>NC_141878.1:424285506-429199256 GCF_056163025.1 Triticum urartu | reverse complement strand
TGAGTCTTCATGAACTATTATTGTTGACATTACCCTTGAGGTAAAATGTTGGGAGGCAAAACTATAAGCCCCTATCTTTCTCTGTGACCGAGTAAAACTCCATACGCATAAGTATTGCATGAGTGTTAGCAATTGTGAAAGACTATATGATAGTTGAGTATGTGGACTTGCTGAAAAGCTATTATATTGACTCTTTCCTATGTTATGATAAATTGCCATTGCTCCAATGACTGAGACTATAGTTTGTTAGTTCTCAATGAAGTTTATGATTCATAATTAAAATTGTGATTTAATTGTTACTCTAGCATAAGAGATCATATGACAAGAATTATATAAGTTGTTGTTCTAAGAATGATCATGATGCCCTCATGTCCGTATTTTATTTTTATCGACACCTCTATCTCTAAACATGTGGACATATTTTTCGATTTCGGCTTTCGCTTGAGGACAAGCAAGGTCTAAGCTTGGGGGAGTTGATACGTCCATTTTGCATCATGCTTTTATTTCGATATTTATTGCATTATGGGCTGTTATTACACATTATGTCAAAATACTTATGCCTATTCTCTCTTATTTTACAAGGTTTACCTAAAGAGGGAGAATGCCGGCAGCTGGGATTCTGGGCTGGAAAAGGAGAAAATATTAGAGACCTATTCTGCATAGCTCCAAAAGTCTTGAAACTTCACGGAACTCATTTTCAGACTATATAAAAAATACTGGGTGCAAGAAGTTCACCGGGGGGCCACACCCTGCCCACGAGGGTGGGGCGCCCTACCCCCCTTGGGCGCGCGCCCTGATGACCCACAAGTATACGTATCTATCGTAGTCATTTCGATAAGTAAGAGTGTCGAACCCAACGAGGAGCAGAAGGAAATGATAAGCGGTTTCCAGCAAGGTATTCTCTGCAAGTACTAAAATAAGTGGTAACAGATAGTTTTGTGATAGGATAATTTGTAACGAGCAACAAGTAACAAAAGTAAATAAAGTGCAGCAAGATGGCCCAATCCTTTTTGTAGCAAAGGACAAGCCTGGACAAACTCTTATATAGAGAAAAGCGCTCCCGAGAACACATGGGAATTATCATCAATCTAGTTTTCATCACGTTCATATGATTCGCGTTCGGTACTTTGATAATTTGGTATGTGGGTGGACCGGTGCTTGGGTACTGTCCTTACTTGGACAAGCATCCCACTTATGACTAACCTCTATTGCAAGCATCCGCAACTACAACAAAAGTATTAAGGTAAACCTAACCATAGCATGAAACATATGGATCCAAATCAGCCCCTTACGAAGCAATGCATAAACTAGGGTTTAAGCTTCTGTAACCCTAGCAACCCATCATCTACTTATTACTTCCCAATGCCTTCCTCTAGGCCCAAATAATGGTGAAGTGTTATGTTGTCGACGTTCACATAACACCACTAGAGGAGAGAAAACATACATCTCATCAAAATATCGAACGAATACCAAATTCACATGACTACTGATAGCAAGACTTCTCCCATGTCCTCAGGAACAGACATAACTACTCACAAAGCATATTCATGTTCATAATCAGAGGGGTATTAATATGCATATAGGATCTGAACATATGATCTTCCACCAAATAAATCAACTAGCATCAACTACAAAGAGTAATTAACACTACTAGCAACCTACTAGTACCAATCACGGACTTGGAGACAAGAATTGGATACAAGAGATGAACTAGGGTTTTGAGAGGAGATGCTGCTAGTGAAGATGTTGATGGAGATTGCCCTCTCCTGATGAGAGGAGCATTGGTGATGACGATGGCTGGTTTCCCCCTCCCGGAGGGAAGTTTCCCCGGCAGAACAGCTCTATCGGAGCCCTTGATTGGATCCGACAAGGTTCCGCCTCGTGGCGGCGAAGTTTTGTCTGAGGAGATGGCTTATGATTTTTTCCTCATCGAAAGACTCCATATAGCAGAAGATGGCCATTGGAGGGCCACTAGGGGGCCCACGAGGTAGGGGGCGCCCAGGGGGTAGGGCGTGCCCCCCACCCTCGTGGGCAGGGTGTGGCCCCCCTGGTGAACTTCTTGCGCTCAGTATTTTTTATATATTCTGGAAACGTCTTCCGTGAAGTTTCAGGACTTCTAGAGCTGTGCAGAATAGGTCTCTAATATTCGCTCCTTTTCCAGCCCAGAATCCCAGCTGCCGGCATTCTCCCTCTTTATGTAAACCTTGTAAAATAAGAGAGAATAGGCATAAGTATTGTGACATAATGTGTAATAACAGCCCATAATGCAATAAATATCGATATAAAAGCATGATGCAAAATGTACGTATCACCCCCTGCCTCGTGGGCCCCCTGGTGGCCCTTCGATGTCCATCTTCTGCTATATGGAGTCTTTCGATGAGGAAAAAATCATAAGCCATCTTTCCGGACGAGACTCTGCCGCCACGAGGAGGAACCTTGGCGGAACCAACCTAGGGCTCTAGCGGAGCTGTTCTGCCAGGGAAACTTCCCTCTGGGAGGGGGAAATCATCGCCATCGTCATCACGAACGATCCTCTCATCGGGAGGGGGTCAATCTCCATCAACATCTTCACCAGCACCATCTCCTCTCAAACCCTAGTTCATCTCTTGTATCCAATTCTTGTCTCTAAGCCTGGGATTGGTACCTGTGGGTTGCGAGTAGTGTTAACTACTCCTTGTAGTTGATGCTAGTTGGTTTATTTGGTGGAAGATCATATGTTCAGATCCTATATGCACATTAATACCCCTCTGATTATGAACATGAATATGCTTTGTGAGTAGTTACGTTTGTTCCTGAGGACATGGGAGAAGTCTTGCTATTAGTAGTCATGTGAATTTGGTATTCGTTCGATATTTTGATGAGATGTATGTTGTCTCTCCTCTAGTGGTGTTATGTGAACGTCGACTACATGACACTTCACCATTATTTGGGGCTAGAGGAAGGCATTGGGAAGTAATAAGTAGATGATGGGTTGCTAGAGTGACAGAAGCTTAAACCCTAGCTTATGCGTTGCTTCGTAAGGGGCTGATTTGGATCCATATGTTTCATGCTATGGTTAGGTTTACCTTAATACTTTTGTTGTAGTTGTGGATGCTTGCAATAGAGGTTAATCATAAGTGGGATGCTTGTCCAAGTAAGGACAGCACCCAAGCACCGGTCCACCCACATACCAAATTATCAAAGTACCAAATGCGAATCATATGAACATGATGAAAACTAGCTTGACGATATTCCCATGTGTCCTCGGGAGCGCTTTTCTCTATATAAGAATTTGTCCAGGCTTGTCCTTTGCTACAAAAAGGATTGGGCCACCTTGCTGCACTTTATTTACTTTTGTTACTTGTTGCTCGTTACCAATTATCTTGTCACAAAACTATCTGTTACCTATAATTTCAGTGCTTGTAGAGAATACCTTGCTGAAAACCGCTTATCATTTCCTTCTGCTCCTCGTTGGGTTCGACACTCTTACTTATTGAAAGGACTACAATAGATCCCCTATACTTGTGGGTCATCAGGTTGCGAATGTGATTGACATCCACCAAGAGACTATGCATCTGACGCTTGAGCCAGTCATGATGCTTATCCTGTTTTTGATGCAGGGTGACGAGAAGCTCTCGGTCATTAAGAACACGAGATCGCTTCCGAGGCCTTTGGGTAATTGTGCTTTCAGTGGCTTCAGTATGGGCATGAGGGGCACGTGTATTTCCAGCCAAAGGATAAACACGAGAGGCAGCAAGAACTCCTTCTATGGGTTGAGTGAAGCTTTGACGATCGACGTTGTGAAGATACATTGGCTCCTTGGCACGCTCTGGGTATATGGTTTCGATAGACAGATCAACCTCTGGCAGGAAGACGAGATGATTGCGCAGGGGGCTGATAGTTGACCGAGGAGTGAAGCTTGACGAGGCGCATTACCCATGGAGCATAGAACTTCAGACCAAATATATCAGAGCCAGATGCAGCCAATTGCCTGATGAAGAAGTCTTGAGCATTGAAGCTGATGCCATTGAAGATATAGAAAACCAATGTCTTCATTGCTCCTTCAAGCTTCGCTGCAGGAGAATGTCCTTTGATAGGCCAGAGAGTTCGCCTGATAATATGATAAATAGTGCGGGGCAGATACCCTAGGTCTTCAATAAAGAACTCCTTAGGATATTCAGCGTCTTGTGGCAGTGGCTTCATCATGCTCAGCATTTGGCTCATGTTTGGCTCTGGCTTCTGGAAGATGCTCTCCAAAGCATTTTGGTGCAGCTGACAACCTGGTTCATGGTGTTCACCAGGAGTGGGCAGGGCAGTAAGCTCAATGATATCCAGAGCTTTGGCTTCGTGGTGTGTATTACCTGTCATCCACTCAAGGATCCAAGTCTTCGGATCCCTGTTGTAGCCGCGAATGTGGAGGGTAGCATAGAATTGTAGCAGAAGCTCTCCATTCCAATGCTATTTATCAGTCACAAAGTTCAGGAGACCAACATCACGGAAAAAGTCAAGAGCTTCTTCTAGGCAGGGCAGGCCAGCCATGGCTTCGTAGTCTAGACGCATCTGAGGAAAAATGCGCCCCTGATTGTATAGTATGCAGGAATAGTAACTGCGCTGCTGATAACTCCAGAACCTATCAGATGATATTCTTGGCTTGGAATATGGGTTCTTGGCGCTATCAAAGAAGGTGTTGTGTGCTATGAAGCCATTCACATTAAACGATCATGGTGAAGTTGCTGTACCTGGAACCTTGGCAGCCTTGGCTTTGGCTTCTGGACCTGAGGCCAGCGCGCCACATGATAGTCAAACTGTGGTCCGGGAGCAGGCGGAGGAACCAGAATGGGCCAGCGGACGGTGGTAAGTTGACCTTGATAGAATGCTTGCTCAATGGTGTGAGGCCTTGGAGGTGGTACAGGAGCAGAGACATTGTCATGGGCTTCGAGCTGCACACTGGCTTCAGGTGCGATATTGGCTTTAGGAGTCATATTCACTTATGGCACCACATTAACTTCAGACGCCACATTTGCTTCAGTCATGACAATGTCATTGGCTTCGGTGTTGTTGTTTGTGGCCGCTTCATTATTTTGAACCTCCACTTGAGTAGCTAGAGGGTCTGGCACATACTCATTCTCCTTGAGAATAGTTTCTTGGTTGGTAGGGGGTGTGGCAACTCACTCTTCTGCTTGACGGGGTTCTGGTGGTTCTTGTTGATCATTGACTGATGCAGCCGGAATGTCTTCAGCAGCTTTTGCTTCAGACTCAGAGACATTCACAGTTGGAGTGGCGTCAGGGAACACTTGTCATGCCACTGAGTTATGTTGCTCTTCTCCTTCTGGAACGCTCGACAGAGTGACTTGTGTCCTTGGTCCTTTGTGAAGCCTGTGGAGTGCGGGCGACGCCTTTGGAGAGGGAGTCGGCTGGACCACAAAGTAATCATCTTCAGGCATCGGAGTGGTGGCTTCAGGTGGGTGAGTACTTGGGGATTCTTGACGGGGGGAGTCTTGAGGGCGATCAGCCCATGAATCATCCTGAGCAATTGGCGTCAGAGGACGACCAATGCTGATGAGTTCCCTGTTTGTGAGAACAGGCGATGATACCATTTGGTGCTCAATCTGAGGAAGGACTTCATCATCTTCTACATTGTCGTGATGACCAATGTCTTCAGCTTCAGGAGCTGGAATATCTTCAGTTTCAGGAGCCTCTGTGGAATCAGGCTCATGAACTATTAACTGACGCTCTCGGTGTTCGGATGCAAGACGAGCAACTGAGATCGGCTCGACGACAAGGGGCTCCGTGGGAGCAGCCCGACCTTTCTTCTTTGTCTTCCTCTTCTTGGTCGGTGGAGCATCATCAGTTGTGTTCTTGGTCTTGCGCTTTCGGGCTTCGGCTTCAGCTGCCCTTGTTTTCTTGAGTTCTGAAGTAGCTGTGGGGACCTTAGGCTTCGAGCCTATCATACTGGCAGGGAAGACAATGCGAGGTTCTTCCTGCCTTGATGCTTCAGTTTGGTCCACAGCAGGATTCTTCTTCTTCTTGGCAGCCATTCTGAGGTTGATGCCAGGGTGCCCCAGAGCCTTGCGCTTTTCTGCTTCATTGTGAGCTTGAACACTTTTCTCCGCAAAATACTTCATTCTCTCTCTTGAACCTTTTGCTTCCTGGCGTTTCTGGTGGAACTGCTCCTTGAGCTCATGCAACGTCTGCTTGAAGCTTTGAACATCAGCCACACTGAGGTTTGCCATGTTCTTCTTGAACTGAGCTTTCTCATAGTCAATCTTGTTCTTCTGTTCAACAATCTTCTGAGCCTGAGCCAGCTCAGTAGCAATGGCACTATGGAAGGAGACACTGATGCCAATTGGAAGCTCAAGGTCATCGAGGTTGATGCTGGGGTTTTCAAACCATTCATCAACGAAGTTGTTCAAGATATCCACATCAAACAGGGGTAGATCATTGAAGATCTCCACCTCTTCCTTGCTCTTTATCAACATCTCAAGAGCATCATCGCCAAGATCGTCGTCACTTGACAGATCAATGGCTTCATCTTCGTTCCTCAGAACGGTAGCTGGGGTAAGTGCTTGACTAGAAATCTGGATGGGCTTCTTCTTACAGTCTTAGAGATGCGAGAGAGATCTTCAGACTGTGCACTGGCTTCAGGAGGTGCAGTGGCCAGAGGCTTCGCACGCGAAGCTTTTGGTGCAGTGGAGGGCTTTGAAGCCTTTGGTTTCTTCTGGTTCTGTGGCTTGGGAGGAGAAGGCGCTTCATCAGAATCAGCGTCATCTGCAGAGTGCTCCATGGCTGCCCCCTGAATAGCAATGTGTGTGATGAGACCTTCGAGGTTGTAGAAGGGCCCGATAATATTGGGTTGAGCATCACGGGTGCCATCATCCCGAGGAGCAGATGGACATGGGTTGAAGTCTAATCCAAGCAATTTCTTGTTCTCTTTGGCAGATGCTTTGGCAAACTGAAGGTTGCGCTTGAACAGATTATCGTCGCGACACCATAGCAGTGACGATGGGTTGGCATTTGCAGGCTGTGGTCCACGAACCATACAAGGGTAGAAACCCTGAGCAATAGCTTTAGGTTTGTTCTTGGGTTGAAGATTTCGAAAGAGAATATCACCCCAAGGACACTTATGGCATTCTTCTCAGCATACTCCTTGGTCACGAACTTGTATTTGAACCATTGCTTGGCCCAATATCTTCGAATCCATTGGATTCATTTTTTGTGTTGTCCATAGCTCTCTTCAGGATCAGTTTTGTATAACTCATAAAGATCTTCAGGCAAATCCATTAACGTGCCCCCTCGGCGCTGTCTGCCTCCCTTCCTTGATGACTTATCTGCGGCCATGTAGTTCACACTGAATGGCTTCAAAACTGTCAAAGGCTTCCGTCTGCTGGTCAGACAGGAACTGGCTTTGGGAGAATTGATGTGACGCTGTAAGAACTCTGCAAATGAATGCAGACTATGAGAACCAAGGGATTCTCCCACGGACATGTACCTGTGACAGCATTAGAGATGCGAGGGAAGGGGAAGAGGTCATATGCATTCTCAGAAGATTTTGAAGATAAATCAGTTTGAAGACATTGACCTCATAGCACGAAGACATTCACTTATATGATGAGAGTTCATTCCAGATTTGTACGAATCCAAGAATAAGTACAAGTGAGGAATCTTACTGTGTGTGAAGCATAAGTGAATATACTAGGCATGTTATGAGATGCAGAACGGGATAGATCCAAATTTGTAGGGACAGAAACCACTTGTGATTGAAAAGGATGGATCTATCGGATCAAAAAGACAGTAAAAAGGAGGTTTTATTTACCACACGAAGAACTGCTAGATGGAGTAGAGAGGAAGCCGAGCAGTTCGATCTTCTGTGCCCTAACTTGGCGACGGAGGACACCTACGGCGACGGCGGAGGAGACGAGGTCCACGGTCGGCGTGAGGATGGCGTCAGTGAGGTCGCGGCAGCTAAGCGTTTCGTCGCCGGCATCGTCGAGAGCTAGAGGTGGCGCTAGGGTTTGTGGAGAGGTGGAAGAAAAGATAATGACTGGGGTGTGGTGTGTATTTATAAGGACAGTGATGGCACAGTGCAATTACGCAGGTGCTCCTGGTGGTTCACATCTGAGGGACACATGGCAAACATGCAACAAATTGGAAGTTGTTCCATGTTCCCACGCACGCCTGGACTATCGGGTGGTCGTTCCGGCTTCTCCGGGTTTCAGGTAATAAGGATCGAGCATTTAAAACATATTTAATGTTTGTCTCTCTATCTTCTGCTGACAAGGACGCGGAGAAGACATTCGACGGTTTCGATAGAATGCATATGATTTGGATAGATGGATTTGAGAAGGAAGCATAGAGAGGTTAGGGTCCGATCACATTCACTTAGTTCAAAAGATTCAAACGAGAAGACATAGCTATAAGTGAATGTTGTAGAGGACAGAACACTAATATATGTATATATCATAATAAGACCAAATCAACATTGTGAAGATAAACATGAAGTCATGTCAATATTGAAGACAAACCAAATGCGAAGACTTTGCAAATGTAACACCAACAGAAAACACTCCAAACAAAAGTTTGGTGGTGGCGTTACCCACCGTATAGGAAGTATTAGACCCAGACACGGCGCACAATTATCATGGCACTCCGAAGTCAAATTCCATGTTAATGTATTCACACTTAGAGTGTAAGTCTTCATTAATTGAAGATATATGTTAGTTCGTGTGTTGCACATCTAAGTCATCAACATGCATAAGTGTTAGGATGTGTGCCTAATCACAGGACATTTGAGGATTCCAAGAGATTTAGCTCACACCGCAACTTGCAAAACCTTTTCCATTCCAAGGGCTTTGGGAAGATATCTGCCAGTTGCTCTTCAGTGTTGACGTGAATGATATCAATATCTTCCTTCATGACATGATCTCTGAGAAAGTGATCACGAATTTCAATGTGCTTTGTCTTCGAGTGCTGAACTGGGTTGTTGGCAATCTTGATGGCGCTTTCATTGTCGCAGTAGAGTGATACTTGCTTCAGATGGATGCCATAGTCTTTGAGTGTTTGCTTCACCCATAGAAGCTGAGCGCAGCAAGATCCAGCAGCAATCTATTCATATTCAGCAGTGGAGAGAGATACATAGTTCTGCTTCTTTGAAGACCAACAAATAAGTGATCGTCCCAGAAAGTGACATGTGCCTGATGTAGACTTGCGATCCACCTTGTCACCAACATAATCAACATCTGAGAATCCAACTAGATCAAACTCTGAGCCCTTTGGATACCATAATCCTAATGTTGGGGTGTAGGCCAAATATCAAAGAATTCGCTTCACATCCAAGTGATGCAATTCCTTTGGTGCCGCTTGGAATCGGGCACACATGCAAACACTAAGCATTATATCTGGCCTAGATGCACATAAATAAAGTAAAGAACCAATCATGGAGCGGTATACCTTTTGATCAAACTCTTTACCATTTGCGTCAGGACCCAGATGACTTTTGGTTGGCATGGACGTCATGTATCCTTTGCAATCTTGCATTCCAAACTTCCTCAAGCAGTCTTTGAGATATTTTTCTTGAGATATGAAGATGCAGTTGCTTTGCTGATGTATTTGAAGACCAAGGAAGAACTTCAGCTCACCCATCATGGACATCTAATATTGCTCTTGCATCATGTGTCCAAACTCATCACTATATTTTTGATTAGTGCAGCCGAAGATAATGTCATCCACATATATTTGGCACACAAACAGTTCACCATCATATGTCTTCGTGAAGAGTGTGGGATCCAGGGAACCAGGTTTGAAGCCTTTTCTCTTCAGAAAATCTTTGAGTGTGTCATACCAAGCGCGAGGGGCTTGTTTGAGGCCATACAGTGCCTTGTTGAGCTTGTAAACCATGTCAGGATGTTTTGGATCTTCAAAGCCAGGTGGTTGTGCAACATACACTTCTTCTTCAATCTTGCCATTGAGAAAAGCACTCTTCACATCCATTTGATACAGGAGGATGTTGTGATGGTTGGCATAGGCTAGCAGAATGCGAATGGCTTCAAGCCTAGCCACCGGAGCGAATGTTTCATCGAAGTCAATTCCTTCAACTTGAGTATATCCTTGAGCAATAAGGCGAGCCTTGTTTCTGACAACTTGACCATGCTCATCTTGTTTGTTGTGATAGATCCATTTTGTGCCTATGATATTGTGCTTGCGAGGATCAGGACGCTTGACCAATTCCCACACATTGTTCAGTTCAAACTGTTGAAGCTCTTCTTGCATAGCTTGAATCCACTCAGGTTCCATGTAGGCTTCAACAACTTTCTTGGGTTCAGATATAGAGACGAATGCAAAGTGCCCACAGAAATTTGCCAGTTGCGTTGCTCTTGAACGAGTAAGGGAACCAGGTGCATTGATGCTATCAATTATCTTCTCAATCTGTACTTCATTTGCAACACGAGGATGAACTGGACGAAGATTTTGCTCTTGCTGATCATTGTCTTCATCTTCAGCATTGGCTTCAGGCTGAGCAGAGTCTTCAGGTTGATTTGGTGCAGAAATGATAAGTTCCTCTTCAGCCTGTGCCTCTGAAGGTATGATTTCTCCAGTACCCATAAACTTGATGGATTCACTAGGTGGAACTTCATCTAGCACATTTGGCAGATGCTCTCTTTGCTTGATGCCATAGTTCGTCATGGGACGATTTGCGAATCTTCTGAAGACATCCTGCACTTCATTCTTGTAGAGAATTATATGCACCCAGGTATATCTGGAGTAGTCATCAACAATAATGAAGCCATAGAGACAAGCAGTAGTAGTAAGAGTGGAGTAATGAGTGGGGCTGAATAGGTCCATGTGAAGCAGCTCGAAGGGACATGATGTAGTCATGATTGTCTTTGAAGGATTCTTGGCCCTAGTCATCTTCCAGGCTTCGCAGGCACCGCAAAGATGATCATTTTTGAACTTGACGCCCTCGATGCCTACGACATGCTTCTTCTTTGTGAGAGTATGCAAGTTCCTCATGCCAGCATGCCCTAGCCTCCGATGCCAGAGCCAGCACTCTGAAGCTTTTGCAAGAAGACATACGGCAAGCTGTGGTCCTGCTGAGAAATCTACCATGTACAAATCATCTTTCCGATACCCTTCAAAGACTAGAGACTTGTCAGATTCCATTAGAACAAGGCAACGATATTTTCCAAATACCACAATCATGTTCAAATCGCAAAGCATTGAGACAGACATTAAGTTGAAGCCAAGGGATTCAACAAGCATCACTTTATCCATGTGCTGATCCTTTGACATTGCAACTCTACCTAGACCCAATACCTTGCTTTTACCAGTGTCAGCAAATGTGATATGACTCTTGTCAGATGGACGTAAGGTTGAGTCCATGAGGAGACTTCGATCGCCAGTCATGTGGTTAGTGCATCCACTATCAATAATCCATTCTGAAGCAGCTGGTGTCATACCTTATAGTGCAGTTAGGGGGATAGGCTTCACGAAGAGTATTGTGAAGCATAAACATTTGACGAGCAAGTGGATTATGAAAGATCGGATCCAGGTTAGGACTGATAGGATGCATGGCAAGCGACTCAGGAACGAAATACATAATAAGACCATTTGAGCATTTTATCTTGCGCCCCACAGGTCCCCAGCAATAGAATCTGACGCCTTTGATTTCCGGCTGGAGACCTTTCCCTGCAAAAGAGAGTTAAGTCTTCTTAACCACCCACATCTTCAGGGGTGGCTTCAAAGCAATGAGTCTAAGTGCAGCATCTGAGAACTTTGGCTTTGGAGCCCTAGCAAATAGCCTTGCAGGAGGCGAATAGTACTCATATGAATAAGCAGAGTAGTTCTTAGTCTTATGAACATAGTGGTTTGATGATACGCGCTCATATTCATAAGTTTGAGTATGATTTTCCTGCAAAACATTGGCGTTGGGGTGACTCAGGTGAGTCATGTGTCTGTATGAAGCCTTTGGACCATATGAAGCCTTTGGTCTGGGGTTTTTCTTCTTCCCTTGTGGTGTCATGATGACATTCACAGGAAGATTCTCCAGACACCTTTTGGGCACCCAGATTTTCTTCATAGGTGGCCCATTCCTGCAGTTAGTACCAATATACCTGGCAGACACTTCACCATTCGGATTCTTAAACAGTTTATAGTTTGCATCAAAGGATTCATCAATGATAATAGGGTTAGCACAAGTGAAGTCGGATAGGGTGGATGGATCCACTGAAGGTTCCTTTGCAGCAACCCATGTGGTTTTGGGGTACTGCTCAGGCTTCCAGTAAGAACCATCAACATTCATTTTCCTCTCGAACCCAACACCCTCTTTCCTAGGGTTTTGGTTCAGAATCTGCTTTTTGAGGACATCACATAGTGTCTGATGCCCTTTGAGACTTTTGTACATCCCTGTCTCAAGTAATGTCTTCAACCTAGCATTTTCATCAACAATAGCAGTGGCATCCTCAGCAGAGGGGTTAGTTACCACATCAACAGTTGAAGATATTGCAACAGTAGCAGCAGTAGAACATTCAGCAACAGAAGTAGTGTTATCACGCTCAAGGCATTTTAGACATGGTGGTTCAAATCCTTCCTGAGCGGCACTGGTCTGTTGAGCGTGAAGTGACTCGTTTTCTTTTTGAAGATCTTCATGAACTGCTCTCAATTTCTCAAGTTCTTGCTTCCTTTGAAGATAATCATAGGAAAGCTTTTCATGAATTGTTGAGAGCGTTTCATGACGACTTTCAAGTTCCTCATACTTAACATGAAGATTTTTTATGTCTTCAATTAAGGACCGAGATTGGGTCATTTCCGCGTCCAACAGGTCATCGGTTTTGTCTAACAGTTTTTGAATATGGTCCATAGCTTTCTGTTGTTCAGTTGCAATTTTAGCAAGTGTTTTGTAGCTGGGTTTGGATTCACAATCAGAGTCATCTTCACTTGATGTTTTAAAGTAAGCGTCGCGTGAGTTTACCTTGGCATCACGTTGTTGGAAATATGCCCTAGAGGCAATAATAAATTAGTTATTATTATATTTCCTTGTTGATGATAATTGTTTATTATCCATGCTAGAATTGTATTGATAGGAAACTCAGATACATGTGTGGATACATAGACAACACCATGTCCCTAGTAAGCCTCTAGTTGACTAGCTCGTTGATCAATAGATGGTTACGGTTTCCTGACCATGGACATTGGATGTCGTTGATAACGGGATCACATCATTAGGAGAATGATGTGATGGACAAGACCCAATCCTAAGCCTAGCACAAAGATCGTGTAGTTCGTTCGCTAAAGCTTTTCTAATGTCAAGTATCATTTCCTTAGACCATGAGATTGTGCAACTCCCGGATACCGTAGGAGTACTTTGGGTGTGCCAAACGTCACAACGTAACTGGGTGACTATAAAGGTGCACTATGGGTATCTCCGAAAGTGTCTGTTGGGTTGGCACGAATCGAGAATGGGATTTGTCACTCCGTGTGACGGAGAGGTATCTCTGGGCCCACTCGGTAGGACATCATCATAATGTGCACAATGTGATCAAGGAGTTGATCACGGGATGATGTGTTACGGAACGAGTAAAGAGACTTGCCGGTAACGAGATTCAACAAGGTATCGGGATACCGACGATCGAATCTCGGGCAAGTATCGTACCGATAGACAAAGGGAATTGTATACAGGATTGATTAAGTCCTTGACATCGTGGTTCATCCGATGAGATCATCGTGGAACATGTGGGAGCCAACATGGGTATCCAGATCCCACTGTTGGTTATTGACCGGAGAACGTCTCGGTCATGTCTGCATGTCTCCCGAACCCGTAGGGTCTACACACTTAAGGTTCGATAACGCTAGGGTTATAAAGGAAGTTTGTATGTGGTTACCGAATGTTGTTTGGAGTCCCGGATGAGATCCCGGACGTCACGAGGAGTTCCAGAATGGTCCGGAGGTAAAGATTTATATATGGGAAGTCCTGTTTTGGTCATCGGAAAAGTTTCGGGGTTTATCGGTAACGTACCGGGACCACCGGGAGGGTCCCGGGGGTCCACCAAGTGGGGCCACCAGTCCCGGAGGCTTGCGTGGGCCAAGGGTGGTGAGGGATCAGCCCTTGAGTGGGCTGGTGCGCCTCCCACAAGGCCCAAGGCGCAGCAAAGGAGGAGAAGGGGAAACCCTAGGCTTAGATGGGCCCTAAGGCCCACCCTAGGGGGCGCCCCCCCTCTCCCCCTCTTGGCCGCCACCCCAATACCCATCTAGGGCTGCCGCCCCTCTAGGGGTGGGAACCCTAGAGGGGGCGCACCCTCCTCCCCTTCCCCTATATATATGAGGCCTAGGGGCTGCCCAACACACGCGATTTGATCTCTCTCGTTGGTGCAGCCCTCCCTCTCTTTCTCCTCATATCCCGTGGTGCTTGGCGAAGCCCTGCAGGATTGCCACACTCCTCCACCACCACCACGCCGTTGTGCTGCTACTGGATGGAGTCTTCCTCAACCTCTCCCTCTCTCCTTGCTGGATCAAGGCGTGGCAGACATCGTCGGGCTGTACGTGTGTTGAACGCGGAGGTGCCGTCCGTTCGGCACTAGGATCATCGTTGATTTGGATCACGACGAGTACGACTCCATCAACCCCGTTCTATTGAACGCTTCCGCGCGCGATCTACAAGGGTATGTAGATCCACTCCTCCCTCGTTGCTAGATGACTCCATAGATTAATCTTGGTGACACGTAGGAAAATTTTGAATTTATGCTACGTTCCCCAACACACGTGCCATGAAGCAATAGGTGGGAGCGGAGTCCTCCTTGTCATTAGCATCAGAGTAGGTGACGGAGCCATTGTCTTCAGTGTTGAAGATGGACTTGGCAACGTAGGCTGTAGCTAGAGCCAGACTTGCAACGCCAGAGTCGGACTCCTCCTCAGACTCCACCTCTGCCTCCTCAGAAGCAGACTCCTCCTCTGAATCCATCTCCTTGCCAACAAAGCACGAGCCTTGCCAGATGAGCTCTTCTTGTGTGATGAAGACTTTGATGAAAACTTGGAAGAAGACTTTGAGGATTTCTTCTTCTTCTTCTTCTTGTCATCAGAATCATATTCCTTGCTCTTCTTCTTCTTGTTGTTTTCATTGTCCCACTGCAGACACTCAGAGATGTAGTGACCAGGTTTCTTGCACTTGTGGCATGTTCTCTTCTTGTGGTAATGAGTAGAAGCTTCATCATTTCTTGAGCTAGATCGTGAAGACTTTCTGAAGCCTTTCTTCTTGGTGAATTTCTGGAACTTCTTCACAAGCATAGCAAGCTCCTTTCCAATGTCTTCAGGATCACCAGAACTGCAGTCAGATTCTTCTTCAGATGAGGAAGTAGCTTTCGCCTTCAAAGCGCGAGTTAGGCCATAGTTGGGACCATAGATATCTCTTTTCTTAGATAGCTGAAACTCATGTGTGTTGAGCCTCTCAAGTATGTCAGACGGATCGAGTGTCTTGAAGTCTGGGCGTTCTTGAATCATCAGGGCTAGGGTGTCAAACGAGCTGTCAAGTAATCTCAGGAGTGTCTTTATGATTTCATGCTTGGTGATCTCAGTGGCGCCGAGAGCATGAAGCTCATTTGTGATGTCAGTGAGGCAATCCAATGTGAACTGAACATTCTCATTGTTGTTTCTCTTGAAGCGGTTGAAGAGGTTGCGAAGGACACTGATCCTTTGATCTCTCTGGGTTGAGACGCCTTTGCTGACCTTGGAGAGCCAGTCCCAGACTAGCTTCGACGTTTCCAGAGCACTCACACGGCCATACCGTCCTTTGGTCAGATGACAACAGATGATGTTCTTGGCAGTAGAATCCAGTTGAACGAACTTTTTGACATCAGCAGGGTGACACCTTCACCAGTCTTGGGAACGCCGTTCTGGACGACATACCATAGACCGACATCAATGGCTTCAAGATGCAAGTGCATCTTATTCTTCCAGTAGGGGTAATCAGTGCCATCAAAGACAGGGCACGCATCGGAGACTTTGATTATCCCTGTAGTCGACATAGCTAAAACTCCAGGTGGTTAAACCGAATCACACAGAACAAGGGAGTACCTTTCTCTGATACCAATTGAAAGTGCTAGTTATCGACTAGAGGGAGGGTGAATAGGCGATTTTTATGAAAGTCATCAAAACACGGGGGATTTGAAGACAAATAGTAGAAATGAACCTATTGATATGCAGTGGAAGGTAGACTACACTAGACAGGCCATAGTCAAGTAAGCGATGAAGTGAAAGCACGAAGACTATCAGCAGCTAGGTAGTATGGATCAAGATGGAAGAAAGTATGAAACCAATCAACAACAGTCTTCACATAGTGAAGTCAATCATATCTTGCAAGCAGGCAATGACTTCACGAAGACAAACTGTAAGTAAAGAGAGAGGTAAGGATAGAACCAGTTGATTGGTGAGGACAGGTATTTGTTGGACCAGTTCTAGTTGCTGTGACAACTGTACGTCTGGTTAGGGGGCTGAGATTCAACTCAGAAGACCGCGTCTTCACCTTATTCCCCTTGAGCTAAGGACACACAGTCCTCGCCCAATCACTCTGGTAAGTCTTCAAGGTAGACTTCCAAACCTTCACAGACTTCGTTCACCGGCGATCCACAATGACTCTTGGATGCTCACAACGCGACGCCTAACCGGCTGGAGGATTCACAGTCCTCAAGTGTAACAAGTCTTCAGATCACACAGACAGAAAGACTTCAGTGATGCCTAACACTCTTTGGCTCTGGGTGTTTAGGGCTTTGTCCTCGCAAGGATTTCTCTCTCAAAGGCTTCGAGGTGGGTTGCTCTCAAACGACAAAAGCCGTGTACTAACTCTGAGCAGCCACCAATTTATGGTGTAGGGGTGGGCTATTTATAGCCACTAGGAAACCCGACCTGATTTGTCTGAAATGACACTGGGTCACTAAGGAACTAACACGTGTTCCAACGGTCAGATTTCAATCATACGCGACAGCTTGACTTGGGCTACAAGTAAAGCTGACTCATCCAGCTATGGATAAGATTTGCTCTCATTGTCTTCGCTTGAAGACATAGGATTTGGTTGAGCATCACTTTAGTTACTCTGACTTTGTTCACTTGGACCCCACTTAACAGTACGGTGGTTCCTATGACTCAACAAAGAAGAAAATGAAACTACGAAACAACTATGTCTTCGCGCTCCAAAGACTTCATGTGATGTCTTCTCATGTCATAGTCTTCAATGTGAATATCTTCACATACCACCATTATCTTCAATGTCTTCACACATTTTTAGGGGTCATCTCCGGTAGGTAAGTCGAATCAATGAGGAACTACTACCTGTGTTATCCTGCAATTCTCACAAACACATTAGTCCCTCAACCAGGTTTGTCGTCAATACTCCAAAACCAACTAGGGGTAGAACCAATTAGTGAGGAAGCTAATGATGATGATCATGAAACTTTAGATCAAGTTACTACCAAACCTCGTAGGTCAACCAGAGTAAGATCCGCACCAGAGTGGTACGGTAATCCTGTTCTGGAGGTCATGTTACTTGACCATGACAAACCTACGAACTATGAGGAAGTGATGATGAGCCCAGATTCCGCAAAATGGCTTGAAGCCATGAAATCTGAGATGAGATCCATGTATTAGAACAAAGTATGGACTTTGATTGACTTGCCCATTGATTGGTGAACCATTAAGAATAAATGGATTTTCAAGAGGAAGACGAACACTGATAGTAGTGTTACTATCTACAAAGCTCGAATTGTCGCAAAAATGTTTTCGACAAGTTCAAAGTGTTGACTACGATGAGTTTTTCTCACTCGTATCGATGCTTAAAAGTCTGTGCGGATCATGTTAGCAGTTGCCGCATTTTATGAAATCTGGCAAATGGATGTCAAAACTGCATTCCTTAATGGATTTCTCAAAGAAGAGTTGTATATGATGCAACCAGAAGGTTTTGTCGATCCTAAAGGTGCTAACAAAGTGAGCAAGCTCCAGCGATCCATCTATGGACTGGTGCAAGCATCTCAGAGTTGGAATATATACTTTGATAAAGTGATCAAAGCATATGGTTTTATACAGACTTGCAGTGAAGCCTGTATTTACAAGAAAGTGAGTGGGAGCACTACAAAATTTCTGATAAGTATATGTGAATGACATATTGTTGATCGGAAATAATGTAGAATTTTTTGGAAAGCATAAAGGAGTGTTTGAAAGGAGTTTTCAAAGAAAGACCTCGGTGACGCTACTTACATATTGAGCATCAAGATCTATAGAGATAGATCAAGACGCTTGATATATTTTCAACGAGTGCATACCTTGACAAGATTTTGAAGTAGTTCAAAATGGAACAGTCAAAGAAGGAGTTATTGCCTGTGTTGCAAGGTGTGAAGTTGAGTAAAGACTCAAAACCCGACCACGGCAGAGAATAGAAAAAGAATGAAAAGTCATTCCCTATGCCTCAGTCATAGGTTCTATAAAGTATGCCATGCTGTGTACCAGACCTATTGTATACCTCACCATAAGTTTGGCAAGAGGGTACAATAGTGATCCAGGAGTGGATCACTGAACAGCGGTAAAAAATATACTTAGTGGAACAAGGAAATTTTTTTCGGTCATGGAGGTGACAAAGAGTTCATCGTAAAGAGTTACGTAGATGCAAGATTTGACACCGATCTGGATGACTCTAAGTCTCGATCTAGATACATATTGAAAGTGGGAGCAATTAGCTAGAGTAGCTCCGTGCAAAGCATTGTAGACATAGGAAATTTGCAAAATACATACGGCTCTGAATGTGGCAGACTCGATTACTAAATTTCTCTCACAAGCAAAACATGATCACTCTTTGGGTGTTAATCACATAGCGATGTGAACTAGGTTATTGACTCTAGTAAAGCTTTTGGGTATTAGTCACATAGAGATGTGAACTAATCACATAAAGATGTGAACTATTGGTGTTAAAATCACATGACGATGTGAACTAGATTATTGACTCTAGTGCAAGTGGAAGACTGAAGAAAATATGCCCTAAAGGCAATAATAAAGTTGTTTTTCATATTTCCTTATATCATGATAAATGTTTATTATTCATGCTAGAATTGTATTAACCGGAAACTTAGTACATGTGTGAATACATAGACAAACAGAGTGTCACTAGTACGCCTCTACTTGACTAGCTCGTTGAATCAATGATGGTTATGTTTCCTAACCATAGACATGAGTTGTCATTTGATTAACAGGATCACATCATTAGAGAATGATGTGATTGACTTGACCCATCCGTTAGCTTAGCACGATGATCGTTTAGTGTAGCGACCCGACCCGAATGGATCAAGTCTCTGTGCTTAAGTGTCATCCCTGGATCGGTATGCTAACACACACAATACTCGAGGATTTATAACAGAGGTAAATCACATGTAAAAGTAATGTAAATACTATTACCTCAATCCAAATAGCGGAAGTAACAAGGTTGTGGATTCCCATCAACACCAACGGCAAAGTTGAGTGTAGAAAATCATAACCCTAAGGTATCACTTACTCGTCGTAAGATAATCCTGCAACATGAGATGTTGCAGCCACAAAGGGTCAGTACATTGAATGTACTGGCAAATTCACACTGTAGAGCAATGCTGAAATATGGCTATCACTACATCCATATTTGGCTGGTGGAAAAGCTATATGGTTATCAAGTTTTTGCGTAAAGCCAATTTTTCCCTACTGCAAAGGAATACATTTTATTTAACTATCAAGATGGTTGTTAAACATTGAGAGTGTAGACACCCTCTCAATCCCAATTAAGCATCATCATTAAAACCCAACAAAATTATTTAAAGTCACATGATGAGATTCACATGATAATCCAAGTACTAGATACTCAAAACGTCCATAACCGGGGACACGGCTAACCATGATTAGTTTATACACTCTGCAGAGGTTTGCGCACTTTTCCCCACAAGACTCGATCTCCTCCGTTGGGATTCTCGCACTACATGGTGTTTGAGAAACAGATGACCGAGACATAGTCTTTCAGAAGCGCTAGCACCTTACGATCGGGTAGACCGTTACACCTACTTTCCCCTACATTTGCTAGTCTACCACTGTAAGAGTTCACACGACTTAATCAACTATGCTAGAGCCCATAGTAGCTTGTGGCTGCACACGGAAGTTTCTAGTATGAATATCTCATGATCCCTTTGAGCCTGGGTGGCGGTCCATAAAGAAAAACAGGAAATCGCTGGAATACCCAGGTGCCTCAATCCACCCAGATGTGTGTTTAAGTTGCCACCTTAAAAAAACCATTAATATAACAATCTCACATCTGTCATGGATACACTCACCGAATCCACGTCTACTAGCATAGCATGGCATATAAGCAAATGTAGAAGTAACTCCCAAGGTTTGAATGCAGGGCAATAGGTTCCTACCTCATCAACTACTTCCCAATACCCACATGTTATCAATCCTACTCATGCAATGTTTGAGGTTGAAACTAATGCATAAGAACTGGGTATGAAAGGAATATGATCAAAGTGTGAACTTGCCTGCAATGTTGATGAAGATGATTCGCACTCAAAACTCTTGATATTTCTACTCGTCACACTCCGGTCAATCTATCGTAAGCAAGTAATAGTAACCACACATAAGAAATCACTCAAAGATCGGAGAGAACAAAGAAAACAATTTGGAAAACGTCAAAACCAAGCAAATAACTCTTGCAACATAAAACAATTTCTAACAGTACCAAAATTAAGTGAATTTGGCCTTATCAGAAAGTTTAGGTCAAGAGCTTCGATTTGCAAAAAGAATCAACTAAATCAGAGTTACAAAACTCAAGTTATGTTCAAAAGAAGTTTGAATATGAATCTGAACAAAATTCTAAATTTGAGAATTTCAAAAAGTTGATGTGACAGGTTCACTGGATAGGTGAAAACAAGACGAAGCTATAGGTGCTGGTTTCATCTAATTTGGATAAACGAGTGAAAAGTTATGTCTATTTGAAAAATCAGGGCCAAGCTGTTTTACGAAAAAAAATAGCTATGGTTAAGGTCTAACCTATAAATACGCAGACTAATTGATAATCTAATTATTCTATCATATTAGTCTAAAAATAATAAACTACGGAAGTATAAGAAGGAAAAGAAAAAACAAACAAAGATACCTTTATAAGGCAGAGAAAAGATGACTTTGGAGAGAAGAGCCAATTTTCAGAAGTCACGGTGAAGAGGAGAAATATTTTTTTCAAATGAATCTAGTCAAACCAAAATATTGATTTAAACCGAATCGGATGATTTTTGGAGGCTCTATGAGTCTATATTTATTGGTGAAAAAGAGGCTTAAAGGTCAAAGGCTAGGCAATGTGGGACTAAACGTAGACGAAAATATACGAAATAAAGATGCGAGGTGCGCCATGCGCCAAAAGGCCTTTAGCCGGTTCGGCCGGCCGCGCACACTGTAATTTTTTTTGAGCAATAGAAAAGAAAAGAAAAATTATGGAAAAAATATGGGGAAGGAATATGGTCGGCTGGGCCTGGCCCATATAGGATAAAGAAAAAGAAAAGATGGGGCGCCCGCTGGTACTATGACGCGCACGTGGGCGGCAGATAGTTTTAGGCGCGCATGCAGTTTTTGTTATTTGTTTTTTTAACAGAAAGTGATAAACTGAAAAAAGAAAATAAAACTAAAACTTTATATAGGCATATTATATATCAAAATTTTCAGAAAAAGATTTTCTACAAGATAAACATTTTCCTAGCATTAAATAAAATTCACACAAATTTAGATAATTCAAAGAGTGCTACTGGTCTAATAAAATCCAATGAAAATCATTATAAAAATACCAAAATTAATTCAAATTTATTTCTCTCCAAATTTCTGATGTAGGGAATCATGTTACCCTATTTTCCGTATATTTTATTTTTGGAGAAAAATAATTTGAATAAAACCCAAATAACTCCAAATTGAAAATAATTTCAAAAGGATTTTAAATTTTGATCCTTTTAACTCCCAACTCATATTTCATATAATTTGAAGAAGTCATTTTATCTTCTCTCATGAAAATCATTGAGTTGCTTGAAGTTTCTGAATTAAAAATATTTCCAAATGAAATTCAAATATTTTCAACACCCCTTTTCATTTATATAAATGGAAGAAGTCATGTCATCTTCTCTATAGGGTTTTGTGGTGAAAAGGATTTGAATTCATGGAGATCAGAAAGCAAAGATGAAAGTTTGGGAAAGTCCTTTTATTCCCTCTCATTAAACTTTCAAAAAGTTTCGAATTCCACTCAATCAATCACACCACAATCAAGAAATCAATCAAATCTATCTATTTATTATAGCATTCCAAAATTTAGAATTTTGGGATGTTACAAACCTACCACCCTTAAAATGAATCTCGTCCTCGAGATTCGGAGAGGCTAGCAAGAAAAAGGTTAGGGTTTGGGGGTCTCCACAAAATCCATCAATTGTCGCGGGAGGGGGTCTGGGGTGCTACCACCCTTAGAAGCATGGTTACGGTTCCATCAAAACTCATATACTTCATCCATATTGTTAACAGTGTTGGTCTTCTCAGATCTTCAGGATAATTCCTTATCTGGGCTCTTTCGGTAGTGGCATAACATTTTCCTCAATTCTTGTGTCTTTAGGTAAGGTTCTTCTGTGACTGGGTCTTCTTAGCTGACGGGTCTGGCGCCAATACTAAACAACTATCGATATCTCATGGTGGTCATCCATTTATGGTTTCTCCTGCAGGAAATGGGTCTGGTTGATCCTCACCGTGTAACCTACGGTTGGCAAAAGCTGCCGTATACAAGGGAAAAATTCTTATACCTTTCTAGGGTTTAAACAAGGTTTGATCGTCGTCTCTCTACTATAGGTAAGTCACTCAGATTTACCATCCCATATAGCAAGGAGAATAATAAGAGTAAGTCAGTATGGTGATCAATCCATCCCGCACCCAAATCATTACCTTGTATACGGTTTAGCGAATCTCGCATTCTAACACTCGGTTATCCTCACAAGCATTGCAGAATTTCTCTTGTCGACGAACCAAGGTTCGGATAATTCCATCGATTCTGCAAGCCAAACAAACATCTATCGTTCCTTCACAACTCTTAGGTTTTGCGTAAACTCCTATAAAATCGTCTGTCGATAATCGTAACTTCTTCTAAGGTTTTTCCTTAAGCAAGAATGTGCTTGCTTCTTGGCAGGTCCTGGGGCCTGTGGGTTATGGCCCATCTCATCACTTGTAGTCCTTGAACTTATCATCGGGTAACTGATCATTATTCCAACTTCCAACTTCCTAGTATTCTTAAATCCATCCAATTGTACTGTCTTCCTTCCCTCTATTGGCACCAAACTAGGACATGATTACTCAGACTCATCATGGAGTTTCCATTGATCCATATTTCCGACATCATACCTCCTTTATATCCAATAGTAATTTATCTCTTCATCCTCGTGGGATATCCCACATACCGAGATAAAAACTTATACTTATGAAGTCCATATTCTACTTCATGGAACATCATTATCCTTTCCAGGGTCAAGCGTCCTTACAGGGGAATATTGGCCATCTCTGTATGGCACTTCTTCAACTGGGAAACATGAAACACATCATGAGCTTCTGACAGTCCTTCGGGTGACTCCAACTTGTTGGCCACTTCTTCCATAAGCTCCGAACTCGGTATTGTCCTACAAATCTCGGGGCTAACTTTCCCTTAACTAAAAATCGTTTAAATCCTCGCAGAGGGGACATACGAAGACATGCTCTGTCTCCAATCTCATAGACTACCTCCTTGCGTTTTTGAGTCTGCATAACTCTTCTGCCTGGACTGAGCTACCTTCAGTCTATCTCGAATCAACTTAACATTCTCTTCTGACTCCTTGATCACATTTGGTCCAAACAACTGACGGTCTCCAACTTCATCCCACATACTCTTGGGGTATCACACATATCGAGACAAAACTCGTATTCATTTTGTCTGAAATCCATTTAGTGGAGTATCCTTATCTTTTCCAGGGGTCAAGGGTTCTTACAGGGTACTACCACCCTTAAAATGCACAAATCTTCCATAGACCATATTTCTCATATCCTCAAAATGGTCAAAATCCTTCTTCATAGAGTAACAACTCATAAAATCCATATCAGTACCAACGATGCTAACTTTATTCACTCTCAATTGATTACAATCTCTCACTTTTCCATTACATGTCTCAACTCAACACCTCAATATAAAAGAAAAAATGTTCTCACTACTACTACTATACTTCTCACAAACACCACTAATTATCACAAGTCTCCTTCTCCTTGGGGCATTCTCTGGCAAAATGCCCTGCTCCATTACAATGAAAACATATTACCTCTGACAAGTCTCGAGGTTTCCTTTTTGGGCAATTGCTGAGGTAGTGCCCTGACTCCTTGCACCTATAACAGGTGATATGACTCAGATCCTTCCTGGAATCCACTCTGCTTCTTTTTCTGGACTTTTCCGTTCCAATTAGGGCTTCTATTTCCTGTGGGTCATACTCTACTTCCTCTGTCGGGAATACTACTAGATCCCCATTCAAACAATTCTGGGAGATGTGTCCTTCTTCTCCACATGAATAGCATGACTTGGTGCAGGGTTTAATTGGTTCTTCTTTGGGTGTGTCCCCAACATCTTCCTTCATCGCGGGTTCTTCTAAAATTTCCATAAGGGCTCCTTCTTTACTTCTTTCTTCTGCTGTACGGTTCTTCGTACCATGGGGTAAATGTGACACTGAGTAGGATAGTGGGTAGTCCCTTCACACAAGAAACAAGTAATCTGCCTAGTTGGGCATTCTTCAACTGGGTGACTTCCTTCACAATTAGGGCATTCATCCTTGTGTTCTTTATGGGTGTGTCCTATTTCTCCACAAATCTTGCATGCACAAGGTTTCCTCATATCCTTTCCATAAGGCTTCAACTTCTGGGACACAAGGTGAGATCTTTGCAGAGTCAACTTTAATTCTCTCCAAGTGGTTACTCCTTGCCATCCATTCATGATTTGGTACATCCTCCACCAAGTAGCAGCACCTCTTTCAAAGCACTGAAGAGCATGCTGTGTCATATCATTTCCAACTATAGGGTTATCCTCCATGTGATCCTCCATGTTCTGAATCCATCGGTCTGTCTCCAACTGACTCATCGGTCCAGAAAAATACAAGCTCATCTCCATTCATCCTCTATTGGGTCCATGTGGGTTTGGGGTAAGATAAGAGAGATAGAGAGGGATACACACAATGCAAACAACGGTTTTAAAAAGACAGATTTTATTGTGGCTGTCGGAAATCATCAAACAAATGACAGCTCACAATCGTCGCATCTGACGTAGGTATATCAGGGGTTTGGTCTTCTAAAGGTCAATAAATCTTCAAAATCGCCAAATCTTCAAGTCTTGTTTATGTCTCCAATGGCTTCTTCCCATCATGCTTGTCCTTCTCAAGTTCTTTTGCCAGATCATCTCCGTTGACGTGAAGTCTCTTGTGACGTCCTTTAATATTCTGGAGTTGCATTCCAAACTTCTGGGTTTCATATCCCTGGCATGAACCATGGTCCTACTGTCCTTCAGTTCCTGACAAATCTCCTATATCTCAAAGTTTTGCTCCTCCAGCTTGGCTACTTTCAGCTTCTGGATCCTGAGTTCTTCACGAAATGCTTCCTTTCAAATACGGCTTCTTGTAGCTCCATCTTAACTTCTTGATGTAACACTCCAGATCCTGGTGATACACCGGCTAAGGTTAAAACTTCATCCTTTGCTCATAGATGCTCCATTAGCCTTCTACCATCCAATCCTTCCAAATAAATGCATGCTTAACTTAGCACGGTGACAATAGCATAAGCGGGCGATAACATCACGGATAGCCGTGTTTCTGCCCTTGTCATTGCCATGAGCTATCTTCCATAGTTGATATCTCCTGCATTAGGGTTTTCTTGACAGAACTTTGAGTTTTTTAATTCTCCATGCTCCGGTATTTCTCCGATACACCTTGATCTCGGGTATTGACAACTTCCATAGTCTGTCAATTTCCATCAGGGGAGTCTTACTAAGTTATACAAATCTGGAAATTCTTCAGAGCCTTCAAATTCTCCTAGTCTTCGGAGTCTTCAACCACTGTAGTTTCCGTTATTATAATGCATGGTAAAATTCCTCTTCATTCCGAAGTGGTCTTAGTTGTCCGATATCTTGTACTTCTTGGAGTGGTCTCATCAGTCGAGTGGTCCAAAGGGAAAAGGGGTATGGTCTCACTAAAGGGATTTTCTTGAATAAGCTCAGAAGAGAAGAGAGGTAAAAGATCCTTTTAAAAAAGAAAGTTTTAGAGAAAATCCTTTCTATGGGCTTGCCAGTTTCTAGGGTCGCGTCCTACAGTCAACATGTGCTCTGATACCATCTTGTAGCGACCCGACCCGAATGGATCAAGTCTCTGTGCTTAAGTGTTATCCCTGGATCGGTATGTTGACACACACAGTACTCGAGGATTTATAATAGAGGTAAATCACATGTAAAAGTAACGTAAATACTATTACCTCAATCCAAATAGCAGAAGTAACAAGGTTGTGGATTCCCATCAACACCAACGGCAAAGTTGAGTGTAGAAAATCATAACCCTAAGGTATCACTTACTCGTCGTAAGATAATCCAGCAACATGAGACGTTGCAGCCACAAAGGGTCAGTACATTGAATGTACTGGCAAATTCACACTGTAGAGCAATGCTGAAATATGGCTATCACCACATGCATATTTGGCTGGTGGAAAAGCTATATGGTTATCAAGTTTTTGCGTAAAGCCAATTTTCTCTACTGCAAAGTAATACATTTTATTTAACTATCAAGGTGGTTGTTAAACATTGAGAGTGTAGACACCCTCTCAATCCCAATTAAGCATCATCATTAAAACCCAACAAAATTATTTAAAGTCACATGATGAGATTCACATGATAATCCAAGTACTAGATACTCAAAACGTCCATAACCGGGGACACGGCTAACCATGATTAGTTTATACACTCTGCAGAGGTTTGCGCACTTTTCCCCACAAGACTCGATCTCCTCCATTGGGATTCTCGCACTACATGGTGTTTGAGAAACGGATGACCGAGACATAGTCTTTCAGAAGCGCTAGCACCTTACGATCGGGTAGACCGTTACACCTACTTTCCCCTACATCTGCTAGTCTACCACTGTAAGAGTTCGCATGACTTAATCAACTATGCTAGAGCCCATAGTAGCTTGTGGCTGCACACGGAAGTTTCTAGTATGAATAATCTCATGATCCCTTTGAGCCTGGGTGGCGGTCCATAAATAAAAACAGGCAATTGCTGGAATACCCAGGTGCCTCAATCCACCCAGATGTGTGTTTAAGTTGCCACCTTAAATAAACCATTAATATAACAATCTCACATCTGTCATGCATACACTCACCCAATCCACGTCTACTAGCATAGCATGGCATATAAGCAAACGTAGAAGTAACTCCCAAGGTTTGAATGCAGGGCAATAGATTCCTACCTCATCAACTACTTCCCAATACCCACATGTTATCAATCCTACTCATGCAATGTTTGAGGTTGAAACTAATGCATAAAAACTGGGTATGAAAGGAATATGATCAAAGTGTGAACTTGCCTGCAATGTTGATGAAGATGATTCACACTCAAAACTCTTGATAGTTCTAATCGTCACACTCCGGTCAATCTATCGTAAGCAAGCAATAGTAACCACACATAAGCAATCACTCAAAGATCGGAGAGAACAAATAAAACAATTCGGAAAACGTCAAAACCAAGAAAATAACTCTTGCAACATAAAACAATTTCTAACAGTACCAAAATTAAATGAATTTGGCCTTATCAGAAAGTTTAGGTCAAGAGCTTCGATTTGCAAAAAGAATCAACTAAATCGGAGTTACAAACTCAAGTTATGTTCAAAAGAAGTTTGAATATGAATCTGAACAAAATTCAAAATTTGAGAATTTCAAAAAGTTGATGTGACAGGTTCACTTGATAGGTGAAAACAATACGAAGCTATAGGCGTTGGTTTCATCTAATTTGGATAAACGAGTGAAAAGTTTTGGCTATTTGAAAAATCAGGGCCAAGCTGTTTTACGAAAAAAAATACCTACGGTTAAGGTCTAACCTATAAATACGCAGACTAATTGATAATCTAATTATTCTATGATATTACTCTAAAAATAATAAACTACGGAAGTATAAGAAGAAAAATAAAAACAAAGAAAGATACCTTTATAAGGCAGAGAAAAGACGACTTTGGAGAGAAGAGACAATTTTCAGAAGTCACGCCGAAGAGGAGAAATATTTTTTTTAAATGAATCTAGTCAAACCAAAATATTGATTTAACCCGAATCGGATGATTTTTGGAGGCTCTATGAGTCTATATTTATTGGTGAAAAAGAGGCTTAAAGGTCAAAAGCTAGGCAATGTGGGACGAAACATAGACGAAAATATACGAAACAGAGATGAGAGGTGCGCCATGCGCCAAAAGGCCTTTAGCCGGTTCGGCCGGCCGTGCACACTGTAATTTTTTTTTGAGCAATAGAAAAGAAAATAAAAATTATGGAAAAAAATATGGGGAAGCAATATGGCCGGCTGGACCTGGCCCATATAGAATAAAGAAAAAGAAAAGATGGCGCCCGCTGGTACTATGATGCGCACATGGGCGGCAGTTAGTTTCAGGCGCGCGCGCAGTTTTTGTTATTTGTTTTTTTAACAGAAAGCGTTAAACTGAAAAACGAAAATAAAACTAAAACTTTATATAGGCATATTATATATCAAAATTTTCAGAAAAAGATTTTCTACAAGATGAACATTTTCCTAGCATTAAATAAAATTCACACAAATTCAGATAATTCAAAGAGTGCTACTGGTCTAATTAAATCCAATAAAAATCATTATAAAAATACCAAAATTAATTCAAATTTATTTCTCTCCAAATTTCTGATGTAGGGAATCATGTTACCCTATTTTCCGTATATTTTATTTTTGGAGAAAATAATTTGAATAAAACCCAAATAACTCCAAATTGAAAATAATTTCAAAAGGATTTTAAATTTTGATCCTTTTAATCTCCCAACTCATATTTCATATAATTTGAAGAAGTCATTTTATCTTCTCTCATGAAAATCATTGAGTTGCTTGAAGTTTCTGAATTAAAAATATTTCCAAATGAAATTCAAATATTTTCAACACCCCTTTTCATTTAAATAAATGGAAGAAGTCATGTCATCTTCTCTATAGGGTTTTGTGGTGAAAAGGATTTGAATTCATGGAGATCAGAAAGCAAAGATGAAAGTTTGGGAAAGTCCTTTTATTCCCTCTCATTAAACTTTCAAAAAGTTTCGAATTTCACTCAATCAATCACACCACAATCAAGAAATCAATCAAATCTATCTATTTATTATAACATTCCAAAATTTAGAATTTTGGGATGTTACAAACCTACCACCCTTAAAATGAATCTCGTCCTCGAGATTCGGAGAGGCTAGCAAGAAAAAGGTTAGGGTTTGGGGGTCTCCACAAAATCCATCAATTGTCGCGGGAGGGGGTCTGGGGTGCTACCACCCTTAGAAGCATGGTTACGGTTCCATCAAAACTCATATACTTCATCCATATTGTTAACAGTGTTGGTCTTCTCAGATCTTCAGGATAATTCCTTATCTGGGCTCTTTCGGTAGTGGCATAACATTTTCCTCAATTCTTGTGTCTTTAGGTAAGGTTCTTCTGTGACTGGGTCTTCTTAGCTGACGGGTCTGGCGCCAATACTAAACAACTATCGATATCTCATGGTGGTCATCCATTTATGGTTTCTCCTGCAGGAAATGGGTCTGGGTTGATCCTCACCGTATAACCTACGGTTGGCAAAAGCTGCCGTATACAAGGGAAAAATTCTTATACCTTTCTAGGGTTTAAATAAGGTTTGATCGTCATCTCTCTACTATAGGTAAGTCACTCAGATTTACCATCCCATATAGCAAGGAGAATAATAAGAGTAAGTCGGTATGGTGATCAATCCATCCCGCACCGAAATCATTACCTTGTATACGGTTTAGCGAATCTCGCATTCTAACACTCGGTTATCCTCACAAGCATTGCAGAATTTCTCTTGTCGACGAACCAAGGTTCGGATAATTCCATCGATTCTGCAAGCCAAACAAACATCTATCGTTCCTTCACAACTCTTAGGTTTTGTGTAAACTCCTATAAAATCGTCTGTCGATAATCGTAACTTCTTCTAAGGTTTTTCCTTAAGCAAGAATGTGCTTGCTTCTTGGCAGGTCCTGGGGCCTGTGGGTTATGGCCCATCTCATCACTTGTAGTCCTTGAACTTATCATCGGGTAACTGATCATTATTCCAACTTCCAACTTCCTAGTATTCTTAAATCCATCCAATTGTACTGTCTTCCTTCCCTCTATTGGCACCAAACTAGGACATGATTACTCAGACTCATCATGGAGTTTCCATTGATCCATATTTCCGACATCATACCTCCTTTATATCCAATAGTAATTTATCTCTTCATCCTCGTGGGATATCCCACATACCGAGATAAAAACTTATACTTATGAAGTCCATATTCTACTTCGTGGAACATCATTATCCTTTCCAGGGTCAAGCGTCCTTACAGGGGAATATTGGCCATCTCTGTATGGCACTTCTTCAACTGGGAAACATGAAACACATCATGAGCTTCTGACAGTCCTTCGGGTGACTCCAACTTGTTGGCCACTTCTTCCATAAGCTCCGAACTCGGTATTGTCCTACAAATCTCGGGGCTAACTTTCCCTTAACTACAAATCATTTAAATCCTCACAGAGGGGACATACGAAGACATGCTCTGTCTCCAATTTCATAGACTACCTCCTTGCGTTTTTGAGTCTGCATAACTCTTCTGCCTGGACTGAGCTACCTTCAGTCTATCTCGAATCAACTTAACATTCTCTTCTGACTCCTTGATCACATTTGGTCCAAACAACTGACGGTCTCCAACTTCATCCCACATACTCTTGGGGTATCACACATATCGAGACAAAACTCGTATTCATTTTGTCTGAAATCCATTTAGTGGAGTATCCTTATCTTTTCCAGGGGTCAAGGGTTCTTACAGGGTACTACCACCCTTAAAATGCACAAATCTTCCATAGACCATATTTCTCATATCCTCAAAATGGTCAAAATCCTTCTTCATAGAGTAACAACTCATAAAATCCATATCAGTACCAACGATGCTAACTTTATTCACTCTCAATTGATTACAATCTCTCACTTTTCCATTACATGTCTCAACTCAACACCTCAATATAAAAGAAAAAATGTTCTCACTACTACTACTATACTTCTCACAAACACCACTAATTATCACAAGTCTCCTTCTCCTTGGGGCATTCTCTGGCAAAATGCCCTGCTCCATTACAATGAAAACATATTACCTCTGACAAGTCTCGAGGTTTCCTTTTTGGGCAATTGCTGAGGTAGTGCCCTGACTCCTTGCACCTATAACAGGTGATATGACTCAGATCCTTCCTGGAATCCACTCTGCTTCTTTTTCTGGACTTTTCCGTTCCAATTAGGGCTTCTATTTCCTGTGGGTCATACTCTACTTCCTCTGTCGGGAATACTACTAGATCCCCATTCAAACAATTCTGGGAGATGTGTCCTTCTTCTCCACATGAATAGCATGACTTGGTGCAGGGTTTAATTGGTTCTTCTTTGGGTGTGTCCCCAACATCTTCCTTCATCGCGGGTTCTTCTAAAATTTCCATAAGGGCTCCTTCATCGCATGATTTTTGGAGGCTATATGATTCTATATTTATTGGTGAAAAAGAGGCTTAAAGGTTAAAGGCTAGGCAATGTGGGACTAAACATAGACGAAAATATACGAAACAGAGATGGGAGGTGAGCCATGCGCCAAAAGGCCTTTAGCCGGTTCGGCCGGCCGTGCACACTGTAATTTTTTTTGAGCAATAGAAAAGAAAAGAAAAATTATGGAAAAAAATATGGGGAAGGAATATGGCCGGCTGGGCCTGGCCCATATAGGATAAAGAAAAAGAAAAGATGGGGCGCCCGCTGGTACTATGATGTGCACGTGGGCGACAGTTATTTTCAGGCGCGCGCACAATTTTTGTTATTTGTTTCTTTTAGCAGAAAGCGATAAACTAAAAAAAGAAAATAAAATTAAACTTTATATAGGCATATTATATATCAAAATTTTCAGAAAAAGATTTTCTACAAGATGAACATTTTACTAGCATTAAATAAAATTCACACAAATTCAGATAATTCAAAGAGTGCTACTGGTCTAATAAAATCCAATAAAAATCATTATAAAAATACCAAAATTAATTCAAATCTATTTCTCTCCAAATTTCTGATGTAGGGAAGCATGTTACCCTATTTTCCGTATATTTTATTTTTGGAGAAAAATAATTTGAATAAAACCCAAATAACTTCAAATTGAAAATAATTTCAAAAGGATTTTAATTTTTTATCCTTTTAAACTCCCAACTCATATTTTATATAATTTGAAGAAGTCATTTTTCTTCTCTCATGAAAATCATTGAGTTGCTTGAAGTTTCTGAATTAAAAATATTTCCAAATGAAATTCAAATATTTTCAACACCCCTTTTCATTTAAATAAATGGAAGAAGTCATGTCATCTTCTCTCCAGGGTTTTGTGGTGAAAAGGATTTGAATTCCTGGAGATTAGAAAGCAAAGATGAAAGTTTGGGAAAGTCCTTTTATTCCCTCTCATTAAACTTTCAAAAAGTTTCGAATTTCACTCAATCAATCACACCACAATCAAGAAATCAATCAAATCTATCTATTTATTATAACATTCCAAAATTTAGAATGTTGGGATGTTACATTTAGTTTGTTGCTATTGCTTTCTTCATGACTTATACATGTTCCTATGACTATGAGATTATGCAACTCCCGGATACCGGAGGAACACTTTGTGTGCTACCAAACGTCAAAACGTAACTGGGTGATTATAAAGGTGCTCTACAGGTGTCTCCGATGGTGTTTGTGGAGTTTGCATGGATCAAGATTAGGATTTGTCACTCCGATCGTCGGAGAGGTATCTCTGGGCCCTCTCGGTAATGTGCATCACTATAAGCCTTGCAAGCAATGTAACTAATGAGTTAGTTACGGGATGTAGCATTACGGAACGAGTAAAGAGACTTGCCATTAACGAGATTGAACTAAGTATTGAGATACCGACGATCGAATCTCGGGCAAGTAACATACCGATGACAAAGGGAACACCGTATGTTGTTATGCGGTTTGACCGATAAAGATCTTCGTAGAATATGTAGGAACCAATATGAGCATCCAGGTTCCGCTATTGGTTATTGACCAGAGATGAGTCTCGATCATGTCTACATAGTTCTCGAACCCGTAGGGTCCGCACGCTTAACGTTCGGTGACGATCGGTATTATGAGTTTATGTGTTTTGATGTACCAAAGGTAGTTCGGAGTCCCGGATGAGATCGGGGACAAGACGAGGAGTCTCGAAATGGTCGAGACGTAAAGATCGATATATTGGACAACTATATTCGGACATCGGAAAGGTTCTGAGTGATTCGGGTATTTTTCGGAGTATCGGAGAGTTACGGGAATTCGCCGGGGAGTATATGGGCCTTATTGGGCTTTAGGGGAAAGAGAGAGGGGAGGGTGTGCGCCCCCCAAGGCCTAGTCTGAATTGCACTAGGGGGAGGGGCAGCGCCCCCTCCTTCCTTCTCTTCTCTTTTCCCTTTCCTTCCCTCCTACTCCTACTACATGGAAGGGGGGAATCCTACTCCCGGTGGGAGTAGGACTCCCCAGGGTGCGCCATAGTAGAGGGCCAACCCTTCCCCTCCTCCAGTCCTTTATATATGGGGGAGGGGGCACCCCATGGAGACACACAAGTTGATCTATTGATCTTTTAGCCGTGTGTGGTGTCCCCCTCCACCATAATCCACCTCAGTCATATTGTAGCGGTGCTTAGGCGAAGCCCTGCGTCGGTAGCATCATCATCACCATCATCACGCCATCATGCTGACGGAACTCTCCCTCGAAGCCCTGCTAGATCGGAGTTCGTGGGACGTCACCGAGCTGAACGTGTGCTGAACTCGGAGGTGCCGTACGTTCGGTACTTGGATCGGTCGGGTCGTGAAGACGTACGACTACATCAACCGCGTTCTCATAACACTTCCGCTTACGGTCTACGAGGGTACGTAGACAATAGTCTCCCCTCTCATTGCTATGCATCACCATGATCTTGCGTGTGCGTAGGATTTTTTTTTGAAATTACTGTGCTCCCCAACATGCAGAACTTCAAAGTGTTGCATGTTGGTTAAAAAATGGTGCATGTACATGAATAATTGACTGCAATATGAATGCCTCTCATCTGATGTTTATTCATACAATATGCATATCTGAGTCGGGCAAGAACTAAGCTCCAACAGAGATTTTAAACCCCAACATAGAATTGTTGATTTCATTGATAGAGGAATAAATACTGTACAAAACACATTAAAAATAGGAGAGAAAACCGATTACTCTGGATTGTGAAAATGTAACGATTGCGCTCACGCCAGATCGCCCACAACACCAGCTCAACCAGCGATTGCCGACACATATTTTCACATTCAGCCTTACAACAACTACTACAATAAAATTGTTCCTTTCCTTGGAATTGCTGTAGACAACAAAACAAGCTATTCTATTAGCAGTCACTAAAAAACCAAAATATACAGGAAAGGATGCTTTTGAATCATGTGTATATAGAAGGGCCAACTGCACATTTACGTACATACAGAAAAAATTGGTATTGGGCCTCTTGTAACTTTCTTACATCAAGCACGTTTCTGCAAAAGAAAAAGTGGAGTGCAACCAGAATATCATGGACATCCATGGCTACAAAAGAATGCATTCAAACTGCAAACAAATTAGAATGAAACAAGCTATAAAATGCATAACAACTGCAAACATGATAGATAAAATTAATCCATGATTGTAGGAGTCAGCATGATAGGCATTAGATAAAGAAAACAACAATCTACAATGAGTATAATTCAGTTAGACTTCTCCAACCGTTACTGATACAACATCCAGACGGGGAAAGCTGGAATGACAAATTTTGAATGCCCATCACACATGAAAAGTGGTCGGCGAGGAGGAAGGGGAGGTGGTGGGCAGCAGGTCTTGAGGGGCAGACGCCGCCAACGGCGTACTTGCTGACGCCGTCCTTGGAGAAGACGTGCTAGGGTGAAAGTGCAACTATCCCTGGGTGGTTTTGGTAATTCCTAACAACATATAACTCACTGAGCTAATGCTACTTAAAGATAAACATTTCAGGAAAGCTCAATGATTGGCATGGCATGGATGAGAAAAGTGGATCCCTCAAAATTCTAAGGACAAAGGATTGGCTCAAGCTCAAGCTCGGGACTCTACATCTTTTCATTTTAAGTGATCCAAGATCACATTGAGTCCATAGGAAAAGCCAATACTATTAAGAGGGGATGAGGTGTTGCCTAATGGCTTACTTGCTCAAAGTGCTTAGTGATATGCTCCAAAAGCCCTCAACTACTTTCTCACATCCACATATGTCCCAAACCAAAAGTCAAACTCGGCCCCACCGAAACTTTCTATCTGGCGCCACCGAGTTCAGTTGACATAGCCACTGCCAGAAACCCTAGTCTGTTCGGTATCACCGATAGGGATCTCGGTCTCATCGAGATGGGATTGTAATCTCTCTGTTTCCCTTTGTAAAGTTTCGGTCAAACCGAGATGAGCGATCGGTCCCACCGAGATTGCAATGTAAACTCTCTATTTCCCTTTCGTAACATTTCGGTCCAACCGAGATGAGCGAATCGGTCCCACCGAGTTTGCCTGACCAACTCTCTATTAGTCCATTACCAAAATCGGTCTCACCGAGTTTGTGTAATCGGTCTCACCGAGATTACGTTATGCCCTAACCCTGATGAAATCGGTCTCACCGAGTTGACATGTCGGTCCCACCCAGAATCCTAACGTTCACATTTTGAACTAAATTGGTCTGACTGAGTTTCATGATTCGGTCCTATCGAGTTTGGTGATTTGTGTGTAACGGTTAGATTTTGTGTGGAGGCTATATATACCCCTCCACCCACTCTTCATTCGTGAAGAGAGCCATCAGAACATACCTACACTTCCAATACACATTGTCTGAGAGAGAACCACCTACACTTGTGTTGAGGTCAAGATATTCCATTCCAACCATATGAATCTTGATCTCTAGCCTTCCCCAAGTTGCTTTCCACTCAAATCTTCTTTCCACCAAATCCAAATCCTGTGAGAGAGAGTTGAGTGTTGGGGAGACTATCATTTGAAGCACAAGAGCAAGGAGTTCATCATCAACACACCATTTGTTACTTCTTGGAGAGTGGTGTCTCCTAGATTGGCGAGGGAAATTACCACCATAGAGGTCCTTACTTTGATGGTACAAATTTTGCTAGTTGGAAGCATAAGATGAAAATGCATATTCTTGGACATATCCCCGCCGTTTGGGCTATTGTGTGTATTGGCTTGCAAGGTGAATTCTTCGATGGGAGAAAACCAAACCGTGAAGCTACCGCGGAAGAGTTGAAGATGCTACAATACAATGCTCAAGCTTGTGATATTTTCTTCAACGGATTATGCCCCGAAGAATTCAACAAAATCAGCCGTCTTGAGAATGCAAAGGAAATTTGGGATACTTTGATTGATATGCACGAAGGTACCGGATCTGTCAAGGAATCCAAATTGGATGTGCTTCAAAGTCAGCTTGACAAGCTCAAAATGAAGGATGGTGAAGGCGTCGCTAAAATGTACTCTAGGCTTGCTCTCATCACAAATGAGATTGCCGGCTTAGGAAGTGAAGAGATGATCGATAGATTCATCATCAAGAAGATCCTAAGAGCCTTGGATGGAAAATATGATACCGTGTGCACATTGATCCAAATGATGCCCAATTACAAAGATGTCAAGCCAACGGAAGTCATTGGAAGAACTATTGCTCATGAGATGTCACTCAAGAATAAGGAAGAGCTTCACAACAAGTCAAGTGGTGCTTACAAAGCCTCGTGTGATGCTCCCACATCATCAAGTGAGAAGCAAATCTTCAATTAAGAATTGAGTCTAATGGTGAAGAAATTCAACAAGTTCTACAAGAGTAGAAGCAAGGAAAGAAGTTCCAAGTCAAGGTCCTACAATGACAAAAGATCCTCTAGTCGTGAGCGCAATTGCTACAATTGTGGAAGACCCGGACACTATTCCAATGAGTGTACGACTCCCTACAAAAGAAGAGAAGATTCTCCCTACAAAAGAAGAAGTAGAAGAGAAGAATCACCATCAAGAGAGAGGAGTAGAGATGATCGTTATGAACGAAGACCCTCTCGGAGAAGCAAGGACTCAGAAAGGAAGGACAAGTCATCAAGGAGCTACACAAAAAGAAGACATCAAGCTCATGTTAGTGAATGGGTATCCGGTTTCGACTCCGACAATCACTCCGAAAGAAGTTATCACTCCGACTCCGAATATACTCAAGATGAAGGTGTTGCCGGACTAGCACTTGTGACAACCAACTCCTTCGACATATTTGACTCACCAAATGAAGGAATTGGGAGATGCTTCATGGCTAAAGGTCCAAAGGTAACACACCCCGAGTATGTTGATTTCGATAGTGATGAAGATGATTTGCTAGGAGATGATGATTTACTTGTTGACAACTCTAGTTACGAAAACTATGATGAGCTTGCTATTAATCATGATAATCAAGATAAAACAAATGACGATGATAAGAAGGAGATTGAGCGTCTAACTAAAGAACTAAACACTCTTAAGTTAGCTCATGAAACTACCTTGGAAGATCATCGAGAACTTTTAAAGACTCGTGATAAGCTATGCTTTGAAAAGCTCAACCTTGAGCAAGAACATGAGTTTTTAAAGGCAATCAATGATGATCTTCGCAAGAAAAGTTCTACTTACATTGCCAAGCATTTACTCTTGTCTACTTACATACCACAAGTTAAATCTAGCAACAAGAACAAGAAAGATTCTTCATCTAGTAGTAACAACAATCATGCTAAATCCAATGTTGTTGCCTCTAGTAGTTCTCTTGATTCCACTAATGATTCTCTTAGCCAAGTTACACTTGAGCAAGAAAATAGCTTATTGAAGGGAATTATAGAGAAAGGTGTCTACAAGAGCCTTGCCGGAAGTAAGCAATTTGAGGAAATTGTACGCAAGCAAGGAAGACACCGCAACAATCAAGGTGTTGGTTTTGAACAAAAGTTCAATGCCAATGGAGTTGAGTGGGAAGAAGATCAATACCCCAAGACGAAGTTTGTTCCTCAACAAGAGAAGTATGATCCTACTTCTTTCAAAGGAACACAATCTCAAGTTGATCTTCCACCACAAGACTGATACGTCTCCAACGTATCTATAATTTTTGATTGTTCCATGCTATTATATTATCAAACTTGGATGTTTTATATGCATTTATATGCTATTTTATATGATTTTTGGGACTAACCTGTTAACCCAGAGCCCGGTGCCAGTTTCTGTTTTTTCCTTGTTTTAGAGTATCGTAGAAAAGGAAAATCAAACGGAGTCCAATTCACCTAAAACTTCACGGAACTTATTTTTGGAATGGAAGCAATCCAGAAGACTTGGGGTGTACGTAAGGGAAGCAACAAGGAAGGCACGAGGCAGGGGGGCGCGCCCACCCCCTGGGCGCGCCCTCCACCCTCGTGGGCCCCTCGTGCCCCCCTGACGTATTTCTTCCTCCTATATATACCAATATACCCTAAAACCATCGGGGAGAACAATATATCAGGAGTTCCACCACCAGAAGCCTCCGTAGCCACCGAAAACCAATCTAGACCCGTTCCGGCACCCTTCCGGAGGGGGGAATCCCTCTCCGGTGGCCATCTTCATCATCCCAGCGCTCTCCATGACGAGGAGGGAGTAGTTCTCCCTCGGGGCTGAGGGTATGTACCAGTAGCTATGTGTTTGATCTCTCTCTCTTTCTCTCGTGTTCTTGAGGTGGTACGATCTTGATGTATCGCGAGCTTTGCTATTATAGTTGGATCTTATGATGTTTCTCTCCCTCTACTCTCTTGTAATGGATTGAGTTTTCCTTTTGAAGTTATCTTATCGTATTGAGTCTTTAAGGATTTGAGAACACTTGATGTATGTCTTGCATGGGATACCTGTGGTGACAATGGGGTATTCTATGATCCACTTGACGTATATTTTGGTGATCAACTTGCGGGTTCCATGACCTTGGGAATCTATGCATAGGGGTTGGCACACGTTTTCGTCTTGACTCTCCGGTAGAAACTTTGGGGGCACTCTTTGAGGTTCTATGTGTTGGTTGAATAGATGAATCTGAGATTTTGTGATGCATATCGTATAATCATACCCACGGATACTTGAGGTGACATTGGAGTATCTAGGTGACATTAGGGTTTTGGTTGATTTGTGTCTTAAGGTGTTATTCTAGTACGAACTCTAGGGCTGTTTGTGACACTTATAGGAATAGCCCAACGGATTGATTGGAAAGAATAACTTTGAGGTGCTTTCATACCCTACCATAATCTCTTCATTTGTTCTCTGCTATTAGTGACTTTGGAGTGACTCTTTGTTGCATGTTGAGGGATAGTTATATGATCCAATTATGTTATTATTGTTGAGGGAACTGGCACTAGTGAAAGTATGAACCCTAGGCCTTGTTTCAACGCATTGAAATCCCGTTTGTGCTCACTTTTATCATTAGTTACCTTGCTATTTTTATATTTTCAGATTACAAAAACATATATCTACTATCCATATTGCACTTGTATCACCATCTCTTCGCCGAACTAGTGCACCTATACAATTTACCATTGTATTGGGTGTGTTGGGGACACAAGAGACTCTTTGTTATTTGGTTGCAGGGTTGCTTGAGAGAGACCATCTTCATCCTATGCCTCCTACGGATTGATAAACCTTAGGTCATCCACTTGAGGGAAATTTGCTACTGTCCTACAAACCTCTGCACTTGGAGGCCCAACAACGTCTACAAGGAGAAGGTTGTGTAGTAGACATCAAGCTCTTTTCTGGCGCCGTTGCCGGGGAGGCAAGGAAAGCGGCACTAACACCCCGTCAACTAAGCTCTTTTCTGGTGCCATTGCCGAGGAGGTTAGTGCTTGAAGGTATATCTTTAGATCTTGCAATCGAGTCTTTTAGTTTCTTGTTTTAGCACTAGTTTAGTTTATAAAAGAAAGCTACAAAAAAATGGAATTAAGGGTACCTCATATGCTTCATCTTTTTAATATCTATCATGAAAATAAGGATTCCGATAATTGTGCTCAAGTGCTAGAAGAAGAATGCATTAGAATGTTTGGCACTAAATATTTGAATGATGAGCATGATTGCAATGTTGTTAGTATGAATTCTTTGACTATCTATGATGCTAATGATATGCAAAGCCACAAGCTTGGGGAAGCTATGTTTGATGAAGATGATATTTTTTGTCCCCCAAGTTTTGATGAGCAAATTTATTATGATGAAAGCATGCCTCCTATTTATGATGATTATATTGATGAAAGTGGATTTGGAGAGGTCATGACTTTATTTTGTGATGAATCCACTATTCCGGAAGAGGTTCCAATTGATTATGAGAACAAAGTTGCTGTCTATGATGATTATTGTGATGACTTGTATTATATAAATAATAATGATATCCATGAAACTTGTCATCATGATTTCAGTTTTCAATTGGATTATGCCTCACATGATAATTATTTTGTTGAGTTTGCTCCCACTATTATTCATGAGAAGAATTTTGCTTATGTAGTGAGTAGTAAATTTTCTAAGCTTGTAGATCATGAAAAGATTGCTTTAGGTGCTGGTTATATTGTTGAAGTCATTCATGATGCTACTGAAAATTATTATGAGGGAGGAATATATGCTTGTAGGAATTGCAATAATATCAAGTTTCCTCTCTATGTGCTTAAAGTTTCAAAGTTATGCTTATTTTGCCTTCCTATGCTAGTTGATTATTGTTCCCATAAGTTGTTTTCTCACAAAATCCCTATGCATAGGAAGTGGGTTAGACTTAAATGTGTTAGTCATATTATTCATGATGCTCTCTTTATGTTTCAATTCTTATCATTTATGTGAGCATCATTGAAATCATCATGCCTAGCTAGGGGCGTTAAACGATAGCGCTTGTTGGGAGGCAACCCAATTTTATTTTCGTTCCTTGCTTTTTGTTCATTTTTAGTAATAAATAATTTATCTACACTATGTTATGATTGAGTTTCTATGTTTTAATTAGTGTTTGTGCCAAGTAGAACCGTTGGGAAGACTTGGGGAAAGTCTTGTTGATCTTGCTGTAAAAAACAGAAACTTTAGCGCTCACGAGAATTGCTGCCATTGTTTATTGGAGAGTGATATTTAGTTAATTCCTTTTGCATATGATTAATATATAAATTCCTCAAGTCCAGAAATTTATTTTATAATTTTATGATTTCCAGAAGTATATGTTTGATCCAGATTACTACAGACTGTTCTGTTTTTGACAGATTCTGTTTTCATCGTGTTGTTTGCTTATTTTGATGAATCTATGAGTAGTATCGGAGGGTATGAACCATAGAGAAGTTGGAATAAATTAGATACTACACAAATATGAATTTATAATGAGTTCATTACAGTACCTTATGATGGTGATTTGCTTTCTTATACTAATGGAGCTTACGAGTTTTCTGTTAAGTTTTGTGTTGTGAAGTTTTCAAGTTTTGGGTAAAGATTTGATGGACTATGGAATAAGGAGTGGCAAGAGCCTAAGCTTGGGGATGCCCAAGTCACCCAAGGTAATATTCAAGGACAACCAAGAGCCTAAGCTTGGGGATGCCCCGGAAGGCATCCCCTCTTTCGTCTTCATTCATCGGTAACTTTACTTGGAGCTATATTTTTATTCACCACATGACATGTGTTTTTCTTGGAGCGTCATTTTAGTTTATTTAGCTTTGCTTGATTTTTGAATAAAATACCAAGATCTTAAATTGTTTAATGTTAGAGAGTCTTCATATAGTTGCATAATCATTCGACAACTCATTGATCTTCACTTATATCTTTCGGAGTAGTTTGTCATTTGCTCTAGTGCTTCACTTATATCCTTTTAGAGCACAGTGGTGGTTTTATTTTATAGAAATAGATGAACTCTCATGCATCACTTATATTATTTTGAGAGTCCTAAAAAGCATGGTAATTTTCTTTGGTTATGAATTTAGTCCTAATATGATGGGCATCCAAGAGGGATATAATAAAAACTTTCATATAAGTGCATTGAATACTAACAGAAGTTTGATACTTGATAATTGTTTTGAGATATGGAGAAGGTGATATTAGAGTCGTGCTAGTTGAGTAGTTGTGAATTTGAGAAATTCTTGTGTTGAAGTTTGTGATTCCCGTAGCATGCACGTATGGTGAACCGTTATGTTAAGAAGTCGGAGCATGATGTATTTATTGATTGTCCTCCTTATGAGTGGCGGTCGGGGACGAGCGATGGTCTTTTCCTACCAATCTATCCCCCTAGGAGCATGTGCGTAGTACTTTGTTTCGATAACTAATAGATTTTTGCAATAAGTATGTGAGTTCTTTTTGACTAATGTTGAGTCCATGGATTATACGCACTCTCACCCTTCCACCATTGCTAGCCTCTCTAATACCGCACACCTTTTGCCGGTACCATAAACCCACCATATACCTTCCTCAAAACAGCCACCATACCTACCTATCATGGCATTTCCATAGCCATTCCGAGATACATTGCCATGCAACTTTCCACCGTTCCGTTTACTATGACACGCTCCATCATTGTCATATCACTTTGCATGATCATGTAGTTGACATTTTATTTGTGGCAAAGCCACCGTTCATAATTCTTTCATACATGTCACTAATGAGTCATTGCACATCCCGGTACACCCCTGGAGGCATTCATATAGAGCCATACTTTGTTCTAGTATCGAGTTGTAATCATTGAGTTGTAAATAAATAGAAGTGTGATGATCATCATTAATAGAGCATTGTCCCAAAAAAGGCCAAAAAAAGAGAAAAGCCAAATAAAAAAGAAAGGCCAAAAAAAGAAAGGCCAAATAAAAAATAAAAAATAAAAGGGACAATGCTACTATCCTTTTTTCCACACTTGTTCTTCAAAGTAGCACCATGATCTTCATGATTTGTCACTTTCATATACTAGTGGGAAATTTTCATTATAGAACATGGCTTGTATATTCCAAAAATGGGCCTCCTCAAGTGCCCTAGGTCTTCGTGAGCAAGCGAGTTGGATGAACACCCACTTAGTTTCGTTTGTTGAGCTTTCATACATTTATAGCCCTAGTGCATCCGTTGCATGTCAATCCCTACTCACTCACATTGATATCTATTAATGGGCATCTCCATAGCCCGTTGATACTCCTAGTTGATGTGAGACTATCTTCTCATTTTTGTCTTCTCCACAACCACCATTCTATTCCACCTATAGTGCTATATCCATGGCTCACGCTCATATATTGCGTGAAGATTGAAAAAGTTTGAGAACATCGAAAGTATGAAACAATTGCTTGGCTTGTCATCAGGGTTGTGCATGATTTAAATATGTTGTGTGGTGAAGATGGAGCATAGCCAGACTATATGATTTTGTAGGGATAGCTTTCTTTGGCCATGTTATTTTGAGAAGACATGATTGCTTTGTTAGTATGCTCGAAGTATTATTATTTCTATGTCAATATTAAACTTTTGTCTTGAATCTTATGGATCTGAATATTCTTGCCACAATAAATAGAACTACATGGATAAATATGTTAGGTAGCATTCCACGTCAAAAATTCTGTTTTTATCATTTATCTACTCGAGGACGAGCAGGAATTAAGCTTGGGGATGTTGATACGTCTCCAACGTATCTATAATTTTTGATTGTTCCATGCTATTATATTATCAACCTTGGATGTTTTATATGCATTTATATGCTATTTTATATGATTTTTGGGACTAACCTATTAACCCAGAGCCCAGTGCCAGTTTTTGTTTTTTCCTTGTTTTAGAGTATCGCAGAAAAGGAAAATCAAACGGAGCACAATTGACCTGAAACTTCACGGAACTTATTTTTGGACGGAAGCAATCCAGAAGACTTGGGGTGTATGTAAAGGAAGCAACAAGGAAGGCATGAGGCAGGGGGCGCACCCACCCCCCTGGGCGCGCCCTCCACCCTCGTGGCCCCCTGAGTATTTCTTCCTCCTATATATACCAATATACCCTAAAACCATCAGGGAGAACAATAGATCGGGAGTTCCGCCGCCAGAAGCCTCCGTAGCCACCAAAAACCAATCTAGACCCATTCTGGCACCCTGCCGGAGGGGGGCAATCCCTCTCCGGTGGCCATCTTCATCATCCCGGCGCTACGAGGAGGGAGTAGTTCTCCATCGGGGCTGAGGGTATGTACCAGTAGCTATGTGTTTGATCTCTCTCTCTCTCTTGTGTTCTTGAGGTGGTACGATCTTGATGTATCGCGAGCTTTGCTATTATAGTTGGATCTTATGATGTTTCTTCCCCTCTACTCTCCTGTACTGGATTGAGTTTTCTCTTTGAAGTTATCTTATCGGATTGAGTCTTTAATGATTTGAGAACACTTGATGTATGTCTTGCGTGGGATACCTGTGGTGACAATGGGGTATTCTATGATCCACTTGATGTATGTTTTAGCGATCAACTTGCGGGTTCCGTGACCTTGGGAATCTATGCATAGGGGTTGGCACACGTTTTCGTCTTCACTCTCCGGTAGAAACTTTGGGGGCACTCTTTGAGGTTCTATGTGTTGGTTGAATAGATGAATCTGAGATTGTGTGATGCATATCGTATAATCATACCCACGGATACTTGAGGTGACATTGGAGTATCTAGGTGACATTAGGGTTTTGGTTGATTTGTGTCTTAAGGTGTTATTCTAGTACGAACTCTAGGGATGTTTGTGACACTTATAGGAATAGCCCAACGGATTGATTGGAAAGAATAACTTTGAGGTGGTTTCGTACCCTACCATAATCTCTTCGTTTGTTCTCCGCTATTAGTGACTTTGGAGTGACTCTTTGTTGCATGTTGAGGGATAGTTATATGATCCAATTATGTTATTATTATTGAGGGAACTTGCACTAGTAAAAGTATGAACCCTAGGCCTTGTTTCAACGCATTGCAATACCGTTTGTGCTCACTTTTATCATTAGTTACCTTGCTGTTTTTATATTTTCAGATTAGAAAAACCTATATCTACTATCCATATTGCACTTGTATCACCATCTCTTCACCGAACTAGTGCACCTATACAATTTACCATTGTATTGGGTGTGTTGGGTACACAAGAGACTCTTTGTTATTTGGTTGTAGGGTTGCTTGAGAGAGACCATCTTCATCCTACGCCTCGATAAACCTTAGGTCATCCACTTGAGGGAAATTTGCTACTGTCCTACAAACCTCTGCACTTGGAGGCCCAACAACGTTTACAAGAAGAAGGTTGTGTAGTAGACATCAAAGACCACAAGTTAAAAGGCAAGGACAAGCTTCAAGAGGAGATTGATGCATTTGAAGAAGCACCCAAAGCCTTGGTCAAGTGGGTTCCCAAGACTACATCAAGTTCTACTTCATCAAGTACGACTACAACTGCAAGGATTCCCATCAAGATGGTGTGGATCCCGAAGAAGAAGAACTAGAGAGTTCTTGAGGGTGACTCCACCAACATACTTCACTCATATCATCTTGGCGAGGACAAGTGCAAACAACTTTCATATCTTGCACTAGTTAAAGGAGTCACAAACCCTCTTGTTGGTAAGACAAGGGACAAGGTAACCTAATGCTTCCATGGACATCATCTTGTGTACACATCACTCTATGTCTATGGATATCCTTGTTTGTTCCTTGAGGGACTAACCCATGTAGGTATTGAAAGTGCAACTCACTCCAAAGGATTGCTCCGAATGATCTACATCAACATTGAGCATCCACATCTTCAACACCTACATGAAGTCATCATCGACAAAACCCAAGGTTAGTTGATCCCTCTTAGGGGGGATATCACATCTAGGGGAGCTTTACTCTAACCAATTGAGCTAAAGCAACTCTAATGGTGTGAACACAACAATGCTTTATGTAAAAGTGGCATCCCCACTTGTGCTTAAACGATGAGTATGACCTATGATCAAATGTTCTCATTTGACTCCTAAGTCAATATACTCATATATAGATGACCTAGTCATCGCAAATTGCTTGATAGATGCTAGAGTGATAATGCATGCTTCGTCACATATTTCATTTGGCATCTTATTGTGTGAGCATGTTGGTTGCATACTTTACTCATTCGAGGACATCCATTTGTTGCTTTGATTGTCTGGCCTTTTCTCTTTTGCCAAATGGATGGACAAGAATGACTAAGAACTTCCTCTAGCTATCTATGCTTTTCTCGTCTCAAACTCTATTCATGCTACATCACAAAGTTTGACCAAGTCAGATTCGAACCACTCTGTGTGAGGAGCACTCGGAGTTCCCGATTTGTCATAGACTTAGACTTCCAAAACCTCTTTGTGTATTTCAGTCTGACCGATTCATCCTTTTCGGTCCTACCAAGATCACTTAGTTGATCTAGGTTTTCAATCTCGCTGCAACCGATTAGAACCTTTCAGTCACACCGAGTTGCAGTAACTGTCTGCAGTTTTGCATCTCGGTGTCACCGAGTTGTTCCACTCGGTCACACCGACAGGGTTAGGTTATATATACCGACGGGTCAAATTTTGGAAAATTTTCCAAAACCTCTTCGCCTGCGCATAACCTACTCTGCCTCTTCGGGTCTCCAGATCATCCTCTCGTCAACAGCGACCTCCCGCTACTGGTCTCCGCCGCCGTCAACGACAATCTGCCCCGTCGTTGCCGCCGTAGCAAGTTCGCCACCGAACTAGGGTACGAACTTGATCTTTGTGCTAATTGTAGGATCTATAAGTAGATGTGTCTAGAGGGGGGGTGATTAGACACTTAATGCTCAAGTTGCAATTTTTTAAGCTTTTTCGGTTTAAGTGGAGTTTAGGCACAATTTCAACACACACAATACATATCAAGCAAGCATGCAAAGATTATATGAGCAGCGGAATGTAAAGCATGCAACTTGCAAGAATGTAAAGAGAAGGGTTTGGAGAATTCAAACGCAATTGGAGACACGGATGTTTTTCCCGTGGTTCGGGTAGGTGGTGCTATCCTACATCCACGTTGATGGAGACTTCAACCCACGAAGGGTAATGGTTGCGCGAGTCCACACAGGGCTCCACCCAAGGGTAACGGTTGCGCGAGTCCACACAGGGCTCCACCCACGAAGGGTCCACGAAGAAGCAACCACCCACAAAGGGTCCACGAAGAAGCAACCTTGTCTATCCCACCATGGCCATCGCCCACACAGGACTTGCCTCACTAGCGGTAGATCTTCACGAAGTAGGCGATCTCCTTGCCCTTACAAACTCCTTGGTTCAACTCCACAATCTTGTCGGAGGCTCCCAAGTGACACCTAGCCAATCTAGGAGACACCACTCTCCAAGAAGTAACAAATGGTGTGTAGGTAATGAACTCCTTGCTCTTGTGCTTCAAATGATAGTCTCGCCAACACTCAACTCTCTCTCATAGGATTTGGATTTGGTGGAAAGAAGATTTGAGTGGAAAGCAACTTGGGAAGGCTAGAGATCAAGATTCATATGGTAGGAATGGAATATCTTGGTCTCAACACATGAGTAGGTGGTTCTCTCTCAGAACATATGAGTTGGAATGGTGTATGTGTTCTGATGGCTCTCTCTTTTTTGAATGAAGAGGGGGTGGAGGGGTATATATAGCCTCCACACAAAATCCAACCGTTACACACAGTTTTCCAATCTCGGTGGGACCGAATCAACAAACTCGATCGGACCAAAAATGTAAACCTAGTGACCGTTAGAGATTTTCGGTGGGACTGACATGCAACTCGGTAGGACCGATATGGTTAGGGTTTGGGCATAACGTAATCTCGGTGAGACCGATTACACAAACTCGGTGAGACCGGATTTGGTAATTAGCTAACCAAAGAGTTGGTCAGGCAAACTCGGTGGGACCGATTTGCTCTTTCGGTGAGACTGAAAAGTTACAAAGGGGAAACACTGAATTTACATTGCAATCTTGGTGGGACCGATTCGCTCTTTCGGTGAGACCGAAAAGTTATGAAAGGAAAACAGAGAGTTTGCAACCCCATCTCGGTGAGACCGAGATCCCTATCGGTAGGACCGAATTGCTAGGGTTTGGCAGTGGCTTATGACAAATGAAAACTCGATGGCGCCGGATAGGAAGAATCGGTAGGACCGAGTTTGGCTTAGGGTTTAGGTCATATGTGGATATGGGAAAGTAGTTGAGGGTTTTTGGAGCATATCACTAAGCACATGAAGCAAGAGGCTCATTAAGCAACACCTCATCCCTCCTTGATAGTATTGGCTTTTCCTATGGACTCAATGTGATCTTGGATCACTAAAATGTAAAATGAGAAGTCTTGAGCTTGAAGCTTTAGCCAATCCTTTGTCCTTAGCATCTTGAAGGAGTTCCCACAACTTTTAGTCCATGCCACTCCATTGTTGAACTTATCTGAAACATGCTAGATAGAAACATTAGTCCAACAAGAGATATGTTGTCATCAATTACCAAAACCACCTAGGGAGCACTTGTGCTTTCAGTCTCCCCCTTTTTGGTAATTGATGGCAACATACATCAAAGCTTTAGATAAAGATATAAAGGCCAGCAAGTAAAGCTTTGGAAGGACATGTAACAAGCATAGGCTCCCCCTACATGTATGCACTCATGTAAATATGAAATACAGAGGCATGTGAGAGCATAACCATGACAGAGTAGGCAATGTGTTACATGTATCTTGGCCATATGCATCAGAGCAAAAGATTATCAAGGAAAATACCTTCATGCTCATGAGTCCTTCTTGCAAACAGTATGTACATAAGCAAGAACTCCTCATACTCATGATTTTGATGCATATACTTACCTTGTGGTCTTGAGTTGGCTTAGGATGGAATGAACCTGCACAAACAAGGTTAGATAACACAGGTACATCCACTAGCCAGAGTAAACAAAAGAAACCACAAGAATACCAAGACTGGGATGACATGTGGAGAGTGAGTACAAAGTACCACATTGAATTCAACATGTCCCCAAGAGTAAAGATATGCAATGAATTTGACGGAATTTCTTTCCCTTAGGTATCTTGCTCCCCTGAATCTTACATGGGATATTGGGAGAAGATAGGGAACAGAAAATCAGAGCTGAAAGATACAAATGGATAGAACTTAATGCAAATACATATGAACATGTCTTTCCCCCAAAAAGACATGTGGCATCTCTCCTCTTGAACATCAAGCATCTGGGATCCTTGAGTATTCTCTCCCCTTGGAGATTTCTTTCTCCCCCTTAATATTTGGGATCCTTGAGTATTCTCTCCCCCTTAGTACTTTCTCCTTTGTAGATCTCTCTCTCTCCCTGATGATAAGCTTTGATGTGATCTCTCTCTCCCCCTTTGACATCAATTTCCAAGAAGGTTTGTCCTGGAATCCGTCGAATAGGTTTGGTCCTTGAGATTCAGCACAAAGCAGTGAATAAAACTGTGATGCTTGTAGAGGACAAGATTCATTGAGTGGAGCTGGATCAGAAGAAATATAGAGCATGTGGCAAACTGTTTTTCCTGTTGCGAAATCGGTGGCACCGAGTGGCATGTTTCGGTAGTACCGAAGGGATTCGGTTGGACCAAAAATGGCAATTCGGTGAAACCGAGTTCATCACAGAGAAAAACACTTGTCACCTCAGCTCACTAGTCAAGTAAGATCTCACAAAGATTTGCAATGAATTAGCTGAAAGATTTGCAAGGAATTTGATGCAGAATTATGCAGAACAAAAAGAAAAGAGTGAAAGTTTCTAGATGAAGTTTTTTTTGATTGAAAAAGAAAGAAACAAATATGCAAGGGACAAATGCAATAACTCAGAAAAGAACACAAGAGAACTTCATCTAGAATTGGGCGGTGACATAGTCACCTATGTTAGAGTATATTGACTTAGGAGTCAAGTGAGAACACTTGATCATAGGTCATACTCATCGTTTAAGCTCAAAATGGGGTTACCATTTTTCGTTTAAGCATCTTGATGTATTCACATCTTGTTGAGTTGCTTTGACTCATGTCTTGGAGTAAAGCTTCTCTAAGATGGAATAACATACCTTGGGCGGTGATGTGGTTCTTGCTCATGTAGTTGAACTTGTGTGGGTGCTCAAGGTTGATGTAGCTCATCGAGAGTTGGGAGCACCATTTGGAGTTTGAGTTCATCTACCTACATGGGTTAGTTCTTGCAAGGAAAAGCACTTGTGTATCCAAAAATGACAATCATGAAGCTTAATATAGAATTTGTCAAAGGATATGTTTGAATGGTTTTGTGCTTCCTTGTCTTCAACCACTATTGTGTAGAGTCTTGGTGATGTAGAGATTGCTCAAGATATGAGTGAGTCGCAATCTCATGGAATTAGATTCAACCAAGCACCTACATGGGTTAGACAACATGCAAGGTGCAAATATATCCAAGACATAAGATAGTTATCATAAGGGATATATCATGGATTAGTCATAAGCTCATGTCTTGCATGTATCCAATGGAGTTTCTACTCCAAGTTCGAAGCATCAATGATGTTCAATTCTCCTCTCAACCTGCAAAACACTTTCTCATCAAGCGGTTTAATGAATATATCCGCTAATTGCTTATCGGTGCGAACATGCTTAAGATTGATGTCACCCTTAGCAACATGATCTCGAATGAAATGATGACGAACTTCAATATGCTTAGTTCGAGAATGTTGTACAGGATTATGACCAATTTTGATAGCACTTTCATTGTCACAAAGCAGTGGAACATGTTTCACATAAATCCCATAATCTTTAAGAGTTTGGGTCATCCAAAGTAATTGAGCGCAACATGAACCAGCGGCAATGTATTCCGCTTCGGCGGTGGATAAGGATACCGAGTTTTGTTTCTTGGAAGACCAAGACACAAGAGATCTGCCAAGAAATTGACAAGTACCCGAAGTGGACTTTCTATCAACCTTGTCTCCGGCATAATCCGAGTCGGAATAGCCAACAAGATCAAAAGAAGACCTCTTAGGATACCAAATGCCAAAATTTGGTGTATGGATTAAATATCTCACTATCCTTTTCACAGCCTTAAGATGACAATCTTTAGGAGCAGCTTGATATCGTGCACACATGCACACACTTAGCATAATATCGGGACGTGAAGCACATAGGTATAACAATGAACCAATCATAGAGCGATAAACCTTTTGATCAACAGGTTCACCATCTTTGGTCAAATCATTATGTCCACTAGTAGGCATGGGTGTAGACATACCTTTGCATTCTCGCATATTGAACTTCTTGAATAAGTCCTTGGTGTACTTTGTTTGAGAGACAAATGTACCTTCCTTAGTTTGCTTGATTTGCAACCCGAGAAAGAATTTGAGTTCACTCATCATAGACATCTCAAACTTCTCTGACATTAGTTTTCCAAATTTTTCACTAAAGACAGGGTTAGTTGAACCAAATATGATATCATCAACATAAATTTGGCATACAAATAGTTCTCCATTAACCCTTTTAGTAAAAAGAGTAGAATCAATTTTACCAATTTCAAAACCACTTGTAGTAAGGAACTTGGTCAAGCATTTATACCATGCTCTAGGAGCTTGTTTAAGACCATAAAGAGCTTTGTGAAGTTTGTAAACATGATTTGGTTTCTTAGGATTGATAAAGCCGGGAGGTTGTTTGACATAGACTTCCTCCTCTATTTCACCATTTAGAAAAGCACTTTTAATGTCCATTTGGTACAAGGTGATATTATGGTGATTAGCATAGGCAAGTAAGATGCGAATGGACTCAAGTCTAGCAACGGGAGCATACGTCTCACCATAGTCCATACCTTCGACTTGTGTGTACCCTTGGGCGACGAGACGTGCTTTGTTGCGAACCACTTTTCCATCTTCATCTTGCTTGTTGCGAAACACCCATTTGGTACCAATGATGTTGTGGTTGTTGTCGGGCTTCTCAACCAATGTCCAAACTTGGTTTCTCTCAAAATTATGTAGCTCTTCATGCATATCGTTTATCCAATCCGGATCTTCCAATGCTTCTTCAACCTTCATAGGTTCAATGCTAGAGATGAATGAATAGTTTTCACAAAAGTTAGCTAAACGAGTTTTTGAGCGAGTGATTCTCTCGGTTTGTATATCATTGAGGATTTGCTCGACGGGATGATCTTTGGCAATCCTTGCTCGAACTCGTGAGAGCTTTTGCTTGGGTCTTCGTTGAACATCTTCTTCATATTGTTCTTCTTCTTGGCCTTCTTCATTGTTGACGTCGTCGTTCTCTTGTCGTGGTGGAGAAGGAGGTTGTTGATGTTCGTCTTGACGTATTTCCTCGTTTTCTTCATCTTGGTGTGTCCCACTTGTGGATGCTTCCGTGTCGATTCTTGGTTCACCTTGTCGTGAAGTAGAAGCTTCCACTTGGATGGATGAAGTACTCTCCTTCACCTCCGTTCACTAGTAGAAAATAGGGCTATGGTCCAGGCCGGCTCAGCCCATTAGTCCCGGTTCAGTCTAGAACCGGGACCAATGTGGGCATTGGTCCCGGTTCGTGAGCCCAGGGGGCCGGCCGGGCCACGTGGGCCATTGGTCCCGGTTCGTCTGGACCTTTTGGTCCCGGTTGGTGGGACGAACCGGGACCAATGGGCCTCGCTCCTGGCCCACCACCATTGGTCCCGGTTGGTGGCTTGAACCGGGACCAAAGGCTCCCCTTTAGTCCCGGTTCAAGTCACCAACCGGGACCAATGAGGTGCCTATATATACCCCCTCGCGCAAGAGCAGAGCACAGTGCTCTGTTTTTTCTGGCCGAGGGGGAGAGGGCTTTGTGGTGCTCTAGCTCACCTCCTATGCACATGAGGTGTTCGATGGAATGCCCGAGCCACACTACTTAAGCTTTCTCCTCTCGAAGCTCGACCTCCAAGCTCCATTTTCCTCGAGATTTGTCTAGATTTAGCGGTCCGTCACGCCTCGTCCCCGTCTTCACCGCCGTCGATCACCCGCGCCGATCTCATCACCGACACCACCGTGGTGAGCCTCTTGTTCTTATCTTCTTTCTGAAAGGAAAAATATTCTTACTTGTATGTCTAGATAGATACTTGTATCATTTTCTTACATTTATTATTGCATCTTATATAGTGCGATGGTTTTGGTATCCGCCCCCGTCGGCCCTCGTCCTGTCTATGATTCGGATTTGGTATGTATATTATCTTTATAACTATTGGTTCATTTATTGTTTATGAAAATTATGCCGACCAATGTGACATAGATTTTATTTATCTAGGATGTATGTGAATCGGAAATGCCAACCGACCCTATTGTCGAGAGGTTAAATTTAATTGAAGAAGAAAACAATTTGTTTAAGGAAAAAATAAAAAAAATTGAGGAGAAGATGATATTGGAGTTGCATGTTGCAGATGTCGTTGATGATCACAAGATCAAGATGGATGCAATGCGCTTGAAGATTAGAAAGATTAGAAAATATGCCATTCATACCGAGGCTTGGTATCATTATGCCGTTGGATCAATTGTTACCTTGGTTGCGATTATGATCGCATTTGTTTTCGCATTGAAATGTTTTACATAGTTTCAATGTATGGTTTAATTAATTAGATGCTCTAGAGAGCTATATGTTGTTAGATGAGAACTATGTATGCACTTTGGTTTTAATGTGATGATGAACTTCTATTAATTTGGACACTTAATTATATATAATGCACACAGATGAACCGGCACTGGATGTATGGTGACAGACACACCCGTGAGTACATTAAGGGCGTGCATGAGTTTCTCGATGCGGCTGAGGCAAACAAGCAGAATGGTTTTATGTGTTGTCCATGCACTGAATGTGGGAATACGAGGTCTTACTCTAACCGGAAAATCCTTCACTCCCACCTGCTTTACAAGGGTTTCATGCCACACTATAATGTTTGGACGAGGCACGGAGAAATAGGGGTTATGATGGAAGACGAAGAAGAAGAAGAGTACGATGACAACTATGTGCCCCCTGAATACGGTGATGCTGCAATGGGGGGAGCTGGTGAAGATCAAGAGGAACCAGACGATGTGCCCAATGATGCTGCCACGGGTGAAGCTGCTGAAGATCAAGAGGAACCAGACGATGTGCCCGATGATGATGATCTCCGCTGGGTCATTGTCGATGCAAGGACGCAATGCATTAGTCAAAAGGAGAAGCTGAAGTTCGATCGCATGTTAGAGGATCAAAAAAAGGGTTATACCCCAATTGCGAAGATGGCAACACAAAGCTCGGTACCGTACTGGAATTGCTGCAGTGGAAGGTAGAGAATGCTGTGGCTGACAAAGGATTTGAGAAGCTACTGAAAATATTGAAGAAAAAGCTTCCAAAGGATAACGAATTGCCCGACAGTACATACGCAGCAAAGAAGGTCGTATGCCCTCTAGGATTGGAGGTAGAGAAGATACATGCATGCCCTAATGACTGCATCCTCTACCGCGGTGCATACAAGGATCTGAACGCATGCCCGGTATGTGGTGCGTTGCGGTATAAGATCAGACGAGATGACCTTGGTGATGTTGACGGCGAGCCCCTCAGGAAGAGGGTTCCTGCGAAGGTGATGTGGTATGCTCCTATAATACCACGGTTGAAACGTCTGTTCAGAAACGAAGAGCATGCCAAGTTGATGCGATGGCACAGTGAGAACCGAAAGAAAGATGGGAAGTTGAGAGCACCCGCTGACGGGTCGCAGTGGAGAAAAATCGAGAGAAAGTACTGGGATGAGTTTGCAAAGGACCCAAGGAATGTATGGTTTGCTTTAAGCGCGGATGGCATTAATCCTTTCAGGGAGCAGAGCAGCAATCACAGCACCTGGCCCGTGACTCTATGTATGTATAACCTTCCTCCTTGGATGTGCATGAAGCGGAAGTTCATTATGATGCCAGTTCTCATCCAAGGCCCTAAGCAACCCGGCAACGAAATTGATGTGTACCTAAGGCCATTCGTTGAAGAACTTTTACAACTGTGGAATGGAAACGGTGTACGTACGTGGGATGAGCACAGACAGGAGGAATTTAACCTTAAGGCATTGCTGTTCGTGACCATCAACGATTGGCCCGCTCTCAGTAACCTTTCGGGACAGACAAACAAAGGATACCACGCATGCACGCACTGTTTAGATGACACTGAAAGTATATACCTGGACAAATGCAGGAAGAATGTGTACCTGGGCCATCGTTGATTTCTTCCGACCAACCATCAATGTCGAAAGAAAGGCAAGCATTTCAAAGGCGAGGCAGATCACCGGAAGAAGCCCGCCATGCGCACCGGTGATCACGTGCTTGCTATGGTCAATGATTTACACTACGTAATCTTTGGAAAGGGTCCCGGTGGACTAGCTATTCCGAATGACGCTGAGGGACACGCACCCATGTGGAAGAAGAAATCTATATTTTGGGACCTACCCTACTGGAAAGACCTAGAGGTCCGCTCCTCATTCGACGTGATGCACGTGACGAAGAACCTTTTCGTGAACCTGCTAGGCTTCTTGGGCGTGTATGGGAAGACAAAAGATACACCTGAGGCACGAGAGGACCTGCAACGTTTGCACGAAAAAGACGGCATGCCTCCGAAGCAGTATAAAGGTCCTGCCAGCTACACTCTTATGAAAGAAGAGAAAGAAATCTTCTTTGAATGCCTGCTCAGTATGAAGGTCACGACTGGCTTCTCGTCGAATATAAAGGGAATAATAAATATGCCAGAGAAAAAGTTTCAGAACCTAAAGTCTCATGACTGCCACGTGATTATGACGCAACTGCTTCCGGTTGCATTGAGGGGGCTTCTACCGGAAAACGTTCGATTAGCCATTGTGAAGCTATGTGCATTCCTCAATGCAATCTCTCAGAAGGTGATCGATCCAGAAATCGTACCAAGGCTAAGGAGTGATGTGGCGCAATGTCTTGTCAGTTTCGAGCTGGTGTTCCCACCATCCTTCTTCAATATCATGACGCACGTCCTAGTTCATCTAGTCGACGAGATTGTCATCCTGGGGCCCGTATTTCTACACAATATGTTCCCCTTTGAGAGGTTCATGGGAGTCCTAAAGAAATATGTCCGTAACCGCGCTAGGCCAGAAGGAAGCATCTCCATGGGCCATCAAACAGAGGATGTTATCGGGTTTTGTGTTGACTTCATTCCTGGCCTTAACAAGATAGGTCTCCCTAAATCGCGGTATGAGGGGAGACTGACTGGAAAAGGCACTCTTGGAAGAGACTCAATAATATGCAGGGACGGATATTCTTGGTCTCAAGCACACTACACAGTTCTACAGAACTCTACCTTGGTGACCCCGTATGTCGATGAACACAAGAACAGTCTGTGCTCCAAACACCCGAAGCAGTGCGACGACTGGATTATATGTGAACACATCAGGACTTTCAGCAGTTGGTTGGAAACACGTCTCAGAGGTGACAACACTGTTTGTGATGAGTTGTACTTGTTGTCAAGGGGACCATCTTTGGCTGTATTGACTTACAAAGGATACGAGATAAATGGGAATACATTTTACACGATCGCCCAAGATCAAAAGAGCACCAACCAAAACAGCGGTGTCCGCTTTGATGCAGCAACCGAGAGCGGAAAGGACACATATTATGGTTACATAGTGGACATATGGGAACTTGACTACGGACCTGATTTTAAGGTCCCTTTGTTTAAGTGCAAATGGGTCAATCTGTTAGGCGGCGGGGTACAGGTAGACCCACAGTACGGAATGACAACAGTGGATCTGAAAAATCTTGGGTACACTGACGAACCGTTCGTCCTAGCCAATGATGTGGCACAGGTCATCTATGTGAAGGACATGTCTACCAAACCGAGAAAAAGAAAAGATAAGGAAGCGAATACATCATACGATGAGCCAAAGCGCCACATAGTTCTTTCAGGAAAAAGGGACATCCTGGGAGTGAACGGCAAGACAGACATGTCTGAAGATTATGAAAAGTTTCATGAAATTCCTCCCTTCAATGTCAAGGCTGACCCAAGAATCCTGATAAACAATGAAGATTATCCATGGTTACGGCGCAATAAGCAAATGACACAAGCGAAGAAAAAGTGAATACTTTCTCCCGCAACTATTATGATGATACCATGCCAAATTTGTAACAGACGAACATGCTACCATTGTCCGTTTTGTACATGCACATGCTATGTGGGTGAAATTATGATACCATCCCAACTTTCAACTTTTTCAGAGTTCATTTGAAATGCTTTCATGACTTATGGTTCGAAACTTTGATACTTCGAAAGTGATTGTCCATTTTGTACACGAAGTGCATCAAGTTTTTGTCATAACCCTCTCTACTTTTTGGAACATGCTATGTGGGTGAAATGATGATACCATGCCAACTTTCAACCTTTTCAGAGTTCATTTTGAAATGCTTTCCAATTTCAGAGTCATTTAGCTCAAAGAATGAATTAATAGCAAACAGAATGAACTACAAAACTTTTATGAAAATAAAAACAATCAATTAAAATATTATGTTATGATCAACTAAAATAAAACTATAATATTCTTCAATAGCAAAAAGAATATAATTTTTGTGACCTAAAATCAAACTATAAGTATTTAATTGTAAGTATGAATAAAAAATAAATAGCAAAGAAGAAAAAAATTCTATTTTTATAGTAAAGTTATTCATAAACTAGTGATTCACACAAATTTTTAAAAATTCAGATTTAAACTATTCAAAATTTAAAACTAATGGCACTAACAGAAAGTTTATAATTTTTGTGACCTAAAAGCAAAAAGAAATCACTAAAAAACTGTAAGTATTTAGTTGTAAGTAGAAATAAAAAATAAATAGAAAAAAATTCTATTTTTATAGTAAAGTTATTCATAAACTAGTGATTCACACAAATTTTTAAAAATTCAAATTTAAACTATTCAAAATTTAAAACTAATGGCACTAACAAAAAGTTTATAATTTTTGTGACCTAAAAGCAAAAAGAAATCACTAAAAACTGTAAGTATTTAGTTGTAAGTAGAAATAAAAAAATAAAAAACCAAAAAAATGTAGAAATAAAAAAGAAAAAACCAAAAAAATGCCTCCTACTGGGCCTCCACGGCCTGAATACGACTAGAAACCCTACATGGGCCAGGATTCAGGCCCGCAGAAGGCCCGATAGGCCCACAGGCAGTAGCAAGTTTAGGCCCGAAAGCCTGCATTAGAGAGGAGCTCGAATGGGGAGGCACACCAGCACTTATAAATCAGTGCCGACGCCCTTCAGCTAGCGATGTGGGACTAAACTTTTGGGCGCGGGGCAGCACAAGGCCATTGGTCCCGGTTGGTGGCACCAACCGGGACTAAAGGGGGCATTGGTCCTGATTCGTGGCACCAACCGTGACCATTGCCCCCCTTTAGTCCCGGTTGGTGCCACCAACCGGGACCAAAGGCCGCCGCTTCCCGCCCTTTGGGCTGCCGAAAATTGGCCTTTGGTCCCGGTTGGTGGCACCAACCGGGACTAAAGGGGGGCATTGGTCCCGGTTTGTGCCACGAACCGGGACCAATGCTCTTGCTATATATACATCACTTGTCAAAAATTTCATTCAGTTCCTCATTCTCGTCCTCGTCTCCCGCGCACGTCGTCGCAGCCCCGTCGTCGCCCGCGCCCCGCGCCGCCCCGTCATCGCCCGCGCCGCCCCGTCGTCGCCCGTGCCGCCCCCGTCGTCGCCCGCCCCCGTTGTCGCCCGCGCCGCCCCCGCCGTCGCCCGAGCCCCGCGCTGCCCCGAGCCCGCCGTCCTCGTCGCCCCTGCCCCGTCGCCGCCAGGCGCTGCCCCGACGCCGCCCGCCGCCCGCCCCCGCCAACGCCGTGGTCGTCGCCGACGCCATCGCCGCCGCCGCTGCTGTCGCCCTCGTCGGCCGCCCCCGTTGTGAGCCGCCGCCGTCGAGGCTCTGTTTATATATGCAAAAATTTATACATATATGCAAGTATATATGTATTTTATATATGCAAAAATTTATATATCTAGCTAGGAAGAAGGAAGAAAGGAAGAAGAAGAAAAACTTATATATGAGAAATGTATGTATTTATATATGAGAAATGTATGTATGTATAGATGTATGTATGTGGATACATGAGGGGGGTCGATATACCCCCTCTTAGATAGCATTTTTGTGCATTTTATGTTAGTGTATATATATATATATATGTTGATGTATATATGCAAAAGTTTTTCATATATGCATTTTTTCATATATGTATTAATTTTTTTATGTTGTTAGTAGATATCGATTTTAGGTTAGTGCATTTCATCACTGATTTTAGGTTAGTTGAGCCTCTTTAGTGCATTTTATGTTTGTTACATTTTAGGTTAGTGCATTTTATGTTAGTGGAGAGGAAAAAGTAAAATAAGGAAAAGGAAAATAAGTAGAGAAAGAAGGAGAAGAAGAAGGAGAAGACAAGGAGAGGAAGAAAAGGAAGAGGAGAAGAAGAAAGGAATAGAGGAGAAGAAGAAAAAATAGAAAAAAATCTATTTTTTCTTCTTCTCCTCTATTCCTTTCTTCTTCTCCTCTTTTTTTTTCTTCTTTTTTTCTTCGATCTTCTCCCCCTCCCGATAGGAAAGTTTTATATAGAAAGTTACAATTTTAGAAAAGTTTTGTATATGCAAAAATTACAATTTTAGAAAAAGAAGGATAGGAAAGAAGAAAATAAGAAGAGGAAAGAAAGAAGAAGAGGAGAGGAAAATAAGAGGAGAAATAAATAAGAAGAAGAAAAAAGAAGAAAAAGAAGAGGAGAAGGAAGAAAGGAATAGTGGAGAAGAAGAGAAAATAGATATCCTTCTCCTCTTCTTTTTCTTCTTTTTTCTTCTTCTTATTTATTTCTCCTCTTCGAGGGGTCGAGGGTCGTCGAGGGTTCGAGGGGTCGAGGATCGCCGAGGGGTCGAGAGAGGTTTCCTATTGTCAAAGTATTGAAGAAATCCATGCCTTCATCATTAGCCGGAAGTAACCAGGGCATGTTGGTACGAAGTTCTGCAAAGTTGTTCTGGAATGGAGTCCCGGATAGAATAATCCGCCTTTTGGTACGAATTCAGCAAAGGCCTTCCAAATAGCGATATTCGGAAGGCTCTTGCTGAACTTTGTACCAAAAAGCGAATTATCCTATCTGGGACTCCGTTCTAGAACAACTTTGAAGAGCTTCGTACCATCATGCACATGTTACTTTCGCCTAATGATGAAGACATGGTTTTGTTGAATCCTTTGACACTAGGCAACCTCCCGACCCCTCGGCGATCCTCTCGAACATGAGAGGAAGAAGAGGGTCGTCTAGGGGTCGAGGGTTCCAGGGTCGTCGAGGGTTCGAGGGGTCGAGGATCGCCGAGGGGTCGAGAGAGGTTTCCTAGTGTCAAAGTATTGAAGAAATCCATGGCTTCATCATTAGCCGGAAGTAACCAGGGCATGTTGGTACGAAGTTCTACAAAGTTGTTCTAGAATGGAGTCCCGGATAGAATAATCCGCCTTTTGGTATGAATTCAGCAAAGGCCTTCCAAATAGCGATATTCGGAAGGCTCTTGCTGAACTTTGTACCAAAAAGCGAATTATCCTATCTGGGACTCCGTTCCAGAACAACTTTGAAGAGCTTCGTACCATCATGCACATGTTACTTTCGCCTAATGATGAAGACATGGTTTTGTTGAATCCTTTGACACTAGGCAACCTCCCGACCCCTCGGCGATCCTCTCGAACATGAGAGGAAGAAGAGGGTCGTCTAGGGGTCGAGGGTTCGAGGGTTCTTCTCCTCTATTCTTTCTTCTCCTCTTTTTTTCTTCTTCTTCCTCTTTTTTTTATCGGGAACGAGGGTCGTCGAGGGACATAGATGTAGTGTCATCGTTGTCGATATATACCCCCTCCCGATAGCTTACTATGATTAGGTAGCTAGTTCTACGTTTGGCACTAATATATCCATCTGTCATGTTTGAATAATAATTGCCATGTTGTAAATATTTGTAGAAACTATGGACACCGCCCTAGACGAAGCAACAAAAGAAGCGTTGTTGAGGGACATAATCGCAGAAGGAAGTGATGCCATCTCGTTGTTTCTCAACGAAACCGATGGTCTGGAAGGAGAGGGTGAACAAGCTGGCTATGGTGACCTAATGCTGGTGCAAGAAGAAGAACATGAGGACGGCTCCGGTGACCCAATGCCGGTGCAAGAAGGAGACCGTGATGACGGCTCCGGTGACCGAACCGAGTCCGGCCAGGTATATATATTAGTTAAGCCTATGCTGACTAGCTGATTGATGCATTCATTGTTTTGGTATGTACACATATTAATTAAGTCTTTGTTCTTTTTTCTAGCCCTCCGGATCGAGCACAACTTCGGTAAAGAGACGAGGCCCGAAGAAAAAGTTGAGCTCGGATGAAAAGTTTGAGATCATAGCAATCGCGCCCGACGGCCAACCTATTGAACCCCTCCGGACAAAGAGCGCATTTGTTGCTCAGTGCGGGGTTCTGGTTAGGGACAAGATCCCGATAAGCATCCAGCAATGGTTTAAGCCGGCTACAGAAGACCCTGAGGTCTCTTATGTCAATGATATGCAGAAAAATGATCTTTGGACTGAGCTGAAGTCAAATTTCACCCTACCGCCTGAGGATAATCCAGAGAACCCAGTTAAAGAGAAATTAATCAAGTCTTTTGCTCTGAAGAGGATGGCAGAACTATTCAGGAGGTGGAAGAAAGAGCTGAATAAGTTTGTCGAAAATAATGAGACACCAGAATTCAAGGGCAGATATGAGAAGATCAGAGATCACTGGCCCGCATTTGTGGCCCACAAGACATCGGAAAAGAGTCAGAAGATGTCGGCAACAAACAAGCAAAATGCTGCGAAGAAGAAGCTTCACCATCGCACGGGGTCAGGTGGCTACCTCATAGCCCGGCCTAAGTGGTCCAAGACTGAGAATGATCTGGTTCATAAAGGGATCGAACCAGAGACAATTAACTGGCCAGACCGTTGCCGGACTTGGTTCTTCGGGGCTGGCGGAACCCTGGACCCTGTAACAGGGAAGTGCATTTGGACGAACGATCAAATGGACATACCAGTCAGTAAGCTTAAGCAGTATATCGAAGCAGCGCGGGAAGGGACGTTCTTTCCAGACAGAGAGAACGACGAGCTCACAATGGCCCTCGGGAATCCTGAGCACCCTGGACGGACACGAGGCACGCCAGGCTCCATTCCGTGGAAGGTTGGGTTTCCGGACGCAGGCGGTTACAAATCCCATGAGAGGAGGAAAAAAGTGCAGCAGACCCAAATGCAGGCGCTGCAAGCAAGGGTAGACGCGATAGAGGAACGAGAAGCAAATCGCAGCAAACGTACTGCCGAAGCCTCCCCCGAAGCTACCCTGCCATCTTAGCGCAGAAGCAGCGTGGCTTCCACCGAGCTGCTTCAGCCGGAGCATGCCTTGACGGCTCCTGCCAGCTATCCCGTGGATGCTATAACAGAGTCTCAAAATTGCCACCTTATGACGCAATGGATGAATTTGAAGGTCAAGGCGGCTGTTGGCTCTGTTTATCCTACTGAACCCGGCGCAACTTTTCACTACCGGCTGATTCCAGAAGGATATGCTAGGGTGATGGTGGATGAGATAACGGAGGGATTTGAGGACCTCCAGCTTGACCACCCTATCGGTGAAGGGGAGACTCGGCTGGGGTCTGCTCTGAAGACTCCATGCCTATGGCGGAAGGAGCTCATCAACCTTCCGAACTGGACGCCACCGCCTCCTCCTCCTCTGACGAGTCAGGGCACTCCGCCTCCACCGCCTCCTCCTCCGGCGAGTGACGATCAGGGCCCTCGGCCGGCTCCTTCTCCGGCGCGTGGCGGCACTCCGCCTCCTTCTCCGCCTGCGCCGACGCGCCCGAGCAGCCAGCCTCCTCCTTCTCCGCCTCGTCAGCAAGGGCGGAAGAGACCTGCCGCCGCTCCAGCTGCTCCGGCGTGTCGTAGTCCTTCTCCTCCGCCTCTTAAGCAAGTAAAGAAGACAACCGCTACGTCTGCTCGGTCGGCGTCTAGCAGTACAACCAGAGGAGGGAGGACATACAGATTCGGTCCTTCTCTGAAGACTCCAGAGAAGTTACCATATGAGAGGACCCTGGAGGAGAACGCCGAGATCGCGCGAGAAGAAGTGAGGAACTTCTTTGAAGGGGTGAAAGCAAAGAAATATCCACCTCCAGAGGAGAAGGTAGATCGGGTGAAAGTGAAGCGCACTCTGGCTGCCCTGACAAAACCGCCGAAGTCTGATCCGCCGAAAGGAAACTATGACCGCATTATTGGAAAGGAATTTGCCGAAGCGGAGCGGTCGGGAAGTACTGTCAGTGATCAAAGGCTGAAAGAACGACGAGCTGGGAAACAAATTGCCCAGATCGGCGAACAAGCAAAGCAATCGTGCCCCCGCTCAAGGTGCCTAGCCACAACGTCGCTAATGATCCGAGGATGGTGCCCGGTTATAGCAATCTTGCAGATTACCTGCCCGACGAAGTACATTATGAACCCATGGACGTGCAGATACAAAGATACGAGTACGGGAAGACTCTCGTCAAAGATGAAAGATCTCTATCAACGATGATGCGAAGATTGCATGATTGGTACTTGAAAATCTGCAGAGACTCTGGGGGGGAGGAGTACTTTGTATGTGAAAGTTAAAAAGGAGCATGACCTCGTTGGAATTGATTTGTTGCCTGTTCCATTTGAGGAGTTCTATCAGTTTTTCAATCAATTGGCCCTCGATAAAACAACGGTCGCCTGCTACTGTCTGTAGTAGTACTACTTCTGTCATTAAGTTTCTCTATATAGCTTAGCTCTTTCATTGCATGTATTTATAATCATCCTCACTATATTATGCAGATTGAAGATCGCCGAATTGAATAAAAGACAAGTCGGTGATATTGGGTTCATTAACACATATCTCATAGATGCAACTGAGGTTAAACTTCATGCCGCAGCTACCGAGGCCAACTTGCTACGATCGTTCATAATAAATCAAAACAAAGATATAATACTCTTTCCTTACAACTTCAGGTGAGTGTTACTGTCTTGTGCGTATTCGGTTTCCCTTATATATTAGTCAAGGTTATAGTAATGTAATTGATGAGTTATGCATGTGTGTGCAGTTTCCACTATATTCTCCTAGAGATTAAGCTTGAGCAGGGAGTAGTAACCGTCTTAGACTCTAAACGAAAAGATCCCCAGGACTATGCAGACATGACTCAAATACTCCAGAAGTAAGTTAAATCGATCATTATCCACCATATCAGCAACTTTGTTCATTTCCTGATATCAAGTAATTGTTTTCTTTGTCCGGCAGGGTTTGGAAAAAATTCACCAAAACAGTTCCGGGACTGCCGAAGGAGCTGGAATTTAGACACCCGAAAGTAAGTACTATAGTAGCATGTTCCGCGCATCTCCTAGTGATTCAAGCGCTAGTTTCATCAATACCATTTAGCATTCTTGCTTATCAGTTTGATTGACCTCTATTTCTTGTAAAGTGGTTGTGGCAGGAACAAGGGAATGATTTCTGTGGATACTACATCTGCGAGTCCATCCGCCACACGACCTGTGAGCGGGGCGGGTACTCTAACGAACAATATGAAGTACGTAAATAACAACATTCACAATTTTATTTTATTACCATCATTTGTGTTGAGTTTCATTCATTCATATATATATGTATTGACCCCCTTCTTCAAATTAGATGTTTCGGAAGCGGGATGAACTCCTAGCACCAGCTCGCATGCGAGCAATTCAAGAGGAATTGGCGGCATTCTTTCTTGACCACGTGATCCCTGAAGACAGAGAATTCTATGTGGACCCTAAGTCCGTATGATTATATTTGTAAGAGATAATTATTGTATATATGTAGCCGGTAGTGTCAGATAGATATACGAGAACTTGTTGTTCGACCAATCTCTCGGAGAAGGAGAGGTGGTCGATATCACTTCTCTCTATATGCATATATGTTCATGACGATCTTCTGTTTCCTTCGTTTGCTTACTAGCTAGCCAGCGTGTCTAGTCCTCTCTATACGTATGTATAGTACGTAGCGTCGACCAAGCACGGACATAAGAGAGGACACTTCTCTCTATTAATTATAGCTAGCTAACACAATATATGAAACACCTAAATTAACCCCCCAAAACCCCCAACCCCTCCCCTTTCAAACAAAAAACAAAAACCCCAGCCACAGAAATGCTGACGCGTGGATGCCTATTGGTTCCGGTTGGTGCCACCAACCGGGACCAAAGGGTCTCCTGACTGGGCTCTGCGCACTGCCCACGTGGAGGGCCTTTAGTCCCGGTTCTGGATTGAACCGGGACTAAAGGGGGGAGGTATTAGTACCGACACTTTAGTCCCAGTTCCGGAACCGGGACTAAAGGCCCTTACGAACCGGGACTATAGGCCCTTTTTCTACCAGTGGTTGGACGAATTTTGCCAATGGACAAGTCTTGAATTGCTTCTGAAGGGTCTTTGTCTCCTACATCAATTGGCAATTGCTCTACTTGCGAGCCATTAGATTCATCAAACTTCACATCTACCGTCTCTTCAACCTTTCGGGTGAAATTGTTGTAGACACGGTAAGTGTGAGAGTTTGAGCCATAACCAAGTAGAAAACCTTCATGAGATTTAGGAGCAAACTTTGAACGACGATGCTTATCAAGAATGTACCACTTTGAGCCGAATACTCAAAAGTATCCAACTTGAGGCTTGTTACCGGTGAGGAGCTCGTATGCCGTCTTGCCGAGTAGCTTGTGAAGATATAAGCGATTTGTTGCGTGACAAGCTGCCTCAACCGCTTCTGCCCAAAAGTGCGTTGGCGTCTTGTATTCATCAAGCATCGTTCTTGCCATTTCGATGAGCGTCCGGTTCTTCCTCTCAACAACTCCATTTTGTTGAGGTGTGTACGTAGCCGAGAACTCGTGTGAAATCCCTTCGTCGTCAAGAAAGGTGTCCACATTTGCGTTCTTGAACTCCGTTCCGTTGTCACTCCGAACCTTCTTGATCTTCACATCAAACTGATTTTGGGCCTTCCTAGCGAAGTTTCTGAAGATCTTCTGGACCTGCGACTTGTCATTAAGAAAGAACACCCACGTAAATCTTGAAAAATCATCAACTATAACTAGACCAAAGGAATTTCCACCGAGACTCTTGTAGGCGTTGGGACCAAAGAGATCCATGTGAAGTAGCTCGAGTGGCCTCCTTGTGGTCATGATGTTCCTCACGGGATGTCTTCCTCCAACCTGTTTACCTGCTTGACACGCACTGCAAAGTCTATCCTTATCAAATATGACATCGTTGACTCCAAGGATATGATTTCCTTTAATAAGCTTGTCAAGGTTTCTCATGCCAACGTGACCTAGTCGTCTATGCCACAACCAGCCTTTTCAGGATTTAGCAACAAAGCAAGTTTTAGGTTGTGCCTTTTTAGAGGAATCGACAATGTAAAGATCACCTCTACGCATACCCGTAAAGACCATTTTATGATTGTCTCGACGAAATACTTGGCAATCTACCTTAGTAAATAGGACATTCAAACCGAAATCAGCAAGTCTAGATACTGAAAGTAAGTTGTAGCCAAGAGATTCAACAAGCATGACATTTTGAATGGAACTATCATGTGAGATGGCCACCTTACCAAGGCCAACCACTTTACCCTTTGAATTATCACCAAAGGTGACATATTTTCGAGGGCCGTCATTTTCAGCAAGCTCACGAAACATCTCTTCATCTCCGGTCATATGATCAGTACATCCACTATCAAGAACCCATTCCTTTCCTCCTGATTCATATCCCCGAAGATTTGCCATAAGACCAAAACGTCTCATTGCATCATCAAGATCGAAGTCACTATCATCATCATCATGATATTCATGTTCATCATGATCTTGTGACTCATCATTTCCTAGAGAGGGTAATTCATTAGATAAATGATCATCAAAGTGGTCACTTTTATGAATTCTTATAGCTTTGAATATGATATCATTAATGATTCCAACATCTCCTTTAGCATGCTTAAGATTGGTAAGTTCAAATAGACATTTACCAAAACTAGGATCACTAGAATTCATCTTACTCAAGGCAATAGATTTATGGAAAATTTCATCCAAAGTTTTCAAGGAATGATCGGGAAATCGTTCCTCAAGAAATTTCCATATATTATAGGCACAATTTTGAGTAGGCAAACTAGCAATCAAGTTTTTGGGCAATCCTCTAATGATGAGCTCAATAGTTCTAAGATTGCGAATCATGTCAATATCTTCATCTAGGGTAGGATGCAAAGGATCAATATGAAGTGCACAAGGACTAGCAATATACTTGTTCAAATGATATTGATTGAAGATTACAAGCATCTCATTTTTCCACTCATGAAAATACTCTCCATCAAGAATAGGCACTCTATGTCTAAGACTCCCTAATGTAGGCACATCCATCTTCCTCCAATGGTGATTAAACCAAGGCAATGGAGACCAATGCTCTGATACCACTTGTAGGATCTAGAAGTAGATGTGTCTAGAGGGGGGTGATTAGACACTTAATGCTCAAGTTGCATTTTTTAAGCTTTTTCGGTTTAAGTGGAGTTTAGGCACAATTTCAACACACACAATACATATCAAGCAAGCATGCAAAGAGTATATGAGCAGCGGAATGTAAAGCATGCAACTTGCAAGAATGTAAAGAGAAGGGTTTGGAGAATTCAAACGCAATTGGAGACACGGATGTTTTTCCCGTGGTTCGGGTAGGTGGTGCTATCCTACATCCACGTTGATGGAGACTTCAACCCACGAAGGGTAATGGTTGCGCGAGTCCACACAGGGCTCCACCCAAGGGTAACGGTTGCGCGAGTCCACACAGGGCTCCACCCACGAAGGGTCCACGAAGAAGCAACCACCCACAAAGGGTCCACGAAGAAGCAACCTTGTCTATCCCACCATGGCCATCGCCCACACAGGACTTGCCTCACTAGCGGTAGATCTTCACGAAGTAGGCGATCTCCTTGCCCTTACAAACTCCTTGGTTCAACTCCACAATCTTGTCGGAGGCTCCCAAGTGACACCTAGCCAATCTAGGAGACACCACTCTCCAAGAAGTAACAAATGGTGTGTAGGTAATGAACTCCTTGCTCTTGTGCTTCAAATGATAGTCTCCCCAACACTCAACTCTCTCTCATAGGATTTGGATTTGGTGGAAAGAAGATTTGAGTGGAAAGCAACTTGGGAAGGCTAGAGATCAAGATTCATATGGTAGGAATGGAATATCTTGGTCTCAACACATGAGTAGGTGGTTCTCTCTCAGAACATATGAGTTGGAATGGTGTATGTGTTCTGATGGCTCTCTCTTTTTTGAATGAAGAGGGGGTGGAGGGGTATATATAGCCTCCACACAAAATCCAACTGTTACACACAGTTTTCCAATCTCGGTGGGACCGAATCAACAAACTCGGTCGGACCGAAAATGTAAACCTAGTAACCGTTAGAGATTTTCGGTGGGACTGACATGCAACTCGGTAGGACCGATATGGTTAGGGTTTGGGCATAACGTAATCTCGGTGAGACCGATTACACAAACTCGGTGAGACCGGATTTGGTAATTAGCTAACCAGAGAGTTGGTCAGGCAAACTCGGTGGGACCGATTTGCTCTTTCGGTGAGACCGAAAAGTTACAAAGGGGAAACACTGAATTTACATTGCAATCTTGGTGGGACCGATTCGCTCTTTCGGTGAGACCGAAAAGTTACGAAAGGAAAACAGAGAGTTTGCAACCCCATCTCGGTGAGACCGAGATCCCTATCGGTAGGACCGAATTGCTAGGGTTTGGCAGTGGCTTATGACAAATGAAAACTCGGTGGCGCTGGATAGGAAGAATCGGTAGGACCAAGTTTGGATTAGGGTTTAGGTCATATGTGGATATGGGAAAGTAGTTGAGGGTTTTTGGAGCATATCACTAAGCACATGAAGCAAGAGGCTCATTAAGCAACACCTCATCCCTCCTTGATAGTATTGGCTTTTCCTATGGACTCAATGTGATCTTGGATCACTAAAATGTAAAATGAGAAGTCTTGAGCTTGAAGCTTTAGCCAATCCTTTGTCCTTAGCATCTTGAAGGAGTTCCCACAACTTTTAGTCCATGCCACTCCATTGTTGAACTTATCTGAAACATGCTAGATAGAAACATTAGTCCAACAAGAGATATGTTGTCATCAATTACCAAAACCACCTAGGGAGCACTTGTGCTTTCACTAATCCATAGCTGTGATTCTTAGCACATTGCTTTGCCATGATTCTTGCACGAATGAAATCATCTTGTCCAGCGAAAACATCCCGTAAATTAGTTTTGATTTGAAAATTTAGGGTTAGGTCTCCGCCGAATTCATCTCGGACCGACCGAGTTGTAGAAATCGGTCTCACTGATTTGGCTTAGGCCATTGCACATGCGTTTTCGGTCTGACCGAAAATTGCAAATCGGTGTGACCGAGTTCAATTCTCTGTGAAACCCTAGCAATTTCGGTGCCACCAAACTGTGACTCGGTCTGACCAAGTTCACTAGTTTAGGTTCCAAAAGCAGCTTCGGTATCACCGAGTTTACAAATCGGTAGCTTCGAAATGCTTTCTGGAAGAACTAAAACTAAGTTTTTGGGTTAATTGTTTTGCAAAACTCATGTACTTTGTGATGCTAATCTTCGCTACCTCATCTATAATCTATTCACAGGGTCTGCTGATAGTTTGCCTGCAAGATGTCTGATCAAAGTGATAGCCAGAACAAGTCTGAGGAGCACGTTCAGATGAGTGAGGGCACTAGTCCCTCTAGCACTTCTGATGATGGCAGCAGGAGAACACCAAGTAACTTGCCAAAGGCAGCTACCAGGACGAGGAAGAAGAGAACTTCTGATTTAGAGGATGAAGATTATGTGGCTGTTGAGGATGAGGCCACTTTAAAGAAAAAGGTGCCAAAGAAAGAGTATGGCACAGTTGCATCAACTAAGCCTGGCTTGCACAAGAAGGCCCCTGCCAAGAGGGTGCCAACCTTAAAGGTTAGAGCCTCAACTGCTGAAACCTCCAAGCAAACTGAAGAGGCTGCTGGAGAAGGGAAGAAAAGGAAGGAAAGGGTCAAGAAGACCACTGCTAGAGTGCTTGGCAGATCATCAATCATGAGAGATGATGATGAAGAGGAAGAGGATGCTGCGCCAGCTCCTAAAGCTCAAAAGCTCATGGGAGATGCAATCAGATCAGGGGCTGCTCCATCTAAGCCCAAAGCTGCTCCCAAGGCAGCTGCTCCAGCTCAGAAACCCAAGAGAAGCACTAGAAACATTTCTGCTGAGGAAAATAATAAGGCCCCAGTGCCTGAAGCTGCTGAAGAAGATGAAACTCAAGTGTTGAGGAAGCTGAAACCCAAGATCCCTGACCACAATGATGCACATCCAGTTGCAGAAAACATGAAAATCAGGAAGGATGCAGGACTGAGACTATGGAGACAGTCTAATCCATATGCTATTAGGAGGAGGACTGCTGTGGACTACAGGTTTCACACCAAGGAACAGCAAGATTTTTATGAGACAGTGTTGCTTGACAAGAAGCCCATTGTGTGTGACATGAAATGGGTAGACTGGGAGTACATCCAGAAGAAGGAAGATCACTATCTTGGAGTGTATGACAGCTTTAAGGCATGTGGAGTTGATGAATTCGTTGCACAGAAGCTCACCAAGTGGAATGATGAGCTGATCATGCAGTTCTACTCCACTGCCCATTTCTATCCAGATGGGAAGATCGTTTGGATGTCTGAGGGTACCAGGTACCAGTCGACTGTTGATGAATGTGCTCAATTGATCAATGCTCCAAAAGAAAGTGAGGATGACTTGGATGTTTATGCTGAGAAGAAGAAAGACCACAACACTATGGCCAACATGTACAAAGATATCCCAGATGCTGCTTTGGATACACATAAGTTTGGATCTGTCCACTACTTGTTGTCTGGTCTTCCTACCATAAACTGGATTCTAAGGCACACACTGCTACCCAAGTCTGGTGATCACAAGATGATCATAGGACATGCTATAAACTTGCTGTGCATATTTGATGTCCCACAGAAGTTCAAGCTCATGAGTTTGATTGTTGAGAAAATCAAGAGGACTGCTGGTGACCAGAAGAGAAGTTGTAGGTATGCCCCACAAATTCAGGAGCTCATCAACTCAAAGATGGGCACAGGCACATATCTTTTGGATAAGGAGCACCTGCCCATATATCCTGAATTTGAAGACAACACTATGGTGATGGATGAAAATGAACCATCTTCAGCTCAAGCACATGAGAAGAGAGAGAAGTCAAGGGCAGAGAAAGCTACAAGAATGCCAACTGCTGAAGAGGCATCTCAGGCCTTCTTGAAGACCAAGCAAGATCACCTTGGATATCTGATTCAAGCTACACTGAGGATTGAGAAGGGCTTGGCCACCCTGACTTAAAACCAGAAGAGTTCGGAGAGGATCGTTGAGCAGAAGTTCTATGATCTGGATGTCAAGGTAACTAAGATCCAAACTGCAGTTGAGCAGCTACAGGAGGAAGCAGAGGAGAAGAAGGGCAAGTCCACTACTGATGCTTTCAAGAGAGTGCCACGAGGTCCAAGGTCTGTTGCAGTGTCAGTGTCAGATGCTCGAGCTTCAATGTCTGCACTAGCAGCCACAACTCTAGTGCCACCTCCAGCACCCACTCCATCAGCTCCAACTACTTAATCGGAAGCCTTCGTCCTTGGAGTTCTCTCTACACCACCTCCCAAAGATCAATCCTGAGATTCGTTTAGCACTATGCATTTTTGAACTTTTTGGTAACTTGTTGCCAAAGAGGGGGAAAACGTATAGATCATAGGCTTCAAGAGAGAGTGTTGTTCTTTTTTATCTCTCCTGCTATTTTTGGTTGAACTTCTTTATTGTGTGCTTGTGTGAGATACTTTATGTCCTTGTGAGATACTTGTTTGATCATGTGTTTGATGATATGCTACCCTTAATGTTTGGTTGAATGATGCTATCCTTTATATTCCTTATATGATCATTCACTTGCTTAGTGATGAGTGCATGCTTTTAATATCTATCATTTTGAGCGCTCCATCAAGATGTATGTGACATGGAAGAGTAACCCATGATCCTAATCGATTGTGCATTTGCATTCAAAAGCAAATTTTAAATAATGCACAAATTTAGGGGGAGCTCTTGCTTATCACATACTTCTCAAAGCAACGATGCTTTTTAATCTTATTTATCATTTGTCAAAGCTTTGATCTATATGTTGTCATCAATTACCAAAAAGGGGGAGATTGAAAGTGCAACTATCCCTGGGTGGTTGTGATAATTCCTAACAACATATAACTCATTGAGCTAATGCTACTTAAGGATAAACATTTCAGGAAAGCTCAATGATTGGCATGGCATGAATGAGAAAAGTGGATCCCTCAAAATTCTAAGGACAAAGGATTGGCTCAAGCTCAGGACTCTACATCTTTTCATTTTAAGTGATCCAAGATCACATTGAGTCCATAGGAAAAGCCAATACTATTAAGAGGACATGAGGTGTTTCCTAATGGCTTACTTTCTCAAAGTGCTTAGTGATATGATCCAAAAGCCCTCAACTACTTTCTCACATCCACATATGTCCCAAACCAAAAGTCAAACTCGGCCCCACCGGAACTTTCTATCCGGCGCCACCGAGTTCAGTTGACATAGCCACTGCCAGAAACCCTAGTCTTTTCGGTCTCACCGATAGGGATCTCGGTCTCACCGAGATGGGATTGTAATCTCTCTTTCCCTTCGTAACGTTTCTGTCCAACCGAGATGAGCGATCGGTCCCACCGAGATTGCAATGTAAACTCTCTGTTTCCCTTTCGTAACGTTTTGGTCCGACCGAGATGAGCGCATTGGTCCCACCGAGTTTGCCTGACCAACTCTCTGTTAGTCCATTACCAAAATCGGTCTCACCGAGTTTGTGTAATCGGTCTCACCGAGACTACGTTATGCCCTAACCCTAATGAAATCGGTCTCACCGAGTTGACATGTCGGTCCCACCGAGAATCCTAACGTTCACATTTTGAACTAAATCGGTCTGACCGAGTTTCATGATTCGGTCCCACCGAGTTTGGTGATTTGTGTGTAACGGTTAGATTTTGTGTGGAGGCTATTTATACCCCTCCACCCACTCTTCATTCATGGAGAGAGCCATCAGTACATGCCTACACTTCCAACAAATATTTTCTGAGAGAGAACCACCTATACTTGTGTTGAGGTCAAGATATTCCACTCCGACCACATAAATCTTGATCTCTAGCCTTCCCCAAGTTTCTTTCCACTCAAATCATCTTTCCACCAAATCCAAATCCTGTGGGAGAGAGTTGAGTGTTGGGGAGACTATCATTTGAAGCACAAGAGCAAGGAGTTCATCATCAACACACCATTTGTTACCTCTTGGAGAGTGGTGTCTCCTATATTGGTTAGGTGTCACTTGGGAGCCTCCGTCAAGATTGTGGAGTTGAACCAAGGAGTTTGTAAGGGCAATGAGATCGCCTACTTCATGAAGATCTACCCGAGTGAAGCAAGTCCTTCATGGGCGACGGCCATGGTGGGATAGACAAGGTTGCTTCTTCGTGGACCCTTCGTGGGTGGAGCCCTCCATGGACTCGCGCAACTGTTACCCTTTGTGGGTTGAAGTCTCCATCAACGTGGATGTACGATAGCACCACCTATCGGAACCACGCAAAAAATCTCCATGTCTCCAATTGCGTTTGCACACTTCAAACTCCTCCCTTACCTTCATATGCAATTGTTTACTTTCCGCTACTATACTCTTAGAATTGCATGTGTAGGTTGATTGCTTGACTTGTGCTAAGTTGCTAAAATCTGCCTAGAACTAAAATTAGGAAAAGGGCTAGATTTTTATTTGGTCAAGTAGTCTAATCAACCCCCTCTAGCATACTTTCGATCCTACATAGGGGGAGGAGGAGGCGATGGTGAGGAGGGAGACGTGGTGGGCGGCAGTCTGCTAAATCTAAGGAGTAGGCAGGAGAGGCGTCGCGGACTCAATCAACGGACGGCGCAGGCGGCGTACTTGCCGATGTCGGTGCCGCAGGAGATGGGGTAAGAGGAGAGGAGACGATGGGGAGGAGGTGGAGGTGGCGTGGCGGTGATGCTACTACGACAGGGAGGAGTTGGGGGCAAACGACGCCAGCAGCACCCGTCGCTGCCGGTTTGCTTCCATTCTTTTCCAGAAAGATCGATTCCTTCACTGATTGGATAAGGTGGGACTGGACGAATGGAATGATGGTATTTTTTGCAAATGTGAAGTGGGGTTGCCTTCTATGCGTAGGATGCAAATCAGACGGTCGAAAATGATACTCCCTCCTTTTCGGTTTATAAGGCTTATCTCAATTTTTTTTGTTTTTCCAATTTAAAGGGCTCATCTCCATCTCATTTTTAGTTTCCAATGTACATTAAATCTTTGCATGCAAGAATTAAAAAGGAACACACCAATGCATGCAATGTTCCTAGTCATCTAGTGGCCAAGCATGCATGCACTGTAATTAATCCAAATTAATGCATGAGTTTAATTGGGGTAGTTTTATAAAGTACGAGATACAATCCTCCACTCACAAAATGCCTTGATTGATGAGATTTGAGATTTGAGCCCTATAAACCGGAAGGGAGGGAGTAGATGACAGGCACACCATCACCACCAACTCAGATTTTTATAGGAGTAAAGGTTTATATTATTTTGATGTTCGGTCATAGTTCAAATTTATGTAGGTGACAGCTGCAATACTTATAACTGTAGATTATCAAAAACATATGAATAAATGAATCAATATACCGTGTCATCTTGTGCATAAAATCATTTACAATTGGACTTGACAAATCTGGCCCCTCAAGCACCCGCGGAAGCGATCAAGCGCGTCCGCAGACAGTGACTGGTCACGCCTCACATTAGCAACTCTGCATTCGTCTCTCTCATATTTCATCCCATGTATCCATACAAAGCATGCCAAGAAACCCTACGTACTGCATACTACGTACTACCTTAACTAGTCTTCATCATCGAAGATGTCCACGACGACGGTGCCGGGCGCCGGCTGGACGGGCGGGTAGGAGGCCTCCGGCTCATCCTCCTCCTGCTCGACCTCATCCATATAGGCGAGCATCTCCGCCGCCTCCGTGGCCTCCTGCTCCTTCATGTCCTGCCAGTGACGGCGTCTGGCCTCCACTGCCGACTCTGGCCGGAGGGAATTGAGGATGGCCTGCTGCTCCGCCTGCAGATCCGCGTCGCCAGCGTTCCCCACATCCTCCTCCTCCTCCAACTCCTCTTTCGGATCCACTACATCCGGAGGTAGCCTCGCGGCGATTCGGTGTAACATCCCAAATTTTCAATTTGGAATGTTATACATTAGATCATCATTGCATATCATATTTTATTTGCTTTTGGCTTTGACCCTAGAAATTCTACGCAACTCAAGGACCCACGGAGAGAGTTGGGGATTTTGTTATTTTCATATTTGAGTTTTCTCAAAATTTTGAGAATAGGATCATTTGATTTTAATTATTTTATCATCAATTATTTCTATTACAAAAATATGAGAGAGGGAATAAGATGACTTTCCCAAAACAAAGAAATATTGAGGATTTAATAATAAAATCAAATAAGATTTTATTTCGGAGTTTTTCGGTATTTTATTTGAATTTAGGAAAAATGTGCGTTTTTCAAAATTGCATTTAGGCCCCAAATAAATGTTCACCTTGTGCGGCTTGCTTTTAGAAGCCCAGGAAAATTTATTTCAGGACTTTTGGAGTCCGTTTAGTATTTCTTTTATTTGTTTTTCTACGCGGAATATTTAAAAAAACGCAACCGACCTACGGGTCATGTCCGACCTGGACTCTAGGCCCGATCGGGCTTTATAAGCCGGGAGCCCAGTCCGGGAGCCTCCCCACCCAAACCCTAGCCCCAGCCCCGCCCTAGCCGCCGCCGTCGCTCCACCGCCGACCGCCGCCGCCGGAGTTCTCGCCGGAGTTAACGGGTAGATTTTTTTAGACACCGGTTTTTTTTCCAAAAACCATTCGGTTTTTCCGACGGTTTTGTTCGTTTTTTTAGTTTCGGTTTTTTTAATAGATCGGTTTTTTCCGATTTATTTAAATAGCGAGCGTTCGTCCGTTCGTTCGTTCTAGCGAACGTTCGTTGTCTTTCTTTTTCTTGAATTAAATCCGCGATTTTTTTATCGCGATTCCTGATCCGATTTTCGTTTTAGTATAACTTTTCGCTCGTTTATCAGAATCAGGCGATTCAAGCGCCTGGAGTTTCGTCTCAAAACCCTCTATCCGTTTAACCAACTTAAACAAGTTTTTGCCACTGTAAAAATTGCCCTAGATCTAGAATAGTAAACGAAGCTTGTTTCTTTTGCCGTTTGACTTTCGTTGCTTCGTTTGATTTGATTCTTTTTGCAAACCGGAGTTCTTAAGTTGAACCTTCTGGTTAGATCTCTTATTCGAGTTTTACCTGCGCATTAGATGAATACATATTGTATGCTTGTTTGTTTGTCTGTGATAGAATACCCGGAGTGCGCCGCCTGTTACTTCGAATCTCTAGGTTTCGCGGATCATCAGCAAGGCAAGTAACACTTTGATCATACCTCCTACTACCCAGTTTTATTGCATTAGATCAATCCTCGAACATTGCATGATTAGGATCTAGTTAAATTGTGGGATGGGAAGTAGTTGAGGTAGTACCTATTACCTGCTTATTTCCAAACCTTTGGGAGTTACTTCTACGTTTGCCTTTTATGCCATGCTATGCTAGTAGACGTGGATTGGGTGAGTGATATCCATGAAAGATGTGAGTTTGTTAATTAATGGTTTATCTAAGGTGGCAACTTAAACACACATATGGGTGGATTGAGGTACCTGGGTATTCCAGGATTGCCTGTTTTTCTTTATGGACCGCCACCCAGGCCCAAAGGGATCATGAGATTTTTCATACTAGAAACTTCCGTGTGCAGCCACAAGCTATTATGGGCTCTAGCATAGTTGATTAAGTCGTGCGAACTCTTACAGGGTAGACTAGCAAATGTAGGGGAAAGTAGGTGTAACGGTCTATCCATCGTAAGGTGCTAGCGCTTCTGAAAGACTATGTCTCGGTCATCCGTCTTCTCAAACACCATGTAGTGCGAGAAACCAAACGGAGGCGATCGAGTCTTGTGGGGAAAAGTGCGCAAACCTCTGCAGAGTGTATAAACTAATCATGGTTAGCCGTGTCCCCGGTTATGGACATCTTGAGTATCTAGTACTTGGATTATCATGTGAATCTCAACATGTTACTCTAAATTAATTTTGTTGGGTTTTGTAAATGATGATGCTTAATTGGGATTGATGATGCTGTCAACCATTCTCAATGTTTAACAACTACCATGATAGTTAAATAAAATTTATTCCTTTGCAGTAGGGAAAAATTGGCTTTACGCAAAACTGTAACCATAGAGCTTTCCACCAGCCAAATATGCATATAGTATAGCTGTTTCATTCCATTACTCTCTATGTGTTACCTTGCCAGCATATTCCATGTGCTGACCCGTTTCGGGCTGCAACATTAATGTTGCAGACTTTTCAGACGACGATTAAGGAGTTTTTAGGTCGTGGTTCTATACTCAGTGATGCCGTTGGAGTTGATGGACTCACTTATCTTCCAAGCCTTCCGTTGTTATCGTTATTAGATGGCCTTAAGCCATATTTATTGTAATAAGTTCTCTATTGAGACACTCGATGTAATAAGTGTGTGATTGCTACTCTGTTATGAATCCTTCAAGTACTGTGTGGTGTCAGCATTACTAATCTAGGGATGACACCTGCGCACAGAGATTGGACTGTTTGAGGTCTGGTCACTACAGAGATGGTATCAGAGCACACGCTGACTGTAGCACACGACCACTAAGCTAAAGACCTAGATCACTATTCACTCTCTTCTCTTCTGATCTCTCGTCTTTTCTACTCTTTAGGGTGGCGGATGCAAGGAACAAGTTCACGCAACCAGATGAAGATACACCCTTTGGACGCCACTTGAAGGAAGTCACTAGATACCTGAACATAGGAGTACCAAGCTTCACCGGAACCTACAACGCCACTTTACCTGAAGAAGAGCGCTGGATGATTCAAGTTCAAGTTCCAAGAAGGACGTTCATGCCAGTCACTGAGCCCATAGAGTTTTCTTTTGATGCACCAACTTGGAGTCTAGGGAAGAGCATGGCAGCTCACATTGCCATGGGAGGCCTTAGAGAAGTCTACCGCAATGATCTCAAGGATACTATCTACCAAATTTGTGGGCGCCGAGATGAGCACTGGGAGATGATCAGCACCAGAAAGGATAGATCAATTACAGCTTTTATCCAGGAGTTAAACCAGCACATTCGACGTCAGGAGAACCAGATGTGCACCGACATGATAGACCTGAAGAAGGCTAGGACAAGAATCAAAGAACTGGAGGAAGAACTCAAGGCTACACGTGAAGATTATGAAGAGGAAATCGAAGTATTGGTGGAGAAGAATGACGATCTGATCAAGAAGATCGGAATATTTATGGGAGGCCCTACACCAGTAGATGAAGACGAAGAACCCAAGGAGATTTGCCCGGAAGACTACATCATCATCGACGACACCGACTCGGACCCAGATGATAGCGATGATGACTATGTTGATGAAGCCGGAGCAGATATCATGGAGTCTACAACCGAAGAATATTTCTAGTAGACCACCTCATCAGTAGTAGTAGTCCACCATGTAAATACAGTAGTCCGAGCACTATTGCGATAGTTAGATCGATTGTATGCCCTTGTTTGATTGAATGAAGTGAATTGTTTGCTTTTGCCTCATGTGCATATGGGTAGTGTTTTCTCTTTAGACCCCCTCTATTCTTAAATCTCATCTTTTCTAAACCCTCAGATGCCTCCGAGACGTGACCCCGGATTTACCTTTCCACCGGAGCTCACCCAGTTGATCCAGTAGCAGAACACATTGATGCAGTTGCTAGTCCAGAATCAGAATCAGGGGAACAACAACAACAACCCACCACCACCACCACCACCTATTGATCACTTAGCCCGTTTTCTTAGGCTGAATCCGCCGGTGTTTTCCAGTAGCACCGAGCCGATAGTAGCAGACGATTGGCTCCGCAAGACAGCTAGAGAGTTGACAACAGCAGGATGCACAAATGCGGAGAAGGTGAAGTTTGCCGCACATCAGCTTGAAGGACCCGCAGCATCATGGTGGGAGAATTTCACAGCCACTTTCCCCGTCGACACTGTCACATGGGACCAGTTTCAGCAGGCTTTTCAAACTGCCCATGTTTCAGCAGGAGCTATGGCCATGAAGAAACGTGAGTTTCGCAACTTGCGCCAAGGACGACGAACAGTTGGCCAGTATGTGGAGGACTTTAGTAAATTAGCACGTTATGCCCCAGATGACGTTGCTACGGATGCAGCTAAACATGAGAAGTTTCTGGAAGGACTGAATGATGAGTTGAGCATGCAGTTGATGATAGCAACCTTCAACAACTACCAGGAGTTGGTAGATCATGCTCTAATGATTGAAGGCAAGCATCAGCAAATTGAGAACCGCAAGAGGAAGTATGGACAAGGGAAGTACAATTCTGGAGCTCAGCAGAAGCCACGTTTTACCCCTAGATCGGGAGGACATTTTCAGCATACCCATGGAGGAGGTAGCTCGCACAATCACAACGGCACCAAGAATGGTAATGGCAATGGAGGAAGCAATGGCCAGAATCGTACCAACCCATCAACCCCAGCCAAGAAAGACCTGAGCCAAGTCACTTGCTTTAAGTGTCAGAAAACCGGACATTATGCCAATGAATGTCCTGAAGGCCAGAATGGCAATGGAAGCTCTGGGAAGAAGCCGAACCCTTTCAACAAGGGACAGGTGAACCACATTAACGTGGAGGAGGTTGAAGAGCAGCCGGATGCCGTAATCAGTAAGTTTTTGGTTAAGTCATTTACTGCACTCGTTCTTTTTGATACTGGTGCATCGCATTCATACATATCAAGGGGATTTGTGGATAAGTATAACCTGCCCACTAAGGTTCTTAAAACACCTATGCTAGTAAGCTCACCAGGAGCGGAGTATATGGCCAGTCAAGGATGTTTTCAAGTGCCATGGAGTATAGATAGGCATGTGTTTCCCTCGGATTTGATCATTTTGGAATCACAAGGATTGGATGTAATTCTGGGTATGGATTGGCTGTCGATGTATGGAGGAAACATCGATTGCGCCAGTAAGACAATTTTTCTTACCACCCCAGAAGGGAGAAGGATCAAGTATGTATCCCGACATGTGCCAAAAGGGACTCAAGTAAATTGTTTAACAGGAGTTGTGCAGGAGGAAGTACCAGTGGTAAGGGATTTCCCTGAAGTATTTCCAGAAGAGTTGCCAGGCATGCCACCAGATAGAGATATTGAGTTTTTGATTGAGCTATTGCCAGGCACAGGGCCAATATCGAAGAGACCATATAGGATGCCTGCAAAGGATTTGGTGGAGATTAAGAAGCAGATTAAGGAGTTACTGGATAAAGGTTACATTTGCCCAAGTTCGTCGCCTTGGGGATCATCAGTACTTCTAGTGGAGAAAAAGGATGGATCGTTAAGGATGGTTGTTGACTATCGTGGGTTGAATGAAGTAACGATCAAGAACAAGCACCCACTACCAATGATCAATGATCTGTTTGATAGATTGCAAGGAGCTAAGGTATTTTCCAAGATCGATCTGCGATCAAGATACCACCAGTTGAAGATTCGAGAACAGGATATACCTAAGACAGCTTTTACCACCAGGTATGGGTTGTACAAGTATACCGTTATGTCATTTGGACTGACTAACGCACCTGCCTATTTTATGAACATCATGAACAAAGTGTTTATGGAGTTCTTGGATAAGTTCGTCGTGGTGTTCATTGATGATATCCTGGTTTACACGAAGAATGAAGAGGAGCATAAGGAACATTTGTGATAGGTACTTGAGAAGCTCAGAGAACATCAGTTGTATGCCAAGTTCAGCAAATGTGAGTTTTGGTTGAAGGAAGTAGGATTCCTCGGACACGTTATATCCGGAGATGGAATAGCAGTAGATCCCACTAAAGTTGATACCGTGACCAAGTGGGAAGCACCAACCACAGTTGGCGAGATCCGGAGTTTCCTTGGACTCGCAGGATACTACTGGAGGTTTATTGAGAATTTCTCAAAGATTGCGAAGCCTATGACTGAGTTATTGAAGAAGGATACCAAGTTCATATGGACAGAGGAATGTGAGGCTAGTTTCCAGGAGTTGAAGAAACATTTGGTTACTTCACCAGTGTTGATTTTGCCAGACCAGACCAAGGATTATGAGGTGTATTGCGACGCTTCACGACGAGGACTTGGAGCAGTGCTTATGCAGGAAGGGAGAGTTGTTTCATATGCCTCACGACAACTGAAACCCCACGAATTGAATTATGCCACACATGATTTGGAGTTAGCAGCCGTAGTGCATGCATTGAAAACATGGAGACATTTCCTCATTGGAAATCATTGTGAGGTGTACACGGACCACAAGAGTTTGAAATACATTTTCACGCAGAAGGAGTTAAACCTCAGACAAAGGAGATGGTTGGAGCTCATCAAGGATTATGATATGAGATTGAATTACCATCCCGGAAAGGCTAATGTAGTAGCTGATGCATTGAGCCGTAAAAGCCATGTTAATACACTAATGACGGGAGAAATACCAAAGGAGTTAGCCGAGGATCTTCGTGAACTATGTTTGGAAATAGTTCCGAGAGGCTATGTAGCAGCATTGGAGATTCAGTCAACTTTGATGGATAGAATCAGAGAAGCTCAAAAGACTGACAAGGAGATTGTAACACCCTCGATGCGACTATATCTCCCACGTGTCGAGGCACGACTTAGAGGCATAATCGCATTGAAGGCATATGTCGCAAGTTAGGCAATCTTCACAACGTCCCATGTAATATAGATAATAAAAGGGGAGATAACATAGTTGGCTTACACTCGCCACGTCAATCAAGTACATAAATAACATTACATCATCCAAACACTCATGGCCCGACTACGGCGCCAAAATAAAAGATAACCCAACATGCGACACGGTCCCAATCACCCCCAACTGGGCACCACTACTGATCATCAGGAAAGGAAACATAGTATCGTTGAGAGTCCTCGTCGAACTCCCACTTGAGCTCAAGCGCGTCACATGGAGCGGAATCATCAGGCCCTGCATCTGGTGTAATAGTAATCTGTGAGCCACAGGGACTCAGCAATCTCACACCCTCGCGATCAAGACTATTTAAGCTTATAGGTAAGACAAGGTAAATAAGTGGAGCTGCAGCAAGCGACTAGCAAATATGGTGGCTATCCTGTTCGCAAAAGAGAGCGAGAAGAGGAGGCAAAGCGCGAGCGAGAAACTAGAGAGCAAACTGCGCAAACATTACTCCAACACCGTGTCCACTCCCCGGACTCCGCCGAGAAGAGGCCATCACGGCAACACACTCAGTTGATTCATTTTAATTAAGTTAAGGTTCAAGTTATCTACAACCGGACATTAACAAATTCCCATCTGCCCATAACCGCGGGAACGGCTTTCGAAAGTTCAAATCCCTGCAGGGGAGTCCCAACTTAGCCCATGACAAGCTCTCACGGTCAACAAAGGAATAGACCTCCTCCCAAGACATTCCGATCAGACTCGGTATCTCGGTTCTTCAAGACACTTCGACAGGTTAAAACAAAACCAGCAACACCACCCGAATGTGCCAACAAATCCCGATAGGAGCTGCACATATCTCTTTCTCAGGGCACACTCAGATTGTCTAAACTTCCGGTAGGCCAGCCCAGAGTTGCCCCTGGTAGCCACCGGCGGTTGACGAGTTGGACCAACACTCAAAGGAGCACTGGCCCGGGGGGGTTTAAAATAAGATGACCCTAGGGCTCTGGAAACCCAAGGGAAAAAGAGGCTAGGTGGCAAATGGTAAAACCAAGGTTGGGCATTGCTGGAAAAGCTTTAATCAAGGCGAACTATCAAGGGGTTCCCATTATAACCCAACCGCGTAAGGAACGCAAAATCCGGAAACATAACACCGATATGACGGAAACTAGGGCGGCAAGAGTGGAACAAAACACTAGGCGAGAGGCCGAGCCTTCCACCCTTTACCAAGTGTATAGATGCATTACGATAACAAGATAATATAATGATATCCCAACAAGTAAATAAATGTTCCAACAAGGAACGGCCTCCAATCTTCACCTGCAACTAGCAACGCTATAAGAGGGGCTGAGCAAAGCGGTAACATAGCCAATCAACGGTTTGCTAGGACAAGGTGGGTTAGAGGTTTGACATGGCAATTTGGGAGGCTTGAAAGCAAGTGGTAGGCATCGTAGCATTGGCATAGCAAAAGAGCGAGCATCTAGCAAGGCAAAGATAGTAGTGATTTCGAGGGTATGATCATCTTGCCTGCACAGTTGTCAGAGTTGACTGGATCCTCGAAAGCAAACTCAACGGGCTCCTCATTAGCGAACTCGTCTCCCGGCTCTACCCAAACAAGACAAACAAGCAACAAGGACACAATCAACCATGTGCAAAGCTCAAACAATATGATGCGAAGATGGTATGCTATGCGGGATGCAATGCGGGATGCATATGCAAGATTTAACAAGGGATGCATGAACCTGGCCTCAACATGGGAATCCAAGTGTGCCACTAGAAAGATGAGATGAAATCGCTTGAAAACGATATAAAGAACGTCGGAATCGGAGTTACGGTTTGGAAATGGCAAGCGATTCAAATATGACACCGGTCTGCGATTTACAGCAAGTAGCCATCTAAATGCAACAAGATGAACATGTTACAGCACCCAAACATGACAAAAAAATACATGGTAGGGATTCTTACAATATGCTTAACAAAAGTCTAGAACTGAGCTACGGCCAATTCATCCGTTAACAGGTTCAAACAAGCATGGCAAAAATGCATATGACAAACGGATTTCAGACTTAGTGAAATTAACACTTGTTTGGAAATTTCAGATCAGGTAGCACTCTTCGGAGCAACAAAACTATATGCTCCAGGACCTGAACATGGCAAAATAAAGTATGGCATGGAGCTACTCAAAGAGCTTAACAAAAGTCCCTTAGTGACCTTGAGCCAAAAGGGATCAGAAAATACAATTGCAAGCATGCGAACATGGCAAAAACATAATCAGATCACAGACTTAGTGAAAACTGGAGCATGCTGAAAACAGATATCAAGTAGGCATGTTTACGAGCTCGATGCACTCATTACGGAGCAAGTCATGATAATCCAAGCTTACACCCATCAAGAGTACACAAAATGCAAGCTAGACATGGCAAGAACAATAGCATAGCATGCACGGGTCAACTACAACATCATCGGCAAAATCGCTAACAAGTAGTCAATCTGCCCAGATTCACAAAGTAGCAAAAGTAGAGCTCGATTGGCTCTAGCTAAGGTGCTCCATAATTGCAAACAAATACATGGATGGATAGAGCACTAAAAGATTAACAAATCATCCTTAATGATCATCTTCAAAAGAGGCACGGATCACTAGGAAACAACATGAACATATGGTTATATGAAATAAACAGCTCAAGGACTTAGTGAAATTGCTAAGTCCCTGAAATCAGCTTTACCAAGTGCACCTCTTTGCAAGCTTGTGCTAGACACCACACACATCACAAAAATACATGGGTTGCACCTTGGAAAGATGGCAAAACCCTTAACAAAACACATGTAGAACTCATGGGCATATCATGCACACATTAATCATGGCAAAAAAGACAAATATCTAAATGGAGTAGCAGATCTGACAATTATCTCAAGTAGCCCTCTTATAACAGCATTTCGGGCATCAAGATGAACTCAAATGAAAATGATGCAATAGAATGAAATGATGTACTCTCTGAGATGAACATTTTGATATGCTATATGCCAAAAACGAAGCTACGGATGCAAAGTTACAATGCGATGAGTAAGGGCATATGAGCTAGGGTTTTCTGAGAAAAGTTAACCCTAAAAAAACCAGATCTCAGATCCGAAGCGCGGAAACCGAGGACCGCCGGGGTTTCACCGGAGTTCGTCGAGGAGGATGCCGGACTTGCGTGGAGGATGCCGGCGGCTTGCCGGACGACGAGGGAGGCTGGAGAGGACAACGGGGTGACGCTGGTGAGGTAGAGGATGGCTGGCGGGGTCGGCGGCTCGCGGTAGCCCGTCATGGCGGAAGCTTGCGGCGGTGAGGCGCGCGGCGGAGCGGCAAGCTCCGGGCAGCCGGAGATGGCGGCGGCGGCGCCGGGCTAGAGGAGCCGTCCGGCTCGGGCGGCGCGGAGGTAGGATGGCGGCGGGGGCGCGATGGGCCTCGGGGGCCCGACCTGGGCCTCCCGGGCCGGCGGCGGGGAAGTGGGCGCGATGCCACTTGGCGCCCGCTGATTGGCCAGAGGTGGCGATGGGATTTGTCTGGCGGCGGGCAATTTTTTAAGGTTAGGGAGAGAGGAGATCCGCGAATTTCGGGAGGGGTCTTTATATAGGCATAGGAGGAGATAGGAGAGTCCAAATGAGGTGCGGTTTTCGGCCACGCGATCGTGATCGAACGCTCTAGATGATGGAGAGGGTTTTGGGCCAAATTGGAGGGGTGTTGGGCTGCAACACACACGAGGCCTTTTCGGTCCCTCGGTTAACCGTTGGAGTATCAAACGAAGTCCAAATGGTACGAAACTTGACAGGCGGTCTACCAGTAGTAAACCAAGGCTGCTTGGCAAGTTTCGGTCCAATCCGGAAATGTTTAATCCCCACACACGAAAGAAAGGTAGAAATGACCTCCGGAGGAGAACGAAGCGCCGGAATGCAAAACGGACAACGGGGAAAATGCTTGAATGCATGAGATGAACACGTATGCCAATGCAATGCACATGATGACATGATATGAGATGCATGACAACAATAAAAACACACGGAGACAAAGACCCGAACCCGAGAAAATAAAATAACTTAACACCGGAAACGGCAAGAGTTGAAGTACAAATTGGGAAAGTCATATCCGGGGTGTTACAACACTCCACCACTACGAAAGGATCTCGTCCCGAGATCTAGGACTGAAAGAACGCGGGGTACTCAGAACGGAGGTGATCCTCGCGTTCCCAGGTAGCTTCACGGCCGGAATGGTGTGACCACTTGACTTTGAGAAATTTGATTGACTTGTTGCGAGTCTTGCGTTCAGTCTCTTCAAGAATAGCAACAGGATGCTCACGATATGAGAGATCTTCTTGGAGCTCAATGTCCTCGAAGTTGACGGTGCGGTCAGGAGTCTTGAAGCACTTTCAGAGCTGAGAGACATGGAACACGTCATGAACATTTGCAAAGTTTGAAGGAAGCTCGAGTTGATAGGCGAGGTCGCCTCTCTTGTTGACAATCTTGAAAGTTCCCACGTATCTAGGGGCAAGCTTCCCTTTGATACCTAAGCGACGAGTACCTTTCATAGGAGAGACGCGGAGGTAAACATGATCTCCGATCTCGAAAGCCAAATCACGGTGCTTACTATCATAGAAGCTCTTCTGGCGGGATTGGGCTGCTTTGAGGTTATCTCGAATTACTTTGCACATTTCCTCTGCCTCTGTGATTAAGTCATTACCCAAAAGCTGACGTTCACCGGTTTCAGACCAGTTGAGAGGGGTACGGCACTTCCTGCCATATAGGATTTCAAAAGGGGCCTTGCCCGAACTTGCTTGAAAACTGTTGTTTTAGGAGAATTCAGCATAAGGAAGACAATCCTCCCACTTCATGCCGAAGGAGATCACACAAGCCCTGAGCATATCTTCAAGAATCTGGTTGACACGCTCGACTTGACCACTAGTTTGAGGATGGAAAGCTGTGCTGAAGCGGATGTTGGTGCCCATGGCCTTCTAAAAAGAATCCCAAAACTTGGAGGTAAAAATGCTGCCACGGTCTGAAGAGATCACTTGTGGAATACCGTGCAGAGAGACAATCCGAGAGGTATAGAGTTCCGCCAATTGAGCTGCAGTGATTGACTCTTTGATAGGCAGAAAGTGAGCCACTTTGGTGAGTTTGTCGATGACAACGAATATAGCATCATTGCCACGCTTGGACTTTGGAAACCCAGTCACGAAGTCCATCTCAATGTGGTCAAACTTCCATTCTGGAATGGCAAGAGGTTGGAGGAGACCAGCTGGCCTTTGATGTTCTGCCTTCACTCTTTTGCAGACATCACATTCATTCACGAATTGAGCAATCTCGCGCTTCATTCGAGTCCACCAATAAGCCTGCTTGAGGTCCTGATACATCTTCGTACTTCCAGGGTGGATGGAGAGGAGAGAATTGTGATCCTCGTTCATGATCACTTTACGGAGGTCACGTTTGGGCACAACAATACGATCCTCGAAGAAGAGAGTGTCCTTGTCATCAAGGAGGTAGCACTTGTACTTGGGTTGACTCTTGGCAATCCCAATCTTCACCTTTTTCACCATAGCATCAAGAAGCTGGGCTTGGCGAATCTGGTCTTCCAAGGTAGGAGAGACTTGAAGGTTGGCGAGGAAACCTTGAGGAACAACTTGCAGATTAAGTTTGCGGAAAGCTTCACAAAGCTCGGGTTGATAAGGCTTGAGAATCAGACTGTTGCAATAAGCCTTTCTGCTCAATGCGTCAGCAATCACATTGGCCTTGCCTGGAGTATACTCGATACTCGGATTATACTCTTGAATCATTTCGACCCATCGAGTTTGCCTGAGGTTGAGATTAGGCTGAGTGAAGATGTACTTGAGACTCTTGTGGTCAGTGAAAATGTCCACTTTTCTTCCCAATAAGAGATGTCTCCAAGTCAAAAGAGCATGTACAACTGCCGCCAACTCGAGATCATGAGTGGGGTAGTTCTTCTCATTGGGCTTCAACTGGCGAGAGGTATAAGCAACAACTTTCTTCTCTTGCATCAATACTGCGCCAAGACCTTGGAGAGAGGCATCACAAAAGACCTCGTACGGCTTGGATTCATCAGGCGGAGTGAGAACTGGAGCAGTGATCAATTTCTCTTTCAAAGTGTTGAAAGCAATGTCACACTCCGGAGACCAAACGTACTTGACGTGCTTCTGGAGAAGATTAGAGAGAGGCTTCGCGATCTTAGAAAAGTTTTCAACGAATCTTCGGCAATAGCTTGCGAGACCGAGGAAGCTACGGAGTTGCTTCACGTTCTGAGGAGGTTCCCAATTCACAATTGCAGACACCTTCTCAGGATTCACCGCAATGCCCTTGGCAGAGATGATATGCCCAAGATAAAGAACCTCATCGAGCCAAAATTCACACTTGGAGAACTTGGCGTAGAACTGGTGTTCCCTGAGCTTATCGAGTACCAAACGCAAGTGCTTGGCATGATCTTCCTTGTTCTTCGAGAAAACCAGAATGTCATCAAGATAGACCAAAACGAAGTTATTGGTGTAGGCGTTGAAGATGAAGTTCATCATGCGAGAGAACGTCGGAGGAGCGTTGACAAGACCAAAAGACATGACAGTGTATTCATAAGAACCATAGCTTGTCCTGAAAGCCGTCTTGGGAATATCTTGCTCACGGATACGAATCTAATGATAACCCATACGAAGATCAAGCTTGGAGAATACTTGGGCACCTTTGAGTTGTTCGAACAGCTCGTTGATGTTGGGAAGTGGGTATTTGTTCTTGATGGTCTTCTTGTTCAATGGACGGTAATCAACACAAAGCCGGTCCGTTCCATCCTTCTTCTTCACAAAAAGAACACCACAACCCCACGGAGAAGAACTAGGCCGGATGAGACCCATTCTTTCTTGAATATCAAGTTGCTTCTTCAGCTCCTTCAACTCTTCAGGTCCGAGCTTGTAAGGACGCTTGCACACGGGTTCCGTGTCGGGCTCAAGATCAATAACGAATTCAACTGGCCGGTGCGGAGGCATTCCTGGAAGCTCTTCTGGAAAGACGTCTTGATATTCGCAAACGACTGGAATTTGCGAGATGGCATCGAGTTCACCCTTCTCATTGAGAGAAAACAGACGGATAGTATTATCCCGAGCAGCAAAGACAATTACATCCTCAAACGAATGAGTCAATTGAATCTGCCTGGCTGCACAATCAAGTTGAGCCTTGTGCTTAGAAAGCCAATCCATCCTGAGAATAAGATCAATATCCGAGTTACCAAGGATCATTGGAGAAGCCAGAAACTTGAAATCACCCATCGAGATAGAAATATCCGGAACTTCGTAGTTAGCAAGCAAGCATCTACCTGGAGAGACAACTGCTAATGGCTTATGCATAACTTGAGAAAACCACCCATGCTTAGATGCAAAAGGTCTCGAGATAAAACAATGCGATGCACCAGTGTCAAAAAGAACTTTTGCAGGAACATCGTTAATAGGAAGGTTACCCATGATGACATCTGATGAATCCTCTGCCTGAGCTGCATTCACCATATTGACCTTGGCGTACTTGGGGTTAAGCTTGACCACAGCTGTACTTGCCGATCTGACAGGAGGAGGAGGAGGAAGACGCCTCTGGTTGAAACACTTGTTGGCATAGTGACCCTTCTGTTGGCACTTGTTGCACGTGACCTCTGAAAGCGGACGGTGATACGGAACACTCGATCTTGGAGCTTGAGACGAAGTCTTGTTCTGAAAGCCAGGGTTGGGTGGGTGGGAAGATCCACTGCCACTTTTGCTCTTCTGCTGATACGGCTGACGGAACGGAGGAGGAGGAAGCCAATACTTCTGCTGCTTGGCCACTTGAGTAGAGGAAGAAGGAGTAACATCTCTGACTCGCTTCTTGGAAGCATCACACCTCAATTGAGCGACCTCTTGCTTTAATGCCATGTTGTAGAACTCATCGTACCTCAAGGGCTCAAAGAGAACAAGAGCTAGCTGGATTTCTTCTCCGAGACCACCCCTGAACTGGTATATCATGCTCTTCTCATCAGGTATGTCCTGCTTGGCAAAGCGTGCGAGCTTCTGGAACAACTTGTTGTAGTCATAGACAGACAAAGAGCCTTGCTTCAGGTTGCGGAATTCCTCATGCTTGCTTTCAACCATCCTCTGAGGAATATGATGAGCTCTGAAATCTTGACGGAATTCATCCCAGGTAATAACACGTCCACCTCTGGAATCCTTGTACTGCTGGAACCATTCTGCAGCTTGATCTTTGAGTTGGAAGGAAGCGAACTTAACAAAGTCCTCAGGCCTGACGTTACTACACTCGAAATGCTTGCACAGATCCACAAGCCAATCGTCAGCATCGGTTGCCTCAACACAATTGCTGAAAGTCTTTGTCCCATTAGCAAGGAACTGGTTGAGTGTAGCAAAGTGATTCTGATTGTTGCCTTGGTTCCCTTGGTTGCCTTGATTGCGCTCTTGGAGAATTTGCATGATCAACTGTGTGTTTGCATTGGTTGCGGCCATCACAGCTTGCCATGCCTCCGGAGGAGGTGGAGGTGGTGGCGGATCAGGATTCGGAGTCGTGCGCGTTGGAGGAGCCATCCTGAAGAGGTTGACATCCATTAGCACATTGATAGACAAATATTGAAGTTGAATCCAACGAAATGAAAAATTGCAACATATAGTCTTCACATCTGAACAAAATGAACGAATGCATTCCTCTTGAAATGGTCACATATCCATAAATTGAGAAGCCACTTAGAATTTAGGTAGAGAAATAAATCAACAAGGTACGGATCAAGAACGAATAATCGGTAAGAAATTCCAATCTCAAACCAAAATCCGTGGAAGAAGAACTAGAGCTACTAGAATTCCCACCTATGAAACTCCCGAACCTTTCCGGTTATGCAATCAGGTGTTGGGAATACAGGGGAAGCATAATATCTCACCCAAATCTAACAAATCCTACATCCAGTTGTATCCATCCTTCAACACATAACCAAGAAAAACTTCGGAAACCATCTACCTCAACCTTCGAAAAGCATCCGTTATACAAGTTATGGCGATACTCCCGAACTCCCGCCCCAGTATTGGGTGGCGTCGAGGTTATCTCACCAACAAACTGCATAAAAGAGATTTTCGATGTCGGCGTACTAAACTCAGGTATTCTAGAACTGCAACGATAAAATTATGATGACAACACCTCAGAGCTCAACTCCCCGGGACACTTCCACAAAACCCCTGACAGGAGGCACCAAGACAATGTTCTCATCATAAAACCATCGAAACGATTCCAAGATACCCGCGTGATCCTAAAAAAAATTTAGTGAAATTTGAGAAGAGAAGAGTCAAAACTCTACGTCAGGATGCCTTACTAGAGCGATGAGGAGACTGGGAAGTAAAAAGAATTCCTAAACTCTTCGATGTATAATTCCTAAATGACTCAAAACATTTTTCTAGACACAACTCGGCCGCTAAAAACGATCAAGCAATGGGGCTCCTAAGGTCGGGGAAGGCTCTGATACCAACTTGTAACACCCTCGATGCGACTATATCTCCCACGTGTCGAGGCATGACTTAGAGGCATAATCGCATTGAAGACATATGTCGCAAGTTAGGCAATCTTCACAACGTCCCATGTAATATAGATAATAAAAGGGGAGATAACATAGTTGGCTTACACTCGCCACGTCAATCAAGTACATAAATAACATTACATCATCCAAACACTCATGGCCCGACTACGGTGCCAAAATAAAAGATAACCCAACATGCGACACGGTCCCGATCACCCCCAACTGGGCACCACTACTGATCATCAGGAAAGGAAACATAGTATCGTTGAGAGTCCTCGTCGAACTCCCACTTGAGCTCAAGCGCGTCACCTGGAGCGGAATCATCAGGCCCTGCATCTAGTGTAATAGTAATCTGTGAGCCACAGGGACTCAGCAATCTCGCACCCTCGCGATCAAGACTATTTAAGCTTATAGGTAAGACAAGGTAAATAAGTGGAGCTGCAGCAAGCGACTAGCAAATATGGTGGCTATCCTGTTCGCAAAAGAGAGCGAGAAGAGGAGGCAAAGCGCGAGCGAGAAACTAGAGAGCAAACTGCGCAAACATTACTCCAACACCGTGTCCACTCCCCGGACTCCGCCGAGAAGAGGCCATCACGGCAACACACTCAGTTGATTCATTTTAATTAAGTTAAGGTTCAAGTTATCTACAACCGGACATTAACAAATTCCCATCTTCCCATAACCGCGGGCACGGCTTTCGAAAGTTCAAATCCCTGCAGGGGAGTCCCAACTTAGCCCATGACAAGCTCTCACGGTCAACGAAGGAATATACCTCCTCCCAAGACGTTCCGATCAGACTCGGTATCTCGGTTCTTCAAGACATTTCGACAGGTTAAAACAAAACCAGCAACACCGCCCGAATGTGCCGACAAATCCCGATAGGAGCTGCACATATCTCTTTCTCAGGGCACACTCAGATTGTCTAAACTTCCGGTAGGCCAGCCCAGAGTTGCCCCTGGTAGCCACCGGCGGCTGACGAGTTGGACCAACACTCAGAGGAGCACTGGCCCGGGGGAGGTTTAAAATAAGATGACCCTCGGCCTCCGGAAACCCAAGGGAAAAAGAGGCTAGGTGGCAAATGGTAAAACCAAGGTTGGGCATTGCTGGAAAAGCTTTAATCAAGGCGAACTATCAAGGGGTTCCCATTATAACCCAACCGCGTAAGGAACGCAAAATCCGGGAACATAACACCGATATGACGGAAACTAGGGCGGCAAGAGTGGAACAAAACACTAGGCGAGAGGCCGAGCCTTCCACCCTTTGCCAAGTGTATAGATGCATTAGGACAACAAGATAATATAATGATATCCCAACAAGTAAATAAATGTTCCAACAAGGAACGGCCTCCAATCTTCACCTGCAACTAGCAACGCTATAAGAGGGGCTGAGCAAAGCGGTAACATAGCCAATCAACGGTTTGCTAGGACAAGGTGGGTTAGAGGTTTGACATGGCAATTTGGGAGGCTTGAAAGCAAGTGGTAGGCATCGTAGCATTGGCATAGCAAAAGAGCGAGCATCTAGCAAGGCAAAGATAGTAGTGATTTCAAGGGTATGATCATCTTGCCTGCACAGTTGTCAGAGTTGACTGGATCCTCGAAAGCAAACTCAACGGGCTCCTCGTTAGCGAACTCGTCTCCCGGCTCTACCCAAACAAGACAAACAAGCAACAAGGACACAATCAACCATGTGCAAAGCTCAAACAATATGATGCGAAGATGGTATGCTATGCGGTATGCGATGCGGGATGCATATGCAAGATTTAACAAGGGATGCATGAACCTGGCATCAACTTGGGAATCCAAGTGTGCCACTAGAAAGATGAGATGAAATCGCTTGAAAACGATATAAAGAACGCCGGAATTGGAGTTACGGTTTGGAAATGGCAAGCGATTCAAATATGACACCGGTCTGCGATTTACAGCAAGTAGACATCTAAATGCAACAAGATGAACATGTTACAGCACCCAAACATGACAACAAAATACATGGCAGGGATGCTTACAAGATGCTTAACAAAAGTCTAGCACTGAGCTACGGCCAATTCATCCATTAACAGGTTCAAACAAGCATGGCAAAAATGCATATGACAAACGGATTTTAGACTTAGTGAAATTAACACTTGTCTGGAAATTTTAGATCAGGTAGCACTCTTCGGAGCAACAAAACTATATGCTACAGGACCTGAACATGGCAAAGTAAAGTATGGCATGGAGCTACTCAAAGAGATTAACAAAAGTCCCTTAGTGACCTTGAGCCAAAAGAGATCAGAAAATACAATTGCAAGCATGCGAACATGGCAAAAACATAATCAGATCACAAACTTAGTGAAAACTGGAGCATGCTGAAAACAGATATCAAGTAGGCATGTTTACGAGCTCGATGCACTCATTACGGAGCAAGTCATGATAATCCAAGCTTACACCCATCAAGAGTACACAAAATGCAAGCTAGACATGGCAAGAACAATAGCATAGCATGCACGGGTCAACTACAACATCATCGGCAAAATCGCTAACAAGTAATCAATCTGCCCAGATTCACAAAGTAGTAAAAGTAGAGCTCAATTGGCTCCAGCTAAGGTGCTCCATAATTGCAAACAAAGACATGGATGGATAGAGCACTAAAAGATTAACAAATCATCCTTACTGATCATCCTCAAAAGAGGCACGGATCACTAGGAAACAACATGAACATATGGTCATATGAAATAAACAGCTCAAGGACTTAGTGAAATTGCTAAGTCCCTGAAATCAGCTTTACCAAGTGCACCTCTTTGCAAGCTTGTGCTAGACACCACACACATCACAAAAATACATGGGTTGCACCTTGGAAAGATGGCAAAACCCTTAACAAAACACATGTAGAACTCATGGGCATATCATGCACACATTAATCATGGCAAAAAAGACAAATATCTAAATGGAGTAGCAGATCTGACAATTATCTCAAGTAGCCCTCTTCTAACAGCATTTCGGGCATCAAGATGAACTCAAATGAAAATGATGCAATGGAATGAAATGATGTACTCTCTGAGATGAACATTTTGATATGCTATATGCCAAAAACGGAGCTACGGATGCAAAGTTACGATGCGATGAGTAAGGGCATATGAGCTAGGGTTTTCTGAGAAAAGTCAACCCTAAAAAAAACCAGATCTCAGATCTGAAGCGCGGAAACTGAGGACCGCCGGGGTTTCACCGGAGTTCGTCGAGGAGGATGCCGGACTTGCGTGGAGGAGGCCGGCGGCTTGCCGGACGACGAGGGAGGCCGGAGAGGACGACGGGGTGACGCCGGCGAGGTAGAGGATGGCCGGCGGGGTCGGCGGCTCGCGGTGGCCCGTGGTGGTGGAAGCTTGCGGCGGCGAGGCGCGCGGCGGAGTGGCGAGCTCCGGGCAGCCGGAGATGGCGGTGGCGGCGCCGGGCTGGAGGAGCCGTCCGGCTCGGGCGGCGCGGAGGGAGGATGGCGGCGGGGGCGCGATGGGCCTCGGGGGCCCGACCTGGGCCTCCCGGGCCGGTGGCGGGGAAGTGGACGCGATGCCACTTGGCGCCCGCTGATTGGCCGGAGGTGGCGGTGGGATTTGTCCGGCGGCAGGGCGGACGTGTCCGGTGGCGGCGGGCAATTTTTTAGGGTTAGGGAGAGAGGAGATCCGTGAATTTCGGGAGGGGTCTTTATATAGGCATAGGAGGAGCTAGGAGAGTCCAAATGAGATGCGGTTTTCGGCCACGCGATCGTGATCGAACGCTCTAGATGATGGAGAGGGTTTTGGGCCAAATTGGAGGGGTGTTGGGCTGCAACACACACGAGGCCTTTTCGGTCCCTCGGTTAACCGTTGGAGTATCAAACGAAGTCCAAATGGTACGAAACTTGACAGGCGGTCTACCGGTAGTAAACCAAGGCCGCTTGGCAAGTCTCGGTCCAATCCGGAAATGTTTAATCCCCACACATGAAAGAAAGGTAGAAATGACCTTCGGAGGAGAACGAAGCGCCGGAATGCAAAACGGATAATGGGGAAAATGCTCGAATGCATGAGATGAACACGTATGCCAATGCAATGCACATGATGACATGATATGAGATGCATGACAACAATAAAAACACACGGAGACATAGACCCGAACCCAAGAAAATAAAATAACTTAACGCCGGAAACGGCAAGAGTTGAAGTACAAATTGGGAAAGTCATATCCGGGGTGTTACAGAGATTGCCTCTATAAAGGAGAAAATGAGTGAAGGAAAAGCTAAAGGATTTCGTGAGGATGAGCACGACACCCTATGGTTTGAAGACCGTGTTTATGTGCCCAATGACCCGGAGATCAGGAAGTTGATTCTGCAAGAGGGACACGATTCACCATATTCGATTCACCCAGGAAATACCAAGATGTATTTGGATTTGAAGGATATTTTCTGGTGGACCGGAATGAAGAAGGATATTGCGGAGTACGTAGCAGTATGTGATGTATGTCAGAGAGTAAAGGCAGAGCATCAGAAGCCAGCAGGATTGCTACAACCATTGCCGATACCCGAATGGAAGTGGGATAAGTTAGGCATGGATTTTATCACGGGATTACCCAGGACTCGTTCCGGCTATGACTCGATTTGGGTTGTAGTTGATCGGTTGACGAAAGTAGCTCATTTCATCCCGGTAAAGACCACTTACACCAGTGCTAAGTTGGCAAAGATATACATGACTAGGATTGTATGCTTACATGGAGTTCCGAGGAGTATAGTATCAGATAGAGGAACCCAGTTTACCTCAAAGTTCTGTAATCAGTTGCATGAAACTTTGGGTACCAGGCTAGAGTTCAGCACAGCTTTTCATCCACAGACAGATGGACAGACCGAGAGAGTCAATCAGATTTTGGAGGACATGCTAAGAGCTTGTGCGCTAGATTATGGATCTAGTTGGGACGACAATTTGCCATATGCAGAATTCTCTTACAACAACAGCTATCAATCCAGTTTAAAGATGGCCCCTTTCGAAGCCTTGTACGGAAGGAGGTGCAGGACACCGTTGTCATGGGATGAAGTTGGAGACCGCCAGTTGTTTGGACCTGATTTGATTAAGGAGTCTGAATAGAAGGTGAAATTGATTCGCGATAGGCTTAAGGTAGCTCAATCCAGGCAGAAGAGCTACGCAGATTCTAAACACAAGGAGACAGTTTACGAAGTCGGAGACAGAGTTTATCTTCGAGTATCCCCACTTCGGGGAATAAAGCATTTTGGTGTTAAGGGGAAGTTAGCTCCATGGTTTGTAGGACCATACCGAGTATTGGAACGTATGGGAGAAGTGGCCTACAAGTTGGAATTACCCGAAGGATTGTCAGGAGTTCATGATGTGTTCCACGTTTCTCAGTTGAAGAAGTGCCACGCGGAGATGGCTGACATACCCTTGAGAGACACAGTGCCATTGGAAGCAATTCAGTTGGATAACGATTTGACCTATGAGGAGAAACCAGTTAAGATTCTAGAGTATGCCAGTCGAGTCACCCGCAGCAAGGTTAACAAGTTTTGCAAGGTTCAGTGGAGCCACCACACGGAGGATGAAGCCCCCTGGGAGCAAGAGGAAGATTTGCTTAAGGACCACCCTCACCTATTTTCTAGCCAACCCGAATCTCGAGGGCGAGATTCATCTTAAGGGAGGTAGGTTTGTAACATCCCAAATTTTCAATTTGGAATGTTATACATTAGATCATCATTGCATATCATATTTTATTTGCTTTTGGCTTTGATCCTAGAAATTCTACACAACTCAAGGACCCACGGAGAGAGTTGGGGATTTCGTTATTTTCATATTTGAGTTTTCTCAAAATTTTGAGAATAGGATCATTTGATTTTAATTATTTTATTATCAATTATTTCTATTACAAAAATATGAGAGAGGGAATAAAATGACTTTCCCAAAATAAAGAAATATTGAGGATTTAATAATAAAATCAAATAAGATTTTATTTCGGAGTTTTTTGGTATTTTATTTGAATTTAGGAAAAATGTGCGTTTTTCAAAATTGCATTTAGGCCCCAAATTAATGTTCACCTTGTGTGGCTTGATTTTAGAAGCCCGGGAAATTTTATTTCGGGATTTTTGGAGTCCGTTTAGTATTTCTTTTATTTGTTTTTCTGCGCGGAATATTTAAAAAAACGCAACCGACCTACGGGCCGTGTCCGACCTGGACTCTAGGCCCGATCGGGCTTTATAAGTCGGGAGCCCAGCCCGGGAGCTTCCCCACCCAAACCCTAGCCCCAGCCCCGCCCTAGCCGCCGCCGCCGCCACGCTGCGCCACCGCCGCCCCGTCGCCGACCGCCGCCGTCGCCGGAGCCCCGGCGCCGCCGGAGTTCTCGCCGGAGTTGCCGGGTAGATTTTTTTAGACACCGTTTTTTTTTCGAAAAACCGTTCGGTTTTTCCAACGGTTTTGTTCGTTTTTTTAGTTTCGGTTTTTTTAATAGATCAGTTTTTTCCGATTTATTTAAATAGCGAGCGTTCGTCCGTTCGTTCGTTCTAGCGAACATTTGTCGTCTTTTTTTCTCGGATTAAATCCGCGATTTTTTCTGATCGCGATTCCTGATCCGATTTTCGTTTTAGTATAACTTTTCGCTCGTTTATCGGAATCAGGCGATTCAAGCGCCTGGAGTTTCGTCTCGAAACCCTCTATCCGTTTAACCAACTTAAACAAGTTTTTGCCACTGTAAAAATTGCCCTAGATCTAGAATAGTAAATGAAGCATGTTTCTTTTGCCGTTTGACTTTCGTTGCTTCGTTTGATTTGATTCTTTTTGCAAACCGGAGTTCTTAAGTTGACCTTCTGGTTAGATCTCTTATTCGAGTTTTACCTGTGCATTAGATGAATACTTATTGTATGCTTGTTTGTTTGTCTGTGATAGAATACCCGGAGTGCGCCGCCTGTTACTTCGAATCTCTAGGTTTCACGGATCATCAGCAAGGCAAGTAACACTTTGATCATACCTCCTACTACCCAGTTTTATTGCATTAGATCAATCCTCGAACATTGCATGATTAGGATCTAATTAAATTGTGGGATGGGAAGTAGTTGAGGTAGTACCTATTACCTGCTTATTTCCAAACCTTTGGGAGTTACTTCTACGTTTGCCTTTTATGCCATGCTATGCTAGTAGACGTGGATTGGGTGAGTGATATCCATGACAGATGTGAGTTTGTTAATTAATGGTTTATCTAAGGTGGCAACTTAAACACACATCTGGGTGGATTGAGGTACCTGGGTATTCTAGGATTGCCTGTTTTTCTTTATGGACCGCCACCCAGGCCCAAAGGGACCATGAGATTTTTCATACTAGAAACTTCCGTGTGCAGCCACAAGCTATTATGGGCTCTAGCATAGTTGATTAAGTCGTGCAAACTCTTACAGGGTAGAGTAGCAGATGTAGGGAAAAGTAGGTGTAACGGTCTATCCATCGTAAGGTGCTAGCGCTTCTGAAAGACTATGTCTCGGTCATCCGTCTTCTCAAACACCATGTAGTGCGAGAAACCAAACGAAGGCGATCGAGTCTTGTGGGGAAAAGTGCGCAAACCTCTGCAGAGTGTATAAACTAATCATGGTTAGCCGTGTCCCCGGTTATGGACATCTTGAGTATCTAGTACTTGGATTATCATGTGAATCTCAACATGTTACTCTAAATTAATTTTGTTGGGTTTTGTTAATGATGATGCTTAATTGGGATTGAGGATGCTGTCAACCATTCTCAATGTTTAACAACTACCATGATAGTTAAATAAAATTTATTCCTTTGCAGTAGGGAAAAATTGGCTTTACGCAAAACTGTAACCATAGAGCTTTCCACCAGCCAAATATGCATATAGTATAGCTGTTTCATTCCATTACTCTTTATGTGTTACCTTGCCAGCATATTCCATGTGCTGACCCGTTTCGAGCTGCAACATTAATGTTGCAGATTTTTCAGACGACGATTAAGGAGTTTTTAGGTCGTGGTTCTATACTCAGTGATGCCGTTGGAGTTGATGGACTCACTTATCTTCCAAGCCTCCCGCTGTTATCGTTATTAGATGGCCTTAAGCCATATTTATTGTAATAAGTTCTCTATTGAGACACTCGATGTAATAAGTGTGTGATTGCTACTCTGTTATAAATCCTTCAAGTACTGTGTGGTGTCAGCATTACTGATCCAGGGATGACACCTGAGCACAGAGATTGGACCGTTTGAGGTCTGGTCGCTACATTCGGCTTCATGCCTAGCCCGAATCTGTTCAAGGAGCTCGAGCCGGCGCTCCCGCGTCAGAAATGGCTTGCTCCTCACCCGGCGGCATGGGGGCATGGCTACTAGGCGGACGGGTGGAGTGGAAAGTGGCGGTGGCGATGGACAGGAGAAGGAGAAAAATGTGTATAGATGGTAGGGTTTCGGTGCCGCCGGTCGACTTAAATAGTCGGGCTAGGCACGACGCGGCCCGCCGGAGCTGCGCCATGCGGCGCCACCGGCCCGACGGAGGAGACGAGCTTCGGACCGTCGGGTTTCAGGGCATTTCCGGCTGGGACTCCTTCTTTGGTCCATATCCGTCCCATATTTGGACCGGATATGAGAGGTGCCAGTCAGCCCGCATGTTTGAGGGGGCTGCCTGAGTCAAAAAACCGTCGTCGGAGAATGACCGGACGGCCTGCTGGGGCGTTTGAGACGGGTATAAGGCCCGACTGTAGATGCTCTAAGTACCCAAAATGATATATATTTAGCATAGACTTGGAGTCATCGGTTTCTTCTTACCCAAGTCAGCTGTGAAAGCATCTCTAGTAGACCCCTTAAAAGTTGGCCAGTAAAAACGCGTATAAGGGGCACTGTAAACCATTTTTACGATACGAAATTGCCCTGGACAGAGCAAACCCCGTAAATAAAACTGTATTCCACTGTAGCTCATTTTTTTCTATTCTTTTTCTCCCGTCCTGGCAGAGCCTATCTCCGGCCACGGTGTACCTCGCCCCAGCGCCGCCCGCGCGCTCCCTGGCGCGCCTCCCCGTCCCCGATTGAGCCCAGCACCGCCCGCCGCCACGCGCACTCCCCTACGTGGCTGCGCAAGCTCCCCGTCGCCGCCCCCCTGATTTGGGCCGCTGGTGGCCTGCTTCGCCCTGCCCGTCGACGGCCTCGCCTCGGCAGTGGAGGTCGAGCCGTACGCAATTCGGACCGGCACTGGCAAATTCCGGCGTGCAGCGGCTTCTTCCGACATGCGGCGATGGATGTGAGTTCCGACTAGGTTCCGACCTGTTTCGCGGCGGTGCGTCTGCTCCAACGAGGTTTGACTGGTTTACAGACTGAACTGTATACTGTCTTTGAAACTATACATATGAGGTTCTCACGGATGGATTTTCAGCGCCATTTAAAAAGTTTAAGGGCAAAGTGAATTTTACGGAATCTGCTAGGCGTTGTTTTTTCGACCGAAACTTTAAACACCTTTTTTACGGGTTTGACCGCTTTAAGGGTCTGCTAGAGATCCTCTGAGGAGCGCCCACGACGAACCGGAGCTTGATGCAGAGGCGGGCACTCGAGGGAAAGCAGGGATGGTGGGGACCGGGGAGCACCGGAGCGGGTCAGTGAACTACTACGGGCATATGCAATGCATAGGCTCAAGGTGATGCCTCGCATGCCATGTAGGATCGGATATGACATAAAGTAGGTTCGGATAGGGAAGCGAGATCCTCTTCAGGAGGCGGGTGCTTGAAGAGAAAAAGTATGGTCCGGTAACAAAAGCTGAAAAAGTTGAAGTGAAAAGTAAAGATACATGTGTACTAGAGTTTTTATTTTCTATTTCTTAATAAGACCAACTGGTGATAGCTTGCATTGAAGAGAAAAAATAAATTTAAATGCCTCAAATTACTTTTTGTCATGGAGCATATACATCCATGTGCCGCCATTGTACATGCCCTACTAGACAAATAGAGCGCCAATCAATCCATGGCTCCACGCTGGTGTGAGTGTGACAGTGGATGGGTTGTTAGTACGACGACAAAGCGGAGGGAGTTGAATTCGACAGCGCATGCTTGATGCTTCTAGGCCTCTCTTGCCTTGTCTACATCGTTTCTTATTTTCCAAACATTGTCCAGCCTTGTCCTCTCTTTTCCTGAACAGCTGTCTCGCTGTTTTCAACTTCTAAATTGTTTTCCACTGATGAAATGATTTATGCTATTTTTCAACATTGTCTATCGCACCCGCAAAAAAAAAACATTGTCTATCTATTTTCGTTATATAGACGTACGTGGCTAGCCATCATCTGTTTGTTCGCTAGCGATCGCGAGCAACCGGACGAAAGAAAAAAATATTGCCTCACGCCAGCTGCCACCACGTGGCCCTCCTTCCCCACGGTCCGCTTTATTCATTGGATAAAACAACTATGATTGCACCTAAATAAATCCGAAGGCTCCGAATATTGGCATTTGTTTCGGCAAAATTGCAACCTAAATATGCGCGACCCGTGATGAGACTTTACATTGCCAAAAACAGTACACAAAAGATGGCCGCCGCGATGCTTATCGAGTTGCCTCCATCTTTCATCGTTCCTGTATATATTCTATGCAGTGGACACAAAGGAAAAATGCAGTGAAGGAAAATGAATATACAGTAGTGTAGACCAGTGGTGTTTTTTTTCTTTGGTGAAGTACATACCAGTGGTTGAATCAAAGAGAAAAACATACAACGGGAAGGTGATGTTCGGAAAGCATCCACATCCCTGTGTGCTAAGATGTTAAAGTTGATAGGATTTGTATATATGGCGGCCGGTGACTACGAGTGAGAGTATGATAGCAAACCAGTAGAGAATGACCGATGACAAGACCTGTAAAATAGGGCATGTGCATGCCTTAATTGTTTATGCTAACAAGCATCTTCTCCGAATCTTTACAAAAAATATATATGAAGGCACAATTATTGTTGTAATGCCGACAGACAGACGTTGGATCACAACTTTGTTATACACGACTATGGAAGATTACTGGACATCAGGTCTTCAAAATATCGTCCCTCTTTGCGGCCTCAAATCTATCAGACAGTAGAAGTGAAAGACACGGCGTGTTTCGGTTCGGTCTTCACGGTCAAGCTCAGCACCTCAGGGCGCGCGTAGTGTCCCACGACGTCGAAATCAAACTTGGCTCGAACAATTTCTCCAAGGTCTGCAAAACATATCACCAAGTTTCTAGTAAGAATTTATATGCTTGTCATGTTTCTGTCACAATACTGATTTATGTAGGTGACAGCTGCAATACTGATAACTGTAGATTACTGAAAACATATGAATAGATAAAATCCATACACCGTGTCGTACTGCGTATAAGTACCCAAAATGATAGTATGTGTTTAGCATAGACTTGGGAGTCATCGGTTTCTTCTTACCCAGGTCAGCTGTGAGGAGGGCCTCGCCTTCATAGTTGGGACCTGCCAACACTGTCCCAGATGGCGAGATGATGGCGCTCCCTCCAGGACAAACAGCGGTTTCTGGGGATGGCTCCTCCTCATGGCCACCAAAGGTATACTCAGGCGGGGGAGGAAAGTCTTTTCTGTGGCAGAACTGGTTTGCTGTCAGAACAAAGCATCCCCCTTCAAGCGCAATGTGTGTCATGGAAGCCTGCCAACTTGGCAGCGCATCCGCAGTGGGAGCACAGTATATTTGAACACCTGGATAAGCATAGGAGTGCACGTCAGGGAAAATATAAACTCAACTACATGTCATGGTTCGTTGTCAGCATTTATCTCTAGTTTTAGATTTCATGCTGCCATTCTTTTGTACATTAATGCGTTGAGCCAATCTAGTAACTCTTATGTGGGATCTTAGTTTCTGCCAATAAAATTCAATAATCTTGAAACGGAGGAAGTGTTGAGGTTGGGAAACATATTACATCGCAAGAACTCGGAATACCTTTGGCATACATCGCTGTCCTGATAAGTGGCATTCTGTTCTCCCAGCAGATGACGGCACCTATCTTTCCAAGTGGAGTATCATAAACAGGTATCGTAGATCCATCTCCAAACCCCCAGAATACTCGTTCCAGTGAGGTAGGCATGAGCTTGCGGTGTTTTCCTAGGTACTTTCCCAGAGAATCAAAGGAGAGCACTGTATTGTACAGTGTGTAGCCTGCCCTTTCAACAACCCCAATCACCAAAAAGACCTTGTATTTTCCGGCCAATGCAGCTAAGCGGCTAACCTCTGGGCCTGCATTTTTTGAATGTGTGTAAAATGGTCTGCAATACTAACAGATTGGTACTAAAGAAATATTTTGTGGCAGGAAAAGATAGATCCATTGGGAAGTGGAAGATAGTGGGTCTAAATGTGAAAGAAGTGAAGATGCAAATGCTAACTAACAACATGTGAGTACTGATGTTTATTATATGCTTTGTTGATTTATTCATTTTTATCAGCGGTAGTTAACAAGAGGTGCAAGCTCACATGACTTTTTCACTATGCTCTGTTGTGATGATTTGAATTACACCATCAACCAAACGAATAACAAAGAAATTTAACAAATACAGGCGACAAGGTCAAAAGCAAAGTTCTATCAATTATGGAGCTCTACTTTGTTTTGGAAGAAGAGCTCTACTTCTTGAAATGCTGTGAAGCACGGAAACAGGAACCAAATATGATACACACTTCAGCTCAGTCGTAATACCAGCTGTAACTTATCAGCTTGTGGCCTGGACAGCAAATTTGAGGTTTTCCATGCTTGCTTTTCCATTTTTCGACGATGTAGGAAAAAGAAGCGATACATAGTCTTACATTATTTTGTGGTTTATACTTCATTTCTAGCACTACACTGTTTGAATATACTGTCAATGTAACTGTAACACATCAAAAAATAATTGTGTGCTTCAAAATTTCTAGCTCAACATATGGATTGAATCTACAGTTCCAAAACCGAACAAAAAAGTTTGGTTGTAGGTGTATTTCTATTTCTCCGAAGCAAAATGTACACTAGGAAAGGATAAGTGTCAAGCAAAATGATGAAGCATGGTGACTATTGTGAAAAATAATGTACAATGAGTATATATATATTGACAGTATCTTGGAATACCAGGCACATCTATGGCAGCCGCGTGATACTTCCGAAAGTCTTCTTTTCCCTTGGCAGATCGACTGCCAATAGTCAGTCCAAAGGTAGACCCATGAGGGTAGCCACCAACAAAGACTTCTGGAAAAAGAACCAACTGTGAACCATATCCAGCAGCCTCCGCTATCAATTTCTCTGCTTTATCTGTCGACAATGCATTTACGAAATTAGCAGCAACAGAACATTGTCCAGTCCTGTAAGGAATTCATGTAAATAAATGGAGTACAAGATATCCTACCAACATGCATTTCCTATTTCAAATCCTTGCACTCTTTCGGCATAATACTGTATTTATTAATTTTATTCTTCACTCAATTTGGTGGCACACTGATTATTGCAGTTAAGTGATTAATGACTGTTAATTAATAGACTAAGAAAAACTATATGAGGCCTCAACTCTCCAATAGATCTTGCTTAACAGGGAACATCATAGAAAAAAAAGGAGAAAAGATGCAAGAAAACAAATAGATAAAGGAATCTCTCACTAGGAGACTGCAAGTTAGTGTTGGCTTTCTTAAAGATTGACATCACAGCTCTGTGGCAAAACAAACAAGTTTGGTACTGACTTCTATCCAATGCCCCTTCCGCATAACCACAAATTGTAGAGCAATAATTGCTTCGACACATGTATAATTGAGAAAGAGAAAAAAAACAAATCTAGCACGAGCATCTGTCCCCTTGGCATCCAAAGTGGATAGTTTATACCACACCAGCACACAAACACGTTGTTTTCCGAGCAAGAAAGACTGGAACTTAGTAACTTGCCACTAAGAAAACTACACCAACTACTATTAAAGAGAAGCTATCAATTCCGTTTTCATCAGTCCACTGACGTTGAGAAAGCAAGGCACTTCCTTTGTATACATCGAAGACCACAATAAGAAGGGAAAATAATAGGAGTATTACAGATCGGTGCACCATCCTTGCGATTTGAGGCATCAGTCTGATCGACTACAACAAGTCAAGTTCGTGCTAGTGAGACAAGCAAGCAAACACCTAGCGCTCAGCACCCGATCCAAACAGACACACGAGCGAGACAAATGATCGAACACCATACGAGCTACTACTAGCAGCAAAAGGAAACAACAACAGGGTGGGAGCACGCACCGAGCGTTGCAGGGGTGTCGTAGAAAACGCTGCAGGCCTGCACGACAGTGGCCCGCACGGTGGTGGAGCCCTGATCGGCGCCGGCGTTCATCTCCACCTCCGGAATCACCGGCCCGACGCTCGCGGGGGACAAAGCCATCGCCGCCGAGGAGGAAGGGCGAGAAATCGAGCGGACTAGGAGGGGGTGTCGTGGGGGGTGCGGGCTACTTGTCGTGCTTCCTGCGTAGGTAGTCGCGGACGAACTGATCGCGGGCGAGGGTGCGCGCGCGCTGGGGCTCGATGTGGACGTAGGAGAGGTGAGCGCCGTAGGAGAGGAGCCCCGCGCCGAAGGCAAAGAGCGCGACGGTGGATAGCAGCTGCTGGGGAGTGGATGGGGAGCACCAGCCCATTCGTGGTGAGTTTGGTGGCGACTGGCGACTTTTAAAGGCAGGGCCAACGAGGAAGAGAGAGGAGAGGAGGAGGATGACGAGTTGACGATTAACTTTGAGTATGTGATCTCGTGGAGTACTTTCGCATCTTTTTTTTAATATACTTATTACACACATCATCCTCCGTTCCTAAGTAATTGTCATTTCAACAAATGACTACACGAAACAGAATGAATGAATCTACGCTCTGAAAAGACAAATATTTAGAAATGAAGAGAGTACATTACTGGTATTTGTTATAGTAACGACGAAGAAATGATAGGCATACAAGCAACAGAAAATAAGAAAGATCCAAGCAGTTGTACTGCTATATACCGTCCTCGCCGCAACTATCAAGCACTCACAACTTTTGTCGTTATTGAAGAAGGGGAGCATCCGAAGCTGGTCCACCTCAAAACCCCTAGACTTTAACGAGCCACGATAGCCATCAACCCCGAAAGGCTGAATTTAGCCCAATAAGGAACATCGGCCGAATGAACCCTCCGAGCCTCTTCAACACCGGATCCGTGGCCAAGCCAATCCGCCCTTCACCAAGCGGTCGGATCCTTCACTGTCTTCTGCATATTTGCAACAATCATCACCGTCACCCTCCAAGAGCAACCCATCACTGCCATCACGCCAAGGCACAACGCCAGATCGAAGCCGCCCCAACATTTTGGACTCCACAAGCCTCTCGTAGGCGTCAACAACACCTCCGACGAGCAGAAGCATGGCCTGGAAGATGATTATTCCTATGAGCACCATCAGCATCAGCCCCGCCATGACACCAACGGAGGAAACTCGAAAAATCTAGAAACCCTAGGACTACTACATGCCCGAATGAGAAACCTGCCCCCTCCTCTCACGGTGTCAAGACGACAATCGAAGAGCGGAGGAATCACTGATGTCTACTACGCAACTTTATTCTTGTAGACACGTGTTGGGTCTCCAAACACAGAGTTTTGTAGGACAATAGCAATTTTCCCTCAAATGAATGACCTAAGGTTTATCAATCCGTGGGAGGTGTAGGATGAAGATGGTCTCTCTTAAACAACCCTGCAACTAAATAATAAAAAGTCTTTTGTGTCCCCAACACACCAAATACAATGATAATTTGTATAGGTGAATTAGGGTTTAAGGTTTCATGTTTTACTTTTCTTCCCATCACCCCTTTGTACAACCTTCCATGTATGATAATCAATCATCTTAATTCACTTATCTTATGAACCAATTTCACTTTAATTTACTTACCAAATTCCGCCTCGAGACAACGATGCTTCTCCCAAAAGTTTTCTCTTATTTGTTTAGGGCAAAGGCCTCATATAGCAGAAGGATGGTGTCAGAGGCTGTTGTGGGCCTGATAACCCACAAGTATAGGGGATCAATTGTAGCCTTTCTCGATAAGTAAGAGTGTCGAACCCAACGAAGAGCTAAAGGTAGAACAAAAATTCCCTCATGTTCTATCGACCACCGATACAACTCTAGGCACACTTTACGTTTGCTTTACCTAGAATAAGTATGAAACTAGAAGTACTTTGTAGGTGTAAAGAGATATGTTTGCAAGATAATAATGTTGGGGAACGTAGTAATTTCAAAAAAATTCCTACGCACACGCAAGATCATGGTGATGCATGGCAACGAGAGGGGAGAGTGTGATCTACGTACCCTTGTAGATCGACAACGGAAGCGTTTGGTTGATGTAGTCGTACGTCTCCACGGCCCGACCGATCAAGCACCGAAACTACGGCACCTCCGAGTTCTAGCACACGTTCAGCTCGATGACAATCCCCGGACTCCGATCCAGCAAAGTGTCGGGGAAGAGTTCCGTCAGCACGACGGCGTGGTGATGATCTTGATGCACTACCGTCGCAGGGCTTCGCCTAAGCACCGCTACAATATTATCGAGGACTATGGTGGAAGGGGGCACCGCACACGGCTAAGAATATGATCACGTGGATCAAGTTGTGTGTCTAGGGGTGCCCCCTGCCCCCGTATATAAAGGAGCAAGGGGAGGAGGCCGGCCGGCCCTATAGGCGCGCCAAGGAGGAGTCCTCCTCCTAGTAGGAGTAGGACTCCTACTAGGAGGGGGAAAGAAGTGGGGAGGGAGAGGGAAAGGGGGGGCGCCGCCCCCCTCTCCTAGTCCAATTCGGACCAGGGGGGAGGAGGCGCGCGGCCCACCTTTGGCTGCCCCTCTCTCTCTTCACTAAGGCCCATATGGCCCATTACTTCTCCCGGGGGGGGGGGGGTTCCGGTAACCCTCCGGCTCTCCGGTTTTCTCCGAAATCACCCGGAACACTTCCGGTGTCCGAATATAGCCGTCCAATATATCAATCTTTATGTCTCGACCATTTCGAGACTCCTCGTCATGTCCGTGATCACATCCGGGACTCCGAACTAACTTCGGTACATCAAAACTCATAAACTCATAATATAACTGTCATCGAAACCTTAAGCGTGCGGACCCTACGGGTTCGAGAACAATGTAGACATGACCGAGACACGTCTCCGGTCAATAACCAATAGCGGAACCTGGATGCTCATATTGGCTCCTACATATTCTACGAAGATCTTTATCGGTCAGACCGCATAACAACATACGTTGTTCCCTTTGTCATCGGTATGTTACTTGCCCGAGATTCGATCGTCGGTATCTCAATACCTAGTTCAATCTCGTTACCGGCAAGTCTCTTTACTCGTTCCGTAATACATCATCTCGCAACTAACTCATTAGTTGCAATGCTTGCAAGGCTTATGTGATGTGCATTACCGAGAGGGCCCAGAGATACCTCTCCGACAATCGGAGTGACAAATCCTAATCTCGAAATACGCCAACCCAACATGTACCTTTGGAGACACCTGTAGAGCACCTTTATAATCACCCATTTACATTGTGACGTTTGGTAGCACACAAAGTGTTCCTCTGGCAAATGGGAGTTGCATAATCTCATAGTCATAGGAACATGTATAAGTCATGAAGAAAGCAATAGCAACATACTAAACGATCGGGTGCTAAGCTAATGGAATGGGTCATGTCAATCAGATCATTCACCTAATGATGTGATCCCGTTAATCAAATAACAACTCCTTGTTCATGGTTAGGAAACATAACCATCTTTGATTAACGAGCTAGTCAAGTAGAGGCATACTAGTGACACTTTGTTTGTCTATGTATTCACACATGTATTATGTTTCCGGTTAATACAATTCTAGCATGAATAATAAACATTTATCATGATATAAGGAAATAAATAATAACTTTATTATTGCCTCTAGGGCATATTTCCTTCAGTCTCCCACTTGCACTAGAGTCAATAATCTAGATTACACAGTAATGATTCTAACACCCATGGAGCCTTGGTGCTGATCATGTTTTGCTCGTGGAAGAGGCTTAGTCAACGGGTCTGCAACATTCAGATCCGTATGTATCTTGCAAATCTCTATGTCTCCCACCTGGACTAGATCCCGGATGGAATTGAAGCGTCTCTTGATGTGCTTGGTTCTCTTGTGAAATCTGGATTCCTTTGCCAAGGCAATTGCACCAGTATTGTCACAAAAGATTTTCATTGGACCCGATGCACTAGGTATGACACCTAGATCGGATATGAACTCCTTCATCCAGACTCCTTCATTTGCTGCTTCCGAAGCAGCTATGTACTCCGCTTCACATGTAGATCCCGCTACAACGCTTTGTTTAGAACTGCACCAACTGACAGCTCCACCGTTGAATGTAAACACGTATCCGGTTTGCGATTTAGAATCGTCCGGATCAGTGTCAAAGCTTGCATCAACGTAACCTTTTACGATGAGCTCTTTGTCACCTCCATATATGAGAAACATATCCTTAGTCCTTTTCAGGTATTTCAGGATGTTCTTGACCGCTGTCCAGTGATCCACTCCTGGATCACTTTGGTACCTCCCTGCTAGACTTATGGCAAGGCACACATCAGGTCTGGTACACAACATTGCATACATGATAGAGCCTATGGCTGAAGCATAGGGAACATCTTTCATTTTCTCTCTATCTTCTGCAGTGGTCGGGCATTGAGTCTTACTCAATTTCACACCTTGTAACACAGGCAAGAACCCTTTCTTTGCTTGATCCATTTTGAACTTCTTCAAAACTTTGTCAAGGTATGTGCTTTGTGAAAGTCCAATTAAGCGTCTTGATCTATCTCTATAGATCTTAATGCCTAATATGTAAGCAGCTTCACCGAGGTCTTTCATTGAAAAACTCTTATTCAAGTATCCCTTTATGCTATCCAGAAATTCTATATCATTCCAATTAGTAATATGTCATCCACATATAATATCAGAAATGCTACAGAGCTCCCACTCACTTTCTTGTAAATACAGGCTTCTCCAAAAGTCTGTATAAAACCAAATGCTTTGATCACACTATCAAAGCGTTTATTCCAACTCCGAGAGGCTTGCACCAGTCCATAAATGGATCGCTGGAGCTTGCACACTTTTTTAGCTCCCTTTGGATCGACAAAACCTTCTGGTTGCATCATATACAACTCTTCTTCCAGAAATCCATTCAGGAATGCAGTTTTGACATCCATCTGCCAAATTTCATAATCATAAAATGCGGCAATTGCTAACATGATTCGGACAGACTTAAGCATCGCTACGGGTGAGAAGGTCTCATCGTAGTCAATCCCTTGAACTTGCCGAAAACCTTTTGCGACAAGTCAAGCTTTGTAGACAGTAATATTACCGTCAGCGTCAGTCTTCTTCTTGAAGATCCATTTATTCTCAATTGCTTGCCGATCATCGGGTAAGTCAACCAAAGTCCATACTTTGTTCTCATACATGGATCCCATCTCAGATTTCATGGCTTCAAGCCATTTTGCGGAATCTGGGCTCACCATCGCTTCTTCATAGTTCGTAGGTTCATCATGATCTAGTAGCATGACTTCCAGAACAGGATTACCGTACCACTCTGGCGCGGATCTCACTCTGGTTGATCTACGAGGTTCAGTAGTATCTTGTTCTGAAGTTTCATGATCATCATCATTAGCTTCCTCACTAACTGGTGTAGGTGTCACAGAAACAGGTTTTTGTGATGTACTACTTTCCAATAAGGGAGTAGGTACAGTTACCTCGTCAAGTTCTACTTTCCTCCCACTCACTTCTTTCGAGAGAAACTCCTTCTCTAGAAAGTTTCCGAACTTAGCAACAAAAGTCTTGCCTTCGGATCTGTGATAGAAGGTGTATCCAATAGTCTCCTTTGGATATCCTATGAAGACACATTTCTCCGATTTGGGTTCGAGCTTATCAGGTTGAAGCTTTTTCACATAAGCATCGCAGCCCCAAACTTTCAGAAACGACAACTTTGGTTTCTTGCTAAACCATAGTTCATAAGGCGTCGTCTCAACGGATTTTGATGGTGCCCTATTTAACGTGAATGCGGCCGTCTCCAAAGTATAACCCCAAAACGATAGCGGTAAATCAGTAAGAGACATCATAGATCACACCATATCTAGTAAAGTACGATTACGATGTTCGGACACACCATTACGCTGTGGTGTTCCGGGTGGCGTGAGTTGCGAAACTATTCCACAATTTTTCAAATGTACACCAAACTCGTAACTCAAATATTCTCCTCCACGATCAGATCGTAGAAACTTTATTTTCTTGTTACGGTGATTTTCAACTTCACTCTGAAATTCTTTGAATTTTTCAAACGTTTCAGACTTATGTTTCATTAAGTAGATATACCCATATCTGCTTAAGTCATCTATGAAGGTGAGAAAATAACGATATCCGCCACGAGCCTCAATATTCATCGGACCACATACATCTATATGTATGATTTCCAACAAATCTGTTGCTCTCTCCATAGTACCGGAGAATGGTGTTTTGGTCATCTTGCCCATGAGGCACGGTTCGCAAGTACCAAGTGATTCATAATCAAGTGGTTCCAAAAGTCCATCAGTATGGAGTTTCTTCATGCGCTTTACACCGATATGACCTAAACGGCAGTGCCACAAATAAGTTGCACTATCATTATCAACTCTGCATCTTTTGGCTTCAACACTATGAATATGTGTGTCACTACTATCGAGATTCAACAAAAATAGACCACTCTTTAAGGGTGCATGACCATAAAAGATATTACTCATATAAATAGAACAACCATTATTCTCAGATTTAAATGAATAACCGTCTCGCATCAAACAAGATCTAGATATAATGTTCATGCTTAACGCTGGCACCAAATAACAATTATTTAGGTCTAATATTAATCCCGAAGGTAGATGTAGAGGTAGCGTGCCGACTGCGATCACATCGACTTTGGAACCGTTTCCCACGCGCATCGTCACCTCGTCCTTAGCCAATCTTCGCTTAATCCGTAGTCCCTGTTTTGAGTTGCAAATATTAGCAACAGAACCAGTATCAAATACCCAGATGCTACTGCGAGCATTAGTAAGGTACACATCAATAACATGTATATCACATATACCTTTGTTCACCTTGCCATCCTTCTTATCCGCCAAATACTTGGGGCAGTTCCGCTTCTAGTGACCAGTCTGCTTGCAGTAGAAGCACTCAGTTTCAGGCTTAGGTCCAAGTTTGGGTTTCTTCTCTTGAGTAGCAACTTGCTTGCCATTCTTTTGAAGTTCCCCTTCTTCTTCCCTTTGCCCTTTTTCTTGAAACTAGTGGTCTTGTTGACCATCAACACTTGATGCTCCTTCTTGATTTCTACCTCTGCAGCTTTCAGCATTGCGAAGAGCTCGGGAATAGTCTTATTCATCCCTTGCATATTATAGTTCATCATGAAGCTCTTGTAGCTTGGTGGCAGTGATTGGAGAATTCTGTCAATGACGCAATCATCTGGAAGATTAACTCCCAATTGAATCAAGTGATTATTATACCCAGACATTTTGAGTATATGCTCACTGACAGAACTATTCTCCTCCATCTTGCAGCTATAGAACTTATTGGAGACGTCATATCTCTCAATCCGGGCATTTGCTTGAAATATTAACTTCAACTCCTGGAACATCTCATATGCTCCATGACGTTCAAAACGTCGTTGAAGTCTCGATTCTAAGCCGTAAAGCATGGCACACTGAACTATCGAGTAGTCATCAGCTTTGCTCTGCCAGACGTTCATAACATCTGGTGTTGCTCCAGCAGCAGGCCTGGCACCCAGCGGTGCTTCCAGGACGTAATTCTTCTGTGCAGCAATGAGGATAATCCTCAAGTTACGGACCCAGTCCGTGTAATTGCTACCATCATCTTTCAACTTTGCTTTCTCAAGGAACGCATTAAAATTCAACGGAACAACAACACGCGCCATCTATCTACAATCAAGCATAAACAAGCAAGATACTATCAGGTACTAAGTTTCATGATAAATTTAGGTTCAATTAATTTACTTAAAGAACTCCCACTTAGATAGACATCCCTCTAATCCTCTAAGTGATTACGTGATCCAAATCAACTAAACCATGTCCGATCATCACGTGAGATGGAGTAGTTTCATTGGTGAACATCACTATGTTGATCATATCTACTATATGATTCACGCTCGACCTATCGGTCTCCGTGTTCCGAGGCCATATCTGTATATGCTTGGCTCGTCAAGTATAACCTGAGTATTCCGCCTGTGCAACTGTTTTGCACCCGTTGTATTTGAACGTAGAGCCTATCACACCCGATCATCACGTGGTGTCTCAGCACGAAGAACTTTCGCAACGGTGCATACTCAGGGAGAACACTTCTTGATAATTAGTGAGAGATCATCTTATAATGCTACCGTAAATCAAAGCAAGATAAGATGCATAAAAGATAAACATCACATGCAATCAATATAAGTGATATGATATGGCCATCATCATCTTGTGCTTGTGATCTCCATCTTCGAAGCACCGTCGTGATCACCATCATCACCAGCGCGACACCTTGATCTCCATCGTAGCATTGTTGTCGTCTCGCCAATCTTATGCTTCCACGACTATCGCTACCGCTTAGTGATAAAGTAAAGCATTACAGCGCGATTGCATTGCATACAATAAAGCGACAACCATATGGCTCCTGCCGGTTGCCGATAACTCGGTTACAAAACATGATCATCTCATACAATAAAATTTAGCATCATGTCTTGACCATATCACATCACAACATGCCCTGCAAAAACAAGTTAGACGTCCTCTACTTTGTTGTTGCAAGTTTTACGTGGCTGCTACGGGCTTAAGCAAGAGCCAATCTTACCTACGCATCAAAACACAACGATAGTTTGTCAAGTTGGTGTTGTTTTAACCTTCGCAAGGACTGGGCGTAGCCACACTTGGTTCAACTAAAGTTGGAGAAACTGTCACCCGCAAGCCACCTATGTGCAAAGCACGTCGGGAGAACCGGTCTCGCGTAAGCGTACGCGTAATGTCGGTCCGGGCCGCTTCGTCCAACAATACCGCCGAACCAAAGTATGACATGCTGGTAAGCAGTATGACTTATATCGCCCACAACTCACTTGTGTTCTACTCGTGCATATAACATCAACATATAAAACCTAGGCTCGGATGCCACTGTTGGGGAACGTAGTAATTTCAAAAAAATTCCTACGCACACGCAAGATCATGGTGATGCATAGCAACGAGAGGGGAGAGTGTGATCTACGTACCCTTGTAGATCGACAACGGAAGCGTTTGGTTGATGTAGTCGTACGTCTCCACGGCCCGACCGATCAAGCACCGAAACTACGGCACCTCCGAGTTCTAGCACACGTTCAGCTCGATGACGATCCCCGGACTCCGATCCAGCAAAGTGTCGGGGAAGAGTTCCGTCAGCACGACGGCATGGTGACGATCTTGATGCACTACCGTCGCAGGGCTTCGCCTAAGCACCGCTACAATATTATCGAGGACTATGGTGGAAGGGGGCACCGCACACGGCTAAGAATATGATCACGTGGATCAAATTGTGTGTCTAGGGGTGCCCCCTGCCCCCGTATATAAAGGAGCAAGGGGAGGAGGCCGGCCGGCCCTATAGGCGCGCCAAGGAGGAGTCCTCCTCCTAGTAGGAGTAGGACTCCTACTAGGAGGGGGAAAGAAGTGGGTAGGGAGAGGGAAAGGGGGGGCGCCGCCCCCCTCTCCTAGTCCAATTCGGACTAGGGGGGAGGAGGCGCGCGGCCCACCTTTGGCTGCCCCTCTCTCTCTCTCCACTAAGGCCCATATGGCCCATTACTTCTCCCGGGGGGGTTCCGGTAACCCTCCGGCTCTCCGGTTTTCTCCAAAATCACCCGGAACACTTCCGGTGTCCGAATATAGCCGTCCAATATATCAATCTTTATGTCTCGACCATTTCGAGACTCCTCGTCATGTCTGTGATCACATCCGGGACTCCGAACTAACTTCGGTACATCAAAACTCATAAACTCATAATATAACTGTCATCGAAACCTTAAGCGTGCGGACCCTACGGGTTCGAGAACAATGTAGACATGACCGAGACACGTCTCCGGTCAATAACCAATAGTGGAACCTGGATGCTCATATTGGCTCCTACATATTCTACGAAGATCTTTATCGGTCAGACCGCATAACAACATACGTTGTTCCCTTTGTCATCGGTATGTTACTTGCCCGAGATTCGATCGTCGGTATCTCAATACCTAGTTCAATCTCGTTACCAGCAAGTCTCTTTACTCGTTCCATAATACATCATCTCACAACTAACTCATTAGTTGCAATGCTTGCAAGGCTTATGTGATGTGCATTACCGAGAGGGCCCGGAGATACCTCTCCGACAATCGGAGTGACAAATCCTAATCTCGAAATAGGCCAACCCAACATGTACCTTTGGAGACACCTGTAGAGCACCTTTATAATCACCCATTTACGTTGTGACGTTTGGTAGCACACAAAGTGTTCCTCCCGCAAACGGGAGTTGCATAATCTCATAGTCATAGGAACATGTATAAGTCATGAAGAAAGCAATAGCAACATACTAAACGATCGGGTGCTAAGCTAATGGAATGGGTCATGTCAATCAAATCATTCACCTAATGATGTGATCCCGTTAATCAAATAACAACTCCTTGTTCATGGTTAGGAAACATAACCATCTTTGATTAACGAGCTAGTCAAATACTAGTGACACTTTGTTTGTCTATGTATTCACACATGTATTATGTTTACGGTTAATACAATTCTAGCATGAATAATAAACATTTATCATGATATAAGGAAATAAATAATAACTTTATTATTGCCTCCAGGGCATATTTCCTTCAAATAAAGAGCACATAAATAAAAGTTAGGGGATGTTTAGATAAAGATAGTTTTAGTAGAGAGATTTTTGTCACACAAGAAAGTTATTTGTCCCTAGGGAATCGATAACTAGACCGGTAACCATTATTGCAATTTTATATGAGGAAGAGGCATAAGCTAACATACCTTCTCTCCTTGGATCATATGCACTTATGATTGAAACTCTAGCAAACATCAGTAACTACTAAAGATCATTAAGGTAAAACCAAACCATAGCATTAAAGTATCATGTCCTATTTACTCCCATACACAAACAACCTACTTACTCGGGTTTGTGCTTCTGTCACTCATGCCACCCACCATAAGAAAATCATGAGCATATTGCAAACCCTACAGCAGGGATCCCTCACGCTTGTGCAACATGGAGAGCACATAGGACGGCACCAATAATAAAACATGCAACTCAAAACAATCATGATCATCAATTAACCCGTAGGACAAAACGGATCTACTCAAACATCATAGGATAGCCATGCATCATTGGAAAAAATGTATAGCATTGAGCATCATGTTTAAGTAGAGATTACAACAGGTAGAAGAGGTGTTACACTGCTGCATAGAGGGGGAGAGAGTTGGTGATGACGGCGGCAAAGTTGTTGGTGTTGATCACCGTCATGATGATGGCCCCGGCGGCGTTCCGGCGCCATCGAGAGAGATGGGGAGAGAGCATCTGTAACGCCCCGAGACCGTTGCGTCAGGTGTCTTCCAGTTATTCGTTGTTGTTGCCTTGTCATTTTTTTGCGTGTCATGCATTTCATATCATGTCATCATGTGCATCTCATTTGCATACGTGTTTGTCTCATGCATCCGAGTATTTTCCCCATTGTCCATTTTGCAATCCGACACTCATATGTCCTCCGGCGCCCTCCTTTTGCCTCTTTTCGTGTGCGGGTGTTTAACGTTCTCGGATTGGATCGAGATTTGCCAAGCGGCCTTGGTTCACTACCGGTAGACCGCCTGTCATGTTTCGTGCCATTTGGAGTTCGTTTGATACTCCAACGGTTAACCGGGGAACCGTAAAGGCCTCGTATGTGTTGCAGCCCAACACCCCTCCAAGTCAGCCCACAAACCCCTCCATCCGCTCGGTCGTTCGATCACGATCGCATGGCCGAAAACCGCACCTCATTTGGACTCTCCTAACTCCTTCTACCTATATATTTGCACCTCCCCCCGAAAATTCGCGGATGAAACCCTAACCTTCTTCCTCTCCGCGCCGCCGGACAAAAATCCCGTCGCCCGGACATGTTTGCCGCGCCCGACCACCTCACTCCAGCCAATCCAGAGCCGCCACCTCAGCAGCGCCGCCTCCCTCCTCCTCTAGCGCGCCGCCACGTGTCCCCCCAGCGCCCCACTCCCGCGCGAAGCCCGTGAGCCCGAGCCAGGCCCTCTCCGGCCCGGCTCCCCGCGCCGCCGCCCGTGCGCCTCCCCGCCCACTCGCGTCGCCCGCCGTGCGCCTCGCCGGCCGCCACCTCCTCGCCGCCGCCCACCGCCTTCCCTCGCATCGCCGACCGCGCCGCTCGCCTCCAGCGCTGCCCCGCGCCTCTCCAACTGGCGCCGCCCCTGCTAGCTCCTCCATCGGCCGTCTCCGGCGAGCTCCGCCACCGCGCCGCCCGGATCCGGCATCTCCGGCGCCGCCTCGTCCTACTCCGGCCATCGCGACGAAGATTCCAGCGATCCTCGGAAAGCGCGCCCGAAACCCTAGTTCTGTTTCGGAGGTGATATTTTCATCTAAGTCCCTCAATTCTTACATTCTGGAGCCATGTTCATCGCATCATAACTCCTCATCCGTAACTCCGTTTTGTGCATATGAGATATCAAAATGTTCATCTGGATGTGCTCTTCATTTTGTTCCATTCTGCCATGCTTGTTTGAGTCCATATTGATGCCCTAATTGCTGTTGCAAGTGTTATACAATGTTAGTTCCTGTTTCTTAACAGATTATGAGCATTTGTCATTTTTGCCATAATTATTGTGTGCTGCATATGGGCATGAGCTCTACATGTGTTTTGGGCTATGTCATGCCATCTTTATAGGGGTGTATGCCATGTTTTTTTGTGATCAATGTGGTGACTAGCACAAGCATGCAAAGTAGCTCTCGTGATGTTGCTGATCTCAGGGACTTAGCATTTCACTAAGTCATTTCCCTGCTGTTATTTTAATGACATGTATTCATGTTGCTATAGAGAGATCCATGCTTCTTTTGAGTATGTTCAGTAAGGATGATTTTGACATATGGTTGTGCTCTATCCATCCATGCCCCTGTTTGCATTTATGGAGTGCCCTAGCATGACTCAATCTTGCTCTACTTTTTCTATAAAATGTTCCTGGCAGATTGTTTACTTGTTAATCAATTTTGCCAAGGTTGTTGTAGTTGATCCATGCATGCTATGAGATTGTTCTTGCCATGGTTAGCTTCTTGAACATGTCTTCTTGCTGGTAGTATGCTTAGCTTGTCATGCAATGCCTTGTGTTGAGTGAATCGAGCTTGCAAACATGCCTTCATAATTCTGTTTTGCCATGTCTAGTTTTCTGCTAAGTCTGAATCTGTTAACGTAACTTGCTATGTTTACATGGGTGCCATCATATCTTATGATCCTTTTTGGCTTATGGTCAGTAAGGGACTTTTGTTATATGCTTTGAGTAGATTCATGCCATGCCTTGTTTTGCCATGATATGATCTTGTAGCATGTTGTTATCTTGCTCTAAACATTGCTTCCTGATGTTAATTCCTGGCATCTTAGTATTTTCACCAAGTCTGGGAAGCTGATATCTTTTGCTCTTTTGCCATGCTTGTTTGAACCTGCTCTTGTGTGATTTAGCCGTAGCTCAGTGTTCATCTTTTGTCAAGCATCTGGAGTAGATCACTGCCATGTGCTTTGTTGCTATGTTGGTGTGCAGTAACTTAGTTTCTTGGTGCATTCTAGATGGCATCGTGTTGTTAATCGCAGAATTGTGCCATTATTGTTTTGCTTGCCATTTGCAAATCGTGCATCCAATTCCGGTGATCTTTATATCGATTATGATCGAAATCAACTCATCTTTCCAGCGGCATGCTTGGTTTGCCAAGTTGAGGCATGGTTCAATCTTTTCCTTCCGGAGCACGCATATGCATTGCATATCACATCCCGCATATCATGCCATGTTTTGCATCATGTTGCTTGCGCATTGCACCGTGTTTGATTGTTGTTTCATTTGATTGTGTTCTTGCTTTGGGTAGAGCCGGGAGACGAGTTCGTGATTGAGGAACCCGTTGAGTACGCTTACGAGGATCAAGCTTATGTCATCTCGTAGAATTTTGCAGGCAAGATGATCATACCCTCGAAATCACTTCTATCTTTGCTTGCTAGTTGCTCGCTCTTTTGCTATGCTGCGATACCTACCACTTGCTATATCATGCCTCCCATATTGCCATGTCAAGCCTCTAACCCACCTTGTCCTAGCAAACCGTTGTTTGGCTATGTTACCGATTTGCTCAACCTCTCTTATAGCGTTGCTAGTTGCATGTGAAGTTGGAGTTTGTTCCTTGTTGGAACATGTTTATTGTTGGGATATCACAATATCTCTTATTTAATTAATGCATCTATATACTTGGTAAAGGGTGGAAGGCTCGGCCTTATGCCTGGTGTTTTGTTCCACTCTTGCCGCCCTAGTTTCCGTCATACCGGTGTTATGTTCCTTGATTTTGCGTTCCTTACGCGGTTGGGTTATAATGGGAACCCCTTGACAGTTCACTTTGAATAAAACTCCTCCAGCAAGGCCCAACCTTGGTTTTACCATTTGCCACCTAAGCCTTTTTCCCTTGAGTTCTGCAGACTCAAGGGTCATCTTTATTTTAAACCCCCGGGCCAGTGCTCCTCTGAGTCACTACAAAAAAATACACTTCCGTGATGATACGTGTTTGTCACAGTAGGTCGCTTATTTTATCATGCATGTACATCCATGACAAATTTATGATAGAATCAAGATAGTCATACATGTGCTATCGTAGAAGTGTTCCATGACATTACCAAAATTATCATCACGGAAGTGTCCACTTCCATGACGATAAATCGCGCGTCACAGAAGTGCTTTCGTCAAGGGTGACAACACATGGCATCCACCGTAACGGAACGCCGTTAAGCTATCGGGTCAGGTTTTGGATCCGATAACCCGTTAACAGCCCCGGCCAATGGGGATTTTCCACGTGTAAAATCATCATTGGCTAGAGGAAACACGTGTCGGCTCATCGTCGGGACAGATGTCATCCACTCACTGGACAGAAGGCGCCTATGATACGTCGACACATGGCACGGCCCAACAAGTTTAAATGGGCCGGCCCAACTAGAGGCCCACAAGATTTTGCGGACCATAATGGGCCTGCCCAGCTAAAGGCCCATGAGATTTTGCAGACCATAATGGGCTGGCCCAGCTAAAGGCCCACAAGATTTTGCTGGCCATAATGGGCCGGCCCAGGTAAAGGCCCACAAGATTTTTTTGTGCCATAATGGGCCGGCCCAGGTAAAGGCCCACAAGATTCTTGCAGATCATAATGGGCCGGCCCAGCTAAAGGCCCATGAGATTTCACCGACATTAATGGGCTGACCCAGCTGTAGGCCCACAAAATTTTGAGGACCCTAGTAGGCCGGCCCATTAACTGGCTGCCATGTTTTGGGCCAAATGCCGGCCCATATTTGATCCGGTCCATTAATGGCCTGCCACGCTCCGGGCCTAATAGTGGCCCATATGAGATCCGGCCTGTTAAAAGCCTACCATGTTCTGGGCCAAATTACGGCCCAGATCAGGTCCAGCCCTTTAAGAGGCTTTGGGCTCAATTATGGCCCATATCAGATTCGGCCCGTCAACTGGACACTATGTTTTTGGGCCCACTTGCTAAAGGCCCACTTAGTAATTCGACCTGATATTAGTTTTGTCCTGTTAAGGGCCCGTTTAACATTTTGGCCCTATATTAATTTCGGTCTGTTAAAAGCCCATCATATAGTTGGGCCTAACTATGGCCCGGTTTGCATCCGGCTTGCTCGCAGTCGATATCTGATTGGGCCAAACAAGGACCCAGACAATTTTGGCCTGTTTAAAGCCCATGATTTGATTCACACAATCATGGGCCGGGGTTCATTTTGGGCTGCTGCGTAACTAGTAGGAATTAAGAACAAACCTACTCTATACAATAAAGAAATTACGGCATAGTAACTAAGAATAAACCTACACTACACAATAAAGGATTTAAGGTATATTACATCCACTGGGCATCAAAGTTCGCCACCAGTGATCATAAAGCGCAACGAAGAAGCAGATTACAAAAACTGGGCACCATTGCAGCGTAACAAAATAATACTGAACCGAGACCACTTCCAAGACAGTTCAAGAAAGGTTAGCCTTGCGGGGGAACTGCTGCGCAAGCTGCTGAGCAAGGCTGTGAGACCGGCCTAGCATGTCGGTCATAGCTTCCAGGTGTAGCTGTTTAGCGATGAGGTTCTCATTGGTGTTTTCCTCAATCTTTCTTAGAGATAGGACTTCAAGTCGAAGTTGAGTTGCAGAATGCCTTTCTGCTAGAACTTGGGACTGAAGAAGTCGAACTGATTCAGACAACGAATTCTGTGAGCTTGTCTGACTGTTAGTCTCAAGTAACTTGAACACTGCATCAAGACAAGACTTTGGGGTTGTCTCGCTATCTTCAAGATGTTTTGCCTTATTTGCTGCAATGTATGTTGGGTTTGTCTCACAGCCTTCAACAGACTTGTGCATGCCATCAGGCATATCACCCTGAAACAAAGCAGAGAGATGACAGGTTTTGCACGTGTATAAACAAAGATGATAACTGTTCTGTCAATTCTATCCAATTTCAAATTAGAAAATAAAGAGTATGTTCAAAATATCAATAACATAATTTGGCATTGTAAATAATGCGGGGAGCTTCACCACACTACTGGATTACCATGTCAACATAACAAGCATAGATGAAGGGCAAAGAAAATCATTGTATCTATTTTGGATAATGTGCATGGCATGTTGTTCATATCATCAGCCACATCAGTAAGATAAAACAGGAGATGACAAGGTGCAAACGTGGGCTGCTTCACCACACACTGGATTATAGATCCACAAAAACAAGCATACATATAGGGAGTATTAAGTAATGTGCATGGTATGAATAAGGAATTTGGTTTTACAAGTAAAACTTAGAACTTACGGTTCTTACAAACATGCATTTTGGTAGAAACAGCAAACTAAACAGCAGTAAACAATAGGGAGTATGAGCAAATTAAACAGCAGTTGAGGATAAAGGCTTTAGAAGGACTGACTTACATTAACAGTTAACACCGGCTTTATAATGCCCTTCTCCATGGCAAGGGAAGGATAACTCAAGAATTTCAGCACAGAATCTTCTTCATAAGCATTGCATGTACTCTACATTTTGTAGAGAGTAATTATAGATATGATAATACTGGAAGGGATAGAGGATAATGAAGATAATATGCAGATTGATGCTACATAATCAACTACCAATCCTTGGAAGTACAAGCGTTACAGGACAAAATATACTGACAAGAGCAATGGGCTACACTTCTGCACTAGCATTGTCTGTGTATTCTACTTGTTGGTAAGATTAAATATAGATCTGATCTTTTTTAGTAAATGGTGGGCGAGGAAGATAAGATGCAGAATGCTACAAAATGAACCAATCCCTCTTCCCATAATACAAGAGTGTTTTGAACACTGGTGTACTGTACAAAACGTTCTTATATTATGGGACGGAGGGAGTAGCTGTTAATGTAAGTACAGTGATAGATCACGTTCAGTCCTTACAAGAGGATTGCAGAGCTAAACCTCTTCAAAAGCATTGGGTTGATTCTAAATTTATGTAAGAGTCCATACGGATCTTATAATATCCACCAAATGGATGATTACGAGGCTAACATGTGCAGTGATGCTACATAATCAAACAGCTATTAAAGTAAGTATGGTCATACAGGGCAAGAGGTACTCACAAGAGCAATGCAGTGTGCAGTATAGTTGCGAGATTCTGTGGTCCCTTGAGAACGAATGTTCTTCTGCTAACAGTTTTCATACAAGTGAGACATTAAGGCAAATGCAGAAATGTAGTTCAAATTGTGACGTGATATCATAGACAGTACCTTACGCTGCAGCTGAGACCAATGTGTAACAAGATTATTCCAGTCACCGTCGGATAAATGTAGCACCGGAGACTTTACAGAAATTTCGTTCAGAGGCTTGCCATCGAAGTGCGCTTGCCTCAGGTAGGAACGATACTTCATCAACGAGTGCTTGAAAAGCGCAACCAACCCTTGCTCGTCATCACAATCCAGTTTGCGCGTCGCCTATTTAAAAGAATGAAATCTTGTGTCTTCTGTCAGCAGAAACATATGCAGTAATGACCATGAATAACATTAGTACATTACTTACGCGTAAGTTGCGGAGGAAGACTGGAAATTGTTCTGTGTCTGCGGTATAATCTTTCCATGAAGGAAAGATGCGCACAAAGTTCCTGACAACAACATAAGCTTCGTCTTCTAAACTGGGAAGAAATGGAACAAGGGTCCTATTTGCTGCAATTGGGGCTCTCTCTGGTTCGAAAAGGGATTTGGCAACTGGATTTGGTGTACTCTTTGCTGGAATGGGGGTTTTGCGTCGTACAGCTGGTGCTATGTCAACTGGCATAATCATACTGTTTGCTATAGTTGGGGTCTGCTGAGTTGGGGGAGCAGAAATGGCCAGTGTAGTAGGGCTAGAGTCTGCTAGAGTTGGGGTATTTTGTGGGTCAGGTGATATTGCAACTACACTTAATGGGCTATTTGATTTATCAGGTGCCACTACCTTTTCCAAATACTTTGCTTGTGCTCCTCCATGATCAGCAATCACCCTCTTCCTTTTGAACGTCTGATACACAAGAACATCATTTGAATGGATAAATATGGTATTATGACAGATGGAATATGTACTGAAAATGGATAGGCAGGGCGTATTCACATACATGATGTGTAAACTAAGCTAATGGCAGTTCAACAAAGTAGAAGCAATGCAAAGCATCAGTTGCAAGATATGTGCGAGCAATGTAACCTTGGAAAGTTAGAGCAAGTACCTTGATGGGTGAATAAGATAGGGCATCTTCCTCTGACTCCTCCACTAGGGAGCTACATTGACTTAGGTCTCCCTCTAGCTCAGAATCACTGTTAGGATCATATTCTGAGCATGAATCTGTAGGTGGAGAGTGTTTGCATTGCATTGCATCCAGACATGATTCCAGTCCCTTAATGCCAAGTTAGACAGCCATGGCATTGTTCTGCTTTATTCTTTTCATGCGCGCAAGCTCATAATCATTACGATGATGTTCAGAATCTGAGATTCATGAAAACATAAAAAGTAGTCAGATTATCTATGGAATGCATTGCGGTTTCAACTCGGAGAGTGTCTCCCTATAAACCCCTGCATATGCAAAGTTCACCTCCCCAACCGTGCTGACCAGACCACACACAGAGATACACACCCGAGCGGCGAACATGCATTTTCGAAACTAATTTAGGAACATTTAGCTGACCAATTAAACAACTCTATTTTAATAATATCAGATTCATATTTGAACAACTAAGCTTGTTTAGCTTGATGGGTGGAGCAGTGTTATTATGACACGAAGCATGTATTCTGATCGTATAGTGATCATAAAAGGGGGAAACTCTAAGCATATATTTTTTTTTAGCAAAAGAGGGTTTCCCCTCCGATTTCTATTAAAGAAACCACCACGGAACCAACATGATCAATTAAACCCTAAGCATGATCAATTAAACCGTATTATGGCTGTGCCATGGCAGATTTGAAGCTGCAAACCGAAGAAATGATATTTAGCATCCATTGTTTGCTTCGAACTAAGAACTAAATTCTAAGAGCTGAAAATAAAGTAGAGTAACCAAGTTAAGATCTATTTTCTGGTTGAGATCAAAAAGTTGAGGAGATATGAAGTACCACCTCTCTTGCGGCGCCGTGTAGGCATCGGGGGTGCGATGGCTGTCGGTGGCGTTTAAGCAGATCTACGACGGTAGACGGGTGCATCTGGGGATAATTCCCGTTGTGGTGGAAGAGAAGGTCGTGTGAGCGGCCCCGGCAAAGAGGACGATGGCGCCGATGAAGCGAGAGGACGCGATGCAAGGCTATTGGTCCGTCGTCATGGATGAGAAACGTCCATCTCTAGCAGTGGACGACGCGGTCTTGGTAGACGCTCCGGCATGGTGGAGGACGGTGGCGATGGATGTGGTGGAGGACGGCGGCGATGGATGGGGTGGCGGGTGGAGGCTGGTGTGGGAATGGGGTGTTCTAGCGCGGACGGTGTATGAATGGGAAAATGGAGGGAGAGGTATGGGGAACCATGTTTTTGGGACGCGCCTGTCTGAAATATGGGAAAGTTACGAACTTATCCCCTGTTTCAAATTTGGACGTCTCGTCGGTTGGGGATAGGACGGTAATCTCGCAACTCCCAAATATTTGTCGGTAACTATTTCGGGCGAGGAGAGGGTGTTTGCCGCCCACGGTTGGCGCCCATGGTGTATGAACGGGGCTGACAGGTAGGGCGGTTGTGTCACGTCTGATGAAAGTTACACATCTGCCCCTATTTAAAATATTAGCCTACATCTATTTCGGACGAGGAGAGGGTGTTTTGCCGCCCACCGTGTATGAATGGGGAATGGAGGGAGAAATAGAGGTCTTTCGAACGAGCTTGAATCAAATGAGTTTTGCCGCCCATGTTTGACGCCCACCGTGTCGGAATGGGCTCACAGGCGGTCATGTCACGTCTAATTGAAGTTACTGACCTACCCCTATTTAGAGCAGTGGAAATCGGGTTGATGGATTGTCCGTGTAATGGGTAGACAGTAATTTCCATCTCCCAATCACTTGGCTTCGGGCAGCCGATGTGGGAGTGGACATTTTGCTGTTTCTTTCGAATTTTGGGACAATAAGCATCCACGTTTACCCTGGCAACTAAATTAGATTCCATTTTGTATTCCTATATGAATCTTTATAAATCATTCTATGTGTTTTTATATATCTTCAAAAGGATGACAAAGATGTATTCCACTGTCATATATGAATATGGTTTACAAATGCTGATACTCAAATTCAGAAACTAGAATCCAGTTTAAGGTGAATTCGAATATTTGGAACACTTCATGTCCAACTCAAATGTCACACGCAGCATAATGTGTACTCCCATTTAGATATGTATACAAGCGATGTATCAAGATTCAAATACCGAGTCAATCAACCAAGAATGTACGAAACTAACAGACATATAAACACTTATAGAGTATATGGATCAATAATATCAACTAACATACATAAGCCAGGCCGCTGTATTTTCTTTGGCTACAACAGCATCCTTTTTTTAGCCAGCATCTTGGCCCTTTCTGATGCGTGCCACTTATGGTCCATCTATACTACTATTGTTGAATGCACATTCAGCCCGATTGGCATATTTGTAGGTCTGGCACAGCAATCCAAATGAAATGTCTCCGAGTCTTATCAATTAATACAGACTTGTGCTCAAATAAAATTACAAACAAAAAAAACAATTATTACATGATCTCTAAAACAAATGGTTTGATTGATTACATGAACAGACAACACAAAGGTTATTCAACTATGGAAAGAACATTTCACCTATGATTTACCAAGTAGGAATTTAATTTCCTTTTTTCCTTCAGGACCTTAACAATCTGGTCAGTCTCAGCTTGCTTCGTTTTGAAATCCACCAAATATTTAATGGTTGTCTTGAGTACTGCTTGTGATTGTGATGTTTGCTTCCTAAACATGTCAACTTCATCTCTAAGTGCAGAAGCAGAATCTCTTTCTACCACTAGTTTAGCCTCTAGAGCATCAGCAGTTGGCAATTCATAATTCACGATTGGGCCGGTGCCACTGCTGTGGGATGATGCAACGTCCATGGGGACCTCGCTCTTTGATCTTGGGCTAACCTGTTTTGCCATTAAAGTTCCGATTGGATTCAGAAAAGTTGAAGTTAGCAAAACATCTCAACTAGGAGTTATAACAGCAAACCAGTTAAACAAACAAGGAATTAAAGAGTTTCAATTGGATGCTAAAAAGTAGTTATTAACATCATTGTAACCCGCTGTTGCAGTAGCAAAGCAGTTAAACAAACAAGTAGATATTTAAGTTAAGGCAAACAGGTAATTCTTAACAGTAAGTATCAAACACATAGATAGGCGCAGTCTACAATATGATTGACAGGTTGTGCCATTATGTAATCAGTAGCAAACTAAATTAAGCCAAGCAACATAATTGAACAATTTTGCAATAAGTGGCTAACTAAAATTCCGAGAAGCAGGTAACTGAACTTACGCTAGTTCTTTGTATAGGCACATTGCAACTTCTTTTTCGCTTACAAGGTTGTGCGAAGGAGTCCATGGCATCAATTGCTTGGATACGCAGTCCCAATACTTCTTTCTTCCCACACTGCATGGGTAAGTCAAATGGTTAATCTGGTAAGATGGTGCGTCCTTGATATGTTATATGAGGACTTGTAGTCAGACTAGTTGTAGCCAAACACATCACACTGGCTTTTACTATATATTTCATGCGATTACTTTTGGCATATCAAGATCTAAGAAATCTACAATAGGATGAAAAGACTGGCATCCTTCACATTATTGGCGAACTTAGTTCATAGAAACAAGCAATTCAACCATTCTGTGGGTAAATCAAAAGCGCCACTGGAATATTTTTCACTATCCAATCATACACACAAAAAGGGGCGACGCCACCATAGGAGCTGGTATGGGCGGCCGCCTCAGGTGGCTGGAAAGTGTGCACCTAGTTTGAGTCGTCCAGGTTGGCCCATGCTAGTTTTGTTCATCCCAACGCACGAGCAGGCAATGTAAAAAATGAAGAAAAATGTTTCAATTTGGATGGGCCAATAACGTAAGTGCAAGGTAGGCCCTATAGTAGGCTCGCGGCCCAAACGAGCGCCTCCCATATCGATCGACAACAGGAAAAATCCCAATTCATTCGCTCCAGCCTCCAGTCTGGTTCGGTCCTAACCTAGCCGCCGCTGGACATACCGACACAGCACTTCCTCGCGCCCTCGTTGGAGGGCGGTCGCCGGGCTTCAAGCAAACGGAAGGACAAGAAGATGAAGATCCAACCCTGGGTGTAGCCTGTGTGGGAGGCAGCGGCGGCAGCACGGGTATGGCATCGAGCTTGCGCAAACGGACCGTCGCATCTTGCAAGAGTAGCACGCACAACGAGCAGGTACATCACATCCCTGATTATATCTAATTCAACTCTTCAATTTCTGGCCAATAGTTAAACCTGACGGTGTTATAAAACTGCTTGTATGTAGGGAATCAATGAGAAAATGGAACCAATTTCTACTTATTTTATAACTCCCCCAATCAATACTGAACTGACTGAATCTGATGTATCTAATCAAGTTTCCGGTGCAAACATACAAGCTCATGTTGTTCTTGAGCCTGAAGTGTCTAATGAACAGACTGCTAATGAAGGATTTGATGCAAAAAAATTACATGCTCCTGGTGATGAACATATAGTGTCTAATGAGGGATCTAATGCAAGCATTTTGCAAGCTCATTGAAGGATTTAGTGTCTAATGATGATCTACTATGTTGAGAGAGACAGAGATTTGCAGGCATTGATGACAAGCAAATTATAGTGCATTTTCATAGCTTGAGGAAACGTCGAGGCCATCTACCAAAAAGTCCCCGTATCATGACAACATATCATAAATACTTTCCTAATCTGTTGTTTGAAACTATTGGCATACTTGTGCATGATAGATATATTGATATGCAGTTTGCACACTGGTTATACGTGCAATTACACTTCCATATTTTTAGCCAGAGAATGAATAATTCAAGCAGGTACAGACCATGTTTGTAGTCCTTGTACACCATGTTGCATTTTGTGTTTTTTGGTGCTTGCATCATTTAGTGTTTATAATCTGAACTACTTTGGATCATTAGCTGGTTTTCAAAGTGCATGTAGCTTCACATTTCTCAAGTTATGTTGATTTCCGGAGTGCAAGTGCCTTCGTATTTTTTAAGTTAAATGTTCGCCCCTGGTAACTTGAATCCGTGGATCAGCCACTGCACACAAATCATACACGAATGCCAGTACGAATTAAATGAAATGCAGGGACTTACGCTAGCTCGTTGTACAGGCTCACTGCAGCTCTGCTTGCGCTTGGGATGTTCCATGTACAAGTCCATGTTACCACTTGCTTGGATGTGCAGGCCTTGTGCTCCTTGCATCCCCCTCTGCATTTTTGACACGGCGAATGGTTGATCAAATAAGAGGAATCGACCTTGATGTTGTACCGGAGGACAGATACTTACAAGGTTATACGGGTGTGCAGGATGTGTACCAGATCCTGTAGCGCCGTCATGCTTCGCTAAAATATGTATTTGCTTGTTTCAGATGATATCTCCAGAAGAAATAAGAGTTAAGGTCAGAGTTGCATAGGCGTGTAAGCTAAGAGAGCAGTGAAAGGATATCCAAACATCGTCATAACAGTGCACAAGGGAGTGATGTGTGGATACCTAGTTCGGGCCGGCGTTTGGGCATGCTCGCCTAGCTAGAGTGCGGGTCACTTTAGAGCCGTTGAGGGTGATGCGTTGGCGTTGGCTGGCCGCGCACAGATGCAGATCTTGAGTGGCAGCGGAGCGCTACGATGAGGTGGACGAGACCATTGGTGAAGCCCCAATGGCCTTGGGGGGCGGAGGTGCAATGATGTGCTCGATGAAGTAGCCCCGGTGAGCTGGGAGACGGCGTCGGTGAAGCGCACCTGATGCGGTGGAACTCGGTGTCTGTGAGGCACGTCGGTTGCGGCGGCCGACGTTGTCGGTGGACCACCTGGTGCAGTGGACGAGGGCGTAGATGAGGTAGCTCGGGTGCTGTGGTGAAGCGCGGCCGTTGTCTTCGTCGTCGTCGTCCGGCACAGAGGTGGGGAACGGTGGGGAAAGAGACAAGACAAGGGGCGATTTGAGGGTTGGCGGCGAATTAGGATTTGAGCAATCTGAGTGCGGAAGGGGACGGTGGAGAAGAGAGATTTTGCAGGGCTGGAATTGGGGCCGCCAGATATTTCAATCCGAAACTTGGAAGCACAAACTTATATTGTCATCGTCCTTTTTTGGGGGGAGGGGGGTGGGTGGCTGGGTGCTACGCGTCCGTCCGACACACGCGACCACCCCGACAGGACTATGCTTCGGTGCCTTAAGGCACCTGCCTTTGTGTCCATGACATATGGGCCCAACAGGTGGCTGGCCCACATGTCAGTGACCCAAAGGCAGTTGCCTTTAAGGCACCGAAGCAGTGTCCACCCCAACACGACCCTGGTTTGCCTGGTGCGCCTACATTTGAGAATGCAAATGAATCTTCTTTCATTTGCAAATGAATCTGTATGTATTACCATGCCCGCGTTTTCCTTGCAATAATTAGTCATTCGAAACGAGATACTCCATCCGTTCACTTTTGTAAGTCGTTTCAGACAACTTAAAATGAACTGTTTTGCACATTGTCTGAAATGTCTTCAAGGTCTTATAAAAGTGAACAGAGGGAGTACTGTAAATTAATTAATGAGGAGTTATTTGAAAAAAAATCGAAACGGTACCCACGTTAACGTGGATTAGAGTGTGTGTCACATAATTAGTTATTTGAATTAGAGTGTGTGTCACGTAGTTAGTTATTTGAATTAGAGTGTGTGTCACGTAGCGATCTCCAATTCTAACGTGGATTTCGCATTTCACTGTATCCACGCTACTTTTTTAATACAAATTCATATGTATATGATGAACACCATGGTAGTGAGAAAACTTTTGGATGGATTCAAACATATGACCTACAAAATAGCACAACAAACTGAGTCAATGTCAACTTTTCAAAACTTAGTATGGCACGAATTCGAAATAATTACCCGTATGCCTGGTCCTCGGTTCAAATCTTACAATGTACACCGAATTGAAACATCGATATTAAGTCTCGTACTATGTACATTCAAATGTTGTTTTTAGCCCCCCCCCCCACACACACAAACGCTACATACTTCCTGTATCGGTTAATCTTCCTCTCCTAACCACCCTAGGAAGCTATAGGTTTCCAACACACGTTCATTCTTTCTCTCCATGTTTCGATCTCTTAGTCTCTCAACTACACAACCCCTTTTTCCACTCTGTTACCAAATGTATTTACCTCACACACCCGCCATAGCACCCCATGTCGAGCTCTCTCTCTCCCCCCTCTCCCTCTCACCCTCTCGCGCTAAATACATGCATTGCCTATCTAGCCCCCAACCTCTCGTGCATGTGCACACACGCATGTTGTATATCTAGGTCACTCCCTCGAGACTGTCTCACTCTTTCTTCCACGCGGCGGGCTACACTCGCTCAATCACGCTCTCTTTATCTGAGTCTCGTTTAACCTCATTTTCTTTCTCACACAAATGATATATCTCCCTGTTCGGGCCTCGATCAACACACTCTATACTCTCTCATGCAGATTGTCTATCTAGGTCAGTCCATCCAAGCCGCCACCACTCTTTCGACCTCATGATGGGCCACGCTCACTCAATCTCTCTCTCTCTCTCTCCGTATGTCTCGATTGACCTCGCTCTTTCTCGGAAAAAATGATATATCACCATGTTGAGCCCAATTCAACCTATTCACATTGTATACTCTCTCACGCACATCGTCTATCTAGGTCACTCTCTCCAACCCGTCTCACTCTTTCGATCGCACGGCGACCCTATGTGATCGGTTGACCTTGCTTCCTCTCACGCACAAAATATATCTACACGTCTGTGACTGGATCATCTCTCAAGCTCTATCTTACAGCCCTCACCCTTGCCAAAAATCTCAATCGGACAATATCTCTCCAGAGCATATATATTTTTTCAATGAATGTCGGACCACACTCACTTTGTCTCTCTATCTATATGTCTCTCGATTGACCTCGCTTTCTCACACCGTATCTTCCACGCGTTGAAGCTACTACCTCTCCATCCCTCGCAAAGTCGGAGCTATTTACATTGCCAGGGGCACTCCAACCTTGGATTAATTTGTGTAGGCATTTATTCCGGTCGGTTTAGATTATATTTTCATAGCATTCGGCCCACAACTACTCCAATCACCGTAGCGGGTAATTAAGCTACGGGGAGCACCTAATATGAGCACCGGGGAGCCGTTGGATCGAAGATGCAGCGGCACACACAAGGCCTGAATGTTTTATTTGCAAAAAAACCTTTGGAGAGTTTGGAGATAGCGCATAATTACAAAGACTACTCCCAAGCCATTGGATCTCACTTCCAACGGTGTAAAAACTCATATCACCATAGTATCTAAGCTGCGGGGTGGATGTGATATTCTATGCTGCTGTCATTTTTGTTCGTAAACTTGCAAAAAACGTGTAACTCGTGACGTTACTTGTCTAACCGCGCAAAGTGTTTGTTCAAAAAAACCATCCTACACTGAAATATCGGAACAACACACGGGGGTCCCACTTGTCATTAATCAAATTTGGACCTAAAACTAACAATCCGAAAGACGAGATTCGAACTGGCAACCTGGACTACAAAGCATAAGTCGATAGCCTGAAAAAACGAACGGTTGTTGGCTTTGTCCCATAACTTGATTATATACAGTACTTGCGTTGAGTAGAGTAGAAGGAGTGCCTCGTCAACACGTGCATGACCGTTATCTCACTTACTGGTGGGTCCCAGGTCTGCGATCTCAATCTCTCTTCTCTCCATCGTCTAACCTTTGCACGGGCACACACGAAGAGCGGCGCTAGCTTGCCGTGGTGTTATTACAACTAAAAAAACTTAGAAAATAGAAGAATCGCCTAGAACAAGAGATGTTGTGGCTGGTCGAGACGGAGCTAACCACATCTATCCTCCGTGCCACGTTTGCATGATGAAGCTGTGTGGCTAGTGGGGTGTTTTCAACCGACTGGCTGAGTCCCGAGGTCGAACCATAGGTACTCTACTACGTCTGATACAGTATATTTTTACACGCACATTTTTCCTCCGTGCCGAGGCGTGGCACACCCTACCGCGCGGTTTCGGGGTCCTCCCTGGTGGTGCACACATATATTCTTCTTGACGTGGGATGCCCTACTGCGCGTTTTCTGGGTCCTCCTCGGTCGTAGCACCGAAGCAAGTAAATGAGTCATCAAATCACGAAAGACCACCTTTCCCGCCGAGCACATCAGTGAAGCACGGTTGCTAGCTAGTTGGGCTAGTTCGACCGATTAGCTAGGCCGCCGCCACATTTGTTTTTTCACCCCTTTTTTATCTACTTCCCGGCAGGTAAATTTAAATATCCACCGCGGCGTTGCCCTGGTGTTTGGGTGCAGCAGGATTTTTAATTTTTTTGATTGACGGGAGCAGGCACAGCAGGATTTTTAATTTTTTGATTGACGGGAGCAGGCGCAGCAGCAATTAGTCACGATGACTCCGCCTGTACCCTCTGCTCCCTTTGTGAGAAGTCATTGACTGGTGTTTTACCGTGGTGAAAACCAAAAGATTCCCCACTCCCTCCGCCTTCCCGTAGATTGCATTGCCTTTCAGCCGTTTCGCCCCCTTTGCTTCCTCTCCCCATTGCTTCTACCTGGTGCCATGGCGGCGCAGCAGATCACGGAGTCCGAGGTGAGGCTCCTGACACAGGAGCTCCATGCCAAGGATGCGGAGCTCAGGGCCAAGGACGTGGAGCTCCGTGAGCTCAAGGAGGAGAGGAGTGCCATGCTCCTCCGTTATGTGCGGGAGTTCACGGAGCTTCAAAAGTGGCAGGCGTCCACCACAAAGATGCTCGAGGCGTCGGCGGCGTTGCTGCAGAAAGCGGGAGATACGATAGGCCGTCAGGGGAGCCGGCTAGAGCGCAAGTGGGCCGATCGTGACGAGGTCCAGGATCGCCTCAACCACTTGGTGAACCAAGTTGCCACGCACGTGTTGTGGCTGCGCGATGCCTACTGTCGTGCCAGCGCGACGATGCCGGCCGTCGGGCTAAACCCGTTCGACCACCTAGTCGACTTCAACGAGCTGCAGCTTCCTGACCTGATCTCCTTCTTCACCTATATCTCCGAGGAGCTGAGCCGTCTCCGCGCGATGGTGGGGGCCGAGCTGGACAAGGAGGGGTTGTGGGCTGCCGTCGCCGTTGTCGGGCAAATCCTTTCAGGGCTCCGTCATCGGAATCCATTCGTGCCATTGGACGCCGTCTTTGACGAGCTGGCTCCCATCGACCGGGAGCGGGCTCTGTGGGCGGTTGCACCCTGCATCACCAACGTCGCGCGCCTCGAGAAGCAGAGGGACTTCGGTGGTGTTTAGGCGCCCTATGCATGGGCATGTCCATGTCTCAGCGCAACATGACCGTTGGATCAAACTCAGACGGTGCAGATCAGTCACTGTAGCACAAAGCATGTGGGTGTGTTTGGTTGCATTCTCATCTCAATATAGTTGTTTCACTACAATAGGACAGAGTTTTGGTAACACGCACTTGTGTTACTACAGGTCCAAAAAAGTGTTATGAGGCAATGGGGTAACACTTTTTGAGAAGTGTTACATTAGGCCGTGTTACTGAGAGATGTCCGCTGTCACACATAATAGTTGTTACTATATGTTAAAATTGTGTTACAGTTTTGCTATTGTAACATGCACCATATGTGTTACCAGATGAGCTGGTAACACATTCTTATAACTATAGTAACGTAAATAGTAACATAAATTTTAGGCATAGTAACATAGTTTTCTTACTTTAGCAACACTATTTGTAACACATTTTAGTCCTATGACAACATATATTTGTCCAAATATTGAACACAATAAATAGATGCGACTTTGACATGTGTCAACTCATTGATTTTTTCTCATAATTGATGATGTTGTGGCAACATGCCAATAAAACATGGACTTTGAGAGAAGGAAAGATGACGTGTATGCCACATTTGGCCCAGCCAAGTATTCATGGTACATTTAAATTTCCATTTTCTATAGCAGTGCCTATCAAATTATAGATTCATTTTTCCCTGTTGAATTTGGATAGCCGAGTTCAAATTTTAGGCTCACGAAATTAACTAATTGCATTTCAGTCACACAATACATAAAAACAGCGTAACTGTAAATCACATTTACATTAATGGGACAAAAACAACAACTAGAATCGCTTGCAACCATATCACATAGCCAAATCACGGCAAGAACAAAGAGTAGTTTATAACTAGTCCAAAATCAGATTAATCAGCGTGTGCCGACGAGAAGTTAGTGAAAAATCACATATGACATTTTTGTTCGAAAAGTGCCACCGAAGACAAAAACGGCAACCAAAACCCACAAGATCGGCCGGAGACACAACTCCACACGCCCTCCAGCGACATTAGACACATTGTCGGGACGGGGCTAGGCGGTGAGAAATTTATTCCATCTTCACGGAGCCGCCGCCGCCTCGTCTTCCCGAGCGAGACAGAAACCCTGAACAACCTCAAAAAAATACATAAAACGGAGCCTGAGCCCTCTCACCGACACGACAACCTTACTTAACATATGGGAGCTTAGAGCTTGGTTATTGCCAAAGTAAAGATGGCACCGCAGGTGGCAGAGTAGGTGATCTATAGGAGAAATAGTCATGGCAATTGGGGTATTTTGAACAACCTGTTGATGAGATAATATTGAAACACACATTTAGCCTATGTGTGGATATTGGTGTTAATGATCCATGAATTAGGGGACTAATCATATTTCAGATATGTAAACATGAATAGTTTAAAAAAAGTATACAAGCAGGAAAGTAGTCTCGCACATGGATGAAGTGTGTTGATCAATGGCCCCGACACAAAAGGTTATCAAGAACATGTTGTATTTAATTTTTGTAGTTACTATTTGCCATTATTGAGTCGTAGGCAAGCCTATGAAGGGGTGACAAAATTTTATAAGAATTGGGAAGGGAATCAACATCCTATACACATCCCTTACAGAACCCAAAAACATGATTCTCAAAAGACTAGCCATGCCCATCACACCAGCACTTTCTGGCCTTCCCAGGTCCAGAGGCTCCATGGTAGCAACCGGGCCAAAGGGATGCTTCTATTTAGAGCAACTCTAGAAGATCCTGCAAAAAGATGTTTGCGTGATACCGCGAACCGCCTTTCGCGGTATGAACTTCGATCTGCCAGAACAGATACCTGATACATTCAAAATGGGTTTGTAGGATCCTGTAAATGCGCCCCCGGATCCTGTACATATACCACTCATGTAAAACATATGCAGGTCGAGCCAAGATGCATGGATTTCCAAGTCATTTTTTGGCCCATAAACTACATATCGGTCTCATTTTTTGAAACATGTTGAACTTTTTTAAAATACATGATGTAGATTTTATTTTAATACATGTTTTGGACACTTTTTTGAATAAATTCTCAATATTTTTGCAAATACATGATCTACATTTTTATGGGAATAAACATTTTTTACAAACTGCACAAAACTTTTACAAATGACATGAGTAACATTCCCTCAAACATATGTTTTTTATGTCTACCTTTTCCATACACATTTGTAAATGTTTTGTATACACCAGGAATATTCTTTATACACTCTTAACATTTTCCAAATACATGATTAATATTTTTGAACTTATATTTTTTATTTCTACTTTTTTTTGTAAACACTACATTTTTATACACTGGAAACATTTTTACACGTGTTTAACATTGTTTTTGAAACCTATATTATTCATGTCAACTGTTTTCATACATATTGTACATTTTATCTATACTTATCGAACATTTTCTATATACACATTTAACATTTATGAAATACATGAGACATTTTTTCATATATATGTTTTGATGTGTAGTTTTTTTACACATTTTTCTTTTTTCTATACATGAACATTTTTGTATAGATGTTTAATAATTTTTAAAGACATGATTAACATATTTATTTTGTATGTAAAGTTATTTTTATAATTGATATATTATAAAATTTAGAAATATAAGCAAGAGGTAAAAAATAAAACAAAACCAAAAGCTAAAATATGGAAAAAATGAAGAAAAAACGCTAAAGGCCTCTGTTCCCTTCTGTGCTGGCCCATTCTGGGCCCGTAGATGCGAGGCTTCCCTACGTCTCGCTTTAAGCGAGACATATGGGCGCCCATTTACCTCCTTGCGGGCCAGCCCTCACGTTTCTTTTAAATAGGCCGTGGCCCAGCTGTTCAGTTTTGTCATGAAGAAGCAGCGTAATTCTTTCTATCTACAACAACGATGATGGCCACTTGGTTATCACGTTGATCCCCTCTGCTGCTAGGAGGTAGCAGGTTCGAATTAATTAGGATATCACTATTTTTTCTTCATGCATGTCAAATGGCCCCATTGTTGGTCATTTTATTTTGTTCATTCATGTCAAATGGCCCTGGTTTCTCTTGGGTTGTTTACACGGTCTCAGTTGTTTACGAGCCCATATGTTTTCAATTTTTATCGCAATATTATTATGTACATATAATATGCTTCCACGTCACATGTCTTCAATTTCTTATAGGAAGATTATGTATATACAATATGCTTCCATGCTAATATTTATAAATTTTAGAGCAAAATTTGAAATTTATTCACTATTTTCTGTAGAAAAATGAATGAGCTTATGCGTACATATTGGAGCAGTAATTCCAATTTGATTCATATATGTATCTCAAATAAAGTTCAAGTAATATAGGAAAAATATTCATGACCTATGTACAAGCTTATGTAACAGAAAATGATATTTGAGAAAATTAATTGAGTGAAAAATTGAACTTATGTTTGTAAGCAGTGTGGCACTATTCCTTTCATATTAAAATATAGTATTCAACTATTTCTTTTTCGCTAAAGTTCTATACCTTGTAACACTATGCAACAACACATGATTCTGTGTTACTGTACAATAGTTATTTGTAACAGATGGAGCAACACAAACTTATATGTTACTATAATAATGTGCCGGTAACACATTTTTGCATCTTACCAACTATGTGTTACTGTCCAAGCTGCAACACACATGATGTGTTACTGCAAATTTTCTCTGTAACACGTTTTGCTATGTGTTACAAGACTGTGTTACTTAATCTTTGTTTTGTTGTAGTGTTTCCTCTTCGTGTATTTTTGTCAACCTACTAGTGTGGACTCATGCACCCTTCATGTACTCTGCCAAACACCCAAAAGTGGGTCGAGAAGGAAACTTTTGCTCCCATCCCGTGCACCCTTCATACACCCTGCCTAACACTATTCGTGCTTCATGTGGTTCATGTTTCGTGGAGTACTGTAGCACCGTACTCTTCGTGCGCTGTGGACCTAGTTCTGTTAACATTGATCTTACCGTCCATTCTCGACCGGACAGTCGAAAAAGCGGTACTATGTTACATATAGGAGTAGTTGACATGCGCACAACATCATTTGTTATCATCATATCTTAGTACACTAGCAACAAGATTGTGTAGTACTGACGTATGAACCACTGCACATGCCTAGTAGTAGGAGCACTGTGTATGTTCAAGTGGCTGTCGTGTTTCGCACTCCTCCGTCGTAAGAGTGGAAACGCTTGCTGTAATCATTTTTTTTCTTCTGAAAAACAGTGGACACGCTCTATCGTGCGGATCCTCCTCCAGCCATGCACTAAATTACTCACTTTCGCCGATGTGTGGGACAGCCAGCATCGGGGTCCACCAGCCATGCACTAAATTACTCCATAGTAGAGTGACGGTAGACTACCCCGATTGAAGCACCGCAGTAATGCCCAATGAGCCGTCAAATCACAAAACCCCCTCCTTTCCAGTAGTAAGTTGGACGGACGAAGCAACCATCATTTCACTCTTCTCTCTCAGCTTCCTCTCTACCCAACCCTCGCTTCTGCCTCATCTTTTTCCTCATTTCTTCAAGAAAACCCCGACCTGCTTCTGCCATTGTTCTTCTCTCCCAAAGAAGGAAAGGTGAGCGCATCAATGGTGTTGATTCTGGCCAAGGCCCGGTCTTGCAACCCCGAGACTGATCCTATAACTCCCTCTCTTTTCTTCTTTTGGGTTTGTGATTATGGTTTCTTTTCTTTTATTTCTATTTGACAGTTTCTTGATGGACGCTGGAGCACCGGCCGAAGTGATGTCTATGGCTCCGGCCAAAACCGTCGAGGCTCATGGTACGAAGAAGCGCAAGCACCCCGCCGAGACTACCGCAGACAAGCTCAAAGCCATCGCCCTGTCCAAGCCCCCCTCTCCGAGATCCCTCATTAAGCAAGTCCAGGTAATATCTCTTCTTGACGATCTTTTTCTCGATCTTGATCGTGTTTTTTCATCTAACACGCAGTACTAGTACTAGTAGTACAACTTTCTGGGTGATCTTGCATGTGATTTTTGTGTGCCAAATGACGGTTCTAAATTCCTCTTTTGACCAAAACATGCGAGAGGTTGACACTGATTTCTTATAGATTACTTTCAACTACTCCCTCTGTCCCAAATTTCTTGTCTTAGATTTGTCTAGATATGGATGTATCTAATACTAAAATGTGACTTGATACATCTGTATCTAGACAAATCTAAGACAAGAATTTTGGGATGGAGGGAGTACTTTATGAACATCAATGCTACCTTTTAAGAGGGTATATTTGCCTCAGTAACTTGTGTTATGGATATTGCATGTAATCCCTCTGCTCGCATGCCTTTGAAGACATGTTCTAGTGTGTTTGTTCACTCATTTCTGTGCGTATATGTAGTCATATATGGAGTATAATATCGAAAATCATCTTATATTTTTGAACGGAGGTAGTAATAAAATATGGTTTCTGTTTGAATTAGAACCAGGTCCGTGGTGGAGATGAAGTTCTCAAAGTCATGCCGTATGAACTGGAAGACCTAATGATGAGTTCTACTGCTGAACTATCCAGCTGTTGTGTCCTTGTCGCCACGTGTCCTGAACTAGTGTCTTCCTGTAGCATTGTTGTCAGGCGTGTTCTCGAGGCTGTACTTGACCACAACAATTTCCTAGTTGTGCCTTCGATTACGAAGGGTGTGGTTCTTGTAAAGCTTCCCAACAAATCTGATGCGGCCTGTTTTCATCATCATGTTTATGAGTGGAAAGACCACTCTGTTAGGTTCTCCAAGGTTGACAAGATGGTGATGGTGCATGTAGACATCTCACACGAAGTCCATGGCCTAGTCAGTTATGCGGGGTTCATCCCGTAGGTCGGTGGCAAAAAATAGTCTGCAGAGTTTAGTTAGTGCAACTTTGCTTGTCTGTAGTAAGTACTATTGTTTAGTACTTGATTTGCGTTTGTGAACCCTGTATTGTTTATTAGTACTGCCGCTTTTGGTGTGTGGTCAGTCCTAAGAACGGTCTATGTTAATGTTTGTCCACTCAATTTAGTCTGTATATTTTGAAGTATCCATATCATATTTTTTGTGAGGACGGTCTATCAATTATGGTTACACTCCAATATCTATATGCATTGCAGGGTTTATCGCACCCACCAGGATTTCCAGCCCCATGGATGTTTGGTCCATACGATTTTTCACGACCTTTGGGCTGTCCTGCTTGTGGGAGTAGGCGGGGCCCTTGCATGCCACGCATAGTTGAACGATCAATCTTCTGTTTAGTACTTCAACATAGTGATTTCCTGGTAAGGATTCACTCGTGTCACATCGAGTAAATCTTATTGATTTACTGTCTAAATCTTATTGATTTAATGTCATGTTTTCTTTCTTTTCCTGCAATTTTACGATGCAGGTTTTGCCATGTGACATTCATCACATAATAAACTGTTTGGTTTGCTCTACGATGGCTATTTTTGCAGGTTTCACTTCTTATGTCGTGTCAGTAACAAAGGCACTGTCCATCACTTATATTACTGGAAAAAATTGGATCAGTCTGTTGTCTGAGTACAAGCTGAATCCCTATGATGAATTGCAGTTTGGTTTAACAAAAACGCCACAATCATTCCTTCTCGCGTTTAAAAGAAATGAAGAAAAAAACTGGATCACGATCACGGATCCTAGTCAAGTTAGAAAGCTGATCATAGCAGACCAGACACGGTCGCCGCTGTCTCGCACAGATCGAGCACCGACAGTTGCTCTAGCACTGACAGCGGCAACAGCTCAGTCTGATCCAGCTAAGGATTGGGCACCGACCGCGTCAGCGGATCTGTCTGATCTACCGGAGGATCGGGCATCGACACCGGCACCTGCTCCGACACCGGCACCAGCTCTACAAGGAGCACCATCTCCGGCAGCAGCGGCGGCTTCGGCACCTGCACCAACACTTGCACTTGCATCTGCTCTGGCCCGTGCAGTTGCATCGGCAACAGACTGGGCTACAATTCGCACTTCATATACCAAAGTCCTTACAAAAACTAACATGTCCACCTTCTTGGTAAGTATTGGCCGCCCAAGTGTTTCGTTCTTTTTTCTTTCCATGTTGTTTCACATGATTCACTGTGTTGATCTAACTGTTTGGGTATGTCTTCTTGTTTGCAAACAGAGAATTCCTAGAGCAACGAGGGAGTCATTCAACAATCCGGGTGACCGCGGCCAAGTTTCTCTTACCATGCGCAGCCTTGGTGTGAATGAACCTGCTCAATATATCGTAAGTACAAAGGATGGTCGCATGATGATTGATGCTAAAGGATGGTCAAGGTTCAAATCTAAATCATATCTTGCGGTAGGGGATGATGTCAAAATTGAACTTTCTCGGCAAGGAGAGCTGGTCCAAATCAACTTTGAAATTCTTCAGTAGCAGCACGCAACTGCCTAACTGATCTATCCTCTGAGAGATTTTGATGTAATAATCTGGCATGGTGAAACAAGTGTCCTGTGTGTATAAGTAGTACGATAGTATTATTTATCACATGGTATATCATTGATAGAATTGCAACTCTGATTGCTAGTTAGGAACTGTCGTTCGATTTCATTCCAACAGCTCTCGTGCTTTATTCAGTTTTGTGTATTCGCCTTGCAACAGCATCTAAAACCAGCGCCGTATTGATCGCTTGCAATATGAAAAGCGCTGAGGTAGAACACATGGGCCCCCAAACATGCAGGGTCGGCCTGCGGCCCAAAGTCCAGAACCTGGTTTCGAGAAGCACTAGCTCAGTGCAGAAGTGGCGTCCTCCTCCTGCTGTGGGTTGGGCGAAGATGAATGTTGATGCTGCGTTATCTCGCAATGGTGAAAGGGGAGCCCTGGCAGTTGTGAGCCGGGATCATACAGGCTTCTTCCTTGGAGCATCGGCATTGGTGTGCGAAAGTGTTACTGATCCAGAGATCCTAGAGGCAATGGCATGTTGCGAGGGGCTATCTCTGGCTCTTGACTTAAACCTGCAACAAGTTCAGATTAGCACCGATTGTTCAGCAACAGTCAAGCATATCAGAGAGGCATACTTGGGGCCCAGCGAAGTTATTATGGACGAGATCAAGATGAAGAAGAATATGTTCCAAACCATGGAGATCATACATGAAAAATGCGAGTGTAATGTTGAAGCGCATGTGCTCGCAAAAGCTGCTACTTCTTTGCCCTGTGGACGCCATCTTTGGCTCACAGGAACCCACGAAATTATTTGTATACCTATGACTGTTAATCTTCAATAAAGCAGCTTTTATCCCTCAAAAAAACATCTGAGTATTATATTCTCAGCTGAACCCCCATAATGCTCGTGCGTTGCAGAGGGAGTATTTTTCTCGGCAAGGTGAGCCTCTGATATAAAATATTTGTATATTTCTTTATAGAGGGACTATCTCTCTGTCAAAAAATATATTTATGTGTAACTAGTTACTCCTGTCTTTCTACTTCCTTTCGCTGATATGTGGGGCAACCGGCAACGGGGTCCACGTGCCATATGCACAAATTAGAGTGCACAACTTCACGGTAGACACACCCCGGTTGTAGCGCCGCAGTAATGCTCAATGAGCCGTCAAATCACAACCCCCCTTTCCAGCTTTAGCAGTAAGCTGGTGGACGAAGCGGCAATATTTCACTGGGCCTGAATCCCCTTCTCCCTCGTCTGCTTGTTCAGAGAAAACCCCCTCTCGGCGATTGCATAGGGTTTTCTCATGGAGAACCAGGTACGAATTCTTCATCCATCCCCAATAAACCCAAGTCCCTTGGTCGCAGGTAATCCTAGGATGGCAGCCGCCGCCGTTGATGCATTTTTCTTCCTACTAAATCTAGTGTGTTTCATTTGCAGTGCCCAAAGTGCGAGTACCCTACAGGTTTCTGCGCCCTCGGCGAGACGCCACACTTGTTCCTTCTCATCCTAACACATCATTTTGAAATGCGCATAGTATGTTCCTAGAATCCTCTTTTCTATTCGGGAGGGTGGGGGTTTTTTGAACATGCTGTGTTCTCATATTATTTTTCCTGCAGTGTATTATTTGCTCTGCCAGAACACATGTACTCAAGATGCTCGGCCTTGCCATAACTGAATACACTAGTTTAATGGTCACAGTGAAGACAAGCCATGGATATAAGTTCCGAGTTGGGTTCATGAACCAAGAAGATCGCTGCTTTTTTATGGCCGAACTTGGATAAACTTTCTCAAGTGTTACAGACTGAAAGTTGGCGCACGAATGTTGATGGAAATAGCAGAACCTGGTCTCATCTTCACTGCGATCTTCCACCCCGACGTCGTTCCAATTGTTCATCCATGTTAGTTTTGTATCTGGTTCTTGCTTGTTGCCTCGATTACTTCTTAATCCACATATTCTGTCTAACTAATCACAATTTAACTTTAGAAGTAGTAACGAATCTCTCACGAAGATGCTACTTCTAACTAATATTTTCTTATAATTGGTGGCACGTGTAGGGTTTTTCAGAGTTAAGAAGTCTGCTCGTTTGTTACTCTGTAATAACTCGGTTGTTACTAATGGCACTGAAGTTGACTGGATCGACATCCACAAGTTCCTACACTTTATTGATTGTCTTGAGGTCCTTGTGGGGCGTTTCAATGGTGGAAGGCCACGTGGGATATGTGTGCCACTGCTGCACTCGTTGAACAGGTCCAACTGTGTCGAGAAACTTATGGTATGAGCTGTTTTCTGTTATATATGTTGTTCATAAACTATTGCTTATACACAGTTTTACAGTTGTGATCTTCTTGAAACAGGAACTGCCGAGTTCTATTGTTCCTATACAGATGCCTGACCATGGTCGGGTCAGACTTGCGCTTGGTCACAACATGATGTTTATGTCGACCTACTCAATTCCCCTTGGAGGTGAAAAGATACTTATTCATGGGTGGTCTCAAATAATGAAGGCATGTCCATCTTGGAGAATAGGACAGAAGATTATGTTCATGCTTTTCCATGGCTATAAAGCGAATATCCTGTTTATTAACCACGTTGCAAGATGAAGCTGCTTTCAGAAGGTTGTGGATGCGCAGGGTGGCGCCTGGGCCTTGTCCTGGGGCTTGGAGGCCTCACCCTTGGTTAACTGTAGGCAAAGTAGCACTGTTCGAGGCATGCTTTGTACGGTTGAACCTGTATAAGTACTCATACTGCTTTCAGCTTTGGTTGTTAAGTGCCCCTGCTGGTTTCAGTTAAGGTTGTTAAGTACTACAGTCTGTCGTGTTTCTTCAGTCCTGTCTTCCTCCAGCCGCCAAAACCAAACCAGCGCCGGCGGGGCCGCCTGCTTCCGCCTCCCATGGCTGGCTGCGCCTCAGCGCACGCATCGCCGCCCCACCGTCTCCTAAATCGTTAACGCCGACGTCCTCCGCGCGCTTTGGTGCGCTCGCTGCGGAGACGCCCTCTCGCGTTGTCAACATGGTCAACAAACAACAGGAATCAGCAGAAGTACGTGGAGAGGATGACAGTAGGGGCCCACCACGTCAGCGTATGGAAAAATAAAATGCTTCCTCCTAGTGTTTTCCTGACATCTGGGACCCACGACATTGGGAGCATATATAGTCAATAGACAAGAGAACAGCACAAGATCGGCTGACACCTGGGACGTAGCTACTCGAGCAGTATTTTTTTTGTTTGGTATTGTTGAGATGGAGCAGGGTTTGAACTGGGATGTGGCCCGTCTAGCCAGGCTTATATTTTATGTTCACCATGTGACCAGCCCAGCTATTTTTTCTTTATGAAAATGAGCCCAGTTTATTTTTTCTGAAGAATACCCAATCCAGGCCTACTTATTTTTCTACGCCCTGATGGGCTGCAACTCTTTCAAGACACCTGCAAATCTTGAAAGTAATATGAAATGGGTTGTAAATATAAAAACAGATGACAAATTGGCAATTACTTTATAATTTCTGAATTTTATTACATTTTCAGATTCCTATTTCACTGGGCATTAACCTAATTTAAATATATCTTCAAAGTACTTTAAATCTGGCTGGACATTTCAGTATTAAAAATAGTTTGGAACCCACAGAAATATGCGAAATTGGCCCTAGCCAACCAAAAAAACGACTGCAATAAATTGCATAAGAAGTTGCCATGAGCTATATATAAATTATTAAAAAAGAGGGAGTGGTCTGACTTGTGGGCCTGTTTAGTTGACGCATATGCAAGATTTTTTTGGTATTATGTACGTCAACAAACGATTCTAGCAGACGTAATCCTTGGATGTCAATCCAGCGGCCGTCGTGTTTCTTCAATCTCTGATCTTCTTGCTCCAGCCGCCAAAGCAGCGCCGGCGGGACCGCCTACTCCCGCCTCCCGTGGCCGGCTGTGCTGCCGCACAGGCCTCAGCGCCCCTACTACTCCCACCGCTGGCCAGGGCATCCCTCTACTCACCCACACCCCCTTTTATTTTGCGGCGACGGCAGCCTCACACCGCAGCCGAACCGGTGAACGCTCGTACTCCTCTCGCGTGGGCATCCACTGTCGCGTCTTCCCCGGCTCCGCGTCGTCCCCTTCCTATGCCTCGCCGTCGTCCACCGCCGTGGTGCTCTCGGCGTGGCGTGGTCAATGTGGTCAATGACCGACTTCCATCGGAAGAGTACTGTGCGTGGAGACGCTGACAGCTGGGTCCACGGCAGCCGCAAGGAAGTGCCTCCTTATTACGCGGAAAATAATTATTCCTCCACCTGACAGCAAGGACCCACCGGACGGGCCACCAGTATTTTGCAAAAAAAATCGTTTCCCCCTGATTGCTGGGACCCACCGGACGGGCCACCGTATTTGGCGAAAAAAACGTTCCCCCCGCTGTCAGCTCGGACCCACCGGAAGTGCCTCATTATTACGCACAAAAAATGAATACTCCCCCGGCTAGCTAGGACCCACCTTGGTGGGAGGCTGACTTGTGGGCCTACTAAGTTGACGGGGACGAAGGGCTTTATCAACTTAGTCAATATGAACGATTCTAGCTCCAGTGACCATACAATGTCCATCCAACGGCCGTAGTGCTTCTTCAACCTCTGGTTTTCTTGCTCCAGCCGCCCAAAGCAGCGCCGGTCGTGCCGCATGCTCCTGCCTCCCGTGGCCGGCTGTGCTGCCGCGGAGGCCTCACCGCCCCCTACTATTCCCACCGCTGGCCAGGCCCTGGGGCGACGGCAGCCTCACACCGCAGCCGAACCAGTGAACCCTCGTACTCCTCTTCGCGCGGGCTTCCGCTGATGCGTCTTCCCCGGCTCCGCGTCGTCCCCTTCCTAGGCCTCACCGTCGTCCACCGCCGTGGTGCTCTCGGCGCGGTGTGGTCAATGTGGTCAACGACCGACTTCCATCGGAAGAGTACTGTCCGTGGAGACGCTGACAGCTGGGTCCACGGACGCAGCAAGGAAGTGCCTCCTTATTACGCGTAAAATAATTATTCCTCCACCTGACAGCGGGGACCCACCGGACGGGCCACCAGTATTTTGCGAAAAAATCATTTCCCCCTGACTTCTGGGACCCACCGAACGGGCCATCGTATTTCGCGACAAAAAGTCCCCCCCCCCCCCCCGCTGTCAGCTCGGACCCACCGGAAGTGCCTCCTTATTACGCACAAAAAATGAATACTCCCCCGGCTAGCTGGGACCCACCTTAGTGGGAGGCTGACTTGTGGACCTACTAAGTTGACGGGGATGAAGGGCTTTGTCAACTTAGTCAATATGAACGATTCTAGCTCCAGTGACCGTACGATGTCCATCCAACGGCCGTAGTGCTTCTTCAACCTTTGGTCTTCTTGCTCCAGCCGCCCAAAGCAGCGCCGGTCGTGCCGCATGCTCCCGCCTCCCGTGGCCGGCTGTGCTGCCGCGGAGGCCTCACCGCCCCCTACTATTCCCACCACTGGCCAGGCCCTGCGGCCACGACAGCCTCACACCGCAGCCGAACCAGTGAACCCTCGTACTCCTCTCCGCGCGGGCTTCCACTGTCGCGTCTTCCCCGGCTCCGCATCGTCCCCTTCCTAGGCCTCTCCGTCGTCCACCGCCGTGGTGCTCTCGGCGCGACATGGTCAATGTGGTCAACGACCGACTTCCATCGGAAGAGTACTGTGCGTGGAGACGTTGACAGCTGGGGCCACGGCCGCAGCAAGGAAGTGCCTCCTTATTACGCGCAAAATAATTATTCCTCCACCTGACAGCGGGGACCCATCGGACGGGCCACCGTATTTCGCGAAAAAACATTTGCCCCTGACTGCTGGGACCCACCAGCTACATCTTCGCACGCAAGGAAGTGCCTGACAGTCGGGACCCACCTGGTCGAAGCATATGTAGCATTGTCATTCTGGTTGCGAACGTGTACGTACATATATACTGGTCGATGTAGAGGCGTGCACGTGTCGTAGTAGAGGCGCGCACGTAGCATGTACACGTACGTACAACGGCCAGTGTGCAAGAAAGAAAATACGGCCATGTATGTGTACATACGGGCGGGGTCTCGAACGCCTACTCGCGCATACGTACGGCCAGGGCTCGTGTACATGACTGGGTCGGAACGGAGAAACAACGTCATCGTCGTGTTCATGGGGAGGGAACGGAATGCGTCGTGTTCATGGGGAGGCAACGGAATGCGTCGTGTTCATGGGGAGGCAACGGAACGCGTCGTGTTCATCGGGAGGGCTTGGACGGAACAGGCGATGGAAACGAGGCCTGGCGTACCGCAGAACGAAGGAAACGGCCTTGTGTTTGACCGGCCACGTTCGAAACGGGATCCTGTTGATCGGGAGGGGTCTGGCGTACCGCAAAACTGAGGAAACGGACCTCTTACGGTCGAAACGGGGGTCCTGTTCATCAGGAGGGGTGTGGCGTACCACAAAACGGACGAAACAGACCTCCTACGGTCAAAATGGGGGTCCTCTTCATCAGGAGGGGTGTGGCATACCGCAAAACGGGACTCCACGGGATACTATTCATCTCCACCGTTAACCCCCTCCAGCCTCCACGAGCTACTATTCATCCACCGTAGACCTCCTCCAGCCTCCACCTGCGACTGTTCATCCACGGGCTCCTGTTCATCCAGCCTCCACCGCGCGCTACTCCACCGGCTACTGTTCAACCAGCCCTCTCCATGGGCTCCTGTTCAACCACCCCTCCACGGGCTACTGTTCATCCTACCCTCCACCGTCTACTGTTCATCCTGCCCTCCACGGGGTGGTCCTGTTCATCCAGCCCTCCACGGGGTCCTGTTCATCCAGCCCCAACCGGCTCGATCGATCGGGGTCCTGTTCATCCAGAGGCAACACCATGGTGTCCTGTTCATCCACCCCCACCGGGAACTGTCCATCGACCCCCCCCCCCCCCCCCCGCAACGCTCACTGTTCATCCAGAGACAGCATCGATCGGCTTCAGTTAGCAGCAGTAGCGAAGGAATCGCTCGATCAGGTTCAGTTAACAGCCATCGATCGATAGCTCGGGTTCAGTAACGTGTAGCATGCAGTGCAATCGCTCGGGTTCAGTTAGAGCCCAACGCCTCGCTCGGGTTCAGTTAGAGCCAACGCCTCGCACACACGCGCGTACGTGTACGAGGAAACGTGCATCGCTCGGCCCCCGGCCTCCCACCGTAACCGGGAACTCCCCGAAATTTTCCTCGCCCTCGCTTCTACCACGGTTTTTTCCGTCATGGACGGCCCAAAGAATGTCATGCAGCTGCGTCTCCGGCCCGCCCAGGACGAAAAGCCCATTTTCTGTCATGATTTTTTGTCATAGAAGTAGGAGCCCAGCACATCTATGATGATACCGGGTTTTGTCACAATTATCGTCATAGAAGTGTCATATGTATGACAGAAAAAAAATTCGTTCGACCCAAAATGTCACGGATGTGTCTTTTTTTTTGTAGTGAGTGTTGGTCCAAACTAGAGCCCCTTGTAGCGCCACCTCGGGGAAACTTGAGGGTTGGTTTTAGTTGTACGGACCGCTCATCCGGTGTGCCTTGATAACGAGATATGTGCAGCTCCTATCGGGATTTGTCGGCACATTCAGGCGGCTTTGCTGGTCTTGTTTTACCATTGTCGAGATGTCTTGTAACCGGGATTCCGAGTCTGATCGGGTCTTCCTAGGAGAAGGAATATCCTTCATTGACCATGAAAGCTTGTGATGGGCTAAGTTGGGACACCCCTGCAGGGTTTTGAACTTTCGAAAGCCGTGCCCGTGGTTATGGGCAGATGGGAATTTGTTAATATCCGGTTGTATAGAACTTGACACTTAACTTAAATAAACTGAATCAACCGCGTGTGTAGACGTGATGGTCTCTTTTCGGCGGAGTCCGGGAAGAGAACACGGTCTTGTGTTATGCTTGAACGTAAGTAGTTTCAGGATCACTTCTTGATCACTTCTAGTTCATGACCATGCTTTGCTTCTCTTCTCGCTCTCACTTGCGTAAGTTAGCCACCATATATGCTAGTGCTTGCTGCAGCTCCACCTCACTACCTTTTTCCTACCCATAAGCTTAAATAGTCTTGATCCAAGGGTGTGAGATTGCTGAGTCATCGTGACTCACAGATACTTCCAAACAGTTGCAGGTGCCGATGATACCAGTGCAGATGACGCAACCGAGCTCAAGTGGGAGCTTGATGAAGATCTTGATCGTAGTCTTGTTTCGTTTCCAGTTGATCAGTAGTGGAGCCCAGTCGGGGCGATCGGGGATCTATGCATTTGGGGTTGTCTTTCTTTATTGGGTTCCGTAGTCAGACCTTGATTGTATTCTGGATGATGTAATGCTATATTTATGTATTGTGTGAAGTGGCGATTGTAAGCCAACTCTTTATCCCTTTCATATTCAGTACATGGGATGTGTAAAGATTACCCCTCTTGCGACATGCCTACTATGCGGTTATGCCTCTAAGTCGTGCTCTGACACGTGGGAGATATAACCGCATCGTGGGTGTTTCAAGTTGGTAATCAGAGCCTTCCCTGACTTAGGAACCCCCTGCTTGATCGAATCGCTAGCGTTGTTGAGTCTAGAAAAATGTTTTGAGTCTTATAGGATTATATATATCGGAGAGTAGGATTCTTTTTACTCCTCAGTCCCTTCGTCGCTCTGGTGAGGCCTCCTGACATAGAGTTTTGACTTTTCTCTTCTCAAATTTCATGAAAAAAAATTTAGGATCACGCAGGTATCTTGGAATCGTTCCGATAGTTTTGTGATGAGAACATTGTTCTTGGTGCCTCCTGACATTTAGGGGTTGTGGCAGTGTCCCGGGGAGTTGAGCTCTGAGGTGTTGTCATCACAATTTTGTCATTGCAGTTCTGGAATACTTGAGTTTCGCCGACATCGAAAATCTCTTTTATGTTGGGGAACGTAGCAGAATTTTAAAATTTTCTACGCATCACCAAGATCAATCTATGGAGTCATCTAGCAACGAGAGAGAGAGGAGTGCATCTACATACCCTTGTAGATCACGAGCGGAAGCGTTCAAGAGAACAGGGTTGATGGAGTCGTACTCGACGTGATCCAAATCACCGAAGATCCTAGCGCCGAACGGACGGCACCTCCGCGTTCAACACATGTATGGAGCGAGGACGTCTCCCGCGCCTTGATCCAGCAAGGAGGAGGGAGAGGTTGAGGAAGAGAGCTCCCACAACAGCACGACGGCGTGGTGGTGGTGAAGCTGCAGTACTCCGGCAGGGCTTCGCCAAGCTCTTATGGAGGAGGAGAGGTGTTGGGGAGGGGAGGGGATGCGCCTTGGATGTTGTATGCAGCCCTCCCCTCACCCCTCTATTTATAGGGGAAGGGGGAAGGGGGCCGGCCCCCTCTAGATGAGATCTAGAGGGGGGCGGCGGCCAAGGGGAGGGGGGCTTGCCCCCCAAGCAAGGGGGCGCCCCCCTTAGGGTTTCCCCCCAACCCTAGGCGCATGGGCCCTAGGGGGGTGTGGCGCCCCAGCCCACTTGGGCTGGTTCCCTTCTCCATACAGCCCATAAGGCCCTCCGGAAGAGGTGGCCCCTCCCGGTGGACCCCCGGAACCCCTCTAGTGGCCCCGGTACAATACCGATATGCCCCCGAACCTTTCCGTCGACCGTATGACAACTTCCCATATATAAATCTTTACCTCTGAACCATTCCGGAACTCCTTGTGACGTCCGGGATCTCATCCGGGACTCCGAACAACATTCGGTAATCACATACAAGTCTTCCTAACAACCTAGCATCACCGAACCTTAAGTGTGTAGACCCTACGGGTTCGGGAGACATGCAGACATGACCGAGATGACTCTCCGGTCAATAACCAACAGCGGGATCTGGATACCCATGTTGGCTCCCACATGCTCCATGATGATCTCATCGGATGAACCACGATGTCGAGGATTCAATCAATCCGTATACAATTCCCTTTGTCAATCGGTACGTTACTTGCCCGAGACTCGATCGTCGGTATCCCAATACCTTGTGCAGTCTCGTTACCGGCAAGTCACTTTACTCGTACCGTAATGCATGATCCCGTGATCAACCACTTGATCACATTGAGCTCATTATGATGATGCATTACCGAGTGGGCCCAGAGATACCTCTCCGTCATACGGAGTGACAAATCCCAGTCTCGATTCGTGCCAACCCAACAGACACTTTCGGAGATACCTGTAATGTACCTTTATAGTCACCCAGTTACGTTGTGATGTTTGGCACACCCAAGGCACTCCTACGGTATCCGGGAGTTGCACAATCTCATGGTCTAAGGAAATGATACTTGACATTCAGAAAAGCTACGGCAAACGAGCTACACGATCTTTGAGCTATGCTTAGGATTGGGTCTTGTCCATCACATCATTCTCCTAATGATGTGATCCCGTTATCAATGACATCCAATGTCCATAGTTAGGAAACCATGACTATCTTTTGATCAACGAGCTAGTCAACTAGAGGCTCACTAGGGACGTGTTGTGGTCTATGTATTCACACATGTATTACGATTTCCGGATAACACAATTATAGCATGAACAATAGACAATTATCATGAACAAAGAAATATAATAATAACCATTTTATTATTGCCTCTAGGGCATATTTCCAACAGTCTCCCACTTGCACTAGAGTCAATATTCTAGTTACATTGTGATGAATCGAACACCCATGCAGTTCTGGTGTTGATCATGTTTTGCTCTAGGGAGAGGTTTAGTCAACGGATCTGCTACATTCAGGTCCGTATGTACTTTACAAATCTCTATGTCTCCATTTTGAACACTTTCACGAATGGAGTTGAAGCGACGATTGATATGCCTAGTCTTCCTGTGAAACCTGGGCTCCTTGGCAAGGGCAATAGCTCCAGTGTTGTCACAGAAGAGAGTCATCGGGCCCGACGCATTGGGTATGACCCCTAGGTTGGTAATGAACTCCTTCACCCAGACTGCTTCTTGTGCTGCCTCCGAGGCTGCCATGTACTCCGCTTCACATGTAGATCCCGCCACAACGCTTTGCTTGCAACTGCACCAGCTTACTGCCCCACCATTCAAAATATACACGTATCCGGTTTGTGACTTAGAGTCATCCAGATCTGTGTCGAAGCTAGAATCGACGTAACCCTTTACGACGAGCTCTTCGTCACCTCCATAAACAAGAAACATTTCCTTAGTCCTTTTCAGGTACTTCAGGATATTCTTGACCGCTGTCCAGTGTTCCATGCCGGGATTACTTTGGTACCTTCCTACCAAACTTACGGCAAGGTTTACATCAGGTCTGGTACGCAGCATAGCATACATGATAGACCCTATGGACGAGGCATAGGGGACGACACTCATCTTTTCTCTATCTTCTGCCGTGGTCGGGCATTGAGCCGTGCTCAATCTCGTACCTTGCAATACAGGCAAGAACCCCTTCTTTGATTGATCCATTTTGAACTTCTTCAATATCTTGTCAAGGTACGTACTCTGTGAAAGACCAATGAGGCGTCTCAATCGATATCTATAGATCTTGATGCCTAATATATAAGCAGCTTCTCCAAGGTCCTTCATTGAAAAACACTTGTTCAAGTAGGCCTTTATGCTTTCCAAGAATTCTATATCATTTCCCATCAACAGAATGTCATCCATATACAATATGAGAAATGCTACAGAGCTCCCACTCACTTTCTTGTAAATGCAGGCTTCTCCATAAGTCTGCATAAACCCAAACGCTTTGATCATCTCATCAAAATGAATGTTCCAACTCCGAGATGCTTGGACCAGCACATAAATCGAGCGTTGGAGCTTGCACACCTTGTTAGCATTCTTAGGATCGACAAAACCTTCTGGCTGCATCATATACAATTCTTCCTTAAGGAAACCATTAAGGAATGCTGCCATATCTCATAATCATAGAATGCGGCAATTGCTAACATGATTCGGACGGACTTCAGCTTCGCTACGGGTGAGAAAGTCTCATCGTAGTCAACCCCTTGAACTTGTCGATAACCCTTAGCGACAAGCCGAGCTTTATAGATGGTCACATTACCATCCGCGTCTGTCTTCTTCTTAAAGATCCATTTATTTTCTATGGCTCGCCGATCATCGGGCAAGTCAGTCAAAGTCCATACTTCGTTTTCATACATGGATCCTATCTCGGATTTCATGGCTTCCAGCCATTTGTCGGAATTCAGGCCCGCCGTCGCTTCTTCATAGTTCGAAGGTTCACCGTTGTCTAACAACATGATTTCCAAGACAGGGTTGCCGTACCACTCTGGTGCGAAACGTGTCCTCGTGGACCTACGAAGTTCAGTAGCAACTTGATCTGAAGTTTCATTATCATCATCATCAACTTCCTCTCTAGTTGGTGCAGGCACCTCAAGAACATTTTCTTGAGCTGCGCCACTTACCGGTTCAAGAGGTAATACTTCATCAAGTTCTACTTTCCTCCCACTTATTTCTTTCGAGAGAAACTCTTTCTCTAGAAAGGACCCATTCTTGGCAACAAAGATCTTGCCTTCGGATCTGAGGTAGAAGGTATACCCAACATTTTCTTTAGGGTATCATATGAAGACGCATTTTTCCGACTTGGGTTCGAGCTTTTCAGGTTGAAGTTTCTTGACATAAGCATCGCATCCCCAAACTTTTAGAAACGACAGCTTAGGTTTCTTCCCAAACCATAATTCATATGGTGTCGTCTCAACGGATTTTGACGGAGCCCTATTTAAAGTGAATGCGGCAGTCTCTAAAGCATAGCCCCAAAATGACAGCGGTAAATCGGTAAGAGACATCATAGATCGCACCATATCTAATAGAGTGCGATTACGACGTTCGGACACACCATTACGCTGAGGTGTTCCAGGCGGCGTGAGTTGTGAAACTATTCCACATTTTCTTAAGTGTGTGCCAAATTCGTGACTCAAGTATTCTCCCCCATGATCTGATCGCAAGAACTTGATTTTCCTGTCACGTTGATTCTCAACCTCACTCTGAAATTCCTTGAACTTTTCAAAGGTCTCAGACTTGTGTTTCATTAAGTAGACATACCCATATCTACTCAAGTCATCAGTGAGGGTGAGAACATAACGATAGCCACCACGAGCCTCAACACTCATTGGACCGCACACATCAGTATGTATGATTTCCAATAAGTTGGTTGCTCGCTCCATTGTTCCTGAGAACGGAGTCTTGGTCATTTTACCCATGAGGCATGGTTCGCACGTGTCAAATGATTCGTAATCAAGAGACTCTAAAAGTCCATCTGCATGGAGCTTCTTCATGCATTTAACACCTATGTGACCAAGGCGGCAGTGCCACAAGTATGTGGGACTATCATTATCAACCTTACATCTTTTGGTATTCACACTATGAATATGTGTAGCATTACGCTCGAGATTCATTAAGAATAAACCATTCACCATCGGAGCATGACCATAAAACATATCTCTCATATAAATAGAACAACCATTATTCTCGGATTTAAATGAGTAGCCATCTCGAATTAAACGAGATCCTGATACAATGTTCATGCTCAAAGCTGGCACTAAATAACAATTATTGAGGTTTAAAACTAATCCCGTAGGTAAATGTAGAGGTAGTGTGCCGACGGCGATCACATCGACCTTGGAACCATTCCCGACGCGCATCGTCACCTCGTCCTTCGCCAGTCTCCGCTTATTCCGCACCTCCTGCTTTGAGTTACAAATGTGAGCAACCGCACCGGTATCAAATACCCAGGAGCTACCACGAGTACTGGTAAGGTACACATCAATTACATGTATATCACATATACCTTTCGTGTTGCTGGCCTTCTTGTCCGCTAAGTATTTGGGGCAGTTCCGCTTCCAGTGACCACTTCCCTTGCAATAAAAACACTCAGTCTCGGGCTTGGGTCCATTCTTTGGCTTCTTCCCGGCAGCTTGCTTACCGGGCGCGGCAACTCCCTTGCCATCCTTCTTGAAGTTCTTTTTACCCTTGCCTTTCTTGAACTTAGTGGTTTTATTCACCATCAACACTTGATGTTCCTTTTTGATTTCCACCTCTGCTGATTTCAGCATTGAATATACCTCAGGAATGGTCTTTTCCATCCCTTGCATATTGAAGTTCATCACAAAGCTCTTGTAGCTTGGTGGAAGCGACTGAAGGATTCTGTCAATGACCGCGTCATCCGGGAGATTAACTCCCAGCTGAGACAAGCGGTTATGCAACCCAGACATTTTGAGTATGTGCTCACTGACAGAACTATTTTCCTCCATCTTACAACTAAAGAACTTGTCGGAGACTTCATATCTCTCGACCCAGGCATGAGCTTGAAAAACCATTTTCAGCTCTTCGAACATCTCATATGCTCCGTGTCTTTCAAAACGCTTTTGGAGTCCCAGTTCTAAGCTGTAAAGGATGCCGCACTGAATGAGGGAGTAATCATCAGCACGTGACTGCCAAGCGTTCATAACGTCTTGGTTCTCTGGGACAGGTGCGTCACCTAGCGGTGCTTCTAGGACATAATCTTTCTTGGCAGCTATGAGGATGATCCTCAGGTTCCGGACCCAGTCCGTATAGTTGCTGCCATCGTCTTTCAGCTTGGTTTTCTCTAGGAACGCGTTGAAGTTGAGGACAACATGGGCCATTTGATCTACAAGACATATTGTAAAGATTTTAGACTAAGTTCATGATAATTAAGTTCATCTAATCAAATTATTCAATGAACTCCCACTCAGATAGACATTAGACATCCCTCCAGTCATCTAAGTATAACATGATCCGAGTTAACTAGGCCGTGTCCGATCATCACGTGAGACGGACTAGTCAACATCGGTGAACGTCTTCATGTTGATCGTATCTTCTATACGACTCATCCTCGACCTTTCGGTCTTCCGTGTTCCGAGGCCATGTCTGTACATGCTAGGCTCGTCAAGTCAACCTAAGTGTATTGCGTGTGTAAATCTGGCTTACACTCGTTGTATTCGAACGTTAGAATCTATCACACCCGATCATCACGTGGTGCTTCGAAACAACGAACCTTCACAACGGTGCACAGTTAGGGGGAACACTTTCTTGAAATTATTATGAGGGATCATCTTATTTAAGCTACCGTCGTTCTAAGCAAATAAGATGTAAAACATGATAAACATCACATGCAATCAAATAGTGACATGATATGGCCAATATCATTTGCTCCTTTTGATCTCCATCTTCGGGGCTCCATGATCATCGTTGTCACCGGCATGACACCATGATCTCCATCATCATGATCTCCATCATCGTGTCTTCTTGAAGTTGTCTCGTCATCTATTACTTCTACTACTATGGCTAACGCTTTAGCAATAAAGTAAAGTAATTACATGACGTTTATGTTGACACGCATGTCATAAATAAATAAAGACAACTCCTATGGCTCCTGCCGGTTGTCATACTCATTGACATGCAAGTCGTGATTCCTATTATAAGAACATGATCATCTCATACATCACATATATCATTCATCACATCCTTTGGCCATATCACATCACAAAACACTTGCTGCAAAAACAAGTTAGACGTCCTCTAATTGTTGTTGCAAGTTTTTATGTGGCTGCTATAGGTTTCTAGCAAGAACGTTTCTTACCTACGCCAAAACCACAACGTGAATTGCCAATTTCTATTTACCCTTCATAAGTACCCTGTTCATCGAATCCGATCCGACTAAAGTGGGAGAGACAGACACCCGCCAGCCACCTTATGCAACTAGTGCATGTCAGTCGGTGGAACCGGTCTCACGTAAGCGTACGTGTAAGGTTGGTCCGGGCCGCTTCATCCCACAATGCCGCCGAATCAAGATAAGACTAGTAACGGCAAGATAATTGACAATATCGACGCCCACAACTGCTTTGTGTTCTACTCGTGCATAGTAACTACGCATAGACCTAGCTCATGATGCCACTGTTGGGGAACGTAGAAGAATTTTAAAATTTTCTACGCATCACCAAGATCAATCTATGGAGTCATCTAGCAATGAGGGAGAGAGGAGTGCATCTACATACCCTTGTAGATCACGAGCGGAAGCGTTCAAGAGTTGATGGAGTCATACTCGACGTGATCCAAATCACCGAAGATCCTAGCGCCGAACGGACGGCACCTCTGCGTTCAACACACGTACAGAGCGAGGACGTCTCCCGCGCCTTGATCCAGCAAGGAGGAGGGAGAGGTTGAGGAAGAGAGCTCCCACAGCAGCACGACGGCGTGGTGGTGGTGAAGCTGCAGTACTCCGGCAGGGCTTCGCCAAGCTCTTATGGAGGAGGAGAGGTGTTGGGGAGGGGAGGGGTTGTGCCCTGGATGTTGTATGCAGCCCTCCCCTCACCCCTCTATTTATAGGGGAAGGGGGAAGGGGGCCAGCCCCCTCTAGATGAGATCTAGAGGGGGGGCGGCGGCCAAGGGGAGGGGGGCTTGCCCCCCAAGCAAGGGGGCGCCCCCCTTAGGGTTTCCCCCCAACCCTAGGTGCATGGGCCCTAGGGGGGTGTGGCGCCCCAGCCCACTCGGGCTGGTTCCCTTCTCCATACAGCCCATAAGGCCCTCCGGAAGAGGTGGCCCCTCCCGGTGGACCCCCGGAACCCCTCCGGTGGCCCCGGTACAATACCGATATGCCCCCGTACCTTTCCGCGACCGTATGACAACTTCCCACATATAAATCTTTACCTCCGGACCATTCCGGAACTCCTCGTGATGTCCGGGATCTCATCCGGGACTCCGAACAACATTCGGTAATCACATACAAGTCTTCCTAACAACCCTAGCGTCACCGAACATTAAGTGTGTAGACCCTACGGGTTCGGGAGACATGCAGACATGACCGAGACGACTCTCCGGTCAATAACCAACAGCGGGATCTGGATACCCATGTTGGCTCCCACATGCTCCACGATGATCTCATCGGATGAACCACGATTTCGAGGATTCAATCAATCCGTATACAATTCCCTTTGTCAATCGGTACGTTACTTGCCCGAGACTCGATCGTCGGTATCCCAATACCTTGTTCAGTCTCGTTACCGGCAAGTCACTTTACTCGTACCGTAATGCATGATCCCGTGATCAACCACTTGATCACATTGAGCTCATTATGATGATGCATTACCGAGTGGGCCCAGAGATACCTCTCCATCATACGGAGTGGAAAATCCCATTCTCGATTCGTGCCAACCCAACAGACACTTTCGGAGATACCTGTAATGTACCTTTATAGTCACCCGGTTACGTTGTGACGTTTGGCACACCCAAGGCACTCCTACGGTATCCGGGAGTTGCATAATCTCATGGTCTAAGGAAATGATACTTGACATTCAGAAAAGCTACAGCAAACGAACTACACGATCTTTGAGCTATGCTTAGGATTGGGTCTTGTCCATCACATCATTCTCCTAATGATGTGATCCCGTTATCAATGACATCCAATGTCCATAGTTAGGAAACCATGACTATCTTTTGATCAACGAGCTAGTCAACTAGAGGCTCACTAGGGACGTGTTGTGGTCTATGTATTCACACATGTATTACGATTTCCGGATAACACAATTATAGCATGAACAATAGACAATTATCATGAACAAAGAAATATAATAATAACCATTTTATTATTGCCTCGAGGGCATATTTCCAACATTTTATGCAGTTGTTGGTGAGATAACCTTGACGCCACCCAATACTGGGGCGGGAGTTTGGGAGTATTGCCATAACTCGTATAACGGATGCTTTTCGAAGGTTGAGGTAAATGATTTCCGAAGATTTCTTGGTTATGTGTTGAAGGATGGATACAGCTGGATGTAGGATTTGCTAGTTTTGGGTGAGATATTATGCTTCCCCTATATCCTCAACACCTGATTGCATAACCAGAAAGTCTCGGGAGTTTATAAGTGGGAATTCAAGTAGCTCCTAGAATATCTTCCAACAGACACATGATACGATATAGGATCTATCATATGTTTGTTTCTGGCTTATTTTGCAAGCCAATCCTTTGTTTTTGATTGATTGTGGTATTCGAGTTGCTTCAATGTCAAATGTGTTTCCATATCTTTCCTAAGTGGTGTTCTCACATTTCTATGTGAATACTAATCCTTCTTGATCATCGAGATTGTCATGTCAATTCTTCTCCAACCAGCGTGCTTCTCTTCAAGTGGATCCGAGCATTTCAACATTCGCAAGTTCAATTGTACGTTCTCTCAACGGTGTTTGTTCATCTGTCCCAAGCTGCCTTTGTTTTTCCCGCCCACCCACCCTTGTTTCTTCAAGGACTCAGATTTCTCAAACAAGTATCTATTTTATGGATGGGAAGTCTCTCCATTCTTTTCCGTCAATGTTCTTATCCGGTGATTCTCATGAAGATACTAACGGAGCTTCAAGATCATCATTCTTCGTTCTCTTTCTTCTCCGATGGATTCGATTCAAGCTTTGTCGATCATATCTTTTCCTCGTTTCAAATGTTTTCTCATGCTGTTGCACCTCATAATCATTCCCCGCTTGCTACTCAATTGTCCCGGAGTGCTGAAGATATCTCGAAAGATTCGCGTTGCCATTCTCAATCGTTCAAGATATCTCGAGGTTGTTATCTCATTCAAGCCATTTAACTCAACCGGTGCAATCTCTCTTTTCAAGTAATCGTTCAACGGTGTTTCTTTTGAGTGGGCCCTAACCCACAGGTCTTTTCCCAGGATCTTACCTGACTCTTCTAATTTTCCCGGAGCTTCTCAAATTCTTCCTAAGTTTGATGTAAGAATGAGTTATCATCAGTCAAATGCCTTTTCTCCAAGATCGGTCAAATTCTTTTCATCGTTGGCTCAACCTCTTCGCTTTTGATTCTCCCGGAGTATCTCAATAATTCATGGTGGTGTTTCTCGTTGTCATTCTCGGATTTTGAAGACCGAAGAAGAGTTTTTCCTCCAAATCTTATCCGTTCTCTTAAGGATCCATGGTGCTAGCTTTATGCCATCCTCTCATAATTGTTTTCAATTGCGAGAATTCTTTTCACCCATCCGGAGAAATTCAGGAGTCTTTTCAGTTTGATTCTCTGAAGGCCATCATTTCGGAATTATTCATTCCCAGCTTTCAGCTCTCATTCTCCAAATCTTACTGGTGCATTATTCAAGTGTTATCTAATCAGTTTGGGATCTCTTCATTCTCTAGTATCTAAATTTCCCCAAGTATCTTCGTTCGTTTTCTAATTCTTACCGGTGATTCATCTCTTTTCTTCGTTCTTTTTCAATTCTTACGGTGGTTCGTTCAAGATTTCTTTTCCTTCATTATCATATCAATGCATTCGTTGTTTCAATCCTATTGGTGGTTCGTTGAAGACCTTTTCAAGATTACGCTATATCTCTCCTGAATCTTTTCTACGAGAATAAGTAGTATGCCAAATCCGTTGCTTGTCATCAATTTAATTGATGAAGGATAAGCATAATGTAATTCTTATTCTTGTTTCATCGAGCAAATTTAATTCTTTATTCCAGAGGTTCATCAAAATTCTTGATTTCAGTTGTTCTTCAATCTTTCCTGAGTTTCAAGTTTTCTCGATTATATCATCGCGAAGCTCCATCTAAATCATTGCAAGGATTCACCTTGTGTTTTCAACTTCTCTTTCTTTTCGTTTGATCATCCTTTTATTACCGGAGTTCTTCATGGAGGCTCTACATGATGGTTCATCAAGGATTTAATTCCTTCTCGAAGTGTTCATTGAGATTATTTTCAGAGGAGCTCAAGCATTCTTCATCTTGCAATCCAGAGTGCAATTGTTCTCCCTTATCTTTTGAGGTGGTAATATATCATTCTTCATTCACAAGAATGAGGTATTTAAACCCATCACTTTCTTCCATGGAGTTATCTTGGTATAAATTTCACCTAAATCCTTCCATTGGGAATGTTGCTCTTTGTGGTGATTATCTATGATCCAAGTTTTATCCTTATCACCTCGGTGGAAGAAAGATTTCTATCTTTTTCTAGCTCCCAATCAATTTTTTTCCGTGAGTGGTAGAATTTCACCTCATAATTTGGAGATGTCTTCCATAAGCCCACACCAAGCTTATCCTTTCGTTGTTGATAATCCAACAACTCCATTCTAGCATTGGTTGTAAGCGTGCTCTCCCAAGATCTTCTTTCCCTCCGTTCATTCCATTCCATTCTCTCATTTCTTCCGGAGGTTTTATGGTGTTGATCTTTTCAATACTCATCTCAAATGGTGAGGATCATGCTCCTTTTCCTTGCTTATCCGTTTAACCGGAGTGTTGTGCCCTCTGCTCAAGTTCTTTTCACCTTATCAAGTCTTGCATCTCTTTTCAATCGGAGTGCTGCCCAAATTGGTTCTCCCTTGTTCCTCTTTTCTAACGGAGAGTTATCAACTTTGTTCATCTCCGTTGCATTATTTATTTCAATTTGCTCAACCTCTCAAGGTTCTTTGGTTTTACTCCTTTGTCAAAGAAGCAACTTAGTTTTGCCTCTTATCTTCCTCTTCCTTTTCCCTCCGGTGCCATGCTAGATCTCGGGACGAGATCCTCTCGTAGTGGTGGAATGTTGTAACGCCCCGAGACCGTTGCGCTAGGTGTCTTCCAGTTATTCGTTGTTGTTGCCTTGTCATTTGTTTGTGTATCATGCATTTCATATCATGTCATCATGTGCATCTCATTTGCATACGTGTTCGTCTCATGCATCCGAGCATTTTCCCCATTGTCCGTTTTGCAATCCGACACTCCTATGTCCTCCGGCGCCCTCCTTTTGCCTCTTTTCGTGTGCAGGTGTTGAACGTTCTCGGATTGGACCGAGATTTGCCAAGCGGCCTTGGTTCACTACCGGTAGACCGCCTGTCAAGTTTCGTGCCATTTGGAGTTCATTTGATACTCCAACGGTTAACTGGGGAACCGTAAAGGCCTCGTGTGTGTTGCAGCCCAACACCCCTCCAAGTTAGCCCACAAACCCATCCAAATCCCCTCCATCCTCTCGGTCGTTCGATCATGATCGCGTGGCCGAAAACCGCACATCATTTGGACTCTCCTAGCTCCCTCTACCTATATATTTGCACCTCCCCCGGAAAATTCGCGGATGAAACCCTAACCTTCTTCCTCTCCGCGTCGCCGGACAAAAATCCCGTCGCCCGGACATGTCCGCCGCACCCGGCCACCTCACTCCAGCCAATCCGAAGCCGCCACCTCAGCAGCGCCGCCTCCCTTCTCCTCTAGCGCGTCACCACGTGTCCCCCCAGCGCCCCACTCCGCGTGAAGCCCGCGAGCCCGAGCCAGGCCCTCCCCGGCCCGGCTCCCCGCGCCATCGCCTGTGCGCCTCCCCGCCCGCTCGCGCCGCCCACCATGCGCCTCGCCGGCCGCCGCCCGCTCGCGCCACCCGCCGCCTCCTCGCCGCCGCCCGCCACCTTCCCTCGCGTCGCCAACCGCGCCGCTCGCCGCCAGCGTCGCCCCGCGCCTCTCCGACCGGCGTCGCCCCTGCTAGCGCCTCCGCCAGCCGTCTCCGGCGAGCTCCGCCACCGCGCCGCCCGGATCCGGCATCTCCGGCGCCGCCCCGTCCTACACCGGCCACCGCGACGAAGATTCCGGCGATCCTCGGAAAGCGCGCCCGAAACCCTAGATCTGTTTCGGAGGTGATATTTTCATCTAAGTCCCTTAATTCTTACATTCTGGAGCCCTGTTCATCGCATCATAACTCCTCATCCGTAGCTCCATTTTGTGCGTATGAGATATCAAAATGTTCATCTGGATGTGCTTTTCATTTTGTTCCATTCTGCCATGCTTGTTTGAGTCCATATTGATGCCCTAATTGCTGTTGCAAGAGTGCTATAAAATGTTAGTTCCTGTTTCTTAACAGATTATGAGCATTTGTCATTTTTGCCATAATTATTGTGTGCTGCATATGGGCATGAGCTCTACATGTGTTTTGGGCTATGTCATGCCATCTTTATAGGGGTGTATGCCATGTATTTTTGTGATCAATGTGGTGACTAGCACAAGCATGCAAAGTAGCTCTCGTGATGTTGCTGATTTCAGGGACTTAGAATTTCACTAAGTCATTTCCCTGCTGTTATTTTAATGCCATGTATTCATGTTGCTATAGAGAGATCCGTGCCTCTTTTGAGTATGTTTAGTAAAGATGATTTTGACATATGGTTGTGTTCAATCCATCCATGCCCCTATTTGCATTTATGGAGTGCCCTAGCATGACTCAATCTTGCTCTACTTTTGCTATAAAATGTTCCTGACAGATTGTTTACGTGTTAATCAATTTTGCCAAGGTTGTTGTAGTTGATACATGCATGCTATGAGATTGTTCTTGCCATGGTTAGCTTCTTGAACATGTCTTCTTGCTGGTAGTATGCTTAGTTTGTCATGCAATGTCTTGTGTTGAGTGAATCGAGCTCGCAAACATGCCTTCATAATTTTGTTTTGCCATGTCCAGTTTTCTGCTAAGTCTGAATCTGTTAACGTAACTTGCTATGTTTACATAGGTGCCATCATATCTTATGATCCTTTTTAGCTTATGGTCAGTAAGGGACTTTTGTTATATGCTTTGAGTAGATTCATGCCATGACTTGTTTTTCCATGATATGATCCTGTAGCATGTTGTTATCTTGCTCTAAATATTGCTTCCTGATGTTAATTCCTGGCATGTTAGTATTTTCACTAAGTCTGGGAAGCTGATATCTTTTGCTCTTTTGCCATGCTTGTTTGAACCTGCTCTTGTGTGATTTAGCCGTAGCTCAGTGTTCATTTTTGTCAAGCATCTTGAGTAGAGCACTTCCATGTGCTTTGTCGCTATGTTGGAGTGCAGTAACTTAGTTTCTAGTTGCATTCTAGATGGCATCGTGCTGTTAATCGCAGAATTGTGCCATTATTATTTTGCTTGCCATTTGCAAACCGTGCATCCGATTCCGTTGATCTTTATATCAATTTCGACCGAAATCAACTCATCTTTCCAGCGGCACGCTTGGTTTTCCAAGTTGAGGCATGGTTCAATCTTTTCCTTCCGGAGCACGCATATGCATTGCATATCACATCCCGCATATCATGCCATGTTTTGCATCATGTTGCTTGCGCATTGCACCGTGGTTGATTGTTGTTTCCTTTGCTTGTGTTCTTGCTTTGGGTAGAGCCGGGAGACGAGTTCGTGATTGAGGAACCCGTTGAGTACGCTTACGAGGATCAAGCTTACATCAACTCGGAGAACTTTGCAGGCAAGATGATCATACCCTCGAAATCACTTCTATCTTTGCTTGCTAGTTGCTCGCTCTTTTGCTATGCTGCGATACCTACCACTTGCTATATCATGCCTCCCATATTGCCATGTCAAGCCTCTAACCCACCTTGTCCCAGCAAACCGTTGTTTGGCTATGTTATCGCTTTGCTCAGCCCCTCTTATAGCGTTGCTAGTTGCAGGTGAAGTTGGAGTTTGTTCCTTGTTGGAACATGTTTATTGTTGGGATATCATAATATCTCTTATTTAATTAATGCATCTATATACTTGGTAAAGGATGGAAGGCTCGGCCTTATGCCTGGTGTTTTGTTCCACTCTTGCCGCCTTAGTTTCCGTCATACCGGTGTTATGTTCCTTGATTTTGCGTTCCTTGCGCGGTTGGGTTATAATGGGAACCCCTTGATAGTTCGCTTTGAATAAAAATCCTCCAGCAAGGCCCAACCTTAGTTTTAGCATTTTCCACCTAAGCCTTTTTCCCTTGGGTTCTGCAGACCCAAGGGTCATCTTTATTTTAAACCCCCGGGCCAGTGCTCCTCTGAGTGTTGGTCCAAACTAGAGCCCCTTGCAGCGCCACCACGGGGAAACTTGAGTGTTGGTTTTAGTTGTACGGACTTCTCATCCGGTGTGCCCTGAGAACGAGATATGCGCAGCTCCTATCGGGATTTGTCGGCACATTCGGGCGGCTTTGCTGGTCTTGTTTTACCATTGTCGAGATGTCTTAGTAACCGGGATTCCGAGTCTTATCGGGTCTTCCTGGGAGAAGGAATATCCTTCGTTGACCGTGAGAGCTTGTGATGGGCTAAGTTGGGACACCCCTGCATGGTTTTGAACTTTCGAAAGTCGTGCCCGCGGTTATGGGCAGTGGGAATTTGTTAATATCCGGTTGTAGAGAACTTGACACTTAACTTAATTAAAATGAATCAACCGCGTGTGTAGACGTGATGGTCTCTTTTCGGCGGAGTCCGGGAAGAGAACACGGTCTTGTGTTATGCTTGAACGTAAGTAGTTTCAGGATCACTTCTTGATCACTTCTAGTTCACGACCATGCTTTGCTTCTCTTCTCGCTCTCATTTGCGTAAGTTAGCCTCCATATATGCTAGTGCTTGCTGCAGCTCCACCTCACTACCTTTTTCCTACCCATAAGCTTAAATAGTCTTGATCGCGAGGGTGTGAGATTGTCGAGTCCTCGTTTCTCACATATACTTCCAAACAGTTGAAGGTGCCGATGATACCAGTGTAGATGACGCAACCGAGCTCAAGTGGGAGCTTGATGAAGATCTTGATCATAGTCTTGTTTCGTTTCCAGTTGATCAGTAGTCGAGCCCAGTCGGGGCGATCGGGGATCTATGCATTTGGGGTTGTCTTTCTTTATTGGGTTCCGTAGTCGGACCTTAATTGTATTCTGGATGATGTAATGCTATATTTATGTATTGTGTGAAGTGGCGATTATAAGCCAACTCTTTATCCCTTTCATATTCAGTACATGGGATGTGTAAAGATTACCCCTCTTGCGACATGCCTACTATGCGGTTATGCCTCTAAGTCATGCTCCGACACGTGGGAGATATAGCCGCATCGTGGGTGTTACAGCCCCCCTCCTTCTTCTTCTTCCCTGCCCCCCCCCCCCCGATGGGAGGAGGGTTTCCCCTATGATCCATGGCCTCCATGGCGGCGGAGGGGCGGGAGCCCCTCCGAGATTGGATCTATCTCTCTGTTTTCTTCTGTTTCTACGCTCCCTGTTTTTGGCTTTTCACCATTTCTTAAATTTCTGGAGATCCGTAATTCCGATTGGGCTGAAATTTTAACACGATTTTTATCCGGATATTAGCTTTCTTGCAGCGAAAGAAGGGCACCAACCGCCTTACAGGGTGACCACAAGGGCCCAGGGAGCGCCCTACCCCCTGGGGCGCGCCCCTCACCCTTGTGGGCCCCTCGGGCATCGTCTCGCGTTGATTCCACTTCCCAAAATTCACATATATTCCACTTGTGGGAGGGTGCGCCGTCTGAGCTTGTGGCCCCCTCGCAACTCTGTTTGACCTAATTCCAAACCCATAAATTCCCTAAAATCTAGAAACCACCGGAGCGAGACCCAAAACAATTATTCCACCACCTCAAGCATCTGTTCTTCGGCGATCCCATCCGGAGGCCTCTGTCGGTACTCTACTAGAGGCGGAATCGATCATGGAGGACCTCTACATCAACCTTGCGGCCTCTTCCATGATGTGTGAGTAGTTCCTCACAAGACCTATAGGTCCATTGCAGTAGCTAGATGGCTCCCTCCTCTCTCTCTCTATCTCTATCTCTCTCTCTCTCTCTTTGATCTTTAGTACAATGTTCTCTTCAGATATCAATATGATGTAATCCTTTTATGCGGTGTGTTTGTTGGGATCCGATGAATCAAATTATTCATTGAAAGTAATTCAATTATTTTTCAACCTTATTATGTGTGATTGTTATAGCTATGTAATGCTTTCTGATTTATGAGTTGTCTTTGGTCAAGTTGATGATTAGATCTCCAGTGAAAGTGGTGCATAATAATAGGTTTAATCTTGCGGTGTCCTCACCTTGTGACAGAAGGAGTAGCGAAGCACATATTTGTATTGGTGCTACTAAGGATAAAATGACGGGGTTCGATCATATTAGTAGGTCTTATTATGTCTACATTATGCCATCTTCCTTACAACATTACTCTGTTGTCATGAACTTAATACGTAGAGAGGCGAGTATAGAAGTGCTCTCGAAGTGGAGTAATAGTAGTAGGCGTCAATAAGTTTAACGGTCTACTTGTTACGGACATAATGCCATGTACTGATCATGTCATGAATAACATCGTCACTATGTACTATTCTATCAATTACCCAACAGTAATTTGTCTACCCATCCTATCGTTTTCTATGTTCTTAAGAGAGATGCCTCTAGTGATGCTATGGCCCCCGGGTCCATTTAAATCATATTACTAAAATCCTAAAAATCTTGCTGCAATTTATTTATATTTATTTTACTTTGCAATTTATATATCTACCACTATCAGAATTAATCCTTACAATTAACGAGTACAAGGGATTGACAACCCTCTTGCTCGTGTTGGGTGCAAGTATTTGTTTGTGTGTGTGCAGCTATTGTTGATCGTCGTTTATGTGAATCTTTTATTGGTTAGATAAACATCTTTACTGAGGAAAATACTTTCTGCTGCTATAATACTTCACTCTTCCTCTTCAAGGAAATCCCAACGACTATCACAAGTAGCAAGCATGGGTACATATACTTTTTGGCTATCATCGATAAGGTCATGCCGGCTTTGGTATGGACGCGACGAACGGCGCGTCGGCGTCTCGCTTTGGCGACGGCGGTGGTCGTTAAATGGTCCGGGAACTTGGGTGTAATTTTTAATATATTTAAGGTGTTTTGTACTTCTAATAAACTTTTATAATAGATTTGATTTTTTTTAGAAAACAACTACAGAGAATTAGACTAGACGGAGTCGAAGTAGAGAGAAAACATTGAACAACGCCGCACATTGCTACAGGTTTGCAATGGATTGCTCTCAAAATAGGCCCTCACCCCGCTTTATAGATAAAGCATGAACCCATGTACACAACCGTCGATACAAGATGATGAGAAAACCCTCTTACCAAGCAGACCTTGAGATAACTAGACAACATACATCGAATCAAAAAACGCCAAATGTGAAAAACAAAACGACTACGCTGCCGAGACAAAACACAGGGCGACATGAACACCACCACAATACACCCTAGGACACCTAAACTCCACGACAATGCCCAGGAAGGAAAAGAGCGTTAAGCGTCGCCGCTGTCGAGTCCTGCATACAATGCTTTTTTTTTGCGGGGTTATACAATGCTTTCACCTGGAACATGTCATGGAGAGAAGAACCACACCAATGTCCCCAAGAGAAGACTGGCACCCGAAGGCACCGTCACTGTCGACACCAAAATGCGGACTTTTTGCTCGATAGCTCACATGTCCAAAATGCGGACTTTTTGCTCAATAGCTCACATGTGCCACAAGGAGGCGGCCAGGACATTTATTATGAGTACAGAACTTCAGGCTCGGATATGCAACACCACTGCCAACGGACGAGACAAGTCCGAGCTACCCGCCGCTACACTCCTTACCACCAAAACAACCAAGGACATAGCCACTACCGTCGCCATGATGCTCGCTAGAGAGCCAACAATGCGAACCGCCATCCGGGCACCACTGTCACGGCATCCATGTCCCCAAGACCCTACACGCCATCCCCATCACAACACACCAACCACGGAGGGAAAGCAAATACTCCTTCCACTCCTAACCCAGCGTCAGTCACCAAGTCACGTAAATCATGCACCGATGCACCGACACCTGAGGCCCCGCCCAGTTCCGGTGGAAGACGCCACGATCCTTCACCGACGCCATAACATTATAACACTGCATCTGTTTCAATTGCTGTGAGGGCGTTGTGAGCATCTCCCAATTTTAAATTCCGGTGCACATTTTAAGACTGCGTCTGTTTCAGCGACAGCAGTAGCCAGTACTAGCAGGGAGGGGAACAAGTGTGAGGACACTCATGGTGGATATCAGATGCATCACACGGTGAACGGGCATCAGCTGACTGTTCCGGAAGGCATTTTACAAGCAGCGTAACTTACAGGGGCATCAGGCATGCGGGCGATCCGAGCTTACATTTCATCGGCTTATTAAGCTATCGATAGAAGTCGTTTCACACAAAAAGAAAACTATCGATAATAAACAACTGCTTGTGACTGAGCTGATGATGGTCGTCAGGGCTTTGCGGTGCCGTCGCTCTTGGCAGCCGGAGTCTTCTCAGCAGCACAGGTGAATGACACCGGCCGGTGCGGTTGGTCATCCACTACCAAGCTCAGCACCTCAGGCCGAGCGTAGTGGCCCACCACGTCAAAAGCAAACTTGGCCCGAACGATCTCTCCCATGTCTGCACAAAAGAGCATTTCATCAGAATCTTCTAAGACGAACTGTGAACCGGGTACAAAATCGTATGCACAAGGTGGATGCACTGAGAGCATGTAGTATCTGGTTAGTGCCTTACCAAGGTCGGCTGTGATGAGCGCCTCTCCATCGTAGTTGGGACCTGCCAGGACTTCTCCTGACGGCGAAATGATAACGCTGCCTCCAGGGCAGACAACGGTGTCGGGAGAAGGCTCTTCTCCTAAACCGGCAAATGCGTACTCGGACGGCGGAGGGTAGTCCTTTCTGCGGCAGAACTGGTTTGCCGACAACACAAAGCATCCCCCCTCCAGGGCGATATGTGTCATGGAAGCTTGCCACACTGGCCTTGAATCAGCCGTGGGAGCGCAGTATATCTCAATACCTGCACACAGCACACAAGATGTTAGGAAAATTTCAAACTAGTACTCCATACATAAGATGCCAGTGCATATCTTCAACATTAACCTATCTATCTGACTTGCACACAAGGATAGTATATTTCAAGGTTAACAACTTATCATCTCATGAGGCCATGGCACTTGCAAGGTTGTTGTTGTTGTTGTTGTTGTTGTTGTTGTTGTTGTTGTACTTCCAAGAATGTTGGCTGTAGACTTTTATTTATATTAGCATAAAAGAAAATACATGTTCCAACAAGAGCCTTACCTTTACCATACAGTGCTGTCCTTAAAAGTGGCATCTTATTTTCCCAGCAAATAAGGGCTCCGATCTTTCCAAGTGGAGTATCATAAACAGGAATTGTTGATCCATCTCCAAATCCCCATATTATCCTTTCTAATGCCGTCGGCATCATCTTGCGGTGCTTACCCAGGTACCGACCTAGAGGATCAAAGAAGAGCACTGAACAATACAGTGTGTGACCTTCTCGCTCAATCACCCCCATTACCAGAAAGACCTTATATTTCCCAGCCATAGCAGCTAAGCATGTCACCTCTGGACCTGCATGCTGCTCTGTCAGTAAGAAGATCCATAGTGTGGTGTAGTTGACACAAACCATATGTTGACACTTGAGAGTAATGAAATAGCTTGAGAACTTGTTTGCTGTGCTACAAGAAAAGGTGGAGAATAAGTGGACCATTAAGACAATTAATATGTAAGATGTGGAGTTGCTCGGTGACAATCACGGCAGAGATTGAGAACATGACCATAAAATGTTGCTGGAGCAGTAGTACCGGGTATGAGGTATCAAATTATCAATGATTTATGGTAGACGGTTGTCCATATTCTTTGGAAAATTATATTCATAAACTGCATCAGGAAGACAACGAATGGCCAAATACTAACACTTTTTATTCTCAACAAACTAACTCAATGTCTAGCCTTGAGGATTTCATCCAACAATTTCTTCCTTCTCAGAACTCCTTGACAGTCTAATAGGAACCGCATTTCTGTAGTGTTTTTTTTTTCTTTTGCGAATACATTTCTGTAGTATTCACCAAAGTATGCGAAAAAGATCTTTGATTTTCCATTTCAGAACCAAAGAGTGCCATGAACAATATGCATTTGCAAAAATCAGTTTTTCCTCTGGCCAATACTAAGAAGGCATGATTCGGTCGTAAAGCAATTATTGATATGCAGATATGCTTCATGCTAAAGATGAAAAAAGCAGATGCTAGCTGTTCTCCAAATTACACATATGTCAGACACAAAAAAAGAGACTAACAACAGGAGCAAATGCAAGGAAGAATATATTAGGAAGATAACACATACGTGCTTTAGAAGTTAACAATAGTCGACAATAAGAAAATAATAGTTGAAAAAAGAGAGCGGACATACTGCATTACATTCTCACGTACCAGGCACATCTATGGCAGCTGCATGATACTTCTGGAATTCACCCTTTCCCTTGTCTTTTGGATTAGTCATACTAATATTGATCCCAAAGCCAAAGGTGGATCCACGAGGATAACCACCAACAAAAGCTTCTGGGAACACGACCAACTGTGAACCATATCCAGCAGCCTCTGCTATCAGTCTCTCTGCTTTATCTGCAGTGGAAATAACGATATTAGCAAAAGATACACATACACATAACCCATGCTGATAAAAAGCCATCTCATCCTCCAAATATTGTTAGCCTTTTGTAGTTTGGTTTTTTTTCCTTCTGCTTTTCTTTGTGGGCTGTAAGACCTGCACTATCTTAGGTCTTCTTCTAATACAAAATAATCTTAGTACTGCACATGTATCCAGAAAAACAAACTGTGAATTATGTTCCCATGCCAGGTAATTGCAGAGGTGGTGGAAATGGATGGGACTTAGACAGGCATACTAGAATGAAAACTAGAAGGTGCAGCGGCTTCATCTTCTTATTTGGCTTGGTACAGTGAGGTAAATCTCTGTTTGGTTTATGTCAACAGTGGTTTCTTTCAACTGAATAAGTAAATAATACATGATGTAAAAGAAAGAAAATGTAGCATACATGTTGTTGCCACTCTTTACCAACTAGCTTTATATGGCATCAAACAGTACAAATATATGTTGAATAACAAATCATAGTGAAGTCTTTAAAGAAGCTCTTAGTCTTAGTGATGACCCTTGCTGCCTACAATTATTTCAGTGGTATGAATCAAACAGAAGGATTATACAACTCTAGTTTTCCTACACAGAGGACAAAGGAAGCATGAACATCCCTTTGCGGGAGGAAGGCTAAGACAAGGCTTATGCATCAAAATCAAGGGATACGAGAGACACCATCATTAACAGCCGTCTCCACTATTGCATTACTGAGTTTTGCACCGAGAAGGCGACCTTTTCTACCACTATACACGATGCAAAAAAAGAAGTTTTCCAGGTCATGGCAAAGCAACGGTATATAACAACAAACTGGTGTTTCTCATAACACAAAGTCATGACACCCGCGGATTCAGAAATTAACTGCACCGAAAAAAGTTTAGACGATCATCTCCATGACCCCATGGTTTCATCTCAGCTAATGACAACTTATAACTAATCCAACACGCTGGTAACTCTTCCGAAAGTAATCGAGCAGCAGCAGAAAGAATTTAAGTGATTCAATTACCAAGGCAGGGGAAACGGCGCGCGAGTAATTACCGAGAGTGGCGGGGGTGTCGTAGAAGACTGTGGATGCCTGCACGACGGTGGCTCGTACGGTGGTGGCGCTCTGGTCGGCGCCGCCGTTCATCTCCACCTCGGCGATCACCGGCGTGCTGCCTGAGCCCGAGGGAAGCAGGGCCATCGGTATGGGCCCCGGAAACTCGCTCGATCGCAGAACTTCCGGCGCGGAGGCTTTAGCCGCGGACGAATTGGAGCTTGATGTGGAGGCTGGAAGCAGAGGTGGGCATTCAAGGGGAAAGCAGGGATGGCGGGGACCGGGGAGCGACGGAATGGACAACGGAGAGCGCCGGGTAGCCGCCGCCGCCGCCGGGTCAGTGATCTACTGGACAAAGAGAGCGCCAATCCACGGCTCCACGCTGGTGTGTGGTCCTGTGTGGTCGATGGTTGGTACGATACCACAGCCTCGATCTGTGGTTCTGGCGTCGAACGCTCCAACCGGCCCAGCTGCGAGCTGGCCTGCCGCCGGCGCCAAGGCCCTCTCAAACCCAGCCCAGCTTCTGCCGCGGCCTCCTCACCGACCTGGGCTTGGCCCATGGGTGAGCTCCCCACAGCCCCTCCTCTCTGTTGGCCCAACATGCACCAGATTTGGCCCGCGTATGTTTTTTTCAGCGTCTGCGAATTTGTTCAGTTATGCAGAGACTGCCTGTTTTACAGAAAACCCCTTGCACTTCATGCATTTAATATCTCACAAACCGTGCATCGGATTAAAATGTTTTATATATGTAAATTGCTTCGAATTTCATCTAGTTTCATAATATGTTGCTTTCATCCATGTTTCAAATGTTTATCATTGTTGTTGCATTAATTTTGCATAAATGACAAGTTAAAATGATTTATTTCATAACTAAATAACCGTAGCTCCGAATTAAATAAACTTTATATGTAAATTGTCTAGAAAAATGCATAGATTAACTTGATTTGATGCACTTACTTTGCATGTTTAACAACAATAAAATATGGTATAAGGCAGAACAGTACCAAATCCAAAATATTTTTTTGACGCCTGAAACAGTAGGAGAGGCTCCTACTGCAGTTAAATTAAAAAATAGTATGTTACATATTTACAGGGGGGCCATCACCACTTTGGGTGATGGGGAAGGACAAAGCACTAAGAGGGGTTGTAGTTGGGAGGTAGAGTAGAGCAACAGAGAACTGGCCAAAAAAGATCTACTAATCTACCACACTAGTAGTAAGAGACCTCTCAGCTAGGAAGGCACGAATGAAATCCCTGTTACCCCCTGATGTCTTGTATTTGAGGTTGCAGAAGTCGGAGATGAATCTATTCTTCCAGGCCATCACAGTGGGGGTAATTTTTCTGAAGTAATTATTGTTGCACTCCTTCCACAAGCTCCATGCAGTAGTCAAGAAGATCTCCATGAACATGGGATGTGTCCAAATAGTTCTGGCAGATTGTAGGAGAGATAGTCTGCTACCAAGGGGTGTCCATTGAATGCCAAGAGTATGCCAACAGTCCTTGATAAAGTTGCAATGGAAGAAGAGGTGTTCCACAATTTTCTCGACATGTGTGCCACAAAGAAGGCAGTCTAGATTGGAGACAATGTTGTAGTGTCTTCTCTTGAGCATATTACGGGTGTTCAGTCTGTCCGCGAGGAGCAGCCATCCAAAGACTTTGTGTCTTGGTATGCACTTGGATTTCCATAGCCATTTGAAGGCATCGTGTGCAATAAATATCTTTGAAAAAAATCATAGTTGTCTTTTGTCTTGAAAATCGTGTCCCCCCAAGTGTAGGTCCAAATGTCATGATATTCCCCCAACTGCATCTTCCCGATGTCATCTTTTAATTGTAGAAGCTCCTCATGTGCTTGTGGTGATGGTGGGAGTTGAAAGATCTCAGCAATATTGTTGGTGGTCAGAAAATCGTGAACAAAATTGTCTTCTCTGGTTGTGAAGGAGAACACTCGAGGGAAGGTAGTTAAGAGGATTTGATTTTGCCAAGCATCTTTCCAGAAAAGAGTAGCCGCACCATTTTGTATTTGAATTGTGGTGATACCACAAAAAATCAGGGTAAGTTGCATGACATCTTTCCACCAGAATGATCCACAAGGCTCTTGGGCGTGTGGTATAACACCATTGTAGTAGGTGTGCCAAACCAGATGCACCCAGGTGATGTCCTCGTGATTATAGAACTTGTGTAGGAATTTTAGTAGCAGCGCATCATTTTGGACTAGTAAGTTGATGATTCCCAATCCATCATGTTTTTTAGGATGACACACCAAGTCCCATGCAGCCAGTGAATTGCTTTTGTCTCCGTGATCTGTTTTTCTAACCCAGAGGCAATGACGGCGTATCTCATCAAGCTAACCAATTACCGTGAGATTTAGACTCAAAGTACACATTGATACACTAGTACAATGAGCTCATAAACAAACGGTTTTTTTACCCCTTTCCGCGACGACATTTGGAACCGTCGCCAAGTGAGTGCGGGCGATAGGGGGGGGGGTCCTTCCCACACGACCCAGAAACCGTCGAGCATATGCTCTCCTGGCACACACGTTCGGCAAAATGAGGTCGCGTGCGATCGGCGAGCGCTCAAATACAGAAATACGTACAGTAAAGCTAAAAAAACAATTATACGATGAAATTGTTTCCGGTCGCAAGTACATCCCACATAGTCAGTCCCCGCTAAACGTTTCCATTCGTATGTACATCCCACACAGTCGCTACAAGGAAAACGTTTCCGTTCACAGGTACATCACACATAATTTTTCTTGTTAAATCGTTTGCGTTATTGAATATATCACCCACGGTCCGTGAAAGAAACTGTGTGGCAAAGGCTGTCCATCACACATAGTTTTTATGTGGTAAACGTTTGCGCAAGGTGGCCTAACACAAACAGTTTTCAAGAGAAAGTCATGTATGATTGTTCATTGATCCAACACGGTTTATTCCTAGAAACTGTGTGCCTTACCTAAGGTCATCACCCACGGTATTTTTTCAACAACCGTTTGCAATAGCAAACCCCAGTTAGCAGGCTAATTTGCCACTAGCAGGCTAATTATCCGATTATTCATAATCCATTTATTAATCTAATTGAGATTCCATATTAAGCACACAATATATTTCATTTTCATAATTGAAATACATCATAGTACAACATCATATTGTTGGGGAACACAGTAATTTCAAAAAAATCCTAAGCACACGTAAGATCTATCATGGTGATGCATAGCAATGCTACCTCTTGAGCACTGCGTTGGTTTTCCCTTGAAGAGGAAAGGGTGATGCAACAAATTAGCGTAAGTATTTTTCTCAGTTTTTGAGAACCAAGGTATCAATCCAGTAGGAGGCTACACGCAAGTCCCTCGTACCTGCACAAACAAATAAGAACCTCGCAACCAACGCGATAAAGGTGTTGTCAATCCCTTCATGGTCACTTACAAGAGTGAGATCTGATAGAGATAATAAGATAAATATTTCTGGTATTTTTATGATATAGATTGAAAGTAAAGATTGCAAAGTAAAATAAATTGGAAACTTATATGATAAAAGATAGACCCGGGGCCCACAGGTTTCACTAGTGGCTTCTCTCAAGATAGCATAAGTATTATGGTGGATGAACAAATTACTGTCGAGCAATTGATAGAAAAGTGCATAATTATGAGAATATCTAGGCATGATCATGTATATAGGCATCACGTCCGCGACAAGTAGACCGAAACGATTCTGCATCTACTACTATTACTCCACACATCGACCGCTATCTAGTATGCATCTAGAGTATTAAGTTCATAAGAATAGAGTAACACATTAGGTAAGATGACATGATGCAGAGGGATAAACTCAAGCAATATGATATAAACCCCATCTTTTTATCCTCGATGGCAACAATACAATACGTGCCTTGCTGCCCCTGCTGTCACTGGGAAAGCACACCGCAAGATTGAACCCAAAGCTAAGCACTTCTCCCATTGCAAAAAAGATCAATCTAGTAGGCCAAACCAAACTGATAATTCGAAGAGACTTGCAAAGATAACCAATCATACATAAAAGATTTTAGAGAAGAATCAAATATTGTTCATAGATAAACTTGATCATAAACCCACAATTCATCGGATCTCGACAAACACACCGCAAAAAAAGAATTACATCGAATAGATCTCCAAGAGGATCAAGGAGAACTTTGTATTGAGATCCCAAGAGAGAGAAGAAGCCATCTAGCTAATAACTATGGACCCGAAGGTCTGTGGTAAACTACTCACACATCATCGGAGAAGCTATGGTGTTGATGTAGAAGCCCTCCGTGATCGATTCCCCCTCCGGCGGAGCTCCGGAAAAGGCCCCAAGATGGGATCTCTCGGGTACAGAAGGTTGCAGCGGTGGAAATAGGTTTTCGTGGTGCTCCTGAATGTTTTCGGGGTATATGGATATATATATAGGAGGAAGAAGTAGGTCGGTGGAGCTGCCAGGGGCCCACAAGGGTGGGGGCGCGCCTCCCTGCCTCGTGGCCACCTTGTTTCTTTCTTGACGTCTACTCCAAGTCTCCTGGATCACGTTTGTTCCAAAAATAACTCTCCCGAAGGTTTCATTCCGTTTGGACTCCGTTTGATATTCCTTTTCTGCGAAACACTGAAATAGGCAAAAACAACAATTTGCACCGGGCCTTGGGTTAGTAGGTTAGACCCCAAAATAATATAAAAGTGTATAAATAAGGCCATTAAACATCCAAAACAGATAATATAATAGCATGGAATAATAAAAAATTATAGATACGTTGGAGACGTATCAAGCAACGAAAGGGAAGAGTGTTGTCCACGTACCCTCGTAGACCGTAAGCGGAAGCATTATGACAACGCTGTTGATGTAGTCGTACGTCTTCACGATCCGACCGATCCCAGTACCGAAAGTACGGCACCTCCGCGATCTGCACACGTTCGGCTCGGTGACGTCCCATGAACTCTTGATCCAGCTGAGTGTCGAGGGAGAGCTTCGTCAGCACGACGGTGATGATGAAGCTACCGGCGCAAGGCTTCACCTAAAGCACTACGACAATATGACCGATGTGGATTATGGTGGAGGGGGGCACCGCACACGGCTAAAAGCAATCAACTTGTGTGTTCTAGGGTGCCCCCTGCCCCCGTATATAAAGGAGCAAGGGGGAAGCCGGCCGGCCCTTGGGGCGCGCCAGGAGAGGTGGAGTCCTCCTCCTAGTAGGAGTAGGACTCCCCTTTTCCTAGTCCTACTAGGAGGGGGAAAGGAAGGAGGAGAGGGAGAAGGAAAGGGGGGCGCCAGCCCCCTTCCCTAGTCCAATTCGGACCAGAGGGGGAGGGGGCGCGTGGCCTGCCCTGGTTGGCCCTCTCTCTCTCTCCACTAAGGCCCATGTGGCCCATTAGTTTCCTGGGGGGATTCCGGTAACCCTCCGGCACTCCGGTTTTCTTCGGAATCACCCGGAACACTTCTGGTGTCCGAATATAGCCGTCCAATATATCAATCTTTATGTCTCGACCATTTCGAGACTCTTCTTCATGTGTGTGATCATATCCGGGACTCCGAACTACCTTCGGTACATCAAAACACATAAACTCATAATACTGATCGTCACCGAACATTAAGCGTGCGGACCCTACGGGTTCAGGAACTATGTAGACATGATCGACACTCATCTTCGGTCAATAACCAATAGTGGAACCTAGATGCTCATATTGGTTCCTACATATTCTACGAAGATCTTCATCTGTCAAACCGCATAACAACATACGTTGTTCCCTTTGTCATCGGTATGTTACTTGCCCGAGATTCGATCGTCGGTATCTCAATACCTAGTTCAATCTCGTTACAGGCAAGTCTCTTTACTCGTTCCTTAATGCATCATCCCGCAACTAACTCATTAGTCACATTGCTTGCAAGGCTTATAGTGATGTGTGAGGGAGTCCTGGACTAAGGGGTCCTCGGGCGTCCGGCCTGTTATCCATGGGCCGGACTGATGGGCTGTGAAGACATGAAGGCCGAAGACTATACCTGAGTCCGGATTGGACTCTCCTTGGCGTGGAAGGCAAGCTTGGCGACCGACTATGAAGATTCCTTCTTATGTAACCAACTCTATGTAAACCCTAGATCCCCTCGGTGTCTATATAAACCGGAGGGGATAGTCCGGAAAGGACACATTCATTACCATAGTCATATAGGCTAGGCTTGTAGGGTTTAGCCATCACGATCTCGTGGTAGATCAACTCTTGTAACACCCATATTCATCAATATCAATCAAGCAGGACGTAGTGTATTACCTCCATAGAGAGGGCCCGAACCTGGGTAAACATTGTGTCCCCTGTCTCCTGTTACCATCGATCCTAGACGCACAGTTCGGGACCCCCTACCCGAGATCCGCTGGTTTTGACACCGACATTGGTGCTTTCATTGAGAGTTCCACTGTGCCGTCCACGAAAGGTTCGATGCCTCCTTCAATCATCTACAGCGACGTTGCCCAAGGAGAAACCTTCCTCCCCGGACAGATTTTCGTGTTCGACGGCTTCATACTGCGGGCCAACTCACTTGGCCATCTGGAGTAGATCGACAGCTACGCCCCTGGCCACCAGGTCAGGTTTGGAAGCCTGAACTACGTCGCGAATATCTGTGGAGACCTGATCTTCAATGGATTTGAGACCGCAGCGATCGCTCCCGCCGCTCCGATGAACATGACCTAAATCTGTCATCGGATCACATCCAGCGGATGGTCCCTGCTGCTGCAACGGCCTTAGAACCGGAGCAAACCGTGCCATCCGGAGCCACAGAGTCCCTAGCATTGGAGCCGCAGATGGACTCGGCACCCCGCGGCGTCTACGTCAATGGAACTCCGGACTCGTCTCCAGCCATGAGTTCCAAATCGGGTACGCCTGCGGACACCGAGCTGGATCGGTTATCGATTTTCGAATTTAGCACCGCAGACATCTTCCAGCACTCACCCTTGGGTGATGTGCTAAACTCTTTAAAGAATTTATCCTTAGAGAAGGATTCACAGCCGAACTATGTTCGGTTTGAGCCAGAGGCTGATGATGGGAAATTCTGTTTCCCACCCGCCACCCACTTCATAGCCACTATCGATGATTTAACCGACGTGCTCGATTACGGCTCCGAAGACATCGACGGTATGGACGACGATGCCGACCAGGAGCAAGGCCAAAACCCTCCATTTACTGGACGTTGGATGGCCACCTCTTCGTACGATGTGTACATGGTCGACACACCTAAAGAAGCTAGCGACGATGACAAAGGGGATCCAGTCGCGAACAGGCCTTCTGGGACACAGTCCAAGCACCGACACCCCAAACACCGCTCCAAGCCTCGCCGCTCAAAAAATGACAACACTGGCACCGGAGAAAATGGTACTCCAGGCGACGCCAAAAACAATGAAGACCTTGTTGGAGCCGCATCCGAACAAAAGGAACAAGACACTGGGCAAGATGACCCTGATAAACAGGCCACGCCCAACAACTCGGATGATGATAGTTATCGTCCAGTCTCCGAAGACGAGGAGAGCCTCGGCAACGAGGATTTCATCGTGCCTGGGGCACCCCTGGAGCAGGAACGCTTCAAGCGCCAGCTAATAGCTACCGCCAGAAGCGTGAAAAAGAAACAACAACAGCTCCAGGCTGATCAAAACTTGCTCATTGACAGGTGGACAGACGTCCTGGCAGCCGAAGAATACGGCCTCGAGCGCCAAGTCAAGAGTTACCCAAAGCGTAGACTACTACCTCAGTTCGATGAGGAAGCACCAAATCCCATACCTCCCTCACACAATGCGGACCGACCACCACTCGGTCAGGATAGTGTGGAGGACCGACCACCTCGCGGTCGGGATAAAGCAACAACTCAGGCCGAACAACAGCCCACCACACCACCTCGCAAAAACAGGGACGGAACAGCTCGGGACCATACATACGACCTTCGGCAGGAGCTGGACAGCAGAGAAGGACAAACCAGATCAATCTATGGATCGCGAGGACGCTTCCCAACTCGGGATGACGGCTACCTATTCGGGCGTGACAAACCTAGTCACACCCGGGCCGATAACCACAGACGCACTCCATCGGAGATGCGCCGTGATGCGGCCCAATATAGAGGCGCCGCACACCCTCTCTACTTCACAGACGAGGTGCTGGATCACGAATTCCTCGAGGGATTCAAGCCCGTCAATATTGAATCGTACGATGGAACAACCGACCCCGCAGTATGGATTGAGGACTTTATTCTCCACATCCACATGGCCCGGGGAGACGACCTCCACGCCATCAAATACCTCCCACTGAAACTCAAAGGGCCAGCTAGACACTGGCTGAATAGCCTGCCCGAGAATTCCATCGGCAACTGGGAGGACCTGGAAGAGGCCTTTCTTGACAACTTCCAAGGTACATATGTCCGGCCACCCGATGCCGATGACTTAAGCCACATAGTTTAACAACCTGGAGAATCAGCCAGAAAATTCTGGACTAGGTTCCTAACCAAAAAGAACCAGATTGTTGACTGTCCGGATGCTGAAGCCCTAGCGGCCTTTAAACACAACATCCGTGACGAATGGCTAGCCCGCCACCTCGGCCAAGAAAAGCCAAGATCCATGGCAGCCCTCACGACACTTATGACCCGCTTTTGCGCGGGAGAAGATAGTTGGCTGGCTCGCAACACAAACACAGCCAACGAAGCAGGCCCCTCCGAGGCCAAAAATAGCACCAGCAAGCTCCGGCGCAATAGACACAAAAGCCGAAGCAATGGCGATAACACCGATGACACCACACTTCACGCCGGATTCAGCGGCTCCAAATTCGGCCAGCGAAAGAAGCACGTCGGAGGGCCATCAAGCTTGGACCGCATACTTAATCGTCCTTGCCAAATACATGGCACCCCAGACAAACCGGCTAACCATACTACCAGAGATTGCCGGGTCCTTAAGCAAGCCAGCAAGGTAAATAGCGGAAACAAGGAAGGGGAATCATAGAGCGAGGACGAAGACGAGGAACCTCGGCAGCTGAACAACGGGTGGCAGAAGAAATTCTCGCCTCAAGTCAAAACGGCGAACATGATATATGCTACACACATCTCCAAAAGGGAGCGCAAACGCGCACTTAGGGACGTTTACGCGGTAGAGCCAGTCGCCCCAAAATTCAACCCATGGTGGTCATTCCCGATCACCTTCGATCGTAATGATCATCCAACTAGTATCCGTCACGGCGGTTCGGCCGCATTGGTACTGGACCCAATCATCGACGGATTTCACATGACACGAGTCCTAATGGACGGTGGTAGCAGCCTCAACCTGCTCTATCAGGATACAGTACGCAAAATGGGCATTAATCCCTCACAAATCAAGCCCACGATAACTACCTTTAAAGGAGTTATACCAGGCGTGGAAGCCCGCTGTACGGGCTCGATCACACTAGAGGTGGTCTTCGGTTCCCCGAATAACTTCCGAAGCGAAGAGATAATCTTCGATATCGTCCCCTTCCGCGGTGACTACCACGCACTGCTCGGATGAACTGCGTTCGCCAAATTCAACACGGTGCAACATTATGCTTATCTCAAGCTCAAGATGCCCGGTCCACGTGGCGTCATTACAGTAAATGGAAACACGGAACGTTCCCTCCGTACAGAGGAACATACCGCAGCCGTAGCAGCAGAAGTACAGAGCGGCCTTCTAAAGAGGCACCATAATCTGGCCGCCGAACCCCTGGACATCGACAAGAAAGTCCGGACTACACTGCAAAAGGGCAGTTCGGTTCATCAAGAGCTGAATTAGTAAATTCAGCCTCCACCCCAGCCCCGATGGGGAAGGAGGCACCCGTGCCGCGCGTACATAATTACACGCTCAAGCCTCATGGGTACTAACGGAGGCATAACTCGCTCGCGATCCACAGTGTGGCTTGACCGACCCTGGGATTCACATGCCTTTTTTTTCTATTATCACGGGTCTTTTCTCTTTTTGAGGTCTATACGGACGACCCATTTACAGAACACACCAAGGAGGCAAGAAGCTCTGACATACAAGGGAATCCCTAGGTGGTCTCTATTAAACGATTGCCATACTTGTTTTACATACCCGCAGGTAGCTCAGCCTTGGTTGCGACATGTCAAATAGCTTTACTTGCTTATCACATTATTCGCACAAAGTACGCCTCAACGTACTAATTACATCACAATAATTGATAAATGGTGACGTCAGCTTATTACTTAATTTTTCCTGTTTCCTCACCTTTGTGTATGTTATATATTACACATGTACACTATGGTACGTATTACTGCGCCAGGGGCTTCATTACACCCCGTTCTACGGCAATAAAAGTCCGAACACTTCTTTCAGTATAGTTCGGCACCCCGAACTTATAGCACTATATGCATCGGCTCCGAATCATGTCTTTGGTCAATAGTTGGGTTGCTCGGCTCCTGTGCTTACTACCCTACGTTCCGCTATATCGGCTAGGGTAGTAAAGGGAGAACTACTGCGATTCATTCTTACATCAAACTTTGAAAATTTTAAGAATAACTCCGATAAAATTAGAAGAGTCAGGTAAGATCTTGGGAAAAGACCTGTGGGTTAGGGCCCACTCAAAAGAAAACACCGTTGAACGATTTAAAAGTTAGATTGCGCCGGTTTAATTAAATGGCTTGAATGAGATAGCAATCTCGAAACAGCTTGAACGGATTGAGAATGGAAACGCGAATCTTCGAGATATCTTCAACACTCCGGAACAATTGAATAGCGAGAAGTAGATGATTAAGAGGTGCACCGGCATAAGAAATCATTGAAACGAGGAAAGGATATGATCAACAAAGCTTGAATTGAAACCACCGGAGATGGAAAGAATGAAGAATGACGAACTTGAAGCTCCATTAGAATCTTCATGAGAATCACCGGATAAAAACATTGACGGAAAGAACGAAGATACTTCAATCCATAAGATGGATACTTGATTAATAAATCTGAGTCCTTGAAGAAAATGGGTGGGAGGGTGGGAAAACAAAGACAATTTAGGATGGAATAAGCAAACACCATTGACGAAAACTGAGATTGGATCTTGCAAATATTGAAATGATCGGATCCACTTGAAGAGAAACACGCCGGTTAAAAAGGATTGACATGACAATCTCGATTATCATGAAGTATTGGTATTCGCATCGGAGTATGAGAACACCATTTGGGGAAGGTATGGAATCAACACTTGACTTCGAAGCAACTCGAGTACCACAACTCAAAACAAAACAAAGGATTGGCTTGCGAAATAAGCCGGAACAAACATATGATAGAGATTTCGTCTGAAGTTTTCGTGGTGGGGCCTACACGGGCTCGATCGTACAACACCATCATGTACAAGGCAGTGCACATGACATACGAAGCGTCCCCGATTCGGCATAGCCAAGGACTCTTTAAGACACAACGAGACCACTGTAAAACCAACCGTGGATAGGCGGACCACTAGACGTCAAACCCCAATTTCAGATCATACATCTATCGGAAAGATATCCTAAGAGCTACTTGAATTCCCACTTATAAACTCCCGAAACTTTCCGGTTATGCAATCAGGTATTGGGGATACAGGGGAAGCATAATATCTCACCCAAAACTAACAAATCCTACATCCAGCTGTATCCATCCTTCAACACATAACCAAGAAACCTTTGGAAATCATTTACCTCAACCTTCGAAAAGCATCAGTTATACAAGTTATGGCAATACTCCCGAACTCCCGCCCCAGTACTGGGTGGCGTCGAGGTTATCTCACCAACAACTGCATAAAAGGGATTTTCGATGTCGGCGAAACTCAGGTATTCCAGAATTGCAACGATAAAATTGTGACGACAACACCTCGGAGCTCAACTCCCCGGGACACTGCCACAACCCCTAAATGTCAGGAGGCACCAAGAACAATGTTCTCTTCACAAAACCATCGGAACGATTCCAAGATACCCGCGTGATCCTAAAAAGATTTAGTGAAATTTGAGAAGAGTCAAACTCTACGTCAGGATGCCTCACCAGAGCGACAAAGGGACTGAGGAGTAAAAAGAATCCTACTCTCCGATATATAAAATCCTTAATGACTCAAAACATTTTTCTAGACTCAACAACGCCAGCGATTCGATCAAGCAGGGGGCTCCTAAGGTTGGGGAAGGCTCTGATTACCAACTTGTAACGCCCTCGATGCGGCTATATCTCCCACGTGTCGAAGCATGACTTAGAGGCATAACCGCATGGAAAGCAATGTCGCAAGTGAGGTAATCTTCACACAACCCATGTAATACATAAGGGAAAGAGATACATAGTTGGCTTACAATCTCCACTTCACACAATACATGAATAAAGCATTACATTCATCCAGATACAATCAAGTTCCAACTATGGAAACCCAAAATGAAGAAGACTACCCCAAAAGCTACACAGATCCCCGATCGTCCCAACTGGGCTCCTCTACTGATCAACTGAAACACGGAAACATCATAACGAATACGATCTTCATTGAGCTCCTCCTTGAGCTCGGTTGCGTCATCTGCACGGTTGCATCGGCACCTGCAAACTGGTTTTGGAAGTATCTATGAGCCACGGGGACTCAGCAATCTCACACCCTCACGATCAAGACTATTTAAGCTTATAGGAAGGGTAAAAGTACGAGGTGGAGTTGCAGCAAGCGACTAGCATATATGGTGGCTAACATACGCAAAAGAGAGCGAGAAGAGAAGGCAAAGCGCGGTCGAGAAACTATGATCAAGAAGTGATCCTAGAACAACCTACGTCAAACATTACTCCAACACCGTGTTCACTTCCCGGACTCCGCCGAGAAGAGACCATCACGGTTACACACGCGGTTGATGCATTTTAATTAAGATATACTTTAGGTTTTCTACAACCGGACATTAACAAATTCCCATCTGCCCATAACCGCGGGTACGGCCTTCAAAAGTTCAAAACCCTGTAGGGGTGTCCCAACTTAGCCCATCACAAGCTCTCACGGTCAACGAAGGATATTCCTTCTCCCAAGACAATCTGATCAGACTCAGCATCCCGGTTACAAGACATCCTCAACAATGGTAAAACAAGTCCAGCAAAGCCGCCCGAATGTGCCGACAAATCCCGATAGGAGCTGCACATATCTCGTTCTCAGGGCACACCGGATAGGTCAAGCTACGAGTAAAACCAGCCCTCGAGTTTCCCCGAGGTGGCCCCGCAGGCTGCCCGTTTCGGACCAACACTTAGAGAAGCACTGGCCCCGGGGGGGGGGGGGGTTAAAATAAAGATGACCCTTGAGTCTGCAAAACCCAAGGGAAGGTAGTAGGTTGTTAGTGCAAATGGTAAAACCAAGGTTGGGCCTTGCTGGAGGAGTTTTATTCAAGGAAAACTGTCAAGGGGTTCCCATTATAACCCAACCATGTAAGGAACGCAAAATCTGGGAACATAATACCGATATGACGGAAACTAGGGCGACAAGAGTGGAACAAAACACCAGGCATAAGGCCGAGCCTTCCACCCTTTACCAAGTATATAGATGCATTAATTAAATAAGAGATATTGTGATATCCCAACAAAATATCCATGTTCCAACAAGGAACAAACTCCAATCTTCACCTGCAACTAACAACGCTATAAGAGGGGCTGAGCAAAGTGGTAACATAGCCAAACAACGGTTTGCTAGGACAAGGTGGGTTAGAGGCTTGGCTCAACAATATTGGAGGCATGATAAGCAAGTGGTAGGTATCGCGGCATAGGCATAGCAAAAGAGCGAGCAACTAGCAAGCAAAGATAGAAGTGATTTCAAGGGTATGGTCATCTTGCCTGAGATCCCGCAAGGAAGAAGAATGAGTCCATGAAGAAGACAAACAGACGTTGTCGAACGGTTCCTCACAAGCGCAACGTTATCGGAACCAACCCGAAGAAGCAACACCAGAAAGAAGCACACAACATAGTAAACAACCAACACATAGACATGGCATGGTGCACAACCAAGTATGATGCATGTACGGTTTAATGAAACATGGCATGGCAAAGTGCACAAGCAAAACTACAAGTTAAGTGGATCTCAATATGCAACGAGTTGCATATTGACGAAACACCACATTTGATTATTTAGTTCACTCCCGTTTATGTACCCAACAATATTAAATGTTGGTTAACATGGCAAGAGGTGAAGCATATGAAAAATACCTATCTAGGCAATTTAAATGGGGCCGGATATAACAAACAACAAATCCGGAAAATCCCCATGTGCAATATTTGAATTTGGTACTGATCTGCCCTAAACACAATTTCAGGGTTGTTAAACATGCAAAGAAAGTGAACCATGTTAAAGTATGCATTTTTCTACCCCATTTACATATAAAGATTATTAAATTTGGAGCTACGGTTAAATAGTTATGAATTAAATCATTTTAACATGGCAATATGGCAAAATATATGCAAACATCATCTTAAACATTTTTAACATGGATGAAAGTTGCATATTTTTAAACTAGATGAAATTCTAAGCATGTTTCATATGTGACATGTTTTATTTGGATGCATGGATATTTAGTTAAGAACAATTCAAAATGATGGCATATTCTGTAAATATGCATGCACATGGAATTAGACAAATCGCAGCGAACAAAAAAAAGTGGGCCGAATGCTGCTCACTGTGGAAGCCCAACAACAGATCTGGCCCGAAGTGACTGTGTGCGTGCTAGTACAGGAAAAACAGAGCAAAAATTGGGGTGCCTGGGACTCAAACCCCAAACCCCTTGGATGTGTGCACGCGCTGTTAACCAGATGGGTTACGATGGAACTGTGGTAAAAAAGGTCTTATGCTCGAGATGAACCATACCCTGGCGCCGATCTTACGAAACTGAAAATGGAATCAGAGATGGCTTGCCCTGTGGCCGTGGCTGGGGACGCAAATTGCTGGTGTGGCTGTGCGGCTTACCGCAAGGCGGGAGGCAGAGTAGAGGAGCAGCTCCGAGCCGGATCCGGAGGATGGCGGCTGCACGGACAAAGCTCCTACAGGGGCGACACGAGAAGTAGAGGAGGCCGAGGCGCCATGGCATGAAAAGAATCAGAATGAGAGGTTAGAGAAAGAGAAGAGAAGAAAAGAAGGGGACGGGTCCGAGGTGAGGAGCTCACCAGACCTGGAAAGGTTACTTCGGCGAGCTGCATCTGGGCCGGAGATGGACGACCGTAGGCGGGGTTCATCAGGGTAGGTCACGGCCGAAGGAGAGCAAGGACACGACGTTGGTTGCTTGGGGAGGCCGGGCACTGCGCGGGATCGAGCTTGTTCATGGGGGTTCCCTGCGGGAGAGAGCTCAGGAACATGGGAGAGAGGGAGATCGAGAGCAAAAGAGACACGAAGTCGGGCGGTGCTACTGTTCCTAAACCTGGTTGCCGGTGGCGCAGGGATCGAGAAGTGGCTGGCTTAGGTTGACTGCGAGGGGATCCAGGGAAAGAGCTGGGTTGGTTGGGTGGAGAAAACGAGGAGGATTTGGATCATGGAAGAACCTGAGGTGGGAGGAGACAAGAGGAGTGGCGGCGGCAGCTAGGAGGATCCCTAGAAACTAGGGATTTGGTCTCGGGTTAGACTAATATATATAGCGAGTTGGTTAGGTTAGGGGCTATCTCGTCCCTCTGATCAAAATCGGACGGTCAGGAAAAATAGGCTAGGGAGGCCAAATAAGAAAACGGTGATGTTTTGTAGATGTTTGGGGATGATCCGAACACAACGGTGACGACTGCCCGGGTCGGGTCCGGGGAAGTTTCGGACGCGCACGTGAGGGGTCGGTGCACTGTGCAAAGAGGGGTTTTCGGACCGTGCGATCGCATCGGACGGCTCCGGACGCGAAGAGGGGTAGGTGGATGGACTAGGTAGGTTGTGGCAAGGCTGAGAGGAGAGAAGAGAGAGAGAGGGCCCGGCAGCAGTTTTCGGAGACCGAAAACGTCCGACGATTTGACAGGCTATATTGCCGCTATAAATATCCGTTGGGGCATCAAACGGACTCCGATTGCGATGAAACTTGGCAGGTGGTCTACCTACACTATAACAAGACCGCACGCCAACTTTCGTCCCATTCCGAGAACATTTTTCGGCCACTTATAATATACTATTTCGGACATGCCGCGAGCGCGTGCAAGTGTGTCTGGGCTCAGAACGGACAACAGAAGGAACTAGGAGACCGGGACAGATGCAAGTTTTGAAAACAAGATGATGCAATGCACATGATGACATGATAAGATGCAACACGCAATCAAATGACATGGCAATGACAACGAATAACTGAAAGACACCTAGCGCATCGGTCTCGGGGCGTCACAAGCTGTTGCTGCGCTTCGTCGACCTGGGCCTCGTGCTTCTCACTCACGGCACGCTCCCTGGTTGCTTTGTCCTCGGCCTCGGCCAACGCGTTCTTGAGGGCTTCCACCTCGGTCGTGGCCTCTAATAAAGTTCACGACAACTCAGTCTGGATGGACTTTTCATTTCTTCTTAAAAGGTACCAGCAGATCAGCACATACCTTGGCTATCCTCTAGCTGCTTCTTTACGAGGCCAAGCTCTTCCTCGGCCCACTCCAATTTCCGCTTCAGTCCGGAGACCTCTGCAGCATGAGCGGTGGCAGACTGTAGCGACACCTGCTTATTCACAAAGACAACTTATGTTAGACTCCTGCAATTTTTTCTCTTCGATCCTCTGTTCGGCTTCTTCTTTCCGAACACCAAACAGAGCATCAGGGGCTACTGTCTATACTGTGATATTCTTCCTACAAACGCATTACTTACCTCAAAGCCTAATAGAAGGCTAGTGCAGGCTTCGGTCAGTCCGCTTTTCACGAACTGGACCTTCTCTATTACCGTGCCCATAAGGGCGTGGTGTGCATCCACAATAGAGGCGCCTCGAAGCGCCTCCAGCAGGTTATCCGGTGCCTCTAGTTGGATAGAGGTCACCGGTGAAACAGGCACACTCCCTCCTCTCGGAGCTTGCCGTTCGCTGGACTCGGGAGCCGCACAGGTCTCCGGAATGGTACCCGACTCAGGTCCGAAGGGAACCCGGCCCCTGTCGCCGGTCCTCGCAGGGGCTTTTCCCCCATGCGTCCGGCAATTGAGGAATCGTCCTGGGGCACCGCCCCGACGATCTCCGGAAGCCCCCTCGGTTGGGGATGATCTTTTGCGGCACCACCTCGTCCTCACCCTTGGGAGAGGCAGAATGAGAAGGTGGCGGAGACATGCTAGCCATCTCCTTTGAGTCAAGTGATCCCTCGAACGAAGATCATGGGGAGCCATCGCGCACCAGACTGCAATAACAAGGTTTATCAATATTACAAACCGGGAAAGCTAGATGTTTCCGGATCCTGGTACTTACGAGGCGGCCTGAGGCTTGGTCCGGCGAGGTTGCTCCGAACTGCTGTCCACATCCCACACGGAGTTATCCGCGTGGGAACCTCTAAACCTTTTAGGTGCTCCCGCCTCCGGATTTGTGGAGGCCGCTCTCTTCTTCCTCCACACTTCAGGTGGGGAATCGCTTTCTTCTTCCTCTTCATCGTCGTTGGCAGCGGACGAAGAGGAAGTCTCGTCTTCGGACATCATGTCCGGAGCGCCTTTTCGGCGAAGGCCCTTATTGACCCCTTTGGCCGCTTTCTTGGCCTTCTTCTCCGACACCTCATAAGGTATTGGAAAAAGCATTTTCATCAACAATGGGAATTCCTGGTCTTCGGGTAGTAGAGCCGGACTGTTAATCCGCTCCGCTATCTTGATCCAGGCCTGAAAACACGGGTAGGAAGGCTTACGTTTTTTCTCAAAATATGCTAGTAAAGGGTACGCCTTGAAAACATTAGAAGAGCTTACCGGGTTAGCCTGGCATTTTAAGCTAAGCCCGCGATCTTCGGTCGTGGGCAGTGGCGTCTCGCCGGCTTTGAAGAGCACTTTCTAGATTTCTTCGTGCGTTGTGCCAAAGAGCTCTTGTAGCGTCTGGTGCTTGGCCGGATCGTACTCCCAAAGATAGCTAGTCCGGCATTGGCACGTGTAGGATCTAAAGTATGTCTAGAGGGGGGGGGGGTGATTAGACTACTTGACCAAATAAAAATCAAGCCTTTTCCCAATTTTAGTTCTTAGTAGATTTTAGCTATCTTAGCACAAGTCAAGCAATCTCCACACAATTCAAGCAAGCATGCAAAAGAGTATATGAGCAGCGGAAAGTAAAGCATGCAACTTGCAAGAATGTAAAGGGAAGGGTTTGGAGGATTCAAACGCAATTGGAGACACGGATGTTTTTGTCGTGGTTCTGATAGGTGGTGCTATCGTACATCCACGTTGATGGAGACTTCAACCCACAGAGGGTAATGGTTGCGCGAGTCCACGGAGGGCTCCACCCACGAAGGGTCCACAAAGAAGCAACCTTGTCTATTCCATCATGGGCGTCGCCCATGAAGGACTTGCCTCACTAGCGGTAGATCTTCACGAAGTAGCCGATCTCCTTGCCCTTACAAACTCCTTGTTTCAACTCCACAATCTTGTCGGAGGCACCCAAGTGACACCTAGCCAATCTAGGAGACACCACTCTCCAAGAAGTAACAAATGGTGTGTTGATGATGAACTCCTTGCTCTTGTGCTTCAAATGATAGTCTCCCCAACACTCAACTCTCTCTCACAGGATTTGGATTTGGTGGAAAGAATATTTGAGTGGAAAGCAACTTGGGGAAGGCTAGAGATCAAGATTCATATGGTTGGAATGGAATATCTTGACCTCAACACAAGTGTAGGTGGTTCTCTCTCAGAAAATGTGTATTGGAAGTGTAGGTATGTTCTGATGGCTCTCTTCACGAATGAAGAGTGGGTGGAGGGGTATATATAGCCTCCACACAGAATCTAACCGTTACACACAATTTGCCAAACTCAGTGGGACCGAATGGTTAAACTCGGTCGGACCGATTCAACAAACCTAGTGACCGTTAGGATTTTCGGTGGGACTGAGATGCAACTCGGTAGGACCGATATGGTTAGGGTTAGGGCATAACGTAATCTCGGTGTGACCGATTACACAAACTCGGTGGGATCGATTTTGGTAATAAGCTAACCAGAGAGTTGGCCAGGTAAACTCGGTGGGACCGATTCGCTCATCTCGGTGAGACCGAAATGTTACAAAAGGGAAACAGAGAGTTTACATTGCAATCTTGGTGGGACCGATCGCTCATCTCGGTAAGACCGAAACGTTACGAAGGGAAACAGAGAGATTACAATCCCATCTCGGTGAGACCGAGATCCCTATCGGTGAAACCGAATTGCTAGGGTTTGTGGCAGTGGCTATGACATTTGAAACTCGGTGGCACCGGATAGATAGAATCGGTGGGGCCGAGTTTGACTTTTGTTTTAGGTCATATGTGGATGTGGGAAGGTAGTTTAGGGTTTTGGAGCATATTACTAAGAACTTTGACCAAGCAAGCCATTAAGCAACACCTCATCCCTCCTTGATAGTATTGGCTTTTCCTATAGACTCAATGTGATCTTGGATCACTAAAATATAAAATGTAGAGTCCTGATCTTGAAGCTTGAGCCAAACTTTTTGTCCTTAGAATTTTGAGGGATCCACTTTCCTCATCCATGCCATGCCATTCATTGAGCTTTTCCTGAAATATTAATCTTGGAATAATGTTAGCTCAATGAGCTATATGTTGTTAGGAATTACCAAAACCACCCAGGGATAGTTGCACTTTCAATCTCCCCCTTTTTGGTAATTGATGACAACATATAGATCAAAGCTTCGACAAATGATAATAATAGTGAAAGATATTGTCGCTTTGAGAAGTATGTGAAAAGCAAGAGCTCCCCCTAAATTTGTGAATATCTTAAGATTTGCTTTGGACTGCAAATGCACAATGATTTAGGATCATGGGTTACTCTTCCATGTCACATACATCTTGGTGGAGCGCTCAAAATGATAAGAATTAAATACATGCACTCATCACCAAGCAAAGTGAATGATCATATAAGGATAAGTAAGATAATATCATCTAACAAGCATAAGTGTAGCTTATGATCAACCACATGATCATCAATGTCTCACAGATAATAGTGTAGTATCTCAAGCAATCAAAAGATAAACAAAATTCAACCACCAAAGCAAGAGAGAATAAAAAGCAACACTCTCTCTCGAAGCCTATGATCTATACATTTTTCTCCCCCTTTGGCAACAAGTTACCAAAAAGTTCATAGAAAATGCATAGCACTAAAACATCTCTCAGGCTTGGTATTCAGGTGGTGGTGTCCGGAGAACTCCAAGGACGAAGGCTTCAGTCGAAGTAGACGGAGCTGATGGGGTAGGTGCTGGAGCTAGTGCAGATGAAGTGGCTCTAGTGTCCGGTACAGGCACTGCAGCAGATCTCTGAGCTCGAGGCACTCTGGAAAATGAATTAGTGGTTGTCTTGCCCTTCCTCTCCTGCATGTCATCCTATATCTGCTCCACAACAGACTGAATCTCAGTTACTTTGATATCTAAATCATAGAATTTTTGTTCCACGATTCTTTATAGGCTCTCCTGGTTTTGAGTTAGGGTGGCCAACCCCTTCTCAATCCTCAGAGATGATGCTATCAAGTAACCAAGCTGGTCCTGCTTGCTTTTCAAAAAGTACTCAGATGCCTCCTCTTGAGTTGGCATCTTGGCAGCCTTCTCCATCTTTGCCTTCTCCTTCTTTGCTTGTGCTTGCACTGAGGAGGGTTCATCTTCATTCATCACAACTTGGTTGTCCTCGAAGTCAGGATAGATAGGAAAGTGTTCCTTATCCAACAAGTATGTGCCTGTGCCCATCTTTGAGTTTATCAACTCCTGGATCTGTGGGGCATATCCACAACTTCTTTTCTGGTCAGCTGCAGTCCTCTTGATAGTCTCAACTATAAGGCTCATGACCTTGAACTTCTGTGGCACATCAAATATATGTAGCAAGTTAATTGCATGGCCTCTGATCATTCTGTGATCACCAGACTTGGGCAAGAGAGTGTGCCTAAGGATCTAGTTGATTGTAGGCAGCCCTGACAGCAAGTGTTTTACTGACCCAAACTGGTGAGTCTCAAGATCTTCTTCAGGAATCTCCTTGTACATGTTTGCCATAGAGTTGTGATCCATCTTCTTCTTGGCATAGACATCCAAGTCATCTTCTTCTTCCTTAGGAGCATTGATCAGATTTGCCCATTCCTCAATAGTTGAGTGGTACCTTGTACCTTCAGACATCCATACTATCCTGCCATCTGGATAGAAGTGTGCTGTGGAGTAGAATTGCATTATGAGCTCCTCATTCCACTTTGTGAGCTTCTGCCCAACAAAGTCTACAACTCCACAAGCACTGAAACTATCAAACACACCAGGATAGTGTTCCTCATTTTCCTTGATATACTTCCAGTCGACCCACCTCATTTCACACACTATAGGCTTCTTGTCCAGCAACACTGTCTCATAAAAATCTTGTTGTTCCTTTGTGTGGAACCTGTAATCAACAGCAGCCCTTCTCCTGGTAGCATATGGATCTGTCTCTCTCCATTTCCTCAGTCCTGAGTCTCTCCTGATCTTCATGTTCTCAGCCACAGGATGAGCATCATTGTGGTCTGGAATTTTTGGCTTCAATTTTCTCAGAACATGCTCTTCATCTTCTTCTTCAGCAACAGTCTTAGGCACTGGGGCCTTGTTCTTCTCAGCAGCTGGTATGTTTCTGGTATTCTCTTTGGTGCAGTCTTGGGCTTGGAGGCAGCTTTGGGTGCTTCTTTGGGCTTTGATGATGCAGCCCCTGTCCTGATAGCATCACCCATAAGCTTCTGTGCCTTGGGTGCTGGTGCAGCAACCTCTTCTTCCTCTTCTTCTTCCATCATGGAACCTTTCCAATCACTTTGGCCATGGTCTTCTTGACCCTTTCCTTCCTTTTCTTTCCTTCTGCAGTAGGCTCTTTGGGTTGAGATTCCAAAGATGCTTGAGAGGATGCTCTGGCCTTAGACATTGGTTGTCTTCCTGCTAGCCTTTTGATCTTCATCCCTGGCTTAACTGCAGCTGAGCTGTACTCCTTCTTAACCACTTTCTTCTTTGACATGGCCTCATCCTCAGTCGCCACATAGTCTTCATCCTCAGACTCTGAAGTTTTCTTCTTGCTTGCTCTAGTGGCAGCCTTTGGCAAATTGCTTGGGGTGCTCCTACTACCATCATCTGAACTGCTAGAGGGACTAGTGCCCTCACTCAGGTGAACCTGCTCCTCTGACCTGTTCTGGCTGTCACTCTGGTCAGACATGTTGCAAACACTAACTGCAAACCCTGTGAATAGATTGTAGATGAGATAGAGTGGATGAGCATCACAAAATGCAAAGATTTTTGCAAAATAATGAGTCAAAAACTTAGTTTTAGTTTTCCACAGAAAGCATTTCGGATCAACTGATTTGCAAACTCGGTGATACCGAAGCAGCTGTTGGAACCTAAACTAGTGAACTCGGTCAGACCGAGTCACAGTTCGGTGGCACCGAGACTGCTAGGGTTTCACAAAGTCCTGAACTCGGTCACACCGATTTGCAATTCTCGGTCAGACCGAGAACCACATGTGCAATGGCCTTGGCCGAATCGGTGGAACCGAGTTCTGCAACCCGGTGGGTCCGAGATGGTTTCGGCAGAAACCTAACCCTAAATTTTTGATTCAACTCTAATCTACGGAGTGTTTTGACTGGATAGAAGCGTTTCAATTGTGGTAAGAATCATAATGAACACAATGTGCTAGGAATCGGATGGGGATAGCACTGTGATCGAGTCCATACCCTAGTTCGGCGATGAACTCGCTACGGCGGCAACGGCGGGGAAGAATTCCATTGACGGTGGCGGAGACCAGCGACAGGAGGCTGCTGGCAGCGAGGAGGACGATCCGGAGACCCAGGAGGCAGAGCGAGCTATGCACAGGCGAAGGGGTTTCGGAGAAATTTCCAAAATTTTGCCCGTGAGTATATATAGCCCGACCCTATCAGTGTGACCGAGTGGAACAACTCGGTGGCACCGAGATGCATAACTATTAACAGTTACAGCAACTCGGTGTGACCGAAAAGTTCAAATCGGTTGCACCGAGATTGAAAACCTAGATCGACTTAGTGATCTCGGTATGACCGAAATGGAGGAATCGGTCAGACCAAAACACACAAAGAAGTTTTGGAAGTTTAAGTCTATGACGAATCGGGGACTCCGAGTGCTCCTCACACAGAGTGGTTTGAATTTGACTTGATCAAATTTTGTGATGTAGCATGAATAGATTTGAGACGAGAAAAGCATAGATAGCTAGAGAGGGTTCTTAGGCATTCTTGTCCATCCACTTGGCAAAAGAAAAGAAAACCAATCAATCAAAACAACAAGTGGATGTCCTTGAATGAGTAAAATATGCAATCAACATGCTCACACAATAAAATGGCAATTGAAATATGTGGCAAAGCATGCACAACCAATTCTAGCATCTATCAAACAATTTGCGATGACTAGGTCATCTATATATGAGTATATTGACTTAGGAGTCAAATGAGAACATTTGATCATAGGTCATACTCATCGTTTAAGCACAAGTGGGGTTACCACTTTTACATAAAGCATTGTTGTGTTCACACCATTAGAGTTGCTTTAGCTCAATTCTTAGAGTAAAGCTCCCCTAGATGTGAGATCCCCCCTAAGAGGGATGAACTAACCTTGGGTTTTTTTCGATGATGACTTCATGTAGATGTTGAAGATGTGGATGCTCAATGTTGATGTAGATCATTTGGAGCTATCCATTGGAGTGAGTTGCACTTTCAATACCTACACGGGTTAGTCCCATAAGGAACAAACAAGGATATCCATAGACATAGAGTGATGCACACACAAGATGATGTCTATGAAAGCTTTTAGGTTACCTTGTCCCTTGTCTTGCCAACAAGAGGGTTTGTGACTCCTTGAACTAGTGCAAGATGTGGAAGTTGATTGCACTTGTTCTTGCCAAGATGATAAGAGTGAAGTATGTTGGCGGAGTCACCCTCAAGAACTCTCTAGTTCTTCTTCTTCGGGATCCACACCATCTTAATGGGAATCCTCGGTGTTGTAGTTGTACTTGATGAAGTGGAACTTGAAGTAGTCTTGGGAACCCACTTGACCAAGGCCTTAGGAGCTTCTTCAAATGCATCAATTTTCCTCTTGAAGCTTGTCCTTGCCTTTTTGCGTGTGGTCTTGTGATGGAAGATCATCTTGAGCTTGTGTCCCTTTGAGAGAAGTAGGATCATACTCCTTTTGTTGAGGAACAAACTTCGTCTTGGGGTATTGATCTTCTTCCCACTCAACTCCATTGGCATTGAACTTTTGTTCAAAACCAACACCTTGATTCTTCCGGTGCCTTCCTTGCTTGCGTACAATTTCCTCGAATTGCTTACTTCCGGCAAGGCTCTTGTAAACACCTTTCTCTATAATTCCCTTCAATAAGCTATTTTCTTGCTCAAGTGTAACTTGGCTAAGAGAATAATTAGTGGAATCAAGAGAACTACTAGAAGCAACAATATTGGATTTAGCATGATTATTGTTACTACTAGAGGAAGAATCTTTCTTGTTCTTGTTACTAGACTTGACTTGAGGCATGTAAGTGGATAAGAGTAGACGCTTGGCAATGTAAGAAGAACTTTTCTTGCGAAGATCATCATTGATTGCTTTTAAGAACTCATGCTCTTGCTCAAGGTTGAGCTTTTCAAAGCGCAATTTCTCATGAGTCCTTAAAAGTTCTCGATGATCTCCTAGGATAGTTTCATGAGCTAACTTAAGAGTGTTTAGTTCTTTAGTTAGAGACTCAATCTTCTCCTTATCATTGTCATTCATTTTATCTTGATTAGCATGATTAATTGACGTTTCATCATAGTATTCATCACTAGAGTTGTCAACAAGTAAATCATCATCACCTAACAAGTCATCTTCATCACTATTGAAATCAACATACTCGGGGTGTGATACCTTTGGGCCTTTAGCCATGAAGCATGTTCCAACTCCTTCATTTGGTGAATCAAATATGTCGTAGGAGTTGGTTGTCACAAGTGCTAGACCGGCAACACCTTCATCTTGAGTATATTCGGAGTCGGAGTGATAGCTTCTCTCGGAGTGGTTGTCGGAGTCGGAGCCGGATACCCATTCACCAACATGAGCTTGATGTCTTCGTTTTGTGTAGCTCCTTGATGACTTGTCCTTTCTTTCTGAATCCTTGCTTCTCCATGAGGGTCTTTGTTCATAAAGATCATCTCTGCTCCTTCTTTCTCTAGATGGTGATTCTTCTCTTCTACTTCTTCTCTTGGGAGAATCTTCTCTTCTCTTGTAGGGGGCCGTACACTCATTGGAATAGTGTCCGGGCCTTCCACAATTGTAGCAGTTTCGCTCTCGACTAGAAGATCTTTTGTCATTGTAGTACCTTGATTTGGAGCTTCTCTCTCTGCTTCTACTCTTGTAGAACTTGTTGAAGTTCTTCATCATTAAGCTCAATTCTTCATTGAAGGTTTGTTTCTCACTCGATGATGTGGGGGCTTCACATGAGGCTTTGTAAGCACCACTTGATTTGTTGTGAAGTTCCTCTTTATCCTTGAGTGACATCTCATGAGCAACAATTCTTCCGATGACTTCCATTGGCTTGAGATCTTTGTAATTGGGCATCATTTGGATCAATGTGCACACGGTATCATATTTTCCATCCAAGGCTCTTAGGATCTTCTTGATGATGAATCTATCGGTCATCTCTTCACTCCCTAAGTCGGCAATCTCATTTGTGATAAGAGCAAGCCTAGAGTACATTTCAGCGACACCTTCACCATCCTTCATTTTGAACTTGTCAAGTTAACTCTGAAGCACATCCAACTTGGATTCCTTGACGGAGTCGGTACCATCATGCATGTCAATCAAAGTATCCCAAATTTCCTTCGCATTCTCAAGACGGCTGAGTTTGTTGAATTCTTCGGGGCACAATCCGTTGAAGAGGATATCACAAGCTTGAGCATTGTATAGTAGCATCTTCAACTCATCCATGGTAGCTTCACGATTCGGTTCTCTCCCATCAAAGAGTTCACCTTACAAGCCAACACACACAATAGCCCAAACGGCAGGGTTATGTCCAAGAATATGCATTTTCATCTTATGCTTCCAACTAGCAAAATTAGTACCATCAAAGTAAGGACCTCTATGGTGATAATTTCCCTCGCTAGACGCCATACTCTCCTAGGTTGTGAAACCAAGGCTATGACCACCAAAAGCTATGGAAATCAAAGCAAATGGAGACCAAGGCTCTGATACCACTTGTAGGATCTAAAGTATGTCTAGAGGGGGGCGGGGTGATTAGACTACTCGACCAAATAAAAATCTAGCCTTTTCCCAATTTTAGTTCTTAGCAGATTTTAGCTATCTTAGCACAAGTCAAGCAATCTCCACACAATTCAAGCAAGCATGCAAAAGAGTATATGAGCAGCGGAAAGTAAAGCATGCAACTTGCAAGAATGTAAAGGGAAGGGTTTGGAGGATTCAAACGCAATTGGAGACACGGATGTTTTTGTCGTGGTTCCGATAGGTGGAGATATCGTACATCCACGTTGATGAAGACTTCAACCCACGGAGGGTAACGGTTGCGCGAGTCCACGGAGGGCTCCACCCACGAAGGGTCCACGAAGAAGCAACCTTGTCTATTCCATCATGGCCGTCGCCCACGAAGGACTTGCCTCACTAGCGGTAGATCTTCACAAAGTAGGCGATCTCCTTGCCCTTACAAACTCCTTGGTTCAACTCCACAATCTTGTCGGAGGCTCCCAAGTGACACCTAGCCAATCTAGGAGACACCACTCTCCAAGAAGTAACAAATGGTGTGTTGATGATGAACTCCTTGCTCTTGTGCTTCAAATGATAGTCTCCCCAACACTCAACTCTCTTTCACAGGATTTGGATTTGGTGGAAAGAAGATTTGAGTGGAAAGCAACTTAGGGAAGGCTAGAGATGAAGATTCATATGGTTGGAATGGAATATCTTGACCTCAACACAAGTGTAGGTGGTTCTCTCTCAGAAAATGTGTATTGGAAGTGTAGGTATGTTCTGATGGCTCTCTTCACGAATGAAGAGTGGGTGGAGGGGTATATATAGCCTCCACACAGAATCTAACCGTTACACACAATTTGCCAAACTCGGTGGGACCGAATGGTTAAACTCGGTCAGACCGATTTAGCAAACCTAGTGACCGTTAGGATTTTCGGTGGGACTGAGATGCAACTCGGTAGGACCGATATGGTTAAGGTTAGGGCATAATGTAATCTCGGTGTGACCGATTACACAAACTCGGTGGGACCGATTTTGGTAATAAGCTAACCAGAGAGTTGGTCAAGTAAACTCGGTGGGACCGATTCGCTCATCTCGGTGAGACCGAAATGTTACAAAAGGGAAACAGAGAGTTTACATTGCAATCTCGGTGGGACCGATCGCTCATCTCGGTAAGACCGAAATGTTACGAAGGGAAACAGAGAGATTACAATCCCATCTCGGTGAGACCGAGATCCCTATCGGTGAAACCAAATTGCTAGGGTTTGTGGCAGTGGCTATGACATTTGAAACTCGGTGGCGCCGGATAGATAGAATCGGTGGGGCCGAGTTTGACTTTTGGTTTAGGTCATATGTGGATGTGGGAAGGTAGTTGAGGGTTTTGGAGCATATCACTAAGCATTTTGAGCAAGCAAGCCATTAAGAAACACCTCATCCCTCCTTGATAGTATTGGCTTTTCCTATAGACTCAATGTGATCTTGGATCACTAAAATATAAAATGTAGAGTCTTGATCTTGAAGCTTGAGCCAAAGTTTTTGTCCTTAGAATTTTGAGGGATCCACTTTCCTCATCCATGCCATGCCATTCATTGAGCTTTTCCTGAAATATTAATCTTGGAATAATGTTAGCTCAATGAGCTATATGTTGTTAGGAATTACCAAAACCACCCAGGGATAGTTGCACTTTCAGCACGGAAGAACCCGACGAATGAGCATGACCTGGACCACATTGACAAGCTTGATCTTCGTATCCATCATATTCTGGACACACGTCTGTGAAGGAAATATGCCCTAGAGGCAATAATAAAGTTATTATTTATTTCCTTATATCATGATAAATGTTTATTATTCATGCTAGAATTGTATTAACCGGAAACATAATACATGTGTGAATACATAGACAAACAGAGTGTCACTAGTATGCCTTTACTTGACTAGCTCGTTAATCAAAGATGGTTATGTTTCCTAACCATGGACAAAGAGTTGTTATTTGATTAACGGGATCACATCATTAGGTGAATGATCTGATTGACATGACCCATTCCATTAGCTTAGCACCCAATCGTTTAGTATGTTGCTATTGCTTTCTTCATGACTTATACATGTTCCTATGACTATGAGATTATGCAACTCCCGTTTACCGGAGGAACACTTTGTGTGCTACCAAACATCACAACGTAACTGGGTGATTATAAAGGAGCTCTATAGGTGTCTCCAAAGGTACATGTTGGGTTGGCGTATTTCGAGATTAGGATGTCACTCCGATTGTCGGAGAGGTATCTCTGGGCCCTCTCGGTAATGCACATCACATAAGCCTTGCAAGAATTGCAACTAATGAGTTAGTTGTGAGATGATGTATTACGGAACGAGTAAAGAGACTTGCCGGTAACGAGATTGAACTTGGTATTGAGATACCGATGATCGAATCTCGGGCAAGTAACATACCGATGACAAAGGGAACAACGTATGTTGTTATGCGGTCTGACCGATAAAAGATCTTCGTAGAATATGTAGGAGCCAATATGAGCATCCAGGTTCTGCTATTGGTTATTGACCGGAGACGTGTCTTGGTCATGTCTACATTGTTCTCAAACCCGTAGGGTCCGCACGCTTAAGGTTTTGATGACAGTTATTTTATGAGTTTATGCATTTTGATGTACCGAAGTTTGTTCGGAGTCCCGGATGTGATCACGAACATGACGAGGAGTCTCGAAATGGTCGAGACATAAAGATTGATATATTGGAAGCCTATATTTGGATATCGGAAGTGTTCCGGGTGAAATCGGGATTTTACCGGAGTACCGGGAGGTTACCGGAACCCCCGGGAGGAATATGGGCCTTAGTGGGCTTTAGTGGAAGAGAGGAGAGGTGGCCAGGTCTGGGCCGCGTGCCCCTCCCCCCCTAGTCCGAATAGGACAAGGAGAGGGGGCCGGCGCCCCCTTCCTTCTCTCTCTCCTCTTTCCCCCCTCCCGAATCCTATTCCAACTAGGAAAGGGGGGGGGGAATCCTACTCTCGGAGGGAGTAGGACTCCTCCTGGCGTGCCCTCTCCTGGCCGGCCACACCCCCCCTTGATCCTTTATATACGGGGGCAGGGACACCCCATAGACACACAAGTTAATCCACGTGATCATATTCTTAGCCATGTGCGGTGCCCCCTTCCACCATAGTCCTCGATAATATTGTAGCGGTGCTTAGGCGAAGCCCTGCGACGGTAGTACATCAAGATCGTCACCACGCCGTTGTGCTGACGGAACTCTTCCCCGACACTTTGCTGGATCGGAGTCCGGGGATCGTCATCGAGCTGAACGTGTGCTAGAACTCGGAGGTGCCGTAGTTTCGGTGCTTGATCGGTCGGGCCGTGAAGACGTACGACTACATCAACCACGTTGTGCTAACGCTTCCGTTGTCGATCTACAAGGGTACGTAGATCACACTCTCCCCTCTCGTTGCCATGCATCACCATGATCTTGCGTGTGCGTAGGAATTTTTTTGAAATTACTATGTTCCCCAACAGTGGCATCCGAGCCTAGGTTTTATATGTTGATGTTATATGCACGAGTAGAACACAAGTGAGTTGTGGGCGATATAAGTCATACTGCTTACCAGCATGTCATACTTTGGTTCGGCGGTATTGTTGGACGAAGCGGCCCGGACCGACATTACGCGTACGCTTACGCGAGACCGGTTCTCCCGACATGCTTTGCACAAAGGTGGCTAGCGGGTGACAGTTTCTCCAACTTTAGTTGAACCAAGTGTGGCTACGCCCGGTCCTTGCGAAGGTTAAAACAGCACCAACTTGACAAACTATCATTGTGGTTTTGATGCGTAGGTAAGATTGGTTCTTGCTTAAGCCGGTAGCAGCCACGTAAAACTTGCAATAACAAAGTAGAGGACGTCTAACTTGTTTTTGCAGGGCATGTTGTGATGTGATATGGTCAAGACATGATGCTAAATTTTATTGTATGAGATGATCATGTTTTGTAACCGAGTCATCGGCAACTGGCAGGAGCCATATGGTTGTCACTTTATTGTATGCAATGCAATCGCGCTGTAATGCTTTACTTTATCACTAAGCGGTAGCGATAGTCGTGGAAGCATAAGATTGGCGAGACGACAACGATGCTATGATGGAGATCAAGGTGTCGCCCCAGTGACGATGGTGATCATGACGGTGCTTCGAAGATGGAGATCACTAGCACAAGATGATGATGGCCATATCATATCAGTTATATTGATTGCATGTGATGTTTATCTTTTATGCATCTTATCTTGCTTTGATTGACGGTAGCATTATAAGATGATCTCTCACTAATTATCAAGAAGTGTTCTCCCTGAGTATGCACCGTTGCGAAAGTTCTTCGTGCTGAGACACCACGTGATGATCGGGTGTGATAGGCTCTACGTTCAAATACAACGGGTGCAAAACAGTTGCACACGCGGAATACTCAGGTTATACTTGACGAGCCAAGAATATACAGATATGGCCTCGGAACACGGAGACCGAAAGGTCGAGCGTGAATCATATAGTAGATATGATCAACATAGTGATGTTCACCAATGAAACTACTCCATCTCACGTGATGATCGGACATGGTTTAGTTGATTTGGATCACGTAATCACTTAGAGGATTAGAGGGATGTCTATCTAAGTGGGAGTTCTTTAAGTAATATGATTAATTGAACCTAAATTTATCATGAACTTAGTACCTGATAGTATCTTGCTTATTTATGTTTGATTGTAGATAGATGGCCCGTGCTGTTGTTCCGTTGAATTTTAATGCGTTCCTTGAGAAAGCTAAGTTGAAAGATGATGGTAGAAATTACACGGACTGGGTCCGTAACTTGAGGATTATCCTCATTGCTGCACAGAAGAATTACGTCCTGGAAGCACCGCTGGGTGCCAGGCCTGCTGCTGGAGCAACACCAGATGTTATGAACGTCTGGCAGAGCAAAGCTGATGACTACTCGATAGTTCAGTGTGCCATGCTTTACGGCTTAGAATCGGGACTTCAACGACGTTTTGAACGTCATGGAGCATATGAGATGTTCCAGGAGTTGAAGTTAATATTTCAAGCAAATGCCCGGATTGAGAGATATGAAGTCTCCAATAAGTTATATAGCTGCAAGATGGAGGAGAACAGTTCTGTCAGTGAGCATATACTCAAAATGTCTGGGTATAATAATCACTTGATTCAATTGGGAGTTAATCTTCCAGATGATTGCGTCATTGACAGAATTCTCCAATCACTGCCACCAAGCTACAAGAGCTTCGTGATGAACTATAATATGCAAGGGATGAATAAGACTATTCTCAAGCTCTTCGCAATGCTGAAAGCTGCGGAGGTAGAAATCAAGAAGGAGCATCAAGTGTTGATGGTCAACAAGACCACTAGTTTCAAGAAAAAGGGCAAAGGGAAGAAGAAGGGGAACTTCAAAAAGAACAGCAAGCAAGTTGCTGCTCAAGAGAAGAAACCCAAACCTGGACCTAAGCCTAAAACTGAGTGCTTCTACTGCAAGCAGACTGGTCACTGGAAGCGGAACTGCCTCAAGTATTTGGCGGATAAGAAGGATGGCAAGGTGAACAAAGGTATATGTGATATACATGTTATTGATGTGTACCTTACTAATGCTCGCAGTAGCACCTGGGTATTTGATACTGGTTCTGTTGCTAATATTTGCAACTCGAAACAGGGACTACGGATTAAGCGAAGATTGGCTAAGGATGAGGTGACGATGCGCGTGGGAAATGGTTCCAAAGTCGATGTGATCGCAGTCGGCACGCTACCTCTACATCTACCTTCGGGATTAATATTAGACCTAAATAATTGTTATTTGGTGCCAGCGTTAAGCATGAACATTATATCTGGATCTTGTTTGATGCGAGACGATTATTCATTTAAATCAGAGAATAATGGTTGTTCTATTTACATGAGTAATATCTTTTATGGTCATGCACCCTTAAAGAGTGGTCTATTCTTATTAAATCTCGATAGTAGTGACACACATATTCATAGTGTTGAAACCAAAAGATGCAGAGTTGATAATGATAGTGCAACTTATTTGTGGCACTGCCGTTTAGGTCATGTCGGTATAAAGCGCATGAAGAAACTCCATACTGATGGGCTTTTGGAACCACTTGATTATGAATCACTTGGTACTTGCGAACCGTGCCTTATGGGTAAGATGACAAAAACACCGTTCTCCGGTACTATGGAGAGAGCAACAGATTTGTTGGAAATCATACACACAGATGTATGTGGTCCGATGAATGTTGAGGCTCGTGGCGGATATCGTTATTTTCTCACCTTCACAGATGACTTAAGCAGATATGGGTATATCTACTTAATGAAACACAAGTCCGAGACGTTTGAAAAATTCAAAGAATTTCAGAGTGAAGTTGAAAATCATCATAACAAGAAAATAAAATTCCTACGATCTGATCGTGGAGGAGAATATTTGAGTTACAAGTTTGGTGTACATTTGAAACAATGTGGAATAGTTTCGCAACTCACGCCACCCGGAACACCACAGCGTAATGGTGTGTCCGAACGTCGTAATCGTACTTTACTAGATATGGTGCGATCTATGATGTCTCTTACTGATTTACCGCTATCGTTTTGGGGATATGCTCTAGAGACGGCCGCATTCACGTTAAATAGGGCGCCATCAAAATCCATTGAGACGACGCCTTATGAACTGTGGTTTGGCAAGAAACCAAAGTTGTCGTTTCTGAAAGTTTGGGGCTGCGATGCTTATGTGAAAAAGCTTCAACCTGATAAGCTCGAACCCAAATCGGAAAAATGTGTCTTCATAGGATATCCAAAGGAAACTATTGGATACGCCTTCTATCACAGATCCGAAGGCAAGACTTTTGTTGCTAAATTCGGAAACTTTCTAGAGAAGGAGTTTCTCTCGAAAGAAGTGAGTGGGAGGAAAGTAGAACTTGACGAGGTAACTGTACCTACTCCCTTATTGGAAAGTAATACATCACAGAAACCTGTTTCTGTGACACCTACACCAATTAGTGAGGAAGCTAATGATAATGATCATGAAACTTCAGAACAAGATACTACTGAACCTCGTAGATCAACCAGAATGAGATCCGCGCCAGAGTGGTACGGTAATCCTGTTCTGGAAGTCATGCTATTAGATCATGATGAACCTACGAACCATGAAGAAGCGATGGTGAGCCCAGATTCCGCAAAATGGCTTGAAGCCATGAAATCTGAGATGGGATCCATGTATGAGAACAAAGTATGGACTTTGGTTGACTTGCCCAATGATCGGCAAGCAATTGAGAATAAATGGATCTTCCAGAAGAAGACTGACATTGACGGTAATATTACTGTCTACAAATCTCGACTTGTCGCAAAAGGTTTTCGGCAAGTTCAAGGGATTGACTACGATGAGACCTTCTCACCCGTAGCGATGCTTAAGTCTGTCCGAATCATGTTAGCAATTGCCGTATTTTATGATTATGAAATTTGGCAGATGGATGTCAAAACTGCATTCCTGAATGGATTTCTGGAAGAAGAGTTGTATATGATGCAACCAGAAGGTTTTGTCGATCCAAAGGGAGCTAACAACGTGTGCAAGCTCCAGCGATCCATTTATGGACTGGTGCAAGCCTCTCGGAGTTGGAATAAACACTTTGATAGTGTGATCAAAGCATTTGGTTTTATACAGACTTTTGGAGAAGCCTGTATTTACAAGAAAGTGAGTGGGAGCTCTGTAGCATTTCTGATATTATATGTGGATGACATATTACTAATTGGAAATGATATAGAATTTCTGGATAGCATAAAGGGATACTTGAATAAGAGTTTTTCAATGAAAGACCTCGGTGAAGCTGCTTACATATTAGGCATTAAGATCTACAGAGATAGATCAAGACGCTTAATTGGACTTTCACAAAGCACATACCTTGACAAAGTTTTGAAGAAGTTCAAAATGGATCAAGCAAAGAAAGGGTTCTTGCCTGTGTTACAAGGTGTGAAGTTGAGTCAGACTCAATGCCCGACCACTGCAGAAGATAGAGAGAAAATGAAAGATGTTCCCTATGCTTCAGCCATAGGCTCTATCATGTATGCAATGATGTGTACCAGACCTGATGTGTGCCTTGCTATAAGTCTAGCAGGGAGGTACCAAAGTAATCCAGGAGTGGATCACTGGACAGCGGTCAAGAACATCCTGAAATACCTGAAAAGGACTAAAGATATGTTTCTCGTTTATGGAGGTGACAAAGAGCTAATCGTAAATGGTTACGTTGATGCGAGCTTTGACACTAATCCGGACGATTCTAAATCACAAACCGGATACGTGTTTACATTAAATGGCGGAGCTGTCAGTTGGTGCAGTTCTAAACAAAGCATCGTGGCGGGATCTACGTGTGAAGCGGAATACATAGCTGCTTCGGAAGCAGCAAATGAAGGAGTCTGGATGAAGGAGTTCATATCCGATCTAGGTGTCATACCTAGTGCATCGGGTCCAATGAAAATCTTTTGTGACAATACTGGTGCAATTGCCTTGGCAAAGGAATCCAGATTTCACAAGAGAACCAAGCACATCAAGAGACGCTTCAATTCCATCCGGGATCTAGTCCAGGTGGGAGACATAGAGATTTACAAGATACATACGGATCTGAATGTAGCAGACCCGTTGACTAAGCCTCTTCCACGAGCAAAACATGATCAGCACCAAAGCTCCATGGGTGTTAGAATCATTACTGTGTAATCTAGATTATTGACTCTAGTGCAAGTGGGAGACTGAAGGAAATATGCCCTAGAGGCAATAATAAAGTTATTATTTATTTCCTTATATCATGATAAATGTTTATTATTCATGCTAGAATTGTATTAACCGGAAACATAATACATGTGTGAATACATAGACAAACAGAGTGTCACTAGTATGCCTTTACTTGACTAGCTCGTTAATCAAAGATGGTTATGTTTCCTAACCATGGACAAAGAGTTGTTATTTGATTAACGGGATCACATCATTAGGTGAATGATCTGATTGACATGACCCATTCCATTAGCTTAGCACCCGATCGTTTAGTATGTTGCTATTGCTTTCTTCATGACTTATACATGTTCCTATGACTATGAGATTATGCAACTCCCGTTTACCGGAGGAACACTTTGTGTGCTACCAAACGTCACAACGTAACTGGGTGATCATAAAGGAGCTCTACAGGTGTCTCCAAAGGTACATGTTGGGTTGGCGTATTTCGAGATTAGGATGTCACTCCGATTGTCGGAGAGGTATCTCTGGGCCCTCTCGGTAATGCACATCACATAAGCCTTGCAAGAATTGCAACTAATGAGTTAGTTGTGAGATGATGTATTACGGAACGAGTAAAGAGACTTGCCGGTAACGAGATTGAACTAGGTATTGAGATACCTACGATCGAATCTCGGGCAAGTAACATACCGAAGACAAAGGGAACAACGTATGTTGTTATGCGGTCTGACCGATAAAAGATCTTCGTAGAATATGTAGGAGCCAATATGAGCATCCAGGTTCCGCTATTGGTTATTGACCGGAGACGTGTCTCGGTCATGTCTACATTGTTCTCGAACCCGTAGGGTTCGCACGCTTAAGGTTTTGATGACAGTTATTTTATGAGTTTATGCATTTTGATGTACCGAAGTTTGTTCGGAGTCCCGGATGTGATCACGGACATGACGAGGAGTCTCGAAATGGTTGAGACATAAAGATTGATATATTGGAAGCCTATATTTGGATATCGGAAGTGTTCCGGGTGAAATCGGGATTTTACCGGAGTACCGGGAGGTTACCGGAACCCCCCGGGAGGTATATGGGCCTTAGTGGGCTTTAGTGGAAGAGAGGAGAGGTGGCCAGGTCTGGGCCACGCGCCCCTCCCCCCCTAGTCTGAATAGGACAAGGAGAGGGGGCCGGCGCCCCCCTTCCTTCTCTCTCTCCTCTTTCCCCCCTCTCGAATCCTATTCCAACTAAGAAAGGGGGGGAATCCTACTCCCGGAGGGAGTAGGACTCCTCCTGGCGCGCCCTCTCCTGGCCGGCCGCACCCCCCCTTGATCCTTTATATACCGGGGCAGGGACACCCCATAGACACACAAGTTGATCCACGTGATCATATTCTTAGCCGTGTGTGGTGCCCCCTTCCACCATAGTCCTCGATAATATTGTAGCGGTGCTTAGGCGAAGCCCTGCGACGGTAGTACATCAAGATCGTCACCACGTCATCGTGCTGACGGAACTCTTCCCCGACACTTTGCTGGATCGGAGTCCGGGGATCGTCATCGAGCTGAACGTGTGCTAGAACTCGGAGGTGCCGTAGTTTCAGTGCTTGATCGGTCGGGCCGTGAAGACGTACGACTACATCAACCACGTTGTGCTAACGCTTCCGTTGTCGATCTACAAGGGTACGTAGATCACACTCTCCCCTCTCGTTGCTATGCATCAGCATGATCTTGCGTGTGCGTAGGAATTTTTTTGAAATTACTACGTTCCCCAATAATCTGGAGCCCAGTCAGTTCGTCTGAGGAACCCTAGGTTAGGCCCCTCTCTTGCTAGGAGGTAAGCCGCACCAGGAATCCAGATATGAATTCGGGGGCCGCCACCTAGTTGGCGTCACGTGGCTCGATGATATAGAATCACCCCGATTGCCACCCTTTCACCATCTCCGCAAACGAGCCTTCGGGCCAGGTAACGTTGGGCATCTTTCCTACCATCGCGCCTCCGCATTCTGCTTGTTGGCCGCTCACCACCTTCGGCTTCACGTTGAAGGTCTTCAACCATAGGCTGAAATGAGGCGGGATGCAGAGGAAGGCCTCGCACACGACAATGAATGCCGTGATGTTGAGGATGAAGTTGGGGGCTAAGTCATGGAAGTCTAGCTCGTAGTAAAACATCAGTCCACGAACGAAGGGGTGGAGAGGGAAACCCAGCCCGTAGACGAAATGTGTGAGGAAAACAACCCTCTCGTGGGGCTCTGGAGTAGGGACGATCTGTGCCTTATCCGGGAGTCGGTGAGCGATCTCCTTGGCCAGATATCCGGCTTCCCGGAGCACCTTGATATCCTTCTTCTTGACGGAGGAGGCCATCCACTTACCCCCATCTCCATATCCGGACATTTTTTTTGAGTGTTTTCTCGGTTGAGGGAAAAGCTAGAAGCTTGGGCGCTGGAGCTCAGGGACGGAAAGGCTGAGGAAGGGCGGAGGTGTGGGTGAAGGTAGGGAATCCTTATCCCCTTATAAAGACCGTGATTGTCAAGCGTCTCCCCACTCGCCTTGAACTCGCCTATTCCCAAGGGCCGTGCAAAATGGCACGGTTGGGTCACCCACACCCGATTGGTGAGAATCCCGTAATAAGGGGGCACGATCTCTGCTTCGACAAGATCTGCCAATTGCAACGGCGTCTCGAAACATGGAGCGGCAGATGAAAAACGGTCCAAAATTATGACCGGACAGGCGTGATGTCATATTGTAAAAGGTGTCAGCGGATTAGACTCGTGCAAAAATATATATTCTCTCTACGGTTTTGTATGGTGTGTGTGACAGGTCCGGATACTATCATCGCATCCGAAGACTATTTTGAAGTTTGGATAAAAGGGAACCCACCTTGCAATGCCGAAGATAATCTGCACGCCGAACTCCTCGTCATTTAAGCCATGTTCAGGGGCTACTGAGGGAGTCCTGGACTAAGGGGTCCTCGGGCGTCCGGCCTGTTATCCATGGGCCGGACTGATGGGTTGTGAAGACATGAAGGCCAAAGACTATACCAGAGTCCGGATTGGACTCTCCTTGGCATGGAAGGCAATCTTGGCGACCGACTATAAAGATTCCTTCTTATGTAACCAACTCTATGTAAACCCTAGATCCCCTCGGTGTCTATATAAACCGGAGGGGAAAGTCCGGAAAGGACACATTCATTACCATAGTCATATAGGCTAGGCTTCTAGGGTTTAGCCATCACGATCTCGTGGTAGATCAACTCTTGTAACACCCATATTCATCAATATCAATCAAGCAGGACGTAGGGTATTACCTCCATAGAGAGGGACCGATCCTGGGTAAACATTGTGTCCCCTGTCTCCTGTTACCATCGATCCTAGATGCACAGTTCGGGACCCCCTACCCGAGATCGTTTGTATCTCAATACCTAGTTCAATCTCATTACCAGCAAGTCTCTTTACTCATTCCTTAATGCATCATCCCGCAACTAACTCATTAGTCACATTGCTTGCAAGGCTTATAGTGATGTGCATTACCAAAAGGGCCCAGAGATACCTCTCCGTAACATGGAGTGACAAATCCTAATCTCGATCTATGCCAACTCAACAAACACCATTAGAGACATCTATAGAGCATCTTTATAGTCACCCAGTTATGTTGTGACTTTTGATAGCACACTAAGTGTTCCTCCGGTATTCGGGAGTTGCATGATCTCATAGTCATAGGAACATGTATAAGTAATGGAGAGAGCAATAGCAGTAAACTAAACGATCATCGTGATAAGCTAACGGATAGTCAAGTCAATAACATCATTCTTTAATGATGTGATCCCATTAATCAAATGACAACTCATGTCTATGGTTAGGAAACATAACAATCATTGATTCAACGAGCTAGTCAAGTAGAGGCATACTAGTGACACTATGTTTGTCTATGTATTCACACATGTACTATGTTTCCGGTGAATACAATTCGAGCATGAATAATAAACATTTATCATGATATAAGGAAATATAAATAACAACTTTATTATTGCCTCGAGAGCATATTTCCTTCAGTCTCCCACTTGCACTAGAGTCAATAATCTAGATTACATTGTAATGATTCTAACACCCATGGGGTCTTGGTGCTGATCATGTTTTGCTCATGAGAGAAACTTAGTCAACGGGTCTACAACATTCAGATCCGTATGTATCTTGCAAATCTCTATGTCTCCCTCCTTGACTTGATCGCTGATGGAATTGAAGTGTCTCTTGATGTGCTTGGTTCTCTTGTGAAATCTGGATTCCTTTGCCAAGGCAATTGCACCAGTGTTGTCAAAAGAGATTTTCATTGGACCCGATGCACTAGGTATGACACCTAGATTGGATATGAACTCCTTCATCCAGACTCCTTCATTTGCTGCTTCCGAACCAGCTATGTACTCCGCTTCACATGTAGATCCCGCCACGACGCTCTGCTTGGAACTGCACCAACTGACAGCTCCACCATTTAATAAAAATACGTATTCGGTTTGTGACTTAGAGTCATCTGGATCAGTGTCAAAGCTTGCATCGACGTAACCATTTACGACGAGCTCCTTGTCACCTCCATAAACGAGAAACATATCCTTAGTCCTTTTCAGGTATTTCAGGATATTCTTGACCGCTGTCCAGTGACCACTCCTGGATTACTTTGGTACCTCCCTGCTAAACTAATAGCAAGGCACACATCAGGTCTGGTACACAAGATTGCATACATGATAGAACCTATGGCTGAAGCATAGGGAATGACTTTCATTTTCTCTCTATCTTCTGTAGTGGTCGGGCATTGAGTCTGACTCAACTTCACACCTTGTAACATAGGCAAGAACCCTTTTTCTTGAAACTAGTGGTCTTGTTGACCATCAACACTTGATGCTCCTTCTTGATTTCTACCTCCACGGCCTTTAGCTTTGCGAAGAGCTCAGGAATAGTCTTATCCATCCCTTGCATATTATAGTTCATCACAAAGCTCTTTTAGCTTGGTGGCAGTGATTGAAGAACTCTGTCAATGACACTATCATCAGGAAGATTAACTCCTAGCTGAGTCAAGTGGTTGTGGTACCTAGACATTCTAAGTATATGTTCACTGACAGAACTATTCTCCTTCATTTTGCAGCTATAGAACTTATTGGAGACTTCATATCTCTCAATCAGGGCATTTTCTTGAAATATTAACTTCAACTCCTGGAACATCTCATATGCTCCATGACGTTCAAAACGTTGTTGAAGTCTCGGTTCTAAGCCGTAAAGCATGGCACACTAAACTATCGAGTAGTCATCAGCTTTGCTCTGCCAGGTGTTCATAACATGTAGCGTTGCTCCTGCAGCGGGTTTGTCACCTAGCGGTGCTTCCAGGATGTAATTCTTCTGTGCAGCAATGAGGATAATCCTCAAGTTACGGACCCAGTCCGTGTAGTTGCTGCCATAATCTTTCAACTTAGCTTTCTCTATGAACGCATTAAAATTCAACGGAACAACACCACGGGCCATCTATCTACAACAACATAGACATGAAAAATACTATCAGGTACTAAGTTCATGATAAATTAAGGTTGAATTAATCAAATTACTTAAGAACTGCCACTTAGATAGACATCCCTCTAATCATCTAAGTGATCACGTGATCCATATCAACTAAACCATGTCCGATCATCATGTGAGATGGAGTAGTTTCCAATTGTGAACATCACTATGTTGATCATATCTACTATATGATTCAGGCTCGACCTTTCGGTCTCAGTGTTTCGAGGCCATATCTGCATATGCTAGGCTCGCCAAGTTTAATCCGAGTATTCCGCGTGTGCAAAACTGGCTTGCACCCATTGTATGTGAACGTAGAGCTTATCACACCCGATCATCACATGGTGTCTCGGCACGACCAATTGTAGCAATGGTGCATACTCAGGGAGAACACTTATACCTTGAAATTTAGTGAGAGAACATCTTATAATGCTAGTGTCGAACTAAGCAAAATAAGATGCATAAAGGATAAACATCACATGCAATCAGTATAAGTGATATGATATGGCCATCATCATCTTCTGCCTTTGATCTCCATCTCCAAAGCACCGTCATGATCACCATCATCACCGGCTTGACACCTTGATCTCCATCGAAGCATCGTTGTCGTCTCGCCAACTATTGCTTCTACGACTATCACTGCCACTTAGTGATAAAGTAAAGCAATTACATGACGTTTGCATTTCATACAATAAAGCGACAACCATATGGCTCCTGCCAGTTGCCGATAACTCTGTTACAAAACATGATCATCTCATACAATAAAATTTAGCATCATGTCTTGACCATATCACATCACAACATGCCCTGCAAAAACAAGTTAGACGTCCTCTACTTTGTTGTTGAAAGTTTTACGTGGCTGCTATGGGCTGAACAAGAACCATTCTTACCAATGCATCAAAAACCACAACGCAGTATAGTGATTGCTTTTTGATCTTCAGAAAGAACCGTGTTCATTGAATCCGATTCAACTAAAGTTGGAAAACTGACACCCACCAGCCACCTGTGTGCGAAGCACGTCGGTAGAACCAGTCTCGCGTAAGCGTACGCATAATGTCGGTCTGAGCCACTTAATACAACAATACCGCTGAATCAAGAATCAACTAGTGACGGCAAGCAATATCTATATACCCACGCCCACAACTCCTTTGTCTTCTACTCATGCATATAACATCTACACATAGACCTGGCTCAGATGCTACCGTTGGGGAACGCAGTAATTTCAAAAAAATTCCCACGCACACGCAAGATCTATCATGGTGATGCATAGCAACGAGAAGGGAAGAGTGTTGTCCACGTACCCTCGTAGACCATAAGCGGAAGCGTTATGACAACGCGGTTGATGTAGTCGTACGTCTTCACGATCCGACCGATCCTAGTACTGAAAGTACGTCACATCCATGATCTGCACACGTTCGGCTCGGTGACGTCCCACGAACTCTTGATCCAGCTGAGCGTCGAGGGAGAGCTTCGTTAGCACGACGGCGTGATGGCAGTGATGATGAAGCTACCGGCGCAGGGCTTCGCGTAAGCACTACGATGATATAACCGAGGTGGATTATGGTGGAGGGGGGCACCGCACACGGCTAAAAGCAATCAACTTGTGTGTTCTAGAGTGCCCCCTGCCCCCATATATAAAGGAGCAAGGGGGTAGGCCGGCCGGCCCTTGATGCGCGCCAGGAGAGGAAGAGTCCTCCTCCTAGTAGGAGTAGGACTCCCCTTTTCCTAGTCTTACTAGGAGGGGGAAAGGAAGGAGGAGAGGGAGAAGGAAAGGGGGCGCCGCCCCCCTTCCCTAGTTCAATTCGGACCAGAGGGGGAGGGGGCGCGCAGCCTGCCATGGCTGGCCCTCTCTCTCTCCACTAAGGCCCATGTGGCCCATTAGTTCCACCCCAGGGGGGGGGTCCGGTAACCCTCTGGCACTCCGCTTTTCTCCGAAATCACCCGGAACACTTCCGATGTCCGAATGTAGCCGTCCAATGTATTAATCTTTATGTCTCGACCATTTCAAGACTCCTCTTCATGTCTGTGATCATATCCGGGACTCCGAACTACCTTCGGTACATCAAAACACATAAACTCATAACACCGATCGTCACCGAACGTTAAGCGTGCGGACCCTATGGGTTCGAGAACTATGTGGACATGACCGAGACTCATCTCCGGTTAATAACTAATAGCAGAACCTGGATGCTCATATTGGTTCCTACATATACTACGAAGATCTTCATCGGTCAAACCGCACAACAACATATGTTGTTTCCTTTGTCATCGGTATGTTACTTGCCCGAGATTCGATCGTCGGTATCTCAATACCTAGTTCAATATTGTTACCGGCAAGTCTCTTTACTTGTTCCTAATGCATCATCCCGCAACTAAATCATTAGTCACATTGCTTGCAAGGCTTATAGTGATGTGCATTACCGAGAGGGCCCAGAGATACCTCTCCGATACATGGAGTGACAAATCCTAATCTCGATCTATGCCAACTCAACAAACACCATCGGAGACACCTGTAGAGCATCTTTATAGTCACTCAGTTACGTTGTGACCTCCTTTGATAGCACACTAAGTGTTCCTCCGGTATTCGGGAGTTGCATGATCTCATAGTCATAGGAACATGCATAAGTTATGGAGATAGCAATAGCAGTAAACTAAACGATCATCGTGCTAAGCTAACGGATGGGTCAAGTCAATCACATCATTCTCTAATGATGTGATCCCGTTAATCAAATGACAACTCATGTCTATGGTTAGGAAACATAACCATCATTGATTCAACGAGCTAGTCAAGCAGAGGCATACTAGTGACGCTCTGTTTGTCTATGTATTCACACATTTACTAAGTTTCCGGTTAATACAATTCTAGCATGAATAATTGCTACCTCTTGAGCACTGCGTTGGTTTTCCCCGAAGAGGAAGGGATGATGCAGCAAAGTAGCGTAAGTATTTCCCTCAGTTTTTGAGAACCAAGGTATCAAACCAGTAGGAGGCTACACGCCAGTCCCTCGTACCTGCACAAAACAAATAAATCCTCGCAACCAACGCGATAAGGGGTTGTCAATCCCTACATGGCCACTTACGAGAGTGAGATATGATAGATATGATAAGATAATATTTTTGGTATTTTTATGATAAAGATGCAAAGTAAAATAAAAGAAAAGTAAATAACTAAGTATTGGGAGATTAATATGATGAAGATAGACCCGGGGGCCATAGGTTTCACTAGTGGCTTCTCTCGTGAGCATAAGTATTCTACGGTGGGTGAACAAATTATTGTTGAGCAATTGACAGAATTGAACATAGTTATGAGAATATCTAGGTACGATCATGTATATAGGCATCACGTCCGAGACAAGTAGACCGACTCCTGCCTGCATCTACTACTATTACTCCACTCATCGACTGCTATCCAGCATGCATCTAGAGTATTAAGTTAATGAAAACAGAGTAACGCCTTAAGCAACATGACATGATGTAGAGGGATAAACTCATGCAATATGATGAAAACCCCATCTTGTTATCCTCGATGGCAACAATACAATACATGCCTTGCTGCCCCTACCGTCACTGGGAAAGGACACCACAATATTGAACCCAAAGCTAAGCACTTCTCCCATTTCAAGAAAGATCAATCTAGTAGGCCAAACCAAACTGATAATTCGAAGAGACTTGCAAAGATAACCAATCATACATAAAAGAATTCAGAGAAGATTCAAATATTGTTCATAGATAGACTTGATCATAAACCCACAATTCATCGGTCTCAACAAACACACCGCAAAAGAAGATTACATCGAATAGTTCTCCACAAGAGAGGGGGAGAACATTGTATTGAGATCCAAAAAGAGAGAAGAAACCATCTAGCTACTAACTATGGACCCGTAGGTCTGAGGTGAACCACTCACACTTCTTCGGAGGGGCTATGGTGTTGATGTAGAAGCCCTCCGTGATCGATGCCCCCTCCGACGGAGCTTCGGAACATGCCCCAAGATGGGATCTCGTGGATACAGAAAGTTACAGCGGTGGAGTTAGGGTTTTGGCTCCGTATCTGATCGTTTGGGGGTACGTAGGTATATATAGGAGGAAGGAGTACGTCGGTGGAGCAACAGGGGGCCCACGAGGGTGGAGGGCGCGCCTGGGGGGGGGGGGGTAGGCGCGCCCCCTACCTCGTGGCCTCCTCTTTTGTGTCTTGACGTAGGGTCCAAGTCTCCTGGGTCATGTTCATTGAGAAAATCACGTTCCCGAATGTTTCATTCCGTTTGGACTCCGTTTGATATTCCTTTTCTTCGAAACCCTAAAACAGGCAAAAAACAACAATTCTGGGCTGGGCCTCTGGTTAATAGGTTAGTCCCAAAAATAATATAAAAGTGGATAATAAAGCCCAATAAGGTCCAAAATAGTAGATAATATAGCATGGAGCAATCAAAAATTATAGATACGTTGCACACGTACCAAGCATCCCCAAGCTTAATTCCTGCTCGTCCTCGAGTAGGTAAATGATAAAAACAAAATTTTTGATGCGGAGTGCTACTTGGCATAATTTTAATGTAATTCTTCTTAATTGTGGTATGAATATTCAGATCCGAAATATTCAAGACAAAAGTTCATATTGACATAAAAATAATAATACTTCAAGCATACTAACAAAGCAATTATGTCTTCTCACAATAACATGGCCAAAGAAAGTTCATCCCTACAAAATCATATAGTTTAGTCATGCTCCATTTTCGTGACACAAGAATGCTCTCATCATGCACAACCCCGATGACAAGCCAAGAAATTGTTTCATACTTTAGTAATCTCAAACCTATAAACTTTCACGCAATATATGAGCGCGAGCCATGGACATAGCACTATGGGTGGAATAGAATATAATGAGGGGGGTTATGTGGGGAAGACAAAAAGGAGAAAGTGTAGCGACCAGACCTCAAATAGTATGATCTGTGTGCTCCGGTGTCATCCCTGGATCAGTAATGCTGACACCACACAATACTTGGAGGATTTATAGCAGAGTAGCAATCACACACTTATTACATCGAGTGTCTCAAAAGAGAACTTATTACAATAAATATGGCTTAAGGCCATCTAGTAACGATAACAGCGGAAGGCTTGGAAGGTAAGTGAGTCCATCAACTCCAACGGCATCACTGAGTATAGAACCACGACCTAAAAACTCATTAATCGTCGTCTGAAAAGTCTGCAACATTAACGTTGCAGCCCGAAAACGGGTCAGCACATGGAATATGCTGGCAAGGTAACACATAGAGAATAATGGAATGCAACAGCTATACTATATGCATATTTGGCTGGTGGAAAGCTCTATGGTTACTGTTTTTGCGTAAAGCCAATTTTTCCCTACTTCAAAGGAATAAAATTAATTACTATCATGGTGGTTGTTAAACATTGAGAATGGTTGACAGCATTCTCAATCCCAATTAAGTAACATCATTAAAACCCATCAAAATTAATTTAGAGTAACATGTTGAGATTCACATGATAATCCAGGTACTAGATACTCAAAACGTCCTTAACCGGGGACACGGCTAACCATGATTAGTTTGTTACACTCTGCAGAGGTTTGCGCACTTTTCCCCACAAGACTCGATCGCCTCCGTTTGTTTTCTCGCACTACATGGTGTTTGAGAAGACGGATGACCGAGACATAGTCTTTCAGAAGTGCTAGCACCTTACGATCGGGTGGACCATACCACCTACAACCCCTACATCTGCTAGTCTACCACTGTAAGAGTTCGCACAACTTAATCAACTATGCCAGAGCCCATAATGGCTTGTGGCTGCACACGGAAGTTTCTAGTATGAATAATCTCATGATCCCTTTGAGCCTGGGTGGCGGTCCAATAAAAACAGGCAAGTCCTGGAAACCCCAGGTGCCTCAATCCATCCAGATGTGTGTTAGGTTGCCACCTTAGATAAACCATTAATTAACAATCTCACATCTGTCATGGATATCACTCACCCAATCCACGTCTACTAGCATAGCATGGCATAATAAGCAAACGTAGAAGTAACTCCCAAAGGTTTGATAATAAACAGGTAATAGGTACTAGCTCATCTACTTCCCATCCCACAATTTAATTAGATCCTAGTCATGCAATGTGTGAGGATTGATCTAATGCAATAAAACTGGGTTGTAGAAAAGGTATGATCAAAGTGTTACTTGCCTTGCTGATGATCCGCGAAACCTAGAGATTCAACGTAACAGGCGGCGCACTCCGGGTATTCTATCGCAGACAAACAACAAGCATACAATAAGTACTCATCTAATGCACAGGTAAAACTCAAATAGCAGATCTAACCAGAAAGTTCAACTTAAGAACTCCGGTTGGCAAAAAGAATCAAATCGAACGAAGCAAAAGAGATCAAACGACGAAAGAAAACAACTTCGTTCTAGTAATCTGGATCTAGGGCAAATTTTACTGTAGCAAAAACATGTTTAAGTTGATTATTCGGAAAGAGGGTTTCGAGACGAAACTCCAGGCGCTTGAATCGCCTGATTTCGATAAAGGAGCGAAAAGTTATACTAAAACGAAAATCGGATCAGAAATCGCGATCAGAAAATAACCGCGGCAAATCCGACGAAAAAGACAAACGACGAACAGATTTTTTTTAAAAAAACTGCACGGAAAAACGGGGCGGCGGCGAACCTCGAAAATCGCGCGGCTCCGGCGGCGGCGGCTATTGTTTCGGCTGGGCTGGGGCTCTCGGCCGGGCCTCGGGCGCTATATAAAGGCCCCAGGCCAGGGAGTCCTGGCCGGTTACGGCCCGGAGTCGGTTCCGTTTTTTTATCCGCTCGGAAGAAAAATCAAAAGTAATACTAAACGGACTCCAAAAATTGTGAAGTAAATTTTGCCGGGTTCCTAAAATCAAGCCCGATAAAGTGAACATTTATCTGGGCCCAAACTACAACTTTGAAAAACGCGCATTTTTCCTAAATTCAAATAAAAATACCGAAAAACTCCGAAATAAATCTTATTTGATATTTTATTAAATCCTCAATATTTCTATATTTTGGGAAAGTCATTTTACTCCCTCTCTCATATTTTTGTATTAGAAATAATTGATGATAAAATAAATAAAATCAAATGATCCTGTTTACATAATTTGAGAAAACTCAAATACGTAAATAACGAAATCCCCAACTCTCTTCGTGGGTCCTTGAGTTGCTTAGGATTTTCCAGGATCAAAACCAAAAGCAAAAATAAAATATGATATGCATGATGACCTAATGTATAACATTCCAAATTGAAAATTTGGGATGTTACAAACCTACCCCCCTTAAGATGAATCTCGCCCTCGAGATTCGGGTTGGCTAGAAAATAGGTGAGGGTGGTCCTTGAGCAAATCTTCCTCTCGCTCCCAGGTGGCTTCATCCTCCGTGTGGTGGCTCCACTGAACTTTGCAAAACTTGATAACCTTGCTACGAGTAACTCGGCTGGCAAACTCGAGAATCTTGACTGGTTTCTCCTCATAGGTCAAATTATTATCCAACTGAATTGCTTCTAATGGTACTGTGTCTCTCAAAGGTATGTCAGCCATCTCCGCGTGACACTTCTTCAACTGAGAAACGTGGAACACATCATGCACTCCGGCCAATCCTTCTGGCAAATCCAACTTGTAGGCCACTTCTCCCATACGCCCCAAAACTCGATATGGTCCTACAAATCGTGGCGCTAACTTCCCCTTAACTCCAAAACGCTTAATCCGTCGAAGTGGGGATACTCGAAGATAAGCTCTGTCTCCGACTTCGTAAACTGTCTCCTTGCGTTTAGAATCTGCGTAGCTCTTCTGCCTGGACTGGGCTACCTTGAGCCTATCGCGAATCAACTTTACCTTCTGTTCAGACTCTTTGATCAGATCTGGTCCAAACAACTGGCGGTCTCCAACTTCGTCCCATGACAACGGTGTCCTGCACCTCCTTCCGTACAAGGCTTCGAAAGGTGCCATCTTCAAACTGGTCTGATAGCTATTATTGTAAGAAAACTCTGCATATGGCAAATTATCGTCCCAACTAGATCCATAATCTAGCGCACAAGCTCTCAGCATATCCTCCAAAATCTGATTGACTCTCTCGGTCTGTCCATCTGTCTGCGGGTGAAAAGTTGTACTAAATTCTAACCTAGTACCCAAAGTCTCATGCAACTACTTCCAGAACTTTGAGGTAAACTGGGTTCCTCTATCTGATACGATGCTCCTCGGAACTCCATGCAAACATACGATCCTGGTCATGTATATCTTTGCCAACTTAGCACTGGTGTAAGTGGTCTTTACTGGGATGAAATGAGCTACCTTCGTCAATCGATCGACTACAACCCAAATCGAGTCATAGCCAGAACGAGTCCTTGGTAATCCTGTGATAAAATCCATACCTAGCTTATCCCACTTCCATTCGGGTATCGGCAATGGTTGCAGCAATCCTGCTGGTTTCTGATGCTCTGCCTTTACTCTCTGACATACATCACAAACTGCTACATACTCCGCAATATCCTTTTTCATTCCGGTCCACCAGAAAATATCCTTCAAATCCAAATACATCTTGGTATTTCCTAGGTGAATCGAATACGGTGAGTCATGGGCCTCTTGCAAAATCAACTTTCTGATTTCCGGGTTATTGGGCACATAAACGCGGTCTTCAAACCATTGGGTGTCGTGCTCATCCTCACGAAATCCTTTAGCTTTTCCTTTGCTCAGTTTCTCCTTTATAGCGGCAATCTCTTTGTCAGTTTTCTGAGCTTCCCTGATCCTATCCATCAAAGTTGACTGAATTTCTAGTGCTGCTACATAGCCTCTCGGAACTATTTCCACACATAGTTCACGAAGATTTTCTGCTAACTCCCTGGGTATTTCTCCCGTCATTAGTGTATTGACATGGCTCTTGCGGCTTAATGCATCAGCTACTACATTAGCCTTCCCGGGATGATAATGCAATTTCATATCATAATCCTTGATAAGCTCCAACCATCTCCTTTGTCTGAGATTCAACTCCTTCTGCGTGAAAATGTACTTCAAACTCTTGTGATCCGTGTGCACATCACAATGATTTCCAATGAGGAAATGTCTCCATGTCTTCAATGCATGCACTACAGCTGCTAACTCCAAATCATGCGTAGCATAATTCAATTCATGAGGCTTCAGTTGTCGTGAAGCATACGAAACAACTCTTCCTTCCTGCATAAGCATTGCTCCAAGTCCTCGACGTGAAGCGTCACAATACACCTCATAATCCTTGGTTTGATCTGGCAAAATCAACACTGGTGAGGTCACCAAACATTTCTTCAACTCCTGGAAACTTGCCTCACACTCCTCTGTCCATTTGTACTTAGTATCCTTCTTCAGCAACTCCGTCATAGGCTTTGCAATCTTTGAGAAATTCTCAATAAATCTCCGGTAGTATCCTGCGAGTCCAAGAAAACTCCGGATCTCTCCAACTGTGGTTGGGGCTTCCCACTTGGTCATGGTTTCGACTTTAGCGGGATCTACTGCTATACCTTCTCCGGATATAACGTGTCCGAGGAATCCTACTTCCTTCAACCAAAATTCACATTTGCTGAACTTGGCATATAGTTGGTGTTCTCTGAGCTTTCCAAGTACCAAACGCAAATGCTCCTTATGTTCCTCTTCATTCTTCGAATATAGCAGGATATCATCAATGAACACTACGACGAACTTATCCAAAAACTCCATAAACACTTTGTTCATCATGTTCATAAAATAGGCAGGCGCGTTAGTCAGTCCAAATGACATAACGGTATACTCATATAGTCCATATCTTGTGGTGAATGCTGTCTTAGGTATATCCTGTTCTCGAATCTTCAACTGGTGGTATCCAGATCGCAAATCGATCTTGGAAAACACTTTAGCTCCTTGCAAACGATCAAACAGATCATTGATCATTGGTAGTGGGTACTTGTTCTTGATCGTTACTTCGTTCAATCCTCGATAATCAACAACCATCCTTAACGATCCATCCTTCTTTTCCACTAGAAGTACTGGTGATCCCCAAGGCAAAGAACTTGGGCGAATATATCCCTTATCCAGTAACTCCTTAATCTGCTTCTTAATTTCCACCAAATCCTTTGCTGGCATCCTATATGGTCTCTTCGATATTGGCCCAGTGCCTGGCAAAAGCTCAATCAAAAACTCAATGTCTCTATCCGGTGGCATGCCTGGCAACTCTTCGGGGAATACATCAGGAAAATCCTTTACCACTGGTACTTCCTCCTGCACAACTCCTGTTAGGCAATTCACTTGTGTCCTTTTTGGTACATGCCGGGATACATACTTGATCCTTCTCCCTTCTGGTGTGGTAAGCAAAATTGACTTACTAGCACACTCAATATTCCCTTTATACTTTGATAACCAATCCATGCCTAATATCACATCCAATCCTTGAGATTCCAATACTATTAGGTCTGAGGGAAAAACATAGTTACCAATCCTTAATGGTAACCGATCACACCATAAACTTGCCACATACTCTGCTCCTGGCGAGGTTACTAACATGGGTGACCTAAGGGCTTGGGTTGGTAGGTTATACTTATCCACAAATCCCCTTGATATGTATGAATGCGATGCACCAGTGTCAAAAAGAACGAGTGCAGTAAATGACTTAACCAAAAACATACCTATTACTGCATCGGGCTGAGCTTCAACCTCCTCCACGCTAACGTGGTTCACCTGTCCCCTGTTGAAAGGGTTCGGCTTCTTCCCAGAACTTCCATTGCCATTTTGGCCTTCAGGACATTCATTTGCAAAATGTCCTGGCTTCGAACACTTATAGCAAGTGACGTGGCTCAAGTCCTTCTTGGCTGGGTCGATGGGGTGCTGCGGTTCTGTCCATTACTTCCTCCATTCCCATTACCATTCTTGGTGCCATTGTGATTGTGCGAGCTACCTACTCCATGGGTATGCTGAAAATGTCCTCCTGGTCTAGGGGTACAACGTGGCTTCTGCTGAGCTCCTGAATTATACTTTCCTTGTCCATACTTCCTCTTGCGGTTCTCAATTTGCTGCTACTTCCCTTCAATCATAAGAGCACGATCTACCAACTCCTGGTAGCTGTTGAAGGTGGCTACCATCAACTGCATACTCAACTCATCATTCAGTCCTTCCAGGAATTTCTCCTGCTTAGCTGCATCCGTAGCAACATCATCTGGGGCATAACGTGCTAGCTTACTAAACTCCTCCACATACTGGCCAACTGTCCGTCCTCCTTGGTGCAAGTTAGGAAACTCACGCTTCTTCATGGCCATTGCTCCTGCTGAAACATGGGCAGTACGGAAAGCCTGCTGAAACTGGTCCCATGTGACAGTGTCGACTGGGAAAGTGGCTGTGAAATTCTCCCACCAAGATGCTGCGGGTCCTTCTAACTGATGTGCGGCAAACTTAACCTTCTCCACATCTGTGCATCCTGCGGTGGTCAACTCCCTAGCTATCTTACGAAGCCAATCACCTGCTACTATCGGCTCGGTGCTACTGGAAAACACCGGCGGATTTAGCCTAAGAAAACGGGCTAAGTGGTCAACAGGTGGTGGTGGTGGTGGGTTGTTGTTGTTGTTGTTCCCTTGATTCTGATTCTGAACTAGCAACTGCATCAAGGTGTTCTGCTGCTGGATCAATTGGGTGAGCTCCGGCGGAAAGGCAAATCCGGGGTCATGTCTCGGAGGCATCTGAGGGTTTAGAAAAGATGAGATATAAGAATAGAGGGGGTCTAAAGGGAAAACACTACCCATATGCACATGAGGCAAAAGCACACAATTCACTTCAATCAAACAAACAAGGCATACAATCGATCTAGCTATCGCAAAAGTGCTCGGACTACTATATTTACATGGTGGACTACTACTACTGATGAGGTGGTCTACTAGAAATATTCTATGGTTGTAGACTCCATGATATCTGCTCCTGCTTCATCCACATCATCACTACTATCTTGTTCCGAGTCGGTGGCGTCAATGATGATGTAGTCTTCCGGGCTAATCTCCTTGGGTTCCTCGTCTTCATCTACTGGTGTCGGGCCTCCCATAAATATGCCAATCTTCTTTGTTAGGTCGGCATTCTTATCCACCAATACTTCAATTTCTTCTTCAAAATCTTCGCGTGTAGCCTTGAGTTCTTCCTCTAATTCCTTAATTCTAGTCTTAGCCTTCTTCAGATCTATCATGTCGGCGCACATCTGATTCTCCTGTCGTCGAATGTGCTGGTTTAACTCCTGGATAAAAGCTGCAATTGATCTATCTTTCCTGGTGCTGATCATCTCCCAGTGTTCATCTCGGCGCCCACAAATCTGGTAGATAGTATCCTTAAGATCCTTGCGGTAGACTTCTCCAATGCGTCCCATGGCGATGTGAGCTGCCATGCTCTTTCCTAGACTCCAAGTTGGTGCATCAAAAGAAAACTCTATGGGCTCAGTGACTGGCATGAACGTCCTTCCTGGAACTTGAACTTGTATCATCCAGCGCTCTTCTTCAGGTAAAGTGGCGTTGTAGGTTCCCGTGAAGCTTGGTATTCCTATGTTTAGGTATCTAGTGACTTCCTTCAAGTGGCGTCCAAAGAGTGTATCTTCATCCGGTTGGCTGAACTTATTCCTTGCATCCGCCATCCAAAGAGTAGAAAAGATGAGAAGTCAGAAGAGAAGAGAGTGATCTAGTGATCTAGGTCTTTAGCTTAGTGGTCGTGTCCTACAGTCAGCGTGTGCTCTGATACCATCTCTGTAGCGACCAGACCTCAAACAGTCTGATCTCTGTGCTCCGGTGTCATCCCTGGATCAGTAATGCTGACACCACACAGTACTCGAAGGATTTATAGTAGAGTAGCAATCACACACTTATTACATCGAGTGTCTCAAAAGAGAACTTATTACAATAAATATGGCTTAAGGCCATCTAGTAACGATAACAGCGGAAGGCTTGGAAGGTAAGTGAGTCCATCAACTCCAACGGCATCACTGAGTATAGAACCACGACCTAAAAACTCCTTAATCGTCGTCTGAAAAGTCTGCAACATTAACGTTGCAGCCCGAAAACGGGTCAGCACATGGAATATGCTGGCAAGGTAACACATAGAGAATAATGGAATGCAACAGCTATACTATATGCATATTTGGCTGGTGGAAAGCTCTATGGTTACTGTTTTTGCGTAAAGCCAATTTTTCCCTACTTCAAAGGAATAAAATTAATTACTATCATGGTGGTTGTTAAACATTGAGAATGGTTGACAGCATTCTCAATCCCAATTAAGTAACATCATTAAAACCCATCAAAATTAATTTAGAGTAACATGTTGAGATTCACATGATAATCCAGGTACTAGATACTCAAAACGTCCTTAACCGGGGACACGGCTAACCATGATTAGTTTGTTACACTCTGCAGAGGTTTGCGCACTTTTCCCCACAAGACTCGATCGCCTCCGTTTGGTTTCTCGCACTACATGGTGTTTGAGAAGACGGATGACCGAGACATAGTCTTTCAGAAGTGCTAGCACCTTACGATCGGGTGGACCGTACCACCTACAACCCCTACCTCTGCTAATCTACCACTATAAGAGTTCGCACAACTTAGTCAACTATGCCAGAGCCCATAATGGCTTGTGGCTGCACACGGAAGTTTCTAGTATGAATAATCTCATGATCCCTTTGAGCCTGGGTGGCGGTCCAATAAAAACAGGCAAGTCCTGGAAACCCCAGGTGCCTCAATCCACCCAGATGTGTGTTAGGTTGCCACCTTAGATAAACCATTAATTAACAATCTCACATCTGTCATGGATATCACTCACCCAATCCACGTCTACTAGCATAGCATGGCATAATAAGCAAACGTAGAAGTAACTCCCAAAGGTTTGATAATAAACAGGTAATATGTACTACCTCATCTACTTCCCATCCCACAATTTAATTAGATCCTAGTCATGCAATGTGTGAGGATTGATCTAATGCAATAAAACTGGGTTGTAGAAAAGGTATGATCAAAGTGTTACTTGCCTTGCTGATGATCCGTGAAACCTAGAGATTCAACGTAACAGGCGGCGCACTCCGGGTATTCTATCGCAGACAAACAACAAGCATACAATAAGTACTCATCTAATGCACAGGTAAAACTCAAATAGCAGATCTAACCAAAAAGTTCAACTTAAGAACTCCGGTTGGCAAAAAGAATCAAATCGAACGAAGCAAAAGAGATCAAACGACGAAAGAAAACAACTTCGTTCTAGTAATCTGGATCTAGGGCAAATTTTACTGTAGCAAAAACATGTTTAAGTTGATTATTCGGAAAGAGGGTTTTGAGACGAAACTCCAGGCGCTTGAATCGCCTGATTCCGATAAACGAGCGAAAAGTTATACTAAAACGAAAATCGGATCAGAAATCGCGATCAGAAAATAACCGCGGCAAATCCGACGAAAAAGACAAACGACGAACAGATTTTTAAAAAAAAAAACTGCACGGAAAAACGGGGCGGCGGCGAACCTCGAAAATCGCGCGGCTCCGGCGGCGGCGGCGGCGGCTAGGGTTTCGGCTGGGCTGGGGCTCTCGGCCGGGCCTCGGGCGCTATATAAAGGCCCCAGGCCAGGGAGTCCTGGCCGGTTACGGCCCGGAGTCAGTTCCGTTTTTTTTATCCACTCGGAAGAAAAATAAAAAGAAATACTAAACGGACTCCAAAAATCGCGAAGTAAATTTTGTCGGGTTCCTAAAATCAAGCCCGATAAAGTGAACATTTATCTGGGCCCAAACTACAACTTTGAAAAACGCGCATTTTTCCTAAATTCAAATAAAAATACCGAAAAACTCCGAAATAAATCTTATTTGATTTTTTTATTAAATCCTCAATATTTCTATATTTTGGGAAAGTCATTTTATTCCCTCTCTCATATTTTTGTATTAGAAATAATTGATGATAAAATAAATAAAATCAAATGATCCTGTTTACATAATTTGAGAAAACTCAAATACGTAAATAACGAAATCCTCAACTCTCTCCGTGGGTCCTTGAGTTGCTTAGGATTTTCCAGGATCAAAACCAAAAGCAAAAATAAAATATGATACGCATGATGACCTAATGTATAACATTCTAAATTGAAAATTTGGGATGTTACAGAAAGTCTCACATCAACGAGGCTAATCAATGGGCTATGGAGATGCCCACCAATTGATGTTAATGGAAGGAGTAGGGATTGCCATGCAACGGATGCACTAGAGCTATAAATGTATGAAAGCTCAACAAAAGAAATTAAGTGGGTGTGCATCCAACTTGCTTGCTCACGAAGACCTAGGGCACTTGAGGATGCCCATTGTTGTAATATACAAGCCAAGTTCTATAATGAAAATTCCCACTAGTATATGAAAGTGACAAAACAAGAGACTCTCTATCATGAAGATTACGGTGCTACTTTGAAGCACAAGTGTTGCAAAGGATAGTAACATTGTCCCTTCTCTCTTTTGCTCTCATTTTTTTGGGCCTTCTTTTTTTATGGCCTTTATCTTTCTCCCTTTTTATCTTTTTTTATAATTCCTCACTTGGACAATGCTATAGAAAATGATGATTATCACACTTCTATTTATTTACAACTCAATGATTACAACTCGATACTAGAACAAAAGATGACTCTATATGAATGCCTCCGGCGGTGTACCGGGATATGCAATGGACCAAGAGTGACATGTATGAAAGAATTATGAACGGTGGCTTTGCCACAAATACTATGTCAACTGCATGATCATGCTAAGCAATATGACAATAATGAATGTGTCATGATAAATGGAATGGTGGAAAGTTGCATGGCAATATATCTCGGAATGGCTATGGAAATGCCATAATAGGTAGGTATGGTGGCTGTTTTGAGGAAGATATAAGGAGGTTTATGTGTGAAAGAGCGTATCATATCACGGGGTTTGGATGCACCGGCGAAGTTTGCGCCAACTCTTAATGTGAGAAAGGGCAATCCACGGTACCGAAGAGGCTAGCAAGGATGGAAGGGTGAGAGTGTGTATAATCCATGGACTCAACATTAGTCATAAAGAACTCACATACTTATTGCAAAAATCTACAAGTCATCAAAAACCTCGGCACTACGCGCATGCTCCTGCTACCTCTTTTAGCACTGCATTGGTTTTCCCTGAAGAGGAAGGGATGATGCAGCAAAGTAGCGTAAGTATTTCCCTCAGTTTTTGAGAACCAAGGTATCAATCTAGTAGGAGGCTACGCGCGAGTCCCTCGCACCTGCACAAAACAAATAAATCCTCGCAACCAACGCAAATAGGGGCTGTCAATCCCTATAGGGCCACTTACGAGAGTGAGATCTGATAGATATGATAAGATAATATTTTTGGTATTTTTATGATAAAGATGCAAAGTAAAATAAAGGCAAAGTAAATAGCAAAGTAATTAACTAAGTAGTAGGAGATTGATATGATAAAGATAGACCGGGGGCCATAGGTTTCACCAGTGGCTTCTCTCGAGAGCATAAGTATTCTACGGTGGGTTAACAAATTACTGTTGAGCAATTGACAGAATTGAGCATAGTTATGAGAATATCTAGGTATGATCATGTATATAGGCATCACGTCCGAGACAAGTAGACCGACTCCTGCCTGCATCTACTACTATTACTCCACTCATTGACCGCTATCCAGCATGCATCTAGAGTATTAAGTTAAAAACAGAGTAACGCCTTAAGCAAGATGACATGATGTAGAGGGATAGACTCATGCAATATGAAGAAAACCCCATCTTATTATCCTCGATGACAACAATACAATATGTGCCTTGCTGTCCTTACTGTCACCGGGAAAGGACACCGCAAGATTGAACCCAAAGCTAAGCACTTCTCCCATTGCAAGAAAGATCAATCTAGTAGGCCAAACCAAACTGATAATTCAAACAGACTTGCAAAGATAACCAATCATACATAAAAGAATTCAAAGAAGATTCAAATATTATTCATAGATAGACTTGATCATAAACCCACAATTCATCGATCTCAACAAACACACCGCAAAAAGAAGATTACATTGAATAGATCTCCACAAGAAAGGGGGAGAACATTGTATTGAGATCCAAAAAGAGAGAAGAAGCCATCTAGCTACTAACTATGGACTCGTAGGTCTGAGGTAAACTACTCACACTTCATCGGAGGGGCTATGGTGTGGATGAAGAAGCCCTCCGTGATCGATGCCCCCTCCGGCGGAGCTCCGGAATAGGCCCCAAGATGGGATCTCGTGGATACAGAAAGTTACGGCGGTGGAATTAGGGTTTTGGCTCCGTTTCTGATCGTTTGGGGGTATGTGGGTATATATAGGAGGAAGAAGTACTGATACGTCTCCGTTGTATCTACTTTTCCAAACACTTTTGGCCTTGTTTTGGACTCTAACTTGTATGATTTGAATGGAACTAACCTGGACTTACGCTGTTTTCAGCAGAATTGCCATGATGTTGTTTTATGTGCAGAAAACAAAAGTTCTCGGAATGACCTGAAACTCCACGGAATATCTTACAATAAATAATAAAAAATCCTCGCCAAAGATGAAGACCAGGGGGCCCACACCCTTGCCACCAGGGTGGGGGGCGCCCCCCCCCTAGGGCGTGCTCCTACCTCGTGGGCCCCCTGGAGACCTCCCGACTCCAACTCCAACTCTATATAACTGCTTTCGGGGAGAAAAAAATAGGAGAGAAGAAATCATCGCATTTTACGATATGGAGCCGCCGCCAAGCCCTAAAACCTCTCGGGAGGGCTGATCTGGAGTCCGTTCGGGGCTCCGGAGAGGGGGATTCGTCGCCGTCGTCATCATCAACCATCCTCCATCACCAATTTCATGATGCTCATCGCCGTGCGTGAGTAATTCCATCATAGGCTTGCTGGACGGTGATGGGTTGGATGAGATTTATCATGTAATCGAGTTAGTTTTGTTAGGGTTTGATCCCTAGTATCCACTATGTTCTGAGATTGATGTTGCTATGACTTTGCTATGCTTAATGCTTGTCACTAGGGCCCGAGTGCCATGATTTCAGATCTGAACCTATTATGTTTTCATCAATATATGAGAGTTCTTGATCCTATCTTGCAAGTCTATAGTCACCTATTATGTGTTATGATCCGTTAACCCCGAATTGACAATAATCGGGATAGTTACCGGTGATGACCGTAGTTTGAGGAGTTCATGTATTCACTATGTGCTAATGCTTTGTTCCGGTTCTCTATTAAAAGGAGGCCTTAATATCCCTTAGTTTCCATTAGGACCCCGCTGCCATGGGAGGGTAGGACAAAAGATGTCATGCAAGTTCTTTTCCATAAGCACGTATGACTATATTCGGAATACATGCCTACATTACATTGATGAATTGGAGCTAGTTCTGTGTCACCCTATGTTATGACTATTACATGATGAACCACATCCGGCATAATTATCCATCATTGATCCGATGCCTACGAGCTTTCCATATACTGGTTTACGCTTATTTACTTTCCCATTGCTATTGTTACAATCACTACATAATACCAAAAATATTACTTTGCTTTCGTTACTCTTTTGTTACCATTACCATCACTATCATATTACTTTGCTGCAGATACTAAGTTTCCAGGTGTGGTTGAATTGACAACTGAGCTGCTAATACTTGAGAATATTCTTTGGCTCCCCTTGTGTCGAATCAATAAATTTGGGTTGAATACTCTACCCTCGAAAGCTGTTGCGATGCCCTATACTTGTGGGTTATCAAGACTAATTTCTGGCACCGTTGCCGGGGAGCATAGCTCTATTCTTTGAGTCAGTTGGGATTTATATCTGCCGGACACTATGAAGAATTTGAAAGACGCTAAGACAACAATTTATCCCTCAACTACGAGGGGAGGTAAGGAACTGCCATCTAGCTCTGCACTTGATTCACCTTCTGTTATGAGTAAGCTTGCGACACCTAAACCTACTTCTGCTATTCGTTCTGATATGTCGCATGTTATTGATGATGCTACTTCTGCTATACATGATACTTATGATGAAACTGCTTCTATGCCTGATACTACTATGCCACTTAGTGATTTTCTCAAGGAATGACTTGCTAGGGCTAGAGAGATTGAAAATATTGAATCTGATTATGATGATGAAAGTGATGATGAAGAATCACTTGTTATTCCTGAGGGTTATTTATTTGATCAAGAAGCTTCTTTAGCTATTTTAGCTTGCAAAGATAAGACATGAACTCAAAAGGTTATTAGCTAAATGGAATAACCAATCTCTAAATGCTAGGATGAGACCCGATCCTGCTTTTGCTACTTCACCTATCTATGTTACTGATAAGGATTATGAATTCTCTGTTGATCCTGATATAATTACTTTGGTTGAATCTGATCCTTTTCATGGCTATGAATCTGAAACTGTTGTGGCACATCTTACTAAATTAAATGATATAGCCACCCTGTTCACTAATGATGAGAGATCTCGCTACTTTTATATCCTTAAAATATTTCCGTTCTCATTAAAGGGTGATGCTAAGATATGGTTTAATTCTCTTGATCCTGGTTGTGTGCGTAGTCCCCAGGATATGATCTATTACTTCTCTGCTAAATATTTCCCTGCTCATAAGAAACAAGCTGCTTTAAAGGAAATATACAACTTTGTGCAAATTAAAGAAGAGAGTCTCCCACAAGCTTGGGGTAGGCTTCTCAAGTTACTTAATGCTTTGCCTGATCATGCTCTTAAGAAAAATGAAATACTTGATATCTTTTATAATGGACTAAACGATGCTTCCAGAGATTACCTGGATAGTTGTGCTGGTTCTCTTTTCAGGGAAAGAACACCGGATGAAACTAAAATCTTATTGAATAATATGTTGACAAATGAAAATAATTGGGCACTTCCTGAGCCAGCTCCTGCTCCAATTAATGATCCTATTCCTAAACCAACTCTAAAGAAGAGAGATGTTCTATTTCTCAGTCCCTAAGATATGCAAGAGGCAAAGAAATCTATGAAAGAAAAAGGTATTAAAACTGAAGATGTTAATAATTTACCTCCTATTGAAGAAATACATGGTCTTAATTTACCGCCTGTTGAAGAAACATATGATCTTAATCCTCTATTTATTGAAGAACCTCCAGACCTCAATAACCCGACACAAGTAGCAAAGGTAAATTCTCTCTATAGATATGGTAAAGCTATAATCCCATTTACTAAAATTGCTAGCCCATGCTTAGATGAGTTTGATAAATTTATGGCTAAGCAAGAAGACTTTAATGCTTATTTTGGTAGAAAATTAAAATATAATTCAAATATGCTTGGACACTTGGGTGATTATATGGCTAATGTCAGAGGTGAACTTAAACTTGTTAGCAAACATGCTTCTATGGTTACCACTCAAGTAGAACAAGTACTTAAAGCTAAAAAGGAATTGCTTAATGAGATGAATAGTAAGAAAAATAATTATGCTGTTAAAGTGGCTACTAGAACTGGTAGAATGACTCAGGAACCTTTGTATCCTGAAGGCCACCCTAAGAGAATTGAGCAAGATTCTCAGAGAAATAAAATTGATGCATCTAGTTCTTCTAAAAAGAAGAAAAAGAAAAATGATAGAACTGTGCAAACTTCTAGTGAACCTATTGCTGAACCACCTGATAATCCAAATAATATCTCTATGTCTGATGCTGAAACACAATCTGGCAATGAACATGAACCTAATGAAAATGTTAATGATGATGTTCATAATGATGCTCAACCTAGTAATGATAATGATGTAGAAATTGAACCTGCTGTTGATCTTGATAACCCACAATCAAAAAATCAACGTTATGATAAGAAAGATTTTGTTGCTAGGAAACATGGTAAAGAAAGAGAACCTTGGGTCCAGAAACCCATGCCTTTTCCTCCCAAACCATCCAAGAAAAAGGATGATGAGGATTTTGAGCGCTTTGCTGAAATGATCAACGTTATGTGATTAACTAATATGCTCAAAACCAATCCTTATGCTAAGTACATGAAAGATATTATTACAAATAAAAGAAAGATATCGAAAGCTGAAATTTCCGCCATGCTTGCTAATTATACTTTTAAGGGTGGAATACCAAAGAAACTTGGAGATCCAGGAGTACCTACTATACCATGCTCCATTAAAAGAAACTATGTTAAAACTGCTTTATGTGATCTTGGAGCCGGTGTTAGTGTTATGCCTCTCTCTTTATATCGTAGACTTGATTTGAATAAGTTGACACCTACTGAAATAACTTTGCAAATGGCTGATAAATCAACTGCTGTACCTGTCGGTATTTGTGAGGACGTGCCTGTTGTGGTTGCAAACGTTACTATTTTAACAGACTTTGTTATTCTTGATATTCCCGAGGACGATAGTATGTCTATTATTCTTGGAAGACCTTTTCTTAATACTGCAGGGGCTGTTATTGATTGCAACAAAGGCAATGTCACTTTTCATGTTAATGGTAATGAGCATACGGTACATTTTCCGAGGAAACAACCTCAAGTTCATAGTATCAATTCTATCGGAAAAATTCCATCGATTATATTTGGAGGTTTTGAATTTCCTCTTCCTACTGTCAAGAAGAAATATGATATACTTATTATTGGGGATGTGCATATCCCCGTTGAGGTAACCTAGTGTTATTCGAAATTTCTCCGGTTTCATGTTAATCGGAATGAGTTTGTTAACAAGACTTGATCAGCCTTGTTAGTGGATTCCTTTTGACGAGCATGAGATGGATGAAACTAGAAGCACAACCTTCTGTACCCACTCTATACTTTCTGTTATTTAGTTGAAATAAAGTGAAAATAAATAATTTTCTGTCTGTTATCTGATTATCCGTGCAATATAAAAATACCTCGAAAATAAAAGTTCTCCAAATGCCCTGAAAATTAAATATGATTTTTTCTAGAATATTTGAGGATTTATGGAACAAAGAACACACCAGGGGGGCCAACCACCTTGCCACGAGGGTGGAGGGCGCGCCCACCTCCCTAGGGCGCGCCCCCTGCCTCGTGGGCCCACGGTGGCCCTCCTCCACTTCCTGCACCCATCCTCTTCTTCTTCCTCCCACAAACACGAAAAACCAACTCAAGCACGAGTTTCAGCCCTCTTTGCTGCCATTCTCGATCTCCTTGCTCAAAGCACCTCTGACAAAACTGCTTGGGGAGATTGTTCCTTGGTATGTGACTCCTCCATTGGTCCAATTAGTTTTTTGTTCTAGTGCTTTATTCATTGCAATTTTTTGCTGCTTAGATGACCCTGTTCTTGAGCTTTCATGTCAAATTTATATGGTCAAAAGTAGTTTTGATGCATGATATAGGCCCTAGGCACCTGTAGGAGTGGTTGCTATCAATATTATTGAGTTTGGTTTACTTTTATTTTGAAGTTACTAAAAATTTCAGAATTTTTAGAAAATGATGAGGAGATTATTGAGGGTCTCATCGAGCCAAAGCTCGAAGGAAAAGGCACCGAAGCCTAAGTATAATTTGCCGCGCACTGCGGAGGTTCGGGCATGCGAGTGGCCTTCCAAGGATTTCTTGAGAGCAACCAGGATTTATGAAGATTTTCATGAATTGGCTCATAATGCAGGCCTCACCGCTTTCCTCCACGACCAATGCGATCGGTATCTCTTACTCACAAACACCTTTGTGCAAAACTTCCATTTTCATTCTAGGAACTCACCACCTATGGTGGAGTTTCATTTATATGATGAGCATAAGGAGATGTCACTTTATGATTTCTGTCAGATTTGTTTAGTCCCTTTTGGGGGCAATACAGAAGAACCACATCATGATTATGTGGAGGGGTTTATTGATACTATCACTGTAGGATAAACCAGGAAGGTTTCCGATGCACGAATCACTAGCATACATTTTCTTGTTTTACGTTACTTTGCATTATTTGCTAGCCGTTGCTTAATTGGACGCGGAAACTGTGGAAACCTTAGTATCCCTAATATAATTATTCTGCTCCACGGTTTATACAGTGATAACACTTTTAGTATGGGCGGTATTATTGCTAAACGGTTAAGTTTGAACTGTACAAAAGGCCCCATCTTCGGAGGCATCTATGCTACACGCCTAGCTGCACATTTTAACATACCTATTAGGCATGCTGAGAAGGAAGAAAAAGTGCTGCCTCGTGTTTATCTAGATTATAAAAGTATGGTGGCACATGATTTTATTATTAAGAATAGGGCAGGAGAGCTTAAATATCAATTGTTCTTTAATAAACATCATCCTGAGACTATTACCTTGCCTGCTCCTTCTTTGTTTGATTTGACTGTAGGCACGTACCTTGTTCCGTTGACGGCTATTCACGCCTACCGGAACCCTGCATCAGCCGAGGAGCCAGAACCGGAACCACAATTTGATCCTTCACGACAGTCTAACTATCAGTGGGATCCGGAGATGATTGCCAGCCAGTGGCAATCGGAGCCTTCTTCTTCCTCATCACAGTATGACCACAACTATTATTATGGATATCAGCCAGGCCAACCGTGGCCATAAACCAACTTCGACCAAAATCCTAGGCTTGGGGGAGTACATATTTCTCACCGACATTACATTTATGTTCACACACACTCATTGCTAGATGTCGGTGTTCATACTTTTTAATTGTATCATCCATGCTAGTTTATTTCCTTCTATGCCTTCTTCTTGTGTGTTTAATAAACCTTAAGAAAAAAAGCAAAAAAAATTTAGTTGTAGCTTTTAATCAGTTTAGTTTCCATGCTTGTAGTAGTAATTAAAAAGAAAACCCAAAAAGATTTCCCGTTCTTCTTTTGCTTGTTGGGAGCTTTCCCGTGTAAATAGTTTTATTTATTTTCTTTTCTTTGGGAGTCAGTAGGAGAAGACCATGATTAAATTGTTGAATTGGCTCCTATATGCTTTACTGTTGATTTAACCAAGAGCCCATATTTCTTTGTCTTCTCATGTTTATTAAATGCTCGCAGATTCTAGCTTAGTCCAATGCACGTGCACTCTTATTATTCACATCGTTTGGTCGTGCAAGTGAAAGGCAATTATGATGATATATGATGGACTGACTGAGATGAGAAAAGCTGGTATGAACTCGACCTCTTTTGTTTTTGTAAATATGATGAGTTCATCATTCTTGATTTAGCTTGTTATGAATAAACATGTTCGCAATGACAATTAGAGATCATAGTTGCTTGTGCCATGCTTGATTAGCTATGAGTTATAATGGTTTACCTTGCATGCCAACATGCTATTAAAATGGTTATGATGTGGTATGATAGGGTGGTATCCTCCTCTAAATGATTTAAGTGAATTGACTTGGCACATGTTCACGCATGCAGTTGAAACCAATCAACATAGCCTTCACGATATTTATGTTCATGGTGGATTATATCCTACTCAGGCTTGCATCCAATGTTTATTAATTTTAATGCATGTACATGGCTGTTGTCGCTCTCTAGTTGGTCGCTTCCCAGTCTTTTGCTAGCCTTCACCTGTACTAAGCGGGAATACTGCTTGTGCATCCAACTCCTTAAACCCCAAAGTTATTCCACATGAGTCCACTATACCTTCCTATATGCGGTATCTACCTGCCGTTCCAAGTAAATTTGTATGTGCCAAACTCTAAACCTTCAAATAAATATCCTGTTTTGTATGCTCGAATAGCTCATGTATCAATTAGGGCTGCTTATATCTTCCATGTTAGGCGGGTTATTCTCAAGACGAGTGGACTCCGCTCCTCACTCACGAGAAAATGGCTGGTCACCGGGATGCCCGGTCCCATGCTTTATGCAAACTAAATCAAAAATAATTGCAAAACAAAACTCCCCCTGGGACCTGATGTATGTTGGAGGCACTCGTTGTTTCGAGAAAGCCATGGATTGATGTTTGTTGGTGGAGGGGGAGTATAAACTTTACCATTCTGTTTGGGAACCGCCTATAATGTGTGTAGCATGGAAGATATCGCCATCTCTTGGTTGTTATGTTGACAATGAAAGTATACCGCTCAAAATTTTATTCACCTCTATTTCAAAACCGAGCTCTGGCACCTCTACAAATCCCTGCTTCCCTCTGCGAAGGGCCTATCTATTTACTTTTATGCTGAGTCATCATCCTCTTATTAAAAGCACTAGCTGGAGAGCGCAGCTGTCATTTGCATTCATCACTATTAATTTATATTGGGTGTGACTATGATTGGATCTCTTTTACCATGAATTACAATGGTTAGTCAGTCCTTGATCTTTAAAGGTGCTCTGCATTTATGTTTTGTGGTCTCAGAAAGGGCTAGCGAGATACCATCTTGTTATATCATATTATAATTGTTTTGAGAAAGTGTTGTCATTCGAGATTTATTATTAAGGCTTGCTAGTTGATTATGCTATTGATATGGGTAATCATGAGACCTGAAAATTATTGCAAATGTGGTTAGTTATAATCTTTGTTGAAAACTTGAATGCTAGCTTGACATATTTACAACAACAAGAGCAAACAGAGTTTGTAAAAGTTTTTCTTCATTTCTTTTAGTTTGTCAACTGAATTGCTTGAGGACAAGCAAGGGTTTAAGCTTGGGGGAGTTGATACGTCTCCATCGTATCTACTTTTCCAAACACTTTTGCCCTTGTTTTGGACTCTAACTTGTATGATTTGAATGGAACTAACCTGGACTGACGCTGTTTTCAGCAGAATTGCCATGATGTTATTTTATGTGCAGAAAACAGAAGTTCTCGGAATGACCCGAAACTCCACGGAATATCTTACAATAAATAATAAAAATTCCTCGCCAAAGATGAAGACCAGGGGGCCCACACCCTTGCCATGAGGGTGGGGGGCGCCCCCCTAGGGCGCGCCCCCTACCTCGTGGGCCCCCTGGAGACCTCCCGACTCCAACTCCAACTCTATATAACTGCTTTCGAGGAGAAAAAAATAGGAGAGAAGAAATCATCACGTTTTACGATACGGAGCCGCCGCCAAGCCCTAAAACCTCTCGGGAGGGCTGATCTGGAGTCCGTTAGGGGCTCCAGAGAGGGGGATTCATCGCCGTCGTCATCATCAACCATCCTCCATCACCAATTTCATGATGCTCACCGCTGTGCGTGAGTAATTCCATCGTAGGCTTGCTGGACGGTGATGGGTTGGATGAGATTTATCATGTAATCGAGTTAGTTTTGTTAGGGTTTGATCCCTAGTATCCACTATGTTCTGAGATTGATGTTGCTATGACTTTGCTATGCTTAATGCTTGTCACTAGGGCCCGAGTGCCATGATTTCAGATCTGAACCTATTATGTTTTCATCAATATGAGAGTTCTTGATCCTATCTTGCAAGTCTATAGTCACCTATTATGTGTTATGATCCGTTAACCCCGAAGTGACAATAATCAGGATACTTACCGGTGATGACCGTAGTTTGAGGAGTTCATGTATTCACTATGTGCTAATGCTTTGTTCCGGTTCTCTATTAAAAGGAGGCGTTAATATCCCTTAGTTTCCATTAGGTCCCCGCTGCCATGGGAGGGTAGGACAAAAGATGTCATGCAAGTTCTTTTCCATAAGCACGTATGACTATATTCAGAATACATGCCTACATTACATTGTCGAATTGGAGCTAGTTATGTGTCACCCTATGTTATGACTGTTACATGATGAACCACATCCGACATAATTATCCATCATTGATCCGATGCCTACGAGCTTTCCATATACTGGTTTATGCTTATTTACTTTCCCATTGCTATTGTTACAATCTACATAATACCAAAAATATTACTTTGCTTTCATTACTCTTTTGTTACCGTTACTATCACTATCATATTACTTTGCTACTAAACACTTCGCTGCAGATACTAAGTTTCGAGGTGTGGTTGAATTGACAACTCAGCTGCTAATACTTGAGAATATTCTTTGGCTCCCCTTGTGTCGAATCAATAAATTTGGGTTGAATACTCTACCCTCGAAAGCTATTACGATCCCCGATACTTGTGGGTTATCAAGTACGTCGGTGGAGCAACAGGGGGCCCATGAGGGTGGAGGGCGTGCCTGGGGGGTAGGCGTGCCCCCTACCTCATGGCCTCCTGTTACGTGTCTTGACGTTGGGTCCAAGTCTACTGAGTTGTATTCGATGAGAAAATCACGTTCCCGAAGGTTTCATTCCGTTTGGACTCCGTTTGATATTCCTTTTCTTCGAAACCCTAAAACAGGCAAAAAACAGCAATTCTGGGCTGGGCCTCCGGTTAATAGGTTAGTCCCAAAATAATATAAAAGTGGATAATAAAGCCCAATAATGTCTAAAACAGTAGATAATATACCATGGAGCAATCAAATATTATAGATACGTTGGAGACGTATCAAGCATCCCCAAGCTTAATTCCTGCTCGTCCTCGAGTAGGTAAATGATAAAAACAGAATTTTTGATGCGGAGTGCTGCTTAGCATAATTTTAATGTAATTCTTCTTAATTGTGGTATGAATATTCAGATCTAAAAGATTCAAGACAAAAGTTCATATTGACATAAAAATGATAATACTTCAAGCATACTAACTAAGCAATTATGTCTTCTCAAAATAACATGGCCAAAGAAAGTTCATCCCTACAAAATCATATGGTTTGGTCATGTTTCATTTTCATCACACAAGAATGCTATCATCATGCACAACCCTGATGACAAGCCAAGCAATTGTTTCATACTTTAGAAATCTCAAACCTATAAACTTTCACGCAATATATGAGCGCGAGCCATGGACATAGCACTATAGGTGGAATAGAATATAATAAGGGGGGCTATGTGGAGAAAACAAAAAAGAAGGAAGTCTCACACCAACGAGGCTAATCAATGGGCTATGGAGATGCCCACCGATTGATGTTAATGCAAGGAGTAGGGATTGCCATGCAACGGATGCACTAGAGCTATAAAATGTATGAAATCTCAACAAAAGAAACTAGTGGGTGTGCATCCAACTTGCTTGCTCACGAAGACCTAGGGCACTTGAGGAGGCCCATTGTTGGAATATACAAGCCAAGTTCTATAATGAAAAATTCCCACCAGTATATGAAAGTGATAACATGAGAGACTCTCTACTATGAAGATCATGGTGCTACTTTGAAGCACAAGTGTGGCAAAGGATAGTAACATTGTCCCTTCTCTCTTTTTCTCTCATTTTCCCCCTTTTTGGGCCTTTACTTTTTTATGGACTTTCTCTTTTTTTGGGCCTTCTCTTTTTTATGGCCTTTCTCTTCTTCTTTTTTATTCCTCACTTGGGACAATGCTCTAGAAAATGATGATCATCACACTTCTATTTATTTACAACTCAATGATTACAACTCGATACTAGAACAAAAATGACTCTATATGAATGCCTCCGGCGGTGTACCGGGATATGCAATGGACCAAGAGTGACATGTATGAAAGAATTATGAATGGTGGCTTTGCCACAAATACTATGTCAACTACATGACCATGCTAAGCAATATGACAATGATGAATGTGTCATGATGAACGGAATGATGGAAAGTTGCATGACAATATATCTTGGAATGGCTATGGAAATGCCATAATAGGTAGGTATGGTGGCTGTTTTGAGGAAGATATAAGGAGGTTTATGTGTGAAAGAGCGTATCATATCATGGGGTTTGGATGCACCGGCGAAGTTTGCGCCAACTCTCAATGTGAGATAGGGCAATGCACAGTACCGAAGAGGCTAGCAAGGATGGAATGGTGAGAGTGTGTATAATCCATGGACTCAACATTAGTCATAAATAACTCACATACTTATTGCAAAAATCTACGAGTCATCAAAAACCTCGGTACTACACGCATTCTCCTAGGGGGATAGATTGGTAGGAAAAGACCATCGCTCGTCCCCGACCGCCACTCATAAGGAAGACAATCAAATATCACCTCATGTTTCAAACTTGTTGCATAACGTTTACCATACGTGCATGCTACGGGACTTGCGAACCTCAACACAAGTATTTCTCAATTTCACAACTACTCAACTAGCATGACTTTGATATTATTACCTCCATGTCTCAAAACAATCATCAAGCATCAAACTTCTCTTAGTATTCAACACACTCATAAGAAAGTTTTATTATTAATCTTGCATACCAAGCATATTAGGATTTTAAGAAAATTACCATGCTATTAAGACTATCAAAATAATCTAAGTGAAGCATGAGAGATCAATAGTTTCTATAAAACAAATCCACCACCGTGCTCTAAAAGATATAAGTGAAGCACTAGAGCAAAATTATATAACTCAAAAGATATAAGCGAAGCACATAGAGTATTCTAACAAATTCCAAATCATGTATGGCTCTATCAAAAGGTGTGTACAGCAAGGATGATTGTGGTAAACTAACAAGCAAAGACTCAAATAATACAAGACTCTCCAAGCAAAACACATATCATGTGGCGAATAAAAATATAGCTCCAAGTAAAGTTACCGATAGAAGTAGACAAAAGAGGGGATGCCTTCCGGGGCATCCCCAAGCTTTGGCTTTTAGGTTTCCTTAGATTATCTTGGGGGTGCCATGGGCATCCCCAAGATTAGTCTCTTGCCACTCCTTGTTCCATAATCCATCAAATCTTTACCCAAAACTTGAAAACTTCACAACACAAAACTTAAAGTAGAAAATCCCGTGAGCTCCGTTAGCGAAAGAAAACAAAAGACCGCTTCAAGGTACTGTAATGAACTCATTATTTATTTATATGGGTGTTATACCTACTGTATTCCAACTTCTCTATGGTTTATAAACTATTTTACTAGACATAGATTCATCGAAATAAGCAAACAACACACGAAAAACAATATCTGTCAAAAACAGAACAATCTGTAGTAATCTGTAGCTAGCGCAAGATCTGGAACCCCAAAAATTCTAGAATAAATTGTTGGACGTGAGGAATTTATCTACTAATCATCTAAAAAAAGAATTAACTAAATATCGCTTTCCAAATAAAAATGACAGCAGTTCTCGTGAGCGCTAAAGTTTCTGTTTTTTACAGCAAGTTCAACAAGACTTTCCCCAAGTCTTCCCAACGGTTCTACTTGGCACAAACACTAATTAAACACAAAAAACACAACCAAAACAGAGGCTAGATAATTTATTTATTTAATAACAGCAAGGAAAAATATTGGGTTGTCTCCCAACAAGCGCTTTTCTTTAAAGCCTTATAGCTAGGCATTGATAATTTTAATGATGCTCACATGAAAGACAAGAATTGAAGCACAAAAGGAGCATCATAAAGCATGTGACAAACACATCTAAGTCTAACATACTTCCTATGCATAGGCATCTTATAGGCAAACAAACTATCAAGGCAAGCAAAAACTAGCATATGCAAGGAAGAGGAAAGAAACAATAGCAATCTCAACATAATGAGAGGTAGTTTAGTAACATGAAAATTTCTACCACCATATTTTCCTATCTCATAATAACTACATGTAGGATCATAAGCAAATTCAACAAAATAGCTATCACATAAAATATTTTCAACACGATCCACATGCATGCAAAGTTGACACTCTTCCAAAATAGTGGGATTAACATTAACTAAAGTCATGAACTCTCCAAACCCACTTTTAATAATATTGCAAACACTATTATCAATCTCATATTCATCATGGGGCTTAAATAAATTTTCAAGATTGTAAGAAGAGTCACCCCAATCATGATCATTGCAACAAGTAGACGTCATAGCAAAACTAGCATCCCCAAGCTTAGGGTTTTGCATATTATTAGCACAATTTATATCAATAGAATTTATACTATCATCATTGCAATCATGCTTTTTATTAAAAGATACATCGGGAATCACTCCATAAGGTACTTTATCACAATTTTCAGATTCACGAATTTCAAGCAAAACTTCATAAAGATAATCTAGTGCACAAAACTCACTAGCAATTGGTTCATTATAATTGGATCTCTTAAAAAGATTAGCAAGCGGATGAGGATCCATAGATCTTAGGTTCTCTGTTTAGTAATAAATAAATAACTATTCCAACCATACGAGCAAACAAGAAACGGGCAAAATAGGCAAAATAGAGAAAGAGAGGGAGGATAGAGAGAGAGGGCGAATAAAATGGCAAGGGTGAAGTGGGGAGAGGAAAACGAGAGGCAAATGGCAAATAATGTAATGCGGGAGATATGGATTGTGATGGGTACTTGGTATATTGACTTTTGCGTAGACTCCCCGGCAACGGCGCCAGAAATCCATCTTGCTACCTCTTTTAGCACTGCATTGGTTTTCCCCGAAGAGGAGGGGATGATGCAACAAAGTAGCGTAAGTATTTCCCTCAGTTTTTGAGAACCAAGGTATCAATCCAGTAGGAGGCTATGCGCGAGTCCCTCGCACCTGCACAAAACAAATAAATCCTTGCAACCAACGCAAATAGGGGTTGTCAATCCCTATAGGGCCACTTACGAGAGTGAGATCTGATACATATGATAAGATAATATTTTTGGTATTTTTATGATAAAGATGCAAAGTAAAATAAAGGCAAAGTAAATAGCAAAGTAATTAACTAACTAGTAGGAGATTGATATGATAAAGATAGACCCGGGGGCCATAGGTTTCACTAGTGGCTTCTCTCGAGAGCATAAGTATTCTATGGTGGGTGAACAAATTACTGTTGAGCAATTGACAGAATTGAGCATAGTTATGAGAATATCTAGGTATGATCATGTATATAGGCATCACGTCCGAGACAAGTAGACCGACTCCTGCCTGCATCTACTACTATTACTCCACTCATCGACCGCTATCCAGCATGCATCTAGAGTATTAAGTTAAAAACAGAGTAATGCCTTAAGAAAGATGACATGATATAGAGGGATAGACTCATGCAATATGAAGAAAACCCCATCTTGTTATCCTCGATGGCAACAATACAATATGTGCCTTGCTGCCCTTACTGTCACCGGGAAAGGACACCGCAAGATTGAACCCAAAGCTAAGCACTTCTCCCATTGCAAGAAAGATCAATCTAGTAGGCCAAACCAAACTGATAATTCGAAGAGACTTGCAAAGATAACCAATCATACATAAAAGAATTCAGAGGATTCAAATATTATTCATAGATAGACTTGATCATAAACCCACAATTCATCGGTCTCAACAAACACACCGCAAAAAGAAGATTACATCGAATAGATCTCCACAAGAGATGGGGAGAACATTGTATTGAGATCCAAAAAGAGAGAAGAAGCCATCTAGCTACTAACTATGGACCCTTAGGTCTGAGGTAAACTACTCACACTTCATCGGAGGGGCTATGGTGTTAACGAAGAAGCCCTCCGTGATCGCTGCCCCCTCCGGTGGAGCTCCGGAACAGGCCCCAAGATGGGATCTCGTGGATACAGAAAGTTACGGTGGTGGAATTAGGGTTTTGGCTCCGTTTCTGATCGTTTGGGGGTACGTGGGTATATATAGGAGGAAGAAGTACGTCGGTGGAGCAACAGGGGGCCCACGAGGGTGGAGGGCGCTTGAGGGGGGGGGGGGGTAGGCGCGCCCCCTCTTGACGTAGGGTCCAAGTCTCCTGAGTTGTATTCGATGAGAAAATCACGTTCCCGAAGGTTTCATTCCGTTTGGACTCCGTTTCATATTCCTTTTCTTCAAAACCCTAAAACAGGCAAAAAACAGCAATTCTGGGCTGGGCCTCCGGTTAATAGGTTAGTCCCAAAATAATATAAAAGTGGATAATAAAGCCCAATAATATCCAAAACAGTAGATAATATAGCATGGAGCAATAAAAAATTATAGATACATTGGAGATGTATCAGCTCCTAGGGGGATAGATTGGTAGGAAAAGACCATCGCTCATCCCCGACCGCCACTCATAAGGAGGACAATCAAATAACACCTCATGTTTCAAATTTGTTACATAACGTTTACCATACGTGCATGCTGCGGGACTTGCAAACTTCAACACAAGAATTTCTCAATTTCACAACTACTCAACTAGCACGACTTTGATATTATTACCTCCATATCTCAAAACAATCATCAAGCATCAAACTTCTCTTAGTATTCAAAACACTCATAAGAAAATTTTACTAATCTTGAATACCTAGCATATTAGGATTTTAAGAAAATTACCATGCTATTTAAGACTCTCAAAATAATCTAAGTGAAGCATGAGAGATCAATAGTTTCTATAAAACAAATCCACCACCGTGCTCTAAAAGATATAAGTGAAGTACTAGAGCAAAACTATATAACTCAAAAGATATAAGCGAAGCACATAGAGTATTCTAACAAATTCCAAATAATGTATGGCTCTCTCAAAAGGTGTGTATAGCAAGGATGATTGTGGTAAACTAAAAATTAAAGACTCAAATCATACAAGACGCTCCAAGCAAAGCACATATCATGTGGCGAATAAAAATATAGCTCCAAGTAAAGTTACCAATAGAAGTAGACGAAAGAGGGGCTGCCTTCCGGGGCATCCCCAAGCTTTGGCTTTTTGGTGTCCTTAGATTATCTTGGGGGTGCCATGGGCATCCCCAAGCTTAGGCTCTTGCCACTCCTTATTCTATAATCCATCAAATCTTTACCCAAAACTTGAAAACTTCACAACACAAAACTCAAAGTAGAAAATCTCGTGAGCTCCATTAGCGAAAGAAAACAAAAGACCACTTCAAGGTTCTGTAATGAACTCATTATTTATTTATATTGATGTTAAACCTACTATATTCCAACTTCTATATGGTTTATAAACTATTTTACTATCCATAGATTCATCAAAATAAGCAAACAACACACGAAAAACAGAATCTGTCAAAAACAGAACAGTCTGTAGTAATCTGTAGCTAGCGCAAGATCTGGAACCCCAAAAATTCTAAAATAAATTTCTGTACGTGAGAAATTTATCTATTAATCATCTTCAAAAAGAATTAACTAAATATAACTTTCCAAATAAAAATTGCAGCAGTTATCGTGAGCGCTAGAGTTTCTGTTTTTTACAGCAAGTTTAACAAGACTTTCCCCAAGTCTTCCCAACGGTTCTACTTGGCACAAACACTAATTGAACACAAAAAACACAACCAAAAAAGAGGCTAGATAAATTATTTATTACTAAACAGGAGCAAAAAGCAAGGAATAAAAATAAAATTGGGTTGCCTCCCAACAAGCGCTATCGTTTAACACCCCTAGCTAGGCATAATATTTCAATGATGCTCACATCAAAGACAAGAATTGAAGCACAAAGAGAGCATCACAAAACATGTGACAAACACATCTAAGTCTAACATACTTCCTATGCATAGGCATCTTATAGGCAAACAAATTATCAAGGCAAGCAAAAACTAGCATATGCAAGGAAGCGGAAAGAAACAATAGCAATCTCAACATAACGAGAGATAATTTAGTAACATGAAAATTTCTACCACCATATTTTCCTCTCTCATAATAATTACATGTAGGATCATAAGCAAATTCAACAAAATAGCTATCACATAAAATATTTTCAACATGATCCACATGCATGCAAAGTTGACACTCTTCCAAAATAGTGGGATTAACATTAACTAAAGTCAGGACCTCTCCAAACCCACTTTTATCAAAAACTTCATAAGATTGAACATTCTCCAAGTATGTGGGATCTAAAGTTTACACTCTTCCAAACCCACTTTCAATAATATCGCAAACACTATTATCAATCTCATATTCATCATGGGGCTTAAATAAATTTTCAAGATCAAAAGAAGAATCACCCCAATCATGATCATTGCAACAAATAGTAGTCCTAGCAAAACTAGCATCCCCAAGCTTAGGGTTTTGCATATCATTAACACAATTGACATTAAAGGAATTTATAATAACATCATTGCAATCATGCTTTTCATCGAAGGAACTATTAAGTATGGGTGCAATAGCAACGATCTCATGTTTAACATAAGGAACTATAGCAAATTCATCTTCATAAATATTGGCATCGTGGCCACAAGAATAGCAAGCATCATGTTCATCAAGGGATATTTCAATCAAATCATCGGAATCATAATTATCTATAGATTCATGCATATCATTATTTTCTTCTGAAGCAACGGTCATTCTTTCAATAAATTCTTTGACATAGACATTGTGAGCATAGTTTTCATAGAAAGATTTAAGTATGTCAAAATTTTCAGATTCGTAGAGAGTAATATCATATTTTTCAATCAAAGAAGCAACTTCATAAGCACCCTTAAAAGCAACAAATTCTTCAATTCGTTCGATATCGTAGTAACTATAAACACCTTTTGCATAAGAAGATAAGATTTCAATATCATTAAACTCACATAGGTAGGGGAGGTGTTTTTTAGGGTTCTTAGAGAAATAAGTAAAATCACAAATTTCACAAAGATTCCAAGCATAACACAGCAATCTGTTTATTTGATTCCATAAGAGTCTCCCTTTTTCAGACAAACAGTGATGCACAAAATGAGCATGCTCATCTAAAGATTTCCCATCAACTAGGCTAGTTGGGGTTTAAGCACGAGCGCATAAGGATCGAAGATGATCTAAGTAGAACACTTTAAGTAGATCCACATCAATAGATTTTTAGCACGCAAAGATGCAAGCAAATAGAAGGCACATGGAAACACAAACAATGATACATATGGGAAGAAGGCAAATAGAGAAATAGAGGGAGGATAGAGAGAGAGAGGGCGAATAAAACGGCAAGGGTGAAGTGGGGGAGAGGAAAACGAGAGGCAAATGGCAAATAATGTAATGCGGGAGATAAGGGTATGTGATGGGTACTTGGTATATTGACTTTTGCGTAGACCTCCCCGGCAATGGCGCCAGAAATCCTTCTTGCTACCTCTTGAGCACTGCGTTGGTTTTCCCCGAAGAGGAAGGGATGATGCAGCAAAGTAGCATAAGTATTTCCCTCAGTTTTTGAGAACCAAGGTATCAATCCAGTAGGAGGCTACACACCAGTCCCTCGTACCTGCACAAAACAAATAAATCCTCGCAATCAACGCGATAAGGGGTTGTCAATCCCTACACGGCCACTTACGAGAGTGAGATCTGATAGATATGATAAGATAATATTTTTGGTATTTTTATGATAAAGATGCAAAGTAAAATAAAAGCAAAGTAAATAACTAAGTATTGGGAGATTAATATGATGAAGATAGACCCGGGGGCCATAGGTTTCACTAGTGGCTTCTCTCGAGAGCATAAGTATTCTACGGTGGGTGAACAAATTATTGTTGAGCAATTGACAGAATTGAGCATAGTTATGAGAATATCTAGGTATGGTCATGTATATAGGCATCACGTCCGAGACAAGTAGACCGACTCCTGCCTGCATCTACTACTATTACTCCACTCATCGACCGCTATCCAGCATGCATCTAGAGTATTAAGTTAATGAAAATAGAGTAACGCCTTAAGCAACATGGCATGATGTAGAGGGATAAACTCATGCAATATGATGAAAATCCCATCTTGTTATCCTCGATGGCAACAATACAATACGTGTCTTGCTGCCCCTACCGTCACTGGGAAAGGACACCGCAAGATTGAACCCAAAGCTAAGCACTTCTCCCATTGCAAGAAAGATCAATCTAGTAGGCCAAACCAAACTGATAATTCAAAGAGACTTGCAAAGATAACCAATCATACATAAAAGAATTCAGAGAAGATTCAAATATTGTTCATAGATATACTTGATCATAAACCCACAATTCATCGGTCTCAACAAACACACCGCAAAAAGAAGATTACATCGAATAGTTCTCCACAAGAGAGGGGGAGAACATTGTATTGAGACCCAGAAAGAGAGAAGAAGCCTTCTAGCTACTAACTATGGACCTGTAGGTCTGAGGTGAACCACTCACACTTCATCGGAGGGGCTATGGTGTTGATGTAGAAGCCCTCCGTGACCGATGCCCCCTCCGGCGGAGCTCCGGAACAGGCCCCAAGATGGGATCTCGTGGATACAGAAAGTTATGGCGGTGGAATTAGGGTTTTGGCTCCGTATCTGATCGTTTGGGGGTACGTAGGTATATATAGGAGGAAGGAGTACGTCGGTGGAGCAACAGGGGGCCCATGAGGGTGGAGGGCGCGCCTGGGGGGGGGGGGTAGGCGCGCCCCCTACCTCGTGCCTCCTCTTTTATGTCTTGACGTAGGGTCCAAGTCTCCTGGGTCATGTTCGTTGAGAAAATCACGTTCCCGAAGGTTTCATTCCGTTTGGTCTCCGTTTGATATTCCTTTTCTTCGAAACCCTAAAACAGGCAAAAAACAGCAATTCTAGGCTGGGCCTCCGGTTAATAGGTTAGTCCCAAAAATAATATAAAAGTGGATAATAAAGCCCAATAATGTCCAAAACAGTAGATAATATAGCATGGAGCAATAAAAAATTATAGATACATTGGAGACGTATCAATAATAAAAATTTATCATGATATAAGGAAATATAAATAACAACTTTATTATTGCCTCTAGGGCATATTTCCTTCACATATAGCTTCAAAATTCAGCTACTGTAAGTGCATCTAGTGCCACCCCTAGTTGGTTTTGGAGTATTGATGACAAACCTAGTTGAGGGACTAATGTGTTTGTGAGAATTGCAGGATAACACAGGTAGAAGTCCCTCATTGATTCGGTTTTCCTACCAGAGATGACCCCTAAAAATGTATGAAGACATTGAAGTCAAAGGTGGTATATGAAGATATTCACATTGAAGACTATGACAAGAGAAGACACCACATGAAGCCTATGGAGCTCGAAGACTTAGATCTTTCGTAGTTCTCTTTCTTCTGTGTTGAGTCATAGGAACCACCGTACTGTTAAGTGGGGTCCAAGAGAACGAGTCAGAATGACTGAAGTGATGCTTAAACAAAACCTATGTCTTCGAGTGAAGACTTTGAGAGCGAATCTTGTCCAGAGTCGGGCAAGTCAGCTTTGCTTGAAGCCCAAGTAAAGTTGCCGTGTGAGTTTGAAATCTAACCGTTGGAACACGTGTCAGTTCCTTAGTGACCCAGGGTCATTTCGGACAAATCAGGTTGGGTTGCCAAGTGGCTATAAATAGCCCACCCCCTACAACCATAAACGGTTGGCTGCTCAGATTCAGAGTACGGCTTTTGTCGTTTGAGAGCAACCCACCTTGAAGCCTTTGAGAAAGAATTCCTTGCGAGGATAAAGCCCTAACCACCCAGAGCCAAAGAGAATTAGGCATCACTTAAGTCTTCTTGTCTGTGTGATCTGAAGACTTATTACACTTGAGGACTGTGCATCCTCCAGCCGGTTAGGCGTCGCGTTCTGAGCATCCAAGAGACATTGTGGATTGCCGGTGAACGAAGTCTGTGAAGGTTTGGGAGTCTACCATGAGGACTTACCAGAGTGATTGGGCGAGGTCTTTGTGACCTTAGCTCATGGGGAATACGGTGAGGACTGGGTGTCCTGAGCTGCGTGTTCAGGACTGGGTGTCCGGGACTGTGTGTCCTAAGGTTTAAATACCTAGCCGCCCTAACCAGACGTACAGTTGTCACAGCAACTGGAACTGGTCCAATAAATCATTGTCTTCAGCGAGTCACTGGTTTCATCTTCCCTTCCCTTTACTTACTGTTACTCCTTGTGAAGTCATTGTATGTTCGCACTATTTTTTGTCTTCACTGAGTGACTGCGTGTTCTGTGTGGCTTCACAATATCTTCCTACCTGATCCTTACTACATTGCTGCTATTAGTCATTGTGCTTTCACTCTATTGAATACTTGACTATGGCTTGCCTAGTGTAGTCTACCTTCCGCTGCAGGGTAATAGATTTATTTCTATCGTTTGTCTTCATAACTTCCACGTTTTGAAGACTTTCATAAAAATCGCCTATTCACCCCCCTCTAGTCGATATAACGCACTTTCAATTGGTATCAGAGCAAGGTGCTCCCTTGTTCTATGTGATTCGGTTTAACCACCTGGAGTTTTAGCTATGTCGACTGCAGGGATAATTAAAGTCTCTGCTGCGTGCCCCGTCTTCGATGGAACTGAATATCCCTACTGGAAGAATAAGATGCGCATGCATCTTGAAGCCATTGACGTCGACCTATGGTATGTCGTCAAGAATGGCGTTCCCAAGGCTGGAGAAGGTGTCACTGCTGCTGATGTCAAGAAGTTCGTTCAACTGGACTCTACTGCCAAGAATATCATCTGTGGTCATCTGACCAAAGGACAGTATGGCCGTGTGAGTGCTTTGGAAACATCTAAGCTGGTCTGGGACTGGCTCTCCAAGGTCAATGAAGGCATCTCAACCCAGAGAGATCAGAGAATCAGTGTCCTTCGCAACCTCTTCAACAACTTCAAGCGAAATGACAATGAGAATGTCCAGCTCACATTTGACCGACTCAGTGACATCACAAATGAGCTTCAAGCCCTCGGCGCTACTGAGATCACCAAACATGAAGTCATCAAGACACTACTGAGATCACTTGATAGTTCGTTTGACACCCTAGCCCTGATGATTCAAGAATGTCCTGATTTCAAGACACTCGATCCGTCTGACATACTTGAGAGGCTCAACACACATGAGTTTCAGCTTTCTGAGAAAAGAGATATCTACAGTCCAAACTATGGGCGAACTCGTGCCTTGAAGGCAAAAGCTGTCTCCTCATCTGAAGAAGAATCTGACAGCAGTTCAGATGATTCTGAAGACATTGGAAGGGAACTTGCTATGCTTGTGAAGAAGTTCCAAAAATTCACCAAGAAGAAAGGTTTCAGAAAGTCTTCCTGATCAAGCTCAAGGAATGATGAAGCTTCTGCTCATGACTACAAGAAGAAAACATGTCACAAGTGCAAGAAACCTGGCCACTTCATCTCTGAGTGTCCACAGTGGGACAATGAGAACAAAAAGAAGAAGAAGAGAAAGGAATATGACTCTGACGACAAGAATAAGAAGAAATACTCAAAGTCTTCTTCCAAGTCTTCCTCAAAGTCTTCATCACACAAGAAGAGCTCATCTCACAAGGCACGTGCGTTTGTTGGCAAGGAAATGGATTCAAAGGAGGAGTCCGCTTCTGAGGAGGCAGAGGTGGAGTCTAAGGAGGAGTTCAATTCAGGCGTCACAAGTCTGGCTACAGCATACGTTGCCAAGTCCATCTTCAACACTGAAGACAATGACTTCATCACCGACACCAATGCAAATGACAAGGACTACTCCGCTTCTACCTACTGCTTCATGGCACGTGGTGCCAAGGTAAACACACGCACTACTCACTATCAAACATCTAGTGACGATGACTCTGATTGTGGTTCAAAACCCAGCTACAAAACACTTGCTAAAATTGCAACTGAACAACAGAAAGCTATGGAACATATTCAAAAACTGTTAGACAGAAGCGATGATCTGTTAGGTGCTGAAATGACTCGATCTGAATCCTTAATTGAAGACATAAAAAATCTTCACGTTAAGTATGAGGAACTTGAAAGTCGTCATGAAACTCTCTCAACAACTCATGAAAAGCTTTCCTATGATTATCTTCAAAGGAAGCAAGATCTTGAGAAATTGAGAGTGGCTCATGAAGATCTTCAAAAGGAAAACGAGTCACTTCGCGCCAAACAGATCAGTTCCGCTCAGGAAGGATTTGAACCACCATGTATTAAATGCATTGAGCGTGATAATGCTACTTCTGTTGCTGAATGTTCTACTGATACTACTGTTGCAATATCTTCAACTGTTGATGTGGTAACTAACCCCTGTGCTGAGGATACCACTGCTATTGCTGATGAGAATGCTAGGTTGAAGACATTGCTTGAAACAGGGATGTACAAAAGTCTTAAAGGGCATCAGACACTATGTGATGTCCTCAAAAAGCAGATTCTGAACCGAAACCCGAGGAAAGAGGGTGTTGGGTTCGTAAGGAAAATGAATGCTGATGGCTCTTACTGGAAACCTGAGCAGTACCCCAAAACCACGTGGATTGCTGCAAAGGAACCTTCAGCAGATCCATCCAATCTATCTGGCTTCACTTGTGCTAACCCCATTATCATTGATGAATCCCTTGATGCAAACTATAAACTGTTTAAGAATCAGAATGGTGAAGTGTTTGCCAGGTACATTGGTACTAACTGCAGGAATGGACCGCCTATGAAGAAGATCTGGGTTCCGAAAAGGTGTCTGGAGAATCTTCCTGTGAATGTCATCATGACACCTCACGTGAAGAAGACAAACCTTAGACCAAAGGCTTCATACGGTCCAAAGGCTTCATACAGACAGAGGACTCACCTGAGTCGCACTAACGCAAATGTTTTGCAGGGAAACCATACTCAGGCATATGAATACGAGAGCGGTTCATCAAACCGCCATGTTCATAAGACCAAGAACTATTCTACTTATTCTTATGAGTACTATTGTCCACCTGCAAGACTGTTTGCTAGGGCTCCAAAGCCAAAGTTCTCAGATGCTGCACTTAGACTTATTGCTTCTAAGCCACCCTTGAAGATGTGGGTGGCTAAGAAAGCCTAACTCTCTTTTGCAGGGAAAGGTCTCCAGCAGAAAACCAAAATCGTCTGACGCTATTGCTGAAGGAAATATGCCCTAGAGGCAATAACAAAGTTATTATTTATTTCCTTATATCATGATAAATGTTTATTATTCATGCTAGAATTGTATTAACCAGAAACATAATACATGTGTGAATACATAGACAAACAGAGTGTCACTAGTATGCCTTTACTTGACTAGCTCGTTAATCAAAGATGGTTATGTTTCCTAACCATGGACAAAGAGTTGTTATTTGATTAACGGGATCACATCATTAGGTGAATGATCTGATTGACATGACCCATTCCATTAGCTTAGCACCCGATCGTTTAGTATGTTGCTATTGCTTTCTTCATGACTTATACATGTTCCTATGACTATGAGATTATGCAACTCCCGTTTGCCAGAGGAACACTTTGTGTGCTACCAAACGTCACAATGTAAATGGGTGATTATAAAGGTGCTCTACAGGTGTCTCCAAAGGTACATGTTGGGTTGGCGTATTTCAAGATTAGGATTTGTCACTCCGATTGTCGGAGAGATATCTCTGGGCCCTCTCGGTAATGCACATCACATAAGCCTTGCAAGCATTGCAACTAATGAGTTAGTTGTGATATGATGTATTACGGAACGAGTAAAGAGACTTGCCAGTAACGAGATTGAACTAGGTATTGAGATACCGACGATCGAATCTCGGGCAAGTAACATACCGATGACAAAGGGAACAACGTATGTTGTTATGCGGTCTGACCGATAGAAGATCTTCATAGAATATGTAGGAGCCAATATGAGCATCCAGGTTCCGCTATTGGTTATTGACCGGAGACGTGTCTCGGTCATGTCTACATTGTTCTCGAACCCGTAGGGTCCGCACGCTTAAGGTTTTGATGACAGTTATCTTATGAGTTTATGCATTTTGATGTACCGAAGTTTGTTCAAAGTCCCGGATGTGATGACGGACATGATGAGGAGTCTCGAAATGGTCGAGACATAAAGATTGATATATTGGAAGCCTATATTTGGATATCGGAAGTGTTCCGGGTGAAATCGGGATTTTACCGGAGTACCGGGAGGTTACCGGAACCCCCCGGGAGGTATATGGGCCTTAGTGGGCTTTAGTGGAAGAGTGGAGAGGTGGCCAGGTATGGGCCGCGCGCCCCTCCCCCCTAGTCCGAATAGGACAAGGAGAGGGGGCCGGCGCCCCCTTCCTTCTCTCTCTCCTCTTTCCCCCCTCCCGAATCCTATTCCAACTAGGAAAGGGGGGGAATCCTACTCCCGGAGGGAGTAGGACTCCTCCTGGCGCGCCCTCTCCTGGCCGGCCGCACCCCCTCTTGATCCTTTATATACGGGGGCAGGGACACCCCATAGACACACAAGTTGATCCACGTGATCATATTCTTAGCCGTGTGCGGTGCCCCCTTCCACCATAGTCCTCGATAATATTGTAGCGGTGCTTAGGCGAAGCCCTGCGACGGTAGTACATCAAGATCGTCACCACGCCATTGTGCTGACGGAACTCTTCCCCGACACTTTGCTGGATCGGAGTCCGGGGATCGTCATCGAGCTGAACGTGTGCTAGAACTCGGAGGTGCCGTAGTTTCGGTGCTTGATCGGTCGGGCCGTGAAGACGGACGACTACATCAACCACGTTGTGCTAACGCTTCCATTGTCGATCTACAAGGGTACGTAGATCACACTCTCCCCTCTCGTTGCCATGCATCACCATGATCTTGTGTGTGCGTAGGAAATTTTTTGAAATTACTACGTTCCCCAACAGTGGCATCCGAGCCTAGGTTTTATATGTTGATGTTATATGCACGAGTAGAACACAAGTGAGTTGTGGGCGATATAAGTCATACTGCTTACCAGCATGTCATACTTTGGTTCGCCGGTATTGTTGGACGAAGCGGCCCGGACCGACATTACGCGTACGCTTACGCGAGACCGGTTCTCCCGACATGCTTTGCACAAAGGTGGCTAGCGGGTGACAGTTTCTCCAACTTTAGTTGAACCGAGTGTGGCTACGCCCGGTCCTTGCGAAGGTTAAAACAACACCAACTTGACAAACTATCATTGTGGTTTTGATGCGTAGGTAAGATTGGTTCTTGCTTAAGCCCGTAGCAGCCACGTAAAACTTGCAATAACAAAGTAGAGGACGTCTAACTTGTTTTTGCAGGGCATGTTGTGATGTGATATGGTCAAGACATGATGCTAAATTTTATTGTATGAGATGATCATGTTTTGTAACCAAGTTATCGGCAACTGGCAGGAGCCATATGGTTGTCGCTTTATTGTATGCAATGCAATCGCGCTGTAATGCTTTACTTTATCACTAAGCGGTAGCGATAGTCGTGGAAGCATAAGATTGGCGAGACGACAATGATGCTACGATGGAGATCAAGGTGTCGCACCGGTGACGATGGTGATCACGACGGTGCTTCGAAGATGGAGATCACAAGCACAAGATGATGATGGCCATATCATATCACTTATATTGATTGCATGTGATGTTTATCTTTTATGCATCTTATCTTGCTTTGATTGACGGTAGCATTATAAGATGATCTCTCACTAAATTATCAAGAAGTGTTCTCCCTGAGTATGCACCGTTGCCAAAGTTCGTCGTGCCCAGACACCACGTGATGATCGGGTGTGATAAGCTCTACGTCCATCTACAACGGGTGCAAGCCAGTTTTGCACACGCAGAATACTCAGGTTAAACTTGACGAGCCTAGCATATACAGATATGGCCTCGGAACACGGAGACCGAAAGGTCGAGCGTGAATCATATAGTAGATATGATCAACATAGTGATGTTCACCAATGAAACTACTCCATCTCACGTGATGATCGGACATGGTTTAGTTGATTTGGATCATGTAATCACTTAGAGGATTAGAGGGATGTCTATCTAAGTGGGAGTTCTTTAAGTAATATGATTAATTGAACCTAAATTTATCATGAACTTAGTACCTGATAGTATCTTGCTTATTTATGTTTGATTGTAGATAGATGGCCCGTGCTGTTGTTCCGTTGAATTTTAATGCGTTCCTTGAGAAAGCTAAGTTGAAAGATGATGGTAGCAATTACACGGACTGGGTCCATAACTTGAGGATTATCCTCATTGCTGCACAGAAGAATTACGTCCTGGAAGCACCACTGGGTGCCAGGCCTGCTACTGGAGCAACACCAGATGTTATGAACGTCTGGCAGAGCAAAGCTGATGACTACTCGATAGTTCAGTGTGCCATGCTTTACGGCTTAGAATCGGGACTTCAACGACGTTTTGAACGTCATGGAGCATATGAGATGTTCCAGGAGTTGAAGTTAATATTTCAAGCAAATGCCCGGATTGAGAGATATGAAGTCTCCAATAAGTTCTATAGCTGCAAGATGGAGGAGAACAGTTCTGTCAGTGAGCATATACTCAAAATGTCTGGGTATAATAATCACTTGATTCAATTGGGAGTTAATCTTCCAGATGATTGCGTCATTGACAGAATTCTCCAATCACTGCCACCAAGCTACAAGAGCTTCGTGATGAACTATAATATGCAAGGGATGAATAAGACTATTCTCGAGCTCTTCGCAATGCTGAAAGCTGCGGAGGTAGAAATCAAGAAGGAGCATCAAGTGTTGATGGTCAACAAGACCACTAGTTTCAAGAAAAAGGGTAAAGGGAAGAAGAAGGGGAACTTCAAAAAGAACAGCAAGCAAGTTGCTGCTCAAGAGAAGAAACCCAAACCTGGACCTAAGCCTGAAACTGAGTGCTTCTACTGCAAGCAGACTGGTCACTGGAAGCGGAACTGCCTCAAGTATTTGGCGGATAAGAAGGATGGCGAGGTGAACAAAGGTATATGTGATATACATGTTATTGATGTGTACCTTACTAATGCTCGCAGTAGCACCTAGGTATTTGATACTGGTTCTGTTGCTAATATTTGCAACTCGAAACAGGGACTACGGATTAAGCGAAGATTGGCTAAGGATGAGGTGACGATGCGCATGGGAAATGGTTCCAAAGTCGATGTGATCGCAGTCGGCACGCTACCTCTACATCTACCTTCGGGATTAATATTAGACCTAAATAATTGTTATTTGGTGCCAGCGTTAAGCATGAACATTATATCTGGATCTTGTTTGATGCGAGACGGTTATTCATTTAAATCAGAGAATAATGGTTGTTCTATTTACATGAGTAATATCTTTTATGGTCATGCACCCTTAAAGAGTGGTCTATTCTTATTAAATCTCGATAGTAGTGACACACATATTCATAGTGTTGAAACCAAAAGATGCAGAGTTGATAATGATAGTGCAACTTATTTGTGGCACTGCCGTTTAGGTCATATCGGTATAAAGCGCATGAAGAAACTCCATACTGATGGGCTTTTGGAACCACTTGATTATGAATCACTTGGTACTTGCGAACCGTGCCTTATGGGTAAGATGACAAAAACACCGTTCTCTGGTACTATGGAGAGAGCAACAGATTTGTTGGAAATCATACACACAGATGTATGTGGTCCGATGAATGTTGAGGCTCGTGGCGGATATCGTTATTTTCTCACCTTCACAAATGACTTAAGAAGATATGGGTATATCTACTTAATGAAACACAAGTCTGAGACGTTTGAAAAGTTCAAAGAATTTCAGAGTGAAGTTGAAAATCATCATAACAAGAAAATAAAATTCCTACGATCTTATCGTGGAGGAGAATATTTGAGTTACAAGTTTGGTGTACATTTGAAACAATGTGGAATAGTTTCACAACTCACGCCACCCGGAACACCACAGCGTAATGGTGTGTCCGAACGTCGTAATCGTACTTTACTAGATATGGTGCGATCTATGATGTCTCTTACTGATTTACCGCTATTGTTTTGGGGATATGCTCTAGAGACGGCCGCATTCACGTTAAATAGGGCGCCCTCAAAATCCGTTGAGACGACGCCTTATGAACTGTGGTTTGGCAAGAAACCAAAGTTGTCGTTTCTGAAAGTTTGGGGCTGCGATGCTTATGTGAAAAAGTTTCAACCTGATAAGCTCGAACCCAAATCGGAAAAATGTGTCTTCATAGGATATCCAAAGGAAACTATTGGATACGCCTTCTATCACAGATCCGAAGGCAAGACTTTTGTTGCTAAATTCGGAAACTTTCTAGAGAAGGAGTTTCTCTCGAAAGAAGTGAGTGGGAGGAAAGTAGAACTTGACGAGGTAACTGTACCTACTCCCTTATTGGAAAGTAATACATCACAGAAACCTATTTCTGTGACACCTACACCAATTAGTGAGGAAGCTAATGATAATGATCATGAAACTTCAGAACAAGATACTACTGAACCTCGTAGATCAACCAGAAAGAGATCCGTGCCAGAGTGGTACGGTAATCCTGTTCTAGAAGTCATGCTATTAGATCATGATGAACCTAAGAACTATGAAGAAGCGATGGTGAGCCCAGATTCCGCATGGCTTGAAGCCATGAAATCTGAGATGGGATCCATGTATGAGAACAAAGTATGGACTTTGGTTGACTTGCCCAATGATCGGCAAGCAATTGAGAATAAATGGATCTTCAAGAAGAAGACTGACGCTGACGGTAATATTACTGTCTACAAAGCTCGACTTGTCGCAAAAGGTTTTCGGCAAGTTCAAGGGATTGACTACGATGAGACCTCTCACCCGTAGCGATGCTTAAGTCTGTCCGAATCATGTTAGCAATTGCCGCATTTTATGATTATGAAATTTGGCAGATGGATGTCAAAACTGCATTCCTGAATGGATTTCTGGAAGAAGAGTTGTATATGATGCAACCAGAAGGTTTTGTCGATCCAAAGGGAGCTAACAAAGTGTGCAAGCTCCAGCGATCCATTTATGGACTGGTGCAAGCCTCTCGGAGTTGGAATAAACGCTTTGATAGTGTGATCAAAGCATTTGGTTTTATACAGACTTTTGGAGAAGCCTGTATTTACAAGAAAGTGAGTGGGAGCTCTATAGCATTTTTGATATTATATGTGGATGACATATTACTAATTGGAAATGATATAGAATTTCTGGATAGCATAAAGGGATACTTGAATAAGAGTTTTTCAATGAAAGACCTCGGTGAAGCTTCTTACATATTAGGCATTAAGATCTATAGAGATAGATCAAGATGCTTAATTGGACTTTCACAAAGCACATACCTTGACAAAGTTTTGAAGAAGTTCAAAATGGATCAAGCAAAGAAAGGGTTCTTGCCTGTGTTACAAGGTGTGAAGTTGAGTCAGACTCAATGCCCGACCACTGCAGAAGATAGAGAGAAAATGAAAGATGTTCCCTATGCTTCAGCCATAGGCTCTATCATGTATGCAATGCTGTGTACCAGACCTGATGTGTGCCTTGCTATAAGTCTAGCAGGGAGGTACCAAAGTAATCCAGGAGTGGATCACTGGACAGCGGTCAAGAACATCCTGAAATACCTGAAAAGGACTAAGGATATGTTTCTCTTTTATGGAGGTGACAAAGAGCTAATCGTAAATGGTTACGTTGATGCGGGCTTTGACACTGATCCGGATGATTCTAAATCGCAAATCGGATACATGTTTACATTAAACGGTGGAGCTGTCAGTTGGTGCAGTTCTAAACAAAGTGTCGTGGCGGGATCTACGTGTGAAGCAGAATACATAGCTGCTTCGGAAGCAGCAAATGAAGGAGTCTGGATGAAGGAGTTCATATCCGATCTAGGTGTCATACCTAGTGCATCGGGTCCAATGAAAATCTTTTGTGACAATACTGGTGCAATTGCCTTGGCAAAGGAATCCAGATTTCACAAGAGAACCAAGCACATCAAGAGACGCTTCAATTCCATCCGGGATCTAGTCCAGGTGGGAGACATAGAGATTTGCAAGATACATACGGATCTGAATGTAGCAGACCCGTTGACTAAGCCTCTTCCACGAGCAAAACATGATCAGCACCAAAGCTCCATGGGTGTTAGAATCATTACTGTGTAATCTAGATTATTGACTCTAGTGCAAGTGGGAGACTGAAGGAAATATGCCCTAGAGGCAATAATAAAGTTATTATTTATTTCCTTATATCATGATAAATGTTTATTATTCATGCTAGAATTGTATTAACCGGAAACATAATAGATGTGTGAATACATAGACAAACAGAGTGTCACTAGTATGCCTTTACTTGACTAGCTCGTTAATCAAAGATGGTTATGTTTCCTAACCATGGACAAAGAGTTGTTATTTGATTAACGGGATCACATCATTAGGTGAATGATCTGATTGACAAGACCCATTCCATTAGCTTAGCACCCGATCGTTTAGTATGTTGCTATTGCTTTCTTCATGATTTATACATGTTCCTATGACTATGAGATTATGCAACTCCCGTTTACCGGAGGAACACTTTGTGTGCTACCAAACGTCACAACGTAACTAGGTGATCATAAAGGAGCTCTACAGGTGTCTCCAAAGGTACATGTTGGGTTGGCGTACTTCGAGATTAGGATTTGTCACTCCGATTGTCAGAGAGATATCTCTGGGCCCTCTCGGTAATGCACATCACATCAGCCTTGCAAGCATTGCAACTAATGAGTTAGTTGTGATATGATGTATTACGGAATGAGTAAAGAGACTTGCCGGTAACGAGATTGAACTAGGTATTGAGATACCGACGATCGAATCTCGGGCAAGTAACATACCGATGACAAAGGGAACAACGTATGTTGTTATGCGGTCTGACCGATAAAAGATCTTCGTAGAATATTTAGGAGCCAATATGAGCATCCAGGTTCCACTATTGGTTATTGACCGGAGACGTGTCTCGGTCATGTCTACATTGTTCTCGAACCCGTAGGGTCCGCACGCTTAAGGTTTTGATGACAGTTATTTTATGAGTTTATGCATTTTGATGTACCGAAGTTTGTTCGGAGTCCTGGATGTGATCACGGACATGACGAGGAGTCTCGAAATGGTCGAGACATAAAGATGGATATATTGGAAGCCTATATTTGGATATCGGAAGTGTTCCGGGTGAAATCGGGATTTTACCGGAGTACCGGGAGGTTACCGGAACCCCCCGGGAGGTATATGGGCCTTAGTGGGCTTTAGTGGAAGAGTGGAGAGGTGGCCAGGTATGGGCCGCGCGCCCCTCCCCCCTAGTCCGAATAGGACAAGGAGAGGGGGCCGGCGCCCCCCTTCCTTCTCTCTCTCCTCTTTCCCCGCTCCCGAATCCTATTCCAACTAGGAAAGGGGGGGGGGAATCCTACTCCCGGAGGGAGTAGGACTCCTCCTGGCGCACCCTCTCCTGGCCGGCCGCACCCCCCTTGATCCTTTATATACGGGGCAGGGACACCCCATAGACACACAAGTTGATCCACGTGATCATATTCTTAGCTGTGTGCGGTGCCCCCTTCCACCATAGTCCTCGATAATATTGTAGCGGTGCTTAGGCGAAGCCCTGCGATGGTAGTACATCAAGATCGTCACCATGCCGTCATGCTGACGGAACTCTTCCCCGACACTTTGCTGGATCGGAGTCCGGGGATCGTCATCGAGCTGAACGTGTGCTAGAACTCGGAGGTGCCGTAGTTTCGGTGCTTGATCGGTCGGGCCGTGAAGATGTACGACTACATCAACCATGTTGTGCTAACGCTTCCGTTGTCGATCTACAAGGGTACGTAGATCACACTCTCCCCTCTCGTTGCTATGCATCACCATGATCTTGCGTGTGTGTAGGAAATTTTTTGAAATTACTACGTTCCCCAACAATTGCTGGGGACCTTAAACATCTTGTAGGGCACAAGATCAAATGCCCGAATGGTCTTACTATGTACTTCGTTCCTGAATCGCTTGCTACTCTCCCTATTAGTCCTAATCTGGATCTAAGCTTTCATAACCCACTGGTTCGTCAAATGTTTTTGCTTCACAATGCTCTTCGTGAAGCCTATCCCCCTAACTGCACTGTAGGGTACGACACCAGCGTCTTCAGAATGGATTATTGATAGTGGGTGTACAAATCACATGACTGGCAAAAGAAGCCTTCTTATGGACTCAACCTTACGTCCATCCGACAAGAGTCACATCACATTTGCTGACACTGGTAAAAGTAAGGTATTGGGTCTAGGTAGAGTTGCAATCTCAAGGGATCAACACATGGATAAAGTCATGCTTGTTAAATCCCTTGGCTTCAACTTAATGTCTGTCTCAATGCTTTGCGATTTAAACATGATCGTAATATTTGGAAAATATCGTTGCCTTGTTCTAATGGAATCTGACAAGTCTCTAGTATTTGAAGGGTATCGAAAAGATGATTTGTACGTGGTAGATTTCTCAGCAGGACCACAGCTTGCCGTATGTCTTCTAGCAAAAGCTTCAGAATGCTGGCTCTGGCATCGGAGGCTTGGGCATGCTGGCATGAGGAAACTCCACACCCTGGCAAAGAAGAAGCATGTCATAGGCATCGAGGGCGTCAAGTTCAAGAAACATCACTTATGCGGTGCCTGTGAGGCAGGAAAGATGACGAGGGCCAAACATCCCTCGAAGACAATCATGACCACTACTCGACCCTTCGAACTGCTTCACATGGATCTTTTCGGTCTCACTCATTACTCAACTCTTACTACTACTGCTTGTCTCTATGGCTTTGTCATTGTTGATGATTATTCTAGATATACTTGGGTGCACATAATCCTTTACAAGACTGAAGTGCAGGATGTCTTCAGACGCTTCGCCAATCGAGCAATGAACAACTATGGCGCCAAGATAAAGCATATCAGAAGTGACAATGGCACTAAATTCAAGAACACTGGCCTTGATACATATCTTGATACCTTGGGCATCACACATGAATTCTCAGCCCCGTACACGCCACAGCAGAATGGGGTCGTCGAACGCAAGAACAGAACACTCATTGAGATGGCCAGAATGATGCTAGATGAATACAAGACTCCAAGAAAATTCTGCCCTGAAGCCATTGATACTGCATGCCATACAATCAATCGTGTTTATCTTCACAAGCTTATGAACAAGACATCTTATGAGCTCCTTACTGGCAAGAAGCCAAATGTCAGTTACTTCAGAGTATTTGGCGCCAGGTGCTGGATCAAGGACCCACATCACACCTCAAAGTTTGCACCAAAAGCACTTGAGGGTTTTATGCTTGGATATGGAAAGGATTCGCACTCCTACAGAGTCTTCAATCTCTTTCATTACAAAGTGGTTGAAACAGTGGATGTGCGGTTCGATGAGACCAACGGTTCACAAAGAGAGCAACTGCCAAATGTGCTAGATGAAGTTCCATCCAGTGAATCAATCAAGCTAATGGGAACTGGAGAAATTATACCTTCTGAAGCTCATCCTGAAGAAGAACTTATCATCTCAGCACCTGATCAACATGAAGACAATGCTCAGCCTGAAGACATTCCTTCTAACAACGACAATGATTAGCAAGAGCAAAATCTTCGCCCTATACATCCTCGCGTTGCCAATGAAGTGCATATTGAAAGAATAATTGATAGCATCAATGCACCCGGTCCACTCACTCGTTCAAGGGCAACTCAGCTAGCAAATTTCTGTGGGCACTTTGCATTCGTCTAATAACAGAACCCAAGAAAGTTGAAGAAGCCTTCATGGAACCTGAATGGATTCAAGCTATGCAAGACGAGCTTCAACAGCTTGAGCTGAATAATGTATGGGAACTGGTCAAGCGTCTCGATCCTCGGAAGCACAACATAATAGGCACCAAATGGATATACCGCAACAAGCAAGATGAGCATGGTCAAGTTGTCAGAAACAAAGCTCGTCTCGTTGCTCAAGGATATACTCAAGTGGAAGGCATTGACTTCGATGAAACATTTGCTCCTGTGGCTAGACTTGAAGCCATACGCATACTGCTGGCCTATGCAAATCATCACAACATACTTCTTTATCAAATGGATGTGAAGAGCGCCTTCCTCAATGGCAAGATTGAAGAAGAAGTGTATGTTGCACAACCTCCTGGCTTTGAAGATCCAAAACATCCTGACATGGTATACAAGCTCAACAAGGCACTGTATGGCCTCAAACAAGCCCCTCGGGCCTGGTATGACACACTCAAATACTTCCTGAAGAGCAAAGGCTTCATACCTGGTTCTCTCGACCCCACTCTCTTCATGAAGACATATGATGGTGAACTGTTTGTATGCCAAATATATGTGGATGACATTATCTTCGGCTGCACCAATCAGAAGTACAGTGAAGAGATTGGATATATGATGCAAGAGCAATATCAAATGTCTATGATGGGAGAGCTGAAGTTCTTTCTCGGTCTTCAAATACGACAGCAACGTAACGGCATCTTCATATCTCAAGAGAAGTATCTCAAAGATTGCCTGAAGAAGTTCGGTATGCAAGACTGCAAAGGCTTCACGACGCCAATGCCAGCCAAGCATCATCTGGGTCCTGACGACAATGGTAAAGAGTTCGATCAAAAGGTATACCGCTCCATGATTGGTTCTTTACTTTATCTATGTGCATCTAGGCCAGATATTATGCTTAGTGTTTGCATGTGTGCTCGATTTCAAGCGGCACCAAAGGAGTCGCATCACTTAGCTGTGAAGCGAATTCTTCGATATTTGGCTCATACCCCAACTCTAGGATTATAGTATCCAAAGGGCTCAGAGTTTGATCTGGTTTGATTCTCGGATGCTAATTATGCTGGTGACAAAGTTGATCGCAAGTCTACATTAGGCACATGTCACTTTCTGGGACGATCACTTGTATGTTGGTCTTCAAAGAAGCAGAACTGTGTATCTCTCTCCACTGCTGAATCTCAATACATTGCTGCTGGATCTTGCTGCGCTCAGCTTCTGTGGATGAAGCAAACGCTCAAAGACTATGTCATTCATCTGAAGCAAGTGCCACTCTACTGCGACAACGAAAGCGCCATCAAGATTGCCAACAACCCAGTTCAGCACTTGAAGACAAAGCACATTGAAATTCGTCATCACTTTCTCAGAGATCATGTTGTGAAGGAATATATTGATATCATACACGTCAACACTGAAGAGCAATTGGCAGATATCTTCACCAAGCCCTTGGATGAGAAGAGATTTTGCAAGTTATGGTGTGAGCTAAATATCCTGGAATCCTCAAATGTCCTATGATCAGGCACACATCCTAACCCTTATGCATATTGATGACTTAGATGTGCAACACACGAAGTAAAGTATATCTTCAATCAATGAAGACATACATTCTAAGTGTGAATACATTAATGTGGAATTTGACTTCGGAGTGCCACGATAATTGTGCGCCATGTCTGGGTCTAATACTTCCTATACGGTGGGTAACGCCACCACCAAATGTTCTATTTTGAAGTGTTTCACTCATGGCGTTACCTTGCTATGTCTTCACATTTGGTTTGGCTTCAATCTCAACATGTCTTCATGATTATCTTCACTATGTTGATTATATATATATACTAGTGTTCTGTCCTCTACAGCATTCACTTATAGCTATGTCTTCTTGTTGAATCTTTTGAACTAAGTGAATGTGATCGGACCCTAACCTCTCTATGCTATCTATCTCAAACTCTATCTCTCCAAATCATATGCATTCTATTGAAACTGTCGAATGTCTTCTCTGCGTCCTTGTCAGCAGAAGATACAAAGACAAACCTTAAGTCCACCTTCAATGCTCATTCCTCCACATGAAACCCGGAGAAGTAGGAACGACCACCCGACAATCCAGGCGTGCGTGGGACGTGGAACAAACCCCAAAATTCTGCATAATGGCCACGTGTTCCTCAGATGCGAATCGCCAGGGGCACGTGTGTAATAACGCAGTGCCGCCCCTGTACCTATAAATACACACTTCACGATGGTCATTATATCTTCTTCCACTCTCGCACGAACCCTAGTGCCACCGCTAGCCCTCGACGACGCCGGCGACGAAGCGCTTCGCTGCCGCAACCTCTCCGACGCCATCTTCACGCCGACCGCGGGCATCGTCCTCTCCGCCGTCGCCGTAGGTGTCCTCCGTCGCCAAGTTAGGGCACAGAAGATCGAACTGCTCGGCCTCATCTTCCACTCCATCTAGCAGTTCTTAGTGTGGTAAATAAAACTTCCTTTTTACGGTACCGTTGATCCTATGGCTTTGTCACTTTCTACCACAAGCAGTTTCTATTCACACAAGTTAGATCTCTCTCATACTGCATCTCATAACATGCCTAGTATATTCACTTATGCTTCACAAAGTAGTTAGATTCCTCACTTGTACTGATCTCTAGATTCGTACAAATCTGGAACCAACTCCTTGTCTATGAGTGAATGTCTTCGCACGATGAGGTCAATGTCTTCTAAACTGATTTATATTCAAAATCTTCTAAGAATGCATATGACCTCTTCCCCTTCCCTCGCACCTTAATGCTGTCATAGGTACATGTCCGTGGGAGAATCCCTTGGTTCTCATAATCTGCATTCATTTGCAGAATTCTTACAGCATCATATAAATTCTCCCGAAGCAAGTTCCTATTTGTCCAGCAAGCGGAAATCTTTGAAGCCTTTGAACGTGTTGAAGCCTTTCAGTTTAAAGTTCATGGCTTCAGAGAAATCAGCAAGGAAGGGTGGCAGAAAGCGTCATGGAGAAACATCTAGAGATCTGCCAGATGACCTCTCAGAACTGTACAAGACAGATCCTGAAGAGGATTACAATCAGCGCAAGACCCGAATCCAATGGATTCGAAGATATTGGGCAGAACAATGGTTCAAATACCGATTTGTAACCCAGGAATATGCTGAGAAAATGCCATCAAGAGACCATGGGGAGACATCCTATACAAGAATCTTCAACCCAGGTCCAGAGATGAAGCCATTGAACAAGGCTTCTATCCCTGCATGGTCCGTGGGCCATAGCTTGTTGATGCACACCCATCGTCACTACTATGGTGTCGTGATGACATTCTGTTCAAGCGCAACTTCCAGTTTGCCCAGAACTCAGCGAAGCCAAACAAGAAGCCATTGGTACTAGACTTCAACCCTGGTCCCTCAGCTCCAAGGCCTGATGGCACACGAGATGCAGAACCCAATGTCGTCGGTCCTTTCTACAACCTTGAAAGCCTCATCACCCATATCTTGGTTCAAGGGACTGCAGTGAATGAGCCTGCAGCTGACGCTGAATCAGATGAAGCGCCTGCAGCGCCGAAGCCAAAGAAGTTGAAGAAGCCTAAAGCTTCAAAGCCTGCCCCTTCACAAAAAATCTCATGGGCGAAGCCACTGGCAACTGCACCTCCTGAAGACAGTGTGCAGTCCGAAGATTTATCACGCATCTCCAAGCCCCAGAAGGTCAAGATGCCTCTGCCACACACCGGCCAAGAGCTAACAGCTCCTGCCATTCTGCGCAATGATGCCTGTGGCGACCCGACCCGAATGGATCAAGTCTACTGTGCTCCGGTGTCATCCCTGGATCAGTAATGCTGACACCACACAGTACTTCGAAGGATTTATAGCAGAGTTGCAATCACACACTTATTACATCGTTATCTCAAAGAGAACTTATTACAATAAATATGGCTTAAGGCCATCTAGTGTCGATAACAGCGGAAGACTTGGAAGATAAATGGGTCCATCAACTCCAACGGCATCACTGAGTATAGAACCACGACCTAAAAACACCTTACTCGTCGTCTGAAAAGTCTGCAACATGAAAGTTGCAGCCCGAAAACGGGTCAGCACATGGAATATGCTAGCAATGTAACACATAGAGAGTAATGTAATGAAACAGCTATACTATATGCATATATGGCTGGTGGAAAGCTCTATGGTTACAGTTTTGCATAAAGCCAGTTTTTCCCTACTGCAAAGGAATAAATTTATTTAACTATCATGGTAGTTGTTAAACATCGAGAATGGTTGACAGCATTCCGATCCCAATTAAGTGAACAATTAAAACCAAACAACATTAATTAGAAGTAACGTGATGAGATTCACATGATATTCAAGTACTAGATACTCAAGTTGTCCATAACCGGGGACACGGCTAATCATGATTAGTTTGTACACTCTGCAGAGGTTTGCGCACTTTTCCCCACAAGACTCGATCGCCTCCGTTTGGTTTCTCGCACTACAGGGTGTTTGAGAAGACGGATGACCGAGACACAGTCTTTCAGAAGCGCTAGCACCATACATGTGGGTAGACCGGTACACCTACTTTCCCCTACATCTGCTAGTCTACCCGTAAGAGTTCGCACGACTTAGTCAACTATGCCAGAGCCCATAATGGCTTGTGGCTGCACACAGAAGTTACTAGCATGAATGATCTTATGATCCCTTTGAGCCTGGGTGGCGGTCCGAAATAAAAACAGGCAAGTCCTGATAGACATCAGGTGCCTCAATCCACCCAGATGTGTGTTTAAGTTGCCACCTTAGATAAACCATTAAAATTAATAAACTCACATCTGTCATGGATATCACTCACCCAATCCACATCTACTAGCATAGCATGGCATAATAAGCAAACGTAGAAGTAACTCCCAAAGGTTTCATAATAATACAGGTAATAGGTACTACCTCATCTACTTCCCATCCCACAATTTAATTAGATCCTAATCATGCAGTGTGAGAGGATTGATCTAATGCAATAAAACATGGGTTGTAAAAAAGGTATGATCAAAGTGTTACTTGCCTTGCTGATGATCCGCGAGACCTAGGGTTTCGAAGTAACAAGCGGCGCAATCCGGGTGATCTATCGCAGACAAACAACAAGCACACAATAAGTACTCATCTAATGCACAGGTAAAACTCGAACAAGAGAACGAACCAGAAAGTTCAACTTAAGAACTCCGGTTGGAAAGAAAGAAAGAACCGAACAGACGACGGAAAAACAAATGGCGGAAGAAAACAACTCGGTTCTAGCAAGTTGAATTTAGGTCAAATTTTACCGTAGCAAAGGCTTGTTCAAGTTGATTAGACGGAATGGCGGTTTCGAAACGAAACTCCAGGCGCTTGAATCACCCGATTCCGATAAACGAGCGAAAAGAAAGACTAGAACGAAGATCGGATCTGGGATCGCGATCGGAGAATCGCGGAATAAATCCGACGAGAAAGAAATAGAAGAACGGTTAAACGAACGGACGCCGTTAACCGGGAAAGAATCGGTGATCACGTTCGTTGAGACGAACGGTCCGAAAGAAGAATGAAAACCGATCTAGGGTTTCGGAAGAAAACCGAAACAAAAACCGGAAGAAAAAGAAAAGAATCGGAGAGAAAACGGAACGGTTCTTTTAGGAAAAACCGGACCGGGGAAGAAAAAGAGAGGCGCAGCTACCTCGGGAGGCGGGCCCCGGGCGGCGGCGGCTAAGGGCGGCGGCGGCGTCTTAGGCGCGGGGCGGCGCGGCTAAGGCGGCGGCTTGGGGTTGCGCGCTGCTGCTTGCTGCGGCTTAGGAGGAGAGGGGCTTGGGGTTTTGATGTGAGGAGAGGGGGGGTGCTTGGGTATTTATACTAGGAGGGGGAGGGGGTTTCTTGGGGGAGGGGGCAAGCAAAAAGGGGGGGGGGCCTAGAGTCCTACTAGGACTCGGCCTAGGGCGGGGCGCAAGGCAGGCGGCGGGGCTGGCGCTGGCGCGCAGGGCGGCTGGGCCGGCCGGCTGGGCCCTTGGCCTAGGCGGGCGCTGCTCTTTTTTTTTAACTGGATTCGTGTGCAGAAAAACAAAAGAAAAGAAAATCTAAACGAACTCCAAAATTCCTAAAGTAAATTTTCTCCGACTCCTAAAAATGAGCAGAACAAAATGAACTTTACTCCGGACCTAGAATGCAATTTTTGAAAACACGCATTTTTCCCTATCCAAATAAAAAGCAAACAAAACTCCGGCAAAACCAAAATTTGATTTATTCATTAGATCTTCATTTTTCCTAAATTTGGGAAAGTCATATTGTTCACTCTCTCATATTTGATATAGGAAAATGATTGAAGATGAAATAAATAAATCAAATGATCCTCTTTTCAAAATTTGAGAAAACTCAAATATGAAAATAACGAAATCTCCAACTCTCTCCGTGGGTCCTTGAGTTGTGTGAAATTTCTAGGATCGACCAAAATGCAAGAAAATATGCTATGCATGATGATCTAGTGTATAACATTCCAAATTGCAAATTTGGGATGTTACAAACCTACCCCCCTTAAGATGAATCTCGCCCTCGAGATTCGGGTTGGCTAGAAAATAGGTGAGGGTGGTCCTTGAGCAAATCTTCTTCTCTTTCCCAGGTGGCTTCATCCTCTGAGTGGTGGTTCCACTGAACTTTGCAAAACTTGATAACCTTGCTGCGAGTAACTCTGCTGGCATAATCGAGAATCTTGACTGGTTTCTCCTCATACGTTAAGTCATCCTTCAACTGAATCGCTTCGAGTGGCACGGTATCTCTTAGCGGTACCTCCGCCATCTCGGCATGACATTTCTTCAGCTGAGAAACATGGAATACATCATGAACTCCTGACAGCTCCTCTGGTAATTCCAACTTATAGGCGAGTTCTCCCATACGTTGCAAAATCTTATACGGTCCAACGAAACACGGTGCTAACTTTCCCTTAACTCCAAAGCGCTTAACTCCTCGAAGTGGGGATACTCGAAGATAAACTCTGTCTCTAGTTTCGTAAATCGTCTCCTTGCGTTTAGAATCTGCGTAGCTCTTCTGCCTGGACTGGGCTACCTTGAGCCTATCGCGAATCAACTTAACTTTCTGTTCAGACTCCTTAATCAAATCTGGTCCAAAGAATTGACGGTCTCCAACTTCGTCCCATGACAACGGTGTCCTGCACCTCCTTCCGTATAAAGCTTCGAAAGGTGCCATCTTCAAATTGGTTTGGTAACTGTTGTTATAAGAAAACTCCGCATACGGCAAGTTATCGTCCCAACTAGATCCATAATCTAGTGCACAAGCTCTCAGCATATCTTCCAAAATCTGATTGACTCTCTCGGTCTGTCCATCTGTTTGCGGATGAAAAGCTGTGCTGAACTCTAGTCTGGTTCCTAAAGTTTCATGCAACTGATTCCAAAATTTTGAGGTAAATTGGGTTCCTCTATCTGATACAATACTCCTCGGAACTCCATGCAAACAAATGATCCTAGTCATGTATATCTTCGCCAACTTAGCACTGGTGTAAGTGGTCTTAACTGGAATAAAATGTGCTACCTTTGTCAAACGATCAACTACTACCCATATCGAGTCATAGCCTGCTTTTGTCCTGGGTAGTCCTGTGATAAAATCCATGCCTATCTTATCCCACTTCCATTCGGGTATCGGCAATGGTTGTAACAATCCTGCTGGCTTCTGATGCTCTGCCTTTACTCTCTCACATACGTCACAAACTGCTACATATGCTGCAATATCCTTCTTCATTCCGGTCCACCAGAATGTTTCCTTCAAATCCAAATACATCTTGGTATTCCCTGGGTGAATCGAATAAGGTGAATCATGTGCCTCGTGCAAAATCAACTTCCTGATCTCCGGGTCATTGGGCACATAAACACGGTCCTCAAACCATATGGTATCGTGCTCATCCTCACGGAATCCCTTTGCTTTTCCTTCGCTCCATTTCTCTTTTATAGCAGCAATCTCCTTGTCAGATTTCTGAGCTTCTCTGATCTTATCCATCAATGTTGACTGAATCTCCAATGTTGCTACATAGCCTCTCAGAACTATTTCCAAACATAGCTCACGAAGGTTTTCTGCTAACTCCTTTGGTACTTCTCCCGTCACTAGGGTGTTGACATGGCTCTTACGACTCAATGCGTCAGCTACCACATTAGCTTTTCCGGGATGGTAATGCAATCTCATGTCATAATCCTTGATGAGCTCCAACCATCTCCTTTGTCTAAGGTTCAACTCCTTCTGCGTGAAAATGTACTTCAAACTCTTGTGATCCGTGTACACCTCACAATGATTTCCAATGAGGAAATGTCTCCACGTCTTCAACGCATGCACTACGGCTGCTAACTCCAAATCATGCGTGGCATAATTCAACTCATGAGGCTTCAGTTGCCGTGAAGCATACGAAACAACTCTCCCTTCCTGCATAAGCACTGCTCCAAGTCCTCGACGTGAAGCGTCGCAATACACCTCATAATCCTTGGTCTGATCTGGCAAAATCAATACTGGTGAGGTAACCAAGCGTTTCTTCAACTCCTGGAAACTAGCCTCACACTCCTCAGTCCATTTGAACTTAGTATCCTTCTTCAACAATTCAGTCATAGGTTTTGCAATCTTTGAAAAATTCTCAATGAATCTCCGGTAGTATCCTGCGAGTCCAATAAAACTCCGGATCTCTCCAACTGTTGTTGGTGTTTCCCATTCGGTTACGGTCTCAACCTTTGTGGGGTCAACTGCTATACCTTCTCCGGATATAACGTGTCCGAGGAATCCAACTTCCTTCAACCAAAACTCACATTTGCTGAATTTGGCGTATAACTGATGTTCCCTTAGTTTCTCCAAAACCAAACGCAAATGTTCCTTATGCTCCTCTTCATTCTTTGAATAAACCAGGATGTCATCAATGAACACTACGACGAACTTATCCAAAAACTCCATAAACACTTTGTTCATCAGGTTCATAAAATAGGCAGGTGCGTTAGTCAATCCAAATGACATAACGGTATACTCATACAGTCCATATCTCGTGGTGAATGCTGTCTTAGGTATGTCCTGCTCCCGAATCTTCAATTGATGGTACCCTGATCGCAAATCGATCTTTGAAAACACTTTAGCTCCTTGCAACCGATCAAACAGATCATTGATCATTGGCAGTGGGTACTTGTTCTTGATGGTTACTTCATTCAATCCCCGATAATCTACAACCATCCTTAATGATCCATCCTTCTTTTCCACTAGAAGTACGGGTGATCCCCAAGGCGAAGAACTTGGGTGAATGTAACCTTTATCTGATAACTCCTTAATCTGATTCTTAATTTCCACCAAATCCTTTGCTGGCGTCCGGTACAGTCGCTTCGATATTGGGCCTGTACCTGGCAAAAGCTCAATCAAAAACTCAATGTCTCTATCCGGTGGCATGCCTGGTAATTCCTCAGGAAATACAGGAAAATCCTTACCACTGGTACTTCTTCTTGCACAACTCCTGTTAGGCAGTTTACTTGTGTCCTGTTTGGCACATGCCGGGATACATACTTGATCCTCCTTCCTTCTGGTGTGGTAAGCAAAATTGACTTACTGGCGCAATCGATGTTTCCTCCATACATCGACAGCCAATCCATACCAAGAATCACATCCAGACCTTGGGATTCCAGAATAATTAAATCCGTTGGGAAAACATGCCTTCCTATACTTAATGGCACTTGGAAACATCCTTGTCTGGCCATGTACTCTGCTCCTGGAGAGCTTATAGCATAGGTGTTTTAAGAATCCTAGTGGGCAGGCTATACTTTTCCACAAATCCCCTTGATATGTATGAATGCGATGCACCAGTATCGAAAATAACGAGTGCGGTAAATGACTTAACCAAAAACTTACCGATTACTGCATCAGGCTGATCTTCAACCTCCTCCACATTAACGTGGTTCACCTGTCCCCTATTGAAAGGGTTCGGCTTCTTCCCAGAGCTTCCATTGCCATTTCCATTCTGGCCTTCAGGACATTCATTGGCATAATGTCCGGTCTTGGAACACTTGAAACAAGTGACTTGACTCAGGTCTCTCTTGGTTCGGGTCGATGGGGTGGTACGGTTCTGGCCGTTGCTTCCTCCATTCCCATTACCATTCTTGTGGCCATTATGGTTGTGCGAACTACCTCCTCCATGGGTATGCTGAAACTGAAATCCCGATTTAGGGGTAAAACGGGGCTTCTGCTGGTCTCCAGAGTTATACTTCCCCTGTCCATACTTCCTCTTACGGTTCTCAATCTGCTGTTGCTTCCCTTCAATCATGATGGCAGGATCTACCAACTCCTGGTAGTTGTTGAAACTTGCTACCATCAACTGCATGCTTAGTTCATCATTCAGTCCTTCCAGGAACTTCTCCTGCTTAGCTGCATCCGTAGCAACGTCATCTGGGGCATAACGTGCTAGCTTACTAAAGTCGTCAACGTACTGGCCAACTGTCCTGCCTCCTTGGCGTAAATTGCGAAACTCACGCTTCTTCATGGCCATAGCTCCTGCTGAAACATGGGCAGTGCGGAAAGCTTGCTGAAACTGATCCCATGTGACAGTGTCAACTGGGTAAGTGGCTGTGAAATTCTCCCACCATGCTGCCGCGGGTCCGTCAAGCTGGTGAGCGGCAAACTTCACTTTCTCACCATCTGTGCATCCTGCAGTGGTTAACTCCCTTCCTATCTTGCGGAGCCAATCGTCTGCTACTATTGGCTCGGTGCTACTGGAAAACACCGGCGGATTCAGCCTAAGGAAACGGGCTAAGTGGTCAACAGGTGGTGGTGGTGGTGGGTTGTTGTTGTTGTTCTGCTGGTTCTGGACTAACATCTGCATCAATTGATTCTGCTGCTGGATCAACTGAGTGAGCTCCAGTGGGAATCCGTTGTCACGTCTCGGAGGCATCTGAGGGTTTAGAAAAGACGAGAATTAAGAATAGAGTGAGGTCTAAAGGGAGAACACTACCCCAATGCACATGAGCAAATGCACACAAAATCACTTCATTCAATCAAACAAGGGCTTACAATCGGTATAAAACTATCGCAAAAGTGCTCGAACTATAATGTTTACATGGGGGAATAATAATACTGTCTGGTGGTCATCTAGAAATTTGAACTGGTGGAAGACTCCATGATATCTGCTCCAGCTTCGTCTTCAAAGTCGGGTTCACTTGGATCCGAATTGGTGTCGTCAATGATGATGTAGTTGTCCGGACATGCGACGTACTTGTCTTCCTTCTTGGATGCTAACTTCCTCTTGAGTTATTCAATCTCCTGCTTAAGATCGCCATTGTGTCTCGCTAGAGCTACGATCTCGTCCATGTAGTCCTTGCGTGTAGACTTCAGTTCTCCTTCTAGCTCGATGATCCTTGCCTTTGCATTCTTCAACTCTATCATATCATTGCACATCTGGTTCTCGCGATGTCGAATGTGCTGGTTTAACTCCTGGATGAAAGATGCAATGGATCTATCCTTCTTGGTGCTGACTAACTCCCATTGTTCATCTCGGCGTCCGCAAATCTGGTAGATAGTGTCCTTGAGGTCTTCTTGATAAAATTCTCCAATGCGTCCTATGGTGATATGAGGTGCCATGCTCCTTCCCAGACTCCAGGTTGGTGCATTGAAAATACTATCTATGGGCTTCGTGATTGGCGTGAATGTTCTTCCCGGAACGTGAGCTTGAATCTTCCAGCGCTCCTCTTCAGGCAGAGTGGCGTTGAAGGTTCCCGTGAAGCTTGGTAATCCAATGTTCAGGTACTTGGTGACTTCCTTCAGGTGAAATCCAAATGGTGTGCCTTCATCCGGATGAGCGTACTTAACCTTCGCGTTCGTCATCCTAAAAGAGTAGAAAAGATGAGGAGTTAGAAAATGAGAAGAGAATGGTGATCTATGGCTTTAACTTAGTGGTCGTGTCCTACAGTCAGCGTGTGCTCTGATACCATCTCTGTGGCGACCCGACCCGAATGGATCAAGTCTACTGTGCTCCGGTGTCATCCCTGGATCAGTAATGCTGACACCAAACAGTACTTCGAAGGATTTATAGCAGATTTGCAATCACACACTTATTACATCGTTATCTCAAAGAGAACTTATTACAATAAATATGGCTTAAGGCCATCTAGTGTCGATAACAGCGGAAGACTTGGAAGATAAATGGGTCCATCAACTCCAACGGCATCACTGAGAATAGAACCATGACCTAAAAACACCTTACTCGTCGTCTGAAAAGTCTGCAACATGAAAGTTGCAGCCCGAAAACGGGTCAGCACATGGAATATGCTGGCAATGTAACACATAGAGAGTAATGGAATGAAACAGCTATACTATATGCATATATGGCTGGTGGAAAGCTCTATGGTTACAGTTTTGTGTAAAGCCAGTTTTTCCCTACTACAAAGGAATAAATTTATTTAACTATCATGGTAGTTGTTAAACATCGAGAATGGTTGACAGCATTCCGATCCCAATTAAGTGAACAATTAAAACCAAACAACATTAATTAGAAGTAACGTGATGAGATTCACATGATATTCAAGTACTAGATACTCAAGTTGTCCATAACCGGGGACACGGCTAATCATGATTAGTTTGTACACTCTGCAGAGGTTTGCGCACTTTTCCCCACAAGACTCGATCGCCTCCGTTTGGTTTCTCGCACTACAGGGTGTTTGAGAAGACGGATGACCGAGACACAGTCTTTCAGAAGCGCTAGCACCATACATGTGGGTAGACCGGTACACCTACTTTCCCCTACATCTGCTAGTCTACCCGTAAGAGTTCGCACGACTTAGTCAACTATGCCAGAGCCCATAATGGCTTGTGGCTGCACACGGAATTTACTAGCATGAATGATCTTATGATCCCTTTGAGCCTGGGTGGCGGTCCGAAATAAAAACAGGCAAGTCCTGATAGACATCAGGTGCCTCAATCCACCCAGATGTGTGTTTAAGTTGCCACCTTAGATAAACCATTAAAATTAATAAACTCGCATCTGTCATGGATATCACTCACCCAATCCACGTCTACTAGCATAGCATGGCATAATAAGCAAACGTAGAAGTAACTCCCAAAGGTTTCATAATAATATAGGTAATAGGTACTACCTCATCTACTTCCCATCCCACAATTTAATTAGATCCTAATCATGCAGTGTGAGAGGATTGATCTAATGCAATAAAACATGGGTTGTAAAAAAGGTATGATCAAAGTGTTACTTGCCTTGCTGATGATCCGCAAGACCTAGGGTTTCGAAGTAACAAGCGGCGCAATCCGGGTGATCTATCGCAGACAAAAAACAAGCACACAATAAGTAATCATCTAATGCACAGGTAAAACTCGAACAAGAGAACGAACCAGAAAGTTCAACTTAAGAACTCCGGTTGCAAAGAAAGAAAGAACCGAACAGACGACGGAAAAACAAACGGCGGAAGAAAACAACTCGGTTCTAGCAAGTTGAATCTAGGTCAATTTTTACCGTAGCAAAGTCTTGTTCAAGTTGATTAGACGGAACGGCGGTTTCGAAACGAAACTCCAGGCGCTTGAATCACCTGATTCCGATAAACGAGCGAAAAGAAAGACTAGAACGAAGATCGGATCTGGGATCGCGATCGGAGAATCGCGGAATAAATCCGACGAGAAAGAAAACGAAGAACGGTTAAACGAACGGACATCGTTAACCGGGAAAGAATCGGTGATCACGTTCGTTGAGACGAACAGTCCGAAAGAAGAACGAAAACCGATCTAGGGTTTCGGAAGAAAACCGAAACAAAAACCGGAAGAAAAAGAAAAGAATCAGAGAGAAAACGGAACGGTTCTTTTAGGAAAAACCGGACCGGGGAAGAAAAAGAGAGGCGCGGCTACCTCGGGAGGCGGGCTCCGGGTGGCGGCGGCTAAGGGCGGCGGCGGCGGCTTAGGCGCGGGGCGGCGCGGCTATGGCGGCGGCGGCGCGGCTAAGGCGGCGGCTTGGGGCTGCGCGCTGCTGCTTGCTGCGGCTTAGGAGGAGAGGGGCTTGGGGTTTTGATGTGAGGAGAGGGGGGGTGCTTGGGTATTTATACTAGGAGGGGGAGGGGGTTTCTTGGGGGAGGGGGCAAGCAAAAAAGGGGGGGGCGGCCTAGAGTCCTACCAGGACTCGGCCTAGGGCGGGGCGCAAGGTAGGCGGTGGGGCTGGCGCTGGCGCGCAGGGCGGCTGGCGGTTGGGCCGGCCGGCTGGGCCCTTGGCCCAGGAGGGCGCTGCTCTTTTTTTTAACTGGATTCGCGCGCAAAAAAACAAAAGAAAAGAAAATCTAAACGAACTCCAAAATTCCTAAAGTAAATTTTCTCCGACTCCTAAAAATGAGCCGAACAAAATGAACTTTTCTCCGGACCTAGAATGCAATTTTTGAAAACACGCATTTTTCCCTATCCGAATAAAAAGCAAACAAAACTCCGGCAAAACCAAAATTTGATTTATTCATTAGATCTTCATTTTTCCTAAATTTGGGAAAGTCATATTATTCCCTCTCTCATATTTGATATAGGAAAATGATTGAAGATGAAATAAATAAATCAAATGATCCTCTTTTCAAAATTTGAGAAAACTCAAATATGAAAATAACGAAATCTCCAACTCTCTCCGTGGGTCCTTGAGTTGCGTGAAATTTCTAGGATCGACCAAAATGCAAGAAAATATGCTATGCATGATGATCTAGTGTATAACATTCCAAATTGCAAATTTTGGATGTTACAATGCCATTGATCTGTCAAGTGATGAAGATCTTGCAGATGACGCTCTTGAGCAACTCATCAAGAGCAAAGAAGAAGCAGAAATCTTCAATGATCTGCCTCTCTTTGATGTAACAATCATCCACAACTTCATTGATGAATGGTTTGACACGCCAAACATCAGCTTCGAAGATCTCCAACTACCCATTGGCCTCAGTGTCGCCTTCCATGGCGCCATTGCTTCAGAGTTAGCTATCGCCCAGCGCATTGTTGAACTGAAGCAGAAGATTGACTTTGAGAAATCTCAGTTCAAGAAGCATATGGCCAAGCTCAGCGTGCAAGATGTGAAGAATTTCAGGGTTCAAGATTATGCTGCACGAGCTCAAGGAAGCCTTTCTAAAGAAACGTGCAGAAGCTCAGGGTTCTCATGAGCGCATGAAGGTCCTGGCTGATAGGTGTGTGCAAGCCTACAATGAGGCTGAGAAGCGCAAGGCCCTTGGGCGTCCTCGCATCGACCCCAGGATGGCTGCCAAGAAGCAGAAGAAGCCCGCTATGGCTGAACCTGAAGCACCGAGGTAGGAGGCAGATCCCCTTGTCTTCCCAACTAGCATGACTGGCCCGAAGCCAAAGGTCAGGTCAACCGTTTCAGAACTGAAGAAGACCAGGACTGCTGAGGCTGAAGCAAGGAAGATAAAACATCCTGAAGCCTCTGCTATTTCCCCCGCCAAGAAGAAAAGAATGACCAAGAAGGAATGGGCTGCTCCCACAGAGCCCTTGATTGTTGAACCCATTTCCATGGTTCACCCCGACGCCGATCCACAAGAACGTCAACTGACCGTCCATGAGCCTGCTTTCACAGAGGCTCATGAAGCTGAAGACTTTCTAGCAGCTGATCCCATCGTTGCTAAAGACATTGGTCATCATGATCATGTTGAAGATGATGCAGCCCTTCCTCAGCTAGAACACCAACAGGTATCATCGCCTGTGCTAACGCACAGCGAACTCATCAGCATTGGTCGTCCACTGACGCCAATTGCACAGGATGCTTCATGGGCGGATCTCCCACAAGAGAATGAAGACCTTGAGGCCCAGCCAACAGCAACTCCACAGGCGTCACCCACATTGCGCAGGCTTCGCAAAGGTCCAAGGCCTCAAGTCTCTGCTGAAGACAATCCGGCTGCATCAGCCACGAAAGAAGAAGTCCCACAAGTTGCCACTCCCCTGTCCCACCAAGAAGCAGTTTTCGAGGAGAACGTGATCGTGACCGATCCTCCTGCTCGTCAAGTGGAGGTTGAACATCTTGAGGCTGCCACCACCAACACCACTGAAGCCACTGACGCTGTCATGGCTGAAGCTAATGTGGAGCCCTCACCAACAAAAGCACCAGAAGTCAGCGAAGCCACTGATCCCGCCACTTCTGTTCCTGAGTCTGCTACCGGTCCCCAGTTCGACTATCATGTTGAGCATAGGCCTCAGGTACAGAAGCCAATCCCAAGATTGCCAAGGTTCCCAGGTCCTGCATCAGCACCTGGCTCCTTCAATATCAATGGCTTCAGAGCAGACAACACATTCTTCAACAGCTCCAAGAACCCCAACTCCAGGGAAAGAATACCATCTGATCGGTTCTGGAGTTATCCGCAGCGAAGCTAATACTCATGCATTCTTTACAACCAAGGTCGCATCTTCCCACACAAGCGCCTTGACATTGAAGCAATAGCTAGTCTGCCCTGTCTGGAAGAAGCTCTGGATTGCTTCAAAGAGGTTGGACTGCTGCCGTTCGTCACTGACCAACAGCATTGGAATGAAGAGTTGCTGCTCCAATTCTATGCCACACTTCACATCCGCGGGTATAGCAGAGATCCAAAGACTTGGGTCCTGGAGTGGATGACAGGAAAGGTTCATCACGAAGCCAAAGCCTTTGACATCATTGAGCTCACTGGTTTGCCCACTCCTGGCGATCTCTACGAGCATGGCTGTCAGCTTCATAGTGAAGCTATTGAGAGCATCTTTCAGAAGACTGAACCTAATATGAGTCAGATGCTTAGTATGATGAAGCCATTGCCCCAAGATGCTGCTTATCCCACGGAGTTCTTCGTTGAAGACCTTGAGTATCTGCCAAGAACCATTTATCACATCATAAGGCGAACTCTCTGGCCAATCAAAGGACATTCTCCCCATGCCAAGCTGCAAGGTGCAATGAAGACTTTGGTCTTCTACATTCTTCATGGAAAATGCTTCAATACACAGGATTTCTTCATTCGCCAACTTGCTGCATCTGGGTGATGCGGCTGATCAAACTTCACTCCGCTATCTCATATCAGCCCTCAGCCCGCAACCATCGGATCTTTTTGCTTGATGTGGATATGTCTATTGAAGCCATCTATCCTGAGCCTGCCAAGGAACCTCTCAGTCTTCAGAATGCAGAGCATCAAAGTTTCACTCAGAACGTTGAAGGCGTGGAAGCCGTAACTCGTGTGTATCCTTTGGCTGGCACTACACGTGCACCGCATCCTGCTCTCACTGAAGCCACTGACAGTACAACTGCTCCACGACCCAAGAAGCGCACTCGTGTTCTCAACGACCGAGAGCTTCTTGTGGCTCTTCATCAGAAACAGGATATGCATCATGACTGGCTGAAGCGTCAGATGCAAAGCCTCTTGGTGGATGTTAATCGCATTCGCAATCTTGCCACCAAGAATGCTTTTGTTGCCCATGAAACCTCTCGCCACACATGGAAAGGGCTAACGCTGATGTGTTCTGAAGATGATCTTCAAGAGGATGGCTTCACTGAGCGATTCAAGTTTGACTCCACACCTCCTCGAAGGGCAGTGCTGCGACGAACTCCATCCCTTGAAGACTCTGAGTTCTCTTCCTCTGCTGCAACTGTGAATGCCAGAGTGATCGAGGATGAAGACGATGCTACTTCACCGCCACCTCCTTCAGCATGCTTCGACTCTGCTCCAAGATCTTCAGCACCGCCAAACACCACCAACGACCCTGCTGCTTCACCTACTCCTCATGGGGACGAGTAGATGCTCTATGTCTTCAAACCTTTTTGGTCCTTACTGACAAAAGGGGGAGAAGCATATGAGGTTGATAGTCTTCAAGCGGGTCCATATGGGCGGGTGCTTTATATTTTGCTTCGTGCTTACAACTCTCGTTTTGCTACATTTGGTTCTTTGAGTTGTAACACTTAAACTCGATGGTCGTCTGCTACTTATGTGCCACCTTGTGTTGCGATGATAAATTCCGCATGTGCGACGATAAATTCCGCACTTAGATCATTCTGCAGACGTCCATTTTCCATTATGCATGTCATTATCTTCATATACTTTCACATGCATAGTGGATTGTCATCATAAGTGGAAGTGGATCTCCACAAGTACAACCTGCCATGTGCATTTGCATTCGAAAAGCAAATTACTTATATGCACATCTTCAGGGGGAGCCCTTGCAACTTATGAAGACAATTCATTATCCTTTACAATTTCACAGATTATATTCCCCGTTGAAAACTTCAACTAGTTTGTCATCAATCACCAAAAAGGGGGAGATTGTAAGTGCATCTAGTGCCACCCCTAGTTGGTTTTGGAGTATTGACGACAAACCTAGTTGAGGGACTAATGTGTTTGTGAGAATTGCAGGATAACACAGGTAGAAGTCCCTCATTGATTCGGTTTTCCTACCAGAGATGACCCCTAAAAATGTATGAAGACATTGAAGTCAAAGGTGGTATATGAAGATATTCACATTGAAGACCATGACAAGAGAAGACACCACATGAAGCCTATGGAGCTCGAAGACTTAGATCTTTCGTAGTTCTCTTTCTTCTGTGTTGAGTCATAGGAACCACCGTACTGTTAAGTGGGGTCCAAGAGAACGAGTCAGAATGACTGAAGTGATGCTTAACCAAAACCTATGTCTTCGAGTGAAGACTTTGAGAGCGAATCTTGTCCAGAGTCAGGCAAGTCAGCTTTGCTTGAAGCCCAAGTAAAGTTGCCGTGTGAGTTTGAAATTTGACCGTTGGAACATGTGTCAGTTCCTTAGTGACCCAGGGTCATTTCGGACAAATCAGGTCGGGTTGCCATGTGGCTATAAATAGCCCACCCCCTACAACCATAAACGGTTGGCTGCTCAGATTCAGAGTACGGCTTTTGTCGTTTGAGAGCAACCCACCTCGAAGCCTTTGAGAGAGAATTCCTTGCGAGGATAAAGCCCTAACCACCCAGAGCCAAAGAGAATTAGGCATCACTTAAGTCTTCTTGTCTGTGTGATCTGAAGACTTATTGCACTTGAGGACTGTGCATCCTCCAGCTGGTTAGGCGTCGCGTTCTAAGCATCCAAGAGACATTGTGGATTGCCGGTGAACGAAGTCTGTGAAGGTTTGGGAGTCTACCTTGAAGACTTACCAGAGTGATTGGGCGAGGTCTGTGTGACCTTAGCTCAAGGGGAATACGGTGAGGACTGGGTGTCCTGAGCTACGTGTTCAGGACTGGGTGTCCGGGACTGTGTGTCCTAAGGTTTAAATACCTAGCCGCCCTAACCAGACGTACAGTTGTCACAGCAACTGGAACTGGTCCAACAAATCATTGTCTTCAGCGAGTCACTGGTTTCATCTTCCCTTCCCTTTACTTACTGTTACTCCTTGTGAAGTCATTGTATGTTCGCACTATTTTTTGTCTTCACTGAGTGACTGCGTGTTCTGTGTGGCTTCACAATATCTTCCTACCTGATCCTTACTACATTGCTGCTATTAGTCATTGTGCTTTCACTCTATTGAATACTTGACTATGGCTTGCCTAGTGTAGTCTACCTTCCGCTGTAGGGTAATAGGTTTATTTCTATCGGTTGTCTTCATAACTTCCACGTTTTGAAGACTTTCATAAAAATCGCCTATTCACCCACCCTCTAGTCAATATAACGCACTTTCAGCTACCCCATTACACAACTACACCAGGACCAAGTTTCACATGCAACATCTATAACATTTCGAAATTAGCATCATAGACGGTACATAGACAGATGTATCTCATCTGGGAAACTGCTGAAGCAGAAGGCGAATATTGAGCCTTCATTGATTTTGAAGGTCTTTGCAACTTTAGGCCAGTGCCTGTGGATGATTGACTGTCCATCCTTCGTCCTCTTTAGGAACACTTCAATATTGAACCGTGGGTGTTGTATGAATACCTTCCTCGCCTCCTGACCATACAGGTGGTTTGAGAGGTAATCATCAGTGAACTGCTTTGGAAAGGCCTGAAGACAAGGATGTGCATAAATATCTCCTCTATATTGGAAATGGGGCAAAGGAATAAAAAGGCAAGGTATAATAGTTAGTACCGTCCTATAGTGAACTGATGTCTTCTTCATTGTGCAGATAAAGATCTTGTTGTTTTTTGTCGCTAATTTCTTTATCCTAACAATCTTTTTGAGTTTCTTGACTTGACTGATATTCATGGACAACTCATTTCCCCATATGCAAAAAGGGTCGAACAGTGGGTCAAAACCTCTGACAGCAGGACCTACACGTGCAAGACCAAATTGTTAAAAACCTACATATTATAATGGTTCCTACAATTGCACAATAATGTGCTATTAGACAATGGACCATGCACGTGCTAACCTCGATTGTAAACCTCAGTGCTTCCCATTGTTTCCCTGCAACACATATAAGGTAATTAGTCATCAGGTTAAGTAAGGGTTCGCATGCTATCAGTAAAATATGTTGATGGAAAATAAGCACATTGCAGATTCATCAGATTAATTCAAGCCACACGGAAAACCCATTTATCCAAACCAAGCATGATTAATAACTAGGAAATATAGCACTTGTATATGTTTCTCATGTATTAAGTGCAGCCAAATTTGATTTATTCCTCACATGCACAACAATACAAAATTCTACCCACGACAATTGGACATCGCATTGCAGAATTGAACCAAGCAGTTAACTAAACACCACCACAAATCAACCAAACATTAACTGAGCACCACATTGCACAATATAACATACTCCTAATAGAAGATCAAACAGTTAACTACAGCCAATTGTAGCAATTGTATTTGTTTCTCATGTATTTACTATAGCCAAATTCAATTCATTCCTCACATGGTATACAATAACAGAATGCACGCACAACTATTGAACATCGCATTGCATAATTGAACCGAACAGTTAACTAAACACCACAACACAAATGAACCAAACATTAACTAAGCACCACATTGCACAATGTATAACCAAACCAAGCATGCTTGAAAACTTAGAAATATAGCAATTGTATTCGTTTCTCATGCATTTTGTAAAGATAAATTCTATTTATTTCTCACATGAAAGACAATACAAAATTGCAGCCTGAAGAATTGAACAACATATTTGCAGAATTGAACCAAATAGTTAAATGAAGACGACAACTAGTTAACAAAAAGTTAATAAGTGAGCACCACACTGCACGACATATAGAACATATACACTAGAGCAACAGATTGCATGGTAAAATTAGATAGCACAATTCACTAGAATTTGTGAAGGAAAGGAAGGAGTAGCACACGCAACAAGTAAACCGAGCATGCTTAACCGGCGTAGCTAGCAAATGGCAAGGTGCTCCTTCAAGATCTGGGGGTCGGCACGAATGGTAGCCATCGCGACCTCATCCGCGTGTGCGGCCGCGATTTGCTTCTCCGCTACCAAATGCTCCTTGAGGTCATGGCTATACTGCATGCACCATGGCTTAGGCCAACACTTATTTGGTGGAGGGGTCGGTGATTTGGGTGGAAGGTGCCGTGCTCGCGCCAGCAGTCGAGGCATGTGGGATGTGGAAGGAGGAGGATGGGGGCGGGTGTGGATTACCTACCTGGATAGGCAAGGTCGAGGAGCGTGAAGGAGGGTCGCCGGCGAGGAGGCGACGGTGCTGCAAGCAAGGAGTGAAGGTTTCAACTTGGAAAGGAAGGCGGGAAGAGGGGAAATGTGGCTTTTGGTAAGGGGGAGGGGGCGGGGAGGTAGATATTTCCGCGGACGCCGAAAATTTGGAATCGCTTCAGCGAAAAAACTGGAGCGCAAAGTGTCATCAGACACGGTCCCTTATTCAGAACTGTGTACGATATGTGAACATCACAAACGATTCAGATAGCTTAACCCGTGTGTGTTGAGTTTGAACGTCAAAAATTTTGGTTCAAATTTCCCTGGTTACAGTGGTCATCCACGTCATTGCATAATTTGGGTACACAAAGGAGACTAACCTCTTAATCGAGAAAGTTCATCAATTAACCAAAGCTAGCTGACCGAAACATTACTCTAACAAATTAAAGACCAGCGCTCTAAATTAAACAAACACAAAGAGTACTACTACGGTCGGTGCTCGTCGATCTCCACTGCCGCCTCCATGTCCAGCTTGCGCTCGACGGTCTCCTAGGGAAGGGGCTCCATGGCATAAATTGGACCATACTCGCCAAGCATCTCGCCATCCGCGTCCGCCATATCTTTGGAATAGGCCACCATGAGCTGGGCGTGGGCGGTCTTGATCTAGTCTCTGGCGGGCTTCGTCGTGGCAAGGTATGCCGCGTAGGAACGAACGGATGCTCGAACTCTCTCAGCGATTGCCAGCTCTTCGGCCGTGGGTTGCCGACCATTGTCGGAGAAGCTTCGTTTGATTTGTGCGGTGACCGCCATGAGCTGGGCATGGACGGCGTCGAGATGGCAGTGGGCGGCCTCCATCAGGGCTAAGACTGCCGCTGCGGAACGGACATCTACTGTGCCGCTCTCGCCAGTTGCTATCCCCGAGGCAGATGCTGCTGCTGCCGCCTGAGAAGCAGCAGCGGCCGTTTGGGCTGCCTTGGCCGCCCGGACGCAGATTGTGGTCGCCCTCATGAAGCTTTTTAGCACGCACCGGGCGGCTGCGGCCGCGCTCTCGTCGGAGTGGGCCGCCGAAGTTTCCCTCACGACGTGGGTCCATGTCCCCATCTTTCATCGGCGACGAATGAATAGTGAAATGATATTTGGGTTTTAGCTAGTGTGCTTGACACGCTGGCTGTGGACTGTAGCCGATGCACCTTCTCTTGTAAGCCATAGGCGTACTATAAACCGATGGTGCTCCAAGATATTTTGTGCTGCATCTCACACGGTTGGTGATAATAAACTGTGTGCAATCTACTTGATTTATCACCTTGATTTGAGTTACATAATGGGGTCACAGCTACAAAGGATGGTGTTTGAATTGTTACAACTTTTATCCGCAGTGAACATGCAACTATAGGTGTGTCTTCAAAAAAATTGGAATTATTCAGGGTTCGTTTGGACGTTTTTATATATTAACTTGGTTTTGTAGGCATTTCAGGTGCATAATTCTAATTTCAACTACATGCACATGCTCCAGTGCATATACATGGGTTGAAAAAACAAATATGTGTCCTTGGTTGCATGCTTAGGTCCCATGCAAGAAATGGGAATGAATGTCACACACCCTGCCACCGTCACTCGGCCGCAAACATTGAGATACTTGGTTTTCAAATTCTAGTAAATTCAAAACTCGTTTGAAATTCATGAAACTTGGCATGCTATTATGGAGCAGCATCAACATGCCGTGATAAAAAGTTTGTCCCATTTGGGGCAGGTTTGGGTATAAGCTTCTGACAAACCAGAGCTTCTCACAACAAGCATGATAGTTTCGTAGGGAACGTGCCACCTTTGGGGACGAAACGATATCCGTTGCCTCTTATTGCTTTCAAAAATTTTAGAGTGTCAACATAGAACAACAGGAGTGTTGTGTTTGTAATTTTTTAGGGTCCGTTTGGACATTTTTATACATTAACAGGGTTTTCCAGGAATTTTATGCACATAATTCAAATTTGAAATACATGCACATGCTAAAGTGCATATAAACTGGTTGAAATAACAAATATGTGTCCTTGGTTGCATGCTTAGGTCCCATGCAAGAAATGGGAATGAATGTCACACACCCTCCCACTGTCACTCGGCCGCAAACATTGAGATACCTAGTTTTTAAATTCTAATAAATCCAAAACTCGTTTGAAATTCATGAAACTTGGCATGCTATCATGGAGCGGCATCAACATGTCGTGGTAAAAAAATTGTTCCTTTGGGGAAGGTTTGGGTACGTATAAGCTTCTCACAAACCAGAGCTTCTCACAACAAGCATGATGGTTTCGGTAGGGAACGAGCCACCTTTCGGGACGAAACAATATCCGTTGCCTCTTATTGCTTTCAAATTTTTTAGAGTGTCAACATAGAACAACAGGAGTGGCGTGTTCAATTTTGGAATTTTTCGGGGTTCGTTTGTACATTTTCATACATTAACTGGGTTTTCCAGGCATTTTATGCGCATAATTCAAATTTGAACTACATGCACATTCTCTAGTGCATATAAAATGGTTGAAAAATCAAATATATGTCCTTGGTTGCATGCTTAGGTCCCATGCAAGAAATGGGAATGAATTTCAAACACGCTGCCGTCGTCACTCGGCCGCAAACATTGAGATACCTGGTTTTTAAATTCCAATAGATCCAAAACTCATATGAAATTCATGAAACTTGGCATGCTATCATGGAGCGGCATCAACATGATGTGGTAAAATTTTTGTCCCATTTGGGGCAGGTTTGGGTATAAGCTTCTCACAAACCAGAGCTTCTCACAACAAGCGTGATGGTTTCGGTAGGGAACATGCCACCTTTGGGGACGAAATGATATCCGTTGCCTCTTATTGCTTTCAAAATATTTTGAGTGTCAACATAGAACAACAAGAGTGTTGTGTTCAATTTTGGAATTTTTGGGGTTCGTTTGGACATTTTTATACATTAACTGGGTTTTTCAGGCATTTTATGTGCATAATTCAAATTTGAACTACATGCACATTCTCCAGTGCATATAAATTGGTTGAAAAATTAAATATGTGTCCTTGGGTGCATACTTAGTTCCCATGCAAGAAATGGGAATGAATTTCAAACACCAAGGCACCGTTGATTGCCGGCAAAACATTTGGATGCCTGGTTTTTAAATTCTAGTAAATCAAAAACTCATCTGAAATTCATGAAACTTGGCATGCTATCATGGAGCAACATCAACATGCCGTGGTAAAATTTTTGTCCCATTTGGGGCAGGTTTGGGTATATGCTTCTCACAAACCGGAGCTTCTCACAACAAGCATGATGGTTTTCGGTAGGAAACGTCCCACCTTTGGGGACAAAACAATATCCATTGCCTCTTATTGCTTTCAAATTTTTTACTCGTGTCAACATAGAATAACAGGAGTGTTGTGTGAATTTTTGTGAACTTTCGGGGTTCGTTTGGACATTTTTATGCATTAACTGAGTTTTCAATGCATTTATGCGCATAATTAAAATTTGAACTACATGCACATGCTCCAGTGCATATAAATTGGTTGAAAAATCAAATCTGTGTCCTTGGGTGCATGCTTAGGTCCCATGGAAGAAATGAGAATGAATTTCAAACACCAGGGCACCATTGATTTCCGAAAAAACATTGAGATGCATGGTTTTTAAATTCTAGTAAATCCAAAACTCGCCTGAAGTTCATGAAACTTGGCATGCTATCATGGAGTGGCATCAACATGTCGTGGTAAAAATTTAGTCCCATTTGGGGCAGGTTTGGGTATATGCTTCTCACAAACCGGAGCTTCTCACAACAAGCATGATGGTTTTCGGTAGGGAACGCCCCACCTTTGGGGACGAAATGATATCCATTGCCTCTTACTGCTTTCAATTTTTTTCTCGTGTCAACATAGAACACCAGAAGTGTTGTGTGAATTTTTGTGATTTTTCGGGGTTCGTTTGGACATTTTTATGCATTAACTGAGTTTTCAATGCATTTATGTGCATAATTCTAATTTGAACTACATGCACATGCTCCAGTGCATATAAATTGGTTGAAGAATCAAATTTGTGTCCTTGGGTGCATGCTTAGGTCCCATGCAAGAAATGGGAATGCATTTCAAACACTAGGCACTGTTGATTGCCGGCAAAACATTGAGATGCCTGGTTTTTAAATTCTAGTAAATCCAAAAGTCATCTGAAATTCATGAAACTTGGCATGCTATCATGGAATTGGACCCGACATGTTGTTATATTTTTCATGTCCATTTTAAAAGAAGGCGCACTTGAATAATGACAACCAACAAAGGCATTTTGAAAAAATAGCTACCACTTTAATATCTCAAACATTTGTATAATTCAAATCGTGTGCGTTTTGTTGACCATTCACATGACGCCACATGTCTTAGTTTTAATGGCTGTAGGAGCTGCCGTGCGGACAACTGCTTGACCTTGACTGAACGGGAGGCATGCGAGCGCCGTCCAGTGCGCAGGCTGACTGAGAGGCGTGCAAGCTATCGTCGAGTGCATAGGCTCATCAGGAAGCGTGCGAGTTGTATGCTACATAGGCTCACTTGGAAGCGAGCCCTTTGACTTCCATGGCCACCGCCTTGCTCGCATCCTCTTCATTAATGGCGCCCAAGCCACAGTTTAATTCACTTTTTAAATATAAAACACTCATCGTAAACGTTTTAGTTAGAACACCCATATGCAAACCAACAACTTCCCCAAGAAGCCAAGAGAAAATGTGCCGAGCAGGATTTCTGCAGCTCTTGATCGCAAACGTTCCAGATAGAACACCCGTATGCAAAGTGAGAGCAGCGCAGGATTTGTGCATCCCTTCAAATCAAACAGTTGTTTTGGATGACCCGTGTGCAACCACGTACAAACAATTTGGTAAGATTTTCATCTGTCATATTGAGTATGTTGCCATTTGTTAAACTGGAAACATTTACATTTGTTGATCTAGTAACGTTGCCATTTTTCAATCCTTGTAACACTGCGATTTTTCAAAATATGCAGCTAGAAATCATTAGCACTATCTAATTTTTGCAACTAAAATCCAGTAATTAAGCATAGATTTCATTCATAGATTAAGCAGTCGTTCTTAATTTATACAAACAGTTCAACTCGACAGCTGAACCAACCAAACTTCTCCCCAATTGTTGCAACCACATACTGAAATAGCTAGTTCAACTATATATACTAGCTAATTTTAAGTACATTGTATAGTTCAACCACACATCTATACTCAGATGAACTGAACAAAATAGCCCCTAAATACTACTACTACCACGGAGGGGCTTTGTGCTGCTTCCGGCAGCCTCTCCTCTGCCGAGCGCGTTCGCCCGCTCAGTAAGAGGCAGAGGAGGAGGAGGAGCCTACCGACGAGCTGGACAAATGCAATACGGTGCATACCGCTGCTGCACGTTCAACGACGCTCGCCAGCTCGAATGCCCACTGCCGCTCCAGACGATCCCTCTTGAAGCGGCAGACTACTCGTAGATCTCCAGATTCCTCACCTCTACGTCGGCGTGTGCTGCGGCCACGGCTGAGGTAAGGCTCTTTGCGTGCTCGACGAGGCGCTCCTCCTCCTCCTGCAGGAAATCGATGTAGCGCGCAAGGTCGCTGACGCACGTGCGGGCCTCCACCTCTGCCTCCCGCCTTCGGCGCGGCAGCGGAGCGGGTGATAATCCCGGCGGTCGAGGGTGGGCTGGCGGCCACGGCCGCCGATGATGGGGTGGTGGCCACGACCACCACCTCCCGCCTTCGGGCCGCAGTGGAGGAGCGGGTGATGGCCACGGTGGCCGGCAGTGGGGTGGCGGCTACGGTGGCCACCTCCCGCCTTCGGGCCATGGTGGCGAAGCGGAGATGGCCCTGGCTTTCGATGGTGGTGTGGCGGCAATGGCGGCCGGCAACAGCTGCCGACGGGCAGCGGTGGCGGAGCGTGTGGTGGGTGTTCTGCACACACCCAACAGGGATGCCACGCGCACTACACTATGTCGGGGACTGTGCCGCCGCCGCGGTGTAGCCTTCCAGTTGGAGCTATCCTCTAATGACGGTGGAGTGGCTGAGCGACGACGACGGACTGGTGCCATTGGTGATTGTGGGAGAAGCAGATGAGATAAGCTACAGGGAAGGAGGGGAAAATGCGCCGCAGGACTCGCTGGCCGTGAGGGTTTTTATAGCAGGCCGGTAAGCATTGGGATTTTGGGGGATTTCACCGAGTCGGGCGGGAAGCTTGCGTGGGAACCTGCGAGGTTGCGCGGGAACGGGCTCACAGACGGTTCATTGGCGCCACCGTTTGGCCAAAAGAATGCCCCCACGCGCTGCGCAAGCTTGTGCTGTAAGCCGTCTGCGGTAGTCGGGTGACAAGATGTGCGAGAGGAGGAAGAGAGGACACGTACACATATAGTTATACCACCGTCCTGGTTTATAAGTAGGATTTAACTAATAAAATACGAATGCATGTCGCCAAAGATTATATCGTTGGAGTCGTATTTGAACATAATCTCGAGCTATACAATTTTTGTAACATGCATTAACACTTTTTGGTTAAATTTAAGGTTATATACTAGCAAGCATTTGCTCACAACACACACGGCTTATTCCACCACAAACAGCTCGGATGGATCAACTGTATGCCACGTATCGCACACGCAACTCTAATCTGATTCGTGCTTGATGTCTTCGACATCCCTTGCACAGTTCCTCTGCTCGCGTCCCTCGGCAAGCTCTACTCACCGTTAGGCGCAGCGGCACGCTCTATCGTGTCCGTTGGCGCGCTCGGCTTATGGATAGCTTTTCCTTGCGCGTTCAATTGCTATATGCATATATATATATACGCCATTGAGGCGACCGTGGAGCGCTCTGCTGGCGTCCCTCCACGCGCGCTCTGCCAGCGGTTGGACGTGCGCACGATCACGTCGGGGGGCCCATATGCATGCGGTTGCGCCGCGCGCGTTGCCACGCGATGCAGTTACGTGCGGCACGATGGAGTTATGCGCTGCAAATTAGAACTGCCATCAAGGCCTGCCGATATTCCTGGCCGTCCGGCTTCCCCTTTAATTCCCGTGGCCATTATAACCTGAGTCTCTTCAACCTTTCGATCGCGCCCCACAACACAACAAGCACACCCACGACGACACATAGAGAGGGGATGTCCAGCGGCGCTCCAATGGAGCATAGAGTGGAGACCCACGCGAGGGAGACGGATCTCTCGGTGGTGTACACCATCGACCCGGCCATGGTGGACGACTACATCAACAGCGTTGAGCAGTTGCTTGCTGGAGACAAGTACAAGGTGGTCGACATCGACCTCCAGTACACCGCCGGTCGTCCCGGCATAGATCAGAAGGTTGTCGTCGCCCAGTTGTGTGTGCGCCATCATGTCCTCATCTACCACTATTGCATGGCCACAGAGCCTTGCGACCGTTTCAATAGGTTTGTCAATAGCACCGACTACAAGTTCGCCACGGTGGAAACCAAAGACGATGTAAATGCGCTCAGTGTTACGGGCTTGGCCTGCAAGAACCTTGTCGAAATCCGTGACCACTATAGGGTCTAGGGCAGCACGAAGAAGGACTCCCTGGTCGAACTTGCCTCGGCCATCATCAACCCCTACTACGAAAAGATGAAGCAGGATGCCCAGAGAATAAGCCCCCTATCCTGGCACAGGACCTGAAGGCGGCAACTGGATGAACGTCACCTCAGGTTCGCGGCCAAGAGCATGTACACATGCTACGAGATGCACAGGCAGATCGTTGACATGAGGAAGTGCCTCGTTACCCAAATCGATGAGCTCGGATCGAGCCACAAGCAGAGCAAGCTTCACAAGAAGTAGATGATGATCAGATGAGTTAATCATGCATGTAATATATAGTTTACTTTATTGGTATGTGGAAATGTCATGTGTGTAGTAGCTAGCTATGTAATTATGCATGTAATAGTTTACTTTGGTGTGTGCAAATGCCATGGTTGTAGTAGCCACCTATATATGTAAGTGGATGTTTAAATTGCTTATGCAAGCATGTCCTTATAAGTGTGTGTGTGTTGTTGTTATGTATGCAATCCCATCACACAATACACACGTCTTATTAGCAGCAACCGTCTGTGTTATTATCGGCATTCACACACATTTCTGATTACAGACCTGTTTGCCACGTATCACACACATCTTGTTCATTGGAACCGTTTCTGTTCTCATGTGTCAACGCAAACAGTTCATCCGAGTGAACCGCATGCCGTATATTGCACACATCTTTGATCTGGCTGACCATTTCCATTGTGTTGCCTAATCACAAACAGTTCATCCGAGTGAACCATATGTTGTGCATCGCACGCACCTTCATCTGGCTGCCCGTTTCTTTTGTTCTTCCTCATCACAAACAATTAATTGAGCTGAACCGTATGCCCTGCATCGCACATGCAACTAAAATCTGAACCGTGTTTGATGCATCCTCCATTACAAACGTTTTGCACTTTTTTTGACGGGTTTTTTACACCACTGTTTGCGATTATGGCATCGCACATAGTTTCGTCGAAGGGTCTCTAATCGTAGTGTCGCATTAGCAGCATCCTACAGTAGTGAGAACATGGCCAATGACGTGAGCCGGGATTCAGTAATGCGAATTTACCCGCATAAGACATCATGGACATGGCTGCAGTAATATGTCGTTCCGCACGACAAACCATTGGAAGGAGGTCTTGGACAGTGGGATGAGAAGTACCAAGTGGCAGTCCAAGATAAGTAAAAGGAATTTTCCCACTCTACATCCAAGGATTTGAGCTATATTCTGGCAAAGGGTGTCTGGAGTGTTGATCGGTATGAGGGTAGATTTCTAGAAGTTGATATTCAGACCGATTGATGTGGCGTAGTCCGTAAGAATTTGTTTCATTCTTGTAACCTGGATTGGGCAAGCAGGCATTACAATGATGGTGCCGTCCGCGTATTTAATGACTGGATAGTCATCATTAGGTCCACGTGCATGGATCGGTAGGGTCAGGAGATTTCTGTGGTAGGCATCGTTTATCGCTGATTGGAGGAGGTCTGCTGTGATCACAAAGATGAGGGGAGACAAGATATCACCTTGTTGGACCCCACAATTGTAGTTAAATTGTCTGCCGAGTACCCCATTTAGGAGTACTGAGGATTTACCCGAGCCGAATATGCATTGAATCCACTGAATCCATTTGGAGTTAAAGCCAAGTTGCCGCATCATCTCAATCATGGCAGAGTGCTGAATGGTGTCGAAGGCTTTTGCAAAGTCTAGCTTGATCAGTACTATCTCTCTTTTGGAGTCCTTGCATTGATGAATAAATTCAAATGCCCAAGCTAGGCAGTCATTGATTGATCTACCTTTGAGAAATCCATATTGGTTACGGTGAATAATGCTCAAGATAACTTTCTGAAGATGATTGGCAAGTAGCTTCATGACCACTTTGAGGCAACAATTGAGATGTGTGATAGGGCAAAATCATTGATCGACTCCAGCGATTGAATCTTTGGGATTAGGGTAATGAAGCCATAGTTTATGCTTTCCAAGTTTAGTGTACCCTCATGGAACTCATTGCACACTCAAAGTGTCACCAGTTTCCACACAATTCCGATCATCCACATCCTTAGTAACATGAATCAAAGTTGTAGGTGTCACAAAATAAAAGTCATCACTACAAAAAAAGACACATCCGTGACATTTTGGGCCGAACGAATTTTTTCTGTCATGCTTATGACACTTCTATGACGATAATTATGAAAAAACCTCGTATCATCATAGATGTGGTGGGCTCCTACTTCTATGACAAAAAATCATGACCGAAAATGGGCTTTTTGTCCTGGGCGGGCCGGAGACGCAGCTGCATGACATTCTTTGGGCCGTCCATGACGGAAAAAACCATGGTAGAAGCAAGGGCGAGGAAAATATCGGGGAGTTCCCGGTTACGTTGGGTGGTCGGGGCTGAGCGATGCACGGAGGGATTGCGCATTTCTCTCGTACACGTACGCGCGTGGGTGTGAGGCGTTGGGCTCTAACTGAACCCGAGCGAGGCATTTACCTACTGAACCCGAGCGATTGCACTCCAGGCTATGCGTTACTGAACCCGAGCGATCGACCGATCTAGCTGTTAACTGAAACCATCGAGCGATTCCTTCGCTACTGCTGCTAACTGAAGCCGATCGAACTTGCTGCCTCTTGATGAAAAGTGAGCCTTATTGGGGGTTGGATGAATAGTTCCTGATGGGGGTTGGATGAACAGGACCCCATGGTAGTAGAGGCCTGATACGTCCATTTTGCATCATCTTTTCTTACTGTTATTTATGTTGTTTTTTATCCATAATAATGCTTTTTGGGGTAATTCTAATGCCTTTCCTCTCATAATATGCAAGGTATACACAAATAGGGAGAATTCCCGCAGTTGGAAATCTGGACCTAGAAAAGCTATGTCAAGCTACCTATTCTGCACAACTCCAAACAAGATGAAACTTCATGGAGAATTTCTATGGAATATACGAAGAATATTGGAGCAAATAAGTACCAAAGGAGGCCCACCAGGTGGGCACAACCCACCATGGCGTGCTAGGGAGCCCAGGCACGCCTTGGTGGGTTGTGCTCACCCAGGCCCACCTCTGGTGCCCATCTTCTGGTATATAAGTCATTTTGACCTAGAAAAAAAAATAAGGGGAGGACTTTCGGGACAGAGCACCGCCGTCTTGAGGCGGAACTTGGGCAGGAGCACTTTTGCCCTCCGGCGGAGCGATTCTGCCGAAGGAACTTCCCTCCTGGAGGGGGAAATCATCGTCATCATCATCACCAACAACTCTCCCATCTTGGGGAGGTCAATCTCCATCAACATGTTCAACATCACCATCTCATCTCAAACCCTAGTTCATCTCTTGTGTTCAATCTTGTTACCGGAACTATAGATTGGTGCTTGTGGGTGACTAGTAGTGTTGATTACATCTTGTAGTTGATTACTATATGGTTTATTTGGTGGAAGATTATATTTTCAGATCCAATATGCTATTTAATACCCCTCTGATCATGAGCATGTTTATCATTTGGGACTAGTTACTTTTGTTCTTAAGGTCACGGAAGAAATCATGCTGCAAGTAATCATGTGAAATTGATATTTGTATGATATTTTGATAGTATGTATGTTGTGATTCCCTTAGTGGTGTCATGTGAACATCAACCACATGAAACTTCACCATATTTGGGCCTATGGGAATGCATTGTGGAGTAGCAATTAGATGATGGGTTGCGAGAGTGACAGAAGCTTAACCCAATGTCATGGTTAGAATTTATTCTTAATACTTTTCTCATAGTTGCGGATGCTTGCGGGAGGGTTAATCGTAAGTAGGAGGTTTGTTCAAGTAAGAACAACGCCTAAGCATCGGTCCACCCACATATAAAATTATCAAAGTAGCGAACACGAATCAAGCCAACATGGTGAAAGTGACTAGATGAAAATCCCGTGTACCCTCAAGAACGCTTTGCTTATCATAAGAAACCATTTTGGCATGTCCTTTGCCTCAAAAGGATTGGGATACCTTGCTGCACTTTTGCTACTATTATCGTTACTTGATCGTTACAAATTATCTTGCTATCAAACTACTCTGCTACTTACAGTTTCAGCACTTGCAGACATTACCTTGTTGAAACCCACTTGTCATTTCCTTCTGCTCCTCGTTGGGTTCGACCCTCTTACTTATCGAAAAGAGCTACAATTGATCCCCTATACTTGTGGGTCATCAAGGCTATTTTCTGGCGCCGTTTCCAGGGAGTGAAGCGCCTTTGGTAAGTGGAATTTGGTAAGGAAACATTTATATAGAGTGCTGAAAGTTATTGTCACTTATTACTATGGAAAACAATCCTTTGAGGGATTTGTTCAGGGTATCTTCACCTCGACCGGAACCACAATTAGCTACCCCTCAACCTACTACATCTACTGAAAATATTTAATATGAAATTTCTTCGGGTATGATAGAACAATTGCTAGCTAATCCTTATGCAGGAGACGAAACCGAACATCCTGATATGCACTTGATATATGTAGAACAAATTTGTGGATTGTTCAAGCTTGCAGGTTTACCCGGAGATGAATTTATGAAAAATATTTTCCCTTTATCTTTGAAGGGAAAAGCATTGGCATGGTATATTCTATGCGATGATATTGGATCCTGGAATTGGAACAGATTGAAGTTGGAGTTCCATAAAAAAAATTATCATATGCATCTAGTTCATCGTGATCGGAATTATATATATAATTTTTGGCCTTGTGAAGGAGAAAGTATTGCTCTAGCTTGGGGGAGGCTGAATTCAATGTTACATTCATGCCCCAATCATGTGCTCTCATGAGAAATTATTATCCAGAATTTTTATGCTCGGCTTTCTCGTAATGATCAAACCATGCTTGATACTTCTTGTGCCGGTTCTTTTATGAAGAAGACTATTGAATTCTGGTTGGACCTTTTGGAAAGAATTAAACGCAACTCTGAAGATTGGGAACTCGATGAAGGTAAAGAGTCAGGTATTAAACTTAAATATGATTGTGTTAAATCTTTTATGAATACCAATGCTTTTCAAAAATTTAGCACTAAATATGGACTTGACTCTGAGATAGTAGCCTCCTTTTGTGAATCATTTGCTACTCATGTTGATCTCCCTAAAGAGAAGTGGTTCAAATATCACCCACCTATTAAAGAAGAAATTAAAGAACCGGTACCAATTAAAGAAGAAACTATAATTTATAATGTAGACCCAGTTTTTCATACTAGTTATATTGAGAAACCACATTTCCCTGTTAGGATAAAGGAACATGCTAAAGTCGCAACTATGGTCAACAAAAGCTATATTAGAACACCTAAACCTAATGAACAAATTAAAGTAGAACCTAGTATTGGTATGGTTAAAGATCTCTTGGAATAAGATGTAGATGGGCATGTTATTTACTTCTGTGAAGAAGCTACTAGAATTGCCAAACTTGATAAAAATGATAAACATAGACCTACTGTTGGCATGCCCATTGTCGTAGTTAAAATAGGATATCATTGGTATCATGGTTTATGTGACATAGGTGCTAGCATGAGTGCTATTCCTTATTCCTTATATCAAGAAATTATGAATGACATAGCACCCATAGAAATAGAAGACATAGATGTTACTATCAAACTTGCTAATAGAGACACTATATCACCAATTGGGATTGTTAGAGATGTTGAAGTCTTCTGTGGGAAAATAAAATACCCTGCTGATTTTCTTGTTCTTGGTTCGCCACAAGATGACTTTTTTCCCATTAACTTTGGTAGACCTTTCTTGAACACCGTTAATGCTAAGATAAACTGTGAGAAACAAACTGTTGGTGTTAGTTTTGGTGATGAGTCTCATGAGTTTAATTTTTTCAAGTTTAGTAAAAAACTTCATGAAAAAGAATTGCCTAGTAAGGATGAATTAATTGGTCTTTCTTCTATTGTTGTGCCTCCATCGATCCACTAGAACAATATTTGCTAGACCATGAAAATGATTTACATATGCATGGAAGAAATGAAATAGATAAGATTTTATTTGAACAACGTCCTCTGCTTAAACACAATTTGCCTATTGAAACTCTAGGAGGTCCTCCTCCACCTAAAGGTGATCCTGTGTTTGAATTAAAACAATTGCAGACACTTTGAAATATGCTTATCTTGATGAAAAGAAGATATATCCTATTATTATTAGTGCTAACCTTTCAGAACATGAAGAAGAAAGATTATTGAAAGTTCTAAGGAAGCACCGAGCTGCTATTGGATATACTCTTGATGATTTAAAGGGCATTAGTCCCACTCTATGTCAGCCCAAAATTAATATGGAACCTGATGCTAAAACCGTTGTTGATCACCAACGTCGGTTAAATCCAAAAATGAAGGAAGTGGTAAGAACAAAAATCTTAAAACTTCTGGAAGTAGGTATAATCTATCCCATAGCTGATAGTAGATGGGTAAGTCCTGTTCATTGTGTCCCTAAAAAGGGAGGTATTACTGTTGTTCCTAATGATAAGAATAAACTTATTCCACAAAGAATTGTTACATGTTATAGAATAGTAATTGGTTTTAGAAAATTAAACAAAGTAACTAGAAAAGATCATTACCCACTTCCTTTTATTGATCAAATGCTAGAAATATTATCTAAGCACACACATTTTTTCTTCCTTGATGGATATTCTGGTTTTTCACAAATACCTGTTTCTCAGGCTGATCAAGAAAAGACCACTTTTACTTGTCCCTTTGGAACTTATGCTTATAGACGTATACCTTTTGGTTCATGCAATGCACCTGCTACCTTTCAAATATGTATGACTGCTAGCTATATTCTCTGACTTTTGTGAAAAGATTATTGAGGTTTTCATGGATGATTTCTCTGTTTATGGGAAGTCTTTTGATGATTGTTTAAGCAATCTTGATCAAGTTTTGCAGAGATGTGAACAAACAAATCTTGTCTTGAATTGGGAGAAGTGCCACTTTATGGTTAATGAAGGCATTGTCTTGGGTCATAAAATTTCTGAAAGAGGTATTGAAGTGGACAAAGCTAAGGTTGATGCAATTGAGAAAATACCATGTCCTAAAGATATCAAAGGTATTCATAGTTTCTTAGGTCATCCTGGTTTCTATAGAAGATTTATCAAAGACTTCTCTAAATTTCTAGGCCTCTTATGAATCTTTTGCAAAAGGATATTCCTTTTGTTTTTAATGATGATTGTTTAGAAGCCTTTGAAACACTCAAGAAAGCCTTAATTTCTGCACCTATTGTTCAACCACCTGATTGGAACTTGCCTTTTGAAATTATGTGTGATGCTAGTGACTATGTTGTTGGTGTTGTTCTAGGACAAACAGTTGATAAGAAACTGAATGTTATTCATTATGCTAGTAAAACTTTAGACAGTGCTCAACGAAATTATGCTACTGCTGAAAAAGAATTCTTAGCAGTGGTGTTTGCTTGTGATAAATTTAGATCTTATATTGTTGATTCAAAAGTAATTGTTCACACTGATCATGCTGCTATTAAATATCTTATGGAAAAGAAAGATGCTAAACCTATACTTATTCAATGGGTTCTCTTGCTACAAGAATTTGATTTACATATCACTGATAGAAAAGGAGCTGAGAACCCCGTAGCTGATAACTTGTCTAGGCTTGAAAATGTGCTTGATGACCCACTACCTATTGATGATAGTTTTCCTGATGAGCACCTGGCTGCAATAAATGTTGCTCATAATAATCCTTGGTATGCTGACTATGCTAATTACATTGTTGCTAAATATTTACCACCTAGTTTCACATACCAACAAAAGAAAAATTCTTCTATGGTTTAAGACACTACTTTTGGGATGACCCACATCTTTATAAAGAAGGAGTAGATGGTATTATTTGACGTTGTGTACCTAAGCATGAACAGGGACAAATCCTATGGAAATGTCACTCCGAAGCTTATGGAGGGCATCATGCTGGATATAGAACTGCTCACAAGGTATTGCAATCTGGATTTTATTGGCCTACTCTCTTCAAGGATGCCCGTAAGTTCGTCTTATCTTGTGATCAATGCCAAAGAATAGGTAATATCGGTAAGCGTCAAGAAATGCCTATGAATTATTCACTTGTTGTTGAACCATTTGATGTTTGGGGATTTGATTACATGGGACCTTTTCCTTCCTCTAATGGGTACACACATATTTTGGTTGCTGTTGATTATGTTACTAAAAGGGTAGAAGCTATTCCAACCAGTAGTGCTGATCACAACACCTCTATTAAAATGCTTAAGGAATTTACTTTCCCAAGGTTTGGAGTCCCTAGATATTTAATGACTGATGGTGGTTCACACTTTATTCATGGTGCTTTCCGTAAAATTCTTGCCAAATATGATGTTAACCATAGAATTGCATCACCTTATCATCCTCAGTCTAGTGGTCAAGTTGAACTTAGCAATAGAGAAATAAAATTAATCTTGCAAAAGACTGTCAATAGGCCCAGGAAGAATTGGTCTAAGAAACTAGATGATGCACTTTGGGCTTATAGAACAGCATATAAAAATCCCATGGGTATGTCTCCTTATAAAATGGTTTATGGAAAAGCTTGTCATTTGCCTCTTGAATTAGAACATGCAGCATATTGGGCAATCAAAGAACTCAACTACGATTTCAAACTTGCCGGTGAAAAGTGGTTATTTGATATTAGCTCATTAGATGGAGAACCCAAGCTTATGAAAATGCTAAGTTGTTTAAAGAAAAAGTCAAAAGATGGCATGATAAGAGAATCCAAAAGAGTGAGTTTAAAGTAGGAGAATATGTTGTTTTGTACAACTCTCGTTTCAGATTCTTTGCAGGAAAACTCCTCTCAAAATGGGAAGGCCCCAATGTCATCGAGGAGGTTTATCGTTCTGGAGCCATCGAAATAAATAATGTCGAAAGTACTAACCCAAAGGTTGTTAACGGGAAACGAATAAAAGCGCCCATTAATGTTGAAAGTAATATTATCCAAACATTGACACTGGAAGAACATATAAAAGAGTTGTTCTGAACACTCCAGAATCATGAAAATAAGGAGGTACGTGGTACAGTAAGTAAACGGACTCCAAAAAATCCGCAAAAATATTTTTTGTCAGTTTTGGAATATTTAGAAAAAGAGGAAAATAAGAAACTTCTAGTAAGCGTACCCTGGTGGGCACAAGACACCACGACGTGTCTGGCTTGCCAGGCGTGCCCAGGTGGGTTGTGCCCACCTAGGGTACCTTCCGGACTCCGTTTTTCTACAGATTGCTTGTTTCCCAAGATAAAAAAATCTTTGTATACCCCCCGAACCTATTGACCACCGTATCGCGGAGAAATCCTATGCTCTCTTTTCTTGCTGTTTTCGGTCAGATCTGTTGAGTCATACATCATGTATTCTTCCTTTAACAATGTGGAAGAGGATGCTTGGTTGATGAAGATCGAGCTGAAGAGAGAAGAGCCCGCTGAAGCCGTCAAGGGAGATGAGAGCTAGGAGGTTACCGTAGATCAGCCTCCGGCATTCGAGCAAGCATTGCCAACCGAGGAGGAAGAGGAAGATATCCTTAAACCTTACTATGCTCATCTTACTCCTACTGAGATTGAAGCCTTTCGCATCATTGAAACGGTCCATGTGCAAAATAAGTATCTCACCCGTGAAAATATTCTGCATCAAGAGCACATCATCCACCTCCGGAGCGTCATTCCCCAACTGGAGAATCTCTTGATCCTTAAGGACATGACTTCTTCATCACCACCAACTTCTTCTTCATCACCAAATGAGAATTGAGTATCGGGTATGGGCACTCCCCTTGGCTTCCGCCAAGCTTGGGGGAGGTGCCCCGGTATCGTATCATCCCCACTATCTTTTTGCCTTTACTTATTTTAGTTTGATCTTTTGCTTTAGATGAATAAAAGTTTAGTTCGATCCTTTCTTTTCGAGAGCCTTCTTAGTGATCTATCCTTGTAATCATTTGTGAGATATATAATAAAATTTAGTTTGAGTTTTGCTTTCTTTATTTTCATGTTGCAATTAAAAGAAAGGAAATAATTGAAAGAAAGGGAATAAATGAAAGAAAGGAAATAAATGAAGGAAAGGAAATAAATGAAAAAGATCATATGCTAATCTTATGGTAGGTGATGACACCACATAAGGAAAAGTATAAGTAGAAAATTTTGTTATATATTGACAAACATAGCATTAGTCAATGATGCAACTCATGAATGAATTAATAAGGGAAGAGAAGATTCACATATAAATATACTATCCTATAAATCTTTTGTGATTGTGAGCCCTCATCAAAATATTATATGCCAAAATTGTTGACGTTGGACAAGGAAGACAATCTAATGATTCATGTTTTTTTATATTCACATAGAAGTCATATTGTCATAGATCCTTTAACATTTGGTGCTTGCCCCCTAACTTTGCTAGCCAAAAATTCTGCACTAAGTAGAGATACTACTTGTGCATCCAAAAATCCTTAAACCCAAATCTTATTTTCAAGAGTCCACCATACCTACCTAGGGATTGAGCAAGATCCCTCAAGTAAATTGTCATTGGTGCAAAAAGGCAATACAAATTGCTTCTAAAAGTGTGAGATCATTTAGTGTAAGAGAAATTTAAGTGTTGCACGAACTTGTGATGGTGAATAATAAAAGCAACAGACTGCATAATAAAGGTCGCTATCACAAGGGGCAATGCAACGTGACATTCTTTGCATTAAGGTGTTGAGCATACAAACAAATAAGTGCATGGAAACCTCTGCTTCCCTCTATGAAGGGCCTATATTTTACCTTTATGTATTTACTTGTATGCAAAGAGTCAAAGTTTTCTCTCTATTCCTTTTTATTTTTCTCCTTTGGCAAGCATCATGTGGTGAGGAAAGATCTAGGCACATATGTCCAGTTGAATATAGATAGCATGAGTTATTATTGTTGACATCACCCTTGAGGTGAATATGTTGGGAGGCGAAACTACAAGCCCCTATCTTTCTATGTGTCCGGTTGAAAAGTTTTGCTTATGTGTACGCAGTGAGTGTTAGCAATCATGGAAGAATATATGATGGTTGAGTATGTGGACTTTCCTAAAGGCTCTGACACGTGACCCTTCCTAAAAAGATGATGAATTGTAGTTGCAAAGTTGACCGAGAACATAGTTTGTTTATTTCTAATAGAGTCTTTTCTTTATACTTCAATAGTGTGATGAATTGTCACTTATTCATGAGAAGTCTATGATAAGAGTTCTATAATAAAAGTCTTATGATTAAGCTTGTTGTTGTTATAATAATGAAGATGATGCTTCCATGTCCGTATTTTGTTTTTATCGACACCTCTCTCGCTCTCTCTCTAAGCATGCGGGCATGTTTTTCGATTTCGGTTTTCGCTTGAGGCAAGCGAGGTCTAAGCTTGGGGGAGTTGATACGTCCATTTTGCATCATGTTTGTCGGATGTGGGGTTGCAGCAAACCCTTAAGGTTCGAACACTGGGGTGCGCACGAAGTCTTTCCCTCCTACCGATCTACGCTCTAGCTCGCTAAGATCTTGCGGACGAACTCGACGAACTCACAACACAGAAAGACACAGGGTTTATACTGGTTCGGGCCACCATTGTGGTGTAATACCCTACTCCAGTGTGTGGTGGTGGATTACCTCTTGGGCTGATGATGAACAATACAAGGGGAAGAACAGCCTCCTGAGGTTGAGGTGTTCTTGTGCTTATGAACTTGTGGTGTGTAGATTCCCTCAAGCTAAGATGAGATGAGATCCCATCCCCTACTATGGTGGTGGCTAGTCCTATTTATAGAGGCCCTGGTCCTCTTCCCAAATATCGAGCGGGAAGGGAGCCAACAATGGCGGGCTAATTTGAAGGGGGGCAGCTAGTACAAGCTATCCTGACAAAAGCGGTCTTCGCCTGTGAAAGGCTCTGGGGTGACGCCGTCTTGGGCTCCATGATGACCTCTCTCTTGCAGTCCATGGTCTTGGTCTTGTTGCACCGAAATGGAAACCTTTGCCTGAGGCCTCGGTACTCCGCGGCTGCGCTTGCCCCCTTTGCACCAAAGGGGAAACAAGGACGCTGCGCGCGCTGGCGCCCGCCTGGTGTTGACCGTCATGGCTCACGTCACGAGAGCCTCGTGAGGTTCGCCTTGCCTTGATATCTCCGCTCCTCATGAGTCTGCCTGACCAGGCCGCTCCAGAGGAGGTCTTGGGCCGCCCCCCTCCCGAGGCTTGGCCCCTCGCGAGGGTCTTGGATGCTTTGTTGATGAAGGTGGGCCGTACGGCCTACTGGCTTCGCCACGCCGCGGGCCGTAGGCAGGCAAGTCTGGGGACCCTCGTTCCCAGAACGCCGACAGTAGACCCGGGCCCAAGGTGCACTCGGGCTTGGCTTCACGGCGAAGCCAAGGGTCAAGTTCGGAGCACCGCGGGCCCCAAAAGCCCGCGGCCTCGGTCCACGCGTGGCGGTTAATTGGGCGTGGGCGTCTCCGCTTCCCCACGCTGCCTCGACGACTGCCCGACTTGACAAGTCCCTGCGACATGCAAGGGAAACCATCATTACCTGCGATCGTGGGAGACGCTAGTTGGCCTTCTCTTGCTATAAATGGGGAGGGGGCGGAGCCCCGTCGCCCATCTCTTCCTCGCTTGCTTGCTTCTTCTTTGCTTCGTTGCTTGAAGTGCCTCCGATGGCGCCACGAAGGAAGTTCTCTGCCGCCGAGAAGGGGAAGGCCCCTCACGAGGGCCCCGGTTCCTCGGTGCCAAGCGCGGTCGCAGCCGTCCGCGCAAGCACGCTGCTACCCCTGCTGTGGCCCACCGTCGAGGCGGCGCCACGGCACACGGAGGGGACCGTCCCAACCATGGTGGTCCAACTGACGAGGGGAGGCGCGCGATGGTGGCGCGGCCTCCCCGCCCGTGCTTCCATTCAGCGGAGGTGTCGCCGGAGTTCGTTGTCTGGTCGGAGAACCCGGCCGGCAACTGGCTCCAGCTTCCGCGCTTCCTTGTCGATGAACTGCCGGCCCCTGGTCCAGGTGGGCTCTGGTTGCAGGCGGATGGTTGCTGTAGCAAGGCCTCTTGGGTCGCGGTCGAGACATCCGCTGCGGGCAACATAGCCCTGGCCCGCGGCTGGCAGACGTCCGCCCGCGCGTGCGGCCTGGGTAGGCGGTGCACGCTCCACTTCAAGTATGACGGTGGGTTGACTCTATATGTGAGGGTGTTCGGGGAAGATGGTCGCCGCACCGGGTGATGCCCCGAGATGAACGACGGTGAGGAGGTGCTCGGCCTTGGTGACGGTCGCGACGAGGATGAGGGCGAGCCTGCCCTTGGCAGCGATCGCGTCTCTTCCAGCTACGGCGGCTCTTCCTCTAGTGACAGCTCCAGCAGCGGTGGCTATGACCAGCCGCTGCGCCGCCATGCCCGCTTCGAAGGATGCAGTGGGTCATCTCGTCACCGCGCCTCCGTGAAGCGCAAGGAGGGGTCTGGCTAGGCTCGGGGCGTCGCTAAGGGCCTGCCTCCGCGGATTGCTGAAATGCCGCTTTGTTTAGCTTTTTCCCTTTTTTCCTGCATCAGAAAATGAAACCAGTATGGGCCCGGAGGGGCGTGTATTGAACTATGGTTCTTGCTTAATGCAACGTGCATGTTATTCCCATGCCGTGTTGTTATTTTGCGCAAATATAACCTAACCTGGCGTGTTTGGGACGCCCTTTCCTACACGAGATGTCTGCGTTTGCTCAGAAACTGCAAAACATTTGTTAGGGGGTGCGCTAGAGGATTTTCCATTCACCCAAACCTTGACTTGGCGCTTTGTATCGCGGTACCCGAGGGGCACGGATTAGGAGAGATGTGCCAGCTTTCAGGCTCGAACAAGGGTGACTCGCGACAAGGCAGAGAGAAGAAAAATGCTCGTGAGGGCACTGATGAAGCTATGTACCTAGGATAGGGTCATGGACCTATCCCAACTGCCCTACCCAAGGACATCTCTTGAAGAAATCACCTTTCAATCGACTTGGAGGTGTTCCACTCGACAGACTCGAAGACACTCGACCAAGAAGCAATCACTCGACCAAGATCCAACCACTCAACGGCCAGGAGACCTAAAGTAGCTTTTATGGTCATCATAGCACTTTATTAGGGGCGTTACCAGTAACTCCCGACCTTAATGTATTTAAAACCCTGCATAACTGAGGGCCGGAGGGGTCCGGCGAACCCTATATAAGCCACCCCCCTCCTCAGTGTAAAGGGTTCGCACCCCTGTAATTCATACATGCATAATCCAGTCGACCGCCTCCGGGCTCCGAGACGTAGGGCTATTACTTCCTCCGAGAAGGGCCTGAACTCGTAAACCTCGTGTGCTTACAACTACTCCATAGCTAAGATCTTGCCTCTCCATACCTACCCCCTACATTACTGTCAGACTTAGAACCACGACAGTTGGCCCCCACCATGGGGCAGGTGTTTTAGTGATTTGTTGGAGGAGTTGCGATCTTTTCTGATCCAAATCATCATGGTTTCTGGCGGAGTTTTGGTGGAGGGCCGCGAGATTCGTCTCGGCGCGCTCACGTTCATCGCCGACGAATCCGCTTGGCTTCAGGAGGCTCCGCTCGACCTGGACGTACTCCCTGTCCGCGGGGCAACGCACTTTCGCGCGTGCGTCCGCGGCGTCCTCTTGCGGCAACCGTCGACCCATTATTGGTTGGCTCCTGTGTTGTCCTCCCTCGCTGTTTCCCGCCGGCGCAAGCGCTCCGGTCGGTCGAGACTTCAGCAGTGGGTGAGACACGCGGTGGCACGCCAGTCGGCCACCCCTCAAGTCGCGGCGACCGAGCCCGACGAATCCCTCTACGGCCTGTTCGACTGGCTCCGCAGAGACCGCATCCCAGTGCGACAGCAATGATCCGGTGGCGGAGGTTCTGATGGTCGATGGACCGCCCAATCCTCCCGGTTTTCCCCGCACTGACGGAGGCGCAGGTGGAGGCGACCCGTTGCGTCCCCATGAGGAATATCTCCCCGAGCCTCTCACGTCGCTGCAGAGAGAAGAACTTCGTCACCGGAACATGGATGCACTGCACACTCCTATCGTTGGAGAAACCCCCGAGGCTCGTGCCTTGGAGGACACGCGCCTTGCAAACTTGGCCGAGCGCACTCGACTGGAGAACCTCCAGCGAGCACTCGACGAGCGTGCACGACAACGGGTTCCAGAATCCAGTCGATGTCAGCTCTTTCCGCCCCCGCACGTATTTCAAACTCCGATTCAGAACTTAGCAGCTGCAGCCCGTATAGCAGAGTCGATTCAGCCTTCCCAGTCAGAGGCTGGCAGAGGCTTGATGCAGATCAGAGCGTTACTCCGGGCAGCAGGAGACCAGAATTCTGCAGTTTCTCAGTCATGCAACAGGATTCATAGCAGATCCATTGCTGCAGACACAGTCTAGTCGGCTCATAGCCCAAGATCGCCCCCGAGGCGCGAAGGACGTGGGGACCGGCGTGATCAGTATGGGAACCGTGAGCAGTATGATCACCGATTCGATCGTGAGGATCGACGTCGAGTGCCCACCCCTCCCCCGAGGAGTGGATTGTATGTGCCTCGACAGCAGGATGACAGGCGCCCTCATAGTGTTGGGCGAAGGTTTCCAGTCGACCCCAGGGAACCAGGCTTTGATGCGAGATCCATTCTCGTCCAAGGTTTGGTCGACAGGAACAGAGCTCACCGAGAAGGTCACGACAGAGATGCACCGACCAGTAGGAGAGTACATGTTTCGGGGCCAGAGTGCTTTAGTAGATCCATCAGGGCCGCTGTGATTCCTCCCAACTTCAGGTTGCCGACTGGAGTCAGTAAGTTCACTGGTGAGTCCAAGCCCGATACTTGGCTTGAAGACTACCGAGTGGCTGTCCAGATTGGTGGTGGCAATGATGAAGTGGCCATGAAGCACCTGCCTCTCATGTTGGAGGGTTCGGCCAGAGCATGGCTGAATCAGTTAGCACCCAGCAGCATTTACACTTGGGAAGATCTCGCCCGAGTGTTTGTCACCATGTTTGAAGGAACATGCAAGCGACCGGCAGGGCTGACGGAACTGCGGTCTTGCGTGCAGAAGCCGAATGAAACTTTGAGGGATTACATCCAGAGATGGATCACGTTACATCACACGGTAGAGAATGTACATGATCACCAAGCAGTCTGTGCCTTCAAAGAAGGCGTCAAGTACAAAGAACTGAATCTGAAATTCGGTCGAACCGGAGACATGTCTCTGAATCGGATGATGGAGATTGCCATCAAGTACGCTAATGGTGAAGATGAGGATCGACTCCAGAGTGGCAAACACAAGTCAGTCGCCCAAGAAACCAGAGGAGGAAATTCCAATCAGAAACAGAAGCGGAAAGCCGAGCCAGCTGCTCCTGGGGAGGCCTTGGCTGTGACTCAAGGAAAGTTTAAGGGGAAACCCAAAGGGCCTTGGAACCCCAAGAAAGTTAAAGACCAAGACAGAAATGATGTGTTGGATTTTCCATGTCACATCCACACCAAGAAAGATGAAGAGGGTAAGTTCATTTACCCGAAACATACCACTCGACAGTGTCGGCTCTTGATCTAGCAGTTCCAGGACAAACAGCCCAAAGATAAGGAAAAGGAGTCGGACAAAGTTAAGGACAAGGAAGACAGTGATGATGGATACCCCCAGGTCAATTCCACCTTAATGATTTTTGCCGATGTTGAAAGCAAAAGTCGACTGAAAGTTATCAACCGTGAGGTGAATATGGTTGCTCCGGCGACACCCAGTTATCTGAAGTGGTCTCAGACTGCCATCACATTCGACCAGTCCGATCACCCAACACACATTGCCACCCCTGGGAGGCAAGCTTTGGTGGTCGACCCAGTTGTTGAAGGCACCCGACTGACCAAAGTCTTGATGGACGGTGGCAGTGGTTTGAACATACTATATGCTGAGATGCTGAAAGGGATGGGCATTCCGATGTCTAGACTCAGTAACAGCAACATGAGTTTCCATGGAGTCATTCCTGGGAAGAAGGCTGAGTCCCTCGGCCAAATTGCTCTTGATGTGGTTTTCGGTGATTCCAAGAACTACCGCAAAGAAAAGTTGACGTTCGAGGTTGTGGATTTCTAGAGTGCTTATCACGCTATTTTGGGCAGGCCGGCTTATGCACGCTTCATGGCTCGACCATGTTATGTGTATCTCAAATTGAAGATGCCTGGACCCAAAGGTGTGATCACTGTTACGGGCAACCGGAAGAAAGCAGAAGAGTGTTTTCAGAAAGGTTCAAAGATCGCTGATGCTCAGATGGCAGTGGTGGAGCTGCAGGAATACCAGAAGACTGCAGACCCGAGTGATTTGTTGCGAGCCAAGAAGCCCGCTACAGAATCAGCTTTTCAGTCGTCTAGTGAAACGAAGTCGGCTCACATTCACCCGACCAATCCCAGTGCTGCTCCGACTCATATCTCAACAACACTCGACTCCAAATAGGAATAAGCGCTCATCCAGTTCCTCCGTGAGAACTGGGACATTTTCGCATGGAAGCCTTCTGACATGCCGGGTATCCCAAGGGGGCTGGCTGAGCACCGCCTACGAGTCAACTCAAAAGTAAAACCTATCAAAGAACATCTCTGATGGTCCGCCGTCCAGAAGAGAAAGGCTATTGGTGAGGAGGTGGCTCGGCTCTTAGCAGCGGAGTTCATCCAAGAGATCTACCACTTCGAGTGGCTCGCCAACGTTGTCATGGTCCCCAAGAAGGACAAGTCACTTCGCATGTGCATTGACTTTAAACATATCAATCGGGCCTGCCCGAAAGATCATTTTCCTCTCCCCCGCATCGACCAGATAGTCGACTCAACTGCGGGATGTGAGCGACTGTCTTTTTATACGCCTATTCCGGGTACCATCAGATCCGTCTGTATGGACCTGACGAGATCAAAACAGCTTTCATCACTCCATTCGGGTGCTTCTGTTATGTTACCATGCCCTTCGGCCTCAAGAATGCCGGAGCCACATTCATGAGGATGATTCAGAAGTGTTTGCTCACTCAAATCAGTCGGAATGTGGAAACATACATGGATGATATTGTGGTCAAGTCACGGAAAGGTTCCGACCTGCTGACTGACCTTGCTGAAACCTTCGCCAACCTCAGGAGGTATGATATCAAGCTTAGTCCATCAAAGTGCACATTCAGAGTTCCTGGCGAAAAGTTACTCGGTTTTCTCGTTTTCGAACGGGGAATCGACGCCAATCCAGAAAAAGTTGGTACTATACTCCGAATGAAAAGTCCTGTGCGAGTGCACGACGTCCAGAAGCTTACTGGTTGCTGGGCCGCTTTAAGTCGATTCATCTCTTGTCTCGGTGAAAAGGCATTGCCTCTTTACCGATTGATGAAGAAGTCAGACAAGTTCGAGTGGACTCCTGAAGCTGATGCAGCGTTTGCAGAGCTCAAAGCTCTGCTCTCCACCCAGTCGGTGCTTGCTACCCTGATCAGCAAAGAGCCTTTGCTGCTTTACATCGCAGCCACGAGACAAGTCGTCAGTACAGTACTTACAGTCAAGCGGGAAGAAGAAGGAAAAGCCTTCAAAGTTCAGCGCCCAGTATATTATATTTCTGAAGTCTTGACCCTGTCGAAGCAAAGATATCCTCATTATCAGAAGCTTGTATATGGGATTTATATGACCATGAAGAAGGTTGCACATTACTTCTCTGACCATTCCATTACAGTCGTCAGCGACGCTCCATTGTCAGAGATTCTGCACAACAGAGATGCAACTAGTCGAGTGGCAAAATGGGCGATTGAACTCCTTCCTCTAGATATCAAGTTTGAGGCAAAGAAAGCTATCAAGTCTCAAGCAATAGCAGATTTCGTTGCCGAGTGGATTGAACAACAACTGCTGACTCAGGTTTACTCGGAGCATTGGACCATGTTCTTTGACGGATCCAAAATGCTGAATGGTTCCGGTGCCGGGGTAGTATTGGTCTCCCCCCGAGGAGATAAGCTCAGATATGCTCTTCAAATCCACTTTGATTCCTCCAATAATGAAGCAGAATATGAAGCACTTTTATATGGGTTGCGCATGGCCATTTCACTCGGCGACTGTCGCCTCATGGTCTATGGCGACTCAGATTTGGTGGTTAATCATGTGATGAAGGAGTGGGACGTCAGAAGTCTGGCCATGACTGGTTATTGGAATGCAATGAGAAAGTTGCAGAAGAAATTTGAGGGGTTAGAACTTCATCACATACCCCGACTGAAAAATCAAGCAGCTGATGATTTGGCGAAAATAGGTTCCAAAAGAGAAGCCATCCCCAGCAATGTGTTTTTGGAACACATCCACACACCATCAGTTCAGGAGGATCCCTTCACTGAAGAAGCCCCGCAGCCAAAAAGTGCCACGGATCTGATTGAAGTTGAAGTTCCAGCTGTGGTCGACCTGATCACGGAAGTTTTGGTCATCACTCCCGACTGGACGGTACCGTACATCGCGTACATCCTAAGGAAAGAACTCCCAGAAGACGAAGAAGAGGCTCGACAGATTATCCATCGATCCAAGGCCTCTATAGTCATAAAGGGACAGTTGTATAGAGAAAGTGCGACTGGAGTCAGTCAGAAGTGTATAACACCAGAAGAAGGTCAGATAATCCTTGATGATATCCACTCGGGGACCTGTGGTCATCATGCCTCCTCTCGGACCATTGTGGCTAAAGCATACCGAGTGGGATTCTACTAGCCAAGGGCGAATGAAATGCCAAAAGAGATAGTCGACAAATGTGAAGGATGTCAGTTTTACTCCAATATGTCACACAAACCCGCGTCAGCCCTAAAAACCATTCCACTCGTCTGGCCCTTCGCTGTTTGGGGACTGGACATGGTTGGACCCCTGAGAACGGGCAGAAGTGGTTTCACTCATGTGCTAGTGGCAGTCGACAAGTACACCAAATGGATCGAAGCTAAGCCTATCAAGAATCTTGATGCTTGCACTGCTATCAGTTTCATCAGAGAGTTGATATTCAGATATGGAGTTCCGCACAGCATCATCACTGACAATGGGTCAAACTTCGATTCTGACAAATTCAGAGCCTTTTGCGCCTCTCAAGGCACACAAGTTGACTACGCTTCAGTCGCTCACCCCCAGTCGAATGGACAAGCGGGAAGATCAAACGGCTTAATTCTCAAAGGACTGAAACCCCGACTAATGCGCGATCTCAAGAACGCAGCAGGTGCATGAGTCGACGAGCTTCCATCAGTTCTTTGGGGATTGAGGACAACCCCGAACCGATCGACTGGAAGAACCCCATTCTTTCTGGTCTACGGAGCCGAAGCAATTTTGCCGAGTGACCTGCTTCACAACGCACCCCGAGTCGAGCTCTACTCTGAAGATGAAGCAGAACAAGCCCGGCAGGACGCAGTCGACCTCCTGGAAGAAGAAAGAGAAATGTCCATGATCCGATCGACCATCTATCAGCAAGACTTGCGTCGATTCCATGCCAGAAATGTGAAGAGTCGAGCCTTCTAAGAAGGAGACTTGGTCCTCCGAGTGGATCAGCAGAAACCACACAAACTCGCTCCTACTTGGGAAGGTCCCTTCATAGTCACCAGAGTCCTCCACAATGGAGCGTATCACCTTTATAATGTCGATCGCCAGATTGATGAGCCACGAGCATGGAATGCAGAGCTGCTCCGCCCCTTTTATACTTGAATTCTCACTCGGATGAGATGTAATAAGAAAAACTTCTGTAGTTTATTTATCAGAGACAAGAGCGTTATAATTTTCCCAGTGATTGTTATTGTTTTTGTATGTGTGAGAAATCCCCCAGCGGGTGGCTTAGCTGCGAATCCGTTTCGCCTAAGTTTGTAAAAATAATTTCCTACCGAGTGTTGAGCCAGCCTCCCACTCGGGGCTTAGTTGCGAACCCGTTTTGCCTAAGTGTTTGAAAATCCTACCGAGTGGTGAGCCAGCCTCCCACTCGGGGGCTTAGCTGCGAACCCATTTCGCCTAAGTTTGAAAAATCCTACCGAGTGGAGAGCGACCCTCCCACTCGGGGGCTTAGCTACAGTCCAGTACTCGCCTAAGTATTTGAAAATCCTACCGAGTGGTGAGCCAGCCTCCCACTCGGGGGCTTAGCTGCAGTCCAGTACTGGCCTAAGTATTTGAAAATCCTACCAAGTGGTGAGCCAGCCTCCCACTCGGGGCTTAGCTGCAGTCCAGTACTCGCCTAAGTATTTGAAAATCCTACCGAGTGGTGAGCCAGCCTCTCACTCGGGGGCTTAGCTGTAGTCCAGAACTCGCCTAAGTTTGAAAAATCCTACCGAGTGGAGAGCGACCCTCCCACTCGGGGGCTTAGCTGCAGTCCAGTACTCACCTAAGTTTGAAAAATCCTACCGAGTGGTGAGCGACCCTCCCACTCGGGGGCTTAGCTGCAGTCCAGTACTCGCCTAAGTATTTGAAAATCCTACCGAGTGGTGAGCGACTGAGGGAGTCCTGGATTAGGGGGTGTCCGGATGGCCGGACTATACCTTCGGCCGGACTCCTGGACTATGAAGATACAAGATTGAAGACTTCGTCCCGTGTCCGGAAGGGACTTTCCTTGGCGTGGAAGGCAAGCTTGGCGATACGGATATGTAGATCTCCTACCATTGTAACCGACTTTGTGTAACCCTAACCCTCTCCGGTGTCTATATAAACCGGAGGGTTTTAGTCCGTATGACAACATACAGAACAACAATCATACCATAGGCTAGCTTCTAGGGTTTAGCCTCTCCGATCTCATGGTAGATCTACTCTTGTACTACCCATATCATCAATATTAATCAAGCATGACGTAGGGTTTTACCTCCATCAAGAGGGCCCGAACGTGGGTAAAACTTCGTGTCCCTTGCCTCCTGTTATCATCCGGCCTAGACGCACAGTTCGGGACCCCCTACCCGAGATCCGCCTGTTTTGACACCGACATTGGTGCTTTCATTGAGAGTTCCTCTGTGTCGTCGCCGTTAGGCTTGATGGCTCCTACGATCATCAATAGCGATGCAGTCCAGGGTGAGACCTTCCTCCCCGGACAGATCTTCGTCTTTGGCAGCTTCGCACTTCGGGCCAATTCACTTGGCCATCTGGAGCAGATCGAATGCTATGCCCCTGGCCGTCAGGTCAGATTTGGAAGTTTAAACTACACGGCTGACATCCGTGGGGACTTGATCTTCGACGGATTCGAGCCACTGCCGAGCGTGCCGCACTGTCACGACGAGCATGATCTAGCTCTGCCGCCGAACAGTGCCCTGGAGGCCGCACCCGCATCGGCTTCGACCCTTAATTCGGAGCCAACTGCGCCGATCGAGGATGGGTGGTTGGACGCCACCTCGGGGGCTGCGATCCCAACGGCTATCGAGCCGAACACCAGCCCCGCACTCCGCGAGACTCGTGACTCCAAGGAGCCGGACTCCTCTTCGGACTCCGAACCCTCCGCGCCCCTGCCGATCGAATCCGATTGGGCACCGATCATGGAGTTTACTGCCGCGGACATCTTTCAGCACTCGCCTTTCGGCGATATTCTGAAGACACTAAAGTCTCTCTTTATTAGGAGAGCCCTGGCCGGACTACGGTCAGCAAGGTTGGGATACGGACGATGAAGAAATTCAAAGCCCACCCACCACCCACTTTGTAGCCACTGTCGACGATTTAACCGACATGCTCAACTTCGACTCCGAAGACATCGACGGTATGGACGCCGATGCATGAGACAATGAAGAACCAGCGCCTATTGGGCCCCGGAAAGCCACCTCGTCATATGAAGTATACATGGTGGACGCACCAAAAGATGACGACGAGGAGTGGAAGGACGCACTGAAGGCTTGTCCCCTCGAGAAGCAGTCAAAGCGGCGACGCAAGTGTCGGCCCAAATCCCACCTCGACAGAAATAACAATCACACAGACCCAGCGCTGGAGCAGGGTGAACCGCTGCCGGACAACGGCAATCCTGATAATCAAACCGAACAAACAAATTCTATCAAGGATAATGGTCTGGACGACATAACACCGGACAGGCACCCGGAGCAGCAGAATGCCTGTAAAAGGCTTGTCACCACCGCGAGGAGTCTTAAAATGTAGAAGCAAAGGCTCAAGGCTGCGCAAGACACACTCCAAATCAGATGGAGTAAAATACTCAACACAGCAGCGAGGTACGGCGACAATCGCCCCTCCAAGAGCTACCCAAAGCGGAAGCTGCTACCTGAATTCGATGAGGAGGCCTCAGACCCCCCCCCCCCCACAACCAAATATCAAAGCAGCCACCTTGCCGGATAGACGACCCCTCTACCAACACAGAGCGGCATACAACGCCACTCACAATACAACACGCGACCCATGCGGGGGCTCGCACCCAAAGGACGGCGCAACAAGATCCATCTATGGACCACGCAAGCGCGCCCCAACATACAATGCAACACAACAAACATCCGAACAACGCGGTACACCCAGCTACAGGGGTGCCGCACACCCCCTATGTTTCACCAATGAGGTGCTGGACCATGAATTTCCAGAGGGATTCAAACCCGTAAACATAGAGACATATGACGGAACAACAGACCCTGGGGTCTGGATTGAGGACTACATCCTTCATATCCATATGGCTCGAGGAGATGATCTCCACGCCATCAAGTACTTACCCCTCAAGCTCAAAGGGCCAGCTCGTCACTGGCTTAAAGGCCTCCCCGAAAGCTCCATTGGAAGTTGGGAAGAGCTTGAAGACGCCTTTCGGGCAAATTTTCAAGGGACTTATGTCCAACCTCCAGATGCAGACGATTTGAGTCATATAACTCAACAGCCCGGAGAGTCAGCCCGAAAGCTTTGGAACAGGTTTCTTACTAAAAAGAACCAGATTGTCGACTGTCTGGACGCCGAAGCCTTGGCAGCTTTTAAGCATAGCGTCCGTGACGAATGGCTCGCCAGACACCTCGGCCAAAATAAGCCGAGAACGATGGCCGCATTAACAAGCCTCATGACCCACTTTTGCACGGGTGAGGACAGCTAGCTAGCCAGATGCAGCACCAGCGACCCTAGTACATCTGAAGTTAGAGATGGAAACGGGAAATCACGGTGCAACAGCAATAACAAACGCCGAAATAAAGAAGACAGCACGAAGGGCACGACAGTAAACGCCGGATTCAAAAGCTCTCGGCCAGGTCAAAAGCCGCCCTCTAAAGGCACCAGGGATGAACTGTCCAGCCTCAACAAAATTCTGTACCAAGTATGTCAGATCCATAGTACCCCTGGTAAACCTGCTAATCATACCCACAGAGAATGTTGGGTCTTCAAGCAGTCCGGCAAGCTCAACGCCATACACAAGGGGGGGATACACCAAGTGAAGACGAGGACGAGCCTCCCAAGCAAGACACTGGGGAACAAAAGAAATTTCCACCAGAAGTCAAAACAGTAAACATGTTACACGTAATCAAGGGAAAAGACAACGCGGCACTCCCAGGAAAATATACCCAAGTGCCTGTCACCGCGAAGTCCTGCCACTAGTCGTCTCAACCGATCACTTTCGACCATCGCGATTACTCAGCAAGTATCCGACGCGCAGGATGGGCTACCCTGGTATTAGACCCAGTAATTGGCGGATATCACTTCACACGAGTCTTGATGGATGGTGGCAGCAGTCTAAACCTAATATATCAGGATACAATCCGCGGGATGGGGTTAGACCTAACAAAAATTCGCCATAGCAATACTACCTTTAAAGGAGTAACGCCAGGCCCAGGGGCTCGTTGTACGGGCTCCCTCCTACTACAAGTTATATTCGGCTCCCCCAATAACTTCCGTCGCGACCATTTAACCTTCCACATCGCTCGGTTCCAAAGTGGCTATCAAGCACTGCTCGAACATGAAGCTTCCGCTCGCTTTAATGAAATACCACACTACGCCTCCCTCACACTCAAGATGCCCGGTCCACGTGGCATCATTTCAGTGAACGTAAATATCAAGCGATCTCTGCGCGCCGAAGAGAGTGCGGCTGCCTTGGCGCACACTAAAGGCGCCCGGACCAACGAAAGCATCCAATAGGTCGTCAAGACCTCAGACACAACTAATCAAGTCCGGCGCCGCTATTTATACCGAATAAATGGTCACACCCCTATTTTTCAATAAAAGGGGCTCAACGCGCGCAGACAAGTGGCACTTTCTTCTCATCTTGAATTATACATGGTTTCTTTAAAAACTATCTTTTTGCACGACAACTTTTTCACCTAAATTCCTCTCTTTTACAGACGATCATCACGCTACACCCGTCCAGGATACGACACAACGGAGACACAGGCGCAGACGTGCAGTAGGGACCCGCTCCAAGGATTCTTTTTAGATTAAGACCCTGCATAAACCTTTTTTACTATCTCTTGTTGATACATATCCACCGTTGAGAAGGATGCTGACGTCTTGGCATGTGGCCATGCCAGAACAATGCACGTACCTGGACACAAGGGGCTTCTTACAAAGGCCATTATTTAGGCCCGGTTTATACCACAAAGACCGAATACCTTAGGGAGTGTTCGGCGTCGGGAGTTTGGCCCTATATGCATCAGCTCCGAATCATTGTCTTTGGTCAAATGTTGGGTTTACCCGGCTCCTGTGTTTTGGTGCCTTACGTTCCGCTTTACCGGCTAAGGTAGCACCAGGAGAACTACTACGATTGTGCCCTGGTTCATCCGGACGAGCACCTCAGTAGAGAAAGACGAAAACTGATTGTCATGATATAGCGTGAGACTGGTCAACCACTCGATGACCTATTGGAATGTTAGAATTCCTCTGCCTTAACGAAGGGCCGTTTTCCGGCCAGGCATGTACGCACCCCGAGATCAGGAGAGTGCGGAGCCACCAGGGGCTATCTAGTAGCCCCACTGTCAAACTCCTATGGCTAAGTGAAAGTTCTAAAGCATTATAGTCCGGTTGCCTCGCTCTCTCCGCTATCACCTCCTTAATAGGACCAAGACGTTGGGTTAAGTGTGAACGCGTGTTTTTTTCGAGCACCTCCACATTATATGCATGGGGGTTGAAGCCGACGGCTACAATCTTTCAGGTTATACACATGTATACATAAACGGCCGCCCAGGAGGCATCATATTACTTTCAGGCAAAAGTATAAAAATAGCCTTACAAAAATTTATAAAAGCATTTCGCTTACAATGAGATTACATATCACTCAAACATAATATTTTTTGAGCACTGGGTCTCTATCAAACGAGCACCCTCAAGAACTTCTTCAAAGTAGTGCTCAGCAGTCATTCGGCCTACGGCCGAATCCCGCGCTGCAACAGTGGTAGCATCCATCTCCGCCCAGTATGCTTAGCACGGGCAAAGGCCATCCGTGAGCCCTCTATGCACGCCGACCTCTTCATCGCATTAATGCATGGCACCACGTCAAGGAACTGCTGCACCAAGTTGAAATAGCTGTTCGGTTTTGGCCTTTCCGGCCATAGCTGATCCACAACAGACCCCATGGCGAGTCCGGACAAACTATTTAGTTCGGCCCATTCGGCTAATTGGTCAGTCAATGAAAGCGGATGCTCGGGAGAATGGAATTGTGTCCAAAATAGCTGGTCCACTTCACGGTCCGTCTGACCCTGGAAGTACTTGGCCGCATCGGCAACGCTCGCCGCCAAATCCATATACACATCCTCCTAACTCCACAGCCGATTCAGAGAGGCATACCTTGGATCTCCGAACTTCCTCCGCAACATAAAGGATTTCCCAGCTACAATATCCCCGGCTTCCCGTAGCTCCTCCTTCTTCGCCCTCATAGCAGAGAGGATGTCTTTTCTCGTCGCAGCAGCCTTCTCAAGGTCTGATGCCTTCGCTAGGTTTTCCTTTTCAAGAACCCGGAAACGGTCGGCGGCAGCTTTTAATTCTATGGCCATCTTGGCCATCTTATCTCGGCTCTCGCCATGCGCGGCCTTCTCGGCTTTCAACTCTTCGGCCACCTTCAAAGCAGCCGCATTACCAAACCTCGCTTGTTCCTTGGCTCGGGCAAGTTCTGCCCGCAAGGCTTCAACAGTGGCAGCTCCATCTGGACTCACAACATATTAAAGATACCGGCATCATGCTGCTCTTACTATGTGGCGTTTACCAGATAATGACACTTACCCTGTGCCTCGTCAAGACTTTTGTCAACAAGCTCGATGTCGGCGTCTGCCGCATCCAACTGCCGTTTGAAATGGGCAAACTCGCTAGTCCGGCTAGCCACCGGAGCTTCCATCACTTGCACATAGAGGCAGTATGGTTATTACCTGGGAATATGATCCTCTATTCGTCGTCGTTTCTGACGACAACCAGAGTCTCAGGGGCTACTATCTACACAGGGCACACCTAGCATGTGCAGGACTATCATACATTATTTTACATACCTCAAAGCCTGTTAGTAGACTCATAAAAGCTTCATGCAATCTGCTTTAGGCGGACGAGATTCTCTCCATCGCCGTATTCATCAGCACACGGTGTTCATCTGATATGGCCGCTCGCCCCACCAACTCCCTCAGAACATCTGATCGCACACCAGATGGTGTTGGACTCTTTTGTCCGCTCTCTTCGGGAGCCGGACACTGGGAGCTTCGGGGGTCAATGGGATTATCTTCTGGCCTCACCGGACTCGGAGAGGCCCTCCGCGACGACACTTCGGGGTCGCCCACTTCCGGAGCGGAGGAGTCAGGAGGAGGCATTTCGCTCTCCATCATCTCTGGAAGAAGTCCCCTAAAGACAAGCTCATTTGAGAGGGGCTAAGGCCCGAACTGCAAAGATATATGTGGTGGTTATTTTCTCAGAAGAAAAAGATGGCATACCTATACTATTAAAGTATTTCGGGTCACTTACGACTCGCTGGAGAATTGATCCCCCCGCAGACCTTGTGCGGCAAAAGCACCCCCCCCAAGGTAGGACCCTCTGTGGGAGACTTCTTCTCCTATTTGGAAGCTTCGGCTTTCGAATCCCCGGGCGCATTCCTTTTTCTCCTCCAGTTGCCTTCCTTCATGGAGACGCTCGCTCCCTTGGTTAGAATGGGCAGCGTTGGAGGCCCGTGTCCGCCCGCATTATCCTCCCCAGTATCTTCCTTCAAGGGCTCCGGGCAAGGTGCGACCTGGAGCATCTTTTCCAATACCGGATTGTCCAAACCCTCAGGGAGGGGGCCGAACACCGAATCAACTTCGCCTTTGTTAGCCAGTCCTGGTCAAAAAGCGAACTCTCAGAAATAACTTCGTAACAAATGAGAGATAGTATGTTCGGCCGAAAGATTCCTTACCTGTTCGGCGGCGCGGTTACTGCTCAGGCCCACGTCTTCGGTGATTTCCGGACACTCTACCTGACGTCCGAAGAATGACTTGTACATCTCCTCGTGCGTCAGGCCGAGGAAATTTTGAATGACACGCGGTCCCTCAGGATTGAACTCCCACAAGCGAAGGGGCCGGCGTTTGCAAGGCTGGACTTGACGAACCAGCATAACTTGTATTACCACAACCAAACTAAAATCTCCATTGAAGAGATCTCGAATGCGGCTTTGCAGTATAGGCACGTCCTTGGCTGGACCCCAGCTCAGACCTCTGCTGATCCATGACATCAGTTGTGGTGGAGGGCCCGAGCGGAAAATAGGGGCGGCCGCCCACTTGGCACTTCTAGGAGCCGTGATGTAGAACCACTCCTGTTGCCACAATTCAGACACCTCTGGAATGGAACCTTTGGGCCATGGAGCCCCCGTCATCTTGCATATTGAGGAACCTCCACATGTTGCATGTTGCCCCTCGATCATCTTCGGCTTCACTTCAAAGGTCTTGAGCCACAGGCCAAAGTGAGGGGTAACCCGGAGGAAGGCCTCACACACGACAATAAATGTCGTGATATGAAGAAAGGAGTCCGGAGGTAGATCATGGAAATCTAGCCCGTAATAAAACATCAAACCCCTGACGGAAGGATCCAGAGCAAGGCCTAGACCTCGGAGGAAGTGGGAGACGAACACAACGTTCTCGTTGGGTTCGGGGGAGGGGACGGCCTGCCCTCGGGCAGGTAGCCGATGCAAAACCTCGGCGGTCAGATATCTGGCCTCCATCAACTTTTTGATGTATTCTTCCGTGACGGAGGAAGGCACCCATCGGCCTTGAAGGCTAGATCCGGACATGATTGAAGGTTCGGAGCACCTGACCTGAACTTTGGGTGTTTGAGCTTGAGGTGGGGGAAGGATTCGATTGAGCACGGGAGGGAAAAAAAGTAAAAGCCTTGTCCCTTTATAAAGAGGGTGAATATCAAGCGTCCTCTCCGTGGCCGTTTGGACTTGCCTATAGTCTAGGAGTCCTAGAAGCGGTTGGGTCACCCACGCCCGTATTGATGAGAATCCCAGAATAAGGGGACACGATCTCTGCTTCGACGAGACGTGCCAAGGAAACCGCCTCGCATGACACGCTGAGGTGGGACAATAAAACGATTCGAATAAAGGCTTGGCCGTGGTGTGATGTCACACTACGGAATACGCCAGCAGATTAGATTTGTGTAAATATTATTCTCTCTATGGCAATATGTGGAAACTTATTTTGCAGAGCCGGACACTATCTTTGTGTTCAAAATCTTCTATGAAGTACTTGGAGGAGGAACCCGCCTTGCAATGCCGAAGACAATCTGCGCGCCGGACTCGTCGTCATTGAAGCCTAGTTCAGGGGCTACTGAGGGAGTCCTGGATTAGGGGGTGTCCGGATGGCCGTACTATACCTTCGGCCAGACTCCTGGACTATGAAGATACAAGATTGAAGACTTCGTCCCGTGTCCGGAAGGGACTTTCCTTGGCGTTGAAGGCAAGCTTGGCGATACGGATATGTAGATCTCCTACCATTGTAACCGACTTTGTGTAACCCTAACCCTCTCCGGTGTCTATATAAACCGGAGGGTTTTAGTCCGTAGGACAACATACAGAACAACAATCATACCATAGGCTAGCTTCTAGGGTTTAGCCTCTCCGATCTCGTGGTAGATCTACTCTTGTACTACCCATATCATCAATATTAATCAAGCAGGACGTAGGGTTTTACCTCCATCAAGAGGGCCCGAACTTGGGTAAAACTTTGTGTCCCTTGCCTCCTGTTACCATCCGGCCTAGACGCACAGTTCTGGACCCCCTACCCGAGACCCACCGGTGCGGGCTCAATCCGCAAGGACGACGAGGTGCAGGTCGACTGCCACCTTCTCCTTGGGAGCTTCGCCACAAATACAACGTGCGCTCCATCTCAATCCGCAAGTACGACGAGGTACAGGTCGACTGCCACCTTCTCCTTGGGAGCTTCGCCACAAATACAACGTGCGCTCCATCCCACTCCGCAAGGACGACGAGGTGCAGGTCGACTGCTACCTTCTCCTTCGGAGCTTCACCACAAACACAACTGCGCTCCATCACCGACCCGCAAGGACGACGAGGTGCAAGTCGACTGCTACCTTCTCCTTTGGAGCTGCGCCACAAATACAAAAGTTGTCTTGAGTGAAGAACGAGTTCCACTCGATGGAGGATTCATGAAGATATTCAACGATAAACCAAGTTCAGATAAATCCTAAAGGTTCCAGACCACAGATCGAAGTGCTCGGGCATTTAGCCCGAAAGAGTTTAACGGTTACAAAAACCACTCGGCATTCCGAGGCAAATTTAAGGTGGGCCATAAAAGTTTGTTCACTCCGCAGGAGGAGGACTGGCAGGCTCGACGAACTCATCCAGGTCGACACCGTCGGCGATCCGAGTGGCTGCAGCAATAAAAGTCTCCATGAAAGATCGGAAGTCATGCCTCTGGGTGTTGGCGACCTTGATTGCTCCTAGCTTATCTTGTCGCACCTCCTTGCAGTGGACATGAACCAAAGACAGAGCCACATCAGCACCACACAGGGCAGAAGATTTATTCCACTCCTGCACTCGATCAGGGATCTCGTTAAGTCGAGTCATCAGGGACTCAAGATCATTCTGGAGTGTGGCCTCTGGCCAAAGTGCCGTGTCGATCCATGACGTGGCGACCTTCAGTCGAGCCAAGTAGACCACAACACCGTCGATGCGGGATTCTAGTCGGAGCAGATTCATGGCAGTGTCGTCTTTCACGGGAGAGTTGATGGGGTCCAAACCTGGCTCAATCCGCCCAGTGTCCTCCTCGAAGTTCTAGCAAAACTCTGCATTCATGATCCAAGGTTAAGTCAGTTTTCGTATGCTGAGTCGACAGAACAAAAAAATATACCTTCAAGCTTGATGAACAACTTCTTGGCAAGGCTCCTCAGATAGCTCTCCAGATCGTCCCTCCTGCGAGCGATGCCTTCCATCTTCTCGTACAGGTTGAGATTGTCCTTCTTCAAGCGTGTGCACTCCTTGTTGGCTTCGTTCAGAGCAGATTTCATCTTGGTGTTCTCTTCTTCCAATTGGCCGACTGAAGCCAGTTTCTGTTCAGCCAGAGCGGTTCTGTCGTCAGCTTCCTTTTGAGCAGCAGCCAAATCCTGATCCTTCTTTGCCAGAGCTTCTCTTAGTTTTTATGCAAAGAAATGGTGCTTGATTCAGAAAGAGTAGAAGGGTACTCAAGCCTAAGAAAAACCAGTCGACAAGCTCGTGTTACCATTGGCGTCGTCCTTGGCCTTTTGTAGCTCTGTCTTGGCAAATTCCAAGTCAAGGTTTAGTTGGATCTGCTGTTTCTCCAAGTCAGCAAAGCAAGCTCCAAGATCACAAGATTTCTGCACTCGGGGAGGAGAAGTTATTTTACAGCGAAAAATGACAAAGACTATAAATACTAAGACTATGGTCGACTGCCCGCAGTCCACCATAGTCTCGGGGACTACACCCAGTGGGTGCACTTTGCGTACCCCCACCGGTTCTGATCCCACTCGACCGGCCCGCCGGAGTCGAGTGCAGGGAGTAAAAAAAAGAGAGAAAGAAGAACTCACACCATAGAACTTAGACCACAGTCGACTGCCAGCAGTCGACCACGGTCTCGGGGACTACACCCAGTGGGTGCACTTGGCGTGCCCCCACCGGTTCTGAACCCACTCACCCAGACCGAGTAGAAGAGACAAACTACCGGTTCGGTTTACACTCGACGCGGCCAGACCAGATCGAGCAAAAGAATCAAAATACAAAGACTACAGTCGACTGCCAGCAGTCCACCGTAGTCTCGGGGACTACACCCAGTGGGTGCGCTCAGCGTGCCCCCACTAGTTCAAAAATTCAATCGACGCACCCAGTGGGTGTACAGATGCAAAGATTTTCGGAAAGAGAGTGTTCAGATAGCATATCCTAACAGAACAAGCGGTAACCAACTAACCTGAACGTTGCTTTGGAGAGCCGAGCTGGTATCATAGGCGGCCTGACTGGCGTCCCGCACCATCTTCATCTTCTCCATCATAATGCCCGCCTGGCGTATGGCTTCCTTGGCAGCATTCACTTCGTCCTCTGGGACATGATGGGTCGCAAAAACTGAAGGTGGGTCGGCAGGGGCCTGAGCAGTCGACGAAGAAGGCAAGGCACTCGACAATGGTAAGGCGAAGGTAACAGAACCCCGATTGGCATCACCAGCGTCCTGAACGACTGGTTCCGCCCTCGGCATCGACTGTGGCACCTTGCTTGCTGGAGCTTGCCTATTTTTCCTCGTCAAAGGCCTCTCAGGCTCTTCATCATCATCATTGGGGAGGTCAATAATGTTAGGAGCTGTTCAAAGATCAATCGCCAAAATCACATCACCCAATGGTACACATTGCAGTTGAGTCGACCAAATAAAGACAGAATGTCAAAAATCATACCCAGATTGGAAGTGACCGCATCCTCCATTACCTCATCCTCGTCCCTGTAAGATGAGGTCCTGGAAGTAGCAGCGCTGCCAGTTCCAAAGTTCGTCTGGTTAAAGCAAGAAAAAACAAACAGCACGGGGTGTCGAGTGAATACAAAAGGAGACACTCACGCAGAAGCGACGGGGATGTCAATCTTAATCTTCGGCAACGCCTTCCGAGACTTCTGCTCTGCAACTTTGGGATGCGTTGATGCTTTTTCAGTTGGGGTTGGTGAAGAGGTCCGAGGACGCTTTGAAGACTGACTAGCCTGAGCAATCGCCTTTTCACGGGCGATCGGTCGTTCTTGGTCAAGCTTGGATCGCCTGTCCCTGCGAGGGGGCGACTCGACTTCTTCTTCGTCACTTGGGTCGTCGCTTTCTTCGTCCCCTTCACCGTCAGAATACCATTCGCCACTATCGCCGCCGCTCGCCTCTCCTTCCAGGTCTTGCTCTTGCTCTCTGTTGGGCATTGAATACATTTCGATAAGGGCCTGAAAGAAAGAAGGAAGAATAAAGTCAGTCGACACAGTATAGACAGCTGCGCGAGTGAATTCAGATTACAATCAAAAGCTCAGAATCGGACCTTTTCTGGTTCATGGGACTGGTCGAATGGAGGAACTCTCCTGGCTCCCCTGGGGTTGTCCTTGTTTCCAGTGATGCCCGGCAGCCACTTCTCCAGTGTGTCGTCATCGACCTCCTCCGGGTGAATCCGAGTGGTGTCGTCTAGACCTGAATACATCCACATCGGATGGTCTCGGACTTGAAGAGGCTGGATGCGCCGCCGAAGGAAAACCTCCAAGAGATCCATACCGGTGACCCCGTCACGGATAAGCTGGACCACTCGTTCGACCAGCACCCTAACCTGCGTCTTCTCCTCTGGGAGCACCTTCAAAGGGGAGGGTTTCCTCACTTGGTCCATGGTAAAAGGAGGGAGGCCAGTCGACTGCCCTAGCGTCGGCTGGTCTTCGCAGTAAAACCAGGTCGACTGCCATCCGCGAACCGAGTCGAGAAGAATCATGGCTGGAAAGGAACTTTTCCCTCTCATCTGAACACCAAGACCCCCGCACGTCTGAATCACTTGTGTTCTCTCGTCACTCGGATTGGCCTTTTTCACCGTCTGAGAACGACAGGTGAAAATGTGCTTGAAAAGACCCCAGTGAGGCCAACAACCCAAGAAATTCTTGCACAAAGACACGAAAGCAGTGAGATACACGATTGTGTTGGGAGTGAAGTGGTGGAGTTGTGCCCCAAAGAAATTCAGAAATCCCCGAAAGAAAGGGTGAGGAGGCAAGGAAAATCCACGATCGACGTGGGTGGCAAGGAGAACGCGCTCACCCTCCCGAGGTTGCGGCTTGGATTACTTCCCCGGAAGCCGCGCCGATCCATGGGGGATCAGCCCTCTGTCAGCTAGGTCGTAGAGGTCTTCTTGGCGGATTGCCGAGCGGATCCAATTGCCCTGGATCCAGCCCTTCGGCAGGCCGGCTCACGAGGAAGATCCACCCCGACTGGTCGCCTTCCCCTTCGCCTTTGCCGTCGCCTTCTTCGCCCGCTCCAGAGCCGCCGTCTTCTCCTTCCCCATCGTCGCCGGCGAGGCGCGTATGGAGCGACGGCGCTGGGGCGAGAGCGAGCGCGATGAAGAAGCCTGAAGAGGAGAAGAGGAAATGGGAACGCACTGTTCAAGAAACCCTGGTCCGACGCCTTATATGAGGTCGCTTCCGAGTGGCTGACTGGTAGGCCCGGACGGTCTTGTCAAATCCCGTAATAATCGCGCGCGCGATACGTGGCGAAAAAGGTGGCGCGGAGATCGAGGCGGCTCTGCCCTATACCATCCGATTACTGCGGCCTCCCCCGTCCCGCGCGCTTCCCAAAATTCAAATCCCACGAAATCTGCGGGCAGCAGAACAACTTGTCAGACGGAAGATCTCCTCCACGCCGTCACTCGGAGCTTTTCAAGTAAAGAAACTCACTCGACAAAAAACTAAGAATGGATCAAGGAGACTGAAAAGGAAGTTGGTGTCATCACTTAGGTTCATTGATCCGAAACAAGATATGCTCATGGCATGAAAAATGAGTCAGAGAAGTTCTCAACTCCTTCCCCACTCAAACCTCGATCCATTCGGGGGCTAATGATGAAGCTATGTACCTAGGGTAGGGTCATGGACCTGTCCCAACTGCCCTACCCAAGGACATATCTTGAAGAAATCACCTTTCAATCGACTTGGAGGTGTTCCACTTGACAAACTCAAAGACACTCGACCAAGAAGCAATCACTCGACCAAGATCCAACCACTCGACGGCCAGGAGACCTAAAGTCACTCCGCACGCTAACGGTCGGTCATTAAGTAGCTTTTATGGTCATCATAGCACTTTATTAGGGGTGTTACCAGTAACGCCCGACCTTAATGTATTTACAACCCTGCATAACTGAGGGCCGGAGGGGCCGGCAAACTCTATATAAGCCACCCCCCTCCTCAGTGTAAAGGGTTCGCACCCCTGTAATTCATACACGCATAATCCAGTCGACCGCCTCCGGGCTCCGAGACATTGGGCTATTACTTCCTCCGAGAAGGGCCTGAACTCGTAAACCTCGTGTGCTTACAACTACTCCATAGCTAAGATCTTGCCTCTCCATACCTACCCCCTACATTACTGTCAGACTTAGAACCACGACAGGCACCTGCCTAGCCCCCTCGCGAGGTATGTGAGAGAGAGAGAGATCATGAGCAAACCAGAGCCGAAAAATGCGATAAAAGGTGAAGGAACCAAATCAGCAAGGAGCGCCAAAAGCAAACTTTAACTAAGGAGAAACGAGCCAACTGCGGAAAGCAAATGAAAAGCCACGTCCGACACCTAATGTAGTCTTCAAGTCTTCTCACCAGCACGGAGCTAAGTGTTGTCCACTGGGCATGGGAGGGAGCCCCAAGGCATGAGGCCGGCGCTCCTGAGACTCCGGGGTGTGTACATCCCCAACTCATTATTACATGAGAGTGTCACGGGCGGTGATTCTTCACAGGCACCGGGCCTTCTTCACAGGCTCTGGGCCTTTCTTCACAGGCTCTGGGCCTTGCTTCATGGGTAGAACTTCCGTAGGTGCTGGATGTTCCAGGTGTTTTGGATAGGTGTCCCCTCTTGCGTCTCCAGGCGCACGGCGCCAGGCTGGAGATGTGGACGACCCTGAACGGGCCCTCCCACATGGGTGAGATCTTGTGCAACCCTTCCCTGGAGAGGACCCGCCTCAGGACCAGGTCACCCATCTCGAGCGTCGTGGAGTGAATGTTGCGGCAGTGGTAACGCCGCAGCACTTGCTGGTACCTTCCCGCCCTTAATGCAGCTTCGCGACGACGTTCCTCCCCAAGCACGAGATCCATCCCCCGCATGGCGTCCTGATGCGTTTCGTCGAACGCCAGAACCCGCGCGGAGCGATGCTTGACCTCGTGAGGGAGGACTACTTGAGCTCCGTAGACGAGGAAGAACGGAGTCTCGCCCGTTGGCTTGGCAGCGGTGGTGCGGATGGACCACAACACGGACTGGAGCTTGTCGTGCCAGCCCTTGTCGTAAGCCTCCAGATTCTTCTTGAAGGTCCTGGTCTTGAGGCCCCTCAGGACCTCAGCGTTGGCGCGCTCAGCCTGACCATTGCTCCTGGGGTGGGCCACCGAAGCATAGCAGATCTGCGTTCCAAGGTTAGCACAGTAGGTTTTAAAGAGGTTACTAGTAAACTGCGAGCTGTTATCTGTGATGATGCGATTGGGGACCCCGAAGCGGCTCACGAGGCCCTTGATGAACTTGACAGCAGAGCCGGCTGGAATGGTTCGGACGGCTTCCACTTCCGCCCACTTGGTGAACTTGTCGACGGCGACGTAGAGATAACGGTAGCCCCCTAGTGCTCGTGGGAACGGGCCTAGGATGTCTAGCCCCCAACCCACGAACGGCCACATGAGAGGGATGGTTTGGAGGCCCTGAGCAGGCTGATGGATTTGCTTGGCGTGGAATTGGCAAGCTTCACAGGACTTCACCAGCTCGGCTGCATCGTTGAGTGCTGTGGGCCAATAGAATCCGTTGTGGAAGGCCTTGCCGACGAGGGTCCGTGATGATGAGTCATGTCCACAGTCCCCCCCATGTATGTCAATCAGCAGCTCCCTGCCTTGATTACTGGAGATGCAGCACATCGTGACATCGTTCGGTCGTTTCCTGTACAACTCGTCGTCTTGAATGCAGTATGTTGTGGCCTGTCGGGCCACGTGCTCCGCGTCTTCTTCCTTCTCCCGCAGTGTCCCGTGCATCAGGTACTCCTTGAACTCCTTGGTCCAGCACTCCTCCTAGGGCTCGAGTGCCAAGACTAGCCGAGCTCCTGAGGTTGGGCCGCAAGCTGGGGTCCCGTGGCCGGGGGCTATGGGAGCTCCTGCCGAGGCTGAGTCGTGCTTGAAAGAGGTGGCGTAGCTGACGGCTTGAAGAGCCGCTCTTTGAAGACGCCAGGCTCTTGCGGTTGCCGCTTGGATGCTCTCTTGGCGATGTCGTCGGCTTCCTTGTTGGTGCCCTGGGGCACGTGCTGCAGCTCCAAGCCTGAGAACTGCTTTTCCATTTTGCGCACCTCCGCAAGGTAGGCCTCCATGTGCTCGTCCTTTGGCTCGTACACTTTGTTGGAGAAGTTGACAAGGAGCTGCGAGTCGCCCTTGACGGTAAGGCGCCTCACCCCCAGAGCCGCCGCAGCCTTTAGGCCGGCTATGACACCTTTGTATTCTGCGATACTATTGGAGACCTTCTCGCCGTGCTGGAAGCAAAGTTACACGGCATAGTAAAGCTTGTCCTGAGTGGGCGAGATGAGCACTGCTCCAGCCCCCGCGCCATGGTGCGAAAAGGCGCCATCAAAATACATGACCCAGCCATCTGGTGCCTCACTTCCTGGGGAGGTGGACCGGTCTTCTCCTTCCTCAAGAGCCGGGGCATCTGTCCATTCTGCCACAAAATTGGCGAGCGCGGCTCCCTTGATGACCCTGGTGGTGCTGAACTCCAGCTGGAATGCTTGCAGCTCGATGTTCCATTCAGCGACCCTTCCGTCTGAGTTTGGGCTCCTGAGTACCTTCTCCAATGGGTAAGATGAGACGACCTTGATGGGGCGTCCCTGGAAGTAGTGCCACAGCTTGCGCGAGGCCACCAAGAGTGCGAGCAGGAGCTTTTGCGGCATGGGGTAGCATGCCCTTGCGTCCCGCAGTACGGTGCTGACGAAGTACACCGGGTGCTCGGCGAGGGCTGGCACACTGTTGAGGCTCGGGTCTTGCGGAGATTGTGGTGTATCCTGGGGTGGTGGGTTTCCTGAGGCTTGGCCATCCTCAGGAGTTTTCGCGATGTTGTCGTGCCGAGCTTGATCTTCTGCCGCTGGTGGCTCCGGTGTGCCCTCCTGACCCTACGCTACATCAGCCCTGGCTTGGCGCGGCACACCCTTGCCTTTGCGCTCCACCCGAACCACCACCAGCACCGTGCTGGCGGAGTACGGGGTGGCAGCGAGGTAGAGTACCAGAGGCTCGAGAGGCCGTGGCGCCACCATCATCGAGGGGCTGGTGAGGTATTTCTTGAGGTCTTGGAAGGCCCGGTCGGCCTCCGGGGTCCACTCGAAGGGGCCTTTCTTCTTCATGAGCTTAAAGAAGGGTAAGGCGCGCTCGCCTAGCTTAGAGATGAAACACCCTAACGCTGTCACCCGTCCTGCCAGCTTTTGCATCTCCTTGAGGGTCTGTGGTGGGCTCATGTCTTCGATGGCCTTGATCTTCTCCGGGTTCACCTTGATCCCTTTGTGGGAAATGAGAAACCCTAGAACCTTGCCAGAGGGGACGCCAAACACGCACTTCTCCGGGTTAAGCCTCAAGTTCACCCGGTGCAAACTCTCAAAGGTCTCGTCCAAGTCTTGAATCAACGTCCTCGCCTCGCGTGATTTGACCACTATGTCATCAATGTAGGCCTCTGTGTTCCTGCGGAGCTGCCGCCCCAAGGCGATGTGCATCAGTCACTGAAAGGTTGCGGCAATGTTGCGAAGGCCGAAAGGCATGCAGGCGTAGCAGTACACCCCACATGGTGTCAAGAAGGCCGTCTTCTCCACATCCTCCACCGCCATCTTGATCTGATGGTATCCAGAGAACACATCTAGGAAACACAACAAATCGCACTCGGTGGTGGAGTTGACAATTTGATCGATGCACGGAAGGGGGAACGGATCTTGGGGGCAGGCTTTATTGAGGTTGGTGAAGTCGACACACATCCGTTCCTTCCCACCTTTCTTTGGTACTACGACGGGGTTCGCCAGCCATTCGGGGTATCGAACTTCTCGGATTGTACCTGCCGCCTCCAGCTTGCGTGTCTCTTGGACGATGAAGGCCTGCTTCTCAGTGGACTGCCGTCTTGCTCGCTACTTCACGGGGCGTACATTGGGGCACACCCTTAGATGATGCTGGATTACCTCTCTCGGGACCCTACCAGTTGATTGGGCCCCCACGCGAATATCTCCTTGTTTGCGCGCAAAAACCTCACCAAAGCTTCTTCTTGTCCCAGGTCAAGGCCGGTTCCTATGGTGAAGGTGGCTCCTGAAGACCCGTCCTCGTTGACTGGCACCTGCTTGGTCTGTGCCTTGTCTTGGGTGAACAGCTGCTTCTTTTTGGTGGGCGCGGTCTCCTTGGCCTCGGGCGCACCGGCGCTGGCTGGCTGTGCCGCTGCCGCGGTCTTGAAGGCGAGCCTGAGCACCGTGACGGCCTCCTTAGTGTCCCCCTTACTGGTGAGAACGCCCTTGCTCCCTGGCATCTTCATGAGGTTGTAGGCCGGGTGAGTCGCCGCCATGAACTGAGCGAGAGCCGGGTACCCGAGGATGGCGTTGTACGGGAGACCGATGCGGGCGATGTCAAAGTCCACCAGCTCGGTGCGATAGTTGTCTCGCATGCCAAAGGTAACAGGGAGGTGGATCTGCCCCAGAGAGTGGGCAACTCCACCACCCACACCCACGAAGGGCTTGTTGAGGCCGAGCCGCTCGAGCGGCACATGAAGAAGGCTGAAGGCCTCTACGGAGAGCAAGTTGAGGCCAGCGCCGCCATCGACGAGGGTCTTGGTAACGGCCACGTTGCAGATGGTGGGCGTGCAGAGCATCGGGAGCACCCCGGAGCCAGCGGTGGAGTCGGGGTGGTCTTCCGAGCCGAAGGTGAGGTCGGCCTTAGGCGCGGCCCAACCCGGCGGAGCCCCCGGGCGCCTGGTGGCTCCCCAATCTGTCGGAAGAAAGGTTTGACGTGGCGATCTGAAGGTGGTGCTTGAGAGCCACCCAGCAGTGCCGCGACTGCATGGTGCACCGGCACCACATAGCGCGCGGTGAAGAGGTCGCGGAATTCCCCCCAAGATGCCATCGTGGATCCCGGGAGGTTGAGCAGCCAGGCGCGCGGCTCGCCGGCGAGGGCCATGGGGAACCAGTTGGCCATGATCTTGTCGTCGCCCCCGGCTTCGAGGACGGCCTCCTCGTACGCCAGCAGGAACGGCGTCGGGTCTGCCACGCCGTCGTAACGTGGCGGCATCTCCGGCTTGAACTTGGTTGGCCACTGCACTTGCCGTAGGGCGGGGCCAAGGCTCAGTACCTAGACTCCCTGTTGCCGGTGTCGGCCGCAGAGGTGGGTGCCGGGGCACCTGCCATGGGAGCGAAGTGCAGCGGCGCGGGGCGCAGGTTGGTGGAGAGGAGCTCCGGTGCACCCCTACTTGGCGCGCCAAATGTTGGATGTGGGGTTCCGGCAAACCCTTAAGGTTTGAACACTGGGGTGCGCGCGAAGTCTTTCCCTCCGACCGATCTACGCTCTAGCTCGCTAAGATCTTGCGGACGAACTTGACAAACTCACAACATTGAAAGACACGGGGTTTATACTGGTTCGGGCCACCGTTGTGGTGTAATACCCTACTCCAGTGTGTGGTGGTGGATTGCCTCTTGGGCTGATGATGAACAATACAAGGGGAAGAACAACCTCCTGAGGTTGAGGTGTTCTTGTGCTTATGAACTTGTGGTGTGTAGATTCCCTCAAGCTAAGATGAGATGAGATCCCATCCCCTACTATGGTGGTGGCTAGTCCTATTTATAGAGGCCCTAGTCCTCTTCCCAAATATCGAGCGGGAAGGGATCCAACAATGGCGGGATAATTTGAAGGGGGACAGCTAGTACAAGCTATCCTGACAAAAGCGGTCTTCGCCTGTGAAAGGCTCTAGGGTGACCCTGTCTTGGGCTCCACGATGACCTCTGTCTTGCAGTCCATGGTCTTGGTCTTGTTGCACAAAAATGGCAACCTTTTCCTGAGGCCTCGGTACTCCGCAGCTGCACTTACCCCCTTTGCACCAAAGGGGAAACAAGGACGCTGCGCGCTGGCGCCCGCCTGGCGCCTGCTTGGTGTCGAGCGTCATGGCTCAAGTCACGAGAGCCTTGTGAGGTTCGCCTCGCCTTGATATCTCCGCTCCTTGCGAGCCTGCCTGACCAGGCCGCTCCAGAGGAGGTCTTGCGTTGTCCCCCTCGCGAGGCTTGGCCCCTCGCGAGGGTCTTGGATGCTTTGTTGATGAAGGTGGGCCGTACGGCCTGCTGGCTCCACCACGCCACGGGCTGCAGGAAGTCAAGTCTGGGGAACCCCATTCCCAGAACGCCGACAATGTTTCCTTACTGTTATTTATGATGTTTTTATCTATAGTAATGCTTTTTAGAGTAATTCTAATGCCTTTCTCTCATAATATGCAAGGTATACACAAAAAGGGAGAATTCCGGCACCTGGAAATCTGGACCTGGAAAAGCTACATCAAGCTACCTATTCTGTACAACTCCAAACAAGCTGAAACTACACGGAGAATTTTATGGAATATATGAAGAATATTGGAGCAAATAAGTACCATATGAGGCCCACCAGGTGGGCACAACCCAATTGGGCGCGCCAGAGAGCCCAGGCGCGTCCTGGTTGGTTGTGCTCACCTTGGCCAAATCAGACTCCTCCCTAGGGGGGCGTGCACCACCCCTTGTGGGCTACCTTGCCTCCCTCCTATGGCCCATAGGGCCCATATGTTCCCCCGGGGTGTTCTGGTAACCCCTCTGGTACTCCGATACGTACTCGATACATTCCGAAACACTTCCGGTGTCCGAATACTATCGTCCAATATATCAATCTTTACATCTCGATCATTTTGAGACTCCTCGTCATGTCCGTGATCTCATCCGGGACTCCAAACAATTTCGGTCACCAAAACACATAACTCATAATACAAATCGTCATCAAATGTTAAGCGTGCAGACCCTACGGGTTCGAGAACTATGTAGACAGGACAAAGACACATGTCCCGTCAATAACTAATAGCGGAGCCTGGATGCTCATATTGGTTCCTACGTATTGTATGAAGATCTCGGTCAAACCACAATGACAACATACGTCATTCCCTTTGTCATCGGTATGTTACTTGCCCGAGATTCGATCGTCGGTATCTTCATACGTAGTTCAATCTCGTTACCGGCAAGTCTCTTTACTCGTTCCGTAATACGGCATCACGTAACTAACTCATTAGTAACATTGCTTGCAAGGCTTATCATGATGTGTATTACCAAGAGGGCCCAGAGATACCTCTCCGATACACGGAGTGACAAATCCTAATCTCGATCTATGCTAACCCAACAAACACCTTCGGAGATACCTATAGAGCATCTTTATAATCACCTAGTTATGTTGTGACGTTTGATAGCACACAAGGTATACCTCCGGCATTCGGGAGTTGCATAATCTCATAGTCAAAGGAATATGTATAAGTCATGAAGAAAGCAATACCAATAAAACTTAACGATCTTATGCTAAGCTAACGGATGGGTCTTGTCCATTGTCACACCCTGATTTTTGGCCCTTTCTTTTTCATTTGATTTTCTAAGGTTGCTTGAGTTTTTTTTTTCCGTGGCTATGTGGTCTGGAAACTAAAGAATATGACCTCTTCTTCCTCTCCAGAGTGGCTTGTCATCCGCAAATCCATCCCAAGACCTTGCCATTTCCATCTTGGGCCAACCCCAATATTATCTTTCTAGGGTGTCGGTGTACTAGAGTAGGGGTACCCTAGTATCCCGAACTTGTGCACGGGAAGTCGCAGCATCCCGCGGCAAGGCTTGCCGGGTGACCGCCAAGGTCCTCCGTGGTTCCTTTGGAGCCATTCAAGAACAAAGTATCCAAACCAAAGCATTCCAAGACCCCGGCAAGAGGAGCTTGCCGGGAAGGCCAACCAAGGCACCACAAGACCCCGGCAAGAGGAGCTTGCCGGGAAGGCCACCCAAGGCATCTCAAGGAACTTGCTGTGACGCGTCTCGCGTCCCGGCAAGGCCCGGTGAGCGACAAGCTCCCGGACGCGACAAGATAACGACCGCGGCAAGGCGCTTGCCGCAGCAAGCCACCACTCTGTGCCCGTGCTCCAGCACATCCACCAACGTGTCGCTCTGGGACCCTTCCAGGTGTACGTGGTGGGAGGCTGTGCAGCCAGCGGTGCGCGGTGGCAAGCGGCGCTGACAAGATCGCCATCGTGGCGAGCGGTGGCGTCCCTGACGGTCCCTTTTGCACTGTTTAGGCGACATAGACGGGCATTTAATGCCCTTGTCCCCTGCCGTTAGGGTTAGGTATGATACACTGTAGCAGGTAGCTGTACCTACCGCAGCACCTTTCCATTTTTACCCTTTGCCTCCGTTGCCACCTGTCGGTGACCCCTTGAGCATATAAAAGGAGGCCCATGCGCAACGTAGAGGGGGGTTCGCAAAAAAACACTCACGCTCGGTCTCGTTAGCTGCTGGTGTGTACTGTAGCATTCCACGCTCCCGAGCAAGAACTCAATACAAACCACAAAGCAGGAGTAGGGTCTTACGCATCCGTGCGGCCCGAACCTGGGTAAACCGCTTGTGTGTTTCGCCTCGATCTGCTCTTCGTACGACCTCCGCCCCCGCCGAACCGAAAGGGACTCGGCCCGGCCGGTCCCATAGGTGTTCGTGGATCAGTCCCCTGGCATCTTTGGCGCGCCAGGTAGGGGGCGTCAAAGTTGTGTGAACCAGATCCGGTGTTCACGCGAGCTAGATCTTCATCATCTTCATCGACATGCCGCCGAAGAAGAAGGCTTCGGAGGCAGCTGCTCCGTCCGCCCCGCTGCCACCGGAGCAAACGGCTGATGGGGCGGATGCCGGCGGAAGAACGGGCGTCGATGAGGGAGCTCACGGTGCTGCCAGGTCCAAGGACAAGGCTGCGCTGCCCATCGGTGGCGTAGCCGGCTCCCACAACGACCGGGCGCACTCCAAGACCTCGGCGTCCGTACATGCACCGCGCCCATCTCAGGAGGCACGGGACCGGCAACGTCATGGTACTCACGGTACCATGCGTTTGCTGGACCAAGATCGAGCTGGTGGATCTCGGAGCGCTCAAGACCAGCATGCACGCCAACATGTTGGCACGAGCGAGGCACGGTCGCCTGTACAGGACACTGCTCCTTCTAACATAGTTAGAAGTCCGTGCATGTCCCACTCCTCGCACCGTTCGCCACCACCACCCGCCACTGCAGCAGAAGCTTTGGCGCGAGCTCAACTGCTCCTAGACTACCCTCCAACAGTAGACAAGATCAACGACTGGAGGGCCACCATCCAGAGTCTCATCGGCTTCGCCAACGGCGACACTCAACGGCAGTCGAGCGCGTCGCAGCCGCAGCCAGTCAGCCAGGCACGAGCCGGTGGCGACAAGACCAGTGGGGGTGCAACCACTGTGCACTCTCCGCCCCGAAGGCCAAGATCGCCGACTCGCTGGATCCACCTCGACAGCGACTCCACCGCATCATCAGATCCACGAGCTCGTCGCGACCAACGCCAAGTTCTTCACGAACAACAGCAAGAAGATGCTCGTACTCGCATCGAGCGCCAGAGAGAAGCGCGACGTCAATCAGACCAGCGTGCTGGGCCCTCTGTCGACATGCATGCGCCAGGGGAACCAGGCGACTTGCCGTACGCGGTAGGTTGCCCTGCGTTCACTCGTGAGCTGCGGCAAGTCCAGTGGCCCAGCATGAAGAATTTCAAGCCAGACGTACCAGAGAAGTACGACGGCAAGTCGCATCCGTCGGAGTTCCTCAGCATCTACACCATCGCGGTGCAGGCTGCCGGGGGGCGGGACAACAAGATCTTTGCCAACTACTTCCCGCTGGTGCTCAAGCCCAACGTCAGGTCCTGGCTCATGCACTTGCCGGACAACTCCATATCCTCTTGGGCAGACCTATGCCATCAGTTTGTCGGCGCCTTTACAGGCGGCCACAAACCTCATGGCCAATTGAGTGACCTTCATCTGCTTGCCCAGAAGGAAGGAGAGCCCCATGCGCAAGTACATTCAGAGATTCAGCCATGTACAGCACAACATCCCAGATGTCCACCCTGCCGCGGTCATCAGCGCGTTCCATCAGAACGTGCGTAACCGCAGGATGCGGGAGGAGATGGCGATGTGCAAGATCAGAGACGTTAGTGAGCTGTATGCCCTGGCCGACAAGTGTGCACGTGCTGAAGAAGGGAGGAGACTCCCCGGAGAGAATACAGGAGCAGGAGGATCTGACAGCGAGGATGCTGCCCCGGCAAAGAAAAACCGGCGGCGGAACAGGATGAAGAAAGGCAAAGATGTGCTAGTCGTTGAGCAGTCCAGCAATGAAGGTGGCGCCAAGAAATCCAAAGTTGGTAGCACCGGCAAGGAGATTGCCGCATGCACCAACCGCCAGGCTGTGGCAGTCGCCGACAAGCAGGACGGCACCGACAAGCAGTACTGCAAGATTCACCGCACCAAGGGCCATGACCTCCAGAGCTGCAAGAAGGGGTTCGTTTGTACATTTTCATACATTAACTGGGTTTTCCAGGCATTTTATGCGCATAATTCAAATTTGAACTACATGCACATTCTCTAGTGCATATAAACTGGTTGAAAAATCAAATATGTGTCCTTGGTTGCATGCTTAGGTCCCATGCAAGAAATGGGAATGAATTTCAAACACGCTGCCATCGTCACTCGGCCGCAAACATTGAGATACCTGGTTTTTAAATTCCAATAGATCCAAAACTCATATGAAATTCATGAAACTCGGCATGCTATCATGGAGCGGTATCAACATGATGTGGTAAAATTTTTGTCCCATTTGGGGCAGGTTTGGGTATAAGCTTCTCACAAACCAGAGCTTCTCACAACAAGCGTGATGGTTTCAGTAGGGAACATGCCACCTTTGGGGACGAAATGATATCCGTTGCCTCTTATTGCTTTCAAAATATTTTGAGTGTCAACATAGAACAACAAGAGTGTTGTGTTCAATTTTGGAATTTTTGGGGTTCGTTTGGACATTTTTATACATTAACTGGGTTTTTCAGGCATTTTATGTGCATAATTCAAATTTGAACTACATGCACATTCTCCAGTGCATATAAATTGGTTGAAAAATTAAATATGTGTCCTTGGGTGCATGCTTAGTTCCCATGCAAGAAATGGGAATGAATTTCAAACACCAAGGCATCGTTGATTGCCGGCAAAACATTTGGATGCCTGGTTTTTAAATTCTAGTTAATCAAAAACTCATCTGAAATTCATGAAACTTGGCATGCTATCATGGAGCAACATCAACATGCCGTGGTAAAATTTTTGTCCCATTTGGGGCAGGTTTGGGTATATGCTTCTCACAAACCAGAGCTTCTCACAACAAGCATGATGGTTTTCGGTAGGAAACGTCCCACCTTTGGGGACAAAACAATATCCATTGCCTCTTATTGCTTTCAAATTTTTTACTCGTGTCAACATAGAATAACAGGAGTGTTGTGTGAATTTTTGTGAACTTTCGGGGTTCGTTTGGACATTTTTATGCATTAACTGAGTTTTCAATGCATTTATGCGCATAATTAAAATTTGAACTACATGCACATGCTCCAGTGCATATAAATTGGTTGAAAAATCAAATCTGTGTCCTTGGGTGCATGCTTAGGTCCCATGGAAGAAATGAGAATGAATTTCAAACACCAGGGCACCATTGATTTCCGACAAAACATTGAGATGCATGGTTTTTAAATTCTAGTAAATCCAAAACTCGCCTGAAGTTCATGAAACTTGGCATGCTATCATGGAGTGGCATCAACATGTCGTGGTAAAAATTTAGTCCCATTTGGGGCAGGTTTGGGTATATGCTTCTCACAAACCGGAGCTTCTCACAACAAGCATGATGGTTTTCGGTAGGGAACGCCCCACCTTTGGGGACGAAATGATATCCATTGCCTCTTACTGCTTTCAATTTTTTTCTCGTGTCAACATAGAACACCAGAAGTGTTGTGTGATTTTTTGTGATTTTTCGGGGTTCGTTTGGACATTTTTATGCATTAACTGAGTTTTCAATGCATTTATGTGCATAATTCTAATTTGAACTACATGCACATGCTCCAGTGCATATAAATTGGTTGAAGAATCAAATTTGTGTCCTTGGGTGCATGCTTAGGTCCCATGCAAGAAATGGGAATGCATTTCAAACACTAGGCACCGTTGATTGCCGGCAAAACATTGAGATGCCTGGTTTTTAAATTCTAGTAAATCCAAAAGTCATCTGAAATTCATGAAACTTGGCATGCTATCATGGAATTGGACCCGACATGTTGTTATATTTTTCATGTCCATTTTAAAAGAAGGCGCACTTGAATAATGACAACCAACAAAGGCATTTTGAAAAAATAGCTACCACTTTAATATCTCAAACATTTGTATAATTCAAATCGTGTGCGTTTTGTTGACCATTCACATGACGCCACATGTCTTAGTTTTAATGGCTGTAGGAGCTGCCGTGCGGACAACTGCTTGACCTTGACTGAACGGGAGGCATGCGAGCGCCGTCCAGTGCGCAGGCTGACTGAGAGGCGTGCAAGCTATCGTCGAGTGCGTAGGCTCATCAGGAAGCGTGCGAGTTGTATGCTACATAGGCTCACTTGGAAGCGAGCCCTTTGACTTCCATGGCCACCGCCTTGCTCGCATCCTCTTCATTAATGGCGCCCAAGCCACAGTTTAATTCACTTTTTAAATATAAAACACTCATCGTAAACGTTTTAGTTAGAACACCCGTATGCAAACCAACAACTTCCCCAAGAAGCCAAGAGAAAATGTGCCGAGCAGGATTTCTGCAGCTCTTGATCGCAAACGTTCCAGATAGAACACCCGTATGCAAAGTGAGAGCAGTGCAGGATTTGTGCATCCCTTCAAATCAAACAGTTGTTTTGGATGACCCGTGTGCAACCACGTACAAACAATTTGGTAAGATTTTCATCTGTCATATTGAGTATGTTGCCATTTGTTAAACTGGAAACATTTACATTTGTTGATCTAGTAACGTTGCCATTTTTCAATCCTTGTAACACTGCGATTTTTCAAAATATGCAGCTAGAAATCATTAGCACTATCTAATTTTTGCAACTAAAATCCAGTAATTAAGCATAGATTTCATTCATAGATTAAGCAGTCGTTCTTAATTTATACAAACAGTTCAACTCGACAGCTGAACCAACCAAACTTCTCCCCAATTGTTGCAACCACATACTGAAATAGCTAGTTCAACAATATATACTAGCTAATTTTAAGTACATTGTATAGTTCAACCACACATCTATACTCAGATGAACTGAACAAAATAGCCCCTAAATACTACTACTACCACGGAGGGGCTTTGTGCTGCTTCCGGCAGCCTCTCCTCTGCCGAGCGCGTTCACCCGCTCAGTAAGAGGCAGAGGAGGAGGAGGAGCCTACCGACGAGCTGGACAAATGCAATACGGTGCATACCGCTGCTGCTCGTTCAACGACGCTCGCCAGCTCGAATGCCCACTGCCGCTCCAGACGATCCCTCTTGAAGCGGCCGGACTACTCGTAGATCTCCAGATTCCTCACCTCTACGTCGGCGTGTGCTGCGGCCACGGCTGAGGTCAGGCTCTTTGCGTGCTCGACGAGGCGCTCCTCCTCCTCCCGCAGGAAATCGATGTAGCGCGCAAGGTCGCTGACGCACGTGCGGGCCTCCACCTCTGCCTCCCGCCTTCGGGCGCGGCAGCGGAGTGGGTGATAATCCCGGCGGTCGAGGGTGGGCTGGCGGCCACGGCCGCCGATGATGGGGTGGCGGCCATGACCACCACCTCCCGCCTTCGGGCCGCAGTGGAGGAGCGGGTGATGGCCACGGTGGCCGGCAGTGGGGTGGCGGCCACGATGGCCACCTCCCGCCTTCGGGCCATGGCGGCGAAGCGGAGATGGCCCTGGCTTTCGATGGTGGTGTGGCGGCAATGGCGGCCGGCAACAGCTGCCGACGGGCAGCGGTGGCGGAGCGTGTGGTGGGTGTTCCGCACACACCCAACAGGGATGCCACGCGCACTACACTATGTCGGGGACTACGCCGCCGCCGCGGTGTAGCCTTCCAGTTGGAGCTGTCCTCTAATGACGGTGGAGTGGCTGAGCGACGACGACGGACTGGTGCCATTGGTGATTGTGGGAGAAGCAGACGAGTTAAGCTACAGGGAGGGAGGGGAAAATGCGCCGTAGGACTCGCTGGCCGTGAGGGTTTTTATAGCAGGCCGGTAAGCATTGGGATTTTGGGGGATTTCACCGAGTCGGGCGGGAAGCTTGCGTGGGAACCTGCGAGGTTGCGCGGGAACGGGCTCACAGACGGTTCATTGGCGCCACCATTTGGCCAAAAGAATGCCCCCACGCGCTGCGCAAGCTTGTGCTGTAAGCCGTCTGCGGTAGTCGGGTGACAAGATGTGCGAGAGGAGGAAGAGAGGACACGTACACATATAGTTATACCACCGTCCTGGTTTATAAGTAGGATTTAACTAATAAAATACGAATGCATGTCGCCAAAGATTATATCGTTGGAGTCGTATTTGAACATAATCTCGAGCTATACAATTTTTGTAACATGCATTAACACTTTTTGGTTAAATTTAAGGTTATATACTAGCAAGCATTTGCTCACAACACACACGGCTTATTCCACCACAAACAGCTCGGATGGATCAACTGTATGCCACGTATCGCACACGCAACTCTAATCTGATTCGTGCTTGATGTCTTCGACATCCCTTGCACAGTTCCTCTGCTCGCGTCCCTCGGCAAGCTCTACTCACCGTTAGGCGCAGCGGCACGCTCTGTCGTGTCCGTTGGCGCGCTCGGCTTATGGATAGCTTTTCCTTGCGCGTTCAATTGCTACATGCATATATATATATATATATATATATATATATATATATATATATACGCCATTGAGGCGACCGTGGAGCGCTCTGCTGGCGTCCCTCCACGCGCGCTCTACCAGCGGTTGGACGTGCGCACGATCACGTCGGGGGGCCCATATGCATGCGGTTGCGCCGCGCGCGTTGCCACGCGATGCAGTTACGTGCGGCACGATGGAGTTATGCGCTACAAATTAGAACTGCCATCAAGGCCTGCCGATATTCCTGGCCGTCTGGCTTCCCCTTTAATTCCCGCGGCCATTATAACCTGAGTCTCTTCAACCTTTCGATCACGCCCCACAACACAACAAGCACACCCACGACGACACATAGAGAGGGGATGTCCAGCGGCGCTCCAATGGAGCATAGAGTGGAGACCCACGCGAGGGAGACGGATCTCTCGGTGGTGTACACCATCGACCCGGCCATGGTGGACGACTACATCAACAGCGTTGAGCAGTTGCTTGCTGGAGACAAGTACAAGGTGGTCGACATCGACCTCCAGTACACCGCCGGTCGTCCCGGCATAGATCAGAAGGTTGTCGTCGCCCAGTTGTGTGTGCGCCATCATGTCCTCATCTACCACTATTGCATGGCCACAGAGCCTTGCGACCGTTTCAATAGGTTTGTCAATAGCACCGACTACAAGTTCGCCACGGTGGAAACCAAAGACGATGTAAATGCGCTCAGTGTTACAGGCTTGGCCTGCAAGAACCTTGTCGAAATCCGTGACCACTACAGGGTCTAGGGCAGCACGAAGAAGGACTCCTTGGTCGAACTTGCCTCGGCCATCATCAACCCCTACTACGAAAAGATGAAGCAGGATGCCTAGAGAATAAGCCCCCTATCCTGGCACAGGGCCTGAAGGCGGCAACTAGATGAACGTCACCTCAGGTTCGCGGCCAAGAGCATGTACACATGCTACGAGATGCACAGGCAGATCGTTGACATGAGGAAGTGCCTCGTTACCCAAATCGATGAGCCCGGATCGAGCCACAAGCAGAGCAAGCGTCACAAGAAGTAGATGATGATCAGATGAGTTAATCATGCATGTAATATATAGTTTACTTTATTGGTGTGTGGAAATGTCATGTGTGTAGTAGCCAGCTATGTAATTATGCATGTAATAGTTTACTTTGGTGTGTGCAAATGCCATGGTTGTAGTAGCCACCTATATATGTAAGTGGATGTTTAAATTGGTTATGCAAGCATGTCCTTATAAGTGTGTGTGTGTGTGTGTGTGTGTTGTTGTTGTTATGTATGCAATCCCATCACACAATACACACGTCTTATTAGCAGCAACCGTCTGTGTTATTATCGGCATTCACACACATTTCTGATTACAGACCTGTTTGCCACGTATCACACACATCTTGTTCATTGGAACCGTTTCTGTTCTCATGTGTCAACGCAAACAGTTCATCCGAGTGAACCGCATGCCGTATATTGCACACATCTTTGATCTGGCTGACCATTTCCATTGTGTTGCCTAATCACAAACAGTTCATCCGAGTGAACCATATGTTGTGCATCGCACGCACCTTCATCTGGCTGCCCGTTTCTTTTGTTCTTCCTCATCACAAACAATTAATTGAGCTGAACCGTATGCCCTGCATCGCACATGCAACTAAAATCTGAACCGTGTTTGATGCATCCTCCATTACAAACGTTTTGCACTTTTTTTGACGGGTTTTTTACACCACTGTTTGCGATTATGGCATCGCACATAGTTTCGTCGAAGGGTCTCTAATCGTAGTGTCGCATTAGCAGCATCCTACAGTAGTGAGAACATGGCCAATGACGTGAGCCGGGATTCAGTAATGCGAATTTACCCGCATAAGACATCATGGACATGGCTGCAGTAATATGTCGTTCCGCACGACAAACCATTGGAAGGAGGTCTTGGACAGTGGGATGAGAAGTACCAAGTGGCAGTCCAAGATAAGTAAAAGGAATTTTCCCACTCTACATCCAAGGATTTGAGCTATATTCTGGCAAAGGGTGTCTGGAGTGTTGATCGGTATGAGGGTAGATTTCTAGAAGTTGATATTCAGACCGATTGATGTGGCGTAGTCCGTAAGAATTTGTTTCATTCTTGTAACCTGGATTGGGCAAGCAGGCATTACAATGATGGTGCCGTCCGCGTATTTAATGACTGGATAGTCATCATTAGGTCCACGTGCATGGATCGGTAGGGTCAGGAGATTTCTGTGGTAGGCATCGTTTATCGCTGATTGGAGGAGGTCTGCTGTGATCACAAAGATGAGGGGAGACAAGATATCACCTTGTTGGACCCCACAATTGTAGTTAAATTGTCTGCCGAGTACCCCATTTAGGAGTACTGAGGATTTACCCGAGCCGAATATGCATTGAATCCACTGAATCCATTTGGAGTTAAAGCCAAGTTGCCGCATCATCTCAATCATGGCAGAGTGCTGAATGGTGTCGAAGGCTTTTGCAAAGTCTAGCTTGATCAGTACTATCTCTCTTTTGGAGTCCTTGCATTGATGAATAAATTCAAATGCCCAAGCTAGGCAGTCATTGATTGATCTACCTTTGAGAAATCCATATTGGTTACGGTGAATAATGCTCAAGATAACTTTCTGAAGATGATTGGCAAGTAGCTTCATGACCACTTTGAGGCAACAATTGAGATGTGTGATAGGGCAAAATCATTGATCGACTCCAGCGATTGAATCTTTGGGATTAGGGTAATGAAGCCATAGTTTATGCTTTCCAAGTTTAGTGTACCCTCATGGAACTCATTGCACACTCGATAGACATCATTTTTGATAATCTACCAGCAGGCCTTAAGAAAGGCTCCATTGAACCCATCGGGGCCCGACGCTCGATCCGATGGCATTTCCTTGATGATTGTGTCTATCTCCTCAGTACTGAAAGGCACTGTGAGCTGATCCAGATGGTCGGACGTTTTTATGATGCACGGTAGATCAAACCTCATGTCCAAGGGGGTGGATCGACCAAGAAGTTCTTTGAAAGTGTGGTAAATAATTGATTCTTTGGCTGCATTGTCTTCCACCACAGTATCTTCATCTACTCGAAGGCTTGCGATACAATTTCTTCTGTAACGTTCAGTAGCAATGGCCTGGAAAAAATTTGAGTTCTCGTCGTTGAATCGTACCCATCTAATCATGCATCATTTCTTCCAATATGCTTTCTGATATTTGAGCAGTCTTAGAATGCGACTCTTTAGAATTACGCGAAAGTTGTACTCTTGAAGTGTCAAGGTTCTTTTCTCCTCAATAAAATCCAGTTCCAGAATAGCTTTGTTTGTGTTTTCAATTGCTACAGATAGTCGAGAAATGTTTTTACTCCATTATTTCAGAGCCTGATTAACGAATTTGAATTTTTGGCAGAGGATCGAAGCAACATTTCCATTCTTAACTGGTCTGTACCAAGCTTGTTTTACAATCTCCATAAACCCCGGATGCGCCAACCAGTAGTTCTCAAAACAAAATAGTTTGGATCTTGGGATATTCATCTAAATTACTACCGTGCATGGAACGTGATCCGAGATTGGTTTGGCCAGTGTTTTAATGATGGTGTTTGGAAATGCTGTCGTCCAATTCAAAGAAGTGAAAAGCCAGTCAAGCTATTCTAATAATGGGTCCTGCTACATATTACTCCAGGTAAAACGCCAACCTTTGATTGGCAGTTCAGTTAAGTGTTATTCTCGAATAAAATCATTAAACGTGAACATGTCCTGAGTATTGCCACCAGGCTTGTTGCGGTTATCTGGCGATCTTATATAATTAAAATCATCGAGGAGAAGCCAATCCTCATTGGGTGGAATCGAGAGATCAAAGAGCCATTTTGTAAACTGTACCCGATGCTCACCAGTACAAGGGCCATATATATATTTACCAAAGTCCAAGTGTGAGAAGATTGGTTTGAAGTAAATTTGACACCCAACGTGAATTGTTCTTCAAAAATTACCTGACCCGAGAAAACAGAGCTATTCCAAATAGTCAAGATCGCACCCGAAGCCCCGATCGAAGGACCAAAAGCAAATTTGTCAAAACGTTTCGGACAGAGCGCTTTAATCGTGGCAAGATCAATAAGGGGCATTTTTGTTTCTTGCGGACATATGACCGAGCATCCACTAGAGTTGATCTCATTCGAGAGAGCTAAATGTTTTTGGGATGAATTAAGTCCATGGACATTCCAACATAAAATGTTCCAGTTCTACAAAAGGACCATCGCTTACTGAAATATTAAAGCTAAATTACGCAGAAGCGGAAGATCCCTCCATTGGTTTGTTGAGGGCTTCAACTAAGAGTTCCACTTTAGGGATAGCGCAGAGGTGAACCCCAATCTCCTGCATAATTGGGACTGGAGTTGGAGGAGGGATGTCCACAGCAGAGCCTTCTAGGCCTTCAACATCTTGAGCTTGATCAGTAGTACTTGAGACTTGAGCAGTAGGTATGATCCTTGGCTTCACCTTACTCTTGTATGGACGACGATCAGAATGCTGGGGGACATGGAATCCATCATATTTATTAGAGCGAGTGTTGCGCCGAAGCTCGACCGTAGTGGTGGGAGCCAGCTTTTTGCCATGACGAGCAGTGTGGGGTATGGCTGTATCACCAGTATTTTGTGTAGGCATCAGGGGAGCATGCTACATCATAGTGTCACCAGTTTCCACACAATTCCGATCATCCACATCCTTAGTAACATGAATCAAAGTTGTAGGTGTCACAAAATAAAAGTCATCACTACAAAAAAAGACACATCCGTGACATTTTGGGCCGAACGAATTTTTTCTGTCATGCTTATGACACTTCTATGACGATAATTATGAAAAAACCTCGTATCATCATAGATGTGGTGGGCTCCTACTTCTATGACAAAAAATCATGACCGAAAATGGGCTTTTTGTCCTGGGCGGGCCGGAGACGCAGCTGCATGACATTCTTTGGGCCGTCCATGACGGAAAAAACCATGGTAGAAGCAAGGGCGAGGAAAATATCGGGGAGTTCCCGGTTACGTTGGGTGGTCGGGGCTGAGCGATGCACGGAGGGATTGCGCATTTCTCTCGTACACGTACGCGCGTGGGTGTGAGGCGTTGGGCTCTAACTGAACCCGAGCGAGGCATTTACCTACTGAACCCGAGCGATTGCACTCCAGGCTATGCGTTACTGAACCCGAGCGATCGACCGATCTAGCTGTTAACTGAAACCATCGAGCGATTCCTTCGCTACTGCTGCTAACTGAAGCCGATCGAACTTGCTGCCTCTTGATGAAAAGTGAGCCTTATTGGGGGTTGGATGAATAGTTCCTGATGGGGGTTGGATGAACAGGACCCCATGGTAGTAGAGGCCTGATACGTCCATTTTGCATCATCTTTTCTTACTGTTATTTATGTTGTTTTTTATCCATAATAATGCTTTTTGGGGTAATTCTAATGCCTTTCCTCTCATAATATGCAAGGTATACACAAATAGGGAGAATTCCCGCAGTTGGAAATCTGGACCTAGAAAAGCTATGCCAAGCTACCTATTCTGCACAACTCCAAACAAGATGAAACTTCACGGAGAATTTCTATGGAATATACGAAGAATATTGGAGCAAATAAGTACCAAAGGAGGCCCACCAGGTGGGCACAACCCACCATGGCGTGCTAGGGAGCCCAGGCACGCCTTGGTGGGTTGTGCTCACCCAGGCCCACCTCTGGTGCCCATCTTCTGGTATATAAGTCATTTTGACCTAGAAAAAAAAAATAAGGGGAGGACTTTCGGGACAGAGCACCGCCGTCTTGAGGCGGAACTTGGGCAGGAGCACTTTTGCCCTCCGGCGGAGCGATTCTGCCGAAGGAACTTCCCTCCTGGAGGGGGAAATCATCGTCATCATCATCACCAACAACTCTCCCATCTTGGGGAGGTCAATCTCCATCAACATGTTCAACATCACCATCTCATCTCAAACCCTAGTTCATCTCTTGTGTTCAATCTTGTTACCGGAACTATAGATTGGTGCTTGTGGGTGACTAGTAGTGTTGATTACATCTTGTAGTTGATTACTATATGGTTTATTTGGTGGAAGATTATATTTTCAGATCCAATATGCTATTTAATACCCCTCTGATCATGAGCATGTTTATCATTTGGGACTAGTTACTTTTGTTCTTAAGGTCACGGAAGAAATCATGCTGCAAGTAATCATGTGAAATTGATATTTGTATGATATTTTGATAGTATGTATGTTGTGATTCCCTTAGTGGTGTCATGTGAACATCAACCACATGAAACTTCACCATATTTGGGCCTATGGGAATGCATTGTGGAGTAGCAATTAGATGATGGGTTGCGAGAGTGACAGAAGCTTAACCCAATGTCATGGTTAGAATTTATTCTTAATACTTTTCTCATAGTTGCGGATGCTTGCGGGAGGGTTAATCGTAAGTAGGAGGTTTGTTCAAGTAAGAACAACGCCTAAGCATCGGTCCACCCACATATAAAATTATCAAAGTAGCGAACACGAATCAAGCCAACATGGTGAAAGTGACTAGATGAAAATCCCGTGTACCCTCAAGAACGCTTTGCTTATCATAAGAAACCATTTTGGCATGTCCTTTGCCTCAAAAGGATTGGGATACCTTGCTGCACTTTTGCTACTATTATCGTTACTTGATCGTTACAAATTATCTTGCTATCAAACTACTCTGCTACTTACAATTTCAGCACTTGCAGACATTACCTTGTTGAAACCCACTTGTCATTTCCTTCTGCTCCTCGTTGGGTTCGACCCTCTTACTTATCGAAAAGAGCTACAATTGATCCCCTATACTTGTGGGTCAGCAAGGCTATTTTCTGGCGCCGTTGCCAGGGAGTGAAGCGCCTTTGGTAAGTGGAATTTGGTAAGGAAACATTTATATAGAGTGCTGAAAGTTATTGTCACTTATTACTATGGAAAACAATCCTTTGAGGGATTTGTTCAGGGTATCTTCACCTCGACCGGAACCACAATTAGCTACCCCTCAACCTACTACATCTACTAAAAATATTTAATATGAAATTTCTTCGGGTATGATAGAACAATTGCTAGCTAATCCTTATGCAGGAGACGAAATCGAACATCCTGATATGCACTTGATATATGTAGAACAAATTTGTGGATTGTTCAAGCTTGCAGGTTTACCCGGAGATGAATTTATGAAAAATATTTTCCCTTTATCTTTGAAGGGAAAAGCATTGGCATGGTATAGTCTATGTGATGATATTGGATCCTGGAATTGGAACAGATTGAAGTTGGAGTTCCATAAAAAAATTATCATATGCATCTAGTTCATCGTGATCGGAATTATATATATAATTTTTGGCCTTGTGAAGGAGAAAGTATTGCTCTAGCTTGGGGGAGGCTGAATTCAATGTTACATTCATGCCCCAATCATGTGCTCTCATGAGAAATTATTATCCAGAATTTTTATGCTCGGCTTTCTCGTAATGATCAAACATGCTTGATACTTCTTGTGCCGGTTCTTTTATGAAGAAGACTATTGAATTCTGGTGGGACCTTTTGGAAAGAATTAAACGCAACTCTGAAGATTGGGAACTCGATGAAGGTAAAGAGTCAGGTATTAAACTTAAATATGATTGTGTTAAATCTTTTATGAATACCAATGCTTTTCAAAAATTTAGCACTAAATATGGACTTGACTCTGAGATAGTAGCCTCCTTTTGTGAATCATTTGCTACTCATGTTGATCTCCCTAAAGAGAAGTGGTTCAAATATCACCCACCTATTAAAGAAGAAATTAAAGAACCGGTACCAATTAAAGAAGAAACTATAATTTATAATGTAGACCCAGTTTTTCATACTAGTTATATTGAGAAACCACATTTCCCTGTTAGGATAAAGGAACATGCTAAAGTCGCAACTATGGTCAACAAAAGCTATATTAGAACACCTAAACCTAATGAACAAATTAAAGTAGAACCTAGTATTGGTATGGTTAAAGATCTCTTGGAATAAGATGTAGATGGGCATGTTATTTACTTCTGTGAAGAAGCTGCTAGAATTGCCAAACTTGATAAAAATGATAAACATGGACCTACTGTTGGCTTGCCCATTGTTGTAGTTAAAATAGGATATCATTGGTATCATGGTTTATGTGACATAGGTGCTAGCGTGAGTGCTATTCCTTATTCCTTATATCAAGAAATTATGAATGACATAGCACCCATAGAAATAGAAGACATAGATGTTACTATCAAACATGCTAATAGAGACACTATATCACCAATTGGGATTGTTAGAGATGTTGAAGTCTTCTGTGGGAAAATAAAATACCCTGCTGAGTTTCTTGTTCTTGGTTCGCCATAAGATGACTTTTTTCCCATTAACTTTGGTAGACCTTTCTTGAACACCGTTAATGCTAAGATAAACTGTGAGAAACAAACTGTTGGTGTTAGTTTTGGTGATGAGTCTCATGAGTTTAATTTTTTCAAGTTTAGTAAAAAACTTCATGAAAAAGAATTGCCTAGTAAGGATGAATTAATTGGTCTTTCTTCTATTGTTGTGCCTCCATCGATCCACTAGAACAATATTTGCTAGACCATGAAAATGATTTACATATGCATGGAAGAAATGAAATAGATAAGATTTTATTTGAACAACGTCCTCTGCTTAAACACAATTTGCCTATTGAAACTCTAGGAGGTCCTCCTCCACCTAAAGGTGATCCTGTGTTTGAATTAAAACAATTGCAGACACTTTGAAATATGCTTATCTTGATGAAAAGAAGATATATCCTATTATTATTAGTGCTAACCTTTCAGAACATGAAGAAGAAAGATTATTGAAAGTTCTAAGGAAGCACCGAGCTGCTATTGGATATACTCTTGATGATTTAAGGGCATTAGTCCCACTCTATGTCAGCCCAAAATTAATATGGAACCTGATGCTAAAACCGTTGTTGATCACCAACGTCGGTTAAATCCAAAAATGAAGGAAGTGGTAAGAACAAAAATCTTAAAACTTCTGGAAGTAGGTATAATCTATCCCATAGCTGATAGTAGATGGGTAAGTCCTGTTCATTGTGTCCCTAAAAAGGGAGGTATTACTGTTGTTCCTAATGATAAGAATAAACTTATTCCACAAAGAATTGTTACATGTTATAGAATAGTAATTGGTTTTAGAAAATTAAACAAAGTAACTAGAAAAGATCATTACCCACTTCCTTTTATTGATCAAATGCTAGAAATATTATCTAAGCACACACATTTTTTCTTCCTTGATGGATATTCTGGTTTTTCACAAATACCTGTTTCTCAGGCTGATCAAGAAAAGACCACTTTTACTTGTCCCTTTGGAACTTATGCTTATAGACGTATACCTTTTGGTTCATGCAATGCACCTGCTACCTTTCAAATATGTATGACTGCTAGCTATATTCTCTGACTTTTGTGAAAAGATTATTGAGGTTTTCATGCATGATTTCTCTGTTTATGGGAAGTCTTTTGATGATTGTTTAAGCAATCTTGATCAAGTTTTGCAGAGATGTGAACAAACAAATCTTGTCTTGAATTGGGAGAAGTGCCACTTTATGGTTAATGAAGGCATTGTCTTGGGTCATAAAATTTCTGAAAGAGGTATTGAAGTGGACAAAGCTAAGGTTGATGCAATTGAGAAAATACCATGTCCTAAAGATATCAAAGGTATTCATAGTTTCTTAGGTCATCCTGGTTTCTATAGAAGATTTATCAAAGACTTCTCTAAATTTCTAGGCCTCTTACGAATCTTTTGCAAAAGGATATTCCTTTTGTTTTTAATGATGATTGTTTAGAAGCCTTTGAAACACTCAAGAAAGCCTTAATTTCTGCACCTATTGTTCAACCACCTGATTGGAACTTGCCTTTTGAAATTATGTGTGATGCTAGTGACTATGTTGTTGGTGTTGTTCTAGGACAAACAGTTGATAAGAAACTGAATGTTATTCATTATGCTAGTAAAACTTTAGACAGTGCTCAACGAAATTATGCTACTGCTGAAAAAGAATTCTTAGCAGTGGTGTTTGCTTGTGATAAATTTAGATCTTATATTGTTGATTCAAAAGTAATTGTTCACACTGATCATGCTGCTATTAAATATCTTATGGAAAAGAAAGATGCTAAACCTATACTTATTCAATGGGTTCTCTTGCTACAAGAATTTGATTTACATATCACTGATAGAAAAGGAGCTGAGAACCCCGTAGCTGATAACTTGTCTAGGCTTGAAAATGTGCTTGATGACCCACTACCTATTGATGATAGTTTTCCTGATGAGCAGCTGGCTGCAATAAATGTTGCTCATAATACTCCTTGGTATGCTGACTATGCTAATTACATTGTTGCTAAATATTTACCACCTAGTTTCACATACCAACAAAAGAAAAATTCTTCTATGGTTTAAGACACTACTTTTGGGATGACCCACATCTTTATAAAGAAGGAGTAGATGGTATTATTTGACGTTGTGTACCTAAGCATGAACAGGGACAAATCCTATGGAAATGTCACTCCGAAGCTTATGGAGGGCATCATGCTGGAGATAGAACTGCTCACAAGGTATTGCAATCTAGATTTTATTGGCCTACTCTCTTCAAGGATGCCCGTAAGTTCGTCTTATCTTGTGATCAATGCCAAAGAATAGGTAATATCAGTAAGCGTCAAGAAATGCCTATGAATTATTCACTTGTTGTTGAACCATTTGATGTTTGGGGATTTGATTACATGGGACCTTTTCCTTCCTCTAATGGGTACACACATATTTTGGTTGCTGTTGATTATGTTACTAAAAGGGTAGAAGCTATTCCAACCAGTAGTGCTGATCACAACACCTCTATTAAAATGCTTAAGGAATTTACTTTCCCAAGGTTTGGAGTCCCTAGATATTTAATGACTGATGGTGGTTCACACTTTATTCATGGTGCTTTCCGTAAAATTCTTGCCAAATATGATGTTAACCATAGAATTGCATCACCTTATCATCCTCAGTCTAGTGGTCAAGTTGAACTTAGCAATAGAGAAATAAAATTAATCTTGCAAAAGACTGTCAATAGGCCCAGGAAGAATTGGTCTAAGAAACTAGATGATGCACTTTGGGCTTATAGAACAGCATATAAAAATCCCATGGGCATGTCTCCTTATAAAATGGTTTATGGAAAAGCTTGTCATTTGCCTCTTGAATTAGAACATGCAGCATATTGGGCAATCAAAGAACTCAACTACGATTTCAAACTTGCCGGTGAAAAGTGGTTATTTGATATTAGCTCATTAGATGGAGAACCCAAGCTTATGAAAATGCTAAGTTGTTTAAAGAAAAAGTCAAAAGATGGCATGATAAGAGAATCGAAAAGAGTGAGTTTAAAGTAGGAGAATATGTTGTTTTGTACAACTCTCGTTTCAGATTCTTTGCAGGAAAACTCCTCTCAAAATGGGAAGGCCCCAATGTCATCGAGGAGGTTTATCGTTCTGGAGCCATCGAAATAAATAATGTCGAAAGTACTAACCCAAAGGTTGTTAACGGGAAACGAATAAAAACGCCCATTAATGTTGAAAGTAATATTATCCAAACATTGACACTGGAAGAACATATAAAAGAGTCGTTCTGAACACTCCAGAATCATGAAAATAAGGAGGTACGTGGTACAGTAAGTAAACGGACTCCAAAAAATCCGCAAAAATATTTTTTGTCAGTTTTGAAATATTTAGAAAAAGAGGAAAATAAGAAACTTCCAGTAAGCGTACCCTGGTGGGCACAAGACACCACAACGTGTCTGGCTTGCCAGGCGTGTCCAGGTGGGTTGTGCCCACCTAGGGTACCTTCCGGACTCCGTTTTTCTACAGATTGCTTGTTTACCAAGATAAAAAAAATCTTTGTATACCCCCCGAACCTATTAACCACCGTATCGCGGAGAAATCCTATGCTCTCTTTTCTTGCTGTTTTCGGTCAGATCTGTTGAGTCAGACATCATGTATTCTTCCTTTAACAATGTGGAAGAGGATGCTTGGTTGATGAAGATCGAGCTGAAGAGAGAAGAGCCCGCTGAAGCCGTCAAGGGAGATGAGAACTAGGAGGTTACCGTAGATCAGCCTCCGGCATTCGATCAAGCATTGCCAACCGAGGAGGAAGAGGAAGATATCCTTAAACCTTACTATGCTCATCTTACTCCTACTGAGATTGAAGCCTTTCGCATCATTGAAACGGTCCATGTGCAAAATAAGTATCTCACCCGTGAAAATATTCTGCATCAAGAGCACATCATCCACCTCCGGAGCGTCATTCCCCAACTGGAGAATCTCTTGATCCTTAAGGACATGACTTCTTCATCACCACCAACTTCTTCTTCATCACCAAATGAGAATTGAGTATCGGGTATGGGCACTCCCCTTGGCTTCCGCCAAGCTTGGGGGAGGTGCCCCGGTATCGTATCATCCCCACTATCTTTTTGCCTGTACTTATTTTAGTTTGATCTTTTGCTTTAGATGAATAAAAGTTTAGTTCGATCCTTTCTTTTCGAGAGCCTTCTTAGTGATCTATCCTTGTAATCATTTGTGAGATATATAATAAAATTTAGTTTGAGTTTTTGCTTTCTTTATTTTCATGTTGCAATTAAAAGAAAGGAAATAATTGAAAGAAAGGGAATAAATGAAAGAAAGGAAATAAATGAAGGAAAGGAAATAAATGAAAAAGATCATATGCTAATCTTATGGTAGGTGATGACACCACATAAGGAAAAGTATAAGTAGAAAATTTTGTTATATATTGACAAACATAGCATTAGTCAATGATGCAACTCATGAATGAATTAATAAGGGAAGAGAAGATTCACATATAAATATACTATCCTATAAATCTTTTGTGATTGTGAGCCCTCATCAAAATATTATATGCCAAAATTGTTGACGTTGGACAAGGAAGACAATCTAATGATTCATGTTTATTTATATTCACATAGAAGTCATATTGTCATAGATCCTTTAACATTTGGTGCTTGCCGCCTACCTTTGCTAGCCAAAAATTCTGCACTAAGTAGAGATACTACTTGTGCATCCAAAAATCCTTAAACCCAAATCTTATTTTCAAGAGTCCACCATACCTACCTAGGGATTGAGCAAGATCCCTCAAGTAAATTGTCATTGGTGCAAAAAGGCAATACAAATTGCTTCTAAAAGTGTGAGATCATTTAGTGTAAGAGAAATTTAAGTGTTGCACGAACTTGTGATGGTGAATAATAAAAGCAACAGACTGCATAATAAAGGTCGCTATCACAAGGGGCAATGCAATGTGACATTCTTTGCATTAAGGTGTTGAGCATACAAACAAATAAGTGCATGGAAACCTCTGCTTCCCTCTATGAAGGGCCTATATTTTACCTTTATGTATTTACTTGTATGCAAAGAGTCAAAGTTTTCTCTCTATTCCTTTTTATTTTTCTCCTTTGGCAAGCATCATGTGGTGAGGAAAGATCTCGGCACATATGTCCAGTTGAATATAGATAGCATGAGTTATTATTGTTGACATCACCCTTGAGGTGAATATGTTGGGAGGCGAAACTACAAGCCCCTATCTTTCTATGTGTCCGGTTGAAAAGTTTTGCTTATGTGTACGCAGTGAGTGTTAGCAATCATGGAAGAATTATGATGGTTGAGTATGTGGACTTTCCTAAAGGCTCTGACACGTGACCCTTCCTAAAAAGATGATGAATTGTAGTTGCGAAGTTGACCGAGAACATAGTTTGTTTATTTCTAATAGAGTTTTTTCTTTATACTTCAATAGTGTGATGAATTATCACTTATTCATGAGAAGTCTATGATAAGAGTTCTATAATAAAAGTCTTATGATTAAGCTTGTTGTTGTTATAATAATGAACATGATGCTTCCATGTCCGTATTTTGTTTTTATCGACACCTCTCTCGCTCTCTCTCTAAGCATGCGGGCATGTTTTTCGATTTCGGTTTTCGCTTGAGGCAAGCGAGGTCTAACCTTGGGGGAGTTGATACGTCCATTTTGCATCATGTTTCTCGGATGTGGGGTTGCAGCAAACCCTTAAGGTTCGAACACTGGGGTGTGCGCAAAGTCTTTCCCTCCTACCGATCTATGCTCTAGCTCGCTAAGATCTTGCGGACGAACTCGACGAACTCACAACACAGAAAGACACAAGGTTTATACTGGTTCGGGCCACCATTGTGGTGTAATACCCTACTCCAGTGTGTGGTGGTGGATTACCTCTTGGGCTGATGATGAACAATACAAGGGGAAGAACAGCCTCCTGAGGTTGAGGTGTTCTTGTGCTTATGAACTTGTGGTGTGTAGATTCCCTCAAGCTAAGATGAGATGAGATCCCATCCCCTACTATGGTGGTGGCTAGTCCTATTTATAGAGGCCCTGGTCCTCTTCCCAAATATCGAGCGGGAAGGGAGCCAACAATGGCGGGCTAATTTGAAGGGGGGCAGCTAGTACAAGCTATCCTGACAAAAGCGGTCTTCGCCTGTGAAAGGCTCTGGGGTGACGCCGTCTTGGGCTCCACGATGACCTCTGTCTTGCAGTCCATGGTCTTGGTCTTGTTGCACCGAAATGGAAACCTTTGCCTGAGGCCTCGGTACTCCGCGGCTGCGCTTGCCCCCTTTGCACCAAAGGGGAAACAAGGACGCTGCGCGCGCTGGCGCCCGCCTGGTGTTGATCGTCATGGCTCACGTCACGAGAGCCTCGTGAGGTTCGCCTTGCCTTGATATCTCCGCTCCTCATGAGTCTGCCTGACCAGGCCGCTCCAGAGGAGGTCTTGCGCCGCCCCCCTCCCGAGGCTTGGCCCCTCGCGAGGGTCTTGGATGCTTTGTTGATGAAGGTGGGCCGTACGGCCTACTGGCTCCGCCACGCCGCGGGCCGTAGGCAGGCAAGTCTGGGGACCCTCGTTCCCAGAACGCCGACAGTAGACCCGGGCCCAAGGTGCACTCGGGCTTGGCTTCACGGCGAAGCCAAGGGTCAAGTTCGGAGCACCGCGGGCCCCAAAAGCCCGCGGCCTCGGTCCACGCGTGGCGGTTAATTGGGCGTGGGCGTCTCCACTTCCCCACGCTGCCTCGACGACTGCCCGACTTGACAAGTCCCTGCGACATGCAAGGGAAACCATCATTACCTGCGATCGTGGGAGACGCTAGTTGGCCTTCTCTTGCTATAAATGGGGAGGGGGCGGAGCCCCGTCGCCCATCTCTTCCTCGCTTGCTCGCTTCTTCTTTGCTTCGTTGCTTGAAGTGCCTCCGATGGCGCCACGAAGGAAGTTCTCTGCCGCCGAGAAGGGGAAGGCCCCTCGCGAGGGCCCCGGTTCCTCGGTGCCATGCGCGGTCGCAGCCGTCCGCGCAAGCACGCTGCTACCCCTGCTGTGGCCCACCGTCGAGGCGGCGCCACGGCACACGGAGGGGACCGTCCCAACCATGGTGGTCCAGCTGACGAGGGGAGGCGCGCGATGGTGGCGCGGCCTCCCCGCCCGTGCTTCCATTCAGCGGAGGTGTCGCCGGAGTTCGTTGTCTGGTCGGAGAACCCGGCCGGCAACTGGCTCCAGCTTCCGCGCTTCCTTGTCGATGAACTGCCGGCCCCTCGTCCAGGTGGGCTCTGGTTGCAGGCGGATGGTTGCTGCAGCAAGGCCTCTTGGGTCGCGGTCGAGACATCCACTGCGGGCAACATAGCCCTGGCCCGCGGCTGGCAGATGTCCGCCCGCACGTGCGGCCTGGGTAGGCGGTGCACGCTCCACTTCAAGTATGACGGTGGGTTGACCCTATATGTGAGGGTGTTCGGGGAAGATGGTCGCCGCACCGGGTGATGCCCCGAGATGAACGACGGTGAGGAGGTGCTCGGCCTTGGTGACGGTCGCGACGAGGATGAGGGCGAGCCTGCCCTTGGCAGCGATCGCGTCTCTTCCAGCTACGGCGGATCTTCCTCTAGTGACAGCTCCAGCAGCGGTGGCTATGACCAGCCGCTGCGCCGCCATGCCTGCTTCGAAGGAGGCAGTGGGTCATCTCGTCACCGCGCCTCTGTGAAGCGCAAGGAGGGGTCTGGCTAGGCTCGGGGCGTCGCTAAGGGCCTGCCTCCGCGGATTGCTGAAATGCCGCTTTGTTTAGCTTTTTCCCTTTTTCCTGCATCAGAAAATGAAACCAGTATGGGCCCGGAGGGGCGTGTATTGAACTATGGTTCTTGCTTAATGCAACGTGCGTGTTATTCCCATGCCGTGTTGTTATTTTGCGCAAATATAACCTAACCTGGCGTGTTTGGAGACCTAAAGTAGCTTTTATGGTCATCATAGCACTTTATTAGGGGCGTTACCAGTAACTCCCGACCTTAATGTATTTAAAACTCTGCATAACTGAGGGCCGGAGGGGTCCGGCGAACCCTATATAAGCCACCCCCCTCCTCAGTGTAAAGGGTTCGCACCCCTGTAATTCATACATGCATAATCCAGTCGACCGCCTCCGGGCTCCGAGACGTAGGGCTATTACTTCCTCCGAGAAGGGCCTGAACTCGTAAACCTCGTGTGCTTACAACTACTCCATAGCTAAGATCTTGCCTGTCCATACCTACCCCCTACATTACTGTCAGACTTAGAACCATGACAGTTGGCCCCCACCATGGGGCAGGTGTTTTAGCGATTTGTTGGAGGAGTTGCGATCTTTTCTGATCCAAATCATCATGGTTTCTGGCGGAGTTTTGGTGGAGGGCCGCGAGATTCGTCTCGGCGCGCTCACGTTCATCGCCGACGAATCCGCTTGGCTTCAGGAGGCTCCGCTCAACCTGGACGTACTCCCTGTCCGCGGGGCAACGCACTTTCGCGCGTGCATCCGCGGCGTCCTCTTGCGGCAACCGTCGACCCATTATTGGTTGGCTCCTGTGTTGTCCTCCCTCGCTGTTTCCCGCCGGCGCAAGCGCTCCGGTCGGTCGAGACTTCAGCGGTGGGTGAGACACGCGGTGGCACGCCAGTCGGCCACCCCTCAAGTCGCGGCGACCGAGCCCGACGAATCCCTCTACGGCCTGTTCGACTGGCTCCGCAGAGACCGCATCCGAGTGCGACAGCAGTGATCCGGCGGCGGAGGTTCTGATGGTCGATGGACCGCCCAGTCCTCCCGGTTTTCCCCGCACTGAGGCGCAGGTGGAGGCGACCCGTTGCGTCCCCATGAGGAATATCTCCCCGAGCCTGTCACGTCGCTGCAGAGAGAAGAACTTCGTCACCGGAACATGGATGCACTGCACACTCCTATCGTTGGAGGAACCCCCGAGGCTCGTGCCTTGGAGGACACGCGCCTTGCAAACTTGGCCGAGCGCACTCGACTGGAGAACCTCCAGTGAGCACTCGACGAGCGTGCACGACAACGGGTTCCAGAATCCAGTAGACGTCAGCTCTTTCCGCCCCCGCACGTATATCAAACTCCGATTCAGAATTTAGCAACTGCAGCCCGTATAGCAGAGTCGATTCAGCCTTCCCAGTCAGAGGCTGGCAGAGGCTTGATGCAGATCAGAGCGTTACTCCGGGCAGCAGGAGACCAGAATTCTGCAGTTTCTCAGTCATGGAACAGGATTCATAGCAGATCCATTGTTGTAGACACAGTCCAGTCGGCTCATAGCCCAAGATCACCCCCGAGGCGCGAAGGACGTGGGGACCAGCGTGATCAGTATGGGAACCGTGAGCAGTATGATCACCGATTCGATAGTGAGGATCGATGTCGAGTGCCCACCCCTCCCCCGAGGAGTGGATTGTATGTGCCTCGACAGCAGGATGACAGGCGCCCTCATAGTGTTGGGCGAAGGTTTCCAGTCGACCCCAGGGAACCAGGCTTTGATGCGAGATCCATTCTCGTCCAAGGTTTGGTCGACAGGAACAGAGCTCACTGAGAAGGTCACGACAGAGATGCACCGACCAGCAGCAGAGTACATGTTTCGGGGCCAGAGTGCTTTAGTAGAGCCATCAGGGCCGCTGTGATTCCTCCCAACTTCAGGTTGCCGACTGGAGTCAGTAAGTTCACTGGTGAGTCCAAGCCCGATACTTGGCTTGAAGACTACCGAGTGGCTGTCCAGATTGGTGGTGGCAATGATGAAGTGGCCATGAAGCACCTGCCTCTCATGTTGGAGGGTTCGGCCAGAGCATGGCTGAATCAGTTAGCACCCAACAGCATTTACACTTGGGAAGATCTCGCCCGAGTGTTTGTCACCATGTTTGAAGGAACATGCAAGCGACCGGCAGGGCTGACGGAACTGCAGTCTTGCGTGCAGAAGCCGAATGAAACTTTGAGGGATTACATCCAGAGATGGATCACGTTACATCACACGGTAGAGAATGTACATGATCACCAAGCAGTCTGTGCCTTCAAAGAAGGCGTCAAGTACAAAGAACTGAATCTGAAATTCGGTCGAACCGGAGACATGTCTCTGAATCGGATGATGGAGATTGCCATCAAGTACGCTAATGGTGAAGATGAGGATCGACTCCAGAGTGGCAAACACAAGTCAGTCGCCCAAGAAACCAGAGGAGGAAATTCCAATCAGAAACAGAAGCGGAAAGCCGAGCCAGCTGCTCCTGGGAGGCCTTGGCTGTGACTCAAGGAAAGTTTAAGGGGAAACCCAAAGGGCCTTGGAACCCCAAGAAAGTTAAATACCAAGACAGAAATGATGTGTTGGATTTTCCATGTCACATCCACACCAAGAAAGATGAAGAGGGTAAGTTCATTTACCCGAAACATACCACTCGACAGTGTCAGCTCTTGATCTAGCAGTTCCAGGACAAACAGCCCAAAGATAAGGAAAAGGAGTCGGACAAAGTTGAGGACAAGGAAGACAGTGATGATGGATACCCCCAGGTCAATTCCACCTTGATGATTTTTGCTGATGTTGAAAGCAAAAGTCGACTGAAAGTTATCAACCGTGAGGTGAATATGGTTGCTCCGGCGACACCCAGTTATCTGAAGTGGTCTCAGACTGCCATCACATTCGACCAGTCCGATCACCCAACGCACATTGCCACCCCTGGGAGGCAAGCTTTGGTGGTCGACCCAGTTGTTGAAGGCACCCGACTGACCAAAGTCTTGATGGACGGTGGCAGTGGTTTGAACATACTATATGCTGAGATGCTGAAAGGGATGGGCATTCCGATGTCTAGACTCAGTAACAGCAACATGAGTTTCCATGGAGTCATTCCTGGGAAGAAGGCTGAGTCGCTCGGCCAAATTGCTCTTGATGTGGTTTTCGGTGATTCCAAGAACTACCGCAAAGAAAAGTTGACGTTCGAGGTTGTGGATTTCTAGAGTGCTTATCACGCTATTTTGGGCAGGCCGGCTTATGCACGCTTCATGGCTCGACCATGTTATGTGTATCTCAAATTGAAGATGCCTGGACCCAAAGGTGTGATCACTGTTACGGGCAACCGGAAGAAAGCAGAAGAGTGTTTTCAGAAAGGTTCAAAGATCACTGATGCTCAGATGGCAGTGGTGGAGCTGCAGGAATACCAGAAGACTGCAGACCCGAGTGATTTGTTCCGAGCCAAGAAGCCCGCTACAGAATCAGCTTTTCAGTCGTCTAGCGAAACGAAGTCGGCTCACATTCACCCGACCAATCCCAGTGCTGCTCCGACTCATATCTCAACAACACTCGACTCCAAATAGGAATAAGCGCTCATCCAGTTCCTCCGTGAGAACTGGGACATTTTCGCATGGAAGCCTTCTGACATGCCGGGTATCCCAAGGGGGCTGGCTGAGCACCGCCTACGAGTCAACTCAAAAGTAAAACCTATCAAAGAACATCTCTGATGGTCCGCCGTCCAGAAGAGAAAGGCTATTGGTGAGGAGGTGGCTCGGCTCTTAGCAGCGGAGTTCATCCGAGAGATCTACCACTCCGAGTGGCTCGCCAACGTTGTCATGGTCCCCAAGAAGGACAAGTCACTTCGCATGTGCATTGACTTTAAACATATCAATCGGGCCTACCCGAAAGATCATTTTCCTCTCCCCTGCATCGACCAGATAGTCGACTCAACTGCGGGATGTGAGCGACTGTCTTTTTATACGCCTATTCCGGGTACCATCAGATCCGTCTGTATGGACCTGACGAGATCAAAACAGCTTTCATCACTCCATTCGGGTGCTTCTGTTATGTTACCATGCCCTTCGGCCTCAAGAATGCCGGAGCCACATTCATGAGGATGATTCAGAAGTGTTTGCTCACTCAAATCAGTCGGAATGTGGAAGCATACATGGATGATATTGTGGTCAAGTCACGGAAAGGTTCCGACCTGCTGACTGACCTTGCTGAAACCTTCGCCAACCTCAGGAGGTATGATATCAAGCTTAGTCCATCAAAGTGCACATTCAGAGTTCCTGGCGAAAAGTTACTTGGTTTTCTCGTTTTCGAACGGGGAATCGACGCCAATCCAGAAAAAGTTGGTACTATACTCCGAATGAAAAGTCCTGTGCGAGTGCACAACGTCCAGAAGCTTACTGGTTGCTGGGTCGCTTTAAGTCGATTCATCTCTTGTCTCGGTGAAAAGGCATTGCCTCTTTACCGATTGATGAAGAAGTCAGACAAGTTCGAGTGGACTCCTGAAGCTGATGCAGCGTTTGCAGAGCTCAAAGCTCTGCTCTCCACCCAGCCGGTGCTTGCTACCCTGATCAGCAAAGAGCCTTTGCTGCTTTACATCGCAGCCACGAGACAAGTCGTCAGTACAGTACTTACAGTCGAGCGGGAAGAAGAAGGAAAAGCCTTCAAAGTTCAGCGCCCAGTATATTATATTTCTGAAGTCTTGACCCTGTCGAAGCAAAGATATCCTCATTATCAAAAGCTTGTATATGGGATTTATATGACCATGAAGAAGGTTGCACATTACTTCTCTGACCATTCCATTACAGTCGTCAGCGACGCTCCATTGTCAGAGATTCTGCACAACAGAGATGCAACTAGTCGAGTGGCAAAATGGGCGATTGAACTCCTTCCTCTAGATATCAAGTTTGAGGCAAAGAAAGCTATCAAGTCTCAAGCAATAGCAGATTTCGTTGCCGAGTGGATTGAACAACAACTGCTGACTCAGGTTTACTCGGAGCATTGGACCATGTTCTTTGACGGATCCAAAATGCTGAATGGTTCCGGTGCCGGGGTAGTATTGGTCTCCCCCCGAGGAGATAAGCTCAGATATGTTCTTCAAATCCACTTTGATTCCTCCAATAATGAAGCAGAATATGAAGCACTTTTATATGGGTTGCGCATGGCCATTTCACTCGGCGACCATCGCCTCATGGTCTATGGCGACTCAGATTTGGTGGTTAATCATGTGATGAAGGAGTGGGACGTCAGAAGTCCGGCCATGACTGGTTATTGGAATGCAATGAGAAAGTTGCAGAAGAAATTTGAGGGGTTAGAACTTCATCACATACCCCGACTGAAAAATCAAGCAGCTGATGATTTGGCGAAAATAGGTTCCAAAAGAGAAGCCATCCCCAGCAATGTGTTTTTGGAACACATCCACACACCATCAGTTCAGGAGGATCCCTTCACTGAAGAAGCCCCGCAGCCAAAAAGTGCCACGGATCTGATTGAAGTTGAAGTTCCAGCTGTGGTCGACCTGATCACGGAAGTTTTGGTCATCACTCCCGACTGGACGGTACCGTACATCGCATACATCCTAAGGAAAGAACTCCCAGAAGACGAAGAAGAGGCTCGACAGATTATCCATCGATCCAAGGCCTCTATAGTCATAAAGGGACAGTTGTATAGAGAAAGTGCAACTGGAGTCAGTCAGAAGTGTATAACACCAGAAGAAGGTCAGATAATCCTTGATGATATCCACTCGGGGACCTGTGGTCATCATGCCTCCTCTCGGACCATTGTGGCTAAAGCATACCGAGCGGGATTCTACTAGCCAAGGGCGAATGAAATGCCAAAAGAGATAGCCGACAAATGTGAAGGATGTCAGTTTTACTCCAATATGTCACACAAACCCGCGTCAGCCCTAAAAACCATTCCACTCGTCTGGCCCTTCGCTGTTTGGGGACTGGACATGGTTGGACCACTGAGAACGGGCAGAAGTGGTTTCACTCATGTGCTAGTGGCAGTCGACAAGTACACCAAATGGATCGAAGCTAAGCCTATCAAGAATCTTGATGCTTGCACTGCTATCAGTTTCATCAGAGAGTTGATATTCAGATATGGAGTTCCGCACAGCATCATCACTGACAATGGGTCAAACTTCGATTCTGACAAATTCAGAGCCTTTTGCGCCTCTCAAGGCACACAAGTTGACTACGCTTCAGTCGCTCACCCCCAGTCGAATGGACAAGCGGGAAGATCAAATGGCTTAATTCTCAAAGGACTGAAACCCCGACTGATGCGCGATCTCAAGAACGCAGCAGGTGCATGAGTCGACGAGCTTCCATCAGTTCTTTGGGGATTGAGGACAACCCCGAACTGATCGACTGGAAGAACCCCATTCTTTCTGGTCTACGGAGCCGAAGCAATTTTGCCGAGTGACCTGCTTCACAACGCACCCCGAGTCGAGCTCTACTCTGAAGATGAAGCAGAACAAGCCCGGCAGGACGCAGTCGACCTCCTGGAAGAAGAAAGAGAAATGTCCATGATCCGATCGACCATCTATCAGCAAGACTTGCGTCGATTCCATGCCAGAAATGTGAAGAGTCGAGCCTTCTAAGAAGGAGACTTGGTCCTCCGAGTGGATCAGCAGAAACCACACAAACTCGCTCCTACTTGGGAAGGTCCCTTCATAGTCACCAGAGTCCTCCACAATGGAGCGTATCACCTTTATAATGTCGATCGCCAGATTGATGAGCCACGAGCCTGGAATGCAGAGCTGCTCCGCCCCTTTTATACTTGAATTCTCACTCGGATGAGATGTAATAAGAAAAACTTCTGTAGTTTATTTATCAGAGACAAGAGCGCTATAATTTTCCCAGTGATTGTTATTGTTTTTGTTTGTGTGAGAAATCCCCCAGCGGGTGGCTTAGCTGCGAATCCGTTTCGCCTAAGTTTGTAAAAATAATTTCCTACCGAGTGTTGAGCCAGCCTCCCACTCGGGGCTTAGTTGCGAACCCGTTTTGCCTAAGTGTTTGAAAATCCTACCGAGTGGTGAGCCAGCCTCCCACTCGGGGGCTTAGCTGCGAACCCATTTCGCCTAAGTTTGAAAAATCCTACCGAGTGGAGAGCGACCCTCCCACTCGGGGGCTTAGCTACAGTCCAGTACTCGCCTAAGTATTTGAAAATCCTATCGAGTGGTGAGCCAGCCTCCCACTCGGGGGCTTAGCTGCAGTCCAGTACTGGCCTAAGTATTTGAAAATCCTACCAAGTGGTGAGCCAGCCTCCCACTCGGGGCTTAGCTGCAGTCCAGTACTCGCCTAAGTATTTGAAAATCCTACCGAGTGGTGAGCCAGCCTCTCACTCGGGGGCTTAGCTGTAGTCCAGAACTCGCCTAAGTTTGAAAAATCCTACCGAGTGGAGAGCGACCCTCCCACTCGGGGGCTTAGCTGCAGTCCAGTACTCACCTAAGTTTGAAAAATCCTACCGAGTGGTGAGCGACCCTCCCACTCGGGGGCTTAGCTGCAGTCCAGTACTCGCCTAAGTATTTGAAAATCCTACCGAGTGGTGAGCGACTGAGGGAGTCCTGGATTAGGGGGTGTCCGGATGGCCGGACTATACCTTCGGCCGGACTCCTGGACTATGAAGATACAAGATTGAAGACTTCGTCCCGTGTCCGGAAGGGACTTTCCTTGGCGTGGAAGGCAAGCTCGGCGATACGGATATGTAGATCTCCTACCATTGTAACCGACTTTGTGTAACCCTAACCCTCTCCGGTGTCTATATAAACCGGAGGGTTTTAGTCCGTATGACAACATACAGAACAACAATCATACCATAGGCTAGCTTCTAGGGTTTAGCCTCTCCGATCTCATGGTAGATCTACTCTTGTACTACCCATATCATCAATATTAATCAAGCAGGACGTAGGGTTTTACCTCCATCAAGAGGGCCCGAACGTGGGTAAAACTTCGTGTCCCTTGCCTCCTGTTACCATCCGGCCTAGACGCACAGTTCGGGACCCCCTACCCGAGATCCGCCTGTTTTGACACCGACATTGGTGCTTTCATTGAGAGTTCCTCTGTGTCGTCGCCGTTAGGCTTGATGGCTCCTATGATCATCAATAGCGATGCAGTCCAGGGTGAGACCTTCCTCCCCGGACAGATCTTCGTCTTTGGCGGCTTCGCACTGCGGGCCAATTCACTTGGCCATCTGGAGCAGATCGAATGCTATGCCCCTGGCCGTCAAGTCCGATTTGGAAGTTTAAACTACACGGCTGACATCCGCGGGGACTTGATCTTCGACGGATTCGAGCCACTGCCGAGCGTGCCGCACTGTCACGACGAGCATGATCTAGCTCTGCCGCCGAACAGTGCCCTGGAGGCCGCACCCGCATCGGCTTCGACCCTTAATTCGGAGCCAACTGCGCCGATCGAGGATGGGTGGTTGGACGCCACCTCGGGGGCTGCGATCCCAACGGCTACCGAGCCGAACACCAGCCCCGCACTCCGCGAGACTCGTGACTCCAAGGAGCCGGACTCCTCTTCGGACTCCGAACCCTCCGCGCCCCTGCCGATCGAATCCGATTGGGCACCGATCATGGAGTTTACTGCCGCGGACATCTTTCAGCACTCGCCATTCGGCGATATTCTGAAGACACTAAAGTCTCTCTTTATTAGGAGAGCCCTGGCCGGACTACGGTCAGCAAGGTTGGGATACGGACGATGAAGAAATTCAAAGCCCACCCACCACCCACTTTGTAGCCACTGTCGACGATTTAACCGACATGCTCAACTTTGACTCCGAAGACATCGACGGTATGGACGCCGATGCATGAGACAATGAACAACCAGCGCCTATTGGGCCCCGGAAAGCCACCTCGTCATATGAAGTATACATGGTGGACGCACCAAAAGATGACGACGAGGAGCGGAAGGACGCACTGAAGGCTTGTCCCCTCGAGAAGCAGTCAAAGCGGCGACGCAAGTGTCGGCCCAAATCCCGCCTCGACAGAAATAACAATCACACAGACCCAGTGCTGGAGCAGGGTGAACCGCTGCCGGACAACGGCAATCTGGGTAATCAAACCGAACAAACAAATTCTATCAAGGATAATGGTCTGGACGACATAACGCCGGACAGGCACCCGGAGCAGCAGAATGCCCGTAAAAGGCTTGTTGCCACCGCGAGGAGTCTTAAAATGTAGAAGCAAAGGCTCAAGGCTGCGCAAGACACACTCCAAATCAGATGGAGTAAAATACTCAACACAGCAGCGAGGTACGGCGACAATCGGCCCTCCAAGAGCTACCCAAAGCGGAAGCTGCTACCTGAATTCGATGAGGAGGCCTCAGACCCCCCCCATAACCAAATATCAAAGCAGCCACCTTGCCGGATAGACAACCCCTCTACCAACACAGAGCGGCCTACAACGCCACTCACAATACAACACGCGACCCATGCGGGGGCTCGCACCCAAAGGATGGTGCAACAAGATCCATCTATGGACCACGCAAGCGCGCCCCAGCATACAATGCAACACAACAAACATCCGAACAACGCGGTACACCCAGCTACAGGGGTGCCGCACACCCCCTATGTTTCACCAATGAGGTGCTGGACCATGAATTTCCAGAGGGATTCAAACCCGTAAACATAGAGACATATGACGGAACAACAGACCCTGGGGTCTGGATTGAGGACTACATCCTTCATATCCATATGGCTCGAGGAGATGATCTCCACGCCATCAAGTACTTACCCCTCAAGCTTAAAGGGCCAGCTCGTCACTGGCTTAAAGGCCTCCCCGAAAGCTCCATTGGAAGTTGGGAAGAGCTCGAAGACGCCTTTCGGGCAAATTTTCAAGGGACTTATGTCCAACCTCCAGATGCGGACGATTTGAGTCATATAACTCAACAGCCCGGAGAGTCAGCCCGAAAGCTTTGGAACAGGTTTCTTACTAAAAAGAACCAGATTGTCGACTGTCTGGACGCCGAAGCCTTGGCAGCTTTTAAGCATAGCGTCCGTGACGAATGGCTCGCCAGACACCTCGGCCAAAATAAGCCGAGAACGATGGCCGCATTAACAAGCCTCATGACCCACTTTTGCACGGGTGAGGACAGCTAGCTAGCCAGATGCAGCACCAGCGACCCTAGTACATCTGAAGCTAGAGATGGAAACGGGAAATCACGGCGCAACAGCAATAACAAACATCGAAATAAAGAAGACAGCATGAAGGGCACGGCAGTAAACGCCGGATTCAAAAGCTCTCGGCCAGGTCAAAAGCCGCCCTCTAAAGGCACCAGGGATGAACTGTCCAGCCTCAACAAAATTCTAGACCAAGTATGTCAGATCCATAGTACCCCTGGTAAACCTGCTAATCATACCCACAGAGAATGTTGGGTCTTCAAGCAGTCCGGCAAGCTCAACGCCATACACAAGGGGGGGGATACACCAAGTGAAGACGAGGACGAGCCTCCCAAGCAAGACACTGGGGAACAAAAGAAATTTCCACCAGAAGTCAAAACAGTAAACATGTTACACGTAATCAAGGGAAAAGACAACGCGGCACTCCCAGGAAAATATACCCAAGTGCCTGTCACCGCGAAGTCCTGCCACTGGTCGTCTCAACCGATCACTTTCGACCATCGCGATTACTCAGCAAGTATCCGACGCGCAGGATGGGCTACCCTGGTATTAGACCCAGTAATTGGCGGATATCACTTCACACGAGTCTTGATGGATGGTGGCAGCAGTCTAAACCTAATATATCAGGATACAATCCGCGGGATGGGGTTAGACCCAACAAAAATTCGCCATAGCAATACTACCTTTAAAGGAGTAACGCCAGGCCCAGGGGCTCGTTGTACGGGCTCCCTCCTACTACAAGTTATATTCGGCTCCCCCAATAACTTCCGTCGCGACCATTTAACCTTCCACATCGCTCGGTTCCAAAGTGGCTATCAAGCACTGCTCGAACATGAAGCTTTCGCTCGCTTTAATGAAATACCACACTACGCCTCCCTCACACTCAAGATGCCCGGTCCACGTGGCATCATTTCAGTGAACGTAAATATCAAGCGATCTCTGCGCGCGGAAGAGAGTGCGGCTGCCTTGGCAGCCGCACACTAAAGGCGCCCGGACCAACGAAAGCATCCAATAGGTCGTCAAGACCTCAGACACAACTAATCAAGTCCGGCGCCGCTATTTATACCGAATAAATGGTCACACCCCTATTTTTCAATAAAAGGGGCTCAACGCGCGCAGACAAGTGGCACTTTCTTCTCATCTTGAATTATACATGGTTTCTTTAAAAACTATCTTTTTGCACGACAACTTTTTCACCTAAATTCCTCTCTTTTACAGACGATCATCACGCTACACCCGTCCAGGATACGACACAACGGAGACACAGGCGCAGACGTGCAGCAGGGACCCGCTCCAAGGATTCTTTTTAGATTAAGACCCTGCATAAACCTTTTTTACTGTCTCTTGTTGATACATATCCACCGTTGAGAAGGATGCTGACGTCTTGGCATGTGGCCATGCCAGAACAATGCACGTACCTGGACACAAGGGGCTTCTTACAAAGGCCATTATTTAGGCCCGGTTTATACCACAAAGACCGAATACCTTAGGGAGTGTTCGGCGTCGGGAGTTTGGCCCTATATGCATCATCTCTGAATCATTGTCTTTGGTCAAATGTTGGGTTTACCCGGCTCCTGTGTTTTGGTGCCTTACGTTCCGCTTTACCGGCTAAGGTAGCACCAGGAGAACTACTGCGATTGTGCCCTGGTTCATCCGGACGAGCACCTCAGTAGAGAAAGACGAAAACTGATTGTCATGATATAGCGTGAGACTGGTCAACCACTCGATGACCTATTGGAATGTTAGAATTCCTCTGCCTTAACGAAGGGCCGTTTTCCGGCCAGGCATGTACGCACCCCGAGATCAGGAGAGTGCGGAGCCACCAGGGGCTATCTAGTAGCCCCACTGTCAAACTCCTATGGCTAAGTGAAAGTTCTAAAGCATTATAGTCCGGTTGCCTCGCTCGCTCCGCTATCACCTCCTTAATAGGACCAAGACGTTGGGTTAAGTGTGAACGCGTGTTTTTTTCGAGCACCTCCACATTATATGCATGGGGGTTGAAGCCGACGGCTACAATCTTTCAGGTTATACACATGTATACATAAACGGCCGCCCAGGAGGCATCATATTACTTTCAGGCAGAAGTATAAAAATAGCCTTACAAAAATTTATAATAGCATTTCGCTTACAATGAGATTACATATCACTCAAACATAATATTTTTTGAGCACTAGGTCTCTATCAAACGAGCACCCTCTAGAACTTCTTCAAAGTAGTGCTCAGAAGTCATTCGGCCTACGGCCGAATCCCGCGCTGCAACAGTGGTAGCATCCATCTCCGCCCAGTATGCTTTAACACGGGCAAAGGCCATCCGTGAGCCCTCTATGCACGCCGACCTCTTCATCGCATTAATGCGTGGCACCACGTCAAGGAACTGCTGCACCAAGCTGAAATAGCTGTTCGGTTTTGGCCTTTCCGGCCATAGCTGATCCACAACAGACCCCATGGCGAGTCCGGACAAACTATTCAGTTCGGCCCATTCGGCTAATTGGTCAGTCAATGAAAGCGGATGCTCGGGAGAATGGAATTGTGTCCAAAATAGCTGGTCCACTTCACTGTCCGTCTGACCCTGGAAGTACTTGGCCGCATCGGCAACGCTCGCCGCCAAATCCATATACACATCCTCCTAACTCCACAGCCGATCCAGAGAGGCATACCTTGGATCTCCGAACTTCCTCCGCAACATAAAGGATTTCCCAGCTACAATATCCCCGGCTTCCCGTAGCTCCTCCTTCTTCGCCCTCATAGCAGAGAGGATGTCTTTTCTCGTCGCAGCAGCCTTCTCAAGGTCTGATGCCTTCGCTAGGTTTTCCTTTTCAAGAACCCGGCAACGGTCGGCGGCAGCTTTTAATTCTATGGCCATCTTGGCCATCTTATCTCGGCTCTCGCCATGCGCGGCCTTCTCGGCTTTCAACTCTTTGGCCGCCTTCAAAGCAGCCGCATTACCAAACCTCGCTTGTTCCTTGGCTCGGGCAAGTTCTGCCCGCAAGGCTTCAATAGTGGCAGCTCCATCTGCAGTCACAACATATTAAAGATACCGGCATCATGCTGCTCTTACTATGTGGCGTTTACCAGATAATGACACTTACCCTGTGCCTCGTCAAGCCTTTTGTTAACAAGCTCGATGTCGGCGTCTGCCGCATCCAACTGCCGTTTGAAATGGGCAAACTCGCTAGTCCGGCTAGCCACCGGAGCTTCCATCACCTGCACATAGAGGCAGTATGGTTATTACCTGGGAATATGATCCTCTATTAGTCGTCGTTTCTGACGACAACCAGAGTCTCAGGGGCTACTATCTACACAGGGCACACCTAGCATGTGCAGGACTATCATACATTATTTTACATACCTCAAAGCCTGTTAGTAGACTCATAAAAGCTTCATGCAATCTGCTTTAGGCGGACGAGATTCTCTCCATCACCGTATTCATCAGCACACGGTGTTCATCTGATATGGCCGCTCGCCCCACCAACTCCCTCAGAACATCTGATCGCACACCAGATGGTGTCGGACTCTTTTGTCCGCTCTCTTCGGGAGCCGGACACTGGGAGCTTCGGGGGTCAATGGGATTATCTTCTGGCCTCACCGGACTCGGAGAGGCCCTCCGCGACGACACTTCGGGGTCGCCCGCTTCCGGAGCGGAGGAGTCCGGAGGAGGCGTTTCGCTCTCCATCATCTCTGGAAGAAGTCCCCTGAAGATGAGCTCATTTGAGAGGGGCTAAGGCCCGAACTGCAAAGATATATGTGGTGGTTATTTTCTCAGAAGAAAAATATGGCATACCTATACTATTAAAGTATTTCGGGTCACTTACGACTCGCTGGAGAATTGATCCCCCCGCGGACCTTGTGCGGCAAAAGCACCCCCCCAAGGTAGGACCCTCTGTGGGAGACTTCTTCTCCCGTTTGGAAGCTTCGGCTTCCGAATCCCCGGGCGCAGTCCTTTTTCTCCTCCAGTCGCCTTCCTTCATGGAGACGCTCGCTCCCTCGGTTAGAATGGGCAGCGTTGGAGGCCCGTGTCCGCCCGCATTATCCTCCCCAGTATCTTCCTTCAAGGGCTCCGGGCAAGGTGCGACCTGGAGCATCTTTTCCAATACCGGATTGTCCAAACCCTCAGGGAGGGGGCCGAACACCGAATCAACTTTGCCTTTGTTAGCCAGTCCTGGTCAAAAAGCAAACTCTCAGAAATAACTTCGTAACAAATGAGAGATAGTATGTTCGGCCGAAAGATTCCTTACCTGTTCGGCGGCGCGGTTACTGCTCAGGCCCACGTCCTCGGTGATTTCCGGACACTCTACCTGAGGTCCGAAGAATGACTTGTACATCTCCTCGTGCGTCAGGCCGAGGAAATTTTGAATGACACGCGGTCCCTCGGGATTGAACTCCCACAAGCGAAGGGGCCGGTGTTTGCAAGGCTGGACTTGACGAACCAGCATAACTTGTATTACCACTACCAAACTAAAATCTCCATTGAAGAGATCTCGAATGCGGCTTTGCAGTATAGGCACGTCCTTGGCTGGACCCCAGCTCAGACCTCTGCTAATCCATGACATCAGTTGTGGTGGAGGGCCCGAGCGGAAAATAGGGGCGGCCGCCCACTTGGCACTTCTAGGAGCCATGATGTAGAACCACTCCTGGACTATGAAGATACAAGATTGAAGACTTCGTCCCGTGTCCGGAAGGGACTTTCCTTGGCGTTGAAGGCAAGCTTGGCGATACGGATATGTAGATCTCCTACCATTGTAACCGACTTTGTGTAACCCTAACCCTCTCCGGTGTCTATATAAACCGGAGGGTTTTAGTCCGTAGGACAACATACAGAACAACAATCATACCATAGGCTAGCTTCTAGGGTTTAGCCTCTCCGATCTCGTGGTAGATCTACTCTTGTACTACCCATATCATCAATATTAATCAAGCAGGACGTAGGGTTTTACCTCCATCAAGAGGGCCCGAACTTCGGTAAAACTTTGTGTCCCTTGCCTCCTGTTACCATCCGGCCTAGACGCACTGTTCTGGACCCCCTACCCGAGATCCACCGGTGCGGGCTCAATCCGCAAGGACGACGAGGTGCAGGTCGACTGCCACCTTCTCCTTGGGAGCTTCGCCACAAATACAACGTGCGCTCCATCTCAATCCGCAAGTACGACGAGGTACAGGTCGACTGCCACCTTCTCCTTGGGAGCTTCGCCACAAATACAACGTGCGCTCCATCCCACTCCGCAAGGACGACGAGGTGCAGGTCGACTGCTACCTTCTCCTTCGGAGCTTCACCACAAACACAACGTGTGCTCCATCACCGACCCGCAAGGACGACGAGGTGCAAGTCGACTGCTACCTTCTCCTTCGGAGCTGCGCCACAAATACAAAAGTTGTCTCGAGTGAAGAACGAGTTCCACTCGATGGAGGATTCATGAAGATATTCAACGATAAACCAAGTTCAGATAAATCCTAAAGGTTCCAGACCACAGATCGAAGTGCTCGGGCATTTAGCCCGTAAGAGTTTAACGGTTACAAAAACCACTCGGCATTCCGAGGCAAATTTAAGGTGGGCCATAAAAGTTTGTTCACTCCGCAGGAGGAGGACTGGCAGGCTCGACGAACTCGTCCAGGTCGACGCCGTCGGCGATCCGAGTGGCTGCAGCAATAAAAATCTCCATGAAAGATCGGAAGTCATGCCTCTGGGTGTTGGCGACCTTCATTGCTCCCAGCTTATCTTGTCGCACCTCCTTGCAGTGGACATGAACCAAAGACAGAGCCACATCAGCACCACACCGGGCAGAAGATTTATTCCACTCCTGCACTCGATCAGGGATCTCGTTAAGTCGAGTCATCAGGGACTCAAGATCATTCTGGAGTGTGGCCTCTGGCCAAAGTGCCGTGTCGATCCATGACGTGGCGACCTTCAGTCGAGCCAAGTAGACCACAACACCGTCGATGCGGGATTCTAGTCGGAGCAGATTCATGGCAGTGTCGTCTTTCACGGGAGAGTTGATGGGGTCCAAACCTAGCTCAATCCGCCCAGTCTCCTCCTCGAAGTTCTGGCAAAACTCTGCATTCATGATCCAAGGTTAAGTCAGTTTTCGTATGCTGAGTCGACAGAACAAAAAAATATACCTTCAAGCTTGATGAACAACTTCTTGGCAAGGCTCCTCAGATAGCTCTCCAGATCGTCCCTCCTGCGAGCGATGCCTTCCATCTTCTCGTACAGGTTGAGATTGTCCTTCTTCAAGCGCGTGCACTCCTTGTTGGCTTCGTTCAGAGCATATTTCATCTTGGTGTTCTCTTCTTCCAATTGGCCGACTGAAGCCAGTTTCTGTTCAGCCAGAGCGGTTCTGTCGTCAGCTTCCTTTTGAGCAGCAGCCAAATCCTGGTCCTTCTTCGCCAGAGCTTCTCTTAGTTTTTCTGCAAAGAAATGGTGCTTGATTCAGAAAGAGTAGAAGGGTACTCAAGCCTAAGAAAAACCAGTCGACAAGCTCGTGTTACCATTGGCATCGTCCTTGGCCTTTTGTAGCTCTGTCTTGGCAAATTCCAAGTCAAGGTTTAGTTGGATCTGCTGTTTCTCCAAGTCAGCAAAGCAAGCTCCAAGATCACAAGATTTCTGCACTCGGGGAGGAGAAGTTATTTTACAGCGAAAAATGACAAAGACTATAAATACTAAGACTACGGTCGACTGCCCGCAGTCCACCATAGTCTCGGGGACTACACCCAGTGGGTGCACTTTGCGTGCCCCCACCGGTTCTGATCCCACTCGACCGGCCCGCCGGAGTCGAGTGCAGGGAGTAAAAAAAAGAGAGAAAGAAGAACTCACACCATAGAACTTAGACCACAGTCGACTGCCAGCAGTCGACCACGGTCTCGGGGACTACACCCAGTGGGTGCACTTGGCGTGCCCCCACCGGTTCTGATCCCACTCGCCCAGACCGAGTAGAAGAGACAAACTACCGGTTCGGTTTACACTCGACGCGGCCAGACTAGATCGAGCGAAAGAATCAAAATACAAAGACTACAGTCGACTGCCAGCAGTCCACCGTAGTCTCGGGGACTACACCCAGTGGGTGCGCTCAGCGTGCCCCCACTAGTTCAAAAATTCAATCGACGCACCCAGTGGGTGTACAGATGCAAAGTTTTTCGGAAAGAGAGTGTTCAGATAGCATATCCTAATAGAACAAGCGGTGACCAACTAACCTGAACGTTGCTTTGGAGAGCCGAGCTAGTGTCATAGGCGGCCTGACTGGCGTCCCGCACCATCTTCATCTTCTCCATCATAATGCCCGCCTGGCGTATGGCTTCCTTGGCAGCATTCACTTCGTCCTCTGGGACATGATGGGTCGCAAAAACTGAAGGTGGGTCGGCAGGGGCCTGAGCAGACGACGAAGAAGGCAAGGCACTCGACAATGGTAAGGCGAAGGTAACAGAACCCCAATTGGCATCACCAGCGTCCTGAACGACTGGTTCCGCCCTCGGCATCGACTGTGGCACCTTGCTTGCAGGAGCTTGCCTATTTTTCCTCGTCAAAGGCCTCTCAGGCTCTTCATCATCATCATCGGGGAGGTCAATAATGTTAGGAGCTGTTCAAAGATCAATCGCCAAAATCACATCACCCAATGGTACACATTGCAGTTGAGTCGACCAAATAAAGACAGAATGTCAAAAATCATACCCAGATTGGAAGTGACCGCATCCTCCATTACCTCATCCTCGTCCCTGTAAGCTGAGGTCCCGGAAGTAGCAGCGCTGCCAGTTCCAAAGTTCGTCTGGTTAAAGCAAGAAAAAACAAACAGCACGGGGTGTCGAGTGAATACAAAGGGAGACACTCACACAGAATCGACGGGGATGTCAATCTTAATCTTCGGCAACGCCTTCCGAGACTTCTGCTCTGCAACTTTGGGATGCTTTGACGCTTTTTCAGTTGGGGTTGGTGAAGAGGTCCGAGGACGCTTTGAAGACTGACTAGCCTGAGCAATCGCCTTTTCACAGGCGCTCGGTCGTTCTTGGTCAAGCTTGGATCGCCTCTCCCTGCGAGGGGGCGACTCGACTTCTTCTTCGTCACTTGGGTCGTCGCTTTCTTCGTCCCCTTCACCGTCAGAATACCATTCCCCACTATCGCCGCCGCTCGCCTCTCCTTCCAGGTCTTGCTCTTGCTCTCCGTTGGGCATTGAATACATTTCGATAAGGGCCTGAAAGAAAGAAGGAAGAATAAAGTCAGTCGTCGCAGTATAGACAGCTGCGCGAGTGAATTCAGATTACAATCAAAAGCTCAGAATCGGACCTTTTCTGGTTCATGGGACTGGTCGAATGGAGGAACTCTCCTGGCTCCCCTGGGGTTGTCCTTGTTTCCGGTGATGCCCGGCAGCCACTTCTCCAGTGTGTCGTCATCGACCTCCTCCGGGTGAATCCGAGTGGTGTCGTCTAGACCTGAATACATCCACATCGGATGGTCTCGGGCTTGAAGAGGCTGGATGCGCCGCCGAAGGAAAACCTCCAAGAGATCCATACCGGTGACCCCGTCACGGATAAGCTGGACCACTCGCTCGACCAGCACCCTAACCTGCGTCTTCTCCTTTGGGAGCACCTTCAAAGGGGAGGGTTTCCTCACTTGGTCCATGGTAAAAGGAGGGAGGCCAGTCGACTGCCCTAGCGTCGGCTGGTCTTCGCAGTAAAACCAGGTCGACTGCCATCCGCGAACCGAGTCGAGAAGAATCATGGCTGGAAAGGAACTTTTCCCTCTCATCTGAACACCAAGACCCCCGCACGTCTGAATCACTTGTGTTCTCTCGTCACTCGGATTGGCCTTTTTCACCGTCTGAGAACGACAGGTGAAAATGTGCTTGAAAAGACCCCAGTGAGGCCAACAACCCAAGAAATTCTCGCACAAAGACACGAAAGCAGTGAGATACACGATTGTGTTGGGAGTGAAGTGGTGGAGTTGTGCCCCAAAGAAATTCAGAAATCCCCGAAAGAAAGGGTGAGGAGGCAAGGAAAATCCACGATCAACGTGGGTGGCAAGGAGAACGCGCTCACCCTCCCGAGGTTGCGGCTTGGATCACTTCCCCGGAAGCCGCGCCGATCCATGGGGGATCAGCCCTCTGTCGGCTAGGTCGTAGAGGTCTTCTTGGCGGATTGCCGAGCGGATCCAGTCGGCCTGGATCCAGCCCTTCGGCAGGCCGGCTCGCGAGGAAGATCCACCCCGACTGGTCGCCTTCCCCTTCGCCTTTGCCGTCGCCTTCTTCGCCTGCTCCAGAGCCGCCGTCTTCTCCTTCCCCATCGTCGCCGGCGAGGTGCGTATGGAGCGACGGTGCTGGGGCGAGAGCGAGCGCGACGAAGAAGCCTGAAGCGGAGAAGAGGAAATGGGAATGCACTGTTCAAGAAACCCTGGTCCGACGCCTTATATGAGGTCGCTTCCGAGTGGCTGACTGGTAGGCCCGGACGGTCCTGTCAAATCCCGTAACAATCGCGCGCGCGATACGTGGCGAAAAAGGTGGCACGGAGATCGAGGCGGCTCTGCCTTATACCATCCGATTACTGCGGCCTCCCCCGTCCCGCGCGCTTCCCAAAATTCGAATACCGCGAAATCTGCGGGCAGCAGAACAACTTGTCAGACGGAAGATCTCCTCCACGCCGTCACTCGGAGCTTTTCAAGTAAAGAAACTCACTCGACAAAAAACTAAGAATGGATCAAGGAGACTGAAAAGGAAGTTGCTGTCATCACTTAGGTTCATTGATCCGAAACAAGATATGCTCATGGCATGAAAAATGAGTCAGAGAAGTTCTCAACTCCTTCCCCACTCAAACCTCGATCCATTCGGGGGCTAATGATGAAGCTATGTACCTAGGGTAGGGTCATGGACCTATCCCAACTGCCCTACCCAAGGACATCTCTTGAAGAAATCACCTTTCAATCGACTTGGAGGTGTTCCACTCGACAAACTCAAAGACACTCGACCAAGAAGCAATCACTCGACCAAGATCCAACCACTCGACGGCCAGGAGACCTAAAGTCACTCCGCACGCTAACGGTCGGTCATTAAGTAGCTTTTATGGTCATCATAGCACTTTATTAGGGGTGTTACCAGTAACGCCCGACCGTAATGTATTTACAACCCTGCATAACTGAGGGCCGGAGGGGCCGGCAAACTCTATATAAGCCACCCCCCTCCTCAGTGTAAAGGGTTCGCACCCCTGTAATTCATACACGCATAATCCAGTCGACCGCCTCCAGGCTCCGAGACGTAGGGCTATTACTTCCTCCGAGAAGGGCCTGAACTCGTAAACCTCGTGTGCTTACAACTACTCCATAGCTAAGATCTTGCCTCTCCATACCTACCCCCTACATTACTGTTAGACTTAGAACCACGACAGGCACCTGCCTAGCCCCCTCGCGAGGTATGCGAGAGAGAGAGAGATCATGAGCAAACTAGAGCCGAAAAATGCGGTAAAAGGTGAAGGAACCAAATCAGCAAGGAGCGCCAAAAGCAAACTTTAACTAAGGAGAAACGAGCCAACTGCGGAAAGCAAATGAAAAGCCACGTCTGACACCTAATCTAGTCTTCAAGTCTTCTCACCAGCACGGAGCTAAGTGTTGTCCACTGGGCATGGGAGGGAGCCCTAGGGCATGAGGCCGGCGCTCCAGAGACTCCGGGGCGTGTACATCCCCAACTCATTATTACATGAGAGTGTCACGGGCGGTGATTCTTCACAGGCACCGGGCCTTCTTCACAGGCTCTGGGCCTTTCTTCACAGGCTCTGGGCCTTGCTTCATGGGTAGAACTTCTGTAGGTGCTGGATGTTCCAGGTGTTTTGGATAGGTGTCCCCTCTTGCGTCTCCAGGCGCACGGCGCCAGGCTGGAGATGTGGACGACCCTGAACGGGCCCTCCCACATGGGTAAGAGCTTGTGCAACCCTTCCCTGGAGAGGACCCACCTCAGGACCAGGTCACCCATCTCGAGCGTCCTGGAGCGAATGTTGCGGCAGTGGTAATGTCGCAGCACTTGCTGGTACCTTCCCGCCCTTAATGCAGCTTCGCGACGACGTTCCTCCCCCAGCACGAGATCCATCCCCCGCATGGCGTCCTGATGCGTTTCGTCGAACGCCAGAACCCGCGCGGAGCGATGCTTGACCTCGTGAGGGAGGACTGCTTGAGCTCCGTAGACGAGGAAGAACGGAGTCTCGCCCGTTGGCTTGGTAGCGGTGGTGCGGATGGACCACAACACGGACTGGAGCTTGTCGTGCCAGCCCTTGCCGTAAGCCTCCAGATTCTTCTTGAAGGTCCTGGTCTTGAGGCCCCTCAGGACCTCAGCGTTGGCGCGCTCAGCCTGACCATTGCTCCTGGGGTGGGCCACCGAAGCGTAGCAGATCTGCGTTCCAAGGTTAGCACAGTAGGTTTTAAAGAGGTTACTAGTAAACTGCGAGCCGTTATCTGTGATGATGCGATTGGGGACCCCGAAGCGGCTCACGAGGCCCTTGATGAACTTGACAGCAGAGCCGGCTGGAATGGTTCGGACGGCTTCCACTTCCGCCCACTTGGTGAACTTGTCGACGGCGACGTAGAGATAACGGTAGCCCCCTAGCGCTCGTGGGAACGGGCCTAGGATGTCTATCCCCCAGCCCACGAACGGCCACGTGAGAGGGATGGTTTGGAGGCCCTGAGCAGGCTGATGGATTTGCTTGGCGTGGAATTGGCAAGCTTCACAGGACTTCACCAGCTCGGCTGCATCGTTGAGTGATGTGGGCCAATAGAATCCGTTGTGGAAGGCCTTGCCGACGAGGGTCCGTGATGATGAGTCATGTCCACAGTCCCCCCCATGTATGTCAATCAGCAGCTCCCTCCCTTGATTACTGGAGATGCAGCACATCGTGACATCGTTTGGTCGTTTCCTGTACAACTCGTCGTCTTGAATGCAGTATGTTGTGGCCTGTCGGGCCACGCGCTCCGCGTCTTCTTCCTTCTCCGGCAGTGTCCCGTGCATCAGGTACTCCTTGAACTCCTTGGTCCAGCACTCCTCCTGGGGCTCGAGTGCCAAGAGTAGCTGAGCTCCTGAGGTTGGGCCGCAAGCTGGGGTCCCGTGGCCGGGGGCTATGGGAGCTCCTGCCGAGGCTGAGTCGTGCTTGAAAGAGGTGGCGTAGCTGACGGCTTGAAGAGCCGCTCTTTGAAGACGCCAGGCTCTTGCGGTTGCCACTTGGATGCTCTCTTGGCGATGTCGTCGGCTTCCTTGTTGGTGCCCTGGGGCATGTGCTGCAGCTCCAAGCCTGAGAACTGCTTTTCCATTTTGCGCACCTCCGCAAGGTAGGCCTCCATGTGCTCGTCCTTTGGCTCGTACACTTTGTTGGAGAAGTTGACAAGGAGCTGCGAGTCGCCCTTGACGGTAAGGCGCCTCACCCCCAGAGCCGCCGCAGCCTTTAGGCTGGCTATGACACCTTTGTATTCTGCGATACTATTGGAGACCTTCTCGCCGTGCTGGAAGCAAAGTTACACGGCATAGTAAAGCTTGTCCTGAGTGGGCGAGATCAGCACTGCTCCAGCCCCCGCGCCATGGTGCGAAAAGGCGCCATCAAAATACATGACCCAGCCATCTGGTGCCTCACTTCCTGGGGAGGTGGACCGGTCTTCTCCTTCCTCAAGAGCCAGGGCATCTGTCCATTCTGCCACAAAATTGGCGAGCGTGGCTCCCTTGATGACCCTGGTGGTGCTGAACTCCAGCTGGAATGCTTGCAGCTCGATGTTCCATTCAGCGACCCTTCCGTCTGAGTTTGGGCTCCTGAGTACCCTCTCCAATGGGTAAGATGAGACGACCTTGATGGGGCGTCCCTGGAAGTAGTGCCACAGCTTGCGCGAGGCCACCAAGAGTGCGAGCAGGAGCTTTTGCGGCATGGGGTAGCGTGCCCTTGCGTCCCGCAGTACGGTGCTGACGAAGTACACCGGGTGCTCGGCGAGGGCTGGCACACTGTTGAGGCTCGGGTCTTGCGGAGATTGTGGCGTATCCTGGGGTGGTGGGTTTCCTGAGGCTTGGCCATCCTCAGGAGTTTTCGCGATGTTGTCGTGCCGAGCTTGATCTTCCGCCGCTGGTGGCTCCGGTGTGCCTTCCTAACCCTACGCTACATCAGCCCTGGCTTGGCGCGGCACACCCTTGCCTTTGCGCTCCACCCGAACCACCACCAGCACCGTGCTGGTGGAGTACGGGGTGGCAGCGAGGTAGAGTACCAGAGGCTCGAGAGGCCGTGGTGCCACCATCATCGGGGGGCTGGTGAGGTATTTCTTGAGGTCTTGGAAGGCCCGGTCGGCCTCCGGGGTCCACTCGAAGGGGCCTTTCTTCTTCATGAGCTTAAAGAAGGGTAAGGCGCGCTCGCCTAGCTTAGAGATGAAACACCCTAACGCTGTCACCCGTCCTGCCAGCTTTTGCATCTCCTTGAGGGTCAGTGGTGGGCTCATGTCTTCGATGGCCTTGATCTTCTCCGGGTTCACCTTGATCCCTTTGTGGGAAATGAGAAACCCTAGAACCTTGCCAGAGGGGACGCCAAACACGCACTTCTCCGGGTTAAGCCTCAAGTTCACCCGGTGCAAACTCTCAAAGGTCTCGTCCAAGTCTTGAATCAACGTCCTCGCCTCGCGTGATTTGACCACTATGTCATCAACGTAGGCCTCTGTGTTCCTGCGGAGCTGCCGCCCCAAGGCGATGTGCATCAGTCGCTGAAAGGTTGCGGCAACGTTGCAAAGGCCGAAAGGCATGCAGGCGTAGCAGTACACCCCACATGGTGTCAAGAAGGCCGTCTTCTCCACATCCTCCACCGCCATCTTGATCTGATGGTATCCAGAGAACACATCTAGGAAACACAACAAATCGCACTCGGCGGTGGAGTTGACAATTTGATCGATGCACGGAAGGGGGAACGGATCTTGGGGGCAGGCTTTATTGAGGTTGGTGAAGTCGACACACATCCGTTCCTTCCCACCTTTCTTTGGTACTACGATGGGGGTCGCCAGCCATTCGGGGTATCGAACTTCTCGGATGGTACCTGCCGCCTCCAGCTTGCGTGTCTCTTGGACGATGAAGGCCTGCTTCTCAGTGGACTGCCGTCTTGCTCGCTACTTCATGGGGCGTACATTGGGGCACACCCTTAGATGATGCTGGATTACCTCTCTCGGGACCCCTACCAGTTGATTGGGCCCCCACGCGAATATCTCCTTGTTTGCGCGCAAAAACCTCACCAAAGCTTCTTCTTGTCCCAGGTCAAGGCCGGTTCCTATGGTGAAGGTGGCTCCTGAAGACCCGTCCTCGTTGACCGGCACCTGCTTGGTTTGTGCCTTGTCTTGGGTGAACAGCTGCTTCTTTTTGTTGGCGCGGTCTCCTTGGCCTCGGGCGCACCGGCGCTGGCTGGCTGTGCCGCTGCCGCGGTCTTGAAGGCGAGCCTGAGCACCGTGACGGCCTCCTTAGTGTCCCCCTTACTGGTGAGAACGCCCTTGCTCCCTGGCATCTTCATGAGGTTGTAGGCCGGGTGAGTCGCCGCCATGAACTGAGCGAGAGCCGGGTACCCGAGGATGGCGTTGTACGGGAGACCGATGCGGGCGATGTCAAAGTCCACCAGCTCGGTGCGATAGTTGTCTCGCATGCCAAAGGTAACAGGGGGGTGGATCTGCCCCAGAGAGTGGGCAACTCCACCACCCACACCCACGAAGGGCTTGTTGAGGCCGAGCCGCTCGAGCGGCACATGAAGAAGGCTGAAGGCCTCTACGGAGAGCAAGTTGAGGCCAGCGCCGCCGTCGACGAGGGTCTTGGTAACGGCCACGTTGCAGATGGTGGGCGTGCAGAGCATCGGGAGCACCCCGGAGCCAGCGGTGGAGTCGGGGTGGTCTTCCGAGCCGAAGGTGAGGTCGGCCTCAGGCGCGGCCCAACCCAGCGGAGCCCCCGGGCGCCTGGTGGCTCCCCAATCTGACGGAAGAAAGGTTTGACGTGGCGATCTGAAGGTGGTGCTTGAGAGCCACCCAGCAGTGCCGCGACTGCATGGTGCACCGGCACCGCATAGCGCGCGGTGAAGAGGTCACGGAATTCCCCCCAGGATGCCATCGTGGATCCCGGGAGGTTGAGCAGACAGGCGCGCAGCTCGCCGGCGAGGGCCATGGGGAACCAGTTGGCCATGATCTTGTCGTCGCCCCCGGCTTCGAGGACGGCCTCCTCGTACGCCAGCAGGAACGGCCTCGGGTCTGCCACGCCGTCGTAACGTGGCGGCATCTCCGGCTTGAACTTGGTTGGCCACTGCACTTGCCGTAGGGCGGGGCCAAGGCTCAGTACCCAGACTCCCTGTTGCCGGTGTCGGCCGCAGAGGTGGGTGCCGGGGCACCTGCCATGGGAGCGAAGTGCAGCGGCGCGGGGCGCAGGTTGGTGGAGAGGAGCTCCGGTGCACCCCTACTTGGCGCGCCAAATGTTGGATGTGGGGTTCTGGCAAACCCTTAAGGTTCGAACACTGGGGTGCGCGCGAAGTCTTTCCCTCCGACCGATCTACGCTCTAGCTCGCTAAGATCTTGCGGACGAACTCGACAAACTCACAACATTGAAAGACACGGGGTTTATACTGGTTCGGGCCACCGTTGTGGTGTAATACCCTACTCCAGTGTGTGGTGGTGGATTGCCTCTTGGGCTGATGATGAACAATACAAGGGGAAGAACAGCCTCCTGAGGTTGAGGTGTTCTTGTGCTTATGAACTTGTGGTGTGTAGATTCCCTCAAGCTAAGATGAGATGAGATCCCATCCCCTACTATGGTGGTGGCTAGTCCTATTTATAGAGGCCCTAGTCCTCTTCCCAAATATCGAGCGGGAAGGGATCCAACAATGGCGGGATAATTTGAAGGGGGACAGCTAGTACAAGCTATCCTGACAAAAGCGGTCTTCGCCTGTGAAAGGCTCTAGGGTGACGCTGTCTTGGGCTCCACGATGACCTCTGTCTTGCAGTCCATGGTCTTGGTCTTGTTGCACCAAAATGGCAACCTTTTCCTGAGGCCTCGGTACTCCGCAGCTGCGCTTACCCCCTTTGCACCAAAGGGGAAACAAGGACGCTGCGCGCGCTGGCGCCCGCCTGGCGCCTGCTTGGTGTCGAGCGTCATGGCTCAAGTCACGAGAGCCTCGTGAGGTTCGCCTCGCCTTGATATCTCCGCTCCTTGCGAGCCTGCCTGACCAGGCCGCTCCAGAGGAGGTCTTGCGTTGTCCCCCTCGCGAGGCTTGGCCCCTCGCGAGGGTCTTGGATGCTTTGTTGATGAAGGTGGGCCGTACGGTCTGCTGGCTCCACCACGCCACGGGCCGCAGGCAGTCAAGTCTGGGGAACCCCATTCCCAGAACGCCGACAATGTTTCCTTACTGTTATTTATGATGTTTTTATCTATAGTAATGCTTTTTAGAGTAATTCTAATGCCTTTCTCTCATAATATGCAAGGTATACACAAAAAGGGAGAATTCCGGCACCTGGAAATCTGGACCTGGAAAAGCTACATCAAGCTACCTATTCTGTACAACTCCAAACAAGCTGAAACTTCACGGAGAATTTTATGGAATATATGAAGAATATTGGAGCAAATAAGTACCATATGAGGCCCACCAGGTGGGCACAACCTAATTGGGCGCGCCACAGAGCCCAGGCGCATCCTGGTTGGTTGTGCTCACCTTGGCCAAATCGGACTCCTCCCTAGGGGGGCGTGCACCACCCCTTGTGGGCTACCTTGCCTCCCTCCTATGGCCCATAGGGCCCATATGTTCCCCCGGGGTGTTCTGGTAACCCCTATGGTACTCCGATACGTACTCGATACATTCCGAAACACTTCCGGTGTCCGAATACTATCGTCCAATATATCAATCTTTACCTCTCGATCATTTTGAGACTCCTCTTCATGTCCGTGATCTCATCCGGGACTCCAAACAATTTCGGTCACCAAAACACATAACTCATAATACAAATCGTCATCAAATGTTAAGCGTGCAGACCCTACGGGTTCGAGAACTATGTAGACAGGACAAAGACACATGTCCCGTCAATAACTAACAGCGGAGCCTGGATGCTCATATTGGTTCCTACGTATTGTATGAAGATCTCGGTCAAACCACAATGACAACATACGTCATTCCCTTTGTCATCGGTATGTTACTTGCCCGAGATTCGATCGTCGGTATCTTCATACGTAGTTCAATCTCGTTACCGGCAAGTCTCTTTACTCGTTTCGTAATACGGCATCACGTAACTAACTCATTAGTAACATTGCTTGCAAGGCTTATCATGATGTGTATTACCAAGAGGGCCCAGAGATACCTCTCCGATACACGGAGTGACAAATCCTAATCTCGATCTATGCTAACCCAACAAACACCTTCGGAGATACCTATAGAGCATCTTTATAATCACCTAGTTATGTTGTGACGTTTGACAGCACACAAGGTATACCTCCAGCATTCAGGAGTTGCATAATCTCATAGTCAAAGGAATATGTATAAGTCATGAAGAAAGCAATACCAATAAAACTTAACGATCTTATGCTAAGCTAACGGATGGGTCTTGTCCATTGTCACACCCTGATTTTTGGCCCTTTCTTTTTCATTTGATTTTCTAAGGTTGCTTGAGTTTTATTTTTCCGTGGCTATGTGGTCTGGAAACTAAAGAATATGACCTCTTCTTCCTCTCCAGAGTGGCTTGTCATCCTCAAATCCATCCCAAGACCTTGCCATTTCCATCTTGGGCCAACCCCAATATTATCTTTCTAGGGTGTCGGTGTACTAGAGTAGGGGTACCCTAGTATCCCGAACTTGTGCACGGGCAGTCGCAGCATCCCGCGGCAAGGCTTGCCGGGTGACCGCCAAGGTCCTCCGTGGTTCCTTTGGAGCCATTCAAGAACAAAGTATCCAAACCAAAGCATTCCAAGACCCCGGCAAGAGGAGCTTGCCGGGAAGGCCAACCAAGGCACCACAAGACCCCGGCAAGAGGAGCTTGCCGGGAAGGCCACCCAAGGCATCTCAAGGAACTTGCCGTGACGCGTCTCGCGTCCCGGCAAGGCTCGGTGAGCGACAAGCTCCCGGACGCGACAAGATAACGACCGCGGCAAGCCACCACTCTGTGCCCGTGCTCCAGCACATCCACCAACGTGTCGCTCTGGGACCCTTCCAGGTGTACGTGGCGGGAGGCTGTGCAGCCAGCGGTGCGCGGTGGCAAGCGGCGCTGACAAGATCGCCATCATGGCGAGCGGTGGCGTCCCTGACGGTCCCTTTTGCACTGTTTAGGCGACACAGACGGGCATTTAATGCCTTTGTCCCCTGCCGTCAGGGTTAGGTATGATACACTGTAGCAGGTAGCTGTACCTACCGCAGCACCTTTCCATTTTTACCCTTTGCCTCCGTTGCCACCTATCGGTGACCCCTTGAGCATATAAAAGGAGGCCCATGCGCAACGTAGAGGGGGGTTCGCAAAAAAAACACTCACGCTCGGTCTCGTTAGCTGCTGGTGTGTACTGTAGCACTCCACGCTCCCGAGCAAGAACTCAATACAAACCACAAAGCAGGAGTAGGGTCTTACGCATCCGTGCGGCCCGAACCTGGGTAAACCGCTTGTGTGTTTCGCCTCGATCTGCTCTTCGTACGACCTCCGCCCCCGCCGAACCGAAAGGGACTCGGCCCGGCCGGTCCCATAGGTGTTCGTGGATCAGTCCCCTGGCATCTTTGGCGCGCCAGGTAGGGGGCGTCAAAGTTGTGTGAACCAGATCCGGTGTTCACGCGAGCTAGATCTTCATCATCTTCATCGACATGCCACCGAAGAAGAAGGCTTCGGAGGCGGCTGCTCCGTCCGCCCCGCTGCCACCGGAGCAAACGGCTGATGGGGCGGATGCCGGCGGAAGAACGGGCGTCGACGAGGGAGCTCACGGTGCTGCCAGGTCCATGGACAAGGCTGGGCTGCCCATCGGCGGCGTAGCCGGCTCCCACAACGACCGGGCGCACTCCAAGACCTCGGCGTCCGTACATGCACCGCGCCCATCTCAGGAGGCACGGGACCGGCAACGTCATGGTACTCACGGTACCATGCGTTTACTGGACCAAGATCGAGCTGGTGGATCTCGGAGCGCTCAAGACCAGCATGCACGCCAACATGTTGGCACGAGCGAGGCACGGTCGCCTGTACAGGACACTGCTCCTTCTAACATAGTTAGAAGTCCGTGCATGTCCCACTCCTCGCACCGTTCGCCACCACCACCCGCCACTGCAGCAGAAGCTTTGGCGCGAGCTCAACTGCTCCTAGACTACCCTCCAACAGTAGACAAGATCGACGACTGGAGGGCCACCATCCAGAGTCTCATCGGCTTCGCCAACGGCGACACTCAACGGCAGCCGAGCGCGTCGCAGCCGTAGCCAGTCAGCCAGGCACGAGCCGGTGGCGACAAGACCAGTGGGGGTGCAACCACTGTGCACTCTCCGCCCCGAAGGCCAAGATCGCCGACTCGCTGGATCCACCTCGACAGCGACTCCACCGCATCATCAGATCCACGAGCTCGTCGCGACCAACGCCAAGTTCTTCACGAACGACAGCAAGAAGACGCTCGTACTCGCATCGAGCGCCAGAGAGAAGCGCGACGTCAATCAGACCAGCGCGCTGGGCCCTCTATCGACATGCATGCGCCAGGGGAACCAGGCGACTTGCCGTACGCGGTAGGTTGCCCTGCGTTCACTCGTGAGCTGCGGCAAGTCCAGTGGCCCAGCATGAAGAATTTCAAGCCAGACGTACCAGAGAAGTACGACGGCAAGTCGCATCCGTCGGAGTTCCTCAGCATCTACACCATCGCGGTGCAGGCTTCCGGGGGGCGGGAAAACAAGATCCTTGCCAACTACTTCCCGCTGGTGCTCAAGCCCAACGTCAGGTCCTGGCTCATGCACTTGCCGGACAACTTCATATCCTCTTGGGCAGACCTATGCCATCAGTTTGTCGGCGCCTTTACAGGTGGCCACAAACCTCATGGCCAATTGAGTGACCTTCATCTGCTTGCCCAAAAGGAAGGAGAGCCCCTGCGCAAGTACATTCAGAGATTCAGCCGTGTACAGCACAACATCCCAGATGTCCACCCTGCCGCGGTCATCAGCGCGTTCCATCAGAACGTGCGTAACCGCAGGATGCGGGAGGAGATGGCGATGTGCAAGATCAGAGACGTCAGTGAGCTGTATGCCCTGGCCGACAAGTGTGCACGTGCTGAAGAAGGGAGGACACTCCCCGGAGAGAATACAGGAGCAGGAGGATCTGACAGCGAGGATGCTGCCCCGGCAAAGAAAAACCGGCGGCGGAACAGGATGAAGAAAGGCAAAGATGTGCTAGTCGTTGAGCAGTCCGGCAACGAAGGTGGATCCAAGAAAGCCAAAGTTGGTAGCACCGGCAAGGAGATTGCCGCATGCACCAACTGCCAGGCTGTGGCGGTCGCCGACACGCAGGACGGCACCGACAAGCAGTACTGCAAGATTCACCGCACCAAGGGCCATGACCTCCAGAGCTGCAAGAAGGTCGAGCAGCTTGTCCAGTAGCAAAAGGCTGAGTACGAGCGACGCGACAAGGAGAGGGCCCAAGGAGGCGCTGGAGAATCTGGCAAGAAGCGCGCCGGCCGGGGAGGACGCCGCGGCAAGGCCAAGCAGCGGCAAGGAGACAGACCTCCCCGCGGCCGCGACAAGGATGAAGATGACGACGACGACGAAGACATGGATGATGTCGAGACCAGCGAGCAGGAGTTCCAGAAAGCCACAGAGGTCTTGTGCGTTGACGGCGGTGCTTCTCTGCATACTTCACACCGCCAACTCAAGCAGTGGGTGCGGGAAGTCAATGCAGCGGAACCACCTGTCGAGTCACGCAAGCTTCTAAAATGGTCCAGCACACCTATCATCTTTGATATTGAGGACCACCCTGATCGCACAACTGCGGTCGGGTGCTTGCCGATGTTGGTTTCACCAACTATCCGCAACCTCAAGGTCACTAAGATGCTAGTTGATGGAGGGGCCGGCTTGAACCTGATCTCCTCCGCTGTACTCCAGAAACTCCAGATCCCTGACAGCGAGCTTGAAGAGACCGGCACGTTCCAAGGAATCAACCCGGGAAGGAGCAAGCCGAAGGGGAAGGTCACGTTGCCAGTAACATTTGGCAGCAAGCTGAACTTCAGGACTGAGAGGGTCACTTTTGACGTTGCCGATATTCCATTGCCTTACAATGGGATACTTGGCCGTCCAGCACTCGCCAAGTTCATGGCAGCCTCTCATTACGCATACAACATGCTGAAGATGCCAGGCCCGATAAGCATCATTTCTGTCCCTGGCGACAAGAAGGATGCTCTTATCTGCGCCGACAAGATCTACCGGGAAGCGGCAGCCGCAACAGACTGCAAGTCACTTACCGCTGAAGCTCCCGGGGGGAAGAAGAAGACCAAGTCCGGTAAGAGTTCTGATGCCCACTCCAGCAAGCGCACCTCTTCGGAGTGCTGCGCTGCCGTTGAGGACGCACCATCAAGCTCCACCAGCAAGTGTAAGAAGACAATGGCAGCTCCGCCAGAGACGAAGAAGGTGTCCGCCGAGGAGGACGGCACTAGTGGTACCTTCACCATCAGTGCCACTCTCGACCCTAAATAGGAAAGCGCGCTCATTGCTTTCCTGCGGGCGAATGTCGACGTGTTTGCGTGGCAACCATCTGACATCCCCGGTGTTCCCAGGAAAGTAATTGAGCACCACCTTGCCGTTTGTCCTCATGCGCGGCCCATCAAGCAGAAGGTCAGGAAGCAAGCAATGGAGCGCCAAGAATTCATTGCAGAAGAGATCAAGAAGTTGGAAGCAGCAGGCCTTGTCAGAGGAGTGCTCCATCCTACGTGGTTGGCCAATCCTGTAGTCGTGCGCAAGGCAAACGAGAAATGGATACTTTGTATCGATTTTACCAATGTTAACAAAGCTTGTCCCAAAGACCCATTTCCTTTGCCGCGCATTGACCAAATTGTTGACTCCACAGCCGGATGTGTTTTGCTTTCATTTCTTGACGCATACTCAGGATACCATCAGATCTTCATGGCAGAAGAGGATGAGGAGAAGACCGCATTCATTACTCCATGTGGCACGTACTGTTTCATACGGATGCCTTTCGGATTAAAAAATGCTGGTTCAACATTTGCAAGAGTAGTCCATGTCGCTCTGGAGCCACAAATGCACAGAAATGTGGAAGCCTACATGGATGACATAGTGGTCAAGAGCAAGGACAAGGCAACTCTGATCCAAGATTTAGACGAGACCTTTGCAAATCTGCGCAAGATCAACCTCAAGCTCAACCCTGAGAAGTGTGCGTTTGGAGTCCCCTCCGGCAAGCTTCTCGGGTTCTTCGTGTCTCAGCGGGGAATCGAAGCCAATCCCGACAAGATCAAGGCCATTGAGCAGATTGAAGCACTAAAGCGCGTCAAGGATGTACAAAGACTTGCCGGTTGCGTGGCTGCTCTCAGAAGGTTTATCTCTAGGTCTGCTGAGCGCGCCCTGCCGTTTTTCAAATTATTGAAAAAGGCAGGTCCAATGAAATGGACTCCGGAAGCGGAGGCCGCGCTGTAAGACTTGAAGAGATATCTGTCCTCCCATCCAATACTTGTCGCACCTAACCCACAAGAGAAGTTACTGCTATATATAGCAGCAACCAATCAAGTGGTTAGTGCTACGTTAGTAGCGGAGAGGGAGGCAAATGACGAGCCAGCAACCACGGCAAGCACATCCAGTGACAAGCAGGGGGCTTCCCCGACAAGCTCTGGTCCCGACAAGGATGGATCTGTGCAGACGCGCGAGGAGATACAGAAGAAAATGGTGCAGCGCCCAGTTTACTTTGTCAGTTCCCTTCTGCAGGGGGCTAGGTCAAGGTACTCTGGCGTGCAGAAATTGCTTTTCGGCCTTCTCATGGCCTCGAGAAAGCTGCACCATTACTTCCAAGCACACGAGATCACAGTTGTCACTCGCTTTCCGCTGAAGAGGATACTACAGAATCCAGAAGCGACAGGCAGGATTGTTGAGTGGGCACTGGACTGTCAAGCTTTGGCCTCAAGTTTGAGAGTACTTCAACTATCCAAAGCAGAGCATTGGCAGAATTCATAGCAGAATGGACGCCAACACCAGATGAAGAAATTCCGGAAACGAGCATCCCCGTCAAGGAAGCAAGCAAAGAGTGGCTGATGTACTTTGATGGTGCCTTTTCGCTGCAAGGCGCCGGCGCTGGCGTGCTGCTTGTCGCACCCACCGGAGAGCACCTCAAGTACGTAGTCCAGATGCACTTTCCCAAGGAGCAAGCAACAAACAATACTGCAGAGTATGAAGGCTTGCTTGCCGGTCTCAGGATCGCGGACCTTGGGATCAAGAAGCTCATTGTCAGGGGTGACTCGCAGCTTGTCGTCCGCCAAGTGAACAAGAGCTATCAAAGTCCGTTGATGGAAGCTTACGTCGACGAAGTGAGAAAGCTAGAAGAGCACTTTGACGGCCTACAAATGGAGCATGTCCCGAGAGCTCAGAACGCCATTGCCGATGGCCTGTCAAAGTGCACTGCACTTCAGTTACCTGTGGAACCAGGGATTTTTGTGCTCAAGCTGACTCAACCGTCCGTAACGCCATCAACTGGACAGAGCAAGAAGAGGAAGTTGATTTCTGGAGACTATTTGCCGGCAGAGCTTCCCGAAGCCGCCGCCAAGAAGGTCCCCAAGATCAACGCCAAGAGTGCTGAGGAGCATTCTGCTCCGGCAAGCCCCAGGGTTTGTTCCGTTGAAGCAGAAGCTCCCGACAAGTTTTGCACCAGCAAGCTTGTCGGGGAACTTCAAGCTCCGGCAGAGCCGCAGGTTCTTGCCGTAGAAGCGGATGTTCCCGCAACAGCAGATTTGCCTTTAGTCCTTGTTGTCGAGCCACAAGCTCCAGCATGGGCACAGCAGATTGTTCGTTTCCTTCAGACAGGAGAACTTCCCGAAGAGCAGGAAGAAGCGGAAAGAGTAGCCCGGCAGTCAAGTATATACCAGTTTGTCGACAAGACACTGTACAGAAGAAGACTCAACGGTGTGAAATTGAAGTGTATTCACCGGGAAGACGGACAAAAGCTGTTGGCAGAGATACATGGAGGCATATGTGGTCACCACATTGGCGCAAGAGCACTTGCCGGCAAAGCATTCCGGCAAGGTTTCTTTTGGCCGACAGCCCTCCAGGATGCAACTGCACAAGTAAACAAGTGTGAAGCGTGCCAGTTCCATTCCAAGCAGATACACCAACCAGCTAAAGCTCTCCAGAAGATCCCTTTATCCTGGCCATTTTCGGTCTGGGGGCTCGACATCCTCGGCCCCTTTCCCCGAGCAGTCGAGGGCTTTGAGTACTTGTACGTTGCAATCGACAAGTTCACAAAGTGGCCGGAAGTGGAACCAGTGAGGAAGGTGACAGCACAGTCAGCAGTCAAGTTCTTCAGGTCGATTGTTTGCCGCTTCGGGATCCCTAACAGGATAATCACCGACAACGGCACACAATTCACAAGCCGCACCTTCATGCAGTACGTCCAAGATCTTGGCGCCAAGGTCTGCTTCGCTTCTGTTGCTCACCCGAGAAGCAACGGTCAAGCCGAGAGGGCAAATGCTGAAGTGCTGCGCGGGCTCAAGACCAGAACTTTCGACAGGCTGCACAAGTGCGGAAGAAACTGGATCGAGGAGCTGCCGGTGGCTCTTTGGTCGATCAGGACAACGCCAAATCGAGCCACTGGCCAGACACCTTTCGCTCTAGTCTATGGAGCAGAGGCAGTTCTCCCCACGGAACTCGTATACGGGTCACCTCGAGTGCTCGCTTATGATGAGCTCGAGCAAGAGCAGCTGCGACAAGACGACGCGGCTGCTCCTTGAGGAAGACCGTCTTCAGGCTGCTGTGCGGGCTGCTCGCTACCAGCAAGCTTTGCGCCGCTACCATAGCCGCAAAGTTAATGCCAGAAGTTTCGAGGAAGGCGACCTTGTTCTTCGGCGTGTTCAGTCCGCCAAGAATTCCAACAAGTTGACGACGAAGTGGGAAGGCCCTTACCAGGTGAAACGAGTCACTAGGCCTGGCGCTGTCCGCCTTGAGACCGAAGATGCCATACCGGTGAGCAACTCCTGGAATATTGAGCATCTTCGTAAGTTTTACCCGCAAGGCGCGGTTGCCGGAACCTGTTCCGGCAACCACCTTTTGTACAAGTCTTGCCGCTGTTGCATGTAATCCTTTGTACAAAGCCGGGCGCAGACCCCGTGCATAAGTAAAGCTCATGTGCTCCGCACATCTTGTCAATTTCATGCTTTCTATTTTTTGCATGTGTTATCTGACACTTTGTGCAGCACCTACTCCCCGGTAAGCAATAACGAGCCGCAAGGCTCCATATCTTTATTTTCTCTTCTTTCTTTTTTCTCAAGGAAAGGAAGGTTCCCCTCGCCCACAAGTTTGCCGGGGAGGAAAGGAGAAGATAATGGTATGGACCAGGCGTCGTTCAAGAAAGTTTCGCCTTGCCGGGAAGCAAACAACAGAAAAGCTAAGTTGCCAAAGCTTGAGCAATCAGATTTTTAATTTTTTAAGTTATCTCCCTTGAACGACCGCACTTTGTATGGAAAACCTGTGCGCGGAGGAACCAACTCGTAGCTAGTTGCGCCCTTACTTTGTTTCGAGTCCGCTCAACAACTTAAGTGAGCTGCAACTAGATGCGACAAGGTTTCTTGTCGGTAGCGGCACCGCCAGCAGGCTACTGACGTCCCGCACTCAGCGCTCGCGGCTCGAGTGCCTGCACCGGCAAGTTCCCTAAAAGCGTAGGGTAAAAAGACATACAAAGGGAGGAATCAAGTAAAGGGAATAACATTGCAATCATTACATAGAATAAAGTTATATTACAAAGATAGCCTGTCGCAGCTCTAACAGATTGTTTCCATTACATGACAAACAGCGACAAGAAAAGAAGAAAATGGGCGGCCTAATCTACGCGATCGCCCTCGATCCTCTTGATCCCGCTCACCTTGTCCACAATGGGTGCGACAAGGGCCTTGAGCGCCTCCAGATCAGCATCCGGCGGCAGGGTCTTGAGGACGTTGGTGAGGTTGAGGCCCGGATTGCGGAAGGCCACCTTCACCAACACTTTCTGAACAGCTCCCGCGCAGATTTTGCGCGACTCGTCGGCCAGTTGCTTTGGGATCTTCTCCCGGAGCCGCTGAAGGGCCGTCGCCACGCCTTTGAAGAACAAGACGAGCTTGGCGCTGGGTTGCAGGTTCTCGTCGGAGGGATACCCGAGATCCTCCATCCCCAGCTGTGCCAACTCCCTGTCAATGTCTGTGGCAGCATTCACAAGACTCTCCGTCCAGTGCTCCACAGTCTCCCGGAAAGCATTCTGGGTGGCGGCAACACTTTCCAGCAGCGCCTTGTCGGCCTTGATCTCTTCTTTCAAGGCCGCCTCCTGCTTCTTGGCGCCGTCCAGCGTCTTGGTCAAAGCGGTCAGCTTCAACTCAAGACCCGTGTTGGAGTCCTTGGCGGCGCTGAGCTCTTTGCCCTTCTCGGCGAGATCGGCCTCCAGCTGTGCCACCTTCGTCTCCAGTTCCTTCTTGGCGGCCTCGGCGGCAGCGGCAGCATCCTCCGCCTGCTTAAGGGCTCCGCCGAGTTTTTCCTCGTGCACGGCAAGCTCCTCCTCGTGGGCGTCAAGATTGACCTTCCGCTGCGCCAGCTCGCCCTCCTCCGCGGATAGCTTCACAGCGGCAAGCCGCTGCTGCTCTTCGACTTCGGCCTTCTCGAGGAGGAAGGCCTTCTGCGCTTCGTCGAGTTGCTCCCGCTCCTCTGCCAAGGACCGACGAGCTTCCTGGTGGAAGCCTCGGAGCTCCTCGGCGCGCTTCTCGATGTCTGCTCCCGCCTTCGCGACAAGCGCCTCGCGGGAGTCCAGCTTGGCTTGCCGCGCGCGGTAGAGCGACAACAACTTCCGCAGCAGCCGCTCCTCCTCAGGCTCATTGCTGCTGCTGCTCAGCGCATCAACCAGCGTCAGCCCCGCGGAGGCGAGCACCTCCCCGTTGAAGATCTCCCCCTCGACCGGCGCCCTGGAGCTTGACGCCCAGGGGAGGTTGATGAAGACGTCATCGCCGGCCTTCAAGTAGATGCCTGGCTGGGGCTCTTCGGAGCCTGGTGCTGCGGCAGCGGCGGACGGGTCGGCGGTCGGTGTAGCGCCTGGCGCTCCTGCGGCCTCAGGGCCGTCAGTGCGATCGCCAGACCCCTCGCCAGTTGCTGCGGAGGCAGCCTTGGCGGCCTCTGCGCCGGCGGGATCGCCAGCACCGGCTGCTTCTCCGGCGGCAACCTCGGTCTCCATCGGCTCCGTAGCAGATGGGTCTGACAGCCGGAAAGGGGAGAAGAGTCAAGCAAAAATCCAACAAAAAGGAGATCAAGAGAAGAAGAACCCAAGGGAAATCTTGTAGCGAAAGGATTACCTGTACCGGGTTCTGCAGTCATGGTCTCCGCCGTCGGGGGGCCGCTGGTGCTGTCCCTTGCCGGAGAACCCTCCCTTGCCGGAGACTTCTCCCTTACCGGGAAGCCCTCCCTTGCCGGAGAGTTCTCCCTTGTCGGGGGATTCTCCCTTGGCTCCTGGTGGGGCTACTCTGCTCCTACACAAATCAGCAATCAAATATCAGCAAAGACAGAGTATCCATGCGCACCTCACAAGCGGAAAGCAAACCATATACTTACGCTGGGGGCTGCTCTGGAGAAAAGTTGCCGGGTCCGGCAAGGTTGTCTCGGGCACACCTCCTGCTGTCGCAGTAGGTTCATCCTCGATGACAATCACCGGGACCTTGGCCCTCTTTGCTGCTCTCTGGGCCAGAGTCCTAAAAAGGAACAAGTTCAGAGTAAGCAAATGAGATACAAGACAAAACAGCAAAAATTGAAGAACTGCAAGTACAGCAAGAGAAGCTTACTCTTCTTCTTCTTCCTCGTCGGAGCTGAACGCGGAGAAGTCGAAGTCCGGCGCGCGCCCGGCGCGAGGAGGCGGAGAAGAAGCTTCCCTTGGCCGCTTGGCGGGAGCAGTGGCAGTGGTCTGAGACGACCCCGCTCCGGCTGCCGGCGCGGCGTGAGCAGCGGCAGGAACTGAAGCGGTGGTCCGGCTAGACCCCGCTCCAGTTGTCGTCGCAGCATGAGGGCTCCCGCGGCAATGGTGTTTGCCGTGGTGGAGCGTGTCACGCGGCGCGGCGACTGTTGACCCGCTTGCCGCTCCGCTACGTCACCAGCCTTGCGGAGACGCCTTCTTGGTGGGGATGGAGGCTCTGCTTGCGGCGAGCTGTCTGAAGATGAGGAGGAAGACGAGTTGATCTCCAGCGAGCCGCTCGTATCCTTGGCGGGCTCGCTCGACCCGACGCCATGTCCGGCAAGTTCTTTCCCGCCGGCGGGCTCCCCTCGCTCGGCACGGCTTGCCGCCTCTGCTGCTTCTGCCTCCTCCACGGTGAACCCAAATGCGCCCGCGGCTGCGGCTGCCGCCGCCTCTTCCAGCCTAGTGGCTATGAGTGCCATCTCCGCATCCGTGGTGTCGCGGTTGAGGCCATCCTTCTCGTCGGAGCGAATCGGCACTTCTACCAAGTCATCGAAGAACTGCTGCACAACGTCCTCTGCAGGCTCCTGCCAAGTTGGCACAATTCCATGTGAGTCGCACAGCGGCATCATTGCACGGATGCGGTCGAGCGCGGAATTGTTGCACAACGGAACGACACCCCCCGGCAACCTGAACACTTCGGGATGTTGGGGGTCATACTTGAAGAGCTCCTGGAGCATCGCGTTGAGCTCCAGAACAGTGAAGTTGTAGTTGAGGCCCGGGCGCAGTCTCATGATATCCGCCGCATTCTTGAACTCCCAAGTGGGTCTCCCCCGTTCCTGCAGGGGGGCGATGCGGCGGCGAAGAAAGTCTGCGCCAACAGCGCCTACAGTGAGCCCGGCAAACCTGAGGCGCAGGATCCGGGTGACAGCAATCTTCAACCTGTCGTCTTCCGGGGCCACGTCACTCCAATCGCTGCCGCGTGCTACTGGGGTTTGGTGCCGGGTGGTGAATGGCTGCGGGTTCTCCTCGTCAATCCAGCACCAGTCTGCTCTCCACTCCTCCCACTTGCCGCGGAATTCTCCCTCCAGATAAGTTTCCTTCTTGCCGGCCCTCGAGATCCAGGCGATTCCGCCGGATAAAGGCTCTCCTCTCTCTACTCGGGGTATGAAGAAGTGGCGAAAGAGGGCTACGTTGGGATGGACTCTGACAAAGTTTTCGCAGAGGTGTGCGAAAACTGCCATGGTCAGAACGGCATTGGGGGTGAAGTCAAGGAGGTGGAATCCGTAGGTATTCATGATGTCGCAGAAGAATTCAGAGAAAGGCGGACAGAGCCCGCAGTAGAAGAACCAAGCGAAGAAAGGGTATCCGTTTGGGGCCTTCTTCCAAGCGGCGGCGGGGAGTACCTTCGTGCGCGGATGCGCTCGTGTCTCCGTCGACCAGAAGAGGTAGTAGTTCTCCCTCAGCTCCCTCGCGGCAAGCTTGGGGGGGAAGACTGCTCGCTCCTTCCGCAGCGCCGCAAGCCACTGCGCCTCGATCGACTTCACGACCTTCCCCTTGTCGGCTTTTGGAGCCATGGCGGAAGTGGTGGAGGAGGTCGACGGCGTTGGTGGTGCTGGTGGCGATGGGGGGCGGAGCGCTGCTCTCTTTCGGCTTTGGGAAGACGAGGGAGCGGCGGAGATTTCTGAGGTTGGAGCAGCAACGGGCGAATGGGCGAACTGCCCCTGTTTCCGCTGCTTATAAAGGGGGAGGGGCGGACATTCCGCATTTCCGAATAAAGAAACCACCCACGATCTCTCCCATGATGCCGCATTCAACGCGTGCCGTTCGGGGAGGGCGCGGTGGATACGGAGAGAGATACGGCGTAACCTAGGCCGCGCGTGCCCGTGCCCTGTTTTGGGCCTGGCCCAACAGCGCTCGGCACCGTGTATGGCCCAGGCCCGGGGGCTCCTGCCGGTGTACTAGAGTAGGGATACCCTAGTATCCCGAACTTGTGCACGGGCAGTCGCAGCATCCCGCGGCAAGGCTTGCCGGGTGACCGCCAAGGTCCTCCGTGGTTCCTTTGGAGCCATTCAAGAACAAAGTATCCAAACCAAAGCATTCAAAGACCCCGGCAAGAGGAGCTTGCCGGGAAGGCCAACCAAGGCACCACAAGACCCCGGCAAGAGGAGCTTGCCGGGAAGGCCACCCAAGGCATCTCAAGGAACTTGCCGTGACGCGTCTCGCGTCCCGGCAAGGCCCGGTGAGCGACAAGCTCCCGGACGCGACAAGATAACGACCGCGGAAAGCGGCCACCACTCTGTGCCCGCGCTCCAGCACATCCACCAACGTGTCGCTCTGGGACCCTTCCAGGTGTACGTGGCGGGAGGCTGTGCAGCCAGCGGTGCGCGGTGGCAAGCAGCGCTGACAAGATCGCCATCGTGGCGAGCGGTGGCATCCCTGACGGTCCCTTTTGCACTGTTTAGGCGACACAGACGGGCATTTAATGCCCTTGTCCCCTGCCGTCAGGGTTAGGTATGATACACTGTAGTAGGTAGCTGTACCTACCGCAGCACCTTTCCATTTTTACCTTTTGCCTCCGTTGCCACCTGTCGATGACCCCTTGAGCATATAAAAGGAGGCCCATGCGCAACGTAGAGGGGGGTTCGCAAAAAAACACTCACGCTCGGTCTCGTTAGCGGCTGGTGTGTACTGTAGCACTCCACGCTCCCGAGCAAGAACTCAATACAAACCACAAAGCAGGAGTAGGGTCTTACGCATCCGTGCGGCCCGAACCTGGGTAAACCGCTTGTGTGTTTCGCCTCGATCTGTTCTTCGTGCCACCTCCGCCCCCCGCCGAACCGAAAGGGACTCGGTCCGCCGGTCCCATAGGTGTTCGTGGATTAGTTCCCCGACATAGGGAATATTCCTTTTCCATTAAAGAAATGACCCAATTTGCCCTAGGTTGCGAAGCAACCTATATTTCCATCACTCCTAAAATTCCCAAATAATTATCATAAATTGTTTGGGTCATACCTTCCTCAAATATGGCAAAATATTTCATTTGCCATGTTCCTCATCATGCTCAATTAATTCATTTCCTATTTTGTCCTGAATGGTAGTTTGTGAAGCAAGTGCCATTTAGATTTTTCCCAATTGACCCCAAACTTTTTGGACAACTTTTCATGTCCAAATAATTGCCTCATGCAAAAATTCAACTTAATTTTCCTAGTAAATATTCCTGAGCAATTTTTCAAAGTTCCTGTCTGAGGGAATTGTTTGTGAAGGAAGTACTAGCTAGGTTAACCCAATTGAGTTGATATTTTGCATGGTCTGCTTGATATCATCAAATAAAAGCCCTCCTCGAGATTTGAGCTCATGCAATGCATCCATGTGAGTTGAGCATCAATTCTTTGTTTTAGTTAGTGAAGCAAGTATATTTTATATTTCTCCATTATGGCTGAAAATTTTCCTGAGCCTTCTCCTACCCATATAACCTATCTCCACCAAATTTGGGCACATGTAATTGAGCCATTTTCCCTCAAGAATTTTCCCAAGATTCTGCCCAGAGGGATGCTTTGTGAAGCAAGTACTATTTTGGTGTACCCAAATAGTACGAAACTTTTACAGGGTCTTCATATGCCCAAATGACTCACCTACACCAAATTTCAGCTCAAGTGGATACACTATGTGAGTGCCCCTTCCTGATCAAGTTTTTGGACCAGATTTGGTAGTACAAAGCAACTATGCTAAATACTTGTCCAAATAGCCTAAAAATTGACAGGATTGTAGTCCTTCTTATTCTAAACCTCCCAGACATGAGCTCTGGCTCTTATCTCTTCTCTATTCTCGACAGCATCATGCAACAGTTTGCAACAGCAAACTTCAGTGCAGTAATCCCATCGATCCAGATCTCCTTTCTTTGATCCATCACCTCTCTCGGGCTCAGTGATGCAGGGACTCATCACCAGACATATCACGACACCCCCTCTTGTCCTCGTCATGCCAGTCTGCACGGTGACCACGGTTTTGGTATGCATTTGCCGCGTCCATAGCGTCTTCTTGCTCGGCCCCTCCTCTGCTCAGCGTTCCAGTGCGCCCGTGCAGGTCCAGCGTGTTCCTATCGTCATCACCGTCCTCCTGGAGCCATTTCCCCCTTTGTTTGCTTCCGCGGCGAGTCGTTCCCGTTGTGAACAGAGCGCGTCCACGGGCGAGCTGTAGACGACCGTCTCTATTCACGTTGCGTCTTCTTCTTCCTCGTGCCTCTTGGCGTTGTGTCACCCCGTGAAGCTTGTCTTCTCTACCTCGTCGCATTCCCACGCCTCCCCATGACCCCTGAGCATCGCCAGAGCATTGATCGGATCCCCGCGGCGACACCCGAGCTCGGCCTCCCTCACCCGGCTATATATAGCCATGCCCGGCCTTGCCCGAGCTCACCATTCTCCTCCCCGTCCTCCCAAAGGCCGCCCCGACCACTCTACCAAGCTCTGGAGTCCCCCTTTGCCCTCCCTGGCCGCTGTGTCCATCACCGTCTGCAGCCTAAATCCGCTCAATGCCGAGCTCCCCCCCCCCTCTTTTCTACTACCAGAGGCCTCCTCCACCACCGCAAACCTCCCCGCACCACTAGCTCCTCTTCTCCACGACCAAGACGCCCTACCCCAACTTCGACCGAACACCATCCCACCACAGTCCAAGTTGTCATCGCCTCGGCCCTTCTCGGTGGTCGTGACCCAGCCCCTTGGATGCGGCTCTTCCCTATGAGCTTATCTGTAGGCGGAGCACCGCGAGAGGTGGCCAGAGCCACCCGGGAGCCTTGCAGGCGTCGCGCGGCCTCGCCCCCTCTCTATTCTTGTCGGGGGGAGAGGAGGGAAGAAGAAGAGAAGGGAGGAGGAGAGAGAAGGATAAGGTGGGCCCCACTTGGGAGTGAGACAAGCCCCGACCCCGCCACTGTAAGCGTGGATAAGTGGAAGCGCATTCTGCGCTTTATGATTTCCCCATGGGAAGACGTATTTTGCTAGAGTGCGCGACCCGTTGAGCTGTCAGGGACCCCTTTGTGAATATTTTCTTTGCAAACAAGTCCCTGGCAGAAAACCCTTCACCACTTTTTGCTCGTAACTCCGATTGAGGTGAATCCAAAGCCCACGTCTTCGTATCGTCGAGCCCGTTCTGTTCCTATCATTTTCACTATGGCTTGACATACTGGAAATGAACATTTTTCCTTTGCCCCTAATCAGCCCCCTTCGGGAGAGAAACCTTTTCGGCAATTCCTTCCGCGATCTTTCTGCGCTTCTCCCCAGTGGTTTCTTCATCCCCAGGCAAGCCATGAAAACCACTTGCATGATTGCATGCAGTAGCCATGGTTTTCAACTTGAATATTTAATAGATCTCTGCTTATTTGTCTGCAACTATTATCATTGTTTCGGTACTACTTCTAGTTCCATGTTCACCTTCGTGCTTTGATTCGATGCATCTGGTTATCATGCTAGTATTACTTTCATATGATATGCTTGGTAGTAGTACCTGTTGGTGTTGGTCATCTTCCGTGCATGACTATCGTTTGTTATCGAGTATCGTGGTTATGCATGTTTCCTTTGCATCTAGATGATTAAATGCTTGCATGGTAGTATTATTGATATGTTCTTGCATAGTATTCATTATTGATGCTAGTGGTCTCAAGTTATGCTATGAGTAGTGTTATACTTGTGATTTCCATGCTCGTCAGTATTCCGTGCTCATGTGGATAAATGTTTTAATGTTGTTGTTATGCTCGTTGATTATGTTGCACCCCCATGATGATATTGATATCATGCTCATGCATTGTAATTTCATCATGTTATTTTAATATGGCTCAGCTTATTGCATTCAAGTTTAACCAGACTTAAATGAACTTGAACAACTATTGGCTGAGTCATGGTGCCACCAAATCGAGCTGACCAGTGAAGCCACACTTGCCTTATGGGAGGGTCCTAACTAGGTCTATTATCATGCCTCTCGCTGGTGCCTCCAACGAGGGAAGGTTATGCATGGGTGCTACCTTGGCCGGGTAGGACGGCATAAGCCTTGTGTGCCCATTGTTGTTGTAAGGATCCTTGTCCCCGTATGGGACCGTTGTTTGTTTTGCAATGACGATGGCCGTTGATGCCTTTGGTAGGCACGAGGCCACCCATGACTTATCCGAGAGGGGAGTTGGTCGAAGTGGCCGGGAGAGTGTCATGGCAGTAGATCGGTTTTGTCGGAATGACATTGGTCCACCCGAATGGGAGTGCGAGGCCATGGGTTCCGTGGTGTGGGTAAAGTACGCTACCTCTGCAGTGTGTGTGTTTAAATCTATCGATAGTCGTGCCCACGGATATGGGCCCAGTTCATAGTCGGTCACACTATGGGTTAACAGTAATATTAATAACTTGATTAATAACAACCCTGGTTCAATGATGAGAAATAGATTGGTTGTGATCAACAGAGGATCATTGTGGTATCATGGATACTGAGTTGATGGATATTTGTGATGTTGTGCGAGAATCATGGGTAAATGTCAAGCTCCTTGTGGTCATGTAATGATTACTACAATATTTTAATACCAAGCTTGATTGGATCCTGAGATGATCGTGTGATGTCCGTGATGGTAAGCTTATGCATGTGCTGGTTACGAGGTAACCCAACCAGAGTAAGTTTGTGCATGATAATGTCATCATGTTGCATGCTATTATCATCATGTTCATATGTTCATGCCATGCTCATATTGTTCTAGTTGTATCATGTTCATCTTGTTCATGCTATGATTGATCTGATAGTATCATGTTAATCCTTCTTAACTGTAATTGTCATGTTGTTGTCTGTCTTGATTGCTCTTGGTTGTTGTGAGCTTTCAAGTACATTCAATGTACTGACCTAGCGAGTCATACCAGATTGCAGGTCATGCTAGATTTGATTACTTGTTTGTCGTGGATTCCTTGTTTTGCGAGCTAGGATAAGCGTTCCAGCCAGAGTCCCTGCATAGTGGAGTTCATCACCATCGTTGTTGTTCCGCTGCTAGAGTTATTCTGTCGCATCGTGTTGTTCTGCTGCTTGCATGGAGAAACCTTGGTATGCGTAGTGTCGTCGTGCCGATGTAATCCCCTTGTACCCATATAGCTTGTAATAAAGAGCTGATTTGTTCTATGCTAAGCAGTGTCATATTCCAGAAGACTTCTCCTCAATCTCTGGGCTGGAATACGGGGCGTTCCGGTTTCTCTAAGCCGTGGTGCCACAGGCTTGGTATCATAGCAGGTCTGGCTGTAGGACGCCCTAGCCCGCGCGAGCGTTAAAAAAGGGTAGTATAGAGCCCAGTTGGTTTGTTGCACTTGTTTGTTGCATTTGTTTGTCGCATAGCATGCATATAGATTATTATCTGGTCGCTGATAGTAATCTTGCATGTGTAGTTGGTATCTGTTTCGATCCAATACCTACACCATCCCTCTTTGCATGCCTGCTCTTAGGTTTTTGGCGTCATCTCTGTCCCAACAGAGTGATGCCATGGTACCAGCGTTCCAGACACCATTTGCAGGAGTTATGCTCGGATATCGCGTTGATATCTTTCTGCCATCCTCCCATATCGTTTCGGTGATAGACTTGTCTCTATCCCGAATCGTGCCTCCCATCTCGCCCCTTTGGCAACCCTTACTGATCTTGGTTATCAGAAAAGGGCAATGCCGGCAAGCCTTGCTTTTCCACCACTATCCTACCCTGTCATCCCATTCTTTGGACATGTATGGCTCCTTTCCGTACGCTTGATGATGATGAGGTTGTGACCTTGTGTCTCGCTACATGATCACCAAGTCCTTCCTCACCTGTGTATCCGTCCAAATGCAACCGGTGTTCAGCCAGCGCTTGGTGTAGCCTTGGTTACACCAACTCCTTCCACACATGGATTCACTTTTCGTGCACACCGCCATAGCATATTAGACCGAAATACCAGAGTTTCTGCGAGGTTTGTGTGCTTAGGTATGCATGCATATTATTATTGTGAGTAGCAGTAATATGTGATGTTGCTTGATTATATTATTATTTCTATGTTTTGTGTGCTTTTGTTTTCGTCATTTATTTTGCTTCTTTCTTTGGGCTTTCGGTGTTACATATTTTCCCCTATTAAAGTTGCTCGTCAACCGACAATGGACCCGAAGAATTAGCAAGGAGTTCAAATATTTGCAACTCAGCAAAAGCAGAAAGGAACTCTCAGCCGACTACGGTGAAATGGGAAATATCTTATCTTGATGTTGATAACCAATTTTGCATTAGAGTGCACTCCTCACAATAGTACGGATAATCAAGTCTCCCTCAGTGTGCGCTCTTCATAACTGTGATGATCAAATCAGCAAGAAGATATATTGTGTGCAAGATCGACAGTATGTTATCATTCAAAGGTAATCAACAACCGAAATATTAAGATGGTATGTGTATGTGGTAATTGGTCCGCATATCACAATGAGAAGCTTCTGGTATAAGCAACCCAATCTTCCCTCGCAAGTGTCCAGAGAAACTTGTAAGGCAAGATTCATCTATCTTCCTCGGTACGATACGTACATGACTTCCCATGCAAGATACTCTGTCTTCTTCAGTAAGAAACCACAAAAGCTTCTAGCATAAGGTACCGAGTCCTTCCCCAGCATGTCTTTAAGGTGGGAAGCTTCTGAAGCATGATACCCAATCTTCCTCAGCAAGATACTCTCGATGGCTTCCAGCCAAGCCATCCAATCGTCCTCAGTATGACATTGGTGCAAGAAATTGCATTGTGAATTGACAACTTATGGTAGTGCATCCCAAGAACCAGATCCGCAACATTTTGGTCAGAAGCAAGAATCAGTCAGAACACCAGTCTACCTCGGAAATCAAATTCTCATATATATATATATTGTGAAGCATGTTGCCAAGATCTTGCAAGCCACTCGAACGAGGATCTGACAACCACATGAGGATTGTTAAAAGAAGGAAGTCGTTTATACACCATAGTGTGACAAAGAACTATGAAGATTGATGACAACAGTGATCTCTGCACAAGTACCTGTGAACCTGGAATATGATTCTGATGATCCCTTGTCTACTTTTCTCTGGTAACGGCACCACGCCTGTGTTCTGATCTGTTTTTGGCCATACGGGGTGGATGCCGACTTTATATTTCTCTATTCAACAACTGTCACGAGTCCTGAGCTACTTTCCGGCCATCTTGTACAGCTGTTGAGTTTCTTTTTGTCACAGTGGCCCTTTGCTCTGAACTGCTTTTCGTTCGTCTTAGGGAACTGCCACGTTCTTCTTATCAACATGGTCTCATGCTCTGAGTTTCTTTTCGGCCATCTTGAGTTGTGGTTGAGTTATTTCAGTGATGTCCCAGATCTGAGTTGTGACGACCGTTCTGGTGGCTACTGATTTATTTGCCGATTTCTTACAAGGGTTCGGATGATCATTTCCCTATGGTTAAGACTTGAGGAACAATGAACCTGCAATTTAAAGGATGTTACCATGTCAGGAGATGAGGATAAAAGTACTCCTGCCAGAATATTGCACCCGACAGTACCAATGGTCACACAAAGAAGCAATATGACCAAGCTCTTTCAGCAAAGGATCCAGACAAAGGAAACAGTAACGAAGGAGCAAGACTGATAATTGTTGCATGACCCACATGGTGCAGATACCCCGGACAGTCTAAGTTAGTATTGATCACCATGAATATTCACCTAAGGGGTCTACTCAATTTTGGTAAGGACCTCATACCAAGGCAACCCGCTCAGTCAACAATATGTGCTCAGATTTGTCAGTATCAAATATCTGGGTCTGTCAAGACAAAAAAAGAATCAATTCAACAGTTGACTCCAGCATCCATGGTAAAGTAGCACACAACCTACTATCCCCATGGACATGCCAATAGAATGAATAATCAGGATGATGAATAACAGTCTTGAGGCATGTATCCTCACTTATGAGGAGCATCAAAGGATATCCTGTCATGAACAAAAAAAATTCTTCTGCTAGCACCATAGTCAGTCAAGTCTGTGGGTACTATCATATAAGGTCGTACCCCTTTATGATGGCCACGACAGATGACAGCCAACTATTTGGAACAAATCCAATACTCAAGATAGTGGAGTCAGTCAAGATGATTCAGAAACTCCTGCGAGAAGTCAGAATCCATCAGGAGAACGGTTATGAACCACCTCACTATTTTGAACCCGAAGGAACTACAGTTAGTTGAGAGACCCAATGCAAGGAGTAAAAAGATTGGGTATCCACCAGGAAAGTCTAATCACCACTTCATGAAAGGTTGTCAAAGATAACACATCCATCGGAAAACCACTCTTGGACTTGTGAGACGGGCATATATTTCAGTCATGGTAATCTCAGCAAGTCAACAAATACGAAAAGAACTGGAGCCAGTATGAGCATGAACATGTAAGGTAAGTTCTGTCAGGATGAGGATACAGTGAAGCATACCACCCCAGAGCCAGGCAGCCTCGTCATATGAAATATAGTAGGGAACAATCTATAAAGGAAAAAAGGATACCCGAGTTGGAAATGGTTTCCTTAAGTCAGTATATTCATACTTGTTCCCTGAGCAACCAAATCTCGAGGACGAGATTTCTTTAAGGGGGGAAGGTTTGTCACACCTTGATTTTTGGCCCTTTCTTTTTCATTTGATTTTCTAAGGTTTTGCTTGAGTTTTCTTTTGCCGTGGCTATGTGGTCTGGAAACTGAAGAAGATGGCCTCTTCTTCCTCTCCAGAGTGGCTTGTCATCCTCAAATCCATCCCAAGACCTTGCCATTTCCATCTTGGACCAACCCCAATATTATCCTTCTAGGGAATATTCCTTTTCCATTAAAGGAATAACCCAATTTCCCTAGGTTGTGAAGCAACCTATATTTCCATCACTCCTAAAATTCCCAAATAATTCTCATAATTTTTTTGGGTCATATCTTCCTCAAATATGGCAAAATATTTCATTTGCCATGTTCCTCATTGATAACCCACAAGTATAGGGGATCACAACAGTTTTCGAGGGTAGAGTATTCAACCCAAATTTATTGATTCAACACAAGGGGAGCCAAAGAATATTGTCAAGTATTAGCAGCTGAGTTGTCAATTCAACCACACCTGGAAACTTAATATCTGCGGCAAAGTGTTTAGTAGCAAAGTAATATGATAGTGGTGATAATGGTAGCAAAAGGTAACAGTAGTAAAAGTAATGTTTTTGGTATTTTGTAGTGATGATAGCAATAGCAACAGAAAAGTAAATAAGTGAAGGACAATATATGGAAAGCTCGTAGGAAATGGATCGATGATGGAGAATTATTCCGGTTGCGGTTCATCATGTAACAGTCATAACCTAGGGTGACACAGAACTAGCTCCAGTTCATTGATATAATGTAGGCATGTATTCCGAATATAGTCATACGTGCTTATGGAAAAGAACTTGCATGACATATTTTGTCCTACCCTCCCGTGGCAGCGGGGTCCTTACGGAAACTAAGGGATATTAAGGCCTCCTTTTAATAGAAAACCGGAACAAAGCATTAACACATAGTGAATACATGAACTCCTCAAAATACGGTCATCACCGGTAAGTATCTCGATTATTGTCACTTCGGGGTTAACGGATCATAACATATAATAGGTGACTATAGACTTGCAAGATAGGATCAAGAACACTCATATATTGATGAAAATATACTAGGTTCAGATCTGAAATCATGGCACTCGGGCCCTAGTGACAAGCATTAAGCATAGCAAAGTCATAGAAACATCAATCTCTCAAACCATAACAAAACTAACTCGATTACATGATAGATCCCATCCAACCCATCACCGTCCAGCAAGCCTACGATGGAATTACTCATGCACGGCGGTGAGCATCATGAAATTGGTGATGGAGGATGATTGATGATGACGATGGCGACGGATTCCCCTCTCTGGAGCCCCGAACGGACTCCAGATCAGCCCTCCCGAGAGGTTTTAGGGCTTGGCGGCGGCTCCGTATCGTAAAACACGATGATTTCTTCTCCCTGATTTTTTTCTCCCCGAAACTCAATATATGGAGGTGGAGTTGGAGCCGGAGAGGCAACAGGGGGCCCACAAGGTAGGGGGCGCGCCCCCCACCCTCGTGGCAAGGTGGTGGCCCCCTGGCCTTCATCTTTGGCAGGTATTTTTCTTATTTTCTGAAAAGTGTCTCTGTGAAGTTTCAGGTCATTCCGAGAACGTTTGCTCCTGCACGTAAATAACACCATGGTAATTCTACTGAAAACAGCGTCAGTCCGGGTTAGTTCCATTCAAATCATGCAAGTTAGAGTCCAAAACAAGGGCAAAAGTGTTTGGAAAAGTAGATACGTTGGAGACGTATCAACTCACCCAAGCTTAAACCTTTGCTTGTCCTCAAGCAATTCAGTTGACAAACTGAAACTGATAAAGAAAAACTTTTACAAACTCTGTTTGCTCTTGTTGTTGTAAATATGTAAAGCCAACATTCAAGTTTTCAGCAAAGATTATAACTAACCACATTTGCAATAACGCATAGGTCTCAAGTTTACTCATATCAATAGCATAATCAACTAGCGAGCCATAATAATAAAACTCGGATGATAACACTTTCTCAAAACAATCATAATATGATATAACAGGATGATATCTCACTAGCCCTTTCTGAGACCACAAAACATAAATGCAGAGCAGCTTTAAAGACCAAGGGCTGACTAGACATTGTAATTCATGGTAAAAGAGATCCAGCCAAGTCATACTCAATGTAAACTAACAGTAATGAATGAAAATGACAACGGTGCTCTCCAACTAGTGCTTTTTAATAAGAGGATGATGACTCAGCATAAAAGTAAATAGATAGGCCCTTCGCAGAGGGAAGAAGGGATTTGTAGAGGTGCCAGAGCTCGGTTTTAAAACAGAGGTGAATGATATTTTGAGCGGTATACTTTCATTGTCAACATAACAACCAAGAGATGGCGATATCTTCCATGCTACACACATTATAGGCGGTTCCCAAACAGAATGGTAAAGTTTATACTCCCCCTTCCACCACAAGCATCAATCCATGGCTTGCTCGAAACAACGAGTGCCTCCAACTAACAAGAGTCCCAGGGGGAGTTTTGTTTGCAATTATTTTGATTTAGTTTGCATAAAGCATGGGACTGGGCATCCCGATGACCAGTCATTTATCTCGTGAGTGAGGAGCGGAGTCCACTCCTCTTGAGAATAACCCGCCTAACATGGAAGATACAGACAACCCTAGTTGATACATGAGCTATTCGAGCATACAAAACAGGATATTTATTTGAAGGTTTAGAGTTTGGCACATACAAATTTACTTGGAACGGCAGGTGGATACCGTATATAGGTAGGTATAGTGGACTCATGTGGAATAACTTTGGGGTTTAAGGGATTGGATGCACAAGCAGTATTCCTGCTTAGTACAGGTGAAGGCTAGCAAAAGACTGGGAAGCGACCAGCTAGAGAGCGACAACAGTCATGAACATGCATTAAAATTAATCAACACCGAATGCAAGCATGAGTAGGATATAATCCACCATGAACATAAATATCGTGAAGGCTATGTTGATTTTGTTTCAACTACATGCGTGAACATGTGCCAAGTCAAGTCACTTAAATCATTCAGAGGAGGATACCACCCTATCATACCACATCATAACCATTTTAATAGCATGTTGGCACACAAGGTAAACCATTATAACTCATAGCTAATCAAGCATGGCACAAGAAACTATGATCTCTAGTTGTCATTGCAAACATGTTTATTCATAATAGGCTGAATCAAGAACAATGAACTAATCATATTTATAAAAACAAAAGAGGTTGAGTTCATACCAGCTTTTCTCATCTCAATAAGTTCATCATATAATCATCATAATTGCCTTTCACTTGCACGACCGAACGATGTGAATAATAATAATAGTGCGCGTGCATTGGACTAAGCTGGAATCTGCAAGCATTCAATAAACAGGAGAAGACAAGGCAATATGGGCACTTTTGTCAGATCAACATTTATGCATATAAGAGCCACTTCAACAATTTAATCATGGTCTTCTCCTATCGACCCCCAAAGAAAAGAAAAGAAATAAAACTATTTACATGGGAAAGCTCCCAACAAGCAAAAGAAGAATAGGAAATATTTTTGGGTTTTCCTTTTAATTACCACTACAAGCATGGAAAGTAAATTAATTAAAAGCTACAACTATTTTTTTGGTTTTTCTTAAGGTTTATTAAACACACAAGAAGAAAGCATAAAAAGGGAAAATAAACTAGCATGGATGATACAATGAAAAAGTATGAGCACCGACATCTAGCAATGAGTGTGTGAGCATAAATGTAATGTCGGTGAGAAATACGTACTCCCCCAAGCTTAGGCTTTTTGGCCTAAGTTGGTCTATGGCCACGGCTAGCCTGGCTGATATCCATAATAGTAGTCGGGGTCGTACTGTGATGCAGCATGGCGACGAGCGGCCTCCTCTCTCCTCTCGTACTCGTCTGCCTCCTCTCTGGTAATAGTACATCCTCCTCTTGCCTGATAATCAAAGAAAGCAGGAGCAGGGAGAGTAATACGGATAGCACGACGTCTGTCGAAGATTAGTCGGTACTGGAGAGGTGATTCATTCCTCTCAACAAACTGGTGATGAACCATAGCATTAAAGTCTAGGTAAGCAGGTGGTAATTCAATATCATCTTCGCGTATGTCTATACCAAGAAAATTAGCTATGCGGGTTGCATAAATTCCTCCAAAGAAATCTCCATTATATCTATTAAGGTGCAACCTACGTGCAACAATGGCTCCCAAATTATAAGATTGGTCTCCTAACACAGCACTCCTAAGAATACTGAGATCGGGGACACACATGTGACATGCCTCATCTTTACCATTAATGCATCTACCTATGAAGAAAGCAAAATAATGTATAGCAGGAAAGTGAATGCTCCCTATGGTAGCTTGTGTAATATCTCTGGATTCTCCCACAGTTATACTAGCAAGAAAATCTCTAAATTCAGATTTGCGAGGATCCCTTATACTACCCCATTGTGGAAGTTTGCATGCAGTGGTAAAATCCTCTAAGTCCATAGTGTAAGATTTATCATAAAGATCAAACAGGACAGTTGGAGAATTACGTGAAGTTGAAAATTCAAACCTCCTCACAAAGGAACTAGTGAGATTATGATACGGACTGCACTTCTCTTCCTCGAAGCTCACGAGATCAGCATTACACAAATATGTGTTGAATTCTTCTTTTATTCCCGCTCGATCCATAAAATTTTCAGAAGGCCACTCACAAGGACGCACTGGAGCGTCTCTTGGTGGCTCTTCATTAGCATCACGCATTGCAAGCCTGGGTCCTTGCTTCCTTGAAGAACCACCTTGGAACATTTTCCTAAGCATTTTTCTTTCTCTAAAAAATTCTGAAAATTTTTATTAACTTCAAAATAAAAGTAAACCAAACTCAATAATATTGATAGCAACTACTCCTACAAGTGCCTAGGGCCTATATCATGCATCAAAACTACTTGGAACCATATAAATTTGACATGCAAGCTCAAGAATAGGGTCACCTAAGCAGCAAAAATTTGCAATGAATAAAGCACTAGAACAAAAACTAATTGGACCAATGGGGGAGTGACATACCAACGAACAATCTCCCCAAGCAGTTTTGTGAGAGGTGCTTTGAGCAAGGAGATCGAAAATGGCAGCAAAACGAGCTTGAACTCGGGTTTGAGCTGGTTATTCGTGTTTGGGGGAGGAAGATGAAGTGTGTGGGTGCAGGAATAAGTGGAGGAGGGCCACCATGGGCCCACGAGGCAGGGGAGGGCACCCTAGAGGGGTGGGCGCGCCCTCCACCCTCGTGGGCAGGTGGTTGGCCCCCTGGTGTGTTCTCAGTTCCATAAATCCACAAATATTCTAGAAAAAAATCATATTTAATTTTCAGGGCATTTGGAGAACTTTTATTTTTGAGGTATTGTTATATTGCACGGATAATCAGATAACAGACAGACAAATATTTATTTTTATTTTATTTAGTATAAATAATAGAAAGTAAAAGTGGGATACAGAAGGTTGTGCCTTCTAGTTTCATCCATCTCATGGTCATCAAAAGGAATCCACTAACAAGGTTGATCAAGTCTTGTTAACGAACTCATTCCGAATAACATGGAACCGAAGAAATTTCGAATAACACTATGTTACCTCAACGGTGATATGCACATCCCCAATAATAAGAATATCATATTTCTTCTTGACAGTAGGAAGAGGAAATTCAAAACCTCCAAATATAATCGATGGAATTTTTCCAATAGAGTTGATACTATGAACTTGAGGTTGTTTCCTCGGAAAGTGTACTGTCTGCTCATTACCATTAACATGAAAAGTGACATTGCCTTTAGTGCAATCAATTACAGCCCCTACAGTATTCAAAAAGGGTCTTCCAAGGATAATAGAAATACTATCGTCCTCGGGAATATCAAGAATAACAAAGTCCGTTAAAATAGTAACATTTGCAACTACAACAGGCACATCCTCACAAATACCGACAGGTATAGCAGTTGATTTATCAGCCATTTGCAAAGATATTTCAGTAGGTGTCAACTTATTCAAATCAAGTCTACGATATAAAGAGAGAGGCATAACACTAACACCGGATCCAAGATCACATAAAGCAGTTTTAACATAATTTCTTTTAATGGAGCATGGTATAGTTGGTACTCCTGGATCTCCAAGTTTCTTTGGTATTCCACCCTTAAAAGTATAATTAGCAAGCATGGTGGAAATTTCAGCTTCCGGTATCTTTCTTTTATTTGTAATTATATCTTTCATGTATTTAGCATAAGGATTGGTTTTGAGCATATCAGTTAATCGCATACACAAAAAGATAGGTCTAGTCATTTCAGCAAAGCGCTCAAAATCCTCATCATCCTTTTTCTTGGATGGTTTGGGAGGAAAGGGCATGGGTTTCTGAACCCAAGGCTCTCTTTCTTTACCGTGTTTCCTAGCAACGAAGTCTTTCTTATCATAACGTTGATTCTTTGATTGTGGGTTATCAAGATCAACAACAGGTTCAATTTCTATATCATTATCATTACTAGGTTGAGCATCATCATGAACATTATCATTAACATTACCACTAGTTTCAGGTTCATTACCAGATTGTGTTTTAGCATCAGAAATAGAAATATCATTTGGATTCTCAGGTGTTTCAACAATAGGTTCACTAGAAGCATGCAACGTCCTATCATTTTTCTTTTTCTTCTTTTTAGAAGAACTAGGTGCATCTATATTATTTCTCTGAGAATCTTGCTCAATTCTCTTAGGATGGCCTTCAGGATACAAAGGTTCCTGAGTCATTCTACCAGTTCTAGTAGCCACTCTAACAGCATAATCATTATCTTTACTATTCAATTCATTGAGAAAATCATTTTGAGCTTTAAGTACTTGTTCTACTTGAGTGGCAACCATAGAAGCACGTTTACTAATAAGTTTAAGTTCACCTTTGACATTAGCCATATAATCACCCAAGTGTCCAAGCATATTTGAATTGTATTTTAATTGTCTACCAAAATAAGCATTAAAATCTTCTTGCTTAGCCATAAATTTATCAAACTCATCTAAGCATGGGCTAGCAATTTTAGTAAATGGGATTACAGCTTTATCATATCTATAGAGAGAATTTACCTTTACTACCTGTGTTGGGTTATCAAGACCATGAGTTTCTTCAATAGGTAAAGGATTTGGATTATATGTTTCTTCAACAGGCGGTAAATTAAGACCATGTATTTCAATAGGAGGTAAATTCTTAACGTCTTCAGCTTTAATACCTTTCTCTTTCATAGATTTCTTTGCCTCCTGCATATCTTCAGGACTGAGAAATAGAATACCCCTCTTCTTCGGAGTTGGTTTAGGAATAGGCTCGGGAATTGGCTCCGGAGGTGTCCAATTATTTTCATTTGTCAACATATTATTCAATAGAATTTCAGCTTCATCCGGTGTTCTTTCCTTGAAAACAGAACCAGCACAACTATCCAGGTAATCTCCGGAGGCATCGGTTAGTCCATTATAAAAGAAATCAAGTATTTCATTTTTCTTAAAAGGATGATCAGGCAAAGCATTAAGTAATTGGAGAAGCCTCCCCCAAGCTTTTGGGAGACTATCTTCTTCAATTTGCACAAAATTATATATATCCCTTAAAGCAGCTTGTTTCTTATGAGCAGGGAAATATTTAGCAGAGAAGTAATAAATCATATCCCGGGGACTACGCACACAACCAGGATCAAGAGAATTAAACCATATCTTAGCATCACCCTTTAATGAGAACGGAAATATTTTAAGGATATAAAAGTAGCAAGGTCTCTCATCTTTAGTGAATAGGGTGGCTATATCATTCAATTTAGTAAGACGTGCCACAACAGTTTCAGATTCATAACCATGAAAAGGATCAGATTCAACCAAAGTAATTATATCAGGATCAACAAAGAATTCATAATCCTTATCAGTAACAAAGATAGGTGAAGTAGCAAAAGTAGGGTCAGGTTTCATTCTTGCATTTAGAGATTGCTTACTCCATTTAGCTAATAACTTTTTAAGTTCAGTTCTATTTCTGCAAGCTAAAATAGCTAAAGAAGCATCTTGATCAAAAACATAACCCTTAGGAATGGCAAGTGGTTCTTCATCATCACTTTCATCAGTATCATCAGATTCAATATTTTAAATTTATCTAGCCCTAGCAAGTTGTTCATCAAGAAAAGCACTAAGTGGCATAGTAGTATCAGGCATAGAGGTAGTTTCATCATAAGTATCATGCATAGCAGAAGTGGCATCATCAATAACATGCGACATATCAAAACGAATAGCAGAAGCAGGTGTAGGTGTCGCAAGCTTACTCAAAACAGAAGGTGAATCAAGTGCAGAGCTAGATGTCAGTTCCTTACCTCCCCTCGTAGTTGAGGGATAGATCTTGGTTTTTGGATCTCTCAAGTTCTTCATAATGATAAGCAGATATATATCCCAAGTGACTCAAAGAATAGAGCTATGCTCCCCGGCAACGGCGCCAGAAAATAGTCTTGATAACCCACAAGTATAGGGGATCGCAACAGTTTTCGAGGGTAGAGTATTCAACCCAAATTTATTGATTCGACGGAAGGGGAGCCAAAGAATATTCTCAAGTATTAGCAGCTGAGTTGTCAATTCAACCACACCTGGAAACTTAATATCTGCAGCAAAGTGTTTAGTAGCAAAGTAATATGATAGTGGTGATAACGGTAGCAAAAGGTAACGGTAGTAAAAGTAATGTTTTTGGTATTTTGTAGTGATGATAGCAATAGCAACGGAAAAGTAAATAAGCGGAGGACAATATATGGAAAGCTTGTAGGCAATGGATTGGTGATGGAGAATTATTCCGGATGCAGTTCATCATGTAACAGTCATAACCTAGGGTGACACAGAACTAGCTCCAGTTCATTGATATAATGTAGGCATGTATTCTGAATATAGTCATACGTGCTTATGGAAAAGAACTTGCATGACATCTTTTGTACTACACTCCCGTGGCAGCGGGGTCCTTACGGAAACTAAGGGATATTAAGGCCTCCTTTTAATAGAGAACCAGAACAAAGCATTAACACATAGTGAATACATGAACTCCTCAAACTACGGTCATCACCGGTAAGTATCCTGATTATTGTCACTCCGGGGTTAACGGATCATAACACATAATAGGTGACTATAGACTTGCAAGATAGGATCAAGAACACTCATATATTGATGAAAACATAATAGGTTCAGATCTGAAATCATGGCACTCGGGCCCTAGTGACAAGCATTAAGCATAACAAAGTCATAGCAACATCAATCTCAAAACATAGTGGACACTAGGGATCAAACCCTAACAAAACTAACTCGATTACATGATAGATCCCATCCAACCCATCATCGTCCAGCAAGCCTACGATGGAATTACTCACGCACGGCGGTGAGCATCATGAAATTGGTGATGGAGGATGGTTGATGATGGCGATGGCGACGGATTCCCCTTTCCGGTGCCCCGAACGGACTCCAGATCAGCCCTCCCGACAGGTTTTAGGGCTTGGCGGCGGCTCCGTATCGTAAAACGCGATGATTTCTTCTCCCTGATTTTTTTCTCCCCGAAACTCAATATATGGAGGTGGAGTTGGAGTCGGAGAGGCAACAGGGGGCCCACGAGGTAGGGGGTGCGCCCTAGGGGGGCAGGCGCGCCCCCACCCTCGTGGCAAGGTGGTGGCCCCCCTGGCCTTCATCTTTGGCAGGTATTTTTCTTATTTTCTGAAAAGTGTCTCTGTGAAGTTTCAGGTCATTCCGAGAACGTTTGCTCCTGCACATAAATAACACCATGGTAATTCTGCTGAAAACAGCATCAGTCCGGGTTAGTTCCATTCAAATCATGCAAGTTAGAGTCCAAAACAAGGGCAAAAGTGTTTGGAAAAGTAGATACGTTGGAGACGTATCACTCATCATGCTCAATTAATTCCTTTCCTATTCTGTCCTGAATGGCAGTTTCTGAAGCAAGTGCCATTTAGCTTTTCCCAATGGACCCCAAACTTTTTGGACACCTTTTCATGTCCAAATAATTGCCTCATGCAAAAATTCAACTTAATTTGCCTAGTAAATATTCCTGAGCAATTTTTCAAAGTTCCTGTCTGAGGGAATTGTTTGTTAAGGAAGTACTAGCTAGGTTAACCCAATTGAGTTGAAATTTTGCATGGTGCTTGATATCGTCAAATCAAAGCCCTCCTCAAGATTTGAGCTCATGCAATGCATCCATGTGAGCTAAGCATCAATTCTTTGTTTGTGTCCAAATTTTCAGTTAGTAAAGCAAGTATATTTTATATTGCTCCATTATGGCTGAAAATTTCCTGAGCCTTCTCCTACCCATATAACCTATCTCCACCAAATTTGGGCACATTTCATTGAGCCATTTTACCTCAAGAATTTTCCTAAGATTCTGCCTAGAGGGATGCTTTGTGAAGCAAGTACTATTTTGTTGTACCCAAATAGTATGAAACTTTTACAGGGTCTTCATATGCCCAAATGACTCACCTACACCAAATTTCAGCTCAAGTGGATACACTATGTGAGTGCCCCTTCCTAATCAAGTTTCTGGAGCAGATTTGGTAGTACAAAGCAACTATGCTAAATGCTTGTCCAAATGACCTAAAAATTGAGAGGATTATAGTTCTTCTTAATCTAAACCTCCCATACATGAGCTCTGGCTCTTATCTATTCTCTGTTCTCGACAGCATCATGCAACAGTTTGCAATAGCAAACTTCAGTGGAGTAATCCTATCGATCCAGAGCTCCTTTCTTTGATCCATCACCTCTCTCAGGCTCAGTGATGCAGGGACTCATCACTAGACATATCACGGCAGCCCCTATTGTCCTCGTCATGCCAGTCTGCGTGGTGACCACCTTTTTGGCATGCATTCACCGCGTCCAGAGCGTCTTCTTGCTTAGGCCCCTCCTTTGCTTAGTGTTCTAGCGTGCCCGTGCATGTCCGGCGTGTTCCTATCATTGTCGTCGTCCTCCTGGAGCCATTTCCCTCTTCGTTTGCTTCCCCGGCGAGCCGTCCCCGACCGTCTCTATTGGCACCGCGACTTCTTCTTCCCGGTGCCTCTTGGCGTTGCGTCGCCCCGTGAAGCATGTCCGTTCTTCCTCGTCATGTTCCTGCGCCTCCCCATGACCACTAAGCATCACCAGAGCGTTGGCCGGATCCCCCGCGGCTACAACCGAGCTTGGCCTCCCTTGCCCGGCTATATATATCCATGCCCGGCCTCGCCCGAGCTCACCATTCTCCTCCCCGTCCTCACAAAGGCCACCCCAACCACTCTACCGAGCTCCGGAGTCCCCCTTTGCCCTCCCTGGCCGCCTTGTCCATCGCCGGCCGCCGCCTAAATCCACTCAATGCCGAGCTCCTCCCCCCCTCCCCCCCTCTTTTCCACTACCAGAGGCCTCCTCCACCACCGCAAACCTCCCCGCACCACCAGCTCCTCTTCTCCACGACCAGGACGCCGTACCCCAACTTCGACCGAAGACCATCCCATTGGAGTCCAAGCTTCTGTCGCCTCGGCCCTTCTCGGCGGTCGTGACCCAGCCCCCTGGATGCGGCTCTTCTCTATGAGCTTATCTGTAGGCGGAGCGCCACAGGAGGTGGCCGAAGCCGCTAGGGAGCCTTGTCGGTGTCGCGCGGCCTCGCCCCCTCTCTGTTCTTGTCGAGTGGAGAGGAGGGAAGAAGAAGAGAAGGCAGGAGAAGAGAGAAGGATAAGGTGGGCCCACTTGGCAGCAAGACAAGCCCCTGCCCCGCCACTGCGAGCGTGGGTAAGTAGAAGCTCATTCCGCGCTTTACGCTTTCCCCATGGGAAGACCTATTTTGCTGGAGTGCGCGACCCGCCGAGCTGTCAGGGACTCCTTTGCGAATACTTTCTTTGCAAACAAGTCCCTTGCAGAAAACCCTTCACCACTTTTTGCTCGTAACTCCGATTGAGGTGAATCCAACGCCCACGTCTTCGTCTCGTCGAGCCCGTTCTGTTCCTACCATTTTCACTATGGCTTGGCATACTGGAAATGACTATTTTTCCCTTGCCCCTAATCAGCCCCATTCGGGAGAGAAACCTTTCCGGCGATTCCTTCCGCGATCTTTCTGCGCTTCTCCTCGGTGGTTTCTTCATCCCCAGGCAAGCCGCAACAACCACTTGCATGATTGCATGCAGTAGCCATGGTTTTCAAGTTGGATATTTAATAAGTCTCTACTTGTTTGTCTGTAACTGTTATCATTGTTTCGGTACTACTTATAGTTCCATGTTCACCTTCATGCTTTGATTTGATGCATCTGGTTATCATGCTAGTATTACTTTCATACGAGATGCTTGATAGCAGTACCTATTGGTGTTGGTCATGTTCTTCGGTGCATGACTATCGTTTGTTACTGAGTATCGTGGTTATGCATGTTTCCTTTGCATCTAGCTGATTAAATGCTTGCATGGTAGTATTATTGATATGTTCTTGCATAATAATCATTATTGATGCTAGTGGTCAAGTTATGCTATGAATAGTGTTCTACTTGTGATTTAAATGCTCGTCAGTATTCGTGCTCATCTGGGTAAATGTTTTAATGTTGTTGTTATGCTCGTTGATTATGTTCCACCCTAATGATTATGTTGATATCATGCTCGTGCATTGTAGTTGTATCATGTTATTTTAATATGGCTCAGCTTATTGCATTCAAGTTTAACCGGACTTAAATGAACTTGAACAACTGTTGGCTGAGTCATGGTGCCACCAAATCGAGCTGACCAGTGCAGCCACACTTGCCTTATGGGAGGGTCCTAACTGGGTCTATTGTCATGCCTCTCACCGGTGCCTCCAACGAGGGAAGGTTATGCGCATGCGCTACCTTGGCCGGGTAGGACGGCATAAGCCTTGTGTGCCCATTGTTGTTGTAAGGATCCTTGTCCCTATTTGGGACCGTTGTTTGTTTTTCCACGACGGTGGCCGTTGATGCCTTTGGTAGGCATGGGGCCACCCATGAGTTATCCTAGAGGGAAGTTGGTCGGAGTGGCCAGGAGAGTGTCATGGCAGTAGATCAGTTTTGTCGGAACGCAGTTGGTCCACCCGAATGGGAGTGTGAGGTCAAGGGGTTCCGTGGTGTGGGTAAAGTGGGCTACCTCTGCAAAGTGTGTGTTTAAATCTATCGATAGCCGCGCCCGCAGATATGGGCCCAGATCATAGTCAGTCACACTATGGGTCAACAGTAATATTAATAACTTGATTAATAACAATCCTGGTTCGATGATGAGAAAGAGATTGGTTGTGATCGAGAGAGGATCACTATGGTATCGTGGATACCAAGTTGATGGATATTTGTGATATTGTGCGAGAACCACAGGTAAAGGTCAAGCTCCTTGTGGTCAGGTAATGATTACTACGGTATTGTAATACCAAGCTTGATTGGATCCTGAGATGATCGTGTGACATCCGTGATGGTAAGCTTATGCATGTGATGGTTACGAGGTAACCCGAGCAGAGTAAGTTTGTGCATGATAGTGTCATCATGTTGCATGCTAGTATCATCATGTTCATATGTTTATGCCATGCTCATATTGTTCTAGTTGTATCATGTTAATCTTGTTCATGCTATGATTGATCTGATAGTATCATGTTAATCCTTGTTAACCTGTAATTGCCATGTTGTTGTTTGTTTAGATTGCTCTTGGTTGTTGTGAGCTTGCAAGTACATTCAATGTACTGACCTGGCGTGTCATGCCAGATTGCAGGTCATGCCGGATTTGATTGCTTGTTTGCCGTGGATTCCTTGTTTGCGATCTAGGATAAGCGTTCCAGCCAGAGTCCCTGCGGAGTGGAGTTCATCACCGTCGTCCCTGTTCTGCTGCTAGAGTTATTCCACTGCATCATGTTGTTCTACTGCTTGCATGGAGCAATCGTGGCAGGCATAGTGTCGCCGTGCCGATGTAATCCCCTTGTACCCATATAGCTTGTAATAAAGAGCTGATTTGTTCTATACTAAGAAGTGCCATATTCCAGAAGACTTCTCCTCGATCTCTGGGCTGGAATACGGGGTGTTCCTGTTTCTCTAAGCCGGGGTGCCACATCCATCACATCATTCTCCTAATGATGTGATCCCGTTAATCAAATGAGAACACATATCTATGGTTAGGAAACTTAACCATCTTTGATTAACGAGCTAGTCTAGTAGAGGCATACTAGGGACACTTTGTTTTGTCTATGTATTCACACATGTATCAAGTTTCTGGTTAATACAACTCTAGGATGAATAATAAACATATATCATGATATAAGGAAATATAAATAACAACTTTATTATTGCCTCTAGGGCATATTTCCTTCATTATGAAGATACCGACGATCGAATCTTGGGCAAGTAACATACCGATGACAAAGGGAATAACGTATGTTGTCATTACGGTACGACCGATAAAGATCTTCATAGAATATGTGGGAACCAATATGAGCATCCAGGTTCTGCTATTGGTTATTGACCGGAGAGGTGTCTCAATCAAGTCTACATAGTTCTCAAACCCGTAGGGTCCGCACGCTTAATGTTCGATGACGATTTTGTAGTATATGAGTTATGTGATTTGGTGACCGTATGTTGTTCGGAGTCCCAGATGAGATCATGGACATGACGAGGAGTCTCGAAATGGTCGGGAGGTAAATATTCATATATAGGACGACAGTATCGGATCACCGGAAGGGGTTCTGGGTAACCCCCGGCAAGCTATATGGGCCTAATGGGCCAAGAGAGGGACATACCAGCCCCAAAAGGGGCTGGTGCGCCCCTTATAGGCCGAATAGGAGGATAAGGGAAGGAAGGGAAGGGAGAAGGAAAGGGGAGGATGATCTACGGGTATCTCCAAAGGTGTTTGTTGGGTTGGCATAGATCGAGATTAGGATTTGTGACTCCGAGTATCGGAGAGGTATCTCTGGGCCCTCTCGGTAATGCATGTCATAACAAGCCTTGCAAGCAATGTGACTAATGAGTTAGTTGCGGGATGATGCATTATGGAATGAGTAAAGGGACTTGCCAGTAACGAGATTCAACTAGGTATGAAGATACCGACGATCGAATCTCGGGCAAGTAACATACCGGCGACAAAGGGAATAACATACGTTGTCATTACGGTACAATCGATAAAGATCTTCTAAGAATATGTGGGAACCAATATGAGCATCCAGGTTCCGCTATGTTATTGACCAGAGAGGTGTCTCGGTCATATCTACATAGTTCTCGAACCCGTAGGGTCCGCATGCTTAACGTTCGATGACGATTTTGTATTATATGAGTTATGTGATTTGGTGACCGAATGTTGTTCGGAGTCCCATATAAGATCACGGACAAGACGAGGAGTCTCGAAATGGTCGAGAGGTAAATATTAATATATTGGACGATGATATTCGGACACCGAAAGTGTTCCAGGGGTACCGGGTACATATCGGATCACCAGAAGGGGTTCCGGGCATCCCCCTGGCAAGTACATGGGCCTAATGGGCCAAGAAGGGGACAGACGAGTCCCTAGGGGGCTTGTGTGTTGGGGAACACAATATTTCAAAAAATTCCCTACGATCACGCAAGATCTATCTAGGATATGCATAGCAACGAGAGGGGAGAGTGTGTCTATGTACCCTCGTAGACCGAAAGCGGAAGCGTTTAGTAACGCAGTTGATGTAGTCGAACGTCTTCACGATCCAACCAATCCTAGCACCGAACGTATGGCACCTCCGTATTCAGCACACGTTCAGCTCGATGACGTCCCTCGAGCTCTTGATCAAGTTGAGGACGAGGGAGAGTTTCATCAGCACGACGGCATGTTGACGGTGATGATGAAGTTACCGGCGCAGGGCTCCGCCTAAGCACTACAACGATATGACCGAGGTGTGTAACTGTGGAGGGGGGCACCGCACACGGCTAAGAGAAGACTTGGTGTGCCTTTGGGTGCCCCCCTCCCACGTATATAAAGGAGGGAAGAGGAGGTCGGCCCAAGGGGGGCGCGCCATAGGGGGAGTCCTACTTGGACTCCCGGTCCAAGTAGGATTCGCCCCCCTTCCTATTCCAACTAGGAGAAGGAGGGAAGGAGGAAGAGGGGAGAAGGAAGGGGGGCGTTGTCCCCTCCTAGTCCAATTGGTACTAGCCATGAGGGGGGCAGGGCGCGACCACCTCTTGAGGCCCTTCTCTCCTTTCCCCTAAAGCCCATTAAGGCCCATTACTTCCCCGGGGGGGGGGGTCGGTAACCTCCCGGCACTCCGGAAAATACCTGAAACACTTCGGAACCATTCCGGTGTCCAAATATAACCTTCCAATATATCGTTCTTTACCTCTCGACCATTTCGAGACTCCTCCTCATGTCCGTGATCTCATCTGGGACTCCGAACTATCTTCGGTCATCAAATCACATAACTCATAATACAAATCGTCATTGAATGTTAAGCGTGCGGACCCTATGGGTTCAAGAACTATGTAGACATGACCGAGACACATCTCTGGTCAATAACCAATAGCGGAACCTGGATGCCCATATTGTCTCCTACATGTTCTACGAAGATCTTTATCGGTCAAACCGCATAACAACATACGTTGTTCCCTTTGTCATCGGTATGTTACTTGCCCGAGATTCGATCGTCGGTATCATCATACCTAGTTCAATCTCATCACTGACAAGTCTCTTTACTTGTTCCGTAGTGCATCATCCCGTAACTAACTCATTAGTCACATTGCTTGCAAGGCTCATAGTGATGTGCATTACCGAGAGGGCCCAAAGATACCTCTCTGATACATGGAGTGACAAATCCTAATCTTGATCTATGCCAACTCAACAAACACCATCGGATACACCTATAGAGCATCTTTATAATCACCCACACTACAAAAAAATACACTTCCATGATGATACGTGTTTGTCACACTAGGTCACGTTTTCTATCATGCATGTACATCCATGACAAATTTATGAGAATGAAGATAGTCATACATGTAGAAGTGTTCCATGACATTACCAAAATTATCATCACGGAAGTGTCCATTTCCATGATGATAAATCACGCGTCATAGAAGTGCTTTCATCAAGGGTGACCGACACGTGGCATCCACCGTAACGGGACGCCGTTAAGCTATCGGGTCCGGTTTTGGATCCGATAACCCGCTAACAGCCATGACCAATGCCGATTTTCCACGTGTAAAATTCTCATTGGCCAACGGAACCACGCGTCAGCTCCGCGTTGGCACAGGTGTCACTCATCCAATGGTCGAGATGGGCCTATGATATGTTAACACATGGACGGGCCCAAAAGTGGCCCATAAAGTTTAAATGGGCCGGCCCAACTAAAGGCCCACAAGATTTAGCGGACCATAATGGGCCGACCCAGCTAAAGGCCCACAAGATTTTGCAGACCATAATGGGCCAGCCCAGCTAAAGGCCTAACATTCTCAGTTAAGGCCCGTACGGCTAGTGTCAAATCGGCCCATCAACAGCCTATCCTAAACATGTCATCATCGCGGCCCATGGTCACTTCTGGCCCATTAATAGTCCGCTAAGTATATGGGTCGAATTACGGCCCGGTGTATTTCTGGCCTGTTAAAGGTCCTGCTTCATTTGGGCCCATTTACAGGCCATTGAAACTTTCGGCCCATAAACGACCGTGAAGGATTTGGGTCATATTCGGCCATGTCTGACATTCGGCCTATTAGAGGCCCACTATAGATTTGGGCCACTTTCGGCCTGTTGTGATTTTCGGCCTGTTAACGTCGGACGAAATCCATGGGCCATATGTGGCCCAACGTCACATCGGGCCCATTAACGGCCCATATAAAAATGACGATAATCTAGTCCGACCGAACTTCCGGTGTAGCGACCAGACCTCAAACAGTCTGATCTCTGTGCTCCGGTGTCATCCCTGGATCAGTAATGCTGACACCACACAGTACTCGGAGGATTTATAGCAGAGTAGCAATCACACACTTATTACATCGAGTGTCTCAAAAGAGAACTTATTACAATGAATATGGCTTAAGGCCATCTAGTGACGATAACAGTGGAAAGCTTGGAAGGTAAGTGAGTCCATCAACTCCAATGGCATCACTGAGTATAGAACCACGACCTAAAACTCCTTAATCGTCGTCTGAAAAGTCTGCAACATTAACGTTGCAGCCCGAAAACGGGTCAGCACATAGAATATGCTGGCAAGGTAACACATAGAGAGTAATGGAATGCAACAGCTATACTATATGCATGTTTGGCTGGTGGAAAGCTCTATGGTTACAGTTTTTGCGTAAAGCCAATTTTTCCCTACTTCAAAGGAATAAATTTAATTACTATCATGGTGGTTGTTAAACATTGAGAATGGTTGACAGCATTCTCAATCCCAATTAAGTAACATCATTAAAACCCATCAAAATTAATTTAGAGTAACATGTTGAGATTCACATGAAAATCCAAGTACTAGATACTCAAGATGTCCATAACCGGGGACACGGCTAATCATGATTAGTTTATTACACTCTGCAGAGGTTTGCGCACTTTCCCCACAAGACTCGATCGCCTCCGTTTGGTTTCTCGCACTGCAGGGTGTTTGAGAAGACGGATGACCGAGACACAGTCTTTCAGAAGCGCTAGCACCTTACGACGGGTAGACCGGTACACCTACTTTCCCCTACATCTGCTAGTCTACCACTGTAAGAGTTCGCACAACTTAGTCAACTATGCCAGAGCCCATAATGGCTTGTGGCTGCACACGGAAGTTTCTAGTATGAATAATCTCATGATCCCTTTGGGCCTGGGTGGCGGTCCAAAGAAAAACAGGCAAGTCCTGGTAACCCCAGGTGCCTCAATCCACCCAGATGTGTGTTAGGTTGCCACCTTAGATAAACCCTTAATTATAAATCTCACATCTGTCATGGATATCACTCACCCAATCCACGTCTACTAGCATAGCATGGCATAATGAGCAAACGTAGAAGTAACTCCCAAAGGTTTGATAATAAACAGGTAATAGGTACTACCTCATCTACATCCCATCCCACAATTTAATTAGATCCTAATCATGCAATGTGTGAGGATTGATCTAATGCAATAAAACTGGGTTGTAGAAAAGGTATGATCAAAGTGTTACTTGCCTTGTTGATGATCCGCGTAACCTAGAGATTCAACGTAACACGCGGCGCACTCCAGGTATTCTATCACAGACAATCAAACAAGCATACAATAAGTACTCATCTAATGCACAGGTAAAACTCAAATAGAAGATCTAACCAGAAAGTTCAACTTAAGAACCCTGGTTTGCAAAAAGAATCAAATCGAACGAAGCACAAGAAATCAAACGGCGAAAGAAAAAACAACTTCGTTCTAGTAATCTTGATCTAGGGCAAATTTTACAGTAGCAAAAGCATGTTTAAGTTGATTATTCGGAAAGAGGGTTTCGAGACGAAACTCCAGGCACTTGAATCGCCTGATTCTGATAAACGAGCGAAAAGTTATACTAAAACGAAAATCGGATCAGAAATCGCGATTAGAAAATAACCGCGGAAAATCCGACGTAAAAGAAAAACGACAAACAGAATTTTTTTTTTAAAAAAACTGCACGGAAAATGAGGCGGCGGCGAACCTCGAAAGGCGCGTGCTCCGGCGAGTCGGCGGCGGCGGGCGGCGGTGGCGGCGGCAACGGGCGGCTAGGGTTAGGTCGGGCGTTGGCGGCTGGGCTCTCCTCGGGCCGGGGCGGCGGCTTATATAGCCTAGGCCGGCGGAGTCCAGGCCGAATAAGGCCCATAGTCGGTTCGCGTTTTTTTTAAATCTTCTCGGAAGAAAAATAAAAAGAAATACTAAACAGACTCCAAAAATCACGAAATAAATTTTGCCAGGTTCCTAAAATCAAGCCCGATAAAGTGAACATTTATCTGGGCCCAAACTACAACTTTGAAAAACGCGCATTTTTCCTAAATTCAAATAAAAATACCGAAAAACTCCGAAATAAAACTTATTTGATTTTTTTTTATTAAATCCTCAATATTTATATATTTTGGGAAAGTCATTTTATTCCCTCTCTCATATTTTTGTAATAGAAATAATTGATGATAAAATAAATAAAATCAAATGATCCTGTTTACATAATTTGAGAAAACTCAAATACGTAAATAACGAAATCCCCAACTCTCTCCGTGGGTCCTTGAGTTGCTTAGGGTTTTCTAGGATCAAAACCAAAAGCAAAATAAAATAAGATATGCATGATGACCTAATGTATAACATTCCAAATTGAAAATTTGGGATGTTACAAACCTACCCCCCTTAAGATGTATCTCGCCCTTGAGATTCGGGTTGGCTAGAAAATAGGTGAGGGTGGTCTTTGAGCAAATCTTCCTCTCGCTCCCAGGTGGCTTCATCCTCCGTATGGTGGCTCCACTGAACTTTACAAAACTTGATAACCTTGCTGCGAGTAACTCGGCTGGCAAACTCGAGAATCTTAACTGGTTTCTCCTCATAGGTCAAATTGTCGTCCAATTGGATTGCTTCCAATGGCACTGCGTCTCTCAAAGGTATGTCAGTCATCTCCGCGTGACACTTCTTCAACTGAGAAACGTGAAACACATCATGCACTCCGGCCAATCCTTCTGGCAATTCCAACTTATAGGCCACTTCTCCCACACGCTCCAAAACTCGATATGGCCCTATAAATCATGGCACTAACTTCCCCTTAACTCCAAAGCGCTTAATCCCTCGAAGTGGGGATACTCGAAGATAAACTCTGTCTCCAACTTCGTAAACTGTCTCCTTGCGTTTAGAATCTGCATAGCTCTTCTGCCTGGACTGGGCTACCTTGAGCCTATCACGAATCAACTTCACCTTCTGTTCAGACTCTTTAATCAGATCTGGTCCAAACAACTGGCGGTCTCCAACTTCGTCCCATGACAACGGTGTCCTGGACCTCCTTCCGTACAAAGCTTCGAAAGGTGCCATCTTCAAACTGGTCTAATAGCTATTATTGTAAGAAAACTCCGCATATGGCAAATTATCGTCCCAACTAGATCCATAATCTAGCGCACAAGCTCTCAGCATATCTTCCAAAATCTGATTGACTCTCTCAGTCTGTCCATCTGTCTGCGGATGAAAAGCTGTACTAAATTCTAGCCTAGTGCCTAAAGTCTCATGCAACTGCTTCCAGAACTTTGAGGTAAACTGGGTTCCTCTATCTGATACGATACTCCTCGGAACTCCATGCAAACATACGATCCTAGTCATGTATATCTTTGCCAACTTAGCACTGGTGTAAGTGGTCTTTACTGGGATGAAATGAGCTACTTTCGTCAATCGATCGACTACAACCCAAATCGAGTCATAGCCTGAACGAGTCCTGGGCAATCCCGTGATAAAATCCATGCCTAGCTTATCCCACTTCCATTCGGGTATCGGCAATGGTTGCAACAATCCTGCTGGCTTCTGATGCTCTGCCTTTACTCTCTGACATACATCACAAACAGCTACATACTCCGCAATATCCTTTTTCATTCCGGTCCACCAGAAAATATCCTTCAAATCCAAATACATCTTGGTATTTCCTGGGTGAATCGAATACGGTGAATCATGTGCCTCTTGCAGAATCAACTTCCTGATCTCCGGGTCATTGGGCACGTAAACACGGTCTTCAAACCATAGGGTGTCATGCTCATCCTCACGAAATCCTTTAGCTTTTCCTTTGCTCAGTTTATCCTTTATAGAAGCAATCTTCTTGTCAGTTTTCTAAGCTTCTCTGATTCTATCCATCAAAGTTGACTGAATTTCCAATGCTGCTACATAGCCTCTCGGAACTATTTCCAAACATAGTTCACGAAAATTATCTGCTAACTCCTTGGGTATTTCTCCCGTCATTACTCTATTGACATGACTCTTACGACTTAATGCATCAGCTACTACATTAGCTTTCCTGGGATGATAATGCAACTTCATATCATAATCCTTGATGAGCTCCAACCATCTCCTTTGTCTGAGATTCAACTCCTTCTGTGTGAAAATGTACTTCAAACTCTTGTGATCCGTGTACACCTCACAATGATTTCCGATGAGGAAATGTCTCCATGTCTTCAATGCATGCACTACGGCTGCTAACTCCAAATCATGCGTAGCATAATTCAATTCATGGGGCTTCAGTTGTCGTGAAGCATACGAAACAACTCTCCCTTCCTGCATAAGCACTGCTCCAAGTCCTCGACGTGAAGCGTCGCAATACACCTCATAATCCTTGGTTTGATCTGGCAAAATCAACACTGGTGTGGTAACCAAACGTTTCTTCAACTCCTGGAAACTAGCCTCACACTCCTCAGTCCATTTGAACTTAGTATCCTTCTTTAGCAACTCCGTCATAGGCTTTGCGATCTTTGAGAAATTCTCAATAAATCTCCGGTAGTATCCTGCGAGTCCAAGAAAACTCCGGATCTCTCCAACTGTTGTTGGTGCTTCCCACTTGGTCACGGTTTCAACTTTAGCGGGATCTACTGCTATACCTTTTTGAGATATAACATGTCCGAGGAATCCTACTTCCTTCAACCAAAACTCACATTTGCTGAACTTGGCGTATAGTTGGTGTTCTCTGAGCTTTCCAAGTACCAAACGCAAATGCTCCTTATGCTCCTCTTCATTCTTCGAATAAACCAGGATATCATCAATGAACACTACGACGAACTTATCCAAAAACTCCATAAACACTTTGTTCATCATGTTCATAAAATAGGCAGGCGCGTTAGTCAGTCCAAATGACATAACGGTATACTCATACAGCCCATACCTGGTGGTAAAAGCTGTCTTAGGTATATCCTATTCTCAAATATTCAACTGGTGGTATCCTGATCGCAAATCGATCTTGGAAAACACTTTAGCTCCTTGCAATCGATCAAACAGATCGTTGATCATTGGTAGTGGGTACTTGTTCTTGATCGTTACTTCATTCAATCCTCGATAATCAACAACCATCCTTAACGATCCATCCTTCTTCTCCACTAAAAGTACTGGTGATCCCCAAGGCGAAGAACTTGGGCGAATATATCCCTTATCCAGTAACTCCTTAATCTGCTTCTTAATTTCCACCAAATCTTTTGCTGGCATCCTATATGGTCTCTTTGATATTGGCCCAGTGCCTGGCAAAAGCTCAATCAAAAACTCAATGTCTCTATCCGGTGGCATGCCTGGCAACTCTTCGTGGAATACATCAGGAAAATCCTTTACCACTGGTACTTCCTCCTGCACAACTTCCTGATAAAGAATTTACTTGTGTCCTGTTTGGCGCATGTCGGGATACATACTTGATCCTTCTTCCTTCTAGCGTTGTGAGCAAAATTGTCTTACTGGCGCGATCGATGTTTCCTCCATACATCGACAGCCAATCCATACCAAGTATCACATCCAGACCTTGGGATTCCAAAAAAATTAAATCCGTTGGGAAATCATGCCTTCCTATACTTAATGGCACTTGAAAACATCCTTGACTGGCCATGTACTCTGCTCCTGGTGAGCTTACTAGCATAGGTGTTTTAAGAATCGTAGTGGGCAAACTATACTTTTCCACAAATCCCCTTGATATGTATGAATGCGATGCACCAGTATCAAAAAGAATGAGTGCAGTAAATGACTTAACCAAAAACTTACCTATTACTGCATCGGGCTGAGCTTCAACCTCCTCCACATTAACGTGGTTCACCTGTCCCCTGTTGAAAGGGTTCGGCTTCTTTCCAGAACTTCCATTGCCATTTTGTCCTTCAGGACAGTCATTTGCATAATGTCCTGGCTTCGAACACTTATAGCAAGTGACGTGGCTCAAATCCTTCTTGGCTGGGGTTGATGGGGTGCTGCGGTTCTGTCCATTGCTTCCTTCATTCCCATTACCATTCTTAGTGCCATTGTGATTGTGCGAGCTACCTACTCCATGGGTATGCTGAAAATGTCCTCCTAGTCTAGGGGTAAAACGAGGCTTCTGCTGAGCTCCTGAATTATACTTTCCTTGTCCATACTTCCTCTTGCGGTTCTCAATCTGCTGCTGCTTCCCTTCAATCATAAGAGCACGATCTACCAACTCCTGGTAGTTGCTGAAGGTGGCTACCATCAACTGCATACTCAACTCATCATTCAGTCCTTCCAGGAATTTCTCCTGCTTAGCTGCATCCGTAGCAACGTCATCTGGGGCATAACGTGCTAGCTTACTAAACTCCTCCACATACTGGCCAACTGTCCGTCCTCCTTGGCGCAAGTTGCGAAACTCACGCTTCTTCATGGCCATTGCTCCTGCTGAAACATGGGCAGTACGAAAAGCCTGCTGAAACTGGTCCCATGTGACAGTGTCGACTGGGAAGGTGGCTGTGAAATTCTCCCACCAAGATGCTGCGGGTCCTTGTAACTGATGTGCGGAAAACTTAACCTTCTCCACATCTGTGCATCCTACTATGGTCAACTCTCTAGCTATCTTGCGGAGCCAATCATCTGCTACTATCGGCTCGGTGCTACTGGAAAACACTGGCGGATTCAGCCTAAGAAAACGGGCTAAGTGGTCAACAGGTGGTGGTGGTGGTGGGTTGTTGTTGTTGTTCCCCTGATTCTGATTTTGAACTAGCAACTGCATCAGGGTGTTCTGCTGCTGGATCAACTGGGTGAGCTCCGGCGGAAAGGCAAATCCGGGGTCACATCTCGGAGGCATCTGAGGGTTTAGAAAAGATGAGATATAAGAATAGAGGGGTCTAAAGGGAAAACACTACCCATATGCACATGAGGCAAAAGCACACAATTCACTTCAATCAATCAAACAAAGACATACAATCGATCTAGCTATCGCAAAAGTGCTCGGACTACTATATTTACATGGTGGACTACTACTACTGATGAGGTGGTCTACTAGAAATATTCTACGGTTGTAGACTCCATGATATCTGCTCCTGCTTCATCCACATAGTCATCATCGCTACTATCTTGCTCCGAGTCGGTGCCGTCGATGATGATGTAGTCTTCCGGGCTAATCTCCTTGGGTTCTTCGTCTTCATCTACTGGTGTCGGGCCTCCCATAAATATTCCAATCTTCTTGATCAGATCGTCATTCTTCTCCACCAATACTTCAATTTCTTCTTCATCATCTTCGCGTGTAGCCTTGAGTTCTTCCTCTAGTTCCTTGATTCTAGTCTTAGCCTTCTTCAGATCTATCATGTCGGCGCACATCTGATTCTCCTGTCGTCGAATGTGCTGGTTTAACTCCTGAATAAAAGCTGCAATTGATCTATCTTTCCTGGTGCTGATCATCTCCCAGTGTTCATCTCGGCGCCCACAAATCTGGTAGATAGTATCCTTGAGATCCTTGCGGTAGACTTCTCCAATGCGTCCCATGGCGATGTGAGCTGCCATACTCTTTCCTAGACTCCAAGTTGGTGCATCAAAAGAAAACTCTATGGGCTCAGTGACTGGCATGAACGTCCTTCCTGGAACTTGAACTTGTATCATCCAGCGCTCTTCTTCAGGTAAAGTGGCAGTGTAGGTTCCCGTGAAGCTTGGTATTCCTATGTTCAGGTATCTAGTGACTTCCTTCAAGTGGCGTCCAAAGGGTGTATCTTCATCCGGTTGTGTGAACTTGTTCCTTGCATCCGTCATCCTAAAGAGTAGAAAAGATGAGAAGTCAGAAGAGAAGAGAGTGATCTAGGTCTTTAGCTTAGTGGTCGTGTCCTACAGTCAGCGTGTGCTCTGATACCATCTCTGTAGCGACCAGACCTCAAACAGTCTGATCTCTGTGCTCCGGTGTCATCCCTGGATCAGTAATGCTGACACCACACAGTACTCGGAGGATTTATAGCAGAGTAGCAATCACACACTTATTACATCGAGTGTCTCAAAAGAGAACTTATTACAATGAATATGGCTTAAGGCCATCTAGTGACGATAACAGTGGAAAGCTTGGAAGGTAAGTGAGTCCATCAACTCCAACGGCATCACTGAGTATAGAACCACGACCTAAAACTCCTTAATCGTCGTCTGAAAAGTCTGCAACATTAACGTTGCAGCCCGAAAACGGCTCAGCACATAGACTATGCTGGCAAGGTAACACATAGAGAGTAATGGGATGCAACAGCTATACTATATGCATGTTTGGCTGGTGGAAAGCTCTATGGTTACAGTTTTTGCGTAAAGCCAATTTTTCCCTACTTCAAAGGAATAAATTTAATTACTACCATGGTGGTTGTTAAACATTGAGAATGGTTGACAGCATTCTCAATCCCAATTAAGTAACATCATTAAAACCCATCAAAATTAATTTAGAGTAACATGTTGAGATTCACATGAAAATCCAAGTACTAGATACTCAAGATGTCCATAACCGGGGACACGGCTAATCATGATTAGTTTATTACACTCTGCAGAGGTTTGCGCACTTTCCCCACAAGACTCGATCGCCTCCGTTTGGTTTCTCGCACTGCAGGGCGTTTGAGAAGACGGATGACCGAGACACAGTCTTTCAGAAGCGCTAGCACCTTACGACGGGTAGACCGGTACACCTACTTTCCCCTACGTCTGCTAGTCTACCACTGTAAGAGTTCGCACAACTTAGTCAACTATGCCAGAGCCCATAATGGCTTGTGGCTGCACACAGAAGTTTCTAGTATGAATAATCTCATGATCCCTTTGGGCCTGGGTGGCGGTCCAAAGAAAAACAGGCAAGTCCTGGTAACCCCAGGTGCCTCAATCCACCCAGATGTGTGTTAGGTTGCCACCTTAGATAAACCCTTAATTATAAATCTCACATCTGTCATGGATATCACTCACCCAATCCACGTCTACTAGCATAGCATGGCATAATGAGCAAACGTAGAAGTAACTCCCAAAGGTTTGATAATAAACAGGTAATAGGTACTACCTCATCTACATCCCATCCCACAATTTAATTAGATCCTAATCATGCAATGTGTGAGGATTGATCTAATGCAATAAAACTGGGTTGTAGAAAAGGTATGATCAAAGTGTTACTTGCCTTGTTGATGATCCGCGTAACCTAGAGATTCAACGTAACACGCGGCGCACTCCAGGTATTCTATCGCAGACAATCAAACAAGCATACAATAAGTACTCATCTAATGCACAGGTAAAACTCAAATAGAAGATCTAACCAGAAAGTTCAACTTAAGAACCCTGGTTTGCAAAAAGAATCAAATCGAACGAAGCACAAGAAATCAAACGGCGAAAGAAAAAAAAACAACTTCGTTCTAGTAATCTGGATCTAGGGCAAATTTTATAGTAGCAAAAACATGTTTAAGTTGATTATTCGGAAAGAGGGTTTCGAGACGAAACTCCGGGCGCTTGAATCGCCTGATTCCGATAAACGAGCGAAAAGTTATACTAAAACGAAAATCGGATCAGAAATCGCGATCAGAAAATAACCGCGGAAAATCCGACGAAAAAGAAAAACGACGAACAGAATTTTTTTTTAAAAAAAACTGCACGGAAAACGAGGCGGCGGCGAACATCGAAAGGCGCGCGCTCCGGCGAGTCGGCGGCGGTGGGCGGCTAGGGTTAGGTCGGGCGCTGGCGGCTGGGCTCTCCTCGGGCCGGGGCGGCGGCTTATATAGCCTAGGCCGGCGGAGTCCAGGACGAATACGACCCGTAGTCGGTTCGCGTTTTTTTTAAATCCGCTCGGAAGAAAAATAAAAAGAAATACTAAACGGACTCCAAAAATCACGAAATAAATTTTGCCGGGTTCCTAAAATCAAGCCCGATAAAGTGAACATTTATCTGGGCCCAAACTACAACTTTGAAAAACGCACACTTTTCCTAAATTCAAATAAAAGTACCGAAAAACTCCGAAATAAAACTTATTTGATTTTTTTATTAAATCCTCAATATTTCTATATTTTGGGAAAGTCATTTTATTCCCTCTCTCATATTTTTGTAATAGAAATAATTGATGATAAAATAAATAAAATCAAATGATCCTGTTTACATAATTTGAGAAAACTCAAATACGTAAATAACGAAATCCCCAACTCTCTCCGTGAGTCCTTGAGTTGCTTAGGGTTTTCTAGGATCAAAACCAAAAGCAAAATAAAATATGATATGCATGATGACCTAATGTATAACATTCCAAATTGAAAATTTGGGATGTTACATCCGGCCTGTTAAAGGCCCGTGTATTAGGTCGGCGCATTTACGGCCCATCCGAATTTCGGCCTGTGAAAGATCTGCATCGTAAATGGGCCACCATTTCGGCCTGCTAAGACCAGTGGGTTATTTGGCACAATCAGGGCCCAATCTCACTTTCAGTCTATTAAAGGCCCATGTTTTTTATGGGCTCGAGATATTTACACCTGTAAACGGCCTATTGTTACTGAGGGCCCAAATTATGTCTTGGCCTGTTAAAGGCCCACTATGGGCACAGGCCTACTAGAAAAATATGAAAGCTTATGCTGATTTAGGCCCAGATATTTTTAGTGGGCTACATGCAAATTTCGGCCCATAATCGTTTTTAGCCCAATTGGAATGGGCCCGACGAATGTTGGCATGTTGGGCTCCTACGAAGCTTTCGGCCGAATACATTACTAAGATAAACCTACACTATACAAAAATAGCGTCATAATTACTGCAGCCTTTGGCAGCATCATAAATGTTGTATCACAACAAAATAAATTCCAACCATACAACAAAAGGCTTGTTGGCATAAAGTTTACAGTCCTTGCAGATAAAACCACCATCAAATGTATAGAAGCATAGATCATTTGACCTGAGTGCTAATGTTTCAGGTTGTAGAATCTGATGGAGCAGCACGATCTTCACCTTTTTCTTCCATTGCTCTTGAACAACGAAGCGAATGTCTGATAGTCTCGTTTCAAAACCATTCATATCTTGACAACATTTGTCAACCACTATTCTTGTTTCCAAAACGACGTCCACTAGGGATTGGACTTGTGTCTGGAGCACAGATATATCACTCTGTCTAGCAGGAAGATTTTGTTCAGTAGGCGATTTGGACGAGGTTACCTTGACAACCAACCCAGAATTACGCAGGAAGGTGCTTTTTGCACTGTTAGTGGAGAGATACTGACGCACTGCAGCAAGAGGTGACATTGTGCCCATGGTAGCCTCGTCACCTTTAGGTGGTTGTGGCTGTTCAATCATTTGTTCCATAGCTTCCTGAAAGTTTGAACTTGTAGATTAGTGTACCAGATAAGTTACTAATGAGATAAAAACAAACAAAGTAGGTTACATGTTTATACATAACTTATTTTGGTGAACTACTGTAATACATTAGCATGTATTGTAGTGCCAACTACATAATAAAATCACTTTCGAAACATATGTCCATGTAGCATGCCTACTGTATTGTCTATTTCCTCACATTCATTGACATCTAAGGATAAAGAGACGTGGTTTAAAGTAGGATGAACATAGTATGACATCATTCATATCATGGGCAAACAGATATAAAACCAACATGCTATTTTATCATTGTGTGCGCACGTGAACATAACAACTAGATTACATATCAAGACCAAAAGAATATCCTTCATCTCTTTTAAACCATGTAAGGTGAAATGATACGTTAAGACAACTGTGTATAAAAGTGAATAGAGTAACTGACATTAGCTGCAAACCAAGTAGTTAAATGAACACATCACAGTACCAATCAGTTCAAAAGCAGGAGGAGTAAGGACTTACAACAGCGGCTTGAACTGGTGTGCTCATGCCCTTCATCTTGCTGGTGTGGCAATCCTTGAAGATTTGCACTGCATTCGGTTCAGGTTCTTTTTGGTCCGCACAGGCTTTCCTCTGTATTTGGAACAAGTCAATACAGATACGATAATATGGCACAGGAAAAACAAGGAAGTAGCAGCTATTTACAAGAGCCTTGCAGTGTGCAATATAGCTACGAGATCCTGTTGTCTGTTGGAATTTCACTTTAGAACGGTTGGTCTTGTTCTTCAAACAGTTAGCCTAGAAGAATATACACTTGTAAGGCACATACATAAATACATGTTCACTATGTGGTCTAATCAAATACATATAGCCTACCTGATACTTTGGATCAGACCAGTGTTTAACGAGGGATGTCTAGTCTTCATCTGTAATATATTCCACTGGAGATGTTTGGGCGATTTCATTGTTAGCCTTGCCTTAAAAGTGAGATTATCTAAGGTGGTACCGATACTGTCGCAAAGCAGACTGAAAAACATGAGTGCATGCTTGTTTAGTTGCATCATCTTTCGGATCCAACTTGAACCTCATCTGTTGAAAAAAGAATGTGAGTCTTATTAGGAGGAAGCTAGAAAGTATGGGACAGATCAAGACAATATTACTAATTGCAATGAATAACATTACTTACGGATAAATGGTCTAGGAAGGTGTTAAACTGGGTATTGTCTTTCTCATTCCTGTACTGGATCCACGTTGGGAGGATACGTGCATGACACCTAACGACAACGGCTTCCTCTGATACTAACTTGGCTAACTCTGTAGCATCACGTGGCCTTTTTAAACCTGCCTCAAAATGGATCTCCATTCTTCCTCCTTTAGTTTTTGTTAATTTGTCAAGCATTATCCCTGATGTTTGTTTCCGCTTGCGTCGTGGTGCTAGTTCAACAATGAATATGGGAAGTGTTAGTGTACATCAAACTGTCAGGGTACATATAAAGGAGCATGCAACTACAACTTGACTCGGTCAGGTACCGTCTTGGTGTTGATGCTCATGAGGTTCATCTGATCTAGCCAAGTCATGTTGTGTCAGCAGTGCTTCGGAAGTAGTGTTAGGTGTGAAGGCAGCTTGGGAACTGGCCAGTTCCGGAGCAAACGAACGAGTAACTCGTTGAGATGCTGGTACAGTTGAAGCGGATGCTATAGCTGGTGGAGCAGGTGATACTGTGTTTTTAGATTTAGCCGGTGGACTTGGACCTTCTACTGCACTATAAGTACCAGCAGAATCTGGATGGCAGATCCTTTTCCGCTTCTCCCGATGAGTAACACCACTCCCTACTATATTATTTTCCTTGCTCTTTTTTTACTTTGCCATGTCAAGCCGTACCCACAACACAAAAGAATAAAGTCGCTCTTCAAAACTCATTGATGCATGATACAGACAAGCAATACTTTGATGTAAGACAACCGTATGAGGATGGAATATGTAAGAAAAACAGGACGACATGACATATTCACAGCTATAATGTGTAAACTAAGAAGAAGGATTTTCAAAATAATTTAAGTAATGCAAGCTAGACACCATATGAAAGATGCAACCAATATTACTCTGCCAAGTTAAAAGTGTCTTGTCATAAGTGGCAATTCAAAAAATTAGAAGCATTACAATGTAGATATCAATGCAAGATGCAACCACTATCAAAATGCCATGTTAAAAGCGTCCAATCATGAGTGACTGATGCAGGATACACAACAGCAGTACTTTGATGTAAGAACATGGTATGATAGATAGATGCAGTGTATTCTAGATATAGAATGCCATGTCATATGCACATGTATAACGTATAAACTCAGCAGGTGAAATTTAATCAAAGTAGAAGAAATACAGGCTAGACAACATATGCAACATGAAACCAATTATCACACTGTCAACTTAGAGCAAGCACCTGCGATGATGGAGTACGGGAGATGAACTCATCATGTAGACTTGGGACTTCAACTTCATTAGCAGTAGCAGTGGCAAATCTAGAGAGTCTCTGTTTGCGTCGGTGCGGAAGACCACCAACATCCCCTAAGTTATTCTTTTTCTTCCTATTTTCTGATATTGCCTTATGAAGTCAAAACCACAAGAAGATGAATAAAATTAACTCTGCATAACTGGTTGATGCATGATACAAACGAACACTACTTTGATGTAAGGCAAGCGCGGGATAGGAGGATGGAATATATACAAAAAAGACAATGTTTCATATTCACACGTACGATAGGAGGATGGAATATGTATGAAAAAACAGTAAGCGGAAGGCATTTCAACAAAATTAGAAGAAATGAAAGCTAGGCACCATATGAACATGCAACCAATATCACTCTATCAGGTAAAAAGTGTCTCGTCATAAGTGCCATTTCAAGAAATTAGAAGTAGTACAAGCTAGAAGACAATGCAAGATGCAACCTACATCACAGTCCCAAGTTAAATGTGTCTTATGGGTAAGTGATCGTTGCAGGTATAAGTTGTAAGCTACGCAGACTAGACATCATACGGAAAACGCAACCACATATAATAGTTCCAAGTTAGAGCAAGCACCTGTGATGGTGGAGTAGGGGAGATGTGCTCATCATGTACACGTATGTTCTAGAAACAGGAAAACGTGTCATATTCACATGCATTATGTGTAAAGTAAGCAGATGCAATTCAACAAAGTTAGAAGCAATACAAGCTAGACATCATACGCAACATGAAACCACATATAATAGTGCCAAGTTAGAGCAAGCACCTGTGATGGTGGAGTTGGGGAGATGTGCTCGTCATCTACACAGCTACGTTGACTGTCCAGCCTTGTGTTGTCTTGCGAATCTTGTTGGGAGGATGGCGGAGTAGAATCTGTAGAGACCCCTTGTTTGAGTTGCTTCGAAGGACCACCATCATCCACTATCGGACTAATTTCCTTCAACTGTAATGATTTTGCATTGTGAAGTCAAACCAATAAGAAAAAGGAATAAAATTCGCTCTTCAGAACTCATTCATGCATGATACTGACGAACACTACTTGGATGAAAGGCAAACACATGATGTGAGGATGGAATATGTATGAAAAACAGGATGGCGTGACATATTCACACCTATGATGTGGTAACTAAGCAGAAGGCATTTCAACAAATTAGAAGCAATGCAAGCTAGACACCATATGAAAGATGCAACCAATATCACTCTGTCAAGTTCGAACTGTATGGCGTTTCAAAAAATTAGAAGCAGTACATGCTAGAAATCATATGCAAGACACAACCAATATCAAAGTGGCGACTTAAAGGTACCTTATCATAAATGACTGATGTGGGATATGCAAGAACAGTAGTCTGATGTAAGAACATCGTGTGATCAGATATAGTATGTTCTAGAAACAGGAACATATGTCATATTCATAGGCATTATGTGTAAAGTAAGCAGATGCAATTCAACAAAGTTAGAAGAAATAGTACAAGCTAGACATCATACGCAACATGCAACCACATATAATAGTGCCAAGTTAGAGCAAGCACCTGTGATGGTGGAGTAGGGGAGATGTGCTCATCATCTACATAGCTACGTTGACTATCTAGCCTTGCATTGTCTTGCGAATCTTGTTAGGAGGATGGCGGAGTAGAATCTGTAGAGAACCTCCATTTCAGTTGCTCGGAAGGACCACCATCATCCAATGCCTTTCCAATTTCCTTCAGCTCTATTGATTTTGCATTGTGAGGTCAAACGGACAAGAAAAAGGAATATAATTCGCTCTTCAGAACTCATTCATGCATGATCCTGACGAAGACTATGTAAGGGCATATTTATCCCTAAGGTGTTTTGGTGATTGATGACAATGCGTTTGCGGACTAATCGTGTGTCTTGAGTTTCCCAGACGTTTCTTCGCTAGGCACAAGACGGTTTGGTGTCCCTCAAAGACTATTGAAGACGGTGTTTTTTATGTTTCTTTTTGGTGGATTTGAGTCGTAGGAAAGCCGTACTATTAAGAGGGGGTATGCGTCGGAAAGGTTCGGGTGGAATCATCACGTACACGTTTCTTCCTAGTCCCCTCCTTTCCCCTGCATCTTGGAGCATCCTTCGTTTTTATCTCCTTACCTTGTTTTGGCTGCTGTGTTGGCTTGCGGTAGTACTGCTCCCTGGTGAGCGGTAGTACCGTAGGCACCAGCGGTAGTACCGTGCTGTGGCGCGGTAGTACAGCAGGTGCCCACGGTAGTATCGCTCCTCTGGAGCCGTAGTACCGTGACCCCCAGGCCAAGTACCGCTCCCTCGCGGTAGTAGGGGCGGATGTAATTTTTTACATCCGCGCTACCGCGGTAGTAGCGCATCCCTTGCGTGGTAGTACCGTGCGCGGCCTGGCTCAGCTGCCAGGCGGTAGTACCGCTCCTCTGCGGTAGTACTGTGTCGGATTTTTGCTACGTCTGTTTTCCAGCGGAAGTAGGAACGGATGTTCTGTTATCCACACTCTTCTCAGGCTTGGGGTTCCCTGCCTTGCGGTAGTACCGCAAGGGGAAGCTGCGGAAGTACCATCCTCAGCCCATGTGCTTAAGGTCTGCCCTAGCTACTGCTGTTGCTGCAGTAGTACCGCGGCTCCTCACGGTAGTACCACATGGCCTCATGGTAGTACCGCTCTTCTGGAGCGGTAGTACCGCTGGTCGCGGGCTGGTAGGTGGATAACGGTTGGTTTTTTTGTCCTAAGCTATAAAAGGGGTGTCTTCTTCCTCTAGTTGACTACCTCTTCCAACCCTAAGCTCCATTGTTGCTCTAAGCTCCATTTCCGCCCGATCTCACTCCCTAGCCATTCAAACTTGTTGATTTGCTCGGGAGTGGATGAGAAGGCCCCGATCTACACTTCCACCAAGAGAAATTTGATTCCCCCCACTAATCCCTTGCGGATATTGTTACTCTTGGGTGTTTGAGCACCGTAGACGGTTGAGGTCACCGCGGAGCCATAGTCCATTGTGGTGAAGCTTCGTGGTGTCATTGGGAGCCTCCAATTGAGTTGTGGAGATTGCCCCAACCTTGTTTGTAAAGGTTCGATCGCCGCCTCCAAGGGCACCAATAGTGGAATCACGGCATCTCGCATTGTGTGAGGGCGTGAGGAGAATACGGTGGCCCTAGTGGCTTCTTGGGGAGCATTGTGCCTCCACACCACTCCAACGGAGACGTACTTCCCCTCAAAGGGAAGGAACTTCGGTAACACATCCTCGTCTCCACTGGCTCCACTCTTGGTTATCTCGTGCCTTTACTTGTGCAAGCTTATTTGTGATATATCTCTTGCTTGCTTGTGTTCCTATATTTGTTGCATCATATAGGTTGCTCACCTAGTTGCATATCTAGACAACCTACTTTGATGCAAAGTTTAAATTGTTAAAGAAAAGCTAAAAATTGTTAGTTGCCTATTCACCCCCCCCCCCTCTAGTCAACCATATCGATCCTTTCACACTACTCTGATGAAAGGCAAAGTCATGATACGAGGATGGAATATGTACGAAAAAATGGACGGCTTGACATAGTCACACCTATGATGTGGTAACTAAGCAGAAGGCACTTCAACAAATTAGAAGCACTGCAAACTAGACACCATATGAAAGGTGCAATCAATATCACTCTGCCAAGTTAAAACTGTCTCGTCATAGGTGGCACTCATCAAACTAGAATCAATACATGCTAGAAATCATATTCAAGATGCAAACCAATATCACACTGCCAACTTAAAGGTGTCCCATCATAAGTGACTGATGCAGGATACACAAAAAGAGTAGTTTCATGTAAGAACATGGTGTTATAGACAGATATAGTATGTACCAAAAACAGGAAAGCGTGTCATATTCACACGTATCATGTGTAAGCTAAGGAGATGCAGTTTACACTAATTAGGAGCAATACAAGCTAGACACCATATGCAACATGCAACCAGATATGACACTGCCAAGTTAGAGCAAGCACCTTGGATGGTGGAGTAGGGGAGCGGAGACTTGGACCTTCTAATGCACTATCAATATAAGGAGAATCGGTGCAGATGCTCCGTTTACGTTGTTGCAGTGGACCACCATCATCGCCTTCCTTACTCTTTTCCTTCCTCTTTCTTGATTTTGCCTTGTCAAGTCAAACCCAAAAGAAAAAGGAATACAATTTGCTCTTCAGAACTCATTGATGCATGATACTGACGAACACTACTTTCATGTAAGGCAGCCGCATGATAGGAGGATGGAATATGTATGAAAACAGGACGGCGTGACATATTGACATGTATGATGTATAAATTGTAAACTAAGCACAAGGTGCTTGAACTTGTTAGAATCAATGCAAGCTAGAAACCATATGAAAGATGAAACCAATATCACTCTGTCAAATTAAAAGGGTGCCCTAACAAATGTATTTGACCAAATTAGAAGCAATACATGGCAACAGGCTAGAAATAATATGCAATATGCAATGAATAAAGGTGACTCATCGTAAGTGATTGATGCAGGATACAGAAGAGAGGTAGTTTCATGTAAGAACAAGGTTAACACATAGATGTAGTGTGTACCAAAAAAGGAAGGCATGTCATATTCACAGGTATAATGTGTAAACTAAGCAGATGCAATTTACCCTAATTAGAAGCATTACAAGCTAGACACCGTATGCAACATGCAACCACATATCACACTGCGAAGTTAGAGCAAGCACCTGTGATGGTGGTGTGGGGGAATTGCGGTCATCAACTAGAGAGCTACGTTGACTATCTTCATTTAGCCTTGTTGTTTCTTGAGAATCATGTGGGGAGGATGACATTGCACTCTTTAAACGAGTATGGCGTCTCACAGTAACCCACTGGGGTGACTGTCTCATCATAAGTGATTGACGAGGGATACAAAAGAGCATTAGTTTGATGTACGAACATGGTTAATAGACATATGTAGTATGTATTAAAAACGGGAAGGCATGTCATTATCAAAGGTATAATGTGTAAAGTAAGCAGATGCAATTTAACCAAATTGGAAGCAATACAAGTTAGACACCATATGCAACATGCAACCACATTTGATAGCGCGAAGTTAAAGCAAGCACCTAGGATGGTTGTGTGTGGCAATTGAGATCATCAACTGCAGAGATACGTTTACTGTCTCTAACTGCTGACACTGCACCCTTTAGAGCGCTGAAACGCTTAGTGCTTCTCTTCGAATTACACTGGAGCGACTTCTGTCTTTTCTTTTCTGCATTCATCAACACCGCGTCAGAGTCTGAAATACCCATGCATAAAAAAATAGTGTGAGTATGGGTGAAGTGTGTGCACAATTAGTACAATGTAAAGGTAGCAGATAGTAGGTCGGTGAGAAATAGATGACGGGAGACATATGATAGCTCTACCACATGCATGGCACACTAAATTACTACAGGATTCTATGAAAATAACAGTCGACTAAAAACAAATAGGTTGGTCCATTTTTTCTGCACCGTCCGATGTACAAAGAACGGGTAGATCGCCTTCATCTACCTCCAACCAGTCAGTGTTGACGATCTTCCTCAAAACGCCAGCGACCACCGGCCCAGTCCCCTTCCTGCGCCCTCCCCTCGACCGCACCACACCGCCGTGCTTGGCATCGGCCCCCAACCATCCATTCAAGCCCTGTCGACCTCCAGATCGGGCGCAAGCAACTCTTGCACCCCACACCCCTATCATAGACACCGATGTGCCGCTTCCCCGACGAACAGGCGGACTAGGTGCTCCGCGCGCCTAAGCAGGTGCTACTTCTTTTAATTGCGGTTCGACTGACCCTGAATTGAAATCCAGGCGGGCTACTGACCTCTAGCAAAGGTGAAATAGTAAAGGAAGGAAACCTTGTGCATTTAGTATCACGAAGAAGATGCAGTAAGAAACGCTCAACTAGTTACTTTCGTGGGATGAATACGGTGTGAGCAGAGACGTAAGGTTTGCACGAATAAGGGAAGAGGAGTACCTCTTTCTGCTGGCAGTGTTGTGTCCTCCTTCTGATTTTCCAATGATCTTCTTGTGGTTCACTGGAAACGAGAAGTTGTGGAGGATGGTGGAGCCTTGGATGAACCCATGGCCAAGTTGTTGAGTGTGGTGCGGTGGCTGTCTGTCGGCGGCGGGGAACCAGATCCGAGGCGGTGAACGAAGGCATAGCGGGAACAGCTCCAGTGCGATGGACGGTTGCGATAGTGGAGCGGCAGCAGTGAGGCGCAGGACGGCGTGGTCAGAGTGGTTCTGGTACGGCGCACGTCGGCGTCGGCGTCGTGGAGGCAGCTCTACCTCGGCTTTAACTGCTAAGTCCTTGAGGGTGTTGTGGTTGCGGTTGCATTGGACGACGACATCGGGGTACCGGCTCCGGCGTGATGGAGGAGGGCGGCAGTGGATTGGGCTCTATGGGGTGGAGGACGGAGGAGGCTGGGGTTTCGCGGCTGGTGGAGAGGGCGCTTTGGTGCCCATGGAGTATGAATGGGGAAACGGAGGGAGGCGGGAAACTAAGGGGGAACAATGTTTCAGTTTGCAACGCGCTTGTTTGAAATTTGGGGAAAGTTACAAACTTTGCCCCCCTCTAAAATTTCGGACATATTGCGGGTTGGGGGTAGGACAGTAATCTCAGGTGTCCCAAATGCGGGCAGGATAGATTTCGGCCGAGCGCATGGGTGTTTAGGCGCCCACGGCGTATGAATGCTTCTCGGAGGCGGTTGAGACTGGCGTCTTGGTGAAGTTACAAACCTAACCCAGTTTAGACCTTCGGACATCGGGCCAATAGGCTACATGGGCTAGAGTCAGGACAGTAATTTCCTACCACCAAACATTAGTCTCGCGCGGTTTCAGGTGACCAGAGGCCTATTTGGCGCTTCGTTCAATATTTGGGAGAAGAAGCATTAACGTTTTCGGTTCTCTTGAATTGAACTTTCAGGATTTGTCAAACTTCACAAATCTTTACTCTTGAAAATCCTACAGCTACGATTATTTTGGAATGGAGGGGGTACATTTGAATATAAATTGTACACGATTATATATTAAAAAATATGCAACTTACCTCAGTTCATGCATGGTTCCAGATATAATCTCCTTGGTTGCAAAAAAAAGTTAGACATGCGTATGAATATATATATAGCATGTTCAAACGCACAACAAAGATTGATGCCCCCTTTTACATGTGATTTACAAATTCGATTATCTCGTGTTCAAATAGATGAATGCACTTCCTATGAATTCGAATCTTTGAAACCCCCTTTATGTTGAATTCGACATGTATTCTATTTCGTAGCTAGCAATTTGGAATGTATCCATGCAAGTGACAAATGTATAAAGTGCTTCACACTAACAACATGGAGTGCACTAATTAATGTTTATATATGAATTGGAAAAGCATCCATTGCCTGTATTTCAAACCACTCTCACTCTATGGATCGATAATATGAAATAAACACATGCACATTCTAGAATTCAATAGAGTATGGGTGTCTGATAGACCGATTTTCGTCCATATGCAATTTGCAAAATTCATGATCTCATCCAAAAATAATAATGCCATTTATATTTTAATTTAATGCATAGAACCGCCTTTTACACGTAGATGCACTATGCCTCGGCCCGTTCTCACAAACGCGCTATATATCTCTCGATCTACCGCATATGTGCACACACTTTATATGCATCGGCATTTCTCTTTCACACATGCTCACAATCTCTCTCAGGGTGTCGGGGAGTCTCACACACATGCTCTCTCTGTATCTCTCTCTCTCTCTTTCTGACTACTATGTACCACTCTTTTCACTAATCTCAGTTGGAAAACACTATTTCTCTCACATGCATATATACACATGCACGGTCTCTACTAGCCCTCTATACGCACATATATGTGCCTACGTGTCTCCCGCACGCACATTATGTTTAGGCCTCTCTCGCACACATTACCCCCCCCAGACATACCTCTCTCTTAGACTACCCACAGTGGGAGTAACATTGGTAGTAACATCACACATATCTAGGTTAAATAGATGATGTGGCATGTAATAAATGAAGAAAGAGATGAAAGTGGTAAGATAGCTAGTTACTACTAGTATGAGTAGCATCACACATATCAAGGCAAGATGTGTCTATAACCTAATAAATGAAGTTCTCTATGTTACGACACATATGTTACTTCCCACTATAGAGGTAGTAACATAGGCTAGTAACATGGGCATGTTACTAGTCTATATTACTACCAATTGTGGCTAGTCTTAGTAGTTGGCATATATGATTCCATCATATCATTCCGTAGGATATCCCTGATTGTTAGGCTGGATGGTAATATGAGGCAAAGTTTTACCCTAGTTCGGACCCTTGCAGTTTAGGAAAAAGCCTACTCCCGGTACTGTATATTAGTGATAGGGGTGTGTACAAAGTACACTTGAATACCAGGCATTGTGCGTGTGTGTATACTATCGACGAACTAGCCCCCAAGCTTCTATAACATACTGGGGGCCTAGGGTTACAAATAATATATAGTCGGCTTATCAGCAGTGGGGACAGAGTCCTCCGCGACTCTGGTAACTAGCTTCGTGTTGTACGCCGAGTCCTCGACATGGGTCTTCGTGTAACGCGTCTTGGTCCAACCTATGTGGCGCAGGATGGAACCGATCCATGAGTCCTCATGTTGACCCACCACAACTAGAAATGATGTGCCCAACAGACCACACACGCAATCGGCCACTAAGAAAATAAGCATATACAATAGTACAATGTTATACATGAAAGTTAATTGCATGGTGCATCCAAAAATATTTGTTCTGCATTGTGAATGTTTATATATTCTCCTAAAATATTAGTCACGGGAAAGAGATACGAAGGGCATATCTCTCCTTGTCTCCATCGGACACCCCCACTTTCTACACCACTTTCACATACGCACACAAACTATCTCTCGGCCCACTAAAAGTATGCATGCCCACGACACATTCACGCATGACGGTCACTGTATTTCAAGCTAAAGCACTATACGGTCACTGGACTTCAGAATATGCTCATTACGGTCACCGTATACATTCTCGTGGTGATCATACGGTATCTAGCTCACGATACGTCTCCGTATTTTCTTGATGACACTGACGGACTTTGCATTTGATGCGTGCTCCGTATTTTTTTGACGACACATATAGTCATTATATTTGAAGCGAAAGCACGATATGGTCACTGGACTTCAGAATAAGCTCATCACGGTCACCACATACATTTTGCCGTGCTAACCAACATGTGGTTGGATGGTAAGGAGGACAGTGGTTTCTCGAGCCCACCAGGGTTAAAGTCCCGGTGCTCGCATTTATCCTGGGTTAATTTCAGTATTTTTCGGTGATGGCGTTCAGTGGGAGGATACATTCCACTCGACTGCGAGGCACCTATGGTGTCTTCATAAAATCTCAAGATCATATGCTGGCTCACTCTCTCGAAGGTGCTCATAGGGGTAGGGTCTGCGTGTGTGCGCTTATAGCGGTGAGTGCTTGCGCGTATATATGAGCCCTTGCGTCTGTACCGTGTTAAAAAATACATGTCATGATTATACGGTCACTGGCTCACCCGTACAACTCCGTATTTTGTTGATGACACAATCAATTGACCAGTCAAACGTTCCACGTGGCGCAACTAGTGTTTCACCATCGGGGCGCGTAACCATGGGGCCCACTTGTCAGCCCGTATATGAAAGAAAGAAATGGTAGTTTGAGTCTGTGTTGTGTTAATAAAATACATTTTAGGGTGATCATATGGTCACTGGCTCACCATACAGCTCCGTAATTTGTTGATGACACGATCAATTGACTAGTCGAACGGTCCACATTCAGCAGTGCACATTACCATAGGGCTCACCCGTCAGCACGTATATGAAGGACAGAAATGGTAATAAATTAGTGGTCGGTGGGAACTCGAAGTTGTGAGACCTCTGGTTGGCAGTCGCCGGCGGTGGGGAGTGGTTTTGGGGCGGGCGGGGCGGTGTGGCGCTGCGGGCCGGGCGCGGGCGGCGGGGGCCGGCGGTTCGGCCGGTGGTGGCTGGTGGCTCCGGGGGTGGAGTGATACGTCTCCAAAGTATCTATAATTTTGATTGCTCCATGCTATATTATCTATTGTTTTGGACATTATTGGGCTTTATTATCCACTTTTATATTATTTTTGGGACTAACCTATTAACCGGAGGCCCAGCCCAGAATTTCTGTATTTTTTGCCTATTTTAGGGTTTTGAAGAAAAGGAATATCAAACGGAGTCCAAACGGAATGAAACCTTCGGGAACGTGATTTTCTCACCGAACATGATACAGGAGAATTGGACCCTACGTCAAGACACAAAAGAGGAGGCCACGAGGTAGGGAGCGCGCCTACCCCCCCCCTCCCAAGGCGCGCCCTCCACCCTCGTGGGCCCCCTGTTGCTCCACCGATGTACTCCTTCTTCCTATATATACCTACGTACCCCCAAACGATCAGATACGGAGCCAAAATCCTAATTCCACCGCCGTAACTTTCTGTATCCACGAGATCCCATCTTGGGGCCTATTCCGGAGCTCCGCCGGAGGGGGCATCGATCACGGAGGGCTTCTACATCATCACCATAGCCCCTCCGATGAAGTGTGAGTAGTTCACCTCAGACCTACAGGTCCATAGTTATTAGCTAGATGGCTTCTTCTCTCTTTTTGGATCTCAATACAATGTTCTCCCCCTCTCTTGTGGAGGTCTATTCGATGTAATCTTCTTTCTGCGGTGTGTTTGTTGAGTCCGATGAATTGTGGGTTTATGATCAAGTCTATCTATGAATAATATTTGAATCTTCTCTGAATTCTTTTATGTATGATTGGTTACCTTTGCAAGTCTCTTCGAATTATCAATTTGGTTTGGCCTACTAGATTGATCTTTCTTGCAATGGGAGAAGTGCTTAGCTTTGGGTTCAATCTTGCGGTGTCCTTTCCCAGTGACAGTAGGGGCAGCAAGGCACCTATTGTATTGTTGCCATTGAGGATAACAAGATGGGGTTTTCATCATATTGCATGAGTTTATCCCTCTACATCATGGTATCTTGCTTAAGGCGTTACTCTGTTTTCATGAACTTAATACTCTAGATGCATGCTGGATAGCGGTTGATGAGTGGAGTAATAGTAGTAGATGCAGGCAGGAGTCGGTCTACTTGTCTCGGACGTGATGCCTATATACATGATCATGCCTAGATACTCTCATAACTATGCTCAGTTCTGTCAATTACTCAACAGTAATTCGTACACCCACCGTAGAATACTTATGCTCTTGAGATAAGCCACTAGTGAAACCCATGGCCCCCGGGTCTATCTTTATCATATTAATCTTCCAATGCTTAGTTATTTCCTTTGCTTTTTACTTTGCTTTTATTTTGCTTTGCATCTTTATCATAAAAATACCAAAAATATTATCTTATCATATCTATCAGATCTCACTCTCGTAAGTGGCCGTGTAAGGATTGACAACCCCTTATCGCGTTGGTTGCGAGGATTTATTTGTTTTGTGCAGGTACGAGGGACTGGCGCGTAGCCTCCTACTGGATTGATACCTTGGTTCTCAAAAACTGAGGGAAATACTTACGCTACTTTGCTGCATCATCCTTTCCTCTTCGGGGAAAACCAATGCAGTGCTCAAGAGGTAGAAAGAAGGATTTCTGGCGCCTTTGCCGGGGAGTCTACGCAAAAGTCAATATACCAAGTACCCATCAGAATCCCTATCTCCCGCAATACATTATTTGCCATTTGCCTCTCATTTTCCTCTCCCCCACTTCACCCTTGCCGTTTTATTCTCCCTCTCTCTCTCTATCCTCCATCTCTTTCTCTATTTGCCTCTTTTTGCCCGCTTGCTTTTTGTTTGCTTGTGTGTTAGTTTGCTTGCTTGTAACGATGGCTCAAGATAATACTAAATTGTGTGACGTTACCAATGCCAACAACAATGATTTTATTAGCACTCCGATTTCTCCTCTTACCGATGCTGAATCTTGTGAAATTAATACTGCTTTGCTGAATCTTGTCATGAAAGATCTGTTTTCCGGCCTTCCTAGTGAAGATGCCGCTACCCATCTAAATAGCTTCGTTGATTTGTGTGATACGCAAAAGAAGAAAGATGTGGATAATGATATTGTTAAATTGAAGCTATTTCCTTTTTCACTTAGAGATCGTGCTAAAGCTTGGTTTTCGTCTTTGCCTAAAAATAGTATTGATTCATGGAATAAGTGCAAAGATGCTTTTATCTCTAAGTATTTTCCTCCTGCTAAGATCATCTCCCTTAGAAACGATATTATGAATTTTAAGCAACTTGATCAAGAACATGTTGCATAAGCTTGGGAGAGGATGAAATTAACAATACGTAATTGCCCTACTCATGGTTTGAATTTGTGGATGATTATACAAAAAATTTATGCCGGATTGAATTTTGCTTCTAGAAATCATTTAGATTCGGCCACGGGAGGCACTTTTATAGAAATCACTTTAGGAGAAGGTACTAAACTCCTAGATAATATTATGGTTAATTATTCTCAATGGCATACTGAAAGATCTACTAATAAAAAGGTGCATGCGATAGAAGAAGTTAATGTCTTGAGTGGAAAGATGGATGACCTTATGAAATTATTTGCTAGTAAAAGTGTTTCTTCTGATCCTAATGATATGCCCTTGTCTACTTTGATTGAGAATAATAATGAATCTATGGATGTGAATGTTGTAGGTAGGAACAATTTTGGTAACAACGCGTATAGAGGAAATTTTAATCCTAGGCCTTATCCTAGTAATCCCTCTAATAATTATGGTAATTCCTACAACAATTCTTATGGAAATTATAATAAATGCCCTCTGATTTTGAATCTAATATTAAAGAATTTATTACTTCGCAAAAGAATCTCAATGCTTTGATTGAAGAAAAAATGCTTAAGATTGATGAGTTGGCTTGGAACGTTGATAGAACTTCTCTTGATGTTGATTCTTTGAAATTAGATCTATTCCACCTAAGCGTGATATAAATGAGTCTCTCAAATCCATGAGAATTTCCATTGATGAGTGCAAAGAAAGAACCGCTAGGATGCGTGTGCTAAAAAAGATGCCTTTATAAGAGCGTGTTCCTCTAGTTCCTATGAAAATAAAGATGAAGATCTAAAAGTTATTGATGTGTCCCCTATTAAATCTTTGTTTTGCAATATGAATCTTAACAATGATGGGACTGAATATGATCCACCTTTACCTAGAAGGCGTTCCAAGAATTCAGAGTTTTTAGATCTTGATGCTAAAATTGATAAAAGTAGGATCGAAGAAATCAAAACCCTAGATATTGCTAAACCCACTATTTTGGATTTCAAGGAATTTAATTATGAAAATTGCTATTTTATTGATTGTATTTCCTTGTTTCAATCCGGGCTAAATTCTCCTCATGCTTATAGTCAAAATAAAGCGTTCACTAAACATATCGTTGATGCCTTGATGCAATCTTATGAAGAAAGACTTGAATTGGAAGTTTCTATCCCTAGAAAAATTTATGATGAGTGGGAACCTACTATTAAACATAAAATTAAAGATCATGAATGCTATGCTTTGTTTGATTTGGGTGCTAGTGTTTCCACGATTCCAAAGACTTTGTGTGATTTGTTAGGTTTCTGTGATTTTGATGATTGCTCTCTAAACTTGCACCTTGCGGATTCCACTATTAAGAAACCTATGGGAAGAATTAATGATGTTCTTATTGTTGCAAATAGGAATTATGTGCCCATAGATTTTATTGTTCTTGACATAGATTGCAATCCTTCATATCCTATTATTCTTGGTAGACCTTTCCTTAGAACGATTGGTGCAATTATTGATATGAAGGAAGGAAATATTAGATTCCAATTTCCGTTAAGGAAAGGCATGGAACACTTCCCTAGAAAGAAAATTAAATTACCTTATGAATCTATTATGAGAGCCACTTATGGATTGCCTACCAAAGATGGCAATACCTAGATCTATCCTTGCTTCTTATGCCTAGCTAGGGGCGTTAAACGATAGCGCTTGTTGGGAGGTAACCAAATTTTATTTTTATTCCTTGCTTTTTGCTCCTGTTTAGTAATATATAATTTATTTAGCCTCTGTTTAGGTTGTGGTTTTTGTGTTTAATTAGTGTTTGTGCCAAGTAGAACCGTTGGGAAGACTTGGGGAAAGTCTTGTTAATCTTGCTGTAAAAAACAGAAACTTTAGTGCTCATGAGAACTGCTGCCATTTTTATTTGGAAAGTGGTATTTAGTTAATTATTGTTGAAGATGATTAATAGATAAATTACTCACGTCCAGAAATTTATTTTAGAATTTTTGGGGTTCCAGATCTTGCGCTAGCTACAGATTACTACAGATTGTTCTGTTTTTGATAGATTCTATTTTTCGTGTGTTGTTTGCTTATTTTGATGAATCTATGGCTAGTAAAGTAGTTTATAAACCATAGAGAAGTTGGAATACAGTAGGTTTAACACCAATATAAATAAATAATGAGTTCATTACAGTACCTTGAAGTGGTCTTTTGTTTTCTTTCGCTAACAGAGCTCACGAGATTTTCTACTTTAAGTTTTGTGTTGTGAAGTTTTCAAGTTTTGGGTAAAGATTTGATGGATTATGGAACAAGGAGTGGCAAGAGCCTAAGCTTGGGGATGCCCATGGCACCCCCAAGATAATATGAGGACACCTAAAAGCCAAAGCTTGGGGATGCCCCGGAAGGCATCCCCTCTTTTCGTCTACTTCTATCGGTAACTTTACTTGGAGCTATATTTTTATTCACCACATGATATGTGTTTTGCTTGGAGCTTCTTGTATGATTTTAGTCTTTGATTTTTAGTTTACCACAATCATCCTTGCTGTACACACCTTTTGAGAGAGCCATACATGATTTGGACTTTGTTAGAATACTCTATGTGCTTCACTTATATCATTTGAGTTATATAGTTTTGCTCTAGTACTTCACTTATATCTTTTAGAGCACGGTGGTGGATTTGTTTTATAGAAACTATTGGTCTCTCATGATTCACTTAGATTATTTTGAGAGTCTTAAATAGCATGGTAATTTGCTTAATAATCCTAATATGCTTGGAATTCAAGAATAGTAAAAACTTTCTTATGAGTGTGTTGAATGCTATGAGAAGTTTGATGCTTGGTAATTGTTTTGAGATATGAAGATGGTGATATTAAAGTTATGCTAGTTGAGTAGTTGTGAATTTGAGAAATACTTGTGTTAAGGTTTGTGATTCCCGTAGCATGCACGTATGGTGAACCGTTATGTGATGAAGTCGGAGCATGATTTATTTTTTGATTGTCTTCCTTATGAGTGGCGGTCGGGGACGAGCGATGGTCTTTTCCTACCAATCTATCCCCCTAGGAGCATGCGTGTAATACTTTGCTTTGATAACTTGTAGATTTTTGCAATAAGTATATGAGTTCTTTATGACTAATGTTGAGTCCATGGATTATATGCACTTTTCTCACCCTTCCACCTTTGCTAGCCTCTGTAATACCGCGCACCTTTTGCCGGTATCATACACCCACCATATACCCTCCTCAAAACAGCCACTATACCTACCTATTATGGCATTTCCATAGCCATTCTGAGATATATTGCCATGCAACTTTCCACCGTTCCGTTTATTATGACACACTTCATCATTGTCATATTGCTTAGCATGATCATGTAGTTGACATTGTATTTGTGCCAAAGCCACCATTCATAATTCTATCATACCTGTCACTCTTGATTCATTGCATATCCCGGTACACCGCCGAAGGCATTCATATAGAGCCATATTTTGTTCTAAGTATCGAGTTGTAATTGTTGAGTTGTAAGAAAATAAAAGTGTGATGATCATCATTATTAGAGCATTGTCCCAGTGAGGAAAGGATGATGGAGACTATGATTCCCCCACAAGTCGGGATGAGACTCCAGACGGAAAATAAAAAAAAGAAAGAAAAGAGGCCACAAAAAAGAGAAAAGGCCCAAATAAAAAAATGAGTGAAAAAGAGAGAAGGGACAATGTTACTATCCTTTTACCACACTTGTGCTTCAAAGTAGCACCATGACATTCATGATAGAGAGTCTCCTATGTTATCACTTTCAAATACTAGTGGGAATTTTTCATTATAGAACTTGGCTTGTATATTCCAATGATGGGCTTCCTCAAATTGCCCTAGGTCTTCATGAGCAAGCAAGTTGGATGCACACCCACTTAGTTTCTTTTGTTGAGCTTTCATATACTTATAGCTCTAGTGCATCCGTTGCATGGCAATCCCTACTCACTCACATTGATATCTATTGATGGGCATCTCCATAGCCCGTTGATACGCCTAGTTGATGTGAGACTATCTTCTCCCTTTTTGTCTTCTCCACAACCACCATTCTATTCCACTTATAGTGTTGTATCCATGGCTCACGCTCATGTATTGTGTGAAGATTGAAAAGGTTTGAGAACACCAGAAGTATGAAACAATTGCTTGGCTTGTCATCAGGGTTGTGCATGATTTAAATATTTTGTGTGGTGAAGATGGATCATAGACAGACTTTATGGTTTTGTAGGGATAACTTTCTTTGGCCATGTTATTTTGAGAAGACATGATTGCTTTGTTAGTATGCTTGAAGTATTATTATTTTTATGTCAATATTAAACCTTTATCTTGAATCTTTCGGATCTAAATATTCATACCACAATTAAGAAGAATTACATTAAAATTATGCCAAGTAGCACTCCGCATCAAAAATTCTGTTTTTATCATTTACCTACTCGAGGACGAGCAGGAATTAAGCTTGGGGATGCTTGATACGTCTCCAACGTATCTATAATTTTTGATTGCTCCATGCTATATTATCTACTGTTTTGGACATTATTGGGCTTTATTATCCACTTTTATATTATTTTTGGGACTAACCTATTAACCGGAGGCCCAGCCCAGAATTGTTGTTTTTTGCCTATTTTAGGGTTTTGAAGAAAAGGAATATCAAATGGAGTCCAAACGGAATGAAACCTTCGGGAACGTGATTTTCTCACTGAACATGATCCAGGAGACTTGGACCCTACGTCAAGACACAAAAGAGGAGGCCATGACGTAGGGGGCGTGCCTACCCCCCCCCCCCCCACCCCAGGCGCGCCCTCCACCCTCGTGGGCCCCCTGTTGCTCCACCGACGCACTCCTTCCTCCTATATGTACCTACGTACCCCCAAACGTTCAGATACGGAGCCAAAACCCTAATTCCACCGCCGTAACTTTCTGTATCCACGAGATCCCATCTTGGGGCTTGTTCCGGAGCTCCGCCGGAGGGGGCATCGATCACGGAGGGCTTCTACATCATCACCATAGCCCCTCCGATGAAGTGTGAGTAGTTCACCTCAGACCTACGGGTCCATAGTTATTAGCTAGATGGCTTCTTCTCTCTTTTTGGATCTCAATACAATGTTCTCCCCCTCTCTTGTGGAGATCTATTCGATGTAATCTTCTTTTTGCGGTGTGTTTGTTGAGACCAATGAATTGTGGGTTTATGATCAAGTCTATCTATGAATAATATTTGAATCTTCTCTGAATTCTTTTATGTATGATTGGTTATCTTTGCAAGTCTCTTCGAATTATCAGTTTGGTTTGGCCTACTAGATTGATCTTTCTTGCAATGGGAGAAGTGCTTAGCTTTGGGTTCAATCTTGCGGTGTCCTTTCCCAGTAACAGTAGGGGCAGCAAGGCACGTATTGTATTGTTGCCATCGAGGATAACAAGATGGGGTTTTCATCATATTGCATGAGTTTATCCCTCTACATCATGTCATCTTGCTTAAGGCGTTACTCTATTTTCATTAACTTAATACTCTAGATGCATGCTGAATAGCGGTCGATGAGTGGAGTAATAGTAGTAGATGCAGGCAGGAGTCAGTCTACTTGTCTTGGACGTGATGCCTATATACATGATCATGCCTAGATATTCTCATAACTATGCTCAATTCTGTCAATTGCTCAACAGTAATTCGTACACCCACCGTAGAATACTTATGCTCTTGAGAGAAGCCACTAGTGAAACCTATGGGCCCCGGGTCTATCTTCATCATATTAATCTTCCAATACTTAGTAATTTCCTTTGCTTTTTACTTTGCTTTCATTTTGCTTTGCATCTTTATCATAAAAATACCAAAAATATTATCTTATCATATCTATCAGATCTCACTCTCGTAAGTGGCCGTGTAGGGATTGACAACCCCTTATCGCATTGGTTGCGAGGATTTCTTTGTTTTGTGCAGGTACGAGGGACTGGCGCGTAGCCTCCTACTGGATTGATACCTTGGTTCTCAAAAACTGAGGGAAATACTTACGCTACTTTGTTGTATCATCCCTTCCTCTTCGGGGAAAACCAACGCAGTGCTCAAGAGGTAGCATGGAGTTTGATGATAAACTGCAGGCCCTTGATTTCGTATCCAACGGCTGGAAAATCTAATGACCAGAGATGAAAAAGTCAGTTAACTGACGTGTAGCCTCACCCCGCACATACACATGCATGCACGCATGCAGGCGTGCAACACTGACACGTACACATAATGAACACACGCACGCATGCAGGCATGCAACACTGACACATACACATGCACTCATGAACACACGCACGTACGCACACATGCATGCAACACTAAAACGTACCCTTGCACGCACGCAACACTCGCACGCCTGCATGCACACAACACACGATGCAAGACAACCGCTCAACCTATACGTGCATGCACCCTTTGTTAAGGACATGGATTGTTATGGGTATTAATCAATCTTATCTGTGTTAAGCAGAACATTGATGTTTGCAGCGGTATTTATGAATCACAACGTATCGAACGGGCTATCAACATAGTAGGCTTATCTACATGAAAAGGATGACGTCACACTCAATGAACAATCATCGGTTTATGAAATGCTTGCTTCGGACTGCCCTAGCCCACCAAAGGTTCCTCTGCTGTGCGCGCCTGCGTTGGGTCATTGACATGCAGGCCATGTACCCAAAGTGCCCTCATGTCAATGGAAGAACGACGCGGTGTCCTACGTTAGAGTCGAGGGCGCCACTCGCTGCACGCCCGGCTGAACACGCCTCCTTGCCGCATTCAAACGCCTCCATGAAACCCACCCGCGTGGAAGCCAAGAAACCCACTCTGGACACACGTCCGGCATTAAACGCACCATCGGTCGAGCTCCTCCCGTCCGCCATCTATTTAATCTCCTATTTAAACAAGGCCAAACGCCGGCCAAGAATCGCACACCTCCGCCGCTCCATATCTCCTCCTTCACCATTTTATCCACGCTTACAATGGCTTACGAAGAGTAGTTATTCCGCAGAAGCCATATTTCTAGGTTTGTATCTCTCACACACATCCATGTAGGTGGGAGATGTGCACGAAGAGAAGAGGTGCACGCACGGTGCATGTACTCCCGTCTCTTTCCCAACCACACCCGCGCGGGTACACGGTGGAGCTCAATTCTGTATGAAAAGGCAGCCCACATGGTAATTTGACCGTGTACTGGTTGTCCACTTGGTAGAGGGAGGATCGTCTACCACAGGTGAACAAACATATTGTGACTTGACGGGTTATGTTAAAAAAGAGGCAAACCATGTGGGGCCTACCTTAGAGGCAAGGCTCTATACACTGGAGTACTTTTGATGTGTCCCGTCAACTTGCAGAACAAGGAGAAGCTTGCTTAGTACTCCGTCTCCCCCGCCCACTGGAGCGGTGGCTCGCAGGATGAGGTGAAGCTTGCTTACTAGTAGTAGTATTGTACGCCTTACGACCACTCCCTCGCCCACGCGTGCGGTGGCTCGCAGGACGAGGAGAAAATTTTACTACTCCCTCCGTTTACTCCTCGTCCCTACTACCTTGGTTAGAGAGATTATCATATTGTTTGGAATATATATCTCCTTTAGTACTCCCTCCATTTACTTATACAAGGCCACTATAAAAAATACATTTTGCATCTATACAAGGCCACAAATAGTAATCGAGACAAAAGTTACTACTCCCTCCTTTCCAGTTTAGACTAGTCACAGTGGGGAGTAACTTAGAGTAGTAACATGCACATGTTACTAGTCTATGTTACTACCTCCACAGTGGGTAGTAACATATGTATTGTGTCATGCATCAATTCATTTATTAGGTTGTAGACACATCTTTTCTTGATATGTGTGATGTTACAGTAACTAGCTATGTTACCATATGCCTCTCTTTCATCATTAATTGCATGCCACATCATCTATTTTGCCTAGATAAGTGTGATGTTACCACCTAAGTTACTCCCACTGTGGGTAGTCTTATGGATCAATTTCAAAATCTCTCCAACCAAGGTAGACGGTGAGTGGTCGAATTAATTTCGTACTCCTGGTTTGCACAAGTAATTAGTACGCTCGTTTTTCTCAAGAAGTTATGTTTACCGAGGCATTAATTAGAACGAATGCATGAATGACCACTAAATTTCCATGAACTTCTACATGCGTTGGTGAGTTTTCTCTTGACACTGCTTGCATCGGGTGATCTAACGCACCTTGAAATCCAACATGTGATGGTACTACTACTAGTAGTAGAATTGAGACTTATAAAACAGAAAAATGAATGTTTTTTAGATGAGCCCTATAAACCCTAGTGGGTACGTACTCCGTAAAATCAGATTTTCCCAAAACTAAGTCGCTCAACCTTTATTTGCTTGTTTCCCTTCCTGCCTCCTTGCCTTGAACAGACTATGCCAAACTCCCCTGCCTGCCACGCGGGAAAAGACCCGCCCTCGTCTTTTTTAGTCCAGGTTTGTAACGATGGATCGCGCGAAGCAGCAAAAACCCAAGCTGTGTCTTGTACTCCTCCGTCGACGCTTGCTTTCATGAATTCTGTACTTCCCGTCGCCGACATGTGGGACATATAGTAACCGGGTCGACGTGTCAAGCACCAAATAATAGTGCAGAACAGCGGGGGGATGCACCCTAGTCGTACCACCCCAGTAGTAGTAGTAGTAATGAGCAATGAGACGTCAAATCACAATGCCGCACCTTCCTAGACGGACAAAGCAACCATTATTTCACACTTCGGTTCGCTATCATCTCAAACCACGTAGTATTGCTTCTGCCTCAAGACGGACATGCGCATCGCCTTAGTACATCATGACACGTGGGACCGCATGACAGGCCATGCTCCCCCGCCGATCACTCGGTAAAATCACCTCATTTTTACTACTACACTTCCTCCATATCGGTTTACATGGCATGCACGTCATTCTAGGTTGAGAATTTAACTCGCTATATATGTGATGAACAATATATGTTTAGAAACTACATGTAACACCCCGGATGTAACTTTCCCAATTTGTACTCCAACTCTTGCCGTTTCCGGTGTTAAGTTAATTTATTATCTCGAGTTTGGGTCTTTGTCTCCGTGTGTTGTTATCTTTGTCATGCATCTCATATCATGTCATCATGTGCATTGCATCTGCATACGTGTTTGTCTCATGCATTCGAGCATTTTCCCCGTTGTCCATTTTGTATTCCGACGCTTCGTTCTCCTCCGGTGGTCATTTCTAGCTTTCTTTCATGTGTGGGGATTAAACATTTCCGGATTGGACCGAGACTTTCCATGCGGCCTTGGTTTACTACCGGTAGACCGCCTGTCAAGTTTCGTATCATTTGGACTTCGTTTGATACTCCAACGGTTAACCGAGGGACCGAAAAGGCCTCGTGTGTGTTGCAGCCCAACGCCCCTCCATTTTGGCCCAAAACCCACCTAACTCTGCTCCATCACCTAGAGCGTTCGATCACGATCGCGTGGCCGAAAACCGCACCTCATTTGGACTCTCCTAGCTCCCTCTATGCCTATATATACACCCCTTCCGAATCCGGATCTTTCTCCCCCCCCCCCCCGAAACCCTAAAAAAACCTCGCGCGCCGCCGGACATGTCCGTTTCGGCCGGACGCCCCGCCGCCGCCGCCCCGGACCAATAGGCAAGCGCCACGTGGGTGCCCCGGACCACTTCACCGCCACTCCCGCCGAGGCCCACTCGGGCCCGAGGCCGGCCCGCCCGCCGCCGATCCGGGCCAGAGGCCGCGCGCCTCGCCCGCGTCCTTCTCCTCGCTCCGCCGCCACCGCGCTGCCTCGCCAGCCCCGCCGCCTCCGCCCGCCAGCGCCACCTCCAACCGACGCCGGCACGCCTCGCCGCCCGACCGGCCTCGCTTGCCGCGCCGCCTCACCGGTCGTCGCCCGCGCCCGGCGCCGCCTCCTCCCTCCTCCGCCGGATCCGGCCCCGGCCTCGCCTCCCCTCTTCTCCCCGCCGACAAACCCACCTCGCCGGCGACCTCGAGCTCGCGCCGGTGAACCTCGGTTCGTGTGCCCGCCGAAACCCTAGATCTGGAGGGTAAAATTTCGTGCAAGTCCCTGATATTTTTAGTTCAAGTGCTCATGTTCACGGCTCCGTAACTTTACATCCCTAACTCCGATTCATACATATAGCATATCAAAATGTTCATCTCACAGAGTACATCATTTCATTCCATTGCATCATTTTCATTTGAGTTCATCTTGATGCCCGAAATGCTGTTAGAAGAGGGCTACTTGAGTTAATTGTCAGATCTGCTACTCCGTTTAGCACTTTTGTCATTTTTGCCAGGATTAATGTGTGCATGCTATGCCCTGATGCTCTACATGTGTTTTGTTAAGGGTTTTGTCATCTTTCCAGAGGTGCAACCCATGTATTTTTGTGATGTGTGTGGTGACTTGTGCAAGCTTGCAAAGTGGTGCACTTGCTAAATCTGTTTTCAGGGACTTAGTAATTTCACTAAGTCTTGGAGCTGTTTATCTCATGATGCCATATGTTCGTGTTGTTTCCTAGTGATCCGTGCCTCTTTTGAGGATGATCAGTAAGGATCTTTTGTTAATCTTGTAGTGCTCTATCCATCCATGTCTTTGTTTGAAATTATGGAGCACCCTAGCTTGAGTCAATCGAGCTCTACTTTTGCTACTTTGTGAATCTGGGCAGATTGTCAACTTGTTTGCAATTTTGCCGGTGATGTTATAGTTGCTCTGTGCATGCTATGCTATTGTTCTTGCCATGTCTAGCTTGAATTTTGTGCCTTCTTGATGGATGTATGCTTGTCTTGCCATGACTTGCACCGTAGTGAGTGCATCGAGCTCGTAAACATGCCTACTTGAGTTATATTTCAGCATGTGTCAGTTTTTCACAGTCTGAAAACTGATTATGTTTTTGCTATGTTCACATGATTGCATTTATATTTTCTGATCCCTTTTGGCTCAAGGTCACTAAGGGACTTTTGTTAAGCTCTTTGAGTATCTCCATGCCATGCTTTACTTTGCCATGTTCAGGTCCTGTAGCATGTAGTTTTGTGGCTCCGAAGAGGGCTACCTGATCTGAAATTCCAGACAACTGTTAATTTCACCAAGTCTGAGATCTGTTTGTCATATGCATTTTTGCCATGCCTGTTTGAACCTGTTAATGGATGAATTGGCCATAGCTCAGTGCTAGACTTTTGTTAAGCATCTTGTGTGCATCCCTGCCATGTATTTTGTTGTCATGTTTGGGTGCGGTAGCATGTTCATTCTATTGCATTTAGATGGCTACTTGCTGTAATCGCAGACCGGTGTCATTTTTGAATCGCTTTCCATTTCCAAACCGTAACTCCGATTCCAGCGTTCTTTATATCGTTTTCAAGCGATTTCATCCCATATTTCCAGTGGCACACTTGGTTTTCCAAGTTGAGGCCAGGTTCATGCAGTTCCTGTCATATCTTGCATTTTGCATCCCGCATCGCATCCCACATAGCATATCATCTTTGCATCGTGTTGTTTGAGTTTGCACGTGGTTGATTGTATCCTTGTTGCTTGTTTGTCTTGTTTGGGTAGAGCTGGGAGACGAGTTCTCTAATGAGGAGCCCGTTGAGTTTGCTTTCGAGGATCCAGTCAACTCTGACAACTATGCAGGCAAGATGATCATACCCTCGAAATCACTACTATCTTTGCTATGCTAGTTTGCTCGCTCTTTTGCTATGCCATTGCTACGATGCCTACCACTTGCTTTCAAGCCTCCCAAAATGCCATGTCAAACCTCTAACCCTCCTTTGTCCTAGCAAACCGTTGATTGGCTATGTTACCGCTTTGCTCGGCCCCTCTTATAGCGTTGCTAGTTGCAGGTGAAGATTGGAGCCCGTTCCTTGTTGGAACATTTATTTACTTGTTGGGATATCATTATATTATCTTGTTACCTTAATGCATATATATACTTGGTAAAGGGTGGAAGGCTCGGCCTCTCGCCTAGTGTTTTGTTCCGCTCTTGCGCCCTAGTTTCTATCATATCGGTGTTATGTTCCCGGATTTTGCGTTCCTTATGCGGTTGGGTTATAATGGGAACCCCTTATAGTTCGCCTTGATTAAAGCTTTTTCAGCAATGCCCAACCTTGGTTTTTCCATTCTCCACCTAGCCTCTTCTTCCCTTGGGTTTCCGGAGCCCGAGGGTCATCTTATTTAAACCCACCCCCCCCCGGGCCAGTGCTCCTCTGAGTGTTGGTCCAAACTAGAGTCTTGTGCAGCGCCCCCTCGGGGAAACTCGAGGTTTGGTTTTAGTTGTATGGAGAGCTCATCTGAGTGTGCCCTGAGAACGAGATATGTGCAGCTCCTATCGGGATTTGTCGGCACATTCGGGCGGTGTTGCTGGTCTTGTTTTTAACCTATCGAAGTGTCTTGAATTACCGAGATACCGAGTCTGATCGGAACGTCTTGGGAGGAGGTCTATTCCTTCGTTGACCGTGAGAGCTTGTCATGGGCTAAGTTGGGACTCCCCTGCAGGGATTTGAACTTTGGAAAGCCGTGCCCGCGGTTATGGGCAGATGGGAATTTGTTAATGTCCGGATGTAGATAACTTGAACCTTAATTAATTAAAATGAATCAACTGAGTGTGTTACCGTGATGGCCTCTTCTCGGCGGAGTCCGGGAAGCGGACACGGTGTTGGAGTAATGTTTGCGCAGGTTGCTCTCTAGTTTCTCGCTCGCGCTTTGCCTCCTCTTCTCGCTCTCTTTTGCGAATAAGTTAGCCACCATATTTTGCTAGTCGCTTGCTGCAGCTCCACTCATATTTACCTTGCCATACCTATAAGCTTGAATAGTCTTGATCGCGAGGGTGCGAGATTGCTGAGTCCCTGTGGCTCACAGATTCCGATTTCACCAGATGCAGGGCCTGTTGATTCCGCTCCAGGAGACGCGTATGAGCTCAAGTGGGAGTTCGATGAAGACTCTCAACGTTACTATGTTTGCTTTCCCGATGATCAGTAGTGGTGCCCAGTTGGGGGTGATTGGGACTGTGTCGTATGTTGGGTTATCTTTTATTTTGGCGCCGTAGTCGGGCCATGGGTGTTTGGTTGATGTAATGTTTTTATGCACTTGATTGACGTGGCGAGTGTAAGCCAACTATGTTATCTCCCCTTTTATTATTATATTACATGGGATGTTTGTGAAGATTGCCTAACTTGCGACATATGCCTTCAATGCGATTATGTCCCTAAGTCGTGCCTCGAGACGTGGGAGCTATAGTCGCATCGAGGGTGTTACAAGTTGGTAATCAGAGCCTTCCCCGACCTTAGGAGCCCCATTGCTTGATCGTTATTAGCGGCCGAGTTGTGTCTAGAAAAATGTTTTGAGTCTTTTAGGAATTATATATCGGAGAGTTTAGGAATTCTTTTTACTTCCCAGTATCCTCATCGCTCTGGTAAGGCATCCTGACGTAGAGTTTTGACTCTTCTCCTCTCAAATTTCACTAAAAAAATTTAGGATCACGTGGGTATCTTGGAATCGTTCCGATGGTTTTATGATGAGAACATTGTCTTGGTGCCTCCTGTCAGGGGTTTAGTGGAAGTGTCCCGGGGAGTTGAGCTCTGAGGTGTTGTCATCATAATTTTATCGTTGCAGTTCTAAAATACATGAGTTTAGTACGCCGACATCGAAAATCTCTTTTATGCAGTTCGTTGGTGAGATAACCTCGACGCCACCCCGTACTGGGGCGGGAGTTCGGGAGTATCGCCATAACTTGTATAACGGATGCTTTTCGAAGATTGAGGTAGATGGTTTCCGAAGGTTTCTTGGTTATGTGTTGAAGGATGGATACAGCTGGATGTAGGATTTGCTAGTTTGGGTGAGATATTATGCTTCCCCTGTATCCCCAACACCTGATTGCATAACCGGAAAGGTTCGGGAGTTTCATAGGTGGGAATTCTAGTAGCTCTAGTTCTTCTTCCACGGATATTGGTTTGAGATTGGGATTTCTTACCGATTATTCGTTCTTGATCCGTACCTTGTTGATTTATTTCTCTACCTTAATTCTACGTGGCTTCTCAATTTATGGATATGTGACCATTTCAAGAGGAATGCATTCGTTCATTTTGTTCGGATGTGAAGACTATATGTTGCAATTTTCTTTTCGTTGGATTCAGCTTCAATATTTGTCTATCAATGTGCTAATGGTGGTCAACCTCTTCAGGATGGCTCCTCCAACGCGCACGACTCCGAATCCTGATCCGCCACCACCTCCACCTCCTCCGGAGGCATGGCAAGCTGTGATGGCCGCAACCAATGCAAACACACAGTTGATCATGCAAATTCTTCAAGAGTGCAATCAAGGCAGCCAAGGGAATCAAGGAAGCAATCAGAATCACTTTGCTACACTCAACCAGTTCCTTGCTAACGGGCCAAAGACTTTCAGCAATTGTGTTGAGGCAACCGATGCTGACGATTGGCTTGTGGATCTATGCAAGCATTTCGAGTGTAGTAACGTCAGGCCTGAGGACTTTGTCAAGTTCGCTTCCTTCCAACTCAAAGATCAAGCTGCAGAATGGTTCCAGCAGTACAAGGATTCCAGAGGTGCACGTGTTATCACTTGGGATGATTTTCGTCGAGATTTCCGAGCTCATCATATTCCCCAGAGCGTGGTTGAAAGAAAGCATGAGGAATTCCGCAACCTGAAGCAAGGCTCTTTGTCTGTCTATGACTACAACAAGTTGTTCCAGAAGCTCGCCCGCTTTGCCAAGCAGGACATCCCTGATGAGAAGAGCATGATATACCAGTTCAGGGGTGGTCTTAGAGAAGAAATTCAGCTCGCTCTTGTTCTCTTTGAGCCCTTGAGGTACGATGAGTTCTACAACATGGCACTGAAGCAAGAGGCTGCTCAGTTGAGGTGTGATGCTTCCAAGAACCAAGAGGCAATCCACCACACCACACTAGAGTAGGGCATTACACCACAACGGTGGCCCGAACTAGTATAAATCTTGCGTCTCGTGTTCTTTGGGTTCGTCGAGCTAGGCCGTGAGATTGTAGAGTGTGCGAGCTAGAGAGGGGGAGAGATCTTTGTGCTCACCCCAGTGTTCAAACCTCAAGGGTTTTGCCGGAACCCGAAATCTGGCAGATGACACCACATAAGGAAAAGTATAAGTAAAAAATTTTATTAGAGATTGACAAACATAGCATTAGTCAATGATGCAACTCGTGAAAGAATTAATAAGGGAAGAGAAGATTCACATATAGATATACTATCCTAGAAATCTTTTGTGATTGTGAGCTATAACACCCCGGTTGTAACTTTCCCAATTTGTACTCCAACTCTTATTGTTTCCGGCGTTAAGTTATTTTATTTTCTAGAGTTCGGGTTTTTGTCTCCGTGTATTGTTGTCGTTGTCATGCATACGTGTTCGTCTCATGCATTCGAGCATTTCCCCGTTGTCCGTTTTGCATTCCGGCGCTTCGTTCTCCTTCGGTGGTCATTTCTAGCTTTCTTTCATGTGTGGGGATTAAACATTTCCGGATTGGACCGAGACTTGCCAAGCGGCCTTGGTTTACTACCAGTAGACCGCCTGTCAAGTTTCGTACCATTTGGACTTCGTTTGATACTCCAACGGTTAACCGAGGGACCGAAAAGGCCTCATGTGTGTTGCAGCCCAACACCCCTCCATTTTGGCCCAAAACCCACCTAACCCTTCTCCATCATCTAGAGCGTTCGATCACGATCGCGTGGCCGAAAACCGCACCTCATTTGGACTCTCCTAGCTCCCTCTATGCCTATAAATAGGTCCTCCTCGAAAATCTCAGATCCCCCTCTCCGAAACACTAAAAATCGTCTCCGCGCGGCCAGACATTGTCCGCACCGGGCCGGACACCGCCGCCAGCCACTCCCCGCCTGCCACGTGGCGCCGCACCCCGCCGCCGCCGCCGAGGCCCGCGCGGCCCAGCGCCGGCCCCCGCGGCCCGCTTCCGCCGCCGCCTACCACACCCCGGCCGCTCCTCTCCTCCGCCGCTCCGCCGCCTCCTCGCCGGCGCGCGCGCCGCCGCCCGCCGCCCGGCTCGGCCACCTCCATCCGCATTGCCCCGTCACGCCCGGTCGTCGCCGCCTGCGCCCGTCGCCGCCTCGCAGCTGCCGTCCTCGCCGCCGTCGAAATCCGGTCGCGGGAGCTCCAGATCCGGCCATCCCGCTCCCTCTCCGGTGAGATCCGCCACCGCCTCGGCTTCCGTGTCCCGGGTTGACTTTTCTCGCGGGGTGAATTTCTACTAAGTCCTTAAATTCCAGATCCATGTGCTCATATTCATCATGCTATATCTCCGCATTCGTAACTCCGTTTTTGGCATATAGCATATCAAAATGTTCATCTCAAAGAGTACATCATTTCATTCCATTGCATCGTTTTCATTTGAGTTCATCTTGATGCCCCAAATGCTACTAGAAGAGGGCTACTTGAGTTAATTGTCAGATCTGCTGCTCCATTTAGCTTTTTGTCAATTTTGCCATGATTATTGTGTGCATGATATGCCCATGAGTTCTACATATGTTTTGTTAAGGGTTTTGTCATCTTTCCAGAGGTGCAACCCATGTATTTTTGTGATGTGTGTGGTGACTAGCACAAGCTTGCAAAGTGGTGCACTCGGTAATTCTGATTTCAGAGACTTAGCAATTCCACTAAGTCCTTGAGCTGTTTATCTCATGATGCCATATGTTCATGTTGTTTCCTAGTGATCCGTGCCTCTTTTGAGGATGATCGGTAAGGATGTTTTGTTAATATTGTAGTGCTCTATCCATCCACGTCTTTGTTTGCAATTATGGAGCAACCTAGCTTGAGTCAATCGAGCTCTACTTTTGCTACTTTGTGAATCTGGACAGACTGTCAACTTGTTTGCAATTTTGCCGATGATATTGTAGTTGATCCGTGCATGCTATGTTATTGTTCTTGCCATGTCTAGCTTGAATTTTGTGTGTTTTTGATGGGTGTATTCTTATCTTGTCATGACTTGCACCGTAGTGAGTGCATCGAGCTCGTAAACATGCCTACTTGAGTTATGTTTCAGCATGTGCCAGTTTTCACTAAGTCTGAAAACTGATTATGTTTTTGCTATGTTCACATGCTTGCAATTGTATTTTATGATCCCTTTTGGCTCAAGGTCACTAAGGGACTTTTGTTAAGCTATTTGAGTAGCTCCATTCCATGCTTTACTTTGCCATGTTCAGATCCTGTAGCATGTAGTTTCGTGGCTCCGAAGAGTGCTACCTGATCTGAAATTCCAGACAAGTGTTAATTTCACTAAGTCTGAGATCTGTTTGCCATATGCATTTTCGCCATGCTTGTTTGAACCTGTTAATGGATGAATTGGCCGTAGCTCAGTGCTATACTTTTGTTAAGCTTCTTGTATGCATCCCTGCCATGTATTTTGATGTCATGTTTGGGTGCTCTAGCATGTTCATTTCGTTGCATTTAGATGGCTACTTGCTGTAAATCGCAGACCGGTGTCATATTTGAATCGCTTGCCATTTCCAAACCCTAACTCCGATTCCGGTGTTCTTTATATCGTTTTCAAGCGATTTCATCTCATCTTTCCAGTGGCACACTTGGATTTCCAAGTTGAGGCCAGGTTCTTGCATTCCCTGTCAAATCTTGCATATGCATCCCGCATCGCATCCCGCATAGCATATCATTTTTGCATCATTTTGTTCGAGCTTGCACGTGGTTGATTGTGTCCTTGTTGTGCTTGTTTGTCTTGTTTGGTTAGAGCCAGGAGACGAGTTCGCTAACGAGGAGCCCGTTGAGTTTGATTTCGAGGATCCAGTCAACTCTGACAACTGCTAATGGCAAGATGATCATACCCTCGAAATCACTACTATCTTTGCTATGCTAGTTTGATCGCTCTTTTGCTATGCCAATGCTACGATGCCTACCATTTGCTTTCAAGCCTCCCAAATTTCCATGTCAAACCTCTAACCCACCATGTTCCTAGCAAACCGTTGATTGGCTATGTTACCGCTTTGCCCAGCCCCTCTTATAGCGTTGCTAGTTGCAGGTGAAGATTGAAGGCTGTTCCTTGTTGGAACATTTATTTACTTGTTGGGATATCATTATATTGCTATGTTATCTTAATGCATCTATATACTTGGTAAAGGGTGGAAGGCTCGGCCTCTCGCCTAGTGTTTTGTTCCACTCTTGCCGCCCTAGTTTCCGTCATATCGGTGTTATGTTCCCGGATTTTGCGTTCCTTACGTGGTTGGGTTATAATGGGAACCCCTTGGTAGTTCGCCTTGATTAAAGCTTGTCCAGCAATGCCCAACCTTGGTTTTACCATTTTCCACCTAGCCTTTTCTTTCCCTTGAGTTCTGCAGACTCAAGGGTCATCTTATTTAACCCCCCCCCCCGGGGCTAGTGCTCCTCTGAGTGTTGGTCCAAACTGTCAGCCGCCGGTGGCTACCAGGGGCAACTCTGGGCTGGCCTACCGGAAGTTTAGACAATCTGAGTGTGCCCTAAGAAAGAGATATGTGTAGCTCCTATCGGGATTTGTCGGCACATTCGGGCGGTGTTGCTGGTCTTGTTTTAACCTGTCGAAGTGCCTTGAAGAACTGAGATACCGAGTCTGATCGGAACGTCTTGGGAGGAGGTCTATTCCTTCGTTGACCGTGAGAGCTTGTCATGGGCTAAGTTGGGACTCCCCTGCAGGGATTTGAACTTTCGAAAGCCGTGCCCACAGTTATGGGCAGATGGGAATTTGTTAATGTCCGGTTGTAGACAACTTAAACCTTAACTTAATTAAAATGAATCAACTGAGTGTGTTACCGTGATGGCCTCTTCTCGGCGGAGTCTGGGAAGTGGACACAGTGTTGGAGTAATGTTTGCGCAGGTTGCTCTCTAGTTTCTCGCTCGCGCTTTGCCTCCTCTTCTCGCTCTCTTTTGCGAACAGGATAGCCACCATATTTGCTAGTCACTTGCTGCAGCTCCACCTATATTTACCTTGCCTTACCTATAAGCTTAAATAGTATTGATCGCGAGGGTGCGAGATTGCTGAGTCCCTGTGGCTCACAGATTACTATTACACCAGATGCAGGGCTTGATGATTCCGCTCCAGGAGACGCGTTTGAGCTCAAGTGGGAGTTCGACGAAGACTCTCAACGTTACTATGTTTCCTTTCCTGATGATCAGTAGTGTTGCCCAGTTGGGGGTGAACGGGACCGTTGTCGCATGTTGGGTTCTCTTTTATTTTGGCGTCGTAGTCGGGCTATGAGTGTTTGGATGATGTAATGTTATTTATGTACTTGATTGACGTGGCGAGTGTAAGCCAACTATGTATTCTCCCCTTATGATTTATATTACATGGGAATGCTATGAAGATTGCCTAACTTGCGACATATGCCTTCAATGCGATTGTGCCTCTAAGTCGTGCCTCGTCACGTGGGAGATATAGTCGCATAAAGGGTGTTACAAGTTGGTATCAGAGCTAGTAATCAGAGCCTTCCCCGACCTTAGGAGCCCCATTGATTGATCGTTATTAGCGGCCAAGTTGTGTCTAGAAAAAAAAGTTTTGAGCCATTTAGGAATTATATATCAGAGAGTTTAGGAATTCTTTTTACTTCCCAGTCTCCTCATCGCTCTGGTAAGGCATCCTGACGTAGAGTTTTGACTCTTCTCTTCTCAAATTTCACTAAAAAAATTTAGGATCACGCGGGTATCTTGGAACCGTTCCGATGGTTTTATGATGAGAACATTGTCTTGGTGCCTCCTGTCAGGGTTATAGTGGAAGTGTCCCGGGGAGTTGAGCTCTGAGGTGTTGTCATCATAATTTTATCGTTGCAGTTCTGGAATACCTGAGTTTAGTACGCCGACATCGAAAATCTCTTTTATGCAGTTCGTTGGTGAGATAACCTCGACGCCACCCAGTACTGGGGCGGGAGTTCGGGAGTATCGCCATAACTTGTATAACGGATGCTTTTCGAAGGTTGAGGTAGATGGTTTCCGAAGGTTTCTTGGTTATGTGTTGAAGGATGGATATAGCTGGATGTAGGATTTGCTAGTTTGGGTGAGATATTATGCTTCCCCTGTATCCCCAACACCTGATTGCATAACCGGAAAGGTTCGGGAGTTTCATAGGTGGGAATTCTAGTAGCTCTAGTTCTTCTTCCACGGATATTGGTTTGAGATTGGGATTTCTTACCGATCATTCGTTCTTGATCCGTACCTTGTTGATTTATTTCTCTACCTTAATTCTACGTGGCTTCTCAATTTATGGATATGTGACCATTTCAAGAGGAATGCATTCGTTCATTTTGTTCGGATGTGAAGACTATATGTTGCAATTTTCTTTCCGTTGGATTCAGCTTCAATATTTGTCTATCAATGTGCTAATGGTGGTCAACCTCTTCATGATGGCTCCTCCAACGCGCACGACTCCGAATCCTGATCCGCCACCACCTCCACCTCCTCCGAAGGCATGGCAAGCTGTGATGGCCGCAACCAATGCAAACACACAGTTGATCATGCAAATTCTTCAAGAGCGCAATCAAGGCAGCCAAGGGAATCAAGGCAGGAATCAGAATCACTTTGCTACACTCAACCAGTTCCTTGCTAACGGGACAAAGACTTTCAGCAATTGTTTTGAGGCAACCGATGCTGACGATTGGCTTGTGGATCTGTGCAAGCATTTCGAGTGCAGTAACGTCAGGCCTGAGGACTTTGTCAAGTTCGCTTCCTTCCAACTCAAAGATCAAGCTGCAGAATGGTTCCAGCAGTACAAGGATTCCAGAGGTGCACATGTTATCACTTGGGATGATTTCCGTCGAGATTTCTGAGCTCATCATATTCCCCAGAGCATGGTTGAAAGCAAGTGTGAGGAATTCCGCAACCTGAAGCAAGGCTCTTTGTCTGTCTATGACTACAACAAGTTATTCCAGAAGCTCGCCCGCTTTGCCAAGCAGGACGTCCCTGATGAGAAGAGCATGATATACCAGTTCAGGGGTGGTCTCAGAGAAGAAATTCAGCTCGCTCTTGTTCTCTTTGAGCCCTTGAGGTACGATGAGTTCTACAACATGGCACTGAAGCAAGAGGCTGCTCAGTTGAGGTGTGATGCTTCCAAGAAGCGAGTCAGGGATGTTACTCCTTCTTCCTCTACTCAAGTGGCCAAGCAGCAGAAGTATTGGCTTCCTCCTCCTCCGTTCCGTTAGCCGTATCAGCAGAAGAGCAAAGGTGGCAGTGGTTCTTCCCACCCACCCAACCCTGGCTTGAAGAACAAGACTTCGTCTCAAGCTCCAAGATCGAGTGCTCCGTATCACCGTCTGCTTTCAGAGGTCACGTGCAACAAGTGCCAACAGAAGGGTCACTATGCCAACAAGTGTTTCAACCAGAGGCGTCTTCCTCCTCCTCCTCCTGTCAGATCGGCAAATACAGCTGTGGTCAAGCATAACCCCAAGCACGCCAAGGTCAAATTGTTGAATGTAGCTCAGGCAAAGGACTCACCAGATGTGATTATGGGTAACCTTCCTGTTAATGACATTCCTGCAAAAGTTCTTTTTGACACTGGTGCATCGCATTGCTTCATTTCCAAACCTTTTGCATCAAAGTATGAGTGCGATTATCAGTGTCTACCAAATTCTTTGCAAATCGTGTCACCGGGCAAGCAAATGACAGCCAATTTTTGCGTCCCGGATATTACTATCACATTGGGTGACTACAAGTTCCTTTCTTCCCCAATTGTTCTTGGTAACTCGGATATTGATCTTATTCTCGGAATGGATTGGCTTTCTAAGCACAAGGCACATCTTGATTGTGCTGCCAGGCAGATTCAATTAACTCATTCGTCTGAGGATGTAATTGTCTTTGCCGCTCGGGATAATACCATCCGTCTATTTTCTCTCAATGAGAAGGGTGAATTGGACGCTATTTCGCAAATTCTAGTCGTTTGTGAATATCAAGACGTCTTTCCAGAAGAGCTTCCAGGAATGCCTCCGCACCGGCCAGTTGAATTCGTTATTGATCTTGAGCCTGGCACGGAACCTGTGTGCAAGCGTCCTTACAAGCTCGAACCTGAAGAGTTGAAGGAGCTGAAGAAGCAACTCGATATTCAAGAGAAAATGGGTCTCATCCGGCCTAGTTCTTCTCCGTGGGGTTGTGGTGTTCTTTTTGTGAAGAAGAAGGATGGAATGGACCGACTTTGTGTTGATTACCGTCCAGGGAATAAGAAGACCATCAAGAACAAATACCCACTTCCCAACATCAATGAGTTGTTCGAACAACTCAAAGGTGCCCAAGTTTTCTCCAAGCTTGATCTCCGTATGGGTTATCATCAGATTCGTATCCGTGAGCAAGATATTCCCAAGACGGCTTTCAGGACAAGCTTTGGTTCTTATGAATACACTGTCATGTCTTTTGGCCTCGTCAACGCTCCTCCGACTTTCTCTCGCATGATGAACTTCATCTTCAACGCCTACACCAATGACTTCGTTTTGGTCTATCTCGATGACATTCTGGTTTTCTCGAAGAGCAAGGAAGATCATGCCAAGCACTTGCGTTTGGTTCTCGATAAGCTCAGAGAACATCAGTTCTACGCCAAGTTCTCCAAGTGTGAATTTTGGCTTGATGAGGTTCTTTATCTTGGTCATGTCATCTCTGCCAAGGGCATTGCCGTGAATCCTGAGAAGGTGTCTGCAATTGTGAATTGGGAACCTCCTCGGAACGTGAAGCAAGTCCGCAGTTTTCTCGGTCTCGCAAGCTATTGCCGAAGATTCGTCGAAAACTTTTCTAAGATCGCGAAGCCTCCCTCAAATCTTCTCCAGAAGCACGTCAAGTACGTTTGGTCTCCGGAGTGTGACATTGCTTTCAACACTTTGAAAGAGAAATTGATCACTGCTCCAGTTCTGACTCCGCCTGATGAATCCAAGCCGTACGAGGTCTTTTGTGATGCCTCTCTCCAAGGTCTTGGCGCAGTTTTGATGCAAGAGAAGAGAGTTGTTGCTTATACCTCTCGCCAGTTGAAGCCTAGTGAGAAGAACTACCCCACTCATGATCTCGAGTTGGCGGCAGTTGTGCATGCTCTTTTGACTTGGAGACATCTTCTATTGCGAAGAAAAGTGGACATTTTCACTGATCACAAGAGTCTCAAGTACATCTTCACTCAGCCTAATCTCAACCTCAGACAAACTCGATGGGTCGAAATGATTCAAGAGTATAATCCGAGTATCGAGTATACTCCAGGCAAGGCCAATGTGATTGCTGACGCTTTGAGCTGGAAAGCTTACTGCAACAGTCTTATTCTCAAGCCTTATCAACCCGAGCTTTGTGAAGCTTTCCGCAAACTTAATCTGCAAGTTGTTCCTCAAGGTTTCCTCGCCAACCTTCAAGTCTCTCCTACCTTGGAAGACCAGATTCGCCAAGCCCAGCTTCTTGATGCTATGGTGAAAAAGGTGAAGATTGGGATTGCCAAGAGTCAGTCCAAGTACAAGTGCTACCGCCTTGATAACAAGGACACTCTCTTCTTCGAGGATCATATTATTGTACCCAAAGGTGAACTTCGTAAAGTGATCATGAACGAGGCTCACAATTCTCTCCTATCCATCCACCCTAGGAGCACGAAGATGTATCAGGACCTTAAACAGGCTTATTGGTGGACTCGAATGAAGCGCGAGATCGCTCAATTCGTGAATGAATGTGATGTCTGCAGAAGAGTGAAGGAAGAACACCAAAGGCCAGCAGGTCTCCTCCAACCTCTTGCCATTCCAGAATGGAAGTTTGACCACATTGAAATGGACTTTGTGACTGGGTTTCCAAAGTCCAAGCGTGGCAATGATGCTATATTCGTTGTCATCGACAAACTCACCAAAGTGGCTCACTTTCTGCCTATCAAAGAGTCGATCATTGCAGCTCAATTGGCTGAACTCTATACCTCTCGTATTGTCTCTCTGCACGGTATTCCACAAGTGATCTCTTCAGATCGTGGCAGCATCTTTACCTCGAAGTTTTGGGATTCTTTTCAGAAGGCCATGGGCACGAACATACGCTTCAGCACAGTTTTCCATCCTCAAACTAGTGGTCAAATCGAGCGTGTCAACCAGATTCTTAAAGATATGCTCAGGGCTTGTGTGATCTCCTTCGGCATGAAGTGGGAGGATTGTCTTCCTTATGCTGAATTCTCCTACAACAACAGTTTTCAAGCAAGTTCGGGCAAGGCCCCTTTTGAAATTCTGTATGGCAGGAAGTGTTGTACCCCTCTCAACTGGTCTGAAACCGGTGAACGTCAGCTTTTGGGTAATGACTTAATCACAGAAGCAAAAGAAATGTGCAAAGTCATTCGTGATAACCTCAAAGCAGCCCAATCCCGTCAGAAGAGCTACTATGATAGTAAGCACCGTGATTTGGCTTTCGAGATCGGAGATCATGCTTACCTCCGTGTCTCTCCTATGAAAGGTACTCGTCGCTTCGGTATCAAAGGGAAGCTTGCCCCCAGATACGTGGGACCTTTCAAGATTGTCAGCAAGAGAGGCGACCTCGCCTATCAACTCGAGCTTCCTTCAAACTTTGCAAATGTTCATGACGTGATCCATGTCTCTCAGCTTCGAAAGTGCTTCAAGACTCCTGACCGCACCGTCAACTTCGAGGACGTTGAGCTCCAAGAAGATCTCTCTTATCGTGAGCACCCAGTTGCTATTCTTGAAGAGACTGAACGCAAGACACGCAACAAGTCAATCAAATTTCTCAAAGTCAAATGGTCACACCATTCCAACCGTGAAGCTACCTGGGAACGCGAGGATCACCTCCGTTCTGAGTACCCGGCGTTCTTTCAGTCCTAGATCTCGGGACGAGATCCTTTCGTAGTGGTGGAGTGTTGTAACACCCCGGATGTAACTTTCCCAATTTGTACTCCAACTCTTGCCGTTTCCGGCGTTAAGTTAATTTATTATCTCGGGTTCGGGTCTTTGTCTCCGTGTGTTGTTATCGTTGTCATGCATCTCATATCATGTCATCATGTGCATTGCATCTGCATACGTGTTCATCTCATGCATTCGAGCATTTTCCCCGTTGTCCGTTTTGCATTCCGGCGCTTCGTTCTCCTCCGGTGGTCATTTCTAGCTTTCTTTCGTGTGTGGGGATTAAACATTTCCGGATTGGACCGAGACTTGCCATGCGGCCTTGGTTTACTACCGGTAGACCGCCTGTCAAGTTTCGTATCATTTGGACTTCGTTTGATACTCCAACGGTTAACCGAGGGACCGAAAAGGCCTCGTGTGTGTTGCAGCCCAACACCCCTCCATTTTGGCCCAAAACCCACCTAACTCTGCTCCATCACCTAGAGCGTTCGATCACGATCGCGTGGCCGAAAACCGCACCTCATTTGGACTCTCCTAGCTCCCTCTATGCCTATATATACACCCCTTCCGAATCCGGATCTTCCCCCCCCCCCCCCCCGAAACCCTAAAAAAACCTCGTGCGCCGCCGGACATGTCCGTTCCGGCCGGACGCCCCGCCGCCGCCGCCCCGGACCAATAGGCAAGCGCCACGTGGGTGCCCCAGACCACTTCACCGCCACTCCCGCCGAGGCCCACTCGGGCCCGAGGCCGGCCCGCCCGCCGCCGATCCGGGCCAGAGGCCGCGCGCCTCGCCCGCGTCCTTCTCCTCGCTCCGCTGCCACCCCGCTGCCTCGCTAGCCCCGCTGCCTCCGCCCGCCGGCGCCACCTCCAGCCGACGCCGGCACGCCTCGCCGCCCGACCGGCCTCGCTCGCCACGCCGCCTCACCGGCCGCCGCCCGCGCCCGGCGCCGCCTCCTCCCTCCTCCGCTGGATCCGGCCCCGGCCTCGCCTCCCCTCTTCTCCCCGCCGACAAACCCACCTCGCCGGCGACCTCGAGCTCGCGCCGGCGAACCTCGGTTCGTGTGCCCGCCGAAACCCTAGATCTGGAGGGTAAAATTTCGTCTAAGTCCCTGATATTTTTAGTTCAAGTGCTCATGTTCACGGCTCTGTAACTTTGCATCCGTAGCTCCGATTCATGCATATAGCATATCAAAATGTTCATCTCAGAGAGTACATCATTTCATTCCATTGCATCGTTTTCATTTGAGTTCATCTTGATGCCCTAAATGCTGTTAGAAGAGGGCTACTTGAGTTAATTGTCAGATCTGCTACTCCGTTTAGCACTTTTGTCATTTTTGCCAGGATTAATGTGTGCATGCTATGCCCTGATGCTCTACATGTGTTTTGTTAACGGTTTTGTCATCTTTCCAGAGGTGCAACCCATGTATTTTTTTGATGTGTGTGGTGACTTGTGCAAGCTTGCAAAGTGGGGCACTTGCTAATTCTGTTTTCAGGGACTTAGTAATTTCACTAAGTCCTGGAGCTGTTTATCTCATGATGCCATATGTTCTTGTTGTTTCCCAGTGATCCCTGCCTCTTTTGAGGATGATCAGTAAGGATGTTTTGTTAATATTGTAGTGCTCTATCCATTCATGTCTTTGTTTGCAATTATGGAGCACCCTACCTTGAGTCAATAGAGCTCTACTTTTGCTACTTTGTGAATCTGGGCAGATTGTCAACTTGTTTGCAATTTTGCCGGTGATGTTGTAGTTGATCCGTGCATGCTATGCTATTGTTCTTGCCATGTCTAGCTTGAATTTTGTTCCTTCTTGATGGATGTATGCTTGTCTTGCCATGACTTGCACCGTAGTGAGTGCATCGAGCTCGTAAACATGCCTACTTGAGTTATATTTCAGCATGTGTCAGTTTTTCACAAAGTCTGAAAACTGATTATGTTTTTGCTATGTTCACATGCTTACATTTATATTTTCTGATCCCTTTTGGCTCAAGGTCACTAAGGGAATTTTGTTAAGCTCTTTGAGTAGATCCATGCCATGCTTTACTTTGCCATGTTCAGGTCCTGTAGCATGTAGTTTTGTGGCTCCAAAGAGGGCTACCTGATCTGAAATTCCAGACAAGTGTTAATTTCACCAAGTCTGAGATCTGTTTGTCATATGCATTTTTGCCATGCCTGTTTGAACCTGTTAATGGATGAATTGGCCGTAGCTCAGTGCTAGACTTTTGTTAAGAATCTTGTGTGCATCCCTGCCATGTATTTTGTTGTCATGTTTGGGTGCTGTAGCATGTTCATTCCATTGCATTTAGATGGCTACTTGTTGTAATCGCAGACCGGTGTCATTTTTGAATCGCTTGCCATTTCCAAACCGTAACTCCGATTCCGGAGTTCTTTATATCGTTTTCAAGCGATTTCATCCCATCTTTCCAGTGGCACACTTGGTTTTCCAAGTTGAGGCCAGGTTCATGCAGTTCCTGTCATATCTTGCATTTTGCATCCCGCATCGCATCCCGCGTAGCATATCATCTTTGCATCGTGTTGTTTGAGTTTGCACGTGGTTGATTGTATCCTTGTTGCTTGTTTGTCTTGTTTGGGTAGAGCCGGGAGACGAGTTCTCTAACGAGGAGCCCGTTGAGTTTGCTTTCGAGGATCCAGTCAACTCTAACAACTGTGCAGGCAAGATGATCATACCCTCAAAATCACTACTATCTTTGCTATGCTAGTTTGCTCGCTCTTTTGCTATGCCATTGCTACGATGCCTACCACTTGCTTTCAAGCCTCCCAAAATGCCATGTCAAACCTCTAACCCTCCTTTGTCCTAGCAAACCGTTGATTGGCTATGTTACCGCTTTGCTCAGCCCCTCTTATAGCATTGCTAGTTGCAGGTGAAGATTGGAGCCTGTTCCTTGTTGGAACATTTATTTACTTGATGGGATATCATTATATTATCTTGTTATCTTAATGCATCTATATACTTGGTAAAGGGTGGAAGGCTCGGCCTCTCGCCTAGTGTTTTGTTCCACTCTTGCCGCCCTAGTTTCTATCATATCGGTGTTATGTTCCCGGATTTTGCGTTCCTTATGCGGTTGGGTTATAATGGGAACCCCTTGATAGTTCGCCTTGATTAAAGCTTTTCCAGCAATGCCCAACCTTGGTTTTACCATTCGCCACCTAGCCTCTTCTTCCCTTGGGTTTCCGGAGCCCGAGGGTCATCTTATTTAAACCCCCCCGCCCCGGGCCAGTGCTCCTCTGAGTGTTGGTCCAAACTAGAGTCCTGTGCAGCGCCCCCTCGGGGAAACTCGAGGTTTGGTTTTAGTTGTATGGAGAGCTTATCTGAGTGTGCCCTGAGAACGAGATATGTGCAGCTCCTATCGGGATTTGTCGGCACATTCGGGCGGTGTTACTGGTCTTGTTTTTAACCTGTCAAAGTGTCTTGAATTACCGAGATACCGAGTCTGATCGGAACGTCTTGGGAGGAGGTCTATTCCTTCGTTGACCGTGAGAGCTTGTCATGGGCTAAGTTGGGACTCCCCTGCAGGGATTTGAACTTTCGAAAGCCGTGCCCGCGGTTTTGGGCAGATGGGAATTTGTTAATGTCCTGTTGTAGATAACTTGAACCTTAATTAATTAAAATGAATCAACTGAGTGTGTTACCGTGATGGCCTCTTCTCGGCGGAGTCCGGGAAGCGGACACAGTGTTGGAGTAATGTTTGCACAGGTTGCTCTCTAGTTTCTCGCTCGCGCTTTGCCTCCTCTTCTCGCTCTCTTTTGCGAATAAGTTAGCCACCATATTTTGCTAGTCGCTTGCTGCAGCTCCACTCATATTTACCTTGCCATACCTATAAGCTTGAATAGTCTTGATCGCGAGGGTGCGAGATTGCTGAGTCCCTGTGGCTCACAGATTCCGATTTCACCAGATGCAGGGCCTGTTGATTCCGCTCCAGGAGACGCGTATGAGCTCAAGTGGGAGTTCGATGAAGACTCTCAACGTTACTATGTTTCCTTTCCCGATGATCAGTAGTGGTGCCCAGTTGGGGGTGATTGGGATCGTGTCGTATGTTGGGTTATCTTTTATTTTGGCGCCGTAGTCGGGCCATGAGTGTTTGGTTGATGTAATGTTTTTATGCACTTGATTGACGTGGCGAGTGTAAGCCAACTATGTTATCTCCCCTTTTATTATTATATTACATGGGATGTTTGTGAAGATTGCCTAACTTGCGACATATGCCTTCAATGTGATTATGTCCCTAAGTCGTGCCTCGACACGTGGGAGCTATAGTCGCATCGAGGGTGTTACACTACATCCGCTTAGTAATCCAATGATATACTTTTTGTGACATAGTAACTCATATTTAGTTAGTCAAATGGATGACCTAGAACTACGTGCATGCCCTATAAACCGAGATGCCTAAAAAACGAGATGGAGAGGGTAGTTTAGTACGTATCTTTTTAGATCAATATAGTCGGGATTCACCACGGAGCAAAACCAAGTGGTAGGCTGCACCTGTCGTGTTGGCGTAGCAACTAAAGCAGGGTCAGTCCGCACACGAAATGGCGACACACTTAACAGGACCCCTTTGGCCGACATGTGGCTCATCCACCGTCTTGTTCCACGTGCGATGCACCAAATTACAGTTTGGAGCAGCGGTTGGAAATGGAGGCACCCCGGTCGTAGCGCCGCAGTAGTAGAAAATGAGCAATGAGGGGTCAAATCACAAAGCCCCACCTTTCCCGCATTAAGCTGGACGGACAAAGCAACCATCATTCCACTCTAGGGCGCAAGAGCATAAAGAAAAGAGAAAACCAATGATGTGTGCGGCAGCTACCTAGGGCACCCTAGGGTAGGGGTCTCCACTACAGATCATTTTTTTAAAGCGCCTCCACTACAAATCAGCTTCTCCCTCGTCCTCTTGAAGAAAACCGATGATGCATGCGGTGGTAGGGTTTGTAGGAGTACTACTATGGCGTGCGGGGCCACGTCGTAGTAAACAGGAGAGGGATTGAGTTCGAGTCGATGCCTTAAATATGTGTGGGCTACTTGGTTTTAAGGGAACGAGGCAGAATTTTGGGTTCGGGGACCAGTGGAGATATAGTACGTACTCCCTCCGTTTCTTTTTACTCCGCATATAAGATCTGGTCAAAGTCAAACTGCACAAAGCTTGACCAAATTTATATAAAAATATGAACATCTACGATACTAAAACTATATAGTATGAACATACGTTTCATGGTGCATCTGATAATATTGATTTCATATTGTGAATATTTATATTTTTTAATATAAAGTTAGTCAAACTCTACAAAGCTTGACTTTGACCAAACCTTATATGCAGACTAAAAAGAAACAGAGGGAGTACAAAAAATTGTGGACGTAGGTTCGACCGAAAGGCAATGATGCATGGGCCCTGCATTTTGATATACCCAGGGCCGCGTGAAATTTGCTACTCTACTCAAAACTAGTAAAGTACACATGCATTGAACGCATGAGATTTCGAAACCAAATTATGAATAAATACACACTATAGCATGTAAAGCTTTGAGTCATATATGCATGATGTAGATGTTCGTTTAGTTCTATAGTTCATCTCATTCAAAATCAATTAGTTTTATAAAAATGTTAATATTCATGGGGTTGTGCATTGTAAAGCATAAAGTAAAAAACAAATAATGGCAATTCATTTAGAAAAAATAATCAATTATGATACGGAAGATTCTAGAACAAAGGAGAAGTGCTTGTGTTTTGAGGTTTGTGCATTATGCTTAAGTTCAACCATGGAGTCTTCTAAATTGTACATGTGGTAGATCTGGTGGAATGTTGATGATATCCAACGGCCAGTAGTGCTCAGATTTGCCATCTCTGCACTGTCGGATTAGCTTCATCTAGCGACCATCTTTCAAAGTTATTCGCACACTATATAGTTCTTGTGCCATAGTTGCATGTCTTGGAAAAAAGCTACTAGTGGGTTGTACTAGCTATTTAGGAATAGAAGATGTATACATGGAAGTTGTAGGGAAAGAGATGACATGGAGTATCTCAATTCCTATGAGTAGGGATTGAAAAAGAGATGTCATTTGGTTCACATCATAGGAACTTTTCTATTGAATCTAGAGATGACATGTATCTCAATTCCTATGAGGAGGGATTAGAAAAGAGATGTAATTTGGTTCATATCATAGGAACTTTTCTATTGAATATATGCTAATGTTTATTTTCCTTTGAAATTATGGGAGTATAGGAATCCATTCATATGAACCAAGTGGCTCTAAAGCTATAGAAATGATATCATGTTTATTTCCTTTCAAATGTGGAGTATATGAATCTATTCCTATGAACCAATTGGCTCTAAAGGAAAAAATCCTATAAAAATCATATCATATAGAGTTCCTATGATATTCCCCCACACCAAAGGATGGTTGAAATTGCTGCAGGTGATACGATGGTCTTTCTTTGTAGACTCCTCCCCGCACTTTATAGTTACCTCTTGAAGATGAATGAAATCATATATACAGGGTATTCTACATGTGCAATTTGGTACACAAAAACTTAGTAAAAGTTTGCGAGATTCGAATTTTCAATAAAGCTATATGCACTGCATTTTGGAACGGAGGGAGCATACGGAAGTTGCTAACACTCACGTGGAAGATTTGTGTGTAGGAGGAGTGGCTGTTCTGTTAAATGACATGGCAAAACTGACATTGTCGGATGCCGATCTAAAGGTTCTTACGGTGTTCTTCAGGAAAAGGCTTGTGGCGAACGTTTGTCGGATAATGATTTACGGACACATGCATTGCATTGATACGTGCCCCCCTCTCTCTCACGCACACGCACCCTCACGACTCTCCCGAGTCCTCTCGCACCCACCCTCTATCTGCATGTAGACGTCACACACATATGTGCTCTTCACACCCTATCCTCAGAACTTCTAAAAACAGAAGACGCCGCACACATTTTATTTTAGCTCACACGTCACACACTTATACTATTACTCTTGTGGTGAACGTTCTTTGGGCATAGTATATTGTACTCTCACGAAGATAAGCGGTGCACGCACGCACTATTTCTCTCACACCCACTCGCGGGTACACGTAGGAGCGCATTTTTTGAAGTTGGTACAACAAAATCACTCCACTATATATATAAGCAGGAGCCTTAGCGCTAGCTTTACTAGGGTTCCTCTCATTCACTCTCTCATGCTCTCTAGATCTAAGCAAGACATAGGTGGCCACACTCTCTCTCAGCTCACGGCTGGTCACAAATCCGGCCGGACAACCTCGACCGGGGCAGGGGTGTAGGTGCATCGTTCACGCTGTCGTCGGCGGCGAGGGAGGAGACCAACAGCTGCCCACGCGTCCCGATCAGCGGCCGTGTCGTTCTCTCCGAGAGAGCGCCGGCTCGGGAGGGCCTCCGACCCCTTCTTCCTCCCTACAGTATTGCGGCCAAGATGCGGCCTCCCGATGCCATCTTTTCCACATGCCGATGACCCTCAGGTATATACTCCTTCGAAACCTGCCTTGCTCTACTGCCCCAGCTCCCCACTTAGCTTTGTGTGAATCTTTTTCTACTTCTGTCCGCTGTTCCAAAGCCACCTAGACTTTTACTATTATTAGAGGTAAAGCTAGTTCATACAATCGATTCTAAGAGTTGGTTCAAACAAGGAAGAAAGTGGGAAAGCTGTAGCATGAATCTAGGACTTAGTTCTAAGAGGAAATGGGGGAAAGTAGTAGATACTGGCTACCCAAGTGGTCTCTTGGTTGAAAAGACGAAGAAAGCATGGTGGATAGCGAAGGGTGGGGGGAAGTGGACCTATCTCTTGGTTGAAAAAGGAAAGAAAGTGACGGGTGTTGGGGGACAACGCAAATGAGAATGAGCAGGTCTAGATGTCCTGTGCTCACATAGGAAAATGTCGCCGAGGAGATAAAAAATGGGACAAATGCAGACATGTTGCCTGAGTGCTTGCCGCTCTCGGCAACGACATCTGCCTCACCACTTTATGCCCTGTTGTCCCTATGCCCATATCGCTATCGTTAATATAAAATCACATGAAGCATTAAGCAATGCCACCTAATGTCACTATAAGTAATGGTCTAGTGCCATCGATAAATTGAAGCAATGCCACCACCATTTTATGAAGTGCTTCTGTCTTGCTTAATTTCCCATGAATTGTGTTTTTGCAGTTACACTTAAATCTCACACCGCTAACATTGCTTCATCCCAGTGGAACTGCACAAATTTGATTGCACATTTACTGACCATGTGCTACTCTCATGACAGTAATACAAATGATATTGTTCTGCATGTTAATCTAGTGGCAGTGTTGATGTGATGTGATGCTACTTACTTAAGGACACTTTCATACTTTCAATCTAGTGCCAATTATAACACAATAGATGCTCCTGTTAATCATACGCCACTGCAAAATATCTGTCACTGTTTAAATAACCGTATTTTGTATTTGCGCAAATAGGGATGTATGTCTCCATATCGTTTCGGGATATCTGTCTCCGTATCGTTTCTATCCACGCAATCGAAAGCACACACCTTAGTTTTAGTAGAACTGTGCAAAATGAGATTGCTATCCCTCGTTGTCGTCGTCTAACCACCCGTCTTCCAGGTATTCCTACATTGGTAGTTACTAGGTAGAATGACCAACGCAATATAAAAGAAGTTGATTCGTACGTTTTACTTCCTGATTGCAGTGTAGGGATGAGCGAAAACAGCTGCATCCTAGTCTGGAATGCACTTTCTACCAGTTCATCCATGGACCGAGGACTAGCTGGCACGGCTGCACGGCAGTTTTTTGGACAGGTGCGCGGACAAGAGGCATTGTGGTCTGCTTATTTCTGCAAATAGCGGTGCTTAAATTTAGTGGAATGCACAAGACTTTCAGCTGGTCAGTACACTACATGGTTCAGTTCAGCATTCCAGCTGAGAACACAATTATAATTGGTTATTCTGGAATGAGAGAACCTAACCCTAGATGGTGGCAACAAGAAAAAACCAGAGTGAACTCCAGGAAATTTAAGCCTGCCGGGAGGCCCTTTGCTCAGAGAAGCCTTGCTTGTTTTTTCATGATTTTTAAACCTTCTCAAAACTTTGTCTTTTGCTGTGAACTAGTATATGTTTGTTATGTTCTATGAATCATTGAGATGTATAAAATTTCTTAACTTATGCTTTTCAAATTTTTTATGAAGCCGAGTTTAATGTGAGTGTTCCACATGAACGCTGGACTAGCGTGTGAACGTTTGGAATTTACATGATGGCCTCAGTTAACTGCATGAACCACTGTAACAAGATACATAGTTGCTTATATGTCAGACAGCAGATTGTTGATTGTTAGCTGGTCGATAGCCTAGTGTTGAAGCGAGCTGAGCCAATGTGCCGTGTTTTGCACAACTGCTTACAAGTGGGGTAGCACCAACAGTGTTTACAAGTACTTATGTATACGTCGGCGCACAGTTCTCGAACGAGTACTCTATTTCATCAAAACATGCACTACTCGTATGATAAACCGTGACAACTTATGTCTTAACATGCCATATTCATGAAAAAACTAATGAGGACGCATCTATTTCGGCAACAATTACGATGTTTATCACATGATTCATGGGCACACAAAAGTAGTAGCAGTTCCCATAGACGGATTCAAATAGAGTACTAGCCCTAGATGGCTCGATAACAGGCAAGGTTCAGATAATTAGACACAATCCAAACTACTATTAAACACTAGTTGGGGCAACTATTTCATGCCTTGATCTAATTTGGGCTGGACACAAGACAGACCTTGCCATGAACATCATCGAGGACATCCGGCGGCAGCTCAATCCTGTGAACCTTCATGAATACAACCTTGTGGCCTTGCCACTCATAAACTTGTTTGTGGAGGCATGCCATGTCATCTTCCTGCGTAAGCTTGACAAGAACAGTATGCCTCACAAACGAAGGAGTAGCTTTGAACTTCTTGTGCTTCAGTACACCCTGGACAACACGCCTGACAACAGTGAGGCTGGAATACAACTCTTCATTGGTATAAGCGCAAATAGCTTCCAGGATCCAACATCCTAAAAACTCTATTTTCCCAGTGCGTATATTCAGGTCATCCGCCTCATAGCGAGTGACATGTACAACCACACAATCCTTGTCTGCATCAGGGCTCTAATTGAAACAGAAACAAATTCTGAATTACTTTCCAGTATAAGAAACACAAGTTATTTAAACCACTATGTATAGCATGGCATCGAAGCTAATAAAATTTTGCATTATTCATCACCACATACTTAGATGAAAAACCACAATCGAGATCGGCAAAGAAGAAAATCACCTTGGGCAGCTCAGCGGGGGGGACACATCCTCGAAGGGGGAAAACTGCTCCTGCAGTGCCACGGGGGCTGTAACCTCAAATAGGGCGTTAACCATCTCAGTAGTGGCCGTGAGCGTATCTGGGGCTGGCTCGGTGGCTACTTCCATCTTCTTGGATCTCTCTGTCTCGTGGGGATCAGCCTCCCGCGTCTGCTCCAATATCGGCAGATCTTTGCCTGGTTCTCCTTGGTCCATCATGAAACCGACTAATACTAGGAGACCACTGAAAGGAAAACACAATCGCAATAACAATGAAATAAAAAAAGAGTGAGGATCGATTACTGCTTTGCAAAAGTTATTTTTTTTTCTCTGAACGAAAATATACCAACATCACGGATCCGCTTACCTTCCCTTCGTTGGGAGAGAAGAACAGTGGCAGATGCGAGTGTTGCCTTTCTTGAAGACGGTGAGGGAGAAGGGGATTCAGCGAAGAGTGAAATGATGGTTGCTTCGTCTATCAAACTTAGACTGTGGGGATGTGGGGTTTTGTGATACGACGGCTCGTTACTGTCGCGCTACGATCGGGGTGACTCTCCGCCTGCATACTGCCTTCTAATTTGGTGGATGGTATTTGGGCCCGCGCGCTGCATGGCCTGCATGTCGGTGAACAAAAGTATAACAGCATTCAGTAGAGGGAGACATTTCGATGACCTAGGAGGAGCCAGAAGTGGTATTGTATCCACTGTACTAGTAGTAATTATTTTTCTGGGTAGCTGTAGAGTGTCTCCACTGTACTAGTAGTAATTGTTTCTCTGGGCCCAAGACTAAACAGCCCATCCACCCTAGTAAATAGTAAAATCAATTCAAAAGTCCATATATTTACTAAATGAGAGGCGCTACCCACACCCAGCACACTGCCCCCCAAAAAAACCTGGGTGTTCTTCCTCCTCACTCCCACCCACCTCACGTCAGCTTGCTCCACTCGTACCCCCAAATTCCTCACCTCACTCCTAGAGAAAACCCCAGCTCCCCTTCTTCCTCACTACTACAGAAAAACCCTAGCTCCCCTTCTTCTTCACTCGCACTACAACTAGGATCGTCATTCATTACTCTGCTCAAATTCGTGAGCGTGACGCGACGCCCTCGAGGAAAATGGAGTCGCCTGACCCCAGCGCCAAGAAGATGAGGCTCCCGCCAGCGGCGACGCCTGTTGTAGATCCCACACCCGGCAGCGCGGGGAGAAGCGGCGACCCCGCCACCACCGGATCCCAGGAACCCGTAGAATCTTGGGTGGAACGCATCAGCGATCTCCCGGACGCCGTCTTTGGGGAGATCATCTCGCTTCTCCCCACCAAGGATTGCTGCCACACCCAAGTCCTCTCAATTCGGTGGCGCCCTCTATGGCGCGTCGTGCCCCTTAATCTTGTTTGTCGTCAACTATCTCTCTTCAATGATTTTGAAATCCCCAGAGCCATCATCTCCTCCCACCAGGGCTCCGTTCAAAGCCTCTACATCCCGTCATGCTACCTGAGCAAGCATACCATGCCCTGCACGGTGGACGCCTGGCTGAAATCCCTTGAATTCACAGAACTACAGCTGCTTGGGTTCTACTATTCCCCTGGAAATCACCTACCAGATACCGAACGCCATCTACCTGTGCCCTCAGCACCGATGTCCATCTCACGGTTTTCCTCCTCTCTCCACACCGCCACCTTTGCGTTGTGCGACCTACTAGACAATCTGGTACTAAACCTTCGAATCCCATTTCTCAAGAAACTTTCACTTGTGCGGGTTCGTATATCGTAGGCCTCATTGCACAGCATCATCCACTCCAGTTGCCCTGCCCTGGAGTGCTTGGTGCTTGTTTTCACAGTTAGAATCGGTTGTCTCCAAATAGTCGCCTAACCTTGTAAGAATTGGAATTTCTTTTGACGGAAGGCAGCTCATCATCCAAGATGCCCCTTCACTTCAAAGGTTGATCCTTGAGTCTAGTTATTCACAGTTGCAAATAATCGTCCTCTCTGCGCCTAAACTTGAGACCTTGGGTGTAATACATGATCTCTGTGCTCATTTCAATATGGTGTTTGGCTCCACAGTTCTTCAGGTACTTTATATTATCATCTACACTTCACTTGTAACCATAACCTGCATTTTAAATTTCCGTGCATAAGTTATGTCATCTTGGAGTACACATTTTGAACTAATATTATGGTCTATGCTCAATGAAGAGTTTCTCCATGGATGGCCTATCAATGGTGCAGGATTCTGTCAAGATCTTATATATCCAAATGAATAGTTTTGATCTGAACAAGATTATTGTCTTGCTGCAATGCTTTCCATGTCTGGAGAAGTTGTATATAAAAGTGATAATTTCACGCACATTGGAAGCCCGCATATAATGTACTAGAATTAACCGTTCAGCTGTTGCTCTTTCGACACTCTTTTTTTAGACCTTAACTATTTTCAATCTTCATGTCTATTTAGGTAACAGGACGGGGTAAGAAAGTTATAACCAATCAGTGGATTCATAAGCATCGGGATTTTCTCACTTCTCATGAGATTCGATTGAAGACAATAATGCTAGAACAATATGTAGCCAACCGTGCAAACACTAGATTTGTCACATTCTTCCTGCTGAATGCGAGGTTACTATTGTCCATCAGGCTTAAGTTTATCAGCAGCAGGGTTTTGACGGATGGGTATGTGGAAGAGCAAAAAAGGAGTTTCAGGTGGGCAAAACAGCTTCTGAACGTGTCGGGCTTCTATTTACAACATATTGTGGTCATAATGCAGTAAATTTTACGACCCAGGATGTTCATTCTATGGACCTGACCAATCCATTTGACTGTGACTGCCAAAAACAGTGCCAGAGTTAGATGTTGTTGCCCTTTTCAACCTTGGTTTTTTTGTAAACCTGATGAACAATTAACCCTCGTGCTTTTGTACAGTTTGTAAGCTGGAGTTAGATGTTCTTGCCCTTTTCAACTCGGCTGTGAATGTCATATTTTCTTTGAAGCAAGGCAAATGGCTTGCCAGTCGTTTAATTTAGAGTGAAATATTGTAACAACTAACAAATCCCAACCAAGGGAAATAACATCACTCTCGCCGGCTGCTTGAGCTCACTGTGCATTACAGAAGCCAAGTGATTAGCCCCCACCAGCACCCACAAACTTATTTCAAACTAGCACATCAAATGGGCTATAAATTTTCATAGGAAAGGCTGCATGACCGTGACAGATTTGGATTCTGACATTTGGGACCCGCGAGGAAATAGCCTATCCAAGGTGGTGTCGACTTACTAGCCAGTCAACAAACGATTCTGCCTACCAGCCGTTGGATTGACATCCAACATCTGTCGTGTATCTTCTATCTCTTGTCTTCTTCTTCCTCCAGCCACCCAAACCAAACCACCACGTCAGCTCCGCCTGCTCCCGCCTCCCATGGCTGGTTGCACCTCCGCCGCCCTACCGTACGTATCCTCCAACGTTGGCCAGTCCCTCCCTCTATTCCCCCACACATCCTATTATTCTCCAGCGACCTCATCCCTAACACGCACCCGCACCTGAACCAGTCAACCCTCGTACTCCCCTCCGCCTGCGACTGGACCGGTGCATCTTCCACGGCTCCTGTTCATTCCGTATGAGGCCTCGCCGTCGTCCTCCGCCTTGCGGCCTTGGTTCCCTCGCCGTGCGCGGTGCGCCGCCCTCTTGCGTTGTCAACGTCGTCAACAACCGAGAGGAACAAGGAGATGACTGTATGTGGAGAGGATGACAGTAGGGACCCACCAGCGTCATGGCAGTACGCAAGCAAGTGCCTCTATATTACAAGCCCAAAAATATGGTCCCTCCTAATGGTTGGACATCTGGGGCTCACGCCATTGTCAACGTAGTCAATAAATGAGAGAATTACACTACCAGCGGCTGACACCAGGGCCCAGCAGGTCGCGCAGTTTTTTTTTGAGGAACAAGCAGTTGTTATTTATAGTAGTTTTAGCAACGGATCATGGTAACAATGGGGCTATGCAGGGGCTGTGGCCCGTCTAGCCAGGGTTTTATTTATGTTTACCACATCATGAGCCCAGTTGTGTTTTTTTCTTGCTAAAAATGGCTAGCCCAGTTCTATTTTTTTTAAGAAATATCCAAACGAGGCCTACTTGCTTTATCAGCCCTGCTGAGCTACAAATCTTTCAATACAAGGAGAGTTTCATTCGGTTTGCCCAGAAATGGGTTGTACATTTTTAAAACACATCAAACCGGGAATTAGTTTCAATTTTCTTCATTACAAGATTTTAAATTCCATTGATTTTTATGCGTCGACAATTATTTGCATTTTATATAAATTATTTTTCAAAATAGTTTGAATGTGAATCGATATTTCGGGATTAAAAACAGTTGACCGCACCGAAATATGCAAAATTTTGTATACTTTTTAACCGTGGCCACAATATGGGGTGTAATGCTAACAAAAAGAAGATGGGCTCCAAAAAATTTCTTAGGAATTAGCAAATGGGTTGTACATTATTAGAAATAATGCACACGAGAGCAGTGACTGTTGGATGTCCATCCAACGGCTGTCGTGCTTCTTCAATCTCTGCTCTTCCTGCTCCAGCAGCTCAAACAAGCGCCGACGGGACTGCCTGCTCCCTCCTCCCGCGGTCGGCTATGCTGCCGCGCAGGCCTCACCGCCCCACCATACTCCCATCGCTGGCCTAGCCATCCCTCTACTCACCCACACCTGCTGTTATTCTCCGGGGATGGCAGACGAACCAGTAAACCCTCGTACTCCTCCGCGTGGGAAACAACTGCCGAGTCTTCCCTGGCTCCGTGTCGTTCCCTTCCTAGGCCTCGCCGTCGTCCACCGCCCTGGTGCTCTCAGCGCGGCCTAGTCAACGTGGTCAATGAACGACATCCATCGGAAGTGGACTGTACGTGGAGAGGCTGACAGCTGGGTCCACGGCCGCACGCAAGGAAATGCCTCCTTATTACGCGCAAAATAATGATTCCTCCACCTGATAGCTTGGGCCCACGGGAAGGGCTTCTGTATTTCGCGAAAAAAAGCCCCCCCCCCCCCGCTGACAGGTCGGACCCACCAGCTATATCTTCGCACGCAAGGAAGTGTCTCCTTATTACGCACAAAAAATGAATACCCCTGCTAGTTGGGACCCACCATAGTGGGTGGCTGACTTATGGGCCTACTAAGTTGACGGGGACGGAGGGCTTTGTAAACTTAGTCAATATGAACGATTCTAGCTCCAGTGACCGTACGATGTCCATCCAACGGCCATAGTGCTTCTTCAACCTCTGGTCTTCTTTCTCCAGCCGCCCAAAGCAGTGCCGGTCGTGTCGCCTGCTACTACCTCCCGTGGCCGGCCGTGCTGCCGCGAAGGCCTCACCGCCCCCATACTACTCCCACCGCTGGCCAGGCCATCCCTCCACTCACCCACACCCCCTGTTATTCTGCAGTGACGGCAGCCTCACACCGCAGCCGAACCAGTGAACCCTCGTACTCCTCTCTGTGTGGCCATCCACTGTCGTGTCTTCCCTGGCTCCTCGTCGTCCCCTTCCTAGGCCTCCTCGTCGTCCACCGCCTTGGTGCTCTCTGCGTGGCGTGGTCAATGTGGTCAACAACCGACTTCCATCGGAGGAGTACTGTACGTGGAGAGGCTGGCAGCTGGGTCCACGGCCACAACCCAGTTTTTTTGTGATTTGCCAAGTAAGTCGCTTTGTCAGGCCTGTTGGGCTGCAAATCTTTCAAGACGAGGAGAGCTTTATTCGTCTGGTCGAGAAAATGGTCTATCAGTAATGAGAAATGGGATGTACATTTTTAAAACACATCAAACCGGCAATTAGTTTCAAATTTCTTTTTTTTATTTCGAGATCTTAAATTGCATTGATTTTTATGCGTGGACAATTTGTTGGATTTTATATTGATATACATTTATTTTTAAAATCAGTTTGAATGTGACTCAACATTTCAGGATTAAAAATAGTTCGGACCGCACCGAAATATGCAAAATTTTGTATAATTTTTTAACCGTGGCCACAATATGGGATGTAATGCTAACAAAAAGAATATGGGCTCCAAAAAACCTTAAGAATTAGCAAATGGGCTGTAAATTATTAGAAATAATGGCAGATGGGTTGTATGCTGTTTCCACAGATTTGAGGCTTTCCTAAAAAAGGTTGACACACAAGCAGTGACTGTTGGATGTCCATCCAACGGTCGTCGTGCTTCTTCAATCTCTGCTCTTCCTGCTCCAGCCGCTCAAACAAGCGCCGGCGGGACTGCCTGCTCCCTCCTCCCTGTGGTCGGCTGTGCTGCCGCGTAGGCCTCACCGCCCCACCATACTCCCATTGCTGGCCTAGCCATCCCTCTACTCACCCACACCTGCTGTTATTCTCCGGCGACGGCAGACGAACTAGTAAACCCTCGTACAGTCGTACTCCCCTCCGCGTGGGAAACAAATGCAGAGTCTTTCCTGGCTCCTTGTCGTTCCCTTCCTAGGCCTCGTCGTCGTCTACCGCCCTGGTGCTCTCAGCGCGGCCTGGTCAACGTGGTCAACGACCGACATGCATCTGAAGTGGACTGTATGTGGAGAGGCCGATAGTTGGGTCCACGGCCGCACGCAAGGAAATGCCTCCTTATTACGCGCAAAATAATGATTCCTCCACCTGACATTTGGGACCCACCGAAAGGGCCTCTGTATTTCGCAAAAAAAACGTTACCTTCGCTGACGGCTCGGACCCACCAGCTATATCTTCGCACGCAAGAAAGTGCCTCCTTATTACGCACAAAAAAATGAATACTCCCCCTTCTAGCTAGGACCCAGTATAGTGGCAGGCTGACTTGTGGGCCTACTAAGTTGACGGGGATGGAGGGCTTTGTCAACTTAGTCAATATGCACGATTCTAGCTCCAGTGATCGTACGATGTCCATCCAATGGCCGTAGTGCTTCTTCAACCTCTGATATTCTTGCTCCAGCCACCCAAACCAGCGTCGATCGTGCCTCGTGCTCCTGCCTCCCATGCCGGCTGCGATGCAGCGGAGGCCTCACCGCCCCCTACCACTCCCACCACTGGCCAGGCCATCCCTCTACTCACCCACACCCCCTGTTATTCTGCGGCGACGGCAGCCTCGCAACGCAGCGCAACAGTGAACCCTCATACTCCTCTATGCATGGGCATCCACTGCCGCATCTTCCCCGGCTCCGCGTCGTCCCCTTCATAGGCCTCGCCATCGTCCACCGCTCTGGTGCTCTCGACGCAGCGTGGTCAACGTGGTCAAGGAACAGCTTCCATCGGATGTGGACTGTATGTGGAGAGGCTAACAGCTGGGTCCACGGCAGCCGCAAGGAAGTGCCTCCTTATTACGCACAAAATAATTATTCATGCACCTGATAGCAGGGACCCACCGGACGGGCCACCTTATTTCACGAAAAAAATGTTTCCCCCCTGACTACTGGGACCCACCAGCTACATCTTCGCACGCAAGGAAGTGCGTCCAGGCAAAAAAAACGATTCGCCCCCTGACTGCTGGGACCCACCGGCTATATCTTCGCACGCAAGGAAGTGCCTGATAGTCGAGACCCACCTGGTCGAAGTGTATGTAGCGTTGTCATTCTGGTCGCGAACGTGTACGTACATACTGGTCGATGTAGAGCGCGCACGTGTCGTAGTGGAGGCGCGCATGTAGCATGTACACGTACATATAGCGGCCAGTGTGCAAGAAAGAAAATACGGCCACGTACGTACATACGGCAAGGTCTCGAACGCCTACTCGCGCATATGTACGGCCAGGGCTCGTGTGCATGGTTGGGTCGGAACGGAGAAACTGCAGCATCCTCGTGTTTATGGGGAGCCAACCGGCTGGGTCGGAGCAGAATGCGTCGTCGTGTTCATCAGGAGGGATTGGATGGAACAGCCGATGGAAACGAGGCCTGGCATACCGCAGAACGGAGGAAACGGCCTTGTGTTCGACCGGCCATGGTCGAAACGGGATCCTGTTCATCGGGAGGGGTCTGGCGGCGTACCGCAAAACGGAGGAAACGGACCTCCTACAGTCGAAACGAGGGTCCTGTTCATTGGGAGGGGTGTGGCGTAACGCAAAACGGAGGAAACGGACTTGTGTTGGAGCGCTACGGTCGAAACGGGGGTCCTGTTCATCCGGAGGGGTGTGGCGTACCGCAAAACGGGACTCCATGGGATACTATTCATCTCCACCGTCGACCCCCCTCCAGCCTCCACGGGCTACTGTTCATCCACCGTCGACCTCCTCCAGCCTCCACCTGCTACTGTTCATCCACGGGCTCCTGTTCATCCAGCCTCCACCGCGCGCTACTCCACCGGCTACTGTTCAACCAGCCCTCTCCACGGGCTCCTGTTCAACCACCCCTCCACGGGCTACTATTCATCCAGCCCTCCACTGTCTACTGTTCATCCAGCCCTCCACGGGGTGGTCCTGTTCATCTAGCCCTCCACGGGGTCCTGTTCATCCAGCCCCAACCGGCTTGATCAATCGGGGTCCTGTTCATCCAGAGGCAACACCACGGGGTCCTGTTCATCCACCCCCACTGGGAACTATTCATCCAAACCCCCCAGCAACGCTCACTGTTCATCCAGAGGCAGCATCGATCGGCTTCAGTTAGCAGCAGTAGCGAAGGAATTGCTCAATCGGGTTCAGTTAACAGCCATCGATCGATCGCTCGGGTTTAGTAACGCGTAGCCTGCAGTGCAATCGCTCGGGTTCAGTAGGCGAACGCCTCGCTCGGGTTCAGTTAGAGCCCAATGCCTCGCACCCACGCGCGTGCGTGTACAAGAGAAATGCGCAAACCTCCGTGCATCGCTCGACACCGACCACCCACCGTAACTAGGAATACCCCGATATTTTCCTCGCCCTCGCTTCTACCATGGTTTTTTCCATCATGGACGGCCCAAAGAATGTCATGCAGTTGCGTCTCCGGCCCGCCCAGGACGAAAAGCCCATTTTCTGTCATGATTTTTGTCATAGAAGTAGGAGCCCACCACATCTATGATGATATTGGGTTTTGTCACAATTATCGTCATAGAAGTGTCATAAGTATGACAGAAAAAACTCCGTTCGGCCCAAAATGTCATGGATGTGTCTATTTTTTGTAGTGCCAGTTACTTGTGACATTTGATAGCACACAAGGTGTTCCTCCGGTATTCGGGAGTTGCATAATCTCATAGTCAGAGGAACATGTATAAGTCATGAAGAAAGCAATAGCAATAAAACTAACGATCATTATGCTAAGCTAACGAATGGGTCTTTGATAACCCACAAGTATAGGGGATCGCAACAGTTTTCGATAAGTAAGAGTGTCGAACCCAACGAGGAGCTAAAGGTAGAACAAATATTCCCTCAAGTTCTATCGACCACCGATACAACTCTACGCACGCTTGATGTTCGCTTTACCTAGAACAAGTATGAAACTAGAAGTATTTTGTAGGTGTTTTTGGATAGGTTTGCAAGATAATAAAGAGTATGTAAATAAAAAGTGGGGGCTGTTTAGATAAAGACACAACTAAGTTAGTTTTAGTAAAGAGCTTTTTGTTACGAGAAAGTTATTTGTCCCTAGGCAATCGATAACTAGACCGGTAATCATTATTGCAATTTTATTTGAGGGAGAGGCATAAGCTAACATACTTTCTCTACTTGGATCATATGCACTTATGATTGGAACTCTAGCAAGCATCCGCAACTACTAAAGATCATTAAGGTAAAACCCAACCATAGCATTAAAGCATCAAGTCCTCTTTATCCCATACACAACAACCCCCTTACTCGGGTTTGTGTTTCAGTCACTCACGCAACCCACTATAAGCGAATCATGAACGTATTGCAACACCCTACAGCGGGGATCCCTCACACTTGCGCGACATGGATAGCACCATAGGACAACACCAATAATAAAACATGCAACTCAAACCAATCTTGATCATCAAATAGCCCATAGGACAAAATGGATCTACTCAAACATCATAGGATAGCCATACATCATTGGGAATTAATATATAGCATTGAGCACCATGTTTAAGTAGAGATTACAGCGGGTAAGAGAGAGGTTACACCACTGCATAGAGGGGGGAAGAGTTGGTGATGATGGCGGTGAAGTTGTTGGTGAAGATTGCGGTGATGATCATGGCCACGGCAGCGTTTCGGCGCCACCAGAAGAGAAGGGAAGAGGGGGGCCCTTCGTCTTCTTCTTCCTTGACCTCCTCCCTAGATGGGAGAAGGGTTTCCCCTCTGGTCCTTGGCCTCCATGGCGTGGGAGGGGCGAGAGCCCCTCCGAGATTGGATCTGTCTCTCTCTGTTTCTGCGTTCTCAGATTCTGCCCTTTCACCGTTTCTTATATTCCCGGAGATCCGTAACTCCGATTGGGCTGAAATTTTAGCAAGATCTCTATCCGTATATTAGCTTTCTTGCGGCGAAAGAAGGGCACCAACCACCTTATGGGGTGGCCACGAGGGTCAGGGGGGCGCCCAGGGGTGGGGCGCGCCCCCCTGCCTCGTGCCGCCCTCGGGCACCGTCTCGCGTGGACTTTTCTTCCCAAAAATCATATATATTCCAAAAAAATCTCCGTCATTTTTTATCCCGTTTGGACTCTGTTTGATATGGATATTCTGTGAAACAAAAAGCATGCAACAAACAGGAACTGGCACTGGGCACTGGATCGATATGTTAGTCCCAAAAATAGTATAAAAAGTTGCCAAAAGTATATAAAAGTTGTAGAATATTGGCATGGAACAATCAAAAATTATAGATACAACGGAGACGTATCAGCATCCCCAAGCTTAATTCCTGCTCGTCCTCGAGTAGGTAAATGATAAATAAAGATATTTTTTGATGTGGAATGCTACCTAGCATAATCTTGATCATGTATCTAATCATGGCATGAATATTAAGACACGAGTGATTCAAAGCAATAGTCTATCATTTGACATAAAAACAATAATACTTCAAGCCTACTAATAAAGCAATCATGTCTTTTCAAAATAACATGGCCAAAGAAAGTTATCCCTACAAAATCATATAGTCTGGCTATGCTCCATCTTCACCACACAAAATATTCACATCATGCACAACCCCGATGAAAATCCAAGCAATTGTTTCATACTTTTGATGTTCTCAAACTTTTTCAACTTTCACGCAATACATGAGCATGAGCCATGGACGTAGCACTATAGGTGGAATAGAATGGTGGTTGTGGAGAAGACAAAAAGGAGAAGATAGTCTCACATCAACTAGGCATATCAACGGGCTATGGAGATGCCAATCAATAGATATCAATGTGAGTGAGTAGGGATTGCCATGCAACGGATGCACTAAGAGCTATAAGTGTATGAAAGCTCAGACTGAAATAAGTGGGTGTGCATCCAACTTGCTTGCTCATGAAGACCTCGGGCGTTTGAGGAAGCCCATCATCGGAATATACAAGCCAAGTTCTATAATGAAAATTCCCACTAGTATATGAAAGTGATAGCTCAAGAGTCTCTCTATATGAAGAACATGGTGCTACTCTGAAACACAAGTGTGGTAAAAGGATAGTAACATTGCCCCTTCTCTCTTTTTCTCTCATTTTTTGTTCTTTTGTTTCTTTGGTGGGCTTCTTTGGCCTCTTTTTTTTATTTGGGCTTCTTTGGCCTCTTTTATTTATTTTTAAAGTCCGGAGTCTCATCCCGACTTGTGGGGGAATCATAGTCTCCATCATCCTTTCCTCACTGGGGAAATGCTCTAATAATGATGATCATCACACTTTTATTTACTTACAACTCAATATTACAACTCGATACTAGAACAAAGATATGACTCTATATGAATGCCTCCGGCGGTGTACCGGTATGTGCAATGATCTAGCGTAGCCATGACATCAAAAAACTGACAAGCCATGAAAACATCATGCTAGCTATCTTACTATCATGCAAAGCAATATCACAATGAATGCTCACGTCATGTATATGATAATGATGGAAGTTGCATGGCAATATATCTCGGAATGGCTATGGAAATGCCATAATAGGTAGGTATGGTGGCTGTTTTGAGGAAGGTATATGGTGGGTTTAAGGTACCGGCGAAAGTTGCGCGATACTAGAGAGGCTAGCAATGGTGGAAGGGTGAGAGTGCGTATAATCCATGGACTCAACATTAGTCATAAAGAACTCACATACTTATTGCAAAAATCTATTAGCTATCGAAACAAAGTACTACGCGCATGCTCCTAGTGGGATAGATTGGTAGGAAAAGACCATCGCTCGTCCCCGACCGCTACTCATAAGGAATACAATCAATAAATAAATCATGCTCCGACTTCATCACATAACGGTTCATCATACGTGCATGCTACGGGAATCACAACCCTCAACACAAGTATTTCTATTAATCCACAACTACCCACTAGCATGACTCTAATATCACCATCTTTATATCACAAAACTATTGCAAGGAATCAAACATATCATATTCAGTGATCTACAAGTTTTATGTAGGATTTTATGACTAACCATGTGAATGACCAATTCCTGTCATCTCTCTAAATAGATATAAGTGAAGCAAGAGAGTTTAATTCTTTCTACAAAATATATGCCCACGCTCTAACAAATATAAGTGAAGCAAAAGAGCATTCTACAAATGGCGGTTTTCTATGTAAAGAGAAACAGGCAATCCAAGCTTCAAATGATATAAGTGAAGCACATGAAGCATTCTATAAAGCCATACTCAAAAGATATAACTGAAGTGCATAGAGATTTATATAAATCAACCAAGGACTATCTCATACCAGCATGGTGCATAAAATAAAAATGAAAACTAAATGCAAAATACGCTCCAAGATTGCGCATATCGCATGAACGAAACGAATCCTAAAACATACAGATACTTGTTGAAGAAAGAGGGGATGCCTTCCGGGGCATCCCCGAGCTTAGACGCTTGACTCTCCTTGAATATTTACTTGGGGTTGATGTCTACTACACAACCTTCTTCTTGTAGACGTTGTTGGGCCTCCAAGTGCAGAGGTTTGTAGGACAGCAGCAAATTTCCCTCAAGTAGATGACCTAAGGTATATCAATTCGTAGGAGGCGTAGGATGAACATGGTCTCTCTCAAGCAACCCTGAAACCAAATAACAAAGAGTCTCTTGTGTCCCCAACATACCCAATACAATGGTAAATTGTATAGGTGCACTAGTTCGGCGAAGAGATGGTGATACAAGTGGTATATGGATAGTAGATAATAGTATTTGTAATCTGAAATTATAAAAACAGCAAGGTAACTAATGATTAAAGTGAGCGTAAATGGTATTGCAACGTGTGGAAATAAGGCCTAGGGTTCATACTTTCACTAGTGCAAGTCCTCTCAACAATGATATCATAATTGGATCGCATAACTATCCCTCAGCATGCAACAAAGAGTCACTCCAAAGTCACTAATAGCGGAGAACGAACGAAGAGATTATGGTAGGGTACGAAACCACCTCAATGTTATTCTTTCCAATCAATCCATTGGGCCATTCCTATAAGTGTCACAAACAGCCCTAGAGTTCGTACTAGAATAACACATTAAGACACAAATCAATCAAAACCCTAATGTCACCTAGATACTCCAATGTCACCTCAAGTATCCGTGGGTATGATTATACGATATGCATCACACAATCTCAGATTCATCTATTCAACCAACACAAAGGACCTCAAAGAGTGACCCAAAGTTCTACCGGAGAATCACGACGAAAACGTGTGCCAATCCCTATGCATAGGTTCATGGGCGGAACCCGCAAGTTAATCACCAAAACATACATCAAGTGAATCACGTGATATCCCATTGTCACCACAGATATCCACGGCAAGACATACATCAAGTGTTCTCAAATCTTTAAAGACTCAATCCGATAAGATAACTTCAAAGGGGAAACTCAATTCATTACAAGAGAGTAGAGGGGGGAAGAAACATCATAGGATCCAAATATAATAGCATGCTTGTGATACATCAAGATAGTACCAAATCAAGAACACGAGAGAGAGAGAGAGAGATCAAACACATAGCTACTGGTACATACCCTCAGCCCCGAGGGAGAACTACTCCCTCCTCGTCATGGAGAGCACCGGGATGATGAAGATGGCCACCAAGGAAGGATTGCCCCCTTCCGGCAGGGTGCCGGGACGGGTCTAGATTGGTTTTCGGTGGCTACGGAGGCTTCTGGCGGCGGAACTCCCGATCTATTGTGCATTCTGGAAGTTTTAGGGTACGACGATATATATGGGTGCAGGAAGTACGTCGGAGGAGCTACGGGGGCCCCACTAGGCAGGGGGCGCACCCTAGTGGGGGCGCGCCCCCCACCCTCGTGAGCACCTCCCGTATCTCCTGACGTGGAGTCCAAGTCTATCCGGTGGCTTTCGTTCCAAAAATAACTTCTCCAGTTAATTTCGTTCCGTTTCGACTCTGTTTGATATTCCTTTTCTTCGAAACACTAAAATAGGCATAAAACAGCAAATCTGGGCTGGGCCTCCGGTTAATAGGTTAGTCCCAAAAATAATATAAAAGTGGAAAATAAATCCCAATATTGCCCAAAACAGTAGATAATATAGCATGGAGCAATCAAAAATTATAGATACGTTGGAGACGTATCAAGCATCCCAAGCTTAATTCCTGCTCGTCCTCTAGTAGGTAAATGATAAAAAGATAATTTTTTATGTGGAATGCTAGTTGGCATAATTTCAATGTAATTCTTCTTAATTGTGGCATGAATATTCAGATCCATAAGATTCAAGACAAAAGTTCATATTGACATAAAAATAATAATACTTCAAGCATACTAACAAAGCAATCATGTCTTCTCAAAATAACATGGCCAAAGAAAGCTATCCCTACAAAATCATATAGTCTGGCTATGCTCCATCTTCACCACACAAAATATTTAAATCATGCACAACCCCGATGACAAGCCAAGCAATTGTTTCATACTTTTAATGTTCTCAAACCTTTTCAATCTTCACGCAATACATGAGCGTGAGCCATGGATATAGCACTATAGGTGGAATAGAATGGTGGTTGTGGAGAGTACAAAAAGGGAGAAGATAGTCTCACATCGACTAGGCGTATCAACGGCCTATGGAGATGCCCATCAATAGATATCAATGTGAGTGAGTAGGGATTGCCATGCAACGGATGCACTAGAGCTATAAATGTATGAAAGCTCAACATAAGAAACTAAGTGGGTGTGCATCCAACTCGCTTGCTCACGAAGACCTAGGGCATTTTGAGGAAGCCCATCATTGGAATATACAAGCCAAGTTCTATAATGAAAAATTCTCACTAGTATATGAAAGTGACAAAACAAGAGACTCTCTATCATAAAGATCATGGTGCTACTTTGAAGCACAAGTGTGCAAAAAGGATAGTAGCATTGTCCCTTTTTTATTTGGCCTTTCTCTTTTTTTTATTTGGCCTTTCTTTTTTTTATTTGGCCTTTCCCCTTTTTTCGTCCAGAGTCTCATCCCGACTTGTGGGGGAATCATAGTCTCCATCATCCTTTCCTCACTGGGACAATGCTCTAATAATGATGATCATCACACTTTTATTTTTCTTACAACTCAAGAATTACAACTCGATACTTAGAACAAAATATGACTCTATATGAATGCCTCCGGTGGTGTACCGGGATGTGCAATGATGCATGAGTGACATGTATGAAAGAATTATGAACGGTGGCTTTGCCACAAATACAATGTCAACTACATGATCATGCTAGGCAATATGACAATGATGAAGCGTGTCATAATAAACGGAATGGTGGAAAGTTGCATGGCAATATATCTCGGAATGGCTATGGAAATGCCATAATAGGTAGGTATGGTGGCTGTTTTGAGGAAGGTATATGGTGGGTGTATGGTACCGGCGAAAGTTGCGCGGTACTAGAGAGGCTAGCAATGGTGGAAGGGTGAGAGTGCGTATAATCCATGGACTCAACATTAGTCATAAAGAACTCACATACTTATTGCAAAAATCTATTAGTTATCGAAAAAAAGTACTACGCGCATGCTCCTAGGGGGATAGATTGGTAGGAAAAGACCATCGCTCGTCCCCGACCACCACTCATAAGGAGGACAATCAATAAATAAATCATGCTCCGACTTCATCACATAACGGTTCACCATACGTGCATGCTACGGGAATCACAAACTTCAACACAATTATTTCTCAAATTCACAACTACTCAACTAGCATGACTCTAATATCACCATCTCCATATCTCAAAACAATTATCAAGTATCAAACTTCTCATAGTATTCAACACACTCATAAGAGAATTTTATTATTCTTGAATACCTAGCATATTAGGATTTTAAGCATTACCATGCTATTTAAGACTCTCAAAATAATCTAACTGAAGCATGAGAGTTCATCTATTTATATAAAATAAAACCACCACCGTGCTCTAAAAGATATAAGTGAAGCACTAGAGCAAATGACAAACTACTCCGAAAGATATAAGTGAAGATCAATGAGTAGTTGAATAATTATGCAACTATGTGAAGACTCTCTAACATTTAATAATTTCAGATCTTGGTACTCTATTCAAACAGCAAGCAAAGCAAAATAAAATGACATCTAAGAATAGCAAACATCATGTGAAGAAGCAAAAACTTAGGATCAACCGATACTAACCGATAGTTGTTGAAGAAGAAAGGTGGGATGCCAACCGGGGCATACCCAAGCTTAGATGCTTGATACTTCTTGAAATATTATCTTGGGGTCCCTTGGGAATCCCCAATCTTGAGCTTTTGTGTCTCCTTAATTCCTCTCATAACACGGTCTCCCTAAATCTCAAAAGCTTCATCCACACAAAACTCAACAAGGACTCGTGAGATAGGTTAGTATAAACCATTGCAAAAACCTTATCATACTCTGCTGTAGCAAATCACTAAAATTATTATTCAACATTTCATACTAAATGCCTCTGCATATTTAATAGTCCTATCCTCAAATAGAATTATTAAAGAAGCAACCATATGCAAACAATGCAAACATAACAGCAATCTGCCTAAACAGGATAGTCTGTAAAGAATGCTGCAACATCCATACTTCCCTAGCTACAAAAATTATGAAATAAAATTCCCACTGTAGTAAATTTATCAGAGCTTAATATGCAAAAGGTTTCAACATTTTATCACATTCTGAATTTTCTAGGGAATTATTGCAACAGCGGTAAACTTTCTGTTTTAAAACAGCAACATGTATACTTGTAACATAGGCATAGTAAAGGCTATCAATGCCACTTTTATTGAAATAAAAGATGAAAAACATTGTTCTAAATAACAGCAAGCAAATCTTAACAAAATAAATTGACGCTCCAAGCAAAACACATATCATGTGGTGAATAAAAATATAGCTCCAAGTAAAGTTACCGATGAACGAAGACGAAAGAGGGGATGCCTTCCGGGGCATCCCCAAGCTTAGGCTCTTGGATATCCTTGAATATTAACTTGGGGTGCCTTGGGAATCCCCAAGCTTAGGCTCTTGCCACTCCTTATTCCATAGTCCATCGAATCCTTACCCAAAACTTGAAAACTTCACAACAGAAAACTCGTAAGCTCCGTTAGTATAAGAAAACAAAAGACCACTTCAAGGTACTGTAATGAACTCATTCCTTATTTATATTGGTGTTAAACCTACTGTATTCCAACTTCTCTATGGTTTATAAACTATTTTACTAGCCATAGATTCATCAAAATAAGTAAACAACACATGAAAAACAGAATCTGTCAAAAACAGAACAGTCTGTAGTAATCTGGATCAAACGTATACTTATGGAACTCATAAAATTCTCAAATAAATTTCTGGACCTGATGAATTTGTCTATTAATCATGTGAAAAAAGAATTAACTAAATATCACTCTCCAAATAAAAATGGCAGCAATTCTCGTGAGCGCTAAAGTTTCTGTTTTTTACAGCAAGATCAACAAGACTTTCCCCAAGTCTTCCCAAAGGTTCTACTTGGCACAAACACTAATTAAAAGCATAAAACCACATCTAAAAAGAGGCTAGATGAATTATTTATTACTAAACAGTAACAAAAAGTAAGGAACAAAAATAAAGTTGGGTTGCCTCCCAACAAGCGCTATCGTTTGACGTCCCTAGCTAGGCATGATGATGTCAATGATGCTCACATAAAAGATAAGAATTGAAACATAAAGAGAGCATCATGAAGAATATGACTAGAACATTTAATTCTAACCCACTTCCTATGCATAGGGATTTTGTGAGCAAACAACTTATGGGAACAAGAATCAACTTGCATAGGAAGGTAAAACGAGCATAACTTCAAAATTTTAAGCACATAGAGAGGAAACTTGATATTATTGCAATTCCTACAAGCATATGTTTCTCCCTCATAATAATTTTGAGTAGCATCTTGAATGAATTAAACAATATAACCAGCACCTAAAGCATTCTTTTCATGATCTACAAGCATAGAAATTTTACTACTCTCCACACAAGCAAAATTCTTCTCATGAATAATAGTGGGAGCAAACTCAACAAAATAACTATCATGTGATTGAAAATTAAGATCAAGATGACAAGTTTCATGGTTATCATTATTCTTTAAAGCATACGTGTCATCACAATAATCATCATAGATAGCAACTTTATTCTCATAATCAATTGGAACCTCTTCCGGAATAGTGGATTCATCACAAAATAAAGTCATGACCTCTCCAAATCCACTTTCATCAATATAATCATCATAAATAGGAGGCATGCTTTCATCATGATAAATTTGCTCATCAAAACTTGGGGGACAAAAAATATCATCTTCATCAAACATAGCTTCCCCAAGCTTGTGGCTTTGCATATCATTAGCATCGTGGATATTCAAGGAATTCATACTAACAACATTGCAATCATGCTCATCATTCAAATATTTAGTGCCAAACATTTTATAGATTTCTTCTTCTAGCACTTGAGCACAATTATCCTTTCCATCATACTCACGAAAGATATTAAAAAGGTGAAGCGTATGAGGCAAACTTAATTCCATATTTTTTATAGTTTTCTTTTATAAACTAAACTAGTGATATAACAAGAAACTAAAAGACTTGATTGCAAGATCTAAAGATATACCTTCAAGCACTCACCTCCCCGGCAACGGCGCCAGAAAAGAGCTTGATGTCTACTACACAACCTTCTTCTTGTAGACGTTGTTGGGCCTCCAAGTGCAGAGGTTTGTAGGACAGCAGCAAATTTCCCTCAAGTGGATGACCTAAGGTTTATCAATCAGTAGGAGGCGTAGGATGAAGATGGTCTCTCTCAAGCAACCCTGCAACCAAATAACAAAGAGTCTCTTGTGTCCCCAACACACCCAATACAATGGTAAATTTTATAGGTGCACTAGTTCGGCGAAGAGATGGTGATACAAGTGGTATATGGATAGTAGATAATAGTATTTGTAATCTGAAATTATAAAACAGCAAGGCAACTAATGATTAAAGTGAGCGTAAACGGTATTGCAATGTGTGGAAATAAGGCCTAGGGTTCATACTTTCACTAGTGCAAGTCCTCTCAACAATGATATCATAATTGGATCACATAACTATCCCTCAACATGCAACAAAGAGTCACTCCAAAGTCACTAATAGCGGAGAACGAACGAAGAGATTATGGTAGGGTACGGAACCACCTCAAAGTTATTCTTTCCAATCAATCCGTTGGGCCATTCCTATAAGTGTCACAAACAGCCCTAGAGTTCGTACTAGAATAACACCTTAAGACACAAATTAATCAAAACCCTAATGTCACCTAGATACTCCAATGTCACCTCAAGTATCCGTGGGTATTATTATACGATATGCATCACACAATCTCAGATTCATCTATTCAACCAACACAAAGGACCTCAAAGAGTGCCCCAAAGTTCTACCGGAGAATCACGACGAAAACGTGTGCCAACCCCTATGCATAGGTTCATGGGCGGAATCCGCAAGTTGATCACCAAAACATACATCAAGTGAATCACGTGATATCCCATTGTCACCACAGATATCCATGGCAAGACATACATCAAGTGTTCTCAAATCTTTAAAGACTCAATCCGATAAGATAACTTCAAAGGGGAAACTCAATTCATTACAAGAGAGTAGAGGGGGGAAGAAACATCATAGGATCCAAATATAATAGCAAAGCTCGCGATACATCAAGATCATGCCAAATCAAGAACACGAGAGAGAGAGAGAGAGAGATCAAACACATAGCTACTGGTACATACCCTCAGCCCCAAGGGAGAACTACTCCCTCCTCGTCATGGAGAGCGCCGGGATGATGAAGATGGCCACCAGGGAAGGATTGCCCCCTTCCAGCAGGGTGCCGGAACAGGTCTAGGTTGGTTTTCGGTGGCTACGGAGGCTTCTGGCGGCGGAACTCCCGATCTATTGTGCGTTCTGGAAGTTTTAGGGTACGATGATATATATGGGTGTAGGAAGTACGTCGGAGGAGCTATGGGGGCCCCACGAGGCAGGGGGCGCACCCTAGGGGGGGGCCACCCTCGTGAGCACCTCCCGTATCTCCTGACGTGGAGTCCAAGTCTATCCGGTGGCTTTCGTTCCAAAAATAACTTCTCCAGTTAATTTCATTCCGTTTCGACTCCGTTTGATATTCCTTTTCTTCGAAACACTGAAATAGGCATAAAACAGCAAATCTGGGCTGGGCCTCCGGTTAATAGGTTAGTCCCAAAAATAATATAAAAGTGGAAAATAAAGCCCAATATTGCCCAAAACAGTAGATAATATAGCATGGAGCAATCAAAAATTATAGATACGTTGGAGACGTATCAGGGGTGCCTCGGGCATCGCCAAGCTTGAGCTCTTGCCTCTCTTCCTTCTTCTCACATCGAGACCTTCTCGATCATCGAACACTTCATCCACACAAAACTTTAACAGAAAACTCGGTAAGATCCGTTAGTATAATAAAGCAAATCACTACTCTAAGTACTGTTGAAAACCAATTCATGTTTTGTTTTGGCATTGTGTCTACTGTAGTATAACTTTTTCATGGCTTAATCCATTGATATAAATCGATAGTTTCATCAAAACGAGCAAACTATGCATCAAAAACAGAATCTGTCTAAAACAGAATAGTCTGTAATAATCTGAACATTCACCATACTTCTGATACTTGAAAAATTCTTCCAAAATTAGGAAAAATAAAAAAATTGTATGTAAAGACAGTGCAAAAAGAATCAGAACCATTTGACGTTCCAGAAAAAAAATGTAAAATCACGCACTACAGCCAAAGTTTCTGTCCTGCACCGTACAAACCAACAAGCAAAGTAAACATCCTAAAGGCAAACCTTGGCACATTATTTTTATAATACAATGGAATTGTACAATGGGATAATTATTTTTGTTGAAAAGTTTATGTAATCAAGATTCACAAAGTTTCCGTGAGCATGAACAAAGTTCAAGGCTAGCTCCCACTTCAATAATGCTTGTCTCTCTCACTTTCACTTTCCTTTTTGAAAAAGTTATGGGTTCCCCTCTTTATTTTTGCTGTTTTTAAACTATATGAAAGCACTCAACAGAAATAAATGACTCTCTAAAACTTCCGGGTTGTCTCCCTGGCAGCGCTTTCTTTAAAGCCATTAAGCTAGGCATATAGTGCTTAAGTAGTGAATCCACCCGGATCCCAAGGTATATCAAAGCCAATTTTAATTAACAATGATTTGTAATTTAGTAGTGAGCATAAAGTAACATATATCATGTAACAACGAAGTCGAACTCTCTTCCTATGCATCGGCATGTCATAAAAGAACAATTCATGCACACATAGTAAAGCTCAATGCATAGTATAAATAGTTTTTTGCAATTTTATCGTATTGGAAACATAGAGAGGTGGAGATATAGTTCCTCTCTCATAATAATTGCAAGTAGGAGCAGCAAGCACATGCATATTATACTCATCAAAATCATCATGTGTAGTAGTAAAAGGCAACCCATCAATATAATCCTTAATAAGCACAAACTTCTCCGATATAGTGTAGTTTGGAGAATTCAAAAAGATAATAGGACTATCATATGTGGGTGCAATAGCAACAATTTCATGTTTAACATAAGGAACTATAGCAAGTTCATCTCCATAAGCATAATTCATATTGGCATCTTGGCCACAAGCATAGCAAGCATCATCAAAAAGGGATATTTCAAAAGAATCAACGGGAACATAGCAATTATCATAGCATTCATCCTTCGGTAAGCATGAAGGGAAATTAAACAATGTATGAGTTGAATAGTTACTCTCATTAGAAGGTGGGCACGGGTGATCAATCTGCTCTTCCTCCTTTTGTTCTTCGCTCTCCTCCTCATCTTTTTCATCCAATGAGCTCACAGTTTCATCAATTTCTTCTTCCATAGATTCCTGCGAAATATTAGTCTCTTCTGGGACCACGGAGATTTTCTCAATAAACGCATCAATATCGGAATTTTATTCATAATTCTCATAACAATATTTAAGGATAGCTAAATTTTCAGGTCTGTAGACAGCATCATAAAGATTTTCATATTCTTTGAACATAGATTCAATTTCATAAGCATCCATAAAAGCAACAAATTCTTCTATTTGTTCCACATCATAGTAGTCATATATACCTCTAGCATATGAAGCCAAAGTTTCATTATCATTAAATTCACATGAAAAGGGAAGGTGTGGAGCCTTCATCCTAGAGCAACAAGTATAATCATATCTCAAGCATAGTTGCCTAGCATACCAATACAACATATAAATTTGATCCCATAATAGTTTCCCTTTTTGAGTTAAGCGATAATCCATAAAGTATTCACGTTGATCCAACGTGTCTCACGTTACCAAATTGAATGGGGTTTTCTCTGGATTATCAAAGTAGTACATAATATCTGTCACATAACGAGCATCGAGGGTTTTAGGAGGTTCCTCATCTCCATGAGCAGCAAGTACACCTAATTTTTTTGGTATTTCGTGTTCCATATCCATAACTAAAGATAAAGAACAATTAAGAATAGCAAATAAAAATTACTTAGTGATAAAGCAAACAAGCACACACGAGAATATTCACCCCACGCTATTGCTCCCCGGCAACGGCGCCAGAAAAAGGTCTTGATAACCCACAAGTATAGGGGATCGCAACAGTTTTCGATAAGTAAGAGTGTCGAACCCAATGAGGAGCTAAAGGTAGAACAAATATTCCCTCAAGTTCTATCGACCACCGATACAACTCTATGCACGCTTGACGTTCGCTTTACCTAGAACAAGTATGAAACTAGAAGTATTTTGTAGGTGTTTTTGAATAGGTTTGCAAGATAATAAAGAGTATGTAAATAAAAAGTAGGGGCTGTTTAGATAAAGACACAACTAAGTTAGTTTTAGTAAAGAGCTTTTTGTTACGAGAAAGTTATTTGTCCCTAGGCAATCGATAACTAGACCGGTAATCATTATTGCAATTTTATTTGAGGGAGAGGCATAAGCTAACATACTTTCTCTACTTGGATCATATGCACTTATGATTGGAACTCTAGCAAGCATCCGCAACTACTAAAGATCATTAAGGTAAAACCCAACCATAGCATTAAAGCATCAAGTCCTCTTTATCCCATACGCAACAACCCCCTTACTCGGGTTTGTGTTTCAGTCACTCACGCAACCCACTATAAGCGAATCATGAACGTATTGCAACACCCTACAGCGGGGATCCCTCACGCTTGCACGACACGGAGAGCACCATAGGACAACACCAATAATAAAACATGCAACTCAAACCAATCTTGATCATCAAATAGCCCATAGGATAAAATGGATCTACTCAAACATCATAGGATAGCCATACATCATTGGGAAATAATATATAGCGTTGAGCACCATGTTTAAGTAGAGATTACAGCGAGTAAGAGAGAGTTTACACCGCTGCATAGAGGGGGGAAGAGTTGGTGATGATGGCAGTGAAGTTGTTGGTGAAGATTGCGGTGATGATGATGGCCACGACAGCGTTTCGGCGCCACAGGAAGAGAAGGGGAGAGGGGGCTCCTTCGTCTTCTTCTTCCTTGACCTCCTCCCTAGATGGGAGAAGGGTTTCCCCTCTGGTCCTTTGCCTCCATGGCGTGGGAGGGGCGAGAGCCCCTCCGAGATTGGATCTGTCTCTCTCTGTTTCTGCGTTCTCAAATTCTGCCCTTTCACCATTTCTTATATTCCTGGAGATCCGTAACTCTGATTGGGCTGAAATTTTAACACGATCTCTATTCGGATATTAGCTTTATTGTGGCGAAAGAAGGGCACCAACCGCCTTACAGGGTGGCCACGAGGGTCAGGGCAAGCCCAGGGGGGTGGGACGCGCCCCCCTGCCTCGTGCCTCCCTCGGGCACCGTCTCGCGTGGATATTTCTTCCCAAAAATCATATATATTCCAAAAAAATCTCCGTCAGTTTTTATCCCGTTTAGACTCCGTTTGATATGGATATTCTGCGAAACAAAAAAACATGCAACAAACAGGAACTGGCACTGGGCACTGGATCAATATGTTAGTCCCAAAAATAGTATAAAAAGTTGCCAAAATTATATGAAAGTTGTAGAATATTGGCATGGAACAATCAAAAATTATAGATACGACGGAGACGTGTCAGTCTTGTCCATCAAATGACTACACATGTCTATGGTCATCAAATGAGAACACATGTCTATGGTCAGGAAACTTAACCATCTTTGATTAACGAGCTAGTTAAGAAGAGGCATACTAGGGACACTCTGTTTGTCTATGTATTCACACATGTACCAAGTTTTCGGTTAATACAATTCTAGCATGAATAATAAACATTTATCATGATATAAGCAAATATAAATAACAACTTTATTATTGCCTCTAGGGCATATTTCCTTCATGGTGCGCCCCATGTAGGCCGAAATAAGGGGGAAGGAAAGAGGGGAAGAGAGAAAGGAAGGGGAGCAATTCGGACTCCCCCTTCCTTCTCTCCTCCCTCCTCCTTTCTTCCCCCTCTGGATGAATATGGAAGGGGGGAGGCCGAATTGGGAGGCGCCCAAGTAGGATTCGTCCTACTTGGGGCGCCCCCTTGGCTGCCTCTCCTCCCCTCCAACCTATATATATATGGGGGGCGGGGCACCGCTAGAACACATAACAATGATTGTTAGCCGTGTGTGGTGCCCCTCTCCACAGTTTACACCTCCGGTCATATTGTCTTAGTGCTTAGGCGAAGCCCTGCACGGATCACTTCACCATCACTTCCACCACGTCGTCGTGCTGACAAAACTCTCCCTCAACACTTTGCTGGATCAAGAGTTCGAGGGACGTCATCAAGCTCAATGTGTGCAGAACTCGGAGGTGCCGTACGTTCGGTGCTTTCGGTCTACGAGTCTCCCCCACTTGTTTCTATGCATCTCCTAGATATCTTGCGTGAGCGTAGGAATTTTTTTGAAATTGCATGCTATGTTTCCCAACATACCCCTCCGGCAGAGTGCCGGAAAAGGCCTCTAGATTGGAGCTCGTTGTTCTGGAACTTGCGGCGACTGGAATTGTGTTTTGTCGACTCCCCTAGGGTTTCTGGAATATTTGAGTATTTATAGAGCTGAGAGGCGGTGGAGGGGGTGCCTGTGGGCCCCATGCTACCTCTTGAGCTTGCGTTGGTTTTTCCCTCGATGAGGAAAGGGTGATGCAGCAAAGTAGAGTAAGTATTTCCCTCGGCTTTTGAGAACCAAGGTACCAATCCGGTAGGAGACAACGCACAAGCCACCAAATACGTACAAAAACAAACACCAACTCGCACCCAACACGACAAAGCGGTTGTCAATCCCTTCATGGTTATTTGCAAAGTGAGATATGATATAGATGGATAATCGCTAAAGAAATATTTTTGGTATTTTTGGTTTATAGATCGGAAAGTAAAATATTGCAAAGAAAGTAAATAAATAGAAAAGTAAAATTATAGATCGGAAACTTATATGATGGAAAATAGACCTCGGGGCCATAGGTTTCACTAGAGGCCTCTCTCAAGATAGAAAATATTACGATTGGTGAACAAATTACTGCCGAGCAATTGATAGAAAAGCGCAAAGTTATGATGATATCTAAGGCAATGATCATGAATATAGGCATCACGTCTGTATCAAGTAGACCGAAATGATTCTGCATCTACTACTATTACTCCACACATCGACTGACTCCTGCCTGCATCTAGAGTATTAAGTTCATAAGAACAGAGTAACACATTAAGTAAGATGACATGATGTAGCGGGATAAACTCAAACAATATGATGAAAAACCCATCTTGTTATCCTCAATGGAACCAATACAATACGTGTCGGTTCCCCTTCTGTCACTAGGATCGAGCAATGCAAGATTGAACCCAAAGCTAAGCACTTCTCCCATTGCAAGAAAAACCAATCTAGTTGGCCAAACCAAGCCGATAGATCGAAGAGACTTGCAAAGATATCAAATCATGCATAAAAGAATTTAGAGAAGATTCAAATAATATTCATAGATAAGCTGATCATAAATCCACAATTCATCGGATCTCGGCAAACACGCCGCAAAAAAGTATTACATCGAATAGATATCCAAGCACATCAAGGAGAACATGGTATTGAGAATCAAAGAGAGAGAAGAAGCCATCTAGCTACTAGCTATGGACCTGTAGATCTGTGGTAAACTACTCACGCTTCATCGGAAAGGTAATGGTGTTGATGTAGAAGCCCTCCGTGATCGAATCCCCCTCCGGCAGGACGCCGGAAAAGGCCCCTAGATGGGATCTCACAGGTACAAAAGGTTACAGCAGTGGAAAAGTGGTTTCATGGCTCTCCTAGAAGGTTTTGGGGTATTTGAGAATATATAGGCGGAAGAAATAGGTCGGTGGAGTCACGAGGGGCCCACAAGGGTGGGGGCGCGCCCTACCCCCCTAGGCGCACCCTCCGTTCTTGTGGGTGCCTCGTGGCTTCCCTAATGTGTACTCCAAAACCTCTGGATGTCTTCTGGTCGAAGAAAAATCATCGCGAAAGTTTCATTCCATTTGGACTCCGTTTGGTATTCCTTTTCTGCGAAACTCTAAAACAAGGGAAAAAACAGGAACTGGCACTGGGCTCTCGGTTAATAGGTTAGTCCCAAAAATCATATAAAATAGCATATAAATGCATATAAAACATCCAAAACAGATAATATAATAGCATGGAACAATCAAAAATTATAGATACGTTGGAGACGTGTCAAGCATCCCCAAGCTTAATTCATGCTCGTCCTCGAGTAGGTAAATGATAAAAACGGAATTTTTGATGTGGAATGCTACCTAACATATTTATCATGTAATTCTCTTTATTGTGGCATGAATGTTCAGATCTGTATGATTCAAAACAAAAGTTTAATATTGACATAAAAACAATAATACTTCAAGCATACTAACAAGGCAATTACGTCTTCTCAAAATAACATGGCCAAAGAAAGATTATCCCTACAAAATCATAGTCTGGTTATGCTCCATCTTCATCACACAAAATATTTAAATCATGCACAACCCCGATGACAAGCCAAGCAATTGTTTCATACTTTTGATGTTCTCAAACTTTTTCAACTTTCACGTAATACATGAGCGTGAGCCATGGACATAGCACTATAGGTGGAATAGAAGGTGGTTGTGGAGAAGACAAAAAGAGGGAGATAGTCTCACATCAACTAGGCATATCAACGGGCTATGTAGAAGCCCATCAATAGATATCAACGTGAGTGAGTAGGGATTGCCATGCAATGGATGCACTAGAGCTATAAGTTTATGAAAGCTCAAAAATAAAACTAAGTGGGTGTGCATCCAACTCGCTTGCTCACGAAGACCTAGGGCAATTTGAGGAAGATCATCATTGGAATATACAAGCCAAGTTCTATAATGAAAATTCCCACTAGTATATGAAAGTAACAACATAGGAGACTCTCTATCATGAAGATCATGGCGCTACTTTGAAGCAAAAGTGTGGTAAAAGGATAGTAACATTGCCCCTTCTCTCTTTTCTCTCATTTTTTTATTTGGGCCTTCTCTCATTTTTAGCCTCCTTTTTTTGTCTGGAGTCTCATCCTGACTTGTGGGGGAATCATAGTCTCCATCATCCTTTCCTCACATGGGACAATGCTCTAATAATGAAGATCATCACACTTTTATTTACTTACAACTCAAGAATTACAACTCGATACTTAGAACAAATTATGACTCTATATGAATGCCTATGGCGGTGTACCGGGATGTGCAATGAATCAAGAGTGACATGTATGAAAGAATTATGAGCGGTGGCTTTGCCACAAATACGATGTCAACTACATGATCATGCAAAGTAATATGACAATGATGGAGTGTGTCATATAAACGGAACGGTGGAAAGTTGCATGGCAATATATCTCGGAATGGCTATGGAAATGCCATAATAGGTAGGTATGGTGGCTGTTTTGAGGAAGGTATATGGTGGGTTTATGGTATCGGCGAAAGTTGTGCGGTACAAGAGAGGCTAGCAATGGCCGAAAAGTGAGAGTGTGTATAATCCATGGACTCAACATTAGTCAAAAAGAACTCACATACTTATTGCAAAAATCTATTAGTAATCGAAACAAAGTACTAAGCGCATGCTCCTAGGGGGATAGATTGGTAGAAAAAGACCATCGCTCATCCCCGACTGCCACTCATAAGGAAGACAATCAATAAATAAATCATGCTCTGACTTCATCACATAACGGTTCACCATACGTGCATGCTACAGGACTCACAAACTTTAACATAAGTATTTCTCAAATTCACAAATACTCACTAGCATGACTCTAATATCACCATTTTCATATCTCAAAACAATCATAAGGTATCAAACTTCTCATAGTATTCAATGCACTTTATATGAAGTTTTATTATATCCCTCTTGGATGCCTATCATATTAGGACTAATTTTATAACCGGAGCAAATTACCATGTTGTTTTTAAAGACTCTCAAAATAATATAAGTGAAGTGCGAGATTTTATCAATTTCTATAAAATAAAACCACTGCCGTGCTCTAAAAAGATATAAGTGAAGTACTAGAGCAAATTTGCCTAGCTCAAAAGATATAAGTGAAGCACATAGAGTATTCTAATAAATCACGACTCATGTCTGTATCTTTCAAAAGGTGTGTACAGCAAGGATGATTGTGGAAAACTAAAAAGCAAAGAGTCAAATCATATAAGACACTCCAAGAAAAACACATATCATGTGGTGAATAAAAATATAGCCTCAAATAAAGTTACTGATAGACGAAGACGAAAGAGGGGATGCCTTCCGGGGCATCCCCAAGCTTAGGCTCTTGGTTGTCCTTGAATGTTACCTTGGGGTGCCTTGGTAATCCCCAAGCTTAGGCTCTTGCCACTCCATATTCCATAGTCCATCAAATCCTTACCCAAAACTTGAAAACTTCACAACACAAAACTCAACAGAAAATCTCGTAAGCTTCGTTACTATAAGAAAATAAATCACCAGTTTTGGTACTATTGTGAACTCATTCTTTATTTATATTGTTGTAATATTTACTATATTCCAACTTTTCCATGGTTCATACCCCCCCCCCCCCGATACTAGCCATAGATGCATCAAAATAAGCAAACAACACGCGAAAAACAGAATCTGTCAAAAACAGAATAGTGTGTAGCAATCTGGAGATTTCAAATACTTCTGTAACTCTAAAATTCCTGAAACATTAGGACAACCTAAGAAAATTTTCTATTAATCTCCTGCGAGAAGAATCAGTATTTTGTTGCGCTTCTGCTAAAAATGAAAACTAATCTCCTGAGCACAAAAGTTTCTGTTTTTCAGCAAGATCAAATCAACTATCACCGTAAGCTATCCCAAAGGTCTTACTTGGCACAGACACTAACTAAAATATAAAAACCACATCTAACCAGAGGCTAGATGAATTATTTATTGCAAAACAGAACCTAAAAAGCAAAAACAAAAATAAAACTAGGTTGCCTCTCAACAAGTGATTTTCTTTAAAGCCATTTAGCTAGGCATTGATAATTTTAATGATGCTCATATGAAAGATAGCAATTGGAACACAAAGAGAGCATCATAAAACATGTGACAAAAAAGTTTAAGTATAACATGCTTCCTATGCATAGGGATTTTATAAGCAAACAAATTATCAAGACAAGCAAAAACTACCATATGCAAGGAAGTAGAAAGAAACAATAGCAATCTCAACATAACGAGAGGTAATTTTGTAACATGAAAATTTCTACAACCATATTTTACTCTCTCATAATAATTACATGTAGGATCATAATCAAATTCAACAATATAGCTATCAGATAAAATTTTCTCTTCATGATCCACATGCATGCAAAGTTGACACTCTCGGATTATCATAAAATAAAGTCATGACCTCTCTGAACCCACTTTTATCAAAAACTTCATAAGGTCGAACATTATCCAAATATGTGGGATCTAAAGTTGACACTCTTCCAAACCCAATTTCAATATTATTGCAAACATTATTATCAATCCCATATTCATCATGGGTCTTAAATAAATTTTCAAGATTATAAGAAGAATCACCCCAATCATGATCATTCCAACAAGTAGTAGACATAGCAAAATTAGCATCCCCAAGCTTAGGTTTTGCATATTATTAGAAAAATTGACATTAATATAATTTATAATAACATCATTGCAATCATGCTTTTTATTCAAAGATCTATCATGAATCACTTTATAAAGCACTTCATCACAATTTTCAGATTCATGGATTTCAAGCAAAACTCCATAAAGATAATCTAGTGCACTCAACTCAGTAGCAATTGGTTCATCATAATTGGATCCTTTAAAAAGATTAGCAAGTGGATGGGGATCCATAAACTTTTATCAAGCGAAGATGCAAGCAAAAATAAGACACATGGTAACACAAGATCGAACGGAAGAATGGCGAAGAAAAGGCAATTTTTTCGAAAATCATTTTAGAAGTGGGGGAGAGGAAAACGAGAGGCGAATGGCAAATAATGTAATGCGAGGGATGAGAGTTTATGATGGGTACTTGGTATGTCTCGTCTTGGCGTAGACCTCCCCGGCAACGGCGCCAAAAATTCTTCCGGGGGCCATAGATGGATAACCGGTAAAGCAATATTTTGGTATTTTTGGTTTATAGATCGGAAAGTAAAAGATTGCAAAGAAAGTAAATAGGAAACTAAAATTATGGATCAGAAACTTATATGATGGAAAATAGACCCGGGGGCCATAGGTTTCACTAGAGGCTTCTCTAATAGAAAATATTACGGTGGGTGAACAAATTACTGCCGAGCAATTGATAGAAAAGCGCAAAGTTATGATGATATCTAAGGCAATGATCATGAATATAGGCATCACATCTGTATCAAGTAGACCGAAACGATTCTGCATCTACTACTATTACTCCACACATCGACCGACTCCTGCCTGCATCTAGAGTATTAAGTTCGTAAGAACATAGTAATGCATTAAGTAAGATGACATGATGTAGCGGGATGAACTCAAGCAATATGATGAAAACCCCATCTTGTTATCCTCGATGGCAACAATACAATACGTGTCGGTTCCCCTTCTGTCACTAGGATCGAGCAATGTAAGATTGAACCCAAAGCTAAGCACTTCTCCCATTGCAAGAAAAACCAATCTAGTTGGCCAAACCAAACCGATAGTTCGAAGAGACTTGCAAAGATATCAAATCATGCATAAAATAATTTGGAGAAGATTCAAACAATATTCATAGATAAGCTGATCATAAATCCACAATTCATCGGATCTCGGCAAACACACCGCAAAAAAGTATTACATCGAATAGATCTCCAAGAACATCGAGGAGAACATGGTATTGAGAATCAAAGAGAGGGAGAAGAAGCCATCTAGCTACTAGCTATGGACCCGTAGGTCTATGGTAAACTACTCACACTTCACCGGAGAGGCAATGGTGTTGATGTAGAAGCCCTCCGTGATCGAATCCCCCCCCCCAGCAGGACGCCGGAGAAGGCCCCTAGATGGGATCTCACGGGTACAGAAGGTTGCAGTGGTGGAAAAGTGGTTTCCTGGCTCTCATGGAAGGTTTTGGGGTATTTGAGAATATATAGGCGGAAGAAATAGGTCAGTGGAGTCATGAGGGGCCCACAAGGGTGGGGGCGCGCCCTACCCCCCTGGGCGCACCCTCCATCCTTGTGGGTGCCTCGTGGCTTCCCTGACGTGTACTCCAAGTCCTCTGGATGTCTTCTGGTCCAAGAAAAATCATCACGAAAGTTTCATTCCGTTTGGACTCCGTTTGGTATTCCTTTTCTGTGGAACTCTAAAACAAGAAAAAAAAACAGGAACTGGCACTGGGCTCTCGGTTAATAGGTTAGTCCCAAAAATCATATAAAATAGCATATTGATGCATATAAAACATCCAAAATAGATAATATAATAGCATGGAACAATAAAAAATTATAGATACGTTGGAGAAGTATCACCCCACTACCCACCAGGGCGCGCCTGGGGGCCCTGGCGGGCCTTGGTGCCTAGTGTGCCCACAGGACCCCTCTGGTGCACTTCTTGGGCCTCCTGGTAGTCTTCTGGGCAGAAAAAACTCCAAAAAGTTCCGCTGCATTTGGACTTCGTTTGATATGGATATTCCGCGAAGTAAAAAACAAGAAAAAAACAGCAATTGGCACTGGGCACTATGTCAATCGGTTAGTCCCAAAAAATGATATAAAGTTGATAGTAAATGAATGTAAAACATCCAAGATTGATAATATAACATCATGGAACAATCAGAAATTATAGATACGTTGGAGATGTATCGGATGCCCAAAGCACCCCAAAGTAATATTCAAGGAGATCCAAGCATCTAAGCTAGGGGATGCCCCAGATGGCATCCCCTCTTTCATCTACAATCCATCGGTATACTACTTGGAGCTATATTTTTATTCATCACATGATATGAGTTTTGCTTGGAGCATCTTGTATTATAATAGTCTTTGCTTTGTTTGCTTTTTAGTTCGCGACAATCATTATTTGTTGCACACACCTTTTGAGAGGTACACGCATTTATTCGCGATTTGTTAGAATGCTCTATGTGTTTCACTTATATCTTTTGAGCTAGGCAATTGCTCTTGTGATTCACTTATATCTTTTAGGGCACGTGAGTGGTTATATTTTAAAGAAATAGTTGCACTCTCATGCTTCACTTATATCTTTTTGAGAGTTGATAACAGTAATGGCAATATGCACGTGTTATGAATTTGGTCCTGATATGATAGGTATTCAAGAGGGATATAATAAAAACTTTCATGTAGATCACTGAACATGATAAGTTTGATTCTTTTGCGATATTGAGATGGTAATATGTGGGGGGCGGTACTAGCGAATGATTGTGGTTTAGTAAGAATATTGGTGTTAAGATTTATGATTGCAAAGCATGCATGTATAGTATTTCGTTATGCAATGAAGTTGGAGCATGATTTATTATTTAGTGTCTACCCTATGAGTGGCGGTCGGGGACGAGCGTTGGTGTTTTCCTACCAATCTATCCCCCTAGGGGCATGCGTAGTACTTTGCTTCGAGGGCTAATAAATTTTTACAATAAGTATGTGAGTTTGACTAATGTGAGTCCATGGATTATACGCACTCTTACCTTTCCGCCATTTGCTAGCCTCTTCAGTACCATGCATTGCCCTTTCTCACCTCTAGAGTCAGCGCAAACTTCGCCGGTGCATCCAAACCTCGTGATATGATACGCTCTATCACACATAAGCCTCCTTATATCTTACTCAAAATAGCCACCATACTTACCTATCTTGGCATTTCCATAGCCATTCTGAGACATATTGCCATGCAGCTTCCACTGTTCCGTTATTGTGACATACACCTTCATTGTCATATTGCTTTGCAAGATCATATAGCTAACATAGTATTTGTGGCTCAGGCACCATTCATCATTATTATACATGTTACACTAACATCATTGCACATCCCGGTACACTACCAGAGGCATTCCTTATAAACCGGATCATCTTCCCTTTGTATGGGATCAAATTCAAGTGGGAACTTCTCTTCTCCCCTTGCCAGTGACCGTTCTAAAGAAAAAACAAGATCACCGCGGTTGACATGGACCATGGGGGAGGATGAGAAGTCAACTTGTGTTCCTAGGAAAGCACGGAGCTGAGAGCATCTCTAGCATAACCCTTAAAACTGCGACCCTTATAACTGGGATAAGGGCCGAGAAAATGCGTTTTAAGGGCCGGAAGTGGTTGCGACCGAACAGACCCCGCAAACGCGAGCGGTAAAAGAGAATATCCGTGGATATTCTCTCTTACCACTCGGGTTTGTGGGGTCTGTTCAGTGCGTTGCCACTTTCGGCCCTTAAAACACTTGGTTTTCATCATTTTATCACCATTGATCCATGTCGTTTCTTCTTCTTCCTCTCCTCGAGTTTCTTCACGTGAGAACCCCCATCACCATTTGTTGTCGATGGCTTTTGAGCAGCCTATCAATGTCCAAACAGAAGCTACAAATGTGCAGGTGAACGATTGGATTTCTGATTGGGAGTTTGGACGGGGATTCACCTTAAAACGTGCCCCGTGATTGAGGTTATCGGCAGCAGGAACAAAGGCCCAGACGTGCCCCGTGACCCCAAGCCCAGCGCCAATGACCTCGGCGCATGTGGCTTGAGGACATATCCGTCGATGTGGCTTGCCGGTGAGTGCAAGAAGCCCTCCTCCTACTGCCTGTTGCACGGCGATGGGCAGGACAGCCGCCGAGGCGCCAGGTGGGCGGGCCACGGGAGCCTCCTGGGAGCGGGATGGCGAGGGGACGTGGCGCGACGGGGATTATCCGGGCTCCGGCCATGGCGCTGGGGGGATGGGAGGTGCAGGGTGCGACGCGATGGTCGTATGTGGCCGGGAGTGGTCGATCCGGCGCGGCAGCTGCTCGATGGCAGTGCGTCGGTGGGGGAGGTGTCAGATCCAGGGCGGAATCTGTGGCTGCAGGGCGGCGGCATCGGTGGTAGCCGGGAGAGAAGGGAGGGAGAAGAAAGCGCGCGCGTGAAATGTCCGTCGCGCCGACCGTTTTCGCTCGATACAGGGCACGCTCAGGTCGAGCCGCGAAACTGAGACTTCTCGGGTCGAGTGGGGGATTTTTCCGTGCCCCTCAATTTTTTTTACGGTTTCAGGGCGAATAAGGAGTCGGTCAGGGTGTTTTTTGCTCGCGAAACTATAAAGTGACAGTTATTTTAAGGGTCCATTCGTTTTAAGGGGTTTACTAGAGATACTCTAAAGAACATGTTGGATAGACATTATCACGCCTGTTCAGTTTTTTTTATACCATGATCTAATTGCGCAACTATGTTTTTCTTTTGAGGTAAATACATCGATGGTGCTTGAACTTGTCATCGATGTTCACTTTAATGCCTGAACTTGAAAAATATGTCGAACTGGTTCTATAACTTGACACGAACGTGCAAATACGATGCTAATCATACTCGTAGACGTAAAGTGCGTTGACGTGGCATTGACATGGCGTGGGGCCCCACTTGTAGGTACGAAACATAATTACTTGAGTAGTGGGCGACCTGACGCTTGGGAGATACGAGTATATGCGCTCACCATTCCACCAAACATGTTTTTATGTCAACATCAGCCTCTTATAATCAATGTAATTGAATCGAAAACTCTTGTATATATAAATGGGTTGCAGTCTGTGGCCGATTTTCCACAAGTTATTTTTTTAATATAAAATGTATGTCAATAATAATCATAATAATAAAAGCTAGATTTTAATATTCATGTGTTATTAATGATTACTTCATGCTGCACAAATATCCTTGTGCACACAAAATAAATATAGAGAGGTATGTAATAAAATAACTTACTTCAAAATCTTCCTGTAATTTTTATAAGTATTAACATATTATTAGAAAAATACTATTTTAAATATAACCCATGGATTTTAAACTGTATTTTCGAGAGATCAGTGCTTTTTTAGGATCAATGCTGCTGCATTTTTATTTAACCAGCGGAGCTGGGAATGTCATGAGCGATTACAGAAAGAACAAAGTCAGGGGGAGACCCCAACCACACCTTACATAACTCATCACCCACACCTACTTTGGCGAACTTATGCGCAACAACATTGGCAGACCGACGCACCCAATCCACGCGAAACTCCATGCATGAACGAAGCAACTCTTTAATCTCTTGAATCCATGGCCCTACAGCAGCCAAACACTTCTCAGGCCGCACCAGTTTCTGCACCACAGCTTTGCTATCGAGCTCAAGATGGACGCGCCGCACACCAAGTTCAACCGCAAGTTGCAAACCCCACCTACAAGCAAGGATCTGCGAAGCTTCAGGATCAGAAATATTTGGTAGAAAGTGACTCACCCCAGCCCTGAAGGCCCCACTGTGGTCTCAAAGCACCGCTCCTCCTCCCCCCTTGTTCTCGTGCTTGGAAACAGCACCGTCCGAGTTCACCTTCACCCATCTCGGAGCCGGTGCCTCCCATTTCTGCTCACACCTGGGCTTCGGGGCCTGCACCTCTCCTGCGTGAGTGCTACGCCACTCCATCATATGCGAGTAGACTCCTTCCACAATCTCATGTGGATGAGCAATCCGTCTTCCATCCCTCACCTCATTGCGAGCAAGCCACAACTCGTACGTGGCATGAACCATAGCTTCTTTCTCCTCCTTCTTTGCGCCCGCAAACCACTTGATCAACCAGTTGGAGAGAGCCATCCGGGAGTCCATAGGGAGCAGTGGGGTTTCCACCACGACACCCTTCTCCGAAGCCAAATGCTGCCAGAACTAGGAGGAGTGATGGCAGGCCCAAAATCTGTGTAAGATAGTTTCCTCCCTTCCACAAGCGACACAAAAGACCCCGGGCTTAATCCGGCGCCGATGAAGCTCATGACCCACAGCCAAGCCATTCCGGATCATTCTCCACACATGAATTTTAGCCTTCCCCGGCGCATTCGTACTCCACAGACTAAGAAAACCCTTGTGGTCCTGAACCGAATTCGATGAGGCCGGCTGCCCAGACCTCCCTCGCTTCAGTGACATCGCCAAATGATAGCAGATCGCACACTAAAAACACCATTTTTGTGCCATTCCAAGCCAAAAAGTCATCCACACCCACACCACCCACCGCAACCTGCATGATATCCTTTGCATCTGAAGGAGTAAACATGGTTTCAGCCTTGTGCTCATCCCATCCCAAGCCCTCCTTATTCAACAAGTCAGCAACCTTGGTCAAGCCCGACACGTAAATCTGACTGAGTGGTTTCAAACAGCCTTGCTGAGGTATCCAGTTGTCATGGTGAATGCTGATGCTACTGCCATCCCCAACACGCCAAATCAGGCCTTTGCTCAGAAGATTTCGGCCATGCAAGATGCTCCTGAAGGTGAAGGACGCATTAGAGGGACAAGTAGCCGACATGATGGTGTAGTCCTGGAAGTACCGAGCTTTTAGAACCCTTGCGACCAAACTATGAGGAACCGTTTAAGATGCGCCATGCTTGCTTCGCCAAGAGCGCTTGGTTGAACACTTCAGGATCGCAGAAACCCATGCCTCCCCTTGCTTCGATGCACACATCTTCTCCCACGAGACCCAATGCACATTCCTTTCACCGTTGATTGCCCCCCACCAGAATTTAGAGGAAATAGATGTCAGATTTTGACACGTTTTCTTTGTGAGGTGGAAACAACTCATGGTAAAAGTACGAATGGCTTGGAGCCCCGATTTGACAAGAACTTCTCTAGCTTTCATAGACATCCCTTGTCCCTTCCAACCAGTAACTTTTCCCTTAGAGCTCTCGGTAACATACTTGAAAGTGCCCTCTTTAGATCTGCCCACTTGAGTAGGTAGCCCAAGATATCTCTCGCTCAAAGCCTTAGAGGAGATGCCAATTTCCCCTTTGAGCTCTTCCTTCAAATCATCCCTACAGCCCTTCCCAAAATAAATGGAGGATTTCTGAAGATTAACCTTCTGCCCCGACGCCCTCTCATACCTTAGCAAAATCTCCTTAAAGGTGTTCATATTCTCCTTCGACCCCTCCAGGAACACAGTACTATCATCGGCAAAGAGCAAATGGGTCACATTGGGGCTAGTGCTCCCAAAGGACACCCCTTTAATCATCCCCTCCCCTTGAGCTCTCCGAAGCATCGCTGAGAAGCCCTCCACACAAAAGAGAAACAGGTAGGGGGAGAGGGGATCACCTTGTCGGAGACCCTGAGAAGGAAAGAACACCCGAGAAAGACCACCATTGAGCTTGACACAAAATTTGGCAGATTTGACACACCTCATGATCATCTGGATCCACTGATTAGCAAAGCCGACCTTGTGCAACATCCGCTCCAAAAAAACCCCATTCAACCCTGTCATATGCCTTCATCATATCGAACTTGACAGCACAAAGCGCTTTCTTTGTCTTCCTAGTGCGTATTGCATGCACACATTCATAGGCCACAAGCACATTGTCAGTGATGAGCCGGCCCGGCACAAAAGCACTTTGCTCTTCAAAAATAAGCAAAGGCAGAATATTCTTGAGTCTATTTGCGAAGACCTTAGTGGCAATCTTGTAGAGAACATTACAAAGGCTGATAGGCCTAAACTGGGAGAGAAGCTCCGGTGAGCTAATCTTAGGAATCATGATAATAACAGTATTGTTAAAAGATTCCGGCGTCGCTGCACCCGCCAGGAACTCCTTTACTGCACGACACACAACCTCCTTCACCAGAGCCCAGTGGCGCTGGTAGAAAAGAGCCGGTAGTCCGTCCGGACCTGGAGCTTAGTAGGCCCCATCTGAAAAAGGGCTGATTGGATCTCCTCATCCGTGATCACCGCCGTCAACTGCACATTCATCCTCTCATCCACCACCTCCGCAATGTTTTCCAGGAAATCATTTGCTCCTTGCGAGCCCTCCGACGTGAACAGCCACTCATAAAATGATGCCGCAAGATCCCTCATTTCCTCATTGACAATGCATCTGGTACCATCATCCCTCCTTGGAGCTTTGATAGTATTTTTCCTCTTCGTGTGAGTTGCACGGTTCTGAAAAAACTTGGTATTCGAATCCCCCTCTTTTAGCCAATCCACTCTTGAGCGTTGCCGGTACATGATTTCTTCCTGCTCATAAAGCTCTCGGGGTTGCTTTTCAATCTCCCGGACCTCCAGTGAGTGTCCAGGCCGGCCACCCCTCGCCTTTGCCTCCGCCAACTGAGATTTCAGCTTAGAGATCTTCCTGTGTATGGAACCAAAGACTTCTCGAGCCCATTTCTGCATGCTTCCAGAAAGCGCGCCAAGCTTGTTCCACACCCCCATCAAACTTTGATCTTCAGAGTTGGCTGCCATCCAGGCGGCCTCCACCATGCCTTCGTACTGATCGTGCCTTGTCCAGACCTCTTCATATCTGAACGGCCTCGGCCCCTTTGCATTTTGGCTTGGAGCAGTCTCCAGCGCATGTACAACAATGGCTTGATGGTCAGACTCCTCCACCATCATGTGTTCAACCTCAGTAGCAGGAAAAAGATTCAAAAACTTGTCAGTACAAGTGGCTCTATCAAGTCTCGCCTAGATGTTTTCCGCTCCATCACGCTTATTGTCCCACGTATAAGGATAACCCGAGAAGCCTAGATCCGCCAGGGCACACTCTGCTAAGCAATCTCTAAAGTCCTCCATTTGAGAAAAGTTTTGTGGGTTCCCCCCTTCTGGTCAGCGTGAAAGAGTGCCTCGTTAAAGTAGCCCAAGCAGATCCATGGAAGATCATCTTGTGCACGTAGATACCGAAGTGCATCCCATGATTTCTTTCGATGGTCTGTTTTGGGCTCCCCATAGAATCCAGTGACTCTATAGGATTTGCATTCCCACAACATCTGGGTATCGATGAAATATTGGCTCCATGGCATGACCGTCACCTGCACATCATCCCTCCACCACATAGACAAACCACCGCTCCGTCCCACACAATCCACTACCACACCATGCTTGAAACCCAAACTCCATTTCAGTCTGTCCATAGCTCTAGCCATTTTAAGCGTCTCACATAAAAACACCACGGCGGGATTATAGGATCTAATGAGATCCCTAAGTTCGCCAACTGTCGAGGTCAATCCCAACCCTCGACAGTTCCAGGCCAAGAGATTCATGGCGTTCGGCGGCCCCGCCTAGCAGGGTCCGCCGCTCTGTCATCACGATCTGAGATGCGTTCAAACACACTAGCCGTCTTTCGCCTAGTATCACGAATGAAGGCATCCTTGGGGTACTGCTTGTTGGAGTCATCTTTAGCAACCCAGATCTGCTTAGGACCCCTCTTCTTGCTGCCATCTTCAAAACTCTGGTAAGATCTGCCTCTCAGCACATTCTCATGGTCCTGCCGAACTTTCTTGACATATGCTCCTTGCTTCCTTACCCTCCTGTCACCCCTAAACCCTTTGCGGCCTTCTAGATCCCTTCCTTGTTTGACATGGCTGCCATGCACGTCCTCCTTCCCCTTATGTTCCTAGTCCTTTTGCCGCAATTCATCATCAGCATACCGTCGTTGACACAGCTTGTCCCGCATCTCTCGCTCTCTGCGTAGTTCTAGCCCCTGACGCAGATCCTCATCCTTTCGAAGCACCTGACCACCCCTGCGTTTCTCAGGGCTATTGACCCCCGCCCAGCTTGCCCGTTGACCGACACCAGTGTGTGAGCCCCCAGAACCCGAAAATTCAAATTGCAAATTGCGCCTGATGGGAAGATCCCGCTTACTAGTAGAGCCCAGCCGACCAGACTCAAACACACTCGCTCGGCCACCAGTCGAGTTGGTATTACTGCTCTCAGTCACACCATCAGAGTGCACTTTCCCATTGTTGTTTCTGCCCGGAGAAGCCCTAAGCCAGCCCCCCCCACTGAAAGGAGGGGCCAGACGGGGGAACACAGACCCCGCCAACATGAGCCAAGCGGCCAAAGCAAAAATGGGTACCTTTTCGTAGTAAAAGTCAAACCAATCCCCAACCTTGTCCTCCAGTGAGGTTTTAAGGTAGAAACCACGTACAAGTAGCTCAAAGACCGAGATCGTCGTCCTGATCCGCAAACAATTACCACGAGCAAAACCTTCCTTGTCCACATCAACTCTCATAGTCGACCCTAGCCAGTTGCCAAGGCCCCTGCCAAATTCCTCAGTTCTCCTATCCGGAGGGAGATCAGTGACTTGGACCCAGATATCCACACAATCAAAAACCATTTCAGATGATCTGACATCACCTTCATACTCTTTGATAATGACCACATTGAAGTCAAATTGCCATGGGCCACTAAACATAGCCTGTTTCCAGTCACCCTTGCTTCCGAAGTGAACCACAAAGATGTTATCACCCATGTTCCTGAACTGGGCTTCTTTATGCAAACCCCACGCTTTTTTCATAGCACGTTCCAGCGCCGAATAATTCATTGAACGTGGAGAACACACCTTACCCGCAATCGACCACTTCAAATTCTTTGACATCGGCTTCTTCGAATCCAAGAAAAAAAAGCCTTCTGCCTCCTTGTCCATCAGAGCCATACCTCCCAGCCTCGCCAAGAGACTCGCGGTGGGATCCGGCGTCTTGGATCCAGCCGGTGACCTTGCCGATCCCCCTGCGGACGAAACACTCACCATCGGCGCCGGCGAAGGCCCCGCCACCGCGTTCACGGCCGCGGGAGGCGGTGTCCCCTTCTTGTTGGCCCCGCCCGCCTCAGAAGAGGCAGAGGGAGCCGTAGCCCTTGACGCAGCCGCCTCCTTGTCCGCCAATGCGATCTTCCCATCCGTAACCGCTTCTATCCGACTCGCCATCTCCGCCATTGGCACTGCCCCCTGGCAGAGGAAGGCGAAAACAACCCGGTCTGCAGCGGAGGAGAGCGCGGTCGCCCCCTCGCTACCACCAAATCCCCACCACCCCCTAGACGAAACCCTAACCCTAGCGCAGGAAGTTGATCGCCACGCGATCGCCTCCCCGCCGCCTTAGTGTTTTGCTAAAGGTGGTGGACCTGTCTCATAACCTGACCGACAAGATAGTTCAGTGCGGAGAGAGAGATCAGTGCTGCTATGCAAAGTTTCGTACACAGAGTAGTTCCGCTTTGCAAAAATCCTCCTTTTTTGAGGTAAATAAAAAGAAGGAAATCATTGGCGTCTTGCTCCTGCGCTCCCCTCACCAGATCTCGATCCCACCATGTCTGCCACTTCCGCCCTGGGGTCTCCGGCGACCTCCGCCGCCGCGGCCCCTCTGCCCAACCTCTCCATCCCCTATGATCTAGCCACGCGTGGACAGTGGCAAGCGCTGCTCGCGAACCTCGCCCACCCCTCCCACGCCCATCACCCGCACCACCGCCTCCTCTTATCTGCGCTCTCGGCGCTCTCCCTCGCCAAGCTCCGCCGCTTCTCCGACGGCGCCGCCCTACTGGCCTCACTTCACCCAGATCCCGGCTGCCCGCCGCCGCCCTTTCTTCTCCGCCTCCTGCACGCTCTCCTCCCGCTCTTCTTCCCCGACCGCCCCCTCGCTCTCGACCGCCTCTACACGCTCCTCTCATCGGTCCGCGCCCGCCCTGACGCCCAGCATCCCGAGTGGCGCCGTCGTGACGCCCTCGTCTCGTCAATCCTCGCCTCCGATCACCTCGCCCACCGAGAGTTCGACGTCGCCATTGCCCTCGTCGCTGAACTCGTCGCTCGCGAGCCGGACAACCCGGTCCTGCTCTCCCGCCTCGCCTATGCCCACCTCCAGATCGGCAACCTCGCTGCCGCCTCCGCGGTCTTCCAACACGTCGAATCCGTCGCGGCCGGCGACTCCTCTCACGACAGCCTCCTGTCTCGCAACCGCGCGCTCGAGTGCATCGTGGCTAAGGACTATGCCGCAGCGGTGCGGGAGTACGAGCGCTGTATTGAAGCTGACCCGGCTGACGCCATCGCCGTGAACAACAAGGCGCTGTGCCTAATGTACTCGCGGGACCTCGGCGACGCCATCAAGGTGCTTGAGGGCGCGCTGGAGACGATGCCCACGGCGGCGCTCAACGAGACAGTGGTGGTCAATTTGTGTAGCATGTACGAGCTTGCCTTCGTCAACCATGGTGAGGTCAAGCGAACCCTTGCCGATTGGATCGCGAGGGTGGCACCAGACGACTTCGACAAATCCTGCACACGCATGTAGGAGGTACTGGAACTCAGCATTGAATTATTTCACCTGCTGCTAGGATGTGCTCTAGCAGAGAGATTGTGTATTTGTGTTGCTATAGTTGCTCCACACACTGGAGTTTGATTGTTCATGTTTCCATGACATTTATCATTTAATGATAACTGAAAGTTATGTGGTTGCAGTGACTTGGTCAACTGGAAGGTACTATGTGGTTAACAAACAATGGGGAATTTCTAGCATTATGTTGTGCTGTTTGAAATGCAGTGATCATATGTGTTTGGAATACTTTCTGCATACTTTAGAATGACTAATATGCGCTGGAAGGCTAAAGTTTGGAATGCAATGATCATATGTATTTGGTGTTTGGTGATAAGTTTGTTCCTGTTGTTATCCTTACTAAAAGCTATTCAACATTTTAATTATGAAATGTTTTACCGCTGCACCATGATAATTCCTTTTCTGATTAATGCAAAGGTTAAAGAATGTCTTAACTAAAGCCTGTAAGATGGCAGCTATGTGATACAAATGTTGTGGCCAAGATGAAGATTCTCCCCACTGGAGCTAGCGATTTCACCCTCCCCCCCCCCCCCCCCCCAAATGCAATGGCGGGGAATATGGGGACGGATTATGGCGTGCTTGTTTTAACCAATAAGTAGTGTTAAAAGTATCATGGGTCTATTTAACTTAATATCTGGATATGATTTTCATTTGCAGTTTCATTGAGCATGGTAACACTTATTGTAGCGATAATGATGTCAGTTTGTTGGCCTATTGGAACATTATCTCTTAGTACCTTGAGTTGTGTGGGATGTGTAGGCTTTCGTTATCAGTAAAACCTCAGATTTCATTCCATGCCTCAGTTAATACTAATATCTGTGTCATGATGATTTTGTGTGTGTGATTATGTTAGTTAAAGCCTGCATAGCAGTTACATGATATATGTGTTGTCGCCAATAGAATATCGTGGACTTGTGAAATATAGATTTTCTTTCCTCTGGGGCAAGCAAATTTGCCTGCCACCCTCGCAATAAAATGGCACGAAATATGTAGTAGGGAATATATTGTGCTTGTTTTAACTAATGATTATTTTAGAGGTTCATGGGTACTAGAGCATATGTTACTTAAATATCTGGGTATGCTTTTGAATTTGTAGTTTGATCCAGTTTGGTAAACATGTTATAACGACAATTATAGCAGGTTTTCTCCTATTATAAAATGATCTCTTATTCTCTTAGTACCTTGAACTGTGTAGGTATTGTTATCGTTAAAACTTAAGATTTCCATTCCATGCCTGTCTTTAATACTGCCATGAAGGAAAAAACTTACTTTCCCCGTGCTTGAAAAGAAGGCGCATAAATGCCGATAGTCTTTTTTCTTACAATCTTGGTCAAATTTTGCACAATTTGACTTCAGACGAATCTGTGTGCCTTTTTTTCAAGCACGGGGAAGTACATAAAGACCACCATACATGATGTTGGAAGAGCTAGGCACTCAAAACAGTAAATAGATAATTGAGGTTGCACTAGCATCCATTGACAAAGGTGCGGATCACATCAAATCCTTCGGTCTCTTTAACAGTTGATTAGTTGAACTTATTCCATAGTAGAGCTCTCAGTTTTCTAACTCTCAATCCGAGTATTGTTGGCGTCACCGAGACATGACGCCTTGAAGGTGATTACACCACTTGAGGTTTTAAGACCCTTGCACATTGTTATTGCCAGTCTTGGGGTTTTTAAATGATTGCCCTAAGATAGGGATGCAGATGTTGGTTGGCACCTTGATGAAGACCAGTTAGCTGGAAGATCCTGCATCATGCCATCACTCGTGTAAGTGACCAGAAGGCTTGCTGCTTCTAGCCTCCTCCTCCTCCAGCTAATACTCCATCCGTTCACAATTATAAGATGTTCCAACTTTTTTCTGGATCAGATGTATATAGACATTGTTTAGTGTGTTTGTTCACTCATTTTAATCTGTATGTGGTCCATATTGAGATATTCAAAACATTTTATATTTGTGAATGAAGGGAGTAACATTCAAACACGTTCTGGATCAAATTACATCTTTTAAAGTGCATGTCTCCTTCCGTTGCAACTACCCCCTTTGTTCACAACTACTAAGATGTTCTAACTTTTTCTGGATGGGATGTGACACGTTTTAGTGTGTTTGTTCATTCATTTCAGTCCCTATAGTCCCAATTCAAAAAATATTATAGTACTCTCTGTATCATCCGTATCTAGACAAGTCGAAGACAAGTAATTTGGGACGGAGCTAATCGTTGTTAGCTTGAAAAAATGATCTCGAAAGAAGTACTCCCTCTGTTCACTTTTATAAGACGATGTAGCCATTACAGCAGTCAAAACAAGGTTGCAAATCACCTCCTGGTAGGGACCGAGAAGATGTGTCGCTGCCGCCACGAAACAAGAATCAGAAGGTCCATCATCTTCGCGACTTGGGAATCGGGAAGACTCCAGTGGAAACCGTTGTCACCACCACCGTCATGATCGGTCGTTGGCAATGCCCATACGTGCATCGGTATGGCCACCGTCCCGCCTTCCAAACTCGCGTGCACCAGGTAGGCTTTTCCGCGAGAACAACGTTGGCCGGAAGGGAAGGAGCTGGAGTGACTGGGGATCTTGACGCAACAAGGTAACTTCTTCCCTGATTCCCTTTGCCAAATCTCGATTCTCACCTTGTCACCTTGCTGCGCTCGTTCCCGACGGCGATGTCATTGCAGCAAGACGGCGATGACATACCAAGGAGGCGGCAACCAACCAGCAAACTCCATTCGCGTACGTCTTGCCTGACTAGATTCATTTTCTTAGAATGCACCGGTGCCCACACAAGTGAGAGCATCTTCAGCCGTTGGCCTTCCAGAAAGCGCTAAAAATCGTCCTTTGGGGACGCATCGGCGCAAACCGCATGTTGGGAGCGTGATACCCCTCAATAGCGGCGCTCATGTTTTTTTGAAAATTTTAATTTCGGCACAAACACGACGCAAATTCAACCAAACTTCGGTGAGTTCGTACATATTTAAAATATTTTACAAAAAAACGCTACTAGGCTGCTCCTCGCCGTCTCCCTCGCCGCTCCTCGCCGCCCGCCGCCCTTACAGTTCTACATGCCGAGGAGGCGGTAGAACCGCGTGTAGTCGCCGTCGTCGTCGCCGCCGCCTCCTCCGCGGCCGCCGTCCCTGCTGCAACCCTCCCCCGGTTGGCGCGGCGGGTTGGACGGTCCGGGGGCGTCCTCGTCGTTGTCGCTGTCGAGAATCACGACGCCGCACTCGTCCTCGCGCCCACGTTTGCGGGCGGCTATCTCCTCCAGGGCCCGACGCTGCCGGAACATCTCGTCGCGGAGGTAGCCGTCCCGCGCCCATCGTAGGGCGTCCTCGTCGGAGAAGCCGCGCCGGGCTATCTCCTCGTACTCCGCGGGGGGGGGGGGGGGGGGGGGGTCGGCCTGACGAGGACGAGGCGGCCAGAGGCGGGGGTGGAGTCGTCGATGCGGACGCCGGAGCTGCGGGTGCGCGCACTGACAGGCGTGTCCTGGGGCTCCGGCTTGACGGGGCGGAGGCAGGGAGAGTCGGACGAGCGGCCGGACGAGGAGGACGCCCCCAGGTCCATGCGCCTCGGCGTCCACGAGCTCCCACGCCGGCGAGAGATGGACGGGGGAGCGGGGTACTTCAGCCCCGGCGTGTTGCCGCCCTCGATGTACTCGAGGACGGCCTCCAGCGTGCGGCCGGGCACGACCCACCATCAGCGCTGGCCTTCGGAGTTGAGCCTTCCGGAGGGCACGACGCCGTTGGTGGCCTCTAGCTGCTCGGCGTGACGGCGGCGGAAGTAGGGCTCCCAGAGCGGGCTGTCTGGGACATACCGCGGACCTTTCCCTCGCAGCCCGCGGTAGAGAGGCGCGGATACGCGCGATCTCCGCATGCCGCGCCGCCCCGGTGAGCGGTGGTGGCACCGGGACCCCGCCGGCGCTGATCCTCCACGCCCTCGGCACCCGCATGTCCGGCGGGACCGGGTACTCGGCTTCGAAGAGGAGCCGGGCTTCGTCTTCGTGAAGGTGGCGGCGGCCGAAGCCGTTCGCCGCCGCACCGTCGCCTGGGAAGCGCTTGGCCATACTTTGAACTGGAGACGACGAGAGGAGAGGGAGGAAAGAGGAAGAAATGGCGCTGCGGCGGTGAAGATTTTGTGCGTGTCACCGGCAAGCTGGGGTTCGACTTATATAGGTGGAGGCGCCGCTCGTACGCGTGGCTGCCGCGCGTAAGCGTGGCGGGCGATGGGACGCGCGTCGTCCGATCACTGCGTTGTACGTGCGGCATCAATGGAGGAGGCTAACCGGCGCAGCAGGTTTAGCATTGATTCGTTGCGGGAAACGAGGCGATGAGGACGACGAAGCGGCGAGAAGAGAGACGAGTCGCTGGCAAGGAGGGCTCGCGGCTGTTTCGCGCCAAAAACGATTCGCCCGGCGCCCCCGAGCACCCCCCAGCGCGTCGGGTTGGGTTTGGGCCCGCCGACGCTAATTTTGGCCCGAGGCGGCGAAAAATGAGCCCTTAAGGACGTGACTGGACCGATTTTTCAGCGCCGGCGACTGAAAAGTCACATGAGGCCTTGTTGGGGACGCGACTGGAGATGCTTTAAGATGGCTCACGATGGCGGCGTGCAGTGGAATTGCGCCGGCGCCGAGCAGCGGACTTGCTCGGCGTCAAGAGCCTTCCCTCGGCCGGCGGGGGCGAGCAGTGTGATTGTGCCGGAGTCAAAGAGTTTGGACGCGACCAATCGTGCAAGCAGCTTGGACGCACGATGTGAGCAGAGGAAAATCACGCCGCCGGCGAGAAGTTTGGCTCTGTCGATGGTGACGGAGCTAGCACCAGCGGCAGGTTTGGGATGGTCTGGAAATGGCCACGATGTTCGGTTTCAGCGCAAGGCATTGGAGAAGAAGATAGTCTGTTGCTTTGAGATTCACAATGCCAGATACTGCGCGGCTGAATGGGTCTCCCGATTGGAAGGATACGACACGGTTGTATAGGATTTTTTTTCCTCCAGCAGACAGTGTAGCACAAGGATCCGGGGAAATCCTAAGTGATTCCAGTTCAGCAGAAGGCGGAAGAATGTTTATCCAACTCATCCACCCAATAGGAGATTTGAAGCACGCAGGGGCGTGCACACACACTTTGTGGGCCGTATCTACCACGCGACCGAGAAACTTGGTTTCGCACATCCAATCCATATTTGTGTTCATTTTTTAAGGAAATGCCGTCATGACGGTTTATATTTCATGTGAAAATAAAGATACATCATTTGAAAGAACATCAACTAAAAACACCAGAGGCTCTGACTTCCACACAATAGTTCGAGAGTTCTCCGAGTTCCTAGCTAGCACATTTGCCACCATATTGGCTTCTCTAGAACAGTAATTAAATTCTATAGTATTAAAATTGCGAGCTAGAAAAGACCATTCTTCGTAAATGGCCGCAGCTGGGTCAAGAGAATTCCCACCATTTTGCATAGTAACAATCACCTCCTTGCAGTCTGCCTCGACATGAACCCGCAAAAAAAGAAGATTATTACAACCCAAGTCATTGGCAAGCATCAGTCTTCTACAAAAGGAATATCACTGTTGTATATAGCGAAAGTTACAGTGATAAACAATTAAAGTTGATTTATTCATAAGCGACTATAGAAAGTTGGTGTGAGATGTGCAAAACCAAGTTCCCGAATGGCAGTGCAGATGTGCGGGCTACGAAGTGCATATGCGTCTCTCATCCACCCGAACAGTTAACACGACGCACACATAGCGTATACCCATGTAAAATAAATCTGAATTTTCAGTTTGTAAGGCCTTGTACTTTTTGAATAGCTAAATATTGACGTCACATTATTATTTTTATCTAATTTCATTTTATTCCTAAAATATGTACTCAACCAATATATGAAGAGGGGGTGACCATGCATGCACTACGTGGTAGGTGGGAGTAGCAGTTTGCTAGCTATCCTGTACCTCTTCTAGTCATAGTGGGAGTAACTTAGCTAGTAACGTAGCACACTCCAAGAAATTTTTGCTTATATGGCAAGTATTTAATGTGAGGTAGTAACATAATATGTTACTGTAACATAGCGCTTCCCAAAACAAAATGAGTCTACAAGCTAATAAATGAAGCCATCTATGACACTACTATTATGTTACTTTGCATTATGAAGGTAGTAACTTAGACTAGTGTCATGCTTGAGCATGACACTAGTCTAAGTTACTCCCCACTATGACCAGCCTAAGGCCACTTTGATACACAGAATTCTTAAAACTTAGAAACAGAAAGACACAAGATTGGCATTGCATGTCCTCTTGAATCGATCACAAACCATAGAAATTTGGACCAAAGAGTGACACAGGAAAAACAAAGGATTCTAGCAACATGTTTGACTGGATAGAGATCTCTAGAAAAAATAAATCGACGACTAACACCATTTTTTCCCCAAGGATCCAAATCCTCAAAAAATCCTATGAAATTCCATTGAATCAAAGGAGATAAGTGACCTGATCTATTTTGGAGTGCAAGTCAATAACTTCACATGACCTAAAATAAATAACTTCACATGACATGAAATCGCTAAACAGAGGAGCTAGTAACTGCCAGGTCAGACAAGGGGAGGTCAAAACTAAGGCATGTGAAATTCAAAATCAGAATATCCTCATTCCAGGTTCCCCTTTCTACAACATCCATGCTATTCTTCTGCTGCAGGAAATCCTTAAGTTTAGTCTGGAGCCGGAAACTAGTACACATTCATTCTTGATGGGCTCGTGTTGGCTGGCGAACTTCCTCGCCTTGCCCAGAGAAAAACATCAGAACAACAAGCACAGCCACCAATAAGAGGAGGATGTACAACGCATTCACGCCGAGCAGCGTTGGGAAACGTCTGCCAAATGTCTTCTTTATTGTTCTTCCAGCTCTATATGCCTCGAGGAAACGACTAATTTGGGATCCATGATCACCTTCTTCCAAATTCTCTAAACCCTCAACCTGCGACAAGAATCATTTCAATCATAGCACAACTAAGTAGTCACTATTGGAGATTGTGGTGAAAGCAATTAAGCAAACATATATGATATGAACGGACTGTAAAAAAGGATATGATATGAACGGAACGGATCAATTTGAACAAAAATGTGATGTCAAAACCAGACACGGAGTTACACATAACAATTGCATATCAGTAATACCATGTGACATGCAGAGAACAGATACATACTTCTAGCTGGGGATAGTCTGAAATCTGATGATGGCATCCTTGTGAAAATAACGGGGGCAACAAAAATATTATACTTACCACTTCATACTCCTCATCTTTGTCCCAGACTACCAATTTTGGCAGCTGTGAGCTCTTAGAATCATGGAAAGGCTCGGTGAATTCTTCCCATTGGTTGACTCCCACATATCCAAACACTAGGTCATGGTTTGCATTGGCTGCAGACCTTAAAACTTTTATCAACCGCATGGAAGTTTCATCAGAATCATCCTGCAGAACTGCAAGGACAACTTTCCTATCATCATCTTTTAACATCTTAACAGTCTCTGCATTGATGGGCACAGTTATCGGAAGCAGGGATTGCCGTATAAAATCCTCCAAGAAGGTTCCTGCATCCACAAAAATCATATGTATCATCAATCCGGAAAAGACATGCAGTACAAAGCAGAGCTTGCACATGTTTTGGTATAGAAAGGTGAACTACGTAATTCCATCACTAAAAAACGGAGCTGCAGAACATCTGACACAAACAGAATGACAAATCCAGGATGTCACTCGCTAGCACATGTAACAAGAAACGTAAAGCAAATAGAGATCCAATCGTACCTTCAAAGGGGCCATAAAAGACACTCTGCTCGTTATATTTTGGGTTGAGCGAAACCAATGCTGGAATCTTGTCAAAATCATACACGGCCATCAAATCCTCAGAGAAATCCTTTGCTGTAGAAAACCATGCCTTCTTCTTGTACCTTGCTCCATACTCGGCAATGGAGGATTCATCCACCTCAAATCCAATAAATAATGGAAAACCCACACCAGCTTCCTGGACAAAACTTTTGATTGCTGCATCGGACGTGAGAACAGAAACATCAGGTGCGACGAGCTTCCTGAGGCTCTCAACGAGCTGGCCCGCCTTCCTTGAACCAGTGTACTCTGTGGGGACTCCATGGTCAAAAAGCATAAGAGTGGGGAAGCCACTGCATCCAGGAAAACAAACAAATTTGTCAATTACAAAACAGACTCCCACCTGGTTTAACCAAACTCGTAGAGATATTTGATTAGGTTGCTTACTCTACTCCATATTTGGACCTAAGCTTTTTGTATTTCTCTGCATTTACTTTCGCGACTACAATTGGCGTGCTCAGCCCAGCAAGAACCGGAGCAGCTTCATCCAACTGCAAATGGGCAACGGCTTATCAGTTCACATCATCGCAGGCCACACAGATGCTGGAATAACAGGAAAAAAGCGATAGTGACATGGCCTGCAAGTCTTGGTGATACTCCCTCCATTCCTAAATATAAGTATTTTTAGAGATTGCAACATGGACTACATATGGAGCAAAATGAGTGAATCTACACTCTAAACTACGTCTATATACATCCGTATGTAGTTTATTTTGAAATCTCTAAAAAGACTTATAGGAGTATTTAGGAACCGAGGGAGTATAATCTTATTATTACAAGCAAGGGGTTGAGTGGATCTTAGACGTGCCTGTGCCAATTTCGTTTCCTCTCTACGACTCAAATCCGATCCATGTCTCTGAACCATCACCACTATCTCTCAATTTCCCATTTCGCACTTGGCATCAATTACCCTACTACTCTAACCCAATCGCATTTCTCCTTGCAGACTCTTGGGAATACGAGGTCTCAAGCGAACACCGGTGGTGGTGGATCGAATGGAAGGGCGGGGAGGCTAGCTGGATGCGTACCTGCGGGGAGAGGCGTTTGCAGTGGCCGCACCACGGGGCGTGGAAGTCCACGAAGAGGAAATCGACGGCGGCCACCGCCCCCTCGAAGTTGCCCTCGTCCAGCTCCACAACGCTCCCGTCTCGTGGGATCTGGAACCTCGCCGGCTCCTCTCCGCCACTCGCCAAGCAGGCCGGCGTCACTAAAGCGAGAACGAAGAGAGGAAGCAGCCGCTGCTTGTCCACGGCCATCAGCGGCATCAGTGAGCTCGATTCGATCTCGAGCGGAGTTGGTAGCTGTGTGGAACACTACGCCTCAAGCCCTCAACTGGTAGTGCCCGCATGCTAAGATCCCCCGTCCCATTTCCCTAAATATTTTTTTTAGAGAAATCGCTCATGCTTATCTAGCAGATCCCATATTTTTAAAATTATCTTGTCAAATCTTCAAAATGTTTGCTCAAATTATAGTAACAAATTGGTCACGAGGTTGTCATAGTCGCGATTTTAAATCGGATCAGAGCTCCGATGGTAGGATCGCAAATCATAGTTTCTATAAATTAAAATCGTAGAATCATAGGGGTTAGTTTGGATCGTAAAGTCGTAGAACCGTACAACAGAATCATGATTCTGACAACCTTTGATCACGTCTCAACACACCACAAACATAGATAATTTAAATGCATCACATCATAATTCAAGTACGAGCATTACTCCTATAAAGAATTGCGTCGTTCAATCCAAGCACGCCTCACGCGTGGTGCCTACCTGGCGCCCTAACCGTTGTTCGATCGGAATCGGTCATTCCTCACCGAGCCAACGGCCTCGAGGGTACATGACGATGGACTGAGGGTGTGCTCGGTGTCACCTCGTATGGTGGTCGTTGTCCTCGCGTAGTGTATGTCATTTCATGCGCTTGTGTGGGAGCGAATGATGTTTGCGCCATCGGGTAGAGGCGGTCATTGCGCGTGGGCACCACCCAACTATCCATGTGTGTGTGTTGTCTCTTGTGTTGGTGGGGATTGATGTTTGGGCCCCCGGGCAGAGGCGAACGTCGCATCGGGACCCCGCCCGGCTATCCCGCCCAACACTCGGCTGGTTGTTCAAGTCCGGGCGTCGGGAGATCGTGCGGAGTCAGCGTCTTACCGGGCAGATAAGGTGAGTTCACTCCTTTCGGCTGTGCCTTATTGTTTTCCTGAGATGGGTTTGCTTCCTTCCTACTTATCCGATTCGTTATGTCCACTCGATGGCCGTGTGGAGTTCTGTTTGTTCCGTCCTTTGGTTGGTCGGTATAAGGTAGATGTATGCTTTGTAGGTCCCATGAGCGGTTGGTATCTGGGGTGTTCCGCTGGTAACGTGACTACTAGTTTTCCGCGTTTGACCTGTGTGGGTCCCTCCTTATGTATCCAGTTGTAGTACGGCGGTGGGTCCCCCTATTAGCCCCTGTGCCAGTTGGTAGGGTTAGCAGTGATGGCGGTGAGTCCATTGGCTAGTGGGCCTGCGACGCTTGCTCCGCCGGATAAAAGCATGTGCTCGCCTTGACCATGTACTGTGTAATGTCACTCTTTTTATGTGACCTTCATCGCATGTTCTCTTGTTGTTTTTGGCCCCATGCATGTCCACGTGTGTGGGCTAGTGTCGTGGGTCTTATCGGTTCTTTCGCATGTATGTCATCATTTTCTTTATCTCATCTCCTATATTTGCCTTTTCTTCCCCATCTTTCTCCTTCCCTTCGCCGCCGTCTCATGCTTCACTCTTCTCATCCCACGGTTCGCTCTGTTGGAGGTGCTCTTCGAGCTTATCCTAGCTATCCGGCCACGTCTTCGGCTTTGTTTGCCAATGGTATGCCCTTCGTCCTTCCTAGTAGACGAGGTACCGGTTCTTCCTCTCTCCGATCTCATCGACAAATGAGCCCATGAATGTTAGCATCCAGATCTAGCTTGTCTTTATTCTTTTTCTTCTGATCCAATTTGTTTTTCTCTTACAGAACTTTAAGGCATTTGTATTTATGTTGTTTCCTCTTAACAAGGAGGGTGTTGGGCCCCTAAGTGCAAGGGTTTGTAGCAAGCAACATTTCGCCCTCAAAGTGGATGACCTTAAGGTTTTATGGAACCAGTAGGAGTTTACTAAGCAACCTAATGATCAACACTTGCACACACAAAATACAATATTGACTTGGCCCCCAACGGAACTAGTGAGATTGCCAGTTTCACTAGCCTTGCTAGTTACAATGATTGAATGCAAGTGTGTATGGAAGATGTTCAAATTGAAATTCAAATAACAAGTCAAATTAATATTTCTTCAAACAGTAAAACTAAAATGTTCAAATTATTCCATAATTCCCCCTGATCATTTGTCATGTTGGACAACATCATTTGACTCACCAATTAATCCTTAGTAAATTATAAAGTTGTAACAACATAATACCTGACCTTTTATTTAAACTTTACCAAATGCTCTGAAACTTTTTGTGCATTCATTTAGTGGACCAACTACATACAAAACAGTGGGGAAATAAATAAGACGGAAGAAAAACAAAAGGAAAGAGATTAAAGGGAAAGTACACAATGTGCACTTGGGCTCTAGGTCTACATGAGGCCCAGCCCACCTGACCCCCTCATCCCCTACCTCTATTCACTGAACAGAGGCGTGGCAGCCATCCACGGCGCCATAGCCACACCTGACTGTGTGGTGTGCTTCCGGCACCTCCCACAAGCTAGGGGCTAGGGGTTGGAGGACTCTTCCTCCTAGGTCGGTGCGCCAAGGGAGGGGAGCCCCTCCTCTAAGTCAGCTAGAGGGGGCACCCCTATTGAACACACAAGTTCTCTCCCATTTGGGAGCCCCTCTAGTTCTCTAGTCCCCAGACAGTTTGGAGAGGCACTGAAAGGCTCTTTCTCCTACCTATAGTTTGGTATGAATGGGTTGGGACCATGACAATGTCTGAATCACATCTAACAAATGATTTGTAACAACGAAAGAGGGTCTAACCTTCTCTGCACATGCCAGAAACTTCCCCCCACTATCCACAGAATCAAACGCAACTAGCTTCACGCATGGAGATTGATGGTGACAACGAGCAGATAGATCTTCAGCCACCCCGCTCCATTCGTTGCCACTGATGGTCTTAGGGAGCTACAAGAGGAAGAAATGACTCAAATCAACCGTCGGGTACAAATCCTTCATTCCAAGTCATAGCCCGAGAGAGAGAAGAGAGGCATACCTGGGTGGTGAAGGAGTAGTCGCCGGAGGAGGAACTGTTGGAGATGTCTTTGAAGAAGACCATGGCGACCCCGGCGGTAGGATGCGAGACGGCGAGAGCGAGGAAGCGTCTATAGCTTAGCAAGGAAGGAAGGAGGAAACAGGGGAAATGTGACTTGTGGTTGGGGAGAAAAGGGGGTGGGTGATACGTCTCCGTCGTATCTACTTTTCCAAACACTTTTGCCCTTGTTTTGGACTCTAACTTGCATGATTTGAATGGAACTAACCCGGACTGACGTTGTTTTCAGCAGAATTACCATGGTGTTATTTATGTGCAGAAACAAAAGTTCTCGGAATGACCTGAAACTTCACGGAACATCTTTTCGGAAATAATAAAAAATCCCTGCAAAAGATGAAGACCAGGGGGCCCACACCCTAGCCATGAGGGTGGGGGGCGCGCCCCCTACCTCGTGGGCCCCCTGAAGCTCCTCCAACCTCAACTCCAACTCTATATATTTGGTTTCGGAGAGAAAAAAATCAGGGAGAAGGATTCATCGCGTTTTACGGTACAGAGCCGCCGCCAAGCCCTAAAACCTCTTGGGAGGGCTGATCTGGAGTCCGTTCGGGGCTCCGGAGAGGGGAATCCGTCGCCATCGTCATCATCAACCTTCCTCCATCACTAATTTCATGATGCTCACCGCCGTGCGTGAGTAATTCCATCGTAGGCTTGCTGGACGGTGATGGGTTGGATGAGATTTATCATGTAATCGAGTTAGTTTTGTTAGGGTTTGATCCCTAGTATCCACTATGTTCCGAGATTGATGTTGCTATGACTTTGCTATGCTTAATGCTTGTCACTAGGGCCTGAGTGCCATGATTTCAGATCTGAACCTATTATGCTTTCATCAATATATGAGAGTTCTTGAACCTATCTTGCAAGTCTATAGTCACCTATTATGTGTTATGATCCGTTAACCCCGAACTGACAATAATCGGGATACTTACTGGTGATGACCGTAGTTTGAGGAGTTCATGTATTCACTATGTGTTAATGCTTTGGTCCGGTACTCTATTAAAAGGAGGCCTTAATATCCCTTAGTTTCCGCTAGGACCCCGCTGCCACGGGAGGGTAGGACAAAAGATGTCATGCAAGTTCTTTTCCATAAGCACGTATGACTATATTCGGAATACATGCCTACATTACATTGATGAATTGGAGCTAGTTCTGTGTCACCCTAGGTTATGACTATTACATGATGAACCGCATCCGGCATAATTCTCTATCACTGATCCACTGCCTACGAGCTTTCCATATATTGTTCTTCGCTTATTTACTTTTCCGTTGCTATTGCTATCATCACTACAAAATACCCAAAACATTACTTTTACTATCATTACCTTTTGCTACCGTTACCATTACTATCATATTACTTTGCTACTAAATACTTTGCTGCAGATATTAAGTTTCCAGGTGTGGTTGAATTGACAACTCAGCTGCTAATACTTTAGAATATTCTTTGGCTCCCCTTGTGTCAAATCAATAAATTTGGGTTGAATACTCTACCCTCAAAAACTGTTGCGATCCCCTATGCTTGTGGGTTATCAAGACTATTTTCTGGCGCCGTTGCCGGGGATCATAGCTCTATTCTTTGAGTCACTTGGGATTTATATCTGCTTATCATTATGAAGAACTTGAGAGATCCAAAAACCAAGATTTATCCCTCAACTACGACGGGAGGTAAGGATCTGTCATCTATCTCTGCACTTGATTCACCTTCTGTTTTGAGTAAGCTTGCGACACCTAAACCTGCTTTTGCTATTCGTTCTGATATGTCACATGTTATTGATGATGCCACTTCTGCTATGCATGATACTTATGATGAAACTACTTCTACACTTGATACTACTGTGCCACTCGGTGAATTTCTTGATGAACAACTTGCTAGGGTTAGAGAGAATAAAATAATTGAAACTGATTATATTGAAGATAGTGATGATGAAGACTCTCCCCCTAATACTTACGAATTGCGTGTTGTTCCTAGGGGTTATGTTCTGGATGAAGAATCTGCTAGAGCTATTCTTGCTTGTAATGATAGAAGTGATCTTAAGAAATTATTAGCTAAATGGAAGCAATCCCTTAATGCTAACATGAAACATGACCCTGCTTTTGCTACTTCACCTATCTATGTTACTGATAAGGATTATGAATTCTCTGTTGATCCTGATATAATTACTTTGGTTGAATCTGATCCTTTTCATGGCTATGAATCTGAAACTGTTGTGGCACATCTTACTAAATTAAATGATATAGCCACCCTGTTCACTAATGATGAGAGAACTCGCTACTTTTATATCCTTAAAATATTTCCGTTCTCATTAAAGGGTGATGCTAAGATATGGTTTAATTCTCTTGATCCTAGCTGTGTGCGTAGTCCCCAGGATATGATTTATTACTTCTCTGCTAAATATTTCCCTGCTCATAAGAAACAAGCTGCTTTAAGGGATATATATATATATATAATTTTGTGCAAATTGAAGAAGAGAGTCTCCCACAAGCTTGGGGGAGGCTTCTCCAATTACTTAATGCTTTGCCTGATCATCCTCTTAAGAAAAATGAAATACTTGATATCTTTTATAATGGACTAACCGATGCTTCCAGAGATCACCTAGATAGTTGTGCTGGTTCTGTTTTCAGGGAAAGAACACCAGATGAAGCTGAAATTCTATTGAATAATATGTTGACAAATGAAAATAATTGGACACTTCCTGAGCCTATTCCTAAACCAACTTTGAAGAAAAGAGGTGTTCTATTTCTCAGTCCCGAAGATAAATTTTGTAGTACTAATACAACTTTCATGTTAAATTTTGGAAAATTTCAGGGGTCATTTGACCTTTTAAGTCATTTAAGTGATTTTCTAGCCATTTAATGACCGTAATTGAAATTTGAACTACATGTACATGCAACAGCTAACCATAACGGTTTGAAAACTCATATTTTGTGTACTTATGTGCGATTTAATTCCTTGTGCAGTAAATTGGAAAGAATTTTCAAACATATTGGTCTCAAGGCTATGGCACAATTAAGCATGGAGTGACATGGCATTTTAATTTCAAAAAATAAAAAAAATCAGAAACACATGAGACCTTGGTTGATGTAATTTCATGCCACCAAGATGATGTGGGAAAAAATTGGGCATGTTTGACGAAAGTTTGGACATATACCCCTCACAAACCGGAGCAACTCACTAGAAGTCTCGTGGTTCCGAGAGGGAATAGTGCATATTTGATGACGAACGGGAGATAGCTTTCTCTTACGGCCTTCAATTTTTTTCTATATTTAATGCGCACTACTACAACTGTAATGTGAAATTTTAGAAAATTCTAGGGGTCATTTGACATTTTAAAGACATTTCAGTGATTTTGTAGCAATTTAATTCAAATTTGAACTACATCTATATGCAATGCCTGACCATAACGGTTTGACAAATCATATTTGTGTACTTGTGTGCGAGTTAATTCCATGTGCAGTAAATAGAAGGAATTTTTTCAAACATATTTATCTCACGACATGGACACATGCATATGTATGCATGGAGTGACATGACATTTTAATTCCAAAAAATTTAAAAAATATCAAAAACACATTAAACCTTGGTTGATGTAATGTCATGCCACCAAGATGATGTGGTAAAAATATTGGCATGTTTGAGGAAAATTTGGACACACACCCCTCACAAACCGGAGCAACTCACTAAAAGGCTCATGGTTCTGAGAGGGAACAATGCATATTTGATGACGAACGGAAGATAGCTTCCTCTTACGGCTTTCAATTTTTTTTACGTCTAACGTGCACTACTACAACTGTAATGTGAATTTTTTGAAAATTCTAGGGATCATTTGACCTTTTAAAAAATTTAAGTGATTTTCTAGCCATTTAATGACCGTAATTCAAATTTGAACTAAATCTACATGCAACGCCTAACCAAAACATTTTGAAAAATCATATCTGTGTACTTGTGTGCAAGTTAATTCCATGTGCAGTAAATTAGAAGGAATTTTCAAACATATTGGTCTCACGACATGGACACATGCATACATATGCATGGAGTGACATGGCATTTTAATTCCAAAAAATTAAAAAAATATCAGAAAAACATGAAACCTCGGTTGATTTAATGTCATGCCACCAAGATGATGTGGTAAAAAATTGGCCTGTTTGATGAAAATTTGGACACACACCCTCACAAACCGGAGCAACTCACTAGAAGGTTCGTGGTTCCGAGAGGGAACAATGTATGTTTGATGACGAACGGGAGAGAGCTTCCTCTTACGGCCTTCAATTTTTTTACGTCTAACATGCACTAATACAACTGTCATGTGAAATTTTTGAAAATTCCAGGGGTCATTTGACCTTTTAAAGACATTTAAGTGATTTTCTAACCATTTAATGATCATAATTCAAATTTGAACTACATCTACATGCAACGCCTAACCATAAAGGTTTAAAAATCATATTTTTGTGTACTTGTGTGCGAGTTAATTCCATGTGTAGTAAATTAGAAGGAATTTTCAAACATATTGGTCTCAAGGAATGGGCACACATGCATGGAGTAGCATGGCATTTTAATTCCAAAAAATTAAAAAACGATCAGAAAAACATGAAAGCTTGCTTGATTTAATGTCATGCCACCAAGATGATGTGGTAAAAAATTGGCGTATTTGACGAAAGTTTGGACACACACTCCTCACAAACCGGAGCAACTCACTAGAAGGCTCATGGTTCCTAGAGGGAATAATGCATGTTCGATGACGAACGGGAGATAGCTTCCTCTTACGGCCTTCAATTTTTTTTCTATGTTTAACGTGCACTACTACAACTGTAATGTGAAATTGTGGAAAATTCTAGAGGTCATTTGACATTTTAAAGACATTTAAGTGATTTTCTAACCATTGAATTCAAATTTGAACTACATCTACATGCAACGCCCAATCATAACGGTTTGACAAATCATATTTGTGTACTTGTGTGTGACTTAATTCCATGTGCAATAAATTAGAACGAATTTTCAAACATATTTGTCTCACGGCATGGACACATGCATATGTATGCATGGAGTGACATGTCATTTTAATTTCAAAAAATTTAAAAAATATCAGAAACACATGAAACCTTGGTTGACGTAATGTAGCGACCAGACCTCAAACAGTCTGATCTCTGTGCTCCGGTGTCATCCCTGGATCAGTAATGCTAACACCACACAGTACTCGGAGGATTTATAGCAGAGTAGCAATCACACACTTATTACATCGAGTGTCTCAAAAGAGAACTTATTACAATAAATATGGCTTAAGACCATCTAGTAACGATAACAGCGGAAGGCTTGGAAGATAAGTGAGTCCATCAACTCCAACGGCATCACTGAGTATAGAACCACGACCTAAAACTCCTTAATCGTCGTCTGAAAAGTCTGCAACATTAACGTTGCAGCCCGAAAACGGGTCAGCACATGGAATATGCTGGCAAGGTAACACATAGAGAGTAATGGAATGCAACAGCTATACTATATGCATATTTGGCTGGTGGAAAGCTCTATGGTTACAGTTTTTGCGTAAAGCCAATTTTTCCCTACTTCAAAGGAATAAAATTAATTACTATCATGGTGGTTGTTAAACATTGAGAATGGTTGACAGCATCCTCAATCCCAATTAGGTAACATCATTAAAACCCATCAAAATTAATTTAGTGTAACATGTTGAGATTCACATGAAAATCCAAGTATTAGATACTCAAGATGTCCATAACCGGGGACACGGCTAACCATGATTAGTTTATTACACTCTGCAGAGGTTTGCGCACTTTTCCCCACAAGACTCGATCGCCTCCGTTTGGTTTCTCGCACTGCAGGGTGTTTGAGAAGACGGATGACCGAGACATAGTCTTTCAGAAGCGCTAGCACCTTACACGTGGGTAGACCGGTACACCTACTTTCCCCTACATCTGCTAGTCTACCCGTAAGAGTTCGCACAACTTAGTCAACTATGCCAGAGCCCATAATGGCTTGTGGCTGCACACGGAAGTTTCTAGTATGAATAATCTCATGATCCCTTTGGGCCTGGGTGGCGGTCCAAAGAAAACAGGCAAGTCCTGGTAACCCTAGGTGCCTCAATCCACCCAGATGTGTATTAGGTTGCCACCTTAAATAAACCCTTAATTATAAATCTCACATCTGTCATGGATATCACTCACCCAATCCACGTCTACTAGCATAGCATGGCATAATGAGCAAACGTAGAAGTAATTCCCAAAGGTTTGATAAGAAAACAGGTAATAGGTACTACCTCATCTACTTCCCATCCCACAGTTTAATTACATCACAATCATGCAATGTGTGAGGATTGATCTAATACAATAAAATTGGGTTGTAGAAAAGGTATGATCAAAGTGTTACTTGCCTTGCTGATGATCCGCGTAACCCAGAGATTCAACGTAACAGGCGGCGCACTCCGGGTATTCTATCGCAGACAAACAACAAGCATACAATAAGTACTCATCTAATGCACAGGTAAAACTCAAATAGAAGATCTAACCAGAAAGTTCAACTTAAGAACCCTGGTTGGCAAAAAGAATCAAATCGAACGAAGCGAAAGAAATCAAACGGCGAAAGAAAACAACTTCGTTATAGTAATCTGGATCTAGGGCAAATTTTACAGTAGCAAAAACTTGTTTAAGTTGATTATTCGGAAAGAGCGTTTCGAGACGAAACTCCAGGCGCTTGAATCGCCTGATTCCGATAAACGAGCGAAAAGTTATACTAAAACGAAAATCGGAGCAGAAATCGCGATCTGAAAATAACCGCGGAAAAATCCAACGAAAAAGACAAACGACGAACAGAATTTTTTTTTAAAAAAACTGCACGGAAAAACGAGGCGGCGGCGAACCTCGAAAGGCGCGCGGCTCCGGCGGGGCTGGGGCTAGGGTTAGGTAGGCGGCGGCTGGGCTCTCCTCGGGCCGGGGCGGCGGCTTATATAGCCTAGGCCGGCGGAGTCCAGGCCGAATACGGCCCGTAGTCGGTTCGCGTTTTTTTTTAATTCCGCTCGGAAGAAAAATAAAAAGAAATACTAAACGGACTCCAAAAATCACGAAATAAATTTTGCCGGGTTCCTAAAATCAAGCCCGATAAAGTGAACATTTATCTGGGCCCAAACTACAACTTTGAAAAACGCGCATTTTTCCTAAATTCAAATAAAATACCGAAAAACTCCGAAATAAATCTTATTTGGTTTTTTTTGTTAAATCCTCAATATTTCTATATTTTGGGAAAGTCATTTTATTCCCTCTCTCATATTTTTGAAATAAAAATAATTGATGATAAAATAAATAAAATCAAATGATCCTGTTTACATAATTTGAGAAAACTCAAATACGTAAATAACGAAATCCCCAACTCTCTCCGTAGGTCCTTGAGTTGCTTAGGATTTTCTAGGATCAAAACCAAAAGCAAAATAAAATATGATATGCATGATGACCTAATGTATAACATTCCAAATTGAAAATTTGGGATGTTACAAACCTACCCCCTTAAGATGAATCTCGCCCTCGAGATTCGGGTTGGCTAGAAAATAGGTGAGGGTGGTCTTTGAGCAAATCTTCCTCTCGCTCCCAAGTGGCTTCATCCTCCGTATGGTGGCTCCACTGTACTTTACAAAACTTGATAACCTTGCTGCGAGTAACTCGGCTAGCAAACTCGAGAATCTTGACTGGTTTCTCCTCATAGGTCAAATTGTTATCCAACTGAATTACTTCTAATGGCACTGTGTTTCTCAAGGGTATGTCAGCCATCTCCGCGTGACACTTCTTCAACTGAGAAACATGAAACACATCATGCACTCCTGTTAGTCCTTCTGGCAATTCCAACTTGTAAGCCACTTCTCCCATACGCTCCAAAACTTGATATGGTCCTATAAATCGTGGCGCTAACTTCCCCTTAACTCCAAAACGCTTAATCCCTCGAAGTGGGGATACTCGAAGATAATCCCTATCTCCGACTTCGTAAACTGTCTCCTTGCGTTTAGAATCTGCGTAGCTCTTCTGTCTGGACTGGGCTACCTTGAGCCTATCGCGAATCAACTTTACCTTCTGTTCAGACTCCTTAATCAGATCTGGTCCAAACAACTGGCGATCTCCAACTTCGTCCCATGACAACGGTGTCCTGCACCTCCTTCCGTACAAAGCTTCGAAAGGTGCCATCTTCAAACTGGTCTGATAGCTATTATTGTAAGAAAACTCTGCATATGGCAAATTATCGTCCCATCTAGATCCATAATCTAGTGCACAAGCTCTCAGCATATCTTCCAAAATCTGATTGACTTTCTTAGTCTGTCCATCTGTCTGCGGATGAAAAGCTGTGCTAAATTCTAGCCTAGTACCCAAAGTCTCGTGCAACTGCTTCCAGAACTTTGAGGTAAACTGGGTTCCTCTATCCGATACAATACTCCTCGGAACTCCATGCAAACATACGATCCTGGTCATGTATATCTTTGCCAACTTAGCACTGGTGTAAGTGGTCTTTACTGGGATGAAATGAGCTACTTTCGTCAATCGATCGACTACAACCCAAATCGAGTCATAGCCTGAACGAGTCCTTGGTAATCCCGTGATAAAATCCATGCCTAGCTTATCCCACTTCCATTCGAGTATCGGCAATGGTTGCAACAATCCTGCTGGCTTCTGATGCTCTGCCTTTACTCTCTGACATACATCACAAACTGCTACATACTCCGCAATATCCTTTTTCATTCCGGTCCACCAGAAAATATCCTTCAAATCCAAATACATCTTGGTATTTCCTGGGTGAATCAAATACGGTGAGTCATGTGCCTCGTGCAGAATCAACTTTCTGATCTCCGGGTCATTGGGCACGTAAACACGGTCTTCAAACCATAGGGTGTCGTGCTCATCCTCACGAAATCCTTTAGCTTTTCCTTTGCTCAGTTTCTCCTTTATAGCGGCAATCTCTTTGTCAGTTTTCTGAGCTTCTCTGATTCTATCCATCAAAGTTGACTGAATCTCTAGTGCTGCCACATAGCCTCTCGGAACTATTTCCAAACATAGTTCACGAAAATTTTCTGCTAACTCCTTGGGTATTACTCCCGTCATTAACCTATTGACATGGCTCTTGCGGCTTAATGCATCAGCTACCACATTAGCTTTTCCGGGATGATAATGCAATTTCATATCATAATCCTTGATGAGGTCCAACCATCTCCTTTGTCTGAGATTCAACTCCTTCTGTGTGAAAATGTACTTCAAACTCTTGTGATCCGTGTACACCTCACAATGATTTCTAATGAGGAAATGTCTCCATGTCTTCAATGCATGCACTACGGCTGCTAACTCCAAATCATGCGTAGCATAATTCAATTCATGGGGCTTCAGTTGTCGTGAAGCATACGAAACAACTCTTCCTTCCTGCATAAGCACTGCTCCAAGTCCTCGACGTGAAGCGTCGCAATACACCTCATAATCCTTGGTTTGATCTGGCAAAATCAATACTGGTGAGGTAACCAAACATTTCTTCAGCTCCTGGAAACTAGCCTCACACTCCTCGGTCCATTTGAACTTAGTATCCTTCTTTAGCAACTCCGTCATAGGCTTTGCGATCTTTGAGAAATTCTCAATAAATCTCCGGTAGTATCCTGCGAGTCCAAGAAAACTCCGGATCTCTCCAACTGTTGTTGGTGCTTTCCACTTGGTCACAGTTTCAACTTTAGCGGGATCTACGGCTATACCTTCTCCAGATATAACGTGTCCGAGGAATCCTACTTCCTTCAACCAAAACTCACATTTGCTGAATTTGGCATATAACTGATGTTCTCTGAGCTTTCCAAGTACCAAACGCAAATGCTCCTTATGCTCCTCTTCATTCTTCGAATAAACCAGGATATCATCAATGAACACTACGACGAAATTATCCAAAAACTCCATAAACACTTTGTTCATCATGTTCATAAAATAGGCAGGCGCGTTAGTCAGACCAAATGACATAACGGTATACTCATACAGCCCATACCTGGTGGTAAAAGCTGTCTTAGGTATATCCTGTTCTCGAATCTTCAACTGGTGGTATCCTGATCGCAAATCGATCTTGGAAAACACTTTAGCTCCTTGCAATCGATCAAACAGATCGTTGATCATTGGTAGTGGGTACTTGTTCTTGATCGTTACTTCATTCAATCCTCGATAATCAACAACCATCCTTAACGATCCATCCTTCTTCTCCACTAGAAGTACCGGTGATCCCCAAGGCGAAGAACTTGGGCGAATATATCCCTTATCCAGTAACTCCTTAATCTGCTTCTTAATTTCCACCAAATCTTTTGCTGGCATTCTATATGGTCTCTTTGATATTGGCCCAGTGCCTGGCAAAAGCTCAATCAAAAACTCAATGTCTCTATCCGGTGGCATGCCTGGCAACTCTTCGGGAAATACATCAGGAAAATCCTTTACCACTGGTACTTCCTCCTGCACAACTCTTGATAAGGAATCTACTTGTGTCCTGTTTGGCGCATGTCGGGATACATACTTGATCCTTCTTCCTTCTGGCGTTGTGAGCAAAATTGTCTTACTGGCGCAATCGATGTTTCCTCCATACATCGACAGCCAATCCATACCAAGAATCACATCCAGACCTTGGGATTCCAAAATAACTAAATCCGTTGGGAAAACATGCCTTCCTATACTTAATGGCACTTGAAAACATCCTTGTCTGGCCATGTACTCCGCTCCTGGTGAGCTTACTAGCATAGGTGTTTTAAGAATCCTAGTGGGCAAACTATACTTTTCCACAAATCCCCTTGATATGTATGAATGCGATGCACCGGTATCAAAAAGAACGAGTGCAGTAAATGACTTAACCAAAAACTTACCTATTACTGCATCGGGCTGAGCTTCAACCTCCTCCACATTAACGTGGTTCACCTGTCCCCTGTTGAAAGGGTTCGGCTTCTTTCCAGAACTTCCATTGCCGTTTTGGCCTTCAGGACGTTCATTTGCAAAATGTCCTGGCTTCGAACACTTATAGCAAGTGACGTGGCTCAAGTCCTTCTTGGCTGGGGTTGATGGGGTGCTGCGGTTCTTTCCATTACTTCCTCCATTCCCATTACCATTCTTGGTGCCATTGTGATTGTGCGAGCTACCTACTCCATGGGTATGCTGAAAATGTCCTCCAGGTCTAGGGGTAAAACGAGGTTTCTGCTGAGCTCCTGAATTATACTTTCCTTGTCCATACTTCCTCTTGCGGTTCTCAATCTGCTGCTGCTTCCCTTCAATCATAAGAGCACGATCTACCAACTCCTGGTAGTTGCTGAAGGTGGCTACCATCAACTGCATACTCAACTCATCATTCAGTCCTTCCAGGAATTTCTCCTGCTTAGCTGCATCTGTAGCAACGTCATCTGGGGCATAACGTGCTAGCTTACTAAACTCCTCCACATACTGGCCAACTGTCCGTCCTCCTTGGCGCAAGTTACGAAACTCACGCTTCTTCATGGCCATTGCTCCTGCTGAAACATGGGAAGTACGAAAAGCCTGCTGAAACTGGTCCCATGTGACAGTGTCGACTGGGAAGGTGGCTGTGAAATTCTCCCATCAAGATGCTGCGGGTCCTTCTAACTGATGTGCGGCAAACTTCACCTTCTCCGCATCTGTGCATCCTGCTGTGGTCAACTCTCTAGCTATCTTGCGGAGCCAATCATCTGCTACAATCGGCTCGGTGCTACTGGAAAACACCGGCGGATTCAGCCTAAGAAAACGGGCTAAGTGGTCAATAGGTGGTGGTGGTGGGTTGTTGTTGTTGTTCCCTTGATTCTGATTCTGAACTAGCAACTGCATCAGGGTGTTCTGCTGCTGGATCAACTGGGTGAGCTCCGGCGGAAAAGCAAATCCGGGGTCACGTCTCGGAGGCATCTGAGGGTTTTAGAAAAGATGAGATATAAGAATAGAGGGGGTCTAAAGGGAAAACACTACCCATATGCACATGAGGCAAAAGCACACAATTTCACTTCAATCAATCAAACAAAGGACATACAATCGATCTAGCTATCGCAAAAGTGCTCGGACTACTATATTTACATGGTGGACTACTACTACTGATGAGGTGGTCTACTAGAATACGGTTGTAGACTCCATGATATCTGCTCCTGCTTCATCCACATAGTCATCATCGCTACTATCTTGTTCCGAGTCGGTGCCGTCAATGATGATGTAGTCTTCCGGGCTAATCTCCTTGGGTTCTTCGTCTTCGTCTATTGGTGTCGGGCCTCCCATAAATATTCCAATCTTCTTGATCAGATCGTCATTCTTCTCCACCAATACTTCAATTTCTTCTTCATAATCTTCGCGTGTAGCCTTGAGTTCTTCCTCTAGTTCCTTGATTCTAGTCTTAGCCTTCTTCAGATCTATCATGTCGGCGCACATCTGATTCTCCTGTCGTCGAATGTGCTGGTTTAACTCCTGAATAAAAGCTATAATTGATCTATATTTCCTGGTGCTGATCGTCTCCCAGTGTTCATCTCGGCGCCCACAAATCTGGTAGATAGTATCCTTAAGATCCTTGCGGTAGACTTCTCCAATGCGTCCCATGGTGATGTGAGATGCCATACTCTTTCCTAGACTCCAAGTTGGTGCATCAAAAGAAAACTCTATGGGCTCAGTGACTGGCATGAACGTCCTTCCTGGAACTTGAACTTGTATCATCCAGTGCTCTTCTTCAGGTAAAGTGGCGTTGTAGGTTCCCGTGAAGCTTGGTATTCCTATGTTCAGGTATCTAGTGACTTCCTTCAAGTGGCGTCCAAAGGGTGTATCTTCATCTGGTTGGGTGAACTTCTTCCTTGCATCCGCCATCCTAAAGAGTAGAAAAGATGAGAAGTCGGAAGAGAAGAGAGTGATCTAGGTCTTTAACTTAGTGGTCGTGTCCTACAGTCAGCGTGTGCTCTGATACCATCTCTGTAGCGACCAGACCTCAAACAGTCTGATCTCTGTGCTCCGGTGTCATCCCTGGATCAGTAATGCTGACACCACACAATACTCGGAGGATTTATAGCAGAGTAGCAATCACACACTTATTACATCGAGTGTCTCAAAAGAGAACTTATTACAATAAATATGGCTTAAGGCCATCTAGTAACGATAACAGCGGAAGGCTTGGAAGATAAGTGAGTCCATCAACTCCAACGACATCACTGAGTATAGAACCACGACCTAAAACTCCTTAATCATCGTCTGAAAAGTCTGCAACATTAACGTTGCAGCCCGAAAACGGGTCAGCACATGGAATATGCTGGCAAGGTAACACATAGAGAGTAATGGAATGCAACAGCTATACTATATGCATATTTGGCTGGTGGAAAGCTCTATGGTTACAGTTTTTGCGTAAAGCCAATTTTTCCCTACTTCAAAGGAATAAAATTAATTACTATCATGGTGGTTGTTAAACATTGAGAATGGTTGACAGCATCCTCAATCCCAATTAGGTAACATCATTAAAACCCATCAAAATTAATTTAGTGTAACATGTTGAGATTCACATGAAAATCCAAGTATTAGATACTCAAGATGTCCATAACCGGGGACACGGCTAACCATGATTAGTTTATTACACTCTGCAGAGGTTTGCGCACTTTTCCCCACAAGACTCGATCGCCTCCGTTTGGTTTCTCGCACTGCAGGGTGTTTGAGAAGACGGATGACCGAGACATAGTCTTTCAGAAGCGCTAGCACCTTACACGTGGGTAGACCGGTACACCTACTTTCCCCTACATCTGCTAGTCTACCCGTAAGAGTTCGCACAACTTAGTCAACTATGCCAGAGCCCATAATGGCTTGTGGCTGCACACGGAAGTTTCTAGTATGAATAATCTCATGATCCCTTTGGGCCTGGGTGGCGGTCCAAAGAAAACAGGCAAGTCCTGGTAACCCTAGGTGCCTCAATCCACCCAGATATGTATTAGGTTGCCACCTTAAATAAACCCTTAATTATAAATCTCACATCTGTCATGGATATCACTCACCCAATCCACGTCTACTAGCATAGCATGGCATAATGAGCAAACGTAGAAGTAATTCCCAAAGGTTTGATAAGAAAACAGGTAATAGGTACTACCTCATCTACTTCCCATCCCACAGTTTAATTACATCACAATCATGCAATGTGTGAGGATTGATCTAATGCAATAAAATTGGGTTGTAGAAAAGGTATGATCAAAGTGTTACTTGCCTTGCTGATGATCCGCGTAACCCAGAGATTCAACGTAACAGGCGGCGCACTCCGGGTATTCTATCGCAGACAAACAACAAGCATACAATAAGTACTCATCTAATGCACAGGTAAAACTCAAATAGAAGATCTAACCAGAAAGTTCAACTTAAGAACCCTGGTTGGAAAAAGAATCAAATCGAACGAAGCGAAAGAAATCAAATGGCGAAAGAAAACAACTTCGTTCTAGTAATCTGGATCTAGGGCAAATTTTACAGTAGCAAAAACTTGTTTAAGTTGATTATTCGGAAAGAGGGTTTCAAGACGAAACTCCAGGCGCTTGAATCGCCTGATTCCGATAAACGAGCGAAAAGTTATACTAAAACGAAAATCGGATCAGAAATCGCGATCTGAAAATAACCGCGGAAAAATCCGACAAAAAAGACAAACGACGAACAAAATTTTTTTTTTTAAAAAAACTGCACGGAAAAACGAGGCGGCGGCGAACCTCGAAAGGCGCGCGGCTCCGGCGGCAGCGGCGGCGGGGCCAGGGTTAGGTAGGCGGCGGCTGGGCTCTCCTCGGGCCGGGGCGGCGGCTTATATAGCCTAGGCCGGCGGAGTCCAGGCCGAATACGGCCCGTAGTCGGTTCGCGTTTTTTTTAAATTCCGCTCGGAAGAAAAATAAAAAGAAATACTAAACGGACTCCAAAAATCACGAAATAAATTTTGCCGGGTTCCTAAAATCAAGCCCGATAAGGTGAACATTTATCTGGGGCCAAACTACAACTTTGAAAAACGCGCATTTTTCCTAAATTCAAATATAATACCGAAAAACTCCGAAATAAATCTTATTTGATTTTTTTATTAAATCCTCAATATTTCTATATTTTGGGAAAGTCATTTTATTTCCTCTCTCATATTTTTGAAATAGAAATAATTGATGATAAAATAAATAAAATCAAATGATCCTGTTTACATAATTTGAGAAAATTCAAATACGTAAATAACGAAATCCCCAACTCTCTCCGTGGGTCCTTGAGTTGCTTAGGATTTTCTAGGATCAAAACCAAAAGCAAAATAAAATATGATATGCATGATGACCTAATGTATAACATTCCAAATTAAAAATTTGGGATGTTACATGTAATGTCCTGCCACAAGATGATGTGGTAAAAAAATTGGCATATTTGACAAAAGTTTGGACACACCCCCCTCATAAACCGGAAGAGCTCACTAGAAGGCTCGTGGTCCGAGAGGAAACAATGCATATTTGATGACGAACGGTAGATAGCTTCCTCTTACGGCCTTCAATTTTTTCTATATCTAACGTGCACTACTACAACTATAATGTGAAATTTTTAAAAATTCTAGGGGGAATTTGACCTTTTAAAAAATTTAAGTGGTTTTCTATCCATTTAATGACCATAATTCAAATTTGAACTACATCTACATGCAACGCCAAACCAAAACGGTTTGAAAAATCATATATGTGTACTTGTGTGCAAGTTAATTCCATGTGCAGTAAATTAGAAGGAATTTTTAAACATATTGGTCTCACGATATGGACACATGCATACGTATGCATGGAGTGACATGGCATTTTAATTCTAAAAAATTAAAAAAATTATCAGAAAAACATGAAACCTTGGTTGATTTAATGTCATGCCAGCAAGATGATGTGGTAAAAAATTGGCCTGTTTGACGAAAGTTTGGACACACACCCCAAACAAACCGGAGCAACTCACTAGAAGGTTCATGGTTCCGAGAGGGAACCATGCATGTTTGATTTCGAATGGGAGATAGCTTCCTCTTAATGCCTTAATTTTTTTTCGATGTTTAACGTGCACTAATACAACAGTCTTGTGAAAATTTGGAAAATTTCATAGGTCATTTGACCTTTTAAAGACGTTTACGTGATTTTCTAACCATTTAATAACCATAATTCAAATTTGAACTACATCTACATGCAACGCCTAACTATAACGGTTTGAAAAATCATATTTTTATGTACTTGTGTGTGAGTTAAAATTCATCAGACGATGTAAATATCTAATGTTCAAAAAAGAAAATGTAAAGATCTGGCAAGACAACCGGCCCCCACACGATTGGCAGTCTATCTCGCGGCTCGAGGTTCGGTAGGTGAATGGCGGGGATCATTAATCAGACACGGTTCTGCATTGGAAACCGTCAGCTATTATGTTCACACACGGATTTTGCTGCGGGAATCGTGTGTAATTCAAACTACAGTACTCATAAATTTCGGCGACCGGCATTTGTACTATCCCCGTCGATCTATATTCTGGCCGTCAATAAATACTACCTTGCTCATGTCGTCCCGCCTGCATTCTCATCTACATCCTCCCCTCGCTCGCCCTCTCTTTCTCTCTCTCTCTCTCAAATCTCTATCATGGCGCCGCCGATCTGCCCACGCGCCGACGAGGAGTCGTCGCCCCCCGAGGACGCTCACTCGATTAGCAGCGACGAGGACCCCTACGCACCGCCTGACGAGGTTGCACCGGACCCCCAACTTTGGATTGGTTTTGGGGCCAGTACAATCTTTGTCTGTGCAAGTCGCTGCCACCGGCTGAGAAAGCCAAGCAAGTAGCATTCAAGAAGGAGATGGCAGAGGAGGAAACCAGGTACCAGGCGGCCTGTGAAGCCCGCGATGCCGCCTGGAAAAAGGAGGTGGCGGAGCTTTGGGGCCAGGCACATCGTCGTGCCGAGAAGGTGTATGAAGACGGGTACTTCGCGAGGAAGATCATAGGCGCTGGGCGCCTCGTCGCTGCGTGGAGGTGGGCCGATAAGCTCCAGCGTGTGATGACCCACAAGTATAGGGGATCTATCGTAGTCCTTTTGATAAGTAAGAGTGTCGAACCCAACGAGGATCAGAAGGAAATGATAAGCAGTTTTCAGTAAGGTATTCTCTGCAAGTACTGAAATAAGTGGTAACAGATAGTTTTGTGATAAGATAATTTGTAACGAGCAACAAGTAACAAAAGTAAATAAAGTGCAGCAAGGTGGCCCAATACCTTTTGTAGCAAAGGACAAGCCTGGACAAACTCTTATATAAGGAAAAGCGCTCCCGAGGACACATGGGAATATCGTCAAGCTAGTTTTCATCACGTTCATATGATTCGCGTTCGGTACTTTGATAATTTGACATGTGGGTGGACCGGTGCTTGGGTGTTGTTCTTACTTGAACAAGCATCCCACTTATGATTAACCTCTATTGCAAGCATCCGCAACTACAACAAAAGTATTAAGGTAAACCTAACCATAGCATGAAACATATGGATCCAAATCAGCCCCTTACGAAGCAACGCATAAACTAGGGTTTAAGCTCCTGTCACTCTAGCAACCCATCATCTACTTATTACTTCCCAATGCCTTCCCCTAGGCTCAAATAATGGTGAAGTGTTATGTAGTCGACGTTCACATAACACCACTAGAGGCTAGACAACATACATCTCATCAAAATATCGAACGAATACCAAATTCACATGACTACTAATAGCAAGACTTCTCCCTCGTCCTCAGGAACAATGTAACTACTCACAAAGCATATTCATGTTCATAATCAGAGGGGTAATAATATGCATAAAGGATCTGAACATATGATCTTTCACCAATTAAACCAACTAGCATCAACTACAAGGAGTAATTAACACTACTAGCAACCTACTAGCACCAATCCCGTACTTGGAGACAAGAATTGGATACAAGAGATGAACTAGGGTTTTGAGATGAGATGGTGCTGATGAAGATGTTGATGGAGATTGCCCTCTTCCGATGAGAGGAGCATTGGTGATGACGATGGCGATGATTTCCCCCTCCGGGAGGGAAGTTTCCCCGACAGAACAGCTCTGCCGGAGCTCTAGATTGGATCTGCCAAGGTTCCGCCTCGTGGCGGCGGAGTTTCGTCCCGAAAGGTTGCTTCTTATTTTTTTCTCGATGAAAGACTTCATATAGGAGAAGATGGTCATCGGAGAGCCACCAGGGGGCCCACAAGGTAGGGGCGTGCCCTAGGGCGGGGAGCCCCCCACCCTCGTGGAAAGGGTGTGGGCCCCGTGGTCTTCATCTTTGGCGAGGATTTTTCATTATTTATTATAAGATATTCCATGGAGTTTCAAGACTTTTGGAGTTGTGCAGAATAGGTCTCTAATATTTGCTCCTTTTCCAGTCCAGAATTCCAGCTGGTGGCATTCTCCCTCCTTATGTAAACCTTGTAAAATAAGAGAGAGTAACCATAAGTATTGTGACATAATGTGAAATAACAGCCCATAATGCAATAAATATCGATATAAAAGCATGATGCAAAATGGATGTATCAACTCCCCCAAGCTTAGACCTCGCTTGTCCTCAAGCAAAAGCCGATGACAATAAATATGTCCTCATGTTTAGAGGTAGAGGCATCGATAAAAATAAAATACGGACATGAGGGCATCATGATTATTCTCATAACAACAACATACATAGATATTGTCATATGATTACTTATGTTCAAGTGATGATCTATTCACAATGCAAAATTATGAATCAGAAACCTTATTGAGAACAAACAAACCATAACCTCAGTCATTGAAACAATTGCAATTTATCATAACATCAGAAAGAGTCTATGTCAGAGCTAAAAAGTAAGTCCACATACTCAACTATCATCTAGTCTTTCATAATTGCTAACACTCGTGCAATACTTGTGGTGACGGAGTTTTAGTCGGACACAGATAAAGACAGGGGCTTATAGTTTCGCCCCACAACCTTTTACCTCAAGGGTAATGTCAACTATAATAACTCATGCCCCCTACATCTAATTAGATATGTATATCAGGTTCTTTCCAACATGCTGGGCTTGCCAAAGGATAAAATGAAAAAGGAAAGGTGAAGATCACCATGATACTTGCATGAGGTAGAAGATAATAATAAAAGATAGGCCCTTCGCAGAGGGAAGCAGAGGTTGCCATGCGCTTTTATGGTTGGATGCACAAAATCTTAATGCGAAAGAACGTCACTTTATATTGCCCCTTGTGATATGAACCTTTATTATGCAGTCTGTGCTTTTATTACTTCCACATCACAAGATCGTATAAAGCTTATTTCTCCCACACTAATCATACATATTTAGAGCAATTTTTATTGCTTTTCACTGATGACAACTTACTTGAAGGATCTTACTCAATCCATAGGTAGATATGGTGGACTCTCATGGCAAAGCTGGTTTAAGGGTATTTGGAAGCACAAGTAGTATCTCTACTTGGTGCTAAGAATTTGGCTAGCATGAGGGGGAAAGGCAAGCTCAACATGTTGGATGATCCATGACAACATACTTTATCTCAGATATAAGAAAACATAACCCATTACGTTGTCTTCCTTGTCCAACATCAACTCTTTAGCATGTCATATTTTGATGAGTGCTCCCAATCATAAAAGATGTCAATAATAGTATATTTATATGTGAAACTTCTCTTTCCTTATTACTTCCTATTAATTGCAACGATGACCAAAGCTATGTCTGCCAACTCCCAACAACTTTTAATCATCACACTCTTTCTATGTGAAGTCATTACTATCAATAAGATCAATATGAACTTTTGTTTCTTCTTATTCTTTTTCTCTTTTCTTTTATTTGGGATCATGGCAAAAATAAACAAGCCCTTGACTCAACACTAATCTTTATTATATAGCTCACAGGCTCGATTACATAGAGAGATCATAAAGCAAAACTTAAAACTAGATCATTCCATAAACTTTATTCTACTAGATCAAAATACTACTAATAGGATCGAACTAAGGAAAACGGTAAAGATAGGAGTTGTGATTGTGATACGATACGATACCGGGGCACCTCCCCCAAGCTTGGCAGTTGCCAAGGGGAGTGCCCATACCCATGTTATTATATCTCCTTGGTTGGTGAAGAAGGTGGTGATGGATAGTCGCACATCGAGCGTAAGAGGTCCTCTAGCTTGCGAATAATGCCCTTGAGTGCTAAGATATGCTCCTTCAACAAAATATTTTCACTTGTGAGATACTTGTTTTGAATACGAGTTAACTCAATCATCTAGAAAGCTTCGATCTCAGTTGGGGTAAGAAGGTTGTGATCAAGTTGAAGGATGTCTTCTGTTGCCGGAGCTTGGTTCTCCGTGGCCTTCTTGATCCCTTCATCCTTGTTGATCTCCATGGGTTCTTCCCTCTTCAGCTCTATCTTCATTAGCCAAGCATCGTTGCCCTCATGGTTGGAGGAGGAGGGACACGACATAGTGCCTGGCCTTGACAACCCTGACAAAAAATAGCTTGAAACAAAGACAGGAGATTTTTGCGTGATACGGGAGTCAAAACCCCTGGGAGATTATATAGTGAATTTTTACCGACCAAAATACGTATCTTGCAGGAAGACGGAGTCCGGAAAGCACACGAGGTGCTCATGAGGTTGGGGACGCGCCCAGGGGGTAGGGCGCGCCCTCCACCCTCGTGGGGCCCTCGTGTCCTTCCCGGACTGCTACTTAATTTTCTATTTTTCTAAATATTCCAAAACAGAGAAATATTGCCTTAAAATTTGTTTTGGAGTCGGTTTACTTACCGTACCACATACCTATTCCTTTTCGGAGTCTGAAACATTCTGGAAAGTGTCCCTTATGTATACCTCTGGGGTTACGGTTTCAATAATATTGGCTTCAACATTTATGGGATTACCTGAGATATAATGTTTGATTCTTTGACCGTTTACCACCTTCGGATTTGTGCCTTCAAAGTTGTTGATTTTTATGGCACTGGAATGATAGACCTCTTCGATAACATAAGGGCCTTCCCATTTAGAGAGAAGTTTACCTGCAAAAAATATTAAACGAGAGTTGTATAGCAATACATAATCACCTACATTAAACTCACGCTTTTGTATCCTTTTGTCATGCCATCTTTTAACCTTTTCTTTAAACAACTTGGCATTTTCATAAGCTTGGGTTCTCCATTCATCATGTGAGCTAATATCAAATAACCTCTTTTCACCGGCAAGTTTAAAATCATAGTTGAGCTCTTTAATAGCCCAATATGCCTTATGTTCTAGTTCGAGAGGTAAGTGATATGCTTTTCCATATACCATTTTATACGGAGACATACCCATAGGATTTTTATATGCATTTCTATAGGCCCATAATGCATCATCGAGTTTCTTGGACCAATTCTTTCTAGATCTATTGACAGTCTTTTGCAAAATTAATTTGAGTTCTCTATTACTCAATTCTACTTGACCACTAGACTGTGGGTGATACGGAGATGCAATTCTATGATTGACGTCATATTTAGCAAGCATTTTACGGAAAGCACTATGAATAAAATGTGAACCACCATCAGTCATTAAATATCTAGGGACTCCAAACCTCAGAAAAATAACTTCTTTAAGCATTTTAATAGAAGTGTTATGATCAGCACTACTAGTTGGAATAGCTTCTACCCACTTAGTAATGTAATCAACAACAACTAAAATATGTGTATATCCATTAGAGGCAGCAAAAGGTCCCATATAATCAAAGCCCCAAACATCAAACGGTTCAATAACAAGTGAATAATTCATAGGCATTTCTTGACGTCTACTAATATTACCAATTCTTTGACATTCATCACAAGATAGGACAAACTTACGGGCATCCTTGAAGAGAGTAGGCCAATAAAAACCGGATTGCAATACCTTATGTGCAGTTCTATCTCCCGCATGGTGTCCTCCATAAGTTTCGGAGTGGCACTTGCATAGGATCTGTTCCTGTTCATGCTCAGGAACACAACGTCTAATAACACCATCTACTCCTTCTTTATAAAGATGCGGGTCATCTCAAAAGTAATGTCTCAAATCATAGAAGAAAATTTTCTTTTGTTGGTATGTGAAGCTAGGTGGTATGAATTTAGCAACAATGTAATTATCATAATCAGCATACCAAGGAGTACTACGAGAAGTACTTATGACATTTAATTGTTCACCAGGAAAGCTATCATCAATAGGTAGTGGGTCATCAAGAACATTCTCTAACCTAGATAAGTTGTCTGCAACGGGGTTCTCAGCTCCTTTTCTATCAACAATATGCAAATCAAATTCTTGTAGCAAGAGAACCCATCTAATAAGTCTAGGTTTAGCATCTTTCTTCTCCATAAGATATTTAATAGCAACATGATCAGTGTGGATAGTTACTTTAGAATCAATAATATAAGGTCTGAACTTATCACAAGCAAATACAACTGCTAAAAATTCTTTTTCAGTAGTAGCATAATTTCTCTGAGCATTATCTAGGGTCTTACTAGCATAATGGATAACATTTAATTTCTTATCTACTCTTTGCCCTAAAACAACACCTACAGCATAATCGCTAGCATCACACATAATTTCAAAGGGTAAATTCCAATCAGGTGGCTGAACAATAGGTGCAGAGACTAATGCTTTCTTAAGTATTTCAAATGCTTCTATACAATCATCATCAAAGACAAATGGTATATCTTTTTGTAATAAATTAGTCAAAGGCCGAGAAATTTTTGAGAAGTCCTTAATGAACCTCCTATAAAATCCGGCGTGACCAAGGAAACTTCTTATACCTTTGATGTCCTTGGGACATGACATCTTTTCAATAGCATCAACCTTGGCTTTATCAACTTCAATACCTCTTTCAGAAACTTTATGCCCCAAGACAATACCCTCATTAACCATAAATTGGCACTTTTCCCAATTCAAGACAATATTAGTTTCTTCACATCTCTGCAAAACTCGATCAAGATTGCTCAAGCAATCATCAAAAGAAGATCCATAGACGGAAAAGTCGTCCATGAAAACCTCACAAATCTTTTCACAAAAGTCAGAGAATATAGCCATCATGCATCTTTGAAAGGTAGCAGGTGCATTACATAAACCAAAAGGCATACGTCTATAAGCAAAAGTACCAAAAGGGCATGTAAAAGTAGTCTTTGATTGATCTTTAGCCGACACAGGTATTTGAGAGAAACCAGAATAACCATCTAGAAAGCAGTAATGTGTATGTTTGCATAATATTTTTAGCATTTGATCGATAAAAGGTAAGGGGTAATGATCTTTCTTAGTAGCCTTATTTAATTTGTGGAAATCAATTACCATCCTATAACCTATAATAATTCTTTATGGAATCAATTCATATTTATCATTAGGAACAACAGTAATACCTCCCTTCTTAGGGACACAATGAACATGACTTACCCACTGACTATCAGCAACGGGATAAATTATACCTGCCTCTAGAAGCTTTAGTATTTCTTTTCTTACCACTTCTTTCATTTTAGGATTCAGGCGTCGTTGAGGATCACGAACTGGTTTGACATCTGCTTCCAAATTTATTTTATGTTGACATAGAGTGGGACTAATGCCCTTAAGATCATCAAGAGTATATCCAATAGCAGCACGGTGCTTCTTCAGAGTTTTCAATAATCTTTCTTCTTCATGCTCTGAAAGGTTAGCACTAATAATAACAGGATATATCTTCTTTTCATCAAGATAAGCATATTTAAGATTACCAGGCAACGGTTTAAGCTCAAACACGGGACCACCCTTAGGTGGAGGGGGATCCCCTAGGATTTCAACAGGCAAATTGTGTTTCAGAATAGGTTCCTGTTTAAAGAATACTTCATCTATTTCCCTTCTTTCATTCATAAACATATCATTCTCATGGTCTAGCAAATATTGTTCTAAAGGATCATTAGGAGGTACGACAATAGAAGCAAGACCAATAATTTCATCCTTACTAGGAAATTCTTCTTCACGGTGTTGTTTACTAAATTTAGAGAAATTAAATTCATGAATCATATCATCTAAGCCGACAGTAACAACATCCCTAGTGCAATCTATGGTAGCATTAACAGTATTTAAGAAGGGTCTACCAAATATAATGGGACAAAAGCTATCTTGTGGGGAACCAAGAACAAAAAAATCAGAAGGATATTTAGTTTTCCCACACAAGACTTCAACATCTCTAATAATTCCCATTGGTGAAATAGTATCTCTATTAGCAAGTTTAATAGTAACATCAATTTCTTCTAACTCAACAGGTGCAATGTCATGCACAATTTCTTTGTATAAGTCAATAGGTATTGCACTAGCACTAGCACCCATATCACATAGGCCATGATAACAATGATCTCCTATTTTAACAGAAATAACAGGCATGCCTACCACAGGTCTAGGTTTATCTGTATCACGGGGTTTAGCAATTCTAGCAGTTTCATTACAGAAGTAAATAACATGCCCATCTATATTATCAGACAAGAGATCTTTAACAATAGCAATATTAGGTTCTACTTTAACTTGCTCAGGAGGTGTATATGTTTTAATATTGCTTTTACGAACCACAGTTGAAGCTTTAGCATGATCCTTTATCCTAACAGGGAAAGGTGGTTTCTCAACATAACAAGTAGGAACAATAGGATCATTATAAGTAATAGTCTTTTCTTCAACTTTAATAGGTGCAGCTACTTTTACTTCTATGGGAGGATGATATTTAAACCACTTCTCCTTAGGGAGATCAACATAAGTAGCAAAAGATTCACAGAAAGAAGCTACTATCTCAGAATCAAGTCCATATTTAGTGCTAAACTTACGGAAAATATCGGTATCCATAAAAGATTTAATACAATCAAACTTAGGTGTCATACCTGACTCCTTACCATTGTCGAGGTCCCAATCTTCAGAGTTGCGTTTAATTATATCCAATAAATCCCATCTAAATCCAATAGTCTTCATCATAAAAGAGCCAGCACAAGAAGTATCGAGCATGGTGCGATTATTTTTAGAAAGCCGAGCATAATTTTTTTGAAGAATTGTTTCTCTTGGAAGCTCATGATTGGGGCATGAATATAACATTGATTTAAGCCTCCCCCAAGCTTGAGCGATGCTTTCTCCTTCGCGAGGCCAAAAATTAAATATATAATTGCGATCACGATGAACAAGATGCATAGGGTAATACTTTTGATGAAATTCCAATTTCAATATTCTATAGTTCCATGATCTCGTATCATCACATAGCCTATACCATACCAATGCGTCTCCCTTCAAAGATAAAGGGAAGACCTTCTTCTTAGCAACATCATCAGGTATACATGCAAGCTTAAATAACCCACAAACTTCATCCACATATATTAGGTGTTCATCAGGATGTTTTGTTCCATCTCCTGTAAAAGGATTAGCTAGCAGTTTTTCTATCATACCCGAAGGATACTCATAAGGAATTTCATTTTCAATAGGTTCAGTAGGTTGAGGAGCAACTCTTTGCTCTACTGTTCGGGGTGAAGATACCCCGAACAAGCCCCTCAGAGGATTACTTTCCATAGTAACAAGTGACAGTAAATTTCAACACGCTATATAAAATTTTCCTTACCAAATTCCACCTACCAAAGGCGCTTCACTCCCCGGCAACGGCGCCAGAAAAGAGTCTTGATGACCCACAAGTATGGGGGATCTATCCTAGTCCTTTCGATAAGTAAGAGTGTCGAACCCAACGAGGAGCAGAAGGAAATGATAAGCGGTTTTCAGCAAGGTATTCTCTGCAAGTACTGAAATAAGTGGTACTCCCTCCGTAAACTAATATAAGAGCGTTTAGAATACTAAAATAGTATTCTAAACGCTCTTATATTAGTTTATGGAGGGAGTAATAGATAGTTTTGTGATAAGATAATTTGTAACGAGCAACAAGTAAAAAAAGTAAATGAAGTGCAGCAAGGTGGCCCAATCCCTTTTGTAGCAAAGGACAAGCCTGGACAAACTCTTATATAAGGAAAAGCGCTCCCGAGGACACATGGGAATATCGTCAAGCTAGTTTTCATCATGTTCATATGATTCGTGTTCGGTACTTTGATAATTTGACATGTGGGTGGACCGGTGCTTGGGTGCTATTCTTACTTGAACAAGCATCCCACTTATGATTAACCTCTATTGCAAGCATCCGCAACTACAACAAAAGTATTAAGGTAAACCTAAACATAGCATGAAACATATGGATCCAAATCAGCCCCTTACGAATCTACGCATAAACTAGGTTTTAAGCTTCTGTCACTCTAGCAACCCATCATATACTTATTACTTTCCAATGCCTTCCTCTAGGCCCAAATAATGGTGAAGTGTTATGTAGTCGATGTTCACATAACACCACTAGAGGCTAGACAACATACATCTCATCAAAATATCGAAGAAATACCAAATTCACATGACTACTAATAGCAAGACTTCTCCCTCGTCCTCAGGAACAAACGTAACTACTCACAAAGCATATTCATGTTCATAATCAGAGGGGTAATAATATGCATAAAGGATCTGAACATATGATCTTCCACCAATTAAACCAACTAGCATCAACTGCAAGGAGTAATTAACACTACTAGCAACCTACTAGCACCAATCCCGGACTTGGAGACAAGAATTGGATACAAGAGATGAACTAGGGTTTTGAGAGGAGATGGTGCTGATGAAGATGTTGATGGAGATTGCCCTCTCCCGATGAGAGGAGCATTGGTGATGATGATGGCGATGATTTCCCCTTCCGGGAGGGAAGTTTCCCCGGCAGAACAGCTCCGCCAGAGCCCTAGATTGGTTCCGCCAAGGTTCCGCCTCGTGGCGGCGGAGTTTCGTCCCAAAAGGTTGCTTCTTATTTTTTTCTCGACGAAAGACTTCATATAGGAGAAGATGGTCATCAGAGAGCCACCAGGGGGCCCACGAGGTAGGGGGGCGCACCCTGGGGGGGGCGCCCCCACCCTCGTGGAAAGGGTGTGGGCCCCCTGGTCTTCATCTTTGGCAAGGATTTTTCATTATTTATTATAAGATATTCCATGGAGTTTTAGGACTTTTGGAGTTGTGCAGAATAGGTCTCTAATATTTGCTCCTTTTCCAGCCCAGAATTCCAGCTGTCGGCATTCTCCCTCCTTATGTAAACCTTGTAAAATAAGAGAGAGTAGCCATAAGTATTGTGACATAATGTGAAATAACAGCCCATAATGCAATAAATATCGATATAAAAGCATGATGCAAAATGGACGTATCAGCGTGCCACCAACGAGGAGCTCCGGTGGGCGCCCGACGAAATGGCAAGATCGGCCGCGCGCGTCCGCCAGCAAGAGGCAGATCGGTACGTCAAGCGCTGCGAGGCAGAGAAGGCGGAGTATGCCTCCGCACTGGGAAGACGCCGTGCACCAGGGAGCTGCCGGTGAGGGGCTGCCGGAATACTAGCCCCAGGAGGAATTATTAGTTTTAGTATTGTTCGTTTTCAATTTTATGCATTGTACCTAGTAGTTAAGTATCATCACGTATATGTGATGATTATATATATATAGAGAGTGGCACTATTCTAATCCTGGGATTAGAATAACTATTTGGATCAAGAGGCGCGCCCGACAGGCCCTCCCGAACTTCCAAACCCGCAGAGAGAAAAAACAAAAAAGTCCACGCCCACGCCTGCTCGTCCACCACTTCCTCGGTCCCCAACCTCCCCCCGTCCAGTGTCGTCGAGGTCTCGACCCCCGCCACAACCGCCGCGCCGCCGGCCCAGCTTCCGACCACCGCCGCGGCACCATCCCACCACCTCCATCCGACGCACTGCCGTCCCGGCTTCTCACCACCTCCCCTCGATGCGCCGCTCCGCCTCCACCAAGATCTCGTCGTAGCCCCACCTCCAACAGCCCCGCCGATGACCGAATCCCTGCTTCCCGACGAGCTCCGGCGCCACCTCAACGAAGGTCACGGCCTTCACCCCGCTCCCAGCATGCTACCGCCACCGAAACCTTCGGCCACCATGGGCACCACCGTCGTGCCCTGCCTTCTTCCTGCCACCGCGCCTCCACATCGCCTCCACCCTGCCGCCGCCGGGGAACAGGGCGGTCGCCAACCGCACCTGGATCTGGGCGCGTGCCCCTGGCTTCTTGCCTCGCCCGTGCCATGCAGGCCTCCCCCGCCGCTGCCCGAAGTTCAAATGTCATAGCAGCGGATGGACGGATTCGACACGCCGTCGTTGGATATTCTCTGTTGTCGCTAGATCGGTTGCTGGTGCATCACCTCGGTCAAGCTCTTCTCTACCTCATGTGCGTCCATGGGGCTCGCTCCCAGAACTTGGCCATTTTTGGACGAGGAATCAAGCTCGCCCCTGCTGCTCTGTTTGGATCTACTCGGTTGCTGGTGTTTGTTTCGAGGCTACTCACACCCGAGCTCCCACTAGCCACGCAATCTCATTCCCCGCAGCGGATGTCACCGACCTCGACTAGTGGTTGCGGGATTTTGTGTTTCTTCTGTACAAAACTAATGCATTTCTTCTCTCGTCTCCGCAGTTTTGTTAACTGAACTTTACCATCTCGACTGATTGAACTGCACATAACTTACTGTCTAGGCTGCAAGGGTGTCACGCGGAGGTGGCTCGAGCCGGCGGGAGATGCAGCAGTTCGACGCAGCCCCTCCACTCCGTTCAACTCCTATAGCCAGCTGGCTCAAAGCCAACAGTGAGCTCCTACTTCGACTCACTACGCACGTAGCTTTTGGGCATGTGTCGATGTGTGGTTGAAGCTCTTTCTTTCTCTCCACAGTCTCATGTGCTGATACTACCATCTCAGTCTCTCTTATCTTAGTTTGGCACACCCATGTGTTTTGTTACTCTTAAAATTCGAAGTAGAGATGCTTAGCCAGAAAGCCAATCTTTATGTATTCTGAATGTGAACCGGGTGCACTCTATGTGTTTGCTATTATGCGTGCTACAACTGAAGCATTTTTGTGCTTAGCTCTTTTTTTGTTCTGATGAAGCAAGTACTAGTTGCTCCTGCCATGATACCTTTGGTCGAGAGCACATAGCTCAGTAGATAGAGCTTGACAAGATAGAAAGGCAACATGTGGTGCACAGAAGGCCACATCTCTCACGTGGCACACATTTTCTTTTTTTATTTTTGTGTGTAGAAAGGGTGTTTAGGCATACCACCACATTTAGGGATCCATTTTCGGTCTCCCCCACCATGCTCCTGCAGGTCAACTGCGCCGCCACACGAAGTTCACTGGCCATAGCTGCGGACGGACGAAATTCCAACTCTACCGCAACCCCTCAAGATCCACGGGTAAAATGATCCACAAGCTCATAATTTTCACACCGATGTACCATGTGCTACAACGAAGTGTCCATGCCTGATCTTTGTTGGGTTTTGTTTTTCAGTGGCCAAAGATGGCGCTCCACAGCTGTTCGGTCTAATGCCTAAGGATCAAACAATGTCTCTCTCACTTTTGTTTTTGGAAAGACCTACATATCATCTTGCCGCTGCTGCGTTAGAGTGGCTCCATCTGCAGATGGGGGAGGTCTCGACCTGCAGCTCGGAGAAGTCTCGACCCGCACCTGGTCGCGTGCGCCACTGCCACTTAGGTCCACCACCTACATCAGGCGCCGCAGCGCCTCAACCATTAAACTATGGCACCTCAGTAGTTCAATGTATATTGGAGAAGAAGAAAAAACAACAATAGGTTCAAATGTTGTGTTTTGTGATTGTTGTAGACTTGCAGCAAATCAGAGGTGGTTTCAAAAGAAAAAATTGTTCGCTTTGATGGAGCACCTGGCCGTTCCCTTTGTTTTGTTTTGTTTTGCAAATTGCTAGTTGGCCGTATAGCTTCAGTAGTGGTATAATGCTTTAGGTTCCTGACTATTGGTCTTGATGTTTGTCCGTACTTGAGGTTCCATGCTTGAGGTTCAGCTCGCTAATATATATGGGAGCAGTTTGGATTTGGAATTTTTCTGCAGTTTGGCACCGTGTTATATGTACTTTAAAAGTGCACAAAAAATAGCACTTCATTCAAAAATGGTTGTGCAAAGTGCGCATGCTCCATGGGTGCTTGTTGTAATCCAAAAATTCATTGAAAACAAATAAAGTTTTTTATGTTTAAAAAAGCCTTGGAAAGCAAAATGGAATTCAACAAAACAAAAAATGCTAGCGAGTTCTGTGCAAAAACCACATGAAGTTCAATAAGTATAATTTTAGAGGTTCAATTAATATGAGAATGCTGGAAGTTTGTAGAAGAAAAATGCCTGTGGTGCAGTTGTTGTCAGCTACATCGGTCGGAGCCCCTACTCCTCCACGAATCTGGCCAACCGCGCGCTACCGACATGGATCTGCACTAAGAAGTTGAGATTAAAATAACAAAGATTATAATTTATAGTGTTTGTTTTTATTAGAAGAAAAGAAAAGAGAAGTTCAGTTTGTAAGATGATGCTGTTCAACGTGCAAACCAATTGAAAAATTGTACAGGTTTGCCTACCAAAATGTTCAACATTTCTTGTGGAAAAAATTTCACTCTATTTTTTGAACTCTGCATGTGAACTTTATGCTCTTTCAGATGTGTTCATTCATTTTTGTGTAAATGCATGTAGCACACGAAGTGTATGTGTATTGTTGTGTGTAAGTTTCTTAAAATTCAATAGCATGCGAAGTTCATGTTTCAGAAATTCAAAAGTTCACGTGTACCACGTACTGAAGAAAAAGATGGAGAAGTTCGATGATTATAGAAAACTCAGATTTTCCTCGTTATTAAAGAATGAAAACAAGAAGTTAAAAAATTAGAAAACAAGAAGTTCAACTTTTAATAATAGAGCGCTTCAAAATTTCGTAAAAAAAGATTAGGAAATAAAACCAGGAAGTCCATATTAAAAAGATGGAGAAGTTCGATGATTATAGAAAACTCATATTTTCCTCGTTATTAAATAATGGAAACAAGAAGTTCAAAAATAAAATAACAAGAAGTTCAACTTTTAAAAATCGAGCGCTTCAAAATTTCATAAAAAAGGATTAAGAAAATCAGATTAAAAATTCATAAAAAAACTCATATATTTTCATGTATCCGAGAGAAGATCAGATTGATAACTGCTAGAAGTTCACGTATTACACGGTGTGCATTTTGTATTAAAAGAATAAAAAAAGCAAAGACTAAAAGTTTGTTGATATAAGTTCAAGTCCTCCGTCGGAGAAATTTTAAAAAATATTGTGAGAGAGGTTTATACAAAAGAAATACCATTTGTGTAAAACTTGACAAATGGATGAGAAAATTACAAATAAAAAATACGTCACAGAAGTTCAACGTAAAAAAAACAGGAAGTTCACCTACTATACTGAATGAATATCAGATGAAAAACTTTTAAAATCGTCGCGGGTATGAAAAAATGATCAACATGGGGAAGTTGCGTGTTTACAGCAGCTTTCCACTGGTATATCACTTGCTCAATTCTAGTGAGTGGATGGAGAGCTACGAGCAGTGGATGGAGAGCTACGAGCAAAAAAAACACGTGAAAAACAGAGTGAAGTTCAAGTAGACATGCCGAGAAGTTCAGGTTCTTCACGCGGTGCATTTTCGAAGAATCTGTTTCGCGATAAAGGCAGAACGAATGATCTCGCCATTTTCGAAATTACTTGAAAACGGTCAGGATTCAAAGAAAACCATCAACATGAAAAAGTTTTGCATTTTTCATAGCTTTTCAGCGGTATATTATTTGCCCCATTCCGATAAAGTTTGTAGAAATTATGGCAAAAATACGTTTTTAACCATTTTCAAAACTGACATAAAACCGTAATGAATTAGGAGAAACAATATATACAAAAAAGTTTCGCATTTCTTCAAGCTTTCCAACGCCATATCATTTGCTGCATTTGGACGTACGGTTAAAAAATTAGCTCGAAAATATGAACTCGGTGGAACTTGTACCGTTTTCTAAATTACTTTTAAACCATTAAAAATTAGAAAAAACTTTTAACATAAAAAAGTAGTGCATTTTCATAAGCTTTACAACGACATATTATTTGCCTCAATTGGACTAGCCGTTTAGAAATGGTGTCGAAAATACGAACTCGGGTGTTCGGTTTGCGAAATTTTACAATTTTCCGAATTACTCTTTAACCGTAGGGAATTAGAGAAAACTTTCAATATGTGGAAGGAGCGGTTTTGCAGCAGCTTTCCAATGCCATATTATTTGTCTCATTCCGATAAATGGTTTAAAAATGCGATCGAAAACACGATTCACGTTTTTTATATGAAGAAATAATGGTTTTCAAAACTGCTCTTAAACCGCTTACATTTTGCCAAAAATTTCACTTGGGTCATGATACTGATGTCCATAGCTATCCAACGGTATATTGCAAGCCCCATTTGGACACCTTTTAGCTGAAGTTCAACCTAGTACTCGGGGAAGGTCAGACGCGTTACTCAGGAAGTTCATGTTATGATCAGAATATTATTCTGATCCCGTGATCAGAATAGTGTTTATGTATATGTATATATATATATATATTCTGTTATGAACTAATGAACATTTAATATATATATATATATTATGAATTCTATTTTCTATCTGTTTTTGTATACTAATTTGAATCTAGTTATTATCATCCGCATATACAGAATGGAAAGCGTATATACACACATTGAAACAGAACATATAAGAATGGAAAACAGAGTACACACATTGAAACACAACAATAAACAAAGCAATACTATGATTGCTGTGAATACATAGCTATCCACGTCGAAACGATTTTTCAAAATAAAACGCGTCCATGAGACCATGACCAGCAGCCCTTGCCTACGGTAGCTCTTGGCTCTGCCTGAACTTGTGCAGGCGTTCATCCAAGCAGTCGACACGCTCGCGGTACATCTGGAGAGCGATCTCGAGCTCCAAGTTGGCTATTTCATCGGAGATCACCAGCTCGAGGATGCGACGACCATGTTCCTCTACTGCGCCCAGGTGGACACCTGGGCCAAGAAGGCGGTCGAGCCTACAGACCAACGCGTTGGCATCCAACGGGCCGCGGACAAGGCGAACGGCGGCACCCATGCGAACGGTGCGGCGGGCGTCCGGTGCAAGTACGGCGCGGCCGACCTCTGGTGCAAGTACGTCGCTGACGGCCTCTGCCCACTCCTGGCGAGGAATGGGGGTACTGACCAGACGTGTACCCAGTTGCGACGCTGTGTTGACAGCAGGCAAGCGCCGATGGATCCGCTCTTGCTGTGCGGCGCGTCGCGCCTCTCACTCTGCGGCGCTCCAACAGTCTCGCCGTGCGGCGAGCCGCAGCCTATCGGCGCGGACGTGCCTAGCTTGCTCTGCGGCGTGCCATCGATCATGTTGTGCGGCGAGCTGCAGCCTGTCGGCGCTGACATGCCTATATTGATCCGTGGCGCTTAAGTGCCATGCGCCAAAGGTCTACTCAACCCTAGTGATGACGCGCATCACGGCGTCGTCCATTGCGTTGCCGGGGAGCGCCTCGGCCTTGACGGGCCGTGGCACTTGCTCGTTTTCCTCATCGACGAGGTTGATGGCAGAGGCGGCGATTTGGTGGGTTGGCATGCTTGGAAAAGGTCGATGTGCTACAGGTTGCTCTTGTCGCCTCCGTGCGTTGCGCGCTGCCTATGTGCAATATCGCTGGGTGGCGGGAAACAGGTGAGGAAATGACGGGAAATGATGGCGTGTTCATAAAATGCCATCAATTAATGGAAACTTAGCATAGAAGGAACATCGAGCTAGTACAAGAAGGAGATGATGATCAGATGAACACGGACCACACTAGGGAACCATTTCTGTTATTATCGATATTCGCACACATTTCTGATTACAGACCTGTTTGCGGCGTATCACAAACATCTTGTTATATTGCACCGTTTCTGTTCTCTAGCCTCAACGCAAACAATTCATCTGAATGAACCGCATATCGTATATCGCACACACCTTCATCTGCCTGCCCATTTCTTTTGTGTTGCCTAATCACAAACAGTTCATCCTAGTGAACCGTATGCAGTACATCGCACACACCTTCATCTGGCTGCCCGTTTCTTTTGTTCCTCCTCATCGCAAATGGTTAACTGAACTGAACCGTATGCCCTCAATCGCACACGCAACTAAAATCTGAACTGTGTTTGATGCATCCTCCATCGCAAACATTTTGCACCTTTTTTGACGATTTTTTACACCACCGTTTGTGATTATGGCATCACACACAGTTTCGTCAAAGGGTTTCTGATCGTAGTGTCGCGTTAGCAGCATCCTACAGTAGTGTGAGCTGTTTCCCCATAATATGAAAGAAATGAGTGATCCAGCAAATTAAAAGAGAGATGAGTATTCAATTACTAACCTTTCACAAAATTCTCTTTCTTTACAACATGTGCAGATGGAAAAGTCGTACCTATTAGCTCTCTTGCAACGATGGGAGGACGAGATCCATGAACAATTGTGGTGCATCTAGAACACCATTACACAAGGTGCATGTGCGAAGATTTATTTTCAAAAAGGAATTCAAGTACTCAATGAGTTAAAACAAAAAAGATCTTTAATTTTGATGAAGCCAAAGGTATGCACTTATGAGTTTCTGAAGCAATGGCATGATAAGATTAGAGAAAAATTGTTTGGTACATCATCCATCCAGCAATTTGATTTTGTTAATCTTGAAGAGACTATAAAAGATCCAATAAAATTGAATGTTACACATGATTATTCATCATTTTCTTTTCCTAGTCATTTTGTATTGTCCTCCTGCTATAATTTTGTTGACCAAATGAAGTCGAGGATGACTTTTCTCCTAGAGAGGGAGGCTGATATGAATATGGTTATGGTTGGTTATAAATTTGTGCTCCATGAAAATGTTTGCTGGAAGGAACTCCTAAGTCAAACAAAACATCATATTGCCACCGTCCAAAAGATAACAAAGTTGAAAACTAAAATTCTCTATATCATGAAACCTTTGCATTACGATTTGGCATTGCTCTGCTTTCTTTTGTGTGATGACCAGGTAGAGTCGAGGACGACTCCTTTTCAAGAGAGGGGGGTGATGAGGACATCTCGGTCATTGTAACAACGCCAATCATCCCTGGACAAATCCCAAGTTGTGACAAACAAATGCATGATCAGATGCAACAAAATTCTAAGGTGAAAGCTACAAATGAGGATTGCATCATTTCTTTGCATGGATATTATCGACTTCCCTTCTACTTATCTTTTGTAGATCAAAGAGAGTCGAGGACGACTCTTCATCAAGGGAGGGAGGATGATGAGCACATGGTACATCATACACGACATTTCAAAAAAGTGCATAATTTAGTTGGAAAGAATTACTAAGCCGAATCTAGCAAACACATGGCCAGGTGAACGCTAACTTAAGTTCATACCACAATCTTGAACACATGGCTGCACTTTCATCTCCATTGTTGTTGGTTCAATTTAGGTATCACATGTAAGAAATCCAACAACCTATGAGCTCTTGAAGCAAGCGGTTTGGAGGAACAAGTTTGGAGATAACAAGTTTCAAGTGAAGTCGATGCTGTCAGTTTTTACCTTTGATGTTTCGTTGTGCCATGCCCATGTGGTGGAGAGACGGGGCCATAGGGGTATGTCACCAGAAGGTACATCAAATTATCTTTCCAATGCAAAAATCCTCACATCATTTGGAGTTATGAGTCAAAAGTTCTAGCCAATATCGTGGAAGGTGTCCAGGATGTTAAGGCTTCGTGAATTTCCGAGGAGCTCTCCAACAAGTCCCAAAATTGACTGCTTATTCACCCAAGGAAGCATGCAAACTTGCTTACTTTTGAAATCATTTTCACACCTAGCTAAGGGGGGTTGTCCCTGCTATAAAACCCCATCTCCCCCATCCTCTAAAAAAACCTTTTGTTGAACCATTCAGCTACAAGCTTATGCAGCAGGATTGCTAGAGAGATCCGAGAGATCTTGATACCTTTGCTCTTGTGAGTTCATTCGGATTCGCGAGAAGGAGCCTTTGGTTCCCCATAATTCGTGCTCTATGGTTCTGGCCATTTTGTGTGGGTTAGTCCTGGTTTGTGGTTCTGCGATTGTTCGGACATCGGGTTGGAGTTCTTGTAGCTTCGGTCAGCCATCCCCAACGTACGGGTTGCATCCAACCTTGGCAGGTATAAAGATAGTTATCCCTCCCAATTCGATCCTACGACGTGAATACCGGGCCATCCTCGGGCGTGAACTTGTTCATCCGGTTCCCATCTATCACAACGCAAAGAAAATAGAATCTGTCAAAAACAAAACATTCTGTAGCAATATGAAAACTTTGAATACTTCTGTAACTCCACAAATTATGAAAAATTAGGACAACGTAGGCAATTTGTATATCAATCTTGTGTAAAAAATCCAGAATTTTATCACACTTCTGTGATTTATTAAAATTGTTTTACTGGGTGCAAAAGTTTTTGTTTTTCAACAAGATCAAATCAACTATCACCCAACATGATCCCAAAGGCTTTGCTTGGCACAAACACTAATTAAAACATGAAAAACACAATCATAACAGTAGCATAATTGTGCAAACACTCCAGAGATGAAGGAGACAGAGCAGGGGACAGCGGTGCTCCTGGACATCCTCACGGTCGCCGAGGAGGCCAGTGGCTGTGACGAGGACGACCACCATGGCGAGCAGCACAAGCACGAGGGAATGTTTTAAAGGGAGAGAGCGAGCAAGAGAAAGGGGAAAATGGGGCTCTAGAGAGAGGCAGGAGGGGCCCTTGTAGGCGAGGAGGGAGGTCGTGGATGGCCTCCAGGCAAGGCACGATGCGGCCATGGCCTGCCAATGGGTGCCACGACCCCCATGCCTCCCTGTACCAGGAGGTTGGGGATGGCAGGGGTGGACTGGGCCTATTTTGCTAAAAGGGCCGAGGGTCCAGTAGGTTTAGGTCCCCTTTTTATTTTCCCTTTTGTGTTCTTTTCTTTACTGTTTTACAATTAGTTCGACAACAAAACAAATTTCGTTATAAATAAAACTTGGCACATAATTCATGCACAAAATTTGTGGTGTTGCATAAAAAGTTTCAAAGCATTTGACATTGTTTAACTATTTTCAGAAATTGAAAAGGTTAACTAATTGGTTGTTGCTCCACTGTTATAATTTCTAGGGTCATTTTAAACATCTCCAAAAATGTTGTTAATGCAAGACAATTATGTAGTGAATATTTTCAACCCAATAAACATTTTTTATTTACCATTTGAAGAAATAATAATTGGACTTTGTTATTTGAATTTGAATTTGACTTGAATTTTAATCTAGGGTCATTTAATGAAGTTACTGTAGCTTAACTACCGGGGTGTTACAACTGTGGCTAGGTGCAGATAAGGAGAGGAACCTTCAACATCCTCTGCAACTCTTCCGGTTGAGGGGCCTCACCTCAATGTCACCGAGCTACCGGAGGTGAGCACTACTGATTGTGGGGCATGGGGAGGAGGAACCTGCAGCGCGATGAAGGTGGTGGAGCAGAGCCGCCACTGATGAGAAAGGCCGATTCGAACATTCGTCCTCGACCAGGCCATGGCTGCTTTAAGAACTATGTGGGTTAGGAGTTCGATGCACCCCATGCAAGCAAAAGGCCAAATATGCATCCACAAGGCATGTATGAGCTACAAAGCGGCAAACAAACACGCCCTAAACGCATCTCCAACACGGACCCTCAAACCACCCGCAACTATCCGGACGGCTCAGTCTGGACGTATTTTGCCATCCAACGCGGACATGCATCAGTCCGCACATTACTTCAGACATGTTTTTTTTTCCACAAACTGGATACAAAGTGAGGGGGGCTTTGCGGGCATCAGGACCGTTGCCACACCCGTGCCTGACTAACCTAGCCAAAAAAAGCCACCCATGCGCGTTCCCGCCCGAAAAGGTTAGCGTCGCTCCAGAGCACTAGTGCCGCATTCATGCTGGCTTAGAGCGACGCGACCTCTCACAACGCTCAAGCATTGAAACAGCGCGCCGACTGCGAGCGCCGTCCTCGCCGCTTCCTTGTGCATGCGGTTTCCCTGCGTTTGAATGACAACCCATTCGTCCGCCTGCCTACATTAAACATGCGTGCGGCTGCCGAGAAACGGTGAGCCGACGCCACCCGTCTGTCGTCTGCCATTAACCACATCGCCGGTTGCCCTGCCATCCCCCTTCTATATAAACTGTAGGCCCAACCATAGCTGCATCCATCATCCTCCCCTCCCTTCCTCCTCTCCGCACCACCCCTTCATGGCCTCCTCAAACTCCAATGCCGTCTGGAACAACCTCTCGCCGGAGCAGAAAAAGGAGATCGCCGACATTGTAACCGGCTGGCAGGCCGGCAGCTAGATGGAGGCCGGCGTTGCGAACATCCTAATGGAGGACACAGTCGAGGACGAGTCAGTGCCACCCTCCTCGCCGTTGCATGCTGGCGTCACCATGGGTGAGGCTCATGCCCACTACACCGACATGGTGCTAGAGGAGCGGGAGGCCAAGTTCCGACAGGCGCAGGCCGACCAGGCCTACAACCTCCGCCTCCTCGACAAGCACCGGCGCGGGGAGGAGCAACTCCCCGTCGGCACGACCATAGTGTCGAACATGGACGTAGCCGTGCAGGAGGCGTTGGTCGACTCCTACTTCACCGCCCGTGAAATCTACCGTGACCGTTGGCGGTACATCTAGTATCAGGCGGATTTACGGGCCACCTACAAAGAGATAGACGAGGCGGCGGATGAGGTGTTCAGCAAGAGCGGCGACGAGGAGGACATCGTCGGTTGCGCCCTGCCGCCACTACCACGAAGTCGGCACGTCCGCGGGCGCCGCCTGCAGCGAGTAAGAGTAGTGCATGGTAGGCCGCCGCCACTCGGGTCCCAAGAAGGCCACCGCTCCTTCCCTCCCGCCGAAGCTAAGCTTGGCGGCCTGTTCATCATCAGCCGATTAGCTGCTCAAGCTGCGGAGGCAGAGCTGGAGACTGCGAAGGCGAAGCTGGAGCTTCATTTCACGGAGCTCACGCCCGGGCGAACATCGTCAATCATGCAGATTAGGTTTAGAGTCATGTTTAGTTAAAATATGTTTGAAATGTAATGAATTTGATCCGGTTTATATGAAATCTAGCCGGTTTTCATGAATTTTGTCCGTTTTGTTCAAATCTTGTTTCAATTGTATGCGGGTAACATTGGATGGCTGGCTTCCGCATCCGTGTCCGGGGATCCACGGGTTATTGCAGAAGAACATTTGGGGGTCAACGTTGGAGATGCCCTAAGCGTGCATTTGAGTGTGTTGGGATCCAAGATTGGCCAGTATGCTGCGATCCCCGAAACCAATCAGCGCTATGACATGTTTATTGACGATTGTTCCAATCGAATTACATCTATAACATTGGCCGAGAACAAAGAAGAGGAAGACCCTTGTCACGTGGAATGTTTCGTCTCTAGGAGAAGGCCGTCGGAGGCATCTTCTTATCACCCAAAAAGTGGCTGAAGAGGCTGAGCGCCTGCCTCGGTGTGTGCATAGGGACCTCATGCCCGGCTCCGCGAATCGTCACGAACGTCAAGCCCTCGTAGGTGATCGTCCACCCACCCACCTGCAGCCGGTCGTACCACGGCGTCCACTCCTGGACGGTCTTGAGCCCGAGCTTGTTCAGGGTCAGCCTCGTCGACGTCACCGGGATCCTCCCATCGGTATCACCGCTGTTGCGTCGAGCGACATTGTCAGTTCAAATCCAAAGCTGCCCCTCGTAACACTGAACCTGCTCACATTGAGATGCTGGCTCACCTGAAAACCCAGACCCTGATGCCGCCGGCGACGAGCTTGCGGATGATGGGGAGGGTGGAGGGCACAGCGTCGTTCCACTTGCCGATCACGTCGCTGCAATGCGTCCAGTTGTAGCCGATCTTGGTCACGTTGGCGTGCAGCGCCGCCTGGACGTCCGGCCGGTTGAAGTAGACCTCCGAGTATTCGCTCGTGCAGGGATCGTAGCCTGCGGGCCTCATGTACCACCCGTGCTGCAATGCACACCGGAGAAACAACCAAATTATCGAACCGCGGGCAGATGCTGATGCGTTTTCAGGGGGTGGAGATGGTGGTGATCGAAGAGTCTGTTCAGTACATATTTGGAGAAGATCTTGGGGGCGGCGCCGTGGACGCCGACCCTCTTGGCGAGCGGCGAGGAGGAGGAGCCGTCGGTGCAGACGGGGGTGTAGAGGCTGTACATGTCGATGAGGCGGTAGACGGCGAAGTACTCTTCCAGCGCCTGGTCGCACGCGGCGGTGGTGTTGGCCATGGCGAAGTCGCAGTGGGCCTTGACGTCGGCGTACACCCGGTCGGAGATCACGGCGTGGTCCCACGCGTACTGGACCATGCCCGCCTGGTCCGTCTCGTCGTCCATCAGTGCATTCCCTATCTGCATCATCGTCGCCGGCGATCGCCATGATTAATTAAGCAGACAGCGAGCTGTAATTAACAAGGACGTACGTAAATTACGAGCAAGGTGTGGTCAGTTGGCTACCATGATGCCCTTGAAGTTGATGCGGTTCTCCTTGGGCCCGTGCTTGTTGCCGTCGAAGATCTTCTCCGACAGCTGCGGAACGTAATGCCCTGACAAGAACGCCACCCCCATCAGTCTCTCTCAAGTTTCAGTTGCGTGCTCTGACCGAACTGCACAAGCTCAGACGTTGAAATGCTGTGTCACGTACCAGCGTAGCTCTCCCCGGCGATGTAGAACTCGTGGTGTTTGTACTGCGGGAACCGCTTGAACCAGTTGAGCAGGAAGACGTACGCGTCGGCAGCTGCATGCGGGGGCATGATATATAACCCAGTCAGAAATTAAGGACCGTTATTTGCCCTGGAGGGAGTTTCAGAGGATTGTTATTTACCGGTGATCTTGTCACCGAGCTTGCCCAGGTCGGAGCTTGTGTTGGTGTAGGAGAAGCCGACTCCCACCGGGGACTCCAGGAACATCAGGTTAGCCTCTGCATTTTTCAGCACGATAGAACATATTTATCCACAGAGTAGAATTGCCACTTTCTTTTCATTTTGTCGTTATCAGGGGGGAACACAGCGGTACGTGCCTTTGTTCCACGAGTAGGGGTTCCATTTCAGCTCCGGCTTGCCCTTCTGGACCAAGAAGGGCCCGAGCTCCTCCGCCTCGCCATAGCCGATGGACGAACAGCCCGGCCCTGCGATGCAACAGACAGGAGCACCCTCCGTCACTCGCTCGTGACTTATCAGAAAGAGTAATGATACACCCGAGTAGTAATGATCACGCGCGCGCGCGCCAGCCGCCGTTTGTCATAGCCCGCCCAGCTAGCTAGCTAGGCATGGACCGGCGGCAAGATGTTTCGCATTCCTGACCCCGCCTTTCTGCTCCCCGCCGTCTTGTCCGTTGGAGCATGTGATGGATCGGTCGACCGGTGCGGCACAGCACTACGAGCATACAGCCATACACACAGTATGCTGCCCTGCTCTTGTTCAGATCTTTGCCCGCTTCGATTCCGTGGGCGCGTTTCCTGCAAGTTGCGTTGCGGTGGCGCGCGCAGCCGGTGTGGTGCAGAGGCGCACGCTGCACTCACCGGACACTCAGCTCACACGCGCGTAGACGCATGGTCCCCTGCTCCTGCTCGTCCAAGAGCGCGCGCCAACCGTCTGCTTCCGATTCCTCTTGGCGGCGTGCTGTATGTGTATGCCCTCTAGCTAGCTACTCGTAGATTGTCCACGATCCCATCGAGCTTGATGGCTACGTGTGGTACGGCTCCATACATTTCAAAACAAAAGGGAGCGGGCAACCTTTCTATCCTAGATCGGCTCCATGCGTGGAAGATGGATGATGGATGAGATGCTTCGCTCCAACTTGATGATGCGTTGCGTGGCATATATGCACATATCGCTGTACTGTATCGGGATGGCCGGCTGGCCCGGGGCGCGCGTGCGTTAGTCAATTAAAGCAGCTGGATCGAATCACACACACTCAAACATCACGCCCGTACCCAAGCCCATAGCGATGGTTCGTTATAGTAATGTGCGTGCATGGTTGTTAAAGTTTATATTCTGAAAGCTATGGGTCGCAAAAGTGAATCGCCGGCTTCCTATAAGTGCAGTGCGGACAAGGACGAAACAATGGAATGGCTGGCAATGAGAGTGCCCGGCCGGCGACCCAACAAACACAGATTTTTCGATAAAAGGCATTTTTATTAATAAACACAGATAAAGCCAGCGCTCAACGGAGCTCCATCTTATTTGAACCTTGTTTTAGTTATACTTCTAAAAAAAATCTGACGTCTTATCCACACCTAGCTAGCTAGATACTGTATAGTTCTGGCGTCCATCGTCCGCGGGAGACATTCTCCACAAGCACAAGCTAGCTGCAAAAGTGAAATACTACGTACTAGCCAGGGCCCGAAGAACAGCTGCCCACCTCTACGGCACTTTGCTTAGGATGTTGTCAATCGAGCCCGAGAAATTCTCGTCTATAGATTTTTTTTCCTCCAAGAAATTCGTTACATATGGGTAAGTTTCAAGAACTTACAAAATTTATACGCACATGGGGTATATAGTTTGCAACCATTCTCTAGACACATGGTTTCTTTCGTATTTTTCGAAATTTACTAAAACATGATTTCGGTACAAAAAATCCCGGTTTATCTATCTAGCCCCCACGAGAATAACTTACGTGAAGTGCCCTACAACCACAAGATACCGTCCATTGGCTGCATGGATCCCCCTCAATTTGCTGCCGGAGATAAGCTGCCGTCCGTGTTGACCAGGCCAGGACTGTAGCTAGCGTGCCGCCCCGGGCCGTCCTTGTCCAACGTACGTGCATACGGGACCAGCAGCTAGCTACTGTGCCGTATGGATCATATTCATACACACCCGCCGGTCACGCACCGGCAGCACATGGTAGTACTAGTGGGAGCCTAGGAGCGTGCATGACAGCAACACATTGCTCTTGTGGGCAGCAACTTCGATCGGCCCGGCCGGACTACAGCGTGTGGCCATCGTCGGCTTCTTCTCCGCTGCAGCTTGACCGTAGAATTGGCTAGCTTCGGATCGAAAAGGAAATGAAAAATGGGGTTGTGGGGCGCCTCACTTAATTTCTACTCCCTCTCTATAGTAATCAACTAAACTTCAAAATAGATCAGGCAAAGCCGTCTTATGTAAATAGCCTGCTATATATATGAACCATCAAAATAGATCGTATATATAGATAGAAAAATCAATAAAAAAAGATGATCACGACCTAATCTATATGAACCATCAAAGGAGCTTCAAACTTTGCTCCGGCAAGATAGGTTTATGTAGTAGATAGTTTAGTACGGAGTATAGCTAGTAAATTATAGTTTACAGTAGAGCAAAATGATGATTTCGGGAGTAATGAAAACCTGTCATTTTCTTTTCTTTTCTGCGGGGAAAATCCCTACCATTTTCATGTGTCTATTCATATCATGTACGTAGGTGTCAACGACCAAAGTTTAGGAAGTTTGACCATGTTTCCCCTAAGACATTATGAAGACCATATTTGGCAGTTGCGTGTATAGTGTATGGTAATTAATCTCGTTGGGCTAAATCACCTAATTTCAAATATTTTGTGTTTGCTACTATACGGTTTTCGCATGCATGTGACCTACTCTTTCTGTTCCTAAATCTAAGTCTTTTTAGAGATTTCAACAAGGGGCTACATACGGAGCAAAATGAGTGAATCTACATTATAAAATACGTCTATATACATCCGTATGTTATAGTCCATTTAAAATCTCTAAAAAAACTTATTTTTAAAAACGGAGGAAGTACAAAAAAAGGGTTTGAAATTTGCATCCTGACAAACAGAAAGGATATGTCCAACCATGTGGTAACCTAGGACATTCATTTTGGTACTATAGAGTGAGCCCTAACGTTTCTCCAACCAATTAATATTCCACCGCAGCTTACAAAAGTAGCTCAGTACAGTCCAATTCATCCACCACTGCTTTACACATATCGGGTTTGTCAAAATTGGTCAAACCTTTGACAGTGAAAAGTGACTATGCACAGGAGTGCATTTGTGGTTAATTTATACTACTTATGTTCCTAAATACTAAACTGTCAAAATGTCTTAGGCCTCTTTTGGTTCATAGGATAGGATTATCATAGGAATATGAATCTTGCAGGAAATGAGATGACATGTATCTCAAATTCTATGAGTAGGAATAGAAAACAAGATGTTATTAGGTTAACACCAATTTTTTTTTTCCATTGAGTTTAGACTCTTTTTTATTTTCCTATGAAATATGAAGGATAGGAACCAATCCTATATAGAAATAGAAATCCATTCCTATGAACCAAATGGCTCTAAAGAAAAAAAAATCCTATAAGAATCCTATCCTCTGAAATTTCTATGAAATTCCTTTAAACTAAAACAGAGGGCGTAACTTCCTCTGTGTATGTTTCCACTATCAAATAAACAACCTGATCACTTAAAATGTCGCGCCTTTCATTTTTTATTAAAAGCCTTTTCAAAAACTTGAAATGTCGCTATTAAATGGGCACAGCGCATGTAGTAGTACATCATACATGTACCTTCGGTTGATATTCAGAGCATGTTCTCGTCTGCAGGACAACGCAGCCCAACTAACCACTTTCTTACTTAAATTTTTGAAGATTCTTCGCTCACTAAAATCAAGGTGTTCATCTGGAAGGAGGAGGAAGAAGAGACGTCCGCCTCAATCAATTATCAGTGGCGACAGAATTCAATCCACCCAACCGACCCTATCCCCATCCATACCCCGATCTCCCAGCTACTCGCAGCAGTATTAAACACGCACGATGAGCCGGCCATGGCAAGGACTTGCTTATTAATGGTGGACTGGTGGTTACGTAGTACGTACCGCCGTTGAGCCAGAGCACGAGCGGCTTCTTGGCGGCGCCGGCGGTGGCCTCGAAGAACCAGTAGAAGAGCGCGCGGCCGTGCGCCTCGTTCACGGTCACGTACCCGGCGTACTGCGCGAACTTCACGGCCGGCTGCCCCGGCAGCCGCCCCACGCGATCCGCCGCCTGCTGCCGCGCGGCCTCCGCGTCGAGCTGCGGCGCGCCACGGACGGCGCCGCAGAGCAGGAAGGCCAGGCCGAGGAAGCAGCCGACGGCGGAAGGCGCGGCCATTGCTGTTGCTCTTGTTTCTACTGCGCTAGCTCTTGCTGCTGCATCGTCGCATAGCTCCCGGGGCCGGGCTATATATAGGGGCAGCTCGCTGATTAATGGCGAGAGCGCGCTGTCGTCTCATTATTATCAGTAATGGGGTAATTCAATTGCCGCCTTATTAAGATACTAATAAGTACTGATCGACACGGATGATGTATTCCTTGTGAGGATAGGATGATATATCTCGATCCGACGCCATTCAGATTATTTTAAATGCGAGTAGTTTTAAAGAAAAATGTGACTCGCACGAACGGATGCTTCCATTTCTGGAATGCGACAGCCGTGGAGTTATTATCAGGGGTGGATTTTCATGGGCGGGGAATATTGACTAGTATCCAGACGAGTTTTTTTTTTCAAAGGTACACCGTTGAGAGGTTCATCGATAGCATAGAAGAAGAGCCAAACAGTTGATACAACGCTTTCGGCACACACAACACACGTCACGACTACAACGATGCAAACAACTCGCCTAGGCAAACCTCAAGCCACAATGGCGAGGAGGGAAGACTCACACAATAATTTTGGACTCTAATAACTGCCACATGTGTGGCATGTAGTAACACCGCCCACATTTTTTTAACACTAAAGTTGCTATCCGAAAAAAAACAAATCTCAAAAAAGCTGAAACTTGCCATTCAAATAGAAATGTTGCCATACTTCATAACTAGAGTTGTCATCTTCTTGTACTCCCTTTGTTTTTATTTACTCTGCACATAAGAGTTGACTGAAGTCAAACTTCGTAAAGTTTGACCAAGTTTATAGGAAAAAGTACAAACAATTACTTCAACAAATCTATACGATGTAAAAGTATATTCAATAATAAATCTAATAATATTGATTTGTTATTTTAGGAGTATATGTTAATATTTTATTTATAAATTTTATCAAAATTTACAAAGCTTGACTTTGACTAAAGCTAATACTCGGACTAAATAAAAATGGAGGGAGTAACTAAAGTTGCCATTAAAATATGTGTGGGCAAAATTGTTTCTTGCCACAGGTGTGAGCGTTATCATTTAGGATATTTTTTACTCCATTTACTACACAATATTTTACTCATTAATATTCATTAACATATCATAAGAACAAACTCCTCGGGTCTTCCAATTTAAGAAGGTAACTTCTCGTTTGACACGGGACAATGCGACCTGTTAGGCACATGTGTGCCAAGGCCCATGAACACCACATCACCAAATAAATCTACAGATTATTCTAAATGCGAGTACTTCTTTTTGTGGGCATTCTAATAAATGCTACTTCAAACCGAGTGATATTTGTTCCTAACAAATTTAGATTATAATATAAATATTGCAACTTCTAGATATTGTAAATGACTTGAAAAGGTCATATCTTCCCTCAATTTAACTTTAAACTGAGTGATAATTGTATCTAATCTTTTAAATTATAAACTTTAAATATTACTTAATACTTGTAGTTATTGTTAATTATTTTTAACAGGTATATATTTACCAAGCTTTACTTCAAATGAAAATAATTTGGATGTTACATAGCCGCCTCGGCTCCAAAAAAGCCTAGTGTTCCTCCGCCTCCCATCGGCGTGGTCTGTCTCGTCTTCGGTGGCCTTAGGCCATGGGGGCACGATGGTCCCGGCCGTTGCCGGTGGAAGGCCTCCGTTTTTAGATGTTTCTTCAAATTTTGTTAGGATTTATATTCCGCTCAGGAAGACGAGACGGGGATGACTCCCTAAAGATGGAATAGGGTTCTCCCCGTCTAGCCCCCGTCCCGATGATGCGTCTAGCATCGTTGGTGGGTGTGCGGAGGTGTATTTTCGGCGGTTCTTTCTTTGGTGGATTTGCTCGGATCTGTTCATCGTTTGTCTATGTCCGTATGTCTTCAGGTTTGATCCTTTTGATCTACGTTGCTCTTTATCGGCGGCGGTTGTTGTTCTGGTGCACTGGCGTTATGGAGCCTTAGCATGACGACTTCCGACTGTCTACCACAATAAGGTTTTCCCGGCTCTGGCGAGGGAGGGGTGATGACGGTGGTGCGCTTTCGACTCGCTTAAGTGCTTATAGTCGTCGCTAGGTGGTCTATGGGTCTGGATGTAATTTTTATTTTTTTTCCTGATGTTCGTTGTACTGTCATGATTGAGAGTTTTCCCGAAAAATGAGTGATAATTTTCCTAAATTTTGTAAATTGTGATCTAAAATGTTATGTAATACTCCCTCAGATCTCCTTTTCCCCTATTGAAATAGCAATGTTTCACATTACAGAACTAGCTTTTCCCCCCTCTCAGGCGACTAGGGAAAGCCTTCTTCCCCTCGATCTTCGCTGGCAAGTCCGTGGATTCACCTCCCCTCCGCCTGCTGCTCCAGCGGCCGGTGGCGAGAAGGGATTTCTGGTGCCTTGAATCCGGCTAGTAGATAGGTAGGGTTTTAGTTCTCGTAGGGGTAGCGTTTGGATGGATGGTGAAGCTTCTTCTTCGAGTCAGTTTTTCGGGCTCAGATCCTCCTCAAGGTTGTCCATTGGGACGGATTAGACGGAGCTCCGGCATAGATTTCTACCAGCTCCTCGGGGCGGCGAGGTTGGTGTTTCTCGCTGTGTGCATGCAAAGGCGATATTTGGTGTCAGGTTCTTCGGATCTATTCAAGGATCCAACGGCGACGACTGCGGCTCTGGGCGCTGATCTTTAGGGGCACGTGCACGAAGACTTTTCGACTGTCATCAACAAAGTCGGGTCGGCTCCAGTATGGGAACGGTGACAGAGGCGCGCCGACAACTCGTTCTGGCGGCGACAATGGTCGTTCAGTGGTCCATGGATCTCGATGTATTTTTTTATTATGTTTAAGGTGTTTTGTACTTTCGGTCAATCTTTATAATAGATTTGATCATTTTTGTAAAAAAAGATATAGCAAAAGTTGGTCCTCAATGGCAGGGCAACTATTTTTTCGTGAGAGTGGAGCAGTTATAGGAGGCGACTCGCTAGGCCATATACACAAGTCGACGTGGCTACGAGTGCATGAGCAAAACAAGATGGCAACTCGCTAGGCCACATACACAAGTCGACGTGGCCTCCTCAACACGAGTAATGCTATGTCTGAGGAACTTGCATATCAAGCTCTTTGGCTTCGGCTCTAGTCCACACTCGTGTCTCCTCTTCCACGGTTTGAACTAGGGAGATTTTACGGTGCATTATAATACACCAGAGCACATGTATTATATGGCCGATCTAACGTATGAGAATAATTGGGTCTTTTTAAGCCCAAGGGTATTTTCGACCTAATTTTTTTAACCTTTAATCAGCCCAATTTGGTCCAGGGGTATTATCGTCCTAAATTTTTCGATTAAATTAATTGCATTAATAAAGCACTTCATTATAGAGGTCCCATCATCGTGCGTACTTTTTTGAATTTCGGTTCAAGCGGTTCGTCCTCTCTCCTCCTCTCGAGCCCTAACCTCGGGCGCCCTCGATCGCCGCCGATTGCCTCCGGTGCCCTCGATCGCCGCCGATCGCACTCGCCGTGTCTACCCCTCCCGCTCCTACTCCCCTCACTCCCTCCATCGCAAGTCACCCCAGTCGGGTCGCGGCGCCAGATCCTTCCTCGAGCGGACGCCACCTTCCCCGACCCGAGAGGCCACATCATCCTCATCGACGTGCATCAACTTTTTCACGCCGGATCTTCGCTGTAAGTGCCTAGCCATCTCAAATCTTTTCTGGTCCCTTCTGCATATAGAACCAATAGGGGTCGGATTTGATTCGGGTTTAGGATATGTCATGTGAGGTTTAGGGTTTATCGTTTCAGAAAGTTGTGAGGAGATTTCGGTCGGATTTGGTTAGGGTTTAGGATATGTCATCTGAGGATCAGGGTTTATTTTTTCAGAAAGTTGTGATGAGATTACGATTGAAAGGAAGTGTAAGTCGGATGTAGCTACGACATATTGACGGACTTAGTTAGGATTATGTGGCATGAGAAAGTTGTCAGCAGATTTGGATTCAAAGAAAGTTATTTTGGATTTACTTAGGAGATACTTTTGAATTGAGTTTCGAGATATTTTGGATTTAGTTAGGAGATAATTATTTTGTATGGAGTTTGGACTTATTTTGGATTTAGTTAGGAGATAATTTGGATTTAGTTAGGACATACTTTTGGATTTTGTTACGAGATAATTTGGATTTAGTTAGGATATAATTTTGAATGGAGTTTGGAGATAATTGATCTATCAGGGTGGATCTATCAAGGCATTTGAAGGACTCGTGGACTTTGTATTTAGTTAGGAGATCATCATTTAGAGCTAGTACAATCAATTACAAATTTCTGGATTTAGTCAGGGCATATTTACTTATAGCTTTTGAAGGACTGAGTTAGGTACATGAATCCGATATGAAAAATTAAATCAATTATTTAAGCAGAGTAGTGCATAATTTCGGTAACGTATGCTATCCATCCGTAACATTGACTATCTGTTTCCGCTGGCAGCATAACGGCATGGATGATAAAGGCAACGATGGAAAAAACTTGGGTGATACAGGCAAGGACGACAAGGACATGTGTCATAGAGGCAACAAAGAAAAAGGCATGGACCCCAAAGGAATTGATGGTATGTGCATGGATGATAAGGATAATGAGGATGCATGCAAGGATGGCATAGACATGGATGATGTACACATACAAGGTAAAGGAATTGATAATAAAGGCATGGCTGGTTCAGACCTGAATGAGTGTATGGAATAATTAGAGATTGTGAAGAAGACGTTCAGGACTGAGGAAGAGGCCTACATGTTCTACGTAGGCTATGCGAGAAAAAAAGGATTTGGTGTTAGAAAGGATGATCTGAAGTACAGGGGTCCGGGTCCGAAACAAAGTGCATACAGAAGGACATACAAGTGCTGCAAACAAGGATGGCGGGCCCTTAAGCACTTTAACAGAACTGAAAGAAAAAGAACACCGAGGGGTCTTTCTCGGTGTGGGTGTCCCGCTCTTTTTCAGGTTGAGCTACAAGATAGCAGTGGCCTCTGGTTCGTCAAGAATTTTGTGGACAAGCATAACCATCTGTTTGTCCCTGCTGACCTGACTCCGTACTTGTCGGCTCATCGTAGAATGACTGACGCATAAAAGGCCGATGTCATCGAGTATGCTGTCGGTGGACTTCGAACACATCAGATTATGAATGTAATGGAGAAGAATGCCGGAGGTCCCGACAAGCTTGGATTTATAGATCGATATCTATACAACCATGTTTCAGTCCAGAAGAAGCGCAAGATAGAAGGCAGTGACGCTAGATATTTGCTCACCTATATGATTGCACAGAAAAAAGCAGACCCGAAATTGTTTTTCAAATACACAAAAGATAGCGAAAGCCATTTGAGGAACATATTCTGGGCTGACTCACAATCCCGCATTGACTATGTTGCCTTTGGTGGTGTCGTGGTGTTCGACAGTACATATCGGCCTAACAAGTACAGGCTTCCGTTTGTTCCATTTGTTGGTCTGAACCATCACTGCAACACAGTTTTGTTTGGGGTCGGTCTAGTGTCAGATGAGACACTTGCATCATACTAGTGGCTTCTTCATGTATTTTTGGAGGCAATGTCCCAGACGGCACCAATTTCAGCAATCACCGATGGGGACGGTGCAATGGCTAAAGCAATAGCTACTGTCTGGACCGGAACAAATCATCGTTTGTGCACGTGGCATATCGAGGAGAATATGGTGATGCACCTCCGCAAGGAAAAGCTGGAGCAATTTAGGGAATTCATTTACCGTCGTTGGGATGTTGATGAGTTTAAGAAAAGATGGGAGGCTTATAAGGTTCGGTTCAAAATAAAACCAACGGGCAAGAGGTCGTCATGGGTTAACAGGATGTACGAGCTGCGACACAAATGGGCTACTACGTACACAAAGGGTAGATATTTCCTAGGCATGATGAGTAACCAGAGGAGTGAGTCTCTCAACTCAAGGCTTCATGTGCACCTGAACAGGAAGATGCAGCTTGTTGATTTGTTGCAGCATGTTGAGCACTGTGTATCCATAATGCGTAAGACTGAAGCAGCATTAGACGCAGTAGCAACACATACGATACCCTTCACTAAGCTGAATGCACACCCTCTGGAGATTGCTGCCTCTTATATTTATACAACTGTGATGTTTCCAAAGGTAAAGCGTCAGATTGTCGAAGGGACAAATTGGCAGGTCATGGAGCGGGTAGCATGTGATGGTTTGGTCGTGTTTGGAGTTTTGCGCAAAGCCCCATATGATAAAGTTCCATATGGCAGGGATGCTAGAGAATTGCAAGGTAAGGAAGGTAAGTATGCTGAGGACTTGCATGCAAAAAAATTGGATGCTGAGGATCCCAATGACTTGGAAGGTAATGATGATGAGGACTTGCATGCAAAAAAATTGAATGCTGAGGATCCCAATGACTTGGAAGGTAAGGATGCTGAGGACTTGCATGCAAAAAACTTGGATGCTGAGGATCCCAATGACTTGGAAGGTAAGGATGCTGAGGACTTGCATGCAAAAAACTTGGATGCTGAGGATCCCAATAACTTGGAAGGCAAGGATGGTGTGGACTTGCATGCCAAAAACCTAGATGCTAAGGATCCCAATCACTTGGAAGGTAAGGACAGTGAGGAGTTGGAGGCAAAAAAGTTGGATGCACAAGGCGTGGATGCTAAGCCTGTGGATTTTATATATCACGTGACTTGTCTGTTTACAAGAGCAAGACTGGATGATGCAGCTTGTAAATGTAAAAAGTTGGAAAGTCAGGATTACCCATGCGCACATATATTCTGCGTTCTGGATCATCTTGGTGTACGCACATTTCCAAAACATTTTGTCAAGAAAAGATGGACAATGCAGGCCAAGCCAGCGTTCCCTTCTTCGAGGACTGCGAATACTCATGTATGGTCTGATCACATGAATAAGTATCATCAACTACGCAACATGGCTAGTGACGCTTTATTCACAGCCGCATCTAGCGATTCACAGTCAGAATAGGTGATGGAGTTCCTCCGGAGTATATTGGTTGATGGAGAAAAAACTGATTTGGATGGAGGCCATAAATCGTTTGTTCCTTTGCCGGCATACTTCTCTGCTGCTCACGAATGCTGCACTGATGACGTGGAAAATCGAATCAAAATAGTTCCAAAAGGGAGACTAACTACCGAAGAATCGAACAAGAGGATTAAATCCAGGCACGAGCGGATGAGAGGGGAAAAACAACGAAGTTAGTGCACATGTTTATCTCATTGTTCATTTCCATACATGCTTACAATGTTAATATGTTCTCTCTTTTTCTTCAATTTACTCAGGAACAAATCGGGGAAATCAAAGGTCACAAGGAGGAAGAAGCGAAAAGACAAAGACTCAGAGACAGAAGAAGACACAGATTCAGATATAGAAGAAGAGGAAGATTCAAAAAAAAGTAACAAAGTTAGTGCACATGTTTATCTCATTGTTCATTTCCATACATGCTTACAGTGTTAATATGTTCCCCTGGAGAGTGTTCACATGTTTTTCTTCAATTTACGCAGGAAAAAATCAGGGAAATCAAATAGCACAAGGAGGAAGAAGCAAAAAGAAGAGACAGAGTCAGATACAGAAGAAGAGACAGAGGCAAATACAGAAGAAGAAACAGAGGCAGATACAGAAGAAGAGGAAGATTCAGGTACAGAAGAAGAGGAAGATTCAGGTACAGAAGAAGAGGAAGATTCAGATGCAGAAGAAGAGGGAGATTCAGATGCAGAAGAAGAGGGAGATTCAGATGAGGAAGAAGAGGAACATTCAGATGCAGAAGATGGTGGGCTGAGGAGGGCTAGAAAGAGACCATTGGAGGTTGCAGAAGAGGATTACGCAAAACCAAACAAGTGGGCATTAGCACAATTGTGCGTACTTAAACATATTTTCGAATGCTGGCTGTAGATTCATCTATTTCATTTTTTGCAGGAAACGCAAGGGCGCTCCAAATGTCAATGCTGGGAGGACAAAAAAGAACGATGACAAGGGTGCGCGAGGAAAACCAATGAAGTTAGTGTCTGTACTTACATGTCCGCTCTAGAAGTCGGGTATTTGCTAGTACTGTGTTGACGTTTCTTAACTTTTCTAGGAAAGACTCTAGTAAGGGCGGTAAAGAATAGGCCAAAGGGGTGATGAAGACAAAAAGGCCTGATAGGAATGTACCACAGGCTGAGCGAATAAGAGCTGTCAAGTTAGCTTCTGTAGCTATGAAGAGAAAATCAGTGAAGTTAGTGTTTTTTCTGTTATAGTGTACTGTACATGCTCAAATCTTCTTTGCTATCCTATTAACAAACGTTGTTTCATGCAGGAAAGCTAAAGTGAAGTCGAGACAAGATGTTTAGATGCACAGGGTCAAGCAGAGAAAACAAAAGGATTTCAGGGGTCGAAAAATTGAGAACAAACTAAAGTAGACAGTTTTCCATGCCGTGATCCACCTTGTTTCTCATGTATTAAACCTATTTGATGGACTGCCACTATTTTTCTGAATTTGGTACACCCTCATTTTATTATGGACGGGTCGACATGGTAGGCTAGTTATGATTTATCAACATCGATGAAACAATGCATTTTTAGTGCAGTTGGTTCTCTATATTTTTTCATTTTTTACATAATATATTGCTGAAATTTGTTCAAAGTGTAGTCAAATTTCATACTTGAAATATAAAATAGAAACCGAAAATTTATATATATATATATATATAAGAAAATAGAACATTAATAGAAACGTTGTTTTCAAATAACATTGAAAATCGTTTATTTTCAAATAGAAAATAAGCATACTGATATTTTAAAAATGGGATAATTGCATTTTTACCCCTAGTTGGTTCCTACCCACGGGTTTTGCCCTTACTTTTCAAGCTTGCTCAGTTTTGCCCCTACTTTTTCCGTCGTGGTCCCTCGAATGCCCTTTGACCATTTGACCAAAACTTTGAAAATTCATAACTAATTCATATGAACTCAGAAAAATGCAACTAAGATATCAAAATGTTCAGATAAACATTACCTTTATGTGCATATCATTTGCATTCAGGACAAACGCACCCTTTAAACTGCCTGAGGTAATTAATGTTATTAACATTATTAAATATAAAAAGGTATAAACAATATATTTTTTATGAATAAAAATTACATGCAAATGTAGGTGATGTTTTCTGAACATCCAGATATCTTATTTGCATTTTTCTGAGTTCGTATCATCTTGTTATGAATGTTCTAACGACTTTGACCATTATTTGGAAACTTCATAACAAATTGATACGAACTCAGAAAATTGCAAATAAGATATCAGTCTGTTCAGAAAACATCACCTACATTTGCATGCAATTTTTATTCATGAAAAAAATATTGTTTATACCTTTTTATTTTCAATAATGTTAATAACATTAATTACCTCAGGTAGTTTAAAGGGTGCTTTTGTCCTGGATGCAAATGATATGCACATAAAGGTAATGTTTATCGAAACATTTTGATATCTTATTTGCATTTTTCCGAGTTCGTATGAATTAGTTATGAATTTTCAAAGTTTTGGTCAAACGGTCAAAGGGCATTCGAGGGACCTCGATGGAAAAAGTAAGGGCAAAACTGAGCAAGCTCGAAAAGTAAGGACAAAACCCGTGGGTAGGAACCAACTAGGGGCAAAAATGCAATTGTCCCTTTAAAAATTGCATGCTCATTTAAAAAAACATGTTCAATTGAAAATAAAATATAATGAATATGCTGATTTAAAAATATCATGCTGATTTTAAAATTATGCTACTTTTAAAATAACATGCTAATTTCAAAAATAGCATGCTAATTTTGAAAATAGCATGGTACTTTTAAAAATATAATGCTCTTTTCAATATGCTACTTTTAAAATAGCATGCTGTTTTTGAAATCAGCATGATATTTTTAAAAATAGCATGCTTATTTTAAAAATATAATGTTTTCAATATGCTACTTTTAAAATAGCATGCTGATTTCAAAAATAGCATGCTGATTTCAAAAAAATAGCATGCTGATTTCAAAAATAGCATGCTGATTTCAAAAATAGCATGCTGATTTAAAAAAACAGCATGCTGATTTCAAAAATAGCATGTTCTTTTGAATATGTTGTTTTTAAAAATAGCATGCTGATTTCAAAATAACAGCCTCATTCTAAAAATACAACGCTGTTTTTAAAAATATAACGCTGTTTTTAAAATATAACACTGTTTTTAAACTGATTTCAAAAAATACATGCTTTTTAAAATATGCTGTTTTGAAAGCAGCGTGCTGATTTTGAAATCAGCATGCTATTTTTAAAAACAACATATTCAAAAGAACTCGTACTAGCCAACACACAAACCTCGTTCAAAAATGAAAGTAGTGTCTAATCCATTTGAAACCCGGTTAGATTCGATTCTAAAAATACTAGCATCACTGTGGCAAAAAAAGGAAATATAATTGCAGTCCATAAAGGTAATTATATCAAGGAGGGTGCCAGGGTGCGTTATATATATAGACTTGCATAGCAAGTACATTACGCCACATAGGGTTCATACTACCACCAAGTTACTGCCAAGTTCCACTTACTGGATGATCTTCATATCCAGTCGGACCCAAAAGTTATACCACCAAAGTACCAGTTACTACCAAGTACCAATTACTACTAAGTTGCACTTACTGGACCCTAAAGCTGATACTACCAACTTGCAGTTACTGGCTAGTACATACAGATTATAAAACTAGCGTCAAACTACTGCGGCGGGTCAACGAATCCTCATGCCACTAACCATGTTCACCCTAAGCCCACCTCCACTCCTTTCCATGAACCTGAAGATAGCCATTTGATCTTCTTTCATTCTGGCGCCCTCAACGACTTCTCTCCAGTTCTTCGTCATGATCGCTCGCCCGTCCTTCTTGCCCATCTTGAACAAGACCTTTTTATTACCTTCAAAATGTTCGCTGGTGACACGCACAACCATGAGCTTTCGCAGATAATCTTTGAGGTAGGCCTGACTGTACTCCTTTGAGAAGCACTGACTGCACAGGGAAATAAATAATGTTACATAAAAATGAAGTATAATTTGCACAAAAAAGTAAGAATGATTTGCACAACCATGCCCGTCCTCCTCTCTGTCTCTACATGATGGCATTTTCACTAGTGAAGTATGATTTGCAAAAAGAAAAGTCCAAGTGTTTACCATGTTGCTCTTCCCTCTGATGACTGCTGAGCGAGTGACGGTGCTGACATAGTATGGTATGGGAGGTTGGCACTGCTTTACTATGGATTTGAGATAGTCCCACCGATCCTCGTTTAGCAATACATGGTTGCCGTAGAAGATGCGATCCTCGAAAGTTCCTTTTCTCACATGGTATCCCGGACCTGTATAAAAAAAATTAAGATGACAGAGTAGTAAATAATTTCATATGTAAGATCTAGAACATCAGCACTGGGTTAATGATCAATTCCTACTCCAATGATGAAGAAATGAAGGACATAGATAACCCAATCACATCCACCCAGCAATATCTCGCAGAAACATGGGCAAATTGAATATTTGATTTATTTAAACTAACAACTAAACACTGCTCTATGTAAGCTCTAGTTCAGTCAATGTTGATTTGGAAGGTCATTTAGAACCCAAACAGAGTAATGTGTGGTAATCAAGTGTCACTCAAACATCAACTTTCGATATTTCACGGTTCATTTAATATCTGACCAGCCAAATAGAACTTTACCCCGTAGTGCCAAGATAGGATCGTGGTCCACATCTCCATCTCCATCAAAACTATCATCAGTGTCATAGTCGCTAGAGGTGTCGCCATCACTGCTATAGCCGTCACTCCCACGTGAAGTGCCATCTGAAGCATCATCTGAGGTGGTCCGGTGATCACTCTCTTCACTGCTGATGAGGATGGTTTCCCTTGCCATTCAAACCTGTTGCATGCATTGCAATGAACAAATGTTAGTTATTGATATATGAAATCAGTCTTCCATTATGACTTGTTAGCACCATATACAATGTGAATAATCTTTTCGCATACTTCTTGCTAAGCACGTAGTTCATGTATAAACATCTACACGAAAAAGCTAGTCGACAACTATTCGCACGACTAGTCAAGACTAGTGGTTAGACTCATAATCATTGGGCAGACATAACCAATTATGATATTTTAAGGTTACAATTTTGTGAGCTAGACAAGAAAACTTGGTAACCAACCAATTAGTAGCCATGTAAAAATGAACCATGATTGACTGCTCTCATCAAGCAATACGTGAAACTATAACTGATCTGCCTTTGATCACTGCAAATTTCCTGATGGGCTGTTGTGTGGTACCATCAGGTAATAAATATAAAGTCTTTAAATTGTCCCAACAAAAAAATAATGCATTTGCTGCTGTACATAACATTTTTAGAGGTAGCTGTGGAGGTTAATTTTCCAATTTCCAGTGAGAATAAGGACATGATAGAATCCCTCAAGCAAGATGACAGCATAGTGAAGGCTATGAGAACGAGCAAGGTATGCTGACCAATTGTCACCCTTTTGTATACTTGCTATTTATTTACTCATTACTACCCATACCAACAAGTAAAATCATGATTATGAAGTATAATGTCAGAAAATCCAACATTGAGGAATTTGTTGCAATGTGTACTACTAGCTCACAGGAAATTTTCATTGACCCCAACAAGCCCATACCATATCTTGGAGATAGGCTGACATAATTCAAGTAAGCAGTAACAACAATCAGCAAAAATATGCACCAACCAAAAATATTACATGTGTGCACATATCATCAAAAACATGCACCAATCAAGAGCAGTCTATACTTGACAAATCCTTCAAAATATGCACTAATCATCATACTACCATCGAGTAATACATGAAACTACAACTAATCCTCATTCCATCATTACAAATTTCCTCATGGACTGCATCTGTGCTCGCCTTTTTAGTTTTTAATAACTAAGCATCAGCAAATACATATACACAGTCTTCAAACTATCCCAACAAACCAAAACATGTGTATGCTCCTGTGAATATACTTTTTCTATATCTAGCAGTGGGGGGCCATTTTCCAGGGGAAAAAGTACTTGATAGCATCTGTCAAGCAAGATGATAGCATAGTGAAGGCTATGTCGACGAGCAAGGTATGCTGGCCAACACCCACCTTTTTCTCTTACTTGCATGAAAGTGTTTACCCATTACTACCCATACGAACAAGTAAAACCATGATTACGCAATACATTGTCAGATTATCTTGCTGTAAAATTAGTTGTTGCAATATGACCTACTAGTTGACAGTAAATCTGCAAATATCCGAAACATGCACACAAGCAAGTGTCAGATTTTAACTTGGGCGGTGCTGCTAGATCGCAAAATTAAGGTCAGATCGACATTAGAAGGGCAGGGAAGATCAATCTTACATGCGAAGTGGTACCAGATGGGGCTGGAGTAGACTTGTTCGAAGCTGGCACCACCGGAGCTTCGGGCGGCGCGACAAGGATTGGGGAGAAGAGGTGCCGTTGTCGGACCTTGCTGTCGATGAAGCAGTGGAGAATCTTGGCCGGAGCAGGGGGGAGTGGGTGGCCTCGCGGATCCGGCCGATTTGACGACGACTGGGGCGGCCAAGGTGACGGCTTGGCAAACCCTAGCCGTGGCCCTCCGCGTTGCCTCTCTGTCTCTGCAAAGAACGAAGTGTGGTGGGATTGGGAATGGGGGTGGGTGTGGGAGTCCTGGATTAGGGGGTCTCCGGATAGCCGGACTATCTCCATTGGCCGGACTGTTAGACTATGAAGATACAAGATTGAAGACTCCGTCTCGTGTCCGGATGGGACTCTACTTGGCGCGGAAGGCAAGCTAGGCAATACGTATATGGATATCTCCTCCTTTGTAACCGACCTTGTGTAACCCTAACCCTCTCCGGTGTCTATATAAACCGAAGGGTTTTAGTCCGTAGGACAACAATCACAACATACAATCATACCATAGGCTAGCTTCTAGGGTTTAGCCTCTTTGATCTCGTGGTAGATCTACTCTTGCAACACCCATATCATCAATATTGATCAAGCAGGACGTAGGGTTTTACCTCCATCAAGAGGGCCCGAACCTGGGTAAAACTTCGTGTCCCTTGTCTCCTGTTACCATCCGGCCTAGACGCATAGTTCGGGACCCCCTACCCGAGATCCGCCGGTTTTGACACCGACATTGGTTCTTTCATTGAGAGTTCCTCTGTGTCGTCGCCGTTAGGCTTGATGGCTCCTACTATCATCGATAGCGATGCGATCCAGGGTGAGACTTTTCTCCCCGGATAGATCTTCGTATTCGGCGGCTTTGCACTGCGTGCTAATTCGCTTGGCCATCTGGAGCAGATTGAAAGCTATGCCCCTGGCCATCAGGTCAGATTTGGAAGTTTGAATTACACGGCCAATATCCATGGGGACTTGATCTTCGACGGATTCGAGCCACAGCCGGGCGCGCCGCACGGTCGTGATGGGTATGACCTAGCTCTGCCACCGGATGGTACTCCAGAGGCCGCGCCCGCATCAGCTCCGACCCTTAGCTCGGAGCCAACTGCGCCAATCGAGGACGGGTGGCTAGACACCGCCTCAGGGGCTGCAGTCTCGATGATGATCGAGCCAAACACCAGCATAATCCTCTGCACAGCCCGTGACTCCAAGGTGCCGGACTCTCTTTCGGACCACGAACCATCCGCGCCCCTGCCAATCGAATCCGAGTGGGCGCCGATCATGGAGTTCACCGCCACAGATATCTTTCAGCACTCGCCCTTCGGCGACATTCTGAAATCACTAAGGTCTCTCTCTTTGTCAGGAGAGCCCTGGCCGGATCATGGCCAACAGGATTGGGATGCGGACGACGAAGGAATTCGACGCCCACCCACCACCCACTTTGTAGCCACTGTCGATGACTTAACCAACATGCTCGACTTCGACTCCGAAGACATCGACAGTATGGATGACGATGTAGGAGACGAACATGAACCAGCACCTACAGGGCACTGGACAGCCACCTCGTTGTATGACATATACATAGTGGATACACCCAATGAAGGCAACGGCGACGAGATAACGAAGGATGACCCCTCCAAGAAGCAACCCAAGCGCCGACGTCAGCGGCGCCGCTCTAAGTCCCGCCAAAGCAAAAGTGGTGATACCGGCACAGGAGATAATAACACTCCAGATAGCGCCGAAGACAACAACAATCCCCTCCAGCAAGAGCAGGAGGATGAAGGAGCCAGCTCTCCTGAGAGAGCGGCTGGCGGAGAGGAGGAGGATGACAATTACATGCCCCCCTCCAAAGACGAGGCAAGCCTCGGCGACGATTAATTCGCCGTACCAGAGGATCCAGTCGAACAAGAGCGCTTCAAGCGCAGGCTTATGGCCACGACAAATAGCCTGAAGAAAAAGCAGCAGCAGCTTCAAGCTGACCAAGATCTGCTAGCTGACAAATGGACTGAAGTCCTCGCGGCCGAGCAATATAAACTCGAGCGTCCCTCCAAGAGTTATCCAAGGCGCAGGTTGCTTCCCCGACTGGAGGAAGAAGCATACGAAACGGCTGATCAGCCACCTCGTGGCCGCGATAGAGAGGCATTCCAGCCAAAAGCTCAGCCTCCACCCCAACGCCATTCAAATAAAAAGGCATGGGGAGATACGCCAGACCTGCGAGACATATTGGAGGACAAAGCAAAGCATTCAAGACCGATCTATGGATCACGAGGGCGCACCACTCTACGAGACGATAAACGTCACGCCGGATACAGTAAAAGCAAATCCGGCCGGGCTGAACACAGCGGGCAGGACCCATTCGAGCTGCGTCATGATATAGCCCAATACAGAGGCGCCGCACACCCCTTATGCTTCACAGACGAAGTAATGGAACATCAATTCCCAGAAGGTTTCAAACCTGTAAACATTGACTCATACGACGGCACTACAGACCCCGCGGTATGGATTGAGGACTTCCTCCTCCACATCCACATGGCTCGCGGTGATGACTTACATGCCATCAAGTACCTCCCACTAAAACTCAAAGGACTAGCGTGGCATTGGCTTAATAGCTTGCCAGCGGACTCCATTAGCTGTTGGGAAGATCTGGAAGCTGCATTCCTCGACAACTTTCAGGGCACTTATGTGCGACCACCAGACGCCGATGACTTGAGCCACATAATTCAGCAGCCAGAAGAGTCGGCCAGGCAATTCTGGACTCGGTTCCTTACAAAGAAAAATCAAATCATCGACTGTCCGGATGCGGAGGCCTTAGTGGCTTTCAAGCACAACATCCGAGACGAGTGGCTAGCCCGGCACCTTGGTCAGGAAAAGCCAAAATCTATGGCAGCCCTCACGACGCTCATGACCCACTTTTGTGCGGGAGAAGACAACTGGTTGGCTCGCAGTAATAACATATCAAAGAACCATGGTACCTCAGATACCAAGGACGGCAATAGCAGGTCACGTCGCAACAAGCATAAATGCCGCATTAACGGCGAAAGTACTAAGGATACGGTAGTCAATGCTGGATTCAAAGGCTCTAAACCCGGTCAGCGGAAAAAGCCATTCAAACAAAGTACACCGGGTCCGTCCAGCTTGGACCGTATACTCGATCGCTCGTGTCAAATACACGGCACCCTAGACAAGCCAGCCAATCACACCAACATGGATTGTTGGGTTTTCAAGCAGGCCGGCAAGTTAATTGCCGAAAACAAGGACAAGGGGCCGCATAGCGATGACGAGGAAGAACCCCGGCAGCCGCACACTAGAGGACAGAAGAGGTTTCCCCTGCAAGTGCGGACTGTCGGTGTACAAAAAGAGGGGTACACTTTTTGTACCCCTATAACTGTGCACGGGCAGTCTGAGCCACGGGCACCACCACACCAAGCAAGGCAAGGGAGGTGAGCCAGGGTAAGACCGAAGCTCGAGAGAACTGCGACGCCAAGACCAAGACCACAAAGAACAAAGGGGACGAAGCAGACTCCCCCGGCAAGATCCTTGCCGGGAGACAGTTCTAGCAGCCCCGGCAAGACCCTTGCCGCGGCGACTCGTCTCACGCCTACGGAGCGAATCACCCTTGAGTCTACTGCCCCCAAAGGGCAAGGATTCGGGAGACATCCCCATGGCGACATGCAGATCTTTGTGAAGACATTCAAGACCGGATACGCGCTAAGGAGACGACAACCCTTGGCGGGATCCCAGCCGAGGAAGACCACAAGGCCCCCGGCAAGCACCTTGCCGGGGATGACAGCAGGCGCCTCGGCAAGACCCTTGCTGGGGCCCCGGCAAGGCCCTTGCCGAGGACACCCGCAGGGCCACCATCAGGCCCACGCCGACTGAGCCTCCACCACCGCATGCATGCAGTTGCCGACCCAACCAGCTGGGCAGGCACCTGCGTGGCGGCATGCAGATCTTCGTGAAGACCCACCACTACACCACCTCAGCTGCCTGCCTGCCTACGTGGCATCTCAGGCGTCGCTGGACAGGGCGCGTGTCAACACAAGAAGGAGCGGCGACGGACGAGGCAGATCTCTCCCCCGTCCCCGATAAAGCGAGGACACCTAAGCAAGACGCATTAAATGCGCCTTGTCATGTAATGCGAGGGATAACCTCACATCACTGTTCCCTTTCCACCTCCTGTGTGCCACTGTGGCCACCCCTTTTTCCTATAAAAGGAGGCCTGAGGCGACCAGGAGAGGGATTCGGCTTTTTGGAGCTCCTCACGCCCCATAGCTAGCTCAAGAACATAGATATCCAATCCACCAAAGCAGGAGTAGGGTTTTACGCATCCTTGCGGCCCAAACCTGGATAAACGAACCGTGTGCTACCTGTTAGATCCGCTCTTCTCACGACCCCGCGCCCCGCCAACCGTAGTAGGGATTCTTGTGATCCCATAGGTGTCGTTCCGCACCGACATCTCTGGCGCGCCAGGTAGGGGGGGCGCAGTTGTGAGAATCGGCTCTAGCAATCGGCCCAGGACTCCTTCGTCTTCATGGCTCTTGGAGAGGGAAGGAGGCCGGAAGATCAGCGCTCGAGCGACTACAAACAGAAGCTAAGTTGCACTGAACCCTTATTTGTTCTATCCTTTTTATATGAGGTTATTCCCCCCCCCGGAGATGTCACGCCTTTGTATGAGAAACCTGCACGCCAGGGGGCTCTCCCACGATCGGCAACGCCCTTGCCCTGTTTCAAGTCCGCTCAACAGCTCAAGCGGCTGCATCGAGAATGGCAGAGTAGCTTTCCGCGATCAACAACGCTCTCGATTCTGACTCGAGTCAAGCTCGACAGTTTGAGCGGCCGCGTTTGGAACGGAAAAGGTGGCTCGTCTGGCAGCACGCGTACCCAGCAGGCCCATGGGGATCCGTCCCCAAAACGCCGCTAGGGGCTTCTGCCCCGGCGAGCCTACCCAATCGGCGTAGGGCGCGCATACAAAGAGGAATTGAACGGGGGAATAACGTGCATGAAATTAAAAGTACTGCAAAGTTATATTACATCACATCATTGCTGCGGTTCTAACTAAAGATGAAATTTGTCTTGGTCGTGAACCTGCAGCGGCGGTGAAGAACGGGATGCCTAATCCCGGCGCTGGCCTTCCACCCTCTTGATTTCGTCGATGCTGCTGATGACGGGCTTGATGTGCTCCTTGAGCACCGTGAGGTCAACACCCTTCGGCAAGCTATCCATCGCGGCACCGAAGTCGAGGTCGGGATTCCAGTACGCCATCTTGGTGAGGACCTTGGTCATGACCCCCCGGCAAAGTCGCCGGGCTTCCCCGGCCAACGTGGCCGCCCGGTTGGAGTGACGATAAGCCAAGGCTCCGAGGACGCCCTCGAAGAACAGGATCAGCTTGGTGTTGACGGTCCCGCTGCGCTCAGGGGCATACCTCACGTTTGGCATCCCCATGGTGGCCAACTATGAGGTGACCCTGCCGGCGACCTCCTCCAGACGGCTGATCCATCTGTTCTCGCCCGCCACATAATCCTGGTGGGAGGCGGCCTCGTTTGCCCGCAGCTGCTTCTCCTCCTCCAGACTCCTGGTCAAGGTATCCTCCCGAGCCCTGCTCTCCGATAACATCTTCTCGAGATCCTCCAGCTTCAGCTTGAGATCTCTGACGGAGTTTTGCGCTTCGGAGAGCTCCCCAGCCCTGCTGATGACCGCTCCTTGCGCCTCCACCAAGGCGCTGTTGAGCATGCTCTTCTCGTTGGACAGCTTGAGGGCCTGCTCCTTCAGCTCGTCCTGCGCTGCCTCCAACTCCCTTACTTTGCCGGCATGGGCCAGAGCCTGGGCATCGAGTGCCTCTTTGTGCCTCTGCTCCAGCTCGCGAGTCCGCCGCGCGATAAGGGCCTCGAGCTCCTCATCCTTGCCACGGAGCGCTGCGGCAAGCTTCGCCTCACGCGCGGTGAGGTCCTCTTCCTGGGAATCCAGGGCGGCTTGATGCTGGTTCCAAACGGCCTCGGCCGCGGCAGCCAAGTTCGCCGCCTGTTCCTGGGCCTTCTCGATGTCAGCTATCTTCATGGTGAGCTCGACATTGCGCTTGGCCAATTCCTCCTGAAGGGCCCTCTGCTCCTCGTGAGTCTGGTGGAACCAGGTCTGCATCTCAGCAACGCGCGCCTCGAAATCCACCTCCGCCTGGTCCACCGTTGCCATCCTGGACTTAACCTTGTCCAGACGGACACGGTAGAGCGCCTGGAGTTTTCGGAAGTTGGCCCCCATAGCGCGGAAAAGCTGCTCTTCTGGAGAACCATCACCGCCAACGCCCGGCTCACCAACAACCTCGAGCCCGGTGGCGGCAAGCACCTCGCCGTCAAAAACTTCCCCTTCGGCGGGCGCCCGGGAACATGACGCCCCTGGGAGGTGGACGAAAAGATCGTCGCCCACCTTCAGATACCTGCCGGGGCCCGAGGTTGAGGAGGAGGGAGGCTGATCATCAGCCACCTCTTCCTCGGCAGTGGCCTTGCCGGCTTCCCTGGCAGGCCCACCGTTGGCACCCTCTGCAGAAGCCTCGCCGGTCGCCTTGGCGGCCCCCGCAGCGGTGTCCTCGGTAGCACCCTTGGCGGCCTCATCAGCGGCGACCTCGTCAGCATCCCTGGCGGCCTCCTCAGCAACATTCCCAACAACGTTATCCACGTCCTCCATACTTGTTGAAGGAGGGCCTGGGTAGTAATGGGAGCATGGAAGCCAAGAAAAAGGATAAGGGAAAAACAGAGACGGAGGACATGCGACTCACCAGTGCCAGGCTGTGAAGCAGACGTCCCCTGCCCGCCAGCATCCAGCGCCGTGGCAGAGTCACCAGCGCCCAAGTTCCCTTCTTCCTCCATGGGTGTGGGCTTCGTGCTTGATGCCCTTGCCGGGGATGCCCCTCGTGGCGGCGTAGTCGATGGGGGTGGTGTGTTGGGGGTAGCCCTCTGTGGCTCCTCCTACTGTCGCTCCCCTCCCGCAAACCCGGCAAGGTCAACACCATAGCATCGAATGCCTACCACATGTCGAGTAAGAGGAGGGTGATGAACTTACGCTGGGGGCTGTGCCGGGGGCTGCTGTCCGGGCTGCTCAACACCACCAGTGGCGTCTTTGAAGCCCCAGCTAGGGGCAGACTACTCGCCGAGGCCTTCGCCCTCTTCACCCTCTGGGCCAACATCTCTGCATCCCTGCAAAAGCAAAAACGGATCAAGATAAGTGGCTCGATTCAGGGGAATGGAAATGGCAGTAAGGGATGGAGTACTTACTCGTCATCTATCTCCTCTTCCGCCACCACTTTCTTTTTCCTCTTCGGGCTGAGAGGCCCGAGATCAAAAGTGACCTCCGCGTCAACATCCGAGTCGACATCTGCCAGAGGAGGCGAAGACGGCGGGGTTTGTGCGCGCCCAGATGAAGAAGGGGCTGTTGTCTTCTTTTTCTCAGCGGCCTTCGTCAGCCTCTTGGCTCCCGTGGCCCTCGTGTGACGCCCAGACCCCTCCAGGGTCAATTGAGGCCGCGCAGCCCTGCCGGGCCGGACCGGCTTGCCGGAGCCAGCCCGCCGTGGGACTCGCCCTCTTCCCCTGGTTGGTGTCGAGCCCGCCGCCACGTCCTCCTCCTCCGACGACTCATCGGCCGCGTCTTCGACGAGCGGAGATCCAGTGTCGGCGCTGCTGACCTCCCCGGAGGCCGCCGCCCACCGGGTGAGCTCCTCTTCCTCCGCAGCCATTGCAGCCTTGTCCTCCACGCCCCCGGCGCTACCGGCCTCCATGGCAAGCTGTGCCTCCCTCGCCCTAGTGGTGATGTAGTCCAGCTCTGCCTGGGTGGTGTCCATGATAAGCCACCGCTCGGCGTCAGCATTAACGTACACCTCGATCAGGGTGTCAAAGATTGCTGCACATCCGCGTCCTTCGGCTCCTCCTAGCTCGGGACAGGGCCATGCGCATTACAGTCCGGCATCATGGCGATGATCTCGGACCGACGCGAATTGTTGCACAACGGGACCACCCCCGCTGGCAGCTTGAAAAACGGCCCCTTGAGGGCCTTGCCAACCTTTGCGGCAGCCCTCGCGGCCTTGCCGGTCCGCTCGACCTCGCCATCGCGACCCACATCAAGCTGGAAAAGCCGTTGGCAGAAGTGGGCATGCGCCAGCACTGTGAAGTTGTGATCAAGGCCGGGGCGGAGTCGCATAATGTCGGCCGGATTCGTAAAAAGCCAGGCTGGCCTCCCCTTGTTGTGCAACAGGGCGATCCGGCGATGAATGAAGTCCGCCCCGATCATCTCAAGGGTGAGTCCAGCCCGGGTGAGCCGGAGAATCCTGGTGGTGGCGACGGTGAGCCTCCCGTCGGCGACGTCGACATCACTCCAATCGCTGCCGCGGACCGGCGGCACTCGGCGGACCTTGCAGAATTCCGGTGGGTTTTCATCTTCAATCCAGCACCACCGGCCGCGCCATTCCTCCCACCTCTCCTTTACAGCACCGTCCGGGTACGCCCCCTCGGATCTTGGGATCCAGGTGACGCAACCGGAGACGGCTCCTCCCGGCTGGATCCGAGGGAAGAAGTAATGGCGGAAGAGCGCCGTGTTGGGCTGCACCCTGGCAAAGCCTCCGCAAAGATGCGTGAAGAAAGCCATGCACGCCACTGCATTCGGAGTAAAATCCAAGAGGCGAAAGCCGAAGGTGCGCATAACGTCGCAGAAGAAATCGGAGAAAGGGGGGCATAACCCGCAAGAAAGATAATCGACGAAAAAGGGATACCGATTTGGAGCAGGATCGGCGCAAGCAGCGGGAATGATGCGCGTCGCCGGGTGTCCCGAATTCTCTCCCCCCGTCTTCACTCCCCATAGGGGCCTGAAGGAGGCCCGGAGCTCTTGAACATCAATCGTCGAGGGAAAAAAAAGGCAGACTTCGTCCGGTCCCTCGACAACGCGCTCTCCGGCGGCTCCACAGTCCCGGCGCCCTTAGCCACCCCTTGCCCTTGGCGAATTTGGGCGCCATGGCGACCAATAAGTTCAGAGGGCTGAGGAAGGGGGATGGCGAAGCAATGACGGCGGGCAACGACGGAAGCTTAGGAAGGAAGGAAGAGAGGAAACGACAACTCTAAGATTGGAAAAGGCACGAGGAAAGAGGAGAAAGTGAGCAGCGCGCCCGCGGTTATTCCTTTCTTATGGGGGAAAACACGAGCCACCTCCTTTCACATTTACTACGACGTGACGCATGCCTGCGGGAACCAACCCCACGCATGCCGCCCACGTCACACGCGCCTACCCGCGCCGCGCCACGCGCGGCAGTCGTGGGAAGCGCAGCGCGCGAAGAATCTTACCGCGGTAAAAACCGCCCCGCCTGCCTGCACACCGTTTTTGGGCCTAGCACAAACAACGCGTTGCGCTTATGTGTGGCCCAGGCCCGGGGGCTCCTGTCGGTGTACAAAAAGAGGGGTACACATTTTGTACCCCTATAACTGTGCACGGGCAGTCTGAGCCACGGGCACCACCACACCAAGCAAGGCAAGGGAGGTGAGCTAGGGTAAGACAGAAGCTCGAGAGAACTGCGACGCCAAGACCAAGACCACAAAGAACAAAGGGGACGAAGCGGACTCCCCCGACAAGATCCTTGCCGGGAGACAGTTCTAGCAGCCCCGGCAAGACCCTTGCCGCGGCGACTCGTCTCGCGCCTACGGAGCGAATCACCCTTGAGTCCACTGCCCCCAAAGGGCAAGGATTCGGGAGACATCCCCGTGGCGACATGCAGATCTTTGTGAAGACATTCAAGACCGGATACGCACTAAGGAGACGACAACCCTTGGCGGGATCCTAGCCGAGGAAGACCACAAGGCCCCCGGCAAGCGCCTTGCCGGGGATGACAGTAGGCGCCTCGGCATGACCCTTGCCGGGGCCCCGGCAAGGCCCTTGGCGAGGACACCAGCAGGGCCACCATCAGGCCCACGCCGACTGAGCCTCCACCACCGCATGCATGCAGCTGCCGACCCAACCAGCTGGGCAGGCACCTGCATTGCGGCATGCAGATCTTCGTGAAGACCCACCACTGCGCCACCTCAGCTGCCTGCCTGCCTACGTGGCATCTCAGGCGTCGCTCGCCAGGGCGCGTGTCAACACAAGAAGGAGCGGCGACGGACGAGGCAGATCTCTCCCCCGTCCCCGATAAAGCAAGGACACCTAAGCAAGACACACTAAATGCGCCTTGTCATGTAATGCGACGGATAACCTCGCATCACTGTACCCTTTCCACCTCCTGTGTGCCATTGTGGCCACCCCTTTTTCCTATAAAAGGAGGCCCGAGGCGACTAGGAGAGGGATTCGGCTTTTTGGAGCTCCTCACGCCCCATAGCTAGCTCAAGAACACAGATATCCAATCCACCAAAGCAGGAGTAGGGTTTTACGCATCCTTGCGGCCAGAACCTGGATAAACGAACTGTGTGCTACCTGTTAGATCCGCTCTTCTCACGACCCCGCGCCCCGCCAACCGTAGTAGGGATTCTTGTGATCCCATAGGTGTCGTTCTGCACCGACATGGACGATGAACATGATATACGCAACCCACATCCCCAAGAGGGAGCGGAAGCGTGCGCTTAGGGACGTATATGTGTTGGAGCCAGTCACCCCAAAGTTCAACCCTTGGTCCTCCTGTCCGATCACCTTCGATCGCAGGGACCACCCCACTAGTATCTGTCACGGCGGATTCACCGCACTGGTCCTAGACCCAATCATCGACGGATTTCACCTCACTCAAGTCCTTATGGACGGCGGTAGCAGCCTGAACCTGCTTTATGAGAACATAGTGCGCAAAATGGGTATAGACCCCTCAAGGATCAAACCCACAAAGACAACCTTTAAGGGCGTCATTCCAGGCGTAGAGGCCCATTGCACAGGCTCAATTACACTGGAAGTGGTCTTCGGATCCCCGGATAACTTCCGAAGCGAAGAGTTAATCTTTGATATAGTCCCGTTCCACAGTGGTTATCACACGCTGCTCAGATGAACCGCATTTGCTAGATTCAATGCGGTACCACATTATGCATACCTCAAGCTCAAGATGCTAGGACCTCGCGGAGTTATTACAGTCAATGGAAACACAGATCGCTCTCTCTGAACAGAGGAGCACACCGCGGCCCTCGCAGCAGAAGCGCAAAGCATCCTCTCAAGGAAATCTACCAGTTCGGCGTTTCAAAGCCCGGACACCTTCAAGCGCACTCGGGGCTATTGGCAAACAGACCGCCTGGCGCGATCTGAGCTCGCGTAGCAATACGGCGGCCACCCCAATCCCAGCCCAACGGCGTTGTTCGTGCTACGCGTACATAATTACGCATTAAAAATACCATGGGCACAGGTGGGGAGGGGGGGGGCACAACTACGGCACGCCCCAAAACGCGGCCGAAATCGCACCAGGGGCTTCCCGTTTGGTTATTTTTCTTTTTCTTTCAGGACTTCAATCTCTGGAAACACCGTGCGGCAGCTCTATTGCCGAACACATGATACAGCAACCAAGGAGGCCGACAACTACGGTATTCCCAGGTGGATTACAAATTTCATATAATTCCTCAGCTCGCCCTTGGAAGGGACATAGTCCTACTCTTTTGCTTATTACACTATCTGTATCACTCTGCTTTAATGCAATTTTTTAATATACAATACATGACATTACGACTATTATCGCATTTTTGTTATATATATACATATCTATGTGTTCATTAATGACGCCTAGCAACCGTACACTCTGGTACGGTCAATGCACCAGGGGCTTACGTACCCACAATATGGTGTGAAAAGTCCGAACACTTTCACAAGTGCGGCACCCCGAACTTATAGCATTATATGCATCAGCTCCGAATCATGTCTTTGGTCAAATGTTGGGTTTGCCCGGCTCCTATGTTTTGGTACCTTACGTTCCGCTCTATCGGCTAAGGTAGCGCTAGGAGAACTACTGCGATTGTGCCCCGGTTCTGCCGGGCCGAGCACCTCAGTAGAGAAAGCTAAAACTGACTGTCATGATAAGGCGAGAGACTGGTCGCTGTTCGGCGAGGTTTTTCGAGTCCCTAAAGACTTATGCCGCTTAGGGCGAGGGGCCGGCTCCGTCCGGCTTACAGGCGTGTATCGCGCCCCGAATTCGGCCTTCCGAATACCAGGGGCTTCGCCGAAATTTAAAATTATAGAATTCTATGGCTAAGTGAGAGTGATAAAGCATTATTAGTCCGGTTGCCTTGTTCGTTGTGCTGAGCACCTCCCTCGAAGGACCCAAACATGGGAACAAGAGTGCTCAGGTTTATCCCGAACGCCCCGGCACTAGTGGCATGGGGGCAGAAGCTGAGGACTAGCCATCTCTCAGATTGGATAAACAGCCAAACAGAAGGTAATATTTTAAATTCACACAAGCGTTGCATAGCGAATACGATACAAGTTTTCATACATACAGGACAAAACGAGCAAGTCTCATTCAAATATTACATTTTGCGAACACTCATCCGCGATAAGACGGGCGCCCGACAGGACACCCTCGTAGTACATCTCGGGGTGGCGGTGCTCCTTGCCCTCCGGCGGCCCCTCCTTGATCAGCTTCACGGCGTCTATCTTGACCCACAACGTTTTTACACGGGCGAAGGCCCGGCGTGCACGTTCAATGCAGACGAATCGCTTGACGACCTCCAGCCGTGGGCAGGCATCCACAAGCCGCCTCACCAGGCCGAAGAAGCTGTTCGGAAGGGCGTCGCCAGGCCACAATCGGACTATGAAGCCCTTCATGGCCTGATCGGCCGCCTTATGTAGCTCGGCCATCTGCTTCAGCTGGTCGCTCATTGGCACCGGATGTTCGGCCTCAGCATACTGAGACCAGAACAGCTTCTCCGTCGAGCTTCCGTCCTCGGCCTGGTAGAATAGTGCGGCATCGGACACACTGCGGGACAAATCTGCGAATGCTCCTGAAGAGCTTCGGGTTCGGGTAAGTAATCGGTAATTCACCTTTACATTCTTGCTTTGCATATAGAAAGCCTTACCCGCTGCTATCTTCTTCATCGCGTCGATCTCCTGAAGGGCCTTCTGGGCCTCGGCCTTGGCACTCTTCGCGCTCTCACGGGCCGCGGCAAGCTCAGACTCTCTCGTCTTCAAGTCAAGCTCCAACGCCTCGTGCTTTGTCACGAGAGCCTGGAGCTCTTGCTACACCTCGCCCACCCGAGCCTCATGCCTCTCTCGCTCGGTGCACTCCTGGGCCGCCTTTTCTTCGGCCTGGGACAACACTTGCTTCAGGGTTGCCACCTTGGTCGTGGCCCCTGGCAAACATACAATGATCCTGTCATTTAGCAATCGCGTCCTTTTTCTCATCTACAGACGGGGTATTACTTACCCTTGTTCTCCTCGAGCTGCCTCTTAGTAAGGCCGAGCTCTTTCTGGGACCCCTCGAGGGCCTCCTTTAGTACGGCGACCTCCGCAGTTAGTGCGGCGGATGCCAGCAGCGAAGCCTGCATATGCATATTGACATACTTATATTAGACTCCTGTGATATTATTTGATCCTCTGTTCGGCTTTTCTTTGTGAACACTGAACAAAGCATCAGGGGCTACTGTCTATGCGGTAATATTTCTACTACATTTTAAAACACTTACCTCGAAGCCTGTTAGAAGGCTAGTACAGGCTTCAGTCAATCCGCTCTTGGCGGACTGAACCTTCTGGATCACCGCACTCATGATAGTGCGGTGCTCCTCCTCGATGGAAGCGCTTTGAAGCGCTTCCAACATATTGTCCGGCGCCTCTGGATGGATAGAGGTCGCCGGCACAGGCGTCTCACCCCTCTTAGAAGGAGACAGCCTGCCCGAGCCCGGAACCACTGGAGGTTCCGGCGCGGTGTTCGGCTGAGGGCCGAACTCGGAGCTCTCAGGGGCCCCGTCCCCTCTGCTCCCGGAGTCCGGAAGGTCGCCTTGAGGTGCCTCCGGGACTACCCCCCTCGATCTGGTGCCTCTTGAGATAGCACCTCGGCGTCGTCGGCTGGATGAGGGGAGGTGGCGGTCGGGACTGGATCGCTATCCATGTCCGACGAGCCCAGGGAGCCGTCCGAGGATACCTCGATATTGGCTCGGGGCGGCCTGTACAATTGAGTTCGGCATTAGGGAAAGTAATGCGACAAAGGAATCCTATGGGTTACTTTGGTATCCGAACACTTACGATCTCCCCTGGGGCTTGGCCCTGGGCAACCACTCGTCTTCACTTTTGTCGGCGGCGGTGGAGCTGTCCGGAAGGAGCGTCCTTCCCTTCTTGGACCCTCCGGCCTCCCCAGTTGGGGCGGCCTTCCTTTTCTTGTCTCCTCCAGTCGGCGGGGGAGCCTCTTCTTCCTCTTCCTCGTCTTTGGGGGAAGAGTGTGCCGCAGAGTCATCGGATGGTGAGTCCGACGACGCCTGGCGTCGGGAACTCTTTCGAGCTCCCTTGGCCTTCTTGGTCTTCTCCGGCACCTTATAAGGGGCCGGAGTCAACATCTTCACCAGAAGGGCATCCGCAGGGCCTTCGAGGAAGGGAGCCGGACAGTCGATTTGTCCGGCCATCTTCTGCCAGTCCTGTTAATGGCACAGGAGTTTAGATCCCGATAGAGTCAATCTATATAGAAAACAAGTATCCTGTGAAAGGTAAAACAACTTACCGCACTGGCGTGGGGCTTCACGCTGAATCCGCGATCCTCAGTAATGGGGGGAGGGACCTCGGCGCTCTTGAACAGCACCCTCCAGGCATCTTCATGAGTCGTATCGAAGAGCCTGTTCAGAGTTCGGTGTTGCGCCGGATTGAACTCCCACAAGGTAAACTCCCGTTGTTGGCACGGGAGTATCCGGCGGACGAGCATAACCTGGACTATGTTGACAAGCTTGAGCTTCTTGTCCACCATGTTCTGAATACATGACTGGAGTCCGGTCAGCTCTTTTGAATTACCCCAGGACAGGCCCTTCTCTTTCCAGGAGGTGAGCCGCATGGGGATGCTAGATCGGGACTCGGGGGCCGCCACCCATGCGGGGTCGCGCGGCTCGGTGATATAGAACCACCCGATTGCCACCCCTTTATGGTATCCATGAAGGAGCCCTCGAGCCATGTGATGTTGGGCATCTTGCCCACCATGGCACCTTCGCACTCCGCCTGGCGGCCGCTCACTACCTTCGGCTTGACATTGAAGGTCTTCAGCCATAAGCCGAAGTGGGGCTTGATGCAGAGGAAGGCCTCGCACACGACGATAAACACCGAGATTTTGAGGATGAAGTTCGGGGCCAGATCATGGAAATCCAGGCCGTAATAAAACATGAGCCCCCGGACGAAGGGATGGAGAGGGAATCCCAGTCCGCGGAGGAAATGGGTGAGGAATACCACCCTCTCGTGGGGCTTGGGGGTGGGGATGAGCTATCCCTCATCTGGGAGCCGGTGCGCGATGTCGTCGGGCAGGTATCCGGCTCTCCTCAGTTTCTTGATGTCTCCCTCCGTGACGGAGGAGACCATCCACTTGCCTCCCGCTCCGGACGTGGTCAGAGAAGGTTGAGATGGAAGTGAGAGCTTGGGCGCTAGAGCTCGAGTGTGCGGGAGCGGATGAGCAGAGGAGGAAGAAGGCATGGATAGAAAGGTGAATCCTTATCCCTTTATATGGGCGGAAAAAATTAAATGTCCCCACTTGCCTGGTAAAACTCGCTTATCCCCCAAGCGCCGCGATTGATGGTGCGGTTGGGTTACCCACGCCCGTATTGATGAGAATCCCGTAATAAGGGGACACGATCTCTGCTTTGACAAGACGTGTCGAAAAACTGCCTCGCGTTATGTGCGGGGCTGGTTAAAAGAAACGGTTCGAATAATCACCGGGCCATGACGTAATTTCATGTTGCCAAAGCAAGCTAGCAGATTAGATCTGCGAAAACATTATTCTCTCTACGGTGAAATGTGGAACTTATTTTGCAGGGTCGAACACTATCCTCGTATTCAAATTCTTCTATGATGTATTCGGAGAAGGAACCTGCCTTGCAATGCCGAAGACAACTGCGTGCCAGACTCATCGTCATTGAAGCCTGGTTCAGGGGCTACTGTGGGAGTCCTGGATTAGGGGGTCTCCGGATAGCCAGACTATCTCCGTTGGCCGGACTGTTAGACTATGAAGATACAAGATTGAAGACTTCGTCTCGTGTCCGGATGGGACTCTACTTGGCGTGGAAGGCAAGCTAGGCAATACATATATGGATATCTCCTCCTTTGTAATCGACCTTGTGTAACCCTAACCCTCTCCGGTGTCTATATAAACTGAAGGGTTTTAGTCCGTAGGACAACAATCACAACATACAATCATACCATAGGCTAGCTTCTAGGGTTTAGCCTCTTTGATCTCGTGGTAGATCTACTCTTGTAACACCCATATCATCAATATTAATCAAGTAGGACGTAGGGTTTTACCTCCATCAAGAGGGCCCGAACCTGGGTAAAACTTCGTGTCCCTTGTCTCCTGTTACCATTCGGCCTAGACGCACAGTTCGGGACCCCTACCCGAGATCCGCCGGTTTTGACATCGACAGTGGGGTTGGGGTTGGGGCCATCGCTCGCTTTTCTCTCTGCCTCCCACTTGTGCAGGCCCACAAAAGGAACAAAGTGTTGGGCCGGATCAGATGCAGATTTGGCAGCTTTACCAATTCTGGCCAAACACAAAAGATCAGCATGACCACAGGTGTTCTTTTAAAGAAACCCTAAAAATACACCGCTGTTCATATTGCATATGGATGAGTCTTTCAGTACCAATTGATCTTGAATAATTTTAAGCACTCCACATTATATATATATATGAAAATAATGGTTAACCAATAAAATGGTAAACTATTAGATGCAAGGTTGCAAATATTTGAAAAAAATGAATAATTGAATTGTATGCATTTTTATGATTAAATTTAATAAATGTAACATTTTTGCAAAAACTATGATAAATTAAAATATTCATTGGTATTTTCAAAAAAACCACGAATGACTACTTATGCCAACCAGAACTTCTTCATGGTTTCGTTTATTCATCTATTCTTTGGCATGCTGGTTCTCATAACGCCTTCTTCGGACCTTCTCTTTGTCCGACAAATTCCTGAGATATTGGGCTAGCGCCTTGTGTTTCGCCCTCACACCATGCTTCATTTGGTATCCTTTGGCAACTCCTTCGGCGTGCTCAAGAATACTAACGAAAGCCAGGTCCAGATATTTGCCACAGAACGCGCAACGATATGCCATACGCGTAAGCACGTTGCATTGTCCATTCTGCAATTCTTCAAGGGTTTTCTGAGTGTGTGCATCCATCTCTCCTTCGGAAATGTTCGCATAATCATGAGAATAAGGCTGCAAGTTTAAATTATGTATGATATAAGCTGCACCATTGTTTACAGTACCTAATATTCCCTAAGTTTCATACTGTAGTGCCTAGAAATTATTTTTAAAGTAAATATTTATTAACTTTGAAAATTTAAGGAGAAAAAAGCAATATCAAATCCATATGAAAGCATAAATCATATGATGTACTTTAATTTTTTTTTCAATAAACATGCACAACCTTTATGATGTCTGACTTTTAGCATAAAACCAAAACGCACTAAATTGTGGAGTGGATGAACCATTAATTTCTCAAAGATTGATTGAATAAATAATGATCATTACGTACTGATGATCAACATTATATTTAGAGCTAGATTCCATTATGCCAATTCAACAATGTATTGATGGTTTAATGATTAACCTCTAACCTTAAACTTGAAGACAGATCTAGGGTTAAAAATTAAAATTACTGTAACGGAATTCCAGTCCATGTCGTGCATGTGCTGCTGCTTGTGATCGACGACGGAGTACTACACCTCGTTGACACGATGCTTCTCTGGGTCGGACACCGAGTAGTCCAAAGCTTTCTTGTGGGGATCCTCATCCATGCGATGGACGACGACGTCGGTGGTTAGCTCCGCAAGTCCACGATCTGTCACGACGGCGTCCATGACAGGCCCCCCACGTCCATGGCCCCGCTCTGTCACGACGGCCAATCGACCTCCACGAGTGGATTTCATATCCGGCGGCAGCGAGGCGGGCGTGTGAGCGGCGGCGATAGTTTTAGAGCGTGCCCTAGGGGGAGAGATGCGGGGAGTAATTGGTAGTTACCTACTATAGCGGACATACTTCGGTGTTGGGCACCTACAATGCAGTTGACTTATTTAGGCGCTTAATTAGGATCCTGGAAAAAATCACAATCGTAGGCGCTTGGGGCAGGCGCTAGGAACTGGATTTTGTACATCTACGTGATGCAATCCAAAGTTCGTGTCCGAGGTGGATGGGTTGGGGATTGAAAATTTTGTACATAAACCCTGGTGCTCAAGACTTGTGAAACATCAGATCAAATTGTCATCAATTGATCTAGAAATTTCAAACTGAGAAAGAAATGTACACAGAGGCCACTATCGTTGTCGGTGTACTAAAGTAGGGGTACCCTTAGTACCCCGAACTTGTGCACGGGCAGTCGCAGCGTCCCGCGGCAAGGCCTGCCAGGTCACCGCCAAGGTCCTCCGTGGTCCCTTTGAAGACCATTCAAGAACAAAGTACTCAAGACAAGACCCCGGCAAGAGGAGCTTGCTGGGAAGAAGGCAAGACCCCGGCAAGAGGAGCTTGCCGGGAAGGCCATCAGAAGCGTCCCAAGGCCCCGGCAAGAGGCGCTTGCCGGGAAGGCCATCCAAGGCATTCCAAGGAACTTGCCGCGGCACGCTACGCGCCCCAACAAGGCCCGGTGAGCGACAAGCTCCCGGAAGCGACAAGTCGACGGCCGCGGCAAGGCGCTTGCCGCGGCAAGCCCCCACTCCACGCCCGCGCTCCAGCACATCCACCCACGTGTCGCTCCGGGGCCCCTCCCAAGCGCACGTGGCAGGAGGTTGTGCAGCTAGGGGCGTGCGGTGGCACGCAGGCGCTGACAAGACAACCATCGTGGCAAGACGGTGGCGTCCCTAGCGGTCCCTTTCGGTGCTGTCTAGGCGACACAGACGGACATTTAATGCCCTTGTCCCCTGCCGTCAGGGTTAGGTATGATAACAATGTAGCGGGTAGCTGTGCCTACTGCAGCACCTAGCTGTGCCTACCCACGGCACCCTTTCCATTTTTGCCCTTGGCCCCCGTTGCTCTATGTCGGTAACCCCTTGAGTATAAAAGGAGGCCCGTGTGCAACGTAGAGGAGGGTCGGCCATTTTGAGAGCCTTGGAGAGGAGGCCATTCCAACGCCCACGCTCAGTCTCGCTAGTCGCCGGTGTGCACTGTAGCACCCCGCGCTCCCGAGCTAGAAATCAATACCAAACCACAAAGCAGGAGTAGGGTTTTACGCATCCGTGCGGCCCGAACCTGGGTAAATCGCTCGCGTGCTTCGCCTCGATTTACTCCTCGCACGACCAACCGCCCGCGCGCTTCGCCTCGATCTGCTCTTTGCGCAACCTCCGCCCCCCGCCGAACCAAAAGGGACCCGGTCCGCCGGTCCCATAGGTGTCCGTGGATCAGAAACCCCGGCATCTCTGGCGCGCCAGGTAGGGGGCGTCGAAGTTGTGTGAATCAGATCCGGCGTCCTCGCGGGCTAGATCTTCATGTTCTTCATCGATCTTCGCCATCTTCATCAACATGCCACCGAAGAAGAAAGTTTCGGAGGCAGCTGCTCCGTCCGCGCCGAGCCACCCACCGCCGGAGCAAACGGATGGTGGGGCAGGCGCCGATGGAAGGGCACGCATCGACGAGGGAACTCACGGTGCTGCCAGGTCCCAGGGCAAGGCCGCGCTGCCCATCGGCGGCGTGGCCGGCTCCCACAACGACCGGGCGCACTCCAAGACCTCGGTGTCCGTGCATGCTCCGCGCCCATCTCAGGAGGCGCGGGACCGGCAGCGTCATGGTACTCACGGTACCATGCACTCGCTGGATCAAGATCGAGCTGGTGGATCTCGGAGCGCCCAAGACCACCATGCACGTCAACACACCCAGAACAGATAAGTTGCCAAAGCCTGAGCAACCAGATCTCTAATTTTTAAGCTATCCCCTGTGGATCGGCTCACTTTGTATGAGAAGCTTGTGCGCGGAGGAGCCAACTCGTAGCTGGCTGCGCCCTTGCGTTGTTTCGAGCTCGCTCAACAACACTAGGTGAGCTGCGGCTAGTTGCTACACTAGCCGCGCCCTTGCATTGTTTTGAGCCTGCTCAACAATGTAAGTTAGCTGCGGCTAGTTGCTTAACTAGCCGTGCCCTTACTTTGCTTCGAGCCCCGCTCAGCAACTTAAGTGAGCTGCAGCTAGCTGCGACAAGGTTTCTTGCCGGTAGCGGCACCGCCAGCAGCCTGCTGACGTTTCGCACTCAGCGCTCGCGGCCCTGGTGCCTGCGCCGGCAAGTTCCCTAAAAGCGTGGGGGAAAAACACACAAAGTTGACGCTGAAGTGGGAAGGCCCTTACCGGGTGAAACGAGTCACTGGGCCCGGCGCCGTCCGCCTTGAGACCGAAGATAGCATCCGAGTGAGCAACTCCTGGAACATCGAGCATCTTCGTAAGTTTTACCCGTAAGGCGCGGTTGTCGGACCCTGTCCGGTAACCACCCCTTTGTACAAAGTCTTGCCGCAGTTGCATGTGATCCTTTGTACAAAGCTGGGCGCAGATCCCGTGCGCAGCAGAGCTCGCGTGCTCCGCACATTTTGTCGATTTTATGCTTTCTATTTTCTGGCATATATGATCTGACATTTGTGCAGCACCAGCCCCACAGTAAGCGATAACGAGCCGCAAGGCTCTATATCTTTATTTTCTCTTCTTTCTTTTCTTCCAAGGAAAGAAAGGTTCCCTCGCCCACAAGTTTGCTGGGGGGGAAGGGAGAAGAAAAGGGTATGGACCAGGCGTCGTTCAAGAATTTCGTCTTGTCGGGAAGCAAACGACAGAAAAGCTAAGTTGCCAAAGTTTGAGCAGCCAATTTTTTTAAATTTCAAAGTTATCTCCCTTGAACGACTGCACTTTGTATGGGAAACCTGTGCGCGGAGGAGCCAACTCGTAGCTGGCTGCGCCCTTGCGTTGTTTCGAGCTCGCTCAACAACATTAGGTGAGCTGCGACTAGTTGCTACACTAGCCGCGCCCTTGCATTGTTTTGAGCCTGCTCAACAACGTAAGTTAGCTGCGGCTAGTTGCTTAACTAGCCGCGCCCTTACTTTGCTTCGAGCCCCGCTCAGCAACTTAAGTGAGCTGCAGCTGGCTGCGACAAGGTTTTTTGCCGGTAGCGGCACCGCCAGTTCCGCGCCCAGCGCTCGCGGTTCGGATGCCTGCACCGGCAAGTTCCCTAAAAGCGTAGGGCAAAAACATACAAAGGGAGGAGTCAAGTAAAGGGAATAACATTGCAATGGCTACCCAGAAGAAAGTTATATTACAAAATAGCTTGTCGCAGCTCTAATAAATGTTTTCTATGACATAGCTAGCAGCGACAAGGAAAGAAGGAAGCCGGCGGCCTAGTCGACGCGGTCGCCCTCGACCCTCTTGATCCCGCTCACCTTGTCCACAATGGGTGCGACAAGGGCCTTGAGCTCTTCCTGATCGATATCAGGCGGCAAGGATCTGAGGACGTTGTGGAGGCGGAGGCCTGGATTGTGGAAGGCCACCTTCATCAACACCTTCTGAAGGGCTCCCGCACAGATCTCGCGCGACTCGTCGGCCAGCCGCTTCGGGATCTCATCCCGGAGCCGCTGGAGCGCCGTCGCCACGCCTTGGAAGAACATAGTGAGCTTGGTGCTAGGTTGGAGGTTCTCGTCGGAGGAGTACCCGAAGTCCTCCACCCCCAGCTGCGCCAGCTCCTTATCGATGTCCCCGACGGCGTTCACGAGGCTCTCCGTCTAGTGCTCCACCGTATCCCTAAAGGCGTTTTGGGTGGTGGCAGCACTCTCCAGCAACGCCTTGTCGGCATCGATCTCCTTCTTCAGGGCCGCCTCCCGCTCCTTGGCGCCGTCCAGCGCCTTGGTCAAAGCGACCAGCCTCGACTCGAGGGCGGCGTTGGAGTCCTTGGTGGCGCTGAGCTCTTCGCCATATGCTTTGCGGTCAGCCTCCAGCTGCACCACCTTCATCTCCAGCACCTTTTTGGCGGCCTCGGCAGCGGCGGCAGCGTCCTCCGCTTGCTTGAGGGCTCCGCCCAGCTTCTCCTCGCGTGCGGCAAGCTCCTCCTCGTGAGCGTCAAGGTTGACCTTCCGCTGCGCCTGCTCACCCTCTTCCGCGGCTAGCTTCATGGCGGCCAGTCGCTGCAGCTCTTCGGCTTCGGCCTTCTCGAGGAGAAAGGCCTTCTTCGCTTCAGCGAGCTGCTCCCGCTCCTCCGCCAGGGATCGGAGAGCTTCCCGGTGGAAACCCCCGAGCTCGTCTGCGCGCTTCTCAATGTCTGCTCCCGCCTTCGCGACAAGCGCCTCGCGGGACTCCAGCTTGGCTTGTCGCGCGCGGTAGAGCGACATCAACCTGCGCAGTAGCCGCTCCTCTTCGGGCTCGTTGCTGCTGCTGCTCGGCGCGTCGACCAGCTTCAGACCCGCGGAGGCAAGCACTTCCCCGTCGAAGACCTCCCCCTCGACCGGCGCCCTGGAGCTTGACGCCCAGGGGAGGTTGATGAAGACGCCTTCGCCGGCCTTCAAGTAAGCGCCCGGCTGGGGCTCCTCGGTACTTGGCGCTGCGGCTTCGGCGGATGGGTCGGCGGTCGGCATAGCGCTTGGTGCTCCTGCGGCCCCAGGGCCATCAGTACGATCGCCAGATTCCTCGCCAGTTGCTGCGGCACCAGCCTTGGCGGCCTCGGCGCCGGCGGCGTCTCCAGCACCGGCAGCTTCGTCGGCGGCGACCTCTGTCTCCATCTGCTCCGCAGCGAATGGATCTGACGGCCGGCAAAGGGGAGAAGAGTCAAGCAAAATCCAGCAAGAACTCGAGAAGATCAGGAGAAAAAGAACCCAAGGGGAAGTTTTGAAGCAAGAAGATTACCTGCGCTGGGCTCGGCGGCCATGGTCTCTGCCGCTGGGGAGATGCTGGTGCCGTCCCTTGGCGGAGAGCTTCCCCTTGCCGGGGAGCCGCCCCTTGCCGGAGAATCTCTTGCCGGAGAATTTCCCCTTGGCGGCGTAGTTGTAGCAGATGGCATGCCGGGGGCTGTCCCCGGACGCTCCTGGTGGGGCTGCTCTGCTCCTACACAAGTCAACAAGCAGATATCAGCAAAGACAAGTACCCATGCGCGCCTCGCCGCGGAAAGTAATTCACGCACTTACGCTGGGGGCTGCCGTGGAGGAAAGTCGCCAGCTTCGGCAAGGTCGTCTCGGACGTGCCACCTGTTGTCGCAGTGGGCTCGTCCTCGATGATGACCGTCGGGGCCCTAGCTCTCTTTGCCGCTCTCTGGGCCAGAGTCCTAAAAAGGAGCAGGTTCAGGGAAAAGCAATTGAGAAACAAGAACAACAGCAAAAACCGAAGAAATGCAAGTGCAGCAAGAGAAGCTTACTCTTCTTCATCCTCCTCGTCGGAGCTCAACGCAGAGAAGTCGAAGCCCGGCGCGCTCCCAGAGCGAGGAGGCAGAGGAGAAGCTTCCCTTGGCCGCTTAGTGGGAGCAGTGGTGGTGGCCTGAGAAGACCCCGCCCCGACTGTCGGCGCGGCACGGGAAGCGACAGGGACCGAAGTGGTGGTCCGGCTGGACCCCGCTCCAGTTGCCATCGTAGCATGAGGCACTCCCGCGGCAATGGTGTTTGCCGTGGTCGAGCGCGTCACGCGGCGTGGCGACTGTTGACCCGTTTGCCGCTCCGCCGCATCGCCAACCTTGCGGAGACGCCTTCTGGGCGGCGTTGGGGGCTCTGATTCTGGTGGGCTGTCCGGAGGCAAGGAGGAAGAGGAGTCGATTTGCCGCGAGCTGCCCGTATCTTTGGTAGGCTCGCTTGGCTCAGCATCTTGCCCGGCAAGCCCCTCCTTGCCGGCAGGCTCCCCTTGCTCGCCACAGCTCGCCACTTCTGCCGCGTCTGCTTCCACGGTGGTGAACCCAAACTCGCCCGCGGCTGCGGCTTCCGCCGCCTCCTCCAGCCTGGTGGCGATGCACGCCATCTCCGCGTCGGTGGTGTCGTGGGTAAGGCCGTCCTTCTCGTCGGCACGAACTGCCACTTCCACCAAGCCGTCGAAGAACTGCTGCACGACCTCGTCGGCAGGCTCCTGCCAAGTTGGCACAATCCCGTGCGAGTCGCATTCCGGCATCATTGCACGGATGCGGTCGAGCGCGGAGTTGTTGCACAAAGGCACGACGCCCCCCGGCAACCTGAACACCTCGGGATGCTGGGGGTCATATCTGAACAGCTCCTGCAGCATCGCGTGGAGCTCCAGAACTGTGAAGTTGTAGTTGAGGCCCGGCAGCAGCCTCATAATGTCTGCCGCGTTCTTGAACTCCCAAGTTGGCCTCCCCCGCTCTTGCAGGGGGGCGATGCGGCGGCGGAGGAAGTCTGCGCCAACCGCGCCGACAGTGAGCCCGACATTCCGGAGGCGCAGGATCCTGGTGACGGCGATCCCCAGCCTGTCGTCCTCCGGGGCCAGGTCGCTCCAGTCGTCGCCGCGCGCCACCGGGGTTTGGCGCCGGGCGGTGAAAGGCTGCGGACTCTCCTCGACAATCCATCACCAATCAGCCCTCCACTCCTCCCACTTGCCGCGGAACTCTCCCTCCAGATAGGTCTCCTTCTTGCCGGTCCTCGAGATCCAGGCGATCCCGCCGGATAGAGGCTCTCCTCTCTCTACTCGAGGAGTGAAGAAATGGCGGAAGAGGGCTACGTTGGGAAGAACTCCGACAAAGTTTTCGCAGAGATGCGCGAAAACTGCCATCGTCAGAACGGCGTTGGGGGTGAAGTCGAGGAGGTGGAATCCATAGGTGTTCATGATGTCGCAGAAGAAATCAGAGAAGGGCGGGCAGAGCCCACAATAGAAGAACAACGCGAAGAAGGCGTACCCATTTGGGGCAGTCTTACAGGCGGCGGCGGGGAGAACCCTTGTGCGCGGATGCGCGCGCGTCTCCGCCGACCAGAACAGGGAATAGTCCGCCCTCAGCTCCCTCGCGCCGAGCCTGGGGGGGAAAACAGCCCGCGTCTTCCGCAGCGCCGCGAGCCGCTGCGCCTCGGTCGTCTTCACGGTCTTCCCCCTGTCGGCTTTCGGAGCCATGGCGGAAGCAGTGGAGGGGGTCAACGGCGTTGGTGGTGCTGGCGGCGGTGGGGGGCGAAGCGCTGCTCTCTCTTTCTCTCTGCTTTGGGGAGGCGAGGAAGCGGCGGAGATTTCTGAGATTGGGAACGGCAACGGGCGAGTGGCCCAACTGCCCCTGTTTCCCCTGCTTATAAAGGGGGAGGGGGGGGGGGCGGACGTTCCGCATTTCCGAGTAAAGAAACCCCACGACCTCTCCCACGACGCCGCATCTGACGCGTGCCGTTCGGGGAGGGCGTGGTGGAAGCGGAGGGACGTGCGGCGTGACCTAGGCCGCGTGTGCCCGTGCACTGTTTTGGGCCTGACCCAACAACGCTCGGCATCGTGTCTGGCCCAGGCCCGGGGGCTCCTGTCGGTGTACTAAAGTAGGGGTACCCTTAGTACCCCGAACTTGTGCAAGGGCAGTCGCAGCGTCCCGCGGCAAGGCCTGCCAGGTCACCGCCAAGGTCCTCCGTGGTCCCTTTGAAGACCATTCAAGAACAAAGTACTCAAGACAAGACCCCGGCAAGAGGAGCTTGCCGGGAAGAAGGCAAGACCCCGGCAAGAGGAGCTTGCCGGGAAGGCCATCAGAAGCGTCCCAAGGCCCCAGCAAGAGGCGCTTGCCGGGAAGGCCATCCAAGGCATTCCAAGGAACTTGCCGCGGCGCGCTACGCGCCCCGACAAGGCCCGGTGAGCGACAAGCTCCCGGAAGCGACAAGTCGACGGCCGCGGCAAGGCGCTTGCCGCGGCAAGCCCCCACTCCACGCCCGCGCTCCAGCACATCCACCCACGTGTCGCTCCGGGGCCCCTCCCAAGCGCACGTGGTAGGAGGCTGTGCAGCTAGGGGTGTGCGGTGGCACGCAGGCGCTGACAAGACAACCATCGTGGCAAGACGGTGGCGTCCCTAGCGGTCCCTTTCGGTGCTGTCTAGGCGACACAGACGGACATTTAATGCCCTTGTCCCCTGCCGTCAGGGTTAGGTATGATAACACTGTAGCGGGTAGCTGTGCCTACTGCAGCACCTAGCTGTGCCTACCCACGGCACCCTTTCCATTTTTTGCCTTGGCCCCCGTTGCTCTATGTCGGTAACCCGTTGAGTATAAAAGGAGGCCCGTGTGCAACGTAGAGGAGGGTCGGCCATTTTGAGAGCCTTGGAGAGGAGGCCATTCCAACGCCCACGCTCAGTCTCGCTAGTCGCCGGTGTGCACTGTAGCACCCCGCGCTCCCGAGCTAGAAATCAATACCAAACCACAAAGCAGGAGTAGGGTTTTACGCATCCGTGCGGCCCGAACCTGGGTAAATCGCTCGCGTGCTTCGCCTCGATTTACTCCTCGCACGACCAACCGCCCGCGCGCTTCGCCTCGATCTGCTCTTTGCGCAACCTCCGCCCCCCGCCGAACCAAAAGGGACCCGGTCCGCCGGTCCCATAGGTGTCCGTGGATCAGAAACCCCGGCATCTCTGGCGCGCCAGGTAGGGGGCGTCGAAGTTGTGTGAATCAGATCCGGCGTCCTCGCGGGCTAGATCTTCATGTTCTTCATCGATCTTCGCCATCTTCATCAACATGCCACCGAAGAAGAAAGTTTCGGAGGCAGCTGCTCCGTCCGCGCCGAGCCACCCACCGCCGGAGCAAACGGATGGTGGGGCAGGCGCCGATGGAAGGGCACGCATCGACGAGGGAACTCACGGTGCTGCCAGGTCCCAGGGCAAGGCCGCGCTGCCCATCGGCGGCGTGGCCGGCTCCCACAACGACCGGGCGCACTCCAAGACCTCGGTGTCCGTGCATGCTCCGCGCCCATCTCAGGAGGCGCGGGACCGGCAGCGTCATGGTACTCACGGTACCATGCACTCGCTGGATCAAGATCGAGCTGGTGGATCTCGGAGCGCCCAAGACCACCATGCACGTCAACACACCCAGAACAGATAAGTTGCCAAAGCCTGAGCAACCAGATCTCTAATTTTTAAGCTATCCCCTGTGGATCGGCTCACTTTGTATGAGAAGCTTGTGCGCGGAGGAGCCAACTCGTAGCTGGCTGCGCCCTTGCGTTGTTTCGAGCTCGCTCAACAACACTAGGTGAGCTGCGGCTAGTTGCTACACTAGCCGCGCCCTTGCATTGTTTTGAGCCTGCTCAACAATGTAAGTTAGCTGCGGCTAGTTGCTTAACTAGCCGTGCCCTTACTTTGCTTCGAGCCCCGCTCAGCAACTTAAGTGAGCTGCAGCTAGCTGCGACAAGGTTTCTTGCCGGTAGCGGCACCGCCAGCAGCCTGCTGACGTTTCGCACTCAGCGCTCGCGGCCCTGGTGCCTGCGCCGGCAAGTTCCCTAAAAGCGTGGGGGAAAAACACACAAAGTTGACGCTGAAGTGGGAAGGCCCTTACCGGGTGAAACGAGTCACTGGGCCCGGCGCCGTCCGCCTTGAGACCGAAGATAGCATCCGAGTGAGCAACTCCTGGAACATCGAGCATCTTCGTAAGTTTTACCCGTAAGGCGCGGTTGTCGGACCCTGTCCGGTAACCACCCCTTTGTACAAAGTCTTGCCGCAGTTGCATGTGATCCTTTGTACAAAGCTGGGCGCAGATCCCGTGCGCAGCAGAGCTCGCGTGCTCCGCACATTTTGTCGATTTTATGCTTTCTATTTTCTGGCATATATGATCTGACATTTGTGCAGCACCAGCCCCACAGTAAGCGATAACGAGCCGCAAGGCTCTATATCTTTATTTTCTCTTCTTTCTTTTCTTCCAAGGAAAGAAAGGTTCCCTCGCCCACAAGTTTGCTGGGGGGGAAGGGAGAAGAAAAGGGTATGGACCAGGCGTCGTTCAAGAATTTCGTCTTGTCGGGAAGCAAACGACAGAAAAGCTAAGTTGCCAAAGTTTGAGCAGCCAATTTTTTTAAATTTCAAAGTTATCTCCCTTGAACGACTGCACTTTGTATGGGAAACCTGTGCGTGGAGGAGCCAACTCGTAGCTGGCTGCGCCCTTGCGTTGTTTCGAGCTCGCTCAACAACATTAGGTGAGCTGCGACTAGTTGCTACACTAGCCGCGCCCTTGCATTGTTTTGAGCCTGCTCAACAACGTAAGTTAGCTGCGGCTAGTTGCTTAACTAGCCGCGCCCTTACTTTGCTTCGAGCCCCGCTCAGCAACTTAAGTGAGCTGCAGCTGGCTGCGACAAGGTTTTTTGCCGGTAGCGGCACCGCCAGTTCCGCGCCCAGCGCTCGCGGTTCGGATGCCTGCACCGGCAAGTTCCCTAAAAGCGTAGGGCAAAAACATACAAAGGGAGGAGTCAAGTAAAGGGAATAACATTGCAATGGCTACCCAGAAGAAAGTTATATTACAAAATAGCTTGTCGCAGCTCTAATAAATGTTTTCTATGACATAGCTAGCAGCGACAAGGAAAGAAGGAAGCCGGCGGCCTAGTCGACGCGGTCGCCCTCGACCCTCTTGATCCCGCTCACCTTGTCCACAATGGGTGCGACAAGGGCCTTGAGCTCTTCCTGATCGATATCAGGCGGCAAGGATCTGAGGACGTTGTGGAGGCGGAGGCCTGGATTGTGGAAGGCCACCTTCATCAACACCTTCTGAAGGGCTCCCGCACAGATCTCGCGCGACTCGTCGGCCAGCCGCTTCGGGATCTCATCCCGGAGCCGCTGGAGCGCCGTCGCCACGCCTTGGAAGAACATAGTGAGCTTGGTGCTAGGTTGGAGGTTCTCGTCGGAGGAGTACCCGAAGTCCTCCACCCCCAGCTGCGCCAGCTCCTTATCGATGTCCCCGACGGCGTTCACGAGGCTCTCCGTCTAGTGCTCCACCGTATCCCTAAAGGCGTTTTGGGTGGTGGCAGCACTCTCCAGCAACGCCTTGTCGGCATCGATCTCCTTCTTCAGGGCCGCCTCCCGCTCCTTGGCGCCGTCCAGCGCCTTGGTCAAAGCGACCAGCCTCGACTCGAGGGCGGCGTTGGAGTCCTTGGTGGCGCTGAGCTCTTCGCCATATGCTTTGCGGTCAGCCTCCAGCTGCACCACCTTCATCTCCAGCACCTTTTTGGCGGCCTCGGCAGCGGCGGCAGCGTCCTCCGCTTGCTTGAGGGCTCCGCCCAGCTTCTCCTCGCGTGCGGCAAGCTCCTCCTCGTGAGCGTCAAGGTTGACCTTCCGCTGCGCCTGCTCACCCTCTTCCGCGGCTAGCTTCATGGCGGCCAGTCGCTGCAGCTCTTCGGCTTCGGCCTTCTCGAGGAGAAAGGCCTTCTTCGCTTCAGCGAGCTGCTCCCGCTCCTCCGCCAGGGATCGGAGAGCTTCCCGGTGGAAACCCCCGAGCTCGTCTGCGCGCTTCTCAATGTCTGCTCCCGCCTTCGCGACAAGCGCCTCGCGGGACTCCAGCTTGGCTTGTCGCGCGCGGTAGAGCGACATCAACCTGCGCAGCAGCCGCTCCTCTTCGGGCTCGTTGCTGCTGCTGCTCGGCGCGTCGACCAGCTTCAGACCCGCGGAGGCAAGCACTTCCCCGTCGAAGACCTCCCCCTCGACCGGCGCCCTGGAGCTTGACGCCCAGGGGAGGTTGATGAAGACGCCTTCGCCGGCCTTCAAGTAAGCGCCCGGCTGGGGCTCCTCGGTACTTGGCGCTGCGGCTTCGGCGGATGGGTCGGCGGTCGGCATAGCGCTTGGCGCTCCTGCGGCCCCAGGGCCATCAGTACGATCGCCAGATTCCTCGCCAGTTGCTGCGGCACCAGCCTTGGCGGCCTCGGCGCCGGCGGCGTCTCCAGCACCGGCAGCTTCGTCGGCGGCGACCTCTGTCTCCATCTGCTCCGCAGCGAATGGATCTGACGGCCGGCAAAGGGGAGAAGAGTCAAGCAAAATCCAGCAAGAACTCGAGAAGATCAGGAGAAAAAGAACCCAAGGGGAAGTTTTGAAGCAAGAAGATTACCTGCGCTGGGCTCGGCGGCCATGGTCTCTGCCGCTGGGGAGATGCTGGTGCCGTCCCTTGGCGGAGAGCTTCCCCTTGCCGGGGAGCCGCCCCTTGCCGGAGAATCTCTTGCCGGAGAATTTCCCCTTGGCGGCGTAGTTGTAGCAGATGGCATGCCGGGGGCTGTCCCCGGACGCTCCTGGTGGGGCTGCTCTGCTCCTACACAAGTCAACAAGCAGATATCAGCAAAGACAAGTACCCATGCGCGCCTCGCCGCGGAAAGTAATTCACGCACTTACGCTGGGGGCTGCCGTGGAGGAAAGTCGCCAGCTTCGGCAAGGTCGTCTCGGACGTGCCACCTGTTGTCGCAGTGGGCTCGTCCTCGATGATGACCGTCGGGGCCCTAGCTCTCTTTGCCGCTCTCTGGGCCAGAGTCCTAAAAAGGAGCAGGTTCAGGGAAAAGCAATTGAGAAACAAGAACAACAGCAAAAACCGAAGAAATGCAAGTGCAGCAAGAGAAGCTTACTCTTCTTCATCCTCCTCGTCGGAGCTCAACGCAGAGAAGTCGAAGCCCGGCGCGCTCCCAGAGCGAGGAGGCAGAGGAGAAGCTTCCCTTGGCCGCTTAGTGGGAGCAGTGGTGGTGGCCTGAGAAGACCCCGCCCCGACTGTCGGCGCGGCACGGGAAGCGACAGGGACCGAAGTGGTGGTCCGGCTGGACCCCGCTCCAGTTGCCATCGTAGCATGAGGCACTCCCGCGGCAATGGTGTTTGCCGTGGTCGAGCGCGTCACGCGGCGTGGCGACTGTTGACCCGTTTGCCGCTCCGCCGCATCGCCAACCTTGCGGAGACGCCTTCTGGGCGGCGTTGGGGGCTCTGATTCTGGTGGGCTGTCCGGAGGCAAGGAGGAAGAGGAGTCGATTTTCCGCGAGCTGCCCGTATCTTTGGTAGGCTCGCTTGGCTCAGCATCTTGCCCGGCAAGCCCCTCCTTGCCGGCAGGCTCCCCTTGCTCGCCACAGCTCGCCACTTCTGCCGCGTCTGCTTCCACGGTGGTGAACCCAAACTCGCCCGCGGCTGCGGCTTCCGCCGCCTCCTCCAGCCTGGTGGCGATGCACGCCATCTCCGCGTCGGTGGTGTCGTGGGTAAGGCCGTCCTTCTCGTCGGCACGAACTGCCACTTCCACCAAGCCGTCGAAGAACTGCTGCACGACCTCGTCGGCAGGCTCCTGCCAAGTTGGCACAATCCCGTGCGAGTCGCATTCCGGCATCATTGCACGGATGCGGTCGAGCGCGGAGTTGTTGCACAAAGGCACGACGCCCCCCGGCAACCTGAACACCTCGGGATGCTGGGGGTCATATCTGAACAGCTCCTGCAGCATCGCGTGGAGCTCCAGAACTGTGAAGTTGTAGTTGAGGCCCGGCAGCAGCCTCATAATGTCTGCCGCGTTCTTGAACTCCCAAGTTGGCCTCCCCCGCTCTTGCAGGGGGGCGATGCGGCGGCGGAGGAAGTCTGCGCCAACCGCGCCGACAGTGAGCCCGACATTCCGGAGGCGCAGGATCCTGGTGACGGCGATCCCCAGCCTGTCGTCCTCCGGGGCCAGGTCGCTCCAGTCGTCGCCGCGCGCCACCGGGGTTTGGCGCCGGGCGGTGAAAGGCTGCGGACTCTCCTCGACAATCCATCACCAATCAGCCCTCCACTCCTCCCACTTGCCGCGGAACTCTCCCTCCAGATAGGTCTCCTTCTTGCCGGTCCTCGAGATCCAGGCGATCCCGCCGGATAGAGGCTCTCCTCTCTCTACTCGAGGAGTGAAGAAATGGCGGAAGAGGGCTACGTTGGGAAGAACTCCGACAAAGTTTTCGCAGAGATGCGCGAAAACTGCCATCGTCAGAACGGCGTTGGGGGTGAAGTCGAGGAGGTGGAATCCATAGGTGTTCATGATGTCGCAGAAGAAATCAGAGAAGGGCGGGCAGAGCCCACAATAGAAGAACAACGCGAAGAAGGCGTACCCATTTGGGGCAGTCTTACAGGCGGCGGCGGGGAGAACCCTTGTGCGCGGATGCGCGCGCGTCTCCGCCGACCAGAACAGGGAATAGTCCGCCCTCAGCTCCCTCGCGCCGAGCCTGGGGGGGAAAACAGCCCGCGTCTTCCGCAGCGCCGCGAGCCGCTGCGCCTCGGTCGTCTTCACGGTCTTCCCCCTGTCGGCTTTCGGAGCCATGGCGGAAGCAGTGGAGGGGGTCAACGGCGTTGGTGGTGCTGGCGGCGGTGGGGGGCGAAGCGCTGCTCTCTCTTTCTCTCTGCTTTGGGGAGGCGAGGAAGCGGCGGAGATTTCTGAGATTGGGAACGGCAACGGGCGAGTGGCCCAACTGCCCCTGTTTCCCCTGCTTATAAAGGGGGAGGGGGGGGGGGGCGGACGTTCCGCATTTCCGAGTAAAGAAACCCCACGACCTCTCCCACGACGCCGCATCTGACGCGTGCCGTTCGGGGAGGGCGTGGTGGAAGCGGAGGGACGTGCGGCGTGACCTAGGCCGCGTGTGCCCGTGCACTGTTTTGGGCCTGACCCAACAACGCTCGGCATCGTGTCTGGCCCAGGCCCGGGGGCTCCTGTCGGTGTACTAAAGTAGGGGTACCCTTAGTACCCCGAACTTGTGCAAGGGCAGTCGCAGCGTCCCGCGGCAAGGCCTGCCAGGTCACCGCCAAGGTCCTCCGTGGTCCCTTTGAAGACCATTCAAGAACAAAGTACTCAAGACAAGACCCCGGCAAGAGGAGCTTGCCGGGAAGAAGGCAAGACCCCGGCAAGAGGAGCTTGCCGGGAAGGCCATCAGAAGCGTCCCAAGGCCCCAGCAAGAGGCGCTTGCCGGGAAGGCCATCCAAGGCATTCCAAGGAACTTGCCGCGGCGCGCTACGCGCCCCGACAAGGCCCGGTGAGCGACAAGCTCCCGGAAGCGACAAGTCGACGGCCGCGGCAAGGCGCTTGCCGCGGCAAGCCCCCACTCCACGCCCGCGCTCCAGCACATCCACCCACGTGTCGCTCCGGGGCCCCTCCCAAGCGCACGTGGCAGGAGGCTGTGCAGCTAGGGGTGTGCGGTGGCACGCAGGCGCTGACAAGACAACCATCGTGGCAAGACGGTGGCGTCCCTAGCGGTCCCTTTCGGTGCTGTCTAGGCGACACAGACGGACATTTAATGCCCTTGTCCCCTGCCGTCAGGGTTAGGTATGATAACACTGTAGCGGGTAGCTGTGCCTACTGCAGCACCTAGCTGTGCCTACCCACGGCACCCTTTCCATTTTTTGCCTTGGCCCCCGTTGCTCTATGTCGGTAACCCGTTGAGTATAAAAGGAGGCCCGTGTGCAACGTAGAGGAGGGTCGGCCATTTTGAGAGCCTTGGAGAGGAGGCCATTCCAACGCCCACGCTCAGTCTCGCTAGTCGCCGGTGTGCACTGTAGCACCCCGCGCTCCCGAGCTAGAAATCAATACCAAACCACAAAGCAGGAGTAGGGTTTTACGCATCCGTGCGGCCCGAACCTGGGTAAATCGCTCGCGTGCTTCGCCTCGATTTACTCCTCGCACGACCAACTGCCCGCGCGCTTCGCCTCGATCTGCTCTTTGCGCAACCTCCGCCCCCTGCCGAACCAAAAGGGACCCGGTCCGCCGGTCCCATAGGTGTCCGTGGATCAGAAACCCCGGCAATCGTATTACTTGGATCGAGACTTTGTGATCATCATGTAGCCACGACACAACCAACACGATGGTCTCCGTGGCCATGTAGACATCACACCATGCACCGTTGGCCGCCTAGAACCTCTAGCCATGCATCGATAGTCATCACGTCTCGCATGCATTTGTGATGCTAGCAATGTCATGACGTGATGTCATAAACTAAAAGGCGTGTGACAATAATTTGAAAAAACAACAAGAAAATACTCCGTCCCAAAATTTTGACTAAAACATGATTTGATACGTTGGTATTTACACAAATCAAAGACAAGAATTTTGCGACGGATGGAGTACTAAAGGATCATAAAAGAGCCACCCTGTATTTTGTGTGGTTAGGATCATGGATATTGAAAGTCTCCATGTTATCGTCGTGGCAGATTCCCCTGTTGATACCCCGGCCGTCAATGGTCCTTAACTATTCAACATTCTAGATAAGTAGTTATTATGAATTCTGACAAGAAGCGATCCAATTTTTTTTATTTACAAAGAAACTAATTAACAATGCTCAAGTAAAACAGTGATGAAATCCAGCTTCTTTATGCATTAGCCGCTGCTTAGAGATAATCAATGCTTAAAATCATTGTCACAATCACTTAGTAGATCATTAAATTAAAACCAAAAATCAGTGCTCAAAGAACAAAACCAGCAAAGCATTTACTCAACATTTTAAGACCTTATTTGCCTAGTGCATAACTCGTGCTCAGCGCAAATCAATCTTTCTGTTATTATCACAATCATCTGCATAGGAAATTCAATTCCAAGGTGCAGCTACGAAATAGTATAAGCACAATAACCAACCATAGCCGGATTATTAGCAGAACAATTTATATAGATCAAAAAATGACCTCTAAAGTGCTCAACACATGTAACCTAGCAAGTTAGGTAACACATCTACACAATCTGGATAGGCACCTCATCGATTAAAGAAAAAAAGAAACCCTGTACTTCCCCAAAAATAGAGAAAAGGACAGACCAGACATTTCCTTTTTGAGTCACCATCTTCCTTCTTGAAAACCACATGTACACACTCATCATGTATACCATAACACATCAGAATCTGTTAACGAGCGCTCACAAGCTTAACTAGCTTCAAACAAACCTAGCCAATCAGGATTTTATGCTACTTAATCTAAATGAGCCGATGATTAATGAGCACGAGTTTAACAAGAAGAGATGCCAAACCACACACCAATTAACATAGTTCTACCTTAGTTCAACACTTCCATACATACAAAAGCAAGCACCACTTAGTAGTACTGGTGCACATAGTTCGACCATAAACGTTCACCAACAAAGTATAGCATAGGGTAGTACTTAGCATAGTTAAAACCAAAAGAGCATCAGTTCTAGCTGTGAGGGTGCGCACTTCCCTAAAGCCTCAAAGAAGCCTCATCAAGTACTTGGCATACGCGGCATGCTTCACCCTAAAAGCATAGCCATTCTTGATGCTGCCTTGGGATGTTCCGACTGCATGGTTGATGGTACTTCTCAGGTCGCCTTTCATCAGCTTGTTGCAGTAAGGGCATCCGTAGCCCCCCTTCCGATTCTTGGCCTGATACGTTTCTCAAGCACACCACTATTCAGCTCCCTCGCCTTCTGCCTCCTGTAGATCCTCTGGGTTTCTTGGTCGCTGTCGACGTCATCACTTAGGGCCTACATGTAGTACCAAATGTTGCGTAAGTATATCTAATATGAGAATTCAGCAGGCACATAGTCTATGAAACATAATGTAATTGATGACAGCGTAAAATATCTTCAAATGATGTTGAAACAATAAATGCATAACTTATTAGTTGGTAAATAAGCAACTAAATGGGATAGTACCATATAGTAAAAAAAATGAAGGATCAATCATACATGTCGAAGAGAGCACTAGCATTGCCACATTTTGCCACACATTTTTCCCAAGCTTGCCTAAGGTTAGTTCATCAAAATGAGCGCGACAAGTTGGCAAGCCTAAGGGAACCTTGCCACACTTTTTGTGTGTATGCCATGTGGCACCCAAGTGTGGCTTGCCTAAGGTGTGGCTGGAACCAAACACTCACTTAAGTTGGTCAAACTTGCCTAACCTTAGGTATGGCAATCTTTGGCAGAGTCACTAACCAAACAGCCTTTAGTGCAACAAAATTCACTTGTTACGTAAAAATGCATGAACTGATGATGTAACATGGCAGAGCAGCATACAGATGTACTAATGCAAAAAATAGACTTATAACTTACATGCATGACTAGATAAAATAGCTCATGAGCTGTATCTATTTAGGGTTAGAATTTTGTGTGTTTATGATGATGGATATTGAAAGTCCACATGTTATCGTCGTGGAAGTTTCCCCTGTTGATCGATACCCCACCCATCAATGTTCCTGAACCCTTCAATGTTCTAGGTAAAGTAGTTAATTATTATGAATTCTGACAATAAGTGATCCCAAATGTTGTACTTATAAAAAAGGGTTTTTATCATTTATGCCACCAGTTGTGTCCCACAATTAAGTATCACCACTAGGAATTTCTACTGCTAAAAAAGCCATCGCTTCTTTAGACACATGCTCAAAAATGCCACTGCACATCATTATTGTGATATCAAATCTATCTTGACATGCTATAATGGCATCAATACCTATGGACCAACATTCCAGCTCTCCCTCTATCTCACTACAATAAAGTGTGGGCCCACTTGATCCCAACAGCGTTCTTATTTTCCTATAAAATTATTCGCTTACTTACTCCTCACAAGTGGGGCCATACTTATCATTGTGAGATAGAGAGAACTGAAATGTGGGCCTGGGCTTTTTTTGTCATATTGGATGGTCAACAAGTTTTAAATGAAAATAACAATGTCTAATGGCATTATTGAGCAAACATCTAACGGAACGATGGCATTTTTTATACATCTAATGGCATTTCTGAGTAAGCATGTCACGAATCGATGGCATTTTTGAGCGGCTATAACTTCTAAGGGAAAAACTGAGTAGTGGGATACAACTGGTGGCATAAATAATAAAAACCCTACAAAAGAACTAATTAAAACAACTCAAGTAAAACATTGATGATATCCAATTTCTTTCTAAAATAGCCATTGCTTAGAGATAATCAATGTTTAAAATCATTGCCACATCCACTGATGGAACATTTAAACCAAAGATCGATCAAGTGCAACCAAACATGTACTCAACATTTTAATACCTTATTTGCCTTGTACTGACCAGAGAAAACCTAGGATATTACAAAATAAATAAATAAATAAATAAATAAAGGGGATAGATGACTAACCTCTTCTTCGTTCTCTTCGGCGACGACCATAGGTGGGGGCAGGGGAGGAAACATCCGCGGCAGACGAACACCCGGCTGAGGCTGAGGAGCCACCACCTGCTCCGGCAGAGGAGCCAGAGGAGCTACCTGTTCCGGATTATTAGCAGAATAATTTATATAGGTCAAAAACTGACATATACATGCCTCAATAAATGTAATCTAGCTACACAGCTGCGGATCCAGGATTTCATACTTGGGTGTTCAAAAATTTATATTGCAAACTAAAACCACAACAATATTTTTCAAATGGAGGGAGTAATATCTAAAATGTACATGTGAAAAGATTCTTAGTCCATCGTAATGACAGTACTGACATGAATGACAGAAAATGAAGATTATTTACTTCATGACCATACAATATGACATTTTCATAAACAAGGCATGGTGTTGTTATCCTTAAGTTGCAGAAAATATTTTCACAATCACCTACGTAGGCAATTCAATTCCAAGGTCAAGCTACGTATTTGTATTAGCACAGTCACCAAACCTAGGTAGCTTTATTAGCAGAATAATTTATCTACATCAAAATATTGCCTATACAGGGCTCAACACATGTAACCTAGCTAGTTACCTAACAAATCTACAGAATATTGATATGGAGTCCATCGATAAAAGATAAAAAGAAACCTTGGCCTTCCCCAAAAATAGAGAAAAGGACTGACCAGAGCACACCTAGGATTTTACAAAAAACTAAATGAGATAGATGACTAACATCGTCTTTGTTGACGTCGCCAGCGACCACAGGCTCGGGCACCGGAGGCGTCACCCACGGCAGAGGAGACACCTGCTCTGTCTTAGGAGTCATAGCAGCTACCAGGGCCCACATAAATGGCTGTGCAAGGACAGTTTCATGCCAGTCAAGTACCATATATAAGAAATTTCGGCCAAAAAAATTCGGGTGCAGTACTGTACGTCTGTACCGGTGCTGCTGCTATCAAAATTTGGCATCAACACATTTTGGATGCACGAGAACCATGAGATCCGAGTGGTTCGTAGATCTTAAATAAAGATAACCTATTCCATGAGGAGTCGACCCCCACACCCATGCACCCATGTGGATCCGCCCTGAAACCTAACGGATCTAACGAATCTAGGTTGACACCTATGATTGACCAGAGCACACCTAGGATTTTACAAAAAATTAAAGGAGATAGATGACTAACGTCTTCTTTGTTGACATCGCCGACGACCACAGGCTCGTGCACAGGAGGCGTCACCTGCTCCGTCTGAGGAGCCAGAGCAGCTACCTGGTCCCACATAAATAGAAGAATACTTTATATAGATCAAAAAATGTCATATACATGCCTAAACTAATGCAACCTAGCAACAGAGCTTCGGATCCAGGATTTCAAAGTTGGGTGTTCAAAAATTAATATTGCAAACCAAAACCACAACAATATATTTCAAACGGCTGAGATCAAGTTGGCTTTTGAGTCCAGAAGGCATTCTTCTGCCTTTGCTTCTGTTACTCAAGAAATTAAAGAGTTAGGAGTACGTAATAGCTAAAATGTTCATGTGAAAATATTATTTTTTTCATCATACTGACAGTACAGACATGAATGACAGAAAATGAAGATTATTTAGTATGACATTTTCGTAAACAAGGCATGGTGTTGTTATCCTTTACTTGCAGAAAATATTATGATGAAAATAAGCAACCAAATAATATATTTCAAATAGGGATGATAACAAGTCAATAATATTACAGCCTATGGTAATTGGACTCCAGGAATCAAGCAATTGGTGTAGATAAAATTGAACGACAAAAAATGTGTCTACTGGATTAAGCGTAAGAGGCTAGTTTTATAGAAATTGACATGAAGTTTAGTGCATAAACTACACCACTTTTAGTACATTTAAAATAAAAGAACCATATATAAGAAATTTGGGGCAAATAATTTCGGGTGGTTGGTAGATCTATCTTAAAATTTGGCATCAACACATTTTCGATGCACGAGAGCCATGGATCGGAGTGGTTGGTAGATCCTAAAAACAAGATAACCTATGCAATGAGGAGCCGACCCCCACACCCATGCACCCATGTGGACCAAACCTACCTGATCTAACGAATCTAGGTACGGATTTCATAGATGGAAGAAAAGCAGAAACCCTAGCCATGCCCAAAAATAGATAAGGGACTGAACAAGGAAACCTAGGATATTTCCTAAAATAGGACTGACCTCTTTTTCGTCATCATCGCCGTCGACGTTGACCACGGGCTGCGGTAGAGGAGGCAGATGGCGTGGCAGAGGAGTCACCTGCTCCGGCGTAGGTGACACCTGCACCGGAGCCTGGATGTGGTCGACGACGTCACGGCTGCCCTACTGCCGGCTGGACCCCTCGCCGGCGGGGAGGGGTTTCTCCATGTGCAGCTTCGCACGGCGCTTGGATGCTTCGTGCGCCATGGCGTCGACCCTCCCTCCCATGGTGCGCTTGGGCATCTCGACGGCGGAGGTGCAGCAGCGGGAAGGGAGCAGTGGCGGGGTGGGCAGGCGAGTGGTGAGGCGTGGGAGGAGAAAACCCTCGAATTTGTAGATGGGGAAGAGGACAACGACGATGTGATAAATGCTAATGGGGAAGCGGAGCGTGCTATGGGGAAGAGGAGCCGCCGATTTAGTCATGGGCAGTCAAAAGGAGTTGTTGCCATGTTCGCACCTCCCCGTGCATTGTTCACACCAACACATCTTGCCACGTCAAAACGTAACTTCTCACTTCTCACTAAAATGAATAGCCCGATCGTGCACAACCATGATTTAGGAGTAATGCAACTTCCCTTCAAAAAATTGTGTAATGCAACTGCTCCCTCATTACACAGAACAAAGTCATACAGCGGGACAACTGAATTTGTAGGCTTGTTTCATCTGCACGTGTCATGTTTTATATTTGTCCTAAAATATGTTGTAAAACTTTACAAACAATGGAATGGAAAATGGATGTGACAAAACTTCGTCAGCAACCGCGCGGATTCATCTGCCATATATCTGATGTCCGGTACCGAGGAGGGGAATGTTGATCCACGCGATGCCATGTGTTTCGTCTGGACCCATATCATGCACCCCGAGCCAACCGGGCCAAAACATGCGCCGCTAGCCTTCTCGATCCAAACAACGAGCTAGTGTCCACCATGCGTAGAGATGCTCATGCGGACAGGTTTGCTAGCACTAGTGAATGACGTCGGATCTGGGTGTGCAATATGTGAAGCCGCGTGTCTCTTTGGCGTGCCTGGCATACCGAAGGGACTCGTCGAAGGTCCAACGAACCGCGGTGGGGTAAATGCTGGATGTATGGTGTGGGTCAACCTGGCTAATGGTGCATGGTTTGAGTTTAGGTGGCTAGGTTTGCATGGCTGGGGGCTAGATGGCTAATGAGTGCGCATGTGTCATCTATACATTGTTAAGGTTGAATGGTGGTTGTCTACGTGGCCATGCGTGCATGCATGGTGTGGGTCCAGTTTGCGTTCGGCGCACGGGATGTGCCTTGGTGGGTAGGGCCCAAAACTTGCGACACAGAGTTCTGAAGCAGATGAAGGGGCGGGCCCCGGTCTTCATCCACAAGCAGGACTTGTTCCCTCTCGATGGCTAGCTCCGGGATGCGTTTTGGTCTCGTTTACACACAGCCTATGTGAAGGCTTATGCGTGCCGCTCTCTATGTTCGACCACACCCACACCGCGAAAGGTCCCAAGAAATTTGGATCCCTCATGAATTTGCACGGATTATAGCGGTGGCAGATGAGACCCGACACTTTTTGCCCTTAACAATGGCTCTGAGGCGGCCCTGCCCATTGGTCGCACATGGCACATATATGGACCAGTGCTTAGCATGGAACTATCACCCCCAATCCCTGCTGTGATTTCATGTGGCCGCGGTATAGATCCTGAATTTCCGAGGATATTGCCCTAGAAATGCGGCAAATGTCCCGAATATGGCAAGCGCGGGCTCCGAGAAAGGCCGGACCTTGCATGCGCTTTTGGATTGTTCTCCGTTGACCCAAGAGAGAGCATCAACGAAAATGGAGGAACAGGCCCGCATTCATTGCGCAAACCGGACACGTTACCTCAAGGTAGCTAGATCCAAACCATGCACCCCCGCCGTCTAGACCCACGTGGTGCACCACTTAGACACTAGACCCACATCACTTACGCCGGCCCCCAAGCCAACCATTCCCCGTGTAGACTCATATGCCGCACCCCGCAAAATAGCTTAGCACAAGACTTCCACCCCGATTTCCACAACATGCACCACTACACATAAGTGTCCAAAAAATGGACTATCGCATTATCAACATTTTTTTGCCAAAACAAGTAAGTTGTTTTTAAATTGCTTGAAAATAGCAAGGTTTCTGTTAAATTATAATTTCATTAATTACACATTATAACGTGCATTTGTTGTCCCTCAAAAAGGGGTGCATTCCTTTTTGTAAACCCACAAAATTACTTCCTTTCCCTCGAAAAAATGAATCCTTCTTCACCCTCTCACGATCACGTTCACGGTGGCCTCACCCTATAATCTAGGAGTGGTCGTTCCAATCTCCCCACGGGGGACAACTTCCACGCACTATCTATCTTGGTTGGTTGCAACCATCTCGCCATCATGGTTTTTTATGGGAAAATCACATTCTTTTGTTTTTCCTTCCAAAGATATGTGGCGAAAAAACATGGAACAAAAATTGTAGAAGGCATGGTGGGATACGTGCACATGTTGTCTTTTTGTACTACAAGTGCACTTGTTGGCAAGTTGCATGTGCACGTGTCATGTTTCATATTTTTATTGAAAATTATGTTGTACACCTTTACATAGACGCTTGAATTATTGTTTTCGTATGTTAAGAATTCCTAAATATTGAAATTCAGCATGCACATAACACATGGTTTCCAAGCTTCGTCAGCGACTGCTTGGATTCGTCTGGTATATGCCCGCTGTCTGGTATTGGGCAGGGGAATGTGGATCCATGCGATGCCATGCGTTTCATCTGGACCCATGTCATGCACCCCAACCAATCGGGCCGACATCATGTGCTGCTAGGCTTCTCGATCCTAACCATGCGCTAGTGTCCATCATTTTGGCTGGCACTAGTGAATGACGTCGTATCTTGGTGTGCAATATGTGTAGTCGCGTTTTGCTTTGACATACCTGAAATACCGAGGGAAGGGACTTGTGTCGGAGGTCCAATGAGCCGAGGAGGGGTCAATAATGGATGGATGGTGTGGGTGAACCTGGCAAACGGTTCACGGTTTGAGTGAAGCTGGCTAGGTGTGCATGGCTGGGTGCTAGATGGCTAATGAGTGCGCATGCGTCTTGTGTACATTGTCAAGGTTCACCGGTGAGTGTCTACTTGGCCACGCGTGCATGCATGGTGTGGGTCCAGTTGGTGTGTGGCGCACGGGACGAGCCTTGGTTGCTAGGGTCCACATCTTGCGGCACGGAGTTCTGAAGCAGATGAAGGGGCAGGCCCCGCACACCGTTCGTAGGCCAGATTCGTTTCCTCTCAATGGACAATGGCTCCGAGACGGCCCTTCTCTTTGGTGGCACATGGCCCATATATATGGACCAAAGAGCTTAGCATGTGATTGTTACCCCATTCCCTGCTATGATTTCATGTGGCCGCGGTATAGATCATGAATTCCCGATGATACTACCCTAGAAATGCGGCAACTGTTCCGAATATGGCACGCGGGACCCAAGAAAGGCCGGGACCTAGCATGCGCGTTTGGATTGTTCTCCGTTGACCCGAGAGAAAGCACCGATGAAAACGGAGGAACGGGCCCGCACTCAGTGCGCAAACCGGATGCGTTATCTCAAGGTAGCTAGATCCAAACCATGCACCCCCGCCGTCTAGACTCATGTGGCGCACCACTTACGCGGTAGACCCACACCACTTACACCGGCCCCCAAGCCCAAGAATTCCCCCCGGGTAGACTCATATGTCGCACACCACAAAATAGAATTAGCACAAGACTTGCACCCTGATTCACCAGGTTACTACCTTGTGCACCCCTAGCCAGCATGATACGCTGCATGCACCTAGAGCCACCTGGGCCCACAGCATGCACCACTACACGTACATGTCCACAAAATGAACTAACCCATAATCAACTTTTTTCCCAAAACAATTTAGTTATTTTTATAATGGCTTGAAAATAGCAAGGTTTCTGTTAAATAATAATTTCCTTAATTACAATAAGGTCCATTTTGTAACCACACAAAATTCCTACCTTCCCTCAAAAAAAAGATTTCTTCTCTCACGATCACGATGGCCTCACCCTATAATCTGGGAGTTGATCCAATCTCCCCACGGGGGCCAAGTTGCACGCAGTAGATATTTTTGGTTGGTTGCAAATTTCTCTCCAAAACGGTTTATTATGAGAAAATCACCTTATATTTTTTTACTTCCAAAGACATGTGGCGACAAAAGCATGGAACAAAATCATAGGAGGCACGGTTGGATACGTGCACATGCTGTCTTTTTCTACTACAACTGGACCTGTTGGCAAATTGCATGTGCACGTGTCATGTTTCAGTTTATCTTGAAAATTATGTTGTACACATTTACATAGGCGATCGAATTGTTGTTTTCATATGTTAATAATCCCTACATATTGACCACGTGACACATGTGGTATGCAATCCAAACAATTCAAAAAAATCCCTAAATATTGAATTTAAGCATGCTCCTAGAAATTATCAGTCATAGAACCAACATCTCTTTCGTAGAGATTAAGGTACTTCCACATTAAATCTAATACAATAATTTCAAAGGATCAACTTAATACATTAACAGCACATAGGGATGTAGCCCAGGAATCCAACGAGTAGAGAGAAAAGGAGGAACAAAAGTTGTAAGAAGAAGGACCAGCCAGCAGCAGCGCCATCAGCCTCCTAGCCTCACAACTCCAGGTCTCCAGCCTTGTGAACTCCAGTTTTTTTCCTGCGAAACACGAATGGCAAAGTTGCTGTTACAGGTTAGGACTTAGTGAAAATTACAGTTATGTTGAAACAGTTATAATGACAAACAGTGTTGACATGATGGTTACAACAAGCAAACAAAACCAAGCTCACAAGTGCAACTTACTTTTAACATCAAACAATTATGTTAACATGGCCACTTTAGAGCAAGATTTTACCATGCAACATAAACTTGTCATAGCAACAAAAGGCATGGCATGAAAGTATTGACAACATAATGCAAATAAATTTTAGGAAGCATGGCCATAGAAGTTATATTTTTAGTGGCAACCTTCAAGCAAAGTTGCATAGTTTTATAACAAAAGGGCTGCTATTATTGGTAGAGGCACACTGAGGTTGGCTAGCCATCGAGGATGACCAGTGGGCCAGGGGCCACATGACTGGGAGCATTTGTGTGTGCGTGACTGCCGTGGGACCCGGATGTCAGTGGCTTACTTTGAAAACAAAAGGGGGATTTATAGTTTAGTGGGAACCATCAAGCAAATTCGCAAAGTTTTATAGCTGACAGATTTATACTTCCTGAGATGCACAGAGTAAAATGATGGCATGTTGGAGGCAATAAATAAATATGCTACATGGCTTGTCATGGCATCTAATTGCACAGAATGCTAAGTACAAATAATGGAGAACAAGACATACAACATGAGCATCTCCATAAGAGCTGGTAGCTCTACCAAAAAGAAATCAACAACTCAAAAACAGGTTCAAATATAGTATCAATCACTTAGTAATAGAAAGACACATAACAAATTTTTGGAGTAGAAGTGCAGGTGAACATCAAATACTACCACTACAACAGTACAAATTTAGCCTAGGGTTCATATACATCATAATCCAGCCCCCAAAAGCATGTACTCAATCACTACCACCGCAACTGTAAGCACGAGCAGTAGGAAGATTAGGAGTGGGGAAGCTTACCCTAAACAATGGTACCGCCGCCGTTCAGACGAGGGGAGCGGCGAGGGAAGCGTGGAGAATGGCGGGGAAGCGATGTCGCGACCACTGTCCTCCTCCTCTTGCGCTTCGGAGTCATCTCCGACTCAGTTGGAGGCTCCACAATCTGCAACGGCACCTCGTGCACCGTGAGTTCCTGATCCAGTGGATGTTCTACCCTGGATCTGAACGCCCACCACCTGCGCCTCTCCCATGGGCTGGACGAATTGGCCTGCTCCATCGCCCACAGGAGGATCTCGATGTCGTGCCTCGGTTGTGCGGGCGGGGGGAAAAGCTTTTTCTTCTCCCTAGATGTCATTTCCCTCAAAGTGGCCCTTGCCGTCCAGTGCAACTGCCTTATGTTGTTAAACTAAGAACGGATCTCCATCAACCTGGCCATCTTTACCTGGTCGCCGCCGGTGATCTGCTCCTCCATCGAGGTTCTTGCATGGATGGAAGAAGGGGGTGGGATGTGGAAGAGGAGACGAGCAAAGTTGCGGCCGCGAGAAGGAGGAGAAGGAGAGGGAGAAGATGTCGCGGTTATAATGGCGATGGGTGAGGGGAAGGACGATGGTGGCGGCGGTTCTGCATTGGATGAGAGGGGCGGCGGTTCTGCATTGGATGAGAGGGGCGGCGTGTGATTGTTTTCTTCCTATGACTTTTTTTGAGACAATTTTTTCCTATGACTAAAATGCCAGAGATTAAAACGGTTCCAAAAAAGCCCAACCACTGTAAAACTTTGTATAATAAATATAGATAATTTGGGCCAACCAAAGCCCACAACATGAATTAATAGTACACTTACAACTTAAATAACACCAAGTCAAATATAGATAGATAGATTTTTTAGCTAAAAAAGATAGATAGATAGATGGCCGCCGCTTCTCCACCAGGCTCCTCCTTGCTCCTCCTCCGGGCGCCCTTCACTGCTCCTCCGCGGTGTTGTTGATGGGGTATGGCAGAGTGTGCATGCGCTCGTCGGTGGGGAAGACGTTGTCGTAGTCCATGAAGATGTTATGGGTGGTGAAAGCTATGAACTCGTACCCACACCAGAACACACGACCGAGGAGGTAGAATGCGTCGAAGGGGTTAGTGAAGTGGGCAAGGATAGCAACCACAACCCTGTTGTGGATGACCTCCTCGACTCGGTACATCCTTGGAGATCCCCAAAGGAGGTGCCCATAGCCGGTCCGAAGGAAGAAGTCGGTGAGCCCCCTTGCGCCCCTCCACCTTGACATCGCCCACACACGAAGGGTGCTCTCGACGTACACCCGGCGGGGTAGAGCATCTCCGGCACAGTGGGGGGGAGCGGTAGGTTGGCCCTGTGTATTGCATGGCTGCGGCGGGCTGGTTCTTGGGGCTGTTTGTGGTGAAGAAGAAGAAGGGCAGGCGCAAAATGCAGTTGGGAGAGTATGGGAGATGGATGAAGGGTGTGAGAGGAAGAGGAACATGATAGGTGGCTTAAATAGCCACCGTGGCAGTAATGGGGTCAAATGTGAACAAATTTTCCACCCACCGCGGCATCGGGAGTGTACACGCGTGGGAAACTGTAGTGTGAATCAAAATGCGAAGTTTAAGTGCTGGCCTATGTGCCGTCGGTCAGGTCAACCGGGGACGGCTCTGCAGCGCATGCTCCTTTGCGTATGTGCACGCATGCAACGTAGGCTGAAGCGGACGCATGCATGCAACTGCATGCAACATAGGCTCGCTCGGGCGCATGCAACGGTTGCGGACATCGCTCGGTCCAACGGGTGGGCTTCTTTACACAGCCCAACGACACGATGCATGGCAGCCCACCCTCGAGAGCAGAAAAAAAGGGCGCAGAAAAAAACGTAAGTATTAGTATGATTTATCGTCGCGAAAGCCCGAGATAATCCTTACAATGTCAAAAAGCAACGAAACTTGGCAATGATGCTAGTCATGTTGGTACAAGGTTGTTGGTCCACTTTAAGGATGTCGACAAAAACATGCTTCGAGACGGACCCTTCCCGTCCCGAAAGGCCTCCCATGAAGCAGGTTCAGAATGACACCGAATTTTGCCAGGATGTAAGTCCAATGAGATCAACACTTGTTCTTGTTGGCCAATGTGGGACTGACCGTCGAAGGAGATAAAGATTGACTTGTTCATGTGGGCCCATATTTTTTTTACATTTGGTGTCGATAGAACACAAAAAACAAACATGACTATATGCTTTTAGGTCTTCACCCTCCCCAATTTGTTGGCCAACTCAGCAGGTTTTGCCTTAAGATGCCACCTCTTTCTGTAAGCTGCAATTGCTGTGGTTTTGGAATGCTGGTTCTCTTTCCTACAGAACGGGCATTTATAGAGACCGTTACGCCGATACACAATCTTTGCAGCCATGAGCCACTTGAAGATTTTCTTTCTGAAAGATTCCCTCAGCTGTAGGTAGTTCTCCCATTCTTCCAAATCTGTAATCTGGTATTAGAAGAAGAAAAATCTCATGCCAGCGAATTGTACATTATATCAAAGGCAGGTAATAGATTGTTTTTTTCTTTGTATTGGTTTCCTAAAACTTTGGTTATATGAAAGACATGCATAAAATGGAATACAAATGATCCATTCATCTAAATTTGCAAACCCTAGGACTGATAACCGTACGATTAATCAAAAAAAGGCGAACAGTACGATTGTCTATACGAATAGCGAGGAATAACAAGAGAGAAATTTATAGGGTTAACCTCGAGAAGGCAAATTCTAGGGTTAATATCTGCAGACACTAACCGATTCGTCGTCGTTGGTGCTGTGTTGTACCAGCTGCGGCTGCGAATCAGCGGCGACGACGTCCTTGTCGACTAGTTCCTTCATGGGGTCCACATCTGCCGCACGGAGCGCACCAGCCACGCACCCTCTCCCGGCAGGTAGGATCATCCTCGCCGGCAATAATGTGGGCTTTTTGGCGGCGGCGAGTAGTGGGCGGCGACGGAGACGTGGGTGGATAGGCAGAGGCGATCGAGCGCTGGAGGCGAGAGCGAGATTTGGGGAGTGAAAATTCAATTTGATTGCGAGAGAGAGGTCAAGGCCGCGCACAATTCATCACTTTTGAAATTTAGGTACAAACATGCACGTATACGGCATCGTGCACACCCAGAGATTTGCCCGAACCAACCAATCAACCAACCAAGTAAAAGAAAAGGTGCACAATGTCGGTCCACAAACATGGCAACATAAACCGAACACCAAAATAGTGTGTTAAAATAACAGCAAAATAGGAGGGACGTTTTTTTTGTTTTGCGCAGTACTACTAAATACTAGAAGGGAGAACTACTGAAAAAATACTAGAAGGGACAGTTGGCACATTTAATTTCACATGGCATCTACTAGCTTTTTTGTTCATCGCTAGCTATGTTGTACCGATTAGGTAAAATGAATGGATAATTATTAAACCCTAGCTATTGTCAAGGTTTATCGGTGTGTGTCTACGTGGACAAGTGTGCTTGCACGGTGTGGGTCCAGGTGAGTGTGATGCACGGGACGGGCCTTTGTGGTTAGGGCCCACATGAAGCGGCACCGAAGTTTGAGGAAAGTGAAGGATTGAGCCCCACACACCGTCCGCATGCCGGACTTGTTACCTCCCATTGGCTATATCCAACGTGCGATATGGCCTTGTTTACACTTACCCCGCGTGAGGGTTTATGCATGCCCCTCTCGGTGTTTGACCATACCCTTCATGGGTCATATGATGAGACCACGCCAGCCCCGTGATGCACCGCCTAGGCACAAACCGGGCGCGTTACCTCTCGGTAGCTAGATCCAAACCATGCACCCCTGCTGTTTAGACCCAAGTGGAGTAGCACCTAGACACATGACCCGCGACACTTGTGCCAGCCCCCGAACCATGCATCCCCGCCGTGTAGACTCACATGTGGACATGTGTGCATGCATGTTGTGGGTCCAGCTGAGTGCGATGCACGGGACGGGCTTTGGTTACTAGGTCTAACATCACGTGGCACCGAGATTTGAGGCAAATGAAGGAACGGGCCCCACACTCCCTTCACAGGACGGACGCATTCCCACTCTGTGGCTTGATCCAGCATGGGATATGGCCCCAGTTGCCCACAGCCTACGTGAGGGCCTACACATGCTGCTCTCGATGTTTTAGCACACCCTCTAGGGGTCGTATGATTACACTTGCGCTAGGTCCCGTGAATTTTCGGCCCCTCGATAATTTGCATGGATTATAACGGCAGATGATGAGCATCATAGCCTAGAGAATGGCGTCGAGGCCACCCCTCCCTTTGGTAGCATATGGTGCATATATGGACCAAAGAGCTTAACATGGGGCTTTCATCCCAATCCTTGCTATGATTTCATGTGGCCGCCGTAGATCTTGAACTTTCGATGTTACAACCCTAGAAATGCAGTAAATGTCCCGAATATGGGAGGGAGGGGGGGAGGGGGGAAGGCTACGCAATAAATGATCCCCATAATTTTATGTTTGTTTTATCTGGCAAGACAAACAAGTTTTTTAAAATAAGGGTTTTTAGCATGTTTTAATAAGGATTTTATAATTTCACATTATAAGGTACTTATTTTTTCCTAAAACAAATGTGTTGTAAACGCACAAAGCTCCACATTGAGCCTCTCACCATCACGTTCACGTTGAACGCACCCTAAAATGAAGGAGAGGTAGATCGAAAATCCCCACAGGGGGCAACCTCCAGCTAGTAGCTAAATATGGTTAGTTGAGAATTTCTCCGCAAGTCGTTTTTTGAGGCAAAATCACTTTCTTTTTTTCCTCCAATATTGTGGCGAAATACATGGAAGAGAAATCGTGGGAGGCACGGTGGAACGAGTGAACCTGTTTTCCCCTCCAAAAGTGCACTAGTTGCCATATTGCATGTGAACATGTCACCTGTACAAACAATTGAATTGTCGTTTTTATTTTGTTAACAATTCCTAAATATTGAATTTCAGCATGCACCTACCCCATGTCAGTTAGGTCAAATTTGTTTTATCCAAGCTTCGCCAGCGACCGTGCAGATTCTTGTACCATGCATGTGCTGCTCCGGGCCTCTGGCGTCCAGTACCGGACAAGGGAATCTAGATGTGATGCAATACAATTCATGTTGACCCATATCATGCACCCTTAGCCAACCAAGCCGACAACATGCACCGCTAGCCACCTCGATGTAGACCATGCGGTAGTGTCCACGATGGGAAAAGATGCTCAGTTGGACATGTTTGCTGGCACTAGTGCATGATGCCCAATCTCGGTGTGCAAGACGAGTAGCCGTGTGTTGCTTTGACATGCTTGGCTTACGGAGGGAGGGACTGGTTGGAGAACTAACGAACCGAGGTGGGGTCAAGGGTGGATGGATGGTGTGGGTCAACTTGGGTAAAGGGGAACGGTTTGAGGCCATTTGAACAATGGATGCCATGGCTATGGTCATGAGCTACCTCACTTGCCTTACCACGAAATTTTTCATAAGGGGACAGTGTAAACCTAAAAATTTTGAGTTTTATTTTTGGATATCCTGTTTGTTACATTTATGGCATCATGTACAACAAATTTGGGGTTATTTTGGAGATGGTCAAAAAAATCACTTCATTACAAACGGATCGTTTGGTCTCACTTAAGCGAGTTTTTCTAACAAGGTGGTTTTTTCGACCACATCCAAATCACCTGAAATTTTGTACACATGATCTTTTCATAAACATAGACATAATTTGAAAGTTTTCCATTTTTTAGAATTTTATATAATTTATAGTGGCTGAGTGAAACTCAGGTACATACCTCTGACTTTACCCTAAGGGGATAGTGTAAACTTCATTATTGCTGAATTTTCTTTGATAATCATGTTTATTACATGGATGTGACTGTGTTAAAAAAATTGGGTGATTTGGAAAAGAAAAAGCCCACCAACTAACAGGAGATATCAAACCCCACGACGTGCATACGACTAGAAACCCGACAACCATATGGGCCAGGATGCAGGCCCGTGGGACATTGATTTCTCCTACTAGTAGGCCCCACAGGGCATACACAGAAGTGGATAGGGAACTTGATGTTTCAGTGAGAGAGGCTCATGCAATTGGTGTCTCAGCCGCGTATATAAGTAGGTGCGTGCGCGTCTCGCTTGGCGAGGTGGGACTAAACTCCCACCACCCGTCAGTTGCGCCCGGTGCATCTCAGCGTTGGGCCAAATTTTGTTGGGCTGTCCCAGGCGAACCTCACCCGCGTGCTGGACCACGCGTCCCTGTAGATGGTTGGGCTGGCCCATCATGTATGCATATCCTTTTTCTTTTTTGTTTTTCACATATTCTCTTTCATTTATTATTATACAGTTCTAAAACAAAGGTTGTTATAAACACACAAAACTCCTTCTTCAGCCTCTCACCATCACGTTCACGTTGAACTCACCCTAAAATCAAGGAGAGGTAGATCGAATCTCCCCACGGGGGACAACCTCCACGGAGTAGCTAAATATGGTTACTTCAGATTTTCTTCCCAAGTCGTTTTTTGAGGGGAAAATACATTTTTATTTTTTCCTCCAATATTTGTGGCGAAATACATGGAACAAAAATCGTGGGAGGCACGGGGGCTACCTGTTTTCCCCTCCAAAAGTGCACTTGTTGCCAAAATGCATGTGAACGTGTCATATTCCATATTTTCCTTAATACATGTTGTAAACCTGCACAAACAATTGAATTGTCGTTTTCATTTTGTTATCAATTCCTAAATCTTGAACTTCAGCATGCACCTATCCCATGGCGTCTCATCCAAGCTCCCACATCAACCACGCAGATTCTTCTACCATGCATGTGTGCTGCTCCGACGTCCGGTACAAGAGAGGGGAATCTTGATCCGATGTGATGCAATTCATGTCTATCCATAGCATGCACCGCTAGGCAACCGGGCCGACAACATGCACTGCTAACCGCCTCAATCCAGATAATGGGCAAAGATGCTCAGCTGGACATGTTTGTTGGCACTAGTGCATGATGCGCCAATCTTGGTGTGCAAGATGTGTAGCCATGTGTCATTTTAACATGCTTGGCATACCGAGGGAAGGGACTCGTCGGAGATCCAACGAACCGAGGTGGGGTCAAGGGTGGATGGATGGTGTGGGTCAACTTGGCTAAAGGTTTACGGTGGGTGTATACGTGGCAAGTGTGCATGCATGGTGTGAATCCAGCTGTGTGTGATGCACTGGACATGCCTTTTTGGATAGGGCCCACATGAAGCGGCAACGAATTTTGAGGAAAATGAAGGAATGGGCCCCACACTCCGTCTGCATGCCGAACTCGTTCCCTCCATTGGCTACATCCAGCATGCGATATGGCATGCCTTCCACATAGCCCGCGTTAGGGATTATGCGTGCCGCTCTCGGTGTTTGACCACACCCTTCATGGGTCATACGACGAGACCGCGCCAGGCCCCGTGAAGCACCGCCTAGACACAAACTGGACGCGTTACCTTTTGGTATCTATATCCAAAGCACATGCAGACCCGCCGTCTAGACCCACGTGTGGAGCATCACGTAGACGTTTAGACTCATATGTGGACATGCACCCTCTTGGTAGACATTTAGACTCACGCGTTACCTCTTGGTAGCTAGATCCAAAAGGGACTCACACCACTTACGCCAGTCCCCGAACCATGCATCCCCGCCATTTAGACTCACACGTGGACATGTGTGCGTGCATGTTGTGGGTCCAGTTGAGTGCGATGCATGAGACATGCCTTGGTTACTAGGTCTAACATCACGTGGCATCGATATTTGAGGCAAATGCAGGAACGGGCCCCGCACTCCTTTCACAGGCCGGACGCATTCTCTCTCGATGGCACCACACCCGGTCTGATGAATTTTTAGCCCCTCACGAATTTGCATTGATTATAACGACAACAGACGGGCATCATAGCTGTAGAGAACGGCTTCGAGGCCACGCCTCCGGTTGGTAGCATATGGCACATATATGGACCAAAGAGCTTAACATGGGGCACTCATCCCATTCCCTGCTATGATTTCATGGTGGCCGCATAAGATCTTGAACTTTCGAGGTTACAACCATAGAAATGCGGTAAATGGCCCGAATATGCGGGGGGGGGGGGGGGGGGGGGGGGGGCGAGAAAGGCGACACAATTACCTACCCCCATTATTGAAGTTTGTTTTTTCTGGAAAGAAACAATTTTTTATAAATAAGGAATTTTCAGCACTTATTAATAACGATTTTATAATTTCACATTGTAAGGTGCATTTTTTTCTCTAAAACAAAGGTGTTGTAAACGCACAAAACTCCTCCTTGAGCCTCTCACCATCACCTTCATGTTGAACTCACCCAAAATGGATTTCCCTCTTTTTTACGATTTTCCTTTCTTTTTGTTTTTTAGACAAAAGGATTTTGCTTTGTGTTTTTTGTATTAGTAACATAGGGTTTTACTTTGTGACTGGTAAGCTCCTGTGGGTCTGTTTGGTTGTTTCTTTACGAACTGGACCCATGGGCCATTATTTTCTGTGCTTGACACGGATAGGGTCTGTGTCATCACCCCCATCGCCCACACACACCCACCCTCTGACCCCCACCCTCCCCACAAACCACCCCGCCGCGACCCCGCCGCCTACTCGCCTGGCCGCTCTCGACGGTTGGAGCAGAAGAGCGTGGAGTGAGATTGGGAGGCCGTCAGCAAGCACCTAGCGACTACCGGCGACTAGTTGAAGTGAGAAACCCTAACTTGTAATCTTTGACTTCTTTGTTCCTTGTTGTGCTGCCGTTTCGGGAGTTGGATATGGTTTTCAAAGCCAGAGATTAGATAGTTAGGATTTTTAAATCGGAGGTTAGGTGGAAGGTGATGCAGAGATTGAAGGAAGTTTTCTACATCGGTGGCTAGCTGGTTTTTTTTAGGGTTTCGGTATTCCAGGGTTTTCATAACAATGAACAAGTGCAGACGTGTAACACAATAGCAGCAAATTTCAGCAAATAGTCCTTTAAAAACTTTAAAAAATATTGGCCTTGTGCAATGGCGAATCTAGGAAGAAACCATAGGGTGGGCTCAAAACTTATAAGCTGGGCTAGTGGATTAAATTCCTTTTTAGGACGAAATTAGGTTGGGTTTAGTAAGGCAGCCATTAACCTGTAGTCCTAGATTGCAAGTCAACTAAACATTTCTCAGAATAATACTTACTGTAGTGTTTTTTTGCAGAATATGAAATTTTGATCAAAATATTTGTATCTTTGTAGGGAAATAACAATAAACTCTTAATTCTGTTGCCCAAATTAGTTCATAGTTTAAAGATTATAAATGTGAGGGCGTACAATATATCAGAGTTTTTAGGAATTATTTTAGTCTTTATTTTGTGTGGTTATGTAGTACCAGGAAAAAGTGAAGTAAGTTCATTTTCTCCAACATGAAAGACAAGTGGCTAATTGAGTTGGTTACCCTGACGATCCTTCGTCCGTCCAGAACATATTTTCTTTTCTTTTTCAAGGACCATATTGTTGGATGCGGATGTATGTAGATGGGCTGTATGTTGAAGGTGTGCATGTGTACATTCGGGTGGGCCAAGTAACATCAGTAGTAGGATTTATGTTTTCATAGGACTTTTCTCAGAGATTACTGCTCAGTCTCAGACACTACCTCAGTTGTGCTGCAGAGGAGGAGGGGCCAATGCCGCGCATTGACGCTCGGGGTGAGCCCATGCTGCCGGTCGACGATGAAGAGGACATGTCTGAACAAGCTGTGGTGCGGCGGGCACGCACTGCGTTGCGGGGTTATGAGGAGTGGAGGGCGAGCCACCCGCTTAGTTCAAGTGTATGATTGTTGATTACTGATGCAGTACCTTCGTTGATTATACTGTATGATTATTGCCTACTGCGTTTACATGCATAAGCCCTTTTCTTAAATTCTCATCCTTTGCTTTTCTTCATTTTATTTTGTTTACACAGGTGGTGTGCATAACCTATCGACAGGACTGCAACAGGCCCAATGAAGATGGGTTGACATTTACCATCAGGCTAGATGGGGACACGTCAGCTCTGGTATAAATAATCATGTTAATTTTACTTGTACTATGTTTGTTCCCCTCTACTTTGAAGATTAACAATATGTAGGAAATAAATTGCAATTAAATTCTACATCTACAGATTGTGCCATGCTACGGAATGCACCAATTCAGCGCCATCCCAGACAGTTCATTGCTTTTTCAAGTGAGAGGAAGCCGCATGTATGATTTTGGCGTGTACAAAGGGAATTCAAGGGCGATCATCTGTGGTGAAAACTGGTGCAGGTTTGTTGAAGACTTCGACCTGCGAGAAGGCGACCTTGTCTCCTTCGATTTGACTGAAGACATTCCTATGGTGTACTGCTGCAACCTGCCAAGGACATGCGATCAAAACGAAGAGCATAAAGATCCTCTAGAATTATCTATCATAACGAAGGGAATTAATCTTACGAAGCAAGAGGAGCGTAACCTACATGACCTTTTGGCGATGAAGAAAGGTTATATAGGTGCATTTTTTGTCCACCGCTTCACCAAGTCGAACATAGGAGGAAAGACGATGGTATGTTTTTGGTGTACTAGTATTTTCTATTTTGTATGCAATTTTCTTTGTTTTTTTATGGAGAGAAAGTTTAATGATATGCTATTGTAGCTGAAACCAGTGAATACACTGATGTGTGTTTTTGCATATCCTTTTGTTTCCCATAACTGAAGATCCTTATGTAATATATGTAGATGTAGCTGAAGATCCTTTTGTTTACTGCTCCTTCACATATTTGATAATTTTTCTTCCTATGATGGTGCATACAGAGATTACCGGTGAAAGTTGTCGACGCCCTGAAGACCCCAGGAGATGGGGAGATACCGGGAGATGGGCTTGCTGGCATTCGGCTGTGCAAGGACAGTTTGATGCCGGTCAAGTACCACAAGTGTGATGATGGCCGCATCATCTTCGGCAAGGGATGAAGTGATTTTGTTGACAGTGAAGAGCTTAAGGTTCATAAAGCCGTTCTTTTCGGTTTCAAGACCACCACCCGTGAAGATCTTCAGATTGAGGTGGTTATGAACATGCTGACCGAGGAGCCACAAATGTAGCACGACAACGCAAGAGTGTCCTTTACACTAGGTATAGTGCGAAAACTATTTTGATAGCAGTTATGCATCTATGGGGTTACGTCTTCATTATGTCTTGGGTGATGATGACTATGAGAGGAGGACATGTTGCAGTTAGAGTAAATGCTAGGATTCGGCCCTATTCAGGACTCAAAATAGGTCTTTCACAGGTGGTTGCTTTATTGGCTGCTGTTTCCCTGGCTATAATCATGAACGATGGTAATGCAAATGGAATCGTTATGGGTGTTTTATTAATATTTTAAATCATGGAGTTAAGATGGTAGAACTACCTATGAGTGTTTGCATAGGAGATGCGGGAAGGGCATCTGTTGTGTTCTTGACTTTTTGGCAATGCAGGAATAATGTGAGATTACAAAATAAATGGTATAGTGATCTTATGATTCTTGTTTAGCTAATTTGCTTGTGGATCATGGAATGGTCTATATTGCAGATGAAGGTGGTAAACAAAGAGGTGCTGATGGTCTATATGCGCACGCTAGAGCATGTAGCAGGTGAATTGTATAGTTCATCGCAAGTGTGGAGTCACAGGGTACTGCGGTGTCGCCTGCGCATCTCTGCCATAGTTTTATTTTTTGGACCTTCATGTTAAGTCTGGCTGGGCTTGCTCATGTATGATTTGTGCTGCTAGTTGATTACTTTAGTTTCTAGTTGTAGTTTGTATCAGGGGCTTGAAAGACCATGTGTTTTCTGTTAATGGAAAATCAGAGGGGCGACCCTTCTTTTGATTAAAAAAATGAACTTTCTCTATGCAATTAAAAAAAATAATTTCTCTATTCAAACCCAGTTGAGAACAATATTCATTATAAATCTAAAATAATCTTTTGGAAAAAATGGCTATCGCATTCTGTGTATTCATTATAAATCTAAAATAATCTTTTGGAAAAAATGGCTATCGCATTCTGTGTATTCATTATAAATCTGAAATAATCTTTTGGTAAAAATGGCTATCGCATTCTGTATCATAGCTAGCGAAACCAAAACAAAATAAACGTCTTAAGTATAATATCTCGTGAACGTGGATCAAATTAGGCAAGACAGCTAGAATAAAGGATGATTCAACTCGCAGGAAATTTGAACTTACGACTTACTAGTAGTATAATAAAGTTTACAGACTATCAGCTAGATAAATAGAAGAAACATTTTATGTTGATTCATTCTTCCTTCCGGACTTCTTTGACCGCCTGGATGGTTTGGCGAGATGCTGGCGCTAACTCTCGAACCCCTTCTGGAAGTTCACCAACCGCCTGTATACGTCGTAGGTGGCATACGCGTCCATGGAAGCATAATAGATGTTCTTCAAGGGCAAGGGCGCTTCTGCCCATATATGGTGGTCATCTTCTGTGAGAACGTCCTTCATCTTGTTGTAGCTGTGGTGGATGATGCAACCAGCGTAGTCAGCCAAGCCATACTTTGGCTTAATCGTCACTGGATCAGGCACTCTCCACATATTCTGGATATCCACAAAGTTTTGTACCACTAGACCAACATGCTTGAGTTTTTTTCTTGTCATTCTCGATGTCCACCCCAACAAAGGTGTACTCCTCGTCGAGTAGGAAGGTGGCAAGCAGGCCGCAGTGCTCATCAGCAACGCTTATGTGGTACACGAGGACGTAGATGCCAACGCATAACTGGACCACGGCCGCCATCTGTGTCGGACAACGAGGCCAGGTGTACGCCACATCCAGTGCAACTATCTTCTGGTCGTCGTTCCGCAGCCAGTATTTGAATCTGCCAATACAGTACTCAACACAGCTATCCTTGTTCATGTACTTCACACAAATTTCGGTATTTCCATCTGCCCTAGCATCATAATCATTCTCGAACGCCATGCTGAAGGACTGTAATTGATGAAACCAGTATAAGACATGAAGCATGACAATAACATGATAACAATAAGCCGAGATGAATATGACAACAGATAGTATAGGAATTCTGGCGCTATTGAAAGTTTATGTAAACAAGTGCATGAACAATTTAAACTAAACAAGTAGTCCCTCTGTAAAGAAATCACTAAAGCAGTGAACCAAAAGTTGTTATATTTCCTTGCAGAGGGAGTATATGCGAATTAACAATACAAATTTACGCTCTTGAAATATTTATCTAAACAACTGCATCAACAATCAAGAATAAACATGTATCTATGAATTGTTCATCACCCATGCAGATGAAATTGTGTGTACAAACTAAATAAGCAGGAGAAAAACAAGAAATTGACAAGACAACGGACTAGATGTTGCATGCAGATGAATCTGTGTGCAAAATTCTCATAAGGCAACACACTACATGTTGCAGGCAGATGAATCTGTGCGCACAAAATAAAGAAGCAGGAGAACAAGAAATTGACAAGAAGAAGGCCATCGTATGTGCTGCTACTGGAGAACTACTAACAAAATTGACCGGAAGGAGAACTCACCGTTCTAGAAGCCAGATTGTTGGGAGAGTGGGCGACGCAGAGGAAGAGGGAATCGAGAGGACGCAGAGGCAGAGGAACCGTTTTTGGAGAATCGTGGCAGTGAGGACGAAGCGCCCTCGCGCATGCCCGTCCTAAATAATTGGGACAGGGCTCGTCCCGCCTGCTGGAGTCCTCGCTTCCTTTGTCATGTTCACATTTAAAATGGGCTCACCCATAGGCCCGTATAAGAAAGCATAAGAAGCCCAAACGCTTCACGGTTGAGATTACTGATCTAAACTTGCTAAAAAATTCTCAAAATAAAAATATAGCTAAAAAACTTTACGTGATCTAAAACTACCTCTTCGTGAGATCCCAAATTCCTAATATTTCCTTGTGGTGGGTTGTTAGAGAATCCCCTACACATAAACATTACGTGATCTAAAACTACCTCTTCGTGAGATCCCAAATTCCCAATATTTCCTTGTGATCGGTTGGTAGAGAATCCCTTATAAATATGAAGCTTTTCACGACATAGATCATATACTTCCACCCCATGCCTCCCACCCCACGCCGCCCATACCTAGCCTTCCATGACTACACCGAATTACCACCCCATGCCGTCCAATGTAGCTCCCAGGTCGGTGAATCCGACGGAGCCGTCATCTTCAAAGCCTGCATCGGCGAATCCTGAGATGAAAGACAAGGGCACGTCAGAGAAGCCGACGAAAGAGAAGGGCACGTCGGAGAAGCTGATGGATCAAAAGATGAAAGAGAACGGCAATGGAGCCGGTCGCCATCGAGAGAATCCTCCGGTAACGATCGAGATCCTTGTATTGTGTATACACCCTCCTTCCCAAGTCTGCATGCAATCCCATTATTTACGGCGCACTTCTTTTTGATCTCGTTTAGTTACAGCCATAACGAACTATCCCTATTTTACCGAAGGGAGATTGGTGTGTCTAGAAAGGCTTGCACGAATCTTAGCATAAAATCAATGACATAGGACTTAGATAAGCAATACTTAGAGCACATCTACATGTGCTTTAGCAAAACTTAAGGGAGATCGTGGATACCTTCCTCTCTTAGTTTTTAGTCGTGAATGCCTCTCTCTGTAATGAAACTTGCGCTAATTTTCGTGCTGGAAAGTTCTACATGCAACGATATGGAAAGGAAGGACTAGTAATTCAACTTTGTTTAAAACCAGCAACCGAATCAACAAAATAATCGTAGTACTCCTAAATGCCTGATCAAATACGCAGTAGACAGAATACAAAGTAGTTTTGTACGTAAGTTGCACGCCTCACTTATTTGGCATTGAGAACATCAAATGTATGTACTATATTAAATTTTAGGTTGACGAGAAATAAAGGAGAAAACTAAAGAGAAAGATGGACAGTAGGATCACATATTACATTCCTAGTATGGTGATTATCTATAAACTATTGATCTTGTGATCATGTATGCAATTATTTTCGTAAGCGTGACGCCTGAAACTTTATTAGTGTACATAGAACAAAGTCTGCTCTTTGTACTAAAAATCTATACTATTATCAGTCAATTTGCGGACAGAGATAGCTTGTTTTTCTATGTCTGGTGTTCATTATATGGCCTAGAAGCTCTATAATTTCATGCAGCAATGTAGAGCACAATTTTGATATTGGCATAGATTACATCTAGTCGGTTCTATGCGTGTTTAAATGAATACAATACAGAATCTAATCACACTATTTGTACATTCAGGGAACTCAGGTTGCTTCATTGCTGCAATACGAGAAGTTCATAAAAGATTTAAACGCACAACAACTGACGTACATCAAGTTGATTGGACTGGGTGAACTTCTCAAGACTCCTGGCATGAGAATGAGACGTCTACTGTGCCATGCCATCTCTTATTCATATGATGCAGAGCAGGATGCCTTTATAATTAATGGGAGACCATGTAGGATCACACTAAAAGATGTGGAGCATATAACAGGCCTGCCCTGCATGGGGAAGAATCACGTCTCTTCAAATCACAATGATACTTTGGAGTTGTGGAAGGAACTGAAAGACCCCAATGACACAAAAGTAACTTTGAAAGGATTGCTAGCCAAGATGAAAGGCAACATCACACCTAATTTTGTCAGGCCATTTGTCTTGTACACCATAGGCAAATATGTATGCCCGACAACATAGCAGTATGTGGACAACAGATACCTTGGGATTGTTAGAAATGTTGAGACAATAAAGAGCACCAATTTTGGACAGCTTACACTTGACCATCTTATGACTAGCGTCAGGAAATTTGTAAATGGTGGAGCAAATCTGGAGGGCAACCTACCATTGCTGCAAGTAATACAATCATTATTAACATACAATACATTTAATTTTATGGAAAATTTTCTAAGATGTTTTTGTTGTAATGCAGACGCGGTACTACGAGAAGTGGAGGGTGCACCAATTGGACTCTACCATCTCATATGCATCAAGGTTAAGGCCGCTGATCCAAAACTAGAGTGACGAGAAGGCACAGAAGGTTGACAACATAATCAACAAAAATTATATAGGGGTTGGAGAGGTAAAGTGTTAGTACTGTGTGCCTGGATTATCTACCATATGTTTTGAATGATACTAATGACACTAACATACAGTATGTCGATGACCTGCTGCGGTCTTTCAATCCGCCACCAGTTGGGACGCCGGTCAAACCAAAGACTGATGGTCAGGTAAATGATGAACATCAGACACAAATATATATTGTAACTTTGCAAGTACAATCAAAGTCATATGCTTATAACTGCTTGTAATTTGCAGGATAAGGCACTCATGGGCCGTGTATTGGCTGATTTGAAAGAAGTTGCCTCCATTGTGCGGGAAGCCAGTGCACAACAATTTGATAGGATGATCACCCTTGAAAAAAAATGGATGAGTGCCTTAGGCGTACACTTGCGAACGGCAGACGCATGGACGACCTCATCACAGAATTCAATGTAAGTATACCATTATGAGTTTCTATAAATATTTTTACTATCAATACTCTCCACACTAACACATTTGTTTTAAAGAACCACCGCTATGGAATATTTGATGCTGATCGCCCAGGAGTAGAGGACATACAGCTATCTGTCCTGGGAGTACCTGCGGACCCAATGGAGGTCCCAGGAGAGAATACTACTCACCAGCAAAAACAAAAAAAGACACGGAGGTTATTGCCAAAGGCATTTCTGCTAAGGGAATACAAAAATATAACATGGATGCCCCCATGAAGAACGTAGCTAAAGATTTGCAGCCTGCTCCTAGTTTGCAATCGCGAAAGCATTCAAAAACCACCACAAGCCTTGAAGCTTTCATGGTGATACACATTTCACATCTAACTGATTTTGTTTTAAGTTAATGAAGATTCGTAGCTAACAAGTGCTTTATTTCGAATCACAGGATCCTCTAAATTTGAGGCACAATGAGAATGTGCGAAAGGCTGAAGAAAGAAGCGATCAAGATGATGAACATGTTAGTATCGAGGTGGGGGGAGAGGCAGGTACCAAAAGCAAACACCGGCCTGCCAAGGCTAAGGCAATAAGGGAGCCGGAAGAGACACATGTCTTCCTAGTTGATGAGGACAACTATGATGATTCTTTAGCAAAGCAGCGACAAGATAGCGTGGTTGATTCCATGCTACCAACTCGTACGAGCATCTGGAAAAGAGTGGCATCTTCATTATTGTGCAATGAAGATTATGTTCTATACGATAGTGATAAGAAGAGAAAGAGAAACAGGACTCCATCGGAGTCTACCAACGATTCCAAGGACACAAAGAATACAAAGAGGAAAAACCGTGCAAGCATTTTTAAAGATACAGACACAGGTGCTTCGAGGCTGGAGACCGACCTTGACAAGTTTCGACAGAATCACGTGGCCGAAATTGTAAACACCTCAGATCTTGATAAACAATTGTTGGTAATTGATGACATTGTTCTGCTATAGAAGCATTTGCAATGCCTCACCATGACCGATGGAGTTTTAGATGACAAATGGTTGGGTGACGAAGTAAGATATTTGCTAAATTATTTTATCAATTTTCTTTTGCATAGTACAATTAACTTGAATTTTGTTTTAGTTGGTTGATGTTGTGATTCAGATCATGCGTCATGATCATCCTGAGGACATAAGGGACGGGCAACTGGTTTACATTGAGAGGGTGACCGGCGTCGCTATGCTCGAAAGAGATGGTAAGGTAGAGAACTGCCACGAGGCCGCTTTGGCGGGCAGTCATGGAACAACAAAAGGAGACAACTACCTCAGACATGATCTGGTACCATCTAACCATGACATAAACACATTTATTTTTGTAATCATTATGCATGTTGATGTAATCATCTTTGCTGTCCAGGTTTTTCTACCTACGAACATGGCGAACACCCACTGGTTCCTTGTGGTTGTAAACCCCAGAAGGAGGGAGATTCAGATTCTTGATTCACTTTTCAGCTACGTAGTAACACAAGTGGTTCACGTGGTGAGATTTTAAACGTCTTTCAATATAACACAACATTTAGCATCATACCTAACCTTGAACTGTGAGAAACTTCTCATACCATGGACTTTGGCAGATACGTGGGGTGGAAGCACATCTGAGAGCATCACTGCGAATCAATGGACCACAAAGCCATGCATGGCAAGACATTAACGGGACCCAATGGACAGTAAAGCATGTTCCTGTGCCAAGACAAGATGACAAGTCAGTCAACAGTATTAGCTTCTCAATATGTTTTGAATTTTTAATACATGAAATGGTGCTAACAGAATTAATTGTTGTAGTTCTTCTTGTGCACTCTACATGCTGAAGAACATCAAATTCTTTACGGGAGAAGATCTTACGCTGTGTTATGACCAAGTACGTAGAGTAACACCTAGAATTCTGTCAATTTTGTAAACATATGGAACGATACTAACATATCCTCCCATGCAGGCATACATTGACAATTATAGAAGAGAGCTGCATGTTGCCCTTCTTACTTCGCCCTACAACAAATTGAAGTCCATGAAAAGGCTGAAGACGTACATTGCTAGCCTATCGGATGCAGCTGTGATTGAAGATCATGAAGATGCAAGCAGTTAGTCCAGCAGTGGTTGATTCTTAGATCTGGAGTGTACACTTGGTTATGAAGCGGTAGAGTAGGGTGTGCTTTGGTTTTAGTCCCGAAGAAGGTTTCCTAGCCATGTTCATAGTCCAGTGCGGATTAATCAAGTTGTAATATTTCACAGTACTGGCTCCAAATACTATTCTTGAAATAAATTTGGTCTGCATGGGAGATGCTGAAACATATATTTGCTTTTTACAACCAGAACTTTTGAAGCTTTTTTAACATTGCTAGTTAGAAGTTTCAGAAAAATTTCAGTTAGTGCTGAAATATTTGGCTGAAAGGCAAATATTGCAGTGAGTTCTTAAATGAATGAAGTTCAGTTATTTCATCAAAATATCACCGAAGTGAAAACCATGGTGTCATGCCATCTTGATCAGCAACAGAAATGATTCAGCGTTATTAACAAAATTTGGTCTCACAGATACGAGGAAAAAAGGTATGATTTTGAACATGCAAGATCGGATGGGCAATAAAATAACTTCACAAGAGAGCCAAATACTATTCTTGAAGAAGGTTTCCTAGCCATGTTCATAGTCCAGTGCGGATTAATCAAGTTGTAATATTTCACAGTACTGGTTCCAAATACTATTCTTGAAATAAATTTGGTCTGCATGTGAGACGCTGAAACATATATTTGCTTTTTTCATCCAGAACTTTTGAAGCTTAGCAAACTAAATTCTTAAATTTATATTTAAGTGTCGTCGGAGTCTGGACAAGATTCAGAACAATTACATCGCTAGTTAGAAGTTTCAGAATTTTTTAAACATCGCTAGGTAGAAGTTTCGGAATTCTTTTAACATCGCTAGTTAGAAGTTTCAGAAAAATTTCAGCGAGTACTGAAATATTTTGGCATCGCTAGTTAGAAGGTTCAGATTTTTTTTAACATCGCTAGTTAGAAGTTTCAGAAAAAATTTCAGCGAGTGTTGAAATATTTTGGCCGAAATAGTGAGGCTGAAATATTTTGGCTGATTTTCAAAGAAACAGGAACAATATCTTTTTGATGATCGTGATTCTCAGGAGACCTACGTGTTGTTACGCAACTTACGTTGTGTTTTAAACCATAACTTACCTTTGCTAAACTCTCCACGCCCCCCCTAATATTCAACCAGGTGGGTCCCCTCCCTTGATTTCCTCCAACCAAAGAAACCTATACGTAGATATATGTCCGGGTTGTTACGATCCCTATAAATAGGGATCCTTTGAAACCTCGTAGATCATAGTTCGTCCTTATCCGCCGCCCAAACCAACAAGACAGAAGGACGGAGCAACCCAGGAATCCAGCAAGACCGAACGACGGAGCCAAACATGGATCCTCTGGTAACTCCCCATGATCTCAGCCGCTGCTATTTTTCGTGCCACGATCTTCCTCGCATGATCTCTTGCTGCGACCCCACTCGTTGTTTGCATATTCATGTAACTCCGCATGTTTTTAAACAAATTAAGTTGGGGGGCGTTAGGGGAGGGCGCTAGGATTTGTTTCCTACCAGATTGGCAGTTCATTGATTAATTCCAGGCTAAATCTTAGTGTCTGGTCTTGTCGATGCCAATTAGTGCAGCGGGCGCTTGCCTTATTTTTTTCCTTCCGCACGAGTCATGGAGGGAATCGATGGCCCATGTTTTAATTCCATACTACTGACCATGATTAGCGCCTAGAGTTGAGGAGACCACGGTTGGATAGTTTTTTATTTTCCAATGTTTATTTTATTTCACATAAGTGCCTTGCAATGGAGATTACCTTAGATGACCGTTCAAACGTAACCAAGCTGAATCACATGATAGTATTTGCACATACATGGAACTCAGCATGCTTGTACCTCATGCAGTAGCATAGAGCACAATTTTTATGTTGGTATATATAAGCTGTATTCGTTTGTATGAGTGTTTAAATTGTATACCATGCTGAATCTAATCACACTTGCACATCCATTGAACCCAGGATGCTTCTTTGCCGCCATATGAGGAGTTCATAAACGGATTAAACACGCAGCAAAGGATGTACATCCAGTTGATAGGAGTGGGTGGACTTCTCAAGACACCTAGCATCAAAATTAGACGTGTACTCTGCCTGGCCATCGCTAATTCATATGATGCAGAGCAGCATGCCTTTATCATCAATGGGAGACCATGTAGGATCACACTAGAAGATGTAGCGCATATAACAGGCATGCCCTGCCATGGGAAGAAGCACGTCCCTTCAAATCTTGATGATAATATGGAGTTGTGGAAGAAACTAAAAGACCGTAATGACACCAAAATAAGTTTCAAAGGATTGCTAGCCAAGATGAAAGTCGACAACACACCAAATTTTGTCAGGCCATTTGTGTTGTACACCATAGGCAAATATGTATGCCGAACAAAAGAGGAGTATGTGAATAATAAATATATTGGGATTGCTAGAAACGCTGAGACGATAAAGGGCACAAATCTTGGACAACTAACGCTTGACTATCTTATGGATAGCGTGAAGAATTTTGTAAATGGTGAGGCAATTCTGGAGGGGAATCTACCACTGCTGCAGGTAATTCGTAGTAGTACAATTATTAGTTACCTAACATACATTACATAATGTACGGGAATGTTTGTAAACTACTTTTGTTATCATGCAGACATGGTACTACGAGAAGTTCAGAGTGTACCAATTGGACTCTAGCATCTCGTATGAATCAAGGTTAAGGCTGCTGATCCAGAACTGGAGCGAGGAGAAGGCAAAAAAGGTTGACAATATAATCCAGAATAATTATCTGGGAGTTGGAGAGGTAAAATGTCAGCACATTGCCTGGATTATGTAACATATATATTTTCTAAATCATACTAACGACACTAAACTGCAGTATGTTGAGGACCTGATGAGGCCTTTCATTCCAGCACGAGATGGTATGCTGGCCAAACCGAAGACTGGCGCTTAGGTAAATGAGTTACATAAGGCACAAATATATATTGTAACATTCCAACTAGTATGAAGTTATATGATTCTAACTGTTTCAAAGTCTCAGATTAAGGTACTCGTCGGACGTGTATTGACTGATTTGCAAGAAGTTGCCTCCCTCGTGCGGGAGTCCGGTACAGAACAAAACCATAGGATGTGCACCCTTGAAAAGAAAATGGATGAGTGCCTTAGGCGTACCCGTACAAATGGCAAGCTCACGGAGGACCTCATCAAAGAATTGAAGGTAAGCCTAGAATTATGAGATTAGTATATATAATTGGAAATTTACGTGTACAAGTTTTTTTTCTAATTTAGTTTACTATCAAAACACCCCAGACTAACATGTATTTTTTAAAGAAAAAACACGATGGAATATTTCTAGGAGTGGACGACATACATCTATCTGACCTCGGGGCACCTTCACACCCAATGGAGGCCTGTGTTGAGAATGCTGAGCAGGCTTCTGACCAGGGGAAACAAAAGGATGTCACAGAGGTCGATGCTAAGCACGATTGTAAGCAGGGAATAAAAAATGATGACATGGAGCCCCCCATGAAGAACCTTGATGAAGATTTTGACGTACGCATGTTAACTTAATTATGAAACAATCATTGTCGTTTCAGAAATAACATTTGATCTTCCACGTACAGGATGAAGCATTCGAAAGAGCTGCTGCAAATATCAAACATGATCTCAGTGGTATTCATAGCTTTTGAAAGAGGTGCATGATATCCAGGGAGCTCCTAGTTTTGATAACCAAATGCATTCCAAAGCCACCACAAGCCTTGAAGATTTCCAGGTGATGCACATTTTACCTATAATTGAGCAAGAATCTGCTAAAGGCTAACATACGGTTTATTTCGTCTGACAAAATCCGTTCAACAGACGGAGTAAGCAGCACTCTGTGAAGGCTACGGGATCGCGAGATCCTGAAGAGCCCCGTGCCTTCACAGATGATGACAGCCATGATGAATCCTTTGAAAAGCAGCAACAAGTAAGTGTGGTTGGATCGACGCCACCAAATCATGGGGGCGAAAAGAAAAGGGTGGTATTGCAATTATTTAAGGATGACGAGTATGCTTCGTACGACACTGAGAAGAAAAAAAGGAAAAAAAAGACTCCATCAGAGTGTACAAATGATTCCGAGGACACGAACAGTAAAAAGAGGAAAATCGGCTCTAGCAACTTAAAAAAGAGGTCAGAAGTTCCTGAAACCCAGAGGGACCAGCTAGACGTGGTTCGACAGGATTTCGTGGCGTCACTGATCAACACTACAAATCGTGAAAAACAAATGGTGTTAGTTGATGACATTGTCGTGCTATCAAAGCATTTGCAATACCTCACCCATAAAGATGAATCTGAAGATGGCGTATGGTTGGGTGACGAAGTAAGATAGTATTTCACAAATTTGTTTATGAAGTTTCATTTTTGTACAATACAATTAACTTGATTATTGTTGTAGGTGGTTGATGCTGCGATCCAGCTCATGCGTAATGATCAACCAATTGACACAAGGGACGAGCAACTGGTTTACATTGAGAGGGTGGCCGGCGTCGCTAAGGTCGAAAAAGATGGTAGGATAGAGGAGTGCTACGAGGACGCTTTGGCAGGCATGCCTGGAACAACACAAGGAACCACCTACCTAAAACATGATATGGTATATTAAGCTGATGTAGAACAGATTTTTTATTACTATGCACGTTGATCTAATTATCTGTGCACTCCAGGTTTTCCTACCTACGAAAAGTTTATACACCCACTGGTTCCTTGTGGTCGTAAACCCCATAAGGAAGGAGATTCAGGTTCTTGATTCACTTTTCCACTGTATGATACCCAAAGAAGTAAATAACGTGGTGATAATTTCAACATATTTAATTATAAGAAAGGATTTAACATCATATGTAAGTATTAGTCGTAGGCAACTTCTCATCCCATTGGGCTTGCAGGTACATGGGATGGAAGCACATCTGAGAGCAGCAATGCGAGTCAATGGGATTGAAAGCAATGCATGGGAAGACATTAACGTGACGCAATGGCTAGTACGGAATATTAATGTGCAAAAATCCGATGAGACGTCAGTCAACAATATTAGCTTTTGTTTTTGTTTTAGATTGTAATATCTGAAATGCTGATCTAACAACATAAAATGTTGCAGTTCTTGTAGTGCACTGTACATGCTGAAGAACATCAAATTATTTATGGGAGTAAAACTAAGGTTGCAATATGACGAAGTACGTAAAGTAACACCTAAAATTTTGTCATTTTCTGAAACATATGGAACGATACTAACATATCCTCGCATGCAGGCCTACATCGACAAATTCAGAAGAGAGCTACCTGTTGTGCTTGTCGATTCACCCTACAACAAAATGAAATATGGGACTAGGTTCAGGCAGTACCATGCTAGGCAATCGGATGCAGCTGCGGTTGAAGATGGCGAGGATGCAAGTAGTTAGTCCAGCATTGTGGTTCATTCTTACATGTGGAGTGTACACTTGGCTATAAAGCGATAGAGTAAGGTGTGGTTGGGTTTTAGTCCCAAAGAAGGTTTCCTAGCCATGTTATTAGTCCATTGCACATGAGTCAAGTTGTAAAACTTCAATAATATTGGTTACTATATTTTGCTTGAAATAAATTTGGTCTCTACGGGATCTCATAGAAATCTATATTTGCTTTTACTACCATGTGACAATAATGGTGCCTGGGGAAACCCTAGAAGAATAATGGATTATGATATGTCTATTTTCATACGAGAGAAAAATTTATTAAAGCATGAGCATAGCCTCACAACAGAAGTCAAAAATACTGCCTGATTCAACACGCAATCCCAGGTATGTCTCATAGGCAGGCCGCAAAGCCAAAAAATAGAGCATAGGACTACAAGAGTAAAAGCACGTACCATAGGGGGCCTCTGCAGGTGCTGCAACGCTGAATTGAAGCGATCACCTTCAGGAGCATAGTGGTGTGGACATGGTACATCCATCCTGCCTCATGGAATCACATAGCATGTTCTGTCATAGCCCTGCAAAACAGAGGAAAAATTACTACTTGTACTAACCTTGTCAAGTGTGTGCATGTAACAAATGTTGGACATAACTAAACACGGAAGAATGAAATGCAACATATGGAAGAATCGAATGCTCATTCTTTTCTCTCTGCTTTTTGCGAGGACCATTACTCTCCCTTTAACAAGGCTAAAACATCATAATAAGACTTAACAACAATCTTGAAAAGGTGGATATCCCATGTGAATCTAAATTTTCATATAAAGCACATGCCAAGTCTGTTGATCCCAGTCCAGCAATTGCACAAGAAGAAGCGAGCATCATAAATATTGAGCAACATAAGCTATGAATTGTTTATAGTACATTCCAAAATTAATAGCTTATCATCTCCATTGATCTCCAAATCTCACCTATCAGCCAAATTGAAAGAATACATGTTGAATACAACGATTGAACGTTCGTAGATCAAGCAGTCGGGGGTGGACGAATGGGGCTGGCCGTCGAGGTCGGCGGCCGGCTTCATCTAGTCCCGCAGAACATGATCCATACCCAACCACCTTGCCATCAGACGAGATGCATGGCCAGATAGAAGCTGCAGCCATGGCTGAGAAATGATATGTAGAGGACACAAACAACCAATTGGGGTGTGGGAAAGAGGTTGCCTATAACCTTGTGGCTATAGGCACCCGCATGGAGAACTGGGAGGTGGGATGGCGCCGACTCTTCGCCGGAGGCCGCCGCGGGGAGGGCAGTGGGCCTCCTCTCGTGTTTGTTGAAAATGCGGTGCGAGATCACGAGGGAATTGGGGTGGAGGAAGGGAAGGGCCGCGACGCGCGGCTAGATCCTGCCGGCGACGAGGGAGGGAGGGGCCGCGACGAGCGGCTAGATCCTGCCGGTGAGGATCAAAACCGTAGCGGCAGCGAGGCATAAACCCTAGCAAACGGGATAAATATCGAACCGAAAATAGCCCTCAAATTCATACCGAGAATACCCTTGAAATATTTGGGATGGAAAAACAGATCAGTTCGAAATATTTTTTCTCCTGAAAATGCCCCTCGGGGTGTGATATAATACACGTGACATCAGTGTATTGCATCGGATCTGGACCATTGATTTCGCTCCGACGGACGGTCCATATCGTCCGGATGCACTGTAAAATGACTCTTGAACTAAGCGGATCACAGATGGCCGATGTGAGTGAAAGACGCACCCATTGCGGTGCTTTGAGAGACCACGGGAGGAGGCTCCCTTGCGAGTTGCGGACAGAGCATGCTTACAGGTCGCTCATGATCAATCCTATAATGACAGTTGTGGCGAGGTGGGTTAGCGGTGGAGCAGCACCAAGAAATGGTCTTATGCCAAACATGGATGGTGAAAGAGTAACCGGCGAGAATGTGTTGCATGTCCTTGGTATCCTGGCCGTAGAGGACGCAACAATCCGCATGTGGTAGCCCCAGCACGCAAGGAGGCCCATGTCCAACACATGTTATGAATGCCAAGCCAGATGAAGACCTTGATACAAAGCAGGGCCATGTCTTCCACGTAAGCCGTCAATACGGTGCCAAAGTAGACCAGTCAGAGAGTTGCCTAGAGGATCTCCAACACCATTCCATCTTGTCCGGGGAGATATAGAGTGTGGTGTGTTGGAGTAGGCATCACAACTCAGTGTACCCAACCATCGCCTCAGAGCCAAGTGCACCTGGATGTCCTGCACCCAGGAGGGTGTAATCCCTCCCGCATTATTCGAGATTCGGCCGGACAAGGGCAAGGAGGAGGGGAGCCATCTCCGAGATGGACTTCCCCTCAATCTAGTGGTCGGTCGAGCAAAGGCATGAGTTGCCATCCTCCAAAGAGCAGTGGGTGAAATTACAGAAGATGGCATGGATCTCATGATCGCGTGGAAGGTGTGTAAGCCACTACGGGTGAGTCCTCTGAAGCCACAACCCATGGGCCCGATGATCGGTACCAGAGCATTGCAGGTCTATAATGCCTAGCCCACTGAGGAAGGCCGAACAAGAAAACCTGCTGGTAGTTGATGAGGTACTGGTGAAAGGGTTTTGAGGTGGACTAGGGGGGGTGACTAGGAGACTAATATTTAGCTTAACTTCCAATTTAAAGGTCAACTGCAGATAAAAGTAAGTCCTTTGAGTCACCCCCAACGGATGACTCTCAAATCATTCGGGATTGATCTTGAAGGTGATCATCAAACCTTCACCAACTTCTGAGAGCACACCACAGGCAAGGAAGCTTGTGGGCCCTGACTCCTACCACTAGAAGTCCAAAACTCGAAGAGTAATAAGTGTTAGTGATGAAAAAGAGTGGGGAACACGAATTTGTTTGGTGGCAATGTAGATAGGGACATCCTCTTTCAATCCTCAAAATTTGGTTGAGTTTGAGTGGAGGGATTTGGAGGAATCGAGCTTTCTAGTGGTGGCAATGGTATAGAGTATGCTATACCCTTGGGCCACCAACTAGATACATTACATGTGTGTTAATGAGTAATAATCTGCCTCTACTACCGAAGGAAATGAATTCCCATTATCAACAATAATGATGATTAGTAATGCCAAGCCTTAATGCATAGGGCTGCGCTTATGTAACACTTCTATTAATATTCATGGCTATTGACCTTTTGTATATTCCGACTGATAGTGATTCGCATCCTTTATTGAACCGACTGATGTTTGACCAACTGACGAAATTATTCTTATGGGTGCTCACACCGACTAATGAAACCCCCTTGTTGCTGGCATTGTCTTGGGCCATAAAGAATATAGGCTTGGGCCTTTGTTAGGTTTTATGTAGCCGTGGTCCTACCCGATGGGAGATAACCTCGTCAGCCCTCCCAGATCGGTAGTCTGAGCCTCCTCATTCACTCTGCTGCTAGCTCCTCCTCACCAGCTACCTCCTCATCTACCTTCATCTCATCCACCAAATGCTTCAACATCCTAACAGGGGTGCACATTATCATTGCCGCATCGGGATCCAACTCGTCCATCCTCGTGGTCAACATTTTTGTATCCTCTGAAGCGTATGCGAGCTCAACCTTCCTCTCTTAGAACTTGGTCTTCTTCTTTTCGAGGTTGATATTCTTGTCGGCCGCCATCATCAAGATGTTGAACCCCTTCGCCTTCTTTTGATCCTTCATGTCATAGTGCTTCACGCATGCCTCATCCTTATTCGCCAAGATGCCCTTGAACCTCTCCGTCGTATTGGCCGCCACCCCTTCTCGCTTCTCCTTTTCCCCTCCCACTTCTTTCTTCGGAACCCCCCTCTAACCTTCTTGGGCAGCTCTTTTGTTGGATCAATTGGATCACTCAGTTCTTCTTTATTGCTGATGTCGGCGGTCTTGATGGAATTGGCAATGGATAGTTGCCAATTGTGCATTCAACTTCAACCAACAATGCATTAGGACGAAGCTCTTCTTATCCACCTTCAAAAACAAGTCGCACACATGGAGGGCTAGCAAAAAAATATTGTCAACAAGTTTCATATCCAACCAAATGACCAAGACACAGAGCATATCGGGCCAAGAAGTTGCATATCCAACCAAACATCCAAGATCATACCCGACCAACAAGTTGCATACTTGGCCAAATGGCTAACACATAGAAGAACTTACTCGGGGATTTGCACACCACTTGGACATCGACCGACCATTGTTTTAAATGGCCGCAATACTTGCTCACGGACTCTTGGATAGTGTACCGTTGATGGTTTAGCAACTTTGTCCCACGACCACAGATGACTTCATTGCGATAGGGCACAAAATTCATGTGGCTCATGATGAAGGAAATAGGCCCTAGAAGCAATAATAAAGTTGTTATTTTATATTTCCTTATATCATGATAAATGTTTATTATTCATGCTATAATTGTATTGACTGGAAACTTGATACATGTATGGATACATAGACAAAACACCGTGTCCCTAGTATGCCTCTACTAGACTAGCTCGTTTATCAAAGATGGTTAAGTTTCCTAACCATAGACATGTGTTTTCATTTGATGAACGGGATCACATCATTAGGAGAATGATGTGATGGACAAGATGTTGGGGAACGTAGTAATTTCAAAAAATTTCCTACGCACAAGCAAGATCATGGAGATGCATAGCAACGAGAGGGGAGAGTGTTGTCCACGTACCCTCGTAGACCGAAAGCGGAAGCGTTAGCACAACGCGGTTGATGTAGTTGTACGTCTTCACGGCCCGACCGATCAAGCACTGAAACTACGGCACCTCCGAGTTCTAGCACACGTTCAGCTCGATGACGATCCCCGGACTTTGATCCAGCAGAATGTCGGGCAAGAGTTTCGTCAGCATGATGGCGTGGTGACGATCTTGATGTTCTACTGTCACAGGGCTTCGCCTAAGCACCACTACAATATTATCGAGGACTATGGTGGAGGGGGGCACCGCACACGGCTAAGAGATCAATGATCAACTGTTGTGTCTATGGGGTGCCCCTTGCCCCCGTATATAAAGGAGCAAGGGAGGGAGGCGGCCGGCCTAGGAGGAGGGCGCGCCAAGGGGGGAGTCCTACTCCCACCGGGAGTAGGACTCCTCCCTCCCTTGTTGGAGTAGGAGAGAAGGAAATAGGGGGAGAGGAAGAAGGAAAAGTGGCCTGCACCCCTTGTCCAATTCGGACCAGAGGGGGGGGGGCGCCTCCTTCCTTTTGGCCTCTCTTCCCTATTCCCGTATGGCCCAATAAGGCCCATATACTCCCCGGCGAATTCCCGTAACTCTCCGGTACTCCGAAAAATACCCGAATCACTCGGAACCTTTCCGATGTCCGAATATAGTCGTCCAATATATCGATCTTTACGTCTCGACCATTTCGAGACTCCTCGTCATGTCCCTGATGTCATCCGGGACTCCGAACTCATTCGGTACATCAAAACTCATAAACTCATAATATAACTGTCATCGAAACCTTAAGCGTGCGGACCCTACGGGTTCGAGAACAATGTAGACATGACCGAGACACGTCTCCGGTCAATAACCAATAGCGGAACCTAGATGCTCATATTGGCTCCCACATATTCTACGAAGAACTTTATCGGTCAGACCGCATAACAACATACGTTGTTCCCTTTGTCATCGGTATGTTACTTGCCCGAGATTCGATCGTCGGTATCTCAATACCTAGTTCAATCTCGTTATCGGTAAGTATCTTTACTCGTTCCGTAATACATCATCCTCCAACTAACTCATTAGTTGCAATGCTTGCAAGGCTTAAGTGATGTGCATTACCGAGAGGGCCCAGAGATACCTCTCCGACAATCGGAGTGACAAATCCTAATATCGAAATACGCCAACCCAACAAGTACCTTCGGAGACACCTGTAGAGCACCTTTATAATCATCCAGTTACGTTGTGACGTTTGGTAGCACAAAAAGTGTTCCTCCGGTAAACGGGAGTTGCATAATCTCATAGTCATAGGAACATGTATAAGTCATGAAGAAAGCAATAGCAACAAACTAAACGTGCTATGCTAACAGAATGGGTCAAGTCAATCACATCATTCTCCTAATGATGTGATCCCGTTAATCAAATGACAACTCATGTCTATGGTTAGGAAACATAACCATCTTTGATCAACGAGCTAGTCAAGTAGAGGCATACTAGTGACACTCTGTTTGTGTATGTATTCACACATGTATTATGTTTCCGGTTAATACAATTCTAGCATGAATAATAAACATTTATCATGATATATAAGGAAATAGATAATAACTTTATTATTGCCTCTAGGGCATATTTCCTTCAGTCTCCCACTTGCACTAGAGTCAATAATCTAGTTCACATCGCCATGTGATTTAATACCAATAGTTCACATCACCATGTGATTAACACCCATAGTTCACATCGACATGTGACCAACACCCAAAGGGTTTACTAGAGTCAATAATCTAGTTCACATCGCTATGTGATTAACACCCAAAGAGTACTAAGGTGTGATCATGTTTTGCTTGTGAGAGAAGTTTAGTCAACGGGTCTGCCACATTCAGATCCATAAGTATTTTGCAAATTTCTATGTCAACAATGCTCTGCACGGAGCTACTCTAGCTAATTGCTCCCACTTTCAATATGTATCCAGATTGAGACTTAGAGTCATCTGGATCAGTGTCAAAAGTTGTATCGACGTAACCCTTTACGACGAACCTTTTGTCACCTCCATAATCGAGAAACATATCCTTATTCCACTAAGGATAATTTTGACCAATGTCCAGTGATCTACTCCTTGATCACTATTGTACTCCCTTGCCAAAAACAGTGTAGGGTATACAATAGATCTAGTACACAGCATGGCATATTTTATAGAACCTATGGCCAAGGCATAGGGAATGACTTTCATTCTCTTTCTATCTTCTGTCGTGGTCGGGCTTTGAGTCTTAGTCAGTTTCACACCATGTAACACAGGCAAGAACTCTTTCTTTGACTGTTCCATTTTGAACTACTTCAAAATCTTGTCAAGGTATGTACTCATTGAAAAACTTATCAAGCGTCTTGATCTATCTCTATTGATCTTGATGCTCAATATTTAAGCAGCTTCACCGAGGTCTTTCTTTGAAAAACTCCTTTCAAACATTCCTTTATGCTTTCCAGAATAATTCTACATTATCTCCGATCAACAATATGTCATTCACATATACTTATCAGAAATGTTGTAGTGCTCCCACTCACTTTCTTGTAAATACAGGCTTCACCGCAAGTCTGTATAAAACTATATGCTTTGATCAACTTATCAAAGCGTATATTCCAACTCCGAGATGCTTGCACTAGTCCATAGATGGATCGCTGGAGCTTGCATATTTTTTTAGCACCTTTAGGATTGACAAAACCTTCTGGTTGCACCCTATACAACTCTTCTTTAATAAATCCTATTAAGGAATGCAGTTTTGTTTATCCATTTGCCAGATTTCATAAAATTCGGCAATTGCTAACATGATTCGGACAGACTTAAGCGTAGATACGAGTGAGAAACTCTCATCATAGTCAACACCTTGAACTTGTCGAAAACCTTTTTGCGACAATTCTAGCTTTGTAGATAGTAACACTACTATCAGCGTCCGTCTTCCTCTTGAAGATCCATTTAATCTCAATGGCTTGCCGATCAATGGGCACGTCAATCGAAGTCCATACTTTGTTCTCATACATGGATCTCATCTCAGATTTCATGGCCTCAAGCCATTTCGCGGAATCTAGGCTCACCATCGCTTCTTCATAGTTCGTAGGTTCATCATGATCTAGTAGCATGACTTCCAGAACAGGATTACCGTACCACTCTGGTGCGTATCTCACTCTGGTTTACCTACAAGGTTCGGTAGTAACTTGATCTGAAGTTACATGATCATCATCATTAGCTTCCTCACTAATTGGTGTAGTAGTCACAGGAACATATTTCTGTGATGAACTACCTTCCAATAAGGGAGCAGGTAGAGTTACCTCATCAAGTTCTACTTTCCTCCCACTCACTTCTTTTGACAGAAATTCCTTCTCCAGAAAGGATCCATTCTCAGAAACAAATGTCTTGCCTTCGGATCTGTGATAGAAGGTGTACCCAACAGTTACTTTTGGGTATCCTATGAAGACGCACTTCTCCGACTTGGGTTTGAGCTTATCAAGATGAAACTTTTTCACATAAGCATCGCAACTACAAACTTTAAGAAACGACAACTTTGGTTTCTTGCCAAACCATAGTTCATACTGTGTCATCTCAACGGATTTAGATGGTGCCCTATTTAACGTGAATGCAGCTGTCTCTAATGCATAACCCCAAAACGATAGTGGTAAATCGGTAAGAGACATCATAGATCGCACCATATCTAATAAAGTATGGTTACGATGTTCGGATACACCATTACACTGTGGTGTTCCAGGTGGCGTGAGTAGTGAAACGATTTCACATTGTTTTAACTGAAGGCCAAACTCGTAACTCAAATATTCTCCTCCACGATCAGATCGTAGAAACTTTATTTTCTTGTTACTATGATTTTCCAATTCACTCTGAAATTATATGAACTTTTCAAATATTTCAGACTTTTGTTTCATCAAGTAGATATACTCATATCTGCTCAAATCATATGTGAAGATCAGAAAATAATGATACCTGTCATGAGCTTCAATATTCATCGGACCACATACATCAGTATGTATGATTTCCAACAAATCTGTTGCTCGCTCCATTGTTCCAGAGAAAGGAGTCTTAGTCATCTTGCCCATGAGGCATGGTTCGCAAGCATCAACTGATTCATAATCAAGTGATTCCAAAAGCCCATCAGCATGGATTTTCTTCATGCGCTTTACACCAATATGACCTAAACAGCAGTGCCACAAATAAGTTGCACTATCATCATTAACTTTGCATCTTTTTGGCTTGAATATTATGAATATGTGTATCACTACGATCGAGATCCAACAAACCATTTTTGTTGGTGTGTATGAACATCGAAGGTTCTATTCATGTAAACAGAACAACAATTGTTCTCTAACTTAAATGAATAACCGTATTGCAATAAACATGATCAAATCATATTTATGCTCAATGTAAACACCAAATAACACTTATTTAGGTTTAACACTAATCCCGAAAGTATAGGGAGTGTGCGATGATGATCATATCAATCTTGAAACCAATTCCAACACACATCGTCACTTCACCCTTAACTAGTCTCTGTTCATTCTGTAACTCCTGTTTCGAGTTGCTAATTTTAGCAACCGAACAAGTATCAAATACTCAGGGGCTACTATAAACACTAGTAAGGCACACATCAATAACTTTTATATCAAATATACCCTTTGTTCACTTTGCCATCTTTCTTATCCACCAAATATTCAGGGAATTTCCGCTTCCAGTGATCATTTCCTTTGCAGTAGAAGCACTCAGTTTCAGGCTTTGGTCCAGCTTTGGACTTCTTCACGGGAGTGACAACTTGCTTGTCATTCTACTTGAAGTTCCCTTTCTTTCTCTTTGCCCTTTTCTTGAAACTAGTGTTCTTGTCAATCATCAACACTTGATGCTCTTTCTTTATTTCTACCTTCATCGATTTCAACATCACGAAGAGCTCGGGAATCATTTTCGTCATCCCTTGCATACTATAGTTCATCACGAAGTTCTAGTAACTTGGTGATGGTGACTAGAGAAATCTGTCAATCACTATCTTATCTGTAAGATTAACTCCCACTTGATTCAAGCGATTGTAGTACCCAAACAATCTGAGCATATGCTCACTGCTTGAGCTATTCTCCTCCATCTTTTAGCTATAGAACTTGTTGGAGACTTCATATCTCTCAACTCGCGTATTTGCTTGAAATATTTAACTTCAACTCCTAGAACATCTCATATGGTCCATGACGTTCAAAACGTCTTTGAAGTCCCGATTCTAAGCCGTTAAGTATGGTGCACTAAACTATCAAGTAGTCATCATATTGAGCTAGCCAAACGTTCATAACGTCTGCATCTGCTCCTGCAATAGGTCTGTCACCTAGCGGTGCATAAAGGACATAATTCTTCTGTGCAGCAATGAGGTTCATCCTCAGATCACGGATCTAATCCGCATCATTGCTACTAAAATTTTTCAACATAGTTTTCTCTAGGCATATATAAAAAATTAAAACAGTGGAGCTAAACGCGAGCTATTGATCTACAACATAGATATGCAAATACTACCAGGACTAAGTTCATGATAAATTAAAGTTCAATTAATCATATTACTTAAGAACTCCCACTTAGATAGACATCCCTCTAATCATCTAATTGATCACGTGATCCAAATCAACTAAACCATAATCGATCATCACGTGAAATGGAGTAACTTTCAATGGTGAACATCACTATGTTGATCATATCTACTATATGATTCACGCTCGACCTTTCGGTCTCAGTGTTCCGAGGCATATCTGCATATGCTAGGCTCGTCAAGTTTAACCTGAGTATTCTGCGTGTGCAAAAACTGGCTTGCACCCGTTGTAGATGGACGTAGAGCTTATCACACCCGATCATCATGTGGTGTCTGGGCACGACGAACTTTGGCAACGGTGCATACTCAGGGAAAACACTTTTATCTTGAAATTTAGTGAGAGATCATCTTATAATGCTACCATCAATCAAAGCAAGATAAGATGCATAAAGGATAAACATCACATGAAATCAATATAAGTGATATGATATGGCCATCATCGTCTTGTGCTTGTGATCTCCATCTCCGAAGCACCGTCATGATCACCATCGTCACCGGCGCGACACCTTGATCACCATCGTAGCATCATTGTCGTCTCGCCAATCTTATGCTTCCACGACTATCGCTACCGCTTAGTGATAAAGTAAAGCATTACAGCGCAATTGCATTGCATACAATAAAGCGACAACCATATGGCTCCTGCCAGTGGCCGATAACTCGGTTACAAAACATGATCATCTCATACAATAAAATTTAGCATCATGTCTTGACCATATCACATCACAACATGCCCTGCAAAAACAAGTTAGACGTCCTCTACTTTGTTGTTGCAAGTTTTACATGGCTGCTACGGGCTTAGCAAGAACCGTTCTTACCTACGCATCAAAAACACAATGATAGTTTGTTAAGTTGGTGCTGTTTTAACCTTCGCAAGGACCGGACGTAGCCACACTTGGTTCAACTAAAGTTGGAGAAACTGACACCCTCCAGCCACCTGTGTGCAAAGCACGTCGGTAGAACCAGTCTCGCGTAAGTGCACGCATAATGTTGGTCCGGGCCTTTTCATCCAACAATACCGCCGAACCAAAGTATGACATGCTGGTAAGTAGTATGACTTATATCGCCCACAACTCACTTGTGTTCTACTCGTGCATATGACATCTATGCATAAAACCTGGCTCGGATGCCACTGTTGGGGAACGTAGTAATTTCAAAAAAATTCCTATGCACATGCAAGATCATGGTGATGCATAGCACCGAGAGGGGAGAGTGTTGTCCACATACCCTCGTAGACCGAAAGCGGAAGCGTTAGCACAACGCGGTTGATGTAGTCGTACGTCTTCACGGCCCGACCGATCAAGCACCGAAACTACGGCACCTCCGAGTTCTAGCACACGTTCAGCTCGATGATGATCCCCGGACTTTGATCCAGCAGAATGTCGGGGAAGAGTTCCGTCAGCACGACGGCGTGGTGACGATCTTGATGTTCTACTGTCACAGGGCTTCGCCTAAGCACCACTACAATATTATCGAGGACTATGGTGGAGGGGGCACCGCACACGGCTAAGAGATCAATGATCAACTGTTGTGTCTATGGGGTGCCCCCTGCCCCCGTATATAAAGGAGCAAGGGAGGGAGGCGGCCGGCCTAGGAGGAGGGCGCGCCAAGGGGGGAGTCCTACTCCCACCGGGAGTAGGACTCCTCCTTCGCTTGTTGGAGTAGGAGAGAAGGAAAGAGGGGGAGAGGAACAAGGAAAAGTGGGCTGCACCCCTTGTCCAATTCGGACCAGAGGGGGGGGGCGCCTCCTTCCTTTTGGCCTCTCTCCTCTCTTCCCGTATGGCCCAATAAGGCCCATATACTCACCGGCGAATTCCCGTAACTCTCCGGTACTCCAAAAAAAATACCCGAATCACTCGGAACCTTTCCGATGTCCGAATATAGTCGTCCAATATATCGATCTTTATGTCTCGGCCATTTCGAGACTCCTCGTCATTTCCCCGATCTCATCTGGGACTCTGAACTCCTTTGGTACATCAAAACTCATAAACTCATAATATAACTGCCATCGAGACCTTAAACGTGCGGACCCTACGGGTTCGAGAACAATGTAGACATGACCGAGACACGTCTCCGGTCAATAACCAATAGTGGAACCTGGATGCTCATATTGGCTCCCACATATTCTACGAAGATCTTTATCAGTCAGACCGCATAACAACATACGTTGTTCCCTTTGTCATCGGTATGTTACTTGCCCGAGATTCGATCATCGGTATCTCAATACCTAGTTCAATCTCATTACCGGCAAGTCTCTTTACTCGTTCCGTAATACATCATCCTGCAACTAACTCATTAGTTGCAATGCTTGCAAGGCTTAAGTGATGTGCATTACCGAGAGGACCCAGAGATACCTCTCCGACAGTCGAAGTTACAAATCCTAATCTCGAAATACGCCAACCCAACAAGTACCTTCGGAGACACCTGTAGAGCACCTTTATAATCACCCAGTTACGTTGTGATGTTTGGTAGCACACAAAGTGTTCCTCCGGTAAACTGGATTTGCATAATCTCATAATCATAGGAACATGTATAAGTCATGAAGAAAGCAATAGCAACAAACTAAACGATCAAGTGCTATGCTAACGGAATGGGTCAAGTCAATCACTTCATTCTCCTAATGATGTGACCCGTTAATCAAATGACAACTCATGTCTATGGTTAGGAAACATAACCATCTTTGATCAACGAGCTAGTCAAGTAGAGGCATACTAGTGACACTCTGTTTGTCTATGTATTCACACATGTATTATGTTTCCGGTTTATACTATTCTAGCATGAATAATAAACATTTATCATGATATATAAGGAAATAAATAATAACTTTATTATTGCCTCTAGGGCATATTTCCTTCACAAGACCCATCCGTTAGCTTAGCATGTTGATCGTTAAGTTTTATTGCTACTGCTTTCTTCATGACTTATACATGTTCCTTTGACTATGAGATTATGCAACTCCTGGATACCGGAGTAATACCTTGTGTGCTATCAAATGTCACAACGTAACTGGGTGATTATAAAGATGCTCTACAGGTATCTCCGAAGGTGTTTTTTGGGTTGGCATAGATCGAGATTAGGATTGGTCACTCCGAGTATCGGAGAGGTATCTCTGGGCCCTCTCGGTAATGCACATCATAATAAGCCTTGCAAGTAATGTGACTAATGATTTAGTTGTGGGATGATGCATTACGGAAGGAGTAAAGAGACTTGCCGGTAACGAGATTGAACTAGGTATGAAGATACCGATGATCGAATCTCGGGCAAGTAACATGCCGATGACAAAGGGAATAATGTATGTTGTCATTGCGGTTTGACCGAGAAAGATCTTCATAGAATATGTAGGAACCAATATGAGCATCCAGGTTCCGTTGTTTGTTATTGACCGGAGAGGTGTCTCGGTCATGTCTACATAGTTCTCGAACCCGTAGGGTCCGCACGCTTAACGTTCAATGACGATTTTGTATTATATGAGTTATGTGATTTGGTGACGAATGTAGTTCGGAGTTCCGGATGAGATCACGAACATGACGATGAGTCTCTAAATGGTCGAGGGGTAAAGATTCATATATAGGACGATAGTATTCTATCGGATTGCGGGTTCCGGCAAAACCCTTGAGGTTCGAACCCTGGGGTGCGCATGAAGATCTCTCCCCCTCTCTAGCTCGTGCACATCATGATCTCACGTCCTAGCTCGACGAACCCAAAGAACAAGGGACACAAGAGTTTATACTGGTTCGGGCCACCGATGTGGTGTAATACCCTACTCCAGTGTGGTGTGGTGGATTGCCTCTTGGGCTGAGGATGAACAATTACAAGGGAAGAACAGCCTCCTGAGGAGAGGTGCTCTTGTGCTTGGTGAGTGTGGTGGCTTGGTGGAATGGATCTGATCCAAGATGAGATGAGCCAGATCAGGCTAGACCCTATCAGATGCCTCCCTACGGTGGTGGCTGGCCCTATATATAGAGGCCCGGGTCCTCTTCCCAAATATTAGGTGGGAAGGGATCCCACAACGACCAATTTGAAAGGGGGACAACTAGTACAAGCTATCCTGACAAAAGTAGTCTTCGCCTGCCAAAGGCTCTGGTGGTGACGCTGTCTTGGGCTCCACGGTGACCTCCGTTCTGCTGTCCTGATGGTCTTGGTCTTGTCGCACCGATATGGAAACCTTTGTACGATGCCTCGGGACTCCTCGCCTGCGCTTGCCTCTTTAGCACCAAAGAGGAAACGAGGACACTGCGCGCGCTGGCGCCCGCCTGGCTCCAGTTGTCATGGCTTGTGTCGGTGTCAAAACTGGTGGATCTCGGGTAGGGGGTCCCAAACTGTGCGTCTAAGGCGGATGGTAACAGGAGGCAGGGGACACGATGTTTACCCAGGTTCGGGCCATCTTGATGGAGGTAATACCCTACGTCCTGCTTGATTATTCTTGATGATATGAGTATTACAAGAGTTGATCTACCACGAGATCATAGAGGCTAAACCCTAGAAGCTAGCCTATGGTATGATTGTGTGTTGTCCTACGGACTAAACCCTCCGGTTTATATAGACACCGGAGGGGGCTAGGGTTACACAAGGTCGGTTACAAGGGAGGATATCTACATATCCGTATTGCCTAGCTTGCCTTCCACGCCAAGGAGAATCCCATCCGGACATGGGACAAAGTCTTCAATCTTGTATCTTCATAATCCAACAGTCCGGCCAAAGGATATAGTCCTGCTGTCCGAAGACCCCCTAATCCAGGACTCCCTCAGTAGCCCCCGAACCAGGCTTCAATGACGATGAGTCCGGCGCACAAATTGTTTTTGACATTGCAAGGCGGGTTCTTCTCCAAATTCCGAATATCTGCTAAGTAGTGTCCGGCTCCCCATAAATGTGCACTTCTTGGCTTCTGCGCCCAATAAGGGCTATCTTCCATGTGTCGAGCGAATGCGAGGAGCTAGGGTGTTTTTACATTCGCCCCCTAGCCATGTAAATAAATCGTCAATTAAAGGGATGGGGATTCTTAGATCCAATCCACACCATCCTCCCACGGCAAGAATCCATCGGAGCGCGCTCCGAAAAATCCATTCCATCATGGCCGGCCATCGCAGCTCCTCCTCCCGCTCCCGTAGCCCTAAGCCCGGTGATTGGGAGAAGTGTTCCGTCCCACACAGCCAATTAGTAGAGTTGCAGACCCAGGGATTTCTCCCTCCAGCGTATATGGTCCCCGTCCGAGCCGGGCTCGCCACCTATAATGGCGGGGAGCAAGCGGAGAGCTTCCCCAATCCCTCCAAGGGGGAGCGGGTATGCCTTGTCCCTTACTTACTAAGGGGACTTGGATTTCCAATCCACCCGTTCCTCCGCGGGCTCCTGGAGTATTACGGCCTCCAGTTGCATAATTTCACCCTTGCTTCCATATTACACATCGCTGGTTATGTTGCCCTTTGTGAGCTATTTTTGGGGTACGAGGCTCATTTCGAGCTGTGGAAGAGGCTATTCTGCCTTGTGCCCCGTACACAGGAGGGATCAATTTATCAAGTGGGCGGAGCCGAAATATGGCGCATCGCCGAGACCAGATACCTGTCCGGTACTCCAAAGAAGACGTCCGAAGACTGGCCTTCTGAGTGGTTTTACATGGAGGACGTCCCCCTTCCAGAGCCTGTTCGGCGGGGTCTTCCCGAGTTCAACAATGCTCCTCTGAAGAAACGCCGAAGTTGGTGCCCACGGAGCCCCCAGGAGGAAGACAACGGAGAAGTCCTTTACCTGATGGACCGGATTAAAGTGCTGGCTCAATCAGGATTGACAATAATCGAGGTTATGTCAATATGCATAATGCTGGGGGTGCAACCGCTTCAATATCGAGGGCACCCCCTGTGGTGTTTTAACGGGGAAGATGATGCCACTCGCTGCGGGCGTAAGGGACCGGACTCCGCTGCTGCTTTAGCAAAAATTCTGTCCGAGTTGTTCAAGGGAGAGGAAGAGGAGTTCATCCATATTAAGCCATGGGATGGATTCTCCATGTACAACCCTCCAAGTTGGGTGAGCTAGCACTCTTTACTCCCAACCTTCCCGCATTCTTCGTCGTAAATACTCACCTTGTCGTTTCATGGCAGGAACTGCGAAAAGCTGTAAGGGAGGTGAACAGCCCACCTCCACAACCGGAGGACCCTGACTGGGCCCTCGATCCCGGACTCGAAGAGGATCCGGACGTATTTGTGGAGCTGATAGATAGGAAATTCTATCAATTGAGCTGTGATGACGCCATGGTGGCCATAACGACCAACTATCCTGGACTACTCCCTGCATCGCATGTAAAAAAACTAGAGTCGCAACTTCCAAAAAGGATCCCCTTTTACGCACTTCACCTACCGTACACATATGGTGTTTTATAGGGAAGGCCTTCGGGACGCCGTGCCGAACCCGCAGCGACTCGCCAACAAGGGGCACCGAAGCCGGGTAGGCCAAAAAGGAAGGCGGTCAGGACGGAGACGCCGACGCAGAGGTATGACACAAAACCTCGCTCTGTGGTTTTTGTCTTTCTTAAAATATAATGGCGTCCATGTTTCCTAGTAGAAAAAACGCTCGCCGGACTATATCCAGAGAGGTTGCCGATCACGCCTCCACCAGTCGGGCTCCAGGGCTGGACATAGAGGCGGAAGCTAACACGGGGCGGACGCCGAATGCTCCTCCTACAGAGGATGCAGACAGACTATCCGCTACAAATTCCGAAGTGGAGAGCGCCATGAATCACAGGCGTCGCCGGGCCGTACTCCATGACGCTTGTTTCTCCCAAGAGGCATTCGATGCCTTCAACTCAGGAGACGTGTACATCCGTGCTGCTCAAAATGGTCTAGCCAGAACCACGGACCAGTATGTAAGGGATATACTGGTAAGAAAATCTGACGATTATATGTATCAGGAGCCCCTGAGACTTGAAACAGTTGATGCAACTGATTCAAGGATCATTATTTGTGCAGGTTCTTACAGAGAAGAATTCCCGACTGTCTTAAGAGCTGGAAGAGTGCAAGGCCCAGCTAGGGGCCACTGTTGTCGCGTTAAAGGAGTCCGAGAAGGGCCCCTCTGGTAACACTTGTTTCCATTGCAAATAATACAGGTACCAAGTAGTATATGGCATGCATGCAAATCTGACAATAGATGTTGCAGATGACCCCGGAGTGAATCCGGAGGCCATGGCGGTAAATGCGGCACGTGCTGATCGACAGCTAAATGCTGGTGAGCGCGTGCTTAGGCGAGTCAGGTAGGAGAAAAATAATCTCCAAGACGCCAATATCCGTCTGGGCGTGGAACTGAAAGATGTCTGAGCCCAGCTTGCGGACTCCATGAAGGAGAATAAGCGGCTTCAGCGCGACATTTTTAGTAAGTGCTTGAACGAACTTTTTAAAGGAGTTCGACGAAGAAGCCGGCTAATAGAGTTATGTCTGCAGGTATGCTGACGGGTCATCCCGTGGAGGAGATGCCTGGGTCTTCGGGTGATCTTCTACCAGAGCTCTCGCAACTGCACGAGCAAGTTTGGCAGGTGATGCAGGGTATTGCCCAAGCCTTGTTTCCATCCACGTCCCCGCCAGGAGGCATGGGTGATGCGACATTGTCTACAGACACTGATGTTTCGTTAATGGAGAAGTATGTCATACCAGCTAAGCGCCATGACAAAAGGAATCAAACGGTTACTTTCAGTTCTATGCATAAACAAAGTACGACCATGCCATGTTTAGCTTCGAAAGTACAGGTACTACAGATTGGCAGGATGAAATTTCATATTAATTCCGAAGAAAGAAGTGAAGCCTACCTTTCGAACACCATGCAATCAAGGCACGATCAAAAATATTGAGTCCAGCTATTTTTGAAGCAACAGTATAAGGATTCACAAGGGAGCATGCACGTGGTTGTCAAAGTACTAGTCTATTTTGGACTTTTGTGTTCAACGTGGCCGGATACTTAAATTAGTTCAGATTTGATTTGTTAGGATAGGGGGAGAGAGAGTCCGTATGTGTCTTTCCTTGTTTAAGTTGGTACAGTTTTTATCGCCTATATAAAGGGCTGGCCGGCCGGTCGTGTACGGGTAGTTTTCTTTTGGCTATTTTGCATCGATGGATAGATTAGCAAGTCGGGATATCTTCAGGCCGCCGCAGAATATTTGTTGATAGCTTTTGAGGCTATGTGATTTTGGTTTGAGATTGATTCTAGAGTTTCAATTTCTGCTGATCTGGTGAAGATCGTCCACGTACTTCCTCTTTTGGGTGTGCGTGTTGTTTTGGTGGTGATTGCATCTACAAGATCGCGAGCGCCACACTGTTTCAGGTGACACCGTACCGTGAAAGATTAGGCAAATTAATTGTACCATCGATTTTCTGTCGACGGATGCATCAAGTGGTATCAGAGCAAGGTTGATCACGATACAATTTTTCTCTCAACTATTTGATTCAATTGTTTGAAAGATGGTGAACTCGCAGCATGAAAAATCTGATCATGAGGAGGGTGATGAACTTCCAGAGGATCTGAATATAAGTGATGATTTACGTATCCATCTGATGTCGATCAAGGGAGCAAACAAGAAGCTTGGGACAAGGGTTGAGGAGTTGTCTGCAAATATTGTTGGCGTCGAGGACAGGTTGAACGAACGTTTGACTGCCAGCGACCGACAGCGCACTGATAGTCTACAGGTGGTGACTGTGAGTCTTAATCGGCTCACCGCAGCAGTTCAGCGCCTTCAGGCGAGAGATGTGGCACCCCGATAGTCCCGCTCACCACGACGACGTTGTGACCGTGACAACGACAATGATGGTGATTTTTCTGAGGATTCCGATGCCCGTGGAGGCGTACCTCACCAACCACGGCATGATGCTGGGGCTCACCGCCATGCTAGGCGGCGCCGTGACTATGGCGGCAATGGTGCCAACGAGGATGATGGTTTGGGTCGAATCAAGATAACCATACCTGAATTCTCGGGACGTTGTGCTGACCCGGAGAAATATTTGGAGTGGGAGATGCGCGTAAATCAGATTTTTGATGGTCATAACTACTCCGAAGAGAAGAAGGTTCGTGTTGCATCAATGGAATTTACAAAGTATGCTCTTGTATGGTGGGATAATAAAAACCGTACTCATGAGCGACCAATGACATGGGCTGACATGAAGCGAATTATGAGGGAACGTTTCGTGCCTGCTTACTACACTCACCAGCTTCATAGTAGACTGCGTCGTTTAGTGCAAGGTACGAAATTAGTTGATGAGTACTACAAGGATATGCAAGTTTTGATGATCCGTACAGCTGTGCGTGAGTCTGCGGAGGTGACCATGGTACGTTTCTTTGAGGGGTTAGAAGAAAAGATTCATGACCATGTTGATTTAATGCAATATAATGATATTCATGAGTTGCTTCATCAGGCGGAGCGTGCTGAACATTGGGTATTGGAGAAGCAAGCTTCAGAGACTCGTCCATCTTACAACAGTGGGCGACGTGGTTCTTCTCCTATTGAGGGTGGGTTTAGTGCTAAGCCAACTACTTCTTATAAGTCGGGAAGCATTGAACAAACCAAAGTGGCTGCTGCACCAAAGGAGGTTTCTCAAGTTTCATCCAGTGCGACGTCTTCTCATCACCGTAATATTATTTGCCACAAGTGTGGAGGACGTGGACACATGAAGCATGAATGTTCCAATCAGTGAAGGGTTCTACTGGTTGATGCGGAATATATTTCAGAATCTGAAGATGAGATGCCTAAGTTAGAGGATGGAATCAAAAGAGGTCGTGGTGATACCATACTATGTTATCCTCAAGATGATCCTGATATGGAGAGTTTGCTAGCACATAAGGTCCAGCGAGATGACAAGGTCATTTTTGAACCAGGACAGCGACGGAGTATTTTTGAAACTGCATGTACCATCAAGGGACAAGTTTGCAAACTGATATTGATGGTGGCAGTGCTAGCAACATGATTAGTAAGGGTGTGGTGGAGTCTTTTTCTTTGCCAACTTGGGAGCATCCGAAATCATACTATATGAAGTGGATCAATGATGTGGGCAAAGTGAAGGTAACTCACAGGGTGAAGGTTCCTTTTTCTGTTGATGGCTATGTGGATAAAGTGGAATGCGATGTTATGCCACTGCATGTTTGTCATTTTATTTTGGGGCGTCCGTGGCAGCATGATGTTAACGCTCTTCATCATGGGCGAACAAATAGGTACACTTTTATGCATAAGGGTGAGTTCTATATTGTTCCCAAAGATGCAAAAGATATAGAGTGTACCATCGAAGTGTTTAAAGAAATCTACAAGACACTGGTCAAAACCGAGGACGGTTTCTCTTCAAGGGAGGGAGGATGATGCGACATTGTCTATGGACACTGATGTTTCGTTAATGGAGAAGTATGTCATACCAGCTAAGCACCGTGACAAAAGGAATCAAATGGTTACTTTCAGTTCTATGCATAAACAAAGTACGACCATGCCATGTTTAGCTTCGAAAGTACAGGTACTACAGATTGGCAGGATGAAATTTCATATTATTCCGAAGAAAGAAGTGAAGCCTACCTTTCGAACACCATGCAATCAAGGCACGATCAGAAATATTGAGTCCAGCATGCATGTGGTTGTCAAAGTACTAGTCTGTTTTGGACTTTTGTGTTCAACGTGGCCGGATACTTAAATTAGTTGAGATTTGATTTGTTAGGATAGGGGAGAGAGAGTCCGTATGTGTCTTTCCTTGTTTAAGTCGGTATAGTTTTTATCGCCTATATAAAGGGCTGGCCGGCCGGCCGTGTACGGGTAGTTTTCTTTTGGCTATTTTGCATCGATGGATAGATTAGCAAGTCGGGGTATCTTCAGGCCGCCGCAGAATATTTGTTGATAGCTTTTGAGGCTATGTGATTTTGGTTTGAGATTGATTCTAGAGTTTAAATTTCTGCTGATCTGGTGAAGATCGTCCACGTACTTCCTCTTTTGGGTGTGCGTGTTGTTTTGGTGGTGATTGCATCTACAAGATCGCGAGCGCCACACTGTTTCAGGTGACACCGTACCGTGAAAGATTGGGCAAATTAATTGTACCATCGATTTTCTGTCGACGGTCACGTCAATGGGGGAGCTTATAGAGAAGCTCAAGGGAGCGCGATGACGCTTCCGATTATGGAAGATATCAGCCTGCCGACAAGGTGCAAGGGAAGCCTGGGCTATGGTGTAGACGCGATATACCAAAGCTGACCCAAACCACATGGCCAAGGTCGGACCTATGGGGCCCGATGGGAAAGAGATCCCCATCAGTTTAGTGTATGACCAAGTAGAATTAGCCGCAAAGTATTCCCAACAGGATTGTAGGCTAGACATCATGTTGGATGGTATAGAAGAAGAATTTAATCAGTCTTAGTGACTGTGTACTTCAAGTGACATATGGGATGTCCTAGCCGGATTGTAAATCATTTGTCATGGCAGACCTTTTCGCTTCGACCTCTGAACCCGATAGTCCGGAGTGTATCTGAATACCCACTCAGTTATGTAAAAACCGGGGTATGCATGGAAACCAGGCGTAGGGGTCATAAGTGCTTGAACAGACAAGTACCCAACTAGCTATGTTATATTACATGGGTAGTAAGAAACATCTTCTAGGGAGAATAGTTCCGTTAAGGGTTCCTTTCCCTGGGTACACATGCCCTAATGTGCATGTACGAACTGCGAAAAGAGACGCAGGCTATAAACATCTGGGGGCATGTGTCAAATTAAATAAAAGTCATCTTTTATTCACCGACCGAATAGTCCCTTAAGAACGCTAGCTTTCGGCTTCACCCAGTCTGAGGTACACATCCGGCTGACCCGGTAGTAATAATCACAAAGGTGCTCCCCTTATGCCCTAGCCGAATTAACGGGAACGTAGGGCATAAACACAAGAGCCAGGCAACCCAGCTTGGCCAAAACTTAAGTCATATCGATGCATATATTGGCGAAAAAGGTACATGCGGAAGAATAACACATATGTGGGACATAAATCCTAGAAAAATAGTTAGATTAAGCTTCTGTATAAGAAGCCCCCAGGTATAATGAGCGCAGTTAGCGCGTCAAGATTGTGTAACCAAGACACAAGTTTAGCCTTTTAGGGCCTTGAGGAGAAATAAAAAGAGAGAAAGAGAGAAAAGACAGATATGCAAAAAATTGACGGAGGTAAGGAGACGAACATGGAGTCCGGCACTAGGCGTAGAATCTTCGGAGTATGTCTGCGTTCCATGGGTTTGGCTCGAGTCGATTGTCCGATGCATCCCGCAGACGGTACGCTCCACCAGTCAGAAGCTGGTCGATAATGAAGGGACCTTCCCATTTGGGCTTGAGCTTGTTCTTTTTCTTCCCCAGTAGGCGTAGAACTAGTTCGCCAACGTTATAGGTTTTGGCCCGCACTTCTCTGCTTTGATACCTTCGAGCCTGTTGCTGATAGAATGCGGAACAGGCTTTTGCCACGTCGCACTCCTCCTCCAGGGCATCCAAATTGTCCTGCCGATCGACCTCAGCCTCTTTTTCTTCGTACATGCTCACTCGAGGTGAGTCATGAATTATGTCGCAAGGCAGAACCGCCTCTGCGCCGTACACCATATAAAACGGTGTGTATCCGGTAGTGCGATTCGGCGTGGTCCGCAGCCCCCATAGTACGAAGTCGAGCTCCTCTACCCATTACGTGTTTGATTCCTTTAAGGACCACACTAATCTAGGTTTAATGCCGCTCATGATAAGACCATTTGCTCGCTCGACTTGACCGTTAGTTTGCGGGTGATAGACAGAAGCATAATCGAGCTTGATGCCCATGTTGTTGCACCAAAGTTTCACCTCGTTGGCTGTAAAGTTCATGCCGTTGTCAGTGATGATGCTGTGGGGGATGCCATAACGGTGTACAACCCCGGATATGAAGTCTATCACCGGTCCGGATTCAGCCGTTTTGACAGGTTTGGCTTCTATCCATTTGGTGAATTTATCCACCATGACCAGTAAGTATTTTTTCTTATGGGTTCCCCCTTTAAGGGGTCCGACCATATCAAGCCCCCAGACCGCAAAGGGACAAGTAATGGGGATTGTTTGGAGAGCGGTAGGCGGCATATGGCTTTGGTTTGCAAAAGGCTGGCAACCGACGCAATGTTGGACCAGATGCTGCGCATCTGCCCGGGCCGTCGGCCAATAGAAACCTGTACAGAAGGCCTTGCTTACAAGGGCCTGGGCTGCAGCGTGATGGCCGCCGAGTCCAGCATGGATTTCCGCCAAAAGCTTCCGCGCTTCCTCTTCGGAGATGCACCTTTGAAGGACTCCGGTTGTGCTTTTCTTATAAAGCTCTCCCTCGTGGACCTTGTAGGCTTTAGATCGCCGCACTATGCAGCATGCCTCATTTTGGTCCTCGGGTAGTTCCTGCCTGGTTAGGTAGGCCAGGAATGGTTCTGTCCACGGGGCGATGACGGCCATTATCACGTGGGCTGAAGGTGTTATTTTGATGGCAGAGCCTCCGATTGAGTCAGAGTGTTCGGTATCTGATGTTGTGGCCGGGTCCGGATTATTGTTACGGTGTCCCCCTCCCATACCACGGATGGCTTAAACAGTTTTTCCAGGAAGATGTTGGGTGGAACAGGGTCGCGTTTAGCGCCGATACGGGCGAGGATATCTGCCGCCCGATTGTTTTCCCGAGCCACATGGTGGAATTCAAGCCCCTCGAACCGAGCTGACATTTTGAGGACGGTGTTGCGATATGCCGCCATTTTCGGATCCTTGGCATCGAAGTCTCCATTTATTTGAGATATTGCGAGGTTTGAATCCCCACGCACCTCCAGGCATTGAATGCCCATGGAAACTGCCATTCGGAGACCGTGTAATAGGGCCTCGTATTTGGCTACATTATTGGAGTCTGTGTATAGTATTTGGAGTACGTATTGAACTATATCTCCGACGGGGGACGTCAGGACGACTCCAGCCCCTAGACCAGCCAACATTTTAGAGCTGTCGAAGTGCATGATCCAATTGGAGTACGCGCCGTACTCTTTAGGGAGTTCGGCTTCTGTCCATTCGGCGATGAAATCAGCCAGTACTTGCGACTTAATGGCTCGCTGTGGTTTATATGTTATGTCGAATGGGAGGAGCTCGATAGCCCATTTGGCAATCCGGCTCATGGCAACGCAGTTGTTTATTATGTCGTTGAGTGGTACTTCGGAGGCCACCGTAATTGAACACTCTTGAAAGTAGTGTCGTAATTTCCGGGATGCCATGAATAGCATGTATGCTATCTTTTGATAATGTGGGTACCGTGATTTGCATGGAGTAAGGACAGTGGATACATAATATACCGGCTTTTGAAGTGGGAATTTATGTCCGTCCGTCTCTCATTCGACGACGAGCACTGCGCTTACAACTTGGTGAGTTGCCGCTATATATAATAGCATTGGTTCGCCGACATTTGGCGTGGCCAAGATTGGGTTGGTGGCCAGGATGGCTTTTATTTCTTCCAATCCGGCCGTGGCTGCGTCCGTCCACTCGAAGTGTTTGGTGCGCCGAAAAAGGCGATAAAGGGGGAGTGCCTTTTCTCCTAATCGGGAGATGAAGCGGCTTAAGGCCTCCACACATCCAGTTAACTTCTGGATTTTCTTGAGGTCAGTCGGGATAGCCAACTGCGACAGAGCCCGAATCTTAGCCGGATTTGCTTCAATTCCTCTGGTGGGGATGATAAAGCCCAGGAGCTTTCCGACGGGTACGCTGAAAATGCATTTTTTTTGGATTGAGCTTAATGTCGTATGTTCGGAGATTGTCAAATGTGAGCCTCAAGTCATCTATTAAGGAGTCGACATGTCTGGTTTTAACGACCACATCATCGACGTATGCCTCCACTGTTTTGCCAATATGCTTTTCCAGACATGTATGAATCATGCGCTGATACGTTGTGCCGGCGTTTTTGAGCCCGAAGGGCATTGTGTTAAAACAGAAGGGGCCGTATGGAGTGATGAATGCCGTTGCGGCTTGATCGGACTCCGCCATCTTAATTTGGTGGTAACCAGAGTATGCGTCGAGGAAGCACAATGAGTAGTATCACGTTGTCCCTGTCCACTGTGGAGCGCAGCGCAGTTAACTCCTCCGCCACAAGGGCTTCGGATAATGCCTTGAGGGCCAGTGCGGCTATTTTGTTCTCGGCGCGGAGTACTATGTCCGGATCACTAGCTAGAGTGATGATTCCATTGGGTCCGGGCATTTTGAGCTTCATGTACCCATAATGGGGTATGGCTTGAAAAATCGTGAATGCCTCCCGCCCTAGAAGGGCGTGGTATCCGCTACTGAACGGGGCCACTTGGAATGTGATTTCTTCGGACCTGTAATTCTCCGGAGTGCCGAGTACCACATCTAGTGTGATTTTCCCAGCGCAACGTGCCTCCCGACTAGGGATGATTGCTCGGAAGGTCGTGCTGCTTTGCTCAATATGGTTGCTGTCTATTTCCATTTTTTGAAGAGTCCCCTCATAAATGAGCTTTAATCCGCTACCGCCGTCCATGAGCACTTTAGTGAGCCGAAAGCCGTCCACAATTGGACGGAGGACCAAAGCGGCTGGTGCTCGAGCTGTTCAGAATTTAGGTTCGTCACTGGCATTGAAGGTGATAGCCGTGTCGCTCCATGGATTTATTGTTGCCATGTGGCACACTTTGGCAAGGCTGCGGAGTGCTCGCTTACGCCTATTATTTGAGGCGAAGGTCTCGAAGACTGTCAATACTGTATTGTTATCCACGGGAAGGTTCTCTGAGGTATTTTGGATGAGGAGATCCTCACCGCTCTTGGCCACCTGCCGGAGTACCCAACATGCTCTAAGGCTCTGTGTTGATATGGTATCCGCTGTAATATGAATTTTGCAGGGCCCGTTAAGCCATCCCTCCAATACGGTTCCACGCCCTGTGGTGGGATTTTGCTTCTTTGTAATTGAGTCAGGCGACTTATGAGAGTGCACCCTTTTAGTTCGGACTGGGGGTTTTGTCAGAGGCGGATTATCCCAAAATTTTGTTTGGGTTTTCCAGGCGCTTTCCATCGCACAGTACTTCCGTACTATGGCCGCCAAGTCGGCGAAGTGTGCTATGTCACGGCGACTTATGGCGTTGAGGATTCCCTTGTCGATGCAATTGTTGCAAAATAACAAAATTGCGTCTTCCTTGCGACAGTCCTTGACCTTGTTCATTACAAGGGGGAATCTAGCCCAATAGTGATGCACTGTCTCTTGGGGCGCTTGCCTAATGTGGGAAAGATCGTTTGTATCTGGATGGGTGGGTGGATTTAAGTCTAGACCTTGACCCAATCTGAGACCCCGGGGCAGGGGAGTTTCCGATCTTGGAAGTTCGGGCTCCGGGATGTTGCACCGCGGGTTCGGTATGTAGCCTGATTCTAGGTTCAGGGTTAGGGCGATGTCCTCCTGTGAGCAGGTATCCGGCTCGGAGAGTTCGGGAATCCGGACATAGTTCGTCCTCAGGATAGAGGGAGAATCGCCGCATTGCTCCTCCACCACCGCTATCTGATGGGTGACCGGCGGAGAGTTAATCTCCGTTTGGTCAGGTTTAAGCCCAATCCGATCGTAGTCCGTAGCGACTCCCAGAGCGGCGATGTGAACGAAGAGCTCGTTCAAAGAGGAGAGCTCCATTGGATCCATCTGCTCGGTGAATTTCGAGCCGATGTGGAGGCTATTTTCGATGACCCGAGAAGTCATCATCGGCGCAGCGGCCGAGTGGGCGGTCATGACGAAGCCGCCTAGTCGGAGTTTGGCCTATAGCCAGGGCTCCCCCAGAGGTGATGTTCTCCTTGACAACGAGATGACCTATCCCTCCTTATGATGACGACATAGTGGAACTCTCAATGAAAGCACCAATGTCGGTGTCAAAACCGACGGATCTCGGGTAGGGGGTCCCGAACTGTGCGTCTAAGGCAGATGGTAACAGGAGGCAGGGGACACGATGTTTACCTAGGTTCGGGCCCTCTTGATGGAGGTAATACCCTACGTCCTTCTTGATTGTTCTTGATGATATGAGTATTACAAGAGTTGATCTACCATGAGATTGTAGAGGCTAAACCCTAGAAGCTAGCCTATGGTATGATTGTGTGTTGTCCTACGGACTAAACCCTCCGGTTTATATAGACATCGGAGGGGGTTAGGGTTACACAAGGTCGGTTACAAGGGACGAGATCTACATATCCGTATTGCCTAGCTTGCCTTCCACGCCAAGGAGAATCCCATCCAGACACGGTACGAAGTCTTCAATCTTGTATCTTCATAGTCCAACAGTCCGACCAAAGGATATAGTCCGGCTGTCCGGAGACCCCCTAATCCAGGACTCCCTCAGCTTGCGTTACACAAACCTCGCGAGGTGTCCCTTGCCTTGATCTCTCCGCCCCTCGCGAGCCAGCCAGATGAGGCCGCCCCTGAGGAGGTCTTGCGTCGTCCGCCTCGCGAGGCTTGGTCCCTCGCGAGGGTCTTGAGTGTTTACTGGTGAAGATGGGTCGTACAGGGCCGCCGGTGGAGCCACGCCGCGCGCCGTAGGCTGGCAAGTCTGGGGACCCCGTTCCCAGAACGCCGACAGTAGCCCCCGGGCCCAAGGCGCGCTTGGGCTTGGCTTTGAGGCGATTCCAAAGGGCAAGTGCGGAGGACTGCGGGCCCCAACAGCCTGTGGCCATGGTTGGCGCGTGGCGACTGATTGGACATAGGCGTCTCCGCTTCCCCATGCTGCCTCGGCAACTGCCCGACTTGACGAGTCCTTGCCGCATGCAAAAAAAGATCATTATTACCTTAGATCGTGGAGGCCGGCGGGTGGCCTCCCCTTGGCAATAAATGGGGAGAGGGGGTGGAGCCCCTGTCACCCATATCTTCCTTTGCTTCTCCTGCTCCTTCTTCTTCCTCGCATCATTGCTTGTTGCACCGACCATGGCACCGATACGAAGGTTCTCGGCCGCGGAGAAGGGCAAGACTCCCCTTGATGAGCCCGAGCCACTTCCGCCGAAGAAGAGGCTGTCTCATCATCGCGACATCGTCGTGAGGCCGCAAGTGTGGCGGCCATGGTACAAGCGGCCACCTCCTGGGTATCCGCTGCCTTTGTACGCCCAAGCTGAGGGTTCCAGAGGGAGGGGCGACGAGTGCCGCCTCCACGATATTCTTCAAGGCCTTCGACTAGGAAGGCTGCCGCTTGGAGTGCTAAAGGGGTCGTCAGGCTGGCACAACGGCCAACGCCGAGCCTGCCGCTGGGCTCGCTAGCAGCTCCTCCAGTGACAGTGGTGACTCCTGGTGGTCCAGCGACGATAGCTACATGCCCCGGAGCTCTCGCCGGGCCCGGAGCAGGGCTGCAGCGTCCGGTCACCGCTGTCGCTGATCTGGATGAGGTTGGCGCCGGCCTCCGGAGGCCCACTTTTTATGATGGCGTCGGCGACGTTTGACGCGTGTAGATAGAGCTCCTAGGAACTCCCTTCTTTTTGTTCCCTGCGAGGAATTGAAACGGACACCATGGGGGCGTGTAATGGGTCTGCGATGTCTTTTGCTGATATTATCCTTTTTATGAAAATTTTTGCGAGCGCATGTCCTTCTGAGGCTCGGTCTCCCCTTTCCAATCCCGCGGCAGCTTGGTGCTCTACGCCGACAGGTCTCGGTCCCCAGGCAGGCTGCAGCCATCGCTGGTATGCTAGGTCGCGATGCCGTGGTCAAGGCCAGGAAGTGAGCGGCCCGAGGTCCAGTAAGAGCTCCTGAGGCGCGATGCTCAAGAGGTCACCTTTAGCGCACAAGCAGCTACCTGAGGATGGGAAAGGGAGGCGACGCTGATGTAGCAGGGCAGGGAAAGGCGAGGATCTTATGCCATAGCGCTGGGTTGATCCAGGCGCGGGACTTATCTTGGCACTCCAGGGCTGGTTCCTCGTGTTGTGCCAGACTTGTGCGTCAGCCGCTGTTGGGTAGCTAGGTTAGGCCCGTGCGAGCCTCCCCTCTTCTCCATGCTCTTCGGTGTGCTCTACATCCTCAGGTCCCGGCCCTCGAGCGAGCTCAGCCGCCGCTGGTATGCCAAGTCGCGATGCCATGGTCAAGGCCAGGGGTGAGGGCTGGAGAGCCAGTAAGAGCTCCTGAGTCGCGATGCTCAGGAGCTCCCCTTTCAATGCACAAGCGAATTGCATGGGAGAAGAGAAAGAGAGCCCGCGGTACCACCCGCTGTGGTCCTCAGGAGGTTCCTGCAGGTTAGCGTGAGGAAGGGCACAAATTTCCATGGTGATTGCCGGTCCGCCACTGGTTGCTTCACAAGGAGGTGAAGGCACTGAGGGTCTGGTGAGGTGACGTGCACGGGCGTGCCGCGAGCCAGAGATTTGCCGCTCAGATTTGTCAGCGTTGCAGGGATGGACCCGAGCACAAGCGCCGTGCCGGCATGAAAGGTTCCTGTGGCGGGCGATAATCAAGCAGGCAGTGATGACCATGGAAAGCAAACTAGCTTAGGTAAATGCAAGAACGATACGTGCCGCTGGGTCGGACTCGAGCGGCCCGGGGATGATGTAGCCCGAGGGGCGCCCCAAGCAGGGTGAACTAAAGATGCAGGCAGACACATGCCGCAGGGACAGACCCGTGCGGCCTGGGAATGATGCAGCCCAGGGGGCGCTCCCAGCTAAATAAACTTGGAAAATGTCACATGGTTTGGTTGTCTAAGGAGTGTTGGGGTAGCTGAAGACACGTAGCGAAGAAGTCGCTCCTCGCCAGCCGTCGGTACCTAGAGCCTCGGGAGGCTCTGGAGGCTTGGGTGACCTCCTGAGGACCGTCTCCATCTCCGCTAGGACTACGTGATGCCTGGCCTCCTGGCCTACCAGGATGCTCCGCAGGTTGCGCTGGAAGGCGGTCGCCACACTCGGTAGGCCGAATGGCATGCGAACGTAGCTGTGAGGTGGACCCTCACACCGGCCGGTGTCGTGGTTCTAACTCTGACAGTGATGTAGGGGGGTATGTATGGAGAGGCTAGATCTCAGCTATTGGGAAGTTGTAAACACACCAAGATGTACGAGTTCAGGCCCTTCGCGGAGGAAGTAACAGCCCTACGTCTCGGTGCCCGGAGGCGGTCGACTGGATTACTGGCATGTGAATAAGAGGGGTGCGAACTCTTCATACTGAGGAGCGGGGTGGCTTATATAGAGTTCGCCGGCCCCCTCCTGCCCTCGGTAATGCAGGGTTTAAGGTACATTTAAGGTTGGGCGTTACTGGTAACGCCCCTAATAAAGTGCTACAATGACCATAAAGACTACTCAATAGCCGACCGTTTGCCTGCGGAGTGACTTTAGGTCTTCTGGCAGTCGAGTGGCTGGCTTCGTGGTCGAGTGATAGCTTCTTGGTCGAGTGTCTTGAATCCGTCGAGTGGGATACCATCAAGTCGATTGAAAGGTGACTTCCTCTAGGGACGTCCTTGGGTAGGGCTCTTTGGACAGGTCCGTGCCGCTACCCTAGGTACGTAGCTTCATCATTAGCCCCCGAATGGATCGAGATTTTGAGTGGGGAAAGGGTTGGAGAACTTTCCGACTGGCTCTTTGGGCTACGTGAGTGCCTCGCTTTGGGTCAATCGTCACGGATGACGTTGCCAACCTTTTTCAGTCGCCTTGATCCATTCCAGGCCTTTCGTCGAGTGAATTTCTTTATTTGTGACATACCGAGCGTTGGCGCGGGCGGGGTCTTCCGTTTTGACAAGTTGTTCTGCAGCCCGCGGATGTCGTGGGATTTCGGATTTTGTGAAGCGCGCGGGACGGGAGCGGCCGCAGTAATCGGAAGCGATAAAGCGGAAGCTCCTCGATCCCCGCATCGCCTTTTTCGCCACGTACTGCGCGCGCATCCGCTGCGGGATTTGACTAGATAGTTTGGGCCTACCAGTCAGCCACTCGGGAGCGGCCCCTTATAAATCACCGGCTCGGGGTTTCCAAGCAGTGCGCTCTCTTCTCCTCCTTTCTTCTTCCTCTCTCCCTTCGCAAGTCCTTCCGCCACCTCCGTTCTCGCCCCAGCGCAGCAGGCCCGTGCGAGACTTCGCCGGCGACGATGACGAAGGGCAAGACCTCCGCTCTGGAGCGCGCGAAGAAGGCGGCGGCGCAGGGGAAGGGGAAAAGATCTGCTCGGGGCGGATCCTCCTCAAGGTCCGCTCTGCCCAAGGGCTGGATCCAGGGCGATTGGATGCCGTCAGTGATCCGGCAAGAGGATCTCGACGACATGGTCGAGGGGGGAGTCATTCCCCACGAGGCTGCGCGTCTTCCGGGGAGAGAGATCGAACCTCAGCCCCGTGATGGTGAGTGCGTGCTCCTAGCCACCCACATCGACCGAGGGTTTTCTCTGCCACCCCATCCTTTTTTCCGGAGCTTCTTGAACTTCTTCGGAGCGCAGCTCCACCACTTTACTCCCAACTCCATTGTATACCTTGCCGCTTTCATTTCCATGTGTGAGGCTTTCTTGGGTTGCCGCCCCCATTGGGGACTTTTCAAGCACATCTTTACCTGCCGTTCTCAATCAGTCAAGAAGGACAAGTCGAGTGACGAGAGGACGCAGGTGATCCAGTTGTGCGGGGGCTTGGCGATCCAGACGAGGGGGAAGAGCTGTTTTCCATCCATTACTTTCCCGGAGTCGGTCCGTGGCTGGCAAGCGACCTGGTTCTACTGTCAAGACCAGGCGACCCCAGGACAGTTGACTGGTCTTCCTCCTTTCTCCCTCGACCGAGCTGAAAAACCTGCTTCTCTAAAAGTGGCACCGGAGGAAAGGGCCCAAGTCAAAGTGCTGGCCGGTCGAGTGGTTGAGCTTGTCCGTGAGGGTGTGACGGGCATGGATTTGCTGGAGGTCTTCCTCCGGAGGCGCATCCAACCGCTCCAGGCTCGTGACCACCCGATGTGGCTGTACTCGGGTCTTGACGACACCACTCGGATCCACCCGGAGGAGGTCACTGATGAGATGCTGGAGGCGTGGCTGTCGTGCATCACAGGAAATAGGGACAACCCCCGAGGAGCCAAGAGGGTAATTCCACTCGACAACTCGTATGACGTGGACCAGGTATGTCTCTATGCTCCTGACTGAGATCTTGTTTTTCTTCATTGGTCTTCTTTGAGTTGGTCGATTGACCTTTGTCTTACCTGTTGTTTTTCAGGCGACTACTGAGATGTACTCGACGCCCAATGGGGCACAGGGGCCAACTGAGGAAGGGGAGGCAAGTGGAGGTGAGAGCGGGGACGATCAAGGCGAGTGGGAGTCCGACGGTGAAGGAGAGGGAGGCGACGACGTCGACTCCAGCGAAGAGGAGGAGGAGGAGGTTGAACCCACCCGCCCGGAGGGCCGATCCAAGCTCACACACGATCCAGCGCGGGAGCGTGGTAGTGCGACTGATCCTATTGGGCAGTCGTCCAAACGCCCCCGGACCTCTTCTCCTACGCCGACCGGAAAGGCTCCCAAGCACCCGCGCGCAGCGCCGTCCAAGCCGCCCAAGGCCCTGCCCAAGATGAAGATGGCCGTCCCCACCATTTCTGGGTAATAATAAAACTTGTTTTCCTTTATCGACCGTGGACGGATCCTTGGTCGATCCATTGAGACAACCGACTGACTTTCGAGGCTTGCAGTGCTGCTACTTCTGAGATCTCCGCCAAGGACGACGACCAAGAGATGGAGGATGCTGTTACCTCCAACCCTGGTACTATTACTGACGCTCCGCTTCGAGTCGACTAAACATTTATTGCAACCCTGGTTGATTGAACGTTTCCTTTGTAGCCCCTCCTCATGTTATCGACCTCCCGGATGACAACAACGACGGTCCGTTGAGAGTGAGGAGGCACAAGAGGGCGTCGGCTGACAAGACCCCCCAATCCGCTCTGGCGTCCGAGGCCGTGGCTCGGGGTGGTGGTGACACCACTCGGGCTTCTGTGACCTTCGCCGTTCCTCTGGCGAGTGCGCGGCCCTCGTCGTCGACTGCGGATCCGTCTTCGCTTTTTGCCGTATACCCCGTCCCTGAGGACCAAGCGGCTACTGCAAAAGAGGCTATATGTCAGGCGGGGATCATGATGGACCAAGTGAAGTTGGCTCGGGAGGCCAGCCAAGCAGCTTATGACACGAGCTCGGCCCTTCAGAGCAACGTCCAGGTCAGTCGACTCAACGTTTGGTCTGTTATGATATGCTGTTTGAAGAATCTCTTTTCCGAAGATCTTTGTATCTGTACACCCACTGGGTGTGTCTGCCAATTCTTGGACGAGTGGGGGCACTCTAAGTGCACCCACTGGGTGTAGTCCCCGAGACTACGGTGGACTGCGGGCAGTCGACTGTAGTCTTTATATTGTGTTGCTGTAGCTGTATTTCTTCATTCGGTCTGGTCAGGCCATGTCGAATGGGACTGTATCCGGTCGACTGCGGGCAGTCGACTTTTCTCCTTTTTTTTACAGTGGGGGCACGCTGAGTGCACCCACTGGGTGTAGTCCCCGAGACTACTGTCGAATGTTCTTGATTCGGCTGTAGTCTTAGAAACGTCATCATTGTCTCTTCGTTGCTCGGAAGCAACTTGTCTTGGACGTCTGTCAACTGATTTTTCTTTTCACAGAAATCTTGTGAACTTGTAGCTCGCTATACTGAGTTGGAGAATCAGCAGATCCAGCTCAACCTTAACTTGAAGCTTGCTCAGGAGAATTTGAGGAAGGCGCAAGAAGAAGCAAAAGGTATGGCTGGTGAGGTTCTCCATTCTTAACGGGTGGCTTTTATTTCTTGTCCATTCTTGATGTTGGTTCCACTCGACGCGCCGCAGATAAACTGGAGGAAGCTCTGAAGAAGAAGGATCAAGACCTTGCAGAGGCACAGAAGGAGGCCTCGAGCAAAACGAAGCTCGCAGAAGAGAAACTGGCTTCGGTCGGAACTCTTGAATAGGAGAACTCCAAACTGAAAACTTCTCTCGAGACAGCTAATCGAGATGCCAGTCGACTGAAGAAAGAAAAGATGGCTCTGCACGACAGGGCGGGTGAGCTGGCGGGGAAGGTAAAAGATCTCGAGGCTTATCTCGGTGGACTCGCCAAGAAGCTGTTCGTCATGCTCGAAGGTAATTATTCCAACCCGGCTGTCTTGTAGTTGCCGAGCCCGCGTACGGCCACTGTCTTATTCTTGAATCGTGTTTGCAGAATTCTACCAGAGCTTCGAAGAGGAAACCAGTCGAGTGGAGCCAGGCTTGGATCCCGCCAATTCTCTCATGAAGGACGAGGCTGCTATGAACGTTCTCCGACTGGGTCTCGTGTTACCAGCGTTGTTGATTATCTTGCTCGGCTGAAGGTTGCGATGTCGCGGATCGACACATCACTCTGGCCCGGAACGACACTTCAGAACGACCTCGAGTCCCTGATGGTCCGACTGAATGAAGTCCCGGGTCGAGTGGCGGAATGGAAGAAATCTTATGCTAGATGTGGTGCTGATGTCGCTCTGTCTCTGGTCCGCGTCCATTGCAAGGAGGCGCGAGAAGAAAAGTTGGCCGCCATCCAAGTAGCCAATACCAGGAAGCACAACTTTCAGGACTTCATGGAGACTTTTATTGCTGCTGCCACTCATATTGCAGACGGGATCGACTTGGACGAGTTCGTCGCCCCTTCCATTCCTCCTCCTGAGGAATGAAAAACTTTTATGCTTCACTTTAAATTTGCCTCGGAATGCCGAGTGGATTTGTAACCATTAAACTCCGCTGAGCCGAGGGCTCGAGTACTTTGATCTGAGGTCTGGGACCTTTTAGGCTTTATCCGATCTTGATTTCTCGTTGAATATCTTCATGGTTTGATTCATCGAGTGGAACTTGATCTTCACTCAGAATAACCTTGTATTTGCGGCGCAGCTCCGAAGGAGAAGGTAGCAGTCGACTCGCAGATTGGGTTGTGTCCTGTACTTAGACGAGCGCTGGGCTGCAGCTAAGCCCCCGAGTGGGAGGTTTGCTCTCCACTCGGTAGGATTTTTTAAACACTTAGGCGAGCACTGGGCTGCAGCTAAGCCGTCGAGTGGGAGTCTGGCTCGCCACTCAGTAGGATGTCCAAACACTTAGGCAAGCGCTGGGCTGCAGCTAAGCCCCCGAGTGGGAGGTTTGCTCTCCACTCGGTGGGATTTTTAAACACTTAGGCGAGCGTTGGGCCGCAGCTAAGCCCCCGAGTGGGAGGTTTGCTCTCCACTCGGTGGGATTTTTAAACACTTAGGCGAGCACTGGGCTGCAGCTAAGCCCCCGAGTGGGAGGTTTGCTCTCCACTCGGTAGGATTTTTAAACACTTAGGCGAGCACTAGGCTGCAGCTAAGCCCCCGAGTGGGAGGTTTGCTCTCCACTCGGTGGGATTTTTAAACACTTAGGCGAGCGTTGGGCCACAGCTAAGCCCCCGAGTGGGAGGTTTGCTCTCCACTCGGTGGGATTTTTAAACACTTAGGCGAGCACTGGGCTGCAGCTAAGCCCCCGAGTGGGAGGTTTGCTCTCCACTCGGTAGGATTTTTAAACACTTAGGCGAGCACTGGGCTGCAGCTAAGCCCCCGAGTGGGAGTCTGGCTCGCCACTCGGTAAGATTTCTAATCACTTAGGCGAGCGCTGGGCTGCAGCTAAGCCTCGAGTGGGAGGTTTGCTCTCCACTCGGTAGGATTTTCAAATACTTAGGCGAGTGCCTGACTGCAGCTAAGTCTCTAAGTGGGAGAACTTAGGTGAGTACTGGACTGCAGCTAAGCCCCCGAGTGGGAGGATTGCTCTCCACTCGGCAGGATTTTTTCAAACTTAGGCGAGTGCCTGACTGCAGCTAACTCTCTAAGTGGGAGAACTTAGGCGAGTACTGGACTGCAGCTAAGCCCCCGAGTGGGAGGATTGCTCTCCACTCGGTAGGATTTTTTTGAACTTAGGCGAGTGCCTGACTGTAGCTAAGTCTCTAAGTGGGAGAACTTAGGCGAGTACTGGACTGCAGCTAAGCCCCCGAGTGGGAGGATTGCTCTCCACTCGGTAGGATTTTTTTCAAACTTAGGCGAAACAGATTCGCAGCCAAGTCGCCCACTGGGGGATTTCATATGCAAACAAGAGTGACAGCAATTATTGGGACACTCTTGTCTTCGGTAAAAATGAACTGCAGAAAATTTTTCTTATTACATCTCGTCCAAGGGAGAACTCAAGTGTAAAAGGGGCGGAGCAGTTCCGCATTCCAAGCTCGTGGCTCGTTGATCTGGTGATCAACATTGTAGAGGTGATATGCTCCATTGTGGAGGACTCTGGTGACGATGAAGGGGCGTTCCCAAGTAGGAGCAAGTTTGTGTGGTTTCTGTTGATCCACTCGGAGGACCAAATCTCCTTCCTGGAAGGCTCGGCTCTTCACATTTCTGGCATGGAATCAACGCAAGTCTTGCTGATAGATGGTCGATCTGATCATAGCCATTTCCCTCTCCTCCTCTAGGAGGTCGACTGCGTCTTGCCGGGCTTGCTCTGCTTCGTCTTCGTTATAAATCTCGACTCTGGGGGCGTTGTGAAGTAGATCACTCGGCAGGACGGCTTTGGCTCCGTAAACCAGAAAAAATGGCGTTCTTCCGGTCGACCGGTTCGGGGTGGTCCTCAGCCCCCACAAAACCGACGGAAGTTCGTCGACCCAAGCGCCTGCTACGTGCTTGAGATCACGCATCAATCGAGGCTTCAATCCTTTGAGAATCAGACCATTTGCTCTTTCAGCTTGTCCATTCGACTGAGGATGCGCGACCAACGCGTAGTCGACTCGTGTGCCTTGAGAGGCGCAAAAAGCTCTGAACTTGTCTGAATCGAAGTTTGACCCATTGTCGGTGATGATGCTATGCGGAACCCCATATCTGAATGTTATCCCTCTGACGAAACTGATAGCAGCGCAAGCATCGAGATTCTTGATAGGCTTGGCTTCAATCCATTTGGTGAACTTGTCGACTGCCACAAGCACATGCGTGAATCCGCTCCTACCTGTCCTCAGTGGACCGACCATGTCCAGTCCCCAGATGGCAAAGGGCCAGACGAGTGGAATGGTCTTCAGGGCTGATGCAGGCTTGTGTGACATGTTGGAGTAGAACTGGCAACCTCCACACTTGTGGACTATCTCTTTTGCCATCTCATTTTCTCTTGGCCAGTAAAACCCTGCTCGGTATGCTTTAGCCACAATGGTCCGAGAAGACGCATGGTGACCACAGGTCCCTGAGTGGATATCATTAAGGATCATCTGACCCTCTTCTGGTGTTATTCATTTCTGACCGATTCCAGTCGCGCTCTCCCTATACAACTGTCCCTTTATGACTGTGAAGGCCTTGGATCGGCGGACGATCTGTCGAGCCTCTTCCTCGTCCTCCGGGAGTTCTTTCCTCAAGATATACGCGATGTATGGTACCGTCCAGTCGGGAGTGATAGCCAAGACCTCCATGACTAGGTCGACCACAGCAGGAATTTCGACTTCAGTCGGATCTGTGGCACTTTTCGGTTGCGGGGCTTCTTCTGTGAAAGGATCCTCCTGGACTGACGGCGAGCGGATGTGCTCCAAAAACACATTGCTGGGGATGGCTTCTCTCTTGGAGCCTATCTTTGCCAGATCATCTGCTGCTTGATTTTTCAGTCGGGGGATGTGATGAAGCTCTAACCCCTCGAATTTCTTTTCTAGCTTTCTTACTGCGTTGCAATAGCCAGTCATAGCTGGGCTTCTGATGTCCCACTCCTTCATCACCTGATTGACCACCAAATCTGAGTCGCCGTAGACCATGAGGCGCCGGACGCCGAGTGAAATGGCCATGCGCAACCCGTACAAGAGTGCTTCATATTCTGCTTCATTGTTGGAGGAATCGAAGTGAATCTGGAGGACGTATCTGAGCTTATCTCCTCGAGGGGAGACCAATACTACCCCAGCACCGGAACCATTCAGCATCTTAGATCCATCGAAGAACATGGTCCAGTGCTCCGAGTGAACTTGAGTCAGAAGTTGCTGTTCAATCCACTCGGCGACGAAATCTGCGATTGCTTGGGACTTGATAGCCTTCTTTGCTTCGAACTTGATATCTAGGGGAAGGAGTTCAATCGCCCACTTAGCCACTCGACCAGTTGCATCTCTGTTGTGCAAGATCTCTGACAGTGGAGCGTCGCTGACGACTGTAATGGAATGGTCAGAGAAGTAGTGTGCAACCTTCTTCGTGGTCATGTAGATCCCATATACAAGCTTCTGGTAATGGGAATATCTTTGCTTCGAAGGGGTCAAAACTTCAGACACATAATAGACTGGGCATTGAACTCTGAAGGCCTTTCCTTCTTCTTCCCGCTCGACCGTGAGTACTGTACTGACAACTTGTCCCGTGGCCGCGATGTACAGCAGCAGAGGCTCTTTACTGATTGGGGCAGCAAGCACCGGCTGGGTGGAGAGCAGAGCTTTGAGCTCTGCAAACGCCGCGTCAGCTTCTGGAGTCCACTCGAACTTGTCAGACTTCTTCATCAGTCGGTAAAGAGGCAACGCCTTTTCACCGAGACGAGAAATGAATCGACTTAGAGCGGCCAAGCAACCTGTAAGCTTCTGGACATCGTGTACACACACAGGGCGCTTCATTCGGAGTATGGTGCCAACTTTCTCGGGATTGGCGTCGATTCCTCGTTCGGAAATGAGAAAACCGAGTAACTTTCCACCTGGAACTCCGAATGTGCACTTTGATGGATTGAGCTTGATATCATATCTCCTGAGGTTAGCAAAGGTTTCGGCAAGGTCAGTCAGTAGGTCGGAACCTTTCCGTGACTTAACCACAATATCATCCATGTATGCTTGTACGTTCCGACTGATCTGAGTGAGCAAACACTTCTGAATCATCCTCATGAACGTGGCTCCAGCATTCTTGAGGCCGAAGGGCATGGTGACATAACAGAAGCACCCAAATGGGGTGATGAAAGCCGTTTTGATCTCGTCAGGTCCATACAGACGGATCTGATGGTACCCTGAATAAGCATCTAGAAAAGACAAACGCTCACACCCCGCGGTCGAGTCCACTACCTGGTCGATGCGGGGGAGAGGGAAATGATCTTTCGGGCAGGCCCGATTGATGTGTTTGAAGTCAATGCACATGCGAAGTGACTTGTCCTTCTTGGGGACCATGACAACGTTGGCGAGCCACTCGGAGTGGTAAATCTCTTGGATGAACTCCGCTGCTAAGAGTCGAGCCACCTCCTCGCCAATAGCTTTCCTCTTCTGGACGGCGGACCGTCGAAGATGTTCTTTCACAGGCTTGAACTTCGGGTCTACTCGTAGACGGTGCTCAGCCAGCCCCCTGGGAACTCTAGGCATGTCAGAAGGCTTCCATGCGAAGACGTCCCAGTTCTCACGGAGGAACTGGATGAGCGCTTCTTCCTATTTGGAGTCGAGCGTCGTTGAGATGTGAGTCGGAGCAGCGTCGGGGTCGGTCGGGTGAATGTGAGCTGTCTTAGTTTCACCGGACGACTGAAAAGCAGATTCTGAAGCAGGGTTCTTGGCTCGTAGCAATTCACTCGGATCAGCAGTCTTCTGGTATTCTTGTAGCTCAACAACTGCCATCTGAGCGTCAGCAATCTTCGATCCTTTCTGAAAACACTCTTCGGCTTTCTTCCGATTGCCGGTAACGGTGATCACACCTCTGGGGCTGGGCATCTTCAACTTGAGATACACGTAGCATGGTCGAGCCATGAAGCGTGCATAAGCTGGCCGGCCCAGAATAGCATGATAAGCACTTTGGAAGTCCACAACCTCAAATGTCAACTTTTCCTTGCGGTAATTCTTTGAATCACCGAAAACCACGTCGAGAGCAATCTGGCCGAGTGACTCGGCTTTCTTTCCAGGAATGACTCCATGGAAGCTCATGTTGCTGGCGCTGAGCCTGGACATCGGAATGCCCATCCCTTTCAATGTTTCAGCATACAATATGTTCAGGCCACTGCCACCATCCATCAGGACTTTGGTCAGTCGAGTGCCTTCGACAACTGGGTCGACCACCAAAGCTTGCCTCCCAGGGGTGGCAATGTGCGTAGGGTGATCGGACTGGTCGAATGTGATGGCAGTCTGAGACCACTTCAGATAACTGGGTGTCGCCGGAGCAACCATATTCACCTCACGGTTAATGCCTTTCAGTCGACTTTTGCTTTTGACATTAGCAAAAATCATCAGGGTGGAATTGATTTGGGGGTATCCGTCGTCGCTATCTTCCTTGTCCTCGACTCTGTCCAACTCTTTTCCCTTATATTTGGGTTGTTTGCCCTGAAACTGCTGGATCAGGAGCCGGCACTGTCGAGTGGTATGCTTTGGGTAAATGAAATTACCCTCTTCATCTTTCTTGGTGTGGATGTGACATGGCAGATCCAAAACATCATTTCCATCTTGATCCTTGACTTTCTTGGGCTTCCAGGGGCCTTTGGGTTTTCCCTTGAAATTTCCCTGGGTTGCGGCCAGGGCCTCCCCAAGGGCGGCTGGCTCGGCCTTCCGCTTCTGCTTCCGACTGGAATTGCCTCCCGTTTCTTGGGCGACTGCTTTCTGCTTGCCACTCCGGAGTCGATCTTCATCTTCTCCGTTAGCGTATTTGGTGGCAATTTCCATCATCCGATTCAGGGACATTTCTCCGGTCCGACCGAACTTCAGGTTCAACTCTCTGTTCTTGACGCCTTCTTTAAAGGCACAAACTGCTTGGTGATCCGGTACGTTCTCGACTGTGTGATGCAAAGTGATCCACCTCTGGATGTAAGCCCTCAGAGTTTCACTCGGCTTCTGCACGCAAGACCGCAATTCTGTAAGGCCTGCGGGTCGCTTGCATGTTCCCTCAAAGGTTGTGACAAACACTCGAGAGAGATCCTCCCAAGTGTAGATGCTGCTGGGTGCTAACTGATTCAACCATGCTCTGGCTGAGCCCTCTAACAGGAGAGGAAAATGCTTCATGGCCACCTCATCATTGCCACCGCCAATCTGTACAGCCATTCGGTAATCTTCGAGCCAAGTGTCAGGCTTAGACTCACCGGTGAACTTGCTGACTCCAGTCGCCAACCGAAAGTTGGGAGGAATCACCGCGGCCCTGATGGCTCGACTAAAACACTCTGGCCCTGAAACACGTACTCTGCTGCTGGCGGGCGCATCTCTGTTCTGGCCTTCCCGATGAGCCCTGTTCCTGTCAACCAAGCCTTGAACGAGGACAGATCTCGCTCAAAGCCTGGGTCCCTGGGGTCGACTGGAATCCTCTGCCCAACGCTATGAGGGTGCCTGTCATCTCGATGTCGAGGCGCATATGACCCACTCCTCGGGGGAGGGGTTGGCACTCGACGTCGATCATCACAATCGGATCGGTGATCATACTGCTCATTCCTTCTATACTGATCATGCCGGTCACCACGTCCCTCACGCCTCGGGGGCGACCTCGGGCTATGAGCCGACTGGACTGTATCTGTCGCAACAGATCGACTGTGGATCCTGTTCCGCGACTGAGAAACAGCGGAATTCTGGTTTCCCACCGCCCGGAGCAACGCTCTGATCTGCAACAAGCCCCAGCCAGCCTCTGACTGGGAGGGCTGAATCGATTCTGCTATACGGGCCGCAGCGGCCAAATTCTGAACTGGGGTTCGATATACCTGCGTCGGCGGGAAGAGCTGGCGTCGACTAGACTTGGGAGCCCGCTGACGCTCTTGCTCGTCGAGTGCTCGCTGGAGATTCTCCAGTCGAGTGCGCTCGGCCAAGTTAGCTAAGCGCGCGTCCTCCAAGGCCTGGGCCTCGGGGGTCTCTCCGACGATAGGAGTGTGGAGTGCGTCCATGTTCCAGCGGCGAAGCTCCTGCCGCTGTAATGACGTGAGAGGTTCGGGGAGATACTCATCGTGGGGATGCGATGGGTCGCCCCCACCCGCGCCTCCATCAGCGCGAGGGAAACCGGGAGGACTGTGCGTTCCATCGACCGCCAGAATCTCAGCCGCTGGATCGCTGCTGTCGCACTCGGATGCGGTCTCCGCGGAGCCAGTCGAACAGGCCGCAGAGGGATTCGTCGGGCTCGATTGCCGCGACTTGTGGGGCGGCCGACTGGTGAGCCATAGCATGCCTCACCCACCTCTGAAGTCTCGACCGACCGGAGCGCTTGCGCCGGTGGGAGATAGAGCAGGGAGACGATACGGGGGCCGACCGATACTGGGTCGACGGTTGCCGCAGGAGGACGCCACGAACGCATGCGCGGAAATGCGTCGCACCGCGGACGGGGAGCGCGTCGATGTCGAGTGGCGCCTCCTGAAGCCAGGCGGAGTCGTCGGCGATGAATGTGAGCGCACCGAGGCGGATATCGCGGCCCTCCACCAAAACTCCGCACGAAACCATGATCAAAGGGATCGGAAAAATTGCAACTTCTCCAACCAGGCGCTAAGATTCCTGCCCCACGGTGGGCGCCAACTGTCGTGGTTCTAACTCTGACAGTGATGTAGGGGGGTATGTATGGAGAGGCTAGATCTCAGCTATTGGGAAGTTGTAAACACACCAAGATGTACGAGTTCAGGCCCTTCGCGGAGGAATTAACAGCCCTACGTATCGGTGCCCGGAGGCGGTCGACTGGATTACTGGCGTGTGAATAACAGGGGTGCGAACTCTTCATACTGAGGAGGGGGTGGCTTATATAGAGTTCGCCGGGCCCCTCCTGCCCTCAGTAATGCAGGGTTTAAGGTACATTTAAGGTTGGGCGTTACTGGTAACGCCCCTAATAAAGTGCTACAATGACCATAAATACTACTCAATAGCCGACCGTTTGCCTGCGGAGTGACTTTAGGTCTTCTGGCAGTCGAGTGGTTGGCTTCATGGTCGAGTGATAGCTTCTTGGTCGAGTGTCTTGAATTCGTCGAGTGGGATACCTTCAAGTCGATTGAAAGGTGACTTCCTATAGGGACATCCTTGGGTAGGGATCTTTGGACAGGTCCGTGCCCCTACCCTAGGTACGTAGCTTCATCAGCCGGCACATGAAGGCCAGAAGCGCTCCTGAGATGCGGCCCTGTTGAGCCCCGGGATGTCGATGCAGACGCGCAGCTGACCACCCTCGCCTGGATGGGGAGCAGCGCCAAGTGGGTGGCGGTCGCCGCGTATTGCTCTTGCATCCTGAAGCTCCTGAGTGGCCTTGGTATGAACTCCTGATCGCCGGGCACTACTCGCCCGGTGTCCTCCAGAGGGAAACGTGCCGTGAAGCACACCTCCACATGGTGCCCGAGCGCCTCGCTCGTGATGTCGGCCAGGTCCAAGGCCCTCCAGAAGAGAGCTCCCGAGCCCTGCCCGAGGAGGGTGCTGCGGGCGCCTCCCTATGCGAGGGAGGGAGGCGCACAAGGCGCGGGCACTGATCATGAGGTGGCACCGCTGGAGGCGCCGCTCCACTGAGGCCCAGTGCGGAGTAGCTACTTCTTCTTCTTAGGGTTGGCCTCAGGAGGGTCCTGCACATAGTTCTTCGACTGCTGCAGCTTGGAAGGCGCGCTCGAGGGAGCACACCGTGTCTGTTTCTTCATAGGGGACTGTGATGATTCCGCCGCTTCCCATCATCTTGAGGATGTTGTAGCCATGGTGGGTGACTGCCATGAATTTGGCTAGCGCGGAGTACCTGAGGATGGCATTGTACGGCAGGTGGATGTGGGATACATCAAAGTCGACGAGCTCGGTGTGGTAGTTGTCGCGCTGACCGAAGGTGACAGGGAGTCGAACTTGCCCTATCGGGGTGGTGGATCCGCCAGTCACTCCTGAGAAAGGCTTGGTGGGATGGAGCTGATCGTATGGCACTTGAAGGCTGTGGAACGTCTCGACGGACAGGACACTGAGCCCTGCACCGCCGTCGATGAGGTCTTGGTGACTTGGACATTGCTGATGATGGGTGAACAGAGCATCGAGAGGACACCGGCGGTTGCCACGCATTTGAGCTGGTCCGCCGAGCTAAAGGTGATGGCGTACTTGGACCATCTGAGCAGGCGCGTAGCCTCGAGCTTGGGGAGCGTTGCATTCACCTCGCGAGAGAACTTCTTGAAGATGCGTTGGGAAGCTGGGGCCTGAGCGCCACCCAAGATGCAGGCGATGGGGCGCGGCTCCTGGAAGCCCCCAGCCCCTTCGTCCTGTTGGTGGTCGTCGTTCCTCCTTGGTGGCGGCGGCAGCGGAGGGAGACCAGGGTTGCCCTGAGGGCGGTCCTCGTGAGGCTGGTCCCTCCAGGCGCCCTCACGAGGCTGATCCTGCCAGTGGTCCTCGCGAGGCTGGTCGCGCCACTCCCGATGGGGCCCATGGTCGTCCCAACAACCTCCACCTCATCCACCTCCTCGGCCGTATCCCCGGTCGTTGCGCTCGGTGCGTCGACCGAAGCGTCCGTCTCGAATGGCCCTGAGCTCTTGACAATCATTGGTGTTGTGGTTGCGCACGTTGTGGAAGGCGTAGAACGTACGACTGCCCTTGGACGACTCGGGTAGGTCTCGGCCGCGCTTGGTATCTGGTTCTGCCGCGAGTACGGCCACCCCTTTGTGCTTCACGTCCTTGACCTTGGCCTTCTTCTCCTCTGGATCCACAACAGGGAGCTCGAGAAGGGAGAGGCGCCCCTCCTCAGCTCTTGCACACTTGGTTGCTATGTTGAACAACTTCAAAGTCGTGCACAGCTCCTCATGGATGGCGAGCAACTCCTTCATCTTGATGTCGCGAACGCCATTGGAAAACGCTGAGATGAGGGCCTCGTCCGTCACCTTGGGGATCTTCAGGTGCACGTTGTTGAAGCACTGGGTGTACTTCTGCAGGGTCTCTCCCGGCTGTTGCTTGATGCGGTGCAAGTCACCTATGGCCGGGGGGCGGTCGCGAGTGCCCTGGAAGTTGACGACGAAGCTGTCGTGCATCTGGTCCTAGAAGGAGATCGAGCCCAGGGGCAGGTTCAGGAGCCATGAGCGGGCGCCGTCCTTGAGAGCCATGGGAAACCAGTTCGCCATGACCTTTTCGTCGCCGTTGGCCGCCTCGATGCTCAGCTTGTAGAGCTGCAAGAACTCCGCAGGGTCGGGGGTACCGTCATAGCGAGGAGGCAGATCCGGCTTGAACTTGCCTAACTAGACGACGCTACGCAACTCAAGAGTGAAGGCGCGGCAGCCTGCCGTGGCTACCGGGGCTCGTCGTGGAGGCGGAGCTTGATCTTGGTGTCCCTGCGCCGCCACGGCAAGTGGCGCCTGGCCCTGCCGAGGCAAGCGGTCCTGACGTGGCGGTGCTGGGAGCGATGGAGCGTTTTCTTGCGAACAGGGGATCTCTTGGCAGCTTATTTCTTCGGGCGCGGGCACACGGCGCGGCGGGTCACGCCGCAGGACCGCACATCTTGGAGTGAGGACGTTATCTTGACGCGGAGGAGGCGGAGGCGCTCCAAGAGCCGCACGCCTCAGCGCGAGGGCGCCATCTTGGTGCGGAGGGGTTGGAGGCGCTTCATGAGCCACATTGCTCGCAGCTGGGGGGGGGGCGAGGCAGCGAGAAGGATGGTGCAGGAGAGCCCCCTGTTGGAAATATGCCCTAGAGGCAATAATAAAATGATTATTATATTTCCTTGTTCATGATAATTGTCTATTATTCATGCTATAATTGTATTATCCGGAAATCATAATACATGTGTGAATACATAGACCACGATGTGTCCCTAGTGAGCCTGTAGTTGACTAGCTCGTTGATCAATAGATAGTCATGGTTTCCTAGCTATGGACATGAGGATCTCATTGATAACGGGATCACATCATTAGGAGAATGATGTGATGGACAAGACCCAAACCTAAGCATAGCACAAAGATCATGTAGTTCGTTTGCTGTAGCTTTTCTGGATGTCAAGTATCATTTCCTTAGACCATGAGATTGTGCAACTCCCGGATACCGTAGGAGTGCCTTGGGTGTGCCAAACGTCACAACATAACTGGGTGACTATAAAGGTACATTACAGGTATCTCCTAAAGTGTCTGTTGGGTTGGCACGAATCGAGACTGGGATTTGTCACTCCGTATGACAGAAAGGTATCTCTGGGCCCACTCGGTAATGCATCATCATAATGAGCTCAATGTGATCAAGTGGTTGATCACGGGATCATGCATTACGGTACGAGTAAAGTGACTTGCCGGTAACAAGACTGAACAAGGTATTGGGATACCGATGATCGAGTCTCGGGCAAGTAACGTACCGATTGACAAAGGGAATTGAGTACGGGATTGATTAGGTCCTCGACATCGTGGTTCATCCGATGAGATCATCGAGGAGCATGTGGGAGCCAACATGGGTATCTAGATCCCGCTGTTGGTTATTGACCAGAGAGTCATCTCGGTCATGTCTGCTTGTCTCCCGAACCCGTAGGGTCTACACACTTAAGGTTCGGTGACGCTAGGGTTGTATAGATATGAGTATGCAGTAATCCGAAAGTTGTTCGGAGTCCCGGATGAGATCCTGGACGTCACGAGGAGTTTCGGAATTGTCCGGAGGTGAAGAATTATATACAGGAAGTGTAGTTTCGGCCATCGGGAAAGTTTCGGGGTCACCGGTATTGTACCGGGACCACCAGATGGGTCCCGGGGGTCCACCGGGTGGGGCCACCCATCCCGGAGGGCCCCATGGGCTGAAGTGGGGAGGGGAACCAGCCCATAGTGGGCTGGCGCGCCCCCCCTTGGGCCCTCCATGCGCCTAGGGTTGGGAACCCTAGGGGAGGGGGCGCCTCCACTTGCCTTGGGGGGTACTCCACCCCCTTGGCCGCCGCCCCCCTAGGGGATCCCATCTCCAAGGGCCGGCGCACCCCCCCTACGGGGCCTATATAAAGGTGGGGGGAGGGAGGGCAGCCGCACCTCAAGTCTTGGCGCCTCCCTCTCCCCTGCTACACCTCTCCCTCTCGTAGAAGCTCAGCGAAGCCCTGGTGCGTTCACTGCTGCATCCACCACCACGCCGTCATGCTGCTGGATCTTCATCAACCTCTCCTTCCCCCCTGCTGGATCAAGAAGGAGGAGACGTCATCCGCTCCATCCGTGTGTTGAACGCGGAGGTGCCGTCCGTTCGGCACTTGGTCATCGGTGATTTGGATCACGGCGAGTACGACTCCATCATCCCCGTTCTCTTGAACGCTTCCGCTCGTGATCTACAAGGGTATGTAGATGCACCCTCCTCTCGTTGCTAGTTGACTCCATAGATTGATCTTGGTGAAACGTAGGAAATTTTTTTATTTTCTGCAACGTTCCCCAACAGTGGCATCATGAGCTAGGTCTATGCGTAGTTACTATGCACGAGTAGAACACAAAGTAGTTGTGGGCGTCGATATTGTCAATTTGCTTGTCGTTACTAGTCTTATCTTGATTCGGCGGCATCGTGGGATGAAGCGGCCCGGACCAACCTTACACGTACGCTTACGTGAGACCGGTTCCACCGACTAACATGCACTAGTTGCATAAGGTGGCTGGCGGGTGTCTATCTCTCCCACTTTAGTCGGATCGGATTCGATGAACAGGGTCCTTATGAAGGGTAAATAGAAATTGGTAATTCACGTTGTGGTTTTGGCGTAGGTAAGAAACGTTCTTGCTAGAAACCTATAGCAGCCACGTAAAAACTTGCAACAACAATTAGAGGACGTCTAACTTGTTTTTGCAGCAAGTGTTTTGTGATGTGATATGGCCAAAAGTTGTGATGAATGATGAATGATATATGTGATGTATGATATTGATCATGTTCTTGTAATAGGGATCACGACTTGCATGTCGATGAGTATGACAATCAGCAGGAGCCATAGGAGTTGTCTTTATTTATTTATGACCTGCGTGTCAACATAAACGTCATGTAATTACTTTACTTTATTGCTAAAGTGTTAGCCATAGTAGTAGAAGTAATAGTTGGCGAGCAACTTCATGGAGACACGATGATGGAGATCATGGTGTCATGCCGGTGACAAGATGATCATGGAGCCCCAAGATGGAGATCAAAGGAGCTATGTGATATTGGCCATATCATGTCACTATTATTTGATTGCATGTGATGTTTATCATGTTTTTGCATCTTGTTTACTTAGAACGACGGTAGTAAATAAGATGATCCCTCATAATAATTTCAAGAAAGTGTTTCCCCTAACTGTGCGCCGTTGCGACAGTTTGTTGTTTCGAAGCACTACGTGATGATCGGGTGTGATAGATTCCAACGTTCACATACAACGGGTGTAAGACAGATTTACACACGCAATACACTTAGGTTGACTTGACGAGCTTAGCATGTACAGACATGGCCTCGGAACACACAAGACCGAAAGGTCGAGCATGAGTCGTATAGAAGATACGATCAACATGAAGATGTTCACCGATGTTGACTAGTCCGTCTCACGTGATGATCGGACACGGCCTAGTCAACTCGGATCATGTTATACTTACATGACTGGAGGGATGTCTATCTAAGTGGGAGTTCATTGAATAATTTGATTAGATGAACTTAATTATCATGAACTTAGTCTAAAATCTTTACAATATGTCTTGTAGATCAAATGGCCAACGTTGTCCTCAACTTCAACGCGTTCATAGAGAAAACCAAGCTGAAAGACGATGGCAGCAACTATACGGACTGGGTCCAGAACCTGAGGATCATCCTCATAGCTGCCAAGAAAGATTATGTCCTAGAAGCACCGCTAGGTGACGCACCCGTCCCATAGAACCAAGACGTTATGAACGCTTGGCAGACACGTGCTGATCATTACTCCCTCGTTCAGTGTGGCATGCGTTACAGCTTAGAACCGGGGCTCCAAAAGCGTTTTGAGCGAGATGGAGCATATGAGATGTTCGAAGAGCTGAAAATGGTTTTCAAAGCTCATGCCCGGGTCGAGAGATATGAAGTCTCCGACAAGTTCTTCAGCTGTAAGATGGAGGAAAATAGTTCTGTCAGTGAGCACATACTCAAAATGTCTGGGTTGCATAACCGCTTGACTCAGCTGGGAGTTAATCTCCCGGATGACACGGTCATTGACAGAATCCTTCAGTCGCTTCCACCAAGCTACAAGAGCTTTGTGATGAACTTCAATATGCAAGGGATGGAAAAGACCATTCCTGAAGTATTTGCAATGCTGAAATCAGCAGAGGTAGAAGTCAAAAAGGAACATCAAGTGTTGATGGTGAATAAAACCACTAAGTTCAAGAAAGGCAAGGGTAAGAAGAACTTCAAGAAGGACGGCAAGGGAGTTGCCGCGCCCGGTAAGCAAGCTACCGAGAAGAAGCCAAAGAATGGACCCAAGCCCGAGACTGAGTACTTTTATTGCAAGGGAAGTGGTCACTGGAAGCGGAACTACCCCAAATACTTAGCGGACAAGAAGGCCGGCATCACAAAAGGTATATGTGATATACATGTAATTGATGTGTACCTTACTAGTACTCGTAGTAGCTCCTGGGTATTTGATACCGGTGCGGTTGCTCACATTTGTAACTCAAAGCTGGAGCTGCGGAATAAGCGGAGACTGGCGAAGGACGAGGTGACGATGCGCGTCGGGAATGGTTCCAAGCTCGATGTGATCGCCGTCGGCACGCTACCTCTACATTTACCTACGGGATTAGTTTTAAACCTCAATAATTGTTATTTAGTGCCAGCTTTGAGCATGAACATTGTATCAGGATATCGTTTAATACGAGATGGCTACTCATTTAAATCCGAGAATAATGGTTTTCCTATTTATATGAGAGATATGTTTTATGGTCATGCTCCGATTGTGAATGGTTTATTCTTAATGAATCTCGAGCGTAATGCTACACATATTCATAGTGTGAATACCAAAAGATGTAAGGTTGATAATGATAGTTCCACATACTTGTGGCACTGCCGCCTTGGTCACATAGGTGTCAAACACATGAAGAAGCTCCATGCAGATGGACTTTTAGAGTCTCTTGATTACGAATCATTTGACATGTGCGAACCATGCCTCATGGGTAAAATGACCAAGACTCCATTCTCAGGAACAATGGAGCGAGCAACCAACTTATTGGAAATCATACATACTGATGTGTGCGGTCCAATGAGTGTTGAGGCTCGCGGTGGCTATAGTTATGTTCTCACCCTCACTGATGACTTGAGTAGATATGGGTATGTCTACTTAATGAAACACAAGTCTGAGGCCTTTGAAAAGTTCAAGGAATTTCAGAGTGAGGTTGAGAATCAACGTGACAGGAAAATCAAGTTCTTGCGATCAGATCATGGGGTAGAATACTTGAGTCACGAATTTGGCACACACTTAAGAAAATGTGGAATAGTTTCACAACTCACGCCGCTTGGAACACCTCAGCGTAATGGTGTGTCCGAATGTCGTAATCGCACTCTATTAGATATGGTGCGATCTATGATATCTCTTACCGATTTACCGCTATCATTTTGGGGTTATGCTTTAGAGACTGCCGCATTCACTTTAAATAGGGCTCCGTCGAAATCCGTTGAGACGACACCGTATGAATTATGGTTTGGGAAGAAACCTAAGCTGTTGTTTCTAAAAGTTTGGGGATGCGATGCTTATGTCAAGAAACTTCAACCTGAAAAGCTCAAACCCAAGTCGGAAAAATGCGTCTTCATAGGATACCCTAAAGAAACTTTTGGGTATACCTTCTACCTCATATCCGAAGGCAAGATCTTTGTTGCCAAGAATGGGTCCTTTCTAGAGAAGGAGTTTCTCTCGAAAGAAATAAGTGGGAGGAAGGTAGAACTTGATGAAGTATTACCTCTTGAACCGGTAAATGGCGCAGCTCAAGAAAATGTTCCTGAGGTGCCTGCACCGACTAGAGAGGAAGTTGATGATGGTGATCATGAAACTTCAGATCAAGTTGCTACTGAACTTCGTAGGTCCACAAGGACACGTTCCGCACCAGAGTGGTACGGCAACCCCGTCTTGGAAATCATGTTGTTAGACAATGGTGAACCTTCGACCTATGAAGAAGCGATGGCGGGCCCGGATTTCGAGAAATGGCTGGAAGCCATGAAATCCGAGATAGGATCCATGTATGAAAACGAAGTATGGACTTTGACTGACTTGCCCGTTGATCGGCGAGCCATAGAAAATAAATGGATCTTTAAGAAGAAGACAGACGCGGATGGTAATGTGACCATCTATAAGGCTCGGCTTGTCGCTAAGGGTTATCGACAAGTTCAAGGGGTTGACTACGATGAGACTTTCTCACCCGTAGCGAAGCTGAAGTCCGTCCGAATCATGTTAGCAATTGCCGCATTCTATGATTATGAGATATGGCAAATGGATGTCAAAACGGCAATCCTTAATGGTTTCCTTAAGGAAGAATTGTATATGATGCAGCCGGAAGGATTTGTCGATCCTAAGAATGCTGACAAGGTGTGCAAGCTCCAATGCTCGATTTATGGGCTGGTGCAAGCATCTCGGAGTTGGAACATTCGCTTTGATGAGATGATCAAAGCGTTTGGGTTTATGCAGACTTATGGAGAAGCCTGCATTTACAAGAAAGTGAGTGGGAGCTCTGTAGCATTTCTCATATTGTATGTGGATGACATACTGTTGATGGGAAATGATATAGAATTCTTGGAAAGTATAAAGGCCTATTTGAACAAGTGTTTTTCAATGAAGGACCTTGAGAAGCTGCTTATATATTAGGCATCAAGATCTATAGAGATAGATCGAGACGCCTCATTGGTCTTTCACAGAGTACGTACCTTGACAAGATTTTGAAGAAGTTCAAAATGGATCAGTCAAAGAAGGGGTTCTTGCCTGTATTGCAAGGTACGAGATTGATCTTGGCTCAATGCCCGACCACGGCAGAAGATAGAGAAAAGATGAGTGTCGTCCCCTATGCCTCGGCCATAGGGTCTATCATGTATGCTATGCTGTGTACCAGACCTGATGTAAACCTTGCCGTGAGTTTGGTAGGAAGGTACCAAAGTAATCCCGGCATGGAACACTGGACAGCAGTCAACAATATCCTGAAGTACCTGAAAAGGACTAAGGAAATGTTTCTCGTTTATGGAGGTGACGAAGAGCTTGTCGTAAAGGGTTACGTCGATGCTAGCTTCGACACAGATCTGGATGACTCTAAGTCACAAACCGGATACGTGTATATTTTGAATGGTGGGGCAGTAAGCTGGTGCAGTTGCAAGCAAAGCGTTGTGGCGGGATCTACATGTGAAGCGGAGTACATGGCAGCCTCGGAGGCAGCACACGAAGCAGTCTGGGTGAAGGAGTTCATTACCGACCTAGGAGTCATACCAATGCGTCAGGCCCGATGACTCTCTTCTGTGACAGCACTGGAGCTATTGCCCTTGCCAAGGAGCCCAGGTTTCACAGGAAGACCAGGCATATCAAGCATCGCTTCAACTCCATTCGTGAAAGTGTTCAAAATGGAGACATAGAGATTTGTAAAGTACATACGGACCTGAATGTAGGAGATCCGTTGACTAAACTTCTCCCTAGAGCAAAACATGATCAACACCAGAATTCCATGGGTGTTCGATTCATCACAATGTAACTAGATGATTGACTCTAGTGCAAGTGGGAGACTGTTGGAAATATGCCCTAGAGGCAATAATAAAATGATTATTATATTTCCTTGTTCATGATAATTGTCTATTATTCATGCTATAATTGTATTATCCGGAAATCGTAATACATGTGTGAATACATAGACCACAATGTGTCCCTAGGGAGCCTCTAGTTGACTAGCTCGTTGATCAACAGATAGTCATGGTTTCCTGGCTATGGACATGGGGATGTCATTGATAACGGGATCACATCATTAGGAGAATGATGTGATGGACAAGACCCAAACCTAAGCATAGCACAAAGATCGTGTAGTTCGTTTGCTGTAGCTTTTCTGGATGTCAAGTATCATTTCCTTAGACCATGAGATTGTGCAACTCCCGGATACCGTAGGAGTGCCTTGGGTGTGCCAAACGTCACAACGTAACTGGGTGACTATAAAGGTACATTACGGGTATCTCCGAAAGTGTCTGTTGGGTTGGCACGAATCGAGACTGGGATTTGTCACTCCGTATGACGGAGAGGTATCTCTGGGCCCACTCGGTAATGCATCATCATAATGAGCTCAATGTGATCAAGTGGTTGATCACGGGATCATGCATTACGGTACGAGTAAAGTGACTTGCCGGTAACGAGACTGAACAAGGTATTGGGATACCGACGATCGAGTCTCGGGCAAGTAACGTACCGATTGACAAAGGGAATTGAGTATGGGATTGATTAGGTCCTCGACATCGTGGTTCATCTGATGAGATCATCGAGGAGAATGTGGGAGCCAACATGGGTATCCAGATCCCGCTGTTGGTTATTGACCAGAGAGTCGTCTCGGTCATGTCTGCTTGTCTCCCGAACCCGTAGGGTCTACACACTTATGGTTCGGTGACGCTAGGGTTGTATAGATATGAGTATGCAGTAATCCGAAAGTTGTTCGGTGTCCCGGATCAGATCCTGGACATCACGAGGAGTTCCAGAATTGTCCGGAGGTGAAGAATTATATATAGGAAGTGTAGTTTCGGCCATCGGGAAAGTTTCGGGGTCACCGGTATTGTACCGGGACCACCGGATGGGTCCCGGGGGTCCACCGGGTGGGGCCACCCATCCCGAAGGGCCCCATGGGCTGAAGTGGGGAGGGGAACCAGCCCATAGTGGGCTGGTGCGCCCCCCCTTGGGCCCCCCATGCGCCTAGGGTTGGGAACCCTAGGGGAGGGGGCGCCTCCACTTGCGTTGTGGGGTACTCCACCCCCTTGGCCGCCGCCCCCCTAGGAGATCCCATCTCCTAGGGCTGGCGCACCCCCCTAGGGGGCCTATATAAAGGAGGGAGGGAGGGCAGCCGCACCTCAAGTCTTGGCGCCTCCCTCTCCCCTGCTACACCTCTCCCTCTCGCAGAAGCTCGGCGAAGCCCTGCTGCGTTCACTGCTGCATCCACCACCACACCGTCGTGCTGGTGGATCTTCATCAACCTCTCCTTCCACCTTGCTGGATCAAGAAGGAGGAGACGTCATCCGCTCCGTACGTGTGTTGAACGCGGAGGTGCCGTCCGTTCAGCACTTGGTCATCGGTGATTTGGATCACGGCGAGTACGACTCCATCATCCCCGTTCTCTTGAACGCTTCCGCTCGCGATCTACAAGGGTATGTAGATGCACTCTCCTCTCGTTGCTAGTTGACTCCATAGATTGATCTTGGTGAAACGTAGGAATTTTTTTTGTTTTCTGCAACGTTCCCCAACACCCCCCGCGGTGCTGACGAGCTCGGCGATGCGGTCCAACCAGTCCTCGTAGAGGTCGTCGACCGGGCGGTAGCGCAGGAGCTCGCGTGCCATGAGCAGCGCGTCCTGTGCGTCCGTGGGTGCGTGGCGAGCGTGAGACGATGAGCCATCCAGAGTCAGTGATGGGGTGGCGGTGCAGCCATCTCACCGCACGGAGCGGTGCGGTGAGAAGGCTTGCTGCTCGTTTGCCGCCAGGCCGGTGGCGGCGTTGGCGGCGGGCGACGGAGAACGATGGGGAGGCCCGCCGACAGGAGCTATCTGAGCGACACGGGTGGCGACGGCGGCCCGGCCCTCAGCGAGTGCCCGACGAGCGTCGGCCATGAACTCGGCGGAGTGGCGAAGCGCGGATTGACGAAGGGGAAAGCTTAAGCGCACCTCTACATGGCGCGCCGAATGTTGGGTTTTGGGTTCCGGAAAAACCCTTGAGGTTCGAACACTGGGGTGCGCATGAAGATCTCTCCCCCTCTCTAGCTCGCGCACATCATGATCTGACGGCCTAGCTCGACGAACCCAAAGAACAAGGGACACAAGAGTTTATACTGGTTTGGGCCACTAATGTGGTGTAATACTGATACGTCCATTTTGCATCATGCTTTTATATCGATATTTATTGCATTATGGACTGTTATTACACATTATGTCACAATACTTATGCCTATTCTCCCTTAGTTTACAAGGTTTACATGAAGAGGGAGAATGCCGGCAGCTTGGATTCTGGGCTGGAAAAGGAGCAAATATTACAGACCTATTCTGCACAGCTCCAAAAGTCCTGAAACTTCATGGAAGTTATTTCCAGAATATATAAAAAATACTAACCGAAGAAAGTTCCAGAGGGGGGCCACACCCTGGCCACGAGGGTGGGGGCACGCCCTACCCCGCTGGGTGCGCCCCTTGCCTCCTGGGCCCCCTGGTGGCCCTCCGATGCCCATCTTCTGCTGTATGAGGTCTTTCGTCCGAGGAAAAATCATAAGCTAGCTCACGGGATGAAACTGCGCCTCCATGAGGCGGAACCTTGGCGGAACCAATCTAGGGCTCCGGCAGAGCTGTTCTGTCGGGGAAACTTCCCTCCGGGAGGGGGAAATCATCACCATCGTCATCAGCAATGATCCTCTCATCGGGAGGGGGTCAATCTCCATCAACATCTTCACCAACACCATCTCATCTCAAACCCTAGTTCATCTCTTGTATCCAATCTTTGTATCCAAACCTCAGATTGGTACCTGTGGGTTGCTAGTAGTGTTGATTACTCCTTGTAGTTGGTGCTAGTTGGTTTATTTGGTGGAAGATTATATGTTCAGATCCATTATGCATATTAATACCCCTTTGATTATGAACATGAATATGCTTTGTGAGTAGTTACATTTGTTCCTGAGGACATGGGAGAAGTCTTTCTATAAGTAGTCATGTGATTTGGTATTCGTTCGATATTTTGATGAGATGTATGTTGTCATCCCTCTAGTGGTGTCATGTGAACGTTGACTACATGACACTTCACCATTGTTTGGGCCTAGAGGGAGGCATTGGGAAGTAATAAGTAGATGATGGGTTGCTAGAGTGACAGAAGCTTAAACCCTAGTTTATGCGTTGCTTTGTAAGGGGCTGATTTGGATCCATATGTTTCATGCTATGGTTAGGTTTACCTTAATACTTCTGTTGTAGTTGCGGATGCTTGCAATGGGGGTTAATCATAAGTGGGATGCTTGTCCAAGTAAGGACAGTACCCAAGCACCGGTCCACCCACATATCAAATTATCAAAGTACCGAACGTGAGTCATATGAACGTGAGTCATATGAACTAGCTTGACGATAATTCCCATGTGTCCTTGGGAGCGCTTTCCTTCATATAAGAGTTTACCCAGGATTCTCCTTTGCTACAAAAAGGATTGGGCCATCTTTCTACACCTTATTTACTTTTATTACTTGCTACTCGTTACAAATTACCTTATCACAAAACTATCTGTTACCGATAATTTTAGTGCTTGCAGAGAATACCTTATTGAAAACTGCTTATCATTTCCTTCTGCTCCTCGTTGGGTTCGACACTCTTACTTATCGAAAAGCTACTATAGATCCCCTACACCTGTGGGTCATCAAGACTCTTTTCTGGCACCGTTGCCGGGGAGTGAAGTGCCTTTGGTAGGTGGAGTTTGGCAAGGAAAAAAATTATATAGTGTGCTGAAATTTACTGTCACTTATTACTATGGAACATAATCCTTTGAGGGGTTTGTTCGGGGTATCTTCACCTCGTACGGAACCACAATTAGCTACCCCTCAACCTACTGAACCTACTGAAAATGTTTACTTTGAAATTCCTTCGGGTATGATAGAGAAACTGGTAGCTAATCCTTTTGCAGGAGATGGAACATTGCATCCTGATTTACACTTAATCTATGTGGATGAAGTTTGTGGATTATTTAAGCTTGCAGGTATGCCCGATGATGTTATCAAGAAGAAGGTCTTCCCTTTATCTTTCAAGGGAGATGCATTGACATGGTATAGGCTATGTGATGATATGGGATCATGGGACTATAAGCGATTGAAATTGGAATTTCACCAGAAGTTTTATCCTATGCATCTTGTTCATCGTGATCGTAATTATATATATAATTTTTGGCCTCATGAAGGAGAAATCATCACTCAAGATTGGGAGAGGCTTAAGTCAATGTTATATTCATGCCCCAATCATGAGCTCTTGATACGTCTCCGTCGTATCTACTTTTCCAAACACTTTTGCCCTTGTTTTGGACTCTAACTTGCATGATTTGTATGGAACTAACCCGGACTGACGCTGTTTTCAGTAGAATTAGCATGGTGTTATTTATGTGCAAAAACAAAAGTTCTCGGAATGACCTGAAACTTCACGGAACGTCTATTTAGAAATAATAAAAAATCCTTGCAAAAGATGAAGACCAGGGGGCCCACACCCTAGCCACGAGGGTGGGGGGCGCGCCCCCCTACCTCGTGGGCCCCCTGGAGCTCCTCCGACCTCAACTCCAACTCTATATATTTGCTTTCGGGGAGAAAAAAATCAGAGAGAAGGATTCATCACGTTTTACAATACGGAGCCGTCGCCAAGCCCTAAAACCTCTCGAGACGGCTGATCTGGAGTCCGTTCGGGGCTCCGGAGAGGGGAATCCGTTGCCATCGTCATCATCATCCTTCCTCCATCACCAATTTCATGATGCTCACCGCCGTGCGTGAGTAATTCCATCGTAGGCTTGCTGGACAGTGATGGGTTGGATGAGATTTATCATGTAATCGAGTTAGATTTGTTAGGGTTTGATCCCTAGTATCCACTATGTTCTGAGATTGATGTTGCTATGACTTTGCTATGCTTAATCCTTGTCACTAGGGCCCGAGTGCCATGATTTCAGATCTGAACCTACTATGTTTTCATCAATATATGAGAGTTCTTGATCCTATCTTGCAAGTCTATAGTCACCTACTACGTGTTATGATCCGGCAACCCTGAAGTGACAATAATCAGGACCACTCCCGGTGATGACCGTAGTTTGAGGAGTTCATGTATTCACTATGTGCTAATGCTTTGTTCCGGTACACTATTAAAAGGAGGCCTTAATATCCCTTAGTTTCCGCTAGGACCCCGCTGCCACGGGAGGGTAGGACAAAAGATGTCATGCAAGTTCTTTTCCATAAGCACGTATGACTATATTCGGAATGCATGCCTACATTACATTGATGAATTGGAGCTAGTTCTTTGTCACCCTAGGTTATGACTGTTACATGATGAACTGCATTCGGCATAATTCTCTATCACCGATCCATTGCCTACGAGCTTTCCTTATATTGTTCTTCGCTTATTTACTTTTCCGTTGCTATTGCTATCATCACTACAAAATACCAAAAACATTACTTTTGTTATCATTACCTTTTGCTAGCGTTACCACTACTATCATATTACTTTGCTATTAAACACTTTGTTGTAGATATTAAGTTTCTAGGTGTGGTTGAATTGACAACTCAGCTGCTAAACTTGAGAATATTCTTTGGCTCCCCTTGTGTCGAATCAATAAATTTGGGTTGAATATTCTACCCTCGAAAACTGTTGCGATCCCCTATACTTGTGGGTTATCAAGACTATTTTCTGGCGCTGTTGCCGGGGAGCATAGCTCTATTCTTTGAGTCACTTGGGATTTATATCTGCTTATCATTATGAAGAACTTGAGAGATCCAAAAACCAAGATATATCCCTCAACTATGAGGGGAGGTAAGGAACTGCCATCTAGCTCTACACTTGATTCACCTTCCGTTTTGAGTAAGCTTGCGACACCTAAACCTGCTTCTGCTATTCGTTCTGATATGTCGCATGTTATTGATGATGCCACTTCTGCTATGCATGATACTTATGATGAAACTACTTCTATGCACTACAAAAAAATACACTTCCATGATGATACGTGTTTGTCACAGTAGGTCGCGTTTTTTGTCATGCATGTACACCCATGACAAATTTATGACAAAATCAAGATAGTCATACCAGTGCTGTCGTAGAAGTGTTCCATGACATTGCAAAAATTATCATCACGGAAGTGTCCACTTCCATGATGATAAATCGCGCGTCACAGAAGTGCTTTCGTCAAGGGTGACCGACATGTGGCATCCACCGTAACGGAACGCCGTTAAGCTATCGGGTCGGATTTTGGATCTGATAACCCGTTAACAGCCACGACCAATGCCGATTTTCCACGTGTAAAATTCTGATTGGCTGACAGATCCACGCGTCAGCTCCGCGTTGGCACAAGTGTCACTCATCCAACGGTCGAGATGGGCCTATGATATGTTGACACGTGGACCGGCCCAAAAGTGGCCCACAAAGTTTAAATAGGCCGGCCCAACCGAAGGCCCATAAGATTTAGCAGACCATAATGGGCCGGCCCAGCTAAAGGCCCACAAAATTTAGCGGACCATAATGGGCCAGCCTAGCTATAGGCCCACACGATTTTGCAGACCATAATGGGCCGTCCCAGCTAAAGGCCCACAAGATTTTGCGAACCACAATGGGCCGGCCCAGCTAAAGGCGCACAAGATTCTACAGACCATAATGGGCCGGCCCAGCTAAAGGCCCAACATTCTCTGTCAAATCGGCTAGTCAACGGCCTATCCCAAACTTGTCATCAACGCGGCCCGTGGTCACTTCTGGCCCGTTAACAGTCCGCTAAGTAATTGGGCCGAATTACGGCCCGGTGTATTTCTGGCCTGTTAAAGGTCCGACTTCATTTGGGCCCATTAACAGGCCATCAAAACTTTCGGCCCATAAACGACCGTGAAGGATTTGGGTCATATTCGGCCATATCTGACATTCAGCCTGTTAGAGGACCACTATAGCTTTGGGCCACTTTCGGCCTATTGTTATTTTCGGCATGTTAACGCCGGACGTAAACCATGGGCCATATGTGGCCCAATGTCATATCGGGCCCATTAACGGCCCATATAAAATTGACGATAATCTAGCCCGACCGAAGTTCCGGCCTGTTAAAGGCCCGTGTATTAGGTCGGCGCATTTACGGCCCGTCCGAATTTCGGCCTGTCAAAGATCCGCATCGTAAATGGGCCACCATTTCGGCCTGCTAAGTCCAGTGGGTTATTTGGCACAATCAGGGCCCAATCTCACTTTTGGTCTATTAAAGGCCCATGTTTTCTATGGGCTCGAGATATTTACACCTGTAAACGGCCTATTTTTACTGAGGGCCCAAATTATGTTTAGGCCTGTTAAAGGCCCACTATGGGCACAGGCCTACCAGAAAAATATGAAAGCTTATGCTGATTTAGGCCCAGATATTTTTAGTGGGCTACATGCCAATTTCGGCCCGTAATTGTTTTTAGCCCAATTGGAATGGACCCGACAAATGTTGGCATGTTGGGCTCCTACGAAGCTTTCGGCCGAATACATTACTAAGATAAACCTACACTATACAAAAATAGCGTCGTAATTACTGCAGCCTGAGGCAGCATCATAAATGTTGTATCACAACAAAATAAATTCCAACCATACAACAAAAGGCCTGTTGGCATAAAGTTTATAGTCCTTCTAGATAAAAGCACCATCAGATGTATAGAAGCACAGATCATTTGACCTAAGTGCTAATGTTTTAGGCTGTAGAATCTGATGGAGCAGCACAATCTCCATATTTTTTCCGCCATTGCTCTTGAACAACGAAGCGAATGTCTGATAGTCTGGTTTCAAAACCATTCATATCTTGACGACATTTCTCAACCACTATTCTTGTTTCCGAAACAACGTCCATTAGGGATTGGACTTGTGTCTGGAGCACAGATATATCACTTTGTCTAGCAGGAAGATTTTGTTCAGTAGGCGATTTGGACGAGGTTACCTTGACAACCAACCCAGAATTATGCAGGAAGGTGCTTTTTGCACTGTTAGTGGAGAGATACAGATGCACTGCGGCAAGAGGTGACATTGTGCCTGTAGTAGCCTCGTCACCTTCAGGTGGTTGTGGCAGTTCAATCATTTGTTCCATAGCTTCCTGAAAGTTTGAACTTGTAGATTAGTGTACCAGATAAGTTACTAACAAGACAAAAACAAACAAAGTAGGTTAAATGTTTATACATAACTTATTTTGGTGAACTACTGTAATACATTAGCATGTATTGTAGTGACAACTACATAATAAAATCACTTTAGGAACATATGTCCATGTAGCATGCCTACTGTGTTGTCTATTTCCTCACATTCGTTGACATCTAAGGATAAAGAGACATGGTTTAAAGTAGGATGAACATAGTATGACATCATTCATATCATGGACAAACAGATATAAAACAAACAGGCTATTTTTATCATTGTGTGCACACGTGAACATAACAACTAGATTACAGATCAAGACCAAAAGAATATCCTTCATCTCTTTTAAACCATGTAAGGTGAAATGATACGTTAAGACAACTGTGAATAAAAGTGAACAGAGTAACTAACATTGGCTGCAAACCAAGTAGTTAAATGAACACATCACAGTACCAATCAGTTCAAGGCAGGAGGAGTAAGGACTTACAACAGCGGCTTGAACTAGTGTGCTCATGCCCTTCATCTTGCTGGTGTGGCAATCCTTGAAGATTTGCACTGCATTCGGTTCAGGTTCTTTTTGGTCCGCACGGGCTTTCCTCTGTATTTGGAACAAGTCAATATAGATACGATAATATGGCACAAAAAAAGAAGTAGCAGCTATTTACAAGAGCCTCACAGTGTGCAATATAGCTACGAGATCCTGTTGTATGTTGGAATTTCACTTTAGAACGGTTGGTTTTGTTCTTCAAATAGTTAGCCTAGAAGAAGATACACTTGTAAGGCACATACATAAATACAAGTTCAATATGTGGTCTAATCAAATACATATAGCCTACTTGATACTTTGGATCAGACTAGTGTTTAACGAGGGCTGTCCAGTCTTCATCTGTAATATATTCCACTGGAGATGTTTGGGCGATTCCATTGTTAGCCTTGCCTTCAAAGTGAGATTTTCTAAGGTGGTACCAATACTGTCGCAGAGCAGACTGAAAAACATGAGTGCATGCTTGTTTAGTTGCATCATCTTTCGGATCCAACTTGAACCTCATCTGTTGAAAAGAGAATGTGAGTCTTATTAGGAGGAATCTAGAAAGTATGGGATAGAGCAAGACAATATTACTAATTGCGATGAATAAAATTACTTACGGATAAATGGTCAAGGAAGGTGTTAAACTGGGTATTGTCTTTCTCATTCCTGTACTGGATCCACGTTGGAAGGATACGTGCATGACACCTAACGGCAACGGCTGCCTCTGATACTAACTTGGCTGACTCTATAGCATCACGTGGCCTTTTTAAACCTACCTCAAAATGGATCTCCATTCTTCCTCCTTTAGATTTTGTTAATCTGTCAAGCATTATCCCTGATGTCTATTTCCGCTTGCGCCGTGGTGCTAGTTCAACAATGAATATGGAAAGTGTTATTGTACATCAAACTGTGAGAGTACATATAAAGGAGCATGCAACTGCAACTTGACTCGGTCAGGTACCGTCTTGGTGTTGATGCTCATGAGGTTCATCTGATCTTGCCAAGTCCTGTTGTGTCAGCAGTGCTTCGGAAGTAGTGTTAGGTGTTAAGGCAGCTTGGGAACTGGCCAGTTCCGGAGCAAACGAACGAGTAACTGGTTGAGATGCTGGTACAGTTGAAGAGGATGCTGCAGCTGGTGGAGCAGGTGATACTGTGTTTGTAGATTTAGCCGGTGGACTTGGACCTTCTACTGCACTATAAGTACTAGCAGAATCTCGACGGCAGAACCTTTTCTGTTTCACCCGACGAGTAACAACACTCCCTACTATATTATTTTCCTTGCTCTTTTTTGACTTTGCCATGTCAAGTTGTACCCACAACACAAAAGAATAAAATCACTCTTCAGAACTCATTGATGCATGATACAGACAAGCAATACTTTGATGTAAGACAACCGTATGATGATGGAATATGTAAGAAAAACAGGACGACATGACATATTCACAGCTACGATGTGCAAACTAAGCAGAAGGATTTTCAAGAAAATAGAAGTAATGCAAGCTAGACACCATATGAAAGATGCAACCAATATTACTCTGCCAAGTTAAAAGTGTCTTGTCATAAGTGGCAATTCGAAAAATTAGAAGCAGTACAACATAGAAATCAATGCAAGATGTAACCACTATCAAACTCCCATGTTAAAAGCGTCCAATCACGAGTGACTGATGCGGGATACACAACAACAATACTTTGATGTAAGAACATGGTATGATAGATAGATGCAGTGTATTCTAGACACAGAAAGCCATGTCATATGCACATCTATAACGTATAAACTCAGTAGGTGCAGTTTAATCAAGATAGAAGAAATACAGGCTAGACAACATATGCAACATGAAACCAATTATCACACTGTCAACTTAGAGCAAGCACCTGCTATGGTGGAGTACGAGAGATGAACTCATCATGTAGACTTGGGACTTCAACTTCATTAGCAGTAGCAGTGGCAAATCTAGAGAGTCTCTGTTTGCGTCGGTGCGGAGGACCACCAACATCCCCTAAGTTACTCTTTTCCTTCCTATTTTCTGATATTGCCTTATGAAGTCAAAACCACAAGAAGATGAATAAAATTAGCTCTGCATAACTGGTTGATGCATGATACAGAGGAACACTACTTTGATGTAAGGCAAGCGCAGGATAGGAGGATGGAATATATACAAAAAAGACAGCATTTCATATTCATACGTATGATAGGAGGATGGAATATGTATGAAAAAACAGTAAGCGGAAGGCATTCCAACAAAATTAGAAGAAATGAAAGCTAGGCACCATATGGACATGCAACCAATATCACTCTATCAGGTAAAAAGTGTCTCGTCGTAAGTGCCATTTCAAGAAATTAGAAGCTGTACAAGCTAGAAGACAATGTAAGATGCAACCTACATCACATTTCCAAGTTAAACGTGTCTTATGGGTAAGTGATCATTGCAGGTATAAGTTGTAAGCTACGCAGATGCAATTCAACATAATTAGAAGCAATACAAACTAGACATCATACGAAAAACGCAACCACGTATAACAGTTCCAAGTAAGAGCAAGCACCTGTGATGGTGGAGTAGGGGAGATGTGCTCATCAGGTACACGTATGTTCTAGAAACAGGAATACATGTCATATTCACAGGCATTATGTGTAAAGTAAGAAGATGCAATTCAAGTTAGAAGCAATACAAGTTAGACATCATACGCAACAATGCAGCCACATATAATAGTGTCAAGTTAGAGCAAGCACCTGTGATGGTGGAGTAGGGGAGATGTGCTCATCATCTACACAGCTATGTTGACTGTCCAGCCTTGTGTTGTCTTGCGAATATTGTTGGGAGGATGGCGGAGTAGAATCTGTAGAGACCCCCTGTTTGAGTTGCTCGGAAGGACCACCATCATCCACTGCCGGACTAATTTCCTTCAACTATAATGATTTTGCATTGTGAAGTCAAACCGATAAGAAAAAGGAATAAAATTCGCTCTTCAGAACTCATTCATGCATGATACTGACGAACACTACTCGAATGAAAGGCAAACACATGGTGCGAGGATGGAATATGTATGAAAAACAGGATGGTGTGGCATATTCACACCTATGATGTCGTAACTAAGCAGAAGGCATTTCAACAAATCAGAAGAACTGCAAGCTAGACACCATATGAAAGATGCAACCAATATCACTCTGCCAAGTTCAAACTGTATGGAGTTTCAACAAATTAGAAGCAGTACATGATAGAAATCATATGCAAGACACAACCAATATCACAGTGGCGACTTAAAGGTGCCTTATCATAAGTGACTGATGCAGGATATGCAAGAATAGTAGTCTGATGTAGAAACAGGAACACATGTCATATTCACAGGCATTATGTGTAAAGTAAGCAGATGCAATTCAACAAAGTTAGAAGCAATACAAGCTAGACATCATACGCAACATGCAACCACATATAATAGTGCCAAGTTAGAGCAAGCACCTGTGATGGTGGAGTAGGGGAGATATGCTCATCATCTACACAGCTACGTTGACGGTCTAGCCTTGCATTGTCTTGCGAATCTTGCTGGGAGGATGGCGGAGTAGAATCTGTAGAGAACCTCCGTTTCAGTTGCTCGGAAGGACCACCATCATCCAATGCCTTGCCAATTTCCTTCAGCTTTATTGATTTTTCATTGTGAGGTCATACCGACAAGAAAAAGGAATATCATTTGCTCTTCAGAACTCATTCAGGCATGATACTGACGAACACTACTCTGATGAAAGGCAAAGTCATGATACGAGGATGGAATATGTACAAAAAAATGGACGGCTTGACATATTCACACCTATGATGTGGTAACTAAGCAGAAGGCACTTCAACAAATTAGAAACACTGCAAGACACCATATGGAAGGTGCAACCAATATCACTCTGCCAAGTTAAAACTGTCTCGTCATAGGTGGCGTTCATCAAACTAGAAGCAATACATGCTAGAAATCATATTCAAGATGCAAACCAATATCACACTGCCAACTTATAGGTGTCCCATCATAAGTGACTGATGCAGGATACACAAGAAGAGTAGTTTCATGTAAGAACATGGTGTGATAGACAGATATAATATGTACCAAAAATAGGAAAGCGTGTCATATTCACATGTATCATGTGTAAGCTAAGTAGATGCAGTTTACACTAATTAGGAGCAATATGAGCTAGACACCATATGCAACATGCAACCAGATATCACACTGCCAAGTTAGAGCAAGCACCTTGGATGGTGGAGTAGGGGAGCGGGGACTTGGACCTTGTAATGCACTATCAGTACAAGGAGAATCGGTACAGATGCTCCGTTTACGTTGCTGCAGAGGACCACCATCATCACCTTCCTTACTCTTTTCCTTCCTCTTTCTTGATTTTGCCTTGTCAAGTCAAACCCACAAGAAAAAGGAATAAAATTTGCTCTTCAGAACTCATTGATGCATGATACTGATGAACACTACTTTCATGTAAGGCAGCCGCATGATAGGAGAATGGAATATGTATGAAAAACAGGATGGCGTGACATATTGACATGTATGATGTATAAAGTGTAAACTAAGCACAAGGTGCTTGAACTTGTTAGAATCGATGCAAGCTAGAAACCATATGAAAGATGAAACCAATATCACTCTGCCAAATTAAAAGGGTGCCCTAACAAATGTATTTGACCAAATTAGAAGCAGTACATGGCAACAGGCTAGAAATAATTTGCAATATGCAACGAATAAAGGTGACTCATCGTAAGTGATTGATGCAGGATATAAAAGAGAGGTAGTTTAATGTAAGAACAAGGTTAACACATAGATGTAGTGTGTACCAAAAATAGGAAGGCATGTCATATTCACATGTATAGTGTGTAAACTAAGCAGATGCAATTTACCCTAATTAGAAGCATTACAAGCTAGACACCGTATGCAACATGCAACCACATATCACACTGCGAAGTTAGAGCAAGCACCTATGATGGTGGTGTAGGGGAAGTGCGGTCTTCAGGTACAGAGCTACGTTCAATATCTTCATTTAGGCTTGTTGTTTCTTGAGAATCATGTGGAGAGGATGAAATTGCATTATTTATAAGAGTATTGCGTCTCATATTAACCCACGCGCGTGACTGTCTCATCATAAGCGATAGACGCAGGATACACAAGAACAGTGGTTTGATGTAAGAACATGGTGTGATAGGTAGATGTAGTATGTACCGGAAACAGGAAGGCGTGTCATATTCACATGTATAATGTGTAAGCTAAGGAGATGCAATTTAACAAATTAGGATCATTGATGAGGGATACACAAGAAAAGTAGTTTGATGTAAGAACATGGTTAATAGAAAGACGTAGTATGTACCAAAAACAGGAAGGCATGTCATATTCACAGGTATAATGTGTTAACTAAGCAGATGCAATTTACCCTAATTAGAAGCATTACAAGGTAGACACCATATGCAACATGCAACCACATATCACACTGCCAAGTAAGAGAAAGCACCTGCGATGATGGTGTGGGGGAATTGCGGTGATCAACTAGAGAGCTACGTTGACTATCTTCATTTAGCCTTGCTATTTCTTGAGAATGATGTGGGGAGGATGACACTGCACTCTTTAAATGAGTAGGGCGTCTCACAGTAACCCACTCGGGTGACTGTCTCATCATAAGTGATTGATGAGGGATACAAAAGAGCATTAGTTTGATGTACGAACATGGTTAATAGACATATGTAGTATGTATCAAAAACAGGAAGGCGTGTCATTATCAAAGGTATAATGTGTAAAGTAAGCAGATGCAATTTAACCAAATTGGAAGCAATACAAGCTAGACACCATATGCAACATGCAACCACATTTGACAGCGCGAAGTTAAAGCAAGCACCTGGGATGGTTGTGTGTGGCAATTGAGATCATCAACTCAGAGCTACGTTTACTGTCTCCAACTGCTGACACTGCACCCATTAGAGCGTTGAAACGCTTAGTGCTTATCTTCGAATTACACTAGAGCGACTTCTGTCTTTTCTTTTCTGCATTCATCAACACTGCGTCAGAGTCTGAAATACCCATGCATAAAAAATAGTAGTGTGAGTATGGGTGAAGTGTGTGCACAATTAGTACAGTGTAAAGGTAGCAGATAGCAGGTCGGTGAGAAATAAATGACGGGAGACATATGATAGCTCTACAACATGCATGGCACACTAAATTACTACAGGATTCTATGAAAATAACAGTCGACTGAAAGCAAATAGGTCAGTCCATTTTTTCTGCACCGTCCAATCTACAAAGAACAGGCAGATCGCCTTCATCTACCTCCAGCCAGTCAGTGTTGACAATCTTCCTCAAAACGCCAGTGACCATCGGCCCAGTATTCCTCCCCTACCTGCGCCCTCCCCTCGACCTCACCGCACCACCGTGCTTGGCACCGCCCCCGGCCATCCATTCAAGCCCCGCCGACCTCCAGATCGGGCGCAAGCAGCTCCTGCGCCCCACACCCCTATGATGGACACCGATGCGCCGCTTCCCCGGGGAACATGCAGACTAGGTGCTCTGTGCGCCTAAGCGGGTGCTGCTTCGTTTAATTGCGGTTCGACTGACCCTGAATTGAAATCCAGGCTGGCTACTGACATCTAGCAAAGGTGAAATAGTAAAAGGGAGGAAACCTTGTGCATTTAGTATCACGAAGAAGATGCAGTAAGAAGCGCTCAACTAGTTTCTTTCATGGGATGAATATGGTGTGAGCGGAGCCGTAAGATTTGCGCGAATAAGGGAAGAGGAGTACCTCTTTCTGCTGGCAGTGATGTGTCCTCCTTCTATTTTTCCAATGATCTTCTTGTTGTTTGCCGGAAACCAGAAGTTGTGGAGGATGGTGCAGCCTTGGACAAACCCATGGCCAAGTTGTTGAGTGTGGTGCGGTGGCTGAGGGAGTCCTGGATTAGGGGGTGTCCGGATAGCTGGACTATACCTTTGTCCGGACTCCTGGACTATGAAGATACAAGATTGAAGACTTCGTCCCGTGTCCGGAAGGGACTTTCCTTGGCGTGGAAGGCAAGCTTGGCGATACGGATATGTAGATCTCCTACCATTGTAACCGACTCTGTGTAACCCTAGCCCACTCCGGTGTCTATATAAACCGGAGGGTTTTAGTCCGTAGGAACAACAATCATACCATAGGCTAGCTTCTAGGGTTTAGCCTCCTTGATCTCGTGGTAGATCTACTCTTGTACTACCCATATCATCAATATTAATCAAGCAGGACGTAGGGTTTTACCTCCATCGAGAGGGCCCGAACCTGGGTAAAAACATCGTGTCCCCGGTCTCCTGTTACCATCCGCCTAGACGCACAGTTCGGGACCCCCTACCTGAGATCCGCCGGTTTTGACAGCGACGTTGGTGCTTTCATTGAGAGTTCCTCTGTGTCGTCACTTTTAGGCCCGATGGCTTCTCCGATCATCAACAGCGATGCAATCCAGGGTGAGACCTTTCTCCCCGGACAGATCTTCGTATTCGGCGGCTTTGCACTGCGGGCCAATTCGCTTGGCCATCTGGAGCAGATCGAAAGCTACGCCCCTGGCCATCAGTTCAGACTTGGAAGTTTGAGCTACCCGGCCGACCACCGCAGGAGACTTGATCTTCGACGGATTCAAGCCGCAGCCGAGCGCGCCGCACTGTCATGATGGGCATGATCTAGCTCTGCCTCCGAACAGTGCCCTGGAGGCCGTACCCGCATCAGCTCTGACCCTTAATTCGGAGCCAACTGCGCCAATCGAGGATGGGTGGTTGGACACCACCTCGGGGGCTGCAATCTCTACAGCGATCGAGCCGAACACCAGCCCTATTCTCTGCGATGCCCGTGACTCCAAGGAGCCGGACTCCTCTCCAGACTCTGAGCCCTCCGCGCCCCTACCGATCGAATCCGATTGGGCACCGATCATGGAGTTCACCGCCGCAGACATCTTTCAGCACTCGCCCTTCGGCGACATTCTGAATTCACTCAGGTCTCTCTCTTTGTCAGGAGAGTCCTGGCCGGACTATGACCGGCAGGATTGGGATGTGGACGACGAAGAAATTCGATGCCCACCCACCACCCACTTCGTAGCCACTGTCGATAATTTAAACGACGTGCTCGACTTCGACTCCGAAGACATCGACGGTATGGACGATGATGTAGGAGATGAACATGAACCAACGCCTATAAGGCACTGGACAGCCACCTCATCTCACGATGTATACATGGTGGACACACCCAAAGGGAGCGATGACGAGGAACATAGGGATGCAACGAGGGATCGTTCACTCGAAAAGCAATCAAAGCGGCGACGTAAGCGCCGCTCCAAGCCCCGCCTCGACAGAGACAACAGCCATACAGACCCAGCCATAGAGCAGGATGAGCCGGCGGACGACGAACATGCCTTCGAGCAACCGTCCGAACAGGACAACTTGGATAAACAAACCAAACACCCCGTCCCCAGCGAAAACAACAGTCCGGACGACCTTACGCCGGATAAGCTCATGGAGCAGAAGAACCTCCACAAAAGGCTCGTCGCCACTGCGCGTAGCCTGAAAAAGCAGAAGCGGAAGCTCAAAACTGCGGAAGATGCACTCAGAATCAGATGGAGCAAAGTACGCAACACCGCAGACAAATATGGCGGCAGTCGCCGCACAAAAAGCTATCCAAAGCGAAAGCTACTGCCTGAATTTGATGAGGAGGCCTTAGAGCCCCCGCAGTCAAAAAATAGGAAAGCCACCCGGTCGGATAGACGACCGCATGGCCAGCATGGAGCGGCAAGCGGCGCCGCACACAAGCCGGCACGCGATCCACCAAAGGATCCGCATCAAAAAGATGGCCCAGCCAGATCTATCTACGGGCCAAGAAAGCAAGCTCTAGTAAGCAATGCAACACAACAAATATCCGAACATCATGGCACACCCAAATACAGGGGTGCCACACACCCCCTATGTTTCACCGATGAGGTGCTGGACCATGAATTTCCAGCGGGATTCAAGCCCGTAAACATAGAGGCGTACGACGGAACAACAGACCCTAGGGTCTGGATCGAGGATTATATCCTCCACATAAACATGGCGTGGAGATGACCTCAAGCTTAAAGGGCCAACCCGGCATTGGCTCAAAAGCCTTCCCGAAAACACCACTGGAAGTTGGGAAGAGCTTGAGGATGCTTTTCGGGCAAATTTTCAAGGGACCTATGTCCGCCCTACGGATGCAGACGATCTCAGTCACATAACTCAACAGCCCGGAGAGTCAGCCCGGAAATTCTGAAACATATTTCTTACTAAAAAGAATCAGATAGTCGACTGTCCAGACGCCGAAGCCCTAGCAGCTTTTAAGCATAACGTTCGAGATGAATGGCTCGCCAGACACCTCGGCCAAGAAAAACCAAGAACAATGGCTGCGTTAACAAGCCTCATGACCCGCTTTTGCGCAGGAGAGGACAGCTGGTTGGCAAGATGTAGCACCAGCGACCCAAGTACATCCGAAGTTAGGGATGGAAACGGAAAACCCCGACGCAGCAAGGACTAGCACCGGAATAAGGGAAACAGCCCAAAGAGCACGGCGGTCAACGCCGGATTCAAAAGCTCGTGGCAGAATCAGAGAAAGCCGCCCCTCAAGGATAACAGGGACGAGCTATCCAACTTAAACAAAATCTTGGACAAGATATGTCAAATACACAGTACTCCCGGGAAGCCTGCGAACCATACCCACAGAGATTGTTGGGTTTTTAAGCAATCCGGCAAACTCAACGCCGAACACAAGGGGCTCGACACACCAAGTGAGGACGACGACGAACCCCACAAGCAGAGCACCAGGAAACAAAAGGATTTCCCACAAGAAGTCAAAACAGTAAACTTACTTCACGTGACCAATAGAATGGCGCCAACAGAGATACGCGCCATACGGCCTATCCCAAAGGAGTCTCGCCAATGGTTGTTAAAACCGATCACCTTCGACCATCAGGATTACTCTAGAAGTATCCGGAACGCAGGCTGGACTGCCTTGGTATTAGATCCAATAATCGGCGGACTCCACTTTACAAATGTCCTAATGGACGGCGGCAGTGGTCTAAACCTGTTATACCAGGACACAATCCGCAACATGGGGATAGACCCAACAAAAATTCGCCATAGCAAAACCTCCTTTCAAGGGGTAACGCCAGGCCTGGATGCCTGTTGCATGGGTTCTCTCCGGCTAGAAGTTATGTTCGGCTCCCCGGATAACTTCCGTCGCGAATAGCTAACTTTCCACATCGCCCCATTCTCAAGTAGCTATCAAGCACTGCTGGGACGCGAAGCTTTCACCCGCTTTAACGCAATACCGCATTATGCATCTCTTACGCTTAAGATGCCCGATCCACGAGGCATCATCTCATTAAAGGGAAAATATTGAGTGTTCCTCCCGCGCGGAAGACAGTGCGGCTGCCTTGACAGCCCCACAATAAAGCGGCTTCACCAGCCAAAGCACCTAAACAGCTCGTCAAGACCACGGACACGGCTAGACGAGTCCGGCATAAACATACAATTGATAAAGGCTTAACAGTCGTATACCCCTGTACTAGGGGCTCCACGCATATAAAACAAGAGACAATGAAGCTCAATTTTACCCATTTTGATTTATACTTTGTTTATTTAGTATAACTCATGTTCGGCACGATCTTTCTTCAACTTAGTTCCTCTCTTTTACAGATGAACACTGTGCTATGCCCGTCCAGGATACGGCACAACGGATACACAGGCGCAGACGTGCAGCAAGGACCCGTTCCAAGGATTCTTTTCAGATTAAGACCCTGCGTAAACCTTTTTTACTGTCTCTTGTTGATACACATCCCCTGGTTTCTTGGTATAACCAAGGAGGAGGCTGGCATTTTGGCATGTGGCCACGTCAGAGTTTTGCGCGTACCTCGACACTAGGGGCTTATTACTAAGGGCGTTATCCTGCCCGCCCTCATAAAGAACGAATACCTTAGGGAGTGTTCGTCGTCACAAAGCCCCACCTTTCCCGCATTAAGATGGACGGACGAAGCAACCATCATTTCACTCTAGGGCGCAAGAGCATAAAGAAAAGATAAAACAATGATGCGTGCAGCAGCTACCTAGGGCACCCTAGGGTAGGGGTCTCCACTACAGATCCTTTTTTTTGAAAGCGCCTCCACTACAAATCGGCTTCTCCCTCGTCCTCCTGAAGAAAACCGATGATGAGTGCGGCGGTAGGGTTTGTAGGAGTACTATGGCGTGCGGGGCCACGTCATAGTAAACGGGTTCGAGTCGACGCCTTAAATATGTGTGGGCCACTTGGTTTTACGGGAACGAGGCAACATTTTGGGTTCGGGGACCAGTGGAGATATAGTACGTACAAAAAATTGTGGACGTAGGTTCGACCGAAAGACAATGATGCATGGGCCCTGCATTTTGATATACCCGGGGCCGCGTGAAATTTGCTACTCTACTCAAAACTAGTAAGGTACACATGTATTGAACACATGAGATTTCGAAACCAAATTATGAATAAATACACACTACAACATGTAAAGCTTTGAGTCATATATGCATGATGTAGATGTTCGTTTAGTTCTTATAGTTCATCTCATTCAAAATCAATTAGTTTTATAAAAAAATTAAGATTCATGGGGTTGTGCATTGTAAATCATAAAGTAAAAAACAAATAATGGCAATTCATTTAGAAAAAAATAATCAATTATGATACAGAAGATTCTAGAACAAAGGAGAAGTGCTTGTGTTTTGAGGTTTGTTCATTATGCTTAAGTTCAACCATGGAGTCTTCTAAATTGTACATGTGGCTGATCTGGTGGAATGTTGATGATATCCAACGGCCAGTAGTGCTCGGATTTGCCTATCTCTGCACTGTCGGGTTAGCTTCATCCAGCGACCATCTTTCAAAGTTATTGGCACACTATATAGTTCTTGTGCCATAGTTGCATGTTTTGGAAAAAAGCTACTAGTGGGTTGTACTATCTATTTAGGAATAGAAGATGTATAGATGGAAGTTGTAGGGAAAGAGATGACATGGAGCATCTCAATTCCTATGAGTAGGGATTGGAAAAGAGATGTCATTTGGTTCACATCATAGGAACTTTTCTACTGAATCTAGAGATGACATGTATCTCAATTCCTATGAGGAGGGATTAGAAAAGAGATGTAATTTGGTTCATATCATAGGAACTTTTCTATTGAATATACGTTAATGTTTATTTTCCTTTGAAATTAAGGGAGTATAGGAATCCATTCATATGAACCAAGTGGCTCTAAAGCTATAGAAATGATATCATGTTTATTTCCTTTGAAATGTGGAGTATATGAATCTATTCCTATGAACCAATTGGCTCTAAAGGAAAAATCCTATAAAAATCATATCATATAGAGTTCCTATGATATTCCTTGACACTAAAGGATGCTTGAAATTGCTGCGGGTGATACGACGGTCTTTGTTTGTAGACTCCTCACCCATCTTTATAATTACCTCTCGAAGATGAATGAAATGATATATACATGGTATTCTACATGTGCAATTTGGTACACGAAAACTCAGTAAAAGTTTGCGAGGTTCGAATTTTCAATAAAGCTATATGCACTGCATTTCGGAACGGAGGGGGCATACGGCAGTTGCTAACACTCACGTGGAAGATTTGTGTGTAGGAGGAGTGGCTGTTCTGTTAAATGACATGGCAAAACTGACACTGTCGGATGCTGATCTAACGGTTCTTACGGCGGTCATTAGGAAAAGGCTTGTGGCGAACGTTTGTCGGATAATGATTTACGGACACATGCATTGCATTGATACGTGTCCCCCTCTCTCTCACGCACACACACCCTCACGAGTCACGACTCTCACGAGTCCTCTCCCAGACTCGCACGACGCACCCACCGTCTATCTGCAGGTAGACGTCACGCACATATGTGCTCTTCACACCCTACCCTCAGAACTTCTAAAAAACAAAAGACGGCGCGCACATTTTATTTTGGCTCACACGTCACACACTTATACTATTACTCTTGCGGCGAACGTTCTTTGGGCATAGTATATTGTACTCTCACGAAGACAAGCGGTGCACGCACGCACTAGTTCTCTCACACCCACTCGCGGGTACACGTAGGAGCGCATTTTTTTGAAGCTGGTACAACAAAATCACTCCACTATATATAAAAGCAGGAGCCTTAGCGCTTGCTTTACTAGGGTTCCTCTCGTTCACTCTCTCATGCTCTCCAGATCTAAGCAACACATAGGTGGCCACACTCTCTCTCAGCTCACGGCTGGTCACAAATCCGGCCGAACAACCTCGACCGGGGCAGGGGTGTAGGTGCATCGTTCACGCTGTCGTCAGCGGCGAGGGAGGAGACCAACGGCTGCCCGCGCGTCCCGATCGGCGGCCGTGTCGTTCTCTCCGAGAGAGCACCGGCTCGGGAGGGCCTCCGACCCCTTCTTCCTCCCTGCGGTATTGTGTCCAAGATGTGGCCTCCCGACGTCATCTTTGCCACATGCCGACGACCCTCGGGTATATATTCCTTCGAAACCTGCCTTGCTCTACTGCCCCAGCTCCCTTCGTGTGGATCATTTTCTACTTTCGTCCGCTATTCCAAAGCCACCTAGACTTCTACTATTATTAGAAGTAAAGCTAGTTCATACAGTCGACTCAAAGCATTGGTTCAAACAAGGAAGAAAGTGGGAAAGCTGTAGCATGAATCTAGGACTTGGTTCTAAGAGGAAACGGGGGAAAGTAGTAATATCTGTCACTGCTTAAATAACCGTATTTCGTATTTGCACAAACAGGGATGTCTGTCTTCATATCGTTTTGGGATGTCTGTCTTCGTATCGTTTCTATCCACGCAATCAAAAGCACACACCTCAGTTTTAGTACAACTGCGCAAAATGAGATGGCTATCCCTCGTTGTCGTCGTCTAACCTCCCGTCTTCAAGGTATCCCTACATTGGTAGTAACTAACGTAGAATGACCAACGCAATCTAAAAGAAGTTGATTCGTACATTTTACTTCCTGATTGCAGTGCAGGGACGAGCGAAAACAACTGCATCCTAGTCCGGAATGCACTTTCTACCAGTTCATCCATGGACCGAGGACTAGCTGGCACGGCTTCACGGCGGTTTTTTGGACAGGTGCGCGGACAAGAGGCATTGTGGTCTGCTTATTTCTGCAAATAGCGGTACTTAAATTTAGTGGAATGCACAAGCATTTCAGCTGGTCAGTACACTGCATGGTTCAGTTTAGCATTCCAGCTGAGACCACAATTATAATTGGTTATTCTGGAATGAGAGAACCTAACCCTGGATGGTGGCAACAAGAAAAAACCAGAGTGAACTCCAGGAAATTTAAGCCTACCGGGAGGCCCTTTGCTCAGAGAAGCCTTGCTTGTTTTTTCCTGATTTGTAAACCTTCTCATAACTTTGTCTTTTGCTGTGAACTAGTATATTTTTGTTATATTCTATGAATCATTGAGATGTATAAAATTGCTTAAGTTATGATTTTCAAGTTTTTTATGAAGACGAGTTTAATGTGAGTGTTCCACATGAGCGCTGGACTAGCATGTGAACATTTCGAAGGTATTACATTATGGCCTCAATTAACTGCATGAACCACTGTAACAAGATACATAGTTGCTTATATGTAAGACAGCAGATTGTTGATTGTTAGCTGGTCGATAGCCTAGTGTTGAAGCAAGCTGAGCCAATGTGCCATGTTTTGCACAACTGCTTACAAGTGGGGTAGCATCAACAGTGTTTACAAGTACTTATGTATACGTCGGTGCACGGTTCTCGAATGAGTGCTCTATTTCATCAAAATACACACTGCTCATATGATAAACCGTGACAAATTATGTCTTACCATGCCATATTCATGAAAAAACTAGTGAGGACGCATCTGTTTTGGCAACAATTACGATGGTTCTCACATGATTCATGGGCACACAAAAGTAGCATCAGTTCCCATAGACGGATTCAAACAGAGTACTAGCCCCAGAGGGGTCGATAACAGGCAAGGTTCGGATAATTAGACACAATCCAAACTACTATTAAACACTAGCCGGGGCAACTATTTCATGCCTCGATCTAATTTCGGATGGACACAAGACGGACCTTGCCATGAACATCATCGAGGACGTCCCGCAACAGCTCAATCCTGTGAACCGTCATGAAGACAACCTTGTGGCCTTGCCACTGATAAACTTGTTTGTGGAGGCATGCCACGTCATCTTCCTGCGTAAGCTTGACAAGAACAGTATGCCTCACAAACGAAGGAGTAGCTTTGAACTTCTTGTGCTTCAGTACACCCTGGACAACACACCTCACAACAGTGAGGCTGGAATACAACTCTTCATTTGTATAAGCGCAAATGGCTTCCAGGATCCAATAGCCTAAGAACTCTGTTTTCCCAGTGTGTATATTCAGGTCGTCCGCCTCATAGCGAGTGACATGTACAACCACACAATCCTTGTCTACATCAGGGCTCTAATTGAAACAGAAACAAATTCTGAATTACTTTTCAGTATAAGAAACATAAGTTATTTAAACCACTATGTATAGCATGGCATCGAAGCTAATAAAATTTTGCATTATTAATCACCACATACTTCCTTTTCTAAAAAAATCACCACATACTTAGATGAAAAACCACAATCGAGATCGGCAAAGAAGGAAATCACCTTGGGCAGCTCAGCAGGGGGACACATCCTTGAAGGGGGAAAACTGCTCCTGCAGTGCCACGGGGGCTGTAACCTCAAATGGGGCGTTGACCATCTCAGCAGTGGCCGTGGGCATATCTGGGGTCAGCTCGGTGGTTGCCTCCATCTTCTTGGAGCTCTCTGTCTCGTGGGGATCAGCCTCCCGCGTCTGCTCCAATATCGGTAGATCTTTGCCTGGTTCTCCTTGGTACATCATGAAACTGACGAATACTAGGAGACCACTGAAGGGAAAACACAATCACAATGACAATGAAACAAAAAAGAGAGTGAGGATCGGTTACTGCTTTGCAAAAGTTCTTTTTTTTCTCTGAATGAAAATATACCAACATCACGGATCCGCTTACCTTCCCTTCGATCGGAGAGAAGAACAGTGGCAAATGCGAGTGTTGCCTTTCTCGAAGACGGTGGGGGAGAAGGGGATTCAGCGAAGAGTGAAATGATGGTTGCTTCGTCCGTCAAACTTAGACTGTGGGGAGGTGGGGTTTTGTGATACGACGGCTCGTTACTCCCACTCTACGACCGGGGTGACTCTCCGCCTGCATACTGCCTTCTAATTTGGTGGATGGCATTTGGGCCCGCGCCCTGCATGGCCCACATGTCGGTGAACAAAAGTATAACGGCATTCAGTAGAGGGAGACGTTCCAATGACCTAGGAGGAGCCAGAAGCGGTAGAGTGTCTCCACTTTACTAGTAGTAATTGTTTTTCTAGGTAGCTGTAGAGTGTCTCCACTGTACTAGTAGTAATTGTTTCTCTAGGCCCAAGACAAAACAGCCCATCCACACTAGTAAATAGTAAAATCAATTAAAAGCCCATATATTTACTGAATTGACGGATGGGTATGTCGAAGAGCAAAAAAAGGAGTTTCAGGTGGGCAAAAGAGCTTCTGAACATGTCGGGCTTCTATTTACAACATATTGTGGTCATAATCCAGTGAATTTTATGACCCAGGATGTTCATTCTATGGACCTGACCGGTCCATTTGACTGTGACTGTCGAAAACAGTGCTGGAGTTAGATGTTGTTGCCCTTTTCAATCTGGTTTTTTTGTAAACCTGATGAACAATTAACCCTCGTGCTTTTGTACAATTTGTAAGGTGGAGTTAGATGTTCCTGCCCTTTTCAACTCGGCTGTGACTGTCATATTTTCTTTGAAACAAGGCAGATGGCTTGCCATTCGTTTAATTTAGAGTGAAATATTGTAACAAATCCCAACCAAGGGAAATAACATCACTCTCGCCGGCTGCTTGAGCTCACTGTGCATTACAGAAGCCAAGTGATTAGCCCCCACCAGCATCCACAAACTTATTTCAAACTAGCACATCAAATGGGCTGTAAATTTTCATAGGAAAGGTTGCATGACCGTGACAGATTTGGATTCTGACATTTGGGACCCGCGAGGAAATAGCCTATCCAAGGTGGTGTCGACTTACTAGCTAGTCAACAAACGATTCTGCCTACCAGCCGTTGGATTGACATCCAACATCTGTCATGTATCTTCTATCTCTTGTCTTCTTCCTCCAGCCGAACAAACCAAACCACCCCGTCGGCTCCGCCTGCTCCCGCCTCCCATGACTGGTTGCGCCTCCGCCGCCCTACTGTACATACCCTCCAACGTTGGCCAGTCCCTCCCTCTATTCCCCCACACGTCCTGTTATTCTCCGGCGACGTCAGCCTCAACACGCACCTGCGCCCGAACCAGTCAACCCTCGTACTCCCCTCCACCTGCGACTGGACCGGCGCATCTTCAACGGCTCTTGTACGTTCCGTTCGAGGCCTCGCCGTCGTCCTCCGCCTTGCGGCCTTGGTTCGCTCGCCGTGCGCGGTGTGTCACCCTCTTGCGTTGTCAACATCGTCAACAACCGAGAGGAATAAGGAGATGACTGTACGTGGAGAGGATGACAGTAGGGACCCACCAGCGTCATGGCAGTACGCAAGCAAGTGCCTCTATAGTACAAGCCCAAAAATATGGTTCCTCCTAATGGTTGGACATCTGGGGCTCACGCCATTGTCAACATAGTCAATAAAAGAGAGAATTACACTACGAGCGGCTGACACCAGGGACCCAGCAAGTTGCGCAGTTTTTTTTGAGGAACAAGCAGTTATTATTTATACTAGTTTTAGCGACGGATCAGGGTAACAACGGGGCTGTGCGGGGGCTGTGGCCCGTCTAGCCAGGGTTTTATTTATGTTTACCACACCATGAGCCCAGTTGTGTTTTTTTCTTGCTGAAAATGGCTAGCCGAGTTCTATTTTTTAAAAGAAATACCAAACAAGGCCTACTTGCTTTATCGACCCTGCTGGGCTGCAAATCTTTCAAGACGAGGAGAGTTTCATTCGGTTTGCCCAGAAATGGGTTGTACATTTTTAAATCACATCAAACCGGAATTAGTTTCAATTTTTTTCATTACAAGATCTTAAATTACATTGATTTTTATGTGTGGACAATTATTTGGATTTTATATTTATATAAATTATTTTCAAAATAGTTTGAATGTGAATCGATATTTCTGGATTAAAAACAGTTGACCACACCGAAATATGCAAAATTTCGTATACTTTTTAACCGTGGCCACAATATGGGGTGTAATGCTAACAAAAAGAAGATGGGCTCCAAAAAAATTCTTAAGAATTAGCAAATGGGATGTACATTATTAGAAATAATGGCAGATGGGTTGTATGTTGTTTTCCACAGATTTGAGGCTGACTTGTGCGCCTACTATAGGTTGACGCGTATGCTTTCATAAAAAAAGGTTGACGCACACGCAACGCCCTGTCAACTTAGTCAACACACGAGAGCAGTGCCTGTTGGATGTCCATCCAACGGTTGTCGTGCTTCTTCAATCTCTGCTCTTCACGCTCCAGCCGCTCAAACAAGCACCGACGGGACTACCTGCTCCCTCCTCCCGCGGCCGGCTATGCTGCCGCGCAGGCCTCACGGCCCCACCGTACTCCCATCGTTGGCCTAGCCATCCCTCTACTCACCCACACATGCTGTTATTCTCCGGCGACGGCAGACGAACCAGTAAACCCTCGTACTCCTCCGCGTGGGAAACAACTGTCGAGTATTCCCTGGCTCCGTGTCGTTCCCTTCCTAGGCCTCGCCGTCGTCCACCGCCCTGGTGCTCTTGGCGCGGCCTGGTCAACGTGGTCAATGAACGACATCCATCAGAAGTGGACTGTACGTGGAGAGGCTGACAGCTGGGTCCATGGCTGCATGCAAGGAAATGCCTCCTTATTACGCGCAAAATAATGATTCCTCCACCTGATAGCTAGGACCGATAGGAAGGGCCTCTCTATTTCGTGAAAAAAACGTTCCCCCCGCTGAGAGGTCGGACCCACCAGCTATATCTTCGCACGCAAGGAAGTGCGTCCTTATTATGCCCAAAAAAATGGATACCCCCCTGCTAGATGGGACCCACCATATTGTTGGGCTGAATTGTGGGCCTACTAAGTTGACGGGGACGGAGGGCTTTGTCAACTTAGTCAATACTCCAGTGACCGTATGATGTCCATCCAACGGCCATAGTGCTTCTTCAACCTCTGGTCTTCTTGCTCCAGCCGCCCAAAGCAGCGCCGGTCGTGTCGCCCGCTCCTGCCTCCTGTGGCCGGCTGTGCTACCGCGGAGGCCTCACCGCCCCCATAACTACTCCCACCACTGGCCAGGCCATCCCTCCACTCACCCACACCCCCTGTTATTCTGCGGCGATGATAGCCTCACACCGCAGCCGAACCAGTGAACGCTCATACTCCTCTCCATGTGGGCATCCACTACCGCGTCTTGCCCGGCTCCGCATTGTCCCCTTCCTAGGCCTTGCCGTCGTCCACCGCCGTGGTGCTCTCGGCGCGGCGTGGTCAATGTGGTCAACGACCGACTTCCATCGGAAGAGTACTGTACGTGGAGAGGCTGACAGCTGGGTCCACGGCAGCCGCAAGGAAGTGCCTCCTTATTACGCGGAAAATAATTATTCCTCCACCTGACAGCGGGGACCCACCGGACGGGCCACCAGTATTTTACGAAAAAAATCGTTTCCCCCTGACTGCTGGGACCCATCGGACGGGCCACCATCTTCGCGAAAAAAACGTTCCCCCCGCTGTCAGCTCGGACCCACCGGAAGTGCCTCCATATTACGCACAAAAAATGAATACTCCCCCGGCTAGCTGGGACCCACCTTGGTGGGAGGCTGACTTGTGGGCCTACTAAGTTGACGGGGATGAAGGGCTTTGTCAACTTAGTCAATATGAACGATTCTAGCTCCAGTGACCGTACGATGTCCATCCAACGGCCGTAGTGCTTCTTCAACCTTTGGTCTTCTTGCTCCAGCCTCCCAAAGTAGCGCCGGTCATGACACATGCTCCTACCCCCCATGGCCGGCTGTGCTGCCGCAGAGGCCTCACTGCCCCCTACTATTCCCACCGCTGGCCAGGCCCTGCGGCGACCGCAGCCGAACCAGTGAACCCTCGTACTCCTCTTCGCAAGGGCTTCCACTGCCGCATCTTCCCCGGCTCCGCGTCATCCCCTTCCTAGGCCTCGCCGTCATCCACCGCCGTGGTTCTCTCCGTGCGGTGTGGTCAACGTGGTCAAGGAACGACTTCCATCAGAAGAGTACTGTACGTGGAGAGGCTGACAGCTGGGTCCATGGCCACAGCCAAGTTTTTTTTGTGATTTGCCAAGTAAGTCTCTTTGTTAGGCCTGTTGGGCTGCAAATCTTTCAAGACGAGGAGAACTTTCATTCGGCTGGCCGAGAAAATGGCCCATCAGTAATAAGAACTGGGCTGTACATTTTTAAAACACATCAAATCGGCAATTAGTTTCAAATATATTTTTTTACTTCAAGATTTGAAATTACATTATTTTTTATGCATGGAGAATTTGTTGAATTTTATATTGATATACATTTATTTTTAAAATCAGTTTGAATGTGAGTCAAAATTTCGGGATTAAAAATAGTTTGGACCGCACCGAAATATGCAAAATTTTGTATAATTTTTTAACCATGGCCACAATATGGGCTGTAATGCTAACAAAAAGAATATGGGCTCCAAAAAAACCTTAAGAATTAGCAAATGGGCTATAAATTATTAGAAATAATGGCAGATGGGCTGTATGTTGTTTTCCACAGATTGGAGGCTTTCCTAAAAAAAGGTTGACGCACAAGCACCGACTGTTGGATGTCCATCCAACGGCCGTGGTGCTTCTTCAATCTCTGCTCTTCCTGCTCCAACCGCTCAAACAAGCGCTGGCGGGACTGCCTGCTCCCTCCTCCCCGCGGCCGGCTGTGCTGCCGTGCAGGCCTCACCGCCCCACGTACTCCCATCGCTGGCCAAGCCATCCCTCTACTCACCCACACCTGCTGTTATTCTCCGGCGACGGCAGATGAACTAGTAAACCCTCGTACAGTCGTACTCCCCTCCGCGTGGGAAACAACTGCCGAGTCTTCCCTGCCTCCGTGTCGTCCCCTTCCTAGGCCTCGCCGTCGTCCACCGCCGTGGTGCTCTCGGTGCGGCGTGGTCAATGTGGTCAATGACCGACTTTCATCGGAAGAGTACTGTGCGTGGAGACGCTGACAGCTAGGTCCACGGCCGCAGCAAGGAAGTGCCTCCTTATTACGCGCAAAATAATTATTCCTCCACCTGACAGTAGGGACCCACCGTGCGGGCCACCGTATTTGGCGAAAAATATGTTTCCCCCCTGACTGCTGGGACCCACCAGCTACACCTTCGCACGCAAGGAAGTGCGTCCGAGCAAAAAAAACAAAACGATTCGCCCCCTGACTGCTGGGACCCACCAGCTACATCTTCGCACGCAAGGAAGTACCTGACAGTCGAGACCCACCTGGTCGAAGCGTACGTAGCATTGTCATTCTGGTCGCGAACATGTACGTACATATATACTGGTGGATGTAGAGGCGCGCACGTGTCGTAGTAGAGGCGCGCACGTAGCATGTACACGTCCATACAGCGGCCAGGGTGCAAGAAAGAAAATATGGCCACATATGTGTACGTACGGGCGGGGTCTCGAACGCCTACTCGCGCATACGTACGGCGAGGGCTCGTTGACATGGCTGGGTCGGAACGGAGAAACAGCGTCGTCGTCGTGTTCATGGGGAGGCAATGGAATGCGTCGTGTTCATGGGGAGGCAACGGAATGCGTCGTGTTCATCGGGAGGCAACAGAATGCGTGGGAGCCAACTGGCTGGGTCGGAACGGAATGCGTGGTCGTGTTCATCGGGAGGGCTTGGACGGAACAGACGATGGAAACGAGGCCTGGCGTACCACAGAACGGAGGAAACGGCCTTGTGTTCGACCGGCCACGTTCAAAACGGGATCCTGTTCATCGGGAGGGGTCTGGCATACCGCAAAATGGACGAAACGGACCTCCTACGGTCGAAACGGGGGTCTTGTTGATCGGGAGGGGTGTGGCGTACCGCAAAACGGACAAAACGGACCTCCTACGGTCGAAACGGGGGTCCTGTTGATCGGGAGGGGTGTGGCGTACCGCAAAACGGACGAAACAGACCTCCTACGGTCGAAACGGGGGTCCTGTTCATCGGGAGGGGTGTGGCGTACAGCAAAACGGGACTCCACGGGATACTGTTCATCTCCACCGTCGACCTCCTCCAGCCTCCACGAGATACCGTCGACCTCCTCCAGCCTCCGCGGGCTCCTGTTCATCCAGCCTCCACCGCGCGCTACTCCACCGGCTACTATTCAACCACCCCTCCACGGGCACCCCTCCATCGTCTACTGTTCATCCAGCCCTCCACACCACGGGGTCCTGTTCATCCAGAGGCAACGCCACCGCTCACTGTTCATCCAACCCCCCACCCCCGCAACGCTCACTATTCATCCCATAGGCAGCATCGATTGGCTTCAGTTAGCAGCAGTAGCGAAGGAATCGCTCGATAGGGTTTAGTTAACAGCCATTGATCGATCGCTCGGGTTTAGTAACGCGTAGCCTGCAGTGCAATCGCTCGGGTTTAGTTAGAGCCCAACGCCTCGCTCGGGTTCAGTTAGAGCCAACGCCTCGCACACACGTGCGTACGTGTACGAGAGAAACGCGCATCACTCGGCCCCTGACCTCCCACCGTAACCGGGAACTCCCCGAAATTTTCCTCGCCCTCGCTTCTACCACGGTTTTTTCCGTCATGGACGGCCCAAAGAATGTCATGCAGCTACGTCTCCGGCCCGCCCAGGACGAAAAGCCCATTTTCTATCATGATTTTTTGTCATAGAAGTAGGAGCCCACCACATCTATGATGATACCGGTTTTTGTCACAATTATCGTCCTAGAAGTGTCATATGTATGACAGAAAAAAATTTGTTCGGCCCAAAATGTCACGGATGTGTCTTTTATTTGTAGTGATGCTTGATACTACTGTGCCACTTGGTGAATTTCTTGATGAACAACTTGCTAGGGTTAGAGAGGATGAAATTATTGAAACTGATAACATTGATGAAAGTGGTGATGAAGACTCTCCCCCTAATAAATATGAATCGCCTGTTATTCCTGAGGGTTATGTTTTTGAAAAAGAAGCTGCTCTAGCTATTTTAGCTTGCAAAGATAGATACGAGCTCAAGAGGTTATTAGCTAAATGGAAGCAGCAATCTCTTAATGCTAGAATGAAACCTGACCCTGCTTTTGCTACTTCACCTATCTGTGTTACTGATAGGGATTATGAATTCTCTATTGATCCTAATATAATTACGTTGGTTGAATCTGATCCTTTTCATGGCTATGAATCTGAAACTGTTGTGGCACATCTTACTAAATTAAATGATATAGCTACCCTGTTCACTAATGATGAGAGAACTCGTTTCTTTTATATCCTTAAAATATTCCCGTTCTCATTAAAGGGTGATGCTAAGATATGGTTTAATTCTCTTGATCCTGGTTGTGTGTGTAGTCCCCAGGATATGATTTATTACTTCTCTACTAAATATTTCCCTGCTCATAAGAAACAAGCTGCCTTAAGGGATATATATAATTTTGTGCAAATTAAAGAAGAGAATCTCCCACAAGCTTGGGGGAGGCTTCTCAAGTTACTTAATGCTTTGCCTGATCATCCTCTTAAGAAAAATCAAATACTTGATATCTTTTATAATGGACTAACCGATGCTTCCAGAGATTACCTGGATAGTTGTGCTAGTTCTGTTTTCAGGGAAAGAACACCGGATGAAGCTGAAATTCTATTGAATAATATGTTGACAAATGAAAATAATTGGACACTTCCTAAGCCAACTCCTGAGCCTATTCCTAAACCAACTCCAAAAAAAAGAGGTGTTCTATTTCTCAGTCCTGAAGATATGCAAGAGGCAAAGAAATCTATGAAAGAAAAAGGTATTAAAGCTGAAGATGTTAAGAATTTACCTCCTATTGAAGAAATACATGGTCTTAATTTACCGCCTGTTGAAGAAACATATGATCTTAATCCATTACCTATTGAAGAAATACATGGTCTTGATAACCCGACGCAGGTAGTAAAGGTAAATTCTCTCTATAGATATGATAAAGCTGAAATGCCATTTACTAAGTTTGCTAGCCCATGCTTAGATGAGTTCGATAAATTTATGGTTAAGAAAGAAGACTTCAATGCTTATTTTGGTAGAGAATTAAAACGCAATGCTGGTATGCTTGAACACTTGGGTGATTATATGGCTAATGTCAAAGGTGAACTTAAACTTATTAGTAAACATGCTTCTATGGTTACCACTCAAGTAGAACAAGTACTTAAATCTCAAAATGATTTGCTCAATGAACTGAATAGTAAGAATAAGGATAATGATGTTAGAGTTATGACTAGAGGTGGTAAAATGATTCAGGAACTTCTGTATCCTGAAGGCCACCCTAAGAGAATTGAGCAAGATTCTCAGAGAAATAATATAGATGCACCTAGTCCTTCTAAAAGGAAGAAAAAGAAAAATGATAGGACTTTGCATGCTTCTAGTGAACCTATTGCTGAAACACCTGAGAATCCAAATAATATTTCTATTTCTGATGCTGAAACACAATCTGGTAATGAACCTGAAACTAGTGATAATGTTAATGATAAGGTTCATGATGATGCTCAACCTAGCAATGATAATGATATAGAAATTGAACCTATTGTTGATCTTGATAACCCACAATCAAAGAATCAACGTTATGATAAGAAAGACTTTATTGCTAGGAAACATGGTAAAGAAAGAGAATCATGGGTTCAGAAACCCATGCCTTTTCCTCCCAAACCATCCAAGAAAAAGGATGATGAGGATTTTGGGCGCTTTGCTGAAATGATTAGACCTATCTTTTTGCTTATGCGATTAACTGATATGCTTAAAATGAATCCGTATGCTAAGTACATGAAAGATATTGTTACAAATAAAAGAAAGATACCAAAAGCTGAAATTTCCACCATGCTTGCTAATTATACTTTTGAAGGTGGAATACCAAAGAAACTTGGAGATCCAGGAGTACCCACTATATACCATGCTCCATTAAAAGAAACTATACTAAAACTGCTTTATGTGATCTTGGAGCCGGTGTTAGTGTTATGCCTCTCTCTTTATATCGTAGACTTGATTTGAATAAGTTGACACCTACTGAAATATGTTTGCAAATGGCTGATAAATCAACTGCTATACCTGTCTGTATTTGTGAGGATGTGCCTGTTGTGGTTGCAAATGTTACTATTTTAACGGACTTTATTATTCTTGATATTCCCGAGGACGATAGTATGTCTATTATTCTTGGAAGACCCTTTTTGAATACTGCAGGGGCTGTTATTGATTGCAACAAAGGCAATGTCACTTTTCATGTTAATGGTAATGAGCATAGGGTACACTTTCCGAGGAAACAACCTCAAGTTCATAGTATCAACTCTATTGGAAAAATTCCATCGATTATATTTGGAGGTTTTGAATTTCCTCTTCCTACTGTCAAAAAGAAATATGATATTCTTATTATTGGGGATGTGCATATCCCCGTTGAGGTAACATAGTGTTATTAGAAATTTCTCCGGTTCCATGTTATTCGGAATGAGTTTGTTAACAAGACCTGATCAACCTTGTTAGTGGATTCCTTTTGATGAGCATGAGATGGATGAAACTAGAAGGCACAACCTTCTGTACCCTCCTTTTATTTTCTGTTATTTATTTTAAATAAAATAAAAATAGTATTTTTTGTCTGTTATCTGAATTATCCGTGCAATATAAAAATACCCCGAAAATAAAAGTTCTCCAATTGCCCTGAAATTTAAATATGATTTTTGTGTAATATTTGAGAATATTTGGCACCGAGAACACAGCACGGGGGCATCCACCTGGCCACGAGGGTGGAGGGCACGCCCTACCCCCCTGGGCGCGCTCCCCTGCCTCGTGGGCCCATGGTGGCCCTCCTCCACTTATTCCTGCACCCACACACTCCTTCTTCCTTCCACAAACACGATTGTCCAGTTCAAACCCGAGTCCAAGCTCATTTTGCTGCCATTTTCGATCTCCTTGCTCAAAGCACCTCTCACAAAACTACTTGGGGAGATTGTTCCTTGGTATGTGACTCCTCCATTAGTCCAATTAGTTTTTGTTCTGGTGCTTTATTCATTGCAAATTTGTGCTGCCTAGGTGACCCTGTTCTTGAGCTTGCATGTCAAATTTATGTGGTTCCAAGTAGTTTTGATGCATGATATAGGCTCTAGGCACTTGTAGGAGTAGTTGCTATCAATATTGTTGAGTTTGGTTTACTTTTATTTTTCAAGTTACGAAAAATTTCAGAATTTTTCAGAAAATAATGAAGAGATTTTTGAGGGGCTCATCGAGTCGAAGCTCGAAAGAAAAGCAAAATGAAGAAGCAAAGAAGCCCAAGTATAATCTGCCTCGCACCGCGGAGGTTAGGCCGTGTGAATGGCCCTCCGATGATTTCTTGAGAGCTACCGGGATTCATGAGGATTTTTATGAATTGGTTAAGAATGCAGGCCTCACCGACTTCCTCCCTGACCAACGCGAACAGTATCTCTTACTCACCAATACTTTTGTGCAAAACTTCTACTATTATCCTAGGGAATCACCTCCTTCAGTAGAGTTTCATTTATATGATGTGGTTAAGAAGATGTCACTATATGAATTTTGTAGGGTTTGCAAAATACCTTTCGAGGGTAGCTTAGAGGAACCACATCGTAAAGATGTGGATAGTTTTATTAACACTATCACTGTAGGGGAAACAAGGAAGGTTTTTGATGCACGAATCACTAGCATACATTTTCCTATTTTACGCTACTTTGCAATATTTGCTAGTCGTTGCTTAATTGGTCGCGGAAACTGTGGAAACCTTAGTGTTCCTGATATTTTTATTTTGTTCCATGGTTTATTCCGTGATGACTATATTAGTATGGGCAGTATTATTGCTAAATGGTTAAGTCTGAACCGTACAAAGGGCCCCATCTTTGGAGGCATCTATGCTTCACGCCTAGCTGCACATTTTAACATACCTATTAGGCACTATGAAAAAGAAGAAAAAGCGATGCCTACTATTTATTTAGACTAGAAGAGTATGGTAGCTCATGATTTTATTATAAAGAATAGGGAAGGGGAGCTGAAATACAAATTGTTCTTTGATAAACGTCATCGTGAGACTATCACCTTGCCTGCTCCTTCCTTGTTTGATTTATCTACAGGCCAGTACCTCGTCTCGCCGGAGGACATTCACCCTTACCGGAACCCTATATCATCCACAGAGCCAGAGTCGGAACCACAAATTGATCCTCCACGACAGTCTAATTACCAGTGGGATCCGGAGATGATTGCCAACCAGTGGCAATCAGAGTCTTCTTCTTCGCAGTACGACCCCAACTATTACTATGGATATTCGCCAGGCCAACCATGGCCATAGACCAACTTAGGCCAAAAGCCTAAGCTTGGGGGAGTACGTGTTTCTCACTGACATTACATTCATGTTCACACACTCATTGCTAGATGTCGGTGCTCATACTTTTTCATTGTATCATTCATGCTAGTTTATTTCCTTTTTATGCTTTCTTGTTGTGTGTTTAATAAACCTTAAGAAAAACCAAAAAATAGTTGTAGCTTTTAATTAGTTTACTTTCCATGCTTGTAGTAGTAATTAAAAAGAAAACCCAAAAAGATTTCATGTTCTTCTTTTTGCTTGTTGGGAGCTTTCCCGTGTATATAGTTTTATTTCTTTTCTTTTCTTTAGGGGTCGATAGGAGAAGATCACGATTAAATTGTTAAAGTGGCTCTTATATGCATTATTGTTGATCTGACAAAAGAGACCATATTGCCTTGTCTTCTCCTGTTTATTGAATGCTTGCAGATTCCAGCTTAGTCCAATGCACGTGCACCATTATTATTATCCACATCGTTCGTGTAACATCCCAAATTTTCAATTTGGAATGTTATACATTAGATCATTAATGCATATCATATTTTATTTGCTTTTGGTTTTGATCCTAGAAATTCTACGCAACTCAAGGACCCACGGAGAGAGTTGGGGATTTTGTTATTTTCATATTTGAGTTTTCTCAAATTTTGAGAATAGGATCATTTGATTTTATTTATTTTATCATCAATCATTTCTATTACAAAAATATGAGAGAGGGAATAAAATGACTTTCCCAAAATAAAGAAATATTGAGGATTTAATAAAAAAATCAAATAAGATTTTATTTCGGAGTTTTTCGTTATTTTATTTGAATTTAGGAAAAATGAGCGTTTTTCAAAATTGCATTTAGGCCCAAATAAATGTTCACCTTGTGCGGCTTGATTTTAGAAGCCCGGGAAAATTTATTTCGGGATTTTTGGAGTCCGTTGAGTATTTCTTTTTATTTTTCTTCTGCACGTAATTATTTAAAAAAACAAACCGACCTAGGGGCCGTGTCCGACCCGGACTCCCGACCCGCTAGGCTTTATAAGCCGGGGGGAGGGAGCCCAGCCAGCCAGCCCGCCCGCGCCCCTGAACCCTAGCCGCCAAGCCTCGTCCGCCGCGCCGCGGCCACCGACTTGCCGCCCGAGGTCGCCTCGATTTCCGCGCCGGTTTTTTTCTTATTTTTTTCGAAAAACCGTTCGGTTTTTCCATCGGTTTTTTTTAGTTTCGGTTTTTTTAAATAGATCGGTTTTTCCGATTTATTTAATTAGCGAGCGTTCGTCCGTTCGTTCGTTCTAGCGAACGTTCGTCGTTTTTCTTTTTCTCGGATTAAATCCGCGATTTTTCTGATCGCGATTCCTGATCCGATTTTCGTTTTAGTATAACATTTCGCTCATTTATCGGAATCAGGCGATTCAAGCGCCTGGAGTTTCGTTTCGAAACCCTCTATCCATTTAACCAACTTAAACAAGTTTTTGCTACTGTAAAAATTGCCTTAGATCCAGATTAGTAGAACGAAGTTGTTTTCTTTCGCCGTTTGACTTTCGTTGCTTTGTTCGATTTGATTCTTTTTGCAAACCGGAGTTCTTAAGTTGAATTTTCTGGTTAGATCTCTTATTTGACTTTTACCTGTGCATTAGATGAGTACTTATTGTATGCTTGTTTGTTTGTCTGCGATAGAATACCCGGAGTGCGCCGCCTGTTAGTTCGAATCTCTAGGTTTCGTGGATCATCAGCAAGGCAAGTAACACTTTGATCATACCTTTTCTACTACCCAGATTTTATTGCATTAGATCAATCCTCAAACATTGCATGATTAGGATCTAATTAAATTGTGGGATGGGAAGTAGTTGAGGTAGTACCTATCACCTGTTATATATCAAACCTTTGGGAGTTACTTCTACGTTTGCTTATTGTGCCATGCTATGCTAGTAGACGTGGATTGGGTGAGTGATATCCATGACAGATGTGAGTTTGTTAATTAATGGTTTATCTAAGGTGGCAACTTAAACACACATCTGGGTGGATTGAGGCACCTGGGTAATCCAGGACTTGCCTGTTTTCTTTTGGACCGCCACCCAGGCTCAAAGGGATCATGAGATTATTCATACTAGAAACTTCCGTGTGCAGCCACAAGCTATTATGGGCTCTAGCATAGTTGACTAAATCGTGCGAACTCTTACAGTGGTAGACTAGCAGATGTAGGGGATGTAGGTGGTACGGTCTACCCGATCGTAAGGTGCTAGCGCTTCTGAAAGACTATGTCTCGGTCATCCGTATTCTCAAACACCTTGTAGTGCGAGAAACCAAACGGAGGCGATCGAGTCTTGTGGGGAAAAGTGCGCAAACCTCTGCAGAGTGTATTAAACTAATCATGATTAGCTGTGTCCCCGGTTATGGACAACTTGAGTATCTAGTACCTGGATTATCATGTGAATCTCATCATGTTACCCTAAATTAATTTTGTTGGGCTTTGTTAATGATGATGCTTAATTGGGATTGAGAATGTTGTCAACCATTCTCAATGTTTAACAACTACCATGATAGTTAAATAAATTTATTCCTTTGCAGTAGGGAAAAATTGGCTTTACGCAAAACTGTAACCATAGAGCTTTCCACCAGCCAAATATGCATATAGAATAGCTGTTTCATTCCATTACTCTCTATGTGTTACATTGCCAGCATATTCCATGTGCTGACCCGTTTCGGGCTGCAACGTTAATGTTGCAAACTTTTCAGACGACGATTAAGGAGTTTTTAGGTCGTGGTTCTATACTCAGTGATGCCGTTGAAGTTGATGGACTCACTTATCTTCCAAGCCTTCCGCTGTTATCGTTATTAGATGGCCTTAAGCCATATTTATTGTAATAAGTTCTCAATTGAGACACTCGATGTAATAAGTTTGTGATTGCTACTCTGTTATAAATCCTCCGAGTACTGTGTGGTGTCAGCATTACTGATCCAGGGATGACACCGGAGCACAGAGATCAGATTGTTTGAGGTCTGGTCGCTACAGTTCGATCGTGCAAGTGAAAGGCAATTATGACGATATATGATGAACTGATTGAGATGGGAGAAGCTGGTATGAACTCGACCTCTCATGTTTTTGTAAATATGATTAGTTCAACGTTCCTGATTCGGCCTATTATGAATAAAACTGTTTGCGATGACAATTAGAGATCATAGTTTCTTGTGCCATGCTTGATTAGCTAGGAGCTTATAATGGTTTACCGTGCATGCCAACATGCTATTAAAATGGTTGTGATGTGGTATGATAGGGTGGTATCCTCCTCTGAATGATTTAAGTGACTTGACTTGGCGCATGTTCATGCATGTAGTTGAAACAAAATCAACATAGCCTTCACGATATTTATGTTCATGGTGGATTATATTTATGTTCATGCTTGCATTCGGTGTTGATTAATTTTAATGCATGTTCATGACTGTTGTCGCTCTCTAGCTGGTCGCTTCCCAGTCTTTTGCTAGCCTTCACCTGTACTAAGAGGGAATACTGCTTGTGCATCCAACTCCATAAACCCCAAAGTTATTCCATATGAGACCACCATACCTACCTATATACGGTATCTACCTGCCGTTCCAAGTAAATTTGTATGTGCCAAACTCTAAACCTTCAAATAAATAGCCTGTTTTGCATGCTCGAATAGCTCATGTATCAACTAGGGTTGTTCGTATCTTCCATGTTAGGCGGGTTATTCTCGAGAGGAGTGGACTCCGCTCCTCACTCACGAGAAAATGGCTGGTCACCGGGATGCTCAGTCCCATGCTTTATGCAAATCAAATCAAAATAATTGCAAACAAAACTCCCCTGGGACTCTTGTTAGTTGGAGGCACTCGTTGTTTCGAGCAAGCCATGGATTGATGCTTGTTGGTGGAGGGGGAGTATAAACTTTACCATTCTGTTTGGGAACCTCCTATAATGTGTGTATCATGGAAGATATTGCCATCTCTTGGTTGTTATGTTGACAATGAAAGTATACCACTCAAAATATTATTCATCTCTATTTTAAAACCAAGCTCTGGCACCTCTACAAATCCATGCTTCCCTCTGCGAAGGGCCTATCTATTTACTTTTATGTTGAGTCATCATCCTCTTATTAAAAAGCACCAGTTGGAGAGCACCACTGTCATTTGCATTCATTACTGTTAGTTTACATTGAGTATGACTTGACTGGATCTCTTTTACCATGAATTACAATGTCTAGTCAGCCCTTGATCTTTAAAGGTGCTCTGCATTTATGTTTTGCGGTCTCAGAAAGGGCTAGCGAGATACCATCTTGTTATATCATATTATGATTGTTTTGAGGAAGTGTTGTCATCCGAGATTTATTATTATTGCTCGCTAGTTGATTATGCCATTGATATGAGTAAACATGAGACCTGAGAGCTATTGTGAATATGGTTAGTTCATAATCTTTGTAGAAAACTTGAATGCTGGCTTTACATATTTACAACAACAAGAGCAAACAGAATTTGTAAAAGTTTTTCTTTATCACTTTCAGTTTGTCAACTGAATTGCTTGAAGACAAGCAAAGGTTTAAGGTTGGGGGAGTTGATACGTCTCCGTCGTATCTACTTTTCCAAACACTTTTGCCCTTGTTTTGGACTCTAACTTGCATGATTTGAATGGAACTAACCCGGACTGACGTTGTTTTCATCAGAATTAGCATGGTGTTATTGATGTGCATAAACAAAAGTTCTCGGAATGACCTGAAACTTCACGAAACGTCTATTTGGAAATAATAAAAAATCCTTGCAAAAGATAAAGACCAGGGGGTCCACACCCTAGCCACGAGGGTGGGGGGGCCCTGGAGCTCCTCCGACTCCAACTCCAACTCTATATATTTGGTTTCAGGGAGAAAAAAATCAGAGAGGAGAAATCATCGCGTTTTACGATACGGAGCCGCCGCCAAGCCCTAAAACCTCTCGAGAGGGCTGATCTGGAGTCTGTTCGGGGCTCCGGAGAGGGGAATCCGTCGCCATCGTCATCATCAACCATCCTCCATCACCAATTTCATGATGCTCACTGCCATGCATGAGTAATTCCATCATAGGCTTGCTGGACGGTGATGGGTTGGATGGGATCTATCATGTAATCAAGTTAGTTTTGTTAGGGTTTGATCCCTAGTATCCACTATGTTCTGAGATTGATGTTGCTATGACTTTGCTATGCTTAATGCTTGTCACTAGGGCCCGAGTGCCATGATTTTAGATCTGAACCTATTATGTTTTCATCAATATATGAGAGTTCTTGATCCTATCTTGCAAGTCTATAGTCACCTATTATGTGTTATGATCCGTTAACCCCGAAGTGACAATAATCGGGATACTTACCGGTGATGACCGTAGTTTGAGGAGTTCATGTATTCACTATGTGTTAATGCTTTGTTCTGGTACTCTATTAAAAGGAGGCCTTAATATCCCTTAGTTTCCGTAAGGACCCCACTGCCACGGGAGGGTAGGACAAAAGATGCCATGCAAGTTCTTTTCCATAAGCACATATGACTATATTCGGAATACATGCCTACATTATATCAATGAACTGGAGCTAGTTCCGTGTCACCCTAGGTTATGACTATTACATGATGAACCGCATCCGGCATAATTCTCCATCACTGATCCATTGCCTACGAGCTTTCCACATATTGTTCTTCGCTTATTTACTTTTCCGTTGCTATTGCTATCATCACTACAAAATACCAAAAACACTACTTTTGCTACTGTTACCTTTTGCTACCGTTACCACTACTATCATATTACTTTGCTACTAAACACTTTGCTGCAGATATTAACTTTCCAGGTGTGGTTGAATTGACAACTCAGCTGCTAATACTTGAGAATATTCTTTGGCTCCCCTTGTGTCGAATCAATAAATTTGGGTTGACTACTATACCCTTGAAAACTGTTGCGATCCCCTATACTAGTGGGTTATCAGCTCTCAAGAGAAATGATTATTCAACAAATTTATGCTCGGCTTTCTCTCAGTAATCGCTCCATGCTCGATATTTCTTGTACTGGATCTTTTATGATAAAGACTATTGAATTCAAATGGGATTTATTGGAAAGAATTAAACGCAAATCTGAAGATTGGGACCTCGACGAAGGTAAGGAGTCAGGTATAACACCTAAGTTTGATTGTGTTAAATCTTTTATGGATACTGATGCATTTCATGAATTTAGCACTAAATATAGACTTGACTCTGAGATAGTAGCATCCTTTTGTGAATCATTTGCTACTCATGTTGATCTCCCTAAGGAGAAGTGGTTTAAATATAATCCTCCCATTAAAGTAAAAGTAGTTGCACCTATTAAAGTTGAAGAAAAGACTATCACTTATAGTGATCCTGTTGTTCCTACTGCTTATGTTGAGAAACCACCTTTCCCTGTTAGAATAAAGGATCATGCTAAAGTTTCAACTGTAGTCAACAAAAGTAATATTAGGACACACAAACCCCCTGAGCAAGTTAAAGTTGAACCTAATATTGCTATGGTTAAAGATCTCTTGGCCGATAATATTGATGAGCATGTTATTTACTTCTGTGATGAGAATGCTAGAATTGCTAGACCTGATACTAAAAATAAACATGGACCTGTTGTAGGCATGCCTGTTATTTCTATTAAAATAGGAGATCATTGCTATCATGGCTTATGTGATATGGGTGCTAGTGCAAGTGAAATACCTCATTCCTTATACAAAGAAATTATGCATGATATTGCACCTGCTGAGATAGAAGATATCGATGTTACCATTAAGCTTGCCAATAGAGATACTATTTCACCAATTGGGATTGTTAGAGATGTTGAAGTCTTGTGTGGGAAGGTTAAATATCCTGCTGATTTTCTTGTTCTTGGTTCCCCACAAGATAGCCTTTGTCCCATTATATTTGGTAGACCCTCCTTGAATATTGTTAATGCTAAGATAGACTGCAATAAGGATATTGGTTCTGTTGGATTAGGGGATATGTCTCATGAGTTTAATTTTGCTAAGTTTCATAGACAACCCCGTGATGAGGAATTGCCTAGTAAAGATGAAATTATTGGTCTTGCTTCTATTGTCGTGCCTCCTACTGATCCTTTATAACAATATTTGCTAGACCATGAAAATGATATGTTCATGAATGAAACAAGGGAAATAGATCAGGTATTCTTTAAACAGGGACCTATTCTGAAACACAACTTGCCTGTTGAAATCCTAGGGGATCCTCCTCCACCCAAGGGTGATCCCATGTTCGAGCTTAAACCATTGCCTGATACACTTAAATATGCTTATCTTGATGAAAAGAAGATATATCATGTTATTATTAGTGCTAACCTTTCAGAGCATGAATAAGAGAGATTATTGAAAACTCTGAAGAATCGCCGTGCTGCTATTGGATATACTCTTGATGATCTTAAGGGCATTAGTCTCACTCTATGTCAACACAAAATAAATTTGGAAAAAGATGCCAAACCAGTTATTGATCACCAACGACGGCTAAATCCTAAGATGAAAGAAGTGGTAAGAAAGGAAATATTAAAACTTCTGGAGGCAGGTATAATTTATCCCGTTCCTGATAGTCAGTGGGTAAGTCTTGTCCATTGTGTCCCTAAGAAGGGAGGTATTACTGTCGTTCCTAATGATAAATATGAATTGATTCCACAAAAAAATATTACAGGTTATAGGATAGTAATTGATTTTCACAAATTAAATAAAGCTACTAAAAAGATCATTACCCTTTGCCTTTCATTCATCAAATGCTAGAAAGATTATCCAAACATACACATTTTTGCTTTCTAGATGGTTACTCTGGCTTCTCTCAAATACATGTGTCAGCTGATCATCAAGCAAACACCACTTTTACTTGCCCTTTCAGTACTTTTGCTTATAGACGTATGCCTTCTGGTTTATGTAATGGACCTGCTACCTTTCAAAGATGCATAATGGCTATATTCTCTGACTTTTGTGAAAAGATTTGTGAGGTTTTCATGGACAATTTCTCCATTTATGGATCCTCTTTTGATGATTTTTGAAGAAACTAATCTTGTCTTGAACTGGGAGAAGTGCCACTTTATGGTAAATGAAGGTATTGTCTTGGGGCATAAAATTTCTGAAAGAGGTATTGAAGTTGATAAAGCTAAAGTTGATGCTATTGAAAAGATGCCATGTCCCAAGGACATCAAAGGTATAAGAAGTTTCCTTGGTCATGCCGGTTTTTACAAGAGGTTCATTAAGGACTACTCAAAAATTTCTCGCCCTCTGACTAACCTATTACAAAAATATATTCCTTTTGTGTTTGATGATGATTGTGTAGAAGCATTTGAAATACTTAAAAAAGCTTTGATTTCTGCACCTATTTTTCAGCCACCTGATTGGAATCTACCCTTTGAAATTATGTGTGAAGCTAGCGATTATGTTGTAGGTGCTGTTCTAGGACAAAGAGTTGATAAGAAGCTGAATGTTATCCAATATGCTAGTAAAACACTAGATAATGCCCAGAGAAATTATGCTACTACTGAAAAAGAATTTTTAGCAGTGTTTTTGCTTGTGATAAGTTCAGACATTATATTTTTTATTCTAAAGTAACTATTCACGCTGATCATGCTACTATTAAATACCTTATGGAAAAGAAAGATGCTAAACCTAGACTTATTAGATGGGTTCTCTTGCTACAAGAATTTGATTTGCATATTATTGATAGAAAGGGAGCTGAGAACCCCGTTGCAGACAACTTGTCTAGGTTAGAGAATGTTCTTGATGACCCACTACCTATTGATGATAGCTTTCCTGATGAACAATTAGCTGTCATAAATGCTTCTTGTACTGCTCCATGGTATGCTGATTATGCTAATTACATTGTTGCTAAATTCATACCACCTAGTTTCACATACCAGCAAAAGAAAAAGGTTTTCTATGATTTGAGACATTACTTTTGGGATGACCCACATCTTTATAAAGAAGGAGTAGATGGTATTATTAGACGTTGTGTACCTGAGCATGAACAGGAACAGATCCTATGCAAGTGTCACTCCGAGGCTTATGGAGGGCACCACGCTGGAGATAAAACTGTGCATAAGGTATTGCAATCTAGTTTTTATTGGCCTACTCTCTTCAAGGATGCCCATAAGTTTGTCTTATCTTGTGATGAATGTCAAAGAATCGGTCATATTAGTAGACGTCAAGAAATGCCTATGAATTATTCACTTGTTATTGAACCATTTGATGTTTGGGGCTTCGATTATATGGGATTGTTTCCTTCCTATAATGGGTATACACATATTTTAGTAGTTGTTGATTACGTTACTAAGTGGGTAGAAGCTATTCCAACTAGTAGTGCTGATCATAACACCTTTATTAAGATGCTTAAAGAAGTTATTTTTCCGAGGTTTGGAGTCCCTAGATATTTAATGACTGATGGTTGTTCACATTTTATTCATGGTGCCTTTCGTAAAATGTTGGCTATGTATGATGTTAACCATAGAATTGCATCTCCATATCACCCACACTCTAGTGATCAAGTAGAATTGAGTAACAGAGAGCTCAAATTAATTTTGCAAAAGACTGTTAATAGATCTAGAAAGAATTGGTCCAACAAACTTGATGATGCATTATGGGATTTATTTTATTTTCTAGGATTTATTTGGTTCCGGTGAAATTATTTAAAAAAACAAAAAAACGCAGCGCCCGACTGGGCCGAGGCCCAGCCGAGCCAGGCCGCCGGCCCGCCTGCCCAAGCCGCCGCCTCCCGCGCCGAGTCCGGCCAGGACATGGCCGGCGCAAGCCGTCGTCGCCCGGGACTCCGCCCGGCCCCTCCCACAAGCCACCGCCGCCCCTCCCCTTATAAGCCGATACCCGGGGCCCTCGGGACCCCAAGCCGCCACCTACCGTCGCCCCGCCGCCCGCAAGCCGCCGCCTAGCCGCCGTCGCTACCGCTGTGCTGCCGCACACCGCGGCCGCCACACGCTGCTGCCGCCGCACCTCGCCGCCCCGCCATGAAAGCCGGAGGTATACGCCGCCGCCGCCGGTTTTCTCTAGAAAACCGATCCGGTTTTTTTAGAAACCCTAGTTCATTTTTTTAAATCGGTTCGCCGGTTTTTCTCGGTTTAGTTACTTTGCGGACGTTTGTCCGTACATTCGTTTTAACGAACGGTGTTCACTCGTTAGCCACAGAGAACAAACGTTCATTCGTTAGCATGTTCGTCAGTTTTCTTTTTCTCGGATTTTCCGCGATTATTTCCGATCGCGATTTCTGATCCGATTTTCGTTTTAGTTTATCTTTTCGCTCGTTTGTTGGAATCAGGCGATTCAAATGCCTAGATCTTCGTCTCGAAACCCTCTTTCCATTTAACCAACTTGAACAAGCTTTTGCTACTGTAAAATTTGACCTTATTCCAGATTAGTAAACGGATCTTATTTCTTTTGCAGTTTGTGTTTTGTTGCTTCGTTTGATTTGATTCTTTTGGCAAACCGGAGTTCTTAAGTTGAACTTTCTGGTTAGATCTTCTTGTTTGAGATTTAGCCGTGTTTCTTTGCTTGATTGCTTATGTATGCTATTGTTTTTTTGCGATAGAACACCCGGAGTGCGAAGCATGCTACTACGAGTCCCTAGGTTTTGCGGATCATCAGCAAGGCAAGTAACACTTTAATCATACCCCTTTATCACCCAGTTTTTATGCATTAGTTCCAATCCTCAAACATTGCATGATTAGGATGTGATTAACATGTGGGTTGGGAAGTAGTTGATGAGGTAGAACCTATTGCCCTGTTAGACTCAAACCTTGGGAGTTACTTCTTCGTGTTGCTTATATTGCTATGCTATGCTCATAGACGTGGTTGGGTGAGTGAAATCCATGACAGATGTGAGATTGCTAATTAATGGTTCAAATTAAGATGGCAACTTGAATACACATCTAGGTGGATTGTTTGTTGGGCACCTGGGGAATCCAGTGTTGTCCTAGGATATCCCGGAGTACCCGTGTGATAATCCTATGGTCCGCCACCCAGGCTCAAAGGGAAGTGAGATATTTACATGCTAGAAACTTCCGTGTGCAGCCACAAGCTATTATGGGCTCTAGCATAGTTGAGTAAGTTGCGTGAAGCTCCCGAAGAGGTGGATCAGCAGGTAGAGGGATGTAGGTTGGTATGGTCTGCCCGGAGTAAGGGGTTAATGCTTCTGAAAGACTGTGTCCCGGTCATCCGTTTCTCAAACATGATAAAGTGCGAGAAATCCAACAGAGGAGATCGAGTCTTGTGGGGAAAAGTGCGCAAACCTCTGTAGAGTGTATAAACTAATCATGGTTAGCCGTGTCCCCGGCTATGGACATCTTGAGTATCTAGTACTTGGAGTATCATAAGTATCTCATCACTCTAAACTAATATTGTTGGGTTGTTAATTACTTTAATTGGGATTGAGTTGGAGGAACCTTCTCAATGATGTTTCAACTACCATGATAGTTAAATAAAATCTATTCCGTTGTTGTAGGGAAAAATTGGCTTTTCGCGAAAACCATAACCATAGAGCTTTCCACCAGCCAAATATGCATGTAGTGATAGCATTATTCTGTTCTTGCTCTACTGTGTTACTTTGCCAGCATATTCCATGTGCTGACCCGTTTTTGGGATGCAACGTATTATGTTGTAGACTTTTCAGACAAGGAGTAAGGTTCGTTAGGTCGTTTCCGTGCAGCTCAGCTATGCCATTGGAGTTGATGGACTCACTTTAGCTTCCAAGCCTTCCGTTGTTATCATATTAGATGGCCTTAAGCCATATTTATTGTAATAAGTTCTCTTTTGAGACATTCAATGTAATAAGTGTGTGATTTCTACTCTATTATAAATCATCGAGTACTGTGTGTGTCAGCATTACCGATCCAGGGATGACACTGAAGCACAGAGACTTGACCGTTTGAGGTCGGGTCGCTACAAGATGGTATCAGAGCACACGCTGAGTGTAGGACACGACCACTAAGCTAAAGCCCTATATCACTACTCTCTTCTAATTTCTGACTCCTCTCCATTTTCTACTCTTTAGGATGGTGGACACAAGGAACAAGTTTGCACAACCGGATGAAGAAGCACCCTTTGGACGACACTTGAAGGAAGTCACTAGGTACCTGAACATTGGAATACCAAGCTTCACCGGGACTTACAACGCCACCTTAACAGAAGAGGAGCGATGGATGATTCAAGTTCAAGTTCCAGGAAGGACATTCACGCCAGTCACTAAGCCCATAGAGTTTTCATTCGATGCACCAACCTGGAGTCTAGGAAAGAGGATGGCAGCTCACATCACCATGGGACACATTGGAGAAGTTTATCATAAGGAGCTTAAGGATACTATCTATCAAATTTTTGGGCGCTGAGATGAGCAATGGGAGATGATCAGCACCAGGAAGGATATATCAATTGCAGCTTTCATCCAGGAGTTAAACCAACACATTCGTCGCCAGGAGAACCAGATGTGCGCAGGAATGATAGACCTGAAGAAGGCGATGACTAGGATCACAGAACTGTAGGAAGAACTTAAGGCTACTTGTGAGAGTCCTGGATTAGGGGGTCTCCGGACAGCCGGACTATATCCTTTGGCCGGACTGTTGGACTATGAAGATACAAGATTGAAGACTTCGTCCCGTGTCCGGATGGGACTCTCCTTGGTGTGGAAGGCAAGCTAGGCAATACGGATTTGTATATCTCCTCCCTTGTAACCGACCTTGTGTAACCCTAGCCCTCTACGGTGTCTATATAAACTGGAGGGCTTAATCCGTAGGACAACATACAATCATACTATAGGCTAGCTTCTAGGGTTTAGCCTCTACGATCTCATGGTAGATCAACTCTTGTAATACTCATATCATCAAGAACAATCAAGCAGGACGTAGGGTATTACCTCCATCAAGAGGGCCCAAACCTGGGTAAATATCGTGTCCCCTGCCTCCTGTTACCATCCGCCTTAGACGCACAGTTCGGGTCCCCCTACCCTAGATCCGCCAGTTTTTACACCGACATTGGTGCTTTCATTGAGAGTTCCACTATGTCGTCACCGTAAGGCTTGATGGCTCCTTCAATCATCAATAGCGATGCGGTCTAGGGTGAGGTTTTCCTCCCCGGGCAGATATTTGTATTCGGTGGCTTCGCACTGTGGGCCAATTCGCTTGGCCGTCTGGAGCAGATCGAGAGCTACGCCCCTGGCCATCAGGTCAGATTCGGAAACTTGAACTACACGGCCGACATCCGCTGAGACTGATCTTCGACAGATTTGAGCCCATGTCAGGTGACCCGCACAGTTGCGATGAGCATGACGTAACTTTGTCGTCGGACAATGTTTGGGAGATCGCATCTGCAACTACTCCGGCCATCAATCCAGAGCAAATCGCGCCATCCGAGAGTGGAGGGATAGACCCCACCACGAAGGTCGCGCTCTCAGCGGCGATAGAGCCGGATGCTCACTTTACCCCTTACGAGAGCCGTGTCGCCGAACCACTGGATTCATCTCCGGCCACAGACTCCGAGCCGCCCACATCCGTGCCCGTCAAACCCGACTGGGCGCCGATCATGGAGTTTACCTCTGCGGATATCTTTCAGCACTCGCCTTTTGGTGACGTGCTAAATTCATTAAGGTCTCTCTCCCTATCAGGAGAACCTTGGCCGAACTATGTTCGGCTAGAATGGGATGCGGACGACGAAGAAATTCGCTGCCCACCCACCACCCACTTAGTAGCCACTGTCGACGACTTAACTGACATGCTTAACTTCGACTCCGAAGACATCGACGGCATGAACGAAGATGCAGGAGACGAACAGGAACCAGCGCCCACAGGGTGCCAGACAACCACTTCATCACATGACATATACATGGTGGATACACCCAAAGAGGGCAATGGCGAAGAGACAGCGGAGGATGCCCCCTCCAAACAACCCAAGAGCCGACGTCAGCGGCGCCGCTCTAAGTCCCGCCACAGCAAAAACAGCGAGAATAGCCCAAGAGGAAATAACAGTCCAGTCGACTCTAGGAGAAACAACGACGGCACCGCCCCGGTGGCAGAGCATGATCAAGATGCAAACGGCGAACATAGTGCGGATCTGGCGCCCGAACACGGCGATGCCAAGGATAAACCTCATCAAACCCCGTCTAGGGAGGAAAACAGTCCGGACGAAGATGCACACATCATCCCAGAAACGCACTTGGAGCAAGAGAACCTCCGCAGAAGGCTTATTGCCACAGCGAGGAGCCTGAAGAAGCAGAAGCAAAGGCTTAAGGCCGCACAAGATACGCTCAACGGCAGGTGGAACAAAGTGCTCGACAACGAAACAAAGTATGGCGGAAGTTACCACACAAATAGCTATCCAAAGCTCATGCTATTACCTGAATTCGACGATGAGGCCTTAGAGCCCACACAGCTGAAAAATAATACGGCCAACCGGCCGGGTCCACCACCTTGTGACCATGATAGAGCGGCTAACAAAGTCGCACGTAAGTCAACACACGATCTATGTGAGAACTTGCGCCAAACATCTGGCGCGACCAGATCCATCTATAGATCTAGGAAGCGCGCTCCGGCACAAAATCAAAACCGAATACTACAACCGTCCGAACACCATGGCATATCCCAATACAAGGGTGCCACACACCCCCTGTGTTTCACCGATAAGGTGCTGGATCACGAATTTCCAGAAGGATTCAAACCGGTGAAGATAGAGGCGTACGACGGGACCATAGACCCTGGAGTCTGGATCGAGGACTTTATCCTCCATATTCATATGGCTGATGGAGACGATCTCCATGCCATTAAATATTTTCCCCTCAAGCTTAAAGGGCCAGCTCGGCACTGGCTGAAAAGCCTCCCCGAAAACTCAATTGTAAGTTGGGAGGAGCTCGAGGACGCTTTTCAGGCTAATTTTCAAGGGACTTATGTCCGACCTCCGGATGCGGACGATTTAAGTCATATAATCCAACAGTCCAGAGAGTCCACCCGAAAGCTTTGGAATAGGTTCCTCACCAAGAAGAACCAAATCGTCGACTGTCGGGACATCGAAGCCTTAGCAGCTTTTAAACACAGTGTCCAAGACGAATGGCTTGCCAGACACCTCGGCCAAGAAAAACCGAGAACAATGGCAGCTCTAACAAGCCTCATGACCCGCTTTTGCGCGGGCGAAGACAGCTGGTTGGCCCGTAGCAGCACCAGTGACCCAAGCACATCCGAAGTCAGGGATGGCAATGGAAAACCACGACGCAAAAAAAACAAGCGTCGAAATAAAGAAGGCAGCCCAGATAATACGGCGGTAAACGCTGGATTCAGGGGCTCTCGACCAGGTCAGCGGAAAAAACCCTTCAAAGGCAGCAGAGAAGGAACATCTGGCCTAAACAAGATTCTTGACAAGCTCTGTCAGATTCACGGCACCCCCGACAAGCCTGCAAATCACACCCACAGAGAATGTTTGGTCTTCAAGCAGGCCGGTAAGCTAAACGCCGAACACAAAGGGGAAGATACACCAATCGAAGACGAGGATGAACCTCGCCAGCAAAGCACCGGAGGACAGAAAAAGTTCCCACTAGAGGTTAAAACAGTAAATGTGATCCATGTGACGAAGAGGAGAAGCAAGCATGCACTCCGAGACACACGTGCCATCGAGCTCGTCATCCCCAGGTTCAACCCCTGGTTGGCCTGCCCGATCACTTTTGATCATAGGGATCACGTGACAAGTATCCGGCGCGAAGGACTGGCGGCCTTGGTGTTAGACCCAATAATAAACGGGTACCATTTCACATAAGTCCTCATGGACGGCGGCAGTGATCTAAATCCGATATATCAGGACACAGTCCGCAAAATGGGGATAGACCCGACACAAATAAGCCATAGTAATACTACCTTCAAGGGAGTAATACCAGGCCAAGAGGCCCGCTGTACGGGCTCTCTACTGCTAGAGGTTGTATTCGGTTCTCCCGATAACTTCCGAAGTGAAAGGATAACTTTCCACATCACTCCATTCCGAAGTGGTTATCAAGCACTACTCGGAAGAACGGCTTTCGCTCGTTTTAATGCAATACCGCGTTATGCTTTTCTCAAGCTTAAGATGCCCGGTCCACGTGGCATCATCACAGTTAGCGGAAACACCGAACGTTTTTTACGTGCAGAAGAGGATGAGGCGGCTTTAACAGCCGCGAACTAGCCGGCCTCACCAACCAGGAAAAAATGACAGGTCATCAAGACCACGGATATGGTTAGAGGAGTCCGGTGCTCCACCACATTTACATGAGATTGGTTTGATGATCAAACCCCCATAAACGATACCAGGGGCATCCCGCGCGTAATCAGGGCCAGCCCGGCTCAACTTGATTTCTCTTGAATTCTGATAGTTCATTGGTAATAATCAATTCTTTTTTTCGCCACAACAACTTTCACCTAAGTTCTTTCCTTTTACAGATGACAATCGTGCTACACCCGTCCAGGACACGGCACAACGGAGACACAGGCGTAGACGTGCAGCAGGGACCCACCCAAAGGTTTCTTTTTAGATTAAGACCCTACGTAAACCTTTTTTACTGTCTCTTGTTGCTCACATCCTCCGGATACTCCACATAACCGAGAAGGATGCTGACGTTATTGGCATGTGGCCACGTCAGGATATTGAACGTACCTGGACACATGGGGTTTATTATTAAGGGCATTGTTTGGCCTGGTATATGTTATAAAGACCGAACACCTTAGGGAGTGTTTGGCGTCACGAGTTTGGCCCTATATGCATCAGCTCCGAATCATGTCTTTGGTCAAATGTTGGGTTTGCCCGGCTCCCACGTTTTGGTACCTTACGTTCCGTTATATCGGCTAAGGTAGCAATGGGAGAACTACTGCGATTGTGCCCTGGTTCATCCGGATGAGCACCTCAGTAGAGAAAGCCGAAAACTGACTGTCATGATATAGCGAGAGACTGGTCAACCACTCGATGACTCAGCGGAATCTTTGGGATTCCTCCGCATTAACGAAGGGTCATTTCCCGGTCACGTACGTGCCCCGTATTCGGAGGAGCGCAAAAGTACCAGGGGCTATATAGTAGCCCCACCGTCAAACTCCTATGGCTAATTGAAAGTGTTAAAGCAATATAGTCCGATTGCCTCGTTCGCTGCGCTACCACCTCCTTAATGGACCAAGACGTTGGATCAAGTGTGGATACGCGTTTTCTGCGAATACCCCCGCATTATATGCGTGGGGGCGGAAGCCGACGACTGCAAACTTTCAGGTTATATACATATATACATAAATGGCCACACAGGAGGCATCATAGTACTTTCGAGCAAAAGTTTAAATATAGCCTTGATAACTCAATAAAACATTGTTTTTACAATGGAAGTATATGTCACTAAAACATAATATTCTTCGAGCACTGAACCTCTATCGAATGAGCGCCTTCAAGAACTTCTTCAAAGTAGTGCTCGGCAGCCACTCGGCCTACGGCCGAACCCTGTGTCGCAACAGTGGTGGCCTCCATCTCCGCCCAGTATGTCTTGACACGGGCAAAGGCCATCTGCGCACCCTCTATGCACGCTGATCTCTTCATAGCATCGATACGCGGCATAGCACCAAGGAATTGTTGCACTAAACTAAAATAGCTATTCGGCCTTGGCCCTCCCGGCCATAGATGATCCACAACGGACCTCATGGCAAGTCCGGACAACCTATGGAGCTCGGCCCACTCGGCCATTCGCTCATTCAACAGCAGCGGACGGACTGGAGCATGAAACTGTGACCAGAACAGCTTTTCCACTTCATGATCTTTCTGATCCTTGAAGAACTCAGCCACATCTGCAGCACTTGCAGCCAAATCCGCGTAGGCGTCCGCGGAACTCCACAGTCGGTCAAGCGGAGCATACTTCAGATCTCCGAATTTAGTCCGCAACAAGAAGGGCTTCCCAGACACAATATCTGCAGCTTGATGCAGCTCCTCCTTCGCGGCTCTAATTTTGGAGCGAGCCTCCTTGGCAGCTACCAGGGCCTTCTCCAGGTCGGTCGCCCTCGCTCGACTTTCTTCTTCAAGAAGTTGGTAACGATCAGCGGCATCTTTTAACTCTACAGCCATTTTGGCCATTCTTTCTTTGCTCTCGCAATGCGCGGCCTGTTCGGCCCTCAACTCTTCGGCCGCCTTTAGAGCGGCCGCATTGCTACTCCTTGCTTGTTCCTTGGCTCAGGCAAGCTCCGCCCGAAGGGTCTCCACGGTGGTAGCTCCATCTGCAGTCACAACATATTAAAGATACTGGCATCATGCTCCTCTTATTATGTGACGATCACCAGAGAAATCACTTACCCTGTGCCTCGTCAAGCCGCTGGTTGATAAGCATGATATCGGCATCGGCCGCATCAAGTTGCCGCTTTAGCTCGGTAAACCCATCAGTTCGGCTAGCCACCGGAGCCTCAGCCACCTGCACATAAAGGCAGTCGGGTTGTCACCTGGGAATATGATCCTCGGGTTGCCGCCATTCGCGACGACAACCAGAGTCTCAGGGGCTCCTATCTGCATAGGGCACACCTAACGTGTGCGGCACTATCAAAAACATACACTATTTCACGTACCTCGAAGCCTTTCAGCAGACTCATAAAGGCTTCGTGCAATCCGCTTTCAGTGGATGAAATCCTTTCAATTACCATACCCATCAGCGTACGATGCGCTTCTGAGATGGCCGCTTGCCCCAGAAGATCCCTCAGTGCGTCCGACCGCACACTGTCGCTCTCCTTAGGAGCCGGATACTGGGGATTCCGGGTAGCCAAACAGTTATCCTCTGGCCTTGGCGGATCCGGAGATACCCTCCGCGATGAAACTTCAGGGTTGCCCGCCTCATGAGGCGGGGTGTCAGGGGGAGGCGTTTCGCCCTCCATAATCTCCGGAAGAAGATCCCCTAAAGGCGAACTCTGCCGAGAAGGGCTACGATTCGGACTACAATTTATAAGCATCGGTTATTGTCTTCGGAAGTAAGGTAGGATATTTTCACTATTAAGTACTTTTTGATTACTTATAGCTCGGTAGAGGGCTGATCCCCGCGCGAACATTGTGCGGCAAGAATACCCTCCAAGGCAGGACCCTCTAGCGAAGATTTCTTCTCCCGTTTGGAAACCTTGGTTTCTGGATCTTCAGAGGTAGTCCTCTTCCTTCCCCGGGGAGAGAGAATGTCAGATTCTTCCCCCTGGTTATCCTCCCTCGCGAAGGCGCTCATTCCCCCAGTTGGAATGAGTAGCGAGTGAGGCCCGCTTTCGCCCTCTATAATTCCCCCTTCATCTTCCTTTGAGGGCGTTAGATAAGGCGCCGACTCAAGCATCTTGTCCAATACCGGATTTTCCAAACCCTCAGGAAGGGGGGCCGAACACCTGATCATCTTCACCTTTGTTATCCAGTCCTGGTCAGAGAGAGATTCTTTAGAATGACGCCATGATAAATAAAAGGACGGTGGGTTCGGCCATAGGATTACTTAATTACTTGGGTAGCAGGGCGGTTGCAGCTCAAACCCATATCCTCGGAGGTGTCCACACACTCTATTTGGGGTCCGAAGAACGATTTGTACATCTCTTCGAGCATCATGCTGAGGAAGTGTTGAATAGCTCGTGGTCCTTCCGGGTTGAATTCCCACATACGGAGGGGCCGGCGTTTGCAAGGCTGGACTCGATGAACTAGCATAACTTGCATTACCATAACCAGACTGAAATCTGTCTCAAAGAGATCTCGGATACGGCTCTGCAGTATTGGCACGTCCTTTTCTGGACCCCAGCTCAGCCCCCTGTTGATCCATGACATCAGTTGCGATGGGGGCCCGAGCGAAAGGTGGGGGCGGCTACCCACTTGGCACTTCGGGGAGCTGTGATGTAAAACCACTCCCGCTGCCACAATCTGGACACCTCTGGGAAAGAACCCTCTGGCCATGGAGCATTAGTGATTTTGCTTATAAAGGCACCTCCGCACTCTGCATGCTGCCCCTCGATCATCTTCGGATTCACCTCGAAGGTCTTGAGCCACAGGCCGAAGTGAGGGGTAATGCAGAGGAAGGCCTCACATACGACAATAAATGACGAGATGTGAAGAAGGGAATCCGGGGCCAGATCATGGAAATCCAGCCCGTAATAGAACATAAGACCCCTAACAAAGGGATCCAGAGCGAGGCCTAGTCCTCGGAGGAAGTGGGAGATGAACACAACACTCTCGGTGGGTTCGGGAGTAGGGATGACCTGCCCTCGGGTAGGCAGCCTATGCGAAAGTTTGGCGGTCGGATATCTGGCCTCTCTCAGCTTCTTGATGTCCTCCTCTGTGATAGAGGAGGGCATCCACCGACCTTGAAGGTTAGATCCGGACATAGTTGAAGGTCCGAAGCGCCTGACCCGAGCTCTGGGTGTTAGAACACGAGGCGGGGGAAGGATTCGATTGTGCACAAGAGGAAAAAAATAAAAGGCCCCATCCTCTTTACAAAGAGGGTGAATATCAAGCGTCCTCCTCGTGGTCGTTTTGGGCTTGCCTAAGATCTAGGGGTCATACCAACGGGCATGGTTGGGTTACCAATGTCCGTATTGATGAGAATCCCGTAATAAGGGGGACACGATCTCTACTTTGACAAGTCGTGGCAGAAAAACCACCTCGCAATATGCGCAGCGCTGGTTGAGAAAAACGGTTTAGATAAGAACCGGGCCATGATGTGACGTTGTTAAACTGTCAGCAGATTAGATTTCTGGAAATATTATTCTATCTACGGTGGGGTGTGGAACTTGTTTTGCAGGACCGGACACTATCCTTGTGTTCAAAAATCTTCCATGAAGTATTTGGAGAAGAACCCGCCTTGCAATGCCGAAGACAATACTGTGCGCCGGACTCATCATCATTGAAGCCTGGTTCAGGGGCTACTGAGGGAGTCCTGGATTAGGGGGTCTCCGGACAGCCGGACTATTGGACTATGAAGATACAAGATTGAAGACTTTGTCACGTGTCCGGATGGGACTCTCCTTGGCGTGGAAGGCAAGCTAGGCAATACGAATTTGTATATCTCCTCCCTTGTAACCGACCTTGTGTAACCCTAGCCCCCTCCGGTGTCTATATAAACCGGAGGGTTTAGTTCGTAGGACAACATACAATCATACTATAGGCTAGCTTCTAGGGTTTAGCCTCTACGATCTCGTGGTAGATCAACTCTTGTAATACTCATATCATCAAGAACAATCAAGCAGGACGTAGGGTATTACCTCCATCAAGAGGGCCCGAACCTGGGTAAACATCGTGTCCCCTACCTCCAGTTACCATCCGCCTTAGACGCACAGTTCGGGACCCCCTACCCGAGATAAGCCGGTTTTGACACCGACACTACTCATGAAGATTATGAGGAGGAAATCGTCGTACTAGTGGAGAAGAATGGCGATCTGGAAAGGAAGCTAGGAGTATTCCTGGGAGACCCCGCACCAGGAGGAGAAGACGAAGAACCCAAGGAGATTCGCTCGGAGGACTGTATTATCATCGACGACACTGACTCGGACCCCGACAATAGCGATGATGACTATGAAGACGAAGCTGGAGCAGACATCATGGAGTCTTCAACCGAAGAATATTTTTAGTAGACCACCACATCAGTAGTAGTATTCCACCATGTAAATAGTATAGTCCGAGCACTTTTGTAACGATAGTTAGATCGATTGTATGCCCTTGCTTGATTGATTGAGTGGAATGATTGTTTTTGTATCATGTGCATATGGGTAGTGTTTTCTCATTAGACCTCATTCTATTCTAATCTCTTCCCTCTAAACCCATCAGATGCCTCCGAGACATGACCCCGGATTTACTCTCCCACCGGAGCTCACTCAGTTGATCCAGCAGCAGAATACCCTGATGCAGTTGTTAGTTCAGAACCAAGGCAACAACAACAACAACAATCCACCGCCACCACCACCAGTTGATAACTTAGCTCATTTTTTGAGGTTGCAGCCGCTGGTGTTTTCCAGTAGCACCGAGCCGATAGTGGCAGATGATTGGCTCCACAGGATTGGAAGGGATTTAACCACTGCAAGATGTACAGATGCTGAGAAGGTGCGTTTTACCGCACATCAGTTGGATGGACCAGCAGCCTCATGGTGGGAGAATTACGCTATCACCTACCCTATAGCCACTATTAAATGGGATCAGTTTCAGCAAGCTTTCCGTATAGCCCATGTCTCAACTGGAGCTATGAGTATGAAGAAGCGTGAGTTTCGCAACTTACGCCAGGGGAACCATACTGTGGCTCAGTACGCGGATGAGTTTAGCAAGTTATCTCGCTATGCCCCTGGCGATGTAGCCACTGATGCCGCAAAGCAGGAGAAGTTTATGGAAGGGCTGAATGATGAGATGAGCACGCAGTTAATGGTGGCAACATTCAACAACTACCAGGAGTTGGTAGATAAAGGCTCTTATGATTGAAGGGAAGCAGCAGCAAATTGAGAGCCGTAAGAGGAAGTATGGACAAGGAAGGTATAATTCAGGAGCTCAGCCGAAGCCTCGCCTAACCCCGAACTCGGGAGGGCTTGTTCATAACCATGGAGGCCACACCCACAATGGAGGAAGTAACCATAATCATACTGGCCCCAGGAATGGGAATGGGAATGGAGCAAGCAACAATCAGAACCGCTCCAATCCAGCCACACCCGCGAAGAGAGACCTAAGCCACATTACTTGTTTCAAGCGCGGGAAGACTGGACACTATGCCACGGAGTGCCCTGAAGCGAAGAATGGAAACGGCAATGGGAGTGCTAGAAATAAGCCCAATCCATTCAACAAAGGACAAGTGAACCACGTCAACGTGGAGGAGGTTGAAGAGCAGCCAGACGCGGTTATTGGTAAGTTTTTGGTTAAGTCTTTTACCGCCCTTGTTCTTTTTGATACTGGTTCATCGCATTCATGCATATCAAGGGAGTTCGTGGATAAGTTTAAACTACCAACCCAAACCCTTAGGACCCCTCTGTTAGTGAGTTCACCTGGAGCAGAGTATATGGCTAGTCGATGGTGCGACCAGATACCCTTAACCATTGGTAGCCATGTTTTTCTGTCCGACCTAATAATCTTGGAGTCACAAGGATTGGATATGATATTAGGCATTGACTGGATATCAAAGTATGGAGGAAGCATTGACTGTGTTAGTAAGTCAATTTGTCTCACCACCCCTGAGGGAAAAAGGATCAAGTATGTATCTCGGCATGCGCCTAGGAGTAGCCAAGTGAATACCCTCATGGGAGTTGTTTAGGAGGAAGTTCCTGTAGTCAAGGATTACCCGGATGTTTTTCCAGAGGAGTTACCAGGCATGCCACCGGATCGAGACATCGAGTTTTTGATAGAGCTATTGCCAGGCACCGGGCCTATATCGAAGCGACCATATTGGATGCCCGCAAATGATCTGGAGGAGATTAAGAAACAGATCAAGGAGTTATTGGAGAAAGGTTACATTCGACGGAGCTCATCACCATGGGGAGCCCTACTGCTTTTGGTCGAAAAGAAGGATAAGTCCCTAAGAATGGTTGTTGATTATCGTGCGTTAAATGAGGTGATGATCAAGAACAAATACCCACTGCCGATGATCAATGATTTGTTCGACCAGCTGCAAGGAGCTAAGGTGTTTTCAAAGATCGATCTGCGATCTGGATATCACCAACTGAAGATACGAGAGAAGGACATACCAAAGACAACATTCACCACACGGTACGGGTTGTATGAATATACGGTCATGTTGTTTGGAGTGACTAACGCCCCTGCCTACTTCATGAGCATGATGAACAAGGTGTTCATGATTTGGATAAGTTTGTTGTGGTGTTCATTGATGATATAATGGTATACTCGAAGAACGAGGAGGAGCACGAAGAGCATTTGCGCTTAGTTCTCGAGCAACTCAGGGAACATCAGTTGTATGCCAAGTTCAGCAAATGCGAGTTTTGGCTGAAGGAAGTTGGATTCCTTGGACATGTTATATCAAGAGAAGGTGTAGCAGTAGATCCTACCAAGGCTCAGTCAGTCACTGAATGGTTGGCACCCACTTCAGTTAGTGAGATCCATAGTTTTCTTGGACTCACAGGATACTATCGGAGATTCATTGAGAATTTTTCCAAAATTGCGAAGCCAATGACAGAGTTATTGAAGAAGGATACCAAATTTAAATGGATAGAAGAATGTGAGGTGAGTTTTCCGGAGTTAAAGAAACATTTGACTACAGCCCCAGTGTTGATTCTGCCGGATATACGCAAGGAGTTTCAAGTGTATTGCGATGCCTCTCGCCAAGGACTTGGAAGTGTGCTTATGCAGGATGGAAGAGTTGTTTCGTATGCCTCACGACAACTAAAACCGCACAAATTGAATTATGCCATGCATGATTTGGAGTTGGCTGCCGTAGTGCATGCGTTGAAGACCTAGAGACATTACCTTATTGGAAATCGTTGTGATGTGTACACGGATCATAAGAGTTTGAAGTACATTTTCACACAGAAGGATCTAAACCTTAGGCAAAGAAGATGGTTGGAGCTTATAAAGGATTATGAAATGAAGCTTCACTATCATCCAGTCAAGGCCAATGTCGTAGCCGACGCTTTGAGTCAGAAGAGTTATGCTAATACCCTAGTGAGCACGGGATTGCCGAAGGAGTTAGCAGAGGATCTCAGGGAACTTCGATTGGAGATTGTTCCTAGAGGTTTTGTTGCAACAATGGAGGTTCGGTCTACATTGTTAGGAAAGATTCAAGAAGCTTAGAAGGATGACAAAGAGATTTCCAAGATAAAAGAGAGAATGAGCGAAGGAAAGGCCAAAGGTTTTCATGAGGATGAGCACGACACCTTATGGTTCGAGGACCGTATTTATGTGCCCAATGACACAGAGATCAGGAAGTTAATACTTCAGGAGGCTCATGACTCTCCATACTCGATACACCCCGGGAACACCAAGATGTATTTGGATTTGAAGGAACGTTTCTGGTGGACTGGTATGAAGAAGGATATTGCCGAGTATGTAGTCGTATGTGATGTATGTCAGAGAGTGAAGGCTGAGCATCAAAAGCTAGCAGGATTGTTACAGCCTATGCCGATACCCGAATGGAAGTGGGATAAACTTGGCATGGATTTTATCATCGGATACCCAGAACCAAATTAGGATATGATTCTATATGGGTAGTAGTTGATCGCTTGACCAAAGTAGCTCACTTTATCCTAGTGAAAACTACCTATACAAGTGCAAAGTTGGCCAAGATATATATGACCAGGATCGTATGTCTGCATGGAGTTCCGAGGACCATCGTATCAGATAGAGGGACATAGTTTACTTCAAAGTTTTGGCATCAGCTACACCAAACTTTGGGGACAAGGTTGGAGTTCAGCACAGCATTCCACCCACAGGCAGATGGACAGACCGAGAGAGTCAACCAGATTCTGGAGGATATGTTGAGGGCCCGTGCGCTAGATTATGGATCTAGTTGGGATGAAAATTTTCCCTACGCGGAGTTCTCATAAAACAATAGCTATCAAGCTAGTTTGAAGATGGCACCGTTTGAAGCCCTGTATGGACGAAGGTGCAGAACACCGTTGATGTGGGATGAAGTCGGAGACCGGCAATTGTTTGGACCAGATTTGATCAAAGAGTCTGAAGAGAAAGTTAAGTTGATCCGAGATAGACTGGAGATAGCTCAGTCCAGGCAGAAGAGTTATGCAGATTCAAAACGCAAGGAAATAACCTATGAAATTGGAGATAGAGCATATCTGCGAGTGTCACCCCTGCGAGGAGTGAAACGTTTGGGAGTTAAGGGAAAGTTAGCCCTGAGATTTGTAGGACCGTATCGAATTTTGGAACGTATGGGAGAAGTTGTCTACAAGTTGGAGTTACCTGAAGGACTGTCAGGAGTTCATGATGTATTTCATGTTTCATAGCTGAAGAAGTGTCATGCTGAGATGGCCGATATACCGTTAAGAGATACAGTACCCTTGGAGGCGATTCAGTTGGACAGTGATTTGACCTATGAGGAGAAACCAGTCAGGATTCTCGAATTTGCCAGCCGAGTCACCCGCAGCAAGGTTATCAAGTTTTGCAAAGTTCAGTGGAGCCACCATACCGAGGATGAAGCCACTTGGGAACGAGAGGATGATCTTCGCAAAGACCACCCACACCTATTCTCTAGCTAACCCGAATCTCGAGGGCGAGATTCATCTTAAGGGGGGTAGGTTTGTAACATCCCAAATTTTCAATTTGGAATGTTATACATAGATCATTCATGCATATCATATTTTATTGCATTTCATTTCACGATCCTCGAAATCCTAAGCAACTCAAGCACCCTCGGAGAGAGTTGGGGATTTCCCTGTTTTCATATTTGAGTTTTATCAAATATTGAAATGAGGATTTTTTTGTTTTAATTATTTTTCTCTCCAAAAATATTTCATATTAAAATATATGAGAGGAGATAATATGACTTCTCCAAAATAAATGAAATATTGGAGGAAAAATATTAAAATCAAATATTTGATTTTATCCGGAGTTTATTCCTATTTTATTTGAATTGGAAAAATTGCACGTTTTTCAAAGTTGCATTTTAGGCCAAGAAAATTTTCACCTTTTTCTAAATATTTTATTTAGATCGTGAAAAATTGTTTTGGCATTTTTAGATTTTTATTTTATTTTCTAGGATTTATTTGGTTCCGGTGAAATTATTTAAAAACAAAAAAACGCAGCGCCCGACTGGGCCGAGGCCCAGCCGAGCCAGGCCGCCGGCCCGCGTGCCCAAGCCACCGCCTCCCGCACTGAGGCGGCCAGGACACAGCCGGCGCAAGCCGTCGCCGCCCGGCCCCTCCCCCAAGCCACCGCCGCCCCTCCCCTTATAAGCCGAAGCCCGGGGCCCTCGGGACCCCAAGCCGCCGCCCTCCGCCGCCGCCTACCGACTCCCCGCCGCCCGCAAGCCGCCGTCGCACCGCCGCCTCGCCGCTGCCGCTGCTGCTGCGGAAGCCGCCGGAGCCGGAGGTATATGCCGCCGCCGCCGGTTTTCTCTAGAAAACCGATCATGTTTTTTTATAAACCCTAGTTCGTTTTTTTAAATCGGTTCGCTGGTTTTTTTCGGTTTAGTTACTTTGCGGACGTTCGTCCGTATGTTTGTACGAACGGTGTTCACTCGTTAGCCGCAGACAACGAATGTTCATTCGTTAGCCTGTTCATCAATTTTCTTTTTCTCAGATTTTCCATGATTATTTCCGATCACGATTTCTGATCTGATTTTCGTTTTAGTTTATCTTTTCGCTCGTTTGTCGGAATCAGGCGATTCAAACGCCTACATCTTCGTATCGAAACCCTCTTTCCGTTTAACCAACTTGAACAAGCTTTTCCTACTGTAAAATTTGACCTTAGTCTAGATTAGTAAACGGATCTTGTTTCTTTCGCAGTTTGAGTTTCGTTGCTCCGTTTGATTTGATTCTTTTCGCAAACCGGAGTTCTTAAGTTGATCTTTCTGGTTAGATCTTCTTGTTTGAGATTTACCCATGTTTCTTTGCTTGATTGCTTATGTATGCTATTGTTTGTTTGTGATAGAACACTCGGAGTGTGAAGCGTGCTACTACGAGTCCCTAGGTTTTGCGGATCATCAGCAAGGCAAGTAACACTTTGATCATACCCCTTTATCACCCAGTTTTTATGCATTAGTTCCAATCCTCAAACATTGCATGATTAGGATGTGATTAACATGTGGGTTGGGAAGTAGTTGATGAGGTAGAACCTATTGCCCTGTTATACTCAAACCTTGGGAGTTACTTCTTCGTGTTGCTTATATTGCTATGCTATGCTCGTAGACGTGGTTGGGTGAGTGAAATCCATGACAAATGTGAGATTGCTAATTAATGGTTCAACTTAAGGTGGCAACTTGAATACACAAATGGGTGGATTGTTTGTTGGGCACCTGGGGAATCCAGTGTTTTCCTAGGATATCCCGGAGTACCTGTGTGATAATCCTATGGTCCGCCACCCAGGCTCAAAGGGAACTGAGATATTTTCATGCTAGAAACTTCTGTGTGCGGCCACAAGCTATTATGGGCTCTAGCATAGTTGAGTAAGTTGCGTGAAGCTCCCGAAGAGGTGGATCAGCAGGTAGAGGGATGTAGGTTGGTATGGTCTGCCCGGAGTAAGGGGTTAATGCTTCCGAAAGACTGTGTCCCGGTCATCCGTTTCTCAAACACGATGAAGTGCGAGAAATCCAACGGAGGAGATCGAGTCTTGTGGGGAAAAGTGCGCAAACCTCTGTAGAGTGTATAAACTAATCATGGTTAGCCGTGTCCTGCTACTTCTTGAGCACTACGTTGGATTTCCCCGAAGAGGAGAGGATGATGCAGCAAAGTAGCGTAAGTATTTCCCTCAGTTTTTGAGAACCAATGTATCAATCCAGTAGGAGGCTACGCACAAGTCCCTTGTACCTACACAAAAACAATAGCTCAACGCAACCAACGCGCTTAGGGGTTGTCAATCCCGTCACGGACACTTACGAAAGTGAGATCTGATAGAGATGATAAATAATATTTTTGGTATTTTTGGTATAGAAATGCAAAGTGAAAAGTAAAAGCAAAGTAAAAGCAATGCAATAATAAAGTGATGGAGATTAATATGATGAGAAAGAGACCCGGGGACCATAGGTTTCACTAGTGGCTTCTCTCAAGAGCATAAGTATTCTACGGTGGGTGAACAAATTACTATTGAGCAATTAACAGAATTGAGCATAGTTATGAGAATATCTAGGTATGATCATGTATATAGGCATCACGTCCGAGACAAGTAGACCAACTCCTGCCTACATCTACTACTATTACTCCACTCATCGAACGCTATCCAGCATGCATCTAGAGTATTAAGTTAAAAACAGAGTAACGCCTTAAGAAAGATGACATGATGTAGAGGGATAGTTTCATGCAATATGATAAAAACCCCATCTTGTTATCCTCGATGGCAATGATACAATACGTGCCTTGCTGCCCCTTCTGTCACTGGGAAAGGACATCGCAAGATCGAACCCAAAGCTAAGCACTTCTCCCATGGCAAGAACAACCAATCTAGTAGGCCAAACCAAACTGATAATTCGAAGAGACTTGCAAAGATAACCAATCATACATAAAAGAATTCACAGAAGATTCAAATATTATTCATAGATAGACTTGATCATAAACCCACAATTCATAGGTCTCAACAAACACACCGCAAAAAGAAGATTACATCGAATAGATCTCCACGAGAGAGGGGGAGAACATTGTATTGAGATCCAAAAAGAGAGAAGAAGCCATCTAGCTACTAACTATGGACCCGTAGGTCTGAAGTAAACTACTCACACTTCATCGGAGAGGCTTGGATGATGATGTACAAGCCCTCCGTGATCGATGCCCCCTCCGACGGAGCTCCGGAACAGGCCCCAAGATGGGATCTCGTGGATACAGAAATTTGCGGCGGTGGAATTAGGTTTTTGGCACCGTATATGATCGTTTGGGGGTACGTTGATATATATAGGAGGAAGAAGTACGTCGGTGGAGCAACAGGGGGCCCACGAGGGTGGGGGCGCGCTTGGGGGGGTAGGGCGCGCTCCCCTACCTCGTGGCCTCCTGTTACGTGCCTTGACGTAGGGTCCAAGTCTCCAGAGTTGTATTTGGAGAGAAAATCACGTTCCCGAAGGTTTCATTCCGTTTGGACTCCATTTGATATTCCTTTTCTTCGAAACCCTAAAACAGGCAAAAAACAGCAATTCTGGGCTGGGCCTCCGGTTAATAGGTTAGTCCCAAAAATAATATAAAAGTGGATAATAAAGCCCAATAATGTCCAAAATAGTAGATAATATAGCATGGAGAAATCAAAAATTATAGATACGTTGGAGACGTATCAAGCATCCCCAAGCTTAATTCCTGCTCGTCCTCGAGTAGGTAAATGATAAAAACAGAATTTTTGATGCGGAGTGCTACTTGGCATAATTTCAATGTAAATCTTCTTAATTGTGGTATGAATATTCAGATTCAAAAGATTCAAGACAAAAGTTCATGTTGACATAAAAATAATAGTACTTCAAGCATACTAACAAAGCAATTATGTCTTCTCAAAATAACATGGCCAAAGAAAGCTATCCCTACAAAATCATATAGTCTGGCTATGCTCTATCTTCACCACACAAAGTATTTAAATCATGCACAACCCCGATGGCAAGCCAAGCAATTGTTTCATACTTTTGACATTTTCAAAACTTTTTCGATCTTCACGCACTACATGAGCGTGAGCCATGGATATAGCACTATATGTGGAATAGAATGGTGGTTGTGGAGAAGACAAAAAGGGAGAAGATAGTCTCACATCAACTAAGCGTATCAACGGGCTATGGAGATGCCCACCAATAGATATCAATGTGAGTGAGTAGGGATTGCCATGCAACGGATGCACTAGAGCTATAAGTATATGAAAGCTCAACAAAACAAACTAAGTGGGTGTGCATCCAACTCGCTTGTTCACGAAGACCTAGGGCATTTTGAGGAAGCCCATCATTGGAATATACAAGCCAAGTTCTATAATGAAAAATTCCCACTAGTATATGAAAGTGACAGAATGAGAGACTCTCTACAATGAAGATCATGGTGCTACTTTGAAGCACAAGTGTGGTAAAAGGATAGTAACATTGTCCCTTCTCTCTTTTTCTCTCATTTTTTTTGGGCCTTCTCTTTTTTTATGGCCTCTTTTTTTATTTTTTCATCCGGACTCTCATCCCGACTTGTGGGGGAATCATAGTCTCCATCATCCTTTCCTCACTTGGGACAATGCTCTAAAAATGATGATCATCACACTTTTTTTTCTTGCAACTCAATACTTAGAACAAAATATGACTATATGAATGCCTCCGGCGGTGTACCGGGATATGCAATGAATCAAGAGTGACATGTATGAAAGAATTATGAACGGTGGCTTTGACACAAATACGATGTCAACTACATGATCATGCTAGCAATATGACAATGATGGAGCGTGTCATAATGAACGGAACGGTGGAAAGTTCCATGGAGATATATCTCGGAATAGCTATGGAAATGCCATGATAGGTAGGTTTGGTGGCTGTTTTGAGGAAGGTATTTGGTGGGTGTATGATACCGGCAAAAAGTGCACGGTATTAGAGAGGCTAGCAATGGTGGAAGGAAGGAAAGTGCGTATAATCCATGGACTCAACATTAGTCATAAAGAACTCATATACTTATTGCAAAAATCTAGAAGTTATCAAAGCAAAGTATTACGCGCATGCTCCTAGGGGGATAGATTGGTAGGAAAAGACCATCGCTCGTCCCCGACCGCCACTCATAAGGAAGACAATCAATAAATAAATGATGCTCCGACTTCATCACATAACGTTTTACCATATGTGCATGCTACGGGAATCACAAACTTTAACACAAGCATTTCTCAAATTCACAACTACTCAACTAGCATGACTCTAATATCACCATCCTCATATCTCAAAACGATTATCAAGCATCAATTTTTTCTTAGTATTCAACGCACTCAAAAGAAAGTTTTACAAATCTTGAATACCGAGCATATTATTATTAAGCAAATTACCATGTTATTAAGACTCTCAAAATAATCTTAGTGAAGCATGAGGGATCAATAGTTTCTATAAAACAAATCCACCACCGTGCTCTAAAAGATATAAGTGAAGCACTAGAGCAAAATTATAGAGCTCAAAAGATATAAGTGAAGCACATAGAGTATTCTATCAAATTCCAAATTATGTATGGCTCTCTCAAAAGGTGTGTACAGCAAGGATGATTGTGGTAGGCTAACAAGAAAAGACTAAAATTATAAAAGACGCTCCAAGCAAAACACATATCATGTGGTGAATAAAAATATAGCTCCAAGTAAATTTACCGATAGAAGTAGACGAAAGAGGGGATGCCTTCCAGGGCATCCCCAAGCTTTGGCTTTTAGGTGTCCTTAGATTATATTGGGGGTGCCATGGGCATCCCCAATCTTAGGCTCTTGCCACTCCTTGTTCCATAATCCATCAAATCTTTACCCAAAACTTGAAAACTTCACAACACAAAACTTAAAGTAGAAAACTTGTGAGCTCCGTTAGCGAAAGAAAACAAAAGACCACTTCAAGGTACTGTAATGAACTCATTATTTATTTATATGGGTGTTATACCTACTGTATTCCAACTTCTCTATGGTTCATAAACTATTTTACTAGCCATAGATTCATCAAAATAAGCAAACAACACACGAAAAACAGAATCTGTCAAAAACAGAATAGTCTGTAGTAATCTGTAGCTAGCGCAAGATCTGGAACCCCAAAAATTCTAAAATAAATTGCTGGACGTGAGTAATTTATCTAGTAATCATCTTCAAATAGAATTAACTAAATAGCACTCTCCAAATAAAAATGACAGCAGTTCTCATGAGCGCTAAAGTTTCTGTTTTTTACAGCAAGTTCAACAAGACTTTCCCCAAGTCTTCCCAATGGTTCTACTTGGCACAAACACTAATTAAACACAACCAAAACAGAGGCTAAATAATTTATTTATTATTAAACAGGAGCAAAAATCAAGGAATAAAAATAAAATTGGGTTGCCTCCCAACAAGCGCTATCGTTTAACGCCCCTAGCTAGGCATAACAAGCAAGAATAGATCTAGGTATTGCCATCTTTGGTAGGCAATCCATAAGTGGCTCTCATGATAGATTCATATGGTAATTTTATTTTATTTCTAGGGAAGTGTTCCATTCCCTTTTTTAATGGAAATTGGAATCTAATATTCCCTTTCTTCATATCAATAATTGCACCAACCGTTCTAAGGAAAGGTCTACCGAGAATAATAGGGCAAGAAGGATTGCAATCTATATCAAGAACGATAAAATCTACGGGCACATAATTCCTATTTGCAACAATAAGAACATCATTAATTCTTCCCATAGGTTTCTTAATAGTGGAATCCGCAAGATGCAAGTTTAGAGAGCAATCATCAAAATTACGGAAATCTAGCAAATCACACAAAGTTTTGGGAATAGTAGAGACACTAGCACCCAAATCACACAAAGCATAAAACTCATAATCTTTAATTTTAATTTAATAGTTGGTTCCCACTCATCATAAAGTTTCTAGGGATAGAAACTTCCAATTCAAGTTTTTCTTCATAAGATTGCATCAAGGCATCAATGATATGTTTAGTAAACGCTTTATTTTGACTATAAGCGTGAGGAGATTTTAGCACGGATTGCAACAAGGAAATACAATCAATCAAAGAGCAATTTTCATAGTTAAATTACTTGAAATCCATAATAGTGGGTTTAGCAACATCTAGGGTTTTAATTTCTTCAATCCCACTTTTATCAAATTTAGCATCAAGATCAAAAGATTCAGAATTATTGGAATGCCTTCTAGGTAAAGGTGGATCATATTCAGTCCCATCATTATCAAGATTCATATTGCAAAACAAAGATTTAATAGGGGACACATCAATAACTTTTAGATCTTCATCATTATTTTCATAGGAACTAGAAGCGACGCTTTTATAAAGCCATATTTCTTAGCACGCATCCTAGCGGTTCTTTCTTTGCACTCATCAATGGAAATTCTCATGGCTTTGAGAGACTCATTGATATCATGTTGAGGTGGAATAGATCTAAGTTTCAAAGAATCAACATCAAGAGCAATTCTATCAATGTTCCTAGCCAAATCATCAATCTTAAGCAATTTTTCTTCAATCATAGCATTAAAATTCTTTTGCGAAGAAATAAATTCTTTAATATTAGATTCAAAATCAGAGGGCATCTTATTATAATTTCCATAAGAATTGTTGTAGGAATTACCATAATTATTAGAGGGATTACTAGGATAAGGCCTAGGTTTAAAATTTCCTCTATACGCGTTGTTACCAAAATTGTTCCTACCAACAAAATTCACATCCATAGATTCATTATTATTCTCAATCAAAGTAGACAAGGGCACATCATTAGGATCAGAAGAAACACTCTTATTAGCAAATAATTTCATAAGTTCATCCATATTTCCACTCAAAACATTAATTTCTTCTATCGCATGCAACTTTTTATTAGTAGATCTTTCAGTATGCCATTGAGAATAATTAACCATAATATTATCTAGGAGATTAGTAGCTTCTCCTAAAGTAATTTCCATAAAAGTGTCTGCCGCGGCCAAATCTAAAAGATTTCTAGAAGCAAAATTCAATCCGGCATAAAATTTTTGTATAATCATCCACAAGTTCTAACCATGAGTAGGGCAATTACGTATCATTAGTTTCATTCTCTCCCAAGCTTGTGAAACATGTTCATGATCAAGTTGCTTAAAATTCATAATATCGTTTCTAAGAGAGATGATCTTAGCGGGAGGAAAATACTTAGAGATAAAAGCATCCTTGCACTTGTTCCATGAATCGATACTATTTTTAGGCAAAGTTGAAAACCAAGCTTTAGCACGATCTCTAAGCGAAAAAGGAAATAGCTTCAATTTAACAATATCATTATCGACATCTTTCTTCTTTTGCATGTCACACAAATCAACGAAGCTATTAAGATGGGTAGCGGCATCTTCACTAGGAAGGCCAGAGAACGGATCTTTCATGACAAGATTCAACAAAGCAGTATTAATTTCACAAGATTCAGCATCGGTAAGAGGAACAATCGGAGTGCTAAGGAAATCATTATTGTTGGTGTTGGTGAAGTCACACAATTTAGTATTATCTTGAGCCATCGCGACAAACAAGCAAACTAACACACAAGCAAACAAAAAGCAAACGGGCAAAAGAGGCAAAATAGAGAAAGAGAGGGAGGATAGAGAGAGGGCGAATAAAACGGCAAGGGTGAATTGGGGGGAGAGGAAAACAAGAGGCAAATGGCAAATAATGTAATGCGAGAGATAGGGATTGTGATGGGTACTTGGTATGTTGACTTTTGTGCAGACTCCCCAGCAACGGCGCCAGAAATCCTTCTTGCTACCTCTTGAGCACTACATTGGATTTCCCCGAAGAGGAGAGGATGATGCAGCAAAGTAGTGTAAGTATTTCCCTCAGTTTTTGAGAACCAAGGTATCAATCCAGTAGGAGGCTACGCACAAGTCCCTTGTACCTACACAAAAACAATAGCTCAACGCAACCAACACGCTTAGGGGTTGTCAATCCCTTCACGGTCACTTACGAAAGTGAGATCTGATAGAGATGATAAATAATATTTTTGGTATTTTTGGTATAGAGATGCAAAGTGAAAAGTAAAAGCAAAGTAAAAGCAAAGCAATAATAAAGTGATGGAGATTAATATGATGAGAAAGAGACCCGAGGGCCATAGGTTTCACTAGTGGCTTCTCTCAAGAGTATAAGTATTCTACGGTGGGTGAACAAATTACTGTTGAGCAATTGACAGAATTGAGCATAGTTATGAGAATATCTAGGTACGATCATGTATATAGGCATCACGTCTGAGACAAGTAGACCGACTCCTGCCTGCATCTACTACTATTACTCCACTCATCGACCGCTATCCAGCATGCATCTAGAGTATTAAGTTAAAAACAGAGTAACGCCTTAAGCAAGATGACATGATGTAGAGGGATAGTTTCATGCAATATGATAAAAAAACCCATCTTGTTATCCTCGATGGCAATGATACAATACGTGCCTTGCTGCCCCTTCTGTCACTAGGAAAGGACACCGCAAGATCGAACCCAAAGCTAAGCACTTCTCCCATGGCAAGAACAACCAATCTAGTAGGCCAAACCAAACTGATAATTCAAAGAGACTTGCAAAGATAACCAATCATACATAAAAGAATTCAGAGAAGATTCAAATATTATTCATAGATAGACTTGATCATAAACCCACAATTCATCGGTCTCAACAAACACACCGCAAAAGGAAGATTACATCGAATAGATCTCCACGAGAGAGGGGGAGAACATTGTATTGAGATCCAAAAAGAGAGAAGTGGCCATCTAGCTACTAACTATGGACCCGTAGGTCTGAAGTAAACTACTCATACTTCATCGGAGAGGCTTGGATGATGATGTAGAAGCCCTCCGTGATCGATGCCCCCTCGGACGGAGCTCCGAAACTGGCCCCTAGATGGGATCTCGTGGATACATAAAGTTGCGGCGGTGGAATTAGGTTTTTGGCTCTGTATCTGATTGTTTGGGGGTACGTGGATATATATAGGAGGAAGAAGTACATCGGTGGAGCAACAGGGGGCCCACGAGGGTGGGGGCGCGCCTGGGGGGTAGGGCGCGGCCCCCTACCTCGTGGCCTCCTGTTACGTGCCTTGACGTAGGGTCCAAGTCTCCTGAGTTGTATTCGGTGAGAAAATCACGTTCCCGAAGGTTTCATTCTGTTTGGACTCCGTTTGATATTCCTTTTCTTCGAAACCCTAAAACAGGCAAAAAACAGCAATTTTGGGCTGGGCCTCCGGTTAATAGGTTAGTCCCAAAAATAATATAAAAGTGGATAATAAAGCCCAATAATGTCCAAAACAGTAGATAATATACCATGGAGCAATCAAAAATTATAGATACGTTAGAGACGTATCATGTCCCCGGTTATGGACATCTTGAGTATCTAGTACTTGGAGTATCATAAGTATCTCATCACTCTAAACTAATATTGTTGGGTTGTTAATTACTTTAATTGGGATTGAGTTGGAGGAACCTTCTCAATGATGTTTCAACTACCATGATAGTTAAATAAAATCTATTCCTTTGTTGTAGGAAAAAATTGGCTTTTCGCGAAAACCATAACCATAGAGCTTTCCACCAGCCAAATATGCATGTAGTGATAGCATTATTCTGTTCTTGCTCTACTGTGTTACTTTGCCAGCATATTCCATGTGCTGACCCATTTTTGGGTTGCAACGTATTATGTTGCAGACTTTTCAGACGAGGAGTAAGGTTCGTTAGGTCGTTGTCGTGTAGCTCAGCTATGCCGTTGGAGTTGATGGACTCACTTTATCTTCCAAACCTTCCGATGTTATCGTATTAGATGGCCTTAAGCCATATTTATTGTAATAAGTTCTCTTTTGAGACATTCGATGTAATAAGTGTGCGATTGCTACTCTGTTATAAATCCTCAAGTACTATGTGTGTCAGCATTACCGATCCAGGGATGACACTGAAGCACAGAGACTTGACCGTTTGAGGTCGGGTCGCTACACAAAGCCCTCAAGTTCAGCATTACGCACATACGCGTCAAGTTCCTCCTTAATTCATGCTTGGACCATAAAATCTTCTTACGGCCATTCACAAGGCCGCATTTGAGCTTCTCTTGGTAGTTCATAGTCCGACTCCCGTATCGCGGGCCTCGGTCCTTGCTTCCTTGAGGAACCACCTTGGTACATTTTCCTAACCATATTTCTTCCTCCGAAAAAATTCTGACATTTTTAGTAACTCAAAATAAAAGTGAACCAAACTCAACAAGATTGATAGAAACTACTCCTACAAGTGCCTAGAGACCATATCATGCATTAAAACTACTTTTGACCACATAAATTTGACATGCAAGCTCAAGAACAAGGTCACCTAAGCAGCAAAAATTTGCAATAAATAAAGCACTAGAACAAAAACTAATTGGACCATTGGAGGAGTCACATAACGAAGAACAATCCCCCAAAGCAGTTTTGTGAATGGAGCTTTGAGCAAGGAGATCGAAAATGGCAGCAAGATGAGCTAGAACACGGGTTTGAGCAGGTGGATGATTTTTTCTGGAGGAAGATGATAACCCACAAGTATAGGGGATCGCAATAGCTTTTGAGGGTAGAGTATTCAACCCAAATTTATTGATTCGACACAAGGGGAGCCAAAGAATATTCTCAAGTATTAACAGCTGAGTTGTTAATTCAACCACACCTGGAAACTTAGTATTTGTAGCAAAGTGTTTAGTAGCAAAGTAATATGATAGTGATGGTAACGGTAACAAAAGAGTAATGAAAGCAAGTAATGTTTTTGGTATTTTGTAGTGATTGTAACAATAGCAACGGGAAAGTAAATAAGCGTAAACCAGTATATGGAAAGCTCGTAGGCATTGGATCAATGATGGATAATTATGCCGGATGCGGTTCATCATGTAACAGTCATAACATAGGGTGACACAGAACTAGCTCCAATTCGTCAATGTAATGTAGGCATGTATTCCGAATATAGTCATACGTGCTTATGGAAAAGAACTTGCATGACATCTTTTGTCCTACCCTCCCGTGGCAGAGGGGTCCTAATGGAAACTAAGGGATATTAAGGCCTCCTTTTAATAGAGAACCGGAACAAAGCATTAGCACATAGTGAATACATGAACTCCTCAAACTACGGTCATCACCGGTAAGTATCTCGATTATTGTCACTTCGGGGTTAACGGATCATAACACATAATAGGTGACTATAGACTTGCAAGATAGGATCTGGAACTCTCATATATTGATGAAAACATAATAGGTTCAGATCTGAAATCATGGCACTCAGGCCCTAGTGACAAGCATTAAGCATAGCAAAGTCATAGCAACATTAATCTCAGAACATAGTGGATACTAGGGATCAAACCCTAACAAAACTAACTCGATTACATGGTGAATCTCATCCAACCCATCACCGTCCAGCAAGCCTACGATGGAATTACTCACGCACGGCGGTGAGCATCATGAAATTGGTGATGGAGGATGGTTGATGATGACGACGGCGATGAATCCCCCTCTCCGGAGCCTCGAACGGACTCCAGATCAGCCCTCCCGAGAGGTTTTAGGGCTTGGCGGCGGCTCCGTGTCGTAAAATGCGGTGATTTCTTCTCTCTTATTTTTTCTCCCCGAAAGCAGTTATATAGAGTTGGAGTTGGAGTCGGGGGGTCTCCAGGGGGCCCACGAGGTAGGGGGCGCGCCCTAGGGGGCGCGCCCCCCACCCTCGTGAGAAGGGTGTGGGCCCCCTGGTCTTCATCTTTGGCGAGGATTTTTTATTATTTATTATAAGATATTCCGTGGAGTTTCAGGTCATTCAGAGAACTTTTGTTTTCTGCACATAAAACAACATCATGGCAATTCTGCTGAAAACAGTGTCAGTCCAGGTTAGTTCCATTCAAATCATACAAGTTAGAGTCCAAAACAAGGGCAAAAGTGTTTGGAAAAGTAGATACGACGGAGATGTATCAGAAGACGAAGTGTGTGGGTGCGGGAATAAGTGGAGGGGACCCACATGGGGTCGACGAGGTAGGGGGCGCGCCCTCCACCCTCGTGGGCACATGGTGGGTCCCCCTGGTGTGTTCTCAGTGCCAATAATTCTTAAATATTCTGAAAAAATATTTCATTTTTGGGACATTTGGAGAACTTTTATTTTCTGGGTATTTTTTATTGCAAGGATAATTCAGAAAACAGACAGAAAATACTATTTTTGCTTTATTTAAACTAAATAACCGAAAGTAAAAAGGAGGGTACAGAGAGTTGTGCTTTCTAACGTCATCCATCTCATGCTCATCAAAAGGAATCCATTAACAAGGTTGATCAAGTCTTGCTAACAAAGTCTTTTCGAATAACATGAAACCAGAGAATTTTCAAATAACACTAGGTTACCTCAACGGGGATATGCACATCCCCAACAATAAGAATATCATATTTCTTCTTGACAGTAGGAAGAGGAAATTCAAAACCTCCAATAGTAATCGTTGAAATTTTTCCAATAGAATTGATACTATGGACTTGAGGTTGTTTCCTCGGAAAGTGTACCGTATGCTCATTACCATTAACATGAAAAGTGACATTGCCTTTGTTGCAATCAATAACAGCCCCCGCAGTATTCAGAAAGGGTCTACCAAGAATAATAGACATACTATCGTCCTCGGGAATATCAAGAATGATAAAGTCCATTAAAATAGTAACGTTTGCAACCACAACAAGCACATCCTCACAAATACCGACAGGTATAGCAGTTGATTTATCAGCCGTTTGCAAAGATATTTCAGTAGGTGTCAACTTATTCAAATCAAGTCTGCGATATAAAGAGAGAGGCATAACACTAACACCGGCTCCAAGATCACATAAAGCAGTTTTAACATAGTTTCTCTTAATGGAGCATGGTATAGTTGGTACTCCTGGATCTCCTAGTTTCTTTGGTATTCCACCTTTAAAAGTGTAATTAGCCAGCATGGTGGAAATTTCAGCTTTCGGTATCTTTCTTTTATTAGTAACAATATCCTTCATGTACTTAGCATAAGGGTTCATCTTAAGCATATCAGTCAAACGCATACGCAAAAAGATAGGTCTAATCATTTCAGCAAAGCGCTCAAACTCCTCATCATCCTTTTTCTTGGATGGTTTGGGAGGAAAAGGCATGGGTTTCTGAACCCATAGTTCTCTTTCTTTACCGTGCTTCCTAGCAACGAAGTCTCTCTTATCATAACATTGATTCTTTGATTGTGGGTTATCAAGATCAACAGCAGGTTCAATCTCTACATCATTGTCATTGCTAGGTTGAGCATCAACATGAACATCATCATTAACATTATCACTAGGTTCATGTTCATTACCAGATTGTGTTTGAGCATCGGAAGTAGAAATATCATTGGGATTCTCAGGTGTGTCTACAACAGGTTCACTAGAAGCATGCAAAGTCCTATCATTTTTCTTTTTCTTCCTCTTAGAAGAACTAGGTGCATCAACATTAGTTCTCTGAGAATCTTGCTCAATTCTCTTAGGGTGGCCCTCAGGATACAAAGGTTCCTGAGTCATTTTACCCCCTCTAGTCATAACTCTAACAGCATTATCATTTTTCTTATTATTTAATTCATTGAGCAAATCATTCTGAGCCTTAAGTACTTGTTCTACTTGAGTGGTAACCATAGAAGCATGTTTACTAATAAGTTTAAGTTCACCTTTAACTCTAAACATATAATCACTCAAGTGTTCAATCGTATAAGCATTGTGTTTCAATTGTCTACCAACATAAGCATTGCAACTTTCTTGCTTAACAATAAAATTATCAAACTCATCTAAGCATTGGCTAGCAGACTTATAACGAGGAATATCACCTTCATCAAATCTATAGAGAGAATTTACCTTTACTACCTGTGTCGGGTTATCAAGACCATGTATTTCTTCAATAGGTGGTAAATTCTTAACATCTTCGGATTTAATACCTTTTTCTTTCATAGATTTCTTTGCCTCTTGCATATCTTCAGGACTGAGAAATAGAATACCCCTTTTCTTCGGAGTTGGCTTAGGGGTTGGTTCAGGAAGTGTCCAATTATTTTGATTACTCAACATATTATTCAATAGCAAATCATCTTGATCAATAGTTCTTTCCCTGAAAACACAACCAGCACAACTATCCAGGTAATCTCTGGAAGCATCGGTTAGTCCATTATAAAAGATATCAAGTATTTCATTTTTCTTGAGAGGATGATCAGGCAAAGCATTAAGTAATTGGAGAAGCCTCCCCCAAGCTTGTGGGAGACTCTCTTCTTCAATTTGCACAAAATTATATATTTCCCTTAAGGCAGCTTGCTTCTTATGAGCGGGGAAATATTTAGCAGAGAAGTAATAAATCATATCCTGGGGACTACGCACACAACCAGGATCAAGAGAATTAAACCATGTTTTAGCATCACCCTTTAATGAGAACAGAAACAACTTAAGGATAAAGTAATAATGAGTTTTCTCATCATTAGTGAACAGGGTGGCTATATCATTTAATTTAGTAAGATGTGCCACAAAAGTTTCAGATTCATAGCCATAAAAAGGATCAGATTTAACCAAAGTAATTAACTTAGGATCAACAGAGAAATCATAATCCTTATCAGAAATACATATAGGTGAAGTAGCAAAAGCAGGGTCATATTTCATTCTAGCATTCAAAGACTTTTCTTTCATCTTAAAGATCGTATCTATCATTGCAAGCTAAAAAGTCTCTAGCAGTTTCTTCATCCATAACATAACCCTCAGGCACAATAGGCAATTCATATCTAGGGGAGAATCTTCATCATCACTTTCATCAATATTATCAGTTTCAACAATTTAATTCTCTCTAACCCTAGCAAGTTGTTCATCAAGAAATTCACCTAGTGGCACACTATTATCAAGCATAGAAGTAGTTTCATCATAAGTATCATGCAAAGCAGAAGTGGCATCATCAATAACATACGACCTATCAGAATCAATAGCATGCGTACGTGTCGCAAGTTTACTCAAAATAGAAGGTGAATCAAGTGCAGAGCTAGATGTCAGTTCCTTACCTCCCCTCGTAGTTGAGGGAAAAATCTTGGTTCTTTTATCTTTCAAGTTCTTCATAGTGATCAACAGATATAAATCCTAAGTGACTCAAAGAATAGAGCTATGCTCCCTGGAAACAACACCAGAAAATAGTCTTGATAACCCAGAAGTATAGGGGGTCGCAACAGTTTTCGAGGGTAGATTATTCAACCCAAATTTATTGATTCTACACAAGGGGAGCCAAAGAATATTCTCAAGTATTAACAGTTGAGTTGTCAATTCAACCGCACTTGAAAGACTTAATATCTGCAGCAAAGTATTTAGTAGCGAAGTAATATGGAAGTAACGGTAGCAGTGGCAAAAGTAATAGTATGGGTTTTGTAGTGATTGTAACAGTACCAACGGTAAAGTAACTAAGCAAAGATCAATATGTGAAAAGCTCGTAGGAAATGGATGAGTGATGGATAATTATGTCGGATGCGATTCCTCATGCAACAGCTATAACATAGGGTGACACAGAACTAGCTCCAGTTCATCAATGTAATGTAGGCATGTATTCCGAATATAGTCATACGTGCTTATGGAAAAGAACTTGCATGACATCTTTTGTCCTACCCTCCCGTGGTAGCGGGGTCCTATTGGAAACTAAGGGATATTAAGGCCTCCTTTTAATAGAGTACCGGACCAAAGCATTAACACTTAGTGAATACATGAACTCCTCAAACTACGGTCATCACCGGTAAGTATCTCGATTATTGTCACTTCGGGGTTAATGGATCATAACACATAATAGGTGACTATAGACTTGCAAGATAGGATCAAGAACTCACATATCTTCATGAAAACATAATAGGTTCAGATCTGAAATCATAGCACTCGGGCCCTAGTGACAAGCATTAAGCATAGCAAAGTCATAGCAACATCAATCTCAGAACATAATGGATACTAGAGATCAAACCCTAACAAAACTAACTTGATTACACAATAAATCTCATCCAACCCATCACCGTCCAGCAAGCCTATGATGGAATTACTCACGCACGTCGGTGAGCATCATGAAATTGGTGATGTAGGAAGGTTGATGATGACGATGGCGATGGATTCCCCTCTCCGGAGCCCCGAACGGACTCCAGATCAGCCCTCCCAAGAGAGATTAGGGCTTGGCGGCGGCTCCGTATAGTAAAACGCAATGAATCCTTCTCTCTGATTTTTTTCTCCCCGAACGTGAATATATAGAGTTGGAGTTGAGGTCAGTGGAGCACCAGGGGGCCCACGAGGCAGGGGGTGGGCCCCCTGGTCTTGATTCTTTTGCCAGTATTTTTTATATGTTTCAAAGATATTCTCTGTTGATTTTCAGGTCATTCCGAGAACTATTATTTCTGCACAAAAATAACACCATGGCAATTCTGCTGAAAACAGCGTCATCCGGGTTAGTTCCATTCAAATCATGTAAGTTAGAGTCCAAAACAAGGGCAAAAGTGTTTGGAAAAGTAGATACGATGGAGAAGTATCAGACGTCATCGAGCTAAACATGTGCAGAACTCGAAGGTGTCGTATGTTCGGTGCTTGATCGGTCGGAAGGAGAAGAAATTCAACTACATCAACCGTGTTGTCAAATGCTTCCGCTTTCGGTCTATGAGGGTACGTGGACACACTCTCCCCCTCTCGTTGCTATGCATCTCCTAGATAGACCTTGTGTGATCATAGGAGATTTTTGAAATTGCATGCTACATCCTTCAACTGTGGCATCCGAGCCAGGTCTATGCGTAGATGATATGCACGAGTAGAACACAAAGAGTTGTGGGCGGTTGATTCGTCTCCAACGTATCTATAATTTTTGATTGTTACAAGCTATTACATTATCAACCTTGGATGTTTTATATGCATTTATATGCTATTTTATATGATTTTTGGGACTAACCTATTAACCTAGGGCCTAGTGCCAGTTTCTGTTTTTTCCTTGTTTTAGAGTATAGCAGAAAAGGAAAATCAAACGGAGTCCAATTGACCTAAAACTTCACGGAACTTATTTTTGGACCAGAAGAAGCCCACGGAGTATCGGAGTTGGACCAGGAGAGTCCCGGGCTGCCCACGAGGGTGGGGGTGCGCCCCCTGGGCGCGCCCCCTGCCTCGTGGACAGCCCGAAGGTCCACCGACGTACTTCTTCCTCCCATATATACCCATATACCCTAAAAACTTCAGGGGGCACAATAGATCAGGAGTTCCGCCGCTAGAAGCCTCCGTAGCCACCGAAAACCAATCTAGACCCGGTCCGGCACCCTGCCGGAGGGGGAATCCCTCTCTGGTGGCCATATTCATCATCCTGGTGCTCTCCATGACGAGGAGGGAGTAGTTCTCCCTCGGGGTTGAGGGTATGTACCAGTAGGTATGTGTTTGATCTCTCTCTCTCTCGTGTTCTTGAGGTGATATGGTCTTGATGTATCGTGAGCTTTGCTATTATAGTTGGATCTTATGATGTTTCTCCCCCTCTACTCTCTTGTAATGGATTGAGTTTTCCCTTTGAAGTTATCTTATCGGATTTATTCTTTAAAGATTTGAGAACACTTGATGTGTGTCTTGCGTGGGATACCCGTGGTGACAATGGGGTATTCTATTGATCCACTTGATGTATGTTTTGGTGATCAACTTGCGGGTTCCGCCCATGAACCTATGCATAGGGGTTGGCACACGTTTTCGTCTTGACTCTCCGGTAGAATCTTTGGGGCACTCTTTGAAGTTCTTTGTGTTGGTTTGAATAGATGAATCTGAGATTGTGTGATGCATATCGTATAATCATACCCACGGATACTTGAGGTGACATTGGAGTATCTAGGTGACATTAGGGTTTTGGTTGATTTGTGTCTTAAGGTGTTATTCTAGTACGAACTCTAGGGCTGTTTGTGACACTTATAGGAATAGCCCAACGGATTGATTGGAAAGAATAACTTTGAGGTGGTTTCGTACCCTACCATAATCTCTTCGTTTATTCTCCGCTATTAGTGACTTTGGAGTGACTCTTTGTTTCATGTTGATGAAGGAAATATGCCCTAGAGGCAATAATAAAGTTATTATTTATTTCCTTATATCATGATAAATGTTTATTATTCATGCTAGAATTGTATTGACCGGAAACATAATACATGTGTGAATACATAGACAAACAGAGTGTCACTAGTATGCCTCTACTTGACTAGCTCGTTAATCAAAGATGGTTATGTTTCCTAACCATAAACAAAGAGTTGTTATTTGATTAACGGGATCACATCATTAGGTGAATGATCTGATTGACATGACCCATTCCATTAGCTTAGCACCCGATCGTTTAGTATGTTGCTATTGCTTTCTTCATGACTTATACATGTTCCTATGACTATGAGATTATGCAACTCCCATTTGCCGGAGGAACACTTTGTGTGCTACCAAACATCACAACGTAAATGGGTGATTATAAAGGTGTTCTACAGGTGTCTCCAAAGGTACATGTTGGGTTGGCGTATTTCGAGATTATGATTTGTCACTCCGATTGTCGGAGAGGTATCTCTGGGCCCTCTCGGTAATACACATCACATAAGCCTTGCAAGCATTGAAATTAATGAGTTAGTTGTGAGATGATGTATTACGGAATGAGTAAAGAGACTTGCCGGTGACGAGATTGAACTAGGTATGGGATACCGACGATCGAATCCCGGGCAAGTAACATACCGATGACAAAGGGAACAACATATGTTGTTATGCGGTCTGACCGATAAAAGATCTTCGTAGAATATGTAGGAGCCAATATGAGCATCCAGGTTCCGCTATTGGTTATTGACCAGAGACGTGTCTCGGTCATGTCTACATTGTTCTCGAACCCGTAGGGTCCGCACGCTTAAGGTTTCGATGATAGTTATATTATGAGTTTATGAGTTTATGAGTTTTGATGTACCGAAGTTAGTTCGGAGTCCCGGATGTGATCACAGACATGACGAGGAGTCTCAAAATGGTCGAGACATAAAGATTGATATATTGGACGGCTATATTCGGACACCGGAAGTGTTCCGGGGAAGTTTCGGATAAAACCGGAGCACCGGGGGGTTATCGGAACCCCCCGGGGGGTTAATGGGCCTCATGGGCCTAAAGTGGAGAAGAGGAGGGGCTGCCAGGGCAGGCCGTGCGCCCCCTCTCCCCCTAGTCCGAATTGGACAAGGAGGAAGGGGCGGCGCCCCCCCTTTTCCTTCTCTCCTTCCCCCTCTCCTACTTGGACAAGGAAAGGGAGGGGAGTCCTACTCCCGGTAGGAGTAGGACTCCTCCTGCGCGCCTCCTACTAGGGCCGGCCGCACCCCCCCCTTGGATCCTTTATATACGGAGGCAAGGGGCACCCCTAGACACACAAGTTGATCCACGTGATCATATTCTTAGCCGTGTGCGGTGCCCCCTTCCACCATAGTCCTCGATAATATTGTAGCGGTGCTTAGGCGAATCCCTGTGACGGTAGTGCATCAAGATCGTCACCACGCTGTCGTGCTGACAGAACTCTTCCCCGACACTTTGCTGGATCAGAGTCCGGGGATCGTCATCGAGCTGAACGTGTGCTAGAACTCGGAGGTTTCGTAGTTTCGGTGCTTGATCGGTCGGGTCGTGAATACGTACGACTACATCAACCAAGTTAACGCTTCCGTTGTCGATCTACAAGGGTACGTAGATCACACTCTCCCCCTCTCGTTGCTATGCATCACCATGATCTTGCATGTGCGTAGGAAATTTTTTGAAATTACTACGTTCCCCAACAGTTGAGGGATAGTTATGTGATCCAATTATGTTTTTATTGTTGAGAGAACTTGCACTAGTGAAAGTATGAACCCTAGGCCTTGTTTCAACGCATTGCAATACCGTTTGTGCTCACTTTTATCATTTGCTACCTTGCTATTTTTATATTTTTCATATTACAAAAACCATTATCTACCATCCATATACCACTTGTATCACCATCTCTTCGCCGAACTAGTGCACCTATACAATTTACCATTGTATTGGGTGTGTTGGGGACACAAGAGACTCTTTGTTATTTGGTTGCAGGGTTGCTTGAGAGAAACCATCTTCATCCTATGCCTCCCATGGATTGATAAACCTTTGGTCATCCACTTGAGGGAAATTTGCTACTGTCCTACAAACCTCTGCACTTGGAGGCCCAACAACGTCTACAAGAAGAAGATTGTGCAGTAGACATCAACGGTGATCATCATACTGCTTACCACCAATGTCTTATTTTGATTCGGCGGTATTGTTGGATGAAGCGGCCCGGACCAACCTTACATGACCACATTCATGAGACCGGTTCCACCAACAGACATGCAACTAGTTTTGCATAAAGGTGGTTGTCGGGTGTCTGTTTCTCCAACTTTAGTTGAATCGAATTTGACTATGGCCGGTCCTTGTTGAAGGTTAAAACAGCAAACTTGATAAATCACCATTGTGGTTTTGATGCGTAGGTAAGAACGGTTATTACTAGAAGCTCGTAGCAGCCACGTAAAACTTGCAACAACAAAGTAGAGGACGTATAACTTGTTTTTGCAGGGCATGTTGTGATGTGATATGGTCAAGACATGACGTGATATATGTTATTGTATGAGATGATCATGTTTTGCAAAAGTTATCGGCAACTGACAGGAGCCTTATGGTTGTCGTTTTATTGTATGAAATGCAAACGCCATGTTATTGCTTTACTTTATCACTATGCGTTAGCGATAGTTGTAGAAGCAATAGTTGGTGAAATGACCACGACGCTACGATGGAGATCAAGGTGTCAAGCCGGTGATGATGGAGATCATGACGGTGCTCTGGAGATGGAGATCAAAGGCACAAGATGATGATGGCCATATCATGTCACATATTTTGATTGCATGTGATGTTTATCTTTTATGCATCTTATTTTGCTTAGTACGGCGGCAACATTATAAGATGATCCCTTACTAAAATTTCAAGGTATAAGTGTTCTCCCTAAGTATGCAACGTTGCGACAGTTCATCGTGCTGAGACACCACGTGATGATCGGGTGTGATAAGCTCTATGTTCGCATACAACGGATGCAAGATAGTTTTGCACATGCGGAATAGTCGGGTCAAACTTGACGAGCCTAGCATGTACAGACATGGCCTTGGAACACTGGAGACCGAAAGTCGAACGTGAATCATATAGTAGATATGATCAACATAGAGATGTTCACCATTGAAAACTACTTCATCTCACATGATGATCGGACATGGTTTAGTTGATATGGATCACGTGATCATTTAGATGACTCGAGGGATGTCTATCTAAGTGGGAGTTCTTAAGTAATATGATTAATTGAACTTAATTTATCATGAACTTAGTCCTGATAGTATTTGCATATCTATGTTGTAGATCAATAACTCGCATTGTAGCTCCCCTATGTTTTTGATATGTTCCTAGAGAAAACTAAGTTGAAAGATGATAGTAGCAATGATGCGGATTGGGTCCGTGATCTGAGGATTATCCTCGTTTCTGCACAGAAGAATTATGTCCTTGATGCACCGCTAGGTGACAGACCTATTGCAGGAGCAGATGCAGACGTTATGAACGTTTGACAAGCTCGGTATGATGACTATTTGATAGTTTAGTGAACCATGCTTTACGGCTTAGAACCGGGACTTCAAAAACGTTTTGAATGCCATGGAGCATGTAAGATGTTCCAAGATATGAAATTGGTATTTCAGACTCATGCCCGTGTCGAGAGGTATTAGACCTTTGACAAGTACTTTGCCTACAAGATGGAGGAGAATAGCTCAGCTAGTGAGCATGTTCTCAGAATGTCTGGGTATTACAATCGCTTGAATCAAGTGGGAGTTAATCTTCCAGATAAGATAGTGATTGACAGATTTCTCTAGACACTATCACCAAGTTACTAGAACTTCGTGATGAACTATAATATGCAAGGGATGACAAAAATGATTCCCAAGCTCTTCGCGTTGCTGAAGTCAGCGAAGGTAGAAATCAAGAAATAACATCAAGTGTTGATGGTTAACAAGACCACTATTTTCAAGAAAAAGGGCAAGGAAAAGAAAGGGTACTTCAAGAAGAATGGCAAGCAAGTTGCCACTCCTATATGAAGAAACCCAAAGCTAGACCCAAGCCTGAAACTGAGTGCTTCTACTACAAAGGAAATGGTCACTAGAAGTGGAACTGCCCTAGATATTTGGCGGATAAAACGGATGGTAAAGTGAACAAAGGTATATTTGATATACATGTTATTGATGTGTACTTTACTAGTGTTTATAGCAACCCCTCGGTATTTGATACTGGTTCGGTTGCTAAGAGTAGTAACTCGAAACGGGAGTTGCAAGATAAACAAAGACTAGTTAAGGACGAGGTGACGATGTGTGTTGGAAGTAATTCCAGGTTGATATGATCACCATCGCACACTCCCTCTACCTTCGGGATTGGTGTTGAACCTAAATAAATGTTATTTGGTGTTTGCGTTGAGCATGAATATGATTAGATCATGTTTATTGGAATACAGTTATTCATTTAAGTCAGAGAATAATTGTTGTTCTATTTACATGAATAAAACCTTCTATGGTCATACACCCAATGTTAATGGTTTATTGAATCTCGATCGTAGTGATACACATATTCATAATATTGATGCCAAAGGACGCAAAGTTGATAATGATAGTGCAACATATTTGTGGCACTGCCGTTTAGGTCATATTGGTGTAAAGCGCATGAAGTAACTCCATGCAGATGGACTTTTGGAATCACTTGATTATGAAGCATTTGATACTTTGCGAACCATGCCTCATGGGCAAGATGAATAAAACTCCGTTCTCCGGAACAATGGAGCAAGCCACTAACTTATTGAAAATAATACATACCGATGTATGTGGTCTGATGAGTGTTGAGGGTCGCGGCGATTATCATTATTTTCTGACCTTCACAGATGATTTGAGTAGATATGGTTATATCTACTTAATGAAACTCAAGTCTGAAACATTTGAAAAGTTCAAAGAATTTCAGAGTGAAGTGGAGAATCATCATAACAAGAAAATAAAGTTTCTACGATCCGATCGAGGAGGCGAATATTTGAGTTACGAGTTTGGCCTTTATTTAAAACAATGTGGAATAGTTTCACAACTCACGCCACCTGGAACACCACAACGTAATGGTTTGTATGAATGTCGTAACCATACATTATTAGATATGGTGCGATCTATGATGTCTCTTACCAATTTACCACTATCGTTTTAGGGTTATGCATTAGAGACGGCTGCATTCACGTTAAATAGGGCACCGTCTAAATCCGTTGAGACGACACCGTATGAACTATGGTTTCGCAAGAAACCAAAGCTGTCGTTTCTTAAAGTTTGGGGTTGCAATGCTTATGTGAAAAAGTTTCAAACTAATAAGCTCAAACCCAAATCGGAGAAGTGCGTCTTCATAGGATACCCAAAAGAAACTGTTGGGTACACCTTCTATCACAAATCCGAAGGCAAGATTTTTGTTGCTAAGAATGGATCCTTTCTAGAGAAGGAGTTTATCTCTAAATAAGTGAGTGGGAGGAAAGTAGAAATTTATGAGGTAATTGTACCTTCTCTCGAATTGGAAAGTAGCTCATCACAGAAATCAGTTCCAGTGATATCTACACCAACTAGAGAGGAAGCTAACGATAATGATCATGAAACTTCAGATCAAATTACTACCGAACCTCATAGGTTAACCAGAGCACGTTCCGCACCTGAGTGGTATGATAATTCTGTTCTGGAAGTCATGTTACTGGACCATGACGAACCTATGAACTATGAGGAAGCGATGATGAGCCTAGATTCTGCAAAATGACTTGAGGACATGAAATCTGAGATAAGATCCATGTATCAGAACAAAGTATGGACTTTGGTTGAATTGCCCGATGATCTGCGAGCCATAGAGAATAAATGGATCTTCAAGAAGAAGACTAACGCTGATAAGAAGAAGACTGACGCTGATGGTAATGTTACTATCTACAAAGCTCGACTTGTTGCGAAAGGTTTTCGAGAAGTTCAAGGTGTTGATAAACGATGAGATTTTCTCACTCGTAGCGATGCTTAAGTCTGTCCGGATCATGTTAGCAATTGCCGCATTTTATGAAATCTGGCAAATGGATGTCAAAACTGCATTCCTTAAATGGATTTCTTAAAGAAGAGTTGTATATGATGCAACCAGAAGGTTTTGTCGATCCTAAAGGTGCTAACAAAGTGTGCAAGCTCCAGCGATCCATCTATGGACTGGTGCAAACATCTTGGAGTTGGAATATACGCTTTGATGAGGTGATCAAAGCATATGGTTTTATACAGACTCACGATGAAGCATGTATTTACAAGAAAGTGAGTGGGAGCTCTGTAGCATATCTGATATTATATGTGGATGACATATTGTTGATTGAAAATGATATAGAATTTCTGGATAGCATAAAAGGATACTTGAATAAGAGTTTTCCAAAGAAAGACCTCAGTGAAGCTGCTTACATATTGGGCATCAAGATCTATAGAGATAGATCAAGACGTTTGATAATATTTTGAAGGAGTTCAAAATGGGTCAGTCAAAGAAGGAGTTCTTGCCTGAGTTGTAAGTTATGAAGTTGAGTAAGACTCAAAACCCGACCATGGCAGGAGATAGAGAGAGAATGAAAGTCATTCCCTATGCCCCAACCATAGGTTCTGTAAAGTATGCCGTGTTGTATACCAAACCTATTGTATACCTTGCCATGAGTTTGGCAAGGGGGTACAATAGTGATCCAGGAGTAGATCACTGGACAGCGGTCAAAATTATCCTTAGGACTAAGGAAATATTTCTCAGGTTATGGAGGTGACAAAGAGTTCGTCATAGAGGGTTACGTCGATGCAAACTTTGACACTGATCTGGATGACTCTGGGTCTCAATCTGGATACATATTGAAAGTGGGAGCAATTAGCTAAAGTAGCTCCATGCTGAGCATTGGACATAGAAATTTGCAAAATACATATGAATCTTAATGTGGCAGACCCGTTGACTAAACCTCTCTGTAACACCCCAGATGTAACTTGCCATATTTGTAACTCCGACTCTTGCCATTTTCGGCTTTAAGTTATGAGATTCCCTTCGTGGTTGGGTTTTGTCTTTCGTTTTGCTTTTTGTTCATGTCATGCATTTCATATCATGTCATCATGTGCATCGCATTTGCATTTGGGTCCGTCTCATGCATCTGAGCATTTTCCCCGTTGTCCGTTTCGCAATCCAACACCCCCACATGCATCGGTGCACCCCTCTTGTCTCTTTTCGTGAGCGGGAGAAAAATGTTCTCGGAATGGGCCGAGATTTGTCAAGTGGCCTTGGTACACCACCGGTAGACCTCCTGTCAATTTTTGTTCCATTTGGAGTCCGTTTGATACTCCAACAGTTAACCGGGTGACTGCAAAAGCCTCTTGTGTGTTGCAGCCCAACACCCCTCCAAAATAGCCCAATAACCCATCTAAACCATCTCCATGTCCTCCGTCATCGGATCACGATCGTGTGGGTGAAACTACACCCCATTTGGACACTCCCACCTCTCTCTACCTATATAAATGTCCTCTTCCTCGAATTTTTCGTCCAAACCCTAGATCCACCCTCCACCGCTCCGTCGGACCTGTCTGCTCCGGCCGGACGCGTCTGCCGCCGACGCCCTCCTCCAATCGCTGCGCACCACGTTGCCCGCGCCCGCGCCCCACTTCGCCGCCTCCAACGCGGGCCCGCGAAGCCCGACGCCGGCCCTCCCCGGCCCGCGCCTCCGCCGCCCGGGTCAGCGACTGACCCCGCGCGCCCGCTGCCCCGCACGTCCCGTGCCGCCGTCGCCCTTCGTCGCCGCCCGCCGCCCCGCAAGTCCCGCGCCGCCGCCGCCCCTCGTCGCCGGCCACCGCCCATCTACGACCACTCCGGCGAGCTCCGCCTCCCGACTCCGACGCCGCCCCTCCGTCGAGATCCGGCGACCCCGCGCCCGGATCCGGCGTTTCCCCCAACTCCGGCGACCTTCCGGTGAACTTTGAACCGCGTGCCCTGAAACCCTAGATCCATTTTCGGGAGGTGATTTTCGTCTAAGTCCTCATCTCTGTAATATTTTTATGCCATGTTCATTGCATGACATCTCGGTGTTCGGTGCTCCAAATCATGCATATGATATATCAAATTGTTCGTCTCATTGAGCTCTTCATGCTAGTAGCATTTCCATGCATGGTACTGTCCATTATGATGCATTTTTCATTGATGCAAGAGTGCTATAAAATGTTAACTGCTGGTACTTATCAGATCATGGTGATTTGTCATTTTTTGTTACATTTGATCTGAGCATCCTTTGAGCATGAGGTCTACATGTGTTTTGAACTAATACATGCCATATTTACAAAGGTGCTTGTCTTGTATTTTTGTGATCTTTGTGGTGACTAGAACAAGCAAGCAAACTAGGCTCCGTGATGTCGCTGTTTTCAGGGACTTAGGATTTTGCTTAGTCCTTTTCCTGCTGTTATTTTGATGCCATGTAAACTTGATGCTACAGTGAGATCCATGCTTATTTTGAGATTCTTCAGTAAGTATGTTTTGAACATGTGGTTATTATATATCCATCCATGCCCCTGTTTGAAATTATGGAGTGCTCTAGCATGTCTTATTCTTGCTCTACTTTTGCTATAAAATGTTCCTGGCATAATGTTAACATGTTAATCAATATTGCCATGGTTGTTGCTAGTGATCCATGCATTCTATGAACTTTTTCTTGCCATGGTTAGCTTCATGAACACTTCGTCGGACTATTGGTATGCTTATATTGTCATGCAATGCTTTGTGGTGAGTGGCATGAGCTCGCAAAGTTGCTATCGTAAATCTATTTATGTCATGCTCTATTTTTCTGCTAAGTCTGAAATTGTTAATAAACTTGCTATGTTTACATGGGCGCCATCATATCTTCTGTGCCCTTTTGGCTCATGATCAGTAAGGTACTTTTGTTCTATGCATTTTTTAGAATCATGACATGCCTTTATTTGCCATGATATGTTACTGTAGCATGTTGTTTGCTTGCTCTAAACATTGCTTCCTGATGTTGTTTTTGACATGTTAGTATTTTCACTAAGTCTGTGAAGCTGATATCTTTTGCACTTTTGCCATGCTTGTTTGGACCTGTTCTAGTGTGATTTAGCCATAGCTCAGTGTTCATGTTTTTTCAAAAATCTCTTGTACATCACTGCCATATGCTTTGTTGCTATGTTGGAGTGCAGTAGCTTAGTTTCTTGTTGCATTCTAGGTGGCATCGTGTTGTTAATCGCAAAATTGTGTCATTCTTGTTTTGCTTGCCATTTGCAAACCATGGATCCATTTCCAGTAATCTTTATATCGTTATCGGCCGAAATCACCTCATCTTTCCAACGGCATACTTGGTTTGCCAAGTTGATTCCTGGTTCATTATTTCCCTTCTGGAGCACGCATATACATTGCATATCATAACATGTATTGCATCATATTGCTTGTGCATTGCACCGTGATTGATTATTGTTCCTTTTCTTGTGTTCTTGCCTTGGGTAGAGCCAGGAGACGAGTACGTGACCGAGGAACCTGTTGAGTACGCTAACGAGGATCAAGCTTTCGACAACTCTGAGAACTTTGCAGGCAAGATGACCATACCCTCGAAATCACTTCTATCTTTGCTTGCTAGTTGTTCGCTCTATCGCTATGTCGCGCTACCTACCACTTGTTATATCATGCCTCTCATATTGCCATGTCAAGCCTCTAACCCACCTTCCTAGCAAACCGTTGTTTGGCTATGTTACTGCTTTTGGTCAGCCCCTCTTATAGCGTTGCTAGTTGCAGGTGAAGTTGAAGTTTGTTCCATGTTGGAACATGGTTATTGTTGGGATATCATTATTATATCTTATTTCCTTTAATGCATCTATATACTTGGTAAAGGGTGGAAGGCTAGGCCTTATGCCTGGTGTTTTGTTCCACTCTTGCCGCCCTAGTTTCCGTCATACCGGTGTTATGTTCCTTGATTTTGAGCTCCTTACGTGGTTGGGTGTTATGGGAACCCCTTAACGGTTCGCTTTGAATAAAACTCCTCCAGCAAGGCCCAACCTTGGTTTTAACATTTTCCACCGAAGCCTTTTTCCCTTGGGTTCCTTGGACTCAAGGGTCATCTTTATTTTAAACCCCCAGGCCAGTGTGTAACGCCAACGATGCGGCTATATCTCCCACGTGTCGAAGCACGACTTAGAGGCATAACCGCATTGTAAGAAATGTCGCAAGTGAGGTAATCTTCACACAACCCATGTAATACATAAGGGAAAGAGTTACATAGTTGGCTTACAATCGCCACTTCACACAAGACATGAATATAACATTACATCATCCAGATACACACAAGGTCCGACAACGGAACCAAAATAAAAGAAGACTACCCCAAATGCTACACAGATCCCTGGTCGTCCCAACTGGGCTCCACTACTGATCAACTGGAAACGGAACAACATAACGAACACGATCTTCATCGAGCTCCTCCTGAGCTCAGTTGTGTCATCTGCATGGTATCGTCGGCACCTGCAAACTGGTTTTGGAAGTATCTGTGAGTCGCGGGGACTCAGCAATCTCACACCCTCATGATCAAGACTATTTAAGCTTATGGGTAAGATAAAGGTATGAGGTGGAGCTGCAGCAAGCGACTAGCATATATGGTGGCTAACATACGCAAATGAGAGTGAGAAGAGAAGGCAAAGGCACGGTCAAGAAACTATGATCAAGAAGTGATCCTAGAAACAACCTACGTCAAGCATTACTCCAACACCGTGTTCACTTCCCGGACTCCACCGGAAAGAGACCATCACGGTTACACACGCGGTTGATGTATTTTAATTAAGATCAACTTCAGGTTTTCTACAACCAGACATTAACAAATTCCCATCTGCCCATAACCGTGGGCACGTCTTTCGAAAGTTCAATCCCTACAGGGGTGTCCCAACTTAGCCCATCACAAGCTCTCACGGTCAACGAAGGATATTCCTTCTCCCAAGACAATCCGATCAGACTCGGCATCCCGGTAACAAGACATCCTCGACAATGGTAAAACAAGTCCAGCAAAGCCACCCAAATGTGCCGACAAATCCCGATAGGAGCTGCACATATCTCGTTCTCAGGGCACACTCAGATGAGACTAGCTACGAGTAAAACCAAACCTCAAGTTTCCCCGAGGTGGCCCCGCGGGCAGCTCAGTTCGGACCAACACTCAGAGGAGCACTGGCCCCGGGGGGGTTAAAATAAGATGACCCTCGGGAGCACGACTCCCAAGGGAAAAGTAGGTGGTGGTGAGACAAATGGTAAAACCAAGGTTGGGCCTTGCTGGAGGAGTTTTATTGTGATATCCCAACAAATATCCATGTTCCAACAAGGAACAAACTCCAATCTTCACCTGCAACTAACAACGCTATAAGAGGGGTTGAGCAAAGTGGTAACATAGCCAAACAACGGTTTGCTAGGACAAGGTGGGTTAGAGGCTTGGCTTAGCAATATGGGAGGCATGACAAGCAAGTGGTAGGTATCGCAGCATAGGCATAGCAAAAGAGCGAGCATCTAGCAAGCAAAGATAGAAGTGATTTCGAGGGTATGGTCATCTTGCCTGAAATCCCGCAAGGAAGAAGAACGAGTCCATGAAGAAGACAAATGGACGTAGTCGAACGGGTCCTCACAAACGCGACGTTATCGGAACCAACCCGAAGAAGCAACACCGGAAAGAAGCACACAACATAGTAAACAACCAACACATGAACATGGCATGATATGCGGGATGCGGTATGCGGTGCATATGCATGATTTGGAAAGGAATGCTTGAACCTGGCCTCAACTTGGAAATCCAAGAGTGCCACTGGAAAGAGGAGTTGATTTCGGTCGAAATCGATATAAAGATCACCGGAATCGGATGCACGGTTTGGAAATGGCAAGCAAAACAAATATGGCACCGGTCTGCGATAATCAGCAAGTGACCATCTAAATGCATCAAGATAAATATGCTACAGCACTCAAACATAGCAACAAAATACATTGCAGAGATCCACTCATGATGCTTGACAAAATAAGAACACTGAGCTACGGCTATTCACTCACTAACAGGTTCAAACAAGCATGGAAAAAGTGCAAAAGATAACAGGTTTCAGACTTAGTGAAATTAACAGCATGTCAGGAATTTATCATCAGGAAGTAATGTTTAGAGCACGAAAACTATATGTTACAGGAACATATAATGGCAAAGCAAGGCATGGCATGAAGCTATTCAAAGCATATAACAAAAGTCCCTTAGTGACCATGAGCGAAAAGGGATCAGAAAATACAATTGCAAGAATGTGAACATAGCAAAAACATAAACAGATTCAGACTTAGTGAAAAACTGGAGCATGGCAAAACAGATAACGAGTAGGCATGTTTACGAACTCGATGCACTCACTACGAGGCATTGCATGACAAATTAAGCATACACCCAGCAAATAGACATGGCATAGAAGCTAGACATGGCAATAACAACAACATAGCATGCACGGATCAACAACAACAAGCTTGGCAAAATTGCAAAACATGTTAACAATCTGCCAGGAACATTTTATAGCAAAAGTAGAGCTCGATTGACTCAAGCTAGGGTGCTCCATAATTGCAAACAAAGACATGGATGGATAGAGCACAACAATATCTACAAAACATCCTTACTAATCATGCTCAAAAGAGGCACGGGTCACTAGGAACAACATGAACTTATGGCATAAAAGTAATGACAGGGCAAGGACTTAGTGAAATTCTAAGTCCCTAAAATCAGCATCATTGAGTAAGCTACTTTGCATGCTTGTGCTAGTCACCACAAAGAACACAAAAATACATGGCATACACCCCTGTAAAGATGGCATGGCATACATCAAAATACATGTAGAGCTCAGGATCATAGCATGCACACATTAATCATGGCAAAAATGACAAAAGTGCATTTGCTAAAACAGATCTGAAACTATCATCACATAGCCCTCTTCCAACATCATTTCAGGCATCAAGATGAGCTCAAATGAAAATGATGCAATGAGATGAAATGATGTACTCGTCGAGACGAATCGGAGCAATGGTGAGGAAGTTATGATGCGATGAAGATTGCATAAAAATTAGGGTTAGAGAGGCAAAAGTCAACCGAGTCGGTTTCAGATCCAGATCGGGATCTCGCACTGTAGCTGCACGGACTTCGAGGATGGCCGCGCCGGAGGTACTGTAGCCGCCGAAGAAGAAGAGGCGGCCGACGGGGGCGTGTACGTCGAGGAGCTCGCCGGAGAGGAAGGCTCGCCGGCCGGAGGAGCTCGCCGGCTCGGAGCGGCGCGGCGAGGCGCGGAAGCCGGAGCGGGGCGCCGCGGTGGTTGGCACCGGCGAGCAGGCGGCTCGTGGGAGCGGTGGCGGGCGGCGCCGGCGCGCGGAAGGGCGGCACGGTCGTCGAGCCAGGCGGCGGGGCGCGTGTTGACCCGGGCGGCGGATGGATGGGCCGGTGGGGGCCGCGTTCGGGCCCGGCGGGCCCGCGCGGGGAGGCGGCGAAGTGGGGCGCTGACCCGGGCGACGTGGCGGCGCTCGATTGGCGGAGAGTGGCGGCGGGGTGACGTGGCGTCCGGCGATTGGCTGGAGCGACATGTCCGGCGGGGCGGACATTGTCCAGCGCGGTGAGGACGCGTCCGGCGGCGCGAGGGGAGGGATTTTTAGGGTTCATCTGCGCGAGATTTCGAAGGAGAGCACATATTTATAGGTAGAGGGAGCTAGGAGAATCCAAATGAGGTGCGGTTTGCGGCCACGCGATCGTGATCGAACGATCTAGATGATGGAGAGGGTTTAGGTGGGTTTTGGGCCACTTTGGAGAGGTGTTGGGCTGCAACACACATGAGGCCTTTTCGGTCCCTCGGTTAACCGTTGGAGTATCGAACGAAGTCCAAATGGCACGAAACTTGACAGGCGGTCTACCGGTAGTAAACCAAGGCCGCATGACTAGTCTCGGTCCAATCCAAAAACATTTAACACACACACGAAAAGAGGTAGAAAGGGACACCGGAAGACATAGGAGCGCCGGATTGCAAAACGGACAACGGGGAAAATGCCCGGATGCATGAGACGAACATGTATGCAAATGAAATGCACATGATGACATGATATGAAATGGATGACACGCAAGCAAAGACAAGGCAACAACAGCGAATAACTGGAGGACACCTGGAACATCGGTCTCGGGGCGTCACAACACTCCACCACTACGAGAGGATCTCGTCCCGAGATCTAGAATGTCACCGGAGGGACAACGGAAGAGAAAGAGAAGAGGTAAAACCAAGTTGCTCCTTTGACAAACGAGTGAAACCAAAGAACCTTGAAAAGGTTAAGCCATTTCGGGAAAAGAATACAACGGATATGAACGAAGTTGAACACACTCCGTTAGAAAAGAGGAACAAGGAAGAATAACTTCGGGCAGCACTCCGATTGAAAAGAAAAGGAATTGAATAAGAACTTGATAAGATGAGAAGATACTTGAAGAAATCACAACACACTGCCTCCGGAACAAAAGAATAGAAGATAGATAATTGAAATAGGAGAATGGAGAAGAAAATGCCAACTTCTGCCACAAAAGAGTTTGAAAAGGCATCTTTAGGAGAAGGGTCGAACGGAGTTGTCAGAAAACCAGCAACGAAAATAATAATCTTGATATGGTCTTATGGAATAAATCTCAAATTATGAGGTGACAACCTGCCACTCACGGGAAGAAGACTTGGATTGATATGAACAAGGAGACGAGAAACTTATTTCACCGGGAGGATAAAAGACGAACTTGGGTCCTTTATGAGCACCATAAATAGCAACAATCCTTAGGGAGGGCTTTAGGTGAAATATAACCCAGGATAACTCCAATGAAGAGGTTGATGGATTTAAAATATCTCATTCTTAACAACATGTGAATCATGAAACATGGACTCAAATTATTAAGAATGACATAATACCACCTCCAATAATATGGTAGAAAGAATTGCACTCCGGATTGCACGAAAAAGAATACTTGAGCTCCTTGGAAAAGAATGTTGATGAACACTTCGAGAAGGAAATTAAATCCTCGATGAACCATCATGTAGAACCTTGATGAACTCCGGTAACAAAAAGAATAACGAAAAGAAGGAGAAGTTGAAAACATAAAGTGAAACCTTGTAATGATTTAGATGGATCTCCGTGGTGATATAATTGCGAGAGGTTGGAACTCCGAGAAAGAAAAGATGAGCAAAAGAAAATCAAGAATTTGATGAACCTCCGGAATAAGGAATTAAATCACTTGGATGAAACAAGAATAAGAATTACATTATGCTTATCCTTCATCAATTTAAATTGATGACGAGCAAACGGATTTGGCATACTACTTATTCTCGTTGAAAAGGATTAAGAGAGATATCGATAACTTGATAAGGTCTTCAACGAACCACCGGTAGAATCGAAACAACGAATGAATTGATATGATAAAGAAGGAAGAGAAATCTTGAACGAACCACCGTAAGGATTGAAAATGAACGAAGTAAAGGGATGAATCACTGGTAAGAATTAGCAAATGAACGAAGATACATGAGAGAGTTTAGATACAAAATAACGAAGAGATCATGAACTGATTAGAGGATATTTGATCGACGCATCGGTAAGATTTGAGGATGATAACTGAAAGCTGAGAATGAATAAACCTGAAATGATGGACTCTGGATAATCAAGCTGAGAAGACTCTTGAATTTCTTTGGATGGGTGAAAAGAATTCTCACAATCCAAAAACAACTATGAGAGGATGGCAACAAGCTAATGACGAATCTTGAAGAGAAAAGAGCAAGATTGAGAGAAAAAATCTTCTTCGGTCTTCAAATGTTGAGAATACCGATGAGAAACACCACCATGAATTGTTGAGATACTCCGGGATGAAAATTAGAAAGGTTGAACCAATGATGAAAAGAATTTGAAAGATCTTGGAGAAAGACATTTGACTGATGAAAAATTCATTCTTACGTCAACTTTGAAATGAATTTGAAAGGCTCCGGGAAAATTAGAAGAGTCAGGTAAGATCCTGGGAAAAGACCTATGGGTTAGGGCCCACTCAAGAGAAAACACCGTTGAACGATTACTTGAAAAGGAGATAGCACCAGTTGAATTAAACGGCTTGAATGAGATAACAACCTCGAGATATCTTGAACGGATTAGGAATGAAAACACGAATCTTCTGAGATATCTTCAGCACTCCGGAACAAAAGAATAGCGAGAAGTGGAATGATTAAGAGGTGCACCGGCACGAGAAAACATTTGAAACAAGGAAAGGATATGATCGACAAAGCTTGACTTGAAACCACCGGAGAAGAAAAGAATGAAGAATGACGAACTTGAGGCTTCCTTAGAATCTTCCTGAGAATCACCGGATAAGAACATTGACGGAACTGAATGGAGAGACTTCCCATCAATAAAAGGATACTTGATTAAGAAATCCCAGTCCTCGAAGAAAAAGGGTGGGAGGGTGGGAAAACAAAGACAATTTGGGACGGATGAAATGCACACCGATGAGAAGAACTGATAATTGATCTCGCGAATGTAGGAATGATCAGATCCACCTGCAGAGAAAACGCCGGTTGAAAAGGAATTACATGACAATCTCGATTATGAAGAAGGATTGGTGTTCACATAGGAACATGAGAATACCGCTTCGACAAGGGATGAAATCCACATTCGACTTCGAAGCAACTCGAATACCATAACTCAAAAACAAAACAAAGGATTGGCTTGCAGAATAAGCCGGAACAAACATATGATAGAGATTTCGTCCGAAGTTTTCGTGGTGGGGCCTACACGGGCTCGATCGTATAGCACCATCATGTACAAGGCAGTGCACATGACATACGAAGCGTCCCTGAGTCAGCAAAGCCAAGGACTCTTTAAGACACAACAAGACCACTGTAAAACTGACCATGGATAGGCAGACCACTAGACGTCGAACCCCAATTTCGTATCATACATCTGTCGGAAAGATATCCTAAGAGCTACTTGAATTCCCACTTATAAACTCCTGAAACTTTCCGGTTATGCAATCAGGTGTTGGGGATACAGGGGAAGCATAATATCTCACCCAAACTAACAATACGTACATCCAGCTGTATCCATGCTTCAACACATAACCAAGAAACCTTTGGAAATCGTTTACCTCAACCTTCAAAAAGCATCTGTTATACGAGTTATGGCAATACTCCCGAACTCCCGCCCCAGTACTGGGTGGCGTCGAGGTTATCTCACCAACAACTGCATAAAAGAGATATTCGATGTCGGCGAAACTCAGGTATTCCAGAATCTCAACGATAAAATTGTGACGACAACACCTCGGAGCTCAACTCCCCGGGACACTGCCACAATCCCTAAATGTCAGGAGGCACCAAGAACAATGTTCTCGTCACAAAACCATCGGAATGATTCCAAGATACCCGCGTGATCCTAAAAAGAATTTAGTGAAATTTGAGAAAAGAAGAGTCAAAACTCTACGTCAGGAGGCCTCACCAGAGCGACGAAGGGACTGAGCAGTAAAAAGAATCCTACTCTCCGATATATATAATCCTAAAAGACTCAAAACATTTTTCTAGACTCAACAACGCCAGCGATTCGATCAAGCAGGGGGCTCCTAAGGTCGGGGAAGGCTCTGATTACCAACTTGTAACGCCCACGATGCGGCTATATCTCCCACGTGTCAAAGCATGACTTAGAGGCATAACTGCATTGTAAGCAATGTCGCAAGTGAGGTAATCTTCACACAACCCATGTAATACATAAGGGAAAGAGTTACATAGTTGGCTTACAATCGCCACTTCACACAAGACATGAATATAACATTACATCATCCAGATACACACAAGGTCCGACTACGGAACCAAAATAAAAGAAGACTACCCCAAATGCTACACAGATCCCTGATCGTCCCAACTGGGCACCACTACTGATCAACTGGAAACGGAACAACATAACGAACACGATATTCATCGAGCTCCTCCTGAGCTCAGTTGCGTCATCTGCAGGGTATCGTCGGCACCTGCAAACTGGTTTTGGAAGTATCTGTGAGTCGCGGGGACTCGGCAATCTCACACCCTCACGATCAAGACTATTTAAGCTTATGGGTAAGGTAAAGGTATGAGGTGGAGCTGCAGCAAGCGACTAGCATATATGGTGGCTAACATACGCAAGTGAGAGCGAGAAGAGAAGGCAAAGGCACGGTCGAGAAACTATGATCAAGAAGTGATCCTAGAAACAACCTACGTCAAGCATTACTCCAACACCGTGTTCACTTCCCGGACTCCGCCGGAAAGAGACCATCATGGTTAAACACGCGGTTGATGTATTTTAATTAAGATCAACTTCAGGTTTTCTACAACCGGACATTAACAAATTCCCATCTGCCCATAACTGCGGGCACGGCTTTCGAAAGTTCAATCCCTGCAGGGGTGTCCCAACTTAGCCCATCACAAGATCTCACGGTCAACGAAGGATATTCCTTCTCCCAAGACAATCCGATCAGACTTGGCATCCCGGTTACAAGACATCCTCGACAATGGTAAAACAAGTCCAGCAAAGCCGCCCGAATGTGCCGACAAATCCCGATAGGAGCTGCACATATCTCGTTCTCAGGGCACACTCAGATGAGACTAGCTACGAGTAAAACCAACCCTCAAGTTTCCCCGAGGTGGCCCCGCGGGCAGCTCAGTTTGGACCAACACTCAGAGGAGCACTGACCCGGGGGGGTTAAAATAAGATGACCCTCGGGAGCGCGACTCCTAAGGGAAAAGTAGGTGGTGGTGAGGCAAATGGTAAAACCAAGGTTGGGCCTTGCTGGAGGAGTTTTATTCAAAGCGAACTGTCAAGGGGTTCCCATTATAACCCAACCGTGTAAGGAACGCAAAATCCGGGAACATAACACTGATATGACGGAAACTAGGGCGGCAAGAGTGGAACAAAACATCAGGCATAAGGCCGAGGCTTCCACCCTTTACCAAGTATATAGATGCATTAATTTAAATAAGAGATATTTTGATATCCCAACAAATATCCATGTTCCAACAAGGAACAAACTCTATAAGAGGGGCTAAGCAAAGCGGTAACATAGACAAACAACAGTTTGCTAGGACAAGGTGGGTTAGAGGCTTGGCTTAGCAATATGGGAGGCATGACAAGCAAGTGGTAGGTATTGCAGCATAGGCATAGCAAAAGAGCGAGCATCTAGCAAGCAAAGATAGAAGTGATTTCGAGCGTATGGTCATCTTGCCTGAAATCCTGCAAGGAAGAAGAACGAGTCCATGAAGAAGATAAACGGACGTAGTAGAACGGGTCCTCACAAACGTGACGTTATCGGAACCAACCCGAAGAAGCAACACCGGAAAGAAGCACACAACATAGTAAACAACCAACACATGAACATGGCATGATATGCGGGATGCGGTATGCGGTGCATATGCATGATTTGGAAAGGAATGCTTGAACCTGGCCTCAACTTGGAAATCCAAGAGTGCCACTGGAAAGAGGAGTTGATTTCGGTCAAAATCGATATAAAGATCACCGGAATCGGATGCACGGTTTGGAAATGGCAAGCAAAACAAATATGGCACCGGTCTGCGATAATCAGCAAGTGACCATCTAAATGCATCAAGATAAATATGCTACAGCACTCAAACATAGCAACAAAATACATTGCAGAGATCCACTTATGATGCTTGACAAAATAAGAACACTGAGCTACGGCTATTCACTCACTAATAGGTTCAAACAAGCATGGAAAAAGTGCAAAAGATAACAGGTTTCAGACTTAGTGAAATTAACAGCATGTCGGGAATTTATCATCAGGAAGTAATGTTTAGAGCACGAAAACTATATGCTACAGGAACATATAATGGCAAAGTAAGGCATGGCATGGAGCTACTCAAAGCATATAACAAAAGTCCCTTAGTGACCATGAGCGAAAAGGGATCAGAAAATGCAATTGCAAGCATGTGAACATAGCAAAAACATAAACAGATTCAGACATAGTGAAAAACTGGAGCATGGCAAAACAGATAACGAGTAGGCATGTTTACGAGCTCGATGCACTCACTATGAGGCATTGCATGACAAATTAAGCATACACCCAGCAAATAGACATGGCATAGAAGCTAGACATGGCAATAACAACAACATGGCATGCACGGATCAACAACAACAAGCTTGGCAAAATTGCAAAACATGTTAACAATCTGCCAGGAACATTTTATAGCAAAAGTAGAGCTCGATTGACTCAAGCTAGGGTGCTCTATAATTGCAAACAAAGACATGGATGGATAGAGCACAACAATATCTACAAAACATCCTTACTGATCATGCTCAAAAGAGGCACGGGTCACTAGGAAACAACATGAACTTATGGCATAAAAATAATGACAGGGCAAGGACTTAGTGAAATTCTAAGTCCCTGAAATCAGCATCATTGAGTAAGCTACTTTGCATGCTTGTGCTAGTCACCACAAAGAACACAAAAATACATGGCATACACCCCTGTAAAGATGGCATGGCATACATCAAAACACATGTAGAGCTCAGGCTCATAGCATGCACACATTAATCATGGCAAAAATGACAAAAGTGCATTTGCTGAAACAGATCTGAAACTATCATCACATAGCCCTCTTCCAACAGCATTTCGGGCATCAAGATGAGCTCAAATGAAAATGATGCAATGAGATGAAATGATGTACTCGTCGAGACGAACATTTTGATATGCTACACGCACGAATAGGAGCAACGGTGAGGAAGTTATGATGCGATGAAGATTGCATAAAAATTAGGGTTAGATAGGCAAAAGTCAACCGAGTCGGTTTCAGATCCGGATCGGGATCTCGCACTGTAGCTGCACGGACTTCGAGGATGGCCGCGCCGGAGGTACTGTAGCCGCCGGAGAAGAAGAGGCGGTCGACGGGGACGCGTTCGTCGAGGAGCTCGCCGGAGAGGAAGGCTCGCCGGCCAGAGGAGCTCGCCGGCTCGGAGCGGCGCGGCGAGGCGCGGAAGCCGGAGCGGGGCACCGCGGTGGTTGGCACCGGCGAGCAGGTGGCTCGTCGGAGCGGTGGCAGGCGGCGCCGGCGCGCGGAAGGGCGGCGCGGTCGTCGAGCCAGGCGGCGGGGCGCGTGTTGACCCGGGCGGCGGATGGATGGGCCGGAGGGGTCCGCGTTCGGGCCCGGCGGGCCCGCGTGTGGAGGCGGCGAAGTGGGGCGCTGACCCGAGCGACGTGGCGGCGCTCGATTGGCGGAGAGCGGCGGTGGGGTGACATGTCGTCCGGCGATTGGCTGGAGCGATGTGTCCGGCGGGGCGGACATTGTCCGGTGCAGTGAGGACGTGTCCGGCGGCGCGAGGGGAGGGATTTTTAGGGTTCATCTGCGCGAGATTTCGAAGGAGAGCACATATTTATAGGTAGAGGGAGCTAGGAGAGTCCAAATGAGGTGCGGTTTGCGGCCACGCAATCATGATCGAATGATCTAGATGATGGAGAGGGTTTTGGTGGGTTTGGGGCCACTTTGGAGGTGTGTTGGGCTGCAACACACATGAGGCCTTTTCGGTCCCTCGGTTAACCGTTGGAGTATCAAACGAAGTCCAAATGGCACGAAACTTGACAGGCAGTCTACCGGTAGTAAACCAAGGCCGCATGACAAGTCTCGGTCCAATCCGAAAATGTTTAACACACACACATGAAAAGAGGTAGAAAGGGACACCGGAAGACATAGGAGCGCCGGATTGCAAAACGGACAACGGGGAAAATTCTCGGATGCATGAGACGAACATGTATGAAAATGAAATGCACATGATGACATGATATGAAATGCATGACATGCAAGCAAAGACAAGGCAACAACAGCGAATAACTGGAGGACACCTAGCACATCGGTCTCGGGGCGTCACACAGTGCTCCTCTGAGTGTTGGTCCAAACTGGGCGATCCGGTGCCCCTTGGGCAACCAGGGTCTATGCCAACTCGACGTCTTGCCCATCCGGTGTTCCCTGAGAACGAGATACGTGCGACTCCTATCGGGATTTGTCGGCACATCGGGTGGCTTTGCTGGTCTTGTTTTACCATTGTGAAATGTCTTGTAACCGGGATTCCGAGACTGGTCGGGTCTTCCCGGGAGAAGGAATGTCCTTCGTTGACCGTGAGAGCTTGTGATGGGCTAGGTTGGGACACTCATGCAGGGTATAAAATTTCGAGAGCCGTGCCCGCGGTTATGTGGCAGATGGGAATTTGTTAATATCCGGTTGTAGAGAACTTGACACTTAACTTAATTAAAATGAATCAACCGCGTGTGTAGTCGTGATGGTCTCTTTTCGGCAGAGTCCGGGAAGAGAACACGGTCTTGTGTTATGCCTGAACGTAAGTAGTTTCAGGATCACTTCTTGATCATTTCTAGCTTCTCGACCGTTGCGTTGCTTCTCTTCTCGCTCTTATTTGCGTATGTTAGCCACCATATATGCTTAGTGCTTGCTACAGCTCCACCTCACTACCCTTTCCTACCCATAAGCTTAAATAGTCTTGATCTTGCGGGTGTGAGATTGTTGAGTCCTCGTGACTCGCGGATACTTCCATACAGTTGCAGGTGCCGATGATGCCAGTGCAGGAGATGCTACCGAACTCAAGTGGGAGTTCAACGAGGATTTGGTTCGTTACTACGTTTCGTTTCCTGATGATCAGTAGTGGAGCCCAGTTGGGACGATCGGGGATCTAGCATTTGGGGTTGTCTTCCTTTATTTTGGTTTTGTATTCGGACCTTTGATTGTACCTTGGATGATGTATGGATTATTCATGTATTGTGTGAAGTGGCGATTGTAAGCCAACTCTTTATCCCTTTCTTATTCGGTACATGGGATGTGTGAAGATTAGCCCTCTTGCGACAAGCCTACCATGCGTCTATGCCTCTAAGTCGTGCCCCGACACATGGGAGATATAGCCGCATTGTGGGTGTTACACTCTCTCACAAGCAAAACATGATCACACTTTAGTACTCTTTGGGTGTTAATCACATAGTGATGTGAGCTAGATTATCGACTTTAGTAAACCCTTTGGGTGTTGGTCACATGGCGATGTGAACCATGGGTGTTAATCACATAAAGATGTGAACTATTGGTGTTAAATCACATGGCGATGTGAACTAGATTATTGACTCTTAGTGCAAGTGAGAGACTGAAGGAAATATGCCATAGATGTAATAATAAAGTTGTTATTTTATATTTCATTATATCATGATAATTGTTTATTATTCATGTTATAATTGTATTGACTGGAAACTTGATACATGTGTGGATACATAGACAAAACACCGTGTCCCTAGTATGCCTCTACTAGACTAGCTCGTTTGTCAAAGATGGTTAAGTTTCCTAACCATAGACATGTGTTGTCATTTGATGAACGGGATCACATCATTAGTAGAATGATGTGATGGACAATACCCATCCGTTAGCTTAGCATGTTGATCGTTAAGTTTTATTGCTATTGCTTTTTTCATGACTTATACATATTCCTTTGACTATGAGATTATGCAACTCCCGAATACCATAGGAATACCTTGTGTGCTATCAAATGTCACAACGTAACTGGGTGATTATAAAGATGATCTACAGGTATCTCCGAAGGTGTTTTTTGGGTTGGCATAGATCGAGATTAGGATTGGTCACTCCAAGTATCGGAGAGGTATCTCTGGTCCCTCTCGGTAATGCACACCATAATAAGCCTTGCAAGCAATGTGACTAATGAGTTAGTTGCGGGATGATGCATTACGGAATGAGTAAAGAGACTTGCTGGTAACGAGATTGAACTAGGTATGAAGATACCGACGATCGATTCTCGGGCAAGTAACATACCGATGACAAAGGGAATAATGTATGTTGTCATTGCAGTTTGACCGAGAAAGATCTTCATAGAATATGTAGGAACCAATATGAGCATCCAGGTTCCGCTGTTGGTTATTGACCGGAGAGGTGTCTCGGTCATGTCTACATAGTTTTCGAACCCGTAGGGTCCGCACGCTTAGCGTTCGATGACGATTTTGTATTATATGAGTTATGTGATTTGGTGACCGAATGTTGGTCGGAGTTTCATATGATATCACGGACATTACGAGGAGTCTCGAAATGGTCGAGATGTAAAGATTCATATATAGGACGATAGTATTCGGACACCGGAAGTGTTCTGGGGGTACCAGATACATATCGGGTCACTGGAAGGGGTTCCGGGCAACCCCGGCGAGCTATATGGGCCTAATGGGCCAAAAGGGGAAACACACCAGCCACTAAGGGGCTGGTACGCCCCCCCCCCCATATGGGCTGGCCAAATTGAAGAAGGAAAGGTAAAAGGGAATAGGATTCCCCCTTCCTACTCTGAATAGGAATAGGAAAGGGGAGGCCGAATTGGGAGGACTCCAAGTAGGATTCCTCCTACTTGGGGCGCCCCCTTGGCTGCCTCTCCTCCCCTCCAACCTATATACATGTTGGGGGGCACTGCTAGAACACACAACAAACATTGTTAGGCGTGTGCAGCGCCCTCCTCCACAGTTTACCCCTTCGGTCATATTCACATAGTGCTTAGGTGAAGCCCTGCGCGGATCACTTCACCATCACCGTCTCCACGCCGTCGTGCTGACGGAACTCTCACTCGACACTTTGTTGGATCAAGATTTCGAGGGACGTCATCGAGCTGAACGTGTGCAGAACTCGGAGGAGCCGTACGTTCGGTGCTTGATCGGTCAGAACGAGAAGAAGTTCGACTACATCAACCGCGTTGTCAAACGCTTCCGCTTTCGGTCTACGAGGATACGTGGACACACTCTCCCCCTCTCGTTGCTATGCATCTCCTAGATAGATCTTGTGTGATCGTAAGAATTTTTTGAAATTGCATGCTACGTTCCCTAACGCATGAAACCAAGAATGAATATTGGACCAAATGTTGCGCCCTTTTGCTCTGTGCCATGAATCCGATCAATGCTACTGGTCAACCATGCATCATAACAATTTGTTCTCCCGCATGTTGAATCTCCTCTACCCCTTTTCTTTGGATCGGCCGGCCAATCGTCCGGATCAAGGCCCTCGTCGTCTTACGTGTCCTGCTCCGGTTGCTGGGTGTACGTGCCCGGTTGCCCGGTGTACGTGCCTGGCTACTAGACATACAGCGTCGGCTGCGAGTCATCCACTTGTCCATCCTCGAAGTTGCATCCGCCTCTATCTCTGTTGTGAATCATCTCCATCAACTCCATCTCTATATCATCATATGACGGCTCGCCTGATTGAGATATACCTGCAAACATAAAGCGGACACCAAGTTGATCCACGCCCGGCGTCCGTGACCGAACGAGCTGTGGCGATGCCGAGTCGGCGAAATGGAGCGGTGCTGCATTGACATTGACGCAATACGACACGTACCTAGCGGCGGAGCCGGGGACTGCAGTTGCCGGCTGAGCTGCTTAGCGACGTAAAAGTAGGGTGGCTGAAATTGCTCCGGTCAGGGAGGCGTGTACGTACACGGGGAAAGTTCTTTGGATGATAATGCAAATATGCAATGCAAGGGAATCTCCAACACGGACCCTCAGAACGCCCACAAATGTCCGGACAACTTTGCTTCATGACTCGAATATCTTTCCCCATGTATCACAGGCTCACAACTCACAAGAGGTAGGCCGCGTAGCTTCAAGTGGCGTGATGAACTTCTTTAATATTGGATGAAACCCCACACGTTGCTGCGAAAATATTTTGTAATATTTAGTTGTATGAAACATGTATATTTGGAATAATATGAAACTAAAATTGAAAATACAAATGATTTATTGTGTGAAATTACTTTATAATTACAAATATTTATTAAATATGAATAAAATGGAAATCATCATGCATGTTTGCATGTTCAGGTAGTTTTTACTTATGCATGGGTGCATGTTAAGGTCGGCATTTTTCCATTCATGTTAAGAAAAATATGTTATAAAAGTGTTTTTAAACATTAATATAGTATAAAAAACGTTCTTATATTATGGGAGAGAGTAGCTATTTAGATATAGAAGTTGGCCGTCTGGACGATGGATTTAGCATGCGCACTATATCGCTGAACAGCAGCACAAAACAGCGTAGTTAATTTGTGGACCTTTTTTCCACATCAGGATGACGCTTCCGCCGGCCGGAGCGAGCACTGCCGTCTGCCGGCCGGAGAACTTGTCCGGCCTTTGGCCCGTTACCAGCCTAAGCTTGGACCCAGCCATTACTGTAACCCATCGTTTTGTCTGCACTGGAAGCACGAACACAAATAACTAATCCCCTCAGGCCAGCCAGGGTCACCATCGATCCAATGATGGAGTACCTGTTTGACCACCGCCACCGAAACAAACATATAGTGGAATACAGCAGTGTACTGTTTCTCTTCTCTTCTCCATGCGACACAAGTAGGAGTACACGAAGGTGATGGATACATACGACCCGTTGAAGAAGGGGAAGGTGCCGTCTTTACAAGGGCTACATAACAAGCCTGTCGAGAAGAAAAGCGGTACAGTGCCGCCGCCGGATATGGACGGGCGTCGAAGCAAATTCCGGTTTGGTCATCGCATCGCTACGGGTTTTAATCTCCGCGACTGATATGGACTGGCCAGATGTTTCAGGCACTAGAAACACTCTTCCATTCAAAAGGATCGGGACTGCAGAATTCCATGTTCCTGTTGGATCATCCTCGATTCCTCGATGATGTAATGGCTTGAAACATCAGTAAATCTGTGACAAGATATAGTAGTACTACCATTCTTCGGTTTTCAAGGGTGAAAAAACAAACGTATGCGATGGGGTGATGTCAAATACTCCACTCAATTATAAGGACATGGAAGAAAAGAGTGAAGAGAGACAATAATGCCTACTAGTACTTATTAGATAACTGGTGGGTTCGCTTTCATTATGGGGGATGAGAAGAAGAGAAGACAACAACTCGTCTTGCATAGACCAGCGTGTGAGTTGTAATTCTGTAATCAGGTGGGTTGCGCCCGCCGTGCTTGTACAGAGTTGTGTAACCGTTTCGTTCTCAGTGCAATGACGTGAAAGCTCCATGCTATCATGCAAAATAAATCAATTTTTTTTGCCGAAAAAATATCATGTTAGTAGTAGTTATTCGTCAATTTTGTTTCTAAACTATTGATCAACAGAAAGAGGAGCTTTCTCCCAAGAAGGAAACACCGTCCGTCCACTCCACCCACCGTATAACGTGTCTCATTATCCGCTCACTAATTTTCATGACACGAACATGCACGTAGTGACAAGCTGACAGCAAAGCCTGCTTGTTCCCGCAATAATACCGTGATCCGTTCCATTCCCAAATGAGTTGGCATCTCGACTGACAAGATAGCCACTCTGCCTGTTATACGCCTGCCTTGTTGGATGCTTCGTCGGCATCAAATATCAGTTGAGTATTCAGCGGGTTTCTCCCAGCTCCGAGCAAGAAGAGCACATGGTGAGAGATCTTAGAATACAGCATTCAGCCGCAAAAATGTTCAGGATTTGCGGAGCGACGACGATTTGACCGGGGATAGCATGGATTTCTTATGATCTTACCAAAGAATATGATCTTACCAAAGAAGGTCCGCAAGATAACTTACCCAGGCATGCGTGTTCCAAGGACGACAACACATGCTACCCATACGGCGCAGCACGTACAGCAGTGTCTTCTAGGGATGAGATGAGCAAAGCAAGAGAAGAGAAGAGACGGCCTTTGGTCAGCAGTCAGCAGTCAGCTCGCGTGATCTTCAGTGAAGCCAACTGCACGGAAGATATCGCCATCCAGTACGATACAGTCTGTCCACACGCTGCTATAGATACTGCTACTGTCAGCTTGGGCGTAGGCTGTTTGTTAGTCGCCCATCTCCAATGCTTCAGATGTATGCATGGCCACAACACCAGCCACCTCAGTTTCAGACAAACGTGAAACGTGGAGCACTCAATATATTGGACCTACTCCATGGCAGGACATCACAAGATTACTCAACCAATTGGAACTCTCAAGAATGTAAGACGTTTTTGACACAAGGTGTAAAAAAACGTCTTATATTAAGTTACAGAGGTAGTATTTATTTAGACGAGAAGCAGTTCGCTAGCAATATGGCATAGCTTGTTAATATTCCGAAAGCAAATACGTATCGGACTACTGACACAGATTGAGTGATAAGCTCATAAATATCCCCTTACAACAACGGGATGGATAATACAGATACTGCCTCAGAGAAAATGAGACGTAACTGGTGTTCTTTTTATTGCCACAAAAGACCTGCGAGAAGAGTTCAGCAGAGACACTACCTATGCGGTGGAAGACTGAAACATACTAGAAAGAATAGCCGAATCGGCTTCTGGAGTTCACCAGTGCCCTGTTTAAATCCGGTGACTGATGAAAGAAAGAGCCACAGAAACATTTGAACAAAACATTACAGGCGGGTCTGTTCAGACCTAGCTCCATCTCCTCTTATCCTCTTCTTCATCCACTGGGGTATACCACTCTGGCCGCCCCTTTGAGCTGCTGTACCGGTAGTTCAGGAAGAGCTCTTCGTCACATACGGACCTCGTACTCACTAGCACAAGCGTCCTCAGAACCGGTGACTCCCCGGTCTGTTTACCAGGGGCTCTGGACTTGAACCAGAAGGAGCCAAACCTCTTCATTGTAACCGGCTCTTCACCACCAAATGCAATGTTCGGGATGTATGCTCTCATGTCCTTCTCTGTCAGTGGAAAATCATATGGGCAGATCATGACATTAGGAGTCGATCCTCCCGGTGGATGGTTCGCGAAATGACCAAAGGCTAGTGGATTTCGCCGTTCAAGCACATCCCCGAAGTTTTCACTGCCACTCTTCTGCAGGGGCTTGTTAAGCATCCTCCATGCCCGGTCAGAGTTGCTCTCTGGGTTTATGGGTGGCGTTGTATTGTAATCCACTGGATCTGAACCATCCCATACTTCTCTTGTTTCACCACCTAAATGCCATGGTTTCGCGTTGATTATTGTTCCGTCATATCTTGTGATAAGATAACTGTTGCACGCATCGATTCTTGGGTATCCAGGGATATATCGATAATACGCAGGTGAGTATATAACTCCAGGGTAGATGGCTAGGACAGCACCAACATTAGCTTCTCCAGATAAGAACAGACCTTGCCCTGCATCTTTGTGAGGTATTAGTGACGGCTTGATGTCAAGGGTGTAGCCAAACTGATCCCTGAATTTGTTTGACAATTCAGTTCGAGTTAAAGGTCGCGTAGCAGGAACAGCTGCACTGCAGAGCAAATGCATCAGATGATAGCTTCATATGATTCATCGAATAAAACAACTATGAAGAACTTGATGTATGTAACTATATCTCTATGAACACAGTAGCAGCATAATTCCTGTATGTGAATGTAAGAAAGAGATTGCAGTAACCAGTACAAAAAGAAGCATTTCAGGATATGGAGTTAGCTTGCCATCTATAGTTGAACAGTTCATAGGCCATGATGCATATGAAGCAACCGGCAAAAGATCAGTGCATACAGTTATGTGTGCTTAACCCAGAAATTCAAAAAAACCGTGAAAGTATGATACTGGCTAAGCATGTTAAATTATGGTAAACAAAATTGAGGCATAAGTTAAGTGCACAGAAAATTGCAAATAACAAAGGGAATGTTATTCCTATGACATAAGGGCCCATGAATGTCTTTGGAACTAATAACACCCTAAGCCATAATTGTAGATATTTGAGATGGAAACACGTGTATATGTTTGCTGATCATCATATTTAGGCTCTAAAGTATCTTTGGTCGCTGAAATTAAAATAACTTATTAGGTATGCATTGTGCAGCAAGACATGCTACTCAAGATATGCTTACGAGCCTAATTTGGATGATACAGGTGCAAAACTGTGAATGTGTCAATGCAATGCACTTAGCTGAAACATATTACCTGGCTTGTTTGCAGCTGCAACTCCTGTGCCAACGGCCAAACTCAAGCCACTTCGTCGAGAATTATTATAAGCATCAGAAGGAGATTGTGATGGATCTTTTGTATCAGGACGAAGAATGCTATCCATTGATTTGCATATATGCTTAAGTTGATAATGAACATTTTGCTGCACTTGTTTCTGCTGGTCAGTAACAGATGCTTTGCTAGCCAATTCAATAATCTCCTCGGCGTCCTTTTCTTCAGAATGCTTTCCCAAACGATTATAGCTAAGTTGCACATGGAAAAGAATCAAGAACTTAGGAATCTAATCATATTCATACCGAGTGTTGCAAGAAAACTTGGTAATGCATTTCCAAAGAAACTAGAAATAACTAAACACATGGTTTCAAGGCTTGATCCTTCAGTTGGTGGTAAAATATGCAAAATATCTAATCACAGGGATAATAATAATATCAATACCTTGTAACATCTAAACTATGATAATCCAATAAAGACCTTAATAGACCTGTAGAGTAAACTAAGTTCCAAATGTTGATCTCAATTCTCTATTGCATATAAAGACAAAAAATGCTACTAGATATTTGCAATTTTAATGGACCTTGTAGCAATCTGATCATATTCATAGTTTCATACCGAGTGTTGCAAGCAAATTTGGTATGCATTTCCAAAGAAACTAGAAATAACCAAACACATGGTTTAGAGGCTTGATCCTCCAATCGGCGGTAACAGAATATTTTAAACTAAAATATGCAAAATATATAATCAAAAGGATAATATCATAATAATATGGTCAATCCCTTGTAACATCTAAACTATGAGAATCCAATAACAACCATAATAGACTTGTAGAGTAAACTAAGTTCTAAATTTTTGCATGTAGCAGAACTACCATGTTAACACATGGTTTAGAGGCTTGATCCTTCAGTCGACGGTAAAATATGCAAAATATCTAATCACAGGGATAATAATAAGATCAATATCTTGTAGCATCTAAACTGTGAGAATCCAATAACAACCTTAATAGACCTGTAGAGTAAACTAAATTCCAAATGTTGATCTCAATTCTCTATTGCCTATGAAGACCAAAAATGCTAGATATTTGCAATTTTGCATATAGCAGAACTACAGCGTCATCATCTGCGAAAAACAAATGAACAGGAACATAGCAATTTCTTCAGATATCCATATACCTGGTATAGAGAAATAAACGATTCACGTCAGCGTCAAACTGAAGATGCCGTGGGTCTCGAGCAAAGCTTGGACTCTTAGCAAGTGTTTTGATTGCCTGAAATGAACCGGTAAATTGATTACAGGAACAGCTGACAAAGCCATAATGCTGCCCAGAGTACCAATTGTCTGCTCATTCGAATTGGCATTACATAAGAAACAGAGAAGTCGTATAGAAAATGTAATAGCAAAATAAAAACATCTAACCTAGACAGAAAATCAAGCACGATTTAGAGCATTGAGGCAAGCCATAAGCACATTTATACAGTAAGACTTCCAGGGTGTTTCAACACACACCATCATCTCCCTCCCACATACACCTGAATTCACTCAAATCCTCGTAAAATAATTTTAGAACCATTTCCTGTGTCTGAGGCTAATCGATGTTGGTTCTCTCGCGCACAACGGGGGCCAAGCAGATCGAGATCCGGAGATGGTTGCGAGATGCGTAGGGAAGGGAAGCGTACCTCCTGGAATTTGTTGAAGAGAAACGCCATGCTGGCCCTGCGGGAGGCAGCCGCCGCCGCCGCGCCCGGTACTCCTTGGTTCGGCGAGAGGGGCAAGGCTGAACGACGGCTGCCGGAGCAGTGGTGAAGGGGAGTGAGGGTTTAGACTTCAGGAGGAGGGCGATCAGTCTAGTCCTAGTGTAGAAAAGGGTTGGGCCGAAAGCCCGTACCACATTCTCATGGGGCACCTTCCTTCTCCTTACATTTGGGCCTGATGTACATCAGCATTCTCTTTGTGCGTTTCCCACTCCCGCGACGGCTAATCCTATTTCATGCCCGCAGCGTTGAGAGCAACTAATTAAGAAGTACTTCTCGGAAAGCCTTCGCAAGGGTCATTTTTTATGGATTTGGGGCACGTCACTTGGCGGTAGGTTTTACATGTTGTGACAAGTGCGCGCATGCAATGCGTCATTTTTCGTAATATGAGAAAGTGGGAATAACATTTGTAAAGAGTATTTTTTAATTAGTGATTTCGGTCAAATGAGCGCCAGAACTATATCTCGCCTTTTTTTGATCTAACTCTGGTTCACGAACAGCGCGTAGCCAATGGACTTGTAATGGATGTACACCTTTCATTTTCTATTCAATTATTCTTCTTTTTTCAATTTTGGTCTGTTTTCTGCGTTTCTTCACTAGATTCCTAAGGTTTTCCTTGCTTTTCCATTTTTGTGTTTCACCACCAGTTCCTTTGATTTTCTTCAGGTTTCTGTTTTGTTTTTCTTCACAAGTTTTCTTTAAAAATATTTTCCCTTTTGATTTTTTATTTTCTCATTTTTTCCCAACATGTCTACCTTTTTCCAAAACACATTATACATTTTCATATACATGTGGAAATATTTTTATACATGTTAAATCTTTTTCAAATACATGATGTGAAATTTTTTAAATAAATTTTTTGAACATTTTTTTATGTTGTACATACTTTTTTATAAATGTCACGAACATTTTCTAAACACCGTATTTTTATATCACGTAAACTATCTTGATTGGTATAGAACATAATACCGCACAAACTTTTTCCATATTGTATAAACATTTCCTAAAAATGTCATTTGCATACGTGGAAATATTTTATTTTTCTAAAATGGAAAGAAAATATTTTTTAAATTATGCAAACTTTTTATATTGTATAAAATTCTATAAAAAATCATGTATGCTTTTTTGAAACGCATGAACATTTTTATATTATAAACACAAACTTTTTCCATCGAGCCTCAATTCCTTTTGGCTGCTGTTGATGTTCTTGGTCTGTGGTTGGGGAGTTCTCGCCCCCCCCCCCCCCCCCCCCCCCCCCCCTCGGGGGGCGAACCCTAGCGCCGCCACTCACCCACCCCATCCCTCCCTCGTTTCGCCGCCGCCAGAGGCTCTGGCCAGCGAAGCTCGGCTGGATCCGAGGACGGCGGCGGGGGGTGGGGGGCACTTCTTCGGCTGGCGCGTGGAGGCAGGGCGAGCTGTCTCTCCAGCGCACGGATGGCGGCGGTTTCCGCTGCGGTGGCTCGGCGGTCAGTGTCTGGGCTACGACGGCGGTGGCGGTCGGCGTCTGTGCTTGCTGGCCCATTCTCTGGCGACCTCGACCTGGTTCGCGAGGTCGAGCCCACTCGGATCTGGCATCCTTCAAAGGCAGCAGCTCGACTCGGCCGGCTCTGGCCATTAGCCATGGCTGGGTGGATGGGGGCGTGTTGGAGGCGGTGGTTGTGTGGCTCGTGGAGGAGATTTGGCTGGTGGTCGGCGGTGTTGGTTCTTGTGGAGCTCAGATTTGGCTTGGTTACAGGGGCTGCTCTGCTTTGGTTGTGGATGGGGAGGGTCCTGGTGGCTGTATGTGCTGGTGGTGGGGTGTGGCCGGCGGCAAGGGCTTGGATGCGGGCTGCAGCTGACACCGAGCTGACTTCGGCTGTGCGGGTGCTCGAGGTGAATGTCTGCGTCACCGAAGCCTCGTGCTAGTCATAGCGAGGACACTCGCCGTGGACTGGTAGGAGGGTGGGGAGGTCTCGAGCTGCTGGACTCAGTGACAACTTCGGTGGAGTTGATTGGGATGGTTTGCTTAAGGCGAAAGCCTTGTGTCGATCTCATCGGCAACGATGACGGCGACGCCTTCGGCGCCGCTTCCCTTCATGAAGGCGTCGTCGGGAAGCTACCTTGCCCGCTCATTTATGTGTCCCGGGCAAAAGCCTCAGATCCATCTCTGGATCAGACAGCGATGTCGTCTTGATGTCATTTATCCCCTTTGGGGGCGTTGTTTTTGGAGCCACAATTCTGTTGTTGGTAGCTTGATGTCTGGGTTGGAGTGCTTGTTGGGTTGTTGGAGTGTAGGATGGTGGCGGTGGAAGTGATCTATGGCAGCGACAATTCCTTGGTCATTCTGGTGTTGTTAGTTGACCTATCTCCTGGGGGCTCGTAGCAGCGGTAAGGTCTCGGAGTTCGGTGCCCTTCGACGACGCCTGAGTTTGGTCGCCTTGCATAGTGTTCTGGTTCCCTCTATTTGTGATGGTAGCCGTGGTGTGGCCCAGAGGAGGTGCGGTGCTGTCTCGGTGGAACATGGCCTTTCGGCACGATCTGCGACTCTCTCGGTCTCGTCGTGGCTGGGTAGTGGGAAGCCCTTCGACGGTGGCTGCGACTCTCCTAGTTCTTCAAGGTACAGAGTGATCGCAGGGCAGCATGCGACTTCTTCTCTACGTCTTCTTGGTGATGTATCTCCTTTCGACTTATCCAAAAATACTTGTTCCCGCTCTTCTTGGTCCGACTAGTGGTGATGAGTGCTAAGCTTTTGGTGTTGGCTGCTTGCCAAAGCTCATTTCTTGTTCTTCTCTGTTCTGTTATTCCTTGTGCCTTCTCTTTTGTTCTTTGTATCCTCTGACGTGTGTCGGGTGCTACTTTTGTAGCCGTTGTGTTGTATCTCAATCTCATCTATGATAATGGAAATGGTTCAGGCCGGCGTAAGCCCGCCGTAGCACCGTCAAAAAAAATTGCAACTAACATTTTTTAATGCTATCAACATTTTTTAAAAGTTGTGATAATATACTTTGAACAAAGTGTTAACATTTTTGGAACATGTGGTGAAAATGTAACATCTAAACAAAATTTATTTCAATTTTAGAAATGTAAATATAGTTCATAAAAAATAGAAAAATGTGTGCTAGAGAGCCGGCGCTCCTCCCGCGCGCTGGGCCAGCCCATTTATGTAGTACTGCAGGCAACACTATGCTCTATATCGCAACAAACGATAGATAGTCGCGTCCTAAGGCCTTGGATTGTCGCAAAGCTATTTTTCTGGAAATGGAGGTATACCCCTGGCCTCTGCATCATGATGATGCATGCGGCCCTTTTATTAAAAATTCAGAAAGTATCATTATAAAGGTCTTACAGCTCGCAGACGGAGCAAAGTCATAACACAAAGATCTGAAAAAATAAAAGACCTAACAAAAAAACAACCCCTGTAAAATATACAGACCTCCATCCATCGGGTTTTTTCCAAGTGAAAATTAAACCGTAGCCAATGAGATACACCTGTAAAATATACAGACCTCCATCCGTTGGGTTTTTTCCAGGTGAAAATTAAAGCGTAGCCAGTGAGATACACCTGTAAAATAAATATAAAAATACATCGATTCTAAAGGAGGCAAGGAATGGGGCGACACCCACATGCAGGTAAATTGAGTTGCCCACTTTAACGTTTTTCCACTATTTCATTCGCTAGCCTGTTGAAACGTTTTCTTTTGGATTGCCGTGTTGTTTTTGTTCCAACCTTTCGTGTTGCTTTTTCTCAAAAAAAATAAATCTTTTGTGTAGCTGAGCTTGTTGCAGTACTATGGTGTTTTTCTCTCTCTATTTTTGTTCAATTTTGGTTTTCTTCAGCAGTTTGTTCCACAACTGCATCGATTTTGGGTTTTTCTATTATGGATTTTCTTCCAGGTTTTTTCTTGTTTTCTCTTTTTGTTCCTTCTGTCTTTATTTTTATTACACCTTTTTTACAATACACGGTAAACAGTTTTTTTATACATGGCGAGCATTTTTTAAATACACGTCAAATACATGTTGAGCGCTTATTAACATATATGGCGAACATTTTCATTGAACATGGTAGAGATTTTTCCAGTGCATGCTGAACAAATTTTTAAACATGGCGAACATTTTCTTAAACACGGTGAATTTTTCTGCTAAATGCAATGAATGTTTTTAAAAACGTCATAAACTCTTTTAATAGTGAACATTATTTAAACACATGATGAACTTTTTTAACATACCTCAAATACTTTTTAAATACGTGTTGAATTTTTAGTACACACTAAACATTTTTCAAAATCATGTTCTATTTTGTGCATTTCAAGATTCCATAAAAGCCAGAGGCAAAACAAAAAAAATGCTACAAAGCATTGCATGGCTACAAAAACTAAAGTAAGCATAAAAACCAAATAACCATAAAAATGAATAAACCATTGAAGGCCGAAGCAAAACAAATAAAGTAAAAAAAATTGCTACAGAACATTGCATGACTGCAACAATCAAAAGAAAGAAAACGTACTAAACGGTGAAAGCACTAGTTAAGGGTACCTCTTGCAAAGGCCGCTCCCTCACTTTCTCTTGTTTGAGAAATGGCGTACTACATGTGCGCCCCATGTCGCAACACGGGATTTTCCCTTTTTCTGTAGATTCATTTTTTATCAAAATGTTTTACCTCCAGAACCATGCGTCCAAATACCGGACTGTTTTCACAATTGGATTTCTCACGTTGTGATCTTCTAAACTAGATACCATATTCATAGGTTTCGATGAACTTTTTCCACGAAAAAACCTGGAAAAAACTAATACTGAAAAAACAAAATCCAAAAAAACAATTCACGCAAAAAAAAACACCGGAAAAAACAGAAGAAAAAATCAGGGTCCAAAAGCATGGTTGTTATTTTTCACTTTTTTGGAAGCATGAGCACTGATTTTCCCTTTTATGTGCTTATCGCGGTGAACTTTTTTCCTTCTCGCGGTGAGATCGAAGTTTTTTTGGGCCACGGCCCATTATGGTCTTATGTGAGCGCCAGACCGCATAACGGGCGCCAAATGCGCTGATTAGGAGCTCCCTTAGCGTAGGCTCAATAATTGAACGCTTATGTCTAAAATAAATAAAACTGAACGCTTATAGGCATCAGCTAGGATCCCCTAAAAAAGGCGTCAGCTAGGAGGTCTTGGTCCTGAGAGTTATAACTCACTTACAAGAGCACCTGATCGAAGCTATGTACAGTCATACAAACGGTTTTGGGAAGTTTCTATGAATAATGGGGTTTGGTTTTTGGAACCTTCCATTCGATTTTTTGAATATTTTTCCTTTTTATTATTAAATTGTATTTTTCTACTAGTTTATCAGTTTTCCTTATCTGTTTTTGTTTGTTTCCTTTTTTCCTTTTACGTTTTTTCTTCTTCTTTTTCATTTTGTAAATACTCGCTGATATTTTTTAAACATAGGTTGAATATTTCTTTAATATAATTCTATAGATACAAGTTGAATATTTTTCAAATACAAGTTGAACATGTTCTAAGTACATTGGTAAATGCACATTGAATATTTTACACAGGGCAATTTTTTTAAACACATGGTAAATATATTTTAAATATGAGATGAAACAAAAAAACATTTAAAGTGTGAACATTTCTTAAATACCATGACATTTTTAGTAATATGAAAACAAATTTTCAACATATAATGATTTTTTAAATGCCATATACAAATACCATCAACATTTTTAGTAATATCCAACAAATTTTGAACATATAATGATTCTTTAAATGTCATATACAAATACCATGAACATTTTTAGCAATATGCAAACAAATTTTGAACATATAATGATTTTTTAAATGTCATATACATGTTTTAAACGTGTGGAAAAAAATTCAAATGTTATGAACATTTTTTAAAATTACGTTAAACTATTTTTAAATGTGAGATGAACATTTTTAATGCACGGTTTGAAATTTGAGGAAGTAACTTTTTGAAATATATAGATACATGGGATTTCTCAGGATATAATATAAATAAAAGTAATGGGGGGGGGGGGGGGGGGAGCGAAACACACCAATGCAACAAACCAACTTTATCCTATTGTGACGGCCAACTAGAGTCTGTCTTGAGATACAGACGCGTCCATCATCGATCAATGCAAAAGCTATATCTTACTTATTGCGAAGAATAGCTTGTGCCTGCCCACAATGAGATGAAAGTTGGGCTCAGGCGGGAATGCAGTTGGAGGTGCGCAAGGGCGCGATTGGAGGTCGTCCAATCTGGATCCGATGATCCAGACCGCGGCGGCTGCTGGTGGCGGCGGGTTGGTGTGACACCCAAAAAAATTTTTTGGCCTTGTTTTATTAAATTAAAATTTTTGCCAGGAATTAAAACTTTGATTTTTTGGACTCCCTTTTGAATTTTTGAAACATTTCCTTTCTTATTATTATGGAGTTGTTCCCTAAAGTGAAAACCTTTCAAATATGTTATTGGACTTGTTTAACCTCTCAAGAAAAACTTTTTTTTATCAGTATAACTAATTACATAATTAATTTGCTTGATCTTTATTTTCTTGAAAAATGGTTTTTCAAGGTTATATGGCCATATTTGAACTACAACCATTTGATAAATTCACTTAAAATTCCAACCAAAATTTGAAGTTGTCATGTGATGTTTTTAAATCACTTTTATACAAAAATATCTTTTATTCATGAGATATTTTGAGCTCTACACCCAATTCTCTTCTCTGGTCCAGAGTGCAAATTTGCACTACAACCCATTAAAATATCTCTTTCTAACCTCCACCAAAATTATGGGATGTTAGTAGTATCATATGATTCAACTTTATGCAAAAACCCAATGATGTTATTTGAAATATATGAGTGTATCAACCCCATTCTCATTCTGGACCAACTTGATGGTTTGTACAGCAACCATACTTTTGCTTGCTCCTTGGCTCTTGGTTCTTTTTCCTACTTGTAGTCCTCCCTGCAAAACCCTTAAGTCCAGGAGCATGCACCCTTTGGGTCATTTTTGGTTCATGAAATGATGCCATTTATTCCCTGTCCAGAATTGAAGTTTTGTAAGATTTGCACTAGCAATTTTCTCCTCTTGTCCAAATGACCTCACCACTCTCTCTTTTATCTAAAGAGACCACCATCTGGAGTTTTTGACCACTCCAAGACTTGCCTAAGTGCCCTTGGCATTTTGTCAAACACCTTATGGGCATGATCTGTTTTGGCATGAGTTTTTGGTTTGCACTGTGAACCTGATCCCCTGACCAAACCAGCTTGTCCAATGGTTTTGCCCTAGCCTTTAACCACACCCTGCTAACCCTCTTGTAGTTTGGAGACCTCTATCATGCAATGGCATTCCGTCGAGCACGTTCCGTGCGTGCTCTGGGCGCGAGCAGAGCACGCGTTTTGCACGTGCCGCGCCCGAGCCGACGCGTCGCGCCCCTGGCTTTTCCACCACTGCAGAGCCACGCCACTCGCTCCCATCTCACCACAACACGCCAAGAGCCCTCGCCACGTCCCCGGCAGGCCAGGAGCTAGCCGCCACGGCCGCCGACAGCCCCTGCTCAGTTCAACGCCGCCCAAGCCTCTCCCGCTCGCCACCTGGCCCCTGGAACAGCGCGAGCTCATCCACAAACGTGTCCACTAGCGCTCGTCGCCGCCACGACGCCCTAGCTATAGAATGGCGGTCGCCGGTGACCTTATCCGCGGCCACCGTCGGAACCGACCCCGATCGCCTATTTAAGGAGCCCCGAGCTCGTCTCCGCACGCAGGCAGTCCCAAGCCATCTCCCTAGGACCCCCATTGGCAGCCAATCGACCCGGGGAGGTCTCCTTCCCCATCTCCGGCAACCGCAGCCGCCGCCACTTCCCCGGCCATTCCGGCGCTACCAGAGCCTTCCCCTCTCCGTTCTCTTCACCAGGAGCTCTCTCTTCCTCCCGTGAACCCATCCCCCCTACTCGATTTTGATCGGGAACCACCGTAGCCCCAAACTCACTTCGCCCGACGGCCACCGTCCGCTGCAGAGCTCGCCGCCGGCAGCTCCGTCCACCCCAGAGACCAAAGTGACCACCGGAGTGACCGCCTCGGCCCCCTGAGCCCGCGGGTGACCTCTGCTTCTCGAATGGCGCCGCCGTTCGCCGGCGAGCGTCGCCGGAGTTCCGCCCCCTCTCGGGCAGAGGAAGAGGAGGGAAGGTGGACTAGTCAAACCTGACCAGTGGGCCAGGCGGGCCCACTGTCAGTGACACACGCTCGGTCCACGCTGGATAAGTGGAGGTGCGTTTCCAGAATACGCCTTCGACATGTACGTATATTCGAAACGTTTTTCTTTTTCTGTTTTAATTTTAAATAACAGATTTTGACCAAAACTTTGACTGAGCTTAACTTTTTAAATACAACTCCAAATGAGTTAATTCTTTTTCCTACATCCCTCAAATTCTGTCTAGTTTATTTTGAGATTTATTTGAAAATTTTCCAAACAACTTTTTTTGTACTGTTTTTGAAATATGTGTTATTTGCATATTTTTGAAAATAGGATTTTGGAAGAGAAGAAAGCTTTCAAAAGATTTGGAGTGCACCCTGCCCTTCCACACCATTAAGGCAAGCATTCTGAACCCCGGCATAATATTTTTGGTGTGTTAGTTGACTCGTTTATAACACCATCTCATTTCGGAGAACTCGTTATTTTATGTGGCGATGTGATCATTTGCATGAAGGCATATTAGTGATTTCCTTGCTGTTGGAAATGAATATACTTGTGATGGTAATCATCCTCATGTGCCTTGCATGCATGCCGGAAAGGAATCCGGGAAAGCCTCTGCCTTGGGTAGGAGTGAGCTTGTCGCCGGTCCCCGTCGGGACGGTTACGTCCGGTATGGCATAGTAAGGTATAATGGGTGGTGATTTCGTCGGTTGAAATATATTTGATATACATATCATGCAGGGAACTTATAAGCCTCCAGAGTCGGCCGTAGATCGAGTCTTGTTCCAGTAACCCCCATATTTGCCTCGTACTACCACTCGTCCCTGCCGCAGGTAGGGTACGGTTCAGTAAGTCGCCAACCCCTTTCCAGCACACATCGTACAGAGAGGCCATGGTGGAAGATGTCGGTTGTAGCCGGTAGGCATGCCACCTGGTCAGGGGGCATGGGTGTTTCCGGTTGGGACCGAGAGGGGAGGCCACCCCTTAGAGCGCGCGATATAAATTTGATCCCATGCTACGCGAGGTCGTAGCCTCCCCACTTAGAGTTTTGCTTAACAAGTGTCGTGGGTGATTCTAGACACCGATGAGTTAAACTGGTGTGTGCAAGTTAGGCGTGTTTTCAACTAAAAGGCCGTAGACGGAATTAGTCTCGATGGACTAAAGGAATCCGTTACTCGTGGGTAAAGAGTACACCCTCTGCAGAGATTAAACCTATTCGAATAGTCGTGTCCATGGTTAAGGATTACAGTCTGGGATGGGTCAAGTGTTGGTCTTAGTGTCGGTCTTCGGAGGTGAAATTGTTAAACCAAACTTGGATACCGACTGGTGACTTGTGAGGACCATGATTACTATTTTGTGATGGACTAACCCGTTGCATCATTTGTATTATCGAGTATCCCTGGGATGGTTCTACCTCCTGGATATTCATTGTGATTATTTATTTTATGAGCCATTTATGTGGTGTCGCTGAGACGCCCGACTGTGGCATTGCTTGTTATTTATTTACTTTATAAGCCCTTTGTGTGGTGTCGCTGAGACGCCCGACTGTGGCATTGCTTGTTATTTATTTACTTTATAAGCCCTTTATGTGGTGTCGCACAGATGCCCGACTGCGGCATTTTATTCCCACTCCATTATTGCTTATTCATGTTGCATATAAATAACATGCTTGCATAACAGATGTTTTATTTGTGACTGACGATGTGATCATAGAATACTTCAGTGCATGATTATCAATTATATTATCCCAGTGTTCATAATGGTTGCGAGTACATTCAAAGTACTCATTGGCTTGTCCCTGGCTATTGTCTTGGCCAGATTTCTGCATGGAGAGGAGCGTTGCGGTGACAGCCCCGGAAACTAAGCAACGGTGATAGCAGCCTCGCGAATATAGGAGTTGACCTGGTCAGCTGTTCCTGTGGGAAATGGAGTCCCATAGACACTGACGACTCACAAACCTCTTCCGCCATCGACCACTAGAAATCCAATTGTTGTACTCACAGGCCAGAATGGTCTTGTACTACATATTTTGTATTTTTGCTTGGAATTTCTGTATCAAGTTGGTGCCTCATCAGCTAACAGTAATCCTGGGGCTGGTGAGCACGACGGCTATTTTCTGGAAATCAATGTCCGGAAAATCCGGTCGTGACAGGCTTGGTATCAGAGCCAGGCTGACCATTGGCTAATCCTATCTTAGCCAGGTCAATAAACTTAGGCAGACCAACCCATCAAGCCATAACCGAACCAAGCTTCTCATACAAGATAGCCCCACAGTGACCCGACACCTTTTGGCAGTCGGTGCCCAACCTATCAACCTAAGCCTGTCGATCACGCGCCAGTAACCGGCCCCTAAATAGTCCTTTCTCGCAAACGTGCGAAGGAAGACTCCGTCCCCTTTTCCTATAAAAAGGGGCACGCTAGCCCCAACACAGCACAGCATAGCCTCTACCCCAAACCAAGCTATAATGCCTGGCCCTGTCGTGCACAATGAGACCACGGCAACCAACCTTGGAGGCTTTGTGACCATACTCGCAAACCTCACCCGTCGTGCCTATGCGTTAGAAGAGCCCCCAGAATATGTTGTGTACCAAGGACCCATGAGCGGTGAGAACCGTCAATTCTGGGCCACTGTACACATCTACGGTAGGGGTCTAGCACCCGAACGCCCCTACAGGTTCACTGGAAGAACGACTTCCTTTGAGCCACAAGCCATCCAACTAGCTACTCGAGAAGCTATAGTTCATCTCCGGCACTTGTCGCCCAGAGTTAACTGTCGCTCCTTCCACTACTACCCCGGACGTGAAGGGTATGGTAGACCACCCCAAGTTGCCAACGGAGATCACGAGACAGATCCTGCATTGTTGCACCTAGTGCGCTATGTAAGTGCACTAGAGGAACTGTGCGATCAAATCACTATTGATCTAATCGCAGCTCGTGGAGAGCTGGTTCGTCGAGCCCCGGCGAGAGAAGAGAACGAGCCCAACGCCGACAACCCAGTCGTGCTGTTTGGACACCCGATCGAGTCCCTGAGGCCTGCCCCAGCCATCGGCCAAGGTGCTGCGATAACCCCAGAAGTGCTTCGTCGCATATTGGGAGCACACTCCAACGGGGTTGTGGCCAACAATCCCCGAGATGGTCCTCATCGCTACCCCGAGCCTGCAGCCCCTCAACCCACTCCAGCTAATTCCGACGGCGAGACCCGTGGAGAAGCCTCAACATCCACAAGGCACGCCCGCTTGGATGTAAACGAGGTAGACTAAGTCACCCGAGTCGTATCGAGTCCCAGTGTACCCTCGCTTTGTAATCGTGTGGCCTTGTAATTAAATGCCGCCTGTTGTCGTGCCTCTGTTTTAATAGTAGCCTTGCCTGGATACGCCAGTATGCAGTATAAGATTTCTATCCCAGACACAGTTACCAAAAACCTCCCCGACAACCCCCACAGTAACACATCACTATAGTGAAATGTGTGAATCTGTGGCTTGACCCCGACCCTTGGAACAGAGCTGAAAATTTTCTTTACCATTCACCACGGTAAAATGACCCAGCTCCGGTGCTATAAAAAGGCCACCGCGTGACCTTGCCAAGCACCTCTCACCTTGTGCACCACCCTCACAACCATTTCTTGCCATGTCGACCCCCAGCATTTACCTGAGAACCCCAGATGCAACCCAGGGTAGTTTTGTCAAGATATTGTGGGATTTTACCTGCAGTACCATGGGCGCTACCCAGCCACCCCATTACGAGTTGTTCAAATCGAGAATCACCCCTTCCACCTCGAGATATTGGGCAGCAGTACACATCCCTCCCGTAAACTCAAACCAAGATCCAACAGAGGTCTCCTTCGTGGGGAAATCTATGCCAACCCCACATATGGCCATAGAAGCTGTTGCATATGAAGCGCTTGCTCGCCTTCGATTCGCGGTACCCTATGCCAGCGAACGAGGGTATTATTACTTCCCGAGCCGTGCAGCACCCGGAGGAGTGAAATCTTTTCCCGGTGGACGAATTGAGAGAGACCCAGTCTTGGCCAACCTTGTCCAGTACGTCATCGCTCAAGAGCGTTTAACCCAACGTGTGATGGGTTATCTCCAGAGCCTCGCAGATTTAAATCCTCAGATCGCCATCGGCAGAGCACTAAGGCCGACCAGGAGAGACACGTGCATCGACTGGTCAATCCACTTCCCCCGATAGAAGAGGAGTGTATCCCAGTATCAGAGACGTTTTCTAGGGACCCCGTCTAGTTACCGTTTCCATTTTAGACGTCGCTGCGGTGTTCATTATTGCAACATTTATTTATGTGTGTGAATTATGCGTGATACCCTGAGTTTGTACGACGAGTCAATTATTTGGCTTCTACTAATGTGTGTAGTTTTTGTTGTGGTTTATGCTCCTTTAAATTAACTGTTTTTCCCTCGCAAAATCCTGGAGTGAGATTTCTTTTCCCTGAGTTGCTACATCTGCACCTTCTCACGACGTGGATTAATTAATTTCACACAGCACCACGGCAGCAGACTCACAACCATAATCATTCGAACACATACACTGTTTGCAAAACTTTGCAACGGTGTTACATCCAGCTAATCACCCCCTAACAACAGTTAGCACCCGGCACACCCCATCTACTCCTCGTGATCACCACCATCGCGGAGAGCCAACACCCGAGCAGCAGCGTCGCGACGATCGTCGAGGATCATCGCGCACAGGAGCACGGAGAGCCCCAGCAGTGTCGCCAGCCCTCCGCATATCAGGATCGCAAACCAGTCCGGCATTGCCTCCGCCATTAGAGCCTAACCCGAGCTTTTGTAAGCAGTAATGGAGGAAGAAGGAGGAGGAGAAGTGAGGCCAGGTGTGAGGAAGAAGAGAGGGGCACCCCGGCCATTTTATAGCTCGAGCTCGGTGTACGGTGGGCGAAGTCCACCAACGCCGCTCGTCGCCGATCGCCGGTGTTCGGAGACGAATCCGCGAGCAGTGCCGACAGCGCGCTGGCCCGCGAGGTGAGTGCACGCTGCACCGACACCTAGCACGCCGCGCACTACCGTGGTACGGCCTAGATGCCCTACGCGTCGCCGGTGGAGAAAGCGCGGGAAAGCACGCAGGAGAGAGGAAGAAGAGAGAACCAGAGGGAGAATAAGAGGCTGACAGTGGGCCCCGGGTCCACCTGTCGGCTAGAGAGAGCACTGTGCTCTCGGGTACGACCACCGTATATTTAAATTTAGAAGTTATTCTAAATTTATATCCAGCGTAGAAATCTCACGTTTTTGTCCCGAACCGTAGATTTTTCCACGCAGCACCAGTATTCACACTGTGGTTTTTCACCACTTATTGCCCTCTCACTGTAGCCACATTTTTATTGCGTATAGTTTTTCTTAAAACAACTTTGAACAAATCTCGAGGACGAGATTTTTCTTAAGGGGGGTGGTGTTGTGACACCCCAAAAATTTTTTTGGCCTTGTTTTATTAAATTAAAATTTTTGCCAGGAATTAAAACTTTGATTTTTTGGACTCCCTTTTGAATTTTTGAAACATTTCCTTTCTTATTATCATGGAGTTGTTCCCTAAAGTGAAAACCTTTCAAATATGTTATTGGACTTGTTTAACCTCTCAAGAAAAACTTTTCTTTTATCAGTATAACTAATTACATAATTAATTTGCTTGATCTTTATTTTCTTGAAAAATGGTTTTTCAAGGTTATATGGCCATATTTGAACTACAACCATTTGATAAATTCACTTAAAATTCCAACCAAAATTTGGAGTTGTCATGTGATATTTTTAAATCACTTTTATACAAAAATATCTTTTATTCATGAGATATTTTGAGCTCTACACCCAATTCTCTTCTCTGGTCCAGAGTGCAAATTTGCACTACAACCCATTAAAATATCTGTTTCTAACCTCCACCAAAATTATGGGATGTTAGTAGTATCATATGATTCAACTTTATGCAAAAACCCAATGATGTTATTTGAAATATATGAGTGTATCAACCCCATTTTCATTCTGGACCAACTTGATGGTTTGTACAGCAACCATACTTTTGCTTGCTCCTTGGCTCTTGATTCTTTTTCCTACTTGTAGTCCTCCCTGCAAAACCCTTAAGTCCAGGAGCATGCACCCTTTGGGTCATTTTTGGTTCATGAAATGATGCCATTTATTCCCTGTCCAGAATTGAAGTTTTGTAAGATTTGCACTAGCAATTTTCTCCTCTTGTCCAAATGACCTCACCACTCTCTCTTTCATCTAAAGAGACCACCATCTGGAGTTTTTGACCACTCCAAGACTTGCCTAAGTGCCCTTGGCATTTTGTCAAACACCTTATGGGCATGATCTGTTTTGGCATGAGTTTTTGGTTTGCACTGTGAACCTGATCCCCTGCCCAAACCAGCTTGTCCAATGGTTTTTCCCTAGCCTTTAACCACACCCTGCTAACCCTCTTGTAGTTTGGAGACCTCTATCATGCAATGGCATTCCGTCGAGCACGTTCCGTGCGTGCTCTGGGCGCGAGCAGAGCACACGTTTTGCACGTGCCGCGCCCGAGCCGACGCGTCGCACCCCTGGCTTTGCCACCACTGCAGAGCCACGCCACTCGCTCCCTTCTCACCACAACACGCCAAGAGCCCTCGCCACGTCCCCGGTAGGCCAGGAGCTAGCCGCCACGGCCGCCGACAGCCCCTGCTCAGTTCAACGCCGCCCAAGCCTCTCCCGCTCACCACCTGGCCCCTGGAACAGCGCGAGCTCATCCACAAGCGTGTCCACTAGCGCTCGTCGCCGCCACGACGCCCTAGCTACAGAATGGCGGTCGCCGGCGACCTTATCCGCGACCACCGTCGGAACCGACCCCGATCGCCTATTTAAAGAGCCCCGAGCTCGTCTCCGCACGCAGGCAGTCCCAAGCCATCTCCCTAGGACCCCCATTGGCAGCCAATCGACCCGGGGAGGTCTCCTTCCCCATCTCCGGCAACCGCAGCCGCCGCCACTGCCCCGGCCATTCCGGCGCTACCAGAGCCTTCCCCTCTCCGTTCTCTTCACCAGGAGCTCTCTCTTCCTCCCGTGAACCCATCCCCCTACTCGATTTTGATCGGGAACCACCGTAGCCCCAAACTCACTTCGCCCGACGGCCACCGTCCGCTGCGGAGCTCGCCGCCGGCAGCTCCGTCCATCCCAGAGACCAAAGTGACCACCGGAGTGACCGCCTCGGCCCCCTGAGCCCGCGGGTGACCTCTGCTTCTCGAACGGCGCCGCCGTTCGCCGGCGAGCGTCGCCGGAGTTCCGCCCCCTCTCGGGCAGAGGAAGAGGAGGGAAGGTGGACTAGTCAAACCTGACCAGTGGGCCAGGCGGGCCCACTGTCAGTGACACACGCTCGGTCCACGCTGGATAAGTGGAGGCGCGTTTCCAGAATACGCCTTCGACGTGTACGTATATTCGAAACGTTTTTCTTTTTCTGTTTTAATTTTAAATAACAGATTTTGACCAAAACTTTGACTGAGCTTAACTTTTTAAATACAACTCCAAATGAGTTGATTCTTTTTCCTACATCCCTCAAATTCTGTCTAGTTTATTTTGAGATTTATTTGAAAATTTTCCAAGCAACTTTTTTTGTACTGTTTTTGAAATATGTGTTATTTGCATATTTTTGAAAATAGGATTTTGGAAGAGAAGAAAGCTTTTTCAAAAGATTTGGAGTGCACCCTGCCCTTCCACACCATGAAGGCAAGCATTCTGAACCCCGGCATAATATTTTTGGTGTGTTAGTTGACTCGTTTATAACACCATCTCATTTCGGAGAACTCGTTATTTTATGTGGCGATGTGATCATTTGCATGAAGGCATATTAGTGATTTCCTTGCTGTTGGAAATGAATATACTTGTGATGGTAATCATCCTCATGTGCCTTGCATGCATGCCGGAAAGGAATCCGGGAAAGCCTCTGCCTTGGGTAGGAGTGAGCTTGTCGCCGGTCCCCGTCGGGACGGTTATGTCCGGTATGGCATAGTAAGGTATAATGGGTGGTGATTTCGTTGGTTGAAATATATTTGATATACATGTCATGCAGGGAACTTATAAGCCTCCAGAGTCGGCCGTAGATCGAGTCTTGTTCCAGTAACCCCCATATTTGCCTCGTACTACCACTCGTCCCTGCCGCAGGTAGGGTACGGTTCAGTAAGTCGTCAATCCCTTTCCAGCACACACCGTACAGAGATGCCATGGTGGAAGATGTCGGTTGTAGCCGGTAGGCATGCCACCTGGTCAGGGGGCATGGGTGTTTCCGGTTGGGACCGAGAGGGGAGGCCACCCCTTAGAGCGCGCGATATAAATTTGATCCCATGCTACGCGAGGTCGTAGCCTCCCCACTTAGAGTTTTGCTTAACAAGTGTCGTGGGTGATTCCAGACACCGATGAGTTAAGCTGGTGTGTGCAAGTTAGGCGTGTTTTCAACTAAAAGGCCGTAGACGGAATTAGTCCCGATGGACTAAAGGAATCCGTTACTCGTGGGTAAAGAGTACACCCTCTGCAGAGATTAAACCTATTCGAATAGCCGTGTCCATGGTTAAGGATTACAGTCTGGGATGGGTCAAGTGTTGGTCTTAGTGTCGGTCTTCAGAGGTGAAATTGTTAAACCAAACTTGGATACCGACTGGTGACTTGTGAGGACCGTGATTACTATATTGTGATGGACTAACCCGTTGCATCATTTGTATTATCGAGTATCCCTGGGATGGTTCTACCTCCTGGATATTCATTGTGATTATTTATTTTATGAGCCCTTTATGTGGTGTCGCTGAGACGCCCGACTGTGGCATTGCTTGTTATTTATTTAATTTATAAGCCCTTTGTGTGGTGTCGCTGAGACGCCCGACTGTGGCATTGCTTGTTATTTATTTACTTTATAAGCCCTTTATGTGGTGTCGCACAGACGCCCGACTGCGGCATTTTATTCCCACTCCATTATTGCTTATTCATATTGCATATAAATAACATGCTTGCATAACAGATGTTTTATTTGTGACTGACGATGTGATCATAGAATACTTCAGTGCATGATTATCAATTATATTATCCCAGTGTTCATAATGGTTGCGAGTACATTCAAAGTACTCACTGGCTTGTCCCTGGCTATTGTCTTGGCCAGATTTCTGCATGGAGAGGAGCGTTGCGGTGACAGCCCCGGAAACTAAGCAACGGTGATAGCAGCCTCGCGAAGATAGGAGTTGACCTGGTCAGCTGTTCCTGTGGGAAATGGAGTCCCATAGACACTGACGACTCACAAACCTTCCGCCATCGACCATTAGAAACCCAATTGTTGTACTCACAGGACAGAATGGTCTTGTACTACATATTTTGTATTTTTGCTTGGAATTTCTGTATCAAGTTGGTGCCTCATCAGCTAACAGTAATCCTGGGGCTGGTGAGCACGACGGCCATTTTCTGGAAATCAATGTCCGGAAAATCCGGTCATGACAGTTGGTTGGCGGGAGTCAAAGGAAGGCGGAGACCAGGTGGCGGCTCACACTGAAATCTTGGTGGGTGGGGGGCGCGTTATTGTCTCCCTCCAATTAAGGTTTTGGGGATGACGTGCCTATATAGGCAATGTCCTTTTGGGGTTAGGTTTAGAGAGATTTAGGTGGGTTGTGAGGATGAGAGATGGAAGTGTGGGGCCCATTTAACAAGTTTTATTTGTGAAATTTTATTCAATTGATCATCCGCTTATAGAGTTTTCATATTCGATCGTTGGACACCAAATTCTAAATCGAATGGAATTTTAAGCGTAGCCTTTCTATAATATTACAGGGCCATGTAAATTATTTCAACACATTCGGAGGTCGTTTGACATTTAATTAGAAAATGTCTGCATTTATCGGATAAATGGTGGTGCATTGGGGACGGTAGCTAGGGTTGTGCTAAAATTGGATAACAATTTGCATAGCCCTCAAATGTCACAAAAATAATGTGTCCAAAATTTGGGGGTGAGTCTCTCACAAGAACATCGAAAGGAGTTATTCACCATTTAACAAAATGACGAAATGAAACTTTCAAATTAATTATTTGATTAATGCAACATGACTTATGAGATACGCACGGTCAGAAGCAATATAATAGGCAAATAATAGCTAGGGTATTATTCCTGGGGTGCTACACACACATTCTCTCCCTATTGGCCTTAATTTGTTTTTCCTATTGAGTCAACCCCTTTTTTCTACAAAGGACTAAGATATATCATAATAGTTTAACAGAAGTACAAAGCACCTCAAAACATAATAAAAAAATTACATCAAGGTCCCTATACCACGGAACTAGTTGTCGTCATCAGAACGAGCCGCCAATGCCCCTATGTCGTTTCTTCCATAGAGGAGACGTCTAACCTTGCGGATGACAAGCGGGAAGTTTTCATGCACGTGCTCTTGAGAACAAACACCCCGCAGCCACAGTCTTCGTTGTTGAATCCTTAGATCGATCTCAAGAATCTCACATCAAAGTTTGTCATTGTGTACGATGAGAAACCCACATCACCACTCCAAGGAAGGCAGGAATTTGCGCAGTAGCTCATTTTAATCCGTCCCAACAAACAAACCAAATGATCGGAGCTCAAAAGACAAACTCGAAAAAGAAGCAGAGCATCACCCTGCACATATCTACTAGTCTACTAGTCGGAGTGGAGGCACCAAGATTCCCTCGGCCAGTGGCCACCACAGCAGCAGACAGAAGAAGGCTTTGTCCAATTGCCTGGCTAGTGGGGAAAGAAAGGCGTGGTCCCTATAGTGAACCTGACGTGTTCTTGATTCCTCACAGCTTATTCTAATGCGAGCAGCGGTGCAGCTCTAGCTAGTCAGATTCCAGCAATAATTTGGCTATGGCTCGCTTGTGGTTGCTGATTCTGCATCAAGCCATCAGGAGCACATAAAGTACCCATTTTCCACAGCCACTCGCCGTTCTGCTGAATTGTTCAGGCCACCATGAGGCGAAATAGTATCTTGCTTGTGTGCTTTAGTCTACGCCCCTACGATGGCCTCAAGGAAATATTGCCCGTCCATGGTTGTTGATTTCGTACACCATTGTTCCCTGGAAAAGGAAAGAACCAGCCCCGCGATTCCAGGTATTTCTTTCTTTATCCTCGCCTTCGTCTCTGAATTCAGGAGATTTCTAAGCAAGTATCTTCCGTTTCATGAGGTGGGTATCCTTGTTTCTGAAATTGATTCGAAACCTCCGATGACTTTTCAGGATACCAGCTTCGCTTTCGATCCAAGATATAAAAGAAAATTCAGCGAAAGCAGGAGCTGTGAAGCTACCCTGGCGGAAGAATCGGCTGAAAGGTCGGTCTATTCCATTTCCCCCAAAGTGATTACGTCTGCTTTATGCTCTTCTCCTTTGTTAATTTGGATCGAGGTCCTGCTCCCATGATTGGAGACCGCCATACATACATGGATCACACTGGTAACGTTTGCTCACAAATGATTCTTTCAGCGGCAGGGTGAAGGAAGGATCCACTCCACTGCCGGGGAAAGATGCGGCCTTACTTTGATCCCGAGTATGAGAACTTCAATCAGCGGATCAACCCTCCTCGGTCGGTCTCTAATTAAGCTTTTCATCATCCGGTTTGTATGTCATCACTTGCTAGAAATCCTGCTAATTTCTGCTCTTGACACGGTGTTAACTTTGCAGGGTCTGCATCGACAACAACACATGCCGCGACTGCACCCTGGTGAAGGTAAGGATCATCTGAATTCATCCTGTTCCGAGGCAAGAGACAGACAGACAAAATTTCACTCTGAGTGATCATTTCAAAATCCAAATTTGTGCACGCAACTCTATCTGCCTTATGATCAGTTAATTTCTCTGTTTCAGGTGGACAGCATGAACAAGAATGGCATTCTGCTGGAGGTGGTGCAGGTCCTGAGCGATCTTGACCTCACCATCCTGAAAGCGTACATCACCTCGGATGGCGGATGGTTCATGGATGGTAAGATGCCCTGTGCTATGCAATAGTAGTATTCAATTCCATATAGCATCATTACTCCAACTTAAATTGTCACACGGCCTTGCAATTGAGCTGTATATTGCGACAAAACGATGCAGTGTTCCATGTGCTGGATAAGCAAGGGCACAAGGTGACCGATGAGAAGACCATTCAGTACATAGAGAAGGTTTGCAAATTCCAATCACCATCCGTTTTAACTCTTAATAATTTGAGACATTCGATTGATTTCGGAATCTGTTAATTAGTTTTCCATGAAGAAGCTGAGATTATTACTCTGAAACTGAGTGGGAGCTGAATAGCTGAATTATTGTTGTTTGTTGACAGGCCTTAGGTCCGGGCAGCAACATACCGGGAGCGGCGAAGGGCAGCAATTCGCCAGGGAGATCAGTCGGGATGCACTCGATCGGCGACCACACCGCCATCGAGCTCAAGGGGCCCGACAGAACCGGCCTTCTCTCCGAGATCTTTGCCGTCCTGGCGGAGCTCCAGTGCAACGTGATGGCGGCCGAGGTGTGGACGCACAGGACGAGGGTGGCCTGCGTGGTGTACGTCAACGACGTGTCCTCGGGGCAGGCGATCGAGGACGCGTGCCGCCTGGCCGGGATCGAGGAGCGGCTGCGGCACGTGCTCCGCGGGCACGGCGGCGGAGACGACGACGGCGGCGACGGCCGGGGAGCGCACACCAACTTCTCCGCCGGCTCCACCCACGTGGACCGCCGGCTGCACCAGCTGATGCACGCCGACATGGACTTGGGCGGCGACGGTGCGCCGCAGGGCCGTCCCGCGGCCGACGACGGCACGGCGGTGACCGTGGAGCACTGCGAGGAGAAGGACTACTCGGTGGTGAACGTGCGGTGCAGGGATCGGCCCAAGCTGCTGTTCGACATCGTCTGCACGCTGACGGACATGCAGTACGTCGTCTTCCACGCCGCCGTCGCCTCCGAGGGCATCTACGGCGTCCAGGAGCTGTACATTCGCCGCAAGGACGGGCGCACGCTGCTGAAGGACGAGGCGGAGAAGGTGACCAAGTGCCTCGAAGCGGCGATCTCCAGAAGAGTCTCCGAGGTGGGTGGCACAGCAACAGAACTCGCTTCAGTTCTCTGGTCGACGGCGTGCTGTTTCTGACTGATGCCGGCGCGGGTTACATTGCAGGGATTCACGCTTGAGCTCTGCGGCAGGGACAGGGTGGGGCTGCTGTCGGACGTGACGAGGGTGCTCCGGGAGCACGGCCTGACGGTGACGAGGGCCGACGTGACGACGGTGGGGGAGCAGGCCGTGAACGTCTTCTACGTGCGTGACGCGTCGGGGCAGCCGGTGGACATGAAGACCATCGAGGGCCTCCGGGGACAGGTCGGCCAGACCGTCATGCTCAACGTCAAGAAGGTGCCCGGTGACAAGGCGCCGGAGCGGGCTGCTGGCAGCATGGCCAAGACCAGCTTCTTCTCCTTCGGCGGCCTCTTCGCCAAACTCGGAGCATAATTTCCGTCGCTGATCCTTACCGTCGTGAAAATTGTTGTAAAATGGCCACAGCTAGAGTAGTCCGTATGGCAGCTCTTGGTGTACTTTTCTCTAACAAGTTTCCCCATTTCCTCGATTTTTTCGAGCATCCGATAATCTTTCGAAGAGAGAGATAAAGGATCCTTTCCCAAGAGGGAGGAGGTGCGATGATGATGCCTATATTTTTCTCAACCCCGCGTATTTTTCTTCTATTTTTTGGCACTTTCTACCTTTTCTTATTTCCTCATGATTTTCTATGGAATATAAGGGCATCTGAGCATTTTTTTTATATTTAGGGGACATTTAGTAAGTTTTCACGGTCACTGTGGACCTTCTCACGGTTATTTTGACAACCTGCCATTTTTTTTGAGTAAGTATTATCGCTCAAATGTATTGTGTGATGTAGTTGACATGGATGTTGGCCATATTTTTCTTGGAAGACATTGGCAATTTGATGGGGATGCAACACAAGGCCAAGAAAAATATCTACTCTTCCATTTGGAACAAGAGAAGTGCAAGAGAAAAATCATTATTCAACCAAACAAAACCGATCGTCCCTCTAGGGGGCAGGGAAAAGTATGTTAACTATTTCCCACATCTCTTTTGAGTTTATGGAAGACTTGAGGAGGTAAATTTGTGTATTGGCTTATCGTGGAAGGAGAAGCAGACCCACATGTCGAAATTCTAGTAAATGCACATGTCTTATTAGAAGAATTTTAGAACATACTTCGAGAGCCGCAAGATGCCACCGATGAAAGAAATTCAACGTAGAATTGACTTAACTTCATGAGCAAGCGCTTTCTAATCTTCCTCACTACTGAATGAGTACAAAAGAGCATGATGTATTGAAAGAAAAACTGAAGGATTTTGTTGCAAAAATGCACATTTGAGGAAATATTAGCCCATGTGTTATACCAGCCATGCTCACGCCAAAGAAAGATGGATTTTGGCACTTGTGTGTGCAAAGTAGAGCCATCAACAAGATCACCATAATGTATAGATTGCCTATTCCCCGCCTGGATGATGTGTTGAATCAACTTAGTGGGGCAAGAGTGTTCACCAAGGTAGATTTAAGAAGCAAATATCACCAAATTTGCATCAAACCTGGAGATGAACGAAAAACCACCCTCAAGACAAAGGAAGGGTTGTTTGAATGGATGATCAAGCCATTTGGACTCTCGAACGCATCAAGTACATTTATGCACCTGATGAATCAAGTTCTTTGACCCTTCTTAGCCCACTTTATTATGGTTTATTTTGATGACATCTTGATCCGCGGCAAAGATGAGGACGAACCCTTTGATCACATTTGAAGGTGTTGTGAGTTCTACAAAAAATGATCTCTACATCAACTTGAAGAAATGTATTTTCCTGCAGACGCAACTTATTTTTCTAGGACTAACACACAAAGGTATTCATGTTGATGATTCTAAGGTTGAAACAATCAGAGAATGGTCAACTCCGAAGACCATTTCTGGGGCAAGAAGTTTTCATGGCCATGCAACTTTCTGTATGAGATTTGTGAAGAATTTCAACACTATCATGACACCAATCCCCAAGTGTTTGAAGAAAGAAAGGTCCCAATGGACATAAGTGGTTGAAACCAGTTTCAATGGGATCAAGCCAAAATTATCACAAGCACCTGTCTTGGTGCTACCCGATTTCAACAAGACTATTGAGTCGGTGTGTGGTCCAAATGGAGTAGGCATTGAAGTTGTTCTATATTAAAAAAACATTGTTTTCCTAAATGAGAAGTTAAGTGAAGCTAGCAGAAGTGGAGTATCTACCAGCAAGAAATGTATACAGTTTTTCTGGCTTTAAACCTTTGGAAATCTATTTGCTACCTAAAGAGCTCATCATTTATACTGACCATCAATTCTTGAAGCATTTTAGAAATCATGTTGATCGCATGCTAGCAGGATGGGCAACATAAAGAGGTTTAACTATCTCATTGTGCGTAAATCTTGAGCAACCAATCGAGTAGCAGACGCTTTTAGTCGTCATGCATGTCTCTTGGCTTCTTCAAAAGTGATTGTTTGTGCACCTCAAGAAGTTCTCTAAGTGACAAGCTAATTAGTTAGCTCCATTCAAATGATCTTAGTGGTCATGTTAAACGAAACAAGACTATTGCTACTTGGAGGCGCATTATTATTGGCCACAACTAAATAGAAATGATAGAATATTTGTTCAACGATATGTCAAATTTGCAAAAGGCAGGTCCATAACAAAGGGGTTATACACGCCTTTACTTATTCCTATTGCCCAATGGAAGGATATCTCTATGAATTTCGTGTTGGATTTGCAAAGAACACGACAAGGGAGTGATGTTGTGTTTATTGTCTGAAAGTGCAACTATTCCTGGGTGGTTTTGGTAATTCCTAACGACATATAGCTCATTGAGCTAACATTATTCCAAGATTAATATTTCAGGAAAAGCTCAATGAATGGCATGGCATGGATGAGGAAAGTGGATCCCTCAAAATTCTAAGGACAAAACGTTTGGCTCAAGCTTGAAGCTCAAGACTCTACATTTTATATTTTAGTGATCCAAGATCACATTGAGTCTATAGGAAAAACCAATACTATCATGGAGGGATGAGGTGTTGCTTAATGGCTTGCTTGCTCAAAGTGCTTAGTGATATGCTCCAAAAACCCTCAACTACCTTCCCATATCCACATATGACCTAAACCAAAAGTCAAACTCGGCCCCACCGATTCTTTCTATCCGGCGCCACCGAGTTTCAAATGTCATAGCCACTGCCACAAACCCTAGGCAAATCGGTCTCATCGAGATGGGATTGTAATCTCTCTATTTCCCTTCATAACGTTTCGGTCTTACCGAGATGAGCGATCGGTCCCAGCGAGATTGTAATGTAAACTCTCTGTTTCCCTTTTGTAACATTTCGGTCTCACCGAGATGAGCGAATCGGTCCCACGGAGTTTACCTGACCAACTCTCTGGTTAGCTTATTACCAAAATCGGTCCTACCGAGTTTGTGTAATCGGTCACACCGAGATTACGTTATGCCCTAACCCTAACCATATCGGTCCTACCGAGTTGCATCTCAGTCCCACCGAAAATCCTAACGGTCACTAGGTTTGCTGAATCGGTCCGACCGAGTTTAACCATTCGGTCCCACCGAGTTTGGCAAATTGTGTGTAACGGTTAGATTTTGTGTGGAGGCTATATATACCCCTCCACCCACTCTTCATTCATGGAGAGAGCCATCAGAACATACCTACACTTTCAATACACATTTTCTGAGAGAGAACCACCTACACTTGTGTTGAGGTCAAGATATTTCATTCCAACCATATGAATCTTGATCTCTAGCCTTCCCCAAGTTGCTTTCCACTCAAATCTTCTTTCCACCAAATCCAAATCCTGTGAGAGAGAGTTGAGTGTTGGGGAGACTATCATTTGAAGCACAAGAGCAAGGAGTTCATCATCAACACACCATTTGTTACTTCTTGGAGAGTGGTGTCTCCTAGATTGGCTAGGTGTCACTTGGGAGCCTCCGACAAGATTGTGGAGTTGAACCAAGGAGTTTGTAAGGGCAAGGAGATCGCCTACTTCATGAAGATCTACCGCTAGTGAGGCAAGTCCTTCGTGGGCGACAGCCGTGATGGAATAGACAAGGTTGCTTCTTCGTGGACCCTTCGTGGGTCCGTGGACTCGCGCAACCGTTATCCTCCGTGGGTTGAAGTCTCCATCAATGTGGATGTACGATAGCACCACCTATCGGAACCATGACAAAAACATCCGTGTCTCCAATTGCGTTTGAATCCTCCAAACCCTTCCCTTTACATTCTTGCAAGTTGCATGTTTTACTTTCCGCTGCTCATATACTCTTTTGCATGCTTGCTTGAATTGTGTGGAGATTGCTTGACTTGTGCTAAGATAGCTAAAATCTGCCAAGAACTAAAATTGGGAAAAGGCTAGATTTTTATTTGGTCAAGTAGTCTAATCACCCCCCCTCTAGACATACTTTCGATCCTACAAGTGGTATCAGAGTTTTGGTCTCCATTTGCTTTGATTTCCATAGCTTTTGGTGATCATAGCCTTGGTTTCACAACCTAGGAGAGTATGGCGTCCAGCGAGGGAAATTATCACCGTAGAGGTCCTTACTTTGATGGCACTAATTTTGCTAGTTGGAAGCATAAGATGAAAATGCATATTCTTGGACATAACCCCGCCGTTTGGGCTATTGTGTGTATTGGCCTGCAAGGTGAATTCTTTGATGGGAAAGAACCTAACCGTGAAGCCACCGCGGAAGAGTTGAAAATGCTGGAATACAACGCTCAAGCTTGTGATATCCTCTTCAACGGATTGTGCCCCGAAGAATTCAACAAAATCAGCCGTCTTGAGAATGCAAAGGAAATTTGGGATACTTTGATTGATATGCACGAAGGTACCGACTCCGTCAAGGAATCCAAATTGGATGTGCTTCAAAGTCAACTTGACAAGTTCAAAATGAAGGATGGTGAAGGTGTCGCTGAAATGTACTCTAGACTTGCTCTTATCACAAATGAGATTGCCGGCTTAGGGAGTGAAGAGATGACCGATAGATTCATCATCAAGAAGATCCTAAGAGCCTTAGATGGAAAATATGATACCGTGTGCACATTGATCCAAATGATGCCCAATTACAAAGATCTCAAGCCAACGGAAGTCATCGGGAGAATTGTTGCTCATGAGATGTCACTCAAGGATAAAGAGGAACTACACAACAAATCAAGTGGTGCTTACAAAGCCTCATGTGAAGCCCCCACATCATCGAGTGAGAAACAAACCTTCAATGAAGAATTGAGCTTAATGGTGAAGAACTTCAACAAGTTCTACAAGAGTAGAAGCAAAGAGAGAAGCTCCAAGTCAAGGTCCTACAATGACAAAAGATCTTCTAGTCGAGAGCGAAATTGCTACAATTGTGGAAGGCCCGAACACTATTCCAATGAGTGTACGGCCCCCTACAAGAGAAGAGAAGATTCTCCCAAGAGAAGAAGTAGAAGAGAAGAATCACCATCTAGAGAAAAAAGGAGTAGAGATGATCGTTATGAACGAAGACCCTCACGGAGAAGCAAGGATTCGGAAAGAAAGGACAAGTCATCAAGGAGCTACACAAAACGAAGACATCAAGCTCATGTTGGTGAATGGGTATCCGGCTCCGACTTCGACAACCACTCCGAGAGAAGCTATCACTCCGACTCCGAATATACTCAAGATGAAGGTGTTGCCGGTCAAGTACTTGTGACAACCAACTCCTACGACATATTTGACTCACCAAATGAAGGAGTTGGAACATGCTTCATGGCTAAAGGCCCAAAGGTATCACACCCCGAGTATGTTGATTTTAATAGTGATGAAGATGACTTGTTAGGTGATGATGATTTACTTGTTGACAACTCTAGTGATGAATACTATGATGAAACATCAATTAATCATGCTAATCAAGATAAAACGAATGACAATGATAAGGAGAAGATTGAGTCTCTAACTAAAGAACTAAACACTCTTAAGTTAGCTCATGAAACTATCTTAGGAGATCATCGAGAACTTTCAAGGACTCATGAGAAATTGCGCTTTGAAAAGCTCAACCTTGAGCAAGAGCATGAGTTCTTAAAAGCAATCAATGATGATCTTCGTAAGAAAAGTTCTTCTTACATTGCCAAGCGTTTACTCTTATCCACTTACATGCCTCAAGTCAAGTCTAGTAACAAGAACAAGAAAGATTCTTCCTCTAGTAGTAACAATAATCATGCTAAATCCAATATTGTTGCTTCTAGTAGTTCTCTTGATTCCACTAATGATTCTCTTAGCCAAGTTACACTTGAGCAAGAAAATAGCTTATTGAAGGGAATTATAGAGAAAGGTGTTACAAGAGCCTTGCCGGAAGTAAGCAATTCGAGGAAATTGTACGCAAGCAAGGAAGGCACCGGAAAAATCAAGGTGTTGGTTTTGAACGAAAGTTTAATGCCAATGGAGTTGAGTGGGAAAAACATCAATACCCCAAGACGAAGTTTGTTCCTCAACAAGAGAAGTATGATCATACTTCTCTCAAAGGGACACAAGCTCAAGATGATCTTCCACCACAAGACCACAAGCAAAAAGGCAAGGACAAGCTTCAAGAGGAAATTGATGCATTTGAAAAAGCTCCTAAGGCCTTGGTCAAGTGGGTTCCCAAGACTACTTCAAGTTCCACTTCATCAAGTACAACTACAACACCGAGGATTCCCATCAAGATGGTGTGGATCACGAAGAAGAAGAACTAGAGAGTTCTTGAGGGTGACTCTGCCAACATACTTCACTCTTATCATCTTGGCAAAAACAAGTGCAATCAACTTCCACATATTGCACTAGTTCAAGGAGTCACAAACCCTCTTGTTGGTAAGACAAGGGACAAGATAACCTAAAAGCTTTCATAGACATCATCTTGTGTGTGCATCACTTTATGTCTATGGATATCCTTGTTTGTTCCTTGTGGGACTAACCCGTGTAGGTATTGAAAGTGCAACTCAATCCAATGGATAGCTTCAAATGATCTACATCAACATTGAGCATCCACATCTTCAATATCTACATGAAGTCATCATCGACAAAACCCAAGATTAGTTCATCCCTCTTAGGGAGGATCTCACATCTAGGGGGAGCTTTACTCTAAGAATTGAGCTAAAGCAACTCTAATGGTGTGAACACAACAAATGCTTTATATAAAAGTGGTAACCCCACTTGTGCTTAAACAATGAGTATGACCTATGATCAAATGTTCTCAGTTGACTCCTAAGTCAATATACTCATATATAGATGACCTAGTCATCGCCAGTTGTTTGATAGATACTAGAATTGGTTGTGCATGCTTTGCCACATATTTCAATTTCCATTTTATTGTGTGAGCATGTTGATTGCATATTTTACTCATTCGAGGACATCCACTTGTTGTTTTGATTGATTGGTTTTCTTTTCTTTTGCCAAGTGGATGGACAAGAATGCTAAGAACCCTCTCTAGCTATCTATACTTTTCTCGTCTCAAACTCTATTCATGCTACATCACAAAATTTGATCAAGTCAGATTCGAACCACTCTATGTGAGGAGCACTCGGAGTCCCCGATTCGTCATAGACTTAAACTTCCAAAACTTCTTTGTGCATTTCGGTCTGACCGATTCCTTCATTTCGGTCATACCGAGATCACTAAGTCGATCTAGATTTTCAATCTCGGTGCAACCGATTTGAACCTTTTGGTCACACCGAGTTTCAGTAACTGCTTGCAGTTATGAATCTCGGTGCCACCGAGTTGTTCCACTCGGTCACACCGACAGGGTCGGGCTATATATACTCACGGGCAAAATTTTAGAAATTTCTCCAAAACCCCTTCGCCCACGCATAGCTCGCTCTGCCTCCAGGGTCTCCGGATCGTCTTCCTCGTCGCCAGCCGCCTCCTGTCGCTGGTCTCCGCCGCCGTCAACGGAATTCTTCCCCGCCGTTGCCGCCATAGCGAGTTCATCGCCGAACTAGGGTATGGACTCGATCACAGTGCTATCCCCGTCCGATTCCTAGCACATTGTGTTCATTATGATTCTTACCACGATTGAAACGCTTCTATCCAGTCAAAACACTCCGTAGATTAGAGTTGAATTGAAAATTTAGGGTTTGGTTTCCGCCGAAACCATCTCGGACCATCCGAGTTGTGGAACTAGGTACCACCAATTCGGCTCAGGCCATTGCACATGTAATTTTCGGTCTGACCGAGAATTGCAAATCGGTGTGACCGAGTTCAGGACTTTGTGAAACCCTAGCAGTTTCGGTGCCACCGAACTGTGTCTCGGTCTGATCGAGTTCAGTAGTTTAGGTTCCAACAGCTGCTTCGGTATCACCAAGTTTACAAATCGGTTGATCCGAAATGCTTTCTGTGGAAAACTAAAACTAAGTTTTGACTCATTCTTTTGCAAAAACCTCGGCATTTTGTGATGTTCATCCACTCTATCTCATCTATATCTATTCACAGGGTCTGCTGTCAGTGTTTGCAATATGTCTGATCAGAGTGATAGCCAGAACAGGTCAGAGGAGCAGATTCACCTGAGTGAGGGCACTAGTCCCTCTAGCAGTTCAAATGATGGTAGCAGGAGCACTCCCAGCAACTTGCCCAAAGCTGCCACCAGAACAAGGAAGAAGAAAACTTCAGAGTCTGAGGATGAAGACTATGTGGCAGTTGAGGATGAGGCCACTTCCAAGAAGAAAGTGGTTAAGAAGGAATATAGCACTGCTGCTGCCACCAAGCCAGGCATGAAGCAAAAAGTTCCTGCAAAGAGAATTCCAAGGTCTAAGGCCAGAGCATTTACTCAAGTCCCTTTAGGATCTGAACCCAAAGAGGCTGCTGCAGAAGGGAAGAAGAGGAAGGAGAGGATCAAAAAGACCATTGCTAGAGTGCTTGGGAGATCCTCAATCATGAGAGATTCTGAAGAGGAAGAGGAAGAAGAGGTTGCTGCACCAGCACCTAAGGCCCAGAAGCTTATGGGTGATGCTATCAGGACAGGGACTGCTTCATCAAAGCCCAAAGAAGCACCCAAAGCAGCCTCCAAGCCCAAGAGTGCACCTAAGAGGAATACCAGGAGTATACCAGCTGCTGAGAAGAACAAGGCTCCAGTGCCTGAAATTGTTGCTGATGAAGATGATGAAGGACAAGTCCTGAGGAAGCTCAAACCCAAGATTCCAGACCACAATGATGCTCATCCTGTGGTTAAGAACATGAAGATCAGGAGAGACTCAGGGTTGAGGCTATGGAGAGAGACAGATCCATATGCTACAAGAAGAAGAACTGTTGTTGATTACAGGTTCCACACAAAGGAACAACAGGACTTCTATGAGACAGTGTTGTTGGACAAGAAGCTTATAGTGTGTGAAATGAGGTGGGTCGACTGGAAGTATATCAAGGAAAATGAGGAACACTATCCTGATGTGTTTGACAACTTCAGTGCTTGTGGAGTCGCAGACTTTGTTGAGCAGAAGCTCACAAAGTGGAATGAGGAGCTCATAATGCAATTCTACTCCACAGCACACTTCTATCCAGATGGCAGGATAGTATGGATGTCTGAAGGTACAAGGTACCACTCAACTATTGAGGAATGGGCAAATCTGATCAATGCTCCTAAGGAAGAAGAAGATGACTTGGATGTCTATGCCAAGAAGAAGATGGATCACAACTCTATGGCAAACATGTACAAGGAGATTCCTGAAGATGATCTTGAGACTCACCAGTTTGGGTCAGTAAAACACTTCCTGTCAGGGCTGCCTACAATCAATTGGATTCTTAGGCACACTCTCTTGGCCAAGTCTGGTGATCACAGAATGATCAGAGGCCATGCAATTAACTTGCTACATATATTTGATGTGCCACAGAAATTCAAGGTCATGAGCCTTATAGTTGAGACTATCAAGAGGACTGCAGCTGACCAGAAAAGAAGTTGTGGATATGCCCCACAGATCCAGGAGTTGATAAACTCAAAGATGGGCATAGGCACATACTTGTTGGATAAGGAACACTTGCCTATCTATCCTGACTTTGAGGACAATCAAGTTGTGATGAATGAGAATGAACCATCATCAGTACAAGCTCAAGAGAAGAAGGAGAAAGCAAAGAAAGAGAAGGCTGCCAAGATGCCAACTCAAGAGGAGGCATCTGAGTACTTTTTGAAAAGTAAGCAGGACCAGCTTGGTTATTTGATAGCATCAACTCTGAGGATTGAGAAGGGGTTGGCCACCCTGACTCAAAATCAGGAGAGCTTGGAAAGAATCGTGGAGCAAAAATTCTATGATTTAGATGTCAAAGTAATTGAGATTCAGTCAGTTGTGGAGCAGCTACAAGATGATATGCAGGAGAGGAAGGGCAGAACAATCACTGATGCATTTGCCAGAGTGCCTCGAGCTCAGAGATCAACTGCAGTGCCTGTTCCAGACACTAGAGCCACTTCATCTGCACCAGCTACAGCTTCAGCGCAATCAGCTCCAGCACCAACTCCATCAACTCCATCCACATCAACTGAAGCCTTCATCCTTGGCGTTCTCCGGACACCACCACCTGAAGACCAAGCCTGAGAGACGTTTTAGTGCTATGCATTTTCTATGAACTTTTTCGTAACTTGTTGCTAAAGGGGGAGAAAAATGTATAGATCATAGGCTTCGAGAGAGAGAGAGTTTGCTTTTATTCTCTCTTGTCTTCTTGGTTGAACTTTGTTTGTCTTTTGATTGCTTGAGATATTATGCTATTATCTGTGAGACATTGATGATCATGTGGTTGATCATAAGCTACACTTATGCTTGTTAGATAATATTATCTTACTTATCCTTATATGATCATTCACTTTGCTTGGTGATGAGTGCATGTATTTAATTCTTATCATTTTGAGCGCTCCACCAAGATGTATGTGACATGAAAGAGTAACCCATGATCCTAACTCATTGTGCATTTGCAGTCCAAAGCAAATCTTAAGATATGCACAAATTTAGAAAAAGCTCTTGCTTTTCACATACTTCTCAAAGCGACAATATCTTTCACTCTTATTATCATTTGTCGAAATTTTGATCTATATGTTGTCATCAATTACCAAAAAAGGGGAGATTGAAAGTGCAACTATCCCTGGATGGTTTTGGTAATCCTAACAACATATAGCTCATTGAGCTAACATTATTCCAATATTAATATTTCAGGAAAAGCTCAATGAATGGTATGGCATGGATGAGGAAAGTGGATCCCTCAAAATTCTAAGGACAAAAAGTTTGGCTCAAGCTTGAAGCTCAAGACTCTATATTTTATATTTTAGTGATCCAAGATCACATTGAGTCTATAGGAAAAGCCAATACTATTAAGGAGGGATGAGGTGTTGCTTAATGGCTTGCTTACTCAAAGTGCTTAGTGATATGCTCCAAGAACCCTCAACTACCTTCCCACATCTATATATGACCTAAACCAAAAGTCAAACTCGGCCCCACCGATTCTTTCTATCCGGCGCCACCAAGTTTCAAATGTCATAGCCACTGCCACAAACCCTAGCAAATCGGTCTCACCAATAGGGATCTCGGTCTCACCGAGATGGGATTGTAATCTCTCTGTTTCCCTTCGTAACGTTTCGGTCTTACCGAGATGAGCGATCGGTCCCACCGAGATTGCAATGTAAACTCTTTGTTTTCCTTTTGTAACATATCGGTCTCACCGAGATGAGCGAATCGGTCCCACCGAGTTTACCTGACCAACTCTCTGGTTAGCTTATTACCAAAATCGGTCCTACCAAGTTTGTGTAATCGGTCACACCGAGATTACGTTATGCCCTAAGCCTAACCATAGCGGTCCTGCCGAGTTGCATCTCAGTCCCACCGAAAATCCTAACGGTCACTAGGTTTGCTGAATCGGTCCGACCGAGTTTAACCATTAGGTCCCACCGAGTTTGGCAAATTGTGTGTAACGGTTAGATTTTGTGTGAAGGCTATATATACCCCTCCACCCACTCTTCATTCGTGGAGAGAGCCATCAGAACATACCTACACTTTCAATACACATTTTCTGAGAGAGAACCACCTACACTTGTGTTGAGGTCAAGATATTCCATTCCAGCCATATGAATCTTGATCTCTAGCCTTCCCCAAGTTGCTTTCCACTCAAATCTTCTTTCCACCAAATCCAAATCCTGTGAGAGAGAGTTGAGTGTTGGGGAGACTATCATTTGAAGCACAAGAGCAAGGAGTTCATCATCAACACACCATTTGTTACTTCTTGGAGAGTGGTGTCTCCTAGATTGGCTAGGTGTCACTTGGGAGCCTCCGACAAGATTGTGGAGTTGAACCAAGGAGTTTGTAAGGGCAAGGAGATCGCCTACTTCGTGAAGATCTACCGCTAGTGAGGCAAGTCCTTCGTGGGCGACGACTGTGATGGAATAGACAAGGTTGCTTCTTCGTGGACCCTTCGTGGGTGGAGCCCTCCGTGGACTCGTGCAACCGTTACCCTCCGTGGGTTGAAGTCTCCATCAACGTGGATGTACGATAGCACCACCTATCGGAACCACGACAAAAACATCCGTGTCTCCAATTGCGTTTGAATCCTTCAAACCCTTCCCTTTACATTCTTGCAAGTTGCATGCTTTACTTTCCGCTGCTCATATACTCTTTTGCATGCTTGCTTGAATTGTGTGGAGATTGCTTGACTTGTGCTAAGATAGCTAAAATCTGCCAAGAACTAAAATTGGGAAAAGGCTAGATTTTTATTTGGTCAAATAGTCTAATCACCCCCCCCCCTCTAGACATACTTTCGATCCTACATTATCGCAGACAGATTTTCTCAAATGCCTCATTTGATTTCATACCGCAAGACAACAAATGCTCATCATGTGGCAGAAATATTCTTTAAGTGGCCAGACTCAATGAAATTAAACATACTTCCATTCTAGTCAGTATTTGTTTGTCTTCTCCGGTTCTAAAAAAAAATTGTTTGTCTTCTTAGTTTTAGATATTGTTTTCCATAGTCTTCTAGCTATGAATAGAATGTTAAATCTTACGTAATGTTTTCTAGAATGGTCTAGCTATAAGTAGAAGTTAAGATGCAAAGGCTTAACCAAAGCCCGCAAACAAGTTTCTCACAACATCTACAACCGGACCCATGCACACACCAAACGTCCAGGTGCGCTGCCCGTTCAATGATCAAATGAAACAACACCACCCAACCGGGCCCCCATATCCGACACAAACGACTGGACTGGCCGATAGTCCCCATATCGTGCCCATATCTAGGGCACATATGGGGACGCCCGGATGCAGGTGCCACATCGGATCCGCTAGGGCCCGCGCCGCCCTCACCAATGCCCCACAAATACCTCACCACCTTGGACAAACCCTAGTCAAACCCTCACTTTCTCAGTCCGCACTTGTCCTCTCTGCTTCCTCCCAAATCCTTCCTCTTCCCTCCTCCATTGTCAATTTTGGTCAAGACTCCAACAGCGCCCCCGATCCCCATGGACTAGGACGGACTCATGAAGGAGAAGGACGACGGGTCTAGCAGCGCGCCAGACTAGGACGAGCTCGCGCTCCGCATAGCCATCCAACGTTCGCGCGTGGACACCGGCAGGAGCTCGAGCTCCATCGCATCCGCCGCAAGCCCCTCCACCTCACGCCGACGAAATGCAGGGCGCGACCGACCGTCCCGCTCCAGATCCGAAGCGCGTGCATCTTCCCTTCCACTCCCGCGCCAGCATCACCCGGGCAACGGTCGGTGCTCGTGCCCGCGGCTCGCGTGCGGATGCACATGCCAGAGTCGGAAGCGAAGGCGACCCGGTGGGGCGCATCACCCGGGCAACGGTCGGTGCTCGTGCCCGCGGCTCGCGTGCGGATGCACATGCCAGAGTCGGAAGCGAAGGCGACCCGGTGCGAGCGGTGGCCACAGCGAAGCCCGATTCTTCACACCCACAGGCGCGCTCCGTCCCCATCGACCCGAAGGAGGCACTTCTCTGCGAGGTCATGCGGCAGTTGCTGACCACGGCGGAGTCCAACACGCGGCGCCTTCGGTGCAAGAACGCGAAGGCGCTCAGCCTCAGGCTCGAGACGTCAGAGCGCCTCACGCGTGAGAAGGAGACCAAGGCCGCCCGCCATGCGAAGGAGCAACTACGTCTCCTCCGCCACCTCTCCGACTACATTTCTTCCGCATTGGAGAGCGTCTCCTCCGCCACCTCTCCGACTACATTTCTTCCGCACTGGAGAGCGGCACCACCATGGACGCCGACGCATAAATGGAGGAGATTGACCGCCACCGACAAACCTTTTGCTTGAGTTTTGGATTGAACTTACATATCAGTCTATATTCACTTATAGAGCGATATCTGGCGCATCACGTTGAATTAGTTAACCCCAGAAAATAAAAAAGGCACGAGGTGGAGTGCCGACCAAAATCCGTCTGTTTCGCTCACATTCCTCTGCTTCGTGTGTTTCATTTGCAGTGTGCACTTAACCTGTTTTTTTTTTTGGGTGAACCTGTTGGTTGATTTGCTTGCAGAAGCTTGTGTGAGAATATGAGTTCCCAGCTATGCCCACCGTGAAAGGATAGGACGAGTGAGGGCAACCATCATCAATTCAGTGAAGATATACTGCTAACTGCCTATTTTGAATAAAAGAAATACAATATAATACGAACAGCATGGTTTGGCAAACAGAGCTGAGAAATACTACCTCCGTCTCAAACTGTCTAGACTACAAAAACGTCTTACATTTTGAGATGGAGGTGGTACCTCACTTCCCAAGAGAGCAAACATTCAGAATGCATATTCCACCATAATTCATCAAAAAGAGCAATTCAAATTACGGAAGCTGCACTTTGCAAGTAGTATATCACTACCAACAGGCAAAATCACAACATGACATGGTGCAGTTGGGTGGCTGCACAGGCATTACTCTTTAGAAGACTGTTTCTAGGTAGTATTAATGTTATCGACAACACATTCCAGTAGACAGTTAAGATATACTGCAAACTGCCTGCGTTGAACAGAAAAAATATATACTATAATAGAATACCATGGTTTGACAAACAAAGCTGAGAAATATTTCACTTTCCAAGCTAGCAAACATCCAGAATGCATATTCCACTATATCCAATTCAACAAATAGAGCAATTCAAATTATGAAAGCTGCACTTTGCAAGAACACATCACTCTACCTACAGGCAAAATCACAACAAGACAGGGTGCCTAACAGTAGGGTGGCTGCACAGGCATCACCCTTTAGAACGCTGTTTCTAGGTATGGAACTTGGTATGGTTCATAGGTATATACTGCAACTCTGCAACACATTCTGGATGTTTGCTAAGGCTGAAGCGCCGGATGAATCACATAGCTTGTATCTGAACTAACTCAACACCACAAGCTACTTACAACTGCTGTACACAAATGAGGTTTTAGAGACTTGTGTCAAGTCTCTAAAACGTCTTATATTTGTTTACAGAGGGAGTAGAATTCTACCTCCTAATTGTATAGCTTAATGCTTGACCAAATATTGACACTTCTAGACATGCTAAACCATTCTTCAAAGTTGGTTAATCCAGTCATCTCTAAACACTAAGCTCCTAATAACAGTTCAAGTAAGTAACTCTACATAAACTACACTTCTGCTAATGCCTCTTGGCTTGAGTGATTCTGGAAATTAACCTTATACTCTCTCCGTCCAAGCTTGAAAAACGATCTTATATTGTGGGACGGAGGGAGTAGTGAATAAGAACATTGGACAACACCATAGTGATGGTGTATGCTTGTTAGCCTAAAAGGACAGGAACAGAATGACAACTGATGCATCTCTAAGTACATCATATACTGCATATAAAGAAAACATCATCATAAAACTAATTGGCCGTTGACAGAAAACAAAGAAAATCTAATGGGAAGAAAAGAACAACGTGTTTTCATGCTGTGACTTGAAATTGATCATATAACTGATATTCACCACACTATCAATTTATCAGTATCAAAGGAACGAAATTCCTTTTTACGAGTTGCAATAAATATCGGCAATAGCTCAGTTCAGGCAATTGAAACAACAGGAAGAGGATACCAAGTTGACCTGTTGTATTAGGAATCAAAACTTAGATCTAACAACAAACAACATAGCCACCGGACTCAGAAAAAGGTTTCACCTTTGTGGCCTGGCCACCCCTCATACCGCGGAGGGCTCCTCCATATCCCTGTCCCTGCCACGGCCGTTGGCGCCGGCGCCCCCACCGTGGTGAGGCGGGTCAACGGCACTGAGGCCCTCAGGCATGAGGGAGGCCGGGCGGTTCTCGATGACCTCGTCTATAAGCCCCCATTCGCGGGCCTCCTCGGGGTCCATGAAAAGGTCACGCTCCATGCACTGCTCGATCTTGTCGATGTTCTGGCCCGTGTGCTTGGCGTAGATCTTGTTGAGGCGGTCGCGCAGCTTGAGTATCTCCTTGGCCTGGATGGCGATGTCGGTGGCCTGGCCCTGGGCCCCGCCGGAGGGCTGGTGGATCATGACCCTGGCGTTGGGCAGCGCCCGCCTCTCCCCGCGCGCGCCGGCGGCGAGGAGGAGGGAGCCCATGGAGGCGGCCTGGCCGATGCAGATGGTGTTGACGGGGCAGCGGATGTACTGCATGGTGTCGTAGATGGCGAGCCCGGCGGTGACGACGCCCCCGGGGGAGTTGATGTAGAGGCTGATGGGCTTGAGCGGGTTCTCGGACTCGAGGAAGAGCAGCTGCGCGACGACGAGGGACGCCGTCTCGTCGGCGATGGGCCCGTGGATGCAGACGATCCGCTCCTTGAGCAGGCGGGAGAAGATGTCGTAGGCGCGCTCCCCGCGGGAGGTGGTCTCGACGACCATGGGCACGAGGCCGTACTCGCGGACGGAGGAGTAGCCCTCCGGCTCCGGCGGCTGGTAGGGAGCCGAGGAGAAGAAGGCCCGCGGCGGGGCGGCGACGGCGAGCCGGCGCGGCGCGGGCCCGAACGGGCCCGGGCTGGCCGAGTTGGGCCTGGACCTGGGCCTCGGCGCGAAGGCGGGCAGCGGGGAGGCGCCGGCTAGGTTGGCGACGGCGGAGGGCGTCATGGCTGCTGCTGCCGGTGGTCCTGGGGGCGTCCGGGGTGCGGATTTGTGGTCGGATGTGAGGCGGAAATAGCAAGGGAGGACTTATACCAAGGAAGGGGAGGAGAGTGTGAAACGGAGGAAACGGATAGGGCGAGGCGAGACGTCGAGACGGTGGTTGCGCTTCGATCCGCCGGATCGGATCTTTTCTTTTCTTCTCTTCTCTTCTCCTCTCCGGGGTGGGGTGGAGTGGGGGATCGGTGTTCCTCTCCCTGCCTTGCCTTGTTGCTTCTCCGTCTGGGCTTTCGCTTCTTTTCCAAGAAAGAATTTATTTTCTTTTCTGAGACAAAGAACGTCTGGGCTTTCGCTTGTTTTCCATGAAAGAATTTATATTTTTTTTCGAGACAAAGAAAGAATTCGATTTAGCCCACAGTAGTGGGAGAGTTCCTAGCTGGGCTCTCTACCATGCTAGTGATTTCGTTTTTGTTTTGTTGCAGGCTCGGTGGGCTTCGGCGTTTTTCTGCACAGGTAGACGAGCACACGCCAAGGACGTAACGAGGGGTGAAGCAACCATTCTAGTCCGCTAAAACTGCATCCCGATACGTGTCTCCGTCTCTCACGCCACGACCATTACCTAGGACTACCGCATCGTCCAGCGGCTGCGGCAGGGCCAGGTCGGCCGGGGGAGCAGCACCTCGCGCCGTGGAAGCCGCGGTGGCGGCTGTGCGACGTGCACGTAGTCACGTACGCGTGAGTGACTCATGTGCGGAGGAACGCTCCATTGGCGTTTTTCTGCACTAGGAGTACGTTTTTCTGCAATCCGTGACGGTTGCGGTCGCCGTCCTCGCAAACTCCCAGCGCACGTTTGTGCTTCTTTCTTTCTACTGTAGGCCTCCTTTGCTTAGTAGAAATTTTTTACTCTTCCTGTCCATATTAATTGTCGTTCAAATGGATGTTCTAGTTATATTTTAACCTAAAATCTAAAAAATGCGCGCGCTATTTCATTGCTACGAGCGGCCGCTCTGTTACACACATGCATGTGTATTTATTTTTGTCTCGTAATGCATGTTGATGCTGGCATTAAATGTATTCACACTAGTCTCATCAGTTAGAGAAAACAGATCCATATACTTTTATTTTGAGATTTCATATTCTTTTAAAGCCGTATCTTTTAAACCACATATTGGAATTCAGTTTTGTTTTCACCGTTGGATTCATCGCGATGAGATCTTTGAAACTAGATCCGCATGGATATATTTCGACGAATTTTTTTATGCCAACTTTGATGCTATATGGTGCAATAAAATATTATATTGTGCAACTTTAGTACTATATGGTGCAATTTTTTAAAAATTAGTTGGCTTGTAATTTAGTCTAGTTGTACAGACATTGATGTTTAGTTGGTTTATAATGTAGTCTAGTTGCACACACATTGATGTTTAGTTGCCAGAAGGACTAGTTGCACACACATATGCTCAGTTGACTTGTAATTTAGTCTAGATGCACACATATTGATGTTTAATTGGCAGGACACTAGTTGCATACACATATGCGCAATTGATAGGAGGAAGTAGATTTTTAATGCTAGATACACTATTCGAATAACAAATAATATGGATAGGAGGAAGTAGATTTTTTTTCTTCTCATGAAGCCTTTGGTTTGTGGGTTGAATTTCTAATCCTATATAGGATAGGAGTTCATCTTTCACATTTTAAAGAAAAAAACATTAGCCTACATTTAATAAAAATATACATCAAATGACGTCTTTTTTCCCATAGGAATTAAAATGTGTGTAGAAGGGGCTTCGTCATCGGAGCTGGAGCCATGGGTGTCGGAGTTAAATCTGGCAGATCGGGTAGGTGTCCCAAACAGGTAGTCTTGGCACGATGGTAACATGAGACACAAGTGTTTTGGGCTCTCTCGAAGAGATATATGTTGGAAAATGTAGTAGAAACGAAAAATCGGCCTGCGATCAAACCAAAAACACTATGAAGATCCACTAGCGGTTAAGATCGAATCATTATCAACTTCAAGTTGCAACGGAAGAAGAATTGGTGTAGCTCGTCGATGAAGTCCCTCGAACAGTTCACGAGCGATCCCTCGAACCAAAGACCAAAAACACGACCTCTCTACAGATTGCAAGCATTCGGGCTTCATGATCCGGCAGCGCTTCGTCGTCCAGAGCTAATCGTAGCCGGAGAATTAGAGGGGAAGAAGAGAACCATAAAGGGCTTCTCTATTATGAGGATTAGAGAGATCTAGGTCTAGCTCTAATTAGATCAACTCCAAATTAAAATTAGAACTGGAGAACTAGGGACTCCTCCCCCTTGCGCCGGCCCTAGGGGTGGAGGAGTCCCCTGAAGGAAATATGCCCTAGAGGCAATAATAAAGTTATTATTTATTTCCTTATAATCATGATAAATGTTTATTATTCATGCTAGAATTGTATTAACCGGAAACATAATACATGTGTGAATACATAGACAAACAAAGTGTCACTAGTATGCCTCTACTTGACTAGCTCGTTAATCAAAGATGGTTATGTTTCCTAACCATGAACAATGAGTTGTTATTTGATTAACGGGATCACATCATTAAGAGAATGATCTGATTGACATGACCCATTCCATTAGCTTAGCACCCGATCGTTTAGTATGTTGCTATTGCTTTCTTCATGACTTATACATGTTCCTATAACTGTGAGATTATGCAACTCCCGTTTACCGGAGGAACACTTTGGGTACTACCAAATGTCACAACGTAACTGGGTGATTATAAAGGAGTACTATAGGTGTCTCCAAAGGTACATGTTGGGTTGGCGTATTTCGAGATTAGGTTTTGTCACTCCGATTGTCGGAGAGGTATCTCTGGGCCCTCTCGGTAATGCACATCACATAAGCCTTGCAAGCATTGCAACTAATGAGTTAGTTGCGAGATGATGTATTACAGAACGAGTAAAGAGACTTGCCGATAACGAGATTGAACTAGGTATTGGATACCGACGATCGAATCTCGGGCAAGTAACATACCGATGACAAAGGGAACAACGTATGTTGTTATGCGGTCTGACCGATAAAGATCTTCGTAGAATATGTAGGAGCCAATATGGGCATCCAGGTCCCGCTATTGGTTATTGACCGGAGACGTGTCTCGGTCATGTCTACATTGTTCTCGAACCCGTAGGGTCCGCACGCTTAAGGTTACGATGACAGTTATATTATGAGTTTATGCATTTTGATGTACCGAAGGTTGTTCGGAGTCCCGGATGTGATCACGGACATGACGAGGAGTCTCGAAATGGTCGAGACGTAAAGATTGATATATTGGAAGCCTATGTTTGGATATCGAAAGTGTTCCGGGTGAAATCGGGATTTTACCGGAGTACCGGAAAGGTTACCGGAACCCCCCGGGAGCTAAATGGGCCATGATGGGCCTTAGTGGAAAAGAGAAGAGGCAGCCCTACATGGGCTGCGCGCCTCCCCCTTCCCCTAGTCCTATTAGGACTAGGAGAGGTGGTCGGCCCCCTCTCTCTCTTTTCCCCCTCCGCGAATCCTATTCCAACTAGGATTGGGGAGGGGGGGGGGAATCCTACTCCCAGAGGGAGTAGGACTCTCCTGGCGCGCCACACCTTGGCCGGCCAGCCTCCCCACCTCTAGTCCTTTATATACTGAGGCAGAGGCATCCTAGAACACACAAGTTGATCCACGTGATCTATTCCTTAGCCGTGTGCGGTGCCCCCAGCCACCATATTCCTCGATAATACTGTAGCAGAGTTTAGGCGAAGCCCTGCTGCTGTAGTACATCAAGATCGTCACCACACCGTCGTGCTGACGGAACTCTTCCCCGACACTTTGCTGGATCGGAGTCCGGGGATCGTCATCGAGCTGAACGTGTGCTCGAACTCAGAGGTGCCGTAGTTTCGGTGCTTGATCGGTTGGATCGTGAAGACATACGACTACTTCCTCTACGTTGTGTCAACGCTTCCGCAGTCGGTCTGCGTGGGTACGTAGACAGCACTCTCCCCTCTCGTTGCTATGCATCACCATGATCTTGCGTGTGCGTAGGAAATTTTTTGAAATTACTACGAAACCCAACAGTGGCATCCGAGCCTAGGTTATTTATGTTGATGTTATATGCACGAGTAGAACACAAGTGAGTTGTGGGCGATATAAGTCATACTGCCTACCAGCATGTCATACTTTGGTTCGGCGGCATTGTTGGACGAGACGACCCGGACCAACATTACGCGTACGCTTACGCGAGACCGGTTCCCCCGACGTGCTTTGCACATAGGTGGCTTGCAGGCGACTGTCTCTCCAACTTTAGTTGAACCAAGTATGGCTACGCCCGGTCCTTGCGAAGGTTAAAACGGAGTCTATTTGACAAACTATCGTTGTGGTTTTGATGCGTAGGTGAGATTGGTTCTTGCTTAAGCCTGTAGCAGCCACGTAAAACTTGCAACAACAAAGTAGAGGACGTCTAACTTGTTTTTGCAGGGCATGTTGTGATGTGATATGGTCAAGACATGATGCTGAATTTTATTGTATGAGATGATCATGTTTTGTAACCGAGTTATCGGCAACTAGCAGGAGCCTTATGGTTGTCGTTTTATTGTATGCAATGCAATCGCGATGTAATGCTTTACTTTATTACTAAACGGTAGTGATAGTCGTGGAAGCATAAGATTGGCGAGACGACAACGATGCTACGATGGAGATCAAGGTGTCGCGCCGGTGACGATGGTAATCACGACGGTGCTTCGAAGATGGAGATCACAAGCACAAGATGATGATGGCCATATCATATCACTTATATTGATTGCATGTGATGTTTATCTTTTATGCATCTTATCTTGCTTTCATTGACGGTAGCATTATAAGATGATCTCTCACTAAATTATCAAGAAGTGTTCTCCCTGAGTATGCACCGTTGCCAAAGTTCGTCGTGCCCAGACACCACGTGATGATCGGGTGTGATAAGCTCTACGTCCATCTACAACGGGTGCAAGCCAGTTTTTGCACACGTAGAATACTCAGGTTAAACTTGACGAGCCTAGCATATGCAGATATGGCCTCGGAACACGGAGACCGAAAGGTCGAGCGTGAATCATATAGTAGATATGATCAACATAACGATGTTTACCATTGAAAACTACTCCATCTCACGTGATGATCGGTTATGGTTTAGTAGATTTGGATCACGTGATCACTTAGAAGATTAGAGGGATGTCTATCTAAGTGGGAGTTCTTAAGTAATATGATTAATTGAACTTAAATTTATCATGAAATTAGTCCCTGATAGTATCTTGCTTGTTTATGTTGATTGTAGATAGATGGCTCGTGCTGTTGTTCCGTTGAATTTCAATGCGTTCCTTGAGAAAGCAAAGTTGAAAGATGATGGTAGCAATTACACGGACTGGGTCCGTAACTTGAGGATTATCCTCATTGTTGCACAGAAGAATTACGTCCTGGAAGCACCGCTGGGTGCCAGGCCTGCTGCTGGAGCAACACCAGATGTTATGAACGTCTGGCAGAGCAAAGCTGATGACTACTCGATAGTTCAGTGTGCCATGCTTTACGGCTTAGAATCGGGACTTCAACGACGTTTTGAATGTCATGGAGCATATGAGATGTTTCAGGAGTTGAAGTTAATATTTCAAGCAAATGCCCGGATTGAGAGATATGAAGTCTCCAATAAGTTCTATAGCTGCAAGATGGAGGAGAACAGTTCTGTCAGTGAGCATATACTCAAAATGTCTGGGTATAATAATCACTTGATTCAATTGGGAGTTAATCTTCCAGATGATTGCGTCATTGACAGAATTCTCCAATCACTGCCACCAAGCTACAAGAGCTTCGTGATGAACTATAATATGCAAGGGATGAACAAGACTATTCCCGAGCTCTTCGCAATGCTGAAAGCTGCGGAGGTAGAAATCAAGAAGGAGCATCAAGTGTTGATGGTCAACAAGACCACTAGTTTCAAGAAAAAGGGCAAAGGGAAGAAGAAGGGGAACTTCAAGAAGAACAACAAACAAGTTGCTGCTCAGGAGAAGAAACCCAAGTCTGGACCTAAGCCTGAAACTGAGTGCTTCTACTACAAGCAAACTGGTCACTGGAAGCGGAACTGCCCCAAGTATTTGGCGGATAAGAAGGATGGCAAGGTGAACAAAGGTATATGTGATATACATGTTATTGATGTGTACCTTACTAGAGCTCGCAGTAGCACCTGGGTATTTGATACTGGTTCTGTTGCTAATATTTGCAACTCGAAACAGGGACTACGGAATAAGCGGGCACTGGCAAAGGACGAGGTGACGATGCGCGTGGGAAACGGTTCCAAAGTCGATGTGATCGCGGTCGGCACGCTACCTCTACATCTACCTTCGGGATTAATATTAGACCTAAATAATTGTTATTTGGTGCCAGCGTTGAGCATGAACATTATATCTGGATCTTGTTTGATGCGAGACGGTTATTCATTTAAATCAGAGAATAATGGTTGTTCTATTTATATGAGTAATATCTTTTATGGTCATGCACCTTTGAAAAGTGGTCTATTTTTGATGAATCTCGATAGTAGTGATACACATATTCATAATGTTGAAGCCAAAAGATGCAGAGTTAATAATGAAAGTGCAACTTATTTGTGGCACTGTCGTTTAGGTCATATCGGTGTAAAGCGCATGAAGAAACTCCATACTGATGGACTTTTGGAACCACTTGATTATGATGTTGGGGAACGTTGCAGAAAACAAAATTTTCCTACGGTTTCACCAAGATCCATCTATGAGTTCATCTAGCAACGAGTGATCGGATGCATCTACATACCTTTGTAGATCGCGAGCGGAAGCGTTCAAAGAACGGGGATGAGGTAGTCGAACACGACGTGATCCAAATCACCGGAGATCCTAGCGCCGAACGGACGGCACCTCCGTGTTCAACACACGTACGGTCAGCGTAACGTCTCCTTCTTCTTGATCCAGCAAGGGGGAAGGAGAGGTTGAGGAAGATGGCTCCAGCAGCAGCACGACGGCGTGGTGATGATGGAGCTGCAGTACTCCGGCAGGGCTTCGCCAAGCGCTATGGAGGAGGAAGAGGTGTTGGAGAGGGAGAAGGAGGCAGCCAAAGGCATGGATGAAAAAGCCCTCCTTCCCCCACTATATATAGGAGGGCCTAGGGGGGGGGGCGCCGGCCCTAGGAGATCCAATCTCCTAGGGGGGCGGCGGCCAAGGGAGGTTTCCCTCCCCCCCAAGGCACCTAGGGGTGCCTTCCACTTGTGGGACTCTTCCCCTTTGGAAACCCTAGGCGCATGGGCCCCTTGGGGCTGGTGCCCTTGGCCCATGTAGGCCAAGGCGCACCCCCTTACAGCCCATGTAGCCCCCGGGGCAGGTGGACCCACCCGGTGGACCCCCGGGACCCTTCCGGTGGTCCCGGTACAATACCGGTGACCCCGAAACTTGTCCCGATGGCCGAAACAGCACTTCCTATATATAATTCTTTACCTCCGGACCATTCTGGAACTCCTCGTGACGTCCGGGATCTCATCCGGGACTCCGAACAACATTCGGGTTACTGCATATACATATCCCTACAACCCTAGCGTCACCGAACCTTAAGTGTGTAGACCCTACGGGTTCGGGAGATATGTAGACATGACCGAGACGACTCTCCGGTCAATAACCAACAGCGGGATCTGGATACCCATGTTGGCTCCCACATACTCCACGATGATCTCATTGGATGAACCACGATGTCGAGGATTCAAGCAACCCCGTATACAATTCCCTTTGTCAATCGATACGTTACTTGCCCGAGATTCGATCGTCGGTATCCCAATACCTCGTTCAATCTCGTTACCGGCAAGTCACTTTACTCGTACCGTAATGCATGATCCCGTGACCAGACACTTGGTCACTTTGAGCTCATTATGATGATGCATTACCGAGTGGGCCCAGTGATACCTCTCCATCATACGGAGTGACAAATCCCAGTCTTGATCCGTGTCAACCCAACAGACACTTTCGGAGATACCCGTAGTCTACCTTTATAGTCACCCAGTTATGTTGTGACGTTTGGTATACCCAAAGCACTCCTACGGTATCCGGGAGTTACACGATCTCATGGCCTAAGGAAAAGATACTTTGACATTGGAAAAACTCTAGCAAACGAACTATACGATCTTTAAGCTATGTTTAGGATTGGGTCTTGTCCATCACATCATTATCCTAATGATGTGATCTCGTTATCAATGACATCCAATGTCCATAGTCAGGAAACCATGACTATATGTTGATCAACGAGCTAGTCAACTAGAGGCTTACTAGGGACATGTTGGTGTCTGTTATTCACACATGTATTACGATTTCCGGATAACACAATTATAGCATGAATAAAGACAATTATCATGAACAAGGAAATATAATAATAATGCTTTTATTATTGCCTCTAGGGCATATTTCCAACAGTCTCCCACTTGCACTAGAGTCAATAATCTAGTTACATTGTGATGAATCGAACACCCATGGAATTCTGGTGTTGATCATGTTTTGCCCTAGGGAGAGGTTTAGTCAACGGATCTGCTACATTCAGGTCCGTATGCACTTTACAAATATCTATGTCTCCATCTTGAACATTTTCACGAATGGAGTTGAAGCGACGCTTGATGTGCCTTGTCTTCTTGTGAAACCTGGGCTCCTTGGCAAGTGCAATAGCTCCAGTGTTGTCACAGAAGAGTTTGATTGGCCCCGACGCATTGGGTATGACTCCTAGGTCGGTGATGAACTCCTTCACCCATATTGCTTCATGTGCTGCCTCCGAGGCTGCCATGTACTCCGCTTCACATGTAGATCCCGCCACGACGCTCTGCTTGCAACTGCACCAGCTTACTGCCCCACCATTCAAAATATACACGTATCCGGTTTGTGACTTAGAGTCATCCAGATCTGTGTCGAAGCTAGCGTCGACGTAACCCTTTACGATGAGCTCTTCGTCACCTCCATAAACGAGAAACATTTCCTTAGTCCTTTTCAGGTACTTCAGGATATTCTTGACCGCTGTCAAGTGTTCCTTGCCGGGATTACTTTGGTACCTTCCTACCAAACTTACGGCAAGGTTTACATCAGGTCTGGTACACAGCATGGCATACATAATAGAACCTATGGCTGAGGCATAGGGGATGACACTCATCTCTTCTATATCTTCTGCCATGGTCGGACATTGAGCTGAGCTCAATTTCACACCTTGCAGCACAGGCAAGAACCCCTTCTTAGACTGATCCATATTGAACTTCTTCAATATCTTATCAAGGTATGTGCTTTGTGAAAGACCTATGAGGCGTCTCGATCTATCTCTATAGATCTTGATTCCTAATATATAAGAAGCTTCACCAAGGTCCTTCATTGAAAAACTCTTATTCAAGTAGGCCTTGATGCTGTCCAAGAGTTCTATATCATTTCCCATCAAAAGTATGTCATCTACATATAATATGAGAAATGCTACAGTGCTCCCACTCACTTTCCTGTAAACGCAGGCTTCTCCATAAGTCTGCGTAAACCCAAACGCTTTGATCATCTCATCAAAGCGAATGTTCCAACTCCGAGATGCTTGCACCAGCCCATAAATCGAGCGTTGGAGCTTGGACACCTTGTTAGCATTCTTAGGATCGACAAAACCTTCCGGCTGCATCATATACAATTCTTCCTTAAGGAAACCATTAAGGAATGCCGTTTTGACATCCATTTGCCATATCTCATAATCGTAAAATGCGGCAATTGCTAACATGATTCGGACTGACTTTAGCTTCGCTACCGGTGAGAAAGTCTCATCGTAGTCAACCCCTTGAACTTGTCGATAACCCTTAGCGACAAGCCGAGCTTTATAGATGGTCACATTACCATCCGCGTCTGTCTTCTTCTTAAAGATCCATTTATTTTCTATGGCTCGCCGTTCAACGGGCAAGTCAGTCAAAGTCCATACTTCGTTTTCATACATGGATCCTATCTCGGATTTCATGGCTTCTAGCCATTTGTCGGAATCCGGGCCCGCCATCGCTTCTTCATAGTTCGAAGGTTCACCGTTGTCTAACAACATGATTTCTAAGACAGGGTTGCCGTACCACTCTGGTGCGGAACGTGTCCTTGTGGACCTTCGAATTTCAGTAGGAGCTTGATCAGAAGTATCTTGATCATTATCATTAACTTCCTCTCTAGTCGGTGCAGGCACCTCAGGAACATTTTCTTGAGTTGCGCCATTTTCCGGTTCAAGAGGTAATACTTCATCAAGTTCTACTTTCCTCCCACTTACTTCTTTCGAGAGAAACTCTTTCTCTAGAAAGGATCCATTCTTGGCAACAAAGATCTTGCCTTCGGATCTGAGGTAGAAGGTATACCCAATAGTTTCTTTAGGGTATCCTATGAAGATGCATTTTTCCGACTTGGGTTCGAGCTTTTCAGGTTGAAGTTTCTTGACATAAGCATCGCATCCCCAAACTTTTAGAAACGACAGCTTAGGTTTCTTCCCAAACCATAATTCATACGGTGTTGTCTCAACGGATTTCGACGGAGCCCTATTTAAAGTGAATGCGGCAGTCTCTAAAGCATAGCCCCAAAAAGATAGCGGTAAATCGGTAAGAGACATCATAGATCGCACCATATCTTATAGAGTGCGATTACGACGTTCGGACACACCATTACGCTGAGGTGTTCCAGGCGGCGTGAGTTGTGAAACTATTCCACATTTTCTTAAGTGTGTGCCAAATTCCTGACTCAAGTATTCTCCTCCATGATCTGATCTTAGAAACTTGATTTTCCTGTCACGTTGATTCTCAACCTCACTCTGAAATTCCTTGAACTTTTCAAAGGTTTCAGACTTGTGTTTCATTAAGTAGATATACCCATATCTACTCAAGTCATCGGTGAGGGTGAGAACATAACGATAGCCACCCCGAGCCTCAACACTCATTGGACCGCACACATCAGTATGTATGATTTCCAATAAGTTGGTTGCTCGCTCCATTGTTCCTGAGAACGGAGTCTAGGTCATTTTACCCATGAGGCATGGTTCGCACGTGTCAAATGATTCATAATCAAGAGACTCTAAAAGTCCATCTGCATGGAGCTTCTTCATGCGTTTGACACCTATGTGACCAAGGCGGCAGTGCCACAAGTATGTGGGACTATCGTTATCAACCTTACATATTTTGTTTTTCACACTATGAACATGTGTAGCATTACGTTCGAGGAAGAATAAACCATTCACCATCGGAGCATGACCATAAAACATATCTCTCATATAAATAGAACAACCATTATTCTCGGATTTAAATGAGTAGCCATCTCGAATTAAACGAGATCCCGATACAATGTTCATGCTCAAAGTTGGCACTAACTAACAATTATTGAGGTTTAAAACTAATCCCGTAGGTAAATGTAGAGGTAGCGTGCCGACGGCGATCACATTGACCTTGGAACCATTCCCGACGCGCATCGTCACCTCGTCCTTTGCCAGTCTCCGCTTATTCCGCAGCTCCTGCTTTGAGTTACAAATGTGAGCAACTGCACCGGTATCAAATACCCAGGAGCTACTACGAGTACTGGTAAGGTACACATCAATTACATGTATATCACATATACCTTTTGTTTTGCCGGCCTTCTTGTCCGCTAAGTATTTGGGGCAGTTCCGCTTCCAGTGACCACTTTCCTTGCAATAAAAGCACTCAGTCTCGGGCTTGGGTCCATTCTTTGGCTTCTTCCCGGTAGCTTGCTTGCCGGGCGCGGCAACTCCCTTGCCGTCCTTCTTGAAGTTCTTTTTACCCTTGCCCTTCTTGAACTTAGTGGTTTTATTCACCATCAACACTTGATGTTCCTTCTTGACTTCTACCTCTGCTGATTTCAACATAGCAAATACTTCAGGAATGGTCTTTTCCATCCCCTGCATATTGAAGTTCATCACAAAGCTCTTGTAGCTTGGTGGAAGCGACTGGAGGATTCTGTCAATGACCGCGTCATCCAGGAGATTAACTCCCAGCTGAGTCAAGTGGTTATGTAACCCAGACATAGTGAGTATGTGCTCACTAACAGAACTATTTTCCTCCATCTTACAGCTGAAGAATTTGTCGGAGACTTCATATCTCTCGACCCGGGCATGAGCTTGAAAAACCATTTTCAGCTCTTCGAACATCTCATATGCTCCATGTCTCTCAAAACGCTTTTGGAGCCTCGGCTCTAAGCTGTAAAGCATGCCACACTGAACGAGGGAGTAGTCATCGGTACGTGCCTACCAAGCGTTCATAACGTCTTGTTCTGCAGGGAGAACAGGTGCGTCACCCAGCGGTGCTTGTAGGACATAATCTTTCTTGGCAGCTATGAGGATGATCCTCAGGTTCCGGACCCAGTCCGTGTAGTTGCTGCCATCGTCTTTCAGCTTGGTTTTCTCTAGGAACGCGTTGAAGTTGAGGACTACGTTGGCCATTTGATCTACAAGACATATTGTAAATATTTTAGACTAAGTTCATCTAATCAAATTATTCAATGAACTCCCACTTAGATAGACATCCCTCTTCTAGTCATCTAAGTATAACATGATCCGAGTCAACTAGGCCGTGTCCGATCATCACGTGAGACGGACTAGTCAACATCGGTGAACATCTTCATGTTGATCGTATCTTCTATACGACTCATGCTCGACCTTTCAGTCTTCTATGTTCCGAGGCCATGTCTGTACATGCTAGGCTCGTCAAGTCAACCTAAGTGTTTGCATGTGTAAATCTGTCTTACACCCGTTGTATGTGAACGTTGGAATCTATCACACCCGATCATCACGTGATGCTTAGAAATGAACGAGCTGTCGCAACGGTGCACAGTTAGGGGGAACACTTCTTGAAATTATTATGAGGGATCATCTTATTTACTACCGTCGTTCTAAGACAAGATGCAAAAACATGATAAACATCACATGCAATCAAATAATAATAGTGACATGATATGGCCAATATCACATAGCTCCTTTGATCTCCATCTTGGGGCTCCATGATCATCTTGTCACCGGCATGACACCATGATCTCCATCATCATGATCTCCATCATTGTGTCTCCATGAAGTTGCTCGCCAACTATTACTTCTACTACTATGGCTAACGCATTTAGCAATAAAGTAAAGTAATTTACATGGCGTTTCTCAATGACACGCAGGTCATACAAAAATAAAGACAACTCCTATGGCTCCTGCCGGTTGTCATACTCATTGACATGCAAGTCGTGATTCCTATTACAATAGCATGAACAACTCATACATCACATATATATCATTCATCATTCATCACAACTTTGGCCATATCATATCATAAAGCACTTGCTGCAAAAACAAGTTAGACGTCCTCTAATTGTTGTTGCAAGTTTTACGTGGCTGAAGTAGGGTTCTAGCAAGAACGTTTTCTTACCTACGTGAAAGCCACAACGTGATTTGTCAACTTCTATTTACCCTTCATAAGGACCCTTTTCATCGAATCCGCTCCAACTAAAGTAGGAGAGACAGACACCTGCCAGCCACCTTATGCAACTTGTGCATGTTAGTCGGTGGAACCGGTCTCACGTAAGCGTACGTGTAAGGTTGGTCCGGGCCGCTTCATACCACAATACCGTTGAAGCAAGATAAGACTAGTAGCGGCAAGAAAGTTGACAACATCAACGCCCACAACAAATTGTGTTCTACTCGTGCAAGAGAACTACGCATAGACCTAGCTCATGATGCCACTGTTGGGGAACGTTGCAGAAAACAAAATTTTCCTACGGTTTCACCAAGATCCATCTATGAGTTCATCTAGCAACGAGTGATCGGATGCATCTACATACCTTTGTAGATCGCGAGCGGAAGCGTTCAAAGAATGGGGATGAGGTAGTCGAACACGACGTGATCCAAATCACCGGAGATCCTAGCGCCGAACGGACGGCACCTCCGTGTTCAACACACGTACGGTCAGCGTAACGTCTCCTTCTTCTTGATCCAGCAAGGGGGAAGGAGAGGTTGAGGAAGATGGCTCCAGCAGCAGCACGACGGCGTGGTGATGATGGAGCTGCAGTACTCCGGCAGGGCTTCGCCAAGCGCTATGGAGGAGGAGGAGGTGTTGGAGAGGGAGAAGGAGGCAGCCAAAGGCATGGATGAAAAAGCCCTCCTTCCCCCACTATATATAGGAGGGCCTAGGGGGGGGGGCGCCGGCCCTAGGAGATCCAATCTCCTAGGGGGGCGGCGGCCAAGGGAGGTTTCCCTCCCCCCCAAGGCACCTAGGGGTGCCTTCCACTTGTGGGACTCTTCCCCTTTGGAAATCCTAGGCGGATGGGCCCCTTGGGGCTGGTGCCCTTGGCCCATGTAGGCCAAGGCGCACCCCCTTACAGACCATGTAGCCCCCGGGGCAGGTGGACCCACCCGGTGGACCCCCGGGACCCTTCCGGTGGTCCCGGTACAATACCGGTGACCCCGAAACTTGTCCCGATGGCCGAAACAGCACTTCCTATATATAATTCTTTACCTCCGGACCATTCCGTAACTCCTCATGACGTCCGGGATCTCATCCGGGACTCCGAACAACATTCGGGTTACTGCATATACATATCCCTACAACCCTAGCGTCACCGAACCTTAAGTGTGTAGACCCTACGGGTTCGGGAGATATGTAGACATGACCGAGACGACTCTCCGGTCAATAACCAACAGCGGGATCTGGATACCCATGTTGGCTCCCACATACTCCACGATGATCTCATCAGATGAACCACGATGTCGCGGATTCAAGCAACCCCGTATACAATTCCCTTTGTCAATCGATATGTTACTTGCCCGAGATTCGATCGTCGGTATCCCAATACCTCGTTCAATCTCGTTACCGGCAAGTCACTTTACTCGTACCGTAATGCATGATCCCGTGACCAGACACTTGGTCACTTTGAGCTCATTATGATGATGCATTACCGAGTGGGCCCAGTGATACCTCTCCGTCATACGGAGTGACAAATCCCAGTCTTGATCCGTGTCAACCCAACAGACACTTTCAGAGATACCCGTAGTCTACCTTTATAGTCACCCAGTTATGTTGTGACGTTTGGTATACCCAAAGCACTCCTACGGTATCCGGGAGTTACACGATCTCATGGTCTAAGGAAAAGATACTTTGACATTGGAAAAACTCTAGCAAACGAACTATACGATCTTTAAGCTATGTTTAGGATTGGGTCTTGTCCATCACATCATTCTCCTAATGATGTGATCTCGTTATCAATGACATCCAATGTCCATACTCAGGAAACCATGACTATCTGTTGATCAACGAGCTAGTCAACTAGAGGCTTACTAGGGACATGTTGGTGTCTGTTATTCACACATGTATTACGATTTCCGGATAACACAATTATAGCATGAATAAAGACAATTATCATGAACAAGGAAATATAATAATAATGCTTTTATTATTGCCTCTAGGGCATATTTCCAACATATGAATCACTTGGTACTTGCGAACCGTGCCCATGGGCAAGATGACAAAAACACCGTTCTCCGGAACTATGGAGAGAGCAACAGATTTGTTGGAGATCATACATACAGATGTATGTGGTCCGATGAATATTGAGGCTCGTGGCGGATATCGTTATTTTCTCACCTTCACAGATGACTTAAGCAGATATGGGTATATCTACTTAATGAAACACAAGTCTGAAACATTCGAAAAGTTCAAAGAATTTCAGAGTGAAGTTGAAAATCATCGTAACAAGAAAATAAAGTTTCTACGATCTGATCGTGGAGGAGAATATTTGAGTTACGAGTTTGGTGTACATTTGAAAAATTGTGGAATAGTTTCGCAACTCACGCCACCCGAAACACCACAGCGTAATGGTGTGTCCGAACGTCGTAATCGTACTTTACAAGATATGGTGCGATCTATGATGTCTGTTACTGATTTACCGCTATCGTTTTGGGGATACGCTCTAGAGACGGCCGCATTCACGTTAAATAGGGCACCATCAAAATCCGTTGAGACGACGCCTTATGAACTGTGGTTTGGCAAGAAACCAAAGTTGTCGTTTCTTAAAGTTTGGGGCTGCGATGCTTATGTGAAAAAGCTTCAACCTGATAAGCTCGAACCCAAATCGGAGAAATGTGTCTTCATAGGATACCCAAAGGAGACTGTTGGGTACACCTTCTATCACAGATTCGAAGGCAAGACATTCGTTGCTAAGAATGGATCCTTTCTAGAGAAGGAGTTTCTCTCGAAAGAAGTGAGTGGGAGGAAAGTAGAACTTGACGAGGTAACTGTACCTGCTCCTTTATTGGAAAGTAGTACATCACAGAAAATTGTTTCTGCGACACCTACACCAATAAGTGAGGAAGCTAATGATGATAGTCATGAAACTTCAGATCAAGATACTACTGAACCTCGTAGATTAACCAGAGTAAGATCCGCGCCAGAGTGGTACGGTAATCCTGTTCTGGAAATCATGCTACTAGATCATGATGAACCTACGAACTATGAAGAAGCGATGGTGAGCCCAGATTCCGCAAAGTGGCTTGAAGCCATGAAATCTGAGATGGGATCCATGTATGAGAACAAAGTATGGACTTTGGTTGACTTGCCCGATGATCGGCAAGCAACTGAGAACAAATGGATCTTTAAGAAGAAGACTGACGCTGATGGTAATGTTACTGTCTACAAAGCTCGACTTGTCGCGAAAGGTTTTCGGCAAGTTCAAGGGATTGACTACGATGAGACCTTCTCACCCGTAGCGATGCTTAAGTCCGTCCGAATCATGTTAGCAATTGCCGCATTTTATGATTATGAAATTTGGGAAATGGATGTCAAAACTGCATTCCTGAATGGATTTCTGGAAGAAGAGTTGTATATGATGCAACCAGAAGGTTTTGTCGATCCAAAAGGAGCTAACAAAGTGTGCAAGCTCCAGCGATCCATTTATGGACTGGTGCAAGCCTCTCGGAGTTGGAATAAACGCTTTGATAGTGTGAACAAAGCATTTGGTTTTATACAGACTTTCGGAGAAGCCTGTATTTACAAGAAAGTGAGTGGGAGCTCTGTAGCATTTCTAATATTATATGTGGATGACATATTACTAATTGGAAATGATATAGAATTTCTGGATAGCATAAAGGGATACTTGAATAAGAGTTTTTCAATGAAAGACCTCGGTGAAGCTGCTTACATATTAGGCATAAAGATCTATAGAGATAGATCAAAACGCTTAATTGGACTTTCACAAACAACATACCTTGACAAAATTTTGAAGAAGTTCAAAATGGATCAAGCAAAGAAAGGATTCTTGCCTGTGTTACAAGGTGTGAAATTGAGTAAGACTCAATGCCCGACCACTGCAGAAGATAGAGAGAATATGAAAGATGTTCCCTATGCATCAGCCATAGGATCTATCATGTATGCAATGCAGTGTACCAGACCCGATGTGTGCCTTGCTATAAGTCTAGCAGGGAGGTACCAAAGTAATCCAGGAGTGGATCACTGGACAACGGTCAAGAACATCCTGAAATACCTGAAAAGGACTAAGGATATGTTTCTCGTATATGGAGGTGACAAAGAGCTCATCGTAAAAGGTTACATTGATGCAAGCTTTGACACTGATCCGGACGATTCTAAATCGCAAACCGGATACGTATTTACATTAAACGGTGGAGCTGTCAGTTGGTGCAGTTCTAAACAAAGCGTCGTAGCGGGATCTACATGTGAAGCGGAGTACATAGCCGCTTCGGAAGCAGCGAACGAAGGAGTCTGGATGAAGGAGTTCATATCCGATCTAGGTGTCATACCTAGTGCATCGGGTCCAATGAAAATCTTTTGTGACAATACTGGTGCAATTGCCTTGGCAAAGGAATCCAGATTTCACAAGAGAACCAAGCACATCAAGAGACGCTTCAATTCCATCCGGGATCTAGTCCAGGTGGGAGACATAGAGATTTGCAAGATACATACGGATCTGAATGTTGCAGACCCGTTGACTAAGCCTCTTCCACGAGCAAAACATGATCAGCACCAAGGCTCCATGGGTGTTAGAATCATTACGGTGTAATCTAGATTATTGACTCTAGTGCAAGTGGGAGACTGAAGGAAATATGCCCTAGAGGCAATAATAAAGTTATTATTTATTTCCTTATAATCATGATAAATGTTTATTATTCATGCTAGAATTGTATTAACCGGAAACATAATACATGTGTGAATACATAGACAAACAAAGTGTCACTAGTATGCCTCTACTTGACTAGCTTGTTAATCAAAGATGGTTATGTTTCCTAACCATGAACAATGAGTTGTTATTTGATTAACGGGATCACATCATTAAGAGAATGATCTGATTGACATGACCCATTCCATTAGCTTAGCACCCGATCGTTTAGTATGTTGCTATTGCTTTCTTCATGACTTATACATGTTCCTATAACTATGAGATTATGCAACTCTCGTTTACCGGAGGATCACTTTGGGTACTACCAAACGTCACAACGTAACTGGGTGATTATAAAGGAGTACTACAGGTGTCTCCAAAGGTACATGTTGGGTTGGCGTATTTCGAGATTAGGTTTTGTCACTCCGATTGTCGGAGAGGTATCTCTGGGCCCTCTCGGTAATGCACATCACATAAGCCTTGCAAGCATTGCAACTAATGAGTTAGTTGCAAGATGACGTATTACAGAACGAGTAAAGAGACTTGCCGGTAACGAGATTGAACTAGGTATTGGATACCGACGATCGAATCTCGGGCAAGTAACATACCGATGACAAAGGGAACAACGTATGTTGTTATGCGGTCTGACCGATAAAGATCTTCGTAGAATATGTAGGAGCCAATATGGGCATCCAGGTACCGCTATTGGTTATTGACCAGAGACGTGTCTCGGTCATGTCTACATTGTTCTCGAACCCGTAGGGTCCGCACGCTTAAGGTTACGATGACCGTTATATTATGAGTTTATGCATTTTGATGTACCGAAGGTTGTTCGGAGTCCCGGATGTGATCACAGACATGACGAGGAGTCTCGAAATGGTCGAGACGTAAAGATTGATATATTGGAAGCCTATGTTTGGATATCGGAAGTGTTCCGGGTGAAATCGGGATTTTACCGGAGTACCGGGAAGGTTACCGGAACCCCTCGGGAGCTAAATGGGCCATGATGGGCCTTAGTGGAGAAGAGAAGAGGCAGCCCTACATGGGCTGCGCACCTCCCCCTTCCCCTAGTCCTATTAGGACTAGGAGAGGTGGCCGGCCCCCTCTCTCTCTTTTCCCCCTCCGCGAATCCTATTCCAACTAGGATTGGGGGGGGGGGGAATCCTACTCCCAGAGGGAGTAGGACTCTCCTGGCGCGCCACACCTTGGCCGGCCAGCCTCCCCACCTCTAGTCCTTTATATACTGAGGCAGAGGCATCCTAGAACACACAAGTTGATCCACGTGATCTATTCCTTAGTCGTGTGCGGTGCCCCCAGCCACCATATTCCTCGATAATACTGTAGCAGAGTTTAGGCGAAGCCCTGCTGCTGTAGTACATCAAGATCGTCACCACACCGTCGTGCTGACGGAACTCTTCCCCGATACTTTGCTGGATCGGAGTCCGGGGATCGTCATCGAGCTGAACGTGTGCTCGAACTCGGAGGTGCCGTAGTTTCGGTGCTTGATCGGTTGGATCGTGAAGACGTACGACTACTTCCTCTACGTTGTGTCAACGCTTCCGCAGTCGGTCTGCGTGGGTACGTAGACATCACTCTCCCCTCTCGTTGCTATGCATCACCATGATCTTGCGTGTGCATAGGATTTTTTTTTGAAATTACTACGAAACCCAACATCCCCCTCCACCTCCAATTCGGCCACCCCTAGCTTGTCATACAAGCTAGGGGCGCCATATATTGTTATTGGGCCCTAGTATTTTCCTTGACTCGTTGATATTTAATTAAATATAAAAGCCTCCTAATCAATATTAGAGCATTTTATTATTAATTTAACATCTTCAGAAACATTTTCCACCTATATATTGATTCCCGGTATTACCGGGTAAACCCTTTAACTCTTCCGGTAACTCCGGAACGCTCCCGGTTTCTCTCGAAACTATTTTTAATATTAATGAAACTATTTCATAAATATTTTCTCATAACTCTTCACCAATAACACTCAACAGATCATGATTCCCTTAAGCTTGTGACCCTGTAGGTTCAGTAAAACATAGACATGAACAAAACCCATTTTTATTCAATGATCAATAGCGGAACCGTGGACATCCATATTGATCCCTATGAATACACGAATGGCATTCGAGTGAACCTTTTGGTTATCATGTGCTATTCCCTTTGCTTCATGATACTTTACAAAAACCAAGGTGAAATATATCGGTATCCTCTTGAGTCATTCTCATGCTCACTATATCGGTCTCTGATAACCCACAAGTATAGGGGATCGCAACAACTTTCGAGGGTAGAGTATTCAACCCAAATTTATAGATTCGGCACAAGGGGAGCCAAAGAATATTTGAAGGTATTAGAAGCTGAGTTTTCAATTCAACCACACCTGGAGATTAATTATCTACAGTAATGTGATCGGTAGCAAAGTAATATGATAGTTTGGATAATAGTGACAGCAATAACAGTGATAGCAGTAGTTTTGTAACAAGGGCAACAGTAACGATAGCAGTAGTAACTTAGCAAGAACAATATAATGTAAATTCGTAGGCATTGGATCGGCGACTTGTTGGATGATATTCATCATGAGACAGTTATAACCTAGGGCGATACGGCACTAGCTCCAGTTCATCAATATAATGTAGGCATGTATTCCGTAAATAGTCATACGTGCTTATGGAAAGGACTTGGATGACATCTTTTGTCCTACCCTCCTGTGGCAGCGGGGTCCTATTGAAGGAAATATGCCCTAGAGGCAATAATAAAGTTGTTATTTGTAGTTCCTTATATCATGATAAATGTTTATTATTCATGCTAGAATTGTATTAACCGAAAACTTAGTACATGTGTGAATACATAGACAAAACAGAGTGTCCCTAGTATGCCTCTACTTGACTAGCTCGTTGATCAAAGATGGTTAAGTTTCCTAACCATAGACATATGTTGTCATTTGATGAACGGGATCACATCATTAGAGAATGATGTGATGGACAAGACCCATCCGTTAGCTTAGCATTATGATAGTTTAGTTTTATTGCTATTGCTTTCTTCATGACTTATACATATTCCTCTGACTATGAGATTATGCAACTCATGAATACCGGAGGAACACCTTGTGTGCTATCAAACGTCACAACATAACTGGGTGATTATAAGGATGCTCTACAGGTGTCTCCGAAGGTGTTTGTTGGGTTGGCATAGATCAAGATTAGGATTTGTCACTTCGAGTATCGGAGAGGTATCTCTGGGCCCTCTCGGTAATGCACATCACTATAAGCCTTGCAAGCAATGTGACTAATGAGTTAGTTGCGGGATGATGTATTACAGAACGAGTAAAGAGACTTGCCGGTAACAAGATTGAACTAGGTATGATGATACCGATGATCGAATCTCGGGCAAGTAACATACCTATGACAAAGGGAATGACGTATTTTGTTATGCGGTTTGATCGATAAAGATCTTCGTAGAATATGTAGGGACCAATATGAGCATCCAGGTTTCGCTATTGGTTATTGACCAGAGATGTGTCTCGTTCATGTCTACATAGTTCTCGATCCCGTAGGGTCTGCACGCTTAACGTTCGATGAAGATTTGTATTATGAGTTGTGTGTTTTGGTGACAGAAGTTTGTTCGGAGTCCCGGATGAGATCACAGACATGACGAGGAGTCTTGAAATGGTCGAGGGGTAAAGATTAATATATTGGAAGGTTATATACGGACACCGGAATGGTTCCGAAGAGGTTCAGGGATTTTTCGGAGTACCGAGAGGTTACCGGACCCCCCCCCCCCCCCGAGAAAGTTAATGGGCCTCATGGGCCAAAGTGGAGATGAGGAGGCAGGCCATGGGAGGTGGCACCCCCCTCCACCCCCTCTCCTTTATATACGGGGGCAGGGGGCACCCCAAAGGCACACCAATAGTTCTCTTAGCCGTGTGCGGTGCCCCCCTCCATAGTTTACTCCTCTGGTCATAGCGTCGTAGTGCTTAGGCGAAGCCCTGCACGGATCACATCACCATCACCGTCACCACGCTATCGTGTTGACGGAACACTCCGTCGACCCTCTGCTGGATCAAGAGTTCGAGGGACGTCATTGAGCCGAACGTGTGCTGAACACGGAGGTTCCGTACGTTCGGTACTAAGATCGGTTGGATCATGAAGACGTTCAACTACATCAACCGCGTTAACCTAACGCTTTCTCTTTCAGTCTATGAGGGTACGTGGACACACTCGCCCCCTCTCGTTGCTATGCATCTCCTAGATAGATCTTGCGTGATCGTAGGAAAATTTTGAAATTGCATGGTACGTTCCCCAACACCTATTGGAAACTAAGGGATATTAAGGCCTCCTTTTAATAGAGAACCGGAACAAAGCATTAACACGCGGTGAATACATTAACTCCTCAAACTACGGTCATCACCGGGAGTGGTCCCGACTATTGTCAGTCCGGGGTTGCCGGATCATAACACGTAGTAGGTGACTATAACTTGCAAGATCGGATCTAGAACATGGATATAATGGTGATAACATAAACGGTTCAGATCTGAAGTCATGGCACCCGGGCCCAAAGTGACAAGCATTAAGCATGGAAAAGTCATAGCAACATCAATCTTAGAACATAGTGGATACTAGGGATCAAGCCCTAACAAAACTAACTCAATTACATGATGAATCTCATCCAACTCCTCACCGACCAATGAGCCTACGAAGGAATTACTCACTCCCGATGGGGAGCATCATGGAATTGGCGATGGAGAAGGGTTGGTGATGACGAAGAACGAAGATCCCCCTCTCCGAAGCCCCAAACGGACTCCAGATCTGGCCTCCCGATGAAGAACGGGAGGTGACAGCGGCTCTGTCTCGTAGATCATGATAATTCTTTCTCCTTAATTTTTTTTCTGGAAAAATAGTTATTTATGGAGTTGGAATCAGGGTCTGCGGGGCCACCAGGTGGGGACAACCCACCTGGGCGCGCCAGGAGGGGGGCACCCTGGTGGGTTGTGCCCACCCAGGTGCCCCCCTCCGGTGGGTCTTGGCTCCAGAAATTCTTGTTTATTGTATAAAAATTCCTTGCAAAGTTTCGTTCCATTCCGAGAATTTTTATTTCTGCACAGAAACAACACCATGGTAGTTCTGCTGAAAACAACGTCAGTGCAGGGTTAGTTTCATTCAAATCATGCAAATTAGAGTCCAAAAGAAGAGGAAAAGTATTAGGAAAAATAGATACGTTGGAGACGTATCAACTCCCCCAAGCTTAAACCTTTGCTTGTCCTCAAGCAATTCAGTTGATAAACTGAAAGTGAAAAAGAAAAACTTTTATGAACTCTTTTGCTCTTGTTTGCATAAATAAGCTTAAACAACACCCAGGTTTTCAGTCAACATTATAACTAACCATGCTGACAATAACTCTTAAAGATTATATTAACTCATATCACTGACATAATCAGCTAGCGAGCAATAAAAAATCGTATTAAATTTTCATAGCATTCTGAGAACTTTTATTTTTGAGTCATTTTTTATTGCACGGGAAATTCAAAAAAACATACAAAACATGGTATTTTATTTTACGTAACTAATAAGAACAGAAAACAAAAATGTAGGGACAGAAGGTAGTGCTTACTAAATTCATCAACTTCATACCGCTCAAAAATGATACATTAATAAGGTTGAACAAGTCTTATTAACAACTACTTTCGATTAGCATGAAACCGAAGAACTTTCGTAGATCACTAAGTTACCTCAATGGGGATATGAATGTCCCCAACAATATGCATTTCATATTTCTTTTTGGCAGTAGGTAGAGGTATTTGAAAACTTCCAATAGTGATTGTCGGAGATTTTTCAATAGAATTAATACCATTCACTTGGAATTGTTTCTTCGGAAAGTGCACCGTATGCTCATTACCATTGATATGAAAAGTGATCTTGATTTTATTGCAATCAATAACAGCCCCTGCAGTATTCAAGAAGGGTCTACCAAGGATAATCAACATGTTGTCGTCCTCGGGCATCTCAAGTATAACAAAGTTAGTAAAAATAGTAACATTAGCAACAACAACGGGCACATCCTCACAAACACCGATAGGTATGGCAGTTGATTTACCAGCCATTTGCAAAGATATTTCAGTAGGTGTGAGTTTATTCAAATCAAATCTTTTATATAAAGAGAAATGCATAACACTAACACCAGCTCCTAAATCACACAAAGCAGTTTTCACATAATTATTTTTGATGGAGCAAGGTATAGTTGGTACTCCCGGATCTCCAAGTTTTTTAGGTACTCCATCTTTAAAAGTATAATTAGCAAGCATGATGGAGATTTCAGCTTCCGGTATTTTTCTCTTATTGGTGATGATGTCTTTCATATTCTTTGCATAAGGAGGCATTTTTAAGATATCGGTCAAGCGAGTACGCAAAAAGACTGGCCTCAGCATTTCGGCAAAGCGTTCAAATACTTCATCATCATTCTTTTTAGTTGAGTTAGGTGGAAAAGGCATAGGTTTTGTAACCCACGGTTCTCTTTCCTTACCGTGTTTTCTAGCCACAAAGTCTCTTTTATCATACCTTTTATTCTTAGGTTGTGGGTTATCAAGATCAACAGGTGGTTCTATCTCAACATCATTGTCTTGTTCTCTGTTATTATTAGGTTGAGAGTCTTCATGAACATCAGCATTATCTTTTTCATTATCACTAGGTGAATGTTCATTACCAGACTGAGTTTCAACATCAGAGATAGAAGTTTCATTATCATTATCAGGAGGTTTTTCTATTTCAGGTTCACTAGCAGATAATGAAAACATAACAACAATTTGTCTAAAACAAAATAGTATGTAAAGATATAATATTAAACTGTACTTCTATAACTCCAAAAATTCTAAAAAATAGGAAATAGTAGAAAAATTGTAATTCAGTACTGTGTAAAATTTCAGGAATTGATCACGTTCTGGCACAAAAGTAAAATTCATACACTAGACGCAATTTTTTTCTGCACGGGACCTAAGAAACATGCACTCGCAACATCCCAAGGGATCAACTTGGCAAAAAAATTAAAAGAAAAGATACCAAATAATTACTACAGTAGCAATAGTCATGCTGACACCCAAAAATAGTAAAGATAAATATTGGGTTGCTTCCCAACAAGCACTATTGTTTAATGCCCTATCGAGTTTTGTCATCTAAAAATAGATAATGTGTGGCTCTCATGATAGATTCATAAGGAGGCTTTACTCTCTTTCTTGGGAAGTGTTCCATACCTTTCATCAATGAAAATTGGAACCTTACATTTCCCTCCTTCATATCAACAATTGCACCTATAGTTCTTAAAAAGGGTCTTCCAAGTATGATAGGACATGCAAGATTGCATTCAATATCCAAAACAATAAATTCTGCAGGAACATAATTTCTATTTGCAATAATGAGCACATCATTTATTCTTCCCATAGGCTTATAGTATAATCCGCAAGGTGCAAATTTAACAAATATTCAGCCATATCATCAAAACCAAGAACATCATATAATGCTTTAGGCATAGTGGACACACTTGCTCCTAAATTACATAAAGCATTTGCATTCATAATTATTGATCTTAATTTTCATAGTAGGTTCCCGTCCATCATCTAATTTTCTAGGGATGGAACCTAAAGTTCAAGCTTTTGTTCATTAGCCTTAGTAAGTGCATACAAGATATGTTTAGTAAAAGATTTATTTTGATCATAGGCATTGGGTGAATTTTACATCGATTGCAAAAAGGAAATACATTCAGTAATAGAAAAATCACCATAATTAAATTCCTTGAAATCCAAAATAGTGGGTGGAAAACTACCTAAAGTCTTGACCTCTCCAAACCCACTTATATTAATTTTAGCATCAAGATTTTCACCCACTGGACAATTGGGACTCTGATACGTCTCCAACACATCTATAATTTTTTATTGTTCCATGCTATTATATTATCTGTTTTGGATGTTTTATATGCATTAATATACTATTTTATATTATTTTTGAGACTAACCTATTAACCTAGAGCCCAGTGCCAGTTTCTTTTTTTTCTTGTTTATGAGTTTCGCAGAAAAGGAATACCAAACGGAGTCCAAACGGAATAAAACCTTCGTGATGATTTTTCTTGGACCAGAAGACATCCAGGAGGCTTGGAGTGCAAGTCAGAAGAGCTACGAGGTGACCACAAGGGTGTAGGGCACGCCCCCTGCCTTCTGGGTCTCCCGTTACTCCCCTGACCTAATTCTTTCGCCTATATATTCACATATATTCTCAAACCACCACAAGTATCCATGAAAACACTTTTCCGCCGCCACAACCTTCTGTACGCGTGAGATCCCATCTAGGGGCCTTTTCTGGCATCCTGTCGGAGGGGGATTCAATCACGGAGGGCTTCTACATCAACCCTATTACCCTTCCGATGAAGCGTGAGTAGTTTACCTCAGACCTACGGGTCCATAGCTAGTAGCTAGATGACTTCTTCTCTCTCTTTGATTCTCAATACCATGTTCTCCTCGATGTTCTTGGAGATATATCCGATGTAATCTTCTTTTGCGGTGTGTTTGTCGAGATCCGATGAATTGTGGATTTATGATCAGCTTATCTATGAATACTATTTGAGCCTTCTCTGAATTCTTTTATGCATGATTTTATATCTTTGTAATTCTCTTCGAACTATCGGTTTAGTTTGGCCAACTAGATTGTTTTCTCTTGCAATGGAAGAAGTGCTTAGCTTTGGGTTTAATCTTGCGGTGTCCTTTCCCAGTGTTAGTAGGGGCAGTGTCGGGGATATACCCCGCGGTATGATCCGGCCGGAGTTATAACCCGGCTGGGACTTGGTAAACCAGCAGGTGTCAAGGCAGGTGGTAAACCGGCAGGTGTTAAGACAGACAAGTAAAACAGGCAGTTAACCCAGACGGTAAACCGACCGGTTGTTAAACCGGCTGACAGTTAAGACAGACAGGTAAAACAGGCAGTTAACGCAGACGGTAAACCGGCCGGTTGTTAAACCGGCTGATAGTTAAGACAGGGGTTAAGTCAGATGATAACTCAGCATATATTCTTAAACCGGCAGACAATCTTAAACCGGCAGAAGTTAACTCCCGGCAGACAATCTTAAACCGGCAGAAGTTAACTCCCGGCAGGCAATCTTAAATCGGCACCAGTTAACTCCCGACAGACAATCTTAAACCGGCACCAGTTAACTTCCGGCTGACAGTGGTAACTGGGTTGCCAGGCGTTATGAAGTCCGAGACGTTATGAAGCCCAAGATGTTAAGAAGCCCAAGAAGAGAAGTCATAATAGTTAAGTCTTAAGTCCGAGTTGGACTATACATGTAACCCGCCCCTTCAACATATATAAGGAGGGGCAGGGCTCCCCAAAGAGGGACAAGAAATAAGAAACAATCTTAAAGGGTTAGGGTTAACTGGGAGAGCCGGTTTACGGCGACTTCCTCATAATCATAATGAGAGGTAGCCTCAAACAGCACGTAGGGTTGTTACCGGATGATGTTTCCCGGGGCCCGAAGCTGTCTAAACCCTTGTCTTGCGTTGCGTCTCTCGATTCCACTCAACCCCTCTCAAACTACTACAAAGATGCATTGGCCTCACGACTAAGTCCTCACACTAGGACATCTGCCGTGACGATTCCACGACAGTTGGCGTCCACCGTGGGGCCTGCGCACAGTGGTATTGAGTTCTTGAAGGGATCTCTCCAAGGCATTGAGAAGTTCGCAAATTTTCAAATAAGGAAAGATTCAGTATGAAAGGATTCATATCAACTACAAGTTCATCTGTCAAGATCGGAGAAGTTTTTAGCGGCAGCATATACAAAATTCAGGTGCAAGAAAAGTTAAGGTTCCATCTATGTACGTCGCCGTCGCGTCGTCTTAATCCACCGAGTCCAAGGATGAACCGGTCCGGATCAAAGTTTGCAGGTGAGTCAAGTTAGAGACTAACCGGACGAGAAACAGTTGGGGGTGAAAAGTCTTTTGCTTGGCATCACGGGAAGAGCTAAATCTGCACGCGTACCAAGGCTGTCCGATCACATCAATCAACGAAAGATGCTACTCCTAGTACTACACGGAACCAGAGGCAAATTAGGAGGTGCACAAATATAGCTGCTACTAATGGCATGGACCAGCGTCCGACATGTTTTTTGCGACCCAGTTACGACCACTGTCAGCAAGCCGCAGCTCCGGCATGTTTTCCGCGACCATGTTTTTCGTGATCAAAATCAAACCAATAATGACTCGGAGAAGGATTGGGTCATGAGCGTACAACGTCACCGAGCCGTTTTTGACCTCATGCTGTTCGGCCGTTACTGCTTTTTCGCGGCTTTGATCTGCCTTGTTTCACTGCTGAGCCGCCGCTGGGTCGATCTCCTGCCTTGGAACCTCTCCGGATTAAATCGCGGAACCGCTGACAATGGGTTACCGGCTGTGTCTCCCACTGCGTGGTACCTGCTGCTGTTCCGGCGCACCACGGCGGGTCATCGCGCTGCTGCCAACCATCTTCAAAACGGCCTCGCATGAGCCTGTGAGTCGCCCCGCTGTGACCTTGAACCGCCACACCTGAGCTGCTCTGATCTTAACCCTGCAACATCCTTGCTCCAAGTCAACGTCTATGACTGTACTAAACCGCCCCGGCGCAAGCGGTTTGACACGGTCCGGGTTGACCCGCCCGTTATTGTCAGCTACGGGCTCGGCCGCTCCTCCGTCTGCATCTCCATCGGGATCCAAACCGCCGCCAAGCCTTGCCGCGCTGTGCCCCAGCCTCCTGAGCCGCCGGGCCGCCTTGCGCGTTGCCCATCCTTTGGCTCCACTGCGCCGGGCTGCCTTGTGCACTGCCGCATCCCAAACCGTCTCTGGCCAGTGCCATAACCCGGAGCCGCCTTCAAATCATCTGCTTCGAGCTCAAAAGTCATATTCTGAGCTCGAGCTCAGATGTTCCCTTTATCTCAGCCGTTGTGTAGCGCTAAGATTTGGACCACTGTCAGTATTTTACTCTGTATTTGGAGGAGTATGCCGGGCTTTTTCGCAGGTTGTGGCCCACTCAACCACCGCATTAAATGCAACGGCCGTCATTGTCACAACCACGGCTCAGATGAAGAGTTGCATCATGAGCCACGGCTCAGTCGTCAGCCACCAAACGGACGTCCCCCCACGGCACCCATTAATTCAGCTCCTCCCGCATCCTTCCACTGCAAGATTCCTCTGCTGCCATTGCTCGCTGTCATGGCCATGAGTCAGCAGAGACGGTAGCAGTTGGATCGTGCTCGCCAGTCCCCTCCACTTCACCTGCTTCTGGTTCCATAGCAGCCTCCGGATCAACATGAAGCTTATCATCGATGTAGACAGTAGCCACCAGCGCATGGCCGTGAACTGGCGAGCTCTGTTAAAAAACAAAAAGACCGGAAATTGTTCCAGCTCCCAGTTTTCTTCAAGGAAGAACAGTTGATGCAAAACAAGAACTGCATTCTGGAAACATCCCATCAAAATTATTGGCATACCTGAAATGATCCATTCGACATGCGGGAAACAACACTCCCATCTGATCGTGCAGACGCAGCCTGGTTCACATTTGCCTCTGGACCAACCCCCCCTTCTGAAAACTGAAACCATGCTTCCATTCTTACAAAAAGGGACAAGAGGAAGAAAGATCAGAGGGAGAAACAATTCAAAAACTAGAGCCACGTACCTCAGCGCCGCAGCCGATGCTTGCACCCAGTGTGACCCCTGTCAAAACAGAGTCGTACGCATCACCAATGGATCGCTCCATCTCCTAGTACACCTGAGATCTGTGTGCTCAAACCTTACCCCTGAGATTAGTTCAAAATAAGGCTGAAGCTAGCTCCATCTCTCTCCTTGGGCGTACGAGTTGCCACTGCTACATCTAATTACATGACGTCAATGCCAAAGCATTTTTACCTACATAAAAAAATTTATAAGCAATAATGGCACCACCACCACAAAGAAGCTCTTCTGATCAATCAAGAAATTTTAATGCGACGATATATACAAGTAGCGACAGCATGCAGGGCTGAACAGAAAACAGTCAAAAGCTCATGGAAGGCAACATGCAAGTATGAAACAGAGGACATCAAAGTGTCAAATCCCCCCCCCCCCCCGCGACCAAAGGTTAACAGCGCGCTGATGTATCACATCTATGACTGAACCTGAAAATAGACATAACGTAAAAGAGTTGAAACCCTTCGTTCAGATCCTAATTGACAACATCAACAAGAATGTTACATAATACAGACCCTAACAAACAAGTTACTTTGCTTAACTTCCATTCCTATTTGGCTACTACATTCCTCCTGGCATCCTAAGTTCCATTGCCTTAGTGCAGTTGCTTCGTCGATGTCCCTCGATACCACAGTTTTTGCATCTAGCAGGCTTCCGACGCTGCTTTGGGATGTCGCCACGGTCTGGACAAGCTGTTCGCTTGTGTGCTTGCCTACGGCATATGGTGCAAAATCTGGTCCTCTTGCTAAGTCCTTCATATGGAGATTTTTTCCTACTCGCTGTTGGCCGACCCATCTCCTTCCTTTTCGCTGGTGCCAGAAGCCCGTCCAAGCAGTTGCTTGTCCTTGACATCGAGTCAGTCTCTCCAAAATCAGCCATAGCTTGCTGCCCACTATGGTTCTGTTCTCTTACTACTATCATTGGGTTTGATTGGTTCACCACATCTCCCTTGTCTGCAAGCCTATCCTCTAGACCAAGACCATCTCTAATTTCTGCGTACGGTAACATTACTGACAAGTTCGACTTGAAGAGGTCCATCAACTGATTGTACACTTCCACACTGGTGTCACCGAGCCTGACCAGCTCCATCGCATGCATTACATGGTGAAGTGCCTTTACGCGTACGGGATGTTCTGCATACTGTCTTTCTGATATTGTGCTAAGTGTGCAGCAGTATGTCCCGAGCATCCTTCGTCCACCTCTTCACGATGCTTCGCTTGTATTTCTTTGGCCCAAATGAAATCTAGCACCTGTGACAGAAAAGCCACAACTCAATACTGGATCGGGAAATCCATCATTCAACCAGAAATGAATCAAAATGAACCGGCAATCATTAAGCACAAACTTTCAACACATGACTGCAAAGTAGGCCCATGTGTGCAAATTGTCCGCACTCACAGTCGAATTCATTGCCTCCGTCAAGCATAGTTACCTTGTATGACACTCTACACCACTTACTCTTTTCTGCTTCGCTATGGATTGCAACATATGTCTTGTGTGTCTCGATCTCTTCCACCTGATAAGCTTCACATTCGTACAATATATGACCAAACTGCTCAAACATGGCCCTTGTATATATCTTGCTAGCATGCCTCTCCACTGCCAGGTTTGCTCTCATGAGTGGCCTTCCTTGTATTTCTCATCAGTCAGCATCGTTCTAAAGTAATCTTTTATATGCAATGAGTGGCACAAATGTCGTACGAAATAGATTTTCAAGATAACACTTACAATTTGCATTCTTTTCTCTTCATAGTTCTCCTCTGATTCCCGGTCGAATTGTAGCCTCAAGTATTTGTGCACAAACATGTGCATTGGGCACCCAGGAGGCACGTGATTCTTCAGCATATGGTTCGCACTCTCACTCCTCTGTGAGTTGGTCGTCTTTGTACAAAAAACCCTTGAAATAAGGTTTAGCCCATTTCTTCTGAATCTCGAACAGCCGAGTCATTTATGGGTGTGCCCTTAGTTTGTATTTGTCCAACAGTAATTCCCACCCTTAATCAAATTCATCTTCTGTCAGCATATGGTTTATCACTTTATAAAATCCAGCCCTGAAATCACTTTCTTTGTGTACAGAGCACCCAACGACTCCTTTGCTTACTTCAAAATGTGCCATTTGCACCACCGGTGTGTCACCCCTGACATAATGTTATCGATAGCCAATTCCATAGCACGGTTTTGGTCTACAAAACAAGGGAACAAATCATAAACAACCATCTCTCTGTAGCACGAAAAATATACATCAGCTAGCCGACAATACAGAAGGAGGATTCATCATTTTTCCAAATATAGATAATACCTGCAAGTATTGTCACGAGTGGAGAACCACCCATCATTCTTACGAATTCTGAAAAAACCCACTTGAAACTCTCTTAGGTCTCATCGCAAACAAGAACACCAGCCATAATCACACTCTGGAAGTGTTTGTTAACCCCAACAAATAGGCCGAAAGGCATGTCATATAGGTTGGTACTGTATGTTGCGTCGAATGTTATGACATCCCCAAACGAGTACTACAGCCTGCTGCGCCCACTTGCCCACATCAGATTCTTGATTCTACCTTCACTGTAAGCTTGGACCCTGTGTTCTCGACACCAGCTGTCACCTGCAAAACGTTTACCAAATTTCGTCAGTTAGTAATTCCTGACAACAACTCAATTGATTCATTGAAGTAGTACCTAGAAGCAAAAATTCGTACTCACCGCACACCCACAAACTATTTCCTGCATCCATTTTGTCCTCTCCACGTTCAGCTGGATCTTATTGTATCAAATGCCAAAGCCCTTGTCCCATGAGTACAAATTCTAGAAGTCATACGCCTCACCCACCGAGTCAAATCTAGTGCCAATAACTAATGTAATCATATTATCAGCTGGGTTCCCAACAAAGCTCCTGACAGCCTTCTCAAATGCATTGGCGCGGGTTTGGGCAAGGTGCTGCAGCTCCAATCGTCAACCTTGCGAAAGCAGGCAACTATGAAATTAGTTTCCAAGGTTTCAACCATCATATCATATTAACTAAGTGCATCTTATGCCCTAGTTCTTCTAATCCAGCAGTCAATTTTTCTAAACTCACCTTGAATTTTTTAAATCCTGCAAAAATATGATTTTCCTTCCTATTCTGTCATAATCCATACACTAACTGAGCAAAACTATGACTCATTTTATCCTGCTCCAAATTGAATGCATGATCAAATACATCACTAACCTTTTGTTCCACCCAGGGGCTCGGGGATTCATCTTTCCGGTTGACAGTTCCAAAGCCGGGGGGGATATCTCCCTCCTTTCCACCGCCGCGTTAGCGACCGCCAAGATCTGGGCGTCCGCGCTGCCATCCGCCGGTGCTAGCTCCCCCGCACCCTGCTCCGCCACCAGTCCATCTCTCATCGCCGGTGCCTGCTCCACCACACCCTGATCCGGCAGTTGCTGCTCCGGCACAGGAGGTGGCACCATACTCTCGCCTGCCTCCTCCAGGAAAGAGGATCTGTTCGATGAGGAACCAAATCCATCTCAAGCACTAAATACAGATCACTAATTCAGGGACTAAACCATGGGAAAAAGAAGGATTTACATACCCGCGTATGGACTGCATCAAGAACTCCATGGTCTGTCGCCGGCTCGCCTTCTCTCGACGACTCCAGTCCCCAACCTGCAATAGGCCGAGAAGACACTAGACGGTGCATCCATTTCCCCCTGACCCCACCAACCGGAAAAGGCAACAACCTAATCCACGGATCAGACGTGCACGGCGATTCTGGTCCACGGCTCGCCTCGTCTTAGTCGAACGGCCGTCAGCCCACCGCATACGTATTTCTCAACAGTGTCCCTTTTCCAGCAGCCCACGAGCAATTGTATAAAGAAATGGCCCAGATCTATATGTAGTACTGAACGCCCAGGATAACGAGCTCATTTGAGCTCGGGTCCAATAACTCCACGTCCCTTCGAGCTGCCGCATCCGCGCTTGACCCAGCTTCGCACCACTGGCCTGACATCTTTGCCTCGAACGCCTGCTGCTTCTGCGGCTGAGACGAGCAGCAACGCTTCCAACCCGTCAGGACCATGACCCGCCTCGCCTCTGCTACTGTAGCTCTGCTATGGCCGGCATGCCTCTGCCGTTGCGGCCTCAAACCGGCGCCCCGCCATGGCTCTTCGCTGCTGTGAGGGCTCTCTGCACCACACCTCCGTCTCGCCGGTTCACGCCTCCGACGCTGCCTCGTCTCGCCTCTGTCTGCATCCCCGAGTCATCGCCATGACCCGCCTCTGCGTCGCTGCCTCTCAGTGCACTGAGCCGCCGCACCTCGGATCGCAAACCGGCGCCCCGCCATTGCCCTCCTCTGCCATGGGCCTCCTCGGCCTCCACTACTGCTGAGCCGGCCACAGGCGCCGTTGCTCACCGCTTCCGAGCAGCTGCCACGGCCTTGCTTTCATCGCTCAGAATCGCTGCCGGTTTGCGGGTCGTCTGACTCCGACTCCGCCTCGCCGCCGCATGTATGCCGGCGCCCTTCTGAGTCGCCTCCGCCTATAAGCCGCCTCGTGTTTGAATCGACATCTTGTTCAACCTACGACCGACCTCGCGTTTCGCGAGCCTGCGCCTCCGCTACTTCGCGCTGGTTCCTGCCTCCGCGCGCCTGACCCGCTTAGCGCCGGCTCTCGCACGCCCAGCCGGCTACCGCCCCGCGCCAGCCTGCTGCCTCTGCTCCACCCCGCCCGTCGCCGGGTCTCCACACCAGCTACCCGCCTGTGTAGATGGCAATGAGGAAAGCGTTGCCCGTGCGGTTGGTATTAAGGCCACAGATGAAGACATGCAAGTGGATACATTTGACTTGACTGTCATTGATAATCAGGGAAAACGAGATCTCTTCAGCTGAATGACCATCCTTCGCAAAACTCCGGTTTAATGCCGACTGTCCGTTGTTCGCCTAGCTGAATTTTTCCAGAGGAGACCTTGGGAAAAGCGTCCAATGAGAGGAAAAGATACAGGAGGGCACCTGTTGGCGTAAACAACAGCGATAGTGGTGGTCCGCTTCCTTAGGCTGGTTGTAATGGGGAGTATCATATAATAGTATCATGCATATGATACTAGTCTATGATACTACCTCTCTAATGCATAATACTCCCTCCGTCCGCCAAAGAGCGTACGTCTGGCTCCTAATTTTTTTCCAAAATAAGTGTACATCTGGCTCCCCCGCTGGTAATTTTCCATTCACCCCCCTGGTCTATGCCTCGAGGTCACCGCACCGAGCGACAACCCAATCCTCTCGTCCTCCCCCAAATCGAAGCCGGTCTTCCTCCTCTCCCCCCAAACTCTCTCCCTCCCGATCCAATCCCACATCACAGAGAGTCAATCATCCAATCCAACGCCATTGCTGGTGATGCAGAGATTAATGGCACCCGGTCCATATAAGCTGCCGGTAAGGTGTGCATCAAACCGCATCCATGGAAGGCGGCGGAGGAGAAGAAGCCGGCGATGGCCAGCAAGTCAAGGCCGTCGCGACGGCCGGCGGCGGAACACGCGGCCGCGGTGGATCTGGATCTGGAGGCCCTCGCCGTGCTCTGGCAGCCAGGTTCCGTCCTCGAAGACCAATCGAGTTCGGCGGAGCGGCGTCGGAGCAAAAATTTCCAGGTACTTAGAGCTGGTAGATGGAGCAGGGGTTGGCGGTGAAGCCGGTGTCGGGCACGTAGGCACTGTACCCTGTGGTGGAGCGGTTCATGCGGCTGGGCAGGACGGCCCGGCGGCAAGTGCTGGGCAAAACGGCGCACCGGCAGGTGCCGGGAAAGCTGGTCTTGGGGCTGACCAGGACGCCGTGGAGAAGACAAGCAATTCTACTACTCCGTGAGTACCAGTAGCTCTGTAAGTTTGGCGATGCAAGCTGTACTCCATGAATGAATAATCAAGTCTTGGTCTCTAACGTTGAGGCTTGCATGATCCGTTGCAATACAACGGTTATCTTGTCAATTAGTCCGGCTTTAGTCTGGCCAGATGCAAATCAGTTTAATCTTGTCAAGTATGAAAAGTAGTTGGCTGGATGCAATCTAAGTGTGGCTGCATATCATTGCAATCTTATCAAGTAGGTCGGCTGATGCAATCTTCGATTCGTACTATGGTTGGTAGATGACAGTGTCGTTACAATTTTCGGTTGCATAATTTGTATTATGTTGACGAACGAACAATAAGTCCTGGTCTTTGAAGTTACAGATGCTAGATGTTGGATATGAAAATATCAATTTTGTGCATACTAAATAAACAGTTGGATAAATAATTTTAACCCAAAGTCCAGCATTGCAAAAGTACAGCATTGCACCACATCTAATATTACAACTCCTAGTCAGCTAAGGCCTGCGTGATGCTCTCATATAGTTCGCGATCGCAGTCTAAAACATTAGGAAGATTTCCTGCTCATTCTAGGCCATCCTTGTACATGTGAGGGATCTTGTAGTCATTGCCTCCACCTCTCTTCATGACCTCAATTAAGCAACTTTGTAGTGTTAGGAAAATTCTGTTTATCTTATCAGCATCATAGGCATCATATTCATGATGCACATTGTTTATTAGCTCATCTAAATTGTTAGACACCAGCCTATCAGACACCAGCCTGCATACACACCATAGTCATCCTCGTCAACTTGAAGGTTCTGTAATGCTTCATCCATTGCTTGCACTTCCTCTTCCATGCTTTGGAAAACACCACCTTGGTCTTCAAGTTCGTCATCTACAAGATGTGGTCATGTGAGTAGTTGAATAAGATTTTAATTAAACATAAATTTATCTTACTTACCCGATTCATCTGATTCATGCAGGTCCTCTTCTCCTTGAGCAACATCAGCCTCATGTTCATCTTCTACCTCAAGACATTGCCCCGTGTTTAGATTGAAGTGACGTGCGGGCTGGAGTTCTTCATGCACGATTTTGAAAATCAAAAGTCATAACACAGGTCAAGATTTCTTTTTGACAAATTTAACTATGAATAGAGAATATTTTTACGGTCTTGGCTTTCTATAACAGGCACTTTTGAAAATTGTTTGTCTTGTCGCTTGTACGTTGTCAATGTAGTTTCAACACAAATTTATTTTACTAACCTGATTCATCCGGTTCATGTAGGTCCTCTTCTCCATGGACAACATCGGGCTCATGTTCATCTTCTACATTAAGAAATATGTTTAGATCGAAGTGAACAAGAAGAAGGATTGAACAAGAAGAATTGAATAGTTTAGCAAGGAGTACCTGGGTCCATGTTTAGATCGAAGTGATGTTCGGGTTGGAGTTCTTCATGCAAGGCAGCTCCATCTTCTTCTTGTACAGCTTGCTCATCCAAGGCAGCTTCATCTTCTTCCTGTACAGGTTGCCAATTGAGATCAGGCAACCTGCCATCTTCTTCCTCTCGCTCATCTGGTGCTGCTAAGTTCAAGTCGATGGCCATGGCTAGTGTGTGTGTGTGTGGTCTACTGTTTGGTCCATGTAAGCTGGCTTTGTAGCTGGGATTAGACCATTGATCTCCCTTCTAATTTTTGGGCGCCAAGTACCTTTGTTGTTTTACTAGTACTACAGCCGTTGGAGGGAACAGTGAAAGTTGGAGTACACTTGCTGGCGGGAAGCCATTTCTAGTATTTGGATTCCTTTTTGCTTGTTTGCATTAACTGCACACTATAATCGAAGCAACACAGCCGCTGCCAGCTACTTAAATGAGGAGAGTAAGGGGTTTTATGCAAAAATCCTTAATTTGTCTCCAAAGTGCCAGATGCACACTCTTTGGCGGACGGAGTATCATAGAGTAGTATCATGTAGTACCTTATTTATTGCCATGCATGACACATAGTAGCATAGCATTTATTATGATACGGTATCATGATATGATATTCAACCCTCTCTTTCTTCATTTAATGCTATGACACCTCATCAAAATTGTCTAGTTGGCATGCATGATACTAGCTATGATACTACCATTACGACCAGTCTTAGAGTTTTTCTAGAGCAAAGCAAAGCTTTATAACTTAACGGTGCACGGGCAAATCACCCGAAACACAAACAGCCACAGAAGGCAGTACACAAGTGTCCCAACCGATACTCTCGTTCGGTAGACACGAACGACCAAGTTTTGCTAGTTCATGTGCTACAGTGTTCGTAGTACGACGACAAACATTAATTTCCTGCTCGGAAAACCACAACTTGAGCTGATATTTGATGTCCTCGATGATGGCTGCATACGGTGAGGAATCCACCTTCCTGAGGTCTAGAGCTTCTCGGAGTAGCTGCGAGTCCGTTTCGAAAGTCATGCGAAGCGCTCCGACGTTCGCCGCCAAAGAGACCGCTTGGGACATGGCAATTACTTCCGCCGCAAACGGATCAGTAGTATGCTCCGTTCGTCCTGCACGAGCCAACATCACTTCTCCTATGTGGTCTGTGATGACCACCCCCCAAGACACAAAGGATTCTCCTGGAGTAAAAGCCCCATCAAGGTTGATCTTCACTCGATCTTGTTCGGGCGCCTGCCACTTGCCTTCCATAGCTTCCTTGGTTTTCTCCGTAAACAACTGCATGAACTCTAGTGTGTTGCTAAGCACACGTCTAGTGAGTTCCGACACTGGGATAGGCAGTTCTCCCTCTCGCACCTTGTTTCTGTTATTCCACCAATGCCACCAAAAGGTCAGGATGTGAACTCGCAATTTTTCATCTAGGTCCCATAGAAAGTCTTGCATTGCATGCACGGACGTAATTTGCTCCAACTGAACTCGGATTCGCTCAAGCTGCATATCCCTCCAGGCTTCCTTAACTGACTTGCATTTGACAAAAAGGTGAGCCCCATCCTCCTCCGCTAGACCACAGAATAGGCACTTTGTGGACTCTAGCTTGACTCCCCGCCTGCACAGATTTGTTCGTAGCGCTAGGGATTCATGCTTGATCCGCCAGGTGAACATTTGTATTTTCCGTGGGCATGGAAGCTTCCAGATTCTCTTCCACGACTGATCGTGACTTGTGTCGAGGGCGCCGGCGGGCATGGAGCTGCTGCCCGGGGTACCACCCCGTTTCTGTTTGTCAATCTGCACCTGCAGTTTGTAAGCACTCCGGACCGAATGGTTGCCTCGCTTATCGATATGCCAGGCCATGAAGTCATCTAGTCCCTCCCGGAGCGGGATTTGGAGAATGTGGCTAGCATCATCCGCCCAGAAGGTATCTCATATCAGGTCCTCATCCCAAGTCCCTGTGAGAGGATTGATCAGTTCACTAACATGGGTGAGTAAGCTCTATCCTCTTGGCGTAACTGTGCGGGACCATGCCCTGGGTATCCATGGATCGGACCAGATGTTCACCGCCGTGTCGTTCCCTGTCCACCATATATACCCTTGTTTGATTAAATCCAGCCCTGTTAAGATGCTACGCCAAGTATAAGAAATACCATCTCTCGGTACTGCCTCAAGGATGTCAGAGTTTGGGAAGTATTGTGCTTTCAGAATTCTGCCACACAAACTATCTGGGTTCTGTAGTAGACGCCAGCCTTGACGGGACAGCATAGCGATGTTGAAACTCTGCATGTCCCAAAAGCCTAGACCTCCCTGTGCTTTCGGCTTTGTCAAGGTCTCCCAACTCAGCCAATGCATTGTGTTCTCCTTATCCTGGTGACTCCACCAAAACTTTCCTATGAGTGTGTTAGGTTCTTGGCAGAAGGTTTTGGTAAGATCAAAGCACGACATCAGGAGTGTTGGGATCGCCTGTGCCACAACTTTCACCAAGGTTTCCTTTCCACTCTTCGCCAATAGCCGCTCCTGCCATCCATGTACACGGCCACACATGCAATGCTTGATGTATGAGAAGGTGCGTCTCCGGGACCGGCCAACATGTGGAAGACCAAGGTATCCGTCTTTCCAATCTTCACTCGTGATCCAAACCGCTGACTTGACCTGGTTTTTGGCAGCTATGTCAGTGTTTGGCGAGAACATGATGGCAGACTTCTCTGTGTTGATACATTGCCCCGAGCAGTTTTCATAGAGCTCGAGTATATCATGGAGGATAGCGGCCTCTTCCTGCTTTGCCTTCAGAAATATCACTAAATCATCGGCGAACAACAGGTGTGAAACACTCGACGCGTTTTGGCAAATTTTAACACCGCTAATCCTTCCTTGCTCCTCAGCTTCATGTAGTAGTGCGGACAAGCCTTCAGCATAGATCACAAAGAGATAGGGGGAGAGGGGATCCCCCTGCCTCAGACTACGCGTTGGGATAAACTGCTCCGTGAGGGTGCCATTCACTTTGATTTGATAGCGTACGGTTCTGACACACTTCATAATGAGATCCACCCACCTCCTCCGGAACTCCAGTTTGACAAGCATTGCTTCAAGGAAGTTCCTTTCAACACGGTCATAGGCCTTGCTCATATCCGCCTTTATAGCAGCCACTCCCTCCTTACCACTGCGTTTTTTTCTTAGAAAGTGTGAGGCTTCATACGCAACTACGACGTTATCAGTAATCAACCTGCCGGCGATAAATGCACTCTGATTTTCAGAGATGATATCTGGAAGCACAATCTTTAGCCGATTTGCCAACACCTTAGACACCAATTTGTACAAGACGTTGCACAAACTAATCGGGCGCAAGTCCTTAATTCTGCTTGGGTCTTTTACCTTGGGTATGAGGACAACCACCGTATCATTCCAGCCTTCCGAGATCGGCCCCCCATTGAGAACCGCCAAAACTTCTTCCACAATGTAGTCGCCCATGAAGTGCCAGTGGCGTTTAAAGACTATCGAAGGCATACCATCCGGGCCCGGTGCTTTCAGGTCACCAATATGATCTAGAGCAGCTTTCACCTCCTCACAAGTAAATTCTGCATCCAACACATTCAGCATTGCGGTGGTGACCCTCGACTGTACCTTGTGGATGAGTTCTTCCACTCGGTTGCCTGACGAGGAGGTGAATAGTTCCTGGAAATAAGAACAGACATAGTTAGTTAAACCACTCTCCTCTACTACCGACCCATCCTCCCTCCTAAGCTCCTTTATCTTGTTTGCCTTCTTCCTCACAGACGCCATGAGGTGGAAAAACGTGTGTTCCTATCTCCCTCCAGCAACCACCACACATGAGCTCTTTGCTTCCACATGGTATTTTTCTTCTCCTCTAACTAATTCACCAGGCATCTTAGGTTAGCTTCCTCATGTATCTTCTCTTGCGACACATCTTCCTTCATGCACTGCTCCAAATCTGCTTTCGCCTTCCTCAATCTACCTTCCAATGCACCCACCACTTCTTTGTCCCAAACCCGCATCTTCCCCGCAATCTCCTTTAGTGCATGAGCCACATCTCCCTCCCTGCTACTCCAGCTCCACTCCCAGGCTTCTCTAATAACCTCCTCACACCCCTCCTCCTGGAGCCATCTCGCCTCGAAATGAAATCCTCGATCTCCCCCTTTCCAGCTCCTGTCAAGCCCCTTCGTATTAACGATCACAGGGCGATGATCAGAGTGTCTTGGCAACCCGTTCACCACTGCAAACTCCGGGAATTTTTCGCGCCATTTGTCATCAGCAGTGGCTCTGTCCAATCTTTCACAGATATACGTGCTCAGCTCCTTGCTATGGTTCCTCTAGGTGAAGATATCTCCCTCAAACCCCAAATCTGTCAGCCCACACACCTCCAGCGCCTCCCGAAAGCCTTCCATCATCCCTTGCGATCTATCGGCGCCTCCCACATTTTCTACGCTCGAGAGAATCTCGTTAAAATCACCGAGACATAACCAAGGTCGGTCCTGTTGGTGTTGCTGATTGAGTAGCTTAAGTGTTGTCCAAGTCTCCTTCTTCCTCTCCGTTGCTGACTCCCCGTACACTCCTGTCAGTCGCCAGATTGAGCTATCTTCTTCTGTAACATCAACATCGATATGTCTCCTCCCATACGAACACAGCGAGATATTCAGCCCTTTCCTCTAGAACAACGCAACTCCTCTACTTCTCCCCACCGGATTCCAGACTAACATATTTGTCAACCCGAGCATCCACCTGAACCTATCCAACTCCTTCTCTGTGAGCCTCGTCTCCGCCAAGAATAAAACATCAGGATCCTCCACTCTCCCCATATCAAGGAGAGATCGAACTGCCGGGCCGTTCCCGAGTCCCCGACAGTTCCAACTGATAATTTTCATTGTGTCCGGCGGGGCTGTTCTAACAGCCCGGCCGATATCTCATTTATTTTGATGTTTCCTTCCTTCAAATCCTCTTCCGACGCCGCCTTGTTACCCTCCATGTGCCTCCCCCTTTTTTCCTCCTCCACAATTTCAGCATCCTCCCCCTCATGGCCCCTCTTATTCCCCACAATATTCACAGAAGTTTTTCCGTGTGCTCGGTTTTTGTCCTCACTCCTAGGCTTCTTGTGGAACTTCGACATTTTATTTGAAGTAGGCTTTCCCGCCGTCCCCTTACTACCTTTCTGTCCCCCATCAGTTTGCCCTTGCTCCATTGTTTCCTTCACCTCTGGTCCGCCTGCAACAACGGCCACCTGTTTACTTAACCCCCCCTGTTTCCTTCTCTAAGTCCCTTGGATCCGTTGTTGCCTCTCGATCAGAGTTGTCCTTTGTGTTTGGATCTCCTTGTATCTTTGCTGTGCTCATGTCAAGTTTTTTCGGCTTGCCCCCCCCCCCGTGTTGGTTCATGGCTACTCAATTTTGCAGGGCTCGTCACTTCCTCCTCACCATCACCCCTGCCTTCTTTTGTACCAGAGTTCAGCCCCTCTCCCTTCCTCCATGTTAAGCTATCACTGCCACTCCCCACTCCCCGATCTGCCCGTCAAGCGACTATGCCCAAAGAATCTGCCTCCTCCCCCGCTGCCTCCTCTCCCTTTCCAGTTGTGGTCCTCCTCCCCACTGAACTTCCTTCTACCAATGTCAGCTCTCAGCCAGGGACCGAATTGGGGGTCCTCTCCTTTCTTTACTTTGATGGAGAACTCCTTGGAGACATGACCGATTAGGCCACAAGTGTAGCAAAAGTCAGGGAGAAACTCGTATTCGAACCGGCACCACAGCCCCTCCTCCTCCTCTTCCTCCCTACCATCTATGCTCATCTTTTTCTTTCTCTTCTGAATTTCACTGCTATCTTCATCATCTAAGGTGAATCCCTGCATGATTGGTTTTCCAATATTCATCCTGACCTTAACTCTTAAAAATTTGCCAATTGCTTTCCCATCTACTCCAGCATCCGCCTCCACGAAACGCCCAATTATGTTCCCTATCTCCTCTGCCGACTCCTCGTGCATCATACCAAGGGGGAGATTGAAGATTCTCACCCAGATTAGAATATCATTGAACTCATAATCTTCAAATCTTTTACCCGGATCATATTCCTCTACCACCACAAAATCTTTATCAAACATCCACGGACCATCCTCTAAGGCCTTCCTCTTGCCGGATTCTTGTTTAAAGGTGAACACAAACCTATTATCTCCGGCCTCCCTACAATCAATCCCTTTAATCGGACACCAGATCCTGCCCAGGGATAAGAAGATCGCATCCGGATGAGCCGGCTTTTCAGACACCACCCGCCCGACTGCCTGATGATCCACCGCCTTCCCCTTCTGCTTCCCCACCAATCTGATCCTGACGCCCTTCCTCTCCTCCTCTGACAACCTCAGACTCTTCATCATTCCCGCTACTCCCTCCATCCTTCCCCTGCGACTCCAGAACTCCTCCTAGGGTTTATGGGTGTTTTACGACCGTGCGCCCTAGGGAGCACACAGAAGGCTGTGAGATGGATTGGTTTACGACGAGACTCGCTTTGAAAACGTGAGCGAGAGAACGGATTGTCGCCGAACGGGATCGATCTCACGCATGGAAGCCGAGATGCGCCAGCGTCCAAACCCTAATCGCCCCCGAGAATTTCAGAGCGATACCCAACCATCAGACGTGGGATGGACCCAGATCTCTTTCCGCTTCCTTAGAGTTGAGCTCAAAAAAACTGGATTAACAAGTTAATAGAGGGATATGCAAAGATTTGATCCTAGGTTTGGATTTAATGGAGGCACGTACACCGTTCAAACTTCCACGTGAAGACTGCTGCTGCATTCCTTACAAAAAGGACAAGGGAAGGCCGTGTGGTTACTAGTGCCACATCAGAACAGTCAAAGTGAGAAGTGCATTTGTACGGGCTATGTTTCTTTGTTTGATTTGTCCAGCATTATCAACATCAGCATATGCGTTCATCTGACAAGACATATCAAGTGATATCCATCTAAGTTTATTTTATTAAATATATTGTTTTCATCAAAGAACAATTACTTTGGTCTGTATATTTTTATGTGCAACAGATGTGGTGCCATGTTGTGCCTATGAAGTGTACATCAGCACCATCACGCACCGGCGTCTGCGCCCGCTTACTGATGGAACAGGTGTGCGCAAGTCGCTGCCCGTGTAGCTTAATTTACATCAACCCGCCGGAGCCGTGTTGAGCCGCCCTTGCCGCTTTGAGCCGCCGGGGTTATAATAAGTCGCTGGTCTTCCTGAGCCGTCGAAACTATATTGAGTCGCTGGTCTACCTGAGCCATCGAAACTATATTGAGTCGCTGGTCTACCTGAGCCATCTCTGTCGTGATAAACAAATCATCCGTCGTCCAAACAAATCAGGTGTTATCCCTCCTACGTATTTTGTTTGAAAACAATTACTCTGGCCTATATCTTTTTATACATGACAAGTTCTTGCTGTGAAAGTGATGCCTACCGCGGATGGCGCATGCTAGCTGTTCTACACCGGCATCTGCACATATCACACTAATGAATCGGAACACAAACGGCCGCCCCCGCAGTCCGGATTACATCAACTATGCCGCAGCCGACTCTCTTGTCCGCGTTGGCTTATAACACTGCAGCTAACTCGGCTATGATTAATTTCCGCTTTACCATGGTGATCATCAACCCCGCGGTGGATATTAATTGGCCTAACATATCAGAGTTATCCAATGCAGGACCCTAAACCTCCATATTGGTGCAAATTTAAAGGCCATCAGAAAATTTCTGGCTTAAAAAGAAGGATTCCGGTTTTAAATCCGGCTCAAGGGAAAGCCATCTCCCGCAAAACTTGGAAGCTCTCGGTATTTGGTTTAACAATTTCTGGTTCAAAAAGAGTAATCTCTCGCAAGTTCGAGTTCTCAGGAAAAATTAAAGGAACCAAAGAGAGTCTATTGCAAAAGCAAAGCTCAAACATAGGTGGCCCTTTGAGCACAGCTCGTAATATCATTTGGGGGCTTCCTGTTCAAACATAGGTGTATTCACCAAAGAGAACATAGCGTTACTACCCTCTCGATCCGGCTATCAAGCCAAAATTATCATAAGAGCATAGCTCTAGTTACTTCGGTAATCCGGCTATCAAGCCAATATTATCATAAGGGGCCAAAGAGAGTCTGTTGCACAGCACAGCTCAAACATGGGTATCCCTTGAGCACAGCTCACAATATCACTTGGGGGCTATGTTCGAACCATAGTCACACCTCTTAATAGGCTTAAAGCCACCAGGGAAATCACTTGGGGGCTTTGGTCGTATCCGAACCATAGTTTATACCCTCTTGATCAGCATAAGGGCATCAGGGAAATCACTTGGGGGCTCTGGTCGTATCCGAACCATAGCTACACCTCTTGATAGGCATAAGGCCACCAGGGAAATCACTTGGGAGCTATGCGTTCGAACCATAGTTACACCTCTTGATCAGCATAAGGGCACCAGGGAAATCACTTGGGGGCTTGGTCGTATTCGAACCATAGCTACACCTCTTGATCGGCGCAATGCCATAATTATGACTACATGGGGGCTCTGGTCGTATCCGAACCATAGCTTAAACCCTCTTGATCATACATATACATCATCATATATTACATCATGCATCATCATTACATCATCATAGCATGTATCATATGTGCATGGATATACCGGCTTATATGGCAGGAATCAGTTTTCAAACCGGGTCATATTATTCAAATCTTTAATAGCCAACATGGCTGGATTTTATTATGGTTATCAATAACCAATATTATGATTGAGGTTTTCAAAGTCGCTTCAGCGCAACGGATATGATTTATTATACAATGGAAGGAATAGTCCTGAGTCGCTGCAGGCTTACGACCCGGCACTTGGGGGCTACATTGTTCAAGTTGGGATTACATAAAATACACAAGTCTCATGTCGCTGCAAGCATGCACCATGACACTTGGGGGATAATGCAAAGACATTATTTGCTCACTTATTGAAGACCCGACTCATCACATCGTAATGAGCCGGCCCTTGGGGGCTACCAATTGCTCTTGTTAACAATTCATGGTACATAAATTTTCATCTATTATTAAAGGATCCACTGTTTAGTTGGTAAAGCACAAGGCTCTTAACCTTGTGGACGTGGGTTCAAGCCCCATGAGGGGGGTTACATCATATGATGTTATTTTCATTGAAGAATATATCAAGTCCCAGCTCAATATTATCGTATTGAGCCGGCCCTTGGGGGCTACACATTGCTGCTCAAGTTTACATGATCATATTTACAAAGTCCCTGCTCATTATTGCATAATAACCCGTCCCTTGGGGGCTACACCGGTTGAAGTTTTTATGAGCATGAGGCAATTTCAAATCCCAGGTTGCTGCAGGCATGACAACCCGGCACTTGGGGGCTACATGTGTGGAATACTCAGTTCTGACTGGTGATTGAGATGAAAAACCTGGATTTCTGTAAGCTTGTGACATTCATATTGAAGCAAGTCTTAAGCTGTTGCAATGCTACCTTCTTAAGACTTGGGGGCTACAAGTGATAGGCATATAAGAGGTATATTTTCAAGCTTGATGTTAACTATAATTTTGACCCGGTGCCATCAATATTTGTAAACCGACAATGATAAACCGGCAAGTTCTACATTCTTAAACCGGCCGAAGATCAAATGAGTATTTCAAAGGCCAATATTTTTATTAAGCATTGGGAGCTGAAGTCAAAGGAGTTATTCTTCACAAATATTTCTCTGTGACAAACCAATGTCAACAAATTGATTATGAAGCTGGTCCATTGACTCGGATTTTATAGAAGAGGGAAGTGACAAGGATTTAAGGATGATCAGGATCAGTTTAACATGGATAAATCCAAATTAAATTGGGAAGTGACACGTATTGTATTGTTTCCATCGAGGATAAAAAGATGGGGTTTACATCATATTGCTTGAGTTTATTCCTCTACATTATGTCATCTTACTGATACGTCTCCAACGTATCTATAATTTTTGATTGTTCCATGCTATTATATTATCTATTTTGGATGTTTAATGGGCTTTAATATGCTATTTCATATTATTTTTGGGACTAACCTATTAACCGGATCCCCAGTGCCAGCTTTTGTTTTTTTGCCTATTTTAGGGTTTTGCAGGAAAGGAATACGAAATGGCGTCCAAACATGATGAAACCCTCGCGATGATCTTTCTTGGACCGAAAGCAATCCAGAAGACTTGGAGTCGAAGTCTGGAACTCCAGAGGAAGCCACGAGGCAGGAAGGTGCGCCTAGGGGGGGTAGGTGCGCCCCCACCCTCGTGGGGCCCTCATAGCTCCACCGATGTACTTCTTTCGCCTATATATACTCTTATACCCTAGAAACATCAGGGAGAGCCATGAAACCACTTTTCCACTGCCGCAACCTTCTGTACCTATGAGATCCCATCTTGGGGCCTTTTCCGGCGATCTTCCGGAGGGGGAATCGATCACGGAGGGCTTCTACATCAACACCATTGCATCTCCGATGAAGCGTGAGTAGTCTACCACAGACCTTCGGGTCCATAGTTATTAGCTAGATGGTTTCTTCTCTCTCTTTGATTCTCAATACAAAGTTCTCCTCGATGTTCTTGGAGATCTATTCGATGTAATACTCTTTTGCGGTGTGTTTGTCGAGATCCGATGAATTGTGGATTTATGAACAAGATTATCTATGAATATTATTTGGTTCTTCTCTGAATTCTTATATGCATGATTTGATATCTTTCCAAGTCTCTTCGAATTATCGATTTAGTTTGGCCTACTAGATTGATCTTTCTTGCAATGGGAGAAGTGCTTAGCTTTGGGTTCAATCTTGCGGTGTCCTTTCCCAGTGAAAGTAGAGTCAGCAAGGCACTTATTGTATTGTTGCCATCGAGGATAAAAAGATGGGGTTTATATCATATTGCTTGAGTTTATCCCTCTACATCATGTCATCTTGCTTAATGCGTTACTCCATTCTCATGAACTTAATACTCTAGATGCATGCTGGATAGCGGTCGATGTGTGGAGTAATAGTAGTAGATGCAGAATCATATCGATCTACTTTACATGGATGCGATGCCTATATTCATGATCATTACCTTAGATATCTTCATAACTATGCACTTTTCTATCAATTGCTCAGCAGTAATTTGTTCACCCACCGTAATACATGCTATCTTAAGAGAAGCCACTAGTGAAACCAATGGCCCCCGGGTCTCTTTCCTATTATATTACATCTCTTTTATTTACATTGCATCTCATTTACTATTTTGCAATCTTCACTTTCCAATCCATGCAACAAAAATACCAAAAATATTTACTTTACTATCTCTGTTAGATCTCACTTTTGCGAATGACCGTGAAGGGATTGACAACCCCTTTATCATGTTGGTTGCAAGGTTCTTGATTGTTTGTGCAGGTACTAGGTAACTTGTGCGTTGTCTTATACTGGATTGATACCTTGGTTCTCAAAACTGAGGGAAATACTTACGCTACTTTGCTGCATCACCCTTTCCTCTTCAAGGGAAAACCAACGCATGCTCAAGAGGTAGCAAGAAGGATTTCTGGTGCTGTTGTCGGGGAGATCTACGCCAAGTCAAGACATACCAAGTACCCACCATAAACTCTTCTCCCTCGCATTACATTATTTTCCATTCACCTCTCGTTTTCCTCTCCCCCACTTCTAAAACAATTTTCAAAAAGATTCGCCATTTCTTCGCCTCTCTTTCGTTCGTTTTTCGTTTGCCCTTATGTCTTACTTGGATTTTTTGCTCGTTTGCTTGGTATAATTGCGCGTTTATTGCAAATCAGAACCAAAACTTATGGATCCTCATCCACTTGCTAATCTTTTAAGAGATCCAATTATGTCGAACCAATTGCTAGTGAGTTGAGTGCACTAGATTATCTTTATGAAGTTTTGCTTGAAATCTGTGAATCTGAAAATTGTGATGAAGTGTTTTATGAAGTTATTCACGATAGATCTTAGAATAAAAAGCATGATTGCAATGATGTTATTATAAATTCTATTAATATGAACTGTGCTAATAATATGCAAAACCCTAATCTTGGGGATGCTAATTTTGCTATGTCTACTACTTGTTGCAATGATCATGATTGGGGTGATTCTTCTTATAATCTTAAAAGTTTATTTAAGCCCCATGATGAATATGAGATTGATAATAATGTTTGAAATAATATTGAAAGTGGGTTTGGAAGAGTGTCAACTTTAGATCCCACATATTTGGATAACGTTCAATGTTATGAAGTTTTTGATAAAAGTGGGTACGGAGAGGTCATGACTTTATTTTATGATAATCCCACTATTTTGGAAGAGTGTCAATTTTGCATGCATGTGGATCATGAAGAGAAACTTTTATGTGATAGTTATATTGTTGAATTTGATTATGATCCTACATGTAATTATTATGAGAGAGGAAAATATGGTTGTAGAAATTTTTGTGTCACTAAATTACCTCTCGTTATGTTGAGATTGCTATTGTTTCTTTCTCCTTCCTTGCATATGCTAGTTTTTGCTTGCCTTGATAATTTGTTTGCTTATATAATGCCTATGCATAGGAAGTATGTTAGACTTAGATGTGATTTTCATATGCTTCATGATGCTCCCTTCGTGTTTCAATTGCTATCTTTCATGTGAGCATCATTAAAATTATAGATGCGCGTTAAACGATAGCGCTTGTTAGGAGGCAACCCAATTTTATTTTTGTTTTTTGCTTTTTGCTTCCTGTTTTTGTGTGTTAACACAATAATGCTACTGTTATGATTGTGTTTTTTTATATTTTAATTAGTATTTGTGCCAAGTAAATCCTTTAGGATCTTCTTGGATGATAGTTGTTTGATCTTGCTGAAAAAACAGAAACTTTTACGCTCACGAAATTAATTTTCATTTTTTACCTGAGAGCGATAAAATACCTACTCCACTTGCAGTAGATCAATATACAAATTTCTCGGGCCGTCCTAATTTTTCAGAATTTTTGTAGTTACTGAAGTATTTAAAAGTTACAGATTGCTACAGACTGTTCTGTTTTTGACAGATTCTATTTTTCGTGTGTTGTTTGCTTATTTTGATGAATCTATTAGTAGTATCTGGGGGTATGAACCATAGAGAAGTTGGAATACAGTAGGTTTAACACCAATATAAATAAAGAATGAGTTTATTACAGTACCTTAAAGTGGTGGTTTATTTTCTTATACTAACGGAGCTCATGAGATTTTCTGTTGAAGTTTTGTGTTGTGAAGTTTTCAAGTTTTTGGGTAAAGATTTGATGGATTTTGGAATAAGGAGTGGCAAGAGCCTAAGCTTGGGGATTCCCAAGGCACCCCAAGGTAAAATTCTAGGACAACCAAAAGCCTAAGCTTGGGGATGCCCCGGAAGGCATCCCCTCTTTCGTCTTCGTCTATCGGTAACTTTACTTGAGGCTATATTTTTATTCACCACATGATATGTGTTTTGCTTGGAGTGTCTTGTATTATTTGAGTCTTTCCTTTTTAGTTTACCACAATCATCCATGATGTACACATCTTTTGGGAGAGACACGCATGAATCGGAATTTATTAGAATACTCTATGTGCTTCACTTATATCTTTTGAGATAGATAATTTTGCTCTAGTGCTTCACTTATATCTTTTTAGAGCATGGTGGTGGTTTTATTTTATATAAATTACTGATCTCTCATGCTTCACTTATATTATTTTGAGAGTCTTTTAGAACAACATGGTAATTTTCTTTGGCTATAAAACTAGTCCTAATATGATGGGCATCCAAGATGGGTATAATAAAAACTTTCATATAAAGTGCATTGAATACTATGAGAAGTTTGATTCTTTATGATTGTATTGAGATATGAAGATGGTGCTATTAGAGTCATGCTAGTAGAGTAGTTGTGAATTTGAGAGATACTTGTGTTAAAGTTTGTGATTCCCGTAGCATGCACGTAAGGTGAACCGTTATGTGATGAAGTTGGATCATGATCTATTTTTTGATTGCCTTATGAGTGGCGGTCGGGGACGAGCGATGGTCTTTTCCTACCAATCTACCCCCTAGGAGCATGCACATAGTACTTAGTTTCGATAACTAATAGATTCTGCAATAAGTATGTGAGTTCTTTATGACTAATGTTGAGTCCATGGATTATATGCACTCTCACCCTTCCACCCTTGCTAGCATGTCTAGTACCGCGCAACTTTCGATGGTACCATAAACCCACCATTTACCTTCCTCAAAACAGCCACCATACCTACCTATTATGGCATTTCCATAGCCATTCCGAGATATATTGCCCTGCAACTTTCCACCGTTCCATTTATTATGACACGCTCCATCATTGTCATATTGCCTTGCATGATCATGTAGTTGACATCGTATTTGTGGCAAAGCCACCATTCATAATTCTTTCATACATGTTACTCTTGATTCATTGCACATCCCGGTACACCGCCGGAGGCATTCACATAGAGTCATATTTTGTTCTAAGTATCGAGTTGTAATTCTTGTGTTGTAAGTAAATAAAAGTGTGATGATCATCATTATTAGAGCATTGTCCTAGTGAGGAAAGGATGATGGAGACTATGATTCCCCCACAAGTCGGGATGAGACTCCGGACGAAAAAGATAAAAAAACAAAAAAAAGGCCAAAAAAGAGAGGGCCCAAAAAACAAAAAAAAGAGAAAAAGGGAGAAAGGACAATGCTACTATCCTTTTTTCCACACTTGTGCTTCAAAGTAGCACCATGATCTTCATGATAGAGAGTATCTTATTTTGTCACTTCCATATACTAGTGAGAATTTTTGATTATAGAACTTGGCTTGTATATTCCAACGATGGGCTTACTCAAAATGTCGTAGGTCATCGTGAGGAAGCAAGTTGGATGCACACCCACTTAGTTTCTTTTGTTGAGCTTTCATACATTTATAGCTCTAGTGCATCCGTTGCCTGGAAATCCCTACTCACTCACATTGATATCTATTGGTGGGTCCCTCCATAGCCCGTTGATACGCCTAGTTGATGTGAGACTATCTTCTTGTAGGACCGAAAGTATGTCTAGAGGGGGGGGGTGATTAGACTACTTGACCAAATAAAAATCTAGCGTTTTCCCAATTTTAATTCTTGGCAGATTTTAGCAACTTAGCACAAGCCAAGAAAACAACCTACACATGCAATTCTAAGAGTATAGCAGCGGAATGTAAAACAATTGCATATAAAGGTAAAGGGAGGAGTTTGGAGGGAGCAAACGCAATGTAGAAATAGAGATTTTTGGCGTGGTTACGATAGGTGGTGCTATCGTACATCCACGTTGATGGAGACTTCAACCCATGAAGGGTAACGGTTGCGCGAGTCCACGGAGGGCTCCACCCATGAAGGGTCCATGAAGAAGCAACCTTGTCTATCCCACCATGGCCATCGCCCACGAAGGCCTTTCCTCACTAGGGTAGATCTTCACGAAGTAGGCAATCTCCTTGCCCGTACAAACTCCTTGTTTCAACTCCGCAATCTTGACGGAGGCTCCCAAGTGACACCTAACCAATCTAGGAGACACCACTCTCCAAGAGGTAACAAATGGTGTGTTGATGATGAACTCTTTGCTCTTGTGCTTCAAATGATAGTCTCCCCAACACTCAACTCTCTCTCATAGGATAGGATTTGGTGGAAAGATGATTTGAGTGGAAAGCAACTTGGGGAAGGCTAGAGATCAAGATTTATGTGGTTGGAATGAAGTATCTTGACCTCAACACAAGTGTAGGTGGTTCTCTCTCAGAAAATGTATGTTGAAAGTGTAGGCATGTTCTGATGGCTCTCTCCATGAATGAAGAGTGGGTGGAGGGGTATATATAGCCTCCACACAAAATCTAACTATTACACACAAATCACCAAAGTCGGTGGGATCAAATCATACAACTCAGTCAGACCGATTTAGTTCATAATGTGACCGTTAGGGTTTTCAGTGGGACCGACATGTCATCTCGTTGGGACCGATATCATTAGGGTTAGGGCATAACGTAATCTCGGTGAGACCGATTTTGGTAATAGACTAACCAGAGAGTTGGTCAGGCAATCTCGGTGGGACCGATTCGCTCTCTCGGTAGGACCGAAACGTGACGAAAGGGAAACAGAGAGTTTGCATTGCAATCTCGATGGGACCGATCGCTCATCTCGGTTGGACCGAAACGTTACGAAGGGAAACAGAGAGATTACAATCCCATCTCGGTGAGACCGAGTTCCCTATCGATAGGACCAAAAAGACTAGGGTTTGTGGCAGTGGCTATGTCAAGTGAACTCGGTGGCGCCGGATAGATCAAATCAGTGGGGCCAAGTTTGAATTTTGGTTTGGGATATATTTGGATATGAGAAAGTGGTTGAGGATTGTGGATCATATCACTAAGCACTTTGAGCAAGAACCTTATTAAGCAACACCTCATCCTCTCTTAATAGTATTGGCTTTTCCTATGGACTCAATGTCATCTTGGATCACTAAAATGAAATGTAGAGTCTTGTGCTTTGAGCTTGAGCCAATCCTTCTGTCCTTAGAATTTTGAGGGGTCCACTTTCTAATCCATGCCATGCCAATCATTGAGCTTTTCCTGAAATATTTATCTTCAAGTAGCATTAGCTCAATGAGCTATATGTTGTTAGGAATTACCAAAACCACCCAGGGATAGTTGCACTTTCAATCTCCCCCTTTTTGGCAATTGATGACAACATATAGATCAAAGCTTCAACAAATGATTATAAGATTGAAAAACATCATCGCTTTGAGAAGTATGTGATAAGCAAGAGCTCCCCCTAAATTTGTGCATTATTTAAAATTTTCTTTTGAATGCAAATGCACAATCGATTAGGATCATGGGTTACTCTTCCATGTCACATACATCTTGGTGGAGCACTCAAAATGATAGAAATTAAAAGCATGCACTCATCACCAAGCAAGTGAATGATCATATATGGAATATAAAGGATAGCATCATTCAACCAAACATTAAGGTAGCATATGATCAACCACATGATCATATGAGTATCTCACAAGGACATAAAGTATCTCACACAAGCACACAATAAAGTAGTTCAACCAAAATAGCAAGAGAGACAAAAAGCAAGACACTCTCTCTCGAAGCCTATGATCTATACATATTTCTCCCCCTTTGGCAACAAGTTACTGATACGTCTCCGTCGTATCTACTTTTCCAAACACTTTTTCCCTTGTTTTGGACTCTAATTTGTATGATTTGAATGGAACTAACCCAGACTGACGCTGTTTTCAGCAGAATTACCATGGTGTTGTTTTATGTGCATAAAACAAATATTCTTGGAATGACCTGAAACTCCACGGGAGGTCTTAGAAAAATAATAAAAAATCCCCACCAAATATGAAGACCAGGGGGCCCACACACTTTCCATGAGGGTGGGGGGCACGCCCCCCTAGGGCGCGCCCCCTACCTCATGGGCCCCCTGGAGACCCTCCGATGCCAACTCCAACTCTATATATTGAGTTTCGACGAGAAAAAAATCAGAGAGAAGAAATCATCGCGTTTTACGATATGGAGCCGCCGCCAAGCCCTAAAACCTCTCGGGAGGGCTGATCTGGAGTCCGTTCGGGGCTTCGGAGAGGGGGATTCATCGCCGTCGTCATCATCAACCATCCTCCATCACCAATTCATGATGCTCACCGCCGTGCGTGAGTAATTCCATCGTAGGCTTGCTGGACGGTGATGGGTTGGATGAGATTTATCATGTAATCGAGTTAGTTTTGTTAGGGCTTGATCCCTAGTATCCACTATGTTCTGAGATTGATGTTGCTATGACTTTGCTATGCTTAATGCTTGTCACTAGGACCCGAGTGCCATGATTTCAGATCTGAACCTATTATGTTTTCATGAATATATGTGAGTTCTAGATCCTATCTTGCAAGTCTATAGTCACCTACTATGTGTTATGATCCGGCAACCCCGAAGTGACAATAATCGGGACCACTCCCGGTGATGACCGTAGTTTGAGGAGTTCATGTATTCACTATGTGCTAATGCTTTGTTCTGGTTCTCTATTAAAAGGAGGCCTTAATATCCCTAAGTTTCCAATAGGACCCCGCTGCCACGGGAGGGTAGGACAAAAGATGTCATGCAAGTTCTTTTCCATAAGCACGTATGACTATATACGGAATACATGCCTACATTACATTGACGAATTGGAGCTAGTTCTGTGTCACCCTATGTTATGACTGTTACATGATGAACCGCATCCGGCATAATTATCCATCGCTGATCCGGTGCCTATGAGTTTTCCATATACTGGTTCTCGCTTATTTACTTTTCCGCTGCTACTGTTACAATCACTACAAAATACCAAAAACATTACTTTTGATGTCTTTACTTTTGATGTCTTTACTTTTGTTGTCGCTACCACTACTATCATATTACTTTGCTACTAAACACTTTGCTGCAGATACTAAGTTTCCAGGTGTGGTTGAATTGACAACTCAGCTGCTAATACTTGAGAATATTCTTTGGCTCCCCTTGTGTCGAAGCAATAAATTTGGGTTGAATACTCTACCCTCGAAAGCTGTTGCGATCCCCTATACTTGTGGGTTATCAGTTACCAACAATTTTGAAAATGCATAGTGCTATACGTCTCTCAGGCTTGGTCTTCGGGAGGTGGTGTAGATAGAACTCCAAGGATGAAGGCTTCCGATGAAGTAGTTGGAGCTGATGGAGTGGGTGCTGGAGGTGGCACTGGAGCTGTAGCTGTTGGTGCTGACACTGAAGCTCTAGCATCTTAGACTGGCACTGCAGCAGACCTTGGACCTCGTGGCACACGCTTAAAAGCATCAGTGGTTGCTTTTCCTCTCCTCTCCTCTGCTTCCTCCTGAAGCTGCTCAACTGTAGTGTGAATCTTAGTCACCTTTAGATCAAGATCATAGAATTTTGTTTCCACAATCCTCTCCAGGCTCTCCTGATTCTGAGTCAGGGTGGCCAAGCCCTTCTCAATCCTCAATGTAGCTTGAATCAGATAGCCTAATTGATCTTGCTTGCTCTTCAAGAAGACTCGAGATGCCTCTTCAGAACTTGGCATCTGGGCAGCTTTCTCAGCCTTTTCCTAGGCTCTCTTCTCCTGGACTTGAGCTGATGATGGTTCTTCCTCATTCATCACAACAATGTTGTCTTCAAACTCAGGATATAGAGGTAGATGCTCCTTGTCTAGCAAGTAAGTCCATGTGCCCATTTTAGAGTTGATGAGATCCTGAATGTGTGGAGCATATCCACAACTCCTTTTTTGATCGGCAACCGTCCTTTTGATCGTTTCTACAATCAAGCTCATAACTTTGAACTTCTGTGGGACATCAAAAATTTGCAGCATGTTGATGGAGTGTCCTTGGATCATCTTGTGATCTCCTGACTTGAGTAGCAATGTGTGCCTTAAGATCCAGTTAATGGTAGGCAGACCAGACAACAGATAGTGTACAAATCCAAACTTATGTGTTTCTAAAGTCTTATCAGGGATCTCCTTGTACATGTTTGCCATTGAGTTGTGGTCTTTCTTCTTGGTGGCATACACATCCAAGTCATCTTCATGTTCCTTTGGAGCATTGATTAGCTTGGCCCATTCATCAACTGTGGACTAGTACCTAGTACCCTCAGACATCCAAACTATCCTCCCATCTAGATAGAAGTGGGCAGTGGAGTAGAACTGCATGATCAACTCATCATTCCATTTGGTGAGCTTTTGTCCAACGAATTCATCTACTCGACAAGCCTTAAAGCTATCATACACTCCAGGGAAGTGATCTTCATTTTCCTGGATGAACTCCCAGTCCACCCATTTCATGTCACACACTATGGGCTTCTTGTCAAGCAGAATGCTCTCATAGAAATCTTGTTGTTCCTTTGTGGAACCTGTAGTCAACTGCAGTCCTCCTCCTAACAGCATAGGGATTAGACTATCTCCACAACCTCAATCCTGCATCTTTCCTGATGTGCATGTCCTCAGCGACTGGGTGAGCATCATTATGGTCAGGAATTTTGGGCTTCAACTTCCTCAAGACAAGAGAATCATCATCATCATCTTCTTCTTCAGCTTCAGGCACTGGGGCCTTGTTCTTCTCCTCAGCAGGTATATTCCTGGCGTTCCCCTTGGGTTTTGGGGGTTTCTGAGCAACATCCTTGGGAGCAGATTTGGGCTCTGGCCTTAGACATGGGAATCCTCTTTGCTGGAGCCTTCTTGTGCATCCCTGGCTTTGTTGTAGCAGCTGAGCCATACTCTTTCTTCATCACCTTTTTCTTGGAGCTGACTTCTTCCTCAACAGCCACATAATCCTCATCCTCGGAATCTGAGGTCTTCTTCTTCCTTGTTCTGGTGGCTGCCTTAGGCAAGTTACTTGGTGTGCTCCTGCTTCCCTCATCAGAAGTGCTAGAGGGACTAGTGCCCTTACTCATATGAACCTGCTCCTCAGACTTGTTCTGGCTGTCACTTTGATCAGACATCTTGCAGGCAAACTGTCCGCAGACCCTGTGAATAGATTGTAGATGAGGTAGGGTAGATGAGCATCACAAAGTGCAGAATTTTTGCAAAATAGATGACTTAAAAACTTAGTTTTAGTTCTTCACAGAAAGCATTTCGGATCTACCGATTTGTAAACTCGGTGATACCAAAGCAGCTTTTGGAACCTAAACTAGTGAACTCAGTCAGACCGAGTCACAGTTCGATGGCACCGAGACTGCTAGGGTTTCACAGAGAATCAAACTCGGTCACACCGATTTGCAATTTTCGGTCAGACCGAAAACACATGTGCAATGGCCTAAGCTAAATCGGTGAGACCGATTTCTACAACTCGGTCGATCTGAGATGAGTTCGATGGAGACCTAACCCTAAAATTTTCAAATCAAATCTAATCTACGGGATGCTTTCGCTGGACAAGATGATTTCATACGTGGCAAGAATCATGTCAAAGCAATGTGCTACGAATCAAAGTTAAGGAATAGCACAAAAATCAAGTTCATACCCTACTTCGGCGGTGAACTTGCTACGGCGGCAACGGCGGGGCAGATTGCCGTTGACGGCGGCGGAGACCAGCGGCGGGAGGTCACTGGCAGCGAGAGGATGATCTGGAGACCCGAGGAGGCAAAGCAGGTCACACGCGGGTGAAAGGTTTCGGAAAAATTTCCGAAATTTGACCCGTCAGTATATATAACCTGACCCTGTCGGTGTGACCGAGTGGAACAACTCGGTGGCACCGAGATGCAGAACTGCAAGCGGTTACTGCAACTCGGTGTGACCAAAAAGTTCTAATCGGTAACACCAAGGTTGAAAACCTAGATCAACTTAGTGATCTCGGTGTTACCGAAATGGATGACCCGGTCATACTGAAGTGCACAAAGAGGTTTTGGAAGTTTAAGTCTATGACGAATCGGGGACTCCGAGTGCTCCTCACATAGAGTGGTTCGAATCTGACTTGATCAAACTTTGTGATGTAGCATGAATAGAGTTTGAGACGAGGAAAGCATAGATAGCTAGAGGGAGTTCTTAAGCATCTTGTCCATCCATTTGGCAAAAGAGAAAAAGCCAAACAATGAAAGCAACAAATGGATGTCCTCGAATGAGTAAAATATGAAACCAACATGCTCACACAATAAGATGGCAAAAGAAATATGTGACAAAGCATGCACAAACACTCTAGCATCTATCAAGCAATTTGGCGATGACTAGGTCATCTATATATGAGTATATTGACTTAGGAGTCAAATGAATTGTGGATTTATGAACAAGATTATCTATGAATATTATTTGGTTCTTCTATGAATTCTTATATGCATGATTTGATATCTTTGCAAGTCTCTTCGAATTATCGGTTTAGTTTGGCCTAGTAGAGTGATCTTTCTTGCAATGAGAGAAGTGCTTAGCTTTGGGTTCAATCTTGCGGTGTCCTTTCCTAGTGAAAGTAGGGGCAGCAAGGCACGTATTGTATTGTTGCCATCGAGGATAAAAAGATGGGGTTTATATCATATTGCTTGAGTTTATCCCTCTACATCATGTCATCTTGCTTAATGCGTTACTCCGTTCTTATGAACTTAATACTCTAGATGCATGCTGGATAGCGGTCGATGTGTGGAGTAATAGTAGTAGATGCAGAATCGTTTCGATCTACTTGACACGGACGTGATGCCTATATTCATGATCATTGCCTTAGATATCTTCTTAACTATGCGCTTTTCTAGCAATTGCTCGACAGTAATTTGTTCACCCACCATAATACATGCTATCTTGATTAAGAGAAGCCAATAGTGAAACCTATGGCCCCCGGGTCTCTTTCCTATTATATTACATCTCTTTTATTTACATCGCATCTCATTTACTATTTTGCAATATTTACTTTCCAATCTATACAACAAAAATACCAAAAATATTTACTTTACTATCTCTATTAGATCTCACTTTTGTGAGTGACCGTGAAGGGATTGACAACCCCTTTATCGCGTTGGTTGCAAGGTTCTTAATTGTTTGTGCAGGTACTAGGTGACTTGTGCGTTGTCTCCTACTGGATTGATACCTTGGTTCTCAAAATTGAGGGAAATACTTACGCTACTTTGCTGCATCACCCTTTCGTCCTCAAGGGAAAACCAACGCATGCTCAAGAGGTAGCACTTACTTAATGTGTTACTTTGTTCTTCATGAACTTAATACTCTAGATGCAGCCAGGAGTCGGTCGAGGTCTGGAGTAATAATTGTTGGGGAACACAGTATTTCAAAAAAATTCCTACGATCACGCAAGGTCTATCTAGGGATGCATAGCAACGAGAGGGGAGAGTATATCTACGTACGTACCCTCGTAGACCGAAAGCGGAAGCGTTAAGAAACACGCTTGATGTAGTCGAACGTCTTCGTGATCCAACCGATCAAGTACCGAACGCACGGCACCTCCGTGATCTGCACACATTTAGCTCGGTGACGTCCATCATACTCTTGATCCAGTTGAGGCCGAGGGAGAGTTTCGTCAACACGACGGCGTGTTGACGGTGATGATGAAGTTACCGGCGCAGGGCTTCGCCTAAGCACTACGACGATATGACCGAGGTGTGTATCTATGGAGAGGGGCACCGCACACGGCTAAAAAAATTGTCAACTTGTGTGTCTATGGGGTGCCCCCTCCCCCGTATATAAAGGAGGGGAGGAGGGGGTCGGTCGGCCCTCATGGTGCGCCCCAAGGGGGGATTCCTACTCCTACTAGGAGTAGGTTTCCCCCCTTTCCTAGTCCTAATAGGAGGGGGGAGGAAGGGGAAGAGGAGAGGAAGGAAAGGGAGGGAGGCCCCCCTCCCAATTCGGACTGGGCTTGGGGGCAACGCCCCCTACCTCTTGGCCTCCTCCTCTCTCTTCCACTAAAGCCTATGTAGACCCATTAAGCCCCCGGGGGGTTCTGGTAACCCCCCGGTACTTCGGTATATGCCCGTACTCATCTGAAGCCATTCCGATGTCCAAACATAACCTCCCAATATATCAATATTAATGTCTCGACCATTTCAAGACTCCTCATCTTGTCTGTGATCACATCCGGGACTCCGAACTACCTTTGGTACATCAAAACACATAAACTCATAATACCGATCGTCATCGAACGTTAATCGTGCGGACCCTACGGGTTCGAGAAATATGTAGACATGACTGAGTCTCATCTCCGGTCAATAACCAATAGCGGAACCTAGATGCTCATATTGGTTCCTACATATTCTATGAAGATCTTCATCGGTCAAAACGCATAACAACATACGTTGTTCCCTTTGTCATCGGTATGTTACTTGTCCGAGATTCGATCATCGGTATCATCATACGTAGTTCAATATCGTTACTGGCAAGTCTCTTTACTCGTTCCGTAATGCAACATATCGTAACTAACTCATTAGTCACATTGCTTGCAAGGCTTATAGTGATGTGTATTACCGAGAGGGCCCAGAGATACCTCTCCGACAATCGAAGTGACAAATCCTAATCTCGATCTATGCCAACTCAACAAACACCATCGGAGACACCTGTAGAGCATCTTTACAATCTCCCAGTTACGTTGTGATGTTTGATAGCACACTAAGTGTTCCTCCGGTATTCGGGAGTTGCATAATCTCATAGTCATAGGAACATGTATAAGTTATGGGGAAAGTAATAGCAATAAACTAAATGATCATAATGCTAAGCTAACGGATGGGTCAAGTCAATCACATCATTCTCTAATGATGTGATCCCGTTTATCAAATGACAACTTATGTCTATGGTTAGGAAACTTAACCATCTTTGATTAACGAGCTAGTCAAGTAGAGGCATACTAGTGACACTCTGTTTGTCTATGTATTCACACATGTATTAAGTTTCTGGTTAATACAATTTCTAGCATGAATAATAAACATCTATCATGATATAATGAAATATAAATAACAACTTTATTATGGCCTGTAGGGCATATTTCCTTCAGTCTCCCACTTGCACTAGAGTCAATAATCTAGATTACATTGTAATGATTCTAACACCCATGGAGTCTTGGTGTTGATCATGTTTTGCTCGTGAGAGAGGCTTAGTCAACGGGTCTGCAACATTCAGATCCGTATGTATCTTGCAAATCTCTATGTCCCCTCCTTGACTTGATCGCGGATGGAATTGAAGCGTCTCTTGATGTGCTTGGTTCTCTTGTGAAATCTGGATTCCTTTGCCAAGGCAATTGCACCAGTATTTTCACAAAAGATTTTCATTAGACCCGATGCACAAGGTATGACACCTAGATCAGACATGAACTCCTTCATCCAGACTCCTTCATTTGCTGCTTCCGAAGCAGCTATGTATTCCGCTTCACACGTAGATCCCGCCACGATGCTTTGCTTAGAACTGCACCAACTGATAGCTCCACCATTCAATAAAAATATGTATCCGGTTTGTGACTTAGAGCCATCCGGATCGGTGTCAAAGCTTGCATCGACGTAACCGTTTACGACGAGCTCTTTGTCACCTCCATAAACGAGAAACATATCCTTAGTCCTATTCAGGTATTTCAGGATATTCTTGACTGCTGTCCAATGATCCACTCCTGGATTACTTTGGTACCTCCCTGCTAAACTAATAGCAAGGCACACATCAGGTCTGGTACACAACATTGCATACATGATAGAACCTATAGCTGAAGCATAGGGAATAACTTTCATTTTCTCTCTATCTTCTGCAGTGGTTGGGCATTGAGTCTGACTCAACTTCACACCTTGTAACACAGGCAGGAACCCTTTCTTTGCTTGATCCATTTTGAACTTCTTCAAAACGTTATCAAGGTATGTTCTTTGTGAAAGTCCAATTAAGCATCTTGATATATCTCTATAGATCTTGATGCCCAATATATAAGCAGCTTCACCGAGGTCTTTCATCGAAAAATTCTTATTCAAGTATCCTTTTATGCTATTCAGAAATTTAGTATCATTTCCGGTCAACAATATGTCATCCACATATAATATCAGAAATGCTACAGAGCTCCCACTCACTTTCTTGTAAATACAAGCTTCTCCAAAAGTCTGTATAAAACCATATGCTTTGATCATACTATCAAAGCGTATATCCCAACTCCGAGATGCTTTCACCAGTCCATAAATAGATCGCTGGAGCTTACACACTTTGTTAGCACCTTTTGGATCGACAAAACCTTCTGGTTGCATCATATACAACTCTTCTTTAAGATATCCATTAAGGAATGCAGTTTTGACATCCATTTGCCAAATTTCATAATCATAAAATGCGGCAATTGCTAACATGATTCGGACGGACTTAAGCATCGGTATGCGTGAGAAGGTCGCATTGTAGTCAACTCCTTGAACTTGTCGAAAACCTTTCACAACAAGTCGAGCTTTATAGACAGTAACATTACCGTCAGCATCAGTCTTCTTCTTCAAGATCCATTTATTCTCTATGGCTTGCCGATCATCGGGCAAGTCAACCAAAGTCCACACTTTGTTCTCATACATGGATCCCATCTCAGATTTCATGGTCTCAAGCCATTTCGTGGAATATGGGCTCATCATCGCTTCCTCATAGTTTGTAGGTTCGTCGTGGTCAAGTAACATGACCTCTAGAACAGGATTACCGTACCACACTGGTGCGGATCTTACTCTGGTTGACCTACGAGGTTCGGTAGTAACTTGATAAGAAGTTTCATGATCATCATCATTAGCTTCCTCACTAATTGGTGTATGAATCACTGGAACTGATTTCTGTGATGAACTACTTTCCAATAAGGGAGCAGGTACAATTACCTCATCAAGTTCTACTTTCCTCCCACTCACTTCTTTCGAGAGAAACTCCTTCTCTAGAAAGGATCCATTCTTAGCAACGAATATCTTGCCTTCGAATCTGTGATAGAAGGTGTACCCAACAGTCTCCTTTGGGTATCCTATGAAGACACATTTCTCCGATTTGGGTTCGAGCTTATCAGGTTGACGCTTTTTCACATAAGCATCGCAGCCCCAAACTTTAAGAAACGACAACTTGGGTTTCTTGCCAAACCACAGTTCATATGGTGTCGTCTCAACGGATTTTGATGGTGCCCTATTTAACGTGAATGCACCCGTCTTTAAAGCATAACCCCAAAACGATAGCGGTAAATCAGTAAGAGACATCATAGATTGCACCATATCTAATAAAGTGCGGTTACGACGTTCGGACACACCATTACGATGTGGTGTTCCAGGTGGCGTGAGTTGTGAAACTATTCCGCATTGTGTCAAATGAAGACCAAACTCATAACTCAAATATTCACCTCCACGATTAGATCGTAGAAACTTAATTTTCTTGTTATGATGATTTTCCACTTCACTCTGAAATTCTTTGAACTTTTCAAATGTTTCAGACTTATGTGTCATCAAGTATATATACCCATATCTACTCAAATCATTCGTCAAGGTCGGAAAATAACGATACCCGCCACGAGCATCAACACTCATCAGACCGCATACATCAGTATGTATTATTTCCAATAAGTGTGTTGCTCGCTCCATTGTTCCGGAGAACAGAGTCTTAGTCATCTTGCCCATGAGGCATGGTTCGCAAGCATCAAGTGATTCATAGTCAAGTGATTCCAAAGGCCCATTAGCATGGAGTTTCTTCACGTGCTTTACACCAATATGACCTAAATGGCAGTGCCACAAATAAGTTGCACTATCATTATATATCTTTTGGCTTCAATACTATGAATATGTGTATCACTACTATCAAGATTTAGTAAAAATAGACAACTCATCAAGGGTGCATGACCATAAAAGATATTACTCATATAAATAGAACAACCATTATTCTTTGATTTAAATGAATAGCCATCTCGCATCAAACAAGATCCAGATATAATGTTCAAGCTTAACGCTCGCACCAAATAACAATTATTCAGGTCTAAAACTAATCCCGAAGGTAGATGTAGAGGTAGCATGCCGACGGTGATCACATCGACTTTGGAACCATTTCCCACGCGCATCGTCACCTCGTCCTTAGCCAATCTTCTCTTAATCCATAGCCCCTGTTTTGAGTTGCAAATATTAGCAACAGAACCAGTATCAAATACCCAGGCGCTACTGTGAGCATTAGTAAGGTACACATCAATAACATGTATATCAAATATACCTTTCACTTTGCCATCCTTCTTATCCGCCAAACACTTGGGGCAGTTCCGCTTCCAATGACCAGTCCCTTTGCAGTAGAAGCACTCAGTCTCAGGCTTAGGTCCAGACTTGGGCTTCTTCACTTGAGCAGCAACTTGCTTGCCGTTCTTCTTGAAGTTCCCCTTCTTCCCGTTACCCTTCTTCTTGAAACTGGTGGTCTTGTTGACCATCAACACTTGATGCTCCTTCTTGATTTCTACCTCTGCAGCCTTTAGCATAGCGAAGAGCTCAGGAATCATCTTATCCATCCCTTGCATATTATAGTTCATCATGAAGCTTTTGTAGCTTGGTGGCGATGATTAAAGAACTCTATCAATGACACTATCAACCGGAAGATTAACTCCTAGCTGAGTCAAGTGATTGTGGTACCCAGACATTCTGAGTATATGCTCACTGACAGAACTATTCTCCTCCATCTTGCAGCTATAGAACTTACTGGAGACTTCATATCTCTCGATCCGGGCATTTGCTTGAAATATTAACTTCAACTCCCGGAACATCTCATATGCTCCATGACATTCAAAACATCGTTGAAGTCTCGGTTCTAAGCCGTAAAGCATGGCACACTGAACTATCGAGTAGTCATCATCTTTGCTCTGCGAGGTGTTCATAACATCTAGGGTTGCTCCTGCGGCGGGTTTGGCACCTAGGGGTGCTTCCAGGATGTAATTCTTCTGTGCAGCAATGAGGATAATCCTCAAGTTACGGACCCAGTCCGTGTAGTTGCTACCATCATATTTCAACTTAGCTTTCTCTAGGAACACATTAAAATTCAACAGAACAACAACACAGACCATTTATCTACAATAACATAGACATGCAAAATACTATCAGGTACTAAGTTGATGATAAATTAAAGTTCAATTAATCATATTACTTAAGAACTCCCACTTAGATAGATATCCCTCTAATCATGTAAGTGATCACGTGATCCATATCAACTAAACCATGTCCGATCATCACGTGAGATGGAGTAGTTTTCAATGGTGAACATCACTATGTTGATCATATCTACTATATGATTCACGCTCGACCTTTCGGTCTCAGTGTTCCAAGGCCATATCTGCATATGCTAGGCTCGTCAAGTTTAACCCGAGTATTCTGCTTGTGCAAAACTGGCTTGCACCCGTTGTATGTGAACGTAGAGCTTATCACACCCAATCATCACGTGGTGTCTCGGCATGACGAACTGTAGCAACGGTGCATACTCAGGGAGAACACTTATACCTTGACATTTAGTGAGAGATCATCTTATAATGCTACCTCCGTACTAAGCAAAATAAGATGCATAAAGGATAAACATCACATGCAATCAATATAAGTGATATGATATGGCCATCATCATCTTGGGCCTTTGATCTCCATCTCCAAAGCACCATCATGATCATAGTCGTCACCGGCTTGACACCTTGATCTCCATCGTAGTATCCTTGTCATCTCGCCAACTATTGCTTCTACGACTATTGCTACCGCTTAGTGATAAAGTAAAGCAATTACATGGCGGTTGCATTTCGTACAATAAACCGACAACCATATGGCTCTTGCCAGTTGCCGATAACTGTGTTACAAAACATGATCATCTTGTACAACAATTTATATAATCATGTCTTGACCATATCACATCACAACATGCCCTGCAAAAACAAGTTAGACGTCCTTTACTTTGTTGTTGCAAGTTTTACGTGGCTGCTACGGGCTTAACAAGAACTGTTCTTACCTACGCATCAAAAACCACAACGCGGTATAGTGATTGATTTTTGATCTTCAGAAAGAAACCTGTTCATTGAATCTGATTCAACTAAAGTTGGAGAAACTGACACCCGCTAGCCACCTGTGTCCAAAGCACGTCGGTGGAACCAGTCTCATGAATGCGGTCATGTAATGTCGGTCTGGGCCACTTCATCCAACAATACCGCCGAATCAAGAAACAACTAGTGACGGCAATCAATATGTATATACCCACGCCCACAACTCCTTTGTGTTCTACTCGTGCATATAACATCTACGGATGGACCTGGCTCGGTTGCCACTATTGGGGAACGCAGTATTTCAAAACAATTCCTACGATCATGCAAGATCTATCTAGGGATGCATAGCAATAAGAGGGGAGAGTATGTCTACATACCCTCGTAGACCAAAAGCGGAAGCATTAAGAAACGCGGTTGATGTAGTCGAACGTCTTCGCGATCCAACCGATCAAGTACCGAACGCACGTCACCTCCGCGATCTGCACACGTTCAGCTCAGTAACTTGCCTCGTACTCTTGATCCAATTGAGGCCGAGGGAGAGTTTCGTCAGCATGACGGCGTGTTGACGGTGATGATGAAGTTACCGGCGTAGGGCTTCGCCTAAGCACTATGATGATATGACCGAGGTGTGTATCTGTGGAGGGGGGCACCGCACACGGCTAAAACAATTGTCAACTTGTGTGTCTATGGGGTGCCCCCTCGCCCGTATATAAAGGAGGGGAGGAGGGGGTCGGACGGCCCTCATGGTGCGCCCCAAGGAGGGATTCCTACTCCTACTAGGAGTAGATTTCCCCCCTTTCCTAGTCCTAATAGGAGGGGGAAGGAAGGGGAAGAGGAGAGGAAGGAAAGGGGGGCGGCCCCCTCCCAATTCGGATTGGGCTTGGGGGGCACCTCTTAGCCGCCTCCTCTCTCTTCCACTAAAGCCCATGTAGGCCCATTAAGCCCCCGGGGGGTTCCGGTAACCCCCCGGTACTCCGGTATATGCCCGAACTCGTCCGAAACCATTCCGGTGTCCAACCATAACCTTCCAATATATCAATATTCATGTCTCGACCATTTCGAGACTCCTCGTCATGTCCATGTTCACATCCAGGACTCCGAACTAACTTTGGTACATCAAAACACATAAACTCATAATACCGATCGTCATCGAACGTTAAGCGTGTGGACCCTACGGGTTCAAGAAATATGTAGACATGACCGAGACTCATCTTCGGTCAATAACCAATAGCGGAACTTGGATGCTCATATTGGTTCCTACATATTCTACGAAGATCTTTATCGGTCAAACCGCATAACAACATACGTTGTTCCGTATGTTGTTCCCTTTGTCATCGGTATGTTACTTGTCCGAGATTCGATCGTCGGTATCATCATACCTAGTTCAATCTCGTTACCAGCAAGTCTCTTTACTCGTTCCGTAATGCAACATCCCGTAACTAAATCATTAGTCACATTGCTTGCAAGGCTTATAGTGATGTGCATTACCGAGAGGGCCCAGAGATACCTCTCCGACAATCGGAGTGACAAATCCTAATCTCGATCTATGCCAACTCAACAAACACCATCGGATACACCTGTAGAGCATCTTTATAATCACCCAATTAGTTGTGACATTTGATAGCACACTAAGTGTTCCTCCGGTATTCGGGAGTTGCATAATCTCATAGTCATAGGAACATGTATAAGTTATGGAGAAAGCAATAGCAATAAACTAAACGATCATAATGCTTAGCTAACGGATGGGTCAAGTCAATCACATCATTCTCTAATGATGTGAACCCATTTATCAAATGACAACTCATGTCTACGGTTAGGAAACTTAACCATCTTTGATTAACGAGCTAGTCAAGTAGAGGCATACTAGTGACACTCTGTTTGTCAATGTATTCACGCATGTACTAAGTTTCCAGTTAATACATTCTAGCATGAATAATAAACATTTATCATGATATAAGTAAATATAAATAACAACTTTATTATTGCCTCTAGGTCATATTTCCTTCACTAGTATAGTAGATGCAGAATCGTTTCGGTCTACTTGACACGGACGTGATGCCCATATTTCATAATCATTGCCTTAGATATCGTCATAACTTTGCGCTTTTCTATCAATTGCTCGACAGTAATTTGTTCACCCACCATATTATTTTCTATCATGAGAGAAGCCTCTAGTGAAACCTATGGCCCCCGGGTCTATTTTCCATCATATAAGTTTCCGTTCTACTATTTTCCATCATATTAGTTTTCGATCTACTATTTTGCAATCTTTTACTTTCCGATCTATAAGCCAAAAATACCAAAAATATTTACTTTATATTTTTTTAGTTTCATCTATCTCTACCAGATCTCACTTTTGCAAGTAACCGTGAAGGGATTGACAACCCCTTTATCGCGTTGGGTGCAAGTTGTTTGATTTTTTCTGCAGGTATTGGTGATTTGTGTGTTGTGCACTGTCTCCTACTGGATTGATACCTTGGTTCTCTAACTGAGTGAAATACTTATCTCTACTTTGCTGCATCACCTTTTCATCTTCAAGGGAAAAACCAATGCAAGCTCAAGAAGTAGCAGGAATAATTTCTGGCGCCGTTGCCAGGAGATCTACGCCAAGTCAAGACATACCAAGTAGCCATCATAAACTCTCATCTCTTGCATTACATTATTCACCATTTGCCTCTCGTTTTCCTCTCCCCCACTTCTAAAACGATTTTTGAAAAGATTTGCCTTTTTCTTTGCCCCTCTTCTGTTCGTCTTCTGCGTTTGTTTTTTTTGTGCTCGTGTGTTGGACTGCTTGCCTGTCTTTATGGCCCAACCAAGAACGTTGATCCTCACTCTAGGGGGATGGAAGAAATTGAAAATAATGTTAGGAGCTTCATGTATTTACAATTTGAGCACACTAGTTTCTTTAGAAACGATCTTAATGAGCAGAATTTTTTTATGGAGTACATGAATAAAGAGCTCGATGATATGTCTAAGGAATTTTATGGTTTGAAATCTCAGTTGCTCATCTTGAAAATTTAGTAGGCCAAATTTCTGATAAACAAGCCACCTTAGTAAATAAGATGGCCGCTAAACCGGAGTCTTTAATTAATGATGAAGATCTTAACATGATTGATGTGACTCCTATTGAATTTTTGTTTTCCAATATAAATCTTGATAAAGATGGGACTAAAGATGATTCAACTTTAGTTAACAGGCGTCCCAATGATTCGGAGTTTTTAGATCTTGATGCAAAAATTGATAAAAGTGGGATTTGAGAGGTCAAAACTTTAAGTAGCAATGAACCCACTTTTTTGGATTTCAAGGAATTTAATTATGATAATTGTTCTATAATAGATTGTATTTCCTTGTGGCAATCCATATTGAATTCTCCTCATGCTTATAATCAAAACAAAGCTTTTACTAAACATATCGTTGATGCTATGATGCAATCTTTTGAAGAAAAGCTTGAATTGGAAGTTTCTATCCCTAGAAAACTTTATGATGAGTGTGAACCTACTATTAAGATTAAGATTAAAGATTATGAGTGCCATGCTTTGTGTGATTTGGGTGCTAGCGTTTCCACGATTCCAAAAAATTTATGTGATGTGCTAGGTTTCCGTGAATTTGATGATTGTTCTTTAAATTTGCATCTTGCAGATTCCACTATTAAGAAACCTATGGGAAGGATTAATGATGTTCTTATTTTTGCAAATAGGAATTATGTGCCCGTAGATTTCATTGTTCTTGATATAGATTGCAATCCTACATTTCCTATTATTCTTGGTAGACCTTCCCTTAGAACGATTGGTGCAATTATTGATATGAAAGAAGGAAACATTAGATTTCAATTTTCATTAAGGAAGGGCATGGAACACTTTCCGATAAAGAAAATTAAATTGCCTTATGAATCTATTATGAGAGCTACTTATGGATTGCATACCAAAGATGACAATACCTAGATCTATTTGTGTTTTTATGCCTAGCTAAGGGCGTTAAACAATAGTGCTTGTTGGGAGGCAGCCCAATTTTATTTTTGTTCTTTGCTTTTTGGTTCTATCTTGCAATAAATAATTCATCTAGCCTCTGGTTAGACGTGGTTTGTGTTTTAATTAGTGTTTGTGCCAAGTAAGACCTTTAGGATGGCTTACGTTGATAGTTGATTTGATCTTGCTGAAAAACAGAAACTTTTGCGCTCAGGAAAAAATTATCATTTTTAACAAAAGTGTGATAGAATACTGATTCTTCTTAAATAATATCAATAAACAAATTTCCCAAGTTTTCCTAAATTTTCATAATTTTTGGAGTTACAGAAGTATTCTAGAGTTACATATTACTACAGACTGTTCTGTTTTTGACAGATTCTGTTTTCTATGTGTTGTTTGCTTATTTTGATGAATCTATGGGCAGTATCGGGGGGTATGAACCATGGAAAAGTTGGAATACAGTAGATATTACACCAATATAAACAAATAATGAGTTCACAACACTACCAAAAGTGGTGATTTATTTTCTTATACTAACGAAGCTTATGAGATTTTCTTTTGAGTTTTGTGTTGTGAAGTTTTCAAGTTTTGGATAAGGATTTGATGGACTATGGAATAAGGAGTGGCAAGAGCCTTGGGGATGCCCAAGGCACCCCAAGGTAATATTCAAGGATAACCAAGAGCCTAAGCTTGGGGATGCCCTGGAAGGCATCCCCTCTTTCGTCTTTGTCTATCGTAACTTTACTTGAGGCTATATTTTTATTCACCACATGATATGAGTTTTGCTTGGAGAATCTTGTATGATATGAGTCTTTGCTTTTTAGTTTGCCACAATCATCCTTGTTGTACACACCTTTTGAGAGGGACATGCATGAATCGTGATTTATTAGAATACTCTATGTGCTTCACTTATATCTTTTGAGCTAGGCAATTTTTCTCTAGTGCTTCACTTATATCTTTTTAGAGCATGGCGGTGGCTTTATTTTATAGAAATTATTGAACTCTCATGCTTCACTTATATTATTTTGAGAGTCTCTAAACAACATGGTAATTTTCTTTGGTTATAAATTTAGTCCTAATATGATAGACATCCAAGAACTCCGCCTATGTTGTCTCAACATAGGCGGTCCCAAGCCCGGGTAAAGGAGGAGGGTTGTGATAGGCTTGGCGAGCCAGCGTAAAAACTCAGCCACTCTTATGGAGATGAAACCCAAAAGATTTTCATTGGGGCGTAACCCTCTCAGCGACGCGCCACATCGGAACCCGGGTGTGGTGGCAAATGGGCAAGGGCCGGGCGGTCACCCCCTGGTGGCGCTTCGTATCTTGATCCGGATATGGTGGCAAGTGAGCGAGGATCGGGTCATCGCATTCTTAGTGGCGCGCTACATCGGCACCCAGATGTAGTGGAAAATGAGCAAGGGTCTTCACATTTGACTCGACGAGTGCGAAGGGTAGGGAAGCTAGCTGAGCCTAGGAGGACTCGCTTAGGTAGCTGGAATGTAGGGTCTCTAACAGGGAAGCTTCGGGAGGTAGTTGATGCAGCGGTGAGGAGAGGTGTTGATATCCTTTGCGTCCAAGAAATCAAATGGAGGGGACAGAAGGCGAAGGAGGTGGAGGATACCGGCTTCAAGCTGTGATACACGGGGATGGCTGCTAACAAAAATGGCGTAGGCATCTTGATCAACAAGAGCCTCAAGTATGGAGTGGTAGACGTCAAGAGACGTGGGGACCGGATTATCCTGGTCAAGCTGGTAGTTGGGGACTTAGTTCTCAATGTTATCAGCGCATATGCCCCGCAAGTAGGCCACAATGAGAACACCAAGAGAGAGTTCTGGGAAGGCCTGGAAGACATGGTTAGGACTGTACCGATTGGTGAGAAGCTCGTCATAGGAGGATACCTCAATGGCCATGTGGGTACATCTAACACGGGTTTTGAAGGAGCGTATGGGGGCTTTGGCTATGGCATCAGGAATCAAGAAGGAGAAGATGTCTTAAGCTTTGCTCTCGCCTATGACATGATTGTAGCTAACACCCTCCTCTTTAGAAAGAGAGAATTACATCTGGTGACTTTTAGTAGTGGCCAACACTCTAGCTAGATCGATTCATCATCTCGAGAAGAGAAGATAGGCATGCGTGCCTAGACTGTAAGGTGATGCCTGGAGAGAGTGTTGTACCCCAGCATAAGCTGGTGGTTGCTGACTTCCGCTTTCGGATTCGTGTCCAGCGGGATAAGCGTTCCAAAGTCGCTAGAATGAAGTGGTGGAAGCTCAAGGGGGAGGTAGCTCAGGCGTTCAAGGAGAGGGTCATTAAGGAGGGCCCTTGGGAGGAAGGAGGGGATGCAGACAATGTGTGGATGAAGATGGCAACTTCCATTCGTAAGGTGGACTCAGAGGAGTTTGGAGTGTCCAAGGGAAGGAGAAGCGAAGATAAGGATACCTGGTGGTGGAATGATGATATCTAGAAGGCGATTAAAGAGAAGAAAGATTGCTTCAGACGCCTATACCTGGATAGGAGTGCAGACAACATAGAGAAGTACAAGATGGAGAAGAAGGCCGCAAGGCGAGCTGTCAGTGAAGCAAGGGGCGGGCATATGAGGACCTCTACCAATGGTTAGGCACGAAGGGAGGCAAAAGGGACATCTATAAGATGGCCAAGATCCGAGAGAGGAAGATGAGGGATATTGGCCAAGTGAAATGCATCAAGGACGGAGCAGACTAACTCTTGTTGAAGGACGAGGATATTAAGCATAGATGGCGGGAGTACTTCGACAAGCTGTTCAATGGGGAGAATAAGAGTTCTACCATTGAACTGGACGACTCCTTTGATGAGACCAGCATGCGCTTTGTGCGGAAAATCCAGGAGTCTGAGGTCAAGGAGGCGCTAAAAAGGATGAAAGGGGGCAAGGCAATGGGCCCTGATTGTATCCCCATTGAGGTGTGGAAAGGCCTCGGGGACATAGAGATAGTATGGCTAACCAAGCTTTTCAACCTCATTTTTCAGGCAAATAAGATGCCAGAAGAATGGAGACGGAGTATATTAGTACCAATCTTCAAGAACAAGGGGGATATCCAGAGTTGTAGTAATTACCGTGGAGTTAAGATGATGATCCATACAATGAAGCTATGAGAGAGAGTCATTGAGCACTGCTTAAGAAGAATGACAAGCGTGACCAAAAAATAGTTTGGTTTCATGCCTGGGAGGTCGACCATGGAAGCCATTTTCTTGGTATGACAAGTTATGGAGAGATACGGGGAGTAAAAGAAGGACTTGCATATGGTGTTCAATGACTTGGAGAAGGCCTATGATAAGATACCACAGAATGTCATGTGGTGGGCCTTGGAGAAACACAAAGTCCTAGCAAGGTACATTCCCCTCATCAAGGACATGTACGATAATGTTGTGACAAGTGTTCGAACAAGTGATGTCTAGACTGATGACTTCCCGATTAAGATAGGACTACACCAGGGGTCAGCTTTGAGCCCTTATCTTTTTGCCTTGGTGATGGATGAGGTCACAAGGGATATATAAGGAGATATCCCATGGTGTATGCTCTTTGCGGATGATGTGGTGCTAGTTGACGATAGTCGGACGGGGGTAGATAGGAAGTTAGAGTTATGGGGACAAACCTTGGAATCGAGAGGGTTTAGGCTTAGTAGAACTAAAACCGAGTACATGATGTGCGGTTTCAGTACTACTAGGTGTGAGGAGGAGGAGGAGGTTAGCCTTGATGGGCAGGTGGTACCTCAGAAGGACACCTTTCGATATTTGGGGTCAATGCTTCAGGAGGATGGGGGTATTGACGAAGATGTGAACCATCGAATCAAAGCCAGATGGATGAAGTGGCGCCAAGCTTCTGGCATTCTCTGTGACAAGAGAGTGCCACAAAAGCTAAAAGGCAAGTTCTACAGGATGGCGGTTCGACCCGCAATGTTGTATGGCGCTGAGTGTTGGCCGACTAAAAGGCGACACGTTCAACAATTAGGTGTGGTGGAGGTGCGTATGTTGAGATGTATGTGTGGCCACATGAGGAAGGATCGAGTCCGGAATGATGATATACGAGATAGAGTTGGGGTAGCACCAATTAAAGAGAAGCTTGTCCAACATCGTCTGAGATGGTTTGGGCATATTCAACGCAGACCTCCAGAAGCTCCAGTGCATAGCAGACGGCTAAAGTGTGCGGAAAATGTCAAGAGAGGGCGGGCTAGACCGAATTTGACATGGGAGGAGTCCGTCAAGAGAGACCTGAAGGATTGGAGTATCACCAAAGAACTAGCTATGGACAGGGGTGCTTGGAAGCTTGCTATCCATGTGCCAGAGCCATGAGTTGGTCGCGAGATCTTATGGGTTTCACCTCAAGCCCACCCCAACTTGTTTGGGACTAAAGGCTTTGTTGTTGTTGTATGATAGACATCCAAGAGGGGTATAATAAAAACTTTCATATAAAGTGCATTGAATACTATGAGAAGTTTGATTCCTTATGATTGTTTTGAGATATAAAGATGGTGATATTATAGTCATGCTAGTGAGTAATTGTGGACTGTAGAAATACTTGTGTTAAAGTTTGTGATTCCCGTAGCATGCACGTATGGTGAACTGTTATGTGATGAAGTCGGAGCATGATTTATTTATTTATTGTCTTCCTTATGAGTAGCGGCCGGGGACGAGCGATGGTCTTTTCCTACCAATCTATCCCCCTAGGAGCATGCGTGTAGTACTTCGTTTCGATAACTAATAGATTTTTGCAATAAGTATATGAGTTCTTTATAACGAATGTTGAGTCCATGGATTATACGCACTCTCACCCTTCCACCATTGCTAGCCTCTCTAGTACCGCGCAACTTTCACCGGTACCATACACCCACCATATACCTTCCTCAAAACAGCCACCATACCTACCTATTATGGCATTTCCATAGCCATTCCGAGATATATTGCCATGCAACTTTCCATCGTTCCGTTTAATATGACATGCTTCATCACTGTCATATTGCTTTGCATGATCATGTAGTTGACATCGTATTTGTGGCAAAGCCACCGCTCATAATTCTTTCATACGTATCACTCTTGATTCATTGCACATCCCGGTACACCGCCGGAGGCATTCATATAGAGTCATATTTTGTTCTAAGTATCGAGTTGTAAGTAAATAAAAGTGTGATGATCTTCATTATTAGAGCATTGTCCATGTGAGGAAAGGATGATGGAGACTATGATTCCCCCACAAGTCGGGATGAGACTCCGGACGAAAAAAAGAGGCCAAAAAAAGAGAGAAGGCCCGATAAAAAAATGAGAGAAAAGAGAGAAGGGCCAATGTTACTATCCTTTTACCACACATGTGCTTCAAAGTAGCACCATGATCTTCATGATAGAGAGTCTCCTATGTTGTCACTTTCATATACTAGTGGGAATTTTTCATTATAGAACTTGGCTTGTATATTCCAATGATGAGCTTCCTCAAATTTCCCTAGGTCTTCGTGAGCAAGCGAGTTGGATGCACACCAACTTAGTTTGTTTTTGAGCTTTCATAAACTTATAGCTCTAGTGCACCTGTTGCATGGCAATCCCTACTCACTCACATTGATATCTCTTGATAGGCATCTCCATAGCCCGTTGATACGCCTAGTTGATGTGAGACCATCTCCTTCTTTTTGTCTTCTCCACAACCACCATATTCTATTCCACCTATAGTGCTATGTCCATGGATCACGCTCATGTATTGTGTGAAAGTTGAAAAAGTTTGAGAACATCAAAAGTATGAAACAATTTCTTGGCTTGTCAACGAGGTTGTGCATGATTTGAATATTTTGTGTGATGAAGATAGAGCATAGCCAGACTTTATGATTTTGTAGGGATAAGCTTTCTTTGTCCATGTTATTTTGAGAAGACATAATTGCCTTGTTAGTATGCTTGAAGTATTATTGTTTTTTATGTCAATATTAAACTTTTGTTTTGAATCTTGTGGATCTTAACATTCATGCCACAATAAAGAAAATTACATGGATACATATGTTAGGTAGCATTCCGCATCAAAAAATTCCGTTTTATCATTTACCTACTCGAGGACGAGCAGGAATTAAGCTTGGGGATGCTTGATACGTCCCCAACGTATCTATAGTTTTTTATTGTTCCATGCTATTATATTATCTGTTTCGGATGTTTTATATGCATTTATATTATTTTGGGGACTAACCTATTAACCTAGAGCCAAGTGCCAGTTTCTGTTTTTTCCTTGTTTTTGAGTTTCGTAGAAAAGGAATACCAAATGGAGTTCAAACGGAATAAAACCTTCACGATGATTTTTCTTTGACTGGAAGACACCCAGGAGGCTTGGAGTGCAAGTCAGAAGAGCCACGAGACGGCCATAAGGGTGTAGGGCGCGCCCCCTGCCTTGTGGGTCCCTCGTGACTCCCCTGACCTAATTCTTTCGCCTATATATTCACATATATTCCCAAACCACTAGAAGTATTCCCAAACCTTTTGTGCCCATGAGATCCCATCTAGGGGCCTTTTTCGGCATCCTGCCGGAGGGGGATTCGATCACGGAGGGCTTCTACATCAACCCTATTGCCCTTCTGATGAAGCGTGAGTAGTTTACCTCAAACCTACGGGTCCATAGCTAGTAGCTAGATGGCTTCTTATCTCTCTTCGATTCTTAATACCATGTTCTCCTCGATGTTTTCTTGGAGATCTATCCGATATAATCTTCTTTTGCTGTGTGTTTGTCGAGATTCGATGAATTGTGGATTTATGATCAGCTTATCTATGAATATTATTTGAATCTTCTCTGAATTCTTTTTTGCATGATTTGATATCTTTGTAATTATCTTCGAACTATCAGTTTAGTTTAGCCAACTAGATTGATTTTTCTTGCAATGGGAGAAGTGCTTAGCTTTGGGTTCAATCTTGCGGTGACCTTTCCCAGTGACATTAGGGGCAGCAAGGCACATATTGTATTGTTGCCATCGAGGATAAAAGATGGGGTTTACATCATATTGCTTGAGTTTATTCCTCTACACCATGTCATCTTACTTAATGCGTTACTCTGTTCTTCATGAGCTTAATACTCTAGACGCAGGCAGGAGTCGGTCGATGTGTGGAGTAATAGTAGTAGATGCAGAATCGTTTCGGTCTACTTGATACAGACGTGATGCCTATATTTCATAATCATTGCCTTATATATCATCATAACTTTGCTCTTTTCTATCAATTGCTCAACAGTAATTTGTTCACCCACCATATTATTTGCTATCACGAGAGAAGCCTCTAGTGAAACCTATGGCCCCCGGGTCTATTTTTCGTCATATAAGTTTCCGTTCTGCTATTTTCCATCATATTAGTTTCCGATCTACTATTTTGCAATCTTTTACTTTCCGAACTATAAACCAAAAATATTTACCTTTTCTTTTGTTTAGTTTCATCTATCTCTATCAGATCTCACTTTTGCAAGTAACTGTGAAGGGATTGACAACCTCTTTATCGCATTGTGTGCAAGTTGTTTGATTGTTTGTGCAGGTATTGGTGATTTGTGCGTTGTCTCCTACTGGATTGATACCTTGGTTCTCTAACTGAGGGAAATAGTTATCTCTACTTTGCTGCATCACCCTTTCCTCTTCAAGGGAAAAACCAACACAAGCTCAAGAAGTAGAAGACTCCTTCTAGCTAAAGTTGACTCCTCTCTAGTCTCTTCATCATCATTTTTTAACATGATTAATATTTATAAATAAATACAAGACAAATAATTAATATAAATCTAACCATAGCATTAAACATCTGGATCCAAAAGAGTCCCTCGCGGAACAATTCATAAACTGGGGTTTATGTTTCTATCACTCCACAATGCATCATCTAAAAACTATATCCATGGTGCCTTCCCATAAGCCCAAAGAAGGTGAAATGTCATGTAGTCGACATTCACGTAACACCACTAGAGGAAGAGCAACACAATATATCATCAAAACATTAAACACTGATCAACTTCACACGATTACTAATAATAAGACTTCTCCCATGTCCTTAAGAACAAATAGAACTACTCAGAACTCATAATATTGAGCTTGTTCAGTAGGCATAAATACGCAATCAACAATATGAGCATATAGGTGTTCCACAAAGTAAACCAACTAGCATCAACTACAAGATGTAATCAACACTACTAGCACCCCCAGGTACCTAGCTGAGATTTCATACAAAGATTGAGCACAAGAGATGAACTAGGGTTTGGAGATGAGATGGTGTTGGTGAAGATGTTGATGAAGATGAAGCCTCCCACGATAAGAGGAGCGTTAGTGATGACGATGGCTTCAATTTTCCCCTCCCGGAGGGAAGTTTTGCCGTGGAGTCGCTCCGCCGAAGAGCAAAAGTGCTCCCGCCCTGGTTCCGCCTCGAGACGGTGGTGGAAAGTCCCGAAAGTGTTGTCTTGATTTTTTTTCTAGGGTAAAAGGCTTCATATAGGAGAAGGACGTCAGGAGCGAGCCTATGTGGGCCGCACAAGCCAGGGTGGCGCACCCCCTTGGCTTGTGGGCCAATTGAGGCTCTTCACTGGTCCTTATTTCTCCAGTATTTTTTATATATTACAAAAAAATTACGTAGAATTACACAAGCTCCAAAGAATTGTTATCTCTGCTACAAATTTTTTAGGTCAAAATTTTAACTGACGGTAATCTCCCTCTTTTGATATGTGCTGCATTTTAGGAGACAAAAGGCATTAGAATTTCATCATAATAAGGAATATAACTTCAAAATAAGATAAATAATAGTAGGAAATCAAGATGTAAAATGGACACATTAGCGGCCGATTCATCATATTCGGGTGTTCGCATCTACGGCGGCGCCGACACGGGTACATGTACCCAACATTGGCCGAGGACATCGCCCGGAGCTGGTACAAAAGAAGGCGAAGAGGGACTTTGGGGCAGCTGATGTGGAGCAGCGCGAGCGGTCTGAGCTGCATGGAGGACGCGATGTTCTACATTGCCCGTGCTATGTTGCTAGCCGACCGGGGATGGCGCGGAGCCAGAGCTTCCGTTGCCGTCCTGGTCCAACTATGCTCGACCAATGCGATGCAGATGTTGGGGAACGTAGCAGAAAACAAAAATTTCCTACGGTTTCACCAAGATCCATCTAGGAGTTCATCTAGCAACGGGTGATTAGATGCATCTACGTACCTTGTAGATGGCGAGCGGAAGCGTTCAAAGAACGGGGATGATGTAGTCGAACACGACGTGATTCAAATCACCGATGATCAAGCACCGAACGGACGGTGCCTCCGCGTTCAACACACGTACGGAACGGATGACGTCTCCTCCTTTCTTGATCCAGCAAGGGGGAAGGAGAGGTTGATGAAGATCCAGCAGCACGACGGCGTGGTGGTGGATGCAGGGCGTCACAGTAGCAGGGCTTCGCCTATACTACGAGAGAGAGACGTAACGGGAGAGAGGGAAGCACCAAAGGCTGAGGTATGAAGTCCTCCCTCTCCTCAACTATATATAGGAGGGCCAAGGGGGGGTGGTGCGCAGCCTAGGAGATCCAATCTCCTAGGTGCGGCGGCCCAAGGGAGGTTTCCCTCCCCCCCAAGGCACTTAGGGGTGCCTTCCACTAGTGGGACTCCTCCCCATGGAAACCCTAGGCGCATGGGCCTATAGGGGCTGGTGCCCTTGGCCCATATAGGCCAAGGCGCATCCCCTACAGCCCATGTGGCCCCCCCGAGATAGGTGGCCCCACCCGGTGGGCCCCCGGGACCCCTCCGGTGGTTCCGGTACAATACCGATAACCCCGAAACTTGTCCCGATGGCCGAAACAGTACTTCCTATATATAATTCTTTACCTCCGGACCATTCCGGAACTCCTCGTGATGTCCGGGATCTCATCCGGGACTCCGAACAACATTCGGTTTTACTGCATACACATATCTTCATAACCCTAGCGTCACCGAACCTTAAGTGTGTAGACCCTACGGGTTCGGGAGACAAGCAGACATGACCGAGACGACTCTCCAGTCAATAACCAACAGCGGGATCTGGATACCCATGATGGCTCCCACATGCTCCACGATGATCTCATCGGATGAACCACGATGTCGAGGATTAATCAACCCCGTATACAATTCCCTTTGTCAATCGGTATGTTACTTGCCCGAGACTCGATCGTCGGTATCCCAATACCTTGTTCAATCTCGTTACCGGCAAGTCACTTTACTCGTACCGTAATGCATGATCCCGTGATCAACCACTTGGTCACCTTGAGCTCATAATGATGATGCATTACCGAGTGGGCCCAGTGATACCTCTCCGTTATATGGAGTGACAAATCCCAGTCTCGATCCGTGTCAACCCAACAGACACTTTCGGAAATACCTGTAATGCACCTTTATAGTCACCCAGTTATGTTGTGACGTTTGATACACCCAAAGCATTCTTACGGTATTCGGGAGTTACACGATCTCATGGTCAAAGGAAAAGATACTTGACATTGGAAAAGCTCTAGCAAACGAACTACACGATCTTGTGCTATGCTTAGGATTAGGTCTTGTCCATCACATCATTCTCCTAATGATGTGATCCCGTTATCAATGACATCCAATGTCCATAGCCAGGAAATCATGACTATCTGTTGATCAACGAGCTAGTCAACTAGAGGCTTACTAGGGACATATTATGGTCTATGTGTTCACACGTGTATTACGATTTCCGGATAATACAGTTATAGCATGAATAAAGACAATTATCATGAACAAAGAAATATAATAATAATGCTTTTATTATTGCCTCTAGGGCATATTTCCAACAGTCTCCCACTTGCACTAGAGTCAATAATCTAGTTACATTGTGATGAATCGAACACCCATGGAATTCTGGTGTTGATCATGTTTTGCCCTAGGGAGAGGTTTAGTCAACGGATCTGCTATATTCAGGTCCGTATGTACTTTACAAATCTCTATGTCTCCATTTTGAACATTTTCACGAATGGAGTTGAAGCGACGCTTGATGTGCCTTGTCTTCTTGTGAAACCTGGGCTCCTTGGCAAGTGCAATAGCTCCAGTGTTATCACAGAAGAGTTTGATTGGCCCCGACGCATTGGGTATGACTCCTAGGTCGGTGATGAACTCCTTCACCCATATTGCTTCATGTGCTGCCTCTGAGGCTGCCATGTACTCCGCTTCACATGTAGATCCCGCCACGACGCTCTGTTTGCAGCTGCACCAGCTCACTGCTCCACCATTCAACATATACACGTATCCGGTTTGTGACTTAGAGTCATCCAGATCTGTGTTGAAGCTAGCGTCGACGTAACCCTTTACGACGAGCTCTTCGTCACCTCCATAAACGAGAAACATTTCCTTAGTCCTTTTCAGGTACTTCAGGATATTTTTGACCGCTGTCCAGTGTTCCTTGTCGGGATTACTTTGGTACCTTCCTACCAAACTTACGGCAAGGTTTACATCAGGTCTGGTACACAGCATGGCATACATAATAGAACCTATGGCTGAGGCATAGGGGATGACACTCATCTCTTCTATCTCTTCTACCATGGTCGGACATTGAGCTGAGCTCAATTTCATACCTTGCAAAACAGGCAAGAACCCTTTCTTGGACTGATCCATTTTGAACTTCTTCAAAATCTTATCAAGGTATGTGCTTTGTGAAAGACCTATGAGGCGTCTTGATCTATCTCTGTAGATCTTGATGCCTAATATATAAGCAGCTTCTCCAAGGTCCTTTATTGAAAAACTTTTATTCAAGTAGGCCTTGATGCTGTCCAAGAGTTCTATATCATTTCCCATCAAAAGTATGTCATCTACATATAGTATGAGAAATGCTACAGAGCTCCCACTCACTTTCTTGTAAACGCAGGCTTCTCCATAAGTCTGCGTAAACCCAAACGCTTTGATCATCTCATCAAAGCGAATGTTCCAACTCCGAGATGCTTGCACTAGCCCATAAATCGAGCGTTGGAGCTTGCACACCTTGTCAGCATTCTTAGGATCGACAAAACCTTCCGGCTGCATCATATACAATTCTTCCTTAAGGAAACCATTAAGGAATGCCGTTTTGACGTCCATTTGCCATATTTCATAATCATAGAATGCGGCAACTGCTAACATGATTCGGACGGACTTCAGCTTCGCTACCGGTGAGAAAGTCTCATCGTAGTCAACCCCTTGAACTTGTCGATAACCCTTAGCGACAAGTCGAGCTTTATAGATGGTCACATTACCATCCGCGTCTGTCTTCTTCTTAAAGATCCATTTATTTTCTATGGCTCGCCGTTCAACGGGCAAGTCAGTCAAAGTCCATACTTCGTTTTCATACATGGATCCTATCTCGGATTTCATGGCTTCTAGCCATTTGTCGGAATCCGGTCCCGCCATCGCTTCTTCATAGTTCGAAGGTTCACCGTTGTCTAACAACATGATTTCCAAGACAGGGTTGCCGTACCACTCTGGTGCGGAACGTGTCCTTGTGGACCTTCGAATTTCAGTAGGAGCTTGATCAGAAGTATCTTGATCATCATGAATAACTTCCTCTCTAGTCGGTGCAGGCACCTGAGGAACATTTTCTTGAGTTGCGCCATTTACCGGTTCAAGAGGCAATACTTCATCAAGTTCTACTTTCCTCCCACTTACTTCTTTCGAGAGAAACTCTTTCTCTAGAAAGGATCCATTCCTGGCAACAAAGATCTTGCCTTCGGATCTGAGGTAGAAGGTATACCCATAAGTTTCTTTAGGGTATCCTATGAAGACGCATTTTTCCGACATGGGTTCGAGCTTTTCAGGTTGAAGTTTCTTGACATAAGCATCGCATCCCCAAACTTTTAGAAACGACAGCTTAGGTTTCTTCCCAAACCATAATTCATACGGTGTCGTCTCAACGGATTTCGACGGAGCCCTATTTAAAGTGAATGCGGCAGTCTCTAAAGCATAGCCCCAAAAAGATAGCGGTAAATCGGCAAGAGACACAAAGATCGCACCATATCTAATAAAGTGCGATTACGACGTTCGGACACACCATTACGCTGAGGTGTTCCAGGCGGCGTGAGTTGTGAAACTATTCCACATTTTCTTAAGTGTGTGCCAAATTCGTGACTCAAGTATTCTCCTCCACGATCTGATCGTAGAAACTTGATTTTCCTGTCACGTTGATTCTCAACTTCACTCTGAAATTCCTTGAACTTTTCAAAGGTTTCAGACTTGTGTTTCATTAAGTAGACATACCCATATCTACTTAAGTCATCAGTGAGGGTGAGAACATAACGATAGCCACCGCGAGCCTCAACACTCATTGGACCGCACACATCAGTATGTATGATTTCCAACAAGTTGGTTGCTCGCTCCATTGTTCCTGAGAACGGAGTCTTGGTCATTTTACCCATGAGGCATGGTTCGCACGTGTCAAATGATTCATAATCAAGAGACTCTAAAAGTCCATCTGCATGGAGCTTCTTCATGCGTTTGACACCTATGTGACCAAGGCGGCAGTGCCACAAGTATGTGGGACTATCATTATCAACTTTACATCTTTTGGTATTCACACTATGAATATGTGTAGTAATACGCTCGAGATTCGTTAAGAATAAACCATTGACTATCGGAGCATGACCATAAAACATATCTCTCATATAAATAGAACAACCATTATTCTCGGATTTAAATGAGTAGCCATCTCGTATTAAACGAGATCCTGATACAATGTTCATGCTCAAACATGGCACTAAATAACAATTATTGAGGTTTATCACTAATCTCGTAGGTAAATGTAGAGGTAGCATGCCGACGGCGATCACATCGACCTTGGAACCATTCCCGACGCGCATCGTCACCTCGTCCTTCTCCAGTTTTCGTTTATTCTGTAGCTCCTGCGGTGAGTTACAAATATGAGCAACAGCACCGGTATCAAATACCCAGGAGTTACTACGAGTACTGGTAAGGTACACATCAATTACATGTATATCAAATATACCTTTGGTGTTGCCGGCCTTCTTATCCGCTAAGTATTTGGGGCAGTTCCGCTTCCAGTGACCCTTCCCTTTGCAATAAAAGCACTCTGTCTCAGGCTTGGGTCCATTCTTTGACTTCTTCCCGACAGCTTGCTTGCCGGGCGCAGCAAGTTCCTTGCCGTCCTTCTTGAAGTTCTTTTTACCCTTGCCCTTCTTGAACTTAGTGGTTTTATTCATCATCAACACTTGATGTTCCTTCTTGACTTCTACCTCTGCTGATTTCAGCATAGCAAATACTTCAGGAATGGTCTTTACCATCCCCTGCATATTGAAGTTCATCACAAAGCTCTTGTAGCTTGGTGGAAGCGACTGGAGGATTCTGTCAATGACCGCGTCATCTGGGAGATTAACTCCCAGCTGAGTCAAGCGGTTATGTAACCCAGACATAGTGAGTATGTGCTCACTGACAGAACTATTTTCCTCCATCTTACAGCTAAAGAACTTATCGGAGACTTCATATCTCTCGATCCGGGCATGAGCTTGAAAAACCATTTTTAGCTCTTCGAACATCTCATATGCTCCATGTCTCTCAAAAAGCTTTTGGAGCCCCGGTTCTAAGCTGTAAAGCATGCCGCACTAAACGAGGGAGTAGTCATCAGTACGTGTCTGCCAAGCGTTCATAGCGTCTTGGTTTTGTGGGACGGGTGGATCACCTAGCGGTGCTTGTAGGACATAATCTTTCTTGGCAGCTATGAGGATGATCCTCAGGTTCCGGACCCAGTCCGTATAGTTGCTGCCATCGTCTTTCAGCTTGGTTTTCTCTAGGAACGCGTTGAAATTGAATAGAACGTTGGCCATTTGATCTACAAGACATATTGTAAAGGTTTTAGACTAAGTTCATGATAATTAAGTTCATCTAATCAAATTATTAATGAACTCCCACTCAGATTAGACATCCCTCTAGTCATCTAAGTGTTACACGATCCGAGTCGACTAGGCCATGTCCGATTAACACGTGAGACGGACTAGTCATCGCCGGTGAACATCTTCATGTTGATCGTATCTTCCATACGACTCGTGTTCGACCTTTCGGTCTCTGTGTTCCGAGGCCATGTCTTCACATGCTAGGCTCGTCAAGTTAACCCTAAGTGTTTTTTGCATGTGTAAAACTTCTTACACCCGTTGTATGTGAACGTAAGGATCTATCACACCCGATTAACACGTGATGCTTCGAAACGACGAACTGTAGCAATGGTGCACAGTTAGGGGAGAACACTTCTTGAAATTGTTGTAAGGGATCATCTTATTTACTACCGTCGTACTAAGTAAACAAGATGCAAAACATGATAAACATCACATGCAATCAAATAATAATAGTGACATGATATGGCCAATATCACATAGCTCCTTTGATCTCCATCTTGGGGCTCCATGATCATCCTTGTAGATCGTCATACTCATCGACATATATCATTCATCACATCCTTTTGGCCATATCACATCACATAGCATACCCTGCAAAAACAAGTTAGACGTCCTCTAATTGTTGTTTGCATGTTTTACGTGGCTGCTATGGGTTTCTTAGCAAGAACGTTTCTTACCTACGCAAAGACCACAACGTGATATGCCAATTGCTATTTACCCTTCATAAGGACCCTTTTCATCGAATCTGATCTGACTAAAGTAGGAGAGACAGACACCCGCTAGCCACCTTTTGCAACTAGTGCATGTCAGTCGGTGGAACCTGTCTCACGTAAGAGTACGTGTAAGGTCGGTCCGGGCCGCTTCATCCCACGATGCCGCCGAATCAAGATAGGACTAGTAAAGGCAAGCATATTGAACAAAATCAACGCCCACAACTACTTTGTGTTCTACTCGTGCAAGAGAACTACGCATAGACCTAGCTCTGATACCACTGTTGGGGAACGTAGCAGAAAACAAAAATTTTCCTACGGTTTCACCAAGATCCATCTAGGAGTTCATCTAGCAACGAGTGATTAGATGCATCTACGTACCTTGTAGATGGCGAGCGGAAGCGTTCAAAGAACGGGGATGATGTAGTCGAACACGACGTGATTCAAATCACCGATGATCAAGCACCGAACGGACGGTGCCTCCGCGTTCAACACACGTACGGAACGGATGACGTCTCCTCCTTTCTTGATCCAGCAAGGGGGAAGGAGAGGTTGATGAAGATCCAGCAGCACGACGGCGTGGTGGTGGATGCAGGGCGTCACAGTAGCAGGGCTTCGCCTATACTACGAGAGAGAGACGTAACGGGAGAGAGGGAAGCACCAAAGGCTGAGGTATGAAGTCCTCCCTCTCCTCAACTATATATAGGAGGGCCAAGGGGGGGTGGTGCGTAGCCTAGGAGATCCAATCTCCTAGGTGCGGTGGCCCAAGGGAGGTTTCCCTCCCCCCCAAGGCACTTAGGGGTGCCTTCCACTAGTGGGACTCCTCCCCATGGAAACCCTAGGCGCATGGGCCTATAGGGGCTGGTGCCCTTGGCCCATATAGGCCAAGGCGCATCCCCTACAGCCCATGTGGCCCCCCCGAGACAGGTGGCCCCACCCGGTGGGCCCCCGGGACCCCTCCGGTGGTTCCGGTACAATACCGATAACCCTGAAACTTGTCCCGATGGCCGAAACAGTACTTCCTATATATAATTCTTTACCTCCGGACCATTCCGGAACTCCTCGTGATGTCCGGGATCTCATCCGGGACTCCGAACAACATTCGGGTTTACTGCATACACATATCTTCATAACCCTAGCGTCACCGAACCTTAAGTGTGTAGACCCTACGGGTTCGGGAGACAAGCAGACATGACCGAGACGACTCTCCAGTCAATAACCAATAGCGGGATCTGGATACCCATGATGGCTCCCACATGCTCCACGATGATCTCATCGGATGAACCACGATGTCGAGGATTAATCAACCCCGTATACAATTCCCTTTGTCAATCGGTATGTTACTTGCCCGAGACTCGATCGTCGGTATCCCAATACCTTGTTCAATCTCGTTACCGGCAAGTCACTTTACTCATACCGTAATGCATGATCCCGTGATCAACCACTTGGTCACCTTGAGCTCATAATGATGATGCATTACCGAGTGGGCCCAATGATACCTCTCCGTTATATGGAGTGACAAATCCCAGTCTCGATCCGTGTCAACCCAACAGACACTTTCGGAAATACCTGTAATGCACCTTTATAGTCACCCAGTTACGTTGTGACGTTTGATACACCCAAAGCATTCTTACGGTATCCGGGAGTTACACGATCTCATGGTCAAAGGAAAAGATACTTGACATTGGAAAAGCTCTAGCAAACGAACTACACGATCTTGTGCTATGCTTAGGATTAGGTCTTGTCCATCACATCATTCTCCTAATGATGTGATCCCGTTATCAATGACATCCAATGTCCATAGCCAGGAAATCATGACTATCTGTTGATCAACGAGCTAGTCAACTAGAGGCTTACTAGGGACATATTATGGTCTATGTGTTCACACGTGTATTACGATTTCCGGATAATACAGTTATAGCATGAATAAAGACAATTATCATGAACAAAGAAATATAATAATAATGCTTTTATTATTGCCTCTAGGGCATATTTCCAACAGCAGAGGGCGATCTCCTCCACCTGTCTGGCTCCGTGTCATGCAGCAGCAACTCCCAGCCGTCTTTGGATTCGGATGCTGCGCTGCTGCCGTTGCTCGCCATAGGTCAGAAGGGGAGATGGCGTGGAGAGGATGAGATGGATAGTGAGATTTTGCTTTGATCTAGTGTTCATCCAGATTCGGGATACATTTGGGGTTGGGGTGGGCCAGTCTGGCGTGGCGGATATGGGTGCGTCCGAGCTTCCACAAACCCTCCCCAGATTTGGATTGGGTTTTCAGGTGTGTCGATTAGTTCAGACATCCCGCCAGATTTAGGGAGCCCAACTGTAGATGATTTTAGTGGATACAAACTAGAACGAGATTCCTCTTTTTGTATGTAAAGAATCAAATCTATTATAAAAGTCCACCGGAAGTACAAAGTATCTAAAACATAATAAAATTTACATCGAGATTCCGAGACCACCAAATGATCACTATTGCCGCTAGAACGAGCCGCCAACACGTCGCTCCCCTATCGTAGCCAGCTTGACTTTATCGCTGACAGCGGGAATTCTTCATGCACGTGCCCGTAAGGACCAATGCCCTGGAGCCGCAGTCGTCGCCGTTGAACCCTTACATAGATCTAATGAACCTGATACCAAATCTGGCAACATGACAAGAAACCTAACCTCACTACCCCAAAGAGACGACATGAGTCTACGTCGAAGCTCCATCGACTATGTCCAAATGGACGGACTCGATGGGAATCAAAGTTCGGAAGACAAACTCGAAGAAGAAGCGCAGCCGTCTATCAGACAGCCGCACATACGAGACTAAAAAACCCCCAAACTGAACAACTAATCGGAGCAGAGGCACTGATTCCCTTCCGCACCGCCGGTAGTCGGAGCGGTCGGCAAACGGGAGGTGTGCATGGGCTTGCCAGTGAAGTCAGCAAACACAACATCCTCCATCAACCGACAACAATCATCCTCACTAGAAGGGGATTCCAGCAGGCACTCTAAGAGGACGCGGGAGCGCTCCCGCGCTGCCACGTGATCTGTGTGAAGGAAATATGCCCTAGAGGCAATAATAAAGTTATTATTTATTTCCTTATTTCATGATAAATGTTTATTATTCATGCTAGAATTGTATTAACCGGAAACATAATACATGTGTGAATACATAGACAAATAGAGTGTCACTAGTATGCCTCTACTTGAGTAGCTCATTGAATCAAAGATGGTTAAGTTTCCTAGCCATGGACATGAGTTGTCATTTGATTAACGGGGTCACATCATTAGACAATGATATGATTGACTTGACCCATTCCGTTAGCATAGCACTTGATCGTTTAGTTTGTTGCTATTGCTTTCTTCATGACTTATACATGTTCCTATGACTATAAGATTATGCAACTCCCGTTTACCGGAGGAACACTTTGTGTGCTACCAAACGTCACAACATAATTGGGTGATTATAAAGGTGCTCTACAGGTGTCTCCAAAGGTACTTGTTGGGTTGGCGTATTTCGAGATTAGGATTTGTCACTCCGATTGTCGGAGAGGTATCTCTGGGCCCTCTCGGTAATGCACATCACTTAAAGCCTTGCAAGCATTGCAACTAATGAGTTAGTTGCGGGATGATGTATTACGGAAGGAGTAAAGAGACTTGCCGGTAACGAGATTGAACTAGGTATTGAGATACCGACAATCGAATCTCGGGCAAGTAACATACCGATGACAAAGGGAACAACGTATGTTGTTATGCGGTTTGACCGATAAAGATCTTCATAGAATATGTGGGAGCCAATATGAGCATCCAGGTTCCGCTATTGGTTATTGGCTGGAGACGTGTCTCGGTCATGTCTACATAGTTCTCGAACCCATAGGGTCCGCACGCTTAAAGTTTCGATGACGATTGTATTATGAGTTTATGTGATTTGATGTACCAAAGGTAGTTCGGAGTCCCGAATGAGATTAGGGACATGACGAGGAGTCTCGAAATGGTCGAGACGTAAAGATCGATATATTGGACGACTATATTCGGACATCGGAAAGGTTCCGAGTGATTCGGGTATTTTTGGGGGTACCGGGGAGTTACAGGAATACGAGGAAGAAGTAATGGGCCTCATGGGCCAAGTGGTGGAAGAGAGGAGGCAGGGCGCGCGGCCCCCCTAGCCCAAACCAAATTGGACTAGGGGGCCGGCCCCCCTTTCCTCCTTTTCCTCCCTCTCCTTCCTTGTTCTTCTCCTCCTTCCTTTCCTCCTCCTAGTAGGAGTAGGAAAGGGGAGTCCTACTCCTACTAGGAGGAGGACTCCTCCTCCTGGCGCGCCCATAGAGGGACGGCCGGCCTCCCCCCTTGCTCCTTTATATACGGGGGCAGGGGGCACCTCTAGACACACAAGTTGATCTGTTGATCTCTCCCAGCCGTGTGCGGTGCCCCCCTCCACCATATTCCACCTCGGTCATATCGTAGCGGTGCTTAGGCGAAGCCCTGCGTCGGTAGCAACATCATCACCGTCATCACACTGTCGTGCTGACAGAACTCTCCCGTGAAGCTCTCCTGGATCGGAGTTTGCGGGACGTCATCGAGCTGAATGTGTGCTGAACTCGGAGGTGCCGTGCGTTCGGTACTTGGATCGGTCGGATTGTGAAGACGTACGACTACATCAACCGCGTTGTGCTAACGCTTCCACTTCCGGTCTATGAGGGTACGTAGACAATACTCTCCCCTCTCGTTGCTATGCATCACCATGATCTTGCGTGTGCGTAGGAAAGTTTTGAAATTACTACGTTCCCCAACAGTGGCATTCGAGCCAGGTTTTATGCGTTGATGTAATATGCACGAGTAGAACACAAGTGAGTTGTGGGCGATATAAGTCATACTGCTTACCATCATGTCACACTTTGGTTCGGCGGTATTGTTGGATGAAGCGGCCCGGACCGACATTACGCGTACGCTTACGCGAGACTAGTTCTACCGACGTGCTTTGCACACAGGTGGCTGGCGGGTGTCAGTTTCTCCAACTTTAGTTGAACTGAGTGTGGCTACGCCCGGTCCTTGCGAAGGTTAAAACAACACCAACTTGACAAACTATCGTTGTGGTTTTGATGCGTAGGTAAGAACGGTTCTTGCTAAGCCCGTAGCAGCCACGTAAAACTTGCAACAACAAAGTAGATGACGTCCAACTTGTTTTTGCAGGGCATGTTGTGATGTGATATGGTCAAGACGTGATGAGATATAAGTTGTTGTATGAGATGATCATGTTTTGTTGAAGTTATCGGCAACCGGCAAAAGCCTTATGGTTATCTCTCTATTGCATAAGATGCAAGCGCCAAATAATTGCTTTACTTTATCGCTATGAGATAGCAATAGTTGCAAGAGCAATTGTTGGCGAGACAACCATGTGACGACACATTGATATAGATCAAGATGATGGAGATCATGGTGTCATGTCGGTGACGATGGAGATCATGACGATGCTTTGGAGATGGAGATCAAAGGCACAAGATGATGATGGCCATATCATGTCACATATTATGATTGCATGTGATGTTTATCTTTTATACATCTTATTTTGCTTAGTTCGGCGGTAGCTTTATAAGATAATCTCTCACTAAATTATCAAGGTATAAGTGTTCTCCCTGAGAGTGCACCGTTGCGAAAGTTCTTCGTGCTGAGACACCACGTGATGATCGGGTGTGATAGGCTCTACGTTCAAATACAACAGGTGCAAAATAGTTGCACACGCGGAATACTCAGGTTAAACTTGACGAGCCTAGCATATAACAGCTATGGCCTCGAAACACGGAGACCGAAAGGTCGAGCGTGAATCATATAGTAGATATGATCAACATAGTGATGTTCACCATTGAAACTACTCCATCTCACGTGATGATCGGACATGGTTTAGTTGATATGGATCACGTGATCACTTAGAAGATTAGAGGGATGTCTGTCTAAGTGGGAGTTCTTAAGTAATATGATTAATTGAACTTAAATTTATCATGAACTTAGTCCTGGTAGTATTAGCATATCTATGTTGTAGATCAAAAGCTCGCATTTAGCTCCCCTATTTTATTTTGATATGTTCCTAGAGAAAATTAAGTTGAAAGATGTTAGTAGCAATGGTGTGGATTGGATCCGTGATCTGAGGATTATCCTCATTGCTGCAGAGAAGAATTATGTCCTTAATGCACCGCTAGGTGACAGACCTATTGCAGGAGCAGATGCAGACGAACGTTTGGCTAGCTCAATATGATGACTACTTGATAGTTTAGTGCACCATGCTTAAACGGCTTAGAATCGGGACTTCAAAGACGTTTTGAACGTCATGGACCATATGAGATGTTCCAGGAGTTGAAGTTAATATTTCAAGCAAATACCCGAGTTGAGAGATATGAAGTCTCCAACAAGTTCTATAGCTAAAAGATGGAGGAGAATAGCTCAAGCAGTGAGCATGTGCTCAGATTGTCTGGGTACTACAATCGCTTGAATCAAGTGGGAGTTAATCTTCCAGATAAGATAGTGATTGACAGAATTCTCTAGTCGCCATCACCAAGTTAGTAGAACTTCGTGATGAACTATGATATGAAAGGGATAACGGAAACGATTCCCAAGCTCTTCGTAATGCTGAAATCAACGAAGGTAGAAATCAAGAAAAATATCAAGTGTTGATGGTAGACAAGACCACTAGTTTCAAGAAAAGGGCAAAGGGAAGAAGGGGAACTTCAAGAAGAACGACAAGCAAGTTGCTGCTCAAGTGAAGAAGCCCAAGTCTGGTCCTAAGGCTGAGATTAAGTGCTTCTATTGCAAAGGGACTGGTCACTAGAAGCGGAACTGCCCCAAGTATTTGGCGGATAAGAAGGATGACAAAGTGAACAAAGGTATATTTGATATACGGATTATTGATGTGTATTTTACTAGTGTTCGTAGCAACCCCCCAGTATTTGATACTGGTTCAGTTGCTAAGAGTAGTAACTCGAAACGGGAGTTGCAGAATGAACATAGATTAGTTTAGGGTGGAGTGACGATGTGTGTTGGAAGTGGTTCCAAGATTGATATGATCATCATCGCTCACTCCCTATACTTTCGGGATTAGTGTTGAACCTAAATAAGTGTTATTTGGTGTTTGCATTGAGCATGAACATGATTTGATCATGTTTATTGCAATACAGTTATTCATTTAAGTAAGAGAATAAATTGTTGTTTTGTTTACATATATGGTTACACACCCAATGAAAATGGTTCGTTGGATCTCGATCGTAGTGATACACATATTCATAATATTGAAACCAAAAGATGCAAAGTTAATAATGATAGTGCAACTTATTTGTGGCACTGCCGTTTAGGTCATATTGGTGTAAAGCACATGAAGAAACTCTATGCTGATGGACTTTTGGAATCACTTGATGCTTGCGAACCATGCCTCAGGGGCAAGATGACTAAGACTCTGTTCTCCGGAACAATGGAGCGAGCAAAAAAAATTTTTGTTGGAAATCATACATACTGATGTATGTGGTCTGACGAATATTGAGGCTCGCGGTAGGTATCATTATTTTCTGATATTCACAGATGATTTGAGCAGATATGAGTATATCTACTTGATGAAACACAAGTCTGAAACATTTGAAAAGTTCAAAGAATTTCAGAGTGAAGTGGAGAATCATCATAACAAAAATAAAAGTTTCTACGATATGATCGCAGAAGTAAAATATTTGAGTTACGAGTTTGGCCTTCAGTTAAAACAATGTGAAATAATTTCACTACTCACGCCACCTGGAACACCACAGTGTAATGGTGTGTCCGAACATCGTAACCGTACTTTATTAGATATGGTGCAATCTATGATGTCTCTTACCAATTTACCACTATCGTTTTGGGGTTATGCATTAGAGACAGCTACATTCACATTAAATAGGGCACCATCTAAATCTGTTGAGACGACACCATATGAACTATGGTTTGGCAAGAAACCTAAGCTGTCGTTTCTTAAAGTTTGAGGTTGCAATGCTTATGTGAAAAAGTTTCAACCTGATAAGTTCAAACCCAAATCGGAGAAGTGCGTCTTCATAGGATACCCAAAAGAAAATGTTGGGTACACCTTCTATCATATATCCGAAGGCAAGTTATTCGTTGCTAAGAATGGATCCTTTCTAGAGAAGGAGTTTCTCTCGAAAGAAGTGAGTGGAGGAAAGTAGAACTTGATGAGGTAACTATACCTGCTCCCTTATTGGAAAGTAGTTCATCACAGAAATATGTTCCTGTGACTACTACACCAATTAGTGAGGAAGCTAATGATGATGATCATGTAACTTCAGATCAAGTTGCTACCGAACCTCGTAGGAAAACCAGAGTGAGATCCGCACCAGAGTGGTACGGTAATCCTGTTCTGGAGGTCATGTTACTTGACCATGACGAGCCTACGAACTTTCAGGAAGCGATGATGATCCCAGATTCTGTGAAATGGCTTGAGGCCATGAAATCTGAGATGAGATCCATGTATGAGAACAAAGTATGGACTTTGATTGACTTGCCCATTGATCGGCGAGCCATTGAGATTAAATGGATCTTCAAGAGGAAGATGGACGCTGATAGTAGTGTTACTATCTACAAAGCTAGAATTGTCACAAAAAGGGTTTTCGACAAGTTCAAGGTGTTGACTGTGATGAGAGTTGCTCACTCGTCTCTATGCTTAAGTCTGTCCGAATCATGTTAGCAATTGCCACATTTTATGAAATCTGGCAAGTGGATAAACAAAACTGCATTCCTTAATGGATTTATTAAAGAAGAGTTGTATATGATGCAACCAGAAGGTTTTGTCAATCCTAAAAGTACTAACAAAATATGCAAGCTCCAGCGATCCATCTATGGACTGGTGCAAGCATCTCGGAGTTGGAATATATGCTTTGATAAGTTGATCAAAGCATATAGTTTTATACAGACTTGCGATGAAGCCTATATTTACAAGAAAGTGAGTGGGAGCATTACAACATTTCTGATAAGTATATGTGAATGGCATATTGTTGATCGGAGATAATGTAGAATTATTCTGCAAAGCATAAAGGAATGTTTGAAAGGAGTTTTTCAAAGAAAGACCTCAGTGAAGCTGCTTACATATTGAGCATCAAGATCTATAGAGATAGATCAAGACGCTTGATAAGTTTTTCAATGAGTACATACCTTGACAAGATTTTGAAGTAGTTCAAAATGGAACAGTCAAAAAGGAGTTCTTGCCTGTGTTACAAGGTGTGAAGTTGAGTAAGACTCAAAAACCCAATCACGGCAAAAGATAGAGAGAGAATGAAAGTCATTCCCTATGCCTCAGCCATAGGTTCTATAAAGTATGCCATGCTGTGTACCAGACCTATTGTATACCCTGCCCTGAGTTTGGCAAGGGAGTACAATAGTGATCTTGGAGTAGATCACTGGACATTGGTCAAAATTATCCTTAGTGGAATAATGATATGTTTCTTGATTGTGGAGGTGACAAAAAGGTTCGTCGTAAAAGGTTACGTCAATGCAAGTTTTGACACTGATCCAGATGACTCAAAGTCTCAATCTGGATACATATTGAAAGTGGGAGCAATTAGCTAGAGTAGCTTAGTGCAGAGCATTGTTGACATAGAAATTTGCAAAATACCTACGGATCTGAATGTGGCAGACCCGTTGACTAAACTTCTCTCACAAGCAAAACATGATCACACCTTAGTACTCTTTGGGCGTTAATCACATAGCGATGTGAACTAGATTATTGAATCTAGTAAACCCTTTAGGTGTTGATCACATGACAATGTGAACTATGGGTGTTAATCACATGGTGATGTGAACTATTGATGTTAAATCACATGGCGATGTGAACTAGATTATTGACTCTAGAGCAAGTGGGAGACTGAAGGAAATATGCCCTAGAGGCAATAATAAAGTTATTATTTATTTCCTTATTTCATGATAAATGTTTATTATTCATGCTAAAATTGTATTAACCGGAAACATAATACATGTGTGAATACATAGACAAACAGAGTGTCACTAGTATGCCTCTACTTGACTAGCTCGTTGAATCAAAGATGGTTAAGTTTCCTAGCCATGGACATGAGTTGTCATTTGATTAACGGGGTCACATCATTAGAGAATGATATGATTGACTTGACCCATTCCGTTAGCATAGCACTTGATCGTTTAGTTTGTTGCTATTGCTTTCTTCATGACTTATACATGTTCCTATGACTATGAGATTATGCAACTCCCGTTTACCGGAGGAACACTTTGTGTGCTACCAAACGTCACAACGTAACTGGGTGATTATAAAGGTGCTCTACAGGTTTCTCCAAAGGTACTTGTTGGGTTGGCGTATTTCGAGATTAGGATTTGTCACTCTGATTGTCGGAGAGGTATCTCTGTGCCCTCTCGGTAATGCACATCACTTAAAGCCTTGCAAGCATTGCAACTAATGAGTTAGTTGCGGGATGATGTATTACGGAAGGAGTAAAGAGACTTGCCAGTAACGAGATTGAACTAGGTATTGAGATACCGACGATCGAATCTCGGGCAAGTAACATACCGATGACAAAGGGAACAACGTATGTTGTTATGCGGTTTGACCGATAAAGATCTTCGTAGAATATGTGGGAGCCAATATGAGCATCCAGGTTCCGCTATTGGTTATTGGCCGGAGACGTGTCTCGATCATGTCTACATAGTTCTCGAACCCGTAGGGTCCGCACGCTTAAAGTTTCGGTGACGATTGTATTATGAGTTTATGTGATTGGATGTACTGAAGGTAGTTCGGAGTCCCGGATGAGATCAGGGACATGACGAGGAGTCTCGAAATGATCGAGATGTAAAGATCAATATATTGGACGACTATATTCGGACATCGGAAAGGTTCCGAGTGATTCGGGTATTTTCGGGGATACCGGGGAGTTACGGGAATACAAGGAAGAAGAAATGGGCCTCATGGGCCAAGTGGTGGAAGAGAGGAGGCAGGGCGCGCGGCCCCCCTAGCCCAAACCGAATTGGACTAGGGGGTCGGCCCCCCTTTCCTCCTTTTCCTCCCTCTCCTTCCTTCTTCTTCTCCTCCTTCCTTTCCTCCTCCTAGTAGGAGTAGGAAAGGGGAGTCCTACTCCTACTAGGAGGAGGACTCCTCCTCCTGGCACGCCCATAGAGGGTCGGCCGGCCTCCCCCTTGCTCCTTTATATACGGGGGCAGGGGGCACCTCTAGACACACAAGTTGATCTGTTGATCTCTCCCAGCCGTGTGCGGTGCCCCCCTCCACCATATTCCACCTCGGTCATATCGTAGTGGTGCTTAGGCGAAGCCCTGCGTCGGTAGCAACATCATCACCGTCACCACACTGTCGTGCTGACAGAACTCTCCCGTGAAGCTCTGCTGGATCGGAGTTCGCGGGACGTCATCGAGCTGAACGTGTGCTGAACTCGGAGGTGCCGTGCGTTCGGTACTTGGATCGGTCGGATCGTGAAGATGTACGACTACATCAACCGCGTTGTGCTAACGCTTGTGCTTCCGGTCTACGAGGGTACGTAGACAACACTCTCCCCTCTCGTTGCTATGTATCACCATGACCTTGCGTGTGCGTAGGAATTTTTTTGAAATTACTACGTTCCCCAACACTGTGCTAGCGTGGCCATGTGTCACGCACTGGGTGCATCCATTTTTATTCGGTTTTCTTCAGGGTTTTTCTCTTTTTTTTGCTTCGTTTTTATTTGGTTTTCTCCGGGTTTTTCTTATGTTTGTTTTCATTTCACTCTATATTTTCGTATATGCCAAAACCATTTTTTAATAAATGATCAACATTTTATTATACACGTTCAACATTGTCCGAACGCTTATTCAACATTTTTGAAATACTTGTTTAACATTTTAATACTTGTTCAACATTTTTCAAATACTCGTTCAACATTTTTTAATACTTATTCAACATTTTTCTCAAATACTTGTTCACCATTTTTAATACTTATACAACATTTTCAAATATTTATTCAACATTTTTCATATACTCATTCAACATTTTTAATACTTATTCAATATTTTTCAAATACTTTTTCAACATTTTTAATACTTACTCAACATTTTCAAATACTTGTTCAACATTTTTCAAATTCTTAGTCAGCAGTTTTTATAACATTTTTCAAATACTTTCTCAACATTTTGCAAATGTATTTTTAAAGAATGTTACTTGATATATATATATAAGGAAAATTGAAAAAAAGAAAAAAAGAGAACAAAGAACAAAAAAAGTAAAAATAAACAGGTCGTGGCCTCCCGCGCGGCTGGGCCAGCCCATCTGGCGTTCCCCCGACGCGGGACTCCCCCTCGTCTTTCTTAAGGCGAGAAATAGATAGCAACTACTTAACGAGCGCTTCTTCGGGAGTCTCTATAGCAACCCGACCTCAAACGGTCAAGTCTCTGTGCTTCACTGTCATCCCTGGATCGGTAATGCTGACACACACAGTACTCGAGGATTTATAGCAGAGTAGCAATCACATACTTATTACATCGAATGTCTGAAAAGAAAACTTATTACAATTAATATGGCTTAAGACCATCTAATACGATAACAATGGAAGGCTTGGAAGATAAAGTGAGTCCATCAACTCCAACGGCATAGCTGAGCTGCACGGCAATGACCTAACGAACCTTACTCCTCGTCTGAAAAGTCTGCAACATAATGCGTTGCAGCCCGAAAACGGGTCAGCACATTGAATATGCTGCCAAAGTAACACAATAGAGCAAGAACAGAATAATGCTATCACTATATGCATATTTGGCTAGTGGAAAGCTCTGGTTATGGTTTTTGTGAAAAGCCAATTTTTCCCTACAACAAAGGAATGGATTTTATTGAACTATCATGGTAGTTGAAACATCATTGAGAAGGTTCCTCCAACTCAATCCCAATTAAAGTAGTTAACAACCCAATAATATTAGTTTAGAGTGATGAGATACTTATGATACTCCAAGTACTAGATACTCAAGATGTCCATAACCGAGGACACGGCTAACCATGATTAGTTTATACACTCTACAGAGGTTTGTGCACTTTTCCCCATAAGATTTGATCTCCTCCGTTGGATTTCTCGCACTTCATCGTGTTTGAGAAACGGATGACCGAGACACAGTCTTTCAGAAGCATTAACCCCTTACTTCGGGCAGACCATACCAACCTACACCCCTCTACCTGCTGATCCACCTCTTCGGGAGCTTCACGCAACTTACTCAACTATGCTAGAGCCCATAATAGCTTGTGGCTGCACACGGAAGTTTCTAGCATGAAAATATCTCAGTTCCCTTTGAGTCTGGGTGGTGGACCATAGGACTATCACACGGGTACTCCGGGATATCCTAGGACAACACTGGATTCCCCAGGTGCCCAACAAACAATCCACCCAGATGTGTATTCAAGTTGCCACCTTAAGTTGAACCATTAATTAGCAATCTCACATCTGTCATGGATTTCACTCACCCAACCACGTCTACGAGCATAGCATAGCAATATAAGCAGTACGTAGAAGTAGCTCCCAAGGGTTTGAATATATTAGGGCAATAGGTTCTACCTCATCAACTACTTGCCAACCCACATGTTAATCACATCCTAACCATGCAATGTTTGAGGATTGGAACTAATGCATAAAAACTGGGTGATAAAGGGGTATGATCAAAGTGTTACTTGCCTTACTAATGATCTGCAAAACCTAGGGACTCGTAGTAGCACGCTTCGCACTCCGGGTGTTCTATCACAAACAAACAATAGCATACATAAGCAATCAAGCAAAGAAACACGGGTAAATCCCAAACAAGAAGATCTAACCGGAAAGCTCAACTTAAGAACTCCGATTTGCGAAAAGAATCAAATCAAATGGAGCAACGAAACTCAAACTACGAAAGAAACAAGATCCGTTTACTAATCTGGACTAAGGTAAAATTTTACAGTAGCAAAAGCTTGTTCAAGTTGGTTAAACGGAAAGAGGGTTTCGAGAAGAAGATCTAGGCGCTTGAATCGCCTGATTCCGACAAACGAGCGAAAACATAAACTAAAATGAAAATCAGATCAGAAATCGCGATTGAAAATAATCGCGGAAAATCCGAGAAAAAGAAAACTAATGAACAGGCTAACGAACGAACGTTCGTTTTCTGCGGCTAACGAGTGAACACCGTTCGTTAAAACGAACGTACGGACGGACGTCCGCAAAGTAACTAAACCGAGAAAAACTGGCGAGCCGATTTAAAAAAACGAACTAGGGTTTCTAAAAAATGGATCGGTTTTCTAAAGAAAACCGGCGTCGGCGGCTTGCGAGCGGCGGGGCGGAGGGCGGCGGCTTGGGGTGCAAGGGGCCCCGAGCTTCGGCTTATAAGGGGAGGGGGCGGCGTTGGCTTGGGGGAGGGGCCGGGCGGAGTCCCGGGCGACGACGGCTTGTGCCGGCCGTGTCCTGGCCGGACTCGGCGCGGGAGGCGGTGGCTGGGCAGGCGGGCCGGCGGCCTGGCTCGGTTGGGCCTTGGCCCAGTCGGGCGCTGCGTTTTTTTAAATAATTTCGCTGGAACCAAATAAATCCTAGAAAATAAAAATAAAAATCTAAAAATGCCAAAACAAATTTTCACCGTCTAAATAAAATATTTAGAATAAGATGAACATTTTCTTGGCCCTAAAATGCAACTTTGAAAAACATGCAATTTTTCTAATTCAAATAAAATAGCAATAAACTCCGGATAAAATCAAATATTTGATTTTAATATTTTTTTCCTCTAATATTTCATTTATTTTGGAGAAGTCATATTATCTCCTCTCATATACTTTAATATGAAATATTTTCGGAGAGAAAAATAATTAAAACCAAAAATCCTTGTTTCAATATTTGATAAAACTCAAATATGAAAACAAGGAAATCCCCAACTCCCTCTCCGGGGGTCCTTGAGTTGCTTAGGATTTCGAGGATCGCGAAACGAAATGCAATAAAATATGATATGCATGAATGATCTATGTATAACATTCCAAATTGAAAATTTGGGATGTTACAAACCTACCCCCCTTAAGATGAATCTCGCCCTCGAGATTCGGGTTGGCTAGAGAATAGGTGTGGGTGGTCTTTGTGAAGATCATCCTCTCGTTCCCAGGTGGCTTCATCCTCGGTATGGTGGCTCCACTGAACTTTGCAAAACTTGATAACCTTGCTGCGGGTGACTCGGCTGGCAAATTCGAGAATCCTAACTGGCTTCTCCTCATAGGTCAAATCACTATTCAACTGAATCGCCTCCAAGGGTACTGTATCTCTTAACGGTACATCGGCCATCTCAGCATGACACTTCTTCAGCTGTGAAACATGAAATACATCATGAACTCCTGACAATCCTTCAGGTAACTCCAACTTGTAGGCAACTTCTCCCATACGTTCCAAAATTTGATACGGTCCTACAATCTCGGGGCTAACTTTCCCTTAACTCCAAAACGTTTCACTCCTCGCAGGGGTGACACTCGCAGATATGCTCTATCTCCAATTTCATAGGTTATTTCCTTGCGTTTCGAATCTGCATAACTCTTCTGCCTGGACTGAGCTATCTTCAGTCTATCTCGGATCAACTTAACTTTCACTTCAGACTCTTTGATCAAATCTGTTCCAAACAACCGTCGGTCTCCGACTTCATCCCACATCAACGGTGTTCTGCACCTTCGTCCGTACAGGGCTTCGAACGGTGCCATCTTCATACTGGCTTGGTAGCTATTGTTGTATGAGAACTCTGCGTAGGGCAAATTGTAATCCCAACTAGATCCATAATCTAGCGCACAAGCCCTCAACATATCCTCCAGAATCTGGTTGACTCTCTCGGTTTGTCCATCTGTCTGCGGGTGGAATGCTGTGCTGAACTCCAACCTTGTCCCCAAAGTTTGGTGCAGCTGATGCCAAAACTTTGAAGTAAACCGTGTCCCTCTATCTGATACGATGGTCTTCGGAACTCCATGCAGACATACGATCCTGGTCATATATATCTTGGCCAACTTTGCACTTGTATAGGTGGTTTTCACCGGGATAAAGTGAGCTACTTTGGTCAAGCGGTCAACTACTACCCATATAGAATCATATCCTGATTTGGTTCTGGGTAATCCGGTGATAAAATCGATGCCAAGTTTATCCCACTTCCATTCAGGTATCAGCATAGGCTGTAACAATCCTGCTGACTTTTGATGCTCAGCCTTCACTGTCTGACATACATCACATACGGCTACATACTCGGCAATATCCTTCTTCATACCAGTCCACCAGAAACGTTCCTTCAAATCCAAATACATCTTGGTGTTTCCGGGGTGTATCGAGTATGGTGAGTCATGAGCCTCCTGAAGTATTAACTTCCTGATCTCTGTGTTATTGGGCACATAAACACGGTCCTCGAACCATAAGGTGTCGTGCTCATCCTCACGAAAACCTTTGGCCTTTCCTTCGCTCATTCTCTCTTTTATCTCGGCAATCTCTTTTTCATCCTTCTGAGGTTCTCGAATCTTTCCTAACAATGTAGACGGAACCTCCATTGTTGCAACAAAACCTCTAGGAACAATCTCCAATCGAAGTTCCCTGAGATCCTCTGCTAACTCCTTCGGCAATCCCGTGCTCACTAGGGTATTAGCATAACTCTTCCGACTCAAAGCGTCGGCTACAACATTGGCCTTGCCTGGATTATAGTGAAGCTTCATGTCATAATCCTTTATAAGCTCCAACCATCTTATTTTCCTAAGGTTCAGCTCCTTATGTGTGAAAATGTACTTCAAACTCTTATGATCCGTGTACACATCACAACGATTTCCAATAAGGTAATGTCTCCAGGTCTTCAACGCATGCACTACGGCAGCCAATTCCAAATCATGTGTGGCATAATTCAATTCGTGCAGTTTTAGTTGTCGTGAGGCATACAAAACAACTCTTCCGTACTGCATAAGCACACTTCCAAGTCCTAGGCGAGAGGCATCGCAATACACTTGAAACTCCTTACGTATATCTGGCAGAATCAACACTGGGGCTGTAGTCAAGCGTTTCTTTAACTCTTGAAAGCTCGCCTCACATTCTTCTATCCATTTAAACTTGGTATCCTTCTTCAATAACTCCGTCATTGGCTTCGCAATTTTGGAAAAATTCTCAATGAATCTCTGATAGTATCCTGCGAGTCCAAGAAAACTATGGATCTCGCTAGCTGAAGTGGGTGCCAACCATTCAGTGACTGACTGAACCTTGGTAGGATCTACTGCTACACCTTCTCCTGATATAACATGTCCAAGGAATCCAACTTCCTTCAGCCAAAACTCGCATTTGCTGAACTTGGCATACAACTGATGTTCCCTGAGTTTCTCGAGAACTAAGCGCAAATGTTCTTCGTGCTCCTCCTCGTTCTTCGAGTATACCATCATGTCATCAATGAACACCACAACAAACTTATCCAAATATTCCATGAACACTTTATTCATCATGCTCATGAAATAGGCAGGGGCGTTAGTCAGTCCAAACGACATGACCGTATATTCATACAACCCTTACCGTGTGGTGAATGCTGTCTTTGGTATGTCCTCTCGTATCTTCAGCTGGTGATATCCAGATCGCAGATCGATCTTTGAAAACACCTTAGCTCCTTGCAGTTGGTCGAACAAATCATTGATCATCGGCAGTGGGTATTTGTTCTTGATCATCACCTCATTTAACGCACGATAATCAACAACCATTCTTAGAGACTTATCCTTCTTTTCGACCAAAAGCACTGGGGCTCCCCATGGTGATGAGCTCCGTTGAATGTAACCTTTCTCCAATAACTCCTTAATATGTTTCTTAATTTCCTCCAGATCATTTCCGGGCATCCGATATGGTCGCTTCGATATAGGCCCGGTGCCTGGCAATAGCTCTATCAAAAACTCGATGTCTCGATCCGGTGGCATGCCTGGTAACTCCTCTGGAAAAACATCCGGGTAATCCTTGACTACAGGCACTTCCTCCTGAAAAACTCCCGTGAGGGTATTCACTTGACTACTCCTTGGCGCATGCCTAGATACATACTTGATCCTTTTCTCCTCAGGGATGGTGAGACAAATTGACTTACTAACACAATCAATGCTTCCTCCATACTTTGACATCCAGTCCATGCCTAATATCACATCCAATCCTTGTGACTCCAAGATTATTAGGTCGGACGGAAAAACATGGCTATCAATGGTTAAGGGTATCTGGTCGCACCATCGACTAGCCATATACTCTGCTCCAGGTGAACTCGCTAACAGATGGGTCCTAAGGGTTTGGGTTGGTAGTTTAAACTTATCCATGATCTCCCTTGATATGTATGAATGCGATGCACCATTATCACAAAGAACAAGGGTGGTAAAAGACTTAACCAAAAACTTACCAATAACCGCGTTTGGATGCTCTTCAACCTCCTCCATGTTGACGTGGTTCACTTGTCCTTTGTTGAATGGATTGGGCTTCTTTCCAGCGCTCCCATTGCCGTTTCCATTCTTCACTTCAAGGCACTCCGTGGCATAGTGTCCAGTCTTCCCGCACTTGAAACAAGTAACGTGGCTTAGGTCTCTCTTCGCGGGTGTGGCTGGATTGGAGCGGTTCTGATTGTTGCTTGCTCCATTCCCATTCCCATTCCTGGGGCCAGTATGATTATGGTTACTTCCTCCATTGTGGGTGTGGCCTCCATGGTTATGAACAAGTCCTCCCGAGTTCGGGGTTAGGCGAGGCTTCTGCTGAGCTCCTGAATTATACCTTCGTTGTCCATACTTCCTCTTACGGCTCTCAGTTTGCTGCTGCTTCCCTTCAATCATAAGAGCCTTATCTACCAACTCCTGGTAGTTGTTGAATGTTGCCACCATCAACTGCATGCTCATCTCATCATTCAGCCCTTCCATAAACTTCTCCTGCTTTGTGGCATATGTGGCCACATCATCAGGGGCATAGCGAGATAACTTGCTAAACTCATCCGTGTACTGAGCCACAGTACGGTTCCCCTGGCGTAAGTTGCGAAACTCACGCTTCTTCATACTCATAGCTCCAGTTGAGACATGGGCTGTACGGAAAGCTTGCTAAAACTGATCCCATGTAACAGTGGCTATTGGGTAGGTGACAGTGTAATTCTCCCACCATGAGGCTGCTGGTCCATCCAACTGATGTGCGGCAAAATGCACCTTCTTAGCATCTGTACATCCTGCAGTGGTTAACTCCCTTCCAATCCTGTGGAGCCAATCATCTGCCACTATCGGCTCGGTGCTACTGGAAAACACCGGCGGCTGCAACCTTAGAAAACGGGCTAAGTTATCAACTGGTGGTGGTGGTGGGTTGTTGTTGTTGTTGCCTTGGTTCTGAACTAACAACTGCATCAGGGTATTCTGCTGCTGGATCAACTGAGTGAGCTCCGGTGGGAAACTAAATCCGGGGTCACGTCTCGGAGGCATCTGATGGGTTTAGAGGGGAGAGATTAGAATAGAATGAGGTCTAATGAGAAAACACTACCCATATGCACATGAGACAAACACAAACATTTCACTCAATCAATCAAGCAAGGGCATACAATCGATCTAACTATCATTACAAAAGTGCTCGAACTATATTATTTACATGGTGGAATACTACTACTGATGTGGTGGTATACTAAAAATATTCTTCGGTTGAAGACTCCATGATGTCTGCCCCAGCTTCGTCTTCATAGTCATCATTGCTATTGTCGGGGTCCGAGTCGGTGTCGTCGATGATAATGTAGTCCTCCGGGCGAATCTCCTTGGGTTCTTCGTGTTCTCCTCCTGGTGCGGGGTCTCCCAGGAATACTCCTAGCTTCATTTCCAGATCGTCATTCTTCTCCACTAGTACGACGATTTCCTCCTCATAGTCTTCACGGGTAGCCTTAAGTTCTTCCTCCAGTTCCCTGATCCTAGTCATCGCCTTCTTCGGGTCTATCATTCCTGCGCACATCTAGTTCTCCTGGCGACGAATGTGTTGGTTTAACTCCTGGATGAAAGCCGCAATTGATCTATCCTTCCTGGTGCTGATCATCTCCCATTGCTCATCTCGGCACCCACAAATCTGATAGATAGTATCCTTAAGCTCCTTATGATAAACTTCTCCAATGCGTCCCATGGTGATGTGAGCTGCCATACTCTTTCCTAGACTCCAGGTTGGTGCATCGAAGGAAAACTCTATGGGCTTAGTGACTGGCGTGAATGTCCTTCCTGGAACTTGAACTTGAATCATCCATCGCTCCTCTTCTGGTAAGGTGGCATTGTAAGTCCCGGTGAAGCTTGGTATTCCAATGTTCAGTTACCTAATGACTTCCTTCAAGTGTCGTCCAAAAGGTGCTTCCTCATCCGGTTGGGCAAACTTGTTCCTTGAGTCCGCCATCCTAAAGAGTAGAAAATGGAGAGGAGTCACAAATGAGAAGATAATAGTGATCTAGGGCTTTAGCTTAGTGGTCGTGTCCTACACTCAGCGTGTGCTCTGATACCATCTTGTAGCTACCCGACCTCAAACGGTCAAGTCTCTGTGCTTCAGTGTCATCCCTGGATCGGTAATGCTGACACACACAGTACTCGAGGATTTATAACAGAGTAGCAATCACATACTTATTACATCGAATGTCTCAAAAGAGAACTTATTACAATAAATATGGCTTAAGGCCATCTAATACGATAACAACGGAAGGCTTGGAAGATAAAGTGAGTCCATCAACTCCAACGGCATAGCTGAGCTGCACGGCAATGACCTAATGAACCTTACGCCTTGTCTGAAGAGTCTGCAACATAATACGTTGCAGCCCGAAAACGGGTCAGCACATGGAATATGCTGGCAAAGTAACACAGTAGAGCAAGAACAGAATAATGCTATCATTGTATGCATATTTGGTTGGTGGAAAGCTCTATGGTTATGGTTTTTGCGAAAAGCCAATTTTTTACTACAACAAAGGAATAGATTTTATTTAACTATCATGGTAGTTGAAACATCATTGAGAAGGTTCCTCCAACTCAATCCCAATTAAAGTAGTTAACAACCCAACAATATTAGTTTAGAGTGATGAGATACTTATGATACTCCAAGTACTAGATACTCAAGATGTCCATAACCGGGGACACGACTAACCATGATTAGTTTATACACTCTGCAGAGGTTTGCACACTTTTCCCCACAAGACTCGATCTCCTCCGTTGGATTTCTCACACTTCATCGTGTTTGAGAAATGGATGACCGAGACACAGTCTTTCAGAAGCATTAACCCCTTGCTCCGGGCAGACCATACCAACCTACATCCCTCTACCTATTGATCCACCTCTTCGGGAGCTTCACGCAACTTACTCAACTATGCTAGAGCCCATAATAGCTTGTGGCTGCACACAGAAGTTTCTAGCATGAAAATATCTCAGTTCCCTTTGAGTCTGGGTGGCGGACCATAGGATTATCATATGGGTACTCCGGGATATCCTAGGACAACACTGGATTCCCAGGTGCCCAACAAACAGTCCACCCAGATGTGTATTCAAGTTGCCACCTTAAGTTGAACCATTAATTAGCAATCTCACATCTGTCATGGATTTCACTCACCCAACCACGTCTACGAGCATAGCATAGCAATATAAGAAGTACGTAGAAGTAACTCGCAAGGGTTTGAATATATCAGGGCAATAGGTTCTACCTCATCAACTACTTCCCAACCCACATGTTAATCACATCCTAACCATGCAATGTTTGAGGATTAGAACTAATGCATAAAAACTGGGTGATAAAGGGGTATGATCAAAGTGTTACTTGCCTTGCCGATGATCCACATAACCTAGGGACTCGTAGTAGCACGCTTCGCACTCCGGGTGTTCTGTCGCAAACAAATAATAGCATACATAAGCAATCAAGCAAAGAAACACGGTTAAATCCCAAACAAGAAGATCTAACCAGAAAGCTCAACTTAAGAACTCCGGTTTGCGAAAAGAATCAAATCAAACGGAGCAACGAAACTCAAACTGCGAAAGAAACAAGATCCGTTTACTAATCTGGACTAAGCTAAAATTTTACAGTAGCAAAAGCTTGTTCAAGTTGGTTAAACGGAAATAGGGTTTCGAGACGAAGATCTAGACGCTTGAATCGCCTGATTCCGACAAACGAGCGAAAATATAAACTAAAATGAAAATCAGATCAGAAACCGCGATTGAAAATAATCGCGGAAAATCCGAGAAAATGAAAACTCATGAACAGGCTAACGAACGAACGCTCGTTTTCTGCGGCTAACGAGTGAACACCGTTCGTTAAAATGAACGTACGGACGAACGTCCGCAAAGTAACTAAACCGAGAAAAACCGGCGAACCGATTTAAAAAAACCAGATCGGTTTTCTAAAGAAAACCGGCGGCGACGGAGGCTTATACCTTCGGCTCCGGCGGCTTCTGCGGCGGGGCGACGAGGTGCGGCGGCGGCGGCTTGCGGGCGACGGGGCGGAGGGTGGCGGCTTGGGGTCCAAGGGGCCCCGGGCTTCGGCTTATAAGGGGTGGGGGCGGTGGTGGCTTGGGGGAGGGGCCGGGCGGAGTCCCGGGCGGCGACGGCTTGCGCCGGCCGTGTCCTGGCCGGACTCGGCGCGGGAGGCGGCGGCTGGGCAGGCGGGCCGGCGGCCTGGCTCGGCTGGGCCTCGGCCCAGTCGGGCGCTGCGTTTTTTTAAAATAATTTCGCCTGAACCAACTAAATCCTAGAAAATAAAAATAAAAATCTAAAAATTCCAAAACAAATTTTCACCGTCTAAATAAAATATTTAGAACAAGATGAAAATTTTCTTGGCCCTAAAATGCAACTTTGGAAAACGTGCAATTTTTCTAATTCAAATAAAATAGCAATAAACTCCGGATAAAATCAAATATTTGATTTTAATATATTTCCTCCAATATTTCATTTATTTTGGAGAAGTCATATTATCTCCTCTCATATACATTAATATGAAATATTTTCGGATAGAAAAATATTTAAAACCAAAAATCCTCGTTTCAATATTTGATAAAACTCAAATATGAAAACAGGGAAATCCCCAACTCTCTCTTCGGAGGTCTTTGAGTTGCTTAGGATTTCGAGGATCGTGAAACGAAATGCAATAAAATATGATATGCATGAATGATCTATGTATAACATTCCAAATTAAAAATTTGGGATGTTATAGTCTCGCAACGATTAGCGCCACTTGGCGCGCTCTTAGCCATTCGCCACGTGTCGCGATCTGGGGCAGTTCCTCCGGATTTTGTTTTGTTTTTTAATTTTTCCGCACGCGTTTTCGATTTTTAGATGTTTTTTTATGATTTTTTCGACGTTTTGGTTTTCCATCGGTCTACCTTAGCTTTTCGATCAATTTTTTTTTAAAAAAATATTTTTGTGCAAAAAACGTGTTTTTTTTCTTTCGCGAGAGTCATGATTTTGCTTTCACGAGACGCACGGTTTTGCTTTCGCGAGAGTCACAGCCGTGCCTCTCGAAAACGAAGAAAAAGTGCTTTCTGCTTTTTTTCCTTTCGCGAGAGTCACAGTTTTGGTTCCGCGGGATGCACAGTTGTGCTATAGCGAGAGTCACGGCTGTGCCTCTCGGAATCGGGAAAACATGTTTTATGTTGTTTTTTCCTTTCGTGAGAGTCACGGTTTTTGCTTCCGCGAGAGATACGGTTGTGATTTCGTGAGAGTCACGGCCGTGCCTTTCGGAAACGAAAAAACGCATTTTTCTTTCTTTCGTGAGTCATGTTTTTCTTCTGCGAGAGGCACGGTTGTACTTTCGCGAGAGTCATGGCCGTATCTCCTCGAAAACGAAAAAACGCGTTTTCTCTTTTTTTTTCCTTCTGCGAGAGTCATGGTTTTGCTTCCGCAATAGGTACGTTGTGATATCGTGAGAGGCACGGGCGTGCCTCTTTCGGAAACGAAGAAATCCCATGCTCCCGGTCCGGTTTTTCCGTCTGATTTTTTCATGAAAAAAAGTTCGTCAAAACCTATCAACGTGAGGTCTAGTTTTAAAGATCTAGATGCGAAGAATCCAACGATGAAAGCGGTTCAAGATTTGGACGCACGGTTTAAAAGATAAAATGTTTTGAATAAATGAATCTATGAAAAAAAGGAAAAACTTCTGAAAAATTGGAGTGATCTTTGTAACGAGTATTCCTCAATTAATGATTTCGCGAGAAATGCGGCGCCTTAAGGCTCCTTAAAGGCCAACCCGTACAGGGCACATACCCGCCTCTCCCGCCGGGCGGGTCCATTTCCTTTTCTTTTTTCTGTTTTTAAGTGCAGAAAGTTTGCGAGATGTGGGATTCGGATACGGGACTTCCTTCGTTCAGCGTAACTGCAGCAACCAACTAGCCACCCTCAACTAGCTGCTTCCATTGTTTTCTCCTCTTGTCCCTTTTCCTCTTTTCATTTTTCCATTTTGCTTTCTCTTTTCTTTTTTCTCTGTACCTTTTCTAAAAAAATGTGTGCACTTCTTTTTTCAAAAGTCATTGAAGGTTTGTCAAATTGTGATTTTTTTTCAAAATCAATGAACTTTTTTCAATTTCGATGAACTTTTCTCAAATCTGATGAACTATTTTTCAAAATAAATTCAATATATTTTTAAATACGATGAACTTTTAATAAATTTATTAACTTTTTTGAAAATCCATAATTTTTTTAAAATTGATAAATTTTTTGGAAATTGAAGAACTAATTTTAAAAATACATAAACTTTTTTCAAAACGATGAATGTTTTCACAAAATCAATGATTTTTTTCAAAACCATGAACTTTTTTCAAAATCTACGAACCTTTTCCCGAATTTGTGAACATTTTTAAATTGATGAACCTTTTTTGAAATTTGTGAACTTTTTTTGAAAACCGATGAACTTTTTTTGAACTTGTGATTTTTTAAAAAAATCAATGATTTTTTAATAATTTGTGATTTTTTTAAACTGTGAACTTTCAAATTTTGTTCACGTTTAGAAAAAAGAAAATCCCATGTTTCTAATACTAGTAATAATGTACGTGCAATGCACGTTTATATTAGGTAAGATATTAGTTGCATGTTATATTAGGTAAGATATATCTGTTGCACATTGGTATTTGGTAAGATATCAATTACTTTTTCGTGTAAATGGTAGGATATTAATTACATGTCGGATTTTATGAGATAACATTGAGTCAAAACGTGTTTATAACTAATGACAATGGTGGGTAATTAGAGCGTTAAGCGTGTTTGATGCTCAACATTGGAGCGATTTGAACCGCTGGATAACATGATTTGACGGTCGAGATGGTTTGGATTTACCCTTTTGGGTCTTTTTATGTTGACTTGTAATAATGTACGTGCAATGCATGTTTATATTAGGTAGGATATTAGTTGCACGTTATATTAGATAAGAGATATTTTTTGCACGTTGGTATTTGGTAAGATATCAAATACTTTTTCCTGGAAATAGTAGGATATTAATTACATGACAGATTTTAAGGGATAGCGTTGAGTCAAAACGTGTTTATAACAGATGGCAGTGGTGAGTAATTAAAGCGTTAAACGTGTTTGGTGCTCAACATTGGAGCGATTTGAACCGCTAGATAACATGATTTGACGGTCGAGATGGTTTGGATCTGCCCATTTGAGTCTTTTTATATTAGTATAGATATAGATATAGATATAGATATAGATAAATATAGATATAGATAGATATATTTGCAATAAAAAGCATGGCTACAATTATTCTTAAATAGCTTGCGCTGAAACCTTTCACTAGTGCCTATCTGCTCTACCGGTTCCGTTCGGCGGCGTTTAAAGCGCCAGTTAGAAGTTCCCCGAGAAATAGGGGTACCCCGACACGCTGGGTGACATGCGAACGATCCCCTAGCGCGCGCTACTGGGCCAGCCTATGTGTTGTGCGTTTTTTTTGCATTTTCTTTTATGTTTTTATTCTTTAAAATACTTTAGGATATAAAAAATATTCAAGTTTCAAAACAAATTGCAAATTTTAAGAAAAATGTTGACATATCCAAAATATGTTCATAAACTTGAAAAAAATATGCTCCTTATTTTGAAAAAATGTTTCAGAAATCATAAAATGTTTGTGTATTTTAAAAAATGTTTGCGACTGCAAAAAGTGTTTGTGGAAAAAATATCCTTGTATACAAAAAAATTTCTTGAATTTAAAATAATTTACGAGATTCCAATAATGTTCATGGTTTCAAAAAAAATCACGAATTGTGGAAAATGTTAGCAAGTTTGCAAAAAATGTTCACGAATTTCAAAATTGTTTGGGAATTTTATAAAATATTTTTGAATTGAAAAAGGTTCAATAATTCAAAATATGTTTGCGAATTCAGAAAATATTTGTGAATTCAAAAAATGTTCACAAACTGGGGAAAATATGTTTGTTAATTCAAAAATTGTTCGCAAACATAGAAACTTATCGCTGGTTCATAAGTTTGTTTCAAAAATAAAAAAATATTCACAAAATTTTTTAAAAAGGAAAGGAGGAATAATTCTGAAAAAGAAACTGGTAAAAAAGGGAAAGTGTTCAGAAAAAATAATATGGGCTGGCCCATACCAAGGACATGTCGCATATTGTTTTTTGCCAAATAGTACACGCATGTGGAGGGTATAGGCTGGAGCCTGGAGGCGAAACTCATGCTTGATGTTCATTTGCTGCAGATCAAGTCTATTATCAGGAAATTCTAGTGGAGATGTAAGCAAGGTGAGCGCAAGCCGGCTTGGGTATCTTGGGACGTGATGACTCGGCCAAAGCATTTGGGAGGCCTTGGCTTTAGGGATCTTGAGATTTTTAATTTGGTTTTGCTTGCTAGACAAGCATGAATGCTTCTCCTGGAACCCGCAAGTCTTAGTGCAAGAATTCTCAAAGCAGTTTACTATTCGAACAAGACAATCCTTACTGCGGAGTTAGGCACTAGACTCTCACAAATTTGACGTGCTATCTGGGAAGGGAGAGATTTACTACAGCAGGGCATTATACAGCGGATTGGTAATGGGTAAACGACAGATATTTGGGCTGACAACTGGATACCGAAGGAGATGACACCACGACCGATCACGTCGCTAGTGGCGAACCCTCCAAGGTATGTGTCAGAGCTTCTAATCCCGGCGACAACATCATGGAATGAGGCTCTGATCCGTAATGTTTTCCTTCCAATTGATGCCAACGCCATATTGAAGATCCCTGTTTGCACTCGCAACATACCCGACTTCTGGGCATGGCATCCTGAGAAGAAAGGAAATTTCAGTGTTAGTTTGGCCTATAAATTCCTTCTAAAAACCAAGCTACAGAGGAAGGAGTGGCTTGAAGGAATGAGTGGATCCTCTAATGCCGAACAGGAAGAAAAATCATGGTGTTCGTTATGGAAACTAAAGATGCCGTCGAAGGTCAGGATATTCCTCTGGAGGCTTGCTCATCACTCTCTACCAACGACAGATACATTACAGAGGCAAAACATGGCGGTACAGGATACATGTCCGCTATGTGGCTGTGTTGATTCATGGAGACACGCGCTGGTGTCGTGCACGATGTCACGCTGCGTGTGGGCTCTATCAGATGAGGTACTTGTTTCCCCAATGTCTAGAGAATTTGGAAGCTAATGCGCGGATTTGGTTATTTCAGTTAAATGAATCCCTAGACCATGCAAGCTTTACGCGGCTGATAATCACACTATGGTCTATCTGGTTTGCGAGGCGGAAAGCTATATATAAATCAATCTTTCAGAGTCCGCAACATACCACATCTTTTGTTAACAATTACATTGATGAGCTGGGCCAGTTGAATGCTAGGAAGGAGCATCAAATAACACAAATAAAATCATCTGTATAGCAGAAAAGGTGGCTGCCACCTCCGAATGGCAAGGCAAAGATTAATGTGGACGGAGCAGTGGCCAGGTCTCGGCGTGGTGGGGCAGCTGCAGCGATATGCCTGGACCAGGACGGCCTATACCTGGGGTCATCGGCGGTTGTTTTTCAAGGAATCACTGATCCGGTGATACTTGAGACTTATGCTTGCAGGGTAGCTTTGGCATTGGCAGAGGATCTTGCGACAACTAATATATGTGTAGCCTCGGATTGCCAAGAAGTGGTTAATGATATCAACAGAGGGACAGGAGGTCCCAACTCTGCCCTTGTACATGAAATAAAGCTTCGTTGTAATAGTTTTAATTCATACTCGTTTATTCATGAGCGGAGGAACCACAATTATGAGGCTCACAATCTCGCCAACTTTGCTTGTAGCCTAGGACTAGGTAGACATGTATGGTTGGGCAATCCTCATGACCCAAACCTTGTACCTATGTCGCTTGTTTTTGAATGAATAAAGTTTGGCGAGAGTTCTAAAAATTTTTGCTGCAGATCACAAGCGTGAATGACTTTTCCTAAAAAATGCAACGATGCGAAGTCTATGCCCATACGTTACGTGCTAGTACGGAGAGACGAAGACACGAAGAAGAGATGCAGCGCAGCTACGCTTTCAGTCATTCTCTGTATTTTTTTGAGAAATTATGCAATTAATTACAGTTGTGTTCAATTCCTATTAGAAATGACTAGTAAAAAGCCCGTGCGTTGTAACGGGTATAAAATAAATCTAAAAGTTTGTATAATAATTGAGAGTTTACCTGTCAACATTGGCGTACCCGGGGGTATACTGGGTGTGCCGTGGCACACCCAGAAGTTAGTGAATTTCCTTTTTACCATATAATTCTCTTGGCCCGAATCGAATTGGCAGAGGCCCAGCCACCTTCTCCCGAGTCTTGAGCAAGAGAGGGAGAGACATAGAGCGCAACCACAAGCGGCAGAGCAAGCTGCGCCGACCCAGGCGGCCGCTATTAATGTTTTTTCATTGTCATTGCTTCCCGTATGATGTTTTTTCACAAATCATGAACTAAATTGTTGTGATATTTTTGGGCTATTAATGTTATTCTTTCGCATATTTTGTATGACACTTCGATTACGTAGCAATTTTTTTGAGAGCGTGCACACCCTTTATTTTATTCCTGGGCCTGCCACTATCTGTCAATGTGAATAATATAATTTTCAATTGCAAAACTCATAAGGATCCACTTTATGAAGATCCAGCTGTATTCCAAAAGTTTGTAATCTTCTTTTGTTTTGCTAATAAAATCCACTTATTTGACTCGCTCTAAAGAAATTGGATTACGTGTAACAAGCTGTTGATATTCAACAACCCTACGTTAAAGTAACTACGTAAATCGATATATTTATCGATCCTTCGATGCGTAAGTAATTGTGCATCATTTGCATACCTATAGCACCTCCAAATAGGTAATATATTAAGTCCTATATCTACCAATCCATATTAACATTAATACTTACGCATTCCCACTTCAAAAATATGATGGCCAGAAAGTAAAGAGTTTACAGTGGTTCACGCTCTTTTATTGACACGTTGCCGCCAGTAGTACGAGCACATCCTCCATGCCAACATGACCACTTCCCTGGACATTATCAACGGCCCTCAATGGGGATAAGGATTAGGATAGACAGAACTCCGAGATAGATGATACAACAAAAGGGAGTGCTCCCCCTCCTAGCTGCCATGCGGGGCGAAACAAAACGCGAGCAAGATGCGTTGTTGTCGTATTCTCTGTACTCTTCATCCCTCGCTCTCTCCTCCCAATCCCACCAAGACATCGATGCCATGTAGAGTTGAGGTATATCTTTATATTCAACAAGTAACCGTGAGCCATAAATATCATCTCCTTTAAGAATTTATTTTTCAATATTTCACTCACTTTTAATTATTACTCCCTTTGTTTCTAAATACAAGTCTTTTAGAGATTTGAATATGGATTACGTACGGATGAATATAGCCGTATTTTAGAGTGTAGATTCACTTGTTTTGCTCCTTATTTAGTTCATACTAGAATCTCTAAGAAAAGTTATATTTAGAAATGGAGGGAGTGTATCAGATAATGTATTCGTAAGATGTAGTAGGCATGCATATATATAGTAAACTAACAAACAAACAAAATCAAGTAGGTGCTCATCCCGCATAAAAATTGTAATCGGTGCATTGATCCAGCAGCTTCGGTCGGTCCAGCACAACATCTAGCACAACACCCACTACCCACCACGTGCCCCTTATCCACACAACATCTAGCAACACCCACCGCACATTTCCTCCTCCTCTTCTCCATTCTACCCAACACGCTGCTCTCCCTTCTCTATCCAGAGTGCCCAGGAACGGCTTGCCGTCGCCCAGCCACTCCTACAGTGCACGGCCGTAGTGGATGGCCAGAGCCAGGGCAGCGACCCCCCGGTCTGTGATGGACCATAGAACACACAATGATGGCGCCTTCGAGCTCCTCTATCGTCATCCGATCTGCCCGCCCGCCCAGTGGTCCAGATCGGTTCTATGATCAGATCTATTTATCTATGAAAGTTATTTGAGTTTTGATCTCTTATATGCATGATTATTTATAGCCTCGTATTTCTTCTTCTTTGAATCTTTGGTTTAGTTAGGCCGACTAGATCAATTTTTCTTGCCATGGGAAGAGGTGCTTTGTGATGGCTTCGATTGTGCGGTGTTCTTTCCCAGTGACAAAAGGGGCAGCAAGACACACATTGATCGTTGCTATTAAGGATAACAAGATGGGGTCTATTCCTACATGAATAGATCTTGTCTACATCATGTCATCGTTCTTATTGCATTACTTCGTTTCTCCATGAACTTAATACACTAGATGCATGCTGGATAGCGGTCAATGTGTGGAGTAATAGTAGTAGATGCAGGCAGGAGTCGGTCCACTAATCTTGGATGTGATGCCTATATATTGATGATTGCTTGGATATCGTCATAATTATTTGAGGTTCTATCAATTGGCCAACAGTAATTTGTTTACCCACTGTGTTTTCTTGAAAGAAGCCACTAGTGAAATCTACGCCCCCAGGTCTATCCTTTATCATATTTGTGTTCCAATCTATTATTTGCTTTGAGATATATTTTTATTTGCTTTTGTTTTCAGAACTATTATTTCAAAAACCCAAAAATACTTTGCTGCACTTTTTATTTGCATATTTTATTTCGCGTTTTATCGAGATCTATTTATCCAAACTATCACAATTTTATCCCGCTAACTTGCCAATTTCCTACGCCGTTACCCGTAATAGGGGTTGACAACCCCTCATAAGCGTCGGGTTGCAAGTATTTGTTCTTTGTGTGCAGATACCGTTTACATAGTGTTGCTTGGTTCTTGTACTGGATTGATACCTTGGTTTCATAAATACCTAACGTAGCTGTGCTGCATCATCCCTTCCTCTTTGGGGAAATACCGACATAGTTCAAGCCGCATCACTCTCGTGCAATGAAAAGTGAATAAGCACTCATCTTGAGAATAACACATATAGCATGGAAAATATTAGCCACCCCCTGCCGCTTCATGAGCGGTACGAGCACACAAAATGGAAATTTATTTTGAAAATTTGAGGTGGCACATACAAATTTGCTTAGAATGGCATAGAAATACCACATATAGGTAGGTATGATGAACTCATATGGCAAAACTAGGTATAAGGATTTTGGATGCACAAGTAGTATTTCTACTTAGTACAAGTGGAGGCTAGCAAATAGATTGAGAAGCAACCAACCAAGAAATGAAAAATCACATAAGCGATCATTAAGCATAACTAACACCGAATAATGCACCATAAGTAGGATGTAATTTCATTGCATAACTATTGACTTTCATGCTTGCATAGGGAATCACACACCTTAACACCAATATTCTTACCAAAGCATAATTACTCACCAACATGACTCACATATCACTATCATCATATCTCAAAACTATTACAAAGAATCAAGTTTATTTTGTCCAATGATCTTCATGAAAGTTTTTATTATATCCCTCTTGAATATCTATCACTTTGGGACTGGTTTCATATGTTGCTTTTGATAAGCTCAAACAAATTTAAGTGAAGAACATGAGCATACATTTTTTATCTTCTCTCAAAATATTATAAGTGAAGCATGAGAAAATTTCTTCAAGAATTTTACTAAACCTCAAATGAATCTAAGTGAAGCATGAGAGCATTTCTTCAAAAGTATTAAAGCACACCATGCTCAAAAAGATATAAGTGAAGCACTAGAGCAATTCCATAGCTCAAAAAATTTAAGTGAAGCCTAAAGAGCAATTCTAACAAATCATAGAATAATTTTGGCTCTCTCAAATAGGTGTGTCCAGCAAGGATAGATGACACAAACTAAAAAGCAAAAATAAAATAAAATACTCATATAATACAAGACGCTCCAAGCAAAACTCATGATATGTGACAATTAAAAATATAGCTCCAAGTAAAATACCGATGGTCGTTAGAAGAAAAAGGGGATGCCTTCGGGGCATCCCCAAGCTTAGTTGCTTGTTTATCTTTGGATAATAACTTGGGGTGCCATGGGGCATCCCCAAGCTTAGGCTCTTCTTACTCCTTGTTCCTTCATCCATCGTGATCTCATCAAAAACTTGAAAACTTTAATCACACAAAATTCAACAAAACCTTTGTGAGATCTGTTAGTATAACAAAGCAAATCACTACTCTAAGTACTGTTGCAAACCCATTCATATTTTATTTTTGCATTATACCTATTGTATTACAATTTTACCATGGCTTATACCCTCCAATACAAACCATAGATTCATCAAAATAAGCACACAACGCAAAGAAAACAGAATCTGTCAAAAATAGAACAGTCTGTAGTAATATGAAAACTTCGTATACTTCTGTTACTCCAAAAATTCCGAAAAATTAGGAAAACGTAGAAAATTTGTATATCAATCTTGTGTAAAAAATTCAGAATTTTATCATGCTTCGGTGATTTTTAATAATTCTGTTACTGGCGCACAAAGTTTCTGTTTTTCAACAAGACCAAATCAACTATCACCCAACATGATCCCAAAGGCTTTACTTGGCACAAACACTAATTAAAACACAAAAAAACACAATCATAACAGTAGCATAATTGTGCAAGCACTCAAGAACATAAATAAAAAAGGCAAAAATAAAATTTATTCATTGGGTTGCCTCCCAACAAGCGCTATCGTTTTACGCCCCTAGCTAAGCATTGATAATTTTAATGATGCTCACATGAAAGAAAAAAAATTGAAGCACAAAGAGAGCATCATATATTCATGTGGAAAACAAGTTTAAGTCTAACATACTTCCTACGCATAGGCATTTTATAAGAAAAACGTTTATCAAGACAAGGAAAACTAGCATATGCCAGGAAGAAGAAAGAAACAATAGCAATCTCAACACAACAAGAGGTAATTTAGTAACATGAAAATTTCTACAACCATATTTTCCTCTCTCATAACAATTACATGTAGGATCATATTCAAATTCAACAATATAGGTATCATAAAAAAATTTCTCTTCATGATCTACATGCATAAAAGTTTTATAATCTTCCAAGATAGTGGGATTAACATCAACTAAAGTCATGACCTCTCCAAACCCACTTTTATCAAAAATTTCATAAGATTGACCACTCTCCAAATATGTGGGATTATTTTCACCTAGATTTGACACTCTTCCAAACCCACCTCTAGTATTATCGCAATCATATTCATCATGATGTTTAAATAAATTTTCATGATCATAAGAATCATTATCACCCTAGTCATGATCATTGCAAAACGTAGTGGACATGGCAATATTAGCATCCCCAAGCTTGCGGTTTTGCATATTATTAGCACAATTGACATTAATAGAATTTATAATAACACCAGTGCAATCATGATTTTCATCCAAGGAGCTATCATGAATCACTTCATAAATTTCTTCGTTTAAAACTTCATCACAATTTTAAGATTCATAAATCTCAAGCAAAACCTCATAAAGATAATCTAGCGAACTCAATTCACTAGAAATTGGTTCATCATAATTGGATCTTTTTAAAAAGATTAGCAAATGGATGAGGATCGATATCAATAGATCTTTAGAAAGCGAAGATGCAAGCAAATATAAGACACAAGGCGACATAAGCAAAGATAGCAACAAGAGATCTAACGAGAAAAAGGCGAACGGAAAAGAGAAGGCAAATAAAATAGCAAATTTTGTGAAGTGGGGGAGATGAAAACGAGAGGCAAATGGCAAATAATGTAAATTGCAAGGAGATGAGGTTTGTGATTAGGAACCTGATAGATGTTGGTGATGTCTACCCGGCAACGGCGCCAGAAATTCCTTTTGGTGCGGCTTGAACTACATCGGCATTTCCCCAAAGAGGAAGGGATGATGTAGCACAACTATGGTAGGTATTTCCCTCAGTTATGGAACCAAGGTATCAATCCAGTAGGAGAACCAAGCAACACTATGTAAACGGTACCTACACACACAGAACAAATACTTGCAACCCGACGCTTATGAGGGGTTGGCAATCCCTCTTATGGGCAACGGTGTAGGAAATTGGCAAGTTGACGGGATAAAATTGTGGTAGATTGGATAAATAGATCTCGAACAAACACGAAATAGAATAAGTAACAAAAAAGTGCAACAAGGTAGTTTTGGGGTTTTGGAATAATAGATCTGAAAACAAAATCAAATAAAAATAGATCTCAAAGCAAATAATAGATCAGAACATAAATATGATGAAGAATTGACCCGGAGGTCGTAGATTTCACTAGTGGCTTCTCTCGAGAAATAGCACACGGTGGGTAAACAAATTACTGTTGGGAAATTGATAGAACCTCAAATAATTATGACGATATCCAGGCAATGATCAATATATAGGCATCATGTCCAAGATTGGTAGACCGACTCCTGCCTGCATCTACTACTATTACTACACACATCGACCGCTATCTAGCATGCATCTAGTGTATTAAGTTCATGGAGAAACAGAGGAATGCAATAAGAACGATGACATGATGTAGACAAGATCTACTCATGTAGGAATATACCCCATCTTGTTATCCTTAATAGCAATGATCAATACGTGTCTTGCTGCCCTTTCTGTCACTGGGAAAGAACATCGCACGATCGAACCCATCACAAAGCACCTCTTCCCATGACAAGAAAAATTGATCTAGTTGGCGTAACTAAACCAAAGATTCGAAGAAGATATACGAGGCTATGAGTAATCATGCATATAAGAGAACAAAACTCAAATAACATTAATGAATAAATAGATCTGATCATAAACTCAAAGTTCATCGGATCCCAACAAACACACCGCAAAAAAGAGTTACATCAAATAGATCTCTAAGAGACCATTGTATTGAGAATCAAAAGAAAGAGAGGAATCCATCTAGCTACTGCCTATGGACCCGTAGGTCTACAATGAACTACTCACGCATCATCAGAGAGGTCTCAATGAGGATGATGAACCCCTCCGTGATAGTGTCTAGATTGGATCTCGTGGTTTTGGAACTTGCGGTGGCTGGGATTGTGTTTCGTCGACTCCCTAGGGTTTCTGGAATATTTGGGTATTTATAGGGCGAAGAGGCGGTGCGGGAGGCCACCAAGGTGGGCACAACCCACCAGGGCGCGCCTGGGCCCCTAGGCACGCCTAGATGGGTGTGGCCCCCTCGGGGCACCCCTCTGGTACTTCTTTGGCCCATGTTGTTCCTTCTGGTCCATAAAAATGAAGGAAATATGCCCTAGAGGCAATAATAAAGTTGTTATTTATATTTCCTTATATCATGATAAATGTTTATTATTCATGCTAGAATTGTATTAACCGGAAACTTAGTACATGTGTGAATACATAGAAAAACAGAGTGTCCCTAGTATCCTCTACTTGACTAGCTCGTTAATCAAAGATGGTTATGTTTCCTAGCCATAGACATGTGTTGTCATTTGATGAACAGGATCACATCATTAGAGAATGATGTAAGGGACAAGACCCATTTGTTAGCTTAGCATAAATGATCGTTTAGTTTTATTGCTATTGCTTTCATCATGACTTATACATGTTCCTCTGACTATGAAACGTCACACCGTAACTGTAACTGGGAGGAACACCTTATGTGCTATCAAACGTCACACTGTAACTGGGTGATTATAAAGATGCTCTACAAGTGTCTCCGATGGTGTTTGTTGAGTTGGCATAGATCGAGATTACACTACAAAAAATACACTTCCGTGATGATACGTGTTTGTCACAGTAGGTCGCTTTTTTGTCATGCATGTACATCCATGACAAATTTATGACAGAATCAAGATAGTCATACCTGTGTTGTCGTAGAAGTGTTCCATGACATTACCAAAATTATGATCACGGAAGTGTCCATTTCCATGACGATAAATCACGCGTCACAGAAGTGCTTTCGTCAAGGGTGACCGACACGTGGCTTCCACCGTAACGGAACACCGTTAAGCTATCAAGTCGGGTTTTGGATCCGATAACCCGTTAACAGCCCCGACCAATGGGGATTTCCACGTGTAAAATCATCATTGGCTATAGGAAACACGTGTCGGCTCATCGTCGGGACAGATGTCATCCACTCACTGGACAGAAGGCGCCTATGATACGTCGACACGTGGCACGACCCAACAAGTTTAAATGGGCCGGCCCAACTAAAGGCCCACAAGATTTTGCGGACCATAATGGGCCGGCCCAGCTAAAGGCCCACGAGATTTTGTGGACCATAATGGGCTGGCCCAGCTAAGGCCCACAAGATTTTACGGGCCATAATGGGCCGACCCAGGTAAAGGCCCACAAGATTTTTGTGTGCCATAATGGGCCGGCCCAGGTAAAGTCCCACAAGATTCTTGCGGGTCATAATGGGCCGGCCCAGCTAAAGGCCCACGAGATTTCGCCAACATTAATGGGCCGGCCCAGCTGTAGGCCCACAAGATTTTGAGGACCCTAGTAGGCCGGCCCATTAACTGGCTGCCATGTTTTGGGCCAAATCCTGGCCCATATTTGATCCGGTCCATTAATGGCCTGCCACGCTCCGGGCCTAATAGTGGCCCATATGAGATCCGACCCGTTAAAAGCCTACCACATTCTGGGCCAAATTACGGCCCAGATCAGGTCCGACCCTTTAAGAGGCTTTGGGCTCAATTATGGCCCATATCAGATTCGTCCCGTCAACTGGACACTATGCTTTTGGGCCCACTTGCTAAAGGCCCACTTAGTAATTCAGACTGATATTAGTTTTGGCCTGTTAAGGGCCCGTTTAACATTTTGGCCCTATATTAATTTCGGCCTGTTAAAAGCCCGTCATATAGTTGGGCCTAACTACGGCCCGGTTTGCATCCGGCCTGCTCGCAGCCGATATCTGATTGGGCCAAACAAGGACCCAGACAATTTTGGCCTGTTAAAAGCCTGTGATTTGATTCGCATAATCATGGGCCGGGGTTCAATTCGGGCTGCTGCGTAACTAGTAGGAATTAAGAACAAACCTACTCTATACAATAAAGAAATTATGACATAGTAACTAAGAATAAACCTACACTACACAATAAAGGATTTACGATATATTACATCCACTGGGCATCAAAGTTCGCCACCAATGATCATAAAGCGCAACGAAGAAGCAGATTGCAAAAACTGGGCACCATTGCAGTGTAACAAAATAATACTGAACCAAGACCACTTCCAAGACAGTTCCAGAAAGGTTAGCCTTGCGGGGGAACTGCTGCTCAAGCTGCTGAGCAAGGCTGTGAGACCGGCCTAGCATGTCGGTCATAGCTTCCAGGTGTAGCTGTTTAGCGATGAGGTTCTCATTGGTGTTCTCCGCAATCTTTCTTAGAGATAGGACTTCAAGTCAAAGTTGAGTTGCAGAATGCCTTTCTACTAGAACTTGGGACTGAAGAAGTCGAACTGATTCAGACAACGAATTCTGTGAGCTTGTCTGACTGTTAGTCTCAAGTAACTTGAACACTGCATCAAGACAAGACTTTGGGGTTGTCTCGCTATCTTCAAGATGTTTTGCCTTCTTTGTTGCAATATATGTTTGGTTTGTCTCACAGCCTTCAGCAGACTTGTGCATGCCATCAGGCATATCACCCAGAAACAAAGCAGAGAGATGATAGGTTTTGCACGTGTATAAACAAATACGATAACTGTTCTGTCAATTCTATCCAATTTCAAATTAGAAAATAAATAGTATGTTCAAAATATCAATAGCATAATTTGGCATTGTTCATAATCCGGGAAGCTTCACCACACTACTGGATTACCATGTCAACATAACAAGCATAGATGAAGGGCAAAGAAAATCATTGTATCTATTTTGGATAATGTGCATGGCATGTTGTTCATATCATCAGCCACATCAGTAAGATAAAACAGGAGATGACAAGGTGCAAACGTGGGCTGCTTAACCACACACTGGATTATAGATCCACAAAAACAAGCATACATATAGGGAGTATTAAGTAATGTGCATGGTATGAATAAGGAATTTGGTTTTACAAGTAAAACTTAGAACTTACGGTTCTTACGAACATGCATTTTGGTAGAAACAGCAAACTAAACAGCAGTAAACGATAGGGAGTATGAGCAAATTAAACAACAATTGAGGATAAAGGCTTTAGAAGGACTGACTTACATTAACAGTTAACACCGGCTTTATAATGCCCTTCTCCATGGCAAGGGAAGGATAACTCAAGAATTTCAGCACAGAATCTTCTTCATAAGCATTGCCTATACTCTACATTTTGTAGAGAGTAATTATAGATATGATAATACTAGAAGGCGTAGAGGATAATGAAGATAAGATGCAGATTGATGCTACATAATCAACTACCAATCCCTGGAAGTACAAGCGTTACAGGACAAAATGTACTGACAAGAGCAATGGGCTACACTTCTGCACTGGCATTATCTGTGTATTCTACTTGTTGGTAAGATTAAATATAGATCTGATCTTTTTTAGTAAATGGTGGGCGAGGGAGATAAGATGCAGAATGCTACAAAATGAACCAATCCCTCTTCCCATAATACAAGAGTGTTTTGAACACTGGTGTACTGTACAAAACGTTCTTATATTATGGGACGGAGGGAGTAGCTGTTAATGTAAGTACAGTGATAGACCACGTTCAGTCCTTACAAGAGGACTGCAGAGCTAAACCTCTTCAAAAGCATTGGGTTGATTCTAAATTTATGTAAGAGTCCATACGGATCTTATAATGTCCACCAAATGGACGATTATGAGGCTAACATGTGCAGTGATGCTACATAATCAAACAACTATGAAAGTAAGTACGGTCATACAGGGCAAGAGGTACTCACAAGAGCAATGCAGTGTGCAGTATAGTTGCGAGATTCTGTGGTCCCTTGAGAACGAATGTTCTTATGCTAACAGTTTTCGTACAAGTGAGACATTAAGGAAAATGCAGAAATGTAGTTCAAATTGTGATGTGATATCATAGACAGTACCTTATGCTGCAGCCGAGACCAATGTGTAACAAGATTATTCCAGTCACCGTCGGATAAATGTAGCACCGGAGACTTTACAGAAATTTTGTTCAGAGGCTTGCCATCGAAGTGCGCTTGCCTTAATTAGGAACGATACTTCATCAACGAGTGCTTGAAAAGCGCAACCAACCCTTGCTCGTCATCACAATCCAGTTTGTGCCTCGCCTATTTAAAAGAATGAAATCTTGTGTCTTTTGTCAGCAGAAACATATGCAGTAATGACCATGAATAATATTAGTACATTACTTACGCGTAAGTTGCGGAGGAAGACTAGAAATTGTTCTGTGTCTGCGGTATAATCTTTCCATGAAGGAAAGATGCGCACAAAGTTCCTGACAACAACATAAGCTTCGTCTTCTAAACTGGGAAGAAATGGAACAGGGGTCCTATTTGCTGCAATTGGGGCTCTCTCTGGTTCGAAAAGGGATTTGGCAACTGGATTTGGTGTACTCTTTGCTGGAATGGGGGTTTTGCGTCGTACAGCTCGTGCTATGTCAACTGACATAATCATACTGTTTGCTGCAGTTGGGGTCTGCTGAGTTGGGGCATCAGAAATGACCAGTGTAGTAGGGCTAGAGTCTGCTAGAGTTGGGGTATTTTGTGGGTCAGGTGATATTGCAACTACACCTAATGGGCTATTTGATTTATCAGGTGCCACTACCTTTTCCAAATAATTTGCTTGTGCTCCTCCACGATCAGCAATCACCCTCTTCCTTTTGAACGTCTGATACACAAGAACAACATTCGAATGGATAAATATGGTATGATGACAAATGGAATATGTACTGAAAATGGATAGGCAGGGCGTATTCACATACACGATGTGTAAACTAAGCTAATGGCAGTTCAACAAAGTAGAAGCAATGCAAAGCATCAGTTGCAAGATATGTGCGAGCAATGTAACCTTGGAAAGTTAGAGCAAGTACCTTGATGTGTGAATAAGATAGGGCATCTTCCTCTGACTCCTCCACTAGGGAGCTACATTGACTTAGGTCTCCCTCTAGCTCAGAATCACTGTTAGGATCATATTCTGAGCATGAATCTGTAGGTGGAGAGTGTTTGCATTGCATTGCATCTAGACTTGATTTCAGTCCCTTAATGCCAAGTTTGACAGCCATGGCATTGTTCTGCTTTATTCTTTTCATGCGCTCAAGCTCATAATCATTATGATGCTGTTCAGAATCCGAGATTCATGAAAACATAAAAAGTAGTTAGATTATCTATGGAATGCATTGTGATTTCAACTCGGAGAGTGTCTCCCTATAAACCCATGCATATGCAAAATTCACCTCCCCAACCGTGCTGACCAGACCACACACAGAGATACACACCCGAGCGGCGAACATGCATTTTTGAAACTAATTTAGGAAAATTTAGCTGACCAATTAAACAACTCTGTTTTAATAATATCAGATCCGTATTTGAACAACTAAGCTTGTTTAGCTTGATGGGTGGAGCAGTGTTATTATGACACGAAGCATGTATTCTGATCGTATAGTGATCATAAAAGGGGGAAACTCTAAGCATATATTTTTTTTAGCAAAAGAGGGTTTCCCCTCTGATTTCTATTAAAGAAACCACCACGGAACCAACATGATCAATTAAACCCTAAGCATGGTCAATTAAACCGTATCATGGCTGTGCCATGGCAGATTTGAAGCTACAAACCGGAGAAATGATATTTAGCATCCATTGTTTGCTTTGAACTAAGAACTAAATTCTAAGAGCTGAAAAGAAAGTAGAGTAACCAAGTTAAGATCTATTTTCTGGTTGAGATCAAAAATTTGAGGAGATATGAAGTACCACCTCTCTTGCGGCGCCGTGTAGGCATCAGGGGTGCGATGGCTGTCGGTGGCGTTGAAGCAGATCTGCGATGGTAGACGGGTGCATCGGGGGATAAGTCCGTTGCGGTGGAAGAGAAGGTCGTGTGAGCGGCCCCGGCAAAGAGGACGACGACGCCGATGAAGCGAGAGGACGCGATGCAAGGCTATTGGTCCATCGCCGTGGATGAGAAACGTCCATCTCTAGTAGTGGATGACGCGGTCTTGGTAGGCGCTCCGGCATGGTGGAGGACGGTGGCAATGGATGTGGTGGAGGACGGCGGCGATGGATGGGGTGGCGGACGGAGGCTGGTGTGGGAATGGGGTGTTCTAGCGCGGATGATGTATGAATGGGAAAATGGAGGGAGAGGTATGGGGAACCATGTTTTTGGGACGCGCCTGTCTGAAATATGGGAAAGTTACGAACTTATCCCCCGTTTTAAATTTGGATGTCTCGTCGGTTGGGGATAGGACGGTAATCTCGCATCTCCCAAATATTTGCCGGTAACTATTTCGGGCGAGGAGAGGGTGTTTTGCTGCCCACGGTTGGCGCCCATGGTGTATGAATGGGGCTGACAGGTAGGGCGGTTGTGTCATGTCTGATGGAAGTTACACATTTGCCCCTATTTAAAATATTAGCCTACATCGATTTCGGGCGAGGAGAGGGTGTTTTGCCGCCCACGGTTGGCGCCCACGTGTATGAATGGGGCTGACAGGTAGGGCGGTTGTGTCATGTCTGATGGAAGTTACACATCTGCCCCTATTTAAAATATTAGCCTACATCTATTTCGAACGAGGAGAGGGTGTTTTGCCGCCCACCGTGTATGAATGGGGAATGGAGGGAGAAACAGAGGTCTTTCGGACGAGCTTGAATCAAATGAGTTTTGCCGCCCATGTTTGACGCCCACCGTGTCGGAATGGGCTCAGAGGCGGTCATGTCACGTCTAATTGAAGTTACTAACCTACCCCTATTTAGAGTAGTGGAAATCGGGCCGATGGATTGTCCGTGTAATGGGTAGACAGTAATTTCCATCTCCCAAACACTTGGCTTCGGGCAGCCGATGTGGGATTGGACATTTTGCTGTTTCTTTCAAATTTTGGGACAATAAGCATCCACGTTTACCCTGGCAACTAAATTTGAATCCATTTTGTATTCCTATATGAATCTTTATAAATCATTCTATGTGTTTTTATATATCTTCAAAAGGACGACAAAGATGTATTCCACTGTCATATATGAATATGGTTTACAAATGCCGATACTCAAATTCAGAAACTAGAATCCAGTTTAAGGTGAATTCGAATATTTGGAACACTTCATGTCCAACTCAAATGTCACACACAGCATAATGTGTACTCCCATTTAGATATGTACACAAGCGATGTATCAAGATTCAAATACCGAATCAATCAACCAAGAATGTACGGAACTAACAGACATATAAACACTTATAGAGTATATGGATCAATAATATCAACTAACATACATAAGCCAGGCTGCAGTACTTTTTTTTGTCTACAACAACATCCTTTTTTTAGCCAGCATCTTGGCCCTTTCCGATGCGTGCCACTTATGGTCCATCTATACTACTATTGCTGAATGCACATTCAGCCCGATTGGCATATTTGTAGGTCTGGCAGAGTGCTACGTCTTGAGCTTGTGTTGGTTTTCCCCGAAGAGGAAGGGATGATGCAGCAGAGTAGCATAAGTATTTCCCTCAGTTTTTGAGAACCAAGGTATCAATCCAGTAGGAGGCCACGCTCAAGTCCCTCGTACCTGCACAAAGCGATAGCTACTCGCAACCAACGCGATTAGGGGTTGTCAAGCCCTTCATGGTCACTTACGAGAGTGAGATCTAATAGATATAATATTTTTGGTATTTTTGGTATAAAGATGCAAAGTAAAAAGTAAAATCAAAATAAAAATCAAAGCAAGATTAAAGTGATGGAGATTGATATGATGAGAATAGACCCGGGGGCCATAGGTTTCACTAGTGGCTTCTCTCAAGAGCATAAGTATTCTACGGTGGGTGAACAAATTACTGTTGAGCAATTGACAGAATTGAGCATAGTTATGAGAATATCTAGGCATGATCATGTATATAGGCATCACGTCCGTGACAAGTAGATCGAAACGATTCTGCATCTACTACTATTACTCCACTCATCGACCGCTATCCAGCATGCATCTAGAGTATTAAGTTAAAAACAGAGTAACGCCTTAAGCAAGATGACATGATGTAGAGAGATAAATTCATGCAATATGAAATAAACCCCATCTTGTTATCCTCGATGGCAACGATACAATACGTGCCTTGCTGCCCCTTCTGTCACTGGGTAAGGACACCGCAAGATCGAACCCAAAGCTAAACACTTCTCCCATGGCAAGAACTACCAATCTAGTTGGCCAAACCAAACGGATAATTCGAAGAGACTTGCAAAGATAACCATTCATACATAAAAGAATCAGAGAAGATTCAAATATTACTCATAGATAGACTTGATCATAAACCCACAATTCATCGGTCTCAACAAACACACCGCAAAAAGAAGATTACATCGAATAGATCTCCACAAGAGAGGGAGAGAACTTTGTATTGAGATTCAAAGAAAGAGAAGAAGCCATCTAGCTACTAACTATGGATCCAAAGGTCTGAGGTAAACTACTCACACTTCATCAAAGGGCCTATGATGATGTAGAAGCCCTCCGTGATGACGGCCCTCTTCCGGCGGAGCTTCGGAACAGGCCCCAAGATGGGATCTCATGGATACAGAAAGTTGTGGCGGTGGAATTAGGTTTTTGGCTCCTATTCTGATCGTTTGGGGGTACGTGTGTATATATAGGAGGAAGAAGTACACCGGAGGAGCAACGAGGGGCCCACGAGGCAGGGGGGCGCGCCCTAGGGGGGGGGGGGCGGGCGCCCCCACCCTCGTGACCGCCTCTTTTGTTCCTTGGAGCAGGGTCCAAGTCTCCTCGATCACGTTCGGTGAGAAAATAAGGTTTCCGAAGATTTTATTCCGTTTCTACTCCGTTTGATATTCCGTTTATCCGAAACACTGAAATATGCCAAAAACAGCAATTCTGGGCTGGGCCTCCGGTTAATAGGTTAGTCCCAAAAATAATATAAAAGTGGAAAATAAATCCCAATATAGTCCAAAACAGTAGATAATATAGCATGGAGCAATCAAAAATTATAGATACGTTGGAGACGTATCAGGCATCCCCAAGCTTAATTCCTGCTCGTCCTCGAGTAGGTAAATGATAAAAAGAGAATTTTTGATGCGGAGTTCTACTTGGCATAATTTCAATGCAAATCTTCTTAATTGTGCTATGAATATTCAGATTAGAAAGATTCAAGACAAAAGTTTATATTGACATGAAAATAATAATACTTCAAGCATACTAACAAATCAATTATGTCTTCTCAAAATAACATGGCCAAAGAAAGTTATCCCTACAAAATCATATAGTTTAGTCATGCTCCATCTTCACCACACAAAGTATTTAAATCATGCACAACCCCGATGACAAGCCAAGCAATTGTTTCATACTCTAACTTTTTCAATCTTCACGCAATACATGAGCATGAGCCATGGACATAGCACTATAGGTGGAATAGAATGGTGGTCGTGGAGAAGACAAAAAGGAGAAGATAGTATCACATCAACTAGGCGTATCAACGGGCTATGGAGATGCCCATCAATAGATATCAATGTGAGTGAGTAGGGATTGCCATGCAACGGATGCACTAGAGCTATAAGTATATGAAAGCTCAAAAAGAAACTAAGTGGGTGTGCATCCAACTTGCTTGCTCATGAAGACCTAGGGCAATTTGAGGAAGCCCATCATTGGAATATACAAGCCAAGTTCTATAATGTAAAATTCCCACTAGTATATGAAAGTGATAACATGAGAGACTCTCTACTATGAAGATCATGGTGCTACTTTGAAGCACAAGTGTGGTAAGAGGATAGTAACATTGTCCCTTCTCTCTTTTTCTCTCATTTTTTTATTTGGGCCTTTTCCCTCTTTTTTTTTATTTTATGGCCTCTTTTTATTTGGGCTTCTTTGGCCTCTTTTATTTATTTTTCGTCCGGAGTCTCATCCCGACTTATGGGGGAATCATAGTCTCCATCATCCTTTCCTAACTTGGGACAATGCTCTATAATGATGATCATCACACTTTTATTTTTCTTATAACTCAACAATTACAACTCGATACTTAGAAAAAAATATGACTCTATATGAATGCATCCGGCGGTGTACCGGGATATGCAATATGACAATGATGGAGTGTGTCATGATGAACTAGATGGTGGAAAGTTGCATGGCAATATATCTCGGAATGGCTATGGAAATGCCATAATAGGTAGGTATGGTGGCTGTTTTGAGGAAGGTATATGGTAGGTGTATGATACCGGCGAAAGGTGCGCGGTATTAGAGAGGCTAGCAAAGGTGGAAGGGTGAGAGTGCGTATAATCCATGGACTCCACATTAGTCATAAAGAACTCATATACTTATTGCAAAAATCTAGAAGTTATCAAAGCAAAGTATTACGCGCATGCTCCTAGGGGGATAGATTGGTAGGAAAAGACCATCGCTCGTCCCCGACCACCACTCATAAGGAAGACAACCAATAAAAAAAATCATGCTCCGACTTCGTTACATAAAGGTTCACCATACGTGCATGCTACGGGAATCACAAACTTTAACACAAGTATTCTTTAAATTCATAACTACTCAACTAGCATGACTTTAATATTATCACCTCCATATCTCAAAACAATTATCAAGCTTCAATCTTTTCTTAGTATTCAACACACTCAAAAGAAAGTTTCACAAATCTTGAATACCAAGCATATTATTATTAAGCAAATTACCATGCTATTTAAGAGACTCTCAAAATAATTTAAGTGAAGCATGAGAGATCAATAGTTTCTTTAAAACAAATCCACCACCGTGCTCTAAAAGATCTAAGTGAAGCACATAGAGAAAAATTATAACACTCAAAAGATATAAGTGAAGCACATAGAGCAAAATTATCTAGCTCAAAAGATATTAGTGAAGCACATAGAGCAAAATTATCTAGCTCAAAAGATATAAGTGAAGCACATAGAGCAAAACTACTTAGCTCAAAAGATATAAGTGAAGCACATAGAGTATTCTATCAAATTTTAATCCATGTATGGCTCTCTCAAAAGGTGTGTACAGCAAATATGATTGTGGCATACTAAGACACAAAGACACAAATAATACAAGACGCTCCAAGCAAAACACATATCATGTTGGTGAATAAAAATATAGCTCCAAGTAAATTACCGATGGAAGTGGACGAAAGAGGGGATGCCTTCCGTGGCATCCCCAAGCTTTGACTTCCTGGTGTCCTTGGATTATATTGGGGGTGCCATGGGCATCCCCAAGCTTAGGCTCTTGCCACTCCTTGTTCCATGATCCATCAAAAGAATTCACCCAAAACTTGAAAACTTCACAACACAAAACTCAAAATAGAAAACTCGCGAGCTCCGTTAGCGAAAGAAAACAAAAGACCACTTCAAGGTACTGTAATGAACTCATTATTTTATTTATATTGGTGTTAAACCTACTTTATTCCAACTTCTCTATGGATTATAAACTATTTTACTAGCCATAGATTCATCAAAATAAGCAAACAACACACGAAAAACAGAATCTGTCAAAAACAGAACAGTCTGTAGTAATGTGTAGCTAGCGCAAGATCTGGAACCCCAAAACTTCTAAAATAAATTGCTGGAAGTGAGGAATTTATCTATTAATCATATTCAAAAAGAATTAACTAAATAGAACTCTTCAAATAAAAATGACAGCAGTTCTCGTGAGCGCTAAAGTTTCTGTTTTTTACAGCAAGTTCAACAAGACTTTCCCCAAGTCTTCCCAACGGTTCTACTTGGCACAAACACTAATTAAACACAAAAAACACAACCAAAACAGAGGATAAATAATTTATTTATTACTAAGCAGGAGCAAAAAGCAAGGAATAAAAATAAAATTGGGTTGCCTCCCAACAAGCGCTATCGTTTAACGCCCCTAGCTAGGCATAAAAGCGAGGATAGATCTAGGTATTGCCATCTTTGGTAGGCAATCCATAAGTGGATCTCATGATAGTTTCATATGGTAATTTTATTTTCTTTATAGGAAAGTGTTCCATGCCCTTTTTTAATAGAAATTGAAATCTAATATTCCCTTCCTTCATATCAATAATCGCACCAACCGTTCTAAGGAAAGGTCTACCAAGAATAATACGGCAAGAAGGATTGCAATCTATATCAAGAACAATGAAATCTACGGGCACATAATTCCTATTTGCAACAATAAGAACATCATTAATCCTTCCCATAGGTTTCTTAATAGTGGAATCCTCAAGATGCAAGTTTAGAGACCAATCATCAAAATTACGGAAATCTAGCAAATCACACAAAGTCTTGGGAATAGTAGAGACACTAGCACCCAAATCACACAAAGCATAAAACTCATGATTTTTAATTTTAATTTTAATAGTTGGTTCCCACTCATCATAGAGTTTTCTAGGGATAGAAACTTTCAAATCAAGTTTTTCTTCATAAGATTGCATCAAGGCATCAACAATATGTTCGGTGAAGGCTTTATTTTGACTATAAGCATATGGAGAATTTAGCACGGATTGCAACAAGGAAATACAATCAATTAAAGAGCAACTTTCATAATTAAATTCCTTGAAATCCAATATAGTGGGTTTAGCAACATATAGATTTTTATTTCTTTCAATCCTACTTTCATCAATTTCATCATTAAGATCTAAATACTCCGAATTTTTAGAACGCCTTCTAGGTAAAGGAAGATCATATTCAGTTTCATCAAGATTCATACTGCAAAATAAAGATTTAATAGGGGACACATCAATAGCTTTTATATCTTCATCTTGATTTTCATAGGTATTGGAAGAACATGCTTTAATAAAGGCATCTTTGGAAGCACGCATCCTAGCGGTTCTTTCCTTGCACTCATCAATGGAAATTCTCATGGCTTTGAGAGACTCATTGATATCATGCTTAGGAGGAATAGATCTAATCTTTAAAGAATCAATCTCAAGAGAAATTCTATCAACGTTCCTAGCCAAATCATCAACTTTAAGCAATTTCTCCTCAACCAAAGCATTAAAATTCTTTTGTGAATTCATAAACTCTTTAACACTATTCTCAAATTCAGAGGGCATCTTATTATAATTTCCATAAGAGTTGTAGGAATTCCCATAATTATTAGAAGGATTACTAGGATATGGCCTAGGATTAAAATTCCCTCTATAAGCGTTGTTACCAAAATTATTCCTACCAACAAAATTCACATCCATAGATTCATTGTTATTTTCAATCAAAGTAGACAAAGGCATATCATTAGGATCAGAAGAAACACTCTTAGTAGCAAATAATTTCATAAGTTCATCCATCTTTCCACTCAACACATTAATTTCTTCTATCGCATGCACTTTTTTAGAAGATCTTTCAGTATGCCATTGAGAATAATTAACCATAATATTATCTAGGAGTTTAGTAGCATCTCCTAAAGTGATTTCCGTAAAAGTGCCTCCCGCGACCGAATCTAAAAGATTTCTAGAAGCAAAATTCAATCCGGCATAAAATTTTTGTATGATCATCCACAAATTCAAACCATGAGTAGGGCAATTACGTATCATTAATTTCATTCTCTCCCAAGCTTGTGCAACATGTTCATGATCAAGTTGTTTAAAGTTCATAGTATCGTTTCTAAGAGATATGATCATAGTGTTGGAAATATGCCCTAGAGGCAATAATAAAAGGATTATTATTATATTTCCTTGTTCATGATAATTGTCTTTTATTCATGCTATAATTGTGTTATCCGGAAATCGTAATACATGTGTGAATACATAGACACCAACATGTCCCTAGTAAGCCTCTAGTTGACTAGCTCGTTGATCAACAGATAGTCATGGTTTCCTGACTATGGACATTGGATGTCATTGATAACGAGATCACATCATTAGGAGAATGATGTGATGGACAAGACCCAATCCTAAACATAGCACAAGATCGTATAGTTCGTTTGCTAGAGTTTTTCCAATGTCAAGTATCTTTTCCTTAGACCATGAGATCGTGTAACTCCCGGATACCGTAGGAGTGCTTTGGGTGTACCAAACGTCACAACGTAACTGGGTGACTATAAAGGTATACTACGGGTATCTCCGAAAGTATCTGTTGGGTTGACACGGATCAAGACTGGGATTTGTCACTCCATATGACGGAGAGGTATCTCTGGGCCCACTCGGTGATGCATCATCATAATGAGCTCAAAGTAACCAAGTGTTTGGTCACGGGATCATGCATTACGGTACGAGTAAAGTGACTTGCCGGTAACGAGATTGAACGAGGTATTGGGATACCGACGATCGAATCTCGGGCAAGTAACGTACCGATTGACAAAGGGAATTGTATACGGGGTTGCTTGAATCCTCGACATCGTGGTTCATCCGATGAGATCATCGAGGAGCATGTGGGAGCCAACATGGGTATCCAGATCCCACTGTTCGTTATTGACCGGAGAGTCGTCTCGGTCATGTCTACATGTCTCCTGAACCCGTAGGGTCTACACACTTAAGGTTCGGTGATGCTAGGGTTGTAGAGATATGAGTATGCAGTAACCCGAAAGTTTTTCGGAGTCCCGGATGAGATCCCGGACGTTACGAGGAGTTCCGGAATGGTCCGGAGGTGAAGAATTATATATAGGAAGTGCAGTTTCGGCCATCGGGAGAGTTTCAGGGGTCAACGGTATTGTACCGGGACCACCGGAAGGGTCCCGGGGGTCCACCGGGTGGGGCCACCCATCCCGGAGGGCCCCATGGGCTGAAGTGGGGAGGGAACCAGCCCATAGTGGGCTGGTGCGCCCCCCTTGGGCCCCCCATGCGCCTAGGGTTGGGAACCCTAGGGGAGGGGGCGCCTCCACTTGCCTTGGGGGGCACTCCACCCCCTTGGCCGCCGCCCCCCCCCTAGGAGATCCCATCTCCTAGGGCCGGCGCACCCCCTAGGGGGCCTATATAAAAGGGAGGGAGGGAGGGCAGCCGCACCAAAAGCCTTGGCGCCTCCCTCTCCCCTGTTACACCTCTCCCTCTCGCAGAAGCTCGGCGAAGCCCTACTGCGATCACTGCTGCATCCACCACCACCCCGTCGTGCTGCTGGATCTCCGTCAACCTCTTCTCCCCCTTGCTGGATCAAGAAGGAGGAGACGTCATCCGCTCCATACGTGTGTTGAACGTGGAGGTGCCGTCCGTTCGACACTTGGTCATCGGTGATTTGGATCACGGCGAGCACGACTCCATCATCCCCGTTCTCTTGAACGCTTCCGCTCGCGATCTACAAGGGTATGTAGATGCACTCCCGTCTCGTTTCTAGATGACTCCGTAGATAGATCTTGGTGAAACGTAGAGAATTTTTTTTGTTTTCTGCAACGTTCCCCAACAGTGGCATCATGAGCTAGGTCTATGCGTAGTTACTATGCACGAGTAGAACACAAAGTAGTTGTGGGCGTCGATATTGCCAATTTGCTTGCCGTTACTAGTCCTATCTTCATTTGGCGGCATCGTGGGATGAAGCGGCCCGGACCAACCTTACACGTACGCTTACGCGAGACTGGTTCCACCGACTGACATGCACTAGTTGCATAAGGTGGCTGGCGGGTGTCTGTCTCTCCCACTTTAGTCGGATCGGATTCGATGAACAGGGTCCTTATGAAGGGTAAATAGAAATTAGCAATTCACGTTGTGGTTTTGGCGTAGGTAAGAAAACGTTCTTGCTAGAACCCTATTGCAGCCACGTAAAAACTTGCAACAACAATTAGAGGACGTCTAACTTGTTTTTGCAGCAAGTGTTTTGTAATGTGATATGGCCAAAGTTGTGATGAATGATGAATGATATATATGTGATGTATGAGATCATGTTCTTGTAATAGGAATCACGACTTGCATGTCGATGGGTATGACAACCGGCAGGAGCCATAGGAGTTGTCTTTATTTTTTGTATGACCTGCGTGTCATTGAGAAACGCCATGTAAATTACTTTACTTTATTGCTAAACGTGTTAGCCATAGTAGTAGAAGTAATAGTTAGCGAGCAACTTCATGGAGACACGATGATGGAGATCATGGTGTCATGCCGGTGACAAGATGATCATGGAGCCCCAAGATGGAGATCAAAGGAAGCTATATGATACTGGCCATATCATGTCACTATTATTTGATTGCATGTGATGTTTATCATGTTTTTGCATCTTGTTTACTTAGAACGACGGTAGTAAATAAGATGATCCCTCATAATAATTTCAAGAAAGTGTTCCCCCTAACTGTGCACCGTTGCGACAGTTCGTTGTTTCGAAGCACCACGTGATGATCGGCTGTGATAGATTCCAACGTTCACATACAACGGGTGTAAGACAGATTTACACATGCAAACACTTAGGTTGACTTGACGAGCCTAGCATGTACAGACATGGCCTCGGAACACAGAAGACCGAAAGGTCGAGCATGAGTCATATAGAAGATACGATCAACATAAAGATGTTCACCGATGTTGACTAGTCCGTCTCACGTGATGATCGGACACGGCCTAGTTAACTCGGATCATGTTATACTTAGATGACTGGAGGGATGTCTATCTGAGTGGGAGTTCATTGAATAATTTGATTAGATGAACTTAATTATCATGAACTTAGTCTAAAATCTTTACAACATGTCTTGTAGATCAAATGGCCAACGTTGTCCTCAACTTCAACGCGTTCCTAGAGAAAACCAAGATGAAAGACGATGGCAGCAACTATACGGACTGGGTCCAGAACCTGAGGATCATCCTCATAGCTGCCAAGAAAGATTATGTCCTACAAGCACCGCTAGGTGAAGCACCTGCTCTCCCTGCAGAACAAGACGTTATGAACGCTTGGCAGACACGTGCTGATGATTACTCCCTCGTTCAGTGCGGCATGCTTTACAGCTTAGAACCGGGGCTCTAAAGGCGTTTTGAGAGACACGGAGCATATGAGATGTTCGAAGAGCTGAAAATGGTTTTTCAAGCTCATGCCCGGGTCGAGAAATATGAAGTCTCCGACAAGTTCTTCAGCTGTAAGATGGAGGAAAACAGTTATGTCAGTGAGCACATACTCACTATGTCTGGGTTACATAACCGCTTGACTCAGCTGGGAGTTAGTCTCCCGGATGACGCAGTCATTGATAGAATCCTTCAGTCGCTTCCACCGAGCTACAAGAGCTTTGTGATGAACTTCAATATGCAGGGGATGGAAAAGACCATTCCTGAAGTATTTGCAATGCTGAAATCAGCAGAGGTAGAAGTCAAAAAGGAACATCAAGTGTTGATGGTGAATAAAACCACTAAGTTCAAGAAAGGCAAGGGTAAGAAGAACTTCAAGAAGGACGGCAAGGGAGTTGCCGCGCCCGGTAAGCAAGCTGCCGGGAAGAAGCCAAAGAATGGACCCAAGCCCGAGACTGAGTGCTTTTATTGCAAGGGAAGTGGTCACTGGAAGCGGAACTGCCCCAAATACTTAGCGGACAAGAAGGCTGGCATCACAAAAGGTATATGTGATATACATGCAATTGATGTGTACCTTACCAGTACTCACAGTAGCTCCTGGGTATTTGATACCGGTGCAGTTGCTCACATTTGTAACTCAAAGCAGGAGCTGTGGAATAAGCGGAGACTGGCGAAGGACGAGGTGACGATGCGCGTCGGGAATGGTTCCAAGGTCGATGTGATCGCCGTCGGCATGCTACCTCTACATTTACCTACGGAATTAGTTTTAAACCTCAATAATTGTTATTTAGTGCCAGCTTTGATCATGAACATTGTATCAGGATCTCGTTTAATTCGAGATGGCTACTCATTTAAATCCGAGAATAATGGTTGTTCTATTTATATGAGAGATATGTTTTATGGTCATGCTCCGATGGTGAATGGTTTATTCTTAATGAATCTCGAGCGTAATGCTACACATATTCATAGTGTGAATACCGAAAGATGTAAGGTTGATAATGATAGTCCCACATACTTGTGGCACTGCCGCCTTGGTCACATAGGTGTCAAACACATGAAGAAGCTCCATGCAGATGGACTTTTAGAGTCTCTTGATTACGAATCATTTGACACGTGCGAACCATGCCTCATGGGTAAAGTGACCAAGACTCCGTTCTCAGGAACAATGGAGTGAGCAACCAACTTATTGGAAATCATACATACTGATGTGTGCGGTCCAATGAGTGTTGAGGCTCGCGGTGGCTATCGTTATGTTCTCACCCTCACTGATGACTTGAGTAGATATGGGTATGTCTATTTAATGAAACACAAGTCTGAGACCTTTGAAAAGTTCAAGGAATTTCAGAGTGAGGTTTAGAATCAACGTGACAGGAAAATCAAGTTCTTGCGATCAGATCGTGGGGGAGAATACTTGAGTCACGAATTTGGCACACACTCAAGAAAATGTGGAATAGTTTCACAACTCACGCCGCCTGGAACACCTCAGCGTAATGGTGTGTCCGAATGTCGTAATCGCACTCTATTAGATATGGTGCGATCTATGATGTCTCTTACCGATTTACCGCTATCATTTTGGGGCTATGCTTTAGAGACTGCCGCATTCACTTTAAATAGGGCTCCGTCGAAATCCGTTGAGACGACACCGTATGAATTATGGTTTGGGAAGAAACCTAAGCTGTCGCTTCTAAAAGTTTGGGGATGCGATGCTTATGTCAAGAAACTTCAACCTGAAAAGCTCGAACCCAAGTTGGAAAAATGCGTCTTCATAGGATACCCTAAAGAAACTATTGGGTATACCTTCTACCTCAGATCCGAAGGCAAGATCTTTGTTGCCAAGAATGGATCCTTTCTAGAGAAAGAGTTTCTCTCGAAAGAAGTAAGTGGGAGGAAAGTAGAACTTGATGAAGTATTACCTCTTGAACCGGAAAGTGGCGCAACTCAAGGAAATGTTCCTGAGGTGCCTGCACCGACTAGAGAGGAAGTTAATGATGATGATCATGAAACTTCTGATCAAGTTGCTACTGAACTTCATAGGTCCACAAGGACACGTTCCGCACCAGAGTGGTACGGCAACCCTGTCTTGGAAATCATGTTGTTAGACAATGGTGAACCTTCGAACTATGAAGAAGCGATGGTGGGCCCGGATTCCGACAAATGGCTGGAAGCCATGAAATCCGAGATAGGATCCATGTATGAAAACGAAGTATGGAATTTGACTGACTTGCCCGTTGAGCGGCGAGCCATAGAAAATAAATGGATCTTTAAGAAGAAGACAGACGCAGATGGTAATGTGAGCATCTATAAAGCTCGGCTTGTCGCTAAGGGTTATCGACAAGTTCAAGGGGTTGACTACGATGAGACTTTCTCACCCGTAGCGAAGCTGAAGTCCGTCCGAATCATGTTAGCAATTGCCGCATTCTATGATTATGAGATATGGCAAATGGACGTCAAAACGGCATTCCTTAATGGTTTCCTTAAGGAAGAATTGTATATGATGCAGCCGGAAGGTTTTGTCGATCCTAAGAATGCTGATAAGGTGTGCAAGCTCCAACACTCGATTTATGGGCTGGTGCAAGCATCTCGGAGTTGGAACATTCGCTTTGATGAGATGATCAAAGCGTTTGGGTTTATGCAGACTTATGGAGAAGCCTGCGTTTACAAGAAAGTGAGTGGGAGCTCTGTAGCATTTCTCATATTATATGTAGATGACATACTTTTGATGGGAAATGATATAGAACTTTTGGACAGCATTAAGGCCTACTTGAATAAGAGTTTTTCAATGAAGGACCTTGGAGAAGCTGCTTATATATTAGGCATCAAGATCTATAGAGATAGATCAAGACGCCTCATAGGTCTTTCACAAAGCACATACCTTGATAAGATATTGAAGAAGTTCAATATGGATCAGTCTAAGAAGGGGTTCTTGCCTGTGTTGCAAGGTGTGAAATTGAGCTCAGCTCAATGTCCGACCACGGCAGAAGATATAGAAGAGATGAGTGTCATCCCCTATGCCTCAGCCATAGGGTCTATTATGTATGCCATGCTGTGTACCAGACCTGATGTAAACCTTGCCGTAAGTTTGGTAGGAAGGTACCAAAGTAATCCGACAAGGAACACTGGACAACGGTCAAGAATATCCTGAAGTACCTGAAAAGTACTAAGGACATGTTTCTCATTTATGGAGGTGACGAAGAGCTCGTCGTAAAGGGTTACGTCGACGCTAGCTTCGACACAGATCTGGATGACTCTAAGTCACAAACCGGATACGTGTATATGTTGAATGGTGGAGCAGTAAGCTGGTGCAGCTGCAAGCAGAGTGTCGTGGCGGGATCTACATGTGAAGCGGAGTACATGGCAGCCTCGGAGGCAACGCATGAAGCAATTTGGGTGAAGGAGTTCATCACCGACCTAGGAGTCATACCCAATGCGTCGGGGCCGATCAAACTCTTCTGTGACAACACTGGAGCTATTGCACTTGCCAAGGAGCCCAGGTTTCACAAGAAGACCAGGCACATCAAGCGTCGCTTCAACTCCATTCGTGAAAATGTTCAAGATGGAGACATAGATATTTGTAAAGTACATACGAATCTGAATGTCGCAGATCCGTTGACTAAACCTCTCCCTAGGGCAAAACATGATCAACACTAGAACTCTATGGGTGTTCGATTCATCACAATGTAACTAGATTATTGACTCTAGTGCAAGTGGGAGACTGTTGGAAATATGCCCTAGAGGCAATAATAAAAGGATTATTATTATATTTCCTTGTTCATGATAATTGTATTTTATTCATGCTATAATTGTGTTATCCAGAAATCGTAATACATGTGTGAATACATAGACACCAACATGTCCCTACTAAGCCTCTAGTTGACTAGCTCGTTGATCAACACATAGTCATGTTTTCCTGACTATGGACATTGGATGTCATTGATAACGAGATCACATCATTAGGAGAATGATGTGATGGACAAGACCCAATCCTAAACATAGCACAAGATCGTATAGTTCGTTTGCTAGAGTTTTTCCAATGTCAAGTATCTTTTCCTTAGACCATGAGATCGTGTAACTCCCGGATACCGTAGGAGTGCTTTGGGTGTACCAAACGTCACAACGTAACTGGGTGACTATAAAGGTATACTACGGGTATCTCCGAAAGTATCTGTTGGGTTGACACGGATCAAGACTGGGATTTGTCACTCCATATGACGGAGAGGTATCTCTGGGCCCACTCGGTAATGCATCATCATAATGAGCTCAAAGTGACCAAGTGTTTGGTCACGGGATCATGCATTACGGTATGAGTAAAGTGACTTGACGGTAACGAGATTGAATGAGGTATTGGGATACCGACGATCGAATCTCGGGCAAGTAACGTACCGATTGACAAAGGGAATTGTATACGGGGTTGCTTGAATCCTTGACATCGTGGTTCATCCGATGAGATCATCGAGGAGCATGTGGGAGCCAACATGGGTATCCAGATCCCGCTGTTGGTTATTGACCGGAGAGTCGTCTCGGTCATGTCTACATGTCTCCCGAACCCGTAGGGTCTACACACTTAAGGTTCGGTGACGCTAGGGTTGTAGAGATATGAGTATGCAGTAACCCGAAAGTTGTTCGGAGTCCCGGATGAGATCCCGGACGTCACGAGGAGTTCCGGAATGGTCCGGAGGTGAAGAATTATATATAGGAAGTGCAGTTTCGGCCATCGGGAGAGTTTCGGGGGTCAACGGTATTGTACCGGGACCACCGGAAGGGCCCCGGGGGTCCACCGGGTGGGGCCACCCATCCCGGAGGGCCCCATGGGCTGAAGTGGGGAGGGAACCAGCCCATAGTAGGCTGGTGCGCCCCCCCTTGGGCCCCCCATGCGCCTAGGGTTGGGAACCCTAGGGGAGGGGGCGCCTCCACTTGCCTTGGGGGGCACTCCACCCCCTTGGCCGCCGCCCCCCTAGGAGATCCCATCTCCTAGGGCCGGCGCACCCCCTAGGGGGCCTATATAAAAGGGGGGGAGGGAGGGAAGCCACACCAAAAGCCTTGGCGCCTCCCTCTCCCCTGTTACACCTCTCCCTCTCGCAGAAGCTCGGCGAAGCCCTGCTGCGATCACTGCTGCATCCACCACCACGCCGTCGTGTTGCTGGATCTTCGTCAACCTCTTCTCCCCCTTGCTGGATCAAGAAGGAGGAGACATCATCCGCTCCGTACGTGTGTTGAACGCGGAGGTGCCATCCGTTCGGCACTTGGTCATCAGTGATTTGGATCACGGCGAGTACGACTCCATCATCCCCGTTCTCTTGAACGCTTCCGCTCGCGATCTACAAGGGTATGTAGATGCACTCCCCTCTCGTGGCTAGATGACTCCATAGATAGATCTTGGTGAAACGTAGAGAATTTTTTTTGTTTTCTGCAACATTCCCCAACACTTAGCGGGAGGAAAATACTTAGAGATAAAAGCATCTTTGCACTTGTTCCATGAATCAACACTATTCTTAGGCAAAGACGAAAACCAAGCTTTAGCACGATCTCTAAGCGAAAAAGGAAATAGCTTCAATTTAACGACATCATTATTGACATCTTTTTTCTTTTGCATATCACATAAATCAATGAAGCTATTCAGATGAGTAGCGGCATCTTCACTAGGAAGGCCGGTGAATTGATCTTTCATAACAAGATTCAACAAAGCAGTATTAATTTCACAAGATTCAGCATCGGTAACAGGAGCAATCGGAGTGCTAAGGAAATCATTATTATTGGTATTGGTGAAGTCACACAATTTGGTAGTATCTTGAGCCATCGCGACAAACAGGCAATCTAACACACGAGCAAACAAAAAGGCAAGCGAGCAAAAAGAGGCAAATAGAGAGGGAGGATAGAGAGAGAGGGCGAATAAAACGGCAAGGGTGAATTGGGGGGAGAGGAAAACGAGAGGCAAATGGCAAATAATGTAATGCGAGAGATAGGGATCGTGATGGGTACTTGGTATGTTGACTTTTTTGCGTAGACTCCCCGGCAACGACGCCAGAAATCCTTCATGCTACGTCTTGAGCTTGCGTTGGTTTTCCCCGAAGAGGAAGGGATGATGCAGCAGAGTAGCGTAAGTATTTCCCTCAGTTTTTGAGAACCAAGGTATCAATCCAGTAGGAGGCCATGCTCAAGCCCTCGTACCTGCACAAAGCGATAGCTACTCACAACCAACGCAATTACGGGTTGTCAAGCCCTTCACGGTCACTTACAAGAGTGAGATCTGATAGATATAATATTTTTGGTATTTTTGGTATAAAGATGCAAAGTAAAAATTAAAAGCAAAATAAAAAGCAAAGCAAGATTAAAGTGATGGAGATTGATATGATGAGAATAGACCCGGGGGCCATAGGTTTCACTAGTGGCTTCTCTCAAGAGCATAAGTATTCTATGGTGGGTGAACAAATTACTGTTGAGCAATTGACAGAATTGAGCATAGTTATGAGAATATCTAGGCATGATCATGTATATAGGCATCACGTCCGTGGCAAGTAGATCGAAACGATTCTGCATCTACTACTATTACTCCACTCATCGACCGCTATCCAGCATGCATCTAGAGTATTGAGTTAAAAACAGAGTAACGCCTTAAGCAAGATGACATGATGTAGAGAGATAAATTCATGCAATATGAAATAAACCCCATCTTGTTATCCTCGATGGCAACGATACAATACGTGCCTTGCTGCCCCTTCTGTAACTGGGTAAGGACACCGCAAGATCGAACCCAAAGCTAAACACTTCTCCCATGCCAAGAACTACCAATCTAGTTGGCCAAACCAAACAGATAATTCGAAGAGACTTGCAAAGATAACCAATCATACATAAAAGAATTCAGAGAAGATTCAAATATTATTCATAGATAGACTTGATCATAAACCCACAATTCATCGGTCTCAACAAACACACCACAAAAAGAACATTACATCGAATAGATCTCCACAAGTGAGGGGGAGAACTTTGTATTGAGATTCAAAGAAAGAGAAGAAGCCATCTAGCTACTAACTATGGACCCGAAGGTCTGAGGTAAACTACTCACACTTCATCGGAGGGGCTATGATGATGTAGAAGCCCTCCGTGATGACGGCCCTCTTCCGGCGGAGCTCCGGAACAGGCCCCTAGATGGGATCTCGTGGATACAGAAAGTTGCGGCGGTGGAATTAGGTTTTGGCTCCTGTTCTGATCGTTTGGGGGTACGTGTGTATATATAGGAGGAAGAAGTATGCCGGAGGAGCAATGAGGGCCCACGAGGCACCCTCGTGACCGCCTCTTTTGTTCCTTGGAGCAGGGTCCAAGTCTCCTGGATCACGTTCGGTGAGAAAATCACGTTTCCGAAGATTTTATTCCATTTGGACTCCCTTTGATATTCCGTTTATCCGAAACACTGAAATAGGCAAAAAAACAGCAATTCTGGGTTGGGCCTCCGGTTAATAGGTTAGTCCCAAAAATAATATAAAAGTGGAAAATAAAGCCCAATATAGTCCAAAATAGTAGATAATATAGCATGGAGCAATCAAAAATTATAGATACGTTGGAGACGTATCACACAGCAATCCAAATGAAATGTCTCCGAGTCTTATCAATTAATACAGACTTGTGCTCAAATAAAATTACAAAAAAAACAAAAAAACAATTATTACATGATCTCTAAAACAAATGATTTGATTGATTACATGAACATACAACACAAAGGTTATTCAACTATGGAAAGAACATTTCACCTATGATTTACCAAGTAGGAATTTAATTTCCTTTTCTCCTTTAGGACCTTAACAATCTAGTCAGTCTCAGCTTGCTTCGTTTTGAAATCCACCAAATATTTAATGGTTGTCTTGAGTACTGCTTGTGATCGTGCTGTTTGCTTCCTCAACATGTCAACTTCATCTCTAAGTGCAGAAGCAGAATCTCTTTCTACCACTAGTTTAGCCTCTAGAGCATCAGCGGTTGGCAATTCATAATGCACGATTGGGTCGGTGCCACTGCTGTGGGATGATGCAACGTCCATGGGGACCTCGCTCTTTGATCTTGGGCTAACCTTTTTTGCCATTAAAGTTCTGATTGGATTCAGAAAAGTTGAAGTTAACAAAACATCTCAACTGGGAGTTATAACAGCAAACCAGTTAAACAAACAAGGAATTAAAAAGTTTCAATTGGATGCTGAAAAGTAGTTATTAACATCATTGTAACCCGCTGTTGCAGCAGCAAAGCAGTTAAACAAACAAGTAGATATTTAAGTTAAGGCAAACAGGTACTTAACAGTAAGTATCAAAGACATAGATAGGCGCAGTCTACAATATGATTAACAGGCTGTGCCATTATGTAATCAGTAGCAAACTAAATTAAGCCAAGCAACGTAATTAAACAATTTTGCAATAAGTGGCTAACTAAAATTCCGAGAAGCAGGTAACTGAACTTATGCTAGTTCTTTGTACAGGCACACTGCAACTTCTTTTTCGCTTACAAGGTTGTACGAAGGAGTCCATGGCATCAATTGCTTGGATACGCAGTCCCAATACTTCGTTCTTCCCACACTGCATGGGTAAGTCGAATGGTTAATCTGGTAAGATGGTGCGTCCTTGATATGTTATATGAGGACGTGTAGTCAGACTAGTTGTAGCCAAACACATCACACTGGCTTTTACTGTATATTTCATGCGATTACTTTTGGCATATCGAGATCTAAGCAAGCTACAATAGGATGAAAAGACTGGCATCCTTCACATTATTGGCAAACTCAGTTCATAGAAACAAGCAATTCAACCACTCTGTGGGTAAATCAAAAGCGCCACTGGAATATTTTTCACTATCCAATCATACACTCAAAAAGGGGCGACGCCACCATAGGGGTTGGTATGGGCGGCCGCCTCAGGTGGCTGGAAAGTGTGCACCTAGTTTGAGTCATCCAGGTTGGCCCATGCTAGTTTTGTTCGTCCCAACGCATGAGCAGGCAATGTAAAAAATGAAGAAAAATGTTTCAATTTGGATGGGTGTCGGTGTCAAAACCGGCGGATCTTGGGTAGGGGGTCCCGAACTGTGCGTCTAGGCTGGATGGTAACAGGAGGCAGGGGACACAATGTTTTACCCAGGTTCGGGCCCTCTTGATGGAGGTAAAACCCTACGTCCTGCTTGATTAATATTGATGATATGGGTAGTACAAGAGTAGATCTACCACGAGATCAGAGAGGCTAAACCCTAGAAGCTAGCTTATGGTATGATTGTATGTTGTGGTTGTTGTCCTACGGACTAAAACCCTTCGGTTTATATAGACACCGGAGAGGGTTAGGGTTACACAAGGTCGGTTACAAAGGAGGAGATATCCACATCCGTATTGCCCAGCTTGCCTTCCACGCCAAGTAGAGTCCCACCCGGACACGAGACGAAGTCTTCAATCTTGTATCTTCATAGTCTAACAGTCCGGCCAATGGGGATAGTCCGTCTGTCCGGAGACCCCCTAATCCAGGACTCCCTCAGTAGCCCCTGAACCAGGCTTCAATGACGATGAGTCTGGCGTAGTATTGTCTTCGACATTGCAAGGCGGGTTCCTTCTCCGAATACATCACAAAAGAATTTGAATAGGAGGATAGTGTCCGACCCTGCAAAATAAGTTCCACATACCACCGTAGAGAGAATAATATTTTTGCAAATCTAATTTGCTGACTTGTTTTGACAGTATGACTTTATGTCATGGCCCGGTGATTATTCGAACCGTTTCCTTTAACCAGCCCCGCACATAACGCGAGGCAGTTTTTCGACACGTCTTGTCAAGGCAGAGATCGTGTCCCCTTATTACGGGATTCTCATCCATACGGGCATGGGTAACCCAACCGCGCCATCAATTACGGCGCTTGGGGGATAAGCGAGTTTTACCAGGCAAGTGGGGACGCTTAGCTTCGTCCGCCCATATAAAGGGATAAGGATTCACCTTTCTATCCACGCCTTCTTCCTCCTTTGCTCATCTGTTTTCGCACACTCAAGCTCTAGCGCCCAAGTCCGCACTTCCCACCTCAACCTTCTCCAACCATGTCCGGAGTGGGAGGCAGGTGGATGGTCTCCTCCGTCACGAGATGAGGGGCAGCTCATCCCCACCCCCAGGCCCCATGAGAGGGTAGTGTTCCTCGCCCATTTTTTCCGTGGATTGGGATTCCCTCTCCATACATTCGTCCGGGGGCTCATGTTCTATTACGGCCTGGATTTCCATGATCTGGCCCCAAACTTCATCCTCAACATCTCGGCGTTCATCGTCATGTGCGAGGCCTTCCTCCGCATCAAGCCCCACTTCGGCTTATGGTTGAAGACCTTCAATGTCAAGCCGAAGGTTGTGGGCGGCCGCCAGGCGGAGTGCGGAGGCGCCATGGTGGGCAAGATGCCCAACGTAACATGGCTCGAGGGCTCCTTTGTGGAAACTATAAAGGGGTGGCAATCGGGGTGGTTCTACATCACCGAGCCGCGCGACCCTGCATGGGCTACGGCCCCCGAGTTCCGATCTGGCATCCCACGCAGCTCACCTCCTGGAAAGAGAAGGGCCTGTCCTGGGGTAGTTCGGGAGAGCTGACCGGACTCCAAACATGCATTCAAAGCATGGTGAACAAGAAGCTCAAACTTGTCAATGTGGTCCAGGTCATGCTCCACCGCCGGATCCTCCTGTGCCAACAACGGGAGTTCAACTTGTGGGAGTTCGACCCGGCGCAACACCGAACTCTGAATAGGCTCTTCGACACAACGCACGAAGATGCCTGGAGGGTGCTGTTCAAAAGCGCCGAGGTCCCCCCTCCCATTACTGAGGATCGCGGATTCAGCGCGAAGCGCCAGGCCAAAGCGGTAAGCTGCTTTACCCCTCACAGGATACTTATTATTTTTTATAGATTGACTCCATGCGGGATCTAAACTCCCGTACCTTTGACAGGACTGGCAGGAGACGGCCGGACAGATCGACTATCCGGCTCCTTTGCCCGAAGGCCCAGCAGACGCTCTTCTGGCGAAGATGCTGACTCCGGCTCCTTATACGGTGCCGGAGAAGACCAAGAAGGCCAAGGGAACCCGAAAGAGTTCCCGACGCCAGGCGTCATCGGACTCATCGTCCGATGACTCTGCGGCACACTCCTCTCCCGAAGACGAGGAAGAAGAAGAAGATGCTCCCCCTCCTGCAGGAGGAGATAAGAAAAGGAAGGCCACCCAATTGGGGGGGCCGAAGGGTCCAAGAAGGGAAGGACTCTCCTTCCGAACAGCTCCACCGCCGCCGACGAAGGTGAAGACGAGTGGTTGCCCAGGGCCAAGCCCCCGGGGAGATCGTAAGTATTCAGATACCAGAGTAACTCATAGCACTCCCTTGTCGCACTGCTTTCCCTAACGCCGAACATAATTATGCAGGCCGCCACAAGCCAGCATCGGTGTATCATCGGGCGGCTCCCTGGGCTCGTCGGACATGGATAGCGATCCAGTCCCGACTGCCACCTCCCCTCATCCTGCCGACGATGCCGAGGTGTTGTCTCAAGAGGCACCGGATCAAGGGGAGACAGCCCCGGAGGCGCCTCAAGGCGACCTTCCGGACTCCGGGAGCCGAGGGGACGGGGCCCCCGAGAGCATCGAGTTTGGCCCTCAGCCGAAAATCGCGCCAGAACCTCCAGCGGTTCCAGGTTCGGGCAGGCGGCCTCCCTCTAAGAGGGGCAAGATGCCTGTGCCGGTGACCTCTGTCCATCCAGAGGCGTCGGACAATCTGCTGGAAGCGCTTCGCAGCACTTCCATTGACGAGGAGCACCGTACTGTTATGAGTGCGGTGGTCCAGAAGGTTCAGTCCGCCAAGAGCGGGTTGACTGAAGCTTGTGCCAGCCTTCTAACAGGCTTTGAGGTAAGTGTTTTAAAATGTAGTAGAAATATTACCGCATAGACAGTAGCCCCTGATGCTTTGTTCGGTGTTCACAAAGAAAAGCCGAACAGAGGATCAAATAATATCGCAGGAGTCTAATATAAGTATGTCAATATGCATATGCAGGCTTCGCTGCTGGCATCCGCCGCACTGACTGCGGAGGTCGCCGTGCTGAAGCAGGACCTCGAGGGGTCCAGGAAAGAGCTCAGCCTTGCCAAGAGGCAGCTCGAGGAGAACAAGGGTAAGTAATACCCTGTCTATAGATATGTATATATAAAAGAAGACGCGATTGCAAAATGACAGGATCATTGTATATTTGCCAGGGGCCACGACCGAGGTGGCGACCCTAAAGCAAGCGCTAACCAAGGCCGAAGATAAAGCGGCCAAGGAGCGCACCGAGCGAGAGAAGCACGAGGCTCAGGTGGGCGAAGTGCGGCAAGAGCTCCAGGCTCTCGTGTCGAAGGACAAGGCGTTGGAGCTTGACTCAAAGACGCGGGAGTCTGAGCTTGCCGTGGCCCTCGAGAGCGCAAGAAATGCCAAGGCCGAAGCCTAAAAGGCCCTCCAGGAGATCGACGCAATGAAGAAGATAGCGGCGGGTAAGGCTTTCTATATGCAAAGCAAGCATGTGAAAGTAAATTACCGATTACTTACCAGAATCCGGAGCTCTCCAGGAGCATTCGCAGATTTGCCCCGCAGCGTGTCCGATGCCGCACAATTTTACCAGGCCGAGGATGGAAGCTCAACGAAGAAGCTATTCTGGTCTTAGTATGCTGAGGCCGGACACCCGATGCCAATGAGCGACCAGCTGAAGCAGATGGTCGAGCTACATAAGGCGGCCGATCAGGCCATGAAGGGCTTTATAGTCTGGCTGTGGCCTGGCGACGCCCTTCCGAACAGCTTCTTCGGCTTGGTAAGGCGGCTTGTGGATGCCTGCCCACGACTGGAGGTCGTCAAGCGATCTGTCTGCATTGAAGGTGCACGCCGGGCTTTCGCCCGTGTGAAATTGCAGTGGGTCAAGCTAGACGTCGTGAAGCTGGTCAAGGAGGGGCCACCGGAGGGCAAGGAGCACCGCCACCCCGAGATGTACTACGAGGGTGTTTTGCCGGGTGCCCGTCTCATAGCGGACGAGTGTTCAAAAGATGTAATATTTGAGTGAGACTTGTTCGTTTTATCCTGTATTTATGAAAACTTGTGTCATATGCGCTATGCAACACTTGTTTGAATTTAAAATATTACCTTCTGTTCGGCTGTTTATCCAATCTGAGAGATGGCTAGTCCTCGGCTTCTGCCCCCATGCCACGAGTGCTCGGGTGTTCGGGATAAACCTGAGCACTCTTGTTCCCATGTTTGGGTCCTTCGAGGGAGGTGCTCAGCACAGCGAACAAGGCAACCGGACTAATAATGCTTTATCACTCTCACTTAGCCATAGAATTCTATAATTTTAAATTTTGGCGAAGCCCCTGGTATTCGGAAGACCGAATTTGGGGCGCGATACACGCCTTTAAGCCGGACAGGGCCGGCCCCTCGCTCTAAGTGGCATAAGTCTTTAGGGACTCGAAAACCTCGCCGAACAGCGACCAGTCTCTCGCCTTATCATGACAGTCAGTTTTAGCTTTCTCTACTGAGGTGCTGAACCCAGCAGAACCGGGGCACAATCGCAGTAGTTCTCCTAGCGCTACCTTAGCCGATAGAGCGGAACATAAGGTACCAAAACATAGGAGCCGGGCAAACCCAACATTTGACCAAAGACATGATTCGGAGCTGATGCATATAATGCTATAAGTTCGGGATGCCGTACTTGTGAAAGTGTTCGGACTTTTCACACCGTATTATGGGGTACGTAAGCCCCTGGTGTATTGGCCGTACCAAAGTGTACGGTTGCAAGGCGTCATTAATGAACACACACACACACACACACATATATATATATATATAACAAGAATGCAATAATAGTCGTAATGTCATGCATTGTTTATTCAAAAAATTGCGTTAAAGAAGAGTGATACAGATAGTGCGATAAGCAAAGAGTAGGACTATGTCCCTTCCAAGGGCAAGCTGAGGAATGGTATTAAATCGAATATTTTGCTCATTACTGTAATCGACCTGGGAATTCCGTGGTATGTCATAGCTGTCTGCCTCCTTGGTTGCTGCATCATGTGTTCGGCAATAGTGCTGCCGGACAGTGTTTCCAGAGATTAAGGTCCTGAAGAAAAAAAGGAAAAATAACCAGACGGGAAGCCCCTAGTGCGGTTTAAGCCGCGTCTTGGGGCGTGTCGTAGTTGTGCCCCCTCCCCACCTGTGCCCATGGTATTGTTAATGCGTAATTATGTACGCGCGACACAAGTTTCGTCGTTGGGCTGGGTTTGGGGTGGCCGCCGTATTGCTACACGAGCTTTGATCGCGCTGGGCGGTCTATTTGTCGATTGCTCCGAGCGTGCTTGAAGGTGTCTAGGCTTTGAAGCACCGACTAGTTGATTGCCTTGAGAGGCTGCTTTGCGCTTCTGCTGCGATGGACGCGGTGTGCTCCTCTGTTCGGAGAGAGCGCTCTGTGTTTCCATTGACTGTAATAACTCCGCGAGGTCCTGGCATCTTGAGCTTGAGGTATGCATAATGCGGTACCGCATTGAATCTAGCAAATGTGGTTCGCCCGAGCAGCGCGTGATAACCACTGCGGAACGGGACTATATCGAAGATTAACTCTTCACTTCGGAAGTTATCCGGGGATCCGAAGACCACTTCCAGTGTAATTGAGACTGTGCAATGGGCCTCCACACCTGGAATGACGCCTTTAAAGCTCGTTTTCGTGGGTTTGATCCTTGAGGGGTCTATACCCATTTTGCGCACTGTGTCCTGATAAAGCAGGTTCAGGCTGCTGCCGCCATCCATAAGGACTCGAGTGAGGTGAAATCCGTCAATGATTGGGTCTAGGACCAGTGCGGCAAATCCACCATGACGGATACTAGTGGGGTGGTCCCTGCGATCGAAGGTGAACGAACAGGAGGACCAAGGGTTGAACTTTGGGGCGACTGGCTCCAACGCATATACGTCCCTGAGTGCACGCTTCCGCTCCCTCTTAGGGATGTGGGTTGCGTATATCATGTTCACCGTCCGCACTTGCGGGGGAAACCTCTTCTTTCCTCCGGTGTGCGGCTGCTGGGGCTCCTCCTCGTCATCGCTATGCGGCCCCTTGTCCTTGTTTTTGGCAATTAACTTGCCGGCCTGCATGAACACTCAACACTCCCTGTTGGTGTGATTGGCTGGCTTGTCCGGGGTGCCGTGTATTTGACACGAGCGATCGAGTATACGTTCCAAGCTGGACGGACCCGGCATACTTTGTTTGAATGGCTTTTTTCGCTGACCGGGTTTGGAGCCTTTGAATCCGGCCTTGACTTCCGTCTCCTCGGTATTTTCGCTGTTGATGCGGCGCTTATGCTTGTTGCGACATGACCTGCTATTGCCGTCCTTGGTATCCGGGGTACCATGGTTCTTTGATATGTTATTACTGCGAGCCAGCCAGTTGTCTTCTCCCGCACAAAAGCGGGTCATGAGCGTCGTGAGAGCTTCCATAGATTTCGGCTTTTCCTGACCAAGGTGCCGGGCTAGCCACTCGTCTCAGATGTTGTGTTTGAAAGCCGCTAAGGCCTCTGCATCCGGACAGTCGACGATTTGATTTTTCTTTGTAAGGAACTAAGTCCAGAATTGCCTGGCCGACTCTTCTGGCTGCTGAATTATGTGGCTCAAGTCATCGGCGTCTGGTGGTCGCACATAAGTGCCCTGAAAGTTGTCGAGGAATGCGGCTTCCAGATCTTCCCAACAGCTAATGGAGTCCGCTGGCAAGCTATTAAGCCAATGCCGCGCTGGTCCTTTGAGCTTTAGTGGGAGGTATTTGATGGCGTGTAAGTCATCACCGCGGGCCATGTGGATGTGGAGGAGGAAATCCTCGATCCATACTGCAGGATCTGTTGTGCCATCGTATGATTCAATATTTACAGGTTTGAAACCTTCTGGGAATTGATGTTCCATTACTTCGTCTGTGAAGCATAATGTGGGGACCCCGACTCATAAGTCGAGATCACCGAATGCACGTGTACCGTGATCCCAGAGATCAATGCTCACTGAACACACAGAAGCTGAATAACAAGAGTCTTGCATCCGTACATACCGTTTTACACAAGTAGGACCATTATGGTCAAGTCTTGAGTGTATCATCGCAGCGGAAATCTTCGTTGACAACTTGGACCCATGCCATCTGCCTTAACCCTACAGGCATTCTGACTGGGAAGCATCCTAGCTCGCATGTTCGTCGCCGAAGAAATCTTCATCTTGCTCCTGTTCTTTCATGCCTGGCCGATAAAATAACTAGTGGCAAGCCAATGAGTACCTTGAATGTACTCGGAAGCAACCCAAGGGTGATAACAAAATAATTATGCAAGGCACTACTGCTAATTTGGCATTTTCCGGAAAGCTAGTTTTTCTCATGCAAGTATGATCAACATGGCAAGAGAGGGCTCGGGGGTGGCCTTTTATGGCGGGGCGATGGTGCACCGTGAGCTCATGCACCGGCGAGGCTGTTGCCTTCACTGCAAGTCACGGGGGCGCGCGTGGGCGTGTCTGGGGTGCTCGTGGGGTTGGTCTAGGGCGAGGGGAGAGAAGAGATATCGCGGGGAAGGGTCAGAGCATCGCGCGTGTGAGGCTGCCCATTGGAGCGCTCGGGCGGCCGGCGTGCGTGCGAGCTGGGGCAAGAGGAGGGAGAAGGAGGAGGGGGCCGACCGTCTTGTGTGTCCCGGACGCCGAGGTGGCCTCGGGGGACGCAAGGGGAAGGCCCTAGGTGGTCAGAAGCCTCGGGCAGGACGCGGCTACAGTGCCCTAGTGCACTGTAGCGCGCTCCAGAGCACGCATATGGCTGGCATTGGCATCTTTTTGGCACCCAGGGCGTGGCCACTAGTGTCTAGGGGGTCAGGGGAGGAGTAAACAAATGGGTGGTGGCCTTGGGTGCCCTGGTGAGCCAGTAGGAGAGGAGAGAGGTAGAAGAAGAGGGAGAGAGGGGCTGTCCAGGGAGGTAAATGGGGGTATTTTACCCCTCAATCATTGAGAAATGGCCAGGGGAGAGTTACTGGAGGTAGGAGAAGGCTAGGAGGAGCTGTGGTAAAAAGTTGAGCTCAAGGAGAATAGTGTAAGTGGTCAAAATGGTGATTTTTGAAAAGTGACAGAAGGTGTTTGATGCAAATTTGGGCAAGCAAATTAACTCCACTTGACATGAGAATTAACAGGATCACGTGTCACACATAATTGAGGTTGACCACCAAGTTTGAGTCCATTTGAAGAAAGTTGCCAATGTAACTTTGGTAAACCCTAGAAATCAACAGAAATAGACTTTCCAAGATTTAGTCATGCAAATCTATTCTCCTTGATGCACCACTTAGTGTAGTGTCAACATTTTGAGGTTCTGAACATGTCCACAAAAGTTGAGATCAAAATGAGAAAGTTGCCAATGTAAACTTGTTCAAATTTGGTTATGGACAGAGAGGGTTTTGGTGCACTTTGATCAAGATAACATTCTCTCCAACTTGTGCCATTTGTTCTAGATGCATTATTACACCATTTGAGCATGTGCACCAAGTTTTAGAGCATTTGGACATGTTTGACAGTGCAAAGTTGTTCAAACTTGAAAAAAGACAGAAGTGGTTTTGAGAGGGTTTCATGGGGTTATACTGTTCTCCATGACATGAGACTTGTCAAGATCATCAAACATGTCATATGTGACATGCTAGAATTTTCTTGAAATTGTTGGGGAATATTTCCTGTAGAAATATTTCAAATCCTAGAAATGGGCAGAAATGGTTTTGGGAGGTTTTGTCCAATATTTTGAACATGACCATGTGTTTAAACTCATATATATGGAAAATATATGTCCACTGAGTTTCCCTGATTTTTCTCAAATATTTTTGAAACAAAAAAAATAATTTTTCCCTATTAAAGACCATTTCTGGCCTTAAGAAAAAGCTTTTAAATAAAATAGGAAAATAACTTTTAAAATTATATTTTTGTGGTTTCTGGGTATCCTATATCTAATAGGAGTCAAATATATTTTTGGAAAGATTTTTACTGCCCTTAATTAGGTACTTGCAGTGCAAAGCTCAATTCACGGGGTTTTTGGAAAACTAATTTTTGCAAAATACTATTTGGCAAATTATTTTGTAAGAAATTATTTTTATGTCCTATACACATGGCATGATCATTGGTTCAAGAGTTTGGAGCAAGGAGATGAAGTATAGGAGTTGGAGGATTTACTTGATTTTTAGAGCACTTGCAAACAACAGACAAAAATCCAATCAAGGCAAGGTCCAAAACACTCAAAAGTTTTTGTCAAACCACATTTTATCATGATTGTTAGCTTAAGTGTTGTGGCATGAAAATCAGGGTGTGACAGACCTACCCCCTTACAAGAATCTCGTCCCCGAGATTCCCAAACTAGGCGCGGAAAGGAATACGAAAACTGGATCCGGGGTTAGTCTTCACGTCCTCATACCGCTTGTGCTTCCGAGTGGTGCTCCATTGAACCTTGAAGTACTCGATGGCGTGGCTTCGGGTATGACATCCTGCTTGATCCATATTGCTATTGGGGTCTCTTGCGTAAGTCACATTAGGTTGGAGGTCGATGGCTCGGTGATCGATGTCCTTGTAGGGATCGGGTTGGTTAGGAAGTTGGAAGCACTTCCGAAGTTGTGACTCGTGGAAAGTGTTGTGCACAGTGGGTGGCTCAGGTGGTAATTCTAGCTGGTAGCCGTCTATTCTTTGTCTTGTAGTGATCTTGGGGAAGGCCGATAAATCTTGGTGTGAGTTTCCCTTTGGCATGGAAATGCTTGGTTCCATTGAGAGAAGTGGCTTGCAGATACACCTGGTCTTCGACAAGAAAGTTCACTTCTTGACGATGGTGGTTGGTGTAGTTCTTCCTCCTTGGCATGGCGGTCTTCAAATGTTCCTTGACTAGCTGAATGGCTCTTCTTCCATCTTCGGGTGGACAAGTAGGTCACCAAATGATGATGACAACTATCTTGTCTAAGCACTCCATGAAGACTTTGTTCACGGGGTACATAAAGTAGGCTGGGGGTATTGGTGGTGTTCACGGTTGAGTATGGTCCAAGGTGTTCTCAACCAAGAGTCAAGACCCACGGTCATGATCCGACCATGTTGTAGCTTCGTAGGGCTTAAGGGTTTCAAGGATTCTAGTGTGCGAGTGAATGTTTATCATCCCATCCTTGAGCACAGTTTCTGAGATGCCAATTGTCCTATATCCTCAATTTGGTCTTTCCTATGGCATCGTCAGTTCTGGTGCTATTTTAGGATGATAATGTGCTCGTTCACTATGTCCACTAGTTCCATAATGAACCTAGTGATAAGCAAGGTTACGGAGGCTTAACATGTTCTCTTGCAATTCTGTGGGTTAAGCACATGGTTAAGGACTCGAGCTGGGGTATCTTGTGCAGTCTCGATGGGTCTAGGAATGGGTTTCTAGTCTGGGGGGTTAAACATAACTCTACAGGGTTTTACTTGGTCGAGGAGGCTATAGAAAAGTTCTTCAGTGCTAGTTGGTTGTCGAGGTAGAATCCTTGGTGTACCTTGTCTTGCCGATCTTCAGTTAAGGAGAGAGAGATGAGAGGGAAAAGTAGCATAGAGGAGGGGAATGCCTAAAGGGGGTTCTAAAGTGCAAGTGCAAACAACAAGTGCCGAAAGGGCCAAACACAGGCATTAAGATAAGTAAGGTGATATAGTCACGTACTTGTTGCCTAGGGCAAAAAGGGCGACTGATATCAAAACACAAACAAATAAAAACAAGCAACACACAGTCATGGTTCTATTCGAACCATCATACGGACTCGACTGTGCATAGGGGGCACACGACTCATCCTAACCTAGGGGTTCTCGAACTAAGTAGTCGTGCTTTGCTTCGTGCCTTATGCAGTCTTCTGGGTTTTCCTCAGGTGTTGCTATGTCTCTTGTAGTTGTTTGATGAAACGATCCGGGTTAGGCCTGAAGATTCTTCAACAACTTCTCGCCTGTTGAAGTGATGGGTGAAGGTGGCTCCTCGTTGCAGGCATTGACTCGGTCTTCTGTTGTCTTCTTAATCATGATGATCCCTTTTTGCCTTCTAAGGCGTCGATGGTACCAAGTAGGTAATCCTTTATGCAATGACATTAACAAGGCATAGTAGAGGTCCAACATGTCGGCTTCATTGATGATAACATCGACACCAAGGGCGGGGGATGAAGAGAACCGTTTTCCTGCTCACTATAGTGAGGCGGACCAAATGGCGAGGTTCTCATCCACCGGTGGTTGTCGATACAACAACGGTAAGGACATGGTTTCTCTATTAGCAATGTACATCATGATCTTGCATTTCCCATGCCCTGATCATCATAGGCTAAGGTCGCATCATCTTGGAGCAATGTCAAGGGTGTCACCATCTTCTGGGCCTTCATCTCCTCATTCCTCAAGGATGTATCTTTTGCTGGTATTGTCTTGTTGTGATGTCGCCAATCTTGTGTTCAGGAGATGTGGGTGAATGTCTGACAAGGCATCTTCCTTCTAGATTATCCACGAGGATTACAAGGAATCCACTGATCAAGGGCATAAGGGTTCTAGCGACCAAAAGTTTTGAAGGGGAAGAGATCAATAAGGAAATTATACCTTAGTTTTCAAAAAACTGAGAAGGGAAGAGAAGTATAGATAGTTTTGAAAACTAGTAATAGTTTTGAAAATAGTCTTAACCCTAACTAACGACCATGCTATCTAAGGATTCCTACAGTCAGGATGGCTCTGATACCAGCTCTGTGGGGACCCCGACTCATAAGTCGAGATCACCGAATGCACGTGTACAGTGATCCCAGAGATCAATGCTCACTGAACACACAGAAGCTGAATAACAAGAGTCTTGCATCCATACATACCGTTTTACACAAGTAGGACCATTATGGTCAAGTCTTGAGTGTATCATCGCAGCGGAAATCTTCGTTGACAACTTGGACCCATGCCATCTGCCTTAACCCTACAAGCATTCTGACTGGGAAGCGTCCTAGCTCGCATGTTCGTCGCCAAAGAAATCTTCATCTTGCTCCCGTTCTTTCATGCCTGGCCGATAAAATAACTAGTGGCAAGCCAATGAGTACCTTGAATGTACTCGGAAGCAACCCAAGGGTGATAACAGAATAATTATGCAAGGCACTACTGCTAATTTGGCATTTTTGCGGAAAGCTAGTTTTTCTCATGCAAGTATGATCAACATTTATCAAGGATATGAATGCGTCTGCAACAAGTATCAGGACATTACAGACATCAACATCGAGAGAGAGTTATGAACAACTCATGCTCAAGCTCATCGTGACTTCCTCACGAATCACGTCAATAGATTTATCAAACCGTGTTGTTTGTCAGAAACATATGGACGTAGTCTAAGCAGCACCGCCCAACTGTCCTTGACCGTGGACACGGCTATTCGAATAGGTTTACACTCTGCAGAGGTTGCACACTTTACCCACAAGATCCGGGGAACTTCCGTGTCATCCACGACCCGCGGTACCTCAAGTACCCGAGGTAAGCACCCGATCACTATCTTTCCCTAGACGACACTAACAAGGAGTCCACTCATTGTTCCATATCCTCACGATGTACATCATACGTACGAGACTCACTCGAGATCGTAACATCCGAGAGGGGACACAATGGTGTATCCGGTGCCCTATGAAAATAGTCATGGCCGCCCTACCTGGCACGACCCCGTCCCGAGAGAGAGCACCAACTCTCCCCCGTCACTAGTAATGCGGGCTCCAAGCTAGTATCGGCCTAGGTAATCAATAATGCCCTTTCCCATACAAGGGTAGAGTGGTTGCGCATGTAAGGTTGGGACAGTCGACAAATCTTAAATCTAATCCGTCTCTATAAACAACACTTTTATCGAGCCTCGGTACACTACCTCTCCACCAAGTAGTGACCTAGTTCATCATCATCTCCTAGGGGCATTAGTGGCACCCACTGGGCTGTTTGCAAGTATGTCAAACCACACTTGTTTCTTTCCATGCATAACCCTGACCCACTTTGCGTAGTCATTTACTATAGCATATTTCTACAACCCACCAACACAACTCTAAGCAAGGGTAGAGTCATGAACAATGCAAGTATCAATGGAGTATGCAACGGAGGCAAGCCTAGCAAGGTTGCCATCCAAGGTATATCATGCACTCAGTGAAGCAACGAAAATGCCATCATGATGTAAAATGGTTCATCATGGTCAAAGGGCTGCTTGCCTATTTTAACAAAGTCTTCGAGGTCTTCAAATATCTCTGGTCCAACTCCAAGCATTTCGTCTACTTCGTCAACTATCGTTGAAAGCAACCATAATAAGCTACACAACAAGGCAGGAAATAAAAGTGCTCTAAAAATAATAATTTGACTTTTCTAGGACATCTCTGGTTATATGAAAAATAACCAGAGTGGTTTCATTGGAATTGGGTCAGTGGATATTTCTAAACATTTTGATATGATGTAATCAAGGGGTTTATGGATTTGCAAGAAGTGTATAGAAATATATTTTTTGAAAAATGAGCAAAGGCACCCATTTAACAAACCATGATTTTAGAAGCATCTGGGAGTTGGTTTCACTGGATTTGGAGTTCAAATGAATTTCCTATGAATTTGCAAAGTTGACAAATATGAAGAAATGGCTCATTATTTTATGTGGGACAGAAAGTATTAATAAAAATATTCATAAGCTGAGTTATGAACTTAGAAGCATCTAGGAATTTGAATCATGGCATTTGGATCAAATTTGAGCTCTCTGTGATTTTCTAAAGTTCATCACAGAAATAGGAAAAATAGGATTTGATAAATATTTGTGAAGGAAATGCTCCTGTAAATATGTGACAATAGCACCATGTGGTAGGGAATGATTTTAGAAACTACTAGAAATTTGAATCATCAAATTTGGAGTTAATTTGAATTATTTATGGATTTTTGAAGTTGACTGGAAAAAGAAAAAGGGAAATAAGGCTTTAACCTTATCCTGCGCACATGGCGACAGCTAAACCATGGGCCGGCCCAGCGGCTCGGCTGCGTGGGCAGAGGTGGTGACGCCGAAGGCGTACTGCGGGAGGGCGCGACCCAGCGGGGCAAGCGGATCAGACCGAAGCCGTTTCCACTTAACCCGACTGGTGGGCCGGCTCGGTCGCCTCTGCCACTGACGGGCGGGCCCCCTGCCAGCTGGCGGGGCGGTCGTCCTCTACCTCCCGCTCGAGGCAGAGCAGGGGAGGCAGAGCGCACGTCGGCGCTCGTCCGACAATAGCCGGCGCCTCCGGCCGTCTCCCGCGGCGCTCCGCCTATGGGCGAGCTCAGCGCGGAGCGGGGCATCCGCTGGTGCAGGTCACGGCCGCCGGAGGGGGCCGAGGTGACCGCAGCTTTGACGGTGGCGGGGGAGGTCGTCGGCCATCCGTGGCTCTCGGCATTCGAGCATCCCTGCGACGGTTCGAGGAGGTGGGGAGGTTCGCCAGACCACGGGGAGCTTTTGTGTGGAGGAAAGGAACGGAGGTGAGCTCGGTGTTGCTCGAATTTGAGCGAGCCGAAGCGGCGGCCGTGCGGTGGTAGGAGGAGAAGGAAGGTGCAGGAGGAGGATCAGGCTGCTCGAGGAGGTTGCTAGGGGGAAGAGGGAGTGAACCGAGGCCAGAGAGGGCTTGGGCGTGGCCTTTTATGGCGGGGCGATGGTGCACCATGAGCTCATGCGCCGGCGAGGCTGTTGCCGTCGCTGCAAGTCACGAGGGCGCGCGTGGGCATGTCTGGGGTGCTCGTGGGGTTGGTCTAGGGCGAGGGGAGAGAAGAGATATCGCGGGGAAGGGTCAGAGCATCGCGCGTGTGAGGCTGCCCATTGGAGCGCTCGGGCGCGAGGACTTCAGTCCATTTGTCAGCTAGCAGATCTTGGTCAGCTTGAAGCTGCTGCTGCTTTTTCTTCAGGCTATTTGCCGTGGCCATAAGCCTGCGCTTGAAGCGCTCTTGTTCGACTGGATCCTCTGGTACGGCGAATTCATCGTCGCCGAGGCTTGCCTCGTCTTCGGAGGGGGGCATGTAATTGTCATCCTCCTCCTCTCTGCCAGCCGCTCTCTCAGGAGAGCTGGCTCCTTCATCCTCCTGCTCTTGCTGGAGGGGATTGTTGTTGTCTTCGGCGCTATCTGGAGTGTTATTATCTCCTGTGCCGGTATCACCACTTTTGCTTTGGCGGGACTTAGAGCGGCGCCGCTGACGTCGGCGCTTGGGTTGCTTCTTGGAGGGGTCATCCTCCGTTGTCTCGCCGCCATTGCCTTCTTTGGGTGTATCCACCATGTATATGTCATATGACGAGGTGGATTTCCAATGCCCTATAGGCGCTGGTTCATGTTCGTCTCCTACATCGTCGTCCATACCATCGATGTCTTCGGAGTCGAAGTCGAGCATGTCGGTTAAATCATCGACAGTGGCTACGAAGTGGGTGGTGGGTGGGCGTCGAATTTCTTCGTCGTCCGCATCCCAATCTTGTTGGCCATAGTCCGGCCAGGGCTCTCCTGACAAAGAGAGAGACCTTAGTGAATTCAGAATGTCGCCGAAGGGCGAGTGCTGAAAGATATCCGTGGCAGTGAATTCCATGATCGGTGCCCAATCGGATTCGATTGGCAGGGGCGTGGATAGTTCGGAGTCCGGAAAAGAGTCCGGCACCTTGGAGTCACGGGCTTCGCAGAGGATTAGGCTGGTGTTCGGCTCGATCGCTATTAAGACTGCAGCCCCTGAGGCGGTGTCTAGCCACCCGTCCTCGATTGGCGTAGTTGGCTCCGAGCTAAGGGTCGGAGCTGATGCGGGCGCGGCCTCTGGGGTACTGTTCGGCGGCAGAGCTAGGTCATACCCATCGTGACAGTGCAGCGCGCCCGGCTGTGGCTCGAATTCGTCGAAGATCAAGTCTCCACGGATGTCAGCCGTGTAGTTCAAACTTCGAAATCTGACCTGATGGCCAGGGGCGTAGCTTTTAATCTGCTCCAGACGGCCAAGCGAATTAGCCCGCAGTGCAAAGTCGCCGAACACGAAGATCTATCCGGGGAGAAAGGTCTCACCCTGACGCATCGTTGTTGATGATCGGAGGAGCCATCGGGCCTAAAGGTGACGACACAGAGGAACTCTCAATGAAAGCACCAATGTCGGTGTCAAAACCGGCGGAGCTCGGGTAGGGGGTCCCGAACTGTGCGTCTAGGCTGGATGGTAACAGGAGGCAGGGGACACAATGTTTTACCCAGGTTTGGGCCCTCTTGATGGAGGTAAAACCCTACGTCCTGCTTGATTAATATTGATGATATGGGTAGTACAAGAGTAGATCTACCATGAGATCAGAGAGGCTAAACCCTAGAAGCTAGCCTATGGTATGATTGTATGTTGTGGTTGTTGTCCTACGGACTAAAACCCTTCGGTTTATATAGACACCGGAGAGGGTTAGGGTTACACAAGGTCGGTTACAAAGGAGGAGATATCCATATCCGTATTGCCCAGCTTGCCTTCCACGCCAAGTAGAGTCCCACCCGGACACGAGACGAAGTCTTCAATCTTGTACCTTCATAGTCTAACAGCCCGACCAATGGGGATAGTCCGGTTGTCCGGAGATCCCCTAATCCAGGACTCCCTCAATGGGCCAATAACATAAGTGCAAGGCAGGCCCTATAGCAGGCTCGCGGCCCAAATGAGCGCCTCCCATATCGATTGACGGCAGCAAAAATCTCAATTCATTCGCTCTAGCCTCCAGTCTGGTTCGCTCCTAATCTAGCCGCCGCTGGACAGATCGACACAGCACTTCCTCGCGCCCTCGTTGGAGGGTGGTCGCCGGGCTTCAAGCGAAAGGAAGGACAAGAAGATGAAGATCCAACCCTGGGTGTAGCCTGTGTGGGAGGCAGCGGTGGCAGCACGGGCATGGCATCGAGCTTGCGCAAACGGACAGTCGCAGCTTGCAAGAGCAGCATGCGCAACGAGCAGGTACATCACATCCCCGATTATATCTAATTCAACTCTTCAATTTCTGGCCAATAGTTAAACCTGACGGTGTTGTAAAACTGCTTGTATGTAGGGAATCTATGTGAAAATGAAACAAATTTCTACTTATTTTATAACTCCCCCAATCAATACTGAACTGACTGAATCTGATGTATCTAATCAAGTTTCCGGTGCAAACATACAAGCTCATGTTGTTCTTGAGCCTGAAGTGTCTAATGAACAGACTGCTAATGAAGGATTTGATGCAAACATTTTACATGCTCCTGGTGATGAACATATAGTGTCTAATGAGGGATCTAATGAAAGAATTTTGCAAGCTCATTGAAGGATTTAGTGTCTAATGATGATCTACTATGTTGAGAGAGACAGAGATTTGCAGGCATTGATGACAAGCAAATTGTAGTGCATTTTCATAGCTTGAGGAAACGTCGAGGCCATCTACCAGAAAGTCCCCATATCATGACAACATAGCATACATACTTTTCTAATCCGTTGTTTGAAACTATTAGCATACTTGTGCAGGATAGATATATTGATATGCAGTTTGCGCACTGGTTATACGTGCAATTACACTTCGATATTTTCAGCCAGAGAACGAATAATTCAAGCAGGTACAGACCATGTTTGTAGTCCTTGTACACCATGTTGCATTTTGTGTTTTTTGGTGCTTGCATCATTTAGTGTTTATAATCTGAACTACTTTGGATCATTAGCTGGTTTTCAAAGTGCATGTAGCTTCACATTTATCAAGTTATGTTGATTTTCGGAGTGCAAGTGCCTTCGTATTTTTTAAGTTAAATGTTCGCCCCTGGTAACTTGAATTCGTGGATCAGCCACTGCACACAAATCATACACAAATGCCAGTACGAATTAAATGAAATGCAGGGACTTACGCTAGCTCGTTGTACAGGCTCACTACATCTCTGCTTGCGCTTGGGATGTTCCATGTACAAGCCCATGTTACCACTTGCTTGGATGTGCAGGCCTTGTGCTCCTTGCATCCCCCTCTGCATTTTTGACACGGCGAATGGTTGATCAAATAAGAGGAATCGACCTTGATGTTGTACCAGAGGACAGATACTTACAAGGTTATACGGGTGTGCAGGATGTGTACCAGATCCCGTAGCGCCGTCATGCTTCACTAAAATATGGATTTGCTTGTTTCAGATGATATCTCCAGAAAAAATAAGAGTTAAGGCCAGAGTTGCATAGGCGTGTAAGCTAAGAGAGCAGTGAAAGGATATCCAAACATCGTCGGAACAGTGCACAAGGGAGTGATGTGTGGATACCTAGTTCGGGCAGGCGTTTGGGCATGCTCGCCTAGCTAGAGTGCGGGTCACTTCAGAGCCGTTGAGGGTGATGCGCTGGCGTTGGCTGGCCGCGCACGGATGCAGATCTTGAGTGGCAGCGGAGCGCTACGATGCGGTGGACGAGACCGTTGGTGAAGCCCCAACGGCCTCGGGGGGCGGAGGTGCGATGATGTGCTCAGTGAAGTAGCCCCGGTGAGCTGGGAGACAGCGTCGGTGAAGCGCACCTGATGCGGTAGAACTCGGTGTCTGTGAGGTACGTCGGTTGCGGCGGCCGACGTTGTCGGTGGACCACTCAGTGCGGTGGACGAGGGCGTAGATGAGATAGCTCCGGTGCGACGGTGAAGCGCGACCGTCGTCTTCGTCGTCGTCGTCCGGCACAAAGGTGGGGAAAGAGACGAGACGAGGGGCGATTCGAGGGTTGGCGGCGAATTAGGAATTTGAGCAATCTGGGCGCGGAAGGGGACGGTGGAGAAGAGAGATTTTGCAGGGCTGGAATTGGGGCCGCCAGATATTTCAATCCGAAACGTGGAAGCGCGAACTTATATTGTCGTTGTCCTTTTTTTGGGGGGAGGGGGGTGGGTGGCTGGGTGCTACGCGTTCGTCCGACACACGCGACCACCCCGACAGGACTATGCTTCGGTGCCTTAAGGCACCTGCCTTTGTGTCCATGACATATGGGCCCAACAGGTGGCTGGACCACATGTCAGTGAACCAAAGGCAGTTGCCTTTAAGGCACCGAAGCAGCGTCCACCCCGACACGACCTTGGTTTTCCTGGTGCGCCTACATTTGAGAATGCAAACGAATCTTCTTTCATTTGCAAACGAATCTGTATGTATTACCATGCCCGTGTTTTCCTTGCAATAATTAGTCAATCGAAACGAGATACTCCATCCGTTCACTTTTGTAAGTCGTTTCAGACAACTTAAAATGAACTGTTTTGCACATTGTCTGAAATGTCTTCAAGGTCTTATAAAAGTGAATAGAGGGAGTACTATAAATTAATTAATGAGGAGTTATTTGAAAAAAAATCGAAACGGTACCCACGCTAACGTGGATTAAAGTGTGTGTCACACAATTAGTTATTTGAATTAGAGTGTGTGTCACGTAGTTAGTTATTTGAATTAGAGTGTGTGTCACGTAGCGATCTCCAATTCTAACGTGGATTTCGCATTTCACTGTATCCACGCTACTTTTTTAATACAAATTCATATGTATATGATGAACACCATGGTAGTGAGAAAACTTTTGGATGGATTCAAACATATGACCTACAAAATAGCACAACAAACTAGGTCAATGTCAACTTTTCGAAACTTAGTATGGCACGAATTCGAAATAATTACCCATATGCCTGGTCCTCTGTTGAAATCTTACAATGTACACCGAATTGAAACATCGATATTAAGTCTTGTACTATGTACATTCAAATGTTGTTTTTAGCCCCCCCGCACAAACGCTACATACTTCCTATATCGGTCAATCTTCCTCTCCTAACCACCTTAGGAAGCTATCGGTTTCCAACACACGTTCATTCTTTCTCTCCATGTTTCGATCTCTAAGTATCTCAACTACACAACCCCTTTTTCCACTCTGTTACCAAATGTATTTACCTCACACACCCGCCATTACACCCCATGTCGAGCTCTCTCTCTCCCCCCTCTCCCTCTCACCCTCTCGCGCTAAATACATGCATTGCCTATCTAGCCCCCCAACCTCTCGTGCATGCACACGCACACACGTTGTATATCTAGGTCACTCCCTCGAGACTATCTCACTCTTTCTTCCGCACGGCGGGCCACACTCGCTCAATCTCGTTTTCTTTATCTGAGTCTCGTTTAACCTCTTTTTCTTTCACACACAAATGATATATCTCCCTGTTCGGGCCTCGATCGACACACTCTGTACTCTCTCACGCAGATTGTCTATCTAGGTCAGTCCATCCAAGCCGCCACCACTCTTTCGACCTCATGGTGGGCCACGCTCACTCAATCTCTCTCTCTCTCTCTCTGTATGTCTCGATTGACATCGCTCTTTCTCGGACAAAAATGATATATCACCATGTTTGAGCCCAATTCGACCTATTCACATTGTATACTCACTCACGCACATCGTCTATCTAGGCCACTCTCTCCAACCCGTCTCACTCTTTCGATCGCACGGCGACCCTATGTGATCGATTGACCTTGCTTCCTCCCACGCACAAAATATATCTACACGTCAGTGACTGGATCATCTCTCAGGCTCTATCTTACAGCCCTCACCCTTGCCAAAAAGCTCAATCGGACAATATCTCTCTAGAGCATATATATTTGTTCAATGAATGTTGGACCACACTCACTTTGTCTCTCTATCTATATGTCTCTCGATTGACCTCGCTTTCTCACACCGTATCTTCCACGCGTTGAAGCTACTACCTCTCCATCCCTCGCAAAGCCGGAGCTATTTACATTGCAAGGGGCACTCCAACCTTGGATTAATTTGTGTAGGCATTTATTCTAGTCGGTTTAGATTATATTTTCGTAGCATTCGGCCCACAACTACTCCAATCACCGTAGCGGGTAATTAAGCTACGGGGAGCACCTAATATGAGCACCGGGGAGCCGTTGGATCGAAGATGCAACAGCACACAAGAGGCCTGAATGTTTTATTTGCAAAAAAAACTTTGGAGAGTTTGGAAATTGCGCATAATTACAAAGACTACTCCCAAGCCATTGGATCTCACTTCCAACAGTGTAAAAACTCGTATCACCATAGTATCTAAGCTGCGGGGTGGATGTGATATTCTATGCCGCTGTCATTTTTGTTCGTAAACTTGCAAAAAATGTGTAACTCGTGCCGTTACTTGTCTAACCGCACAAAGTGTTTGTTCAAAAAAACCATCCTACACTGAAATATTGGAACAACACACGGGGGTCCCACTTGTCATTAATCAAATTTGGACATAAAACTAACAAATCTGAAAGAAGAGATTCGAACTGGCAACCTAGACTACAAAGTGTAAGTTGATAGCCTGAAAAAACGAACGGTTGTTGGCTTTGTCCCATAACTTGATTTTATACAGTACTTGCATTGAGTAGAGTAGAGGGAGTGCCTCGTCAACACGTGCATGACCGTTATCTCACTTACTGGTAGGTCCCAGGTCTGCGATCTCAATCTCTCTTCTCTCCATCGTCTAACCTTTGCATGAGCACACATGAAGAGCAGCGCTAGCTTGCCGTGGTGTTATTACAACTAAAAAAACTTGAAAATAGAAGAGTCGCCTAGAACAAGAGACGTTGTGGCTGGTCGAGACGGAGCTAACCACATCTATCCTCCGTGCCACGTTTGCATGATGAAGCTGTGTGGCTAGTGGGGTGTTTTCAACTGACTGGTTGGGTCCCGAGGTCGAACCATAGGTACTACGTCTGATACAGTATATTTTTACACGCACATTTTCCTCCGTGCCGAGACGTGGCACACCCTACCGCGCGGTTTCGGGGTCCTCCCGGGTGGTGCACACATATATTCTTCCTGACGTGGGATGCCCTACCGCGCGTTTTTTGGGTCCTCCTCGGCCGTAGCGCCGAAGCAAGTAAATGAAGGTCGTCAAATCACGAAAGATCACCTTTCCCGCCGAGTACATCAGTGAAGCACGATGGCTAGCTAGTTGGGCTAGTTCGACCGATTAGCTAGGCCGCCGCCACATTTGTTTTTTCACCCCTTTTTTATCTACTTGACGGCAGGTAAATTTAAATATCCACCGCGGTGTTGCTCTGGTGTTTGGGTGGGCAGGATTTTTAATTTTTTGATTAACGGGAGAAGGCGCGGCAAGATTTTTATTTTTTTGATTGACAGGAGCAAGCGCGGCAGCAATTAGTCACGATGACTCCGCCTGTACCCACTGCTCCCTGATGTGAGAAGTCGTCGACTGGTGTTTTACCATGGTGAAAACGAAAAGATTCCCCGCTCCCTCCGCCTTCCCGTAGATTGCATTGCCTTTCAGCCGTTTCGCCCCCTTTGCTTCCTCTCCCCATTGCTTCTACCTGGTGCCATGGCGGCATAGCAGATCATGGAGTGCGAGGTGAGGCTCCTAACACAGGAGCTCCATGCCAAGGATGCGAAGCTCAGGGCCAAGGACGTGGAGCTCCATGAGCTCAAGGAGGAGAGGAGTGCCATGCTCCTCCGTTATGTGCGGGAGTTCATGGAGCTTCAAAAGCGGCAGGCGTCCACCACAAAGATGCTCGAGGCGTCGGCGGCGTTGCTGCAGAAAGCGGGAGATACGATAGGCCGTCAGGGGAGCCGGCTGGAGCGCGAGCGGGCCGATCATGACGAGGTCCAGGATCGCCTCAGCCACTTGGTGAACCAAGTTGCCACGCACGTGTTGCGGTTGCGCGATGCCTACCGTCGTGCCATCGCGACGATGCCGGCCGTCGGGCTAAACCCGTTCGACCACCCGGTCGACTTCAACGAGTTGCGGCTTCCTGACCTGGTCTCCTTCTTCACCTATATCTCCGAGGAGCTGAGTCATCTCCGCGCGATGGTGGGGGCTGAGCTGGACAAGGAGGGGTTGCGGGCTACCGTCGCCGTTGCCGGGCGAATCCTTTCAGGGCTCCATCACCGGAATCCATTCATGCCATTGGATGCCGTCTTTGACGAGCTGGCTCCCATCGACCGGGAGCGGGCTCTGCGGGCGGTTGCACCCTGCATCACCAACGTCGTGCACCTCGAGAAGTAGAGGGACTTCGGTGGTGTTTAGGCGCCCTCTGCATGGGCATGTCCATGTCTCGGTGCAACATGACCGTTGGATCAAACTCAGACGGTGCAGATCAGTCACTGTAGCACAAAGCGTATGGGTGTGTTTGGTTGCATTCTCATCTCAATATAGTTGTTTCCTCTTCGTGTATTTTTGTCAACCTACTAGTGTGGACTCATGCACCCTTCATGCACTCTGCCAAACACCCAAAAGTGGGTCGAGAAGGGAACTTTTGCTCCCATCCCGTGCACCCTTCATACACCCTGCCTAACACTATTCGTGCTTCATATGGTTCATGTTTCATGGAGTACTGTAGCACCGTACTCTCCGTGCGCTGTGGACCTAGTTCTGTTAACATTCATCTCACTCTTCATTCTCGACCGGACAGTCGAAAAAGTGGTACTATGTTACATATAGGAGTAGTTGACATGCGCACAACATCATTTGTTATCGTCATATCTTACTACACTAGCAACAAGATTGTGTAGTACTGACGTATGAACCACTGCACATGCCTAGTAGTAGGAGCACTATGTATGTTCAAGTGGCTGCCGTGTTTCGCACTCCTCCGTCGTAAGAGTGGAAATGCTTGCTGTAATCATTTTTTCTTCTGAAAAACAGTGGACACGCTCTACCGTGCGGATCCTCCTCCAGCCATGCACTAAATTACTCACTTTCGCCGACGTGTGGGACAGCCAGCATCGGGGTCCACCAGCCATGCACTAAATTACTCCATAGTAGAGTGACGGTAGACTACCCCGATCGAAGCGCCGCAGTAATGCCCAATGAGCCGTCAAATCACAAAAACCCCTCCTTTCCAACAGTAAGTTGGACGGACGAAGCAACCATCATTTCACTCTTCTCTCTCAACTTCCTCTCTACCCGACCCACGCTTCTGCCTCATCTTGTTGCTCATTTCTTCAAGAAAACCCCGAGCTGCTTCTGCCATTGTTCTTCTCTCCCAAAGAAGGAAAGGTGAGCGCATCAATGGTGTTGATTCTAGCCAAGGCCCGGTCTTGCAACCCCGAGACTGATCATATAACTCCCTCTCTTTTCTTCTTTTGGGTTTGTGATTATGGTTTCTTTTCTTTTATTTCTATTTGACAGTTTCTTGATGGACGCTGGAGCAGCGGCCGAAGTGATGTCTATGGCTCCGGCCAAAACCGTCGAGGCTCATGGTACGAAGAAGCGCAAGCACCCCGCCGAGACTACCGCAGACAAGCTCAAATCCATTGCCCTGTCCAAGCCCCCCTCTCCGGGATCCCTCATTAAGCAAGTCCAGGTAATATCTCTTCTTAACGATCTTTTTCTCGATCTTGATCATGTTTTTTCATCTAACACGCAGTACTAGTACTAGTAGTACAACTTTCTGGGTGATCTTGCATGTGATTTTTGTGTGCCAAATGACGGTTCTAAATTCCTCTTTTGACCAAAACATGCGAGAGGTTGACACTGATTTCTTATAGATTACTTTCAACTACTCCCTCTGTCCCAAATTTAATGTCTTAGATTTGTCTAGATACGGATGTATCTAATATTAAAATGTGACTTGATACATCCATATCTAGACAAATCTAAGACAAGAATTTTGGGACGGAGGGAGTACTTTATAAACATCAATGCTACCTTTTAAGAGGGTATATTTGCCTCAGTAACTTGTGTTATGGATATTGCATGTAATCCCTCTGCTCTCATGCCTTTGAAGACATGTTCTAGTGTCTTTGTTCACTCATTTCTATGCGTATATGTAGTCATATATGGAGTATAATATCGAAAATCATCTTATATTTCTGAACAGGGGTAGTAATAAAATATGGTTTCTGTTTGAATTAGAACCAGGTCCACGGTGGAGATGAAGTTCTCAAAGTCATGCAGTGTGAACTGGAAGACCTGATGATGAGTTCTACTGCTGAACTATCGAGCTACTGTGTCCTTGTCGCCACGTGTCCTGAACTAGTGTTTTCCTGTAGCATTGTTGTCAGGCGTGTTCTCGAGGCTGTACTTGACCACAACAATTTCCTGGCTGTGCCTTCGGTTACGAAGGATGTGGTTCTTGTAAAGCTTCCCAACAAATCTGATGCGGACTGTCTTTATCATCATGTTTATGAGTGGAAAGACCACTCTGTTAGGTTCTCCAAGGTTGACAAGATGGTGATGGTGCATGTAGACATCTCACACGAAGTCCATGGCCTAGTCAGTTATGCGGGGTTCATCCCGTAGGTCGGTGGCAAAAAATAGTCTGCAGAGTTTAGTTAGTGCAACTTTGCTTGTCTGTAGTAAGTACTATTGTTCAGTACTTGATTTGTGTTTGTGAACCCTGTATTGTTTATTAGTACTGCCGCTTTTGGTGTGTGGTCAGTCCTGAGAATGGTCTATGTTAATGTCTGTCCACTCAATTTAGTCTGTATATTTTGAAGTATCCATATCATATTTTTTGTGAGGACGGTCTATCAGTTATGGTTACACTCCAATATCTGTATGCATTGCAGGGTTTATCGCACCCACCAGGATTTCCAGCCCCATGGATGTTCGGTCCATACGATTTGTCACGACCTTTGGACTGTCCTGCTTGTGGGATTAGGCGGGGCCCCTGCATGCCACGCGTAGTTGGATGATCAATCTTCTGTTTAGTACTTCAACATAGCGATTTCCTGGTAAGGATTCACTCGTGTCACGTCAAGTAAATCTTATTGATTTACTGTCTAAATCTTATTGATTTAATGTCATGTTTTCTTTCTTTTCCTGCAATTTTACTATGCAGGTTTTGCCATGTGACATTCATCACAGAATAAACCGTTTGGTTTGCTCTACGATGGCTATTTTTGCAGGTTTCACTTCTTATGTCGTGTCAGTAACGAAGGCACTGTCCATCACTTATATTACTGGAAAAAATTGGATCAATCTGTTGTCTGAGTACAAGCTGAATCCCTATGATGAACTACAGTTTGGTTTAACAAAAACACCACAATTAGTCCTTCTCGCGTTTAAAAGAAATGAAGAAAAAGACTGAATCACGGTCACGGATCCTAGTCAAGTTAGAAAGCTGATCATAGCAGACCAGACACAATCGCCGCTGTCTCGCATAGATCGAGCACCGGCAGTTGCTCTAGCACTGACAGCGGCAGCAGCTCAGTCTGATCCAGCTGAGGATTGGGCACCGACCGCGTCAGCGGATCAGTATGATCTACCGGAGGATCGGGCATCGACACCGGCACCTGCTCCGACACCGGCACCAGTTCTACAAGGAGCACCATATCTGGCAGCAGCGGTGGCTTCGACACCTGCACCAACACTTGCACTTGCATCTGCTCCAGCCCGTGCAGTTGCACCGGCAACAGACTGGGCTGTAGTTCGCACTTCATATACCAAAGTCCTTACAAAAACTGACATGTCCACCTTCTTGGTAAGCATTGGCCGCCCAAGTGCTTCGTTCTTTTTTCTTTCCATGTTGTTTCACATGATTCACTATGTTGATCTAACTATTTAGGTATGTCTTCTTGTTTGCAAACAGAGAATTTCAAGAGCAATGAGGGAGTCGTTCAACAATCCGGGCGACTGCGGCCAAGTTTCTCTTACCATGCGCAGCCTTGGTGTGAATGAACTTGCTCAATATACCGTAAGTACAAAGGATGGTCGCATGATGATTGATGCTAAAGGATGGTCAAGGTTCAAATCTAAATCATATATTGCGGTAGGGGATGATGTCAAAATCAAACTTTCTCGGCAAGGAGAGCTGGTCCAAATCAACTTTGAAATTCTTCAGTAGCAGCACGCAACTGCCGAACTGATCTATCCTCCGAGAGATTTTGATGTAATAATCTGGCATGGTGAAACAAGTGTCCTGTGTGTATAAGTAGTACGACAGTATTATTTATCACATGGTATATCATTGATAGAATTGCAACTCTGATTGCTGGTTAGGAACTGTCGTTCGATTTCATTCCAACAACTGCCGTGCTTTATTCAATTTTGTGTATTCGCTTTGTGACAGCATCTAAAACCAGCACCGTACCGATCGCTTGCAATATGAAAAGCGCTGAGGTAGAAAACATGGGCCCCCAAACATGCAGGGTCGGCATGCGGCCCAAAGTCCAGAACCGTGAGCCTATCTGAGTATTATTTTCTCAATTGGACCCGCATAAAAAAAGCTGAACCCCCATAATGCCCGTGCGTTGCATAGGGAGTATATTTCTCGGCAAGGTGAGCCTGTGATATAAAAGATTTGTATATTTCTTTACAGAGGGAGTATCTCTCTGTCAAAAAATATATTTATGTGTAACTAGTTACTCCTGTCTTTCTACTTTCTTCCGCTGATATGTGGGGCAACCGGCAACGGGGTCCATGTGCCATATGCACAAATTAGAGTGCACAACTTCGAGGTAGACACACCCCGGTCGTAGCGCCGTAGTAATGCCCAATGAGCCGTCAAATCACAACCCCCCCTTTCCAGCTTTAGCAATAAGCTAGACGGATGAAGCGGCAATATTTCACTAGGCCTGAATCCCCTTCTCCCTCGTCTGCTTGTTCAGAGAAAACCCCCTCTTGACGATTGCATAGGGTTTTATCATGGAGAACCAGGTACGAATTCTTCATCCATCCCCGATAAACCCAAGTCCCTTGGTCGCAGGTAATCCTAGGATGGCAGCCGCCGCTGTTGATGCATTTTTGTTCCTACTGAATCTAGCGTGTTTGATTTGAAGTGCCCAAAGTGCGACTACCCTACAGGTTTCTGCGCCCTCGGCGAGACACCACACTTGTTCCTTCTCATCCTAACACAGCATTTTGAAATGCGCACAATATGTTCCTAGAATCCTCTTTTCTATCCGGGAGGGTGGGTTTTTTTGAACATGTTGTGTTCTCATATTATTTTTCCTGCAGTGTATTATTTGCTCTGCCAGAACACTTGTACTCAAGATGCTCGGCCTTGCCATAACTGAATACACTAGTTTAATGGTCACAGTGAAGACAAGCCATGGATATAAGTTCTGAGTTGGGTTCATGAACCAACAAGATCGCTGCTTTTTTTATGGCCGAACTTGGATAAACTTCCTCAAGTGTTACAGACTGAAAGTTGGCGCACGAATGTTGATGGAAATAGCAGAACCTGGTCTCATCTTCACTGCGATCTTCCACCCCGACGTCGTTCCAATTGTTCATCCATGTTAGTTTTGTATGTGGTTCTTGCTTGTTGCCTCGATTACTTCTTACTCCACCTATTTTGTCTAACTAATCACAATTTAACTTTAGAAGTAGCAACGAATCTCTCACGAAGATGCTACTTCTAACTAATATTTTCTTATAATTGGTGGCACATGTAGGTTTTTTCAGAGTTAAGCTGTCTGCTCGTTTGTTACTCCGTAATAACTCGACTGTTACTAATGGCACTGAAGTTGACTGGATCGACATCCACAAGTTCCTACACTTTATTGATCGTCTTGAGGTCCTTGTGGGGCGTTTCAATGGTGGAAGGCCACGTGGGATATGTGTGCCACTGCTGCACTGGTTGAACAGGTCCAACTGTGTCGAGAAACTTATGGTACGAGCTGTTTTCTGTTATATATATTGTTCATAAACTATTGCTTATACACAGTTTTACAGTTGTGATCTTCTTGAAATAGGAACTGCCGAGTTCTATTGTTCCTATACAAATGCCTGACCATGGTCGGGTCAGACTTGCGCTTGGTCACAACATGATGTTTATGTCGACCTACCCAATTCCCCTTGGAGGTGAAAAGATACTTATTCATGGGTGGTCTCAAATAATGAAGGCCCGTCCATCTTGGAGAATAGGACAGAAGATTATGTTCATGCTTTTCCATGGCTCTAAAGCGAATATCCTGTTTATTGACCACGCTGCGAGATGAAGCCACTTTCAGAAGGTTGTGGATGCGCGGGGTGGCGCCTGGGCCTTGTCCTGGGGCTTGGCGGCCTCACCCTTTTGGTTAACTGTAGGCAAAGTAGCACTGTTCGAGGCGTGCTTTGTACGGTTGAACCTGTATGAGTACTCATACTGCTTTCAGCTTTGGTTGTTAAGCGCCCCTGCTGGTTTCAGTTAAGGTTGTTAAGTACTCCTGCTGCTTTTACAGTCTGTCGTGTTTCTTCAGTCCTGTCTTCCTCCAGCTGCCAAAACCAAACCAGCGCCGGCGGGGCCACCTGCTTCCGCCTCCCATGGCTGGCTGCGCCTCAGCGCACGCATCGCCGCCCCACCGTCTCCTAAATCGTTAACACCAACGTCCTCCGCGCGCTTTGGTGCGCTCGCCGCGGTGCTGCCCTCTCGCATTGTCAACATGGTCAACAAACAATAGGAATCGGCTGAAGTACGTGGAGACGATGACAGTAGGGGCCCACCACGTCAGCGTATGGAAAAATAAAATGCTTCCTCCTAGTGTTTTCCTGACATCTGGGACCCACGACATTGTGAGCGTATATAGTCAGTAGACAAGAGAACAGCACAAGATCGGCTGACACCTGGGACGTAGTTACTCGAGCAGTATTTTTTTGTTTGGTATTGTTGAGACGGAGCAGGGTTTGAACTGGGCTGTGGCCTGTCTAGCCCAGGCTTATATTTTATGTTCACCATGTGACCAGCCCAGCTATTTTTTCTTTGTGAAAATGAGCCCAGTTTATTTTTTCTGAAGAATACCCAATCCAGGCCTACTTATTTTTCTACGCCCTGATGGGCTACAACTCTTTCAAGACGCCTGCAAATCTTGGAAGTAATATGAAATGGGTTGTAAATATAAAAACAGATGACAAATTGGTAATTACTTTATAATTTCTGAATTTTATTACATTTCCAGATTCCTATTTCACTGGGCATTAACCTAATTTAAATATATCTTCAAAGTACTTTAAATCTGGCTGGACATTTCGGTATTAAAAATAGTTTGGAACCCACAGAAATATGCGAAATTGGCCCTGGCCAACCAAAAAAAATGACTGCAATAAATTGCATAAGAAGTTGCCATAAGAAATTGGCTCTGACTTGTGGGCCTGTTTAGTTGACGCGTATGCAAGATTTTTTTAGTTATTATATACGTCAACAAACGATTCTAGCAGACGTAACTGTTGGATGTCAATCCAACGGCCGTCGTGTTTCTTCAATCTCTGATCTTCTTGCTCCAGCCGCCAAAGCAGCGCCGGCGGGACCGCCTACTCCCGCCTCCCGTGGCCGGCTGTGCTGCCGCGCAGGCCTCAGCACCCCCTACTACTCCCACCGCTGGCCAGGGCATCCCTCTACTCACCCACACCCCCTGTTATTCTGCGGCAACGACAACCTCACACCGCAGTCGAATCGGTGAACGCTCGTACTCCTCTCCGCGTGGGCATCCACTGCCGCGTCTTCCCCGGCTCCACGTCGTCCCCTTCCTATGCCTCGCCGTCGTCCACCGCCGTGGTTCTCTCGGCGCATCGTCGTCAATGTGGTCAACGACCGACTTCCATCGAAAGAGTACTGTACGTGGAGAGGCTGACAGCTGGGTCCACGACAGCCGCAAGGAAGTGCCTCCTTATTACGCGGAAAATAATTATTCCTCCACCTGACAGCGGGGACCCACCGGACGGGCCACCAGTATTTTGCGAAAAAAAACGTTCCCCCTGACTTCTGGGACCCACCGGACGGGCCACCGTATTTCGCGAAAAAACGTTCCCCCCGCTGCCAGCTCGGACCCACCGGAAGTGCCTCCTTATTACGCACAAAAAAATGAATGCTCCCCCGGCTAGCTTGGACCCACCTTGGTGGGAGGCTGACTTGTGGGCCTACTAAGTTGACGGGGACGAAGGGCTTTGTCAACTTAGTCAATATGAACGATTCTAGCTCCAGTGACCGTACGATGTCCATCCAACGGCCCTAGTGCTTCTTCAACCTCTGGTCTTCTTGCTCTAGCCGTCCAAAGCAGCGCCAGTCGTGCCGCATGTTCCTGCCTCCCGTGGCCGGCTGTGCTACTGCGGAGGCCTCACCGCCCCCTACTATTCCCACTGCTGGCCAGGCCCTACGGCGACGGCAGCCTCACACCACAGCCGAACCAATGAACCCTCGTACTCCTCTACGTGCGGGCTTCCACTGCCGCGTCTTCCCCGGCTCCGCGTCGTCCCCTTCCTAGGCCTCGCCGTCGTCCACCGCCGTGGTGCTCTCGGCGCGGCGTGGTCAATGTGGTCAACGACCGACTTCCATCGGAAGAGTACTTTGCGTGGAGACGCTAACAGCTGGGTCCATGGCCGCAGCAAGGAAGTGCCTCCTTATTACGCGCAAAATAATTATTCCTCCACCTGATAGCAGGGACCCACCGTACGGGCCACCGTATTTCGCGAAAAAACGTTTGCCCCTGACTTCTGGGACCTACCAACTACATCTTCGCACGCAAGGAAGTGCCTGACAGTCGGGACCCACCTGGTCGAAGCGTACGTAGCGTTGTCATTCTGGTCGTGAACGTGTACGTACATATATACTGGTCGATGTAGAGGCGCGCACGTGTCGTAGTAGAGGCGCGCACGTAGCATGTACACGTACGTACAGCGGCCAGGGTGCAAGAAAGAAAATACGGCCACGTATGTGTACATACGGGCGGGGTCTCGAACGCCTACTCGCGCATACGTACGACCAGGGCTCGTGTACATGGCTGGGTCGGAACGGAGAAACAACATCGTCGTCATGTTCATGGGGAGGCAACGGAATGCGTCATGTTCATGGGGAGGCAACGGAATGCATCGTGTTCATCGGGAGGGCTTGGACGGAACAGGCGTTGTGTTCGACCGGCCACGTTCGAAACGGGATCCTGTTCATCGGGAGGGGTCTGGCGTACCGCAAAACGGAGGAAACGGACCTCCTACGGTCAAAACGGGGGTCCTGTTCATTGGGAGGGGTGTGGCGTACCGCAAAACGGACGAAACGGACTTGTGTTGGAGCGCTACGGTCAAAACGGGGGTCCTGTTCATCGGGGGGGTGTGGCGTACCGCAAAACGGGACTCCACGGGATACTGTTCATCTCCACCATCGACCCCCTCCAGCCTCCACGAGCTACTGTTCATCCACCGTCGACCTCCTCCAGCCTCCACCCGCGACTGTTCATCCACGGGCTCCTGTTCATCCAGCCTCCACCGCGCGCTACTCCACTGGCTACTGTTCAACCAGCCCTCTCCACGGGCTCCTGTTCAACCACCCCTCCATGGGCTACTGTTCATCCTGCCCTCCACCGTCTACTGTTCATCCTGCCCTCCATGGGGTGGTCCTGTTCATCCAGCCCTCCACGGGGTCCTGTTCATCCAGACCCAACCGGCTCGATCGATCGGGGTCCTGTTCATCCAGAGGCAACACCACGGGGTCCTGTTCATCCACCCCCCCCCCCCCCGCAACGCTCACTGTTCATCCAGAGGCAGTATCGATCGGCTTCAGTTAGCAGCAGTAGCGAACGAATCGCTCGATCGGGTTTAGTTAACAGCCATCAATCGATCGCTCGGGTTCAGTAACGCGTAGCCTGCAGTGCACTCGCTCGGGTTCAGTTAGAGCCCAACGCCTCGCTCGGGTTCAGTTAGAGCCAATGCCTCGCACACACGCGCGTACGTGTACGAGAGAAGCGCGCATCGCTCGGCCCCCGACCTCCCACCATAACAGGGAACTCCCCGAAATTTTCCTCGCCCTCGCTTCTACCATGGTTTTTTCCGTCATGGACGGCCCAAAGAATGTCATGCAGCTGCGTCTCCGGCCCGCCCAGGATGAAAAGCCCATTTTCTGTCATGATTTTTTTCATAGAAGTAGGAGCCCACCACATCTATGATGATACCGGGTTTTGTCACAATTATCGTCATAGAAGTGTCATATGTATGACAGAAAAAAAATTCGTTCGGCCCAAAATGTCACGGATGTGTCTTTTTTTTGTAGTGTTAGGATTTGTCACTCCGTGTATTGGAGAGATATCTCTAGGCCCTCTCGGTAATGCACATCACTATGAGCCTTGCAAGCAATGTGTCTAATGAGTTAGCCACGGGATGATACATTACGGAACGAGTAAAGAGACTTCCCAGTAACGAGATCGAACTAGGTATGATGATACCGATGGTCGAATCTCGGGCAAGTAACATACCGATGATAAAGGGAACAACATATGTTGTTATGCAGTTTGACTGAGAGAGATCTTCGTAGAATATGTAGGAACCAATATGAGCATCCAAGTTCCGCTATTGGTTATTGGTTAGAGATGTATCTCGGTCATGTCTACATAGTTCTCGAACCCGTAGGGTTCGCACGCTTAATGTTTGATGACAATTTGTATTATGTGTTATGTGTTTTGATGAAGCAAAGTTTGTTTGGAGTCCCGGATGAGATCATGGACATGACAAGGAGTCGCGAAATGGCCGAGGCATAAAGATTGATACATTGGAAGGTTATGTTTGGACACCGGAATTGTTTCGGAAAGGTTCGCGCATTTTCCGGAGTACCGGGTTTACCAGAACCCCCCGGGGAGTTAATGGGCCTTCATGGGCCCTAGTGGAGAGAGGAGGCGGCGGCCAGGTAGTGGCGCAAGGTACGTCTCCAACGTATCTATAATTTTTGATTGTTCCATGCTATTATATTATCTGTTTTGGATGTTTAATGGGCTTTAATATGCTCTTTTATGTTATTTTTGGGACTAACCTATTGACCGGAGGCCTAGTGCCAGTTTCTGTTTTTTTGCCTATTTTAGAGTTTCGCAGAAAAGGAATACCAAACAGAATCCAAATAGAATGAAACCTTCACGATGATCTTTCTTGGACCGAAAGCAAATCAGAAGACTTGGAGTTGAAGTCTGGAACGCCACGAGGCGACCACGAGGCAGGAGGGCGCGCCCAGGGGGGTAGGCGTGCCCCCACCCTCGTCGGTCCCTCGTAGCTCCACCGACGTACTTGTTCCACCTATATATACTCTTATACCCTAGATCGATCGCAGAGAGCCATGAAACCACTTTTCCACCGCCGCAACCTTCTGTACCCGTGAGATCCCATCTTGGGGCCTCTTTCGGTGATCTACCGGAGGGGGAATCAATCACGGAGGGCTTGTACATCAACACCATAGCCTCTCCGATGAAGCGTGAGTAGTTTACCACAGACCTTTGGGTCCATAGTTATTAGCTAGATGGCTTCTTCTATCTCTCTGATTCTCAATACAAAGTTCTCCTCGATGTTCTTGGAGATCTATTCGATGTAATACTTTTTTGCGGTGTGTTTGCCGAGATCCGATGAATTGTGGGTTTATGAAAAAGACTATTTATGAACATTATTTGGTTCTTCTCTGAATTCTTATATGCATGATTTGATATCTTTGCAAGTCTCTTCGAATTATCGGTTTAGTTTGGACTACTAGATTGATCTTTCTTGCAATGGGAGAAGTGCTTAGCTTTGGGTTCAATCTTGCGGTGTCCTTTCCCAATGACAGTAGGGGCAGCAAGGCACGTATTGTATTGTTGCCATCGAGGATAAAAAGATGGGCTTTATATCATATTGTTTGAGTTTATCCCTCTACATCATGTCATCTTGCTTAAAGCGTTACTCTGTTCTTATGAACTTAATACTCTAGATGCATGCAGGGTAGCGGTCGATGTGTGGAGTAATAGTAGTAGATGCAGAATCGTTTCGATCTAATTGACACGGACGTGATGCCTATATTCATGATCATTGTCTAGATATTCTCATAACTATGTGCCTTTCTATCAATTGCTCGACAGCAATTTGTTCACCCATCGTAATACATGCTATCTTGAGAGAAGCCACTAGTGAAACCTATGGCCCCTGGGTCTCTTTCTTATTATATTGCATCTCTTTTATTTACATCGCATCTCGTTTACTCTTTTGCAATCTTTACTTTCCAATCTATACAACAAAAATACCAAACATATTTACTTTACTATCTTTATCAGATCTCACTTTTGTGAGTGACCATGAGGGGATTGACAACCCCTTTATCGCGTTGGTTGCAAGGTTCTTGATTGTTTGTGCAAGTACTAGGTGACTTGTGCATTGTCTCCTACTGGATTGATACCTTGGTTCTCAAAAACTGAGGGAAATACTTACGCTACTTTGCTGCATCATCCTTTCCTCTTCAAGGGAAAACCAACGCATGCTCAAGAGGTAGCAAGAAGGATTTTTGGCGCCGTTGCCGGGGAGATCTATGCCAAGTCAAGACATACCAAGTACCCATCATAAACTCTTCTCCCTCGCATTACATTATTTGCCATTCGCCTCTCATTTTCCTCTCCCCCACTTCTAAAACGATTTTTGAAAACCTTTGCCTTTTATTCGCCCCTTGTCCGTTCGTCTCTTTTTGCTTTCTTCTTGTGTGCTAGTGTGTTGGATTTACTATTTGTCATGATGGCTCAAGATAATACTAAATTTTGTGACTTTTCCAATACCAACAACAATGATTTTATTAGCACTCTGATTGCTCTTACTACCGATGCTGAATCTTGTGAAATTAATACTGCTTTGTTGAATCTTGTTATGAAAGATCAATTTTCTGGCCTTCCTAGTGAAGATGCCGCTACCCATCTAAACAATTTTGTTGATTTGTGTGATATGCAAAAGAAGAAAGATGTGGATAATGATATTGTTAAATTGAAGCTGTTTCCGTTTTCGCTTAGTGATCGTGCTAAAACTTGGTTCTCTTCTTTGCCTAAAAATAGTATTGATTCATGGAATAAGTGCAAAGATGCTTTTATCTCTAAGTATTTTCCTCACACTAAGATTATCTCTCTTAGGAACGATATTATGAATTTTAAGCAACTTGGTCATGAGCACGTTGCACAAGCTTGGGAGAGGATGAAAATGATACGTAATTACCCTACTCATGGTTTGAATTTGTGGATGATTATACAAAAAATTTATGCTGGATTGAATTTTGCTTCTAGAAATCTTTTAGATTCGGCCGTGGGAGGCACTTTTATGGAAATCACTTTAGGATAATCTACTAAACTCCTGGACAATATTATGGTTAATTATTCTCAATGGCACACCGAAAGATCTACTAGTAAAAAAGTTCATGCGATTGAAGAGATTATGTTTTTAGTGGAAAGATGGATGAACTTATGAAATTGTTTGCTAATAAAAGTGTTTCCTCTGATCCTAATGATATGCGTTTGTCCACTTTTATTGAGAATAATAATGAATCTATGAATGTGAATTTTGTTGGTAGGAACCAATTTAGTAAAAACGCGTATAGAGGAAATTTTAATTCTAGGCCGTTCCCTAGTAATTCCTCTAATAATTATGGTAATTCCTACAACAACTCTTATGAAAATTTTAATAAGATGCCCTCTGATTTTGAGATTAGTGTTAAAGAATTTATGAGTTCGCGAAAGAATTTCAATGCCTTGGTTGAAGAAAAATTGCTTAAGATTAATGAGTTGGATAGGAACGTGGATAGAATTCCTCTTGATGTTGATTCTTTGAAACTTAGATCTATTCTAGCTAAATATGATATCAATAAGTCTCTCAAAGCCATGAGAATTTCAATTGATGAGTGCAAGGAAAGAACCGCTAGGATGCGCGCTAAAAAGATTGCTTTGTGAAAGCGTGCTCTTCTAGTTTTCATGATAATAATGATGAAGATCTAAAAGTGATTGATGTGACTCCTATTAAATATTTGTTTTCCAATATGAATCTTTATAAAGATGGGACTGGATATGAGTCAACTTTATTTAAAAGGTGTCCCAATGATTGGAGTTTTTGGACCTTGATGCAAAAATTAATAAAAGTGGGATTGAAGAGGTCAAAACTTTACATAGCAATGAACCCACTATTTTGGATTTCAAGGAATTTAGTTATGATAATTGCTCTATGATAGATTGTATTTCCTTGTTGAAATCCATGTTAAATTCTCCTCATGCTTATAATCAAAATAAAGCTTTTACTAAACATATCGTTGATGCTTTAATGCAATCCCATGAAGAAAAGCTTGAACTAGAAGTTTCTATCCCTAGAAAACTTTATGATGAGTGGGAACCTACTATTAAAATTAAGATTAAAGATTATGAATGCTATGCTTTGTGTGATTTGGGTGCTAGTGTTTCCATGATTCCAAAAACCTTGTGTGATGTGCTAGGTTTCCGTGAATTTGATGATTGTTCTTTAAATTTTCATCTTGCGGATTCCACCATTAAGAAACGGGGAAGGGTTAATGATGTTATTATTGTTGCAAATAGGAATTACGTGCCCATAGATTTCATTGTTCTTGATATAGATTGCAATCCTACATGTCCTATTATTCTTGGTAGATCTTTCCTTAGAACGATTGGTTCAATTATTGACATGAAAGAAGGAAATATTAGATTCCAATTTCCCTTAAGGAAAGGCATGGGACACTTTCCTATGAAGAAAATTAAATTTCCTTATGAATATATTATGAGAGCCACTTATGGATCGCATACCAAAGATGACAATACCTAGATCTATTCTTGTTTTTATGCCTAGCTAGGGGCGTTAAACAATAGCGCTTGTTGGGAGGCAACCCAATTTTATTTTTGTTCTTTGCTTTTGTTCCTGTTTAGTAATAAATAATTCATCTATCCTCTATTATGATTGTGTTTTTATGTTTTAATTAGTGTTTGTGCCAAGTAAAGCCTTTAGGATCTTCTTGGGTGATTGTTGTTTGATCTTGCTGATAAAAACAGAAAGTATGCGCTCACGAAAATAATTTTCATTTTTTACCAGAGAGCGATAAAATACCAATTTCAACTGAAGTAGATCATTATAAAAATTATCCTGGTCTTCCTAAGTTTTCAGAATTTTTGGAGTTACAGAAGTATTCGAAACCTACAGATTGCTACAGACTGTTCTGTTTTTGACAGATTCTGTTTTTTCGCGTGTTGTTTGCTTATTTTGATGCTTCTACGGCTAGTATCGGGGGGGGGGGGGATATGAACCATAGATAAGTTGGAATACAGTAGGTTTAACACCAATATAAATAAAGAATGAGTTCAGTACAATACCTTAAAGTGGTGGTTTATTTTCTTGTACTAACGAACCTCATGAGATTTTCTGTTGAAGTTTTGTGTTGTGAAGTTTTCAAGTTTTTTGGGTAAAGATTTGATGGATTTTGTAATAAGGAGTGGCAAGAGCCTAAGCTTGGAGATTCCCAATGCACCCGAAGGTAAAATTCAAGGACAACCAAAAGCCTAATCTTGGGGATGCCCCAGAAGGCATCCCCTTTTTCGTCTTCGTCTATCGGTAACTTTAGTTGAGGCTATATTTTTATTCACCACATGATATGTGTTTTGCTTGGATCGTCTTGTATGATTTGAGTCTTTGGTTTTTAGTTTACCACAATCATCCTTGCTGTACACACCTTTTGGGAGAGACACGCATGAATCGGAATTTATTAGAATACTCTATGTGCTTCGCTGATATCTTTTGAGCTAGATAATTTTGCTCTAGTGCTTCACTTATATGTTTTTAGAGCATGATGGTGGTTTTATTTTATAGAAATTATTGATCACTCATGCTTCACTTATATTATTTTGAGAGTCCTTTAGAACATCATGGTATTTTGCTTTGGCTATAAAATTAGTCCTAATATGATGGGCATCCAAGATGGATATAATAAAAACTTTCACATAAAGTGCATTGAATACTATGAGAAGTTTGATTCCTTATGATTGATTTGAGATATGAAGATGGTGATATTAGAGTCATGCTAGTTGAGTAGTTGTGAATTTGGGAGATACTTGTGTTAAAGTTTGTGATTCCCGTAGCATGCACATATGGTGAACCGTTATGTGATGAAGTCGGAGCATGATTTAATTTTTGATTGTCTTCCTTATGAGTGGCGGTTGGGGACGAGCGATGGTCTTTTCCTACCAATCTACCCCCTAGGAGCATGCGCGTAGTACGTCGTTTTGATAACTAATAGATTTTTGCAATAAGTATGTGAGTTCTTTATGACTAATGTTGAGTCCATGGATTATACGCACTCTCACCCTTCCACCGTTGCTAGCCTTTCTCTAGTACTGCGCAACTTTCGTAGGTACCATAAACCCACCATTTACCTTCCTCAAAAGATCCTTCATATCTACCTATTATGGCATTTCCATATCCATTCCGAGATTATTGCCATGCAACTTTCCACCGTTCCGTTTATTATGACACACTTCATCATTGTCATATTGCTTTGCATGGTCATGTAGTTGACATCGTATTTGTGGCGAAGCCACCGTTCATAATTTTTCATACATGTCACTCTTGAATCATAGAACATCCCGGTACACCGCTGGAGGCATTCACATAGAGTCATATTTTGTTTTAAGTATCGAGTTGTAAGTAAATAAAAGTGTGATGATCCTCATTATTAGAGCATTGTCCCATGTGAGGAAAGGATGATGCAGACTATGATTCCCCCACAAGTCGGTATGAGACTCCAGACGAAAAAAAGAGGCCATAAAAAAGAAAGAGAAAAGGCCCAAATTAAAAAATTAAAAAAATGAGATAAAAAGAGAGAAGGGGTAATGCTACTATCCTTTTTCCACACTTGTGCTTCAAAGTAGCACCATGATCTTCATGATAGAGAGTATCCTATTTTGTCACTTTCATATACTTGTGGGAGTTTTTCATTATAGAACTTAGCTTGTATATTCCAATGATGGGCTTCCTCAAAATGCCCTAGGTCTTCGTGAGCTAGAGAGTTGGATGCACACCCACTTAGTTTCTTTTTGAGCTTTCATACACTTATAGCTCTAGTGCATCCGTTGCATGGCAATCCTTACTCACTCACATTGTGTAGCGACCCGACCTCAAACGGTCAAATCTCTGTGCATAAGTGTCATCCCTAGATCGGTAATGCTGACACACACAGTACTTGAAGGATTTATAACAGAGTGCAATCACACACTTATTACATCGATAGTCTCAAAAGAGAATTTATTACAATAATATGGCTTAAGGCCATCTAAATACGATAACAACGGAAGGCTTCGAAGGTAAACAGAGTCCATCAACTCCAATGACATAGCTGAGTGCACGACAACGACCTAGCGCACCTTACTCTTGGTCTGAAAAGTATGCAACATAATACGTTGTAGCCCGAAAACGGGTCAGCACATGAAATATGCTGGCAACATAACACTGTAGAGCAATGAACATGGAACAACTACAATTACATGCATATATGCCTGGTGGAGGCTCTACGGTTATCATGTTTTTGCGAAAAGCCAATTTTTCCCAACAACAAAGGAATATATTTTGTTTAGCTATCATGGTAGTTGATAAAAATTGACAATGGTGTAACCCCATCTCAATCCCAATTAAATTAATCATTAACCCAACAAGTTAATTAATAAAGTGATGAGATCAACATAATAATTCAAGCACCAGATACCCAAGATGTCCATAACCGGGGACACGGCTAATCATGATTAGTTTGTACACTCTGCAGAGGTTTGCACACTTTTCCCCACAAGACTCAATCTCCTCCGTTGATTTCTCGCAGTACATGATGTTTGATAAACGGATGACCGAGACACAGTCTTTCAGAAGCATTAGCCCTTTCGACGGGTAAACTGTACCACCTACATCCCCTACATCTGCTAGTTTACCACTGAAAGAGGTCACACAACATACTCTACTATGCCAGAGCCCATAATGGCTTGTTGCTACACATGGAAGTTTCCAGCATGAATAACAATATGATCCCTTTGATCCTGGGTGGCGGAACATAGGATGATCACACGGATTCCCCGTGATCTCCTTGGACAGCACTGGATTGCCCTAGGTGCCCACAAACAATCCACCCAGATGTGTGTTAAAGTAGCCACCTTAAAATAAACCCTTAGTTCATAATAATACTCACAATTGTCATGAATCACTCAAACCAAACCACGTCTACGAGCATAGCATAGTAGTATAAACATAACGTAGAAGTAACTCCCAGGGTTTGAATGAAAAAGGGCAATAGGTACTACCTCAACTACTACTTCCCCATACCCACATGTGATCAAATCCTAACCATGCAATGTTTGAGGGTTTAAACTAATGCATAAAAACTGGGTAATAAAGGGGTATGATCAAAGTGTCACTTGCCTTGATGATGATCCGCAAACCTTAGAGACTCGTAGTAGCACGCTTCGCACTTCGGAAATTCTATCGCAAACAAACAATAGCATACGTAAGCACTCAAGATATAGATGCAAGGGTAAAACTCAAGAGAAAAGATCCAAATACAAAGTACAAGAAAAGAGCTTCGATTTGCAAAAAGAATCACTCCAACCGGAGCTACAAAACTCAAACTACGATCAAAAGAAATTCGAATTCAAATCTGCTTGCAACCAAATTTTAAATTGTCAGAACCATGTTCAAGTTCGTTAATTAGAAAGAGGGGTTCGAGAGGAAGATTTTGGCGTTGGTTTCAGTAGATTTGGACGAACGGTTGAAAAACTGCGAGGGTTTGAAGATCAGGGACTAATCTGCGATAAAAATAATCACAAATAGGTCCCTGGACAAAAATAAAGTAAAAAGAAAAGACTAATGAACGAATGTTCGTTATCAGAGACAAACGAATGAACACGTTCATAAACAGAGGCTTACGGGCGAACGTTTGCTAAATAACGAAACCGAAGAAAAACCGAGAAAACCGATCTAAAAAACCTAGTTAGATCTAGGGTTTACCGAAATAAACTGTAGAAAAACCGGGCAAAACCGGTCGGCGGGAGCGGCGGTGTCGGCAGCGTGGTCAATGGCGAGGTGGCGGGGCTCCGGCGGCGGCGCAGGCTGCAGCGGCGGCGGTGGTGGCGGTGGGCAACTGCAGCAGCTCGGGACGGGGTGGAGAGGGGCGGCGACGGCGACTACTTATAGGAGGGGGGAGCCTCGACATGCGGGAGGGGGCGCGGGCGACAGTGTCCGGGCAGGAGATGACGGTGTGCGGCGGCGCAGCTCAGGACTCTGTCCCGAGTTGGAGAGGGAGGCGGCGGCGCGCTGTGCTTGGCCCGGCTCGGCTCGGGCCGGCCCCGAACTTTTTTTTGTAAATAGATTCCGTTGAAAAATGTCCTAAATAAATATAAAAAAATCTTAAAAAATGACAAAAATAATTTTCACCGTCTAAACAAAATATTTAGAACGAGGTGAACATTTTTCTGGCCTAAAATGCAATTTTGAAAAATGCATATTTTTCTAATTCAAATAAAATCACAACAAAATACCAAATAAAATACTTATTTGATTTTAAAATCTTTCCTCCAATATTCCCCTTTGATTTGGAGAAGTCATATTATTTCCACACATTTATTTTAATATTGGAAATATTTCGGAGAGAAAAATTATTAAAATCAAAATGGTCTCTTTTCAAATTTGAGAAAAATTCAAATATGAAAATAAATGAAACCTCCAACTCTCTCCTTGGGTCCTTGAGTTGGTTAAGATTTCTAGGATCACAACCAAAATGCAAATAAAATATGATATGCATATGATGATCTATGTATAACATCCAAATTGAAAATTTGGGATGTTACAAACCTACCCCCTTAAGATGAATCCCGCCCTCGAGCTTCGGGTTGGCTAGAAAATAGGTGTGGGTGGTCTTTCCGTAGGTCTTCTTCTCGTTCCCAGGTGGCTTCATCCTTGGTATGGTGGCTCCACTGAACCTTGCAAAACTTGATAACCTTACTGCGCGTAACTCGGCTGGTAAATTCTAGAATCTTGACACGTTTCTCCTCGTAGGTCAGGTCACTCTCCAATTGGATTGCTTCCAGGGGCACTGTATCTCTTAGTGGAATATCGACCATCTCTGGATGGCACTTCTTCAACTGGGAAATGTGAAACACATTATGAACTCCTGACAGTCCTTTGGGTAACTCCAACTTGTAGGCAACCTCTCACATACGTTCCAAAACTCGGTACGGTCCTACAAATCTCGAGGCTGACTTTCTCTTAACTCCAAAATGTTTAACTCCTCGCAGGGGTGACACACGAAGATATGCTCGGTCTCCAATCTCATAGGTATCTCCTTGCATTTCATATCTGCATAACTCTTCTGTCTGGACTAAGCTACCTTCAGTCTATCTCGAATCAACTTAACCTTCTCTTCAGACTCTTTGTTTAAATCGGGTCCAAATAACTGACGGTCTCCAACTCCATCCCACATTAATTGTGTCCTACATCTCCTTCCATACAAATCTTCGAAAGGAGCCATCTTCAAACTAGCCTTATAACTGTTGTTGTATGAGAACTCTACGTAAGGCAAAGTGTCATACCAACTAGATCCGTAATCTAGCGCACAAGCTCTCAACATGTCCTCCAGAATCTGATTGACTCTGTCTGTCTGTCCATCTATCTGCGGATGAAAGGCTCTACCAAACTCTAGTCTAGAACCCAAAGTCTGGTGCAATTGATTCCAAAATTTCGAGGTAAACGGTGTCCCTGTATCTGATACGATGGTCCTTGGAACTCCATGCAGACATAAGATCCTAGTCATATATATCTTGGCCAACTTCGCACTCGTGTAGGTGGTTTTCACTGGGATAAAGTGAGCTACCTTTGTCAAACGATCAACCACTACCCAGATTGAACCGTATCCCGATCGGGTCCTGGGTAATCCGGTGATGAAATCCATGCCAAGCTTGTCCCACTTCCATTCGGGTATCGGCATAGGTTGCAGTAATCCTGCTGGTTTCCGATGTTCTGCCTTCACTCTCTCACATACATCACACACTGCTACATACTCGGCAATATCATTCTTCATACCCATCCACCAGAAACGCTCTGATACGTCTCCAATGTATCTATAATTTTTGATTGTTCCATGCTATTATATTATCAACCTTGGATGTTTTATATGCATTTATATGCTATTTTATATGATTTTTGGGACTAACCTATTAACCTAGAGCCCAGTGCCAGTGTCGGTTTCTTTTTTTCCCTTGTTTTAGAGTATCGCAGAAAAGGAAAATCAAACGGAGTCCAATTGACCTGAAACTTCACGGAACTTATTTTTGGAAGGAAAGCAACCCGGGAGACTTGAGTCCACGTAAGGGAAGCAACAAGGAAGCCATGAGGCAGGGGGCGCCCACCCCCCTGGGCGCGCCCTCCACCCTCGTGGGCCCCTCGTGGCTCCCCTGACATACTTCTTCCACCTATATATCTCCATATACCCTAAAACGATCGGGGAGCACAATAGATTGGGAGTTCCGCCGCCAGAAGCCTCCGTAGCCACCGAAAGCCAATCTAGACCCGTTCCGGCACCCTGCCGGAGGGGGGAATCCTTCTCCGGTGGCCATCTTCATCATCCCGGTGCTCTCCATGACGAGGAGGGAGTAGTTCTCCCTCGGGGCTGAGGGTATGTACTAGTAGCTATGTGTTTGATCTCTCTCTCTCTCGTGTTCTTGAGGTGACACGATCTTGATGTATCGCGAGCTTTGCTATTATATTTGATCCTATGATGTTTCTTACCCCCTCTACTCTCTTGTAATGGATTTAGTTTCCCCTTTGAAGTTATCTTATCGGATTGAGTCTTTAAAGATTTGAGAACACTTGATGTATGTCTTGCCGTGCGTATCTGTGGTGACAATGGGATATCACGTGATTCACTTGATTTATGTTTTGGTGATCAACTTGTGGGTTCCTCCCATGAACCTATGCATAGGGGTTGGCACACGTTTTCGTCATGATTCTCCGGTAGAAACTTTGGGGCACTCTTTGAGGTTCTATGTGTTGGTTGAATAGATGAATCTGAGATTGTGTGATGCATATCGTATAATCATACCCACGGATACTTGAGGTGACATTGGAGTATCTAGGTGACATTAGGGTTTTGGTTGATTTGTGTCTTAAGGTGTTATTCTAGTACGAACTCTAGGGCTGTTTGTGACACTTATAGGAATAGCCCAACGGATTGATTGGAAAGAATAACTTTGAGGTGGTTTCGTACCCTACCATAATCTCTTCGTTTGTTCTCCGCTATTAGTGACTTTGGAGTGACTCTTTGTTGCATGTTGAGGGATAATTATATCATCCAATTATGTTATTATTGTTGAGAGGACTTGCACTAGTGAAAGTATGAACCCTAGGCCTTGTTTCCTAGCATTGCAATACCGTTTACGCTCACTTTTATCTTTAGTTACCTTGCTGTTTTTATAATTTCAGATTACAAATACCTTTATCTACTATCCATATTGCACTTGTATCACCATCTCTTCGCCGAACTAGTACACCTATACAATTAACCATTGTATTGGGTGTGTTGGGGACACAAGAGACTCTTTGTTATTTGGTTGCAGGGTTGCTTGAGAGAGACCATGTAACGCCCTCGATGCGGCTATATCTCCTACGTGTCGAAGCACGACTTAGAGGCATAACCGCATTGAAAGCAATGTCGCAAGTGAGGTAATCTTCACAACAACCCATGTAAATAAATAAAAGGGGAAAAGGTACATAGTTGGCTTACACTCGCCACGTCACACAAATACATAGATAAGTCATTACAATCATCCAATACACTCAGGGTCCGACTACGGTACCAAAATAAAGATCAACCCCCAATGCGACACAGTCCCCGATCGCCCCAACTGGGCACCACTACTGATCATCTGGGAAAGACACGTAGTAACGGCGAGAGTCTTCATCGAACTCCCACTTGAGCTCGGTCATGTCATCTGGAACGGTATCATCGGTCCCTGCATTTGGTTTTGGAAGTAAACTGTGAGTCACGGGGACTCAGCAATCTCGCACCCTCGCGATCAAGACTATTTAAGCTTATAGGAAAGGCAAAGGTATGATGTGGAGCTGTAGCAAGCGACTAGCATATATGGTGGCTAACTTATTCGCAAAAGATAGCGAGAAGAGAAGGCAAAAGCACGGTCGAACAACTATGATCAAGAAGTGATCCTAGAACAACCTACGTCAAGCATTACTCCAACACCGTGTTCACTTCCCGGACTCCGCTGAGAAGAGACCATCACGGTTACACACGCGGTTGGTGCATTTTAATTAAGTTAAGTTTAGGTTATCTACAACCGGACATTAACAAATTCCCATCTGCCCATAACCGCGGGCACGACTTTCGAAAGTTCAAATCCCTGCAGGGGAGTCCCAACTTAGCCCATCACAAGCTCTCACGGTCAACGAAAAATATTCCTTCTCCAAGACAATCTGATCAGACTCGGCATCCCGGTTATAAGACATCCTCGACAATGGTAAAACAAGTCCAGCAACACCGCCTGAATGTGCCGACAAATCCCGATAGGACTTGCACATATCTCATTCTCAGGGCACACTCATATGAACACTACGTACAACTAAAACCAACCCTCAAGTTTCCCCGAGGTGGCGCTGCAAGTGGCTCTGTTTTGGACCAACACTCAGAGGAGCACTGGCCCGGGGGGGTTAAATAGAGATGACCCTTGGGCTCCGGAAACCCAAGGGAAAAAGGCTAGGTAGCAAATGGTAAAACCAAGGTTGGGCATTGCTGGAGGTGTTTTATTCAAGGCGAACTGTCAAGGGGTTCCCATTATAACCCAACCATGTAAGGAACGCAAAATCCGGGAACATAACACCGATATGACAAAAACTAGGGCGACAAGAGTGGCACAAAACACTAGGCATAAGGCCGAGCCTTCCACCCTTTACCAAGTATATAGATGCATTAAGATAAACAAGATAATATTGTGATATCCCAACAATAAACATGTTCCAACAAGGAACGATCTCCAATCTTCACCTGCAACTAGCAATGCTATAAGAGGGGCTGAGCAAAGCGGTAACATAGCCAAACAATGGTTTGCTAGGACATGGTGGGTTAGAGATTTGACATGGGAATATGGGAGGCATGATAAGCAAGTGGTAGGTATCGTAGCATAGGCATAGCAAAAGAGCGAGCATCTAGCAAGCAAAGATAGAAGTGATTTTGAGGGTATGGTCATCTTGCCTGCAAATTACTCAGAGTTGCCTTGATCCTCGTAAGCGAACTCAACAGGGTCCTCATTCACGAACTCGTCTCCCGGCTCTACCCAAACAAGAACAACAAGCAAAAGGAGCACAATCAACCACGTGCAATGCTCAAACAACATGATGCAAACATGGTATGATATGCGGGATGCGATATGTGATGCATATGCAAGATTTGGAAAGGAATGCTTGAACCTGGCCTCAACTTGGAAAACCAAGAGTGCCACTGGAAAGGGGAGATGATTTCGGTTGAATCGATATAAAGATCACCGGAATCGGATGCACGGCTTGGAAATGGCAAGCAAAACAAATATGGCACCGGTCTGCGATAATCAGCAAGTAGCCATCTAAATGCATCAAGATAAATATGCTACAGCACTCAAACATGACAACACAATATATGGCAGGGATCCACTCATGATGCTTGACAAAAGATGAACACTGAGCTATGGCTAATTCATCCATTAACAGGTTCAAACAAGCATGGAAAAAGTGCAAATGATGACAGGTTTCAGACTTTGTGAAATTAACACAAGTCTCGAATTTATCATCAGGAAGCAATCTTTAGGGCATGAAAACTACCTGCTACAGGAACATATCATGGCAAAGAAAGGCATGTCATGAAGCTACTCTAAGCATATAACAAAAGTGCCTTAGTGACCTTGAGCCAAAAAGGATCAGAAAATACAATTGCAAGCATGTGAACATAGCAAAAACACAAACAGATTCAGACTTAGTGAAAAACTGTAGCATGCAAAACAGTTAACAGGTAGGCATGTTTACGAGCTTGATGCACTCACTACAGAGCATGGCATGACAAACTAAGCATACACCCATGAAGAATACATGGCATAGAAGCTAGACATGGCAAGAACAACAACATAGCATGCGCGAATCAATAGCAACATCCTCGGCAAAATCGCTAAACATGTCAACAATCTGCACATTTTGTAGCAAAAATAGAGCTCGATTGACTCACGCTAGGGTGCTCCATAAATGCAAACAAAGACATGGATGGATAGATCACAACAATATTAACAAAGCATCCTTACTGATCATCCTCAAAAGAGGCACGGATCACTAGGAAACAACATGAACATATTGCATAAAAATAATATCAGGACTAGGACTTAGTGAAATTCTAAGTCCCTGAAATCAGCACCAACGAGTAGGCTAATTTGCATGCTTGTGCTAGTCACCACAAAGACCACAAAAATACATGGCATACACCCCTGTAAAGATGGCATGGCAGTCATCAAAATACATGTAGAGCTCAGGATCATATCATGCACACATTAATCATGGCAAAAATGAAAAAAGGCCATTTGCTGAAACAGATCTGCAACTTTCCTCACATAGCCCTCTTCCAACAACATTTTGGGCATCAAGATGAGATCAAAAGAAAATGATGCAATGAGATGAACTGATGTACTCGTCAAGATGAACATTTTGATATGCTACACACACGAATCGGAGCTACGGATGCAGAGTTATGGCATGCAGAAATTTGCTAAAAAGTTAGGGTTTCGGGGATAAAAGTCAACCCTAACGGATCTGGATCTGAAACGGGGTGGCGCGGAAGCCGAGGTTCGCCGAAAGCACTGTGTGGAGCCACCGGAGTTGAAGAAGTTCGCCGGCGCGAGGGGGGACTTGCCGGATCCGGGACGCGGCAGATGCGGCGGAGGACGGCGGGACGGCGGGCGTCGCCGGGCGGCGCAGGGCGGCGGTCGCCGGCGAGGGGCGGCCGCGGAGGAGGTCGCCGGCGTTGTTGTCGCGGCGGCCGCAGCGGAGGCGTTGCAGGGCGGCTCGGGCGGCGCAGGGTCACGCGGGAGAAGAAGGACGACCTGGGCGGCGGCGGTGAGGAGATGGGCTGCGGGGGCCGGCTCCGGGCTCCCCGGGCCGCGCGGCGGCGGGCGGCGGTACAGGGACACGTGGCGGCGTCCTATAGGTGGCGGCGGTGAGTCCGGTCGGCAGCGGACATGTCCGACGGCGGCGCGAGGATTTTTTTAGGGTTAGGGGTTGGAGAGACCCGAAATTTTGGAGGAGGGGCTAGTTTTATAGGTTGAGGGAGCTAGGAAGCTCCAAATGAGGTGTGGTTTTCGGCCACGCGATCGTGATCGAACGCTCTAGATGATGGGAGAGGTTTAGGTGGGTTTTGGGACACTTTGGAGGGGGTGTTGGGCTGCAACACACACGAGGCCTTTTCGGTCCCTCGGTTAACCGTTGGAGTATCAAACGAAGTCCAAATGGCACGAGACTTGACAGGCGGTCTACCGGTAGTAAACCAAGGTAGCATGACAAGTATCGGTCCAATCTTAAAACATTTAACCCCCACACACGAAAAGAGGTAGAAAGGACCACCGGAGGACATAGGAGCGCCGGAATGCAAAACGGACAACGGGGAAAAATGCTCAGATGCACGAGACGAACACGTATGCAAAAGCAATGCACATGATGACATGATATGAGATGCATGACAAAGACAACAACACACGGAGACAAAAAACCCAACAACGGAGAAAATAAAATAACTTAGTGCCGGATACGGCAAGAGTTGGAGTACAGATAAGGTAAATTACATCCGGGGTGTTACAGACCATCTTCATCCTACGCCTCCTATGGATTGATAAACCTTAGGTCATCCACTTGAGGGAAATTTGCTACTGTCCTACGAACCTCTGCACTTGGAGGCCCAACAACGTCTACAAGAAGAAGGTTGTGTAGTAGACATCAAGCTCTTTTCTGGCGCCGTTGCCGGGGAGGTGAGTGCTTGAAGGTATATCTTTAGATTTTGCAATAGAGTCTTTTAGTTTCTTGTTTTATCACTAGTTTAGTTTATAAAAGAAAATTAAAAAAATGGAATTAAGTTTGCCTCATACGCTTCATCTTTTTAATATCTTTCATGAGTATGATGGAAAGGAAAATTGCGCTCAAGTGCTAGAAGAAAAATGCATTAAAATGTTTGGCACTAAATCTTTGAATGATGAGCATGATTGCAATGTTGTTAGTACGAACTCCTTGAACATCCATAGTACTAATGATGATTGCACTAGTTATGATTAAAATGTCTCCTATAAACATGTTAATTTTTGTGGAGTGTATTGGGTTTGCAAGTACACACCAATTAGGGAAGATAGATTTTGCAAGAGGCATAAGTACTTAGAAAATAAATTGTTGCAAGAAAGGCTAGATGATTGTGCTGAAAATTTAAATTTTCTTGGCCATACTTGTGAACTTTGCAATGAACATGATCATTTCAGTACCCAATGCAAATTGTTTCATGATCGTATCGTGTCCAAAAATTGTGATGACTTGATTTCCCTTGCACATCATAATGAACTTAGTTTGCTCTTGGGTTATGAAGAAATGAAACGTATAACTAAGGATATTCCAAAGTTTGCCCTTGATATAGTTCTTCATTTTGATCTAGAGGAAATTTATATGTATTGTGCGGTGAATTGCATTGAAAATCCTTATATTGCCAATTACATAAAGAAAAGAAAACAAATAGAGGATGAAGAGAATACTAATGAAAGGGAAGAGACTTCCCAATATCCTCCTATTATTTCTTATGATGAATCAGGTAACGACGAGGAGCCTCTTATTCAACCAATCTCATCAATAAGGAGCTCCAAAAAGAGGATTGAACCCACACATGATGTGGTGAAGAAGAAGAAAAGAAAAAGGAAGAGAGGTAAAAAGATCTCTCTCCCAAATAATGCTGCTCCTATTACTATTGTGCCTCATGAAAATATAATTGTGGAACATAATGATACTTCTTATGATCTTGAAAATATTTTTGGCACTTTCTTGGAAGAATACGATAATTGCTATACTATTGGTGCTATCCATTCTATTAATGATGAGAGTGATTATGCTTATGATATGAAAAGGCCCAAGCTTGGGGATGCTATGTTTGATGAAGATGGTGTTTTTGAGAATATATTTGGTGCAATTAATGTTTGTCCCAAGCTTGGGGGTGCTACATTTAATGAAGATGATATTTTTAGTCTCCCTAGTTTTGATATGCAAATTTATAATGATGATAGCATGCCTCCAACTTATGATGATTATTGTGATGATACTTATGCTATAAAAAGTAGGGATTATATTTATAAAACTTGTCATTATTATGGTTACCCCTTTTCTTAACATTACTCTTTTAATGTGGAAACAATTTATAGTATTCGAGTCTCTTATGATACTCCCAATCTTATTCATGAGAAGAATTTTGCTTGTGTGGAGAGTAATAAAATTTCTATGCTTGTAGATCATGAAAAGAATGCTTTATGTGATAGTTATATTGTTGAATTCATTCATGATGCTACTGAAAATTATTATGAGGGAGGAACATATGCTTGTAGGAATTGCAATAATATCAAGTTTCCTTTCTATGCGCTTAAAATCTTGAAGTTATGCTTGTTTTTCTTTCCTATGCTAATTGATTATTGTTCCCGTAAATTGTTTGCTCACAAAATCCCTATGCATAGGAAGTGTGTTATACTTAAATGTGCTAGTCATACTCTTCATGATGCTCTCTTTATGTTTCAATTCTTATCCTTTATGTGAGCATAATTGAAATCATCATGCCTAGCTAGGGGCGTTAAACGATAGCGCTTGTTGGGAGGCAACCCAACTTTATTTTTGTTATTTGATTTTTGTTCCTGTTTAGTAATAAATAATTAATCTAGCCTCTGTTTAGATGTGGTTTTATGTTTTAATTAGTGTTTGTGCCCAGTAGAACCTTTGGGAAGACTTGGATGAAGTCTTTGCGATCGTGCTGTAAAAAACAGAAACTTTAGTGCTCACGAGATTTGCTGCCATTTTTTACTGGAGAGTGATATTTAGTTAATTATTTTTGAAGATGATTAATAGACAAATTACTTAGGTCCACCAATTTATTTGAGAATTTTATGAGTTCCAGAAGTATACGTTTGATCCAGATTACTACAGACTGTTCTGTTTTTGACAGATTTTGTTTTTCGTGTGTTGTTTGCTTATTTTAATGAATCTATGGCTAGTAAAATAGTTTATAAACCATAGAGAATTTGGAATACAGTAGGTTTAACACCAATATAAATAAATAATGAGTTCATTACAGTACCTTGAAGTGGTGTTTTGTTTTCTTTCGCTAACGGAGCTTACGAGTTTTCTGTTAAGTTTTGTGTTGTGAAGTTTTCAAGTTTTGGGTAAAGATTCGATGGACTATGGAATAAGGAATGGAAAGAGCCTAAGCTTGGGGATGCCCATGGCACCCCAAGGTAATATTCAAGTACAACCAAAAGCCTAAGCTTGGGGATGCCCCGGAAGGCATCCCCTCTTTCGTCTTCGTTCATCGGTAACTTTACTTGGAGCTATATTTTTATTCACCACATGATATGTGTTTTGCTTGGAGCGTCATTTTATTTAGTTTTGCTTTCTGTTTGAATAAAATATCAAGATCTGAAATTCTTAAATGTTAGAGAGTCTTCACATAGTTGCATAATTATTCGACTACTCATTGAGCTTCACTTATATTTTTTGGAGTAGTTTGTCGTTTGCTCTAGTGCTTCATTTATATCTTTTTAGAGCACGGTGGTGGTTTTATTTTGTAGAAATAATTGATCTCTCATGCTTAACTTATATTATTTTGAGAGTCTTTAGAACAGCATGGTAATTTGCTTTGGTCATGAATTTAGTCCTAATATGATGGGCATCCAAGAGGGGTATAATAAAAACTTTCATATAGAGTGCATTGAATACTATGAGAAGTTTGAAACTTGATGATTGTTTTGATATATGGAGGTAATAATATCAAAGTCGTGCTAGTTGAGTAGTTGTGAATTTGAGGAATACTTGTGTTGAAGTTTGCAAGTCCCGTAGCATGCACGTATGGCAAACGTTGTGTACCAAATTTGAAACATGAGGTGTTATTTGATTGTCTTCCTTATGAGTGGCGGTCGGGGACGAGCGATGGTCTTTTCCTACCAATCTATTCCCCTAGGAGCATGCGCGTAGTGCCGAGGTTTTTGATGACTTGTAGATTTTGCAATAAGTATGTGAGTTCTTTATGACTAATGTTGAGTCCATGGATTATACGCACTCTCACCCTTCCATCGTTGCTAGCCTCTTCGGTACCGTGCATTGCCCTTTCTCACATTGAGAGTTGGTGCAAACTTTGCCGGTGCATCCAAACCCCGTGATATGATATGCTCTTTCACACATAAACCTCCTTATATCTTCCTCAAAACAGCCACCATACCTACCTATTATGGCATTTCCATAGCCATTCCGAGATATATTAGCATGCAACTTTCCACCATTCCGTTTATCATGACACATACATCATTGTCATATTGCTTAGCATGATCATGTAGTTGACATAGTATTTGTGGCAAAGCCACCGTTCATAATTCTTTCATACATGTCACTCTTGGTTCATTGCATATCCCGGTACACCGTCGGAGGCATTCATATAGAGTCACCTTTTGTTCTAGCATCGAGTTGTAATCATTGAGTTGTAAATAAATAGAAGTGTGATGATCATCATTTTCTAGAGCATTGTCCCAAGTGAGGAAAAAAGAGAAAGGCCATAAAAAAGGGACAAGGCCCAAAAAAAGGGAGAAAGGCCATAAAATAAAAGAGAAGGCCCAAAAAAATATGAGAGAAAAAGAGAGAAGGGACAATGCTACTATCCTTTGCCACACTTGTGCTTCAAAGTAGCACCATAATCCTCATGATAGGGAGTCTCTTGTTTTGTCACTTTCATATACTAGTGGGAATTTTTCATTATAGAACTTGGCTTGTATATTCCAACAATGGGCCTCCTCAAGTGCCCTAGGTCTTCGTGAGCAAGCAAGTTGGATGCACACCCACTTAGTTTCTTTTGTTGAGCTTTCATACATTTATAGCTCTAGTGTGTCCGTTGCATGGCAATCCCTACTCCTTGCATTGACATCAATTGATGGGAATCTCCCTAGCCCATTGATTAGCCGCGTCGATGTGAGACTTTCTCATTTTTGTCTTCTCCACATAACCCCCATCATCGTATTCTATTCCACCCATAATGCTATGTCCATGGCTCGCGCTCATGTATTGCGTGAAGGTTTATGAGTTTGAGATCACTAAAGTATGAAACAATTGCTTGTCTTGTCATCGGGGTTGTGCATGATGAGAGCATTCTTGTGTGATGAAAATGGAGCATGACCAAACTATATGATTTTGTAGGGATGAACTTTCTTTGGCCATGTTATTTTGAGAAGACATGATTGATTAGTTAGTATTCTTGAAGTATTATTGTTTCTATGTCAATATTAAACTTTTGTCTTGAATCTTATGGATCTGAACATTTATGCCAAAATAAAGAAGAATTACTTAGAGAAATATGTTAGGTAGCATTCCACATCAAAAATTATGTTTTTATCATTTACCTACTCGAGGACGAGCATGAATTAAGCTTGGGGATGCTAATACGTCTCCAACGTATCTATAATTTTTTATTGTTCCATGCTATTATATTATCAGCCTTGTATGTTTTATATGCATTTATATGCTATTTTATACTCCCTCCGTTCCTAAATATAGGGTGTATAGTTTTTGGCACGGAAATTAAAGAACGCATATTGAGGGAACATTTCACAAGTTTTGGGCAAGATTACACCTGATTAATTGCCATGCAAAAATAGAGGAGCTTGCCCTATATAAGGAAATGTAATCAAATCCCTTAAAAAATTATCCAAACAAGTGGTGTAACGCAATACACCTTATATTTCAGACATTTTCTCAAAAATCTATACACCTTATATCAAGGAACGGAGGGAGTATGATTTTTGGGACTAACCTATTAACCTAGAGCCCAGTGCCAGTTTATGTTTTTTCCTTGTTTTAGAGTATCACAAAAAAGGAAAATCAAACGGAGTCCAATTGACCTGAAACTTCACGGAACTTATTTTTGGAAGGAAAGCAACCTGGGAGACTTGGAGTCCACGTAAGGGAAGCAACGAGGAAGCCACGAGGCAGGGGGCGCGCCCTCCACCCTCGTGGGCCCCTCGTGGCTCCCCTGACATACTTCTTCCGCCTATATATCTCCATATACCCTAAAATGATCGGGGAGCACAATAGATCGGGAGTTCTGCCGCCAGAAGTCTCCGTAGCCACCGAAAGCCAATCTAGACCAATTCTGGCTCCCTGCCAGAGGGGGGGATCCTTCTCCGGTGGCCATCTTCATCATCCCGGTGCTCTCCATGACGAGGAGGGAGTAGTTCTCCCTCGGGGCTGAGGGTATGTACCAGTAGCTATGTGTTTGATCTCTCTCTCTCTCGTGTTCTTGAGGTGATACGATCTTGATGTATCACGAGCTTTGCTATTATATTTGGATCCTATGATGTTTCTTCCCCCCTCTACTCTCTTGTAATGGATTGAGTTTCCCCTTTGAAGTTATCTTATCAGATTGGGTCTTTAAAGATCTGAGAACACTTGATGTATGTCTTGCCGTGCGTATCTGTGGTGACAATGGGATATCACGTGATTCACTTGATGTATGTTTTGGTGATCAACTTGTGGGTTCCGCCCATGAACCTATGCATAGGGGTTGGCACACCTTTTCGTCGTGATTCTCCGGTAGAAACTTTGGGGCACTCTTTGAGGTTCTATGTGTTGGTTGAATAGATGAATCTGAGATTGTGTGATGCATATCGTATAATCATACCCACGGATACTTGAGGTGACATTGGAGTATCTAGGTGACATTAGGGTTTTGGTTGATTTGTGTCTTAAGGTGTTATTCTAGTACGAACTCTAGGGCTGTTTGTGACACTTATAGGAATAGCCCAACGGATTGATTGGAAAGAATAACTGTGAGGTGGTTTCGTACCCTACCATAATCTCTTTGTTTGTTCTCCGCTATTAGTGACTTTGGAGTGACTCTTTGTTGCATGTTGAGGGATAGTTATATGATCCAATTATGTTATTATTGTTGAGAGGACTTGCACTAGTGAAAGTATGAACCCTAGGCCTTGTTTCCTAGCACTGCAATACCGTTTACGCTCACTTTTATCTTTAGTTACCTTGCTGTTTTTATAATTTCAGATTACAAATACCTTTATCTACTATCCATATTGCACTTGTATCACCATCTCTTCGCCGAGCTAGTGCACCTATAAAATTTACCATTGTATTGGGTGTGTTGGGGACACAAGAGACTCTTTGTTATTTGGTTGCAGGGTTGCTTGAGAGAGACCATCTTCATCCTACACCTCCTACGGGTTGATAATCCTTAGGTCATCCACTTGAGGGAAATTTGCTACTGTCCTACAAACCTCTGCACTTGGAGGCCCAACAACATCTACAAGAAGAAGGTTGTGTAGTAGACATCACGCTCCTTCAAATCCAAATACATCTAGGTGTTTCCGGGGTGAAACGAGTATGGCGAGTCATGAGCTTCCTGAAGTATTAACTTCCTAATCTCAGCATTATTGGGCACATAAATATGATCCTCGAACCATAAGGTCTCATGCTCATCCTCACGGAAACCCTTGGCTTTTCCTTTGCTCATTTTCTCCTTTATCTCAGCGATTTCCTTATCTTCCTTTTGAGCTTCTCGAATCTTTCCCAATAATGTAGACTGAATCTCTACTGTCGCCACAAAACCTCTTGGAACTATCTCCAAACGAAGCTCCTTGAGATTCTTGACTAACTCCTGCGGTAATCATCCGCTTACAAGGGTATTGGCATAACTCTTCCGGCTCAAAGTGTCTGCTACGACATTGGCCTTTCCTGGGTGATAATGCAATTTCATATCATAATCCTCTATAAGCTCCAACCATCTCCTTTGCCTGAGATTTCACTCCTTCTACGTGAAAATGTACCTCAATCTCTTGTGATCTGTGTGCACATCACAATGGTTTCCAATAAGAAAATGTCTCCAGGTCTTAAGCGCATGCACTACGACTGCTAACTCCAAATCATGAGTGGCATAATTCAATTCATGCGGTCGAAGTTGTCGTGAGGCATATGAAACAACTCTTCCGTCCTGCATAAGTACTCCTCCAAGTCCTAAGCGATAAGAGTCGCAATACACTTGGAAATCCTTGCGTATATCCGGAAGAATCATCATTGGGGCTGTAACCAAACGTTTCTTCAACTCCTGAAAACTAGCTTCACATTCCTCGGTCCATTTAAACTTAGTGTCCTTCTTCAACAAATCCATCATAGGCTTCGCAATCTTGGAAAAATTCTCAATGAATCTCCGGTAATATCTCGTGAGTCCTAGAAAACTACGGATCTCCCCAACTGAGGTGGGTGCCAACCACTCAGTTACAAACTGAACCTTGGTGGGGTCTACTACTATACCTTCTCCTGATATAACATGTCCAATAAATCCAACTTCCTTCAACCAAAACTCACACTTGCTAAACTTGGCATACAACTGATGTTCCCTGAGCTTCTCGAGAACTAAGCGCAAGTGTTCTTTGTGTTCCTCTTCATTCTTCGAGTATACCAAAATATCATCAATGAAAACCACTAAAAACTTATCCAAAAACTCCATGAACACCTTATTCATCATACTCATGAAGTAGGCTGGGGCGTTGGTCAATCCAAATGGCATGACTGTGTACTCATATAGCCCATACCTTGTGGTGAAAGCTGTCTTAGGTATATCCTTTTCTCGGATCTTCAACTGGTGGTATCCTGATTGCAGATCGATCTTGGAAAATACTTTAGCTCCTTGCAGCTGGTCAAACAAATCGTTGATCATTGGTAGTGGGTATTTGTTCTTGATCGTCACTTCATTCAATGTACGATAATCAACAACCATTCTCAAAGATCCATCCTTCTTCTCAACCAAGAGCACTGGGGCTCCCCACGGGGATGAACTTCGTCGAATGTAACCTTTCTCCAATAACTCCTTAATATGCTTCTTAATTTCCTCCAGATCATTTGCGGGCATCTGGTATGGCCTCTTTGATATTGGTCCGGTGCCTGGCAACAGCTCTATCAAAAATTATATGTCTCGATCTGGTGGCATGCCTGGTAGTTCCTATGGAAATACATCCGGGTAATCCTTCACTATAGGCACTTCTTCTTGAATAACTCCTGAAAGAGAATTCACTTGGGTCCTCCTTGACGAATGTCTAGATACGTACTTGATCCTTTTTCCCTTCGGGGTGGTGAGAAGAATTGACTTACTTGCACCATCAATGTTTCCTCCATACTTCGATAACAGATCCATGCCTAATATTATATCCAATCCTTGAGACTCCAAAATTATTAGGTATGAGGGGAAAACATAGCTACCAATGGTTAAGGGTAACCGATCACACCATCGGCTGACCATATACTCCGCTCCTGGCGAGCTTACTAATATAGGTGACCTAAGGGCTAAGGTTGGTAACTTAAACTTGTCCACAAATCCCCTTGATATGTATGAATGCGATGCACCAGTATCGAAAAGAATGAGTGCAGTAAATGACTTAATCAAAAACTTACCGATCACTGCGTTAGGCTGATCTTCAACCTCCTCAACGTTGATGTGGTTCACCTAACCTCTGGTGAAGGGATTGGGCTTCTTCCCAGAGTTTCCATTTCCATTGCCATTCTTCAACTCAAAACAGTCGTTGGCGTAGTGCCCGGTCTTCCCGCACTTGTAACAGGTAACATGGCTCATGTCCTTCTTGGCGAGGGTTGCTGGGTTGGGGCGGTTCTGGCTACTGCTTGCTCCATTCCCGTTTCCATTCTTAGGCACACTGTGGTTATGGGAACTTCCTCCATTGTGAGTATGGCCTCCATGGTTATGGGTGTAACCTCCGGGGTTAGGGGTAAAGCGAGGCTTCTGCTGAGCTCCGGAATTGTACTTCCCCTGTCCATACTTCTGTTTGCGGCTCTCTATCTGCTGTTGTTTTCTTTCAATCATAAGGGCCCAGTCTACAAACTCCTGATAGTTAGTGAATGTTGCCACCATCAACTGCATACTCATCTCATCATTCAACCCTTCCATAAAATTCTCCCGCTTCGCGGCATCTGTGGCCACATCATCTGGAGCATAGCGGCCTAACTTGCTAAACTCATCCATGTACTGCCCCATAGTACGATTTCCCTGGCGTAAGTTGCGGAACTCATGCTTCTTCATATTCATAGCTCCAGTTGAGACATGGGATGTGCGGTAAGCTTGCTGAAACTGATCCCATGTGACATTGGCTATGGGAAAAGTGGTTGTGTAATTCTCCCACCATGATGCTGCTGGTCCATCCAATTGATGTGCGGCAAAGCGCACCTTCTCCGCATCTGTGCAACCTGCGGTGGTCAACTCCCTTCCAATCCCGCGTAGCCAATCATCAGCAATAATCGGCTCGGTGCTACTGGAAAACACCGGCGGATTCAACATCAGAAAACGGGCTAAGTTGTCAACATGTGGTGGTGGCGGTGGGTTGTTGTTGCCTTGGTTCTGGACTAGTAGTTGCATCAAGGCATTCTACTGTTGGATCAACTGGGTGAGCTCCGGTGGGAAGACAAATCCGGGGTCACGTCTCCGAGGCATCTGATGGGTTTAAAGGGGAGAGATTAGAATAGAATGAGGTCTAAGGAGAAAACACTACCCATATGCACATGAGACAAACACATTCATATCACACCACTTAATTCAAACAAGGGCATACAATCGATCAATCTACCGTCACAAAAACTCGGACTACTACTATATACATGGGGGAATACTACTGATAATATGGTGGTCAACTAGAAGCTTTGATCGGTGGAAGACTCCATGATATCCTCTCCAGCCTCGTCTTCGTAATCGTCATCACTGCTGTCGGGGTCGGAGTCGGTGTCGTCGATGATGATGTAGTCCTCAGGATGGTCGTCATCTCCTCCTGGCGCGGGGTCTCCCATGAATACTCCTAGCTTCCTCGTCAGGTCATCATTCTTTTCTACTAGCATTGCGATTTCCTCCTCGTATCCGTCGCATGTAGACTTGAGTTCCTCTTCAAGCTCCATGTTCCTGGTCATCACCTTCTTCAAATCCATCATGGTTGCGCACATTTGATTCTCCTGGCGACGAATGTGCTGGTTTAACTCCTGGATGAACACTGCAATGGATCTGTCCCTCTTGGTGCTGATCATCTCCCATTGCTCATCTCGGCGCCCACATATCTGGTAGATGGTGTCCTTAAGATCCTTGTGATAAACTTCGCCGATGCGTCCCATGGCCATGTGGGCTGCCATGCTCTTTCCTAGACTCTAGGTTGGTGCATCAAAGGAAAACTCAATGGGCTCAGTAACTGGCATGAATGTCCTTCCTGGAACATGAACTCGAGTCATCCAACGCTCTTCTGGTAAAGTGGCGGTGTAGGTCCCGGTGAAGCTTGGTATTCCAATGTTCAGGTACCTAGTGACTTCCTTCAAGTGTCGTCCAAAAGGCGTGTCTTCATCCGGTTGAGCAAACTTGTTCCTTGGGTCCGCCATCTATAGAGTGGAAAATGGAGAGGAGTCGGAAATGAGTAGAGAAGAGTGACCTATGGCTTGTCTTAGTGGTCATGTCCTACAATCAGCGTGTGCCCTGATACCATCTTGTAGCGATCCGACCTCAAACGGTCAAATCTCTGTGCATAAGTGTCATCCCTGGATCGGTAATGCTGACACACACAGTACTTGAAGGATTTATAACAGAGTGCAATCACACACTTATTACATCGATAGTCTCAAAAAGAATTTATTACAATAACATGGCTTAAGGCCATCTAAATAAGATAACAACGGAAGGCTTCGAAGGTAAAGTGAGTCCATCAACTCCAACGGCATAGCTGAGTGCACGAAAATGACCTAGCGCACCTTACTCTTGGTCTAAAAAGTCTGCAACATAATACGTTGTAGCCCGAAAACGGGCCAGCACATGGAATATGCTGGCAAAATAACGCTGTAGAGTAATGAACATGGAACAACTATAACTACATGCATATATGGCTGGTGGAGGCTCTACGGTTATCATGTTTTTGCGAAAAGCCAATTTTTTCCTACAACAAAGGAATATATTTTGTTTAACTATCATGGTAGTTGATAAACATTGAGAATGGTAACCCTATATCAATCCCAATTAAAGCAATCATTAACCCAACAAGTTAATTAATAAAGTGATGAGATCAACATAATAATTCAAGCACCAGATACTCAAGATGTCCATAACCGGGGACATGGCTAATCATGATTAGTTTGTACACTCTGCAGAGGTTTGCACACTTTTCCCCACAAGACTCGATCTCCTTCGTTGATTTCTCGCACTACATGATGTTTGAGAAATGGATGACCGAGACACAATCTTTCAGAAGCATTAGCCCTTTCGACGGGTAAACCGTACCACCTACATCCCCTACATCTGCTAGTTTACCACTGAAAGAGGTCACACAACATACTCAACTATGCCAGAGCCCATAATGGCTCGTGGCTGGACACAGAAGTTTCTAGCATGAATAACAATATGATCCCTTTGAGCCTGGGTGGCTGACCATAGGATGATCACACGGATTCCCCTAGATCTCCTTGGACAACACTAGATTGCCCCAGGTACCCACAAACAATCCACCCAGATGTGTGTTAAAGTAGCCACCTTAAAAAAACCCTTAGTTCATAATAATACTCACAACTGTCATGAATCACTCAAACCAAACCACGTCTACGAGCATAGCATATCAGTATAAGCATAACGTAGAAGTAACTCCCAGGGTTTGAATGAAAAAGGGCAATAGGTATTACCTCAACTACTACTTCCCAATACCCACATGTGATCAAATCCTAACCATGCAATGTTTGAGGGTTTAAACTAATGCATAAAAACTGGGTAATAAAGGGGTATGATCAAAGTGTTACTTGCCTTGTTGATGATCCGCAAACCCTAGAGACTCATAGTAGCACGTTCCGGAAATTCTATCACAAACAAAGAATAGCATACATAAGCACTCAAGCAATAGGTGCAAGGGTAAAACTTAAGAGAAAAGATCCAAATCGAAAGTACAAGAAAAGAGCTTCGATTTGCAAAAAGAATCACTCCAATCGGAGCTACGAAACTCAAACTACGATCAAATGAAGTTCAAATTCAAATATGCTTGCAACCAAATTTTAAATTTCCAAAACCATGTTCAAGTTGGTTAACTAGAAAGAGGGGTTCGAGAGGAAGATTTTGGCGTTGTTTCACTAGATTTGGATGAACGTTTGAAAAATTGCGAGGGTTTGAAGATCAGGGGCTAATCTGTGATAAAAATAATTGTGGATAGGTCCCTAGCCAAAAATAAAATAAAAAGAAAAGACTAACGAACGAATGTTCGTTATCAGAGACAAACGAATGAACGCGTTCGTAAACAGAGGCTTGCGGGCGAACGTTTGGTAAATAACGAAACCAAAGAAAAAACAAGAAAATTGATCTAAAAAAACCTTGCTAGATCTAGGGTTTACTGAAATAAACCGAAGAAAAACCGGTCGGCGGCGGCGGCGGTGGTGTCGGCGGCGTGGTCCACGGCGAGGCGGCGGGGCTCCGGCGGCGGCGGCGTGTGGCAGCAGCAGCGGTGGGCGGCGGCGCGGGCAGCAGCGGCGGCGGCGGTGGCGATGGGCGATTGCGGCGGCTCGGGATGGGGCGGAGAGGGGAGGCGGCTACTTATAGGAGGGGGGAGCCTTGGCTTGCGGGAGGGGCGCGGGCAGCGGTGTCCAGGCGGGACACGACGGCGTGCGGCGGCGCGGCTCGGGAATATGTCCCGAGTCGGAGAGGGAGGCGGTGGCGCGCTGGGCTTGGCCCGGCTCGGCTCGGGCCGGACCAAAACTTTTTTTTAAATAGATTCCACCGAAAAAAATCCTAAATAAATATAAAAAATTCTAATGCCAAAAATTATTTTCGCCATCTAAATAAATTATTTAGAACGAGGAGAACATTTTTCTGGCCTAAAAAATGCAATTTTGAAAAATGCATATTTTTCTAATTCAAATAAAATAGCAACAAAATACCAAATAAAAATACTTATTTGATTTTAAAATCTTTCCTCCAATACCCCCCTCTGATTTGGAGAAGTCATATTATCTCCACTCATTTATTTTAATATTGGAAATATTTTGAAGAGAAACATTATTAATATCAAAATGATCTTCTTTTCAAATTTGAGAAAAATTCAAATATGAAAATAAACGAAACCTCCAACTCTCTCCTTGGGTCCTTGAGTTGCTTAAGATTTATAGGATCACAACCAAAATGCAAATAAAATATGATATGCATATGATGATCTGTGTATAACATCCAAATTCAAATTTTGGGATGTTACACATTGATATCTATTGATGGGCATCTCCATAGCCCGTTGATACGCGTAGTTGATGTGAGACTATCTTCTCCTTTTTGTCTTCTCCAAAACCACTGTTCTATTCCACCTTTAGTGCTATGTCCATGGCTCACGCTATTGTATTGCGTGAAGATTGAAAAAGTTTGAGAACATCAAATGTATGAAACAATTGCTTGGCTTGTCATCGGGGTTGTGCATGATTTAAATATTTTGTGTGATGAAGATAGATCATAGCCAGACTATATGATTTTGTAGGGATAGCTTTCTTTGGCCATGTTATTTTGAGAAGACATGATTACTTTATTAGTATGCTTGAAGTATTATTATTTTTATGTCAATATTAAACTTTCGTCTTGAATCTTTCGGATCTGAACATTTATGCCACAATAAAGAAAATTACATTGATAATTATGTTAGGTAGCATTCCACATCAAAAATTCTGTTTTTATCATTTACCTACTTGAGGACGAGCAGGAATTAAGTTTGGGGATGCTTGATAAGTCTCCAATGTATCTATAATTTTTGATTGTTCCATGCTATTATATTATCTGTTTTGGATGTTTAATGGGCTTTAATATGCTCTTTTATATTATTTTTGGGACTAACCTACTAACCGGAGGCCCAGTGCAGTTTCTGCTTTTTTGCCTATTTTAGAATTTCGCAGAAAAGGAATACCAAACGGAATGAAACCTTCGCGATGATCTTTCTTGGACCGAAAGAAAACCAGAAGACTTGGAGTTGAAGTCTGGAACGCCACAAGGCGGCCACGAGGCAGGAGGGCACGCCCAGGGGGGTAGGCGCGCCTCCACCCTCGTGGGCCCCTCGTAGCTCCATCGATGTACTTCTTCCGCCTATATATACTCTTATACCCTAGATCGATCATAGAGAGCCACGAAACAACTTTTCCACCGGCGCAACCTTCTGTACCCGTGAGATCCCATCTCGGGACCTCTTTCGGTGATTTGCCGGAGGGGGAATCAATCACGGAGGGCTTCTACATCAACACCATAGCCTCTCCGATGAAGCGTGAGTAGTTTACCACAGACCTTCTGGTCCATAGTTATTAGCTAGATGGCTTCTTCTCTTTCTTTGATTCTCAATACAAAGTTCTCCTCGATGTTGTTGGAGATCTATTCGATGTAATACTCTTTTGCGGTGTGTTTGCCGACATCCGATGAATTGTGGGCGAAGTGCTTAGCTTTGGGTTCAATCTTGCGGTGTCCTTTCCCAGTGACAGTAGGGGCAGCAAGGCACATATTTTATTGTTGCCATCGAGGATAAAAACATGGGGTTTATATCATATTGTTTGATTTTTATCCCTCTACATCATGTCATCTTGCTTAAAGTGTTACTCTGTTCTTATGAACTTAATACTCTAGATGCATCCTGGATAGCGGTCGATGTGTGCAGTAATAGTAGTAGATGCAGAATCGTTTCGATCTACACGGACATGATGCCTATATTCATGATCATTGCATAGATATTATCATAACTATGCGCTTTTCTATCAATTGCTCGACAGTAATTTGTTCACCCACCATAATACATGCTATCTTGAGAGAAGCCACTAGTGAAACCTATGGCCCCCGGGTCTCTTTCTTATTATATTGCATCTCTTTTATTTACATTGCATCTCATTTACTATTTTGCAATCTTTACTTTCCAATCTATACAAAAAAATATCAAAAATATTTACTTTACTATCTTTATCAGATCTCACTTTTGCGAGTGACCGTGAAGGGATTGACAACCCCTTTATCGCATTGGTTGCAAGGTTCTTGATTGTTTGTGCAGGTACTAGGTGACTTGTGCGTTGTCTCATACTGGATTGATACCTTGGTTATCAAAAACTGAGGGAAATACTTACGCTACTTTGCTGCACCACCCTTTCCTCTTCAAGGGAAAACTAATGCATGCTCAAGAGGTAGTAGCGCGCACCCCCCAAGCCCAATCCGAATTGGACTAGGGTTTGGGGGGCCGCCCCCCTTTCCTTCTCTTCTCCTCCTCCTTCCCTCCTTCTCCTAGTGGGAATAGGAAAGGAGGGGGCGACTCCTACTTGGACCGAGAGTCCAAGTAGGACTCCCCCATGGCGTGCCCCCCTTGGGCCGGCCACCTCTCCTCCTCCTTTTTATACGTGGGAGGGGGGCACCCCAAAGGCACACCAAGTCTTCTCTTAGCCGTGTGCGGTGCCCCCCTCCACAGTTACAAACCTCGGTCATATCGTCATAGTGCTTAGGCAAAGCCCCGCACTGGTAACTTCATCATCATCGTCACCATGCCGTCGTGCTGACGAAACTCTCCCTCATCCTCAACTAGATCAAGTGATCGAGGGACGTCCGAGCTGAACGTGTGCTGAACACGGAGGTGTCGTACGTTCGATACTTGGATCGGTTGGATCGCGAAGACGTTCGACTACATCAACCACGTTACTAAACGCTTCTGCTTTCGGTCTACGAGGGTACGTGGACACACTCTCCCCTCTAGTTGCTATGCTTCTCCTAGATAGATCTTGCATGATCGTAGGAATTTTTTTGAAATACTACGTTCCCTAACAATAGCATCTGAGCCAGGTCTATGCGTAGATGTTATATGCACGAGTAGAACACAAAGAGTTGTGGGCGATAATAGTCATACTGCTTACCGGCAATGTCTTACTTTGATTCTACGGTATTTTTGGATGAAGCGGCCCGGACTGACATTACATGACCGTGTTCATGAGACTAGTTCTACCGACGTGCTTCGCACACAGGTGGCTAGCGGGTGTCTGTTTCTCCAGCTTTAGTTGAATCGAGTTTGACTACGCCTGGTCCTTGTTGAAGGTTAAAACATCACACTTGACGAAAAATCATTGTGGTTTTGATGCGTAGGTAAGAACGGTTCTTCTAGAAGCCCGTAGCAGCCACGTAAAACTTGCAACAACAAAGTAGAGGATGTCTAACTTGTTTTTGTAGGGCATGTTGTGATGTGATATGGTCAAGACGTGATGATATATAAATCATTGTATGAGATGATCAAGTTTTGTAACAGTTATCGGCAACTGGCAGGAGCCATATGGTTGCCGCTTTATTGTGTGATATGCAATTGCCATGTAATTGCTTTACTTTATCACTAAGCTTTAGCGATAGTCGTAGAAGAAATAGTTGGCGAGACGACAATGATGCTACGATGGAGATCAAGGTGTCAAGCGGTGATGATGGTGATTATGATGGTGCTTTGGAGAAGGAGATCAAAGGCACAAGATGATGATGGCCATATCATATCACTTATTTTGATTGCATGTGATGTTTATCTTTTATGCATCTTATTTTGCTTAGTACGGCGGTAGCATTATAAGATAAATCTCTCACTAAATTTCAAGGTACAAGTGTTCTCCCTGAGTATGCACCGTTGCCTACAGTTCATCGTGCCGAGACACCACGTGATGATTGGGTGTGATAAGCTCTACATTCACATACAATGGGTGCAAGCCAGTTTTGCACAAGCAGAATACTCAGGTTAAACTTAACGAGCCTAGCATATGCAGATATGGCCTCGGAACACTGAGACCGAAAGGTCGAGCGTGAATCATATAGTAGATATGATCAACATAGTGATGTTCACCATTGAAAACTTCTCCATCTCACGTGATGATCGGACATGGCTTAGTTGATATGGATCACATGATCATTTAGATGACTAGAGGGATGTCTATCTAAGTGGGAGTTCTTAAGTAATATGATTAATTGAACTTTAATTTATCATGAACTTAGTACCTGATAGTATTTTGCATGTCTATGTTGTTGTAGATCAATGGCCCGTGCTACCATCCCTTTGAATTTTAATGCGTTCCTAGAGAAAGCTAAGTTGAAAGATGATGGCAGCAATTACACAGACTGGGTCTGTAACTTGAGGATTATCCTCATTGATGCACATAAGAATTATGTCCTGGAAGCACCGCTAGGTGCAAAGCCCGCTGTAGGAGCAACTCCAGATGTTATGAACAACTGGCAGAGCAAAGCTGATGACTACTCGATAGTTCAGTGTGCCATGCTTTACGGCTTAGAATCAGGACTTCAACGCTGTTTCAAACGTCATGTAGCATATGAGATGTTCCAGGAGTTGAAGTTAATATTCCAAGCAAATGCCTAGATTGAGAGATATGAAGTCTCCAATAAGTTCTACAACTGCAAGATGGAGGAGAATAGTTCTGTCAGTGAACATATACCCAGAATGTCTGGGTACCACAACCACTTGACTCAACTGGGATTTAATCTTCCTGATGATAGTGTCATTGACAGAGTTCTTCAATCACTGCCACCAAGCTACAAAAGCTTCATGATGAACTATAATATGCAAGGGATGGACAAGACAATTCCCGAGCTCTTCATGATGCTAAAGGCTGCAGAGGTAGAAATCAAGAAGGAGCATGAAGTGTTGATGGTTAACAATACCACTAGTTTCAAGAAGAAGGGCAAAGGGAAGGAAGGGAACTTCAATAAGAACGACAAGCAAGTTGCCGCTCAAGTGAAGAAGCCCAAGTCTGGACCAAAGACTGAGACTGAGTGCTTCTACTTCAAAGGGACTGGTCACTGGAAGCGGAACTGCCCCAAGTATTTGGCGGATAAGAAGGATGGCAAAGTGAATGGTATATTTGATATACATGTTATTGATGTGAACCTTACTAATGCTCGTAGTAGCACCTGGGTATTTGATACTAGTTCTGTTGCTCATATTTGCAACTCGAAACGGGGGCTACAAATTAAATGAAGATTGGTTAAAGACGAGGTGACGATGCGCGTGGGAAATGGTTCCAAAGTCGATGTGATCGCCGTCGACACGCTACCTCTACATCTACCTTCGGGATTAGTTTTAGACCTAAATAATTGTTATTTGGTGCCAGTGTTAAGCATGAACATTATATCTGGATCTTGTTTAATGCGAGACGGTTATTCATTTAAATCAGAGAATAATGGTTGTTCTATTTATATAAGTAATATCTTTTATGGTCATGCACCCTTGATAAGTGGTCTATTTTTATTAAATCTCGATAGTAGTGATACACATATTCATAGTGTTGAAGCCAAAAGATACAAGTTTAATAATGATAGTGCAACTTATTTGTGGCACTGCCGTTTAGGTCATACTGGTGTAAAGCGCATGAAGAAACTCCATGCCGATGGACTTTTGGAATCACTTAATGCTTGCGAACCATGCCTCATGAGCAAGATGACTAAGACTCCGTTCTTCGGAACAATGGAGCGAGCAACAGACTTATTGGAAATAATACATACTGATGTATGTTTTCCGATGAGTGTTGAGGCTCGCAGCGGGTATCGTTATTTTCCAATTCTTCACAGATGATTTGAGCAGATATGGGTATATCTACTTGATGAAACATAAGTCTGAAACATTTGAAAAGTTCAAAGAATTTCAGAGTGAAGTGGAAAATCATCATAACAAGAAAATAAAATTTCTACGATCTGATCGTGGAGGTGAATATCTGAGTTATGAGTTTGGTCTTCATTTGAAACAATGCGGAATAGTTTCGCAACTCACACCACCTGGAACACCACAGTGTAATGGTGTGTCCAAACGCCGTAACCGCACTTTATTAGATATGGTGCGATCTATGATGTCTCTTGACGATTTACCGCTATCGTTTTGGGGTTATGCTTTAGAGACGGTTGCATTCACGTTAAATAGGGCACCATCTAAATACGTTGAGATGATACCATATGAACTGTGGTATGGCAAGAAACCCATGTTGTCGTTTCTTAAAGTTTAGGGCTACAATGCTTCTGTGAAAATGCTTCAACCTGATAAGCTCGAACCCAAATCGGAGAAATGTGTCTTCATAGCATACCCAAAAGAGACTGTTGGGTACACCTTCAATCACAGACCCGAAGGCAAGATATTCATTGCTAAGAATGGATCCTTTCTAGAGAAGGGGTTTCTCTCTAAAGAAGTGAGTGGGAGGAAAGTAGAACTTGATGAGGTAATTGTACCTTCTCCCGAATTGGAAAGTAGTTCATCACAGAAATCAGTTCCAGTGATTCCTGCACCAATTAGTGAGGAATCTAATAATGATGATCATGAAACTTCTGATCAAGTTACCGCTGAACCTCGTAGGTCAACCAGAGTAAGATCTGCACCAGAGTGGTACGGTAATCCTGTTCTGGAGGTCATGTTACTTGACCATGACGAACCTACGAACTATGAGGAAGCGATGATGAGCCCAGATTCCGTGAAATGGCTTGAGCCCATGAAATTTGAGATGGGATCCATGTATGATAACAAAGTGTGGACTTTGGTTGACTTGCCCAATGATCGACAAGCAATAGAGAATAAATGGATCTTCAAGAAGAAGACTGACGCTGATGGTAATGTTACTGTCTACAAAGCTCGACTTGTTGCCAAAGGTTTTCGACAAGTTCAAGGAGTTTTCTACGATGAGACCTTCTCACCCATAGCGATGCTTAAGTCTGTCCGAATCATGTTAGCAATTGCCGCATTTTATGAATGTGAAATTTGGCAAAAGGATGTCAAAAGTGCATTCCTTAATGGATATCTTAAAGAAGAGTTGTATATGATGCAACCAGAAGGTTTTGTCGATCCAAAAGGTGCTAACAAAGTGTGCAAGCTCCGACGATCCATTTATGGACTGGTGCAAGCCTCTCGTAGTTGGAATATAAGCTTTGATAGTGTGATCAAAGCATATGGTTTTATACAGACTTTTGGAGAAGCCTGTATTTACAAGAAAGTGAGTGGGAGCTCTGTAGCATTTCTGATATTATATGTAGATGACATATTGTTGATTGGAAATGATACTGAATTTTTGAATAGCATAAAAGGATACTTGAATAAGAATTTTTCAATGAAAGACCTCGGTGAAGCTGCTTATATATTGGGCATCAAGATCTATATAGATAGATCAAGACATTTAATTGGACTTTCACAAAGCACCTACCTTGATAAAGTTTTGAAGAAGTTCAAAATGGATTAGTCAAAGAAAGGGTTCTTGCCTGTGTTACAAGGTGTGAAGTTGAGTCAGACTCAATACCCGACCATTGCAGAAGATAGAGAGAAAATGAGAGTCATTCCCTATGCCTCAGCCATATGTTCTATCAGGTATGCAATGTTGTGTACCAGAACTGATGTATGCCTTGCTATTAGTTTAGCAACGAGGTACCAAAGTAATCCAGGAGTGGATCACTGGACAGCGGTCAAGAACATCCTGAAATACCTGAAAAGTACTAAGGATATGTTTCTCGTTTATGGAGGTGACAAAGAGCTCGTCATAAACGGTTATGTCGATGCAAGCTTTGACACTGATCCGGATGAATCTAAGTCACAAACCGGATATGTATTTATATTGAATGGTGGAGCTGTCAGTTGGTGCAGTTCCAAGCAAAGCGTCGTGGCGGGATCTACGTGTGAAGCGAAGTACATAGCTGCTTTGGAAGCAGCAAATGAAGGAGTCTGGATGAAGGAGTTCATATCCGATCTAGGTGTCATACCTAGTGCATCGGGTCCAATGAAAATCTTTTGTGACAATACTGGAGCAGTTGCCTTGGCGAAGGAATCCAGATTTCACAAGAGAACCAAACACATCAAGAGACGCTTCAATTCCATCCGCCATTAAGGTAAGGAGGGAGGCATAGAGATTTGCAAGATACACACGGATCTGAATGTTACAGATCCGTTGACTAAGCCTTTCTGACGAGCAAAACATGATCAACACCAAGGCTCCATGGGTGTTAGAATCATTACTATGTAATCTAGATTATTGACTCTAGTGCAAGTGGGAGACTGGAGGAAATATGCCCTAGAGGCAATAATAAAGTTGTTATTTATATTTCCTTATATCATGATAAATGTTTATTATTCATGCTAGAATTGTATTAACCGGAAACTTAGTACATGTGTGAATACATAGACAAACATGGTGTCACTAGTATGCCTCTACTTGACTATCTCGTTAATCAAAGATGGTTATGTTTCCTAGCCATAGACATGTGTTGTCATTTGATGAACGGGATCACATCATTAGAGAATGATGTAATGGACAAGAACCATCCATTAGCTTAGCATAAATGATCGTTTAGTTTTATTGCTATTGCTTTCATCATGACTTATACATGTTCCTCTGACTATGAGATTATGCAACTCCCGAATACCGGAGGAACACCTTGTGTGCTATCAAACATCACAACATAACTGGGTGATTATAAGATGCTCTACAGGTGTCTCCGATGGTGTTTGTTGAGTTGGCATAGATCAAGATTAGGATTTGTCACTCCGTGTATCGGAGAGGTATCTCTGGGCCCTCTCGGTAATGCACATCACTATGCACCTTGCAAGCAATGTGTCTAATGAGTTAGCCATGGGATGATACATTACGGAATGAGTAAAGAGACTTGCCGGTAATGAGATTGAACTAGGTATGATGATACCGACTAACGAATCTCGGGCAAGTAACATACCGATGACAAAGGGAACAAAGTATGTTGTTATGCGGTTTGACCGATAAAGATCTTCGTAGAATATGTAGGAACCAATATGAGCATCCAGGCTCTGCTATTGGTTATTGATCAGAGATGTATCTCGGTCATGTCTACATAGTTCTCGAACCCATAGGGTCCGCACGCTTAACGTTCGATGATGATTTGTATTATGAGTTATGTGTTTTGATGAACCGAAGTTTGTTCGGAGTCCAGGACGAGATCACGGACACGACGAGGAGTCTCAAAATGGTCGATACATAAAGATTGATATATTGGAAGGTTATGTTTGGACACAGGAATGGTTTCGGAAAGGTTCGGGCATTTTCCGGAGTACCGAGGGTTATCGGAACCCCCCGGGGAGTTAATGGGCCTTCATGGGCCCTAGTGGAGAGAGGAGGAGGCGGCCAGGTGGTGGCGCCCCCCCAAGCCCAATCCGAATTGGACTAGGGTTTGGGGGGCCGCCCCCTTTCCTTCTCTTCTCCTCCTCCTTCCCTCCTTCTCCTAGTAGGACTCCCCCCATGGCTCGCCCCAGTTGGGCCGGCCACCTCTGCTCCCCCTTTATATACGTGGGAGGGGGCACCCCAAAGGCACACCAAGTCTTCTCTTAGCCATGTGCGGTGCCCCCCTCCATAGTTACACACCTCGGTCATATCGTCGTAGTTCTTAGGTGAAGCCCTGTGCCGTTAACTTCATCATCACCATCACCACGCCATCGTGCTGATGGAACTCTCCCTCATCCTCAACTGGATTAAGAGATCGAGGGACGTCATCGAGCTGAACGTGTGATGAATGCGGAGGTGCCGTACGTTCGGTACTTGGATCGGTTGGATCGCGAAGATGTTCGACTACATCAACCGCGTAACTAAACACTTCCGCTTTCGGTCTACAAGGGTACGTGGAAACACTCTCCCCCATTGTTTCTATGCTTCTCCTAGATAGATCTTGCGTGATCATAGGAATTTTTTTGAAATACTACATTCCCCAACAAAAAATTCTCCAAAAAGTTTCGCTGCATTTGGACTTCGTTTGGTACTGATATTCTGCGAAGTAAAAAACAAGCAAAAAATAGCAACTGGCAGTGGGCACTATATCAATAGGCTAGTGCCAAAAAATGATATAAAGTTTCTATAAAATGATTGTAAAGCATCCAAAAATGATAATATAACAGCATGGAACAATCAAAAATTATAGATAGGTTGGAGACGTATCAAAGACATATTTGCAATCAATCAATCTTCAAGATGTATTGTTCAATGTTTTCTTCTCGCGATATGATCTCCATGTGTGAGTAGTTAGGTAAGGTATGTGTTGATGCATGAGCCTTGCAACCCTATGTATTTCTTGTGGGGATCAATGGAAGGGCTTTGAATAAACACCATGTATGTGTGAAATAAAATTGTTTCATAGATGTCTCTTGTCTTGTCAGTGATCTTCATCCCTGCAGGTACCCAGGATCATGGAGATTGAGTCACGGTGAGGTTAGGATCAAGGAGACCACGAAGTGTTATACAAAACACCGATGACAGTAAGGTTTAGTAGGGTAACACGGATCGTATCCTTGGGGATACATGAGGTGTAGTCATTAAACGACCAAGCTCTATTTTGATTTTATTATCTTAGTTATCAAGGCAACCCCGCGCGATGGATAGGGCCTGCAGTAGGATAACCGATTCTTGATGCAGGACTCGTGCGGGTCAAGATGTTATTTGGACACATCCCTCACTTCGGTTCCTAACAAGCACATCTCGATGGATGACTTTGAGCACACAAATTAAGATCATATCTGGTCCCAACACAAATACATGGTTGTAAGCATTAAGACCTCGTACCCGTACCTATTTTTATTATAAGTCTTTGAATCACTATTTGCATGAATGATCCAGTCAAAAGCTGGAATTGATCCTTTAACATGAGCTTGCTAGAGACCATCGCTTCAAGGGAATCTTCCTCGCGTGGGTTCGATAACCCAGGGTCACCTCTAGGGACATAGGTGCGGGATACACTTTTTTGTTCCATTACTAGACCATTAAAACGAGGTGTCAAGCCTTTTTTCTGGCGCCATTGCCGGGGAGGAGTTTAGTATTCCTAGTCTTTGTCTTTAGAGTTTTTGTTAAAGTTAGGTTTTAGTTTTAGTTTTACTTTTCTATTTTTAGTTTAAGTTTTATTTCTTGTTACAAGTTTTGTTTGTTTAAAAAACCAAAAAGATTACCATGGATCGTAATCTTGGGAGTTTTGCTACTCCGAGCAACAACTTCATGCGTGAACCTACAACACAACCAGAGGTTGCAGCCGCTGAGTATGAGATCAAACTAAACTTAGTTTCCATGGTTCAACAGGACCAGTTTAGAGGCTCTGCGTCTGAGGATGCTGGTATGCACTTGCATAATTTTACTAAATTGTGCAACATGACATGCATTAGAGATTATGACCCCGATGCTTTAAAGTTGCATCTATTTCCTTTCTCTTTGAGAGGAAAAGCAAAGGAATGACTTCTAGCTCTACCTAGAGGCAGTATTACTTCTTCGGCTAATTGTTGCAGCAAATTTTGATCTAAGTTTTATCTAGATGCAAAAATTATGCAATTACGTTTTAAGATTATAGGTTTCAAGTAGGAAAAACGTGAGCCACTAGCGCCTACATGGGATATAATGAAAGAAGCTATGAGGAATTGCCCTAACCATGGAATGGATGAGTGGTTAATCCTACATATGTTTTATAATGGTTAAAAAAACATGTTAAATACTATAACATCTCAATTTTTATTAAATTTGGATGTTAATAGAATCATTTATTGCATATCATATTTTATTGCATTTTGTAGTTTTATGAAATGTTCAAATATTTTTTCACTCAAGAAAAAGAAAAGAGAGAAGACAAAATGACTTCTTCAATATGAAAATAGCTGGAAAAGTATGAGAATATTATTTGGAGTTTTTCAAGTTTATTTGATAATTATTTTATTGGCCAAAAGTGGATTTATTTCATAAAATAAATATTTTCAAAATTAGCCGAGCAAGAATTAATGTTCAAAATGCTCTATATTATCTATAGTATTTTTGTGCATTTTATGGTATTTTGTATAAGTTCATTTGAATTAGTTTTTGACCCCAAAAACATTTTCTGAAATTTATAAAAGAACATCCCAAGCTCCCGCTCAACCACCAACCACCTTACGCTCGGATGAGCTTATCCACCGCATCCCCACAGTCCGCGGCCTCGCTTATATAAAGCTCTGAGCCCCTATTCTCATCTCGCCGTCTCGCTAGTCCCCACGCCACTCAAAGTAGTCGCCCTCGTCATTTGAATCCCGCCGGCCGAGTCGACTCCGCCGGAGAAATTCGTCACCCGTAAGCCACCCCGGCCTCCAATTCTTTGTCAATCGCCTCCCCGTGTCTATTCGCATCTCGTTGACATATTTTCGCCCCTAGGTTTTGCCAGAGATGACCCCACCACCGACACCGACCCCGCCGGAGCAACGGAGCGCCCCCACCTCACCTCGCTTGACTCCGACACCCCGCGAGTATCGCCACCACCACCATCGTGACACCGTCGTCAAGCCGCACCTCACTGTCTCCTTCCCCATCACCGAGGATCGCTGCCGCCACCGCCTCATCCGGCGCCAAGCTGCCCATGCCGTCGTCTTCAATGTCGTCGACGCCCTTAACCCACTGTAAGCTGCCGCCCCTCCTATCCGTTAGATCGAGATCCGACCGTGTATATTAGTTTTTTTTTTGAATTTTAGCAGCAAACCGGTATGCTCTAATTTACGATCGTTTGCCGGTTAAGAGAAGCAGTAGACAACTTTCAGCCAACTACAGTGCGCCATGTGGCCAAGGACGAATTCTTGATTGTTTTCTTCACTATTTAGTCCCTGAGTTTCACATATTAGTCCTTGAACTTTGAATAGCCTTATCTTTTTATCCGTAGATCCAAATTATATGACACTAGCGGCTGATATCTACCACGCAACCTTCTTCTTGTAGACTCGTGTTGGGCCTCCAAGCGCAGAGTTTTGTAGGACAATAGCAATTTTCCCTCAAGTGGATGACCTAACGTTTATCAATCCGTGGGAGGCCTAGGATGAAGATGGTCTCTCTCAAACAACCCTGCAACCAAATAACAAAGAGTCACTTGTGTCCCAGAACCCAATAGAATGGTAAATTGTATAGGTGCACTAGTTCGGCGAAGAGATGGTGATACAAGTGTAATATGGATGGTAGATATAGGTTTTTGTAATCTGAAAATATAAAAACAGCAAGGTAACTAGTAATAGAAGTGAGCGAAAATTGTATTGCAATTCTTGGAAACAAGGCCTAGGGTTCATACTTTCACTAGTGCAAGTTCTCTCAACAATGATAACATAATTAAATCATATGGCAATCCCTCAACGTGCGACAAAAGTCACTCCAAATTTCCTATTGCGGAGAACATAAGATGAAATTGCTTGTAGGGTATGAAACCAGCTCAAAGTTATTCTTTCCGATCAATACATTGAGCTATTCCTATAAGTGTCACAAACAACCCTACAGTTCACAGTAAAATAACACCACATGACACACATCAATCAAACCTAATGTTACCTAGACACTCCAATGTCACCACAAGTATCCATGGGTCAATTATACGATATGCAACAAACAACTTTAGATTCATAATATTCAATCCAACACAAAGAACTTCAAAGAGTTCCCCAAGATTCCTACCACGCGCATCAACCCCTATGTCGGGGATATACCACACGGTGTAACCCGGCCGGATGTATGACCCGGCCAGACTGGCGACTCACTGGTGACCTGCCCTGACCCGACGACTGTCTAGTAACCCGCCTAGAGTTGGCGGCTCATTGGTGACCCGGCAGGCGGGTTAGAGGAGCGACAAGATCTGGTGGCCCAGAAGGCGGCTCATGGAAGGCTGAGTCATGTTATGGTGGGCTGGCTTAAGATGAAAGGCATAAGGAATATTCTCCTACAAAGGAAGCAAGACTAGGACTCCACTTGTAATAGAGTAATCCTAATCCTACTAGGACTAGTCATGTAACCTGCCCCTTCAACATATATAAGGAGGGGCAGGGCACCCCAAGAGGGACAAGTTTCACGAGTTGGACAAGTTAGGGTTAGATAAACAAGTCTATAGCTCTCGAGATAGAGCACCCTTGTAATCGTGATCATCATCATCAATATTAATGAAGCAGGATGTAGGCTTTTACCTCCACCGTGAGGGGCCGAACCTGGGTAAAAAACCTCGCGTCTCTTGTCCCACTCAACCCCTCTCAAGCTACCACAGCCTCACGACTAAGTCCTGACAATAAGGACATCTGCCGTGAAAAATCCACGACACCCTATGCATAGATTACCCCAATGTCACCTTGGGAATCCGCGAGTTGAATGCCAAAACATTCATCAAGTGAATCAATAGAACACCCCATTGTCACCATAGGTATCCCACGCAAGACATACATCAAGTGTTCTCAAATCGATAATAGTATTCAATCTGATAATAGTGAAACCTCAAAGGTAAAACTCAATTCATCACAAGAAGATAGAGGGGGGAAACACCATCTGATCCAACTATAATAACAAAGCTCGTGATACATCAATATTGTGCCAAATCAAGAACACGAGAGAGAGAGAGATCAAACACATAGCTACTGGTACATACCCTCAGCCCCGAGGGTGAACTACTCCCTCCTCATCATGGAGAGTGCCGGGATGATGAAGATGGCCTCCGGTGATGGTTTCCCCCTCCGGCAGGGTGCCGGAACGGGCTCCCAATTGGGTTTTGGTGGCTACGGAGGCTTGCGGTGGCGGAACTCCCAATCTAGGTTTCCTTCTTGGGGTTGTGGTATTTATAGGAATTTTTGGCGTCGGTCTTATGTCAAGGGGGTCCATGAGGCAGTGGCAAGACAGGGGGCGCGCCCTCCATCCTTGTCGTTGCCTCGGGAATCTTCTGGCCCAACTCTTGTGCTTCGGGGGTCTCTTTTGGTCCATAAAAAATCACCGTAAATTGTCATCCCATTATGAGAACTTTTATTTCTACACAAAAACAACACCACGGTAGTTATATTGAAAACAATGTCAGGCCGGGTTAGTTCTAATCAAATCATACCAAAATCATATAAAATTGTTGTAAACATGGCATGAATACTTCATAAATTATAGATACGTTGGAGATGTATCAGCATCCCCAAGCTTAATTCCCGCTCGTCCTCGAGTAGGTAAATGATAAAAGAAATAATTTGTGAAGTGTGAATGCTAGCAAGTGCACAAGTTTGATCAATGATAATTTCAATCACTTTTTCTAGAATCACTATATATCATAAACAGTAACTCATCTCACAAAACTTCTCATGATCAAGTAGCAAACTATTCACATGTTAAAGCATAGATCATAAACTTTCTTGAAAACTAACAAACTAGGTTCTTAGTCACCAAACAATTGCAATTCATATTATTTTCAAGAAGGGTCTATGTAAGAGCTTTGATTTAGCAAATCCCACATACTAAACTATCATATAGTCTTCCATGATTGCTAACACTCAAAGCATATTTTTAGGACAAATAGCATCTGTCAGACACAGAGAAAGATAGGGGTTTAGTGTTTCGCCTCCCAACTTATTTATCATATAGATAATTGTCAACAATAATAATTCATGATCAAATATATTTGAATGGCCATATATGCTTAGATCTTTCCCCATCACATGATGCTTGCCAACTAAAGATATGGTTGGAATGAGAAGGAATACTACTAACTCTTGCATAAAAGTAAAATATAGGCCCTTTGCAGAGGGAAGCAGAGATTTGCAGAGGTGCCAGAGCTCGAAGCTTTTAAAATAGAGGTGAATATAATTTTGAGAAGTATGCTTTCATTGTCAACGTAACGACCGAGAGTTTTCACTATCTTCCATGCTAGACACATTATAGGCGGTTCCCAAACAGAATGGTAAAGTTTTTACTCCCCCTCCACCAACAATCACACTACATGGCTGATCCAAAACAACAGGTACCATCCATACCAACAACAGTCCTGGGGGAGTTTTGTTTGATTATTTGGAATTTTATTTTGATCTTTTGATCATAGGACTAGGCATCCCAATTACCAGCCATTCTCTCGTGAATGACAAGTGAATAAACACTCATCATGAGAATAACCCACCTAGCATGGAAGATACTGACATCCCCTAGTTGCTACATGAGCGATTCTGGCATACAAAACAGATTATTATTTGAAGGTTTAGAGTTTAGCACATGCAAATTTACTTGGAATGGCAAGTAAATACCGCATATAGGTATATATGGTGGACACTCATGCAAGAAACTTGGCTCAAGGATTTTGGATGCACAAGCAGTATTCCCGCTTAGTACAGAAATTTTGGCTAGCAAAAGATTCTAAATAGCAAGCACCACATGTTGGAGGACCCATAATAATATAACTTCTACACAAATATATCCAAGCATAACTCATTACGTTGTCTTCCTTGTCCAACTTCAACTAATTTGCTCAAGTTTTAAAATATTTAATGGGGCTCACAATCATAGAAGATGTCCAAGATAGTATATTTATATGCGAAATCTCTCTTCCTTTAATATTCTTTCATGAATTGTTCAAGTGACCAATATTATGTTTGCTAACTTTCAATAAATTTACCACCTATACTTCTTATATGCGAAGTCATTACTTCCCATGGGATAAGCATATGAAACATATATAATTTCATATTTATGATATTCAACTCAATCAACCATTTACTCATAGGATATAAGTGAAGCACGAGAGTAAATGAGAAACTACTCCAAAAAGATAAAAGTGAAGATCAATGAGTAGTCGAATAATTATTTAGCTATGTGAGGACTCTCTCTCATCTAGGAATTACAGATCTTAATATTTTATTCAAACAACAAGAAAAACAAAACAAAATGGCATTTCAAGGATATCACGTATCATGTGAATAAGCAAACACTTAGGCTCAACCGAGGCTAACCGATGATTGTTGAAGAAGAAAGGTGGGATGCGAACCGGGGCATCCCCAAGCTTAGATGCTTGAGACCTTTTGAAAAATTATTTTGGGATGCCTTGGGCATCCCAAAGCTTGAGCTCTTGTGTCTCCTTAATTCCTTTTATATCATAGTTTCCCTAAATCTTAAAAACTTCGTCCACACAAAACTCAAGAAGAACTCGTGAGCTAAGTTAGTATAAATCAATGCAAAACTTTATCATTCTCTACTGTAGAAAATCACTAAAATTATAATTTTACATTGCATACTAAATTCCTTAGCACATTTAGGACCCCTATCCTCAAATAGAATCATTAAACAAGCAAACATGTGCAAACAATGCAAACATAACAACAATCTGTCTAAACAGAACAGTCTATAAAGAATGCAAGAGGAATCATACTTCCCTAAATCCAAAAAATTTGAAACATTACCACACTACATAAAATTTGTTGTTACTCATTATGTAAAAATTTCAAGATTTTATCATGTTCTGACTTTCCAGAAGAATTCAGACAATAATAGAAAACTTTCCGTTTTCAAAATAACAACATAAAGACTTGTAAAATAAGCATGGTAAGGGCTATACTTGACCTTTTTATTGAACTAAAAGATGCAAATCATTATTCTAAATAAAATAAAGCAAATCAAAACAAAAGAAAATGACGCTCCAAGAAAAGCACATATCATGTGATGAATAAAAATATAGCTCCAAGTAAGGTTACCGATAATGTTGAAGACGAAAGAAGGGATGCCTTTTGGGGCATCCGCAAGCTTAGTTGCTTGGGTATTCCTTGAATACTACCTTGGGTTGCCTTGGGAATACCCCAGCTTTGGGTCTTGCCACTCCTTATTCTCCTCATATAGATATCTCACCCAAAACTTGAAAACTTCAATCACATAAAACTTAAGGGAACTTCGTGAGATGCGTTAGTATAATAAAGCAAATCATTCACTTGGGTACTGTCAAAGACAAGATTCACAATTGTTCTCACACAATGCCTACTATAACTTATCATTTCCACAATTTATATCACTTAATATACGCTATGGAAACACTAAAACATGTAAACTATGCATTGAAAATAGAATCTGTCAAAAACATAACAGTCTTTAATGATCTGAACAACAACCGTACTTATGCTACTCCATTTTTTTAAAATTAGGACAAACTGGGAAATTTTTATATCAATCTTGTACAAAAAGAATCAGGATTTTATAATGCCTCTATAAAAATGAAAATTATTTTACTTGGCACAAAAGTTTGTGTTCTTCAGCAACGTCAAATTAACTATCACCATAGACCATCCCAAAGGTCTTACCTGGCACTTTATTGAAACAAAAGCTATAAAACATGATTAATACAGCAGCTTAATCATGTTAACACGCAAAAAAATAGGGGTATGATACGTCTCTGTCATATCTATAATTTTTGATTATTTCTTGCCAATATTATACAACTTTCACATACTTTTGGCAACAATTTATATGATTTATTGGACTAACCTATTGATCCAGTGCCCAGTGCCAGTTCCTGTTTCTTTCATGTTTTTTGTTTCGCAGAAAATCCATATCAAACGAAGTCCAAACACGATAAAAATTTATGGAGAATTATTTTGGAATAAATGTGATTTTTGGGACTTGGAATCAACGCAAACGGAGGCCCATAGTGACCACAAGACACCAGGGCGCGCCTGACGAAGCTATGTACCTAGGGTAGGGTCATGGATCTGTCCAAGATACCCTCCCCAAGGACATCTCTAAAAGAACCAGAAGTAGTCGAAGAGAAATCATCATCCACTCGACCATAAAGCCATGTTCCACTCGACAGTCTTGAAGACACTCGACCATGCGAACAACCACTCGACTACCAGAAGATGGGAAGCCACTCACTCTGCAATGGTCGGGATTTAAGTCATAGCTTTAATAATCATTTATAGCACTTTACTTTGGACGTTACCAGTAACACTCCTCCTTTATGAACATTGAACCCTGTGTAACGGAGGGGAGCGGGGGTCCTGACGCACTCTATATAAGCCACCCCCTCCTTTGGGACAGGGCTTCGCACCCTCTGTAGTTCACACGCATATATCCAGTCGACCGCCTCCGAGCTCCGAGACGTAGGGCTGTTACTTCCTCCGAGAAGGGCCTGAACTCGTAAAACTCGCGTGTACAACTCCTCCATAGCTAGGATCTTGCCTCTACATACCTACCCCCCTATTCTACTGTCAGATCTAGAACCACAACAGTTGGCGCCCACCTTGGGGCAGGTGTCTTAGTGACTTGTTGGAGAAGTTGCAATTTTTCCGGTCCCCTTCATCATGGTTTCCGGCGGAGGTTTGGCTGAGGGCCGCGAGATCCATCTCGGCACGCTCATGTTTGTCGCCGACGACTCCGCTTAGCTTCAGGAGGCTCCACTCGACGTCGACGCACTTCTCGCCCACGGGGCAACGCACTTTTGCGCGTGCGTCCGTGGCGTCCTCTTGCGGCAGCCGTCGACCAAGTATCAGTTGGCTCCTGCAGCTTTCCCCCTCCATGCGGCCCGCCGAAACAAACGTTCCGGTCGATCGAGGCTCCAGCGGTGGGTGAAGCATGCGGTGGCTCGCCAGTCGGCCACCCCTCAAGTCGCGGCGATCGAGCCCGACAAAACCCTCTATGGCCTGTTCGATCTGTCGACTGGCTCCGTAGAGACTGCATTCGAGTGCGACAGCAACGACCCAGCGGCGGAAGTTTTGATGGTCAATGGACCATGCAGTCCTCCTGGCTTCACCCATGAAGACGGAGGCGATGGGGACGATGTTCCGTCGCGCGTTCATGAAGTGTACCGCCCTGAACCCCTCTCTTCGCAGCGGAGAGAAGAACTTCGCCGCCGGAACATGGATGCACTGCACACGCCTATCATAGGAGAAACCCCTGAGGCCCAGGCCTTGGAGGCAGCGCGCCTGGCCAACTTGGTTGAGCGCACTCGACTGGAGAATCTTCAACTCGCGCTCGACGAGCGTGCTCGACAGCGTGCTCCCGAGTCCAGTCGATGTCAACTTTTTCCACCTCAGACTCAGGTATACCGAACTCCGATCCAGAATCTCGTAGCTGCTGCCTGGATAGCGGAGTCGATCCAACCTTCCCAGTCAGAAGTTGACCGAGGTCTGGTGCAGATCCGAGCTTTGCTCCGGGCGACGGGAGAGCAGAATACAGCCGTATCTCAGTCGCGAAATAGGATCCATAGCAGATCCGTGGTTGCAGACACAGTTCAGTCGGCTCACAACCCAAGATCGCCCCCGAGGCGTGAGGGACGTGGAGATCAACGAGATCAGTACAGAAACCGTGAGCAGTATGATCACCGAGTCGATCACGATGATCGTCGTCGAGTGCCCACGCCTCCCCCAAGGAGTGGGTCATACGTGCCTTGGCAACATGATGACAAGCGCCCTCACAGTATTGGGTGAGGGATTCTAGTCGACCCCAGGGAGCCAGGCTTTGATGCGAGATCTATTCTCGTTAAGGGCTTGGTCGACAGAAACAGAGCTCACCGAGGGTCATGACAGGGATCTGCAAACCAGCAGCAAGGTGCATGTCTCAGGTCCAGAGTGCTTCAGCAGAGCCATCAGGGCTATAGTGATTCCCCCCAACTTCAGGTTGGCGACTGGAGTCAGTAAGTTCACTGGTGAGTCCAAGCCTAACACTTGGCTTGAAGACTACCGAGTGGCTGTCCAGATTGGTGGCGGCAATGATGAAGTGGCCATGAAACACCTTCCTCTGATGTTGGAGGGCTCGGCTAGAGCATGGCTGAATCAGTTGGCACCTAGCAGTATTTATACTTGGGAAGATCTCGCCCGAGTGTTTGTCAGAACATTCGAAGGCACTTGCAAATGGCCGGCAGGTTTGACAGAATTACAGTGTTGCGTTCAGAAACCGAATGAAACTTTGAGGGATTATATCCAGAGATGGATCACCCTGCACCACGCGGTGGAGGATGTGTCTGATCATCAGGCAATTTGTGCCTTTAAGGAAGGCATCAAGTATCGGGAGTTGAATCTGAAATTCGGTCGGACAGGAAATATGACTCTGACTCGGGTGATGGAGATTGCCACCAAGTATGCCAGCGGTGAAGAAGAAGACCGACTCCGGAGTGGCAAGCACAAAACAGTCGGCCATGAAGCCGGAGGGGGAAACTCCAGTCGGAAGCAGAAACACAAAGCTGAGCCAGCAGCTCCTGGTGAAGCCTTAGCCGTGATTCAGGGAAAGTTCAAGGGGAAGCCCAAAGGGCCGTGGAACCCCAAGAAAGTAAAAGATCAAGATGGAAATGATGTGCTGGATATGCCATGCCTTGTCCACACCAAAAAAGATGAAGAGGGTAATTTCATTTACCCGAAGCATACCACTCGGCAGTGTCGATTCCTGATCCAACAATTCTGAGAGAAATAGCCCAAGGAAAAGGAGAAAGAAACAGACAAGGTTGAGGATGAGGAAGAAGAAGATGATGGTTATCCCCACGTGAATTCCACTCTGATGATTTTTTCTGATGTTGAGAGTAAAAGTCGATTGAAAGTCATCAACGGAGAAGTGAACATGGTCGCTCCGGTGACACCCAGTTATTTGAAGTGGTCCCAGACTGCCATTACATTCGACCAGTCCGATCACCCAGCGCACATAGCCACCCCTGGGAGGCAAGCATTGGTGGTCGACCCAGTAGTCGAAGGCACCCGATTGACTAAGGTTCTGATGGATGGTGGCAGTGGCTTGAATATACTGTATGCAGAGACGTTGAAAGGGATGGGTATTCCGATGTCCAGACTCAGTGAAAGTAATATGAGTTTCCATGGGGTCATTCCAGGCAAGAAGGTTGCGTCACTCAGCCAGATTGCTCTCGACGTGGTTTTCGGTGACTCCAAGAATTACCGCAAAGAAAAGTTGACATTTGAAGTTGTGGATTTCCAGAGTGCCTATCATGCTATTCTGGACAGGCCAGCTTATGCATGTTTTATGGCTTGACCATGCTATGTGTACCTCAAATTGAAGATGCCTGGTCCCAAAGGGGTGATCACTATCATTGGTAGTCGGAAGAAGGCAGAAGAGTGCTTCCAGAAGGGCTCAAAGATCGCCGATGCACAGATGGCCGTAGCAGAATTGCAAGAGTATCAAAAAAATGCAGATCCGAGTGATTTGTTGCGAGCCAAGAAGCCCGCCACGGATTCAGCATTCCAGTCGTCTGGCGAAACAAAGTCGATTCACATTCACCCAACGGATCCCAATGCTGTTCTAACTCACATTTCAACAACACTCGACTCCAAATAGGAAGAAGCGCTCACCCAGTTCCTCCGTGAGAACTGGGACATCTTTGCATGGAAACCTTCGGACATGCCAGGTGTTCCTAGGGAACTGGCTGAGCATCGTTTGCGAGTCGACCCAAAAGTGAAACCAGTCAAAGAACATCTTCGACGGTCTGCCGTACAGAAGAGGAAGGCAATCGGTGAAGAGGTGGCTCGGCTTTTGGCTGCTGAGTTTATCCGTGAGATTTACCACTCTGAGTGGTTATCTAATGTTGTCATGGTCCCAAAGAAGGACGACTCACTTCGCATGTGCATCGACTTCAAACATATCAATCGGACCTGCCCGAAAGATCACTTTCCTCTCCCTCGCATCGATCAGATAGTTGACTCGACTGTGGGGTGCGAGCGTTTGTCCTTTTTGGAAGCCTACTCCGGGTACCACCAGATCCGTCTGTACGGACCCGACGAGACAAAAATAGCTTTCATCACCCCATTTGGGTGCTTCTGTTATGTCACTATGCCATTCGGCTTGAAGAACGCTGCAGCCACATTCATGCGAATGATTCAGAAGTGCCTGCTCACTCAGATCAGTCGGAATGTGGAAGCATACATGGATGACATTGTGGCCAAGTCACGTAAAGGTTCCGACCTACTGGCTGACCTTGCTGAAACCTTTGCCAACCTCAGAAGGTATGATATCAAGCTTAATCCATCAAAGTGCACATTTGGAGTTCCATGCGAAAAATTACTCGGTTTTCTCATTTCCGAACGAGGGATCGATGCTAACCCAGAGAAAGTGGGTGCTATACTCCGGATGAAACGCCCTGTGCGTGTGCATGATGTCCAGAAGCTTACTGGTTGTTTGGCCGCCCTAAGTCGATTCATTTCTCACCTCGGTGAAAAGGCACTGCCTCTTTACCGACTGATGAAGAAATCAGATAAGTTCGAGTGGACTCCTGAAGCTGATGCAGCATTTGCAGAGCTAAAAGCCCTGCTTTCCACCCAGCCGGTGCTTACTGCTCCAATCAGCAAAGAGCCTTTGCTACTTTATATAGCAGCTACTGGACAAGTTGTCAGTACAGTACTTACGGTCGAGCGGGAAGAAGAGGGAAAAGCCTATAAAGTTCAGCGCCCAGTTTATTATATTTCTGAAGTTCTGACTCCGTCAAAGCAGAGATATCTGCACTATCGTTTATGGGATTTACATGACCACGAACAAGATTGCACACTATTTCTCTGATCACTCTGTTACAGTCGTCAGCGACGCTCCATTGTCAGAGATTCTGCACAACAGAGATGCAACTGGTCAAGTGGCAAAATGGGCAATTGAACTCCTTCCCTTAGATATCAAGTTTGAGGCAAAGAAAGCTATTAAGTCCCAAGCAATAGCAGATTTCCTCGCCGAGTGGATTGAACAACAACTACCGACTCAAGTTCACTCGGAGCACTGGACCATGTTCTTTGATGGATCCAAAATGCTGAATGGTTCCGGTGCTGTGGTGGTTCTGGTATCCCCCCGAGGAGACAAGCTCAGATATGTCCTCCAGATTCACTTTGATTCCTCCAACAATGAAGAAGAATATGAAGCACTCCTGTATGGGTTGCGTATGGCCATCTCACTCGGCGTCTGTCGTCTGATGGTCTATGGCGACTCAGATTTGGTAGTCAATCAAGTGATGAAGGAGTGGGACGTCAGAAGCCCAGCCATGACTGGTTACTGCAACACGGTGAGGAAGTTGGAAAAGAAGTTTGAGGGGTTAGAGCTCCATCACATACCCCGACTGAAAAATCAAGCAGCCGATGATTTAGCAAAGATAGGTTCCAAGAGAGAAGCCATTCCCAGCAATGTGTTTTTGGAACATATTCACACACCAACAGTTCAGAAAGATCCTTTTATTGAAGAGCCCCCGCAGCCTAAGAGCGCTACAGATCCGACTGAAGTCGAGGTCCCAGCCGTGGTCGACCTAATCACGGAGGTTTTGGCCATTACTCCTGACGCCGTACATTGCGTACATCCTTAAGAAGGAACTCCCAGAGGATGAAGAAGAGGATCGACAGATCGTCCGTCGATCCAAGGCCTTTATTGTGATAAGAGGACAACTGTTCAGGGAAAGCGTAACTGGAGTCTGTCAGAAGTGCATAACGCCAGAAGAAGGTCGAATGATCCTCAATGGCATCCACTCGGGGACCCATGGTCACCATGCGTCCTCTCGGGCCATCGTGGCTAAAGCATACCGAGCCAGATTCTATTGGCCACGAGCAAATGAAATGGCGAAAGATATAGTCGACAGATGCGAAGGCTGCCAGTTTTACTCTGACATGTCTCACAAGCCAGCGTCAGCCCTGAAGACCATTCCCCTCATCTGGCCCTTTGGTGTTTGAGGATTGGATATGGTTGGACCACTGAGGACTGGTAGAAGCGGCTTCACTCATGTGCTCGTAGCAGTCGACAAGTTTACCAAATGGATCGAAGCTAAACCTATCAAGAATCTTGAAGCCAGCACTGCAGTCAGCTTTATCAGAGAATTGGCATTCAGATATGGAGTTCCGCACAGCATCATCACTGACAACGGGTCGAACTTCGATTCTAATGAGTTTAGAGCTTTCTGCGCTTCTCAAGGCACACGAGTCGACTATGCTTCAGTCGCTCACCCGTAATCGAACAGACAAGCAGAAAGAGCGAATGGCCTGATTCTCAAAGGAGTGAAACCCCGACTGTTGCGTGATCTCAACCACGCAGCAGGCGCTTGGGTCGATGAACTTCCGTCAGTTCTTTGGGGTTTGGGGACAACTCCCAATCGATCGACTGGACGAACTCCTTTCTTTTTGGTCTATAGAGCCGAAGCTGTTCTGCCAAGTGACCTGCTCCACAACGCACCCCGAGTCGAGCTCTTCTCCGAAGAGGAAGCAGAGCAGGCCCGGCAAGATTCAATCGATCTCTTAGAGGAGGAAAGAGAGATGGCCTTGATCTGGTCGACCATCTATCAGCAAGACTTGCGTCGATTCCAGCCAGAAACGTGAGGGGTCGAGCCTTTCAAGAGGGGGACCTGGTTCTTCGAGTGGATCAACAGAAACCACACAAGCTCGCCCCGGCTTGGGAAGGTCCCTTCATCATCACCAAAGTTCTCCACAATGGAGCATACCATCTTTACAACGTTGAGCATCAGAAGGACGAGCCACGGGCTTGGAACGCGGAGCTGCTTCGACCCTTCTATACTTAAGCACTCGTTCGAATAAAATGTAATAAGAAGTACCTTTGTAATATGTTCATCAAAGACAAGAGCTTTTCAGTCTTCTCATTCGATTGTTGTTGTTCTTATGTACCTACGAAATCCCCCAGTGGGTGGGCTTAGCCGCGAATCCGTTTTGCCTAAGTTCGAAAGAAAATCCTACCGAGTGATGAGCAAGCCTCTCACTCGGGAGGCTTAGCCGCGAATCCGTTTCGCCTAAGCTCGAAAGAAAATCCTACCGAGTGGTGAGCAATCCTCCCACTCGGGGGCTTAGCTGCAGTCCAGTACTCGCCTAAGTTCTCTCTCTCTCGGAGACTTAGCTGCAATCCAATACTCGCCTAAATATGAAAAAATCCTACCGAGTGGAGAGCAATCCTCCCACTCGGGGGCTTAGCTGCAGTCCAGTACTCGCCTAAGCTCTCCCAATCGGAGACTTAGCTGCAGTCTAATACTCGCCTAAGTTTGAAAAAATCCTACCGAGTGGAGAGCAATCCTCCCACTCGAGGGCTTAGTTGCAGTCCAGTACTCGCCTAAGTTCTCCCACTCGGAGACTTAGCTGCAGTCCAGTACTCGCCTAAGTTTGAAAAAATCCTACCGAGTGGAGAGCAATCCTCCCACTCGGGGGCTTAGCTGTAGTCCAGTACTCGCCTAAGTTCTCCCATTCGGAGACTTAGCTGCAGTCCAGTACTCGCCTAAGTTTGAAAAAATCCTACCGAGTGGAGAGCAATCCTCCCACTCGGGGGCTTAGCTGCAGTCCAGTACTCGCCTAAGTTCTCCCACTCGGAGACTTAGCTGCAGTCCAGTACTCGCCTAAGTTTGAAAAAATCCTACCGAGTGGAGAGGAACCCTCCCACTCGGGGGCTTAGCTGCAGTCCAGTACTCGCCTAAGTTTGTAAAATCCTACTGAGAGGCGAGCAACCCTCCCACTCGGGGGCTTAGCTGCAGTCCAGTACTCGCCTAAGTTTGAAAAATCCTACCGAGTGGTGAGCAACCCTCCCACTCGGGGGCTTAGCTGCAGTCCAGTACTCGCCTAAGTTTGAAAAATCCTACCGAGTGGTGAGCAACCCTCCCACTCGGGGGCTTAGCTGCAGTCTAGTACTCGCCTAAGTTTGTAAAATCCTATCGAGTGGCGAGCAACCCTCCCACTCGGGGGCTTAGCTGCAGTCCAGTACTCGCCTAAGTTTGAAAAAATCCTACCAAGGGAGAGCAACCCTCCCACTCGGAGGCTCAGCTGCAGTCCAGTACTCGCCTAAGTTCGAAACACATCCCTATCCGCAAGGACGACGAGGTGCAGGTCGACTGCAACCTTCTCCTTCGGAGCTACACCACAAGTACACTGTGCACTCCATCCCTATCTGCAAGGATGACGAGGTGCAGGTCGACTGCAACCTTCTCCTTCAGAGCTACGCCACAAGTACAATGTGCGCTCCATTCCTATCTGCAAGGACGACAAGGTGCAGGTCGACTGCAACCCTCTCCTTCAGAGCTACGCCACAAGTACAATGTGCACTCCATCCCTATCCGTAAGGACGACGAGGTGCAGGTCGACTGCAATGCATGCTCCGTCCCTATCCGCAAGGACGACGAAGTGCAGGTCGACTGGAGTCACCACCCCAGAGCTGCATCTCCAGCGCAAAGATTATTCCAAGCAAAGAACAAAGTCCACTTGAAGGCAAAACACAAGCATATTCGGAAATAAACCAAATTCAGATAAATCCTAAAGTTCCAAGCAGCAAATCAAAAGTATTCGAGCATCAAGCCCGAAGGATTTTAACGGTTACAGCAATCACTCAGCATTCCGAGGCAAATTTAAAGAATATTCAAGTCTCATAAGTTTGTTCACTCGGCAGGAGGAGGGCTAGCAGGCTCGACGAATTTGTCCAAGTCGATCCCATCCGCGATCCGAGTGGTAGCAGCGATGAAAGTCTCCATGAAGGACTGGAAGTCATGCCTTTTGGTGTTAGCGACCTTGATCGCCGCCAGCTTGTCTTCACGAGCTTCCTTGCAGTGGAATCGCACCAAGGACAGCGCCACGTCAGCACCACACCGGGCGGAGGACTTCTTCCATTCTTGCACTCGGTCAGGGATCTCATTGAGTCGAGCCATGAGGGATTCCAGGTCATTTTGAAGCGTCGCCCTTGGCCAGAGCAATGAGTCAACTCGTGAGACTGCTTCCTTCAGACGCGCAAGGTAGCTTGTGACGCCGGCGACACGAGACTCCAGTCGGAGCACGTTCATTGCAGTTTCCTCGCAAACTGGAGAAGCGATAGGGTCCATACCCGTCTCGACCCTTCCAGTTTCCTCGTCAAAGGTCTTGACAGAATTCTGCAGTCAAAAAATTAGTGAGTCGACTGGACAGGATTCATTTGCAAGCATCAACACAGTCGGGTTGAAAGGAGTGCCATCCAGCAACAGATAGAGCTTCTTGGCAAGAGTTCTCAGATAAGCTTCCGTGTCATTCCTCTCGTGGACCGCAGACTCCAGCTTTTCATTCAGGACAATTTTATCCTTCTTCAGACGACTCACTTCTCGGTTGGACTCATTGAGGCAGGACTTCAGTTTGTTCACCTCCCCTTCCAGCGCTCCGACTGAAGCCAGCTTCTGGTCTGCAAGGGCAGTTTTATCTTGGGCTTCCTTCTGCGCAGCGGTGAGGCCCGACTCTTTCTTCTCCAGAGCCAACTTCATTTTCTCTGCAAAAGAAGCAATCGAATCAAACAAGAGATCGAAGAAATATATTGAAAGACAGTCGACAGGCAGTTACCTTCCATACCAGCAGCTTCATCTTGAGCTTTCTTCAGATTCTGCTGGGCCAATTCCAAGTCGAGGTTGAGTTGCCTCTACTTCTCCTCAAGTTCAGCAAACTTGAAAATGAGAGTACAAGACTTCTGCAGAAGGCAAAAGACGTGTCAATCGACAAGACCAAAGGTTGTTTACTTCCGAGTGGATAAAACTTAAAGAGTTCACTTAGACCCCAGCCGACTGCATGCAGTCGACTGCGGTCTCGGGGACTACACCCAGTGGGTGCACTTGGCGTGCCCCCGCTGATTCAGACCCAACTCGACTGGCCCGCCCGGGTCAAGTCAAAAAAAGAGAGAGAGAGAAAGAACTCGGATCCCAGTCGACTGCCAGCAATCGACTGCGGTCTCGGGGACTACACCCAGTGGGTGCACTTAGCGTGCCCCCACTGGTTCGAATCTCATTCGACCAGTCCGCGCGGGTCGAATGGAAGAAAAGAAAGGAAAAAAGAACTCAGACCCCAGTCGACTGCGGTCTCGGGGACTACACCCAGTGGGTGCACTTAGCGTGCCCCCGCCGGTTCAGATCCTACTCGCTCAGACCGAGTGGAAGAACGCAAATGCCAAACACAACAAAACACCAAGTGGGTGTACAGATTCGACGCAAACAACATGAGATTGTATGGAAGAAAAATTTTCGGGTAGCATATCCTGATAGAACAAGGTCAGTCGAAAAGTCTACTTACCTGGACATTGGCCCGGAGAGCAGCGCTGGCGTCATAGGCAGCCTGGCTATTCTCATGCACCGTCGTCATCCGCTCCATCATCATGTTAGCCTGACGGATGGCTTCCGCAGCCGCTTACGACTGGTTGTTCGGAACGGGGTAGCTGGTGAAAAAGAGGGCAGACGACCCAGGTGTGGCAGCTTGGAGCTCCATGGCGTGGAGTTGGACGACTGAAGGAATCACCGGTGCAGTCGACGGTGCGAGGTGCTCACTCGACAAGGGTGCAGCGAAGGTTATAGAGGCCCCGCCCGCATCTTCAGATTGACGGACGAGTGGTGTTATCGTTGGCCCCTGCTGAGACATCTTGCCAACTGCTACCTTTTTGCTCTTCCTGGGCTTAGGAGCCACATCTTCATCGTCATCTGGGAGATCGATGACGTTGGGTGGAGCTGCAGGGAAGATCAGTCGACCCCAAGTGAACCACTAGAATGCAATCGACCAAGTAATCAAGAACAAGATCATAAGAGTTTTTACCTGGGTTGGAGGTAACCGCGTCTTCCATCTCCTCGTCTCGGTACTGATAAGAAGAGGTTCCTGATGTAGCAGCACTGCAAATGTCCGTACTCAGTCGGTTACGTTCTTTTGCTCGAGTCGACAAAAAGAACAGGTCAGATGATTACCCGGAGATGGTGGGGATGGCCACTTTGATCCTGGGCAAAGCCTTTGGCAGTTTGGAGGAGGTGGTCTTCGATACTTTTGGCGCTGGAGGCAGCACAACCTTGGGCTGCTTCGGAGCTTTCTCAATCGGCGCTGGGGAAGACGTTCGGGGGCGCTTCGAAGATTTCCCAGTCGGCGTGGTCGCCAGGTCTGGGGTGCTCGCCGGGTCGTGAGCGTGCTTGGATCTCCCCTCTCTGCGAGGAGGCGAGTAGACCTCTTCGTCGTCGCTCGAGTCGTCGCTCTCCTCATCCTCCTCTGCATCCGAGTGCCACTCACCGCTCTTGCCCCCGCTCGCTCCTTCCTCGACGTCTTGCCCCTGCACTCCATTGGGCATTGAGTACATGTCAATGAGGGCCTGAAAGGACAATGAGCAAAAGAAATTCAGTCGACCATTAACAAGGTGTCACACAAAGAATCAAGAAGATACTCGACAAAGCAGAGTCATACCTGTTCCGGCTGGCGCGAGTGGTTAAATGGAATCACCCTCCTAGACCCTCGGGGATTGTCTTTGTTGCTGGTGATTCCCTTTAGCCACTTCTCCAAGGTGTCTTCGCTGACGTCCTCCAGGTGGATCCGAGTGGAGTCCTCAAGCCCCGAGTACATCCACATCGGATGGTCACGGGCCTGAAGCGGTTGGATGCGTCGACTGAGAAAGACCTCCAGCGGGTCCATCCCAGTCACCCCGTCGCGGACAAGTTGGACGACCCGCTCGACCAACACCTTGACTTGCGCCTTCTCTTCTGGGACCATCCTCAAGGAGGAGGGCTTCTCCACTCGAGCTAGGGAAAAGGGAGGAAGTCCAGTCGACTGGCCCGGGGTCAGCTGGTCCTTACAGTAAAACCAAGTCGACTGCCAGCCCCAGACCGAGTCGGGAAGGATCATCACTGGGAAGGTGCTCTTGTTCCTCATCTGGATCCCCAGGCCCCCGCACATCTGGATCACGTGCATCCTCTCATCACTCGGATTGGCCTTTTTGACCGACTGGGAGCGGCAGGTGAAGATGTGTTTGAAGAGACCCTAGTGCGGTCGATAGCCCAAGAAATTTTCACACATTGACACAAAGGCAGCCAGATAAACTATGGTGTTTGGAGTGAAGTGGTGAAGTTGAGCCTCGAAGAAGTTCAGAAAGCCATGAAAGAAAGGATGGGGAGGCAGAGAAAACCCGCGATCGATGTGGGTGGCGAGGAGAACGCACTCACCCTCCCGCGGCTGCGGCTCGGTCTCGTTCCCCGGGAGCCACGCCGATTTGTGGGGGATCAGTCCCCCCTCCACCAGGTCGTCGAGGTCGTCCTGGCTAATCGTCGAGCGGATCCAATCGCCCTGGATCCAGCCCGGCGGCAGGTCAGATCCTGACGAGGATCAGCCCCGACTGGTCCTCTTGCCCTTCGCCTTCGCGGTCGCCTTCTTCGCGCACTCCAGCGCCACCGTCTTCTCTTTTCCCATGGTGGCGGATCGAGTTCGAGCGAGGTTTCGATGCAGAGAGCGGAAGCGTGCGCGACGGAGAGGTCTGAGGAAGAAGAAAGAGAATGGGAGCGTGCGGTGCAAAGACCCGGTCCGATACCTTTTATAAGGTCATTCCCTGAGTGACTGACTGGTAGGCCCAGACGATCTAAACAAATCCCACAACAGTCGCGCACGCAATACGTGGCGAAAAAGGTGGCGCGGAGATCGAGGCGACCTGCCTAATCTGTCCCGATTACCATGGCCTCACCCGTCCGACACGCTTTCCAAAATTCGAATCCCGCGAAATCCGCGGAGAGCAGAGCAACTTGTCAGACTGAAAACATCCTCCACATTATCATTCGGAATTCTACCATGAAAATTCACTCGACAATAACCAAGAATGGACCAAGGCGACTGAAAAAGAAGTTGACGTTGTCTCCTCAGGTCATGGCTCTAGAACAAGTTATACTCACAGCACGAAGAATGAGTCGGAAGTGTTCTCAACTCCTTCCCCACTCAAGCCCTGATCCATTCGGGGGCTAATGACGAAGCTATGTACCTAGGGTAGGGTCATGGATCTATCCAAGATACCCTCCCCAAGGACATCTCTAAAAGAACCAGAAGTAGTCGAAGAGAAATCATCATCCACTCGACCATAAAGCCATGTTCCACTCGACAGTCTTGAAGACACTCGACCATGCGAACAACCACTCGACTACCAGAAGATGGGAAGCCACTCACTCTGCAATGGTCGGGATTTAAGTCATAGCTTTAATAATCATTTATAGCACTTTACTTTGGACGTTACCAGTAACACTCCTCCTTTATGAACATTGAACCCTGTGTAACGGAGGGGAGCGGGGGTCCTGACGCACTCTATATAAGCCACCCCCTCCTTTGGGACAGGGCTTCGCACCCTCTGTAGTTCACACGCATATATCCAGTCGACCGCCTCCGAGCTCCGAGACGTAGGGCTGTTACTTCCTCCGAGAAGGGCCTGAACTCGTAAAACTCGCGTGTACAACTCCTCCATAGCTAGGATCTTGCCTCTACATACCTACCCCCCTATTCTACTGTCAGATCTAGAACCACAACAGCGCCCCTGACCCCTGGCGCGTGGTGGTGGGTTGTGCCCTCCTCGATCGTTGGTTGGAGCTATACTTCAGGTGCAAGGAAGCTTCCATTTGGAAAAAAATCATGTTAAAGTCTTAGCACAATCGAAGTTACGGATCTCCGGGGATATTTAAGAAATGATTTTCAGCTAGATCTGGGGAATGCGAAACAGAAGAGAACAGAGAGGGAGATCCAATCTTGGAGGGGCTGCTGCCCCTCCGCCGACATGGAGGCCATGGACCAGAGGGGGAACTCTCCTCCCATCTAGGGGGAGGCCAAGGAAGAATAGGAAGGAGGGGTCTCTCTCCCCCTCTCTCCCGGTGGTGCTAGAGTGCCGCCGGGGCAAGGATCGTGACGACGATCTACATCAACAATCTTGCTACCCTCAACACCAACTCTCTCCCCCTCTATGCAGCGGTGTAACCTCTCTTCTCCCCGCTGTAATCTCTACTTAAACATGGTGCTCAAATCCATATATTATTTCCCAATGATATTCGGCAATCCTATGATGTTTGAGTAGATCTGTTTTGTCCTGTGGGTTAATCGTGATCTTGGTTGGTATGCTTGTATATTTTATTTAAGGTGCTCTCATACGGTGCCCTCTGTCTCGTGCAAACGTGGGGGATCCTCGCTGTAGGGTGTTGCAATATGTCCATTGTTCGCTTATGGTGGGTTGCGAGAGTGACAGAAGCTTAAACCCGAGTAAGTGGGTTATGGCTTATGGGAGTAAAGAGGACTTGATACTTAATGTTATGGTTGAGTTTCACGACCTTAATGATCTTTAGAAGTTGCGGATGCTTGCTAGGGGTCCAATCATAGGTGCATATGATCCAAGTAGAGAAAGTATGTTAGCTCATGCCTCTCCCTCAGGTAAAATTACAAGAATGATTACCAGTACTTGTTATAGATTTCCTAGGGACAAATGACTTTCTTGTTGACAAAAGCTATCCACTTTTATTACCTTGCAATTTATTCATAGTTTTATTCTCGCAAAGTACTCGTAGTTTTATTCTTGCAAAATAGTTTCATACTTGTTTTCGGTAAAGCAAACGTCAAGTGTCTGTAGAGTTGTATCGGTGGTCGATAGAACTTGAGGGGGGTTCGACACTCTTATTTATTGAAGAAGGCTACAAACGACCCCCTATACTTGTGGGTTATCAATACCTTTTTGTGGCGCCATTGCCGGGGAGCAATAGCGTGGGGTGAATATTCTCGTGTGTGCTTGTTTGCTTTATGACTAAGTAGTTTGTATTTTCTGTTCTAAGTTGTTCTCTATCTTTAGTTATGGATATGGAACACGAAACACCAAAAAAATTAGTGGTACTTGCTACTCATGGAGATGGGGAACCTCTTAAAACCCTCGATGCTCGTTATGTGAAAAATATTATGCACTACTTTGATAATCCTGAGAAAATCCCATTCAACTTGATAATGGGAGTAACGTTGGATCAACGTGAATACTTTAGGGATTATTGCTTGACACAAAAAGGGAAATTATTATGGGATCAAATTGATATGTTGCATTGGTATGCTTGGAATTTATGTCAGAGATATGATTATACTTGTCGCTCTAGGATGAACGCTCCACACCTTCCCTTTTCATGCAAATTTAATGATAATGAAACCTTGGCTTCTTATGCTAATGGTATATGTGATTACTATGATGTGGAACGAATAGAAGAATTTGTTGCTTTTAAGGGTGCTTACAAAATTTAATATTTGTTTGAAAAGTTTGAAGATTTTGATGATTCAGTTTATAGACCTGAAAGTTTTGCTATCCTTAAATATTGCTATGATAATTATAAATGCAATTACGATATTGATGTATTTATTGAGAATGTCTCCGCTGTCCAAGAAGAGACTACTATTTTGCAGGAGTCTATGGAAGAAGAAATTGATGAAACTGTGAGCTCATTGGATGAAAAAGATGATAAGGAGAGCAAAGAACAAAAGGAGGAAGAGCGGATTAGCTACCCGTGCCCACCTTCTAATGAGAGTAACCCGCCAACTCATACATTATTTAATTTCCCTTCATGCTTACCAAAGGATGAATGCTATGATAATTGCTATGGTCCCATTGATTCGTTTGACATATCCCTTTTTCATGAACTTGATGCTTGCTATGCTTGTGGCCAAGATGCCAATTTTAATAATGCTTATGGAGATGAACTTGCTATAGTTCCTTATGTTAAGAATGAAATTTTTGCTATTGCACCCATACATGATAGTCCTATTATCTTTTTGAATTCTCCAAACTACACTATATCGGAGAAGTTTGCACTTATTAAGGATTACATTGATGGGTTGCCTTACCATTGCACATGATGATTTTGATGAATGTAATATGCATGTGCTTGCTGCTCCTACTTGCAATTATTATGAGAGAGGAACTACATCTCGGCCTCTCTATGTTTCCAACATGATAAAATTGCAAGAAACTGCTTATGCTATGTATTGGCCTTTACTTGATGTGCATGAATTGTTATTTTATGACATGCCGATGCATAGGAAGAGAGTTAGACTTCGACATTGCATGATATATGTTGCTTTGTGCTCACTACTAAATGCCAAATCATTGCTAATTAAAATTGGCTTTGATATACCTTGGGATCCGGGTGATCCATTACTTGAGCACTTTATGCCTAGCTTAATGGCTTTAAAGAAAGTGCTGCCAGCGAGACAACTTGAAAGCTTTAGAGAGTCATTTATTTCTGTTGAGTGCTTTTATAAAGTTTAAAAACAAAAAAATATAGAGGGGAACTTAAAACTTCACAAAAAGAAAGTGAAAGTGAGAGGGACGAGCATTGTGAAAGTGGGAGCTAGCCTTGAACTTTGTTCATGCCCATGGAAACTTTGTGAATCTTAATTACATAAGATTTTCAACAAAAATAATTATCCCCTTGTACAAATCCTTTGTATTGTAAAATTTTATGCCAAGATTTGCCTTTAGGATGAGTAGATTGCTTGTTGGTATGTGCGGTGCAAACACAGAAACTTTGGCTGTAGTGCGTGATTTTACATTTTTTTACTTGAACGTCAAAAGTTTCTGAAACTTTTTTGGAAGTCTTTCTATAATTTTTTTTATTTTCCCTAATTTTTAAGAATTTTTGGAGTATCGGAAGTATGGTAGATGTTCAGATCGCTACAAACTGTCCTGTTTAAGACATATTCTGTTTTTGATGCATTGTTTTGCTTGTTTTGATGAAACTATCGATTCAATCGGTGGTATAAGCCATGGAATAGTTATAATACATTAGCTAAAATGCAAAAACAAAATATGAATTGGTTTGCAACAGTACTTGGAGTAGTGATTTGCTTTATTATACTAATGGAGCTTACTGAGCTTTTTGTTGAGTTTTGTGTGGATGAAGTGATCAAAGATCGAGGAGGTCTCGATATGAGGAGAAGGAGGAGAGGCAAGAGCTCAAGCTTGGGGATGCCCAAGGCATCCCAAGTAAATATCCAAGGAGACTCAAGCATATAATCTTGGGGATGCTCCGGAAGGAATCCCATCTTTCTTCAACAAGTATCGGTATGTTTTCGTTCTTGTTTCGTTCATAGGATATTTGTGAATCTTGGAGCGTATTTTGTGTTTATTTTTCATTTTTTATTTTATGCACCATGCTGGTATGAGATAGTCCATGGTTGATTTATAGAATGCTCATTTCAGTTCACTTATATCTTTTGAGTATGGCTTTATAGAATGCTTCATGTGCTTCACTTATATCATTTGAAGTTTGGATTGCCTGTTTCTCTTCACAGAGAAACCATTTATTTGAAGAATGCTCTTTTGCTTCACTTATATTTGTTAGAGCATGATCTTTTGTAGAAATAATTAAACTCTCATGCTTCACTTATATCTATTTAGAGAGTTAACAGGAATTGGTCAATTGCATGGTTAGTCATGAAATCCTACATAAAACTTATGGATCACTGAATATGATATGTTTGATTCCTTGCAATAGTTTTTTCAATATGGAGATGATAATATGTGGGAGGTACTAGTAAATAGTTGTGGTTAGTACCAATATTGGTGTTAATGTTTGCGATTCCCGAAGCATGCATGTATAGTCTCTCGTTATGCTATGAAGTTGGAGCATGATTATTATTGATTGTTTTCCTTATGAGTGGCGATCGGGGATGAGCGATGGTCTTTTCCTACCATGCTATCCCCATAGGGGCATGCGTAGTAGTACTTTGCTTCAAGGACTAATAAACTTTCGCAATAAGTATATGAGTTCTTTATGACTAATGTGAGTCCAAGGATTATACACACTCTTACCTTTCCGCAATTTGCTAGCCTCTACGGTACCGTGCATTGCCCTTTCTCACCTCGAGAGTCGGTGCAAACTTCATAGGTACATCCAAACCCCATGATATGATACGCTCTATCACACATAAGCCTTATTATATCTTCCTCAAAACAGCCACCATACCTACCTATTATGGCCTTTCCATAGCCATTCCGAGATATATTGCCATGCAATTTCCACCACTTCCGTTTTGATGACTTGAGCATTCATTGTCATATTGCTTTGCATGATCATATAGTTGACATAGTATCTGTGGCTCAGCCACTGTTCATCATTTTTCTTACATGTTATGCTAGATCATTCCACATCGTGGTACACTGCCAGAGGCATTCAAATAGTCATATTTTGTTATAGGTATCGAGTTATAATATTGAGTTATAAGTAAATAGAAGTGTGATGATCATCAATTTTCATTATTAGAGCATTGCCCCAGTGAGGAAAGTATGATGGAAACTATGATTTCCCCACAAATCGGGATGAGACTCCGGACAATGAGAGAGAAAAAAGAAAAAAATAGAAAAAGAAAAACAGAAAATAAAAAAAGAAAAAAAGAATTAAAGACAGAAGGGGCATGCTAGTTCCACACTTGTGCTTCAAAGTAGCACCATGTTTTTCATATGGAGAGTCTCCTATGTTGTCACTTTCATATACTAGTGGGAATTTTTCATTATAGGATTAGATGCACACCCACTTAGTTTTCATATTGAGCTTTCATACACTTATAGCTCTGAGTGCATCTGTTGCATGGCAATCCCTACTCCTCATGTTGATATCAATTGATGGGAATCTCCATAGCCCATTGGTTAGCCGCGTTGATGTGAGACTTTCTTACCTTTTTGTCTTCTCTATATTTACCCCTATCATCATTCTCTATTCCACCTATAGTGCTATATCCATGGCTTGCGCTCATGTATTGCACGAGGGTTGAAAAAGCTGAAGCGCATTAAAAAGTATGAACCAATTGCTCGGCTAGTCATCGGGGTTGTGCATGATAAATATTTTGTGTCAAGAAGACAGAGCATGACAAGACTATATGATTTTGTAGGGATAGGTTTCTTTAGTGTTGATATTTTGAAAGACATGATTGTTTGTTGGGATGCCCGAGTATTGATGTCTTTATGTCAAATTATAGACTATTGCTTTGAATCACTTATGTCTTAATATTCATGCCATGATTAGACATATGATCAAGTTTATGCTAGGTAGCATTCCACATCTAAAATTATCTTTTTTATCATTTACCTACTCGAGGACGAGCAAAAATTAAGCTAGGGGATGCTGATACGTCTTTGTCGTATCTATAATTTTTGATTGTTTTATGCCAATGTTATACAACTTTGACATACTTTTGGCAACATTTTATATGATTTATTGGACTAACCTATTGATCCAGTGCCCAGTGCCAGTTCCTGTTTCTTGCATGTTTTTTGTTTCACAGAAAATCCATATCAAACGAAGTCCAAACGCGATAAAAATTTACAAAGAATTATTTTGGAATATATGTGGTTTTTGGGACTTGGAATCAACGCAGACGGAGGCCCATAGTGACCACAAGACATCAGGGCACGCCCTAGGCCCTGGCGCGTGCTGGTGGGTTGTGCCCTCCTCGAACGTCGGTTGGAGCTCTACTTCAGGCGCAAGGAAGCTTATATCCGGAAAAAAATCGTGTTAAAATCTCAGCGCAATCAGAGTTACGGATGTCCGGGGATATATAAGAAATGGTTTTCGGCCAGATCTGGGGAACGCGAAACAAAAGAGAGCAGAGAGGGAGATCCAATCTCGGAGGGGCTCCCACCCCTCTGCCGCCATGGAGGCCATTGATCAGAGGGGAACTCTCCTCCCATCTAGGGGGAGGCCAAGGAAGTATAGAAGAAGGAGGGGGCTCTCTCTCCCTCTCTCCCGGTGGTGCCAGAGTGCCACCGGGGCAAGGATCGTGACGGCGATCTACATCAACAATCTTGCTACCGTCAACACCAACTCTCTCCCCCTCTATGCAGTGGTGTAACCTCTCTTCTCCACGCTGTAATCTCTACTTAAACATGGTGCTCAACTCCATATATTATTTCCCAATGATATTTGGCTATCCTATGATGTTTGAGTAGATCCATTTTGTCATGTGGGTTAATCTTGATCTTGGTTGGTATGATTTTTATTTTATTTATGGTGCTGTCCTACGGTGCCCTCCATCTCGCGCAAACGTGGGGGATCCTCGCTATAGGGTGTTGCAATATATCCATGGTTCACTTATGGTGGGTTGCGAGAATGACAGAAGCTTAAACCTGAGTAAGTGGGTTATGGCGTATGGGAGTAAAGAGGACTTGATACTTAATGCTACGATTGGGTTTCACGACCTTAATGATCTTTAGTAGTTGCGTATGCTTGCTAGGGGTCCAATCATAAGTGCATATGATCCAAGTAGAGAAAGTATGTTAGCTCATGCCTCTCCCTCATGTAAAATTACAAGAATGATTACCGGTACTTGTTATCGATTGCCTAGGGACAAATGACTTTCTTGTTGACAAAAGCTATCCACTTTTATTACCTTGAAATTTATTCGTAGTTTTATTCCCGCAAAGTACTGTAGTTTTATTCTTGCAAAATATTTTCATACTTGTTTTGGGTAAAGCAAACGTCAAGTGTGCGTAGAGTTGTATCGATGGTCAATAGAACTTGAGGGAATATTTGTTCTGCCTTTAGCTCCTCATTGGGTTCGACACTCTTATTTATCGAAGAAGGCTACAAACGATCCCCTATACTTCTGGGTTATCAAGGTAAATGTTGGGTTGTCTCCCAACAAGCGCTTTTCTTTAATGCCTTTCTAGCTAGGCATGATGATTTCAATGATGCACTCATAAAATATAAGAATTGAAACACGATGGGAGCATTATGAAGCATATGAATAGCACATTTAAGTCTAACCCACTTCCTATGCATAGGGATTTTGTGAGCAAACAATTTATGGGAGCAAGAATCAACTAGCATAGGAAAGCAAAACAAACAAAACTTCAAGATTTTCAACACATAGAGAGGAAACTTGATATTATTGAGATACGTAGAAACATAAGTTCCTCTGTCATAATAATTTTCAATAGCATCATGAATGAATTGAACAATATAACCATCACATAAAGCATTCTCTTCATCATTCATAAGCATAGAAATTTTACTACTCTCCACACAAGCAAAATTCTTCTCATTCATAGTAGTGGGAGCAAACTCAACAAAATAACTATCATGTGAGGCATAATCAAATTGAAAATTAAAATCATGATGAAAAGTTTCATGGTTATCATTATTCTTTATAGCATACATGTCATCATAATAATCATCATAGATAGCAACTTTGTTCTCATAATCAATTGGAACCTCTTCCAAAATAGTGGATTCATCACTAAATAAAGTCATGACCTCTCCAAATCCACTTTTATAATTATTAGAATAAGAATCAACACCCTCCAAAATAGTGGGATCAATACTACATAGAGTTGACAATCTTCCAAACCCACTTTCATCAATATACTCATCATAAATTAGGAGGCATACTATCATCATAATAATTTTGCTCATCAAAACTTGGGGGACAAAAAATATCATCTTCGTCAAACATTACATCCCCCAGCTTGTAGCTTTGCATATCATTAGCATCATGGATATTCAAGAAATTCATACTAACAACATTGCAATCATGCTCATCATTCAAAGATTTTATGCCAAACATTTTATGAACTTCTTCTTCTAACACTTGAGCACAATTTTCCTTTCCATCATTTTCACGAAAGACATTAAAAAGATGAAGCATATGAGGCAACCTCAAATTCCATTTTTTGTAGTTTTATTTTATAGACTAAACTAGTGATAAAACAAGAAACTAAAATATTCAATTGCAAGATCTAAAGATATACCTTCAAGCACTCACCTCCCCGGCAATGGCGCCAGAAAAGAGCTTGATGTCTACTAGGCAACCTTCTTCTTGTAGACTCGTGTCGGGCCTCCAAGCGCAGAGTTTTGTAGGATAGTAGCAATTTTCCCTCAAGTGGATGACCTAAGGTTTACAATCCATGGGAGGCGTAGGATGAAGATGGTCTCTCTCAAACAACCCTGCAACCAAATAACAAAGAGACTCTTGTGTCCCCAACACACCCAATACAATGGTAAATTGTATATGTGCACTACTTCGGCGAAGAGATGTTGATACAAGTGTAATATGGATGGTACATATAGGTTTTTGTAATCTGAAAATATAAAAACAGCAAGGTAACTAGTAACAAAAGTGAGAGAAAACAGTATTGCAATGCTTGGAAACAAGGCCTAGGGTTCATACTTTTAGTAGTGCAAGTTCTCTCAACAATGATAACATAACTAAATCATATGGCAATCCCTCAATGTGCGACAAAAGTCAGTCCAAAGTTCCTATCGTGGAGAACATAAGATGAAATTGCTTATAGGATACGAAACCACCTCAAAGTTATTCTTTCCGATCAATCCATTGAGGTATTCTAATAAGTGTCACAAACAACCCTAGAGTTCGTAGTAAAATAACACCACATGGCACACATCAATCAACCCTAATGTCACCTAGATACTCCAATGTCACCACAAGTATCTGTGGGTCAATTATACGATATGCATCAAACAACTTCAGATTCATAATATTCAATCCAACACAAAGAACTTCAAAGAGTGCCCCAAGATTCCTACCGAAGAAACAAGGACAAAAACATGCATCAACCCCTATTCATAGTTACCCCAATGTCACCTCAGGAATCCGCGAGTTGAGTGCCAAAACATACATCAAGTGAATCAATAGAACACCCCATTGTCACCACGGGTATCCCACGCAAGACATACATCAAGTGTTCTCAAATCCATAATAGTATTCAACCCGATAATAGTGAAACCTCGAAGGTAAAACTCAATTCATCACAAGAAGGTAGAGGGGGAAAACACCATATGATCCAACTATAATAACAAAGCTCACGATACATCAAGATCGTGCAAAATCAAGAACATGAGAGGGAGAGAGATCAAACACATAGCTACTGGTACATACCCTCAGCCCCGAGGGTGAAATACTCCCTCCTCGTCATGGAGAGCGCCGAGATGATGAAGATGGCCTCCAGTGATGGTTTGCCCCTCCGGCAGGGTGCCAGAACGGGCTCCCGATTGGTTTTTCATGGCTACAGAGGCTTGCGGTGGCAGAACTACCGATCTAGGTTTCTTTCTGGGGGTTTTGGTATTTATAGGAATTTTTGGCTTCGGTCTTACGTCAAGGGGTCCACGAGGCAGTGAAAAGACAAGGGGGCGCGCCCTAGGGGGGTGGGAGCGTCCTCCACCCTTGTCATTGTCTCAGGACTCTTCTGGCCCAACTCTTGTGCTTCGGGGGTCTCTTTTGGTCAATAAAAATCATCGTAAATTTTCAGCTAATTCCGAGAACTTATATTTCTGCACAAAAATGACACCATGATAATTCTGCTGAAAACAACATCAGTCCGGGTTAGTTCTAATCAAATCATACCAAAATCATATAAAATTGTTGTAAACATGGCATGAATACTTTATTATAGATACGTTGGAGACGTATGAGCGACAAAGATTTTCGTCTCGAATATCTTTACCCAGAGAACCTACCTTTGCAATTTTTTGTTAATTTCAATTTGAATTTGTTTCACATTCAAATTCAAATCCTATTTGGCCTTATGCCATATCTTTGTAACAAATTGTATTACTCCTGGACTATCAATGTAATAAAGATGTCTGTTACTACTGTTATTTCATCGAGTACTATGTGTGCTAGCAAGTCGATCCATGGACTAGCACGGTGAGCACAGAGAATCCGATTCTTACCAGGCCAGGTGATTACAAGTTGGTACCAGAGCACACGTTGACTGTAGGACGAGACCCTAGAAAAAGAAAAGCCATAGGATGAAACCTTATTTTACAACCCCTTTATACCCCCTACCTTGGTCTCGTACTTTTCTCTGCTTCATTATTAATTTCCCCTCTCTTTCAAAATGTAGATGTCGACCGCCATTGTTGAGGTTGAGCAGCCCGATGAGACCATTCCCTTTGGACGACGGCTAATGAAGATCATGAAGCACTGGAAGATCGCGCTGCCCACATTCACTGGAACCTTCATGGCCACCTTGCCCGAGGAGACACATTGGAGGATGGATGTCCATATCCCCGGACGCACCATCGGAGTCCCCAACGAGCCCATTGAATTCTATCTGGATGTTGCATCATGGGGCTTGGGCAAGGGTATCACTACTCATATTGCCTTTGGACGCATTTGGGAGGAGTACGACCAGGACCTCAAGAAAATCTCCTTTGTCATGTATGGGCGCTGCGACTTGAATGGAGAAGTGGTACGTACCCTGGAGCACGAGACGATAGCATCCCATATCCAGGACATGGAGGAGCACATTCGTAGGAGGGAGGTGGAGCTGGATCATAGTCTGATCGTCACCAAGAACCTTATGACCCGCAAGGAGGAGCTTGAGCAGGAGCTCCCGGACGCTCGCGCCGAGCACGAGGAAGAGATTGAGGTCCTGCAAGAGAAGTATGACAACCTGAAGCTTAAGCTCGAAGAAGCCGAGGAGAAGCTCGACCAAGGGGAGAACATCTAGGAGGACCACTCCTATGGGTCTTATGTCAGCCAGGAGAAGGACCAGGATGACAAACTTGGAGATGATGACACAAGGAGTGATGCAAGAGGGCCTGACATCAACATGGTTGATTGGTCGTCATCCGATGAGAGTTAGATTTCAGACCACCATGAGAGTTTAGGAATTTGATTTTGTTATTTGATTAGTTTTATTCAGTTGTGAGACCATGTCAAATCTTGTGACATGGCTTGCCTTAGGCTTGATGATTGGTGTGTACCTCTTTGATTAAAATTGAATTGGTGTGATTTGTAGTTTTATTTCTCTCACATGCATATGGGGAGTGTTTATCTGTTAGGCCTGATTCTCTCTGATCTATGCTAACCCAGCAGACGCCACCAAGGCATGACTTGGGGAACAATATCCCACCCGCCGTAGAGCAGCTCCTCACCCAGAACCAGATGTTGCAGCCATTGATACAAAACATGAACCAGAACCATACCAACAACAACAACAACCCACCGCTGCCACCCCAAGTTTATAGCCTTACCCATTTCCTGAGGTTGAGCCCACCAGTGTTTTCAAGCAACACAGAGCCAATGGTCACAGATGAATGGCTTTGCAAGATAGGAAGGGAGCTGGCCACCATAGGATGTAATTGTGCACAGAAGGTGGGGTTTTCCGCTCACCAGCTGGATGGACCGGCAGCTTCATGGTGGGAGAACTACATCGCCACATACCCAATGGAGAATGTGACTTGGGCTCAGTTCCAGCAGGTGTTCTACACTGCTCATGTTTCAGCTGGAGCCATGATTCTCGAAGAGGGGATTTTGGAACTTACGCCAGGAAGGCCGTTCAGTTTCTGAATATGTTGATGAGTTCAGCAGGTTGTCCCGTTATGCACTAGGAGACGTGGTCACAGATGCAGCCAAACATAAATTTCTGGAGGGACTGAATGACGATATGGGAGTTGAGTTGATGGTAGGGACTTCTGATAACTATCAAGAGTTGGTTGACAATCTATTATCCTTGAAGGCAACCACCAGCAGATGGAGAACCATAAGAGGAAGTATGGACATGGAAAATACAATTCTAGAGTTCAGCAGAAATCCCGCTACACCCCATACTCAGGAAGTTCTGGATCAGGCACCAGCATGTTTGGAGGACACAATCATCATAACCATGGAGATCACCTTCAGCATGGAGGAAATTAACACAGCCACCATGGCCACAAGAATGGCAATGGCAATGGAGGAATGACAATCACCAGCATTTCAGCTCTTCTACACCATTGAAGGATCTGAGTCACATCACCTGCTTCAAGTGCAAGAAAACATGGCACTACTCCAACGATTGTCCAGAGCTACAGAATGGAATTGGAAATGGCAATGGGAGTTCTAGAGGCATGAACCCAACCCTTTCACTAAAGGGCATGTGAACCATGTCAATGTGGAAGATGTCTATGAGCAGCCTGACACAGTGATTGGTAAGTTCTTGGTTAGTTCATTTCCAGCACTCATTCTTTTTGACACTGGTGCATTGCATTCATTCATATCAAGGAGATTTGTGGATGAACATAAGTTGCCAACTATATCTCTTAAGTCACCCATCCTAGTGAGTTCCCCGGGAGCAAAGTCTATGGTTAGTCAGGGATGTTTTCAATTACCTTTGAACATACGGGGACATGTTTTCCCCACTAATATGATCATACTAGAGTCACAAGGACTGGATGTAATCCTAGGTATGGATTGGATGTCCAAGTATGAGGGAAGCATTGACTACTCTAGTCGGTCAATTTTTCTCACCACTTCAAAAGGGAAAATGATCAAGTATGTATCCAGGCTTAAGCCTAAGAGGACTTAGGTGAAGTCTCTTACGGGAGTTGTCCAGGAAGAAGTAGTAGTGGTGAGTGATTATCCTGATGTATTCCCAGAAGAGTTACCGGGTAGGCCGCCATATCGGGAGATTGAGTTTTTTATTGAGCTACAGCCAGGCACAGGACCTATCTCCAAGAGGCCATACCAGATGCCTGCTAATGATTTGGAGGTAGTCAAGAAGTAGATTAAGGGGTTGCTGGAGAAAGGGTATATTCGGCCGAGTTCATCACCTTGGAGAGCCCCAGTACTCTTAATGGAGAGGAAGGATGGAACCCTGAGGATATGTGTTTGGATTACCGTTCACTGAACAAGATGACCATCAAGAACAAGTATCCCATGTCGATGATCAATGACTTGTTTGACCAGCTAGAAGGAGCTAATGTTTTCTCCAAGGTCGATCTTCGATCGGGTTATCACCAGTTGAAGATCCGTGAGAAGGATATACCCAAGACAACTTTTACCATGAGGTATGGGCTTTATGAGTATACAGTCATGTTTCAGTTTGACTAATGCCCCTGATTATTTTATGAGTATGATGAGCCAGGTATTCATGGAGTTCTTGGATAATTTTGTTGTGGTATTCATTAATGATATATTGCTTTACTCCAAGAATGAGGGGGAACACGTGAAACATCTACGCTTAGTTCTGGAGAAGCTCAGAGAACACCAACTTATGCCAAGTTCAGCAAGTGTGAGTTTTGGTTGAAGGAAGTTGGATTTCTTGGACATGTTGTGTCAGGTGAAGGGATTGCAGTGGAACCTTCCAAGGTAGAAGCAGTCACAGAATGGAACGCACCCACCTCAGTCGGTGAGATTCATAGTTTCCTTGGACTTGCAGGATATTACCAGAGGTTTATTGAGAATTTCTCCAAGATTGCAAAGCCCATGACAGAGTTGTTGAAGAAGGACACCAAGTTTGTTTGGACTGAAGAGTGTGAAGCCAGCTTTCAAGAGTTCAAGAAGCATTTGGTTACATCCCCAGTGCTAATTCTGCTTGACATACACAAGTGTTTCAGGTGTATTGTGATGCTTCACGTTAGGGACTTGAAGGTGTTCTTATGCAAGAGGGAATAGTTGTAGCTTATGCTTCACAATAGCTTCGACCTCATGAGTTGAACTATTCCACACATGGTTTGGAGTAAGAAGCCATTGTGCATGCACTCAAGACTTGGAGGCACTATCTTATTGGAAACTGTTGTGATGTTTACATGGATCAAAAGAGTTTGAAGTATACCTTCATGCAAAAGGAGTTGAACCTCGGGCGAAGGAGATGGTTGGAACTTATAAAAGATTATGACATGAGTGTGAATTATCATCTAGGAGAAGCCAATGTTGTGGCGAATGCTTTGAGCCATAAGAGTTATGTTAACACCCTTACAACAGGAGGTTTACCTCAAGAGTTATGTGATGAGCTTAGAGACCTTTAGATGGAAATAGTTCCAAGAGGTTATGTTTCCACACTCGAGGTTCATTCCACCTTGTTGGGAAGAATCAGAGTAGCCCACGGGTTGGAAAAAGGTATTGATGAGATAAAGGAAATGATGAGCAAAGGGAAAGCGGAAGGATTCTGTGAGGATGAACATGGAACCATATGGTTCGAGCAGCGTATTTGTGTACCCAATGATCCAGAGAGCAGGAAGTTGATCCTTCAGGAGGCTCATGACACTACAAAAAAAAGACACATTTGTGACATTATGGCCCGAAAGAAAGCTTTTTCTATCATGGTTATGACACTTCTATGACGATAATTGTGACAAAAATACGTATCATCATACATGTGGTGGGCTCCTACTTCTATGACAAAAAATCATGACAGCAAATGGGCTTTTCATCCTGGGCGGGCCAAGGACGCACGTGCATGACATTCTTTGGGTCGTCCATGACATAAAAAATCATTATAGAAGTGAGGGCGAGAAAATTTTTGGGGAGTTCCCGGTTACCGTGGGTGGTCGGGGCCGAGCAATGTAGTGTGGTTTGCATGTTTCTCTCTCGTACGACGTGTGGTACAAGCCATGTTCGCTATAACTGAACCCAAGCGATGTACGAGCCATGTTCGCTATAACTGAACCCAAGCGAGGCGTTCGCTTACTAAACCTGAGCGGTCACACTGCTACGTATTGAAGTTGATCGATCGATCCCTTCGCTGCTAATTGAACCCAAGCGATTCCTTCCCTGCTAACTGAACCCGACCGACTCCTTCGCTGCTAACTGAACCCGATCGATCGTTGTTGCTGCTTATTGAAGCCGGTCGAACACCCGTGTGAGACGTAGCTAGCCGGTTGGGTTGCCCTTGGATGAACAGTGCATGTTGCTGCTGCACGCACATTATGTAGAATGAGTCGAGACGTGGTGAGTCCAACCGGTTGGTTGGATGTGGATGAACAGTTCCTGGTGGGGGTAGGATGAACAGGCCCCAGCCATGTGTAGGCGGTTGCCGCTGGATGAACAGGACCCAGCTAGTGTTGGGGGTGGATGAACAGTAGTTGGTGGAGGCTGGAGGAAGTTGGCAGTGGATGAACAGTAGCCCGTGGAGTCCTGTTTTGCGGTACGCCACACCCTTGCCGATTAATAGGACCCCATTTTGACCGTAGGCGCTCGAAGAAAAGTCCGTTTCCTCCGTTTTGTGGTACGCTAGACCCCTTTCGATCAAAAGGACTCCGTTTCGACCGTAGGCGGTTGAACATAAGTCTGTTTCCTCCGATTTGCGGTACGCCAAACCCCTCCTGATGAATAGGACCCCATTTTGACCATAGGTGGTCGAAGAGAACTCCGTTTCCTCCGTTTATGCAAGACCCCAAGTCGATGAACAGGATCCCGTTCGGCTATTCCGTCCAAGCCGGTTGGCTCCCGATGAAGAGGATGCATTCCGACCCAGTCGGTTGCCTCCCGATGAACACGATGCTATTTCCTCCATTCCGACCCAGCCGGTTGGCTGCAGATGAATACGACACTGTTGTTGTACGTGTTCGGAGACCCTAACCGTATGTATGTACGTGGACGTATTTACTTTCTTGCAGTGTCGATGACTCACAAGTATAGGGGATCAATCATAGTACTCTCGATAAGTAAGAGTGTCGAACCCAATGAGGAGCAGAAGGAAATGACAAGCGGTTTTTAGCAAGGTATTTTCTGCAAGCATTGAAATTACCGGTAACAGATACTTTGATAGCAAGATAATTCGTCACAAGTGACAAGTAGCAATAGTAACAAAGGTGCAGCAAGGTATCTCAATCCTTTCTATAGCAAAGGACATGCCGTAACTTTCACTTGCAGCAAGCAAAGCATTCTTGAGGACACATAGGAATTCATCTAGTCACTTTCATCAGGTCTGTTTGATTCACGTTTGCTACTCTGATAATTTGATATGTGGGTGGATCGGTGCTTGGGTGTTGTTCTTACTTGAACAAGCCTCCCACTTATGATTAACCCCTCTCACAAGCATCCGCAATTACGAAAGAAGAATTAAGATAAATCTAACCATAGCATGAAACATATGGATCCAAATTAGCCCCTTACAGAATAACGCATAAACTAGGGTTTAAGCTTCTTTCACTCTAGCAACCCATCATCTAATACTACTCCACAATGCTTTACCTTATTCCCAAGTATGGTTAAGTCTCATGTAGTCGATGTTCACATGAAACCACTAAAGGAAGCAACAATATACACATCATCAAAATATTGAACGAATACCAAATTCACACGATTACTTATAACCATACTTCTCCCATGTCCTCAAGAACAAAAGTAACTACTCACAAGTCATATCTCTCCCTAATAATAAAGTACGGATTGACTTTGTCGGGTTCACCGTCACAATACGCTTTCTTATTATGTCATAATACGCTTTTACAATTCATGTAGACAAAATCAAAATCCAAGATGGTACTATTCCCCAAGAGCTCTAACAGTCGAGCTTTGGCTGAAACCTCGCGTACGTAATCGGGACGCCAACCACATAAGCTAGCTGTTGATTATGCTCAAATTGCAGCGCCCCAGTTAAAGTAGTTTAGCGACAGGTCTATTTATTTTTCTTAAATATTTTCAACAATTCTTGAAACAAGTGTGGATGATTTTCCTTAAAATATTTGAATATGAATACGTTTTTAAAATCGTGAATAAATATCGAAAATTCGAAAAAAAATGTAAAACCTGAACAAATTTTGCAATTCCAAACATTTATTTATTTTTGATATACGTTGTATTTTTAGAAGAATATACATTGAACATTTTTTTACATAAATTTAACAATTTTACATCAAATTGAACATTTTTCTCCCGTTCCAACGCACGGGTCCTTTTGCTAGTTCATGTTCAAGATCAGAGGGGCATTGAATATGATTAAGGATCTGGACATATAATCTTCCACCAAATAAACCAACATAGCATCAACTACAAGATGTAATCAACACTACTAGCAACCCATAGGTACCAATCTGAGGTTTTGAGGCAAAGATTGAATACAAGAGATGAACTAAGGGTTGAGATGAGATGGTGTTGTTGAAGTTGTTGATGAAGATTGGTCCTCCCATGATGAGAGGATCATTCGTGATGTCGATGGCTTCGATTCTCCCCCTCCTGAAGGGAAGTTTCCCCGACGGAATTGCTCCTCCGGAGAGCAAAAGTGCTCTTGCCCAGGTTCCGCCTCAAGATGGCAGCGCTTTGTCCTGAAGCCTTCCTTATGATTTTTTATAGGTCAAATGGCATCATATAGCAAAAGATGGGCTTCGGAGGCCTACCAGGGGCCCCACAAGTCTAGGGGGCGCCTTGGGGGGTATGGCACGCCCCCGGGCTTGTGGCTGCCTGGTGGGTCCCCTGTTGTTGTTTCTTTCACCAATAAATTTGTATATTCCAAAATAATTCTTCGTCAGCTTTCAGGACATTTGGAGTTGTGCAGAATAGGTGTCTCTCATATAGCCCTTTCTGGTCCAGAATACCAGCTGCCGGCTATCTCCCTCTTCATGTGAAACTTGCAAAATAAGAGATAAAATGCATAAGAATAGTATAATAAAGTAAAATAATAGTCCAAATTGCAATAAATATCAATAGGAAAACATGATGCAAATGGACGTATCAACTCCCCCAAGCTTAGACCTCGCTTGTCCTCAAGCGAAAACCAATATCCATAATCATGACCACATGTTTAGAGAGAGAGAGATGTGGATAAAAACAAAATATGGACATGAAAGCATCGTGATCATTATTATAGCAACAATATATCATCATAAGACTTCTCATGGTAACGTAACAATTCATTCAAAAGGTAAAGTATGAAACATAACTCTATTAGAAACTAACAAACTATGGTTTCAGTCATTGAAACAATCACAATCCATCATATTTTTAGAAAGAGTCTATGTAAGAGCTTTGTTTAGCAAGTTCACATACTCAACTATCATTTAATCTTCTATGATTGCTGACATTCAAGGCATATTTATAGAGCAAAATATTCAGTTAGACACATAGAAAGATATGGGCTTACAGTTTCACATCCCAACTTATTTACCTCAAGGGTAATGCCAACAATAATAACTCATGATCACCTAGGCATATATATGGATTCATCCACCACATGATGCTTTCCACTAGTGAGTACATAGAGCGGAACAGGGATGAACATTATTGACCCTTGCATAAAAATAAATACATGAAAGTAAAAGGTAGGCCCTTCGCAGAGTGAAGCAGAGGTTGTCATGTGCATTTTGTTTTTGGATGTGCAAGCTCTTAATGTAAAGGAACATCACTTTATATTGACCCTTGTGATAGCAACCTTTATTATGCAGTTTGTTGCTTTTATTTCTTCACCATCACAAGATTGTACAAAGCTTATTTTCCTTTACAATAAAAGATCATACATATTTAGGAGCAATCTTTTTTGCTTTATGCACCGATGACAACTTACTTGAAGGGTCTTATTCAATCCATAGGTGGATATAGTGGACTCTCATGGCATGAAACTGGGTTTAAGGGTTTTGGATGCACAAGTAGTATCTCTACTTAGTGCAAATTTTTGGCTAGAAAAAGATCCTAGACAAGCACCACATGTTAGAAGATCCATGACAGTATAACTTCTATGTGAATATAAACAACCTAACTCATTACCTTGTCTTCCTTTCCCAACGTTAACTAATTGATATAGAATATTTGATGGGGGCACACAATCATAAAAGATGTCCAAGATAGTATATTTATATGTGAGACCTCTCCTCCTTCATTAATCTTTTCATGGATTGCACCAATGACCAATGCTATGTTTGCCAACTTCCAACAAATTTTATCAACCATACTTCTTTTATGTGAAGTCATTACTCCCCATGGGATTAGCATATGATCTTTTCATTCTTTTATTACTATTTTTTCATTGCTAAGACTGAAACAGGAAAGCAAAGGAAAACTCAAACTACTCTTTATTATATAACCCGCACACGATTACATAGATAGATAGATCACTAAACAAGCACTCAAAAATAGATAAAACTAAAACTTTATTCCTCTAAATCACAAAATAACTAAGGATCAAACTAAGATAGATAATGATGATAAAAGTGGTGGTGATACGATACAGGGGCACCTTTGATACGTCTCCGTCGTATCTACTTTTCCAAACACTTTTGCTCTTGTTTTGGACTCTAATTTGCATGATTTGAATGAAACTAACCCGGACTGACACTATTTTCAGTAGAATTGCCATGGTTTTGTTTTTGTGTAGAAATCAAAGATCTCGGATTGACTTGAAAATTTGCGGAGAATTTTTATGGAATATATAAAAAATACTGGCAGAAAAATATACAAGAGGGGCCACCCAAGAGCCACAAGCTCAGGGGGTGTGCCCACCCCCAGGGCGCGTCGTCCGAGCTTGTGGGCCCCCTGGACCTCCGACAACCCTACCTCCAACTCCATATATACCTATTTGCCAAGAAATAACCAGGGAGAAGGATTCATCGCATTTTATGATACGGAGCCGCCGCCACCTCCTGTTCTTCATCGGGAGGGCTGATCTGGAGTCCGTTCAGGGTTCCGGAGGGTGGAATTCGACGCCGTCGTCATCATCAACCTTCCTCCATCACCAATTTCATGATGCTCACTGATACGTCTCCGACGTATCTATAATTTTTGAATGTTCCATGCTATTATATTATCTGTTTTGGATGTTTTATATGCATTAATATGCTATTTTATATTATTTTTGGGACTAACTTATTAACCTAGATCCCAGTGCCAGTTTCTGTTTTTTCCTTGTTTTTGAGCTTCGCAGAAAAGGAATACCAAACAGAATAAAATATTTGCGATGATTTTTCTTGGACTAGAAGACACCCAGGAGACTTGGAGTGCAAGTCAGAAGAGCCACGAGGCGGCCACAAGGGTGGAGGGCGCGCCCATGGGGGTAGGGAGCACCCCCAGCTTGTGGGCCCCTCGGTGACCCCCTGACCTAGATCTTCCTCCTATATATTCACATATATTCCCAAACCACCATAAACATCCACGAAAACACTTCTCCACCGTCGTAACCTTCTGTTCCCGTGAGATCCCATCTTGGGGTCTTTTCCGGCATCCTGCCGGAGGGAGATTCGATCACGGAGGGCTTCTACATCAACTCTATTGCCCTTCCGATAGAGCGTGAGTAGTTTACCTCAGACCTACGGGTCCATAGCTAGTAGCTAGATGGCTTCTTCTCTCTCTTTGATTCTCAATACCATGTTCTCCTCGATGTTCTTGGAGAGCTATCTGATGTAATCTTCTTTTGTGATGTGTTTGTCAAAATCCGATGAATTGTGGAGTTATGATCGGATTATCTATGAATATTATTCGAATATTCTCTGCATTCTTATATGCATGATTTGATATCTTTGTAATTCTCTTTGAACTATCGGTTTAGTTTGGCCTACTAGATTGGTTTTTCTTGCAATGAGAGAAGTGCTTAGGTTTGGGTTCAATCTTGTGGTGTCCTTTCCCAGTGATAGTAGGGGCAGCGAGGCACGTATTGTATTGTTGCCATCGAGGATAAAAGGATGGGGTTTACATCATATTGCTTGAGTTTATTCCTCTACATCATGTCATCTTACTTAAAGCATTACTCTATTCTTCATGAACTTAATACTCTAGATGCAGGCAGGAGTCGGTCAATGTGTGGAGTAATAGTAGTAGATGCAGGCAGGAGTCAGTCTACTTAACACAGACATGATGCCTATATTTCATAATCATTGCCTTGGATATCGTCATAACTTTGTGCTTTTCTATCAATTGCTCGACAGTAATTTGTTCACCCACCGTATTATTTGCTATCTTGAGAGAAGCCTCTAGTAAAACCTATGCCCCCCAGGCCTATTTTCCATCATATAAGTTTCTGATCTACTATTTTGCAATCTTTTACTTTCTAATCTATAAACCAAAAAAAATCCAAAAATATTTACTTTATCTTTTGTTTGGTTTTATCTATCTCTTTCAGATCTCACTTTGGCATGTGACCGTGAAGGGATTGACAACCCCTTTATCGCGTTGGGTGCAAGTGTTTGATTGTTTGTGCAGGTGTTGGTGATTTGTGTGTTGTCCCCTATTGGATTGATACCTTGGTTCTGTAACTGAGGGAAATACTTATCTCTACTTTGTTGCATCACCCTTTCCTCTTCAAGGGAAAAACCAACGCAAGCTCAAGAAGTAGCACTCACCGCCAGGAGTGAGTAATTCCTTCGTAGGCTTGCTCGACGGTGATGGGTTGGATGAGGTTTATCATGTAATGGAGTTAGTTTTGTTAGGGCTTGATCCCTAGTATCCACTTTGTTGATGTTTCTATGACTTTGCTATGCTTAATGCTTGTCACTAGGGCCCGAGTGTCCATGATTTCCAATCTGAACCTATTATGTTTTCATGAATATATGTGTTCTTGATCCTAGCTTGCCAGTTATATGGACCTATTACGTGTTACGATCCACATACCCCAAGATGATAATAATTGGGATTCTTTTCAGTGATTACCATAGTTTGAGGAGTTCATGTATTCACTAAGTTCTAGTGCTTTGTTCCGGTCTCTATTAAAAGGTGGTGTCTCTATTAAAAGGTGGCCTTAGTATCCCTTAGTTTCCAATAAGACTCCGCTGCCACGGGAGGGTACACCGGTGGAGCGAGGTGCTATACAAACGGCTTTTAACCCCTTTCCACGGTGGCGTTCAGAACCGTCACCTAGTGAGTGACTGTGATAGGGGGGTCCTTGCTACCTCTTGAGCACTGCGTTGGTTTTCCCCAAAGAGGAAGGGATGATGCAACAAAGTAGTGTAAGTATTTCCCTCAGTTTTTGAGAACCAAGGTATCAATCCAGTAGGAGGCTACGCGCGAGTCCCTCACACCTGCACAAAACAAATAAATCCTCGCAACGAACTCAAATAGGGGTTGTCAATCCCTATAGGGCCACTTATGAGAGTGAGATCTGATAGATATGATAAGATAATATTTTTGGTATTTTTATGATGAAGATGCAAAGTAAAATAAAGGCAAAATAAATAGCAAAGGAAATAACTAAGTAGTAGGAGATCAATATGATGAAGATAGACCCGGGGGCCATAGGTTTCACTAGTGGCTTCTCTCGAGAGCATAAGTATTCAATGGTGGGTGAACAAATTACTGTTGAGCAATTGACAGAATTGAGCATAGTTATGAGAATATCTAGGTATGATCATGTATATAGGCATCACGTCCGAGACAAGTAGACCAACTCCTGCCTGCATCTACTACTATTACTCCACTCATCGACCGCTATCCAGCATGCATCTAGAGTATTAAGTTAAAAACAGAGTAACGCCTTAAGCAAGATGACATGATGTAGAGGGATAGACTCATGCAATATGAATAAAACCCCATCTTGTTATCCTCGATGGCAACAATACAATATGTGCCTTGCTACCCTTACTGTCACCGGGAAAGGACACCGCAAGATTGAACCCAAAGCTAAGCATTTCTCCCATTGCAAGAAAGATCAATCTAGTAGGCCAAACCAAACTGATAATTCGAAGAGACTTGCAAAGATAACCAATCATACATAAAATAATTCAGAGAAGATTCAAATATTATTCATAGATAGACTTGATCATAAACCCACAATTCATCGGTCTCAACAAACACACTGCAAAAAGAAAATTACATCGAATAGTTCTCCACAAGAGAGGGGGAGAACATTGTATTGAGATCCAAAAGGAGAGAAGAATCCATCTAGCTACTAACTATGGACCCATAGGTCTGAGGTAAACTACTCACACTTCATCGGAGAGGCTATGGTGTTGATGTAGAAGCCCTTCGTGATCGATGCCCCCTCCAGCGGAGCTCCGAAACAGGCCCCAAGATCGGATCTCGTGGATACAGAAAGTTACGGCGGTGGAATTAGGGTTTTGGCTCCTGTTCTGATCGTTTGGGGGTATGTGGATATATATAGGAGGAAGGAGTACGTCAGTGGAGCAACAGGGGGGCCACGAGGGTGGAGGGCGCGCCTGGTGGGGGTGGGCGCGCCCCCTACCTCGTGGCCTCCTATTTTATTTCTTGACGTAGGGTCCAAGTCTCTCTGGTCTTATTCATTGAGAAAATCACGTTCCAGAAGGTTTCATTCCGTTTGGACTCCGTTTGATATTCCTTTTCTTCGAAACCCTAAAACAGGCAAAAAAACAGCAATTCTGGGCTGGGCCTCCGGTTAATAGGTTAGTCCCAAAAATAATATAGAAGTGGATAATAAAGCCTAATAATGTCCAAAACATTAGATAATATAGCATGGAGCAATCAAAAATTATAGATACGTTGGAGACGTATCAAGCATCCCCAAGCTTAATTCCCGCTCGTCCTCGAGTAGGTAAATGATAAAAACAGAATTTTTGATGCGGAGTGCTACTTGGCATAATTTTAATGTAATTCTTCTTAATTTTGGTATGAATATTCAGATCCGAAAGATTCAAGACAAAAGTTCATATTGACATAAAATAATAATACTTCAAGCATACTAACTAAGCAATTATGTCTTCTCAAAATAACATGGCTAAAGAAAGTTATCCCTACAAAATCATATAGTCTGGCTATGCTCTATCTTCACCACACAAAATATTTAAATCATGCACAACCTCGATGACAAGCCAAGCAATTGTTTCATACTTTTGACATTCTCAAAACTTTTTCAATCTTCACGCAATACATGAACGTGAGCCATGGACATAGCACTATAGGTGGAATAGAGCGGTGGTTGTGGAGAAGACAAAAAGGGAGAAGATAGTCTCACATCGACCAGGCGTATCAACGGGCTATGGAGATGCCCATCAATAGATATCGATGTGAGTGAGTAGGGATTGCCATGCAACGGATGCACTAGAGCTGTAAGTATATGAAAGCTCAAAAAGAAACTAAGTGAGTGTGCATCCAACTTGCTTGCTCATGAAGACCTAGGGCAATTTTGAGGAATCCCATCATTGGAATATACAAGGCAAGTTCTATAATGAAAGATTCCCACTAGTATATGAAAGTGGTAACATGATAGACTCTCTACTATGAAGATCATAGTGCTACTTTGAAGCACAAGTGTGGTAAAAGGATAGTAACATTGTCCCTTCTCTCTTTTTCTCTCATTTTTTTCTTTTTTTCTTTTTTGGGCCTTTTCTCTTTTTTTATGGCCTCTTTTCTTTTTATTTTTTTATTTTTCGTCCGGAGTCTCATCCTGACTTGTGGGGGAATCATAGTCTCCATCATCCTTTCCTCACTGGGACAATGCTCTAATAATGATGACCATCACACTTTTATTTTTCTTACAACTCAACAATTACAACTCGATACTTAGAACAAAATATGACTCTATATGAATGCCTCCGGCGGTGTACCAGGATATGCAATGATACATGAGTGACATGTATGAAAGAATTATGAATGGTGGCTTTGCCACAAATACGATGTCAACTACATGATCATGCTAAGCAATATGACAATGATGGAGTGTGTCATCATAAACGGGACGGTGGAAAGTTGCATGGCAATATATATTGGAATGTCTATGGAAATGCCATAATAGGTAGGTATGGTGGCTGTTTTGAGGAAGGTATATGGTGGGTGTATGATACCGACGAAAGGTGCGCGGTATTAGAGAGGCTAGCAAAGGTGGAAGGGTGAGAGTGCGTATAATCCATGGACTCAACATTAGTCATAAGGAACTCATATACTTATTGCAAAAATCTACAAGTTATCAAAGAAAAGTATTACACGCATGCTCCTAGGGGGATAGATTGGTAGGAAAAGACCATCGCTCGTCCCTGACCGCCACTCATAAGGAAGGCAATAAAAAAATAAATCATGCTCCGACTTCATCACATAACGGTTCACCATATGTGCATGCTACGGGAATCACAAGCTTCAACACAAGTATTTATCAAATTCACAACTACTCAACTAGCATGACTTTAATATCACCATCTCTATATCTCGAAACAATTATCAAGTATCAAACTTATCATAGTATTCAACACACTCATAAGAAAGTTTTATTATTAATTTTTATACCAAGCATATTAGGATTTTAAGCAAATTATCATGCTATTTAAGACTCTAAAAATAATCTAAGTGAAGCATGAGATATCAATAGTTTCTATAAAGCAAATCCACCACCGTGCTCTAAAAGGATATAAGTGAAGTACTAGAGCAAAATTATATAACTCAAAAGATATAAGCGAAGCACATAGAGTATTCTAACAAATTCCAAATCATGTATGGCTCTCTCAAAAGGTGTGTACAGCAAGGATGATTGTGGTAAACTAAGAAATAAAGACTCAAATCATACAATACGCTCCAAGCAAAACACATATTATGTGGTAAATAAAAATATAGCTCCAAGTAAAGTTACCGATAGAAGTAGACGAAAGAGGGGATGCCTTCCGGGGCATCCCCAAGCTTTGGATTTTAGGTGTCCTTAGATTATCTTGGGGGTGCCATGGGAATCCCCAAGCTTAGGCTCTTGCCACTCCTTGTTCCATAATCCATCAAATCTTTACCCAAAACTTGAAAACTTCACAACACAAAACTTAAAGTAGAAAATCTCGTGAGCTCCGTTAGCGAAAGAAAACAAAATACCACTTCAAGGTACTGTAACGAACTCATTATTTATTTATATTGGTGTTATACCTACTGTATTCCAACTTCTCTATGGTTTATAAACTATTTTACTAGCCATAGATTCATCAAAATAAGCAAACAACACACGAAAAACAGAATCTGTCAAAAACAGAATAGTCTGTAGTAATCTGTAGCTAGCGCAAGATCTGGAACCCCAAAAATTCTAAAATAAATTGCTAGATGTTAGTAATTTATCTATTAATCATCTCCAAAAAGAATTAACTAAATATCACTCTCCAAATAAAAATGGCAGCAGTTCTCGTGAGCGCTAAAGTTTCTGTTTTTTACAGCAAGTTCAACAAGACTTTCCCCAAGTCTTCCCAACGGTTCTACTTGGCACAAACACTAATTAAACACAAAAAACACAACCAAAACAGAGGCTAGATAAATTATTTATTACTAAACAGGAGCAAAAATCAAGGAATAAAAATAAAATTGGGTTGCCTCCCAACAAGCGCTAGCTAGGTATAACAAGCAAGAATAAATCTAGGTATTGCCATCTTTGGTATTAGGAAAGAAAAGAGCAAACTTGCTATCTATAGAATTAATCCTTCTATTTTGATAAAGCACATGGCTATTAATGGTAGAATAAATATTAAGTATGTGACGGAAGTTTGTATCTAGGCTAGCCTTTATCTCTTTAATAGATTCATTTTGGTAAGGGAGCAAAAGAGATGTAGATTCAACTTTCTCATTCATGGGGTGCCCAAATATAGTTTTCATTTTTTCATAAGTGTCTACGACATCCCCTTCAAGGAAACCTTCTTCAAATATAGAATCTAAGACATGCTTGAAAGAAGAAGGAAGGGCAATATAAAAGCTTTTTAGGTAAATTTCAATTTGATATTGAGGAACATAGCTAGCCCTGATCCTTAATAGTCTATACCAAGCATCTTTCAAAGATTCATCAAGTAAATAACGAAAAATTCCAGAATCATCTTCATCGAAATTATTAAGACTCTCATTGATAACTTCGGTAGGTTTTTCCATAGTATCCTTATTTATAAGTTTAGCGAGGATAGAGGGGTTGTCCAAAGTACTAAAACTCTGGAGAGAACCCCCAACCCTTTTTGATTCAGACATAGCGGAAGGAAGGCAAGCGGGCAAAAAGAGGCAAATAGAGAGGGAGGATAGAGAGAGAGAGGGCGAATAAAACGGCAAGGGTGAAGTGGGGGAGAGGAAAACAAGAGGCAAATGGGAAATAATGTAATGCGGGAGATAAGGGTATGTGATGGGAACTTGGTATGTTGACTTTTGCGGAGACCTCCCTGGCAACGGCGCCAGAAATCCTTCTTGCTACCTCTTGAGCACTGTGTTGGTTTTCCCCGAAGAGGAAGGGATGATGCAGCAAAGTAGCATAAGTATTTCCCTCAGTTTTTGAGAACCAAGGTATCAATCCAGTAGGAGGCTACGCGTGAGTCCCTCGCACCTGCACAAAACAAATAAATCCTCGCAACCAACGCAAATAGGGGTTGTCAATCCCTATAGGGCCACTTACGAGAGTGAGATTTGATAGATATGATAAGATAATATTTTTGGTACTTTTATGATAAAGATGCAAAGTAAAATAAAGGCAAAGGAAATAACTAAGTAGTAGGAGATCAATATGATGAAGATAGACCCGAGGGCCATAGGTTTCACTAGTGGCTTCTCTCGAGAGCATAAGTATTCTACGGTGGGTGAACAAATTATTGTTGAGCAATTGGCAGAATTGAGCATAGTTATGAGAATATCTAGGTATGATCATGTATATAGGCATCACGTCCGAGACAAGTATACCGACTCATGCCTGCATCTACTACTATTACTCCACTCATCGACCGTTATCCAGCATGCATCTAGAGTATTAAGTTAAAAACAGAGTAACGCCTTAAGCAAGATGACATGATGTAGAGGGATAGACTCATGCAATATGAATAAAAACCCATCTTGTTATCCTCGATGGCAACAATACAATACGTGCCTTGCTGCCCTTACTGTCACCGGGAAAGGACACTGCAAGATTGAACCCAAAGCTAAGCACTTCTCCCATTGCAAGAAAGATCAATCTAGTAGGCCAAACCAAACTGATAATTCGAAGAGACTTGCAAATATAACCAATCATACACAAAATAATTTAGAGAAGATTCAAATATTATTCATAGATAGACTTGATCATAAACCCACAATTCATCGGTCTCAACAAACACCCCGCAAAAAGAAGATTACATCAAATAGTTCTCCACAAGAGAGGGGGAGAACATTGTATTGAGATCCAAAAAGAGAGAAGAAGCCATCTAGCTACTAACTATGGACCCGTAGGTCTAAGGTAAACTATTCACACTTCATTGGAGAGGCTATGGTGTTGATGTAGAAGCCCTTCGTGATCGATGCCCCCTCCGGCGGAGCTCCGGAACAAGCCACAAGATGGGATCTCGTGGATACAGAAAGTTATGGCGGTGGAATTAGGGTTTTGGCTCCTGTTCTGATCGTTTGGGGTACGTGGATATATATAGGAGGAAGGAGTACGTCGGTGGAGCAACAGGGGGCCCATGAGGGTGGAGGGCGCGCCTGGTGGGGGTGGGCGCGCCCCCTACCTCGTGGCCTCTTGTTTTATTTCTTGACATAGGGTCCAAGTCTCCCTGGTCTTATTCGTTGAGAAAATCACGTTCCCGAAGGTTTCATTCCGTTTGGACTCCGTTTGATATTCCTTTTCTTCAAAACCCTAAAACAGGCAAAAAACAGCAATTCTGGGCTGGGCCTCTGGTTAATAGGTTAGTCCCAAAAATAATATAAAAGTGGATAATAAAGCCCAATAATGTCCAAAACAGTAGATAATATAGCATAGAGCAATCAAAAATTGTAGATACGTTGGAGACGTATCAGTCCTTCCCACACGATCCAGAAACCATCGGGGATATGCCCTCCTGGCACACACGCTCGGCAAAATGAGGTCGTGTGCGACCGGCGAGCGACCAAATATGGTTATATGTACAGTAGTGCTAAAAATACAATTATACAGGCGAAATCGTTTCCGGTCATAAGTACATGCCACACAGTCAGTCCCCGCTAAACGTTTTCGTTCGTATATACATCCCACACAGTCACTCCAAGGAAAATGTTTGCACAAGGTGGCGTAACGCAAACAGTTTTCAAGAGAATGTCGTTTGTGATTGTTCATTGATCCAGCACGGTTTATTCCTAGAAACTGTGTGCTTTGCCTGAGGTCATCGCCCATGGTGTTTTCTCAATAACCGTTTGCAATAGGAAAACCCAATTAGCAGGCTAATTGGCCTATTATTAATAATCCATTTATTAATCTAATTGACATTCATATTAAGCACATGATATATTTCATTTCCATATTAAGGAAGTAGGATTTCATAATTGAAATACATCTGAGTACAACATGATATAGCTTCAGCACTCAGCTACCCCATTACACAACTGCACCAGCACTAAGTTTCACATGCAACATCTAGAACCTTTCGAAATTAGCATCATAGACGGCACATAGACAGATGCATCTCATCTGGAAAACTGCTGAACGGAAGGAGAATATTGAGCCTTCATTCATGTTGAAGGTCTTTGCAACTTTAGGCCAGTGCCTGTGGATGATTGACCGTCCATCCTTCGTCCTCTTCAGGAACACTTCAGTATTGAACCGTGGGTGTTGTATGAAAACTTTCCTCGCCTCTTGACCATAGAGGTGGTTTGAGAGGTAATCATTAGTGAACTGCTTTGGAAAGGCCTGAAAACAAGGATGTGCATACATATCTTCTCTATATTGGAAATGGGGCAAAGGAATAAAAAATGGCAAGGTATAATAGTTAGTATCATCTTGTAAACCTCAGCGCTTCCCATTGTTTCCCTGCAACACATATAAAGTAGTTAGTCATCAGGTTAAGTAAGGGTTCACATGCTATCAGTAAAATATGTTGATGAAAAATAAGCACATTGCAGATTCATCAGATTAATTCAAGCCACATGGAAAACCCATTTATCCAAACCAAGCATGATTAAGAACTAGGAAATATAGCACTTGTATATGTTTATCATGTATTAAGTGCAACCAAATTCAATTTATTCCTCACATGGTATACAATAACAGAATGCAACCACAACAATTGAACATCGCGTTGTAGAATTGAACTAAGCAGTTAACTAAACACCACAACAAATGAACCAAACGTTAACTGAGCACCACATTGCACAATATAACATACTCCTAATAGAAGATCAGGTAGTTAACCAAACCAAGCATGCTTAACAACTTGGAAATATAGTAATTGTGTATTTGTTTCTCATGTATTTAATATAGCCAAATTTGATTTATTTCTCACATAGTATACAATAACAGAATGCAGCCACAACAATTGATCATCGCATTGCAGAATTGAACCAAGCAGTTAACTAAACACCACAACAAATGAACCAAACGTTAACTGAGCACCACATTGCACAATATAACATACTCGTAATAGAAGATCAGACAGTTAACCAAACCAAGGATGCTTAACAACTTGGAAATATAGCAATTGTATTTGTTTCTCATGTATTTAGTACAGACAAATTCGATTTATTTCTCACATGGTATACAATAACAGAATGCACCCACAACAATTGAACATCGCATTGCAGAATTGAACCAAACAGTTAACTAAACACCACAACAAATGAACCAAATGTTAACTGAGCACCACATTACACAATATGACATACTCTTAATAGAAGATTAGACAGTTAACCAAACCAAGCATGCTTGACAACTTGGAAAATTACACCCTGAAGAATTGAACATCACATTTGCAGAATTGAACCAAATAGTTATATGAACACCACATTGCACGACATATAGAACATATACACTAGATTAGAAGATTGCGTGGTAAAAGTAGATAGCACAATTCACTAGAATTTGTTAAGGAAAGGCAGTAGCTAGCAAACTGAACATGGGTCCTTATTGTGAGCTAATAAGACAAGCTACTCCTCATTGTCGGAGATATCGATGAAGATTGGCTCCTTGTACATGGAAGAGGGTGAGACCTCCGCATCGTGGGTGCCCTCGTCGTAGTGGTGAGTTTCCTGAGCCACTCCGAGCACCAACCCGCTGGCTCTCGAGATGAGGTAAGCACATGCACACTGAGAAAACACCTCATAGTCTTCGTCGAAGGCACGACAGTGGCCTCGAGAAAATGCCATGAACTGTCGTTTAAAGCAGCCAACCGTGTCGGGGGCACACGAGGCATCGACGGTGGCCTCGACGGTGAGGTGCTCCTCCAAGATCTGGGGGTCGGCACGAATGGCAGTCATCACGACCTCATCAGCGCGTGTGGCCGTGATTTGCTTCTCCGCTGCCAGATGCTCCTTGAGATCCTGGCTATACTACATGCACCATGGCTTAGGGTGGCGCTTATTTGGTGGAGCGGTTGGTGATTTGGGTGGAAGGTGTCGCGCCGACGGTCGGGGCATGTGGGATGTGGAAGGAGGAGGAGGATGGGGGGCGGGTGTGGATTAATTACCTGCCTGGATAGACGAGGCCGAGCAGCGTGAAGGAGCGTCGCCGGCGAGGAGGCGGCACTGCAAGCAAGGAGTGAAGGTTTCAACTTGGAAAGAAGGCGAAAACAGGGGAAATGTGGCTTTTGGTAAGGGGGAGGGGCGGGGAGGTAGATATTTCCACGGTAGCCAAAAATTTGGAATCGCTTCAGCGAAAAAATTGGCGCGCAAAGTGTAATCAGACACGGTCCCTTATTCAGAGCGGGCTGTGGACTGTAGTCGTCGCACCTTCTCGCGTAAGCCGTATGCGTACTATACTCTGACGGTGCTCCAAGATATTTTGTGCTGCATCTCATACGGTTGGTTATAATAAACTGTGTGGGATCTACTTGACTTTTCGTATTGATTTGAATTACATAATGGGGTCACAGTGGCAATGGATGGTGTTTGAATTGCTAGACCTTTTATCTGCAGTGAACATGCAACTATATGTGTATCGTAAAAGAATTGGTATTATTCAGGGTTCGTTTGGACATTTTATACATTAAATTGATTTTCTAGCCATTTCAGGTGCACAATTCAAAAATTAAACTACATGCACATGCTCCGGTGCACCAACATGGGTCATATATGTGTCCATGGGTTTATGCTTATGTCCCATGCAAGAAACGGGGATGAATTTCGAACATCACGACACCGTGGCTCTCCGGCAAACATCGATGTACTTGCTTTTATAATTCTAGTAAATCCAAAAGTCGTCTGAAATTCATGAAATTTGGCATGCTATCATGGAGCGGCATCAACATGTCGTGGTAAAAATTTTGTCCCATTTGGGGCAGGCTTGGGTATAAGCTTCTCATAAACTAGAGCTTCTCACAACAAGTGTGATGCTTTCTATAGGGAATGTTTCACCTTTCTGGACGAAACGATATCCATTGCCTCTTCTTGATTTCAAATTTTTTTCCTAGTGTCAACATAGAACAACGGGAGTGTTGTGTCAATTTTTGGGATTCTTCGGGGTTCGCTTGGACATTTTTATACATTAACTGAGTTTTCTATGCATTCATGTGCATAATTCAAATTTGAACTACATGCACATGCTCTAATGCATATGAATTAGTTTAAAATTCAAATTTGTGTCCTTGGTTGCATGCTTAGGTCCCATGCAAGAAATGTGAATGAATTTCGAACATCACGGCACCATGGCTCTCCAGCAAACGTCGATGTACTTGCTTTTATAATTCTAGTAAATCCAAAAGTTGTCCGAAATTCATGAAACTTGGCATGCTATCATGGAGCGGCATCAACATGTCGTGGTAAAAATTTTGTCCCATTTGGGGCAGGCTTGGGTATAAGCTTCTCATAAACTAGAGCTTCTCACAACAAGTGTGATGGTTTTGGTAGGGAACATTTCACCTTTCTGGACGAAATGATATCCATTGCCTCTTCTTGATTTCAATTTTTTTTCATAGTGCAACATAGAACAACGGGAGTGTTGTGTCAATTTTTGGGATTTTTCGGGGTTCGCTTGGACATTTTTATACATTAACTGAGTTTTCTATGCATTCATGTGCACAATTCAAATTTGAACTACATGCACATGCTCTAATGCATAGAAATTAGTTGAAAATTCAAATCTGTGCCCTTGGTTGCATGCTTAGGTCCCATGCAAGAAATGTGAATGAATGTCAAACACCCTGCCACAGTCACTCGGCCGCAAACATTGAGATATCTGGTTTTTAAATTCTAGTAAATCTAAAGCTCGTGTGAAATTCATGAAACTTGGTATGCTGTCATGGAGCGGCATCAACATGCCTGGTAATTTTTTTGTCCCATTTGGGGATATGCTTCTCACAAACCAGAGCTTCTCACAACAAGCCTGATGGTTTCGATAGGGAACATTTCACCTTTCTGGATGAAACGATATCCATTATATCTTCTCGATTTCAATTTTTTTCTTAGTGTCAACATAGAACAACAGGAGTGTTTGTGTCAATTTTTGGGATTTTTGGGGTTCGCTTGGACATTTTTATACATTAATTGAGTTTTCTATGCATTCATGTGCATAACTCAAATTTGAACTACATGCATATGCTCTAATGCATATAAATTGGTTGGAAAAAATCAAATTTGTGTCCTTGGTTGCATGCTTAGGTCCCATCCAAGAAATGGGAATGAATGTGAAACACCTTGCCACTGTCCCTCGGCCGCAAATATTGAGATACCTGGTTACTAAATTCTACTAAATCCAAAGCTCGTCTGAAATTCATGAAACTTGGCATGCTATCATGGAGCGGCATCAACATGTCGTGGTAAAAAATTTGTCCCATTTGGGGCAGGTTTGGGGATATGCTTCTCACAAACCAGAGCTTCTCACAACAAGCCTGATGGTTTCGGTAGGGAACGTCCCACCTTTGGGGACGAAATGATATCCATTGCCTCTTCTCGATTTCAATTTTTTCCTAGTGTCAACATAGTACAACAGGAGTGTTGTGTCAATTTTTGGGATTTTTCGGGGTTCGTTTGAACATTTTTATGCATTAACTGAATTTTCAATGCATTCATGTGCATAATTCAAATTTGAACTACATGCACATGCTCTAATGCATATAAATTGATTGAAAATTCAAATCTGTGTCCTTGGTTGCATGCTTAGGTCCCATGCAAGAAATGGGAATGAATGTCAAACACCCTGCCACCGTCACTCGGCTGCAAACATTGAGATACCTGGTTTTTAAATTCTAGTAAATCCAAAACTCATCTAAAATTCATGAAACTTGTCATGCTATCATGGAGCAGCAACAACATGCCGTGGTAAATTTTTTGTCCCATTTGGGGCAGGTTTGGGTATATGCTTCTCCCAAACCAGAGCTTCTCACAACAAGCATGATGGTTTCGGTAGGGAACGTCCCACCTTTGGGGACGAAACTATATCCAATGCCTCTTATTTCTTTCAAATTTTTTCTCATGTCAACATAGAAAAACAGGAGTGTTGTGTCAATTTTTGTGATTTTTCAGGGTTCGTTTGGACATTTTTATGCATTAACTAAGTTTTCAATGCATTTATGTGCATAATTCAAATTTGAACTACATGCACATGCTCCAGTGCATATAAATTGGTTGAAAAATCAAATCTTTGTCCTTGGGTGCATGCTTAGGTCCCATGCAAGAAATGAGAATGAATTTCAAACACAAGGGCATCGTTGATTGCCAGCAAAACGTTGAGATACTTTGTTTTTAAATTCTAGTAAATCCAAAACTCGTCTGAAATTCATGAAACTTTGCATGTTATCATGGAATGGCACCTGACATGTTGTGGTATTTTTGTGTCCATTTTGAGAGAATGCGCACTCGAATAACAACAAACAAAGGCATTTTGAAAAAATAGCTGCCACTTTGTATAATTCAAACCATGTGCATTCTGTTAACCATTCACGTGACGCCACGTGTCTTGGTTTTAATGGCTATATGTTTTAATGGCTCTTGATCGCAAACGTTTTAGATAGAACACCCGTATGCAAAGTGAGAGCAGGATTTGTGCATCTCTTCAACACAAATGGTTCTTTTGGATGACCCGTGTGCAACCACTTACAAACAATTTGGTAATATTTGCATCTGTCATATTGGGTATGTTGCCATTTGTCAAACTTGAAAGATTGACATTTGTTGATCTAGTAACATTGCCATTTGTCAACCTTGTAACACTGTGATTTGTCAAAATATGAAACTAAAAATCACTAGCAGTATCTAATTTTCGCAACTAAAATTCAGTAATTAAGCATAGATGGAGGCGAGGAAGCGTGTTCAGCCGGGCATGCAGCGGGTGGCGCGGTACTATTCGATTTGACAGCGGGCGACGTAGTTCCCGGTATGGCTTTAATGCAGACGAGGGAGAGGGTAGCGGTTCCCGAAATATTGAACGGCCAATGATGCATCCTCCTTCAGTTAGCATCGTGAATGCATGAGGGAAGTAATGGGAGGAGGACCGGGAAAAGAGGCAGCACGATGTGAATGCAACCCAGTTTGCACTCATATAAAGGCGCCCTCCGTTCCAATTCATCTACTGATGTCTACTACACAACCTTCTTCTTGTAGACGTTGTTGGGCCTCCAAGTGCAGAGGTTTGTAGGACAGTAACAAATTTCCCTCAAGTGGATGACCTAAGGTTTATCAATCCGTAGGAGGCGTGGGATGAAGATGGTCTCTCTCGAGCAACCCTGCAACCAAATAACAAAGAGTCTCTTGTGTCCCCAACACACCCAATACAATGGTAAATTGTATAGGTGCACTAGTTCGGCGAAGAGATGGTGAAACAAGTGGTATATGGATGGTAGATAATAGTTTTTGTAATCTGAAATAATAAAAACAGCAAGGTAGCAAGTGATAAAAGTGAGCGTAAATGGTATTGCAATGTGTGTAAATAAGGCCTAGGGTTCATAATTTCACTAGTGCAAGTCCTATCAACAATACTAACATACTTGGATCATAAAACTATCCCTCAACATGAAACAAAGAGTCACTCCAAAGTCACTAATAGTGGAGAACGAACGAAAAGATTATGGTAGGGTATGAAACCACCTCAAAGTTATTCTTTCCAATCAATCCATTGGGCTATTCCTATAATTGTCACAAACATCCCTAGAGTTCGTACTAGAATAACACCTTAAGATACAAATCAACCAAAACCCTAATGTCACCTAGATACTGCAATGTCACCTCAAGTATCTGTGGGTATGATTATACAATATGCATCACACAATCTCAGATTCATCTATTCAACCAACACAAAGGACCTCAAAGAGTGCCCCAAAGTTCTACCGGAGAATCACGACGAAAACGTGTGCCAACCCCTATGCATAGGTTCCCAATGTCATGAAACCCGCAAGTTGGTCACCTTAACATACATCAAGTGGCACGTGGTATCCCATTGTCACCACAGATATCCATGGCAAGACATACATCAAGTGTTCTCAAGTCTTTAAAGACTCAATCCGATAAGATTACTTCAAAGGGGAAACTCGATTCATTACAAGAGAGAAGAGGGGGGAAGAAACATCATAGGATCCAAATATAATAGCAAAGCTCGCGATACATCAAGATCGTATCATCTCAAGAACACGAGAGAGAGAGAGAGAGAGATCAAACACATAGCTACTGGTACATACCCTCAACCCCGAGGGAGAACTACTCCCTCCTCGTCATGGAGAGCACCCGGATGATGAAGATGGCCACCGGTGAGGGTTCCCCCCTCCGGCAGGGTGCCGAAACAGGGCCCCGATTGACTTTTGGTGGCTACGGAGGCTTCTGGCGGCGGAACTCCCGATCTATTATTCGTTCTGGAAGTTTTAGGTCATGTAGGTATATATGGGTGCAGGAGTTACGTCAGGGGAGCCACGAGGGCCCCACGAGACAGGGGCGCGCCCTAGGGGGGGGCGTCCCCCACCCCCGTGAGCACCTCGTTCCTTCCTTGACGTAGGGTCCAAGTCCATCGGGTGGCTTTCGTTCCAAAAATAACTTCTCCAGTTGATTTCGTTATGTTTCGACTCCGTCTGATATTCCTTTTCTTCGAAACACTAAAATAGGCATAAAACAACAAATTTGGGCTGGGCCTCCGGTTAATAGGTTAGTCCCGAAAGTAATATAAAAGTGGATAATGAAGCCCAATATTGCCTAAAATAGTAGATAATATAGCATGGAGCAATCAAAAATTATAGATACGTTGGAGACGTATCATCTACCACATTGTACGCACCTAAGCATTTGCCTAAGCACCTACACTAAGCGCAAAAGTGCTCACTCCAGACCCATGGCGGCGATGCGCGCGAGCGGCCAGCGACTGTGACAGATGGTCCACGACGCCGGCCTGTGGCATGGCACCAAGGATCGTCTCCCGATGGTGTTGGGGATCGGCTGGTGGATGGCCGCCGTCTACGCCAGCTACGACTGGACCAGATGATTGTTGCCACCACCAACAAGTTCACCGTTATCAAGAAGCTCGCGGACGACATCGCTGTACTCCTCCAGCCCGCGCACCTGGGCTCCTCATTGCCTACCACCCTAATCGGCTCCATGGCCGGAACCTCTTTCAAGCACTGGTGGCCCTATGACTACCCGCCAATGCCACGAAGAATGTCCACCTGGAGGTCGCGCTCTCCGTGAGGCGCCTCGCCCTGCAAGAATTCGTCGACCTACACATCCATGTGTACGAGCAAATCGTGTATATAGGTATCTACAAGGCCAGTGAGGACGCTACGACGTGAACCTTCTTCAACCGGCTGGAAGCCTTGGATGCCTTTGCTGAGAAGCACCTTGACCTCGCCACAAAAGCCGCCGGCCGGTGGTCCGGCGCATTGAGTTGAGGAGGAGGAGGAGGTCGTACGTTGATGGATGCATCTTTCTTCTTGCCTCCTGTAACCACCACTGCGATCACATCATCGTGGCCTTAATTCTTATTGTGCTATTGCATTCTCGTTCCAGTCAATACAGTCATGTGCGATCCCTTTGCTTAATTATATGTGTCATTGTAACTAGTACTCCATTTGTCAATTTATAAGTTGTGCTGCCAGTGTTTGGGGCCGGCGCACGATCACACACGTTCGTGTGCATGCGGTTACGCCGGGCGCGATGCGATGATGCAGTTACCCGCTGCAAAAGCTGCTATGCGGGGGACGTGGCATTGACCATTGGGCAGCAACAGTCGGTCACCCGGGTGCCCAATAAAGGATGCAAAGAGGGATCCTACAGTAGCAAGGACCGGCTTCCCTACCGATAGCTCATCTAACATAACTCCCAAGTTAACTGTGTTGAGGCTTGAGTAGTCATCAGATCGGTGACCGGATGAGAAGTTGCCTCGATGTTAAATTAACTGATGTGATGGGTCACTGTGAACATTTAATTGCGTTGAATGTATATAGTGCTCCATCATATTAGTTGAATTAACCTTGAGGTCCTTGTTTTGTAATTTGTAATTTTTTTGTTTTTTGTACACATGATTGATTGGCTTGAAGAAGGTCTATCTCGTTACTTTTTGATAATTTTTGTTTTTTGAACACATGTTGATTGGCTTGAATGAAGGTCTATCCCGTTACTTTACGACATGTTTCCAAAACATGGACCTCGAGGTTAATTCAACTAATAGGACGGAGCACTATATACATTCAACGCAATTAAATGTTTTCCAAAAAAAGTGATATGATTTCTATGAAACTTATAAGTCATGTATGTCAAATTAACCTCTGTTTACTTGTTCTCTAATGAACCTCCGGGCCTTTTTGCCGCGTATCACACGCATCTTGTTAAGTTGAACCATTTATGTTCTCTTCCCTAATCAAAAACAGTTCATTCGACTGAACCGTATACCGTATATCACACACACCTTGATCTGGCTGACCGTTTCTGTTGCTTCCCCTAATAGCAAACAGTTCATCGGAGCGAACTGTATGCCGTATATCGCACACATATTGATATGGCTATCCGTTTCTGTTGTTCTATCTAATCGCAAATAGTTCGTCTGGATCAACCGTATGCCCTACTTCACACGCGCAACTAAAATCTGAACCGTGTTTGATGCATCCGTCATCGCAAACATTTTGCACCTTTTTGACGGTTTTTACACCACCGTTTGCGATTATTGCATCGCACATAGTTTCGTCGAAGGGTCTACGATCGTAGTGTCTCGTTAAAAGCATCTTATAGTAGTGGTAGGAGAAAGATGTCATGCAAGTTCTTTTCTATAAGCACATATGACTATATACGGAATACATGCCTACATTACATTGATGAATTGGAGCTAGTTCTGTGTCGCTCTAGGTTATAACTGCTACATTATGAATATTATCCAATGCAATTATCCATCACTGATCCAATGCCTACGCTTTTCATATATTGATCTTTGCTAATTACTTTCACCGTTTGCAGTTGTTACAACCACTAGAAATCTGCTACTGTTTTTGCTACTATTACTAGTGCTATTGTTACCGCTACTATCAAACTACCATACTACTTTGCTACTAATCACCTTGCTACAGATCTTAAGTCTTCCAGGTGTGGTTGAATTGACAACTCAATTGCTAATACTTGTGATATTCTTTGGCTCCCCTTGTGTCGAATCAATAAATTTGGGTTGAATACTCTACCCTCGAGAACTGTTGCGATCCTGTATACTTGTGGGTTATCAATACCTTTTTCTGGCGCCGTTGCCGGGGAGCATAGCTCTATTTGCTGAGTCACTTGGGATTTATATCTTTTGATCACTATGAGGAATCTTAAGGATGATAGAACCAAGATCGTTCTCTCTAAGACGAGGGGAGGTAAGGAACTGTTATCTAGCTTGATACATCTCCAACGTATCTATAATTTTTGATTGTTCCATGCTATTATATTATCTGTTTTGGATGTTTTATATGCATTAATATGCTGTTTTATATTATTTTTGGGACTAACTTATTAACCTAGAGACAAGTGCCAGTTTCTGTTTTTTTCCTTATTTTTGAGTTTTACAAAAAAGGAATATCAAACGGAGTCCAAACAGAATAAAACTTTATGATGATTTTTCTTGGACCAGAAGACATCCACGGAGCTTGGAGGCCAAGTCAGAAGAGTCCCAAGGACTCCACAAGCCGCCAAGGCACGCCCTAGGGGGCGCCCCCTGGCTTGTGGGCCCCTCGGGAGTCCACCGACCTCCCTCTAAGTTCTATAAAACCTCAAATATTCCATTATCAACAGGAGCGTCCACCAAAATACTTTTCCACCGTCGTAACCTTCTGTACCCGTGAGATCCCATCTTGGGGCCTTTTCCAGCACCCTGCCAGAGGGGGATTCGATCACGGAGGGCATCTACATCCACCCAATTGCCCTTCCGATGAAGCGTGAGTAATTTACCACAGACCTATGGGTCCATAGCTAGTAGCTAGATGGATTCTTATCTCTCTTTGATTCTCAATACCATATTCTCCTCGATGTTCTTAGAGATCTATCCGATGTAATCTTCTTTTGCGGTGTGTTTGTCGAGATCCGTTGAATTGTGGATTTATGATTGATATGTCTTCAACGTATCTATAATTTATGAAGTATTCATGCTATTATATTATCTGTTTTGGATGTTTATGGGCTTTATTATACACTTTTATATTATTTTTGGGATTAAAATATTAACCGGAGGCCCAGCCCAAATTGTTGTTTTCTTGCCTATTTCAGTGTTTCGAAGAAAAGGAATATCAAACGGAGTCCAAACGAAATGAAACCTTCGGGAGAGTTATTTTTGGATCAGAATCAATCAGGAGACTTGGAGTAGACGTCAGGGAAGCTTCGAGGAAGCCACGAGGCAGGGAGGCGCGCCCTACCCCCCTGAGCGCGCCCCCACCCTCGTGGCTCCCCTTACCGACTTCTTTTATATATATAGGGCTATTATGTTACCCGTAACAGAATAATATTCTGTTACCATGGCGCCCTATATAGGCTCGATCCATTTTCCGAAGTGCTGCCGCAGCCTAGAAGCCGCCCAAATGAAAAAAGAGTAAAATGCAAGCGCGGTCCTAATTCTTTTCCAGAAGTGTCGATTGGGTCCTAATTCTTTCAAAATGCACATTTGGATCCTAATTCTTTCTAAGTTGTTCACCCGAGGTCCTAATTTCATCTGACCACCGCTGACCAGCTCGCGTGGCGCTTTGACCGCCGCCACGTCGACTCGAGGGCCCACGCGGGATAACGACCAGCCGTGCGTTTTTTCAAAAGAGCCCCCCAACCCTAATCTCTCCGCAGCCGTAGTCCTTTTCCTCTCCTCTTCCCCACCTCTCTCTGCTCTGGCGAAACAGGGGAGATCGACGGCGGTGGTCCGGTGAGAAGAGGCAGGCGCTTGTCCGACGGCGGCGCCGCTAGGATGGCGCCTGTGCATCGGGGACCCGGAGATCCTCCTCCACGATACGGTCAGTGTGGTGCCCGTAACCCTAACCCTTGATCCTGTTTTTCTGCGGATACCTATTTAGCTCGAATCGATGGTAGTATTTGACTGAATCCCTCGATACCTAGGACCACAAGAGGAGGTTTTTACCGTAGAAATCAACTATGCTGGATTTTTCTGCGGATTTGGCCGATCGAAGACATATGTCGATGGGAAAGTTGCTCTGTTCGATGGTTGCGAAGTAGATACATGGTCTCCTCTCTGGCTCACTGATTTTATGCAGCAACTGGGATATAGTGACCAATCTAAGCATGTTATTTACTGGTTACTGCCTGGAAAGAATTTAGGCGATGGACTGCGGATTGTGGACTGTGACACTGACACTTTGCATATGACAGCAGTTGTTCCAAAATTCCAGTACTTTCAGTTGTTTGTTGATCACAAAGACATGGCCTTTGACAATGTAATTGATGATATTCATGTTAGTGGTACACCTGAGCTACCTCCTGTACTAAGCCCTAAATCTCCTGGGTTTAGCAGTGGAATAAGAGGAAGTCCCAGGTTTAAGGTGAAAGCTCATAAAGGCAGATTGAACCAATTTAATGCATGCAACAGCAATGAAGGGAGTAGCAATGTTCCGCCAGTGGGACAAAATGTTGGACATGAGCTTAGAAGAAGCAGGAGGAAAATTGTGGTAGAAGAAGAAATCCCCAATGAAAATGACAGTGATAGTGATGACAGTGAATGGGATTCAGACTGGGTTGACTCTGACAATGAAGTAGACAAAGATGATGATGATCTGTATGAAGAATGGGTTGATGAAAAATTTGAGAAGAAGAAAAAGAAGAAATCTGAATGGGAGCAGGACAGTGATTATGATACAGATGAACTGCAGGAGCTACAAGATTCAGAGCTTGAAGATAGTGATTCAGCAGAGGAAGTGGAAGTAGTAGATGCACAAGGAAGGAAAAAAATGAAAAAGAAAGTGAAGCTGAAAAGGTGGAGGCCTGAGAACATGAAAGAAGTCAGTTTTCACATAGGCATGGTGTTCTTGTCTGTCATTGAACTAAGAGCAGCAATTCAAGAGTACATTGTGAAGCAGAGAGTGCAAATTCATTACATAAAGAATGATAAGCAGAGGATAAGGGCAGGTTGTGTTGGAGATTCTCCCTGGTTCTTATTTGCTGCACCTGACAGCAGGACCAAAGCATGGGTTGTGAAGAAGTATGTGGGTGAGCATACATGTGAAAGAGAGTGGGCACTCAAGCAATTTACAGCAAGATATTTGGCTGGCAAGTATGTGGAAACATTTAGAGCAGATGAGAAGATGACACTGCAGAACTTTGGCAGACTTGTTCAGTTGGACTACAACATGCAACTTAGTAGAAGTAAGCTAGCTAGAGCAAGGAGGATTGCACTAAAGAAAATTCATGGAGATGAACTTGAGCAGTATAATTTATTGTGGGACTTTGCAGCTGAAATCAGAAGATCAAACCCTGGCAGTACCATGTTTGTGAATGCAAACAATGGAAAGTTTGAGAACTGCTACATGGCCTTAGATGCATGCAAAAGGGGTTTTCTGCTAGCTTGTAGGCCCATTATATGCATTGATGGGTGTCACATTAAGAACAAGTATGGTGGTGATGCTGACTGCTGTTGGAGTTGATCCTAACGATTGTATCTTTCCCATTGCAATTTCCATAGTAGAAGTGGAAGATACTGTCACATGGAAGTGGTTCTTGAACACACTGAAGGAGGATCTGAACATACAAAACACAGCACCATGGACATTGATGAGTGATAGGCAGAAGGTAGTAATAACATTTCATATTATCACACTGTAGCATTTCATATTATCATACTGTAGCATTTCATATTATCATACTATAGCATTTCATATTATCATACTGTAGCATTTCATATTATCATACTGTAGCATTTCATTTTATCATACTATAGCATTTCATTTGTTTATTCTGCAATGTATGTAGGGGTTGATTAATGCTGTCAATGCAATATTTCCTCATGCACAACATAGATTTTGTGTGAGGCATTTGCATCAAAACTTTGCAAAGAACTGGAAAGGTGATGTAATGAAGAATAAATTGTGGCAAATTGCAAGAGCTACACATGAGGCAGACTGGAAGAAGTACATGCAAGAGATGAAAGAGCTGGACCAGGGGGCCTATGAGTACTTGGATGCAATTGACCCAAGGCAGTGGTGCAAGGCTTATTTCCATGAACTCCCAAAGTGTGATTTGCTTCTGAACAACAGTTGTGAAGTGTTCAACAAGTAAGTGGTAGTATTGTATCATTTAAATTGTCATACTGCATCCTTTCATACTGTTGGAATTGTAGCATTTCATTTGTTCTAACTGTAGTGATTTCATAGGTATATACTTGATGCCAGAGAAATGCCTATAGTTACTTGTCTTAAGAAGATCAAGGACCAATTAATGACTAGGTTTTATAGCAAGAATCTAGAATCTGAGGAGATGTGTGGTCAAATTTGTCCCAAAATTAGAAAGAAACTGGATAAAAATATTAACATGTCCAACAACTGCACTGCATTACCAGCTGGACAACACATATTTCATGTTATGGGCATGGTTGGGGAGTATGATGTGAACATACAGAAGGAGGAGTGCTCTTGTAGGGCATGGCAGCTCTCGGGAATTCCATGTAGACATGGAGTTGCATGTTTAATACATGAAAGAATTAAACCAGAGGATGTTGTCAACAAGTGCTACAGTATTGATGCTTTCAAAGCTGCTTATGGCAAGATCATAATGCCATGTAGTGATCCTAGAGTGTGGCCTAAAACTAATGGGCCTCAAATGCTGCCACCAAACTATGAGAAGAAAGTTGGTAGGCCTAGAAAGAAGAGAAAGCAGAACCCACTAGAGGAGAACAATGGAACTAGGATGAGCAGACATGGCATTATTGGGCACTGCAGTGTGTGCAATCAACCAGGACACAACAAAAGAAAGTGCCCTGAACTAGGTAGAGGACAACCAACAACAACACAAGATCCTGGAGCAGCACATAAGGCAGAAGCAGAACAGGAGCCAACAACAGAAGAGGCAGCAGCAGAACATGATCCAGCAACAGAACATGCATCAGCAGAACATGCAGCAACAGAACATGCAGCAACTGAACATGCAGCAACAGAACATGTGCCAACAACTGAAGATGAGCCATCAATACAAGAACATGTGCCAATTCAGGTTGTGCTTCCAGAAACACAACAAAGAACTAAACTACCAGTCAAGAGAAGGCCCAGTTGCAAGGTGCATTTCCCTTAAATGTTTCCCTCAAATGTTGACAGATTTCTGAAATTGCAATGCTCAACAACATTTCTGATTTTTTTGCAGAAAAAGGCATGTCCACAAGTGGGCAAAAGTGCATCCAATATGATATCTTCTTCTATGACTTATGATCTTGCTTCATCTACTGTGATTGAGATTTTACAGGACCAAGTGAGAGCTTTTTATTCAAATGCAATGCCATATGTTCTTCCAGAAATTCACCTACATTACTAACTAAATGTTTGGTTGGTTTGTAGGCTATAGCTACTCAACAATCTCAAACAGCGGTGCCAGCTCCTCTACCAGAAAGCCAGTTCGTTGCAGAAGACCTAGGGACTGGGGAATGATGAAAGCATAAACTCCAGGGGCCAAACTGCTTAAATTCCCAACCTCCAACCGCGGGAAATCTCCCGCGTGGGCCCTCGAGTCGACGTGGCGGCGGTCAAAGCGCCACGCGAGCTGGTCAGCGGCGGTCAGACGAAATTAGGACCTCGGGTGAACAACTTAGAAAGAATTAGAATTTAGATATGCATTTTGAAAAAATTATGACCCAATCAACACTTTTAAAAAAGAATTAGGACCACGCTTGCATTTTACTCATGAAAAAAAGACCCCGACTCGACCCCAGCCGTCCCCAACCTCCCCCGAACCGATCCTCCAGCCCCCCGCCGCCGCGCCGTGATGCAACCCCAGGCCCCGGTCGCCGCGCCCCCAGGGCCTCGCCGCCGCGCCGCGATGCCACCTCTGCTGCGACCCTAGGGCACGGCCGCCGCGCCGCCAGGCCACCTCCGCCGTGCTGCCAGGCCCCAGCCGCCGCACTACCAGGCCACCTCCGCCGCGCCGCCAACCTTCCTTGGCTGCGCTGTCAGGCCCTACGTCACCGCCGCGCTACTCCAGCCGGCGTCCCACCGTGCCACGCTGCTCCAGCCGGCCTTCCACCGCGCTGTGCTTCCCCAGCCCGCCTCGCAATGCGACGCTGCGCCAGGCCGTTCACGGCCGCTACCCCAGTCCGTTCACCACTGCCAACCAAGGCCGTTCAACGATGGGTCGGTCAACAAAAGCAATGGTCAGAACTCAAAAGCTTTCCTCTCGTTTCCTTCCGCCTCTGTAGTTTTCTTTTTTGATTTTGGGGACTGAGTGAGTGCATTTTACCAAGGCATTCCATGTGCTGATGGGTATGCTTGCTTAGCACAAAATTCATGAACTGTCAATTTATTTTGAATTGAACTGGTGCTGCTCTTAGATTCAGACCTGAGGGAAGAAGACGGAACTAAAATGATTCAGTTCGTCATTGGCACCCTATAAACCAAACAGTGAAGAACACACCCCCTGTACTTTTGCTCTTGTTCCTTCTGTCTCCTGAATTCCGCTCTTGATGAGCATGCTTGGTACTAGATAGATACTGTTGTCTTAGTTCTAATACAATATATTACAACAATTCATTGACAAAAAAATTGTCAATTCATATATGTATGCAGCGGCTGTTCTGATACTACTTCAGTAACCAGAAAAACACAAAAGTTCAACTATACTTATACAAAATAGTTTAATATTTTATTCTATGACACTCAAGAAAAACAGAAATAAAAGAGGTTCATCATGTGATGAACAATAGTCCCAACAAGTGTGCTAGAGATGCAAAAAATTGATGGCATAGCCGATGCTATTTTTCATCCAATTTCTGAAGAAAACAAAAGTTGATCAGAGTAACTGAAGAATAATCTGTTAGTTCTCGAGTATGTGTAATGATGCCATTTTATTGTGCATTTGTTTCCATCACGATGGATGTATTCCAAGATATGGTTGTATCATTGTGTTGAATAAAAATACCATGTTGCTGCAAAATTTTCTGTCAGCTCCTGTCAAGCAATACATGTATGTGAGCATCCTTCTATGTAGTAAGTTCATAGTCGAGAAGTCAGGAACTTCGGAAAAAGAACGTGAACATAAAAAAACCATAAAAACCTGAACCTTATCTTAGGGGAGTTCAAGAAGTCCGTGTCTAGCCGTCTGTGGTGTGTATTCTTATCAGTTCATAGTCGAGAAGACATGTATTCTTGTCAGTTTATTTTTCTAGCTGGCCGTTTTGTGTATTTGGTTAGTTTGTGTGTGTATATGTTGCCATCGTGGTATACGAGAGATCACCCCACGAGGAAGTCGCCGATCTGGTCGAGGCATGCTCCTATTCTCTGTTTTCAGTTGCACAAACATTTAAAAGTTCGAACACCAAACCCTGGTAAGTTCTCCTTGACAAAAACTCATCTCTCATATTTGTTCCTATTTTTGTAGGTTCCAGTTAAAACAAGATGCATAAGTTCATCATTTGTATGCTTTTCAGTTCATCTACTTCCCGATGGTGAGTCTGATTTCCTTCGTGTTTCCATTTTCTTCATATAGCACAAACAAGTACTTGTGGTTATGCTTGAGAATGAGCACCATACCGTTCACCGCCGCCACACCGGGTCGTTCAACGACACAACCCGAAGTAGTTCGACGTCGCAGCTCGGGAGGCACACACTTCACCCCTCCATCCCAGGAGAGCAGTACATCTTGTGCGCGAGCAGTCTGTTGTTGATGTACACTGCTGCTCTAAGCTCCTTGGCCACTACTCCAGTATGTCTAGCATCGTCCCCAGTCCAGCCCCATGGCATTTGGACGGTCGAGTTCATGCCGAGCAGCAGTCCACGCCCATCAGCTCCTATTTCCACTATAGTGGTTGGGTTGCCGTTTTCCTCATCCTTCTCGGTGCGCGACAACCCAGCCCACATGTTGCTGTCGTCCGCCACCCCAAATAGCTTTGGCTCTTCCTCAAGCAACCATTTGGAGAACCTTTTGGTGTTTTTCTACTGGTGATTGATTTTAGCAATTTGTAGCTATCTTGCGTATGAAATCTGAAAGTTCAAGATTGCTGCAGATTCAATTCTTGCAGTACAAATGTCCCAGAGTTTAGTGACATCTGTAATTGAGGTACTATGGTCTTGCATCTCCAATGTATGTTGCTGAGCATCCTCCCAATCCGCTCGATCAACTTCTTATTCCACCTCCAAAAAAAATTCTTTTTGAGTTCTATCCTTCGTCACAGGTTCACCGCTATTACCTCAGTGCAAACGTGCCAAAGAGTTTAGTTCAGACTATACTAAATGTCCATATTATAGATAATATTTGCGTTGTCTTAAATTTCTGGAAACAAGCTTCAGTACAAGAAAAATGGGCCAGTTAGTTCATCCATATCCAAACCCCCGTCGACGTGCGGCGGCAGGAAACATTTTCAGGTTGTTTTCTTTCTCTCTTTGCTTAGCACAAAATTGCGCAAATGCCTAGCAGAAAAAGAACTTGTTCGTATACATGGGTAGGTTCACGAAATATTGTAGTAGTACTTCGGTGAAAGGATTCACATCAGTTCAAACATTTTTGAATGTTCAGTAAAAGTTCAAATAGAGTAGAGGCTTTCACCTCATTCGAAAAAGCCTAAAAAGCAACAGTACAATGATAGAAAAAAATCAGTTCAAAAAATATGCTGGAGGTTTGTCGGAATGGCAGAAAAACATCAGTTCAATTTTTCTGTACCATCGCTTCTATTGCTAAATGTTTTAGTCACTTGTTTTCTTGATGCCATCAAGTATTTCCTTAAATACTTCGGTCTTGTGCAGCTGGTACTAGTGTGAATGGGTAGCAAGTTCAACTACCAATCCACACCAAGTTCAGGTATGTTGCCTGTTTCCCACGCGTTCCTAGAAGTTGTTCTAGGATTGGAAAGCTAGCAGCAGCACACTCTTGTTTTCACTGTTTAAGTTCACCTCAATTTCTAATTTAAGTTATGTTCATAGGAGTGCTTGTAATCAATTAGTTTGGTTTTACTTATGTTCCATGAATTTCTAGTACCCTAATAGATTTGGTAATGACATGAGCTCCCTTTCCACCTCTCCAGGATATGCAGCGTTACCCTAGTCCAGCCCCATGCACTATTCTGTTACTAGTAACAGAATATTATTCCGTTACCCCTCAGCCCTATAAGGGCCCGATGTCTAGTTTCCACTATCTGAAAATGAAGGCCTACCAACCCTGTCTGTGAAAAGAAAAAACCACGACCCTCTCCAGGTTCAGACGCCCCACCTCCACCTCATCTCTCCGGCTCCCGTCGGTGCCCAACTCCCACCTTCTCCACCGTCTCAGCTGACGCCCAATGCCACCTTCTAACCCGTCTCCGGCCGCCGCCCAACCCCCACCTTCTCCACCATCTTCGGCCGCCACCCCACCCCCACCTTCTCCCCCGTCTCAGGCCACCGCCCAACCCCCACCTTATCCACCATCTCCGGCCTCCACCCCACCCCCACCTTCTTCCCCGAATCCTCCCGCCGCCCCCGCCTCCACCATCTTCGGGCCTCAGGAAGCCGCATGTGCCCGACCTCCTGCCCGCCCCCCCGGACATGGCGCCCGCGGCCAACCTCCTGGATCTTGCCCATGGTTGCAGGGGCCCGGCGCTGCGGGGAAGTGTGGAGGCGCAAGTTGCTCCATGACTAAGGAAGGCGCACCCCGGTGCTCGCCATGGCTGAAGACGAACTCCAACCGCCGGGCCTAGAGTAGCCAGCCTTTGTTCGCATGCGCGTCTCCATCCTACTTAACCTAGGTATGTGCCACCACCCTCCGCGCTCGATGCTCCCTACTCTCATAGCCGTCCTCAGTTCGACCCCATGGTGTCGAGATGGACGAGTTAGTCACGAGCAGCAGTCCGCCGCCGCGCGCCGCCCCCTAGCACCACGCTGCTCGGCCACCTGCTCAATTGAGGAAAGCAGACACTTTCAATCAAAGTGTCCCGTTTTCCTTCGCTCCTGTAGTCCACCGTACCTAGAAACTAGATTTTTATTTGCAAAATCAGTTCACCGTACCTAGAACAATCAGTTCGGTCCATCTCCTGATTTTGAAAATATGAATTGTGTTTACTGCCAAAATTGATGCTCTGTAGTTCACCATGTATATATGTCATCAGTTAAAAGAAACATACAGAAAAGTTCAATTGTATGTGTTAAAACCCAGTTTGGTTTTATACTATATGTCAGATTATTACAAAATATAACAAAAGATTTTGCTCATGTGGCTGTAAGCTCTAGCTATATGGCAACAAAGAGAGAACAAGTAGGAAGTATTGTTGTTTCCGTATTGTTAAGTTCAGTATGTATTCCGTTTTCAGTACGTAAACAAACACGCATGATATTTATAAGAGCAAAAATTACAAATGGAAATCTATAAGTTCAACTACATATATTACAACAATTGAAATACAAATGGCCGTTTGTGTGCAGTGCTAATGGCAGTACATTTTGGGTTGGGGTAATGGATGTCTAACCAAAGAAATTATTGTTGTACTAATGTCAGTACTAATGGCGGTTTGTGTGCAGTGCTAATGGCAGTACGATGGATGATATACTACATAAATTATTGTTGTGTGTGTGACGGATGATACCACTTGCTTTTCATAACATAAAAGATATACATGCAATGTTTGGATTGACGAGGCCATGTCCGCCTCTGCTTTCTGGGATCTTGAACAATGGAATGATGATACACACTGAAATGGCATACAGAAATCTAAATGCTCACTTGCTATTTGCTAGAGCTGATACTAGGCTTATTTTCATTATGCCACTTGCTACATGTAGTTATCATGGGTGCCCGCTGGACAGGTTGTTTTTGTTAACATGATATTGGTCAATTAATTTTACAGACCTCTTATTGGAATTGGGGCTGCAACTAAAGTAGCAAAAAAATGATATTAGTCAATTAATTTACAGACCTCTTATTGGAATTGGGCCTGCCCCATGATCCGGCGTCGCCCTCCGCTGCCTCAGCACGCAGGCCGTTCACCTTCACCACCCCAGGCCGTTCACCACCACCACCAGCGCCCGTTCAATGCTGCCCCAACAACCCAGTGCGGCTTTGTCTCTCTCAACTTAAAAAGCGGTTCAGCTCAGTGCATGTCAAACATTAAAGCAATATTCTGTAGTAGCTTCAAAAAATGCAAATGGTCATGTTTCCACAAGACTGACGAAACACTGCCAATTAAACTGAGCACTAGCGGAACTGTGAAGGTTCGTTCTATAAAATTGCATCAGTTCGCTAGCAAAATCAAATTCAGTTCATCTGCCCTTTGTTAGCTTCAGAAAATGCAAATGTGTATGTTTTTGCAGCACTGACGAAACACTACCAATTGAATTGAATGTTGACCACGTCTCCACCCTCCCCACGCCGCCACCGCTGCGACCACCCCTCCCCCTCACGATTTCTCGTTGATATCGCTGTATTCATGTTTGTTACGTGAGTTGCCTGATGGAAGTTCTGCAACTGTCAGTCCAGATGGAAGAAGGAGATCCGTCCAAAGTGTGAGTTTTGCGACGTCGACGTGCAAGTTCTACAATTTATCTGTCCAGATGGGAGAAGGAGATCAATCCAACCGATGCATCTGAAGCGACATATGCAGAGCCATTCTCCTGAGGTATCGGAATAATTCTATGTTTTTTGTGTTCACTGGATTTCCGGATTTTTAGCGCAAGTGATGCGTTCTGTTTTTGCCTGTTTAGTCCAAGTGGGAGAGCAAAAGTAAGCACTATCTTCTTAGAAGTTGTGTTTGAAACCCATTTTTAATAGTGAAACAAGTAAATCAGTGTGGTAAATGCTTTACTGTTATAGTTCTTAAGTGACTGAAATTTTAACCATGTGTTTAGAGTTAAGCAACTACATAAGTTGCATGCTGTATTGATCTACTTGTCATGCTGAAGTTCATTGGCTTCTTAAAATTTCTAATATAAACAAGCTGGTGGCCGCCCATCTCTGCATGTATTTTATTTCGGATGTAAGTCTCTCTATAGATCATGTTATGAGTAATGCAATTGGACGAGGTTGCTAGGAAGATTTTTAGTTCACCTTTAGTGTGATTTGCACTTCATCTTTACAGAGCCAAATCCTGGCGCGCCCAGCCGCTGCTCGTGAACCCCGCCTCCATCAGCTCCACTTCACTGGAGTCGTCAGTCCACAGGAATAGGGGTAGTGGATCCCCTATAGCGGCCAAATCCCGGTGCGCCCAGCCGCTGCTTGTGAACCTCGCCTCCATCAGCTCCACTTCACCAGAGCCGCCAGTCCGCAGGAGTAGGGGTAGCAGGTTCACCCAACGTCCGACGCCTTCTTCCATCTCCAAAAATCTTGTTTTTTGAGTTCAGTTCTTTGTCACATGTTTCACTAGCTAAAAAATGCATGGTGTTCTGAAATTGCTTGCGGACCACTAGCTGAAATTGCTTGACGAACAAAAGCAAAGGTTTTATCTTCATCTACTATTTTTTCAGATATTTGTCATATGCACGAGCATGACTATATTTGCTTGTTATGATCTAGTGGGCAACATTAACATTTGGGTAGTCCTTCTGCAGGGCCCAAACCCACTGTCGTGCAAGAAAAAGAAAGCAAAGCCCCAACCATCAGCTCCTCAATCATCAGGTAATTAATCAACACTAAAACATACGTGTCTAATCCAATGTTGCGAAAGCAAGCTTGGAGTTGCCTGACTTATCTTTTGGTGTAGAACTAATAGTAAGATGGAGAAGAGATAATGCAACAAAAATCTTAGATGGGGCAGTCAAGTCCATTGCGCATTCTGATTTTTTGTAGCTCCGGACATCAGTTGTATTGAGACATGGATGGCTCTACACCTGAAGCACATATATCTGACAAGCATGATCACATGTTCCCTTCAGAGTCTGATGGTCGATGGAGAGGCGAAGCGAAAGACGGTTAGGAAGCACGAGAGAAGTGGCAAAGACAGTAGGTCCATGTGTATTTAACAGCAAGTCCATGTATTACTACATGAGAAGTACTGCTAGTGAGACTTCACTGCCCCATTTCAATAAACTTGTATACGCAATCCTAGTTTGACAAAGTACTCTACTGCTGCTGGTTTCAGTTCCCTCACTGGATTTGCAGGCTCCCGACCATCCTCCAACACCCCGTCAGTGCCACTGATTTGAAGGACCTCTGTGAGCGTGTACTTCTCCTGGTATACAATTTCATTCCTCCCTGTATTGCAGTCATTTTGGTTAGTAAACTTGTATCGACGAAAAATAATTGCGCCAGGAAGTTCATATCTTAAAACTAGATAAGTTTGAAAAACAAACCATGACCAGTTTGAAAAAGAACCACCCTCACCCTATTTTGTAGCTCACCTCTAATTCGTTTCTCTCTACTGCTCTTTTCTCTCACTATTTTGTTTCTCTCTGTACTCCAGCACGAGAGAGGTTTGGACGGACGCTGATCACTAGCTCTTTATGACGCCGCCGATCACTAGAACGAAGGACACCAGCAGGTTGAGAATGAAGTACATGAGGCAGACAATGAGGACGACCAAAACATGGAATCCGTACACATAGCACCAACTGCAAATTCGAACTTTCTGTCTATGATGATTTGATTGCTACTTCTTAAAGAAAGTGTACATAATAGTTAGATGTTTGTGCTAGAAAGGAAAACTTGTTTGAATTAAAATCATTGACCAGTACGAATCAAAAACATTGATAAGTTCGATAGTGCTCTCTCCTACCTATTTTGGTTGATGCCACGAATAGTGAAAAAATTGTACGGGAATGTTTAATTATTACTAGCATCTAAGTTCAAAAAAATAAAATAGAGTCAGTTTGTCTATGAAATTTGAGGAAGTCCGTCAATAGACCCGAGGAAAATAACATGCTCTTTAGGTGTTGTCACTATTCCCGTGAGCACAAGTTTAAAGAAATGTTTACATTCTGCTCTTGCGTATGTTTTTTGGCAGTACAAACACATCGCCATAGTGAGTACAGATGCAACACCTTGGGAAGTACTACTAACATTGCCGTGCCGGGCTTCCCGTTTGCAGGGTCTACTAGGTTCCGTCCTGAGAGAAGCATCGCTGGCTGGGAGAGTTCAATGATCTAAACTAGGAAAGTTCAACGTGAAAATTTGCTACAGATTGCATTACTTGAGAATTTTTTTCTAACTGGGTGCAGATGAGTCTGGGCACTGAAATGCCCTACTCACTCTTTATTGACTCCTTTGTATTTTGTGAATAAATGTTTATATAATAAATGTTCACATAGTATACTCCCATGATTGTACAAGTAAACATACACTAAGTGTAGACGTTCACTACGTGCTTTATAATCAGTTAAAAAATGTCGGGTGAGTTCAAACTAGAAAGATAGATAAGTCCAAAACCCGCACAGCAAAAAAGTTTCACCTGCGAAAGAAAATGTGGCACTTCCACATGAAGTTAATAAACAAGGGTTAGAAAAAAAAGGATGTTTATATAAAAAAGTGCTCAAAAGTTCAATTACTCTCCGTGTGAACGTTCATACACTCTGTTTCCAAAAGAGAGTGCACATTTTACTAGGAAAAAACTTGGGTAAGTTCAAGGACAGAAAAAACTGGAACTTCAAAATCGACAAAATAGCAGTGAGGAATACAAAGTAAAGTCCTGTTTGTGAAAGCAATGAGCAGCGCAATGCAGAGGAAGGCCTGGACATAAACGGAGAGGACAATCTAAGCTGTTGTGCCTGAACTAGTCCTTGACAAGAATAGCTAAATTCAATAGCACATACACACCTTGTAGCCACACAGGCCTGTCATGCTGCTGGCAGACGCCTTGGCTGAGCAGGGGGCCGCTGTCCACCGACAATTTCTCCTCTTTCATTTTCTTCGTTCTTCCAGAGAAACAGAGAGAGCGAATGAGAGAAAGGGCAGCAGGCCACCGTCGATCCATCCCTCGCTAGTCGCTACCCGCAGCCACCAGTCATCGTCGTAACCAGCCTCTGGCTGTCGCCGATGCACTCTCGGCTCTGATTTCATCCCCACGCACTGTCTCTTGGTCGCATTCGTCCGCACAGCACTGCGGTGTGCTGCCGCTTTCTTGCAAGGGGTTCGACCGACAGCCGCGAGAAGCCGCCGTCTGCTGCATCTCTATCCTATTCCTAACTCTCTGTTGCCCCTCCCCTTTCCAAGTCTCTCTCCTTCTTCCCACAAGATCGACATCCCTGGTGGGATGGCCACTGAGTCACGGAGGGGCAGTCGATGGCGGTGGATGAGGAGATAGACGCCACAATCACTGCACTCCATCAGTTCCTCCTCCATGGCAGGTTTCCTACCCGCATCCCTCCTTCCTTGCAAGTCGACGGTGCCATCATGTTGGAGACGGCTGTTGGTCTTGCGTTTCTCCGAGCTCTTCTCCTTCCTGCTACGCGCTGGATCCGCGGGGATTTAATTTGACCATGGCGCCCTTGATGCCTCGCAATTCAGCATGTTACCTTGCCCGTGCCTGCTACTGATGCGACCATGTTGATTTGAGCCGAGGCGCGAGCAGCGCGGCGGAGACGTTGAGCATGGGGATGAGCCCGTGGTGAGGCTAAGCTTCATGGCGATCGCTGTGTACACCACGCTGATGAGCAGCGCCGCCACCATCCCGCGGACCATCACCTACTCGCGCCACGGCGGCTCCGCCGCCGCCGGCTCTGACTCCATGTCCAACGTGGCGGCCTCGCACGACGTCTTGTCGATCTCGCCGGACGAGCCCAGGTTGTGGCGGTTCATTTCGGCGCCCACGAAAGCCCTCAGGGCGAGCAGCTCGAGCTCCTCGACGGCGGCAGGGGCTGTGGCGACTACGCTGCGGGGATGAAAACGCCATTAGCCCAATAACACAGGTCCAAACTGAGAGCATCAATTCATAAAGAAGACGATCAGTTCGACAGAAATGAGAGCATCAGTTCAACCCCTCGAATTCGTCAGTTCAAGAAGGGTAACAAGATAATATTCTGTTACGCGTAACAGAATAGCCCAGATGTGTGTGTGTGTGTGTGTGTGTGTGTGTGTATAGACACTATTCTGATCACGGGATCAGAATAATATTCTGATCACAACATGAACTTCCCGAGTAACGCGCCTGACCTTCCCCGAGTACTAGGTTGAACTTCAGCTAAAAGGTGTTCAAATGGGGCTTGCGATATACCGTTGGAAAGCTATGGACATAAGTATCATGACCCAAGTTAAATTTTTGGCAAAATATAAGCGGTTTAAGAGCAGTTTTGAAAACCGTTTTTTCTTCATACAAAAAACATGAATCGTATTTTCGATCGCATTTTTAAACCGTTTATCAGAATGAGGCAAATAATATGGCGTTGGAAAGCTGCTGCAAAACCACTCCTTCCACATGTTGAAAGTTTTCTCTAATTCCCTACGGTTAAAGAGTATTTCAGAAAATCGTAGAATTTCGCAAACGGAACACCCGAGTTCGTATTTTCGATGCCATTTCTAAACGGCTAATCCAATTGAGGCAAATAAGATGGCGTTGGAAAGCTTATGAAAATGCGCTAGTTTTTCATGTTAAAAGTTTTTTCTAATTTTGAACGGTTTAATAGTAATTTAGAAAATGATACAAGTTCCACCGAGTTCGTATTTTTGAGCTAATGTTTTAACCGTACGTCCAAATGCAGCAAATAATATGGTGTTGGAAAGCTTGAAGAAATGCGAAACTTTTTTGTACATATTGTTTCTCCTAATTCATTACGGTTTTATGTCAGTTTTGAAAATGGCAAAAACATATTTTTGCCGTAATTTCTACAAACTTTATCGGAATGGGGCAAATAATATACCGCTGAAAAGCTACGGAAAATTCGAAACATTTTCATGTTGATGGTTTTCTGTGAATCCTGGCCGTTTTCAAGTAATTTCGAAAACGACGAGATCTTGCATTCTGCCTTTATCGCAAAACAGATTCTTCAAAAATGCACCACGTGAAGAAATTGAACTTCTCAGCATGTGTGCTTGAACTTCACTCTGTTTTTCACATGTTTTTTTCTCGTAGATCTCTATCCACTGGAAGTAGCGCTCCATCCATTCACCGGAATTGAGCAGGTGATATATCGATGGAAAGTTGTTGTAAACACGCAAGTTTCCCATGTTGATCATCTTTTCATACTCGCGATGATTTTAAAAGTTTTCATCTAAAATTCATTCAGCGTAGTAGTTGAACTTCCTGTTGTTTTCACGTTGAACTTCTGTGGCGTATTTTTGTTTATAATTTTCTCATCCATTCGTTAGTGTTACACAAATAATATTCCTTTTGTACAAACGTCTCTCACAATAATTTTTTAACTTTCTCCGACCGAGGACTTGAACTTACACAAATGATATTCCTGTCGTTTTGAGGTAAATTAGAAAATGACGAGATCATGATTTATGCGTTCATCGCGAACGAAAATGCACTGTGTGAAGTAGTTGAACTTCTGGGGCATATCTGTTTGAACTTCACTATGTTTCACTTTATTGTATTTTTCTTATATGAAATACACACCATGTAGCACGTGAACTTCCTGTTGTTATCACTTTGAACTTCTCTCTGGTTTGAGAGAATTATTTTAAAACACAAAAAACTATATTTTTTTATATATTTTGGACATCTAAATACATGATGAACCTCTCTCACAAGAATTTTTTGAACTTTTCCTCGCTGAGCACTTGAACTTCTAGCAACCATTTTTCCGTTTATAAGTTGTTTTTAAAAGTGCAAAAAATGGCGTTGTGTTTTTTATTTTTTGAATAGGTAAACCCTAGGTTTTAATAAACTCTGAACTTCTCTGTTATTTCAATTTGAACTTCAACTTTTTATATCTTGAGTAAAGAATTGTATTCAATTTTTATACGGAAAAAATCGAACATGGAAATACAAGGTGAATCTCCCTCGCAAGAATTTTTGAACTTCTCCAGACAAAGCACTTGAACTTCTTTCAACAAACCTTTTAAGTTTTTATTTTTGTATACTTTTTTTCTCACCTGAAATGCATTACTTGCAGTACTTGAACTTCTCATTGTTTTCACTATGAACTTCTTTCAACAGGTAAGATTTTTTTGAATACATCAAAATGTGTTTTAAATGGTATACATAAAAATTTTAAATCGTTCATCAAAATGTGGCACATAATATACCTGGTGGAAAGCTTATGAATCGCATCAAGTTTTTCATGTAGACATATGTTACAAATTCGTTGCCGTTAGAGAGCAGTTTTTAAAATGGAAAACCAACGTTGTTTTTTACTTTTTAAAACAACATGTAAATGAACGACGGACATCTCGTAAATATAATTTTTGAACCGTGCAGGGTGGAGCACGTGAACTTCTTGCAACAAACCTTTTAGGCTTTTAGTTTTCTATTCTTTTATTCTCTTCTGAAACGAAGTAGTTGAACTTCCCGCTGTTTTCACCTTGAACTTCTGTCACGTATTTTTGTTCAACCTCTCTCACAAGAATTTTTGAAATTTCTTGGGTAGAGCACTTGAACTTCTAGCAACAAATTTTTTAGCATTTTCTTTTTTCATTCTTTTTAATAAAAAATTCACACCGTGTAGTACGTGAACTTCTAGCTCTTATCAATTGAACTTCTCTCTGCTTCTCTTTAGTAACGTAAAAAAACTGAGATTTTATAGACATCGAACCGCTCTAACTTTTTTATTCTCATTTGAAACGCATTTCGTGTAGTAGTTGAACTTCTCGCTGTTTTGGACGTCTCTGTGTTGTAGTTTTTGAACTTGTTCGGGGCTTCACATTTTTTTAGTTTTTGACATTAAACCAACATACTAAAAGCACATTTTTTGCATCAATGCATACTATTGAATTTCATGAAACAATACAAAACAAGAAATTAGATAACCCGATGTACAAATGGGGGCCAAACAAACAAACGATCTTATTCCCTTTCATACGGCTCACTGAATTTAACATGTCCAAATGGACTTCACTTAGTTGTCTCACCTTCATCATATACCTTGTACATCCAAGCCCAAAATCAAAATAAAAAACGTGCCTCTCCAAACACAACATGTGCACAAACAGAGCTATAGTTATTCCTTCCCAGCTATATGTGAACTTATATGGTCGATGTATTTTTTTGTAGTAGATGCATAACAACTACGGGGAGGAGAATATTTTTGTTAGTAACGGCAAAAATTCAAGTTTTTGTAATAAATATCAAACCGCTCCACTTTTTGAAAATGAACTTATTGGTTTTTTATTTACTAGTGAGGAAAATTTGGGTTTTTCATATACATTAAACTATTCTATTTTTAAAAATTGAACTTTTTGGTTTTTTCAATTTATACTTGGTGTTATTTCTTTTAGTAACAGAAAAATCCTAGTTTCTTAATAAACATCGACCTACTCTGTATTTTAAAAATAAACTTCTAAGTTTTTTTAACAGAGATAATCCCTTTTTATATGAAATTGGTTGAGATGCTTTTTTTAATTTGATCTTCTTACGGTTTCTAATAAACATTGAACTTCTTCGTATTTTTAAATTTGAACCTCTAGGCTTTAAATCCATAAAAATTATTCTTGGTTTCAGTTTTTAGACACGAGAAAAATCTTATTGTTATATTAACATTGAACTGCTCTCCTTTTTTAATTTGAGGCTCCTTTTTATTTTTTTAAAATGGAACATCCTTCTTTTTGTAAATATGAGTTGTTGTCTATTATTTTAATTTAAACTTATTTGAACTTCATGGATTTTTTTAGCGCTAACTTTCAAAATAAGGGGGGGAGGGAGTTTTTTCAACAAACTTCTTTTGAAGGTTTCCTTAGTGTTGATGTTTGCTCTAATTTTACCAATTCTGAACTTGCGTGCACTTGTTCTTTCAGACACAAACAATTGTAGTTTAAAATTTTGAACCTCAGGATTTATGTGTACTTTCTCCTGTAAATGAGGTTAAGGAACCTTTTTTGCACAAGTGAACTTCTGACATTTTGAAAAGGAAAAATTTCTATGAAGCTTCAACTATGTCGAGAACATACATATGTGAGGAACACCCCCACCCAGATTTGCACTATCTTTCAAACACATAACAAACATTAGATCGCATATATTTTACAACCAAAATGAAGCAACATTACAGCAACCAAGGAGATGCTAGGAAGAAAGAAGCAGATCAGACTCAGTTATAACAAATAATATGCCACAAGTACCAACATTTATGTGTTAACAACCAAGGGGCATCTAAGAAAATTACAAACTACACATAGAACAGATACTATGGCCGCATTATTTGTCATCGTAGTCGTGACTTTTCAAAAGAAGCTGTAGTCCCAAACTGAAGAGGCCATATGTGTTGACACAAGTTAAACAGAAGAGCCAGACTAGTGAGAGCTTCTCGCAATCTCTAATGCATATCTTCGACTAAAGTTGCACTCTTGAGCTTAGCTTTGTCGACAATGGCCTTTGATCTCGCGAGCTGTGGAAGAAGCGAGAATTCCTAAAATATTGCAGAGATGTTGTTAGGAATCCAGAATGGTTCTTACAAATGAAGTACGAAAGTCGAAAGAATGGCTACTATCTTGGTATTAAGCTCAATAAAAGTTGCAAGAAGATATTGCCATGTTGAAGTTGTTAACTGAAGAAGAATACAATTGGACTGGCGAGATGTAGTTCTTTTTAAAGAAAATACCTTCCTGAAGAGAAAGGAACACCATGTTCAGACTTACAAATATCTTCCTGAAGAAAAGTGTAAATGTATTACTCTGAATGTACCTAGCAACACTTAGACTAGTTTTGACCATGCATTCTAGACGCTGGCCACCACGAAGTCGCTACCATTTTTTATTCGAATGACCATAAGAAATTTACTCGAGTTGCCATGGATGCTGCCGCTCCTGCATCATCACATTGCTTGAACTTCTCTGTGTCTTTCTTGCGTGCACACACGTATGAAGGTATTGCCTTCTGCTTCTAGCTTGGTTTCTCTTAACACCGCATGTGGCTGTCGTGTGCACACAACCATCACACATGCTACGCTCGTGAACAGGACACAAGAACACATGCGTCGTCGGACTGCATAGGCTCACCGGCCGAACTTCATAGGCTCCTTACTTCCAGCCGAGCTGCGCCTAGCACCGGCGAGCAAGACCACGCCTCAGGCCAGCTCCGTTGGTCACTGACCAGCAGGATGATGCCACAGGCCAACAACGAACTGTGTGTACGCGCCGCCGAACTGCAGCCTCCCCAGCTCGTGCGTGCCACTGAGCAACCTCGTTCATGGACTGAAGAGAAGCCATCGGAGCTACTGCCCCATTCTTTAAGATCAAATCCAAGGAAAATTAAGGAGGTGGAGTATAGAGGACATGGAGGGATCTCACAGTTAACCTCGCTGACGGGCACGGCAGGGACGAGGGTCGAGGATGGCTATGGGGTGGGGCACGGTGGCCTCGGGCGGCAGTGGGAAGCGCGTCTGGACCAGAGGGAGCTGGCGGGAGGAGCGCAGGGACCGGGTGGGCGGGTGGAGCGTGTATGGACCGGGTGCCACGTGACGGAAGAAGGTGGTGCGGTGGCCTCGAACCAGAAGTAGTTGGGGCGGCGGCACGCCAGGAGGAAGCGGGGCGGCCTCGCGCCGGGAGGAGGCAAGGGCGGTGGCAAGCCGGCAGGTGGGAGGCAGCCGGAGGTGGGCTGGCGGGTTGTTGGGAGGGTTGAGAGAGGTTGCGGGGAAGGTGGGCGAAGGGAAGGGGTGGCAAAGGAACCACGGCAGCGGCGACCGGAGAGGAACCACGGTGGCGGCGACTGGGGGAGATGGAAGTGCGTCGGCGGCGGGAAGAATCCGCGCGAGAATGGGGATGCGGGAGTGTGGATAAGGTAAGCGGGGGTGGTGGTAATTTTTTCCTTTTTCTGTTCGGGTGGAATTTTATGAGTTCGGGAGCATCTCCGCGGCTCCTTATAGGGCCAGCCCTGATCCAAATAGTTATTTTGATCCCAGGATTAGAATAGTGCCATCCTATATATATATATATCAATATACCCTAAAACATCGGAGAACATAATAGATCGGGAGTTCTGCCGCCGCAAGCCTCTGTAGCCACCAAAAACCAATCGGGACCCAGTTCCGGCACCCTGCCGGAGGGGGGGATCCCTCACCGGTGGCCATCTTCACCATCCCGGTGCTCTCCATGACGAGGAGGGAGTAGTTCACCCTCGGGGCTGAGGGTATGTACCAGTAGCTATGTGTTTGATCTCCCCCTCTCTCTCTCTCTCGTGTTCTTGAGTCGACGCGATCTTGATGTATCGCGAGCTTTGCTATTATATTTGGATCTTATGATGTTTCTCCCCCTCTACTCTCTTGTGATGAATTGAGTTTTCCCTTTGAAGTTATCTTATCGGATTGAGTCTTTAAGTATTTGAGAACACTTGATGTATGTCTTGCATGTGCTTATCTGTGGTGACCATGGGATATCACGTGATCCACTTGATGTAGGTTTTGCTGGTCAACTTGCGAGTTCCGTGACCTCGTGAACTTATGCATAGGGGTTGGCACATGTTTTCGTCTTGACTCTCCAGTAGAAACTTTGGGGCACTCTTTGAAGTTCTTTGTGTTGGTTGAATAGATGAATCTGAGATTGTGTGATGCATATCGTATAATCATACCCACGGATACTTGAGGTGACATTGGAATATCTGGGTGACATTAGAGTTTTGGTTGATTTGTGTCTTAAGGTGTTATTCTAGTACGAACTCTAGGATAGATTGAACAGAAAGAATAGCTTCGTGTTATTTTACTACGGACTCTTGAATAGATCAATCAGAAAGGATAACTTTGAGGTGGTTTCGTACCCTACCATAATCTCTTCGTTTTTTCTCCGCTATTAGTGACTTTGGGGTGACTCTTTGTTGCATGTTGAGGGATAGTTATATGATCCAATTATGTTATTATTGTTGAGAGGACTTGCACTAGTGAAAGTATGAACCCTAGGCCTTGTTTCCTAGCATTGCAATACCGTTTACGCTCACTTTTATTACTTGTTACCTTGCTGTTTTTATAATTTCAGATTACAAAAACCTATATCTACCATCCATATTGCACTTGTATCACCATCTCTTCGCCGAACTAGTGCACTTATACAATTTACCATTGTATTGGGTGTGTTGGGGACACAAGAGACTCTTTGTTATTTGGTTGCAGGGTTGTTCGAGAGAGACCATCTTCAACCTATGCCTCCCACGGATTGATAAACCTTAGGTCATCCACTTGAGGGAAATTTGCTACTGTCCTACAAACCTCTACACTTGGAGGCCCAACAATGTCTACAAGAAGAAGGTTGCGTAGTAGACATCAAGCTCTTTTCTGGCGCCGTTGCCGGGGAGGTTAGCGCTTGAAGGTATATCTTTAGATCTTGCAATCGAATCTTTTTGTTTCTTGTTTTATCACTAGTTTAGTCTATAAAAGAAAATTACAAAAAAATGGAATTGAGGGTACCTCATATGCTTCATCTTTTTAATATCTTTCATGAAAATAAGGATTCCGATAATTGTGCCAAAGTGTTAGAAGAAGAATGCATTAGAATGTTTGGCACTAAATCTTTGAATGATGAGCATTATTGCAATGTTATTAGTATGAACTCTTTGAATATCCATAGTACTAATGATGATTGCACTAGTCATGATGAAAATGTCTCTCATAAGCATGTCAACTTTTGTGGAATACATAGAGCTTGCAAGCACACACCAAATAGGGAAGATAGATTTTGCAAGAGGCATAAGTATCTGGAAACTAAATGGTTGCAAGAAAGGCTCGATGATTGTGCTGAAATATTCAATATTTATTGCCATCCTTGTGAACTCTGCAGTGAACATGGTCATTTAAAACTCCAGTGCTATTTGTTTCATGATCAAATCGTGTCCAAAAATTGTGATAACTTGATTAACCTTGAGCATCATAAGGAGCTTAGTATTCTTTTGGGGTATGAAGAAATGAAACGTATAACTGAGGGTATTCCAAAATTTAATCTTGATAGATTTCTTGATTTTGATCTAGAGGAAATTTATATGTATTGTGCGGTGAATTGCATTGAAAATCCTTATATTGCCAATTACATAAAGTCAAGAAAACAAATAGAAGATGTAGAGAATACTAATGAAAGGGAAGAGATTTCCCCATATCCTCCTATTCTTTCTTATGATGAATCAGATAACGAGGAGGAGCTTTCTATTCAACCAATCTCACTAATAAAGAGCTCCAAAAAGAGGAATAAACCCACACATGATGTGAAGAAGAAAAAGAAAAGAAGGAGAAGAAAAGGTAAAAAGGCATCCCTCCCAAATGATGTTGCTTCTATTACTCATTGTGATGATGATAATTGCTATACTACTATTGGTGCTATCCATACTATTAATGATGAGAGTGATTATGCTTATGATACGAAAAGGCCCAAGCTTGGGGATGCTATGTTTGATGAGAATGACTTGTTTGAGAATGTATTTGCTGCAGTTAATGTTTGTCCCAAGCTTGGGGATGCTATGTTTTATGAAGATGATATGTTTAACCTCCCAAGTTTGGATATGCAAATTTACTATGATGATAGCATGCCTCCTATTTATGATGCTTATATTGATGAAAGTGGGTTTGGAAGAGTGTTACCTTTAGGAAGTAATGATCCCACTATTTTGGAGGGTGTTGAATATTATTGTGACAATTATAAAAGTGGATTTTGAGAGGTCATGACTTTATTTAGTAATGATTCCACTATTTTGGAAGAGGTTTCAATCGATTATGATGAGAACAAAGTTGCTACTTATGATAATTATTGTGATGATACGTATGCTATAGAAAGCAGTGATGATTATAATTATAAAACATGTCATGATTATGACTACCCTTTTTCTGAACATTACTCTTTTAATGTGGAAACAATTTATAGTATTCGAGTCTCTTATGATACTCCCACTATTCCGAACGAGAAGAATTTTGCTTATGTGGAGAGTAATAAAATTTCTATGCTTGTAGATCATGAAAAGAATGCTTTATGTGATAGTTATATTGTTGAATTCATTCATGATGCTACTGAAAATTATTATGAGGGAGGAACATATGCTTGTAGGAATTGCAATAATATCAAGTTTCCTCTCTATGTGATTAAAGTTTTAAAGTTATGCTTGTTTTGCCTTCCTATGCTAGTTGATTATTGTTCCCATAAATTGTTTTCTCACAAAATACCTATGCATAGGAAGTGGGTTAGACTTAAATGTGCTAGTCATATTCTTCATGATGCTCTCTTTATGTTTCAATTCTTATCTTTTATGTGAGCATCATTGAAATCATCATGCCAAGCTAGGGGCGTTAAACGATAGCGCTTGTTGGGAGGCAACCCAATTTTTATTTTTGTTCCTTGATTTTTGTTCCTGTTTAGTAATAAATAATTTATCTGGACTCTGTTATGATTGAGTTTTTATGTTTTAATTAGTGTTTTTTCCAAGTAGAACCTTTGGGAAGACTTGGGGAAAGTCTTTGCGATCTTGCTGTGAAAAACAGAAACTTTAGCGCTCACGAGATTTGCTGCCATTTTTTAATGGAGAGTGATATTTAGTTAATTATTTTTGCAGATGATTAATAGATAAATTCCTCACGTCCAGGAATTTATTTTAGAATTTTTGGGGTTCCAGAAGTATTCGAAACCTACAGATTACTACAGATTGTTCTGTTTTTGACAGATTCTGTTTTTCGTGTGTTGTTTGCTTATTTTGATGAATCTATGGCTAGTAATAGAGTTTATGAGCCATAGAAAAGTTGTAATAAAGTAGGTTTAACACAAATATAAATAAAGAATGAGTTCATTAAAGTACCTTGAAGTGGTGGTTTGTTTTCTTTTACTAAAAGAGCTCACGAGTTTTCTGTTAAGTTTTGTGTTGTGAAGTTTTCAAGTTTAGGGTAAAGATTCGATGGACTATGGAATAAGGAGTGGCAAGAGACTAAGCTTGGGTATGCCCAAGGCACCCGAAGTTAATATTCAAGTGCAACCAAGAGCCTAAGCTTGGGGATGCCCCGGAAGGCATCCCCTCTTTCGTCTTCGTTCATCGGTAACTTTACTTGGAGCTATATTTTTATTCACCACATGATATGTGTTTTGCTTGGAGCGTCAATTTATTTTGTTAGGATTTTATTGATGTTATTTAGAACAATGTTTTGCATCTTTTATTTCAATAAAAGTGGCATTGATAGTCTTTACTATGCCTATTTTACAAGTCTTCATGTTGCTGTTTGAAAACAAAAAGTTTACTGTTGTTGCAAAAATTCCCTAGAAAATTCAGAATGTGATAAAATGTTGAAACCTTTTGCATATTAAGCTCTGATAAATTTAATACAGTGGGAATTTTCTTTCATAATTTTTGGCGCTAGGGAAGTATGGATCTTGTTGCATTATTTACAGACTGTCTTGTTTAGGCAGATTGCTGTTATGTTTGCTTCTTTAATGATTCTATTTGAGGATAGAACTATTAAATATGCAGAGGCATTTAGTATGCAATGTTGAATAATAATTTTAGTGATTTGCTACAGTAGATTATGATAAGGTTTTTGCATTGGTTTTATACTAACTTATATCACGAGTCCTTGTTGAGTTTTGTGTGGATGAAGCTTTTGAGATTTAGGGAGACCGTGATATGAGAGGAATTAAGGAGACACAAAAGCTCAAGATTGGGGATGCCCAAGGCATCCCAAGATAATATTTCAAGAAGTCTCAAGCGTCTAAGCTTGGGGATGCCCTGGTTGGCATCCCACATTTCTTCTTCGACAACTATCGGTTAGTATCGGTTGATCCTAAGTTTTTGCTTCTTCACGTGATGTTTGCTATTCTTAGAATGTCATTTTATTTTGTTTTGCTTGTTGTTTGAATAATATCTCAAGATATGAAATCCTAAAATGGGAGAGTCTTCACATAGCTAAATAATTATTTAACTACTGATTGATCTTCACTTATATCTTTCGGAGTAGTTTGTTATTCATTCACGTGCTTCACATATATCCTATGAGTAAATGGTTGAATGAATTGAATATAATAAATCTTAAATTATATATGTTTCATATTCTTATCCCATGGGGAGTAATGACTTCACATATAAGAAGTAGAGGTGGTAAATTTATTGAAGGTTAGCAAACATTGTATTGGTCACTTGAACAATTCATGAAGGAATATTGAGGGAAGAGAGATTTCACATATAAATATACTATCTTGGACATCTTTTGTGATTGTGAGCACTCACTAAAATATGACATGTTAAAAAGTTGATGTTGGACAAGGAAGACAACGTAATGGGTTATGTTTTCTTATATCTGAAATAAAGTATATTGTCATCTATCATTCAACATGTTGAGCTTGCCTTTCCCCCTCATGCTAGCCAAATTCTTTGCACCAAGTAGAAATACTACTTGTGCCTCCAAACATCCCTTAAACCAGTATTGCCATGAGATTCCACCATACCTACCTATGGATTGAGTAAGATCCTTCAAGTAAGTTGTCATCGGTGCATGCAATAAAAATTGCACTCTAAATATGTATGATCTATTAGTGTGGAGAAAATAAGCTTTATACGATCTTGTGATGTGGAAGTAATAAAAGCGACGGACTGCATAATAAAGGTCCCTATCACAAGTGGCAATATAAAGTGACGTTCTTTCACATTAAGATTTTGTGCATCCAACTATAAAAGCGCATGACAACCTCTGCTTCCCTCTGCGAAGGGCCTATCTTTTATTCTTGTCTTATACCTTATGCAAGAGTCGTGGTGATCTTCACCTTTCCTTTTTACATTTTATCCTTTGGCAAGCACATTGTGTTGGAAAAGATCCTGATATATATGTCCAATTGGATGTAAGGCATCATGAACTATTATTGTTGACGTTACCCTTGAGGTAAAAGGTTGGGAGGCGAATCTATAAGCCCCTATCTTTCTCTGTGTCTGATTAAAACTTTGAACCTACAAATATCATGTGAGTGTTAGCAATTGTGAAATACTAAATGATAGTTGAGTATGTAAAGTTTGCTGAATCAAAGCTCTGACATAGACCCTTCCTGAAAATAAGATGAATTGTAATTGTTTGATGACTAATAACACGGTTTGTTAGTTTTCAAGCAAGTTTATGATCTATACTTTAACATGTGAATAGTTTGTTACTTGATCATGAGAAGCTTTATGATATGAGCCATTGTTGTGACATATAATGATGCTAGAAAAGGTGATTGAAATTATCATTAATCAAACTTGTGCACCTGCTAGCATTCACACTTCATAAATTATTTCTTTTATCATTTACCTACTCGAGGACGAGTAGGAATTAAGCTTGGGGATGCTGATACGTCTCCAACGTATCTATAATTTATGAAGTATTCATGCTATTATATTATCTGTTTTGGATGTTTATGGGCTTTATTATACACTTTTATATTATTTTTGGCACTAACCTATTAACCGGAGGCCTAACCCAAATTGTTGTTTTCTTGCCTATTTCAGTGTTTCGAAGAAAAGGAATGTAAAACAGAGTCCAAACGGAATGAAACCTTCGAGGGAGTTATTTTTGGAACGGAAGCAATCCAGGAGACTTGGAGTAGACGTCGGGGAAGCTTCCAGGAAGCCACGAGCTAGGGAGGCGCGCCCCCACCCTCATGGGCCCCTCGTGGCTCCCCTGACCGACTTCTTTCGCCTATATATATATATCAATATACCCTAAAAACATCGGAGAATAGAATAGATCGAGAGTTCCGCCGCCGCAAGCCTCTGTAGCCACCAAAAACCAATCGGGACCCTGTTCCAGCACCCTGCCGGAGGGGGGGGATCCCTCACCGGTGGCCATCTTCATCATCCCGGCGCTCTGCATGACGAGGAGGGAGTAGTTCACCCTCGGGGCTGAGGGTATGTACCAGTAGCTATTTGTTTGGTCTCTCTCTCTCTCTCTCGTGTTCTTAAGTCGACACAATCTTGATGTATCGCGAGCTTTGCTATTATATTTGGATCTTATGATGTTTATCCACCTCTACTCTCTTGTGATGAATTGAGTTTTCCCTTTGAAGTTATCTTATCGGATTGAGTCTTTAAGGATTTGAGAACACTTGATGTATCTCTTGCATGTGATTATCTGTGGTGACAATGGGATATCACGTGATCCACTTGAGGTATGTTTTGGTGATCAACTTGCGAGTTTCGTGACCTCGTGAACTTATGCATAGGGGTTGGCACACGTTCTCGTCTTGACTCTTCGGTAGAAACTTTGGGGCACTCTTTGAAGTTCTTTGTGTTTGTTGAATAGATGAATCTGAGATTGTGTGATGCATATCGTATAATCGTACCCACGGATACTTGAGGTGACATTGGAGTATCTAGGTGACATTGGGGTTTTGGTTGATTTGTGTCTTAAGGTGTTATTCTAGTACGAACTCTAGGATCGATTGAACGGAAAGAATAGCTTCATGTTATTTTACTACAGACTCTTGAATAGATCAATCAGAAAGGATAACTTTGAGGTGGTTTCGTACCCTACCATAATCACTTCGTTTGTTCTCCGCTATTAGTGACTTTGGAGTGACTCTTTGTTGCATGTTGAGGGATAGTTACATGATCCAATTATGTTATTATTGTTGAGAGGACTTGCACTAGTGAAAGTATGAACCCTAGGCCTTGTTTCCTAGCATTGCAATACCGTTTACGCTCACTTTTATTACTTGTTACCTTTCTGTTTTTATAATTTCAGATTACAAAAACCTATATCTACCATCCATATTGCACTTGTATCACCATCTCTTTGCCGAACTAGTGCACCTATACAATTTACCATTGTATTGGGTGTGTTGGGGACACAAGAGACTCTTTGTTATTTGGTTGCAAGGTTGTTTGAGAGAGACCATCTTCAACCTATGCCTCCCACGGATTGATAAACCTTAGGTCATCCACTTGAGGGAAATTTGCTACTGTCCTACAAACCTCTGCACTTGGAGGCCCAACAATGTCTACAAGAAGAAGGTTGTGTAGTAGACATCAATGATCAGCTTATCTATGAATATTATTTGAATCTTGTCTGAATTATTATATACATGATTTGATATCTTTGTATTTCTCTTTGAATTATCGGTTTGGTTTGGCCAACTACATTGGTTTTTCTTGCAACGGGAGAGGTGCTTAGTTTTGGGTTCAATCTTGCGTGATTTCACCTAGTGACAAAGTAGGGGTAGCGAGACACGTATTGTATTGTTGCCATCAAGGGTAAAAAGATGGGGTTTTCATCATATTTCTTGAGTTTATCCCTCTACATCATGTCATCTTACTTAAGGCATTACTCTGTACTTTATGAACTTAATACTCTAGATGCATGCTGGATAGCGGTCGATGTGTGGAGTAATAGTAGTAGATGCCGGCAGGAGTCAGTCTACTTGACACAGACGTGATGCCTATATGCATAATCATTGCCTTGGATATCGTCATAACTTTGTGCTTTTCTATCAATTGCTCGACAGTAATTTGTTCACCCACCATATTATTTTCCTTCAAGAGAGAAGCCTCTAGTGAAACCTATGGCCCCCGGGTCTATTTTCCACTACACATTTTCAGATCTATATACCAAAAATACCTTTCTGCAATTTATTTACTTTTATGTTTTAGTAATCTTTTATATCTATCTATATCAGATCTCACCTTTGCAAGTGACCGTGAAGGGACTGACAACCCCTTTTTCGTGTTGGGTGCAAGTGTTTGATAGTTTGAGTAGGTGCATATATTGGGGACTTGCGTGTTTCTCCTAGTGGATTGATACCTTGGTTCTTAATTGAGAGAAATACTTATCTCTACTTTGTTGCATCACCCTTTCCTCTTCAAGGGAAAAACCAACGCAAGCTCCAGAAGTAGCATAGTTCTGCACTTGATTCACCTTCCGTTTTGAGTAAGCTTGCAACACCACCATCTGTTATTAATCTTGATATGTCGCAAGTAATTGATCATGCTACTTCTGCTATGAATGATGCTAGTACTTTTCTTGATGATTATGTGCCACTGCGTGAATTTTTTGATGAACAACTTGCTAAAGCTAAAGAATTTGAGAGTCCTGAAACTGATGAAATTATTGAAACTAAAAATTATGAAACACCTGTTAGACCTATATGAAACACCTGTTAGACCTAGCTACCCTAGATATGAATTGCCTGACATACCTGAGGGTTATGTTATGGATGGAGAGGTGATACGTCTCCAACGTATCTATAATTTATGAAGTATTCATTCCATGTTTACAACAATTTTATATGGTTTTGGTATGATTTGATTAGAACTAACCCGGACTGACGTTATTTTTAGCAGAACTACCGTGGTGTCGTTTTCTGTGCAGAAATAAAAGTTCTCGCAATGGGCTGAAAATTTATGGTGATTTATTATGGATCAAAAGAGACACCCAAAGCACCGGAGCTGGGCCAGGAAGTGGCCAAGGGAGCCACAAGCCTGGGGGGCGCGCCCACCCCCCTAGGGTGCGCCCCCCCGAGCTTGTGGGCCCTCGGGCACCCTCCTGGCATGAGATCGATGCCAAAAATTCCTATAAATGCCCCAAACATAAAAAAGAACCCTAGATGAGAAGTTCCGCTGCCACAAGCCTCTATATCCATGAAAACTCAACTGGGACCCCGTTCCGGCACCCTGATGGATGGGGAAATCATCCCCGGAGGCCATATTCATCTTCCCGGCGGTCACCATGATGAGGAGGGAGTAGTTCACCCTCGGGGCTGAGGGTATGTAGCAGTAGCTACGTGTTTGATCTCTCTCTCGTGTTCTTGATTTGGCACGACCCTGATGTAACGCGAGCTTTGTTAATATATTTGGATCTTATGGTGTTCTTCCCTCTTTACCTTCTTGTGATGAATTGAGTTTTTACCTTTGAGGTTTCACTATTATCGGATTGATTACTATTATGGATTTTAGAACACTTGATGTATGTCTTGCATGTGGATACCCTTGGTGACAATGGGGTGTTCTATCGATTCACCTGATGTATGTTTTGGCACTCAACCCGCGGATTCCCGAGGTGACATTGGGGTAATCTATGCATAGTGGTTGATGCACGGTTTCGTCCTTGTTTCTCTGGTAGAAATATTGGGGCACTCTTTGAGGTTCTTTGTGTTGGATTGAATATTACGAATCTGAAGTTGCTTGATGAATATCGTTTAATTGACCCACGGATACTTGTGGTGACATTGGAGTATCTAGGTGACATTAGGGTTGATTGATGTGTTTTCATATGGTGATATTTTAGTACGAACTCTAGGGCTGTTTGTGACACTTATAGGGATAGCTCAAAAGATTGACCGGAAAGAATAACTTTGAGGTGGTTTCATACCCTACAAATAATTTATTCTTATGTTCTCCGCTAGATAAGAATTTGGAGTGTCTCTTTGTCGCATGTTGAGGGATTGCCATATGATTTAATTATGTTAGCACTGTTGAGAGATTGCACTAGTGAAACTATGAACCCTAGGCCTTGTTTCAAGCATTGCAATACCATTTTTGCTCACTTTTGTTACTAGTTACCTTGCTGTTTTTATATTTTCAGATTACAAAAAGCTACATATACCATCCATACTACACTTTTATCACCATCTCATTGCCGAATTAGTGCACCTATACAATTTACCATTGTATTGGGTGTGTTGGGGACACAAGAGACTCTTTGTTATTTGGTTGCATGGTTGTTTGAGAGAGACCATCTTCATCCTATGCCTCCCACAGATTGATAAACCTTAGGTCATCCACTTGAGGGAAATTTGCTACTGTTCTACATAACTCTACGCTTGGAGGCCTAACACGAGTCTAAAAGAAGAAAGGTTGTGTAGTAGACATCAAGCTCTTTTTTGGCGCCGTTGCTGGGGAGGTGAGTGCTTAAAGGTATATCTTTAGATCTTGCAATTGAATCTTTTAGTTTCTTGTTTTATCACTAGTTTGGTTTATAAAAGAAAAGTACAAAAAATGGAATTGAGGTTTCCACATATAATTCATCTCTATAATGTCTTTCGTGAAAATGATGGAAAGGAAAATTGCGCTCAATTGTTAGAAGAAGAATTCAATAAAATGTTTGGCATAAAAACTTTGAATGGTGAGCATGATTGCAATGCTGTTAGTATGAATTATTTGAATATCCATGATGCTATAATGATATGCAAAACCATAAGCTTGGGGATGCTATGTTTGAGTCCCCCAAGTTTTGATGAGAATGTTTATTATGATGATATCATGCCTCCTATTTATGATGATTATATTGATGAAAGTGGGTTTGGAAGAGTGTCAACTCTAGGCACTAATGATCCCACTATTTTGGAGGGTGTTGAATCTTATTTTAATAATTATGAAAGTGGATTTGTAGAGGTCATAGATTTATTTAGTGATGAATCCACTATTTTGGAAGAGGTTTCAATTGATTATGAAAACAAAGTTGCTATCTATGTGATTATTGTGAGGGCATGTATGCTATAAAGAATAATGATAACCAGGAAACTTGTCATCATGCTTTTAATGCTAAAATTGATTATCCCAATCAAGTATCTCATGATAGTTATTTTGTTTAGTTTTCTCCCACTATTACGAATGAGAAGAAAATTACTTACATGGAGAGTAGTAAAATTTCTATGCTTATTAATCTTGAAAAGAATGATTTATGTGATAGCTATATTGTTGAATTCATTCATGATGCTACTGAAAATTACCATGAGGGAGGAACAAATGCTTTTGCATATCTCAATAATATCAAGTTTCCTCTCCATGTGTTGAAAGTTTTGAAGTCATGCTTGTTTTGCCTTCCTATATTTGGTAGTTGATTCTTGTTCCCATAAATTGTTTGCTCACAAAATCCCTTTGCATAGGAAGTGGGTTAGACTTAAATGTGCTTGCCATGTGATTCATGATGCTCTATTTGTGTTTCAATTCTTTACTTCTATGTGAGCATCATTGAAATCATCATGCCTAGCTAAAAAGGCATTAAAGAAAAACGCTTGTTGGGATACAACCCCAAAATTACCCCTGCTGTTTTTCTGTGTTCACATGATTAAGCTGTTGTATTAATCATGTTTTATAGCTTTCGTTCCAATAAAGTGGCAAGTAAAGCCTTTGGGATAGTGTAGATGATAGTTGACTTGATTTTGTGCAAAATTAGAAAATTTTGCGTCTAGTAGCAGAATTGTTGAGATTTGCTGGAGCGTGATAAAATCCTAAATTTTATACAAATGATTGATATACAAATTTTCTACATTGTCCTAATTTTTATAAATTTAGGATTTACATAAGAACTATCATTGTTCAGATCATTACAGACTCTTCCGTTTTTGACAAATTCTGTTTTCAACGCATAGTTTGCTTGTTTTAGTGTTTCAATAGCTTATATTGAGTGATATAAATTGTGGAAATAATAAGTTACAATTGGAATTGTGTGAGAAAAATTATGAATCTTGTCTTTGATAGTACCCAAGGGAATGATTTGTTTTATCATACTAACCTATCTCACGAAGTTCTATTAAATTTTGTGTGATTGAAGTTTTCAAGTTTTTTGGTGAGATATCGACATGAGGAGAATAAGGAGTGGAGAGACCCTAAGCTTGGGGATGAAAAAGGCACCCCAAGGTATTATTCAAGGAATACCGGAACAACTAAGCTTAGGGATGCCCCGGAAGGCATCCCCTCTTTCGTCTTCAACATTATCGGAAACCTTACTTGGAGCTATATTTTTATTCATCACATAATATGTGTTTTGCTTGGAGCATCATTTTATTTTGGGTAGATTTGCTTGTTGTTATTTAGAATAATGTTTTGTATCTTTTATTTCAATAAAAATGTCAAGTATAGCCTTTGCCATGCTTATTTTGCAAGTCTATAGGTTGTTTTGAAAACAAAAGGTTTTATATTATTGTATAAATACTTCTGGAAAATCAGAATGTGATAAAATCTTGAAATTTTTACACGGCATGATATGACAAATTTTCTACAGTGTGGTAATATTTCATAATTTTTGCAGTTAGAGAAGTATGAATCTTCTTGCATTCTTTACAAACTGTCCCGTTTAGGAAAATTGCTGTTATGTTTGCATTGTTTGCATATGTTTGCGTATTTAATGATTCCATTTGAGTATAGGAGTATTAAATATGCAGAGGCATTTAGTATGCAGTGTTAATTATCATTTTAGTGATTTGCTACAGTAGAGAATGATAAGGTTATGCATCGATTTATACTAACTTATCTCATGAGTTCTAGTTGAGTTTTGTGTGGATGAAGTTTTTAAGAATTAGGGAAACCGTGATATGAGAGGAATTAAGGAGACACAAGAGCTCAAGCTTGGGGATGCCCAAGCCATCCCTAGTTAATATTTCAAGAAATCTCAAGCATCTAAGCTTAAGAATGCCCCAGTTGGCATCCCACCTTTCTTCTTCAACAATGATCGGTCAGTTTTGCTTGAGCCTAAGTTTTTGCTTCTTGACATGATATGTGCTATCCTTGGAATGTTATTTTATTTTGTTTTGCTTGATGTTTTAATAAAATACTTAAGATCTAATTTTTTAGAGAGAGTCTTCACATAGCTACCCATTTACTTAACTACTCGCTTGATCTTCACTTATATCTTTTTGGAGCAGTTTGTCATTTACTCTTGTGCTTCACTTATATCCCATAAGTAAATGGTTGAATGAATTGAATATCATAAATATGAATACATATATATATATTTCATATGCTTATCCCATGGGTAGTAATGATTTCACATATAAGAAATATAGGTTGTAAAATTTATTAAAAGTTAGCAAACACAACATTGGTCACTTGAACTATTCATGAAAGAATATTGAAGGAAGAGAGATTTCACATATAAATATACTATCTTGGACATCTTCTATGATTGTGAGCCCCATTAATTATTTTCAAACTTGATAAAATTAGTTGAAGTTGGACAAGGAACACAACGTAATGAGTTATGTTTGGGTATATTTGTATAGAAGTTATATTGTTATGGATCCTCCAACATGTGGTGCTTGCTTAGGATCTTTTTCTAGCCAAAAATTGTACTAAGTAGAGATACTACTTGTGAACCCAAAAACCCTTAAACCCAGTTTCTTGCCGTAAGTGCCCACCATATCTACCTATGGATTGAATAAGATCCTTCAAGTAAGTTGTCATCGGTGCCAAAAGCAATAAAAATTGCTCCTAAATATGCATGGATCTTTTATTGTAAGGGAAAATAAGCGTTGTACGAACTTGTGATGGTAAAGAAATAAAAGCGACGGGCTGCAAAATAAAGGTTGCTATCACAAAGGGCAATATAACGTGACGTTCCTTTGCATTAAGGGCTTGCACATCTAAAAATAAAAAGCGCATGACAACCTCCGCTTCCCTCTGCGAAGGGCCTATCTTTTACTTTTATGTATTTAGTTTTAGGCGAGAGTCAATAGTATTCCGTCTCATTTCAACCTCAATCATTCTCTAGTTGGCAAGTATCATGTGGTGGGGAAAGATCCAAGCATATATGGCCAATCAAATATATCGGATCATGAATTAATATTGTCGACAATTATCTATATGATAAATAAGTTGGGAGGCAAAACATTAAGCCCCTATCTTTCTCTGTGTTTGATGGATGCTATTTGTTCTAAAAATATGCTTTGAGTGTTAGCAATCATGGAAGACTATATGATAATGGAGTATGTGGAATTTGCTAAATCAAAGCTCTTACATAGACCCTTCATGAAAATTAGATGAATTTCAATTGTTTGATGACTGAGGACATAGTTTATTAGTTTTCAAGAATGTTTATGGTCTATACTTTAACTTGTGAATAGCTTGCTACTTGATCATGAGAAGTTTTACGAGATGAGCTATTGTTTACGATATATAATGATGCTAGAAAAAGTGTTTGGAACTATCATTGATCAAACTTATGCACTATGCTGGCAGTCACACTTCATAAATTATTTCTTTTATCATTTACGTACTTGAGGACGAGCAGGAATTAAGCTTGGGGATGCTGATACATCTCCAATGTATGTATAATTTATGAAGTATTCATGCCATGTTTACAACAATTTTATATGGTTTTGGTATGATTTGATTAGAACTAACCCGGATTGACATTGTTTTCAACAGAACTACCATGGTGTCATTTTTTTGTGCAGAAATAAAAGTTCTTGGAATGGGCTGGAAAATTACGATGATTTTTTATGGACCAAAAGAGACCCCCGAAGCACCAGAGCTGGGCCAGGAAGTGGACGAGGGAGCCTCAAGACTGGGGGCGTGCCCCCCGAGCTTGTGGGCCCCTCGGGCACCCCCTTGGCATGAGACCAATGCCAAAAATTCCTATAAATACACCAAACATCGAAAAGAACCCTAGATGAGAAGTTCCACCGCTCCAAGCCTCTGTATCCACGAAAACTCAATCGGGACCCCGTTCCGGCACACTGCCCGAGGGGGAAATAATCACCGGAGGCCATCTTCATCATCCCGGCGGCCACCATAATGAGGAGGGAGTAGTTCAGCCTCGGGGCTGACTGTATGTACCAGTAGCTATGTGTTTGATCTTTCTCTCTCGTGTTATTGATTTGGCAAGATCTTGATGTACCGCGAGCTTTGTTAATATATTTGGATCTTATGGTGTTCTTCCCTCTCTACCTTCTTGTGATGAGTTGAGTTTTTACCTTTGAGGTTTCACTATTATGGGATTGAATATTTTTATGGACTGAGAACACTTGATGTATGTCTTGCATGTGGATACCCATGGTGACAATGGGGTGTTCTATTGATTCACTTGATGTATGTTTTCGCACTCAACTCGCAGATTCCCGAGGTGACATTGGGGTAATCTATGCAAAGGGGTTGATGCACGTTTTCGTCATTCTTTCTCCGGTAGAAATCTTGGGGCACTCTTTGAGGTTCTTTATGTTGGATTGAATATTATGAATCTGAAGTTGTTTGATGCATATCGTATAATTGACCCACGGATACTTGTGGTGACATTGGAGTATCTAGGTGACATTAGGGTTGATTGATGTGTTTTCATATGGTGGTATTTTAGTACGAACTCTAGGGATATTTGTGACACTTATAGGAATAGCGCAAAACATTGATTGGAAATAATAACTTTGAGGTGGTTTCGTACCCTATGTTCTCCGCTTGATAAGAAATTTGGAGTGACTCTTTGTTGTATGTTGAAGGATTGGCATATGATTTAGCACTATTGGGAGATTGCACTAGTGAAAGTATGAACCCTAGGCCTTGTTTTCAAGCATTGCAATACCGTTTTTGTTCACTTTTGTTACTAGTTACCTTGTTGTTATTATATTTTCATATTACAAAAACCTATATCTACAATCCATAATACACTTTTATCACCATCTCTTCGCCGAACTAGTGCACCTATACAATTTACCATTGTATTGGGTGTGTTTGGTACACATGGGACTCTTTGTTATTTGGTTACAGAGTTGTTTGGGAGAGACCATCTTCATCCTTCGTCTCCCACAGATTGATAAATCTTAGGTCATCCACTTGAGGGAAAGTTGCTACTATCCTACAAAACTCTGCGCTTGGAGGCTCAACACGAGTCTACACGAATAAGTTGTGTAGTAGACATCAACCAACGCCCTGGAGAGGCAAACATCGCTGTTGAACCCTTTAATAGATCTGACGCAACTGACACCAAATCTCGTCATTGCGTACACACGGCGAGAAATCCTAACCTCGCTGCTCCAAGGAGACAACAAGAATCTACTCTAGAGTTTCGTCATCTATGTCCCGATGGACGAACTTCAGGAGGATCGGAGCTCGAAAGACAAACTCGAAGAAGAAGCATCATCATTCACCCGAATGCTACACCTGCGAGAACTAAACCCCTGACATAAACTACTTGCCGGAGTGATGGCATATGGATTCCCTCCCCTTCATCATCCGCCAGAGCGGTAGACAGTGGGGAGGAAAATCCATGAGCTCACCAGCGAAGTGTGGAACGGTGAGTTTGCCATGGTCATCGAGGGGAACGGGAGAAAAAGCTTGAAGACAAATTCACAAACAGAATTTGTTAAGTTTATTGATAAATGAATTAAATTCCAAAAATTGTGTGTATGATGCACAAGCATAAGTATTAAATCAAATATTAGAGACTAGCTCATCAATGCAGATTCATGAACCAATTGTGCTACAAAATAAATATTTAAGGTAGTTTATAAAATACTATATACAAGGACCAATTGCATCCGAATGCGCACATACCTCAAACATGAGCAACTTTGATGCAATACAATTTTGTTTTACGGACATAAGTTTGTAAGGGCATCTCCAACGCCGACCCGCAAACCTCCCGCATGTGTCTGGACCATGCTGACCGGATAAAGGAAGCCATCCTACGCTGGCCTGTATCGGTCCACGACGTGGTCCAACAGTGATTTCTCCCACAAATCAAAGACGAACGTGGGGGCCTTTGCCGCAGTCCGGATCGATCCCACTCCCGTTTCTGACCACCCAGGCCTGCCAAAAACCCATCACCTGCCTCCCCTGTGTTTTCCTTCTGATGCACGCGCCACTTACCGCGACAAATCCATGCCAGCCCAGAGCACGCGGAGGCCGGCATTGGTGTTGCGATGTGACCGGAGGGAGGCAGGCCGACGTGGCTAGCACCCCCTAGTCCAGGTCACCATCAAGTATAGGATAGTTTAGGGTTTTATTTTAAGGTATTTAGTTCACCAGATGAAATATATCCTAGTTTTAGTGAAATCCGTAGTGTTTATATCAAAATTCGCTCGGCTTATCGAATTTCGTCCAGTTGATTCGAATTGATGTGTTGTCAAAATGTATGCGACTATCATTGGACGGTGGTCTACCACATCCATATCTGTGGACGGATGCGGGAGGAATTTTGCTGGTTGCCGTTGGAGATTCCCTAACACATCACATACATCCAATAACAACGCAACTACTAGGGCTGTATGCTAGAGCTGCAAAACATAAGCCTTGTTCATTACAAAACATCTAATAGTCAAGTACATCACATTCATCGGAAGAATAATTTCATTAATAAAGGATTTCGTAGCAAATCGAACGTTAGATTTATTAACATGGCAAATCAAACATATGAGATGGCAAATTATATTGCTGCGAGGATGACAATTTCCTTTGCAAGCATGGCAATCCCTGACAAAGATTTACCATGCTTGCTAAAGAAAATTATCATTCTTTCAACAACATTGCCATACGAAACATTTGGTTTGTCAAATTTTTAGCAATCTTGTTAGTAAAAACGCACATGACTACCATACACAGTTGTTTCTCGTGATACTTTGCGTATTATTGTAGCGTCTTGACCTAATACGGTCAAGTCTATGTGCTTTCTGTGTTATCCCTGACTAAGTATGCTGGCACACATCATACATCGATGAAATACCATAACATCACATCTTTACCTCTTTATCTTACCTAATATTAAACGACAAAGACTTTCATAATTCTTCATAAGCTATACTTTTATAACCGTTGATTTTGTGATAACTATAAAGATCGACCGCTGAGATTTAAAATTAAATTTGCACACGTGTATATAAGAGAGAGAAAACGATGCGGGACACAATGAGCCCACGATTTCACCTCCCCGTATGTACTTTTGACCGATCTCATCTCCTTGCAATTATAAAAAAAACTCATCCTCTCCTAAAAAAAGAAAAACTTCTCCCTAGAAGCGTCGCCACATTCATCTCCCATCGATGCATCGCCGTCCCCCATTTCCAGGCTCCGCCGCCGCCCTCACCTCTCCGACTCGACGCTTGTGCTTCCAGATCGAAGCCCACGACAACGGCGCTCTCAAATCGATGACACGACACCCCTGGCTTGTCCTCATCAAGGAAGCGCGGCTTCCAGCGGGCGGCGATGAAGGAAAGTCCTTGGATCCGCGCTCCCGCAGCTGACGACGGCCATGACGAGGTTGCTCCAGAGGGGCGACCCCCATGACGAGAGAGGGCCCTCTGCGTACATGGCGCTTCAAGATGGGAATGGGCCGACCCGGACCTGGCCCTGTGGCCCCAAGGTCAATATGTGAGGCCATGGGTCAGCCCATTTCGACAAAAATTTATGGCCTCACTGACCCATTGGGTAAATGAGGCCGACCCAAAATTCAGTGAATTCACACTTACTTCTCTGAAAAATTGCCTGTGGTACACCACCAAACAGCAAGTAAGGAGTGGGTCTTTGCCTACACCAAAAATATCCCATGTCTGCAATCTACAAGATTCACAAAAAACTCCTATACATATACGCACCGAAACTACTGCAGAACTAACACTGAAACTATAGTAGTCTCACCTGTACGTACTGAAACTCCAACTGGATCTACACTGAATTCTGCAGTACTGTAGTTTATAGATTCTACTACACTGAAGCTCCTACTACAGAATCTACACATATACGCACTAACCAAGAACCAAAAGAGGACGATCTAGTCTGATATGTGCTTGGCTGGCAGTTGCGCTGGGAAGGGGAGGAAGCCGTCAAGTGAGCACAATCCAGAGACCGCGAAGGCTAGCGTGTGGCGAGCTGGACAGTTGGACGGCTACCGGGACGGCGAGCTCGACGACATCAGGAACGCAGGACGGCAAGCTCGACGGCAACCGGGACCGCAGGACAGTAAGCTCAACGGCGACTGAGACGAAGAACGGGAGTGCACCAGGAGTGGGAGGAACGACGACGGCGGCAGAGATGCTCGGGCCGGCTGGCGGTGGCAGAGATGCTCAGGGGCGGCCAGCAGCGACTAGCGATCTGACTGGGTCGACCCGTCTGATCCATTGGGTCGGACAGTGCCAGCTCCATTGACCCGTTTATCACTTAGGGCCAACCCATTTGGCCCATTGGCCTCGACTTTTTGGGCCGGGTCAGTGACCCAACGGGCCGACCGGGCCCATTCCCATCTTGAATTGGCGCTCACCCCCGGTTTCAGGTACCGCGCGCACCTCGCCTCTTCCACTCCTAATCCAGCTGATGATGTTTGGTGCGGAGATGTACATGCTGGCGTTGAACACCACAGATGGACAGAGGCTGGGCAGAACCCAGCCATGTACGTCCAGAGGCGGTTGCCGGACAGGCTGGAGGATGAGGATAGCGCGAGCGCGAGGCGGAGTACACAGGAGGTGACTGGGTCGCACTCGACATGCGGCGGATTCGGCCCACGCGGCCAGCGCGTCATACGGGTCCGCCAACGCCGCCCGAAATACCACCAGCAGTCCAACCCCAACACCTCCTTGTTCACCGGCATCGGCATGTCGCCCGTGACCAGCGCGGGCGCCCCGACGAGGAACGACAGGAGGAGAAGGAGCACACGCGTAGGAGCCGCCATTTTCTGATGGATGGTGGCAATGGTGGATTGTATGGAACAGAGGTGGCGATCGATGGGCAGATCTGGTTGGCTAGCAAGATGGTGCATGGTGCAGTGGTCGAGCTGGGCGTTTTGGTTACAGCATGGTGGAGGCAGGCGCGCAAGGACTGAGCAGCAACAACTCAGCGGCGGCATACCAGCAGAGATGATGCTCTGAATTAAGTACGATCTGGTTAATTTTGGCTTCAATCGTTGTCCCTTCGATCTGGAATAGACGACAGATGCGGGGCTCTTAAATTCCTCCTCCTGCTGTTCCTCGTCGTTGTTGTTCATTGTTGTCACACACAGCAAGTCACTCGATCTCTGTCCTCCATGAACCTGACTATCAGGAATTTATGCATGTCTGTCAAATTTTGTTTCATTGTTGTGTCGTGTGTAACTGTGCATACGTATGTTTAGACAATATAAATAGTGAGAGCGAATAAAATAGCTAGAACTCCACTACAGCTAGCTCGATGTCTCCAAAGTCATAAACAACTAGAAGAACTAGCTGTGTGTGACAACAACGAACTAAGTAGTGAGATAAGCACACTTCGAAAGTTACTTCAAACTAGCTGTAGCACATAGATTACACAATGGAAATTTCAAGATAGTTTTTGACGTCCTTTGATATGCCCATGAATAGTGAGTGCTGATTGGATGCACAAATCAATTGATGAGACGGACGAATTGATGAGGATAAACTGGGTCAAAAGTCAATGCCTTTTAACATTGACCAAACAAATGTAAAAAGTTACGAAGGTAAAACACATTGATGGCCATTGTATTTATGTAAAAAATTCACTTTCATCATTGTATTCGAGAATACGGTCACTATATACGTGTTTTGGTCACCGCAAAAAAATATACGTGTTTTGGTGATTATATGATCACTAGTTCATCATATAGCTCCGTATTTTATCTAAGTTTACCGGTCAGACTTCATACATGGCAAATAACTGTTGGTTCCTCGGTTCCACTCTTTCCACCACAGACGTCTCCTCCCACCGATTTTACTGTTGGTTTTATTTGATTTTCTTCCAAAACTTTTCCACGGTTTCCTCCGAATGAAGTGTTTTCCTCTTTTCTCTCATTCTGGCCCATGATAAATCAAAATCACAGAGATTCGTTAACCTCCTCATAAAGAAATCAAGTCATACGGGTAAAAAAAGATCATAACTTTTCATTTCCAAAAACAATCAACAGAACTAGATCAAACATTTTTCTATCCTTTCCCATAGTGGTATGTCTTTTAGGGTTGTCTAAATTTCATATTACCCAGAGTTCTCTGATGTCTCCGAATATGTTGATCTCACGAGGTAATAAGTTTTACAGCGTTAGCATACTTAGAATGAGAATCAAGTGTTAAAGCATGTAGTGTTTAGGAACTAAGTTCAAAATCATGTTGTCGGTTTTTTAAAATTCTAGGCTGCGTGCATTTCTTCTGGAATTGTTTGGGAAATATTCGAATATTCTTGATTTTCGTCTTTCTTACGCCTCTGATCATTACGCTAATATATATTTTGTCGTAATGCATGTACATTCAACTAGGGTATCAAGTAATTCTTCACCGATTCATCGATTAAATTGCTAAATGTTTCCCGTAGCAACACACGGCATTGTCCTAGTGTCAAAATAAGTACCGTTGATCTAGAGTATACCTTATATATCACAGTGAAAACAAAGCTTAAGGGTATGGAGTCCCATCAACACCAACGGTAAGTTGAGTGTAGACCATAAACCTATATCGTAACTCTTACCCGTTGGTAGAAATTATCTGCAACATGATAAGTTGCAGCCATGTAGATCAGTACGTTGAATGTACCGGCAAGACCACAGTTAAAACAGATGAAAAGGCTATTATGTATGCAATATGGTTGTGGTAGCTCCAAGTCTGAGTTTTTGAATAAAATCCAATTTTGTCCTAACTTGAAGTTTTCATTTGCATTTTAATACTATATGGATGTCATTTATGAGCTGGTTCCGCCAATCAATTCTCATTCCCAGGTCATAATAATCCCAAATTTCATTTAATTGGTAACCGTGTTGAGAATATCTAGACACTCAAATTCCAGTCGCTCAAATTGTCCGTAACTGGGGATACAACTAATTGATTATTTTAACACTCTACAGAGGTTTGCGGATTTTGTCCCGCAAGACTCTATCGCCTCCCTTGAAGTCCTCACACTGCCCGGTGTTTGAGAACAGGATGACTGAGACACGGTGTTTCCGAAATACTCAACTATGCTAGAGCCCATAATAGCTTGCGGATGCATATGGGAGCTTCTGGTCTTGAAAGATCCATCAATCTCTTTGCGCTTGGGTGGCCTTCCGTAAAACTGGGTGATCAGTGGTCAATCCCCTGGGTCCCTTGGTAAAACTGGGTGATCAGTAGTCAATCCCTAGGATCCCCTCTTGAGTCCATAGAACCGGGTGATCACTAGTCAATCCCTAGGGGCCCCTCTTGAGTCTCTAGAACCGGGTGATCACTAATCAATCCCAAGGATCCCCTCTTCTTGCTAGCAGTCCACCTAGAGGTGTATTGAAATCTTGAAGTCTTGTAGTCTTGAGGTTGATCCAGATATTATTATCACACTCACATCTCACATGAAACATTCATACCAATCCCCGTCTACTGAAGCATAGCTGCAACAAACTTAACAATGATTCCCGGGGCTTGGTGACAAGGGTATGGAAGCATTCTAGCACTTCTAGCAAGCATTCTAGCGTTCAAAATAACAATCAACAAATCGAAGCAATGAACAAAATAAAGTTGAAAACAAAAGAAAACAAATAAAATCCAAAGAAGACTTCAAAGGAAAACTATAAAGATTAACTACACACAACAAAAATAGTTTTGCCCTAACTAAAACTTAACACCAAGTTAAAACACTAAACTAATAGATTAACAAAAAAGAAATTATAAAACAACTAAGTTAAGAATTAAACTAGCAAAAGAAAAAACACATTAAAAGTTAAAATAAAACCTAAGTTATTAACTAGACAAGCTTTAACACTAAGAATTTAACTAAAACAATTTTATTTATTAGTAAAACATTGTTTTTATTAACTAGTAGAAGGTTTTATAAAAATAAACTAAGTGACAAAAATAACTACTTTAAAATAAAAGAAATCAATTTTTCTATCCCTAAAACTAGCATAAAGGTTTCTATTTTTAAACTCTAAGTTAAACATATCTAAAATACACAAAAATATTTTTTATTAATCACTAGTTAAATAAAAACTACTAGAAAGCAGGAGCAAAAAGAATTAATTAAAAACCTATTTTTTATTTAAAAGATATGAGCAATCTAGTGATTTGAACAAATTTCATCAAATTAAAATTTTAAAATATTCAAACTTGGCTCAAAATGAAACTACAAAAACTAGATAAATTTTTCGATCTAATGCAAAAAGATTCAATTAAGAACACTTCAAAACATAAAAGATATAAGCAAAATAAAAATACTAATTATTTTGAAATCTAAAAAGAAAACAGAAAAAAAACTAGGCGTCGGTCACTATGCTATGTGGCGCTCTGCTATTAGCTAGAGGGTGCGAGCGCGAGCGCGTGCGTGTGCGAGCGGACAGCCGGTCCCTAACCAAAAACGGTTCGGCCACAAAAGCTTCTAATCTAGATCGTTAGATCTAGATCTAACGGAGGGGAGAGGTGGCGGTGGCTTAGAGAGAGAGAGAGAGGGGGGGAGGTCTGGCGAGGGAGCCTCGGGGCGGTGGTCGGGGCGGCATCTCCGGTGGTCTCCCGGCTCGGCGGAGTGTGTGGGGAGGTGCGTCGGAGCGAGAGGGTCTCGTTGGTGTGCACATATGGTGGCGAGGGCGTCGGGTTGGTGTCGTTGGGTGGCAATGGCGGTGGCGATAGAGGCGAGCTCTGGTGAGCGATTGTGGGTGCGATAGTGCACGGGGAAGGGAGCTTTCGGGCGGAATGAGTGCGGGAGGGGGCTCCTTTTATAGGAGGTTGGCATGGCATAGGGGTGACGTCGATCGGAAAGAAATCTCGAGGGGTTGGGGTTGCCACGGCGGCGCCGGCGAGGTTTGGAAGGGGATCGGGGTGTAGGAGCAGGCGAGCGCCAGAGGGGATCGGGCGGTTGGCGAGTCCCACGCGTCTGTGAGAGAGAGGGGAGGGAATCGGATTGGATGACTGGGCCGTGGGGCGAATTGGGCCACTTGTAGTGGGCCTGCGTTGGGGTTTCCAAATAAATAGATTTTTCCTATTTTTGACTTAATAGAGAAAGAAAAAAAAGAAAAAAAAATATCCTATGGACATATTATATACCAAAATGATCAGGAGAAAATATGGAAAATAATGTACTAATTTCTAGGGGCAAGTAAAATACTTACAAAATATCAAAATTCAAACAATGCCACTATTGAAATAAAAATCTTTTTCAAAATAAAAAAATGATTTCATATTTATTTTCTCCTAATTCTTTCTTAAAAGGAATCATTTTACCTTCATTTCCATATTTTTATTTTAAGAGAAAAATAATTTGAATAAAAACTTCAAATAAGTTTGAATTTGAATTTTGAACCATTTGCAAATTCTTTTAAGTTTTTCCTTGGCCAAAAATATTTCAAATGTCTCTGAATATGTTGAAGGGTCATATCCCTTCTCTCTTTTTAATATGTTTTTAGAGAATTTGAAATTTGAAAACTCAAATTTCAACTAAAGTGAAAAGGGAATTTCAGAAAGAACTGAAGGGCTTTTCAATTCATTCTTTGAACTTCCAACTCTCTTTCTCAAAATTTAGAAGGAGTCGTTTTATCTTCTCTCAAGAAAATCATTGAGCCGCTTAAAGTTTTTGAATGTGAAATATTTTCAAATGGACTTCAAATCTTTTTCAAAAACCCTTTTCATTTATTTAATTGAAGAATGTAACACCCTTGATGCGGCTATATCTCCCACGTGTCGAAGCACGACTTAGAGGCATAACCGCATTGAAAGCAATGTCGCAAGTGAGGTAATCTTCGCAAACAACCCATGTAATACAATAAGGGAAAAGATACATAGTTGGCTTACAATCGCCACTTCACACAATTACATGAATAAAGTATTACATCACCCAAATACAATCAAGGTCCGACTACGGAACCAAAATAAAAGAAGAACCCCAAATGCGACAAGGTCCCCGATCGACCCCAACTGGGCTCCACTACTGATCAACTAGAACGAAACAACACAAAGGATAAGATCTTCATCGAGCTCCTCCTTGAGCTTGGTTGCGTCATCTGCTCGGACTCATCGGCACCTGCAAGCTGGTTTTTGGAAGTATCTGTGAGCCACGGGGACTCAGCAATCTCGCACCCTCGCGATCAAGACTATTTAAGCTTATAGGAAGGGTAAAAAGGTATGAGGTGGAGCTGCAGCAAGCGACTAGCATATATGGTGGCTAATATACGCAAATGAGAGCGAGAAGAGATGACAAAGCACGAACGAGAAACTATGATCAAGAAGTGATCCTAGAACAACCTACGTCAAACATAACTCCAACACCGTGTTCACTTCCCGGACTCCGCCGGAAAGAGACCATCACGGTTACACACGCGGCTGATGTATTTTAATTAAGGTCAACTTCAGGTTTTCTACAACCGGACGTTAACAAATTCCCATCTGCCCATAACTGCGGGCACGGCTTTCGAAAGTTCAAATCCCTGCAGGGGGTCCCAACTTAGCCCATGACAAGCTCTCACGGTCAACGAAGGATATTCCTTCTAGCAGGAAGACCCGATCAGACTCGGAATCCTGGTTACAAGACATATCGACAAGGTAAAACTAAACCAACAACACTGCCCGAATGTGCCGACAAATCCCGATAGGAGCTGCACATATATCTTTCTGAGGGCACACTCAGATTGTCCTAGGTACGGGTAGGCCAGCCCAGAGTTGCCCCTGGTGGCCACCGGTAGCTGACAGGTGGACCAACACTCAGAGGAGCACTGGCCCGGGGGGGGGGGGGGGTTAAAATAATGATGACCCTTGAGTTTGCAGAACCCAAGGGAAAGAAAAGGCTAGGTGGCGAATGGTAAAACCAATGTTGGGCATTGCTGGAGGAGTTTTACTCAAGGCGAACTGTCAAGGGGTTCCCATAATAGCCCAACCGCGTAAGGAACGCAAAATCCGAGAACATAACACCGATATGACGGAAACTAGGGCGGCAAGAGTGGAACAAAACACCAGGCATAAGGCCGAGCCTTCCACCCTTTACCAAGTATATAGATGCATTAATTAAATAAGAGATATTGTGATATCCCAACAAGTAAACATGTACCAACAAGGAACAACATCTCCATGTTCCCACAAGGAACAAACTTCAATCTTCACCTACAACTAACAACGCTATAAGAGGGGCTGAGCAAAGCGGTAACATAGCCAATCAACGGTTTGCTAGGACAAGGTGGGTTAGAGGCTTGGTTCAACAATATAGGAGGCATGATAAGCAAGTGGTAGGTATCGCAGCATAGGCATAGCAAAAGAGCGAGCATCTAGCAAAGCAAAGATAGAAGTGATTTCGAGAGTATGATCATCTTGCCTGAAATCCCGCAAGGAAGAAGAACGAGTCCATGAAGAAGACAAACGGACGTAGTCGAACGAATCCTCACAACACGACGTTATCGGAACCAACCCGAAGAAGCAACACCGGAAAGAAGCAAACAACATAGTAAACAACCCACAACAACATGGCACGATGCGCAAACAAGTATGATGCATGTACGGTTTAATGAGTCATGGCATGGCAAAGTGCACAAACAACCCTACAAATTAAGTGGAGCTCAATAAGCAACTCCGTTGCATAGTGAAGAAACACCACATTCAAGTTATTTAGTTCGATCTCGTTTATGTACCCAACAATATTAAATGTTGTTAGCATGGCAAGAGGGTGAAGCATAAGTAAAACTACCTATCTAGGCAAGTTTAAATGAGGCCGGAAACAACGAACAACAATTCTGGTAAATCCCCATATGCATATATTAGGTTTGGAACTGTTCCGCCCTAAACACAATTTTAGAGTTATTAAACATGCAAAGCAAGGTCACCATGTTAAACTAGGCATTTTTCTACCCCATTTACATATAAAGTTTGTTAGGTTTGGAGCTACGGTTATTTAGTTATGGAATTAAATCATTTTACATGGCATAGGGGCAAATATATGTAAACATCATTTTAAACATTTTAAACATAGATGAAAGTGGCATATTATTAATCTACACAAAATTCTGAGCAAGTTTCATATATAAATCATTTTAATATGATGCACGGTTATTAAGTTATTATATGCATGAACTAGGGGGACTTTTCTGTAAAACTGGCACTCTTTGGAAAATTGCTAAAAAATCGCAGATCTGAAAAAAAAACCCTTATGGGTCGAAACTGGCTGGCCCAACAGTGGAAGGGTGGTGCTCACGCTGGGGCTTGGCCCGGTTGGTGGAAGAAGCAGGCCGGGCGTTGCTGGAGGAGCGCATGCAGGCCTGGCGGGCGAGCGGGGAAAAAGGCCAGCTCGGGTCGCGGTCGATGGCAGCTGGACGCGGTCAACGCACCCGGGCGAGCGCTCATCCTCCTGCGGGCGAAACAGAGGACGGCGTCGAGGATCACTGGCGGGGCTCCTGCGGGTCACCGGCGAGGTGCAGGTGCGGCGGGCCTTGGACAACGGTGACATGGCTGACGAAGAGGCAGGGGACTAGCTGGAGATGGCCGTGCTCTTGGTCAACGGGAAAACGAGCGGCGTCCCAGGCGCGCGGACGCAGGAGGCCGAGGTTGTCGCTGGAGGTCTCCGGTGGTGTGGAGCTTGACGGCGGGGATGGCGCAGAACGGTTGGAACCGGGCGAGGCGACGGAAGGGAGCTACAAGGCCATGGCGTGCTGACGGAGGGTTGAGAAGACCACGTGAGGCGATGGCGAGCACAGGGGGCTTGGCGTCCTCGTCCTCGTCATCTCGGCGAAGGGCAAGGGGGCGGTGCTTGCCGTCAGGAGGTGTGAGGAAGGCCGGGACGGTCCTGATCTGGGCGGACCCAAGGCGGAGGAGCGGTTCCCGGTGATGATTTTGAAGGAAATATGCCCTAGAGGCAATAATAAAGTTATTATTTATTTCCTTATATCATGATAAATGTTTATTATTCATGCTAGAATTGTATTAACCGGAAACATAATACATGTGTGAATACATAGACAAACAGAGTGTCACTAGTATGCCTCTACTTGACTAGCTCGTTAATCGAAGATGATTATGTTTCCTAACCATGAACAAAAGAGTTGTTATTTGATTAACGGGATCACATCATTAGAAGAAGGATGTGATTGACATGACCCATTCCATTAGCTTAGCACCCGATCGTTTAGTATGTTGCTATTGCTTTCTTCATGACTTATACATGTTCCTATGACTATGAGATTATGCAACTCCCGTTTGTTGGAGGAACACTTTGTGTGCTACCAAACGTCACAACGTAACTGGGTGATTATAAAGGAGCTCTACAGGTGTCTCCAAAGGTACATGTTGGGTTGGCGTATTTCGAGATTAGGATTTGTCACTCCGATTGTCGGAGAGGTATCTCTGGGCCCTCTCGGTAATGCACATCACATAAGCCTTGCAAGCATTGCAACTAATGAGTTAGTTGTGAGATGATGTATTACGGAACGAGTAAAGAGACTTGCCGGTAACGAGATTGAACTAGGTATTAAGATACCGACGATCGAATCTCGGGCAAGTAACATACCGATGACAAAGGGAACAACGTATGTTGTTATGCGGTCTGACCGATAAAGATCTTCGTAGAATATGTGGGAGCCAATATGAGCATCTAGGTTCCGCTATTGGTTATTGACTGGAGACGTGTCTCGGTCATGTCTACATTGTTCTCGAACCCGTAGGGTCCGCACGCTTAAGGTTTCGATGACACTTATATTATGAGTTTATGAGTTTTGATGTACCGAAGGAGTTCGGAGTCCCGGATGAGATCGGGGACATGATGAGGAGTCTCGAAATGGTCGAGACGTAAAGATCGATATATTGGACGACTATATTCGGACATTGGAAAGGTTCCGAGTGATTCGGGTATTTTTCGGAGTACCGAAGAGTTACGGGAATACGTATTGGGCCTTATTGGGCCATACGGGAAAGAAGAAAAAGGGCCTCAAGGGTGGCCGCACCCCTCCCCTTGGTCTGGTCCGAATTGGACTAGGGAAGGCCCCCCCCCTTCCTTCCTTCTCCTTTTCCCTTTCTCTTTTCCTATTCCATATGGGAGGTGGAATCCTACTAGGATTAGGGAGTCCTAGTAGGACTCCACACTTGGCGCGCCCACTCCTAGGGCCGGCCTCCTCCTTCCTTGCTCCTTTATATACGGGGGCAGGGGGGCACCTCTACACACAAGTTGATCCACGTGATCATATTCTTAGCCGTGTGCGGTGCCCCCTTCCACCATAATCCTCGATAATATTGTAGCGGTGCTTAGGCGAAGCCCTACGACGGTAGTACATCAAGATCGTCACCACGCCGTCGTGCTGACGGAACTCTTCCCCGACACTTTGCTGGATCGGAGTCCGGGGATCGTCATCGAGCTGAACGTGTGCTAGAACTCGGAGGTGCCGTAGTTTCGGTGCTTGATCGGTCGGGCCGTGAAGACGTACGACTACATCAACCACGTTGTGCTAACGCTTCCGTTGTCGATCTACAAGGGTACGTAGATCACACTCTCCCCTCTCGTTGCTATGCATCACCAGGATCTTGCGTGTGCGTAGGAATTTTTTTGAAATTACTACGTTCCCCAACAGATTTGAGCATCGGCGGCCACGGAGCTCCATGTGTCGTTGTGTTCCCTGCGAGAGAGAGGAAGCAAGGAGATGAGAGGGAGAGAGAGAAAGGAAGGGAAGGGAGAAGAGACATGGGCGCAGGGTGAGGGGGGCCGGCCTGATGCAGCGGGCGGTGGCTCCGGCGAGGTCGAGGTGGTTGGATCGAGAGGTGGGGATCATGGGATGGCCTGGTAGGATCTGGATCGCTCCCGAGGAAGGAGGAGACTTGTTCGAGCGCTTCTTTTGGGCTGGTGGGGAGACCGAGGAGAAGGTGGAGGCTCTGGTTGGTTCGCTGGTGATCCCGAGGGGAACCAGAGAGAGTGGCGGCGGAGGGATTCGGAGGATGGGACAGGATAGGCTAGGGTTTGATCTGATATTTATATCAGATGAGTTTAGGTTAGGGGCTAACTCGTCCCTTCGATCAAAATCGGACGGTTGGGAAAAATAGGCTAGGGAGCCCAAATAAGAAAACGGTGATGTTTTGTAGATGTTTGGGGATGATCCGGATCCAACGGTGACGACTGCTCGGGCCGGGTCCGGGACAATTTCGGGCGCGCACGTGAGCGGTTCGATGCACTGTGCAGAGAGGGTTTCGGACCGTGCGGTCGCATCGGACAACTCCGGAAGCGAAGAGGGGAAGGAGGGCGGACTAGGTGGGCTGTGGCAAGACTGCGAGGGGGAGAAGAGAGAGAGGGCTCGGCATCTGTTTCCAGGGACCGAAAATGTCCGACGTTAGACCGACTATAATGTCGCTATAGTTTAACGGTTGGGCTATCAAACGAATCCCGAATGCGATGAAACTTGACAGGCGGTCTATCTACACTATAATAAGACCACACGTCAACTCTCATCCCATTCCGAGAACATTTTCTGGCCACTTATAAAATAATAAACCAGACATGCTGCGGGCGCGTGCAAGTGTGTCTGGGCTCAGAACGGACAGCGGAAGGAACGAGGAGACCGGGACGGATGCAAGTTTTGAAAAACATGATGATGCAATGCACATAATGATATGATGAAATGCAACACGCAAGCAAATGACATGGCAACGGCAGCGAATAACCGCAAGACACCTGGCACATCGGTCTCGGAGCGTTACAAACAAGTCATGTCATCTTCAGTCTGGGGTTTCGTGTTTGAATTGAATTTGAGTTCATGCAAGATGAAAGTTTGGGAAGTCTTTTTATTTCCTCTCGTTTAACTTTCAAAAAGTTTCAATTCCCACTCAATTTCACACAATCAATCACACACGCAATCATAAGTTCATAACCACTGAATAAGTATAACATTTTAAAATTTAAAATTTTGGGATGTTACAATTATTTTCGCAGTTGTATGCAAGTTTTTTTTTCGAGAGTACGAAAGTCATCTCTATTATTAAAGGAAGGTTGGTAGCGTGGCCTCCACCTCCTCCCCCAGTTTTTTTTTCTCCGCGCCTCCCCCTTCACTTTGGTTTACTTTTTCTGATAATTTCAACAGATGCTCCATAAAATAAAACCAATGTAAATAAAGTAACTTGAAATAGAAATAAAAATTTGATAATTTCCAAAACAACGGCATTCATTAACTCAATCAAATCAAATAAAATTAATTATTACTAAAATCTCAACTCAATTAAAACTTTCCTTGCCTTCCCTACCCATAACCAAATCAAATCAAATCTTACCAAAAAATCTTAACTAAATCTAAACTATTCTTATCTTCTCTTACCCATACTCAAATCAAATTAAATCTTATCAAAATTTGGAATACGATTAGTGTAGGTATAAGTCGGACATAATTGATGTTGAATCATTAGAATATTTATGTCCCTGTTGCAAGACACTGGCAAATAGCTAGGAAATATAGATTTGATGTGTTGCCAAGCCATATGTGGCATCAAAGCACGTGGAATTAATCTGCTAGATATGTGCATCCTTTTAGGAATGTGCAAGTCAACGTCTGGCAACAACCGGAAATGAATAAAACATGGATGGCAACGGCTAATAGATACAGCTAACCATGAGACGGAGCGTTTACCTGTGGGCGAAGAGATAACAACAACTTTAATTTAGCGAATGTCAAATGGAGAGGAAAGGGACACTACTGCCAGTAAGCAAGCAGCCGGAATCAGAAATCCCACGCCGCGCGCGCACACACACACATCTTTAAATATATATACACACCACGTTCGGAGGCCGATAGAAGTCCACAACTCGATCGAAAGCGGCCGCCATGGGAGCAGAGCCAGAGCTCGTCGACCCCGCCGTCGTCCTCGTGCCGTTCCCGGCGCAGGGCCACGTCACGCCGATGCTCCAGCTGGCGCGCGCGCTCGTCGCGCGGGGCGTCACGGCCACCGTCGCCGTGCCAGACTTCGTCCACCGCCGCATGGGTAGCGTCGACGTCGTCGGCGGCGTCGCGCTCGCGTCGATCCCAAGCGGCATCCCGGACGACGACGAAGAGCCACCGGGATTCGCCAGCATCGCGCACGCCATGGAGCACCACATGCCCGCGCACCTGGAGCAGATGCTAGCGCGGGGGGAGGCTCCTGGCGCCAGGGGTGCCGCGTGCCTCATCGTTGACGTCCTCGCGTCGTGGGCCGTCCCCGTGGCCTCCCGGTGCGGCGTGCCTGTCGTCGGGTTTTGGCCGGCGATGCTGGCGACTTTCGGCGTCGTGGCTGCCATCCCGGAGCTTCTTAGCAAGGGGTTCATCTCAGATTGCGGTATGCACCGATCTAACTATCCACGTCTCCTCCTCCTGGATCTTATTTTAACTACCAAGTATATATACCGTATTTTCACATGCATGATTAGCTTACGTTGCGCAGTGGCAATCACAAAATCACAAGGTTCTAGGAGATCCAATCCTACACATGGGTTCCGGGAACTATACATCTTGATGATATCTGTACTATTCTTACTTATATTTCTAGCAATAGCAAAAAAGTTAGTACACACATTAGTTGCGTCAATTAATCTGGATTGAAGGGAGTACTTACATTACATATGCATTAGCGTTTAGTGCATTGTAATCGTATGGTATTGATGATATGCTCGATGTACCAAAGGTAGACTGCTGCCTAGCTAGCTAGATGCCTAGATCCTACCAAATAGAGCTAAAGTGCTCACCGCGCGTCTTTGTTTATGTTAGGCGCTGTTAGTTCTACTTGTAATTAAGGTGGGTTGGCGATCAAGCATCTTTCTCACGGATAAAATAAGACTCGGCACATAAAACGGCATAACTTAAAAACCTGCCAAGACAACGATCGGTAGCATAGCATGAATTTAGCACGTCTGATTTGGGCCATTTTATTGATCAAGTAATAACATTACAAAGTCTGGCGAACCAACCCGTGGTTGGATGGTTAGAGAAACTGTGGTATCCTCAGCCTATCAGAGTTTAAGAAATTAATGCTCACATTTATTTCTGAATTTATTTTAGTATTTCCAGCAATGCGCATTTAGTGGGAGGAGACGTTTTCATCGACGACGAGGTGCCTACGGTGACTTTGTAAATTTCAAGATGATATGCCAGCTCAGTCTTTTGAAGGTGCTCATAGGGGTAGGGTGTGCGTGTGTGCGTTCATACGGATAAGTATATGCGCGTGTATATGAGCGTGTGTGTTTGTACTGTGTTTAAAAAAACATTACACAGTCTGAGTTGGGGCATTTCAAGCGCAGACTAACAAAGTTGACTTTAGCTTTAGGCCTTGAGCTATCAATCACCGAGTCAGCCTACGTTATCAGATAGCAGCACGTAGACGGTAGACGTGAACAAGAAATTGTTTCCCCGGTTTTATTTCATTTGTTTCTTCTTCACTAAAAAGGAAATTTTAATTCGGTACGCAGGCAGTCCCATTTCGACGGAAGGACTCAACAAAGATGAAGCGAAAGCAGACCTCCAGATCGCAAACAACCTCCGCATAGTACCCGAAGACTTGCAACTTGGCACCAAAGAGCTGCTGCCATGGCTCGTCGGCTGCGCTGCATCGCAGAGATCAAGATTCGCCTTCTGGCTCCAGATCCTACAGCGCGCCAAGAGCCTCCGCTGCCTCCTGGTCAACTCCTTCCCGGGCGAAGCCGCCGACGTAGTTTCCGGCCAGCACGGCGCACCACAGGACCTCCGAATTCTCCAGGTCGGACCACTGCTAACCGACGGACTGCTTGACGATCCGCACGAGTTGCCAGCAGAGAACCCTAGCATGTGGCAGGCAGATGGATCGTGCATGGATTGGCTTGACCAGCAACGTGCAGGGTCAGTGATCTACGTGTCTTTCGGGAGCTGGGTCGCGCCGATCGGGCCGGTGAAGATCAGCGAGCTGGCGCACGGCCTCGAGGCCACCGGGAGGCCTTTCCTGTGGGTTCTGAAGAACGATCCTTCGTGGCGAGCCGGCCTGCCCAGCGGGTACATGGAGACGGTGGCCGGCCGTGGCAAGGTCGTCTCCTGGGCGCCTCAGGGAGGCGTTCTTGCGCACGAGGCCGTCGGGTGCTACCTCACCCACTGCGGCTGGAACTCCACGCTCGAGGCGATACAGCACGGGGTCCGTCTCCTGTGCTACCCGGTCTCCGGTGACCAGTTTATCAACTCGGCCTTCATCGTTAAGATGTGGGAAATAGGGATCAGGCTCCGGAGCACTGGCAGAGGCGACGTGAAAGATTATATCGAGAGAATCTTGGAAGGAGAAGATGGAAGACGGTTGCAGGAGAAGATGAATGAGTTGAGGGAGAGGGTTGCGGTGGGTGAGGCGAGGTTTGTAGCCAAGAAGAACCTCAAGGCCTTTGTTGATGGAATTAAGAGAGATGACCTTGCTCCAGGGCATCTAGCCACATAATTAAGCTAGAAGAGTTCGACCCAATGCTTTATTTCTGTTGTCTCAGTGAATGCCGATTCAGCAAGGTTTATGCTGACATGATTTCTCAAGGGAACGAAATGCTTCATAGATCTAGCTAGATAAAATTATGCGCTTTGAGTAACATCGTATCCATATTTTCAATCAGTTTGCAACATGAACAATATTCAAAGAAGTTATATGATATACTAAATTTATTTATGGAAGCCACTCTTTATTGTTGTTGGAGTCTAAAGAGGAGGGGGGGGGGGGGGGGGTAGTGAGTACAAATTGACAAGGCTGACACATAAGTGTCATTTAGTAAATATTATTCAAAAGAGTATGGCGGCAAAAGACCGCGTACAAGGATATGTACATACGCACGTCCGTGCGTGAGGAGAAGTAGAGCCATCAAGAAAAGGCGACCACCTTATCACACTATTTATACAATCAAAGGTCTAAATAAAAGATAATGAGCTCGACTATAGCAATAGAGTGAAGATCATGTGCTCTCAAGACATTGGTATTCCTACCGTCCCAAATTTTCCATGGGATAGTAAGTAATAAAGGGCCTAGCCAAATGGTCAAGACTACTAGGTGGTGGAGCATGCCAAAAGTCATGGATGTTGGGGTGATGAGAGTAATAACCATATGTTGTCCGATTCTGCCGGACTAGAGGTAGGAGATGAAGAGGTGTGAGGTATCCTCTATGTGACAGAGATACCATGGGCATTCCTGGTTGGTGGTAATATGCTTGTGGGCGAGGTTGGCCCGAATGTTAAGGCAGTTACGGAATAGAAGCCATGCAAACAACTTGACCTTGTTGGATACTTGTGTACCCCAAGTGATTCCCGCATTTGTGTCTTTTTCTGGTTCCCATGGAGTGAGGTTGTAGGCATGTTTGGTACATAAGTCATTGCTTCCATTGAGGGAGTGGACATCATGTTCCTGTAAGGGCACAGGGATGGGGTTTTTTAACGTTAGAAAATCGTTGCTCTGTATTTAGTCAACATATTCAGCCGTCTTATTAGGCCCAACTAATTCCTATGTTAGAAGATGTCACGTGAATATTTCTCTACGCGGACACATGTAAGATCCCCCTCTCTTGTTGACTCAGGCCTTACTTGGTACTTGGGACCTTGAAAATTGGCCGCCAGCCTTATAAGTCCCCTCTCAGGGAGTGACTTTCCCCTTGGGTTGATCTAAAAAAGACTGGGACTAAGGTTATATGCCAATAAGGGGGCTTATATAAACTAGAGATACTTGACAAATGATCAAACATACCGTTGATGTGGTAGTTAGGGGGTGTATATGAGATCATTGTTGGTGGTAGACTAAGGAAGAAAAGTGATAGATGATCCATGATGAATTAGCCCCATCATTCCTCCAACTTGTACATTTCTATCTTTGTGGGGCCTTTCTCTTACATTGACTTTTTATTCCTACACCCTATTTTGAAGGAAATATGCCCTAGAGGCAATAATAAAGTTGTTATTTATATTTCCTTATATCATGATTAATGTTTATTATTCATGCTAGAATTGTATTAACCGGAAACTTAGTACATGTGTGAATACATAGACAAACAGAGTGTCCCTAGTATGCCTCTACTTGACTAGCTCGTTAATCAATGATGGTTAAGTTTCCTAGCCATAGACATGTGTTGTCATTTGATGAACGGGATCACATCATTAGAGAATGATGTGATGGACAAGACCCATCTATTAGCTTAGCACTATGATCGTTTAGTTTATTGCTATTGCTTTCTTCATGACTTATACGTGTTCCTCAGACTATGAGATTATGCAACTCCTGAATACCAGATGAACACCTTGTGTGCTATCAAATCTCACAACGCAACTGGGTGATTATAAAGATGCTCTACAGGTGTCTTCGATGGTGTTTGTTGAGTTGGCATAGATCAAGATTAGGATTTGTTACTCCGTGTATCGGAGAGGTATCGCTGGGCCCTCTCGGTAATGCTCATCACTATAAGCCTTGCAAGCAATGCAACTAATGAGTTAGTTGCGGGATGATGCATTACGGAACAAGTAAAGAGACTTGCTGGTAACGAGATTGAACTAGGTATGATGGTACCGACGATCGAATCTCGGGCAAGAAACATACCGATGACAAAGGGAACAGCGTATGTTGTTATGCGGTTTGACCGATAAAGATCTTCGTAGAATATGTAGGAGCCAATATGAGCATCCAGGTTCTGCTATTGGTTATTGACCGGAGATGTGTCTCGGTCATGTCTACATAGTTCTCGAACCCGTAGGGTCCGCACGCTTAACGTTCGATGACGATTTATATTATGAGTTATGTGATTTGATGACCGAAGTTTGTTCGGAGACCCGGATGAGATCACAGACATGATGAGGAGTCTCGAAATGGTCGAGAGGTAAAGATTCATATATTTGAAGGCTATATTCGGACATCGGAAAGATTCCGAGTGTTTCGGATATTTTTCGGAGAACCGGGGAGTTACGGGAATTCACCGGGGGAAGTATTGGGCTTTATTGGGCTTTAGTGGAAAGGAGAGAAGGGCCACAAGGGGAGGCAGCGCACCACCCATGGGCTGGTCTGAATTGGACTAGGAGGGGGCGGTGCCCCCCTCTTTCCTTCTCCCTCTCCCTCTCCTTCCTTCTTCTCCTACTTGGACTAGGAAAGGGGGAAACCTACTCCTACTAGGAGTAGGAATCCCCCCTTTGGTCGTGACCCTTGAGGCTGGCCCTCCTCCTCCTCCCCTCCTTTATATACGGGGAGGGGGCACCCATAGACACACAAGTTGATTTCTAAGCCGTGTGCGCCTCCACAGATTTCCACCTCGGTCATATTGTCGTAGTGCTTAGGCAAAGCCCTGCGTCGGTAACTTCATCATCACCGTCAACACCCTATCGTGCTGACAAAACTCCCCCTCAGCCTCAGCCGGATCTAGAGTTCGAGGGACGTCACCGAGCTGAACGTGTGCAAATCACGAAGGTGTCGTCCGTTCGGTACTTGATCGGTTGGATCGCGAAGACGTTCGATTACATCAGCCGCATTACTCAACGCTTTCGCTTTCGGTCTACGAGGGTACATAGACACACTCTCCCCTCTCGTTGCTATGCATCTCCTAGATAGATCTTGCGTGATCGTAGGAATTTTTTTAAAATACTGCGTTCCCCAACAGTGGCTTCAGAGCCAGGTCTATGTGTAGATGTTATATGCACGAGTAGAACACAAAGGAGTTGTGGGCGTGGGTATATACATATTGCTTGCCATCACTAGTTGTTTCTTGATTCGGCGGTATTGTTGGATGAAGCGGCCCGGACCGACATTACATGACCGCGTTCATGAGACTGGTTCTACCGACGTGCTTTGCACACAGGTGGCTAGCGGGTGTGAGTTTCTCCAACTTTAGTTGAATCAGATTCAAGGAACAGGGGTCTTTCTGAAGATCAAAAAGAAATCACTATACCGTGTTGTGGTTTTTGATGCGTAGGTAAGAACGGTTCTTGCTAAGCCCGTAGCAGCCACGTAAAACTTGCAACAACAAAGTAGAGGACGTCTAACTTGTTTTTGCAGGGCATGTTGTGATGTGATATTGTCAAGGCATGATTATATAAATTGTTGTATGAGATGATCATGTTTTGTAACACAGTTATCGGCAACTGGCAGGAGCCGTATGGTTGTCGCTTTATTGTATGAATTGCAATCGCCATGTAGTCTCTTTACTTTATCACTAAGCGGTAGCAATAGTCGTGGAAGCAATAGTTGGCGAGACGACAACGATGCTACAATGGAGATCAAGGTGTCAAGCCGGTGACGATGGTGATCATGACAGTGCTTTCGAGATGGACATCAAAGGCACAAGATGATGATGGCCATATCATATCACTTATATTGATTGCATGTGATGTTTATCCTTTATGCATCTTATTTTTCTTAGTACGGCGGTAGCATTATAAGATGATCTCTCATTAAATTTCAAGGTATAAGTGTTCTCCCTAAGTATGCACCGTTGCTACAGTTCGTCGTGCCGAGACACCACGTGATGATCGGGTGTGATAAGCTCTACGTTCACATACAACGGGTGCAAGCCAGTTTTGCACAAGCAAAATACTCGGGTTAAACTTGACGAGCCTAGCATATGCAGATATGGCCTCGGAACACTAAGACCGAAAGGTCGAGTGTGAATCATATAGTAGATATGATCAACATAGTGATGTTCACCATTGAAAACTACCCCATCTCACGTGATGATCGGACATGGTTTAGTTGATATGGATCACGTGATCACTTAGATGATTAGAGGGATGTCTATCTAAGTGGGATTTCTTAAGTAATATGATTAATTGAACTTAAATTCATCATGAACTTGGTCCTAATAGTATTTGCATATCTATGTTGTAGATCAATTGCTCGCGTATAGCTTCCCCGTTTTATTTATGATATGTTCCTAGAGAAAACTATGTTGAAAGATGTTAGTAGCAATGATGCGGACTAGCTCCGTGATCTGAGTATTATCTTCATTGCTGCACAGAAGAATTATGTCCATGATGCACCGCTTGGTGACAGACCTATTGCAGGAGCAGTTGCAGACGTTATGAACGTTTGGCAAGCTCGGTATGATGACTACTTGATAGTTTAGTGCGCCATGCTTTACGGCCTAGAACCGGGACTTCAAAAACATTTTGAATGCCACGGAGCATATAAGATGTTCCAAGAGCTGAAATTGGTATTTCAGACTCATGCCCGAGTCGAGAGGTATGAGACCTCTGACAAGTACTTTGCCTACAAGATGGAGGAGAATAGCTCAACCAGTTAGCATGTACTCAGAATGTCTGAGTACTACAATCGCTTGAATCAAGTGGGAGTTAATCTTCCAGATAAGATAGTGATTGACAGAGTTCTCTAGTGACTATCACCAAGTTATAGGAACTTCGTGATGAACTATAATATGCAAGGGATGGCAAAAACGATCCCCGAGCTCTTCGTGATGCTGGAATCAACGAAGGTAGAAATCAAAAAAAGCATCAAATGTTGATGGTTGACAAGACCACTAGTTTCAAGTAAAGGGCAAGGGAAATAAAGGGAACTTCAATAAGAATGGAAGCAAGTTGTCACTCCCATGAAGAAGCCCAAAGCTAGACTCAAGCCTGAAACTGAGTGCTTCTGCAAAATAAATGGTCACTGGAAGCGGAACAGCCCCAAATACTTGGCGGATAAGAAGGATGGCAAAGTGAATAAAAGTATGTATGATATACATGTTATTAATGTGTACTTTACTAGTGTTCATAGTAGCCCCTGGGTATTTGACACTGGTTCAGTTGCTATGATTAGTAACTTGAAACAGGAGTTACAAAATGAACAGAGACTAGTTGAGGGCGAGGTGACGATGTGTGTTGGAAGTGATTCCAAGGTTGATAAGATCACCATCGCACATTCCCTTTACCTTCGGGATTAGTGTTGAACCTAAAATAAATGTTATTTGGTGTTTGCGTTGAGCATAATATGATTGGATCATGTTTATTGCAATACGATTATTCATTTAAGTCAAAGAATAATTGTTATTATGTTTACATGAATAAAACCTTCTGTGGTCATACACCCAAGGTGAATGGTTTATTGATTCTCTATTGTAGTGATACACATATTCATAATATTGAAGCCAAAATATGCAAGGTTAATAATGATAGTGCAACTTATTGGTGGCACTACCGTTTAGGTTATATTGGTGTAAAGCGCATGAAGAAACTCCATGCTTATGGGCTTTTGGAATCACTTGATTATGAATCACCTGATGCTTGTGAACCATGCCTCATAGGCAAGATGACTAAGACTCTGTTCTCTGGAACAATGGAGCGAGCAATAGACTTATTAAAAATAATACATACTGATGTATGCGATCCAATGAGTGTTGAGGCTCGCGGGGTATCGTTATTTTCTGACCTTCACAGCTGATTTGAGTAGATATGAGTGTATGTACTTAATGAAACACAAGTCTGAAACATTTGAAAAGTTCAAGGAATTTCAGAGTGAAGTGGAGAATCGTCGTAACAAGAAAATAAAGTTTCTACGATTTCATCGCGGAGACGAAATATTTGAGTTCCGAGTTTGGCCTTCAGTTAAAACAATGTCGAATAGTTTCGCAACTCACTCAACTTGGAACACCACAACGTAATGGTGTGTCCAAACGTCGTAACCGTACTTTATTAGATATGGTGCGATCTATGATGTCTCTTATCGATTTACCACTATCGTTTTGAGGTTATGCATTAGAGACAGCTGCACTCACGTTAAATAGGGCACCGTCTAAAAATCCATTGAGATGACACCATATGAACTGTGGTTTAGCAAGAAACCTAAGCTGTCATTTCTTAAAGTTTGGGGTTGCGATGCTTATGTGAAAAAGTTTCAGGCTGATAAGCTCAAACCCAAATCGGAGAAATGCGTCTTCATAGGATACCCAAAGGAAACTATTGGGTACACCTTCTATCACAGATCCGAAGGCAAGTTATTTGTTGCTAAGAATGGATCCTTTCTAGAGAAGGAGTTTCTCTCGAAAGAAGTGAGTGGGAGGAAAGTAAAACTTGATGAGGTAACTGTACCTTCTCCTTTATTGGAAAGTAGTTCATCACAGAAATCAGTTCCAGTGATTCCTACACCAATTAGTGAGGAAGCTAATGATGATGATCATGAAACTTCTGATCAAGTTACTACCGAACCTCATAGGTCAACCAAAGTTAGATCCGCACCAGAGTGGTACAGTAATCCTATTCTGGAAGTCATGTTACTAGACCATGATGAACCTACGAACTATGTGGAAGCGATGATGAGCCTAGATTCCGCGAAATGGCTTAAGGCCATGAAATCTGAGATGGGATCCATGTATGAGAACAAAGTATGGATTTTGATTGACTTGCTTGATGATCGGTGAGCCATTCAGAATAAATAGATCTTCAAGAGGAAGACGGACGATGATAGTAGTGTTACTATCTACAAAGCTCGAATTGTCGCAAAAAGGTTTTCGACAAGTTAAAGGTGTTGACTACAATGAGATTTTCTCACTCGTATCGATGCTTAAAAGTCTGTCCGAATCATATTAGCAGTTGCCGCATTTTATGAAATCTGGCAAATGGATATCAAAACTACATTCCTTAATGGATTTATTAAAGAAGAGTCGTATATGATGCAACCAGAAGGTTTTGTTAATCCTAAAGGTGCTAACAAAATGTGCAAGCTCCAGCAATCCACCTATGGACTGGTGCAGGCATCTCGGAGTTGGAATATACGCTTTGATGAGTTGATCAAAGCATATAGTGTTATACAGACTTGCGGTGAAGCATGTATTTACAAGAAAGTGAGTGGGAGCTCTGTAGCATTTCTGATATTATATGTGGATGACATATTGTTGATCGGAAATGATACTTGATTTCTAGATAGCATAAAAGGATACTTGAATAAGAATTTTTCAATGAAAGATCTCGGTGAAGCTGCTTACATATTGGGCATCAAGGTCTATAGAGATAGATCAAGACGCTTGATAATTTTTTCAATGAGTACATACCTTGACAAGTTTTTGAAGTAGTTCAAAATTGAACAGTCAAAGGAGTTCTTGCCTGGGTTGCAAGGTGTGAAGTTGAGTAAAGACTCAAAACCCGACATGGCAGAAAATAGAAAGAGAATGAAAAGTCATTCCCTATGCCTCGGACATAGGTTCTATAAAGTATGTTATGCTGTGTACCAGACCTATTGTATACCTTAGCATGATTTTGGCAAGGGAGTACAATAGTGATCTAGGAGTAGATCACTGGACAGCGGTCAAAATTATCCTTAGAGGACTAAGGAAATATTTCTCGGTTATGGGGGTGATAAAAGAGTTCATCGTAAAGAGTTACGTTGATGCAAGCTTTTGACACCGATCTAGATGACTCTAAGTCTCGATCTAAATACATATTGAAAGTGGGAGCAATTAGGTAGATTAGCTCCGTGCAGAGTATTGTAGACATAGAAATTTGTGAAATACATATGGATCTGAATGTTGCAGACCCGTAGACTAAACTTCTCTCACAAGCAAAACATGATCACTCTTTGGGTTTCAATCACATAGCGATGTGAACTAGATTACTGACTCTGGTAAACCCTTTGGGTATTAGTCACATGAAGACGTGAACTAATCATATAAAGATGTGAACTATTGGTGTGAAATCACATGACAATGTGAACTAGATAATTGACTCTAGTGCAAGTGGGAGACTGAAGGAAATATGCCCTAGAGGCAATAATAAAGTTGTTATTTATATTTCCTTATATCATGATAAATGTTTATTATTCATGCTAGAATTGTATTAACCGGAAACTTAGTACATGTGTGGATACATAAACAAATAGAGTGTCCCTAGTATGCCTCTACTTGACTAGCTCGTTAATCAAAGATAGTTAAGTTTCCTAGCCATAGACATGTGTTGTCATTTGATGAACGGGATCACATCATTAGAGAATGATGTGATGGACAAGACCCATCCGTTAGCTTAGCACTATGATCGTTTAGTTTATTGCTATTTCTTTCTTCATGACTTATATATGTTCCTCAGACTATGAGATTATGCAACTCCCGAATACCGTAGGAACACCTTGTGTTCTATCAAATGTCACAATGTAACTGGGTGATTATAAAGATGCTCTACAGGTGTCTCCGATGGTGTTTGTTGAGTTGGCATAGATCGAGATTAGGATTTGTCACTCCGTGTATCGGAGAGGTATCTCTGGGCCCTCTCGGTAATTCTCATCACTATAAGCCTTGCAAGCAATGCAACTAATAAGTTAGTTGCGGGATGATGCATTACAGAATGAGTAAAGAGACTTGACGGTAACGAGATTGAACTAGGTATGATGATACCGACGATCGAATCTCAGGCAAGTAACATACCGATGACAAAGGGAACAACGTATGTTGTTATGCAGTTTGACCGATAAAGATCTTCATAGAATATGTAGGATCCAATATGAGCATCCAGGTTCCGCTATTGGTTATTGATCAGAGATGTGTCTCGGTCATGTCTACATAGTTCTCGAACCCGTAGGGTCCGCACGCTTAACGTTCGATGACGATTTGTATTATGAGTTATGTGATTTGATGACCGAAGTTTATTCGAAGTCCCGGATGAGATCACGGACATGACGAGGAGTCTCGAAATGGTCGAGAGTTAAAGATTCATATATTGGAAAGCTATATTTGGACATCGGAAAGGTTCCGAGTGATTCGGGTATTTTTCGGAGAACCGGGGAGTTACGGAATTCACCGAGGGAAGTATTGGGCCTTATTAGGCTTTAGTGGAAAGGAGAGAAGGGCCACAAGGGGAGGCAGCGCGCCACCCATGGGCTGGTCTGAATTGGACTAGGAGGGGGCGGTGCCCCCCTCTTTCCTCCTCCCTCTCCCTCTCCTTCCTTCTTCTCCTATTTGGACTAGGAAAGGGGGAAACCTACTCCTACTAGGAGTAGGAATCCCCCCTTTGGTCGTTCCCCCTGAGGCTGTCCCTCCTCCTCCTCTCCTCCTTTATATACGGGGGAGGGGGCACCAATAGACACACAAGTTGATTTCTAAGCCGTGTGCGGTGCCCCCCTCCACAGATTTCCACCTTGGTCATATTATCGTAGTGCTTAGGCGAAGCCCTACATCGGTAACTTCATCATCACCGTCAACACGTTGTCATGCTGAAGAAACTCTCCCTTGGCCTCTGCTGGATCTAGAGGTCGGGGGACTTTACCGAGCTGAACGTGTGCAGATCGCGGAGGTGCCATGCGTTCGGTACTTGATTAGTTGGATCGCGAAGACGTTCGACTACATCAACCGCATTACTCAACGCTTCCGCTTTCTGTCTATGAGGGTACATAGACACACTCTCCCCTCTTGTTTCTATGCATCTCCTAGATAGATCCTGCGTGATCGTAGGATTTTTTTTGAAATACTGCGTTCCCCAACATATTTTACCTGTATTCATGATTAGTTAGTTGGACTTTTTGTTGGTTGGGTTTGGCTTTGATGATCATCTATGTTGCCACAATGTTTGGAGTGTTAAAATTCCTCTTAAGATCATAATCAGTATGTGGCAGGCCATTCATTGGTGCCTTCCCACAGCGGATCAGATTCGCCAACGTAATGGTCCTTGGAACAATTGTTGTAAACTTTGCTGGGCTAGGGAGGACACTAATAACCCACAAGTATAAGGGATCGCAACGGTTTTCGAGGGAAGAGTATTCAGCCCAAATTTATAGATTCGACACAAGGAGGGCCAAAGAATATTTGCAAGTATTAGCAGTTGAGTTGTCAATTCAACACCACCTAGAGATTAATTATCTGCAGCAAAGTGATCAGTAGCATAGTAATATGATAGTTTTGATAGTAGTAGTAACAGCAATAGTAACAGTACCAGTGGTAGCATTGATTTTGTAGTAGTTGAAACAGTAACAACAACAGTAGTAACTTAGCAAGAACAATATGTAGGAAATTCGTAGGCATTGGATCGGTTGATTCGTTGAATGATATTCATCATATAATAGTCATAACCTAGGGCGATACAAAACTAGCTTCAGTTCATAAATATAATGTAGGCATGTATTCCGTAAATAGCCATACATGCTTATGGAAGGAACTTGCATGACATCTTTTCTTCTATCCTCCCGTGGCAGTGGGGTCCATAAGGAAGCTAAGGGATATTAAGGCCTCCTTTTAATAGATAACCAGAACAAAGAATTAACACATAGTGAATACATGAAGTCCTCAAACTACGGTCATCACCGGAAAATATCCCGACTACTGTCACTCCGGGGTTTATGGATCATAACACGCAGTAGGTGAATATGACTTGCAAGATCGGATCTAGAACATAGATATAATGATGATAACATAAAAGGTTTAGATATGAAATCATGGCACCCGGGCCCAAAGTGACAAGCATTAAGAATGGCAAAGTCATAACAACATCAATCTCATAACATAATGGATACTCGGATCAAGCCCTAACAAAACTAACTCGATTACATGATGAATCTCATCTAACTCCTCACCGACCAGTGAGCCTACACTACTGCAGGATACTGTTGACGCGACACTACGATCAGAGACCCTTTGCCGAAATTGTGTGCGATGCAATAATCGCAAACGGTGGTGTAAAAAACCTGTCAAAAAAGGTGCAAAACGTTTGCGATGGCGGAGCCATCGAACACGGTTCAGATTTTAGTTGCATGTGCGATGCAGGGCACACGGTTAATCCATTCCAACTGTTTGCGATGAGGCAGAACAACAGAAATGGGCAGCTATATCATTGTGTGTGCGATGCAGGACACACGGTTAATCCATTCGAACTGTTTGCGATGAGGTAGAACAACAGAAATGGGCAGCCATATCAATGTGCGTGCGATATACGGCATACGGTTCACTCGGATGAACTGTTTTCGATTAGGGAACACATCAGAAATGGTTCAACTTAACAAGATGTGTGTGATATGCGGCATACAATTCACATGGATGAACTGTTTGTGATGAGCCAAAAGAACACAAACGAGTCGTGTAAACAAGATGTGTGTGATACATGGCAAATAGCCAACTCGGATGAACTGTTTGTGATGAGAAATTACAATACAGACGGTCAATACAGTTAGTTCGTGTGCAATTCTGTGTGTACAAAAAACTTTGAAAAATGCAAATTAGTTGGTTGTGGTGGCTATGAGTATCACACACATGCGTCTGCGAGTACTCATGTGCGATGATTAGTATGTTACACATACATTTCCTTATGTTAACATGTGTGTGAATTTGCAATATGGACAGTTAATATGCAAATGCCTTCTGGACATCGGGCACACGCTTAAACTCAATGAAGTGTGTACGATACTAATACTTTCCATGAAAATTTATGAACTTGGGTAACATCATTTGATTAACATATATATATATATATATATACATAAACACTATTCTGATCACGGGATCAGAATAATATTCTGATCACAACCTGACCTGCCCTGCTAGTAGTACGTTGAACTTCCCTGTGAACTAGGTTGAACTTCCGCCAACATTGCCGAAATGGGGCTTGCGATATACCGTTGGAAAGCTATGCACACCAATATCATGACCCAACTTAAATTTTTGGCAAAATATAAGCGGTTTAAGAGCAGTTTTGAAAACCATTTTTTCTTCGCACAAAAAACGTGAATCGTATTTTCGATCGCATTTCTAAACCGTTTATTGGAATGAGGCATATAATATGGCGTTGGAAAGCTGCTGCAAAACCGCTCCTTCCACATGTTGAAAGTTTTCTCTAATTCCCTATGGTTAAAGAGTAATTTGAAAAAATGTAAAATTTTGTAAGCCGAACAGCTGAGTTCGTTTTTTCGATGTCATTTTTAAACGGCTAATCCAATGGAGGCATATGATATGGCGTTGGAAAGCTTATGAAAATGCGCTACTTTTTCATCTTGAAAGTTTTTTTTTCTAATTTTGAATGGTTTAAGAGTAATTTAGAAAATGGTCCAAGTCCTACCGAGTTCGTATTTTCGAGCTAATTTTTTAACCATGCGTCCGAATGCAGCAAATGATATGGCGTTGGAAAGCTTGAACAAATGCGAAACTTTTTGGTATGTATTGTTTCTCCCAATTCTTTACGGTTTTAAGTCAGTTTCAAAAATGGCGAAAAATGTATTTTCGTCGTAATTTATACAAAGTTTATCAGAATTGGACAAATAATATACCGTTGAAAAGCTACGGAAAATGCGAAACTTATTCATGTTGATGGTTTTCTCTGATTCTTAGCCGTTTTCAAGTAATTGCTAAAACGGCGGGATCATACGTTCTGCTTCTATCATGACACAGATTCTTCGAAAATGCACCGCGTGAAGAACCTGAACTTCTCAGCATATCTACCTGAACTTCACTCTGTTTTCGACGTGCTTTTTTTTGCTCGCAGATGTCCATCCACTAATCGTAGTTCTCCATCCACTCCCCGGAATTCAGCGGGTGATATACCGATGGAAAGCTGTTGTAAACATGCAACTTTCCCGTGTTGATCATTTTTTCATACTCGCGATGGTTTTAGAAGTTTTTCATCTGAAATTCATTCAGCGTAGTAGTTGAACTTCCTGCTGTTTTCATGTTGAACTTTTGTGACGTATTTTCGTTTGTAATTTCCTCATACATTCGTCAATGTCACATAAATGATATTTATTTTGTACAAACCTCTCTCACAATAAATTTTTCAACTTTCTCCGACCGAGTTACACGCGTGAACTTCCCTCTGTAGGAACCCGACCTTTGGGCTATCTTCTCAACCGTGTCTCCCCGCGCAATTTTTTTTGGTTACTCATGTTCTATGTGATGTAAGTATAATCTACAAACGGTTTTTAGAAACTAAATGCATGTTTTAAATAGGAATCTCGCTCATTGGCGGATTTGCTCTCGGGTCGTGATGAAACATGTCTGTGTTGCAATTTTACTGCCTGAGTTGTTCGACCTGAACTTCTCCCAGTGCTAGGTTGAACTTCCGCCAACATTGCCCAAATGGGGCTTGCGATATACCGCTGGAAAGCTATGGACACCAGTATCATGACCCAAGTTGAATTTTTGGCAAATTGTAAGCGGTTTAAGAGCAGTTTTGAAAACCGTTTTTTCATCATATAAAAAACGTGAATCGTATTTTTGATCACATTTCTAAATCATTTATCAGAATGAGGCAAATAATATGGCGTTGGAAAGCTGCTATAAATCCGCTCCTTCCACATGTTGAAAGTTTTCTCTAATTCCTTATGGTTAAATAGTAATTTGGAAAATCGTAAAATTTCGCAAACCGAACAGCAGAGTTCGTATTTTCGATGTCATTTCTAAACGGCTAAGCCAATTGAGGGAAATGATATGGAGTTGGAAAGCTTATGAAAATGCTCTACTTTTACATATAGAAAGTTTTTTCTAATTTTAAACGGTTTAAGAGTAATTTATAAAATGGTACAAGTTCCACCGAGCTCGTATTTACGATCTATTTTTTTAACCGTATGTCTGAATGCAGCAAATGATATGGCGTTGGAAAGCTTGAAGAAATACGATTTTTTTGGTATATATTGTTTCTCCCAATTTCTTACTGTTTTAAGTCAATTTTAAAAATGGCTAAAAACGTATTTTCGCCGTAATTTCTACAAACTTTACCGGAATGGGGCAAATAATATACCGTTGAAAAGCTAAGGAAAATGCGAAACTTCTTCATGTTGATGGTTTTCTGTGATTCTTAGCCGTTTTCAAGTAATTTCGAAAATGGAGAGATCATTTGTTCTGCCTTTATCATGAAACAGATTTTTCGAAAATGCACCACGTGAAGAACCTGAACTTCTCGGCATGTCTACTTGAACTTCACTCTGTTTTTCACGTGTTTTTTTGCTCGTAGATCTTCATCCACTGCTCGTAACTCTCCATCCACTCACCGAAATTGAGCAAGTGATATACCAATGGAAAGTTGTTGTAAACACACAACTTTCCCGTGTTGATCATTTTTCCATACTCGCGACAATTTTAAAAGTTTTTCATCTGATATTCATTCAGTGTAGTAGGTGAACTTCCTGTTGTTTTCACGTTGAACTTCTGTGGCGTATTTTTCATTTGTAATTTTCTCATCAATTCGTCATTGTTACACAAATGATATTTCTTTTGTACAAACCTCTCTCACAATAATTTTTTTAACTTTCTCTGACGAAAGACTTGAACTTATAACAACAAAATTTTAGCCTTTGATTTTTTATTCTTTTTTTAAAACAAAATGACACAGTGTAGTACGTGAACTTCTGGCAGTTATCAATCTGAACTTCTCTCGGTTACGTGAATATTCTGAGTTTTTTTATGAATTTTTATTCTGATTTTTAATCCTTTTTATGAATATTGAAGTTCTATTTTTAAAAGTTGAATTTCTTGTTATTTTATTTTTGAACTTCTTGTTTCCATTCTTTAATAACGAGGAAAAATCTGAGTTATCTATAATCACCGAACTTCTCCATCTTTTTAATATGGACATCCTGGTTTTATTTCATAATTTTATTTTATGAAATTTTGAAGCACTCTAGTTTTAAAGTTGAACTTCTTGTTATTTTGTTTTTGAACTTCTTGTTTCCATTCTTTAATAACGACGAAAATCTGAGTTTTCTATAATCATCGAACTTCTCCATCTTTTTAATATGGACTTCCTGGTTTTTTCCTTAATCCTTTTTATGAATAAAAATATTTTAAGACACCAAAACAACATTTGTTATGTGTGTTTTTGCGTTGCTTTGGACATCAACCCGCGTCATCTTCAGAAATTGAACTTCTCCTTTCCTTTTTGTTTTCTGTCAACGTTGGTTTACACGTTGAACCGCGTCATCTTTAGAAATTGAACTTCTCCCTTTCTTTTTTTCTTGCATGTTTAAATTTATTTTGAACTTGCTGAGATAACACACTTGACCTTGTCGAACACAATATTTTGACCTTCACAAAACATAAATTAAAGCCAAAATTTTGACCTACAGAGCATGTACAATTTTCTCCACTTTTTCAAGAATAAATGCTGAATTGCCCCGTTAGTTTGACATGAACTTCTGCTGCCCATTTTCAAACGTCAGTTTGATTTTTCTTTTTCAAAAACATATTGAGCTTTTTATTATGTTTTGTGGCAAGTAGCACGATCATTTTTGTGTTCCTGTAGAAAAGCATTTGTGTTCGTCCTACTACTAGTTTTTCACTCGACCTATGGAGAGAGGGCAACGTCAGCACATGAGACTATGGAGAGAAAGAAAGAGCTTCAGCCACACATCGGCACATGCCCAAAAGCTACGTGCACACCGGAGTCGGAGTAGGAGATCGCTGTTGGCTTTGGGTAGCTGGCTGCAGGAGTTGAACGGCGTCGAGGGGCTGCAACGAACTGCTGCACCGCCTGCTCGAGCCACCTCCGCGCGACCTCCCATTAAGTTCTGTGCAATTCAATCAGTCGAGAAGGTTTAGGTTCAGTTAACAAAACTGCAGAAAGAAGAGAAGAAATGCATCAGTTCTGTACAGAAGAAACACGAAATCCGGCAACCACTAGTCGAGGTCGGCAACATCCGCTGCTAGATCTTATTCCTTTCTTATGCCTCACTGAATTTCACATGTCCAAATGGACTTCACTACACTGTCTCATCTTCATCATACACCTTGTACATCTAAACCCAAAAGGCTAATCGACCATAACAGCGGTGTGTTGTCACCGGAAACAGAGGAGGCAGAGTGGTGTGTCCTTGTCGTCACTGCAACACACACAATGAGGCATTTTAGTCAAGTTAAAATACCCCTTTAGTACCCTGCTAGCCATGTTTGTAGCGAACACTGCACCCTACTAAATTGGTTCATCAACACATTAGCCTGCTGACCTACTATTTTTATTGTACAGATTCATAAGCATCACCTACTATTTTTTTCAATGCACAAATTTGGTTAATTAACACATTGGCTGCTGAAAATCAAACATTTGGACTGTAGTGGCGCCATATAATTCAGAAAGTAAGATTTTGTTTAAGATGTGTGCACACACACGACAACTTGCCATGACAGTGGAAGATGAGTTGCACTAGCATTAATCAAGTTGGCCTGATGAAAATTGACACAGTGGAGCAGCCATGCTAATTACTGCTAAAAATTGTTAGCCATACTAATTACTAAATGGTCAAGCACAGTCGACCATGTGCAGCCGTACTATTTCTTTAGTGGAATATAAACACAAGCACTTAGAGGCATACTTTTGGTTCTTATTGGATGACCTACAGAGCATGTAGAGAAAGATCTAGGGAAAGGACTAATCAATATTGAGATTGAGCGACCGTCTCAACAATAAATCCAAAAGTGGCAGCAACATATATATCGCGACGCTGCACCTCAAGGGAGACCACACCCTCGTGTTGAATAGCATCCCAGCAACAGCAAGATCATCACCAGCTCAAAGACCGACTATCTTCCTCCTAAATGGCGACAAGCACCAGGATCAACACCTACAGGAAAGAGGTGGACGATCAGAGGCATAACAACAAGCTCAGCTTCATAGCTCAATTTTCTTCCCATGGACCGCTATTTGAAATCAAGACAACTATGTTTATAGCTTCAAAGATAGCTTCAAGCAATCCCCTTGAAATGAAAGTGAACCAAGTAGTAGTAACACTCCAACACCCCACCAACGCCAAACAATTCCTAACCTTTTTAGTACTAACCAAAACCTATTTTATTTTTTTCTCTGTTCATTTTTTATCAGTAAGACACATTCTTCCCAAAATCCAATGACTGAACTCTCCAGACTATAATCTTTGAACTTCCAAAGAATTCCTAATCTATTTAGTACTGACCCAAAAATACGTACTTATTTTAGGTGCATGGAAATGGAGAAGTTCACACTTATATTGCAAAATAATCTTTTTTTTAGAGTGGACACTTATAAGACGTGGAGCATCAGACAAAAAATGCCAATGGTTTGTGGCTCCTTGAACTACAACAAGAATCAAACATGGGGATGAATCTACATGAGATATTTTTGTAGCATGTTCAGTACATGGAGATCCCAGTATACATAAATATTTTCAGGCAAATGGCAACTCGCGACATGTGGAAACAAAAACAAAGTCATAGCTGAATGCATGCCACCTTGTTAGCCACATACACAGGCGAGCTAAAGCTGAAGTAGCTAACAAATTAGAACTTTGAATGACAAAAAGTTAGCAGGAAATTGTTCTCACAAGAATTCTCCCTTACCGGATTCGGCAGAAGTTGAACTGGATGGTGGGGAGCAGGATCCGGGGTGCTGTGTTCATGAACGACCGTCGGCTCCATCGTTGAACGGCCCAGGGCTGCATAGTTGAACGGTTCCGGGCTGCATTGGGAGAACTCAGGGTGGTGATGCAGATCTAGTCAGGGAGAGGGTGCTCTCCACTGCCCTGAAGAAAATGCGCGGAAGTAAAAAACACACACGCAGGGATACATGCAGCCAGACGTCCACCCACACAAAATTTCAGTAACAATGACAACATCCAAAAGCAATTTGCTGAATCATGTTGCTGCAACTTCTCTAAGAAACAGAGTGTCCAGTGATCATGTGAGTATACAGGGGAAGTTGGACTGTTCCACACCTCGTCCCTCCTAGAGCTGGTCGATCGACATTTGAAGATAGAATCAGTGATCTTCTGAACATAAACCAGAGTACGTAATTTCTAGCAAGATGAAAACAGCAAATGCTTCACATTGCTCTGGATCCATTGCCCATTCAGGCGAGTGTTCATTCAGAACTTCAGATTATTAGATCAAAAATGTGAAAAAAAATAATAACAAGCTAATTGATCGATTGGTTACGTACTGGTAGGCTGGCAGCTGAGCTCCTTCTTGTTGGAGTAGAGCCCGCAAGGACGGTTGCAGAACGTGACCTCATGCCCGGCGCGGCGGACGTACGGCAGGTACTCATCGACGACGAGCTGGTGGTGCCGCTCATAGAACCTGAGACGGCAGCACCGCCCCGACGCCCGCCACGTCGTCTTCTCCTCCACCACCGCCGACCACGACATGGTGACGCCCTTGAAGTCGTCTGCCACCTCCTGCCCCTCCCGGAGGCTGAGCACGAAGCTGTGGCCCTCTGCAGCGCCCTCCGCGCGGAGCTCCCGCGCCTCCCGCGAGCACACCGCGCTCAGGTACAATAGCAACTTCGCGTACGCGTCGCTCGACTTCACGTTGCCCGAACAAAGTACATGGGCGGGCTTGAGCACGGGATGCAGGCGAAGCTTGGGGGCATGGTTGCGGCGGCGAGACGGGGGACGGTGCGGCGGCGGGTTGCGGGATGCATGGCGGCGCGCCGACGGGATGCGGGGCGGCGACGGTGGATCGGGAGAAGTTCTTCGACGGCGACACGCTGCCGTGAGGAGGAGTGTGCAGAGGGGATCAGGAGAGGGTAGGGGAGGGAGTCGTGGGAAGTGGATGGGGTGGGTTTTTTTCTTTAACTGATCGGGTGGGTTTCTCGGGAGTTCAGGAACGCCTCTTCGGGCCTATATAGGGCATGCCGTGATCCAAATAGTTATTCTAATCCTGGGATTAGAATAGTGCTACTCTCTCTCTCTCTATATATATATAGTGGTTACACTATTCAACAAAAGGAGGATCTTTGTAACACAGTTTTGACAACCATATGGTCCATATCTACATACTTAACATAGTAACAACTATCACATTTTAAGAGGCTAAGGGCCAACAACCATATGGTCCATATCCACATACTTAACATATATAGTAACATCTAGCATACTTTAAGAGGCTGAGGGCCAGCAACCACAACTATCCATTGGAAGCAGCTTGATCATGGTGACTCGGCATCTCGTCAATGAAAAGGAAGAGCCCTCCTGTGCCTTGGTAGAGCATGAGTAGAATAGTGTTTCCAATTTTCCAATATGGATGCATTCCACGAGAAGCGAGAACTTGTTAATTTGAATGGTTCCATTTCTGCGGGAAATGCAGTACCTTGCAATCACTTTGGCATTATTAGCAGGCACAAGTGTAATTCGACCACGCCAAGAAATTGATCCAGGAACTGCTACAGGAGGCAATTTCTGTTGACATGTAGAATAAAAACCAATTGTAACATATCGTTGAAGATATATATAGTTTATGAGCATCAACATTAAAATAAGACTTTTTACCAGTGTTTTGTGCACACAATTGGTCTTATTCAGTGTGTGCACCATAGGTCTAATTAATCCCATCCAAAATCCAGCGTTCATACGTTATGTTATCTCTGTCAGATTATCAACAAAGTTTATGACATTCTTCAAGTCCTTCTAGTGAAATTTGGTACGCTTAGTAACATACATATCGTTCACCTGCTTAAAAGGTGGAAAGATATTATTTATTCAAACATGGCAGACGAATATATAGTGCACATAAATTGGTAAATAGAATTTGTTGCTACCTAGGAACGGAGTCAGAATATGATATCACAATTGGTCCTTCTAGTGAATTTGTTGGGGAAGTAAACATCCATGTTAATTAGACCAGGTTGTAGTGCACGCACTAGAATTTCATTGCCAACTTTCAGTTCATAACACTTAGACATTTTTCTCCAAAGGTCCGCATTAAAATAGGAGTGACCACCTTTATCAAGTATTACGCTAACCTTGATTGTAAATCCATGTTGCGTTGTCAATATGACATCATGGGAGTCATCAACAAAGTAAAGCCAAAGATTTCCTTCTACTCATGTTCTTGCAAAGCAAGGGATGTACTGCTTGAAATGAAAATTAAGATCGTAAATTAGATATATTGAAATAACAGAGCAAAATGCAAATATGGGAGTAACTGATAGAACAGATCAATATATAGATGAAAGCAAAGTACAAACATATAGAATTAAAAATAGATAATGTAGCAAAGATTTGATGCAAATATACAGATAATGTAGCAACATACGGTATATGTTCACAAATTTAGGCCATGCCGACCGTGGTAGGTTGAGATTGAACATACCGAGCACTCCCTGAAGTCATCCGGAATGGTGAGATAGAACTTCGTTTCCGACTGGCCATGACCACAGTTGCCCGATCTATGCTCACACTGTGGACACATGAATGAACATCCACGAATCAGCCAGAAGAAAAATGATTCCACGGCGATTTCCGCCGGTTGATTAACATCGACGGACGGACTGGAATAAGAGATGAGTGAATATTTTGCTAAGTTGATTACCTTCTCCCACGAGAAAAATCCCCGGCCCAATCCGTAGGAAACCCCAGTCGACTAGAGTCTAGAATGTCGGTGCAGATAGGCGGTGGAAAGCGGTAGGGGCAAAATCCCGTGCCGTTTGCAGCACGACCTACGTCCGCCACCAACATCCATCGAGCTTAGGGTGCAGAGTTGCGGAGGAGTCCGCGGTGAGTGAGTGGGGATGAAGTGGGCGAGGGTTTTCTTTTTTCCTTTTGCTTGTGTGAGTGAACACACACGGTTCGCAGAGGCAATAGAGATGAATCGTGTGCGATAGTAAATCCCCGAGATTGAATGGGAATCCAAATTTCCTTTGTCCTTCATCCATGAGTTTTTTCCTATGATGAACATAAACCCTACTAATCACCGTGTTCAAATTTGACACTTTTCCGGGTTCATTTACAATATTTAGGGCATTATGTGCATTTTGTAGGCATTAATGCACATAATTCAAATTCAAACAATTGGTGCTTTAAAAGGTGCACAAGAACGGTCTGGAAAAACCATACTCGTGGTATTTAGTAATTTCTCAAGCCTTTTACAAGGAATGGGCAGAGATTTCAATGGAATGTGTGGCAATAGTCAACCACAAATGCATCATTTACTGGGTTATCAATTATAGAACAATGAGATACGTGCTTGAAAAACATGACACCTGGCATGGTGCCATGGTATGGCCTCACCGTGCCCTGGTTAAAAGCTGAGAAGGTTTGATTTATGTTGTCATGCACGCCCTTCATAAATTGAACCATCACCGAGGAAGTTCAATGCTTTCGAGAGGGAAATCACCAAGATTGAAGGGGAACCCAAATTTCCGTCCTAGTTTGTCATTCAGTTTTTTTCCAACGATCAACATACCGCCTCAAATGCAACGTGTTCAAATTTGACATTTTTCTGAACTCATTTACCATATATAGGGGATTATGTGCATTTTCTAGGCATTAATTATGCACATAATTCAAATTCGAACAATCGGTGCATGAAAAGGTGCACAAGAACGGTCTGAAAAACCAAGTACATTTTCATGCCTTTTACAAAGAATGGGTAGATATTCCAAGGAAATGTGTGGCAATAGTCAACCATAGACGCATCGTTTACTGGGTTAACAACTACACAAAAATGAAATACATGCTTGGAAAACATGATGCCTAGTGTGGTGCCATGGTATGGCCTCACCGTGCCCTGGTAAAAATGTCGTCATGCACGCCTTTCATAAATCAAACCATCACCAAGGAAGTTTCATGGTTTCGAGGGGGAAATCACCAAGATTGAAGAGGGATCCAAATCTCCTTTGTCCTTTGTCCACGAGTTTTTTCCATGATGAACATACAACCTGAAAATCACCGTGTTCAAATTTGGCACTTTTCCGGGTTCATTTGCCATATTTAGGGGATTATGTGCATTTGCTAGGCATTAATGCACATAATTCAAGTTCAAACAATCGATGCATGAAAGGGTGCACAAGAACGGCCTGGAAAACCATGCTCGTGCCATTTAGTAAATTCTCATGCCTTTTACAAGAAATGTACATATATTTCGATGAAATGTGTGGCAATAGTCAACCACAAATGTTTGTTTGTTGGGTTTTCAACTATAGAAAAAATGAAATAAATGCTTGAAAAACATGACGCCGGCATGGTGCCATGGTATGACCTCACCATGCCCTGGTAAAAATGTGATAAGGTTTGGCTTATGTCGTCATGCACACCCTTCATAAATCGAACCATCACCAAGGAAGTTGCATGCTTTCGAGAAGGAAATCCCCAAGATTGAAGGGGAATCCAAATTTCCGTCCTATTTTGTCATTCAGTTTTTTTTCCAACGATCAACATACCGCCTCAAATGCAACGTGTTCAAATTTGACATTTTTCTGGGCTTGTTTACCATATTTATGGGATTATGTGCATTTTGTAGGCATTAATGGACATAATTCAAATTCAAACAATCTGTGCATGAAAAGGTGCACAAGAACAGTCTGGAAAAGCATGCTCGCATTATTTAGTACATTCTCATGCCTTTTACAAGGAATGGGCAAATATTTCAAGGAAATGTATGGAAATAGATAACCATAAATGCGTCATTTACTGGGTTAACAACTATACAAAAATGAAACACATGGTTGGAAAACATGACGCCTGGCGTGGTGCCATCGTATGGCCTCACCATGCCCTGGTAAAAATTGGAGAATGTTTTCATTATGTCATGATGCACGCCTTTCATAAATCGAACCATCACCGAAGAAGTTTCATGGTTTCGAGGGGGAAATCACCAAGATTGAAGGGGGATCCAAATTTCCTTCGTCCTTTGTCCATGAGTTTTTTTATGATGAACATACAACCTACAAATCACCGTGTTCAAATTTGGCACTTTTCCGGGTTCATTTGCCATATTTAGGGGATTATGTGCATTTCAGAGGCATTAATGCACATAATTCAAGTTCAAACAATCGGTGCATGAAATGGTGCACAAGAACGGCCTGGAAAACCATGCTCGTGACATTTAGTAAATTCTCATGCCTTTTACAAGGAAGGGACAGATATTTCGATGAAATGTGTGGCAATAGTCAACCAAAAACATTTGTTTATTGGGTTTTCAACTATAGAAAAAATGAAATAAATGCTTGAAAAACATGAAGCCTAGCATGGTGTGCCATGATATGACCTCAGCATGCCCTGGTAAAAATTTGAGAAGGTTTGGCTTATGTCATCATGCACGCCCTTCATAAATCGAACCATCACCGAGGAAGTTCCATGCTTTCGAGAGGGAAATCACCAAGATTGAAGGGGAATCCAAATTTTCTTCGTTCTTTGCCCTGGAGTTTTTTCTACGTCGAACATACACCCTGCAAATCACCGTGTGCAAATTTGGCGTTTTTGGGCTCATTTACCATATTTAGGGGATTATGTGCATTTTCTAGGCATTTAGCGCATATAAATCTAATCCAGCTACAGGTGCACGGGTGTGATGCGAGGGACGTGGATTGCCGTTCGATCGGCGCATCCTATGGTGCACACGTGTGATCCGCGTGGCTGGGGTTCCGGCCAATCAGAATGCAACACATAGTAGGCTCAGCGCACACTGTTTCCGGAAGCGACGGAGATAAACCGTGTGCGATAATGAATGAGAAAAATTGTAAGGGAAGCCAAATTTCTATTGTCGTTTGTCGTTGAGCTCTTGAATACCACCGCACTGTACGGCTTCCCGTCCCCTCCATCCCAGATCTCTCTCCAGGAGTCGTCCATGACACCGCGGCGCACAATAACTGGTAAGGAAGCAATGGCATCCCAACGCGCCGCCTTCCTCACCGCCTGCGACCACACACATGGTAAGGAAGCGATGGCATCTTGCCGCGCCGAGTTCATCGCCGGCGGCGGCCAGACAGTTACATGGGCGGACTTTGGGGCTGCCATGGCCGAATGGGTGGTGTAGGCGGCCAAAGCCGCATAGAAGGAGCAGAAAAGGAAGAAAGCAGTCAAGAAAAGAGAGTCCCGCCGCCGCAAGAAAAAAGAGGCCGCACGCCGTGGTGAGGAGAGCTTGGCAGAGATCGAAGCACGGTGGGCTGCCGCCTACAAGGCCGGGAAGGAGAACGCCGACATCTGGCTAGCATGCCCTGATGACAGCATGTGAGAAGTAGTTTAAGTTTGTAGTATTAGAGCAAATTACTAGTAGTACTTTAAGTTTGTAGTATTAACGTACAATGTCGGTAAGAGCATCCTTTGAGGGCTTTGAGCGTTGAATAGCATGTGTTCCCATGTGCATTTTTTGCGTTAATCATTAGAAGATCACAAAACACACGGTTTCTATGCCGTACCCGTCTACATTTTTTTGCGTTAATGGTCCATAAGTCAGTTACCTATGCGATGTTTCCTAATAAACCAGGCATACCATTGACTAAAAAAATCAACTACACGTCTACATTTTTTTGGAGACGAGATCTGCCAACTTTCTTTTTTCTCGCACACGAGTATTTTACGCGCTTCGTCTGCATTGTGTGTTTCCCCCGCCCAAGTTTCATGGTTTGCAGTGAAATTTTCATTAGGCGCATGATTTCAGAATTTATTCCTCCAACCACATCCCCACCCTCAGTATCCCTCCCTCGCACCTCCCCCTACCGGCATCTCAAACCACCACCGCCGCAACCACAACTTCAACCACATCTACGTTCTGCTCGGATCCAGTCAGGTAACCCACCGATCTCTATCACGGCCCTAGCCTTATTGCTTAAATGGCACCTACGAAACATCCTCATGCCTCCAAATCTCGACCGCCAGGAGCTGATGGCGGTCCTTGGCGTGATGGCCGCTGTGCGTGTTGACCTGGAGGAACACCTCACCTCCGCCGCCGCCGACATGGTGTAGGCTCTGGCCCAGATGAAGTGCCCCAGCGACTACCCCCCAGGACTTAACAGGTAAGATCTGACCAGCTAAATCTTACCAATACCACTTGCAACGGCTATGATTTGTACGATTGATGTATTAAGCATGTTCGTGCCTTGTTTATTTCAGTACTGCACACTGTGTGATGTTCAAATATTACCATGTGCAGCTCAATTTCACCAATACCAGCAACAAACCTACAATACATGACTCATAATATCACTAGAGATGCTGCCCATTTGCTATTTTTAGTGGATGCTAACCCTGTTTTACTTAACATGCATGTCCTTGTACTTACGCAGGGTCATAACGGCCGATGTTGTTGTTTGCCGTCGAGGTTAGCTGGATCCCGTGTCTTACAGTATTTCACATCATTTGTGCAATTGCAGTTTAACTTCTGCCATTTACTGGTTGCCTATAGGTACACATGTTAGTGCCACTGATCCACGCTTTGACCCGGAGGAACAGCTCACCTCCGCCGTCGCTGACTTTGTGTGGGCTCTGGTCAAGATGAAGTGCCCCAGCAACTACCTCTCAGGACTTACCGAGTATGTACTCACCAGTTCAATCTTACCTATAGCAGTTGCAATTAATGGCTATGTTCTGTACGGTCAATGTATTAAGCATGTTCTAGTAAACATGCCTAACACGTTTTTGCTACTTTCCCTACCTTTTTATAGACATCTGGGCCATGCTATGCTCTGGCATCACCTGCCTTGTGATGTTCAACTATGCCAATTGCATTTTTATCAGTACCGGTTTCAATGTCTATTAAGCCTGTTGCAATTAACGGTTGAATCCATTTTTAAACAGTTGTATTTCAATGGCTACAAACTTACAAAACATGACTTAGGATGTTGTTAAGCCTGTTGCAATTAACAGTTGTATCCATTTTTAATCTGTCCATTTGCTACCATGCTACTCTCCGCAATGAAGATATATTAGACATGCTGCTCATTTGCTATTTTTACTGGATGCTAACCCTATTGTACTTAACATGTCTGCCCATGTACTTACGCAGGGTCATAATGGCCGATGTTGTTGTTTGCCGTCGAGGTTAGCTGCATCCCATGTCTTATAGTATTTCACATCATTTGTTCAATTGCAGTTTAACTTCTACCAATTACTGGTTGCCTGTAGGCACACACGTCAGTGGCACTGATCCATGCTTCGACCCTGAGGAACAACTCGCTTCTGCCGCCGCTGACTTTGGCGGGCTCTGGCCAAGATGAAGTGCCCCAGCAACCACCTCTCAGGACTTACCAAGTATTTACTCACCAGTTAAATCTTACCAATAGCAGTTGTAATTAATGGCTATGTTTTGTATGGTCAATGTATTAAGCATGTTGTAGTAAACACGCCTAACACATTTTAGCTATTTTCCCTACCTTTTTATAGACAATTGGGCCATTATCTACTCTGGCAGCACCTGCCCTGTGATATTTAACTCTGCCAATTACATTTTTATCAGTACTGGTTTCAATGGCCATTAAGCCTGTTGCAATTAACAGTTGTATCCATTTTTAAAGAGTTGTATTTCAATGGCTACAAACTTACAAAACATGAATTAGGATGTTGTTAAGCCTGTTGCAATTAACATTTGTATCCATTTTTTAATCCATCCATTTGCTACCGTGCTACTCTTTCACAATGAAGATATTACTATAGATGCTGTTGTTTTATTACCATTTGCTATTTTTGGTGGATGTTAACCCTGTTGTAGTTAACATTGGCTTCCATGTACTTACACAGGGCTACAGTGGGTGATGCTGTTGTTTGTCATCGAGGTTAGCTACATCACATGTCTTGTACACCATCTATTCCTAAATATAAGTATTTTTAGAGATTCCAATATAGACTACATAAGGAGCAAAATGAGTGAATCTAGATTCTAATCTAAACTATATCTATAATTCTATATACATCCGCATGTAGTTCATCTTGAAATCTCAAAAAAACTTGTACTTAGGAACATAGGTAGTTGTATTTTACAACATTTGTGCAATCTCAGTTTAGCTTCTAACATTTACTGGTTGCTTGTAGGTACATATATGAGCGGTAGTGATCCACGCTTCGATCCCTTTTGCATAAGGGGAAATGAGATATTCATGAACAAGCGTCAAGTGAGGAAACTAAGAAATATTGTTAGGCGAAAGAAATGGGTGATTGGAATTAAGCTCTTTATTTAAACTTTGTCCAAGACAACTGTGAACTTTAGGATGGTAAGTAATGTGTTCCCTTTTCCCCTGCCCACAACAAGTTACTCTATTAGACCTCAGTATCTGATATTTTGCTCTTTTCGGTGGTTTCCGAAGCTATTTACTGATGATTACCTTGCAAACTACATGACCGGAGTGGAGGCAACTAAGGTTAAAGTATATAATTCATGCTACCATGATAATGCTCTAGAAGTCTTCCTAAAAGCGGTGAAGGATGGACGGGCGATAGTCACAGGAGGTTGGACAAAAGTGGTTCATGCCTATGGCATGCAGGAAGGCACATTATGGGCATTCCGCTTCTTCAACACCGTCGAGAGTCAAAATGATTTACACTTGTCTCTTCACCTTTACCCCCTTTAAATATTGTGGTTCATCATAGTTAATTGCTGCCTAATCCTGTAATTACTGAACATGTTGTACTGGCAATTTTATTTATGGATTCGTTGTTGAACCATTGTGCCGGGAATTTGAATTGCACACTTCATATTTCAAAATTTCCAATTAGAATGATAAATTATAGGCAAAAATAAAAATATACAGGAGCTAATAAAATAATGTGCACACAGTTAGAAAGAAAACAGCGTGTGCGATGTAAAAAGAGAACAGAGGGTCATGGAACTTTGCAAACGGTTCTGGCAGTAAAAGTGCTTGTGACGGATAGCCCAATGCCACACAGTTTTCTACATCAAATCGTGTGTGATGTAGTTCATAAAAGCAAACAGTTAACCAAGGCAGAGCGTGTGTGATAGTTACACCTTTCACACACGAGCGTATACATAAAACTGTGTGGGATGTACATACGAACGGAAATGTTTTCCCTGGATTGACTGTATGGGATGTACATAAGAACGGAAACGTTTTCCCTGGATTGACTGTGTGGGATGTACATAAGAATGGAAACGTATTCCTTGGATTGACTGTGTGTGATATACATACCTACGGAAATGTTTTTCTAGAATTCACCATGTGGGATGTACATAACTACGGAAATGATTGGGTTTCGATGCCTCGCCCGATCGCACATGAGCTCATTTGGTGTCCCAGGAGGTCCTATCCCCGATGATTTCTGGGTCGTGTGGGAAGGACCCCCCTATCGCCCACACTCACTTGCCGACGGTTCCAAATGTCGTCGCAGAAAGGGGTTAAAAACCGTTTATATAGCACTAACGCGTACCAGTGCTACGAAGGAATTACTCACTCCCGGTGGGGAGAATCATGGAATTGGTGATGAAGGAGGGTTGGTGATGATGAAGATCGAAGATTCCCCTCTCTAGAGCCCAAAACGGACTCCAGATCTGGCCTCCTGATGAAGAACAGGAGGTGGAGGCAGCTCCATATCGTGAAACGAGATAATTCTTCCTCCTTGATTTTTTGGAAATATAGGTATTTATGGAGCCGGGATCACGGTCTACGGGGCCACCGGGTGGGCACAACCCACCTGGGCGCGCCTGGAGGGGGGGCGCACCCTGGTGGGTTGTGCTCACCCAGGGCCCCCCTCCGGTGGTTCTTGGCTCAAGTATATTTATTTTATTCTGAAACAATTCTCCAAAAAGTTTCGTTCCAATCCGAGAACTTTTATTTCTGCACAAAAACAACACCATGGTAGTTCTGCTGAAAAGAGCGTCAGTCTAGATTAGTTTCATTCATATCGTGCAAATTAGAGTCCAAAACAAGAGGAAATGCATTAGGAAAAGTAGATACGACGGAGACGTATCAACTTCCCCAAACTTAAACCTTTGCTTGTCCTCAAGAAATTCAGTTGATAAACTGAAAGTGAAAAAGAAAAACTTTTACGAACTCTTTTTCTCTTGTTTACATAAATAATCTTAAGTAGCACCCAGGTTTTTAGCAAAGATCATGATTAACCATGGCAGCAATAACTCTTAGAAATTATACTAACTCATATTAATGGCATAATCAACTAGCAAGCAATAATAAGATATCTCAAATGCCAACACTTTGTCAAAACAATCATGATATGATATGAAAATAGTGGTATCTCGCTAGCCCTTTATGAGACCGCAAAACATAAATGCAGAGCACCTCCAAAGTTCAAGCAACGACTAAATATTGTAATTCATGGTAGAAAAGATCCATTCATGATGCATCCAACATTAACTATACACAATGCATGAGTATGACAATAGTGCTCTCAGGTCTGACGCTTATTTGAGAAGGTGATGACTCAACTTAAAAGTAAATATATAGTCCCTTCATAGAGGAAAGCAGGGATTTGCAGTGGTGCCAGAGCTCAATTTTTTAAAATAGAGATAAGTGAAATTTTGGGAAATGCACCCTTCCTGTTTACTTCTCGACCGAAAGTTACCAATATCTTCCATGCTAAACACATTAGTGGCGGTTCCTAAACGATAAAAGCAAAGGTTTACTCCCCCTCCACCAACAAACACACTCCATGGCTAGCCGAATCAACCGGTACCGTCCATACCAACATCAGTCTTGGGGGAGTTTTGTTTAATTATTTGCAATTTTTCAATTCGGGACTGGGAATCCCTATTACCGCCCCTCTTGTGCAAGGACAAGTGAATAAACACTCATCATCAGAATAACCCGCTTAGCATGGAATATACCGACTACCCCTTGGCGCTCTATGAACAATCCAGGCACACAAAAACAGATGTTTATTTGAAGTTTTTAGAGGTGGCACATGCAAATTTACTTAGAACGGTGGGGTAATACAACATATATGTAGATATGGTGGACTCATCTGGAATAACTTGGGTTTTAGGATTCTGATGCACAAGTAGTACTCCCACTTAGTACAGGCGAAGTCTAGCAAATAGGTTGAGAAGCGGCCAACTAGAGAGCAAAAACGTTCATGAACTTGCATTATGAATAATGACCATTGGACACTAGCATGAGTAGGATATGGACAGCATGAACATAAATATCATAGAGACTATGTTGGTTTTGATTCAACTACATGCATAAATATGTGCCAAGTCAAGCCACTTGAAACATTCGGAGGAGGATATCATATCATCATACCACATCACAATCATCTTAACGCAATGTTGACATCCAATATAAATCATTATCCACTCCTAGCTACTTAAGCATGGCGTGATAAACTATAATCTCTAATTGTCATTGCAAACATGTTCGATCATAATAGGCTGAATCATGGATACTCGGTTAAACATATTTACAAAAAGAGAACAAGTTGAGTTCGTACCCGTTTCTCACTACCATAGCCAGTTCATCAAATATCGTCATTATTGCCTTTCACTTGCATGACCGAATGATATGAAAATAATAATAGTGCAAGAGTGCCATGGACTAAGCTGAAATCTGCAAACATTTTATTCAACAGGAGAAGACAAAGCAATTCGGGCCCTTTGTTAGATTGACAATTATGCATATGAGAGACACTCAAAATGTTCATCATGGTCTTCTCCTTGGTATGACTCAATAAAAAAAGAAAATAAGTTCAGAGAAACACACTGAAATATTTTTGGAGTTTTTAGTTTTTCTTGAAGAAGGAAATTAAAAGGAAGAAAAAAAAACGAGAAAACTATTTACACGGGAGAGCTCCCAACAAGCAAGAAGAAGAATCAAGAAATATTTTTGGGTTTTCCTTTAATAATACAACTAATTAAACTAGAAAGAAAAACCAAAAAGAAGCAAGAAATATTTTTGGGTTTCTCAAAGTTTTTTCAAACACACAAGAAGAAAGCGAGAAAAATAAATCTAACATGGATAATACAATGAAAAAGTGTGAACACTGACAACTGGAATGAAATGTATGAGCATGAATATAGTGTCGGTGAAAACACATACCCCCCCCCCCCCCAAGTTTAGGCTTTTGGCCTAGCTTGGTAATCACCATCCGCGGCCTGCGTAGTAGTCATTGTGGTAGATCACGGAGGCTCTTGGTGCAACCACCTCAACCCGCCGAGCAGCCGCGACCTCCGCCTTGTGCGCACGGGCCTCACTCTCAGAAACATAATATCTTCCTTTGCTGTGAAATGAGAGAGAGCAGGTGCATGCAAAAAGGTATGCATGATGGATTCTTTATTGAATCACAAGTTATAAGTATAATTATTGATTTTGCCCTTAAGGAACTTATGGCTCTTCATGGCTGCAAAGTCTAAGTACTGAGTGGGTAAGATGGGGTCATAAGGCACAGGTGTAACACCCACCTCTTTAGCTAACTGAGCAACATAAATCCCACCATAAAAATAACCACTACCAGCGTTGTGTTGCAATTTACATGCAATAATTGCTCCAAGATTAAAAAATTTAATTCCAGTCAGAGCAGTGTGTATGAGGCTCAAGTTAGGGGCACACAGTGTGTTGCAATCCTGCTTTCCTACAGTGTGTTTACCATTAAAGAGCGCAAAGTATTGAATCAATGGGAAATGAATGCTCTTTATTCTACCTTGTGTCACTCATCTATCCTCACCATAGCAAAGGCTAGTCAATAATGTCTCATACTTAGATCTTGGTGGTTCGTCTAGCGAACCCAATGTGGAGTTTTACAAATACCACTTAACACGTCTAGAGGCATGGTAAAAGGACGGTCATAAAGTCTAAATGAAACTCTAGACTCATGAGGATGAAATTTAAAATCTTTAGTAAATATTCCATGAGACTGAGATTTTGGTTGCACTTATCTTCAATGTAGGGACCGAGCTCGAAAATTGTGAACATGTTGCTCAAATTCTTCTTTAATACCTGCACTCATCATAAAATCGTTGCATGGCCATAGGCAGGATTTGATAGCTGCTTCCCGTATCGAACTTGCGCTTGGTTCAACATAAGACCGACTCACCAAGTCACTACTAGATGATGCCTCCGAAGACCTCCTCCTTGAAGAACTCCTAAAGAAACTCATCTTATTCCTATAGATAAAATTATGAAATTTTTAGTCCATAATTTTTTTGTCAACAAAACTTCACAAGATTGATAGAAACTACTCATAGAGATGCATAGAGGCCATATAAAGCATTCAAACTAATTAGAACTCTAAGAATTCAACATGCAAGCTCATCTACAGCAGCACCAAGAGTAGCTAATTATTCAAAATATAATCCACCAAAGCAAACACTAATTGGAGAAATGGAGGAGTCACACACCAAGTAGCAATCCACAAAACAGTTTTGGAAACGGAGCTTCGAGCAAATAGATCGAAATATGCGGGTTTGAGAGCAAGAACACAAGAGAGAGAGAGAGTGCAATGGTGATTTTTTTCTAGAGGAAGGAGAGGACATGGGCTGAAGAGATATGTGAGGGGGCCCACGTCGGGACCACAACCCACCAGGGTGCGCCTGGAGCTGCTGGCGTGCCTAGGTGGGTTGTGCGCACCTAGTGCACCCCCTATGGTGTTATTTGCACTAAAAATCAGAAATATTCAGAAAAATAGTATTAAATTTTCAGGGCATTCTGAGCACTTTTATTTTTGGGTCATTTTTATTGCACGGAAAATCCAGAGATTAGGATAAACATGGAATTTTATTGAACTAAGAAAAACAGAAAAGAAAATGTGAGGACGGAAGGTAGTGCCTACTAAATTCATCAACTTCATACCTCTCAAAAATGATCCATTAATAAGGTTGATTAAGTCTTATTAACAACCACCTTCGATTAGCATGAAACCGAAGAACTTTCATAAAAACACTGAGTTACCTTGACAGGGATATGCATGTCCCCAATAATAAGTATATCATATTTCTTTTTGGCAGTAGATAGAGGTAGTTGAAAACTTCCAATAGTGATTGTCGGAGATTTTTCAATAACATTAACACCATTCACTTGGAATTGTTTCTTCGGAAAGTGCACCATGTGCTCATTACCATTGATATGAAAAGTGACCTTGCTTTTATTACAATCGATAACAGCCCCTGCAGTATTCAAAAAGGGTCTACCAAGGATAATCGACATGTTGTCGTCCTCGGGCATCTCAAGTTTAACAAAGCCAGTTAAGATAGTAACATTTGCAACATCAATGAGTACATCCTCACAAATACCGATTGGCATGACAGTTGATTTATCTGCCATTTGCAAAGATATTTTAGTAGGCATGAGTTTATTCAAATCAAGTCTTTTATATAAAGAGAAAGGCATAACACTAACACCACCTCCTAAATCACACAAAGTTGTTATAACATAGTTTCTTTTGATGGAGCAAGGTATAGTTGGTATCCCGAGATCTCCAAGTTTTTTAGCTACTCCATCCGTAAAAGAATAATTAGCAGGCATGGTGGAAATTTTAGATTCTGGTATTTTTCTCTTATCGGTGATGATGTCTTTCATGTATTTTGCATAAGAGGCCATATTTAAAATATCAGTCAAGCGATGCGTAAAAAGACTGGCCTAAGAATTTCAACCAAGCGTTAAAATTCTTCATCATATTTATTTTTAGTTGGTTTAGGTGGAAAGGGCATGGGTTTCTGAACCCATGGTTCTCTTTCTCTACCATGTTTTCTAGCCACAAAGTCTCTTTTATCATATCTTTTATTTTGGGGTTGTTGGTTATCAAGATCAACAACAGGTTCTATCTCAACATCATTATCTCGTTCTTTATCATTGTTTAGTTGAGTGTCTTCATGAACATCATCATTATCTTTTTCATTATTGCTAGGTGAATGTTCATTACCAGATTTTAGCATCAGAGATAGAAACATCATTATTATCTTCAGAAGGTTTTTCTATTTCAGGTTCACTAGAGGTATGCAAAGTCCTATCATTTTTCTTTTTCTTCTTCTTTTTGGAAGGATTAGGTGCACCAGTGTTGATTCTTTGGTAGTATTGTTGAATTCTTTTAGGGTGTCCCTCAGGGTAAAGTGGTTCCTGAGTCATTCTACCTCCTCTAGTTACTACTCTAATAGCATGATCATTGATATTGTTGTTCATTTCATCAAGCAATTCTCTTTGAGATTTAGCAACTTGTTCTAACTAAGTTTGTACCATAGAATCATGTTTTCCTACGCCTCTAACATCATTAGAGATTCTAAATAACAAGTCACTCAAGCAAGCAATCATATCAGAGTTGTATTTCAATTGTTTCATAACATTTTCATTGAAGTGATGTTGTTTTCTAATGTAGTTATCAAACTCAAAAAGGCATTGACTAGGATGCATATCGTAAGGATTGTTCTTTTCATCAAATTTCATTAAAGAGTTTACGTCTATCACCTTGGATGGTGGTTTATCAAGTCCATGTATCTCTTCAATAGGAGGTAGATTTTTAACATCTTTAGCTGTAATACCTTTTTCCTTCATACATTTCTTTGCCTCTTGCATATCTTCATGACTGAGATATAAGATACCCATCTTCTTCGGAGTGGGTTTAGGCGATGGTTCGGGAGGAGTCCAATCATCATAATTTTTCAATATGTTATTGTAACATCCCAAAATTCTAGATTTTAGAATGTTATATTAAGTAAATTATTATGATTGTTTGTTTTATTGTTGTGTGATTGATTGTGTGAAAATGATTGGAAATTGAAAACTTTTTGAAAGTTGAATGAGAGGGAATAAGAGGACTTTCCCAAAACTTTTCATCTTGCATTTGATCTCCCTGAGTTCAAATTTATTTCATTACAAAACCCTAGAGTGAAGATAATATGACTTCTTCCATTTAAAGAAATGAAAAGGGGTTCGAAAATGATTTGAATTTCCATTTGAGATATTCAAATATAGGAACTTTAAGCAACTCAATGAGTTCATGAGGGAAGATAAAATGACTTCTTCATATTTGAAGAAAGAGAGTTGGAAGTTTCAAAGAAATAGATTGGAAGTCACTTTGAAGTTATTTGAAACTCATTTTCCATTTGAAGTTGTTTGAAATTCCAAATTCAAATCCAATTGGGAGTTATTTGAGTTTCTATTCAAAATATTTTTTCTCCAAAAAATAAATAAATGGAAATAAGGGTAAAATGATTCCCTTCAATAGAAAATTAGGAGAAAATAAATTTGAAATCATTTTTCTATTTTAAAAATGATTTTACTGATTTTAAATATAACAGTAGCATTGTTTGACTTTTATGATTTATTTTGGATTTTATTTGAACTTGAAAAATAGTTCATCTTATTCGGGGTATTTTCCTGAGCATTTTGGTATATAATATGCCTATGTAATTTTTTGTTTTATTCTTATTTTTATTTTTGCTCTGTTGTAGTTTTTGTTCTCTAAAAAAAACACACGCACCCGCGCGTAGGCCCAGCCACAGTTGGCCAGAGACGGCCCACGGCCATAGCAGGCTGAGCCAGGCCGCCCCCGCGCCCGAAGGCCACCGCACGTTCGCCCGCCTCTTCTCCTGCTCACACGTGTGCTCGTTGCCAGATGGCCCCCCCGCATCGTCCCCAACCTCCCGCTCGCTCTGCTCGGGATAGAGCACGTGCTCGTGCTCCCGCAACCACTGGCGCCATTGCCCACGGGATAAGCCTTATCCCGCAGCCCTGAGCACTTCTAACCGCGCCTATAAAACCCCCAAGACCCCCCTCTCTCCCTTCTGCCACTCCGCGTCATCCCTTGCTCCTCACAGCCATCGCCCTACCGCGTTGGATCTCGCCGGAGCCGAAGCATCTCGCTGGAGTTTCCGTCGCCGTAGACTCCCCTACCTTCATTTTCTTTCTATTAACCTTCGTAACCCACCGAGTCTCATCCGATTGACATGTTTTCGCCGCCTAGGTCTCGCCGGAACCGCCGCCCCGATGACCCGCGTCCTCGCCGGAGCGCCGGAGCTGCTGCCCTCTACCTCGCTGTCTCGGATGCCCCGACCACCGCAGACCCCGCCACCGGACCGCCCCTGCCGCGCCCATCCTCTCCGACACCTCCGCCGCCTCGTCACCTCCCGACGCCAACGCCGTTGCCCTGTACGTCGTCATCGTCGTCAAGGTGAGCGAACCGCTCGCTCGCTGTTCGTTTATTTTTTTTAAGTTTTCTCTCTCTAGATCGGTTTAGTTTAGTGTTTTTTATTTGATCGGTTAATCCAGTTTAGTTAAACCGAACGGTTTTGGTTAAACCGTTGTTTTTTTTTCTTAGCCACCGCATAGGGTTTTGCTTATTTAGTGGCCGTTCGCCATTTAGCCTAAGCTGTGAACGCTGCTCAGCCACCCGGAAGCCACCACGTGACCAGGGACCTGGTCGCGAATAAAACTTTCACATTCAAGTCCCTGTAAATTTCAGTTTAGCCCCTAAACTTCGAATGATTGTATCTTTTTAACCGTAACTCCAAATTCGACGAAACCAACGGCAAAATGTTCGTCTCAAATAGCTTTATCCAGAAAACCAACTTTGAAAACTTTTGGCAAAATTCAAATTTGAACTTTATTCAGATTTGAATTCAAATTTGGCCATATCTCCTAAACCGTAGCTCCCATTGATGTGATTCTTTTTGCAACGTGTCACCGTAGCCAAACCTTACCACTTGGACTTCACACATTTTCCACACAAAAATGGTCTGTCCATGATAGTTTTACTATTATGCCATGTATGCACTTTAGTACACAGCACATCTTTGCACCCTATGTCACATGTTGTTTTTGCACTTAGGATATTTCCATGCTAGTTAAGTGTGTTGAATGTTCATTTGTTTTTTCCAAGACTTTTTGCTTTGCATGTCCTTCTTGGTTCTCTGAAATGATTTCTTATGTGATTGCAATGTTTGACTTTATAGATTTTCATCAGAGAGTGATGAATAGTTCTATTAAGTAAATTTCTGAGAGCGATATCATCTTCATCAACTATTACCAGGAAAGTTCACATTTGACCATTCTTCCCATTTACCTATGTTTATATTATGCTCTTAGTCCTTTTGTGGTAGGATTGCATGGTAGGATTTATTGTTGCCAGATGGCTGTGCCGTTACCTAGTAGTTCATTTGAGGTAGGTCTGATCTATACATCCTTGTCACCACCGTGTAAGTTTATTTTTGCCTCTCTAAATGTAGACGTGGTTTGGGAAGCGAGCATGGTGAGACATGAGTGACAAAGTAGTAATCAGGACCAAGACTTGTAAATGAACTACCTGGGCGGTATTTGGTTTGAATGGTGGCGAAGTACAGTGGGAGCATGCATGGTTCATCCATGGTGGTGCACCACTAGTGGTCGGCCGCCCAGGCTCAAAGAGATCAAAAGTATTCTCATGTCTAGAAGCTTACGTGTGCAGCCACAAGCCAATATGGGCTCTGGCTTAGTTGAGTAGATAGTGTGACCCCTTTCGGGATGGGCTAGCAGATGTAGAATGATGTAGGTGCACCGGCCTATCCGTGGGTTAAGGGGGAACATTTTCAAAAGACTATGTCTCGGTCATCCTGTTCTCAAACGTCAGGCAGTGCAAGAACTTCAAGGGAGGCGATCGAGTCTTGTGGGGAAAAGTGCGCAAACCTCTGCAGAGTGTTAAAACCTAATCGATTAGCTGTGTCCCCGGTTACGGACAACTTGAGCATGTAGTAGTGGAAATGCAAGGAGATCTCATCACTCTTAATTAAACAGTTGAGTTTTAAATGAAACCTTGGGAATGGATTGAGTTGGGTTTACCAACTCATCCTATGCTATACAGTAGTGGTAGAATAATATCTTTTAGTCTAGGAAAAAAACTAGCTTTATGCAAAAACTAAACTTAGAGCTTTCCACCAGACAAATTGCATGTACAAATAGGTTCATTATTCTTATGATGTGACTTGCCAGTACATTCAATGTACTGACCTACAGGGCTGCAACGTCTTATGTTGCAGGAATTTCTACGATGAGTAAGAGTTACGTTATAGGGTTACGGTCTACACTCAACTTGCCGTTGGCGTTGATGGACTCCACACCCTTATGTTTGTTTCCGCTAAGACTTCTGAGGTATATGTCAGTTTTATGTTATTTATACATGTGATTGCACTTTGATATATACATTGATGTACTGTGTGTGCCAACATACCGATCCAGGGATGGCACGGATACACAGAGGCTTGACCGTTTGAGGTCGGGTCGTTACAAGATGGTATCAGAGCACATGTTGACTGTAGGATGTGACCCTAGAAACTGGAAAACCCTTAGGAAAGGAATTCTCTAAAACTTTATGTAAAAAAAGATCCTTTACCTCTCTTCTTTTCTGAGTGTTATCAAATCTTTCCTTTTATCTTGAATAGTTAGACAATATCCTTTCCCTTTAAACACACAGAGGATCAACTGATGAGACCCCTCCGAGAAGGGAAATATATTGGACTTCACCATACACTGGAAGAATTGAAGCTACAACAGTCAAAGACTCGAAGAATTTGAAGACACTGAAGAATTCCAAGATTTATATGACCTTTAGAAGACCAAACCCTTGTTGTATACTCACGTTAGATGCGATGATTTGTGAGCTGTCGTATTTTGTGTGTGTTTTCCCGACAGCCACAAATAAAACTTATTTTCAAAACTATATTGTGTGTATTGTGTGTATCTCCCTATCCCTCTTATCTCATCCCAAAACCCTTGGACCCAATAGATGATGAATCAAGATGGACTTGCATTATGTGAACCGATCACTCAGTTGGAGGCAGAGCTATGGATTCAAAACATGGAGAATTACTTCAGGAGCAATTTGGTTGCAAGGAAGTATGAGGTTCAATACGCTCTTTAGTACTTTACAAAAAGTGCTGCAACATGGTGGAAAATGCATCAGGCCATACAAGGATGTAATGGAGCAAAAACTTGGGAGGAATTCAAGATGACTCTACTGAGGTCTTGTCTTATTCAGAAGCCCTATGGCAATAAAATGAAGAAACCTTGTGCATGCAGGATTTGTGGTGAGATAGGACATACCCATGAAGAACACAAGGGTGGACGCCCTCATTGTGAAGGACATCATCAAGCTGAAGAATGTCCAACCATGAAGGTTACTTGTTTCTTGTGTGAAGGAACTATGCACTACCCTGCCCAGTGTCATATTTATCCCAAGGTACAAGAAATTACCAAGCAGCAGAAGGAAACAGTGAAAGAAGCCCTCGGGGAAAGTTTAAGAAAACCGGTGATGAAAGAAGATGTTGATGACCCTGATGGAGAAATCCTAAACAGATTTTACTCCAATGCTTGCTATTCATGTGGAGAAGAAGGACATTTTTCACAGTATTGCACGAAGGAAAGCCAATAGTATCTGGGAAACTTCCTGATGGAAGAAGTGGAGTTTGATCCACATGAGATAGAAGAATTGATCGGAACAAAGAAGACCAGGAAGAGAAAGCGCATGTGTCCCGAGAACAACCTAGTTTCTGCAGAAAAGGACCTGAGTCAAATCACTTGTTACAGGTGCAAGGATTTAGGTCATCATGCTAGCAAATGCCTAGCAAGGAAGCCAAGAACCCAAGGAGCCAAGATCACCACCAGGAAGCCCCTGGATTTGTCTGAAGTCATTTGTTTACGTTGCAAAGGAAGTAGGACATTTTGCCAGGGAATGTTCAGACCCGAGGAAAGCTTGAGCTGAGTAGTTGAGATCTTGATATTGGAATAAAGCATGTAATAAAGTTGGAACGTACTTTTATTTTCATTAGGGATGTTGAGTTGAGTTGTGAAATGGAAATTGTAATAGCTCATGAAGCAATAAAAGTGGATGTGTTTGGAATCTCATATGAAGTGTTATGAGTTGTTTGTTGATTGTGAGTGCCTCTCTCACTATGTCACCCAGACTTAAACCTTGAACCCATGGACAAGCTGACCCCAAACCTTTCCCAGAAAAATAACCACATTTCACCCAAAGAAATACATACAGTATCCTGAGTATCCCTTCTATCTTATACCTGCAGATGACAACCCTTTACGAGTCTTTTCTCAAGGGCCCGAAAACGATCATGACCCTGACTAGTGATCGGGATTACCCAAAAATCCTGAAGGACATGATGAAGCATATTCATCTTGAAGGAGATGCAGTTTACAAAGGTTATCCTTTCATGGAGAAGGGAGTTGAACTTTGGTATGTGGAGGTACACCTCCACCGTGTGAAGGGAGTTTGCCCAAAGACTATGGGTCAATACTTTTTCATTTCTCGAGTACCACGAGCAACATTCTTTGACTCTGTTCGTGAAGCTGCTATGGAAGCCATGCTTCAGATTGGAGAAATAATTGAAGCAAGACTCCGTCACACTCAGGAATACCTGAGAGAGGTGCATGCAGAGATGATGGAGATGAAGCTCATGGCCACCATGATGAAGCAAAAGGTCGATGATTTCAAGGACCACATTACACGGTTCCAGTGGGACTGAAGCATCTTCAAGAATGGCAAATGAATAAAGATGGGAGTAATGCTTGACCATACCAAACTATGTGGGTGGCAACTTTTGTAATAGAGTACTTTTGAATTTGAGTTTTGAGTAGTGGTTAAGGATGTAATAAAGGATTTGATATGAAGAGAATATGGATTATGGATGAACCGGTGCATTTTTTGGCGGTACTTGTCTGTGTGAACACTTGAACAATGGAAAAGAAAATGTATTCCATAGAGTGGAGTTTGGACAAATGAGTTGGAGTTTGGTTCTAGTTATGATGGTTACCCCAAGAGTATGAAATAATGAAGTACTATTGGATTTAAAGGAGATGTAATGTTGGAATATGGAGCAATAGTAACTCCAAGGATGAGTTAAATATATACAAGTGTTGAAGTGGGCCATAACCCACAGGACCCAGGATTTGATAAGGAAACAAGCACAATCTTGTTGAAGAAAATAATTCTGAAAGAAGCTATGATTTCATCAGCATACGTTTCATAGGAGGTTTTGTAAAACCTGAGAGTTGTGAAGAAGCGATAGAGATTTTGTTTGGCTTGCAGAACAAATTGATTTATCCGAACCCAGTTCATGGAGAAGAGAAGTTCTGCAATGCTTGTGAGGATGCCCAAGTGTTAGAATACGTGATTCGCTATCTGCGTATGTGGTAATGATTCAAGTACGGGATGGATTGGCCCCCATACCAGAGACTTCTATCATGAGCTATCATATGTTGATAGAAAATCAGAGAGCCTTAAAACCCTAGAAGAGTGTCGACTCAACAAGCCAAAACCCTAGAATGGCAGGACAATGGAAACCCTGTACATGCGCTTGTTCTCAATCATAGGTTATGCCATGAGGTTCAGCCCAGACCCATTTCCTGCAGGAGGAACCAATAATTGTTTACCACCATGAGGATTTCGATAGTTGTTTAGCATTGGCGACAACCTGACAGCTAAGAAGACCCAGATTCGGAAGGACCTTATTTGATGCAAGACTCCAGACTTTGAGGAAAAGGTCATGCCCTTACCAGAAGAGCACTAGTGAAAGAGTTAACCCAGAGAATATGAGAAGACTGACACCGTCAACCCAATGGATGGGTACATGAGTTTTGTTGGAAGAACAACCATGCTTCTAAGGGTGGTAGCACCCCATACCTTGTGTGGATGAATGGATTTTTAAGGAGACCCTCCAAACCTAACCTTCTTTTCTAGCCTCTCCGAATCTCGAGGACGAGATTCATTTTAAGGGTGGTAGTTTGTAACATCCCAAAATTCTAAATTTTGGAATGTTATATTAAGTAAATTATTATGATTGTTTGTTTTATTGTTGTGTGAAAATGATTGGAAATTGAAAACTTTTTGGAAGTTGAATGAGAGGGAATAAGAGGACTTTCCCAAAACTTTTCATCTTGCATTTGATCTCCCTGAGTTCAAATTCATTTCATTACAAAACCCTAGAGTGAAGATAATATGACTTCTTCCATTTAAAGAAATGAAAAGGGGTTCGAAAATGATTTGAATTTCCATTTGAGATATTCAAATATAGGAACTTTAAGCAACTCAATGAGTTCATGAGGGAAGATAAAATGACTTCTTCATATTTGAAGAAAGAGAGTTGGAAGTTTCAAAGAAATAGATTGGAAGTCACTTTGAAGTTATTTGAAACTCATTTTCCATTTGAAGTTGTTTGAAATTCCAAATTCAAATCCAATTGGGAGTTATTTGAGTTTCTATTCAAAATATTTTTTTCTCCCAAAAATAAATAAATGGAAATAAGGGTAAAATGATTCCCTTCAGTAGAAAATTAGGAGAAAATAAATTTGAAATCATTTTGCTATTTAAAAATGATTTTTATTGATTTTAAATATAACAGTAGCATTGTTTGACTTTTATGATTTATTTTGGATTTTATTTGAGCTTGAAAAATAGTTCATCTTATTCGGGGTATTTTCCTGAGCATTTTGGTATATAATATGCCTATGTAATTTTTTGTTTTATTCTAATTTTTATTTTTGCTCTGTTGTAGTTTTTGTTCTGTAAAAGAACACACGCACCCGCGCGCAGGCCCAGCCACCGCTGGCCAGAGCCGGCCCACGGCCATAGCAGGCCGAGCCAGGCCGCCCCTGCGCCCGAAGGCCACCGCACGCTTGCCCGCCTCTTCTCCTGCTCGCACGTGCACTCGTTGCCAGATGGGCCCCGCCCGCATCGTCCCCAACCTCCCGCTCACTCTGCTCGGGATAGAGCACGTGCTCGTGCTCCCGCAACCACCGGCGCCATTGCCCACGGGATAAGCCTTATCCCGCAGCCCTGAGCACTCCTGACCGCGCCTATAAAACCTCCAAGACCCCCCTCACTCCATTCTGCCACTCCGCGTCGTCCCTTGCTCCTCACAGCCATCGCCCTGCCGCGTTAGATCTCGTCGGAGCCGAAGCATCTCGCCGGAGTTTCCGTCGCTGTAGACTCCCCTACCTTCATTTTCTTTCTGTTAACCTTCGTAACCCGCCGAGTCTCATCCGATTGACATGTTTTCGCCGCCTAGGACTCGCCGGAACCGCCACCCCGACGACCCGCGTCCTCGCCGGAGCGCCGGAGCCGCTGCCCTCTACCTCGCTGTCCCGGACGCCCCAACCACCGCAGACCCCGCCACTGGACCGCCCCCACCGCGCCCATCCTCTCCGACACCTCCGTCGCCGCTAGGACACGCCGCCGCCGCCTCGTCATCGCCCGACGCCAACGCCGTCGCCCTGTATGTCGTCATCGTCGTCAAGGTGAGCGAACCGCTCGCTCGCTCTTTGTTTATTTATTATTTTTATTTTTTTCTCTCTCTAGATCGGTTTAGTTTAGTGTTTTTTTATTTGATCGGTTAATCCGGTTTAGTTAAACCGAACGGTTTTGGTTAAAGCGATGGTTTTTTGTTAGCCACCGCATAGGGTTTTGCTTATTTAGTGGCCGTTCGTCATTTAGCCTAAGCCGCGAACGCTGCTCAGCCACCCGGAAGCCGCCACGTGACCAGGGACCTGGTCGTGAATAAAACTTTCACAGTCAAGTCCCTGTAAATTTTAGTTTAGCCCCTAAACTTCGAATGATTGTATCTTTTTAACCGTAACTCCAAATTCGACGAAACCAATGGCAAAATGTTCGTCTCAAATAGCTTTATCCAGAAAACCAACTTTGAAAACTTTTGGAAAAATTCAAATTTGAACTTTATTCAGATTTGAATTCAAACTTCAATTGGCCATATCTCATAAACCGTAGCTCCGATTGATGTGATTCTTTTTGCAACGTGTCACCATAGCGAAACCCTACCACTTGGATTATTGTCACACATTTTCCACACAAAAATGGTCTGTCCATGATATTTTTACTATTATGGCATGTATGCACTTTAGTACACAACACATCTTTGCACCCTATGTCACATGTTGTTTTTGCACTTAGGATATTTCCATGCCAGTTAAGTGTGTTGAATGTTCATTTGGTTTTTCCAAGACTTTTTGCTTTACATGTCCTTCTTGGTTCTCTGAAATGATGTCTTATGTGAGTGCAATGTTTGACTTTATAGATTTTCATCAGAGAGTGATGAATAGTTCTATTAAGTAAATTTCTGAGAGCGATATCATCTTCATCAACTATTACCAGGCAAGTTCACATTTGACCATTCTTCCCATTTACCTATGTTTATATTATGCACTTAGTCCTTTTGTGGTAGGATTGCATGGTAGGATTTATTGTTGCCAGATGGCTGTGCCGTTACCTAGTAGTTCATTTGAGGTAGGTCTGATCTATACATCCTTGTCACCACCATGTAAGTTTATTTTTGCCTCGCTAAATGTAGACGTGGTTTGGGAAGCGAGCATGGTGAGACATGAGTGACAAAGTAGTAATCAGGACCAAGACTTGTAAATGAACTACCTGGGCGGTATTTGGTTCGAATGGTGGCGAAGTACAGTGGGAGCATGCATGGTTCATCCATGGTGGTGCACCACTAGTGGTCGGCCGCCCAGGCTCAAAGAGATCAACTGTATTCTCATGTCTAGAAGCTTACGTGTGCAGCCACAAGCCAATATGGGCTCTGGCTTAGTTGAGTAGATAGTGTGACCCCTTCCAGGATGGGCTAGCAGATGTAGAATGATGTAGGTGTACCGGCCTATCCGTGGGTTAAGGGGGAACATTTTCGAAAGACTATGTCTCGGTCATCCTGTTCTCAAACTCCAGGCAGTGCGAGAACTTCAAGGGAGGCGATCGAGTCTTGTGGGGAAAAGTGCGCAAACCTCTGCAGAGTGTTAAAACCTAATCGATTAGCCGTGTCCCCGGTTACGGACAACTTGAGCATCTAGTAGTGGAAATGCAGGGAGATCTCATCACTCTTAATTAAATAGTTGGGTTTTAAATGAAACCTTGGGAATGGATTGAGTTGGGTTTACCAACTCATCCTATGCTATACAGTAGTGGTAGAATAATATCTTTTAGTCTAGGAAAAAAACTAGCTTTATGCAAAAACTAAACTTAGAGCTTTCCACCAGCCAAATTGCATGTACAAATAGGTTCATTATTCTTATGATGTGACTTGCCAGTACATTCAATGTACTGACCTACAGGGCTGCAACGTCTTATGTTGCAGGAATTTCTACGACGACTAAGAGTTACGTTATAGGATTACAGTCTACACTCAACTTGCCATTGGCGTTGATGGACTCCACACCCTTATGTTTTTTTCCGCTGAGACTTATGAGGTATATGTCAGTTTTACGTTATTTATACATGTGATTTCACTTTGATATATACATTGATGTACTGTGTGTGCCAACATACCGATCCAGGGATGGCACGGATACACAGAGGCTTGACCGTTTGAGGTCGGGTCGTTACAGTTATTCAATAATTTCTCAGCTTGTTCAATACTTCGTTCCCTAAAAACACAACCAACACAAGTATCTAGGAAATCCCTAGAAGCATCGGTTAGTCCATTATAGAAGATATCAAGTATTTCATTTTTTCTTAGGTGGATGGTTAGGCAAAGCATTAAGTAGTTGGAGAAGCCTCCCCCAAGCTTGTGGGAGACTCTCTTATTTAATTTGCACAAAGTTAAATATTTCATGTAAGGCAGCTTGTTTCTTATGAGCAGGAAAATATTTTTCAAATAAATAATAAATCATATCCTGGGGACTACACACACAACCAGGAGAAAGAGTATTGTACCATATCTTAGCATCACCCTTTAATGAGAATGGGAATAATTTTAGGATATAATAGTAGCGAATGTTACCATCTTGAGTAAAAAGGGTGGCTATATCATTCAACTTAGTAAGGTGTGCCACAACAGTTTCAGTTTCATAGCCATGCAAAGGATCGGATTCAACCAAAGTAATCAACTTTGGGTCGACAGACAATTCAGAATCCTTATCATCAACAAAGATAGGTGAAGTAGCAAACTTAGGATCACATTTCATTCTAGCATTCAAAGACTTCTCTTTCAGTTTGCATAATAATTTCTTAAGATCATCTCTAGCATTGCAAGAAAGAAAGTCTTTAGTTATCTCCTCATCCATAACATAACCTTCAGGTATCTTAGGCAATTCAAATCTAGGAGAGCTAGGTCTAATAGGTATTTAAAGATTTTCAGATTCAAGTACTTCATCAGTTTCAGCATGCTCAATATTTTTAGCTCTAGCAAGTTGTTCATCAAGAAATCCACCTAGTGGCACATTATCATCAGGCAATTAAGGTACTAGCATCATCACGAGTAGCATTCATAGAAGTAGCATCATCAATAACTTGCGACATATCGTGATTAATAGCATGTGGTGGTGTTGCAAGTCTACTCAAAATAGAAGGTGAATCAAATGCAGAGCTAGAAGGCAGTTCCTTACCTTCCCTTGCCTTAGAGGTAAAAATCTTGGTTTTAGTATCCTTCAAATTCTTCATAGTGATAAATAAATAATAATCCCAAGTGACTCAACAAATATAGCTATGCTCCTCGGCAACGTCGCCAGAAAAAGTTCATGATAACCCACAAGTATAGGGGGTCGCAACAGTTTTTAAGGGTAGAGTATTCCACCCAAATTTATAGATTCGACACAAGGGGGCCAAAGAATATTTGCAAGTATTAGCAGCTGAGTTGTCAATTCAACCACACATGGAGATTAATTATCTGCAGCCAAGTGATTAGTAGCACAGTAATATGATAGTTTTGATAGTAGTAGAAATAGTAACGGTAACAGTGGTAGCAATGATTTTGTAGCAGTTGAAACAGTAACAGCAGCAGTGGTAACTTAGGAAGAACAATATGTAGGAAATTCGTAGGCATTGGATCGGTGGATTCGTTGGATGATATTTATCATATAACAGTCATAACCTAGGGCGGTACAAAACTAGCTCCAGTTCATAAATATAACGTAGGCATGTATTCCGTAAATAGTCATACGTGCTTATGGAAAGAACTTGCATGGCATCTTTTGTCCTACCCTCCCGTGGCAGCGGGGTCCATAAGGAAACAAACAGATATTAAGGCCTCCTTTTAATAGAGAACCGGGACAAAGCATTGACACATAGTGAATACATGAACTCCTCAAACTATGGTCATCACCAAAAAGTATCCCGACTATTGTCACTCCAGGGTTTACGGATCATAACACGTAGTAGGTGAATATGACTTGCAAAATCCGATTTAGAACATAGATATAATGATGATAACAAAAACGGTTCAGATCTGAAATCATGGCATCCAGGCCCAAAGTGACAAGCATTAAGCATGGCAAAGTCATAACAACATCAATCTCTGAACATAATGGATACTAGGGATCAATCCCTAACAAAACTAACTCGATTAAATGATGAATCTCATTCAACTACTCACCGACCAGCGAGCCTACGAAGGAATTACTCACTCTTGGTGGGCAGCTTCATGGAATTGGTGATGAAGGAGGGTTAGTGATGACGAAGATCGAAGATCCCCCTCTCCGGAGCCCAAAACAGAATCCAGATTTGGCCTCCCGATGAAGAACAGGAGGCGGCGTTGGCTCCATATCATGAAACGAGTTAATTCTTCCTCCCTGTTTTTTTTTGTAAATATAGGTATTTATGGAGTCAAGATCTGACGCGGCTTGAACTACATTGGTATTTCCCCAAAGAGGAAGGGATGATGCAACACAACTACGGTAGGTATTTCCCTCAGTGACGAGACCAAGGTTATCGAACCAGTAGGAGAAGCACGCAACACTACATGAACAGTACCTGCACACAAAGAACAAATACTTGCAACCCGATGTAAAAGTGGGGTTGTCAATGCCTCCCGGGTAAAAAGATAGATAAAATTGTAGTAGATTGGATAAATAGATCTCGCGGGAACGCGAGATAAAATAAATAAATAAAAATGTAATAGATCTGAAAATAAAAGCGAATAAAAATAGATCTTGAAGGCAAATATGATAAAGAGGAGACTCGGCGGGCCGTAGATTTCACTAGTGGCTTCTCTCAAGAAAAATAGCATACGGCGGGTAAATAAATTACTGTTGGGCAATTGATAGAACTTAAAATAATTATGATGATATCCTATATAGGCATCACGTCCATAATTAGTAGACCGACTGCTGCCTACATCTACTACTATTACTCCACACATAGATCGCTATCCAGCATGCATCTAGTGTATTAAGTTCATGAAAAAACGGAGTAATGCAATAAGAACGATCATGATGTAGACAAGATCTATTCATGTAGGAATAGACCCCATCTTTTTATCCTTAATAGCAACCATACATACGTGTCTTGCTGCCCCTTCTGCCACTGGAAAAGAACACCGCACGATCGAACCCATCACAAAGCACCTCTTCCCATGGTAAGAAAAATCGATCTAGCCAGCCTAACTAAACCAAAGATTCGAAGAAGAAATACGAGGCTATAAGTAATCATGCATATAAGAGACCAAAAACTCAAATAAATTTCATGGATAAAATAGATCTGATCATAAACTCAAAGTTCATTGGATCCCAACAAACACACCGCAAAAAGAGTTACATCAAATAGATCTCCAAGACACCATTGTATTGAGAATCAAAAGAGAGAGATGAAGCCATCTAGCTACTAAGTAAGGACTCGTAGGTCTAAAATAAACTACTCACGCATCATCGGAGAGGCACCAATTGTCGTGGGAGTAAGTCTGACAATAGAATAGGGGGTACGTAGAAGGAGGCAAGGTCCTAGCTACGATTTGGTTGTGCACGCAAGATTTATGAGTCCAGGCCCTTCTCGAAGGAAGTAACAGCCCTACGTCTCGGTGCCCGAAGGCTTGGTCGGCTGGATTATGCGTTAATGTTACAGGGGGTGCGAACCCTTGTGCTAGAGCCGAGGGTGGCTTATATAGAGTGCGCCAGGAAACCAGCCATCGCCCATTACATAGGGTTCAATTTACATTAATACAGGGCATTACTGATAACGCCATCTATAAAGAGGTATAAATGATCTTAAAGATTGCGGAGTGAATGCATGACCGTTGCCATCCTGAATGGCTTTAGGCCTTCTGCACTTTGAGTGGTTTCTTGTATGGTCGAGTGACTTCTTCATGGTCGAATGGAATTGGGGTATCCGAGTGAGATAATTGGTCGAGTGGATTGCACTTCAAGGCTATTTAATTTGGTATCCTTTGTTGTACTTTGAATATTCTTGACTCTAGGGTAGGGACCTTGGGTAGGACGTCTAGGTCGGGCCTATCGCCCTACCCTAGGTTAATGGCATCGTCATTAGCCCCTGAATGGATTGAGGTCCGAGTGAAAAGATAGTTGAATTTGGTTCTGACTCGATTCCACGCCTCAGAGTTATTTTACCGGAACCAGGGAGTCATGTTGGGGCTTCAGCTTCATTTTAGTCGCCTTGATCAATTTAGGGTCTTCGAGTGAGTTATGTTGATAATCTTCGAGTGAGTTATGGTACAAAATCTTCGGCGCGATTGGTTGCTTTCTCGTTCCCAGATTTCACGGGACTCAAAATTTCGGGGAAGCGCGCGGGATGAAGCGTGCCACAGTAATCGAAGTGGGTAGATGAGGGCGCCTCGATCTTTGCGCCACCAGCAGGATATGAAGATCGCTCGGGCCCACTCGTCAGCCACTCGGAAGTGGTCTCATAAATAGCGCCCGGGCTGATGCGACGCACAGTGCATCCAAACGTCCTCTTCCTCCTCTGCTTCTCAAACACGCTCTCCACCATCTTCTTCATCTCCAGTTACCTCGCGCACACTCCCTTACCATGGGAAAGGACAAGACGGCTGCCCTGGAGCGCTCAAAGAAGGCGGCGACGGCGGTGAAGGGCAAGAAAATGAGTCAGGGGTCGTCGTCGAGGTGTGGTTTGCCGCCTGGTTGGATCCAGGGGGACTAGATTCGATCCACGATCCAGAAAAGAAGACCTGGAGGATCTGGCTAGTGGAGGCTTGATTGCCCACAGGTCTTGCAGGTTGCTGGGGAACGAGACCAAGCCTCGGTCGCAAGAGGGTGAGTGCGTCCTCCTCGCAACCCACGTCGACCGTGGTTTCAGTCTACCTCCACATACTATTTTCTGAGGTTTCTTGAACTTTTTTGGTTCCCAACTTCATCACTTCTCCCCCAACACAATCACATATCTCGTTGCATACATCTCTCTGTGTGAAAACTTCTTGGGCTGTCGACCGCATTGGGGTTTATTCAAGCACATCTTTACTTGCCGTTCTCAAACTGTGAAGAAGGCAAACCCGAATGATGAAAAGACGCATGTGATCCAAATGTGTGGGGGTTTAGGGATTCAGACGAGGGGTAGGAGTACTTTTCCTACTATGACCCTTCTCGAGTCGGTTAGAGGGTGGCAATCAACTTGGTTCTATTGCCAAGATGTACCAACTCCAGGTCAATCGGCTGGTCTTCCCCCCTTCACCATGGATCGAGTCCGCCAACCCTCTTCGTTGATCGTGACTCCAGCAGAGAAGGGAGAGGTGTCCATGCTAGTCGACCGGGTAGTCCAATTAGTCTGTGATGGCGTGACTTGCATGGATTTATTGGAAGTGTTTCTTAGTCGACGGATCCAGCCTCTCCAAGCTCGCGATCATCCGATGTGGATGTACTTGGGCCCTAACGACACCTCTCGGGTCGACCCAGAGGAAGTCACCAAGGAGACAGTGGCGTAGTGGTTGCGGAGCATCACTGGAAACAAAGACAACCCCAGGGGGTCCAGAAGAGTTACACCATTCGACCGTGAGGAAGTCGACTCACCACCTCGCTCAGAACTTTGATCCAAGAAGTCTCAAGACCCTGTGGGCGGGCGTGGCAAGGCAGCTCCTCCAAGAACACAAGTGCAAAAACACACTCGGACTTCATCTCCAGAACTGTCTGAAAAGGCCGCCAAGCAGCTCAAGACCGCCCCCTCAAAGCCTCAGAAGGCCTTGCCCAAGATCAAGGTGGATGTTCCCGTCACTTCCACGTAAGTGCTTTGCTTTCCTTCTTTGCTTTTGCTGCGCTTGGGAACTTCTATGTTATCGTCGACTCATTCTCTTGCTTGACTGACTGAGTTTCGGAACTTTCCAGTGCTGCTACTTCTAGGACCTCCATGGACATTTACAAGGATCAAGATGACGAGGAGATAGCAGACACGGCCACATCCAAAGCGGGCGTGACTCTACAATCTTGTCCTCACTTTGTTACTCGAACTGTCAGTCGACTAAACTCTTACGGCTGAGTCTTTTGCTGCGTCGCCAAATGTTATTGAATTCCCAGACGACGATCATGAAGATGCGCCACACAAGAACACATGAAGAAGGGGTAGGACTTCAAGTAAGAAGGTGTTGGGGAACGTAGTATTTCAAAAAAATTCCTACGATCATGCAAGATCTTTCTAGGAGAAGCATCGCAACGAGCGGGGAGAGTGTGTCCACGTACACTCGTAGACCAAAAGAGGAACCATTAAGTAACGCGGTTGATGTAGTCGAACGTCTTCGCGATCCAACCAATCAAGTGCTGAATGCACGACACCTCCGCGATCTGCACACGTTCAGCTCGATGACGTCCCTCGTACTCTTGATCCAGTTGAGGCCGAGGTTGAGTTGCGTCAGCACGACGGTGTGTTGATGGTGATGATGAAGTTACCGACGCAGGGCTTCACCTAAGCACTACGACAATATGACCGAGGTGGAAAACTATGGAGGGGGGCACCGCACATGGCTAAGAAATCAACTTGTGTGTCTATGGGGTGCCCCCTCCCTCGTATATAAAGGAGGGCAGGAGGAGGAGGGCCGGCCTCAAGGGGCATGCCCAAAGGGGGGATTCCTACTCCTAGTAGGAGTAGGTTTCCCCCTTTCCTAGTCCAAGTAGGAGAAGAAGGAAGGAGAGGGAGAGGGAGAAGGAAAGAGGGGGGCACCACCCCCTCCTAGTCCAATTCGGACCAGCCCATGGGGGGCGCGCTGCCTCCCCTTGTGGCCCTTCTCTCCTTTCCACTAAAGCCCAATACTTCCCCCGGTGAATTCCCGTAAGTCCCCGGTTCTCCGAAAAATACCCGAATCACTTGGAACCTTTCCGATGTCCGAATATAGCCTTCAAATATATGAATCACTACTAGGAAAATGCCTACTAGTGGCGCACCTGTTTTGGCTACTAATGGCGCACTACAGGTGCGCCATTAGTATTTTTTTACTAATGGCGCACCACATAGAAGTGCTCCATTAGTATACCATATACTAATGGTGCACCACATGGAAGTGCGCCATTAGTAACCATTTTTTTAAAAAATCAATTTTTTTTGTTTTTTAATCTCAGGTCACTATGGCTTAATCTCGGGTCAATATGCTTAGCTCACTTCACAGGCACTTGTTGATATATCTATCATATCAATCCTATTAAACCTTGTTGATGTCTAGGACTTTGTTCATGCTCATGAGTATGATGAAATTTTGAAAAAATATTTCAAACTTCCCTAGTGGCGCACCTAGCAAATGGTGCGCCACTAGTAAGTTTGATTTTTTTTCATTTTCCCCCCTCTAGATCTTAAAAGCCCCGTATCTTTCGGTCTGTTAGGTTTTTGGGGATTTTGAAGATGTTGAACAAAGTTTCCCCAGTTCAATTCAGATGTAACTTTTCAAGTAGATGACTTTTCATATAAAAAACTTTTAAATCCGAGTTCGTATGCAAAAGTTATGCCCATTTTACTAAATTCCACAGAAATTTTGCAAATAAACACTACTGGAATCTGCTACTTTGCCATCTGCCAGCTCTTTGCCGTCTGCCAGCTGATGGCAAGGAGGCTCTTTGCCGTCTGCCTTGGGATAGCAGACGCCAAAGAGCCGGCAGATGGCAAAGAGACTATTTGCCATCAGCTGGCTATTTGCCGTCTGCTAGCTGACGGCAAAGAGGAAAAAGGCAGACGACGAAGAGCCTAGTAGCCCCACGGGGCACGGCGTGGCTAGGTTAACTTCTTTGCCGTCCGCTAGCAGACGGCAAAGAAAAAATAGCAGTCGGCAAAGCCGGGGCGGGCGGCAAAGAAGAAGCACAACACCCGGATCGATCATGCGGATCGATGACTTGGCATCCCTACCCACACCCCATCGGACGCACACCCACGCACGCACCCATGATGCACACGCCCCGAGGGCAGCATCACCCCACCATGTCTCTCTCTGTCCCTTATCCCCACCTCACCCCACCACATCTCTCTCTCCTTTCTCTCCCTCTGGATCCAAATCGGCACACCGGCCGGCCGGCGCCCGCCACCGCCTTGACCCCCGGCCTTGCCGGCCGGCGCCCGCCTGCCGGATCCAGCCTCGCCGGCCACCACCTCTTCTGCCGGCCGCGTCCACTTCCCCCTTCATCGCCGGCCCCGGCCACTTCGCCCTTCGCCCCCACCGGCCTCCATCGGCCCGCCGGCGCCCATCACCACCTCGTTGGCCGCCATCTCGCCTGCCGGCCCCGGCCCCGTCGCCCGTTGCCCCCGCCTGCCTCTGTGTCTCGTCACTCGTCGACTGCGGCGGCCTCCGCACCCCGTCTCCCCTACCGGCCTCCATCGGCCTCGGCTCCGTCAGCCCCGCCGGCCTCCGCCGGCCTCGAACCCCGGCCCCGTCCTCGAGGAGAAGTTAGAGGGGGTGACAGCTAGTTGCTCCGGCGACCACGGGCATAGAGGAGTCCGTTCGTTCTTGGAACAAAGTGTGGATGGATAATGTCATGTTCGTATTGTGAAATTTGTCCATTCGTGGATGATGTATTCTATGTAAATATTGTAATTTTGTATTGTGAAATTTGTCCGTTCGTCTTCGATTCTTGGAACAAAGTGTGGATGGATAATGTCATGTTTATTTATAGCCTCTGCACTTGGACTGTTTATTTATTTTAATAAGCAAACAAACTTCTTTGCCGTCTGTGATTGTAGGAGGCTGACGGCAAAGCCTCCCGTTAGAGGCTAATGGAGCAAACCCTATCCAGTGGCTTTGCCATCCGTCTGCTTTCTTTGCCGTCAGCTGCTGATGGCAAAGGCCCCTTTGCCGTCAGCCGCCGAAAGCAGACGGCAAAGTAGCTCTTTGCCGAACCTTACTTTGCCGTCCCCTTTTGCCGTCCGCGGCAGACGGCAAAGACCTTTGCTGTCAGCCATCCATGCCTTTGCCATCTGCCGTGGCAGATGGCAAAGTAGCTGATTCCTGTAGTGAAAGTCGAAATTCATATTTGTAATTTTCCCAACAACTAGACCACATATCACATGGGAAACTTATTTTTTATATTTTTTTGACATTTCCATCATTTTCTTTTATTTTTTTAAAACTAAAAAGGTGGTCCACCGGGGGGGTGCCTTTAGCACCAGGGTTACTAATGGCGCACCACACATCAGGTGCGCCATTAGTAACCCTGGTGCTAAATATATTACTAATGGCGCACCTGGTGTGTGGTGCGCCATTAGTAGTTTTGAAAAAAAATTAAATTTTTTTTAGTAATGGCGCACCATGGGATAGTGCGCCATTACTAGTTAAAACTAGTAATGGCGCACCATCCATTGGTGCGCCATTACTAACAATTTTTTTCTTATTACTAATGGCGCACCGTGTATGTCGTGCGCCACTGCTATATAGTAGTGGCGCACCACATACACCGTGCGCCATTAGTGTCCATATCATCTATAGCCCTTTTCCTAGTAGTGAATCTTTACCTCTCGACCATTTCGAGAGTCCTCGTCTTGTCCGTGACCTCATCCGGGACTCCGAACAAACTTTGGTCATCAAATCACATAACTCATAATATAAATCGTCATCGAACGTTAAGCGTGCAGACCCTAGGGGTTCGAGAACTATGTAGACATGACTGAGACACATCTCCAGTCAATAACCAATAGCGGAACCTGGATGCTCATATTGGCTCCTACATATTCTACAAAGATCTTTATCGGTCAAACCGCATAACAACATACATTGTTCCCTTTGTCATCGGTATGTTACTTTCCCGGGATTCGATCGTCGGTATCATCATACCTAGTAGAACTAGGAGCCCTTCCAAGTAGTAGGAGTAGGAGGGAAGGAAAGGGAAGGGAAAAGGAGAAGGAAGGAAGGGGGCGCCCCCTCCCTAGTCCAATTCGGACCAGCCCATGGGGAGGGGTGCGGCCACCCTTTGAGGCCTTTCTCTTCTTTCCCGTATGGCCCATTAAGGCCCAATACGAATTCCCGTAACTCCCCGGTATTCCCGAAAATACCCGAATCACTCGGAACCTTTCCGATGTCCGAATATAGTCGTTCAATATATCGATCTTTACGTCTCGACCATTTCGAGACTCCTCGTCATTTCCCTGATCTCATCCGGGACTCGAACTCCTTCGGTACATCAAAACACATAAACTCATAATATAACCGTCATCGAACTTTAAGCGTGCGGACCCTACGGGTCCGAGAACTATGTAGACATGACCGAGACACGTCTCCGGTCAATAACCAACAGCGGAACCTGGATGCTCATATTGGCTCCTACATATTCTACGAAGATCTTTATCGGTCAAACCGCATAACAACATACATTGTTCCCTTTGTCATCGGTATGTTACTTGCCCGAGATTCGATCGTCGGTATCTCAATACCTAGTTCAATCTCGTTACCGGCAAGTCTCTTTACTCGTTCCGTAATGCATCATCATGCAACTAACTCATTAGTCACATTGCTTGCAAGGCTTATAGTGATGTGCATTACCGAGAGGGCCCAAAGATACCTCTCCAACAATCGGAGTGACAAATCCTAATCTCGATCTATGCTGACTCAACAAACACCATCGGAGACACCTGTAGAGCATCTTTATAATCACCCAGTTGTGTTGTGACGTTTGATAGCACACTAAGTGTTCCTCCGGTATTCGGGAGTTGGACAATCTCATAGTCATAGGAACATGTATAAGTAATGAAGAAAGCACTAGCAATGAACTAAACGATCATAGTGCTAAGCTAACGGATGAGTCTAGTCCATCACATCATTCTCTAATGATGTGATCCCGTTCATCAAATGACAACACATGTTCATGGCTAGGAAACTTAACCATCTTTGATTAACGAGCTAGTCAAGTAGAGGCATACTAGGGACACTCTGTCTGTCTATGTATTCACACATGTACTAAGTTTCCGGTTAATACAATTCTAGCATGAATAATAAACATTTATCATGATATAAGGAAATATAAATAACAACTTTATTATTGCCTATAGGGCATATTTACTTCAGTCTCCCACTAGCACTAGAGTCAATAATCTAGTTCACATTTTCATGTGATTTCACACCAATAGTTCACATCTTTATGTGATTAGTTCACATCTTCGTGTGAATAATACCGAAAGGGTTTACTAGAGTCAATAATCTAGTTCACATCGCTATGTGATTAACACCCAAAGAGTGATCATGTTTTTCTTGTGAGAGAAGTTTAGTCTACAGGTCTGCAACATTCAGATCCATACGTATTTTGCAAATTTCTATGTCTACAATACTCTACATGGAGCTACTCTAGCTAATTGCTCCCACTTTCAATATGTATCTAGATCGAGACTTAGAGTCATCTAGATCGGTGTAAAAAAGCTTGTATCGACGTAACTCTTTACGACGAACTCTTTTATCACCTCCATAACCGAGAAACATGTCCTTATTACACTAATGATAATTTTGACTGTTGTCCAGTGATCCACTCCTGGATCACTATTGTACCCTCTTGCCAAACTCATGTTGAGGTACACAATAGGTCTAGTACACATCATAGCATACTTTATAGAACTTATGACTGAGGCATCGGGAATGACTTTCATTCTCTTTATATTTTCTGCTGTGGTCGGTTTTTGAGTCTTACTCAACTTCACAACTTGCAACACAGGCAAGAACTCTTTCTTTGACTGTTCCATTTTGAACTACTTCAAAAACTTATCAAGGTATGTACCCATTGAAATTTTTTATCAAGCTTCACCGATGTCTTTCTTTGAAAAACTCCTTTCAAACACTCCTTTATGCTTTTCCAGAAAATTCTATGTTATTTCTGATCAACAATATGTCATTGACATATACTTACCAGAAATGATGTAGTGCTCCCACTCACTTTCTTGTAAATACAGGCTTCACCACAAGTCTATATAAAACTATATGCTTTCATCAACTCATCAAAGCATATATTCCAACTCTGAGATGCTTGCACCAGTCCATAGATGGATCGCTGGAGCTTGCACACTTTGTTAGCACCTTTAGGATTGACAAAACCTTCTTGTTGTATCATATACAACTCTTCTTTAAGAAATCCATTAAGACATGCAGTTTTGACATCCATTCGCCAAATTTCATAAAATGTGGCATCTGCTAACATGATTCGGACAGACTTAAGCATCGCTACGAGTGAGGAAATCTCATCATAGTCAACACCTTGAACTTGTCAAAAACTTTTTGCGACAATTCAAGCTTCGTAGATAGTAACACTACTATCAGCATCCGTCTTCCTCTTGAAGATCCATTTATTCTCTATGGCTTGCCGATCATCGGGCAAGTCAACCAAAGTCCACACTTTGTTCTCATATATGGATCCCATCTTAGATTTCATGGCCTCAAGACATTTCACGGAATCTGGGCTCATCATCGCTTCCTCATAGTTCGTGGGTTCGTCATGGTCAAGTAACATGATCTCCAGAATCGGATTAGCGTACCACTCTAGTGCGGATCTTACTCTGGTTGACATACGAGGTTCAGTAGTAACTTGATCTGAAGTTTCATGATCATCATCATTAGCTTCTGCACTTATTTGTGTAGGAATCACTGGAACTGATTTCTGTGATGAACTACTTTCCAATTCGGGAGAAGGTACAATTATCTCATCAAGTTCTACTTTCCTCCCACTCACTTCTTTCGAGAGAAACTCCTTCTCTAGAAAGGATCCATTTTCAGCAACAAATATCTTGCCTTCGGATCTGTGATAGAAGGTGTACCCAACAGTCTCCTTTGGGTATCCTATGAAGATGCGTTTCTCCGATTTCGGTTCGAGCTTATCAGTTTGAAACTTTTTCACATAAGCATCGCAACCCCAAACTTTAAGAAACGATAGCTTTGGTTTCTTGCCAAACCATAGTTCATTCGGTGTCATCTCAATGATTTAGATGGTGCCCTATTTAACGTGAATGCAGTTGTCTCTAATGCATAACCCCTAAAACGATAGTGGTAAATCGGTAAGAGACATCATAGATCGCACCATATCTAATAAAGTACAATTATGACGTTCGGACACACCATTACGCCGTGGTGTTCCAGGTGGCGTGAGTTGTGAAACTATTACACATTATTTTTAACTGCATGCCAAACTCGTAACTCAAATATTTGCTTCTGCAATCAGATCGTAGAAACTTTATTTTCTTGTTATGATGATTCTCCACTTCACTCTAAAATTCTTTGAACTTTTCAAATGTTTCAGACTTGTGTTTCATCAAGTAGGTATACCCATATCTGCTCAAATCATTTGTGAAGGTCAGAAAACAATGATACCCGCCGTGAGCCTCAACACTCATCGGACCGCATACATTAGTATGTATTATTTCCAATAAGTCAGTGGCTCGCTCCATTGTTCCGGAGAACGGAATCTTAGTCATCTTGCCCATGAGGCATGGTTTGCAAGCATCAAATGATTCATAATCGAGTGATTCCAAAAGTCCATCTGCATGGAGTTTCTTCATGCACTTTACACCAATATGACCTAAACGGCCGTGCCACAAGTACGTTGCACTATCATTATCAAGTTTGCATCTTTTGGCATCAATATTATGTGTATCACTATGATCGAGATTCAATAAACCATTTATTAAGTGTATGACCATAGAAGGTTTTATTCATGTAAACAGAACAACACTTACTCTTTGACTTAAATGAATAACCGTATTGCAATAAACATGATCCAATCATATTCATGCTCAACGCAAACACCAAATAACATTTATTTAAGGTTCAACAGAAATCCTGAAGGTAAAAGGAGTGTGCGATGGTGATCTTATCAACCTTGGAATTATTTCCAACACACATTGTCACCTTGTCCTTAACTAGTCTCTATTCGTTTTTCAACTCCTGTTTCGAGTTACCAATCATAGCAATTGAACCAGTATCAAATACCCAGGGGCTACTATGAACACTAGTAAAGTACACATCAATAATGTATATCATATATACTTTTGTTCACTTTGCCATCCTTCTTATTCGCCAAGTATTTGGGGTAGTTCCGCTTCCTACTGACCATTTCGTTTGTAGTAGAAGCACTTAGTTTCAGGCTTGGGTCTAGATTTGGGCTTCTTCATGGGAGTGGCAACTTGCTTGCCATTCTTCTTGAAGTTCCCTTTCTTTCCCTTGCCCTTTTACTTGAAACTAGTGGTTTTGTCAACCATCAATATTTGATGCTTTTCTTGATTTCTACCTTCCTCGATTTTAGCATCACGAAGAGCTCGGGAATCGTTTTTGTTATCCCTTGCATATTATAGTTCATCACGAAGTTCTAGTAACTTGGTGGTAGTGACTAGAGAACTTTGTCAATCACTATCTTATCTGGAAGATTAACTCCCACTTGATTCAAGTGATTGTATTACTTAGACATTCTGAGCACATGCTCACTAGCTGAGCTATTCTCCTCCATCTTGTAGGCAAAGTACTTGTGAGAGGTCTCATACCTCTTAAACGGACATGAGTCTGAAATACTAATTTCAGCTCTTGGAACATCTCATATGCTCAGTGGTGTTCAAAACATTTTTGAAGTCTCGGTTCTAAGCCATAAAGTATGGTGCACTAAACTATCAAGTAGTCATCATACCGAGCTTGTCAAACGTTCATAACGTCTGCATCTGCTCCTGCAAAAGGCCCGTCACCTAGCGGTGCATCAAGGACATAATTCTTCTATGCAACAATGAGGATAATCCTCAGATCACGAATCCAGTCTGCATCATTGCTACTATTATCTTTCAACTTATTTTTCTCTAGGAACATATCAAAAATGAACGGGGAGCTATAACGTGAGCTATTGATCTACAACATAATTTGCAAATACTATCAGGTACTAAGTTCATGATAAATTAAAGTTCAGTTAATCATATTACTTGAGAACTCCCACTTAGATAGACATCCCTCTAGTCATCTAAATGATCACGTGATCCATATCAACTAAACCATGTCCGATCATCACGTGAGATGGAGTAGTTTTCAATGGTGAACATCACTATGTTGATCATATCTACTATATGATTCACGCTGGACCTTTCGGTCTCAGTGTTCCGACGCCATATCTGCAAATGCTAGGCTCGTCAAGTTTAACCCGAGTATTCTGCTTGTGCAAAACTAGCTTGCATCCGTTGTATGTGAACGTAGAGCTTATCACACCCTATCATCACGTGGTGTGCTACCTCTTGAGCACTGTGTTGGTTTTCCCTTGAAGAGGAAAGGGTGACGCAGTAAAGCAACGTAAATATTTCCCTTAGTTTTTGAGAACCATGGTATCAATCTAGTATAAGATCACGCTCAAGTCCCACGCACCTACACAAACAAATAAGAACCTCGCAACCAACACGATAAAGGGGTTGTCAAGCCCTTCTCGGTCACTTACGAGAGTGAGATCTGATAGATATGATAAGATAATATTTTTGGTCTTTTTATGATAAAGAAAAATAAAGATGCAAAGTAAAATAAACGACAAAGAAAATAACTAAATATTGGAAGATTAATATGATGGAAGATAGACCCGGGGGCCATAGGTTTCACTAGTGGCTTCTCTCAAGAGCATAAGTATTACGGTGGGTAAACGAATTACTGTCGAGCAATTGATAGAATTGAGCATAGTTATGAGAATATGTAGGTATGATCATGTATATAGGAATCACGTCCGAGACAAGTAGACCGAAAAGATTTTGCATCTACTACTATTACTCCACACATCGACTGCTATCCAGCATGCATCTAGAGTATTAGGTTCAAGAGAACAGAGTAATGCTTTAAGGAAGATGACATGATGTAGAGGGATAAACTCATGCAATATGTAATAAACCCCATCTTTTTATCCCTGATGGCAACAATACAATACCTATCGGTTCCCTTTCTGTCACTGGGATCAAACACCGCAAGATTGAACCCAAAGGTAAACACTTCTCCCATTGCAAGAAAGATCAATCTAGTAGGCTAAACCAAACTGATAATTCAAAGAGACTTGCAAAGATAAATCAACCATACATAAAAGAATTCAGAGGAGAATCAAATATTGTTCATAGACAACCTGGATCATAAACCCACAATTCATCGGATCTCGACAAACACACCGCAAAAGAAGATTACATCGAATAGATCTCCAAGAAAATCGAGGAGAACTTTGCATTGAGATCCAAAGAGAGAGAAGAAGCCATCTAGCTAATAACTATGGACCCGTAGGTCTAAAGTAAACTACTCACACATCACCGGAGAGGCCATGGAGTTGATGTAGAGGCCCTCCGTGATCAATGCCCCCTCCGGTGGAGCTCCAGAAAAGGCCCCGAGATGGAATCTCTCGAGTACAGAAGGTTGCGGAGGTGGAATTATGTTTTCGTGGTGCTCATGTATTTTTGGGGGTACGTGGATATATATAGGAGGAAGAAGTACGTCGGTGGAGCAACGGAGGGCCCACGAGGGTGGAGGGCGCACCCAGGGGGGTAGGCGCCCCCCCTTCCTCGTGCCTTCCTCCCTTGTTTCTTGATGGCCACTCCAAGTCTCCTGGATCACTTTTTTGAGAAAATCACGTTCCCGAAGGTTTCATTCTGTTTGGACTCCGTTTGATATTCATTTTGTTCGAAACCTAAAATAGGAAAAAAAACAACAATTTGGGCTGGGCCTCCGGTTAGTAGGTTAGTCCCAAAAATGATATAAAAGTGTAAAATAAAGCCCAATAACATCCAAAATAGATAATATAATATCATGGAGCAATCAAAAATTATAGATACGTTGGAGACGTATCAAGCATCCCCAAGCTTAATTCCTGCTCATCCTCGAGTAGGTAAATGATAAAACAAGAATTTTTGATGTGGAATGCTTTCTAACATATTTCTCAATGTAATATTTACTTATTGTGGCATCAATGTTCAGATCCATAAGATTCAAGATAAAGGTTTAATATTGACATAAAAATAATAATACTTCAAGCATACTAACTAAGAAATTATGTCTACTCAAAATAACATGGCCAAAGAAAGTTATCCCTACAACATCATATAGTCTGGCTATGCTCTATCTTCACCAAACAAAATATTTAAATCATGCACAACCTCGATGACGAGCCAAGCAATTGTTTCATGCTTTTGATGTTCTCAAACTTTTTCAATCTTCACGCAATATATGAGCGTGAGCCATGGATATAGCACTATGGTGGAATATAATGGTGGTTGTGGAGAAGAAAAAAAGGAGAAGATAGTCTCACATCGACTAGGCATATCAACGGGCTATGGAGATGCCCATTAATAGTTATCAATGTGAGTGAGTAGGGATTGCCATGCAACCGATGCACTGGAGCTATAAGTATATGAAAGGTCAACAAAAGAAACGAAGTGGGTGTGCATCGAACTTGTTTGCTCATGAAGACCTAGGGCATTTTGAGGAAGCCCATCGTTGGAATATACAAGCCAAGTTCTATAATGAAAAATTCCCACTAGTATATGAAAGTGATAACTCAAGAGACTCTCTATATGAAGAACATGGTGCTACTTTGAAGCACAAGTTTGGAAAAGGATAGTAGCATTGTCCCTTCTCTCTTTTCTCTCATTTTTTTGGGACTTCCTTTCTTATGGCTTTCTATTTTTTTTCTTTTTTTCTTTTTTTCGTCTGGGGTCTCATCCCGACTTGTGGGGGAATCATAATCTACATCATCCTTTCCTCACTTGGGACAATGCTCTAATAATGATGATCATCACACTTTATTTACTTACAACTCAAGAATTACAACTCAATACTTAGAACAAAAAAATGACTCTATGTGAATGCCTCCGGCGGTGTACCGGGATGTGCAATGATGCATGAGTGACATGTATGAAGAATTATGAACGGTGGCTTTGCCACAAATGCGATGTCAACTACATGATCATGCAAGCAATATGACAATGATAAAGCGTGTCATAATAACGGGACGATGGAAATTTGCATGGCAATATATCTCGGAATGGCTATGGAAATGCCATAGTAGGTAGGTATGGTGGCTGTTTTGAGGAAGGTATATGGTGGGTTTAAGGTACGGGCGAAAGTTGCACGGTACTAGAGAGGCTATCAATGGTGGAAGGGTGAGAGTGTGTACAATCCATGGACTCAACATTAGTCATAAAGAACTCACATACTTATTGCAAAAATCTATTAGTTATCGAAACAAAGTATTACGCGCATGCTCCTAGGGGGATAGATTGGTAGGAAAAGACCATCGCTCGTCCCCGACTGCCACTCATAAGGAAAACAATCAATAAATAAATCATGCTCCGACTTCATAAAATAATGGTTCACCATACGTGCATGCTATGGGAATCACAAACTTCAACACAAGTATTTCTAAAATTCACAACTACTCAACTAGCATGACTCTAATATCACCATCTCCATATCTCAAAACAATTATCAAGTATCAAACTTCTCATAGTATTCAATGCACTTATATGAAAGTTTTTATTATTGCCATGTTGTTCTAAAGGACTCTCAAAATAATATAAGTGAAGCGTGAGAGAACAATAGTTTCTATAAAACAAATCCACCACTGTGCTCTAAAAGATATAAGTGAAGCACTAGAGCAAAAACTATATAGCTCAAAAGATATAAGTGAAGCATATAGAGTATTCTAATAAATTTCAATTCATGTGACTCTCTCAAAAGGTGTGTACAGCAAGGATGATTTTGGTAAACTGAAAAGAAAAGACTCAAATCATACAAGACGCTACAAGCAAAACACATATCATGTGGTGAATAAAAATATAGCTCTAAGTAAAGTTACCGATAGACGAAGACGAAAGAGGGGATGCCTTCCGGGGAACCCCCAAGCTTAGGCTTTTTGGTGTCCTTGAATTTTACCTTGGGGATACATGGGCATCCCCAAGCTTAGGCTCTTTCCACTCTTTGTTCCATAATCCTTCAAATCTTTACCCAAAACTTGAAAACTTCACAACACAAAACTCAAAATAGAAAATCTCGTGAGCTCCGTTAGCGAAAGAAAACAAAACACCACTTCAAGGTACTGTAATGAACTCATTCTTTATTTATATTGTTGTTAAACCTAACGTATTCCAATTTCTCTATGGTTTATAAACTCTTTTACTAGCCATAGATTCATCAAAATAAGCAAACAACACAAGAAAAACAGAATCTGTCAAAAATAGAACAGTCTGTAGTAATCTGTAGCTAAAGCAAGTTCTGGAACCCCAAAAATTCTAAAATAAATTTCTGGACGTGAGAAATTTATCTATTAATCATATTAAAAAAGAATTAACTAAATATCACCTTCCAAATAAAAATGTCAATGATTCTCGTGAGCGCTAACGTTTCTGTTTTTTACAGCAAGATCAAAAAGACTTTCCCCAAGTCTTCCCAACGGTTCTACTTGGCACAAACACTAATTAAACACAAAAAACACAACCAAAACAGAGGCTAGGTAAATTATTTATTACTAAACAGGAGCAAAAAGCAAGGAATAAAAATAAAATTGGGCTGCCTCCCAAAAAGCGCTATCGTTTAACGCTCCTAGCTAGGCATAAAAGCGAAGATAGATCTAGGTATTGCCATCTTTGGTAGGTAATCCATAAGTGGCTCTCATAATAGATTCATAAGGTAATTTAATTTTTTTCTAGGGAAGTGTTCCATGCCTGTCCTTAATGGAAATTGGAATCTAATATTCCCTTCCTTCATATCAATAATTGCACCAATCGTTCTAAGGAAAGGTCTACCAAGAATAATAGGACATGAAGGATTGCAATCTATATCAAGAACATTGAAATTTACGGGCACATAGTTCATATTTGCAACAATAATAACATCATTAATTCTTCCCATAGGTTTCTTAATAATGGAATCCGCAAGGTGCAAGTTTAAAGAACAATCATCAAAATCACGGAAACCTACCAAATCACAAAAAGTTTTTGGAATCGTGGAAACACTAGCACCCAAATCACACAAAGCATAGCACTCATGATCTTTAATTTTTATTTTTATTGTAGGTTCCCACTCATCATAAAGTTTTCTAGGGATAGAAACTTCCAACTCAAGTTTTTCTTCATAAGATTGCATCAAAGCATCAACGATATGTTTAGTAAAAGCTTTATTTTGACTATAAGCATGAGGAGAATTTAGCACGGATTGCAACAAGGAAATACAATCTATCAAAGAGCAATTATCATAACTAAGTTCCTTGAAATCCAAAATAGTGGGTTCATTGATATTTAAAGTTTTGAGCTCTTCAATCCCACTTCTAACAATTTTAGCATAAAGATCTAAAGACTCCGAATTTTTGGAACGCCTTATAGGTAAAGGTGGCTCATCTTCAGCCCCATCATTATCAAGATTCATATTGCAAAAAAAAGATTTAATAGGAGACACATCAATAACTTTTAGATATTCATCCTTATTATCATGAAAACTAGAACAACACGCTTTTATAAAGCAATCTTTCTTAGCATGCATCCTAGCGGTTCTTTCTTTGCACTCATCAATGGAAATTCTCATGGCTTTGAGAGACTCATTGATATCATGCTTAGGTGGAATAGATCTAAGTTTCAAAGAATCAACATCAAGAGAAATTCTATCAATGTTCCTAGCCAACTCATTAATCTTAAGCAATTTTTCTTCAATCAAATCATTGAAACTCTTTTGCGAAGTAATAAATTATTTAATATCAGATTCAAAATCAGAGGGCATCTTACTAAAATTTCCATAAGAATTGTTGTAGGAATTACCATAATTATTAGAGGAATTACTAGGAAACGGCCTAGAATTAAAATTACCTCTATACGCGTTATTACCAAAATTGTTCCTACCAACAAAATTCACATCCATAGATTCATTATTATTCTCAATCAAGGTAGACAAAGGCATGTAATTAGGATCAGTAGGAGCACTCTTATTAGCAAAAAAATTCATAAGTTCATCCATCTTTCCACTCAAAACATTAATCTCTTCAATTGCATGCACTTTTTTATTAGTAGATCTTTCGGTGTGCCATTGAGAATAATTAACCATAATATTATCTAGGAGTTTGGTAACCTCTCCTAAAGTGATTTCCATGAAAGTGCCTCCCATGGCCGAATATAAAAGATTTCTAGGAGCAAAATTCAATCCGGCATAAAAGTTTTGTATAATCATCCAAAGATTCAAACCATGTGATGGGCAATTACTTATCATTGATTTCATCCTCTCCCAAGATTGTGCAACATGTTCATGATCAAGTTGCTTAAAATTCATAATATGATTTCTAAGAGAGATGATCTTAGCGGGAGGAAAATACTTAGAGATAAAAGCATCTTTGCACTTATTCCATAAATCAATACTATTTTAGGCAAAGATGAAAACCAAGCTTTAGCACGATCTCTAAGAGAAAACAGAAATAGCTTCAATTTAACAATATCATTATCCACATCTTTCTTCTTTTGCATATCACACAAATCAACAAAGTTGTTTAGATGGGTAGCGACATCTTCACTAGGAAGGCCAGAAAACGAATCTTTCATGACAAGATTCAGCAAAGCAGTATTAATTTCACAAGATTCAGCATCGGTAAGAGGAGCAATCAGAGTGCTAATAAAATCATTATTGTTGGTATTGGCAAAGTCACACAATTTAGTATTATCTTGAGCCATCGTGACAAGCAAGCAATCCAACACACAAGCAAACAAGAAGCGGGCAAAAAGGGCAAATAGAAAAAGAGAAGGGGAACGGAAAGAGAGGGAGAGAGGAAAAGAGGGCAAATAAAACGGCAAGGGTGAAGTGGGGGAGAGGAAAAACAAGAGGCAAATGGCAAATAATGTAATGCGAGGGGTAAGAGTTTGTGATGGGTACTTGGTATATTTTGACTTGGTAATGGCGCCAGAAATGACTCGTTGTGGGAGTCAAAACTTGACTTGACTTGGCACGAATCTCCCCGGCAACGGCGCCAGAAATCCTTCTTGCTACATCTTGAGCACTGTGTTGGTTTTCCCTTGAAGAGGAAAGGGTGATGCAGTAAAGCAGCGTAAGTATTTCCCTCAGTTTTTGACAACCAAGGTATCAATCCAGTAGGAGATCACGCTCAAGTCCCACACACCTACACAAACAAATAAGAACCTCGCAACCAACGCGATAAAGGGGTTGTCAAGCTCTTATTAGTCACTTACGAGAGTGAGATCTGATAGATATGATAAGATAATATTTTTGGTATTTTTACGATAAAGAAAAATAAAGATGCAAAGTAAAATAAACGGCAAAGGAAATAACTAAATATTGGAAGATTAATATGATGGAAGATAGACCCGGGGGCCATAGGTTTCACTAATGGTTTCTCTCAAGAGCATAAGTATTACGGTGGGTAAACAAATTATTATGAGAATAATTGATAGAATTGAGCATAGTTATGAGAATATCTAGGTATGATCATGTATATAGGCATCACGTCCGAGACAAGTAGACCAAAACGATTCTGCATCTACTACTATTACTCCACACATCGACCGCTATCCAGCATGCATCTAGAGTATTAAGTTCAAGAGAACAGAGTAGTGCTTTAAGGAAGATGACATGATGTAGAGGGATAAACTCATGCAATATGATATAAACCCCATCTTTTTATCCTCGATGGCAACAATACAACACGTATTGGTTCCCTTTCTGTCACTGGGCAAGTGAACCCAAAGCTAAGAACTTCTCCCATTGCAAGAAAGATCAATCTAGTAGGCCAAACCAAACTGATAATTTGAAGAGACTTGCAAAGATAAACCAATCATACATAAAAGAATTCAGACGAGAATCAAATATTGTTCATAGATAATCTGGACCATAAACCCACAATTCATCGGATCGCGACAAACACAATGCAAAAGAAGATTACATCGAATAGATCTCCAAGAAAATCGAGCAAAACTTTGTATTGAGATACAAAGAGAGAGAACAAGCCATCTAGCTAATAACTATGGACCCGTAAGTCTGAGATAAACTACTCACACATCACTAGAGAGGCCATGGAGTTGATGTAGAGGCCCTCCGTGATCAATGCCCCCTCCGGTGGAGCTCCGGAAAAGGCCCCGAGATGGGATCTCTTGAGTACAGAAGGTTGCGGCGGTGGAATTATGTTTTCGTGGTGCTCCTGGATGTTTGGGGGGTACGTGGATATATACAGGTGGAAGAAGTACGTCGGTGGAGCAACGGAGGGCCCACGAGGGTAGAGGGCGCGCCCCTGCCTCGTGCCTTCCTCCCTTGTTTCTTGACGGTCACACCAAGTCTCCTGGATCACGTTTGTTGAGAAAATCACGTTCCCGAAGGTTTCATTCCGTTTGGACTCCATTTGATATTCCTTTTCTTCGAAACCCTAAAATAGGCAAAAAAACAGCAATTTGGGCCGGGCCTCCGGTTAGTAGGTCAGTCCCAAAAATGATATAAAAGTGTAAAATAAAGCCCATTAACATCCAAAATAGATAATATAATAGCATGGAGAAATCAAAAATTATAGATATGTTGGATACATATCATGGTGTCTCAGCACAAAGAACTGTCGCAATGGTGCATACTCAGGGAGAACACTTATACCTTGAAATTTTAGTAAGGGACCATCTCATAATGCTACCATTGTACTAAGCAAAATAATATGCATAAAAGATAGACATCACATGCAATCAAAATATGTGACATGATATGGCCATCATCATCTTGTGCCTTTGATCCCCATCTCAAAAGTACCATCATGATCTCCATCTTCACCGGCATGACACCATGATCTCCATCATCTTGATCTCTATCAACGTGTCGTCACAGGGTTGTATCGCCAACTATTGCTTTTGCAACTATTGCTATCGCATAGCGATAAAGTAAAGCAATTATATAGCGCTTGCATCTTATGCAATAAAGAGACAACCATTAGGCTCCTACCAGTTGCCGATAACTTCAACAAAACATGATCATCTCATACAACAATTTATATCTCATCACGTCTTGACCATATCACATCACAACATGCCCTGCAAAAACAATTTAGACGTCCTCTACTTTGTTGTTGCAAGTTTTACGTGGCTGCTATGGGCTTAACAAGAACCATTCTTACCTACGCATCAAAACCACAACGATTTTTCGTCAAGTGTGCCGTTTTAACCTTCAACAATGACTGGGCGTAGTCACACTCGATTCATCTAAAGCTGGAGAAATATACACCCACTAGCCACCTATGTGCGAAGCACAGCGGTAGAACCAGTCACACGAACGCGCTCATGTAATGTCGGTCTGGGCTGCTTCATCCAACAATACCGCTGAATCAAAGTATGACATGCTGGTAAGAAGTATGACTATTATCGCCCACAACTCTTTGTGTTCTACTCATGCATATAACATCTACGCATAGACCTGGCTCGGATGCCACTGTTTGGGAACGTAGTATTTCAAAAAAATTCCTACGATCATGCAAGATCTTTCTAGGAGAAGCATAGAAACGAGCGGGGAAAATGTGTCCATGTACCCTCGTAGACCGAAAGCGGAAGCGTTAAGTAACGTGGTTGATGTAGTCGAACGTCTTCACGATCCAACCGATCAAGTACCGAACGCACGGCACCTCCGCGATCTACACACGTTCAGCTCGGTGACGTCCCTCGTACTCTTGATCCAGTTGAGGCCGAGGGTGAGTTGCGTTAGAACGACGGCGTGTTGATGGTGATGATGAAGTTATCGACGCAGGGCTTCGCCTAAGCACTACGACAATATGACCGAGGTGGAAAAGTGTGGAGGGGGGCACCGCACACAGCTAAGAAATCAACTTGTGTGTCTATGGGGTTCCCCCCTCCACCGTATATAAAGGAGGGGAGGAGGAGGGCCGGCCTCAAGGGGCGTGCCCAAGGGGGCATTCCTACTCCTAGTAGGAGTAGGTTTCCCCCTTTCCTAGTCCAAGTAGGAGAAGAAGGAAGGAGAGGGAGAGGGAGAAGGAAAGAGGGGGGCGCCGCCCCCTCCTAGTGCAATTCGGACCAGCCCATGGGGGGCGTGCTGCCTCCCCTTGTGGCCCTTCTCTCCTTTCCACCAAAGCCCAATAAGGCCCAATACTTCCCCCGGTGAATTCCCGTAACTCCCCGGTTCTCCGAAAAATACCCGAATCACTCAGAACCTTTCCCATGTCCGAATATAGCCTTCCAATATATGAATCTTTACCTCTCGACCATTTCGAAACTCCTCGTCATGTCCGTGATCTCATCCAGGACTCCAAACAAACTTCGGTCATCAAATCACATAACTCATAATACAAATCGTCATCAAACGTTAAGCGTGCGGACCCTATGGGTTCGAGAACTATGTAGACATGACCGAGACACATCTCCGGTCAATAACCAATAGCGGAACCTGGATTCTCATATTGGCTTCTACATATTCTACGAAGATCTTTATCGGTCAAGCCGCATAACAACATACGTTGTTCCCTTTGTCATCGGTATGTTACTTGCTCGAGATTCGATCGTCGGTATCATCATACCTAGTTCAATCTCGTCACAAGAAAGTCTCTTTACTCGTTCCGTAATGCATCATCCCGCAACTAACTCACTAGTCACATTGCTTGCAAGGCTTATAGCGATGTGCATTACCGAGAGGGCCTAGAGATACCTCTCGGACAATCGGAGTGACAAATCTTAATCTCGATCTATGCCAACTCAACAAACACCATTGGAGACACTTGTAGAGCATCTTTATAATCACCTAGTTACGTTTTGACATTTGATAGCACACTAAGTGTTCCTCTGGTATTTGGGAGTTGCATAATCTCATAGTCATAGGAACATGTATAAGTTATGAAGAAAGGAGTAGCAATAAACTAAACGATCATAGTGCTAAGCTAACGGATGGGTCTTGTTGGGGATATGACTACCAGATATGACCCGCCCAGGAGGGCCCAGGTCAACCACAATGGCGGTTCACCTGTATGAAGCCCAAGAGTATACAAGATGGCGGTTCACAGTTAGGCTTATAATAGGCCCAAGCCCAACGGCGGCTTAAGGCCCGTAAATATAAACCGCCATGTATGAATAGACTTTTAATGTAAGGCATGTAAGATACGTCACCGAGCCGTACACATTGTATGAGCCGACCGGGACTCTATAGGCCGTAGGGCGTCAACCCGTGTATATAAGGGGACGACCCGACAGCGTCTTAGGGCAAGAAACAACAGATTGAGAGCCAGGTTAAGCGTATTCACTCCCTGGTCATCGAAACCCTAGCAATACCACCTAAAAATATATTAGGCTTTTACCTTCACTGCAAGGGGCCGAACCAGTATAAACTCCTCGTGTCCTTTGTCCCGTTTAACCCCTTTAAGCTTCCTAGTTGTGATGGCTCCATGATTAAGTCCTTTCACTAGGACATCTGCCGTGACAATTCCATGACAGTTGGCGCCCACCGTGGGGCCTGCGCACGGTGGATTTGAGTTCTTGAAAGGCAGCTTCGAAGGGCTCAAGGGATACGTTGTGGGCCGGATGACCAAGAGTCGTCGCGGCAAGCTCTACATCGACGACGCGGGCTGGGGCCCCGACCCCGGCTCAATTGAGTACAGGTATCGGGTCCCCTTCGGCGGAATCCATGTCTTCATCGGCCAGATCGGCGAGCCGGGCCCTGAGCCGGACATCTGCACTGACATCATCGAGACGGCTCAGCGTGTGAGACCCGCCCGGACTCAGCCCGCCATGAAGCATGCCTTCGTGGGATGCATCCATGTAGGAGAATTTTCTGAAGGATCTGTGTCTAGCGGTAAGACGGCCATCGAATCTGATGGTGATTCGTCCACAGGTGAGATGGATCCATTATATCAATTGCAAGACGGTGGGCTCGGGGGCTGTTCCGATGGCAATAGCATTTCGGACCCCTTTGAGCCTCCAAGCAGGACAGCTTCATGACTGGCACGCAACCCGTTCAAAACTCTACGGCTGCGGCAGAAATAACCTCCGGGTCAGCGGCGGCCAGGGCAGGAGGCCCTGCGCGCCCGCGAGCTCAGGTACTGATGGATCTCATGGATAGGATGGCAGCCCTGTTAACTGCCATGGTTAACCCGGCGGATCAGGCCCAGCATGATGCAGAAGTAGCACGGTTACGTGAGGAGGTAGCACAAGCCAAGGAAAACCTAGCAGCGGATGACGTCAGGATGGCCGCAGAGCGAGCGGCTTTGGATGCTCGAGCTCAACATATTCAATTAGAGGCTCTCCAGCATATGATGGATCGGAACACATCAAATGAGGTCATGAGGAGAAGACACCAGAAAGCTCAATCCCATCTGCCTCTGATTTATGATCCTAGAAACCTCTTCTGCACACCCGGAGCAGGCCCCAGTAACCCGCGGGAGGTAAACCGGGTTGCAACGCCTGGGGCTGGGGCGCCCGTTCAGCCGCGGGTGATGGAACCTCCTCGTGTGAATACTGCTACACCTCATTATGTACCAACACCACCGGGTCATTATTCTAACCCTTTGGAGAACATGATCACTGCGGCGGCGCGATTGGCGGCTCTCCCAGCTGAGGGGGACTCTCCGACGGCGATTGAAACCCGCGGGGTCAGAGAACTTCTTCAGACGGCTCTGGCGCAGCATGAGGCATATTCTTATAGCCGAGACAGGGTTCATTCGACCCCTCACCCAAGCCGGAGCCCGAGTTATAGTAGGAACATAGATTCAGCAGCCGTTTCAAGCAACAACTGACGCCATGACCAGTCGTGCAGACATGAACCGGCGCGTGATGGAGCTCCTGACTTGGTTGACCAGGACAGGATTCGCCAAGAGGTTGAGCGGGCGGCTCAATAGGCAGCTGAGCAGGTGGCTCAGAGGGTGGCTCACCAGTCTTTTCCAGTTCATCCGACGGCCTCCATTGAAGCAGGCGTAACCACAAGGACTGGAGGTGTCCCTTGCTTGGTACCGGCTCTGCGTAATGAGCGTTTGCCCAAGGATTTCAAGGGGCCTCGAAAGGTGCCTAATTACACGGCCGATTTACAGCCAGGGGCATGGATTGAAAGCTATGAGATGGCCATGGAACTACTGGAGGTCAGTGACGCGGCAATGGCCAAGTACTTTACCATGATGTTAGATGGAACGGCCCACACTTGGTTGAAGGGGCTGCCACCCAATTCCATTGGTTCATGGGCAGAATTAAAAGGCCGGTTTATTCATAATTTCAAAGACACATGCAAGCATCCCATGTCGATTGTGTATTTGACTAATTGTAAGCAAGAGGAAGGTGAGTCCACGACCCATTGGGTGTGCTGGGTCAAAGCCATAATACATTCATATGATAAGATGGATGCCGGCTCTGCAGTCTTAATGTTGGAGAAAAATTGCCGTTTTACGCCTCTGAAATAGAAGCTGGGGCGGCTCAAGCGTGATTGTAATGACATGGGCCAGCTAATGGTGGCTCTAGTTAAGTATGCCGACTCTGATAGTACCAAGGATCCCGAGTCTGACGATGAGAAGACAGGGAAGGGGAAGAAGAACGGCAATGCCAAGGGTCATCAACATAACCCGACGAATCAAGAAGGCAATAATAAGCGTAAGGCTGACGGTAGCTTGGAGTTTGTGGCTAACACCAGTGCTGTAACGCCCCGTATGTAACTTACCATATTTGTATTCCAACTCTTGCAATTTCCGGCTCTAAGTTATGATATTCCCTCATGGTTGGGTTTTGTCTTCGTGTTGCATTTTGTCCATGTCATGCATCTCATATCATGTCATCATGTGCATCGCATTCGCATACGTGTTCGTCTCATGCATCCGAGCATTTTCCCCGTTGTCCGTTTTGTGTTCCAGCACTCCTACGTCCTCCAGCGCCCCCTTTTGCCTCTTTTCGTGTGCGGGTGTTAAACGTTCCCGGATTGGACCGAGACTTGCCAAGCGGCCTTGGTACACCACCGGTAGACCGCCTATCAAGTTTCGTGCCATTTGGAGTTCGTTTGATACTCGAACGGTTAACCGAGGAACCGTAAAGGCCTCGTGCGTGTTGCAGCCCAACACCCCTCCAAAGTGGACCAAAATCCAGCTAAACCCCCTCCATCCTCTCGGCCGTTCAATCACGATCGCGTGGCCGAAAACCGCACCTCATTTGGACTCTCCTAGCTCCCTCTACATATATATATGTGCCCCTCCCTGAAATTTCACGCAGATGAAACCCTAGCAAACTCCTCCCCGCGCCGCCGGACGCGTCGACGCCGCGCCGGACACGTCCACCGCCCGCTGCCACGTCGCCCCGGCCAATAGCGCGCTGCCACGTCAGCTCCGCCGCCGCCTCGTCCAATCGCGCGCCGCCACGCGTCCCCCGCGCCTTCCACACACCCGCCGTGGCCCGCCGGGGCCCGAGACCGGCCCGCCCAAGCCACGCCGGGCCCGAGCCACCGCCCCGAGCACCTCGGCCTCCAGCGTCGCTGGAGCTTCGCGCGCCCGCCGCTGCTTAGCTCCGCCACCCGCGCCCGTTCGCTCGCGCCCCGTCGCCGGAGATCCGCCGCCGCCTCCCTGCTCGTCGCCGACCCCGCCGGCCCGAGCCCATCTCCACCACGCCTCCCCTCGCCCCGCGCTGGATCCAGCGAGATCCGGCCGGAGGAGGCACCCTCGCGCCCGATCCGCCCCTCGCCGGCGACCGCAGCTCGCCGGAGCCCCGCTGCCATCGTCGTCGGTGCCGCGTGCCGCCGGGACCTCCCCGTCTCGCACCACATCAACCACCCATCCAAACACGCCGTCCCTGTCCCGATCCGCTCTGTCCCGGATTTCCTCGTCCAGCTTTCGCGGGGTAAAATTCCACTAAGTCCCTAAAAACTCATATTCTGGTGCTATGTTTGACCTGCTGTAACTTCATGCATGTTGCTCCGTTTGATGTGTATGATATGTCAAATTGTTCGTCTGGATGTACTCTTCATTTCATTCCATTGCACCATGCTTGTTTGAGTCCATCTTGATTCCTAAAATGCTGTTGCAAGAGTGCTATATAATGTTAGTTTTTGTTTCTTATCAGATTATGAGCATTTGTCATTTTTGCCATGATTAATGTGTGCCTCCTATGAACTTGAGCCCTACATGTGTTTTGGGCTATGCCATGCCATCTTTACAGGGGTGTATGCCATGTATTTTTGTGATCATTGTGTTGACTAGCATAAGCATGCAAAGTAGCTCTCGTGATGTTGTTGATTTCAGGGACTTGGAATTCTTCTAAGTCATTTCCCTGATGTTATTTTTATGCCATGTATTCATGTTGCTACAGAGTGATAGATGCCTCTTTTGAGCATGTTCAGTAAGGATGATTTTGAGGTATTGTTATGTTCTATCCATCCATGTCTTTGTTTGCAATTATGAAGTACACTAGCATGAATCAATCTTGCTCTACTTTTGCTATAAAATATTCCGGGCAGATTGTTTACATGTTATTCAATTTTGCCAAGGTTGTTGTAGTTGATCCTTGCATGCTATGAGATGGTTCTTGCCATGGTTAGCTTCTTGAACATGTCTTCTTGCTGGGTGTATGCTTATTTTGTCATGCAATGCCTTTTGTAGAGTGCATCGAGCTTGCAAACATGCTACGTAACTCTGTTATGTCATGTCCAGTTTTCTGCTAAGTCTGAATCTATTAACGAGACTTGCTATGTTACATGGGTGCCATCATATCTTCTGATCCTTTTTGGCTTATGGTCAGTAAGGGACTTTTGTTATATGCTTTGAGTAGTTTCATGCCATGCCTTTCTTTGCCATGATATGTACCTGTAGCATGTTGTTATCTTGCTCTAAACATTGCTTCCTGATGTTAATTCCTGACATGTTGTTATTTTCACTAAGTCTGTGAACCTGATATCTTTTGCACTTTTGCCATGCTTGTTTGAACCTGCTATTGTGTGATTTAGTGTAGCTCAGTGTTCATATTTTGTCAAGCATCTTGAGTGGATCACTGCCATGTGCTTTGTTGTTATGTTAGAGTGCAGTAGCTTAGTTTCTTGTTGCATTCTAGATGGCATCGTGCTGTTAATCGCAGGATTGTGCCATTATTGTTTTGCTTGCCATTTGCAAACCGTGCATCTGATTCCGGTGATCTTTATATCAATTTCAACCAAAATCAACTCATATTTCCAGCGGCGCACTTGGTTTGCCAAGTTGAGGCTTGGTTCAATCTTTCCTTTCCGAAGCACTCATATGCATTGCATATTACATCCCGCATATCATGCCATGTTTTGCATCATGTTGCTTGCGCATTGCACCGTGGTTGATTGTGTTTTACCTTGCTTGTGTTCTCGCCTTGGTTAGAGCCGGGAGACGAGTACGTGATCGAGGAACCCGTTGAGTACGCTTACGAGGATCAAGCTTACGTCAACTCAGAGAACCTTGCAGGCAAGATGACCATACCCTCGAAATCACTTATATCTTTGCTTGCTAGTTGCTCGCTCTATTGCTATGCCTATGCCTCGATTCCTACCACATGCTTTATCATGCCTCCCACATTGCCATGTCAAACCTCTAACCCACCTTGTCCTAGCAAACCGTTGTTTGGCTATGTTACCGCTTTGCTCAGCCCCTCTTATAGCATTGCTAGTTGCAGGTGAAGTTTGGAGTTTGTTCCTTGTTGGAACATGGTTATTGTTGGGATATCATTATTATATCTTGTTTAGTTTAAAGTACCTATATACTTGGTAAAGGGTGGAAGGCTCAGCCTTATGCCTGGTGTTTTGTTCCACTCTTGCCGCCCTAGTTTCCGTCATACCGGTGTTATGTTCCTTGATTTTTGCGTTCCTTACGCGGTTGAGTTATAATGGGAACCCCTTGACAGTTCGCCTTGAATAAAACTCCTCCAACAAGGCCCAACCTTGGTTTTACCATTTTCCACCTGAGCCTTTTTCCCTTGGGTTCCGTGGACTCAAGGGTCATCTTTATTTTAAACCCCTGGGCCAGTGCTCCTCTGAGTGTTGGTCCAAACTAGAGTCCTTTCCAGCACCCCCTCGGGGAAACTCGAGGTTTGGTTTTAGTTGTACGGAGCGCTCATCCGGTGTGCCCTGAGAACGAGATATGTGCAGCTCCTATCGGGATTTGTCGGCACATTTGGGCGGCTTTGCTGGTCTTGTTTTACCATTGTCGAAATGTCTTGTAACTGGGATTCCGAGTCTGATCGGGTCATCCTGGGAGAAGGAATATCCTTCGTTGACCGTGAGTGCTTGTGATGGGCTAAGTTGGGACACCCCCGTAGGGTTTTGAACTTTCGAAAGCCGTGCCCATGGTTATGGGCAGATGGGAATTTGTTAATGTCCGGTTGTAGAGAACCTGAAACTTAACTTAATTAAAATGAATCAACATCGTGTGTAACCGTGATGGTCTCTTTTCGGCGGAGTCCGGGAAGAGAACACGGCCTCGTGTTATGCTTGAACGTAAGTAGTTTTAGGATCACTTCTTGATCTTTTTAGCTTCTCAACCGTGCTTTGCCTTCTCTTCTCGCTCTCTTTTGCGTAAGTTAGCCACCATATATGCTAGTGCTTGCTGCAGCTCCACCTCACTACCTTTCCCTACCCATAAGCTTAAATAGTCTTGATCGCGAGGGTGTGAGATTACTGAGTCCCCGTGACTCACAGATTACTTGCAAAACCAGATGCAGGTGTCGATGATGCCATTCCAAGAGATGTGACTGAACTCAAGTGGGAGTTCGGCGAGGACTTAGGACGTTACTACGTTTCCTACGATCAGTAGTGGAGCCCAGTTGGGGCGATCGGGGATCTTATGCATTTGGGGTTGTCTTTATTTTGGTTCCTTAGTTGGACCTTGATTTTATCTGGATGATGTAATGCTATATTTATGTATTGTGTGAAGTGGCAATTGTAAGCCAACTCTGTACCTCTTTCTTATTCAGTACATGGGATGTGTAAAGATTACCCCTATTGCCACATGCCTACAATGCGGTTATGCCTCTAAGTCGTGCTCCGACACGTGGGAGATATAGCCGCATCATTGGTGTTACAAGTGCACAGGGCAACAATCAGCGATGTAAGGGGAGGCCACCTCCTCAGTCTGGCGGTTCAGGTCCCACTCTTGAGCAGCTGTTGAATGAGCCCTGTCCAAGGCACGATACTCAGCAGAAGCCGGCCACACACCTATGGAAGGACTGCACGATCATGAAGGCTTTCAAGAACTCTAACATGTTCAATTGCAATCATGGGCCTGGCGGCAGCTCAGGTGGCGGTGGTTTTCATGGCCCGAGCGGTGGTTCAAATTCCAATTTTCAAGGCTCTCAAGGAAATCAAGGTGGCTATAATCAGCAATCTAGCTAGGGAGGTCAGCAGCAGCAACAACAATCTGGATATCAGAGCAATCCAAAGCAGTTGAATAGTTGACAGTATCATGTGTTCACCACTAGTTTGTGCAGACGGGACCAGAAACTTCATAAGAGGGCTGTGAATGTTGTTGAGCCGGCAGTCCCTCGTTATTTGAGATGGTCTAAGCAGCCTATTCTATGCAGCAGGGAAGATCACCCTCCCCAGGTTGACAATCCGGGTCACCTGGCCTTTGTGGTGGCACCTCAGGTTGGTGGATATAATTCACTGAAGTACTCATGGATGGAGGCAGTAACATTAACATCCTATATTATGAGACTTTTTGTCGCATGGGGTTGACTGACAAAAGTCCCAAGACATCCAACATTGTTTTCCATGGAGTGGTGCCTGGTAAGTCGGTGTACCCAGCGGGTAAGATTGAACTGGAGGTAGCCTTTGGCGATGTGCATGATTCTAGGGCCGGGAAGTTAACTTTTGAGGTGGTCAAAATAAAGAGCCCGTATCACGCCCTGTTTGGACGACCGGCTTATGCCATGTTCATGGCACGGCCGTGTTATGTTTATTTGCACCTTAAAATGTCGGGTCATAAGGGCACCATCACAGTGCATGGGAGTCGGAAGATAGCCTTGGAATGTGAGGAAGGCGATGTTGATTATGCTGAATCTGTTTGTGCAACAGAGGAGTTGAAGTTCTACAAGGATAATGTTGACCCGGCGGAGATGACATCTTTGAAAAAGCCAACTACAGAGCATGAGCCGGTGCTGAAGTTTAAGTCGGCTGATGACACCAAGCTTGTTGATTTTGTTCTAGGTGACTCATCTAAGCAGTTTAGTATCAGTGCTAACCTGGATCCCAAATAGGAAAGCACGCTCATCGAGTTCATCCGTGAGAACCGGGACATCTTTGCACGGAAACAGATACGTCTCCAACGTATCTATAATTTTTGATTGCTCCATGCTATTATATTATCTATTTTGGATGTTAATGGGCTTTATTTTACACTTTTATATCATTTTTGGGACTAACCTACTAACCGGAGGCCCAACCCAAATTGCTGTTTTTTTTGCCTATTTTAGGGTTTCGAAGAAAAGGAATATCAAACGGAGTCCAAATGGAATGAAACCTTCGGGACGTGATTTTCTCAGCAAACGTGATCCAGGAGACTTGGAGTGGTCGTTAAGAAACAAGGGAGGAAGGCACAAGGCAGGGGGTGCCCTCCACCCTCATGGGCCCTCCGTTGCTCCACCGACATACTTCTTCCTCCTATATATATCCACGTACCCCCGAACATCCAGGAGCACCATGAAAACTGAATTCCACCGCCGCAACCTTTTGTACCGAGAGATCCCATCTTGGGGCCTTTTCCGGAGCTCCACCGGAGGGGGCATTGATCACGGAGGGCCTCTACATCAACTCCAATGCCTCTCCAATGATGTGTGAGTAGTTTACTTCAGACCTACGGGTCCATAGTTATTAGCTAGATGGCTTCTTCTCTCTCTTTGGATCTCAACACAAAGTTCTCCTCGATTTTCTTGGAGATCTATTCGATGTAATCTTCTTTTGCGGTGTGTTTGTCGAGATCCGATGAATTGTGGGTTTATGATCCAGATTATCTATGAGCAATATTTGATTCTCCTCTGAATTATTTTATGTATGATTGGTTTATCTTTGCAAGTCTCTTCGAATTATCAGTTTGGTTTGGCCTACTAGATTGATCTTTCTTGCAATGGGAGAAGTGATTAGCATTGGGTTCAATCTTGCGGTGTTCGATCCCAGTGACAGAAAGGGAACCAATACGTGTTGTATTTTTGCCATCGAGGATAAAAAGATGGGGTTTATATCATATTGCATGAGTTTATCCCTCTACATCATGTCATCTTCCTTAAAGCACTACTCTGTTCTCTTGAACTTAATACTCTAGATGCATGCTGGATAGCGGGCGATGTGTGGAGTAATAGTAGTAGATGTAGAATTGGTTTGGTCTACTTGTCTTAGATGTGATGCCTATATACATGATCATACCTAGATATTCTCATAACTATGCTCAATTCTATCAATTGCTCGACAATAATCCGTTTACCCATCGTAATACTTATGCTCTTGAGAGAAACCATTAGTGAAACCTATGGCCCCCGGGTCTATCTTCCATCATATTAATCTTCCAATATTTAGTTATTTCCTTTGCCGTTTATTTTACTTTGCATCTTTATTTTTCTTTATCATAAAAATACCAAAAATATTATCTTATCATATCTATCAGATCTCACTCTCATAAGTGACCGAGAAGGGCTTGACAACCCCTTTATCGCGTTGGTTGCGAGGTTCTTATTTGTTTGTGTAGGTGCGTGGGACTTGAGCGTGATCTCCTACTGGATTGATACCTTGGTTCTCAAAAACTAAGGGAAATACTTATGCTGCTTTACTGCATCACCCTTTTCTCTTCAAGGGAAAACCAATGCAGTGCTCAAGAGGTAGCAAGAAGGATTTCTGGCGCCGTTGCCGAGGAGATTCGCACCAAGTCAAGTCAAGATTTGACTCCCACAACGAGTCATTTCTGGCGCCATTACCAAGTCAAAATATACCAAGTACCCATCACAAACTCTTACCCCTCGCATTACATTATTTGCCATTTGCCTCTCGTTTTCCTCTCCCCCACTTCACCCTTGCCGTTTTATTCGCCCTCTCTCTCTCTGTTCCCCTTCTATTTCTCTATTTTGCCTGTTTTGCCCGTCTCTTGTTTGCTTGTGGGTTGGATTGCTTGCCTTGTCGTCATGGCTAGTCCTTTATCTTCTCTGTTGTCTCCTGAGAATGAAGTTCTTAATTTTAAACAAAGGTAGGGAGAAAATCTAAAAGATGCTTGGTACAGAATTCACAATGCTCAAAATAGATCTACTAGGAAGCAATCTACTTCCGTTCTTCTTCGCAATTTTTACGTAGGCATCACCCCTTGGAATAGATATATTCTTGATACCATTACCGGAGGAAATTTCTTGGGTAGCCATACTTTTGATTCTTATAATGCTATGATAGATTTGTTTGGCCCACCACCTCTTTTGGTTAATGGAACTATGTTAACTTTGGAACATGTGATGCAAAGGCTTGAAATCATTGAGAATAAAGTTGCTACTGTAGAGTTGATTGAGAATTTGGATAAAAAGATCCACAACCAAATTACCCAATATGGATCTAAGGTGGGAGTCACTTTGAAATTTTTTAAGGAAAAAGAACCCATAGTTAATGAAAAAATAGATCAAGACTCTACTAGAATCGATAAACTTGAGGGAATTATCACCAACTTGGGATCCGCTTGTTCTTCTGTTAAAAATACTCCAAGTCCTCCTACTAAAATTGCCAAGCTTGTTTACGTTCCTAAAAATAAGGGTGAATCCTCTAGTAAGGAAACTGCGGATTTAAAATCAATAAGTGTTCATCCTAATCTTTTTGCTATCATTAAGGAACCGTTTGTTACAAATGATTTTCTTGATTTTGTGCCTAGGAGTTTGATAATTAATAAAAAGGAAGAAAATCCTAATAATTATAAGTGTCTCATTGAAGAATTACCTACCAAAGATGGCAATACCTAGATCTATCTTCGCTTTTATGCCTAGCTAGGGGCGTTAAACGATAGTGCTTGTTGGGAGGCAACCCAATTTTATTTTTATTCCTTGATTTTTGCTCCTATTTAGTAATAAATAATTTACCTAGCCTCTGTTTTGGTTGTGTTTTTTTGTGTTTAATTAGTTTTTGTGCCAAGTAGAACCGTTGGGAAGACTTGGGGAAAGTCTTTTTGATCTTGCTGTAAAGAACAGAAACATTAGCGCTCATGAGAATCGCTGTCATTTTTATTTGGAAGGTTCAATTTAGTTAATTATTTTTGAAGATGATTAATAGATAAATTCCTCACGTACAGCAATTTATTTTAGAATTTTTGGGGTTCCAGAACTTGCGTTAGCTACAGATTACTACAGACTGTTCTGTTTTTCTTGTGTTGTTTGCTTATTTTGATGAATCTATGCCTGGTAAAAGAGTTTATAAACCATAGAGAAGTTGGAATACAGTAGGTTTAACACAAATATAAATAAATAATGAGTTAATTATAGTACCTTGAAGTGGTGTTTTGTTTTTTTTCGCTAATGGAGCTCACGAGATTTTCTATTTTGAGTTTTGTGTTGTGAAGTTTTCAAGTTTTGGGTAAAGATTTGATGGATTATGGAACAAAGAGTGGCAAGAGCCTAAGCTTGGGGATGCCCATGGCTCCCCAAGGTAAAATTCAAGGACACCAAAAAGCCTAAGCTTGCGGATGCCCCGGAAGGCATCCCCTCTTTCATCTTCGTCTATCGGTAACTTTACATGGAGCTATATTTTTATTCACCACATGATATGTGTTTTGCTTGGAGTGTCTTGTATGATTTGAGTATTTGCTTTTTAGTTTACCACAATCATCCTTGCTGTACACACCTTTTGAGAGAGACTCACATTAATTGAAATTTATTAGAATACTCTATGTGCTTCACTTATATCTTTTGAGCTATATAGTTTTTGCTCTAGTGCTTCACTTATATCTTTTAGAGCACGGTGGTGGATTTGTTTTATAGAAACTGTTGTTCTTTCATGCTTCACTTATATTATTTTGAGAGTCCTTTAGAACAACATGGCAATAATAAAAACTTTCATATAAGTGCATTGAATACTATGAGAAGTTTGATACTTGATAATTGTTTTGAGATATGGAGATGGTGATATTAGAGTCATGCTAGTTGAGTAGTTGTGAATTTATGAAATACTTGTGTTGAAGTTTGTGATTCCCGTAGCATGCACGTATGGGAACCGTTATGTGATGAAGTCGGAGCATGATTTATTTATTGATTGTATTCCTTATGAGTGGCTATCAGGGACGAGCGATGGTCTTTTCCTACCAATCTATCCCCCTAGGAGCATGCGCGTAATATTTTGTTTCGATAACTAAGAGATTTTTGCAATAAGCATGTGAGTTCTTTATGACTAATGTTGAATCCATGGATTGTACGCACTCTCACCCTTCCACCATTGCTAGCCTCTCTAGTATCGCGCAACTTTCGGCGGTACCATAAACCCACCATATACCTTCCTCAAAACAGCCACCATACCTACCTATTATGGCATTTCCATATCCATTACCAGATATATTGCCATGCAACTTTCCATCGTTCCGTTATTATGACACGCTTCATCATTGTCATATTGCTTGCATGATCATGTAGTTGACATCGTATATGTGGCAAAGCCACCGTTCATAATTCTTCATACATGTCACTCATGCATCATTGCACATCCCGGTACACTGCCGAAGCATTCACATAGAGTCATATTTTGTTCTGAGTATTGAGATGTAATTCTTGAGTTGTAAGTAAATAAAGTGTGATGATCATCATTATTAGAGCATTGTCCCAAGTGAGGAAAGGATGATGGAGACTATGATTGCCCCACAAGTCGGGATGAGACTCCGGACGAAAAAAAGGAAAAAAAGAGAAAGGCCATAAAAAGGAAGGCCCCAAAAAAATGAGAGAAAAAGAGAGAAGGGACAATGCTACTATGATTTTCCACACTTGTTCTTCAAAGTAGCACCATGTTCTTCATATATAGAGTCTCCTATGATATCACTTCCATATACTAGTGGGAATTTTTCATTATAGAACTTGGCTTGTATATTCTAATGATGGGCTTCCTCAAAATGCCCTAGGTCTTCGTGAGCAAGCAAGTTGGATGCACACCCACTTAGTTTCTTTGTTGAGCTTTCATATACTTATAGCTCTAGTGCATCCGTTGCATGGCAATCCCTACTCACTCACATTGATATCTATTAATGGGCATCTCCATAGCCCGTTGATATGCCTAGTCAATGTGAGACTATCTTCTCCTTTTGGTCTTCTACACAACCACCATTCTATTCCACCATAGTGCTATATCCATGGCTCACGCTCATATATTGCGTGAAGATTGAAAAAGTTTGAGAACATCTAAAGTATGAAACAATTGTTTGGCTTGTCATCGGGGTTGTGCATGATTTAAATATTTTGTGTGGTGAAGATAGAGCATAGCCAGACTATATGATTTTGTAGGGATAAGTTTCTTTGGCCAAGTTATTTTGAGAAGACATAATTGCTTAGTTAGTATGCTTGAAGTATTATTATTTTTACGTCAATATTAAACCTTTATCTTGAATCTTATGGATCTGAACATTCATGCCACAATAAAGAAAAATTACATTGAGGAATATGTTAGAAAGCATTCCACATCAAAAATTCTTCTTTTATCATTTATCTACTCGAGGACGAGCATGAATTAAGCTTGGCGATGCTTCATACGTCTCCAACGTATCTATAATTTTTGATTGCTCCATGCTATTATATTATCTATTTTGGATGTTAATGGGCTTTATTTTGCACTTTTATATCATTTTTGGGACTAACCTACTAACCGGAGGCCCAGCCCAAATTGCTGTTTTTGCCTATTTTAGGGTTTCAAATAAAAGGAATATCAAATGGAGTCCAACCGGAATGAAACCTTCGGGAACGTGATTTTCTCCACAAACGTGATCCAGGAGACTTGGAGTGGTCGTCAAGAAACAAGGGACGAAGGCACGAGGCAGGGGGGCGCGCCTACCCCCCTGGGCGCGCCCTCCACGCTCCACCGACGTACTTCTTCCTCCTATATATATCCACGTACCCCCCAAACATCCAGGAGCACCACGAAAACCTAATTCCACCGCCGCAACCTTCTATACCCGAGAGATCCCATCTCGGGGCCTTTTTCGGAGCTCCACCGGAGGGGGCATTGATCACGGAGGGCCTCTACATCAACTCCATGGCCTCTCTGGTGATGTGTGAGTAGTTTACTTCATACCTACGGGTCCATAGTTATTAGCTAGATGGCTTCTTCTCTCTCTTTGGATCTCAATACAAAGTTCTCCTCGATTTTCTTGGAGATCTATTCGATGTAATCTTCTTTTGCGGTGTGTTTGTCGAGATCCGATGAATTGTGGGTTTATGATCCAGATTATCTATGAGCAATATTTGATTCTCCTCTGAATTCTTTTATGTATGATTGGTTTATCTTTGCAAGTCTCTTCGAATTATCAGTTTGGTTTGGCCAACTAGATTTATCTTTCTTGCAATGGGAGAAGTCCTTAGCTTTGGCTTCAATCTTGTGGTCTTCAATCCTAGTGACAGAAAGGGAACCGATACATATAGTATTGTTGCCATCGAGGATAAAAAGATGGGGCTTATATCATATTGCATGAGTTTATCCCTCTACATCATGTCATCTTCCTTAAAGCATTACTTTGTTCTCTTGAACTTAATACTCTAGATGCATGCTGGATAGCGGTCGATGTGTGGAGTAATAGTAGTAGATGCAGAATCATTCCGGTCTATTTGTCTCGGACGTGATGCCTATATACATGATCATACCTAGATATTCTCATAATTATGCTCAATTCTATCAATTACTCGACAGTAATTCGTTTACCCACCGTAATACTTATGCTCTTGAGAGAAGCCATTAGTGCAACCTATGGCCCCCGGGTCTATCTTCCATCATATTAATCTTCCAATATTTAGTTATTTCCTTTTCCCTTTATTTTACTTTGCATATTTATTCTCTTTACCATAAAAATACCAAAAAATATTATCTTATCATATCTATCAGATCTCACTCAAGTAAGGGACCGAGAAGGCCTTAACAACCCCTTTATCGCGTTGGTCACGAGGTTCTTATTTGTTTGTGTAGGTGCGTGGGACTTGAGCGTGATCTCCTACTGGATTGATTCCTTGGTTCTAAAAAACTAAGGGAAATACTTACGATGCTTTACTGCGTCACCCTTTCCTCTTCAAGGGAAAACCAACGCAGTGCTCAAGAGGTAGCAGAAACCTTCTGACATGCCGGGTGTACCAAGAGAACTCGCTGAGCACATTCTCAATATTGATCCAAAATTTAAGCCGGTTAACCAGTTTCTACGGCGGTTCAATGAGGAGAGGCGCAATGCTGTTAGTGAGGATGTGGCCCGGCTCTTGGCGGTCGGGTTCGTTATTGAAGTTTTCCATCGAGAGTGGTTGGCTAACCCGGTGCTCGTGCTTAAAAAGACCAGCACCTGGCATATGTGTGTGTGGATTACACGGACTTAAACAAGGTTTGTCCGGCTGATCCTTTTGCTCTCCCTCGTATTGATCAAATCATTGATGCTACGGCGGGTTGTGAGCGTTTGAGATTTTTGGATGCTTATTCTGGTTATCATCAGATCAAGATGGTAGTTCAGGACCAGGAGAAGACAGCTTTTATTACGCCATTTGAAGCCTTCTACTATGTGTCTATGCCTTTTGGGCTTAAGAGTGCTCAGGAGACTTATCAGCGATGTGTGCAGATGTAACATCCCAAAATTCTAAATTTTGGAATGTTATAATAAATAGATAGATTTGATGGATTGTTTGATTGATTGTCTGAAAGTGAGTGAATTCGAAACTTTTTGAAAGTTAAATGAGAGGGAATAAAAGGACTTTCCCAAACTTTCATATTTGCATTCTGATCTCCATGGATTCAAATTCTTTCAAATACAAAACCCGTGAGCGAAGATGATATGACTTCTTCCATTTAAAATAAATGAAAAGGGTTTTGAAAAGATTTGAATTTCATTTGGAAATATTTTTACTTCAGAAACTTCAAGCAACTCAATGATTTTCATGAGAGAAGATAAAATGACTTCTTCAAATTATATGAAATATGAGTTGGGAGTTTAAAATGATCAAAATTTAAAATCCTTTTGAAATTATTTTCAATTTGGAGTTATTTGGGTTCTATTCAAATTATTTTTCTCCAAAAATAAAATATACGGAAAATAGGGTAACATGATTCCCTACAATAGAAAATTGGAGAAAAATTAATTTGAAATCATTTTGGTATTTTTTAAAACGATTTTTATTGGATTTTATTTGACCAGTAGCACTCTTTGAATCATCTGAATTTGTGTGAATTTTATTTAATTCTAGGAAAATGTTCAGGTTGTAGAAAATGTTTTTTTTGAAAATTTGGATATATTATATGCCTATATAATATTTTTATTTTATTTTGCTTTTATTATTTTTATTTGTATGGAAATGTTTTTTTTAAAAACCCTCCGTCGCCAAACTGGGTTGGCCCAGCCAACCGGCCAGGCCAAGGCCCAGCCCGACGCCCGCGCTCGTCCCGGGCTCCGCTCGGAGACCGCCACCGCCACGACAGCACCGCCGCCGCCGTGTCCGTCGCGGACACCGCGCCCCGCCGCCTTTGCCCTTGCCCCTCCTCCACGCCTCCCGAGGCCGCCCTCCCCCCTATAAACCCCGCCGCCCCTCGCCCCCTCTCTCTCCTCCCCGCTCTCGCATCGCCGCCGCCGCGGCCAGATCCGCCGCTGTCGCCGAACGCCGCCGCCGCTTGCGCTCGCCGCCACTGCACCACCGCCACCGCGCTGCGCCCCGCCTGCTCGCCTCGCTGTCGCGCTGCCGCTGCAGTCCCGCGCCGCATCCGCCGTCGCCTGCTGCCGTGCCGGAGCGAGCGTCTCACCGCGCCGCCCGCCGGAGTTAACCGCCGCCGCCGCCGGACTTTTTCCTCGACCCGGTATAAACTGAGTTAACCTACCCCGATTTTTCTTCAGGTTTATATATATATATATATATCGGTTTTTCTTTTAGAACGGTCTTTATATATTAGGTTAGTTATTTTGCGAGCGTTCGTTAGCTAGAGTTCGGTAGCGAACGATTTTCGTTCATTAGCGATCGGTAACGAACGTTCACTATTTAGTTTGTTTTCTTTTATTTGTTTAGTTTTCTGTCCAGGGACCTATTTGTAGTAGTTTCTTTTACAGATTAGTCCCTGTACTTCAAATGACCACATCTTTTCGCTCGTTTGTCCAAATCCAACGAAACCAACGCCCACTTCTTCGTTATGATCTCCTCTATCCATTAAAACAACTTAAACATGTTTTTGAAAGTTTTAAAATTTGAATTCAACCAGATTTGTATTCAAACTTCGTTTGATCATAACTTGAGTTTCGTAGCTCCGATTTAGTTGATTCTTTTTGCAAATCGAAGCTCTTGACCCACACTTTCTGATAAGGCCAAATTCAAATAATTTTGGTACTGTTACAAATTGTTTTATGTTGAAAGATTTATTTGCTTGGTTTTGGTGTTTTCCGAATCGTCTTCTTTGTTCTTTCTGATCTGCCGAGTGATTGCTTATGTGTTGTTCTATTGCTTGCTTATGATAGATTGACCGGAGTGTGACGGGTAGAACTATCAAGAGTTTTGAGTGCGAATCATCTTCATCAACATGGCAGGCAAGTTCACACTTTGATCATATTCCTTTCATACCCAGTTTTTATGCATTAGTTTCACCCTCAAACATTGCATGAGTAGGATTGATAACATGTGGGTATTGGGAAGTAGTTGATGAGGTAGGAACCTATTGCCCTGTATTCAAACCTTGGGAGTTACTATTACGTTATGCTTACTGCTATGCTATGCTCGTAGACATGGATTGGGTTTTGAGAGTATTTCATGACATATGTGTGATTGTTAATTAATGGTTTACTTAAGGTGGCAACTTTAATACACATCTGGGTGGATTGAGGCACCTGGGTATTCCAGCGATTGCCTGTCTAGGCACCTGGGTATTCCAGGATTGCCTATTTTTATGGATCGCCACCCAGGCTCAAAGGGATCATGAGATTATTCATACTAGAAACTCCCGTGTGCAGCCACAAGCTACTATGGGCTCTAGCATAGTTGATTAAGTTGTGCGAACTCTTACAGTGATAGACTAGCAGATGTAGGGGAAAGTAGGTGTAACGGTCTACCCGATCGTACGGTGCTAGCGCTTTTGAAAGACTATGTCTCGGTCATCCGTTTCTCAAACACCATGCAGTGCGAGAATCCCAACAGAGGAGATCGAGTCTTGTGGGGAAAAGTGCGCAAACCTCTGCAGAGTGTATAAACTAATCACGATTAGCCGTGTCCCCGGTTATGGACGTTTTGAGTATTTAGTACTTGGATTATCACGTGAATCTCATCATGTTACTTTAAATTAATTTTGTTGGGTTTAATGATGTTACTTAATTGGTATTGAGAATGCTGTCAACCATTCTCAATGTTTAACATCCACCATGATAGTTAAATGAAATGTATTCCTTTGTAGTAGGGAAAAATTGGCTTTTCGCAAAAACATATAACAATAGAGCTTTTCCACCAGCCATATATGCATGTAGTGATAGCCATTGTTCATCATTCTCTATGGTGTGAATTTGCCAGTACATTCAATGTGCTGACCCTCTGTGGCTGCAACGTCTCATGTTGCAGGATTTCTTATGACAAGTAAGTGATACGTTAGGGTTACGATTTCTACACTCAACTTTGCCGTTGGTGTTGATGGGAATCCACAACCTTGTTACTTCCTCTATTTGGATTGAGGTAATAGTATTTACGTTACTTTTACATGTGATTTACCTCTGTTATAAATCCTCGAGTACTGTGTGTGTCAGCATACCGATCCAGGGATGACACTTAAGCACAGAGACTTGATCCTTTCGGGTCGGGTCGCTACAGCAGAACTGTCTTCACAATCAGATTGGGCGCAATGTTCATGCTTGTGTGGACGATATTGTGGTGAAATCTAGAGAGAAGGAGACCTTGATAGATGATCTGAAGGAAACCTTTGATAACCTCCGGGTCTACAAGATGATGCTTAACCCGGCCAAGTGCGTTTTTGGAGTACCAGTGGGCAAGCTTTTAGGTTTTCTGGTTTCTAACACAGGCATAGAGGCTAACCCGGAGAAGATCAAAGCAATCACTTCTTTGGCTAAATCGGCATGCATCAATAATGTTCAGTGTTTGGTGGGTCGTATTGCTGCTTTAAGACGGTTCATAAGCCGGTTAGGTGAGAAGGCCATACCGCTATATCAAATGATGAAGAAGACAGATGATTTTGTCTGGAGTGATGTTGCTGACGCCGCTTTTGAAGATTTGAAGAGACAGCTCGCTAAGCCACCGGTCCTTGCTGCTCCTATTGATAAGGAGCCATTATTGTTATATGTGGCTGCTAACACACGTGCTGTTAGTGTGGCCATTGTAGTAGAGCGCAAGGAGGCTGGCAAGGAATATCCGGTTCAACGGCTGGTTTACTACGTCAGTGAGGTGCTCATTGAGTCCAAACAGAGATATCCACATTGGCAGAAACTTGTTTATGGGGTGTTCATGGCGAGCCGAAAGCTTAAGATTTATTTTCAGGGTCATCCCATCATTGTGGTTAGTTTTGCTCCTTTAGGAGATATCATTCAAAATAGAGAAGCCACAGGATGAGTTGCCAAGTGGGCCATTGAACTTGGGCCTCATGGTTTAAAGTATGTGCCACACACTGCTATCAAGTCTCAAGCACTAGTGGACTTCATCAATGATTGGACAGAGCTGCAGATGCCTGAAGAGAAGCCGGACAACACCTATTGGACTATTCATTTTGATGGTTCCAGGCAATTGGAGGGCTCGGACGCTGGAGTTGTTTTAGCCTCCCCTCGAGGTGACAAATTTTGTTATGTGCTACGGTTGATGTTTCCCTGTACTAACAATGCAGCTGAGTATGAGGCTTTGCTCCATGGTCTTCGGATGGCTAAGGAGATGAGCTTGAGCCGGGTAAGGTGCTTTGGCGACTCAGATTTGGTGGTTTGGCAAGTATCAGGCAAGTGGGATTCCAAAGATCCTCTCATGGCGGCTTATCGCCATGAGGTTGATGCCATTGATGGACACTTCAAGGGTTACCAAGTAGAACGCATTGATCGTAGAAAGAATGAAGCGACCGATGCTTTAAGCCGTCTGGAGTCTCAGCATAAGTTGGTGCCACCTAACACTTTCTTAGATGTTCTGCATAACCCTTCTGTCAAGTTGCCTACAGAGGAAGACTTGGCCGTTCCAGACCCAGAAGCACAATTGGTGGTGGCTCTTCATGCCATCCCCGATTGGATAGTGCCATATTTGGCTTATATGACCCGGGGCGAGTTGCCTGAGGATGAAACCTTGGCTAGACAGATAACCCTGCGGTCTAAATCAATGACAATTGCCAATGGTGAGTTACATCATCGCAGTGTCACAGGGGTGTTTCAACGTTGTGTCTCTCTTGAGGAAGGTCAAGAAATTCTTCGTGAAATCCATGAAGGAGATTGTGGCCATCATGCCAATTCAAAGTCCCTTGTAGCCAAAGCCTTCCGTCATGGTTTTTACTGGCTGACGGCTCATGCTGATGCGGAGGATCTGGTCAGTAGATGTGATGGTTGTCAGAAATTCTCACGACGGACACATGTGCCGGCTCAAGAATTGCGGATGATTCCAATTACTTGGCCATTTGCAGTCTGGGGGCTTGAAATGGTTGGACCTTTCAAAAGATCCAAATATAAAAAGACACACCTTTTGGTAGCAGTTGACAAATTCACAAAGTGGGTTGAGGCAGAGCTGGTTAGTAAGTGTCTTTTTATATTGGTTTGGCTTTCCACACAACATTATAACTGACAATGGTACTAATCTATGCAAGGGTGCTATGGAGGAATTCTGCCAATGTGAGCATATCCGGCTTGATGTTTCATCAGTAGCTCACCCCAATCCAATGGTCAAGCTGAAAGAGCCAATCAGGAAATCTTGAAAGGTCTCAAGCCCCGGCTTATGGTCCCTTTACAATGGACGCCGGGTTGTTGGGTGGAGGAGTTACCCTCTGTCATATGGAGCCTCAATACTACCCCTAACAGGTCTACGGGTTATACGCCTTTCTTCATGGTTTACGGAGCAGAGGAAGTCTTGCCTAGTGACATCCATCATGACTCACCCCGCGTGGCGGATTACGTTGAAACTGATAACGAACAAGCCCGTCAGGATGCACTTGACCTGTTAGATGAAGAACGTGACTTAGCAGCAACCCGTTCGGCAATTTACCAACAGGACATGCGCCGTTATCACAGCCCCCAAGTTAAGTCTAGAACTTTTCAGGAAGGTGACTTGGTGCTCTGGCTCATCCATGATCAAAATGATGCACACAAATTATCCCCACCTTGGGAAGGACCTTTTGTGGTCAGCAAGAACTTGAACAATGGATCGTACTACCTTATCGATGTTCGAGAGCACAAAGACTCACTTAAGTCGGATGAAGAGACCCACCGGCCATGGAATATCGCTCATCTTCAGCCTTACTATACTTGAGCCACCGGCTCTCATGATGTACATACTTTGACATTGTATTTATTATGATAAGCAAAAAGCAGGACCTCTGTCCTTTTCATCCTCAACACATCACATGTCTTCATCATTACAATTGCAAAATGACCATTTGGGGGCTGATTGTGTTCGAATCTAACTTAACCCTTTGGTCCGGCTCATGATCGTATTCGAATCTAGCCGTTAAACCATATGATTACTAGGGGGCTTCCTGTTCAAACATAGGTCCTATTAGAACCAAAGAGAACATAGCTGTCGGTACCCTCTTGATCAGCGCAATGCCAAACTCACTAGGGGGCTTCTTGATCGTATTCGAATCATAGCTTAACCCCTTTTGAGTACGACTTTGATCGTATTCGAATCAGAGTCGTTAAAAAAATTCAAGGTCATTTGGGGGCTTCCTGTTCGAATATAGGGCATATTCAAACCAAAGAGAACATAGCTGTCGGTACCCTCTTGATCGGCGCAACGCCAAAGCCACTGGGGCTACATGATCGTATTCGAAACTTAGATTAACCCCTTTGGTCTGGTTTACTGATCGTATTCGAATCAAAAGCCTCCAAATTTTTCTTTTTAATGTGACTTACATTTTTGAAAGACAATCTTTGTTTTTTATTCTACGGTTTTTCGTCTAGATCTAAGTATAAGTATGGTTTCAATTTAACCCGTCTTGGTTTTTGACGATAAGTCGCCAGTGCATGAAAATTATCATACATGTGGAAGTGTTGGCTTCTAAAAGATTGGGTTATCACCCTTACTGTGCGGATCACATGAACCGGCAGTGCAAATTCAAGATCACAAGTATGATATTGCCGTTGTGTTTCAAAGTTAAAATTCATAACATGCTTATCTGTGTTTCTTCTTTCAACATTAATGGTCGTATGTAAGATATTATGACTCACCTTGTGGTAAGACACCAATATAATTCAATATCATAGGAATGATATATTTCTTGTTGGTTATTCTTGCATCCAGCCTTGGTTATACAGCTAAGTTGGTTTCCTTGGTTGTGTATTGGGCGTTATGACCCGTCCGGCGATAAACCGCCAGGACAATTTTCATATATTGCATGCAGGAACAGATTCAAACACTACTGATATTGTAAAGGATGTAAAGCATAATCTTGACATGACGGATAAACGTGTTGTACGCAGCATAATATGCACGATGGCATAAGCATAACACGATGTTTTAAGCTAGCCTATTACAAGGCGCTTGGAGCCCAAAAGGATAATACTGTTTTTAAACTCTCATAGCAGATGATACACTAAAGCCGGTTCATCAATCCTGGCCGGGTTGATTGGGTAGTTACGACTCATCCCTTGCCGGTTCATCCTCCTCCACTGTTTGGAAATTGGATTTGGACCAATCAAAGCCATGAAGGGCGACGAGCTCAGCCTCATCATCAATTAGACCAGAAGGGTCAATTTCAGGGGCAAAAGTGTGCTGGCGAACCGGCGGGATTAAGTCCGTCACTTTATATGAAGGAGTCGCCATCTTCTTATTTTCTGCATCCAAACCCGGCTGATACTTGGTAAGATTGGTTTCTTCGGCAATGATGGTGGCATGAGGACGAATCTCTTTCACACAGGCAGTAAAGTCTTCTTGGTCAAAGGGACTTACATCTTCCTTAAGGCTGGGGTACCCCCTGGCTACGTCCACCGGGTCTAACTTCGGTACCCAGGCTTTGGAGCGGCTCAAAGAAGTTACGGCTCCGGCTCTCGCACAAGAACGCTTGACTTCCTGAAACCTGGCGGGTAAGATGGACAGCTTCTTCAAGGCATCACTAAATAAGTTTGGTCCTTGGTTAGCTGTGGAGATAATGGCAAGACCCCGCTGAGCTCCAGTATACAATTTCTCCACAAGAGTGTAAACCTCCTTGAGCTTTATCAAGCTATTTTGGCTCAGATTGCTACTCCGGGGACCTGTGAAGTTTTCCCAATGAGTTAAGCAGGCTGCTTACATTATGGTGACAAATATAGACTTTAAGTAAGTAATAAGGTGATTTACCGAAGATTGCAGAAACCATCTGAGATACACGGTTCTTTAAACCGGTAACTTCAGCGGTAACTTCTTTCAGAGCCACTTCGGCTGTTTCAGCACGCTGCATCAGAGCAATCTTCTCATCGGCCCAAGCCTTTTTCTCTGCACTAGAACTGGTCTTCAGTTTCTCTGCTTCAGACAAACTCAATTGGAGTCTGGATTTAGTTTTCTTTATTTCAGTCTCCCGAGTCAACAGTCGGGTCTTGGCTTCAATCAATTGGGCTTCCAGTTCTGCGGTTGCAGCCTGTATACAGAATAAGGTTGTTAGTTTCATGGCGGATTATAAAAGCAAGTCCCAAGTGCTTTACAAGCAAAACCACTTGGCACTTGGGGGCTAATGTCTGTCAACGCATTTTTTCAAAAGAATCGGCTCTTTCTAAGTCCCAAGTGCTTTGCAAGCAACAACACTTGGCACTTGGGGGCTAATGCACATTGCTTGTTTTCTTTCTAAAGATGATAAGGGTGTACTGTTGACAGTCCCAGCCAACTTATGGGGGCTATGCAGTTAAGTTCCGTTCTTTTACACAATAATTAATAGGACCGTCTCATTCCCACCGATTAAGCCGGCCCTTGGGGACTACAAACGCAGTGTTATGCTATCATTAGAATCCGGTTTTAGTATATAAACCAGACTTGGAGGGAGTCTAGGACAGAAGCTTGTAAATATTTTAAGTCTACAAATTATTCAAGTTTCTCATAATCAGAAGACTTGGGGGCTGGCAGGATGTATATATAAGCCGGATGACGTACCTCATACTTCTGGTGAAGTTGTTTAACTATTTCAATCTCCAAGTCACGGCTCGAATGCACTTGACTGACATAGCCAGATAATACTTCACTAGTACTCAATTGAGCATAGTGGGAGACATCAAACCTTACTTTCTGTCTTTCCATGACTTCTTGTTTGGCCGAATGTCTCGCTAGTATCGTTAGATTCCCCGGCTCAGTAAATCTAGTGCCAGTGATTACAACATCATCAGCATGAATCTTTGGCAGGTTAATTGAGCTTGATGGTTCAATACTTGACGGATCAATAGTGGTTTCGTCAATAGACGGCTCAGGCATTTCAGGTTGAGCATTGAGAGGAGGATCTTCTGGTGCTTCAGTTTGTTCTGGGGCAAGACTCAGTTGCGCCGGTTCAGCGGCTTTCGGGTCCTCAGCCGGTTTTTCCATCTTTGCCTTCTTGGGCTTTGCTTGACCACTAAGAAGAATTTGATGAGTCAGTATAACAATACAGTAATAAAGAGGCAGCAGAAGGATAATTATCTTTACCCGGGGGCGGTCTTAAAAGCCGACAGCTGAGTCTGTGAAGAATCACCAGAGGAGGAACGAGCAATCTCCTGAAAAAATGGAATTATAGTTGAGTGACTTATAAAGTGACTCATTCATCAGCGTTAAGATGTAAAAGAGCCTCATTTTGGCGTTTCTGAGGAGTTTTCGGTAAGCCGGAGGGTAACTCATCGTCTCCATTGGTCCTGGTCTGACGGCGGCTCTCATGTTGCTGTTTTTTCAAAAGAAAATGAGGATCTAAATAAGCCAAGGGGTGTGAAAACCTTACTTTCCGGGTTACCCGTCGAGGTTTCTGCCTTGGTAAAGGTGTGAGTCGGAGGAAATGATAGTTACCTCTTCTTCAACTGCCTGGCTGGCCCGTGTGTCCTCCTGATAATAGTCCATGTCAATAAGGTTGTTAAAAAGCAGGCAAGAGAGTCAAGGGCTACATCCGACTCAGAGATGTCATCCAACTTGAGTAAGTCAGAAGCAGTTGGTTTCTTCCTAGATTTTCTGGCAGTCTTCTTGGCGGCTATTGCAGCGGCTCTAGCCTTTTTGGTAGCCTCATGATCATATTTGGCTTTCCAAAAGTCAGATTTAGCCTGTCGAGAGTTAGCATGTTGAAACTCATGCAAATACTTAACTGTTGAGGAAAAGGGAGTCAAGAGGATTTACCTCTGGTGCCGGGTTAAGCTTGCAGAAAGGATTCAACCCTACTTTGCTGCAGTCTTCATATTTGCTGTTGTCAAGGGTGGTCGCCATTTCAACAATGGCTTCTTCGGTCAGACGAAGGGAGCTATGACGTAATGGATCGTTTGTTCCTCCGGTATAGTTGCACATCAAGTCAGATCGGCGGCTCAGAGGGATGACCCACCATGCGATCCAACAGCGGATCAAGTCAACTCTAGTTAAGCCATTCCCTAGCAAGGCTTGAACCCTTTTGATTGTTGGGATAAGTTTCTTGCGTTCAACGGTAGAAAGTTTATCAGGCAGTGAATATTTAGCGTCAAGACGCTCAGCGCAATAACCCGACATTGGTTTTTCATCAGCCGGCGATGTATCTTTGCAATAGAATCAGGTTTGATTCCAGTCCTTGGGATGGCTTGGTAAGACTATTAGATGAGAAATAGCATCCCGTCTGCGCTGAATCGAAATCCCACCAAGTTCCAAGCTGAGGCCGTTGGTGTACTCATTCTGGCGGTTCAAATAGAAGTATTCTCTAAAGAGTTCAACAATAGGTTCTTCTTGAAGATAAACCTCACAGAGAACTTGGAAGTTATAGATGTTTGATGTGGAATTGGGTCCAATGTCTTGCGGATGAAGCTTGAAAAATGCAGAACATCTCTAAAGAATTTTGAGCCGGGCGGCAAAAAACCCTGGGTCATATGATCAGTGAAGACGATGATTTCGCCATCCTTTGGATGAGGTTTTTATTCGGCCGGGTCACGGGAGCGGTAAGACATGATGCTCTTCTCTGGTAAATATCCGACAGTGACAGAATCCTTTAGAGTGTCCTCAGTGACTGTGGAAGGGACCCAGTTGCAAACTATCGTCGTCTTCGGTGGCATGGCGAAAAGACAATCTAAAAAGAAGTAATTTGCCGGCTCAAATTAATTGGTGGAATTATAAGGTAATGATTGCAGTACATATGTGTAATGGTGGCTTAAATAAGGGCTAATGGTATATGAAAGAAAAGTAAGCCGGCATGGTAAGCCGCCATGACTAAAGATGTTCAAGAGTTGCCAGCAACAAAAAATTGGTTAAGTACTGAGATAAACAAGTTTCACAGGCTGCAGCTATTATTTTGGATCAAACGGTTGTTCAGGAAAAGATAAATAAATCTAGATAAAGATGTTCAAGAGTTGCCAGCAACAAAAAATTGGTTAAGTACTAAGACAAACAAGTTTCACAGGCTGCAGCTATTATTTTGGATCAAACGGTTGTTGAGGAAAAGATAAATAAATCTAGACCTAAAAATCAGTACAGATGAGTTCATGAGCTTGCACAAGATTTTTATTCCAGGAAAGGGGACCTATTGATACTGAAAGTGGAAATAAAACTACTACCGCATCAGTTTAACAGCGTTCTCAGATCAAAGACGCTCGTGGTATGGCCTGGAAGGTGAACTACGATGAACTACGAAGAACACAATGAAGCTCGCAAACCCTAGTGCGGATCTAAGGTATGAGAAGGCAGAAACTTACAGCTGCAGATCTGTTGCGGAGGATCGCCACCGTTATCTAGATTGACTCAGGTTGACGCAGCGCTCGAGGTTGAGGAAGACGAAGTGCTCTGCGGCGGCGGTGGAGCTCGAGCGGCAGAGGGGTTGCGAGAGAAATAAGGAAGAAGGAGAAGAGAGGAGAATGAAAAGGAAGTGTTTTGGCCCTATTTATAAGGAAAGGGGCAATAGGCACGCGCGAAAGACGAGGAGGCCAAAATGATGGTTATCCAGCTAATTGGACGCCTCGATTTTCGGTAAGACATTTAGGATAAAGATCCGTTAAGGTGACGTCGTGGCGGGTTTCCAAAATTCCTGGAGATGACGTCATGGCGGGTTACATGGTTTTCAGAATAGTTGTAGATGGATTTTTTCCAAGTGTTGAAGATTGACATGAACGAAGTTCAAATCAACCTGGGGCCTAATGTTGGGGATATGACTACCATATATGACCCGCCCAGGAGGGGCCGGGTCAACCACAATGGTGGTTCACCTATATGAAGCCCAAGAGTATACAAGATGGCGGTTCACAGTTAGGCTTATAATAGGCCCAAGCCCAGAGGCGGCTTAAGGCCCGTAAATATAAACTGTCGTGTATGAATAGACTTGTAATGTAAGGCATGTAAGATACGTTACTGAGCCAGACACGTTGTATGGGCCGGCCGGAACTCTGTAGGCCGCAGAGCGTCAACCCGTGTATATAAGGGGACGACCCAACAGCGGCTTAGGGCAAGAAACAACAGATCGGGAGCCAGGTTAAGCGTATTCACTCCCTAGTCATCGAAACCCTAGCAATACCACCTAAAATTGGATCAGGCTTTTACCTTCACCGCAAGGGGCCGAACCAGTATAAACTCCTCATTTCCTTTGTCCCGTTTAACCCCTTTAAGCTTCCTAGTTGCAATGGCTCCAAAATTTAGGTCCTTTCGCTAGGACATCTGCCGTGACAATTCCACGACCGTTATTCCATGATAGGTCTAGCCCATCACATCATTCTCTAATGATGTGATCCCGTTCATCAAATGACAACACATGTCCATGGCTAGGAAACTTAACCATCTTTGATTAACGAGCTAGTCAAGTAGAGGTTTACTAGGGACACTCTATTTGTCTATGTATTCACACATGTACTAAGTTTTCGGTTAATACAATTCTAGCATGAATAATGAACATTTATCATGATATGAGGAAATATAAATAACAACTTTATTATTGCCTCTAGGGTATATTTCCTTCAGAAGGTGCCAGCCAGCAAGGTGTCATAGTTGACTCCAGCGTTAGAACTAGTCGCCCAATGATTCAGGGATCCGATTCGGGATTCTGTTTCTTTTGCTGACCTTGTGTCGAGTGAACGTCCCTAGGCATTGACTGCTCAGGCCCCTTCTCTAACTGTGCAACTCCAGACTTCAGCTCCTCCGGCCGCCTCGACTGTTCCACCAACTCCACTCTTCGTTACTCATCATGTCCCAGAGTACCCAGCGAGCACTGCTAAGGAAGCTATACGCCAAGCAGGCCTTATGATGGAGCAAATGAAGGTGGTGCACGAAGCTAGCAAGGCTACTTACGATGCCAGCTCTGCTCTTCAAACCAATGTGACGCCCTAAGACCGACGCTCCAAATGTCGTCCATGTTTTTCGAGTTTCGTTGTGTGATTTGTTTTGCTTGTTGCTTTCATCATTGCATCATGTCATCTTGCACCCCTTTTTAAAACTCAACTAAGTAAACCATATGGATCTTCGGTCCATTTAAATCGAGGAATATTCACAATGGTGATTTCTCTTTAGAACATATACTCCCAATATTATTAGGGAGCTATAATAAATATTCCATTCTTATGGAATCAACCAAAACACACTTGCATCTTTTTCTTGCTACCAATCCCTCATCTAGTTGAACCCGATCACTAGCTTCTTTCTTTCAAATTTACCCATTCTTTGCAAGTGACGTTTTTTGTCACATATAAATGTTCATTCTTTTCCTGATGCTAGTGTACCTCATTCTCAACCTCTTTGTGAAATTTCACCTCATTTGGGGTTGATTTGGTTGGGTTCAAAAAATGGCTCAAGTTTGAATTAGATTCAAACTTGAATTATTTTTCTACCTATTAAAAATTGCCAAGTCAATTTATTAACATCATGCATAATTCCAGGGTCATGGGGATATTATATATATCTCATACTCCTCTCCTATCTCCCTGGGCTTTTCTTGCTATTTTCTCCTTGGAAAATAGATTAAAGAAAAGTTAATAGCAGCGGAGAGAGATAGAGCAGCCCAGCGAGGCCGACCCATTTGCCCCAAGCCGGCCTAACCATCCCCCGCAGCCCAGCCGGCCCCTACCTATCTAACCCTGTGTCGACTGAACGTCCCTAGGCATTGACTGCTCAGGCCCCTTCTCTAACAGTGCAACTCCAGATTTCAGCTCCTCCGGCTGCCTCGATTGTTCCACCAACTCCACTCTTCGTTACTCATCATGTCCCAGAGTACCCAGTGCGCACTGCTAAGGAAGCTATACGCCAAGCAGGCCTTATGATGGAGCAAATGAAGGTGGTGCACGAAGCTAGCAAGGCTGCTTACGATGCCAGCTCTGCTCTTCAAACCAATGTGACGCCCTAAGACCGACGCTCCAAATGTCGTCCATGTTTTTCGAGTTTCGTTGCGTGATTTGTTTTGCTTGTTGCTTTCATCATTGCATCATGTGCAGTCCAGCCGACCCTCTCGATCCCTTCCTCCCTCCTGTGCGCCGCCAGAGAGAGAGAGAGAGAACAACTGCTCCCTCGTCCCGATCCCCTCCTCCCCGTGCTCCTCGTCCGACCTTGTCCCCGCGCGCGCCATGGCGCCCTCCAGCTACGTCACGCCCATGGGCCAACTCCGCTGCCGCCTTCTCCTCGTCGGTGCCCAGGCCCCGCTGAGCTCGCTACTGCTCCCGCCAGCCAGTCTGCCCGTTCCCTGCGCCTCCAACACCGTCCCCGTTCGCTCCTCCCGTGGATCGCCGTCCAGGACCCCAGCAGGCCACCCCACTTGCCGGAGCCCCGAGTCGCTCCGCGCTCATCTTCCCCAGACACTCGAGCCAAAGCTAGGGGACGAGCAGCTCTTTCCACCCCCGCTCGCCTGCCTCGCGTTGACCATGCCTCCAGCGCGCCATGGCCTCTTCCACCTCAGCGCTAGCCATGGCCGCCTCGGTGTCAAGCCCCGCACGTCGCCCGATGAGCTCGACCCTGCTTCTTCCTCGTCACCGGTGAGTCGCGCTGTCTTGACCACAGCCGCCGTGCCCCTGCTTGCTGCTTTGGCTTCCTGTCGAGGCCTTTGGTGAGGCTTTGTTTTGGATCGTACCAAGACCATTGTACTAGGAACGACGAGACTGCATCCAAAACGCCAAGTACCCCTTCAGATTCGTCAAGACCCTCATGTACGACTACATCTAGTGAAGCGTCAAGTACCTCTTCCGATGACCCAAACATCTACGAGCCATGTACCACTACAGCCGGTGTATTTTGTCAAGCCCGACTACGACGCAAATGACTACTCGATGACTCTGAAGAACATGGACCGCCAAGTTCCTTTACCGGTGACTCGAACATCTATGAAATGTGTACGCCTACCATCATCGAAGACCGTCAAGTGAACAAGTACCCACGTCGTGTATTTGACCTAGTTTGATGACGACCTCCGAAGAACTCGGATTCGCCAAGTTCCACCACCGTCGTCCCCGAAAACCTTGGATTCGATAAGTACCTCTCCGAAACGAACGTGTACCACTACTTCCACTACCGTTGCGAGAACATCTACTTCCTCTACACTGCTCCGAACTTGATCCGTTCCGATAATGCATGCTTCAAAGGTATAACGTCGAGACGACGCCCGAGGACCGTATGCATCTGATGTGTTGTATGAGATGCCCATGTTTGCACCATGTTCGAATCGTCGCTTCCTCGTTCCTTGTTTTCCATTCCATCGACATGTGGGAACCCGGTAACCAGGATCAACCCACTATCTCTAGCATTTTCCACACATCCGCACACTTGTTATTTTGCACCGGCATTTCCATGAATTGCCGGATCATCGGAATGTTGCCGTTGCACCATTCCCGTTGTCGTCGCCGTGGCACCCTTTCATTCCGTCATGGCGACAAATGCTCTTATCTTGCTCATGTCAAATATTTCATAAAATTGCATAAAACTGCAATATGTCATCCACATTATGATAACAACATTTAGAATGGTTAAAATTGTTGTTTGCTTTAAATTGCTAAATGACATGTGAGGATTTACCGGAATTGTTGTTTGTTTTTTCTGGCCTCACTTAAACTTGCCTCAATAGTTTGTTTAATTATGTTTCACCTCTTTCCCTATTTAACAACATTTAATATTGTTGGGTACATAAACGAGAGAGAACTAAATAATTAAATGTGGTGTTTCTTCAATATGCAACTCGTTGGATATTAAGCTCCACTTAATTTGTAGTAGTGTTTGTTGCACTTTGCCATGCCTTGCTATTTAAACCGGACATGCATCATACTTGATTGTGCATCATGACATGTTTCTGTGATTGTTGTTTACCATGATGTTTCCTTCTTTCTGGTTGCGCTTCTCCTTGATAGTTTTAGTTATGTTGCAATTGTGAGGATCCGTTCAACTACGTTGTTCGACTACTTCATGGACTCGTTCTTCTTCCTAGCGGGATTTCAGGCAAGATGACCGTTACACTGGATACCACTACTATCTTTGCTTTGCTAGTTGTCTCGATGCTATCGCTATGTCCCGCTACCTATCACTTGTTTATCAAGCCTCCCAAATTACCATGATAGCCTCTAACATTTTCCACCATCTCAGCAAACCGTTGTTTGGCTATGTTACCGCTTTGCTCAGCCTCTCTTATAGCGTTGCTAGTTGCAGGTGCAGTTGCAGGTTGTTCCATGTTGGGACATGGATATCATGGGATATCACAATACCTATTATTTGATTAATGCATCTATATACTCTATAAAGGGTGGAAGGCTAGGCCTTATGCCTGGTGTTTTGTTCCACTCTTGCCACCCTAGTTTCTATCATATCGGTGTTATGTTCCTTGATTTGTGTCCCTAACACGGTAAGGGTTTATGGGCCCCTCTTGAAAGTTCGCTTTGAATAAAACTCTTCCAGCAAGGCCCAACATTGGTTTTAACATTTGCCATAATAATACTTGAACTAAATAATTAATTGGCATAGTGCTTCATGAACCCGAGGATTCTTTTCTACATACAGGGGGCCCAATGCTGATGGTGTTGGTCCCAAACTAGAGCACCGTGCGAGACCGCCCCTTGCTAAGTTGGGGTATTTTGGTACCTGTATGCTTAGCTCATCTGTCGTGGCCTGAGACGAGATACGCGTGGCTACTATCAGGGTATCGGCACATTGGGAGGTCTTGCTGGATTTCCTTTACCATTGTCAAAATGTCTTGTGCACCAGGATTGCGAGTCTGATCGAAGGGTCCCGCGATGGAGGATTGTCTTCGCGGATCATGAGCTTGTCATGGGCTAAGTTGGGACACCCCTGCAGGGTTTAAACTTTCGAGAGCTGTGCACGTGGTTATGTGGCAGATGGGAATTTGTTAATATGTGGTTGGGTTGTGTTTAAACGTAAGTAGTTCAAGATCACTTATCACTACTGGAATCTGGCATTTTGCCATCTGCCAGCTGACGGCAAAGAGGCTCCTTGCCGTCCGCTTTGTGTAAGCGGACGGCAAATAAATAGCAAATGGCAAAAAGGCTATTTGCCATCAGTTGCTTTTTTGCCATCAGCCAGCTGACGGCAAAGAGCTAGAAGGCAAACGGCAAAGAGCCAGGTGGGACCCATAGATTCTTTGCCGTCTGCCTGCTGGACCTTTGTCGTTCGCTGGCGGACGACAAAGAAAGGGCCCAGCTAATGGCCGTCTCCCCCTTCTACTATGCGCGCTAGCGGACGGCAAAGAACGTGCCCCGTCTCTGTCTCTCCGGCCCCACCCCCTCTCTCTCCTCTCTCTCTCACTCCACCCCGCGCCCCCAACTCACCCGCGCCCGTGCCGCCGTCAAGCGCCGCGGCCGCCCCACCCTGCCGCAGCACCACCCCGCCGCCCGGAGCCCTGCGGCCCCATCGCCACCACTGCCCGGCGCCACCTCCACCCAACCAGCGCCGCCCCGGCGCTGCCCGGATGCTGCCGCCGCCCCACCCCGCCGCAGCACCACCCCACCGCCCCGGAGCCCTGCGGCCCCGTCGTCACCACCGCCCGGTGGCCCCTCCGCCCGGCCAGTGCCACGTCGCCGCCCCGGAGCCCTGCGGCCCCGTCATCACCACCGCTCGGCGCCCCCTTCACCTGGCCAGCGCCCCTCCGCCGTCGAGCGACCACGCCGCCCGGCGCCCCTGGGCCCTGCCGGTCTGCCGTAGGTGAGCCCCGGCAGCACCCCTCTTCTCCTCTTTTTTTTTTCTCTGTTTTATCTGTTTTTTAGTTGAGATTACTTTTAGTTTTGTTTTAGATTTAGTTTAGTTTAGATTACTTTTAGTTTGGTTTTATATTTAGTTTAGTTTAGATTACTTTTAGTTTGGTCTTAGGTTTAGTTTAGTTTTAGGTTTATGTTTAGTCATGAAAAAACTAAGAATAATTAGAAGAAGAGGAGGAGAAGAAGAAGAATAGCTAGGTTTAGGTGTAGTTTTTTCCTGTTTTGTTTTAGGTTAATTAGTGCTAGGTTTAAGAAGAGGAAAAAGGAGAAGAAGAAGAAGAAGAAGAGGAGGAGGAGGAGGAGAATAAAGAATAAGAATAAGAAGAAGAAGAAGAAGAAAGAGGAGAGGAGGAGGAGGAGGAGGAGAAGAAGAGAGCTAGAGGAGAGGAGGAGGAGAAGAAGAAGACCACCGACAGCCTGACCCCGACCACCGACACCCCAACCGCCGACACCCCGATCCCGACACCTTGAGACCCCGACAATCGACGCCCTGACCCCCCCCCCCCCCACCACGACCCCCAACCCCCCACACCCCGACCCCGACACCCTGACACCACACCCCGACCCCGACCACCGACACCCCGACACCTGACACCCCGACCACCGACACCGACCCCGACCACCGACACCCTGACCCCGGCACCCAGAGACCCCAAAAATCGACATGCCGACCCCCCACCCCGACACCGACTCCCGACACCCTGACACCACACCCCGACAACCTGACAGCACACCCCGACCCCGACCCGGACACCCCGATCGACCCCGGACATGATGATGATACAAAAACATCATATATATTTGTGTTGATCGGGTGTATTTTTATTATGTTCATGATGATGATACACTTAAATTATATACATATTATTATGTTCATGTCAGGTATCCAATTTTTTATGTTGTACTAATTTCGTTTACTTTTTGCATTACAGGTGTTGACAGGATGGTGGGCAAGGGTCCAGAGCGCCCCAGCCTCCTGCGAGCGCTACTGGGAGGGGTGGTTCCATTATTCTAGCTCAGCCCCTCCGGAGAGCGCTGCTAGACAGTATGCAGACAGCTGCGGAGGGTGTTTCTTCTTCGGCTTGGAGAGGTCGGGGGAGGACGAAGGAGGCTGGAAGAGGTGGACGTGGCAGCGGGAGAGGTAGGAAGGCTGCTACGCCTTCCTCGCCGCCACCCTCAGCTGATTCACTCGACCACAGGACTGCTCCGTCTGACGTGGACCCGTCTCGGACTCCGGTCCATGAGCCTCCGGTCACCGATCCTTCGCCCCACGGGACTCGGGTGGTCGATCCTTTGCCCTACCAGACTCGTGTCGCCGATCCTTCGCCCCACGTGAGTCTGGTCCCAGAGTCTTCGTCCCGGAAGACTCCGGACACAGGGTCTTCGTCTCAGAAGACTCCGATCCTGCAGTCTTCTTCCCACGAGACTCCGGAGGCTAGTGGCCCTACTGATGTTAGTGAGGACACCTTTTCAGATGATAGCTACAGCGACGATGAGCTGGTTGAGAAGGGCAAGAAGGTCTACAAGCGTGGCAGTACAAAGCTCTCGCCAGTGCCGACGACCCCCGACCAGAGGTGGTTGATTGCGCCTAAAGGGTTGAAGTAAGTGCATTTACTATTTTTAACCTTTTGCCTTCATGTTCCTTCAAATTAATATCTAATGCGTTGGCCTTGTCATACTGCAGGGGCTGGGTACACCCCCGTGGCGTCCGCAGGCCCAACCAGGTCCTTGGTGTGCTTTGCCGGCAGCACTTCCCTAGGTGGGTCACGTTGCCCGGTGAGGTTCAAGTTCCAAAGCTAGCACTGAGCTGCGAGCTGTACTTGGTTGCCCGCGCCCCGCCGGAGGAGATGGTCACCGGTGTCTTGTGCGAGACGGTTGCCGACATTGTGTTCGGTCGGTTTTGGGTAATTTCTCCTTTACAGAATTAAAAGTCAACACTACCTAGTGATTGTAATAATAAGTGTTGTCTTATTTGATTGCAGACCTTCTTCAGGGTTTCATAGGGAGAGTAGGAGGCCGTGTGTATGGTTGTCGAAACCGAGTGCAAGCGCCTGATAACCCACAAGTATAGGGGATCGCAACAGTTTTCGAGGGTAGAGTATTCAACCAAAATTTATTGATTCGACACAAGGGGAGCCAAAGAATATTCTCAAGTATTAGCAGCTGAGTTGTCAATTCAACCACACCTGGAAACTCAATATCTGCAGCAAAGTATTTAGTAGCAAAGTAATATGATAGTAGTGGTAACGGTAGCAAAAGTAATAGTTTTGGTTTTATAGTGTTGTAACAGTAGCAACGGAAAAGTAAATAAGCAAAGAACAATATATGAAAAGCTCGTACGCAATGGATAATTATGTCGGATGCGATTCCTCATGCAATAGTTATAACATAGGGTGACATAGAACTAGCTCCAGTTCATCAATGTAATGAAGGCACGTATTCCGAATATAGTCATACATGCTTATGGAAAAGAACTTGCATGACATCTTTTGTCCTACCCTCCCATGGCAGCGGGGTCCTATTGGAAACTAAGGGATATTAAGACCTTCTTTTAATAGAGTACCAGACCAAAGCATTAATCATAGTGAATACATGAACTCCTCAAACTACGGTCATCACCCATAAGTATCCCGATTATTGTCACTTCAGGGTTAATGAATCATAACACACAACAGGTGACTATAGACACTCAAGATAGTATCAAGAACTCACATATATTCATGAAAACATAATAGGTTCAGATCTGAAATCATGGCACTCGGGCCCTAGTGACAAGCATTAAGCATAGCAAAGTCATAGCAACATCAATCTCAGAACATAGTGGATACTTGGGATCAAACCCTAACAAAACTAACTCGATTACATGATAAATCTCATCCATCCCATCTGTTGAATGTATAATTTGGCTGCTAGGTATTCGATGGGCCAAATTAATTTAAATGTGTGGTTGACATATATGCTTTTGGACTTGCTGTTTATTTTGAAATGCAGGCTTGTCAGGTGTAAGAAGTTATTTTACCCAAGACAAGTATATAGAATTCTGTATGAACTAGCGGCTACATGGACAAATTCTCATGTGCTGGGCTAAACCGTGGTTGCTAAGATGAAGGAATTTTAGCATGGGCAATGAAGTCACCTAAACAAAGCAAGCACAGATGGTGGGTCATTAGTCCTTATTATATAGTGTGATAGCGACCTTGTCGGAATATTTTCTTCATATATCCAAGAGTCTTTGTACGTGAATATGGCCTAGATACGTACTACAGATAGCATGCAGATTTTGTACGCATGTATTACATGGTAACCGAATCGAGTCCTGTTCGGTTTGGAGGAACCCACATGTAAATTTGGAGGAAAAATTAATTACTTGAGACGATTCATATCTAACCTTGCAGGTAAAATTGAATCGTTTGTTCCTCTACTTCGGCTAAAGAATGAAGCCGAATTTACTTGGGGGGCAGAGCAACAAGATGCTTTTAATTATATAAAGCAATGCTTGTCGAATCCTCCAATATTGCGGGCGCCCAAGTCCGGTGCACCGTTCAGGTTGTACATTGCTGCAGAAAATAGGGTGATCGGTGCGGTGTTGGCGCAAGAGGTCAGCGGGAAAGAATACATCATTGCATACTTAAGCCGTCGTTTGCTCGACGCCGAAAGTCGGTACGTGTTTATTGAAAAGTTATGCTTATGTTTATACTATGCATGTACCAAGTTTCGGCCTTATCTTCTTTCTAGTACGTGTGTTGTAGCTTGCCAGGCTGACATCATTAAGTATATGTTGCAATGACCGATTCTTAGTGGTAGGATTGGAAAGTGGGCTTACGCATTAATAGAATATGATTTAACATATGAATCGTTGCGTGCTATGAAGGGTCAAGTTATCGCCGATTTCATTGTTGATCATAGGATTAAAGATGATGAAAACATTAATTATGTTAGTGTATGCCCATGGAAGCTTTATTTTGACGGATCGGTTTGTAGGGAAGGGCAAGGTGTCGGTAATGCTTTAGTTTCACCTAATAATGTTTTTTATAATACATCGGTCCGTTTGGAATATCCTTGCACTAATAACGAAGCTGAGTATGCAGCTTTACTGTTTGGTTTACAAACTTTAGTTGATATGGGTGTAAAGGATGTAGATGCTTTTGGGGATTCGCTTCTGGTAGTACAACAAATTAAAGGTGATTTTCAATGTTTTGATGGGTTATTAAATAGTTATTTAGACCGATGTTTAGACATAATTAAGTCTCTAGATACGTTCACCATCCATCATATACCTAGAGAAGAAAATTCTAGAGCTAATTATTTAGCACAGCAAGCATCCGGTTATCATATTAGTAAAGGAATGTTTTTTATATTAGACAAGCCGATGCATGTTGCGTCTATAATGATGGATACTTTGCCACAGGGTGCACTTGGGCCTAGCACAGTTGATCAACTAACTGTACAATGTAGTGCAGATTCGGTGCATGGGTCACAAACGACCGAATTAGCAAATAGTTTAGAACTAAGTGATTGGAGAGTTCCTCTAGTTAATCATTTAAAGGATCCAAGTCAAACGAGAGATAGGAAAATTCGGCGGCAAGCTTTAAAATATACTTTGTTTAACGACGAGTTGTATCGCCGAACAATAGATGGGTTATTTTTGAAATGCTTGGATTCTGATCAATCTAGAATAGCTATGGGTGAAGTACACGAAGGAATATGTGGAACACATCAGTCGGCTCACAAAATGCGATGGTTATTAAAACGAGCAGGGTTTTATTGGCCGACTTTGTTAGAGGATTGTTTTCGGTATTATAAAGGTTGTGAGGCATGTCAAAAATTTGGTAATGTACAGTTAGCGCCCGCGTCTTTGTTAAATCCCATAATTAGGCAATGGCCATTTAGAGGATGGGGTTTAGATTTTATTGGTGAGATACATCCTTCGTCTTCTAAAAGACATTGCTTCGTCCTAATTGCTACAGATTATTTTACTAAATGGACTGAAGTAGTTCCTTTGAAAAATATGACTCATAAAGAGGTTATTAGTTTTGTTTTAGAGCATATTATTCACAGATTCAGTATTCCTCAAACTTTAACTACTGATCAAGGTGCTTCTTTTATGTCTCATCAATTTCATGAATTTGCCTAATCTTTAGGAATTAAGTTGTTGAATTCGTCGCCTTATTATGCTCAAGCTAATGGACAGGCTGAATCTAGCAATAAAACTTTAATTAAACTTATAAAGAAGAAAATTGAGGAACATCCGAAAAGGTGGCATGAGGTACTTTTGGAAGCTTTATGGGCTCATCGGATATCTAAGCATGGAGCGACTCAAGTAGCACCGTATGATCTAGTATATGGCCAGGAGGCGGTGTTACCCGTAGAGGTTAATTTACAAGCTCTTAGAGTGGCCAGACAAAATGATTTGTCGGCTGTAGATTATAATGACCTGATGATGGATAAGATAGATGACATTTCAGAAGAGAGATTAAGAGCTTTGCGAGAAATTGAGAAGGAGAAATTAAGAGTAGCCAAGGCTTATAATAAAAAGGTGAGAGAAAAATCGTTTCAAATAGGAGATTTAGTGTGGAAAACGATTTTACCTATTGGAACTAAAGATAGGAAATTCGGCAAATGGTCGCCAAGTTGGGAAGGCCCATATAAGGTTGTAGAGATCGTTCCTGGAAATTCATATTTTGTACAATCTTTGCAGGGAGAGAAGTTGCCCAAAGCTCTCAATGGGAAATATTTGAAGAAGTACTATCCTAGCATGTGGCAGGAGGCTTGAGCAAATTTGGCTGATATATTATTTGAGATATCGCCCTAAGAAATAACATGGCCGGTGGATTGATCAACATCTCCCTAAGGTATTGTTATGGTGTTTTTGATAAATCCAAATGTAAGAAAAACAGGGGGCATGTGTTGAATGTATAATTTGGCTGCTAGGTATTCTATGGGCCAAATTAATTTAAATGTGTGGTTGACATATATGCTTTTGGACTTGCTGTTTATTTTGAAATGTAGGCTTGTCAGGTGTAAGAAGTTATTTTACCCAAGACAAGTATATAGAATTCTGTATGAACTAGCGGCTACATGGACAAATTCTCATGTGCTGGGCTAAACCGTGGTTGCTAAGATGAAGGAATTTTAGCATGGGCAATGAAGTCACCTAAACAAAGCAAGCACAGATGGTGGGTCATTAGTCCTTATTATATAGTGTGATAGCGACCTTGTCGGAATATTGTATTCATATATCCAAGAGTCTTTGTACGTGAATATGGCCTAGATACGTACTACAGATAGCATGCAGATTTTGTACGCATGTATTACATGGTAACCGAATCGAGTCCTGTTCGGTTTTAGTTTTGGAGTTGTATTCCTGTACGACAAGGCATGCTACATAACTAGGTCTTGCCTTGTATGCGCAAAGTCCAGCGTACCTTATTTATAAGGCCACGGCCGATTGGAAAAAGCCACCAGCAATCGATCTATCAATACAAACTACTTTTTCACGTACGTTTATTTTCTATCGTTACCTCCTGCCAAGCTCTAGCAGCCCTAGGGTTTGGCGATCTTTGCCGTTTTGCGCTGGAAAGTGGCCGGTTCTCCTCCACGAAAGTGAGGAAATCTTTGTTGCTTTGCTCGTAAAGCAATCGTTCGTCGTCACGAAAGCACGACAAATATCCTGGTGTTGCACGGCGATTTCGCGTGCCAACACAATTGGCGACTCCGCTGGGGACGAGAAGAAGAAGAGCTACACGATGAGTACCGAGTCCAAGAACGGGAGCGACATCGACCCGGAGAACGTCATCGCCGTCACACTCGACGATCTGTCGGAAGATGTTCGGCGAGAGCTTGAAGAGGAGATGGAGAAAGAAAAGGTTGAGAGGTTGAAGCTGAAGTTGGCTGGATACGTGAAGACGAGGAATGGTGTCGTCAAAAAGGTAGTTCCGAGCCCTTCCGATGCTCAGGTAAAAAACTCAACTGAGGAAATTGCTCATCTAATTGATGTGCCCGTAACTGGAAAATACGACGCCTACAATTACTAAAGCAGTAGCTAATAGACTTGAAGAATTTAAGGTGCAATTTAATAAAGATCTTGAAAATTGTCTACCTGGTCATGTACGCTCATTAGTGCTGCAAGTCAATGATGAGTATTCTGGAAAAAGACCGATGCCAATAGACAGTAGCGGATTTAACAATTTGCCAAGTAATATAGATACGCCTAGTGCATCGGCTAATGCTATACAGCCTTACGCCTCTTTAAACAATAATCTGGATGGCTGGAACTATGTTGGTAGTTCGGCTAATAATTTTGTTCCTAGTACTACTGCTCCTATTGTTTTGACTTTGGTTCCAGAAAATCACAATAGCAATAACCGAAGTTTTGGATTTAATTCTAAAATGCAGCAGCCTAGTTATCGGACAGTGGCATATAGTACGCCACCGCTGCCACATGTCGGTACCGGGGTTCCGTATGGGCCGGTTCCTGATTCATATTTTAGTGGGTCTCCGTTGCAAACTTCGCATGCTCCAATTTCTTTGCCGGAATTTCCACCATGTGCTGGTGTTCCATCTGCTCCACAAGCCAGTTTTCTACAGCCCAATAATAATTTTAAGGATCAGCTTGCTAACATACTTAGAGAATTTGGTTTAGAACCTAAGGGTAGAGCACGTGCATATCAAAAACCATACCCTGATTATTTTGACTCGACACCATATCCTCGTGGTTTTAGAATTCCAGATTTTGTTAAATTTACGGGGGAAGATGGTAGATCTACTTTTGAGCATGTGGGACAATTTTTAGCACAACGCAGCGAGGTCGGCACATCGGACGTTTTTAGATTAAAATTATTTCCATTATCTTTATCCGGCACCGCATTTACTTGGTTTACATCGCTTGCTCCTAATTCTATTTCAACATGGGCACAATTGGAGCAAAAATTTCATGAGTAGTTTTATAGCGGTGCAACAGAACTTCGGCTTTCAGATTTAACTATGGTTAGGCAGAAATATAATGAGCATGTTCATGATTATATTAGGAGGTTTAGGGATGTCAAAAACCGATGTTTCAGCTTGACCATAGCCGAAAAGGATTTAGCCGATCTTGCCTTTTCGGGTCTACTCGCTCATATCAAGGATAAACTAGAAGGGCAAGAATTTTTAGATGTTAATCAAGTTTTGCAGAAGGCTTTGGCGCAAGAAAACCGGGCTAAGGAAATTAAACAATATAGCCGGTTTAAAGATAATAGAAATAAAGAGAAAGATAATCATGCGGTTAATGCCTTAGATTATGATAGTGATTCGGCTAGTGAGGATGATGTTAATATATGTGTAGCCGAATGGGTTCAAGCGCCAAAGTCAAGACCTTTTGCATGTTCTGCTTTGAAACCTACACCTGCTAGAAGAGACGAAATTAAATATACTTTTGATGTAAGCAAGTGTGATAGAATTTTTGATATGTTACTGCAAAACAAATTAATTAGAGTGAGGTAGGGTCATGTATTTTTTTCATGCTACTAATGATTGTAACGTGTTTCGTCGACAGGTACAATCGGCCATCAATGAAGGACGATTGACGTTTACAGAAGGTTCTAAGATGAAGCTCGACAGCGACCCTTTTCCTATCAATGTGGTCGAGCTTGAGAGTAAAAAAATGCTTATTCGGTCGGATCGGACCGAATCCGCAAGAGAGAGAAATGTTGTTGATAACAATGCTCCTCCAAGGATGATCAAAGCAAAAAATCCAGAACTAGGAGTATGGAAAGTTAATGGAAGAAGAAAACAAGCTCCAAGGCCAAAGCCGATAGTTAGCATGTTGTTGGAAAAATATACCTCACGCAAGACCAGCAATGTGTTTAATCGGCTCGGAGGTAATAAGCGTCCAAGATCTCCTTCTGGACCCCGCAGTCATGAGCAATGGCAAGGAAGTGCATATGACCAACAGCCGTATTTTGCAATGGAACCGACATATTGGGGTTGTGCACCTCCTATGTATCCGCAGTTTCCTCCATGGGGTTTTAATCCTTGGGAGCCATATCCTACAGGGTCAGCCTGTTATTTTCAGCCGAGATGGACTCCGCTGAGGCCTATGTTCAGACCAAACGTACATGAGAAAAGGGCTCATTTCAATGAGGTGGCTAGATCACATGACGCCATCGAGATTCGAGGAGGTCGATCACCGGTACGTAGTGCAGAGCGCAACAACTATAAAGGCGACTACAAGCGAGTATGGATGCCGGTAAAACGTGCCGATCCTAAACCCGGAAAAGGTGCAGATGATTTAGATGCTGCTCATGGTCTAAAAATTGCAGAACACCAGTCAGATGAAGGTGTTGTCAATTGTACAGAAACAAGCAGTGTCTCAAAAGAAGCTCTCGGTACAGAGGAGAAAAGTAATGGCATAAAGTTGCGGTAAGCTGGCCAGTCTGATCAATTTGAAAAGCAAACTAATTCTAGGCATGACCCGCATGCACGACCAGATGCTATATCTTCACGTACTATTCAGAAGCCTAAATCGGCTAACACACAAGCTGATTTGATTATAAAGAATTGTGGCATAGGAACGTCCAGGAGTTTGCCTCTGAGGAGTTTCAAGTATAATACTAGTGCATCTACACGATGGGACTCAGGCAATGTACGCAGCCAGGGATTTAATGCCAGTACCGTATATGATCAGCAGAGAAGTTTTTTGGCCAGAGATAAAATGTTTGCCAAAAAAACAGAAGTACGTCAGTATAGGCCGAAGGACCAGGGGGCAGCCAAATTAAGTTTGTCGCGCCAGGGACTAAACCAGCACCGCAGTGGTGCTCGAATGGACTTACCCACACTCAGAAACGACGTGTACAGCGGCTGCGGACATTGGAAATAAAGGAAGAGATAGCTGAGAAGAAGCGCGATAGATGGTTCAATCATGATAAACCAATGATGCCTACAAAGACTTGGAAGGAGAAGTGCATCACAGCAGAGGAAAAGAAAAATACGGATGACACCATTATTGTAGAAAATTCAGAGAATGATAAAGATGTACCAACTGGTATGGATGTTAATATGGTGTTCGCGCTGCCTGCTGAATTTCGCGTGCTGTCGGTGTACTAGAGTAGGGGTACCCTAGTATCCCGAACTTGTGCACGGGCAGTCGCAGCGTCCCGCGGCAAGGCTTGCCGAGTGGCCGCCAAGACCCTCCGCGGCTACTTTGAAGACCATTCAAGAACAAAGTACTCAAACCAAGGCCCCGGCAAGAGGAGCTTGCCGGGAAGGCCCCGGCAAGAGGAGCTGGCCGGGAAGGAAACCAAGACCCCGGCAAGAGGAGCTTGCCGGGAAGGCCACTCAAGGCATTCCAACGAACTTGCCGCGACGCGCCACGCGTCCCGGCAAGACCCGGTGAGCGACAAGCTCCCGAACACGACAAGACGACGACCGCGGCAAGGAGCTTGCCGCGGGAAACCCCCAGTTCGTGCCCGCGCTCCAGCACACCTGCCAACGTGTCGCTCTAGGACCCTCCCGAGCGCACGTTGCAGGAGGCTGTGCAGCTAGGGGTGCGAGGTGGCAAGCAGGCGCTGACAAGATAACCATCGTGGCAAACGGTGGCGTCCCTAGCGGTCCCTTTCGGTACTGTTTAGGCGACACAGACGGGCAATTAATGCCCTTGTCCCCTGCCGTCAGGGTTAGGTATGATAACACTGTAGCAGGTAGCTGTACCTACCACAGCACCTTTCCATTTTTGCCCTTTACCTCCGTTGCTATGTCGGTAACCCCTTGAGCATATAAAAGGAGGCCCGTATGCAACGGGGGGGGGGGGGGGGGAGCCAGTTCGAACTCTCACGCTCGGTCTTGCTAGCTGCTGGATTGTACTGTAGCACTCCGCGCTCCCGAGCTGGAAATCAATACAAACCACAAAGCAGGAGTAGGGTTTTACGCATCCGTGCGGCCCAAACCTGGGTAAATCGCCCGCGTGCTTCGCCTCGATCTGCTCTTTGCGCGACCTCCGCCCCCGCCGAACCGAAAGGGACCCGGTCCGCCGGTCCCATAGGTGTCCGTGGATCAGCACCCCGGCATCTCTGGCGCGCCAGGTAGGGGGCGTCGAAGTTGTGCGAACCAGATCCGGCGTTCTCGCGACCTAGATCTTCATCATCTTCATCAACATGCTGCCGAAGAAGAAAGTTTCGGAGGCAGCTGCTCCGTCCGCGCCGAGCCAGCCACCGCCGGAGCAAACGGTTGGTGAAGCAGGCGCCGGCGGAAGGACACACGTCGACGAGGGAACTCACGGTGCTGCCAGGTCACGGGACAAGGCTGCGCTGCCCATCGGCGGCGTAGCCGGCTCCCACAATGACCGGGCGCGCTCCAAGACCTCGACGTCCGTGCATGCACCGCGCCCATCTCAGGAGGCACGGGACCGGCAGCGTCTTGGTACTCACGGTACCATGCGTTCGCTAGATCAAGATCGAGCTGGTGGATCTCGGAGCGCTCAGGACCACCACGCACGTCAACCTGCTGGCGCGAGTGAGACACGGTCGCCTGGACGAGATACTGCTCCTTCTAACGTAGTTAGAAGTCCGAGCATATCCCGCTCCTCGCACCGTTCACCACTGCAGCAGAAGCTCTGGCGCGAGCTCAACTGCTCCTAGACTACCCTCCAGCGGCAGACAAAATCGACGACTGGAGGGCCACCATCCAGAGTCTCATCGGCTTTGCCAACGACGACTCTCCATGGCAGCCGAGCACGTCTCAGCCGCGGCGAGCCAGCCAGGCACGAGCTGGAGACGACAAGACTGGTGGGGGTGCAACTACTGTGCACTCTCCACCCCGAAGGCCAGGATCGCCGACTCGCCAGGTCCACCTCGACAGCGACTCCACCGCGTCGTCAGATCCGCGAGTTTGTCACGATCAGCGCCAAGTTCTTCAAGAACGACAACAAGAAGACGCTCGTACTCGCATCGAGCACCGGAGAGAAGCGCGGCGTCAATCAGACCAGCGCGCTGGGCCCTCTGTTGACATGCATGCGCCAGGGGAACCAGGCAACTTGCCGTACGCGGTAGGTTGCCCTGCGTTCACTCGTGAGCTGCGGCAAGTCCAGTGGCCCAGTACGAAGAATTTCAAGCCAGATGTACCAGAGAAGTACGACGGCAAGTCGCATCCGTCGGAGTTCCTTAGCATCTACACCATCGCGGTGCAGGCTGCTGGGGGGCGGGACGATAAGATCCTTGCCAACTACTTCCCGTTGGTGCTCAAGCCCAACGTCAGGTCCTGGCTCATGCACTTGCCGGACAACTCCATATCCTCCTGGGCTGACCTATGCCATCAGTTTGTCGGCGCCTTCACAGGCGGCCACAAACCTCATGGACAAGAGAGTGATCTTCATCTGCTCGTCCAGAAGGAAGGAGAGCCCCTGCGCAAGTATATCCAGAGGTTCAGCCGTGTACAGCACAACATCCCAAATATCCACCCTGCCGCGGTAATCAGTGCGTTCCATCAGAACGTGCGTAACCGCAGGATGCGGGAGGAGATGGCGATGTGCAAGATTCGGGACGTCAGCGAGCTATATGCCCTGGCCGACAAGTGTGCACGCGCTGAGGAAGGGAGGAAATTCCCCGGAGAAAGCACTGGAGCAGGGGGATCTGACAGCGAGGATGCCGCCCCGGCAAAGAAAAACCGGCGGCACAACAACAGGAAGAAGCAGAACAAAGAGGTGCTGGTCGTTGACCAGTCCAGCAGCGACGGCGGCGCCAAGCGAGCCAAGGTCGGTAGCTCCGGCAAGGAGGTTGCCGCATGCACCAACTGCCAGGCTGTGGCGGCCGCCGACAAGCAGGACGGCTCCGACAACCAATACTTCAAGATTCACCGCACCAAGGGCCATGACCTCAGGAGCTGCAAGAAAGTCGAGCAGCTCGTCCAGCAGCAAAGAGCTGAGTACGAGCGGCGCGATAAGGAGAGGGCCCAAGGGGGTGCTGAAGAACCCAGCAAGAGGCGCGCCGGACGGGGAGGGCGCCGCGGCAAGGCCAAGCAGCGGCAAGGAGACAGGCCTCCCCGCGGCCGCGACAACGATGAAGATGACGACGATGAAGACATGGATGATGTTGACACCAGTGAACAGGAGTTTCAGAAAGCCACAGAGGTCTTGTGCATTGACGGCGGTGCTTCTCTGCACACTTCACACCGCCAACTCAAGCAATGGGCGCGGGAAGTCAATGCAGCGGAACTGCCTGTCGAATCGTGCAAGCTTCTTAAATGGTCCAGCACGCCTATCATCTTTGACATTGAGGACCACCCTGATCGCACAACTGCGGTCGGGTGCCTGCCGATGTTGGTTTCGCCAACTATCCGCAACCTCAAGGTCACTAAGATGTTAGTTGATGGCGGGGCCGGCTTAAACCTGATCTCCTCCGCTGTGCTCCAGAAACTCCAAATCCCTGACAGCGAGCTCGAAGAGACCGGCACATTCCAAGGAATCAACCCGGGAAGGAGCAAGCCGAAGGGGAAGATCACGCTGCCGGTAACATTTGGCAGCGAGCTAAACTTCAGGACTGAGAAGGTCACATTCGACGTTGCCGATATCCCATTGCCCTACAATGGGATACTTGGCCGTCCAGCACTCGCCAAGTTCATGGCAGCCTCTCACTACGCATATAACATGCTGAAGATGCCAGGCCCGATAAGCATCATTTCTGTCCCTGGCGACAAGAAGGATGCTCTTATCTGTGTCGACAAGATCTACTGGGAAGCAGCAGCCACGGCAGATCGCAATCCACTTGCCGCTGAAGCTCCCGGGGGAAAGAAGACCAAGTCCGGCAAGAGTTCTGGTGCCCACTCCGGCAAGCGCACCTCTTCGGAGTGCTGCGCTGCCGTCGAGGACGCACCATCGAGCTCCACCGGCAAGTGCAAGAAGACGATGGCAGCTCCGCCAGAGACGAAGAAGGTATCCGCCAAGGAGGGCGGCACTGGTGGTACCTTCACCATCAGTGCCACGCTCGACCCTAAATAGGAAAGCGCGCTCGTTGCTTTCCTGCGGGCGAATGTCGACGTGTTCGCGTGGCAACCGTCTGACATCCCCGGTGTTCCCAGGAAAGTGATTGAGCACCACCTTGCCGTTTGTCCTCATGCGCGACCCGTCAAGCAGAAAGTCAGGAAGCAGGCAGTGGAACGCCAAGAATTCATTGCCGAAGAGATCGAGAAACTAGAAGCAGCAGGCCTTGTCAGAGGAGTGCTCCATCCCACGTGGCTGGCCAATCCTGTAGTCGTGCGCAAGGCGAACGGGAAATGGAGACTTTGCATCGATTTCACCGATGTTAACAAAGCTTGTCCCAAAGACCCATTTCCTTTGCCGCGCATTGACCAGATTGTTGACTCCACAGCCGGATGTGATTTGCTTTCATTTCTTGACGCATAATCAGGATATCATCAGATCTTCATGGCAGAAGAGGATGAGGAGAAGACCGCATTTATTACTCCGTGTGGCACGTACTGTTTCGTACGGATGCCTTTCGGATTAAAAAATGCTGGCTCGACATTTGCAAGAGTAGTCCATGTTGCTCTTGAGCCACAAATACACAGAAATGTGGAAGCCTACATGGATGATATAGTGGTCAAGAGCAAGGACAGAGCAACCCTGACTCAAGATTTAGGCGAGACCTTTGCAAATCTGCGCAAGATCAGCCTCAAGCTCAACCCAGAGAAGTGTGTGTTTGGAGTTCCCTCCGGCAAGCTTCTCGGGTTCTTCGTGTCTCAGCAGGGAATTGAAGCCAATCCCAACAAGATCAAGACCATTGAGCACATTGAAGCACCAAAGCGCGTCAAGGATGTACAGAAACTTGCCGGTTGCGTGGCTGCTCTCAGCAGGTTTATCTCTCGGTCTGCTGAGCGCGCCCTGCCATTTTTCAAATTATTGAAAAAAGTAGGTCCAATGAAATGGACTCCGGAAGCGGAGGCTGCGCTGCAAGACCTGAAGAGATACCTGTCCTCCCCTCCAATACTTGTCGCACCTAAGCCATAAGAGAAGTTGCTGCTGTACATAGCGGCAACCAATCAAGTGGTTAGTGCTGCGTTAGTGGCGGAGAGGGAGGCAGATGATGAGCCAGCAACCACGGCAAGCGCATCCAGCGACAAGCAGGGGGCTTCCCCGGCAAGCTCTGGTCCCGACAAAGATGGCTCTGCACAGATGCACGATGAGATACACAAGAAGATGGTGCAGCGCCCAGTTTACTTTGTCAGTTCCCTTCTACAGGGGGCTAGGTCAAGGTACTCTGGTGTGCAGAAATTGCTTTTCGGCCTTCTCATGGCCTCGAGAAAGTTGCGCCATTACTTCCAAGCACATGAGACACAGTTGTCACTCGCTTTCCGCTGAAGAGGATACTGCAGAATCCAGAAGCGACAGGCAGGATTGTTGAGTGGGCACTGGAACTGTCGAGCTTTGGCCTCAAGTTTGAAAGCACTTCAACTATCCAGAGCAGAGCATTGGCAGAATTTATAGCAGAATGGACGCCAACACCAGATGAGGAAATTCCAGAAACAAGCGTCCCCGACAAAGAAGCAAGCAAAGAGTGGCTGATGTACTTTGACGGTGCCTTTTCGCTGCAAGGCGCCGGCGCTGGTGTGCTGCTTATCGCACCCACCGGAGAGCACCTCAAGTACATAGTCCAGATGCACTTTCCCAAGGAGCAAGCAACAAACAATACTACAGAGTATGAGGGATTGCTTGCCGGTCTCAGGATCGCGGCAGACCTTGGGATCAAGAAGCTCGTTGTCCGGGGTGACTCACAGCTTGTCGTCCGCCAAGTAAACAAGAATTATCAGAGTCCGTTGATGGAAGCTTACGTTGACGAAGTGAGAAAGCTAGAAGAGCGCTTTGACGGCCTACAAATGGAGCACGTTCCAAGAGCTCAGAACGCCATTGCTGACGGCCTGTCAAAGTGCGCCGCACTTAAGCTACCTGTGGAACCAGGGATCTTTGTGCTCAAGCTGACTCAACCGTCCGTAACACCATCAACTGGACAGAGCAAGAAGAGGAAGTTGATTCCTGGTGACTGCCTGCCGGCAGAGCTTCCGGAAGCCGCCGCCAAGAAGGTCCCTAGGATCAACGCCGAAGGCGCTGAGGAGCAGTCTGCTCCGGCAAACCCTAGGGTTTGTTCCGTTGAAGCAGAAGCTCCCGATGAGTTTTGCTCCGGCAAGCTTGTCGGGGAACGTCAAGCTCCGGCAGAGGTGCAGCTCCTCGCCGTGGAAGCGGACGTTCCCGCAGCAGCTGAGAACAACACCGAGAACGCTAAGGAGCAGTCTGCTCCGGCAAACCCTAGGGTTTGTTCCGTTGAAGCAGAAGCTCCCGATGAGTTTTGCTCCGGCAAGCTTGTCGGGGAGCGTCAAGCTCCGGCAGAGGTGCAGCTCCTCACCGTGGAAGCGGACGTTCCCGCAGCAGCTGAGAACAACACCGAGAACGCTGAGGAGCAGTCTGCTCCGGCAAACCCTAGGGTTTGTTCCGTTGAAGCAGAAGCTCCCGATGAGTTTTGCTCCGGCAAGCTTGTCGGGGAACGTCAAGCTCCGGCAGAGGTGCAGCTCCTCGCCGTGGAAGCGGACGTTCCCGCAGCAGCTGAGAACAACACCGAGAACGCTGAGGAGCAAGATGCTCCGGCAAGCCCTAGGGTTTGTTCCGTTGAAGCAGAAGCTCCCGATGAGTTTTGCTCCGGCAAGCTTGTCGGGGAACGTCAAGCTCCGGCAGAGCCGCAGGTTCTTGCCGTAGAAGCGGATGTTCCCGCGGCGGCAGATTTGCCTTTAGTCCTTGTTGTCGAGCCACAAGCTCCAACATGGGCGCAGCAGATTGTCCGTTTCCTTCAGACAAGAGAACTTCCCGAAGAGCAAGAAGAAGCGGAAAGAGTAGCCTGGCAGTCAAGTATGTACCAGTTTGTCGACAAGGCTCTGTATAGAAGAAGACTCAACGGTGTGAAATTGAAGTGTATTCCCCGGGAAGACGGACAAAAGCTGTTGGCAGAGATACACGGAGGCATATGTGGTCACCACATTGGCGCAAGAGCACTTGTCGGCAAAGCGTTCCGGCAAGGTTTCTTTTGGCCAACAGCCCTCCAGGATGCGACTGCACAAGTAACCAAGTGTGAAGCGTGCCAGTTCCATTCCAAGCAGATACACCAGCCAGCTCAAGCTCTCCAGACGATCCCTTTGTCCTGGCCATTTTCGGTCTGGGGGCTCGACATCCTCGGCCCCTTTCCCCGAGCTGTCAGGGGCTTTCAGTACTTGTACGTCGCAATTGACAAGTTCACAAAGTGGCCGGAAGTGGAACCAGTGAGGAAGGTGACCGCACAGTCAGCCGTCAAGTTCTTCAGGTCGATTGTTTGCCGCTTCGGGATCCCTAACAGGATAATCACCGACAACGGTACACAATTCACAAGCCGCACCTTCATGCAATACGTCCAAGATCTTAGCGCCAAGATCTGCTTCGCTTCTGTTGCTCACCCGAGAAGCAACGGTCAAGCGGAGAGGGCAAATGCTGAAGTGCTGCGCGGGCTCAAGACCAGAACTTTCGACAGGCTGCACAAGTGCGGAAGAAACTGGATCGAGGAGCTGCCGGTGGCTCTTTGGTCGATCAGAACGACGCCAAATCGAGCCACTGGACAGACACCCTTTGCTCTAGTCTATGGAGCAGAGGCAGTTACCCCCACGGAACTCGTATACGGGTGACCTCGAGTGCTCGCTTATGATGAGCTCGAGCAAGAGCGGCTGCGACAAGATGACGCGCTGCTCCTTGAGGAAGACCGTCTCCAGCCTGCTGTGCGAGCTGCTCGCTACCAGCAAGCTCTGCGCCGCTACCATAGCCGCAGAGTCAATGACAGGAGTCTCGAGGAAGGCGACCTTGTTCTTCGGCGCGTTCAGTCCGCCAAGAATTCCAACAAGTTGACGCCGAAGTGGGAAGGCCCTTACCGGGTGAAGCGAGTCACAAGGCCTGGCGCTGTCCGCCTTGAGACCGAAGATGGCGTACCACTGAGCAACTCCTGGAACATCGAGCATCTTCGTAAGTTTTACCCGTAAGGCGCGGTTGTCGGACCCTGTCCGGCAACCACCCTTCTGTACAAGTCTTGCCGCTGTTGCATGTAATCCTTTGTACAGAGCTAGGCGTAGACCCTGAGCACCAGTAAATGAAGCGCTGACACCCCGGGATTATAGCATGCATGCTAGGTCGAGTCTCGTCCTTGGTTAGGGTTGATAGTGCCTAACAGCGGCTAACCCCTAGCTTAGAGGTCGAGTGTCCGTCCCTTTGCTTTTCTTTCATCCGCAGGGCTCGCATATCCTGGCCAGACTGCTTGAGGGCGAAAAGGAGAAGAAGGGCGCGCCGGCACCTAGGCCCCGGCAAGCCAGTATTGCTGGGGGCTGCGAGTGCCAAGATTCGTCCACGGCAAGCCAGAGTTGCCGGGGGCTGCAATATCAGATAAGTCATTCATCCCTCATCATGCATCCTCTTATGAACTGGGGAATATGAAACCGCATTTCTTCCCGAAAACTGTCATGCTCCCTCAACTCTAGGCCCTGGGGCTCGTTCCCGGGGCCAAGTTTGGTCGTAGTCGCGGCAGCAAAGGGATGAAACGAGGAGGCCGCGCCCACCTCGTTCCCGCCTCCGTGAAAGGCGTGAGAAAGGTCGAGCGACGTGGGAAGGCGGCAGGGCCTGTTGCCGGGAGATGAAATGTCTGTCCGAGGGATACCAAGGATTTGCTCCTTGGCGTGGGTTCAACCCGCGAGACAAATAACCCGGCAAGCATCCCCTTTTCATTAAAAAACATCCCACTCAGGTACAGTCCATAGAGGATGAAAAACATGAAAGAGAGGATTACAAGTTTTAGATGCAGCTAAGGCCCGAAGACTTACAAATTAAAAAGATAAGATGCCCGTAATCCCTTTCCTGTCCCTCTCTTCAGGAGGCAGGTCAAGGAGGCGAAAAGGGCAAAAGGGGCGCCTAGGCGAGCTACGGATGCCAGAAGACACCAAGAGAACATCCCGGGGGCCGTCCGAAGGCTGGACGGTGATGGCGGCGCCGGAAGCGGGGCTCGAAGACGGGGCGGCAGGACGTCAGCACGCTGTCGAGGGCACCACGTGACGGCCTTGTCGCCAGCCCTCTTCCCCTTCCGCAGCCTCCCTACGCCAGCCGCCCAAGCAGACGACCCCGGGGAGTTCAAGGAGCCGGCGACACGGATGATGGGGTCGCCGGTGCCGCGCGAGGCGGCGCCCGACGCCTAGTCGGACCCGCCATCCCGCCGCCCGCTACCTTCATCGTCGCTGTCGCTCCCCTCCTCGTCACTCTCGCTCGAGGGGGAGCCTTCACTATCGGAGGAGCTGTCCACGCAGCACTTCGCCCGAGTGCCGAAGCACCCGAAGACCTTGACGGAGAGGAGATCGCCCTCCATCAACTTAAAATGGAGGGTAAACCCCTCCATCAGGCTATGGATACGGGCGCTCGTCTTCCACCCTCGATCAAGATACATCACATTAGGGGCTGGGAATACAACGCGGACTCGCGTGCCGCTGATCCCACAGCCCCTCATGTGTAGTCTCAGTGTCTCGGGCGGGTCCAACTCCATCGCGCTCGCAAACGGAGCTGGAAGCCGGAGGCGACGACGAGGCGCCCGGTGCAGCCTGACGAAGAACTCGCAAGGGTCGTCCCCTATATGGACCGCCGTGGGGGGAGGAGCCGCCGGCGGAGGCGAAGCTGGCGCGCCGCCCCGTCCGCCTCTTCCCCGAGCGCCTCGACCTCGTCCTCGACCTCGTCCACGACCTCGCCCCCTCCCTCTTCCCCTTATGGCTGGCTCCGCCACCATGGGCGCGGGAGAGGAAGGGGTGCGCTGTCTAGCGGCGACCCTCGCCGCCACCGATGATGGGCCAGGGTTCCCTTTGTCCATGGCGAATGAGAGAAAGGGGAGCAGAAGCTGAAGAAAGGAGGAGACGAGAAAGTGCGGGCTTCTGTGCCCCCCTCCCGCTCTTTATAAAGGAGCGAGGTGGGGGCTCGGCCGCCCCGCTCAGCGAATCAAGGCACGGGAAGAGCAGGGAGTCGGGGCCAACCCGCTGTCTCTGCTCGCGACGGCCCAGATTCCCACTTCCACCGTCCGCGACCCCAAACGCATGGGAGCCGCGTGGCGGGGATGCAGAACCGAGGCGACGGATGAGGCGGCCTCGCCCCACCCCGTGATCGCGGGGAGTGGACGCCTCGAAAAACCGCGCACCGGCCCCGTCCAGTAAATGTACCACGCCCTCACGCCTACCTCCGTTTAGGTAGGAGGGCGTGAACCATTCCCTTCATCATGGCTTGGCGCATGCTCGCGGGGCTTAGCCCCGCGCACGCCGCCCACGTCACCCACGACGCCGCGTTTGACGCGTGCCGTTCTGGGCGTGCACGGTGGAAGCGGAGAGATATGCGGTGTGACCTAGGCCGCGCGTGCCCGTACACTGTTTTGGGCCTGGCCCAACAGCGCTCGACACCGTGTCTGGCCCAGGCCTGGGGGCTCCTGTCGGTGTACTAGAGTAGGGGTACCCTAGTATCCCGAACTTGTGCACGGGCAGTCGCAGCGTCCCACGGCAAGGCTTGCCGAGTGGCCGCCAAGACCCTCCGCGGCTACTTTGAAGACCATTCAAGAACAAAGTACTCAAACCAAGGCCCCACCAAGAGGAGCTTGCCGGGAAGGCCCACCAAGGCCCCGGCAAGAGGAGCTGGCCGGGAAGGAAACCAAGACCCCGGCAAGAGGAGCTTGCCGGGAAGGCCACTCAAGGCATTCCAAGGAACTTGCCGCAACGCGCCACGACAAGACGACGACCGCGGCAAGGAGCTTGCCGCGGGAAACCCCCACTTCGTGCTCGCGCTCCAGCACACCTGCCAACATGTCGCTCTAGGACCCTCCCGAGCGCACGTGGCAGGAGGCTATGCAGCTAGGGGTGCGAGGTGGCAAGCAGGCGCTGACAAGATAACCATCGTGGCAAACGGTGGCGTCCCTTGCGGTCCCTTTCGGTACTGTTTAGGCGACACAGACGGGCAATTAATGCCCTTGTCCCCTGCCGTCAGGGTTAGGTATGATAACACTGTAGCAGGTAGCTGTACCTACCACAGCACCTTTCCATTTTTCCCTTTACCTCCGTTGCTATGTCGGTAACCCCTTGAGCATATAAAAGGAGGCCCGTATGCAACGGGGGGGGGGGGAGCCAGTTCGAACTCTCAAAGCTCGGTCTTGCTAGCTGCTGGAGTGTACTGTAGCACTCCGCGCTCCCGAGCTGGAAATCAATACAAACCACAAAAGCAGGAGTAGGGTTTTACGCATCCGTGCGGCCCGAACCTGGGTAAATCGCCCGCGTGCTTCGCCTCGATCTGCTCTTTGCGCGATCTCCGCCCCCGCCGAACCGAAAGGGACCCGGTCCGCCGGTCCCATAGGTGTCCGTGGATCAGCACCCGGGCACGCGCCCGAGGCTGAGATTGCTGAACTTGTTCTTGGCCCAAAGAATGCTACATTTAAGAAACCAGAGAAGCATGGGCAGCACCTAAAGCCATTATTTATCAAAGGTCACATTGATGGTAAGCCTATTGGTCGCATGCTTGTTGATGGCGGTACAGGTGTTAATATTATGCCCTTTTCGGTATTTTCTAAGCTGAACCGGAAAGAGAGTGAGTTAATGAAGACCAATATGGGACTTAGTGGGTTCTCAGGGGAATTGTCTGAGGCTAAGGGCGTTATTTCTATGGAGCTCACAGTCGGAAGCAAAACGTTGCCAACTGCGTTTTTTGTTGTTGATGTCAAAGGCTGGTATAATATTCCGTTGGGACGCGATTGGATTCATGCAAATTGTTGCATCCCTTCTACCTTACATCAGTGCTTAATTCAGTGGGTTAATGATGATGTGGAGGTGATTGAGGCCGATAATTCTTCATGCATTGCTTTGACGGACGCGCCGGTTGATTGGCAACACGGTGAGATGCGATGTTTGACCGGTAGGGATTTATCGGACTATGATTATATCAATATTGGTAGAGATGGTTTTGTACGTATAAATGCACAGCCGGCTAACGTAGCTCGGCTTAATGATTTATCTATATAAATGATGAATAAAGACGACAGTATTAAGTGGCTGCAAAGACGCACGGAGGAGTATCGTTCGGGAAAGAACGATATGCATGAAACTATTGAAGATTTTGATAACATGGAAAAGCTTGGACAGGGATTCTCATCGGCTGATCCACTTGAAGAAATTGATATTGGTGATGGAAGTATTCCGAGACCTACATTTATCAAAGCTAGCTTGAAAGCCGATCAGAAAAGTAAGGTATGTTTATTACTTAAAGAATTCGTTGATTGCTTTGCTTGGAATTATACTGAGATGCCCGGTTTGAGTAGAGATTTAGTATAGCATATATTACCTATTAAATCTGGTTTTAGGCCGCATAAACAACCTCGTAGAAGTTTCAATCCTAATTTGTATGACCGCATCAAAGAAGAAGTTGATCGATTGTTAAAAGCTAAGTTTATTCGGCCGTGTAGATATGCAGATTGGGTTTCTAATATTGTGCCCGTGGAAAAGAAAAATACTAGTAATATTAGAATCTGTGTTGATTTTAGAGATTTGAATAAGGCTACAACGAAAGATGAATATCCTATGCCTATAGCCGACATGCTTATTAATGATGCATCAGGACATAAAGTGATTAGCTTTTTAGATGGTAATGCGGGTTATAATCAAATATTTATGGCCGAACAAGATATGTCTAAGACTGCTTTTCGTTGACCAGGTTTTGTTGGTTTATTTGAGTGGGTCGTTATGACATTTGGGTTGAAAAATGCCGACGCTACATACCAACGAGCTATGAATTTAATTTTTCATGATCTTCTAGGTATTGTACTAGGAATATATATTGATGACATAGTTGTTAAATCGGATGGGTTTGATCATCATTTAGCCGATTTAAGATTAGCTTTTGAAAGGATGCGCCGGTATGGACTAAAAATGAACCCACTCAAATGTGCTTTTGGCATGTCGGCTGGCAAGTTTTTAGGCTTCATAATTCATGAAAATGGCATAGAGATTGACCCTAAGAAAGTGGAGGCAATTAGAAATTTGGAGGAACCCACATGTAAATTTGGAGGAAAAATTAATTACTTGAGACGATTCATATCTAACCTTGCAGGTAAAATTGAATCGTTTGTTCCTCTACTTCGGCTAAAGAATGAAGCCGAATTTACTTGGGGGGCAGAGCAACAAGATGCTTTTAATTATATAAAGCAATGCTTGTCGAATCCTCCAATATTGCGGGCGCCCAAGTCCGGTGCACCGTTCAGGTTGTACATTGCTGCAGAAAATAGGGTGATCGGTGCGGTGTTGGCGCAAGAGGTCAGCGGGAAAGAATACATCATTGCATACTTAAGCCGTCGTTTGCTCGACGCCGAAAGTCGGTACGTGTTTATTGAAAAGTTATGCTTATGTTTATACTATGCATGTACCAAGTTTCGGCCTTATCTTCTTTCTAGTACGTGTGTTGTAGCTTGCCAGGCTGACATCATTAAGTATATGTTGCAATGACCGATTCTTAGTGGTAGGATTGGAAAGTGGGCTTACGCATTAATAGAATATGATTTAACATATGAATCGTTGCGTGCTATGAAGGGTCAAGTTATCGCCGATTTCATTGTTGATCATAGGATTAAAGATGATGAAAACATTAATTATGTTAGTGTATGCCCATGGAAGCTTTATTTTGACGGATCGGTTTGTAGGGAAGGGCAAGGTGTCGGTAATGCTTTAGTTTCACCTAATAATGTTTTTTATAATACATCGGTCCGTTTGGAATATCCTTGCACTAATAACGAAGCTGAGTATGCAGCTTTACTGTTTGGTTTACAAACTTTAGTTGATATGGGTGTAAAGGATGTAGATGCTTTTGGGGATTCGCTTCTGGTAGTACAACAAATTAAAGGTGATTTTCAATGTTTTGATGGGTTATTAAATAGTTATTTAGACCGATGTTTAGACATAATTAAGTCTCTAGATACGTTCACCATCCATCATATACCTAGAGAAGAAAATTCTAGAGCTAATTATTTAGCACAGCAAGCATCCGGTTATCATATTAGTAAAGGAATGTTTTTTATATTAGACAAGCCGATGCATGTTGCGTCTATAATGATGGATACTTTGCCACAGGGTGCACTTGGGCCTAGCACAGTTGATCAACTAACTGTACAATGTAGTGCAGATTCGGTGCATGGGTCACAAACGACCGAATTAGCAAATAGTTTAGAACTAAGTGATTGGAGAGTTCCTCTAGTTAATCATTTAAAGGATCCAAGTCAAACGAGAGATAGGAAAATTCGGCGGCAAGCTTTAAAATATACTTTGTTTAACGACGAGTTGTATCGCCGAACAATAGATGGGTTATTTTTGAAATGCTTGGATTCTGATCAATCTAGAATAGCTATGGGTGAAGTACACGAAGGAATATGTGGAACACATCAGTCGGCTCACAAAATGCGATGGTTATTAAAACGAGCAGGGTTTTATTGGCCGACTTTGTTAGAGGATTGTTTTCGGTATTATAAAGGTTGTGAGGCATGTCAAAAATTTGGTAATGTACAGTTAGCGCCCGCGTCTTTGTTAAATCCCATAATTAGGCAATGGCCATTTAGAGGATGGGGTTTAGATTTTATTGGTGAGATACATCCTTCGTCTTCTAAAAGACATTGCTTCGTCCTAATTGCTACAGATTATTTTACTAAATGGACTGAAGTAGTTCCTTTGAAAAATATGACTCATAAAGAGGTTATTAGTTTTGTTTTAGAGCATATTATTCACAGATTCAGTATTCCTCAAACTTTAACTACTGATCAAGGTGCTTCTTTTATGTCTCATCAATTTCATGAATTTGCCTAATCTTTAGGAATTAAGTTGTTGAATTCGTCGCCTTATTATGCTCAAGCTAATGGACAGGCTGAATCTAGCAATAAAACTTTAATTAAACTTATAAAGAAGAAAATTGAGGAACATCCGAAAAGGTGGCATGAGGTACTTTTGGAAGCTTTATGGGCTCATCGGATATCTAAGCATGGAGCGACTCAAGTAGCACCGTATGATCTAGTATATGGCCAGGAGGCGGTGTTACCCGTAGAGGTTAATTTACAAGCTCTTAGAGTGGCCAGACAAAATGATTTGTCGGCTGTAGATTATAATGACCTGATGATGGATAAGATAGATGACATTTCAGAAGAGAGATTAAGAGCTTTGCGAGAAATTGAGAAGGAGAAATTAAGAGTAGCCAAGGCTTATAATAAAAAGGTGAGAGAAAAATCGTTTCAAATAGGAGATTTAGTGTGGAAAACGATTTTACCTATTGGAACTAAAGATAGGAAATTCGGCAAATGGTCGCCAAGTTGGGAAGGCCCATATAAGGTTGTAGAGATCGTTCCTGGAAATTCATATTTTGTACAATCTTTGCAGGGAGAGAAGTTGCCCAAAGCTCTCAATGGGAAATATTTGAAGAAGTACTATCCTAGCATGTGGCAGGAGGCTTGAGCAAATTTGGCTGATATATTATTTGAGATATCGCCCTAAGAAATAACATGGCCGGTGGATTGATCAACATCTCCCTAAGGTATTGTTATGGTGTTTTTGATAAATCCAAATGTAAGAAAAACAGGGGGCATGTGTTGAATGTATAATTTGGCTGCTAGGTATTCTATGGGCCAAATTAATTTAAATGTGTGGTTGACATATATGCTTTTGGACTTGCTGTTTATTTTGAAATGTAGGCTTGTCAGGTGTAAGAAGTTATTTTACCCAAGACAAGTATATAGAATTCTGTATGAACTAGCGGCTACATGGACAAATTCTCATGTGCTGGGCTAAACCGTGGTTGCTAAGATGAAGGAATTTTAGCATGGGCAATGAAGTCACCTAAACAAAGCAAGCACAGATGGTGGGTCATTAGTCCTTATTATATAGTGTGATAGCGACCTTGTCGGAATATTTTCTTCATATATCCAAGAGTCTTTGTACGTGAATATGGCCTAGATACGTACTACAGATAGCATGCAGATTTTGTACGCATGTATTACATGGTAACCGAATCGAGTCCTGTTCGGTTTTAGTTTTGGAGTTGTATTCCTGTACGGCAAGGCATGCTACGTAACCAGGTCTTGCCTTGTATACGCAAAGTCCAGCGTACCTTATTTATAAGGCCACGACCGATTGGAAAAAGCCCCCAGCAATCGATCTATCAATACAAACTACTTTTTCACGTACGTTTATTTTCTATCCTTACCTCCTGCCAAGATCTAGCAGCCCTAGGGTTTGGCGATCTTTGCCATTTTGCACTGGAAAGCGTCCGGTTCTCCTCCACGAAAGCGAGGAAATCTTTGTTGCTTTGCTCGTAAAGCAATCGTTCGTCGTCACGAAAGCACGACAAATATCCTGGTGTTGCACGGCGATTTCGCATGCCAACACCATCACCGTCCAGCAAGCCTACGATGGCAGTACTCATGCACGGCGGTGAGCATCATGAAATTGGTGATGGAGGAAGGTTAATGATGACGATGGCGACGGATTCCCCTCTTCGGATCCCCGAACGGACTCCAGATCAGCCCTCCCGAGATAGATTAGGGCTTGGCGGCAGCTCCGTATCGTAAAACGTGATGAATCCTTCTCCCTTATTTTTTTCTCCCCGAACACGAATATATAGAGTTGGAGTTGAGGTCGGAGAGGCACTAGGGGTTCCACGAGGTAGGGGGCGCGCCCAGGGGGGTAGGCACGCCCCCACCCTCGTGGACAGGGTGTGGGCCCCCTGGACTTGATTCTTTCGCCAGTATTTTTATATATTCCAAAAATATCTTCGTTGACTTTTAGGTCATTCTGCTGAAAATAGCGCCAGTCCGGGTTAGTTCCATTCAAATCATGCAAGTTAGAGTCCAAAACAAGGGCACATGTGTTTGGAAAAGTAGATACGTTGGAGACGTATCAGGGCCTACTTCAGAACATACGGCACAAGGCTCGGGTGCAGGCCGTTCGAGACTACTACGCCTCGAAGGGTATTAGGAGGGCCAAGTTGAAGTGTCGCAACAAGTTTCTGAGTAAGGAGAAGTACATGCAGGTAATTACCTATTCTTATGGCCTTGAACTTAGTTTTCTTGATTTGATTCGTAGGTGTAGCGCTGAAGTTTCTCTTGACTAACTTTGGTGCCCCCGAGATGGTGTGTGGATAAGATGGACTGTTGGGAGGTGTTGGTGGGTGCGTGGTGCTCTCCCGAATGTCTAGTCGAACACCATAGGGCCAAGGATAAGCACGACCAAATGGAAGGTGTGCCACACCATCAAGGGAGCTCCAACCTATTTGAGTACGGGGATAACTGGGTATGTGGTTTGCTACATGATTCATGCAATTTCATTCTTCATGCTAGCATTTATCCCTTCCAAAATGACTTAATATGCTTAGTTAGTTTAAAAAAAGGCATAACTATCTTGGATAGTTCATTTATGACATAGTTAGCTCTAAAATGACATAATAACCTTAGATAGCTCTATAAAATGAGTTAATATGCTTTAATTAGTTAAAAACGGCATAACTACCTTTGATAGCTCAATAACGACCTAAACTAACCTTAGCTAGTTCATCCATGACATAATTAGCTCTAAAATGACATAATAACCTTAGATAGCTCTATAAAATGACTTAATATGATTTAGTTAGTTAAAATGGAATAACTACCTTCGATAGCTCAATAACGACCTAAACTAATCTTAGCTAGTTCATTCATGACATAATTAGCTCTAAAATGACATAATAACCTTAGATAGCTCTATAGAATGCCTAAATATGCTATAGTTAGCTAAAAAATGGCATAACTACCTTGGATAGCTCAATAATGACATAATTAGCATACTCTGGTCAAAAATGGCATAATAATCTTGGTTACCTCGAAAATGACCTAAACTTAGCTTATTTTCCTCGAAAATGACATAATAACCTTTCTTATCTCCAAAATGACCTATTTACATAGCAATATCATTCTTCATGCTAGCTTGAGCCCTTAACTAATATTTTGTTCCTCTCTCTCAGGCGCACCACCACAAGAAGCATGTGCCAAATCTGTTCGACCTCTATGGCATGGCCCATATGGCCCCGTACAAGAAGGCCAAGCCATTCACAGAGTCTGACCTAGATCATCTAGAGAGCTTCACCAACATCTCCTCCCACCACAAGCTTGGGAAGTACAGAGACGAGGGGAAGGCGAGGAAAGGGGAGGACTTTAACCCAAGCCAGGATCCTTTTGATACAGAGCTGGTGATGATATCTGGTGGCGGGAGGTCCCATGGCTCTCAAGCCATTGGTGATGGACTGATACGTTGTCCTAGGACTCTCCCACAGATCAAGAAGCCCTTGAGTAGCTCTGATCCTGAGATAACGCCTCATGCACGGCCCGCGAAGCTCGCCATGGCGCTTAGTTATACAGACTCTCTCACCTTTCCTCCATTACATTGTGTGTGCATCCGTCGATGAGTACAATGCTAACGAGGAGTGGTGTGTTGCAGGCATTGGTTGAGAAAGAGAGATTGAAGACCCGAGCGCTTTTGGAGGAGGAAAAAAGGGAGGCAGCAGAGAGGGAGAGGGAGAGGGAGATGGAGGAGAGGACGGCTAAGATGTTGGAGGAGGAGAGGAACCGGAACGAGGCGTCTAACCGGGCCCTATACGAGCTCATCGTGGTACGTTTCTCGTGCATATGAGCCCAATCATGCACGTAATGTTCGCATTACTAACTAATATGACTGACTCGTGAGAACCAAATGTGTAGACCATGTGCGAGAAAACGGTCAGGCCCCTCCGCCGATGCCCTAGATTGCTCCGGCGACCACGGTGAGTTTGATTTGAATGGTCCTTAGTTACTACTATTCACATTTCAGTTTGCGTCATCCTAACGAGACATTATTGGAAATGATCTTTGGTGCAGCATGGCTCCTGACAAGCATCGACCAATCCTTCTACGTCTGCCAATGCCGGAACCCCGACCGGTCCTTCACCTCCGTCTGCCACTGGCGCAGCCCCGACCATTCCTACACATCTGTGATAACGGTATTTTTCTTCTTGTTTAGCCTATTTAGTCCATTTTTGACATAATTTAGCCTATTTAGTCCATGAATGACATAATAAGATGAAGAAAATCAAGGAAGAGGAAGGAAAGAAGGAATAGGAAGAAAAGAAGAAGGTCTTCTTCTTTTCCTCCTCTTACTTGTTTTTATTCGTAAATGGCATAATAACCTTGCTAACCTCATAAATGTCATATACTTAGCTTGTTGTCCTCTAAAATGACACAATAAGCTTAGTTAGGTCAAAAATGGCATAATTAGCTAGGTTAGCTCAAAAATGGCATTTTTCTTCTTATTTAGCCTATTTAGTCCATTTTTGACATAATTTTACCTATTTAGTCCACAAATGACATAATAAGATGAAGAAAATCAAGGAAGAGGAAGGAAAGAAGGAATAGGAAGAAAAGAGGAAGAAGAAGTTCTTCTTCTTTTCTTCTTCTTCTTCTTTTCCACATCTTACTTGTTTTTATTCGTAAATGGCATAATAACCTTGCTAACCTCATAAATGTCATATACTTAGCTTGTTGTCCTCTAAAATGACACAATAAGCTTAGTTAGGTAAAAAATGGCATAATTAGCTAGGTTAGCTCAAAAATGGCATTTTCTTCTTATTTAGCCTATTTAGTCCATTTATGACATAATTTAGCCTATTTAGTTCACAAATGACATAATAATATGAAGAAAAGAATGAATAGGAAGAAAAGAAGAAGAAGAAGAAGAACTTCTTCTTCTTCTAGTTTTCTTCTTATTCTTCTTCTAACTTTCTTGTTTCCCATTTTGCAGATTTAATTCACTATATGGAAGCTTGCATGGATGGAGTGCTTGTTTCTGATGTCTACTACACAACCTTCTTATTGTAGACGTTGTGCGCCTCCAAGTGCAGAGGTTTGTAGGACAGTAGCAAATTTCCCTCAAGTGGATGACCTAAGGTTTATCAATCCGTAGGAGGCGTAGGATGAAGATGGTCTCTCTCAAGCAACCCTGCAACCAAATAACAAAGAGTCTCTTGTGTCCCCAACACACCTAATACAATAGTAAATTGTATAGGTGCACTAGTTCGGCGAGGAGATGGTGATACAAGTGCAATACGGATGGTAGATAAAGGTATTTGTAATCTAAAATTATAAAAACAGCAAGGTAACTAATGGTAAAAGTGAGCGTAAACGGTATTGCAATGCTAGGAAATAAGGCCTAGGGTTCATACTTTCGCTAGTGCAAGTTCCCTCAAGAATAATAACATAATTGGATCACATAACTATCCCTCAAAATGCAACAAAGAGTCACTCCAAAGTCACTAATAGTGGAGAACAAACAAAGAGATTATGGTAGGGTACAAAACCACCTCAAAGTTATTCTTTCCAATCAATCCATTGGGCTATTCCTATAAGTGTCACAAACAGCCCCAGAGTTCGTACTAGAATAACACCTTAAGACACAAATCAACGAAAACCCTAATGTCACCTAGATACTCCAATGTCACCTCAAGTATCCGTGGGTATGATTATACGATATGCATCACACAGTCTCAAATTCATCTATTCAACCAACACATAGAACCTCAAAGAGTGCCCCAAAGTTTCTACCGGAGATTCACAACGAAAACGTGTGCCAACCCCTATGCATAGTTTCATGGGCGGAACCTGCAAGTTGATCACCAAAACATACATCAAGTGGATCACGTGGTATCCCATTGTCATCGCAGATACGCACGGCAAGACATACATCAAGTGTTCTCAAATCCTTAAAGACTCAATCTGATAAGATAACTTCAAAGGGAAAACTCAATCGATTACAAGAGCGTAGAGGGGGAAAGAAACATCATAGGATCCAAATATAGTAGCAAAGCTCACGATACATCAAGATCGTATCACCTCAAGAACACGAGAGAGAGATCAAACACATAGCAACTAGTACATACCCTCAGCCCCGAGGCAGAACTACTCCCTCCTCATCATGGAGAGCACTGGGATGATGATGATAGCCACCGGAGAAGGATTCTCCCTCCGGCAGGGCGCCGGAACGGGTCTAGATTGGCTTTCGGTGGCTACAGAGGCTTCTGGCGGCGGAACTCCCGATCTATTGTGCTCCTCGATAGTTTTAGGGTATATGGATATATATATAGGCAGAAGAAATACATGAGGGGAGCCACGAGGGGCCCACGAGGGTGGAGGGCGCGCCCAGGGGGGTGGGCGCGCCCCCTGTCTCGTGCTCTCCTCGTTGATCCCCTGACGCGCACTCCAAGTCTCCCGTACTGCTTTATTTCCAAAAATAACTTTTTCGAAGGTTTCATTTCGTTTGGTCTCCGTTTGATATTCCTTTTCTGCGAAACACTGAAACAAGGGAAAAACAGAAACTGGCACTAGGCTCTGGGTTAATAGGTTAGTCCCCAAAATCATATAGAATAGCATATAAATGCATATGAAACATCCAAGGTTGATAATATAATAGCATGGAACAATCAAAAATTATAGATACGTTGGAGACGTATCAGCATCCCCAAGCTTAATTCCTGCTCGTCCTCGAGTAGGTAAATGATAAAAATAGAATTTTTGATGTGGAATGCTAACTAACATATTTCTCTATGTAATTCCCTTTATTGTGGCAAGAATATTCAGATCCATAAGATTCAAGACAAAAGTTTAATATTGACATAAAAATAATAATACTTCAAGCATACTAACCAAGTAATCATGTCTTCTGAAAATAACATGGATAAAGAAAGCTATCCCTACAAAATCATATAGTCTGGCTATGCTCCATCTTCACCACACAAAGTATTTAAATCATGCACAACCCTGATGACAAGCCAAGCAATTGTTTCATACTTTTGATATTCTCCAACTTTTTCAATATTCACGCAATACATGAGCGTGAGCCATGGACATAGCACTATACACTACTAGGAAAAGGGCTAAAGATAGGATTGACACTAATGGCGCACCAGAGAAGTGGTGCGCCACTACTATATACTAATGGCGCACCTGGTGGAGATACGCCATTAGTGTGGAAGACACTAATGGTGCACCAGGCAAAAGGTGCGCCACTAGTAAAACAACTTTTTTTTCATTTTTTCAAATATACTAATGGCGCATCCTGGAAAAGTGCGCCATTAGAAGTTAGAACTACTAATGGCGCACCGGCGACAGAGTGCGCCAGTAAATTTTTATTTTATTTTTACTTTTTGGAAAAAAAAACATTCTAATGGCGCACCGCTGCTGGGTGCGCCATTAGTAAGCTTCCCCCCACTCCACCTATTCCCCTCCCTCCCTTCCTCCCCACTCGACCTAACCGTACGCCCCCTCTGCCCCAACCGTACGCCGCCGCCGCGCCTGCACGCCCCCTCCGTCCCCTACCACCGCCGCCCCGACCCCCGCCCCCGCGCCCCCACGCCCCCTCCGTCCCCTCCGTCCCCTGCCGCCGCCGCCCCGACCCCCGTCCCCAGCGCCCCCACGCCCCCTCCGTCCCCTCCGTCCCCTGCCGTCCCCTGCCGCCGCCGCCCCGTCCCCACCGATCTCCGTCCGTCGACCATGGGAGCCGGCCAGGACCTGGAGGCCGGCGCCGGCGACGACGGCGAGAAGAAGATGGCCCACTCCTCCTCCTCCGGCCCGCTCCCGCCGTCGGAGCCGCCGCACCTGCGGGGCCAGGACCCCGCCCAGTACTAGTACGGCACCTTCCACCCCCCTGCCCCCACCCCGACGTCCGCTACCAAGCCGCCCCAGGTACAGTTCCTCGCATACTCTTGCTTACCTCTGATGCTTATGTTTGGTATGTTGTCATCCTCTGCGACCTCGTCATCCTCTGGTAATCAATCCATCCCTTCCAAAAGATAAAGATAAAATGGAAATATTAGAGGATATGCCTCTACCTGAAAATGTACCACTCTGTTGCACGATGGAGCTCAATGCATCAATTTGTACTAGCTCAACACCTCAAGCTTTGCTTTTTAAATTTCTATGGCTGCTTGATTAGTTTTTGTGTGCTCTGCATCTGCATTGCCATGGCGCGGCTCTGCACCTCTTTGCTTTGGTTTGGTTTGGTCACCATATATGCATCCAAGGAAGTATTTATCATATGTTTGGGTGGATGATGGTACAGGCTTTCAGCAAGATAGAACCCCATAAATAAGATTAGCATTCAGCTTAACTATGCACGATGAGCGTGGGCGTGCTCATGTTGCTGCTATATATGCTCTGTCTGCTGTGTGCGGTTTCTCGGATGTCATTCTCATCTATGCACTTCCATTCAGCTATCTGTACCATGCGGTTAATACATATAATTATCATTGATTCACCTCTATTAAGTTATTACCATGGTGCAGCTCTGCGCCTGTTTGGTTTGGTCACCATATATGCATCGAAGCAAGTATTTATCATATGATTGGGTTGATGATGGTACAAGCTTTGAGCAAGAGAGAACCCCATAAATTCTAGGAGTGGCATGTTGGATTGAATTTGCCAGTTTCATTTGTTTAGTAGTAGATGCAGCATGTATTGTGCTCCTCTCGGCTTGGTCATACTAGTAGATGTCATCTCCACTTTCTTCACCCATATGAATAAGCTATGTGAACTCCTATGCTGCTTAAGTACATGCTGGTCTGATTGATGTGGTCTCTGTGCAATGTTTTTATCCTCTGCTCGCTGAAAGTTTAACTCTTTGTTGCTGCTAGTAGTGGATTTGCTCCAAATTACAACTCCCAGAAAAATTTGGAAATTTCTGATTGTTTTTTGGTCATTTTTGGGAACTTACTGTCAACCTAGGTGCATTTGCATCTGGGAGCAGAAGGGCACTTTCGCAGATATGAGCAATATTTATGAATTTAGTTATTAATTGACTATCATAATTTGAAGTAAATGACTATCTTGATGTCGTGTCCTGATTACTGTTATTAATTGTAATGTACTGATATTACATTATCAATTGTAATGTGAGAAATCTACTCTTCCTTGTTTGGTCATATCTGTTGAATAAAGCCAAGTCTTCAGTAGCTAGTGTTTATTTCTTCAGTTTCATCAGTTTCATCAGTTTCGTCAGTAGTAGTTTGAGATTGTTTTCTGTCAATGAGTTTAGCTCGAGTTAGTTAGCGCCAAGAGCGATTCTGGCACCCCCTCTGATCGCTCGTGGGATGGCACTAGCGCCACGATCGGTGGTGCCACGTAGTTAGGGGCCATGAGCCTGTTTCCTTTGCTGTACTGGAGAACCAGTACAGCAAACACAGGCCACTTTAGAGGCCACGATCTTCATCCGCGTAGTTAGCGGTATTTTTTAGAACACTTTTTTGATCTTGTTGTAGCAGCAAAACTTGTCAAACAACATATTGAATTATTGGATGAAAGCGAGGAGGAGGATGACCACGATGAAACTATGATGCAATATGGTAGTGATGATGAAGATCACACTGGTCACAATATTGGTGATGATGATGAGTAGTTCTTATTATCTTCTGTGTTCACGTCTCTAGATTTTATCTCATGTGTTCACATCTGTCTTAATACCTTGCCTTGCCTTGTTCGGTTCTAGTGCATAAAGGTCTATGGTCAATTGATATTTTGTGCTTCCACTACAGAAAGGTTTATGGTATATTTTGTCTGTCCTTTTCAAGTAAAGAAATCTAAATGTTATCTGTATAATACCTTGCCTTGTTTGGTTGTATCGGTTATACCTGTATGTTGTCCAGTAGGTTTGTTAGGTTTGATAGCATAGAAGAAATAGACAGGGTACTCCATATGTTTTATGATCTGTTGTAAGGGTACTAATTGGTCTCTTCTGCTGCTTATCAGAGATGGCGGGAAGCAGCCACCGCCGCTCTGCGACACCGCAGTACGAGTTGGATGCTTTCGAGTTCTTCACTATCATACTTGGGACTTCAGTATCATCCATGATGCAGGTATATAAAATGAGAGATCTCCCCTTCACCCATCTCATTATGATATCTGTTGTTTGCCTACATCACTCATTGTCCCAAACTGCAGAGGCTGCCTGACAGTTTTATGAACATGCTGATGGGTGAAGATCCGCCAAATAATGTGAAGCTGCGACAGGCCGGCAGCGGGTTTCGCAGGCTGTAGGATGTGGAGTTGGTGATCAAGGAGGGCCACATGTACTTGTCTCGTGGGTGGGAGAAGTTCTACCGTGCCTACGACCTGCGGCTGGGGTACTTCCTTCTCTTCATGTACGACGACGCCACCACCATGCTCATTGTGAAGGTGTTCAACGCGACTATGTGTCGCATGCGCTACGCTGAAGATTATGATGCCGGTATGTTCCGCCTCTTCTTATTCCTCTACATTTGGCTTTGTCTCACATCGATTGTTAACGTTCATTGTTGCATTTGGACAGGTAATGGGAGCAGCAGCAGCGACAATGGCTACAGCCAAAGCAGCAGCGACCATGGCTGTAGCGAAAGCGGCAGCGATTCTGGCTGTAGCGAAAGCAACAGCAATTCTGGCAGCAGCATAGACAACAAGAAGGATGATCCGAACTGGAGTGCGGGAGAAGAGGAGCAGAGTGGGGATGAGGAGCTGCAGGATGACGATGGGCATCAGGCTGAGGATGACCTAGCGCTGGTGGTGGCTGACCAAGGGCAAGAGATGGTGGTGGCTGACCAAGGGCAAGAGATGGTGGTGGCTGACCATGGGCAAGAGATGGAGGTGGCTGAGGATGACCTAGCGATGGTCGTGCCTGAAGGTGGCCTCGTGATGGTGGTGGTGCCTGACAATGACCACACACCGGTGGTGGTGCCGGCGATCCCACAGCTGGGCGACATGACCACGCCAATTGAGGTAGAAGACTACATCCCACTGCCTCCACGGCCTCCACCGCCTCACCGCTCTTGGTGCATCAGGCTGAGGAAGGAGAAGGAGAAGAACAATGCATGAGAACTGAACTTTGTCAGGTATGTCAGATCTCCAAAATGATATATATATACTTAGTTACCTATGTTATCTCTAATATGCTTAGTTTCCTATAGGTTAGCTTCATTTTACCTAAGTTGGCTCTAATATGCTAACTTAGAGCTTATATGCTTAGTTTCCTATAGGTTAGCTCCAAAATAACTTATGTTAGCACAAAATGATCAAGTTTACATAATAAGCTTATAGTCTTTTTCTTATTCTTCTTCTTTTCCAAAATGACATAGGTTAGCTTCATTTTACCTAAGTTGGCTCTAATATACTAACTTAGAGCTTATATGCTTAGTTTCCTATAGGTTAGCTCCAAAATAACTTATGTTAGCACAAAATGATCAAGTTTACATAATAAGCTTATAGTCTTCTTCTTATTCTTCTTCTTTTCCAAAATTCTTCTTATTCTTCTTCTAGCGTTCTTCTTCTTCTAGTATTGTTCTAGTCTTCTTCTTTTTCTTCTTCTAACTTCTTGTTTATCATTTTGCAGATTTGATTTAATTCATGGAAGCTTGCATGGATGGAGTGCTTCTTTTCCATTTGTGTTTTTATTTTGTATCAATGTGAAATTTTTGTGAATTGATGGATAACGGTGTTGGATGAACAATGTGAAACTTTTGTAATATGTAACGATGGAACTATGTGTTGGCTATGTATGTATATATGATGGAACTTGTGTGTTGGCTATGTATGTATATATGATGGAACTTGTGTGTTGGCTATGTATGTATATATGATGGAACTTGTGTGTTGGCTATGATTGTTATATGGATGCTGGTTGTATATATATATGTGTTGGATATCTCATAGGTGAAATAGTGACCTGAGATTAAGAAAAAAAATTAAAAAAATTGTTACTAATGGCGCACTACCGTGTGGTGCGCCATTAGTATAGCAGACACTAGTGGCGCACCGTGGGCAAAACTAATGGCGCACTGCCAGGTGCGCCATTAGTATACCAGATACTAATGGCGCACCAGTGGTGCGCCATTAGTAAAAAATACTAGTGGCGTGATACTAATGGCGCACCAGTGATGCGCCATTAGTAGGCAAAACTGGTGCGCCATTAGTAGCCCTTTTCCTAGTAGTGATAGGTGGAATAGAATAGTGGTTGTGGAGAAGACAAAAAGGAGAAGATAGTCTCACATCAATTAGGTGTATCAACGGGCTATGGAGATGCCCATCAATAGATACCAATGCGAGTGAGTAGGGATTGCCATGCAACGGATGCACAAGAGCTATAAATGTATGAAAGCTCAACAAAAGAAACTAGTGGGTGTGCATCCAACTCGCTTGCTCACGAAGACCTAGGACATTTTGAGGAAGCCCATCATTGGAATATATAAGCCAAGTTCTATAATGAAAAATTCCCACTAGTATATGAAAGTGACAACATAGGAGACTCTCTATCATGAAGATAATGGTGCTACTTTGAAGCACAAGTGTGGTAAAAGGATAGTAGCATTGCCCCTTCTCTAATAATGATGATCATCACACTTTTATTTTCTTACAACTCAAGAATTACAAATCGATACTTAGGACAAGATATGACTCTATATGAATGCCTCCGGCCGTGTACCGGGATGTGCAATGACTCATGAGTGACATGTATGAAAGAATTATGAATGTTGGCTTTGCCACAAATACAATGTCAACTACATGATCATGCATAGCAATATGACAATGATGGAGTGTGTCATAATAAGCGGAACGGTGGAAAGTTGCATGGCAATATATCTCGGAGTGGCTATGGAAATGCCATAATAGGTAGGTATGGTGGCTGTTTTGAGGAAGATATATGGTGGGTTTATGGTACCGACGAAAGTTGCGCGGTACTAGAGAGGCTAGCAATGGTGGAAGGGTGAGAGTGTGTATAATCCATGGACTCAACATTAGTCATAAAGAACTCACATACTTATTGCAAAAATCTATTAGTTACCGAAACAAAGTACTACGCGCATGCTCCTAGGGGGATAGATTGGTAGGAAAAGACTATCGCTCGTCCCCGACCGCCACTCATAAGGAAGACAATCAATAAATAAATCATGCTCCGACTTCATCACATAACGGTTCACCATACGTGCATGCTACGGGAATCACAAACTTCAACACAAGTATTTCTCAAATTCACAACTACTCAACTAGCATGACTCTAATATCACCATCTCCATATCTCAAAACAATTATCAAGTATCAAACTTCTCATAGTATTCAATGCAATTTTTTATGAAAGTTTTTATTATATCCCTCTTGGATGCCCATCATATTAGGACTAAATTCATAACCAAATCAAATTACCATGCTGTTTAGGACTCTCAAAATAATATAATTGAAGCATTAGAGTTCATCTATTTTTACAAAATAAAACCACCACCGTGCTCTAAAAAGATATAAGTGAAGCACTAGAGCAAATGACAAACTACTCCGAAAGATGTAAGTGAATATCAATGAGTAGTCGAATACTTATGCAACTATGTGAAGACTCTCTAACATTTAATAATTTCAGATCTTGGTATTTTATTCAAACAGCAAGCAAAAAAAAGAAAATAAAATGATGCTCCAAGCAAAACACATATCATGTGGAGAATAAAAATATAGCTCCATGTAAAGTTACCGATGAACGAAGACGAAAGAGGGAATACCTTCCGGGGCATCCCCAATATTAGGCTCTTGGTTGTCCTTGAATATTTCCTTGGGGTTCCATGGGAATCCCCAAGCTTAGGCTCTTGCCACTCCTTATTCCATAGTCCATCGAATCTTTACCCAAAACTTGAAAACTTCACAACACAAAACTTAATAGAGAACTCGTAAGCTTCGTTAGTATAAGAAAATAAATCACCACTTAGGTACTGTTGTGAACTCATTATAAATTCATATTGGTGTAATATCTACTGTATTCCAACTTATCTATGGTTCATACCCTCCGATACTACTCATAGATTCATCAAAATAAGCAAACAACACATCAAAAACAGAATCTGGTAAAAAACAGAACAGTCTGTAGTAATCTGGATCAAGCGTATAGTTCTGGAACTCATAAAATTCTCAAATAAATTGGTGGACCTGAGTAATATGTCTATTAATCATCTGCACAAAGAATTAACTCAATAGCTCTCTCCAATAAAAACTGGCTGCAATTCTCGTGAGCGCTAAAGTTTCTGTTTTTTACAGCATGGTCATAAAGACTTCACCCAAGTCTTCCCGAAGGTTCTACTTGGCACAAACACTAATTAAACACATAAAACCACATATAAACAGAGGCTAGATTATTAATTTATTACTAAACAGGAACAAAAAGCAAGGAACATAAATAAAGTTGGGTTGCCTCCCAACAAGCGCTATCGTTTAAAGCCCCTAGCTAGGCATGATGATTTCAATGATGCTCACATAAAGGATAAGAATTAAAATATAAACAGAGCATAATGAAGAATATGACTAGCACATTTAAGTCTAACCCAGTTTCTATGCATAGGGTTTTTGTGAGAAAACAACTTACGGAAACAAGAATCAACTTGCACCGGAAGGTAAACAAGCATAACTTCAAAACTTTAAGCACATAGAGAGGAAACTTGATATTATTGCAATTCCTACAAGCATATATTCCTCCCTCATGATAATTTTCAGTAGAATCATGAATGAATTCAACAATATAACCAGCACCTAAAGCATTATTTTCATGATCTACAAGCATAGAATTTTTAATACACTCTACATAAGCAACATTCTTCCCAATCGGAATAGTGGGAGTATCATAAGAGACTCGAATACTATAAACCGTTTCCACATTAAAAGAGTAATGTTCAAAAAAAGGGTAATCATAATCATGACAAGTTTTATAAATATAATCATCACTACTTTTTATAGCATATGTATCATCACAATAATTATCATAAGTACCAGGCATGCTATCATCATAATAAATTTGCATATCAAAACTTGGGAGACTACAAATATCATCTTCATTAAACGTAGCATCCCCAAGCTTGGGACAAACATTAATTGCAGCAAATATATTATCAAAAACATCATCTTCATCAAACATAGCATCCCCAAGCTTGGGCCTTTTCATATCATAAGCATAATCACTCTCATCATTAATAGCATGGATATCACCAATAGTATAGCAATTATCATATTCTTCCAAGCAAGTGCCAAAAAGATTTTCAAGATCATAAGAAGTATCATTATCTTCCCAATCATAATCATCACAACAAGCAATAGGCATAACAAGATCATCATCAAGTGCATCATCTTCCACAATTATTTTTGATTTATTTTCATGAGGCACAACAATAATGGGAGCAACATTATTTGGGAGAGATATATTTTTAACTCTCTTCCTTTTTATTTTCTTCTTCTTCACCTCATGTGTGGGTTCAATCCTATTTTTGGAGCTCCTTATTAATGAGATTGGTTGAATAGAAGGCTCCTCCTCGTTACCTGGTTCATCATAAGAAATAATAGGAGAATATTGGGAAGTCTCTTCCCTTTCGTTAGTATTCTCTTCATACTCTAGTTGTTTTATTTTCTTTATGTAATTGGCAATATAAGGATTTTCAATGCAATTAACCGCACAAATACATATAAATTTCCTCTAGATCAAAACCAAGAAGTTTATAACGGGCAAATTCTGGAAGATGCTTAGTTATACGTTTCATTTCTTCGTAACCCATAAGCAAACTGAGTTCATTATAATGTGCAAGGGAAATCAAGTCATCACAATTTTTGGACACGGTTAGATCATGAAAAAATTTGCATCGGATAGCTAAATGACCCTGTTCATTACAAAGTCCACAAGTACAACCAAGAAAATTTAAATTTTTAGCACAATCATCTAGCCTTTCTTGCAACAATTTAGTTTCTAAGTACTTATGCCTCATGCAATATCTATCTTCCCTATTTGGTGTGTACTTACAAACCCAATGCACTCCACAAAAATTGACATGTTTATAGGAGACATTTTCATCATAACTAGTGCAATCATCATTAGTACTATGGATATTCAAGGAGTTCATACTAACAACATTGCAATCATGCTCATCATTCAAAGATTTAGTGCGAAATATTTTAACGCATTCTTCTTCTAACACATAGGCACTATTTTCCTTTCCATCATACTCACGAAAGATATTAAAAAGATGAAGCGTATGAGGCAAACTTAATTCCATTTTTTATGTTTTTTTAATTTTCTTTTATAAACTAAACTAGTGATAAAACAAGAAACTAAAAGACTCGATTGCAACATCTAAAGATATACCTTCAGGCACTCACCTCCCCGGCAATGGCGCCAGAAAATAGCTTGATGTCTACTACACAACCTTCTTCTTGTAGACGTTGTTGGGCCTCCAAGTGCAGAGGTTTGTAGGACAATAGCAAATTTCCCTCAAGTGGATGACCTAAGGTTTATCAATCCATAGGAGGCGTAGGATGACGATGGTCTCTCTCAAGCAACCCTGCAACCAAATAACAAAGAGTCTCTTGTGTCCCCAACACACCCAATACAATGGTAAATTGTATAGGTGCACTAGTTCGGCGAAGAGATGGTGATACAAGTGCAATATGGATGGTAGATAAAGGTATTTGTAATCTGAAATTATAAAAACAGCAAGGTAACTAATGGTAAAAGTGAGCGTAAACGGTATTGCAATGCTAGGAAATAAGGCCTAGGGTTCATACTTTCTCTAGTGCAAGTTCCCTCAACAATAATAACATAATTGGATCACATAACTTTCCCTCAACATGCAACAAAGAGTCACTCCAAAGTCACTAATAGCGGAGAACAAACGAAGAGATTATGGTAGGGTATGAAACCACCTCAAAGTTATTCTTTCCAATCAATCCATTGGGATATTCCTATAAGTGTCACAAACAGCCCTAGAGTTCGTACTAGAATAACACCTTAAGACACAAATCAACCGAAACCCTAATGTCACCTAGATACTCCAATGTCACCTCAAGTATCCATGGGTATGATTATACGATATGCATCACACAATCTCAAATTGATCTATTCAACCAACACATAGAACCTCAAAGAGTGCCCCAATGTTTCTACCGGAGAATCACGACGAAAACGTGTGCCAACCCCTATATATAAGTTCATGGGCGGAACACGCAAGTTGATCACCAAAACATACATCAAGTGGATCACGTGGTATCCTATTGTCAGCGCAGATACGCACGGCAATACATACATGAAGAGTTCTCAAATCCTTAAAGACTCAATCCGATAAGATAACTTCAAAGGGAAAACTCAATCCATTACAAGAGAGTAGAGGGGGGAAGAAACATCATAGGATCCAATAATAATAGCAAAGCTCGCGATACATCAAGATCGTATCACCTCAAGAACATGAGAGAGAGATCAAACACATAGCTATTGGTACATACCCTCAGCCCCGAGGCAGAACTACTCCCTCCTCGTCATGGAGACCACCGGGATGATGAAGACAGCCACCGGAGAAGGATCCCCCCTCCGGCAGGGCGCCGGAACAGGTCTAGATTGGCTTTCGATGGCTACGGAGGCTTCTGGCGGCGGAACTCCCGATCTATTGTGCTCCTCGATAGTTTTAGGGTATATGGATATGTATAGGCGGCAGAAATACATCAGGGGAGCCACGAGGGGCCCACGAGGGTGGAGGGCGCGCCCAGGGGGGGTGGGCGCGCCCCCCTGCCTCGTGCTCTCCCCGTTGATCCCCTGACGTGCACTCCAAGTCTCCCGTATTGCTTTCTTTCCAAAAATAACTTTTCCAAAGTTTTCATTCCGTTTGGACTCCATTTGATATTCCTTTTCTGCGAAACACTGAAACAAGGGAAAAACAGAAACTGGCACTGGGCTCTGGGCTCTGGGTTAATAGGTTAGTCCCAAAAATCATATAAAATAGCATATAAATGCATATAAAACATCCAAGCACTACAAAAAAGACACATCCGTGACATTTTGGGCCGAACGAAATTTTTTCTGTCATACATATGACACTTCTATGATGATAATTGTGACAAAACCTGTTATCATCATAGATGTGGTGGGCTCCTACTTCTATGACAAAAAATCATGACAGAAAATGGGCTTTTCGTCCTGGGCGGGCTGGAGACGCAGCTGCATGACATTCTTTGGGCCGTCCATGATGGAAAAAACTATGGTAGAAGCGGCGAGGAAAATTTCGGGGAGGTCCCGGTTACGGTGGGAGGTCAGGGCCCGAGCGATGCGCGTTTCTCTCATACATGTACGCGCGTGTGTGCGAGGCGTTGGCTCTAACTGAACCCGAGCGAGGCGTTGGGCTCTAATTGAACCCGAGCGATTGGACTGCAGGCTATGTGTTAATGAACCCGAGCGATCGATCGATGGCTGTTAACTGAACCCGATCAAGCAATCCCTTCGCTACTGCTGCTAACTGAAGCCGATCGATGCCGCCTCTATGATGAACAGTGAGCGTTGCGGGGGGGGGGGGGGGTGGATGAACAGTGAGCGGTGGCGTTGCCTCTGGATGAACATGACCGCGTGGTGTGGTGGAGGGCTGGATGAACAGTAGACGGTGGAGGGGTGCCCCCCGTGGAGGGGTGGTTGAACAGGACCCCGTGGTGTGGAGGGCAGGATGAGCAGTAGACGGTGGAGGGGTGCCCGTGGAGGGGTGGTTGAACAGTAGCCAGTGGAGTAGCGCGCGATGGAGGTTGGATGAATAGGAGCCCGTGGAGGCTGGAGGAGGTCGACGGTGGAGATGAACAGTATCCAGTGAAGTCCTGTTTTGCGGTACGCCACACCTCTCCCGATGAACAGGGCCCCCGTTTCGACTATAGGAGGTCCGTTTTGTCCGTTTTGCGGTACGCCACACCCCTCCCGATCAACAGGACCCCCGTTTCGACCATAGGAGGTCCGTTTCCTCCATTTTGTGGTATGCTAGACCCCTCCCGATCAACAGGACCCCATTCCGAACGTAGAAGGTTCGTTTCCTCCGTTGTGCGGTACGCCAGGCCTCGTTTCCATCGCGTGTTCCGTCCAAGCCCTCCCGATGAACACGACCACACATTCCGTTCCGACCCAGCCGGTTGTCTCCCACGCGTTCCGTTGCCTCCCCATGAACATGACGCATTCTGTTGCCTCCCCATGAACACGACGACGACGCTGTTTCTCCGTTCCGACCCAGCCATGTACATGAGCCCTGGCCGTACGTATGCGCAAGTAGGCGTTCGAGACCCCGCCCGTATGTACACATATGTGGTCGTATTTTCTTTCTTGCACCCTAGCCGCTGTACATACGTGTACATGCTACGTGCGCGCCTCTACTACGACACGTACACGCCTCTACTATGACACATGCGCGCCTCTACATCCACCAGTATATATGTACGTACACGTTCGCGACCAGAATGACAACGCTACATACGCTTCGACCAGGTGGGTCCCGACTATCAGGCACTTCCTTGCCTGTGAAGATGTAGCTGGTGGGTCCCAGCAGTTAGGGGGGCGAATCGTTTTTTTGCCCGGACGCACTTCCTTGCATGCGAAGATGTAGCTGGTGGGTCCCAGCAGTCAGGGGAAAACGTTTTTTTCACGAAATACGGTGGTCGGTCCGGTGGGTCCCCGCTGTCAGGTGGAGGAATAATTATTTTGCACGTAATAAGGAGGCACTTCCTTGCTGCAGTCGTGGACCCAGCTGTCAGCCTCTCCACGTACAGTCCACGTCCGATGGAAGCCATTTCTTGACCATGTTGACCACGCCGCGCCGAGAGCACCAGGGCGGAGGACGACGACGAGGCCTAGGAAGGGGACAACATGGAGCCGGGGAAGACGCGGCAGTGGATGCCCACGCGTAGAGGAGTACGAGGGTTCACTGGTTCGCTGCGGTGTGAGGCTGCCATCGCCGCAGAATAACAGGGGGTGTCGGTCATTGACCACGTTGACCAGGCCGCACCGAGAGCACCAGGGCGGTGGACGACGGCCAGGCCTAGGAAGGGAACGACATGGAGGCAGGGAAGACTCGGCAATTGTTTCCCACGTGGAGGGGAGTACGACTGTATGAGGGTTTACTGGTTCGTCTGCCGTCGTCGGAGAATAACAACAAGTGTGGGTGAGTGGAGGGATGGCTAGGCCAGCGATGGGAGTACGATGGGGCAGTGAGGCCTGTGCGGTAGCATAGCCGGCCGCAGGGAGGAGGGAGCAGGCAGTCTCGTCGGCGCTTGTTTGAGCGGCTGGAGCAGGAAGAGCAGAGATTGAAGAAGCACGACGGCCGTTTGATGGACATCCAATAGTCACTGCTTTTGTGTCAACCTTTTTTTAGGAAAGCCTCAAATCTGTGGAAAACAGCATACATCCCATCTGCCATTATTTCTAATAATTTACAGCCTATTTGCTAATTCTTAAGGTTTTTTTGGAGCCCGTATTCTTTTTGTTAACATTACAGCCCATATTGTGGCCACGGTTAAAAAATTATATGAAATTTTGCATATTTTGGTGCGGTCCGAACTGTTTTTAATCCCGAAATTTCGACCCACATTCAAACTGATTTTAAAAATAAATGTATATCAATATAAAATCCAACAAATTCTCCATGCATAAAAATTAATGTAATTTAAAATCATGAAATGAAAAAAAGATATTTGAAACTAATTGCCGGTTTGATGTGTTTAAAAAATGTACAGGCCATTTCTCATTACTGATGGGCCATTTTCTCGGCCAGTCGAATGAAAGCTATCCTCGTCTTGAAAGATTTGCAACCCAACAGGCCTGACAAAGTGACTTACTTGGCAAATCACAAAAAAACTGGGCTGTGGCCGTGGACCCAGCTGTCAGCCTCTCCACGTACAATACTCTTTCGATGGAAATCGTTCCTTGACCACATTGACCACGCCACGTAGAGAGCACCACGGCGGTGACGACGGCGAGGCCTAGGAAGGGGGCGACGCGGAGCCAAGGAAGACGCGGGAGTGGAAGCCCGCGCGGAGAGGAGTACAAGGGTTCACTGGTTCGGCTGCGGTGTGAGGCTGCTGTCGCCGCAGGGCCTGGCCAGCGGTGGGAATAGTAGGGGGCGGTGAGGCCTCCGCGGCAGCACAGCCGGCCACGGGAGGCAGGAGCATGCGGCATGACCGGCGCTGCTTTGGGCGGCTGGAGCAAGAAGACCAGAGGTTGAAGAAGCACTACGGCCGTTGGATGGACATCATACGTTCACCGGAGCTAGAATCGTTCATATTGACTAAGTTGACAAAGCCCTTTGTCCCTGTCAACTTAGTAGGCCCACAAGTCAGCCTCCCACCAAGGTGGGTCCTAGCTAGCCGGGGGAGTATTCATTTTTTTGTGCGTAATAAGGAGGCACTTCCGGTGGGTCCGAGCTGACAGTGGGGGGAATGTTTTTTTCGGGAAATACGGTGGCCCGTCAGGAGGGTCCCAGCAGTCAGGGGGCAAACATTTTCTTCGCAAAATACGGTGGCCTGTCTAGTGGGTCCCTGCTGTCAGTTGGAGGAATTTTCCGCGTAATAAGGAGGCACTTACTTGCTGTGGCCGTGGACCCAGCTGAGACTCTCCACGTACAGTATACTTCCGATGGAAGTCGTTCCTTGACGACGCTGACCTCGCCGCGTTCCGTTGCATGCATGCGTCCATGGGCGTGGTGCGTCCCCACTGTCAGCCTCTCACGTACAGTCATCTTCCGATGACACTCGGTTGTTGACCATGTTGACCACACCGTGCCGAGCGCACCCAGACTGGAACAACCCGGAGATGGGGAAGACGGGGCAGTGGAGTCACAGATGGAGAGGAGTGGGAAACTTCACTGGTTCGGGTGCGCGGCAGTACAGTCGCGGTGCCGCCCACGGGAGACAGGAGCAAGAACAGAGGTTGAATAAGGAGCACGGCTGTTGGATTAACATCCAATGGTCCAGCTGCTAGAATCATTTGTTGATTAAGTTGACAAAGCCGTGCGTACACGTCTGCTTAGTAGGCCCACAAGTCAGTCACCAAATCTGACGGGTCCCAGCTGTCAACGGGATGAATAATTTTTCCGCAAAACAAGGAGGCACTTCCTTCCATGCGAAGATATAGCCGGCGGGTCCCAGCTGTCAGGTGGAGGAAACATTTTTTCAGCTTAATAAGGAGGAACTTTCCTTGCATGCGACGATGGACCTCGTGGGTCCCAGCCGTTAGGCTCTCCACGTACAGTCCTCTTCCGATGACTCTCGTTTGTTGACCACGCCACACCGAACGCAGCGAGGCGATGGACGACGGCGAGGCCCCGGACGGGAACGACTTGGAGATGGGAAAACACGGCAGTGGAGTCGCAGATTGAGAGGAGGAGAAGGGTTATAACTAGTTCTGTTGCGGCGTGGGGCTGTAGTCTGTGGAGAATAACAAGAGGTGTCGAGGGGTGGAGGGATAGCCTGGCCGGCGGTGGGGTAGCGCTTCGCAGCGATGCGTGCTAAGCAGAGCCGCTAGCCACCGGAGGCTGGACCAGGCGGTCCGGGCGACGCTGGAGGAAGAAGATGAGAGGTTGAAGGTGCATGCCAGCCGTTGGATATAAATCCAATGGCTGTGGATGACACAATCATTTGTTGACCAAGTTGACAACGCCCTGCGTAGACTTCGACCTATTGGCCCACATGTCAGCCTGCAAAAATGTGGCATATATTTAACCCATGTTTTTCTACAATGTACAGTCCATTTGCTGGGCTGGGTGAACAAATAATTTCCCATCAATCAGGCCCATTTATATTTTCTAAGAAATCCCACGCCTTTTGCACTTCCTTGAAATACACGTATTAGGTGGGCTCGTTATATATATAATGTTATGTTAGAAGGAGCAATTAATATCAAAGAATAAACCAGAGAGGCACATTTTTTATATATATAATTAAGAAATTAGCGAGTTATTGCTGAAAATAAAAATGAGCGCGTTATTATTAAATTGGTCCTTAAAATCTTCGCAAGCTTTTGTACGCAATCACCAGGATTTTCCTTGCCTGTGAGTCAAAAACAACCAGGATTTTCCTTGCCAACTTCCGTTAAACTTTTACTTTTATAAGTTAAAAACACGTGGGATGTTTCTATAATGTATATATAAGTCTCTATAAAATATACGATAATAGTAATAATATAAATCTTTCCCTAATAATAAAGCACAGATTGACTCTTTGGGTTCACCGTCACAATACGCTTCTTTCCGTGAATTTACGCTTTCAGTTTTTTTCCATTAGTTTTGATCGACAGTCCGTCCAATTGCTGCGAGGCGGTACTAAAAACTTTGTCCATCCAATTGGTCCACGTCCACATTCTCTTATTGGGCCTGCACGCATGTTTTGGCCTGCAAGCATGCTTCTTTATCTGTAGCTTACCTGATTTTCACACATGTACTCGGAGTAATCCCACCTCGATTGCTTACATGAAAGTCTACCAGTTTATATACCAAGGAAAATTGCATATCAACAACGAGCCTCTTGAATCAACAAGCACATAATGAGAACAAAGGGAAATTGTACAACAAAACGGCAGTCCGGCGTGAAGCTGTTCAGTCTGGCGCTCACCGGGGTGAGGAAGCGGAGGCGCAGCGCGCAGACGCCTGTGACGCGGCCTGTTCCACACGCTGGCCACCTCTACACCACACACAACATGGACACGAGCGTGGAGGTAGGGTGGCTTGAGGCTCGTGGTGGACCGGATCCAGCTAAGGGAAGGTCGGATCCGTCGGCTTGGAGAGGGAGGTGTGGAGGAGCACGTGGGACAGAGGGCGGAGGAGGATGGAGGCGGAATGCCGAGGTCGGGCTGTGGACTCGGAGTGGAGGAGCCACGGAGAGGCCCGGGAGCCACCACGGCAGCGACGAGAGCGAGATGGGCCTGGCCATGCTCGGCGGTCGTCAGCCGACTTCGTGTTTCTCTACTGATGATCCCTGACCACCTGCTGCCCGGGGTCGGCTATATGTTGTTATCTCGGTTTGCTTGGTAGTTTCATTCTTGCTTAAGATTAGACCTAGCCGTGTAGATGCAGACGGAAATTGGAGGTACAGTGTTGGCACTGACGACTTGGATAAAAATATTTTTGTATGCACTCCGAGTGGGTCAGTCTATATACACTTAAATTTTCACATTCAGTTTCCTTCAGTTAGACGACAGCAAGGAGATAATGCACTCCTTTTTTCTGAAAAAATTTCATAAGGGACATCTTTTGGAAGAATGATGAGCCATGTTGGCCGTAGTTGGAGTGAAAGAATTACAACTTTTTTGTGCCAAATAATCAAATATAGCACTGGTTTAGAAAAAGAACCGAAACCATTAGAAATGTTGTTGTTGGATGTCAGTGCGCATCATATATCCTCTTGTCCATGCCGGTCATAACAGCAACAACTTTCTTCAGGCTGGTGATGCTCATATTGTCAATCATTCTCATTGTGGTGCCTGAGACAAAAAATCCTAAGGCAGTTTGGTAATTTATGATGTTATTACACCGGAGCACATGTAATGACAGACCCAGTAAAGAAGAATAGAACGTAAGTGTGTGCCATATTTTTTCCCCGTTGCAATGCACAGGCCCTTTTGCTAGTATATATAATGTGGTTAGAAGGGAAAACATAAATTGGACACATCATTACTTTTATAAGAGTCCTGCGTTTTATACCCCCCAGTAGGCATACTAACAAGTTCACACACAAATACAACGGAAAAGGTAAACATTCATATCAAACTCAGGTTCACAGGACACGTTCATATTCATAGCCAACATTCACTATCAACAACTCAAAAAATTCATATATACACAAGCTCAGCATATCTATGCATCCAAATGATTGATAGATCACACGACAATATTCATAGATAATTCACAAAAAGATTCATATATACACATGTTCAGTATGTTTATGCATCCAAATGATTGAGATCACAGCCAATATGATCCATGGACGAACTTTGATTACCTAGGGTACAGACTGGTAAATGGTGTTCAATCGGAGGTACTTCTTGCTAAAATTAGTTCTTGTATGAGTAAACTTTTGAGTACATAAGAGGCAGCACAGACAATCTGAACTTTGCTTGTAGGTTTATCCTCAAATAGTGGCCTCGTGCTGAGGGAGGTTTGAGCAACTTGGCCACTACTTTCATCCAACTAGTTTACTGGCTCATCTTGATCCTGTATCTCGCCAAAATTCCACATTGCAGACGAGAAAGGAGGTGGTTGAGAAAATGAACCACCCAAATTTTTTGTGCAGTTCAACTGAAATGGAGCATCCTTGGCATGCAGACTGATTAAGTGCCAGATGAATATACGCGTCAACCAACTTGTCTGGAATCTTTGGACTCCATGCCATATAGTTCGCTACCATATGTGCCGATAACCAAAAGGCACAAGTTGGGACCAAAGACTGGACTGCATGGGCTATGCACCAAGCAATATTTTTGGCGTTCACTCTCCTAATACTTGGAGTTTGACAATTGGTTGACGCCGGTTGATACTCGAATGAATATAGGCACTTCTTGTCAACATCGATGCTTGTCTGAGTGAACTTTGGAGTACATAGCAGCAGCATAAGTACCTGTCCATCTGATCATTTTGTGCAGTTCTACTGAAATCACCCGATGTGATGATTTGCCTGCGAGTTCAGGCTCCAAATTACTCCTTTATGAAATCGGAAAACAGTAGCACAATACCAAATTACCAATACATATGACAGGCACAATAATCAGGATAATGACCAGTACCAACCTGTGTGAGGTAGCATATCAATTACTATTTCCTTTGACTGGAAGCCGAGATAAGCCAAACGACTGACAGCAAAGGAAGAAAGCAAGCGGAGATTAGCAACTGAGAGGAAAGGACGGAAGCTGTCGAGGCAATGAACACACGAAGTTTTTGTGCAGTTCCACCAAAATCGAGCATCCCTGTTGGCACATATATTGAGAGAGTGAGATTACTGTAATAGTGGGACTAGTTGATGAAACATACACTAACAAATAGAAGCACCATCATTATCTTAATGGGTAAAGTTAGCAACATAGTAGTCTTGCTTAAAGATAGGTATTAGTTTATTTAATCAGTGCCAATTAGCTCAACTCAACACTCAAAGCATTGCCATTTATCATTGGTTGCAAAACATTAACATGCAAAGATAAAGGAGTTTCTCATGACAGTAGCACGATACAAATAGAGATGACAGCAAACTAATATGGATGAAGGCCTTAGGCCCGTACCAACCTGAGAAAAAAAGCTTATTCATGTAGCCCCATAAGAGATGATAAAGCACTCACTGGAATCACACAATAGTATATATTTTTGTGCACTTCAAATGTATGGTTGAAATCACTCTTGTTTACCAGTGCTGAGATTATATCGAAAGATTATCAAGAACTTCCAGCAGAGTTAAAGCACTGGCTGGGATACAGTTCATTGTATTGTCTTGTGTAGTTCCACTAAAATGTATGATTGGCACAACATGATCCCTGTTTGCACAAGTAGGAACAAGGTGAAACCTTCATTAGCTTAGTGAGAAAGGATAGGAAGACATTAGCATATTACTCAAACAGTAGCATCAAATTCATGACGGACAATACGCAAAACATTGCCTCATTGAACCAAAGGCAATAAATTGACATGCAAAACAATAGCACTATTATGTCATGACACTAATAATATTCCCTCCCTGCTCCACCACATGATTCACCTCCATAGACAAACATACACACGTACATGATTCAGCATAGGGTCCTACTAAAGATTTGTTTAACTCCAACAGAAAAATTAGGCAGTAATAAATTAGTGGTACTTAAGTACTCCTAATTAATTAAGTGAGACAACAGAAGTGGAACGACTCCCTGGAGGATCGTCTCAGATGTAAGGTAGTCGTTGCCGGAGCCCTTGAATGGCCTCGAATGAGGCCTCTGGCTTCAACAAGATCGCCTTGGCACTATTTATTCTTCTTCTTCTTCATGCTCTGTTTCTCTTTCTCCTCACCAGTTGGTGAAACCAAGTACATGATTGGCCTTCTAATTCAGAATTGGTTTTGTCTGTGAGGGAGTACAAGTATACTAGTAAAAAATAGCATTATTTTCTCAGCAGCCGGCAAGACCCGCCCGCGGCAGACGCGGCCTGTCGGCTCCGTACCTAGCCAGTCGACGGGGCCCACCAGTCGGCGGGCCCCAGCAGTCGGCGGAGAAGACGGAGGTCGGAGACACTGACGGCTGGGCCCGCGTCCAGTCAGATTACCATTGTACCCCTGGGGGGTAGGCCTATATAACCCCCCAGGGCACCCATGCAAAGGGTTGGAATCCATTAGCCCTAGACCAGATCATATAGGAGGGAGAGAGCTAGCCTTGCCCTCTCCTACCTCCAGAAAACAGCTCAAGGAGCAATTGTGTAAACATCTTGCCATAGTGATCATGCGGAGACCCCGCAGAGCAGAAGTAGGGGTATTATCTCCCCGGAGAGCCCTGAAGCTGGGTAAGATTCGTTGGCGTACATGTCTACGCCTCATCCCGTTTCCAGGCACCGGCGATGTTCTACTCGCCCCCACCATGATAAGCCATCCTTTGGCATATGTCGCACCCAACCCCCGACATTTGGCGCCCACTGTGGGGCCTGGTGCACCGTCGTCCGGAGACTTGTTCTGGACGGGAACCCTTTTCCTCCCTGGCGAGCACAGCCAGCCAGGCACGCCAGACAGAGTTTGTGCCGACGCGCTGCACGGTGTTGAGATCGCCTGCGCTGCTAGCCGCCTCGCCGAACTTGTTGGCGAGGTTCGCATCACCGACGAACCTGCATCCGACGCAGGCACGGGCGGCCCCGAGAGCCTCCTCGCGGGCCTCCTCGATCAACTCCACGTCGCCGATGAGCCTGCCGTGGACTTGGAGTCTGTAGGCTCCACCGACCCGATGTTGGTCGACTCCAACACAACATCGCCGCGTTCCCCACTAATGTGGTGGTCTACGACGAGCCCCTCCCTCATGCGGAGAGCGACGGAAGCACCGTCACCGAGGTGCTCGTCATCAGTCATGACGAGCCCTCTGGCGGAGGAGCGCATGACCCGCTTGGCGCGGCGCTGCAAAACCTGACTGCGCCCATTCTGGAAGACGTTGACGCTGAGACATTGGAGGCGCGCCTCCTTCAGCTGGTCGAAGGTGCGAAGAAGCTGGCTAGCATGAGACGCTTGTCAGAAGCCTACCAGCGAGAGATGGATCGCGCTGTTGGCGGCTTGCCAGCCCCAGCTGGGCCCAGCCGCCTTGGCACGGTCCAGCAGCACGGCGTAGCCATCGCCAACCTGTTTGGGGCAAGACGCCCTATGTATGCTACACCTGCGGAGAACATTCGAGCCGCCCAGGCGGCGGCGGATGAGCTGGACAATTTCGAGGGTGAAGAGCGTCGCCTGATGGTGGAGCGAGTCCAACGGCTCCTCGACGTGGCTGCCACATAGAACGAGGCCGGCTGCCGCTCAGAGGCGCCGCAGTGGCAAAACGATGACCTTCACCGAGACCAAGGCGCGACGTCTCGAACGCCGACTGGCGGCGCTCGAGGAAGAAAAGACCAGGATCCGACTGTCAGCCACAGTCGGACTCACATCACCATAGAGCGCGACCGAGACGGCCGCCCGAGAGCAGTGGAATGACGGGACGACTGTCCGCCTCCTCCTCCTCGCAGGGAAAGGCGATTCTCCCCGCCGCCTGTTGATCATCCGACTCTTGGCGACCGCCTTGGCCGCCGAGAGGGAGTCGGGGAAAATGATGCCCGCCACCGGATTGACCGGCTTCACCGATCCCTGGCGCTGGAAGAAGAAGACGAGTTGGGTCCGCCTTGTTTCGGGCCCCGCATTCGAGACGAGCCCTTTCCCAAAGGGTTCACGCTCCCAAGAGACACGCCCAAGTACACCGGCTCCGTGAAGCCGGAAGACTGGCTAGTCGACTACTCCACGGCTGTCAGCATAGCGAACGGCAACAAGCGTGTCGCCGTAAAGTACGTTCCGCTCATGCTCCAGGGCACGGCCCGGACATGGCTGAACAGCCTGAAGCCCCGCAGCATCAACAGCTGGGTCGACTTCACTGAAGCATTGATCCGCAACTTCACCAGCACGTACAAGCGTCCTCCCAAGCCTCGTCAGCTCTCCTTGTGTGTGCAAGGTCCCGACGAGTCGACTCGCGACTACCTCACGCGTTGGGCCGATCTTCGGAACTCCTGCGAGGGCGTGCACGAGGTGCAGGCTATCGAGTACTTCACCGCCGGGTGCAGAGAAGGCACCCTCCTCAAGCACAAGCTCCTCTGCGATGAGCCAGAAACCCTCGACGAGCTGTTGATCGTAGCAGACAAGTATGCCACGGCCGACTCCTCCATGAAGGCGAAGATTCAAGTTAGCGCAAGTGGCAAAGTGGCCCCTCAGGATCCAAAAACTCCGGCAGGAGATGCCAGTCGGCGGCAACAGCAGAATGACCACAAGCGCAAGGCCCTGCAGCCGGCTTCTAGTAGCCGGCAGGTCGCGACAGTTGAAGACCAGTAGCCGGATGGGCAGCCTCTGCCCAAGCGACAGAAAGGCGGCAAGCCCAACTGGTTGCCGGCTTTCTCCTACGAGCAGACTCTGGATGGACCTTGCAAGTTCCATAGCGGCGTGAAGCCGTCAAATCAAACCACCCGGAAGTGGCACTGGCTCACCAGGATTGCCAAGGGAGATGGCCTCCTACCTCCCCGCCTGCTGGGCAGCCGCCTCCGCCTCCGCCCCAGCAGCCGGCTGTTAGGCCAGTCGGCGCAGTACAAGACGAATACCCCGAAGAACACGGAGCCTACGTGGTGTTTACCAGTATGGCTGATGATCGATGCAGCAGGCGGCTGCAGCGATAAGAGGTGAATGCAGTAGCATCAGATACGCCAGAGTTCATGCACTGGTCCGAAAAGCCTATCAGCTAGAGCAGGGCTGATCATCCAGAAGTGATGCCGAGTTCGGGCTCTTATGCCTTGGTCTTGGATGCCACCTTTGCCACGGATAGACGAGATGCTCGTTTCTCACGGGGCCTGATAGACGGAGGCAGCAGCATTAACATCCTGTACAAGGACACCATGGAGAAATTAGGAATCAAGCAAAGACAGCTTTAGAACAGCCGGACTGTGTTCCACGGCATTGTTCCTGGGCTTTCCTGCTCACCAATCGGCAAGATCCTGATGGACGTCCTCTTCGAAGACAAAGATCACTTCCGCCGAGAGTCAGTTTGGTTTGAGGTGGTGGACCTTGAGAGCCCATACCATGCACTACTGGGCCGACCCGCCTTGGCCAAGTTCATGGCGGTCCCCCACTACGCCTACTTCAAAATGAAGATGCCCAGCTCGAGGGGAATTCTAACTGTAGCCGGCGACTACTGGAAGTCGTCTGCCTGTGCGACTAAGAGCAGTCAGCTAGCCGAGTCCCTGGTAATCGCAGCCGAGAAGCGGCTCCTGGAACGGGTTGTGGCGATGGCTGGCAAGCAGCCAGAGGTGTCGCCCAACCCAAAGGAGTCGGAAGCTGAGGGTTCGTTCAAGCCGGCCAAGGAGACAAAGAAGATACCCTTGGATCCGGAGCATCCAGAGAGGTACGCTGTCGTAGGCGCAAACCTCGACAGCAAATAGGAAGGCGAGCTCGTCGATTTCCTCAGTGAGAATCGGGACATCTTCGCATGGTGCCCCAAAGACATGCCAGGTGTACCGACGGAATTCGCTGAGCACAAGCTTCATGTCCGATCTGATGCAAAGCCGGTCAGGCAGCCCCTGCACCGCCTATCAGAAGAGAAGAGAAGAGTTGTCGAAGAAGAAATAGCCCGGCTCCTAGCGGCTGGCTTCATTATGGAAGTATTCTTTCCAGAGTGGCTAGCCAATCCGGTCCTGGTACTGAAGAAGAACAAGCAGTGGCGAATGTGTATTGACTACACGAGCCTCAACAAGGCCTACCCCAAGGACCCATTTGCTTTGCCAAGAATTGATCAGGTGATAGACTCCACAGACGGATGCGAGCTGTTGAGCTTTTTGGATGCATATTCAGGATATCACCAGATCAAGCTGAACCCGGCTGACAGACTAAAGACCGCCTTCATCATGCCGTTTGGAGCCTTCTGCTACCTCACCATGACGTTCGGCTTGAGGAATGCCGGCGCCACCTTTCAGCGTTGCATGCAGAAGTGCCTCCTCAAGCAACTCGGGAGAAACGCCCACATCTACGTGGACGATGTGGTGGTGAAGACGGAAAAGCACGGAACGCTGCTGGAAGACCTCAAGGAGACCTTTGAGAACCTGCGCCGATTCCAGATCAACCTCAACCCTGAGAAGTGCGTCTTCGGAGTACCAGCCGGCCAACTCCTTGGCTTCCTGCTCTCTGAACGCGGCATAGAGTGCAACCCCGTGAAGATCAAGGCCATTGAGAGGATGGAGGTACCCAGCTGACTGCTGGACGTGCAAAAGTTCACCGGCTGCTTGGCGTCCTTATACCAGCTCATGAAGAAGACCACTTTTTCGAGTGGAACCACAAGGCGGACGAAGCTTTTCTCCAGTTGAAGAAGATGCTGACTACTCCACCCATTCTGGCAGCTCCGACTCCTAAGGAACCTATGCTCCTCTACATCGCCTCCACCAGCCGGGTAGTCAGCACAGTCATTGTAGTGGAACGCAAGGAGGAAGGCAAGGCATTACCTGTCCAGAGACCGGTATATTACCTGAGCGAAGTACTGTCGGCCTCCAAGCAGAACTATCCCCACTACTAGAAGATGTGCTATGGCGTGCACTTCACCGCCAAGAAACTGAAGCCTTACTTTCAAGAGCATCCAATCACTGTGGTCTGCACGGCCCCACTTGCCGAGATCATCGGAAGCCGAGATGCTTCTGGCCGAGTGGCCAAGTGGGCCATAGAGCTGGCTCCCTACACCATCCACTACCAGCCCCGCACCGCCATCAAGTCACAAGCACTGGCCAACTTTCTCGTCGACTGGGCTGAAACCCAGTACCTACCTCCAGCGCCCGACTCCACCCATTGGCGGATGCATTTCGACGGCTCCAAGATGCGCACCGGCTTGGGAGCCGGTGTCGTCCTCACTTCCCCTAAGGCGACAAGCTCAAATACGCACTGCAAATCCATTTCGCCGCCTCCAACAACGTCACCGAGTACGAGGCGCTCATTCATGGGCTCCGGCTTGCCAAAGAACTTGGCATTCGCCGGATCCTGTGTTTTGGCGACTCGGACTTAGTGGTCCAACAGTCATCTGGCGACTGGGACGCCAAAGATGCAAACATGGCGAGTTACCATTTCCTCATGCAGCAACTCAGTGGATATTTCGAGGGGTGCGAGTTCCTCCATGTGCCAAGAAACGACAACGACCAAGCAGACGCCTTGGCACGAATCGGCTCTACCCGCCAAGCGATACCATCCGGCGTCGCCCTTCAGCGCCTCCTCAAGCCGTCTGTCAAGCCTTCGTCAGAATTAGACTCCATCTTCATGCCGGCTCCTCCCGGAGAAGTCGGATCTGACTCCAGAGCCCCAGCAGACGGTACGAGGATTTTGGCAGATGGCTCCAAAGGCACCACAATCGAAGCCGGCCCAGGGACTGCAGTACCCGGCCCGGCGACTACGGCGGAGGGCTCGAAGACTCTAGAACTCAGCCCAAGAGCCGCACCAGTCAGCCTGGGGACTTCATTAACCCAGCAAGCGGTTGTTGACTCCAACCAGCCGCCTCCCGGCCCAGCCGCCATCGTCCAAGTCGCAGTTCTGGCAGTCGAAGAAATAGCAGCACCCTCATGGGCCCAGCCCATCCTCAAATTCCTGGTGAGCAAAGAGCTGCCGACTGATGAAACCTCAGCTCGGCAAGTACAACGCCGAGCGGTAGCCTACACCATAGTCAACAGAGAGCTGGTCAGGCGCAGCGTCACTGGTGTCTACCAGCGCTGCGTAGAGCCAGAGCAAGGCCAAGCAATTCTCAAATACATCCATCAAGGCGACTGCGGCCACCATGCGGCTTCAAGAGCACTCGTTGCCAAAGCCTTTCGACATGGTTTCTTCTGGCCGACTGCCTTAGAAGAGGCCAATGAATTGGTCCAAAAATGCAAAGGGTGCCAGAAGTTCAGCTCCAAGCCACACCAGTCGGCTTCTGCACTCAAGACCATCCCCATTGCCTAGCCTTTCGCAGTTTCGGGCCTAGACATGGTGGGACAATTCAAGATGGCACGAGGTGGCTTAACTCACTTACTTGTCCCAGTGGACAAGTTCACCAAGTGGATAGAAGCAAAGCCAATCAAGAAACTGATCGATCCGACTGCCGTGACTTTCATCTCCAATATCACAATTCGGTACGGCATACCACATAGCATCATCACCGACAACGGCACAAATTTTGCCAAAAGTGCCTTGGCCGGTTTTTGCGCAACACAGGGCATCCAACTGGACCTAGCATCCGTCGCCCATCCAGAGTCAAACGGCTAGGTGGAGTGAGCAAACGGCCTCATCCTGTCCGGCATCAAGCCCCGACTGGTCGAGCCTCTGAAGCGCTCGGCTGGCTGCTGGCTTGATGAGTTGCCAGCCATCCTCTGGAGTCTGCGCATGACTCCAAACAAGTCAACCGGCTTCACGCCTTTCTTCCTCGTCTACGGTGCCGAAGCCGTCATCCCAACGGACATAGAGTTTGACTCACCGTGAGTCACCATGTACATCGAGGAGGAAGCAGAAGAAGCACGTCAAGATGGCGTCGATCTGCTGGAAGAGGGCCGGCTGTTGGCATTCAGCCGGTCCAGCATCTACCAGCGGAGCCTGCGCCGATACTACAATAGGAAGGTCAAACCGAGATCTTTCCAAGAGGGCGACCTTGTGCTTCGACTGATCCAGCGAACAGCCGGCCAGCACAAGCTGTCGGCACCTTGGGAAGGCCCTTTCATCATCAGCAAAGTGCTGGGCAACGACTCCTACTACCTGATTGACGCTCAGAAGCCCCGAGCACGCAAGAGGGACGACTATGGCAAAGAGATAGAGCGGCCATGAAATGCAAATCTCCTCCGAAGATTTTACAGGTAATGCAGTATGTACCATGCTACCTTTTGTATTAAAGTACCAAGACTTCGGGGCCCCCGAGACGAGCTCGAGGACTGCCCTCTTTTGTCTATATGATAAAATTTATGCCTACGAGTGTGTTACTCTTTGTTATGCCGCTTGGCACCGGGCTCGACAGGTCGGCCCGGGGACTTGCCGCCTTGCACTATGAAATGCTTCCTGCAGCCGGACAAGTAGTGTGTGACGCCTAAGCCGTCTCCTGTCAGAAGCCGCAGCTCGCAGAGCGACTGTACGGCGGGCAGGGGTAAGGTAGAATGGGCGTTCGCATGAAAAATGGCTAAGGACTCAAAGCATAAAACATAGCTTAAGATGGCTTCCAGCCTTCCTTTTACTAACCGACTATTAAGCAGTCGGCTCATCGCTTTCTGTTCAAATTGCTAAAAAAACTCTAAAATGGCTAAGTACTTGCCTTCCCAAAAGTAGCCAAACATTTGACCCAACGGCAGTCCGCAGAGCGGCTGTCGGACCGGCAAGACAGGAAACTAAGGGAAAGCGGCAAAGGAAAAAAGCCAAAAGAGCAATGAGCAAGAAAAGATAGAACTCGGATAAATATTTACATAGCATAGGCCCTTGGCCGAATCTTCGAGCAGAAGTTCAAAATACACCCCGCGGGTGGAATTGTGCGAATTAACAAGTCCTTCAAGATTACTAAAGCAGATAAAATAAAGATAAGGCGGCAACCTAAGATGCAGCAAACGGATTCGGAGGGTCAGAGGAGGCGGCAGCGTCAGGCGTTGGGGCGGCCGGCTGGGCAGTCTCGGCTTGATCGCCTCCGGCGGTAGTTGGCTCGGTCACACGCGGCTCGTTGCTAGAGGCGCGGTCGAGCTGAGGCTGGCCGTCCGCTCCGTCTTCTGGTGCTTCCGTCTCGCCTTCGTCCTCCGCCTCGCCTTCCTCCTCGACGCTGGAGCCGATCACCTCCGCCGAGTCCTCGCCGTAGTCTGGGTTCATCCCAAACCACTCCGGCGGTACCTCCTCGCCGTCTTCAGACCGCTCGGGGACGAAGACGCTGGTATCGGTGTACTCGGCCATCGCTGCGGCACGCTTGACGAGGGCGTCTTCCGCGGCTGCCAGCTCTGGCTGGGCCTCTGACCGAAGTGTGGCCAGCCGGTCTAGATCCCGCCCCGGATACCATGCCTTGACGAACTCCAAGTCCCGACGCGCTCCAGCTTGGGCCGAGGAACCCTTCCAGGCCTCAAGACGACCAGCCACGAACTCAAGCCAGTCGGCAGTCAGGCTCGGGGTGCGTGGAGCCTGCATGTCCGGCCACAGGGCGGCATTCTCCTGAGCGCCGACACGTTGAAGCCGGCGCAGCATCCGGTGAGTCGGCCGAAGGAGAGCCTCGATGCCCAGGATATGCTCATCAAGGGTTCGGGGGGCGTCGGCGGCGATCTCTGCACCTTCCGCCCTTCGACCTTCGCGGTCAGCCTCGATGGCTTGGATGGCGGCCTGCGAGTGCCCAGGGAAGAAGTCTGCCAAGACGGAAGAAACGAAGAAACAAGTCAAAAACCGGGAGTCGGCATGATTTATAATTGGCAGCTAGAAGAAAGAAAGTAAAGAAGCTCACCATCAACGATGTCTTCAATCTCATGGAATCCGGAGGTCAGCATCGCCTCTCTGTCAGTCCAGGAGGAGTGCTCGCTCGCGAACTCGGCCAGGAGGGCGGTTTCCGCCTCTTCTGCCTCCTTCTACGTCTTCGAAAGCAGCTCCTTCTGCTCTGCCAATTGAGTGGCCAGCGGATCGCGCTCTGTGGAGAGCTTGCTGCACTCCTCCCCCTTGGCGCGCAACGCGGAGTTGGCTTCGCTCAGCTGCTGTTGAAGAACAGCGTTGGCTTCTGAAGAGAAGGAAGAAAGAAGGTATTAAGTCATCAGTAAAGAAGGTCGCTGGGGAGATCCGGCCCGACTGCTCAGCAGTCGGCCCGAATCTCGGGGACTACAGCCCGCGGGTGCGCCAGCGTGCCTCGTGAAGAAGAAAAAGAACTTACTCTGGCTCTCCAATAAGTCGGCAGTCCGCTTGCCCAGCTCTTCAACGTTGCAGTTGAAGGCGGTGACACGGAGGTTGTGGTATTCCTGCAACAAGTATTTCAGACAAAAGTTAGTACCCAAGAACTCACCAATTGGAGTTCCGGGCCGCCTGCTCAGCAGCCGACCTGAAACTCGAGGACTACACCCAGTGGGTGCGCTGGCGCGCCCCCACAGAGAGGAACAAAAACAAGGAAAAAAAGAGGACCAAAGAGAAGCATACCCGGACGGCTGCTCGCGACGCCAGGTACGCCTTGGTGCAATTCTGGATCGCGTCGCCCTCAGCTCGCAGCTTCGTCTGGACATCTAGAAGCGCCTGGTTCAGCGGCCCCGTGCCGCCTCCTCGCACCCACCCAATGGGCGCGGCGCTCGTCGCTTCGGCATCTGGGATCGCCGAGCTGGCGGTGCCGGTCTCCAGGGGGCGTGGCGCCGAAGTCGCCTTCTCAAGACAGCGGCGCGTTGGCGAGCCGACATGAAGAAGTAGCCTCGCCACGGCCTCGTCTTCGGTCGGCGGCACCGGCGGGACTGCCGGCTGTTCGCCTTGCGCGCTCCCAGACGGCGGCGGAGGTGGTGGCGGAACGATCACGTCCGGCGTGGAGGAGTCGCTGCCTTACCTCTCCAGGACGGGGTTCTCGCCGCCGGCTTCCCCAGTCTGCCCCGTGAACTCCGGAGGCGGCGGCGCAGAGTTCAGCGGGGTGACGAACACCGCCGATTGGTGGCGTGCGGCCTCCTCAGCCTGCCGCTTCGCCACGGCGGCGGCTTCGGCCTCGGCCAGCTTCTTCTTGGCGGAGGCCTCCGCCTTATCGACCTCCACCTTCTCCAGGCGGGCGGCCTCTTTCTCGTTGCGCTTCTCCTGCGCATTCCACTCCATCGCCTCCCGAAGGTCGGCGGCAGGGTCAATCCGCCGAGTGGAGGCGGACGTCTCCGCTGACCCCATGACGGAGGCGGCGGCGACCCTCTCAAGAGTGAGGAGAGCCCTGAAGCAAGGGAAGCAAGTAAAAGACTCAGACAAAGCTACAGAGAAAGAATAAAGCGTCAAGACGGAATACTCACGCGGAGACCAGCGGCGGCTTCTTCACTTCCTTACGGAAGCCGATGGCCTTCGCAGCCGCCTCGTCCCGTCGGGTCGCCGCAGCCGAACTCTTGGGCTTCTTCGGCCGACTGCCGAACAAAGTCGGCACGGCCCGGCACTTCTTCCCGCCGCCCAGAGCACCCGGCGCGGCAGAAGAGCCCGCACCAGGATGGCTGGCTCCTGGCCGGGGGCGGGGGGCGACCTCCTCATCATCGTCAGGCCAGTCCTCTAGACTAGCCCCGAGCCGCGGGCCGCCTCCTCCCTCGGCGTCGTCTTCCAAAGCCACCGCCCCCAGATCGGGGTCGTCGACGTCGCTCTCCGCCCGGTCGGCAAGGAACTCACGGGCCGGCCCCGAGGTGTCGGCTGGCGGATGGAGAAGGGGATTCTGACCAAGGACGACTGGTCAGGTCGCACAAAAACAGAATCGGCAAGAAAGAAGACAACTCGAAGAAAGAAAGAAAGGGCAACTCACTATAGGTGGGGGGTTGGCGCGGGAGTACGGCTCCTTGCCGAACCGCCAGTCCTCCAGCAGCTTGCTATCCGAGAGGTAGTTCACCATGTAGGCCACCTCCTCGTGAGGCATGTCCTTGGTTCACATTCGACTCGGATCACGGCGCCCGCTCATTTGGCATATCATGTGGGGGCGGCCTTGGAGCGGGAGAACTCGGCGCGCCACGAAGGCGGCCAACAGGTCCGGACCAGTCAGGCCTTCCGACTGCGTCAGCACTCGGAGTCAGGTGACGGCACAGGCTCCTGCAGGCGTCAGCGACTTGGCCCGGTATGACCAGTAGGGCAGTCTCCCAGCCAGCGGGCCGGCTTCGAAAGACGGCAGGTTGACCCAATCGCCCCTCGCAAAGACGCTCTTGATGTAGAAGTACGAGCGCTGCCAAATCTCCGCCGACTTTATCAGCTTGATGGTGGGGAAGGGGTTGTCGGCCCCCAATCTCCGCACGGCGATGAAAGCGCCGCATTGTGCCGGCACGCCTGCAGCCTGGGTGCCGAGCTTGGAGAAGAAGAACTCCCCCCAAAGCTCGAGGGTGGGGAGGACTCCGAGGAAGCCTTCGCACAAGGCCACGAAGGCGGACAGCAGCAGCACCGTGTTGGGCGTGAGGTGGTGCGGCTGGTGGCCGTAGAATTCCAGAAAAGAGCGGAAGAAGCTGCTCGCCGGCAGCCCCAATCCGCGCAGGCAGTGCGAGCGGAAGATGACCCGCTCGCCCTCCTCCGGTGCAGGGGAAATCTCCCCCTTCGGCAAAAGACGCACCCACACGTGATCTTCGTCGGGGAGACGACGAGTCTTGCGGAGGAACTCGATGTGGTCATCGTGCACTTCTGAGCCGTCCCAGGTGCCGGAATGCACCGAGGGAGGCGCGGCGGCAGAAGATGAACTCATCACGAGCTGATCGCCGCGGTGTTCGGCAAAGCTTGGGTGCGCGGCGGAGCAAGGAAGAAGAAGAAAGAGAAGAGCAAGGAGTAGTGGGAAGGAGGGGCACGCGTGCTCTGCCGCGCCCCCTCCTCCCGCTACTTATAGCCTCATGGGCTGCGAAGCGGAGGGGGTGGGCATGGGATTTACTGCGCCCACGACCCCCACGTTTCCACGACAAAGTTACTGCGCGCAGTAACTTCACCAGAATCCCAACCGTCAGCGCGGGCCACAGCGGATCCGCTCGAGGGCCGAGGCGCGGTAGTGGCGGGCCCCTCCTACGGGCCTGTCTCGTCACGCCCGTAGGCTGGCAAACTAGCCTGGCCGCGCGCTGCCACGTGATGGGCCCGGAACGGGCGGCAGCCTGGAAGCTTAGCCGGCACGCTACTTGGATCCCGCTAAGACGTTCGAAATACTGTGCAAAGTCAGAGTTGGGCGAGTCCAACTCCTTCAAGTCGTCCCGACAGAAATCAAGCAAGAACCATGTGTCGAGTACCCAGAGAGAGAAATTGCTGAGGCTTCTCGGGCGATCGTCCACGGCGCCTCATCAGCTTCGGGGACTACTGTCGGAGTAATGGGCCACAGGTCGGCTAAACCGAGCCCCAGATCACCTTTCAAGACATCGGGGCAGGCTGCGCCCCTCAAGACCCCAGGACGAAGAGCCGCCTTCTGAGAAGTTGGCGGCAAGACAGCCGACTGCCCACTCGCGGCCGAGTCTTGTTGACGACTTCAGGATAAGCCAACTCCTGACTGGCGACTTCCAGGGAAGACGGCTTTGGGGAGTCGGCCCGCGACTCCAACAAACCCCATGCCCTCATCAAGAGGGACGAGACGGGAAGTGGCTACAGTCAAGCCCACTCACACCCCTTACCAGGGGCAGGCATGGCTACAGCACGCCGTACCCGGGAAGATCTCCGTGCGGCGTGGCACTGTTGCCGTGCCGGGCCTGACATCAGCACCAAAGGACCGAATCCTGTGCCCACGACGGCTTGTCTGTATGACCCTGGGGCGGTGGGTTCAACCAACCAGTGGGACCCCAAGAGACGGCAAGTGCACCCCCAGTTGGACCAGTTGGGAGTCGGCCCCCGAGAGTCGGCCAGATCCTCCCGCGGGCCCGCGCGCCATTAATCAGATGTGACGGAGAGTGGTAATAGTGATCGCCCGCCAGGCGGCGGGGCTGTTGCCACGACTCCATGACCAAGCCCGTGTCATCAGAAGCACGGCTACAGTAATCAGCAGCCGGCAAGACCCGCCCGCGGCGGACGCGGCCTGTCGGCTCCGTACATAGCCAGTCGGCGGGGCCCACCAGTCGGCGGGCCCCAGCAGTCGGCGGAGAAGACGGAGGTCGGAAACACTGACGGCTGGGCCCGTGTCTAGTCAGATTACCATTGTACCCCTGGGGGTAGGCCTGTATAAACCCCTCAGGGCACCCATGCAAAGGGTTGGAATCCAGTAGCCCTAGACCAGATCATATAGGAGGGAGAGAGCTAGCCTTGCCCTCTCCTACCTCCAGAAAACAGCTCAAGGAGCAATTGTGTAAACATTTTGCCATAGTGATCATGCGGAGACCCCGCAGAGCAGAAGTAGGGGTATTATCTCCCCGGAGAGCCCTGAAGCTGGGTAAGATTCGCCGGCATGCATGTTTACGGCTCATCCCATTTCCAGGCACCGGCGACGTTCTACTCGCCCCCACCATGATAAGCCATCCTTTGGCATATGTCGCACCCAACCCCCGACAACCAATGTTTATTTGCTAATTAATAGCATTGCATGCAGTGAACTAGCCATTGCAAGTCATTAAAAGCATGCACACATCTAATCTCTTATTGGTTGATATGTCAAGAAACAAGAAACAACGTAGAAGTTAATGCACCGTGCCTAAGTGTTTTGGGACTATTTGGTTTTCATAAGATGACTTACACACCTAGATGGAGGGAGTAGTATAGCCCTGTAAACCGGAAAGGAGCATTTGCCTTTCTAGAGATTTCAACAAGTGACTAGACTACACCGTGTGCAATACTCCCTCCCTTCCGGCTTATAGGGCTCAAATCTCAAATCTCATGAACCAAGGCATTTTGCGATTGGAGGAATGTATCTCGTACTTTACAAAACTACCCTAATTAAACTCATGCATTAATTACATAGTTCTCTCGTTTTCCTCTCCGCCTTGGCTGCGGTGCACATGCGGGACATTTCAAAGCATCCGGGCCCGCGTGCCATCCACCAAATCACAGCGAGGTGATACAGTCGAGACTCACCTGTCACCCCGGTGTGGCCGTCATGACCCGTCATATCACAAAACCCACACCTTTACCAGTAGTGGTAAGGTGGCCTCCAAGTTGGACTGGACGAAGCAACCATCATTTCACTGGAACACTCGTTCAAGCCATTTCTTCCCTTTCTTGAAGAAAACCTCACTCCAGGCTACTCACTTCTGCCATTTTTCTTTTGTACGGACGAAGGAACGGTGGGAAAATCAGTTATGCTACTATATTTTCATTCCAAGAATCTTCTTTTTGCGAAGCACCGACCGATTCTCACATCCTATTCTTTTCCCGTTTTCATTGCGATTGTGGTTTCCTTTTGATTGCTTTTTGTTTGTCAGTTCGTTGATGGAGCCTGGAGCACTAGGCAAAGAGTTGCCGGCGGACAACCCACTTGAGACAATGATCTCCAGGAAGCGATCACCGACCAACGAGTTGACCATGTTGGTGGGCCAACCCCTGGAGACGAAGAACTCCAAGAAACAAGCACTGGCCAAAGAGTTGAGGACGTTGGTGGACGAACTCCTCAAAGAAAGTTGGAAGAACATCAAGGGCCCCACCGTGCCTACCCCGGGAACTCTGATTGCCACCTATGTGAGGCTCAAGACCGAGTTTGAGGAGATAGTCGCCATTGAGAAGCAGTATTCCCCTGGCAAGGTGATGGCCCCCATCGAGGACGAGGAGATGGCCCCTGGAGGGATGAGATCCCCCGGTGAGCTGCACAAGGTAAAAAATAATGGGTTATTACCACAGTTGTGGTTTTTGATTATTTGCAATCCTTCAGGGTAGTTTGCATTGCCCCATGTTTAATTACCAGAATGATGCGTGTTATCAAACCATATTAGGGCTAGTGCACTGTCTTGTGTGGGCGGATCTTGCTACTTTTGTTTGATAGTGAATCATGTGAACCCTCTCCGAGTTATGGAAACAGATGTATCCTCACCAACTTTTGATGTAATATATGGCATGCTTAGATGTAAGTTTGAACTGTTTATCATATCAGCAGGGCTTGTTTGATGATTCTTGGTGTTAGTAGGCTAGCTACTGTGCGAGCTATAGTACTTTCAAAACACTCACCGAGGAGAAACGTTGGGGCTAATGAGCTCGTGGTACGCTTATACTTATCCCTTGTTGATCGACCAATAGCCCTAGCTCCTAAAATTGTAGGCTTAGCGATCGATCAGACAATAGTCGACATACATTCAGGCCTCATTTGGTTCATAGGGTAGGAAAATCATAGAAAAAGTACAGAGAACGTGCAACACAAAATCATAGCAGTGCAGAGACGTACTCCCTCCGTTCCAAAATAGATGACCTAGGCGGGCTAGGTTGGTCTAGTGGGTTTCAGTGATATGATGTGGTATAGTGCCGTCCAGCCTTCGCGTGTGGTAGCAGTATTGCAGGTACAGTAAGTTTTCTTGAAGAAGCAGAATTCAACGAAGTCATGATGGTTCCTTCATCCGAACAACTTACAATGGGAAAGGTTGGGCCTGCGATACGACCGGGGTAGACCAGGATAATTTTGTGCATGGCAGGTGGACCAGGATGGTCGACGTCCCACATGTCGGCGAATGAAAGTATTCTTTCCGATATAGAGGACGAGCAACGAGTATTCATTGTTTATTTTTTCTGAAAGCTATTGTCTCCACTATTACGACGGAGGAGTGTGAAACACGGCTGAGGGAGTCCTGGATTAGGGGGTCTCCGGATAGCCGGACTATATCTTTCGGCCGGACTGTTAGACTATGAAGATACAAGATTGAAGACTTCTTCTCACGTCCGGATGGGACTCTACTTGGTGTGGAAGGCAAGCAAGGCAACACGGATATGTATATCTCCTCCTTTGTAACCGACCTTGTGTAACCCTAGCCCTTTCCGGTGTCTATATAAACCGGAGGGTTTTAGTCCGTAGGACAACATACAATCATACCATAGGCTAGCTTCTAGGGTTTAGCCTCTCTGATCTCGTGGTAGATCTACTCTTGTACTACCCATGTCATCAATATTAATCAAGCAGGACGTAGGGTTTTACCTCCATCAAGAGGGCCCGAACCTGGGTAAAACATCGTGTCCCCTGCCTCCTGTTACCATCCGCCTTAGACGCATAGTTCGGGACCCCCTACCCGAGATCCGCCGGTTTTGACACCGACATTGGTGCTTTCATTAAGAGTTCCTCTGTGTCGTCGCCGTTAGGCTTGATGGCTCCTTCAATCATCGTTAGCGATGCAGTCCAGGGTGAGACTTTTCTCCCCGGACAGATTTTTGTATTCGGCGGCTTTGCACTGCGGGCCAATTTGCTTGGCCATATGGAGTAGATTGAAACTTACACCGCTGGCCACCAGGTCAGGTTTGGAAGCTTAAACTACACGGACGATATCCGCGGAGACTCGATCTTCGACGGATTCGAGCCTCTGCCTTGTGCATCATGCAGTCACGATGAGTATGATTTAGCTCTACCATCAAACAGTGTTCAGGAGATCGTACCGGCAACCGCTCCAACCCTCAATTCGGAGCCAGTTGCGCCGTGGATGGACCCCTCCACGGAAGCCTTATCCTCATCGGTGATCGAGCCGAACATCGACCTTACCCTGCACGAGAGCCGTGTTGTCAAACTGCCGGATCCTTCTCCGGCCACGGACTCCGAACCGCATGCGCCCGTTCCTAGCGAATCCGATTGGGCGCCGATCATGGAGTTTACCTCCGTGGATATTTTTCAGCACTCGCCCTTTGGCGACATACTGAACTCATTAAGGTCTCTCTCCTTGTCAGGAGGATCCTGGCCGAACTATGTCCGGCAGGATTGGGATGCGGACAACAAAGAAATTCGCGCCCCACCCACCACCCATTTAGTAGCCACTGTCGATGACTTAACCGACATGCTCGACTTCGACTCCAAAGACATCGACGGTATGGACGACTATGCGGGAGACGAAGAGCAACCACTGCCCACAGGGCACTGGACAGCCACCTCATCATACGATATATACATGGTGGACACACCCAAAGAAGGCAATGGCGACGAGACAGCGGAGGATGACCCCTCCAAGAAGCAACCCAAGCGCCGACGTCAGCGGCGCTGCTCTAAGTCCCGCCAAAGAAAAAGTGGTGATACCGCACAGGAGATAATAACACTCCAGATAGTGCCGAAGACAACAACAATCCCCTCCAGCAAGATTCAGAGCAGGAGGATGGACGAGCCAGCCCTCCTGGGAGAGCGGTAGATGGAGAGGCAGAGGATGATAATTACATGCCCCCCTCCAAAGACGAGGCAAGCCTCGGCGATGACGAATTCGCCGTGCCAGAGGATCCCGTCGAACAAGAGCGCTTCAAGCGTCGGCTTATGGCCGTGGTGAATAGCCTTAAAAAAAGCAGCAGCAGCTTCAAGCTAATCAAGATCTGCTAGCTGACAGATGGACTGAAGTCCTCGCGGCCGAGGAATATAAACTCGAGCGCCCCTACAAAAGTTACCCAAAATGCAGGTTGCTACCTCGACTGGAGGAAGAAGCGTATGACGTGGCTGATCGGCCACCTCGTGGCCGTGATAGAGAGGCATTCCAGCCAAAAGCTCAGCCTGCACCCCGACACCATTCAAATAAAAAAGCATGGGGAAACACGCCAGACCTGCAAGACGTATTGGAGGACAAAGCAAAACATGCAACATCGATCTACGGATCACGAGGGCGCGCCACTATGCGATACGATAAACGTCACGCCGGATACAGTAAAAGTAAATCCGGCCGGGCCAAACACAGCGGGCAAGACCCATTTGAGCTGCGTCGCGATATAGCCCAATACAGAGGCGTCGCACACCCCTTATGCTTCACAGACGAAGTAATGGATCATCAAATCCCAGAAGGTTTCAAACCCGTAAATATTGAATCATACGACGGCACAACAGATCCTGCGGTATGGATCCAGGATTTCCTCCTCCACATCCACATGGCCCGCGGTGATGACTTACACGCCATCAAATACCTCCCACTAAAGATCAAAGGACCAGCGCGGCATTGTCTTAACAGCTTAACAGCAGAATCCATTAGCTGTTGGGAAGATCTGAAGCCGCATTCCTCGACAACTTTCAGGGCACTTATGTATGACCACCAGATGCCGATGACTTGAGCCACATAATTCAGCAGCCAGAAGAATCGCCCAGGCAATTCTGGACTCGATTCCTAACAAAGAAAAATCAATCGTCGACTGTCCGGATGCAGAGGCCCTAGTAGCTTTCAAACACCACATCCGCGATGAGTGGCTAGCCCTGCACCTTGGTCAGGAAAAGCCAAAATCTATGGTAGCCCTCACAAAACTCATGACCCGCTTTTGTGCGGGAGAAGACAGCTGGCTGGCTCACAGTAATAATATGTCAAAGAACCACGGTACTTCGGATACCAAGGACGGCAATAGCAGGTCACATCGCAACAAACATAAGTGCCGCATTAACAGCGATAATACTAAAGATACGACAGTCAATGCCGGATTCAAAGGCTCTAAACCCGGTCAGCGGAAAATCCATTCAAAAGAGGCACTCCGGGCCCGTCCAGTTTGGACCGTATACTCGATCGCTCGTGTCAAATACATGGCACCCCCGAAAAGCCAGCCAACCACACCAACAGGGATTGTTGAGTGTTCAAGCAGGCCGGCAAGTTAATTGCCGAAGACAAAGATAAGGGGCCACATAGCGATAACAAGGAAGAGCCTCGGCAGCCGAAAACCGGGGGACAGAAGAGGTTCCCCCCACAAGTGCGGACGGTGAACATGATATACGCAACCCACATCCCCAAGAGGGAGCGGAAGCATGCGCTCAGGGACGTATATGCGTTGGATCTAGTCACCCCAAAGTTTAACCCATGGTCCTCCTGTGCGATCACCTTCGATCGCAGGGACCACCCCACTAGTATCCGTCATGGCGGATTCACCGCACTGGTCCTAGACCCAATCATTGACGGATTTCACCTCACTCGAGTCCTTACGGATGGCAGAAGCAGCCTGAACCTGCTTTATCAGGACACAGTGTGCAAAATGGGTATAGACCCCTCAAGGATCAAACCCACAAAAACGTCCTTTAAATGTGTCATTCCAGGTGTAGAGGCCCATTGCACAGGCTCAATTACACTGGAAGTGGTCTTCGGATCCCCGGATAACTTCCGAAGCGAAGAATTAATCTTCGATATAGTCCCGTTCCGCAGTGGTTATCATGCACTGCTCGGGCGAACCGCATTTGCAAGATTCAATGCGGTACCGCATTATGCATACCTCAATCTCAAGATGCCAGGACCTCGGGGGGTTATTACAGTTAATGGAAACACAGAGCGCTCTCTCCGAACGGAGGAGCACACTGCGGCCCTTGCAGCAGAAGCGCAAAGTAGCCTCTCAAGGCAATCCACTGATGACCCACAAGTATAGGGTATCTATCGTAGTCCTTTCGATAAGTAAGAGTGTCGAACCCAATGAGGAGCAGAAGGAAATGATAAGTGGTTTTCAGCAAGGTATTCTCTGCAACTACTGAAATAAGTAGTAACATATAGTTTTGTGATAAGATAAATTGTAACGAGCAACAAGTAACAAAAGTAAATAAAGTGCAGCAAGGTGGCCCAATCCTTTTTGTAGCAAAGTACAAGCCGGAACAAACTCTTATAATAGGAAAAGCGCTCCCGAGGACACATGGGAATATCGTCAAGCTAGTTTTCATCACGTTCATATGATTCACGTTCGATACTTTGATAATTTGATATGTGGGTGGACCGGTGCTTGGGTGCTATTCTTACTTGAACAAGCATCCCACTTATGATTAACCTCTATTGCAAGCATCCTCAACTACAACAAAAGTATTAAGGTAAACCTAACCATAGCATGAAACATGTGGATCCAAATCAGCCCCTTATGAAGCAACGCATAAACTAGGGTTTAAGCTTCTGTCACTCTAGCAACCCATCATCTACTTATTACTTCCCAATGCCTTCCTCTAGGCCCAAATAATGGTGAAGTGTTATGTAGTCGACGTTCACATAACACCACTAGAGGCTAGACAACATACATCTTATCAAAATATCAAACAAATACCAAATTCACATGACTACTAATAGCAAGACTTCTCCCTTGTCCTCGGGAACAAACGTAATTACTCACAAAGCATATTCATGTTCATAATTAGAGGGGTAATAATATGCATATAGGATCTGAACATATGATCTTCCACCAAATAAACCAATTAGCATCAACTACAGAGAGTAATCAACACAACTAGCAACCTACTAGCACCAATCCTGGACTTTGAGACAAGAATTGGATACAAGAGATGAACTAGGGTTTGGAGATGAGATGGTGCTGGTGAATATGTTGATGGAGATTGCCCTCTCCCGATGAGAGGAGCATTGGTGATGACGATGGTGATGATTTCCCCCTCCCGGATGGAAGTATCCCCGGCAGAACAGCTCTGCCAGAGCTCTAGATTGGTTCTGCCAAGGTTCCGCCTCGTGGCGGCGGAGTCTCATCCCGGAAAGTTCCTTCTTATTTTTTTCTCATCGAAAGACTTGTAGGATCGAAAGTATGTCTAGAGGGGGGGTGATTAGACTACTTGACCAAATAAAAACTTAACCTTTTCCCAATTTTAGTTCTTGGCAGTTTTTAGCTATCTTAGGACAAGTCAAGCAATCATAACATAATTCAAGCAAGCATGCAAAGAGTTTATAGGCAGCGGAAAGTAAAGCATGCAACTTGCGAGAATGTAAAGGGAAGGGTTTGGAGAATTCAAACTCTATTGGAGACACGGATGTTTTTCCCGTGGTTCAGATAGGTGGTGCTATCCTACATCCACGTTGATGGAGACTTCAACCCACGAAGGGTAACGGTTGCGCGAGTCCACACAGGGCTCCACCCAAGGGCAACGGTTGCGCGAGTCCACACAGGGCTCCACCCACGAAGGGTCCACGAAGAAGCAACCACCCACAAAGGGTCCACGAAGAAGCAACCTTGTCTATCCCACCATGGCCATCGCCCACGAAGGACTTGCCTCACTAGCGGTAGATCTTCACGAAGTAGGCGATCTCCTTGCCCTTACAAACTCCTTGGTTCAACTCCACAATCTTGTCGGAGGCTCCCAAGTGACACCTAGCCAATCTAGGAGACACCACTCTCCAAGAAGTAACAAATGGTGTGTAGGTAATGAACTCCTTGCTCTTGTGCTTCAAATGATAGTCTCCCCAACACTCAACTCTCTCTCATAGGATTTGGATTTGGTGGAAAGAAGATTTGAGTGGAAAGCAACTTGGGAAGGCTAGAGATCAAGATTCTTATGGTAGGAATGGAATGTCTTGGTCTCAACACATGAGTAGGTGGTTCTCTCTGAGAACATATGAGTTGGAATGGTGTGTGTGTTCTGATGGCTCTCTCTTCAAATGAGAAGGAGGTGGAGGGGTATAAATAGCCTCCACACAAAATCCAACCGTTACACACAATTTACCAATCTCGGTGGGACCGAATCAGAAAACTCGGTCTGACCGAAATAGCAAACCTAGTGACCGTTAGGAATTTCGGTGGGACTGACATGCAACTCGGTAGGACCGATATGGTTAGGGTTTGGGCATAACGTAATCTCGGTGAGACCGATTACACAAACTCGGTGAGACCGAATTTGGTAATTAGCTAACCAGAGAGTTGGTCAGGCAAACTCGGTGGTACCGATTTGCTCTTTCGGTGAGACCGAGTGGAACTCGGTGAGACCGAAAAGTTACAAAGGGGAAACACTGAGTTTACATTGCAATCTCGGTGGGACCGATTCGCTCTTTCGGTGGGATCGAAAAGTTACGAAAGGGAAACAGAGAGTTTGCAACCCCATCTCGGTGAGACCGAGATCCTTATCGGTAGAACCGAATTGCTAGGGTTTGGCAGTGGCTAATGACAAGTGAAACTTGGTGGCGCCGGATAGGAAGAATCGGTAGGACCGAGTTTGGCTTAGGGATTAGGTCATATGTGGATATGGGAAAGTAGTTGAGGGTTTTGGAGCATATCACTAAGCACATGAAGCAAGAGGCTCATTAAGCAACACCTCATCCCTCCTTGATAGTATTGGCTTTTCCTATGGACTCAATGTGATCTTGGATCACTAAAATATAAAATGAAGAGTCTTGAGCTTTTGAGCTTGAGCCAATCCTTTGTCCTTAGCATTTTGAGGGTTCCACTTTCACATCCATGCCATGCCAATCATTGAGCTTTCCTGAAATAATCATCTTGGAATAGCATTAGCTCAATGAGCTATATGTTGTTATGAATTACCAAAACCACCTAGGGATAGTTGCACTTTCAATCTCCCCCTTTTTGGTAATTGATGACAACATATAGATCAAAGCTTCGACAAATGATAATAAGCATGAAATATATCGTCGCTTTGAGAAGTATGTGATAAGTAAGAGCTCCCCCTAAATTTGTGCATATTTAAAATTTGCTTTGGACTGCAAATGCACAAAGATTTAGAGTCATGGGTTACTCTTCCATGTCACATACATCTTGGTGGAGCGCTCAAAATGATAAGATTGAAATACATGCACTCATCACCAAGAATAGTGAATGATCACAAACGATAGATAGAATGATAATATTTAAGCAAGCATTAAGCAAACATTAAGTGTAGCTTATGATCAAACACATGATCATCAATGTCTCACAAATAATGACGTAGTATCTCACACACAAGCAAACAAAGTTCAAAAAAACACCAAATAAAGCAAGAGAGAAAAGCAACACTCTCTCTCTCTCGAAGCCTATGATCTATACATCTTCTCCCCCTTTGGCAACAAGTTACCAAAAAGTTCCTAGAAAATGCATAGCACTAGATCGACGCTCAGGCTTGATCTTCAGGTGGTGGTGGAGTCCGGAGCACTCCAAGGACGAAGCCTTCGGTAGACGTGGTCGGAGTCGAGGCTGACGTGGATGCTGGAGCTGGTGGAACTGAGGCTGTGGCTGGTGCAGACGTTGTAGCTCTGGTGTCAGCAACTGGCAGTGCAGACGACCTTGGACCTCGTGGCACCCTCGCAAAAGCATGAGTCGTGGTCCTGCCTCTCCTCTCATTCATGTCCTCCTGGAGCTGCTCCACGGCAGTCTGTATCTCTGTCACCTTGATGTCCAAGTCATAGAATCTCTGTTCCATGATCCTCTCTAAGCTCGCCTGGTTCTGAGTCAGGGTGGCTATACTCTGCTCAATCCGCAGCGTGGACGCAATCAAGTAAATGAGCTGCTCTTGTTTGGTTTTCAGGAAGTAATCAGATGCCTCCGCTTGAGTAGGCATCCTGGCAGCTTTCTCCTTCTTCGCCTTCTCCTTCTTCGCTTGTGCATGGACAGATGATGGTTCATTCTCAGTCATAACAACTTCATTGTTCTCAAAATCTGGACGAATGGGCAGGTGTTCCTTATCCAGCAAATATACGCCCGTGCCCATCTTGGAGTTGATGAGCTCCTGAATCTGAGGGGCATATCCACAGCTCCTCTTCTGATCTGTCGCAGTCCTTTTGATTGTTTCAACTATGAGGCTCATGACTTTGAATTTTTGAGGCACATCAAACACATGTAGCAAGTTGATCGCGTGACCTCTGATCATCTTGTGATCTCCAGACTTGGGCAGAAGGGTGTGCCTAAGGATCCAGTTGATCATAGGCAATCCTGATAGCAAATAATGCACTGATCCAAACTTGAACGTGTCAAGTGCTTCATTCGGAATCTCCTTGTACATGTTGGACATGGAGTTGTGGTCCATCTTTTTCTTGGCATAAATGTCCAAGTCATCTGCTTGCTCCTCTGGGGCATTGATCAACTTCGCCCATTCCTCAACAGTGGATTGGTACCTCGTACCCTCAGACATCCATGTAATCCTCCCATCTGGATAAAAGTGAGCTGTGGAGTAGAACTGCATGATGAGTTCCTCGTTCCACTTTGTGAGCTTCTGCCCAACAAAGTCTTCTACTCCACACGCCTTGAAGCTGTCCTGAACTCCTGGGTAGTACTCTTCATTGTCCTTGATATAGGTCCAGTCGACCCATCTCATGTCACATACAATTGGCTTCTTGTCAAGTAGCACTGTCTCATAGAAATCTTGCTGCTCCTTGGTATGAAACCTGTAGTCCACTGCAGTCCTTCTCCTAGAAGCATATGGATCTGCTTCTCTCCATTTCCTGAGCCCTGAGTCTCTCCTGGGCTTCATATCCTCAGCCATAGGATGAGCATCGTTGTGGTCTAGGATCTTGGGCTTGAGCTTCCGAAGGACACTCTCTTCCTTTTCCTCTGCAACAGTCTCAGGCACTGGGGCCTTGTTCTTCTCAGTGGCTGGGATGCTTCTTGTGTTTCTCTTGGGTGCACTCTTAGGCTTAGATGCAGCCTTAGGTGCTTCCTTGGGCTTGGATGCAGCTCCCCCTGACCTTATGGCATCTCCCATAAGTTTTGCTGCCTTGGGCGCTGGTGCAGCTGCCTCTTCTTCCTCCTCCTCTTCTACCATGATGGAGGCCTTCCCAAGCACTTTAGCCACAGTCTTCTTCACTCTTTCTTTCCTATTCTTGCCCTCAGCTGCAACAGGCTCAATGGGAGCAGGCTTCTCAGTTGAGGCTCTAGCCTTTGACATGGGCTGCCTGCCTGCTGGCCTTTTGATTTTCAGGCCTGGCTTTGAGCCTTGAGCTGGCTCAACTCTCTTGGAAGTGGCCTCTTCCTCTGCCACATAGTCCTCATCTTTAGAATCTGAGGTTTTCTTCTTCCTTTGTCTCGTGGCAGCTTTAGGCAGGTTGCTGGGTGTGCTCCTGCTGCCATCATCTGAGGAACTTGAGGGGCTAGTGCCCTCACTCAACTGCACTTGCTGCTCTGACAAGTTTTGGCTGTCACTCTGGTCTGACATGATGCAAACTGACTGCTGACCCTGTGAATAGATCATAGAGGAGATAGAGTGGATGAGCATCACAAAATGCAGAGATTTTTGCAAAAGGATAATTCAAAAACTTAGTTTTAGTTTCCCACTGAAATCATCTCGGATCTACCGATTTTCAAACTTGGTGATACCGAAGCAGTTTTGGAACCTGAACTAGTGAACTCGGTAGGACCGAGTCACAGTTCGGTGGCACCGAGACTGCTAGGGTTTCACTGAATTCAAAAATCGGTCACACCGATAGGTAATTCTCGATCAGACCGAGTTTTACTTGTGCAATGGCATAAGCCAAATCGGTGGGACCGAGTTTTTCAACTCGGTGGGTCCGAGATGGTTTCGGCGGAAACCTAAACCTAGAATTTTCGAATCAAACCTAATCTATGAGCGTTTTCACTGGATAGAAGTTTCTCAAACGTGGCAAGAATCAATATGATCACAATGTGCTAGGAATCAGATTGAGGAATAGCACAAAGATCAAGTCCATACCCTAATTCGGCAGGGACTTGCTACGGCGGCAACGGCGGAGCAGAAATCCCGTTGACGGCGATGGAGACCAGCGACTAGAGGCTGCTGGCGGCGAGAAGATGATCCGGAGACCTCGAGGGCAGAGCAGGCTATCGCGCGGGCGAAGGGGTTTCGGAGAAATTTCCAAATTTTGCCCGTGACTATATATAGCCCGACCCTGTCGGTGTGACCGAGTGGAACAACTCGGTGGCACCGAGATTCATAACTGCGTGCAGTTACTGAAACTCGATGTGACCGAAAGGTTCGAATCGGTTGCACCGAGATCGAAAACCTAGATCAACTTAATGATCTCGGTAGGACCGAAAGTGGAGTATCGGTCAGACCGAGAATCATAAAGAGGTTTTGGAAGTTTAAGTCTATGACGAATCGGGGACTCCGAGCGCTCCTCACACAGAGTGGTTCGAATCTGACTTGATCAAATTTTGTGATGCAGCATGAGTAGAGTTTGAGACGAGAAAAGCATAGATAGCTGGAGGAGGTTCTTAGGCATTCTTGTCCATCCACTTGGCAAAAGAAGATAAAGCCAAACAATCAAAACAACAAGTGGATGTCCTCGAATGAGTAAAATATGCAACCAGCATGCTCACACAATAAGATGGCAAATGAAATATGTGGAAAGGCATGCACAACCAATTCTAGCATCTATCAAGCAATTTGCGATGACTAGGTCATCTATATATGAGTATATTGACTTAGGAGTCAAGTGAGAACACTTGATCGTAGGTCATACTCATCATTTAAGCTCAAGTGGGGTTACCACTTTTACATAAAGCATTGTTTTGTTCACATCTTTAGAGTTGCTTTAGCTCAAGTCTTAGAGTAAAGCTCCCCCTAGATGTGATATCCCCCCTAAGAGGGATGAACTAACCTTGGGTTTTGTCGATGATGACTTCATGTAGATATCGAAGATGTGGATGCTCAATGTTGATGTAGATCTCTTGGAGCTATCCATTTGAGTGAATTGCACTTTCAATACCTACATGGGTTAGTCCCACAAGTAACAAACAAGGATATCCATAGACATAGAGTGATGCACACAAAGATGATGTCCATGAAAACTTTTAGGTTACCTTGTCCCTTGTCTTACCAACAAGAGGGTTTGTGACTCCTTGAACTAGTGCAAGATGTGGAAGTTGATTGCACTTGTTCTTGCCAGAATGATAAGAGTGAAGTATGTTGGCGGAGTCACCCTCAAGAACTCTCTAGTTCTTCTTCTTTTGGATCCACATCATCTTGATGGGAATCCTTGGAGTTGTAGTCTTACTTGATGAAGTGGAACTTGAAGTAGTCTTGGGAATCCACTTGACTAAGGTCTTAGGAGCTTCTTCAAATGTATCAATTTCCTCTTGAAGCTTGTCCTTGCCTTTTTGCTCGTAGTCTTGTGGTGGAAGATCATCTTGAGCTTGTGTCCCATTGAAAGAAGTATACTTCTCTTGTTGAGGGACAAACTTCGTCTTGGGGTATTGATCTTCTTCCCATTCAACTCCATTGGCATTGAACTTTTGTTTAAAACCAACACCTTGATTCTTCCGGTGCATTCCTTGCTTGCGCACAATTTCCTCGAATTGCTTACTCCCGGCAAGGCTTTTGTACACTCCTTTCTCTATAATTCCCTTCAATAAGCTATTTTCTTGCTCAAGTGTAACTTGGCTAAGAGAATCATTAGTGGAATCAAGAGAACTACTAGAAGCAACAACATTGGATTTAGCATGATTATTGTTACTACTAGAAGAAGAATCCTTCTTGTTCTTGTTACTAGACTTGACTTGAGGCATGTAAGTGGATAAGAGTAAACGCTTGGCAATGTAAGAAGAACTTTTCTTGTGGAGATCATCATTGATTGCCTTTAAGAACTCATGCTCTTGCTCAAGATTGAGCTTTTCAAAGCGTAGTTTCTCATGAGCTCTTAAAAGTTCTCGATGATCTTCGAAGATAGTGTCATGAGCTAACTTAAGAGTTTTTAGTTCTTTAATTAGAGCCTCAATCTTCTCCTTATCATTGTCATTCGTTTTATCTTGATTAGCATGATTAATTGATCTCTCATCATAGTATTCATCACTAGAGTTGTCATCAAGCAAATCATCACCTAACAAGTCATCTTCATCACTATTGAAATCAACATACTCGGGGTGTGTTACCTTAGGACCTTTGGCCATGAAGCATCTTCCAATTCCTTCATTTGGTGAGTCAAATATGTCGTAGGAGTTGGTTGACACAAGTGCTAGACCGGCAACACCTTCATCTTGAGTATCTTCGGAGTCGGAGTGATAACTTCTCTCGGAGTGGCTGTCGGAGTCGGAGCCGGATACCCATTCACCAACATGAGCTTGATGTCTTCGTCTTGTGTAGCTCCTTGATGATTTTTCCTTCCTTTCCGAATCCTTGCTTCTCCGTCAGTATCTTCGTTCATAACGATCATCTCTACTCCTTCTCTCTCTTGGTGGTGATCCTTTGCTTCTTCTTTTTGGAGAATCTTCTCTTCTCTTGTAGGGAGCCGTACACTCATTGGAATAGTGTCCGGGTCTTCCACAATTGTAACAGTTTCGCTCTCGACTAGAAGATCTTTTGTCATTGTAGGACCTTGACTTGGAGCTTCTATCTTTGCTTCTACTCTTGTAGAACTTGTTGAGGTTCTTCACCATTAAGCTCAATTCTTCATTGAAGTCTTGTTTCTCACTTGATGATGTAGGGGCTTCACATGAGGCTTTATACGCACCACTTGATTTGTTGTGAAGTTCCTCTTTATCCTTAAGTGACATCTCATGAGCAACAATTCTTCCAATCACCTTCGTTGGCTTGAGATCTTTGTAATTTGGCATCATTTGGATCAATGTGCACACGGTATCATATTTTCCATCCAAGGCTATTAGGATCTTCTTGATGATGAATTTATCGGTCATCTCTTCACTTCCTAAGCCGGCAATCTCATTTGTGATGAGAGCAAGCCTAGAGTACATTTCAGCGACACCTTCACCATCCTTCATCTTGAACTTGTCAAGTTGGCTTTGAAGCACATCCAACTTGGATTCCTTGACGGAGTCGGTACCTTCGTGCATATCAATCAAAGTGTCCCAAATTTCCTTTGCATTCTCAAGGCGGCTGATTTTGTTGAATTCTTCGGGGCACAATCCGTTGAAGAGAATATCACAAGCTTGAGCATTGTATTGCAACATCTTCAACTCATCCGCGGTAGCTTCACGGTTTGGTTCTCTCCCATCAAAGAAGTCACCTTGCAAACCAACACACACAATAGCCCAAACAGCGGGGTTATGTCCAAGAATATGCATTTTCATTTTATGCTTCCAACTAGCAAAATTTGTACCATCAAAGTAAGGACCTCTACGGGGATAATTTCCCTCGCTAGACGCCATACTCTCCTAGGTTGTGAAACCAAGGCTATGACCACCAAAAGCTATGGAGATCAAACAAATGGAGACCAAAGCTCTGATACCACTTGTAGGATCGAAAGTATGTCTAGAGGGGGGGTGATTAGACTACTTGACCAAATAAAAACTTAACCTTTTCCCAATTTTAGTTCTTGGCAGTTTTTAGCTATCTTAGGACAAGTCAAGCAATCATAACATAATTCAAGCAAGCATGCAAAGAGTTTATAGGCAGCGGAAAGTAAAGCATGCAACTTGCGAGAATGTAAAGGGAAGGGTTTGGAGAATTCAAACGCTATTGGAGACACGGATGTTTTTCCCGTGGTTCGGATAGGTGGTGCTATCCTACATCCACGTTGATGGAGACTTCAACCCACGAAGGGTAACGGTTGCGCGAGTCCACACAGGGCTCCACCCAAGGGCAACGGTTGCGCGAGTCCACACAGGGCTCCACCCACGAAGGGTCCACGAAGAAGCAACCACCCACAAAGGGTCCACGAAGAAGCAACCTTGTCTATCCCACCATGGCCATCGCCCACGAAGGACTTGCCTCACTAGCGGTAGATCTTCACGAAGTAGGCGATCTCCTTGCCCTTACAAACTCCTTGGTTCAACTCCACAATCTTGTCGGAGGCTCCCAAGTGACACCTAGCCAATCTAGGAGACACCACTCTCCAAGAAGTAACAAATGGTGTGTAGGTAATGAACTCCTTGCTCTTGTGCTTCAAATGATAGTCTCCCCAACACTCAACTCTCTCTCATAGGATTTAGATTTGGTGGAAAGAAGATTTGAGTGGAAAGCAACTTGGGAAGGCTAGAGATCAAGATTCTTATGGTAGGAATGGAATGTCTTGGTCTCAACACATGAGTAGGTGGTTCTCTCTCAGAACATATGAGTTGGAATGGTGTGTGTGTTCTGATGGCTCTCTCTTCGAATGAGAAGGAGGTGGAGGGGTATATATAGCCTCCACATAAAATCCAACCGTTACACACAATTTACCAATCTCGGTGGGACCGAATCAGAAAACTCGGTCTGACCGAAATAGCAAACCTAGTGACCGTTAGGAATTTCGGTGGGACTGACATGCAACTCGGTAGGACCGATATGGTTAGGGTTTGGGCATAACGTAATCTCGGTGAGACCGATTACACAAACTCGGTGAGACCGAATTTGGTAATTAGCTAACCAGAGAGTTGGTCAGGCAAACTCGGTGGGACCGATTTGCCCTTTCGGTGAGACCGAGTGGAACTCGGTGAGACCGAAAAGTTACAAAGGGGAAACACTGAGTTTACATGCAATCTCGGTGGGACCGATTTGCTCTTTCGGTGGGACCGAAAAGTTACGAAAGGTAAACAGAGAGTTTGCAACCCCATCTCGGTGAGACCGAGATCCTTATCGGTAGAACCGAATTGCTAGGGTTTGGCAGTGGCTAATGACAAGTGAAACTCGGTGGCGCCGGATAGGAAGAATCGGTAGGACCGAGTTTGGCTTAGGGATTAGGTCATATGTGGATATGGGAAAGTAGTTGAGGGTTTTGGAGCATATCACTAAGCACATGAAGCAAGAGGCTCATTAAGCAACACCTCATCCCTCCTTGATAGTATTGGCTTTTCCTATGGACTCAATGTGATCTTGGATCACTAAAATATAAAATGAAGAGTCTTGAGCTTTTGAGCTTGAGCCAATCCTTTGTCCTTAGCATTTTGAGGGTTCCACTTTCACATCCATGCCATGCCAATCATTGAGCTTTCCTGAAATAATCATCTTGGAATAGCATTAGCTCAATGAGCTATATGTTGTTATGAATTACCAAAACCACCTAGGGATAGTTGCACTTTCAAGACTTCATATAGGAGAAGATGGACGTCGGAGAGCCACCAGGGGGCCAACGAGGTAGGGGGCGCGCCCTAGAGGGGGGGCGCCCCCACCCTCATGAGCAGGGTGTGGGCCCCTGGCCTTCATCTTTGGCGAGGATTTTTCTTTATTTATTTTAGGATGTTCCGTGGAGTTTCAAGACTTTTGGAGTTGCGCAGAATAGGTCTCTAATATTTGCTCCTTTTCCAGCCCAGAATTCCAGCTGCCGGCATTCTCCCTCCTTATGTAAACCTTGTAAAATAAGAGAGAATAGCCATAAGTTTTGTGACATAAAGTGAAATAATAGTCCATAATGCAATAAATATCGATATAAAAGCATGATGCAAAATGGGCGTATCGACTCCCCCAAGCTTAGACCTCGCTTGTCCTCAAGCGAAAAGCCGATAACAATAAATATGTCCTCATGTTTAGAGGTAGAGGCGTCGATAAAAATAAAATACGGATATGAAGGCATCATGATTATTCTCATAACAGCAACATATATAGATTTTGTCATATGATTACTTATGTTCAAGTGATGATCTATTCACAATGCAAAAGTATAAATCATAAACCTTCTTGGGCTCCGACAAACTATAATCTCAGTCATTGAAGCAATTGCAATTTATCATAACATCGGAAAGAGTCTATGTCAGAGCTAAAAAGCAAGTCCACATACTCAACTATCATTTAGTCCTTCATAATTGCTAACACTCACGCAATACTTGTGGTTATGAAGTTTTAATCAGACACAAAGAAAGATAGGGGCTTATAGTTTTGCCCCACAACCTTTTACCTCAAGGGTAATGTCAACAATAATCGTTCATGCTCCCCTACATCCAATTATATATATATATATATATATATCATGTTCGTTCCAACATGCTGAGCTTGCCAAAGGATAAAATGAAAAAGGAAAGGTGAAGATCACCGTGACTCTTGCATAAGGTAGAAGATAATGATAAAGGATAGGCCCTTCGCAGAGGGAAGCAGAGGTTGCCATGCGCTTTTATGGTTGGATGCATAAAATCTCAATGCGAAAGAACGTCACTTTATATTGCCCCTTGTGATATAAACCTTTATTATGCAGTCCATCGCTTTTATTACTTCCACATCACAAGATCGTATAAAGCTTATTTATCCCACACCAATCAATCATACATATTTAGAGCAATTTTTATTGCTTCGCACCGATGTAGCGACCAGACCTCAAACAGTCTGATCTCTGTGCTCCGGTGTCATCCCTGGATCAGTAATGCTGACACCACACAGTACTCGGAGGATTTATAGCAGAGTAGCAATCACACACTTATTGCATCGAGTGTCTCCATAGAGAACTTATTACAATAAATATGGCTTAAGGCCATCTAATAACGATAACAGCGGAAGGCTTGGAAGATAAGTGAGTCCATCAACTCCAACGGCATCACTGAGTATAGAACCACGACCTAAAAACTCCTTAATCATCGTCTGAAAAGTCTGCAACATTAACGTTGCAGCCCGAAACGGGTCAGCACATGGAATATGCTGGCAAGGTAACACATAGAGAATAATGGAATGAAACAGCTATACTATATGCATATTTGGCTGGTGGAAAGCTCTATGGTTACAGTTTTGCATAAAGCCAATTTTTCCCTACTTCAAAGGAATAAATTTATTTAACTATCAGGGTAGTTGTTAAACATTGAGAATGGTTGATAGCATTCTCAATCCCAATTAAGCATCATCATTAAGCAAAACCCAACAAAATTAATTTAGAGTAACATGTTGAGGTTCACATGATAATCCAAGTACTAGATACTCAAGATGTCCATAACCGGGGACACGGCTAACCATGATTAGTTCATTACACTTTGCAGAGGTTTGCGCACTTTTCCCCACAAGACTCGATCGCCTCCGTTTGGTTTCTCGCACTACATGGTGTTTGAGAAGACGGATGACCGAGACATAGTCTTTCAGAAGCGCTAGCACCTTACGATCGGGTAGACCGTACCACCTACATCCCCTACATCTGCTAGTCTACCATGGTAAGAGTTCGCACGACTTAGTCAACTATGCTAGAGCCCATAATAGCTTTTGGCTGCACACGGAAGTTTCTAGTATGAATAGTCTCATGATCCCTTTGAGCCTGGGTGGCGGTCCAAAAGAAAACAGGCAAGTCCTGGAATACCCAGGTGCCTCAATCCACCCAGATGTGTGTTTAAGTTGCCACCTTAGATAAACCATTAATTAACAAACTCACATCTATCATGGATATCACTCACCCAATCCACGTCTACTAGCATAGCATGGCATAATAAGCAAACATAGAAGTAACTCCCAAAGGTTTGAAAGTAAACAGGTAATAGGTACTACCTCAACTACTTCCCATCCCACAATTTAATTAGATCCTAATCATGCAATGTTTGAGGATTGATCTAATGCAATAAAACTGGGTAGTAGGAAAGGTATGATCAAAGTGTTACTTGCCTTGCTGATGATCCACGAAACCTAGAGATTCGAAGTAACAGGCGGCGCACTCCGGGCATTCTATCGCAGACAAACAAACAGGAAAACAATAAGTACTCATCTAATGCATAGATAAAAGTCAAATAAGAGATCTAACCAGAAGGTTCAACTTAAGAACTCTGGTTTGCAAAAAGAATCAAATCGAACGAAGCAACGAAAGTCAAACGGCGAAAGAAAACAACTTCGTTCTACTAATCTGGACCTAAGGCAATTTTTACAGTAGCAAAAACTTGTTTAAGTTGGTTAAACAGATAGAGGGTTTCGAGACGAAACTCCAAGCGCTTGAATCGCCTGATTCCGATAAACGAGCGAAAAGTTATACTAAAACGAAAATCGGATCACGAATCGCGATCAGAAAAATCGCGGATTTAATCCGAGAAAAAGAAAAATGACGAACGTTCGTTAGAACGAACGGAAGGACGAACGCTCGCTATTTAAATAAATCGGAAAAACCGATCTATTTAAAAAAACCGAAACTAAAAAAACCAACGGAAAAACCGGACGGTTTTTCGAAAAAAATAAAAAAACCGGCACGGAAATCGAGGCGACCTCGGGCGGCGTGTCGGCGGCGGCGGCGTCGGCGGCGGGTGGCGCGGCGGCGGGGCGGCTTGTCTAGGGTTTGGCTGGGGCCGGGCCTCCCCCCCGGCTTATATAGCCTAGTCGGGCCGGAGTCCGGGTCGGACACGGCCCGTTAGGTCGCTTCGTTTTTTAAAAAAAAATACGCGCGGAAGAAAAATAAAAAGAAATACTAAACGGACTCCAAAAATCCCGAAATAAATTTTCCCGGGCTTCTAAAATCAAGGCGCACAAGGTGAACATTTATTTTGGGCCTAAATGCAATTTTGAAAAACGCACATTTTTCCTAAATGCAAATAAAATAACGAAAAACTCCGAAATAAAATCTTATTTGATTTTATTATTAAATCCTTAATATTTCTTTATTTTGGGAAAGTCATTTTATTCCCTCTCTCATAATTTTGTAATAGAAATAATTGATGATAAAATAAATAAAATCAAATGATCCTATTCTCAAAATTTGAGAAAACTCAAATATGAAAATAACGAAATCCCCAACTCTCTCCGTGGGTCCTTGAGCTGCGTAGATTTTCTAGGATCAACCAAAATGCAAAATAAAATATGATATGCATTTATGATCTAATGTATAACATTCCAAATTGAAAATTTGGGATGTTACAAACCTACCCCCCTTAAGATGAATCTCGCCCTCGAGATTCGGGTTGGCTAGAAAATAGGTGAGGGTGGTCCTTGAGCAAATCTTCCTCTCATTCCCAGGTGGCTTCGTCCTCCGTGTGGTGGCTCCACTGAACTTTGCAAAACTTGATAACCTTGCTGTGAGTGACTCGATTGGCAAACTCGAGAATCTTAATTGGTTTCTCCTCGTAGGCCAAATCGTTATCCAACTGAATAGTTTCCAATGGCACTGTATCTCTCAAAGGTATGTCAGCCATCTCTTCGTGACACTTCTTCAACTGGGAAACGTGGAACACATCATGAACTCCTGACAATCCTTCGGGCAATTCCAACTTGTACGCCACTTCTCCCATACGCTCCAAAACTTGATATGGTCCTACAAATCGTGGCGTTAACTTTCCTTTAACTCCAAAACGCTTTGTTCCTCGAAGTGGAGATACTCGAAGATAAGCTCTATCTCCAACTTCGTAAACTGTCTCCTTGCGTTTAGAATCTGCATAACTCTTCTGTCTGGACTAAGCTACCTTGAGCCTATCGCGAATCAACTTCACCTTCTGTTCAGACTCTTTAATCAAGTCAGGTCCAAACAATTGGCGATCTCCAACTTCGTCCCACTACAACGGTGTCCTGCACCTCCTTCCGTACAAAGCTTCGAAAGGGGCCATCTTCAAACTGGTTTGGTAACTGTTGTTGTAAGAGAACTCTGCGTATGGCAAATTATCGTCCCAACTAGATCCGTAATCTAGCGCACAAGCTCTCAGCATATCCCCCAAAATCTGATTGACTCTCTTGGTCTGTCCATCTGTCTATGGATGAAAAGTTGTACTGAATTCTAGCCTGGTTCCCAAAGTTTCATGCAACTGCTTCCAGAACTTTGAGGTAAACTGGGTTCCTCTATCCGATACGATACTCCTCGGAACTCCATGCAGACATACGATCCTGGTCATGTATATCTTTGCCAACTTAGCACTGGTGTAAGTGGTCTTTACTGGGATGAAATGAGCTACTTTCGTCAATCGATCAACTACAACCCAAATCGAGTCATAGCCTGAACGAGTCCTAGGTAATCCCGTGATAAAATCCATGCCTAACTTATCCCACTTCCATTCGGGTATCAGCAATGGTTGTAATAATCCTACTGGCTTCTGATGCTCTGCCTTTACTCTCTAACACACATCACAGACTGCTACATGCTCTGCAATATCCTTCTTCATTCCGGTCCACCATAAAATATCTTTCAAATCCAAATACATCTTGGTATTTCCTGGATGAATCGAATATGGTGAATCGTGTGCCTCTTGCAGAATCAACTTCCTAATCTCCGGGTCATTGGGCACATAAACACGGTCTTCAAACAATAGGGTGTCGTGCTCATCCTCACGAAATCCTTTAGTCTTTCCTTTGCTAAGTTTCTCCTTAATAGAGGCAATCTCCTTGTCAGCCTTCTGAGCTTCTCTGATTCTATCCATCAAAGTTGACTGAATCTCCAATGCTGCTACATAGCCTCTCAGAACTATTTCCAAACATAGTTCACGAAGATTTTCTGCTAACTCCCTTGGTATTTCTCCCGTCATTAATGTATTGACGTGGCTCTTACGGCTTAATGCGTCAGCTACTACATTAGCCTTTCCGGGATGGTAATGCAATCTCATATCATAATCCTTGATGAGCTCCAACCATCTCCTTTGTCTGAGGTTTAACTCCTTTTGTGTGAAGATGTATTTCAAACTCTTATGATCCGTGTACACCTCACAATGATTTCCAATCAGAAAATGTCCCCATGTTTTCAATGCATGCACTACGGCTGCTAACTCCAAATCATGTGTAGCATAATTCAACTCATGAGGCTTCAGTTGTCTTGAGGCATATGAAACAACTCTCCCTTCTTGCATAAGCACTGCTCCAAGTCCTCGACGTGAAGTGTCACAATACACCTCATAGTCCTTGGTCTGGTCTGGCAAAATCAACACTGGTGAAGTAACCAAACGTTTCTTCAACTCCTGGAAACTAGCCTCACATTCCTCCGTCCATATGAACTTGGTATCTTTCTTTAATAACTCCGTCATCGGCTTCGCAATCTTTGAGCAATTCTCAATGAATCTCCGGTAGTATCCTGCGAGTCCAAGAAAACTCCGGATCTCTCCCACGGTGGTTGGTGTTTCCCACTTGGTCACGGCATCTACTTTGGTAGGATCTACTGCTATACCTTCTCCGGATATAACGTGTCCGAGGAATCCTACTTCCTTTAACCAAAACTCACATTTGCTGAACTTGGCATATAGTTGATGTTCTCTGAGCTTTCCAAGTACCAAACGCAAATGCTCCTTATGCTCCTCTTCATTCTTCGAGTAGACTAGGATATCATCAATGAACACTACGACGAACTTATCCAAAAACTCCATAAATACTTTGTTCATCATGTTCATAAAATATGCGGGTGCGTTAGTCAGACCAAATGACATAACGGTATGCTCGTACAGCCCATACCTGGTGGTAAAAGCTGTCTTAGGAATATCATGTTCCCGAATCTTCAACTGGTGGTATCCTGATCGCAGATCGATCTTGGAAAATACCTTAGCTCCTTGCAATCGATCAAACAGATCATTGATCATCGGTAGTGGGTACTTGTTCTTGATCGTTACTTCATTCAATCCTCGATAATCAACAACCATCCTTAACGATCCATCCTTCTTCTCCACTAGAAGTACTGGCGATCCCCAAGGCGAAGAACTTGGGCGAATATATCCCTTATCCAGTAACCCTTAATCTGCTTCTTAATTTCCACCAAATCCTATGCTGGCATCCTATATGGTCTCTTTGATATTGGCCCTGTGCCTGGCAATAGCTCAATCAAAACTCAATATCTCTATCCGGTGGCATGCCTGGCAACTCCTCTGGAAATACTTCAGGGAAATCCTTCACTACTGGTACTTCCTCCTGCACAACTCCTGTTAAGCAATTTACTTGAGTCCTCTTTGGCACATGTTGGGATACATACTTGATCCTTCTCCCTTCTGGCGTGGTAAGCAAAATTGACTTACTAGCATATTCAATATTCCCTTCATACTTTGACAACCAATCCATGCCTAATATCACATCCAATCCTTGGGATTCCAATACTATTAGGTCTGAGGGAAAAACATAGTTACCAATCCTCAATGGTAACCGATCACACCATAGACTAGCCATATATTCTGCTCCAGGCGAGGTTACTAACATGGGTGACCTAAGGGCTTGGGTTGACAGGTTATACTTATCCACAAATCCTCTTGAGATGTATGAACGCGATGCACGAGTATCAAAAAGAACGAGTGCAGTAAATGACTTAACCAAAAACTTACCTATTACTGCATCAGGTTGAGCTTCAACCTCCTCCACGCTAACGTGGTTCACCTGTCCCCTGTTGAAAGGGTCGGCTTCTTCCCAGAGCTTCCATTGCCATTTCCATTTTGTATTTCAGGGCATTCATTGGCATAATGTCCGGTCTTTGAACACTTAAAGCAAGTGACTTGGCTCAGGTCCTTCTTGGTTGGGGTTGATGGGTTGGTGCGATTCTGGCCATTGCTTCCTCCATTCCCATTACCATTCCTGGTGCCATTGTGATTGTGCGAGCTACCTCCTCGATGGTATGCTGAAAATGTCCTCCCGGTCTAGGGGTAAAACATGGCTTCTGCTGAGCTCCTGAAGTGTACTTTCCTTGTCCATACTTCCTCTTGCGATTTTCAATTTGCTGCTGCTTGCCTTAAATCATAAGAGCATGGTCTAACAACTCCTGGTAGTTGTTGAAGGTTGCTACCATCAACTGCATGCTCAACTCATCATTCAGTCCTTCCAGAAACTTCTCCTTCTTAGCTGCATCCGTAGCAACGTCATCTAGGGCATAACGTGCTAACTTACTAAAGTCCTCCACATACTGGCCTACTGTCCGTCCTCCTTGGCGCAAGTCGCGAAACTCTCGCTTCTTCATGGCCATAGCTCCTGCTGAAACATGGGCAGTTCGAAAAGCCTACTGAAACTGGTCCCATGTGACAGTGTCGACAGGGAAAGTGGCTGTGAAATTCTCCCACCATGATGTTGCGGGTCCTTCAAGCTGATGTGCGGCAAACTTCACCTTCTCCGCATCCGTGCATCCTGCTGTGGTCAACTCTCTAGCTGCCTTGCGGAGCCAATCATCTGCTACTATCGGCTCGGTGCTACTGGAAAACACCGGCGGATTTAGCCTAAGAAAACGGGCTAAGTGATCAACAGGTGGTGGTGGTGGTGGGTTGTTGTTGTTGTTGTTCCCCTGGTTCTGATTCTGGACTAGCAACTGCATCAATGTGTTCTGCTGCTGGATCAACTGGGTGAGCTCCGGTGGAAAGGTAAATCCGGGGTCACGTCTCGGAGGCATCTGAGGGTTTAGAAAAGATGAGATGTAAGAATAGAGGGGGTTTAAATAGAAAACACTACCCATATGCACATGAGGCAAAAGCAAACAATTCACTCCGCCAGAAGAGCTACTATGATAGTAAGCACCGTGATTTGGCTTTCGAGATCGGAGATCATGTTTACCTCCGCGTCTCTCCTATGAAAGGTACTCGTCGCTTCGGTATCAAAGAGAAGCTTGCCCCTAGATACGTGGGACCTTTCAAGATTGTCAGCAAGTGAGGCGACCTCGCCTATCAACTCGAGCTTCCTTCAAACTTTGCAAATGTTCATGACGTGTTCCATGTCTCTCAGCTTCGAAAGTGCTTCAAGACTCCTGACCGCACCGTTAACTTCGAGGACATTGAGCTCCAAGAAGATCTCTCTTATCGTGAGCACCCAGTTGCTATTCTTGAAGAGACTGAACGCAAGACTCGCAACAAGTCAATCAAATTTCTCAAAGTCAAGTGGTCACACCATTCCGACCGTGAAGCTACCTGGGAACGCGAGGATCACCTCCGTTGTACCCGGCGTTCTTTCAGTCCTAGATCTCGGGACGAGATCCTTTCGTAGTGGTGGAGTGTTGTAACACCCCGGATATAACTTTCCCTATTTGTACTCCAACTCTTGCCGTTTCCCACGTTAAGTTATTTTATTTTCTCGGGTTCAGGTCTTTGTCTCCGTGTGTTGTTATCATTGCCATGCATCTCATATCATGTCATCATGTGCATTGCATTTGCATACGTGCTCGTCTCAGGCATTCGAGCATTTTTCCCGTTGTCCGTTTTGCATTCCGGTGCTTCGTTCTCCTCCGGTGGTCATTTCTAGCCTTCTTTCGTTTGTGGGGATTAAACATTTCTAGATTGGACCGAGACTTGCCAAGCGGCCTTGGTTTACTACCAGTAGACCGCCTGTCAAGTTTCGTACCATTTGGACTTCGTTTGATACTCCAACGGTTAACCGAGGGACCGAAAAGGCCTCGTGTGTGTTGCAGCCCAACACCCCACCAATTTGGCCCAAAACCCACCAAACTCTGCTCCATCATCTAGAGTGTTCGATCACGATCGCGTGGCCGAAAACCGCACCTCATTTGGACTCTCCTAGCTCCCTCTATGCCTATAAATAGACCCCTCCGTTTTCGGATCTCCTCCTACCTCCGAAACCCTAGAAATCGTCCCCGCGTCGCGCCGGACAAAAATCTGCCGACGGACATTGTCCGGCCGTCCCCGCCGCCGCCACGTGTCGCCACCGCGTTCGTTTCCCGCCGCCGCCTCCCGCCGGCCCGCCAGGCCCGGGGCGGGCCCTCCTCCTCCGCCGCCTGGGCCAAGCCGCCCCGCCGCCAGCCTCCCTCCGCGCCGCCCGGCCGAAGCGCCTCGCCCGCCGCCGCCGCCTCGCCTCGCCCGCACCGCACCGCGCCGCCCCGTCGTCGCCGCCTCGCCGCGCGCCGCCGCCCGGCCCGGATCCGGCGAAGATCCGGCCGGCCCCTTGCTCCCCGGCCACTCCGGCGAGCTCCAGCTCGCGCCGGCGAACCTCGGGCCGCGTGCCCCCGAAACCCTAGATCCAGATCCGGAGGTTGAATTTTTCCTAAGTCCTCAGAATTTTTAGTTCATATGCCCATGTTCGCGGCTCCGTAACTTTGCATCCGTAGCTCCGATTCATGCATATAGCATATCAAAATGTTCATATCAAAGAGTACATCATTTCATTCCATTGCGTCATTTTCATTTGATTTCATCTTGATGCCCGAAATGCTGTTAGAAGAGGGCTACTTGAGTTAATTGTCAGATCTGCTACTCCGTTTAGCACTTTTGTCATTTTTGCCATGATTATTGTGTGCATGATATGCCCGTGAGTTCTACATGTGTTTTGTTAAGGTTTTGTCATCTTTCCAGAGGTGCAACCCATGTATTTTTAGGATGTGTGTGGTGACTTGTGCAAGCTTGCAAAGTGGTGCACTTGCTAAGTCTGTTTTCAGGGACTTAGTGATTTCACCAAGTCCTGGAGCTGTTTATCTCATGATGCCATATGTTCATGTTGTTTCCTAGTGATCCGTGCCTCTTTTGAGGATGATCAGTAAGAGAGTTTTGTTAATATTGTAGTGATCTATCCATCCATGTCTTTGTTTGCAATTATGGAGCACCCTAGCTTGAGTCAATCGAGCTCTACTTTTGCTACTTTGTGAATCTGGGCAGATTGTCAACTTGTTTGCAATTTTGCCGGTGATGTTGTAGTTGATCCGTGCATGCTATGCTATTGTTCTTGCCATGTATAGCTTGCATTTTGTGCTTTCTTGATGGATGTACGCTTGTATTGCCATGACTTGCACCGTTGTGAGTGCATCGAGCTCGTAAACATGCCTACTTGAGTTATATTTCAGCATGTGCCAGTTTTCACTGTCTGAAACTGATTATGTTTTTGCTATGTTCACGTGCTTGCAATTGTATTTTCTGATCCCTTTTGGCTCAAGGTCACTAAGGGGCTTTTGTTAAGCTCTTTGAGTAGCTCCTGTAGCATGTAGTTTTGTGGCTCCGAAGAGGGCTACCTGATCTGAAATTCCAGACAAGTGTTAATTTCACTAAGTCTGAGATCTGTTTGCCATATGCATTTTTTCCATGCTTGTTTGAACCTGTTAATGGATGATTTGACCGTAGCTCAGTGCTAGACTTTTGTTAAGCATCTTGTGTGCATCCCTGCCATGTATTTTGTTGTCATGTTTGGGTGCTGTAGCATGTTCATTTCATTGCATTTAGAGGCCTACTTGCTGTAAATCGCAGACCGGTGTCATTTTTGAATCGCTTGCCATTTCCAAACCGTAACTCCGATTCCGGCGTTCTTTATATCGTTTTCAAGCGATTTCATCTCATCTTTCCAGTGGCACACTTGGATTTCCATGTTGAGGCCAGGTTCATGCATTTCCTGTCATATCTTGCATTTGGCATCCCGCGTCGCATCCCGCATAGCATATCATCATTTCATCATATTGCTTGTTCTTGCACGTGATTGATTGTATCCTTGTTGCTTGTTTGTCTTGTTTGGGTAGAGCCGGGAGACGAGTTCTCTAACGAGGAGCCCGTTGAGTTTGCTTTCGAGGATCCAGTCAACTCTGACAACTGTGCAGGCAAGATGATCATACCCTCGAAATCACTACTATCTTTGTTATGCTAGTTTGCTCGCTCTTTTGCTATGCCAATTCTACGATGCCTACCACTTGCTTGCAAGCCTCCCAAATTGCCATGTCCGACCTCTAACCCACCATTGTCCTAGCAAACCGTTGATTGGCTATGTTACCGCTTTGCTTAGCCCCTCTTATAGTGTTGCTAGTTGTAGGTGAAGATTGGAGGCCGTTCCTTGTTGGAACATATATTTTACTTGTTGGGGATATCATTATATTGTTATGTTATCTTAACGCATCTATATACTTGGTAAATGGTGGAAGGCTTGGCCTCTCGCCTAGTGTTTTGTTCCACTCTTGCCGCCCTAGTTTCCGTCATATCGGTCCTTTGTTCCCAGATTTTTGCGTTCCTTACGCGGTTGGGTTATAATGGAAACCCCTTGATAGTTCGCCTTGATTCAAGCTTTTCCAGCAATGCCCAACATTGGTCTTACCATTCACCACCTAGCCTTTTCTTTCCCTTGGGTTCTGCAGACTCAAGGGTCATCTTATTTTAACCCCCCGGGCCAGTGCTCCTCTGAGTGTTGGTCCCACCGAGCGATGTCCGGGGCTACCAGGGGCAACTCTGGGCTGGCCTACCCGACGTCTGGCTCATCTGAGTGTGCCCTGAGAAAGAGATATGTGCAGCTCCTATCGGGATTTGTCGGCACATTCGGGCGGTGTTGCTGGTCTTGTTTTAACCTGTCGAAGTGTCTTGAATTACCGAGATACCGAGTCTGATCGGAACGTCTTGGGAGGAGGTCTATTCCTTCGTTGATCGTGAGAGCTTGTCATGGGCTAAGTTGGGACTCCCCTGCAGGGATTGAACTTTCGAAAGCCGTGCCCGCGGGTATGGGCAGATGGGAATTTGTTAATGTCCGGTTGTAGATAACTTGAACCTTAACTTAATTAAAATGAATCAACTGAGTGTGTTACCGTGATGGCCTCTTCTCGGCGGAGTCTGGGAAGTGGACACGGTGTTGGAGTAATGTTTGCGCAGGTTGCTCTCTAGTTTCTCGCTCGCGCTTTGCCTCCTCTTCTCGCTCTCTTTTGCGAATAAGTTAGCCATCATATTTGCTAGTCGCTTGCTGCAGCTCCACATATTTACCTTGCCTTACCTATAAGCTTAAATAGTCTTGATCGCGAGGGTGCGAGATTGCTGAGTCCCTGTGGCTCACAGATTACTATTACACCAGATGCAGGGCCTGATGATTCCGCTCCAGCAGACGCGTATGAGCTCAAGTGGGAGTTCGACGAAGACTCTCAACGTTACTATGTTTCCTTTCTCGATGATCAGTAGTGGTGCCCACTTAGGGGTGATTGGGACCGTGTCGCATGTTGGGTTCTCTTTATTTTGGCGCCATAGTCGGGCCATGAGTGTTTGGATGATGTAATGTTATTTATGTACTTGATTGATGTGGCGAGTGTAAGCCAACTATGTTATCTCCCCTTTATTATTTATATTACATGGGATGTTGTGAAGATTGCCTAACTTGCGACATATGCCTTCAATGCGATTATGTCTCTAAGTCGTGCCTCGACACGTGGGAGCTATAGTCGGATCGAGGGTGTTACATCATCGCTTTCGTCTGGGTCCGAGTCTGTGTCGTCGATGATGACGTAGTCTTCCGGGCTAATCTCCTTGGGTTCTTCATCTTCATCTACTGGTGTAGGGTCTCCCATAAATATCCCGATCTTCTTGATCAGATCGTCATTCTTCTCCACCAATACTTCAATTTCCTCTTCATAATCTTCACGTGTAGCCTTGAGTTCTTCCTCTAGTTCCTTGATTCTAGTCTTAGCGTTCTTCAGATCTATCATGTCGGCGCACATCTGGTTCTCCTGTCGTCGAATGTGCTGGTTTAACTCCTGGATAAAAGCTGCAATTGATCTATCCTTCCTGGTGCTAATCATCTCCCAGTGCTCATCTCGGCGCCCACAAATCTGGTAGATAGTATCCTTGAGATCATTGCGGTAGACTTCTCCAATGCGTCCCATGGCGATGTGAGCTGCCATGCTCTTTCCTAGACTCCAAGTTGGTGCATCAAAAGAGAACTCTATGGGCTCAGTGACTGGCATGAACGTCCTTCCTAGAACTTGAACTTGAATCATCCAGCGCTCTTCTTCAGGTAAAGTGGCGTTGTAGGTTCCTATGAAGCTGGGTACTCCTATGTTCAGGTATCTAGTGACTTCCTTCAAGTGACGTCCAAAGGGTGTATCTTCATCCGGTTGTGTGAACTTGTTCCTTGCATCCGCCGTCCTAAAAGAGTAGAAAAGATGAGAGGTCAGAAAGGAAGAGAGGGAATAGTGATCTAGGTCTTTAGCTTAGTGGTCGGGTCCTACAGTCAGCGGGTGCTCTGATACCATCTCTGTAGCGACCAGACCTCAAACATTCTGATCTCTGTGCTCCGGTGTCATCCTTGGATCAGTAATGCTGACACCACACAGTACTTGGAGGATTTATAGCAGAGTAGCAATGACACACTTATTACATCGAGTGTCTCCATAGAGAACTTATTACAATAAATATGGCTTAAGGCCATCTAATAACGATAACAACGGAAGGCTTGGAAGATAAGTGAGTCCATCAACTCCAACGGCATCACTGAGTATAGAACCACGACCTAAAAACTCCTTAATCATCGTCTGAAAAGTCTGCAACATTAACGTTGCAGTCCTAAACGGGTCAGCACATGGAATATGCTGGCAAGGTAACACATAGAGAATAATGGAATGAAACAGCTATACTATATGCATATTTGGCTGGTGGAAAGCTCTATGGTTACAGTTTTGCGTAAAGCCATTTTTTCCCTACTTCAAAGGAACAAATTTATTTAACTATCAGGGTAGTTGTTAAACATTGAGAATGGTTGACAGCATTCTCAATCCCAATTAAGCATCATCATTAATCAAACCCAACAAAATTAATTTAGAGTAACATGTTGAGATTCACATGATAATCCAAGTGCTAGATACTCAAGATGTCCATAACCAGGGACACGGCTAACCATGATTAGTTCATTACACTCTGCAGAGGTTTGCGCACTTTTCCCCACAAGACTCGATCGCCTCCGTTTGGTTTCTCGCACTACATGGTGTTTGAGAAGACGGATGACCGAGACATAGTCTTTCAGAAGCGCTAGCACCTTACGATCGGGTAGACCGTACCACCTACATCCCCTACATCTGCTAGTCTACCATGGTAAGAGTTCGCACGACTTAGTCAACTATGCTAGAGCCCATAATAGCTTGTGGCTGCACATGGAAGTTTCTAGTATGAATAGTCGCATGATCCCTTTGAGCCTGGGTGGCGGTCCAAAAGAAAACAGGCAAGTCCTGGAATACCCAGGTGCCTCAATCCACCCAAATGTGTGTTTAAGTTGCCACCTTAGATAAACCATTAATTAACAAACTCACATCTGTCATGGATATCACTCACCCAATCCACGTCTACTAGCATAGCATGGCATAATAAGCAAACATAGAAGTAACTCCCAAAGGTTTGAAAGTAAACAGGTAATAGGTACTACCTCAACTACTTCCCATCCCACAATTTAATTAGATCCTAATCATGCAATGTTTGAGGATTGATCTAATGCAATAAAACTGGGTAGTAGGAAAGGTATTATCAAAGTGTTACTTGCCTTGCTGATGATCCGCGAAACCTAGAGATTCGAAGTAACAGGCGGCGCACTCCGGGTATTCTATCGCAGACAAATAAACAAGTATACAATAAGTACTCATCTAATGCACAGGTAAAATTCAAATAAGAGATCTAACCAGAAGGTTCAACTTAAGAACTCCGGTTTGCAAAAAGAATCAAATCGAACGAAGCAACGAAAGTCAAACGGCAAAAGAAAACAACTTCGTTCTACTAATTTGGATCTAAGGCAATTTTTACAGTAGAAAAAATTTGTTTAAGTTGGTGAAACAAATAGAGGGTTTCGAGACGAAACTCCAGGCGCTTGAATCGCCTGATTACGATAAACGAGCGAAAAGTTATACTAAAACGAAAATCGGATCACGAATCGTGATCAGAAAAATCACGGATTTAATCCGAGAAAAAGAAAAACGACGAACGTTCGTTAGAACGAACGAACGGACGATCGCTCGCTATTTAAATAAATCGGAAAAACCGATCTATTTAAAAAAACCAAACTAAAAAAACAGACGGAAAAACCGGACGGCTTTTCGAAAAAAATAAAAAAAACGGCGCGGAAATCGAGGCGACCTCGGGCAGCGTGTCGGCGGCGGCGGGCGGGGCGGCTCGGCTAGGGTTTGGCTGGGGCTGGGCCTCCCCCCGGCTTATATAGCCTAGTCGGGCCGGAGTCCGGGTCGGACACGGCCCGTTAGGTCGGTTCGTTTTTTTTAATAATTACGCGCGGAAGAAAAATAAAAAGAAATACTAAACGGACTCCAAAAATCCCGAAATAAATTTTCCCGGGCTTCTAAAATCAAGCCGCACAAGGTGAATATTTATTTGGGGCCTAAATGCAATTTTGAAAAACGCACATTTTTCCTAAATTCAAATAAAATAAAGAAAAACTCTGAAATAAAATCTTATTTGATTTTATTATTAAATCCTCAATATTTCTTGGTTTTGGGAAAGTCATTTTATTCCCTCTCTCATAATTTTGTAATAGAAATAATTGATGATAAAATAAATAAAATCAAATGATCCTATTCTCAAAATTTGAGAAAAACTCAAATATGAAAATAACGAAATCCCCAACTCTCTCCGTGGGTCCTTGAGTTGCGTAGTATTTCTAGGATCAACCAAAATGCAAAATAAAATGTGATATGCATTTATGATCTAATGTATAACATTCCAAATTGAAAATTTGGGATGTTACAACCGACGACAACTTACTTGAAGGATCTTACTCAATCCATAGGTAGATATAGTGGACTCTCACGGCAAAACTGGTTTAGGGATTTTGGAAGCACAAGTAGTATTTCTACTTGGTGCTGAGAATTTGGCTAGCATGAGGGGGAAAGGCAAGCTCAACAAGTTAGAGGATCCATGACAACATACTTTATCTCAGATATAAGTAAGACATAACTCATTATGTTGTCTTCCTTGTCCAACATCAACTCTTTAGCATGTCATATTTTAATGAGTGCTCCCAATCATAAAAGACGTCAATGATAATATATCTATATGTGAAAACCTCTATTTCCTTATTACTTCCTATTAATTGCAACAATGACCAAAGCTATGTCTGTCAACTCCCAACAACTTTTAATCATCATACTCTTTCTATGTGAAGTCATTACTCTCAATAAGATCAATATGAACTTTTTGTTTCTTTTTATTCTTTTTCTCTTTCTTTTATTCACCCAAGATCATAGCAAAATTATCAAGCCCTTGACTCAACACTAATCTTTATTATATATAACTCACGGACTTGATTACAAAGAGAGATCATAAAACAAAACTCAAAACTAGATCATGCCATAAACTTTATTCTACTAGATCAAGATACTACTAATAGGATCAAACTAAGAAAAGCGATAAAGATAGGAGTTGTGATGGTGATACGATACCGGGCACCTCCCCCAAGCTTGGCAGTTGCCAAGGGGTGTGCCCATACCCATGTGATTATGTCTCCTTTGTCGGTGAAGAAGGTGGTGGTGATGTTGATGATCCAGGCTTGTCGTCCATCTTCCAAGGCATACGTTCTCCATCATAGAAAGATGATCGAGTCTCCGGGATCCTCAAATCTGCAGCCAAACTTATCCTTTTGAATCTATATTCATACTCACAGTTTTGGTTTTGCAGGTCATAAATTTGGGCTTAGAGGTGCTCGATCTTCTCATGAATCTTGAAGATAGTCTCCCCGATGTTGTCAGCATCCAACTTGTGGTTGCTAGTGAACTCCGCGATCATCATGTGGTTAGAGTTGAGTCCCCGTTCCACCATCCTTTGGCACTTGAAAACTTCTTGCTCCACTGCTTCGAGCCTTGTCTCCATGCTTCCGGTCCCCTTTGGTCCCTCTTCATCGCGGATGTGCAGCAACCCATCACGCAACTCAATGGTTTGAGGGTGTCGCAGCACCTCCGCGAGGTAAGGGTTGATGACCTTCTCGAAGAACTTGTCCTTGGAGGCGCTTGGGGCCGTCATGATAACCTAGATCTATCAGAAAAACAGCTCGAAACAAGAACAGAGGAGGTTTGCGTGATACGGGAGTCAAAACCTTTGGGAGAATATATAATGAATTTTTACCGACAAAACTAGGTATCATGCAAGAAAACGGAGTCCGGAAGGCACACGAGGTGCTCATGAGGTAGGGGGCGCGCCCCAGGGGGGGCGCCCACCACCCTCGTGTCTCTCCTGGACTGCTACTTATTTTTCTGTTTTTCTAAATATTCCAAAACGGAGAAATATTGTCTTAAAAATTGTTTTGGAGTCAGTTTACTTACCGTACCACATACCTATTCCTTTTCGGAGTCTGAAACGTTCTGGAAAGTGTCCTTTATGTATTCCTCCGGGGTTACAGTTTCAATAATATTGGTTTCAACATTTATGGGATTACCTGAGATATAATGTTTGATTCTTTGACCGTTTACCACCTTTGGATTTGTGCCCTCGAAGTTGTTGATTTTTATGGCACCGAAACGATAGACCTCTTCGATAACATAGGGGCCTTCCCATTTAGAGAGAAGTTTTCCTGCAAAAAATATTAAACGAGAGTTGTATAGCAATACATAATCACCTACATTAAACTCATGCTTTTGTATCCTTTTGTCATGCCATCTTTTAACTTTTTTCTTTAAACAACTTGGCATTTTCATAAGCTTGGGTTCTTCATTCATCAAGTGAGCTAATATCAAATAACCTCTTCTCACCGGCAAGTTTGAAATCATAGTTAAGCTCTTTAATAGCCCAATATGCCTTATGTTCTAGTTCGAGAGGTAAGTGACATGCTTTTCCATAAACCATTTTATACGGAGACATACCCATAGGATTTTTGTATGCAATTCTATATGCCATAATGCATCATCAAGTTTTTTAGACCAATTCTTTCTAGACCTATTAACAGTCTTTTGGAAAATTAATTTGAGCTCCCTATTGCTCAACTCTACTTGACCACTAGACTGAGGGTGATAAGGAGATGCAATTCTATGATTAACATCATATTTAGCAAGCATTTTACGGAAAGCACCATGAATAAAGTGTGAACCACCATCAGTCATTAAATATCTAGGGACTCCAAACCTCGGAAAAATAACTTCTTTAAGCATTTTAATAGAAGTGTTATGATCAACACTACTAGTTGGAATAGCTTCTACCCACTTAGTAACGTAATCAACAGCAACTAAAATATGTGTGTATCCATTAGAGGCAGGAAAAGGTCCCATATAATCAAAGCCCCAAACATCAAACGGTTCAATAACAAGAGAATAATTCATAGGCATTTCTTGACATCTACTAATATTACCAATTCTTTGACATTCATCACAAGACAAGACAAACTTACGGGCACCCTTGAAGAGAGTAGGCCAATAAAAACCAGATTGCAATACCTTATGTGCAGTTCTATCTCCAGCGTGGTGTCCTCCATAAGCCTCGGAATGACACTTGCATAGGATCTGTTCCTGTTCATGCTCAGGTACACAATGTCTAGTAACACCATCTACTCCTTCTTTATAAAGATGTGGGTCATCCCAAAAGTAATGTCTTAAATCATAGAAAAACTTTTTCTTTTGTTGGTATGTGAAGCTAGGTGGTATAAATTTAGCAACAATATAATTAGCATAATCAGCATACCATGGAGTGCTATGAGAAGTACTTATAACATTTAATTGTTCATCAGGAAAGCTATCATTAATAGGTAGTGGGTCATCAAGAATATTTTCTAACCTAGACAAGTTGTCTGCAACGGGGTTCTCAGCTCCCTTTCTATCAACAATATGCAAATCAAATTCTTATAGCAAGAGAACCCATCTAATAAGTCCAGGTTTAGCATCTTTCTTTTCCATAAGGTATTTAATAGCACATGATCAGTTTGAATAGTTACTTTAGAATCAACAATATAAGGTCTGAACTTATCACAAGCAAATACAACTGCTAAAAGCTCTTTTTCAGTAGTAGCATAATTTCTTTGAGCCTTACTAGCATAATGAATAACATTTAATTTCTTATCAACTCTTTGCCATAGAACAGCACCTACAACATAATCACTAGCATCACACATAATTTCAAAGGGTAAATTCCAATCAGGTGGCTGAACAACAGGTGCAGAGACTAATGCTTTCTTAAGTATTTCAAATGCTTCTACACAATCATCATCAAAGACAAATGGTATATCTTTTTGCAATAAATTAGTCAGAGGCCGAGCAATTTTTGAGAAGTCCTTAATGAACCTCCTATAAAATCCAGCGTGACCAAGGAAACTTCTTATACCATTGATGTCCTTAGGACATGGCATCTTTTCGATAGCATCAACCTTGGCTTTATAAACTTCAATACCTCTTTCAGAAACTTTATGCCCCAAGACAATACCTTCATTAACCATAAAGTGGCACTTTTCCCAATTCAAGACAAGATTAGTTTCTTCACATCTCTGCAAAACTCGATCAAGATTGCTCAAGCAATCATCAAAAGAGGAACCATAGACGGAAAAATCGTCCATGAAAACCTCACAAATCTTTTCACAAAAGTCAGAGAATATAGCCATCATGCATCTTTGAAAGGTAGCAGGTGCATTACATAAACCAAAAGGCATACGTCTATAAGCAAAAGTACCAAAAGGGCATGTAAAAGTAGTCTTTGATTGATCTCTAGCCGACACAGGTATTTGAGAGAAACTAGAATAACCATCTAGAAAGCAATAGTGTGTATGTTTGCATAATCTTTCTAGCATTTGATCAATAAAAGTTAAGGGGTAATGATCTTTCTTAGTAGCTTTATTTAATTTGCGGAAATCAATTACCATCCTATAACCTGTGATAATTCTATGTGGAATCAATTCATCTTTATCATTAGGAACAACAGTAATACCTCCCTTCTTAGGGACACAATGAACAGGACTTACCCACTCACTATCAACAACGGGATAGATTATACCTGCCTCCAGAAGCTTGAGTATTTCTTTTCTTACCACTTCTTTCATTTTAGGATTCAGGCGTCGTTGAGGATCACGAACTGGTTTGGCATCTGCTTCCAAATTTATTTTATGTTGACATAGAGTGGGACTAATGCCCTTAAGATCATCAAGAGTATATCCAGTAGCAGCACGATGCTTCTTCAGAGTTTTCAATAATCTTTCTTCTTCATGCTCTGAAAGGTTAGCACTAATAATAACAGGATATATCTTCTTTTCATCAAGATAAGCATATTTAAGATTATCAGGCAAAGGTTTAAGCTCAAACACGGGATCACCCTTGGGTGGAGGAGGATCCCCTAAGATTTCAACAGGCAAGTTGTGTTGCAGAATAGGTTCCCTTTTAAAGAATACCTCATCTATTTCCCTTCTTTCATTCATGAACATATCATTTTCATGGTCTAGCAAATAGTGTTCTAAAGGATCACTAGGAGGTACGGCAATAGAAGCAAGATCAATAATTTCATCCTTACTAGGTAATTCTTCCTCATGATGTTGTTTACTAAATTTAGAGAAATTAAACTCATGAACCATATCATCCAAGCCAACAGTAACAACATTCTTTGTGCAATCTATGGTAGCATTGACAGTATTTAAGAAGGGTCTACCAAATATAATGGGACAAAAACTATCTTGTGGGGAACCAAGAACAAGAAAATCAGTAGGATATTTAGTTTTCCCACACAAGACTTCAACATCTCTAACAATTCCCATTGGTGAAATAGTATCTCTATTAGCAAGCTTAATAGTAACATCAATTTCTTCTAACTCGACAGGTGCAATGTCATGCATAATTTCTTTGTATAAGTCAATAGGTATTGCACTAGCACTAGCACCCATATCACATAAGCCATGATAACAACGATCTCCTATTTTAACAGAAATAACAGGCACGCCTACCACAGGTATATGTTTATCTTTATCACAAGGTTTAGCAATTCTAGCAGTTTCACCTTCGAACTGAATAACGTGCCCATCAATATTATCAGACAAGAGATCTTTAACAATAGCAATATTAGGTTCTACTTTAACTTGCCCAGGAGGTGTATAAGTTCTAATATTGCTTTTACGAACAACAGTTGAAGCTTTAGCATGATCCTTTATTCTAACAGGGAAAGGTGGTTTCTCAACATAAGAAGTAGGAACAATAGGATCATTATAAGTGACAGTCTTTTCTTCAACTTTAATAGGTGCAGCTACTTTTACTTCTATGGGAGGATGATATTTAAACCACTTCTCCTTAGGGAGATCAACATAAGTAGCAAAAGATTCACAGAAAGAAGCTACTATCTCAGAGTCAAGTCCATATTTAGTGCTAAACTTACGGAAAATATCGGTGTCCATAAAAGATTTAACACAATCAAACTTAGGTGTCATACCTGACTCTTTACCTTCGTCGAGGTCCCAATCTTCAGAGTTGCGTTTAAATCTATCCAATAAATTCCATCTGAATTCAATAGTCTTCATCATAAAAGAGCCAGAACAAGAAGTATCGAGCATGGTGCAATTGTTTCAGAAAGCCAAGCATAAAAACTTTGCATAATTATTTCTCTCAGGAGCTCATGATTGGGGCATGAATATAACATTGATTTAAGCCTCCCCCAAGCTTGAGCGATGCTTTCTCCTTCGCGAGGCTAGAAATTATATATATAATTGCGATCACGATGAACAAGATGCATAGGGTAATACTTTTGATGAAATTCCAACTTCAATCTTTTATAGTCCCATGATCTCATATCATCACATAGCCTATACCATATCAATGCATCTCCCTTCAAAGATAAAGGGAAGACCTTCTTCTTAGCAACATCATCGGGTATACCTGCAAGCTTAAATAATCCACAAACTTCATCCACATATATTAAGTGCTCATCAGGATGCTTCGTTCCATCTCCTGTAAAAGGGTTAGCTAGTAGTTTTTCCATCATACCCGAAGGAAATTCAAAAGGAGTTTCATTTTCAATAGGTTCAGTAGGTTGAGGAGCAACTCTTTGCTCTACTGGACGGGGTGAAGATACCCCGAACAAGCCCCTCAGAGAATTACATTCCATAGTAACAAGTGACAGTAAATTTCAGCACACTATATAAATTTTTCCTTACCAAATTCCACCTACCAAAGGCGCTACACTCCCCGTCAACGGCGCCAGAAAAGAGTCTTGATGACCCACAAGTATAGGGGATCTATCGTAGTCCTTTCGATAAGTAAGAGTGTCGAACCCAACGAGGAGTAGAAGGAAATGATAGGCAGTTTTCAGCAAGGTATTCTCTGCAAGTACTGAAATAAGTAGTAACAGATAGTTTTGTGATAAGATAAATTGTAACGAGCAACAAGTAACAAAAGTAAATAAAGTGCAGCAAGGTGGCCCAATCCTTTTTGTAGCAAAGGACAAGCCGGAACAAACTCTTATAATAGCAAAAGCGCTCCCGAGGACACATGGGAATATCGTCAAGCTAGTTTTCATCACGTTCATATGATTCGCGTTCGATACTTTGATAATTTGATATGTGGGTGGACCGGTGCTTGGGTGCTATTCTTACTTGAACAAGCATCCCACTTATGATTAACCTCTATTGCAAGCATCCTCAACTACAACAAAAGTATTAAGGTAAACCTAACCATAGCATGAAACATGTGGATCCAAATGAGCCCCTTACGAATCAATGCATAAACTAGGGTTTAAGCTTCTGTCACTCTAGCAACCCATCATCTACTTATTACTTCCCAATGCCTTCCTCTAGGCCCAAATAATGGTGAAGTGTTATGTAGTCGACATTCACATAACACCACTAGAGGCTACACAACATACATCTTATCAAAATATCAAACGAATACCAAATTCACATGACTACTAGTAGCAAGACTTCTCCCTTGTCCTCAGGAACAAACGTAATTACTCACAAAGCATATTCATGTTCATAATTAGAGGGGTAATAATATGCATATAGGATCTGAACATATGATCTTCCACCAAATAAACCAATTAGCATCAACTACAGAGAGTAATCAACACTACTAGCAACCTACTAGCACCAATCCCGGACTTTGAGACAAGAATTGGATACAAGAGATGAACTAGGGTTTGGAGATGAGATGGTGCTGGTGAATATGTTGATGGAGATTGCCCTCTCCCGATGAGAGGAGCGTTGGTGATGACGATGGTGATGATTTCCCCCTCCCGGAGGGAAGTATCCCCGGCAGAACAGCTCTGGCGGAGCTCTAGATTGGTTCCGCCAAGGTTCCGCCTCGTGGCGGCGGAGTCTCGTCCCGAAAAGTTCCTTCTTATTTTTTTCTCATCGAAAGACTTCATATAGGAGAAGATGGACGTCGGAGAGCCACCAGGGGGCCCATGAGGTAGGGGGCGCCCCCCACCCTCGTGAGCAGGGTGTGGGCCCCCTGGCCTTCATCTTTGGCGAGGATTTTTCTTTATTTATTTTAGGATGTTCCGTGGAGTTTCAGGACTTTTGGAGTTGCGCAGAATAGGTCTCTAATATTTGCTCCTTTTCCAGCCCAGAATTCCAGCTGCTGGCATTCTCCCTCCTTATGTAAACCTTCTAAAATAAGAGAGAATAGCCATAAGTTTTGTGACATAAAGTGAAATAACAGTCCATAATGCAATAAATATCGATATAAAAGCATGATGCAAAATGGACGTATCATCCACTAGTTCGGCGTTTCATGACCCGGACACCTTCAAGCGCGCTCGGAGTAATCGGCAACTAGACCGCCTGGCACGATCTGAGCTCACGTAGCAATGCGGCCCCCACCCCAGTCCCAGCCAAACGGCGAAATCCGTGCCACGCGTACATAATTACGCATTAAAAATACCATGGGCACAGGTGGGGAAGGGGGCACAACTATGACACGCCCCAAGACGCGGCTTAAACCGCACTAGGGGCTTCCCGCTTTGTTATTTTTCTCTTTTCAGGACTTTAATCTCTGGAAACCCTGTCCGGCAACATGATTACCGAACACATGAAGCAGCAACCAAGGAGGCAGAAATTTACGTCACACCACGGAATTCCCAGGTGGATTACGATAACGAGTGAAATATTTGCTTTAATACCATTCCTCATCGTGCCCTTGGAAGGGACATAGTCCTACTTTTTTCTTATCGCACTATCTGTATCATTCTGCTTTAACGCACCCTTTTTGAATAAACAATGCATAACATTACGATTATTATTGCATTCTTGTTATATATATGTGTTCATTAATAATGCCTTGCAACCGTACACTTTGGTACGGCCAATACACCAGGGGCTTAAGTACCCCACAACATGGTGTGAGAAGTCCGAACACTTCCACAAGTGCGGCACCCCGAACTTATAGCATTATATGCATCAGCTCCGAATCATGTCTTTGATCAAATGTTGGGTTTGCGCGGCTCCTATGTTTTGGTACCTTACGTTCTGCTCTATCGGCTAAGGTAGCGCTAGGAGAACTACTGCGATTGTGCCCCGGTTCTGCTGGGCTAAGCACCTCAGTAGAGAAAGCTAAAACTGACTGTCATGATAAGGCGAGAGACTGGTCGCTGTTCGGCGAGGTTTCGAGTCCCTAAAGACTTATGCCGCTTAGAGTGAGGGGCCGGCCCTGTCCGGCTTAAAGGCATGTATCGCGCCTCGAATTCGGCCTTCCGAATACCAGGGGCTTCGCCGAAATTTAAAATTATAGAATTCTATGGCTAAGTGAGAGTGATAAAGCATTATTAGTCTAGTTTCCTTGTTCGTTGTGCTGAGCACCTCCCTCAAAGGACCCAAAAATGGGAACAAGTGTGCTCAGGTTTATCCCGAACACCCCAGCACTCGTGGCATGGGGGCAGAAGCCGAGGACTAGCAATCTCTCATATTGGATAAACAGCCAAACAGAATGTAATATTTTAAATTCAAACAAGCATTGCATAGCGCATATGAAACAAGTTTTCATCATACAGGATCACACGAGCAAGTTTATTCAAATATTACATCCTTGGAACATTGGTCCGCTACAAGACGGGCACCCTTCAGGACACCCTCATAATAAATTTCGAGGGTGCGATGCTCCTTGCCCTACGGCGGTCCTTCCTTGATCAGCTTCACGGCATCTAGCTTGGCCCATTACACCTTCACGCGGGCGAAAGCCCGGCGTGCACCTTCGAGGCAAACGGACCGCTTGACGACTTCCAGCCGTGGGCAGGCATCCACAAGCCGCCTCACTAGGCCGAAGTAGCTATTCGGAAGGGCGTCTCCAGGCCACAGCCGGACTATAAAGCCCTTCATGGCCTGTTTGGCCGCCTTCTGTAGCTCGACCAGCTGCTTTACCTGGTCGCTCACAGACACTGGGTGTTCGGTCCCAGTATACTGGGCCCGGAACAACTTCTCCGTTGAGCTTCCATCCTCGGCCTAGTAAAACTTCGCGGCATCTGACACACTGCGGGGAAAATCTGTGAATGCTCCTGGAGAGCTCTGGATTCGGGTAAGTAATCGGTAATTTACTTTTACATGATTGCTTTGCATATAGAATGCCTTACCCGCCGCTATTTTCTTCATCGCGTCGATCTCCTGGAGGGCCTTTTGGGCTTCGGCCTTGGCACTCTTTGCGCTCTCGAGGGCCGCGACAAGCTCAGCCTCTCGCGTCTTCAATTCAAGCTCCAACGCCTCGTGCTTCGTCACGAGGGCCTGGAGCTCTTGCTGCACCTCACCCACCCGAGCCTCTTGCCTTTCCCGCTCGGTGCGCTCCTTAGCCGCTTTATCTTCGGCCTCGGACAACGCTTGCTTTAAGGTCGCCACTTCGGTCGTGGCCCCTAGAAAATTCATGATGATCCTGTCATTTTGCAATCGCATTCTTTTTATACATATCCATAGACTAGGTACTACTTACCTTTGTTCTCCTCGAGCTGCCTCTTGGCAAGGCCGAGCTTGTCCTGGGACCCTTTAAGGTCCTGCTTCAGTACGGCGACCTCCGCAGTCAGTGCAGCAGATGCCAACAGCGAAGCCTGCATATGCATATTGACATACTTATATTAGACTCCTGCGATATTGGTTGATCCTCTGTTCGGCTTTTCTTTGTGAACACCGGACAGAGCATCAGGGGCTACTGTCTATGCGGTAATATTTTTCCTATATTTTAAACACTTACCTCAAAGCCTGTTAGAAGGCTGGCACAGGCTTCAGTCAGTCCGCTCTTGGCGGACTAAACCTTCTGGACCACCGCACTCATAATAGTACGGTGCTCCTCGTCCATGGAAGTGCTGCGAAGCGCTTCCAGCAGATTATCCGGTGCCTCTGGATGGACAGAGGTCACTGGCACAAGCGTCTTGCCCCTCTTGGAAGGAGGCCGCCTGCCCGAGTCCGAAACCACTCGAGGTTTTGGCGCGGTGTTCGGCTGAGGGCCGAACTCGGAGCCCTCAGGGGCCTTGTCCCCTCTGCTCCCGGAGTCTAGAAGGTCGCCTTGAGGCGCCTCCGGGACTGCCTCCCCTCGACCCGGTGCCTCTTGAGACAATACCTCGGCGTCGTCTACAGGGTAAGGGGAGGTGGTGGTCGGAAGCGGATCGCTATCCATATCTGACGAGCCCAGGGAGCCGTCCGACGATACATCGATACGGGCTCATGGCGTCTGCATAATCATATTCGGTGTTAGGGAAAGCAGTGCGACAAAGGAATGCTATGAGTTACTCTGGTATCCGAATACTTATGACTTCCCCAGGGGCTTGGCCCTGGGCAGCCACTCGTCTTTGCCGTCGCCGGCAGTGGTAGAACTATCCGGAAGGAGAGTCCTTCCCTTCTTGGACCCTTCGGCCTCCCCAGTTGGGGCGGCCTTCCTTTTCTTGTCTCCCCCGTCTGGAGGGGGAGCATCTTCTTCTGCCTCATCGTCTTCGGGGGAGGAGTGTGTCGTAGAGTCATCAGACGGTGAGTCTGATGACACCTGGCGTCGGGAACTCTTTCGGGTTCCCTTGGCCTTCTTGGTCTTCTCCGGCACCGTGTAAGGAGCCGGAGTCAGCATCTTCACCAGGAGAACGTCTGTTGGGCCTTCGGGCAAAGGAGCCGGACAGTTGATCTGTCCGGCCGTCTCCTGCCAGTCCTGTCAAAGGTACGGGAGCTTAGATCCCGCATAGAGTCAAACTATGGAAAACAAGTATCTCGTGAGAGGTAAAAGAAGCTTACCGTGCTGGCTTGGCGCTTCGCGCAGAATCCGCGGACCTCGGTAGTGGGAGGGGGAACCTCGGGACTCTTGAATAGCACCTTCCAGGCATCTTCGTGAGTTGTGTCGAAGAGCCTCTTCAGAGTTCGGTGCTGGGCCGGGTCGAACTCCCACAAGTTGAAAGCCCGTTGTTGGCACGGGAGGATCCGGCGGATGAGCATGACCTGGACTACGCTGACGAGTTTGAGCTTCTTGTTCACCATGTTTTGAATACATGTTTGGAGTCCGGTCAGCTCTCCCGAACTACCCCAGGACCGGCCCTTCTCTTGCCAGGAGGTGAGCCACGTGGGGATGCCAGATCGGAACTCGGGGGCCGGTGCCCATTTAGGGTCACGCGGCCCAGTGATGTAGAACCACCCCAATTGCCACCCCTTTATGGTCTCCACGAAGGAGCCCTCAAGCCATGTGACGTTGGGCATCTTGCCCACCATGGCGCCTCCGCACTCCGCCTGGCGGCCGCTCACTACCTTCGGCTTCACATTGAAGGTCTTCAGCCATAAGCCGAAGTGGGGCTTGATGCGGAGGAAGGCCTCGCACACGACGATAAACGCTGAGATGTTGAGGATGAAGTTCGGGGCCAGATCGTGGAAATCCAGGCCGTAGTAGAACATGAGCCCCCGGACGAATGGGTGGAGAGGGAATCCCAGTCCGCGGAGGAAATGGATAAGGAACACTACCCTCTCATGGGGCCTGGGGGTGAGGATGAGCTGCCCCTCTTCTGGGAGCCGGTGCGCGATGTCGTCGGGCAGGTATCCGGCTCTCCTCGGCTTCTTGATGTGTCCCTCCGTGACGGAGGAGACCACCCACCTGCCTCCTGCTCCGGACATGGTTGGAGAGGGTTGAGGTGGGAAATGCGGACTTGGGCGCTGGAGATCGAGTGTGCTAAAATGGATGAGCAAAGGAGGAAGAAGGCGTGGATGAAAAGGTAAATCCTTATCCCTTTATATGGGCGGACGAAACTATGCGTCCCCACTAGCCTGATAAAACTCGCTTATCCCCCAAGCGTCGTAATCGATGGCGCGGTTGGGTTACCCACGACCGTATTGAAGAGAATCTCGTAATTAGGGGAACACGATCTCTGCTTTGACGAGACATGTCAAAAACTGCCTCGCGTTATGTGCGGGGCTAGTTAAAGGAAACGGTTCGAATAATCACCGGGCCATGACATAATGTCGTGTCGCCAAAACAAGTCAGCAAATTAGATTTGTCGAAATATTATTCTCTCTCCGGTGGTATGTGGAACTTATTTTGCAGGGTCGGACACTATCCTTGTATTCAAATTCTTCCATGGTATATTTGGAGGAGGAACCCGGCTTGCAATGCCGAAGACAATAGTGCGCGCCGGACTCATCGTCATTGAAGCCTGGTTCAGGGGCTACCGAGGGAGTCCTGGATTAGGGGGTCTCCGGACAGCCGGACTATATCTTTCGGCCGGACTGTTAAACTATGAAGATACAAGATTGAAGACTTCGTCTCGTGTCCGGATGGGACTCTACTTGGCGTGGAAGGCAAGCTAGGAAATACGGATATGTATATCTCCTCCTTTGTAACCGACCTTGTGTAACCCTAGCCCTTTCCGGTGTCTATATAGACCGGAGGGTTTTAGTCCATAGGACAACATACAATCATACCATAGGCTAGCTTCTAGGGTTTAGCCTCTCTGATCTCGTGGTAGATCTACTATTGTACTACCCATATCATCAATATTAATCAAGCAGGACGTAGGGTTTTACCTCCATCAAGAGGGCCCGAACCTGGGTAAAACATCATGTCCCCTGCCTCCTGTTACCATCCGCCTTAGACACACAGTTCGAGACCCCCTACCCGAGATCTGCCGGTTTTGACACCGACAACGGTAGCCCAGTGAAGTTGGCATGTGCACCACTCCCTCCTTCCTCATGTAGTGCCCAGGTTACAACTTTTTCTCACTTTCTCTCTATCTATTTCCTCTCAAATGGCTTTTACCTTTCTTTTTTTAAGACACAATTGTTTTTATGCCTTTTTTAGAATTATTTTTATACATAGGAGCACGTGTAGAGACGGGCTCTTGCGGAGCCCACTCCTTGACTTTGTCAATGCCTCTCTCTCCTCCACATAAGGAGTACTACTTGCTATGCATGCATGCGGCGGGCAGCTGGCGTCTTGAGGGGCCAGGGCGGTGAGAGTGGGCTTCGGAAGCGGTCCGGACTCCAGCATGTCCCACCTCACATTATCACCATATATTTCTTGGAGTCCGTGCGCGGCAGGCAGGTGATCTCTTCTCCCTCCCCCATTTCTCTCTTCTCAGCCGACGCCCGCCGAGCGATTAGATTTCGGCTATAGACGGTTTATTCAATTATGGTCCCACATGTCAGTGAAATTGCAAGACAACACATGTCCCCTCTGGTGAGCGGCGTTCGAGCCGGACTGTCGGGGTTGCGACATGTACGAGTCGTCAGTGTGCCGCCTTTTCCTTTAGAACTTGCGTAGCGTAACATTTTCACGCGATCGATCGATAGAAATCCAGAACAAAATGACGAGGGTTGTGCTTTCCCGCTCGTTAGGCGGGCTAGTTCGAGTGATATGATGTGCTACAGTGTCGTCCACTTGCTCCATTTTTATGTAAGAAAGAGTTTACACTCTTACACTGGAGGAGTGCGAAACACCACATATCTGATTTTGATCGAGGGATAACTGTTCCCTGCCAAATAATGGAGGATTATTAGCGATTATAGCATGATAGTTAGGGCATCTCCAGCGCTGGCCCACAAATTTACACCGGCATCTGTCCGAGGACACTGATGGATGCCATCCGATGCTGCCCGCATACCTTTCGACAACTATATGAACTAACTGGACGAAATTCGTGCAAACAAAGCAAATTTCAAATTAACCGGATGAAATTCATTACATTTCGAAAACTTTTCCTACAAACCTGACGAAATTCATTACATATTTCGCATAAACCGTACTAAAACCTACTGTAAACCTAATCTAAACGATCGCCGGTGCCCGACCACCATGTCCGGCCATGAACCCGAGAAAGCCGGCCATTGCCTTTGCCTCATCCTCATCCGCCTCGATAACCTCCTCCTCCGGAGCACAAGGTTCTGAAGATTTCCGCCTCCACGTCGCCGTCAAGCGGCTAATCGGCCGCCGATGTTTACCCTACCAAGCTTGGCGTTGACTGAGTGGAGTAGCGGTGGCCTTCCCGGGACCAGAGCGGTGGCGACCTACCGTGTACTACTCTTCCTCGCTGCCGGCTGTGCCCGCGCACGCGCGCCGGCTTCGTGGTCATGGCGGTGGAGGGCGGCCAGGGGGGTGCCGGCGATCTCCTTCGTTTGCTCCTGCGACAGTACGTCGAAGAGAGCTTTGGAGCGCGCCCAGAGCGGAGCCGCCGATGTCCCTCGTCTACTCCTGCGACAGTACGTCCAAGAGAGCTTCGGAGCGCCAGGAGGCCATGGTTGAAGTGGTGCCGACAAAAGGAAGGGACCGGAGGAGAATAAGTGTGGGTCTTTGGCTATGGCTGGGAGCTGGGGCTCAAGTTAATATAGCGGGCGAATGGCAATGAGCCACGGCAGACGGATGGACAACTAGCGCCGGAGTAGGTTCGTCGGGCGTAAATGCAGACGCTGCTTTAGTGACTTAACTACAGATGCGTTTGGGTTACTGACATGTGGGCCCAACGGGCATCTGGCCCGCATGTCAGTGACACACCAATTGCACCTGCAGTTAAGTCCAGTGAATGCGGCATTGACATTCTGGAGAGACGGTGACCGTTTTAGGCGGGAAGCGCGCACTAGCGATGGAAGGGGTTTCGGTGTGCAGTGGCACTAAGATCGGTCGCTCACGATAGTACATACTCCGTACCATACTACCATAGTACCCTCTCTAGCTTAGGCTGTTTTATAGATTGTCGTTGTGATGGACGATATACATGAGCAAGGCGGTCCGAGTATGACCGTTGGTGTTGAGCCAGGTGAATACATGCTTGGCGTTCGTGTAGGCCTCCATCAAATGTCTAAACAGTAATGTCAGGCACCGCCGGGGCACGCAGGTGATGGGCTCGCCGTTTGCGTTGCGCCATGAGCAGGACTTTGATTTAGAGGGCGACGTGCATGCATTAGCATGCTTTGACAGCGTGAGCGTGAGTGTCTCACGTGAAGTATTTCATTTTCATTTGGCTGATGAGGGTGCGTTGCAGCGACGAGTCCGTGGTTTGATTCCCCACATACGCATAATTTTGGTTTTTACAGTATTTCTTTCTCCATTGACAGGTAGGCCCGCATAGATAGATAAAGAAAACGAGCTGATGAGGTGCATGCGGACTGTTTGACTGGTCAACCATACAAATACGGAGCTATACGCTGAGCCAGTGACCGTATAATCACCATATCTCGTATACAATGATCAAAGTGAGCTATCAAGACAAGTTCGATGACCGCCAATGCATTTTACTCGGTAATAAATGACCAGGATTGAAGGGGAATCCAAATTTGCTTCGTCTTCTGTCCTTGAGCTCTGGACAAACCAATGCACTATAAGGTTGTCCGGCCACTCCACCCCAGAGCTCTCACCAAGCGTCGTTCATGCCACCGCGCCGCACACTAACCGGCAAGGCAGCGATGGCATCCCGCCACGCCGAGTTCCTCGCCGCCCATGACCGCACACAAAATGGTAGGGAAACGATGGCATACCGCCGTGCCGAGTTCATCGCCGCTCGCGACCTCACAACTATGTGGGAGGAATTTGAAGATGCCAAGGACGAATGGGCGGTAGAGCAAGAGGCGGCCAAAGCTGCACAGAGGGAGCGGAAAAGTCAGAAAGCACTCAAGAAAAGAGAGGCGCACCGCCGCAAGAAAGAAAAGGACGCACGCGCTGCTGCGGAGAGGTCCGCGGAGATCCAAGCACGGTGGGGTGTCGCCGACAAAGCCGGGAAGAAGACCGACGGCGTCTGGCCAGCATGTGAGAAGTAGTAGTACTAGTAGTTAGTGTGTGTGTGTGTGTGTGTCTGTGTCTGAGTATGAGCATGTACCAATACTACTAGTTACTACTATAGTTTTTAGAGCAAATTACTAGTACATTAGCCTAGACTAAATGGAAAAATTCCTATCCTAAGTATCAAATGGCATCTCTTTCTCTATAGGAATTGAGATGCATGTCATCTCACTTCCTATGATTTTCATATTCCTATCCTATGAACGAAAGAAGGCCTCTGTTGGAGTAACTATTGTAGCTAGCAGTACTGCTGGTACAGTAGTTTTCTTCAAGAAGCGGAATTCAACGAAGTCATGATGGTTCCTTCGTCCGAGCAACTTCAAAGTGGGAAGTGGGCCTGTGATTTGACGGCTCATTAGTCATTGTTACCGCGGTGTGATGACCTGGGTGAATCTCCCTTGGAGTTCTGCGTGCATGGAAAGTGGACCAGGATGGTCGATGTCCCACATGTTGGCGAACGAAAGTATTCTTTCCGATATCGAGGAGCAAGGAAACCGCGTGGTATAGTATCACTGCTGATTGGTTCGCAAAAAAATAGTATCACTTCCGATTTATAATTATTTTTTATTTCTGATGAATGCTAGCGTTTCAAATCTTACGACGAAGGGTGCCAAACACGGCACGTGCTGGATGTCCCACACGTCAACGAAAGGAGTGGGACATGAACAGTGTGATAGAGCCCAGCGTAAAAAAACAGCGTGGTAGAGCGTCTCCACTTCTTCCACTTCTAGGTCGGAGACCACACGTAGTAGTACTTAGTGGTATGAACGATACAAAGTGCGACCTGGAGAGAAAGACATGTCTAGTTGGAAGGTCTCGGGGCATACACGTAAACAAATATAAAAGTTAATATGTGCCTCCAACTAATATAGTAGTAGTAGAGTACTTAGGCATGTACTCCATAACATCACCGTGCATTGCACGTACAACATTTAGTGGTAGTACATAGCAAGAGACAAATGCCGCCCAAGAGTTCCCTTCTCGACCTACTTTTGGGTGTTTGGTAGAGTGTATGGAGGGTGCATGAGTCCACACTAGTTTAGCACAAATACACTAGAAGCATGCATGAAGAGAGCATGCATGAAGAGGGGTGTTGAGTTGAGCATGCATGAAGAGGGAACAACTACGCTGAGACGAGAACGCAACCAAAAACACCCTATATGCCACACATGTTCATACCATTTGTTCCTTTCTACTTCACTTACTACGCTACATTACTCAGGTTCGTACGTCCACTCCTGGGTACATGTCCGTCTCGTAGTTCCAGTCCCACGTGTTCTTCATATAGATGGAACGATCCTTGCATAACACGTGCACCTTGATGCTAGATGTCTCGCGTGTTGGCAAAAGGATGAACAAAGCTCACGTAAAAAAATAGAGTGGAAGAACATAGATTCCGGACGACCGAGAAGGAGCAAGGAACCTCGTGGTGGAGCGTCTGCACTCATAATATTTAATATTATTCAGCGATATAAAATTAACCAATCATCTCCACAGTGGACTGGAAGAGTACGAAACACAGCAACCCAGTGTACATCATACTAGTACATGGCTAACCCACGCTATCACCATATTTCTTGGCTTCCGTGCGACACCTATCTCTAGGTAATCTAGCAGCCTGTATCGCTTCTCCCTCCTCGTCTCTATCAAAGTGCGGCGGGCTGGCGTTTCTGCCATCTATTGAGGTCGGTTAACTATCACATGTTAGCGACATGCCAAGAGCATTCTAAAAAAATTCCTTTCACGTTCCATTTTCAAAAATAAAAAATCCTTTCACGTACGAATTTGCCTGTATGCTTTGAGCAACTTGCATGTCCTATAGTGCTCCTGTTTGATACTCTAACTTAGCTAGAGGTTAAACTAACTCATGACTAACCCTGAACTAACTGTAGCCAAAGAGGTGTTTGGGTGACAGGGTTAGATTGACAATAAATGCACTTCATGGAGAGAGAAAAGTGATTTTCAGTGGTCCCAATGAGAACTATCTCCAGTTAGCACCTCTTGGGTGGGATAGTTTTTTTGGTGGGTTCGGTGCAACTTGCTCCAATTTAAACCCTCATGCTTGGATACTTTAGGGCTATTTGAGCCCCAACTAGCTCAAACTAACTCTAACCCATGGATCCAAACAGGGCCTATGGCCAGTCTCGACACGGAGCAGTCACGTGCACCAGGAAGCAGCGCTCTCTCGGCTGTCGCGCCACTTCAAAGCCGGCGCCAGTGAGAGGTCGCCTTCGCTCTGGCCGGGCATTAATGCGGCACTCACGCTCCAGGGCGACGCTGACCGTTTCACGCGGGAAGCACGCGCTGGCAAGGGAGTATAGGTTTTGAACCATTTCAGGTGTAGTACTGGTAGTTTGCAAAACTACTCAATTATTGCACTAAGTTTCCTAAGAAATTGTGGTAAGAAACGTTACTCCACAGCCCGCTTCCCTTCTCCTTCCTCTTCCACCGCCCGCGCACGTCCGCAGGAAGCGACCGGTCAACCCTTATATAGGAGTGCTAGCACAAAAAGATGCATGCATGACCACTAAAATTTCCATATTAAAGCGCCGCTCCGGCAGGAGTATGGCGTATGTTGTTACCTTCAGTCGGCCCATGGCTACTGGGCGACGGCGACCAGAGAAGAGGCAGCGGGAGGGGAATGAATGCAGCTACTGTTTGGGTTCGCCTTCCGGCTTAAATAAATGTGCAGCATCACGTGTACCCGTGCGTGCACAAATTGTAACATACGCGTCTGCTTAAGTGGGCGTCACGTAACTGGTGTGTGTGAGAGAGAGATTTTGAGAGACAGAGTGCGTGTGTGCGACTCTACTCTTCGGATATGTACTCAACCTTTTGCATCGGGATATAAGTATAATGGTATTTACTTTAGCTAGTGATTTATGTGGCCATGTTAACGTGGTTGTGTCAAAAAAATGTCACTTCCTGCTCGTGATTTGCGTTATATAATTACAAGCAAGATTGTCGTGCATTGCAGGGAACATCAATATGCATTTTTTTTACAAAACACCTGTTGTGATCGACCCATGCAGGAGTAATCCCATGTGTAAAAACTAATGATATCTCAAGAATTTTATCGGAAAACTAGTATCTCGAGAATGTCATCGAAAAAATGAAAGATGAGAGATAAGGCGGGGAGGAGTGGAGCGTGGTGGTGACTGGTGGTCGGAATGGGCGGAGGCATGGGGATGGACGGCGCTGGCAGGCGGCAGCGGCCACCATGCATGCTAGATTGTTCCAGAGACTTATTCCTTTTTTAATTGCTGAGCAATGAGGTTGCGGGAGATAATGATGTGGAGAGAGGTGCTGGTATCTTTTGTAAAATTATCATAGTTTGCTTTCTATCCTCAGATATAGATCATACGGTCTGTATTAAAAGATGGCAGGCACACCCAACTTGTTTTTTTATAAGGGTACAGATGATAAGTTTGCTGACTACTAAAGTAAAGTGGAATTTGTCCATGTTATGCAAGTAAATAAAGGTGATTGTTTATCATACGGGTAAGGTTGGATGAAGGGTGGTAGGTACAAATGCTCCGCTTAGAGCATGTGTGTGTGAGATGGAGTCTTAGTGTGTGTGTGAGAGAGAGAGAGAGGAGAGAGTGATATGGAGACTTAGTTTGTGTGTGTGAGAGAGAGAGAGCGATGGAGTCTTAGTGTGTGTGTGTGTGGGAGGGTGCGTGCATGCGTGCGTGGGTGTGTGTGTGTGTTTATGTGTGTGTGAGAGAGAGAGAGATGGTGTCTTAGTGTGTGTGGGGGTGAGCATGTGTGTGTGTGCGTGTGCATGTGTGTGTGTCGCGGGGTCCTCTGTGGCGGATGTAATTTAAGTGTGCATGGCTTCATCATAGAGAGGTGACGTGTATGGCAGAGGCCACCAACGATGGGGTGCGAGAGAGAAAATGCCCGTAGAGAGGGAAGAGAAGGTGTGTGCGCGTGAGAGGAGTCGACATCGAGAGAACGTGTTTGTTCATGAGACACCGAGGAATACTACTATATATCGATGGTGCATGTAGGCGGGAATTAAACAAAGAGATGGTCTTATTGGTTTCGGCGATATAGGGGAAGAGTGAGAGGCAGGGGGTAGCTAGAAGGAGATTGTTAAGTGTGAGTGTGTGTTTTACCCATCCAGGCGGAAGTTATGTGCACAAAAGAGGAGAACGATTCGATGTGGCATTAGGATTGAGGGTAATTAACTACGTATGGAGACATAGAGACCTTGAACGTGCATGTGTGAGAGGTATACATGTATACGTGGGATGTGTGTGTGCGCGCGCGTGCATGATCGACATAAAAGAAAGAAGACATAAGTCATAAGATCAACGACATGGGAGAGACGGATCGGTATGACAATATGCATGCATGTGAGAATGCGGGGAAGAAGGCCCGACAATTGAGCATGTGTTTTTGTCTTTAAGATATAGTGGCGTGGGCTAGAGCATGCATCCATGGCGAGCAGAGGGAGTGAGGCGCAACGATTGTGAAAAAGAGACCAACCTATAAATGCATATGTATTGAGGTACATATATAGTGTGGGTGATAGGAAGGAAGACTCCGTGCAAGAAAGAAATGTTGACGGAGAAACTACAGATAGATACGGCGATGGAGATGCTAGCTAGAGGGACATCCGCTAGTTTGGGTCTAGGGAGAGAGGGTGTGTGTGTCACAGCCCTAGAGTTGATTGCAATTAGTTTCATAAGCATTCATGTCATCATGTTTAAATTTTTATAAAGCTGAAATGGGGATCGATCAAACCCTAGCACCAGAAAGAATTCAAATAGGTTTAAATAAAATCTTTTTCAAAGAACCCGAAATGTCATTGAAAATGTTCATGATTTATGATAAAGGTGAAAACCTCTGCCAAAAATGATGAGCATATTTCTTGGACATTTATGGATTTTTGGGTTAAATCATATTGTATTTGAATTGGAGCATTTAATGCCTATAAATATTTTAAATGCTTCAATACTTCTGAAAACAATTGGGGGCTTTTGGAAATAATTCAAATAGTGCCCACAATTTTTGTCAGGATTTTACAAAATGAGTTAGTATTTTTACTAATTCAAAACAGATCAAAATAAATAGAAAACAGAAACAGAATTAGAAAGAGAGAGAGAGAGAGAGAGAGAAGGACTCACCTGGGCCACTTACCTGGTAGCCCACCTGGCCAGGCCACCTGGCGGCCCAGTTGGCTGGCCCAGCCCAGCCAGCGCTGCCTGCTTCTTCCACCTTCTGCCAGAAGGAGAAGCAGGTGCGTGGCGAGCGCGCAGCCAAACGCGGCCACCTCCTTCTTGCCACCTTCTGCCTCCCCGTCACGCCACGGAGACGCCCGACGCCTCCCCTCCCCTTCCCCTCGCTCTCTGGCTCTCCCGCCCTCTCCTCTACTTCCTCACTCGTGCCCGAGCGGAGCCCGTCGCCGCCGTCCACCATTCGCGCGGCCACCGGCCTCCACACGCCCCTCCGACGTGCTATGAGCTCCGCGCCGTTGTCCTCGTCACCCCCACCGAGCCAATCAATCCGGGAAGCACCGCAGCGACGCTATCGTCATCATCTACGTCGACGGGCACCCGAGATCGCCGTCGTCAATCCGTCGCCTTCGACGCTTCCCCGAGCATGCTGGGCTTCTCTGCGAGTCCTCCGTGAGCTCCTCTGTTTCTCCCCCTAGTTCCCGTGCTCGTTTGGCCGCTGAAGCCGCCGTTCCCGTCCTGGCCGAGAACCACCGCCGCCACGGACTTGTTTCCAACGAGCTCCGGCGCCCCCGCACCCAGCCACCTGCTTCCGTGGATGCGCGCGTGCACGGGCTACCTCCTGGTGCCTTTCTCCGCCGCTCCCCTGACCTCCCGGTGTGTTTCCGCCGTGGCCAGAGGTCACCGGCGACTAACTCCGGCGGGCTGACGTGTCCGGCTTAATTAGCCACTAACCACCCTGTTTAGTTTAACACTAGACACTGACAGTGGGACCTGCTTTGTTAGTTTTCTGGATAACAAAAATAATTAGATTACTTAATTAAACCAGCGGGACCCACGCGTCAGAATTGACCTGCTAACGTGGCCGTTGACCAGGCCCACATGTCAGCGACTCTAACCGGTCCTGTGTCACTGACCAGTGGGCTCCACTGGTCAGGTTTGACCTGGGCTGACGCTGTTGACTAGCTGATGTCAGCATGACGCATTGATGACGCAGTAATCATTTTCCTAGATTATTTCTAATTCTAAATGATTTGGAAATTCCAGAAAATATCCAAAACTTTGAAAAATCATAGAAAATAATCTATAACTCCAAATGAAAAGTTTTATATATGAAAAATTATTTGAAAAATCCAAGGAATCTGTTTATGGCATTTTCATGCATGTTTTAGCAAGTTAACCTCACTGTTTAGTCCAAAACATGATAATGCACTATTTGAATTCATAGTTTAAATTTGAATTTGAACCTTGAGTTCAAATCAACCCAAAACCTTTCTGTTACTAGTTGCATTAGCTCAAATCACAACATATTGTCATGCCATGATCATGCATCATATTGTGCATTGCATTGATTGTGCTCTTCCTTGTTTGCCGGTAATTGTCCCCTCTCGGTAGACGCTGCTCCGACGCTGTGATCATTGAAACTGATGAAGACTCAATGTTATCTTCAGAAGTGCCAGGCAAACAAAACCCCCCTTGTTCATTCCGATATGATCCCACTCTCTCGCTCCTGCTCTCTTTTACTGCATTAGGACAACATCGATTCAACTGTTACATGCTGCGGTAGCTGAACCCTTTCCTCTGCATGACCTGTCATTGCCACAGTAAATAGATGAAACCCACTAGCATGAGTAGGAGTTTCTTGAGCCCTGATGTGCCTACTCATTCATGTTGTTTGTCATGCCTGCTACTGCTTAGAGTTGAGTCAGGTCTGATTCATCGGGGATGATTTGGAATGGTGTTGAACATGTCCTACTGTGTGTGAGCTAAGTGTGTGAACACGATTTGGTAAAGGTAGCGGTGAGAGGCCATGTAGGAGTACATGGTGGGTTGTCTCATTGCAGCCGTCCTCAGGAACTGATTTTTGTGTTTGTGATCCATGAACAGTTACTACCACACATTGGGTTCCGGTAACTCGGCCCCTCTCAGCTTATTAATCAACTCGATCTTTGTCCAGGAGTTGCAACTAGTTTCTGGTGTTTGTAGGTAGTGTTAGTAGTCTACCAAGTGGCACCCGGTACAGGTGGGCTTGGGACAGACTAGGCACAGTGGCACGGTGTACCAAGTGGCACCCGGTACAGGTGGGCTTGGGAACCCTGCACACATCGTCTGGGGCCGTGAGCGACACCCCGGCCGGATCTCCTTGCGGATGGAACCCGAATAGGCAATAAACCTGGACTAGAGACTTGTTGGTTAGTCAGGTCGTGGCCGACTCACTCGCCCGGTTTCCGCTTGAAGGTTGCCGAGGTACATGACGTGTACAGGGCGATAAGTGGCGAGAGCATGTGTGAAGAAGTACACCCCTGCAGGGTTATCATTATCTATTCGAACAGCCGGATTCCTCGGATATGGAAACTTGGACCCCTTGCATACTTCATAGACAAGCGAAAGTGGATACTTTAAAATGCGCAAGATAAGTGTAAGTGCTATGGATGGCGTTCTCGCAGGGAGACGGGAGCGGATCCATAGTGGTGTATTGGTATGGTGAATTTGTGGACTCGTGTGCGCCACCTCAAAGAGTTACTTGCAGTCGTAGTTCACGATAGCCATCGAGTCAAAGCTAGCCTGCTGCAGTTAAACTCCACCACCCCCTTTGTTGATACCGATGCATATGTAGTTAGTTCTGATGTAAGTCTTGCTGGGTACATTTGTACTCACGTTTGCTTAATTTATGTTTTGTAGAGAGACTTCAGTCCCGCTAGTAGTTCCGCTTGGACTTTGACGTTTAGCTCGTTACCTCAGCTACGATCTTGTACCTTGGGAGGGTCTTGTAGATAGTCAGGCTTCTCAGCCTTTTTCATTTGTAGATGTCTGTACTCAGACATGTTAAGCTTCTGCATGTGCTTTGACTTGTATGCTCTGAATGTTGGGTCGTGAGACCCATGTTTGTAATATCTCGCTCCTCGGAGCCTAATGAATAAATACTTGAGTCGTAGAGTTATGTTGTTATGCCATGTTGTATTTACACATATCGAGCATATTGTGTGTATGATTGAAATGCTTGGTATGTGTGGGATCCGACAACCTAGTTGTTTATCCTTGGTAGCCTCTCTTATGGGGAAATGTAGTCTTGTGCTTCCATGAGCCATAGTAGTCCGCTATAGCCCGGTTCACCGGAGTCATGCTAGCCCAGCACTACTGCTTCGGAACACTTGACTGGCCGGCATGTGATTCACTTCGTTCCTGTGTCTGTCCCTTCGGGGAAATGTCACGTGGTGACATCCGGAGTCCTGCCTAGCCTGCTACAGCCCGGGTTCCCGGAGTCCTGTTAGCCCAGTGCTACAGCCCGGATTCGCACGCTGCTGACCGACATGCTCGATGTTGATTCATGTATGCATGTCCCCGTAAGTTAGTGCCACCTTGGGTTCACGACTAGTCATGTTGGCCTGGGTTCTCTGTCATATGGATGCTAGCGACACTATCATATACGTGAGCCAAAAGGCGCAAACGGTCCTGGGCCATGGTAAGGTGAAACCCGTGGGAATACTGTGCGTGAGGACGCAAAGTGATATGAGGTGTTACAGGCTAGATCGGTGTGACTTAGAATCGGGGTCGTGACAGCTTTGGTATCAGAGCCTGACTGCCTGTAGGATTACCAAGCCATTCTGGTCGAAGTCGTGTCTAGAAATGCTTTAGTTATATAAGGGAATTGATTGCGGATGGGAATGTAAGGCTCTTTTTACTCCTTATCCTCATGACCTTCTGATCTGAGTCATCCTCTTCTCTTCTACGGGGATTAAGAACTAGGCCTTCTCATCTATCTATCAGGATGACGAGTTACTATGATAGAGACTTATAGGATTGATGGATTCAAGCCTTAGTTCAGTTTCTACTACTTCCGTGTGTTCATAATTGGTCTTAGAACCTTGATATTGTGACGTTGAATGGTTATGCCACTATTTTGCAAGATGTCTCAACTATTTTTGAGCAATTACAGCCGTTATGCTGTCCGAGTCATCCCAGGTTTATAAATAGTCCGATGCATTTGCAAATCCCTTCTTTCCATTCTCGATGTTCCTTTGGGCCAGATTAAGCACACTAATCGGTCTGTTGAGGTACTCCGTTGCCTTGATATGTATGTTGGAGTTAGTATTATGGCCCTAGGTGTCTCAGAAGATTACCTAGTAATCTAGCTATGTTTTGTGTTCCCCGTGTGATGATTCTGGCCATCATTCTTGAAAGCATCCTGTGATGCCATTTAGTAGTAGGTATTCTACTCCTATGTTCTTGACCCAAGAATCACTCTGTTCACTTCGTGTTGATATTGCTGCTAGTTCCTTTAGGATATTAGTAACCTTTGCGATAGTCCTCGAGGTCCATGGTATTTCCTTCTTCCAAATACCATGAACCATTAAGGCAGAAGTTCTTTGAACCAAAAGATCACCATTAGAGCACTCCTGAGGAGTTCTCCATTCATAATTGTGACTCTGCCAGTCCTACCTCTTAGCATGGGTTATCCGGAAGAAATATGTTGAACTTGTTCGACATACTAACCTATGCATCCACAGCTCAGGAAGTTAATATATTCCTTGAGTTGTCCCCCTTTAGTTGTATTCCGACCTTAGCCTATCAGTTGATAGTCAAGAGTATGTGTGCATTCGTGTTTATCGGTGCCTTTTACTCTTGTGGTCCGTCAAGCCATTATATTCCAGAATGACTAGGAGAAACAAACTCCAGTACCTCATCCATTTCTAAGATTGGGTCAAAGCAGTTGTATTCCGCAGATCAAATGCAATCAAGCTTTTGAGTCTGTTCTACCCTGAAGTATTACCCACTTTATGTCAAGAATATCATGAGAATTGCACCATCTCTTATGAATTCTTGATGCAGTGATACTTCTTGCCATCATTTTTCATTCCTCGGTCCCGTGTTGTCGCAACCGGAATGCTGGCAAGTGAACTATGATGTGTGAAATAAATACTCCTAGCAACTCCGCTGCTTAGTAGTTAATGGACATTAATATCATTCTTAGTGTGCTGATTATTGAATCATCACCCTAAGGTTGATCGTGCTACCTAGTCCTTATTTCTGGTGCACTCTTCGATCAATGAGTTAGGATTTTCAACCCCTTTCTTATTGGATCATATCATCTTGCCTCGAAAGCAAGATTGTTCTCGAGCATAGTAACATATCGGTGGTTTGTGATGTTCCGAATATCTTCTCGGAAGTATTACCAGGTTGACACCTGACCGCTATGTTGAGTTCGTGATCATGCTGGTTTTCCTCCAAACCACCCATTCTCCAAGAATTTGTGTTGGATACCCCTGAGCTAGTTGATTAAGCTAAACAACAACTTGGAGAGTTGGAGGATAAAAGCTTGTCTGACTTAGTTCGTGTCACGGGATATCTTTTGTGTGTGTGTTGAAGGAAGATGATATCTCCGTCGATTGGTCCTCGTGATCAGTTGTTGGATCTATTGCCTTGTCAAAACTTTGATTTGAGTATGGGCTATCGTCAAGTCAAATCAGAACCAACGATGTGCGTAATGTTGTCTTACTCGTGGTTGGTTCCTCGAGCATACACCATTACATCCTTTGGGTCTGATCAATGCTATCGCCGTGTTCACATGATGGTGGAAGTCCAGTGATATGGAAATTCCGATGAGTTGCTGTTGAACCCATCAGCAACATTTTGTCTCCCCCATGATTCATGTTGAACATCAACCTAGCATTGGAAACTTTGTAAGCAATGCCTTCGTGTTCCGTTCATGAAGCTTATGCTTGGATGGAAGAAGTGACTTCCTCAAATTCATGTGCATTTGGAGCAAGTTGCCGCCATAAGTTCGAGAAAGATTGTTTTGTTTCCTCTGGTACCATCCCAAGTTAGTTATGCATACGTGCGAAGTATTCTATGGTTTGGTAGATTAATTACCTCCAGTCCATATGTGTCCCTAGCACACCAAGCCACTGACTGATTTGTTCTAGGAGAAGGAGTTAAGTGCTAATCCATGGTAATGCACAAGACCTCGATATCCTCGATGATGGTTCCCCACCTGAACTTGGTAGTGTTTCATTATAAGACTACTACGTGGTCATGCTTGTCTAGGACAGTGTGTTCACATGTTTGTAGCAGAACCAGCTCATGTTTTGGAGCTTACCACCGTAGTCCATTTCCCGAGAATCCTGCAACGTCATCTCGTCGACTTGTGTTGCAAACTTTCTTTTTGTCTCTAGACTTGATGAGTCTGGAATATCCTGACACCAACCAGATCTGAATCTCAGGCAGATATGATGCTTGGAGCATTTTCCAAGAACTATAATATTGGTCTCTCGATAACCAGTAAAGTGGATGTCGTGGCCAACACATCCATCCAGAAGACCTATTATTGTAGTATCTCGATTGAAGAAAGTTGGCCACCTCCCCATGAGGATTTCGTAGGATTTACCTCCATAGTTAATCCTTACGGATTCTTGTGCTCCTGAAGTCTGACCTTTTACTTGATGTTCTATATATCAGACTATATCTATGAATGGGATACACTAGCACATCAAGGAGAACATTAGAAGCGGAGTGCTATATGTCTCTCGGTCGATCATCCAGATTTTGTTCCCTTGGCCTCGCTAAGGTGAAATCTAAGAAAGTGTTATCTTCCTTTGCATCTGCATCATCCATCACCATTCATCATGGTGGTATGTTGTGTTGCCAGGATCCTTGACACGGATATTGGTAAAACCTTGATGAATATGGAGATGCTCAAGTTCTTGAGAGCACGCGCAAGCACTAGGTTTTACCGTTGGCGTTAACTGGGATTTGCTTCCAGTTTCCTCGGTTATGTTATAACCTTTTCAAACAATGGACTCACTCTCGACTGTTGAGTTCTTCCCCAGTTGCCAGAATCATTCCCAACATTTGCATTTTGTTCCCAGCTTGCACCTCAGTAGTTGTTGTTCAGGATCATCTTCAAAAGTGGACTTACCATGGGTCCCTTCCATTTCCGGTGATAAGCAAAAATCATCCATTGCGTTGTCTTCAACAAGGTAGTCCACATCATCCATTCTACTCTCGGTATGCCATCCCTACTTACTCCGCCAAACGATTGCTCGAGATTTCCCTAGGCTGGTATAGAGAATTTTATTGATCTCTGGATCAAAAGTAATTCTTTTTGCCACTTAAGGGATGATTCTACGGGTCACCCTCCTCCAAGATGTCTCGTTTTGGTGTCATGGCAACTCAATTCCTCGCTACGTTGGCAACCGACCACCACCCTCTTAGGTGTGGAATTGTTGCCTACCTAGTGAACCTTTGTCATGTGTTTCACTCCATTCCTCTCGATGTATGCTTCGTGTCTCAGCTCGAGAGTTGTTTCAGCGTCTCGCTCCATGAGTTGATCCTGAGTTGTTCGATCTTCGATAAGATCAATCCTTCTAGAGTTTTCCCTTTCCTCTCATTGTCATGTTAGTTGTAGTTCTCAAAGCAAGACGTCGAGATCAAGGTGATGCAATGAATCAACATCTCCAAGAAGGGCAATTGGATCATGAAGATTTGTGTCCCCTCTGTCTTCTTACCTCACGTCTTGAATCTCGGGATGAGATCCTTGTTAGTGGGGGTGAGTTGTCACAGCCCTAGAGTTGATTGCAATTAGTTTCATAAGCATTCATGTCATCATGTTTAAATTTTTATAAAGCTGAAATGGGGATCGATCAAACCCTAGCACCAGAAAGAATTCAAATAGGTTTAAATAAAATCTTTTTCAAAGAACCCGAAATGTCATTGAAAATGTTCATGATTTATGATAAAGGTGAAAACCTCTGCCAAAAATGATGAGCATATTTCTTGGACATTTATGGATTTTTGGGTTAAATCATATTGTATTTGAATTGGAGCATTTAATGCATATAAATATTTTAAATGCTTCAATACTTCTGAAAACAATTGGGGGCTTTTGGAAATAATTCAAATAGTGCCCACAATTTTTGTCAGGATTTTACAAAATGAGTTAGTATTTTTACTAATTCAAAACAGATCAAAATAAATAGAAAACAGAAACAGAATTAGAAAGAGAGAGAGAGAGAGAGAGAGAAGGACTCACCTGGGCCACTTACCTGGTAGCCCACCTGGCCAGGCCACCTGGCGGCCCAGTTGGCTGGCCCAGCCCAGCCAGTGCTGCCTGCTTCTTCCACCTTCTGCCAGAAGGAGAAGCAGGTGCGTGGCAAGCGCGCAGCCGAACGCGGCCACCTCCTGCTTGCCACCTTCTGCCTCCCCCTCACGCCACGGAGACGCCCGACGCCTCCCCTCCCCTTCCCCTCGCTCTCTGGCTCTCCCGCCCTCTCCTCTACTTCCTCACTCGCGCCCGAGCGGAGCCCGTCGCCGCCGTCCACCATTCGCGCGGCCACCAGCCTCCACACGCCCCTCCGACGTGCTATGAGCTCCGTGCCGTCGTCCTCGTCACCCCCACCGAGCCAATCAATCCGGGAAGCACCGCAGCGACGCTATCGTCATCATCTACACCGACGGGCGCCCGAGATCGCCGTCGTCAATCGACGCCTTCGACGCTTCCCCGAGCATGCTAGGCTTCTCTGCGAGTCCTCCGTGAGCTCCTCTGTTTCTCCCCCTAGTTCCCGTGCTCGTTTGGCCGCCGAAGCCGCCGTTCCCGTCCTGGCCGAGAACCACCGCCGCCACGGACTTGTTTCCGACGAGCTACGGCGCCCCCGCACCCAGCCGCCTGCTTCCGTGGATGCATGCGCGCACGGGCTACCTCCTGGTGCCTTTCTCCGCCGCTCCCGTGGCCTCCCGGTGTGTTTCCGCCGTGGCCAGAGGTCACCGGCGACTAACTCCGGCGGGCTGACATGTCCGGCTTAATTAGCCACTAACCACCCTGTTTAGTTTAACACTAGACACTGACAGTGGGACCCGCTTTGTTAGTTTTCTAGATAACAAAAATAATTAGATTACTTAATTAAACCAGCGGGATCCACGCGTCAGAATTGACCTGCTGACGTGGCCGTTGACCAGGCCCACATGTCAGCGACTCTAACCGGTCCTGTGTCACTGACCAGTGGGCTCCACTGGTCAGGTTTGACCTGGGCTGATGCTGTTGACTAGCTGATGTCAGCATGACGCATTGATGACGCAGTAATCATTTTCCTGGATTATTTCTAATTCTAAATGATTTGGAAATTCCAAAAAATATCCAAAACTTTGAAAAATCATAGAAAATAATCTATAACTCCAAATGAAAAGTTTTATATATGAAAAATTATTAGAAAAATCCAAGGAATCTGTTTATGGAATTTTCATGCATGTTTCAGCAAGTTAACCTCACTGTTTAGTACAAAACATGATAATGCACTATTTGAATTCATAGTTTGAATTTGAATTTGAACCTTGAGTTCAAATCAACCCAAAACCTTTTTGTTACTAGTTGCATTAGCTCAAATCACAACATATTGTCATGCCATGATCATGCATCATATTGTGCATTGCATTGATTGTGCTCTTCCTTGTTTGCCGGTAATTGTCCCCTCTCGGTAGACGCTGCTCCGACGCTGTGATCATTGACACTGATGAAGACTCAATGTTATCTTCAGAAGTGCCAGGCAAGCAAAACCCCCCTTGTTCATTCCGATATGATCCCACTCTCTCGCTCCTGCTCTCTTTTACTGCATTAGGACAAAAACGATTCAACTGTTACATGCTGCGGTAGCTGAACCCTTTCCTCTGCATGACCTGTCATTGCCAAAGTAAATAGATGAAACCCACTAGCATGAGTAGGAGTTGCTTGAGCCCTGATGTGCCTACTCATTCATGTTGTTTGTCATGCCTGCTACTGCTTAGAGTTGAGTCAGGTCTGATTCATCGGGGATGATTTGGAATGGTGTTGAACATGTCCTACTGTGTGTGAGCTAAGTGTGTGAACACGATTTGGTAAAGGTAGCGGTGAGAGGCCATGTAGGAGTACATGGTGGGTTGTCTCATTGCAGCCGTCCTCAAGAACTGAGTTATGTGTTTGTGATCCATGAACAGTTACTACCACACATTGGGTTCCGGTAACTCGGCCCCTCTCAGCTTATTAATCAACTCGATCTCTGTCCAGGAGTTGCAACTAGTTTCTGGTGTTTGTAGGTAGTGTTAGTAGTCTACCAAGTGGCACCCGGTACAGGTGGGCTTGGGACAGACTAGGCACAGTGGCACGGTGTACCAAGTGGCACCCGGATGGTGGGCTTGGGAACCCTGCACACATCGTTTGGGGCCGTGAGCGACACCCCGGCCGGATCTCCTTGCGGATGGAACCCGAATAGGCGATAAACCTGGACTAGAGACTTGTTGGTTAGTCAGGTAGTGGCCGACTCACTCGCCTGGTTTCCGCTTGAAGGTTGCCGAGGTACATGACGTGTACAGGGCGATAAGTGGCGAGAGCATGTGTGAAGAAGTACACCCCTGCAGGGTTATCATTATCTATTCGAACAGCCGGATTCCTCGGATATGGAAACTTGGACCCCTTGCATACTTCATAGACAAGCGAAAGTGGATACTTTAAAATGCGCAAGATAAGTGTAAGTGCTATGGATGGCGTTCTCGCAGGGAGACGGGAGCGGATCCATAGTGGTGTATTGGTATGGTGAATTTGTGGACTCGTGTGCGCCACCTCAAAGAGTTACTTGCAGTCGTAGTTCATGATAGCCATTGAGTCAAAGCTGGCCTGCTGCAGTTAAACTCCACCACCCCCTTTGTTGATACCGATGCATATGTAGTTAGTTCTGATGTAAGTCTTGCTGGGTACATTTGTACTCACGTTTTCTTAATTTATATTTTGCAGAGAGACTTCAGTCCCGCTAGTAGTTCTGCTTGGACTTCGACGTTTAGCTCGTTACCTCAGCTACGATCTTGTACCTTGGGAGGGTCTTGTAGATAGTCAGGCTTCTCAGCCTTTTTCATTTGTAGATGTCTGTACTCAGACATGTTAAGCTTCCGCATGTGCTTTGACTTGTATCCTCTGAATGTTGGGTCGTGAGACCCATGTTTGTAATATCTCGCTCCTCGGAGCCTAATGAATAAATACTTGAGTCGTAGAGTTATGTTGTGATGCCATGTTGTATTTACACATATTGAGCATATTGTGTGTATGATTGAAATGCTTGGTATGTGTGGGATCCGACAACCTAGTTGTTTATCCTTGGTAGCCTCTCTTATGGGGAAATGTAGTCTTGTGCTTCCATGAGCCATAGTAGTCCGCTACAGCCCGGTTCACCGGAGTTCTGCTAGCCCAGCACTACTGCTCCGGAACACTTGACTGGCCGGCATGTGATTCACTTCGTTCCTGTGTCTGTCCCTTCGGGGAAATGTCACGCGGTGACATCCGGAGTCCTGCCTAGCCTGCTACAGCCCGGGTTCTCGGAGTCTTGTTAGCCCAGTGCTACAGCCCAGATTCGCACGCTGCTGACCAACATGCTCGATGTTGATTCATGTATGCCTGTCCCCGTAAGTTAGTGCCACCTTGGGTTCATGACTAGTCATGTCGGCCTGGGTTCTCTGTCATATGGATGCTAGCGACACTATCATATATGTGAGCCAAAAGGCGCAAACGGGCCCGGGCCATGGTAAGGCGACACCCGTGGGAATACCGTGCGTGAGGACGCAAAGTGATATGAGGTGTTACAGGCTAGATCAGTGTGACTTAGAATCGGGGTCCTGACAGTGTGTGAGCGACATACAAGAGAACAATGGAGAAATATGAGCCCCTGGGAGACAGAGTTTGTGTTTGTGTGTGAGAAAGAGATATTGAAGAGGAAGAGTCGTAGGTTCTCATATCTAAGGAGCGAAAGACATCTCTGTATGAGGGGTGTGCGAGTGGCACACATGGGAATAGTAGAGAGAAATGAGACCCCGGGAGACAAAGTTTTGTGTTTGTGTGAGAGAAAGAGATTCCACATGGAGAATCATAGTTAGAGACACATAGCAGGGAGCAAGATATACTTAGAGAGAGATAGAGTGATGAAGGTCGAGGGAGAAAGTACCGTCAGTGTGTTACGAACATAAAAGATCATTGTCGACATACAGGTAGCACGAGAGATACCTGAGAGACGATGAACGCGTATAGGTCCAGAGAGATAGTCCTATATAAGCATGAGTGATAGCTATATGAGACGAATATCTGGATTAAAGGGGATTCAAATATTTATACTGGAGATCACGACATCGATAATATCATAACGCAAATTGGTGTATAAAACATGCATATTCATTTGAATTTGGGCACACGTGTAATGTTATATAGTTTATCAATATTGGTGATCCATAGATTCTTTAATTACAAACAATGCATCGTTTATATGCAATTAATGTCTAAACGGGATTACACTATATGTTGCGTGTGTGAAACACATTATACATGTTTGAGAAGTAAAAAAAACCCGCATGAAACACACATTAATTGGAGATAGTTAGCGAGGAATGCATACATTGGATTTCAACATAAAGTGGTTTTAAATATTTGAAAATCCAAATTGATGGATACAACCTTATGAATCTGAGATCATGCCATTTGTAAACCATATTTATGTATAAATGGTGTTGTGCTTTTGAAAGTATATATAAAAATGATGTATATAGAATGTAATTCCAATTGAAAATGGATCCCGCCCGGAAAAAATAGAATACAAACGGGATTCAAATTGAGTTGGCACGGTAAACGTGCACTCTGTAAAATTTGAACGAAGCGGGGAAAGTCTTAGTATCCGCCCGAAACCAAAATCTGCGAGATGGAAATCACTACTGTCTATCCCTGCCATGCAAAGCCTATCTGCTGGATTTCTATAGGTTTTGATAGGGGCAGGTTTGTAATTTCACCCAAACGTGACGTAACCGCCTCTCACCCGGTTTCATACATGGTGGGCGCCAAAACACAGTGTGTCCCTCGGCCGAAATCAACTCCCTCCCCGATTCATATTCATACACGATGGGCGCCAAAAACAAACTCTCGTCGGCAAATATTCGGTGTATGCGAGATTACCGTCCTATCCCCAACCAACTAATGTTGTTGTGATGTAGTAGAAATTTGAAACTTGGGCTAAGTTTGTAAATTTCCTCACATTTGAGACAAGCGCGCCCTGAATACATGGTTCCCCCCTTCCTCTCTACCTCCCTTTTCCCCATTCGTACTCCGTGGGCGCCAAAACACCCTCTCCACCCCACCCTCCTCCGTCTGCCGCCGTCTGCCACCCCATCCACCGCCGTCCTCCTCCACCATGCTAGAGCTGATACCCCGACGCCGCCTTCCATTACAAGAGATCGACCTCTCTCATCCACGGCTTCGGACCGGGATCCTTGCATCCCGTCCTCTCGCTTCATCCCCGTCGTCGTCCACCTTGTTGGCGCCGCTCCTACGACCATCTCATCCACCGCGCCCCGCCGCCACCGTCTACCCTCCTAGATTTTCTTCCACGCCACTGATAGCCATCGCTACCGCAACCCCATCAAATTCTCAGCAGATGCGTACACAGCGCCGCACCAGAGGTGGTACTCTTTCGTATTTGCTCAACTTATTTATCGCAGCAAGAAAATAGATTGCTACTCCTTTACTCCGATTTCTTGTCTTGGTTGCGAAGTTGCCTTTGTCCGGTTTGCACCTTCAGATCCGCCATGGCACGCTCAACACTATACTCCCAATGCTTATGGTTTTCCCCTTTTATATTCCACACTAGTTAAATCACAGTAGACTAAATTTCAAAATTGCGTCAGTAGATTTTTTAGAGCTCGCCGGAGTTCGCCAGCATGATCGAAGGGGCTCAGGTAGTTGTGGGGCCTCGTCGAACGAAGAAAACTCGACGCGGGTGGGGGTTGGGGAGGGGTGGGGTGGGGATGGCGGAGGAACACAGGCGGCCCATGCGGTGTTCTGTATGGGAAGAATCAGAGATGAGGAAGAAGAAGGGTTAGGAGACGTAGGATCTTCATCCAACCGCCTGAAATGGTCGAGAGACAGCTGGGAGTTGCATTCTTAATGCGCTCTGGTTCATCATGTGTGGGCACTGTGCAACCAACATTTTATTATCCAAAATCTTCTTGCTCTTCTTTACCATGTTCCTCTTCCGCTCTTCTTTAATATGTACTCTCTCCGTTCCTAAATACAAGTCTTTGTATAGATTCCACCATGGACTACATATGGAGCAAAATGAGTGAATCTACACTCTAAAATGTATCTGGATACATCTGTATGTGATCCATAGTGGAAATCTCTACCAAGACTTATATTTTGGAACGGAGGGAGTATGATAGTAGTACAGTATGTTCCTTGTACTGAAGATGAGCAGGGACATTTGCAGTGTAGAGGTCTATACAGTCGGTTGTGATGGACACTTTGAGCCTCTTTGATTCGTAGGATCTTATAAACATAGGAATAGGATTTGTAGTGGCCTGCCCACTTGAATCCTATAAGAATAGTAAGGAAATGCGGGGAGTTGTGTCGCCTTTGAGAGTTACACTGATATTAACAGTACCACACCTTCACTTGAAGAGAGCTGGTATCCGAAGCCTTTCTAGCCGTACCGGTAATACTAGCACATATATTCTAGCAAGTTCCACTTTGCTGATTTTACTCTGATGCTTAAGGTTTTCCCATTATATCTACACTATGATCTGCGTAGCTGCTTTGTGTCGCACTAGTAGCAGTCCACTCTTGAAGCTAAACACTGCAATGACTTACAAAATTGGCACCAAGGCATTGAGTGCCATTCTGGATGCAATGAAACTCATACGCTCCCCACCTGTTGATTCTTGTTCAGAATATGATCATAATGACTATTCTAACCTCGAGGAGTCAAAGGCAGATGGCTTGTCCTGTTCACCCATCAAGGTGCCTGTTCTAATTTGGCAATGTTTTATTGATTGCGGGTATCTTGCATATGTTGTCTTGCATTTCTTCTACTTTGTTGCACCGCCATCTGCTTAGTTTACTCATCATATATGTCGAGATGCCATGCCCATCCATTATCAATACATATTCCATTTGTCATCATACCATGTTTTTCCACTCAAATGTTGTTCTTGTGCATCAAACATCAAAAAGGAAGAGGGTGATTGCCGAACCTGAAGGAGCACCAGCAAAGTCCTTGAAAAACGTGGTGGTGCCAGAGAAATCAGACAGCACCCCGCTTATATTGGTTGTACAACCAGTGACACAAAACGTAGGACCTACTCCAGCAGACTGTACCCATACTTCACTGGCCACACCACTAGCCCCACCACACAGGACCTGCACTCCAGCAAAAGGTATACCGATTTGATTTGCCATAGCACCAGCAGTACCACAGAAAAATCCCACTCCAGTAAAAAGTACAGCAAGTCCACCGCCCGAAGACCTATCCCAACTGCAGAGACGGCCAATTCATGCAGATTGGAACCCCATTCCATTTATTCCTAGTTTAAAAGACAATGCTTTCAATGTTGTTAGGGACTACGTGCATATATTCCCATCATGGGAAGATTATTGTGAAGACAAACACCATTTTCACATCTTCCTGTCCAACTTACGTGTAAGTGCTAATATTCATGGTTATTATTTTCCTGTTTTCTGCTGATTGAACACATCAATGATTTACATTACATTGTTGTAACTAGGAGAGGGTCAATCTGGATAGTCATGACGAGCAAAGGTTGCTTGTGCTTTTCAAGGAAGCATTGCAGCAGTATCGGTGTTACCTGAGGAAATCACACTTTGATGGAAAGTCTATAAACGAATTTCCGGTAAAGTCTCATGTGCTAAATTTAGAAGACATTGAATGTAAAAACCTTGTTATGCACTGGTCTCGTTCCCAGGATGAGGTAGTGTCTATGAAATCACATGACAATTTGAACTTCTACTTTTTCGCATGTGCCTTATGGATCTTTTTTGCAGGAAATCTGCTCGAAGAAGAATTCCGGTTTGACAAGTACGACATGATATCGCAAATATGCTGCCCGCTGCTTTGCTCTTGTTAGTGCCTGTTGTCCTGTATCACTGTACTTGCATACATACCTGGTTCATTATGTGACAGCAGTATGCATGATGGCTTGCTTATCAATTGTTCGCTCCAAATTATCTGATCTCTATGAATGGTTACATTAGTGTAGAATATATCCAATGCCAATGTTTTTTTAGCTCTGCATTGTTCTTGTAAGTACATGCTGTCCTTTATCAGTGTACTTATAATGACAGGTAGTTGTTCATGTACCATCACTCTGCAGCTTATTTTCCTTTACCCTCCATTTTCTACACATCAGATCTATATTTACTCTTACCACAAGGTTGGTACTGAAGAAGTTTAGCTATGCATTGCTCTTGGCTGTACCTTTTTCCTATATCGCTGCACTTACATTTATAGCTACTTGGTTATGTAGCATCATTCTTCATCTTATCTTAAATATTCTCCATTTTTCGTATATTATCACATCTATATTTACTCTTAACAAAATGTAGAATAAAGGCAATGCTTTTGAAGAAGATTCTGTGGTAAACTTCTTGAATTGCCCCCCCATCAGCATGGACAAGGCCTTTATAGAGCCTGTCTTCACCAATAATGTAAGTTTGTCCATCTCAAGCCTTCAAACTTTGTTGTATATAGTTGGTTAGGCATGACTGCAATAGCTGTTTATTTTTGGTGTTTGCATCAAATTTCTTGTTTAAAGTTTATTATGTAGTTCATAAACAAAAGTTTGTCCTTTCTCAATTTAAGTTTTCAGTTGTACAACCAAGTTCCTTCCTCATACCATGTAAATTAAACTATACAGAGCAAGTGATCTTATTTTGCACTGCATGTATGCTTCTGTTCTTCATCCGTAATCCAGTGGTGTGGTGAACCTACCCACTATAGCAAAATGTCATATTCTGCAATGTCTTAACTATGAACAATGTCATATCATTCTACTATTATTTAAACCGTCTCTTTATTTGCCAATCTGAAATGGTATAAATTGATAGCACACTAACCATTGATACTTATGAGTTCTTGATTGGTAATCCAGTAGTGTCGTGAAGCTGCCAACTCCTTCACAATGTCATTTCCTGCCATGTCTTGACCTGAACAATACCATATTGTGTTAATGCAATTTTAAACTGTGTCACTTTATTTATCAGTAAGAAATGTGATGAATTGTCAGCACAGATACTTTTATGTGCAAAACCTGACATCTGTCTGCTTGTTTTATCTTTCAGAGTGAGGAAGATATAAGTGTTGAACAAGCGTGGTCTCATCATCTTGCTCAACTACTTGCGCTGCAGCTCCCCAGCAGGGCTAACCTTTCTTGAACTCTATTGAAGTGCTGTCGGTTTTGTATATTATTTTGTCGGCGTGTTTATTTGCACTGGTGGCGATCTTTGATGCCCAGTGTATGTAATCCGCTGTCTGCTTCTGCTTTATTATCATAGTGGCGAACTTTGATGCCTAGTGGGTGTAATATGCCATAATTTCTTTATTGTATAGTCTAGGTTTTTTCTTATTCACAATGCTGCAGTTATTTTACTGTATATATATCCTGTCTTCGCAGTAAACCAACCAAACCCTAAAATTACGGTACATAATCGGGCCATCATGCAATCATGATGTAGGTTGGGCCTGAAACGTGCCGAACAGCTCACGGGCCGGCAGCAGCCCGAAATGAACCCCGGCCCATGATTGCGTGAATCAAATCACGGGCTTTTAACAGGCCAAAATTGTCTCGGTCCTTGTTTGGCCCAATGAGATATCGGCTGCGAGCAGGCCGGATGCAAACTGGGCCATAGTTAGGCCCAACTATATGACAGGCTTTTAACAGGCCAAAATGTTAAACGGGCCCTTAACATGCCAAAACTAATATCAGGCCGAATTACTAAGTGGGCCTTTAGCAAGTGGGCCCAAAAGCATAGTGTCTAGTTGATGGGGCGAATCTGATATGGGCCATAATTGAGCCCAAAGCCTCTTAAAGGGTCGGACCTGATCTAGGCCGTAATTTGGCCCAGAACATGGTAGGCTTTTAACCGGCCGGATCTCATATGGGCCACTATTAGGCCCGGAGCGTGGCGGGCCATTAATGGACCGAATCAAATATGGGTCGGCATTTGGCCCAAAACATGGCAGCCAGTTAATGGGCCGGCCTACTAGGGTCCTCAAAATCTTGTGGGCCTACAGCTGGGCTGGCCCATTAATGTCGGTGAAATCTCGTGGGCCTTTAGCTGGGCCGGCCCATTATGATCCGCAAGAATCTTGTGGGACTTTACCTGGGCCGGCCCATTATGGCACACAAAAATCTTGTGGGCCTTTACCTGGGCCGGTCCATTATGGCCCGCAAAATCTTGTGGGCCTTTAGCTGGGCCAGCCCATTATGGTCCGTAAAATCTCGTGGGCCTTTAGCTGGGCCGGCCCATTTTGTGGGCCTTCAGTTGGGCCGGCCCATTTAAACTTGATGGGCCGGTCCACGTGTCAACATATCATAGGCGCGTCTCGCCCATTGGATGAGTGACACCTGTGCCAACGTGGACCTGACATGTGTCTCCTTCAGCCAATGATGATTTTACACGTGGAAAATCCCCATTGGTTGGGGCTGTTAATGGGTTATCAGATCCAAAACCCGACCCGATAGCTTAACGGTGTTCCGTTACGGTGGATGCCACGTGTCGGTCACCCTTGACGAAAGCACTTCTGTGACGCGCGATTTATCATCATGGAAGTGGACACTTCCGTGACGATAATTTTGGTAATGCCATGGAACACTTCTACGACAGCACAGGTATGACTATCTTGATTCTGTCATAAAATTGTCATGGATGTACATGCATGACAGAAAACGTGACCTACTGTGACAAACACGTATCATCACGGAAGTGTATTTTTTTGTAGTGAAGGTTGATAATATAATAGCATGGAACAATCAAAAATTATAGATACGTTGGAGATGTATCAGTTTCCCTGTTCTTCTTTTTGTTTGTATGGAAGAGTAATGTGGAACTTGTTATATGGATGCATCGAACAATGTGTTGGATGAACATTGTGATATTACTGTAAAATGTATGGATGGAACTGTGTTTCTTATGTATGTATGTTGTCATGGATGGAGCTATGTGTTGGATACATCATATGTCTATTGTGCTTGTGAAATATATATATATATATATATATATATGTATATTTGTGTGTGAATTCCTATGAAAATAAATGGATATAAATAAAAACAGGGGATATATAGCCTCTTTGCCGTCCGCTAGCGGACGGCAAAGAGGACACGTGGCAGCTACCTGTAGACACTGGGAACACTGGCTGCCTATTTGGTCAGCTATGTCATCTGCCAGCATACGGCAAAGACCTTTGAATCTTTGTTGTCTGCTGGCAGACGGCATAGCTGCCACATGGAAGCTTTGCAATGTTGGCCTAGCTGAGCTCTTTGCCGTCTGTCAGCGGACGGCAAAGAGCTGAGCTCTTTGCCGTTAACCCCCTAACCGCTCTGACCCCACCCCACCGCCGTCCGTTGTCTTTGCCGTCTGCTGGCCTCGGATGGCAAACGGCACTATCCTTTGCCATCCGTTTCTAAGAAGCGGACGACAAAGAAGGCCTTTGCTGGCACGTGTTCAGACGAACAGTTTGCCGTCTGCTTGTCGTTCGCCATGGCAGACGGCAAAGAGCTGATTCCAGTAGTGTATTGATCATTACTAGTTGGCGGCCGTTTGCGTAGCTTCTCATCTTACCCTTGTACTCATGAGTTAGCCACCATACATTGCTTAGTCGCTGCTGCAACCTCACCACTTATCCTTTCCATACCCATTAAGCTTTGCTAGTCTTTACCCATGGTAATAGGATTGATGAGTCTTTGTGGCTCACAGATTACTACACCAATAGTTGCATCTACAGGTAGTGCGATGATCATGACATGAGAGTGGTTTTTTCTTGTGTTGGAGTTCTTCTTCTGCTTCTTCATTCAGGGGATAGGTTCCTAGTCGGCAGCCTAGGCTAGCAGGGTGGATGTCGTTTGAGCTTCTGTTTGTGTTTCATTCGTAGTTGGATGTTGTTCTATGTATGATGTATTATTGTGGCATTGATTGCCTTTTGTATGTTCTACCTCTTGAGCATGCGTTGGTTTTCGCTTGAAGAGGAAAGGGTGATGCAACAAAGTAGCATAAGTATTTCCCTCAGTTTTTGAGAACCAAGGTATCAATCCAGTAGGAGACTACACGCAAGTCACCTAGTTCCAGCACAAACAATCAAGAACCTTGCAACCAACGTGATAACGGAGTTGTCAATCCCTTCATGGCCACTTGCAAAAGTGAGATCTCATAAAGATAATAAGATAAATATTTTTGGTATTTTTGTTGTATAGATTGAAAAGTAAAGATTGTAAAATAAAATAAATAGTAAACTAGAATTGTAGATCGGAAACTTATATGATATAAAATAGACCCGGGGCCCATAGGTTTCACTAGTGGCTTCTCTCATGATAGCATGTATTACGGTGGGTGAACAAATTACTGCCGAGCAATTGATAGAAAAGCACATAGTTATGAGAATATCTAGGCATGATTATGAAATATAGGCATCACGTCCGTGTTAAGTAGACCAAAACAATTCTGCATCTACTACTATTACTCCACACATCGACCGCTATCCAGCATGCATCTAGAGTATTAAGTTCATAAGAACAGAGTAATGCTTTAGGCAAGATGACATGATGTAGAGGGATAAATTCAAACAATATGATATAAACCCAATATTTTTATCCTCGATGGCAACAATACAATACGTGCCTTGCTGCCCCTACTGTCACTGGGAAAGGACACCGCAAGATTGAACCCAAAGCTAAGCAATTCTCCCATTGCAAGAAAGATCAATCTAGTAGGCCAAACTAAACCGATAATTCGAAGAGACTTGCAAATATATCAAATCATGCATATAAAAATTCAGAGAAGAACCAAATATTGTTCATAGATAAACTTGATCATAAATCCACAATTCATCGGATCTCGGCAAACACACCGCAAAAGAATATTACATCGAATAGCTCTCCAAGAACATCGAGGAGAACTTTGTATTGAGAACCAAAGAGAGAGAAGAAGCCATCTAGCTAATAACTATGGACCCGAAGGTCTGTGGTAAACTACTCACATCATCGGAGAGGCTATGGTGTTGATGTAGAAGCCCTCCGTGATCGAATCCCCCTCCGGCAGATCATCGGAAAAGGTCCCCAGATGGGATCTCACATGTATAGAAGGTTGCGACGTTGGAAAACTGGTTTCGTGGCTCCCCTGGATGTTTTAGGCTATAAAAGTATATATAGGCGAAAGAAGTACGTCGGTGGAGCTACGAGAGGGGCCCACGAGGGTGGGGCGCGCCTACCCCCTGGGTGCGCCCGCCTACCTCGTGGGCGCCTCGTTGCATCTCTGACTTCCACTCAAAGTCTCCTGGATGACATTTGTTCCAAGAAAGATCCTCGCGAAAGTTTCACTCCATTTGGATTCCTTTTGATATTCCTTTTTTGCGAAACACTGAAATAGGCAAAAAAACAAAAACTGGCACTGGGCCTCCGGTTAATAGGTTAGTCCCAAAAATAATATAAAAGTGCACATTAAAGCCCATTAAACATCCAAAACAGATAATATAATAGCATGGAATAATAAAAAATTATAGATACGTTGGAGACATATCAGTATGTATCCCAAATATTATGTAATGGTATGATGTGATGATATCCACCTTGCAAAAGCGTGTCAATATGTGGTTCTATCCTTGGTGGGACCTTCGAGTCCCTTTAGGATAGTGTCACATATTGGGCATGACAAGTTTGACAAGTTGGTATCAGAGCCTCGACCGACCATAAGATCCTCCTTGATTGATCGCTGGCGTTGTTGAGTCTAGAACAAAACTTTTTGAGTCTTAGGAATATATCTGTCGGAGAGTAGGATTTCTTTTTACTCCTCAACCCCTTCGTCGCTCTGGTGAGGACTCCTGACGTAGATGTTTTAACATTCCTCTCCCCAATTTTCACTAAAAAAAATTTAGGATCACGCGGGTATCTTGGAGTTGTTCCGATGATTTTTTGATGAGAACATTGTTCTTGGTGCCTCCTGTCATTTAGGGGTTGTGGTAGTGTCCCGAGGAGTTGAGCTCCGAGGTGTTGTCGTCACAATTTTATCATTGCAGTTCCGGTATACCTGAGTTTCACCAACATCGAAAATCACTTATATGCAGTTAGTGGTGACATAACCTTGACGCCACCCAGTACTGGGGCGGGAGTTCGGGAGTATTGCCACAGCTAATACATCAGATGCTTTTCGAAGGTTGAGGTACATGATTTCTGGAGTTTTCTTGGTTATGTATTGATGGATGGATACAGTGGAGCATAGGGCTTGTTAGTTGTGTGATATATATTGTGCCTCCCTGTATCCCCAACACCAGATTGCATAACTAGAAATTTTCGGGAGTTCTTAGGTGGGAATTCAAGTATCGTGTAGGATATCTTTCCAACAGACACATGATACGATATCGGGTCTATCATATGTTTGTTCCGGCTTATTCAGCAAGCCAAATCCTTTGTTTTATTTTGATTGTGGTATTCGAGTTGCTTCATTGTCAAGTATTGATTCCATACCTTTTCTAAATGGTGTTCTCATATTTCTATGTGAATGCTAATCCTTCTTGATCATCGAGATTGTCATGTCAATTTGTTTCCAACCGGTTTGCTTCTCGTCAAGATGATCCTATCATTTTCCCCATTCGCGAGATCAATTCTAAGTTTTCTCAACGGTGTTTGTTTCATCCGTCCCAAGTTGTCTTTGTTTTCCCGCCCTCCCACCCCTTTTCTTCAAGGATTCAAATTTCATAATCAAGTATCCATCTTATGGATGTGAAGTCTCTTCATTCTTTTCTTTCAATGTTCTTATCCGGTGATTCTCAGGAAGATGGTCAGGAGTTTCAAGTTCATCATTCTTCATTTTTTAATTCTCCGGTGGATTCAATTCAAGCTTTCGGTGTTGATAATATTTCTTTCCTTGTTTCAAACAATTTCCAAGCTGGTGCACCTCTCAATCATTCACCTCTCGCTATTCATTTGTTATGGAGTGCTGAAGATATCTCGTCTTTTCATTCAAGATCCGTTCAACCTATCTCAAGGTTTATCTCATTCAAGACATTTAATTCAACCGATGCAATCTCTCTTCCAAGCAACCATTTCAGTGGTGTATCTTTGAGTGGGCCCTAACCCACAGGTCTTTGCCAAATTCTTTTCTGACATGACAATCTCTCTTACCTGACTCTTCTAATTTTGTAGAGTTATTGTCAAATTATTTTCAAAGTATGACGTAAGTATGGATTTCATTAGTTAGATGCTTTTCCAAGATTGATTTCAAATTATTTTCATTGTTGGCTCAACCTCTTCGCTTTTTCATTCTCCCGGAGTATCTCGACAATTTCGGTGGTGTTCCTCGTTGTTATTCTCAACATTTGAAGACCGAAGAAGAGTTTTCCTCTAAATCTTGCATGTTCTCTCAAAGATTCGTGGTTCTAGCTTCATGTTATCCTCACAAATTATTTCATTTGTCAGTAATTCTTTTCTTACCCCTCCGGAGTATGTCATGAATTGTTTTCTATTTCATTTCACCGAAGAACATCATTCCATAAGAATTCTTTGTCCTCACATTCCAGCTATCGTTATCCAATTATCCCGATGCGTCTGTCAAGCATTCTTTAATTAGTTCGCGATGTCTTCATTCTCTTGTCTCTAAATTTCCTCAAGTATCTTAGGTCATTTTCTAATTCTTCCCGGCGAATTGTGCCTTTGCTACGCTCATTTTCAATTCTTACGGTGGTTCGTTCAAGATTTATCTTCCTTCATTATCGGATCAATTCATTCGTTGTTTCCAAATCCCACCAGTGGTTCCATCAAGACCTTCTCAAGTTCCCGCTATATCTACCTTAATCCATTCAACGGGAATAAGTAGTATGCCAAATCCATTGCTTGTCATCAATTTAATTTGATGAATAATAAGCATACAATAAATCTTATTCTTATTTCCTCGAGGCGATTCAATTCTTTTCTTCCGGAGATTGTTCATGATGAGTAAATTCTTGATTACAAGTGATTCATCTTTCTTTCTGGAGTTGTTCATCATATCAATTCCCGGTTCCAAGTTGTTCATCTTTCTTTTCTGGAGATCCAAGTTGTTTCAATTATATCATTTCAAAGCTCCATCTAATCATTGCAAGGCTTAAATCTTATTCTTTTCATGCTTCACTTCTTTTTGATCATTCTTTTATTACCGAAGATCTCACGAAGGCTCAACATCGTGGTTCATCAAGGATTCCTTTCATTCTTCAATTGTTCTTCAAGATTTCTCTCAAAGTTAAGATCCGCCAAGCTATACTCTAAAATAAACATGGTGTTCAACCCATGTTTTGTTTTGAGGAGTTCAAGCATTCTAAATCTTGCATTCAAGTGCAATTCTTTCTATCTTATCCTTCGAGGTGGTGTTATGTCATTCTTGACAATTTCCTTCGTGTTTCATGATTCACAAGTTTTCAAGAGTGACATATTTTAAACCCAATATTTTCTATTCGTTCACGAGATATTTTCAACCCAACAATTTCTTCGTTGGTGTTATCTTGGTATAGATTTCACTTAAAGCCTTCCCTAAGGAATGTTGCTATTATGGTGTTTATCAATGATCCAAGTTTCCTCCTATTCTCGGGGTGAAAGAACTTTTTCCATCTCTTCGTTCATCTCAGCTAATCAATCTTTTGGTAGTGGCTGGTTGTCACCTCATAATTTTGAGAGGTCTCCATAAGCCCACGAGGATCATATCCTTTCGTATTGATCTTCCAACAACTCCGTTCTAACCTTCTTGCAAGGAGGCTTTCCAAATTCAATTGTGGTAGAAGTTGTCATTTCCTTCTTCGTTCTCTTATTCCAATGATCTAGCTTCTATTCATTCATTCCGGAGGCATTGTTATGTTGCTCTCTTCAACCAATCATGGATCATATCCTTTCGTATTGATCTTCCAACAACTCCGTTCTAACCTTCTTGTAAGGAGGCTTTCCAAATTCAATTGTGGTAGAAGTTGTCATTTCCTTCTCCGTTCCCTTATTCCAATGATCTAGCTTCTATTCGTTCATTCCAGAGGCATTGTTATGTTGCTCTCTTCAACCAATCATCTTGTTTCGCCAAGATCATGTTTTTTCCCTTGCTTATCCATTTAAGCGGAGTGTTGTGTCCTCTGCTCAAGTTCTTTTCATCTTATCAATTCTTGTATCTCTTTCAACTGCAGTGCTGTTCGAATTTGTTCTTCCTTGTTCCTTGTTGACCTCGTGTCAACCAGAGTGGTTTCAATTCCTTCTTGTCCATTGTGCTTGTCATTCATAGCTTTGCAACCTCCAAGGTTCACATGGTGTTCCTTGTTTCTCTTTTCTACTGGAGTGCTCTCAATTTTGTTCAACTCTGTTGTGTTCTTCTTTCAAGTTTTCAACATCTCAACGTTCACTGGTTTCACTCGTTTGTCAAAGAAGTAACTTTGGTTTACCACTTCCTCTTCCGTTTCTCCCCGGTGCCATCCTTGGATCTCGGGACGAGGTTGTAATGCCCCAGACACACCCGCCGGTGGTCGTTACTCCTGGTAGGATCTAGACTGGCCCCACAGATCAATACTAATCTTTTCTGCGCACTTTGTCCTCACTCGTGCGCACCCGGGAGCAACTTCCCGGTTGGTCACCCATCCTGACACTACTCCAAGCTGAGCACGCTTAACTTTGGAGTTCTGTCCGAATGGGCTCCCGGAAAAGAAGGAATTCCTTATTGATATGAGTAGTCTATCATCCCTAATAAGCCAGGCTATCACATACACCCCCACTCAGAGGAACCGACGTCCTCGTCGGGCCACAGGAACGTTCCCTCTTGGCACATACGTCTGTGCATCCAGTCTGGTACATGTGCCATGACGGGTGCCACGACGGGTCACAAACGTCATGAATAACATGACCGCGCACCTGTCCGCAAACATCCATGTAACCGCGAGGGTCGGCTCTGATACCAACTTGTAACGCTCCAGACACATCCGCCGGTGGTCGTTACTTCTGGTAGGATCTAGACTGGCCCCACAGATCAATACTAGTCTTTTCTGCGCACTTTGTCCTCACTCATGTGCACCCGGGAGCAACTTCCCGGTCGGTCACCCATCCTGACACTACTCCAAGCTGAGCACGCTTAACTTTGGAGTTCTGTCCGAATGGGCTCTCGGAAAAGAAGGAATTCCTTATTGATATGAGTAGTCTATCATCCCTAATAAGCCAGGCTATCACATAGGTCTCTTGTAAGTGGAAGGGAGTTGTGATGCCCCAAGACCGACGCTCCAGATGCCATCCATGTTTTCTGAGTTTCGTCGTGTGATTTGTTTTTCTTGTTGCTTTCATCATTACATCATGTGCATTGCATCATGTCATCTTGCACCCCTTTTTAAAACTCAACTAAATAAACCGTATGGGTCTTCGTTCCATTTAAATCGAGGGATATTCACAATGGTGATTTCTCTTTAGAACACATACTCCCAATATTATTAGGGAGCTATAATAAATATTCCATTCTTATGAAATCAACCAAAACACACTTGCATCTTTCTCTTGCCACCAATCCCTCATCTAGTTGAACCCGGTCACTAGCTTCTTTCTTTCAAATTTACCCATTCTTTGCAAGTGACATTTTTTTCACATATAAATGTTCATACTTTTCCTGATGCTAGTGCACCACATCCTCAACCTCTCTGTGAAATTTCACCTCATTTGGGGTTGATTTTGTTGGGTTCAAAAATGGCTCAAGTTTGAATTAGATTCAAACTTGAATTATTTTTCTACCTATTAAAAATTGCCAAGTCAATTTATTGACATCCTGCATAATTCCATGGTCATGGGGATATTCTCATATCTGTCATACTCCTCTACTATCTCCCTGGGCTTTTCTTGCTATTTTATCCTTGGAAAATAGATTAAAGAAAAGTTAATAGCAGTGGAGAGAGATAGAGCAGCCCAGCGAGGCCAGCCCATTTCCTCCAGGCCGGCCTAACCATCCCCCGCAGCCCAGCCGGCCCCTGCCTATCTAACTCTAGCCCGTTCCCTCCTCTTGATCTCTCCCTCACTCGTCTCCCTCTTCCCTCCCGTAGCGCCGCCACCTCCCTCTCGATCCCTTCCTCCCTCATGTGCGCCGCCAGAGAGCGAGAGAGAACAGTTGCGCCCTCGTCCCGATCACCTCCTCCCGTGCTCCTAGCCCGACCCCGCCCCGCGCGCGCCATGCCGCCCTCCGGCCAACTCCGCTACCGCCTTCTCCTCGTCTGTGCCTAGGCCCCGCTGAGCTCGCTGCTGCTCGCACCGGCCAGTCTGCCTGTTCCCTGCGCCTCCAACACCATATCCGTTCGCTCCTCCCGCGTGTCGCCGTCCAGGACCCCGGCAGGCTGCCCCACTCGCTGGAGCCCCGAGTCGCTCCGCGCTCATCTTCCCCATGCACTCGAGCCCGAGCCAGGGGACGAGCAGCTCGTTACACCCCCGCTCGCCTGCCTCACGTTAACCAAGCCTCCAGCGCGCCATGGCCTCTTCCACCTCAGCGCCAGCCATGGCCGCCTCGGTGTCAAGGCCCGCACGTCGCCCGACGAGCTCGACCCTGCTTCTTCCTCGTCACCGGCGAGTCGTGTCGTCCTGAACACAGCCGTCGCGCCCCTGATTGTTGCTTCAGCTTTCTGTCGAGGCCTTTGGTGAGGCTTTGTTTTGGATCGTACCAAGACCATCATACCAGGAACGACGAGACTGCATCCGAAACGCCAAGTACCCCTTCGGATTTGTCAAGACCCTCATGTATGACTACATCCGGTGATGCATCAATTACCTTTTCTGATGACCCGAACATCTACGATTCGTGTACCACTATAGTCGATGTATTTCGTCAAGCCCGACTACGACGCAAACGACTACTCGATGACTCCGAAGAACATGGACCGCCAAGTTCCTTTACCAGTGACTCGAACGTCTACGAAACGTGTACGCCTACCGTCATCGAAGGCCGTCGAGTGAACGACTACCCACGCCGTGTATTTGACTAAGTTTGATGACGACCTCCGAAGAACTCGGATTCGTCAAGTTCCACCACCGTCACCCCTGGAAACCTTGGATTCGTTAAGTACCTCTCCGAAACGAACTTATACCACTACTTCCACTATCATCGCGAGAACGTCTACTTCCTCTACACTGCTCCGAACTTGATCCGTTCCAATAATGCACGCTTCAAAGGTATAACATCGAGACGACGCCCGGGGACCGTATGCATGTGATGTGTTGCATGAGATGCCCATGTTTGCACCGTATTTGAATCGTCGCTTGCTCATTGCTCGTTTTCCATGCCATTGACATGTGGGAACCCGGTAACCGGGATCACCCCACCATTGCTAGCATGTTCCGCACATCCGCACACTTGTTCTTTTGCACCGGCATTTCCACGAATTGCCGGGTCATCGGAATGTTACCGTTGCACCATTGCCGCTGTCGTCGTCGTGGCACCCTTTCATTCCATCATGGCGACAAATGCTCTTATCTTGATCATGTCAACTTTTTCATAAAATTGCATAAAACTGTAATATGTCATCCACATCACGATAAAAACTTTTAAAATGGTTAAAATTGGTGTTTGCTTTAAATTGCTAAATGACATGTGGGGATTTACCGGAATTGTTGTTTGTTGTTCCCAGCCTCACTTAAACTTTCCTAAATAGTTAGTTTAATTATATTTCACCTCTTGCCATGTTTAACAACATTTAATATTGATGGGTACATAAACAGGAGAGAACTAAATAATTAAATGTGGTGTTTTTTCAATATGCAACTCGTTGCATATTGAGCTCCACTTAATTTGTAGTAGTGTTTGTTGCACTTTGCCATGCCATGCTATTTAAACTGAACATACATCATACTTGATTATGCATCATGACATGTTTACGTGATGGTTGTTTACCATGATGTTTCCTTCTTTCCGGTTGCGCTTCTCCTTGATAGTTCCGGTTACATTGCGATTGTGAGGGTCCATTCGACTACTTCATGGACTCGTTCTTCTTCCTAGCGGGATTTCAGGCAAGATGACTGTTATCCTGGATACCACTACTATCTTTGCTTTGCTAGTTGTCTCGATGCTATCGCTATGTCCCGCTACCTATCACTTGTTTATCAAGCCTCCCAAATTGACATGATATCCTCTAACCTTTTCCACCATCCGAGCAAACCGTTGTTTGACTATGTTACCGCTTTGCTCAGCCCCTCTTATAGTGTTGCTAGTTTCAGGTGCAGTTGTAGGTTGTTCCATGTTGGGACATGGATATCATGGGATATCACAAGACCTCTTATTTGATTAATGCATCTATATACTTTGTAAAGGGTGGAAGGCTCGGCCTTATTCCTGGTGTTTTGTTCCACTCTTGCCGCCCTAGTTTCCGTCATGCCGGTGTTATGTTCCTTGATTTGCGCCCTAACACGATGAGGGTTTATGGGCCCCTCTTGATAGTTTGCTTTGAATAAAACTCTTCCAGCAAGGCCCAACATTGGTTTTAACATTTGCCATAATAATACTTGAACTAAATAATTCATTGGCATAGGGCTTCATGAACCCGAGGATTCTTTTCTACATACAGGGGGGCCAATGTTGATGGTGTTGGTCCCAAACTAGAGCACCGTGCGGGACCGCCCCTTGGTAACTTGGGGTATTTTGGTACCTGTACGCTTAGCTCATCTGTCGTGGCCTGAGACGAGATACGCGTGGCTACTATCAGGGTGTCGGCACATTGGGAGGTCTTGCTGGATTTCCTTTACCATTGTCAAAATGTCTTGTGCACCGGGATTCCGAGTCTGATCGGAGGGTCCCGCGATGGAGGATTGTCTCCGCGGATCGTGAGCTTGTCATGGACTAAGATGGGACACCCCTATAGGGTTTAAACTTTCGAGAGTCGTGCCCGCGGTTATGTGGCAGATGAGAAGTTGTTAATATCCGGTTGTAGAGGACTTGAAGTAAACTCAATTAAAATACACCAACCGCGTTGCATAACCGTGACAGTCTCTTTTCGGGTGCGTTCGAGAAGAGAACATGGTAGGGTTATGTTTGAACATAAATAGTTCAGGATCACTTATTGATCATTACTAGGACATATGCCCGTGTGTTGCAACGGGAGAAGAAAATATCACATCCCTTTAATTGCTCTAGTCCATCAACCTCCATCTGAATCATATTTCCACAGGCTAAGAAGAGGTTGCATTGTTTAGACCTGTGTGGAGAAAACATATGTTGCAACAAATCAGGATTAACCGGGTCACGGATCTATGCCTAGCTCATAACGACTAAGGAATGAGGAAGACAACATGTCTCTGTCTACAGAGCATAATTAGTACTCCCTTCGTCCGTAAATACTTGTCATCAAAATGGATAAAAGGGATGTATCTAGATGTATTTTGGTTCTAGATACATATCTTTTTATCCATTTTGATGACAAGTATTTTTGAACGAAGGGAGCACAATAAACAAACCAACACCAGCAGCCTAAATTGTACCTTCAAATTAAGACCAAGTTTAATCTGATAGGACAAAAACAATCAGTCAATTCATCAAACATATATTCAATTTTCTATAAGAAAACATATAATTGTCCACTCAAGATTGAAAAATGCATTTTGAAGGGACTGCCCAATCTACATAAATCATGACTATGTTTTCTATATTGCCTAACTATAACAACATTGTCTAACCATTGGATTAGGCATAGTCTAATAAAGATTGCAAACTGCCGATAAGTTTTGACCTGTCGTTGGTTTCTGGTGAGCATATAAATTTATTTGACTGAAAAGAAATTTCCAGTCATAGTGATAGCTCCAGCCAACAATCGGAAAAGTAGTCTCGTTGGATATACACGTCCAACAGTCCAAAGAGGGACTCCATAGGAGCAGTATGAAACATCATCATAATCAAATATATCCTATTAGAAACATAAACAAAGAAGAATGCCACACACTTAAATGATGGGGAAGAAACAGGACATGTTTCTTACAGTGTGGAAAATAAATTCTCCCTTAACTGGTACAAACACATTATTGCCACACCGGGCATAGATTTGTTGCTTTGCAGGCTAAAAATCTCCCTTCATCCATGTAATAACATTTTATATTATGGTGTACTATTTTTGTTGGTAATAGCACATAGAGAATAATATAGACAACTAAATCAAGTTAAAAAATTGGCATGTTTAATCATGTGATATCATGCATCTACACTGAAGAAAGAACAATGTCAATATTGAAAAGGCACTTATCTTTGATAGAATTCTCTTGTTCAACTGCACCGTGAAAAGACTTGAACCACATATAAATGCCATTATCCAGTCACAGAAGGTCTCCTTGCCATTCTACAGTGTATGATTTATCACATCCTGGATGCTTTGCATCTATGGAAGAAAAACATATTTCAACAGAGTAAGATAAATAGCACCTAAACCAAAGTAGTAGAGGATACTCGGGTCATCTGCTTTTAGATATTTCATGTTCATTCTTGTTATCTTTGCAACTTGATAGATCTCTTGAATTAAATGAGGAAGCCCACTTATGATGCCACTGATGTTTAGCTTCTGAAGAAATAGTGGATAACAAACTTAAGTGTGTTTCCCCTACTTCAGTAGTCCACTCATCAGCACCTGACGGCTGTTCGATTGTGCATTAACGAAGGCGTGTATGCAGTTTCTCAATCTGGAAAAATATACCACTTAATTTGGAATTTCTACCATGAATAACTACACCAAATTTGTGCAATTTCAGCAGCTCAGCGATGTTGGCTAGCCCATTCTCATCATTGGAAAATTGTCGGAGTAATGGGCCACGGGTAGGTCAATCCGAGCCCCAGAACCTTTCAATACATCGGGGCAGGCCGCGCCCCTCAAGACTCCAGGACGAAAAGCCGCCTTCTGAGAAGACGGCGGCAAGACGGCCGACTGCCCACTCGCGGCCAAGTCCCAGGGACGACTTCAGGATAAGCCGACTCCTGACTGGCGACTTCCAGAGAAGCCGGCTTTGGGGAGTCGGCCCGCAACTCTAGCAAAACCCCATGTCCTCATCAAGAGGGATAGGACAGATGAGTGGCTACAGTGAAGACTGCTCCGACCCCTTTTCCGAGGCAGGCATGGCTACAGTACGCCGTACTCGTGGAGATCTCCGTGCGGCGTGGCACTGTTGCCATGCCAGCCCTGCCATCAGCACCGGTGGACCGAATCCTACGCCCACGACGGCTTGTCCGTACGGCCTTGGGGCAGCGGGCCCCACCAGCCAGCGGGACCCTAAAAGACAACAAGTGCGCCACCGGTCGGACTCGTTGGGAGTCAGCTCCCGGGAGTCGGCCAGATCCTCCCCCGGGCCCGCACGCCATTAATCAGATGTGACGGAGAGTGGCAATAGTGATCGTCCGCCAGGCGGCGGGGCTGTTGCCACGACTCCATGACCAAGCCCGCGTCATCAGAGGCACGGCTACAGTGATCAGCAGCCGGCAAGACCCGCCCACGGCGGACGCGGCCTCTCGGCTCCGTACCTAGCCAGTCGGCGGGGCCCACCAGTCGACGGGCCCCAGCAGTCGGCGGAGAAGACGGAGGTCGGAGACACTGACGGCTGGGCCCGTGTCCAGTCAGATTACCATTGTACCCCTGGGGGGTAGGCCTATATAAACCCCCCAGGACACCTATGCAAAGGGTTGTAACCTATTAGCTTTAGACCAGATCATATAGGAGGGAGAGAGCTAGCCTTGCCCTCTCCTACCTTCAAGAAACAGCTCAAGGAGCGATCGTGTAAACACTTTGCCATAGTGATCATGCGGAGACCCCGCAGAGCAGCAGTAGGGGTGTTATCTCCTCGGAGAGCCCTGAAGCTGGGTAAGATTCGCCGGCGTGCATGTCTACACCCCATCCAGTTTCCAGGCACCGGCGACGTTCTACTCACCCCCACCATGATAAGTCATCCTTTGGCATATGTCGCACCCAATCCCCGACAAAAATTTAACACGAGAATAACTCCATGTTCTTGCGTTGCAACGGGTGAAAGTAATCTAATATGTGCTCACTAACGTGAAAATTGTTTACACAATAATCTAATATATACAACAAAAACAATTTTATTAATCGGTTGAGCTAAATGCCAAGCGTAAAAAGCATTTTATTGAATAACCAATTGATCCGTTGTTATCCTTATTGTTACGGCTCATCACAGCAATACCTTTGGTTACCAATTAAAAAAGACCAAAACAGATTCCCCAATGACAGAAAAACTTCTTAAATGTTAAAGTACAATCCAGCAAAATAGTTAAATGTATATAAGAGCAGGTGCACATACAAATGAGTTGCAGCATAGAAACCAAGCATAACATGTGCATTCTAACTTTTCAAGTAAGAATTTTTGTGCTGTTAGTACCTGGTTCTGGACAGACCTGCCATCTTGCGGAACTGCTTGCGCATTAGAGTCTTGTGCAACAGCTTGGCATGGGTGTCCTGCTTCTTGGTCTTGCTCGTGGATAGGACAACAGCCTTCTCCTCTCCCGCTGATGGCTGGACCGCCACGGTCTTGCTGTTTGCTAAGCCTAAAAAACCACATCAGACCACAACAAGTTAGCGCCTTGCAGAGGAACTAATAAACAGCTTTGAGCCCGCCAAGAACAGTGCAAGTGTAAAGAGCTACGGACCTGAGAACTTGTAGTAACAGACATTGTAGAGGTCGTTTGGTCCTTGCGAAACTGGACCTTGGCATTGCAGTTGCCAAACCGCTTGATCAAGAAGCACTTGCTCTTCTTCACAAGCTCCCAGACCAGAGACCTTGGAACGGTAGTCATTTCCCTTGGCCTATATCACCAAAAGAACAAATAAACATCGGATCCTACAGCTAGCACGAAGCAGCACGAGACCGGTATCCTACAATATTAAGGCAACATTTGACCATTTGAAGCAAAAAAGGATGTTGATTGCAAATGGATATATGGGTAAAATACTGCATCGGTGAAGCTTTAATGCTAAACTACATGTGCACAAGACACTCGTATGCCAACGCTAATTAATCAAGCCTGAATTCACTTGTTGGACCGGTTGAATCCTCTGTTGATTCATCCGCTCCGAGAAGGATGGATCGCATCCCTAGCTTCACCTGAGCACATCTAGGATCGATGAGTGGGTCGCTCAACTCCACCGTATGAAGAATCTGCTCCAGCTCCCGGTGGGCCTCAGCCTCTGTTGCTCGATCTTGCGCCGGTCGATGGCCTCAGCCTCAACTTCGGCAGCAGCATGACGAGCCTTCACAAGACCGATATTCTCGAGGAGCCCGCTCAAGCTCTATCGCGTCGTGGATCATCGAAACCACGGTCGCAGGTGGCAAAGGGCAAAAGATCCGGGGCTAGGAGGAGGAGTCGTGTGTCGCTGATTATAGGAAGGGCAAATCCACTACCCTCAATCAGATGAAATATCAGGTAATGCAGAGCACAAGATCTCTAAGTGTTGAACTTCAGACGGACTCAATAACATGGAGAATGAGCGATTTCTGTAGCTGAAGAACACGGCGCATGAGGACCAGGGTAAGTAAGAAAAGAGTAGAGATGAATGGATCACCTTGTGGTTAAGCCCTTATTCGTACTCGCCGGAGTGGCCGCGCCACCCGTGGCCTGGTTTGTGTCACCCGACCGGCCGACAGTGTTGCCGCCTTCCTCTTGTCCCCGCCACCAGCAGTCCCGCGACACCGTCTCCCTGCCATGTCGTCTCGGCAACCGTCGCCGCCCCGGTGAACCGTCCGACCTCGCCACCATCTTTCCCTCTCTGTCTCGGATGTGTACAGGAGCCCACCCAACGCCATGGCACCCGCAGGAAGCCGCGCCGCCGGGCCTCCACCACATCACCCCTGCCTCGTTCTGACCCGATCGGATCGCCGCCGTCGTGCCAAGTCCGTCGCTAGCCGCCGCCTTTGCCTCTGCTTCGCGCCCCCATGCCCGCTAACTCATGCCGTGCTACTCTGCTTCGCTCGCGTTGCCCCGGCCACCTTCTGTTCCGTCCATGGGAGGTGAACGAGCGCACCAGCGGCGCCCAATCCAACCAAGAGGAGGACGAGCAGGGAAGAGGTGCGTGAGGGGAAGCTTCGATGGCTGGGTTTGCCGGCGGGGTGGAGGAGATGAAGGCGGGCCACGCGCTCGGCAGCAGAGGAGGTAGAGGCGTGCAAGGCCGTGGCCTCGATCCATCCTGGTTCGGGCGCTTTCCGCCTTGCTTGTCATCACCGGCGACCCACGCCTTGTCACCCGCCTCCCCAGCTCGTGCCGCATACGGATCCGCCACCTGCAAGCTCCAGCCGCCGCCGCCAACCCAAGTCGCTCGAGCCACTGCGTTGACCCGATTTGGAAAACCATATGCATAAATCGCGCGTTGAATATACACAACTACATGGTCTTTTTGCAAAAATGAAACATTTTCTGAGATTAGCCACTTAAAACAGGATGGCAGGTTGAATATCAAATTCACAGGGACTTTTCTGCAAAATTACCGCGATGGTGAGCAAACGGGCAAAAGCAATATCTACTTTATTATTATTATTATGGAAAGACTAGTTGGCGACCGTTTGCGTAGCTTCTTATCTTACTCTTGTACTCGTGAGTTAGGCACCATAAATTGCTTAGTCGCTGCTCCAACCTCATCACTTATCCTTTCCATACCCATTAAGCTTTGCTAGTCTTTACCCATGGTAATGGGATTGCTGAGTCCTCGTGGCTCATAGATTACTACACCAACAGTTGCAGGTACAGGTAATGCGATGATCATGACGTGTGTGGGAGTCCTGAATTAGGGGGTCTCCGGACAGCCGGACTATCTCCATTGGCCGGACTGTTAGACTATGAAGATATAAGATTGAAGACTTCATCTCGTGTCCGGATGAGACTCTACTTGGCGTGGAAGGCAAGCTAGGCAATACGTATATGGATATCTCCTCCTTTGTAACCGACCTTGTGTAACCCTAACCCTCTCCGGTGTCTATATAAACCGGAGGATTTTAATCCGTAGGACAACAATCACAACATACAATCATACCGTAGGCTAGCTTCTAGGGTTTAGCCTCTCTGATCTCGTGGTAGATCTACTCTTATAACACCCATATTTTCAATATTAATCAAGCAGGACGTAGGGTTTTACCTTCATCAAAAGGGCCCGAACCTGGGTAAAACTTCGTGTCCCTTGCCTTCTGTTACCATCCGGCCTAGACGCACAGTTCGGGACCCCCTACCCGAGATCCGCCGGTTTTGACACCGACATTGGTGCTTTCATTGAGAGTTCCTCCGTGTCGTCGCCGTTAGGCTTGATGGCTCCTACTATCATCGATAGCGATGCGGTCCAGGGTGAGACTTTTCACCCCGGACAGATCTTCGTATTCGGCGGCTTTGCACTGCGGGCTAATTCGCTTGGCCATCTGGAGAAGATTGAAAGCGACGCCCCTGGCCATCAGGTCAGATTTGGAAGTATGAATTACATGGCCAACATCCGTGGGGACTTGATCTTCGACGGATTCGAGCCACAGCCGGACGCGCCGCACTGTCGCGATGGGTATACCTAGCTTTGCCATCGGACGGTACCCCAAAGGCCGCGCCCGCATCAGCTCCGACCCTTAGCTCGGAGCCAGCTGCACCAATCGAGGATGGGTGGCTAGACACCGCCTCAGGGGCTGCAGTCTCAGCGGCGATCGAGCCGAACACCAGTATAATCCTCTGCGCAGCCCATGACTCCAAGGTGCCGGACTCTCCTCCGGACCCCGAACCATCCGCGCCCCTGCCAATCGAATCCGACTGGGCGCCGATCATGGAATTCACCGCTGTGGATATCTTTCAACACCCGCCCTTCGGCGACATTCTGAATTCACTAAGGTCTCTCTCTTTGTCAGGAGAGCCCTGGCCGGACCATGGCCAACAGGACTGGGATGCGGACGACGAAGAAATTCGACGCCCACCCACCACCCACTTTGTAGCCATTGTCATGATTTAACCGACATGCTCGACTTCGACTCCGAAAACATCGACGGTATGGACGACGATGTAGGAGACGAACATGAACCAGCACCTATAGGGCACTCGAAAGCCACCTCGTCGTATGACATATACATGGTGAACACACCCAATGAAGGCAACGGCGACGAGATAGCGGAGGATGACCCCTCCAAGAAGCAACCCAAGCGCCGACGTCAGCGGCGCCGCTCTAAGTCCCGCCAAAGCAAAAGTGGTGATACCGGCACAGGAGATAATAACACTCCGGATAGCGCCGAAGACAACGAAAATCCCCTGCAGCAAGAGTTAGATCAGGAGCATGAAGGAGCCAACTCTCCTGAGAGAGCGGCTGGCGTAGAGGAGGAGGATGACAATTACATGCCCCCCTCCGAAGACGAGGCAAGCCTCGGCGACGATGAATTCGCCGTACCAGAGGATCCCGTCAAACAAGGGCGCTTCAAGCGCAGGCTTATGGCCACGGAAAATAGCCTGAAGAAAAAGCAGCAGCAGCTTCAAGCTGATCAAAATCTGCTAGCTGACAAATGGACTGAAGTCCTCGCAGCTGAGGAATATAAACTCGAGCGTCCCTCCAAGAGTTACCCAAGGCGCAGGTTACTACCCTAACTGGAGGAAGAAGCGTATGATACGGCTGATCGGCCACCTCGTGTCCGCGATAGAGAGGCATTCATACCGAAAGCTCAGCCTCCACCCCAACGCCATCCAAATAAAAAGGCATGGAGAGATACGCCAGACCTGCGAGACATATTGGAGGACAAAGCAAAGAATTCAAGGTCGATCTACGGATCACGAGGGCGCACCACTCTACGAGACGGTAAACGTCATGCCGGATACAGTAAAACCAAATCCGGCCGGGCCGAACACAGGGGGCAGGACCCATACGAACTGCGTCGCGATATAGCCCAATACAGAGGCGCCGCACACCCCTTATGCTTCACAGAACAAGTAATGAAACATCAATTCCCAGAAGGTTTCAAACCTGTAAACATTGAATCATATGACGGCACAACAGATCCCGCGGTATGGATTGAGGACTTCCTCCTCCACATCCACATGGCCCGCGGTGATGACTTACATGCCATCAAGTACCTCCCACTAAAACTCAAAGGACCAGCACGGCATTGGCTTAATAACTTGCCAGCGGACTCAATTAGCTGTTGGGAAGATCTGGAAGCCGCATTCCTCGACAACTTTCAGGGCACTTATGTGCGACCACCAAAAGCCGATGACTTGAGCCACATAATTCAGCAGCCAGAAGAATCGGCCAGGCAATTCTGGACTCGGTTCCTTACAAAGAAAAACCAAATCGTCGACTGTCCGGATGCGGAGGCCTTAGCGGCTTTCAAGCACAACATCCGAGACGAGTGGCTAGCCCGGCACCTTGGTCAGGAAAAGCCGAAATCTATGGCAGCCCTCATGACGCTCATGACCCGATTTTGTGCGGGAGAAGACAGCTGGTTGGCTCGCAGTAACAACATATCAAAGAACCATGGTATCTCAGATACCAAGGACGGCAACAGCAGGTCACGTCGCAACAAGCATAAGCGCCGCATTAACGGCGAAAGTACTGAGGATACGGCAGTCAATGCCGGATTCAAAGGCTCTAAACCCAGTCAGCGGAAAAAGCCATTCAAACAAAGTTCGCCGGGTCCGTCCAGCTTGGACCATATACTCGATCGCTCGTGTCAAATACACGGCACCCCAGACAAGCCAGCCAATCACACCAACATGGATTGTTGGGTGTTCAAGCAGGCCAGCAAGTTAATTGCCGAAAACAAGGACAAGGGGCCGCATAGCGATGACGAGGAAGAACCCCGGCAGCCGCACACTGGAGGACAGAAGAGGTTTCCCCCGCAAGTGAGGACGGTGAACATGATATACGCAACCCACATCCCCAAGAGGGAGCGGAAGCGTGCGCTCAGGGACGTATATGCGCTGGAGCCAGTCGCCCCGAAGTTCAACCCTTGGTCCTCCTGTCCGATCACCTTTATCGCAGGGACCACCCCACTAGTATCCATCACGGCAGATTTGCCGCACTGGTCCTAGACCCAATCATCGACGGATTTCACCTCACTCGAGTCCTCATGGACGGCGGCAGTAGCCTGAACCTGCTTTATCAGGACACAGTGCATAAAATGAGTATAGACCCCTCAAGGATCAAACCCACAAAGACGACCTTTAAAGGCGTCATTCCAGGCGTAGAGGCCCACTGCACAGGCTCAATTACACTGGAAGTGGTCTTCGGATCCCCGGATAACTTCTGAAGCGAAGAGTTAATCTTCGATATAGTCCCGTCCCGCAGTGGTTATCACACACTGCTCGGACGAACCGCATTCGCTAGATTCAATGTGGTACCACATTATGCATACCTCAAAGCTCAAGATGCCAAGATGTAACGCCCTCGATGCGGCTATATCTCCCACGTGTCGAAGCACGACTTAGAGGCATAACCGCATTGAAAGCAATGTCGCAAGTGAGGTAATCTTCACACAACCCATGTAATACATAAGGGAAAGAGATACATAGTTGGCTTACAATCGCCACTTCACACAATTACATGAATAAAGCATTACAACATCCAAATAGAATCAAGGTTCGACTGCGGAACCAAAATAAAAGAAGAACCCCAAATGCGACAAGGTCCGCGATCGACCCCAACTGGGCTCCACTACTGATCAACTAGAACGAAGCAACACAAAGGACAAGATCTTCATCGAGCTCCTCCTAAGCTTGGTTGCGTCATCTGCACGGACTCATCGGCACCTACAAGCTGGTTTTTGGAAGTATCTGTGAGTCACGGGGACTCAGCAATCTCGCACCCTCGCGATCAAGACTATTTAAGCTTACGGGTAAGGTAAAGATATGAGGTGGAGCTGCAGCAAGCGACTAGCATATATGGTGGCTAACATACACAAAAGGGAGCGAGAAGAGAAGGCAAAGCACGATCGATAAAAGTATGATCAAGAAGTGATCCTAGAACAACCTACGTCGAGCATAACTCCAACACCGTGTTCACTTCCCGGACTCCGCCGGAAAGAGACCATCACGGTTACACACGCTGTTGGTATATTTTAAATTAAGGTTAACTTCAGGTTTTCTACAACTGGACGTTAACAAACTCCCATCTTCCCATAACCGCGGGCATGGCTTTCGAAAGTTCACATCCCTGCAGGGGTGTCCCAACTTAGCCCATGACAAGCTCTCACGGTCAACGAAGGAATAGACCTCCTCCCGAGACATTCCAATCAGACTCGGTATCCCGGTTCTACAAGACATCCTCGACAATGGTAAAACAAGTCCAGCAAGACCGCCCGATGCGCCGACATCCTGATAGGAGCTGCACATATCTATGTACAGCTAAAACCAACCGTCAAGTTTCCCCGAGGTGGCGCCGCAAGTGGCTCTAGTTTGGACCAGCACTTAGAAAAGCACTGGCCGGGGGGGGGGGGGGGGTTAAAATAAAGATGACCCTCGGGATGCGCGACTCCCAAGGGAAAAAGGCTAGGTGGCGAATGGTAAAACTAAGGTTGGGCCTTGCTGGAGGAGTTTTATTCAAGGCGAACTGTCAAGGGGTTCCCATTATAACCCAATCGCGTAAGGAACGCAAAATCCGGGAACATAACACCGATATGACGGAAACTAGGGCGGCAAGAGTGGAACAAAACACTAGGCATAAGGCCGAGCCTTCCAACCTTTACCAAGTATATAGATGCATTAATTAAATAAGAGATATTGTGATATCCCAACAAGTAAACATGTTCCAACTAGGAACAACATCTCCATGTTCCAACAAGGAACAAACTTCAATCTTCACCTGCAACTAACAACGCTATAAGAGGGCTGAGAAAAGCGGTAACTTAGCCAAACAACGGTTTGCTAGGACAAGGTGGGTTAGAGGCTTGGTTTAACAATATGGGAGGCTTGATAAGCAAGTGGTCGGTATCGCAGCATAGGCATAGCAAAAGAGCGAGCAACTAGCAAGCAAAGATAGAAGTGATTTCGAGGGTATGGTCATCTTGCCTGAGATCCCGCACGGAAGAAGAACGAGTCCATGAAGAAGACAAACGGACGTAGACGAACGGGTCCTCACAATCACGACGTAATCGGAACCAACCCGAAGAAGCAACACCGGAAAGGAAGCAAACAATATAGTAATCAACCACGACATAGACATGGCATGATGCCCAAACAAGAATGATGCATGTCCGGTTTAAAGAGGGCATGGCATGGCAAAATGCAACAAACAACACTACAAATTAAGTGGAGCTCAATATGCAACGAGTTGCATATTGATGAAAAAACCACATGACTTATTTAGTTCTCTCTCGTTTATGTACCCAACAAGATTAAATGTTGTTAGCATGGCAAGAGGTGAAGCAAATGAAAACTACCTATCTAGTCAAGGTTAAATGAGGCCGGAAGCAACGAACAACAATTCCAGAAACTCCTCATGAGCATATTATAGATTTGGTACTGTTCTACCCTAAACACAATTTTAGAGTTGTTTAACATGCAAATAAAGGTCACCATGTTAAACTAGGCATTTTTCTACCCCATTTACATATAAAGTTTGTTAGATTTGGAGCTACGGTTGAATAGTTATGAATTAAATCATTTTAACATGGCATAGGAGCAAATTTAACCAAACATCAATTTAAACATTTTAAACATGGATGAAAGTTGCATATTATGAATCTAGACAAAATTCTAAGCAAGTTTCATATATAAATCATTTTAATTCGATGCACGGTTAGTGAGTTATTAAATGCATGAACTAGGGGGACTTTTCTGTAAAACTGCGTTCTCTGGAACAAATACTAAATTCGCAGGCGCTGGAAAAAAAACACTACTGGGCTGAAATTTGGGACAAGCCCAACAATGCACAGGGGCTGGAGGGGGGCTTCTCACATTGGGCTTGGCCCGGTTGGTGCTGGGCTGGATGAGGCAGGTGGCTGGGCCGGTCGCTGCCAGGCTGAGGAGGCTCGCTGGGCTGGCCTGAGCTGGAGGAGTCAGCGGGCGTTGGAGCGGCCCTGTTCGATGCAAAGGAGGCGTGTCCTCTTCTCGACAGGACGCAGAAACAGAAGCAGAGCAGCGGCGGCGTGGGACTTGTAGGTCGGCGCGCGAACCGACAAGGAACTCCGGCGACGGTGGCTGACGACGACGCGAGCGCCGGGAACGGGCAGGACCGGGCGAGGGGGTGTCGGATCCGGCAGCGCAAGGGAGCTCCGAGGCGGGGAGGAACGACAGGGCCCTGGCAGGGAAAAATTTAGTCACGAGGCAGGGACAGAGAGAGGGCCGGAGTGAGATCGAGAGGAGGCGAGGCGACCTGGCCGTGGCCGGCCGGCGGTAGGCGCGGGCGCCCGAGGATGCGAGGTGGAGGAGCACGGGGAGGCTCGTCACAGTGCGGTGGAGAAGGTCGGCCTCCATGGCGCAAGGAGCACCTGTTGCAGGAGAAGAACGAGGAAGATGAGAGGAGACGAAGGGAGGGAGGACAAAGGCAGGGCGACGGGGTTCTGGTCCGGTTGAGGCGCCGGCGAGCGATGGGAGGCCAGGCCTCCTAGATTGAGCAACCTGGGAGCTCTTTTCCCGATCCGGAACGGACCGAGGAGGCTGCGGGCGACGGGAGGTCCTGGCCTGATGGCGGCAGAGCTCCGGCTCTGGGTGATCCTGCTCGGGCCCAACCACGGAGGGGCGTGGGGATGGATCGAGAGGAGGAGGAGCTCGCTGGTTGGGCTTGTGGTGAAAACAAGGAGGAGATGGATTTGGTTCAAGCGATGGGGATCCCGATGTTGGGGAAAGAGTGCGGCGGCGGCGGCGGCTGGGAGGATCCCTAGAATTTAGGGATTTGGTCTGAAATTAGACTAGGGGTGGACTATAAATATAGATCATGGATTAGGTTAGGGGCTATCTCGACCCTACGATCGCAATCGGACGATCGCGAATAAAATAGCTAGGAAGTCCAAACAATAAAACGGTGACGTTTTGTAGACGTTTGGGGATGATCCGGACACAACGGTGGCGACACCCCGGGTCGAGTCCGGGACAACTTTCGGACGCTCATGTGAGGGGTTCGATGCACTGTGCAGAGAGGGTTTCGGACCGTGCGGTCGCATCGGACAACTTCGGAAGCGAAGAGGGGAAGGAGGATGGCCTAGGTGGGCTGTGGCGAGACTGCGAGGGGGAGAAGAGAGAGAGAGAGAGCCTGGCATCTGTTTCTGGAGACCGAAAACGTCCAACGTTAGACCGGCTATACTGCCGCTATAGTTATCCGTTGGGGCATCAAACGATCTCCGAAGGCGATGAAACTTGGCAGGCGGTCTACTGACAACAAAAAAACACCGCCTGCCAACTTTCAACCCATTCCGAGAACATTTTTCGGCCACTTATAAAATAATATTTCGGACATGCCGTGGGCGCGTGCAAGTGTGTTTGGGCTCAGAACGGACAACGGACGGAACGAGGAGACCGGGACGGATGCAAGTTTTGAAAACATGATGATGCAATGCACATGATGACATGACAAGATGCAACACGCAAGCGAATGACATGGCAACAACAGCGAATAACTGGACGACACCTGGCGCAACGGTCTCGGGGCGTTACAACACTCCACCACTACGAGAGGATCTCGTCCCGAGATCTAGAATGGCACCGGAGGGCAAACGGAAGATAAAGAGAAGAGGTAAAACTAAGTTGCTTCTTTGACAAACGAGTGAGACCAAAGAACCTTGAAAAGGTTAAGCCATTTCGAGAAAAGAATACAGCGGAGATGAACGAAGTTGAAAACACTCCGTTAGAAAAGAGGAACAAGGAAGAATAACTTCGGGCGGCACTTCGACTGAAAAGAAAAGGATTTGAATAAGAACTTGGTAAGATGAGAAGATCCTTGATGAAATCACAACACACTGCCTCTGGAACTATTGAATGAATGGAACAAAGGGTAAGAAAAATCTCAGACAGCACTCCGGTTGAAAAGAGATGCAAGGCTTGATAAGACAAAAAGAACTTGAGCAGAATGGCACCACACTCCGGTTAAATGGGTAGGCATGAAAAGAACATGATCTTGACACACCAGATGATGGATTGAAGAGAGCAACATCACCATGCCTCCGAAACAAAAGAATAGACGATAAATAATTGAAACAAAAGAATGGAGAAGCAAATGCCAACTTCTGTCACAAAAAGAGTTTGAGAAGGCATCCTTAGGAGAAGGGTCGAACAGAGTTATTGGAAAAAACCAACAACGAAAAGAACAAGGTTGTAGTGGGCTTATGGAGAACATCTCAAACTATGAGGTGAAATTGTGCCACTAACGGAAACGATATATTAGATTGATAACAACAAGGAGATGAGAAGCTATATCGCACTGGAAAGGATAAATGAAGAAATTGGATCATTTATAAGCACCATAGATAGCAACAATCCTTAGGGAAGGCTTTAGGTGAAATATAACCCAAGATAACTCCAATGACGAAATTGGTGGATTTAAAATACCTCATTCTTAACAACAAGTGAATCATGAAACATGAACTCAAATTATCAAGAATGAGATAATACCACCTCAAATGACACGGTAGAAAGAATTGCACTCCGGATATCAAGATGAAGAAAGCTTGAACTCCTTAGAAAAGAATGTCGATGAAAACTTCGAGAAGGAATTAAATCCTTGATGAATCCATCATGTAGAACCTCCATGAAGAACTCCGGTAAAAAAAGGATGATCAAACAAAAAAGAAAGAGAAGTTGAAAACACAAGGTGAATCCTTGCAATGATTAGATGGATCTTCGTGATGAAATAAATTGAGAGAGCTTGGAACTCCGGAAAAGAAAGATGAGCTATTGAAACCAAGAATAAGTATGATGAGCCACTCCGGAAAAACAGGAATTGAACAAACTCGATGAAACAAGAATAAGAATTACATTATGCGTATCCTTCACCAATTAAATTGATGACAATCAACGGATTTGGCACACTACTTATTCTCGTAGCAAGGATTAAGAGAGATATAGCGCCAACTTGGGAAGGTCTTCTTTGGACCACCGGTAGGATTGACAACGAATGAATTGATAAGGAAGAGAAACCTAGAAGAACCACCGTAAGAAATGGAAATGAACGAAGATACTTGAGAGAATTTAGATACAACTGAAACGAAGAGATCACGCGCTGATTAAAGAATATTGAATGATGCACCGGTGAGATTCGGGGAACGAGACCTGAAAGCTGAGAATGAACAAGTCTCAGATGATGGGCTCCGGATAATCAAACTAAGAAGACTCTAGAATTGCTCTGGATAGGTGAAAAGAATTCTCACAATCAAAAACAATTATGAGAGGATGGCAACAAGCTAGAATCACGAATCTTGAAGAGAATGGAGCAAGATATGGAGGAGAATTCTTCTTTGATCTCCAAATGCAGAGAATGACGAAGAGGAACACCACCAAGAATTGTAGAGGCACTCCGGAATGAAGAATGAAAAAGGTTGAGACAACAATGAAAAGAATTCGATAGATCTTGGAGAAAAGCATTTGATTGATGATAAATCATTCTTACGTCAAACTTCGAAAAGAAATTTGAGGATAGCTCCGGGAAAATAAGAAGAGTCAGGTAAGATCCTGGAAAAGACCTGTGGGTTAGGGCCCACTGAAAAGAAACACCGTTGAACGATTCAAAAGAGAGAAAGCACCAGTTGAATTAAATGACTTGAATGAGGTAACATCCTCAAAAGAGTTTGAACGAAAACAGAATGTAAGCACGAATCTTCGAGATATCTTGAGCACTCCGGAATAAATGAATAGCGAGAAATGAATGGTTATGAGGTGCACCGGCAAGAGAAGGCATTTGAAACGAGGAAAACGGATATGATCAACACCAAAAGCTTGATTTGAAACCATCAGAGAAGACAAGAATGAAGAAAGATGAACTTGAAGCTCCCTTAGCATCTTCGTGAGAATCACCGGATAAGAACATTGATGAAAAAGAATGGAAAGACTTCACATCAATAAGATGGATACTTGATTAAGAAAACTGAGTCCTCGAAGAAAAAGGGTGGGTGGGTGGGAAAACAAAGACAACTTGGAGACGGATGAAACAAACACCGTTGAGAAGAACTGATACTTGATCAAGCGGATGTTGAAACGAACGGATTCACTTGAAGAGAAACACACCGGTTGAAAAGGATTGACAAGACAATCTCGATGATCAAGAAGGATTGGTATTCACATCGGAGTATGAGAACACCATTTGGGGAAAGGTATGGAATCAACACTTGACTTTGAATCAACTCGAATACCACAACTCAAAACAAAAACAAAGGGTTGGCTTGCAGAATAAGCCGGAACAAACATATGATAGAGATTTCGTCCGAAGTTTTCGTGGTGGGGCCTATACGGGCTCGATCGTATAGCACCATCATGTACAAGGCAGTGCACATGACATACGAAGCGTCCCCGAGTCGGCATAGCCAAGGACTCTTTAAGACACAACGAGACCACTGTAAAACCGACCGTGAATAGGCGGACCACTAGATGTCGAACCCCAATTTCATATCATACATCTGTCGGAAAGATATCCTAAGAGCTACTTGAATTCCCACTTATAAACTCCCGAAATTTTCCCAGTTATGCAATCAGGTGTTGGGGATACAGGGGAAGCATAATATCTCACCCAAACTAGCAAATCCTACATCCAGCTGTATCCATCCTTCAACACATAACCAAGAAACCTTCGGAAATCATCTACCTCAACCTTCGAAAAGCATCTGTTATACAAGTTATGGCAATACTCCCGAACTCCCGCCCCAGTACTGGGTGGCGTCGAGGTTATCTCACCAACGAACTGCATAAAAGAGATTTTCGATGTCGGCGTACTAAACTCAGGTATTCCAGAACTGCAATGATAAAATTATGACGACAACACCTCAGAGCTCAACTCCCCGGGACACTTCCACAAAACCCCTGACAGGAGGCACCAAGACAATGTTCTCGTCACAAAACCATCGGAACGATTCCAAGATACCCGCGTGATCCTAAATTTTTTTAGTGAAATTTGAGAAGAGAAGAGTCAAAACTCTACGTTAGGATGCCTTACCAGAGCGATGAGGAGACTGGGGAGTAAAAAGAATTCCTAAACTCTCCGATATATAATTCCTAAATGACTCAAAACATTTTTCTAGACTCAACAACGTCAGCTAATTCGATCAAGCAGTGGGGGCTCCTAAGGTCGGGGAAGGCTCTGATTACCAACTTGTAACGCCCTCGATGTGGCTATATTTCCCACGTGTCGAAGCACGACTTAGAGGCATAACCGCATTGAAAGCAATGTCACAAGTGAGGTAATCTTCACACAACCCATGTAATACATAAGGGAAAGAGATACATAGTTGGCTTACAATCGCCACTTCACACAATTACATGAGTAAAGCATTACAACATCCAAATACAATCAAGGTTCGACTACGGAACCAAAATAAAAGAAGAACCCCAAATGCGACAAGGTCCCCGATCGACCCCAACTGGGCTCCACTACTGATCAACTAGAACGAAGCAACACAAAGGACAAGATCTTCATCGAGCTCCTCCTGAGCTTGGTTGCGTCATCTGCACGGACTCATCGGCACCTTCAAGCTGGTTTTTGGAAGTATCTGTGAGTCACGGGGACGCAGCAATCTCCCACCCTCGCGATCAAGACTATTTAAGCTTACGGGTAAGGTAAAGATATGAGGTGGAGCTGCAGCAAGCGACTAGCATATATGGTGGCTAACATACGCAAAAGGGAGTGAGAAGAGAAGGCAAAGCACGATCGATAAAAGTATGATCAAGAAGTGATCCTAGAACAACCTACGTCGAGCATAACTCCAACACCGTGTTCACTTCCCGGACTCCGCCGGAAAGAGACCATCACGGTTACACACGCTGTTGATATATTTTAAATTAAGGTTAACTTCAGGTTTTCTACAACCGGATGTTAACAAATTCCCATCTGCCCATAACCGCGGGCGCGGCTTTCGAAAGTTCAAATCCCTGCAGGGGTGTCCCAACTTAGCCCATGACAAGCTCTCACGGTCAACGAAGGAATAGACCTCCTCCCGAGACATTCCGATCAGACTTGGTATCCCGGTTCTACAAGACATCCTCGACAATGGTAAAACAAGTCCAGCAAGACCGCCCGATGCACTGACATCCTGATAGGAGCTGCACATATCTCGTTCTCAGGGCAACACCGGATGAACACTACGTACAGCTAAAACCAGCCCTCAAGTTTCCCCGAGGTGGCGCCGCAAGTGGCTCTAGTTTGGACCAGCACTTAGACAAGCACTGGCCCGGGGGGGGGGGTTAAAATAAAGATGACCCTCGGGATGCGCGACTCCCAAGGGAAAAAGGCTAGGTGGCGAATGGTAAAACCAAGGTTGGGCCTTGCTGGAGGAGTTTTATTCAAGGAGAACTGTCAAGGGGTTCCCATTATAACCCAACCGCATAAGGAACGCAAAATCCGGGAACATAACACCGATATGACGGAAACTAGGGCGGTAAGAGTGGAACAAAACACCAGGCATAAGGCCGAGCCTTCCACCCTTTACCAAGTATATAGATGCATTAATTTAATAAGAGATATTGTGATATCCCAACAAGTAAACATGTTCCAACTAGGAACAACATCTCCATGTTCCAACAAGGAACAAACTTCAATCTTCACCTGCAACTAACAACGCTATAAGAGGGCTGAGAAAAGCAGTAACTTAGCCAAACAACGGTTTGCTAGGACAAGGTGGGTTAGAGGCTTGGTTTAACAATATGGGAGGCATGATAAGCAAGTGGTCGGTATCGCAGCATAGGCATAGCAAAAGAGCGAGCAACTAGCAAGCAAAGATAGAAGTGATTTCGAGGGTATGGTCATCTTGCCTGAGATCCCGCATGGAAGAAGAACGAGTCCATGAAGAAGACAAACGGACGTAGACGAACGGGTCCTCACAATCACGACGTAATCGGAACCAACCCGAAGAAGCAACACTGGAAAGGAAGCAAACAATATAGTAATCAACCACGACATAGACATGGCATGATGCGCAAACAAGAATGATGCATGTCCGGTTTAAAGAGGGCATGGCATGGCAAAATGCAACAAACAACACTACAAATTAAGTGGAGCTCAATATGCAACGAGTTGCATATTGACGAAAAAACCACATGACTTATTTAGTTCTCTCTCGTTTATGTACCCAACAAGATTAAATGTTATTAGCATGGCAAGAGGTGAAGCAAATGAAAACTACCTATCTAGTCAAGGTTAAATGAGGCCGGAAGCAATGAACAATAATTCCAGAAACTCCTCATGAGCATATTATAGAGTTGGTACTGTTCTGCCCTAAACACAATTTTAGAGTTGTTTAACATGCAAATAAAGGTCACCATGTTAAACTAGGCATTTTTCTACCCCATTTACATATAAAGTTTGTTAGATTTGGAGCTACAGTTGAATAGTTATGAATTAAATCATTTTAACATGGCATAGGAGCAAATTTAACCAAACATCAATTTAAACATTTTAAACATGGATGAAAGTTGCATATTATGAATCTAGACAAAATTCTAAGCAAGTTTCATATATAAATCATTTTAATCCGATGCACGGTTAGTGAGTTATTAAATGCATGAACTAGGGGGACATTTATGTAAAACTGCGTTCTCTGGAACAAATACTAAATTCGCAGGCGCTGGAAAAAAAACACTACTGGGCTGAAATTTGGGACAAGCCCAACAATGCACAGGGGCTGGAGGGGGGCTTCTCACATTGGGCTTGGCCCGGTTGGTGCTGGGCTGGATGAGGCAGGTGGCTGGGCCGGTCGCTGCCAGGGTGAGGAGGCTCGCTGGGCTGGGCCGGCCTGAGCTGGAGGAGTCAGCGGGCGTTGGAGCGGCCCTGTTCGATGCAGAGGAGGCGTGTCCTCTTCTCGACAGGAAGCAGAAACAGAAGTAGAGCAGCGCCGGCGTGGGACTTGCAGGTCGGTGCACGAACCGACAAGGAACTCCGGCGACGGTGGCTGACGACGACGCGAGCGCCGGGAACGGGCAGGACCGGGCGAGGGGGTCTCGGATCCGCCGGCGCAAGGGAGCTCCGAGGCGGGGAGGAACGACAGGGCCCTGGCAGGGAAAAATTCAGTCACGAGGCAGAGACAGAGAGAGGGCCGGAGTGAGATCGAGAGGAGGCGAGGCGACCTGGCCGTGGCCGGCCGGCGGTAGGCGCGGGCGCCCGAGGATGCGAGGTGGAGGAGCACGTGGAGGCTCGTCACAGTGCGGTGGAGAAGGTCGGCCTCCATGGCAGCATCCATGGTGCAAGGAGCACCTGTTGCAGGAGAAGAACGAGGAAGATGAGAGGAGGAGACGAAGGGAGGAAGGAGAAAGGCAGGGCGACGGGGTTCTAGTCCGGTTGAGGCGCCGACGAGCGATGGGAGGCCAGGCCTCCTGGATTGAGTGACCTGGGAGCTCTTTTCCCGATCCAGAACAGATCGAGGAGGGTGCGGGCGACGGGAGGTCCTGGCCTGATGGCGGCAGAGCTGCGGCTCTGGGTGATCCTGCTCGGGCCCAACCGCGGAGGGGCGTGGGGATGGATCGAGAGGAGGAGGAGCTCGCTGGTTGGGCTTGTGGTGAAAACGAGGAGGAGATGGATTTGGTTCGAGCGATGGGGATCCCGATGTTGGGGAAAGAGTGTGGCGGCGGCTGGGAGGATCCCTAGAATTTAGGGATTTGGTCTGAAATTAGACTAGGGGTGGACTATAAATATACATCACGGATTAGGTTAGGGGCTATCTCGACCCTACGATCGCAATCGGACGATCGCGAATAAAATAGCTAGGAAGTCCAAATAAGAAAACGGTGACGTTTTGTAGACATTTGGGGATGATCCGGACACAACGGTGGCGACACCCCGGGTCGGGTCCGGGACAACTTTCGGACGCTCACGTGAGGGGTTCGATGCACTGTGCAGAGAGGGTTTCGGACCGTGCGGTCGCATCGGACAACTCCGGAAGCGAAGAGGGGAAGGAGGATGGCCTAGGTGGGCTGTGGCGAGACTGCGAGGGGGAGAAGAGAGAGAGAGCCTGGCATCTGTTTCCGGAGACCGAAAACGTCCGACGTTAGACCGGCTATACTGCCGCTATAGTTATCCGTTGGGGCATCAAATGATCTCCGAACGCGATGAAACTTGGCAGGCGGTCTACTGACAACAAAACAACACCGCCTAGAAACTTTCAACCCATTCCGAGATCATTTTTCGGCCACTTATAAAATAATATTTCGGACATGCCACGGGCGCGTGCAAGTGTGTCTGGGCTCAGAACGGACAACGGACGGAATGAGGAGACCGGGACGGATGCAAGTTTTGAAAACATGATGATGCAATGCACATGATGACATGACAAGATGCAACACGCAAGCGAATGACATGGCAACAACAGCGAATAACTGGACGACACCTGGCGCAACGGTCTCGGGGCGTTACACAAGACCTCGCGGAGTTATTACAGTCAATGGAAACACAAAGCGCTCTCTCCGAACAGAGGAGCACACCACGTCCCTCGCAGCAGAAGTGCGAAGTAGCCTCTCAAGGCAATCTACCAGTTCGGCGTTTCAAAGCCCGGACACCTTCAAGCACGCTCGGGGCAATCGGCAAATAGACCGCCTGGCGCGATCTGAGCTCGCGTAGCAATACAATGGCCACCCCAATCCCAGCCCAACGACGTTGTTCGTGCCATGCGTACATCATTACGCATTAAAAATACCATGGGCACAGATGGGGAGGGGAGGCACAACTACGGCACGCCCCAACACGCGGCCTAAACCGCACCAGGGGCTTCCCGTTTGGTTAATTTTTTTTCCAGGACTTCAATCTCTGGAAACACTGTCCGGCAGCTCTATTGCCGAACACATGATACATCAACCAAGGAGGCCGACGAATACGGAATTCCCAGGTGGATTATAGATTTCATATAATTCCTCAGCTCGCCCTTGGAAGGGACATAGGCCTACTCTTTTGCTCATTACACTATCTGTATCACTCTTTGCATGACATTATGACTATTATCGCACTTTTGTTATATGTATACATATCTATGTGTTCATTAATGACGCCTAGCAACCGTACACTCTGGTACGGCCAATGCACCAGGGGCTTACGTACCCACAATATGGTGTGAAAAGTCCAAACACTTTCACAAGTGCGGCACCCCGAACTTATAGCATTATATGCATCAGCTCCGAATCATGTCTTTGGTCAAATGTTGGGTTTGCCCGGCTCCTATGTTTTGGTACCTTACGTTCCGCTCCATCGGCTAAGGTAGCGCTAGGAGAACTACTACGATTGAGCCCCGGTTCTGCCGGGCCGAGCACCTTAGTAGAGAAAGCTAAAACTGACTGTCATGATAAGGCGAGAGACTGGTCGCTGTTTGGTGAGGTTTTTCGAGTCCCTAAAGACTTATGCTGCTTAGGGCGAAGGACCGGCTCTGTCCGGCTTACAAGCGTGTATCGCGCCCCGAATTCGGCCTTCCGAACACCAGGGGCTTCACCGAAATTTAAAATTATAGAATTCTATGGCTAAGTGAGAGTGATAAAGCAATATTAGTCCGGTTGCCTTGTTCGTTGTGCTGAGCACCTCCCTCGAAGGACCCAAATATGGGAACAAGAGTGCTCAGGTTTATCCCGAACACCCCAGCACTAGCGGCATGGGGGCAGAAGCCAAGGACTAGACATCTCTCAGATTGGATAAACAGCCAAACAGAAGGTAATATTTTAAATTCACACAAGCGTTGCATAGCGCATATGAAACAAGTTTTCATTACACAGGATAAAAAACGAGCAAGTCTCATTCAAATATTACATTTTTTGAACACTCACCCGCGATAAGACGGGCGCCCGGCAGAACACCCTCGTAGTACATCTCGGGGTGGCGGTGCTCCTTGCCCTCCGGCGACCCCTCCTTGATAAGCTTCACGGCGTCTAGCTTGACCCACTGCGTTTTCACACGGGCGAAGGCCCGGCGTGCACCTTCAATGCAGACGGATCGCTTGACGACCTCCAGCCATGGGCAGGCATCCACAAGCCACCTCACCAGGCCGAAGAAGCTGTTCGGAAGGGCGTCGCCAGGCCACAACCGGACTATGAAGCCCTTCATGGCCTGATCGGCCGCCTTATGTAGCTCGGCCATCTGCTTCAGCTGGTCGCTCATTGGCACCGGATGTTCGGCCTCAGCATACTGAGACCAGAACAACTTCTCCGTCGAGCTTCGGTCCTCGGCCTGGTAGAACAGTGCGGCATCGGACACACTGCGGGGCAAATCTGCGAATGCTCCTGAAGAGCTCCGGATTCAGGTAAGTAATTGGTAATTCACCGTTTCATGCTTGCTTTGCATATAGAAAGCCTTACCCGCCGCTATCTTGTTCATCGCGTCGATCTCCTGAAGGGCCTTCTGGGCCTCGGCCTTGGCACTCTTCGCGCTCTCACGGGCCGCGACAAGCTCAGACTCTCTCGTCTTCAAGTCAAGCTCCAACGCCTCGTGCTTGGTCACGAGAGCGTGGAGCTCTTTCTGCACCTCGCCCACCCGAGCCTCGCGCCTCTCTCGCTCGGTGCGCTCCTGGGGAGCCTTTTCTTCGGCCTGGGATAGCGCTTGCTTCAGGGTCACCACCTTGGTCGTGGCCCCTGGCAAACATACAATGATCCTATCATTTAGCAATCATGTCCTTTTTCTCATCTACAGACGGGGTATCACTTACCCTTGTTCTCCTCGAGCTGCCTCTTAGCAAGGCCGAGCTCCTTCTGGGACCCCTCGAGGGCCTCCTTCAGTACGGCGACCTCCGTAGTTAGTGCGGCGGACGCCAGCAGCGAAGCCTACACATGCATATTGACATACTTTATATTAGACTCCTGCGATATTATTTGATCCTCTGTTCAGCTTTTCTTTGAGAACACCGAACAAAGCATCAGGGGCTACTGTCTATGCGGTAACACTTCCACTACATTTTAAAACACTTACCTCGAAGCCTGTTAGAAGGCTAGTACATGCTTTAGTCAATCCGCTATTGGCGGACTGAACCTTCTGGATCACCACACTCATGATAGTGCGGTGCTCCTCCTCGATGGAAGCGCTGCGAAGCGATTCCAACATAGTGTCCGGCGCCTCTGGATGGACAGAGGCCACCGGCACAGGCATCTCACCCTCCTTAGAAGGGGACCGCCTGCCCGAGCTCGGATCCGTTGGAGGGTCCGGCGCGGTGTTCGACTGAGGTCCGAACTCGGAGATCTCGGGGACCCCGTCCCCTCGGCTCCCAGAGTCTGGAAGGTCGCCTTGCGGCGCCTCTAGGACTGTCCCCCCTCGATCCGGTGCCTCTCGAGACAGCACCTTGGTGTCGTCGGCTGGATGAGGGGAGGTGGCTGTCGGGACTGGATCGCTATCCATGTCCGACGCACCCAGGGAGCCGTCTGAGGATACCTCGATATTGGCTCGGGGTGGCCTGCACAATTGAGTTCGGCATTAGGGAAAGCAACGCGACAAAGGAATCCTATGGGTTACTTTGGTATCTGAACACTTACGATCTCCCCTGGGGCTTGCCCCTGGGCAACCACTCATCTTCACTTTCGTCGGCGGCGGTAGCGCTGTCTGTTGGGGAACGTAGCAATAATTCAAAAAATTTCCTATGTGTCACCAAGATCAATCTATGGAGTCATCTAGCAACGAGGGAGGAGTGGATCTACATACCCTTGTAGATCGCGCGCGGAAGCGTTCAAGAGAACGGGGTTGATGGAGTCGTACTCGTCGTGATCCAAATCACCGATGATCCTAGCACCGAACGGACGACACCTCCGCGTTCAACACACGTACGGAGCAGCGATGTCTCCTCTTTCTTGATCCAGCAAGGGGGAAGGAGAGGTTGATGGAGATCCAGCAGCACAACGGCGTGGTGGTGGAAGTAGGGGGATTCCAACAGGGCTTCGCCAAGCGCTGCGGGAGGAGGGAGAGGGAGGCGCCAGGGCTTAGGTGTTGCTGCCCTCCCTTCCCCCACTATATATAGGGACAAGGGAGAGGGGGGGGGGCGCAGCCTTGGCCCTTCCTCCAAGGAAGGGTGCGGCCAAGGGAGGAGTCCATCCTCCCCAAGGCACCTAGGAGGTGCCTTCCCCCTTTAGGACTCTTCCTTTCCCTCATCTCTTGGTGCATGGGCCTCTTGGGGCTGGTACCCTTGGCCTATATAGGCCAAGGCGCACACCCCTACAGCCCATGTGGCCCCCCGGGGCAGGTGGACCCCCGGGACCCTCCCGGTGGTCCCGGTACGTTACCGATAAAACCCGAAACTTTTTCGGTGACCAAAATAGGACCTCCCATATATAAATCTTTACCTCCGGACCATTCCGGAACTCCTCGTGATGTCCGGGATCTCATCTGGGACTCCGAACAACTTTCGGGTTACCGCATACTAATATCTCTATAACCCTAGCGTCACCGAACCTTAAGTGTGTAGACCCTACGGGTTCGGGAGACATGCAGACATGACCGAGACGACTCTCCGGTCAATAACCAACAGCGGGATCTGGATACCCATGTTGGCTCCCACATGTTCCACGATGATCTCATCGGATGAACCACGATGTCAAGGACTTTAATCAATCCCGTATACAATTCCCTTTGTCTATCGGTACGATACTTGCCCGAGATTCGATCGTCGGTATCCCGATACCTTGTTCAATCTCATTACCGGCAAGTCTCTTTACTCGTTCCGTAACACATCATCCCGTGATAAACTCCTTGATCACATTGTGCACATTATGATGATGTCCTACCGAGTGGGCCCAGAGATACCTCTCCGTTTACACGGAGTGACAAATCCCAGTCTCGATTCATGCCAACCCAACAGACACTTTCGGAGATACCTGTAGTGTACCTTTATAGCCACCCAGCTACGTTGTGACGTTTGGCACACCCAAAGCACTCCTACGGTATCCGGGAGTTGCACAATCTCATGGTCTAAGGAAATGATACTTGACATTAGAAAAGCTTTAGCATACGAACTACATGATCTTGTGCTAGGCTTAGGATTGGGTCTTGTCCATCACATCATTCTCCTAATGATATGATCCCGTTATCAACGACATCCAATGTCCATGGTCAGGAAACCGTAACCATCTATTGATCAACGAGCTAGTCAACTAGAGGCTTACTAGGGACATGGTGTTGTCTATGTATCCACACATGTATTTGAGTTTCCTATCAATACAATTCTAGCATGGATAATAAACGATTATCATGAACAAGGAAATATAATAATAACTAATTTATTATTGCCTCTAGGGCATATTTCCAACACTGTCCGGAGGGAGCGTCCTTCCCTTCTTGGACCCTTCAGCCTCCCCAGTTGGGGCGGCCTTCCTTTTCTTGTCTCCCCCAAGTCGGTGGCGGAGCCTCTTCTTCCTCTTCCTCGTCTTCGGGGGAAGAGTGCGCCGCGGAGTCATCGGACGGTGAGTCCGACGACGCCTGGCATCGGGAACTCTTTCGAGCTCCCTTGGCCTTCTTGGTCTTCTCCGACACCTTATAGGGGGCCGGAGTCAGCATCTTTGTCAGAAGAGCGTCTGCGGGGCCTTCAGGCAAGGGAGCCGGACAGTCGATCCGTCCGGCCATCTTCTGCCAGTCCTGTCAAAATTACGGGAGTTTAGATCCCGCATAGAGCCAATCTATATATATATAAAACAAATGTCCTGTAAGAGGTAAAACAACTTACTGCACTGCCGTGGCGCTTCGCGCTGAATCCGCGATCCTCAGTAATGGGGGGAGGGACCGCGGCGCCCTTGAACAGCACCCTCCAGGCATCTTCATGAGTCGTGTCGAAGAGCCTGTTCAGAGTTCGGTGCTGCGCCGGATTGAACTCCCACAAGGTAAACTCCCGTTGTTGGCACGGGAGTATCCGGCGAACGAGCATAACCTGGACTATGTTGACAAGCTTGAGCTTCTTATCCACCATGTTCTGAATACATGACTGGAGTTTGGTCAGCTCTTTTGAATTACCCCAGGACAGGCCCTTCTCTTTCCAGGAGGTGAGCCACATGGGGATGCCGGATCGAAACTCGGGGGCCGCTACCCATGCGGGGTCGCGCAGCTCGGTGATATAGAACCACCCCGATTGCCACCCCTTTATGGTGTCCACGAAGGTGCCCTCGAGCCATGTGATGTTGGGCATCTTGCCCACCATGGCGCCTCCGCACTCCGCCTGGCGACTTCTCACTACCTTCGGCTTGACATTGAAGGTCTTCAGCCATAAGCCGAAGTGGGGCTTGATGCGGAGGAAGGCCTCGCACACGACGATAAACGCCGAGATGTTGAGGATGAAGTTTGGGGCTAGATCATGGAAATCCAGGCCGTAATAAAACATGATCCCCCGGACGAAGGGATGGAGAGGGAATCCTAGTCCGTGGAGGAAATGGGTGAGGAATACCACCCTCTCATGGTGCTCGGGGGTGGGGATGAGCTGTCCCTCATCTGGGAGCCGGTGCGCGATGTCGTCGTGCAGGTATCCGGCTCTCCTTAGTTTCTTGATGTCTCCCTCCGTGACGGAGGAGACCATCCACTTGCCTCCCGCTCCGGACATGGCTGGAGAAGGTTGAGATGGAAGTGAGGACTTGGGCGCTAGAGCTTGAGTATGCGAGAGCGGATGAGCAGAGGAGGAAGAAGGCATGGATAGAAAGGTGAATCCTTATCCCTTTATATGGGCGGACAAAATTAAACATCCCCACTTGCCTAGTAAAACTCGCTTATCCCCCAAGCGCCGCAATTGATGGTGCGGTTGGGTTACCCACACCCGTATTGATGAGAATCCCGTAATAAGGGGACATGATCTCTGCTTTGACAAGACATGTCGAAAAACTGCCTCGCGTTATGTGCGGGGCTGGTTAAAAGAAACGGTTCAAATAATCACCGGGCCATGACTTAACGTCATGCTATCAAAACAAGCCAGCAAATTAGATCTGCGAAAAAACATTATTCTCTCTACGGTGAAATGTGGGACTTATTTTACAGGGTCGGACACTATCCTCGTATTCAACTTCTTCTATAATGTATTCGGAGAAGGAACCCGCCTTGCAATGACGAAGACAACTGCGTGCCGGACTCATCGTCATTGAAGCCTGGTTCAGGGGCTACTGTGGGAGTCCTGGATTAGGGGGTCTCCGGACAGCCGGACTATCTCCATTGGCCGGACTGTTAGACTATGAAGATACAAGATTGAAGACTTCGTCTCGTGTCTGGATGGGACTCTACTTGGTGTGGAAGGCAAGCTAGGCAATACGTATATGGATATCTCCTCCTTTGTAACCGACCTTGTGTAACCCTAACCCTCTCCGGTGTCTATGTAAACCGGAGGGTTTTAGTCCGTAGGACAACAATCACAACATACAATCATACCGTAGGCTAGCTTCTAGGGTTTAGCCTCTCTGATCTCGTGGTAGATCTACTCTTGTAACACCCATATCATCAATATTAGTCAAGCAGGACGTAGGGTTTTACCTCCATCAAGAGGGCCCGAACCTGGGTAAAACTTCGTGTCCCTTGCCTCCTGTTACCATCCGGCCTAGAGGCACAGTTCGGGACCCCCTACCCGAGATCCGCCGGTTTTGACACCGACAACGTGAGAGCGGCGTTTTCTTGTGTTGGAGTTCTTCTTCTGCTTCTTCTTTGTTCAGGGGATAGGTTCCTAGTCGGCAGCCTGGGCTAGCAGGGTGGATGTCGTTTGAGCTTCTATTTGTGTTTCATCCGTAGTCGGATGTTGTTCTGTGTATGATGTATTGATGTATTCTTGTGGCATTGATTGCCTTTTGTATGTATCCCAAATATTATGTAACGGTACAATGTGATGATATCCACCTTGCAAAAGCGTGTCAATTTGCGGTTCTATCCTTGGTGAGACGTTCGAGTCCCTTTAGGATAGTGTCGCATATTGGGTGTGACAAGTTTGACAACCAATGCCGAGGTGAGTTGATTCCCGACTGGTCTTTCAGCTTGAACTTTGCTCTGTTAGGACATGGTACTTGAAAACTGCTCCTTTATTATTCGTAAGATGTCCGTGGATGAGCGTTTTGAAACATTTAATGTGCATCTATCATGAGTCTGCACCTTGCATCCGTTCACCCACCGGGTGCTTTAACTTTTGCTGAATAGTTCTTCCACTTGAGTCGGCTAGGTCGCATCGAGTTTATCCTTGAATCGGTGGGGCACGCAGAGTTCACACACTGGGTGTAGTCCCTGAGACCGTCGTCGGATGTTTGATTCGGCGGGGGTCTTTGTCAAATGTCTCTTTATAGTTCTTCCACTCGGTCCAGACAGGTCATGCCGAGTGGGATCCAGACCAGTGGGGGCACGCCGAGTGCACCCACTGGGTGTAGTCCCCGAGACCGCGGTCGATTGCGGGCAGTCGGCGGTGGTCTAAGAATAAGTGTTGCCTTTTTTGTACTCCGACTGGACGGACCATGTCGAGTGGAAAGTCGAACCAGTGGGGGCACGCCAAGTGCACCCACTGGGTGTAGTCCCCGAGACTACTGTTGAATGTTTGATTCAGCAGTAGTCTTAGAACTCCTTTTGCTGAAATGACCTGAACTTGTATCTTATCGCTCATAAGCAATTGATCTTTGTTCCTGTCGACTGACGTGTCTTACTTGTTGATTGTAGAAATCTTGTGAACTTGGGGTTCAGCTTGCTGAATTGGAGAAGAAATAGTTCCATCTCAATCTTGGCTGGCCTGGAGCTGGCCAAGGAGAACTTGCAAAAGGCTAAGGATGAAGCATCTGCCATGGGAGGTAATAACTTGTCGACTGCTTGCCTTGTGATCTTTTCCTTTCATCTTTTGAACCGAGTGACTCTACTCGAACATATGTGCGTAGTGAAAACAAACAACTCCAAGATCATCTGAAGAATGTTATTTGTTTAGACAAAATGAAGCAGGCTTTGGAGCAGAAGGACCTCGACCTTGCAGCGGCGCAAAAGACGACGCGGGAGAAGGCTGAACTTGCTGACAAGAAGCTGGCTTCAGTCGGCAAGTTGGAAGAGGAAAACAACAAACTGAAGACTGCCATTGATGAAGCCAACAAAGAAGTCGTGCAGCTGAAGAAGGACAAGGTGACCCTGACTGACAAGGTCGGGGATCTCACTCGGAAGAGAGACGAACTGGAGGCTTCTCTGGGAGGACTCGCCAAGAAGATGTTCCTTATGCTTGAAGGTACTTTCCCTTGTCCGACTGATTTGCAACTGCCAACTCTTCATATGACTGTCGACTCATTATTTTTCTACATGTGCAGAATTCTATGAAAAGTTTTAGGAAGAGACTGGGCGGATTGAGATGAGCCTGGACCCCATTAACTCCCATGTCAAGGACGAAGCTGCGATGAACGTGCTGAGACTGGAATCTCGCCTCGCCAGTGTGACGGAGTATATTACACGACTAAAGGTGGCGGTGTCACGGGTCGACACAGAACTTTGGCCAAGAGTGACGTTCCAAAACGACCTCGAGTCTCTTATGACTCGACTCAATGAAATCACTGGTCGAGTGCAGGAGTGGAAGAAGTCCTCTGCTCGGTGCTGCGCTGACATGGCTCTGTCACTGGTCTTCATTCATTGCAAAGAAGTTAGAGAAGAGAGGATGGCGGCTCTCAAGGTCTCCAATACCAAGAGGCTTCAATTCCAGTCCTTCATGGAGACCTTCATCGAGGCTGCTACTCCCATCGCCGATGGAATCGACCTGGACGAGTTCGTCGAGCCAGCTAGTCCTCCTCCTGAGGAGTGAACAAATTTGATGCCTCACTTTTATTTGCCTCAGAATGCCGACTGATTTTGTAACCGTTAAACTCTTTCAGGCCTGACGCCCGAGTACTTCTGTTCGTAGTTCTGAACCTTGCTGGATTTATCCGAACTTGGTTTTTCTCTGAATATGGTTGCTTTGTCTTCATCACCTTTGAGTTTTTGACTTCGAGTGAGTTGTGAATAAAAACTAAAACTCCGAGTGAATGGATCGCTCCCCACTCGGGGTTGACGTTGTACTTGTGATGCAGCTCTGATAGCAGCCAGTCATTCTATTTGTGGCATAGCTCTGAGTGCAACTGGACGTTGTACTTGTGGCGCAGTTCCGAGTGCAACTAGACGTTGTACTTGTGGCACAGCTCCGAGTACAACTGGACGTTGTACTTGTTGCGCAGCTCCGAGTGCAACGAGACGTTGTACTTGTGGCGCAGCTCCGAGTGCAACCGGACGTTGTACTTGTGGCGCAGCTCCGAGTGTAATCAATCCGCTCCGTCGGAGGATAGCACTCCACACGATGTAGTTTTTTAACATACGTGAGTACGCGATCGCAGCTAAGTCCCCGAGTGGGAGGATGGCTCTCCACTCGGAGTAGTTTTGTAACTTAGGCGAGTACGGGATTGCAGCTAAGCCCCCGAGTGGGAGGATTGCTCTCCACTCGGAGTAGTTTTGTAACTTCGGCGAGTATGGGATCACAGCTAAGCCCCCGAGTGGGAGGATTGCTCTCCACTCGGAGTAGTTTTGTAACTTCGGCGAGTATGGGATCGCAGCTAAGCCCCCGAGTGGGAGGATTGCTCTCCACTCAGAGTAGTTTTGTAACTTAGGCGAGTACGGGATCGCAGCTAAGCCCTCGAGTGGGAGGATTGCTCTCCACTCCGAGTAGTTTTGTAACTTAGGCGAGGACGGGATCGCAGCTAAGCCCCCGAGTGGGAGGATTGCTCTCCACTCCAAGTAGTTTTGTAATTTAGGTGAGTATGGGGTCGCAGCTAAGCCCCCAAGTGGGAAGATTGCTCTCCACTTGGAGTACTTTTTTAACTTAGGCGAGTATGAGGTCGCAGCTAAGCCCCCGAGTGTGAGGGTTGCTCTCCACTCGGAGTAGTTTTGTATCTTAGGCGAATCGGGTTCGCAGCTAAGCTCCTGAGTGAGAGAGTTGCTCTTCACTCAGAATGTTTTTTGAAACATAGGCAAATCGGGTTCGCAACTAAGCCACCCACTGGGGGTATTTGAACACATATGCTTGATGGGTTACAATCATTAAGGTACTGCAAAAATCTTGTCTTTGATAAGCAAACTGAAGGATTCTTATTACAACTCGTCGATCTGAGTGTTTAGGTATAGAAATGTGGAGCAGCTCCGCATTCCACGAGCATGTCTCATCTTCTTTCTTGGCTACGTTGTAGAGGTGATACGCCCCGTTGTGGAGCACCTTGGTGATGATGAAAGGGCCTTCGCAGGCAGGAGCGAGTTTGTGAGGTCGTTTCTGGTGCACTCTGAGCACAAGGTCTCCTTCTTGGAATGCTCGACCTCTGACATTACGGGCATGGAATCGACGCAGGTCTTGTTGATAGATGGTCGACTAGATCAGAGCCATCTCTCGTTCTTCTTCCATGAGATCATCCGCATCTTGGCATGCCTGTTCCGCTTCAGCTTTTGAGAAGAGTTCCACTCTGGAGGCGTTGTGCAGCAAGTCACTCGGCAGCACGGCTTCAACACCATACACCATGAAGAAAGGAGTTCGATTGGTCAACTGGTTGGAAGTTGTTCTCAGTCCCCATAAGACAGACGGCAATTCAGTCACCCAAGCTCCAGCAGCATGTTTGATATCACGCATCAGTCGGGGTTTCAGCCATTGAAGGATCAAGCTGTTCGCCCTTTCTGCTTGCCCATTCGACTGCGGGTACGCAACGGATGCGTAATTGACCCGAGTGCCTTGGGAAGCACAAAACACTCTGAACTCATCAGAATAAAGTTGGAGCCGTTATCTATGATAATACTGTGAGGGAATCCATATCTGAATATCAGCTCTCAGATGAAACTGATGGTGGTGCTTGAATCAAGATTCTTGATAGGCTTATCTTCAATCCATTTGGTGAATTTGTCGAATGTCACAAGCAAATGAGTGAAACCACTTCTGCCAGTCTTGAAAGGTCCGACCATGTCCAACCCCCAAACTATAGACAAAGCAGACGTAGGCTTGTGAGACATGTTTGAGTAGAACTGGTAGCCTCCGCACTTGTCGACTATATCTTTTGCCATCTCATTTGCACGCGTCCAGAAGAATCCTACTCGGTATGCTTTGGCTACGATGGTCCAAGAGGACGCATGGTGACCACAGGTCCCCGAGTGGATCTCATTTAGGATCAGTCGACCTTCTTCTGGGGAGATGCAATGCTGAGCAACTCCAGTAACACTTTCTCTGTAAAGTTGTCCACATATCACTGTGAAGGCTTTGGATCAACGGATGATCTGACGGGCCTCATCTTCATCCTCATCGTCTAGTCGGGTCTGATTACCGAAACTTCCATGATCAGGTCGACTACAGCTGGGACTTCAATTTCAGCCAGATTGGTTGAACTTATCGGTTGTGGGGGCTCTTCCGTAAAGGGATCTTCTTGGACAGACAGGGTATGGAGATACTCCAAGAACACATTACCGGGGACAGGTTTCCGAGTGGAACCTATCTTCGCCAAATCATCTTCTTGATCTGAGGTATGTGGTGGAGCTCCAACCCTTCAAACTTCTTCTCCAGCTTTCTAACTGCGTTGCAATAACTAGTCATAGCTGGGCTCCTGATATCCCATTCCTTCATCAATTGATTAACCCCCAAGTCTGAATCGCCGTAGACCATCAGGCGACGGACGCCGAGTGAGATAGCCATACGCAACCCATACAAAAGTGCCTCATACTCAGCTTCATTGTTTGAAGAATCAAAGTGAATCTGGAGGACATAGCTGAGCTTATAGCCTCTTGGGGATACCAAAACCACACCAGCACCAGAGCCATTCAGCATCTTGGATCCATCAAAGAACATAGTCCAATGTTCCGAGTGAATCTGAGTCGGTTGCTGCTGTTTAATCCACCCAGCGAGGAAATCTTCTATTGCTTGGGACTTGATTGCTTTCTTTGCCTCAAACTTGATATCCAATGGAATGAGTTCAATCTCCCACTTTGCCACTCGACCAGTTGTGTCCCTGTTGTTCAGAATTTCTGATAATGGAGCGTTGCTGACGACTGAAACCGAGTGGTGTGAGAAATAGTGTGCAACTTTCTTTGTGGTCAAGTAAATTCCGTAAACAAGCTTCTGATAATGCAGATATGTCCGCTTGGACGGAGTCAAGACTTCGGAAATACAGTACACTAGGTGTTGAAGTTTGTAAGCTTTGCCTTCTTCTTCCTGCTCGACCGTGAGCACTGTGCTGACAACTTGTCTAGTGGCTGCAATATACAGAAGTAGAGGCTCCTTGCTGATTGGGGCAGCAAGCACCGACTGGGTGGAAAGCAGGGCTTTAAGCTCTACAAACACTGCTTCGGCTTCAGGAGTCCACTCAAACTTGTCAGACTTCTTCATCGGTCAGTAAATAGGTAATGCCTTTTCACCGAGACGAGAGATGAACCGACTCAACGCGGCCAAACAACCAGTAAGCTTCTGAACGTCGTGCACATGCACAGGGCTTTTCATTCAGAGAATTGCTCCCGCCTTTTCTGGGTTTGCGTCGATCCCCCATTCGGAAACAATAAAACCAAGCAGTTTTCCACCCGGGACTCCGAATGTGCACTTTGACGGATTGAGCTTGATATCATATCTTCTTAAGTTGGCAAAGGTTTAAGCGAGGTCAGTCAGCAGGTCGGAACCTTGGCGTGACTTGACTATGATGTCATCCATGTATGCTTCCACATTCCGACTGGTTTGAGTGAGTAAGCACTTCTAAATCATAGCATGAAAGTGGCGCCAGCATTCTTGAGACCAAAAGGCATGGTAACATAGCAAAAACACCCGAATGGGGTGATGAAGGTTGTTTTTATTTCGTAGGGTCCATACAGTCGGATATGATGGTACCCGGAATATGCGTCCAAAAAGGACAAGCGCTCACACCCGCAGTCGAGTCAACAATCTGGTCGATGCGGGGGAGAGGGAAATGATCTTTCAGGCAGGCCAGATTGATGTGTTTGAAATCGATACACATACGGAGTGAATCATCTTTCTTGGGGACCATGACAACATTGACGAGCCACTCGGAGTGGTATATCTCGCGGATGAACTCAGCTGCCAGAAGCCGAGCCACTTCTTCGCCAATTGCCTTCCTCTTCTCCACGGCGGACCGATGGAGATGCTCTTTGACAGGTTTCACTTTTGGGTCGACGCACAAACAGTGCTTAGCCAGTCCCCTGGGCACACCCGGCATGTCAGATGGTTTCCATGCAAAGATGTCCCAGTTCTCACGGAGGAACTGGATGAGCGCTTCTTCCTATTTGTTGTTGAGTGTCGTTGACATGTGGGTCAGAGCGGCATTGGGATCGGTCGGGTGAACATGGACAGGTTTTGTCTCACTAGACGACTGAAATGCGGACTCTGAAGCAGGCTTCTTAGCTCGCAACAAATCACTCGGATATGCATTTTTTTATACTCTTCCATTTCCACAGCTGCCATCTCCTCATTGGCAATCTTTGAGCCCTTCTGGAGGCACTCTTTAGCCCTTTCTCAATTTCCTGTGACCGTGATCACGCTCCTGGGGCCAGGCAATTTCAACTTGAGATACACGTAACATGGTCGAGCCATAAAACGAGCATATGCAGTCCTGCCCAGAATAGCATGATAGGCACTGTGGAAATCCACCAACTCAAAAGTCAACTTTTCCTTATGGTAATTCTTTGAATCACCGAAAACCACATCAAGAGTGATCTGGCCGAGTGAATTGGCTTTCTTCCCCGGGATGAATCCGTGGAATCTCATGTTGTTTTCACTGAGCTTGGACATCGGGATGCCCATCCCTCGGAGGGTCTCAGCGTATAGAATGTTTAGGCCACTGCCACCGTCCATCAAAACCTTGGTCAGTCGGGTGCCCCCAATGACTGGGTCGACCACCAGCGCTTGCCGCCCGGGGGTAGCAATGTGCGCTGGGTGATTGGACTGGTCGAATGTAGTGGGAGTTTTTGACCACTTAAGATACGTCATCGTTGCCGGAGCAACCATGTTTACTTCTTTGTTGATAACTTTCAGTCGTCTTTTGCTCTCAATGTTAGCAAAAACACTAAAGTGGCATTGACATTTGGGTAACCATCATCCTCCTCCTTGTCCTTGTCCTTATCAGATTCCTTTTCCTTCTCACTAGGCTGACCCTCTGGGAAGCTTTGAATTAAGAGTCGGCATTGTCGAGTGGTATGCTTGGGGTAAATCAGGTTTCGCTCTGCATCTGTTTTGGTGTGTATGTGGCATGGCAAATCTAGAACATCATTGTCGGCTTGATGTTTTACTTTTTTGGGGACCCACGACCCTTTGGGCTTCCCCTTGAACTTCCCTTGGTTTACCACTGTAGCTTCTGTAGGACCCACAGTTTCGGCCTTGCGCTTCTGCTTCCGACTGGAATTTCCTCCTCCGATGTCCTGGGCGACTAGTTTGTTCTTGCTACTGCGGAGTCGGTCTTCCTCTTCGCCGTTAGCGTACCGAGTGGCTATCTCCATCATTCGGGCCAGAGTCATATCTCCTGTCCGACCGAACTTCAGGTTAAGCTCTCTATACCGAACGCCCTCTTTGAAGGCGCAAACTGCTTGGTGATGCGATATGTTTTCAAATGTGTGATGAAGGGTAGTTGAGGGAGACCTGGATTAGGGGGTCTCCGGACAGCCGGACTATCTCCATTGGCCGGACTGTTAGACTATGAAGATACAAGATTGAAGAATTCGTCTCATGTCCGGGTAGGACTCTACTTGGCGTGGAAGGCAAGCTAGGCAATACGGATATGGATATCTCCTCCTTTGTAACCGACCTTGTGTAACCCTAACCCTCTCCGGTGTCTATATAAACCGAAGGGTTTTAGTCCGTAGGACAACAACCATACCATAGGCTAGCTTCTAGGGTTTAGCCTCTCTGATCTCGTGGTAGATCTACTCTTGTACTACCCATATCATCAATATTAATCAAGCAGGACGTAGGGTTTTACCTCCATAAAGAGGGCCCGAACCTGGGTAAAACATCGTGTCCCCTGCCTCCTATTACCATCTGGCCTAGATGCACAGTTCGGGACCCCCTACCCGAGATCCGCCGGTTTTGACACCGACATTGGTGCTTTCATCGAGAGTTCCTCTGTGTCGTTGCCGTTAGGCTTGATGGCTCCTACTATCATCGATAGTGATGCAGTCCAGGGTGAGACTTTTCTCCCCGGACAAATCTTTGTATTCGGTGGCTTTGCACTGCGGGCTAATTCTCTTGGCCATCTGGAGCAGATTGAAAGCTATGCCCCTGGCCATCAGGTCAGATTTGGAAGTTTGAACTACACGGCCGACATCCGTGGAGACTTGATCTTCGACTGATTCGAGCCACAGCCGGGCGCGCCGCACTGTCGCGATGGGTATGATCTAGCTCTGCTGCCGAACAGTACCCCAGAGGCTGCGCCCGCATCAGCTCCGACCCTTAGTTCGGAGCCAACTGCGCCAGTCGACGACGGGTGGTTAGACACCGCCTCAGGGGCTGCAGTCTCAACGACGATCGAGCCAAACACCAGCCTAAACCTCTGCGCAGCCCGTAACTCCAAGGAGCCAGACTCTTTTCCAAACTCCGAACCATCCGCGCCCTTGCCAATCGAATTCGATTGGGTACCGATCATGGAATTCACCGCCGCGGATATCTTTCAGCACTCGCCCTTTGGCGACATTCGGAATTCACTAAGGTCTCTTTATTTGTCAGGAGAGCCCTGGCCGGATTATGGCCAGTAGGATTGGGATGCGGACGACGAAGAAATTCGACGCCCACCCACCACCCACTTGGTAGCCATTGTCGACGATTTAACCGACATGCTCGACTTCGACTCCGAAAACATCGACGGTATGGATGACGATGTAGGAGACGAACATGAACTAGCGCCTATAGGGCACTGGAAAAGCCACCTCATCATATGACATATACATGGTGGACACACAAAAGAAGACGACGATGAGGAACGGAAGGACGCTACGAAGGCTTGTCCCCTCAAGAAGCAGTCAAAGTGGCGGCGTAAGCACCACCCCAAATCCCGCCTCGGATGAAACAACGATCATACAGACCCAACGCTAGAGCAGGGCGAGCCATTGCCGGACCACGACAACACGGAGAATCAAACCGAACAAACCAATTCTATCAAAGATAATAGTCCGGACGACATAACACCGGACAGGCACCCGGAGCAGCAGAATGCCCGTCAAAGGCTTGTTGCCACTGCAAGGAGTCTAAAAAAGCAGAAGCAAAGGCTCAAGGCTGCGGAAGACACACTCCAAGTCAGATGGAGCAAAGTACTCAATACAGCAGCGAAGTACGGCGGCAATCGCCCCACCAAGAGCTACCCAAAGCGGAAGTTGCTACCTAAATTCGACGAGGAGGCCTTAGACCCCCCACAACCAAAAATTAAAAAAGCCATCTGGCCGGATAGACAACCTCACGGCCAACATAAAGCGGCAAGCAACGCTGCACGTAAGCCAATACGCAGTCTACGCAAGGGCTCGCATCAAAAGGACGGCGAAACCAGATCCATCTATGGACCACGCAAGCGTGCTCCAGCATACGATGCAACACAACAAACACCCGAACAACGCGGTACACCCAGATATAGGGGTGCCGCACACCCCCTATGTTTCACCGATGAGGTGCTAGACCATGAATTTCTAGAGGGATTCAAACCTGTAAACATAGAGGCATACGACGGAACAACAGACCCTGGGGTCTGGATTGAGGACTATATCCTCCATATCCATATGGCTCGGGAAGATGATCTCCACGCCATAAAGTATTTACCCCTCAAACTCAAAGGGCCAGCTCGGCATTGGCTTAAAAGCCTCCCCGAAAACTCCATTCGAAGCTGGGAAGAGCTCGAAGACGCTTTTCGGGCAAATTTTCAAGGGACTTATGTCCGACCTCCGGACGCGGACGATTTGAGTCATATAACTCAACAACCCAGAGAGTCAGCCCGAAAACTTTGGAACATGTTTCTTACTAAAAAGAACCAAATCATCGATTGTCCGGACGCCGAAGCCTTGACAGCTTTTAAGCATAGTGAGGGAGTCCTGGATTAGGGGGTGTCCGGATAGCCGGACTATACCTTCGGCCGGACTCCTGGACTATGAAGATACAAGATTGAAGACTTCGTCCCGTGTCCGGAAGGGACTTTCCTTGGCGTGGAAGGCAAGCTTGGCGACACGGATATGTAGATCTCCTACCATTGTAACCGACTCTGTGTAACCCTAGCCCTCTCCGGTGTCTATATAAACCGGAGGGTTTTAGTCCATAGGGCAAACAACAATCATAGCATAGGCTAGCTTCTAGGGTTTAGCCTCCTTGATCTCGTGGTAGATCTACTCTTGTACTACCCATATCATCAATATTAATCAAGCAGGGTGTAGGGTTTTACCTCCATCAAGAGGGCCCGAACCTGGGTAAAACATCGTGTCCCTCGTCTCCTGTTACCATCCGCCTAGACGCACAGTTCGGGACCCCCTACCCGAGATCCGCCGGTTTTGACACCGACATTGGTGCTTTCATTGAGAGTTCCTCTGTGCCGTCGCCATCAGGAAGGATGCCACATCCCGTCTTTAAAGATGGCACCGTTGCTAAGGGAGCTTTGGCTGTCGGCCAAACTCTCAGGCTAGGTGGTTTCCTTATGACCGCCCGTTCGGCTGCTACGCCGACGATGACCTCTCGGGTCATCGAAAGCAATCTTCACGTCAGCTCGGAATTCACCGAGCAGCTAGATCCAATGGAGCTCTCTTCCCTAAACGAGCTCTTGGATCGCTTCATCGCCCTGGGAGTCGCTACGGATTACGACCAGATTGGGCCTAAACCCGATCTGAGAGAGATTAACTCTCCCCATGTCACCCATCACGTTGCCATCGTAGAGGGGCAGTGCGACGACCCTTCATCTATCTTAAGGACTAGCTATGTCCGGATTCCCGATCCCTCCAAGCCGGATACCCGCGGAGGGGAAGACATCACTCAAGACCAGAACTTAAAGTCAGGCGACGGGCTAGATTCATTAGACAGCATCCAAGAATCCAAACTTCCGAGTTCGGAAACTCCTTGGCCCCTGGGTCTCAGATTGGGTGAGGTTTCGGATTTGATTCCACCCACCCACCCGTACATAAGCGATCTATCCCAAATTAGGAAAGAGCCCGAAGAAACAGTACATCATTACTGGGCCAGATAAAGGACAGGATAAAGGACTGCCACGAGGAAGACGCAATTTCATTATTCTGCAATAATTGCAAGGACAAGGGAATCCTCAACGCCATAAGTCGCCGTGATATTACACGCTTCGCTGACTTGGCGTCCATAGTATGAAAGTACTATGCGATCGAAAGCGCCTGGAAAACCGAAATAAAATTTTGGGACAATCCGGACCTGAATACAAACCCAGTCCGAAATAAAAGGCTGCATCATCGCGAGACACCAGGGTTCAATACCAAAAAGCAAAAGCGCTTTACAGGGAACGGAACCGTACTGGAAGGATGGCTTAATGGACCCTGTAAAATTCACAGTGCAGAGGGCGCCACACCAACTCACAGCCTTAGAGCATTTTGGATCCTCCGACAGGTGGCAAAAATTGGTGAAGATCTTCTAATTCCAAAAGCCACAAAAAGCCACCCGCAGAGACACCAGTACGATACTAACAGTATTCGAGACTTTTGCATCAAATAATATGCAAAAAAGAACACTCCGCAGCCTTGCCGAAGTCTACCAAGTAGCAACAAAAAACCCATGGAGTGACACGGCTATTACTTTTAACGCCAGTGATGAACCTAAATTCCGAACAGCCCGAGCACCAGTCGCATTGGTCCTCAGTCCAATAGTGGACGGCTTTCGTCTTACCAAGGTACTCATGGATGGCGGCAGCGGATTGAACCTCATTTATGAGGAAACCCTTCAAAAAATGGAAATAGACTGGAACCGCATTGAGAGAAGCAACACAACCTTTAGAGGAATAATCCCCAGTCGGGAAGCGCGCTGTACAGGAAAAATTACACTAGATGTGGTGTTCGGCACGCCGGATAATTACAGGTCCAAAGAGGTCACGTTCCAAGTGGCCGCGGTCAGTAGTGGATATCACGCTCTGCTAGGGCGGGAAGCGTTTACAATCTTCCAAGCAATACCCCATTACGGGTACATGAAGCTCAAGATGCCCGGGCCTAACGGAATCATCACTCTCGCTAGTGATCCGGACATAGCACTCCGCGCCGAAAACAAGACAGCCGCACTGGCCCTCGAGGCACTATCCAAAGCCCTAGCGTCTGAGGAACTGACTGTGCTGCGCTCCATGATGAATAGGGACGATGTGATACTCGACAAAAGATCCAAGTCCACCTCCTTTAAACCGGCGGACAAAATAGTCAAATTCCAGGTCCATCCAACGGACCCCAATAAAACAGCTTCCATTGGGGCACAGTTAAACCCTGATGTAGACGCCGCACTGCGAGAGTTCCTACGAGAGAACTGGGGCATTTTCTCCTGGCACCCTTCAGACATGCCAGGAATCCCATGCAGGCTGGCCGAACACAGCTTAAATATCCTAAAAGGATTCAAGCCAGTCAAACATGCTCTTCGGCGTTTTTCCGAACCTAAGAGACAGGCCATGGGAGAGGAACTAGCCAAGCTATTGGAGGTCGGATTCATCAAAGATATAAAACACCCGGACTGGCTAGCAAACCTGGTGATGGTACCAAATAAGGACAAATCCTGGCGCCTGTGCGTTGATTTCAAAGACCTTAACAAGGCTTGCCCAAAGGATCCCTTCCCTCTCCCCCACATCGATCAAATTATCGACGCTACCGCAGGACACGATTCGTTGTGTTTCCTCGACACATAATCCGGCTACCATCAAATAAAGATGGCAGAGTCAGACCAAGCCGCAACGGCATTCATCACACCATACGGCCCATTCTGCTTCAACACAATGCCCTTTGGGCTCAAAAACCCCGGCGCAACATATCAACGCATGATTCAGACATGTCTGGCAAACCAGATCGGCAAAACAGTGAAGGCATACGTAGATGATGTGGTCGTTAAAACAAGACATGTCGAATCTCTAGTAGATGACTTGAGGCTAACATTCGATAATCTCCGAACATACGACATCAAGCTCAACCCGGAAAAATGCATTTTCGGTGTTCCAGCTGGAAAGCTCTTGGGCTTCATTGTATCCGGTAGAGGAATTGAAGCAAATCCAGCCAAGATCCGAGCTCTGTCACAATTGGATATCCCGAAGGACCTCAAACAAATACAAAAATTAACCGGATGCGTGGCGGCTCTAAGCCGCTTTATCTCCCGCTTAGGAGAAAAGGCCCTACCCCTTTACCGCCTCCTTCGGCACACCAAACACTTCGAGTGGACGGATGCAGCCACGGCCAGACACGACGAAATAAAAGCCATATTGGAAACAAACCCAGTCCTGGCCGCGCCAAACATTGGCGAACCAATGCTATTATACATTGCAGCAACCCATCAGGTCGTAAGCGTAGTGCTCTCGTCAAACGAGAAACGGACGGACACAAATTCCCCCTTCAAAAGCCAGTCTATTATGTGTTCACTGTCCTTACTCCATGCAAGTCACGGTACCCGCATTATCAAAAGATTGTGTACGTGGTATTTATGGCATCCCGGAAGCTGCGAGACTACTTTCAATAGTGTTCAATAACAGTAGCCTCGGAAGTGCCACTTAACGATATTATAAACAACCGCGACGCGACGGGCCGGATTGCAAAATGGGCTATTGAGGTCCTCCCGTTCGACATAACTTACAAGCCACGGCGAGCTATCAAGTCGCAAGTTTTGGCCGACTTTGTCGCAGAATGGACGGAGGCCGAACTCCCTAGAGAGTACGACACATATTCAAACTGGGTCATGCACTTCGACGGCTCCAAAATGTTGGCCGGTCTAGGGGCTGGCGTCGTTTTGACGTCCCCCACAGGAGACACAGTTCAATACGTACTCCAGATAATGTACACAGACTCCAACAATGCAGCCGAATATGAGGCCCTTTTACATGGTCTCCGGATGTCAGTATCCATGGGCATTCAACGCCTAGAGGTGCGCAGGGACTCGAACCTTGCAATATCCCAAATAAATGGAGACTTTGATGCCAAGGATCCAAAAATGGCAGCTTATCGCAACACCGTCCTAAAAATGTCAGCTCGGTTCGAAGGGCTCGAATTTCACCATATAGCCCGGGAAAATAATCAGGCGGCAGATGTCATGGCACGCATCGGCGCGAAACGCGATGTAGTCCCCCCCAACATCTTCTTGGAAAGGCCGTTCAAGCCATCCGTAGTATGGGAAGAGGAACCCGGCAATAACGGCCCGGACCCAACCGCACTGCCCGACACCGAACACTCTGACATAATTGGAGGCTCTGCCAATGAAATAACACCTTCAGCCCACGTAATAATGGTCGTCATCGCCCCGTGGACAGAACCATTCCTCGCCTACCTTACTAGGCAGGAACTCCCCGAGGACCAAAATGAGGCACGCTGCATAGTGCGGTGATCTAAAGCCTATAAAGTCCATGAGGGAGAGCTTTATAAGAAAAGCACTACCGGAGTCCTTCAAAGGTGCATCTCCGAAGAGGAAGGGCGGAACCTCCTGGCTGAAATTCATGGCGGACTCGGCGGTCATCACGCTGCAGCTCGGTCCCTTGTAAGCAAGGCCTTCCGTACAGGCTTTTATTGGCCGACGGCCCCGGCAGACACCCAGGACTTAGTCCAACGATGCGTCGGTTGCCAGCTTTTTGCAAACCAAAGCCATATGCCACCCACCGCCCTCCAAACTATCCCCATCACTTGGCCCTTCGCGGTCTGGGAGCTTGACATGGTTGGACCCCTTAAAGGCGGAACCCACAAGAAAAAAATACTTACTAGTCATGGTGGATAAGTTCACCAAATGGATAGAAGCCAAGCCTGTTAAGACGGCCGAATCTGGACCGGTGATAGACTTTATATCCGGGGTTGTACACCGTTACGGCGTCCCCCACAACATTATCACTGATAACGGCACGAACTTTATGGCCGACGAGGTAAAACTCTGGTGCAAAAACATGGGCATCAAGCTCGATTATGCTTCCGTCTATCACCCATAAACTAACGGCCAGGTCGAACGTGCAAATGGTCTTATCATGAGCGGCATCAAACCCAGATTAGTGCGGTCCCTTAAGGAATCTAATACGCACTGGGTAGAGGAGCTCGACTCCGTACTCTGGGGGCTGCGGACCACGCCGAATCGCACCACCAGATACACACCATTCTTTATGGTGTACGGCGCAGAGGCAGTTTTGCCCTGCGACGTAATTCATGACTCACCTCGAGTGCACATGTACGAAGAAAGAGAAGACGAGCTCGATCGGCGGGATGGTTTGGACGCCTTGGAGGAATAGCGTGACGTGGCAAAAGCCTGTTCCGCATTCTATCAACATCAGGCTCGAATATACCAAAGCAGAGAAGTACGGGCCAAAAATTACAACGTGGCGAATTAGCTCTACGCCTGCCGGACAAGAAAAAGGACAAACTCAAGCCCAAGTGGGAAGGTCCCTTCATAATTGACCAAGTCCTGACTGGTGGAGCGTACCGCCTGCGAGATGCATCGGATAACCGACTCGAGCCGAACCCATGGAACGCAACCCGTCTCCGAAGATTCTATGCCTAGTGCCGGACTCTGTGTTCATCTCTTTCCTCTGTCCATTTTTTATATACTTTCTGTCTTACATTTCTCTCCTTCTTCTCTCTCTCTCTCTCTCTCTCTCTCTCTCTCTTATAGCCTTTAAAGGCTCATAAAGTGATGCGCTATCCGCGCTCATTAAACCTAGGGGCTTCTTTAAACAGAAGCTTATTTATACGGGCTTCATGCCCAACACATGTGTCACACTTTCGCATGTACCTTTTATTCACCATTATATGCATCAATATGACTTAAGTTTTGGCCAAGCCGGGTTGCCTGACTCCTGTGCTTACCCCTACGTTCCCGATTGTTTGGCTAGGTGGTAAAGGGAGCACCTCTGCGATTGTTACTGCCGGGTCAGCCGGATGTGTACCTCAGACTGGGTGAAGCCGAAAGCTAGCGTTCTTAAGGGAATATTCAGTCGGTGAACTAAAGATGATCTTTTTTCACTTATTTATCTATACACCCCCAGATGTTTTTCCTGCGTCTCTTTTCGCAGAATGGACATGCACTTTAGGGCATGCCTCCCAGGGAAAGGAACCCCTAACGGAACTATTCTCCCTGGAAGATGTTTCTTACTAACCATGTAATATAACATAACTAGTTGGGCACTTGTCTGTTCAAGCACTAATGACCCCTACGCCTGGTCTCCATGCATACCCCGGTTCTTATATAACCGCGAGGGTATTCGGACACATTCCGGACCGTCAGGTCCCGAGGTTGAAGTGAAAAGGTCGGCCATGACAAACGATCTACAATCCGGCTAGAAGGCATTACACATGTCAATTATAATTACATAGTCAATCTGACTGATTGTATTCCTCTTCAATACCATCTAACAGGCTGTCTAGTTTACAGTCCTGTTGGGAATACTTTGCGGCCAATTATACTTGGCCGTATACTAAGCTCACAGGGATCTCCTTCCCATCGGGCCCCACGGGTCCGACCTCGGCCATGCGGTTTGGGTCAGCCTTCGTGTACCGCGTCTTCACCATGGCCCAGGCCTCCCTGGCGCCTTGACGGCAGGCCGACATCTTCCAGAATCGGAAGCGCCGCCACGCTCCCTTCAGCTTCTCTACAAGCTCTCCAAGGCCTTCGGGCATGGAGACGGATGGACACAAGGCCTGGGCGACGCTTTGCATCACCTGCCGAACTCGCTCATGCAGTTGTGAGAGCTCGGGAAGAAGGTCACCCATAGAACCGGGCATTTCCTCTGCAGGACGACCTGTTAGCATAACTACAGACATTACTCTGTTAGTCGACTTCCTCGCCGAACTCTTTTTTTTTCGAAGTTCTTTTAAGCACTTACTATATATGTCACGCCGAAGCCGCTGATTCTCCTTCACGGAGTCCAACAGCTGGGCACGAACATCCTTCAGTTCAACGCCCAGCTTGGTGTTGGCATCTTGGAGATCGTTCTTCTCCCGCCTCACCTTTGTCAGCATGCTCTCACCAGCCTTCAGCTGGCGCCAGAGTTGTTGCTCTTCCAGATTTAATCCGGCGCCATCTGCAATTTCATTTGTCAGATTCGCACCCACGCCGCACTTCGCAAAATACTTATCTTTCGAAGCATATATTACTAGAGGGGGTCTCCTTGGGCTCCCCTGCCACGCCTAGTGCGGCCTCAAGTTGGGCTTTGCACTCTTCCAGCTCCTGGGACAGTAGGGTATTCTTTTCTGTAAGAACCTGCATAACAAATGATCCTTAAATCAGTTATTCTAACTGTTTCAAGTCTCGGGGGCTACTGGTATATATATAATTACCAAAATTTTCTTACCCGTATGTCTTTTACATACTGCTCCGTGGCTATGGCTAGACCATTTTGAGCGGCATGGAGGTACGCATCTCCCGAATTGAAGGCATCCAATGCCTCTTGGGAGAAACAAGCGTTGCGAAGAACTGTCCGACGACGCCTGTGGTTCATGGCACTCTCCACCTCGGAATTGGTGGCAGACAGCTTGTCCGCATCCTCTGTCGGAGGAGCGTCTGGTGCGCGCCTTGTGTTCGTCTCCGCTTCCGGACCAGGCTTTGGAGCCTGGCTGGTGGAGGCGCGATTGGCAACCTCTCCGGATATAGTCCGGCGAGGTCTCTTTATCCTAAAGAGAGCACGAGCGTTAATATGCCTCGAAGGAATAACACCTGGGAATTAGATGGTGCGCTATACCTTTGCGCCGGCGTCTCAGTCCGGACCGCATTTCTTTTCAGCCCGTGGGGCCTTGCCGCCCCTCGTTGGCTAGTCGCCGCAGGCTCGGCCTCCCATCCCAAGGACCTCCCCTGCAAAACACGGTGGTCATACGGCAATTGAAAACACGCGAGGATAGATCCCTTTTCAAAGTGCTGGGACTTCGGTCTCAGTTACTTGTGAGGCTGGGAGTAGCCCTGGGTAATCGGCCGTAATGGCCACCAAGGCGTTGTCCTTGCTCAATTGATGAAACACCCCGTCAATCAGCTCCACAGATAAGTCCAGATCCTCTTGAGAGGCCGGGTCGAGGGACCGTCCCGGATCCTCGGGTTGTGGAGGAGGGCTGTTTATTTCTTTAATAGCCTGGCGCAGTTCCTGCGTTGAAGTTGTTAGACTGAATATTTAACGATGGGAATATAAAACGGATGGGCAAGTAAAAGTGTCCACCTACCCAACTTGGGGGATTATACATAGAAAATCCACCCTGTGGGTTGACGCGGACAAATTCCTCCTCTTCTCCCTTGTACAAAGCGGACAAGGTCTTTATTAGAGCGTCAGCCGAATCCGGCCCCTTACGGCCGTGGCGGGTGGCGTCGTCCTCCCTGTTGAAGTCCCACATGGGGTGGCCTCTATACTGGAGCGGTTGCACCCCTCGCATGATGCATGCGGCCATGACCCCGATCATGGTCAGTCCGGAATGGGCTAACAATCTTATCCGGCCCATCAGGTAAAGAACGTCCTTATCGCTTTCCCTCTGAGGGCTCCATGGACGCCAGCTTAGGCGCTTCTTTAGGGGAGCACTGTCGAACTCAGGGAGGCCGATCCGGCAGCGGGACGTCCTCTATATAAAACCATTCCGAAGGCCAGTCCTTGGACGCCTTCTTTGGGGTTCCGGATAGATATCCGGACCCGGCGATGCGCCACACTTCGGCTCCACCCACTTGATATATTGACCCCTTCTGAGAATGGGGCACAAGGCAGAATAGCCTTTTCCATAGCGCGAAATGAGCCTCGCAGCCCAAAAACAGCTCGCAAAGGGCTACGAAGCCCGCGATATGCAATATGGAGGCAGGCGTGAGGTTGTGCAGCTAGAGGCCGTAGAACTCCAGGAGCCCCTGGAGAAATGGATGAATTGGAAATCCGAGCCCTTTTATTAAGTAAGGGACAAGGCATACCCGCTCTCCTTTGGAGGGATTGGGGGCGCTCTCCGCTTGCTCTCCGCCATTATAGGTGGCAAGTCCGGCTCGAACCGGGACCATATAGGCCGGGGGGAGAAATCCCTTGGTCTGGAGCGTCACTAGCTCGCTGTGCGGGATGGAGCACCGCTTCCAATCTCCAGGCTGAGGGCTGGAAGGGCGAGAGGGGGAGCTGCGGCGGCCGGCCATGATAGAATGGACCTCTGTCGGATACGCTCCGATGAAAACTCGCGGAGGGGAGAAGGTGTGGTTTGGATCTAAATCCTCGTCCCCTTAAATGGGCGGCTCATTCACGCAGCTAGGGGTGTAAATATAAAAACACCCTGACTTTTCATATTCGTTTGACACGTGGAAGACGGCCATTATTGGGCGTAGAAGCCAAGGAGTGCTACATTTACAAGAAATCAGACACTATTCAACAGGTACACGGAATTTGGAGGAGATCCCGCCTTGCAATGCCGAAGACAATCTGTGTGCCGGACTCGTCGTCATTGAAGCCTGGTTCAGGGGCTACTGAGGGAGTCCTGGATTAGGGGGTGTCCGGATAGCCAGACTATACCTTTGGCCGGACTCCTAGACTATGAAGATACAAGATTGAAGACTTCGTCCCGTGTCCGGAAGGGACTTTCCTTGGCGTGGAAGGCAAGCTTGGCGACACGGATATGTAGATCTCCTACCATTGTAACCGACTCTGTGTAACCCTAGCCCTCTCCGGTGTCTATATAAACAGGAGAGTTTTAGTCCGTAGGGCGAACAACAATCATACCATAGGCTAGCTTCTAGGGTTTAGCCTCCTTGATCTCGTGGTAGATCTACTCTTGTACTACCCATATCATCAATATTAATCAAGAAGGACATAGGGTTTTACCTCCACCAAGAGGGCTCGAACCTGGGTAAAACATCGTGTCCCTCGTCTCCTGTTACCATCCGCCTAGACGCACAGTTCGGGACCCCCTACCCGAGATCCGCCGGTTTTGACACCGACACATAGCATCCGTGATGAATGGCTTGTCAGACACCTCGGCCAAGAAAAGCCGAGAACAATGGCGGCATTACCAAGCCTCATCACCCGCTTTTGCGCGGGTGAGGATAGCTGGCTAGCCAGATGCAGCACCAGCGACCCTAGTACATCTAAAGTTAGAGATGGAAACGGGAAATCATGGCGCAATAGCAATAACAAACGCCGGAATAAAGAAGACAGCACGAAGAGCATGACAGTAAACGCCGGATTCAAAAGCTCTTGGCCAGGTCAGCAAAAGTCGCCCTCTAAAGGCGCCCGAGACGAACTGTCCATCCTAAACAAAATTCTGGACCAAATATGTCAGATCCATAGCACCCCTAGTAAACCCGCTAATCATACCCACAGAGAATGTTGGGTCTTCAAGCAGTCCGGCAAGCTCAACGCCGTACACAAGGGGGAGGATACACCAAGCGAAGACGAGGATGAGCCTCTCAAGCAAGACACTGGGGAACAAAAGAAATTTCCTCCAGAAGTCAAAACAGTAAACGTGTTACACATGATCAAGGGGAGAAACAAAATGGCACTCCCAGAAAATTATGCCCAAGGGGCTATCACCGCGGAGTCCTGCCACTGGTCGTCCCAACCGATCACTTTCGACCATCGTGATTACTCAGCAAGTATCCGGTGTGCAGGATGGGCTGCCCTAGTATTAGACCCAATAATTGACGGATACCACTTCACACGAGTCCTGATGGACGGTGGCAGCAGTCTAAACCTGATATACCAGGACACAATCCGCAAAATGGGGATAGACCCAACAAAAATTTGCCAAAGCAATACTACCTCTAAAGGAGTAACGCCAGGCCCAGGGGCTCATTGCACGGGTTTCCTGCTACTAAAGGTTATATTCGGCTTCCCCGATAACTTCCTTAGCGAACATTTAACCTTCCACATCGCTCCGTTCCAAAGTGGCTATCAAGCACTACTTGGACGCGAAGCTTTCGCTCGCTTTAATGCAATACCGCACTATGCTTCCCTCACGCTCAAGATGCCCGGCCCACGTGGCATCATTACAGTGAACAGAAGTATTAAGCGACCTTTGCGCGCTGAAGAGAGTGTGGCTGCCTTGGCAGCCGCACACTAAAAACGGCCTGACCAACTAAAGCATTTATCAGGTCGTCAAGACCTCGGACACGGTTAGACGAGTCCGGCGCAGCTATATGTAATTCATACCGGATCGATGGTCACACCCCTATTACAAATACAAGGGGCTCAACGCGCGCAGACAAGTGATGATCATCGTGCTACACCCGTCCAGGATACGGCACAACGGAGACACAGGCGCAGACGTGCAGCAGGGACCCGCTCCAAGGATTCTTTTTAGATTAAGACCCTGCGTAAACCTTTTTTACTGTCTCTTGTTGATACACATCCACCGAATTCTCAGCACAATTGAGAAGGATGCTGACATCTTGGCATGTGGCCACGTCAGAATAATGCACGTACCTGGACACAAGGGGCTTCTTACAAAGGGCACTATTTAGGCCCGGTTTATACCATAAACACCGAATACCTTAGGGAGTGTTCAGCGTCGCGAGTTTGGCCTTATATGCGTCAGCTCCGAATCATTGTCTTTGGTCAAATGTTGGGTTTGCCCGGCTCCTGTGTTTTGGTGCCTTACGTTCCGCTTTACTGGCTAAGGCAGCACCAGGAGAACTACTGTGATTGTGCCCTGGTTCATCCGGACGAGCACCTCAGTAGAGAAAGCCGAAAACTGACTGTCATGATATAGCATGAGACTGGTCAACCACTCGATGACCTATAGGGATGTTAGAATTCCTCTGCCTTAACGAAGGGCCATTTCCCGGCCAGGCATGTACGCACCCCGAGATCAGGAGAGTGCGGAGCCACCAAGGGCTATCTAGTAGCCCCACTGTCAAACTCCTATGGCTAAGTGAAAGTGTTAAAGCATTATAGTCCGGTTGCCTCGTTCGCTGTGCTACCACCTCCTTAATAGGACAAAGACGTTGGGTTAAGTGTGAACACGTGTTTTTTGCGAGAACCTCCGCATTATATGCGTGGGGGCTGAAGCCGACGACTGCAATCTTTCAGGTTATACACATGTATACATAAATGGCCGCACAGGAGGCATCATATTACTTTCCGGCAAAAGTATAAACACAGCCTTATAAAATTTCATAAAAACATTGTGTTTACAATGGGAATACATGTCACTCAAATATAATATTCTTCGAGCACTGGGCCTCTATCAAACGAGCACCCTCGAGAACCTCCTCGAAATAGTGCTCGGCAGCCACTCGGCCTATGGCCGAACCCTGCGCCGCAACAACGGTAGCGTCCATCTCCGCCCAGTATGCTTTAACACGGGCAAGGGCCATCCGCGAGCCTTCTATGCATGTCGACCTCTTAATCGCATCAATGCGCGACACCACACCAAGGACCTGCTGCACTAAGCTGAAATAGCTGTTCGGCTTTGGCTCTTTCGGCCATAGCTGATCCACGACAGACCTCATGGCGAGTTCGGACAACCTATTCAGTTCAGCCCATTCGGCTAGCTGATCAGTCAAGGGAAGCGGACGCTCTGGAACGTTGAATTGCGACCAGAACAGCTTGTCCACCCCATGATCTACTTGACCTTGGAAGTATTTGGCCGCATCGGCAGCGCTCGCCGCCAAGTCCATATATGCATCTGCCGAACTCCACAGCCGATCCAGAGGGGCATACTGTGGATCTCCGAACTTCCTCCGTAGCATGAAGGGCTTCCCAGCCACAATATCCCCGGCTTCCCGCAGCCCCTCCTTCTTCGCTCTCATAGCAGAGCGGGTGTCTTTGTCCGCCATCGTGACGTTCTCAAGGTCCGTTGCCTTCGCTCGGTTTTCTTTTTCAAGGACCTGGCAATGGTCGGCGGTGTCTTTTAATTCTACGACCATCTTGGCCATTTTCTCTTGGCTCTCGCAATGTGCGGCCTTCTCGGCTTTCAACTCTTCGGCCGCCTTCAAAGCAGCCGCATTACTAACCCTCGCTTGTTCCTTGGCTCGGGCAAGTTCTGCCCGCAAGGTTTCCACGGTGGCAGCTCCATGTGTAGTCACAACATATTAAAGATACTGGCATCATGCTGCTCTTACTATGTGGCGTTCACCAGATAATAACACTTACCATGTGCCTCGTCAAGACTCTTGTTAACAAGCTCGATGTCAGCGTCTGCGCATCCAGTTGCCGTTTTAATTTGGCAAACTCACTAGTGCGGCCAGCCACCGGAGCTTCCACCGCCTGCACATAAAGGCAGTCTAGTTATTGCCTGGGACTATGATCCTCTGTTCGCCGCCGTTCCCGTCGACAACCAGAGTCTCAGGGGCTACTATATACACAGGGCACACCTAAACATGTGCGGTACTATCACATATTATCTCACGTACCTCAAAGCCTGTCAGTAGACTCATAAAGGCTTCATGTAATCCGCTTTCGGCAGACGAAGTCCTTTCCATCACCGTACCCATCAGCGTACGGTGTTCTTCTGAGATGGCCGCTCGCCCCAACAGCTCCCTCAAAATGTCTGACCGCATACCCGACGGTGCCGGACTCTTTTGTCTGCTCTCTTCAGGAGCCGGACACTGGGGACTTCGGGGGTCTATGGGATTATCTTCTGGCCTCACCGGATCCGAAGAGGCCCTCCGTGAAGACACTTAGGGGTCGCCCGCTTCTTGGGCGGAGGAGTCCGGGGGAGGCGTTTCACTCTCCATCATCTCTGGAAGAAGATCCCCCGAAGACGAGCTCAGCTGAGAGGGGCTAAGGCCCGAACTGCAAGATATATGCGGTGGTTATTTTCTCAGAAAAAAAGATAGTATACCTTCACTATTAAAGAATTTTTGGATCACTTACGACTCGTTGGAGGGATGATCCCCCCGCGGACTTTGTGCGGCAAAAGCACCCCCCGAGGCAGGACCCTCTGTGGGAGACTTCTTCTCCCGTTTGGAGGCCTCGGCTTCCGGATCCTCGAAAGCGGTCCTTTTCCTCCCCCGGTTATCCTCCTTCATGGAGGCGCTCATTCCCTCGGTTGGAACTGGCAGCGACGGGGGCCCGCGTCTGCCCGTATTATTCCCCCCGTATCTTCCTTCGAGGGCTCCGGGCAAGGTGCGAGCTCGAGCATCTTTTCCAATACCGGATTTTCCAAACCCTCAGGGAGGGGGGCCAAACACCGAATCATCTTCGCCTTTGTTAGCCAGTCCTGGTCAAAGAACGAACTCTCAGAAATAACTTCATGATGAATAAAAGACAGTGTGTTCGGCTAGAGGATTTCTTACTTGTTCGGCGGCGCGGTTACTGCTCAGGCCCACGTCCTCGGTAGTATCCGGACAGTCTATTTGAGGTCCGAAGAATAACTTGTACATCTCCTCGTGCGTCAGGCCGAGGAAACTTTGAATGGCACGCGGCCCTTCTGGGTTGAACTCCCACAAGCGAAGGGGTCGGCGTTTGCAAGGCTGGACTTGACGAACCATCATAACTTGTCTTACCGCAACCAAATTAAAATCTCCCTCGAAGAGATCTCGGATGCGGCTTTGCAATATAGGCATGTCCTTGGCTGAACCGCAGCTCAGACCTCTGCTAATCCATGACATCAGTTGTGGTGGGGGGCCCGAGCGGAAAGCGGGGGCAGCCGCCCACTTGGCACTTCTGGGAGCTGTGACGTAAAACCACTCTCGCTGCCATAATTCGGACACCTTTGGAAAGGAACCGTTCGGCCATGGAGCTCCTTCCATCTTGCCTATTGATGCACCTCCGCACGCTGCATGTTGCCCCTTGATCACTTTTGACTTCACTTCAAAGGTCTTGAGCCACAACCCGAAGTGAGGGGTAATGCGGAGGAAGGCCTCACACACGACGATAAATGTCGAGATGTGGAGAAAGGAGTCCGGAGCTAGATCATGGAAATCTAGCCCGTAATAGAACATCAAACTCCTGACGAAGGGATCTAGAGTGAGGCCTAGACCTCGGAGGAAGTGGGAGACGAACACGACGTTCTCGTTGGTTTCGGGAGTAGGGACGATCTGCCCTCGAGCAGGCAGCCGATGCGAAACCTCGATGGTCAGGTATCTGGCCTCCCTCAACTTCTTAATGTCCTCTTCCGTAACGGAGGAGGGCATCCATTGGCCTTGAAGGCTGGATCCAGACATGATTGAAGATCAGGAGCACCTAACCTGGGCTTTGGGTGTTAGAACTCGAGGCGAGGGAAGGGTTCGATTGAGCACGAGAGGGAAAAAGCGAAAACCTTGTCCCTTTATAAAGACGGTGAATATCAAGCGTCCTCTCCGCAGCCGTTTAGGACTTGCCTATAATCTAGGAGTCCTAGACACGGTTGGGTTACCCACGCCCGTATTGATGAGAATCCCGTAATAAGGGGACACGATCTCTACTTTGACAAGACGTGTCGAAAAACTGCCTCGCGTTATGGGCGGGGCTGGTTAAAAGAAACGGTTCGAATAATCACCGGGCCATGATGTAACGTTATGCTGCCAAAACAAGCCAGCAAATTAGATCAGCGAAAATATTATTCTCTCTATGGTGGAATGTGGAACTTATTTTGCAGGGTCGGACACTATCCTCGTATTCAAATTCTTCTGTGATGTATTCGGAGAAGGAACCCGCCTTGCAATGCCGAAGACAATATTGCGCGCCGGACTCATCGTCATTGAATCCTGGTTTAGGGGCTACTGAGGGAGTCCTAGATTAGGGGGCTCCGGACTATCTCCATTGGTCAGACTGTTAGACTATGAAGATACAAGATTGAAGACTTCGTCTTGTGTCCGGGTGGGACTCTACTTGGCGTGGAAGGCAAGCTAGGCAATACGGATATGGATATCTCCTCCTTTGTAACCGACCTTGTGTAACCCTAACCCTCTCCGGTGTCTATATAAACCGAAGGTTTTAGTCCGTAGGACAACAACCATAACATACAATCATACCATAAGCTAGCTTCTAGGGTTTAGCCTCTCTGATCTCGTGGTAGATCTACTCTTGTACTACCCATATCATCAATATTAATCAAGCAGGACGTAGGGTTTTACCTCCATCAAGAGGGCCCGAACCTGGGTAAAATATCGTGTCCCCTGCCTCCTGTTACCATCCGGCCTAGACGCACAGTTCGGGACCCCCTACCCGAGATCCGCCGGTTTTGACACCGACAGTAGTCCACCTCTGAATGTAATCTCTCAAGGTCTTGTTCGGCTTCTGGATACAGTGTTGTAACTCAGTCAGCCCTGCAGGTCGCTTGCAAGTGCCCTCGAATGTTTTGATAAACGCTCGGGCCAACTCCTCCCAACTAAAAATACTGCCAGGGGTCTGATACGTGTCCAACGTATCTACTTCTTCTCACGCTTTTCCTCTTGTTTTGGGCTCTAATTTGCAAGATTTGAATGAAACTAACCACGGACTGACGTTGTTTTCAGCAGAACTACCATGGTGTTGTTTTTGTGCAGAAATAAAAGTTCTCGGAATGGAACGAAATTTTGCAAGGATTTTTTTATATCAATAATAAGAATTTCTGGAGCCAAGACCCACTAGAGAGGGGCCCCTGGGTGGGCACAACCCACCAGGGCACCCCCCCTCTCTGGGCGCACCCAGGTGGGTTGTATCCACCTAGTGGCCCCGCTGACGACCCCTTGATACTATAAATTCACATATTTCCAGAAAAAAAAATAGGGAGAAAGAATTATCACGATCCATGAGAGGAGCCGCCGCCAAGCCCTGTTCTTCCTCGGGAGGGCAGATCTGGAGTCCGTTTGGGGCTTCGAAGAGGGGGATCTTCGTTCTTCATCATCACCAACCCTTCTCCATCGCCAATTCCATGATGCTCCCCACCGGGAGTGAGTAATTCCTTCGTAGGCTCGCTAGTCGATGAGGAGTTGGATGAGATTTATCATGTAATCGAGTTAGTTTTGTTAGGGATTGATCCCTAGTATCCACTGTGTTCTTAGATTGATGTTGCTATGACTTTGTTATGCTTAATGCTTGTCACTTTGGGCCCGGGTGCCATGATTTCTGATCTAAACCGTTTATGTTATCATCATTATATCCATGTTCTAGATCTGATCTTGCAAGTTATAGTCAAGTACTACGTGTTATGATCCAGCAACCCTGGAGTGACAACAACCGGGCCCACTCCAGGTGATGATCGTAGTTTGAGGAGTTCATGTATTCACTATGTGTTAATGCTTTGTTACGGTTCTCTATTAAAAGGAGGCCTTAATATCCCTTAGTTTCCAAAATGGACCCCGCTGCAATGGGAGGGTAGGACAAAAGATGTCATGCAAATTCTTTTAATAAAGCACGTATGACTATTTACGGAATACATGCCTACATTATATCGATGAACTGGAGCTAGTGTCATATCGCCCTAGGTTATAACTGTCTCATGATGAATAGCATCCAACAAGTCACTGATCTAATGCCTACGAACTTATCCTTATGGATCTTGCTAAGTTACTACTGCTATCATCACTGTTACACTTGCTACAAAATTACTGCTATCAATGTTACTGTTACTATTGCTGATGTCACTACTATCAAAACTATCAAACTACTTTGATACTGATCACTTTGATGTAGATAATTAATCTCCAGGTGTGGTTGAATTGACAACTCAGCTATTAATACCTTCAAATATTCTTTGGCTCCCCTTGTGTCGAATCTATAAATCTAGGTTAAATACTCTACCCTCGAAAATTGTTGCGATCCCCTATACTTGTGGGTTCTCAAGACCTTTTTCTGGTGCCGTTACCGGGGAGCATAGCTATATTTGTTGAGTCACTTGGGATTATTATCATATTATCACTATGAAGAATCTGAATGATCCAAAGTCTAAGATATTTCCGTAGCGATCCGACCTCAAACGGTCAAATCTCTGTGCATAAGTGTCATCCCTGGATCGGTAATGCTGACACACACAATACTTGGAGGATTTATAACAGAGTGCAATCACACACTTATTACATCGAATGTCTCAAAAGAGAACTTATTACAATAATATGGCTTAAGGCCATCTAAATAAGATAGTTGCGGAAGCATCGAGATAAATGAGTCCATCAACTCCATCGGCATAGCTGAGTGCACAACAACGACCTAGCGCACCTTACTCTTCGTCTGAAAAGTCTGCAACATAATACGTTGCAGCCCGAAACGGGTCAGCACATGGAATATGATGGCAGAATAACACTGTAGAGCAATGAACAAGGTAAATGCTAACACTACATGCATATATGGCTGGTGGAGGCTCTACGTTTATCATGTTTTTGCGAGAAGCTAGTTTTTCCCTACTACAAAGGAATATAATTTATTTAACTACAAAGTTAGTTGATAAACATTGAGAATGGAAACCCCATCTCAATCCCAATTAAATAGTAATTAACAACCTAGCAAAATTAATTTAGAGTGTGGAGATCACATCAATAATTCAAGAACCGGATACTCAAGATGACCATAACCGGGGACACGGCTAACCATGATTAGTCTTTACAATCTGCAGAGGTTTGCGCACTTTCCCCACAAGAATCGGTCTCCTCCATTGTATTTCTCGCACAACATGGTGTTTGACAAACGGATGACCGAGACACAGTCTTTCCGAAGAGGTCACCCTAACTAATAGATAGGCTAGTACACCTACAATCCCCTACATCTGCTAGCCCATCATGGAAAGGATTCCCACAACTTACTCAACTATGCCAGAGCCCGTAATGGCTTGTGGCTGCACACGGAAGTTTCTAGCATGAATGATCTTATGATCCCTTTGAGCCTGGGTGGCGAACCATAGGATGATCACACAAATTCCCCGAGATCTCCTTAGACAACACTGGATTCCCCAGGTGCCCACAAACAATCCACCCAGAAGTGTATTAAAGTAGCCACCTTAGATAAACCCTTAGTTCATAATAATACTCACAAGTATCATGAATCTCTCAAACCAAACCACATCTACGAGCATAACATAGCAGTATAAGCATAACGTAATAAAACCCAGGGTTTAAATAAAGGACAATAGGTTCTACCTCATCAACTACTTCCCAGTACCCACAAGTTATCAAATCCTAACCATGTAGTGTTTGAGGGTTGAAACTAATGCATAAAAACTTGGTAATGAAGAAGTATGATCAAAGTGTTACTTGCCTTGCTGATGATATGCAAACCCTAGTGACTCGTAGTAACACACTTCGCACTCCAGAAATTCTATCGCAAACAAACAATAGCATACATAAGCACTCAAGCATAGATGCAAGGGTAAAACTCAGATGAGAAAGTACAAACTAAAAGTTCAACTGAAGTGCTTCGATTTGCAAAAAGAATCAATCCAATCGGAGCTACGAAACTCAAACTACGATCAAAAGAAGTTCAAATTCAAATCTGCTTCAAACAAAATTTTAAATTGTCAAAATCATGTTAAGTTGGTTCACTAGAAAGAGAGGTTCGAGACGAAGATTTCGGCGTTGATTTCACTGGATTTGGACGAACGGTTAAAAATTTGCGAGGGTTTGAAGATTAGGGACTAATCTGCAATAAAAATAATTGTGGGTAGGTCCCTGGCCAAAATAAAATAAAAAGAAAACCTAATGTACGGACGTTCATTAACAGAACCAAACGAATGAACGTGTTTGCGAACAGAAGCGTTCGGGCGAACGTTCACTAATTAGTGAAACCGAAAAAAAACCGATCTAACCGATCTAAACGGAAACCAGAAAAAAAATTGGGCGGCGGCGGCGGTTTTTACCGGTTCGTTGAAAAAGACCGGCGACGGTGAGGTGGGATTCCGGCGGGGCTGCGGCGGTGGTGCGGCGTCGGCAGGGTGGGGTGACGGCGCGGCAAGCGGCGGCGGCGGCTGCGGTTGCTGCTGCTCTCGCCGCGGAGGCGGCGGGCGGCGGTGGAGGTGAGGGAGGGGGCCGGGGCTCCGCCTTTTAGAGCCTGGGGTGGGGCGACGGCTTGCGCAAGGGGGCGGCGACGAGGAGTCCGACTCGGACTCCTGTTGGACTCCGGCGGCGGCACGGCGGGGAAGACGCGGTGGCAGGGCGGGCCAGCCTGCTCGGCTGGGCCTTCGGCCTAGTCGGGCGGGAACTTTTTTTAAAATAAATTCCGTCAAAAAACAAAAATCCTAATAAATAAAATCTAAAAATGCCAAAAAAACAATTTTCACCATCTAAATAAAATATTTAGAACAAAGTGAACATTTTTCTGGCCTAAAAATGCATATTTTTCTAATTCAAAGAAAATAGCAATAAAATTCCAAATAAAATATTTATTTGATTTTAACATTTTTCCTCCAATATCCCCCTCTGATTTTGGAGAAGTCATTTTATCTCCACTCATTTATTTTTAATATTGGAAATATTTTAGAGGGAAAAAAATATTAAAATCAAAATGATCCTCTTTTCAAATTTGAGAAAATTCAAATATGAAAATAATGAAATCCCAAACTCTCTCTCTGTGGGTCCTTGAGTTGCTTAGGATTTCTAGGATCACAAACAAAATGCAAATAAAATATGATATGCATGATGACCTATGTATAACATCCAAATTGAAAATTTGGGGTGTTACATACCTACCCCCTTAAGATGAATCTCGCCCTCGAGATTCGGGTTTGCTAGAAAATAGGTGTGGGTGGTCTTTCCGTAGGTGTTCCTCTCGTTCCCAGGTGGCTTCATCCTCGGTACGGTGGCTCCACTGAACTTTGCAAAACTTGATAACCTTTTTGCACGTAACTCGGCTGGCAAATTCAAGAATCTTGACGGGTTTCTCCTCGTAGGTCAGATCACTATCCAACTGAATTGCTTCCAGGGGCAGTGTATCTCTTAAAGGAATATCAGCCATCTCTGCATGGCACTTCTTCAACTGGGAAACGTGAAACACATCGTGAACTCCGGACAATCCTTCGGGTAACTCCAACTTGTAGGCCACTTATCCCATACGTTCCAAAACTCGGTATGGTCCTACAAATCTCGGGGCTAACTTTCCCTTAACTCCAAATCGTTTAACTCCTCGCAGAGGTGACACACAAAGATATGCTCTTTCTACGATCTCATAGACTACCTCCTTGCGTTTGGAGTCTGCATAACTCTTCTGCTTGGACTGAGCTACCTTTAGTCTATCGCGAATCAACTTAACCTTCTCTTCGGAATCCCTGATCAGATCCGGTCCAAACAACTGGCGGTCTCCAACTTCATCCCACATCAACGGTGTCCTGCACCTTCTCCCATACAAAGCTTAGAAAGGTGCGATCTTCAAACTAGCTTGATAACTGTTGTTGTATGAGAACTCCGTGTAAGGTAAATTATCATCCCAACTAGATCCATAATCTAATGCATAGGCTCTCAACATGTCCTCCAGAATCTGATTGACTCTCTCTGTCTGTCCATTTGTCTGCAGATGAAAGGTTGTACTGAACTCTAGCCTGGTACCCAAAGTCTGGTGCAGCTGATTCCAAAACTTCGAGGTAAATTGTGTCCCTCTATTTAATACGATGGTCCTCGGAACTCTATGCAGACATACGATTCTGTTCATATATATCTCAGCCAACATCGCACTCATATAGGTGGTTTTCACTGGAATAAAGTGAGAAACCTTTGTCAAACGATCCACTACTAACCAGATAGAATCATATCCTGATCGAGTCCTGGGTAATCTGGTGATAAAATCCATGCCGAGCTTGTCCCATTTCCATTTGGGTATCGGCATGGGCTGCAGTAATCCTGCCGGCTTCCGATGCTCTGCCTTCACTCTCTGACATACATCACACACAGCTACATACTCGGCTATATCCTTCTTCCTGCCAGTCCACCAGAAATGCTCCTTCAAATCCAAATACATCTTGCTGTTTCCAGGGTGTATCGAGTATGGTGAGTCATGAGCTTCCTGAAGTATTAACTTTCTTATCTCTGCATTATTGGGTACGTATACACGGTCCTCAAACCATAAGGTTTCTACTCATCCCCTCAAAAACCCTTGGCTTTTCCTTCACTCATTTTCTCCTTTATCTCATCAATTTCTTTGTCATCCTTCTGAGCTTCTCGAATCTTTCCCAATAATGCTGATGGATGTCTACTACACAACCTTCTTCTTGTAGACGTTGTTGGGCGTCCAAGTGCAGAGGTTTGTAGGACAGTAGCAAATTTCCCTCAAGTGGATGACCTAAGGTTTATCAATCCATGGGAGGCATAGGATGAAGATGGTCTCTCTCAAACAACCCTGCAACCAAATAACAAAGAGTCTCTTGTGTCCCCAACACACCCAATACAATGCTAAATTGTATAGGTGCACTAGTTCGGCGAAGAGATGGTGATACAAGTGCAATATGGATAGTAGATAATGGTTTTTGTAATCTGAAAATATAAAAACAGCAAGGTAACTAATGATAAAAGTGAGCGCAAACGGTATTGCAATGTGTTGAAACAAGGCCTAGGATTCATACTTTCACTAGTGCAAGTTCTCTCAACAATAATAACATAACTGGATCATATAACTATCCCTCAACATGCAACAAAGAGTCACTCCAAAGTCACTAATAGCGGAGAACAAACGAATAGATTATGGTATGGTACGAAACCACCTCAAAGTTATCCTTTCTGATCGATCTATTCAAGAGTCCGTAGTAAAATAACACGAAGCTATTATTTCCGTTCAATCAATCATAGAGTTCGTACAAGAATAACACCTTAAGACACAAATCAACCAAAACCCTAATGTCACCTAAATACTCCAATGTCACCTCAAGTATCCGTGGGTATGATTATATAATATGCATCACACAATCTGAGATTCATCTATTCAACCAACACAAAGAACTTCAAAGAGTGCCCCAAAGTTTCTATCGGAGAATCAAGACGAAAACGTGTGCCAACCCCTATGCATAGGTTCATGGGTGGAACCCGCAAGTTGATCAAGAAAACATACATCAAGTGGATCAATAGAATACCCCATTGTCACCACAGGTATCCCACGCAAGACATACATCAAGTGTTCTCAAATCCTTAAAGACTCAATCCGATTAGATAACTTCAAAGGGAAAACTCAATCAATTACAAGAGAGTAGAGGGGGAGAAACATCATAACATCCAACTATAATAGCAAAGCTCACGATACATCAAGATCGTACCACCTCAAGAACACGAGAGAGAGAGAGATCAAACACATAGCTACTGGTACATACCCTGAGCCCCGAGGATGAACTACTCCCTCCTCGTCATGGAGAGCGCTGGGATGATAAAGATGGCCACCGGTGAGGGGTTCCCCCTCCGGCAGGTGACACGTCTCCATCGTATCTATAATTTTTGATTGTTCCATCCCAATATTCTACAACCTTCATATACTTTTGGCAACTTTTTGTACTATTTTTGGGACTAACATATTGATCCAATGCCCAGTGCCAGTTCCTGTTTGTTGCATGTTTTTTGTTTCACAGAATATCCATATCAAATGGAGTCCAAACGGGATAAAAACTGACGGATATATTTTTGGAATATATATGATTTTTGGGAAGAAAAATCCACGCGAGACAATGCCCGAGGGGGCCACGAGGCAGGGGGCGCGCCCCTGACCCTCGTGGCCACCCCGTAAGGTGGTTGATGCCCTTCTTTCGCCGCAAGAAAGCTAAAATCTGGATAGTGATCGTGTTAAAATTTCATCCCAATCGGTGTTATGAATCTCCGGGAGTATAAGAAACGGTGAAAGGGTAGAATCTGAGAATGCAGAAACAGAGAGAGACAGAGATACAGATCCAATCTCGGAGGGGCTCTCGCCCCTCCCACGCCATGGAGGCCAAGGACCAGAGGGGAAACCATTCTCCCATCTAGGGAGGAGGTCAAGGAATAAGAAGAAGACAAAGGGCCCCCCTCTCCCCTTCTCTTCCGGTGGCACCGAAACGCTACCGTGGCCATCATCATCACCGCAATCTTCACCAACAACTTCACCGCCATCATCACCAACTTTCCCCCCCTCTATGTAGCGGTGTAAACTCTCTTTTACCCGTTGTAGTCTCTACTTAAACATGGTGCTCAACGCTATATATTATTTCCCAATGATGTATGGCTATCCTATGATGTTTGAGTAGATCCGTTTTGTCCTATGGGCTATTTGATGATCAAGATTGGTTTGAGTTGCATGTTTTATTATTTGTGCTGTCCTATGGTGCTCTCCGTGTTGCGCAAGCGTGAGGGATCCTTGCTGTAGGGTGTTGCAATACGTTCATGATTCGCTTATAGTGGGTTGTGTGAGTGACTGAAACACAAACCCAATTAAGGGGGTTGTTGCGTATGGGATAAAGAGGACTTGATGCTTTAATGCTATGGTTGGGTTTTACCTTAATGATCTGTAGTAGTTGCGGATGCTTGCTAGAGTTCCAATCATAAGTTCATATGATCCCAGTAGAGAAAGTATGTTAGCTTATGCCTCTCCCTCAAATAAAATTTCAATAATGATTACCGGTCTAGTTATCGATTGCCTAGGGACAAATAACTTTCTCGTAACAAAAATCTCTTTACTAAAATTAACTTATTTGTGTCTTTACCTAAACAGCCCCTACTTTTTATTTGCGTTCTCTTTATTATCTTGAAAACCTATCCAAAAACACCTACAAAGTACTTCTAGTTTCATACTTGTTCTAGGTAAAGCGAACATCAAGCGTGCGTAGAGTTGTATCGGTGGTCGATAGAACTTGAGGGAATATTTGTTCTGCCTTTAGCTCCTCGTTGGGTTCGACACTCTTACTTGTCGAAAACTGTTGCAATCCCCTATACTTGTGGGTTATCAAGACCTTTTTCTGGCGCCGTTGTCGGGGAGCAATAGTGTGGGGTGAATATTCTCGTGTGTGCTTGTTTGATTTATCACTAAGTAACTTTTATTTGCTGTTCTTAGTTGTTCTTTATCTTTAGTTATGGATATGGAACACGAAATACCAAAAAAAAATTAGGTGTACTTTCTGCTCATGGAGATGGGGAACCTCCTAAAACCCTCGATGCTGGTTATGTGAAAGATATTATGTAATACTTTAATCATCCTGAGAAAACCCCATTCACTTATGTAATGGGAGTAACGTTGGATCAACGTGGATACTTTAGGGATTACCGCTTGACACAAAAAGGGAAACTATTATGGGATCAAATTCATATATTGAAGTGGTATGCTAGGCAACTATGCTTGAGATATGATTATACTTGTTGCTCTAGGATGAAGGCTCCACACCTTCCCTTTTTATGCGAATTTAATGATAATAAAACCTTAGATTCTTATGCTAATGGTATATATGATTACTATGATGTGGAACAAATAAAAGAATTTGTTGCTTTTATGGGTGCTTATGAAATTGAATCTATGTTTAAAGAGTTTGAAGATTTTGATGATTCGGTTTATAGACCTGAAAATTTAGCTATCCATAAATATTGCTATGAGAATTATGAATACAATTCCGATATTAATGCACTTATTGAGAAAGTGTAGGATCGAAAGTATGTCTAGAGGGGGGTGATTAGACTACTTGACCAATTAAAAATCTATCATTTTCCCAATTTTAGTCTTTGGAAGATTTTAGCTATCTTAGCACAAGTCAAGCAATCTTAACACAATTCAAGCAAGCATGCAAAGAGTCTATGAGCAGCGGAAAGTAAAGCATGCAACTTGCAAGAATGTAAAGGGAAGGGTTTGGAGAATTCAAACGCAATTGTGGACACGGATGTTTTTGTCGTGGTTCCGATAGGTGGTGCTATCATACATCCATGTTGATGGAGACTTCAACCCACGGAGGGTAACGGTTGCGCGAGTCCATGGAGGGCTCCACCCACGAAGGATCCACGAAGAAGCAACCTTGTCTATCCCATCATGGCCATTGCCCACGATGGACTTGCCTCACTAGCGGTAGATCTTCACGAAGTAGGCGATCTCCTTGCCCTTACAAACTCCTTGGTTCAACTCCACAATCTTTGTCGGATGCTCCCAAGTGACACCTAGCCAATCTAGGAGACACCACTCTCCAAGAAGTAACAAATGGTGTGTTGATGATGAACTCCTTGCTCTTGTGCTTCAAATGATAGTCTCCCCAACACTCAACTCTCTCTCTCACATGATTTGGATTTGGTGGAAATAAGATTTGAGTGGAAAGCAACTTGGGAAGGCTAGAGATCAAGATTCATATGGTAGGAATGGAATATCTTGGCCTCAACACATGAGTAGGTGGTTCTCTCTCAGAAAATGTGTATTGGAAGTGTAGGTATGTTCTGATGGCTCTCTCCAGGAATGAAGAGTGGGTGGAGGGGTATATATAGCCTCCACACAAAAACTAACCGTTACACACAATTTACCAATCTCGGTGAGACCGAATTGAGAAACTCGGTCGGACCGATTTAGCAAACCTAGTGACCGTTAGGATTTTCGGTGGGACTGAGATGCAACTCGGTAGGACCGATATGGTTAGGGTTAGGGCATAACGTAATCTCGGTGAGACCGATTACACAAACTCGGTGAGACTGATTTCCGTAATAAGCTAACCAGAGAGTTGGTCAAGTAAACTCGGTTGGACCGATCGCTCATTTCGGTGAGACCGAAACGTTACGAAGGGATAACAGAGAGTTTACATTGCAATCTCGGTGGGACCGATCGCTCATCTCAGTAGGACCGAAACATTAGGAAGGGAAACAGAGAGATTACAACCCCATCTCGGTGTGACCGAGATCCCTATCGGTGAGACCGATTTGCCTAGGGTTTGTGGCAGTGGCTATGACATCTGAACTCGGTGGCGCCGGATAGAAAGAATCGGTGGGGCCGAGTTTGACTTTTGGTTTAGGTCATATGTGGATGTGGGAAGGTAGTTGAGGGTTTTGGAGCATATCACTAAGCACTATGAAGCAAGAATCTCATCAAGCAACACCTCATCCCTCCTTGATAGTATTGGCTTTTCCTATAGACTTAATGTGATCTTGGATCACTAAAATAGAAAATGTAGAGTCTTGATCTTTGAGCTTGATCCAATCTTTTTGTCCTTATTATTTTGAGGGTTCCACTTTCCTCATCCATGTCATGCCATTCATTGAGCTTTTTCTGAAATATTAATCTTGGAATAATGTTAGCTCAATGAGCTATATGTTGTTAGGAATTACCAAAACCACCTAGGGATAGTTGCACTTTCAATCTCCCCCTTTTTGGTAATTGATGACAACATATAGATCAAAGCTTCGACAAATGATAATAAGAGTGAAAAACATTGTCGCTTTGAGAAGTATGTGAAAAGCAAGAGCTCCCCCTAAATTTGTGTATAGTTTATGATTTGCTTTGGACTGCAAATGCACAGAGAGTTAGGCTCATGGGTTACTCTTCCATGTCACATACTTCTTGGTGGAGCGCTCAAAATGATAATAATTAAATGCATGCACTCATCACCAAGCAAAGTGAATGATCATATAGGGATAAAATGATAATGTCATCCAACAAGCATTAAAGTAGCATATGATCAAACACATGATCATCCAAGTATCACGCAAACAGAAAGTATCTCAAACAAGCAAATAAAGTTCAACCACCAAAGCAAGAGAGAATAAAAAGCAATGCTCTCTCTCGAAGCCTATGATCTATACTTTTTTCTCCCCCTTTGGCAACAAGTTACCAAAAAGTTCCTAGAAAATGCATAGCACTAAATCGTCTCTCAGGCTTGGTCTTCAGGTGGTGGTGTCCGGATAACTCCAAGAACGAATGCTTCAGTCGAAGTAGATGGAGCTGATGGAGTAGGTGCTGGAGCTGGTGGCACTGAAGCTGTAGCTGGTGCTGATGAAGTTGCTCTGGTGTCTGGAACAGGCACTGCAGCAGACCTCTGAGCTCTAGGCACTCTGGCAATTGCATCAGTGGTTGTATTGCCCTTCCTCTCCTGCATATCATCCTGAAGTTGCTCCATAACAGACTGGATCTTAGTTACCTTCACATCCAAGTCATAGAACTTCTGCTCCATGATCCTTTCCAGGCTCTCCTGGTTTTGAGTCAGGGTGGCTAGTCCCTTCTCAATCCTTAGAGTGGAGGCAATCAAGTAGCCAAGCTGATCTTGCTTGCTCTTCAGAAGATACTGAGATGCTTCTTCAGTAGTTGGCATCCTTGCAGCCTTTTCAGCCTTTGCCTTCTCCTTCTTGGCTTGTGCATGCTCAGAAGATGGTTCATTTTCATTCATCACCACAGTGTTGTCCTCAAATTCTGGGTAGATGGGCAGGTGCTCCTTCTCCAGCAGATATGTGCCAGTGCCCATCTTGGAGTTAATCAGCTCCTGGATCTGTGGGGCATACCCACAACTTCTCTTCTGATCTGCAACTGTCCTCTTTATGGTTTCCACTATTAGGCTCATGACTTTGAACTTCTATGGGACATCAAAGATGTGAAGCAATTGATGGAGTGACCTCTGATCATCCTGTGATCACCAGACTTGGGCAGAAGAGTGTGCCTGAGGATCCAGTTTATAGTAGGCAAGCCTGACAGAAGGTAATGTAGAGATCCAAACTTGTGTGTCTCAAGAGCAGCATCTGGGATCTCCTTGTACATGTGTGCCATGGTGTTGTGATCCTTCTTCTTGTTGGCATAGACATCCAAGTCATCTTCACTCTCTTTTGGGGCATTGATCAACTTCGCCCATTCAGCAACCATTGACTGGTACCTCGTACCTTCAGACATCCAGACAATCCTTCCATCTGGGTAGAAGTGAGCTGTGGAGTAAAACTGCATGATGAGCTCATCATTCCATTCTGTGAGTTTCTGAGCCACAAACTCATCAACTCCACACGCCTTGAAGCTGTCATATACTCTTGGATAGTGTTCATCATTCTCCCTGATGTACTCCCAGTCGACCCATCTCATGTCACACACTATGGGCTTCTTGTCAAGCAAGATGGTCTCATAGAAGTCCTGCTGTTCCTTTGTATGGAACATGTAGTCCACATCAGTCCTTCTCCTGGTGGCATATGGATCAGACTCTCTCCATAGCCTCAATCCTGAGTCCTTCCTTATCTTCATGTTCTCAGCTACTGGATGAGCATCATTGTGATCTGGAATTTTTGGCTTCAACTTCCTCAGGACATGTGACTCATCATCTTCTTCTTCCATTTCAGCTTCAGGCACTGGGGCCTTGTTCTTCTCCTCAGCAGGGATGTTCCTGGTGCTCCTCTTTGGTTTTGGCTTTGGAGCTGGAGCAGCAGCCTTAGGAGCAGTCTTAGGCTTAGATGGAACAGCCCCTGCCCTGATGGCATCACCCATAAGCTTCTGGGCTTTGGGTGCTGGTGCAACATATTCTTCCTCTTCCTCTTAAGAGTCTCTCATGACTGAGGATCTCCCAAGCACTCTAGCAGTGGTCTTCTTGACCCTGTCTTTCCTCTTCTTCCCTTCTGCAGCACCCTCTTTGGGTTCAGATTCCAAAGGGACTTGAGTAGAAGCTCTGGCCTTAGACATTGGAATTCTCTTTGTAGGCATTTTGGTCTTCATACCAGGCTTAGTGGCAGCAGCAGTGCTATATTCCTTCTTAACCACTTTCCTCTTTGAGGTGGTTTCTTCTTCTTCAGCCACATAGTCCTCATCCTCTGACTCCGAGGTTCTTTTCTTGCTGGCCCTGGTGGCAGCCTTTGGCAGATTGCTTGGTGTGCTCCTGCTGCCATCATCTGAACTGCTAGAGGGACTAGTGCCCTCACTCAAGTGAACCTGCTCCTCTGACTTGTTCTGACTGTCACTTTGATCAGACATAATGCAAACACTGACAGTTGACCCTGTGAATAGATTATAGATGAGATAGAGTGGATGAGCATCACAAAAAGCAGCTGTTGGAACCTAAACTAGTGAACTTGGTCAGACCGAGTCACAGTTCGGTGGCACCGAGACTGCTAGGGTTTCACAAAGTCCTGAACTCGGTCACACTGATTTGCAATTCTCGGTCAGACCGAGAATTACATGTGCAATGGCCTGAGCCGAATCGGTGCTACCGAGTTCCACAACTCGGTGGGTTCGAGATGGTTTCGGAGGAAAGCTAACCCTAAATTTTCAATTCACGACTAAACTACAGAGTGTTTTGACTGGATAGAATGATCTCAATCATGGCAAGATACATGGCGAACACAATGTGCTAGGAATCAGATAAGGATAGCACAGTGATCGAGTTCATACCCTAGTTCGGCGATGAACTCGCTACGGCGGCAACGACTGGGATGATTCCCGTTGACGGCGGCGGAGACCAGCGGCTGGTGACGAGGAGGACGATCCGGAGACCCAGGAGGCAGAGCGGGCTAAGCGCGGGCGAAAGGGTTCGGAGAAAATTTCCAAAATTTTTCCCGTGGGTATATATAGCCCGACCCTGTCTGTGTGACCGAGTGGAACAACTCGGTGTGACCGAAAAGTTCAAATCGGTTGCACCAAGATTGAAAACGTAGATTGACTTAGTGATCTCGGTATGACCAAAATGGGTGAATCGGTCAGACCGAAACGCACAAAGAAGTTTTGGAAGTTTAAGTCTATGATGAATCAGGGACTCCGAGTGCTCCTCACACAGAGTGGTTTGAATCTGACTTGATCAAATTTTGTGATGCAGCATGAATAGAGTTTGAGACAAGAAAAGCATAGATAGCTAGAGAAGGTTCTTAGGCATTCTTGTCCATCCACTTGGCCAAAACAAAAAGGAAACCAATCAATCAAAACAACAAGTGGATGTTCTCGAATGAGAAAATTATGCAACCAACATGCTCACACAATAAAATGACAAATGAAATATGTGGCAAAGCATGCACAAATAATTCTAGCATCTATCAAGCAATTGGCGATGACTAGGTCATCTATATATGAGTATATTGACTTAGGAGTCAAATGGGAACATTTGATCATAGGTCATACTCATCGTTTAAGCACAAGTGGGGTTACCACTTTTACATAAAGCATTGTTGTGTTCACACCATTGGAGTTGCTTTAACTCAATTGTTAGAGTAAAGCTCCCCCTAGATGTGAGATCCCCCCTAAGAGGGATGAACTAACCTTGGGTTTTGTCGATGATGACTTCATGTAGATGTTGAAGATGTGGATGCTCAATGTTGATGTAGATCATTTGGAGCTATCCTTTGGAGTGAGTTGCACTTTCAATACCTACACGGGTTAGTCCCACAAGGAACAAACAAGGATGTCCATAGACATAGAGTGATGCACACACATGATGATGTCTATGAAAGCTTTAGGTTACCTTGTCCCTTGTCTTACCAACAAGAGGGTTTGTGACTCCTTGAACTAGTGCAAGATGTGGAAGTTGATTGCACTTGTTCTTGCCAAAATTATAAGAGTGAAGTATGTTGGCGGAGTCACCCTCAAGAACTCTCTAGTTCTTCTTCTTCGGGATCCACACCATCTTGATGGGAATCCTCGGAGTTGTAGTTGTACTTGATGACGTGGAACTTGATGTAGTCTTGGGAACCCAGTTGACCAAGGCCTTAGGAGCTTCTTCAAATGCATCAATTTCCCCTTGAAGCTTGTCCTTGCCTTTTTGCTTGTGGTCTTGTGGTGGAAGATCATCTTGAGCTTGTGTCCCTTTGGAAGAAGTAGGATCATACTTCTCTTGTTGACGAACAAACTTCATCTTGGGGTATTGATCTTCTTCCCACTCAACTCCATTGGCATTGAACTTTCGTTCAAAACCAACACCTTGATTCTTCCGGTGCCTTCCTTGCTTGCGTACAATTTCCTCGAATTGCTTACTCCCGGCAAGGCTCTTGTAAACACCTTTCTTTATAATTCCCTTCAATAAGCTATTTTCTTGCTCAAGTGTAACTTGGCTAAGAGAATCATTAGTGGAATCAAGAGAACTACTAGAAGCAACAACATTGGATTTAGCATGATTATTGTTACTACTAGAAGAAGAATCCTTCTTGTTCTTGTTACTAGACTTGACTTGAGGCATGTAAGTGGATAAGAGTAAACGCTTGGCAATGTAAGTAGAACTTTTCTTGCGAAGATCATCATTGATTGCCTTTAAGAACTCATGCTCTTGCTCAAGGTTGTGCTTTTCAAAACGTAATTTCTCATGAGTCCTTAAAAGTTCTGGATGATCTCCTAAGATAGTTTCATGAGCTAACTTAAGAGTGTTTAGTTCTTTAGTTAGAGACTCAATCTTCTCCTTATCATTGTCATTCGTTTCATCATAGTATTCATCACTATAGTTGTCAACAAGTAAATCATCATCACCTAACAAGTCATCTTCATCACTATTGAAATCAACATACTCAGGGTGTGATACCTTTGGACCTTTGGCCATGAAGCATCTTCCAATTCCTTCATTTGGTGAGTCAAATATGTCGTAGGAGTTGGTTGACACAAGTGCTAGACCGGCAACACCTTCATCTTGAGTATATTCAGAGTTGGAGTGATAGCTTCTCTCAGAGTCATTGTCGGAGTCGGAGCCGGATACCCATTCACCAACATGAGCTTGATGTCTTCGTTTTGTGTAGCTCCATGATGACTTGTCCTTCCTTTCCGAATCCTTGCTTCTCCGAGAGGGTCTTCGTTCATATCGATCATCCCTACTCCTTCTCTCCCTTGATGGTGATTCTTCTCTTCTACTTATTCTTTTGGGAGAATCTTCTCTTCTCTTGTGGGGAGCCGTACACTCATTGGAGTAGTGTCCGGGTCTTCCACAATTGTAGCAGTTTCGCTCTCGACTAGAAGATCTTTTGTCATTGTAGGACCTTGACTTGGAACTTCTCTTGTTGCTTCTATTCTTGTAGAACTTGTTGAAGTTCTTCACCATTAAGCTCAATTCCTCATTGAAGGTTTGTTTCTCACTTGATGATGTGGGGGCTTCGCATGAGGCTTTGTAAGCACCGCTTGATTTGTTGTGAAGTTCCTCCTTATCCTTGAGTGACATCTCATGAGCAACAATTCTTCCAATGACTTCCGTTGGCTTGAGATCTTTGTAATTTGGCATCATTTGGATCAATGTGCATACGGTATCGTATTTTCCATCCAAGGCTCTTAGGATCTTCTTGATGATGAATTTGTCGGTCATCTCTTCACTTCCTAAGCCGACAATCTCATTTGTGATAAGAGCAAGCCTAGAGTACATTTCAGCGACACCTTCACCATCCTTCATTTTGAACTTGTCAAGTTGACTTTAAAGCACATCCAACTTGGATTCCTTGATGGAGTCGGTACCTTCATGCATATCAATCAAAGTATCCCAAATTTCCTTTGCATTCTCAAGACGGCTGATTTTGTTGAATTCTTCGGGGCACAATCCATTGAAGAGGATATCACAAGCTCGAGCGTTGTATTGTAGCATCTTCAACTCATCCGCGGTAGCTTCATGATTCGGTTCTCTCCCATCAAAGAATTCACCTTGCAAGCCAACACACACAATAGCCCAAACAGCGGGGTTATGTCTAAGAATATGCATTTTCATCTTATGCTTACAACTAGCAAAATTTGTACCATCAAAGTAAGGACCTCTATGGTGATAATTTCCCTCGCTAGACGCCATACTCTCCTAGGTTGTGAAACCAAGGCTATGACCACCAAAAGCTATGGAAATCAAAGCAAATGGAGACCAAAGCTCTAATACCACTTGTAGGATCGAAAGTATGTCTAGAGGGGGGTGGTGATTAGACTACTTGACCAATTAAAAATCTATCCTTTTCCCAATTTTAGTCTTTGGCAGATTTTAGCTATCTTAGCACAAGTCAAGAAATCTTAACACAATTCAAGCAAGTATGCAAAGAGTCTATGAGCAGCGGAAAGTAAAGCATGCAACTTGCAAGAATGTAAAGGGAAGGGTTTGGAGAATTCAAATGCAATTGGAGACACGGATGTTTTTGTCCTGGTTCCGATAGGTGGTGCTATCATACATCCACGTTGATGGAGACTTCAACCCACGGAGGGTAACAGTTGCGCGAGTCCATGGAGGGCTCCACCCACGAAGGGTCCACGAAGAAGAAACCTTGTCTAACCCATCATGGCCATCGCCCACGAAGGACTTGCCTCACTAGTGGTAGATCTTCATGAAGTAGGCGATCTCCTTGCCCTTACAAACTCCTTGGTTCAACTCCACAATCTTTGTTGGAGGCTCCCAAGTGACACCTAGCCAATCTAGGAGACACCACTCTCCAAGAAGTAACAAATGGTGTGTTGATGATGAACTCCTTGCTCTTGTGCTTCAAATGATAGTCTCCCCAACACTCAACTCTCTCTCACATGATTTGGATTTGGTGGAAAGAAGATTTGAGTGGAAAGCAACTTGGGAAGGCTAGAGATCAAGATTCATATGGTAGGAATGGAATATCTTGGCCTCAACACATGAGTAGGTGGTTCTCTCTCAAAAAATGTGTATTGGAAGTGTAGGTATGTTCTGATGGCTCTCTCCACGAATGAAGAGTGGGTGGAGGGGTATATATAGCCTCCACACAAAAACTAACCATAACACACAATTTACCAATCTCGGTGAGACCGAATTGAGAAACTCGGTCGGACCAATTTAGCAAACCTAGTGACCATTAGGATTTTTGGTGGGACTGAGATGCAACTCGGTAGGACCGATATGGTTAGGGTTAGGGCATAATGTAATCTCGGTGAGACCGATTACACAAACTCGGTGAGACCGATTTTGGTAATAAGCTAACCAGAGAGTTGGTCAGGTAAACTCGGTGGGACCGATCGCTCATTTCGGTGAGACCGAAACGTTACGAAGGGAAAACAGTGAGTTTACATTGCAATCTCGGTGGGACCGATCGCTCATCTCGGTAGGACCGAAATGTTACGAAGGGAAACAGAGAGATTACAACCCCATCTCGGTGTGACCGAGATCCTTATCGGTGAGACTGATTTGCCTAGGATTTGTGGCAGTGGCTATGACATCTGAACTCGGTGGCGCCGGATAGAAAGAATCGGTGGGGTCGAGTTTGACTTTTGGTTTAGGTCATATGTGGATGTGGGAAGGTAGTTGAGGGTTTTGGAGCATATCACTAAGCACTATGAAGCAAGAATCTCATCAAGCAACACCTCATCCCTCCTTGATAGTATTGGCTTTTCCTATAGACTCAATGTGATCTTGGATCACTAAAATAGAAAATGTGGAGTCTTGATCTTTGAGCTTGAGCCAATCTTTTGTCCTTAGTATTTTGAATGGTCCACTTTCCTCATCCATGCCATGCCATTCATTGAGCTTTTCCTGAAATATTAATCTTGGAATAATGTTAGCTCAATGAGCTATATGTTTTTAGGAATTACCAAAACCACCTAGGGATAGTTGCACTTTCAGAAAGTCTCCGCTGTCCAAGAAGAGACTAATATTTTGCAAGAATCTATGGAAGAAGAAGTTGATGAAACTGTGAGCTCATTTGATGAAAAAGATGAGGAGGAGAGCGAAGAACAAAAGGAGGAAGAGCGGATTGATCACTCGTGCCCACCTTCTAATGAGAGTAACTCTTCAACTCATACATTGTTTAATTTTCCTTCATGCTTACCGAAGAATGAATGCTATGATAATTGCTATGATCCCGTTGATTCTTTTGAAATATCCCTTTTTGATGATGCTTGCTATGCTTGTGGCCAAGATGCCAATATGAATTATGCTTATGAATATGAACTTGCTATAGTTCCTCATGTTAAACATGAAATTGTTGTTATTGCACCTACGCATGATAGTCCTATTATCTTTTTGAATTCTCCCAACTACACTATATCGGAGAAGTTTATCCTTATTAAGGATTATATTGATGGGTTGCCTTATACTGTTGCACATGATGATTTTGTTGAATATAATATGCATGTGCTTGCTGCTCCTACTTGCAATTATTATGTGAGAGGAACTATATCTCCACCTCTCTATGTTTCCAATATGATAAAATTGCAAGAAACTGTTTATACTATGCATTGGCCTTTACTATGTGTGCATGAATTGGTCTTTTATGACATGTCGATGCATAGGATGAGAGTTAGACTTCGTAGTTACATGATATATGTTTCTTTGTGCTCACTATTAAATTACAAATCATTGTTAATTAAAATTGGCTTTGATATACCTTGGGATCCTGGTGGATTCATTACTTGAGCACTATATGCCTAGCTTAATGGCTTTAAAGAAAGCACTGCCAGGGAGACAACCCGTAAGTTTTAGAGAGTCATTTATTTCTTTTGAGTGCTTTCACATAGTTTAAAAACAACAAAAATAAAGAGGGGTACCCAAAACTTTTTCAAAAAGGAAAGTGAAAGTGAGAAAGACAAGCATTGTTGAAGTGGGAGAGCTCCTTGAACTTTGTTCATGCTCACGGCAACTTTGTGAATCTTTATTACAGAAACTTTTCAACAAAAATAATTATCCCCTTGTACAATTCCATTGTATTATAAAAATAATGTGCCAAGGTTTGCCTTTAGGATGTTTACATTTTCTTGATGGTTTGTATGGTGCAGGACAGAAACTTTGGCTGTAGTGCGCGATTTTACATTTTTAGCTGGAACATCAAATGGTTCTGATTCTTTTCGCACTGTATTTATATACACATTTTTTATTTTTCTTAATTTTGGCAGAATTTTTACAGTATCATAAGTATGGTGAATGTTCAGATTATTACAGACTGTTCTGTTTTAGACAGATTCTGTTTTTTGATGCATAGTTTGCTTGTTTTGATGAAACTATCAATTCATATCAGTGGATTAATCCATGAAAAAGTTATATTACAGTAGACACAATGCAAAAACAAAATATGAATTGGTTGGCAACAGTATTTAGAGTAGTGATTTGCTTTATTATACTAACGGACCTTACCGAGTTTTTTGTTGAAGTTTTGTGTGGATGAAGTGTTCGATGATCGAGAAGGTCTCGATGTGAGAATAAGGAAGAGAGGCAAGAGATCAAGCTTGGGGATGCCCGAGGCACCCCAAGTAAATATTCAAGGAGACTCAAGCGTCTAAACTTGGGGATGCCCCAGAAGGCATCGCCTCTTTCTTCAACAAGTATCGGTATGTTTTCGGATTCATTTCGTTCATGCGATATGTGCAATCTTGGAGCGTCTTTTGCATTTAGTTTTCGTTTTTCTTTTATGCACCATGCTGGTATGAGGTAGTCCTTGGTTGATTTATAGAATGCTCTATGCACTTCACTTATATCTTTTGAGTATGGCTTTATAGAATGCTTCATGTGCTTCACTTATATCATTTGAAGTTTGGATTGCCTGTTTCTCTTTACATAGAAAACCGCCATTTGTAGAATGCTCTTTTGCTTCACTTATATTTGTTAGAGCGTGGGCATACCTTTTGTAGAAAGAATTAAACTCTCTTGCTTCACTTATATCTATTTAGAGAGATGACAGGAATTGGTCATTCACATGGTTAGTCATAAAATCCTACATAAAACTTGTAGATCACTGAATATGATATGTTTGATTCCTTGCAATAGTTTTGAGATATAAAGATGGTGATATTAGAGTCATGATAGTGGGTAGTTTTGGATTAGTAGAAATACTTATGTTGAGGTTTGTGATTCCCGTAGCATGCACGTATGGTGAACCGTTATGTAACGAAGTCGGAGCACGAGGTATTTATTGATTGTCTTCCTTATGAGTGGTGGTCGGGGACGAGCGATGGTCTTTTCTACCAATCTATCCCCCTAGGGGCATGTGTAGTAGTACTTTGCTTCAAGGGCTAATAAACTTTTGCAATAAGTATGTGAGTTCTTTATGACTAATGTTGAGTCCATGGATTATACGCATTCTCACCCTTCCATCATTGCTAGCCTCTTCGATACCATGCATTGCCTTTCTCACCTCGAGAGTTGGTGCAAACTTCACCGGTGCATCCAAAGCCCGTGATATGATATGCTCTGCCACACATAAACCTCCTTATATCTTCCTCAAAAAAGCCACCATACCTACCTATCATGGCATTTCCATAGCCATTCCGAGATATATTGCCATGCAACTTCCATCATCATCATATATATGACTTGAGCATTCATTGTCATATTGCTTTGCATGATCGTAAGATAGCTAGCATGATGTTTTCATGGCTTGTCCGTTTTTTGATGTCATTGCTATGCTAGATCATTGCACATCCTGGTACACCACCGGAGGCATTTATATTGGGTCATATCTTTGTTCTAGTATCGAGTTGTAATATCGAGTTGTAAGAAAATAAAAGTGTGATGATCATCATTATTAGAACATTACCCCAGTGAGGAAAGGGTGATGGAGACTATGATTCCCCCACAAGTCGGGATGAGACTCCGGACGAAAAAAAAGAGAAAGGCCAAAAAAGAGAAGGCCCCCCAAAAAATAAAAAAATAAAAAAATAAAACAAAATGAGAGAAAAAGAGAGAAGGGGCAATGTTACTATCCTTTTACCACACTTGTGCTTCAAAGTAGCACCATGTTCTTCATATAAAAAGTCTCTTGAGTTATCACTTTCATATACTAGTGGGAATTTTCATTATAGAACTTGGCTTGTATATTCCGATGATGGGCTTCCTCAAATGCCCGAGGTCTTCATGAGCAAGCAAGTTGGATGCACACCCACTTAGTTTTCAGTCTGAGCTTTCATACACTTATAGCTCTTAGTGCATCCATTGCATGGCAATCCCTACTCACTCACATTGATATCTATTGATGGGCATCTCCATAGCCCGTTGATACGCCTAGTTGATGTGAGACTATCTTCTCCTTTTTGTCTCCTCCACCATCATATTCTATTCCACCTATAGTGCTATGTCCATGGCTCACGCTCATGTATTGCGTGAGGGTTGAAAAAGCTGAAGCGCTTTAAAAAGTATGAACCAATTGCTCGTCTTGTCATCGGGGTTGTGCATGATGTGAATATTTTGTGTGGTGAAGATGGAGCATAGCCAGACTATATGATTTTGTAGGGATAACTTTCTTTGGCCTTGTTATTTTGAAAAGACATGATTGATTTATTAGTAGGCTTGAAGTATTATTGTTTTTATGTCAAATTATAGACTATTGCTTTGAATCACTCGTGTCTTAATATTCATGCCATGATTAGATTACATGATCAAGATTATGCTAGGTAGCATTCCACATCAAAAATTATCTTTTTTATCATTTCCCTACTCGAGGACGAGCAGGAATTAAGCTTGGGGATGCTGATACGTCTCCGTCGTATCTATAATTTTTGATTGTTCCATGCCAATATTCTACAACCTTCATATACTTTTGGCAACTTTTTATACTATTTTTGGGACTAACATATTGATCCAGTGACCAGTGCTAGTTCCTGTTTGTTGCATGTTATTTGTTTCGCAGAATATCCATATCAAACGGAGTCCAAACGGGATAAAAACTGACGGAGATTTTTTTTGGAATATATATGATTTTTGGGAAGAAAAATCCACGCGAGACGATGCCCGAGGGGGCCACGAGGCAGGGGGCGCGCCCCTGACCCTCGTGGCCACCCCGTCAGGCGGTTGACGCCCTTCTTTCGCCACAAGAAAGCTAATATCTAGATAGAGATTGTGTTAAAATTTCAGCCCAATCGGAGTTATGGATCTCCGGGAATATAAGAAATGGTGAAAGGGCAGAATCTGAGAACGCAGAAACAGAGAGACAGATCCAATCTCGAAGGGGCTCTCGCCCCTCCCACGCCATGGAGGCCAAGGACCAGAGGGGAAACCCTTATCCCATCTAGGGAGGATTTCAAGGAAGAAGAAGACGAAGGGGCCCCCTCTCCCCTTCTCTTCCGGTGGCGCCGGAACGCTACCGTGGCCATCATCATCACCGCAATCTTCACCAACAACTTCACCGCCATCATCACCAACTCTTCCCCCCTCTATGCAGTGGTGTAACCTCTCTTTTACCCGCTATAATATCTACTTAAACATGGTGCTCAACGCTATATATTATTTCCCAAGGATGTATGGCTATCCTATGATGTTTGAGTAGATCCGTTTTGTCCTATGGGTTATTTGATGATCAAGATTGGTTTGAGTTGCATGTTTTATTATTGGTGTTGTCCTATGGTGCTCTCTGCATCACGCAAGCGTGAGGTATCCCCGTTGTAGGGTGTTGCAATACGTTCATGATTCGCTTATAGTGGGTTGCTGATGTCTACTACACAACCTTCTTCTTGTAGACGTTGTTGGGCCTCCAAGTGTAGAGGTTTGTAGGACAGTAGCAAATTTCCCTCAAGTGGATGACCTAAGGTTTATCAATCCGTAGGAGGCGTAGGATGAAGATGGTCTCTCTCAAGCAACCCTGCAACCAAATAACAAAGAGTCTCTTGTGTCCCCAACACACCCAATACAATGGTAAATTGTATAGGTGCACTGGTTCGGCGAAGAGATGGTGATACAAGTGCAATACGGATAGTAGATAATGGTATTTGTAGTCTGAAATAATAAAAACAGCAAGGTAGCAAGTGATAAAAGTGAGCATAAAAGGTATTGCAATGCGTGGAAATAAGGCCTAGGGTTCATACTTTCGCTAGTGTAAGTTCCCTCAACAATACTAACATAATTGGATCACATAACTATCCCTCAACATGCAACAAAGAGTCACTCCAAAGTCACTAATAGCGGAGAACGAACGAAGCGATTATGGTAGGGTACGAAACCACCTCAAAGTTATTCTTTCCAATCAATCCGTTGGGCTATTCCTATAAGTGTCACAAACAGCCCTAGAGTTCGTACTAGAATAACACCTTAAGACACAAATCAACCAAAACCCTAATGTCACCTAGATACTCCAATGTCACCTCAAGTATCCGTGGGTATGATTATACGATATGCATCACACAATCTCAGATTCATCTATTCAACTAACACAAAGGACCTCAAAGAGTGCCCCAAAGTTTCTACCGGAGAATCACGACGAGAACGTGTGCCAACCCCTATGCATAGGTTCCCAATGTCACGAAACCCGCAAGTTGATCACCAAGACATACATCAAGTGTTCTCAAATCTTTAAAGACTCAATCCGATAAGATAACTCCAAAGGGAAAACTCAATTCATTACAAGAGAGAAGAGGGGGAGGAGAAACATAGGATCCAACTATAATAGCAAAGCTCGCGATACATCAAGATCGTATCATCTCAAGAACACAAGAGAGAGAGAGAGATCAAACACATAGCTACTGGTACATACCCTCAGCCCCGAGGGGGAACTACTCCCTCCTCGTCATGGAGAGCACCGGGATGATGAAGATGGCCACCGGTGAGGGATTGCCCCCTCCGGCAGGGTGCCGGAACGGGTCTAGATTGGCTTTTGGTGGCTACGGAGGGTTCTGGCGGCGGAACTCCAGATCTAATCTCTGTTCTGGAAGTTTTAGGGTATATGGAGTTATATAGGCAGAAGAAGCACGTGAGGGGAGCCATGGGGGCCCCATGAGGCAGGGGGCGTGCCCTAGGGGGGTGGGCGCGCCCCCCACCCTCGTGGGCAGCTCCTGTATCTTCTGACGTGGGGTCCAAGTCCATCAGGTGTGTTTCCTTCCAAAAATAACTTCTCCAATTGATTTCGTTCCGTTTCGAATCCGTCTGATATTCCTTTTCTTCAAAACACTGAAATAGGCATAAAATAATAAATCTGGGCTGGGCCTTCGGTTAATAGGTTAGTCCCAAAAATAATATAAAAGTGGATAATAAAGCCCAATATTGCCCAAAATAGTAGATAATATAGCATGGAGCAATCAAAAATTATAGATACGTTGGAGACGTATCAAGCATCCCCAAGCTTAATTCCTGCTCGTCCTCGAGTAGGTAAATGATAAAAAAGATACTTTTTGATGTGGAATGCTAGTTGGCATAATTTCAATGTAATTCTTCTTACTTGTGATATGAATATTCAGATCCGAAAGATTCAAGACAAAAGTTCATATTGACATAAAAATAATAATACTTCAGGCATACTAACTAAGCAATCATGTCTTCTCAAAATAACATGGCCAAAGAAAGCTATCCCTACAAAATCATATAGTCTGGCTATGCTCTATCTTCACCACACAAAATATTTAAATCATGCACAACCCCGATGACAAGCCAAGCAATTGTTTCATACTTTTGATGTTCTCAAACTTTTTCAATCTTCACGCAATACATGAGCGTGAGCCATGGACATAGCACTATAGGTGGAATAGAATGGTGGTTGTGGAGAAGACAAAAAGGGAGAAGATAGTCTCACATCAACTAGGCGTATCAACGGGCTATGGAGATGCCCATCAATAGATATCAATGTGAGTGAGTAGGGATTGCCATGCAACGGATGCACTAGAGCTATAAGTGTATGAAAGATCAAAAGAAACTAAGTGGGTGTGCATCCAACTTGCTTGCTCACGAAGACCTAGGGCATTTTGAGGAAGCCCATCATTGGAATATACAAGCCAAGTTCTATAATGAAAGATTCCCACTAGTATATGAAAGTGACAACATAGGAGACTCTCTATCATGAAGATCATGGTGCTACTTTTTAGCACAAGTGTGGTAAAAGGATAGTAGCATTGTCCCTTCTCTCTTTTTCTCTCATTTTTTTTAATTTTTATTTGGGCCTTTCTCTTTTTTATGGCCTCTTTTCTCTTTTTTTTATTTGGGCTTCTTTGGCCTCTTTTATTATTTTTATTTTTATTTTCGTCCGGAGTCTCATCCTGACTTATGGGGGAATCATAGTCTCCATCATCCTTTCCTCACTGGGACAATGCTCTAATAATGATAATCATCACACTTTTATTTACTTACAACTCAAGAATTACAACTCAATACTTAGAACAAAATATGACTCTATATGAATGCCTCCGGCGGTGTACCGGGATGTGCAATGACTCATGAGTGACATGTATGAAAGAATTATGAATGGTGGCTTTGTCACAAATACGATGTCAACTACATGATCATGCTAAGCAATATGACAATGATGGAGCATGTCATAGTAAACGGAACGGTGGAAAGTTGCATGGCAATATATGGTGGCATAATAGGTAGGTATGGTGGCTGTTTTGAGGAAGGTATATGGTGGGTGTATGATACCGGCAAAAGGTCCGCGGTATTAGAGAGGCTAGCAAAGGTGGAAGGGTGAGAGTGCGTATAATCCATGGACTCAACATTAGTCATAAATAACTCATATACTTATTGCAAAAATCTACAAGTTATCAAAGCAAAGTATTACGCGCATGCTCCTAGGGGGATAGATTGGTAGGAAAAGACCATCGCTCGTCCCCGACCGCCACTCATAAGGAGGACAATCAATAAATAAATCATGCTCTGACTTCATCACATAACAGTTCACCATACGTGCATGCTACGGGAATAACAAACTTCAACACAAGTATTTCTGAAATTCACAACTACTCAACTAGCATGACTCTAATATCACCATCTCCATATCTCAAAACAATTATCAAGTATCAAACTTCTCGTAGTATTCAACACACTCATAAGAGAATTTTATTATTCTTGAATACCTAGCATATTAGGATTTTAAGCAAATTACCATGCTATTTAAGACTCTCAAAATAATATAAGTGAAGCACGAGAGTTCATCTATTTCTTCAAAATAAAACTACCACCATGCTCTAAAAGATATAAGTGAAGCACTAGAAAAAAAACAAAACTACTCCGAAAGATATAAGTGAAGATCAATGAGTAGTCGAATAATTATGCAACTATGTGAAGACTCTCTGACATTTAATAATTTCAGATCTTGGTATTCTATTCAAACTGCAAGCAAAGCAAAATAAAATGACATTCTAAGAATGGCAAACATCATGTGAAGAAGCAAAAACTTAGGATCAACCGATACTAACCGATAGTTGTTGAAGAAGAAAGGTGGGATGCCAACCGGGGCATCCCCAAGCTTGAGATTTTGTGTCTCCTTAATTCCTCTCATATCACGGTCTCCCTAAATCTCAAAAAGCTTCATCCACACAAAACTCAACAAGGACTCGTGAGATAAGTTAGTATAAACCATTGCCAAAACCTTATCATACTGTACTGTAGAAAATCACTAAAATTATTATTCAACATTGCATAATAAATGCCTCTGCAAATTTAATAGTCCTATCCTCAAATAGAATCATTAAAGAAGCAAACATATGCAAACAATACAAACATAACAGCAATCTGCCTAAACAGGATAGTCTGTAAAGAATGCAGCAACATCCATACTTCCCTAGCTCCAAAAATTATTAAAGAAAATTCCCACTGTAGTAAATTTATCAGATCTTAATATTCAAAAGGTTTCGAAATTTTATCACATTCTGACTTTTCTAGGGAATTATTCCAACAGCGGTGAACTTTCTGTTTTCAAACAGAAACATGTGGACTTCTAAAATAGGCATAGTAAAGACTATCAATGCCACTTTTATTGAAATAAAAGATGCAAAACATTGTTCTAAATAAAAGAAAGCAAATCCTAACAAAATAAATTGATGCTCCAAGCAAAACACATATCATGTGGTGAATAAAAATATAGCTCCAAGTAGAGTTACCGATGAACAAAGACGAAAGAGGGGATGCCTTCCGGGGCATCCCCAAGCTTAGGCTCTTGGTTGTCCTTGAATATTACCTTGGGGTGCCTTGGGAATCCCCAAGCTTAGGCTCTTGCAACTCCTTATTCCATAGTCCATCGAATCCTTACCCAAAACTTGAAAACTTCACAACAAAAACTTAACAGAAAACTCGTAAGCTCCGTTAGTATAAGAAAATAAATCACCACTTCAAGGTACTGTAATGAAATCATTCTTTATTTATATTGGTGTTAAACCTACTGTATTCTAACTTCTCTATGGTTTATAAACTATTTTACTAGCCATAGATTCATCAAAATAAGTAAACAACACACGAAAAACAGAATCTGTCAAAAACAGAACAGTCTGTAGTAATCTGGATCAAACGTATACTTCTGGAACTCACAAAATTCTCAAATAAATTTCTGGACTTGAGGAATTTATATATTAATCATCTTCAAAAAGAATTAAATAAATATCACTCTCCAAATAAAAATGGCAGCAATTCTCGTGAGCGCTAAAGTTTCTGTTTTCTACAGCGCGATCGCAAAGACTTTCCCCAAGTCTTCCCAAAGGTTCTACTTGGCACAAACACTAAAGAAAGGCTAGATGAATTATTTATTACTAAACAGTAAAAAATCAAGGAACAAAAATAAAGTTGGGTTGACTCCAAACAAGCTCTATCGTTTAACGCCCCTAGCTAGGCACGATGATTTCAATGATGCTCACATAAAAGATAAGAATTGTAACATAAAGAGAGCATCATGAAGAATATGACTAGCACATTTAAGTCTAACCCACTTCCTATGCATAGGGATTTTGTGAGAAAACAACTTGTGGGAACAAGAATCAACTTGCATAGGAAGGTAAGACAATCATAACTTCAAAACTTTAAGCACATAGAGAGGAAACTTGATATTATTGCAATTCGTACAAGCATAAGTTCCTCCCTCATAATAATTTTCAGTAGCATCATGAATGAATTGAACAATATAACCAGCACCTAAAGCATTCTTTTCATGATCTACAAGCATAGAAAATTTACTACTCTCCACATAAGCAAATTTCTTCTCATGAATAATAGTGGGAGCAAACTCAACAAAATAACTATCATGTGATTGAAAATTAAGATCAAGATGACAAGTTTCATGGTTATCATTATTCTTTAAAGCATAAGTGTCATCACAATAATCATCATAGATAGGAGGCATGCTTTCATCATAATAAATTTGCTCATCAAAACTTGGGGGACAAAAAATATCATCTTCATCAAACGTAGCTTCCCCAAGCTTGTGGCTTTGCATATCATTAGCATCATAGATATTCAAGGAATTCATACTAACAACATTGCAATCATGCTCATCATTCAAATATTTAGTGCCAAACATTTTATAGATTTCTTCTTCTAGCACTTGAGCACAGTTATCCTTTCCATCATACTTATGAAAGATATTAAAAAGGTGAAGCGTATGAGACAAACTTAATTCCATTTTTTTGTAATTTTATTTTATAGACTAAACTAGTGATAAAACAAGAAACTAAAAGACTCGATTGCAATATCTAAAGATATACCTTCAAGCACTCACCTCCCCGGCAACGGCGCCAGAAAAGAGCTTGATGTCTACTACACAACCTTCTTCTTGTAGACGTTGTTGGGCCTCCAAGTGCAGAGGTTTGTAGGATAGTAGCAAATTCCCCTCAAGTGGATAACCTAATGTTTACAAATCCGTAGGAGGCGTAGGATGAAGATGGTCTCTCTCAAGCAACCCTGCAACCAAATAAAAAAGAGTCTCTTGTGTCCCCAACACACCCAATACAATGGTAAATTGTATAGGTGCACTCGTTCGGCGAATAGATGGTGATACAAGTGCAATATGGATAGTAGATAATGGTATTTGTAATCTGAAATAATAAAAACAGCAAGGTAGCAAGTGATAAAAGTGAGCGTAAACGGTATTGCAATGCGTGGAAATAAGGACTAGGGTTCATACTTTCTCTAGTGTAAGTTCCCTCAACAATACTAACATAATTGGATCACATAACTATCCCTCAACATGCAACAAAGAGTCACTCCAAAGTAACTGATAGCGGAGAACGAAGGAAGCGATTATGGTAGGGTACGAAACCACCTCAAAGTTATTCTTTCCAATCAATCCGTTGGGCTATTCCTATAAGTGTCACAAACAGCCCTAGAGTTCGTACTAGAATAACACCTTAAGACACAAATCAACCAAAACCCTAATGTCACCTAGATACTCCAATGTCACCTCAAGTATCCGTGGGTATGATTATACGATATGCATCACACAATCTCAGATTCATCTATTCAACTAACACAAAGGACCTCAAAGAGTGCCCCAAAGTTTCTACCGGAGAATCACGACGAGAACGTGTGCCAACCCCTATGCATAGGTTCCCAATGTCACAAAACCCGCAAGTTGATCACCAAGACATACATCAAGTGTTCTCAAATCTTTAAAGACTCACTCCGATAAGATAACTCCAAAGGGAAAACCCAATTCATTACAAGAGAGAAGAGGGGGAGGAGAAACATAGGATCCAACTATAATAGCGAAGCTCGCGATACATCAAGATCGTATCATCTCAAGAACACGAGAGAGAGAGAGAGAGATCAAACACATAGCTACTGGTACATACCCTCAGCCCCGAGGGAGAACTACTCCCTCCTCGTCATGGAGAGCACCGGGATGATGAAGATGGCCACCGGTGAGGGATTGCCCCCTCCGGCAGGGTGCCGGAACGGGTCTAGATTGGCTTTTGGTGGCTACGGAGGCTTCTGGCGGAGGAACTCCCGATCTAATCTCTGTTCTGGAAGTTTTAGGGTATATGGAGTTATATAGGCAGAAGAAGCACGTCAGGGGAGCCACGGGGGCCCCACGAGGCAGGGGGCGCGCCCTAGGGGGGTGGGCGCGCCCCCCACCCTCGTGGGCAGCTCCCGTATCTTCTGATGTGGGGTCCAAGTCCATCAAACGTGTTTCCTTCCAAAAATAACTTCTCTAGTTGATTTCGTTCTATTTCGACTCCGTCTGGTATTCCTTTTCTTCAAAACACTGAAATAGGCATAAAACAACAAATCTGGGCTGGGCCTCCGGTTAATAGGTTAGTCCCAAAATAATATAAAAGTGGATAATAAAGCCAAATATTGCCCAAAACAGTAGATAATATAGCATGGAGCAATCAAAAATTATAGATACGTTGGAGACGTATCAGTTGCGTGAGTGACTAAAACACAAACCCGAGTAAAGGGGTTGTTGCGTATGGGATAAAGAGGACTTTATGCTTTAATGCTATGGTTGGGTTTTACCTTAATGATCTGTAGTAGTTGCGGATGCTTGCTAGAGTTCCAATCATAAGTTCATATGATCCAAGCAGAGAAAGTATGTTATCTTATGCCTCTCCCTCAAATAAAATTTCAATAATGATTACCGGTCTAGTTATCGATTGCCTTGGGACAAATAACTTTCTCGTAACAAAAAGCTCTTTACTAAAACTAACTTAGTTGTGTCTTTACCTAAACAGCCCCTACTTTTTATTTACGTGCTCTTTATTATCTTGCAAACCTATCCAAAAACACCTACAAAGTACTTCTAGTTTCATACTTGTTCTAGGTAAAGTGAACGTCAAGCGTGCGTAGAGTTGTATCGGTGGTCCATAGAACTTGAGGGAATAATTGTTCTGCCTTTAGCTCCTCGTTGGGTTCGACACTCTTACTGTTGCGATCCCCTATACTTGTGGGTTATCAGCAGGGTGCCGGAACGGGTCTAGATTGGTTTTTGGTGGCTACGGAGGCTTCTGGCGGCGGAACTCCCGATCTATTGTGCTCCCTGAAGTTTTTCGGGTATATGGGTATATATAGGAGGAAGAAGTACGTCGGTGGATCTCCGGGCTGTCCACGAGGCAGGGGCATGCCTAGGGGGTGGGCGCCCCCCCACCCTTGTGGGCAGCCCGGGACTCTTCTGGTCCATCTCCGATACTTCGTGGGCTTCTTCTGGTCCAAAAATAAGTTCCGTGAGGTTTCAGGTCAATTGGACTCCATTTGATTTTTCTTTTCTGCAATACTCTAAAACAAGGAAAAAAACAGAAACTGGCACTGGCACTGGGCTCTAGGTTAATAGGTTAGTCCCAAAAATCATATAAATAGCATATAAATGCATATAAAACATCCGAGGTTGATAATATAATAGCATTGAACAATAAAAAAATTATAGATACGTTGGAGACGTATCAGCATCCCCAAGCTTAATTCCTGCTCGTCCTCGAGTAGGTAAATGATAAAAACAGAATTTTTGATTTGGAATACTACCTAACATATTGATCCATGTAATTCTTTATTGTGGCAAGAATATTCATATCCATAAGATTCAAGACAAAAGTTTAATATTGACATAAAAATACTTCGAGCATACTAATAAAGCAATTATGTCTCTTCAAAATAACATGGACAAAGAAAGTTATCCCTACAAACTCATATAGTCTGGCTATGCTCCATCTTCACCACACAAAGTATTGACATCATGCACAACCCCGATGACTAGCCAAGCAATTGTTTCATACTTTTGGTGTTCTCAAACTTTTTCAATCTTCACGCAATACATGAGTGTGAGCCATGGATATAGCACTATAGGTGGGATAGAATGGTGGTTGTGGAGAAGACAAAAAGGGAGAAGATAGTCTCACACCAACTAGCCATATCAACGGGCTATGGAGATGCCCATCAATAGATATCAATGTGAGTGAGTAGGCATTGCCATGCAACGGATGCACTAGATCTATAAGTATATGAAAGCTCAACAAAAGAAACTAGTGGGTGTGCATCCAACTCGCTTGCTCACAAAGACCTAGGGCATTTTGAGGAAGCCCACCATTGGAATATACAAGCCAAGTTCTATGATGAAAGATTCCCACTAGTATATGGAAGTGACAACATAGGAGCCTCTCTATCATGAAGATCATGGTGCTACTTTGAAGCACAAGTGTGGTAAAAGGATAGTAGCATTGCCCCTTCTCTCTTTTTCTCTCATATTTTATATATTTTTAGTTGGGCCTTTTCTCTCTTTTTTTGGACTCTTTTTTTTAGTCCGAAGTCTCATCCCGACTTGTGGGGGAATCATAGTCTCCATCATCCTTTCCTCACTGGGACAATGCTCTAATAATGATGGTCATCACACTTTTATTTACTTACAACTCAACAATTACAACTCGAAACTTAGAACAAAATACGACACTATATGAATGCTTCCGGCGGTGTACCGGGATGTGCAATGACTCATGAGTGACATGTATGAAAGAATTATGAACGACGGCTTTGCCACAAATACGATGTCAACTACATGATGATGCAAAGTGATATGACAATGATGGAGCATGTCATTATAAACGGAACAGTGGAAAGTTGCATGACAATATATCTCGGAATGGCTATGGAAATTCCATAATAGGTAGGTATGGTGGCTGTTTTGAGGAAGGTAAATGGTGGGTTTATGGTACCGGCAAAAGTTGCACGGCACAAGAGAGGCTAGCAATGGTGGGAGGGTGAGAGTGCGTATAATCCATGGACTTAACATTAGTCATAAAGAAGTCACATACTTATTGCAAAAATATATTAATTATCGAAACAAAGTACTACGCGCATGCTCCTAGGGGGGTAGATTGGTAGGAAAAGACCATCACTCGTCCCCGACCGCCACTCATAAGGAAGGCAATTAATGAATAAATCATGCCCCGACTTCATCACATAACGGTTCACCATACGTGCATGCTACGGGAATCACAAACTTCAACACAAGTATTTCTCAAATTCACAACTACTCAACTAGCATGACTCTAATATCACCATCTTCATATCTCAAAACAATCATCAAGTATCAAACTTCTCATAGTATTCAATGCACTTCATATGAAAGTTTTTATTATATCCCTCTTGGATGCCCATCATATTAGGACTAAATTCATAACCAAAGCAAACTACCATGCTGTTTAGAGACTCTCAAAATGATATAAGTGATGCATGATAGTTCATCTATTTCTTCAAAATAAAATCACCGCCGTGCTCTAAAAAGATGTAAGTGAAGCACTAGAGCAAAGGACAAACCACTCCAAAAGATATAAGTGAAGATCAATGAGTAGTTGAATATTTATGCAACTATATGAAGACTCTCTAACATTTAAGAATTTAAGATCTTGTTATTTTATTCAGGCAGCAATAAAAAACTAAATAAAGTAAAATGATGCTCCAAGAAAAACACATTTCATGTGGTAAATAAAAATATAGCTCCAAGTAAAGTTACCGATGAACAAAGACGAAAGAGGGGATGCCTTCTGGGGCATCCCAAGCTTAGGCTTTTGGTTGTCCTTGAATATTACCTTTGGTTGGGTGCCTTGGGAATCCCCAAGCTTAGGTTCTTTCCACTCCTTGTTCCATAGTCCATCGAATCTTTACCCAAAACTTGAAAACTTCACAACACAAAACTTAACAGAAAACTCGTAAGCTCCGTTAGTATAAGAAAATAAATCACCACTTAGGTACTTTTGTGAACTCATTCTAAATTCATATTGGTGTCACCCGCAACAAAAAATTCATATTGGTGTAATATCTATTGTATTCCAACTTCTCTATGGTTTATAAACTCTTTTACTAGCCAACGGTCTGTAGTAATCTGAATCAAACGTATACTTCTGGAACCCCAAAAATTCTAAAATAAATTTCTGGACGTTAGTAATTTATCTATTAATCATCTGCAAAAAGAATTAAGTAAATAGAACTCTCCAATTAAAACTGGAAGCAATTCTCGTGAGCGCTAAAGTTTCTGTTTTTTACAGCAAGATCAACAAGACTTTCCCCAAGTCTTCCCAATGGTTCTACTTGGCACAAACACTAATTGAAACATAAAAAACACAATCATAACAAAGGATAGATGATTAATTTATTACTAAACAGGAACAAAAGGCAAGGAGCAAAAAAAATTGGGTTGCCTCCCAACAATCGTTATCGTTTAACGCCCCTAGCTAGGCATGATGATTTCTATGATGCTCACATAAAAGATAAGAATTGAAACATAAAGAGAGCATCATGAAGAATATGAATAGCACATTTAAGTCTAACCCTCTTCCTATGCATAGGGATTTTGTGATTAAATAACTGATGAGAACAATAATCAACTAGCATAGGAGGGCAAAACAAGCATAACTTCAAAACTTTAAGCACATAGAGAGGAAACTTGATGTTATTGCAATTCCTACAAGCAGATGTTCCTACCTCATAATAATTTTCAGTAGCATCATGAATGAATTCAACAATATAACCAGCACCTAAAGCATTCTTTTCATGATCTACAATCATAGAAATTTTATTACTCTCCACATAAGTAAAATTCTTCTCATTCGGAATAGTGGGAGTATCATAAGAAAGTCGAATACAATAAATTGTTTCCACATTAAAAGAGTAATGTTCAGAAAAAGGGTAATCATAATTGAGGGAGTCCTGGATTAGGGGGTGTCCGGATGGCCGGACTATACCTCAGCCGGACTCCTGGACTATGAAGATACAAGATTGAAGACTTCGTCCCGTGTCCGGAAGGGACTTTCCTTGGCGTAGAAGGCAAGCTTGGCGATACGGATATGTAGATCTCCTATCATTGTAACCGACTTTGTGTAACCCTAACCCTCTCCGGTGTCTATATAAACCGGAGGGTTTTAGTCCGTAGGACAACATACAGAACAACAATCATACCATAGGCTAGCTTCTAGGGTTTAGCCTCTCCGATCTCGTGGTAGATCTACTCTTGTACTACCCATATCACCAATATTAATCAAGCAGGACGTAGGGTTTTACCTCCATCAAGAGGGCCCAAACCTGGGTAAAACTTCGTGTCCCTCGCCTCCTGTTACCATCCGGCCTAGACACACAGTTCGGGACCCCCTACCCGAGATCTGCCTGTTTTGACACCGACATTGGTGCTTTCATTGAGAGTTCCTCTGTGTCATCGCCGTTAGGCTTGATGGCTCCTACGATCATCAATAGCGATGTAGTCTAGGGTGATACTTTCCTCCCCGGACAGATCTTCGTCTTCGGCGGCTTCGCACTGCGGGCCAATTCACTTGGCCATCTGGAGCAGATCGAAAGCTATGCCCCTGGCCGTCAGGTCAGATTTGGAAGTTTAAACTACATGGTTGACATCCGCGGGGACTTGATCTTCGGCGGATTCGAGCCACTGCCGAGAGCGCCACACTTTCACGACGAGCATGATCTAGCTCTGCCGCCGAACAATGCCCTGGAGGCCGCACCCTCATCGGCTTCGACCCTTAATTCGGAGCCAACTGCGCCAATCGAGGATGGGTGGTTGGACGCCGCCTCGGGGGCTGCGATCTCAACGGCGATCAAGCCGAGCACCAGCCCCGCACTCCGTGAGACTCGCGACTCCAAGGAGCTGGACTCCTCTCCGGACTCCGAACCCTCTGCGCCCCTGCCGATCGAATCCGATTGGGCGCCGATCATGGAGTTTACTGCCGCGGACATCTTTCAGCACTCGCCTTTCGGCGATATTCTGAAGACGCTAAAGTCTCTCTTTATCAGGAGAGCCCTGGCCGGACTACGGTCAGCAAGGTTGGGATACGAACGATGAAGAAATTCAAAGCCCACCCACCACCCACTTTGTAGCCACTGTCGATGATTTAACCGACATGCTCGATTTCGACTCCGAAGACATCGACGGTATGGACGCCGATGCAGGAGACGATGAAGAACCAGTGCCTATTGGGCCCTGGAAAGCCACCTCGCCATATGACATATACATGGTGGACACCCCAAAAGAAGGAGATGGCAATGGAACATCGGAGGATGACCCCTCCAAGAAACAGCCTAAGCGTCGGCGTCAGCGCCACTGCTCAAAATCCCGCAAAAGCAAATACGGTGATTCCAGCACGGGAGATAATAATACTCCGGAGAGTGCTGAAGAAAACCACCTCCAGCAAGATTCAGCACAGGAGGATGGAGAAGCCAGCCCTCATGAGAGAGCGGCAGACAGAGAGGTCGAGGACGATAATTATACGCCTCCCTCCGAAGACGAGGCAAGCCTCTACGACGATGAATTCGTCGTGCCAGAGGATCCCGGCGAGCAAGAGCGTTTTCAACGCAGGCTTATGGCCACGGCAAGAAGCCTCAAGAAAAAACAGCAACATCTTAGAGCTGATCAAGATTTGCTAGTCGACAGATGGACTGAAGTCCTTGCGGCCGAAGAGCATAAACTCGAACGCCCCTCCAAGAGCTACCCAAAGCGCAGGTTGCTACCCCGATTAGAGGAGGAAGCACTTAAACCTACATCACCAGCACTTGATACGGCCGACCGACCACCTCGTGGCCGCGACAAAGAGGTCTCTCGGCCCTCCACTCAAGCCGCACCCCGTACCAAGGCATGGGAAAATGCGCCAGACCTGCGAGATATGTTGGAGGACAAGGCAAGGAAAACAAGGTCGATCTACGGATCCCGTGGGCACCCCACGACTCGAGACAGTAACCGTCACGCCGGACACAAATCCGGTAGGGCCGAACACAGTAGACAAAGCTCATTGGAGCAACGTCGTGATATAGCCCAGTACAGAGGCGCCGCACACCCACTATGCTTCACAGACGAAGTAATGGATCATCAAATCCCCGAGGGTTTCAAACCCGTAAACATCGAATCATATGATGACACAACAGATCCTGTGGTATGGATCGAGGATTATCTCCTTCATATCCACATGGCCTGCGGCGATGATCTCCATGCCATCAAATACCTCCCACTCAAGCTTAAAGGACCAGCTCGGCATTGGCTTAACAGCTTGCCAGCAGGATCAATCAATTGTTGGGAGGACCTGGAAGCCGCATTTCTTGACAATTTCCAGGGCACTTATGTGCGACCACCAGACGCCGATGACCTAAGACACGCAATTCAGCAGCCAGAGGAATCGGCCAGGCAATTCTGGACACGGTTCCTAACAAAGAAAAATCAAATAGTTGACTGTCTGGACGTAGAGGCCCTAGCAGCCTTCAAGCACAATATCCGTGACGAGTGGCTTGCCCGGCACCTTGGACAGGAAAAGCCGAAATCTATGGCAGCACTCACGACACTCATGACCCGCTTTTGCGCGGGAGAAGACAGCTGGCTTGCTCGTAGCAACAATATGACCAAGAACCCTGGTAATTCGGATACCAGGGATAGTAGTGGCAGGTCGCGTCGCAACAAGCAGAAGCGCCGCATTAACGGCGACAATACTGAGGATACGGCAGTTAATGCCGGATTTAGAGGCTATAAATCCGGTCAGCGGAAAAAGCCATTCAAAAGAAATCCTAGGGGCCCGTCCAGTTTGGACCGAATACTCGACCGCTTTTGCCAGATACATGGCACCCCCGAAAAGCCGGCCAATCACACCAACAGGGATTGTTGGGTGTTCAAGCAGGCAGGCAAGTTAAATGCCAAAAATACCGACAAGGGGCTGCATAGCGATGATGATGAAGAGCCTCGGCCGCCGAACAACAGTGGACAAAAGGGTTTTCCCCCACAAGTGTGGACGGTGAATATGATATACGCAACCCACATCCCCAAGAGGGAGCGGAAGCGCGCGTTAAGGGACGTATATGCGGTAGAGCCAGTCGCCCCAAAGTTCAACCCATGGTCCTCCTGCCCGATCACCTTTGATCGAAGGGACCATCCCACTAGCACCCGTCATGGCGGATTCACCGCATTGGTTCTAGACCCAATTATTGACGGATTTCATCTCACTAGAGTCCTTATGGATGGCGGCAGCAGCCTGAACCTTCTTTACCAGGATACAGTGCGGAAAATGGGCATATATCCCTCGAGGATTAAGCCCACCAAAACGACCTTTAAAGGCGTAATACCAGGTGTAGAGGCCAACTATACAGGCTCAGTCACACTTGAAGTGGTCTTTGGATCTCCGGATAATTTCCGAAGCGAGGAGTTAATCTTCGACATAGTCCCATTCCGCAGTGGCTATCACGCACTGCTCGGGCGAACCGCATTTGCCAAGTTCAATGCGGTACCGCACTACGCATACCTTAAGCTCAAGATGCCAGGCCCTCGAGGAGTAATTACGGTCAGTGGAAACACCGAATGCTCCCTCCGAACTGAGGAGCACACGGCGGCCCTTGCAGCGAAAGTACAAAGCAGCCTCGCCAAGCAGTTCTCCAGTCCGGCCATTAAACGTCCGGACACTATCAAGCGCGCCCGGAGTAACCTACAACAAGACCGCCTGGCACATTCCGAGCAGGCGTAGCAATGCGGCCCCAACCCCAGCCCTCGCAAAAATGCGACGCCAGTGCTTCGCGTACATAACTACGCTCTAGAAATACCATGGGTACAGGGGGAGGGGCACCATCACGGCACGCCCGAAACACGGCTTAAACCACACCAGGGGCTGCCGATTTTTTAATTTTCTCGAACTTTCAGGACTCCACTCTTCAGAAGGCCTGTTCGGCAGTTCAATTGCCGCACAAACGATGCAAGAACCAGGGAAGCAGACAAGCCATGCCGCATTACGGAACTCCCAGGTGGTCTCTATCACGAGCAGTATACCTGTTTCGCATACCATTCTGCAGCCTGCCCCTGGAACGGACATGTTAAATAGTCCAACCTTTTTCTTATTGCATTATTTGTATCGTTCTTCTTTGATCGCAGCCCTTTTTAATAAACAATGCATAGCTTTTGTCTATTTTTGCATTACTCTTTTTTTTACAAATATATGTTCCTTAACGACATGTTGCACCCGTACACTTTGGTACGGCCAAAATACGCCAGGGGCTTTAGTACCCCTCAATATGGTGTGAGAAGTCCGAACACTTTAACAAGTGCGGCACCCCGAACTTATAGCATTATATGCATCAGCTCCGAATCATGTCTTGGGTCAATAGTTGGGTTTGCCCGGCTCCTATGTTTTGGTGCCCTACGTTCCGCTGTGTCGGCTAAGGTAGCACTAGGAGAACTACTGTGATTGTGCCCCAGTTGAGCTGGGTTGAGCACCTCAGTAGAGAAAGCTAAAACTGGTCGCTGTTCGAGAGGTTTTTCGAGTCCCTAAAGACTTATGCCGCTTAGAGCGAGGAGTCGGCTCTGTCCGGCCAAGGCGTGGATAGCGCCCTGAACTCGGTCTTCCGAATACCAGGGGCTTCGCCGAAATTTAAAATTATAGAATTCTATGGCTAAGTGAGAGTGTTCACGCATTATAGTCCGATTGCCTCGTTCGTTGTGTTGAGCGCCTCCCTCGAAGGACCCAAACATGGGAAAAAGAGCGCTCATGTTTATCCCCGAACACCCCAGCACTAGCGGCACAGGGGCAGAAGCCGACGACTCGCCATCTCTCAGAATTGATAAACAGCCACACAAAAGGTAATATTTTAAATTCCAACAGCACTGCTTAGCGCATATGAACAAGTTTTCAGCGCACAGGACAAAACGAGCGAGTTTTACTCAAAAATTACATCCCTGGAACATTCATCTGCCACAAGGCGGGCACCCTTCAGAACATCCGTATAATAATTCTCGGGCTTGCGATGCTCTTTCCCCAGCGGTGGCCCGTCCTTCACAAGCTTCTCAGCATCCAGCTTGCCCTAGTGCACCTTAGCAAGGGCAAGGGCCCTACGGGCACCTTCAATGCAGACGGAGCGCTTGATGACTTCGAGCCTTGGACAGGCCCCCACCAGCCGCCGCACCAGCCCGAAATAGCTCCCAGGCAGAGCCTCTCCAGGCCACAGCCGAACTATGAGGCCCTTCATGGCCTGTTCGGCCGCCTTGTGGAGCTCGACCAGTTGCTTCAGCTGGTCGCTCAGGGGCACGGGGTGTCCGGCCTCAGCATACTGAGACCAGAACACCTTCTCTGTCGAGCTACCCTCCTCGGCTCGATAGAATGCGGCGGCATCGGACATGCTACGGGGAAGATCTGCGAATGCTCCTGGAGAACTCCAGATTCGGGTAAGTAACAAGTAACTCACGTTTATGTGTTTGCTTTGCATAAAGAATGCCTTACCCGCCGCTATCTTTTTCACCGCATCCAACTCCTGGAGGGTCTTTTGGGATTTGGCCTTGGCATTTTCAATAGCCATCGCAAGCTCGGACGCTCGCGTCTTTGAGTCTAGCTCCAAACTCTCATGGTTTTTCATGAGAGCCTGGAGCTCTTGCCGCACCTTGCCAACCTGGGCCTCATACTTCTCCCGCTCGGTGCGCTCCGTGGCCGCCCTCTTCTTGACCTCGACCAGCGCTTGCTTAAGGGTCGCCACCTCAGACGTGGCCCCTACAATAGCCACGATAATCCTGTCATTTTTTGCAATTGCACTTTTTTATATATATTTAAACAAGGTATTTCTTACCTTCCTTGTCCTCGAGCTGCTTCTTGGCACACCCGAACTCTTGCTCGGACTGCTCGAGGTTCTGCTTTAGCGTGTCCACTTCCGTAGTCAGTGCGGCGGACGCCAGCAGAGAAGCCTGCATACGCATATTGACTCCTTTTTGTTAGACTCCTGCGAATTTTATTTGATCCTCTATTCGGATTTTCTTCCAAATGCCAAACAGAGCATCAGGGGCTACTGTCTATGCGGTAATATTATTTACACATTCTTTACTTACCTCAAGGCCTGTTAAAAGGCTAGCACAAGCTTCAGTCAGTCCGCTCTTGGCGGACTGAACCTTCTGGACCACCGCACTCATAATGGTGCGGTGCTCCTCGTCGATGGAGGCGCCTTTGAGCACCTCCAATAGATTGTCCGGTGCCTCCGGTTGGATGGGGGTCACCGGCACGGTGGGCTTCCTCCTCTTGGAAGGAGGTCGCCCGTTGGACTCTGGAACCTTTGAAGGTTCCGGAGCGGTGTCCGGCCTAGGGCCGGACTTGGAGTGGCCACTGCTCTTCGCCATCGTCGGCGTCGGTGGAGTAGTTTGGAGGAAGGGTTTTCCCCTTCTTAGACCCTTCGGCCTCCCCAGTGAGGGCGGCCTTCCTTTTCTTCTCTCCCCCGCTGGAGGGGGAGAGGTCTCTTCTTCGTCCTCCTCGTCATCACGGGAGGAATGCGCCTTGGAGCTGTTGGATGATGAACCCGACACCTCCTGGCGCCGGGCACTTTTTCGAGTCCCCGCGGCCTTCTTCGTGGCCTTCTTCTCCGGCACCACATGGGGTGCCGGAACCAGCAGCTTCGCCAAGCGGGCATCGGCTGGGTCTTCGGGAAAGGAGCTGGACAGTCGATCTGTCCAGACTTCGCCTGCCAAACCTGTCAAAGGTAGGGGAGCTTAGATCCCTCATAGAGTTAAACTATGAAAAACTAATACCCTGTAAAAGGTACAAACAACTTACCGCGCTAGCGTGACGCTGCGCGCTGAATCCGCGATCCTCGGTAGCGGATGCGGGAGCCTCAACACCCTTGAAAAGGACCTTCCAGGCATCTTCGTACGTCGTGTCGAAGAGCCTGCTCAGGGTTCGGTGCTCCGCCGGGTTGAACTTCCACAGATTGAAGGCCCGTTGTTGACACGGGAGGATCCGGCGGATGAGCATAACCTGGACTACGTTGATAAGCTTGAGCTACTTGTCCACCAGGGTTTGGATGCACGTTTGCAGTCCAGTCACCTCTCCTTTTCTACCCCACGACAGGCCCGTCTCTTTCCAGGACGTGAGCCGCATTGGGGGTCCGGACCGGAACTCGGGGGCTGCGACCCACTCAGGGTCGCACGGCTCGGTGATGTAAAACCACCCCTATTGCCACCCCTTCAGGGTCTCCACAAAGGATCCCTCGAGCCATAAGATGTTGGGCATCTTGCCCACCATGGCGCCTCCGCACTCCGCCTGGTCGCCGCGCACCACCTTTGGCTTGACATTGAAAGTCTTGAGCCATAGGCCGAAATGGGGGCGGATACAGAGGAAAGCCTCGCACACGACGATAAACGCCGAGATGTTGAGGATGAAGTTCGGGGCCAGATCATGGAAATCCAGGCCGTAGTAGAACATGAGTCCCCTGACGAATGGGTGGATAGGAAAGCCCAGTCCGTGGAGGAAGTGGGGAAGGAACACTACCCTCTCGTGGGGCCTTGGGGTGGGGAGGAACTGCCCCTCTTCGGGAAGCCGGTACGCGATGTCGTTAGACAAGTATCCGGCCTTCCTCAGTTTTTTGATGTGTCCCTCCGTGACGGAGGAGACCATCCACTTGCCTCTCGCTCCGGACATGGCTGGAGAAGGTTGAGGTGGGGAGTGCGGACTTGGGCGCTGGAGCTCGAGTGCGCGAAAATGGATAGGCAAAGGAGGAAGAAGGCGTAGGTGAAAAGGTGGATCCTTATCCCCTTATATGGGTGGACGCAACTACGTGTCCCCACTAGCCTGGTAAAACTCTCTTATCTCCAAGCGCCGTAATCAATGGCGCGGTTGGGTTACCCACGCCCGTATTGATGAGAATCCCGGAATAAGGGGACACGATCTCTGCTTTAACAAGACGTGCCAAGGAAACTGCCTCGCATGACGCGCTGAGGTGGGATAATAAAATGATTCGAATAAAGGCTTGGCCGTGGTGCGTTACACTACGGAATACGTCAGCAGATTAGATTTGTGTAAATATTATTCTCTCTATGGAAATATGTGGAAACTTATTTTGCAGAGCTGGATACTATCTTTGTGTTCAAAATCTTCTATGAAGTACTTGGAGGAGGAACCTGCTTTGCAATGCCGAAGACAATCTGCGCGCCAGACTCGTCGTCATTGAAGCCTGGTTCAGGGGCTACTGAGGGAGTCCTGGATTAGGGGGTGTCCGGATGGCCGGACTATACCTTCAGCCGGACTCCTGGACTATGAAGATACAAGATTGAAGACTTCGTCCCGTGTCCGGAAGGGACTTTCCTTGGCGTAGAAGGCAAGCTTGGCGATACGGATATGTAGATCTCCTACCATTGTAACCGACTTTGTGTAACCCTAACCCTCTCCGGTGTCTATATAAACCGGAGGGTTTTAGTCCGTAGGACAACATACAGAACAACAATCATACCATAGGCTAGCTTCTAGGGTTTAGCCTCTCCGATCTCGTGGTAGATCTACTCTTGTACTACCCATATCACCAATATTAATCAAGAAGGACGTAGGGTTTTACCTCCATCAAGAGGGCCCGAACCTGGGTAAAACTTCAGGTCCCTCGCCTCCTGTTACCATCCGGCCTAGACGCACAGTTCGGGACCCCTACCCGAGATCCGCCGGTTTTGACACCGACAATAATCATGACAAGTTTTATAAATATAATCATCACCACTTTTTATAGCATATGTATGATCACAATAATTATCATAAGTAGCAACTTTGTTCTCATCATAATCGATTGAAACCTCTTCCAAGATAGTGGAATCATCACTAAATAAAGTCATGACCTCTCCAAATCCACTTTCATAATTATCATAATAAGATTTAGCATCCTCCAAAATAGTGGGATCATTACTTCCTAAAGTTAACACTCTTCCAAACCCACTTTCATCAATATAATCATCATAAGTAGGAGGCATGCTATCATCATTATAAATTTGCATATCAAAACTTGGGAGACTAAAAATATCATCTTCATTAAAAGTAGCATCCCCAAGCTTGGGACAAACATTAATTGCAGCGAATATATTCTCAAAAACATCATCTTCATCAAACATAGCATCCCCAAGCTTGGGCCTTTTCATATCGTAAGCATAATCACTCTCATCATTAATAGTATGGATAGCACCAATAGTATAGCAATTATCATCATCACAATGAGTAGTAGGAGTAACATCATTTGGTAGGGATACATTTCTATCTTTGCTTCTCCGTCTTTTCCTTTTCTTCTTCACATCATGTGTGGGTTCAACCCTCTTTTTGGAGCTCCTTATTAATGAGATTGGTTGAATAGAAGGCTCCTCCTCGTTACCTGATTCATCATAAGAAATAATAGGAGGATATTGGGAAGTATCTTCCCTTTCATTAGTATTCTCTTCATCTTCTATTTGTTTTCTTTTCTTTATGTAATTGGCAATATAAGGATTTTCAATGCAATTCACCACACAACACATATAAATTTCTTCTAGATCAATATCGAGGAATTTCTCGAGGTTATATTCTGGGATAATCTTAGTTTGACGTTTCATTTCTTCATAACCCAAAAGCAAACTAAGTTCATTATAATGTGCAAGGGAAATCAAGTTATCACAATTTTTGGACACGATTCAATCATGAAACAATTTGCATTTGATATTTAAATGACCATGTTCATTGCAAAGTTCACAAGTATGGCTAAGAAATTTTAAATTTTAAGCACTAACATTTATCCTTTCTTGCAACCATTTAGTTTCTAAATGCTTATGCCTCTTGCAATATCTATCTTCCATATTTGGTGTGTACTTGCAAACCCAATGCACTCCACAAAAATTGACATGTTTATAGGAGACATTTTCATCATAACTAGTGCAATCATCATTAGTACTATGGATATTCAAGGAGTTCATACTAATAACATTGCAATCATGCTCATCATTCAAAGATTTAGTGCCAAACATTTTATAAACTTCTTATTCTAGCACTTGAGCACAATTTTCCCTTCCGTCATTCTCACGAAAGATATTAAAAAGATGAAGCGTGTGAGGCAAACTCAATTCCATTTTTTGTAGTTTTCTTTTATAAACTAAACTAGTGCTAAAACAAGAAACAAAAAGATTCGATTGAAATATCTAAAGATATACCTTCAAGCACTAACCTCCACGGCAACGGCGCTAGAAAAGAGCTTGATGTCTACTACACAACCTTCTTCTTGTAGACGTTGTTGGGCCTCCAACTGTAGAGGTTTGTAGGACAGTAGCAAATTTCCCTCAAGTGGATGACCTAAGGTTTGTCAATCCGTGGGAGGCGTAGGATGAAGATGGTTTCTCTCAAAGAACCCTGCAACCAAATAACAAAGAGTCTCTTGTATCCCCAACACACCCAATACAATGGTAAATTGTATAGGTGCACTAGTTCGGCGAAGAGATGGTGATACAAGTGCAATATGGATAGTAGATAATGGTTTTTGTAATCTGAAATAATAAAAACAGCAAGGTAGCAAGTGATAAAAGTGAGCGTAAACGGTATTGCAATGCGTGGAAATAAGGCCTAGGGTTCATACTTTCGCTAGTGTAAGTTCCCTCAACAATACTAACGTAATTGGATCACATAACTATCCCGAGGGTGAACTACTCCCTCCTCGTCATGGAGAGCCACCGGTGAGGGGTTCCCCCTCCGACAGGGTGCCGGAACGGGTCTAGATTGGTTTTCGGTGGCTACGGAGGCTTCTGGCGGCGGAACTCCCGATCTATTGTGCTCCCCGAAGTTTTTAGGGTATATGGGTATATATAGGAGGAAGAAGTACGTCGGTGGATCTCTGAGCTGTCCACGAGGCAGGGGGCGCGCCCAGGGGGGTGGGCACGCCCCCCACCCTCGTGGGCAGCCTGGGACTCTTCTCGTCCATCTCTGATACTCTATGGGCTTCTTTTGGTCCAAAAATAAGTTCCGTGAAGTTGCAGGTCAATTGGATTGCGTTTGATTTTCCTTTTCTGCGATACTCTGAAACAAGGAAAAAACAGAAACCGGCACTGGCACTGGCACTGGGCTCTAGTTAATAGGTTAGTCCCAAAAATCATATAAAATAGCATATAAATGCATATAAAACATGCAAGGTTGATAATATAATAGCATGTGAGGGAGTCCTGGATTAGGGGGTCTCCGGACAGCCGGACTATATCCTTTGGCCGGACTGTTGGACTATGAAGATACAAGATTGAAGACTTCGTCCCGTGTCCGGATGGGACTCTCCTTGGCGTGGAAGGCAAGCTAGGCAGTACGGATATGTAGATCTCCTCCCTTGTAACCGACCTTGTGTAACCCTAGCCCCCTCCGATGTCTATATAAACCGGAGGGTTTAGTCCGTAGGACAAGATACAATCATACCATAGGCTAGCTTCTAGGGTTTAGCCTCTATGATCTCGTGGTAGATCAACTCTTGTAATACTCATATCATCAAGAACAATCAAGCAGGATGTAGGGTATTACCTCCATCAAGAGGGCCCGAACCTGGGTAAACATCGTGTCCCCTGCCTCCTGTTACCATCCGCCTTAGACGCACAGTTCGGGACCCCCTACCCGAGATCCGCCGGTTTTGACACCGACATTGGTGCTTTCATTGAGAGTTCCACTGTGCCTTCACCGTAAGGCTTGATGGCTCCTTCGATCATTGGTAACAATGCGGTCCAGTGTGAGGTTTTCCTCCCCGGACAGATCTTTGTATTCGGCGGCTTCCACTGCGGGCCAATTCGCTTGGCCATCTGGAGCATATCAAGAGCTACGCCCCTGGCCATCAGGTCAGGTTCGGAAACTTAAACTACACTACCGACATCCACGGAGAATTTATCTTCAACGGATTCAAGCCCATGCCGGGTGCGCCGCACAGTCTTGATGAGCATGACATAACTCTGCCGTCGGACAGTATTCGGGAGATCGCATCTACAACTACTCTGGTCGTTAATTCGGAGCAAATTGCGCCATCCAGGAGCGGAGGGATAGACCCCGCCATGGAGGCCGCACTCTCAGTGGCGATAGAGCCGGATACTAACTTCACCCCTTACGAGAGCCGTGTCGCCGAACCACTGGATTCGTCTCCGGCCACGGACTCCGAGCCGCCTGCATCCGTGCCCATCGAATCCGACTGGGTGCCGATCATGGAGTTCACCTCCGCGGATATTTTTCAGCACTCGCCTTTCGATGATGTGCTAAATTCATTAAGGTCCCTCTCCTTGTCGGGGGAGCCTTGGCCGAACTATGTTCGGCTAGAATGGGATGGGGACGACGAAGAAATTCGCTGCCCGCCCACCACCCACTTAGTAGCCACTGTCGATGATTTAACCGACATGCTCGGCTTCGACTCCGAAGACATCGACGGTATGGACGACGATGCAGGAGACGAACAGGAACCACCGCCCACAGGGCGCTGGACCGCCACCTCATCATATGATATATACATGGTGGACACCCCCAAAGAAGGCAATGGCGACGAGACAGTGGAGGATGACCCCTCCAAGAAGCAACCCAAGCACCGACATCAGCGGCGCCGCTCTAAGTCCCCCCACAGCAAAAGTAGTGATGCCGGCACAGGAGATAATAAAACTCCAAATAGTGCTGAAGTCAACCACAACCCCCTCCAGTACGATGTAGAGCGGGAGGATGAACAAGCTAGCCCTCCAGAGCAGGCGGCAGATGGAGAACCAGAAGAGGACAATTACATGCCTCTCTCCGAAGACGAGGCGAGCCTCGGCAACGAAGAATTCATCGTGCCTGAGGATCCCGTTGAGCAGGAGCGCTTCAAGCACTGGCTTATGGCCACAGAAAATAGCTTGAAGAAAAAGCAACAACAGCATCAAGCTGATCAAGACTCGCTAGCAGACAGATGGACCAAATTCCTTGCAGCCGAGGAATACGAACTCGAGCGCCCCTCTAAGAGTTACCCAAAACGCAGCTTGCTACCTCACCTCGAGGAGGAAGCATTGAAACCTCATTCACCAGTGTACGATGTGGCTGACCGGCCACCGCGTGGCCGAGCCAGAGAAGCGTTTCGGCCTGAAGTTCAGCCTATACCCCGCCACCACTCAATGAAAAATACCAAGGCCCGGGGCAACACATGGGACCTGCGAGACGTATTGGACAGCGGGGCAAAACTTGCAAGGTCAATATACGACTCACGGGCACGCGTGCCAACACGGGACGATGATCGTCGCGCCGGATACACCAAAGGTAAATCCGTCGGGGCCGAATACAGCAGACAAGACTCATATGAACTGTGTCGGGATATAGCCCGGCACAGAGGCGCCGCACATCCCCTATGCTTCACTGATGAAGTTATGGATCACGAATTCCCGGAGGGTTTTAAACCCGTAAATATCGAATCGTATGATGGTACAACAGATCCCGCTGTATGGATCGAGGATTTCCTCCTTCACATCCACATGGCTCGCGGTGACGATCTACATGCCATCAATTACCTCCCACTAAAACTCAAAGGACCAGCTCGGCATTGGCTGAATAGCTAGCTAGCAGACTCCGTCGACAGTTGGGAGGATTTGGAAGACGCATTCCTTGACAACTTCCAGGGCACTTATGTGCGACCACCGGAAGCTGATGACTTGAGCCATATAACCCAGCAGCCAGGGGAATCGGCCAGACAATTCTGGACACGGTTCATGACTAAGAAAAACCAAATTGTCAACTGTCCGAACGCAGAGGCCCTAGAGACATTCAAGCACAACATCCATGACGAGTGGCTTGCCCACCACCTTGGCCAGGAGAAGCCGAAGTCTATGGCAGCCCTCACGACACTCATGACCTACTTTTGCATGGGCGAGGATAGTTGGCTGGCTCGCAGCAACAACACATCGAGGAATCCGGGCACTTCGGATACCAAAGATGCCAACGGCAGACAATGTCGTAACAGACCAAAGCGCCGCAATAAAGGCGATAACACCGAGGATACGGAAGTCAGTGCCGGATTCAGAGGCTCTAGATCCGGTCAGCGGAAAAAGCCATTTAAAAGAAGTACTTTGGCTCTGTCCAGTTTGGATCGCATACTGGATCGCTCGTGTCAAATCCACGGCACCCCTGACAAGCCAGCCAATCACACCAACAGAGAATGCTGGGTGTCCAAGCAGGACGGCAAGGTAAATGCCAAAAACAAGGACAAGGATCTGCATAGTGATGACAAGGAGCCCCGGCCGCCGAACATGGGAGGACAGAAGGGGTTCCCCCCACAAATGAAGACGGTGAACATGATATACGCAACCCACATTCCCAAGAGGGAGCGGAAGCATGCACTAAGGGACGTCTATGCGATGGAGCCCGTCGCCCCAAAGTTCAACTCATGGTCTACTTGCCCGATCACCTTTGATCGCAGGGACCACCCTAGTAGTATCCGTCATGGCGGATCCGCCACACTGGTCCTAGACCCCATCATCGACGGATTTCACCTCACCCGAGTCCTTATGGATGGCGGCAGCAGCCTGAACCTGCTCTATCAGGATACAGTGCGAAAAATGGGTATCAATCCCTCGAGGATCAAACCCACCAAAACCACCTTTAAGGGCATCATCCCAGGTGTAGAGGCCTATTGCACAGGCTCAATCACACTGGAAGTGGTCTTCGGATCACCGGACAACTTCCGAAGCGAGGAGTTAATCTTCGACATCGTCCCGTTTCGCAGTGGCTATCATGCACTGCTCGGACGAACTACATTTGCAAAATTCAATGCAGTACCGCATTACGCATATCTCAAGCTCAAGATGCGAGGACCTAGGGGGTCATAATAGTGAATGGAAACACAGAATGCTCGCTCCACACGGAAGAGCACACTGCGGCCCTCGCCACAGAAGCACAAAGCAGCCTTTTAAGGCAAACCACTAATTCGGCGATACAGCCCGCGAACACCTTCAAGCGAGTCCTGAGTAAACTACAACAGGATCGCCTGGCATGTTCAGAGCTCGCCTAGCAATTCGGCCCCGTCCCAGTCCCAGTCAAGCGACGAAATCTGTGCCGCGCGTACATAATTACGCACTGAAAATACCATGGACATAGGCGGGGCACAATCAAGGCACGTCCCGCAATGCGGCTTAACCGCCCTAGGGGCTGTATACCTTTATCATTTCTTTTCTCTTTCAGGGCCTAACTCTCTGGGAGCCCTTTCCGGCAGTACGATTGCCGGACACATTACGGGAAGGAACAACCAAGGTGGCAAGAATCTAAGATGTACATGAGAACCCCCAGGTGGTCTCTAATAATAATTGATATACCCGCTTTCTAATATCCATATGCAGCTTGCCCTTGGATAGGACATTTTGAATAGTCCTACTTTCTGCTTATTGCACTACTTGTACCAGTACGCTTCGACGTATTATTTTAACAATGCATAGCATTAGTCTATTGTTGCATTATTCATCCTTTTTTTCTTATATGTCCATTTACGACAATCTGCACCCGTACATTTGGGTACGGTCAGTATGCCAGGGGCTTTTGTTTACCCCATAATACGGCGCGAGAAGTCTGAACACTTTCGACAGAGCGGCACCCCGAACTTATAGCATTATATGCATCAGCTCCGAATCATGTCTTGGGTCATAAGTTGGGTTTGCCTAGCTCCCATACTTTGGTACCTTACGTTCCGCTATATCGGCTAAGGTAGCGGTGGGAGAACTACTGCGATTGTGTCCCGGTTCTTCTGGACGAGCACCTCAGTAGAGAAAGTCGAAAACTGACTATCATGATAACGCGAGAGACTGGTCGTTGTTCGAGAGGTCTCAAGTCCTTAAAGACTTTTTCCGCTTCAGGTGAGGAGTCGGCCTTGTCTGGCTTAGGCGTGTATAGCGCCCCAAATTTGGCCTTTCGAATACTAGGGGCTTCGCAAAAATTTAAAATTGTAGACTTCTATGGCTAAGTGAGAGTGATAAAGCCTTATAGTCCGATTGCCTGGTTCGTTGCGCTGAACACCTCCCTTGAAGGACCCAAAATTGGGGTAAAGAGTTCTCAGGTTTATCCCGAACACCCCAGTACTAGTTACATGGGGGAAGAAGCCGACGACTTGCCAACTCTCAGATTTTATAAACGGTCGCACAGAAGGTAATATTTTAAATTTAAAAAAAGTGTTGCATAGCGCAGATGAACTTGTTTCACATTACAGGATCACATGAGCATGTTCATTAAAAATTACATCCTTGGCACATTCATCCGCCATAGGGCGGGAACCCTTCAGGACACTCTCATAATACATCTCGGGGCAGCGATGCTCCTTGCCCTCCGGCGGCCCCTCCTTCACCAGCTTCACGGCGTCCAACTTCGCCCAGTGCACCTTCGCCCGAGCAAAAGCCCTACGCGCACCCTCGATGCAGACGGACCGCTTTATGACTTCAAGCCGGGGGCAGGCATCCACAAGCCGCCTCACCAGGCCGAAGTAGTTGCCAGACAGGGGCTCGCCGGGCCACATCCGGACTATAAGGCCCCTCATGGCCTGTTCGGCCGCCTTGTGAAGCTCGACCAGTTGCTTCAGCTGGTCGCTCAAGGGCATTGGGTGTTCGGTCCCAGTATACTGAGACCAGAACAACTTTTCCGTCGAGCTCCCCTCCTCAGCTCGGTAAAACTCCACGGCAACCAGTACGCTGCGGGGAAGATCCGCGAACGCTCCTGGAGGGCTCCGAACTCGGGTAAGAAAAAGGAAAGTTTCCTTCGCATGCTTGCTTTGCATAATGAATGCCTTACCCGCTGCTATCTTCTTCACCGCATCAATCTCCTGGAGGGCCTTGTGGGCTTCAGCCTTGGCACTCCGGGCACTTTCGAGCGCCTTATCAAGCTTGTACTCTCGCGTCTTAGAGTCAAGCTCCAAGGACTCATGTTTCTTGGCGAGAGCCTTGAGATCTTGCTGCACCTTGCCTACTCGGGCTTCTTGCTTTTCCCTCTCAAGGCGCTCCTTGGACGCTTTGTTTTCGGCCTCGGACGACGCCTTCTTCAGGGTCGCCACCTCGGTCCTGGCCCCTGGCAAATTCATGATGATCCTATTATTTTACAACCGAACTTCTTTTAAAAAAAAGTGTAGACAAGGTATTGCTTACCTTTGCTCTCCTCGAGCTGCCTCTTGGTAAGGCCGAGCTCGTTCTCGGACCGCTCCAGGTCCTACTACAGTGCAGAGACCTCCGCAGTACGTGCGGCAGTGGCCAGCAGTGAAGCCTGCACATACACATAGATATATTCTGATTAGACTCCTGAGTCATCATTTGATCCTCTATTCGGCCTTTCTCGCCGAATAGAGCATCAGGGGCTACTATCTATGCGGTAATATTTTCTTATATTTTGATTGCTTACCTCAAAGCCTGTTAGGAGGCTGGCACAAGCTTCGGTCAGTCCGTTTTTAGCGGACTGAACTTTCTCGATCACCGCACTCATGATAGTGCGGTGCTCTTCGTCGATGGAAGCATCATGAAGCACTTCCAGCAAGTTGTCCGGTGCCTATGGATGGACATAGGACACCGGCACGGGCGGCTACCCCCCCTTAATGGGGGATCGCCTGCCGGAGTCCGGAACCATCGAAGGTTCCGTCGCAGTATTCGGCTAGGGGCCGAACTCGGAGCCCGTGGGAGTTTTGCTCCCTTTGCGCCCAGTGTATGGGAGGTTGCTTCGAGGCGCCCCAGGACCACCTCCCCTCGGCTCGGTGCCTTTCGAGACAACACCTCAACGTTGTCCGTAGGGCGAGGGGTGGAGGTGGTCGGAAGAGAACCGATGTTCATATCCGACGAGTCCAATGAACCGCTCGACGAAGATACGTCGAGATGAGCTCGGGACGGCCTGCATAATCATGTTCGGCATGAGGAAAAGCAGTGCAATAAAACATACCATGAATTACTATGGTGTCCGGATACTTACGACTTCGCCAGGGGCTTGACCCTGGGTAGCCACTCGTCGCCGTTGTAGGCTGCCGTCGTGGAGCAGTCCGGAGGGAGGGTCCTTCCCTTCTTGGACCCTTCGGCCTCCCCGGTTGGGCCGGCCTTCCTTTTCTTGTCTCCCCCGGCTGGGGGGGGGAAACTTTCCTCCTCCTCGTCGTTTTCATGGGAGGAGTGTGCGTCGGAGTCATCGGACGATGAGTCCAATACAACCTTGCGCTGGAGACCCTTTCGGGTCCCCGTGGCCTTCTTCTTGGTCTTCTTCATCGGCACCTCGTAAGGTGCCGGAGCCAGCATCTCCGTTAGGAGAGCATTTGTAGGATCTTCAGGCAGAGGGGTTGGGCAATCGAGCTCCTCCGTTGTCTTTATCTAGTCCTGTTAATGACATGGAAGCTTAGATCCCGCACATGATTTAACTAGGGCAAATAAATACCCTGTGAGATATCAAAACTTACCGGATTGGCATGGCGCTTTGCGCTGAGTCCGCGGTCCTCGGTGAGGGAAGGAGGTACCTCGGCGCCCTTGAACAGCACCCTCTAGACGTCCTTGTGCGTCGTGTCGTAGAGCTCTCCCAGCGTCTGGTGCTTGGCCGGGTCGAACTCCCACAAATTGAATGCCCATCGTTGACACGGGAGAATCTGGCGGAAGAGCATGACCTGTACCACGTTGACGAGCTTGATTTTCTTGCTCATCATGTTCCTGATGCGGGTATGGAGTCCGGTCAGCTCTACCGAAGAACCCCAGGACAGGCCCTTCTCTTTCCAGGAAGTGAGCCGCGCGGGGATTCTGGATCGAAATTTGGGGGCCGCCGCCCAGTTGGTGTCGCGCGGCTCCGTGATGTAGAACCACCCCAATTGCCACCCCTTTATGGTCTCCACATAGGAGCCTTTGAGCCACGTGATGTTAGGCATCTTGCCCACCATGGCGCCTCCACACTCTGCTTGCTGGCCGACCACCACCTTCGGTTTGACATTGAAGGTCTTCAGCCACTGGGCGAAATGGGGCTTGATGCGGAGGAAGGCCTCGGACACGATGATAAACGCCGAGATGATGAGGATGAAATTGGGGGCCGGATCATGAAAATCCAGCCCGTAGTAGAACATGAGCCCGCAGACAAACGGGTGGAGGGGAAATCCCAGTCCGTGGACGAAGTTGGTAAGAAAAACTACCCTCTCATGGGGTTTGGGCGTAGGGATGACCTGCCCTGCATCTGGCAGCCGGTGCGCGATATCCGCGGCCAGATATCCGGCTTCCCGTAACTTTGTGATGTTCTCCTCCATGACGGAGGATACCATCCACTTGCCTCCCGCTCCGGACATGCTTGGAGTGGTTTGAGAAGAAAGACGTGAACTTGGGCTCTGGAGCTCGAATGTGCGAGAATGGGTATGCAAGGAGGAAGAAGGCGTGGGTAAAAAGAATGAATCCTAATCCCTTTATAAGGGCGGAATAGGCGATGCGCCTCCCCACTTTCCTGGCAAAATCACTTATCCCCCAAGCGTCGTAATTGATGGCGCGGTTGGGTTAGCACATCCGTATTGATGAGAATCCCGTAATAAGGGGAACGTGATCTCTGCTTTGACAAGACGTGTCAAGAAAACCGCCTCGCGATGTGTGCGGTGCTGGTTGAGAAAAACGGTTCGAATAATGACTGGGCCATGGCGTGATGTCATGCTGCCAAAATGTGTCAGCAAACGAGATTTGTGGAAATATTATTCTCTCTACGGTGGTGTGTGGAACTTGTTTTGCAGAGCCGGACACTATCTCTATGGTCAAAATCTTCCATGGAGTATTTAGAGGAGGAACCCGCCTTGCAATGTCGAAGACAATACTGTGCGCTGGACTCATCGTTATTGAAGCCTGGTTCAGGGGCTACTAAGGGAGTCCTGGATTAGGGGGTCTCTGGACAACCAGACTATATCCTTTGGCCGGACTGTTGGACTATGAAGATACAAGATTGAAGACTTCGTCCCGTGTTCGGATGGGACTCTCCTTGGCGTGGAAGGCAAGCTAGGCAGTACGGATATGTAGATCTCCTCCTTGTAACCGACCTTGTGTAACCCTAGCCCCCTTCGGTGTCTATATAAACCGGAGGGTTTAGTCCGTAGGACAATCATACCATAGGCTAGCTTCTAGGGTTTAGCCTCTACGATCTCGTGGTAGATCAACTCTTGTAATACTCATATCATCAAGAACAATCAAGCAGGACATAGGGTATTACCTCCATCAAGAGGGCCCGAACCTGGGTAAACATCGTGTCCCTGCCTCCTGTAACCATCCGCCTTAGACGCACAGTTCGGGATCCCCTACCCGAGATCCACCGGTTTTGACACCGACAGCATGGAACAATTAAAAATTATAGATACGTTGGAGACGTATCATTGACTGAACTTCCATTGTTGTGACAAAACCTCTTGGAACTATCTCCAAACGAAGTTCCTTGAGATCATCAACTAACTCCTGCAGTAATCCACCGCTTACGAGGGTATTGACATAACTCTTCCAGCTCAAAGCGTTTGCTACAACATTGGCCTTTCCTGGATGATAATGCAGCTTCATGTCATAATCCTTTATAAGCTCCAACCATCTACTATGTCTGAGATTCAGCTCCTTCTGACTGAAAATGTACTTCAAACTCTTATGATCCATGTACACATCGCAGCGGTTTCCAACAAGAAAATGTCTCCAGGTCTTGAGTGCATGCACTACAGCTGCTAACTCCAAATCATGTGTGGCATAATTCAACTCATGCAGTCGAAGCTGTCGTGAGGCATATGAAACAACTCTTCTGTCCTGCATAAGTACTCCTCCAAGTCCTAAGCGAGAAGCATCGCAATACACTTGGAAATCCTTGCGTATATCAGGAAGAATCAGCACTGGGGCTGTAACCAAACGTTTCTTCAACTCCTGAAAACTGGCCTCACATTCATTCGTCCATTTAAACTTAGTGTCCTTCTTCAACAATTCTGTCATAGGCTTCGCAATCTTGGAAAAGTTCTCAATGAATCTCCGATAATATCATGTGAGTCCAAGAAAACTGCGGATGTCTCCTACTGAGGTGGGGGACAACCAATCAGTGACTGACTGAACCTTGGTAGGGTCTACTGCTATACCCTCTCCTGATATAACATGCCCGAGAAATCCAACTTCCTTCAACCAAAACTCACATTTGCTGAACTTTGCAAATAGCTGATGTTCCCTGAGCTTCTCGGGAACTAAACGCAAATGCTCCTTGTGCTCCTCTTCATTCTTCGAGTATACCAAAATATCATCAATGAACACCACAACAAATTTATCCAGGAACTCCATGAACACTTTATTCATCATGCTCATGAAATAGGCAGGGGCAATTGTCAATCCAAATGACATGACCGTGTGCTCATATAGCCCGTACCTTGTGGTGAAAGCTATCTTAGGTATATCCTGTTCTTGGATCTTCAGCTGGTGGTATCCTGATTGCAGATCGATCTTGGAGAATACTTTAGCTCCTTGCAGCTGGTCAAACAAATCGTTGATCATCGGTAGTGGGTACTTGTTCTTGATCGCCACTTCATTCAATGCACGATAATCAACAACCATTCTCAAAGATCCATCCTTCTTGTCAACCAAGAGCACTGGGGCTCCCCACGGTGATGAACTTCGTCGAATGTAACCTTTCTCCAATAACTCCTTAATCTGCTTCTTGATTTCCTCCAGATCATTTGCGGGCGTCCGGTATGGTCTCTTTGATATCGGTCTGGTGCCTGGCAACAGCTCTATCAAAAACTCCCGAGTTCGGGGTAAAACGAGGCTTCTGCAATGCTCTAGAATTATACTTCCCTTCTCCATACTTCCTTTTGCGGCTCTCTATCTGCTGCTTGCTTTCATCATAAGGGCTCGATCTACCAACTCCTGGTAGTTAGTGAATGTTACCACCATCAACTGCATACGCATCTCATCATTCAGCCCTTCCATAAACTTCTCCTGCTTTGCGGCATCTATGGCCACATCATCTAGGGCATAGCGGGCTAACTTGCTAAACTCATCCACGTACTGCCCTACAGTACAATTTCCCTGGTGTAACTTGCGAAACTCACGCTTCTTCATATTCATTGCTCCTGTAGAGACATGTGCAGTGCGGAATGCTTGCTGAAATTGATCCCAAGGTAACATTGGCTATGGGGAACGTGGTTGTGTAATTCTCCCACCATGAGGCTGCAGGTCCAACCAGTTGGTGTGTGGCAAAGCGCACCTTCTCAGCATCTGTGCAACCTGCGGTGGTCAACTCTCTTCCAATCATGCGTATCCAGTCATCAGCAACAATCGGCTCGGTGCTACTGGAAAACACCGGCGGATTCAACCTCAAGAAACGGGCTAAGTTGTCAACTGGAGGTGGTGGCGGTGGGTTGTTGTTGTTGTTGTTGTTGTTGTTGTTGCCTTGGTTCTGGACTAGTAGCTGCATCAAGGCATTCTGCTGTTGGATCAACTGGGTGAGCTCCGGTGGGAAAACAAATCTAGGGTCACGTCTCGGAGGCATCTGATGGGTTTAGAGGGAAGAGATTAGAATAGAAAGGGGTCTAAGGAGAAATCCCTACCCATATGCACATGAGACACACACATTCATATCACACCACTCAATTCAAACAAAGGCATACAATTGATATAGCTACCATTACAAAGTACTCGAACTACAGTTATATACATGGGGGAATACTACTGATAATATAGTGGTCATCTAGAAATTTTGATCGGTGGAGGACTCCATGATATCCGCTCCAGCTTCATCTTCGTAATCATCATCACTACAGTCTGGGTCAGAGTCGGTGTCGTCGATGATGATGTAGTCCTTGGGATGGTCGTCATCTCCTCCTGGCGCGGGGTTTCCCATGAATACTCCTAGCTTCTTCTTCAGATCTTCATTCTTCTCTAGTAGGACTGCAATTTCCTCTTCATATCCATCGCGTGTAGACTTGAGTTCCTCTTCTAGCTCCATGTTCCTGGTCATCACCTTCTTCAGGTCTATCATGTTGGCGCACATCTGGTTCTCCTGTCGATGAATGTGTTGGTTTAACTCCTGGATGTAGGCTGCAATGGACTTGTCCCTCCTGATGCTGATCATCTCCCATTGCTCATCTCGGCATCCACATATCTAGTAGATGGTGTCCTTAAGATACTTGTGGTAAACTTGGCCGATGCGTCCCATGGCGATGTGTGCTGCCATGCTCTTTCCTAGACTCCAGGTTGGTGCATCAAAGGAAAACTCTATGGGCTCAATCACTGGTATGAATGTTCTTCTTGGAACATGTACTCGAATGGTCCAGCGCTCTTCTTCCGGTAGAGTAGCGTTGTAGGTCCCGGTGAAGCTTGGTATTCCGATGTTCAGGTATCTAGTGGCCTCCTTCAAGTGTCGTCCAAAAGGGGTGTCTTCATCCAGTTGAGCAAAATTGTTCCTTGGGTCCGCCATCTATAGAGTGGAAAGTGGAGAAGAGTCAAAATGAAGTAGAGAAGAGTGTCCTATGGCTCATCTTGGTGGTCGCGTCCTATAGTCAGCGTGTGCTCTGATACCATCATGTAGCGATCTAACCTCAAACGGTCAAATCTCTGTGCATAAGTGTCATCCCTGCATCGGTAATGCTAACACACACAGTACTTGAAGGATTAATAACTGAGTGCAATCACACACTTATTACATCAAATGTCTCAAAAGAGAACTTACTACAATAATATGGCATAAGGCCATCTAAATAAGATAATGGCAGAAGCATCGAGATAAATGAGTCCATCAACTCCATCGGCATAGCTGAGTGCACGACAACGACCTAGTGCACCTTACTCTTCATCTGAAAAGTCTGCAACATAATACGTTGCAGCCTGAAACGGGTCACACATGGAATATGCTGGCAAAATAACACTATAGAGCAATGAACACGGTAAATGCTAACACTACATGCATATATGGCTGGTGGAGGCTCTGCGTTATCATGTTTCTGCGAAAAGCCAGTTTTTCCCTACTACAAAGGAATATAATTTATTTAACTACAAAGTTAGTTGATAAACATTGAGAATGGAAACCCCATCTCAATCCCAATTAAATAGTAATTAACAACCCAGCAAAATTAATTTAGAGTGTTGAGATCACATCAATAATTCAAGAACCAGATACTCAAGATGTCCATAACCGGGAACACGGCTAACCATGATTAGTTTGTACACTCTGCAGAGGTTTGTAAACTTTTCCCCACAAGACTTGATCTCATCCATTGTATTTCTCGCACTGCATGGTGTTTGAGAAACGGATGACCAAGACGCAGTCTTTCCGAAGAGGTCACCTTAACTGATAGATAGGCCCGTACACCTACAATTCCCTACATCTGCTAGCCCATCATGGAAAGGTTTCCCATAACTTACTCAACTATGCCAGAGCCCATAATGGCTTGTGGCTACACATGAAAGTTTCTAGCATGAATGATCTTACGATCCCTTTGAGCCTGGGTGGTGAACCATAGGATGATCACGCGGATTCCCTGGGATCTCCTTGGACAACACTGGATTCCCTAGGTGCCCACAAACAATCCACCCAGAATTGTATTAAAGTAGCCACCTTTGATAGACCCTTAGTTCATAATAATACTCACAACTGTCATGAATCTCTCAAACCAAACCACGTCTACGAGCATAGCATAGCAGTATAAGCATAACGTATTAACACCCAGGGTTTAAATAAACTACAATAGGTTCTACCTCATCAACTACTTCCCAATACCCACAAGTTATCAAATACATGCAGTCTTTGAGGATTGAAAGTAATGCATAAAACTGGGTAATGAAGAAGTATGATCAAAGTGTTACTTGCCTTGATGATGATCTGCAAACCCTAGTGACTCGTAGTAGCACGCTTTGCACTCCGGAAATTCTACCACAAACAAACAATAGCATACATAAGCACTCAAGCATATATGCAAGGGTAAAACTCATATGAGAAAGCCCAAATTGAAAGTTCAACTGAAGTGCTTCGATTTGCAAAAAGAATCAATCAAATCGGAGCTACGAAACTCAAACTACGATCAAAAGTAGTTCGAATTCAAATCTGCTTGAAACCAAATTTTAAATTGTCAAAATCAAGTTCAAGTTTGTTAACTGGAAAGAGGGGTTCGATACGAAGATTTTGGCGTTGGTTTCACTGGATTTGGATGAACGGTTAAAAAGTTGCGAGGGTTTGAAGATCAGGGGCTAATATGCGATAAAAATAATCACGGGTAGGTCCCTGGCCAAAAAAAGATTAAAAAAAACCTAACTAACTTTCGTTCATTAACAGAACCAAACGAATGAACGTGTTTGCGAACAGAAGCATTCGGGCGAACGTTCGCTAATTAGCGAAACCGAAACAAAAAACCGATCTAACCAATCCAAATGGAAACCCGAAAAAAACTGGGCGGCGGCGGCAGTTTTTACCGGTTCGTCGAAAAAGACCGGCGGCGGTGAGGTGGGATTCCGGAGGGGTGGTGCTCCAGCGGGGCAGCGGTGGTGCGGTGTCGGCGGGGTGGGGCGACGGCGTGGCGGCGGCGCGGCAAGCGGCAAGCAGCGGCGGTGGTGGCTGCGGCTGCTGCTACTGTTGCTGTGGAGGCGGCGGGCGGCGGCGGTGGTGGTGAGGGAGGGGGTCAGGGCTCCGGCTTTTAAAGCCTCAGGAGGGCGGCGGCTTACGCAAGGGGGCGGCGGCGAGGAGTCCGGCTCGGACTCCTGTTGGAGTCCGGCGGCGGCACGGCGGGGAAGACGCGGTGGCGCGGACGGGCCGACCTGCTCAGCTGGGCCTTCGGCCCAGTCGGGCTGGAACATTTTTTTAATAAATTCCACCAAAAACAAAAAATCTAATAAATAATTAAAAAATCTAAAAATGCCAAAAACAATGTTCACCGTCTAAATAAAATATTTAGAACAAAGTGAACATTTTTCTAGCCTAAAAATGCACATTTTTTAATTCAAATAAAATAGCAATAAAATTCCAAATAAAATATTTATTTGATTTTAACATTTTTCCTCCAATATTCCCCTCTGATTTTGGAGAAGTCATTTTATCTCCACTCATTTATTTTTAATATTGGAAATATTTCAGAGAGAAAAATTATTAAGATCAAAATGATCCTCTTTTCAAATTTGAGAAAATTCAAATATGAAAATAATGAAATCCCCAACTCTCTCTCTCTCTGTGTGTGGGTCCTTGAGTTGCTTAGGATTTCTTGGATCACAAACAAAATGTAAATAAAATATGATATGCATGATGACCGATGTATAACATCCAAATTGAAATTTGGGATGTTACAATTTCCCTCAAGGACGAGGGGAGGTAAGGAACTGCCATCTAGTTCTGCTTTAGATTCACCTTCTGTTATGAATAAACTTGCAACACCACCACATGCTATTAATTCTGATATGTCGCAAGTTATTGATGATGCTACTTCTACTATGAATGATGCTTATGATGATGCTAGTACCTTGCTTGATAATGATGATGTGCCACTTGGTGAATTTCTTGATGAACAAATTGCTAGAGTTATACAACATGATGTTGTTGAATCTCATGATGAGCTTGAAACTGAAACTCCTGAAACACCTGCTAGAACTAGCCTTCCTAGATATAAATTGCCTAAGGTACCGGAAGGTTATCTTTTGAGTGAAGAAGCAACTAGAGATATTCTTGCTTGTAATGATAGAGATGATCTAGGGACATTATTACACAAGTGTAAAGAAAAATCTCTGAATGCTAGAATGAAATGTGATCCTAAGTTTGCTACTTCACCTATCTTTATTGATGACAAGGATTATGAATTCTATGTCGACCCACAGTTAATTACTCTGGTTGAATCTGATCCTTTCCATGGTTATGAAACTGAAACTGTTGTGGCACATCTTACTAAGTTGAATTACATAGCCACTCTTTTTACACATGATGAGAAAACTCGCTATTACTTTATTCTCAAATTATTTCCTTTCTCATTAAAGGGTGATGCTAAAGCTTGGTACAATACTCTTGCTCCTGGTTGTGTGTGTAGTCCTCGGGATATGATTTATTACTTCTCTGAAACATATTTTCCTGCTCATATGAAACAAGCTGCCTTACAGGAAATATTTCACTTTGCTCAAACTAAGGAAGAGAGTCTCCCACAAGCTTGGGGGAGGCTTTGCCAGTTACTTAATGCTTTGCCTAATCATCCTCTTAAGAAAAATGAAATACTTGATATCTTCTATAATGGACTAACCGATGCTTTTAGGGACTTCCTAGATAGTTGTGCTGGTTGTGTTTTCAGGGAACAAACTATTGCTCAAGCTGAAGAATTATTGAATAACATATTGAAAAATTATGATGATTGGACTATTCCTGAACCAACACCTAAACCCACTCTGAAGAAGAGGGGTATATTATATCTCAGTCCCGAAGATATGCAAGAGGCAAAGAAATCTATGAAGGAAAAAGGTATTAAAGCGGAGGATGTTAAAAATTTACCTCCTGTTGAAGAAATACATGGGCTTAATACACCACCAATGCCTAAGGTGGTAGAGGTAAATTCTCTTTTGAATTTTAACGATAATGATAATCCTCACAATATGCATCCTAGTCAATGCCTTTATGAGTTTGAAAACTACATTAGAAAACAAGATCACTTCAATGCAAATGTTATGAAACAATTGAAATATAATTCTGATATGATTGCTCGCTTGAGTGACTTGTTATTTAGAATATCAAATGATGTTAGAGGTGTTGGAAAACATGCTTCTATGGTTCAAACTCAATTAGAACAAGTTGCTAAAGCACAAAGAGAATTGCTTGATGAAATGAATCATAATATGCATGACCTTTGTTGTTAGAGTTGCAACTAGAGGAGGTAAAATGAGTCAGGAACCACTATATCCTGAGAGACACCCTAAAAGAATTGAACAAGATTCACAAAGAACTAAAACTAGTGCACCTAGTCCTTCTAGAAAGAAAAAGAAAAAGAAAAATGGTAGGACTTTGCACACTTCTAGTGAACCCGAAATAGAAAAACTTCCTGATAATGAAAATGAAATTTCTATCTCTGATGCTGAAACTCAATCTGGTAATGAACACTCACCTAATGATAATGAAAAAGATAATAGTGAGGTTCATGAAGACTCTCAACCAAATGATAAAGAACGAGATAATGATGTTGAGATAGAACCACCTGTTGATCTTGATAACCCACAACTTAAGAATAAAAGATATGACAAAAGAGACTTCATTGCTAGAAAACATGGTAAAGAAAGAGAACCATGGGTTCAAAAACCTATGCCTTTTCCCCCAAGTCAACTAAAAAGAATGATGATGAATAATTTGAATGCTTTGTTGAAATGTTGAGGCCAGTCTTTTTGCGTACTCGCTTGACTAATATCTTGAAAATGCCTCCTTATGCAAAGTATACGAAAGACATCATCACAAATAAGAGAAAAATACCGATAGCTGAAATCTCCACTATGCTTGCTAATTATACTTTCAAAGATGAACTACCTAAAAAACTTGGAGATCCGGGAATACCAACAATACCTTGCTCTATCAAAAAGAATTATGTGAAAACTACTTTGTGTGATTTGGAGCTAGTGTTAGTGTTATACCTTTCCCTTTGTATAAAAGACTTGACTTGAATTAACTCACACCTACTGAAATATCTTTGCAAATGGCTGACAAATCAACTGCCATACCTATCGGTATCTGTGAGGATGTGCCCGTTGTTGTTGCTAATGTTACTATTTTGACTGACTTTGTTATACTTGAGATGCTCAAGGACGACAACATGTCGATTATCCTTGGTAGACCCTTCTTGAATACTGCAGGGGCTATCATTGATCGCAATAAAAGCAAGGTCACTTTTCATATTAATGGCAATGAGCATACGGTGCACTTTCCGAAGAAACAATAAAAAGTGAATGGTATTAAATATTATTGCAAAATCTCCGACAATCACTATTGGAAGTTTTCAAGTACCTCTACCTGCTGTCAAAAAGAAGAATGAAATGCTTATTGTTGGGGAAATGCATATCCCCATTGAGGTAACTTAGTGATTTATGAAAGTTCTTCGGTTTCATGCTAATCAAAAGTGGTTGTTAATAAGACTTGATCAACCTTATTAATGGATCATTTTTGAACGGTATGAAGTTGATGAATTTAGTAAGCACTACTTTCTGTCCCTACCTTTTGTTTTCTGTTTTTATCAGTTAAATAAAATAAAGTGCCATGTATTGTATGTTTTCTGAATTTCCCATGCAAAAAAAATGACCCAAAAATAAAAGTTCTTAGAATGCCCTAAAGATTGAATACGGTTTTTTTATGAATACTTGAGATTTTTTTGTGCAATAAACATCAGAGGGAGGTGCACCAGGTGGCCACAACCCACCTGGGCGCGCCAGCACCTCCAGGCACGCCCTGGTGGGTTGTGGTCCCCATGTGGGCCCCCCTCACTTACCTCTTCATACCACATCATCACTTAGCTCTAGAAAAAATCCCCATTGCTCTCTCTCTCTCTACTGTGTTCTTGAGCTCAAACCCACGGATTTCGATCTCTTTGCTTGAAGCTCCATTTCCGAAACTCTTCCGGGGGATTGTTGCTTGGTATGTGACTCCATCATTTGTCTAATTAGTTTTTGTTTTAGTGGCTTATACTTTGAATAATTAGTTACTCTTCGTGCTGCTATAGATGTGCTTGCATGATGAATTCTTAGTGTTCTAAGTAGTTTGAATGCTTGCTATGGCCTCTATGTATTCCTATGAGTAGTTGCTATCAATCTTACAGAGTTTTGTTGACAAATTTTTGTCACTCTAAAATTTTTGTTTTTAAAAAATTGTACGCGGACATGATGAACCTATTTGGAAGGAGTTCTTCGAGGAGACGATCCTCGTGGGCATCTTCTAGTGACAATTCCGCCCATTGGTCTTATGTTGAATCAAGTGAAAGTTCCACACGGGATGCCGCCACCAAGACATGTTTATGGCCTAGCGATGAATATATGGTGCATGTGGGCATTAAGGAGGAATTTGAAAAATATGTTCACAATGTCGGCTTCGGTCCCTACCTATTAGATAAGTGTGTACAACACCGCCTTCTCACTGAATCATTTGTCAAAGGATTTAAATATTTTCCATGTGAGTCTAGGGTGTCGTTTATGTTTTATGGTAATCCTTATACTATCCCAGTAGATAATTTTACTTACCATTGCAAACTTCCATTTTGGGGTTCGCTTGATGAGCCACCAACAGTTGAGTATGAGTCTTTATTGACTAGCATGTGCTACGGCGAAAATAGGGGAGTGAGACAAGGAATAATAAAGAGCATTCACTTTCTCGCAATTCAGTATTTTGCATTGTTTAACGGGAAATGCATAGTAGGCAAGCAAGACTGTAGCATACTTTGTGCGCCAGACTTGGGCCTCCTTCACACCGCTCACTCTGGTGAAAGGAATTATAACCTTGGAGCGATTGCTGCACGCAGACTTCAGCACAATGCTTAAAGTGGCTGGTTCTATGGTGGAATTTATGCCACACACCTAGCACGAGAGGTGGGTGTCTCACCTTTGCCCTTTGATCCTATCCTACCCACTCGGTATTTATATTTTGATGCCTTGAAAGATCATAAAATTCACAAGGGAATGGCTAATAACTTCACTTATAATTTGTTGTTTAACCAATCACATGTTGTGGACACATATTTGCCTGCGCCTGCTCTCTTTGATTATCACTACAAAACCAATACCGTTACTTTTGCTATCATTATCGCTACTATCATATTACTTGCTACTAAATACTTTGCTGTAGATATTAAGTTTCCAGGTGTAGTTGAATTGACAACTCAGCTACTAATACTTGAGAATATTCTTTGGATCCCCTTGTGTCGAACCAATAAATTTGGGTTGAATACTCTACCCTCGAAAACTGTCGTGATCCCCTATACTTGTGGGTTATCAGGACTATTTTCTGGCGCCGTTGCCGGGGAGCATAGCTCTATTATTTGAGTCACATGGGATTTATATCTGCTGATCACTATGAAGAACTTGAAAGATAAAAGAACCAAGATTTTTCCCTCAACTACAAGGGGAGGTAAGGAACTTCCATCTAGCTCTGCACTTGATTCACCTTCTGTTTTGAGTAAACTTGCGACACCTACTCCTTCTATTCATTCTGATATGTCGCATGTTATTGATGGTGCCAATTCTGCTTTGCATGATACTTATGATGAAACTACTTCTATGCTTGATAATATTGTGCCACTTGGTGAATTTCTTGATGAACAACTTGCTAGGGTTAGAGAGAATGAACTTATTGAAACTGATAATATTGATGAAAGTGATGATGAAGATTCTCCCCCTAGATATGAATTGCCTGTTGTTCCTGAGGGTTATGTTATGGATGAAGAAACTGCTAGACACTTCTTAGCTTGCAATGATAGATATGATCATAAGAAATTATTAGTTAAGCTTAAAGAAAAGTCTTTGAATGCTAGAATGAAATATGACCCTGCTTTTGCTACTTCACCTATCTTTATTTCCGATAAGTATTATGATTTCTCTGTCGACCCTAAGTTAATTACTTTGGTTGAATCTGATCCTTTTTATGGCTATGAATCTAAAACTGTTGTGGCACATCTTACTAAATTAAATGATATAGCCACCCTCTTCACTAATGATGAGAAAACTTGCTATTACTTTATCCTTAAGTTGTTTCCATTCTCATTAAAGGGTGATGCTAAAACATGGTTTAATTCTCTCGATCCTGGTTGTGTGCATAGTCCTGAGGATATGATTTATTACGTCTCTGCTAAATATTTCCCCACTCATAAGAAACAAGCTGCCTTAAGGGAAATATATAATTTTGTGCAAATTGAAGAAGAGAGTCTCCCATAAGCTTGGGGGAGGCTTCTCCATTTACTTAATGCTTTGCCTGATCATCCTCTCAAGAAAAATGAAATACTTGATATCTTTTATAATGGACTAACTGATGCTAACAGAGACCACCTAGATAGTTGTGCTGGTTGTGTTTTCAAGGAAAGAACTGTCGATCAAGATGAATTTCTATTGAATAATATGTTGAGTAATGAAAATTATTGGAAACTTCCTGAACCAACACCTAAGCCAAGTCCGAAGAAAAGGGGTATTCTATTTCTCAATCCGGAAGATATGCAAGCGGCAAAGAAATCAATGAAAGAAAAAGGTATTAAAGCTGAAGATGTTAAGAATTTACCACCTATTGAAGAAATGCATGGTCTTGATAACCCGACACAGGTAGTAAAGGTAAATTCTCTCTATAGATTTGATAAATGTGAAGTCCCATCTACTAAGTTTTCTAGCCAATGCTTGGATGAGTTTGATAATTTTATGGTTAAACAAGAAGAATTCAATGCTTATGTTGGTAGAAAATTGAAACGAAATGCTTATATGATTGAACACTTGAGTGATTATATGTCTAGAGTTAAAGGTGAACTTAAACTCATTAGTAAACATGCTTCTATGGTTACCACTCAAGTAGAACAAGTACTTAAAGCTCAGAATGATTTGCTCCATGAATTAAATAATAAGAAAAATGATCATGTTGTTAGAGTTATGACTAGAGGGGGTAAAATGACTCAGGAACCTTTGTAACCTGAGGGCACCCTAAGAGAATTGAGCAAGATTCTCAGAGAACTAATGTTGATGCACCTAGTTCTTCTAAGAAGAAGAAAAACAAAAATGATAGGACTTTGAATGCTTCTAGTGAACCTGTTGTTGACACACCTGAGAACCCCAGTGATATTTATATTTCTGATGCTGAAACACAATCTGGTAATGAACATGAACCTAGTGATAATATTAATGATGATGTTCATTGATACGTCCATTTTGCATCATGCTTTTATATCGATATTTATTGCATTATGGGTTGTTATTACACATTATGTCACAATACTTATGCCTATTCTTTCTTATTTTACAAGGTTTACATAAAGAGGGAGAATGCCGGTAGCTGGGATTCTGGGCTGGAAAAGGAGCAAATATTAGAGACCTATTCTACACAGCTCCAAAAGTTCTGAAACTTCACGGAAGACGTTTTTAGAATATATAAAAAATACTGGGCGCAAGAAGTTCACCAAGGGGGCCACACCCTGCCCTCGAGGGTGGGGGCGCGCCCTACCCCCCTGGGCGCGCCCCCATACCTCGGGCCCCCTGGTGGCTCTCCGAGGTCCATCTTCTGCTATATGAAGTCTTTCGATGAGAAAAAAATAATAAGCCATCTCCTCGGACGAAACTCCGCCGCCATGAGGCGGAACCTTGGCGGATCCAATCTAGGGCTCCGGTAGAGTTGTTCTGTTGGGGAAACTTCCCTCCGGGAGGGGGAAATCATCGCCATCGTCACCACCAACGCTCCTCTCATCGGGAGAGGGCAATCTCCATCAACATCTTCACCAGCACCATCTCCTCTCAAAACCCTAGTTCATCTCTTGTGTCCAATTCTTGTCATTCTAGTTTTAGACAGATTCTGTTTTTTGATGCATAGTTTGCTTGTTTTGATGAAACTACCAATTCATATCAGTGGATTAATCCATGAAAAAGTTATATTATAGTAGACACAATGCAAAAACAAAATATGAATTGGTTGGCAACAGTATTTAGAGTAGTGATTTGCTTTATTATACTAACGGACCTTACCGAGTTTTTTGTTGAAGTTTTGTGTGGATGAAGTGTTCGATGATCGAGAAGGTCTCGATGTGAGAAGAAGGAGGAGAGGCAAGAGATCAAGCTTGGGGATGCCCGAGGCACCCCAAGTAAATATTCAAGGAGACTCAAGCGTCTAAACTTGGGGATGCCCCAGAAGGCATCCCCTCTTTCTTCAACAAGTATCGGTATGTTTTCGGATTCGTTTCGTTCATGCGATATGTGCAATCTTGGAGCGTCTTTTGCATTTAGTTTTCGTTTTTCTTTTATGCACCATGCTGGTATGAGGTAGTCCTTGGTTGATTTATAGAATGCTCTATGCACTTCACTTATATCTTTTGAGTATGGCTTTATAGAATGCTTCATGTGCTTCACTTATATCATTTGAAGTTTGGATTGCCTGTTTCTCTTTACATAGAAAACCGCCATTTGTATAATGCTCTTTTGCTTCACTTATATTTGTTAGAGCGTGGGCATATCTTTTGTAGAAAGAATTAAACTCTCTTGCTTCACTTATATCTATTTAGAGAGATGACAGGAATTGGTCATTCACATGGTTAGTCATAAAATCCTACATAAAACTTGTAGATCACTGAATATGATATGTTTGATTCCTTGCAATAGTTTTGAGATATAAAGATGGTGATATTAGAGTCATGCTAGTGGGTAGTTTTGGATTAGTAGAAATACTTGTGTTGAGGTTTGTGATTCCCGTAGCATGCACGTATGGTGAACCGTTATGTAACGAAGTTGGAGCACGAGGTATTTATTGATTTTCTTCCTTATGAGTGGCGGTCGGGGACGAGCGATGGTCTTTTCTACCAATCTATCCCCCTAGGGGCATGTGTAGTAGTACTTTGCTTCGAGGGCTAATAAACTTTTGCAATAAGTATGTGAGTTCTTTATGACTAATGTTGAGTCCATGGATTATACGCACTCTCACCCTTCCATCATTGCTAGCCTCTTCGATACCATGCATTGCCTTTCTCACCTCGAGAGTTGGTGCAAACTTCGCCGGTGCATCCAAAGCCCGTGATATGATATGCTCTGCCACACATAAACCTCCTTATATCTTCCTCAAAACAGCCACCATACCTACCTATCATGGCATTTCCATAGCCATTCCGAGATATACTGCCATGCAACTTCCATCATCATCATATATATGACTTGAGCATTCATTGTCATATTGCTTTGCATGATCCTAAGATAGCTAGCATGATGTTTTCATGGCTTGTCCGTTTTTTGATGTCATTGCTATGCTAGATCATTGCACATCCCGGTACACCGCCAGAGGCATTTATATCGGGTCATATCTTTGTTCTAGTATCGAGTTGTAATATCGAGTTGTAAGAAAATAAAAGTGTGATGATCATCATTATTAGAACATTACCCCAGTGAGGAAAGGATGATGGAGACTATGATTCCCCCACAAGTCGGGATGAGACTCCGGACAAAAAAAAGAGAAAGGCCAAAAAAAGAGAAGGCCCCCCCCCAAAAAAAATAAAAAAATAAAACAAAATGAGAGAAAAAGAGAGAAGGGTCAATGTTACTATCCTTTTACCACACTCGTGCTTCAAAGTAGCACCATGTTCTTCATATAGAAAGTCTCTTGAGTTATCACTTTCATATACTAGTGGGAATTTTCATTATAGAACTTGGCTTGTATATTCCGATGATGGGCTTCCTCAAATGCCCGAGGTCTTCATGAGCAAGCAAGTTGGATGCACACCCACTTAGTTTTCAGTCTGAGATTTCATACACTTATAGCTCTTAGTGCATCCATTGCATGGCAATCCCTACTCACTCACATTGATATCTATTGATGGTCATCTCCATAGCCCGTTGATACGCCTAGTTGATGTGAGACTATCTTCTCCTTTTTGTCTCCTCCACCATCATATTCTATTCCACCTATAGTGCTATGTCCATGGCTCACGCTCATGTATTGCGTGAGGGTTGAAAAAGCTGAAGCGCGTTAAAAAGTATTAACCAATTGCTCGGCTTGTCATCGGGGTTGTGCATGATGTGAATATTTTGTGTGGTGAAGATGGAGCATAGCTAGACTATATGATTTTGTAGGGATAACTTTCTTTGGCCTTGTTATTTTGAAAAGACATGATTGATTTATTAGTAGGCTTGAAGTATTATTGTTTTTATGTCAAATTATAGACTATTGCTTTGAATCACTCGTGTCTTAATATTCATGCCATGATTAGATTACATGATCAAGATTATGCTAGGTAGCATTCCACATCAAAAATTATCTTTTTTATCATTTCCCTACTCGAGGACGAGCAGGAATTAGGCTTGGGGATGCTGATACGTCTCCGTCGTATCTGTAATTTTTGATTGTTCCATGCCAATATTCTACAACCTTCATATACTCTTGGCAACTTTTTATACTATTTTTGGGACTAACATATTGATCCAGTGCCCAGTGCCAGTTCCTGTTTGTTGCATGTTTTTTGTTTCGCAGAATATCCATATCAAACGGAGTCCAAGCAGGATAAAAACCGACGGAGATTTTTTTGGAATATATATGATTTTTGGGAAGAAAAATCCACGCGAGACGATGCCCGAGGGGGCCACGAGGCAGGGGGCGTGCCCCAGGGGGGCAGGCGCGCCCCTGACCCTCGTGGCCACCCCGTCAGGCAGTTGACGCCCTTCTTTCGCCACAAGAAAGCTAATATCTAGATAGAGATCGTGTTAAAATTTCAGCCCAATCGGAGTTACGGATCTCCAGGAATATAAGAAATGGTGAAAGGGCAGAATCTGAGAACGCGGAAACAGAGAGAGACAGATCCAATCTCGGAGGGGATCTCGCCCCTCCCACGCCATGGAGGCCAAGGACCAGAGGGGAAACCCTTCTCCCATCTAGGGAGGATGTCAAGGAAGAAGAAGACGAAGGGCCCCCCTCTCCCCTTCTCTTCCAGTGGCGCCGGAACGCTACCGTGGCCATCATCATCACCGCAATCTTCACCAACAACTTCACCACCATCATCACCAACTCTTCCCCCCTCTATGCAGTGGTGTAACCTCTCTTTTACCTGCTATAATATCTACTTAAACATGGTGCTCAACTCTATATATTATTTCCCAAGGATGTATGGCTATCCTATGATGTTTGAGTAGATCCGTTTTGTCCTATGGGTTATTTGATGATCAAGATTGGTTTGTGTTGCATGTTTTATTATTGGTGCTGTCCTATGGTGCTCTCTGCATCACGCAACCGTGAGGTATCCCCGTTGTAGGGTGTTGCAATACGTTCATGATTCGCTTATAGTGGGTTGCTGATGTCTACTACACAACCTTCTTCTTGTAGACATTGTTGGGCCTCCAAGTGCAGAGGTTTGTAGGACAGTAGCAAATTTCCCTCAAGTGGATGACCTAAGGTTTATCAATCCGTAGGAGGCGTAGGATGAAGATGGTCTCTCTCAAGCAACCCTGCAACCAAATAACAAAGAGTCTCTTGTGTCCCAACACACCCAATACAATGATAAATTGTATAGGTGCACTAGCTCGGCGAAGAGATGGTGATACAAGTGCAATACGGATAGTAGATAATGGTATTTGTAATCTGAAATAATAAAAACAGAAAGGTAGCAAGTGATAAAAGTGAGCATAAACGGTATTGCAATGCGTGGAAATAAGGCCTAGGGTTCATACTTTCGCTAGTGTAAGTTCCCTCAACAATACTAACATAATTGGATCACATAACTATCCCTCAACATGCAACAAAGAGTCACTCCAAAGTCACTAATAGCGGAGAACGAACGAAGCGATTATGGTAGGGTACGAAACCACCTCAAAGTTATTCTTTCGAATCAATCCGGTGGGCTATTCCTATAAGTGTCACAAACAGCCCTAGAGTTCGTACTAGAATAACACCTTAAGACACAAATCAACCAAAACCCTAATGTCACCTAGATACTCCAATGTCACCTCAAGTATCCGTGAGTATGATTATACGATATGCATCACACAATCTCAGATTCATCTATTCAACTAACACAAAGGACCTCAAAGAGTGCCCCAAAGTTTCTACCGGATAATCACGACGAGAACGTGTGTCAACCCCTATGCATAGGTTCCCAATGTCACGAAACCCGCAAGTTGATCACCAAGACATACATTAAGTGTTCTCAAATCTTTAAAGACTCAATCCGATAAGATAACTCCAAAGGGAAAACTCAATTCATTACAAGAGAGAAGAGGGGGAGGAGAAACATAGGATCCAACTATAATAGCAAAGCTCGTGATACATCAAGATTGTATCATCTCAAGAACACAAGAGAGAGAGAGAGAGAGATCAAACACATAGCTACTGGTACATACCCTCAGGCCCGAGGGAGAACTACTCCCTCCTCGTCATGGAGAGCACCGGGATGATAAAGATGGCCACCGGTGAGGGATTGCCCCCTCTGGCAGGGTGCCGGAACGGGTCTAGAATGGCTTTTGGTGGCTACGGAGGCTTCTGGCGGCGGAACTCCCGATCTAATCTCTGTTCTGGAAGTTTTAGGGTATATGGAGTTATATAGGCAGAAGAAGCACGTGAGGGGAGCCACGGGGGGCCCATGAGGCAGGGGGCGCGCCCTAGGGGGGTGGGCGCGCCCCCCACCCTCGTGGGCAACTCCTGTATCTTCTGACATGGGGTCCAAGTCCATCAGGTGTGTTTCCTTCCAAAAATAACTTCTCCAGTTGATTTCGTTCCGTTTCGACTCCGTCTGATATTCCTTTTCTTCAAAACACTGAAATAGGCATAAAACAATAAATCTGGGCTGGGCCTCCGGTTAATAGGTTAGTCCAAAAATAATATAAAAGTGGATAATAAAGCCCAATATTGCCCAAAACAGTAGATAATATAGCATGGAGCAATCAAAAATTATAGATACGTTGGAGACGTATCAAGCATCCCCAAGCTTAATTCCTGCTCGTCCTCGAGTAGGTAAATGATAAAAAAGATACTTTTTGATGTGGAATGCTAGTTGGCATAATTTCAATGTAATTCTTCTTACTTGTGATATGAATATTCAGATCTGAAAGATTCAAGACAAAAGTTCATATTGACATAAAAATAATAATACTTCAAGCATACTAACTAAGCAATCATGTCTTCTCAAAATAACATGGCCAAAGAAAGCTATCCCTGCAAAATCATATAGTCTGGCTATGCTCTATCTTCACCACACAAAATATTTAAATCATGCACAACCCCGATGACAAGCCAAGCAATTGTTTCATACTTTTGATGTTCTCAAACTTTTTCAATCTTCACGCAATACATGAGCGTGAGCCATGGACATAGCACTATAGGTGGAATAGAATGGTGGTTGTGGAGAAGACAAAAAGGGAGAAGATAGTCTCACATCAACTAGGCGTATCAACGGGCTATGGAGATGCCCATCAATAGATATCAATGTGAGTGAGTAGGGATTGCCATGCAACGGATGCACTAGAGCTATAAGTGTATGAAAGCTCAAAAGAAACTAAGTGGGTGTGCATCCAACTTGCCTGCTCACGAAGACCTAGGTCATTTTGAGGAAGCCCATCATTGGAATATACAAGCCAAGTTCTATAATGAAAGATTCCCACTAGTATATGAAAGTGACAACATAGGAGACTCTCTATCATGAAGATCATGGTGCTACTTTGAAGCACAAGTGTGGTAAAAGGATAGTAGCATTGTCCCTTCTCTCTATTTCTCTCATTTTTTTTATTTTTTTAATTTTTATTTGGGCCTTTCTCTTTTTTATGGCCTCTTTTCTCTTTTTTTATTTGGGCTTCTTTGGCCTCTTTTATTATTTTTATTTTTATTTTCGTCCGGAGTCTCATCTTGACTTATGGGGGAATCATAGTCTCCATCATCCTTTCCTCACTGGGACAATGCTCTAATAATGATAATCATCACACTTTCATTTACTTACAACTCAAGAATTACAACTCAATACTTAGAACAAAATATGACTCTATATGAATGCCTCCGGCGGTGTACCGGGATGTGCAATGACTCATGAGTGACATGTATGAAAGAATTATGAATGGTGGCTTTGTCACAAATACGATGTCAACTACATGATCATGCTAAGCAATATGACAATGATGGAGCGTGTCATAGTAAACGGAACGGTGGAAAGTTGCATGGCAATATATCTCAGAATGGCTATGGAAATGCCATAATAGGTAGGTATGGTGGCTGTTTTGAGGAAGGTATATGGTGGGTGTATGATACCGGCGAAAGGTCCGCGGTATTAGAGAGGCTAGCAAAGGTGGAAGGGTGAGAGTGCGTATAATCCATGGACTCAACATTAGTCATAAATAACTCATATACTTATTGCAAAAATCTACAAGTTATCAAAGCAAAGTATTACGCGCATGCTCCTAGGGGGATAGATTGGTGGGAAAAGACCATCGCTCGTCCCCGACCGCCACTCATAAGGAGGACAATCAATAAATAAATCATGCTCCGACTTCATCACATAACGGTTCACCATACGTGCATGCTACGGGAATAACAAACTTCAACACAAGTATTTCTCAAATTCACAACTACTCAACTAGCATGACTCTAATATCACCATCTCCATATCTCAAAACAATTATCAAGTATCAAACTTCTCATAGTATTCAACACACTCATAAGAGAATTTTATTATTCTTGAATACCTAGCATATTAGGATTTTAAGCAAATTACCATGCTATTTAAGACTCTCAAAATAATATAAGTGAAGCACGAGAGTTCATCTATTTCTTCGAAATAAAACTACCACCATGCTCTAAAAGATATAAGTGAAGCACTAGAACAAAAACAAAACTACTCCGAAAGATATAAGTGAAGATCAATGAGTAGTCGAATAATTATGCAACTATGTGAAGATTCTCTGACATTTAATAATTTCAGATCTTGGTATTCTATTCAAACAACAAGCAAAGCAAAATAAAATGACATTCTAAGAATGGAAAACATCATGTGAAGAAGCAAAAACTTAGGATCAACCGATACTAACCGATAGTTGTTGAAGAAGAAAGGTGGGATGCCAACCGGGGCATCCCCAAGCTTGAGATTTTGTGTCTCCTTAATTCCTCTCATATCACGGTCTCCCTAAATCTCAAAAAGCTTCATCCACACAAAACTCAACAAGGACTCGTGAGATAAGTTAGTATAAACCATTGCCAAAACCTTATCATACTCTACTGTAGCAAATCACTAAAATTATTATTCAACATTGAATAATAAATGCCTCTGCATATTTAATAGTCCAATCCTCAAATAGAATCATTAAAGAAGCAAACATATGCAAACAATGCAAACATAACAGCAATCTGCCTAAACAGGATAGTCTGTAAAGAATGCAGCAACATCCATACTTCCCTAGCTCCAAAAATTATTAAAGAAAATTCCCACTGTAGTAAATTTATCAGAGCTTAATATTCAAAAGGTTTCAACATTTTATCACATTCTGACTTTTCTAGGGAATTATTCCAACAGCGGTGAACTTTCTGTTTTCAAACAGAAACATGTGGACTTCTAAAATAGGCATAGTAAAGACTATCAATGCCACTTTTATTGAAATAAAAGATGCAAAAAATTTTTCTAAATAAAAGCAAGAAAATACTAACAAAATAAATTGACGCTCCAAGCAAAACACATATCATGTGGTGAATAAAAATATAGCTCCAAGTAGAGTTACCGATGAACGAAGACGAAAGAGGGGATGCCTTCCGGGGCATCCCCAAGCTTAGGCTCTTGGTTGTCCTTGAATATTACCTTGGGGTGCCTTGGGAATACCCAAGCTTAGGCTCTTGCCACTCCTTATTCCATAGTCCATCGAATCCTTACCCAAAACTTGAAAACTTCACAACAAAAACTTAACAGAAAACTCGTAAGCTCCGTTAGTATAAGAAAATAAATCACCAATTCAAGGTACTGTAATGAACTCATTCTTTATTTATATTGGTGTAATATCTACTGTATTGCAACTTCTCTATGGTTTATAAACTCTTTTACTAGCCATAGATTCATCAAAATAAGCAAACAACACATAGAAAACAGAATCTGTCAAAAACAGAACAGTCTGTAGTAATCTGGATCAAACGTATACTTCTGGAACTCATAAAATTCTCAAATAAATTTCTGGACCTGAGGAATTTATCATCTTCAAAAAGAATTAACTAAATATCACTCTCCAAATAAAAATGGCAGCAATTCTCGTGAGCGCTAAAGTTTCTGTTTTCTACAGCACGATCGCAAAGACTTTCCCCAAGTCTTCCCAAAGGTTCTACTTGGCACAAACACTAAACAGAGGCTAGATGAATTATTTATTACTAAACAGAAAAAAATCAAGGAACAAAAATAAAGTTGGGTTGCCTCCCAACAAGCTCTATCATTTAACGCCCCTAGCTAGGCACGATGATTTCAATGATGCTCACAAAAAAGATAAGAATTGTAACAGAAAGAGACCGTCATGAAGAATATGACTAGCACATTTAAGTCTAACCCACTTCCTATGCATAGGGATTTTGTGAGCAAACAACTTGTGGGAAAAGGAATCAACTTGCATAGGAAGGTAAGACAATCATAACTTCAAAACTTTAAGCACATAGAGAGGAAACTTGATATTATTGCAATTCGTACAAGCATAAGTTCCTCCCTCATAATAATTTTCAGTAGAATCATGAATGAATTGAACAATATAACCAGCACCTAAAGAATTCTTTTCATGATCTACAAGCATAGAAAATTTACTACTCTCCACATAAGCAAATTTCTTCTCATGAATAATAGTGGGAGCAAACTCAACAAAATAACTGTCATGTGATTGAAAATTAAGATCAAGATGACAAGTTTCATGGTTATCATTATTCTTTAAAGCATACGTGTCATCACAATAATCATCATAGATAGGAGGCATGCTTTCATCATAATAAATTTTCTCATCAAAACTTGGGGGACAAAAAATATCATCTTCATCAAACGTAGCTTCCCCAAGCTTGTGGCTTTGCATATCATTAGCATCATAGATATTCAAGGAATTCATACTAACAACATTGCAATCATGCTCATCATTCAAATATTTAGTGCCAAACATTTTATAGATTTCTTCTTCTAGCACTTGAGCACAATTATCCTTTCCATCATACTTACGAAAGATATTAAAAAGGTGAAGCGTATGAGACAAACTTAATTCCATTTTTTGTAATTTTATTTTATAGACTAAACTAGTGATAAAACAAGAAACTAAAAGACTCGATTGCAATATCTAAAGATATACCTTCAAGCACTCACCTCCCCGGCAACGGCGCCAGAAAAGAGCTTGATGTCTACTACACAACCTTCTTCTTGTAGACGTTGTTGGGCCTCCAAGTGCAGAGGTTTGTAGGATAGTAGCAAATTTCCCTCAAGTGGATAACCTAATGTTTATCAATCCATAGGAGGCGTAGGATGAAGATGGTCTCTCTCAAGCAACCCTGCAACCAAATAAAAAAGAGTCTCTTGTGTCCCCAACACACCCAATACAATGGTAAATTGTATAGGTGCACTAGTTCGGCGAAGAGATGGTGATACAAGTGCAATATGGATAGTAGATAATGGTATTTGTAATCTGAAATAATAAAAACAGCAAGGTAGCAAGTGATAAAAGTGAGCGTAAACGGTATTGCAATGCATGGAAATAAGGCCTAGGGTTCATACTTTCGCCAGTGTAAGTTCCCTCAACAATACTAACATAATTGGATCACATAACTATCCCTCAACATGCAACAAAGAGTCACTCCAAAGTCACTAATAGCGGAGAACGAACGAAGCGATTATGGTAGGGTACGAAACCACCTCAAAGTTATTCTTTCCGATCAATCCGTTGGGCTATTCCTATAAGTGTCACAAACATCCCTAGAGTTCGTACTAGAATAACACCTTAAGACACAAATCAACCAAAACCCTAATGTCACCTAGATACTCCAATGTCACCTCAAGTATCCGTGGGTATGATTATATGATATGCATCACACAATCTCAGATTCATCTATTCAACTAACACAAAGGACCTCAAAGAGTGCCCCAAAGTTTCTACCGGAGAATCACGACGAGAACGTGTGCCAACCCCTATGCATAGGTTCCCAATGTCATGAAACCCGCAAGTTGATCACCAAGACATAGATCAAGTGTTCTCAAATCGTTAAAGACTCAATCCGATAAGATAACTCCAAAGGGAAAACTCAATTCATTACAAGAGAGAAGAGGGGGAGGAGAAACATAGGATCCAACTATAATAGCGAAGCTCGCGATACATCAAGATCGTATCATCTCAAGAACACGAGAGAGAGAGAGAGAGATCAAACACATAGCTACTGGTACATACCCTCAGCCCCGAGGGAGCACTACTCCCTCCTCGTCACGGAGAGCACCGGGATGATGAAGATGGCCACCGGTGAGGGATTGCCCCCTCCGGCAGGGTGCCGGAACGGGTCTAGATTGGCTTTTGGTGTCTACGGAGGCTTCTGGCGGCGGAACTCCCGATCTAATCTCTGTTCTGGAAGTTTTAGGGTATATGGAGTTATATAGGCAGAAGAAGCACGTCAGGGGAGCCACGGGGGCCCCACGGGGCAGGGGGCGCCCCCTAGGGGGGTGGGCGCGCCCCCCACCCTCGTGGGCAGCTCCTGTATCTTCTGACATGGGGTCCAAGTCCATCAGGCGTGTTTCCTTCCAAAAATAACTTCTCCAGTTGATTTCGTTCTGTTTCGACTCCGTCTGGTATTCCTTTTCTTCAAAACACTGAAATAGGCATAAAACAACAAATCTGGGCTGGGCCTCCGGTTAATAGGTTAGTCCCAAAATAATATAAAAGTGGATAATAAAGCCCAATTTTTCCCAAAACAGTAGATAATATAGCATGGAGCAATCAAAAATTATAGATACGTTGGAGACGTATCAGTTGCGTGAGTGACTGAAACACAAACCCGAGTAAAGGGGTTGTTGCGTATGGGATAAAGAGGACTTGATGCTTTAATGCTATGGTTGGGTTTTACCTTAATGATCTATAGTAGTTTCGGATGCTTGCTAGAGTTCCAATCATAAGTTCATATGATCCAAGTAGAGAAAGTATGTTATCTTATGCCTCTCCGTCAAATAAAATTTCAATAATGATTACCGGTCTAGTTATCGATTGCCTCGGGACAAATAACTTTCTCGTAACAAAAAGCTCTTTACTAAAACTAACTTAGTTGTGTCTTTACCTAAACAGCCCCTACTTTTTATTTACGTGCTCTTTATTATCTTGCAAACCTATCCAAAAACACCTACAAAGTACTTCTAGTTTCATACTTGTTCTAGGTAAAGTGAACGTCAAGCGTGCGTAGAGTTGTATCGGTGGTCCATAGAACTTGAGGGAATAATTGTTCTGCCTTTAGCTCCTCGTTGGGTTCGACACTCTTACTTATCGAAAACTGTTGCGATCCCCTATACTTGTGGGTTATCAGCAGGGTGCCGGAACGGGTGTAGATTGGTTTTCGGTGGCTACGGAGGCTTCTGGCGGCGGAACTCCCGATCTATTGTGCTCCCCGTAGTTTTTAGGGTATATGGGTATATATAGGAGGAAGAAGTACGTCGGTGGATCTCCGGGCTGTCCACGAGGCAGGGGCATGCCCAGGGGGTGGGCTCCCCCCCACCCTCGTGGGCATCCTGGGACTCCTCTGGTCCATCTCCGATACTTCGTGGGCTTCTTCTGGTCCAAAAATAAGTTCCGTGAGGTTTCAGGTCAATTGGACTCCATTTGATTTTCCTTTTCTGCAATACTCTAAAACAAGGAAAAAAACAGAAACTGGCACTGGCACTGGGCTCTAGGTTAATAGGTTAGTCCCCAAAATCATATAAATGCATATAAAACATCCAAGGTTGATAATATAATAGCATCGAACAATAAAAAATTATAGATACGTTGGAGACGTATCAGCATCCCCAAGCTTAATTCCTGCTCGTCCTCGAGTAGGTAAATGATAAAAACAGAATTTTTGATGTGGAATACTACCTAACATATTGATCCATGTAATTCTTTATTATGGCAAGAATATTCATATCCATAAGATTCAAGACAAAAGTTTAATATTGACATAAAAATACTTTGAGCATACTAATAAAGCAATTATGTCTCTTCAAAATAACATGGACAAAGAAAGTTATCCCTACAAACTCATATAGTCTGGCTATGCTCCATCTTCACCACACAAAGTATTGAAATCATGCACAACCCCGATGACTAGCCAAGCAATTGTTTCATACTTTTGGTGTTCCCAAACTTTTTCAATCTTCACGCAATACATGAGTGTGTGCCATGGATATAGCACTATAGGTGGGATAGAATGGTGGTTGTGGAGAAGACAAAAAGGGAGAAGGTAGTCTCACACCAACTAGCCATATCAACGGGCTATGGAGATGCCCATCAATAGATATCAATGTGAGTGAGTAGGCATTGCCATGCAACGGATGCACTAGAGCTATAAGTATATGAAAGCTCAACAAAAGAAACTAGTGGGTGTGCATCCAACTCGCTTGCTCACGAAGACCTAGGGCATTTTGAGGAAGCCCATCATTGGAATATACAAGCCAAGTTCTATAATGAAAGATTCCCACTAGTATATGAAAGTGACAACATAGGAGACTCTCTATCATGAAGATCATGGTGCTACTTTGAAGCACAAGTGTGGTAAAAGGATAGTAGCATTGCCCCTTCTCTCTTTTTCTCTCATTTTTTATATATTTTTATTTGGGCCTTTTCTCTCTTTTTTTGGCCTCTTTTTTTAGTCCGAAGTCTCATCCCGACTTGTGGGGGAATCATAGTCTCCATCATCCTTTCCTCACTGGGACAATGCTCTAATAATGATGATCATCACACTTTTATTTACTTACAACTCAACAATTACAACTCGAAACTTAGAACAAAATATGACACTATATGAATGCATCCGGCGGTGTACCGGGATGTGCAATGACTCATGAGTGACATGTATGAAAGAATTATGAACGGTGGCTTTGCCACAAATACGATGTCAACTACATGATCATGCAAAGCGATATGACAATGATGGAGCATGTCATAATAAACGGAACAGTGGAAAGTTGCATGACAATATATCTCGGAATGGCTATGGAAATTCCATAATAGGTAGGTATGGTGGCTGTTTTGAGGAAGGTAAATGGTGGGTTTATGGTACCGGCGAAAGTTGCACAGCACAAGAGAGGCTAGCAATGGTGGAAGGGTGAGAGTGCGTATAATCCATGGACTTAACATTAGTCATAAAGAACTCTCATACTTATTGCAAAAATATATTAATTCTCGAAACAAAGTACTACGCGCATGCTCCTAGGGGGGTAGATTGGTAGGAAAAGACCATCGCTCGTCCCCGACCGCCACTCATAAGGAAGGCAATTAATGAATAAATCATGCCCCGACTTCATCACATAACGGTTCACCATACGTGCATGCTACGGGAATCACAAACTTCAACACAAGTATTTCTCAAATTCACAACTACTCAACTAGCATGACTCTAATATCACCATCTTCATATCTCAAAACAATCATCAAGTATGAAACTTCTCATAGTATTCAATGCACTTCATATGAAAGTTTTTATTATATCCCTCTTGGATGCCCATCATATTAGGACTAAATTCATAACCAAAGCAAACTACCATGCTGTTTAGAGACTCTCAAAATGATATAAGTGATGCATGATAGTTCATCTATTTCTTCAAAATAAAATCACTGCCGTGCTCTAAAAAGATATAAGTGAAGCACTAGAGCAAAGGACAAACTACTCCAAAAGATATAAGTGAAGATCAATGAGTAGTTGAATAATTATGCAACTATATGAATACTCTCTAACATTTAGGAATTTCAGATCTTGTTATTTTATTCAGGCAGCAATAAAAAACTAAATAAAGTAAAATGATGCTCCAATAAAAACACATTTCATGTGGTAAATAAAAATATAGCTCCAAGTAAAGTTATCGATGAACGAAGACGAAAGAGGGGATGCCTTCTGGGGCATCCCAAGCTTAGGCTTTTGGTTGTCCTTGAATATTACCTTCGGTCGGGTGCCATGGGAATCCCCAAGCTTAGGTTCTTTCCACTCCTTATTCCATAGTCCATCGAATCTTTACCCAAAACTTGAAAACTTCACAACACAAAACTTAACAGAAAACTCATAAGCTCCGTTAGTATAAGAAAATAAATCACCACTTAGGTACTGTTGTGAACTCATTCTAAATTCATATTGGTGTCACCCGCAAAAAAAAATCCATATTGGTGTAATATCTACTGTATTGCAACTTCTCTATGGTTTATAAACTCTTTTACTAGCCATAGATTAATCAAAATAAGCAAACAACACATAGAAAACAGAATCTGTCAAAAACAGAACAGTCTGTAGTAATCTGGATCAAACGTATACTTATGGAACCCCAAAAATTCTAAAATAAATTTCTGGACGTTAGTAATTTATCTATTAATCATCTGCAAAAAGAATTAACTAAATAGAACTTTCCAATTAAAACTGGCAGCAATTCTCGTGAGCGCTAAAGTTTCTGTTTTTTACAGCAAGATCAACAAGACTTTCCCCAAGTCTTCCCAACGGTTCTACTTGGCACAAACACTAATTGAAACATAAAAAACACAATCATAACAGAAGATAGATGATTAATTTATTACTAAACAGGAACAAAAGGCAAGGAGCAAAAAAAATCGGGTTGCCTCCCAACAAGCATTATCGTTTAACGCCCCTAGCTAGGCATGATGATTTCTATGATGCTCACATAAAAGATAAGAATTGAAACATAAAGAGAGCATCATGAAGAATATGACTAGCACATTTAAGTCTAACCCTCTTCCTATGCATAGGGATTTTGTGATTAAATAACTGATGAGAACAATAATCAACTAGCATAGGAGGGCAAAACAAGCATAACTTCAAAACTTTAAGCACATAGAGAGGAAACTTGATGTTATTGCAATTCCTACAAGCATATGTTCCTACCTCATAATAATTTTCAGTAGCATCATGAATGAATTCAACAATATAACCAGCACCTAAAGCATTCTTTTCATGATCTACAATCATAGAAATTTTATTACTCTCCACATAAGTAAAATTCTTCTCATTCGGAATAGTGGGAGTATCATAAGAAAGTCGAATACAATAAATTGTTTCCACATTAAAAGAGTAATGTTCAGAAAAAGGGTAATCATAATTGAGGGAGTCCTGGATTAGGGGGTGTCCGGATGGCTGGACTATACCTCAGCCGGACTCCTGGACTATGAAGATACAAGATTGAAGACTTCGTCCCGTGTCCGGAAGGGACTTTCCTTGGCGTAGAAGGCAAGCTTGGCGATACGGATATGTAGATCTCCTACCATTGTAACCGACTTTGTGTAACCCTAACCCTCTCCGGTGTCTATATAAACCGGAGGGTTTTAGTCCGTAGGACAACATACAGAACAACAATCATACCATAGGCTAGCTTCTAGGGTTTAGCCTCTCCGATCTCGTGGTAGATCTACTCTTGTACTACCCATATCACCAATATTAATCAAGCAGGACGTAGGGTTTTACCTCCATCAAGAGGGCCCGAACCTGGGTAAAACTTCGTGTCCCTCGCCTCCTGTTACCATCTGGCCTAGACACACAGTTCGGGACCCCCTACCCGAGATCTGCCTGTTTTGACACCGACATTGGTGCTTTCATTGAGAGTTCCTCTATGTCGTCGCCGTTAGGCTTGATGGCTCCTACGATCATCAATAGCGATGCAGTCCAGGGTGATACTTTCCTCCCCTGACAGATCTTCGTCTTCGGCGGCTTCGCACTGCGGGCCAATTCACTTGGCCATCTGGAGCAGATCGAAAGCTATGCCCCTGGCCGTCAGGTCAGATTTGGAAGTTTAAACTACATGGCTGACATCCGCGGGGCTTGATCTTTGGCGGATTCGAGCCACTGCCGAGCGCGCCGCACTTTCACGACGAGCATGATCTAGCTCTGCCGCCGAACAGTGCCCTGGAGGCCGCACCCTCATCGGCTTCGACCCTTAATTCGAAGCCAACTGCGCCAATCGAGGATGGGTGGTTGGACGCCGCCTCGGGGGCTGCGATCTCAACGGCGATCAAGCCGAGCACCAGCCCCGCACTCCGCGAGACTCGCGACTCCAAGGAGCCGGACTCCTCTCCGGACTCCGAACCCTCCGCGCCCCTGCCGATCGAATCCGATTGGGCGCCGATCATGGAGTTTACTGCCGCGGACATCTTTCAACACTCGCCTTTCGGCGATATCCTGAAGACGCTAAAGTCTCTCTCTTTATCAGGAGAGCCCTGGCCGGACTACGGTCAGCAAGGTTGGGATACGGACGATGAAGAAATTCAAAGCCCACCCACCACCCACTTTGTAGCCACTGTCGATGATTTAACCGACATGCTTGATTTCGACTCCGAAGACATCGACGGTATGAACGCCGATGCAGGAGACGATGAAGAACCAGTGCCTATTGGGCCCTGGAAAGCCACCTCGTCATATGACATATACATGGTGGACACCCCAAAAGAAGGAGATGGCGATGGAACATCGGAGGATGACCCCTCCAAGAAACAGCCTAAGCGTCGGCGTCAGCGGCGCTGCTCAAAATCCCGCCAAAGCAAATACAGTGATTCCAGCACGGGAGATAATAATACTCCGGAGAGTGCCGAAGAAAACCACCTCCAGCAAGATTCAGTACAGGAGGATGGACAAGCCAGCCCTCATGAGAGAGCGGCAGACAGAGAGGTCGAGGACGATAATTATACGCCTCCCTCCGAAGACGAGGCAAGCCTCTATGACGACGAATTCGTCGTGCCAGAGGATCCCGTCGAGCAAGAGCGTTTTCAACGCAGGCTTATGGCCACGGGAAGAAGCCTCAAGAAAAAACAGCAACATCTTAGAGCTGATCAAGATTTGCTAGTCGACAGATGGACTGAAGTCCTTGCGGCCAAAGAGCATAAACTCGAACGCCCCTCCAAGAGCTACCCAAAGCGCAGGTTGCTACCCCGATTAGAGGAGGAAGCACTTAAACCTACATCACCAGCACTTGATACGGCCGACCGGCCACCTCGTGGCCGCGACAAAGAGTGCTCTTGGCCCTCCACTCAAGCCGCACCCCGTACCAAGGCACGGGAAAATGCGCCAGACCTACGAGATATGTTGGAGGACAAGGCAGGGCAAACAAGGTCGATCTACGGATCCCGTGGGCGCCCCACGACTCGAGACAGTAACCGTCACGCCGGACACAAATCCGGTAGGGCCGAACACAGTAGACAAAGCTCATTGGAGCAACGTCGTGATATAGCCCAGTACAGAGGCGCCGCACATCCACTATGCTTCACAGACGAAGTAATGGATCATCAAATCCCCGAGGGTTTCAAACCCGTAAACATCGAATCATATGATGACACAACATATCCTGTGGTATGGATCGAGGATTATCTCCTTCATATCCACATGGCCCGCGGCGATGATCTCCATGCCATCAAATACCTCCCACTCAAGCTTAAAGGACCAGCTCGGCATTGGCTTAACAGCTTGCCAGCAGGATCAATCAGTTGTTGGGAGGACCTGGAAGCCGCATTTCTTGACAATTTCCAGGGCACTTATGTGCGACCACCAGACGCCGATGACCTAAGACACGTAATTCAGTAGCCAGAGGAATCGGCCAGGCAATTCTGGACACGGTTCCTAACAAAGAAAAATCAAATAGTCGACTGTCTGGACGTAGAGGCCCTAGCAGCCTTCAAGCACAATATCCGTGACGAGTGGCTTGCCCGGCACCTTAGACAGGAAAAGCCGAAATCTGTGGCAGCACTCACGACACTCATGACCCGCTTTTGCGCGGGAGAAGACAGCTGGCTTGCTCGTAGCAACATTATGACCAAGAACCCTGGTAATTCGGATACCAGGGATAGTAGTGGCAGGTCGCATCGCAACAAGAAGAAGCGCCGCATTAACGGCGACAATACTGAGGATACGGCAGTTAATGCCGGATTCAGAGGCTATAAATCCGGTCAGCGGAAAAAGCCATTCAAAAGAAATCCTAGGGGCCCGTCCAGTTTGGACCGAATACTCGACCGCTTGTGCCAGATACATGGCACCCCCGAAAAGCCGGCCAATCACACCAACAGGGATTGTTGGGTGTTCAAGCAGGCAGGCAAGTTAAATGCCGAAAATACCGACAAGGGGCTGCATAGCGATGATGATGAAGAGCCTCGGCCGCCGAACAATAGTGGACAAAAGGGTTTTCCCCCACAAGTGTGGACGGTGAATATGATATACGCAACCCACATCCCCAAGAGGGAGCGGAAGCGCGCGTTAAGGGACGTATACGCGGTAGAGCCAGTCGCCCCAAAGTTCAACCCATGGTCCTCCTGCCCGATCACCTTTGATCGAAGGGACCATCCCACTATAACCCGTCATGGCGGATTCGCCGCATTGGTTCTAGAACCAATTATTGACGGATTTCATCTCACTAGAGTCCTTATGGATGGCGGCAACAGCCTGAACCTGCTTTACCAGGATACAGTGCGGAAAATGGGCATAGATCCCTCGAGGATTAAGCCCACCAAAACGACCTTTAAAGGCGTAATACCAGGTGTAGAGGCCAACTGTACAGGCTCAGTCACACTTGAAGTGGTCTTCGGATCTCCGGATAATTTCCGAAGCGAGGAGTTAATCTTCGACATAGTTCCATTCTGCAGTGGCTATCACGCACTGCTCAGGCGAACCGCATTCGCCAAGTTCAATGCGGTACCGCACTACGCATACCTTAAGCTCAAGATGCCAGGCCCTCGAGGAGTAATTACGGTCAGTGGAAACACCAAACGCCCCCTCCGAACGGAGGAGCACGTAGCGGCCCTTGCAGCGGAAGTACAAAGCAGCCTCGCCAAGCAGTTCTCCAGTCCGGCCATTAAACGTCCGGACACTATCAAGCGCGCCCGGAGTAACCTACAACAAGACCGCCTGGCACATTCCGAGCAGGCGTAGCAATGCGGCCCCAACCCCAGCCCTCGCAAAAATGCGACGCCAGTGCTTCGCGTACATAACTACGCTCTAGAAATACCATGGGTACAGGGGAGGGGCACCATCACGGCACGCCCGAAACACGGCTTAAACCGCACCAGGGGCTGCCGATTTTTTAATTTTCTCGTACTTTCAGGACTCCACTCTTCGGAAGGCCTGTTCGGCAGTTCAATTGCCGCACAAACGATGCAAGAACCAGGGAAGCAGACAAGCCATGCTGCATTACGGAACTCCCAGGTGGTCTCTATCACGAGTAGTATACCTGTTTCGCATACCATTCCGTAGCCTGCCCCTGGAATGGACATGTTAAATAGTCCAACCTTTTGCTTATTGCATTATTTGTATCGTTCTTCTTTGATCGCAACCCTTTTAATAAACAATGCATAGCTTTTGTCTATTTTTGCATTACTCTTCTTTTTACAAATATATGTTCCTTAACGACATGTTGCACCCGTACACTTTGGTACGGCCAAAATACGCCAGGGGCTTTAGTACCCCTCAATATGGTGTGAGAAGTCCGAACACTTTAACAAGTGCGGCACCCCGAACTTATAGCATTATATGCATCGGCTCCGAATCATGTCTTGGGTCAATAGTTGGCTTTGCCCGGCTCCTATGTTTTGGTGCCTTATGTTCCGCTGTGTCGGCTAAGGTAGCACTAGGAGAACTACTGCGATTGTGCCCCAGTTGAGCTGGGTCGAGCACCTCAGTAGAGAAAGCTAAAACTGACTGTCATGATGAAGCGAGAGCTGGTCGCTGTTCGAGAGGTTTTTCGAGTCCCTAAAGACTTATGCCACTTAGAGCGAGGAGTCGGCTCTGTCCAGCCAAGGCGTGGATAGCGCCCTGAACTCGGTCTTCCGAATACCAGGGGCTTCGCCGAAATTTAAAATTATAGAATTCTATGGCTAAGTGAGAGTGTTCACGCATTATAGTCCAATTGCCTTGTTCGTTGTGTTGAGCGCCTCCCTCGAAGGACCCAAACATGGGAAAAAGAGCACTCAGGTTTATCCCCGAACACCCCAGCACTAGCGGCCCGGGGGCAGAAGCCGACTACTCGCCATCTCTCAGAATTGATAAACAGCCACACAGAAGGTAATATTTTAAATTCCAACAGCATTGCTTAGGGCATATGAACAAGTTTTCAGCGCACAGGACAAAACGAGCGAGTTTTACCCAAAAATTACATCCCTGGAACATTCATCCGCCACAAGGCGGGCACCCTTCAGAACATCCGTATAATAATTCTCGGGCTTGCGATGCTCTTTCCCCAGCGGTGGCCCGTCCTTCACAAGCTTCTTAGCATCCAGCTTCCCCTAGTGCACCTTAGCACGGGCAAGGGCCCTACGGGCACCTTCAATGCAGACGGAGCGCTTGATGACTTCGAGCCTTGGACAGGCCCCCACCAGCCGCCGCACCAGCCCGAAATAGCTCCTAGGCAGAGCCTCTCCAGGCCACAGCCGAACTATGAGGCCCTTCATGGCCTATTCGGCCGCCTTGTGGAGCTCGACCAGTTGCTTCAGCTGGTCGCTCAGGGGCACGGGGTGTCCGGCCTCAGCATACTGAGACCAGAACACCTTCTCTGTCGAGCTGCCCTCCTCGGCTCGATGGAATGCGGCGGCATCGGACACGCTACGGGGAAGATCTGCGAATGCTCCTGGAGAACTCCAGATCCGGGTAAGTAACAAGTAACTCACGTTTATGTGTTTGCTTTGCATAAAGAATGCCTTACCCGCCGCTATATTTTTCACCGCATCCAACTCCTGGAGGGTCTTTTGGGATTTGGCCTTGGCATTTTCAATAGCCATCGCAAGCTCGGACGCTCGCGTCTTTGAGTCTAGCTCCAAACTCTCATGTTTTTTCATGAGAGCCTGGAGCTCTTGCCGCACCTTGCCAACCTGGGCCTCATACTTCTCCCGCTCGGTGCGCTCCGTGGCTGCCCTCTTCTCGGCCTCGACCAGCGCTTGCTTTAGGGTCGCCACCTCAGACGTGGCCCCTACAATAGCCATGATAATCCTGTCATTTTTTGCAATTGCACTTTTTTATATATATTTAAACAAGGTATTTCTTACCTTCCTTGTCCTCGAGCTGCTTCTTCGCACGGCCGAGCTCTTGCTCGGACTGCTCGAGGTTCTGCTTTAGCGTGTCCACTTCCGCAGTCAGTGCGGCGGACGCCAGCAGAGAAGCCTGCATACGCATATTGCCTCCTTTTTGTTAGACTCCTGCGAATTTTATTTGATCCTCTATTCGGAATTTCTTCCCAAATGCCAAACAGAGCATCAGGGGCTACTGTCTATGCGGTAATATTATTTACACATTCTTTACTTACCTCAAGGCCTGTTAAAAGGCTAGCACAAGCTTCAGTCAGTCCGCTCTTGGCGGACTGAACCTTCTGGACCACCGCACTCATAATGGTGCGGTGCTCCTCGTCGATGGAGGCGCCTTTGAGCACCTCCAACAGATTGTCCGGTGCCTCCGGTTGGATGGGGGTCACCGGCATGGTGGGCTTCCTCCTCTTGGAAGGAGGTCGCCCGCCGGACTCTGGAACCTTTGAAGGTTCCGGAGCGGTGTCCGGCCTAGGGCCGGACTTGGAGCCCTGGGGGGTTTTATCCCCTTTACTCCTGGAGTCCGGGAGGTCGCCTTGCGGCGCCTCCAGGACCACCTCCTCCTGACTTGGAACCTGTTGGGACAATACTTCGGCGTCGTCCGTAGGGCGGGGGGAGGTGGCCATCGGAAGCGAATTCACATCCGACGAGTCCAGTGAACCGCTCGACGACGCGTCGAGCCGGTCTTTGGGTGGGCTGCATAATCATATTCGACATAAGGGAAAGCTGTGCAATAAAGGAATACTATGAATTACTCTGGTATCCGGACACTTACGATTTCGCCAGGGGCTTGGCCCTGAGCGGCCACTCCTCTCCGCCGTCGTCGGCGTCGGTGGAGTAGTCTAGAGGAAGGGTTTTCCCCTTCTTGGACCCTTCGGCCTCCCCAATGAGGGCGTCCTTCCTTTTCTACTCTCCCCCGCTGGAGGGGGATAGGTCTCTTCTTCCTCCTCCTCGTCTTCACGGGAGGAATGCGCCTTGGAGCCGTTGGATGATGAACCCGACACCTCCTGGCGCCAGGCACTTTTTCGAGTCCCCGCGGCCTTCTTCGTGGCCTTCTTCTCCGGCACCACATGGGGTGCCGGAACCAGCAGCTTCGCCAAGCGGGCATCGGCTGGGTCTTCGGGCAAAGGAGCCGGACAGTCGATCTGTCCAGACTTCGCCTGCCAAACCTGTCAAAGGTAGGGGAGCTTAGATCCCGCATAGAGTTAAACTATGAAAAACTAATACCCTGTAAAAGGTACAAACAACTTACCGCGCTAGCATGACGCTGCACGCTGAATCCGCGATCCTCGGTAGCGGATGCGGGAGCCTCAGCACCCTTGAAAAGGACCTTCCAGGCATCTTCGTACGTCGTGTCGAAGAGCCTGCTCAGAGTTCGGTGCTACGCCGGGTTGAACTTCCACAGATTGAAGGCCCGTTGTCGACACGGGAGGATCCGGCGAATGAGCATAACCTGGACTACGTTGACAAGCTTGAGCTGCTTGTCCACCAGGGTTTGGATGCACGTTTGTAGTCCAGTCACCTCTCCTTTTCTACCCCACGACAGGCCCATCTCTTTCCAGGACGTGAGCCGCGTTGGGGGTCCAGACCGGACCTCGGGGGCTGCGACCCACTCAGGGTCGCACGGCTCGGTGATGTAAAACCACCCCGATTGCCACCCCTTCAAGGTCTCCACAAAGGAGCCCTCAAGCCATAAGACGTTGGGCATCTTGCCCACCATGGCGCCTCCGCACTCCGCCTGGTCTCCGCGCACCACCTTTGGCTTGACATTGAAAGTCTTGAGCCATAGGCCGAAATGGGGGCGGATGCAGAGGAAAGCCTCGCACACGATGATAAACGCCGAGATGTTGAGGATGAAGTTCGAGGCCAGATCATGGAAATCCAGGCCGTAGTAGAACATGAGTCCCCTGACGAATGGGTGGATAGGAAAGCCCAGTCCGCGGAGGAAGTGGGGAAGGAACACTACCCTCTCGTGGGGCCTTGGGGTGGGGAGGAACTGCCCCTCTTCGGGAAGCCGGTATGCGATGTCGTTAGACAAGTATCCAGCCTTCCTTAGTTTTTTGATGTGTCCCTCCGTGACGGAGGAGACCATCCACTTGCCTCTCACTCCGGACATGGCTGGAGAAGGTTGAGGTGGGGAGTGCGGACTTGGGCGCTGGAGCTCGAGTGCGCGAAAATGGATAGGCAAAGGAGGAAGAAGGCGTAGGTGAAAAGGTGGATCCTTATCCCCTTATATGGGTGGACGCAACTACGTGTCCCCACCAGCCTGGTAAAACTCGCTTATCTCCAAGCGCCGTAATCAATGGCGCGGTTGGGTTACCCACGCCCGTATTGATGAGAATCCCGGAATAAGGGGACACGATCTCTGCTTTAACAAGAAGTGCCAAGGAAACCGCCTCGCATGACGCGCTGAGGTGGGATAATAAAACGATTCGAATAAAGGCTTGGCCGTGGTGCGTCACACTATGGAATACGTCAGCAGATTAGATTTGTGTAAATATTATTCTCTCTATGGAAATATGTGGAAACTTATTTTGCAGAGCCGGACACTATCTTTGTGTTCAAAATCTTCTATGAAGTACTTGGAGGAGGAACCCTCTTTGCAATGCCGAAGACAATCTGCGCGCAAGACTCGTCGTCATTGAAGCCTGGTTCAGGGGCTACTGAGGGAGTCCTGGATTAGGGGGTGTCCGGATGGCCGGACTATACCTTCAGCCGGACTCCTGGACTATGAAGATACAAGATTGAAGACTTCGTCCCGTGTCCAGAAGGGACTTTCCTTGGCGTAGAAGGCAAGCTTGGCGATACGGATATGGAGATCTCCTACCATTGTAACCGACTTTGTGTAACCCTAACCCTCTCCGGTGTCTATATAAACCGGAGGGTTTTAGTCCGTAGGACAACATACAGAACAACAATCATACCATAGGCTAGCTTCTAGGGTTTAGCCTCTCCGATCTCGTGGTAGATCTACTCTTGTACTACCCATATCACCAATATTAATCAAGCCGGACGTAGGGTTTTACCTCCATCAAGAGGGCCCGAACCTGGGTAAAACTTCGTGTCCCTCGCCTCCTGTTACCATCCGGCCTAGACGCACAGTTCGGGACCCCCTACCCGAGATCCGCCGGTTTTGACACCGACAATAATCATGACAAGTTTTATAAATATAATCATCACCACTTTTTATAGCATATGTATGATCACAATAATTATCATAAGTAGCAACTTTGTTCTCATCATAATCGATTGAAACCTCTTCCAAGATAGTGGAATCATCACTAAATAAAGTCATGACCTCTCCAAATCCACTTTCATAATTATCATAATAAGATTTAGCATCCTCCAAAATAGTGGGATCATTACTTCCTAAAGTTAACACTCTTCCAAACCCACTTTCATCAATATAATCATCATAAGTAGGAGGCATGCTATCATCATTATAAATTTGCATATCAAAACTTGGGAGACTAAAAATATCATCTTCATTAAAAGTAGCATCCCCAAGCTTGGGACAAACATTAATTGCAGCGAATATATTCTCAAAAACATCATCTTCATCAAACATAGCATCCCCAAGCTTGGGCCTTTTCATATCATAAGCATAATCACTCTCATCATTAATAGTATGGATAGCACCAATAGTATAACAATTATCATCATCACAATGAGTAGTAGGAGTAACATCATTTGGTAGGGATACATTTCTATATTTGCTTCTCCGTCTTTTCCTTTTCTTCTTCACATCATGTGTGGGTTCAACCCTCTTTTTGGTGCTCCTTATTAATGAGATTGGTTGAATAGAAGGCTCCTCCTCGTTACCTGATTCATCATAAGAAATAATAGGAGGATATTGGGAAGTCTCTTCCCTTTCATTAGTATTCTCTTCATCTTCTATTTGTTTTCTTTTCTTTATGTAATTGGCAATATAAGGATTTTCAATGCAATTCACCACACAACACATATAAATTTCTTCTAGATCAATATCGAGGAATTTCTCGAGGTTATATTCTGGAATAATCTTAGTTTGACGTTTCATTTCTTCATAACCCAAAAGCAAACTTAGTTCATTATAATGTGCAAGGGAAATCAAGTTATCACAATTTTTGGACACGATTCAATCATGAAACAATTTGCATTTGATATTTAAATGACCATGTTCATTGCAAAGTTCACAAGTATGGCTAAGAAATTTTAAATTTTCAGCACTAACATTTAGCCTTTCTTGCAACCATTTAGTTTCTAAATGCTTATGCCTCTTGCAATAACTATCTTCCATATTTGGTGTGTACTTGCAAACCCAATGCACTCCACAAAAATTGACATGTTTATAGGAGACATTTTCATCATAACTAGTGCAATCATCATTAGTACTATGGATATTCAAGGAGTTCATACTAATAACATTGCAATCATGCTCATCATTCAAAGATTTAGTGCCAAACATTTTATAAACTTCTTATTCTAGCACTTGAGCACAATTTTCCCTTCCATCATTCTCACGAAAGATATTAAAAAGATGAAGCGTGTGAGGCAAACTCAATTCCATTTTTTGTAGTTTTCTTTTATAAACTAAACTAGTGCTAAAACAAGAAACAAAAAGATTCTATTGAAAGATCTAAAGATATACCTTCAAGCGCTAACCTCCACGGCAACGGCGCTAGAAAAGAGCTTGATGTCTACTACACAACCTTCTTCTTGTAGAAGTTGTTGGGCCTCCAACTGTAGAGGTTTGTAGGACAGTAGCAAATTTCCCTCAAGTGGATGACCTAAGGTTTGTCAATCCGTGGGAGGCGTAGGATGAAGATGGTTTCTCTCAAAGAACCCTGCAACCAAATAACAAAGAGTCTCTTGTATCCCCAACACACCCAATACAATGGTAAATTGTATAGGTGCACTAGTTCGGCGAAGAGATGGTGATACAAGTGCAATATGGATAGTAGATAATGGTTTTTGTAATCTGAAAAATATAAAAACAACAAGGTAACTAATGATAAAAGTGAGCGCAAATGGTATTGCAATGTGTTGAAATAAGGCCTAGGGTTCATACTTTCACTAGTGCAAGTTCTCTCAACAATAATAACATAACTGGATCATATAACTATCCCTCAACATGCAACAAAGAGTCACTCCAAAGTCACTAATAGCGGAGAACAAACGAAGAGATTATGGTTGGGTACGAAACCACCTCAAAGTTATCCTTTCTGATCGATCTATTCAAGAGTCCGTAGTAAAATAACACGAAGTTATTATTTCCATTCAATCTATCATAAAGTTCATACTAGAATAACACCTTAAGACACAAATCAACCAAAACCCTAATGTCACCTAGATACTCCAATGTCACCTCAAGTATCTATGGGTATGATTATACGATATGCATCACACAATCTCAGATTCATCTATTCAACCAACACAAAGAACTTCAAAGAGTGCCCCAAAGTTTCTACCAGAGAATCAAGACGAAAACGTGTGCCAACCCCTATGCATAGGTTCTTGGGCGGAACCCGCAAGTTGATCACCAAAACATACATCAAGTGGATCAATAGAATACCCCATTGTCACCACGGGTATCCCACGTAAGACATACATCAAGTGTTCTCAAATCCTCAAAGACTCAATCCGATAAGATAACCTCAAAGGGAAAACTCAATCCATTACAAGAGAGTAGAGGGGGAGAAACATCATAACATCCAACTACAATAGCATAGCTCACGATACATCAAGATCGTACCACCTCAAGAACACGAGAGAGAGAAAGAGATCAAACAAATAGCTACTGGTACATACCCTCAGCCCCGAGGGTGAACTACTCCCTCCTCGTCATGGAGAGCGCCGGGATGATGAAGATGGCCACCGGTGAGGGGTTCCCCCTCCAACAGGGTGCCGGAACGGGTCTAGATTGGTTTTCGGTGGCTACGGAGGCTTCTGGCGGCGGAACTCCCGATCTATTGTGCGCCCCGAAGTTTTTAGGGTATATGGGTATATATAGGAGGAAGAAGTACGTCGGTTGATCTCCGAGCTGTCCACGAGGCAGGGGGCGCGCCCAGGGGGGTGGGCACGCCCCCCAACCTCGTGGGCAGCCTGGGACTCTTCTGGTCCATCTCTGATACTCTATGGGCTTCTTCTGGTCCAAAAATAAGTTCCGTGAAGTTTCAGGTCAATTGGACTGCGTTTGATTTTCCTTTTCTGCGATACTCTGAAACAAGGAAAAAATAGAAACCGGCACTGGCATTGGCACTGGGCTCTAGTTAATAGGTTAGTCCCAAAAATCATATAAAATAGCATATAAATGCATATAAAACATGCAAGGTTGATAATATAATAGCATGTGAGGGAGTCCTGGATTAGGGGGTCTCCGGACAGCCGGACTATATCCTTTGGCCGGACTGTTGGACTATGAAGATACAAGATTGAAGACTTCGTCCCGTCTTCGGATGGGACTCTCCTTGGTGTGGAAGGCAAGCTAGACAGTACGGATATGTAGATCTCCTCCCTTGTAACCGACCTTGTGTAACCCTAGCCCCCTCCGGTGTCTATAAACCGGAGGGTTTAGTCCGTAGGACAAGATACAATCATACCATAGGCTAGCTTCTAGGGTTTAGCCTCTACGATCTCGTGGTAGATCAACTCTTGTAATACTCATATCATCAAGAACAATCAAGTAGGACGTAGGGTATTACCTCCATCAAGAGGGCCCGAACCTGGGTAAACATCGTGTCCCCTGCCTCCTGTTACCATCCGCCTTAGACGCACAGTTCGGGACCCCTACCCGAGATCCGCCGGTTTTGACACCGACATTGGTGCTCTCATTGAGAGTTCCACTGTGCCTTCACCATAAGGCTTGATGGCTCCTTCGATCATTGGTAACGATGCGGTCCAGTGTGAGGTTTTCCTCCCCGGACAGATCTTCGTATTCGGCGGCTTCCACTACGGGCCAATTCGCTTGGCCATCTGGAGCATATCAAGAGCTACGCCCCTGGCCATCAGGTCAGGTTCGGAAACTTAAACTACACTACCGACATCCACGGAGACTTTATCTTCAACGGATTCAAGCCCATGCCGGGTGCGCCGCACAGTCTTGATGAGCATGAGGTAACTCTGCCGTCGGACAGTATTCGGGAGATCGCATCTGCAACTACTCTGGTCATTAATTCGAAGCAAATTGCGCCATCCAGGAGCGGAGGGATAGACCCCGCCATGGAGGCCACACTCTCAGTGGCGATAGAGCCGGATACTAACTTCACCCCTTATGAGAGCCGTGTTGCCGAACCACTGGATTCGTCTCCGGCCACGGACTCCGAGCCGCCTGCATCTGTGCCCATCGAATCCGACTGGGTGCCGATCATGGAGTTCACCTCCACGGATATTTTTCAGCACTCGCCTTTCGATGATGTGCTAAATTCATTAAGGTCCCTCTCCTTGTCGGGGGAGCCTTGGCCGAACTATGTCCGGCTAGAATGGGATGGGGACGATGAAGAAATTCGCTGCCCGCCCCCCACCCACTTAGTAGCCACTGTCGACGATTTAACCGACATGCTCGACTTTGACTCCGAAGACATCGACGGTATGGACGACGATGCAGGAGACGAACAGGAACCACCGCCCATAGGGCGCTGGACCGCCACCTCATCATATGATATATACATGGTGGACACCCCCAAAGAAGGCAATGGCGACGAGACAGTGGAGGATGACCCCTCCAAGAAGCAACCCAAGCGCCGACATCAGCGGCGCCGCTCTAAGTCCCGCCACAGCAAAAGTAGTGATGCCGGCACAGGAGATAATAAAACTCCAAATTGTGCCGAAGTCAACATCAACCCGCTCCAGTACAATCTAGAGCGGGAGGATAAACAAGCTAGCCCTCCAGAGCAGGCGGCAGATGGAGAACCAGAAGAGGACAATTACATGCCTCTCTCTGAAGACGAGCCGAGCCTCGGCGACGAAGAATTCATCGTGCCTGAGGATCCCGTCGAGCAGGAGCGCTTCAAGCACTGGCTTATGGCCACAGCAAATAGCTTGAAGAAAAAGCAACAACAGCTTCAAGCTGATCAAGACTCGCTAGCAGACAGATGGACCGAATTCCTTGCAGCCAAGGAATACGAACTCGAGCGCCCCTCTAAGAGTTACCCAAAACGCAGCTTGGTACCTCACCTCGAGGAGGAAGCATTGAAACCTCATTCACCAGTGTACGATGCGGCTGACCGGCCACCGCGTGGCCGAGCCAGAGAAGCGTTTCGGCCTGAAGTTCAGCCTGCACCCCGCCGCCACTCAATGAAAAATACCAAGGCCCGGGGCAACACATGGGACCTGCGAGACGTATTGGACAGCAGGGCAAAACATGCAAGGTCAATATACGGCTCACGGGCACGCGTGCCAACACGGGACGATGATCGTCGCGCCGGATACACCAAAGGTACATCCGGCCGGGCCGAATACAGCAGGCAAGACTCATATGAACTGTGTCGGGATATAGCCCGGCACAGAGGCGCCGCACATCCCCTATGCTTCACTGATGAAGTTATGGATCACGAATTCCCGGAGGGTTTTAAACCCGTAAATATCGAATCGTATGATGGTACAACAGATCCCGCTGTATGGATCGAGGATTTCCTCCTTCACATCCACATGGCTCGCGGTGACGATCTACATGCCATCAATTACTTCCCACTAAAACTCAAAGGACTAGCTCGGCATTGGCTGAATAGCTAGCTAGCAGACTCCGTCGGCAGTTGGGAGGATTTGGAAGACGCATTCCTTGACAACTTCCAGGGCACTTATGTGCGACCACCGGAAGCTGATGACTTGAGCCATATAACCCAACAGCCAGGGGAATCGGCCAGACAATTCTGGACACGGTTCCTGACTAAGAAAAACCAAATTGTCGAATGTCCGAACGCAGAGGCCCTAGCGACATTCAAGCACAACATCCATGACGAGTGGCTTGCCCACCACCTTGGCCAGGAGAAGCTGAAGTCTATGGCAGCCCTCACGACACTCATGACCTGCTTTTGCATGGGCGAGGATAGCTGGCTGGCTCGCAGCAACAACACATCGAGGAATCCGGGCACTTCGGATACCAAAGATGCCAATGGCAGAGAACGTCGTAACAGACCAAAGCGCCACAATAACGGCAATAACACCGAGGATACGGCAGTCAATGCCGGATTCAGAGGCTCTAGATCCGGTCAGCGGAAAAAGCCATTTAAAAGAAGTATTCTGGCTCCGTCCAGTTTGGATCGCATACTGGATCGCTCGTGTCAAATCCACGGCACCCCTGACAAGCCAGCCAATCACACCAACAGAGAATGCTGGGTGTCCAAGCAGGACGGCAAGGTAAATGCCGAAAACAAGGACAAGGGTCTGCATAGTGATGACGAGGAGGAGCCCCGGCCGCCGAACATGGGAGGATAGAAGGGGTTCCCCCACAAATGAAGACGGTGAACATGATATACGCAACCCACATTCCCAAGAGGGAGCGGAAGCATGCACTAAGGGACGTCTATGCGATGGAGCCCGTCGCCCCAAAGTTCAACTCATGGTCTACTTGCCCAATCACCTTTGATCGCAAGGACCACCCCAGTAGTATTCGTCATGGCGGATCCGCCGCACTGGTCCTAGACCCCATCATCGACGAATTTCACCTCACCCGAGTCCTTATGGATGGCGGCAGCAGTCTGAACCTGCTCTATCAGGATACAGTGCGAAAAATGGGTATCAATCCCTCGAGGATCAAACCCACCAAAACCACCTTTAAGGGCGTCATCCCAGGTGTACAGGCCTATTGCACAGGCTCAATCACACTGGAAGTGGTCTTCGGATCACCGGACAACTTCCGAAGCGAGGAGTTAATCTTCGACATCGTCCCGTTTCGCAGTGGCTATCATGCACTGCTCGGACGAACTACATTTGCAAAATTCAATGCAGTACCGCATTACGCATATCTCAAGCTCAAGATGCCAGGACCTTGGGGGTCATAATAGTGAATGGAAACAAAGAACGCTCGCTCCACACGGAAGAGCACACTGCGGCCCTCGCCACAGAAGCACAAAGCAGCCTTTTAAGGCAAACCACTAATTCGGTGATACAGCCCGCGGACACCTTCAAGCGAGTCCTGAGTAAACTACAACAGGATCACCTGGCATGTTCAGATCTCGCCTAGCAATTCGGCCCCGTCCCAGTCCCAGTCAAGCAACGAAATATGTGCCGCGCGTACATAATTACGCACTGAAAATACCATGGACATAGGCGGGGCACGATCAAGGCACGTCCTGCAATGCGGCTTAACCGCCCTAGGGGCTGTATACCTTTATCATTTCTTTTCTCTTTCAGGGCCTAACTCTCTGGGAGCCCTTTCCGGCAGTACGATTGCCGGACACATTACGGGAAGGAACAACCAAGGTGGCAAGAATCTAAGATGTACACGAGAACCCCCAGGTGGTCTCTAATAATAATTGATATACCCGCTTTCTAATATCCATACGCAGCTTGCCCTTGGATAGGACATTTTGAATAGTCCTACTTTCTGCTTATTGCACTACTTGTACCAGTACGCTTCGACGTATTATTTTAACAATGCATAGCATTAGTCTATTGTTGCATTATTCATCCTTTTTTTCTTATATGTCCATGTACGACAATCTGCACCCGTACATTCGGGTACGGTCAGTACGCCAGGGGCTTTTGTTTACCCCATAATACGGCGCGAGAAGTCCGAACACTTTCAACAAAGCGGCACCCCGAACTTATAGTATTATATGCATCAACTCCGAATCATGTCTTGGGTCAATAGTTTGGTTTGCCTAGCTCCCATGCTTTGGTACCTTACGTTCCGCTATATCGGCTAAGGTAGCGGTGGGAGAACTACTGCGATTGTGTCCCGGTTCTTCCGGACGAGCACCTCAGTAGAGAAAGTCGAAAACTGACTATCATGATAACGCGAGAGACTGGTCGTTGTTCGAGAGGTCTCAAGTCCTTAAAGACTTTTTCCGCTTCAGGCAAGGAGTCGGCCTTGTCTGGCTTAGGCGTGTATAGCGCCCCAAATTTGGCCTTCCGAATACTAGGGGCTTCGCCAAAATTTAAAATTGTAGACTTCTATGGCTAAGTGAGAGTGATAAAGCCTTATAGTCCAATTGCCTGGTTCATTGCGCTGAATACCTCCCTTGAAGGACCCAAAATTGGGGTAAAGAGTTCTCAGGTTTATCCGGAACACCCCAGTACTAGTTACATGGGGGAAGAAGCCGACGACTTGCCAACTCTCAGATTTTATAAACGGTCGCACAGAAGGTAATATTTTAAATTTAAAAAAAGTGTTGCATAGCGCAGATGAACTTTTTTCACATTACAGGATCACATGAGCATGTTCATTAAAAATTACATCCTTGGCACATTCATCCGCCACAAGGCGGGAACCCTTCAGGACACTCTCATAATACATCTCGGGGCAGCGATGCTCCTTGCCCTCCGGCGGCCCCTCCTTCACCAGCTTCACGGCGTCCAGCTTCGCCCAGTGCACCTTCGCCCGAGCAAAAGCCCTACGCGCACCCTCGATGCAGACGGACCGCTTTATGACTTCAAGCCGGGGGCAGGCATCCACAAGCCGCCTCACCAGGCCAAAGTAGCTGCCAGACAGGGGCTCGCCGGGCCACATCCGGACTATAAGGCCCCTCATGGCCTGTTCGGCCGCCTTGTGAAGCTCGACCAGTTGCTTTAGCTGGTCGCTCAAGGGCATTGGGTGTTCGGTCCCAGTATAATGATACCAGAACAACTTTTCCGTCGAGCTCCCCTCCTCAGCTCGGTAAAACTCTGCGGCAACCAGTACGCTGCGGGGAAGATCTGTGAACGCTCCTGGAGAGCTTTGAACTCGGGTAAGAAAAAGGAAAGTTTCCTTCACATGCTTGCTTTGCATAATGAATGCCTTACCCGCTGCTATCTTCTTCACCGCATCAATCTCCTGGAGGGCCTTGTGGGCTTCAGCCTTGGCGCTCCGGGCACTTTCAAGCGCCTTATCAAGCTTGGACTCTCGCGTCTTAGAGTCAAGCTCCAAGGACTCGTGTTTCTTGGCGAGAGCCTCAAGCTCTTGCTGCACCTCGCCTACTCGGGCTTCTTGCTTTTCCCTCTCAAGGCGCTCCTTGGCCGCTTTGTTTTCAGCCTCGGACAACGCCTTCTTCAGGGTCGCCACCTCGGTCGTGGCCCCTGGCAAATTCATGATGATCCTATTATTTTACAACCGAACTTCTTTTAAAAAAAAGCGTAGACAAGGTATTGCTTACCTTTGATCTCCTCGAGCTGCCTCTTGGTAAGGCCGAGCTCGTTCTCGGACCGCTCCAGGTCCTACTACAGTGCAGAGACCTCCGCAGTACGTGCGGCAGTGGCCAGCAGTGAAACCTGCACATACACATAGATATATTCTGATTAGACTCCTGAGTCATCATTTGATCCTCCATTCGGCCTTTCTCGCCGAATAGAGCATCAGGGGCTACTATCTATGCGGTAATATTTTCTTATATTTTGATTGCTTACCTCAAAGCCTGTTAGGAGGCTGGCGCAAGCTTCGGTCAGTCTGTTTTTAGCGGACTGAACTTTCTCGATCACCGCACTCATGATAGTGCGGTGCTCTTCGTCGATGGAAGCGCCGTGAAGCGCTTCCAGCAAGTTGTCCGGTGCCTATGGATGGACATAGGACACCGGCACGGGCGGCTGGCCCCCCTTAATGGGGGATCGCCTGCCGGAGTCCGGAACCATCGAAGGTTCCGTCGCAGTATTCGGCTGGGGGCCGAACTCGGAGCCCGTGGGAGTTTTGCTCCCTTTGCGCTCAGGGTATGGGAGGTTGCTTCGAGGCGCCCCAGGACCACCTCCCCTCGGCTCGGTGCCTTTCGAGACAACACCTCAACGTTGTCCGTAGGGCGAGGGGTGGAGGCGGTCGGAAGAGAACCGATGTTCATATCCGACGAGTCCAATGAACCGCTCGACGAAGATACGTCGAGATGAGCTCGGGACGGCCTGCCTAATCATGTTTGGCATGAGGAAAAGCAGTGCAATAAAACATATCATGAATTACTATGGTCTCCGAATACTTACGACTTCGCCAGGGGCTTGACCCTGGGTAGCCACTCGTCGCCGCTGTAGGCGGCCATCGTGGAGCAGTCCGGAGGGAGGGTCCTTCCCTTCTTGGACCCTTCGGCCTCCCCGGTTGGGCCGGCCTTCCTTTTCTTGTCTCCCCCGACTGGGGAGGGGGGGGACTTTCCTCCCCCTCCTCGTTTTCATGGGAGGAGTGTGCGTCGGAGTCATCGGACGATGAGTCCAATACAACCTTGCGCTGGAGACCCTTTCAGGTCCCCGTGGCCTTCTTCTTGGTCTTCTTCGCCGGCACCTCGTAAGGTGCCGGAGCCAGCATCTCCGTTAGGAGAGCATTTGCAGGATCTTCAGGAAGAGGGGTTGGGCAATCGAGCTCCTCCGTTGTCTTTATCCAGTCTTGTTAATGACATGGAAGCTTAGATCCTGCACATGATTTAACTAGGGAAAATAAATACCCTGTGAGATATCAAAACTTACCGCATTGGCATGGCGCTTTGCGCTGAGTCCGTGGTCCTCGGTGAGGGAAGGAGGTACCTCGGCGCCCTTGAACAGCACCCTCTAGACATCCTTGTGCATCGTGTCGTAGAGCTCTCGCAGCGTCTGGTGCTTGGCTGGGTCGAACTCCCACAAATTGAATGCCCATCGTTGACACGGGAGAATTTGGCGGAAGAGCATGACCTGTACCACGTTGACGAGCTTGATTTTCTTGCTCATCATGTTCCTGATGCGGGTATGGAGTCCGGTCAGCTCTACCGAAGAACCCCAGGACAGGCCCTTCTCTTTCTAGGAAGTGAGCCGCATGGGGATTCTGGATCGAAATTTGGGGGCCGCCGCCCAGTTGGTGTCACGCGGCTCGGTGATGCAGAACCACCCCGATTGCCACCCCTTTATGGTCTCCACATAGGAGCCTTTGAGCCAGGTGATGTTAGGCATCTTGCCCACCATGGCGCCTCCGCACTCTGCTTGCTGGCCGACCACCACCTTCGGTTTGACATTGAAGGTCTTCAGCCACTGGCTGAAATGGGGCTTGATGCGGAGGAAGGCCTCGCACACGATGATAAACGCCGAGATGATGAGGATGAAATTGGGGGCCAGATCATGAATATCCAGCCCGTAGTACAACATGAGCCCGCGGACAAACGGGTGGAGGGGAAATCCCAGTCCGCAGACGAAATTGGTAAGAAAAACTACCCTCTCATGGGGTTTGGGCGTAGGGATGATTTGCCCTGCATCTGGCAGCCGGTGCGCGATATCCGCGGCCAGATATCCGGCTTCCTGTAACTTTGTGATGTTCTCCTCCATGACGGAGGATACCATCCACTTGCCTCCCGCTCCGGACATGCTTGGAGTGGTTTGAGAAGAAATACGCAAACTTGGGCTCCAGAGCTCGAGTGTGCGAGAATGGGTAAGCAAGGAGGAAGAAGGCGTGGGTAAAAAGAATGAATCCTAATCCCTTTATAAGGGCGGAATAGGCGATGCGCCTCCCCACTTTCCTGGCAAAATCGCTTATTCCCCAAGCGACGTAATTGATGGCGCGGTTGGGTTAGCACGTCCGTATTGATAAGAATCCCGTAATTAGGGGAACACGATCTCTGCTTTGACAAGACGTGTCAAGAAAACTGCCTCGCGATGTGTGCGGTGCTGGTTGAGAAAAACGGTTCGATAATGACTGGGCCATGGCGTGATGTCATGCTGCCAAAACGTGTCAGCAGATGAGATTTGTGGAAATATTATTCTCTCTACGGTGGTGTGTGGAACTTGTTTTGCAGAGCCGGACACTATCTCTGTGGTCAAAATCTTCCATGGAGTATTTAGAGGAGGAACCCGCCTTGCAATGTCGAAGACAATACTGCGCGCCGGACTCATCGTCATTGAAGCCTGGTTCAGGGGCTACTAAGGGAGTCCTGGATTAGGGGGTCTCTGGACAGCCGGACTATATCCTTTGGCCGGACTGTTGGACTATGAAGATACAAGATTGAAGACTTCGTCCCGTGTCCGGATGGGACTCTCCTTGGCGTGGAAGGCAAGCTAGGCAGTACGGATATGTAGATCTCCTCCCCTATAACCGACCTTGTGTAACCCTAGCCCCCTCCGGTGTCTATATAAACCGGAGGGTTTAGTCCGTAGGACAATCATACCATAGGCTAGCTTCTAGGGTTTAGCCTCTATGATCTCGTGGTAGATCAACTCTTGTAATACTCATATCATCAAGAACAATCAAGCAGGACATAGGGTATTACCTCCATCAAGAGGGCCCGAACCTGGGTAAACATCGTGTCCCTGCCTCCTGTAACCATCCGCCTTAGACGCACAGTTCGGGATCCCCTACCCGAGATCCACCGGTTTTGACACCGACAACATGGAACAATCAAAAATTATAGATACGTTGGAGACGTATCATTGACTGAACCTCCATTGTTGTGACAAAACCTCTTGGAACTATCTCCAAACAAAGTTCCTTGAGATCGTCAACTAACTCCTGCAGTAATCCACCGCTTACGAGGGTATTGACATAACTCTTCCAGCTCAAAGCGTTTGCTACGACATTGGCCTTTCCTGGATGATAATGCAGCTTCATGTCATAATCCTTTATAAGCTCCAACCATCTACTATGTCTGAGATTCAGCTCCTTCTGAGTGAAAATGTACTTCAAACTCTTATGATCCATGTACACATCGCAGCGGTTTCCAACAAGAAAATGTCTCTAGGTCTTGAGCGCATGCACTACAGCTGCTAACTCCAAATCATGTGTGGCATAATTCAACTCATGCAGTCGAAGCTATCGTGAGGCATATGAAACAACTCTTCCGTCCTGCATAAGTACTCCTCCAAGTCCTAAGCGAGAAGCATCGCAATACACTTGGAAATCCTTGCGTATATCAGGAAGAATCAGCACTGGGGCTGTAACCAAACGTTTCTTCAACTCCTGAAAACTGGCCTCACATTCATTCATCCATTTAAACTTAGTGTCCTTCTTCGACAACTCTGTCATAGGCTTCGCAATCTTGGAAAAGTTCTCAATGAATCTCCGATAATATCATGTGAGTCCAAGAAAACTGCGGATGTCTCCTACTGAGGTGGGGGACAACCAATCAGTGACTGACTGAACCTTGGTAGGGTCTACTGCTATACCCTCTCCTGATATAACATGCCCGAGAAATCCAACTTCCTTCAACCAAAACTCACATTTGCTGAACTTTGCAAATAGCTGATGTTCCCTGAGCTTCTCGAGAACTAAACGCAAATGCTCCTTGTGCTCCTCTTCATTCTTCGAGTATACCAAAATATCATCAATGAACACCACAACAAATTTATCCAGGAACTCCATGAACACTTTATTCATCATGCTCATGAAATAGGCATGGGCATTTGTCAATCCAAATGACATGACCGTGTGCTCATATAGCCCGTACCTTGTGGTGAAAGCTATCTTAGGTATATCCTGTTCTTGGATCTTCAGCTGGTGGTATCCTGATCGCAGATCGATCTTGGAGAATACTTTAGCTCCTTGCAGCTGGTCAAACAAATCGTTGATCATCGGTAGTGGGTACTTGTTCTTGATCGTCACTTCATTCAATGCACGATAATCAACAACCATTCTCAAAGATCCATCCTTCTTGTCAACCAAGAGCACTGGGGCTCCCCACGGTGATGAACTTCGTCGAATGTAACCTTTCTCCAATAACTCCTTAATCTGCTTCTTGATTTCCTCCAGATCATTTGCGGGAGTCCGGTATGGTCTCTTTGATATCGGTCTGGTGCCTGGCAACAGCTCTATCAAAAACTCAATGTCTCGATCTAGCGGCATGCTTGGTAGTTCCTAGGGAAATACATTTGGGTAATCCTTCACTACAGGCACTTCCTCCTGAACAACTCCTGAGAGGGAATTCACTTGGGTCCTCTTCGGCGCATGTCGTGACACATACTTAATCCGTTTACCCTCTAGGGTGGTGAGCAAAGTTGACTTACTGGCGCGATTGATGTTCCCTCCATACATCGATCACCAATCCATGCCTAGTATCACATCCAATCCTTGTGACTCCAGAATAATTAGGTCTGAGGGGAAAACATGCCTACCTATGGTCAATGGTACCTGAAAACATCCTTGGTTTGCCATATACTCCGCTCCTGGCGAGCTTACTAACATAGGTGTCTTAAGAACTTTGGTGGGCAACTTATACTTCTCCACAAACCCTCTCGAAATGTATGAATGTGATGCACTAGTATCAAAAAGAACGATTGCAGTAAATGACTTAACCAAAAAGTTACCTATAACTGCATCTAGCTGCTCTTCAACCTCCTCCACGCTAACATGGTTCACCTGCCCCCTATTCAAAGGGTTGGGCTTCTTCCCAGAGTTTCCATTTCCGTTGCCATTCTTCAACTAAGAACATTCATTGGCGTAGTGCCTAGTCTTCCCTCACTTGTAACAGGTGACATGACTCAGATCCTTTTTAGCGGGTGTTGCTGGGTTGGAACGGTTCTGGTTGCTGCTTGCTCCATTCCCATTTCCATTCTTGGGGCCACTATGATTATGCGAACTTCGTCCATTGTGGGTGTGGCCTCCATGGTTACGGGTATATCCTCCCGAGTTCGGGGTAAAACGAGGCTTCTGCAATGCTCTAGAATTATACTTCCCTTCTCCATACTTCCTTTTGCGGCTCTCTATCTGCTGCTTGCTTTCATCATAAGGGCTCGATCTACCAACTCCTGGTAGTTAGTGAATGTTACCACCATCAACTGCATACGCATCTCATCATTCAGCCCTTCCATAAACTTCTCCTGCTTTGCGGCATCTATGGCCACATCATCTAGGGCATAGCGGGCTAACTTGCTAAACTCATCCACGTACTGCCCTACAGTACGATTTCCCTGGTGTAACTTGCGAAACTCACGCTTCTTCATATTCATTGCTCCTGTAGAGACATGTGCAGTGCGGAATGCTTGTTGAAATTGATCCCAAGTAACATTGGCTATGGGGAACGTGGTTGTGTAATTCTCCCACCATGAGGCTGCAGGTCCAACCAGTTGGTGTGTGGCAAAGCGCACCTTCTCAGCATCTGTGCAACCTGCGGTGGTCAACTCTCTTCCAATCATGCGTAGCCAGTCATCAGCAACAATCGGCTCGGTGCTACTGGAAAACACCGGCGGATTCAACCTCAAGAAACGGGCTAAGTTGTCAACTGGAGGTGGTGGCGGTGGGTTGTTGTTGTTGTTGTTGTTGTTGTTGCCTTGGTTCTGGACTAGTAGCTGCATCAAGGCATTCTGCTGTTGGATCAACTGGGTGAGCTCCGGTGGGAAAACAAATCTAGGGTCACGTCTCGGAGGCATCTGATGGGTTTAGAGGGAAGAGATTAGAATAGAAAGGGGTCTAAGGAGAAATCCCTACCCATATGCACATGAGACACACACATTCATATCACACCACTCAATTCAAACAAAGGCATACAATTGATATAGCTACCATTACAAAGTACTCGAACTACAGTTATATACATGGGGGAATACTACTGATAATATAGTGGTCATCTAGAAATTTTGATCGGTGGAGGACTCCATGATATCCGCTCCAGCTTCATATTCGTAATCATCATCACTACAGTCTGGGTCAGAGTCGGTGTCGTCGATGATGATGTAGTCCTCGGGATGGTCGTCATCTCCTCCTGGCGCGGGGTTTCCCATGAATACTCCTAGCTTCTTCTTCAGATCTTCATTCTTCTCTAGTAGGACTGCAATTTCCTCTTCATATCCATCGCGTGTAGACTTGAGTTCCTCTTCTAGCTCCATGTTCCTGGTCATCACCTTCTTCAGGTCTATCATGTTGGCGCACATCTGGTTCTCCTGTCGATGAATGTGTTGGTTTAACTCCTGGATGTAGGCTGCAATGGACTTGTCCCTCCTGATGCTGATCATCTCCCATTGCTCATCTCGGCATCCACATATCTAGTAGATGGTGTCCTTAAGATACTTGTGGTAAACTTGGCCGATGCGTCCCATGGCGATGTGTGCTGCCATGCTCTTTCCTAGACTCCAGGTTGGTGCATCAAAGGAAAACTCTATGGGCTCAATCACTGGTATGAATGTTCTTCTTGGAACATGTACTCGAATGGTCCAGCGCTCTTCTTCCGGTAGAGTAGCGTTGTAGGTCCCGGTGAAGCTTGGTATTCCGATGTTCAGGTATCTAGTGGCCTCCTTCAAGTGTCGTCCAAAAGGGGTGTCTTCATCCAGTTGAGCAAACTTGTTCCTTGGGTCCGCCATCTATAGAGTGGAAAGTGGAGAAGAGTCAAAATAAAGTAGAGAAGAGTGTCCTATGGCTCATCTTGGTGGTCGCGTCCTATAGTCAGCGTGTGCTCTGATACCATCATGTAGCGATCTAACCTCAAACGGTCAAATCTCTGTGCATAAGTGTCATCCCTGCATCGGTAATGCTAACACACACAGTACTTGAAGGATTAATAACTGAGTGCAATCACACACTTATTACATCCAATGTCTCAAAAGAGAACTTACTACAATAATATGGCATAAGGCCATCTAAATAAGATAATGGCAGAAGCATCGAGATAAATGAGTCCATCAACTCCATCGGCATAGCTGAGTGCACGACAACGACCTAGTGCACCTTACTCTTCATCTGAAAAGTCTGCAACATAATACGTTGCAGCCTGAAACGGGTCACACATGGAATATGCTGGCAAAATAACACTATAGAGCAATGAACACGGTAAATGCTAACACTACATGCATATATGGCTGGTGGAGGCTCTGCGTTATCATGTTTCTGCAAAAAGCCAGTTTTTCCCTACTACAAAGGAATATAATTTATTTAACTACAAAGTTAGTTGATAAACATTGAGAATGGAAACCCCATATCAATCCCAATTAAATAGTAATTAACAACCCAGCAAAATTAATTTAGAGTGTTGAGATCACATCAATAATTCAAGAACCAGATACTCAAGATGTCCATAACCGGGAACACGGCTAACCATGATTAGTTTGTACACTCTGCAGAGGTTTGTAAACTTTTCCCCACAAGACTCGATCTCCTCCATTATATTTCTCGCACTGCATGGTGTTTGAGAAACGGATGACCGAGACGCAGTCTTTCCGAAGAGGTCACCTTAACTGATAGATAGGCCCGTACACCTACAATTCCCTACATCTGCTAGCCCATCATGGAAAGGTTTCCCACAACTTACTCAACTATGCCAGAGCCCATAATGGCTTGTGGCTACACATGAAAGTTTCTCGCATGAATGATCTTATGATCCCTTTGAGCCTGGGTGGTGAACCATAGGATGATCACGCGGATTCCCTGGGATCTCCTTGGACAACACTGGATTCCCCAGGTGCCCACAAACAATCGACCCAGAAGTGTATTAAAGTAGCCACCTTTGATAGACCCTTAGTTCATAATAATACTCACAACTGTCATGAATCTCTCAAACCAAACCACGTCTACGAGCATAGCATAGCAGTATAAGCATAACGTATTAACACCCAGGGTTTAAATAAAGGACAATAGGTTCTACCTCATCAACTACTTCCCAATACCCACAAGTTATCAAATACATGCAGTCTTTGAGGATTGAAAGTAATGCATAAAACTGGGTAATGAAGAAGTATGATCAAAGTGTTACTTGCCTTGATGATGATCTGCAAACCCTAGTGACTCGTAGTAGCACGCTTTGCACTCCGGAAATTCTACCACAAACAAACAATAGCATACATAAGCACTCAAGCATAGATGCAAGGGTAAAACTCATATGAGAAAGCCCAAATTGAAAGTTCAACTGAAGTGCTTCGATTTGCAAAAAGAATCAAGCAAATCGGAGCTACGAAACTCAAACTACGATCAAAAGTAGTTCGAATTCAAATCTGCTTGAAACCAAATTTTAAATTGTCAAAATCAAGTTCAAGTTTGTTAACTGGAAATAGGGGTTCAATACGAAGATTTTGGCGTTGGTTTCACTGGATTTGGATGAACGGTTAAAAATTTGCGAGGGTTTGAAGATCAGGGGCTAATATGCGATAAAAATAATCACGGGTAGGTCCCTGGCCAAAAAAAGATTAAAAAAAACCTAACTAACTTTCGTTCGTTAACAGAACCAAACGAATGAACGTGTTCGCGAACAGAAGCATTCGGGCGAACGTTCGCTAATTAGCGAAACCGAAACAAAAAACCGATCTAACCGATCCAAATGGAAACCCGAAAAAAACTGGGCGGCGGCGGCAGTTTTTACCGGTTCGTCGAAAAAGACCGGCGGCGGTGAGGTGGGATTCCGGAGGGGTGGTGCTCCAGCGGGGCAGCGGTGGTGCGGTGTCGGCGGGGTGGGGCGACGGCGTGGCGGCGGCGCGGCAAGCGGCAAGCAGCGGCGGTGGTGGCTGCGGCTGCTGCTACTGTTGCTGTGGAGGCGGCGGGCGGCGGCGGTGGTGGTGAGGGAGGGGGTCAGGGCTCCGGCTTTTAAAGCCTCAGGGGGGCGGCGGCGGTGGTGGTGAGGGAGGGGGTCAGGGCTCCGGCTTTTAAAGCCTCAGGGGGGCGGCGGCTTACGCAAGGGGGCGGCGGCGAGGAGTCCGGCTCGGACTCCTGTTGGGGTCCGGCGGCGGCACGGCGGGGAAGACGCGGTGGCGCGGACGGGCCGACTAGCTCAACTGGGCCTTCGGCCCAGTCGGGCTGGAACATTTTTTTTAATAAATTCCGCCAAAAAACAAAAAATCTAATAAATAATTAAAAAAATCTAAAAATGCCAAAAACAATGTTCACCGTCTAAATAAAATATTTAGAACAAAGTGAACATTTTTCTGGCCTAAAAATGCACATTTTTTTAATTCAAATAAAATAGCAATAAAATTCCAAATAAAATATTTATTTGATTTTAACATTTTTCCTCCAATATTCCCCTCTGATTTTGGAGAAGTCATTTTATCTCCACTCATTTATTTTTAATATTGGAAATATTTCATAGAGAAAAATTATTAAGATCAAAATGATCCTCTTTTCAAATTTGAGAAAATTCAAATATGAAAATAATGAAATCCCCAACTCTCTCTCTCTGTGTGTGTGGGTCCTTGAGTTGCTTAGGATTTCTTGGATCACAAACAAAATGTAAATAAAATATGATATGCATGATGACCGATGTATAACATCCAAATTGAAATTTGGGATGTTACAATTTCCCTCAAGGACGAGGGGAGGTAAGGAACTGCCATCTAGTTCTGCTTTAGATTCACCTTCTGTTATGAATAAACTTGCAACACCACCACATGCTATTAATTCTGATATGTCGCAAGTTATTGATGATGCTACTTCTACTATGAATGATGCTTATGATGATGCTAGTACCTTGCTTGATAATGATGATGTGCCACTTGGTGAATTTCTTGATGAACAAATTGCTAGAGTTATACAACATGATGTTGTTGAATCTCATGATGAGCTTGAAACTGAAACTCCTGAAACACCTGCTAGAACTAGCCTTCCTAGATATAAATTGCCTAAGGTACCGGAAGGTTATCTTTTGAGTGAAGAAGCAACTAGAGATATTCTTGCTTGTAATGATAGAGATGATCTAGGGAAATTATTACACAAGTGTAAAGAAAAATCTCTGAATGCTAGAATGAAATGTGATCCTAAGTTTGCTACTTCACCTATCTTTATTGATGACAAGGATTATGAATTCTATGTCGACCCGCAGTTAATTACTCTGGTTGAATCTGATCCTTTCCATGGTTATGAAACTGAAACTGTTGTGGCACATCTTACTAAGTTGAATTACATAGCCACTCTTTTTACACATGATGAGAAAACTCGCTATTACTTTATTCTCAAATTATTTCCTTTCTCATTAAAGGGTGATGCTAAAGCTTGGTACAATACTCTTGCTCCTGGTTGTGTGTGTAGTCCTCGGGATATGATTTATTACTTCTCTGAAAAATATTTTCCTGCTCATATGAAACAAGCTGCCTTACAGGAAATATTTCACTTTGCTCAAACTAAGGAAGAGAGTCTCCCACAAGCTTGGGGGAGGCTTTGCCAGTTACTTAATGCTTTGCCTAATCATCCTCTTAAGAAAAATGAAATACTTGATATCTTCTATAATGGACTAACCGATGCTTCTAGGGACTTCCTAGATAGTTGTGCTGGTTGTGTTTTCAGGGAACAAACTATTGCTCAAGCTGAAGAATTATTGAATAACATATTGAAAAATTATGATGATTGGACTATTCCTGAACCACCACCTAAACCCACTCTGAAGAAGAGGGGTATATTATATCTCAGTCCTGAAGATATGCAAGAGGCAAAGAAATCTATGAAGGAAAAAGGTATTAAAGCGGAGGATGTTAAAAATTTACCTCCTGTTGAAGAAATACATGGGCTTAATACACCACCAATGCCTAAGGTGGTAGAGGTAAATTCTCTTTTGAATTTTAATGATAATGATAATCCTCACAATATGCATCCTAGTCAATGCCTTTATGAGTTTGAAAACTACATTAGAAAACAAGATCACTTCAATGCAAATGTTATGAAACAATTGAAATATAATTCTGATATGATTGCTCGCTTGAGTGACTTGTTATTTAGAATATCAAATGATGTTAGAGGTGTTGGAAAACATGCTTCTATGGTTCAAACTCAATTAGAACAAGTTGCTAAAGCACAAAGAGAATTGCTTGATGAAATGAATCATAATATGCATGACCTTTGTTGTTAGAGTTGCAACTAGAGGAGGTAAAATGAGTCAGGAACCACTATATCCTGAGGGACACCCTAAAAGAATTGAACAAGATTCACAAAGAACTAAAACTAGTGCACCTAGTCCTTCTAGAAAGAAAAAGAAAAAGAAAAATGGTAGGACTTTGCACACTTCTAGTGAACCCGAAATAGAAAAACTTCCTGATAATGAAAATGAAATTTCTATCTCTGATGCTGAAACTCAATCTGGTAATGAACACTCACCTAATGATAATGAAAAAGATAATAGTGAGGTTCATGAAGACTCTCAACCAAATGATAAAGAACCAGATAATGATGTTGAGATAGAACCACCTGTTGATCTTGATAACCCACAACTGAAGAATAAAAGATATGACAAAAGAGACTTCATTGCTAGAAAACATGGTTAAGAAAGAGAACCGTGGGTTCAAAAACCTATGCCTTTTCCCCCAAGTCAACTAAAAAGAACGATGATGAATAATTTGAACGCTTTGTTGAAATGCTGAGGCCAGTCTTTTTGCGTACTCGCTTGACTGATATCTTGAGAATGCCTCCTTATGCAAAGTATACGAAAGACATCATCACAAATAAGAGAAAAATACAGGTAGCTGAAATCTCCACTATGCTTGCTAATTATACTTTCAAAGATGAACTACCTAAAAAACTTGGAGATCCGGGAATACCAACAATACCTTGCTCTATCAAAAAGAATTATGTGAAAACTGCTTTGTGTGATTTGGAGCTGGTGTTAGTGTTATGCCTTTCTCTTTGTATAAAAGACTTGACTTGAATTAACTCACACCTACTGAAATATCTTTGCAAATGGCTGACAAATCAACTGCCATACCTATCGGTATCTGTGAGGATGTGCCCGTTGTTGTTGCTAATGTTACTATTTTGACTGACTTTGTTATACTTGAGATGCTCAAGGACGACAACATGTCGATTATCCTTGGTAGACCCTTCTTGAATATTGCAGGGGCTATTATTGATTGCAATAAAAGCAAGGTCACTTTTCATATTAATGGCAATGAGCATACGGTGCACTTTCCGAAGAAACAATAAAAAGTGAATGGTATTAAATATTATTGCAAAATCTCCGACAATCACTATTGGAAGTTTTCAAGTACCTCTACCTGCTGTCAAAAAGAAGTATGAAATGCTTATTATTGGGGAAATGCATATCCCCATTGAGGTAACTTAGTGATTTACGAAAGTTCTTCAGTTTCATGCTAATCAAAAGTGGTTGTTAATAAGACTTGATCAACCTTATTAATGGATCATTTTTGAACGGTATGAAGTTGATGAATTTAGTAATCACTACTTTCTGTCCCTACCTTTTGTTTTCTGTTTTTATTAGTTAAATAAAATAAAGTGCCATCTATTGTATGTTTTCTGAATTTTCCGTGCAAAAAAATGACCCAAAAATAAAAGTTCTTAGAATGCCCTAAAGATTGAATATGATATTTTACGAATACTTGAGAATTTTTTGTGCAATAAACATCAGAGGGAGGTGCACCAGGTGGCCACAACCCACCTGGGCGCGCCAGCACCTCCAGGCGCGCCCGGGTGGGTTGTGGTCCCCATGTGGGCCCCCCTCACTTACCTCTTCATACCACATCATCACTTAGCTCTAGAAAAAAATCCCCATTGCTCTCTCTCTCTCTGCTGTGTTCTTGAGCTCAAACCCACGGATTTCGATCTCTTTGCTCGAAGCTCCGTTTCCGAAACTCTTCCGGGGGAATGTTGCTTGGTATGTGACTCCATCATTTGTCTAATTAGTTTTTATTTTAGTGACTTATACTTTAAATAATTAGTTACTCTTCGTGCTGCTATAGATGTGCTTGCATGATGAATTCTTAGTGTTCTAAGTAGTTTGAATTCTTGCTATGGCCTCTATGTATTCCTATGAGTAGTTGCTATCAATCTTACAAAGTTTTGTTGATAAATTTTTGCCACTCTAAAATTTTTGTTTTTAAAAAATTGTACGCGGACATGATGAACCTATTTGGAAGGATTTCTTCGAGGAGACGATCCTCGTGGGCATCTTCTAGTGACAGTTCCGCCCATTGGTCTTATGTTGAATCAAGTGAAAGTTCCACACGGGATGCCGCCACCAAGACATGTTTATGGCCTAGCGATGAATATATGGTGCATGTGGGCATTAAGGAGGAATTTGAAAAATATGTTCACAATGTCGGCCTCGGTCCCTACCTATCAGCTAAGTGTGTACAACACCACCTTCTCACTGAATCATTTGTCAAAGGATTTAAATATTTTCCATGTGAGTCTAGGGTGTCGTTTATGTTTTATGGTAATCCTTATACTATCCCAGTAGATAATTTTACTTACCATTGCAAACTTCCATTTTGGGGTTCGCTTGATGAGTCACCAACAGTTGAGTATGAGTCTTTATTGACTAGCATGTGCTACGGCGAAAATAGGGGAGTGAGACAAGGAAGAATAAAGAGCATTCACTTTCTCGCAATTCAGTATTTTGCATTGTTTAACGGGAAATGCATAGTAGGCAAGCAAGACTGTAGCATACTTTGTGCGCCAGACTTGGGCCTCCTTCACACCGCTCACTCTGGTGAAAGGAATTATAACCTTGGAGCGATTGTTGCACGCAGACTTCAGCACAATGCTTAAAGTGGCTGGTTCTATGGTGGAATTTATGCCACACACCTAGCACGAGAGGTGGGTGTCTCACCTTTGCCCTTTGATCCTATCCTATCCACTCGGTATTTATATTTTGATGCCTTGAAAGATCATAAAATTCTCAAGGGAATGGCTGATAACTTCACTTATAATTTGTTGTTTAACCAATCACATGTTGTGGACACATATTTGCCTGCGCCTGCTCTCTTTGATTATCACTACAAAACCAATACCGTTACTTTTGCTATCATTACCGCTACTATCATATTACTTGCTACTAAATACTTTAATGTAGATATTAAGTTTCCAGGTGTGGTTGAATTGACAACTCAGCTACTAATACTTGAGAATATTCTTTGGATCCCCTTGTGTCGAACCAATAAATTTGGGTTGAATACTCTACCCTCGAAAACTGTCGTGGTCCCCTATACTTGTGGGTTATCAGGACTATTTTCTGGCGCCGTTGCTGGGGAGCATAGCTCTATTATTTGAGTCACTTGGGATTTATATCTGCTGATCACTATGAAGAACTTGAAAGATAAAAGAACCAAGATTTTTCCCTCAACAACAAGGGGAGGTAAGGAACTGCCATCTAGCTCTACACTTGATTCACCTTCTATTTTGAGTAAACTTGCGACACCTACTCCTTCTATTCATTCTGATATGTCGCATGTTATTGATGATGCCAATTCTGCTTTGCATGATACTTATGATGAAACTACTTCTATGCTTGATAATATTGTGCCACTAGGTGAATTTCTTGATGAACAACTTGCTAGGGTTAGAGAGAATGAAATTATTGAAACTGATAATATTGATGAAAGTGATGATGAAGATTCTCCCCCTAGATATGAATTGCCTGTTGTTCCTGAGGGTTATGTTATGGATGAAGAAACTGCTAGAGACTTCTTAGCTTGCAATGATAGATATGATCATAAGAAATTATTAGTTAAGCTTAAATAAAAGTCTTTGAATGCTAGAATGAAATATGACCCTGCTTTTGCTACTTCACCTATCTTTATTTCCGATAAGTATTATGATTTCTCTGTCGACCCTAAGTTAATTACTTTGGTTGAATCTGATCCTTTTTATGGCTATGAATCTAAAACTGTTGTGGCACATCTTACTAAATTAAATGATATAGCCACCCTCTTCACTAATGATGAGAAAACTTGCTATTACTTTATCCTTAAGTTGTTTCCGTTCTCATTAAAGGGTGATGCTAAAACATGGCTTAATTCTCTCGATCTGGTTGTGTGCATAGTCCCGAGGATATGATTTATTACTTCTCTGCTAAATATTTCCCCACTCATAAGAAACAAGCTGCCTTAAGGGAAATATATAATTTTGTGCAAATTGAAGAAGAGAGTCTCCCATAATCTTGGGGGAGGCTTCTCCATTTACTTAATGCTTTGCCTGATCATCCTCTCAAGAAAAATGAAATACTTGATATCTTTTATAATGGACTAACTAATGCTAATAGAGACCACCTAGATAGTTGTGCTGGTTGTGTTTTCAAGGAAAGAACTGTCGATCAAGATGAATTTCTATTGAATAATATGTTGAGTAATGAAAATTATTGGACACTTCCTGAACCAACTCCTAAGCCAACTCTGAAGAAAAGGGGTATTCTATTTCTCAATCTGGAAGATATGCAAGCGGCAAAGAAATCAATGAAAGAAAAAGGTATTAAAGCTGAAGATGTTAAGAATTTACCACCTATTGAAGAAATGCATGGTCTTGATAACCCGACATAGGTAGTAAAGGTAAATTCTCTCTATAGATTTGATAAATGTGAATTCCCATCTACTAAGTTTTCTATCCAATGCTTGGATGAGTTTGATAATTTTATGGTTAAACAAGAAGAATTCAATGCTTATGTTGGTAGACAATTGAAACGAAATGCTTATATGATTGAACACTTGAGTGATTATATGTCTAGAGTTAAAGGTGAACTTAAACTCATTAGTAAACATGCTTCTATGGTTACCACTCAAGTAGAACAAGTACTTAAAGCTCAGAATGATTTGCTCCATGAATTAAATAATAAGAAAAATGATCATGTTGTTAGAGTTATGACTAGAGGGGGTAAAATGACTCAGGAACCTTTGTAACCTGAGGGCACCCTAAGAGAATTGAGCAAGATTCTCAGAGAACTAATGTTGATGCACCTAGTTCTTCTAAGAAGAAGAAAAACAAAAATGATAGGACTTTGCATGCTTCTAGTGAACCTGTTGTTGACACACCTAAGAACCCCAATGATATTTATATTTCTGATGCTGAAACACAATCTGGTAATGAACATGAACCTAGTGATAATATTAATGATGATGTTCATTGATACGTCCATTTTGCATCATGCTTTTATATCGATATTTATTGCATTATGGGTTGTTATTACACATTATGTCACAATACTTATGCCTATTCTTTCTTATTTTACAAAGAATGCCGGTAGCTGGGATTCTGGGCTGGAAAAGGAACAAATATTAGAGACCTATTCTACACAGCTCCAAAAGTTCTGAAACTTCACGGAAGACGTTTTTAGAATATATAAAAAATACTGGGCGCAAGAAGTTCACCAGGGGGGCCACACCCTGCCCACGAGGGTGGGGGCGCGCCCTACCCCCTGGGCGCGTCCCCATACCTCGTGGGCCCCCTGGTGGCTCTCCGATGTCCATCTTCTGCTATATGAAGTCTTTCGATGAGAAAAAAATAATAAGCCATCTCCTCGGACGAAACTCCGCCGCCATGAGGCGCAACCTTGGCGGATCCAATCTAGGGCTCCGGTAGAGTTGTTCTATCGGGGAAACTTCCCTCCGGGAGGGGGAAATCATCGCCATCGTCACCACCAACACTCCTCTCATCGGGAGAGGGCAATCTCCATCAACATCTTCACCAGCACCATCTCCTCTCAAAACCCTAGTTCATCTCTTGTATCCAATTCTTGTCTCCAAGTCCGGGGTTGGTACTAATAGGTTGCTAGTAGTGTTAACTACTCCTTGTAGTTGATGCTTGTTGGTTTATTTGGTGGAAGATCATATGTTCAGATCCTATATGCATATTAATACCCCTCTGATTATGAACATGATTATGCTTTGTGAGTAGCTATGTTTGTTCCTAAGGACATGGGAGAAGTCTTGCTATTAGTAGTCATGTGAATTTGGTATTTGTTCGATATTTTGATGAGATGTATGTTGTCTCTCCTCTGGTGGTGTTATGTGAACATCGACTACATGACACTTCACCATTATTTGGGCCTAGAGGAAGGCATTGGGAAGTAATAAGTAGATGATGGGTTGCTAGAGTGACAGAAGCTTAAACCCTAGTTTATACGTTGCTTCGTAAGGGGCTGATTTGGATCCATATGTTTCATGCTATGGTTAGGTTCACCTTAATACTTTTGTTGTAGTTGTGTATGCTTGAAATAGAGGTTAATCATAATTGGGATGCTTGTCCAAGTAAGGACAGTACCCAAGCACCGGTCCACCCACATAACAAATTATCAAAGTACCGAACGCGAATCATATGAACGTGATGAAAACTAGCTTGACGATATTCCCATGTGTCCTCGGGAGCGCTTTACATCATATAAGAGTTTGTCCAGGCTTGTCCTTTGCTACAAAAGGATTGGGCCACCTTGCTGCACTTTATTTAATTTTGTTACTTGTTACTCGTTACAAATTATCCTATCACAGAACTATCTGTTACCACTTATTTCAGTACTTGCAGAGAATACCTTGCTGGAAACCGCTTATCATTTCCTTCTGGTCCTCGTTGGGTTCGATACTCTTACTTATCGAAAGGACTACGATAGATCTCCTATACTTGTGGGTCATCAAGACTCTTTTCTGGCGCCGTTGCCGGGGAGTGAAGCGCCTTTGGTAGGTGGAATTTGTAAGGAAAAATTTATATAGTGTGCTGAAATTTACTGTCACTTGTTACTATGGAAAGTAATCCTCTAAGGGGCTTGTTCGGGGTATCTTCACCCCGACCAGTAGAGCAAAGAGTTGCTCCTCAACCTACTGAACGTACTGAAAATGAAAATGTCTACTTTGAAATTCCTTCGGGTATGATAAAAAACTGCTAGCTAATCCTTTTGTAGGAGATGGAACATTACATCCTGATGAGCACCTAATATATGTGGATGAAGTTTGTGGATTATTTAAGCTTGCAGGTGTACCCGGAGATGTTGTTAAGAAGAAGGTCTTCCCTTTATCTTTGAAGGAAGATGCATTGACATGGTATAGGCTATGTGATGATACGAGGTCATGGAACTACAAACGATTGAAATTGGAATTTCATCAGAAGTTTTATCCTATGCATCTTGTTCATCGTGATCGCAATTATATATATAATTTTTGGCCTCGTGAAGGAGAAAGCATCACTCAAGCTTGGGGGAGGCTTAAATCAATGTTATATTCATGCCCCAATCATGAGCTCTCAAGAGAGATGATTATTCAAAATTTATATGCTCGGCTTTCTGATAAGAATCGCACCATGCTCGATACTTCTTGTGCTAGCTCTTTTATAACGAAGACTATTGAATTCAAATGGGATTTATTGGAAATAATTAAACGCAACTCTAAAGATTGGGACCTCCACGAAGGTAAGGAGTCAGGTATGACACCTAAGTTTAATTGTGTTAAATCTTTTATGGATACTGATGTTTTCCGTAAATTTAGCACTAAATATGGACTTGACTCTGAGATAGTAGCTTATTTCTGTGAATCTTTTGCTACTTATGTTGATCTCCCCAAGGAGAAGTGGTTTAAATATCATCCTCCCATAGAAGTAAAAGTAGCTGCACCTATTAAAGTTGAAGAAAAGACTGTCACTTATAATGATCGTATTGTTCCAACCGCTTATGTTGAGAAACCACCTTTTCCTGTTAGGATAAAGGATCATGCTAAAGCTTCAACACTGGTTCGTAAAAGCAATATTAAAACGTATACACCTCCTGAGCAAATTAAAGTTGAACCTGATATTGCTATTGTTAAAGATCTCTTGTCTGATAATATTGATGGGCATGTTATTCATTTCCTTGATGAGACTTGTAACATCCCAAATTTTCAATTTGGAATGTTATACATTAGATCATCATGGATATCATATTTTATTTTGCATTTTGGTTGATCCTAGAAATTCTACGCAACTCAATGACCCACGGAGAGAGTTGGGGATTTCGTTATTTTCATATTTCAGTTCTCTCAAATTTTGAGAATAGGATCATTTGATTTTATTTATTTTATCGTCAATTATTTCTATTACAAAAATATGAGAGAGGGAATAAAATGACTTTCCCAAAATAAAGAAATATTGAGGATTTAATAAAAAAATCAAATAAGATTTTATTTCGGAGTTTTTCGGTGTTCTATTTGAATTTAGGAAAAATGTGTGTTTTTCAAAATTGCATTTAGGGCCCAAATAAATGTTCACCTCGTGCGGCTTGATTTTAGAAGCCCGTGAAAATTTATTTCAGAATTTTTGGAGTCCGTTTAGTATTTATTTTTGTTTTTCTTCCGAGCGGAATAATTAAAAAAAAGAACCGACTTCGGGCCGTACCCGAGCGGGACACCGCCCGGGGGCAGCCTTTAAATAGCGCCGGCCCGAGCCGCCCCAGCCCATCAGCCCCGCCTCGATCCGCGTGCGCCGCTGGAGCCGCCGCCACCGCCGACGACGATCCCGCCGCCCAAGGTTCGTCGCGCCTCGTTTCCCGTGCCGAAAAAAATTGGCGTTCGTCATTTTTCTTTTTCTCGGATTAAATCCGCGATTTTTCTGATCGCGATTCCTGATCCGATTTTCGTTTTAGTTTAATTTTTCGCTCGTTTATCGGAATCAGGCGATTCAAGCGCCTAGGGATTCGTCTCGAAACCCTCTATCCGTTTAACCAACTTAAACAAGATTTTGCTACTATAAAATTTGCTTTAGATCCAGATTAGTAGAACGAAGTTGTTTTCTTTCGCCGTTTGTCTATCGTTGCTTCGTTCGATTTGATTCTTTTTGCCAACCGGAGTTCTTAAGTTGAACCTTCTGGTTGGATCTCTTATTTGAGTTTTACCTGTGCATTAGATGAGTACTTATTGTATGATTGTTTGTTTGTCTGCGATAGAGTACCCGGAGTGCACCGCCTGTTATTTCGAATCGTTAGGTTTCGCGGATCATCAGCAAGGCAAGTAATACTTTGATCATACCTTTTCTACTACCCAGTTTTATTGCATTAGATCAATCCTCACACATTGCATGATTAGGATCTAATTAAATTGTGGGATGGGAAGTAGATGAGGTAGTACCTATTACCTGTTTATTTTCAAACCTTTGGGAGTTACCTCTATGTTTGCTTATTATGCCATGCTATGCTAGTAGACGTGGATTGGGTGAGTGAAATCCATGACAGATGTGAGATTGTTAATTAATGGTTTATCTAAGGTGGCAACTTAAACACACATCTGGGTGGATTGAGGCACCTGGGTATTCCAGGACTTGCCTGTTTTCTTTTGGACCGCCACCCAGGCTCAAAGGGATCATGAGACTATTCATACTAGAAACTTCCGTGTGCAGCCACAAGCTATTATGGGCTCTAGCATAGTTGACTAAGTCGTGCGAACTCTTATAGTGGTAGACTAGTAGATGTAGGGGATGTAGGTGGTACGGTCTACCCGGTCGTAAGGTGCTAGCGCTTCTGAAAGACTATGTCTCGGTCATCCGTCTTCTCAAACACCATGTAGTGCGAGAAACCAAACGGAGGCGATCGAGTCTTGTGGGGAAAAGTGCGCAAACCTCTGCAGAGTGTAATAAACTAATCATGGTTAGCCGTGTCCCCAGTTATGGACATCTTGAGTATCTAGTACCTGGATTTTCATGTGAATCTCAACATGTTACTCTAAATTAATTTTGTTGGGTTATGTTTAATGATGATGCTTAATTGGGATTGAGAATGCTGTCAACCATTCTCAATGTTGAAAAACCACCATGATAGTAATTAAATTTTATTCCTTTGTAGTTGGGAAAAATTGGCTTGACACAGAACTGTAACCATAGAGCTTTCCACCAGCCAAATATGCATCTAGTATAGCCGTTTCATTCCATTACTCTCTATGTGTTACCTTGCCAGCATATTCCATGTGTTGACCCATTTCGGGCTACAACTTTAATGTTGCAGACTTTTCAGACGACCATTGAGGAGTTTTTAGGTCGTGGTTCTACACTCAGTGATGCCGTTGGAGTTGATGGACTCACTTATCTTCCAAGCCTTCCGTTGTTATCGTTATTAGATGGCCTTAAGCCATACTTATTGTAATAAGTTCTCTTTTGAGACACTCGATGTAATAAGTGTGTGATTGCTACTCTGTTATAAATCCTCCGAGTACTGTGTGGTGTCAGCATTACTGATCCAGGGATGACACCGGAGCACAGAGATCAGACTGTTTGAGGTCTGGTCGCTACAGAGATGGTATCAGAGCACACGCTGACTGTAGGACACGACCACTAAGCTAAAGACCTAGATCACTATTCACCCTCTTCTCTTCTGACCTCTCATCCTTTCTACTCTTTGGGATGGCGGATGCAAGGAACAAGTTCACACAACCGGATGAAGATACACCCTTTGGACGCCACTTGAAGGAAGTCAGTAGATACCTGAATATAGGAGTACCAAGCATCACGGGAACCTACAACGCCACTTTACCTGAAGAAGAGCGCTGGGTGATTCAAGTTGAAGTTCTAGGAAGGACGTTCATGCCAGTCACTGAGCCCATAGAGTTTTCTTTTGATGCACCAACTTGGAGTCTAGGAAAGAGCATGGCAGCTCACATCGCCATGGGACGCATTGGAGAAGTCTACCACAAGGATCTCAAGGATACTATCTACCAGATTTGTGGGCGCCGAGATGAACACTGGGAGATGATCAGCACCAGGAAGGATAGATCAATTGCAGCTTTTATCCAGGAGCTAAACCAGCACATTCGACAACAGGAGAACCAGATGTGCGCCGACATGATAGATCTGAAGAAGGCTAAGACTAGAATCAAGGAACTGGAGGAAGAACTCAAGGCTACACGTGAAGATTATGAGGAGGAAATTGAAGTATTGGTGGAGAAGAATGACGACCTGATCAAGAAGATTGGAATAATTATGGGAGACCCTACGCCAGTAGATGAAGACGAAGAACCTCAGGAAATTAGCCCGGAAGACTACATCATCATCGACGGCACCGACTCGGAAGCAGATAGTAGCGATCATGACTATGTTGATGAAGCTGGAGCAGATATCATGTAGTCAACGACCGTAGAATATTTCTAGTAGACCACCTCATCAGTAATAGTAGTCCACCATGTAAATATAGTAGTCCGAGCACTTTTGCGATAGATAGATCGATTGTATGCCTTTGTTTGATTGAATGAAGTGAATTGTTTGCTTTTGCCTCATGTGCATATGGGTAGTGTTTTCTCTTTAGAACCCCTCTATTCTTATATCTCATCTTTTCTAAACCCTCAGATGCCTCCGAGACGTGACCTCGGATTTACCTTTCCACCGGAGCTCACCCAGTTGATCCAGCAGCAGAACACATTGATGCGGTTACTAGTCCAGAATCAGAATCAGGGGAACAACAACAACCCACCACCACCACCACCTGTTGACCACTTAGCCCGTTTTTTTAGGATGAATCCGCCGGTGTTTTCTAGTAGCACCGAGCCGATAGTAGCAGATGATTGGCTCCGCAAGACAGCTAGGGAGTTGACCACAGCAGGATTTATGGATGCGGAGAAGGTGAAGTTTGCCGCACATCAGCTAGAAGGACCAGCAGCATCATGGTGGGAGAATTTCACAGCCACTTTCCCAGTTGACACTGTCACATGGGACCAGTTTCAGTAGGCTTTTCGTACTGCACACGTTTCAGCAGGAGCTATGGCCATGAAGAAGCGTGAGTTCGCAACTTGCGCCAAGGAGGAAGGACAGTTGGCCAGTATGTGGAGGAATTTAGTAAGCTAGCACGTTATACCCCAGATGACGTTGCTATGGATGCAGCTAAGCAGGAGAAGTTTCTAGAAGGACTGAATGATGAGTTGAGCATGCAGTTGATGGTAGCAACCTTCAACAACTACTAGGAGTTGGTAGATCGTGCTCTTATGATTGAAGGGAAGCAGCAGCAGATTGAGAATCGCAAGAGGAAGTATGGACAAGGAAAATATAATTTAGGAGCTCAGCAGAAGCCACGTTTTACCCCTAGACCGGGAGGACATTTTCAGCATACCCATGGAGGAGGTAGCTCGCACAATCACAATGGCACCAAGAATGGTAATGGCAATGGAGGAAGCAACGGCCAGAACCGCACCAACCCCTCAACCCCAGCCAAGAAGGACCTGAGCCAAGTCACTTGTTTTAAGTGTCAGAAGACCGGACATTATGCCAATGAATGTCCTGAAGGCCAAAATGGCAATGGAATTTCTGGGAAGAAGCCGAACCCTTTCAACAGGGGATAGGTGAACCACGTTAGCATGGACGAGGTTGAAGCTCAGCCCGATGCAGTAACAGGTAAGTTTTTGGTGAAGTCATTTACTGCACTCGTTCTTTTTTATACTGGTGCATCGCATTCATACATCTCAAGGGGATTTGTGGATAAGTATAACCTACCAACCCAAGCCCTTAGGTCACCCATGTTAGTAACCTCGCCCGGAGCAGAGTATGTGGCTAGTGTATGGTGTGATCGGTTACCATTATGGATTGGTAACTATGTTTTTCACTCAGACCTAATAGTATTGGAATCTCAAGGATTGGATGTGATATTAGGCATGGATTGGTTATCAAAGTATGAAGGGAATATTGAATGTGCTAGTAAGTCAATTTTTCTTACCACCCCAGAAGGGAGAAGGATCAAGTATGTATCCCGGCATGTACCAAAGAGGACTCAAGTAAATTGCTTAACAGGAGTTGTGCAAGAGGAAGTACCAGTGGTAAGGGATTTCCCTGATGTATTTCCAGAGGAGTTGCCAGGCATGCCACTGAATAGAGATATTGAGTTTTTGATTGAGCTATTGCCAGGCACAGGTCCAATATCAAAGAGACCATATAGGATGCCAGCAAAGGATTTGGTGGAAATTAAGAAGCAGATTAAAGAGTTACTGGATAAGGGATATATTCGCCCAAGTTCTTTGCCTTGGGGATCGCCAGTACTTCTAGTGGAGAAGAAGGATGGATCATTAAGGATGGTTGTTGATTATCGAGGATTGAATGAAGTAACGATCAAGAACAAGTACCCGCTACCAATGATCAACGATCTGTTTGATCGATTGCAAGGAGCTAAGGTATTTTCCAAGATCGATCTGCGATCAGGATACCACCAGTTGAAGATTCAAGAACAGGATATTCTGAAGACAGCTTTTACCACCAGGTATGGGCTGTGTGAGTATACTGTTATGTCATTTGGTCTGACTAACGCACCTACCTATTTTATGAACATAATGAACAAAGTGTTTATGGAGTTTTTGGATAAGTTCGTCGTAGTGTTCATTGATGATATCCTGGTTTATTCGAAGAATGAAGAGGAACATAAGGAGCATTTGTGTTTGGTACTTGGAAAGCTCAGAGAACATCAATTATATGCCAAGTTCAGCAAATGTGAGTTTTGGTTGAAGGAAGTAGGATTCCTCGGACATGTTATATCTGGAGAAGGTATAGCAGTAGAACCCGCTAAAGTTGAAACCGTGACCAAGTGGGAAGCCCCAACAACAGTTGGAGAGATCCGGAGTTTCCTTGGACTCGCAGGATACTACCGGAGATTTATTGAGAATTTCTCAAAGATTGCGAAACCTATGACTGAGTTGTTGAAGAAAGATACCAAGTTCATATGGACAGAGGAATGTGAGGCTAGTTTCCAGGAATTGAAGAAACATTTGGTTACCTCACCAGTGTTGATTTTGCCAGACTAGACCAAACATTATGAGGTGTATTGTGACGCTTCACATCGAGGACTTGGAGCAGTGCTTATGCAGGAAGGGAGAGTTGTTTCATATGCCTCAAGACAACTGAAGCCTCATGAGTTGAATTATGCTACGCATGATTTGGGGTTAGCAGCCGTAGTGCATGCATTTAAAACATGGAGACATTTTCTCATTGGAAACCATTGTGAGGTGTACACGGATCATAAGAGTTTGAAGTACATTTTCACACAGAAGGAGTTAAATATCAGACAAAGGAGATGGTTGGAACTTATCAAGGATTATGATATGAAATTGCATTATCACCCCGGAAAGGCTAATGTAGTAGCTGACGCATTAAGCCGTAAGAGCCATGTCAATACGTTAATGACGGGAGGAATACCAAGGGAGTTAGCCGAAAATCTTCGTGAACTATGTTTAGAAATAGTTCCGAGAGGCTATGTAGCATCATTGGAGATTCAGTCCACTTTGATGGATAAAATCAGGGAAGCTCAGAAAGCTGACAAAGAGATTGCCGCTATAAAGGAGAAACTGAGCAAAGGAAAAGCTAAAGGATTTCGTGAGGATGAGCACGACACTCTATGGTTTGAAGACCGTGTTTACGTGCCCAATGACCCGGAGATCAGGAAGTTGATACTGCAAGAGGCACATGACTCACCGTATTCAATTCACCCAGGAAATACCAAGATGTATCTGGATTTGAAGGATATTTTCTGGTGGGCCGGAATGAAGAAGGATATAGCGGAGTATGTAGCAGTTTGTGATGTATGTTAAAGAGTAAAGGCAGAGCATCAGAAGCCAGCAGGATTGTTACAACCATTGCCGATACCCGAATGGAAGTGGGATAAGCTAGGCATGGATTTTATCATGGGATTACCCAGGACTCGTTCAGGCTATGACTCGATTTGGGTTGTAGTTGATCGATTGATGAAAGTAGCTCATTTCATCCCAGTAAAGACCACTTATACCAGTGCTAAGTTGGCAAAGATATACATGACCAAGATCGTATGTCTGCATGGAGTTCCAAGGAGTATCATATCAGATAGAGGAACCCAGTTTACCTCAAAGTTCTGTAAGCAGTTGCACGAAACTTTGGGAACCAGGCTAGAATTCAGTACAGCTTTTCATCCACAGATAGATGGACAGACCGAGAGAGTCAATAAGATTTTGGAGGATATGCTGAGAGCTTGTGCGCTAGATTATGGATCTAGTTGGGATGATAATTTGCCATATGCAGAGTTCTCTTACAACAACAGTTACCAAACCAGTTTAAAGATGGCCCCTTCCGAAGCCTTGTATGGAAGGAGGTGCAGGACACCGTTGTCATGGGACGAAGTTGGAGACCGCCAGTTTTTTTGGTCCTGACTTGATTAAAGAGTCTGAACATAAGGTGAAGCTGATTCGCGATAGGCTCAAGGTAGCCCAGTCCATACAGAAAAGTTATACAGATTCTAAACGCAAGGAGACAGTTTACGAAGTCGGAGACAGAGCTTATCTTCGAGTATCTCCACTTCGGGGAACAAAGCGTTTTGGAGTTAAAGGGAAGCTAGCACCACGATTTGTAGGACCATATCGAGTTTTGGAGAGTATGGGAGAAGTGGCCTACAAGTTGGAGTTGCCCGAAGGATTGTCAGGAGTACATGATGTGTTCCATGTTTCTCAGTTAAAGAAATGTCACGCGGAGATGGCCGATATACTGTTGAGAGACACAGTGCCTTTGGAAACTATTCAGTTGGATAACGATTTGACGTACGAGGAGAAACCAATTAAGATCCTCGAATTTGCCAGTCGAGTCACTCGTAGCAAGGTTATCAAGTTTTGCAAAGTTCAGTGGAGCCACCACACGGAGGACGAAGCCACTTGGGAGCGAGAGGAAGATTTGCTCAAAGACCACCCTAACCTATTTTCTAGCCAACCCGAATCTCGAGGGCGAGATTCATCTTAAGGGGGGTAGGTTTGTAACATCCCAAATTTTCAATTTGGAATGTTATACATTAGATCATCGTCATGCATATCATATTTTATTTTGCATTTTGGTTGATCCTAGAAATTCTACGCAACTCAATGACCCATGAAGAGAGTTGGGGATTTCGCTATTTTCATATTTGAGTTCTCTCAAATTTTGAGAATAGGATCATTTGATTTTATTTATTTTATCGTCAATTATTTCTATTACAAAAATATGAGAGAGGGAATCAAATGACTTTCCCAAAATAAAGAAATATAGAGGATTTAATAAAAAAATCAAATAAGATTTTATTTTAGAGTTTTTCGGTGTTTTATTTGAATTTAGGAAAAATGTGCGTTTTTCAAAATTGCATTTAGGGCCCAAATAAATGTTCACCTTGTGCGGCTTGATTTTAGCAGCCCGTGAAAATTTATTTCGGAATTTTTGGAGTCCGTCTAGTATTTCTTTTTATTTTTCTTCCGAGCGGAATAATTAAAAAAATGAACCGACTTCGGGCCGTACCCGAGCGGGACACCGCCCGGGGGCAGCCTTTAAATAGCGCTGCCCCGAGCCGCCCTACCCCATCAGCCCCGCCTCAATCCGCGCGCGCCGCCTGAGCCGCCACCGCCGACGATCCCGCCGCCCGAGGTTTGTCGTGCCTCGTTTTCCGTGCCGAAAAAAATTTCAGCGTTCGTCGTTTTTCTTTTTCTCGGATTAAATCCGTGATTTTTCTGATCGCGATTCCTGATCCGATTTTCGTTTTAGTTTAACTTTTCGCTCGTTTATCGGAATCAGGCGATTCAAGCGCCTAGGGATTCGTATCGAAACCCTCCATCCTGTAAAATTTGCTTTAGATCCAGATTAGTAGAACGAAGTTGTTTCTTTCGCCGTTTGTCTTTCGTTGCTTCGTTCGATTTGATTCTTTTTGCCAACCGGAGTTCTTAAGTTGAACCTTCTGGTTAGATCTCTTATTTGAGTTTTACCTGTGCATTAGATGAGTACTTATTGTATGCTTGTTTGTTTGTCTGTGATAGAGTACCCGGAGTGCGCCACCTGTTACTTCGAATCGTTAGGTTTCGCGGATCATCAGCAAGGCAAGTAACACTTTGATCATACCTTTTCTACTACCCAGTTTTATTGCATTAGATCAATCCTCACACATTGCATGATTAGGATCTAATTAAATTGTGGGATGGGAAGTAGATGAGGTAGTACCTATTACCTGTTTATTTTCAAACCTTTGGGAGTTACCTCTACGTTTGCTTATTATGCCATGCTATGCTAGTAGACGTGGATTGGGTGACTGAAATCCATGACAGATGTGAGATTGTTAATTAATGGTTTATCTAAGGTGGCAACTTAAACACACATCTGGGTGGATTGAGGCACCTGGGTATTCCAGGACTTGCCTGTTTTCTTTTGGACTGCCACCCAGGCTCAAAGGGATCATGAGACTATTCATACTAGAAACTTCCGTGTGCAGCCACAAGCTATTATGGGCTCTAGCATAGTTGACTAAGTCGTGCGAACTCTTACAGTGGTAGACTAGCAGATGTAGGGGATGTAGGTGGTACGGTCTACTCGATCATAAGGTGCTAGCGCTTCAAAAAGACTATGTCTCGGTCATCTGTCTTCTCAAACACCATGTAGTGCGAGAAACCAAACGGAGGCGATCGAGTCTTGTGGGGAAAAGTGTGCAAACCTCTGCAGAGTGTAATAAACTAATCATGGTTAGCCGTGTCCCCGGTTATGGACATCTTGAGTATCTAGTACCTGGATTTTCATGTGAATCTCAACATGTTACTCTAAATTAATTTTGTTGGGTTATGTTTAATGATGATGCTTAATTGGGATTGAGAATGATGTCAACCATTCTCAATGTTTAACAACCACCATGATAGTAATTAAATTTTATTCCTTTGTAGTAGGGAAAAATTGGCTTTACGCAAAACTGTAACCATAGAGCTTTCCACCAGCCAAATATGCATATAGTATAGCCGTTTCATTCCATTACTCTCTATGTGTTACGTTGCCAGCATATTCCATGTGCTGGCCCGTTTCGGGATGCAACGCTAATGTTGCAGACTTTTCAGATGACCATTAAGGAGTTTTTAGGTCATGGTTCTATACTCAGTGATGCCATTGGAGTTGATGGACTCACTTATCTTCCAAGCCTTCCGCTGTTATCGTTATTAGATGGCCTTAAGCCATACTTATTGTAATAAGTTCTCTTTTGAGACACTCGATGTAATAAGTGTGTGATTGAAACTCTGTTATAAATCCTCCGAGTACTCTGTGGTGTCAGCATTACTGATCCAGGGATGACACCGGAGCACAGAGATCAGACTATTTGAGGTCTGGTCGCTACAAGACTACTAGAATTGCTAAACCCTGTGCAAAATATAAAAACAAACCTGTGGTAGGCATGCCTGTTATTTCTGTTAAAATAGGAGATCATTGTTATCATGGCTTATGTGATATGGGTGCTAGTGCTAGTGCAATACCTTACGAATTATACAAAGAAATTATGCATGATATTGCACCTGCTGAGATAGAAGATATTGATGTCACAATTAAACTTGCCAAAAAAGATACTATTTCACCAATGGGAATTGTTAGAGATGTTGAAGACTTGTGTGGGAAAACTAAATATCCTGCTGATTTTCTTGTTCTTGGTTCCCCACAAGATATCTTTTGTCCCATTATATTTGGTAGACCATTCTTAAACACTGTTAATGCTAGGATAGATTGCAAAAAGGATGTTGTTACTATCGGTTTAGATGATATGTCTCATGAATTTAATTTCTCTAAATTTAGTAGACAACACCGTGAAGAAGAATTACCTAGTAAGGATGAAATTATTGGTCTTGCTTCGATTGCCGTACCTCCTAGTGATCCTTCAGAACAATATTTGCTAGACCATGAAAATGATATGTTTATGAATGAAAGAAGGGAAATAGATGAAGTATTCTTTAAATAGGAACCTATTCTGAAACACAATTTGCATGTTGAAATCCTAGGGGATCCTCCTCCACCCAAGGGTGATCCTGTGTTTGAGCTTAAACCGTTGCCTGATACTCTTAAATATGCTTATCTTGGTGAGAAAAAGATATATCCTGTTATTATTAGTGCTAACCTTTCAGAGCATGAGGAAGAGAGATTATTGAAAACTCTGAAGAAGCACCGTGCTACTATTGGGTATACTCTTGATGATCTTAAGGGCATTAGTCCCACTCTATGTCAACATAAAATAAATTTGGAAGAAGTTGCTAAACCAGTTCGTGATCATCAACAACGGCTGAATCCTAAAATGAAAGAAGTGGTAAGAAAGGAAATACTAAAGCTCCTTGAGGCAGGTATAATCTATCCCGTTGCTGATAGTCAGTGGGTAAATCATGTCCATTGTGTCCCTAAGAAGGGAGGTATTACTGTCTTTCCTAATGATAAAGATGAATTGATTCCTCAAAGAATTATTACAGGTTATAGGATGGTAATTGATTTCCGCTAATTAAATAAGGCCACTAAAAAGGATCATTACCCCTTACCTTTTATCGATCAAATGCTAGAAAGATTATCCAAACATACACATTTTTGCTTTCTAGATGGTTATTCTGGTTTCTCTCAAATACCTGTGTCAGCCAAGGATCAATCAAAGACTACTTTTACTTGCCCTTTTAGTACTGTTGCTTATAGACGTATGCCTTTTGGTTTATGTAATGCACCTGCTACCTTTCAAAGATGCATGATGGCTATATTCTCTGACTTTTGTGAAAAGATTTGTCAGGTTTTCATGGACGATTTCTCCATCTATGGATCTTCTTTTGATGATTGCTTGAGCAACCTTGATTGAGTTTTGCAGAGATGTGAAGAAACTAATCTTGTCTTGAATTGGGAAACGTGCCACTTTATGATTAATGAAGGTATTGTATTGGGGCATAAAGTTTCTGAAAGAGGTACTAAAGTTGATAAAGCCAAGGTTGATGCTATTGAAAAGATGCCATGCCCCAAGGACATCAAAGGTATAAGAAGTTTCCTTGGTCACGCTGGATTTTATAGGAGGTTCATTAAGGACTTCTCAAAAATTTCGCGGCCTTTGACTAATTTATTACAAAAAGATATACCATTTGTCTTTGATGATGATTGTGTAGAAGCATTTGAAATACTTAAGAAAGCATTGATCTCTACACCTATTGTTCAGCCACCTGATTGGAATTTACCCTTTGAAATTATGTGTGATGCTAGTGATTATGCTGTAGGTGATGTTCTAGGGCAAAGAGTTGATAAGAAATTAAACGCAATTCAATATGCTAGTAAAACCCTAGACAATGCTCAAAGAAATTATGCTACTACTGAAAAAGAATTCTTAGCAGTTGTATTTGCTTGTGATAAGTTCAGACCTTATATTGTTGATTCTAAAGTGACTATTCACTATGATCATGCTGCTATTAAATATCTTATGGAAAAGAAAGATGCTAAACCTAGACTTATTAGATGGGTTCTCTTGCTACAAGAATTTGAGTTACATATTGTTGATAGAAAGGGAGTTGAGAACCCCGTTGCAGACAACTTGTCTAGGTTAGAAAATGTGCTTGATGACCCACTACCTATTGATGATAGCTTTCCTGATGAGCAATTAAATGTCATAAATGCTTCTCATACTGCTCCATGGTATGCTGATTATGCTAATTACATTGTTGCCAAATTCATACCACCTAGTTTCACATACCAGCAAAAGAAAAGGTTCTTCTATGATTTGAGGCATTACTTTTGGGATGAACCACATATTTATAAAGGAGTAGATGGTGTTATTAGACATTGTGTACCTGAGCATGAACAGGAACATATCCTATGCAAGTGCCACTCCGAAGCTTATGGAGGACACCATGCTGGAGATAGAACTGCACATAAGGTATTGCAATCTGGTTTTTATTGGCCTACTCTCTTCAAGGATGCCCGTAAGTTTGTCTTATCTTGTGATGAATGTCAAAGAATTGGTAATATTAGTAGACGTCAAGAAATGCCTATGAACTATTCACTCGTTATTGAACCATTTGATGTTTGGGGCTTTGACTATATGGGACCTTTTCCTGCCTCTAATGGTTATACACATATTTTAGTTGCTGTTGATTACGTTACTAAGTGGGTAGAAGCTATTCCAACTAGTAGCGCTGATCATAACACTTCTATTAAAATGCTTAAAGAAGTTATTTTTCCAAGATTTGGAGTCCCTAGATATTTAATTAGTGATGGTGGTTCACATTTTATTCATGGTGCTTTCCGTAAAATGCTTGCTAAGTATGATGTTAATCATATAATTGTATCCCCTTATCACCCTCAGTCTAGTGGTCAAGTAGAATTGAGTAATAGAGAGCTCAAATTAATTTTGCAAAAGACTATCAATAGGTCTAGAAAGAATTGGTCCAAGAAACATGATGATGCATTATGGGCCTATAGAACTGCATATAAAAATCCTATGGGTATGTCTCCGTATAAAATGGTTTATGGAAAAGCATGTCACTTACCTCTCGAACTAGAACACAAAGCATATTGGTCTATTAAAGAGCTCAATTATGATTTTAAACTTGCCGGTGAGAAGATGTTATTTGATATTAGCTCACTCGATGAATGGAGAACCCAAGCCTATGAAAATGCCAAGTTGTTCAAAGAAAAGGTTAAAAGATGGCATGATAAAAGGATACAAAAGCGTGAGTTTAATGTAGGTGATTATGTATTTCTATACAACTCCCATTTAAGATTTTTTGCAGGAAAACTTCTCTCTAAATGGGAAGGTCCTTACGTTACGAGGAGTTCTATCGTTCCGGTGCCATAAAAATCAACAACTTCGAAGGCACAAATCTGAAGGTGGTGAACGGTCAAAGAATCAAACATTATATCTCAGGCAACCCCATAAATGTTGAAACCAATGTTATTGAAACCGTAACCCCGGAGGAATACATAAGGGACACTTTCCGGAACATTTCAGACTCCGAAAAGGAATAGGTATGTGGTACGGTAAGTAAAGTGACTCCAAAACCGTTTTTAAGGCAATATTTCTCCGTTTTGGAATATTTAGAAAAATAGAAAAATTAGAAGCATTTCGGGAAGGACACGAGGCCTCCACGAGGGTGGAGGGCGCGCCCTACCCTACAGGGTGCGCCCCCTACCTCGTGGGCACCTCGTGCGCTCTCCCGACTCCGTTTTCTTACATGACACGTATTTTGGTCGGTAAAAATTCATTATATAATCTCACGGGGGTTTTGACTCCCGTATCATGAAATTATCCTCTGTTTGTGTTTCGAGTTGTTGCTGTTGTAGATTAGAGCAAGATGTCTTCGCAAGAGTCAGTCGGGGAGAGCCGGGTGTCTCATCCGGCACCGAGATCAATGACAAACAACAATGTTGACCCCATTTGGGCCAGAAATGGAGGGAGAGATGGAGGCTGATTTGAAGAGGATAGATGCCATGGAAGAGGATCAAGAAGTCACTTCCCGCTTCTGAGCTGGATTCACAATGGGGGAACTGCAGAGCTCGGCTATTCCAAACTCGGTTATCCCTTCCAATGTTGGATTTCTTTCTTATAATAATATGAAAAAGAGTGTCACTGGTTCTCCCGCAGCTATGCAGCACCCTTGGGTGCAGGGCGCTTTGGCTGTTACAGGAAAACTCCGAAAGGAAATAATGGACCTCAAGCAGCAAGTTAATAAGCTCGAGGAGGAGAATCGTATCCTGAGGGGCATCATCGCCAAGAATATCACATCACCATCCCCGAAAAGAGAGACATAATCACATGGGTAAGGGCACTCCCCTTGGCAACTGCCAAGCTTGGGGAGTGCCCCGATATCGTATCACCATCACTTTTATCTTTACCGGTTTTTTTCTTAGTTCGATCCTTTTGGTAATATCTTGATCTAGTAGAATAAAGTTTTAGTATGATCTAGTTGTGAGTTCTGCTTTATGATCCTTTTATGTAATCGAGTCCATGAGCTATATATAATAAAGATTAGTGTTGAGTCAAGGGCTTGATTATTTTGCCATGATCCTAAGTGAATAAAAGAAAAGACAAAGAATAAAAAAGGAAACAAAGAGATCATATGGATCTTATGGAGAGTAATGAACTCACATAGAAAAAGTATGATGAATAAAAGTTGTTGAGAGTTGACAAACATAGTTTTGGTCATCGTTGCAATTAATAGGAAGTAATAAAGAAAGAGAGGTCTTCACATATAAATATACTATCTTGGACATCTTTTATGATTGTGAGCACTCATTAAAATATGACATGCTAAAGAGTTGACGTTGGATAAGGAAGACAACGTAATGGGTTATGTTTTCTTACATCTGAGATAAATTATATTGTCATGGATCATCCAACATGATTGAGCTTGCCTTTCCCCCTCATGCTAGCCAAATTCATCGCACCAAGTAGAGATACTATTTGTGCTTCCAAATACCCTTAAACCAGTTTTGCCATGAGAGTCCACCATACCTACCTATGGATTGAGTAAGATCCTCCAAGTAAGTTGTCATCGATGCAAGCAATAAAAATTGCTCTCTAAATATGTATGACTTATTAGTGTGGGAGAAAATAAGCTTTATACGCTCGTGTGATATGGAAGAAATAAAAGTGACAGACTGCATAATAAAGGTCCATATCACAAGTGGCAATATAAAGTGACGTTCTTTCGCATTAAGATTTTGTGCATCCAACCATAAAAGCGCATGACAACCTCTGCTTCCCTCTGCGAAGGGCCTATCTTTTTCTTTTGTCTCCTACCTTGCATAAGAGTCATGGTGATCTTCACCCTTCCTTTTTATATTTTATCCTTTGGCAAGCACAGTATGTTGGAAAGATCCTGGTATATATGGCTAATTGGATGTGAGTTTTCATGAACTATTATTGTTGACATTACCCTTGAGGTAAAACGTTGGGAGGCAAAACTATAAGCCCCTATCTTTCTCCGTGTCCGACAAAAACTCCATACCCATAGGTATTGCGTGAGTGTCAGCAATTGTGAAAGACTATATGATAGTTGAGTATGTGGACTTATTGAAAAGCTCTTATATATTGACTCTTTCCTATGTTATGATAAATTGCAATTGCTCCAATGACTGAGATTATAGTTTGTTAGTTTTCAATGAAGTTTACGATTCATACTTGAAATTGTGATTGAATTAATACTCTAGCATAAGAAATCATATGACAAGAATTATGTAAGTTGTTGTTCTAAGAATGATCATGATGCCCTCATGTCAGTATTTTACTTTTATCGACACCTCTATCTCCAAACATGTGGACATATTTTTCGATTTTGGCTTTCGCTTGAGGACAAGCGAGGTCTAAGCTTGGGGGAGTTGATACGTCCATTTAGCATCATGCTTTTATATCGATATTTATTGCATTATGGGCTGTTATTACACATTATGTCACAATACTTGTGCCTATTCTCTCTTATTTTACAAGGTTTACATAAAGAGGGAGAATGCCGGCAGCTGGGATTCTAGGCTGGAAAAGGAGCAAATATTAGAGACCTATTCTGCACAGCTCCAAAAGTCCTGAAACTTCATGAAAGATGTTTTCAGAATATATAAAAAATACTGAGCGCAAGAAGTTCACCAGGGGGGCACACCCTGCCCACGAGGGTGGGAGGCGCGCCCTACCCCCCTAGGCGCGCCCCCTACCTCATGGGCCCCCTGGTGGCTCTCTGATGTCCATCTTATGCTATATGAAGTCTTTCGATGAGAAAAAATAATAAGCCATCTCCTCGGACGAAACTCCGCCGCCACAAGGCGGAACCTTGGCGGATCCAATCTAGGGCTCCGGCAGAGCTGTTATGCTGGGGAAACTTCCCTCCAGGAGGGGGAAATCATCGGCATCGTCATCACCAACGCTCCTCTCATCGGGAGAGGGCAATCTCCATCAACATCTTCACCAGCACCATCTCCTCTCAAAACCCTAGTTCATCTCTTGTATCCAATTCTTGTCTCCAAGTCCGGGGTTGGTACTAGTAGGTTGCTAGTAGTGTTAATTACTCCTTGTAGTTGATGCTAGTTGGTTTATTTGATGGAAGATCATATGTTCAGATCCTATATGCATATTAATACCCCTCTGATTATGAACATGATTATGCTTTGTGAGTAGTTACGTTTGTTCCCGAGGACATGGGAGAAGTCTTGCTATTAGTAGTCATGTGAATTTGGTATTCGTTCGATATTTTGATGAGATGTATGTTGTCTCTCCTCTAGTGGTGTTATGTGAATGTCGACTACATGACACTTCACCATTATTTGGGCCTAGAGGAAGGCATTGGGAAGTAATAAGTAGATGATGGGTTGCTAGAGTGACAGAAGCTTAAACCCTAGTTTACGCGTTGCTTCGTAAGGGGCTGATTTGGATCCATATGTTTCATGCTATGGTTAGGTTTACCTTAATACTTTTGTTGTAGTTGCGGATGCTTGCAATAGAGGTTAATCATAAGTGGGATGCTTGTCCAAGTAAGGACAGTACCTGATACGTCTCCAAAGTATCTATAATTTTTGATTGCTCCATGCTATATTATCTACTGTTTTGGACATTATTGGGCTTTATTATCCACTTTTATATTATTTTTGGGACTAACCTATTAACTAGAGGCCCAGCCCAGAATTGTTGTTTTTTGCCTGTTTTAGGGTTTTGAAGAAAAGGAATATCAAACGGAGTCCAAACGGAAGGAAACCTTCGAGAACGTTGTTTTCTCAACGAATAAGACCAGTGAGACTTGGACCCTACGTTAAGAAACGAAACAGGAGGGCATGAGGTAGGGGGCACGCCCACCCCCACCAGGCGCGCCCTCCACCCTCGTGGGGCCCCTGTTGCTCCATCGACGTACTCCTTCCTCCTATATATATCCACGTGCCCCCAAATAATCAGATACGGAGCCAAAACCCTAATTCCACCGTCGTAACTTTCTGTATCCATGAGATCCCATCTTGGGGCCTGTTCCGGAGCTCCGCCGGAGGGGGCATCGGTCATGGAGGGCTTCTACATCAACACCATAGCCTCTCCGATGAAGTGTGAGTAGTTTACCTCAGACCTACGGGTCCATAGTTAGTAGCTAGATGGCTTCTTCTCCCTTTTTGGATCTCAATACAATGTTCTCCCCCTCTCTTGTGGAGATCTATTCGATGTAATCTTCTTTTTGCGGTGTGTTTGTTGAGATCGATGAATTGTGGGTTTACGATCAAGTCTGTCTATGAATAATATTTGAATCTTCTCTGAATTCTTTTATGTATGTTTGGTTATGTTTGCAAGTCTCTTTGAATTATCAGTTTGGTTTGGCCTACTAGATTGATCTTTCTTGCAATGGGAGAAGTGCTTAGCTTTGGGTTCAATCTTGCGGTGTCCTTTCCCGGTGACAGTAAGGGCAGCAAGGCACATATTGTATTGTTGCCATCGAGGATAACAACATGGGGTTTTCTTCATATTGCATGAGTCTATCCCTCTACATCATGTCATCTTGCTTAAGGCGTTACTCTGTTTTTAACTTAATACTCTAGATGCATGCTGGATAGCAGTCGATGAGTGGAGTAATAGTAGTAGATGCAGGTAGGAGTCGATCTACTTGTCTCGGACGTGATGCCTATATACATGATCATACCTAGATATTCTCATAACTATGCTCAATTCTGTCAATTGCTCAACAGTAATTTGTTCACCCACGATAGAATACTTATGCTCTCGAGAGAAGCCACTAGTGAAACCTATGGCCCCTGGGTCTATCTTCATCATATTAATCTCCTACTACTTAGTTATTTCCTTTGCTATTTACTTTGCCTTTATTTTACTTTGCATCTTTTATCATAAAAATACCAAAAATATTATCTTATCATATCTATCAGATCTCACTCTCGTAAGTGGCCCTATAGGGATTGACAACCCCTATTTGCGTTGGTTGCGAGGATTTATTTGTTTTGTGCAGGTGCGAGGAACTCACACGTAGCCTCCTACTGGATCGATACCTTGGTTCTCAAAAACTGAGGGAAATACTTACGCTACTTTGCTGCATCATCCCTTCCTCTTCGGGGAAAACCAACGCAGTGCTCCAGAGGTAGCAAGAAGGATTTCTGGCGCCGTTGCTAGGGAGGTCTATGTAGAAGTCAACATACCAAGTACCCATCACATACCCTTATCTCCCGCATTACATTATTTGCCATTTGCCTCTCGTTTTCCTCTCCCCCACTTCACCCTTGCTGTTTTATTCGCCCTCTCTCTCTATCCTCCCTCTCTATTTGCCTCTTTTTGTTCGCTTGCTTTTTGTTTGCTTGTGTGTTAGTTTGCTTGCTTGTCACGATGGCTCAAGATAATACTAAATTGTGTGACTTCAGCAATACCAAGAACAATGATTTTATTAGCACTCCGACTGATGTTCTTACCGATGCTGAATCTTGTGAAATTAATACTGCTTTGCTGAATCTTGTCATGAAAGATCCGTTCTCTGGCCTACCTAGTGAATATGCCGCTACTCATCTAAATAGCCTCGTTGATTTGTGTGACATGCAAAAGAAGAAAGATGTGGATAATGATATTTTTAAATTGAAGTTATTTCCTTTTTCGCTTAGAGATCGTGCTAAAGCTTGGTTTTCGTCTTTGCCTAAAAATAGTATTGATTCATGGAACAAGTGCAAATATGCTTTTATCTCTAAGTATTTTCCTCCCTCTAAGATCATCTCTCTTAGAAATGACATTATGAATTTTAAGCAACTTGATCATGAACATGTTGCACAAGCTTGGGAGAGAATGAAATTAATGATACGTAATTGCCCTACTCATGGTTTAAATTTGTGGATGATTATACAAAAAATTTATGCCGGATTGAATTTTGCTTCTAGAAATCTTTTAGATTCGGCCGTGGGAGGCACTTTTATGGAAATCACTTTAGGAGAAGCTACTAAACTCCTAGATAATATTATGGTTAATTACTCTCAATGGCACACTGAAAGATCTACTAATAAAAAGGTGCATGCGATAGAAGAAATTAATGTTTTGAGTGGAAAGATGGATGAACTTATGAAATTATTTGCTAATAAGAGTGTTTCTTCTGATCCTAATGATATGCCCTTGTCTACTTTAATTGAGAATAATAATGAATCTATGGATGTGAATTTTGTTGGTAGGAACAATTTTGGTAACAACGCGTATAGAGGAAATTTCAATCCTAGGCCTTATCCTAGTAATCCCTCTAATAATTATGTTAATTCCTACAACAATTCTTATGGAAATTATAATAAGATGCCCTCTGATTTTGAATCTAATATTAAAAAATTTATTACTTCGCAAAAGAATTTTAACGCTATGATTGAAGAAAAATTGCTTAAGATTGATGATTTGGCTAGGAACGTTGATAGAATTGCTCTTGATGTTGATTCCTTGAAACTTACATCTATTCCACCTAATCATGATATCAATGAGTCTCTCAAACCCATGAGAATTTCCATTGATGAGTGCAAAGAAAGAACCGCTAGGATGCGTGCGAAGAAAGATGCCTTTATAAGAGCGTGTTCTTGTAGTTGCTATGAAAATAAAGATGAAGATCTAAAAGTTATTGATGTGTCCCCTATTAAATCTTTGTTTTGAAATATGAATCTTGATAATGATGGGACTGAATATGATCCACCTTTACCTATAAGGCATTCCAAGAGTTCAGAATTTGTTGATCTTGATGCTAAATTTGATAAAAGTGGGATTGAAGAAATTAAAACCCTAGATGTTGCTAAACCCACTATTATGGATTTCAAGTAATTTAACTATGAAAATTGCTCTTTGATTAATTGTATTTCCTTGTTGCAATCCGTGCTAAATTCTCCTCATGCTTATAGTCAAAATAAAGCGTTTACTAAACATATCGTTGATGCCTTGATGCAATCTTATGAAATAAAACTTGAATTGGAAGTTTCTATCCCTAGAAAACTTTATGATGAGTGGGAACCAACTACTAAAATTAAAATTAAAGATCATGAATGCTATACTTTATGTGATTTGGGTGCTAGTGTTTCCACGATTCCAAAGACTTTGTGTGATTTGTTAAGTTTCCGTGATTTTGATGATTGATCTCTAAACTTGCACCTTGCGGATTCCACTATTAAGAAACCTATGGGAAGAATTAATGATGTTCTTATTGTTTCAAATAGGAATTATGTGCCCGTAGATTTTATTTTTCTTGACATAGATTGCAATCCTTCATGTCCTATTATTCTTGGTAGACCTTTCCTTAGAACGATTGGTGCAATTATTGATATGAAGGAAGGAAATATTAGATTACAATTTCCATTAAGGAAAGGCATGGAACACTTTCCTAGAAATAAGATGAAATTACCTTATGAATCTATTATGAGAGCCACTTATGGATTGCCTACCAAAGATGGCAATACCTAGATCAATTCTGGCTTGTTATGCCTAGCTAGGGGCGTTAAACGATAGCGCTTGTTGGGAGGCAACCCAATTTTATTTTTATTCCTTGATTTTTGATCCTCTTTTGTAATAAATAATTTATCTATCCTCTGTTTTTTGTGTTTAATTAGTGTTTGTGCCAAGTAGAACCGTTGGGAAGACTTGGGGAAAGTCTTGTTGAACTTGTTGTAAAAAACAGAAACTTTAGCGCTCACGAGAACTGCTGTCATTTTATTATGGAGTGTTATTTAGTTAATTTTTTTAAGATGATTAATAGATAAATTCGTCACGTCCATCAATTTATTTTAGAATTTTTGGGGTTCCAGATCTTGCACTAGCTACAGATTACTACAGACTGTTCTGTTTTTGACAGATTCTGTTTTTCGTGTGTTGTTTGCTTATTTTGATGAATCTATGGCTAGTAAAATAGTTTATAAACCGTAGAGAAGTTGGAATATAGTAGGTATAACACCAATATAAATAAATAATGAGTTCATTATAGTACCTTGAAGTGATCTTTTATTTTCTTTCGCTAACGGAGCTCACGAGATTTTCTACTTTAAGTTTTGTGTTGTGAAGTTTTCAAGTTTTGGGTAAAGATTTGATGGATTATGGAACAAGGAGTGGAAAGATACTAAGCTTGGGGATTCCCATGGCACCCCCAAGATAATCTAAGGATACCTAAAAGCCAAAGCTTGGGGATGCCCCGGAAGGCATCCCCTCTTTCGTCTACTTCTATTGGTAACTTTATTTGGAGCTATATTTTTATTTACCACATGATATGTGTTTTTCTTGGAGCGTCTTGTATTATTTGAGTATTTGCTTGTTAGTTTACCACAATCATACTTGATGTACACACCTTTTGAGAGAGCCATACATGATTTGGAATTTGTTAGAATACTCTATGTGCTTCGCTTATATCTTTTGAGTTATATAATTTTGCTCTAGTACTTCACTTATATCTTTTAGAGCACCCTGGTGGATTTTTTTTATAGAAACTATTGATCTCTCATGCTTCACTTAGATTATTTTGAGAGTCTTAAATAACATGGTAATTTGCTTAAAATCTTAATTTGCTTGGTATACAAGATTAATAATAAAACTTTCTTATGAGTGTATTGAATACTATGATAAGTTTGATACCTGATAATTGTTTTGAGATATAGAGATGGTGATATTAAAGTCATGCTAGTTGAGTAGTTGTGAATTTGAGAAATACTTGTGTTGAACTTTGTGATTCCCGTAGCATGCACGTATGGTGAACCGTTATGTGATGAAGTCGGAGCATGATTTATTTATTGATTGTCTTCCTTATGAGTGGCGGTCGGGGACGAGCGATGGTCTTTTCGTACCAATCTATCCCCTAGGAGCATGCGCGTAATACTTTTCTTTGATAACTTGTAGATTTTTGCAATAAGTATATGAGTTCTTTATGACTAATGTTGAGTCCATGGATTATACGCACTCTCACCCTTCCACCATTGCTAGCCTCTCTAATACCGCGCACTTTTTGCCGGTATCATGGACCCACCATATACCTTCCTCAAAACAGCCACCATACCTACCTATTATGAAATTTCCATAGCCATTTCGAGATATATTGCCATGCAACTTTCCACCGTTCCATTTATTATGACACACTCCATCATTGTCATATTGCTTAGCATGATCATGTAGTCGACATCGTATTTGTGGCAAAGCCACCATTCATAATTCTTTCATACATGTCACTCATGAGTCATTGCATATCCCAGTACACCGCCGGAGGCATTCACATAGAGTCATATTTTGTTTTAAGTATCGAGTTGTAATTGTTGAGTTGTAAGAAAAATAAATGTGTGATGATCATCATTATTAGAGCATTGTCCTAGTGAGGAAAGGATGATGGAGACTATGATTCCCCCACAAGTCGGGATGAAACTCCAGATGAAAAATAAAAAAAGGAGAAAGAAAAGAGGCCATAAAAAAAAAGGCCCAAATAAAAAAATGAGAGAAAAAGAGAGAAGGGACAATGTTACTATCCTTTTACCACACTTGTGCTTCAAAGTAGCACCATGCTCTTCATAGTAGAGAGTCTCTCATGTTATCACTTTCACATACTAGTGTGAATCTTTCATTATAGAACTTGGCTTGTATATTCCAATGATGGGCTTCCTCAAATTGTCCTAGGTCTTCATGAACAAGCAAGTTGGATGCACACCCACTTAGTTTCTTTTTGGGCTTCCATATACTTAGCTCTAGTGCATCCGTTGCATGGCAATCCCTACTCACTCACATTGATATCTATTGATGGGCATCTCCATAGCCCGTTCATATGCCTAGTTGATGTGAGAATATCTTCCCCTTTTTGTCTTCTCCACAACCACCATTCTATTCCACCTATAGTGCTATATCCATGGCTCACACTCATGTATTGCGTGAAGATTGAAAAAGTTTTGAGAATGTCAAAAGTATGAAATAATTGCTTGGCTTGTCATCGGGGTTGTGCATGATTTAAATATTTTGTGTGGTGAAGATGGAGCATAGCCAGACTATATGATTTTGTAGGGACAACTTTCTTTAGCCATGTTATTTTGAGAGGACATAATTGATTTGTTAGTATGCTTGAAGTATTATTATTTTTTATGTCAATATGAACTTTTGTCTTGAATCTTTCGGATCTGAATATTCATACCACAATTAAGAAGAATTACATTAAAATTATGCCAAGTAGCACTCCGCTTAAAAAATTCTGTTTTTATCATTTACCTACTCGAGGACGAGCAGGAATTAAGCTTGGGGATGCTTGATACGTCTCCAACATATCTATAATTTTTGATTGCTCCATGCTATATTATCTACTGTTTTGGACATTATTGGGCTTTATTATCCACTTCTATATTATTTTTGGGACTAACCTATTAACCGGAGGCCCAGCCCAGAATTGTTGTTTTTTGCCTGTTTTAGGGTTTCGGAGAAAAGGAATATCAAACAGAGTCCAAACGGAATGAAACCTTCGGGAACGTGATTTTCTCAACGAATAAGACCAGGGAGACTTGGACCCTAGGTAAAGAAATGAAACAGGAGGGCACGACGTAGGGGGGCGCACCCACCCCCACCAGGCGCGCCCTCCACCCTCATGGGCCCCCTGTTGCTCCACCGACGTACTCCTTCCTCCTATATATATCCACGTACCCCCAAACGATCAGATACGGAGCCAAAACCCTAATTCCACCGCCGTAACTTTCTGTATCCACGAGATCCCATCTTGGGGCCTGTTCCGAAGCTCCGCCGGAGGGGGCATCGATCACGAAGGGCTTCTACATCAACACCATAGCCTCTCCGATGAAGTGTGAGTAGTTTACCTCAGACCTACAGGTCCATAATTAGTAGCTAGATGGCTTCTTCTCTCTTTTCGGATCTCAATACAATGTTCTCCCCCTCTCTTGTGGAGATCTATTAGATGTAATCTTCTTTTTGCGGTGTGTTTGTTGAGACCGATGAATTGTGGGTTTATGATCAAGTCTATCTATGAATAATATTTGAATCTTCTCTGAATTCTTTTTTGTATGATTGGTTATCTTTGCAAGTCTCTTCGAATTATCTGTTTGGTTTGGCCTACTAGATTGATCTTTCTTGCAATGGGAGACGTGCTTAGCTTTGGGTTCAATCTTGCGGTGTCCTTTCCCGGTGACAGTAAGGGCAGCAAGGCACGTATTGTATTGTTGCCATCGAGGATAACAAGATGGGGTTTTCTTCATATTGCATGAGTCTATCCCTCTACATCATGTCATCTTGCTTAAGGCGTTACTCTGTTTTTAACTTAATACTCTAGATGCATGCTGAATAGCGGTCGATGAGTGGAGTAATAGTAGTAGATGTAGGCAGGAGTCGGTCTACTTGTCCCGGACGTGATACCTATATACATGATCATGCCTAGATATTGTCATAACTATGCTCAATTCTGTAAATTGCTCAACAGTAATTTGTTCACCCACCGTAGAATACTAAAGCTCTCGAGAGAAGCCACTAGTGAAACCTATGGCCCCCGGGTCTATCTTCATCATATTAATCTCCTACTACTTAGTTATTTCCTTTGCTATTTACTTTGCCTTTATTTTACTTTGCATCTTTTATCATAAAAATACCAAAAATATTATCTTATCATATCTATCAGATCTCACTCTCAAAAGTGGCCCTATAGGGATTGACACCTATTTGCGTTGGTTGCGAGGATTTATTTTTTTTGTGCAGGTGCGAGGGACTCGCGCGTAGCCTCCTACTGGATTGATTCCTTGGTTCGCAAAAACTGAGGGAAATACTTACGCTACTTTGCTGCATCATCCCTTCCTCTTCGGGGAAACCAACGCAGTGCTCAAGAGGTAGCAGTACCCAAGCACCGGTCCACCCACATACCAAATTATCAAAGTACCGAACGTGAATCATATGAACGTGATGAAAACTAGCTTGACGATATTCCCATGTGTCCTCGAGAGCGCTTTACATCATATAAGAGTTTGTCCAGGCTTCTCCTTTGCTACAAAAGGATTGGGCCACCTTGCTACACTTTATTTACTTTTGTTACTTGTTGCTCGTTACAAATTATCCTATCACAAAACTATCTGTTACCACTTATTTCAGTACTTGCAGAGAATACCTTGCTGGAAACCGCTTATCATTTCCTTCTGCTCCTCGTTGGGTTGAAACTCTTACTTATCGAAAGGACTACGATAGATCCCCTATACTTGTGGGTCATCATTCATGTTGATGCTCGACCTAGTAATAACAATGATTTAGAGATTGAACCTGATGTTGATCTTAATTACCCACAATCATAGAATCAATGTCATGATAAGAGAGACTTCGTTGTTAGGAAGCACGGTAAAGAAAGAGAACCTCATCAACTACTTCCCAGTACCCACATGTTATCAAGCCCTAACCATGCAGTGTTTGAGGATTGAAACTAATGCATAAAAACTGGGTAATAAGGGATACGATCAAAGTTTTACTTGCCTTGCTGACGGTATGAAAACCCTAGAGATTCGTAGTAGCGAGCCTCGCACTCCGGAAACTCTATCATGAACAAACAATAGCATACATAAACACTCAAGCATAATATGCAAGGGTAAAACTCAAATGTAAAGATCCAAACTGAAGTTCAAATGAGGAGCTTTGATTTGCAAAAAGAAACAATCGAATCAGAGCTATGAAACTCAAACTATGATCAAAAGAAGTTCAAATTCAAATCTGCTTGAAACCAAATTTTAAATTGTCAAAACCATGTTCAACTTGATTATCTGGATAGAGGGGAACAAGAGGAAAATTTTGGCGTTGGTTTCACTTGATTTGGATAAACGAGCAAAAAGTAACGAAGGTTTGAAGTTCAGGGACTAATATGTGATAAAAGTATTCATGGATAGGTCCCTGACTGAAATTAAACTAAAAAGAAAATCCTAACGAACAAATGTTCGTAAACAGAGGCTAACGAACGAACATGTTCGCTAACAGAGAGGATCGGGTGAACGTTCGCTAATTAGCGAACCCAAACAAAAAAATAAAACTGATCTATAAAAAAAATAAACCGAGCGGGTTTTCTCCGGTTTTTACCGGTTCGGTCGGGAAAAACCGATGGCTGCGGCGGCAGCGGTGGCGCGGCGGAGGTGGGTGGCGGGGTGAAGAGAGGGGTCGGGGCGGCTTATAAAGGCGGGGGCGGGGCGGCGGCCGGCTTGGAGGAGGGGCAAGCGGGATGGCGGCGAGGCAGAGTTAGGCTCGGACTCTTGCCGGCGGCGGGCGGGACTCCACGCGAGGAGGCGGTGGCGGTGGCTGGGCCGGCCCAGGAAGGATTTTTTTTATAAAAAATCAAAACCGCCGCACAAGAAAAATCCTAATAAAATATAAAAAATCCTTAAAACCCCATAAACAATTTTCACCGTCCAAACGTAATATTTAGGACAAGATGAACATTTTTCTGGCCTAAAATGCAAGTTTTAAAAAATGCAAGTTTTTCTCTAACTCAAATAAAATAGCAAATAAACTACAAATAAAATAGTAATTTGATTTTTAAATTTCTTCTCCAATATTTCTCTTTTGTTGAAGAAGTCATATTATCTTCTCTCATTTATTTTTGTTATTGAAAATAATTGGAGGGAAAATATTAAAATCAAATTGATCCTTTTTTCAAATTTGAAATAAATTCAAATAAGAAAAATTTGTGAAACTTCCAACTCTCTCCTTCGGTCCTTGAGTTGCTTAAGATTTCTAGGATCACAACCAAAAGTAAATAAAAAAATATGATATGCATATGATGACCTATGTATAACATCCAAATTGAAAATTGGGATGTTACAGATGTTGATAACTCATGGTCGTGAAGTGAATAAGAAGGGCGCATGTCTCAAAATTTCATTTATCTCTGTTTTAAAAATTGAGCTCTGGCACCTCTGCAAATCACTGCTTTCCTCTGCGAAGGGACTATCTTTTTACTTTTATGTTGTGTCATCACCTTCTATAAACAAGCGCCAGAAACTGAGTAGAGCACAACGGTCATGATTTATGCATTGTGTATAGCTAATGTTGGATGCATCATGACTGGATCTTTTCTACCATGAATTACAATGTTTAGTCACTGCTTGAACTTCGGATATGCTCTGCATTTATGTTTTGCGGTCTCAGAAAGGGCTAGCGAGATACCATTATTGTAATATTATATCATGGTTGTTTTGACAAAGTGTTGCTGTTTGAGATATCTTATTATTGCTCGCAAGCTGATTATGTCATTGATATGAATCATTATAATCTTGAAGATTTATTGTTGATATGGTTAGTTATAATGTTGGCTAAAAACCTGGGTGTTGTTTAAGCTTATTTATGCAAAGAAGAGCAAAAGAGTTCGTAAAAGTTTTTCTTTCTCACTTTCAGTTTATCAACTGAATTGCTTGAGGACAAGCAAATGTTTAAGCTTGGGGGAGTTGATACGTCTCCAACGTATCTACTTTTTCTCACGCTTTTCCTCTTGTTTTGGACTCTAATTTGCATGATTTGAATGAAACTAACCCCGGACTGACACTGTTTTTAGCAGAACTACCATTGTGTTGTTTTTGTGCAAAAATAAAAGTTCTCAGAATGGAACGAAAATTTTTGAGGATTTTTTATACCGATAATAAGAATTTCTGGAGCCAAGACCCACTGGAGAGGGGCCATAGGTGGGCACAACCCACCAGGGTGCGCCCCCCTCTCCTAGCGCCCAGGTGGGTTGTACCCACCTGGTGGCCCCGCTGATGACCCCCTGATACTACAAAATCACATTATTCCAGAAAAAATCAGGGAAAAAGAATTATCGTGATCCAGGAGACGGAGCCACCGCCAAGCCCTGTTCTTCCTCGGGAGGGCAGATCTGGAGTCCGTTTGGGGCTTTGGAGAGGGGGATCTTCGTTCTTCGTCGTCACCAACCCTTCTCCATCGCCAATTCCATGATGCTCCCCACCAGGAGTGAGTAATTCCTTCGTAGGCTCGCTGGTCGGTGAGGATTTGGATGAGATTCATCATGTAATCGAGTTAGTTTTGTTAGGGCATGATCCCTAGTATCCACTATGTTCTTAGATTGATGTTGCTATAACTTTGCTATGCATAATGCTTGTCACTTTGGGCCCGGGTGCCATGATTTCAGATCTGAACCGTTTATGAATTCATTATTATATCCATGTTTTAGATCTGATCTTGCAAGTTATAGTCACCTACTACGGTTATGATCCGGCAACCCCGGAGTGACAACAACCGGGCCCACTCTCGGTGATGACCGTAGTTTGAGGAGTTCATGTATTCACTATGTGTTAATGCTTTGTTCCGGTTCTCTATTAAAAGGAGGGCTTAATATCCCTTAGTTTCCAATATGGACCCCGTAGCCATGGGAGGGTAGGACAAAAGATGCCATGCAAGTTCTTTTAAAAAATCACGTATGACTCTTTACGGAATACATGCCTACATTATGTCGATGAACTGGAGCTAGTGCCGTATCGCCCTAGGTTATAACTGTCACATGATGAATATCATCCAACAAGTCACTGATCCAATGCCTATGAATTTATCCTTATTGTTTCTGCTAAGTTACTAGTACTGCTATCATCACTGTTACACTTGCTACAAACTACTTCTATCACTGTTATTGTTACCGTTGCTATTGTCACTACTATCAAAACTATCAAACTACTTTGCTACGGATCATATTGCTGCAGATAATTAATCTCCAGGTGTGGTTGAATTGACAACTCAGCTGCTAATACCTTCAAATATTCTTTGGCTCCCCTTGTGTCAAATCTATAAATTGGGGTTGAATACTCTACCCTCAAAAACTGTTGCGATCCCCTATACTTGTGGGTTATCAGACCCCAGCCATCGCCCGTTACACACGGTTCAATGTACATTAATACAGGGCGTTACTGATAACGCCATCTATAAAGAGGTATAAATGATCTTAAAGACTGCGGAGTGAATGCCTGACCGTTGCCATCCTGAGTGGCTTTAGGTCTTCTGCACTCTGAGTGGTTTCTTGTATGGTCAAGCGACCTCTTCTTGGTTGAATGGAATTGGGGTATCCGAGTGAGATAATTGGTCGAGTCGATTGCATTTCAAGGCGATTTCAGTTGGTATGCTTTGTTTTACTTTGATTGTTCTTGACTCTAGGGTAGGGACCTTGGGTAGGACGTCTATGTCGGGCCTATGACCCTACCCTAGGTTAATGGCATCATCACCAATGACGATGATGAACCCCTCCATGATTGTGTCTAGATTGGATCTGGTGGTTCTGAAACTTGCGGCGGCTGGAATTGTGTTTCATCGACTGTCCTAGGATTTCTGGATTTTCAGGGTATTTATAGAGCAAAGAGGCGGTGAGGGAGGTGGACTAGGTGGGCAAAACCCACCAGGACGCGCCTGGGCCCCCAGGCGCGCCCAAGTGGGTTGTGCTCTCCTCGAAGCCCCCTCTGGTACTTCTTTGGCCCAACATGTGTCTTCCGGTCGAGAAAAATCTCCAAAAAGTTTCGCCGCGTTTGGACTCCGTTTGGTATTGATTTTCTGTAAAGTAAAAAACAAGCAAAAAATAGCAACTTGCACTGGGCACTATGTCAATAGGTTAGTCCCATAAAATAGTATAAAGTTGCTATAAAATGATTGTAAAACATCCAAGAATGATAATTTAACAGCATGGAACAATCAAAAATTATAGATACGTTAGAGATGTATCAATGGTGTTCTTGAAAATGTTGATGGAGATTGCTCTCCCCAAGAAGGGAGAGTTGTTGGTGATGATGACGATGATTTCCCCCTCCGGGAGGGAAATTGCCCCGGCGGAATTGCTCTGTCGGAGGGCAAAAGTCCTCCTGCCCAAGTTCCGCCTCGAGACGGCAGCGCTCCATCCCGAAAGACATTTCTTTATTTTTTTTCTAGATCAAAATGACTTATATACCATAAGAGGGGCACCGGAGGTGGGCCGAGAAGGGCACAACCCACTAGGGCGTGCCCAGGTGGGGTGTGCCCACTTGGTGGCCCCCCTCTGGTAGTTATTTGCTCCATTATTTTTCATATATTCCAAAACAATTCTCCGTAAGTTTTCAACTCATTTGGAGATGTGTAGAATAGGTGACTCTGACGTAGCCTTTTCAGGTCCAGAATTCCAGCAACCGGCATTCTCCCTCTTTGTGTAAATCTTGCATATTATGAGAGAAAAGACATTAGGATTACTCCATAAAGCATTATTATGCATAAAACATTGTAAATAATAGTAGGAAAACATGATGCAAGATGGAGGTATCACACGTGCATATGAGTTTTGCACTGAATCAAATATTCCATGATCATAGTAGTTACAACATAGAATATAAACTCTTAATTATGAACATAGAAATATAATAATACAATATTATTGCATCTAGGGCATACTTCCAACACATCAATCGTCACATTGAGGTGTCCTTCTTTTTTTGCATGGTTCGAACGTATGCGAGCGGTTTGAGGGTTGGTGTTGGAGATGCCCTTACTTCTTTTTTGCATGATAATATATTTCTCATTTAAGGAATAAAGATCAAGTTACAAGGCACATAAACACCGACCTTACATGACTAAAAAGATAGGATAGTACTACGCAAAATACTAGCGCCTATCCCTCTCCTTCGACACCACCGAAGCGGCCACCAAAGGGAAAGGGGACATCACCTCTTCACCCGAGCTCGACGCGGCTCCATCACCGATCTGCAGCTTTACAGACCTCCAAAGTAGTTTGTCAGAAGTAAAACAATTGTCGTTGAAAGAATCAGACCATGGCAACATGTCCTCGGACATGGCATCGAACTCCAAATCTGACCCCCCCCCCCCCGCACGATGATGACGTTGGAGGAGGAAACCAGAACCGTCAGCCACCAACCACAAACCCAGCACAAGATGCACCATCTTTCAGCTGTCACATGCGTAAACAACCGTCCTCCTGTACTCTTGGACGACAAAACCTCTCTGCTCCATCATGACGTCGGAGACAACGTCGCAGCAACAGGGACAGAGCAGAAGGAGAGACGCACCTGATGGAGCCGTCTCGACCGCCTCGCCGACACCATCCATGAACCCTAACGCCGCCGATCTGAAGGATCGGCACACACACAATGCCATCAACTCCGAGACGCTGCCATGAAGGGCACCGCCGGTGTGGGAGTGGACCTAAGGCAGATTTATTCGTCCGGGTGGCACTCCCATCACCCCAACGGCACACTAGGACCTACAAATCCAAACCCTAATTACATATCAAAGGAACGGGCCCCCTCCCTCCTGCCGCCGGAGCAGCAGCCGGAGGGAGATAGGCCAGCGCTGTGGCCGGTTGAGATCGATGGAAGAAGATCGCCTTCCTAGTCGGCCCGTGGCGGCGGCTAGGTTATGAAAAATCCGATGCCCTTACTTCTTGGGATGTAATCTTTATGAGCATGAGCCTTTGGCTGGGCCATACGTACCGGTTGGCCTACCTCATATGTAATTCCCTGGCATTTTATATTAAAATATATGACACCAATATCTTACCAAATATGTGGAAGAATTGCTTCACTTCAGAATGACTGAATGAGTGAAACTGACATCTTAAAAAAATAAGTGAAACCGATATCTTCCAAAATATGTGAAACTGATTTCTTACAAAATATGCAAACTAGATTTGTAAGAAAGCGATTTCACTCATTTAAAAAAATTGATTTTACTAATTACAGTAAACCCGGTTTCGCTCAATTCAGAGAAATAATTTCATTCATTTTGAGTGAAATTAGTTTTTTTTGAAATTAGTGAAGTATATTTCATAATTTTGATTGATTTCACATATTCTAGTTTCTGTTTTGTTTCATAAATATCATATTCACACAACAGTTTCACAAACAGAGTGAAGTAAGTGGATTGAAACATTGCAATTTAAATATGTTGAAACGTGTCCATGATTGTTCTTGTTCTATTGATATTGGCGTCGGGAGTTCAAATATATAAAAAGTTTAAGAAACAAAAATATATTTCCCAATATATGAATGATTTAAATGATCAAAGAGAAAATAAAAGGATGAATTTATTGCGTGAGAGAGGGGAGAGGGTGAACATGGCATATCATGTATTTGAGTCAGAAAAAGAAATAGATGGAACCATGCATGCATCTTATCTCTGCACATGATGGGAAACTAGTGAAGAAAAACACCAACACGCAAACTCGGGAAAGGAACAAATGCAAACAAAGGTAGTACTGGGACTGGGATACTTTACTCGGTGGCGTTATCTTATTGGCTAATGGGTTGCCGGTAGGTATCGCCATTGCCAGAAATGTCTTTGCGTGTGTTAAGAATAGAATAGAATAGAATAGAATAGAATAGAATAGTTTATTGCGTGTGTTGATGGATGAAGTGGCTACATACTCATATGAGTCACTCATTTCGGAAATCTCTATTCAAGTCCCTGAAGGGCTTATACTTCCGAATCCAAAAGAAAATCGCAACAAGTTTTGTGTAAAACTTCATAAGTCACTCTATGACTTGAAATTGTCGGAAATCATATGGTACTACCGACTAAATGAGTTCCTTCTTCAAAAGGATTACTCAAAGAATGATGATTGCTTATGTGTTAATAAGGGAATCCCAAATTTGATTTCCTCATATCACTTAGTGTATATCGATGATTTCATCATCAATGTCTCTAAAGGACCTAAAAATACATAAAATCATCTCAAGACGGAAAATTTGGATTCAACCAAATTTAGCTTAAGCTTACAACTTGATAAGGTAATATCCAATACATATCAGTCTACATATATATCCAATACATATACGAGAAGTTCAATGTGGATATATCATACCAATAAAAGACATGTAATATGGTCATACTACCCCTGATAAGGTACAAATCCATTCATACCTAGGGGTGATACTGAAGTGATATCAAGACCTGAAGTTCTATATCTCACTAATGTCAAAGCACTCATATAATTCCAAACTATGTCAGGCCTGACACTATATTTGCTATCTTTGTTCAGAGTGCAACCCCCAACAAAAGGTATATATGGATGATATAAGAAATATTAGCTTATATCTCAAGCTCACAATAATTCTTGGATATTTCCATCAGGAAATACAAGATATGACCATGATATGATATAATGATATTGGCTCTTTCTTTGATCCTAACAATGCCATATCAATGACTGAATTTGCTAGAATAGCCTTCATATGGAAGTCATCTAAATGGGATTTAATGGCTATTTCTAGTTATCATTCTGACATAATTGCTTTATCTAAAAAATAGTGCAAAATATGCATGGCTTAGCAGAATGATTAACCACACTCAAAATCATGTGGTTAAGATTCATCAGAATCACATAACTTGATTTATCAAGACTCTACCACTTGTGTTACTCAAAAACTATAGGTTATATGAAAAGCAATATCATAAAGTACATTGCTCAAAAATTACTTATCCTCATGAATTATAGAAATTGAGGAAACAATATGCAAACAACATACTTTGAAAATCCTACAGATTATTCATAACGTCATGATCATATCAATGGAATTTGTATTACACATCTCCAGGTTTGCAGAGTTCAGGGGGAGTAATTTCCCAAATCTATAACCTATTAACAATCTTAAGATTGCATATATTGTACTCTTTTTCCCTTCATGAGTTTTCCCTAATGGTTTCTTATAAAGGTTTTTAACGAGACAATATAAACACAAGTGCCCATATATGTCATACATTTTCTCCTTATATTTTTCCCACTTGGTTTTAAAGGAGTTTTCAATGGCATATCATATCGCACTCTTTTCCCTTATGAGTTTTCTATCAAAGTTTCTCATAATGGTTTTAAATGAGGCAATATCTTATCAAACATCATATGGCATACTTTCTATTTTCCCTATCGGGTTTTTTTAAAGAAAGTACTCAAGACATATTAATTGTTCTCTAAACTCATCGATGAGTTTTCTCCTTTCTTCACAGGTTTTTCTCATATGAGTTATCAAGAGACAATAATCATTATATGTTGCATCATTTTCTCCTTATTATTTTACCCACTGGGTTTAAAGGATTTTTAGCAACATATCTGCACTATTCTCCTCATATTTTTCCCACAGGGTTTTTGGAGGAGACATTCAAGATTATTCAAAGAATTTGTCAAGGTGATGGATATACCAAAGAAGAGGCGTTGTACAAGGGGGAGTGTTAAGAATAGAATAGTTGCTTATTAATAAAGCTAATTAGGATTAAGTTAACTGTTAGATAGGTTGCTTGGTTCTCAAGCAACCATGTACTTAATTGGCTCTCAAGGCAACTATGTAATTCCTTGGCTCCCAAGTAACTTTGAGTTTACTTGACTCCCAAGTAACATGTGTACTTCCGCCCAGGTATAAATACCCCGCTTCTATCATCAATAAAGACTAATGGTTCATTCATATATCTATTTCCATTCGCTCATCTCTCTCGATTCTCTTTACAGCGTGGGCGGTGGAGGACGACGTGGTGGAGAAGCTCAGACCCGAGTGCTAGCGCGGTGGAGCAGCTCCCACTTGGAACGGGGATGCAAAAGAAAAGGAGTTGTTTTTGAGATGACGGGGATGCACAATTGGGGGATACTAGCTTGTCTCCTAGATTTAGATAACGATAGTGGATTACGTTTTTTGGACAGTGCATTACGTGGGCAGGGCTGTTTCTTTTTTTAAGTATCAGTACAGACATAAGCGCTCATATACACGCGCATACACTCACCCCCTATGAACGCACACATGCACACCCTATCCCTATGAGCACCTCCGATAGACTGAGCCGGCATATCATCTTGAGATTTACTAAGTCACTGTAGGCGCATCGTCGTCGACGGGAACGTCTCCTCCCACTGAAAGCGCATCGCCGAAAAGCCTAAAATAAATTCAGGAATAATGCGAGCACCAGGATTTGAACCCTGATGGGCAGGGCTGTTTCTCTGCGTGGTTAATGAACTGGTCCATTTGAACGTGAACTGAACTGGAGCAGTCCATGGGCCGCGCGATGCAGAACGCGGATCGACTGAACATGACCGGGAAAACGGAACGAAATCGGTCGGGGCCCCAAGTCGGACTGGGAATCCTGGTTCATGACAAACACGGACCTTGTGGGTAGTCGAGACTCAAGTCCGACCCAACGCAAGGCAATATAAGGCGAGCATACAGAGTTGATATCACCTTAGGTGGGCAATGGGCAATGCACACGGGAGACGCTCTCCTCGATCTACCACTACAAATCATCCCCAAGAGATCAAACCCTCAGCCAAGAACGCGGCCATGGAGACGCTGGAGCCGATCCAGCAAACCCTGGGCGAGATCGACAAACGGATCCCCGACACCCTCCGCACCGCGTTTGGCCTCGAGAAGCGAGCCTCGCGCTCCTCCGAGGACGCCATCGCCAGCTTCTTCGCGCTGTATCTAGAGCCGCCGCATCCTCGGGAGTGCCGCGAGCACGACGGCGACGAGCCACGGGCTCTGAGGATGAACTGGGCCTCATGCTACGCATCGCGCCACAACGAGGATGCGCACTTCGGGCACGACGAGGCCGGCGTCGTCGGCGTGGCGGATGGCGCGGCTGGTACCGCAACAAAGGCGTGGACGCCGGCGCGTTCTCGCGCAGGCTCATGACGAGCGCCTTGCTGCAGGTGCTCGCGACCGAGCCCAACCCGCCCGTCTGCCTGTACACGCTGCTGGAGCGGGCGTACGAGGAAACGGTCGCCTCGGCCGTGGACGGGGGGTCGACGGCGGTCATGCTCTCGCTCGCCGGCACGGCTCTCAAATGGGCGTTCATCGGCGACAGCGCGTTCGCCGTGTTCCAAGACGGCAGGCTCGAACCGTTCGCAGCGGCAGCAGAGGCGTTTCAACTGCCCGTTCCATCTCAATGCGACCGGCAAAGGGGAGCGCGTGAACAAAGCCGACGTCGGGCAAATGGCGGTGAGACACGGGGACGTCGTGGTGCTCGGGACAGACAGGCTGTTCGACAACATGTTCGACGCGGAGCTGGAGGTGGTCGTGCGGATGGGCATGTCGCTGGGCTTGTCGCCCAAGAACATGGCGGACGTCGTCGCGGGCATCGCTTACGAGATGTCGACGAGCAAAACCAGAGACTCGCCGTACAGCGCCGACAGCCGGAGGCTAATGTAACGCCCTCGATGCGGCTATATCTCCCACGTGTCGAAGCACGACTTAGAGGCATAACCGCATTGAAAGCAATGTCGCAAGTGAGGTAATCTTCACACAACCCATGTAATACATAAGGGAAAGAGATACATAGTTGGCTTACAATCGCCACTTCACACAATACAAGAATAAAACATTACATCATCCAGATACAATCAAGGTCCGACTACGGAACCAAAATAAAAGAAGACTACCCCAAATGCTACACAGATCCCCGATCGTCCCGACTGGGCTCCACTACTGATCAACTGGAAACGGAACAACACAAAGAACGAGATCTTCATCGAGCTCCTCTGTGAGCTTGGTTGCATCATCTGCATGGTCCAACGGCACCTGCAAACTGGTTTTGGAAGTATCTGTGAGCCACGGGGACTCAGCAATCTCGCACCCTCGCGATCAAGACTATTTAAGATTATGGGTAAGGTAAAGATATGAGGTGGAGCTGAAGCAAGCGACTAGCATATATGGTGGCTAACATACGCAAATGAGAGCGAGAAGAGAAGGCAAGGCACGAGCGAAAAACTATGATCAAGAAGTGATCCTATAAGAACCTATGTCAAGCATTACTCCAACACCGTGTTCACTTCCCGGACTCCGCCGAGAAGAGACCATCACAGTTACACACGCGGGTGATGTATTTTAATTAAGGTCAACTTTAGGTTTTCTACAACCGGACATTAACAAATTCCCATCTGCCCATAACCGCGGGCACGGCTTTCGAAATTTCAAATCCCTACAGGGGGTCCCAACTTAGCCCATGACAAGCTCTCACGGTCAATGAAGGAATAGACCTTCTCCCGAAACGTTCTGATCAGGCTCGGTATCTCGGTTCTTCAAGACACTTCGACAGGTTAAAACAATTCCAGCAACACTGCCCGAATGTGCCGACAAATCCCGATAGGATTTGCACATATCTCGTTCTCAGGGCACACTCAGATGAGACTAGCTACGAGTAAAACCAAACCTCAAGTTGCCCCAAGGTGGCCCCGCAGGCAGCTCAGTTCGGACCAACACTCAGAGGAGCACTGGAACGGGGGGGTTAAAATAAAGATGACCCTTGGGCTGGCCGACCCAAGGGAAAGAAAAGGCTAGGTGGAGAATGGTAAAACCAATGTTGGGCATTGCTGGAGAAGTTTTATTCAAGGCGAACTGTCAAGGGGTTCCCATTATCACCCAACTGTGTAAGGAACGCAAAATCCGGGAACATAACACCGATATGACGGAAACTAGGGCGGCAAGAGTGGAACAAAACACTAGGCATAAGGCCGAGCCTTCCACCCTTTACCAAGTATATAGATGCATTAAATTAAATAAGAGATATTTTGATATCCCAACAAGTAAACATGTTCTAACAAGGAACAACATCTCCATGTTCCAACAAGGAACAAACTTCAGTCTTCACCTGCAACTAACAACGCTATAAGAGGGGCTGAGCAAAGCGATAACATAGCCAAACAACGGTTTGCTAGGACAAGGTGGGTTAGAGGCTTGGTTCAACAATATGGGTGGCATGATAAGAAAGTGGTAGGTATCGCAGCATAGGCATAGCAAAAGAGCGAGCAACTAGCAAGCAAAGATAGAAGTGATTTCGAGGGTATGGTCATCTTGCCTGAAATCCCGCAAGGAAGAAGAACGAGTCCATGAAGAAGATAAACGGACATAGACGAACGGGTCCTCACAAACGCGACGTTACCGGAACCAACCCGAGGAAGCAAATACCGGAAAGAAGCACACAATACAGTAAACAACCAACACAAGAACATGGTATGACATGCGGGATGCGGTATGCGATGCATATGCATGATTTGACAAGAAATGAATGAACCTGGACTCAACTTGGAAATCCAAGTGTGTCACTGGAAAGATGAGATGAAATCGCTTGAAACCGATATAAAGAACGCCGGAATCGGAGTTACGGTTTGGGAATGGCAAGCAATTCAAATATGGCACCGGTCCGCGATTTACAGCAAGTAGCCAACTAAATGCAATGAGATGAACATGCTACAGCATCCAAACATGGCAACAAAATACATGGCAGGAATCCATTCATGATGCTTAACAAAAGACTAGCACTGAGCTACGGCCAATTCATCCACTAACAGGTTCAAACAAGCATGGCAAAAATACATTTGGTAAACAGATTTCAGACTTAGTGAAATTAACACAACCCTAGAATATCAGATCAGATAGCACTCTTCGGAGTATGAAAACTATATGCTACAGGGCCTGAAAATGTCAAAGTAAAGCATGGCATAGAGTTACTCAAAGAGCTTAACAAAAGTCCCTTAGTGACCTTGAGCCAAAAGGGATCAGAAAATACATTTGCAAGCATGTGAACATGGCAAAAACATAATCAGTTCTTAGACTTAGTGAAAACTGGGACATGCAAAACAAATATCAAGTAGGCATGTTTACGAGCTCGATGCACTCACTACAGAGCATGTCATGACAATCTAAGCATACACCCATCAAGAATACACATTATACAAGCTAGACATGGCAAAAACAACAACATGGCATGAACGGATCAACTACAACATCATCGGCAAAATCGCTAACAAGTAGACAATCTGCCCAGATTCACGAAATAGCAAAAGTAGAGCTCGATTGACTCAAGCTAGGGTGCTCCATAATTGCAAACAAATAAATGGATGGATAGAGAACTACAAGATTAACAAATCATCCTTAGTGATCATCCTCAAAAGAGGCACGGATCACCTAAGAAACAACATGAACATATGGCATCATGAGATAAACAGAACATGGACTTAGTGGAAATGCTAAGTCCCTGAAATCAGCATTACCAAGTGCACCACTTCGCAAGTTTGTGCTAGTCACCACACACATCACAAAAATACATGGATGGCACCAATGGAAAGATGGCAAAACCTATAACAAAACATATGTAGAGCTCATGGGCATATCATGCACACAATAATCATGGCAAAATGACAAATATCTAAATGGAGTAGCAGATTTGACAATTAACTCAACTAGCACTCTTCTAACAGCATTTCGGGTATCAAGATGAACTCAAATGAAAATGATGCAATGAGATGAAATGATGTGTTCTCTGAGACGAACATTTTGATATGCTATATGCATGAATCGGAGCTACGGATGCAGAGATACGACATGATGAATATTGCACAAAATTAGGGTTAGGGAGGCAAAAGTCAACCGCGTTTTTGGATCTAGATCCAGATCCGGGCTGCGCGGAAAACGAGGTTCGCCAGGGACGAAGAACGCGGCGGCCGGAGTGGAGGGGCTCGCCGGGGTGCGCCAGCGACGGAGAGGAGGACGGCGGCGTCGGGCGCGGTGGTCGGTGGTGGCGCCGGAAGCGGATGGCGGCGGCGGGCGGCGAGGTGCGAGGCGGTGGCGCAGGAGGCCGGCGCGGGCGGCGCGGTGGCCGGCGCGCTCGGCCGAGGCGGCGGAGCTCGGCCGGCGAGGGAGACGCGGGAGCGGGCGCGGCTCTCCTCGGGCGGCGGCGGTTGGGCCCCGCGGGCTCGCCCCGGGCCTGGGCAGGCCGCGCGGCTGGGAGGTGCGGGGAGGCCAGGGCGGTGCCAAGTGGCGTGGCCTGGTTGGAGGAGAGGGGCCGCGCGGCGACGTGGCATGCTCTGATTCGCCGGGGTGGCGCGTCCAGCAGACATGTCCGGCGCGGAATGGACGTGTCCGGCGGCGCGAGGAGGGAGATGGCTAGGGTTCATCCGCGAAATGATCCGAAATTTCGGGGAGGGGCACATATTTATAGGTAGAGGGAGCTAGGAGAGTCCAAATGAGGTGCGGCTTTTGGCCACGCGATCGTGATCGAACGACCGAGATGATGGAGGAGGTTTAGATGGGTTTTGGGCCAAATTGGAAGGGTGTTGGGCTGCAACACACACGAGGCCTTTTCGGTCCCTCGGTTAACCGTTGGAGTATCAAAGGAAGTCCAAATGGTACGAAACTTGACAGGTGGTCTACCGGTAGTAAACCAAGGCCGCTTGGCAGGTCTCGGTCCAATCCAGAAATGTTTAATCACCACACACGAAAGAAAGGTAGAAATGACCACCGGAGGAGAATGAAGCGCCGGAATGCAAAACGGACAACGGGGAAAATGCTCAGATGCATGAGACGAACATGTATGCAAATGAAATGCACATGATGACATAATATGCAAATGCATGACACGCAAGCAATGACAAGGCAACAACAGCGAATAACTGCACGACACATGGCACATCGGTCTCGGGGCGTTACAACACTCCACCACTACGAGAGGATCTCGTCCCGAGATCTAGAATGGCACCGGAGGGAAAACGGAAAAGGAAGAGAAACGGTAAAACTAAGTTGCTTCTTTGACAAACGAGTGAAACCAAAGAACCTTGAAAAGGGTAAACCATTTCGAGAAAAGAATACAACGGAGATAAATAAAGTTGATAGCACTCCGTTAGCAAAGAGGAACAAGGAAGAACAACTTTGGGCAGCACTCCGATAGAGAAAGGATGCAAGGCTTGATAAGGCGAAAAGAACTTGAGCAAAAAGGAGAGAACACTCCGGTTAAAAGGATAAGCATGATAAGGACAAGAAGAAGGTTTGAAGAGAGCAGCAACACAATGCCTCCGGAAAAAAATTAAGAATGGAATGGAATGAACGAAGGGAAATAAGATCTTGAGGGAGCACGCTTACAACAAATGCTAGAACGGAGTTTTTGGAAAACCAACAACGAAAAGAATAATCTTGATACGGTCTTATGGAATACATCTCAAATTATGAGGTGACAGCCTGCCACTCACGGAAAAAGAATTGGATTGGAATGAACAAGGAGACGAGAAAGTATTTCACCGAGAGGATAAAGAAGAACTTGGGTCCTTTATAAGCACCATGGATAGCAACAATCCTCAAGGAGGGCTTTTGGTGAAATATAACCCAAGATAAATCCAACGAAGAGGTTGATGGATTTAAAATATCTCATACTTGATAACTTGTGAATCATGAAAACATGAACTCAAATTATCAAGAATGACATAATACCACCTCCAATGATACGGAAGAAAGAATTGTACTCCGAATTGCAAGATGAAGAAAACTTGAGCTTCTTAGAAAAGAATCTCGATGAACACTTCGAGAATAAATTAAATCATAGATGAACCATCATGTAGAACCTCCGTGAAGAAACTCCGGTAACAAAAGGACAACGAGAAGAAAAAGGAAGTTGAAAACACGAGGTGAAACCTTGTAATGCTTAGATGAAGCTTTGGAATGGTATAATTGAAATAACTTTGAACTCCGGAAAAGAAAAATGGACAACTTGAATCAAGAATTTGATGAACCTCCGGAATAAGGAATTAATCACTTGGATGAACAAAAATAAGAATTACGTTATGCGTAGCCTCCACCAATTAAATTGATGACAATCAACGGATTTGGCATACTACTTATTATCGAAGAAAAGATTAAGATAGATGTCGTGCCAACTTGGGAAGGTATTGAACGAACCACCAGAAGGGTTGAAACAACAAATAAATTGATATGATAAAGAAGGAAGAGAAAACTTGGTAAGATTGAAGAACGCAAGCTGAAAGCTAGAATGAATAAACCTGAAATGATGGCCTTCGGAGAATCAAACTGAAAATACTCTGAATTACTCCGGATGGGTGAAAAGAAATTCTCACAATCGAAAACAATTATGAGAGGATGGCAGAGAATGGGGCAAGATTTAAAAGAAACTCTTCTTCGGACTTCAAAATCTGAGAATGACGATGAGAAACACCACCAAATTGTTGAGATACTCCGGGATGAAAAATGGAAGGTTGATCCAACAATGAAAAGAATTATAAGATCTTGGAGAAAGGCATTTGACTGATGATAACTCATTCTTACGTCAAACTTTGACAAGAATTTGAGAGTAACACCGGGAAAATAGAAGAGTCAGGTAAGATCCTGGCAAAATACCTGTGGGTTAGGGCCCACTCAAAAGAAACACCGTTGAAATGATTACTTGAAAAGAGAGATTGCATTGGTTGAATTAAAAGGCTTGAATGAGATAACAACCTCGAGATATGTTGAACGGATCTTGAATGACAAGACGAGCCTTCTGAGATATCTTCGGCACTCCCGAACAAATGAATAGCGAGAAGTGAATTATTATGAGGTGCACCGGTATGAGAAGGTATTTGAAACGAGGAAAAAGGGATGTGAGATCAACAAAGCTTGACTTGAAACCACCGGAGAAGGAAAAGAACGAAGAATGATGAGCTTGAAGCTCCATTAGAATCTTCATGAGAAACACCGGATAAGAACATTGAAGAAAAAGAATGGAGAGGCTTCACATCAATAATATGGATACTCGATTAAGAAATATGAGTCCTTGAAGAAAAAGGGTGGGTGGGTGGGAAAAACAAAGGAAACTTGGGGACGGATGAAACAAACACCGTTGAGAAGAAGTGATAATTGATCTTGCGAATGTTAAAATGATCGGATCCACTTGAAGAGAGACACACCGGTTGGAAAGAATTGACATGACAATCTCGATTATCATGAAGGATTGGTATTCACATAGAAATATGGGAAACACCGCTTGGAGAAGGTATGGAATCAACACTTGACATTGAAGTAACTCGAATACCACAACTCAAAACAAAACAAGGATTGGCATGCAGAATAAGCCGGAACAAACATATGATAGAGATTTCGTCCGAAGTTTTCGTGGTGGGGCCTACACGGGCTCGATCGTACAGCACCATCATGTACAAGGCAGTGCACATGACATACGAAGCGTCCCCGAGTCGGCATAGCCAAGGACTCTTCAAGACACAACGAGACCACTGTAAAACCGACCGTGAATAGGCGGACCACTAGACGTCGAACCCCAATTTCATATCATACATCTGTCAGAAAAATATCCTAAGAGCTCCTTGAATTCCCACTTATAAACTCCCGAACCTTTCCGGTTATGCAATCAGGTGTTGGGGATATAGGGGAAGCATAATATCTCACCCAAATCTAGCAAATCCTACATCCAGCTGTATCCATCCTTCAACACATAACCGAGAAAAACTTCGGAAACCATCTACATCACCTTCGAAAAGCATCCGTTATACAAGTTATGGCAATACTCCCGAACTCCCGCCCCAGTACTGGGTGGCGTCGAGGTTATCTCACCAACGAACTGCATAAAAGAGATTTTTGATGTCGGCGTACTAAACTCAGGTATTCCAGAACTGCAACGATAAAATTATGACGACAACACCTCGGAGCTCAACTCCCCGAGACACTGCCACAAAACCCCTGACAGGAGGCACCAAGACAATGTTCTCGTCATAAAACCATCGGAACGATTCCAAGATACCCGCGTGATCCTAAAAAATTTTTAGTGAAATTTGAGAAGAGAAGAGTCAAAACTCTACGTCAGGAAGCCTTACCAGAGCGATGAGGAGACTGGGAAGTAAAAACAATTCCTAAACTCTCCGATATATAATTCCTAAATGACTCAAAACATTTTTCTAGACTCAACTCGTCCGCTAATAACGATCAAGCAATGGGGCTCCTAAGGTCGGGATGGCTCTGATTACCAACTTGTAACGCCCTCGATGCGGCTATATCTCCCACGTGTCGAAGCACGACTTAGAGGCATAACCGCATTGAAAGCAATGTTGCAAGTGAGGTAATCTTCACACAAGCCATGTAATACATAAGGGAAAGAGATACATAGTTGGCTTACAAATCGCCACTTCACACAATACAAGAATAAAACATTACATCATCCAGATACAATCAAGGTCCGACTACGGAACCAAAATAAAAGAACACTACCCCAAATGCTACACAGATCCCTGATCGTCCCGACTGGGCTCCACTACTGATCAACTGGAAACGGAACAACACAAAGAACGAGATCTTCATCGAGCTCCTCTGTGAGCTTGGTTGCGTCATCTGCACGGTCCAACGGCACCTGCAAACTGGTTTTGGAAGTATCTGTGAGCCACGGGGACTCAGCAATCTCGCACCCTCACGATCAAGACTATTTAAGCTTATGGGTAAGGTAAAGATATGAGGTGGAGCTGCAGCAAGCGACTAGCATATATGGTGGCTAATATACGCAAATGAGAGCGAGAAGAGAAGGCAAGGCACGAGCGAAAAACTATGATCAAGAAGTGATCCTATAACAACCTACGTCAAGCATTACTCCAACACCGTGTTCACTTCCCGGACTCCGCCGAGAAGAGACCATCATGGTTACACACGTGGTTGATGTATTTTAATTAAGGTCAACTTCAGGTTTTCTACAACCGGACATTAACAAATTCCCATCTGCCCCGGGCACGGCTTTCGAAAGTTCAAATCCCTGTAGGGGGTCCCAACTTAGCCCATGACAAGCTCTCACGGTCAACGAAGGAATAGACCTTCTCCCGAGACGTTCCGATCAGGCTCGATATCTCGGTTCTTCAAGACACTTCGACAGGTTAAAACAATTCCAGCAACACCGCCCGAATGTGCCGACAAATCCCGATAGGAGCTGCACATATCTCATTCTCAGGGCACACTCAGATGAGACTAGCTACGAGTAAAACCAAACCTCAAGTTGCCCCGAGGTGGCCCCGCAGGCAGCTCAGTTCGGACCAACACTCAGAGGAGCACTGGCCCGAGGGGGTTAAAATAAAGATGACCCTTGGGCTGGCCGACCCAAGGGAAAGAAAAGGCTAGGTGGCGAATGGTAAAACCAATGTTGGGCATTGCTGGAGAAGTTTTATTCAAGGGGAACTGTCAAGGGGTTCCCATTATCACCCAACCGCGTAAGGAACGCAAAATCCGGGTACATAACATCGATATGACGGAAACTAGGGCGGCAAGAGTGGAACAAAACACCAGGCATAAGGCCGAGCCTTCCACCCTTTACCAAGTATATAGACACATTAAATTAAATAAGAGATATTGTGATATCCCAACAAGTAAACATGTTCTAACAAGGAACAACATCTCCATGTTCCAACAAGGAACAAACTTCAATCTTCACCTGCAACTAACAACAGTATAAGAGGGGCTGAGCAAAGCGATAACATAGCCAAACAACGGTTTGCTACGACAAGGTGGGTTAGAGGCTTGGTTCAACAATATGGGTGGCATGATAAGAAAGTGGTAGGTATCGCAGCATAGGCATAGCAAAAGAGCGAGCAACTAGCAAGCAAAGATAGAAGTGATTTCGAGGGTATGGTCATCTTGCCTGAAATCCCGCAAGGAAGAAGAACGAGTCCATGAAGAAGAGAAACGGACGTAGACGAACGGGTCCTCACAAACGCGACGTTACTGGAACCAACCCGAGGAAGCAAACACCGGAAAGAAGCACACAACATAGTAAACAACCAACACAAGAACATGGTATGACATACGGGATGCGGTATGCGATGCATATGCATGATTTGACAAGAGATGAATGAACCTGGCCTCAACATGGAAATCCAAGTGTGCCACTGGAAAGATGAGATGAAATCGCTTGAAAACGATATAAAGAACGCCGGAATCGGAGTTACGGTTTGAGAATGGCAAGCAATTCAAATATGGCACCGGTCTGCGATTTACAGCAAGTAGCCAACTAAATGCAACGAGATGAACATGCTACAGCATCCAAACATGGCAAAAAAATACATGGCAGGAATCCATTCATGATTCTTAACAAAAGACTAGCACTGAGCTACGGCCAATTCATCCACTAACAGGTTCAAACAAGCATGGCAAAAATGTATTTGGTAAACAGATTTCAGACTTAGTGAAATTAACACAAGCCTGGAATATCAGATCAGATAGCACTCTTCGGAGCATAAAAACTATATGCTACAGGGCCTGAACATGTCAAAGTAAAGCATGGCATGGAGCTACTCAAAGAGATTAACAAAAGTCCCTTAGTGACCTTGAGCCAAAAGGGATCAGAAAATACATTTGCAAGCATGTGAACATGGCAAAAATATAATCAGTTCTTAGACTTAGTGAAAACTGGGACATGCAAAACAGATATCAAGTAGGCATGTTTACGAGCTCGATGCACTCACTACCGAGCATGTCATGACAATCTAAGCATACACCCATCAATAATACACATTATACAAGCTAGACATGGCAAGAACAACAACATGGCATGCACGGATCAACTACAACATCATCGGCAAAATCGCTAACAAGTAGACAATCTGCCCAGGTTCGCGAAATAGCAAAAGTAGAGCTCGATTGACTCAAGCTAGGGTGCTCCATAATTGCAAACGAAGACATGGATGGATAGAGCACTACAAGATTAACAAATCATCATTACTGATCATCCTCAAAAGAGGCACGGATCACCTAAGAAACAAAATGAACATATGGCATCATGAGATAAACAGATCAAGGACTTAGTGGAAATGCTAAGTCCCTGAAATCAGCATTACCAAGTGCACCACTTCGCAAGCTTGTGCTAGTCACCACACACATCACAAAAATACATGGATGGCACCACTAGAAAGATGGCAAAACTTACAACAAAATATATGTAGAGCTCATGGGCATATCATGCACACAATAATCATGGCAAAATGACAAATATCTAAATGGAGCAGCAGATCTGACAATTAACTCAACTAGCAATCTTCTAACAGCATTTCGGGCATCAAGATGAACTCAAATGAAAATGATGCAGTGAGATGAAATGATGTGCTCTCTGAGGCGAACATTTTGATATGCTATATGCATGAATCGGAGCTACGGATGCAGAGATACGACATGATGAATATTGCAAAAAATTAGGGTTAGGGAGGCAAAAGTCAACCGCGTTTTTGGATCTAGATCCAGATCCGGGCTGCGCGGAAAACGAGGTTCACCGGGGACGAAGAACGCGGAGGCCGAAGTGGAGGGGCTCGCTGGGGTGCGCCAGCGATGGAGAGGGGGACGGCGGCGTCGGGCGCGGTGGTCGGTGGCGGCGCCGGAAGCGGATGGCGGCGGCGGGTGGCGAGGTGCGAGGCGGCGGCGCAGGAGGCCGGCGCGGGCGGGGCGGTGGACGTCGCGCTCGGCCGAGGCGGCGGAGCTCGGTCGTCGAGGGAGACGCGGGAGCGGGTGCGGCTCTCCGCGGGCGGCGGTGGCGGTTGGGCCCTTGGGCTCGCCCCGGGCCTGGGCGGGCCGCGCGGCTGGGAGGCGCGGGGAGGCCAGGGCGGTGCCAAGTTGCATGGACTGGTTGGAGGAGAGGGGCGGCACGGCGACGTGGCGCGCTCTGATTCGCTGGGGTGACGCATCCGGCGGACATGTCCGGCGCGGAATGGACGTGTCCGGCGGCGCGAGGAGGGAGATGGCTAGGGTTCATCCGCGAAATGATCCGAAATTTCGGGGAGGGGCACATATTTATAGGTAGAGGGAGCTAGGAGAGTCCAAATGAGGTGCGGGTTTCGGCCACGCGATCGTGATCGAACGACCGAGATGATGGAGGAGGTTTAGGTGGGTTTTGGGCCAAATTGGAAAGGTGTTGGGCTGCAACACACACGAGGCCTTTTCGGTCCCTCGGTTAACCGTTGGAGTATCAAACGAAGTCCAAATGGTACGAAACTTGATAGGCAGTCTACCGGTAGTAAACCAAGGCCGCTTGGCAAGTCTCGGTCCAATCCGGAAATGTTTAATCACCACACACGAAAGAAAGGTAGAAATGACCACCGGAGGAGAATGAAGCGCCAGAATGCAAAACGGACAACGGGGAAAATGCTCAGATGCATGAGACAAACATGTATGCAAATGAAATGCACATGATGACATGATATGCAAATGCATGACACGCAAGAAATGACAAGGCAACAACAGCGAATAACTGCACGACACCTGGCACAGCGGTCTCGTGGCGTTACAGCTAAAAGGAGACCACCGCCGCGGTGGGAAGCCAGACGATATCACTTCTTCCGTGCGTTGTGAGTCTTGGGGACAAGAACTGTCATCCATGGACATGTAAAGGAGTTTCCAACTAGAAATCAGGTCTTTGGGAAAATGAAACATGTGTGTACGTTCCTCCTCAATCGATCATAGAGGGCTTGGAATCTATGACCTGTAGAGATTCAGTAGAGCTCCTCGAGTCAGGTGGCTATTGCCTTCTATGGAACTATCATCCATGGCCATGGATTTGGACTGAAACGCCATGGATGCGTTTGATAGGCTCCATCCCCCAACAAGCCTACCTGAGAATCTGGCGGACGGTGCAGAATATGAAATTATGAAATCTTATATTCGAAATTGATATATTACTTCACTAATTTCAAAAAACTAATTTCACCCAAAATGAATGAAAACAGTTTTTTGAACTGAGTGAAATCGGATTTTTCGAATTGAGTGAAACCGGGTTTACTGTAATTAGTGAAATCACTTTTTTACAAATCTTGTTTGCATATTTTTTAAGAAATCGGTCTCACATATGTCGGATATGGGGTTCCGGCAAACCCTTAAAATTCGAACACTTTGGTGCGCGCGAAGTCTTTTCCTTCCACCGATCTACGCCCTAACTCGCTAAAATCTCGTGGACGAACACGACGAACTCACAACGCGGAAAGACACAAGATTTATACTGGTTAGGGCCACCGTTGTGGTGTAATACCCTACTCCAGTGTGGTGGTGGATTGCCTCTTGGGCTGATGATGAACAGTACAATAGGAAGAACAGCGTCCTGGGGTTGAGGTGTTCTTGTGCTTGGCTAACTTGTGTGGTTGAGAGTGATCCCAGATCTCCTCGTCCCCTGCCTATGGTGGTGGCTAGTTATACTTATAGAGGCCCTGATCCTCTTCCTAAATCTTGAGAGGGAAGGGAGCCAACAATGGCGGGCCAATTTGAAGGGGGACAGCTAGTACAAGCCATCCTGACAAAAGTGGTCTTCGCCTGCCAAAGGCTCTGGTGGTGACGCCGTCTTGGGCTCCATGATGACCTCCGTCTTGCCGTCCTTCTGGTCTCGGTCTTGTTGCACCAAAATGGCAACCTTTGCCTGATGCCTCGATACTCCTCGCCTGCGCTGGTTTCCTTAGCACCAAACAAGAAATAAGGACGTTGTGCGCGCTAACGCCCGCCTGGTGTCGATTGTCATGGCTCACGTCACGAGAGCCTCGTGAGGTTCGCCTCGCCTTGATATCTTCGCTCCTCGTGAGCCTGCCTGACTAGGCCGCTTCAGAGGAGGTCTTGTGTCGTCCGCCTCGCGAGGCTTGGCCCCTAGCGATGGTCTTGAATGCATTGTTTGTTGGGGAACGTAGTAACTTCAAAAAAAATTCCTACGCACACTCAAGATCATGGTGATGCATAGCAACGAGAGGGGAGAGTGTGTCCACATACCCTCATAGACCGAAAACGGAAGCGTTAGCACAACGCGGTTGATGTAGTCGTACGTCTTCACTATCCGACCGATCAAGTACCAAACACACGGCACCTCCGAGTTCTGCACACATTCAACTCGATGACGTCCTCGAACTCCGATCCAGCCGAGTGTTGAGGGAGAGTTTCGTCAGCACGACGGCGTGGTGGTGATGATGATGTTCTACCGACGCAGGGCTTCACCTAAGCACCGCCACGATATGATCGAGGTGGATTATGGTGAAGGGGAGCACCGCACACGGCTAAGAGATCAAGAGATCAATTGTTGTGTCTTTGTGGTGCCCCCTGCCCCCGTATATAAAGGAGTGGAGGAGGGGGAGGGCCTGCCCTCTCTATGGCGCGCCCTAGGGGAGTCCTACTCCCACCGGGAGTAGGATTCCCCCTTTCCTAGTAGAACTAGGAGCCCTTCCAAGTAGTAGGAGTAGGAGGGAAGGAAAGGCAAGGGAAAAGGAGAAGGAAGGAAGGGGGCGCCCCCTCCCTAGTCCAATTCGGACCGCCCATGGGGAGGGGTGCGGCCACCCTTTGAGGCCTTTCTCTCCTTTCCCGTATGGCCCATTAAGGCCCAATACGAATTCCCGTAACTTCCCAGTACTCCCGAAAATACCCGAATCACTAGGAACCTTTCTGATGTTCGAATATAGTCGTCCAATATATCGATCTTTACGTCTCGACCATTTCGAGACTCCTCGTCATGTCCCCGATCTCATCCAGGACTCCGAACTCCTTCGGTACATCAAAACACATAAACTCATAATATAACCGTCATCAAACTTTAAGCGTGCGGACCCTACGGGTTCGAGAACTATGTAGACATGACCGAGACACGTCTCCGGTCAATAACCAATAGCGGAACCTAGATGCTCATATTGGCTCCCACATATTCTACGAAGATCTTTATCGGTTAGACCACATAACTACATACGTTGTTCCCTTTGTCATCGGTATGTTACTTGCCCGAGATTCGATCGTCGGTATCTCAATACCTAGTTCAATCTCATTACCGGCAAGTCTCTTTACTCGTTCCGTAATACATCATCCCACAACCAACTCATTAGTTGCAATGCTTGCAAGGCTTATAGTGATGTGCATTACCGAGTGGCCCAGAGATACCTCTCCGACAATCAGAGTGACAAATCCTAATCTCAAAATACGCCAACCCAACAAGTACCTTCGGAGACACCTGTAGAGCACCTTTATAATCACCCAGTTACGTTGTGAAGTTTGGTGGCACACAAAGTGTTCCTCCGGTAAACGGGAGTTGCATAATCTCATAGTCATAGGAACATGTATAAGCCATGAAGAAAGCAATAGCAACAAACTAAACGATCAAGTGCTAAGCTAACGGAATGGGTCAAGTCAATCACATCATTCTCCTAATGATGTGATCCCGTTAATCAAATGACAACTCATGTCTATGGTTAGGAAACATAACCATCTTTAATCAACGAGCTAGTCAAGTAGAGGCATACTAGTGACACTCTGTTTGTCATATATTATGTTTCCGGCTAATACAATTCTAGCATGAATAATAAACATTTATCATGATATAAGGAAATAAATAATAACTTTATTATTGCCTCTAGGGCATATTTCCTTCAGTCTCCCACTTGCACTAGAGTCAATAATCTAGTTCACATCGCCATGTGATTTAATACCAATAGTTCGCACCACCATGTGATTAACACCCATAGTTCACATCGACATGTGACCAACACCCAAAGGGTTTACTATAGTCAATAATCTAGTTCACATCGCTATGTGATTAACACCCAAAGAGTGCTAAGGTGTGATCATGTTTTGCTTGTGAGAGAATTTTAGTCAACGGGTCTGCCACATTTAGATCCGTAAGTATTTTGCAAATTTCTATGTCAACAATGCTCTGCATGGAGCTACTCTAGCTAATTGCTCCCACTTTCAATATGTATCCAGGTTGAGATTTAGAGTCATCTGGATCAGTGTCAAAATTCGCATCGACATAACCCTTTAGGACGATCCTTTTTGTCACCTCCATAATCAAGAAACATATCCTTATTCCACTAAGGATAATTTTGACCGCTGTCTAGTGATCTACTCCTAGATAACTATTGTACTCCCTTGCCAAAATCAGTGTAGGGTATACAATAGATCTGGTACACAGCATGGCATATTTTATAGAACCTATGGCCAAGGCATAGGGAATGACTTTCATTCTCTTTCTATCTTCTGCCGTGGTCGGGCTTTGAGTCTTACTCAGTTTCACACCTTGTAACACAGGCAAGTACTCTTTATTTAACTGTTCCATTTTGAACTACTTCAAAATCTTGTCAAGGTATGTACTCATTGAAAAAAAACTTATCAAGCGTCTTGATCTATCTCTATAGATCTTGATGCTCAATATGTAAGCAGCTTCACCGAGGTCTTTCTTTGAAAAAGAAAACTTCCTTCAAACACTCCTTTATGCTTTCCAGAAAATTCTACATCATTTTCGATCAACAATATGTCATTCACATATACTTATCAGAAATGTTGTAGTGCTCCCACTCACTTTCTTGTAAATACAGGCTTCACCGCAAGTCTGTATCAAACTATATGCTTTGATCAACTTATCAAAGTGTATATTCCAACTCCGAGATGCTTGCACCAATCCATAGATGGATCGCTAGAGCTTGCATATTTTGTTAGCACCTTTATGATTGACAAAACCTTCTGGTTGCATCATATACAACTCTTCTTTAATAAATCCATTAAGGAATCCCATTTTGTTTATCCATTTGCCAGATTTCATAAAATGTGGCAATTTCTAACATGATTCAGACAGACTTAAGCATAGATACGAGTGAGAAAATCTCATCGTAATCAACACCTTGAACTTTGTCAAAAACCTTTCTCAACAAGTCTAGCTTTATATATAGTAACACTACTATCAGCGTCCATATTCCTCTTAATGATCCATTTTTTATGTCTTGCCGATCATCGGGCAAGTCAATCAAAGTCCACAGTTTGTTCTCATATATGGATCTCATCTCAGATTTCATGGCCTCAAGCCATTTCACGGAATCTGGGCTCATCATCGCTTCCTCATAGTTCGTAGGTTCGTCATGGTCAAGTAACATGACCTCCAGAATAGGATTACCGTACCACTCTGGTGCAGATCTCACTCTGGTTTACTTATGAGGTTCGGTAGTAACTTGATCTGAAGTTACATGATCATCATCATTAGCTTCCTCACTAATTTGTGTAGTAGTCACAGGAACAGATTTCTATGATGAACTACTTTCCAATAAGGGAGCAGGTACAGTTACCTCATCAAGTTCTACTTTCCTCCCACTCACTTCTTTCGAGATAAACTCCTTCTCTAGAAAGGATCCATTCTCAGCAACGAATATCTTTCCTTCGGATCTATGATAGAAGGTGTACCCAACATTTTCTTTTGGGTATCCTATGAAGACGCACTTCTCCGATTTGGGTTTGAGCTTATCAGGTTGAAACTTTTTCACATAAGCATTGCAACCTCAAAATTTAAGAAACGACAGCTTAGGTTTATTGCCAAACCATAGTTCATACGGTGTCGTCTCAACGTATTTAGATGGTGCCCTATTTAATGTGAATGTAGCTGTCTCTAATGCATAACCCCAAAACGATAGTGGTAAATTGGTAAGAGACATCATAGATCGCACCATATCTAATAAAGTACGGTTACGACGTTCGGACACACCATTACACTGTGGTGTTCCAGGTGGCGTGAGTAGTGAAACTATTTCACATTGTTTTAACTAAAGGCCAAACTCATAACTCAAATATTTTACTTCTGCGATTATATCGTAGAAACTTTTATTTTTGTTACGATGATTCTCCACTTCACTTTGAAATTCTTTGAACTTTTCAAATGTTTCAGACTTGTGTTTCATCAAGTAGATATACTCATATCTGCTCAAATCATCTGTGAAGATCAGAAAATAAGGATACCTGCCGCGAGCCTCAATATTCATCGGACAACATACATCAGTATGTATGATTTCCAACAATTCTATTGCTCGTTCCACTGTTCCGGAGAACGGAGTCTTAGTCATCTTGTCCATGAGGCATGGTTCGCAAGCATCAACTGATTCATAATCATGTCATTCCAAAAGCCCATCAGCATGGATTTTCTTCATGCGCTTTACACCAATATAACCTAAACGACAGTGCCACAAATAAGTTGCACTGTCATTATTAACTTTGTATCTTTTGGCTTCAATATTATGAAAATGTGTATCACCACGATCGAGATCCAACAAACTATTTTCATTGGGTGTATGACCATAGAAGGTTTTATTCATGTAAACAGAACAACAATTATTCTCTAACTTACATGAATAACCGTATTGCAATAAACATGATCCAATAATATTCATGCTCAACGCAAACACTAAATAACATTTATTTTAGGTTTAACACTAATCCCGAAAGTATAGGGAGTGTGCGATGATGATCATATCAATCTTGGAACCATTTCCAATACACATCATCACTTCACCCTTAACTAGTCTCTGTTCATTCTGCAACTCCCGTTTCGAGTTACTATTCTTAACAACTGAACTAGTATCAAATACTGAGGGGTTGCTATAAAACTAGTAAAGTACACATCAATAACATGTATGTCAAATATACATATGTTCACTTTGCCATCCTTCTTATCAGCCAATTACTTGGGGTAGTTCCGCTTCCAGTGACCAGTCCCTTTGCAGTAGAAGCACTCAATTTCAGGCTTAGGTCCAGACTTGGGTTTTTTCACTTGAGCAGCAACTTGCTTGCCGTTCTTCTTGAAGTTCCCCTTTATTCCCTTTGTCCCTTTACTTGAAACTAGTGGTTTTGTTTACCATCAACACTTGATGCTTTTCTTGATTTCTACCATTGTCGATTTCAGCATCACGAAGAGCTTAGGAATCGTTTCCGTTATCCCTTGCATGTTATAGTTCATCACGAAGTTCTACTAACTTAGTGATGGTGACTAGAGAATTCTGTCAATCACTATTTTATCTAGAAGATTAACTCCCACTTGATTCAAGCGATTGTAGTACCCAGACAATCTAAGCACATGCTCACTGCTTGAGCTATTCTCCTCCATCTTTTAGCTATCACACCCGATCATCACGTGGTGTCTGGGCACGACGAACTTTGGCAACAGAGCATACTCAGGGAGAACACTTTTTGTCATGAAATTTAGTGACAGATCATCTTATAATGCTACCGTCAATCAAAGCAAGATAAGATGCATAAAAGATAAACATCACATGCAATCAATATAAGTGATATGATATGGCCATCATTATCTTGTTCTTGTGATCTCCATCTCCGAAGCACCGTCATGATCACCATCGTCACCTGTGCGACACCTTGATTTCCATCGTGGCATTGTTGTCGTCTCTCCAATCTTATGCTTCCACGACTATCGCTACCGCTTAGTGATAAAGTAAAGCATTACAGGGCGATTGCATTGCATACAATAAAGTGACAACCATATGGCTCCTGCCAGTTGCCGATAACTCGGTTACAAAACATGATCATCTCATACAATAAAATTTAGCATCATGTCTTGACAATATCACATCACAACATGCCCTGCAAAAACAATTTAGATGTCCTCTACTTTGTTGTTGCAAGTTCTACGTGGCTGCTACGGGCTTAGCAAGAACTGTTCTTACCTACGCATCAAAACCACAATGATAGTTTGTCAATTTGCTGTTATTTTAACCTTCGCAAGGACCGGGCGTAGCCACACTCAGTTCAACTAAACTGACACCCGCCAGCCACCTGTGTGCAAACCACATCGGTAGAACCAGTCTCGCGTAAGCGTACGCGTAATGTCGGTCCGGGCCGCTTCATCCTACAATACCTCCGAACCAAAGTGTGACATGCTGGTAAGAAGTATGACTTATATCGCCCACAACTCACTTGTGTTCTACTCGTGCATATTACATCAACGCATAAAACCTGGCTCTCATACCACTCTTGGGGAACGTAGTAATTTCAAAAAAATTCCTACGCACACTCAAGATCATGGTGATGCATAGCAACGAGAGGGGAGAGTGTGTCCACGTACCCTCGTAGACCGAAAGCGGAAGCGTTAGCACAACGTGGTTGATGCAGTCGTACGTCTTCACTATCCGACCGATCAAGTACCGAACGCACGGCACCTCCGAGTTCTGCACACATTCAACTCGATGACGTCCCTCAAACTCCGATCCAGCTGAGTGTTGAGGGAGAGTTTCGTCAGCACGACGGCGTGGTGACGATGATGATGTTCTACCGATGCAGGGCTTCGCCTAAGCACCGCTACGATATGATCGAGGTGGATTATGGTGGAGGGGGGCACCGCACACGGCTAAGAGATGAAGAGATCAATTGTTGTGTCTTTGGGGTGCCCCATGCCCCCGTATATAAAGAAGTGGAGGAGGGGGAGGGCTGGCCCTCTCTATGGCGCGCCCTAGGCGAGTCCTACTCCCACCGGGAGTAGGATTCCCCCTTTCCTAGTAGAACTAGGAGCCCTTCCAAGTAGTAGGAGTAGGAGGGAAGGAAAGGGAAGGGAAAAGGAGAAGGAACGAAGGGGGCGCCCCCCCCTCCCTAGTCCAATTTGGACCAGCCCATGGGGAGGGGTGCGGCCACCATTTGAGGCCTTTCTCTCCTTTCCCGTATGGCCCACTAAGGCCCAATATGAATTCCCGTAACTCCCCGGTACTCCTGAAAATACCCGAATCACTCGGAACCTTTCCGATGTCCGAATATAGTTGTCCAATATATCGATCTTTACGTCTTGACCATTTCGAGACTCCTCGTCATGTCCCTGATATCATCCGGGACTCCGAACTCCTTCAGTACATCAAAACACATAAACTCATAATATAACCGTCATCGAACTTTAAGCATGCGGACCCTACAGGTTCGAGAACTATGTAGACATGACCGAGACACGTCTCCGGTCAATAACCAATAGCGGAACCTGGATGCTCATATTGGCTCCCACATATTCTACGAAGATCTTTATCGGTCAGACGGCATAACTACATACATTGTTCCCTTTGTCATCGGTATGTTACTTACCCGAGATTCGATTGTCGGTATCTCAATACCTAGTTCAATCTCGTTACCGGCAAGTCTCTTTACTCGTTCCGTAATACATCATCCAGCAACCAACTCATTAGTTGCAATGCTTGCAAGGCTTATAGTGATGTGCATTACCGAGTGGGCCCAGAGATACCTCTCCGACAATCGGAGTGACAAATCCTAATCTCGAAATACGCCAACCCAACAAGTACCTTCGGAGACACCTGTAGAGCACCTTTATAATCACCCAGTTACGTTGTGACGTTTGGTGGCACACAAAGTGTTCCTCCGGTAAACAGGAGTTGCATAATCTCATAGTCATAGGAACATGTATAAGTCATGAAGAAAGCAATAGCAACAAATTAAACGATCAAGTGCTAAGCTAACGGAATGGGTCAAGTCAATCACATCATTCTCCTAATGATGTGATCCCGTTAATCAAATGACAACTCATGTCTATGCTTTGGAAACATAACCATCTTTGATCAACGAGCTAGTCAAGTAGAGGCATACTAGTGACACTCTGTTTGTCTATGTATTCACACAAGTATTATGTTTCCGGTTAATACAATTCTAGCATGAATAATAAAAATTGATCATGATATAAGGAAATAAATAATAACTTTATTATTGCCTCTAGGGCATATTTCCTTCATTGTTGATGAAGATGGGCCGTACGGCCTGCTGCCTTAGCCACGCAGCGGGCCGCAGGCAGGCAAGTCTACGGACCCCTATTCCCAGGACGCTGACAGTAGCCCCCGGGCCCAAGGTGCACTCGGGCTTGGCTTTGCGGCGAAGCCAAGGGCCAAGTACAGAGCACCGTGGGCCCCAAAAGCCTGCGGCCTCGGTTGACGCGTGGTGGCTGATTGGACGTGGGCGTCTCCACATCCCCACGCTGCCCTTGAATCCGCCTGGCTATGCGGCCACGCTTCTTACTTAGTTATTCTTCCTTCGCCGCGCCTGGCTCTTCCAATCTCCCTTCTTCCTCGAGGCCCTGCTTCATCCTCCCAATCTGATTGCGTTCCGCCTGCTTCTTTGCCATAGCGCCGAAACAAGCCGAGAAGGGGAAGAAACCTCTGTCCTCGCCATCTGCGCCTCCATCCTTCGAGCCGGCGCTCGGCCGGACCCGGGTGCTCAACGACGAGGCAATGGACAAGGTGCGCCCCATGCTTGCCTCCAGTTTCAACGAGTGGGGAGCGACGACAGATTGGCCCGTGTCTCGCACTCGCATGGCTCGGGCAGTCACCGAGGTTCCGATCTTCATTGAGGCCCTCTGGGCTGGCCTGATTCCTCCCTTCTCCGCTTTCTTCAACGCGGTGCTCGAGCACTATCAGATCCACATGCTCCATCTCGCCCCTCAATATGTGACCCTTCTTGCTGTCTTTGCCTTCTTGTGCAAGGCCATGGTGGGCATCGCTCCTTCCATGGCACTCTTCCGCCACTTCTTCTCGCTGCATCTCATCGGTCCCCGGCAGAGCTCGGGGTGCATGGGCTTCCAGGCCGTGGCTGTGACGGCAGGCGCAGGGATCGACTTCGAGCTTCCTTCATCCATGAGCGAGTTCCGTACTCGATGGGTGTTTGTTGACGCCGGCGTGCTCAACCCTCTACTCCAAGCTCCAGTGGGGCCTGCTATTCCAAACTCCGGCTCGGGTCATCAGAAGCTCACGAGCCCCTGCCTTGCCCCCGTCTGGGCCAGGCTGAGGTGGTTGAAGGACCTTGGCGTGACTGCGCCCATGGTGGTGAGGGAATTTGTCAGGCATTGAGTCGCTCCACTTCAGCGTCACTCCCGCCCGATGTGGGACTTGCTCCGCAGCCAGGACAACATGAGGTTTCAGGAGGAGGGGCTTCCTCTTGCAGCGCGGCAAACAGTGCTCACGGTCCTATCAGGTGTCCCTCTGCCGGATGAGATGCCCAAGAACAGCTGCCTATTGTACCGCTGCGAGAACAAAGTCACATTTTCCGCAAACACGCCTTCCTTTGATGAGTGGGGGCTGCGCCTGCTTGACGGGGCCCCACGAGAACCCTGTCATCGTGGTCCCCCTTCTTGCCGCCGGTGCCGAGCTCGCCCCAGGTGATGGTGCAGGGGGCAAGCTCCGACGGGGGCCGGCGGCTCAAGTGCCGAGGAGCACATGACGAGCGGTGATCCTGGGGCGTCGTCCTCGGGGGCCTGCGACCCCCCTCCTGAGGTGTTGGTTGCCGAGGAGACGCGACATGCGGCTCCCGAGGCTGAGGCTCCAGGAGCCTCGGGAGGTTGAAGTGAGAGGGCAAGGGTCATTCGCCATGGTCGGACTCCTCTGAAGCCATCCCTCTTGGTTCTTCTTCGGCTCCGCCACGCACCGGCCGTCACGTCTAGCGCTTTGGTCGTCTTTGTGTGGACTTTGAGGAGCTCCGCAAGAGGAAGGGATCCCCTAGTGGCAGCAATATCTTTGGGCCGTTGAAGCGACGGAAGTAGATCGCCATTGACGCGTGAGTATCTTATTGCCGTGGCTCCCTGCGTGTGGTCTTCTTATTCTGGCGTCTGTCTTTCAAGGCTCCTTCCATTGAAGTTGTTGTGTCTTCCGAGAGGTTGCCTCCTCCTTCATCAACTCCCCCATCAACCTTGAGCATTCCTGGCCGGACTGCCGCCCTTGGAGCAGGGTCAGTCGGGGGAGCGTCCTCACCTTCGTGGCACGCTGAGTCCGTGGTTCGACCGCCCCTCCTCCATGGCCTGGTGTGGAGCTCGGCGGGCGTGCCCAAGACTCCTCCCTTGCTCATGAACAGTCGCTGGTTGACCTTGATCTTTGGTTCCTCTTCAAGCGGCGAGCCTCGAGTAGCTTAGGCTCCTCGCGAGGACGGGCTGACGTTTGGCACGGCGCCAGCCCCTAGCCCCACGCCGGGAGGTGGCGCGCCACTTGATGCCCCGCCCGCTGCCCCCTAGGTGGAGGACGATGCGGGTTGAGCGTTCGAGCTCGAGCACGGGCAGAGCGTGGTTCGTCATGAGCTCTTCCAGGAGGTGATGGGCGCGATGAGCCTCCTTTGTGAAGAGCTTGCCGGTGTCGATTCGCGTCTTGAGGCTAAAGGTCTCCAGCTGGTGGAGGAGCGGCGCAAGCTGAAGGTGGCCATCAACCTCGGTCGCTACCAGCGCGACCTCGAGAATGCGAAGGCCGAGGCGTCCCTCAAGATCGCCCATGAAGACCGCTCGCGAGCCTTGGAAGAGGCTCGCAAGGCCGATCTCCGTCGTGAGGCAGCGGAAGAGCGCGCGTGGGGGCTCCAGGCCTGGAGCGCGTCCCTCGAGCAGCAGGTGGAGGCGCGTGGGGATGCTCTTGCATCGCTGAGGGGGACGCCCGCAGAGGAAGAGGAGGTCCGGAAGCGCGAGGAGACGCTGGCCCTGGAAGCCATGGAGCGCAGCCTTGAGCTCGAGCAACTAGAGACGAGGGAGCCTCAAGTTGCTCAGGCACAAGACGCCGTCGGGGCCCGTGAGGCTGGAGTCGAGGAGGAGATCAATCGCCGGGTGGCCGAGGTTCACGCAGATCTGGAGGGCATGTACGACTCGAAGCTGAAGCTCGCGGGTCTGGAGGATGCGGGCAGAGCCGCCGCCCTCAGGCCTAGGCTGGATGAGGCCGAGAGTCGTGCGGAGGCCACAGCCGCTGCCCTGGTTACGGCGTGAGCGGACTTGGCATTCGCCCGTGCCGAGCTGTTTTCTCTATGGAACCGGGTTGAAGGTGCAGAGGCCGTCGCATGGCAAAACAGGGAGGAGGTGCTCCAGCGCCGGACGCTGGAGCGCGAGCATGCTCCTATGCTTCAAGGCCTCCGGAACAGGGTCAACACTGCCCTGGGTTATATCTGCGACGAGAATGCTCTGGCCCCCCATTCGAATGACTATGCCAGCCACCTGACCTTCTTTACCAAGGTGGTGACGCGCCTGGAGGCTCGATCTGCCAGAGCTCGCCAGCTTGTGGAGGAAAGGGGTCATGGCCTGCTTGAACGCGCCTTCTCCTGTGTCTTCAGCCACCTTCTGAGCCGGCCCCAACTTTGACTTCGACGCCGCCATTGCCCCCATACCCACGGCCGTCCACGGCGACCTGGCGCGTTGGGTAGAGGACCATGTGGACGCGTTGGTCAGGGCCTTCTCCTCGGAGGATGACGCGATGGTGGTCGTCGCAGACGAAGGCGACGTGGTTGATGATGGCGATGGGGGCATCGCCGACGATGGCGACGACGCCGATGAAGATGACGACGACGAAAGTGACGCGTCCGCGGGTGATGTAGCGAGTGATATTTCTGGCTGATCCCATGTTCTCCTATTGTATCATCCTGCATGCAGAACTCGGGCGTGGCCATGGAATACTTGTAAGAGCATTTTGAGAGGGGGAGCCCCTCATGTAAGCAAATTGCAGTTTTTACTTTCCTATGCGATGTGGGTATGTGTCCTCGTGAACTCGTGAGGCCGGGGGCGAGCTTCCCGTCGTGGTTTACCTTAGTCAGCACCGGCTCCGGGCTGGGTCGTGAAGCGACGAGCTCCTGAGAATCCTGTGGAGCCTATCGTTCCGTTTGAAGGGGCCCCTCAAGAGGTGAGCGCCAGCCGCAGCGCTGGCGCGTGCTTGACGAGCGTGCGCTTTGCGTAGTCCGGCTCGCGAGGAGCTTGTGAGGGAAAGGCGATGGACATGAGTCCCAAACCAAACGAGATCCAAAAGGCGAGAAATGGCTCGAACAAGAAAAGGCACCCCCCGCGCGCATCGATAAAAATTCAGCTTCAACTTAAATCCAGATCCAGAAAGCAAAGCCACAGAAAGAGAGATCCAAAGCAAAAGGCCGCATCCGGCACCTAGTCTAGTCTTCAGGTCTTCAAGTCTTCTCGCCAGCGCGGAGCTAAGTGCTTCCACTAGGCATGGGAGGGAGCCTAGGGCCTGAGGCCGGCGCTCCTGAGACTCCGGGGCGTGTACAACCCCAACTCATTATTACGTGAGAGTGTCACGGGCGGCGAGCTTCACAGGTACCGGGCCTTCTTCACAGGAACCGTCCATGCTTCATATCGCCAGACGAGGGCACCGCCTTGCGCCGCCCTCGACCTCCTCTGCGCCGACCGGTCATCAGGACGACACAAAGGAGGGAAAGGGGACGCCAGCGGTTCCCTCGGCGACCACAGGTCCTCTACCGGGGGAAGGGTCGTCGAAGCCTCCCCGGCAGAGGGCCTACCTCCGGGTATCCCCTGGCCTTGTACACTTTGGGGAGGGGCCTGGCTCCCGGACCCTCTCCTGCAGCCCCCAACGCGATCCTCCCGCTGCCAGGGGGGCTGTCAAGCTGGGGCTGCCTGCCACTGCGTTGACCTGCTCCTCCTGCGACTCATGGTTAGCGTAAGCTTGCTCCTGAGGGATTAGGGGTACCCTGTAGTGGTCGTTGCACGCACGGTCATGATGGTTCCCCGACAGCTCCTGGAAGGCCTCGACTCCTAGCGTCCCTTCTTCCCAATCTTCTCCAACAACGAGTCGGGGTCGTCCTCCGGCATGTACTCCTGGTCCTGCATGCGGGGTACGTTGGCTTCTGGGGCTGTTACCCCGAACACCTCGTCGTGGTGCCCCACACTCCATGTCGCCCGGCCCAGCGTGACGTCCTGAGGGTGATAGCGCGGCATCCCACTTGGGCCATGGAAGGCAACGCTTGTGCCCATGCTTGTTGCAGGCGGTACGGGGGTGGTAGAGCCCCCTACGCCGCTGGCCATGCCGGTGTTGACGAAGCCCCCTGGCGCGCCTGACGGTGCGTGGTGGCGGCGAAGCCCGCCGAGAATCCCCGTAGCAGCCTAAGGAGAAAGCTGATGGCAGAAGGGCGGGGCTCCCGAGGCTGCCGCGTCCAGCAGCTCGGTGACGCGTTCGGCGTTCCAGCAGTGTGTCCCGGCCGCCTTCCATCAGCTCCCTTGCCACGGTGAGTGCTGCCCGCACGTTTTCTTGTTCCCGCTGTGAGAGCGGCGCCATCGCTGCGGCGTGGCTTGCTGCTCTGGCTGTGGCTCGCACTTGCCGTGGAGTGGGGGTAGGTGACACCCTGTCGCGTCGCCCGCGCCCCACTAGATTGGACGGCGCTCGTGCCGCCTGGAGCGTGGGGTTGAGGTCTTCATAGGTGGGCGGCACCGATCGGGCTGGCCAGGCCGCCCAGTGGTCGGAGTCAGCTCTTGGGTCGTCGGACATAGCGGCCGCAGAGCGTCTGCAAGTCAGTTGTCGGAGAAGATCCGACGCACCCGTACCTGGCGCGCCAAATGTCGGATGTGGGGTTCCGGTAAACCCTTAAGGTTCGAACACTGGAGTGCGCGCAAAGTCTTTTCCTTCCACCGATCTACGCCCTAGCTCGCTAAGATCTCACGGACGAACTCGACGAACTCGCAACGTGGAAAGACATGAGATTTATACTGGTTCAGGCCACCGTTGTGGTGTAATACCCTACTCCAGTGTGGTGGTGATGGATTGCCTCTTGGGATGATGATCAAAAGTACAATGGAAGAACGGCCTCCTGAGGTTGAGGTGTTCTTGTGCTTGGCTAACTTGTGTGGTTGAGAGTGATCCAAGATCTCCTCGTCCCCTGCCTATGGTGGTGGCTAGTTCTACTTATAGAGGCCCTGGTTCTCTTCCCAAATCTTGAGCGGGAAGGGAGCCAACAATGGCGGGCCAATTTGAAGGGGGGCAGCTAGTACAAGCTATCCTGACAAAAGTGGTATTCGCCTGCCAAAGGCTCTGGTGGTGACACCGTCTTGGGCTCCACAATGACCTCCGTCTTGCCGTCCTTCTAGTCTCGGTATTGTTGCACCAAAATGGCAACCTTTGCCTGATGCCTTGGTACTCCTCGCCTGCGCTGGTTTCCTTAGCACCAAAGAGGAAACAAGGATGATGTGCGTGCTGGCACCCGCCTGGCGCCCGCCTGGTGTCGATCGTCATGGCTCACGTCACGAGAGCCTCGTGAGGTTCGCCTCGCCTTGATATCTCCGCTCCTCGTGACATTAGGTCGTTATAAATTAACATATGAAGTTGGCTGTTCAGGCAGCAACCCTCATAGTTGTGCTTCGGGCTTGGGTAATGTTGGCCTATTAGAGACATTCATTAGAATGATAAGGCCGTGATCCGGTGTGGTCCATTGTTAACCCTAGATAGACAGAGGACGGCGAATCTAAACTACATCTACAAGAGGAACGACGTAGAGTCTGGAACATCCTTCGAATGTGAAGAGAATCTTTTGCAAAGTTTGTGGAGACGTTCAATGCTAGGGGTATGCTAGAATATAGCTTCCACACCTCTATGGAAGAGCAAGTTGTTATGTCCCTTCATGTAGGTCTCAATAAAAGGTTGAGGGTTATTCACAACACATTCAGTAGATCTAGTGAGACTATTTCTAGGTATTCAAAGCAAGTCCTCTATAAGATTGGGGAGCAGAGATGCTCAAAGCATCAACCGATCACACTTCAACCAAGATTCACACGAGCCCTAGATGGTACACATATTTCAAGGTGAGCGCTACTCATAGTTTGACATGTTTGTATTTTTGTGATAGAGGCATAACAATATGTTTTCATGACATCACACGATAGTATTCGTGCAATAGATGGTACTCATGTGACTGCTAGAGTGTCGAGGATATAGGTTGCATCATACAGGGGTAGAAAGCACTACACAAATTAGAATGTGCTTACTATTGTTGACTTCAATCTAAAGTTCACATATGTTTTAGCTGGCGAGGAAGACTTATCCCATGATGTTAACATTCTTGCTGACAACATATCTAGACCTGATGGGATCAATATCTCTGATGGTAAGTTCTACCTAGGAGATGCTCGATATGCATGTCTAACTTGGTGTTCCTCCACCCTTTAAGAAAACAAGGTATCATCCGAACGAGTTCTCTTCTAGGAATCATCCTAGGACTGCTACAGAATTGTTCAATCTCTGACACTCTAACCTTAGAGTTACGGGGTTTTTTGTGAGAATTTGGAGCTCTGACAATTAGATTGAAGATCCTGGATCAGAAGGTATTCCGCCCTTTCCCCACCAAAGTTAGGTTTGTTCTTGCATGTTGCATTCTCCATAACTGGATCCTATAATGGGGTTGCGATGAGCTTGTGCCGGAGGAGAAAGATGTGACGGCTGATGATGTTGATGACTTCATCCAGGGTGTGGAGGAGGAGTGCGAGGAGTTGTACGAGGAGAACAAGAATCTCTATGGCTCCCCTCTGGCCCATCTTTTGGCTCCTGGCTCCTTTTCTTCGGGAAAATACTTTTGTCTTCTATCGCAGTTTTGCTCCTATTTTTCAGCTGTCGGGTATTTTTTCTGAGAAATTCCCTCGCCATGTATTTAAGGCGAATTAAAGGGAAAATACATTAGAAATGAGCAACAATGTACTCCCTCCGTCCCATAATATAAGAGCGTTTTTTACACCAAAACGCTCTTATATTATGAAAACGCTCTTATATTATGGGACAGAAGGAGTGCCAAATATGATTGATAAAGAGTAAATTATCATAATAAATGGTTATGCAAAATGGATATATCAGTGTGTTATTCTGGACACTTTGGACTATTAGGAATAAGCTAGTTATTGAGCATGCCATCTTGTTGCGATAGTCGGATGCCATTTACAAATTATGTGTTTTTTTGTAGTTGTGGAAAGTGCTTAGCAGATTGCAAAAGTGCGTCGGCATGAAGGAGTTGGTTTCTCGGCTTCGTATCTTGGCGCACCGGCCGTCTCCTCCACCCCTTTCGGAACCTGACTTGCTTGTATTTTTGGGGGCATTTTTTAGCTCCTGCTTCCAGGATGTACCTTTGTTTATTTTATGTTTGGCTAGACTTTAAGCATGCCGTATCGGATTGGTGCTTGTGCCATCTTGTATTTTATCTGTAAAGCGAGGCTAAAGTCTTTTTTTGTTAACCTTCGTTCCTTGTTTCTAATGTATACTTGTTGCCCTTTATTCATAGGCTACTTTGGGAAGGAATTCCAATGCCATTAGGTGGATTTACATGTCAAGTGTAGCGCCCAACGGAGAGGGTTAAGGAACTTCTAGCTATAACACGAGCCACCATGTTTGAGTTTCTATTTTTCATGTTTGAATATTACCTTATCGAGCTCACTAGCCCACAACTTGATCTTCCTCATAGGATGGCCGCAGATTTCATCAAGAGTTTTTACCACTCTCAAGCAATCACTCACCATGAGTATCTTGCAAATCCCTGGGTCTGAGGAGAACATCAAGCCTTTTCGATAAGCCACAAATTCGATAGATTCCACATCAAATCTCTGCTTCGAGACCCATGAAGATTTCAAGTAACATCCCATGTCGTATTGGGTTATAGCCGCGACCGGGCGTCACTTTGAGTTATTATTGATGCCCACGTCGACATTGATTTTTACAAACTCCACGAGGAGAAATCCAGTGCGGTCATGAAACAAAAGTACACTTGGCAGATAGTTCTTTCTTTTCTTACGACAATCCCAAGTCAGAAGTAAATCGCTCGATGAAATTATGAGTAGCGAGGGGACTCTGAAAAATATCTTCATAAATAGGCATCCTCCTTGCACTCGAGATCACACACGTTGTCACAAGAATCTCGGCACATCTTGAAGCGGCAGAATGCCGTGGTGTTCCGGGGAGCCATCCCTGGTGGCAAAAATGAAGAATTGATGTGATGATATTGTTCTATTGCGGGAGAGGTTTAGAGCCGATGACCGCGCCCCTGTTGATTCGTTTCTTGATACATCTCCAACATATATATATTTTTTTATTGTTTCATGTTATTATATTACCAATTTTGGATGCTTTATATGCATATCAATGCTATTTTATATCATTTTTTAGGACTAACATATTAACCCAGTGCCATTTCCTATTTTTTGCTTGTTTTTAGCTTTTCAGGAATCAATACTAAATGAAGTCCAAATATGATGAAACTTTACGGTGATTTTTTTCTAGGCTAGAAGGAACCTGAACCAGAAAATCCATATCAAATGAAGTCCAAATGCAGTCAAATTTTTTGACGATTTTTTCTGAAAGAAAAGGGAATCAGGAACTTTCGGGGGAGAACCAGAAGACCCACATGCGCCCCACGAGGCACCTGGGCGCACCCAGGGGGTGGCCGCGCCCAACTACCTCGTGGGCCTCCTGTGGCACCTCCTCGTGTGATTAACTCTGAAAATTCCTATAAATACCAAAACCACCGGGAGTAGGATTCCCCCCTTGCCCTGTTGGATTTAGGAGAGAAGGAAGGAGGAGGGAGGAGGAAGGAAAGGGGGCCGACCCCCTTACCAATTTGGATTGGGCTTGGGGGGGCGCCCCCTCCTTTTCTCCTTTCCCCTCTCTCCCACAAAGGCCCAATAAGGCCCATATACCTCCCGAGGGGTTCCGGTAACCTCCCGGTGCTCCGGTATACTCCCGTTTTCACCCGAAACCATTCCGATGTCCAAACTGTAGGGGAACGTAGTAATTTCAAAAAAATTCCTACGCAGACACAAGATCATGGTGATGCATAGCAACGAGAGGGAAGAGTGTTGTCCACGTACCCTCGTAGACCGAAAGTGGAAGTGTTTGCACAATGCGGTTGATGTAGTCGTACATCTTCACAATCTGACCAATCAAGTACCGAACATACGGCACCTCCGAGTTCAGCACACGTTCAGCTCGATGACGTCCCTCGAACTCCGATCCAGCCGAGCTTTGAGGGAGAGTTCCATCAGCACAACGACGTGGTGACGATGATGATGTTCTACCGATGCAGGGCTTCGCCTAAGCACCGCTACAATATTATCGAGGTGGACTATGGTGGAGGGGGGCACCGCACACGGCTAAGAGATCCAAGAGATCAATTGTTGTGTCTAGAGGTGCCCCCCTGCCCCCGTATATAAAGGAGCAAGCAGGGAGAGGCGGCCGGCCAGGAGGAGGCGCGCCAGGGAGGAGGAGATCAATTGTTGTGTCTAGAGGTGCCCCCCTGCCCTCCTTTCCTAGTTGGAGTAGGAGAAGGGGCAAGGAGGAGGGAGAGAGGAAGGAAAGGGGGCGCCGTGATACGTCTCTAACGTATCTATAATTTTTGATTGCTCCATGCTATATTATCTACTGTTTTGGACTATATTGGGCTTTATTTTCCACTTTTATATTATTTTTGGGACTAACCTATTAACCGGTGGCCCAGCCCAGAATTGTTGTTTTTTTGCCTATTTCAGTGTTTCGAAGAAACGGAATATCAAACGGAGTCTAAACGGAATGAAACCTTCGGGAACGTGATTTTCTCACCGAACGTGATCCAGGAGACTTGGACCCTACGCCAAGGCATCGGAGAGGCGGTCACGAGGGTGGGGGCGCCCCCCCCCCTAGGGCGCGCCCCCTGCCTCGTGGGCCCCTCGGAGCTCCACCGACGTACTCCTTCCTCCTATATATACCTACGTACCCCCAAACGATCAGAGGAGGAGCCAAAAACCTAATTCCACCGCCACAACTTTCTGTATCCACGAGATCCCATCTTGGGGCCTGTTCTGGAGCTCCGCCGGAGAGGGCCGTCATCACGGAGGGCTTCTACATCATCATAGCCTCTCCGATGAAGTGTGAGTAGTTTACCTCAGACCTTCGGGTGCATAGTTAGTAGCTAGATGGCTTCTTCTCTCTTTTTGGATCTCAATACAAAGTTCTCCCCCTCTCTTGTGGAGATCTATTCGATGTAATCTTCTTTCTGTGGTGTGTTTGTTGAGACCGATGAATTGTGGGTTTATGATCAAGTCTATCTATGAATAATATTTGAATCTTCTCTGAATTCTTTTATGTATGATTGGTTATCTTTGCAAGTCTCTTCGAATTATCCGTTTGGTTTGGCCAACTAGATTGGTAGTTCTTGCCATGGGAGAAGTGCTTAGCTTTGGGTTCGATCTTGCGGTGTCCTTACCCAGTGACAGAAGGGGCAGGAAGGCACGTATTGCATCGTTGCCATCGAGGATAACAAGATGGGGTTTATTTCATATTGCATGAATTTATCTCTCTACATCATGTCATCTTGCTTAAGGTGTTACTCTGTTTTTAACTTAATACTCTAGATGCATGCTGGATAGCGGTCGATGAGTGGAGTAATAGTAGTAGATGCAGAATCGTTTCGGTCTACTTGTCACGGACGTGATGCCTATATACATGATCATGCCTAGATATTCTCATAACTATGCTCAATTCTGTCAATTGCTCAACAGTAATTTGTTCACCCACCGTAGAATACTTATGCTCTTGAGAGAAGCCACTAGTGAAACCTATGGCCCTCGGGTCTATTCTCATCATATCAGTCTCCATCACTTTAATCTTGTTTTGCTTTTTACTTTACCTTTTACTTCTCACTTTGCATCTTTATACCAAAAATACAAAAAATATTATATCTATCAGATCTCACTCTCGTAAGTGATCGTGAAGGGATTGACAACCCCTAATCGCGTTGGTTGTGAGTAGCTATCGTTTTGTGCAGGTACGAGGGACTCGAGCGTGGCCTCCTACTCGATTGATACCTTGGTTCTCAAAAACTGAGGGAAATACTTACGCTACTCCGTTGCATCATCCCTTCCTCTTCGGGGAAATCCAACACAAGCTCAAGAGGTAGCAAGAAGGATTTCTGGCGCCGTTGCCGGGGAGTCTATGCAAAAAGTCAACATACCAAGTACCCATCACAATCCCTATCTCTCGCATTACATTATTTGCCATTTGCCTCTCGTTTTCCTCTCCCCCACTTCACCCTTGCCGTTTTATTCGCCCTTCCTCCATTCAATCTTGTGTTACCATGTGCTTCCTTTTTGCTTGCATCTTCACTTGCTAAGAGTTTATGGATCCTCATCCACTTGCTAATCTATTTAAGAGATCCAATTATGATGAACCTATTGCTAGTGAGTTGAGTGCACTAGATTATCTTTATGATGTTTTGCCTGAAATTCGTGAATCTAAAAATTGTGATAAAGTATTTTATGAAATGATTCACGATCGATCTTTGAATAAAAAGCATGATTGCAATGATTTTATTATAAATTCTATTGATGTAAATTGTGCTAATAATATGCAAAACCCTAAGCTTGGGGATGCTAGTTTTGCTATGTCTACTGCTTGTTGCAATGATCATGATTGGGGCGATTCTTCTTATGATCTTGAAAATTTATTTAAGCCCCATGATGAATATGAGATTGATAATAGTGTTTGGAATAATATTGAAAGTGGGTTTGGAAGAGTGTCAACTTCATATCCCACATATTTGGAGCATGTTCAATCTTATGAAGTTTTTGATAAAAGTGGGTTTGGAAAGGTCATAACTTTAGTTAATGTTAATCCCACTATTTTGGAAGAGTGTCAACTTTGCATGCATGTGGATCATGTTGAAAATATTTTATGTGATAGCTATTTTGTTGAATTTTCTTATGATCCTACATATAATTATTATGAGAGAGGAAAATATGGTGGTAGAAATTTTCATGTTACTAAATTACCTCTCGTTATGTTGACATTGCTATTGTTTCTTTCCGCTTCCTTGCATATGCTAGTTTTTGCTTGCCTTGATAATATGTTTTCCTATAAGATGCCTATGCATAGGAAGTATGTTAGACTTAAATGTGGTTTTCACGTGTTTTATGATGCTCTCTTTGTGCTTCAATTCTTGTCTTTCATGTGAGCACTAGCTATAAGGCTTTAAAGAAAAGCGCTTGTTGGGAGTCAACCCAATATTTATCCTTGCTGTTATTTAATAAATAAATTATCTAGCCTCTGTTTTGGTTGTGTTTTTTGTGTTTAATTAGTGTTTGTGCCAAGTAGAACCGTTGGGAAGACTTGGGGAAAGTCTTGTTGAACTTGCTGTAAAAACAGAAACTTTAGCGCTCACGAGAACTGTTGTAATTTTTATTTTAAGAGTGATATTTAGTTAATTCTTGTTGAAGATGATTAATAGATAGATTACGCATGTCCAGCAATTTATTTTAGAATTTTTGGGGTTCCAGATCTTGCTCTAGCTACATATTACTACAGACATTTCTGTTTTTGACAGATTCTGTTTTTCGTGTGTTGTTTGCTTATTTTGATGAATCTATGGTTAGTAAAATAGTTTATAATCCATAGAGAAGTTGGAATACAGTAGGTTTAACACCAATATAAATAAAGAATGAGTTCATTACAGTACCTTGAAGTGGTCTTTTGTTTTCTTTCGCTAACGGAGCTCACGAGTTTTCTACTTTAAGTTTTGTGTTGTGAAGTTTTCAAGTTTTGGGTGAATTCTTGTGATGGATTATGGAACAAGGAGTGGAAAGAGCCTAAGATTGGGGATGCCCATGGCACCCCCAAGATAATCCAAGGACACCAAAAATTCAAAGCTTGGGGATGCCCCGGAAGGCATCGCCTCTTTCGTCCACTTCCATCGGTAATTTACTTGGAGCTATATTTTTATTCACCAACATGATATGTGTTTTGCTTGGAGTGTCTTGTATTATTTGTGTCTATGGTTGTTAGTGTGCCACAATAATCCTTGCTGTACACACCTTTTGAGAGAGCCATACATGAATTAGAATTTGATAGAATACTCTATGTGCTTCACTTATATCTTTTTGAGCTAAGTAGTTTTGCTCTATGTGCTTCACTTAGATCTTTTGAGCGTTATAATTTTGCTCTATGTGCTTCACTTAGATATTTTAGAGCACGGTGGTGGATTTGTTTTAAAGAAACTATTGATCTCTCATGCTTCACTTAAATTATTTTGAGAGTCTTAATAGCATGGTAATTTGCTTAATAATAACATGCTTGGTATTCAAGATTTGTGAAACTTTCTTTTGAGTGTGTTGAATACTAAGAAAAGTTGGATGCTTGATAATTGTTTGAGATATGGAGGTAATAATATCAAAGTCATGCTAGTTGAGTAGTTGTGAATTTGAGAAGTGCTTGAGTTAAAGTTTGCAAGTCCCGTAGCATGCACATATGGTAAACGTTATGCAACAAATTTGAAACATGAGGTGTTATTTGATTGTCCTCCTTATGAGTGGCGGTCGGGGACGAGCGATGGTCTTTTCCTACCAATCTATCCCCCTAGGAGCATGCGCGTAATACTTTGGTTTTTGATGGCTTGTGGATTTTTGCAATAAGTATATGAGTTCTTTATGACTAATGTTGAGTCCATGGATTATACGCACTCTCACCCTTCCATCATTGCTAGCCTCTTCGGTACCGTGCATTGCCCTTTCTGACATTGAGAGTTGGTGCAAACTTCGCCGGTGCATCCAAACCCCGTGATATGATATGCTCTTTCACACATAAACCTCCTTATATCTTCCTCAAAACAGCCACCATACCTACCTATTATGGCATTTCCATAGCCATTCCGAGATATATTGCCATGAAACTTTCCACCATCCAGTTTATCATGACACATTCATCATTGTCATATTGCTTAGCATGATCATGTAGTTGACATAGTATTTGTGGTAAAGCCACCGTTCATAATTTTTCATACTTTTCACTCTTGATTCATTGCATATCTCGGTACACCGCCGGAGGCATCCATATAGAGTCATACTTTGTTCTAGTATCGAGTTGTAATCATTGAGTTGTAAATAAATAGAAGTGTGATGATCATCATTCAATAGATCATTGTCCCAAAAAAAGGAGAAAGGCCAAAGAAAAAAAGAAGGCCCAAAAAAAGGGGCAATGCTACTATTCCTTTTTCCACACTTGTGCTTCATAGTAGCACCATGTTCTTCATATAGAGAGTCTCTTGAGTTATCACTTTCATATACTAGTGGGAATTTTTCATTATAGAACTTGGCTTGTATATTCCAACAATGGGCCCCTTCAAGTGCCCTAGGTCTTCGTGAGCAAGCAAGTTGGATGCACACCCACTGAGTTTCTTTTATTGAGCTTTCATACATTTATAGCTCTAGTGCATCCGTTGCATGGCAATCCCTACTCCTTGCATTAACATCAATCGATGGGCATCTCCATAGCCCATTGATTAGCCTTGTTGATGTGAGACTTTCTCCTTTTTGTCTTCTCCACATAACCCCCATCATTCTATTCCACCCATAGTGCTATATCCATGGCTCACGCTCATGTATTGCGTGAAAGTTTATGAGTCTGAAATTATTAAGGTATGAAACAATTGCTTGGCTTGTCATCGGGTTTGTGCATGATGAGAGCATTCTTGTATGACGAAAATGGAGCATGACTAAACTATATGATTTTGTAGGGATAAACTTTCTTTGGCCATGTTACTTTGAGAAAATATAAATGCTTTGTTGGTTTGCTTGAAGTATTATTATTCTCTATGTCAATATGAACTTTTGTCTTGAATCTTCCTAATCTGAATATTCATACCACAATTAAGAAGATTTGCATTGAAATTATGCCAAATAGCACTCCGCATCAAAAATTCTCTTTTATCATTTACCTACTCGAGGACGAGTAGGAATTAAGCTTGGGGATGCCTGATACGTCTCCAACGTATCTATAATATTTGATTGCTCCATGCTATATTATCTACTGTTTTGGACTATATTGGGCTTTATTTTCCGCTTTTATATTATTTTTGGGACTAACCTATTAACCGGAGGCCCAGCCCAGAATTGCTGTTTTTTTGCCTATTTCAGTGTTTCGAAGAAACGGAATATCAAACGGAGTCCAAACGGAATGAAACCTTCGGGAACGTGATTTTATCACCGAACGTGATCTAGGAGACATGGACCCCACGCCAAGGCATCAGAGAGGCGGTCACGAGGGTGGGGGCGCCCCCCCTAGGGCGCGCCCCCTGCCTCGTGGGCCCCTCGGAGCTCCACCGACGTACTCCTTCCTCCTATATATACCTACGTACCCCCAAACGATCAGAGGAGGAGCCAAAAACCTAATTCCACTGCCGCAACTTTCTGTATCCACGAGATCCCATGCTGTTCTGGAGCTCCGTCGGAGAGGGCCGTCATCACGGAGGGCTTCTACATCATCATAGCCTCTCCGATGAAGTGTGAGTAGTTTACCTCAGACCTTCGGGTGCATAGTTAGTAGCTAGATGGCTTCTTCTCTCTTTTTGGATCTCAATACAAAGTTCTCCCCCTCTCTTGTGGAGATCTATTCGATGTAATCTTCTTTTTGCGGTGTGTTTGTTGAGACCGATGAAGTGTGAGTTTATGATCAAGTCTATCTATGAATAATATTTGAATCTTCTCTGAATTCTTTTATGTATGATTGGTTATCTTTGCAAGTCTCTTCGAATTATCCATTTGGTTTGGCCAACTAGATTGGTAGTTCTTGCCATGGGAGAAGTGCTTAGCTTTGGGTTCGATCTTGTGGTGTCCTTTCCCAGTGACAAAAGGGGCAGCAAGGCACGTATTGCATTGTTGCCATCGAGGATAACAAGATGGGGTTTATTTCATATTGCATGAATTTATCTCTCTACATCATGTCATCTTGCTTAAGGTGTTACTCTGTTTTTAACTTAATACTCTAGATGCATGCTGGATAGCGGTCGATGAGTGGAGTAATAGTAGTAGATGCAGAATTGTTTCGGTCTACTTGTCACGGACGTGATGCCTATATACATGATCATGCCTAGATACTCTCATAACTATGCTCAATTCTGTCAATTGCTCAACAGTAATTTGTTCACCCACCGTAGAATACTTATGCTCTTGAGAGAAGCCACTAGTGAAACCTATGGCCCCCGGGTCTATTCTCATCATATCAATCTCCATCACTTTAATCTTGTTTTGCTTTTTACTTTACCTTTTACTTTTCACTTTGCATCTTTATACCAAAAATACAAAAAATATTATATCTATCAGATCCCACTCTCGTAAGTGACTGTGAAGGGATTGACAACCCCTAATCGCGTTGGTTGCGAGTAGCTATCGTTTTGTGCAGGTACTAGGGACTTGAGTGTGGCCTCCTACTGGATTGATACATTGGTTCTCAAAAGCTGAGGGAAATACTTACGCTACTCTGCTGCATCATCCCTTCCTCTTCGGGCAAATCCAACACAAGCTCAAGAGGTAGCACGCCGCCCCCCTCCTTGTCCAATTCGGACTAGAGGGAGAGGGGGCGCGCGGCCTGCCCTGGCCTCCCCTCCTCTTCTCCACTAAGGCCCATCATGGCCCATTAAACCCCCGGGGGGTTCCGGTAACCCCCGGTATTTCGGTAAAATCCCGATTTCACCCGGAACATTTCCGATATCCAAAGATAGGCTTCCAATACATCAATCTTTATGTCCTGACCATTTCGAGACTCCTCGTCATGTCCTTGATCACATCCGTGACTCCGAACTTCCTTCGGTACATCAAAACACATAAACTCTTAATATAACCGTCATCGAACTTTAAGCATGCGGACCCTACAGGTTCGAGAACTATGTAGACATGACCGAGACACGTCTCCGGTTAATAACCAATAGCGGAACCTGGATGCTCATATTGGCTCCTACATATTCTACGAAGATCTTTATCGGTCAAACCGCATAACAACATACGTTGTTCCTTTTGTCATTGGTATGTTACTTGCCCGAGATTCGATCGTCGGTATCTCAATACCTAGTTCAATCTCGTTACCGGCAAGTCTCTTTACTCGTTCCGTAACACATCATCCCGCAACTAACTCATTAGTTACAATGCTTGCAAGGCTTAAGTGATGTGTATTATTGAGTGGGCCCAGAGATACCTCTCCGACAATCGGAGTGAAAAATCCTAATCTCGAAATACGCCAACCCAACAAGTACCTTCGGAGACACCTGTAGAGCACCTTTATAATCACCCAGTTACGTTGTGACGTTTGGTAGCACACAAAGTGTTCCTCCGGTAAACGGTAGGTGCATAATCTCATAGTCATAGGAACATGTATAAGTCATGAAGAAAGCAATAGCAACAAACTAATGGAATGGGTCAAGTCAATCACATCATTCTCCTAATGATGTGATCTCGTTAATCAAATGACAACTCTTTGTCTATGGCTAGGAAACATAACCATCTTTGATCAACGAGCTAGTCAAGTAGAGGCATACTAGTGACACTCTGTTTATCTATGTATTCACACATGCACCATGTTTCCGGTTAATACAATTCTAGCATGAATAATAAACATTTATCATGATATAAGGAAATAAATAATAACTTTATTATTGCCTCTAGGGAATATTTCCTTCAGTCTCCCACTTGCACTAGAGTCAATAATCTAGATTACATAGTAATGATTCTAACACCCATGGAGCCTTGGTGCTGATCATGTTTTGCTCGTGGAAGAGGCTTAGTTAACGGGTATGCAACATTCAGATCCATATGTATCTTGCAAATATCTATGTCTCCCACCTGGACTTGATCCCGGATGGAGTTGAAGCGTCTCTTGATGTGCTTGGTTCTCTTGTGAAATCTGGATTCCTTTGCCAAAGCAATTGCACCAGTATTGTCACAAAAGATTTTCATTGGACCCGATGCACTAGGTATCACACCTAGATCGGATATGAACTCATTCATCCAGACTCCTTCATTTGCTGCTTCCGAAGCAGCCATGTACTCTGCTTCACATGTATATCCCGCTACGACGCTTTGTTTAGAACTGCACCAACTGACAGCTCCACTGTTTAATAAAAACACATATTCGGTTTGCGATTTATAATCGTCCAGATCAGTGTCAAAGCTTTCATCGACGTAACCATTTACAACGAGATCTTTGTCACCTCCATAAACGAGAAACATATCCTTTGTCCTTTTCAGGTATTTCAGGATGTTCTTGACTGCTGTCCAGTGATCCACTCCTGGATTACTTTGGTACCTCCCTGCTAAACTTATAGCAAGGTACACATCAGGTCTGGTACACAGCATTGCATACATGATAGAGCCTATGGCTGAAGCATAGGGAACATCTTTCATCTTCTGTCTATCTTCTGCAGTGGTCTGGGATTGAGTCTTACTCAACTTAACACCTTGTAACACAGGCAAGAACCCTTTCTTTGCTTGATCCATTTTGACCTTCTTCAAAACTTTGTCAATGTATGTGCTTTGTGAAAGTCCAATTAAGCGTCTTGATCTATCTCTATAGATCTTGATGCCCAATATATAAGCAGCTTCACCGAGGTCTTTCATTGAAAAATTCTTATCCAGTTATCCTTTTATGCTATTCAGAAATTTAGTACCATTTCCGATCAACAATATGTCATCTACATATAATATCAGAAATGCTCCGGAGCTACCACTCACTTTCTTGTAAATACGGGCTTCTCCAAAAGTCTGTATAAAACCATATGCTTTGATCACACTATCAAAACGTTTATTCCAACTCCGAGAGGCTTGCACCAGTCCATAAACGGATCGCTGGAGCTTGCACACTTTGTTAGATCCCTTTGGATCGACAAAACCTTCCGATTGCATCATATACAACTCTTCTTCCAGAAATCCATTCAGGAATGCAGTTTTGACATCCATTTGCCAAATTTCATAATCATAAAATGCAGCAATTGCTAACATGATTTGGACAAACTTAAGCATCGCTACGAGTGAGAAAGTCTCATCATAGTAAATCCCTTGAACTTGTCGAAAACCTTTTGCAACAAGTCGAGCTTTATAGACAGTAATATTACAGTCAGCGTCAGTCTTCTTCTTGAAGATCCATTTATTTTCAATGGCTTGCCGATCATCGGGCAAGTCAACCAAATTCCACACTTTGTTCTCATACATGGATCCCATCTCAGATTTCATAGCCTCAAGCCATTTTGCGGAATATGGGCTCACCATCGCTTCTTCATAGTTTGTAGGTTCGTCATGGTCTAGCAACATAACCTCCAGAACAGGATTACCGTACCACTCTGGTGCAGATCTCACTCTGGTTGATCTACGAGGTTCAGTAACAACTTGATCTGAAGTTTCATGATCATCATCATTGACTTCCTCACTAATTGGTGTAGGTGTCACAGGAACCGGTTTCTGTGATGAACTACTTTCCAATAAGGGAGCAGGTACAGTTACCTCATCAAGTTCTACTTTCCTCCCACTCACTTCTTTCGAGAGAAACTCCTTCTCTAGAAAGGATCCAAATTTAGCAACAAAAGTTTTGCCTTTAGATCTGTGATAGAAGATGTACCCAACAGTTTCCTTTGGGTATCCTATGAATACATATTTCTCCGATTTGGGTTCGAGCTTATCAGGTTGAAGTTTTTTCACATAAGCATCGCAGCCCCAAACTTTAAGAAACGACAACTTTGGTTTATTGCCAAACCACAGTTCATAAGGCGTCATCTCAATGGATTTCGATGGTGCCCTATTTAACGTGAATGCAGCCGTCTCTAAAGCATAACCTCAAAATGATAGCGGTAAATCAGTAAGAGACATCATAGATCGCACCATATATAGTAAAGTACGATTACGACGTTCGGACACACCATTACGCTGTGGTGTTGTGGGTGGCGTGAGTTGCGAAACTATTCCGCATTGTTTCAAATGAAGACCAAACTCGTAACTCAAATATTCTCCTCCACGATCAGATCATAGAACCTATCACACCCGATCATAACGTGGTGTCTCAGCACGAAGAACTTTCGCAACGGTGCATACTCAGGGTGAACACTTATACCTTGATAATTTAGTGAGAGATCATCTTATAATGCTACCGTCAATCAAAGCAAGATAAGATCCATAAAAGATAAACATCACATGCAATCACTATAAGTGATATGATATGCCCATCATCATCTTGTGTTTGTGATCTCCATCTCCGAAGCACCGTCATGATCACCATTGTCACCGGCGTGACACTTTGATCTCCATCGTAGCATCGTTGTCCTCTCGCCAACTTATGCTTCTACGACTATCGCTACCGCTTAGTGATAAAGTAAAGCATTACAGGGCGATTGCATTGCATACAATAAAGCTACAACCATATGGCTCCTACTAGTTGCCGATAACTCGGTTACAAAACATGATCAGCTCATACAATAAAATATAGCATCATGCCTTGACCATATCACATCACAACATACCTTGCAAAAACAAGTTAGACGTTCTCTACTTTGTTGTTGCAAGTTTTACGTGGCTGCTACGGGATGAGCAAGAACCGTTCTTACCTATGCATCAAAACCACAACGATAGTTCGTCAAGTTAGTGCTGTTTTAACCTTCTCAAGGACCAGGCGAAGTCACACTCGGTTCAACTAAAGTTGGAGAAACTGACACCTGCCAGACACCTGTGTGCAAAGCACGTCGGTAGAACCAGTCTCGCGTAAGCGTACGCGTAATGTTGGTCCGGGCCGCTTCATCCAACAATAACGCCGAACCAAAGTATGACATGCTGGTAAGCAGTATGACTTGTATCGCCCACAACCCACTTGTGTTCTACTCGTGCATATAACATCAACGCATAAAACCAGGCTCGGATGCCACTGTAGGGGAACGTAGTAATTTCAAAAAAAAAAATCCTATGCACACACAGGATCATGGTGATGCACAGCAACGAGAGGGGAGAGTGTTGTCCATGTACCCTCGTAGACCGAAAGCGGAAGCGTTTGCACAATGCGGTTGATGTAGTCGTACGTCTTCACGATCCGACCGATCAAGTACCGAATGTACGGCACCTCCGAGTTCAGCACACGTTCAGCTAGATGACGTCCCTTGAACTCCGATCCAGCTGAGCTTTGAGGGAGAGTTCCATCAGCACGACGGCGTGGTGACGATGATGATGTTCTACCGACGCAGGGCTTCCCCAAAATACCGCTACGATATTATCGTGGTGGACTATGGTGGAGGGGGGCACCGCACACGGCTAAGAGATCCGAGAGATAAATTGTTGTGTCTAGAGGTGCCCCCCTGCCCCCATATATAAAGGAGCAAGGTGGGAGAGGCGGCCGGCCAGGAGGAGGCGCGCCAGGGAGGAGTCCTACTCCCGGTCCTTTCCTAGTTGGAGTAGGAGAAGGGGGAAGGAGGAGGGAGAGAGGAAGGAAAGGGGGCGATGTCGTGGTTCTAACTCTGACAGTGATGTAGGGGGGTATGTATGGAGAGGCTAGATCTTAGCTATGGAGGAGTTGTAAGCACACGAGGATTACGAGTTTAGGCCCTTCTCGGAGGAAGTAACAGCCCTACGTCTCGGTGCCCGGAGGCGGTCGACTGAATTATGAGTGTATGAATAACAGGGGTGCCAACCCTTGATACTGAGGAGGGGGGTGGCTTATATAGAGTTTGCCAGGCCCCTCCAGCCCTCAGTAATGCAAGGTTTAAAGTACATTAAGACTGGGGGTTACTGGTAACGCCCCTAATAAAGTGCTATGATGACCATAAAAGCTACTTAATGACCGACCGTTTGCGTGCAGGGTGACTTTAGATCTCCTGGCAGTCGAGTGGTTGGAATTTGGTCGAGTGATTGCTTCGTGGTCGAGTGTCTTGAATCTGTCGAGTGGGATACCTCCAAGTCGATTGAAAGGTGACTTCTTCTAGGGATGTCCTTGGGTAGGGTACCTAGGACAGGTCCATGCCCCTATCCTAGGTACATAGCTTCATCATTAGCCCCCGAATGGATCGAGGTTCGAGTGGGGAAGGAGTTGGGGATCTTTCCGACTGGTTCTTCATGTTATATGAACGTCTTGTTTTGGATCAATTGTCACGGATGACGTCGTCAACTTCTTTCAGTCGCCTTGATCCATTCTTGGCCTCTTGTCGAGTGAATTTCTTTACTTGTGAAGTTTCGAGTGACGGTGTGAAAGGGATATTCTGTTTGACGAGTTGTTCTGCGGCCCGCGGATTTTGCAGGATTTGAATTTCGGGAAGCGCGCGGGATGGGGGCGGCCGCAGTAATCGGATGGGATAGGACGGAAGCTCCTCGATCCCCGCGCCACCTTTTTCGCCACGTACCGTGCGCGCGCCCGTTGCGGGATTTGACAGGATTGCCTGGGCCTACCAGTCAGCCACTCGGAAGCGACCTCTTATAAGCTTCCGGCTCGGGACCCCCGAACAGTGCGCCTTCACTTTTCCCCCTTCCTTCACAAGATCCTCCACCACCTCCGCTCCCACCTTGGTGCCGTAGGTCTGTTCGAGCTTCGCCGGCGACGATGGTGAAGGAGAAGACGTCGGCTCTGGAGCGCGCAAAGAAGGCGGCGGTGCAGGGGAAGGGGAAGAAGTCCGCTCGGGGCGGATCTTCCTCGAGGACTGCTCTGCCCAAGGATTGGATCCAGGGCGACTGGATGCCGTCGGTGATTCGGCAGGATGATCTCGATGATCTGATCGAGGGGGGATTCATTCCCCACGAATCTGCGTGCCTCCCGGGGAAAGAAGTCGAACCCCAGCCTCTTGATGGTGAGTGCGTCCTCCTCGCCACCCATATCGATCGTGGATTCTCTCTGCCTCCTCATCCTTTTTTCCGGAGCTTCTTGAACTTCTTCGGAGCGCAGCTCCATCACTTTACTCCCAATTCTATTGTGTATCTTGCTGCTTTTGTTTCCTTGTGTGAAAACTTCTTGGGTTGCCGCCCCCATTGGGGACTCTTCAAGCACATCTTCACTTGCCGCTCTCAGTCGGTCAAGAAGGCCAAGTCGAGTGACGAATGGACGCAGGTGATCCAGCTGTGCGGGGGTCTGGCGATCCAGATGAGGGGAAAAAAGTTCCTTTCCGTCTATCACTTTTCCCGAGTCAGTCTGTGGGTGGCAGTTGACTTGGTTTTACTGTAAAGACCAGGTGACCCCAGGACAGTCGACTGGGCTTCCCCCTTTTTCTCTGAATCGAGCACAAAAACCTGCCTCTCTGAAAGTGACGCCGGGGGAAAAGGCGCAAGTCAAGGTGCTGGTCGGTCGAGTGGTTCAGCTTGTCCGCGAGGGTGTGACTGGCATGGACTTGTTGGAAGTCTTCCTTCGGAGGCGCATCCAACCGCTTCAGGCTCGTGACCACCCGATGTGGCTGTACTCGGGTCTCGAAGACACCACTCGGATTCACCCAGAGGAGGTCACTGACAAGATGTTGGAAGGGTGGTTGTCGAGTATCACAGGGAACAAGGACAACCCCCAAGGAGCCAAGAGGATTCCTCCACTCGACCAAACATACGAAGTGGACAAGGTCTGACCTTACGTTTCTGACTATCATCTTGCTTTCTTTATTTGTTCTTTTTGGACCAGTCGATTGACTTTTGTCTCGTTTGTTGTCCTTTAGGCCACTACTGAGATGTACTCGACACCCAATGGAGCACAGGAGCAGGCCGAGGAAGGAGAGGTGAGTGGAGGCGAAAGTGGAGACGAGGGAGAAGAGTGGGAATCTGACGGCGAAGGAGAGGGGGATGACGACGACTCCAGTGAAGAGGAGGAGGAAGAAGTCGAACCTGCCCGCTCGGAATGGCGATCCAAGCTTACACACGACCCTGCGCGGGAACGTGGTAAGGCGACTGTCCCTGTTGGGCAGTCGTCGAAGCGCCCTCGGACCTCATCTCCACCGCTGACAGAAAAAGCTCCCAAGCACTCACGCGCGACGCCGTCCAAGCCGCCCAAGGCTCTTCCCAAGATGAAGATGACTATCCCCACCATTTCTGGGTAATAGTAGAATTTGTTTTCCTTTGTCGAACGTGACGGACTCTTGGTCGACTCATTGAATAAGCTAACTGACTTTCAAAATTTGCAGTGCTGCCACCTCGGAGATCTCCGCCAAGGACGATGATCAAGAGATGGAAGACACTGTTACCTCCAACCCCGGTACGATTACTGATGCTCTGCTTTTAGTCGACTGACGATTTCTTATAATTCCGGTCGATTGGATTTTTCTTGTAGCTCCTCCTCATGTCATTGACCTCCCTAATGATGACGACGAAGTGCCGCCGAGGGAGCGAAGGAACAGGAGGGCGCCGGCTGGCAAGACCCCACAAACTACTCCGGCGCCTGAGGCCGCAGTCCGGGAGGGTGGTGATACCACTCGGGTTTCTGTGACCTTCGCTGAACCTCTGACGAGTGTCCGGCCTTCGACGTCGACTGCAAATCCGCCTTCGCTTTTTGCCACACACCACGTCCCTGAGGACCAAGTGGGTGCCGCTAAAGAGGCTATACGCCAGGCGGGGATCATGATGGAGCAAGTGAAGGTGGTTCGGGAAGCCAGCCAAGCAGCTTATGACACGAGCTCAGCTCTTCAGAGCAACGTCCAGGTCAGTCGATTCACCGCTTGTTCTGTTAGGATATGCTATCTGAAGAATCTCTTTTCCGAAGATCTTTATATCTGTATGCCCACTGGGTGTGTCTATTAATCTTTTTGACGAGTGGGGGCACGCTAAGTGCACCCACTGGGTGTAGTCCCCGAGACTACGGTGGACTGCTGGCAGTCGACTGTAGTCTTTATATTGTGTTGCTTTAGCTGAACTTCTTCACTCGGTCTGGTCAGGCCATGTCGAATGGAATTTTACATGGTCGGCTGCGGGCAGTCGATTTTTTTTTGGTCGAACCAGTGGGGGCACGCTGAGTGCACCCACTGGGTGTAGTCCCCGAGACTACTGTCGAATGTTTTTGATTCGGCTGTAGTCTTAGAAACGCCATCATTGTCTCTTGGTTACTCGGAAGCAACTTATCTTGGATGTCTGTCGACTGATTTTTTGCAGAAATCCTGCGAACTTGTGGCTCGCTATACTGAGTTGGAGAACAAACAGATCCAGCTGAACCTTGACTTGGAGCTTGCTCAGGAGAACTTGTAGAAGGCGAGGGATGAAGCAAACGGTATGGCTGGTGAGCTTTTGTCGACTGTCCTTTCTTTCTGGTCGTCCTCGATGTTGATCTCACTTGCTGTTTCGCAGACAAAATGGAGGAGGCTCTGAAGAATAAGGATCAAGACCTTGCCGAAGCGCAGAAGGAGGCCCTGAACAAAACGAAGCTTGCTGAAGAAAAACTGGCTTCATTCGGTACTCTTGAAAAGGAAAACTCCAGGCTGAAAACTGCTCTCGACGCGGCTAATCGAGAGGCCAACCGTCTGAAGAATGGCAATATAGCTCTGAATGACAAGGCAAGTGAACTGGCGGGGAAGAGGAACGATCTGGAGGCTTATCTCGGTGGACTTGCCAAGAAGCTATTCGTCATGCTCGAGGGTAATTACTCCGGCCCGACTGACTTGCAGTTCCCAAATCTGCGTAGAGCCACTGACTTATCCTTGAATTATGTTTACAGAATTCTACCAGAACTTCAAAGAGGAGACCAGTCGAGTGGAGACAGACTTGGACCCCATCAATTCTCCAGTGAAGGACGAGGCTGCTATGAACGTGCTCCGACTGGAATCTCGTGTTGCTGGCGTTGTTGACTATCTTGCTCGGTTGAAGGTTGCGATGTCACGGATCGACACATCGCTCTGGCCTAGGACGACGCTTCAGAATGACCTCGAGTCCCTGATGACTCGACTGAATGAAGTCCCAGGTCGAGTGGCGGAATGGAAGAAATCTTCTCCTAGATGTGGCGCTGACGTCGCTCTGTCTCTGGTCCGCGTCCACTGCAAGGAGGCGCGAGAAGAAAAGTTGGCCGCCATCCAAGTTGCCAATACCAGGAAGCACAACTTTCAAGACTTCATGGAGACTTTCATTGCTGCTGCCACTCGCATTGCAGACGGGATCGACTTGGACGAGTTCGTCGCCCCTTCCAGTCCTCCGCATGAGGAATAAAAACTTTTATGCTTCACTTTAAATTTGCCTCGGAATGCCGAGTGGATTTTGTAACCGTTAAACTCTGTCGAGCTGGAGGCTCGAGTACTTTGATCTGCGGTCTAGAACCTTTGGATCTTATCTGAACTTGATTTATCGTTGAATATCTTCATGAATTATCTGTCGAGTGGAACTTGTTCTTCACTCGAAATAACTTTGTATTTGTGGTGCAACTCCGAAGGAGAAGGTAGCAGTCGATTTGCACCACGTCGTCCTTGCGGATTGGGATGTGTTCCGTACTTAGGCGAGCACTGGGCTGCAGCTAAGCCTCCGAGTGGAAGGTCTGCTCTCCACTCGGTAGGATTTTAAAAACTTAGGCGAGTACTGGACTGCAGCTAAGCCCCCGAGTGGGAGGTCTGCTCTCCACTCGGTAGGATTTTTTCAAACTTAGGCGAGTACTGGACTGCAGCTAAGCCCCCAAGTGGGAGGTCTGCTATCCACTCGGTAGGATTTTTTCAAACTTAGGCGAGTACTGGACTGCAGCTAAGCCCCCGAGTGAGAGGTCTGCTCTCCACTCGGTAGGATTTTTTCAAACTTAGGCGAGTACTGGACTGCAGCTAAGCCCCCGAGTGGGAGGTCTGCTATCCACTCGGTAGGATTTTTTCAAACTTAGGCGAGTACTGGACTGCAGCTAAGCCCCCGAGTGGGAGGTCTGCTCTCCACTCGGTAGGATTTTTTCAAACTTAGGCGAGTACTGGACTGCAGCTAAGCCCCCCGAGTGGGAGGTCTACTCACCACTCGGTAGGATTTTTAAATACTTAAGCGAGCACTGGGCTGCAGCTAAGCCTCCGAGTGGGAGGTTTGCTCTCCACTCGGTAGGATTTTTAAACACTTAGGCGAGCACTGGGCTGCAGCTAAGCCTCCGAGTGGGAGTCTGGCTCACCACTCGGTAGGATTTTTAAACGCTTAGGCGAGCACTGGGCTGCAGCTAAGCCTCCCAGTGGGAGTCTGGCTCACCACTTGGTAGGATTTTTAAACACTTAGGCGAGCACTGGGCTGCAGCTAAGCCTCCGAGTGGGAGGTTTGCTCTCCACTCGGTAGGATTTTTAAACACTTAGACGAGCACTGGGCTGCAGCTAAGCCTCCGAGTGGGAGGTTTGCTCTCCACTTGGTAGGATTTTTAAACACTTAGGCGAGCACTAGGCTGCAGCTAAGTCTCCGAGTGGGAGTCTGGCTCAGCACTGGTAGGATTTTTAAACACTTAGGCGAGCACTGGGCTGCAGCTAAGCCTCCGAGTGGGAGGTTTTCTCTCCACTCGGTAGGATTTTTAAACACTTAGGCGAGCACTGGGCTGCAGCTAACCCTCCGAGTGGGAGTCTGGCTCACCACTCGGTAGGATTTTTAAACACTTAGGCGAGCACTGGGCTGCAGCTAAGCCTCCGAGTGGGAGGTTTGCTCTCCACTCGATAGGATTCTTAAACACTTAGGCGAGCACTGGGCTGCAGCTAAGCCTCCGAGTGGGAGTCTGGCTCACCACTCGGTAGGATTTTAAACACTTAGGTGAGCACTGGGCTGCAGCTAAGCCTCCGAGTGGGAGTCTGGCTCACCACTCGGTAGGATTTTTAAACACTTAGGCGAGCACTGGGCTGCAGCTAAGCCTCCGAGTGGGAGTCTGGCTCGCCACTCGGTAGGATTTTTAAACACTGAGGCGAGCACTGGGCTGCACCTAAGCCTCCGAGTGGGAGTCTGGCTCACCACTGTGTAGGATTTTTAAACACTTAGGCGAGCACTGGGCTGCAGCTAAGCCTCCGAGTGGGAGACTGGCTCGCCACTCGGTAGGATTTTTAAACACTTAGGCGAGCACTGAGCTGCAGCTAAGCCTCCGAGTGGGAGTCTAGCTCGCCACTCGGTAGGATTTTTTTTTTACAAACTTAGGCGAAACGGATTCGCAGCTAAGCCACCCACTGGGGGATTTCACACGCAAACAAAAGCAACAACAATTATAGGAAAATTTGTAACACTCTTGTCTTTGATAAATAGACTACAGAAGTTTTTCTTATTACATCTCATCCGAGTGAAAATTCAAGTGTGAAAGGGGCGGAGCAGTTCTACATTCCAAGCTCGTGGCTCATCGACCTGGCGATCGACATTGTAAAGGTGATACGCTCCATTGTGGAGGACTTTGGTGACGATGAAGGGACCTTCCCAAGTAGGAGCGAGCTTGTGTGGTTTCTGTTGATCCACTCGGAGGACCAAATCTCCTTCTTGGAAGGCTCGACTCTTCGCATTTCTGGCATGGAATCGACGCAAGTCTTGCTGATAAATGGTCGATTGGATCATAGCCATTTCTCTTTCTTCTTCCATGAGGTCGACTGCGTCTTGCCGGGCTTGTTCTGCTTCATCTTCGGTATAAAGCTCGACTCGGGGTGCATTGTGAAGTAGATCACTCGGCAGGACTGCTTCCGCTCTGTAAACCAGAAAGAACGGAGTTCTTCCAGTCGACCGATTCGGGGTAGTCCTCAATCCCCACAGAACCGACGGAAGCTCGTCGACCCAAGAGCCTGCTACGTGCTTGAGATCACGCATCAACCGAGGCTTTAGTCCTTTGAGAATAGGACCATTTGCCCTTTCTGCTTGTCCATTTAACTGGGGGTGGGCGACCGATGCGTAGTCGACTCGTGTGCCTTGAGAGGCGCAAAAAGCTCTGAACTTGTCTGAATCAAAGTTTGACCCATTGTCGGTGATGATGCTATGCGAGACTCCATATCTGAATGTTAACTCTCTGACGAAACTGATAGCAGTGCAAGCATCAAGATTCTTGATAGGCTTAGCTTCAATCCATTTGGTAAACTTGTTGACTGCCACAAGCACATGTGTGAAACCGCTCCTGCCTGTTCTCAATGGGCCAACCATGTCCAGTCCCCAAAGAGCGAAGGGCCAGACGAGTGGAATGGTCTTCAGGGCTGATGCAGGCTTGTGCGACATGTTGGAGTAGAACTGGCACCCTTCACACTTGTCGACTATCTCTTTTGCCATTTCATTCGCTCTTGTCCAGTAAAATCCCGCTCGGTATGCTTTAGCCACAATGGTCCGAGAGGACGCATGATGACCACAGGTCCCCGAGTGGATATCATCAAGGATTATCTGACCTTCTTCTGGTGTTATACACTTCTGACCGACTCCAGTCGCACTTTCTCTATACAACTGTCCCTTTATGACTGTGAAGGCCTTGGATCGACGGACGATCTGTCGAGCCTCTTCTTCGTCCTCCGAGAGTTCCTTTCTCAGGATATACGCGATGTACGGTATCGTCCAGTCAGGGGTGATTGCCAAAACTTCCATGATTAGGTCGACCACTGCCGAAATTTCAACTTCAGTCGGATCTGTGGCACTCTTTGGCTGCGGGGCTTCATCTGTAAAAGGATCTTCTTGGACTGATGGCGAGTGGATGTGTTCCAAAAACACATTGCTGGGGATGGCTTCTCTCTTGGAGCCTATCTTTGCCAAATCATCAGCCGCTTGATTTTTCAGTCGAGGGATGCGATGAAGCTCTAACCCCTCGAATTTCTTCTCTAACTTTCTCACTGCATTGCAATAACCAGTCATAGCTGGACTTCTGATGTCCCATTCTTTCATCACCTGATTAACCACCAAATCTGAGTCACCATAGACCATGAGGCGACGGACGCCGAGTGAAATGGCCATGCGCAACCCATACAAAAGTGCTTCATATTCTGCTTCGTTATTGGAGGAATCGAAGTGAATCTGGAGAACATATCTGAGCTTATCTCCTCGGGGGGAAACCAATACTACCCCAGCACCGGAACCATTCAGCATCTTAGATCCATCGAAGAACATGGTCCAGTGCTCCGAGTGAACTTGAGTCGGAAGTTGCTGTTTGATCCACTCGGCGACGAAATCTGCAATTGCTTGGGACTTGATAGCTTTCTTTGCCTCAAACTTGATATCTAGGGGAAGAAGTTCAATCGCCCATTTGGCCACTCGACCAGTTGCATCTCTGTTGTGCAAAATCTCTGATAGTGGAGCATCGCTGACGACTATAATGGAATGATCAGAGAAGTAATGTGCAACCTTCTTCGTGGTCATATAAATCCCATATACAAGCTTCTGGTAATGAGGATATCTTTGCTTTGAAGGAGTCAAAACTTCAAAAACATAATATACTGGGCGCTGAACTTTGAAGGCCTTTCCTTCTTATTCCCGCTCGACCATAAGTACTGTACTGACAACTTGTCCTGTGGCTGCAATGTAAATCAGCAAAGGCTCCTTGCTGATTGGGGCAGCAAGCACCGGCTGGGTGGAGAGCAGAGCTTTGAGCTCTGTAAACGCTGCATCAGCTTCTGGAGTCCACTCGAACTTGTCGGACTTCTTCATCAGTCGGTAAAGAGGCAATGCCTTTTCACCGAGGCGAGAGATGAATCGACTTAAAGCGGCCAAGGATCCTGTAAGCTTCTGGACGTCATGCACACGCACAGGACGTTTCATCCGGAGTATAGTACCAATTTTTTCAGGATTGGCGTCGATTCCCCGTTCGGAAACGAGAAAACCAAGTAACTTCCCACCTGGAACTCCGAACGTGCACTTTGACGGGTTGAGCTTGATATCATACCTCCTGAGGTTGGCAAAGGTTTCAGCAAGGTCAGACAGCAGGTCGGAACCCTTCCGTGACTTGACCACAATATCATCCATGTATGCCTCCACATTCTGACTGATTTGAGTGAGCAAACACTTCTGAATCATCCTCATGAACATGGCTCCGGCATTCTTGAGGCCGAACGGCATGGTGACATAACAGAAGCACCCGAATGGAGTGATGAAAGTTGTTTTGATCTCGTCGGGCCCGTACAGACGGATCTGATGGTACCTGGAATAGGCGTCTAGGAAAGACAAACGCTCACATCCCGTAGTCGAGTCGACTATCTGGTCGATGCGGGGGAGAGGAAAATGATCTTTCGGGCAGGCCCGATTGATATGCTTGAAATCAATGCACATGCGAAGTGACTTGTCCTTCTTAGGGACCATGACAACATTGGCGAGCCACTCGGAGTGGTAAATTTCTCGGATGAACTCCGCTGCTAAGAGTCGAGCCACCTCCTCGCCAATGGCCTTCCTCTTCTGGACGGCGGACCGTCGAAGATGTTCTTTCACAGGTTTAAATTTTGGGTCGACTCGTAGACGGTGCTCAGCCAGCCCCCTGGGAACTCCAGGCATGTCAGCAGGCTTCCATGCAAAGATGTCCCAGTTCTCACGGAGGAACTGGATGAGCGCTTCTTCCTATTTGGAGTCGACCATCATTGAGATGTGAGTCGGAGCAGCGTTTGGATCGGTCGGGTGAATGTGAACTGCCTTTGTTTCACCGGACGACTGAAAAGCTGATTCTGAAGCAGGTTTCTTAGCTCGTAGCAACTCACTCGGATCTGCAGTCTTCTGATACTCTTGCAGCTCAACCACAGCCATCTGAGCGTCAGCAATCTTTGAGCCTTTGTGAAAACACTCTTCTGCTTTCTTCCGATTGCCTGTAACAGTGATCACACCTTTGGGACCAGGCATCTTCAATTTGAGATACACATAACATGGTCGAGCCATGAAGCGTGCATAAGTTGGCCTGCCCAAAATAGCGTGATAAGCACTTTGGAAATCCACAACTTCGAATGTCAACTTTTCCTTGCGGTAATTCTTGGAATCACCGAAAACCACATCAAGAGCAATTTGGCCGAGTGACTCGGCTTTCTTCCCAGTAATGACTCCATGGAAACTCATGTTACTGGTGCTGAGCCTGGACATCGGAATGCCCATCCCTTTCAATGTTTCTGCATACAGTATGTTCAAACCGCTGCCTCCATCCATCAGGACTTTGGTCAGTCGAGTGCCTTCGACAACTGGGTCGACCACCAGAGCTTGCCCTCCAGGGGTGGCAATGTGCATAGGGTGATCAGACTGGTCGAATGTGATGGCAGTCTGGGACCACTTCAGATAATTGGGTGTTGCCGGAGCAACCATATTTACCTCACGGTTAATAACCTTCAGTCGACTTTTGCTCTCAACATCAGCAAAAATCATCAGGGTGGAATTGACCTAGGGGTACCCATTGTCACACTCTTGCTTATCGAAAAGGCTACGATAGATCCCCTACACTTGTGGGTCATCAGCATCGCAGCCCCAAACTTTAAGAAACGACAACTTGGGTTTCTTGCCAAACCACAGTTCATGAGGTGTCGTCTCAACGGATTTAGATGGTGCCCTATTTAATGTGAATGCAGCTGTCTCTAAAGCGTAACCCCAAAATGATAGCAGTAAATAAGTGAGAGACATCATAGATCGCACCATATCTAATAAAGTACGATTACGACGTTCGGACACACCATTACGCTGTGGTGTTCTAGGTTGCGTGAGTTGCGAAACTATTCCACATTGTTTCAAATGAAGTCCAAACTCATAACTCAAATATTCGCCTCCATGATCAGATCGTAGAAACTTTATTTTCTTGTTATGATGATTTTCCACTTCACTCTGAAATTCTTTGAACTTTTCAAATGTTTCAGCCTTATGTTTCATTAAGTAGACATACCCATATCTGCTCAAATCATCTGTGAAGGTGAGAAAATAACGATATCCGCCGCGAGCTTCAATGTTCATTGGACCACATACATCAGTATGTATGATTTCCAATAACTCTGTTGCTCGCTCCATTATTCTGGAGAACGGAGTTTTAGTCATCTTGCCCATGAGGCATGGTTCGCAAGTACCAAGTGATTCATAATGAAGTGATTCCAGAAGTCCATCAGAATGGAGTTTCTTCATGTGCTTTACACCAATATGACCTAAACAGCAGTGCCACAAATAAGTTGCACTATCATTATCAACTCTGCATCTTTTGGCTTCAATACTATGAACATGTGTATCACTACTATCAAGATTTAGTAAAAATAGACCACTCATGAGGGGTGCATGACCATAAAAGATATTACTCATATAAATAGAACAATCATTATTCTTTGATTTAAATGAATAACCGTCTCACATCAAACATGATCCAGATATAATGTTCATGCTCAATGCTGGCACCAAATAACAATTATTTAGGTCTAAAACTAATCCCGAAGGTAGATGTAGAGGTAGCGTACCGACGGCGATCACATCGACTTTGGAACCATTTCCCACGGGCATCGTCACCTCGTTCTTAGCCAATCTTCGCTTAATTTGTAGCTCCTGTTTCGAGTTGCAAATGTTAGCAACTGAACCAGTATCAAATACCCAGGCACTACTGTGAGCATTAGTAAGGTACACATCAATAACATGTATATCAAATATACCTTTCACTTTGCCATCCTTCTTCTCCGCCAAATACTTGGGGCAGTTCCGCTTCTAGTGACCAGTTCCTTTGCAGTAGAAGCACTCAGTCTCAGGTTTAGGTCCAGACTTGGGTTTCTTCACTTGAGCAGCAACTGGCTTGCTGTTCTTCTTGAAGTTCCCCTTCGTCCCTTTACCCTTTTTCTTGAAACGGGTGGTCTTGTTGACCATCAACACTTGATGCTCCTTCTTGATTTCTACCTCTGCAGCCTTTAGCATTGCAAAGAGCTCAGGAATCGTCTTATCCATCCCTTGCATATTATAGTACATCACGAAAATATGCAATATTTTTGGTCGTATCCAAGGTAGTCATGTCCTCACCATAAGCTCTTGTAGCTTGGTGGGAGTGATTGAAGAACTCTCTCAATGACACTATCATCAGGAAGATTAACTCCCAGTTGAATCAGGTGGTTGTGGTACCCAGACATTCTGAGTATATGTTCACTGACAGAACTATTCTCCTCCATCTTGCAGCTGTAGAACTTATTGGAGACTTCATATCTCTCAATCCAGGCATTTGCTTGAAATATTGACTTCAACTCCTGGAACATCTCATATGCTCCATGACGTTCAAAACGTCGTTGAAGTCCCGGTTCTAAGTCGTAAAGCATGGCGCACTGAACTATCAAGTAGTCATCAGCTTTGCTCTGCCAGGTGTTCATAACATCTGGCGTTGCTCCTATAGTGGGTTTGTCACCTAGCGGTGCTTCCAAGACGTAATTCTTCTGTGCAGCAATGATGATAATCCTCAAGTTACGGACCCAGTCTGTGTAGTTGCTACCATCATCTTTCAACTTAGCTTTCTCTAGGAACGCATTAAAATTCAATGGAACAACAGCACGGGCCATCTATCTACAACAACATAGACATGCAAAATACTATCAGGTACTAAGTTCATGATAAATTAAAGTTCAACTAATCAAATTACTTAAGAACTCCCACTTAGATAGACATCTCTCTAATCATCTAAGTGATCACGTGATCCATATCAACTAAACCATGTCCGATCATCACGTGAGATGGAGTAGTTTTCAATGGTGAACATCACTATGTTGATCATATCTACTATATGATTCACGCTCGACCTTTAGGTCTCCAGTGTTTCGAGGCCATATCTACATATGCTAGGCTCGTCAAGTTTAACCCGAGTATTCCGCGTGTGCAAAAATGGCTTGCACCCGTTTTATGTGAACGTAGAGCTTATCACACTCGATCATCACGTGGTGTCTCGGCACGACGAACTGTAGCAACGGTGCATACTCAGGGAGAACACTTATACCTTGAAATTTACTGAGAGATCATCTTATAATGCTACCGCCGAACTAAGCAAAATAAGATGCATAAAGGATAAACATCACATACAATCAATATAAGTGATATGATATGGCCATCATCATCTTGTGCCTTTGATCTCCATCTCCAAAGCACCGTCATGATCACCATCATCACCGGCTTGACACCGTGATCTCCATCGAAGCATCGTTGTCGTCTCGCCATCTATTGCTTCTACGACTATCGCTACTGCTTAGTGATAAAGTAAAGAAATTACATGGCGATTGCATTTCATACAATAAAGTGACAACCATATGGCTCCTGCCAGTTGCCGATAGTTGTGTTACAAAACATGATCATCTCATACAATAAAATTTAGCATCATGTCTTGACCATATCACATCACAACATGCCCTGCAAAAACAAGTTAGACGTCCTCTACTTTGTTGTTGCAAGTTTTACGTGGCTGCTACGAGCTGAGCAAGAACCGTTCTTACCTACGCATCAAAAACCACAACGCGGTATAGTGATTGATTTTTGATCTTCAGAAAGAACCTTGTTCATTGAATCCGATTCAACTAAAGCTGGAGAAACAGAAAACCACTAGCCACCTGTGTGCGAAGCACGTCCGTAGAACCAGTCTTGCGTAAGCGTACGGGTAATGTCGGTCTGGGCCGCTTCATCCAACAATGCCGCTAAATCAGGAATCAACTAGTGACGGCAAGCAATATGTATATACCTACGCCCACAAATCCTTTGTGTTCTACTCATGCATATAACATCTACGCATAAACCTGACTCGGATGCCACTGTTGGGTAACGCAGTAATTTCAACAAAAATTCCTACGCACACGCAAGATCATGGTGCTGCATACCAACGAGCGGGGAGAGTATCGTCTACGTACCCTCGTAGACCATAAGCGGAAGCATTATGACAATGCGGTTGATGTAGTCGTACGTCTTCACGATCGACCAATCTAGCACCGAAGGTACGACACCTCCGCGATCTACACACGTTGGCTTGGTGATGTCCCGTGAACTCACGATCCAATAGAGCTTCGAGGGAGAGCTTCGTCAGCATGACGGCGTGATGATGGTGATGATGTTGCTACCGGAACAGGGCTTCGCCTAAGAACCACTACGATATAACCGAGGTGGATTATGGTAGAGGGGGACACCGCACACGGCTAAAAGACCAATGATCAACTTGTGTGTCTATGGGGTGCCCCCTTCCCCCGTATATAAAGGAGTGTAGGAGGGGGAGGGGGCCGGCCTCCTAGGCGTGCCCCAAGGGGAGTCTTACTCCCACCGGGAGTAGGATTCCCCCCTTGCCTTGTTGGATTTAGGAGAGAAGGAAGGAGGAGGGAGGAGGAAGGAAAGGGGAGTCGGCCCCCTTCCCAATTTGGATTGGGCTTGGGGGGGCGCCCCTCCTTTGCTCCTTTCCCCTCTCTCCCACTAAGGCCCAATAAGGCCCATATACCTCCCAGGGGGTTCCGGTAACCTCCCGGTGCTCTAGTATACTCCCGTTTTCACCCGGAACCATTCGATGTCCAAACATAGGCTTCCAATATATCGATCTTTATGTCTCGACCATTTCGAGACTCCTTGTCATGTCCGTGATCAAATCCAGGACTCTGAACTACCTTCAGTACATCAAAACACATAAACTCGTAATACCGATCGTCACCGAACGTTAAGCGTGCGGACCCTACAGGTTCGAGAACTATGTAGACATGACCGAGACATGTCTCCAGTCAATAACCAATAGCGGAACCTGGATGCTCATATTGGTTCCTACATATTCTACGAAGATCTTTATCGGTCAAACTGCATAACGATATATGTTGTTCCCCTTGTCATCAGTATGTTACTTGCCCGAGATTCGATCGTCGGTATCTCAATACCTATTTAAATCTCGTTACTGGCAAGTCTCTTTACTCGTTCCTTAATGCTACATCCCGTAACTAACTCATTAGCTACATTGCTTGCAAGGCTTATTGTGATGTACATTACCGAGAGGGCCCATAGATACCTCTCAGACAATCGGAGTGACAAATCCTAATCTTGATCCATGCCAACTCAACAAACACCATCGGAGACACCTGTAGAGCACCTTTATAATCACCCAGTTAGGTTGTGATGTTTGGTAGCACACAAAGTGTTCCTCCGGTATTCAGGAGTTGCATGATCTCATAGTCATAGGAACATGTATAGTTATGGAGAAAGCAATAGCAACAAACTAAATGATCATCGTGTTAAGCTAACAGATGGGTCAAGTCAATCACATCATTATCTAATGATGTGATTCCGTTAATCAAATGACAACTCATGTCTATGGTTAGGTGCTACATCTTGAGCACTGCGTTGGTTTTCCCTTGAAGAGGAAAGGGTGATGCAACAAAGTAGCGTAAGTATTTCCCTCGGTTTTTGAGAACCAAGGTATCAATCGAGTAGGAGGTCACGCACGAGTTCCTCGCACCTACACAAACAAATAAATCCTCGCAACCAACACGATAAGGGGTTGTCAATCCCTACACGGTCACTTACGAGAGTGAGATCTGATAGATATGATAAGATAATATTTTTGGTATTTTTATGATAAAGATGCAAAGTAAAATAAAAGGCAATAAAAATAACTAAGTGTTGGAAGATTAATATGATGGAAAATAGACCCAGGGGCCATAGGTTTCACTAGTGGCTTCTCTCAAGAGCATAAGTATTTATGGTGGGTGAACAAATTACTATTGAGCAATTGACAGAATTGAGCGTAGTTATGAGAATATCTAGGTATGATTATGTATATAGGCATCACGTCCGAGACAAGTAGACCGACTCCTACCTGCATCTACTACTGTCACTCCACACATCGACCGCTATCCAGCATGCATCTAGAGTATTAAGTTCAAGAGAACAGAGTAACGCTTTAAGCAAGATGACATGATGTAGAGGGATAAACTCATGCAATATGATATAAACCCCATCTTGTTATCCTCGATGGCAACAATACAATACGTGCCTTGCTGCCCCTACTGTCACTGGGAAAGGACACCACAAGATTGAACCCAAAGCTAAGCACTTCTCCCATTGCAAGAAAGATCAATCTAGTAGGCCAAACCAAACTGATAATTTGAATAGACTTGCAAAGATAACCAATCATACATAAAAGAATTCAGAGAAGATACAAATATTGTTCATAGATAAACTTGATCATAAACCCACAATTCATCGGTCTCAACAAACATACTGCAAAAGAAGATTACATCGAATAGATCTCCACAAGAGAGGGGGAGAACTTTGTATTGAGATCCAAAAAGAGAGAAGAAGCCATCTATCTAATAACTATGGACCCGAAGGTCTGAAGTAAACTACTCACACTTCATCGGAGGGGCTATGGTGTTGATGTAGAAGCCCTCCGTGATCGATGCCCCCTCCGGCGGAGCTCCAAAAAAGGCCCTAAGATGGGATCTTGTGGATACAGAAAGTTACGGTGGTGGAATTAGGGTTTTGGCTCCATATCTGGTAGTTTGGGGGTACGTAGGTATATATAGGAGGAAGGAGCACATCGGTGGAGCAACAGGGGGCCCACGAGGGTGGAGGGCGCGCCCAGGGGGTAGGCGCGCCCCCCTACCTCGTGTCTGCCTGGTTGATGTCTTGATGTAGGGTCCAAGTCCTCTGGATCACGTTCGTTCCGAAAATCACATTCCCGAAGGTTTCATTCCGGTTGGACTCCGTTTGATATTCTTTTTCTGCGAAACTCTGAAATAGGCAAAAAAACAGCAATTCTGGGTTGGGCCTCCGGTTAATAGGTTAGTCCCAAAAATAATATTAAAGTGTATAATAAAGCCCAATAATGTCCAAAACAGAATATAATATAACATGGAACAATCAAAAATTATAGATACGTTGGAAACGTATCAAGAATCCCCAAGCTTAATTCCTGCTCGTCCTCGAGTAGGTAAATGATAAAAACAGAATTTTTGATGTGGAATGCTACTTGGAAGAATTTCAATGTAATTCTATTAATTGTGGTATGAATATTCAGATCTGAAAGATTCAAGACAAAAGTTTAATATTGACATAGAAATAATAATACTTCAAGCATACTAACTAAGCAATTATGTCTCTTCAAAATAACATGGCCAAAGAAAGTTATCCCTACAAAATCATATAGTCTGGCTATGCTCCATCTTCACCACACAAAGTATTCAAATCATGCACAACCCCGATGACAAGCCAAGCAATTGTTTCATACTTTTAATGTTCTCAAACTTTTTCAATCTTCACGCAATACATGAGCGTGAGTCATGGACATAGCACTATAGGTGGAATAGAATGGTGGTTGTGGAGAAGACAAAAAAGGGAGAAGCTAGTCTCACATCAACTAGGCGTATCAATGGGCTATGGATATGCCCATCAATAGATATCAATGTGAGTGAGTAGGGATTGCCATGCAACGGATGCACTAGAGCTATAAGTATATGAAAGCTCAACAAAAAGAAACTAAGTGGGTGTGCATCCAACTTGCTTGCTCACGAAGACCTAGGGCATTTTGAGGAAGCCCGTCGTTGGAATATACAAGCCAAGTTCTATAATGAAAAATTCCCACTAGTATATGAAAGTGATAACATAGGAGACTCTCTATTATGAAGATCATGGTGCTACTTTGAAGCACAAGTGTGGAAAAAAAGGATAGTAGTATTGCCCCCTTTTATTTATTTTCCCTTTTTTGGGCCTTTTTTTGCGACAATACTCTATGAATGATGATCATCACACTTCTATTTATTTACAACTCAATGATTACAACTCGATACTAGAACAAAGTATGACTCTATATGAATGCCTCCGACGGTGTACCGGGATAGCAATGATGCATGAGTGGCTTATACGAAAGAATTATGAACGGTGGCTTTGCCACAACTAAAATGTCAACTACATGATCATGCAAAGCAATATGACAATGATGGAGCGTGTCATAGTAAACGGAACAGTGGAAAGTTGCATGGCAACATATCTCGGAATGGCTATGGAAATGCCATGATAGGTAGGTATGGTGGCTATTTTGAGGAAGGTATATGGTGGGTGTATGATACCGGCGAAAGGTGCATGGTATTAGAGAGGCTAACAATGGTGGAAGGGTGAGAGTGCGTATAATCCATGGACTCAACATTAGTCATAAAGAACTCACATACTTATTGCAAAAATCTATTAGTTATCGAAGCAAAGTACTACGCGCATGCTCCTAGGGGGGTAGATTGGTAGGAAAAGACCATCGCTCGTCCCCGACCGCCACTCATAAGGAGGACAATCAATAAATACATCATGCTCCGACTTCTTAACATAATGCTTCACCATACGTGCATGCTACGGGAATCACAAACTTCAACACAAGCATTTCTCAAATTCACAACTACTCAACTAGCATGAATCTAATATCACCATCTCCATATCTCAAAACAGTTATCAAGTTTCAAACTTCTCATAGTATTCAACACACTCATAAGAAAATTTTATTATTAATCTTGAATGCCTAAAATAATTAAAGCAAATTACCATGCTGTTTTGTAGGACTCTCAAAATAATCTAAGTGAAGCATGAGAGAACAATGGTTTCTATAAAACAAATCTACCAACGTGCTCAAAAAAATATAAGCAAAGCACTAGAGCAAAAACTATATAACTCAAAAGATATAAGTGAAGCACGTAGAGTATACTAACAATTTCTGAATCATGAGTGTCTCTATCAAATAGGTGTGTGCAGCAAGGATGATTGTGGTAAACTAAAAAGCAAATACTCAAATAATACAAGACGCTCCAAGCAAAACACATATCATGTGGTTAATAAAAATATAGCTCCAAGTAAAGTTACCGATGGAAGTAGACGAAAGAGGGGATGCCTTCCGGGTCATCCCCAAGCTTTGGCTTTTACGTGTCCTTAGATTATCTTGGGGGTGCCATGGCATCCCCAAGCTTAGTCTCTTGCCACTCCTTGTTCCATAATCCATCAAATCTTTACCCAAAACTTGAAAACTTCACAACACAAAACTTAAAGTAGAAAATCTCGTGAGCTCCGTTAGCGAAAGAAAACAAAACACCACTTCAAGGTACTGTAATGAACTCACTCTTTATTTATATTGGTGTTAAACCTACTGTATTCCAACTTCTCTATGGTTTATAAACTATTTTACTAGCCATAGATTCATCAAAATAAGCAAGCAACACACGAAAAACAGAATCTGTCAAAAACAGAACAGTCTGTAGTAATCTGTAGCTAACGCAAGATCTGGAACCCCAAAAATTCTAAAAAATTGTTGGACGTGAGTAATTTATGTATTAATCATCTGCAAAAATAATTAACAAAATAGAACTTTCCAAATAAAAATCGCAGCAGTTCTCGTGAGCGCTAAAGTTTCTGTTTTTTACAGCAAGATTAAAAAGACTTTCCCCAAGTCTTCCCAACGGTTCTACTTGGCACAAACACTAATTAAACACAAAAAACACAACTAAAACAGAGGCTAGATAAATTATTTATTACTAAATAGGAGCAAAAATCAAGGAATAAAAATAAAATTGGTTGCCTCCCAACAAGCACTATCGTTTAACGCCCCTAGCTAGGCATAAAAAGCAAGGATAGATCTAGGTATTGCCATCTTTGGTAGGCAATCCATAAGTGGCTCTCATGATAGATTCATAAGGTAATTTAATTTTCTTTCTAGGGAAGTGGTCCATGCCTTTCCTTAATGGAAATTGGAATCTAATATTCCCTTCCTTCATATCAATAATTGCACCAATCGTTCTAAGGAAGGGTCTACCAAGAAGAATAGGACATGAAGGATTGCAATCTATGTCAAGAACAATAAAATCTACGGGCACATAATTCCTATTTGCAACAATAAGAACATCATTAATTCTTCCCATAGGTTTCTTAATAGTGGAATCCGCAAGGTGCAAGTTTAAAGAGCAATCATCAAAATCACGGAAACCTAACAAATCGCACAAAGTCTTTGGAATCGTGGAAACACTAGAACCTAAATCACACAAAGCATAGCATTCGTGGTCTTTAATTTTAATTTTAATAGTAGGTTCCCACTCATCATAAAGTTTTCTAGGGATAGAAACTTCCAACTCAAGTTTTTCTTCATAAAATTGCATCAAAGCATCAACGATATGTTTAGTAAAAGCTTTATTTTGACAATAAGCATGAGGAGAATTTAGCACGGATTGCAACAAGGAAATACAATCTATCAAATAGCAATTATCATAATTAAATTCCTTGAAATCCAAAAGAGTGGGTTCAATAATATTTAGAGTTTTGACTTCTTCAATCCCACTTTTAACAATTTTAGCATCAAGATCTAAAGACTCCGATTTTTTGGAACGCAGTCTAGGTAAAGGTGGATCATATTCAGTCCCATCATTATCAAGATTCATATTGCAAAAGAAAGATTTAATAGGGGACACATCAATAACTTTTAGATCTTCATCTTTATTATCATGGAAACTAGAAGAACACGCTTTTATAAAGCAATCTTTCTTAGCACGCATCCTAGCGGTTCTTTCTTTGCACTCATCAATGGAAATTCTCATGGCTTTGAGACCCATTGATATCATGCTTTGGTGGAATAGATCTAAGTTGCAAAGAATCAACATCAAGAGAAATTCTATCAACGTTCCTAGCCAACTCATCAATCTTAAGCAATTTTTCTTCAATCAAAGCATTGAAATTCTTTTGTGAAGTAATAAATTCTTTAATATTAGATTCAAAATCAGAGGGCATATTATTATAATTTCCATAAGAATTGTTGTAGGAATTACCATAATTATTAGAGGAATTACTAGAATGCGGCCTAGGATTAAAGTTTCCTCTATACGCGTTGTTACCAAAATTATTCCTACCAAAAAAATTCACATCCATAGATTCATTATTATTCTTAATCAAAGTAGACAAAGGCATATCATTAGGATCAGAAGAAACACTTTTATTAGCAAATAATTTCATAAGGTCATCCATCTTTCCACTCAAAACATTAATTTCTTCTATCGCATGCACTTTCTTATTAGTAGATCTTTCAGTGTGCCATTGAGAATAATTAACCGTAATATTATCTAGGAGTTTAGTAGCTTCTCCTAAAGTGATTTCCATAAAAGTGCCTCCTGCGGCCAAATCTAAAAGATTTCTAGAAGCAAAATTCAATCCGGCATAAATTTTTTGTATAATCATCCACAAATTCAAACCATGTGTAGGGCAATTACGTATCATTAATTTCATCCTGTCCCAAGCTTGTGCAACATGTTCATGATCAAGTTGCTTAAAATTCATAATATCGTTTCTAAGAGAAATGATCTTAGCGGGAGGAAAATACTTAGAGATAAAAGCATCTTTGCACTTATTCCACGAATCAATACTATTTTTAGGGAAAGACGAAAACCAAGCTTTAGCACGATCTCTAAGCGAAAAAGGAAATAGCTTCAATTTAAAAATATCATTATCCACATCTTTATTCTTTTGCATATCACATAAATCAACGAAGCTATTCAGATGGGTAGCGGCATCTTCACTAGGAAGGCTGGCGAATTGATCTTTCATGACAAGATTCAACAAAGAAGCATTGATTTCACAAGATTCAGTATCGGTAAGAGGAGCAATCGGAGTGCTAAGGAAATCATTGTTGTTGTTATTGGTAAAGTCACACAATTTAGTATTATCTTGAGCCATCGTGACAAGCAAGCAATCCAACACACGAGCAAACAAGAGACGGGCAAAAAGAGGCAAATAGATAAAGAGGAGGAGGACGGAGAGAGAGGGCGAATAAAATGGGAAGGGTGAAGTGGGGGAGAGGAAAACGAGAGGCAAATGACAAATAATGTAATGCGGGAGATAATGGTTTGTGATAGGTACTTGGTATGTTGACTTTTGCGTAGACCTCCCTGGCAACGGCGCCAGAAATCCTTCTTGCTACCTCTTGAGCACTGCGTTGGTTTTCCCTTGAAGAGGAAAGGGTGATGCAGCAAAGTAGCGTAAGTATTTCCCTCAGTTTTTGAGAACCAAGGTATCAATCCAGTAGGAGGCCACGCACGAGTCCCTCGCACCTACACAAACAAATAAATCCTCGCAACCAACGCGATAAGGGGTTGTCAATCCCTACACGGTCATTTACGAGAGTAAGATCTGATAGATATGATAAGATAATATTTTTGGTATTTTTATGGTAAAGATGCAAAGTAAAATAAAATGCAATAAAAATAACTAAGTGTTGGAAGATTAATATGATGGAATATAGACCCGGGGGCCATAGGTTTCACTAGTGGCTTCTCTCAAGAGCATAAGTATTTACGGTGGGTGAACAAATTACTATTGAGCAATTGACAGAATTGAGCATAGTTATAAGAATATCTAGGTATGATCATGTATATAGGCATCACGTCCGAGACAAGTAGACCGACTCCTGGCTGCATCTACTACTATTACTCCACACATCGACCGCTATCCAGCATGCATCTAGAGTATTAAGTTCAAGAGAACAGAGTAACGCTTTAAGCAATATGACATGATGTAGAGGGATAAACTCATGCAATATTATATAAACCCCATCTTGTTATCCTCGATGGCAACAATACAATACGTGCCTTGTTGCCCCTACTGTCACTGGGAAAGGACATCGCAAGATTGAACCCAAAGCTAACCACTTCTCCCATTGCAAGAAAGATCAATCTAGTAGGCCAAACCAAATTGATAATTCGAAGAGACTTGCAAAGATAACCAATCATACATAAAAGAATTCAGAGAAGATTCAAATATTGTTCATAGATAAACTTGATCATAAACCCACAATTCATCGGTCTCAACAAACACACTGCAAAAGAAGATTACATCGAATAGATCTCCACAAGAGAGGGGGAGAACTTTGTATTGAGATCCAAAAAGAGAGAAGAAGCCATCTAGCTAATAACTATGGACCCAGAGGTCTGAAGTAAACTACTCACACTTCATCGGAGGGGCTATGCTGTTGATGTAGAAGCCCTCCGTGATCGATGCCCCCTCAGGTGGAGCTTCGAAAAAGGCCCCAAGATGGGATCTCGTGGATACAGAAAGTTACGGCAGTGGAATTAGGGTTTTGGCTCCGTATCTGGTAGTTTGGGGTACGTAGGTATATATAGGAGGAAGGAGCACATCGGTGGAGCAACAGGGGGCCCACGAGGGTGGAGGGCGTGCCCAGGGGGTAGGCGCGCCCCCCTACCTCGTGGCCTCCTGGTTGATGTCTTGACGTAGGGTCCAAGTCCTCTGGATCACGTTCGTTCCGAAAATCACGTTCCTGAAGGTTTCATTCCATTTGAACTCCGTTTGATATTCTTTTTCTACGAAACTCTGAAATAGGCAAAAAACAGCAATTCTGGGCTGGGCCTCCGGTTAATAGGTTAGTCCCAAAAATAATATAAAAGTGTATAATAAAGCCCAATAATGTCCAAAACAGAATACAATATAGCATGGAACAATCAAAAATTATAGATACATTGGAGACGTATCATTAGGAAACATAACCATCATTGATTCAACGAGCTAGTCAAGTAGAGGCAAACTAGTGACACTCTGTTTGTCTATGTATTCACACATGTACTAAGTTTCCGGTTAATACAATTCTAGCATGAATAATAAACATTTATCATGATATAAGGAAATATGAATAACAACTTTATTATTGCCTCTAGGGCATATTTCCTTCACCACAAGCCTCTATACCAAAGAGATCCCATCTGGAGCCCTGTTCCAGCACCCTGCCGGAGGGGAAAATTATCATTGGGGGCCATCTTCATCATCCCGGCGGTCTCCATGACGAGGAGGGAGTAGTTCACCCTCGGGGCTGAGGGTATGTAACAGTAGTTGTGTGTTTGATCTCTCTCTCTCTCTCTCTCTCTTGTGTTCTTGACTTGGCACGATCTTGATGTACCACGAGCTTTGTTAATATAGTTGGATCATATGGTGTTTCTCCCTCTCTATCTCGTTGTGATGAATTGAGTTTTTACCTTTGAGGTTTCACAATTATTGGATTGAATACTTTTTGGATTTGAGAACACTTGATGTATGTCTTGAATGTGGATACCCGTGATGACAATGGGGTATTCTATTGAGTCACTTGATGTATGTTTTGGTAATCAACTTGCAGATTCCTGAGGTGACATAGAGATAATCTATGCATAGGGGTTGATACACGTTCTCGTCCTTCTTTCTCCGGTAGAAACCTTCAGGCACTCTTTGAAGTTCTTTGTGTTGGGTTGAATATTATGAATCTGAAGTTGTTTGATGCATATCGAATAATCAACTCACGGATACTTGTGGTGACATTGGAGTACCCAGGTGATATTAGAGTTAGTTGATGTGTATCATATGGTGTTATTTTAGTACGAACTCTAGGGTTGTTCGTGACACTTATAGGGATATCTCAATAGATTGATCAGAAATGATAACTTTGAGGTGGTTTCGTACCCTACAATAATTTCTTCTTATGCTCTCCGCTTGATAAGAACTTTGGAGTGATTCTTTGTTGCATGTTGAGGGGTTGTTATATGATTTCAATTATGTTAGCACTGTTGAGAGATTGCACTAGTGAAAATATGAACCCTAGGCCTTGTTTTCAAGCATTGCAATACCGTGTGTGCTCCGTTTTGTAACCGGTCTATGTGATGTAATCTTCTTTTGTGGTGTGTTTGTTGGGATCCGATGAATTGCTAGTTTATTATCAGATTACTCATTGAAAGTAATCGAGTCTTTTCTGAACTTTATTATGCATGATTGTTATAGCTTTGTATTTCTCTCTGGTCTATCCGTTTGGTTTGACCAATTAGATTGATTTATCTTCAGTGGGAGAGGTGCTTTGTAATGGGTTCAATCTTGCGGTGTCCTCACCCAGTGATAGAAATGGTAGCGAGGCACGTATTTGTATTGTTGCCATTAAGGATAAAACTATGAGGTTTATTCACATTACTTGGGTTTACTTTGTCTACATCATGTCATCATACCTCATGCATTACTCTGTTTGTTATGAACTTAATACGTAGAGAGGCAAGCATAGAAGCGCTCTCGAAGTGAAGTAATAGTAGTAGATGCAAAATCATTTCGGTCTACTTGTCACGGACGTGATGCATATATACATGATCATTGACATGAATAACATCATGACTATGCATTTTTCTATCAATTGTCCAACAGTAATTTTTCTACCCACCGTATGCAATTGTTTCGAGAGAGAAGCCTCTAGTGAAAACTATGCCCCTGGGTCTACTTTAATCAAATTACTTAAACCAAAAATACCTTGCTGCAATTTTACTCTTCTTTATTTTGATTTGCAATTTATCTATCTACCTATACAAGATTTGATCCTTGTAAGTAACAAGTTCAAGGGGATTGACAACCCTTTTGCTCATGTTGGGTGCAAGTATTTGCTTTTGTGTCTGCATGTGTTGTTCACTAGGGTTTGTTTGATTCTCCTATTAGTTCGATAACCTTTGATTATCACTGAGGAAAATACTTATTAGCTACTATATTGTTGCACCCTTCCACTTCGGGGAAAATCCCAACGCAGCTCACAATAGCATGACTGCGCGTGCTTGTTATGCCCCAGTAACACCCCCACCCCCTCTCTCTTTGGCGCAAGGCGCACCTTGCACCACTGTAAGTCGTTGTGTTGTGATCACCCGGATCTCCCAATGTTCTTTTTGGCTGCTCTTTTGGGAGGGTTTTGGCCCCGCTAAAATAGAAAGATTCAGGTGGGAACCCCCCCCCCCCCCCCCCCCGGAACCCTCGAAAAAAAGAATCTCTATTAGCCGATCATGATGGCCCAATTTGATGGTGTTGAATAGCCAACTCAAAGCCCTTTGATTCAAAGGAATTAATAGATATTTTTGGAGGATTATAATCCTTATGAATTTTTCTTACGTTGCTCGATCGATTCATATGATTGACTCGTAATTTGTTTACTAAGGAATCATTTATATCACATATCATAGGAGATCTAACATTCACGTCAACATCTTGGAAGAATTCTTTGTTCTGTTATGTAATGAAACAAACTCAAATCTTGTAAGATTTGAATGGACATGACATTTTAATTCTTTGTTTTTTTTTTCATTCCTTCATTTTTATAATTCTGTGAATGAAAGAGCCCTCGTTGTGTTTTGGATGGGAGACGCTTTAGTCGCAGAGTTAATATAAACACACGCACACAGCCCAGCAACACACGGATGTTTGGGTGTCTTGTCGGTGCCATGAACCATGATGCGCCGTTCGTTGTCGTCGCTGGTGCTGGTGCCTGGTGAGTTCGTCTCGCTGATTAATGATAACTTGTGCTCCGGAGTAGCTAGCTTTTAGATAAGCAATCCGGCATACGCAAAACAGAATTTGGGTAAATTTCCCAGACCAAATTGCACGACTACTTTAGCGGAAGATAAGTCAACACATTACAGCACTTGATCCATAAATCTCCTTATTACATACAGGCTATATAAAATATATCACCCAATGACTATATTAGTACTCCGAAATAAGTCAGGTATCTCCGCGCGCTTCCGCCGTAAGCCGTGGGAACGGCAGGAGGAGGAGCAGCAGCATCAAGCGCAGCACAGGAAGTCCAGGATGCTGGAGCAGCAGTCGTAGCAGCAAGAACAGCTGCAAACCAACCGCAAATTAAGCACGGCCAATCAATCAATCGGGAGCGGACAGGGCCGAGCGGTGCAAGAATAACACGGAAGTCAGTCGAGCGGCCAATCAAATCTAGTTAGCACACACACGTACCATCCGTCGAGGCTCTTGTCGTGCAGGTCGTCGGTCGCAGACATGGACTGAGCGGGCGGAGGATCCATCGCCGAGTCGGTCTCCCGGCGTCTGTGGAGGGGCGACGATGATGATGTGGGGAAGAAGGCAACGACGGAACGGTGCTGCAAGGCGAAGTGCAGAGGCGAGGGATATGGAGGGAGTTAAGCTGGAAGGGAACGCAAGTAAATGACGCACATGGAATGGGCGGCGGTACCGGTGTAAAGCTCTTCCGCCGGGATTTAAGGCTTAAGGTATGGCATGCCCCGTGTACGACCGGGCGTGTTGTCATCCGATCATTTGTGCGCCACAAGCCACTGATTGCGCACACGCATTATCTATTTCCATTCATTCTCCGTGTGTTTCTTCTTACCTTACCTTAAAGTGGGTCAAGCTGCCAGCTTGGCCTCCACTGTCCAATGAGTGAGGCAATTAGCGGAGTTGAAGAAGGAATTCGTCAAGGGAATTAGCTGCAGAGCTTGGGGGCGGTTTGGTTAGGTCGATTGCATGCAGGTCCAGCCAAGGGCTATAGAGGGACAGCAGGTGGCAATAGGCCTGTTTCGTGCGATTTCGTCAATATACACCTTATCCTAGCATTTCCCCAAACAGATGTATTGCTTCGTCTTGTTGTCTTGTTGAGTTCAGTTTACCGGGACAAGCAACCTTTCCCGTTTATCTACTCCGGGTCGGGACAATGCATGGCATTCATGCTCACGGCCAGGCCACCGCGCAAATAGTACCACCAGATTACCAGCCCTTTGCTGCACGGCTGCAACAGATGCCACCGAGCTCCGAACGCACCTCACTTCCTCAGGCCTTCCCAACGCGGTTCACCGGAAACATCCGCAAATGTCGTTCGCTCAACACTTTTAAGCGGAAAAAGTCCAAAACAAACCTTAAACTTATGGACGAAAACTAATTTAGACCCTGAACTTTTAATCCCAGAAATCAGCACATCAATTTTTTTATCCAAATCTCTATTCTTAATCTCTATTAGTAGAATGCCCGTGCGTTGCTACGGGCACAAGAAAAATATAGATGAGTCCAAGAGTATAAGTTGTGGCCATCTTTTATCTTCTCCACGAAGATGTTGTTCCTCAACTTTTCTACATATACAGGTAATATATACTTTTAGATATATACCAAGATTGTGGGAAGACATAAGGTAACATTTCATATCTCGTTCCTTTCCATTTCCTCCATATTCACCATCGCAATAAGACGTGACATCATGTGCATTCTCCCGCAAAAAAAATAAAAAAAATGTTAATTCTCCCTATCTGCCTCCTATTTTCTGACAAACCTTGGACCTCACCTCCGACCTTGCTATCACATAGTCATCTCTCTTCTCTTTCATTGTTCATATCCTTTCCATCAACGGATGATAGTACATTACATTTAGTTGAAATATATTGCCCATCTCTCTTCATTAGTTCAAACTTTTGAATAAGTTGGCTGAAGCATGAATCAATATGGTATCCAAGCCAAGAGGTCTTTTGAGTTCAAGACCCCACCAACACAATATTAAAATAGAAGATTCTACGTTCTACATCGATCACACATCTAAGCACTAAATAAGCCTAAACGTGATAGTGCATTACATTTAGTTGAAATATATTGTCCATCTCGCTTCATCAGTTCAGATTTTTTGATGAGTTGGCTGGAGCATGAATTCAATAAACACCTCACATTAATATTCTCTCATTGTCACATACATTTGAAAACAGTGACGATTGTCATGTGGGCGATGTTTTTGTCGATAATCTCAAGACCAACTGGCTCAGTATCTTGGAGGTGCTCATATGGGTAGAGTGTGCATGTATGCGTTCATAAGGATGAGTGTGTGTACCTGTTTGTAAACATCGGCGTTTGTACTGTGTGTGTTTTAACTTCAGAATACACAAGAATTATATCACAAGCACAGGTGTCAAGATATAACAACATGATGGTTTTCAAATTAAGGAGTTCTGTGAATATACATTTCTTGCCAAAGGAAACAGGAATATACATAGCAACTGGTGAATAAAGTCATATGGAGGATATAGTGCACCCCCTCCTCCCATGTAAATTCAACATGTTAATTGCTTTGCATCCATTTTATAAACCAAGCCTTGCTTTAGTTGATGCCACCTAACAAGAGAATAGGCAAACATATGTACATGATTACACAATACATTAATTTCAGTGGTATTTTTTAATATGTTCGATGCTAGGCTAGCATATTATCAGATCAACAAACAAAACTTCAACATTCATTCAGAAACTCGGGTAGGTGACGTCTAAATATTTTACCAACTTCAACAAGATGGAAAACAAATAGCAAGAAATATATGCACAATACAAAAGTGTCTCTTACCATGACAACACCCAATATAAATTAAAAATACGAAAAAGTTGTTACAGTAGTACTATTACTTACAACAAGAATTGTATGTTTCCTAAGCAAACTGCAACTTTCTGGAATAAATGGAATAATTGTTTCTTGAAAGTCAACTTTCTGTATAGCGTAATTTCTTATGCATGAGAGATAAATAATGCACAAAATATAGAACCATAAGATAGCTGGAAGCCTGCTACTGTAAATCGGTGAAACTATGAGCCAGGAAAGCAAGTATGAGAAATATGAAACTGCTATTCCTCTGTACAAAGCCAATACGAATTCCAGCCCATGCTATTAGTGAATCCTGTTGACCATGAAGAAGCTAAATGGAAAAAATACTACTTTTTATATAATAGAAAATAGACCGCAAGAAGACACGAAATAACAAAGAAAAGCAAAAAAAAAGTTTAGAAGGTTGAACCTAATGCTAGCACCATGGTAATAAACCGATGTCTACAAAGGAACATTAGCATTCAAATGTGAGAGCTCAGTAGCTTGTCATGTCTATATTTTGTTGCACTTGTATCTGATTTGAAATTTAAAAAATTATGATGAGAAACTCACATAGAACTGCAGTATAATCTTTTGAATAAACATTGTCAATTGTCTAAGAGTGCTAACATTTAAACTCATTCAAAATGTTGGCAAATGGAATGAGAAATGTAATACCCGAGATAATACATTATAAGGCTACAACAAGTCCCCTCCAATTTTTAGGAAGCTCTCCACTATATGTGTAGCAATGAACCAGCCTCAAAACCCATTATAGACTGCCAGATAGATATTTGTTTCTTCAATTTCTAACAAACATATAAAATATTGATTGAGAAGCACTCCTGCTTACTACACAGTGATTCATAACATCAAAGTGCAGGAACAAACTTGATTTTGTTGAACAGATAAAATTCACCTTGTTCTTCTTCACCAAAGTCTTCCCCAAGATTTTTCATCTAGTCTTCTTTCCCATATATATTTTTTCTTCAGAAAGGAGGCCTACCTAGGCTTCTTTCCCATATCTGCATAAGTCATGCTTAGAGCTGGTCCTTGTGAAGCACTAACCTACCTTGGCTCAACGCCAATGTGCATCAGCCTATCAAAAGCATAGGTGTAAGAATCATCCATGTACTCTGCACAAACAAGGGAAAAATCGTATGAGCTTTGATGCTTCACTATATTATAGTTTAGCAGAAGAGATAAACGGGCAGAAGTCTGGATGTATAGTAGTGGGGAAGCTGAGGTTACCTGGATTACCGATCAAAGGTGCTTTCCATTTGCCCTTGTGGTTCAGGTTCCTAAATTTTTGAATGCACAAAAACTTATGCCAGAAGTTGGACGCCCGAGGTATCCTATGCCATTTGGGGTGATGGAATTTCGAGTAACTGCTTGTTGAATTGATGATATTGCTGGGCATTGAATTAACTGAATCAGAGTGACTTCTAAAGATAGGGCACGATAGAATCACAAAGCATAGAAAAAGTAGATAAGTTTGTGTGAGATACTCACAGTCAATAATTTAGAAGCTTCTACATTACTAAAAATGCACTACATAGATACTATATCCACTATTCTCTTAACGGGCATAAATTGTAGCAAACTAAGCCAACATAATCCTCCTGTAATACTTAACCAGTGTCCAACATCCTTGAGTAACAAAACCAAGTATTAATGTTGATCACTTACAAAAGAAATGGGCTACAATCACAAGATAAATGACATGGAAAAGGTCAACCGAACCTTTAAAAGTGGGAACTGTAGCGTCAGTCCAATTCCGCTGCCATGGCACCATTTTTTGCTGCACCTAGTGCCACCCAAAGTTTGTCCTAATATTCTATTGCTAGTATATAAGTTCTAAAGTATTTTACTAACAAACAAAAAGGTGGGAAAAATGTGAATCTGCAAATTACGAGGACAAAATAAAATCAAAAGTCCAAACGGATGTGTTAAGATCAGTTTATACGTGCAGCCAAATGTTACAAAGCTAGCTTACATGAGTTCAATCCACCAGAATCGAGAAGATGCACAAAATGTCGGGAAACGAATTACAAACACTACCATTTTAAAGAACAAAAGGTAAACGTAGTCCAGCCTTTCAGTGAATACTGAAGCGGAAAATAGAAATATTTATGAATCTCCAGAACAAACAAAATAACACAAAGTGGAAGCTTGTAAAGATATAGTAATGCCTCGCCAGTGTCACCTTCAAAGTTGCATATGTTACACCCAGACACACATAGTGACACAAAAGAATTATGCTGGAATTTAATGTTCGGGCTAGAAGTAATTTGTTTCCATTTTATTGTACCCAGATTCTGTTGATTACTTTTCCTACTGAATTTATCCTGCATATAAATAAGGGTTACTGAATCGTTGGAACCTAACCATTGTCGGTACCAAATTTTTGAACCATACTCCTAAAACAAGTAGTACCGATTGTTCCGCATAATGCATATAAGGTGTGTCAGTTTCTATCCGTGGCTCCCTGCTCCAAGTACCCCGCCAGTGAATCTTATGGCCGAAAGGCGACCGTGTGAAGCGATGGCGTCTGGTCGTAGGCGTCTGCTCATGTTTCTATCCATATAAATGTCAAAATGTCAAACCATATGTGTGTGCTAGAAGATTGTTCCTAATTCAATATAAATGGATAATTTTTTACTGTTGCCCTTTATTTCTTGAAGACCAGCCAGTCTAGTTTTCCCTAGGTTCTGAAATCGCTGCATGGGCCCTCAACTTCTTCGGGTTCGGCTCTTGTGCAGATATAGTTAGCCTTTGCACTACAAATTTATTAGCAAAACATATGTTTCCTACATAGAACATAAAGCTAGCCAATCTCACCGAGAAATCATAATGCCCTGCCTGAAGTTCCTGAAGCTCCTGTATGCCAAAGATGTAACTCCGTTGTTGTCTGAGCTTCCACTGGGCAATGTGTAGACAACTCTAAGCTTCATTTCCTCAATCATCATATCAGCATCCTTATTGAACTGAAGAATACATATATATATATGGAATATAGTTGGTGGAATGCTAATCATCCAGAGCCTGATGACATTGACAACACAACACTAAATCATAGAAACCGGTGAAATTCCATAAATATCTTGAAGAAAGATCGATTCATAAACTTAGGTGGATGGAATAGAACACATATGTGTGTGCTCGTTTCATACTGCTGGGTGGACGGGATAAAATCGCCATGGACACTCTCTCATTGGACAGCATCTCTACTGAATAGGGAATAATTATCTCTATCAATAAGCAAAAGCAAACAACTGAAACAAGATAACTATATCACTTCAGTCCTTACATTGAGACGCCAATTTGATCACAGAAGACCATCTGTAAAAATGCAGAACAACATGGGCCTTGGCCTCAATTTGGCGACCCAACTTCAATTTTGAAAGCCTGCAAGCAAGCGAGAGATAGGAGTGAGCACAGTAATCTGAAATCAAATGAGAGAGTGTCAGCATTGTCGTCGTGCTCCCCTGCTCAGGCCATCTCGGTGCAGCCACATCCCGTTCAGAAAATGTTCGATAAATGAATTAAATTTATTATATATGCTTTCATGTAATCACCAATTTTTGTAGTTATAAAATAATAGATTGACTTGGGATTTCCAAACATGTTGGTGTCAAATGTATATTTACTTACTTAACATTGAACTATACAATATTGTGTATAGGATATACTGTACTCAGGCATGTAAATACGATAACTTTGTCATGCATCATTCATACGAAGCTCATTCTCACTTTTCTCATTCATACAAAGCTCATTTGTTCTCCTTCTTTATTTGTATCAGAATTTCTGAATTTAATGATGTTGTCAGTTCTGACCAATTTGTTCAATGCACATACACATTTAATCAACCAGCACCATTAGCCATTTTGTGAAAAAACTAATTAAATAGAACCATGCACTACCCGAAACTACATGATGCCAATGTCCTTACCTTTGTTGCTTGCAAGAATGCATACTAAAACATGGGGCAAAATCGTAGCTCTAATCATGGCAGTCCTTGTTAGTTGTCGTTAATCTACATCTCATAGAAATATTATTTGCTGAAGACAATCTCAACATACAAATCTGAAGAGTTTTATTAAAACTCAGCTAGATGCCTTTCCCAAAATAGTACTCAATTCATCCCAAAATAAGTATTGCTGGTTGAGTTCAACTTTAGTATTTTGAGATGGATGGAGTAGTATTTTATACGAAGAGAATTATATAGGTTCCACACTTACAAAGATTGGTAGGCATAAATATGAGTACTATCCATGGAAGTCATATTCAGTACTTCGATGGAGAATATCAGTATCATCTTTCGAAGAATTTAGCACCATGTTTAATTTAATTACACGGACACCTATTTGCAGAGCCATGATGATGGGAACGTCACTGCAGTCACTGATTAGCTGATTGCTAGTAAAATATGAGTACTGCGGTGTAACGAAATAGTGGGACAACGGTGCATTCATGTCATGGCGGACCTGGTAACATAAGATTTACATCAAAATTAAGAGCAAAGCTTGTAACAGCAGATTGTTCCTAGGAAAATAAATAAACAAATAGAGCAAATAACCAAATTCAAACCAGGTACCATTTCAGTAAAATCTGCAAAATGATCCTACAAAGCATTGCAGCAAATTTGTTGAGCTACCTCAAGGAATCTAAAAATGCCAAGACCGGAAGATCGACACTTACTATATCAGGCGCTTCCTTATCATCTCATCCATGATAATCTGAACAACCGAGCTTCAGAAGTTCATAAGTATCTGCTAGATCGCTCAATCCTGTATTCCTGTTGTAGGGCAAAATCAACAGTTAATTGCATTAAGGTTTCAGATACAATAGATAGATACGTAAGATGCATCATTATGGTGTACATAGATGAAGCATTATAAGATGATGACACTGTTCGTACCAGATAGTTCCCATCGCTTTCACAATTTCCCATCTCTACCCATGTTTCTATGCATTTTGGATCATCATCTTAGAAAACGAAGTCTTGAATATCAGTTTTTTTTGCCACCACACGGTACTTCCTAAAATTAGGTGGTTGCTTATTGTCAACAAAACAAGATTTTATGTTAGAAATAATAAGGGCATGTACTGTTTAATACAGATTCTGCGCAGTCAGACTTCTAATCCTATTGGTGACTATAGACAAAGATAAGATACGAGGTAAACAACTAAACACACACCCTTGGGAATATACACGGAAGAGATTCAGGATTGTGTTTCCAGTAACGGTATACCTCTGGCCATCGTGTTTCTAGTACCGGTGTGTGCCTATGGCCATCGACACGAAGAGGTGTAGGAAGCGGAGGGCCTCGACATCAAGCCCCAGCCCGTCAACGTCACGACGCTCGGCGAGCAGGCACATATGCGTTCACGCGTCCTCGCCTCCCTGCCGCGGTCGAGCGTCGCCAAACGGCCCCACACAAGCTTTGACTCCATGAGTTACATGCTCCTCTTCCCGTGACGAGCGCCGCCTGCCTGTCCCCTAGATCCAGCCTCGACGTGACAACGTCGAGCGTCACCGCCTCCGATTCCTACGAGCACGAAGCCGAGGGCTCCAGGAAGAGGCCGGAAGAGGATAGGTGTAGCGGAAGAAAACCTGAGCGAGCTGTGGGAGGGAGGAGGGGAGAAGGGACCACGATCTCGCTCGGGCAAGGAAAGCGATAATTGGGGAAGGATATATTCTGTAGTTATTGCGAGGATCGTGCGAGAGGATTTCTTGTGCTACGTAAAAGTGTGTGGGAGGGAGCGAAGGTGGAGCTAAGTAGGAAAGAGATCGGTGGTTTCGACGGTTGTATTTTTTTCCGAGCGGAGCTAAGTATGGAAGGAGATTGGTGGGAGAAATAAATCGGAGAGGGAGGTGATTTGTTTGGAAGGTGATCTCCTGTATATGGTATTATTTTTGAATTCTTAATTACCAAATATTTACATGATTGAATTAAATCGACACCTGCCAAAGCAAGCACGAATAAATGGAAGGAGTATCAGACACGATTCGGTTTTAAGTGTGAAGAAGAAAAAATTAACGTGGGAGTGGTGGTGGGAGGTGAGACGAAAATAAACCAGACGAAAGTGGGAGGACTATTCAACCAACTCGTCCATTAGAAGTAGAGATTCTTAATGAAGCAGTTGGTAACCTGGTACTCCGGTTTTATTTTCGTCCGGTTTTATTTCCTCTCATAATCCCATACCATTTGATTTTCTCCTTCCCATTATTAAAAAAACAAATCCTTCATGCACTTTTGTGTAGCCTCGACAGATCCATGTCAAATAAAAATGCAATCATCAATCATAGGGAAGTTGGGATATTTCATCTCTACTTCTAATGGAGCAGTTGGTAGTCTCGCTTCCAGGTTTTTTTTCGTCCCACCTTCCATGTTTTTTTGGTACCTCATCCCACCTCACACTGAGCCGCCACAAACCGAAAAAACCGCGTACCGAAGCCCCCACCCGCCCTCACGCATTCCAGGGCCTAACCTCCAATCGCACCCAAGACAATCCAGCGAGAAAAAACTACGAAAATTAACCAGCGAAAAAAATCTATTGGAGGAGTTGGTAGTCCGGTACGGTTTATTTTCAACACTTTCCTAATGACAAAAGTTCACGGATCTAACTTTCCTACCTTAGCCAAATCAACGAATCTCTCTCATTAATGCAATTTTCTTTAGGAAACAAATAATAGATTCTTTCCTACCTTAGCCAAATTAACGGATCTCTCCCATTAATGCAATTTGCTTTAGCAAACAAATAATAGATTCTTTCCTACCTTAGCCAAATCAATGAATCTTTCTCATTAATGCAATTTGCTTTAGGAAACAAATAATAGATTTTTTCCTACCTTAGCCAAATCAACGGATCTCTCCCATTAATGCATTTTTCTTTAGCAAACAAATAATAGATTCTTTCCTACCTTAGCCAAATCAACGGATCTCTCTCATTAATGCAATTTGCTTTAGGAAACAAATAATAGATTTTCAGGAAACAAATAATCTCTAATCTCTATCTCTAATCTCTAATTCTCTAATAATAATAATAATAATAATTAAAATAATTATTAACAATAACTAAAAGAAACGCAGCATTCCATTTCCCGTCTTACGTCATCGAACCCTTCGTCGAGCCTCCCTCCCGTGCGCTGTTGGTTTTCCCTGCGTACGTTCCACCCCAAACGTGATTCGTTCTTCTTAATTACGTGGTCCCATCCTCATGCGATCCGGCGAAAGAACCAGCAAAACCGTCATACCCACGCACGCAAGAAACGAAAAATCCACGCAAGTCATGTCTCCTCCTCCCTGTTCAAACCCTAGCCGCCCCTTCCCAGTTGACGCCGCTAGCGAGTAGCGCGTAGCACAGGCACCAGTGTGGCCCTTCCGCGGTCCCCCTTGACCTTGCAATGAAACAGCTCGTCGGCATCGACGACGAGCCGGTGCGTCCGGTGTTGATTCCTGTGGATGGGTCAAGCAGGACAGAGGGCGGTGGATCCGGGACATAGCCATGAAGTCTGCTTCGATGCGCGCCCAGTATTGTCTCATGTGTATGGGTCAATCCTGGACGGCGGGCGATGGATCAAGGACGTACATAGAAGCTTTCACCTACGCAAACGGCTGACTACTCAACCTCCTCTCGGCGGTGGCAGCGGCCAGGTCTGGTTAGCTACCATTTATCTTTAATACATGTCATGAAAGGCGATCAAGAGGAGCAAGCGTAAGCAGCGAGGTGTTCCAGGGCTACGAGCGCCAGTACTGCGACTCTGCGACTGCGAGGTCTTCGCCAAGATCGCCACCCTCTCTTCCCGTGCCTATTTCTATTTGTTGTTGTTGGTTTCGTCTTACATGGTGATCTCTAAGAAGACAAGATGAAGCAGAGGCTCTCTGAGATCCAGTCTGACATGCAGGATACTGAATCGCTGGTAAATACTAGATTGTGTTTTATGATTTGATCATCCATTCCGCTGCCTTACATACTGCATTTGGGACATTTGGCAGGTGGAGGCTTCATTTTGGATGTAGGTGAATGTGTGATTTCTGGAAGCTCTGTATATTAACTTCATGATCTGCTCTTGATTTCCTTCTTGCGGACTAGATTTGAAGATTTGCCAGCTACACCATCTAAAAATCAGGCTGCTGATCCGGGTACATTGCTGCTCGGCCTTGCGTTCAATTGAAGTTTTCTGAAATCAACTCTTCTGAAACTTCAAAACGAGTAGTCCTCGTATTTTGAGGTTGCTACTTGCACATTGTTCATCTTTCTGTCAATTTTGTTCCATTATTTTGCACTCTATCTGCCAATTTGATTGCATGGTATAGGGTGAGATGGTGACGTGGGCGCCGCACGGGGTAGGAGCAGTGCCCTGCATAGGCCAGCCCATGCCGGGAGCTAGCATCGCGCCAACGCCTCCATGAACGCCGCCATGACGCGTTGCATGGTGTCGCTGTCGGGTGTGGCCCCCAACATTGCGATGTGTGCTCAAGCATGTCGTTTGTGGCTTCAAGCCGCCTGGTGGCCACTGTGGCATCGTGGCTAAACAAGAGGTTGGTGATGAAGAGTCTGCGCTCGTCCAGGCAGATATGGCGAAGCATCCACGGCGATGTGGATGCGGCTGCAGCCGTGGCCGGATGGAGAAGCCTTAGGTCCTGGTAGATTATCTACCGATGGCATAATCCTCCAGAGCTACAATAGCCAGAAAGATGCCTTGCCGTGGGGAAGCCTCGCTGCTGGAAGCGCCATTAGTGATCTGATTTGAAGAATCCAACAAGAGGTCAATGGAATTCTCATCTCCAATATGTTCGCATTCTAACATGTCCTTGTTGATTCAGCTGTTACATTGTGTCACAGTTCACTTGTTTTTCACCTTTTTTGTACTACTATGCACTGGAATGTCCATGTTTGCTAATTTGCAGATTGAATTGTTCTGATAAAATATGCTAATATATGTCACTTATTTCTGAAAGGTATCCGGAACTCTTAACTGCATTGCTCCGGTGATAACTTTTTCTTATTGTTGCCATTTTGTGTTCCGGTAAAGATTTTCTTCTTCACAGACATTAGAAGTCTAGAACTAGGATAAAAATAAATAAAGTTTGGAATAAGCTAGAATCTTACTAATCTCCAATATCTGCTCCACATGTGTGGAATCAATCATCCAGATATATATACTCGGATTGATGCAGCCATGCCCAATAAGAATCTTCATGTAAATAAATCAAAGGATTTTCTACTGATGAATAGGGAGCTGCACCAGACATCATATGGTCTTTTCATTTTCATGGTAAGACTGGACTGACCTCAAGACTTAAGTATCTCGGAACCATGCTTTTCCTGCATAGTTTTCAACATGCTATTACATGGTCTATTAAGTGCGTGTGAAGATTCTTGAATTTACCCTGACATTATGGAACCTTTGTGCTGAAACAATTAAATATGTTAATCTATAATGATAGCAAAGAAGACACGCAGTTCCGTTATCAGTACAGTGCAGATGGTCATGTGGCCATTGTGGCCTATCTTCAGTATTGTGGTTAACATTGACAGGATTAATGTAATCTTCGAAACGACATGTTCCATTTCCCCTATGTATTTTTTTGTTCAAATGCCCTACTACTGTTTTATTGACTGCAGGCAATCTATTTTGTATGGTATGATTTGTTTGTTGGAGAGATACTAGCTGCCCATTTTCCACCTGTTAGTAAGTTTTGTAGCAGACTTCTTAATTGATATTATAGACGTTCTAAGGTAGACGTGGTATTTTCAGTTAGACTGATTTCTTGTATTTTATCCACTGTTATAGGAGTTTGTTACCTTTGTTTTTTGATCGAAAATTAAAATGTGCATGCATTGTCGAAGTTTGTGAAGTAGAATTAATAACCTACTGATCAATATATATATCTTGGATGTCCCATAGCAACGCAAGGGCATTCAGCTATCCTTGAAAAAAAAGAACTGTCAAACCGCTCAAGAACCTACCAGGTCAAGCCTCTCCCTCCGCTGTTTGGCACTGCCTACCCCCTCTCCCCCGAATACCGCGATAGGGAAGATCCGGTCCATCGAGAGAGACCGATACTGTCGACCATTGATGTCGCATGGGAGATCTGCGACAGTGGAAACATGCTCCCCTTCGCGCCAACGGCACCTCGAGGTCACTGACACGGGTGACCCAGTGATTCGCCGCTGCCATCCCGAGCTACTTTGCCAACATCGTGGGCGTGGGCTACTGGCCTTCCATGTACTCGACCGCCGGGCTTATCGAATTGGGCCGCCACGGTGCTGCTGGCCGCCGCCGGTCTCACTATAGATGCATCATGTGTCGTCGGCCATGCCAGCATCACCGCCTACGTTTCCCAAATCAGTTACCCGTACGGTCCATGCATACCCGGAGACGTTGGTGCGTTCACACTTCTCATGGATCTTTGTATTAGCCTGATAGTGTTGGGATCTCGAAATTTTGCTGTAGGTGAAGAAGGGATTCCTATCTCGAAATTCTGTTGTAGGTGAAGCGCCTCCTATAGGCCATGGAGATGACTAGGGATGCATTCGGAGGCGGGTGCCGTAAAGCACTGGAAAGGAGTATTGTATTATGTATGGCCCTCTTTCGCTTTTTGGAAGGTTGTATAGTTGTTTTGATACATAAGATATAATTTCAGGTTCTACATACATATTGGTTTGAGATGTTTTCATTTTTTATCATTTCAATGAATAATGCAATCTGGATTTGTTTTATCATGTCAATTTGAGGCATTCTGTACGGGTTGGTTGGAGGAATACTATTTTTTGACGCATTATGTGTGAACATATTGAAGGGGCATGACCATCAACGAGCTTGTGGCAGAAGCTTGAATGTGAGTAGCTCCTATCTTTTGTGTACTTATTTTCAGTCTATCAATCAAAGGGTAGAATGATTACACGTGCAGTTATTTTGGTGTGAGCTTTGACAAGGGATGCCGATTGTTATGTTGAAGAGGCTAAAATCTTCCTCGGTAAGTGATCTGCATTATGCATCTGATAAAAAAGAGGCTTTAAGGAGTTGATTGTGCCCATGAGAGGTGGTCCTGATATTAGGCTTGCTATAACATGTCATATTTAACACGTAATCTTCTTTACCAACCAAATGTTCACGTTTTAGATTATAAAGAATGATGACTTCAAAGACAAAGAGCTCCAAGAACTCGGTTCTGGAACTTTTGGTTAGTCTGAGTAATGAAATGTGACCCTACTGGAAGTTCTACCTCATTTCAGTTCTTCTCTTTTCCATTTAATTATTTATTTCATTTCAAGCTAACTGTCTTACGTACCTATATTTTTCAATGCAAGACTACACGAGGACTATAGTCTATGGGATATCAATCTCCTTCAAATAATCTGCACCAGTTCTTCTGGAGAATAATGTGTATGCATGGTCTACAATGGAGTTTACAAGATAGATTCACTTACTCAAAGATTCAGCCTAACATTTTCCATAAGGATTATGTATGTTATACCAACTCTCAGTAATCTCTACTACTAATGTCTTAGTTGGTAGTCTCGCCTCACTCCATCTCATCCCACCACTCCTATCTTTCGCCCACCTTTGACATCATCACATCACAGCATTGGGCTGGCCCATTAACGTGTATGTGAACGCAATCCTCCCATCGCATGCCCTCCTCGCGATAATCCCGACGTCCTCGCGCTGCCGTCCTCTTCTCCCTGATCTCCTCAACCAGCGTGCCTTCCTTGCGATCCTCCCGACGTGTCCTCGCGTCGCCGTCCTCTTCTCCCCAAACTCCTCTACCAGGGGGACTCCTCTATGACCCAGGCGGAGCGAACATCATACGCAGGTTTTTTTGGCTTTCACCGGTTCGTTCTCTACCCCTCCTCCATGACTCTCTCGCCATCGATTTTTTTCAACGTCTAAATGCAATCCCTTCGTGGGGAAATATGGTGTGAAGGAGAGAGGCCGAGATGGCGAAGGTGAGGTGGGCGTCATCCCATTATAAAGGAGAGGGCTCCAGCGAGAAATGTCTCACTACGGCGAAAACCGAGGGGAAGGGGAGGGTCCGACAGGAAAACATAAGGGTGTGTCATGGGGTGGAGTTTTTATGTTGCTACACTAGATCGCGGGAACCTGCCGTCGACCTTGAGGTTGGGTTGGTGTATGAGAGAGAAATAAGATTCAATATCAATAATTTATCTGATTTATGTATATATAGTATAGCCCGTAACAACGCACGGCGTTTTACTAGTTTTTATTATATAGGATTCACTGCCATACACGGCCCAGGCGGTAAAAGAAGAATAAGGTTTCCGTTTTGCTTCCACACGTTCCGCTCCTGCTCCTTCGTCACACCTCACGTCGGCAATCAATCAAAATCGGCAACCAACCAATCAGCGATCCAATTAATCACACATTGCAGCCGCATCTCTTTCCCCGCACAGAGTCATAATCGCATCAATGCCCACCTATTCTGGATCATAACCGACAGCAGTTGTCGCCCATATCGCATCGTCTCCCTTCCGGATCATGCCGTCTTCTTTCGCATAGCGGCCGCCAGCGCTGCACCGTCTTCTGCCGGATCGCACCGTCTCCCGCTGTAGCCGTCTTCCACCATGCTGAAGCGGTCGTTGCCAACAGAACACCTCCACCCCGCTCCATCTTCCAGCACCATGACTCCGTTAGGCCATCCGACTGTACGAGCAACGCAGCTGATCGGTGCATGAAGACGTAGGCAATTTTGACTATTTTGACCTGTGGACGAAATCAATTCACAAAATGAACTGCCCGTGAAACTATTTCACAGCACTGACCCTTTTGTGTAGCGCCCGCCACGCAGGTGCCACACCCTACGGTGCAGCGCCTAGCTCGGGGGCGTTGCACCTCAGTCCACCGTGGCAGTCCCTGGGCCCGCACCCAACAGTGCAGCGCCTCAGAGCTAGGCGCTGCACCGTAATGTGCAGCGCCCGGCCCGCAGGCGCTGCACTGTGACTTAGATGTCAGCCGCCCGCTGCCCCCCCCCACCCCACCCATTCGTTCCAGAGGAGTTACAGAACAGGCGGCCGGCGGCTTCCTCCTCTCCCCCTCTCAATCCCCTCTTAAAAAATCTTCAAATCTGACGATTTGGCCCGTGGATTCCTTCACCAATCCATCCTAGAAGGTACTTTTCTCCGATCCCCTTCTTTCTATCCATAGAATGTATGCTATTTCGGAGATTTGAGGAACCCTTGTTTGAATCTTGTGTGTATTAGATTTAGGGAATTTTTGTTTGAATCTTGCATGTATTAGATTTGGGGAACCCTTGTTAGACTAGAATGTGGTTTGGATACATAGGTTGACATGTTATTTATATAGTTTGGATACATAGGTTGACATTTTATTTATATGGAAAAGATATTTGTATTGAATCTTGCATGAGGTAGGCTTAGTTTAGTTTATTGAAATTACATTTGTATTGGCAAGAATGGTTTGGATACATATGCTTTGTATTTTGCATCTATTAGGCGTACTTTAGTTTATTTGTATTGAAAAGATAATCGTGTTGACAAGAAAGCTTTCTTTCAAAATTGTTAGGATGGTTTGGCTTCTCGATGATCACTGGGACAAACAACACCGGTCGTACGCTATGGCGGTGGAGCAGCGGGTAATAATGAAAGTGGCCTGTTTTATGAATTTCATATTTATTTCAAACACAAATGCCCCATATGTAATGTTATGAATTGTTTGTTTGTAGGCGCTTGCACCTTTGAAGCTTCGTTCTCACGGGGTCACCCTTGGGTGGATGCGCTATGATGAGCGATACACACCGTATGTAAGGGAGACAGGACTTCTCCCTTTCATTCATATGGTCAGACGGTCGACGCCACCCAACAATGCTCCAGCACTCACCGCGCTTATTGATCATTGGCGGCCAGAGACACATAGTTTCCATCTACGGACCGGGGAGATGACAGTGACGCTCCAGGATATTGCTATGATCACCGGTCTTCCTATCGATGGGAATCCTCTATGTATGAGCACCGACTCCGATGGCGCGCGCAGATGCATGCCCTTATCGGTATGGCTCCTCCGGAGCCTCCGGAACCAGCAGCAGAAAACAAGAAGAAGGAAAGAGTCGCAGCCGGTGCTACTTTCACGTGGATTACTGAGCACTTTGGTACTTGCCCACCGGAAGCTGATGAGGACACGGTCAAGATATATGCTCGTGTCTACATGTGGTATGTGATATCCAGGACTATGTTTGCTGATGGCACAGGCAAGAATGCTCCATGGATGTGGCTGAAGGCGTTGACCGTCTTCGATAGCAAATGGAGTTGGGGTTCGGCGACACTGGCTTACTTGTATAGACAGGTATGAAGTTGTTTCTTTTTCACTTCATTGCTACATTATGAATGCAATCTTGCTCTTAATTGAACCATGTTCTCTTTTATGTGCAGTTGGACGAAGCCTGTTGTAGGTCATCTGGAGGTATTGGTGGTTGTTTGCTCGCACTTCCATATGGAGCTGGGAGCGTTTGCCGGTTGGACGTCCGAAGAAGGTGAAGTACGATGATTGGGACGACAAAGGCGACCTACTACGGCTACCCACTTGGGCTTACAAGTGGGATGTGATAAATGAGACGACAGATGATCCCTCGGTCATGTACAAGTTGTACCAGAGTGAGCTTGACGCGATCACGCCTGAGCAGGTGAATTGACATGGCATAAGTGATTATGATGCTTCTATTGCAACTCGATATCAATTTTGCATTCTATCCCATTTTGCAGGTGATATGGGAGCCGTATGGAACAGGAGATAGTTTTGGTAACCCTTTAGAGTTCAGGCTGAATCCGATGTGCACTAGGGATAGGGATCTCTGGCGTATGCGGTGCCCACTCATATGCAACTGGGCGGTTGAGCTTCACCTCCCACATCGAGTGCGCCGTCAGTTTGGTTTGTTCCAGGCACATCCGCCGGAGTGGGAGGACATGGACAAGTTGCTACACGCATAAGATATAATTAACCTTGAGTACTTAGCAGCTTCTCGGCGGTTTCGATGCTACTAATATTATGTTTCTAACTTGCAGGTTGGATAGGAAAAGGCAGCGGAAGATTAAGGATTGGGCCAAGCATCACAGAAAGTATGTCGTACAGTTTGCGCTTAGTGTGGAGCAAGCTAGGGCTGGAAAAGGAGTCCAGCTTCGTGAGCACTGCCCTGTAGCGTTCAACAACTATCTCACATGGTTTCTTGCAAGTACCCGTGTGGAGGTATGCAAGCCGGCGTATGCTGAGGAGATTTTGGAAGAACACACTGTTTTTGATGAGGTAGCCCAACACCAGTACAACGCATTAGTCAGGAAAGGCAACTCAGTGATCCCTTCAGCTCCAATGATGAACTTTGTGGTATTTTCCCTCTTTGCTTTTCATTCACACTATTCACATCTTCGCTTGCCTAACACGTTAATACCATTTCTGTTCATAGCGTGCCCAGATCAAGAAAGCAGCTGATGAGACCGAGACTATTCTTGAAACAACCCCGGCTAGCAAAAGCAATGGAGAAGGTGCACTTCGAGCATTCATCAAGGTTCACATCTCCTTCAAACTAGCACTTAACATGTGTTGCTACGTTCGATGTCTCATTCACTTGTACATGTTGCAGCGCCAGGGCCAAAAGTTAAGGCGGCTATCAAACCTTTTTGGTTGTCATGACCCCGAGTATGTATCACCAGAACGGTCTAGGTCAGCGACACCATCAGATCCCGCTTCGGGCCAGAGCCATGGTGATCATTTGGAGGATGAGGATGTGGGTGTGGTCACCCAAGAGGTATGGCATGAGCATATATATCCAATTGTTGATGCATTGCTAACTATATCCTCACACACGATCTTTCCATATCTTTTGTTGATGCATAGGTTGCTGATGATGATATGACCTTGGGGGCGTACCAGGTTAGGTCTGCATACATACTAAAGCCTAGAAAGGGAATCAACAAGTACAAACCTGAAGACTTCACCGAAAGAGGCAAAAGGACGGTCGGCACCTCGCGGATGGCGGCTTTGGATGACTATTTGGATGACGATGTCGATGACGTGGAGGAACCGGAGCCGGAGCGGGAGCGTGTTCCTCTTCCTAGGAAGGTCAAGAAGTTAGCCAGCAAGAGGGGGGAGCAGCCAAAAAGCGCTCAAGGAACTAGCTCTTCTTAGGAACCAACCATAGTCCTTTATTTGTGGTAGCTCTATGTTGAACTTGATCCTCTTTGTATGTCTTAGTTATGTTGAACTTGGAGTTGACGTCTTAGCAATGTTGAACTTGGTCCTCTATGTTGCACTTGTTGTCTTAATAATGTTGAACTTGATCTTCATTAGCTTCACCATTAAAGCCCTCATCTTGATCATTCACATTGGCAGTCTCGACATGTTTGAACTGGTCTGGATCCTCGAGGGTGACCTCAACTCCCTGCTCAACCACATTGAACTCTGAACCATGACAATCACCCTCTGGGTGCACCAAGTCCCCCTCTCCCTTCCTCATCTCTACCTGATAATGATTCTGTTTGCAAGCTACAGCCCATGCAGCGCCTAGCACCGAGGCGCCACACTCTACAGTGCAACGCCTAGCTACTGGGCGTTGCACTGTACAGTGTGGCGCCTCGGTGCTAGGCGCTGCAGTGGCTGTAGCTTGCAACCAGAGTGTTTGCTCTCTGGTTAGCTCAGTCCATGTGTGCAACGCCTCGGCTCTAGGCGTCACACTGTATAGTTCAACGCCTAGAGCTAAGGCGTTGCACACATGGACTGAGCTAACCAGAGAGCAAACACTCTGGTTGCAAGCTACAGCCACTGCAGCGCCTAGCACCGAGGCGCCACACTGTACAGTGCAATGCCCAATAGCTAGGCGTTGCACTGCACAGTGTGGCGCCTCGGTGCTAGGCGCTGCATGGGCTGTAGCTTGCAAACAGAGTGTTTGCTCTCTGTTTAGCTCAGTCCATGTGTGCAACGCCTCAGCTCTAGGCGTTGCATGGGCTGTAGCTTGCAAACAGAGTGTTTGCTCTCTGTTTAGCTCAATCCATGTGTGCAACGCCTCAGCTCTAGGCGCTGCACTATACAGTGTGACGCCTAGAGCTGAGGCGTTGCACACATGGACTGAGCTAAACAGAGAGCAAACACTCTGTTTGCAAGCTACAGCCCATGCAGCGCCTAGCACCGAGGCACCACACTGTGCAATGCAACGCCCAGTAGCTAGGCGTTGCACCTGTACTTAGCAAATTTTTGGCACACGCACACATATTCCGATGAGGAGAGATAGTAGCTCACGACACATAGCAAGCAAAGAACTGTGACACATAGTAGTTCACGACACATAGTACTTCACGACACATACTAATTCATAATACATAGTACTTCATGACACATAGTAGATCACAACCAAATCGAAGAGGAGAGATAGTAGTTCATGACACATAGTAGTTCACAACCAAATCGAAGAGCATAGTTTAGAGGATAACACGATTATCGTCCACAAGCAAGTTGAAGATGACATAGCTCTATTGCGTAGAGCAAGGCCCCTTTCCCTTCTTCTTCTTCTCTTCTTCCTCTTCCTCCTCCCTTTTCCTTATGAGGTGGGCCTCCTTAACCACCCTCTCCATGAATATCTTTTCCTCCCTCTCTTTTTTTTCAGCTGCAATTGCCCAAAGCTTCATGGTTCCTTCTTCAAAATCCTTTTGACGCTTCTTCTGTGCCTCCTCACATTTCCTCACCAATGCTTGCTCCCTAGCGCGCATCGCATTTGACGCTCTCTCTTCTTCCTTCCTCTTCTCCTTAAGCTCCTCTTCCTTTTTCTTCTTTAGCTTGGCTGCATCCTCCTCTCTAAGCTTCTTCGCAGCCTTCTCCCACCATCCCGCCATCTCATCTTCGCCATCCTCCTTCATTGTTGGTTTGTTGGGTTGGGAAGCCGCCATACCTACAATGAGTGAAACATAATGGTTAGTAAAGACAATACAAACAAATGGAACATATGAAAAAAAATAACATATGGAAAACAAGAACATTTGAAACATTATAGTTAGTGAGCAACATACGGAAATGGTCCATCGAGGTATCCAAACATTCCTCTATAACGACCTTGCCCTTGTCCATCACCACGGCCAAGTCCATCACCAAGGCCAAGACCATCACCACGGCCAACACCACCACCACGAGCTCTACCACCACCACGGCCTAGACTACCACCACCACGGCCTCTTGTAAGTCCTAGTTGCCGACCTCTTTGTTGCCTAGATCCTCTTTGACTAACACTTGGTTGGCTTGGCACTTGTTGGCTACCACTTGGTTGGCTAGGCACTTGTTGGCTACCACTAGGTTGGCTCCCACTTGGTTGGCTAGGCACTTGTTGGCTACCACTAGGTTGGCTCCCACTTGGTTGCCTTGGCACTTGTTGGCTACCACTAGGTTGGCTCCCACTTGGTTGCCTTGGCACTTGTTGGCTACCACGTTGTTGCCTTCGCACTTGTTGGCTACCTCTTGGTTGGCTTGGCACTTGTTGGCTACCACTTGGTTGGCTCCCTTGTGTAGCTCCTTGTTGGCTAGTGCTTGCATCATTTTTCTTGGACCTTTTCCTTGGTTTCGTACATTTTCTTTTGTTGTGGCCATGACCTTTGCATTCCCCACAACGGGAGCTCTCACGAGGCTCTTGGAATTGATCGTTTCCCGCTTCGCAGCGGCCACCATGGCCCTATCCGTCCATGTCGCCTCTAAAACGCTTTGTTTTACCTCTACCATGTTTAACAACCTTCAACTCCGGATCCGGCCATAGTTGAACTCCATGGTACTCCGGCCATTGTGATTGGTCAAAGTATGGGTGAAAGCTGCCATGTTTTCTTGACCGTCATGATTGAGAACTCCAACTCCCTCATGGTGCGTGGGTGATTGATGTCCACATTTCTAACGCGACCGGCGGTATACAAATGTGAGCATGGGAGATGAAGCAACAATGGCCTCCCGCAAGAGCAATCACATTGTGTTAACGACACCTTGAAAGCCCGACCTCCATGTTGCCGGCCATCGTTTGTGGTTCCTCCTGGCTCTTTCACTTCATACTTCCACTCTTCGTTGTCATATAATATAGCTTCTTCTGAGTCCGCCTTTCGTGATTGAAATTCTAACCATTCATCAACCTTGGGTGGGAACTTGTACTTGTACTTGCGCGGGTTCTCACCCGCTATCTGTGCATCAGTTTCCATTGAGTACTTTAGAAAGTACGCATTCATCTTGTCAAATGTGTATTGAACTATTGCCGTCACAGGTAATCCACGTGCACCTTTGAGCACCCTATTGAAGCATTCGGCCATATTGCTTGTCATTTGACCGTATCTTCGGCCATCTTCATCAAAAGCACGTGCCCACTTGTTCCGGTGGGGAATGTGCCTATTCATAAAATCTTGACCCCCGTGATCAAGTTTTTTGTGTGCGAGCAATTTGTTCAACAAAGTGGTGAACCGCTTCTCGGAGAAAGCAAGACAACAATCTTGAAGATCATCGGCCAACTCCTTAAGGCCACATGCCCTATAGAAGTTCGAACAAAAGTGCCTCATGCACCATCGATGGTGCAACGGAGCATGCCCGGGAATGTCAATCTCCACTGCGTTAAGAATTCCTGCATGCCGATCCGATATGACACAAATTTTCCTTTGAGCGGGTAACACCTTCATCCTCAAAAGACGCATAAACCACTCCCAGTTGTCATTGTTCTCCGCCTCAACCAAAGCAAATGCCAATGGCAACACCCGGTTATTGGCATCACTTGCTATCGCAACCAACAAGGTGCCCTTGTATTGTCCGGTCAAGAACGTGCCATCAATGGAGATGACCGGCCTACAGTGTTCGAAAGCCCTCACGCATTGCTCGAACGCCCAAAATGCACGGCCAAATACTCGGACTTTCTTTCCTTCATAAACCGTTGTTTGGTGCCCATGAGGCTCGACAACATGAACCATGCCCAGGTTTGTGGCGGCCATGGCTAACAACAACCTAGGGATTCGGTTGTATGCTTCCTCCCAAGTACCATACAACATCTTAAATGCGGCTTGCTTCACCTTCCATGCCTTGCCGTACTTCACCTTGTAATGAAAGATGGCTTTCACAAGGTCAATGACATGTTGGACGCTCATTGTTGGAAGTGTGGATATTGAGTTGGAGAGCCTGTAAGCGATGAACTCAGACGTGAGTTGTCTGTGGTCTTGGGACACAATCTTGCCATCCACCCTTTTGCCTCGGCACATGTGAGTTGGCACACAACTCACTACGTGCCAAGCGGGACCTCCTTTCCATGGTCTTGCACGCACAATCCACGGACATATTTCATCTTCACATGCACATGCAACCGTGTAGCGCACATTGACGTCCGAATGCACCACCTTGTGTGGACGATAATGCGTAACCGAGTAGTTGTCGAGCCACATCTTCAATTCCAAGAAGGTTTCGAACTTACACCCTTTACCAATCCGGTTCTTGTCGTCTCCCAAATCACGGTGAGAGCTTGGCCTAACCCCAAGAGATATAGATTTGCCACCATCCACAACGGCTTCATCCGCGAGACTAACATCCTTGAACAATGGTGTCTTGTGATCCCGACCGAATACCTTCTCGAAAGCTTCGGCCTCCTTCACCGTGAACCCCTCCTCATCAACTTGTTCATCGGGACCTTCGTCATCCGAATCCGATGCATATGCACGGGAAAAAGGGATGGAATGGTCCATTGTCTCTTGCAAATGATATTTGTCAAGATCACCCACATTGTTGTCATGGAGATCAACTTCATTGTCATCGTCTGCATACTCATCATTGTCCTCTTGCAAAGCTTCATCTTGGTTGTTTGTAAACGGGCTCAATGTTGGCCTCACTTCTTGGGTCAAAAGAGGTTCAACAATTTCATCTCGCTTCAAGGGTGGGGGGCTACTAGCAACCAAAGGGGAGGGTTTCCGGTTCAAGTCCAAATGCAAATTTGAATCAACCTTCTTCGTTGCAAATAACTCAAGAGCCTTGTCAAGTGAATCAGCCATCGTTTCCTTGTATGCAACCCAACGTTGCTCCGAGTTGATACGCATTGTCTTCCAATGGATGTGCATTCCAAAACCTACATTATGCCTTCCCTCCAACTCAACGATATCACTAGGGTCCATCCAATTCAAATCTTTCCTCACTTGTTGCAAGAGCTCCGCATAGCTAGGACTACTATCAAACAACATATCTAGCTCATCCGGATCCGGTTCAATATTGCCTTTCAAGAAGGCGTCTTTGTCCCCATGATGAACAAACACACATGTTCTTCCCATCCCTATAAGCATTCAAACAACACATCGTAACATTGCTTCCATGAGTACTAATTTAAGGATTAACACGGAATACAAACCCTAATATATATATATATATCAAACAACAACCCTAACCCTAACCCTAACCATAACCCTAACCCTAACCATAACCCTAACCCTAACCATAACCCTAACAATAACCCTAACCATAACCCTAGCACCAACATAAGAACACCCATAAGAATAACCCTAACATACTAACAAAGCCTAATCATAGGAAATTGGAAAACAAAGATCTCACATCTCCATGCAAATCTCTAGATCCAAACAAAACTAGGGTTTCCCAAACTAGCATTACTTGGATCAAAACAAGGGATCGGAGAAGATTACCTTGAGGGAGGGTATGACTTCGAAATCCACGGACAAATTCTTCAAATTTGCAAGTTTTGGGAGAGGATTTGAGAGGGGGAGAGAGTGGGAGAGGGGGCAAAGCTCGGGTTGGGGTGTGTGGGGTGGGGGAGTGGGGGAGGGGGGCCCAGCCGCTGGATAAGTCACAGTGCAGCGCCCGAACGCTAGGCGCTGCACATTACATGTGTGGCGCCTAGCTAGGAGGCGCTGCACTGCTGGGTGCGGGCCCAAGGACTGCCACGGTGGACTGGCGTGCAACGCCCCCGAGCTGGGCACTGCACCGTAGGGTGTGGCGCCTGCGTGGCGGGCGCTACACAAAAGGGTCAGTGATGTGAAATAGTTTCACGGGCAGTTCATTTTGTGAATTGATTTCGTCCACAGGTCAAAATAGTCAAATTTGCCGAAGACGTACTGAACTCGGGACCTGGTCTGTGCTGTGCATGCAGGCATGCAGCTGAACTCGGGACACGTAGGCCTATGCTTGCAAAGTACTCCCTCCGTTTTGAGTATGCAGCAGCAGTAGCACTAGGGATAGTATATGCGAAAAGGTGTGACAGCACCCGGGAGTCCCGACTCCCCCTTATCCTGTTCGTTCAGCCATGTTAAAATTCGTGCTGTAGTCTGTCCAGCAGCAGACCTTTTGCAGTGTCAAAATAATTAGCTAGGCCGATTAATGAGACAAACAGCGGCGCCACTAGGCTGTGCAGGCAGAATAGGTCACAGGTACTAGCATTGTGATGTGTAGGACTGTCAGGAGGTCAGGCGGGTCAGGCGGGTCAGGTTGAAGCGACAACCCATAGGTAGTGCATGCAAGGCATCTCCTCTGCACGTATTCTTTATCATGGTCAGAGGAACGTGGTGGACCTCTAGAGGTTTCACATCAGCTTCAGTTCAGTTTTTGTATGAATATATTATCATCATTCTTTTTTTGTGGGGTATATTACCATCACTTGTTCCTTCCTTTTGGAGAGCAATAAAATGTTCTTGACCGAGATGAGATGAGCATGTTACCCGATTTGGCGCGTGTCATGGACAATGGCGGCGCCAGGAAATGAAGACTAGGTATTCATCTAAATTTTTTTTAGCTCCAAATGTAGTATATGAACCAAACAACACAACACTAGCAATATATGAATAAAACAACACTAGCATAACGGCAATAGCAATATTTCAATGTATCAGACAATAACAACATGAATACATAAATACCTTTTGATTAATAAAGTGATGATATCCTTCTTAGAATATGTTAAATCCCTTCTTCACAAAAGCATCTTCACCGGGACATCTTGTTTTATCCTTGAACAAATAGCAAACGAAGTAGAAAGCGGCTTCTTTGTCCACACTATACTCAAGCCACTTGTAATCCTTAAACCAAGAAGGAGAAAAGCGATGCTGTAATCCACTTATATCTCTATACTAAATTATGATTCTTTGGTTGACATGCCCCCAACTCGATGTATCTCCTTCTAACTTTATCCTGGTCATTGACATTGTACCTAGAGATGGGGATCCGTTTCCCAGGATCAGACTCAAGTGCTTCCAAATCTACTTCAAACTGAACTTCATCATTTGCTTCATCATCTTCTACAATTGGGGTTGGGGAGCCAGCTGCACTCTCAGGTTCTGGGTGGCCATCATTAGGTTCATGTGCTTGCACAAGTGCCAGTTGCAGATTGCTCTCAATAGTAGGAGGAATGATACTACTGTTCTCAACTTCAACATCAGGAGGATTTGGTGTAGATGTCGAAGTTCTTTTATTTGCCTTGGAAGCTCTTTCCCACAATGCAACAATACTAACACCCTTCTTCTTCATCTGTGATACAAGATCAGAAAAAAAAATACATCAGCAATCTAGTAATCTACTAAGTTGGTCGTGTAGCAAACTAGTGTTCGGATCGTTCTAAACAAATGAATATGAACGCATTTTACAGCACAAGCAATTTGTCCTGACACAGAAAAATCATTCTACAACATCATGAATAGCAGAGGAGTTGTACCGAATTATTCAACCAATAATATTTTCGCGTACTCAGTAGGCAGTAGCAGAGTGATGTGCATATTTGACAGCAACACAAGCAGCAATTTGTCCCCAAAACTTTAACCCGGAATACCCACCTTTAGGCAGTAGCTCGTTGCATTCAAATCCAGCACTAGCAGCAATTTGTCCAATTTGGCTGCACTACCAATCCACCTACAAATAATAGAACTAGAAATTAGGAATTAGGAGCATGTGATTTGACTAGGAACTGGGAATTAGGAATTGGGAACTAGGACAAATCCAGCACTAGCTCGCTCTGTGATGCTCCAGGCGCTGCTACAATTTGACCAGGCGCTGCCGCATAAGCCCATAGGAATTAGAACTAGGAGAAGAGGAGAATATAACCTGGTCCGCTGCCGGCCTGCCGCTGGTTGCCCGTTCAGCGGCTCCGCTTGCCGCTGCTTGCAATCAGTACTGGCCGTCCCGCTGGCCGCTACTCGCCGCCGCCACCGCCGCTGGCCGCAGTCGCTAGGTTAGGTTGGGGACTTGGGGAACGGCTAAGTGAGGGTTGGATCGAGTGAACGGGACGAGTGTAGCCGGTATCCTGTGTGGGTTATGGGCTGTGGGCCGTTAAATAAGACATGTATTAATTTTTTGGGGCCAAATCTTGGGTATTCATATGAATACACGTGAATACCCCTGGCGCCGTTATGAAAAATGAAGGTGGGATTCTGCCCTATGATGAACAGTGTGAAAAATCCTAGACTGCTAATAGAACAGGCCTGGTTTAGATCCCGAGAAGCTGTTTTCTGGACGGACGGGGGAGATAACCGGGTGCCTAGACACCCGGGTGTTGAAAATCCAATCTCATAGTATATGTGTGTTGACTGCCCGTGCGTTCTGCAAAGTACAGCGATTTGTTACCATTAACTTAGGTACGTGAAGTTGGCCCTTGAGTTAGTACAAAAGTATTTTCTTTGTGTGCTGGTTTAGCTAGCTACTGTGCTGTCGTTTTCAAACAGACTCACGGTCGTGCTATGGGGTTCTATTGTTCGTAATAAGATGGTAGTTGAACATGCACATCTTTTGGATGCCTATAATCTATATTTTGGTGGTGTAGATAAAGTGGTAAATCTATTTGCATCTTGTCGTCATTGAAGGACTGACCAACATCCAGCGTCCTTTGTTGTGTCCAACATGGATACGACAAAATATATTCCCACTCCATATGATCATCGTTGAAGCTATTCTTTGAAGGAGTTGTATTTGAAGTTTTGAACACTATTATGATAGTTTTCTAAGAAATCCTAAAAAAATGCATTGGAAAACTTTGAACCAAACAATTCCAATACATGATCTCACAAATGCGGTGTTTTAGAACTGAAACTATTCTCGTCAAGTTTAATAGCCATGTCAAGTTTTTATAGCATATAAATTAGGAGAGAGAGGCGTTTTGGAGGATGAGCTCCATGAAGGCCTTCATTTTTGAAATTTTCAAATTCAAACTTTTATGGTTCAAAAATTCTGAAAAACATATGCGTGTATGTAACGATCTAACCCACATGTGTCTAAAAATTTATGATGAAATACCTTGAGTTGCGACCTGTACAAAAAAGACAAATTCATGCCCGGGAGGATGAATAGTATCATGTGTTAAACAACCACAGATTTGTCTTTTTTGCACAGCCCTCATTTCAATGTATTTTGAACTGAAAATTTACACACATGTGTGTTATGCCTTCATGTATATCTGTATTTTTTCATAATTTTTTGAAATGTAAAAATATGAATTTTGATGAAATTTCAAATTTGAATTTGGAGGCCTCACTGGATGCCGAGCAGGCCTTTCTTACCAATTTCAGTAGTAAATATGGAGTTTCCGGCATGATCCATGAACATAACATCTGAGTAAGTTTCCCATTTTTTCCGCTAATCAAGTTCTCTAAAAAAATTCGTTGCAGATGGAGTCACCGACACTATCAAGTGAATGTATTCCTTCAAAGAATTGTCCAACTCCATCAACACAAGTAATATTGATTGATCAAGTAAATTGTAAATGTATCATGTGTTGGTAAATAACTAATTAGATTTTACTTTTTTTAGGTGTTGTCGACCTTAAAAGCCAACCTATAGATGCAAAATAACGGAATAGACAATGTGCCAGGGAGTGATATGCATAAATGGATCAACAGAAAGAAGATGAACTACTTATTGCATGCAAAAAGAATTTATGCCAGCAAGGTCGTGGTGAATTCAAGAGCCGTTTGAGTGTATTTTCTCAGAAAATGACCATAATTGTGTCATGCCACTTGGTGTTCTTCAATAGAGATTTAATCAATCCAGAATGTTGTAAATTGACATAGTTGAACCAGGGGAGACAATGCTGTTAACTTCCGCAACGATGAGCAAGGTGACGAATACCCGCTAGAGCTATATGAGGTCTTTGAGAGCCACAAGCAGAGCCTTGATAGGCTATAAGAGTGGGAGAACTTCTAGCACCAGTCGACGGCTAGATCATCAACCATGTAAGGTATGGGGGCATACGACACACATGATTGTGTTTTCTGTATTTGTCCGTTCTTTTCAATCATGTATGACTAGGCAAGTACTTTTTTTCTTTATTACAATATTTTGGAAAATAGAAGATCCCAATAATTCAATGCATGCAACTTCCATTGTATGAAAGCTTCATATATTTGAACAGTCAAACTTTAACAATATCTGCAAACAACATTCGTGTACTTAATATCATGCCTTTGCATGAAGATTAAAATAAGAGATAACCACGTGGCAAGATCTCAAATAACTGAATGCATATATAAAACGGCTAGATATATTTTCCAACAAGGTATATGTCTGTTCTAACCATGCATCCTTCGTAGGGGCTACATGTAAGTTAAACCTCCTGAATATATTTGTGTGAAATAAATGCATGTCCCTAATGAGTGCTGAGAGGTAGGCATGCAGGCGGACGCGAGTCCGCGAACGTCCGCAAGACTAAAGTGTGGCATGGGCAAGCAGGGCATCAGTGGCTAATAAGTTTGTCAAAAGCTCTATTTTTGTCAACCATGTAATGCTACAAAGGCATCAACTCCATGCAACCCGTGCCCAAAAGGAGCAACTGTATTTATCTCTAATGCATGTTCATGTTTGGCCGAAATCCCCCCCTTCTAATTTTTGCAGAGCTCTCACAGATCAAATAAGCATGCTACGAAGGTATGTTATATCAGAAGCGGCTTGGTTCCAACTTGCTATGATCTTATGATTTATCACTATTATATTGTTTTTTTAGGCACCACTATTATATTGTTAAACTCGGTACTCAAATACTAGAGGTGTACTACTTGAAGGGAATTTTCGGACATAGTTCATCTGTAAAGCCATATATAGAAACATCTATCGACTTACGATTCACTAACTGGGAGCCGTGCTTTCACTCCAGCAGCTGGAAGCTAGAGCAGCTTCCCACGCATAGACCTATTTCACAAATGGTGCTGTTGATCTGTGTGTTGTACTGTACCATTCTTTACCCCTAGCATCCATTCTTCTAACTTTTTGGCCAGTGGAGACACGTCTTCCACGAACTGCACCTTTAGATGTACATACGGGTTCATATTCATGTAAAAGCGCATGTTTATTCTTGGCAAAAACAAGAAACGTGTGTGTGACTCGAGATATACTTGACTGAAACGGTACAGGATGACTGCTCACGCTTCCTGTATGAATGTACATTTGACCTGTGGTTGTTTATCCCAGCCTGTAGTTTTGCTCTCCTTTGTTTGGCAAAATACAACCAGTGCATGATCGTTTCTCACATCACAAAGACATGACGCAGAAAACGCGCAACAACATAGAGTTGGTAAATTTCGTGAGATCACAACAATTTTTGGTATAGGAGGTGAGGTGGATGTCATCCGGTATAGAAAGGGGGCTTCAGCGAAAATAGTTCAAACCGGGAGGGAAGGAAAGGGTCCGACAAAAAAAAAGAAAAAGGGAAAGGTGTGTGGGGGGTGGAGTTTTGTGTTGGGACCGCGTGTTGGAGCTAATATTGTGGATGGTTCGGACAATCACATTTCTCCCCACATATGGCTGGATTTGGAGGAACCCAAACACGTCCGGCGTATGAGGGAGAAATGAGCTTCGACCTTGAAAACCACTTTAGTCTTTTTTTGGCGAGAAAACTTTCGATCTATTCATCTTCAATCATGGCAACAGAATGAACACCAGAAATAATGAAAATTACATCCAAATCCGTAGACCATGACGACTATAAGCACTGAAGCGAGCCGAGGGCACGTCGACGTCATCGCCCCTCCCTCGCCGGAGCCGGGCAAAACTTGTCGTAGTAGATGGTCAGGAAGTCATCGTGCCAAGGCCCATAGAACCAGCGCAATAGAACAACAACCATCGTCGATGAAGAGTAGCGTAGATCGAAAGGATCCAACCTAAACACACACGAACGTACACGAACGATGACCGGATCCACCAAATATAAATTCACCAGAGACACATCTCCACACGCCCACCGGTGATGCTAGACGCACCACCAGAATGTGGGCTAGGCGGGAAGAACCTTATTCCTTCTTCGGGGAGCCGCCACCGTCTCTCCTTCCTGAGTAGGACACAAACCCTAACAAAATTCAAGGAACATCTAAAATCAGAGCCCTCTCATCACCGGCAAGAGCCGGGATCCACCGCGCCCCAATGGCCCTAAGGCAACTGATACGTCTCTCACGTATCTATAATTTTTGATTGTTCCATACTATCATATTACCTATTTTGGATATTTAATGGGCTTTAATATGCTCTTTTATATTATTTTTGGGACTAACCTATTAACCGGAGGTCCAGTGCTAGTTTCTATTTTTTTTTGCCTATTTCAGTGTTTCGTAGAAAAGGAAAATCAAATGGAATCAAAACGGAATGAAACCTTCGCGAGGATCTTTCTTGGAACAAACGCAATCCAGGAGACTTGGAGTGGAAGTCTGGAACTCCGTGAGGCGGCCACGAGATAGGAGGGCGCGCCTGGGGGGTAGGGGCGCCCCCACCCTAGTGGGCCCCACGAAACTCCACCGATGTACTTCTTTCGCCTATATATACTCTTATACCCTAAAAACATCATGGGGAGCCACGGAACCACTTTTCCACCGCCGCAGCCTTCTGTACCCGTGCGATCCCATCTGGGGCCTTTTCCGGTGATCTGTCGGAGAGGGATTCGATCATGGAGGGCTTCTACATCAACACCACAGCCTCTCCTATGATGTGTGGGTAGTTTACCACAGACCTTCGAGTCCATAGTTATTAGCTAGATGACTTCTTCTCTCTCTTTGGTTCTCAATACAAAGTTCTCCTCGATGTTCTTGAAGATTTATTCGAGTAATACGTTTTGCGGTGTGTTTGCCGAGATCCAATGAATTGTGGATTTATGTTCAAGTTTATCTATAAATAATATTTGGTTTCTTCTCTGAATTCTTATATGCATGATTTGATATCTTTGCAAGTCTCTTCGAATTATCGATTTAGTTTGGCCTACTAGATTGATCTTTCTTGCAATGAGAGAAGTGCTTAGCTTTGGGTTCAATATTACGGTGTCCTTTTCCAGTGACAGTTGGAGTAGCAAGGCACATATTGTATTGTTGCCATCGAGGATAAAAAGATGGGGTTTATATTATATTGCTTGAGTTTATCCCTCTACATCATGTCATCTTGCTTAAAGTGTTACTCTGTTCTTATGAACTTAATACTCTAGATGCATCCTGGATAGCGGTCGATGTGTGGAGTAATAGTAGTAGATGCATAATCGTTTCGGTCTACTTAACACGGACGTGATGCATATATTTCATAGTCATTGCTTAGATATTCTCATAACTATGCGCTCTTCTATCAATTGCTCGGCAGTAATTTGTTCACCCACCGTAATACATACTATCATGAGAGAAGCCACTAGTGAACCCTATGGCCCCCAGGTCTCTTTCTTATTGTATTTCATCTCTTTTTATTTACATCGCATCTCGTTACTATTTTGCAATCTTTATTTTTCAATCTATACAACAAAAATATCAAAAATATTTATCTTACTATCTTTATCAGGTCTCACTTTCGCAAGTGAACTTCAATTGACAACCCCTTTATCGCGTTGGTTGTGAGGCTCTTGATTGTTTGTGCGGGTACTAGGTGACTTGCGTGTTATCTCCTATTGGATTAACACCTTGATTCTTAAAAACTGAGGGAAATATTTACGCTATTTTGCTGCAGTACCCTTTTCTCTTCAAGGGAAAACCAACGCATGTTCAAGAGGTAGCACAACCGGTGACAAGGTGGATCGACGATAGCGCCGGCGGGAGGTGGAGGAACCCTAAGTTTATTTTGGTGAGAAGAGTCAGGAGGCGGCGGCGGCTGCCTGAGGTCGCAGGTTTAGTGTGTCAACGCGATGCGACACTGACTTGGACTTGTGGTATGTGCCTCACTTTAATCATTTGTTTGATTCATTTATAAGCATTGTAGCCCGTAGCAACGCACGGGTGTTCTACTAGTCTACTTTAAACCTTGAGAGCGTTCGCAAACAGGAGGTAGAGGGTGGACAGGCTGAGCCACGACCCACCTTGAGATTCGAAAATGGGCTTTATACCATAGGAAAAAAGGTAAAAATAAAATTATATGTACAATTGCACTGTTGGCCCACCCTGGCCCGGTGGGCTAGGTCTGCCACTGCCAAACAGGGATTGTCGATGTGGCTGGCTGAATCTGGGATTGCCGACTGTGCACGCGACTCGGCCGGCCCAACAGGCGCGAAGCGATTATTTTTCTTTTTTGTTTTCTTCGAGTCTATTTTTATTTCCTTTTTGTAATATACCTGACATATAAAAATACCAAAAAAATAGTCAACTGTTGATTGCGCACACAATTGGGCCGGCCCACCATGTGCGGAGCGAGTTTTTTTTCCTTTATGATAAGGCGCCACGTCCCCGAGAATTGAACTTGCAACTTGGGGCTGCCGTACTCCTCGCGCAAGCCACTAGAACAAATGGTTGTTAGTGATTTAATGAGAGGCTCGGAATATTCAAACATCTGGCACAAAGTAGAGATTAGGGAAAAAAATTAGGGCAAACAAATATGGAAACGTAAAGAATATTATGAAAATGAACAACTTTTTGGAAACAGAATCAATTTCGAAAAAGTGAAAAAAAATTAAACATAAACGTTCATTGAAAAAATAGGAACAAAATTTGAAACCTGAACAAAATTTAAAAATGCAAACACTTTTCGATTTTTTTAAAAAACAGGAGCACCTTTTGGAACCTGAACAGATGTGTGAGAAAGATGCTATGTTTTCAGTAATATTTATAGATACTACTCGAACTGTTCCTTTTTTATTCATGCCCGCGTTTCATATAGAGGTTAGTAAATCAACAATAGTGCCCTTGCCCATAAGACTCTAATTCAAGATTCCTCCTAATTTTTCTATAATTAACATGTTTTCTTTTTTTTTTCTTTTCATTTTGGATTTTAAAACAGAATAGTACTTTTTTTTAAAATGAACAACTTTTTGAAAACATGATCAATTTTGAAAAAGTACACACTTTTGAAAAATATGGGAATTAATGTTAAAACCTAAACAAAATTTTAATGCCTTAAAATTTTGAATTTTTAAAAATGGGAGCAACATTTTGCATAGTGTAAAAAAATGTTTATATAGTTTTGTAAAATGTTTATTGCATTAAGAGCAACTCTAGCAGACCCCGCATCCGCCCCGACCCGCAAAATAACCGCCAAAATGTGGGTCGGGACGGAAAAACCTGCCCGATCAGATCCCGCATCCCGCCTCGGTCCGCAAAAGTTATTAAGGGGCGTGGCAAAATCTCGGCCCCAACCTGCGTATTCGCGGGTTTCCCCCTCGCCGCTGCGGTGCCCTGCATATAAGCGAAAGCGGTTGGTGGGGGACATTTCAGCCCACGCTTTCCCCACCAACCACCTCCCCTCTCCCCCTCGCACCGTCGTCGGGCCGTCGCCCAAGATTCCGGCGAAAGCAGCCGACAGGAGCTCGCCGAAAGGCCGCCACACGCACGAGGCCTCCCCTATCCCCCCTGCGCCGGCGGCCCACCGGATTTGCAGATCTGCGGACCTTCATCGCGGGCTGCCGGATTTGGCTTTTCCGGCCGCCGGTGGCTGCGCCAAGCGATGGAGTGGTCGGGGAGCCTCTCCTGCAGCCCCGACAAGGGCGCATCGCCACATGCAGGTATGGGTTCGTCCTCCCGACGCCGCCGACGATTTGCGGGCATGGATTCGTCCGACCGTCCACCGGGCTTGGCGCTCGCGCGGCGGCTCTGTGGCTCGCCGATGCCGCTCATACAGTGTGACGACTGCACGCGGACAGTCTGCGGCTAACTTCGGGCACGCCGAAGCACTTGATAACCCACAAGTATAGGGGATCAATTATAGCCTCTTTCGATAAGTAAGAGTGTCGAACCCAACGAGGAGCTAAAGGTAGAACAAATATTCCCTCAAGTTCTATCGACCATCGATACAACTCTACGCACGCTTAACGTTCGCTTTACCTAGAACAAGTATGAAACCAGAAGTACTTTGTAGGTGTTTTTGGATAGGTTTGCAAGATAATAAAGAGCGCGTAAATAAAAGCTAGGCACTGTTTAGATAAAGACACAACTAAGTTAGTTTTAGTAAGAGCTTTTTGTCACGAGAAAGTTATTTGTCCCTAGGCAACCGATAACTAGACCAGTAATCATTATTGCAATTTTATTTGAGGGAGAGGCATAAGCTAACATACTTTTTCTTCTTGGATCATATGCACTTATGATTGGAACTCTAGAAAGCATCCGCAACTACTAAAGATCATTAAGGTAAAACCCAACCATAGCATTATAAGGCATCAAGTCCTCTTTACTCCCATACGCAAACAACCTACTTACTCGGGTATGTGCTTCTGTCACTCACGCCACCCACCATAAGCAAATCATAAACATATTGCAAACCCTATAGCAGGGATCCCTCATGCTTGCACGACACGGAGAGCACCATAGGACAACACCAATAATAAAACATGCAACTCAAACCAATCACGATCATCAATTAATCCGTAGGACAAAACGGATCTACTCAAACATCATAGGATAGCCATACATCATTGGGAAACAATATATAGCGTTGAGCACCATGTTTAAGTAGAGATTACAACGGGTAAAAGAGGGGTTACACCGCTGCATAGAGGGGGGAAGAGTTGGTGATGATGACGGTGAAGTTGTTGGTGTAGATTGTGGTGATGATGATGGGCCCGGCGGCGTTCCGGCGCCACCGGGAGAGAGGGGGGGGGGAGAGAGCCCCCTTCTTCTTCTTCTTCTTCTTCTTCCTTGACCTTCACCCTAGATGGGAGAATGGTTTCCCCTCTGGTCCATGGCCTCCATGGCGTGGGAGGGGCGAGAGCCCCTCCGAGATTGGATTTGTCTCTCTGTCTCTATCTGTTTCTGCGTTTCAGATTATGCCCTTTCGCCGTTTCTTAAATTCCCGAAGATCCGTAACTTCGATTGGGCTGAATTTTGGACATGATTTTTATCCGGATATTAGTTTTCTTGCGGCGAAAGAAGGGCACCAACCGCCTTACGGGGTGGCCACGAGGGCCCAGGGCGCTTGCCCTGCCTCGTGGCCCCCTCGGGCATCGTCTCGCGTTGACTCTTCTTCCAAAAAATCACATATATTCCAAAAAAAATCTCTGTCAGTTTTTATCCCATTTGGACTCCGTTTGATATGGATTTTCTATGAAACAAAAAACATGCAACAAACAGGAACTAGCATTGGGCACTGGATTAATATGTTAGTCCCAAAAATAGTATAAAAAGTTTCCAAAAGTATATGAAAGTTGTAGAATATTGGCATGGAACAATAAAAAATTATAGATACAATGAAGACGTATCAGCATCCCCAAGCCTAATTCCTGCTCGTCCTTGAGTAGGTGAATGATAAAAAAGATAATTTTTGATGTGGAATGCTACCTAGCATAATCTTGATCATGTAATCTAATCATGGCATGAATATTAAGACACGAGTGATTCAAAGAAATAGTCTATCATTTGACATTAAGACAGTAATACTTCAAGCATACTAATAAAGCAATCATATCTTTTCAAAATAACATGGCCAAAGAAAGTTATCCCTACAAAATCATATGGTCTGGCTATACTCCATCTTCACCACACAAAGCATTTAAATCATGCACAACCCCGATGACAAGCCAAGCAATTGTTTCATACTTTTGATGTTCTTAAACCTTTTCAACTTTCACGCAATACATGAGCGTGAGCCATGGATATAACACTATAGGTGGAATAGAATATGGTGATGGAGGTTGTGTGGAGAAGACAAAAAGGGAGAAAGTTTCACATCTACGCGGCTAATCAACAGGCTATGGAGATGCCCATCAATTGATGTCAATGGGAGGAGTAGGGATTGCCATGCAACGGATGCACTAGAGCTATAAGTGTATGCAAGCTCAAACTAAAACTAAGTGGGTGTGCATCCAACTTGCTTGCTGATACGTCTCCAACGTATCTATAATTTTTGATTGCTCCATGCTATTATATTATCTATTTTGGATGTTAATGGGCTTTATTTTACACTTTTATATCATTTTTGGGACTAACCTACTAACCGGAGGCCCAGCCCAAATTGCTGTTTTTTTTGCCTATTTTAGGGTTTCAAAGAAAAGGAATAGCAAACGTAGTCCAAACGGAATGAAACCTTCGGGAACGTGATTTTCTCAACAAACGTGATCCAGGAGACTTGGAGTGTGCGTCAAGAAACGGTCGAGGAGGGCACGAGGCAGGGGGCGCGCCTACCCCCCTAGGCGCGCCCTCCACCCTCGTGGGCCCCTTGTTGCTCCACCGACGTACTTTTTCCTCCTATATATATATATATATATATATATATATATATCCACGTGCCCCCCAAACATCCAGGAGCACCATGAAAACCTAATTCCACCACCGCAACCTTCTGTACCCGAGAGATCCCATCTCGGGGCCTTTTCCGGAGCTCGGCTGGAGGGGGCATTGATCACGGAGGGACTCTACATCAACTCCATGGCCTCTCCGGTGATGTGTGAGTAGTTTACTTCAGACCTACGGGTCCATAGTTATTAGCTACATGGCTTCTTCTCTCTCTTTGGATCTCAATACAAAGTTCTCCTCAATTCTCTTGGAGATCTATTCGATGTAATCTTCTTTTGCGGTGTGTTTGTCGAGATCCGATGAATTGTGGGTTTATGATCAATTTTATCTATGAACAATATTTGAATCTCCTCTGAATTCTTTTATGTATGATTGGTTTATCTTTGCAAGTCTCTTCGAATTATCAGTTTGGTTTGGCTACTAGATTGATCTTTCTTGCAAGGGAGAAGTGCTTAGCTTTGGGTTCAATCTTGCGGTGCTCGATCCCAGTGACAGAAAGGGAACCGACATGTATTGTATTGTTGCCATCGAGGATAAAAAGATGGGGTTTATATCATATTGCATGAGTTTGTCCCTCTACATCATGTCATCTTACTTAAAGCATTACTCTGTTCTTATAAACTTAATACTCTAGATGCATGTTGGATAGCGATCGATGTGTGGAGTAATAGTAGTAGATGCAGAATCGTTTCGGTCTACTTGTCGCGGACGTGATGCCTATATACATGATCATACCTAGATATTCTCATAACTATGCTCAATTCTATCAATTGCTCGACAGTAATTCGTTTACCCACCGTAATACTTATGCTCTTGGGAGAAGCCACTAGTGAAACCTATGGCCCCCGGGTCTATCTTCCATCATATTAATCTTCCAACACTTAGTTATTTCCTTTGTCGTTTATTTTACTTTGCATCTTTATTTCTCTTTATTATAAAAATACCAAAAATATTATCTTATCATATCTATCAGATCTCACTCTCGTAAGTGACCGTGAAGGGATTGACAACCCCTTTACTACGTTGATTGCGAGGTTCTTATTTGTTTGTGTAGGTGTGTGGGACTTGAGTGTGATCTCCTACTGGATTGATACCTTGGTTCTCAAAAACTGAGGGAAATACTTACGCTACTTTGCTGCATCACCCTTTCCTCTTCAAGGGAAAACCAACGCATTGCTCAAGAGGTAGCAAGAAGGATTTCGGGCGCCGTTGCCGGGAGATTCGCGCCAAGTCAAGTCAAGATTTGACTCCTAACAACGAGCCAGTTTTGGCACCGTTGCCCGTGTATACGCACAAGTCAAGACATACCAACTACCCATCACAAACTCTTATCCCTCGCATTACATTATTTGTCATTTGCCTCTCGTTTTCCTCTCCCCCACTTCACCCTTGCCATTTTATTCTCCCTCTCTTCCTCTCTCCCTCTCTTTCCGTTCGCCTCTTTTTCGCTTGCTTCTTGTTTGCTCGTGTGTTGGATTGCTTGCTTGTCACGATGGCTCAAGATAATACTAAATTGTGTGACTTTACCAATACCAACAACAATGATTTTCTTAACACTCCGATTGCTCCTCTTACAGATGCCGAATCTTGTGAAATTAATGCTGCTTTGTTGAATCTTGTCATGAAAGATCAATTCGCCGGCCTTCCTAGTGAAGATGCCGCTACCCATCTAAACAACTTTGTTGATTGTGTGATATGCAAAAGAAGAAAGATGTGTATAATGATATTGTTAAACTTAAGCTATTTCCGTTTTGTCTTAGAGATCGCGCTAAAGCTTGGTTTTCATCTTTGCCTAAAAATAGTATTGATTCATGGAATAAGTGCAAAGATGCTTTTATCTCTAAGTATTTTCCTCCCGCTAAAATCATCTCTCTTAGAAACGATATTATGAATTTTAAGCAACTTGATCGTGAACATGTTGCACAATCTTGGGAGAGGATGAAATTAATGATAGGTAATTGCCCTACACATGGTTTGAATTTATGGATGATTATACATAATTTTTATGCCGGATTGAATTTTGCTTCTAGAAATCTTTTAGATTCGGCCGCGGGAGGCACTTTTATGGAAATCACTTTAGGAGAAGCTACTAAACTCCTAGATAATATTATGGTTAATTATTCTCAATGGCATACCGAAGGATCTAGTAGTAAAAAAGTGCATGCAATTGAAGAGATTAATGTTTTGAGTGGAAAGATGGATGAACTTATGAAATTGTTTGCTAATAAGAGTGACCCTACTAATCCTAATGATATGCCTTTGTCTACTTTTATTGAGAATAATAATGAATCTATGGATGTGAAATTTGTTGGTAGGAACAATTTTGGTAACAACGCGTATAGAGGTAATTTTAATTCTAGGCCGTTTCCTAGTAATTCCTCTAATAATTATGGTAATTCCTACAACAATTCTTATGGAAATTTTAATAATATGTCCTCTGATTTTGAATCTAATATTAAAGAATTTATTAGTTCGCAAAAGAGTTTCAATGATTTGATTGAAGAAAAATTGCTTAAGATTGATGAGTTGGGTAGGAACGTTGATAGAATTTCTCTTGATGTTGATTCTTTGAAACATAGATATATTCCACCTAAGCATGATATCAATGAGTCTCTCAAAGCCATGAGAATTTCTATTGATGAGTGCAAAGAAAGAACCGCTAGGATGCGTGCTAAGAAAGATTGCTTTGTGAAAGCATGTTCTTCTAGTTTTCATGATAATAAGGATGAAGATCTAAAAGTGATTGATGTGTCCCCTATTAAATCTTTGTTTTGCAATATGAATCTTGATAATGATGGGACTAAAGATGAGTCACCTTTACCTAGAAGGTGTTCCAAAAATTCAGAGTTTTTAGATCTTGATGCTAAAATTGATAAAAGTGGGATTGAAGAGGTCAAAACTTTAAATAGCAATGAACCCACTATTTTGGATTTCAAGGAATTTAATTATGATAATTTCCCTTTGATAGATTGTATTTCCTTGTTGCAATTCGTGCTAAATTCTCCTCATGCTTATAGTCAAAACAAAGCTTTTACTAAACATATCGTTGATGCTTTGATGCAATCTTATGAAGAAAAACTTGAGTTGGAAGTTTATGTCCATAGAAAACTTTATGATGAGTGGGAACCTACAATAAAAATTAAAATTAAAGATCATGAGTGCTATGCTTTGTGTGATTTGGGTGCTAGTGTTTCCACGATTCCAAAAACTTTGTGTGATTTGCTAGGTTTCTGTGATTTTGATGATTGTTCTTTAAACTTGCACCTTGCGAATTCCACTATTAAGAAACCTATGGAAATAATTAATGATGTTCTTATTGTTGCAAATAGGAACTATGTGCCCGTAGATTTCATTGTTCTTGATATAGATTGCAATCCTTCATGTCCTATTATTTTTGGTAGACCTTTCCTTAGAACAAATGGTGCAATTATTGATATGATGGAAGGGAATATTAGATTCCAATTTCCATTAAAGAAAGGCATGGAACACTTCCCTAGAAAGAAAGTTAAATTACCATATGAATCTATTATGAGAGACACTTATGGATTGCCTACCAAAGATGGCAATACCTAGATCTATCTTTGCTTTTTTGCCTAGCTAGGGGCGTTAAACGATAGCGCTTGTTGGGAGGCAACCCAATTTTATTTTTATTCCTTGATTTTTGCTCCTGTTTAGTAATAAATAATTTACCTAGCCTCTGTTTTGGTTGTGTTTTTGTGTTTAATTATTGTTTGTGCCAAGTAGAACCGTTGAGAAGACTTGGGGAAAGTCTTTTTAATCTTGCTGTAAAAAACAAAAACTTAGCGCTCACGAAAATTGCTGACATTTTTATTTGAAAAGTGCTATTTAGTTAATTATTTTTGCATATGGTTAATAGATAAATTAATCACATCCAGCAATTTATTTTAGAATTGTTGGGGTTCCAGAAGTTGTGTTAGCTACAGATTACTACAGACTGTTCTGTTTTTGACAGATTCTGTTTTTCTTGTGTTGTTTGCTTATTTTGATGAATCTATGGCTAGTAAAAGAGTTTATAAACCATAGAGAAGTTGGAATACAGTAGTTTTAACACCAATATAAATAAAAAATGAGTTCATTACAGTACCTTGAAGTGGTGTTTTGTTTTCTTTCGCTAACGGAGCTCACGAGATTTTCTATTTTGAGTTTTGTGTTGTGAAGTTTTCAAGTTTTGGGTAAAGATTTGATGGATTATGGGACAAGGAGTGTCAAGAGCCTAAGCTTGGGTATGCCCATGGCACCCCAAGGTAAAATTCAAGGACACCAAAAAGCCTAAGCTTGGGGATGCCCCGGAAGGCATCCCCTCTTTTGTCTTCGTCTATCGATAACTTTACTTGGAGCTATATTTTTATTCACCACATGATATGTGTTTTGCTTGGAGCGTCTTGTATGATTTGAGTCTTTGATTTTCAGTTTACCACAATCATCCTTGCTGTACACACCTTTTGAGAGAGACTCACATGATTTGAAATTTATTAGAATACTATATGTGCATCACTTATACCTTTTGAGCTATATAGTTTATGCTCTAGTGCTTCACTTATATCTTTTAGAGCACGGTGGTGGATTTATTTTATAGAAATAATTGTTCTCTCATGCTTCACTTATATTATTTTGAGAGTCCTTTAGAACAACATGGAAATTTTCTATAATATAAAAACTTTCATAGAAGTGCATTGAGTACTATGAGAAGTTTGATACTTGATAATTGTTTTGAGATATGGAGATGGTGATATGAGAGTCATGCTAGTTGAGTAGTTGTGAATTTGATAAATACTTGTGTTGAATTTTGTGATTCCCATAGCATGCATGTATGGTGAACCGTTATGTGATGAAGTCAGAGCATGATTTATTTATTTATTGTCTTCCTTATGAGTGGCGGTCGGGGACGAGCGATGGTCTTTTCCTACCTATCTACCCCCTAGGAGCATGCACGTAATACTTTGTTTTGATAACTAATAGATTTTTGCAATAAGTATGTGAGTTCTTTATGACTAATGTTGAGTCCATGGATTATACGCACTCTCACCCTTCCACCATTGCTAGCCTCTTTAGTATCGCGCAACTTTCGCCGATACCTTAAACCCACCATATACCTTCCTCAAAATAGCCACCATACCTACCTATTATGGCATTTCCATAGCCATTCCGAGATATATTGCCATGCAAATTTCCACCACTCCGTTATTATGACACGCTTCATCATTGCCATATTGCTTGCATGATCATGTAGTTGACATCGTATTTGTGGCAAAGCCACCGTTCATAATTCTTCATACATGTCACTCATGCATCATTGCACATCCCGGTACACCGCCGGAGGCATTCACATAGAGTCATATTTTGTTCTAAGTATCGAGTTGTAATTCTTGAGTTGTAAGTAAATAAAGTGTGATGATCATCATTATTAGAGCATTGTCCCGAGTGAGGAAAGGATGATGGAGACTATGATTCCCCCACAAGTCGGGATGAGACTCCGGTCGAAAAAAAGAGAAAGACCATAAAGAAGAAGAAGACCCAAAAAATGAGAGAAAAAGAGAGAAGGGACAATGCTACTATCCTTTTTCCACACTTGTGCTTCAAAGTAGCACCATGATCTTCATGATAGAGAGTCTCCTATGATATCATTTTCATATACTAGTGAGAATTTTTCATTATATAACTTGGCTTGTATATTCCAATGATGGGCTTCCTCAAAATGCCCTAGGTCTTCGTGAGCAAGCAAGTTGGATGCACACCCACTTAATTTCTTTCATTGAGATTTCATATACTTATAGCTCTAGTGCATCCGTTGCATGGCAATCCCTACTCACTCACATCGATATCTATTGATGGGAATCTCCATAGCCCGTTGATACTCCTAGTTGATGTGAGACTATCTTCTCCTTTTTGTCTTCTCCACAACCACCATTCTATTCCATATATAGTGCTATATCCATGGCTCACGCTCATATATTGCGCGAAGATTGAAAAAGTTTTAGAACATCAAAAGTATGAAACAATTGCTTGGCTTGTCATCGGGGTTGTGCATGATTTAAATATTTTGTGTGCTGAAGGTAGAGCATAGCCAGACTATATGATTTTGTAGGGATAACTTTCTTTGGCCATGTTATTTTGACAAGACATAATTGATTAGTTAGTATGCTTGAAGTATTATTATTTCTATGTCAATATTAAATTTTTGTCTTGAATCTTTCGGATCTAAACATTCTTGCCACAATAAAGAAAAACTACATTGAGAAATATGTTAGAAAGCATTCCACATCAAAAATTCTTCTTTTATCATTTACCTACTCGAGGACGAGCATGAATTAAGCTTGGGGATGCTTGATATGTCTCCAACGTATCTATAATTTTTGATTGCTCCATGCTATTATATTATCTATTTTGGATGTTAATGGGCTTTATTTTACACCTTTATATCATTTTTGGGACTAACCTACTAACCGAAGGACCAGCCCAAATTGCTGTTTTTTTGCCAATTTTAGGGTTTCCAAGAAAAGGAATATCAAACGGAGTCCAAACGGAATGAAACCTTCGGAAACGTGATTTTCTCAACAAACGTGATCCAAGAGACTTGGAGTGTGCGTCAAGGAACGATCGAGGAGGGCACGAGGCAGGGGGTGCGCCTACCCCCTGGGAACGCCCTCCACCCTCGTGGGCCCCTCGGTTGCTCCACCGACGTACTTCTTCCTCCTTTATATATCCATGTACACCCTAAACATCCAGGAGCACCATGAAAACCTAATTCCACCGCCCCAACCTTCTGTACCCGAGAGATCCCATCTCGGGGCCTTTTCCGGAGCTCCGCCGGAGGGGGCATTGATCACGGAGGGCCTCTACATCAACTCCATGGCCTCTCCGGTGATGTGTGAGTATTTTACTTCACACCTACGGGTCCATAGTTATTAGCTAGACGGCTTCTTCTCTCTCTTTGGATCTCAATACAAAGTTCTCCTCGATTCTCTTGGAGATCTATTCGATGTAATCTTCTTTTGCGGTGTGTTTGTCGAGATCCGGTGAATTGTGGGTTTATGATCAAGTTTATCTATGAACAATATTTGAATCTCCTCTGAATTCTTTTATGTATGATTGGTTTATCTTTGCAAGTCTCTTCGAATTATCCGTTTGGTTTGGCTACTAGATTGATCTTTCTTGCAATGGGAGAAGTGCTTAGCTTTGGGTTCAATCTTGCGGTGCTCGATCCCAGTGACAGAAAGGGAACCGACACGTATTGTATTGTTTCCATCGAGGATAAAAATATGGGATTTATATCATATTGCATGAGTTTATCCCTCTACATCATGTCATCTTCCTTAAAGCATTACTCTGTTCTTATGAACTTAATACTCTAGATGCATGCTGGATAGCGGTCGATGTGTGGAGTAATAGTAGTAGATGCAGAATCGTTTTGGTCTACTTGTCGCGGACATGATGCCTATATACATGATCATACCTAGATATTCTCATAACTATGCTCAATTCTATCAATTGCTCGACAGTAATTTGTTTACCCACCGTAATACTTATGCTCTTGGGAGAAGCCACTAGTGAAACCTATGGCCCCTGGGTCTATCTTCCATCATATTAATCTTCCAACACTTAGTTATTTCCTTTGCCGTTTATTTTACTTTGCATATTTATTTCTCTTTATCATAAAAATACCAAAAATATTATCTTATCATATCTATCAGATATCACTCTCATAAGTGACCGTGAAGGGATTGACAACCCCTTTATCGCGTTGGTTGCGATGTTCTTATTTGTTTGTGTAGGTGCGTGGGACTCGAGCGTGATCTCCTACTGGATTGATACCTTAGTTCTCAAAAACTGAGGGAAATACTTACGCTAGTTTGCTGCATCACCCTTTCCTCTTCAAGGGAAAACCAACGCAGTGCTCAAGAGGTAGCACTTACTCATGAAGACCTAGGGTATTTGAGGAAGCCCGTTGTTGGAATATACAAGCCAAGTTCTATAATGAAAATTCTCACTAATATATGAAATTGATAACTCGAGAGACTCTCTATATCAAGAACATGGTGCTACTCTGAAGCACAAGTGTGGTAAAAGGATTGTAACATTGTCCCTTCTCTCTTTTTTTCTTTTTTGTAGGCTTTTTGGCCTCTATCTTTTTTTGGGGGGGGGCTTCTTTGGCCACTTTTATTTTTATCATGGGACAATGTTCTAATAATGATGATCATCACACTTTTATTTACTTACAACTCAATATTACAACTCGATACTAGAACAAAGATATGACTCTATATGAATGCCTCCGATGGTGTATCGGGATGTGCAATGATCTAGCGTAGCAATGACATAAAAAACGGACAATCCATGAAAACATCATGCTAGCTATCTTACGATCATGCAAAGCAACTTGACAATAAATGCTCAAGTCATGTATATGATGATGATGGAAATTGCATGGCAATATATCTCGGAGTGGCTATGGAAATGCCATAATAGGTAGGTATGGTGGTTGTTTTGAGGAAGATATAAGGAGGCTTATGTGTGATAGAGTGTATCGTATCATGGGGTTTTGATGCACCAACAAAGTTTGCACCAACTCTCGAGGTGATAAAAGGCAATGCACGGTACCGAAGAGGCTAGCATTGATGGAAGGGTGAGATTGCGTATAATCCATGGACTCAACATTAGTCATAAAGAACTCACATACTTACTGCAAAAACCTATTAGTCGTCGAAAAAAAGTACTCCGCGCATGCTCCTAGGGGGATAGATTGGTAGGAAAATACCATCGCTCGTCCTCGACCGCCACTCATAAGGAAGACAATCAATAAATACCTGATGCTCCGACTTCGTTACATAACGGTTCACCATACGTGCATGCCACGGGAATCACAAACTTCAACACAAGTATTTCTACAATCCACAACTACCCACTAGCATGACTCTGATATCACCATCTTTATATCACAAAACTATTGCAAGGAATCAAACATATCATATTCAGTGATCTACAAGTTTTATGCAGGATTTTATGACTAACCATGTGAATGACCAGTTCCTGTTGAAAGTGCTAGTTATCGACTAGGGGGGGGTGAATAGGCGATTTTTATGGAAGTCTTCAAAACATGGGAGTTTCGAAGACAAACTATAGAAATGAACCTATAACCATGCAGCGGAAGGTAGACTACACTAGACAAGCCATAGTCAAGTATTCAATGAAGTGAGAGCACGAAGACTAATAGCAGCTAGGCAGTACGGATCAGGATGGAAGATAGTATGAAACCAATCTGAACAAATAGTCACACAGTGAAGACAAATGGACAATGCAAACAGGCAATGACTTCACAAGGACCAACTGTAAATAAAGAGATGGGAAGGATAGAACCAGTGGCTTGTTGAAGACAATGATTTGTTGGACCAGTTCCAGTTGCTGTGACAACTGTACGTCTGGTTAGGGAGGCTGAGATTTAACTCAGAAGACCGTGTCTTCACCTTATTCCCCTTGAGCTAAGGACACCCAGTCCTTGCCCAATCACTCTGGTAAGTCTTCAAGGTAGACTTCCAAACCTTCACAGACTTCGTTCACCGGCGATCCACATTGACTCTTGGATGCTCAGAACGCGACGCCTAACCGGCTGGAGGATTCACAGTCCTCAAGTGTAACAAGTCTTCAGATCACACAAACAAGAAGACTTCAGTGATGCCTAACACTCTTTGGCTCTGGGTGTCTAGGGCTTTGTCCTCGCAAGGATTTCTCTCTCAAAGGCTTCGAGGTGGGTTGCTCTCAAACGACAAAAGCCGTGCACTAACTCTGAGCAGCCACCAATTTATGGTGTAGGGGGTGGGCTATTTATAGCCACTAGGCAACCCGACCTGATTTGTCCGAAATGACCCTGGGTCACTAAGGAACTGACACGTGTTCCAACGGTCAGATTTCAAACACACGTGGCAACTTTACTTGGGCTACAAGTAAAGCTGACTTATCTAGCTCTGGATAAGTTTTGCTCTCATTGTCTTCGCTCAAAGACATAGGATTTTAATTAAGCATCACTTCAGTCACTCTAACTTTGTTCACTGGGACCCCACTTAACAGTACGGTGGTTCCTATGACCCAACAAAGAAGAAAAGGAAACAACGAAACAACTAAGTCTTCGCACTCCATAGTCTTCACGCAATGTCTTCTCTTGTCATAGTATTCAATGTGAATGTCTTCACATACCACCTTTGTCTTCAATGTCTTCATACATTTTTAGGGGTCATCTCCGGTAGGTAAACCGAATCAATGAGGGACTACTACCTGTGTTGTCCTGCAATTCTCACAAACACATTAGTCCTCAACCAAGTTTGTCGTCAATACTCCAAAACCAACTAGGGGTGGCACTAGATGCACTTGCAATCTCCCCCTTTTTGGTGATTGATGACAAACTGGTTGAAGTTTTCAATGGGGATAAAAGTATGTGAAATTGTAAAGGATTTAGGTATTGTCTTCGTAAGTAGCAGAAAGGCTTCCCCTGAAGATGTGCATATAAGTATTTTGCTTTTGAATGCAAATGCACATGGCAGGTTGTATTTGCGGAGCTCCTCTTCTACTTATGAAGACAATTCATCATGCATGACAGGATATAATGAAGATAATGACATGCATAATGAAAAATGGACGTCTGCAAACTGACTTCGTGCAGGATTTATCATCGCACATGCGGAATTTATCATCGCATCACATAGTTGACGAAAAGGTAGCAGACGACCATCAAGTTTAAGTGTTACAACTCAAAAGAACCAAATGTATCAAAAGCGGGAGTTGTAAGCACTTGGAAAATGTAGAAAAAGTATAGCAACCACCCATATGGACCCGCTTGAAGACTATCAACTCATATGCTTCTCCCCCTTTTGTCAGTAATGACCAAAAAGGTTTGAAGACATGAGCTTGCTACTCGTTCCCATGTGGAGTAGGCGATAAAAAAGGGTCGTCGTTGAGGTTTGGTGGTGCAGACTAACTTGGTGCAGTTTCGATATGCGACGAACTTGGAGGTGGTGAGGTAGCATCATCTTGATCATCTATGACTCTGGCATTAACTGTTGCAGCTGAGGAAGAAGAGTCAGAGTCTTCAAGTGAGGGAGTCCAACGCAAGTGAGCATTCCTTGGAGGAGTTGAGTCAAACTTTAATCTCTCTGTTAAGCCATCGTCTTGAAGACCAGCTTCAGCACTGAGCAACGTCAAACTCTTCCATGACCTCCGACAGGTTTCATGTGTAACAAAGGCATTCTTGGTGGCAAGATTTCGAATGCGATTGACATCCACCAAGAGGCTTTGCATCTGGTGCTTAAGCCAGTCATGATGCTTATCCTGTTTCTGATGTAGAGCGACGAGAAGCTCTCGGTCATTGAGAACACGAGATCGCTTCCGAGGCCTTTGGGCGATGGTACTTGCAGTGGCTTCAGTTTGGGTGCGAGTGGCACGTGTGTTGCTAGCCAAGGGATAAACACGAGAAACGGCCTGAACTCCTTCAATGGGTTGGGTGAAGCTTTGATGATCGACATTGTGAAGATAAATTGGCTCCTTTGCAGGCTCTGGGTAAATGGCTTCGACAGACAGATCAACCTCTGGCAAGAATATAAGGTGATTGCGCGCAGACGACTGATAGTTGATAGCAGAGTGAAGCTTGATGATGCGCATTACCCATGGAGCATAGAACTTCAGACCAAAGATATCGGAGCCGGATGCAGCCAATTGTCTGATGAAGAAGTCTTGAGCATTGAAGCTGATTCCATTGAAGATATAGAAAACCAATGTCTTCATTGCTCCTTCAAGCTTCGCTGCATGAGAATGTCCTTTGACAGGCTAGAGAGTTCGCCTGATAATATGATAAATAGTGCGGGGCAGATACTCTAGGTCTTCAACAAAGAACTCCTTAGGATAGTCAGTGTCTTGTGGCAGTGGCTTCATCATGCTCAGCATTTGGCTCATATTTGGCTCTGGCTTCTGGAAGATGCTTTCCAACGCATTCTGGTGTAGCTGACAACCTGGTTCATAATGTTCGCCAGGAGTGGGCAGGGCAGTAAGCTCAATGATGTTTTGGGCTTTAGCTTCATGGTGTACATCGCCTGTCATCCACTCAAGAATCCAAGTCTTCGGATCCCTGTTGTAGCCGCGCATGTGAAGGGTAGCGTAGAATTGTAGCAGAAGCTCTTCATTCCAATGTTCTTTGGCAGTCACAAACTGTAGAAGGCCAGCATCTCTAAAGCAGTCAAGGGCTTCTTCTAGGCAGGGCAGGCCATCCATGGCTTCGCTATCTAGACGCATATGAGGGAAAATGCGCCCCTGATTGTATAAGATGCAGGAACAGTAACCGCGCTGCTGATAACTCCAGAATCGATCTAAGGAGATTCTTGGCCTTGTGTAGGGGTTCTTGGCACTGTCAAAGAATGTGTTGTGTGCCTTGAAGCCATTCAGATTAAATGATCATGCTGAAGTTGCAGTACCTGGAAACCTTGGTAGCCTTGGCTTTGGCTTCTGGACCTGAGACCTGTGCTCCACATGATAGTCAAATTGCGGACCGGCAGTAGGTGGAGGAACCAGAATGGGCCAGTGGATGGTGGTAAGTTGGCCTTGATAGAATGCTTGCTCAAGGGTGTGTGGCCGTGGAGGCGGTACAGGAGAAGTGGCATTGACTTCTGGCTGCAGATTGGCTTCGGGTGCAATCACTTCTGGCACCACATTAACTTCAGGTGCCACAGTAGCTTCAGCCATGACAACGTCATTGGCGTCGATATGGGTGTTGGTGGTCGCCTCAATGTTATCAGCCTCCACTCGAGTAGCTGGAGGGTCAGACACGTTCTCCTCGAGAACAACTTCACGGTTGGTTGGGGGTGTAGCAACACGTTCTACTTCAAGTCTTGGTTCTTCTTGTTCATCGGCTGATGCAGCCGGAATATCTTCAGCCGCTTCGGCTTCAGACTCGGGGATGTTCGCAATAGGAGAGGCTTCATGAAAGACTTGGCGTGAAACGGATTGGCGCTCTTCTCCTTCTGGAACACTTGACAAAGTGACATGTGGCCTTGGTCCTTTGCGAAGCCTGCGGAGTGCGGGCGACGCCTTTGGAGAGGGAGTTGGCTGTGTTGGGGATCGTAGCAGAAATTTAAAATTTTCTACGCATTACCAAGATCAATCTATGGAGTAAACTAGCAATGAGGGGAAGGGGAGTGCATCTACATACCCTTGTAGATCGCTAAGCGGAAGCGTTGCAAGAACGCGGATGAAGGAGTCATACTCGTAGCGATTCAGATCGCGGTTGATTCCGATCTAAGCGCCGAACCACGGTGCCTCCGCGTTCAACACACGTGCAGCCCGGTGACGTCTCCCACACCTTGATCCAGCAAGGGGGAAGGATAGGTTGGGGAAGACTCCGTCCAGCAGCAGCACGACGGCGTGGTGGTGGTGGAGGAGCGCGGAACTCCAGCAGGGCTTCGCCAAGCACTACGAGAGACAAGGAGGGAGAGAGGTAGGGCTGCGCCAAGAGGGAGATGATCTTGTGTGTCTTGCAGCCCCCAATACCTCAAGTATATATAGGGGAAGGGGAGGGGCTGCGCCCCCATCTAGGGTTCCCTCCCTAGGGGTGGAGGCAGCCCCAAAACCCATCTAGGGTGGCGGCCAAGGGGGGAGAGAGGGGGGCGCACCTAGGGTGGGCCTTAAGGCCCATCTGGACCTAGGGTTTGCCCCCTCCCACTCACCAGGGCCTTGGGCCTTGGTGGGGGGTGCACCAGCCCACTTGGGGCTGGTCCCCTCCCACACTTGGCCCACGCAGCCTTCTAGGGCTGGTGGCCCCACCTGGTGGACCCCCGGGACCCTCCCGGTGGTCCCGGTACGTTACCGATAGCACCCGAAACTTTTCCGGTGACCAAAACGGGACTTCCCATATATAAATCTTTACCTCCGGACCATTACGGAACTCCCCATGACGTCCGGGATCTCATCCGAGACTCCGAACAACATTCGGTAACCGCGTACATACTTTCCCTATAACCCTAGCGTCATCGAACCTTAAGTGTGTAGACCCTACGGGCTCGGGAGTCATGCACACATGGCCGAGACAACTCTCCGGTCAATAACCAACAGTGGGATCTGGATACCCATGTTGGTTCCCACATGCTCCACGATGATCTCATCGGATGAACCGCGATGTCAAGGATTCAATCAATCCCGTATACAATTCCCTTTGTCTATCGGCACGATACTTGCCCGAGATTCGATCGTCGGTATCCCGATACCTTGTTCAATCTCGTTACCGGTAAGTCTCTTTACTCGTTCCGTAAAACATCATCCCGTGATCAACTCCTTGGTCACATTGTGCACATTATGATGATTTCCTACCGAGTGGGCCCAGAGATACCTCTCCGTTACACGGAGTGACAAGTCCCAGTCTCGATTCGTGCCAACCCAACAGACACTTTAGGAGATACCCGTAGTGCACCTTTATAGCCACCCAATTACGTTGTGACGTTTGGCACACCCAAAGCACTCCTACGGTATCCGGGAGTTGCACAATCTCATGGTCTAAGGAAATGATACTTGACATTAGAAAAGCTTTAGCATACGAACTACATGATCTTGTGCTAGGCTTAGGATTGGGTCTTGTCCATCACATCATTCTCCTAATGATGTGATCCCGTTATCAATGACATCCAATGTCCATGGTCAGGAAACCATAACCATCTATTGATCAACGAGCTAGTCAACTAGAGGCTTACTAGGGACATGGTGTTGTCTATGTATCCACACATGTATCTGAGTTTCCTATCAATACAATTCTAGCATGGATAATAAACGATTATCATGAACAATGAAATATAATAATAACTAATTTATTATTGCCTCTAGGGCATATTTCCAACAGTCTCCCACTTGCACTAGAGTTAATAATCTAGTTCACATCGCCATGTGATTAACACTCACAGGTCACATTGTCATGTGACCAACATCCAAAGAGTTTACTAGACTGAATAATCTAGTTCACATCACTATGTGATTAACACTCAATGAGTTCTGGGTTTGATCATGTTATGCTGGTGAGAGAGGTTGTAGTCAACAGGTCTGCAATATTCAGATCCCTATGTATTTCGCAAAACTTTATGTCATATTGTAGATGCTGCTACCATTCCACTTGGAGCTATTCCAAATTGTTGCTCCATTATACGTATCCGGTATCTCTACTCAGAGCTATCCGGATAGGTGTTAAGCTTGCATCGACGTGACTCTTTACGTCGAACTCTTTATCACCTCCATATCCGAGAAACATTTCCTTATTCCTCTAAGGATAATTTTGACCGCTATCTGGTGATCCACTCCTAGATCACCTTTGTACCCTCTTGCCAGACATGTGGCAAGGCACACATTAGGTGCGGTACTCAGCATGGCACAACGTATAGTGCCTATGACAAAAGCATAGGGGACAACCTTCGTCCTTCCTCTTTCTTCTTCCGTGGTCAAGCTTTGAGTCTTACTCAACTTCACACCTTACAACTCAGGTAAGAACCCCTTCTTTGACTGATCTATTTTGAACTCCTTCAAAAACATGTCAAGGTGTGCGTTCTTTGAAAGTATCATCAGGCGTCTTGATCTATTTCTATAGATCTTGATGCCCAATATGTAAGCAGCTTTATCCAGGTCTTCCTTTGAAAATCACCCTTCAAACAACCGTTCATGCTTTCCAGAAATTCTACATTATTTTGAATCAACAATATGTCCTCCACATATACTTATCAGAAATGTTGTAGTGCTCCCACTCACTTTCTTGTAAATACAAGTTTCTAGCAAACATTGTATAAACCTAAAAGCTTTGATCACTCGATGAAAGCATATATTCCGACTCCGAGATGCTTGCTCTAGTCCATAGAAGGATTGCTGGAGCCAGCATACCTTTTAGCATCCTTAGGATCGACAAAACTTTTTATTGTATCACATACAACTTTTTTCTTACGAAAACTGGTAAGAAAACTTGTTTTGACATCCATTTATCAGATTTCACAATCGAAAAATACAACTAATGCTAACATGATTCCGACGGACCTAAGCATCGCTATGGGTGAGAAATTCTCATCATAGTCAACTCCTTGAACTTGTGAAAAGACACTTTCCCACAAGTCGAGCTTCATAGACGGTAACATTACCGCCCACGTTCGTCTTCTTCTTAAAGATCCATTTATCTCAATGGCTCGCCGATCATCGGGCAAGTCCACCAAGTCCATACTTTGTTCTGATACATGGATCCTATCTCGGATTTCATGGTTTCTAACCATTTGTCGGAATACGGGCCCACCATCGCTTGTCCATAGCTCGTAGGTTCATTGTTGTCTAACAACATGATATCTAAGACAGGATTACCGTACCACTCAGGAGTAGTACATATCCTTGTCGACCTACGAGGTTCGATAGCAACTTGATCCGAAGCTTCATGATCACTATTATTAACTTCCTATTCAACAGACGTAGGCGCCACAGAAAACATCTTTCTGTGTTGCATCACTCTCTGGTTGAAGTAAAGGTTCCACAACCTCATCAAGTTCTATCTTCCTCCCACTCAATTCTTTCGAGAGAAACTCCTTCTCAAGAAAGGACCCGTTCTTAGCGACAAACAATTTGCCCTCGGATCTGAGATAGAAGGTATACCTAACTGTCACCTTTGGGTATCCTATGAAGATGTGTTTGTCCGCTTTTGGGTTCGAGCTTCTCCGGCTGAAGCCTTAAGTATCGCAGCCCCAAACATTAAGAAACGACAATTTTGGTTTCTTGCCAAACCATATTCATACGACGTCATCTCAATGGACTTAGATGGTGTCCTATCTAAAGTGAATGCAGCTGTCTCTAACGGATATCCTCAAAATGAAAACGGTAGATCGGTAAGAGACATCATAGATCGCACCATATCTGATAAGGTTCGATTACGACGTCCGGACACACCATTACCCTGTGGTGTTCCAGGTGGCTTCAACTGTGAAACAATTCCACAATGTCTTAAGTGATTACCAAACTCATAACTCAGAAATTCTCATTGATCAGATCGTAGGAATTTGATCTTCTTGTTATGATGGTTCTTAACTTCACTCTCAAACCGCTTGAACTTTTCAAATGTTTCAGACTTGTGCTTCATTAAGTAAATATACCTATATCTACTCAAATCGTCAGTGAAGATGAGAAAATAGCGATATCCACCGCACGCTTCAATTCTCATTGGATCACACGCATCAGCATGTATGATTTCCAACAAGTCACTTGCCCGTTTCATTGTACCTGAAAACGGGGTCTTAGTCATCCTGCCCATGAGGCATGGCTTGCATGTGTCAAGCGATTCAAAATCAAGTGACTCCAAACATCCATCGACACAGAGTTTCTTCATGCATCTTACGCCAATATGACCTAAGCGGCAGTGCCACAAGAAAGTGGTACTATCTACATCTTTTGGCGTGAACATGTGTATTACCACGACCGAGATTCACTGAACCATTCACATAGGGTGCATGACCATGAAAGGTATTATTCATGTAAACAGAATAACCATTATTCTCTAACTTAAATGAATAACCGTATTGCAATGAGCATGATCTAATCATATTCATGCTTAACGTAGACACCTGATAACATTTATCTAGGTTCAATACTAATCCCGAAGGCAGATGGAGCGTGCGATGGTGATCTCATCAACTTTGGAAACACTTCCAACACACATCGTCACCTCGCCCTTAGCCAGTCTCCGTTTAGTCCGTAGCTTTTGCTTCAAGTCACCAATAATAGCAACTGAACCGGTATCCAATACCCAGGTGCTACCAGGAGTACTAGTGAGGTACACATTAATAACACGTATATACTTTGTTGAAGTTGCCAGCCTTCTTATCCACCATGCATTTGGGGTAATTCCGCTACCAGTGACCGTTACCCTTAGAATAGAAGCACTTAGTCTCGGGTTTGGGTTCAACCTTGGGTTCCTTCACTGGAGCGGCAACTGGTTTGCCATCCATGAAGTTTCCCTTCTAGCCCTTGCCCTTCTTGAAACCAGTGGTCTTGTTAAACCATCAACACTTGATGCTCCTTCTTGATTTCTACCTTTTGCGGTCTTAAGCACCGCGAATAGCTCCGGGATCAACTCCATCCCTTGCACGTCATAGTTCATCACGAAGATCTAGTAGCTTAGTGATAGTGGCTAAAGAACTCTATCAATCACTATCTTATCTGGAAGTTTAACTCCCACTTGATTTAAGTGATTGTAGCACCTAGACATTCTGAGCACATGCTCACTAGCTGAGCTATTCTCCTCCATCTTGTTAGCAAAAGAACTTGTCAGAGGTCTCATACCTCTCAACACGGGCATGAGCCTGAAATCCCAATTTCAGCTCTTGGAACATCTCATATGTCTTATGGCGTTCAAAACGTCATCGGAATCCCGATTCTAAGCCGTAAAGTATGGTGCACTAAACTATCAAGTAGTCATCAGGATGTGTCTGTCAGGTGTTCACAACATCCACAGACGACGTTGTAGGGGTTTGCACATCGAGCGGTGCATCAAAGACGTAAGCCTTCTGTGTAGCAGTGAGGACACTCCTCGGACTACGGACCCAGTCCGCATCATTGCTTACAATATCTTTCAACTTGGTCTTTCTCTAGGAACGTATTGAAACATGGAGCTACAACGTGAGCTATTTATCTACAACATATTTGCAAAGATAATTTAGACTATGTTCATGATAATTAAGTTCATCTAATCAAATTATTTTATGAACTCCCACTCAGATAGACATCCCTCTAGTCATCTAAGTGAAACATGATCCGAGTCAACTAGGCCGTGTCCGATCATCACGTGAGACGGACTAGTCAACATCGGTGAACATCTTCATGTTGATCGTATCTTCTATACGACTCATGCTCGACCTTTCGTTCTTCCGTGTTCCGAGGCCATGTATGTACATGCTAGGCTCGTCAAGTCAACCTAAGTGTATTGCGTGTGTAAATCTGGCTTACACCCGTTGTATTCGAACGTTAGAATCCATCACATCCGATAATCACGTGGTGCTTCAAAACAACGAACCTTCGCAACGGTGCACAGTTAGGGGGAACACTTTCTTGAAATTATTATGAGGGATCATCTTATTTAAGCTACCGTCGTTCTAAGCAAATAAGATGTAAAACATGATAAACATCACATGCAATCAAATAGTGACATGATATGGCCAATATCATTTGCTCCTTTTGATCTCCATCTTTGGGGCTCCATGATCATCGTTGTCACCAGCATGACACCATGATCTCCATCATCGTGTCTTCTTGAAGTTGTCTCGTCATCTATTACTTCTACTACTATGGCTAACGCTTTAGCAATAAAGTAAAGTAATTACATGACGTTTATGTTGACACGCAGGTCATAAATAAATTAAGACAACTCCTATGGCTCCTGCCGGTTGTCATACTCATCGACATGCAAGTCGTGATTCCTATTACAAGAACATGATCAATCTCATACATCACATATATCATTCATCACATCCTTTTGGCCATATCACATCACACGGCACATGCTGCAAAAACAAGTTAGACGTCCTCTAATTGTTGTTGCAAGTTTTTACGTGGCTGCTATAGGTTTCTAGCAAGATTGTTTCTTACCTACGCCAAAACCACAACGTGATATGCCAATTTCTATTTACCCTTCATAAGGACCCTTTTCATCGAATCCGATCCGACTAAAGTGGGAGAGACAGACACCCGCTAGCCACCTTATGCAACTAGTGCATGTCAGTCGGTGGAACCTGTCTCACGTAAGAGTACGTGTACGGTCGGTCCGGGCCGCTTCATCCCACGATGCCGCCGAATCAAGATAAGACTAGTAACGGCAAGTAAAATGACAAAATCGATGCCCACAACAACTTGTGTTCTACTCGTGCACAGAAACTACGCATAGACCTGGCTCATGATGCCACTGTTGGGGATCGTAGCGGAAATTTAAAATTTTCTACGCATTACCAAGATCAATCTATGGAGTAATCTAGCAACAAGGGGAAGGGGAGTGCATCTACATACCCTTGTAGATTGCTAAGCGGAAGCGTTGCAAGAACGCGGATGAAGGAGTCGTACTCGTAGCGATTCAGATCGCGGTTGATTCCGATCTAAGCGTCGAACCATGCCGCCTCCACGTTCAACACACGTGCAGCCCGGTGACGTCTCCCATGCCTTGATCCAGCAAGGGGGGAAGGAGAGGTTGGGGAAGACTCCGTCCAGCAGTAGCACGACGGCGTGGTGGTGGTGGAGGAGCGCGTAACTCCAGCAGGGCTTCGCCAAGCACTACGAGAGACGAGGAGGGAGAGAGGTAGGGCTGCGCCAAGAGGGAGATGATCTCGTGTGTCTTGCAGCCCCCAATACCTCAAGTATATATAGGGGAAGGGGAGGGGCTGCGCCCCCATCTAGGGTTCCCTCCCTAGGGGTGGCGGCAGCCCCAAAACCCATCTAGGGTGGTGGCCAAGGGGGGAGAGAGGGGGCGCGCCTAGGGTGGGCCTTAAGGCCCATCTGGACCTAGGGTTTGCCCCCTCCCACTCACCAGGGCCTTGGGCCTTGGTGGGGGGCACACCAGCCAACCTGGGGCTGGTCCCCTCCCACACTTGGCCCACGCAGCCTTCTTGGGCTGGTGGCCCCACCTGGTGGACCCCCGGGACCCTCCCGGTGGTCCCGGTATGTTACCGATAGCACCCAAAACTTTTCCGATGACCAAAACGGGACTTCCCATATATAAATATTTACCTCCGGACCATTTCGGAACTCCTCATGACGTCCGGGATCTCATCCGGGACTCCGAACAACATTCGGTAACTTGGTACATACTTTCCCTATAACCCTAGCATCATCGAACCTTAAGTGTGTAGACCCTACGGGCTCGGGAGTCATGCAGACATGGCCGAGACAATTCTCCGATCAATAACCAACAGCAGGATCTGGATACCCATGTTGGTTCCCACATGCTCCACAATGATCTCATCGGATGAACCGCGATGTCAAGGATTCAATCAATCCCGTATACAATTCCCTTTGTCTATCGGTACGATACTTGCCCGAGATTCGATCGTCGGTATCTCGATACCTTGTTTAATCTCGTTACCGGCAAGTCTCTTTACTCGTTCCGTAACACATCATCTCGTGATCAACTCCTTGGTCACATTGTGCACATTATGATGATGTCCTACCGAGTGGGCCCAGAGATACCTCTCTGTTTCACGGAGTGACAAATCCCAGTCTCGATTCATGCCAACCCAACAGACACTTTCAGAGATACCCGTAGTGAACCTTTATAGCCACCCAGTTACATTGTGACATTTGGCACACCCAAAGCACTCCTACGGTATCCGAGAGTTGCACAATCTCATGGTCTAAGGAAATGATACTTGACATTAGAAAAGCTTTAGCATACGAACTACACAATCTTGTGCTAGGCTTAGGATTGGGTCTTGTCCATCACATCATTATCCTAATGATGTGATCCCGTTATCAATGACATCCAATGTCCATGGTCAGGAAACCGTAACCATCTATTGATCAACGAGCTAGTCAACTAGAGGCTTACTAGGGACATGGTGTTGTCTATGTATCCACACATGTATCTGAGTTTCCTATCAATAAAATTCTAGCATGGATAATAAACGATTATCATGAACAATGAAATATAATAATAACTAATTTATTATTGCCTCTAGGGCATATTTCCAACAGGATGGGCCACAAAGTCATCGTCTTCAAGCACCGAAGTGGTGACTTGAGGTGGGGGAGTACTTGGGGATTCTTCTTGACGGGGGGAGTCTTGTGAGTGATCAGCCCATGAGTCATCCTGGGCAATTGGCGTCAATGGACGAACAATGTTGATGAGTTTGCTGTTCGTGAGAACAGGCAATGATACCACATTGTGTTCGATCTGAGGAAGGAATTCATCATCTTCAACATTGTCTTGGTAACCAATGTCTTCAGCTATGGTAGGGTCAACAGCTGGAATGTCTTCAACTTCTGGAGCCTCTGTGGAAGCAGGCTCATGAACTATCAACCGGTGCTCACTATGTTCTGACGCAGGACGGGCCACTGAGATTGGCTCGACAACAAGGGGCTCTGTGGGAGCAGCCTGGTCTTTCTTCTTTGTCTTTCTCTTCTTGGTCGGTGGAGCATCATCAGTGGTGGCCTTGGTCTTGCGCTTTTGGGCTTCGGCTTCAGCTGCCCTAGTTTTCTTGAGCTCCGAAGCCACTGTGGGGACCTTAGGCTTCGAGCCTGTCATACTGGCCGGGAAGACAATGCGAGGTTCTTCCTATCTGGATGCTTCTGGTTGGGCCACATCAGGCTTCTTCTTCTTCTTGGCAGCCATTCTGGGGTCGATTCCTGGTCGCCCCAAAGCCTTGCGCTTTTCAGCTTCATTGTAGCCTTGAACACATTTGGCAGCGAGATTCTTCATGCACTAGAAAAAAAAGACACATCCGTGACATTTTGGGCCGAACGAAAAAATTTTCTGTCATACATATGACACTTCTATGACGATAATTGTGACAAAACCCGGTATCATCATAGATGTGGTGGGCTCCAACTTCTATGACAAAAAATCATGACAAAAAATGGGCTTTTCGTCCTGGGCGGGCCGGAGACGCAGCTGCATGACATTCTTTGGGCCGTCCATGATGGAAAAAACCATGGCAGAAGTGAGGGGGAGGAAAATTTCGGGGAGTTCCCGGTTACGGTGGGAGGTCAGGGGCCGAGCGATGCACGTTTCTCTCGTACACGTACACGCGTGTGTGCGAGGCGTTGGCTCTAACTGAACCCGAGCGAGGCGTTGGGCTCTAACTGAACCCGAGTGATTGCACTGCAGGCTACGCGTTACTGAACCCGAGCGATCAATCGATGGCTGTTAACTGAACCCGATGGAGCGATTCCTTCACTACTGCTGCTAACTGAAGCCGATCGATGCTGCCTCTGGATGAACAGTGAGCATTGCGGGGGGGGGGGGGGGGGGTTGGATGAACAGTTCCCGGTGGGGGTGGATGAACAGGACCCTGTGGTGTAGCCTCTGGATGAACAGGACCCCGATCGATCGAGCCGGTTGGGCCTGGATGAACAGGACCCCGTGGAGGGCAGGATGAACAGTAGACGGTGGAGGGCAGGATGAATAGTAGCCCGTGGAGGGGTGGTTGAACAGGAGCCCGTGGAGAGGGCTGGTTGAACAGTAGCCGGTGGAGTAGCATGCGGTGGAGGCTGGATGAACAGGAGCCCGTGGATGAACAGTCGCAGGTGGAGGCTGGAGGAGGTCGATGGTGGATGAACAGTAGCTCGTGGAGGCTGGAGGGGGTCAGCGATGGAGATGAACAGTATCCCGTAGAGTCCCGTTTTGCGGTACGCCACACCCCTCCCGATGAACAGGACCCCCGTTTCGACCGTAGCGCTCCAACACAAGTCCGTTTTGTCCGTTTTGCGGTACGCCACACCCCTCCCAATCAACAGGACCCCCGTTTCGACTGTAGGAGGTCCGTTTCCACCGTTTTGCGGTACGCCAGACCCCTCCCGATGAACAGGATCCCGTTTCGAACGTGGTCGATCGAACAAAAGGCCGTTTCCTCCATTCTGCGGTACGCCAGGCCTCGTTTCCATCGCCTGTTCCGTCCAAGCTCTCCCGATGAACACGACGCATTCCGTTGCCTCCCCATGAACACGACGACGACGCTGTTTCTCCATTCCGACCCAGCAATGTACACGAGCCCTGGCCGTACGTATGCGCGAGTAGGCGTTCGAGACCTCGCCCGTATGTACACATACGTGGCCGTATTTTCTTTCTTGCACCCTGGCCGCTGTACGTACGTGTACATGCTATGTGCGTGCCTCTACTACGACACATGCGCGCCTCTACTACGACACGTGCGCGCCTCTACATTGACCAGTATGTACGTACACGTTCGTGACCAGAATGACAACGCTACGTACGCTTCGACCAGGTGGGTCCGGACTGTCAGGCACTTCCTTGCCTGCGAAGATGTAGCTGGTGGGTCCCAGCAATCAGGGGGCGAATCGTTTTTTTGCCCGGACGCACTTCCTTGCGTGCAAAGATGTAGCTGATGGGTCCCAGCAGTCAGGGGGAAATGTTTCTTCGCGAAATACAGTGGCCCGTCCGGTGGGTCCCAGCTGTCAGGTGGAGGAATCATTATTTTCCGTGTAATAAGGAGGCACTTCCTTGCTGCGGCCGTGGACCCAGCTGTTAGCCTCTCCACGTACAGTCCACGTCCGATGGAAGTCATTCCTTGACCATGTTGACCATGCCGCGCCGAGAGCACCAGGGCGGTGGACGACGGCGAGGCCTAGGAAGGGGACGACACGGAGGCAGGGAAGACTCGGCAGTTGTTTCCCACGCGGAGGGGAGTACGACTGTACGAGGGTTTACTGGTTCGTCTGCCGTCACCAGAGAATAACAGCAGGTGTGGGTGAGTAGAGGGATGGCTAGGCCAGCGATGGGAGTACGGTCGGGCGGTGAGGCCTGCGCGGCAGCACAGCCGGCCACGAGGAGGAGGGAGCAGGTAGTCCCGCCGGCGCTTGTTTGAGCGGCTGGAGCAGGAAGAGCAGAGATTGAAGAAGCACGACGGCCATTGGATGGACATCCAATAGTCAGTGCTTGTGCGTCAACCTTTTTTTAGGAAAGCCTCAAATCTATGGAAAACAGCATACATCCCATCTACCATTATTTCTAATAATTTACAGCCCATTTGCTAATTCTTAAGTTTTTTTTGGAGCCCATATTCTTTTTGTTAGCATTACAGCCCATATTGTGGCAACGGTTAAAAAATTATACGAAATTTTGCATATTTTGGTGCGGTCCGAACTGTTTTTAATCCCGAAATTTCGACTCACATTCAAACTGATTTTAAAAATAAATGTATATCAATATAAAATCCAACAAATTCTCCACGCATAAAAATTAATGTAATTTAAAATCTTGAAATGAAAAAAAAGATATTTGAAACTAATTGCCGGTTTGATGTGTTTTAAAAATGTACAATCCATTTCTCATTACTAATGGGCCATTTTCTCGGCCAGCCAAATGAAAGCTCTCTTCGTCTTGAAAGATTTGTAGCCCAACAGGCCTGACAAAGCGACTTACTTGGAAAATCACAAAAAAACTGGGCTGTGGCCGTGGACCCAGCTGTCAGCCTCTCCACGTACAGTACTTTTCCGATGGAAGTCGTTCCTTGATCACGTTGACCACGCCGCGCAGAGAGCACCACGGCGGTGGACGACGGCGAGGCCTAGGAAGGGGATGACGTGGCAGTGGAAGCCCGCGCGGAGAGGACTACAAGGGTTCACTGGTTCGGCTGCGGTGTGAGGCTGCCGTCGCCGCAGGGCCTGGCCAGCGGTGGGAATAGTAGAGGGCGGTGAGGCCTCAGCGGCAGCACAACTGGCCACAGGAGGCAGGAGCATGCGGCACGACCGGCGCTGCTTTGGGTGGCTGGAGGAAGAAGACCAGAGGTTGAAGAAGCACTATGGCCATTGGATGGACATCGTACGGTCACTGGAGCTAGAATCGTTCATATTGACTAAGTTGACAAAGCCCTTCGTCCTCGTCAACTTAGTAGGCCCACAAGTCCGCCTCCCAGCAAGGTGGGTCCCAGCTAGCCGGGGGAGTATTCATTTTTTGTGCGTAATAAGGAGGCACTTCCGGTGGGTCCGAGCTGACAGCGGGGGGAGGGGGAACGTTTTTTCACGAAATACGATGGCCCGTCCGGTGGGTCCCAGCAGTCAGGGGGAAAAGATTTTTTTTCGCAAAATACCGGTGGCCCGTCCGGTGGGTCCCCGTTGTCGGGTGGAGGAATAATTATTTTGCACGTAATAAGAAGGCACTTCCTTGCTGCGGCCGTGGACCCAGCTGTCAGCCTCTCCACGTATAGTCCACGTCCGATGGAAGACGTTCCTTGACCACGTTGACCACGCCGCGCCAAGAGCACCAGGGCGGTGGACGACGGCGAGGCCAGGAAGGGGACGACGCGGAGCCGGGGAAGACGCGGCAGTGGATGCCCACGCGTAGAGGAGTACGAGGGTTCACTGGTTTGCTGTGGTGTGAGGCTGCCGTCACCGCAGAATAACAGGGAGTGTGGGTGAGTAGAGGGATGGCCTAGCCAGCGGTGGGAGTAGTAGGGGGCGGTGAGGCCTCCGCCACATCGCAGCCGGCCACGGGAGGCAGGAGCACGAGGCACAACCGGCGCTGGTTTGGGCGGCTGGAGCAAGAAGACCAGACATTAAAGAAGCACTACGGCCGTTGGATGGACATCGTACGGTCACTGGAGCTAGAATCGTGCATATTGACTAAGTTGACAAAGCTCTCCGTCCCCGCCAACTTAGTTGGCCCACAAGTCAGCCTGCCACTAAGGTGGGTCCTAGCTAGCAGGGGGGTATTCATTTTTTGTGCGTAATAAGGAGGCACTTCCGGTGGGTCCGAGCTGACAGCAGGGGGAACGTTTTTTTCACGAAATACGGTGGCCCATCGGGTGGGTCCCAGCAGTCAGGGGCAAACGTTTTTTTTCGTGATATACTGGTGGGCATCCGGTGGGTCCCTGCTGTGAGGTGGAGGAATAATTATTTTCCGCATAATAAGGAGGCACTTCCTTGCGGCTGCCGTGGACCCAGCTGTCAGCCTCTCCACGTACAGTATTCTTCCAATGGAATTTGGTCGTTGACCACATTGACCACGCCACGTCGACAACACCACGACGGTGGACGACGGCGAGGCCTAGGAAGGGGACGACACGGAGCCGGGGAAGGCGCGGCAGTGGATGCCCACGCGGAGAGGAGTATGAGGGTTCACTGGTTCGGCTGCGCTGCCGTCGCCGCAGAATAACAGGGGGTGTGGGTGAGTGGAGTGGAGGGATGGCCTAGCCAGCGGTGGGAGTAGTATGGGGGCGGTGAGGCCTCCGCAGCAGCACAACCAGCCACGGGAGGCAGGAGCAGGCGACACGACCGGCGCTGCTTTGGGCGGCTGGAGCAAGAAGACCAGAGGTTGAAGAAGCACTACGGCCGTTGGATGGACATCGTACGGTCAGTCGAGCTAGAATCATGCGTATTGACTAAGTTGACAAAGCCCTTCGTCCCCGTCAACTTAGTAGTCCCACTATACAGGGTCCCAGCTAGCAGGGGGAGTATTCATTTTTTTGTGTGTAATAAGTAGGCACTTCCTTGCGTGCGAAGATATAGCTGGTGGGTCCGAGCTGTCAGCGGCGGTAACATTTTTTCACGAAATACAGAGGCCGTTTCGGTGGGTCCCAGATGTCAGGTGGAGGAAATCATTATTTTGCACGTAATAAGGAGGCATTTCCTTGCGTGCGCCCGTGGACCCAGGTGTCAGCCTCTCCACGTACAGTCCACTTCAGATGCATGTCGGTCGTTGACCACGCCACGCAGAGAGCACCAGGGCGGTGGACGACGGCGAGGCCTAGTAAGGGAACGACACGGAGGCAGGGAAGACTCAGTTGTTGTTTTTGTTTCCCACGCGGAGGGGAGTACGACTGTACGAGGGTTTACTGGTTCGTCTGCCGTCGCCGGAGAATAACAGCAGGTGTGGGTGAGTAGAGGGATGGCTAGGCCAGTGATGGGAGTACGGTGGGGCGGTGAGGCCTGCGCGGCAGCACAGCCGGCCGCGGGGAGGAGGGAGGAGCCAGTCCCGCCGGCGCTTGTTTGAGCGGCTGGAGCAGGAAGAGCAGAGATTGAAGAAGCACGACGGCCGTTGGATGGACATCCAACAGTATACATGCCATCTGTGGAAAGCCTCAAATCTGTGGAAAACAGCATACAAACCATCTGCCATTATTTCAAATAATTTACAGCCCATTTTCTAATTCTTATAGGTTTTTTGAGCCCATATTCTTTATGTTAGCATTACAGCCCATATTGTGGCCACGGTTAAAAAATTATACGAAATTTTGCATATGTCGGTGCGGTCTGAACTGTTTTTAATCCCAAAATTTCGAGTCACATTCAGACTGATTTTAAAAATAAATGTATATCAATATAAAATCCAATAAATTGTCCACGCATAAAAATCAATGTAATTTAAAATCTCAAAATGAAAAAAAGATATTTGAAAATAATTGCCGATTTGATGTGTTTTAAAAATGTACAACCCATTTCTCATTACTGATAGGCCATTTTCTCGGCCAGCCGAATGAAGCTCTCCTCGTCTTGAAAGATTTGCAGCCCAGCAGGCCTGATAAAGCGACTTACTTGACAAATCACAAAAGAACTGGGCTAGCCATTTTCAGAAAGAAAAAAAACTACTGGGCTGGTCTGTGGTAAACATAAAAGAAAAGGCTGTCTAGACATGCCAGAGTGTCCTGCACAGCCCAGTATTTCCGAACGGACGTGTAGGCCGGGGCGCCTCTTCATGAACCGTGGCAAACTCGCAACCGTCCATCGACTCTTCGCCTTTCCCTCTCGATTTGGAACTGCTGTCGCACGCTCTTCCTCTCCCTCCTCCATTTTCCTTCAGCCCTTCACCCTTTCTTCTGCCATTGTTTGATCGTCCTCTCCATGGAGGGACCAGGCCGGAAACGACCCCGTTATTCTTGCCCCGATCTGAAAGATCACGTGGTGGAGGAACTCATTGATCGTTGCGACGTCATCACCTCGGCTAGCATGGCAGGTTTGTTCAAGCCCATTCTCGACTGAACTAATAACATCATTACAAAGAACCCAAGAGTCAAGGAGCAGTTTGATCTCCCCTATCTTCTTTGCCGTGACCCTGATGACTGGCGCCGACACGACGGAGGCCTCACCCTGTGCCAGTTGATGCCGCTTGATAATGATACGTATGATGTTAAGATGCCATCGCTCGAGCGCAAGGCTTGGGCGAGCGCAGAGATTGGGTTGTTTACATTGGGTCCAACTACGAGTGGGAACTTCTGAATGTGTACACTCGTCACCGGGTTCCACTTCCAAAAATCTCAGCACACTGCCCAGAGGTTAAGCACACCGGTAATGTACGCACGTTCAAATACGGTCATGGTGACTGTCTTCTACGGAAGATAGCAATTTGTCGAGTTCCCAACCGCTCTTGGAATTACAACAACTATCAAGTTGTTGCTATCTTCGACAAGCTTGTTGCCGTCCTTCGTGGTTCGGCTCGATGGATATTGCTCAAAAATCAGTTTTTGTACACGGATGAGTACTGTGATGCAATTCAATACGAGGGCCTTGTGTTTGCTGCCACCACTCGTGGCACTATTTTTGCATGGCATCCTAGTAGTTTCGGTACGTTTGTCTTCCACCGTGATTATAATTGTTTCATCCACATGCATGCGGGTTAGCAAGTTTCCCTTTACTAATTAACCTTCTTCTTGTGTTTCCAAGGTCCTATGAACATCCCACCACCTATACTTGAAATTTTTTATAACCAAGGGGGAGATGACGGTGGTGATGATCATGAGCATGAGGACGAGCATCGCCGATATACTCTGTGGCGCCTGGAAACTAATTCTGATGGATCACCTCTTCTTGTGTGTATACAACCCACTGATGATGTTATTGGTAAGGAAGCAGGTGTATCCCATGGTCGCACTCTCCGTACCTATTCCAACACCCGTTGCATGGTATTCGGGATGGATACTAGTGTGCTAGCGCCAACTCCTTCTCCCTGGCGCAGAATTGATAGTCTTGGAGAAAACTCACTCTTCCTTGGAAAAAACTATCCGATGATGGTGAAAGGCGATCCAACTGCTGCTGACACGTTTATGAGAACAACTGTGTCTATACCTCAGACATTTGGGTGGTTCCCTACCCTCGTACTGATATAGTAGGCCGCTTCAGCCTGGATGATCGGTCCTGCGTTGGTCTCCAGATCAACAACAGATGGCCCGTCCTAGAGAATCAGTTGTGGTTCAAAGCAAGCGTTTCCAATGCCGCGGAATGGTTGAGTTGAAGTTCATTTCATGGCTTGTTATTTGTTGTGTGGTGAAAACTTTAGTATTTATAATGTATCCTCGTTGTCAATGTGGGTTGATGACCTGTTGTATGTAATAAAATGATATGCCTGTGATAAACTTACTAAATTTATGAATGGCTTTCGAGTCGCTTCTCTAAATTTGTACTAGCTTCACATGCTTCGCGCGTCGGGCGGGTGTTTTTACTGTAGCCATATGTTAATGTGTTCGTTGTACGTAACCGGCACCTCGAATCCTCGATACTAGTATACTATATACTAGTAGGAGTAAGTAGTAGGAGTAGTAGGGTGGCATGGGCAAGAACAAGCATTCACGTCCAGGAGTACGGCACACGCCACCACCACGACATCCATCTGACACCATATTATTTCTTGGAGTCCATGCTAGAGCAATCTCTTCAACCTCGTCGTTTCTCTAAGGCTGGTTATAGTGGGGAGTAACTTAGACTAGTGTCATGCATATGACACTAGTCTTTGTTACTACCTTCATAGTGCAAAGTAACATACAAGTATTATCATAGATGATTGCATTTATTACATTATAGACTCATTTTGCTTTGGTTTGCGTTATGTTATAGTAACATATTATGTTACTCCAAACATTTCTCTCCTCATTAACTATATGCCACATAAGCAAACTTGTCTTGAAATGCGCTATGTTACTTGCTAAGTTACTCCCAGTATGACCAGCCTAACTTCAGCCATCGCGCGGCGGGCGAGGTGGGGGTTTGCCGATAGTCGGTTTCTGTCGGGGATATACCCCGTGGCGTAAACCGGCCGGAAGCATAAACCGGCCGGACTGGATGACTCACTGGTAACCCGCCCGGAGCTTGGCGGTTCACCGGCTACCCGCTCGGTCTTGGCGGTTCATTAGTAACCCGGCGGGCGGGTCAGATGGATGACGAGGCCCATGGCCCAGAAGGCCAGTTCATACTATGGTGGGCCGGTTTAAGAGGAAAGGCATGAGGAATATTTACCTTACAAGGAGTTAAGACCAGGACTTGTATCCGGTTTGTATTAGAGATAGACTAGTCCTAATCCTAATAGGACTCCACATGTAAACCGCCCCTTTTACATATATAAGGAGGGGCAGGGCTCCCCAAAGAGGGAGGAGCAAGAAGAAACAATATCTAGGGCTAGACACAAAGAGGAAAGCTGGTTTACGGTGACTCCCTCGTGATGATAATGAGACCTAGCCTCAAACAGCATGTAGGGCTATTACCGGATGATGTTTCCCAGGGCCCAAAGCTGTCTAAATCCTTGTCTTGCGTGTTGATACGCCCTGCGTCTCTCGTCCCACTCAACCCCTCTCAAGCTACCACATAGATGCGTTGGCCTCGCGACTAAGTCCTGACACTAAGGACATCTGCCGTGACAATTCCACGACAGTTGGCGCCCACCGTGGGGCCTGCGCACGGTGGTGTTGAGCTCTTGGAGGGATCTCTCCTAAGGATCGAGAAGCTTGCAAATTCGTCAGATGAGGAAGAGCTGACAAATTTGTTGTTTTGTGATCGGGAGCATGATTAAGTTTGGATCCGGTGTATACAAGTTTGAGATCAAGGGAAATTAGGGTTGTGTTTGCGCACCCGCCGCCGCGATACATCGAGACCAAGAGAAAATCGATCTTCGTTTCTGCTCCTATGCATCAAATCGCCGGGTCACCAATAGCACAAACGCGCACGCGTAATCACCCGGGCGCTCGTACATATGACCGTATACGTGTGCATCAAGACACGAATCATATCAGTATATGCTGTTGCTGCTGCTATTACAAACATGGAGTGAAGATCGAAGGAAAATACTACTTCGAGTAGTAGTTCACGTGATCAAATCTCAAATTTGACTAGTACTAATCCTAGTACGGTTCTGATTCCTTATCCTATCTATGGACGGAAGCCGGCGGCCGGTTGCAAATTGTTTAATCCGATCTGATATTAAAAAAAAGGGGCACGAGCCCACGACCTGGAGGACTCGGATCGAGGATGGCAAACTGACAACGACCTGGATGAGCACGGAGACACGGGGATCGACGCGGACTCTACGGCCCCGCTGTTTTGCCTCTGCCGCTGGGCTCCGCCCACGCCGGTGCGCCTCCGAGCCGCCTCCACTAGGCCTCCTCCAGGCCGTCGGCGCGCCAAGTAGACGCCGCCGTTTCGCTCCATCTCCATGGAGCCACCTGCAAGCCGCCCTGCTGCTGCTGTTACTGAAGTTGTAAGTCGCCGTGTGTTGAGTTGCTGCTCTGTATTTGCTGGGATCCGGCGCTGCCGAGCCGCTTCCATTCGACCTTGGGTTGAGCAGCCGTCGTCCAAAGGCCTTTGCCGGCTCACCCTCGGCGGCGAACCGCCACCCTTGCCCACTCCGCGCCTGCTTCGAGTCGCCTCGTTTTCTTCTCGACTGAGTGGCCCCGTCTTCAAATCATATTAAGTCGGCCACGCTGCGCTGGAGTCACTGAGCCGCTACCCCTGCTGCCGTGCGTTGAGCCGGCGTAGTCGGTGTGGTCAACGGCTGCGACACACGCCGCCGTCTCCTTCACGCAGAGTGCACCCGAAGGCATACCGCAAAGCATTCGTGCTGCAAGTGAGTTACTACTGGTATTACTTATACGTGGAGATCAAGGGCCACTGCCGTGTCTTCATCATATCAAGACAAAGAAAAAGAAAGAGACCAAGGTGGAGAGGTCACGTGGAGCTACGTCCGGCATTATTCAGAATCAGCATCCACGTTCATCTGATACAATATATCAGGTGCTATTTTTTCTATCTAATTTTAGTACATATTGTTTTCATCAAAGAACAATTGCTTTGATTTGATATGTGGGACAATTGTTCACTGCAAAAAGACATCTCCGGCACGCGGGCCTGACCCTCGCCGTGAGCCGTCGTCGCTCTCACCCTGCGGCCTCAAGTCGCCCTGCCTCTGAGCCGCGATGCCTCGGGCTACAAGTCGTCGGCTTGAGCAGCCGTCTGCCCCCAGGTCGACTCGCGTCCGTTTCAAGCTGTTCAAGTCGCCGCCTCTCCCGTCTCAAAAGCACTGCCGCTGTAGTTTCTGAGCCGCCGCCATGGTGATGCCTCCGTTTCGCTGCTGTGTTGAGCCGCCGGGGCCGCGTTGAGCCGCTTCTGCCGTGTTGAGCCGCCCGGGCTATATTGAGTCGTCGGTCTGCCTGAGCCGCCTCTGTTGCGTTGAATGGATCATCCATCATCCGAACAACCAGGTGGTACCTATCTGTTTAAACTTTATTAGCATACATTGTTTTCTATCACAGAACAATTACTCTGGTTTGCAATGTTTTTTGATGCAGGACAATTGTTCACTACATCAAAACAACGTGGTTGACTGGCCTGTCCGCACGGTTTACCGCACCTGCGATTGACTCGCCCGTTTTCGCCGGTTTACAAATGCCCACGGCCAACTCTCCGTCCGCGCCGGTTTACAATGCCCGCGGCCGGTTCATGCGTCTGCACCGGTTTAGAACACCAATGCCGACTCTCCTTGTCCGCACCAGCTTACAACGCCGCGGCCGACTCACCTGTCTGTGCCGCCTGTGATGCTGCGGTCATCTTTGTCGTCCGCTCCCACGGCCTGGTCTACATCAACATACCGGGCCGCACCTGTCTGCATGAGCTGTTTATTGGGTATGAGCAAGTCACAGCTTGGGTAGCCCGGTTTTCTTTCAAATTGGAGATAAATTATCATCAACCGCCGTTTGCACTGGATGGTTCAATGGGCAGGCGCACAAGTCGCCGCCACTACAGTTTTGATTAACTTCAAATCGCCAGTTGGAAGGAACAATTGGCCGAGTTGCTGACACGGCTCATATGGGATCATTTACAACCCGCCGCAGTCACCTCAACCTTCTATGGATTCACATCGTTCTATCAACGCCAATGATATACAAGTTATGCTGGTTTATATCACGGTCAAATATGGAGAGCCTCAAGCCAACTCCTCGAGTCACCTTTGAGACTCGGGGGCTACAATGACATGACTCAGCGAATATTGCCAGTTTCAGCAAATTTAAAAACCCCGGGACGATGGAGGGAAGGATAACCCAGTCCCGGAGGCTACTGTTATATTGATGAAAGTTTAAAGGCCGTCAGAAATTTTCCGGTTTAGAAAGTATATGACAGTTACAAAATCCCGGCTGAATGAAGAAGATCCGGGTCATCAGAAAGGATTCTGGTTTAAAATCCGGCTCAAGGGAAGTCAGTCTGACTGAAGCTCTCAAATATCCGGTTTACAGTCCGGCTCAAGGGAAGTCTGTTCTCCCACAAAGCTCTGAAGCGCTCAAATCCGGTTTAACAATGTCCGGTTCAAAAAGAAATTAACTTCTCGCAAGTTCAGGTTTAAAGGCCGTCAGAAAATTTTCTGGCTGAAAATGAAGATTCCGGTTTAAAATCCGGTTCAAGGGAAAGATGTCTCCCACAAAGCTTTGAAGCTCTCAATATCCGGTTCAAGATCCCGGTTCAAGAAGAATTTATCTCTTGCAAAAAGTTAACAATTGCCAAAGAGGACCTGCTGCCATGATGCACGGTTCAAACATGGGTATCCCGCCTTACTGTCCTGACATATTATTGATCACATGGGGGCTTCTGCTTCATAAAGCGGGGTCTCTGTTCTTTTACATCATGTGAGGTTACACGGACTTGCTCTAAAGCGGCCTCAGGTTTACCCCTTGAGTTTGCTTTGCTAAAAGCATCACGTTATATCACTTGGAGGATTGGTCGTGTCCGAATCAATACCATGCTCTTGATAGGTGAAAGCCACCAGATCACTTGGGGACTAGGTCATGTCTAAACCAGTCACGCCTCTTGATCGGCCTAAGGCCACAGAATCACTTGGGGGCTTGGTCGAACCCGAACCATGACCACGCCATTTGGTCGGCATAAATGCCACGATTTCATCTGGGGACCTGGCTGACTAGAACCATAGTTACACCTAACGGGAACTTGGTCGTGTTTAGCCATGGTAACGCCATTTGATCAGCTTAAATAAAACTTTTCTTTTGCTTCACACTTTTCTTTGAAGGTTTTTTTTGCTTTTTATTGTGTTCTTTAAACCGACAAAAGTTTTTTAACCAATCAATTGATGGAACACAGTTCATGTCAATCCGGAGACTATTTGACCGGTTTGATCCGTGTTGTTAACATCCTCTTATGGAGTAACACGGTGTTTATTATAACCCGGCACGGTTTTATCATAAACCGGCACAATATGGAAGGAGTTATCAGTACTCGAGATTTGGGTTATCACCCTTACTAAAAAAGAAGTTGGTAAACCAACGATGTGATTCAATGTCACAGGTATGATATATTTCATATTTGATTATTCTAAATGTAGCCTTGGTTATAAACCCAGGTTATATGTTGGGCATTATGACCCGTCCGGTGGTAAACCGCCAGGACACTTTAAACTTGTTGTATGCAGAAACAGGTTGAATAAAGCATGATTATAAATCACCGGTGTTTATTAAATCGGCCTGGCTTAGGACTATAAGTCGCCAGTATATATTTGGATTGCGCCATTGGAATCATGCGCTTATAAATCATTGGGTTATATTATTCAAATAGCCAAACTTGGCTGAAATTTCATTATGATGTTGAATGAATAAGGTCTTCATACCGGATTATATTATCTTGAATAGCCAACATGGCTGGATTTTTATTATTAAGGTTTTCAAAGTCGTTATAGCGCAATGTCTACTCTTTTATCAAAGGATATGATTTATTCTACAATGGAAGGAATACTCCCGAGTCGCTGCAGGCTTACAACCCGGCACTTGGGGGCTACATTATTCAAATTGAGATTACATGCAAGTCTCATGTCGCTGCAAGCATGCACCATGACACTTGGGGGCTAATGCAAAGTCATTTTTACTAGTCTTATTGAAGACCCGACTCATCATATTATAATGAGCCAGCCCTTGGGGGCTACACGTTGCTGTTCAAAGTTTACAAGATTATACTTACAAAGTCCCTACTCATTATTGCATAATGACCCGGCCCTTGGGGGCTACACTGGTTGAAGTTTTTATGAGCATCAAGTAATTACAAGTCCCAGGTTGCTGCAAGCATGACAACCCGGCACTTGGGGGCTACATATATGGAGTATTCAGTTTTGAGATGAACAAACCGGATTTCTTCAAGGTTGAAACACTTATTGGAGCAAGTCTTAAGTTATCACTACGTTCTCCTCTTAAGACTTGGGGGCTACAGGTATTATGCATATAAAGGAGGAACATCTTATTTTTATCAGTTTTGAGCAAATCAGGAAGATCAATTACATGACCTGGTGTTGAACAATTATGACCTGGTGCCATCAATATTTATAAACCGGCCATTTTTGGTAATATTAAACTGGCAAATTTTACATCATCAAACCGGCTGAATATCAGAGTATTTCTCGGTGACAAACCAATGTCGGCAAATTGATTATGAAGTTGGCTTATTGACCTGGATTTTCTAGAAGAAGGAAATGACAAGGAATTAAGGATGCTCAGATGCCGGTTTACAAGAATTCTTAACCCGGAGCATAATCTATCAAATTTGTTCTTCTATTTGTTTTACAGGATCAGTTTAACATGGATAAATCCAAATTAAACTGGGGGCTAATGTCGGGGGTATACCCCGTGGCGTAAACCGGCCGGAAGTATAAACCGGCCGGACTGGATGACTCACTGGTAACCCGCCCAGAGCTTGGCGGTTCACTGGCTACCCGCCCGGTCTTGGCGGTTCATTAGTAACCTGGCGGGGGGGTCAGATGGATGATGAGGCCCATGGCCCAGAAGGCCGGTTCATACTATGGTGGGCCGGTTTAAGAGGAAAGGCATGAGGAATATTTACCTTACAAGGAGTTAAGACCAGGACTTGTATCCGGTTTGTATTAGAGATAGACTAGTCCTAATCCTAATAGGACTCCACATGTAAACCGCTCCTTTTACATATATAAGGAGGGGCAGGGCTCCCCAAAGAGGGAGGAGCAAGAAGAAACAATATCTAGGGCTAGACACAAAGAGGAAGCCGGTTTACGGCGACTCCCTCGTGATGATAATGAGACCTAGCCTCAAACAGCATGTAGGGCTATTACCGGATGATGTTTCCCGGGGCCCGAAGCTGTCTAAATCCTTGTCTTGCGTGTTGATTCCACGACAGTTTCCTTAACTGCGGTCCCACTTGTAAGACCAACTCCAACACACGACCCCAAACGGACCTGCGTTTTGCATGAACTCCAATGATAATTTTGACTAGAAAAGCAAGACCAAAGAAAACAAGAACCACAAGAATACATTTTACTACTCCTGTAAGTTGGATTAGTGCCTTCTCGATGCATTCATTGTTGATCTGCGAAGGCTCGATCTTGCGTGCTTCTTTCTTCTTCGAGTGTAAAGAAGTAGACGTTGCTTCCTCGCATCTAGTCTCATGTCTAGCCTCTATTCTAGTAGGAGTATCAAAAAGTGCACTAATCTCATCCGATAGCAGAACCGAAGATTTGGTCGGGTTCTTCTTCCTTTTGCCGACACGTGGGACATCCAGCATCCAGGTCGTGTCATGAAAGAAAATAGAGTGGTAGTTGAAGCCACGAGATGTGCATCTTGGGTTAAACTGTAAATAGAATCTTACTACTCTTGAGTAACTCCAAAAGCGGCCACCGAAGATCTTTATTGGATTTGTTTTTCATCACCAGCACGTCGAGGTGAAAGATGTGCAGGTTCAGTGGGTCCTCTCGCGTTTTCACTGACATGTGGGGCCGCATGTGAGCAAATCGACGATGGGCTCCGCGCGTCCGCTGGCTGGCTGAGAAGAGAGATAGAGGAGGGCTGAGCACGGACTGTAGAAAATTTGTTCTACGTACCTTGATATAGTGGGGTGGCATGGGACATAACTCCGTAGCATTCACGTCTAGCAGTACGGCACACGCCACCCACACGAGTCCCATCCGACACCAATTTTCTTGGAGTCCATGCTACAGCCATCTCTTCTCCCTCCTGTTTTCTCAGCCATCCGACAAGATAATTACTGTAGTATCATATACTACTACATGGATTTGACGGAAAGATTAAAATACATATGGATCCATCAACGTTCAACGACATCCTCATGCCCTAGTGCGCCGGGTCACCAACTGACATGTGAGGAGCAGCGGCGTTGGTGGCGATCTCAACGTGCTTCTGAACAGTGCCGTCCAAGGTTGCCCTGCGCTCCAAGAAGGCCAGCGTCCTATCGTCCTCCTCTTGCATGTAGTAGTCCTTGTGGACGATTTGCACGTAGATGTGGGTGATTATGTCGATGGTGTCTTGTTGCGCCAGGCGCTGCGCGGCGAGCGCGACCTCGAGGTGGACATTCTCCGGTGCGAAGGCGGGCAGTCGCAGGGCCACCAGTGCGTCGAAGATGTTGTTACCATAGTGGCCGTTGAGGGTGGCGGGCATCGCAGAGCTTGGGCGCATCGGCTGGAGGCTTACGTCAAAGTCGTCCGCAAGCTTCTTGATGATGGTGAACTTGTCGAGGAAACCGACGAGGACCTCGTCAAACAAGGAGGCGCAGCTGTCGTCCAAGCGGCCCCTTGCCCTGGCGGCCTCAAGCAATACTACCTGGAGACGTTCCTCGGTGCCGAGCCGCAAGTCGGTGTTGTGGACCATCTGGCACAGCCGGCTGATGCTCGTGCTCATCGCCTCCATGGGTCTAGCGTAGCTTCTAGTTAACTGATCTTGCGATTCGAGTGATCACTCAGCCCTTGGTTAGCGTGCGTAGGTGCGTAGGATTTCGTACTACTCCTCGGCCCTCTACTGCACCTGCCTTTGGCTGTATGATAGGTGGGCTAGCCACCCCCTGGGACCACGTGTCATTCACCCAAAGGCAGTTGTCGTAAGTCAATGAAGCTGCGTCCCCCTCCGTGCTGGTGCAGTATAGTCATCTCACCGGACCTCTAGTTGGGGCCAAATGAGAGAAGTTTGATGTTTACTGGTTTATTGGTCCCCTTTGCATTTTGCGCCAAGTTTTGACCTTTGATTTAACTATTAAATGTTAATGCATGTAAACAAAAATGTTGTGTAAGTCACCTTACGAAAACCAAATAATCCCAAAATACTTAGGCACGGTGCATTAACTCCCTCCTTGTTTCTTATTTCGTGACATATCAACCAATGAGAGATGTGGGCCGTGCATGCTTTCAATGACTTGAGACTACCAAACATGACACGTAGTGTTTAGTTCATTGCATGTAATCCTATTAGTACTCTAGTTAGGAGTAGCAAAAAACATTAAGTTCTCTCTCCGATAGGAATAAAACACCTTGTATTTATTTATAGAGGGAGTAGTACATTTTTGGTGACATGCATTACTAGATATTGCTAGTCAAATACTAAAATCCAGATGGACGTGGTAGTACTCCTGAATCCAAACGGTGGTGCTACTAGTACTAGTAGTAGTACTACCAATGTAGTAGTAGGAGTACTAGCACTGTACTATCGGTTGGTTAAATTATTACGTGTTGCTCCTCACAGTGAAGTGACAAGACCCTGCGCCGGAGATGACACCTGAGTATAGGCGCCGTGTTCGGAATACCATAGTCAGCCTCACCGTCTGCAGTCACTATCATCATGGCTATAGAGCTAGCCTGCTTACAACTAGCCCTGTTCGACATAATTTCCCGTGCATAGAAGCCCATGCATTGCACGGAACACCAAGATTGGGGGTGGACGGCTCCGGCAGCGGCCATCGTGCCAGATTTTTCCACGGCCTTCTACTCCTAGATGTGGTGGGGAGGAGATGAGGCTGATTGTGAGAGACAAGGAGTTGTTTGTAAATAGGGAACAAGTGCGGGCATCTTTTTGCAAAAATGGAGAAGCTTGGTTTGTATGCGTCAGATCTAGATCCGACGGCTATTGGTGAAAGATGGGAGGCACAACATCATCACCAACTCAGAACCTGTTTGATTCGCAGGATTTTGAAAACACGGGAATAGCCGAATAGGACACGGCAATATTACAAGTTTCAAACTGATATTACAAATGTTAGGAGTAATGCTGCACCTACGAAGAGGGAATTACTAGGAAGTTTACGTAAGAACTTTCGTTACTTTAGGTGGATGCAGCATTATCGTACAAACTAAAATTCACCGCCCTGACAAGTCACTAATGGGCAAATAAGTTTTCGAGTCTCTGGCCACTTGATGTTTCAAAAACAAATTCAGCTTCTGCGGAGAAATGAGCTCCACCGTGTACCCGCCCGGGTGTGGCTGGGCACGAGGCGTGAGTACGTGCACGGTGCACCTATTCTCTTCTTGTATACGTACACCACCTACATGGGGTTGTGTGAGAGAGATACAAACCTAGAGAGATATAGTGTGTGGGTTCTTGAGAGTTTGTGTGTGTGTGTGGGGAGGGGGGTCAATCAAAAAATTTAACATATGCAATGTGTGTGAAATAGAGTCCTGGATATAACATATATATAGAGGGGGCGATCCACGAGAAGAGAGTGGAGGTATCATCGGCTTGAGGTGTCCATAGAATCGAAGAGAGGGATGATGTGTGTGTGTGTGTGCGCACGATTGATAAAGAGTGCCATCGAATTTGTGTGTGCCCACGTCAAAGATATAGAGTGGCTGGCCTACTGGAACGTGAGATGGGACATGTGTAGTTTGCCTCTGTGGCATGGATACCTACCTGCAGCGCTCGACTATCGGTGTGTGATGGGGGAAGAGGGAGGCCCAATTAACTGTAGAGGTACAATGGCTGGTATATGTGTGGAGGAGGAGAGAGGCCTACCTCATGTATTAAGGAGATCGATCTGCCTCATGTATTAAGGGAGATCGATCGGCATCCATGCATATGTGCAGGAGATGAATAAGATTGGGAGAGAGACAGAGCTAGAGTGTTGGAGGGGGTGGTAGTGGAGTTGCTTCTAACAAATGGTGGGATAGGCTTGCTAGACAAACGGAGGGCACGCCCGCAATATCAATAAGAGAGGAGATGGCTGCTTGTTGTCTGTGCACATGCATGTGAGAGACGGGTCAGGAGGCATGCACGAATGATGAGGGGGACGATGTGGCTGTGGTAAGCAGACGTAACTACATAGGAAGATCAATCGCCCTTTGTAAGATAAAGGAGAGACATAACTTGTGAGGTACGTCGAGCGATGGGGGGGTAGTTAAAGTCGATCTAGGTATATGTTGGGAGATCGATCGGTATACATGCTTGTGTGTGTTAGAAGCAAATGAGGCATGAGGAGAAGGATAGAGAGAGAGGGATGCATGTAGGAGGTGGTACGAGAGGCATACTATATCGAGGGGGAGGAGTGTGAGAGTATGAGAACGATGAAAAGAGTAGTGGGAGTGAGGCATGGACGGTGACAAGAGAAGAGGGGAAGCTTGTGTTTGTGCTAGGCACACCTGGCTAGAGAGCCATATCGATCGATGTGTGCCGTAAAGAAGGAGCTGGGGGGCCTACACACACCGTGGGTGAACGACCTAAAGTGAAAAGACGAATTTGCGTGATGGAGCTAGAGAATGCTGAGGGAGGGTGAGAGGGATGCGGGCGTGTGCATGCACAAGAGAAAGTTAGCGCTAGCTGCAAAGATAAGAGGGTTGTGTGGGTGTAAATGACGAATAGAGATCATATATACTTCATTATAAAAAGCGAATTCGGATATTTGAAGAATTTATCATAGTGTTTCAAACCGACGGATGTGTGAATATATATAACGGTGATACACATGGTGTGGTTATGAACATGGTATACTACATTTAATATGTTTTATTGCTACTCTTATAAAAAATGGAGTTGTTGATGATGGTGTGCCTGCCATCCTGCATTATAGACTGTCTGATTTATATCTGGCGGATAGCAAGGAAACTATGATGGTTGAAGTTGGCAACAATCATGATTGTAGATTCTTATTGAAATAGAGAAACGAATTCAAATTTAGTTCGAATTGTAGCGGTAGTATAGACATTTGGAATGCACTAAAATGTTGGTATGAGTAGGTTACATGCATTATACAGGAAGCGAAAAAATTTAATCAGACATAACATGGATTCATACTCCCTCCTTCCATCTATATAGGGCGTAATGAGATTTTTAAGACCGCCTTTGACTATTGACAAGATTAATAGTACATGACATGCACAATGTGAAAATTATATCATTGAAAGAACCTTTCACAGACGAATTTAACGGTGTGCTTTGTGTAAGTTGCATGCCATATATCATTGCTCTAATATTTGGTCAAAGTCAGCATCGAAAAACGCATTAGGCCCTATATAGATGGAAGGAGGGAGTAGCTTTGAATAGCATTTGTATAGTAAAACGGGGCAAGACTCTCTCTTTGTGTGGTGTGAATATTTTTTTTGTTTTCTTTTTGGTTGAGGGAAGTGCGAATTGATTTGGTACGTACAAGTACAATATTACTACACGTTAGGCTTGTCCCTAAAATTCAACCCGCGTCTTGTTATATCCCGAAAATTCAGATATCATGCTCCCAAAACTCGCGCCTTCACAACCCGCGCCTTGCTATCTCGAAATTACAACGCGGGCGAAAACTCCCTCCAGCTGCCAAATCCCGACACGTGAAATCCCCCTTCTAACCCTGAGGCGAAAGGGCCGCTAGTTCAAATCGGTGGGGGCTACTTTTGAAACACACCCTACATTTTGGACAAGCGCATTCCTAAGTCATGCTTCACACCCTCCCATCGCTCCCTTTTCGCCATTCGAAATCCCAGGCCGCCATAACCTCTCCGCTCCAGCCGCGAAACCCCACCCTCCTCCGTCCGCCACGTCATCGCTGCCCAGCCGGAGCCTCTTCCCCGACGACGTCGTCCAGCGCAATAGCTCGACGTCCCTCGTCCACCTCCCCAGATGAGGATCCTTCATCCATCTCGCCGTCACGCCGGTTCAGCCGCTCCGTCCTCCACCTCTAAGGAGCTGCTTCGACGATTGCCCCGTCTATCGCGGCTGCTCCATCCCCACAGCGCCGCCTTAACCTGCTCCACCGGAACCGTAGCATCCTCACCAACTCCTCGGACGAAGCCGGGGCCTACTCGGCGCCACCAAAGAGGTTGTACACTCATCGCATTGCACCTTCTCCTTAACTCGACCTCCCTGCGCCGACGGTGCTCCATCCCGCACCCCCATGGAGCGGCTACCTTGAAGCCGGCGCCGCGGGCGACATCTCCACGGCGGCTCTCCCCCAGTGCGAGGCCCCTTCAGCGGCGGTGTCCATACCAGCCGGATCTGCTACTGCTGCTCCGGCTCTCGCTCGATCGCTCGCTCGCCCAGCTGCTGCTGCTGCTCTCCCCCTCGCTCGTGCTGCTGCTCTGCTCCGATTAAGCCACACTTCAGTCGACTGAATCGACTTTTGGGTCAATCGATTTTCAGGGGTTGGGGGGCTCACCGGAGTTAAGGAAGAACCACCCGCAGCAGGGACGGGGGCTCACCGGAGAGGTACCCCACTATCTATCTTAGGGTTCAGGGTGGGGGCGGGGGGCCTAGAGGGCTGGCCGGGGCGGCGGTGGCGAGTTGTTTTGGGGCGGCGAGGTGGCGCTGGGGCCGGCGGTTCGGCCGGTGGTGGCTGGCGGCTCATGGGGGTGCAGGTTGAAGATGAATTGCAGGCCCTCCCTAAACTACATGTCAAGTGCCTCTTTGCTACCATTGCGTTCAGTTTTGACAGTAGCATTTAGATTCCACAGTAAATTTCAGTTTCGACAGTTAAGTTCAGAGTCAACAGTTTTTACCTCATATGTTGTAGTTAGGTGGTTTTTGGTGATGTTAATTTTACATCCATTTTACATCATCTATTAGAGATGCTATTAGAATCCCACTTGAGATTGACGATGTCTGTCTTGTGCTGCGTCAGCCTTGACGTCTTACGGCTCACCGGAGCTGCTCCAATGACAGAACGATCCATCACAACAGAGCAGTGCCCTGGACGCCGTCTACAAATTCCTCAGATCTTCCTCCACACCTTCGACAGCCACCTCTGCTTCAACTGCTTCAGCGACCAACCCAATGATGCCGAGGTCGACACGGCTACGGCAAAGAGGTTGTACACTTGTTGCATCACTTATTACTATACATTCACGTCGATCCATTAGGGCTATTTTGGTTCAACGAAAAAACATCGATCCACTGGTTTTTACCATCACTCTAAATTTCTGCATGCTCTCCTTACATAATCTCACCATATTTTTTCGTATGCATGTCAGATATTGTACACAGTCATGCTGAGCATGTAGAGAAAAAGAGAAGAGTTTTGCGCGGCAATACAATGTCATGCAGACATCGCTCCATGGTGGGTTCAATGGCAAACCCTCCCCACCCCTCTCTAGATTGTAATCCAGAGGAAGATATCTGTTCTGAGGCAGATTCGAACGCCGCTGACCACTCCTATTTACCCCCCAAGGTGTTTGCTCTACCTTGGCATGATGATGTTAGTCATATCATGCATATGTTGCCTTGCAGTTCCTACTTTTACCATCATATATATCATCTGCTTAGTTTAGACATATTCTGTAATGCCACATGTTTAGTTTCTATATCATATATGGGAATTATGCAGTCTCATGTCTTTTAGCCAGCCATAATATATGTGAAATGTGCAATGCCATCCTGTTTAACCAGGCATCATATATTTGAATGATATCTTGCCCATCCTTTTCTTCATTACATTTCCATTTGTCAACAATGTTTGTACATTAAACTACTCTTCCTGTGAATCAGCCATTTGGGCGGGAGATGGAAAAATCTGGAGTGAAAACAAGGCCTTCAGAGCAGACAGTGCTACCTGTCGAAGCAGATCTCTTGTTGGGTCCCGATAGCTCCTCAGAGATGGATTCAGAGACAGATGACCAGTCCTATTCCCCCACTGAGGTGTATGCTCTAACTTGGCACGGTTATACTGCTCATATCATGCATGCGGTGTCTTGCATTGCATAGTTTAGACATCATATACACAATATTCAACACCATGTTCTTAGTTCAGACATCATATCAAATGCCCTCTGTTTAGCATATAAATCACATATGTGAATTAAATGATGTGATCCTAATTACTTAGATAACATGTAGGTGAATTATGTCATGCGATCATGTTTAGTTATTCATCATATCTTTGAATTATGTTATGCTATGCTATCCAGTTTAGATAGACATCATATATGTGAAATTATGTCATGCTATCCGTTTTAGTTAAACAATATACATGTCAACTATTTCATGCCCTCTTTTTTCCATACTATCTATTGCATCTATCTCTCATACAATGTCTGTACATTCAACTATGTTTCCTGTTTATCAGCCATTTGAATTGGAGTGGGTGATGCCAGTATCTAGCGGACTAAACACACGGTCTTCAAATAAAATAGTGCTACCTCTTGGTAGAGATAGCACCCCGGTTGTACATGCACAAGAACCAGCCCTACCACACATAACCCAAACTCTCGCAGATTGTACCCCTACTACGATGGACAGAGAACCAGCTTCACCCAATCTAACCCCAACCCCAGCCGATAGTAACCCAGTTCCTGTTGACACAGCACCATCTCCACCACAAAGCTCCCAAACAAGAGCAGTTAGTAAGGCAGCTCCAGTGCCCATAGGGCCAGTACTATCACGGAGAACCCCAACTCCACCAGTTAGTACGCCTATTCCTGTGGAGGAAGCACAACCAGCTAGTCGTAGTTTAGCATCTATCACATTTGAAGTTGTTAAATCGTATGTGCGTATCTTCCCATCTTGGAAATATTATACTGAAGATGAAGGAAAATGCCAGTTGCAGGTGTTTGTCCAGGAGTTATGTGTAAGTAATGTTATTCATGGCAATTACTTTGCTTCGTCCCATACATCCTACCTCCATGATGGTTATAATACAGCAAATTTTCCCATTTTTCTCTATAGAGAAGGACCGATTTGGAAACTCAGGATGAGGTAACCTGTGCTAATACCTCTTCTATCTTCAAGAATGCTTGGTGGCAGTATCGGAATTACCTGAAGAAAACGTACTTCACCGGCAAAGAAACTCATCAAATTCCCTTACGTTCTCCTGAGACACATTTACTGGACAATGACTGGGAACGCCTTCTTCTGTACTGGTCCCGAACCAAGAATGCGGTAAGGTCTATGAGCTCATTTTCTATTTTTAAGTATTATATTCTTGCGTCTTACTATACTCTGTTCATGTAGAACAAGTGCCTAAACCTGAAGAACAAATGTTCTAATTTAAGATTCCATTGCTACCATAGGACATAGATATATGTTTGTTTGATGCTTTTATTATGTACTATTACTTGGCAATAGAAGACTTGGTAGTTTAATCCTGTCCACGTTACTAATGAACTGGTTCACCGAAATGAGTTTCATATACTAGTACATGCTAAACTTGTTATGTGTCTGCTTGTTTCTTCTTTTAGAATGCTGACAGAATATTGGGGAAGAGTGCCTTATTAAGCAACGGTAAAGGAAGTAATGCATATAAGGTTCAGGATAGTGACACATCCTGTCTTGGTTTAGTGTTGGAGTTATTGGCCACTACCGCTTGCACAAGCTATTCAAACTCACTGTCTAAATCAGTTCGGTTTCTTGAGTCTCAACTACAAGCTGAAAGACATCGATCAGCTGTGCTGCGACAAGAAGCGGAAGGACTATGGAAGTCCCTGGAGCATTCAGATGCATACTTTCTGGTGGAACAGCAAGCCTTGGAGGATTTTAGCGCCAAACAGGACAAAGCTAATCAGCTTACTAAGCTTATTGCCAGCATGGTGGATACCCAGGATAACGTTTCTTGAGCTCTTCTGAAGTTGTTTCAGTTATGCTCTTGTTTTGCTGCCACGTTTATTTGCACTGGTGGCCAATTTTGACGGCCAGTGTATATGATATGCTGCTTTGTTCCCTATATTTGCATTGGTGGCGAACTTTGATGCCCAATGGATGTAATATGTGTAATAGCCGTGATAGCCTAGCGTTAGTTGCTTGCTTATTTATTTCCTTGTTGTCTTGTTTATTTGTTTGCTTGTAGTCATTGCAGTTCTTTTTCCGCGGTTAACTAGTGGCTGCAATAACCTATTTTTTAAAACTAGGCCACAATAACCATGGGCTAATATTTACTGTAGTGACACTGGGCCTCCTACGGGTCGTAGAAACAGTGGGCCTTCTATGGACCGTAGAAATAGTAGGCCTTCTACGGGCCGTAGAAACAATGGGCCTTCTACGGGCTGTATCATCAATGGGCCTTATACGGGCCGTATGATCGATTGGCCAAACATGGGCCAATAACAGGCTGCATTATGGCCGTAAACGGGCTAGAGTTGGAATCATCCGTTCATGGGCCGACCGTAACGGGCCATCATTAATAGGCTGTATTTGATGACGCTATGAAAACGGCCCAACGTATTAACGGACAACAAATGGGCCGACTGTAACCACGGGCTGAATTTGGCCCACAAGCAGAAAATGACAGTAACGGGCCGTAAGTAAACGAATGCTGGAAATGAGCCCAAGAATAAATGGGCTCTAAGAAGGCCGAAAGATAACATGGGCTGGAAACGGCCCAACGGAATAACGGGCCGTTAATGGGTATAAAGTGATACACTGTTCATTACGGGCCAGTTTCACCACGGGCCGTTAATGGGTGTAAAGTGATACACTGTTCATTACGGGCCAGTTTCACCACGGGCCGTTAATAGGCCAAGAGTTACATAGGGCCTCATATGGGCCGAAAGACGTCATGGGCCATACATGGGCCAGAAGTGAAAACGGGCTGGAATCATATTGGATGGCCCAGATGACGCTACTAGGCCTAATTCGGATAGGGCGTAACGGGCCTTGGGTTAGCGGGCTGTAAATGGGCTATATGCGAACAGGCCGTTAACAGGCTTTCCATGGGCCGGGCCGCCACCTTTTAACCAAGTCAAATGTGCCGGCCTTTTCACAGGAATGGGCCTCTGTTGGGCCGTGCCACATGTCGACGTATCATAGGCGCCTTCCGTCCAATGAGTGGTTGACATCTGTCCCAACGATGAGCCGACACGTGTTTCCTCCAGCCAATGATGATTTTACACGTGGAAAATCCCCATTGGTCGGGGCTGTTAACAGGTTATCGGATCCAAAACCCGACCCGATAGCTTAACGGCGTTCCGTTACGGTGGATGCCACGTGTCGGTCACCCTTGACGAAATCACTTCTGTGACGCGCGATTTATCGTCATGGAAGTGGACACTTCCGTGATGATAATTTTGGTAATGTCATGGAACACTTCTATGACAGCACAGGTATGACTATCTTGATTCTGTCATAAATTTGTCATGGATGTACATGCATGACAAAAAAGCGACCTACTGTGACAAACACATATCATCACGGAAGTGTATTTTTTTGTAGTGATGCGCTCACGAGAACCTTTTGCTTCTTCATGTTTCTTGTGGAACGCCTCCTTGAGCTCATGCAGCATGACCTTGAAGTTTTGGACATCTTCCACGTTGAGCTTGGCCATGTGCTTCTTGAACTGAGCCTTTTCATAATCAATCTTGTGCTTCAGCTCAACAATTTTCTGTGCAAGAGCCAGCTCAGGAGCAATGGCTCCATGGAAAGCGACGCTGAGGCCAATTGGGAGCTGAAGATCATCGAAACCAAGGTCTGGGCTGTCAAACCACTCATCAATGAACTTGTACAGGATCTCCACATCAAAGAGGGGAAGATCATCGAAGATTTCCGTCTCTTGCTTGCTCTTTATAAGTAGCTCAAGAGCATCATCGCCAAGATCGTCGTCGCTAGACAGATCAATGGCTTCGTTCTCGTTCCTCAGAATTGCAGCAGGGCTCAATGCTTGACCAGTTGGTTGCATGGGCTTCTTCATCTTGTCAGACTTGGAGATGCGAGAGAGATCTTCAGACTGCACACTGGTTTCAGGAGGTGCAGTGGCCAGAGGCTTCGCCCGCAAGACCTTTGGTGCGGAGGAGGGCTTTGAAGCCTTTGGTTTCTTTTGCTTCACAGGCTTCGGTGGTGCAGGCGCTTCGTCAGAATCAGCGTCATCTGCAGAGTGATCCACGGCTGCCCCTTGAACCTGAATGTGAGTGATGAGACCTTCAAGGTTGTAGAAGGGCCCAACAATATTGGGTTCAGCATCGCGTGTGCCGTCGACACGAGGAGCAGAGGGACCGGGGTTGAAGTCTAACCCTAGTGACTTCTTGTTCTCTTTGGCAGAAGTTTTGGCAAACTGGAAGTTGCACTTAAAGAGATTGTCTTCACGACACCATAACAGAGAGGATGGGTCGGCATTAGCAGGCTGAGGTCCACGAATCATGCAGGGGTAGAAGCCTTGAGCAATAGCTTCGGACTTCGACTTGGGCTGAAGACCTTTGTATATAATACCTCCCTAGGGGCCCTTGATGGCATTCTTTCAGCATATTCGTTAGTGACAAATCTGTACTTGAACCATTCCTCTGCCCAATGTCTTCGAATCCGTTGGATTCGGTTCTTGCATTCTCCATAGGTCTCTTCTGGATCTGACTTGTATAACTCATAGAGATCCGGTGGCAGGTCCTTAGCAGTGTTCTCACGGCGCTGTCTGCCGCCCTTCCTGGCCGATTTTTCTGTTGCCATGAAGTTCAGACTGAAAGGCTTCAGAACGTGCAAAGGCTTCCTTCTGCTAGTCAGACAAGAATTAGCTTCGGGAGAATTGATGTGATGATGTAAGAACTCTGCAAATGAATACAGACTATGAGAACGAAGGGATTCTCCCACGGACATGTACCTATGACAGCATTAGAGATGCGAGGGAAGGGGAAGAGGTCATATGCATTCTCAGAAGATTTTGAAGATAAATCAGTTTAGAAGACATTGACCTCATAGTGCGAAGACATTCACTCATATGTAGAGAGTTGGTTCTAGATTTGTATGAATCCACGAATAAGTACAAGTGAGGAATCTAACTACTTTGTGAAGCATAAGTGAACATACTTGGCATGTTATGAGATTCAGAAAGGGATAGATTCAATGAGTTGGGACAGAAACCACTTGTGGTTGAAATAGATGAATCTACCGGATCAAAAAGGACTGTAAAAAGAGTTTTTATTTACCACTCGAGGAACTGCTAGACGGAGTAGGAGATGAGGCCGAGCAGTTCGATCTTCCGTGCCCTAACTTGGCGACGGAGGACACCTACGGCGACGGCGGAGAAGACGATGTCCGCGGTGGCGCTAGGGTTTGTGCGAGAAGGAGAAGTGGAAGAAGAGATAATGACTGGGGTGTGGCGTGTATTTATAAGGACAGGGACGGCGCAACGTTATTACGCAGGTGCCCCTAGTGGTTCACATCTAAAGGACACATGGCGAACATGCAACACATTGGAGGTTGTTCCACGTTCCCACGCACGCCTGGATTGTTGGGTGGTCGTTCCCGCTTCTCCGGGTTTCAGGCAAAAAGGATTGAGCATTTAAAACAAATTTAATGTGTGTCTCTGCATCTTCTGCTGACAAGGACGCAACGAAGACATTCGACAGTTTCAATAGAATTCATATGATTTGGATAGATAGATTTGAGACGGGAGCATAGAAAGGTTAGGGTCCGATCACATTCACTTAGTTCAAAAGATTCAAACGAGAAGACATAGCTATAAGTGAATGTTGTAGAGGACAGAACGCAAATATATGAATATATCCGAATAAGACCAAATCAATATAGTGAAGATAAACATGAAGTCATGTTAATATTGAAGACAAACCAAATGCGAAGACTTTTCAAATGTAACGCCAACAGAAAACACTCCAAACAAAAGTTTGGTGGTGGCGTTACCCACCATATAGGAAGTATTAGACCCAGACACGACGCATAATTATCGTGGCGCTCCGAAGTCAAATTCCGCGTTAATGTATTCACACTTAGAGTGTAAGTCTTCATTAGTTGAAGATATACATTACTTCGTGTGTTGCACATCTAAGTCATCAACATGCATAAGTGTTAGGATGTGTGCATGATCACAGGACATTTGAGGATTCGAAGATATTCAGCTCACACCGCAACTTGCAAAACCTTTTCTCATCCAAGGGCTTTGTGAAGATATCTGCCAGTTGCTCTCCAGTGTTGACGTGAATGATATCAATATCTTCATGACATGATCTCTGAGAAAGTCATGATGGATCTGAATGTGCTTTGTCTTCGAGTGATGAACTGGGTTGTTGGCAATCTTGATGGGCTTTCATTGTCACAGTAGAGTGGCACTTGCTTCAGATGAATGCCATAGTCTTTGAGTGTTTGCTTCATCCAAAGAAGTTGAGCGCAACAAGATCCAGCAGCAATGTATTCAGATTCAGCAGTGGAGAGAGATACACAGTTCTGCTTCTTTGAAGACCAACACACAAGTGATCGTCCGAGAAAGTGACATGTGCCTGATGTAGACTTGCGATCCACCTTGTCACCAGCATAATCAGCATCCGAGAATCCAACTAGATCAAACTCTGAGCCCTTTGGATACCATAATCGTAGTGTTGGGGTGTAAGCCAAATATCGAAGAATTCGCTTCACAGCTAAGTGATGTGATTCCTTTAGTGCCGCTTGGAATCGGGCACACATGCAAACACTAAGCATGATATCTGGCCTAGATGCACATAAATAAAGCAAAGACCCAATCATGGAGCGGTATACCTTTTGATCGAACTCTTTACCATTGGCGTCAGGACCCAGGTGACTTTTGGTTGGCATTGGCGTCGTATAACCTTTGTAGTCTTGCATTCCAAACTTCTTCAGGCAATCATTGAGGTATTTCTCTTGAGATATGAAGATGCCGTTGCGTTGCTGCCGTATTTGAAGACCAAGGAAGAACTTCAGCTCACCCGTCATGGACATCTGATATTGCTCTTGCATCATGTGTCCAAACTCAGCACTGTATTTCTGATTAGTGCAGCCGAAGATAATGTCATCCACATATATTTGGCACACAAACAGTTCACCATCATATGTCTTCATGAAGAGTGTGGGATCCAGGGAACCAGGTTTGAAGCCTTTGCTCTTCAGGAAGTCTTTGAGTGTGTCATACTGATGACCCACAAGTATAGGGGATCTATCATAGTCCTTTCAATAAGTAAGAGTGTCAAACCCAACGAGGAGTAGAAGGAAATGATAAGCGGTTTCCAGCAAGGTATTCTCTGCAAGTACTGAAATAAGTGGTAACAGATAGTTTTGTGATAGGATAATTTGTAACGAGCAACAGGTAACAAAAGTAAATAAAGTGCAACAAGGTGGCCCAATCCTTTTTGTAGCAAAGGACAAGCCTAGACAAACTCTTATATAGAAAAAAGCGCTCCCGAGGACACATGGGAATATCGTCAAGCTAGTTATCATCACGTTCATATGATTCGCGTTCGGTACTTTGATAATTTGGTATGTGGGTGGACCGGTGCTTGGGTACTGTCCTTACTTGGACAAGCATCCCACTTATTATTAACCTCTATTGCAAGCATCCGCAACTACAACAAAAGTATTAAGGTAAACCTAACCATAGCATGAAACATATGGATCCAAATCAGCCCCTTACGACACAACGCATAAACTAGGGTTTAAGCTTCTGTCACTCTAGCAACCCATCATCTACTTATTACTTCCCAATTCCTTCCTCTAGGCCCAAATAATGGTGAAATGTTATGTAGTCAACATTCACATAACACCACTAGAAGAGAGACAACATACATCTCATCAAACTATCGAACGAATACCAAATTCACATGACTACTAATAGCAGGACTTCTCCCATGTCCTCAGGAACAAACGTAACTACTCACAAAGCATAATCATGTTCATAATCAGAGGTGTATTAATATGCATATAGGATCTGAACATATGATCTTCCACCAAATAAACCAACTAGCATCAACTACAAGGAGTAATTAACACTACTAGCAACCTACTAGTACCAATCCCGGACTTGGAGACAAGAATTGGATACAAGAGATGAACTAGGGTTTTGAGAGGAGATGGTGCTGGTGAAGATGTTGATGGAGATTGCCCGCTCCTGATGAGAGGAGCGTTGGTGATGACGATGGCGATGATTTCCCCCTCCCAGAGGGAAGTTTCCCTGGCAGAATAGCTCTGCCAGAGCCCTAGATTGGATCCGCCAAGATTCCGCCTCGTGGCGGCGGAGTTTCATCTGAGGAGATGGCTTATGATTTTTTTCCTCATCGAAAGACTCCATATAGCAGAAGATGGCCATCGGAGGGCCACCAGGGGCCCACGAGGTAGGGGGCGCGCCCAGGGGGTAGGGCACGCCCCCCACCCTCGTGGGCAGGGTGTGGCCCCCCTGGTGAACTTCTTGTGCTCAGTATTTTTTTATATATTCTAAAAACGTCTTCCGTGAAGTTTTAGGACTTTTGGAGCTGTGCAGAATAGGTCTCTAATATTTGCTCCTTTTCCAGCCCAGAATCCCAGCTGCTGTCATTCTCCATCTTTATGTAAACCTTGTGAAATAAGAGAGAATAGGCATAAGTATTGTGACATAATGTGTAATAACAGCCCATAATGCAATAAATATCGATATAAAAGCATGATGCAAAATGGACGTATCAACTCCCCCAAGCTTAGACCTCGCTTGTCCTCAAGCAAAAGCCGAAATCGAAAAATATGTCCACATGTTTGGAGATAGAGGTGTCGATAAAAGTAAAATACGGACATGAGGGCATCATGATCATTCTTAGAACAACAACTTACATAATTCTTGTCATATGATTTCTTATGCTAGAGTAATAATTCAATCACAATTTCAAGTATGAATTGTAAACTTCATTGAAAAGTAACAAACTATAATCTCAGTCATTGGAGCAATTGCAATTTATCATAACATAGGAAAGAGTCAATATATAAGAGCTTTTCAGCAAGTCCCCATACTCAACTATCATATAGTCTTTCACAATTGCTGACGCTCACGCAATACTTATGGGTATGGAGTTTTAATCGGACACAGAGAAAGATAGGGGCTTATAGTTTTGCCTCCCAACGTTTTACCTCAAGGGTAATGTCAATAATAATAGTTCATGAAAACTCACATCCAATTAGCCATATATACCAGGATCTTTCCAACATACTGTGCTTGCCAAAGGATAAAATGTAAAAAGGAAGGGTGAAGATCACCATGACTCTTATGCAAGGTATGAGATAAAAGTAAAAGATAGGCCCTTCGCAGAGGGAAGAAGAGGTTGTCATGCGCTTTTATGGTTGGATGCACAAAATCTTAATGCGAAAGAACGTCACTCTATATTGCCACTTGTGATATGGACCTTTATTATGCAGTATGTCGCTTTTATTTCTTCCATATCACACGATAGTATAAAGCTTATTTTCTCCCACACTAATAAGTCATACATATTTAGAGAGCAATTTTTATTGCTTGCACCGATGACAACTTACTTGGAGGATCTTACTCAATCCATAGGTAGGTATGATGGACTCTCATGGAAAAACTGGTTTAAGGGTATTTGGAAGCACAAGTAGTATCTCTACTTGGTGCGATGAATTTGGCTAGCATGAGGGGGAAAGGCAAGCTCAACCATGTTGGATGATCCATGACAATATAATTTATCTCAGATGTAAGAAAACATAACCCATTACGTTGTCTTCCTTGTCCAACGTCAACTCTTTAGCATGTCATATTGTAATGAGTGCTCACAATCATAAAGGATGTCCAAGATAGTATATTTATATGTGAAGACCTCTCTTTCTTTATTACTTCCTATTAATTGCAACAATGACCAAAACTATGTTTGTCAACTCTCAACAACTTTTATTCATCATACTTTTTCTATGTGAGCTCATTACTCTCCATAAGATCCATATGATCGCTTTGTTTCCTTTTTTTATTTATTTCTATTTTATTTTATTCACTTTGGATCATGGCAAAATAATCAAGCCCTTGACTCAACACTAATCTTTATTATATATATAGCTCACGGACTCAATTACATAGAGGGATCATAAAGCAAAACTCAAAACTAGATCATGCCATAAACTTTATTCTACTAGATCAAGATATTACCAAAAGGATTGAACTAAGAAAAACAGTAAAGATAAAAGTGATGGTGATACGATACCGGGGCACTCCCCCAAGCTTGGCAGTTGCCAAGGGGAGTGCCCATACCCGATGCTCAATTCTTCTTTGTTGGTGGAGAAGGTGATGGTTTTGTTGATGGCGTAGGCTTGTCGTCCTTCTTCCAAGGCATAGGCTCACCATCATAGAAGGATGATCGAGTCTCCTGAAACCTCAAATCTGCAGCCAAACTCATCCTCTTGAATATATATTCATACTCACAATTTTCATTTTGCAGGTCATAGATCTGGGCTTGGAGGTGCTCGATTTTCTCATGAAGCTTGAAGATGGCCTCCCCAATGTCCTTGACGTCCAACTTGTGGTTGTTGGTGAAATCCATGATCATAATGTGATTGGAATCGAGTCCACGCTCCACCATCTCCTGACACTTGAAAACTTCTTGCTCCAATGCCTCGAGCCTTGCCTCCATGCTTCCGGTCTTCCTTGGTCCCTCAACATCGCGGATGTGCAACAACCCCTCACACATCTCAATGGTTTGAGGGTGTTCCAGCACATCCATGAGGTAGGGGTTGATGACCTTCTCGAAGAACTGATCCTTGGGGGCACTTGAAGACGACATGACGTCCTGGATCTGTCAAAAAAATAGCTTGAAACAAAGACAGGAGATTTTTGCGTGATACGGGAGTCAAAACCTCCGGGAGATTATATAATGAATTTTTACCGATCAAATTACGTGTCGTGTAAGAAAACAGAGTCCGGAAAGCGCACGAGGTGCCCACGAGGTAGGGGCGCGTGCCCAGTAGGGTAGGGCGCGCCCTCCACCCTCGTGGAGGCCTCGTGTCCTTCTCGAACTGCTTCTTATTTTTCTAATTTTCTAAATATTCCAAAACGGAGAAATATTGCCTTTAAAACTGTTTTGGAGTCGGTTTACTTACCGTACCACATACCTATTCCTTTTCGGAGTCTGAAATGTTCCGGAAAGTGTCCCTTATGTATTCCTCCGAGGTTATGGTTTCAATAACATTGGTTTCAACATTTATGGGGTTACCTGAGATATAATGTTTGATTCTTTGACCGTTCACCACCTTTAGATTTGTGCCTTCGAAGTTGTTGATTTTTACGGCACCGGAACGATAGACCTCCTCGTAACGTAAGGACCTTCCCATTTAGAGAGAAGTTTTCCTGCAAAAAATCTTAAACGGGAGTTGTATAGAAATACATAATCACCTACATTAAACTCACTCTTTTGTATCCTTTTATCATGCCATCTTTTAACCTTTTCTTTGAACAACTTGGCATTTTCGTAGGCTTGGGTTCTCCATTCATCGAGTGAGCTAATATCAAATAACATCTTCTCACCGGCAAGTTTAAAATCATAATTGGGCTCTTTAATAGCCCAATATGCTTTGTGTTCTAGTTCGAGAGGTAAGTGACATGCTTTTCCATAAACCATTTTATACGGAGACATACCCATAGGATTTTTATATGCAGTTCTATAGGCCCATAATGCATCATCATGTTTCTTGGACCAATTCTTTCCAGACCTATTGATAGTCTTTTGCAAAATTAATTTGAGCTCTCTATTACTCAATTCTACTTGACCACTAGACTGAGGGTGATAAGGGGATACAATTCTATGATTAACATCATACTTAGCAAGCATTTTACGGAAAGCACCATGAATAAAATGTGAACCACCATCACTAATAAAATATCTAGGGACTCCAAATCTTGGAAAAATAACTTCTTTAAGCATTTTAATAGAAGTGTTATGATCAGCGCTACTAGTTGGAATAGCTTCTACCCACTTAGTAACGTAATCAACAGCAACTAAAATATGTGTATAACCATTAGAGGCAGGAAAAGGTCCCATATAGTCAAAGCCCCAAACATCAAATGGTTCAATAACGAGTGAATAGTTCATAGGCATTTCTTGACGTCTACTAATATTACCAATTCTTTGACATTCATCACAAGATAAGACAAACTTACGGGCATGGTGTCCTCCATCCTTGAAGAGAGTAGGCCAATAAAACCAGATTGCAATACCTTATGTGCAGTTCTATCTCCAGCATGGTGTCCTCCATCAGCTTCGGAGTGACACTTGTCTAGGATCTGTTCTGTTCATGCTTAGGTACACAACATCTAATAACACCAGCTACTCCTTCTTTATAAAGATGTGGTTCATCCCAAAAGTAATGTCTCAAATCATAGAAGAACTTTTTCTTTTGCTGGTATGTGAAACTAGGTGGTATGAATTTGGCAACAATGTAATTAGCATAATCAGCATACCGTGGAGCAGTATGAGAAGCATTTATGACATTTAATTGCTCATCAGGAAAGCTATCATCAATAGGTAGTGGGTCATCAAGCACATTTTCTAACCTAGACAAGTTGTCTGCAACGGGGTTCTCAACTCCCTTTCTATCAACAATATGTAAGTCAAATTCTTGTAGCAAGAGAACCCATCTAATAAGTCTAGGTTTAGCATCCTTCTTTTCCATAAGATATTTAATAGCAGCATGATCAGTGTGAATAGTCACTTTAGAATCAACAATATAAGGTCTGAACTTATCACAAGCAAATACAACTGCTAAGAATTCTTTTTCAGTTGTAGCATAATTTCTTTGAGCATTGTCTAGGGTTTTACTAGCATATTGAATTGCGTTTAATTTCTTATCAACTCTTTGCCCTAGAACATCACCTACAGCATAATCACTAGCATCACACATAATTTCAAAGGGTAAATTCCAATCAGGTGGCTGAACAATAGGTGTAGAGATCAATGCTTTCTTAAGTATTTCAAATGCTTCTACACAATCATCATCAAAGACAAATGGTCTATCTTTTTGTAATAAATTAGTCAGAGGCCGAGAAATTTTTGAGAAGTCCTTAATGAACCTCCTATAAAATCCAGCGTGACCAAGGAAACTTCTTATACCTTTGACGTCCTTGGGGCATGGCATCTTTTCAATAGCATCAACCTTGGCTTTATCAACTTTAGTACCTCTTTCAGAAACTTTATGCCCCAATACAATACCTTCATTAACCATAAAGTGGCACGTTTCCCAATTCAAGACAAGATTTGTTTCTTCACATCTCTGCAAAACTCGATCAAGGTTGCTCAAGCAATCATCAAAAGAAGATCCATAGACGGAGAAATCGTCCATGAAAACCTCACAAATCTTTTCACAAAAGTCAGAGAATATAGCCATCATGCATCTTTGAAAGGTAGCAGGTGCATTACATAAACCAAAAGGCATACGTCTATAAGAAAAAGTACCAAAAGGGCAAGTAAAAGTAGTCTTTGGTTGATCCTTGGCTGACACAGGTATTTGAGAGAAACCAGAATAACCGTCTTGAAAGCACAAATGTGTATGTTTGGATAATCTTTCTAGCATTTGATCGATAAAAGGTAAGGGGTAATGATCCTTTTTAGTGGCCTTATTTAATTTGCGGAAATCAATTACCATCCTATAACCTGTAATAATTCTTTGAGGAATCAATTCATCTTTATCATTAGGAATGACAGTAATACCTCCCTTCTTAGGGACACAATGGACAGGACTTACCCACTGACTATCAGCAACAGGAGCTTTAGTATTTCCTTCCTTACCACTTCTTTCATTTTAGGATTCAGCCGTCGTTGATGATCACGAACTGGTTTAGCATCTTCTTCCAAATTTATTTTATGTTGACATAGAGTGGGACTAATGCACGGTGCTTCTTCATAGTTTTCAATAATCTCTCTTCCTCATGCTCTGAAAGGTTAGCACTAATAATAACAGGATATATCTTTTTCTCATCAAGATAAACATATTTAAGAGTATCAGCCAACGGTTTAAGCTCAAACACGGGATCACCCTTGGGTGGAGGAGGATCCCCTAGGATTTCAACAGGCAAATTGTGTTTCAGAATAGATTCCTGTTTAAAGAATACTTCATCTATTTCCCTTCCTTCATTCATAAACATATCATTTTCATGGTCTAGCAAATATTGTTCTAAAGGATCACTAGGAGGTACGGCAATAGAAGCAAGACCAATAATTTCATCCTTACTAGGTAATTCTTCTTCGCGGTGTTGTCTAAACCGATAGTAACAACATCCTTTTTGCAATCTATCTTAGCATTAACAGTGTTTAAGAAGGGTCTACCAAATATAATGGGACAAAAGCTATCTTGTGGGGAACCAAGAACAAGAAAATCAGCAGGATATTTAGTTTTCCCACACAAGACTTCAACATATCTAACAATTCCCATTGGTGAAATAGTATTTCTATTGGCAAGTTTAATTGTGACATCAATATCTTCTAACTCAACAGGTGCAATATCATGCATAATTTCTCTATATAGGGTAATAGGTATTGCACTAGCACTGGCACCCATATCACATAAGCCATGATAACAATGATCTCCTATTTTAACAGAAATAACAGGCATGCCTACCACATGTCTAGGTTTATCTTTAGCACAAGGTTTAGCAATTCTAGCAGTTTCATCACAGAAATAAATAACATGCCCATCAATATTACCAGCCAAAAGATCTTTAACAATAGCAATATTAGGTTCAACTTTAACGTGCTCAGGAGGTGTATATGTTCTAATATTGCTTTTACGAACCACAGTTGAAGCTTTAGCATGATCCTTTATCCTAATAGGGAAAGGTGGTTTCTCAACATAAGAAGTAGGAACAATAGGATCATTATAACTGATAGTCTTTTCTTCAACTTTAATAGGTGCAGCTACTTTTACTTCTATGGGAGGATGATATTTAAACCACTTCTCCTTGGGGAGATCAACATAAGTAGCAAAAGATTCACAAAAAGAAGCTACTATCTCAGAGTCAAGTCCATATTTAGTGCTAAATTTACGGAAAACATCGGTATCCATAAAATATTTAACATAATCAAACTTAGGTGTCATACCTGACTCCTTACCTTCGTCGAGGTCCCAATCTTCAGAGTTGCGTTTAATTCTTTCCAATAAATCTCATTTGAATTCAATAGTCTTCTTCATAAAAGAGCCAGCACAAGAAGTATCGAGCATGGTGCGATTGTTATCAGAAAGCCGAGCATATAAATTTTCAATAATCATCTCTCTTGAGAGCTCATGATTGGGGCATGAATATAACATTGATTTAAGCCTCCCCCAAGCTTGAGCAATGCTTTCTCCTTCACGAGGCCAAAAATTATATATATAATTGCGATCACGATGAACAAGATGCATAGGATAAAACTTCTGATGAAATTCCAATTTCAATCGTTTGTAGTTCCATGACCCCGTATCATCACATAGCCTATACCATGTCAATGCATCTTCCTTCAAAGATAAAGGGAAGACCTTCTTCTTAATAACATCTCTGGGTACACCTGCAAGCTTAAATAATCCACAAACTTCATCCACATATATTAGGTGCTCATCAGGATGCGTTGTTCCGTCTCCTGCTGTCACATCCCTGCTTTTAGTCATGCATTAGGGTTGGATGAACATGTGCATCATGTTTAAATTTCTCTTAAATTTGAAATGGGGATGACAGAACCCCCAGCACCCCCCTGGAACAACTAGGGTTTACTAAAAACTTTTTCAATGAACCTGAAACGCCCTTCTAAAAAGCCCACCCTTTTTGTTTTGGGTTAAAACCTTTGACAAAAATGGTGCACATTTTTCTAGGACATCTTAAGGTCATTGGATTAATTCTTATAGTATTTGCATTTGAGCATTTAAATGCTATAAAATATTTTAAATGCTCAAATAATCATAAACAAAAATGTTTGTTGTTGGATATATTCTAAGCAGTAGCCATGCTTAATTTTATGATTTTTGGAAATTCCCTGGCATTTTTAATAAAGCCCTGAAGTTACAGAAATAATAGAATAAATAAAAAACAGAAAAGGAGAGAGAAAAGAGACTTACCTGTCGCCTGGCCTGGCCCAGCTCGGCCCAGTCCACTGGCTCGCGCCAGTCATCCTCCTCCTCTCGCCAGGAGGACGAGAGGCGCGTGGCCGGTGCCCGCAGCCACACGCCGGCCACCTCCTGCTTCCGCCGACGCCCGGACGCGTCTACGAGTGCCACTCACTCCCCCTCATTCCCCTCTCATTCTCTCCACTCTCCCCGTGCCCCTCTCCCTCCTCTGGCTCTCTCCCCATCCCCTGCCGAGCGCAGCCGTCGCCGCCGACAAGCACCACCGCAGCCACCGCCTCTCCCTCGCCTCTCTGACCGGCCCAGAAGCCCCGCCTCGTCGCCCTCATCCTCTCCGCCGAGCCACGCCGCCCCGGATGCCCCCAAACGTCATCACCGCGGTCGTCTTCTACCTCAAGCAACCGAGATCGTCGGCAACGCCCCGACGTCGTCCGACCTTCCCCGAGCCCGCTGAGACGCATTCTGCAACCGTCGTGAGCTCCTCTACCAAACCCCTGGCTCCCCGCCGTATAATTCCTCCTCTAGCCTATCTAACCACCGTGGCCGAAGCTCGCCGCCGCCACCGCACGTCGCCGTCGTGGCCACAGCCACATTGGGTCGCAACCGAGCACGCAATCGTCTTCAACGCACTCGCAGGAGCCCGTAGCACCCCCGCACGCCCCTCGCCGTGCCTGCTAGCGACTAGTTCGACCTCGCCCGAACTCCGGCCGCCGCGGACGTGCTCGCTGCCGTCGTTTCCGGCCACCCCAGCTCCACCCACTGCCACCACTCGACGCGGCTCACTCCCCGCATCACGTAGATGGTCTCCGTCGTCCTTTTGGTCGCCGGAGTGCAAAACCCACGCTGCTCCGCCACGTCTGGCCTCGCCGGCGGCTAAACGCCGGCGAGTTTGACCCTGTTTGACCCCGTGTGGGCCCAGGTTGACCTCCCCTGAGTCTCTGACACATGGGACCGCCCAGCTAATTAACTTAGATTAGCACTAATCAAAAATTAGTTAGTTAATTAACTACTGACACGCGGGTCTCACTGGTCAGGTTTTACCTGGACCGGCCCGTTGACCCCTGACGTCACTCTGACGCAATGCTGACGCAGTAAATCCTTTTCTGGATTTATTCTTATATAGGAAATTCCAGAAAATAGCCAAAACTTCTAAAAATCATAGAAAATCAACCATAGCTCCAAATCAAACAATTTATATATGAAAAATGATCAGAAAAAATCAATCTATCCATCTATAATGGTTTCATGCATGACAAAACAAGATAACCTTGCTGTTTAAGAAAAATAAGATAATGCACTAATATGGCTATGTTAAATGAACATTTGAATCTTTGATTCAGATGAGTTCATTCCTTTCTGTTTTAGCTTGCATTAGGCCAAGACATATTCATTTTGCCATGTCATAGCATGCATCATATTGTTGCATATTGCCTTGTGTTGATTATGTTTCGGTGTGTCTTTCATGGTAGGTTCTGCCTCCGAGGATAACCTCGAGTATCCGTTTGAAGGGCAGTACCCTACTACCACTACATCAGGCAAGCAACCCATTGATCATTCCGATACAAACCCATGTTCTCGCTTCTGCTCTTGTTTACTGCATTAAGACAACGCGATTCAAACCGCTGTGCTACGGTAGTTGAACCCTTATCCTATGCATGACCTGTCATTGCCACAGTAACTAGATGAAACCCACTAGCATGTGTAGGAGTTGATTGAGCCATGTATGTGTTTCCTACCTTGCTGTGCCTACTATGCTTAGAGTCGTGTCAGGTCTGGTTCATCTGGGTGATGGGCTGGAGTGAAATGATTATGTCGGTAATGTGAGGGATGTGTTGAACATGATTTGGTAAAGGTATCGATGAGAGGCCATGTAGGAGTACATGGTCGGTTGTTTCATTGAGGTCGTCCCTAAGAACTGAGATCTGTATGTGTGATTTAAGATTCAGTTACTACCATACATTGGGCCCGAAACCAATGGACCCTCTCGGCTTCTTAATCACCTAGTACTCTTTCCAGGAGTTGCAAATAGTTTCTGGTGTTTGTAGGTTATGTGTTGGCGGCCGTGCGTAGCACTGACCCTAGGGGTGGGCTATGTTGCGGTAGATACACCGTGGCACGGTGTACCGAGTTACCCGTTTGGTGTCTTGGGAACCCTGTTCACATCGTTCGGGGCCGTATGTGGAAACCTCGGCCGGACTCCCTGCGGATGGAACCTGGATAGGCGATAAACCTGGACTAGAGGCTTGAGTGTTTAGGTAGGCCGTGGCCGACACCCTCGTTGGGCTTCCGCCTGAAGGTTGCCGAGTACATGTCGTGTAAACGGTGGTAAGTGGTGAAAGCGTGTATGAATAAGTACACCCCTGCAGGGTATAAAACTATTCGAATAGCCGCGTCCACGGTAAAGGACTACTTGGTTGCCTATACAGTTCATAGACAAGTTAATGGATACTACTAAAAGACTCAAGATAAGTGTGAGTACCGAGGATCGCCCTCTCGTAGGATGACGAGGGAGGATCCCCGGTGGAGTATTGTGTTGGTGAGTAGTGGACTCGTGTGCGAAAACTATTTTACTAGTGGAGTCTCGTAGGATAGCTTAGCCAAGAGTCAAAGTTGGCTTGCTGCAATAACTCCACCACCTTCTTGAGAACGAGCATGTATAGTAGGTTCTGATGTAAGACTTGCTGAGTACCTTTGTACTCATGTTTGCTTAATTACTGTTTTCATACGACAACACCGCCCCCTCCGATGGGTTCTACGTAGACCTTGATGTCGACGAGTGACTAGCCACCCAGGTGGTGATCCTGGCCATGGAGGGCCCTATGTAGATAGACAGGCTTCAAGAAGCCTTCTTTCTTTCTAGTGTCTGTACTCAGACTATTTGCTTCCGCATGTGCTTGTATGACTTGAGTGTCGGGTCATGTGACCCCTACCTGTATGAACATGTTATGTATGGCTCTCTGGAGCCTTTAAATAAAGTACTTGCGTTGTAGAGTTTTGTTGTGATGCCATGTTGTATGTACTCATATCGGGCATATTGTGTGTATGATTGAAATGCTTAGTATGAGAGTTTTGTTGTGATGCCATGTTGTATGTACTCATATCGGGCATATTGTGTGTATGATTGAAATGCTTAGTATGAGTGGGATCCGACAATCTAGTTGTTTATCCTTGGCAGCCTTTCTTATGGGGAAATGTAGTCTAGTGTTCCTCGAGCCATAGTAGTCCGCTACAGCCCAGTTGACCGGAGTCCTGCTAGCCCAGCACTACTACTCAGGACACTTGACTGGCCGGCATGTGTTTCACTTCGTTCCTATGTCTGTCCCTTCGGGGAAATGTCACGCGGTGACATCCGGAGTCCTGCCTAGCTTGCTACAGCCCGGGTTCCCCGGAGTCCTGTTAGCGCAGTGCTACAGCCAGGATTCACTCGCTGATGACCGACATGCTTGATGTGATTCACGTATGCCTGTCTCCATAGGACTGTGCCGCTTTGGGTTCACGACTAGCCATGTCGTCCCGGGTTCTCTGTCATATGGATGCTAGCGACACTATCATATACGTGAGCCAAAAGGCACAAACGGTCCCGGGCCATGGTAAGGCGACACCCGTGGGGATACCGTGCGTGAGGCCGCAGTGTGATATGAGGTGTTACCGGCTAGATCGATGAGACTTGGAATCGGGGTCCTGACACCTGCAAAATGATTAGCTAGAAGTTTTCCTATCATACCCGAAGGAATTTCAAAGCATACATTTTCATTTTCAGTAGGTTGAGCAGAAACTCTTTGCTCTACTGGTCGGGGTGAAGATACCCCGAACAAGCCCCTCAGAGGATTACTTTCCATAGTAACAAGTGATAGTAAATTTCAGCACACTATATAAATTTTCCTTTCCAAATTCCACCTACCAAAGGTGCTTCACTCCTCGGCAACGACGCCAGAAAAGAGTCTTGATGACCCACAAGTATAGGGGATCTATTGTAGTCCTTTCGATAAGTAAGAGTGTCGAACCCAAAGAGGAGCAGAAGGAAATGATAAGCGGTTTCCAGCAAGGTATTCTCTGCAAGTACTGAAATAAGTGGTAACAGATAGTTTTGTGATAGGATAATTTGTAACGAGCAACAAGTAACAAAAGTAAATAAAGTGCAGCAAGGTGGCCCAATTCTTTTTGTAGAAAAGGACAAGTCTGGACAAACTCTTATATAGAGAAAATTGTTCCCGAGGACACATGGGAATATCGTCAAGCTAGTTTTCATCACGTTCATATGATTCGCGTTCGGTACTTTGATAATTTGGTATGTGGGTGGACCGGTGCTTGGGTACTGTCCTTACTTGGAAAAGCATCCCACTTATGATTAACCTCTATTGCAAGCATTCGCAACTACAACAAAAGTATTAAGGTAAACCTAACTGAGGGAGTCCTGGATTAGGGGGTCTCCGGATAGCCGGACTATATCTTTTGGCCGGACTGTTGGACTATGAAGAAACAATATTGAAGACTTCGTCTCGTGTCCGGATGGGACTCTACTTGGCGTGGAAGGCAAGCTAGGCAATATGGATATGTATATCTCCTCCTTTGTAACCGACCTTGTGTAACCCTAGCCCCCTCCGGTGTCTATATAAACCAGAGGGTTTTAGTCCGTTGGACAACAGACAATCATACCATAGGCTAGCTTCTAAGGTTTAGCCTCTCCAATCTCGTGGTAGATCAACTCTTGTAATACTCATATCATCAAGAATAAATCAAGCAGGACGTAGGGTTTTACCTCCATCAAGAGGGCCTGAACCAGGGTAAAACATCATGTTCCCTGCCTCTTGTTACCATCTGCCTTAGACGCACAGTTCGGGAACCCCTACCCGAGATCTGCCGGTTTTGACACCGACATTGGTGCTTCCATTGAGAGTTCCTCTGTGTCGTCGCCGTTAGGCTTGATGGCTCCTACTATCATCGATAGCGATGTAGTCCAGGGTGAGACTTTTCTCCCCAAACAGATCTTTGTGTTCGGCGGCTCGCTTGGCCATCTGGAGCAGATCGAAAGTTACGCCCCTGGCCACCAGGTCAGGTTTGGAAGCTTAAACTACACGGCCGATATCCATGAAGACTTGATCTTCGACGGATTCGAGCCCCTACCTTCTGCGCCACGCGGTCACGATGAGTACGATTTAGCTCTACCATTGGACTGTATTCAGGAAATCGCACCGGCAAACGCTCCGAGCCTCAATTCCGAGCCACTTGTGCCATCCATGGACGGGTGGATAGACCCCGTCACGGAGGCCGTATCCTCAGCGGCGATCGAGCCGAATATCGACCTTACCCTTCACGAGAGCCATGTTGCCAAACTGCCAGATCCTTCTCCGGCCACGAACTCCGAACCGCCTGCGCCCGTTCCTGTCGAATCCGATTGGGCGCCGATCGTGGAGTTTACCTCCGCGGATATTTTTTAGCACTCGCCTTTTGGCGACATACTAGACTCATTAAGGTCTCTCTCCTTGTCAGGAGAGTCCTGGCCGAACTACGTCCGGCAGGATTGGGATGCGGATGACGAAGAAATTCGCCGCCCACCCACCACCCACTTAATAGCCACTATCGACGACTTAACCGACATGCTCGACTTCGACTCCGAAGACATCGATGGTATGGACGACAATGCGGGAGATGGAGAGGAACCACTGCCCACAGGGCACTGGACAGCCACCTCATTATACGATATATACATGGTGGATACACCCAAAGAAGGCAATGGCGACGAGACAATGGAGGATGACCCCTCCAAAAAGCAACCCAAGCACCGGCATCAGCGGCGCCGCTCTAAGTCCCGCCAAGGCAAAAGTGGTGACACCGGCACCAGAGATAATAGCACTCCGGACAGTGCCGAAGACAACAACAATCCCCTCCAGCAAAGATTTAGAGCAGGAGGATGAAGGAGCCAGCCCTCCTGAGAGAGCGGCAGATGGAGAGGAGGAGGATGATAATTACATGCCTCCCTCCGAAGACGAGGGAAGCCTCGACAATGACGAATTCATCATGCCAGAGGATCCCGTTGAACAAGAGCGCTTCAAGCGTCGGCTTATAGCCACAGCAAATAGCCTCAAGAAAAAGCAGCAACAGCTTCAAGTTGATCAAGATTTGCTAGCTGACAGATGGACTGAAGTCCTGGTGGCCGAGGAATATCAACTCGAACGCCCCTCCAAGAGTTACCCAAAGTGCAGGTTTCTACCCCGACTGGAGGAGGAAGCACCGAAACCTATATCCCCGGCGTATGGCGCGGCTGATCGGCCACCTCGTGGCCGCGACAGAGAGGCATTCCAGCCAAAAGCTCAGCCCACACCCCGATGCCATTCAAATCAAAAGGCATGGGGAAATACGCCAGACCTGCGAGACGTATTGGAGGACAAAGCAAAACATGCAAGATCGATCTACGGATCACGAGGGTGCGCCACTATGCGCGACGATAATCGTCATGCCGGATACAGTAAAAGTAAGTCCTGCCGGGCCAAACACAGCGGGCAAGACTCATTTGAGCTGCGTCGCGACATAGCCCAGTACAGAGGCGCCGCACACCCCCTATGCTTCATAGACGAAGTAATGGATCATCAATTCCCAGAAGGTTTCAAACCCATAAATATTGAATCATACGACGGCACAACAGATCCTGTGGTATGGATCGAGGATTTCCTCATGCACATCCACATGGCCCGCGGTGATGACCTGCACGCCATCAAATACCTCCCACTACAGCTCAAAGGACCAGCTCGGCATTGGCTCAAAAGCTTGCCAGCAGAGTCCATTGGCTGTTGGGAAGATCTGGAAGCCGCATTCCTTGACAACTTTCAGGGCACTTATGTGCGACCACCAGATGGCGATGACTTGAGCCACATAATCCAGCAGCCAGAAGAATCGGCCAGGCAATTCTAGACACGGTTCCTAATAAAGAAAAATCAAATTGTCGACTGTCCGGATGCAGAGGCCCTAGCAACTTTCAAGCACAACATCCGCGGCGAGTGGCTAGCCCGGCACCTTAGTCAGGAAAAGCTGAAATCTATGGCAGCCCTCACGACACTCATGACCCACTTTTGCGCAGGAGAAGACAGCTGGCTGGCTCGCAGTAATAACATATCAAAAACCATGGTACTTCGGATACCAAGGACGGCAATGGCAGGTCACGTCGCAACAAACATAAGTGCCGCATTAATAGCGACAATACCGAGGATACGACAGTCAATGCCGGATTCAAAGGCTCTAAACCCGGTCAGCGGAAAAAGCCATTCAAAAGAAGCACTCCGGGCCCGTCCAGTTTGGATCGTATACTCGATCGCTCGTGCCAAATACACGGCACCCCCGACAAGCCAGCCAACCACACCAACAGGATTGTTGGGTGTTCAAGCAGGCCAACAAGTTAAATACCGAGAACAAAGATAAGGGGTCACATAGCGATGACGAGGAGGAGCCCCGGCAGATGAACACCGGAGGACAGAAGAGGTTCCCCCCACAAGTGCGGACGGTGAACATGATATACGCAACCCACATCCCCAAGAGGGAGCGGAAGCATGCGCTCAGGGACATATATGCGTTGGAGCCAGTCGCCCCAAAGTTCAACCCATGGTCCTCCTGTCCGATCACCTTTGATCGCAAGGACCACCCAACTAGTATCCCTCATGGAGGATTCACCGCACTGGTCCTAGACCCAATCATTGACGGATTTCACCTCACTCGAGTCCTAATGGACGGCGGCAGCAGCCTAAACCTACTTTATCAGGACACAGTGCGCAAAATGGGTATAGACCCCTCAAGGATCAAACCCACGAAAACGACATTTAAAGGCGTCATACCAGGTGTAGAGGCCCATTGCACAAGCTCAGTAACACTGGAAGTGGTCTTCGGATCTCCGGATAACTTCCGAAGCAAAGAGTTAATCTTCGACATAGTCTTGTTCGGCAGTGGCTACCATGCACTGCTTGGGCGAACCACATTTGCAAGATTCAATGCGGTACCGCATTATGCATATCTCAAGCTCAAGATGCCAGGACCTCGGGGGGTCATCACAGTCAATGGAAACACAGAGCGCTCTCTCCGCACGGAGGAGCACACTGCGGCCCTTGCAGCAGAAGCACAAAGCAGCCTCTTAAGGCAATCCACTAGTTCGGTGATTAAGAACCCGGACACCTTCAAGCGCGCCCGGAGTAATCGGCAACTGGACCGCCTGGCACGTTCCGAACTCGCATAGCAATTCGGCCCCCACCCCGGTCCCAGCCAAGCGGCGAAATCTGTGCCACGCGTACATAAGTACGCATTAAAAATACCATGGGCACAGGTGGGGAGGGGGATGAGGGAGTCTTGGATTAGGGGGTGTTCGGATGGCCGGACTATACCTTCAGCCGGACTCCTGGACTATGAATATACGAGATTGAAGACTTCGTCCCGTGTCCGGAAGGGACTTTCCTTGGTGTGGAAGGCAAGCTTGGCGATACGGATATTCAGATCTCCTACCATTTTAACCGACTTTGTGTAACCCTAACCCTCTCCGGTGTCTATATAAACCGGAGAGTTTTAATCCGTAGGACAACATAGACAACAACAATCATACCATAGGCTAGCTTCTAGGGTTTAGCCTCTCTGATCTCGTGGTAGATCTACTCTTGTACTACCCATATCATCAATATTAATTAAGCAGGCAATCGGGTTTTACCTCCATCGAGAGGGCCCGAACCTGGGTAAAACTTCGTGTCCCTTGCCTCCTGTTACCATCCAGCCTAGACGCACAGTTCGGGACCCCCTACCCGAGATCCGCCGGTTTTGACACCGACATTGGTGCTTTCATTGAGAGTTCCTCTGTGTCGTCGCCGTCAGGCTCGATGGCTCCTACGATCATCAATAGCGATGCAGTCCAGGGTGAGACCTTCCTCCCTGGACAAATCTTCGTCTTTGGCGGCTTCGCACTGCGGGCCAATTCGCTTGGCCGTCTGGAGCAGATCGAAAGCTACGCCCCTGGCCATCAAGTCAGATTTGGAAGTTTAAACTACACAGCTGACATCCGTGGGGACTTGATCTTCGACGGATTCGAGCCAATGCCGAGCGCGCCGCACTGTCACGACGAGCATGATATAGCTCTGCCGCCGAACAGTGCCCTGGAAGCCACACCCGCATCAGCTCCGACCCTTAGTTCGGAGCCAACTGCGCCGATCGAGGATGGGCGGTTGGACGCCACCTCGGGGGCTGCGATCCCAACGGCGGTTGAGCCGAACACCAGCCCCATACTCTGCGAGACTCGTGACTCCAAGGAGCCGGATTCCTCTCCGAACTCCGAACCCTCCGCGCCCCTGCCGATCGAATCTGATAGGGCGCCGATCATGGAGTTCACGGTCGCGGACATCTTTCAGCACTCGCCTTTCGGCGATATCCTGAAGTCACTGAAGTCTCTCTCTCTTTATCAGGAGAACCCTGGCCGGACTATGGTCAGCAAGGTTGGGGTTCGGACGATGCAGAAATTCAAAACCCACCCACCACCCACTTTGTAGCCACTGTCGACGGTTTAACCGACATGCTCGACCTTGACTCCGACGACAACGACGGTATGGACGCCGATGAAGGAGACGATGAAGAACCAGCGCCTACTGAGCCCTGGAACGCCACCTCGTCATTTGACATATACATGGTGGACACACCAAAAGATGACGACGAGGAGCGGAAGGACGCACCGAAGGCTTGTTCCCTCAAAAAGCAGTCAAAACGGCGACGCAAGCGCTGCCCCAAATCCCGCCTCGACAGAAATAGCGATCACACAGACCCAGCGCTGGAGCAGGGCGAACCGCTGCCGGACAATGGCAATCCGGCTAATCAAACCGAACAAACAAATCCTACCAAGGATAATGGTCCGGACGACATAACGCCGGACAGGCACCCGGAGCAGCAGAACGCCCGTAAAAGGCTTGTTGCCACCACGAGGAGCCTTAAAAAGCAGAAGTGTAGGCTCAAGGCCGTGCAAGACACACTCCAATTCAGATGGAGCAAAATACTCAACACTGCAGCAAGGAACGGCGACAATCGCCCCTCTAAGAGCTACCCAAAGCGGAAGCTGCTACCCGAATTCAATGAGGAGGCCTCAGACCCCCCCCACAACCAATCAAAGCAGCCACCTGGTCGGATAGACGACCCCTCTACCAACACAAAGCGGCATACAACGCCGCTAACAATACAACACGTGACCCAGGCGAGGGTTCGCACCCAAAGTACGTCGCAACAAGATCCATCTATGGACCACGCAAGTGCGCTCCAGCATACAATGCAACACAACAAACATCCGAACAACGCGGTACACCTAGCTACAGGGGTGCTGCACACCCCCTATGTTTCACCGATGAGGTGCTGGACCATGAATTTCCAGAGGGATTCAAGCCCGTAAATATAGAGGCATACGATGGAACAACAGACCCTGGGGTTAGGATTGAGGACTACATCCTTCACATCCATATGGCTCGAGGAGATGATCTCCACGCCATCAAATACTTACCCCTCAAGCTCAAAGGGCCAGCTCGTCACTGGCTCAAAGGCCTCCTCGAAAGCTCCACTGGAAGTTGGGAAGAGCTCGAAGACGCCTTTCAGGCAAATTTTCAAGGGACTTATGTTCGACCTCCGGACGCGGACGATTTGAGTCATATAACTCAACAGCCCGGAGAGTCAGCCCGAAAGCTTTGGAACAGGTTCCTTACCAAAAACAACCAGATTGTCAACTGTCCGGATGCGGAAGCCTTAGCGGCTTTCAAGCATAGCGTCCGTGACGAATGGCTCGCCAGACACCTCGGCCAAAATAAGCCGAGAACAATGGCCGCACTAACAAACCTCATGACCCGCTTTTGCGCGGGTGAGGACAGCTGGCTTGCCAGATGCAGCACCAGCGACCCCAGTACATCTGAAGTTAGAGATGGAAACGGGAAATCACGGCGCAACAGCAATAACAAACGCCGAAATAAAGAAGATAGCACGAAGGGCACGTCAGTAAATGTCGGATTCAAAAGCTCTCGGCCAGGTCAAAAGCCGCCCCCTAAAGGCACCAGTGATGAACTATCCAGCCTCAACAAAATTCTAGACCAAGTATGTCAGATCCATAGTACCCCTGGTAAACCTGCTAATCATACCCACAGAGAATGTTGGGTCTTCAAGCAGTCCGGCAAGCTCAACGCCGTACACAAGGGGGAGGATACGCCAAGTGAAGACGAGGACGAGCCTCCCAAGCAAGACACGGCGGAACAAAAGAAATTTCCACCAGAAGTCAAAACAGTAAACGTGCTACACGTAATCAAGGAAAAAAACAACGCGACACTCCCAGGGAAACATACCCAAGTGCCTATCACCGCGAAGTCCTGCCACTGGGCGTCTCAACCGATCACTTTCGACCATCGCGATTACTCTGCAAGTATCCGACACGCAGGGTGGGCTGCCCTCGTATTAGACCCAGTAATTGGCGGATATCACTTCACACGAGTCTTGATGGATGGCGGCAGTAGCCTAAACCTAATATATCAGGATACAATCCGCGGGATGGGGTTAGACCCAACACAAATTCACCATAGCAATACTAGCTTTAAAGGAGTAACGCCAAGACCAGGGGCTCGTCGTACGGGCTCCCTCCTCCTACAAGTTATATTCGGCTCCCCCGACAACTTCCGTTGTGAGCATTTATGTAACACCCTCGATGCGACTATATCTCCCACGTGTCGAGGCACGACTTAGAGGCATAATCGCATTGAAGGCATGTGTCGCAAGTTAGGAAATCTTCACAACATCCCATGTAATATAAATAATAAAGGGGAGATAACACAGTTGGCTTACACTCGCCACGTCAATCAAGTACATAAATAACATTACATCATCCAAACACTCATGGCCCGACTACGGCGCCAAAATAAAAGAGAACCCAACATGCGACACGGTCCCAATCACCCCCAACTGGGCACCACTACTGATCATCGGGAAAGGAAACATAGTAACGTTGAGAGTCTTCATCGAACTCCCACTTGAGCTCAAACGCGTCTCCTGGAGCGGAATCATCAGGCCCTGCATCTGGTGTAATAGTAATCTGTGAGCCACAGGGACTCAGCAATCTCGCACCCTCGCGATCAAGACCATTTAAGCTTATAGGTAAGGCAAGGTAAAATATGAGTGGAGCTGCAGCAAGCGACTAGAAAATATGGTGGCTAACTTATTCGCAAAAGAGAGCGAGAAGAGGAGGCCAAGCGCGAGCGAGAAACTAGAGAACAACCTGCGCAAACATTACTCCAACACCGTGTCGACTTCTCGGACTCCGCCGAGAAGAGGCCATCACGGTAACACACTCGGTTGATCCCCAGACATCGCTCAGTTGGACCAACACTCAGAGGAGCACTGGCCCGGGGGGGCTAAAATAAGATGACCCTTGAGTCTGCAGAACCCAAGGGAAAGAAAACGCTAGGTGGCGAATGGTAAAACCAATGTTGGGCATTGCTGGAAAAGATTTAATCAAGGCGAACTATCAAGGGGTTCCCATTATAACCCAACCGCGTAAGGAACGCAAAATCCGGGAACATAACACCGATATGATGGAAACTAGGGCGGCAAGAGTGGAACAAAACACTAGGCGAGAGGCCGAGCCTTCCACCCTTTACCAAGTATATAGATGCATTAAGATAGCAAGATAATATAATGATATCCCAACAAGTAAATAAAGGTTCCCACAAGGAACGGCCTTCAATCTTCACCTGCAACTAGCAACGCTATAAGAGGGGCTGAGCAAAGCGGTACCATAGCCATTCAACGGTTTGCTAGGACAATGGTGGGTTAGAGGTTTGACATGGCAATTTGGGAGGCTTGAAAGCAAATGGTAGGCATCGTAGCATTGGCATAGCAAAAGAGCGAGCAAACTAGCATAGCAAAGATAGTAGTGATTTCGAGGGTATGATCATCTTGCCTGCACAGTTGTCAGAGTTGACTGGATCCTCGAAAGCAAACACAACGGGCTCCTCGTTAGCGAACTCATCTCCCGGCTCTACCCAAACAAGACAAACAAGCAACAAGGATACAATCAACCACGTGCAAGGGTCAAACAATATGATGCAATGATGATATGCTATGCGGGATGCGATGCGGGATGCAAAAAGAAAGATATGACAGTAAAGGCATGAAACTGGCCTCAACATGGGAATCAGAGTGTGCCACTGGAAATATGAGATGAAATCGCTTGAAAACGATATAAAGAACGCCAGAATCGGAGTTACGGTTTGGAAATGGCAAGCGATTCAAATATGACACCGGTCTGCGGTTTACAGCAAGTAGCCATCTAAATGCAAAGAGATGAACATGCTACAGCACCCAAACATGACAACAAAATACATGGCAGGGATGCACACAATATGCTTAACAAAAGTCTGTCACTGAGCTACGGCCAATTCATCCATTAACAGGTGCAAACAAGCATGGCAAAAATGCATATGACAAACAGATCTCAGACTTAGTGAAATTAACACTTGTCTGGAATTTCAGATCAGGTGGCCCTCTTTGGAGCAACAAAACTACATGCTACAGGACCTGAACATGGCAAAGTAAAGCATGGCATGGAGCTACTCAAAGATCTTAACAAAAGTCCCTTAGTGAACTTGAGCCAAAAGGGATCAGAAAATACAATTGCAAGCATGTGAACATAGCAAAAACATAATTAGTTTTCAGACTTAGTGAAAAACTGACACATGCTGAAATATAACTCAAGTAGGCATGTTTACGAGCTTGATGCACTCACTACGGTGCAAGTCATGGCAAGACAAGCATACACCCATCGAGAAGGCACAAAATACAAGCTAGACATGGCAAGAACAATAGCATAGCATTCACGAATCAACTACAACATCACCGGCAAAATTGCAAACAAGTTGACAATCTGCCCAGATTCACAAAGTAGCAAAAGTAGAGCTCGATTGACTCAAGCTAGGTTGCTCCATAATTGCAAACAAAGACATGGATGGATATAGCACTACAATATTAACAAAACTCCCTTACTGATCATCCTCAAAAGAGGAACGGATCACTAGGAAACAACAAGAACATCAGGCATCATGAGATAAACAACTCCAGAACTTAGTGAAATTGCTAAGTCCCTGAAAACAGAATTAGCAAGTGCACCACTTGGCAAGCTTGCACAAGTCACCACACACATAACAAAAATACATGGGTTGCACCTCTGCAAAGATGGCAAAACCCTTAACAAAACACATGTAGAGCATCAGGGCATATCATGCACACATTAATCATGGCAAAAATGACAAAAGTGCTAAACGGAGTAGCAGATCTGACAATTAACTCAAGTAGCCCTCTTCTAACAGCATTTCGGGCATCAAGATGAACTCAGATGAAAATGATGCAATGGAATGAAATGATGTACTCTCTGAGTTGAACATTTTCATATGCTATATGCATGAATCGGAGCTACGGATGCAAAGTTACAGCCTGACGAACATGTGCATATGGATCTGGAATTCTGGGACTTAGACGAAAATGACCTAGGGTTTACTGTACATCCCGAACCGGATCTGGATCGCGGCACTGTTCACCGGCGGCGCGGAAGCCGGGGACGGACGTCGACGGAGAGGAAGCAGCCGGCGGGGCGAGGTCGCCGGACGGCGAGGGGCGAGGCGGGGCCGAGGCGGCGGAGTGGCGCGGGGAGGCGCGGCGATGGTGCGGCGACCCCGGGCGGCTGAGCCCGGCCGAGCGAGGCGGCGGTGGAGCGGGGCGGCGCCGGCGGCTGGAGATGGAGGAGATGGCGGCGCGGGTTGCGAGGCGGCTCGGCCCGGAACGGCGGCGGGGAGGTCCGGAGATGGGCTCCCGGGCCTGGCGGCGGGGACGGCGGGCGTAGCCAATGGGGAGGCGACACGTGGCGGCGGCGGGGATGACCGGACGTGTCCGTCAGTGGGCTCTTTGTCCGGCGGCGCGCGGTGCTGAGATCTAGGGTTAGGGAGGAGGGAGAGATCCGGATTTTCGGGAGGGGGTGTATATATAGGCATAGAGGGAGCTAGGAGAGTCCAAATGAGGTGAGGTTTTCGGCCACGCGATCATGATTGAACGCTCTAGATGATGGAGCAGAGTTTGGTGGGTTTTGGGCCAAATTGGAGGGATGTTGGGCTGCAACACACACGAGGCCTTTTCGGTCCCTCGGTTAACCGTTGGAGTATCAAACGAAGTCGAAATGATACAAAACTTGACAGGCGGTCTACCGGTAGTAAACCAAGGCCGCTTGGCAAGTCTTGGTCCAATCTGGAAATGTTTAATTCCCACACATGAAAGAAAGCTAGAAATAACCACCAGAGGAGAACGAAGCGCCGGAATGCAAAACGGACAACGGGGAAAATGCTCGAATGCATGAGACGAACACGTATGCAGATGCAATGCACATGATGACATGATATGAGATGCATGACAACGACAACAACACACAGAGACAAAAACCCGAACCCGAGGAAATAAATATAACTTAACGCCGGAAACGGCAAGAGTTGGAGTACAAATTGGGAAAGTTACATCCGGGGTGTTACAACACTCCACCACTACGAAAGGATCTCGTCCCGAGATCTAGGACTGAAAGAACGCCGGGTACTCAGAACGGAGGTGATCCTCGCGTTCCCAGGTAGCTTCACGGTCGGAATGGTGTGACCACTTGACTTTGAGAAATTTGATTGACTTGTTGCGAGTCTTGCGTTCAGTCTCTTCAAGAATAGCAACTGGGTGCTCACGATAAGAGAGATCTTCTTGGAGCTCAATGTCCTCGAAGTTGACGGTGCGGTCAGGAGTCTTGAAGCACTTTCGAAGCTGGGAGACATGGAACACGTCATGAACATTTGCAAAGTTTGAAGGAAGCTCGAGTTGATAGGCGAGGTTGCCTCTCTTGCTGACAATCTTGAAAGGTCCCACGTATCTAGGGGCAAGCTTCCCTTTGATACCAAAGCGACGAGTACCTTTCATAGGAGAGACGCAGAGGTAAACATGATCTCCGATCTCGAAAGCTAAATCACGGTGCTTACTATCATAGTAGCTCTTCTGGCGGGATTGGGCTGCTCTGAGGTTATCACGAATGACTTTGCACATATCTTCTGCCTCTGTGATTAAGTCATTACCCAAAAGCTGACGTTCACCGGTTTCAGACCAGTTGAGAGGGGTACGACACTTCCTGCCATACAGAATTTTGAATGGGGCCTTGCCCGAACTTGCTTGAAAACTGTTGTTGTAGGAGAATTCAGCATAAGGAAGACAATCCTCCCACTTCATGCCGAAGGAGATCACACAAGCCCTGAGCATATCTTCAAGAATCTGGTTGACACGCTCGACTTGACCGCTAGTTTGAGGATGGAAAGCTGTGCTGAAGTGGATGTTGGTGCCCATGGCCTTCTGAAAAGAATCCCAAAACTTGGATGTAAAGATGCTGCCATGGTCTGAAGAGATCACTTGAGGAATACCGTGCAGAGAGACAATACGAGAGGTACAGAGTTCCGCCAATTGGGCTGCAGTGATCAACTCTTTGATAGGTAGAAAATGAGCCACTTTGGTGAGTTTGTCGATGACAACGAATATAGCATCATTGCCACGCTTGGACTTTGGAAACCCAGTCACGAAGTCCATTTTAATGTGGTCAAACTTCCATTCTGGAATGGCAAGAGGTTGGAGGAGACCTGTTGGCCTTTGGTGTTCTGCCTTCACTCTTCTGCAGACATCACATTCATTCACAAATTGAGCAATCTCGCGCTTCATTCGAGTCCACCAATAAGCTTGCTTGAGGTCCTGATACATCTTCGTGCTCCCAGGGTGGATGGAGAGGAGAGAATTGTGAGCCTCGTTCATGATCACTTTACGGAGGTCACCTTTGGGTACAACAATACGATCCTCGAAGAAGAGAGTGTCCTTGTCATCAAGGCGGTAGCACTTGTACTTGGGTTGACTCTTGGCAATCCCAATCTTCACCTTTTTCACCATGGCATCAAGAAGCTGAGCTTGGCGAATCTGGTCTTCCAAGGTAGGAGAGACTAGAAGGTTGGCGAGGAAACCTTGAGGAACAACTTGCAGATTAAGTTTGCGGAAAGCTTCACAAAGCTCGGATTGATAAGGCTTGAGAATCAGACTGTTGCAGTAAGCTTTCCTGCTCAAAGCGTCAGCAATCACATTGGCTTTGCCTGGAGTATACTCAATACTCGGATTATACTCTTGAATCATTTCGACCCATCGAGTTTGCCTGAGGTTGAGATTTGGCTGAGTGAAGATGTACTTGAGACTCTTGTGATCAGTGAAAATGTCCACTTTTCTTCCCAATAGAAGATGTCTCCAAGTCAAAAGAGCATGCACAACTGCCGCCAACTCGAGATCATGAGTGGGGTAGTTCTTCTCATTAGGCTTCAACTGGCGAGATGTATAAGCAACAACTTTCTTCTCTTGCATCAAAACTGCGCCAAGACCTTGGAGAGAGGCATCACAAAAGACCTCGTACGGCTTGGATTCATCAGGCGGAGTCAGAACTGGAGCAGTGATCAATGTCTCTTTCAAAGTGTTGAAAGCAATATCACACTCCGGAGACCAAACATACTTGACGTGCTTCTAGAGAAGATTAGAGAGAGGCTTCGCGATCTTAGAAAAGTTTTCAACGAATCTTCGGCAGTAGCTTGCGAGACCGAGGAAGCTACGGAGTTGCTTCACGTTCTGAGGAGGTTCCCAGTTCACAATTGCAGACACCTTCTCAGGATTCACGGCAATGCCCTTGGCAGAGATGATATGACCAAGATAAAGAACCTCATCGAGCCAAAATTCACACTTGGAGAACTTGGCGTAGAACTGATGTTCCCTGAGCTTATCGAGTACCAAACGCAAGTGCTTGGCATGATCTTCCTTGTTCTTCGAGAAAACCAAAATGTCGTCGAGATAGACCAAAACGAAGTCATTGGTGTAGGCGTTGAAGATGAAGTTCATCATGCGAGAGAACGTCGGAGGAGCGTTGACGAGACCAAAAGACATGACAGTGTATTCATAAGAACCAAAGCTTGTCCTGAAAGCCGTCTTGGGAATATCTTGCTCATGGATTCGAATCTGATGATAACCCATACGGAGATCAAGCTTGGAGAATACTTGGGCACCTTTGAGTTGTTCGAACACCTCATTGATGTTGGGAAGTGGATATTTGTTCTTGATGGTCTTCTTGTTCACTGGACGGTAATCAACACAAAGTCGGTCCGTTCCGTCCTTCTTCTTCACAAAAAGAACACCACAACCCCACGGAGAAGAACTAGGCCGGATGAGACCCATTTTCTCTTGAATATCGAGTTGCTTCTTCAGCTCCTTCAACTCTTCAGGTCCGAGCTTGTAAGGACGTTTGCACACAGGTTCCGTGCCAGGCTCAAGATCAATAACGAATTCAACTGGCCGGTGCGGAGGCATTCCTGGAAGCTCTTCTGGAAAGACGTCTTGGTATTCACAAACGACTGGAATCTGTGAGATAGCATCGAGTTCACCCCTCTCATTGAGAGAAAATAGACGGATGGTATTATCCCGAGCGGCAAAGACAATTACATCCTCAGACGAATGAGTCAATTGAATCTGCCTGGCAGCACAATCAAGATGAGCCTTGTGCTTAGAAAGCCAATCCATCCCGAGAATAAGATCAATATCCGAGTTACCAAGAACCACCGGAGAAGAGAGAAACTTGTCGTCGCCCAACGTGATAGAGATATCGGGAGCAACCAAACTAGAAGTCAAAAGCTTGCCGGGAGAAACAACTTGCATGACTTTTGGCATGATCTCGGTATCAACATTGTGCTTCGATGCAAAAGGACATGACAAAAAGGAATGCGATGCACCAGTGTCAAAAAGAACTTTTGCAGGTATATCATTAACAGGAAGGTTACCCATGATGACATCTGACGAGTCCTCTGCCTGAGCTGCATTCATCAAATTGACCTTGGCATGCTTGGGGTTATGCTTGACCACAGCTGTACTTGCCGACCTCACAGAAGGAGGAGGAGGAGGAGGAAGACGCCTCTGGTTGAAACACTTGTTGGCATAGTGACCCTTCTGTTGGCACTTGTTGCACATGACCTCTAAAAGCGGACGGTGGTACGGAGCACTCGATCTTGGAGCTTGAGACGAAGTCTTGTTCTGAAAGCCAGGGTTGGGTGGGTGGGAAGAACCACTGCCACCTTTGCTCTTCTGCTGATACGGCTGACGAAACGGAGGAGGAAGCCAGTACTTCTGCTGCTTGGCCACTTGAGTAGAGGAAGAAGGAGTAACATCTCTGACTCGCTTCTTGGAAGCATCACACCTCAACTGAGCAGCCTCTTGCTTCAGTGCCATGTTGTAGAACTCATCGTATCTCAAGGGCTCGAAGAGAACAAGAGTTAGCTGAATTTCTTCTCTAAGACCACCCCTGAACTGGTATATCATGCTCTTCACATCAGGCACGTCCTGCTTGGCAAAGCGGGCAAGCTTCTGGAACAACTTGTTGTAGTCATAGACAGACAAAGAGCCTTGCTTCAAATTGCGGAATTCCTCACGCTTGCTTTCAACCACGCTCTGGGGAATATGATGAGCTCGGAAATCTCGACGGAATTCATCCCAGGTGATAACACGTCCACCTCTGGAGTCCTTGTACTGATGGAACCATTCTGCAGCTTGATCTTTGAGTTGGAAGGAAGCGAACTTAACAAAGTCCTCAGGCCTGACGTTACTACACTCGAAATGCTTACACAGATCCACAATCCAATCGTCAGCATCGGTTGCCTCAACACAATTGCTGAAAGTCTTTGGCCCGTTAGCAAGGAACTGGTTGAGTGTAGCAAAATGATTCTGATTGTTGCCTTGATTCCCTTGGTTGCCTTGATTGCGCTCTTGAAGAATTTGCATGATCAACTATGTGTTTGCATTGGTTGCGGCCATCACAGCTTGCCATGCCTCCGGAGGAGGTGGAGGTGGTGGCGGATCAGGATTCGGAGTCGTGCGCGTTGGAGGAGCCATCCTGAAGAGGTTGACCACCATTAGCACATTGATAGACAATTATTGAAGCTGAATGCAACGGAATGAAAATTGCAACATATAGTCTTCACATCCGAACAAAATGAACGAATGCATTCCTCTTGAAATGGTCACATATCCATAAATTGAGAAGCCACGTAGAATTAAGGTAGAGAAATAAATCAACAAGGTACAGATCAAGAACGAATAATCGGTAAGAAATCCCAATATCAAACCAATATCCGTGGAAGAAGAACTAGAGCTACAAGAATTCCCACCTATGAAACTCCCGAACCTTTCCGGTTATGCAATTAGGTGTTGGGGATACAGGGGAAGCATAATATCTCACCCAAACTAGCAAATCCTACATCCAGCTGTATCCATCCTTCAACTCATAACCAAGAAACCTTCGGAAACCATCTACCTCAACCTTCGAAAAGCATCCGTTATACAAGTTATGGCGATACTCCCGAACTCCCGGCCCAGTACTGGGTGGCGTCGAGGTTATCTCACCAACGAACTGCATAAAACAGATTTTCGATGTCGGCGTACTAAACTCAAGTATTCCAGAACTGCAACGATAAAATTATGATGACAACACCTAAGAGCTCAACTCCCCGGGACACTTTCACTAAACCTCTAACAGGATGCACCAAGACAATGTTCTCATCATAAAACCATCGGAACGATTTCAAGATACCCGCGTGATCCTAAATTTTTTTTAGTGAAATTTGAGAAGAGAAGAGTCAAAACTCTACGTCAGGATGCCTTACCAGAGCGATGAGGAGACTGGGAAGTAAAAAAGAATTCCTAAACTCTCCGATATATAATTCCTAAAAGACTCAAAACATTTTTCTCGACACAACTCGGCCGCTAAAAACGATCAAGCAATGGGGCTCCTAAGGTCGGGGAAGGCTCTGATACCAACTTGTAACACCCTCGATGCGACTATATCTCCCACGTGTCGAGGCACGACTTAGAGGCATAATCGCATTGAAGGCATGTGTCGCAAGTTAGGAAATCTTCACAACATCCCATGTAATATAAATAATAAAGGGGAGATAACATAGTTGGCTTACACTCGCCACGTCAATCAAGTACATAAATAACATTACATCATCCAAACACTCATGGCCCGACTACGGCGCCAAAATAAAAGAGAACCCAACATGCGACACGGTCCCAATCACCCCCAACTGGGCACCACTACTGATCATCGGGAAAGGAAACATAGTAACGTTGAGAGTCTTCGTCGAACTCCCACTTGAGCTCAAACGCGTCTCCTGGAGCGGAATCATCAGGCCCTGCATCTGGTGTAATAGTAATCTATGAGCCACAGGGACTCAGCAATCTCGCACCCTCGTGATCAAGACTATTTAAGCTTATAGGTAAGGCAAGGTAAAATATGAGTGGAGCTGCAGCAAGCGACTAGCAAATATGGTGGCTAACTTATTCGCAAAAGAGAGCGAGAAGAGGAGGCAAAGCGCGAGTGAGAAACTAGAGAACAACCTGCGCAAACATTACTCCAACACCGTGTCCACTTCTCGGACTCCGCCGAGAAGAGGCCATCACGGTAACACACTCGGTTGATTCATTTTAATTAATTAAGGTTCAAGTTATCTACAACCGGACATTAACAAATTCCCATCTGCCCATAACCGCGGGCACGGCTTTCGAAAGTTCAAAACCCTGCAGGGAAGTCCCAACTTAGCCCATGACAAGCTCTCACGGTCAACGAAGGAATAGACCTCCTCCCAAGACGTTCCGATCAGACTCGGTATCTCGGTTCTTCAAGACACTTCGACAGGTTAAAACAAGACCAGCAACACCGCCCGAATGTGCCGACAAATCCTGATAGGAGCTGCACATATCTCGTTCTCAGGGCACACTCAGATGAGCAAGACGTCGGTTAGGCCAGCCTAGAGTTGCCTCTGGTAGCCCCGGACATCGCTCAGTTGGACCAACACTCAGAGGAGCACTGGCCCGGGGGGGCTAAAATAAGATGACCCTTGAGTCTGCAGAACCCAAGGGAAAGAAAAGGCTAGGTGGCAAATGGTAAAACCAATGTTGGGCATTGCTGGAAAAGCTTTAATCAAGGCGAACTATCAAGGGGTTCCCATTATAACCCAACCGCATAAGGAACGCAAAATCCGGGAACATAACACCGATATGACGGAAACTAGGGCGGCAAGAGTGGAACAAAACACTAGGCGAGAGGCCGAGCCTTCCACCCTTTACCAAGTATATAGATGCATTAAGATAGCAAGATAATACAATGATATCCCAACAAGTAAATAAAGGTTCCAACAAGGAACGGCCTTCAATCTTCACCTGCAACTAGCAACACTATAAGAGGGGCTGAGCAAAGCGGTACCATAGCCATTCAATGGTTTGCTAGGACAATGGTGGGTTAGAGGTTTGACATGGCAATTTGGGAGGCTTGAAAGAAAATGGTAGGCATCGTAGCATTGGCATAGCAAAAGAGCGAGCAAACTAGCATAGCAAAGATAGTAGTGATTTCGAGGGTATGATCATCTTGCCTGCACAGTTGTCAGAGTTGACTGGATCCTCGAAAACAAACTCAACGGGCTCCTCGTTAGCAAACTCGTCTCCCGGCTCTACCCAAACAAGACAAACAAGCAACAAGGATACAATCAACCATGTGCAAGGGTCAAACAATATGATGCAATGATGATATGCTATGCGGGATGCGATGCGGGATGCAAAAAAGCAAGATATGACAGTAAAGGCATGAACCTGGCCTCAACTTGGGAATCCAAGTGTGCCACTGGAAATATGAGATGAAATCGCTTGAAAACGATATAAAGAACGCTGGAATCGGAGTTACGGTTTGGAAATGGCAAGCGATTCAAATATGACACCGGTCTGCGGTTTACAGCAAGTAGCCATCTAAATGCAAAGAGATGAACATGCTACAGCACCCAAACATGACAACAAAATACATGGCAGGGATGCACACAAGATGCTTAACAAAAGTCTGGCACTAAGCTATGGCCAATTCATCCATTAACAGGTGCAAACAAGCATGGCAAAAATGCATATGACAAACAGATCTCAGACTTAGTGAAATTAACACTTGTCTGGAATTTTAGATCAGGTGGCCCTCTTCGGAGCAACAAAACTACATGCTACAGGACCTGAACATGGCAAAGTAAAGTATGGCATGGAGCTACTCAAAGAGCTTAACAAAAGTCCCTTAGTGACCTTGAGCCAAAAGGGATCAGAAAATACAATTGCAAGCATGCGAACATAGCAAAAACATAATCAGTTTTCAGACTTAGTGAAAAACTGACACATGCTGAAATATAACTCAAGTAGGCATGTTTACGAGCTCGATGCACTCACTACGGTGCAAGTCATGGCAAGACAAGCATACACTCATCGAGAAGGCACAAAATACAAGCTAGACATGGCAAGAACAATAGCATAGCATGCACGGATCAACTACAACATCACCGGCAAAATTGCAAACAAGTTGACAATCTGCCCAGATTCACAAAGTAGCAAAAGTAGAGCTCGATTGACTCAAGCTAGGGTGCTCCATAATTGCAAACAAAGACATGGATGGATAGATCACTACAATATTAACAAAACTCCCTTAGTGATCATCCTCAAAAGAGGAACGGATCACTAGGAAACAACAAGAACATAAGGCATCATGAGATAAACAACTCCAGGACAAGTGCACCACTTTGCAAGTTTGCACAAGTCACCACACACATCACAAAAATACATGGGTTGCACCTCTGCAAAGATGACAAAACCCTTAACAAAACACATGTAGAGCATCAGGGCATATCATGCACACATTAATCATGGCAAAAATGACAAAAGTGCTAAACGGAGTAGCAGATCTGACAATTAACTCAAGTAGCCCTTTTCTAACAGCATTTCGGGCATCAAGATGAACTCAAATGAAAATGATGCAATGGAATAAAATGATGTACTCTCTGAGATGAACATTTTCATATGCTATATGCATGAATCAGAGCTATGGATGCAAAGTTACAGCCTGACGAACATGTGCATATGGATCTGGAATTCTGGGACTTAGACAAAAATGACCTAGGGTTTACTGTACATCCCGAACCGGATCTGGATCGCGGCACTGTTCACCGGCGGCGCGGAAGCCGGGGACGGACGTTGACAGAGAGGAAGCAGCCGGCGGGGTGAGGTCGCCGGACGGCGAGGGGCGAGGCGGGGCCGAGGCGGTGGAGCGGCGCGGGGAGGCGCGGCGATGGTGCGGCGACCCCGGGCGGCGAGGCGAGGCGGCGGAGCCGGCCAGCGACGGGCGGCTGAGCCCGGCCGAGCGAGGCGGCGGTGGAGCGGGGCGGCGCCTGCGGCCGGAGATGGAGGAGATGGCGGCGCGGGTGGCGAGGCGGCTCGGCCCGGAACGGCGGCGGGTAGGGCCCGAGATGGGCTCCCGGGCCTGGCGGCGGGGACGGCGGGCGCAGCCAACGGGGCGGCGACACGTGGCGGCGGCGGGGAGGACCGGACGTGTCCGTCGGTGGGCTCTTTGTCCGGCGGCGCGCGGTGCTGAGATCTAGGGTTAGGGACGAGGGAGAGATCCGGAATTTCGGGAGGGGGTGTATATATAGGCATAGAGGGAGCTAGGAGAGTCCAAATGAGGTGCGGTTTTTGGCCACGCGATCGTGATCGAACGCTCTAGATGATGGAGCAGAGTTTGGTGGGTTTTGCGCCAAATTGGAGGGGTGTTGGGCTGCAACACACACAAGGCCTTTTCGGTCCCTCGGTTAACCGTTGGAGTATCAAACGAAGTCCAAATGATACGAAACTTGACAGGCGGTCTACCGATAGTAAACCAAGGCCGCTTGGCAAGTCTCGGTCCAATCCGGAAATGTTTAATTCCCACACACGAAACAAAGCTAGAAATGACCACCGGAGGAGAACGAAGCGCCGGAATGCAAAACGGACAACGGGGAAAATGCTCGAATGCATGAGGCGAACACGTATGCAGATGCAATGCACATGATGACATGATATGAGATGCATGACAACGACAACAACACACGGAGACAAAAACCCGAACCCGAGGAAATAAATATAACTTAACGCCGGAAACGGCAAGAGTTGGAGTACAAATTGGGAAAGTTACATCCGGGGTGTTACAATTTAACTTTCCACATTGCTCCGTTTCAAAGTGGCTATCAAGCACTGCTCGGACGCGACGCTTTTGCTCACTTTAATGCAATACCACACTACGCCTCCCTCACACTCAAGATGCCCGGTCCACGTGGCATCATTACAGTGCATGGAAATATCAAGCGATCTCTGCATGCCGAAGAGAGTGAGGCGGCCTTGGCAGCCGCACACTTAAAGTGCCCGGACCAGCGAAAGCACTCAATAGGTCATCAAGACCTCAGACACAACTAATAGAGTCCGGCGCCGCTACTTATACCGAATAAATGGTCACACCCCTATTCGTCAATACAAGGGGCTCAACGCGCGCAGACATGTGGCAATTTCTCCTCATCTTGAATTATGCATGGTTTCTTTAACAAACTATCTTTTTGCACGGCAACCTTTTTCACCTAAATTCCTCTCTTTTACAGATGATCATCGTGCTACACCTGTCTAGGATATGGCACAACGGAGACACAGGCGCAGATGTGCAGCAGGGACCCGCTCCAAGGATTCTTTTTAGATTAAGACCCTGCGTAAACCTTTTTTACTGTCTCTTGTTGATACATATCCACCGTTGAGAAGGATGCTGACGTCTTGGCATGTGGCTACGCCAGACCAATGTACGTACCTGGACACAAGGGGCTTCTTACAAAGGCCATTATTTAGGCCTGGTTTATACCACAAAGACCGAAAACCTTAGGGAGTGTTCGGCATCGCGAGTTTGGCCCTATATGCATCAGCTCCGAATCATTGTCTTTGGTCAAATGTTGGGTTTTCCCGGCTCCTGTGTTTTGGTGCCTTACGTTCCGCTTTACCGGCTAAGGTAGCACCAGGAGAACTACTACGATTGTGCCCTGGTTCATCCGGACAAGCACCTCAGTGGAGAAAGCCGAAAACTGACTGTCATGACATAGCGTGAGACTGGTCAACCACTCGATGACCTATGGGAATGTTAGAATTCCTCCGCCTTAACGAAGGGCCGTTTTCCGGCCAGGCATGTACGCACCCCGGGATCAGGAGAGTGCGGAGCCACCAGGGGCTATCTAGTAGCCCCACTGTCAAAGTCCCATGTCTAAGTGAAAGTGTTAAAGCGTTATAGTCCGGTTTCCTCACTCGCTCCGCTATCACCTCCTTAATAGGACCAAGACATTGGGTTAAGTGTGAACGCATGTTTCTGCGAACACCTCCGCATTATATGCGTGGGGGTTGAAGCCGACGACTGCAATCTTTCAGGTTATACACATGTATACATAAACGGCCGCCCAGGAGGCATCATATTACTTTCAGGCAAAAGTATAAAAATAGCCTTATGAAAATTTATAAAAGCATTTCGCTTACAATGAGATTACATATCACTCAAACATAATATTTTTTGAGCACTGGGTCTCTATCAAACGAGCACCCTCAAGAACTTCTTCAAAGTAGTGCTCAGCAGCCCTTCGACCTATGGCCGAATCCCGCGCTGCAACAGTGGTAGCATCCATCTCCACCCAGTGTGCTTTCACACGGGCAAAGGCCATCCGTGCGCCCTCTATGCATGCCGACCTCTTCATCGCATCAATGTGCGGCACCACGTCAAGGAACCGTTGCACCAAGCCGAAATAGCTGTTCGGTTTTGACCCTTCCGGCCATAGCTGATCCACAACAGACCTCATGGAGAGTCCGGACAACCTATTTAGTTCGGCCCATTCGGCTACTTGATCAGTCAATGAAAGCGGACGCTCGGGAGAATGGAATTGTCTCCAAAACAGCTGGTCTACTTCACGGTCCGTCTGACCCCGGAAGTACTTGGCCGCATCGGCAGCGCTCGCTGCCAAATCCATATACACATCCTCCGAACTCCACAGCCGATCCAGAGGGGCATACCGTGGATCTAAGAACTTCCTCCACAACATAAAGGATTTCCCAGCTACAATTTCCCCGGCTTCCCGCAGCTCCTCCGTCTTCGCCCTCATAGCAGAGCAGAGGTCTTTTCTCGTCGCCGCAGCCTTCTCAAGGTCCGATGCCTTCGCCTGATTTTCCTTTTCGAGAACCCAGCAACGGTCGGCAGCGGCTTTTAATTCTATAGCCATTTTGGCCATCTTATCTCGGCTCTCGCCATGCGCGGCCTTCTCGGCTCGCAACTCTTCGGCCGCCTTCAAAGCAGCCGCATTACCCAACCTCGCTTGTTCCTTGGCTCGGGCAAGTTCTGCCCGCAAGGCTTCAACAGTGGCAGCTCCATCTGCAGTCACAACATGTTAAAGATACTGGCATCTTGCTGCTCTTCCTATGTGGCGTTTACCAGATAATAACGCTTACCCTGTGCCTCGTCAAGCCTTTTGTTAACAAGCTCGATGTCGGCGTCTGCCGCATCCAACTGCTGTTTTAAATGGGCAAACTCGCCAGTCCGGCCAGCCACTGGAGTTTCCACCACCTGCACATAAAGGCAGTATGGTTATTACCTGAGAATACGATCCTCTGTTCATCATCGTTTCCGACGACAACCAGAGTCTCAGGGGCTACTATCTACACAGGGCACATCTAGCATGTGCAGGACTATCATACATTATTTTTACGAACCTCAAAGCCTGTCAGTAGACTCATAAAAGCTTCATGCAATCCGCTTTCGGCGGACGCGATTCTCTCCACCATCGTATCCATCAGCATACGGTGTTCATCTGAGATGGCCGCTCGCCCCACCAACTTCCTCAGAACATCCGATCACACACTAGATGGTGCCAGACTCTTTTGTCTGCTCTCTTCGGGAGCCGGACACTGGGAGCTTCGGGGGTCGACGGGATTATCTTCTGGCCTCGCCGGACTCGGAGAGGCCCTCCGCGACGACACTTCAGGGTCGCCCGCTTCCGGAGCGGAGGAGTCCAGAGGAGGCGTTTCGCTCTCCATCATCTCTGGAAGAAGATCCCCCAAAGACGAGCTCATTTGAGAGGGGCTAAGGCCCAAACTGCAAAGACATATGCGGTGGTTATTTTCTCAGATGAAAAAGATGGCATATCTGTACTGATAAAGTATTTCGGGTCACTTACGACTCGTTGGAGAATTGATCCCCCCACGAACTTTGTGCGGCGACAGCACCCCCCAAGGTAGGACCCTCAGTGGGAGACTTCTTCTCTCTTTTGGAAGCTTCGGCTTCCGAATCCCCGGGCGCGGTCCTTTTCCTCTTCCGGTCATCTTCCTTCATGAGGACGCCCGCTCCCTCGGTTAGAATGGGCAGCGTTGGGGGCCCGCGTCCGCCCTTATTGTCCTCCGCAGTATCTTCCTTCAAGGGCTCCGGGCAAGGTGCGATCTGGAGCATCTTTTCCAGTACCGGATTTTCCAAACCCTCAGGGAGGGGTCCGAACACTGAATCAACTTCGCCTTTGCTAGCCAGTCCTGATCAAAAAGCAAACTCTCAGAAATAACTTCGTGACAAATGAGAGACAGTATGTTCGGCCGGAAGATTTCTTACCTGTCCGGCGGCGCGGTTACTGCTCAGGCCCGCGTCCTCGGTGATTTCCGGACACTCTACCTGAGGTCCGAAGAATGACTTGTACATCTCCTCATGCGTCAGGCCGAGGAAATTTTGAATGGCACGCGGTCCCTCGGGATTGAACTCCCACAAGCGAAGGGGCCGGCGTTTGCAAGGCTGGACTTGACGAACCAGCATAACTTGTGTTACCGCAACCAAACTGAAATCTCCATTGAAGAGATCTTGAATGCGGCTTTGCAGTATAGGTACGTCCTTGGCTGGACCCCAACTCAATCCTATGCTAATCCATGACATCAGTTGTGGTGGAGGGCCCGGAAGGAAAACAGGGGCGGCCGCCCACTTGGCACTTCTAGGGGCCGTGATGTAGAACCACTCCTGTTGCCACAATTCAGACACCTCTGGAATGGAACCTTCTGGACATGAAGCTCCCGTCATCTTGTGTATTGAGGCACCTCCACACGCCGCATGTTGCCCCTTGATCATCTTCGGCTTTACTTCAAAGGTCTTGAGTCGTAGGCCAAAGTGAGGGGTAACCCGGAGGAAGGCCTCGCACACGACAATAAATGTCGCGATATGAAGAAAGGAGTCCGGAGCTAGATCATGGAAATCTAGCCCGTAATAAAACATCAAGCCCTTGACGAAAGGATCCAGAGCAAGGCCTAGACCTTGGAGGAAGTGACAGACGAACACGACGATCTCGTTGGGTTCGGGGGAGGGGACGGCCTGCCCTCGGGCAGGCAGCCGATGCGGAAGCTCGGCGGTCAGATATCTGGCCCCCCTCAACTTTTTGATGTCTTCTTCCGTGACGGAGGAAGGCACCCATCGGCCTTGAAGGCTAGATCCAGACATGATTGAAGGTTTGGAGCACCAGACCTAAACTTTGGGCGTTTGAGCTTGAGGTGGGGGAAGGATTCGACTGAGCACGGGAGGGAAAAATAAAAGCCTTGCCCCTTTTATAAAGAGGGTGAATATCAAGCGTCCTCTCCGTGTCCGTTTAGACTTGCCTATAATCTAGGAGTCCTAGAAGCGGTTGGGTTACCCACACCCGTATTAATGAGAATCCCGGAACAAGGGGACACGATCTCTGCTCTAGCAAGACGTGCCAAGAAAACCGCCTCGCATGACGCGCTGAGGTGGGATAATGAAACGACTCGGATAAAGGCTTGGTCGTGGTGTGTCACACTATGGAATACGTCAGCAGATTAGATTTGTGTAAATATTATTCTCTCTATGGCAATATGTGGAAACTTATTTTGCAGAGCCGGACACTATCTTTGTGTTCAAAATCTTCTATGAATTACTTGGAGGAGGAACCCGCCTTGCAATGCCGAAGACAATCTACGCGCCGGACTCATCGTCATTGAAGCCTGGTTCAGGGGCTACTGAGGGAGTCCTGGATTAGGGGGTGTTCGGATGGCCGGACTATACCTTCAGCCGGACTCCTGGACTATGAAGATACGAGATTGAAGACTTCGTCCCGTGTCCGGAAGGGACTTTCCTTGGCGTGGAAGGCAAGCTTGGCGATACGGATATTCAGATCTCCTACCATTGTAACCGACTTTGTGTAACCCTAACCCTCTCCGGTGTCTATATAAACCGGAGAGTTTTGTCCATAGGACAACATAGACAACAACAATCATACCATAGGCTAGCTTCTAGGGTTTAGCCTCTCTGATCTCGTGGTAGATCTACTCTTGTACTACCCATATCATCAATATTAATCAAGCAGGACGTAGGGTTTTACCTCCATCGAGAGGGCCCGAACCTGGGTAAAACTTCGTGTCCCTTGCCTCCTGTTACCATCCAGCCTAGACGCACAGTTCGGGACCCCCTACCCGAGATCCGCCGGTTTTGACACCGACATGGGGCATGACTGCGGCACGCTCCAAGTTGTGGCTTAAACCACACTAGGGGCTTCCCGCTTTGTTATTTTTCTCTTGGACTTTAATCTCTGGAAACCTTGTCCGGCAGCATGATTGCCGAACACATGATGCAGCAACCAAGGAGGCAGAAAGTTACGTCACACCATGGAACTCCCAGGTGGATTACGATAACGAGTGAAATATTTGCTTTAATACTATTCGTCAGCTTGCCCTTGGAAGGGACATGTCAAACAATCCTACTTTTTGCTTATCACACTACTTGTATCATTCTGCTTTAACACATCTTTTTGAATAAACAATGCATAGCATTAAGACTATTATTGCATTCTTCCTTTTTATATATTTGTTCATTCATGACATCTAGCACCCGTACACTCTGGTACGGCCAATACGCTAGGGCTTATGCATACCCCATAATATGGCATGAGAAGTCCGAACATTTTTGACAGTGCGGCACCCCGACTTATAGCATTATATGCATTAGCTCCGAATCATGTCTTGGGTCACTCGTTGGATTTGCCCGGTGCTACCTCTTGAGCTTGCGCTGGTTTTCCCCGAAGAGGAAGGGATGATGCAGCAAAGTAGCGTAAGTATTTCCCTCAGTTTTTGAGAACCAAGGTATCAATCCAGTAGGAGGCCATCCTCAAGTCCCTCGTACCTGCACAAAATGATAGCTACTCGCAACCAACGTGATTAGGGGTTGTCAATCCCTTCACGATCACTTACGAGAGTGAGATCTGATAGATATAATATTTTTGGTATTTTTGGTATAAAGATGCAAAGTAAAAAGTAAAAGCAAAGTAAAAAAGCAAAACAAGATTAAAGTGATGGAGATTGATATGATGATAATAGACCCGGGGGCCATAGGTTTCACTAGTGGCTTCTCTCAAGAGCATAAGTGTCGGTGTCAAAACCGGCGGATCTCAGGTAGGGGGTCCCGAACTGTGCGTCAAGGCCGGATGGTAACAGGAGACAAGGGACACGATGTTTTTTACCCAGGTTCGGGCCCTCTCGATGGAGGTAATACCCTACTCCTGCTTGATTAATATTGATGATATGGGTAGTACAAGAGTAGATCTACCACGAGATCAAGGAGGCTAAACCCTAGAAGCTAGCCTATGGTATGATTTTTGTGTATGGAGTTGATTGCCTATGGACTACAACCCTCCGATTTATATAGACACCGGATAGGGTTAGGGTTACATAAAGTCGGTTACAATGGTAGGAGATCTTGAATATCCGCATCACCAAGCTTGCCTTCCACGCCAAGGAAAGTCCCATCCGGACACGGGACGAAGTCTTCAATCTTGTATCTTCATAGTCCAGGAGTCCGGCTGAAGGTATAGTCTGGCTACCCGAACACCCCCTAATCCAGGACTCCCTCAGTAGCCCCTGAACCAGGCTTCAATGACGACGAGTCCGGCGCGCAAATTGTCTTCAGCATTGCAAGGCGGGTTCCTCCTCCAAGTCCTTCGTAGAAGATTGTAAACACCAATAGTAGTGTCCGGTTCTGCAAAATAAGTTTCCACATATTGCCATAGAGAGAATAATATTGACACAAATCAAATTTGCCGACGTATTCCGCAGTGCGTCATCACACTACGGCCAAGTCCTTCACTCGAATTGTTTTTACTTTTCCACCTTAGCATGTTCTGCAAGGCGGTTTCCTTGGCATGTCTTGTCAAAGCAGAGATCGTGTACCCCCTTTTACGGGATTCTCATCAATACGGATGTGGGTAACCCTAACCGCACCATTTACCACGGCGCCTGGGAGGCAAGCGAGTTTTTTTAGGCAGGTGGGGATGCATAACCGCATCCGCCCATATAACGGGATAAGGATCCACCCTTTTTACCTACGCCTTCTTCCTCCCCTGCCTATCCATCTCCTGCGCACTCGAGCTCCAGCGCCCAAGCCCGCACTTCCCACCTCGACCTTCTCCAGCGATGTCCGGAGCAGGAGGCAAATGGAAGGTCTCCTACATCGCGGAGGGCGACGTAAAAAAGCTAAGGAAGGTCGGATACTTGTCCAAAGACATCGCGCACCGGCTTCCCGAGGAGGGGCAGATTCTCCCCACCCCAAGGCCCCATGAGAGGGTAGTATTCCTTCCCCCACTTCCTCCGCGGACTGGGTTTTCCACTTCACCCATTCGTCCGGGGGCTCATGTTCTACTACGGCCTGGATTTTCATGATCTGGCCCCGAACTTCATCCTCAACATCTCGGCGTTTATCATCGTGTGCGAGGCTTTCCTCCGCGTCCGCCCCCATTTCGGCCTCTGGCTCAAGACCTTCAACGTCAAGCCCAAGGTGGTGCGCGGCAGCCAGGCGGAGTGCGGAGGCGCCATGGCGGGCAAGATTGCCAACGTCCTGTGGTTCGAGGGCTCCTTCATAGAGACCCTAAAGGGGTGGCAAGCCAGGTGGTTTTACATCACCGAGCCACACGATCCGAACTGGACCGCACCCCCCGAGTTCCGATCCGGACCCCCCACGCGGCTTATGTCCTGGAAAGAGACGGGCCTGTCGTGGGGTGACGAAAAAGAGGTGACTGGATTGCAAACATGCATCCAGTCCCTGGTGAACAAGCCAATCCGGCTTGTTAATGTAATCCAGGTTATGCTCGTCCACCGGATCCTCCCGTGCCAACAACGGGATTTTAATCTGTGGGAGTTTGACCCGGCGCAGCACCAAACCCTCAGCAGGCTCTTCGACACGACGTACGAAGATGCCTGAAAGCTGCTATTCAAGGGTGCCAAGGCTCCCGCATCCGCTTCCGAGGACCACGGATACAGCTCGCAGCGTCACGCTGGCGAGGTAAGCTATCTTCACCTTTTTCAGGATGTTAAGCTTTTTTCATAGTTTGACTCTATGCGGGATCTAAACTCCCTTGCCTTTGAGAGGCTTGGCGGGCGATATCCGGACCGATTAACTGTCCGGCTCCGCTGCCCGAAGACCCAGCCCCAGCTCTACTAGCGAAGCTGCTGGCTCCGGCGCCTTATGTGGCTCCGAGACGCACTCCTCCCGTGGAGACGGGAAGGAGGAAAAAGAAACCTCTCCCCCTCTAGCGGGGGAAGGAAAGAAGAGGAAGGCCGCCCCAGTAGGGGGGCCGAAGGGTCCAAGAAGAGGAAAACCCCTCCGCCGGACTACGCCCCCGACGCCAACGAGGACGAAGAGGAGTGGCCGGACAGGGCCAGGCGTCCGGCGAAATCGTAAGTGTTCGGATACCAGAGTAACTCATGATATTCTTTTTGTTGCACAGCTTTCCCTAATGTCGAATATAATCATGCAGCCCGCCCCGGGCCGAACTCAACGAGTCGTCGAGCGGCTCCCTGGATTCATCGGATGTGAACTCAGTTCCGCCCGCTGCCTCCCCCCGCACTGCGGATGACGCCGAAGTGGCGTCGCAACGAGCTCCGGGGCAGGAGGAGGTGGTCCTGGAGGAGCCGCAAGGCGACCTCCCGGACTCCAGGAGTAAAGGGGACAAGACCCCCCAGGGCTCCAAGTCCGTCTTTATGCCGGACACCGCGCCAGAGTTTTCAATTGTTCCGGACTGCGGTAGGCAAACTCCTTCCAAGAGGAGCAAGTCTTCTGAGCCGGCGGCCTCCGTCCAACCGGAGGTGCCGGACAATCTGCTGGAGGTGCTTGACGGCGCCTCCATCGACGACGAGCACCGTACTATTATGAGTACGGTGATCCAGAAGGTTCAGTCCACCAAGAGCGGACTGAGTGAAGCTTGCGCTAGCCTCCTAACAGGCTTCGAAGTAAGTAAAAATATGTAAAAATATTACCGCATAGACAGTAGCCCCTGATGCTCTGTTTGGCGTTCGGAAAGAAAAGCCGAATAGAGGATCTATTAAATTTCGCAGGAGTCTAACAACAAAGAGTCAATATGCGTATGCAGGCTTCGCTGCTAGCCACCGCCGCACTAACTGCGGAGGTGGGTGCCCTGAAACAGGGACTCGAGCGGACCGAGCAAGAGCTAGGCCTTGCCAAGCGGCAGCTCAAGGAGAAAGAAGGTAAGAAATACCTTACAGAAAAAGGTGCCTATAGAGAGGCGTGATTGCAAAAAATAACAGGATTGTATTGCTTATTGTAGGGGCCACGACTGAGGTGGCGACCCTGAAGCAGGCGCTGTCCGGGGCCGAAAAGAAAGCGGCTGCGGAGCGCACCGAGCGAGAGAAACTTGGGGCTCAGGTCGGCGAGGTGCAGCAAGAGCTTCAGGCTCTCATGAAAAAACATGAGAATTTGGAGCTTGAGTCAAAGACCCAAGCGTCCGAGCTCGCGGCAGCCCTTGAGACTGCCAAGTCTGCCAAGGCCGAAGCCCAAAAGGCCCTCCAAGAGTTGGAGGAGATGAAGAAGATAGCAGCGGGTAAGGCATTCTTCATGCAAAGCAGAAATATAAAAGTAAACTACTTGTTACTTACCCGAATCCGGAGTTCTCCAGGGGCATTCGCAGATCTTCCCCGCAGCGTATCCGACGCCGTCGCATTCTACCGAGCTGAAGAGGGCAGCTCGACGGAGAAGGTGTTCTGGTCTCAGTATGCTGAGGCCGGACACCCTGTGCCCTTGAGCGACCAGCTGAAACAGCTGGTCGAGCTCCACAAGGCGGCTGAACAGGCCATGAAGGGCTTCATAGTTCGGCTGTGGCCCGGAGAGGCCCTGCCTGGGAGCTACTTCGGGCTGGTGCGGCGGCTGGTGGAGGCCTGTCCAAGGCTCGAGGTCATCAAGCGCTCCGTCTGCATCGAAGGTGCCCGTCGGGCCCTTGCCCGTGCAAAGGTGCACTGGGGTAAGCTGGACGGTGAGAACCTTGTGAAGGACGGGCCGCCGCCGGGGAAGGACCATCGCAAGCCCGAGAACTATTACAAGGATGTTCTTGCCGGTGCCCGCCTTGTGGCGGATGAATGTACCAAGGATGTAATTTTTGAATAAACTCGCTTGTTTTTATCCTGTGCGCTGAAAACTTGTTCATAGGCGCTTAAGCAATGCTTGTTGAATTTAAAATATTATTTTCTGTGCGGCCGTTTATCAAAAAATTGAGAGATGGCCAGTCATCGGCTTCTGCCCCCATGCCACTAGTGATGGGGTGTTCGGGATAAACCTGAGCGCTCTTTTTCCCATGGTTGGGTCCTTCGAGGGAGGCTCTCAGCACAACGAACCAGGCAATCGGACTATAATGCTTGAACACTCTCACTTAGCCATAGAACTTTATAATTTTAAATTTCGGCGAAGCCCCTAGTTCGGAAGACCGAGTTCGGGGCGCTATCCACGCCTTGGCTGGACAAAATCCGGCTCCTCGCTCGAAGCGGCATAAGTCTTTAGGGACTCGAAAAACCTCTCGAACAGCGACCGGTCTCTCGCCTCATCATGACAGTCAGTTTTAGCTTTCTCCACTGAGGTGCTCAACCGGGGCACAATCGCAGTGGTTCTCCTAGTGCTACCTTAGCCGATATAGCGGAACGTAAGGCACCAAAACATAGGAGCCGGGCAAACCCAACTATTGACCCAAATCATGATTCGGAGCCGATGCATATAGTGCTATAAGTTCGGGGTGCCGCACTTGTGAAAGTGTACGGACTTCTCACACCATATTAAAGGGTACTGAAGCCCCTGGCGTACTTGCCGTACCACAGTGTACGGGTGCAACATGTCATTAATGAACATATATAAAAGAGAGTAATGCAGAAAATAGACAAAAGCTATGCATTGTTTATAGAGAGGCTATTTATCAAAGCCGAACGATACAAGAAGTGTGATAAGCAAAAAGATATTTGGACTATTCAGTATGTCCTGACCAGGGGCAGGCCGCGGAATTGTATTTAAAACAGGTATACCGCTCGTAACAGAGACCACCGGGGAGTTCCATAATGTGGCATGGTTTGTCTGCCTCCCTGGATCTTGCATCGTTTGTGCGGCAGTCGAATTGCCGAACAGGTCGTCCGAAGTAAGGAGTCCTGAAAGTAAGAAAAAAAAAGAATCCGGCAGCCCCTAGTACGTTTTAAGCCGTATTTTGGGCGTGCCGTTATTGTGCCCCTTTCCCTGTGCCCATGGTATTTCAAGGGCGTAGTTATGTACGCGAGGTACTGATTTTGCTATGTCGCGAAAGCTGGGGTTGGGGCCGCATTTCTATGCTTGCTCAGAGTGTGCCAGGCGGTCATGCTGTGGGTTACTCCGGGCGCGCTTGGCAGTGTCTGGCTTTTTAATGGCCGGACTGGAGAATTGCATGAGAAGGCTACTTTGTACCTCCACTACGAGAGCCGCCGTATGCTCCTCCGTACGGAGGGAGCGTTCGGTGTTTCCGTTGACCGTAATTACTCCTCGGGGGCCTGGCATCTTGAGCTTGAGATATGCGTAGTGCGGCACCGCATTGAACTTTGTGAATGCGGTTCGTCCGAGCAGGGCGTGGTAGCCATTGCGAAACGGGACTATATCGAAGATTAACTCTCCGCTTCAGAAATTGTCCGGGGATCCGAAGACCACGTCAAGTGTTACTGAGCCTGTACAGTTGGCTTCTACACCTGGTATAACGCCTTTAAAGGTCGTTCTTGTGGGCTTAATCCTTGAGGGATATATGCCCATTTTCCACACTGTATCCTGATAAAGCAGGTTCAGGCTACTGCCGCTGTCCATGAGGACTCTTGTGAGATGAAATCCGTCGATGATTGGGTCGAGAACCAATGCGGCGAAGCCGCCGTGATGGATGCTAGTGGGATGGTCCCTTCGATCAAAAGTGATCGGGCAGGAGGACCATGGGTTGAACTTTGGGGCGACTGGCTCTATCGCGTATACGTCCCGTAGCGCACGCTTCCGCTCCCGCTTGGGAATGTGGGTTGCGTATATCATGTTCACCGTCCGCACTTGTGGGGGAAAGCCCTTCTGTCCATTGTTGTTCGGCGGCTTGGGCTCCTCATCGTCGCTGTGCAGCCCCTTGTCTCTGTTTTCGGCCCTTAACTTGCATGCCTGCTTGAACACCCAACAATCCCTGTTAGTGTGATTGGCTAGCCTTTCGGGGGTGCCATGTATCTGGTACAAGCGATCGAGTATTCGGTCCAAACTGGACGGGCCCTGAGTATTCTTTTTGAATGGCTTTTTCCGCTGACCGGATTTATAGCCTTTGAATCCGGCATTGACTGCCGTGTCTTCATTGTTGTCGCTGTTAACGCGGCGTTTTTGCTTATTTCGACGTGTCCTACCACTTTTGTCCTTGGTATCTGAATTACCAGGGTTCTTTGATAAGTTGTTACTGCGAGCTAGCCAGCTGTCTTCTCCCGCGCAAAACCGGGTCATGAGTGTTGTGAGGGCTGCCATGGATTTCGGCTTTTCCTGTCCCAGGTGCCGGGCAAGCCACTCGTCGTGGATGTTATGCTTGAAGGCTGCTAGGGCCTCTGCGTCCGGACAGTCGACTATCTGGTTTTTCTTTGTTAGGAACCGTGTCCAGAATTGTCTGGCCGATTCTTCTGGCTGCTGAATTATGTGGCTTAAGTCGTCGGCATCCGGCGGTCGCACGTAAGTGCCCTGGAAGTTGTCGAGGAATGCGGCTTCCAGGTCCTCCCAAGAACCGATTGAGTCTGCTGGCAAGCTGTTAAGCCAATGCCAGGCCGGTCCTTTAAGTTTGAGCGGGAGGTATTTGATGGCGTGTAGATCATCGCCGCGTGCCATGTGGATGTGAAGGAGGTAATCCTCGATCCATACCGTCGGATCTGTTGTGCCATCGTATGATTCGATGTTTACGGGTTTGAAACCCTCTGGGATTTTATGATCCATTACTTCATTCGTCAAGCATAGCGGGTGTGCGGCGCCTCTGTACTGGGCTATATCATGACGCAGCTCGGAAGAGCTATCTCTATTGTGTTCGTCCCGGCCGGATTTGTTGTATCCGGAGTGAAGATCATTGCCACATGCCATAGGGCGCCTGCGCGATCCGTAGATCGATCTTGTTTGTCTGGCCTTATCCTCCAGTATGTCTCGCAGGTCGGGCGCATTTTCCCGTGCCTTAATTGAGCGGCGTTGGGGCATGGCTTGGGTGGAGGGCCGAGAGGCCTCTCTGTCACGGCCGCGAGGTGGCCGGTCTGCCATGTCATGCGCTGGTGATGTAGGTGCTTCCTCCTCTAATCGGGGTAGTGGCCTGCGCTTCGGGTAACTCCTGGGGGGGCATTCGAGTTCATACTCTTCGGCCGCAAGGACTTCAGTCCATCTGTCAGCTAGCAAATCTTGGGCAGCTCTAAGCTGTTGCTGCTTTTTCTTGAGGCTGCTTGCCGTGGCTAAAAGCATGCGTTGAAAACGCTCTTGTTCGGCGGGGTCTGATGGTATGATGAATTCGTCGTCATCGAGGCTTGCCTCATCTTCGGAGGGAGGCGTATAGTTATCATCCTCGACCTCTCGGTCTGCCGCTCTCTCATGAGGGCTGGCTTCTCCATCTTCCTGTGCCGAATCTTGCTGAGGTGGGTGTTCTTCGGCGCTATCCGGGGTAGTATTATCTCCCGTGCCGGAATCACCATTTTTGCTTTGGCGGGATTTAGAGCGGCGCCGCTGACGCCGGCGCTTTTGCTGTTTCTTGGGGGCGTCATCCCCCACTGTTCCATCGCCATCTCCATCTTTTGGAGTATCCACCATATATATGTCATATGACGAGGTGGCCTTCCAGCGCCCTACAGGTGCTGGTTCTTGTTCGTCTCCTACATCGTCGTCCATGCCGTCGATGTCTTCGGAGCTAAAGTCAAGCATGTCGGTTAGATCGTCGACGGTGGCTACAAAGTGGGTGGTGGGTGGGTTTTGAATTTCTTCATCGTCCGTATCCCAACCTCGCTGACCGTAGTCCGGCCAGGGCTCTCCTGATAAAGAGAGAGACTTAAGAGAATTCAGGACGTCGCCAAAAGGCGAATGCTGAAAGATGTCTGCGGCAGTGAACTCCATTATCGGCGCCCAATCGGATTCGATTGGCAGGGGCGCGGGGGGTTCGGAGTCCGGGGAGGAGTCCGGATCCTTGGAGTCACGGGTCATGCAGAGTGCGGGGCTAGCGTTCGGCTCGATCGCCTCTGAGATCGCAGCCCCTGAGGCAGCGTCCAACCGCTGATCCTCGATCGACACAGTAGGCTCTGAATCAATGGTCGAAACCGATGCGTGTGCGGCCTCCAAGGCGCTGTTCGGCGGCAGAGCTATATCATGCCCATCGAGACAGTGCGGCGCGCTTGGCTGTGGCTCAAATCCGTCGAAGACTAAGTCCCCGTGAATGTCAGCCGTGTAGTTTAGGCTTCCAAACCTGACTTGATGGCCAGGGGCGTACCTTTCGATCTGCTCCAGGTGGCCGAGCGAATTGGCCCGCAGAGCGAAGCCGCCGAAGACGAAGATCTATCCAGGGAGAAAAGTCTCACCCTGGACCGTATCGTTGTTGATGATCAAAGGAGCCATCGGGCCTAAAGGCACGACACAAAGGAACTCTCAATGAAAGCACCAATGTCGGTGTCAAAACCGGTGGATCTCGGGTAGGGGGTCCCGAACTGTGCGTCAAGGCCGGATGGTAACAGGAGACAAGGGACACGATGTTTTTTACCCAGGTTCGGGCCCTCTCGATGGAGGTAATACCCTACTCCTGCTTGATTAATATTGATGATATGGGTAGTACAAGAGTAGATCTACCACGAGATCAAGGAGGCTAAACCCTAGAAGCTAGCCTATGGTATGATTGTTGTGTATGGAGTTGATTGCCTACGGACTACAACCCTTCGGTTTATATAGACACCGGATAGGGTTAGGGTTACATAAAGTCAGTTACAATGGTAGGAGATCTTGAATATCCGCATCGCCAAGCTTGCCTTCCACGCCAAGGAAAGTCCCATTCGGACACGGGACGAAGTCTTCAATCTTGTATCTTCATAGTCCAGGAGTCCGGCTGAAGGTATAGTCCGGCTACCCGAGCACCCCCTAATCCAGGACTCCCTCAATAAGTATTCTACGGTGGGTGAACAAATTACTGTTGAGCAATTGACAGAATTGAGCATAGTTATGAGAATATCTAGGCATGATCATGTATATAGGCATCATGTCCGTGACAAGTAGACCGAAACGATTATGCATCTACTACTATTACTCCACTCATCGACCGCTATCCAGCATGCATCTAGAGTATTAAGTTAAAAACAGAGTAACGCCTTAAGCAAGATGACATGATGTAGAGAGATAAATTCATGCAATATGAAATAAACCCCATCTTGTTATCCTCGATGGCAATGATGCAATACGTGCCTTGTTGCCCCTTCTGTCACTAGGAAAGGACACCGCAAGATCGAACCCAAAGCTAAGCACTTCACCCATGGCAAGAACTACCAATCTAGTTGGCCAAACCAAACGGATAATTTGAATAGACTTGCAAAGATAACCAATCATGCTTAAAAGAATTCAGAGAAGATTCAAATATTATTCATAGATAGACTTGATCATAAACCCACAATTCATCGATCTCAACAAACACACTGCAAAAAGAAGTTTGCATCGAATAGATCTCCACAAGAGAGTGGGAGAACTTTGTATTGAAATCCAAAAAGAGAGAAGAAGCCATCTAGCTACTAACTATGGACGCGAAGGTCTGAGGTAAACTACTCACACTTCATCGGAGAGGCTATGATGATGTAGAAGCCCTCCATGATGACGGCCCTCTCCGGCGGAGCTCCAGAACAGGCCCCTAGATGGGATCTCGTGGATACAGAAAGTTGTGGCGGTGGAATTAGGTTTTTTGGCTCCGTCTCTGTTTGTTTGGGGGTACGTAGGTATATATAGGAGGAAGGAGTACATCGGTGGAGCATCGAGGGGCCCACGAGGCAGGGGGCGCGCCCTAGGGGGGCGCGCCCCCCACCCTCGTGACCGCCTCTTTGACACCTTGGAGTAGGGTCCAAGTCTCCTGGATCACGTTCGGTGAGAAAATCATGTTCCCGAAGGTTTTATTCCGTTTGGAATCCGTTTGATATTCCGTTTCTTCGAAACACTGAAATAGGCAAAAAAAATAGCAATTCTGGGCTGGGCCTCCGGTTAATAGGTTAGTCCCAAAAATAATATAAAAGTGGAAAATAAAGCCCAATATAGTCCAAAACAGTAGATAATATAGCATGGAGCAATCAAAAATTATAGATACGTTGGAGACGTATCACCCGGCTCCCTTGTTTTGGTACCTTACGTTCCGCTATATCAGCTAAGGTAGCACTGGGAGAACTACTGCGATTGTGCCCCGGTTCTGCTGGGCTAAGCACCTCAGTAGAGAAAGCTAAAACTGGCTATCACAATAAGGCGAGAGACTGGTCGCTGTTCGAGAGGTTTCAAGTCCCTAAAGACTTATGCCTCTTAGAGCAAGGAGTCGGCCCTGTCCGGCTTAAGGCGTGTATCGCGCCCCGAATTCGGCCTTCCGAATACTAGGGGCTTCGCCGAAATTTAAAATTATAGAATTCTATGGCTAAGTGAGAGTGATAACGCATTATGGTCTGATTGCCTTGTTCGTTGTGCTGAGCACCTCCCTTGAAGGACCCAACAATGGGAACAAGAGTGCTCAGGTTTATCCCGAACACCTCGGCACTCGTGGCGTGGGGCAGAAGCCGACGACTAGACATCTCTCAGATTTGATAAACAACCGAACAGAAGGTAATATTTTAAATTCAGACAAGCGTTGAATAGCGCATATGAACAAGTTTTCATATTACAGGATTACACGAGCAAGTTCATTCAAATATTACATCTTTTGCACACTCGTCCGCTACGAGACGGGCACCCTTCAGGACACGCTCATAGTACATCTCGGGGTGGCGATGCTCCTTGTCCTGCGGCGGCCCTTCCTTCACCAGCTTCACGGCGTCCATCTTGGCCCATTGCACCTTCACACGAGCGAAAGCCGGGCGTGCACCTTTGATGCAGACGGACCACTTGATGACTTCCAGCCGTCGGCAGGCATCCACAAGCTGCCTCACCAGGCTGAAGTAGCTGTTGGGAACGGCGCCACCAGGCCACATCCGGACTATAAATCCCTTCATGGCCTGTTCGGCCGCCTTGTGGAGCTCAACCAGTTGCTTCAGCTGGTCGCTCAGAGGCATCGGGTGTTCGGTCCCAGTATACTGAGACTAGAACAGCTTCTCCGTTGAGCTTCCCTCCTCGGCCTAGTAAAACTGTGCGGCATCCGGCACGCTGTGGGGCAAATCTGCGAATGCTCCTGGAGAGCTCCGGATTCGGGTAAGTGACAAGTAATTTACTTTCACATGCTTGCTTTGCATATAGAATGCCTTACCTGCCGCTATCTTCTTCATCGCATCAATCTCCTGGAGGGCCTTTTGGGCTTCGGCCTTGGAACTCTTTGCACTCTCAAGGGCCGTGGCAAGCTCGGACTCTCGCGTCTTCAAGTCAAGCTCCAACGCCCCGTGCTTCGTCTCGAGAGCGTGGAGCTCTTGCTGCACCTTGCCCACCTGTGCCTCATGCCTTTCCCGCTCGGTGCGCTCCTTGGCCGCTTTGTTTTCGGCCTCGGATAGCGCTTGCTTCAGGGTCCCCACCTTGGTCATGGCCCCTGGCAAATTTACGATGATCCTGTAATTTTGCAATCGCATTCTTTATATATATATATATATATATATATATATATATATATATCCATAGACTAGGTACTACTTACCTTTGTTCTCCTCGAGCTGCCTCTTGGCAAGGCTGAGCTCTTCCTTGGACCCTTCAAGGCCCTGCTTCAGTGCGGCGACCTCCACAGTCAGTGTGGCAGAGGCCAGCAGCGAAGCCTGCATACGCATATAGACATATTTATATTAGACTCATGCGATATTGTTTGATCCTCTATTCGGTTTTTCTTTGTGAACACCGAACAGAGTATCAGGGGCTACTGTCTATGCGGTAATACTTTTCCTATATTTCAAATACTTATCTCAAAGCTTGTTAGAACGCTGACACAGGCTTCAGTCAGTCCGCTCTTGGCGGACTGAACCTTCCGAACCACCACACTCATTATAGTGTGGTGCTCTTCGTTGATGGAAGCGCTGCGAAGCGCTCCCAGCAGATTGTCCGGTGCCTCTGGATGGATAGAGGTCACCGGCACAGGCGTCTTGCCCCTTTTGGAAGGAGGCCGCCTGCCTGAGTCCGGAACCATTGGAGGTTTCGACGCGGTGTTCGGCTGAGGGGCGAACTCGGAGCCCTCGGGAGCCTTGCTCCCTCTGCTCCCGAATCCGGAAGGTCGCCTCGAGGCGCCTCCGGGACTGTCTCCCCTCGACCCGGTGCCTCTTGAGACAATACCCCAGCGTTGTCCGTAGGGCAAGGGGAAGTGGCGGTCGGAAGTGGATCGCTATCCATATCCGACGAGCCTAGGGAGCCGTCCGGCGATACGTCGATACGGGCTCGTGGCGGTCTGCATAATCATAATTCGGCGTTAGGAGAAGCAGTGCGACAAAGGTATGCTATGAATTACTCTAGCATCCGAATACTTACGACTTCGCCAGGGGCTTGGCCCTGAGCAGCCACTCGTCTTCGCCTTCGGCGGCGGTGGTGGAGTAGTCCGGAAGGAGAGTCCTTCCCTTCTTGGACACTTCGCCCCCCCCCCCCGGTTGGGGCGGCCTTCCTTTTCTTGTCTCCCCCGACTGGAGGGGGAGCATCTTCATCTTCCTCCTCGTCTTCGGGGGAGGAGTGCGTCGCAGAGTTATCGGATGATGAGTCCGATAACACCTGGCGTCGGGAACTCTTTCGGGTTCCCTTGGCCTTCTTGGTATTCTCCGGCACCTTGTAAGGAGCCAGAGTTAGCATCTCCGTCAGGAGAGCGTCCGTAGTGTCTTCAGGCAGAGGGGTCGGACAGTTAATCTGCCCCGACGTCTCCACCCAGTCCTGTCAAAAGCATGGAGCTCAGACCCCGCACATGATTAAGCTAGGGGAAATAAAATATCCTACCGGATGTATAGAACTCACCGAATGCGCTGGGCGCTTCGCGCTTAGCCCGCGGTCCTTAGTGAGAGAGGGAGGGACCTCGGCGCCCTTGAACAGCACCCTCCAGACGTCCTTGTGCGTCGTGTCGAAGAGCTCGCTCAGAGTCTGGTGCTGGGCCGGGTCGAACTCCCACAAATTGAAGTCCCGTTGTTGACACGGGAGGATCCGGCGGATGAGCATGACCTGGACTATGTTGACAAGCTTGAGCTTTTTGCTTGCCATATTCCGGATACACTTCTGGAGTCCGTCCAGCTCCACCGATGAACCCCAGGACAGGCCCTTCTCTTTCCAGGAGGTGAGCCGCATGGGGATTCCGGATCGAAACTCAGGGGCCGCCACCCAGTTGGTGTCGCGCGGCTTGGTGATGTAGAACCATGCCGATTGCCACCCCTTTATGGTCTCCACGAAGGAGCCTTCGAGCCATATAACATTGGGCATCTTGCCCACCATGGCTCCGCCGCATTCTGCTTGTTGGCCTCCCACCACCTTCGGCTTGATATTGAAGGTCATCAGCCACAAACCAAGTGGGGCCGGATGCGGAGGAAAGCCTCACACACGACGATGAACGCCGAAATGTTGAGGATGAAGTTCGGGGCCAGATCATGGAAGTCCAACCCGTAGTAGAACATGAGACCACGGACGAATGGATGGAGGGGAAACCCCAGTCCACGGAGGAAGTGGTGGAGGAAAACTACCCTCTCGTGAGGTTCCGGGGTAGGGACGTCTGCCCCGCGGCGGGCAGCCGATGCGCGATATTCGCGGCTAAGTATCCGGCTCCGTGCAGCTTCTTGATGTGTCCCTCTATAAAGGAGGAAGCCATCCACTTGCCTCCCGCTCCGGACATGTTTGGAGAAGGTTGAGGAGAAGGATGTGGACTTGGGCGTTGGAGCTCGAGTGCGCAAGAATGAATGAGCAAGGAGGAAGAAGGCGTGGGTAGAAAAAGGTTAAACCTTGTCCCTTTATAAGGGCGGCCGAAACTATGCGCCCCCACTAGCCTGGTAAAACTCGCTTATCCCCCAAGCGTCGTAATCGATGGCGCGGTTGGGTTACCCACGCCCGTATTGATGAGAATCTCGTAATAAGGGGGACACGATCTCTGCTTTGACAAGACGTGTTAAGAAACTGCCTCGCGCTATGTGCGGGGCTAGTTAAAGGAAACGGTTCGAATAATCACCGGGCCATGGCATAATATCATGTTGCCAAAATGTGTCAGCAGATTAGATTTTTGGAAATATTATTCTCTCTACGATGGTATGTGGAACTTATTTTGCAGGGTCGGACACTATCCTTGTATTCAAATTCTTCCATGGTGTATTCGGAGGAGGAACCCGCCTTGCAATGCCGAAGACAATACTGCGCGCCGGACACATTGTCATTGAAGCCTGGTTCAGGGCTACTGAGGGAGTCCTGGATTAGGGGCTCTCCGGATAGCCGGACTATATCTTTTGGCCGGACTGTTGGAATATGAAGATACAAGATTGAAGACTTCGTCTCGTGTCCGGATGGAACTCTACTTGGCGTGGAAGGCAAGCTAGGCAATACGGATATGTATATCTCCTCCTTTGTAACCGACCTTGTGTAACCCTAGCCCCCTCCGGTGTCTATATAAACCGGAGGGTTTTAGTCCGTAGGACAACAGACAATCATACCATATGCTAGCTTCTAGGGTTTAGCCTCTCCGATCTCGTGGTAGATCAACTCTTGTAATACTCATATCATCAAGAATAAATCAAGCAGTATGTAGTGTTTTACCTCCATCAAGAGGGCCCGAACCTGGGTAAAACATCGTGTTCCCTGCCTCCTGTTACCATCCGCCTTAGACGCATAGTTCGGGAACCCCTACCCGAGATCTGCCGGTTTTGACACCGACACTAACCATAGCATGAAACATATGGATCCAAATCAGCCGCTTATGAAGCAACGCATAAACTAGGGTTTAAGCTTTTGTCACTCTAGCAACCCATCATCAACTTATTACTTCCCAATGCCTTCCTCTAGGCCCAAATAATGGTGAAGTTTTATGTAGTCGACGTTCACATAACACCACTAGAAGAGAGACAACATACATCTCATCAAAATATCGAACGAATACCAAATTCACGTGACTACTAATAGCAAGACTTCTCCCATGTCCTCAAGAACAAACGTAACTACTCACAAAGCATAATCATGTTCATAATCAGAGGGGTATTAATATGCATATAGGATCTGAACATATGATCTTCCACCAAATAAACCAACTAGCATCAACTACAAGGAGTAATTAACATTACTACCAACCTACTAGTACCAATCCCGGACTTGGAGACAAGAATTGGATACAAGAGATGAACTAGGGTTTTGAGAGGAGATGGTGCTGGTGAAGATGTTGATTGAGATTTCCCTCTCCCGATGAGAGGAGCGTTGGTGATGACGATGGCGATGATTTCCCCCTCCCAGAGGGAAGTTTCCCCGGCAGAACAGCTCTGCCAAAGCCCTAGATTGGATCCGCCAAGGTTCCGCCTCGTGGCGGCGGAGTTTCGTCTGAGGAGATGGCTTATGATTTTTTCCTCATCGAAAGACTCCATATAGCAGAAGATGGCCATCGGAGGGCCACCAGGGAGCCCACGAGGTAGGGGGCACGCCCAGGGGGTAGGGTGCGCCCCCCACCCTCGTGGGCAGGGTGTGGCCCCCATGGTGAACTTCTTGCGCTCAGTATTTTTTATATATTCTGAAAACATCTTTCGTGAAGTTTCAGGACTTTTGGAGCTGTGCAGAAGAGGTCTCTAATATTTGCTCCTTTTCCAGCCCAGAATCCCAGCTGCCGGCATTCTCCCTCTTTATGTAAACCTTGTAAAATAACAGAGAATAGGCATAAGTATTGTGACATAATGTGTAATAACATCCCATAATGCAAAAAATATCGATATAAAAGTATGATGCAAAATGGACGTATCACATACCAAGAACGAGGGGCTTGTTCGAGGCCATACAATGCCTTGTTGAGCTTGTAAACCATATCAGGATGTTTTGGATCTTCAAAACCAGGAGGTTGTGCAACATACACTTCTTCTTCAATCTTGCCATTGAGAAAGGCACTCTTCACATCCATTTGATTCAGAATGATGTTATGATGATTTGCATAGGCTAGCAGTATGTGTATAGCTTCAAGCCTAGCCACAGGAGCAAATGTTTCATCGAAGTCAATTCCTTCAACTTGAGTGTATCCTCGAGCAACGAGACGAGCCTTGTTTCTGACAACTTGACCATGCTCATCTTGCTTGTTGTGATATATCCATTTAGTGCCTATGATATTGTGTTTACGAGGATCAGGATGCTTGACCAGTTCCCATACATTATTCAGCTCGAACTGTTGAAGCTCTTCTTGCATAGCTTGAATCCATTCAGGTTCCATGAAGGCTTCATCAACTTTCTTGGGTTCAGATATTGAGACAAATGCAAAGTGCCCACAAAAATTTGCTAGTTGTGTTTCCCTTGAACGAGTGAGTGGGCCAGGTGCATTGATGCTATCAATTATCTTCTCAATATGTACTTCATTTGCAACACGAGGATGAACTGGACGAAGATTTTGCTCTTGTTGATCATTGTCATCGTTTGAAGGATTGTCTTCAGGCTGAGCATTGTCTTCAGGTTGATTAGGTGAAGAAATGATAAGTTCCTCTTCAGGTTGTACTTCAGACGGTATGATTTCTCTTGTTCCCATAGGCTTGATGGATTCACTGGGTGGAATTTCATCTAGCACATTTGGCAGGTGCTCTCTTTGCAAGCCGTTAGTCTCATCGAACCACACATCCACACTTTCAACCACTTTATAGTGAAAGAGGTTGAAGACTCTGTAGGAGTGCGAATCCTTTCTGTAACCAAGCATAAAACCTTCATGTGCTTTTGGTGCAAATTTTGAAGTGTGATGTGGATCCTTAATCCAGCACCTAGCACCAAATACTGTGAAGTAACTGACATTTGGCTTCTTACCAGTGAGGAGTTCATAGGATGTTTTCTTGAGAAGCTTGTGAAGATAAACACGGTTGATGACATGGCATGCAGTATCAATAGCTTCAGGCCAGAACTTTCTTGGTGTCTTGTATTCATCGGGCATCGTTCGAGCCATCTCAATGAGTGTTCTGTTCTTGCGTTCCATGATGCCATTCTGCTGCGGCGTGTACGGACCTGAGAACTCATGAGTGATGTCCAATGTATCAAGATAAGTGTCGACGCCGGTGTTCTTGAATTTAGTGCCATTGTCACTTCTGATGTGCTTGATCTTGACGCCATAGTTGTTCATGGCTCGATTGGCGAAGCATCTGAAGACATCCTGCACTTCAGTCTTGTAGAGGATTATATGTACCCATGTATATCTTGAATAATCATCAACAATGACAAAGCCATAGAGACAAGCAGTAGTACTAAGGGTAGAGTAGTGAGTAGGGCCGAAGAGGTCCATGTGTAGCAGTTCGAAGGGTTAAGTCGTTGTCATGATTGTCTTCGAGGGATGCTTGGCCCTCGTCATCTTTCCGGCTTCGCAGGCACCGCATAAGTGATCCTTCTTGAACTTGACGCCCTCGATGCCTATGACGTGCTTCTTCTTCGTAGGAGTATGCAAGTTCCTCATGCCAGCATGCCCTAGCCTCTGCTGCCAGAGCCAGCACTCTGAAGCTTTTGCAAGAAGACATACGGCAAGCTGTGGTCCTGCTGAGAAATCTACCATGTACAAATCATCTTTCCGATACCCTTCAAAGACTAGAGACTTGTCAGATTCCATTAGAACAAGGCAACGATATTTTCCAAATATCACAATCATGTTCAAGTCGTAAAGCATTGAGACAAACATTAAGTTGAAACCAAGGGATTCGACAAGCATCACTTTATCCATGTGCTGATCCTTTGAGATTGCAACTCTACCTAGACCCAATACCTTGCTTTTACCAGTGTCAGCAAATGTGATGTGACTTTTGTCAGATGGACGTAAGGTTGAGTCCATGAGAAGACTTCGTTCGCCAGTCATGTGATTAGTACATCCACTATCAATAATCCATTCTGAAGCAGCTGGTGTCATACCCTACAGTGCAGTTAGGGGGATAGGCTTCACGAAGAGCATTGTGAAGCATAAACATTTGACGAGCAAGTGGATTATGAAAGCTTAGATCGAGGTTAGGACTGATAGGACAAATAGCAAGCGACTCAGGAACAAAATACATAATAAGACCATTTTGGGCATTTGATCTTGCGCCCTACAAGATGTTTTAGGTCCCCAGCAATAGCTTCAGACGCATTTGATTTTCGGCTGGAGACCTTTCCCTGCAAAAGAGAGTTAAGCTTTCTTAGCCACCCACATCTTCAAGGGTGGCTTCGAAGCAATGAGTCTAAGTGCAGCATCTAAGAACTTTGGCTTTGAAGCCCTGGCAAATAGTTTTGCAGGAGGTGAATAATACTCATAGGAATAAGCAGAGTAGTTCTTGGTCTTATGAACATGGCGGTTCAATGAAACACGCTCATATTCATAGGCATGGGTATGATTTCCCTGCAAAACATTTGTGTTAGTGCGACTCAGGTGAGTCCTCTGTCTGTATGAAGCCTTTGGACCATATGAATCATGTGGTCTGGGGTTTGTCTTCTTCCCTTGTGGTGTCATGACAACATTCACAGGAAGATTCTCCAGACACCTTTTGGGCACCCATACTTTCTTCATAGGTGGCCCATTCCTGCAGTTAGTACCAATATACCTGGCAAACACTTCACCATTTTGATTCTTAAATAGTTTATAGTTTGCATCAAAGGATTCATCAATGACAATAGGATTAGCACAAGTGAAGCCAGATAGGGTGGATGGATCCACTGAAGGTTCCTTTGTAGCAACCCATGTGGTTTTGGGGTACTGCTCAGGTTTCCAGTAAGAGCCATTAGCATTCATTTTCCTTTCGAACCCAACACCCTCTTTCCTAGGGTTTCGGTTCAGAAACTACCTTTTGAGGACATCACATAGTGTCTGATGCCCTTTGAGACTTTTGGACATCCCTGTTTCAAGCAATGTCTTCAACCTAGCATTTTCATCAGCAATAGCAGTGGCATCCTCAGCAGAGGGGCTAGTTACCACATCAACAGTTGAAGATATTGCAATAGTAGCAGCAGTAGAACATTCAGCAACAGAAGTAGCGTTATCACGCTCAAGGCATTTAAGACATGGTGGTTCAAATCCTTCCTGAGCGGGACTGATCTGTTCAGCGTGAAGTGGCTCGTTTTCCTTTTGAAGATCTTCATGAACCGCTCTTAATTTCTCAAGTTCTTGCTTCCTTTGAAGATAATCATAGGAAAGCTTTTCATGAGTTGTTGAGAGCGTTTCATGACGACTTTCAAGTTCCTCATACTTAACATGAAGATTTTTTATGTCTTCAATTAAGGACTAAGATCGAGTCATTTCAGCGTCCAACAGGTCATCGCTTTTGTCTAACAGTTTTTGAATATGTTCCATAGCTTTCTGTTGTTCAGTTGCAATTTTAGCAAGTGTTTTGTAGCTGGGTTTGGAACCACAATCAGAGTCATCTTCACTGGATGTTTGATAGTGAGCATTGCATGAGTTTACCTTGGCACCGCGTCCCATGAAGCAATAGGTGGGAGCGGAGTTGTCCTTGTCATTAGCATCGGCGTCGGTGACGAAGTCATTGTCTTCAGTGTTGAAGATGGACTTGAAAACGTAGGTTGTAGCCAGACTTGCAACGCCAGAATCGGACTCCTCCTCAGACTCCACCTCCGCCTCCTCAGAAGCAGACTCCTCCTCTGAATCCATTTCCTTTCCAACAAACGCACGAGCCTTGCCAGATGAGCACTTCTTGTGTGATGAAGACTTTGAGGAAGACTTGGAAGAAGGCTTTGAGTATTTCTTCTTCTTCTTATCGTCAGAATCATATTCCTTGCTCTTCTTCTTCTTGTTGTTCTCATTGTCCCACTGCGGACACTCAGAGATGTAGTGACCAAGTTTCTTGCACTTGTGGCATGTTCTCTTCTTGTAGTCATGAGTAGAAGCTTCATCATTCCTTGAGCTGGATCATGAAGACTTTCTAAAGCCTTTCTTCTTGGTGAATTTCTGGAACTTCTTCACAAGCATAGCAAGTTCCTTTCCAATGTCATCAGGATCATCAGAACTGCAGTCAGATTCTTCTTCAGATGAGGAAACAGCTTTTGCCTTCAAGGCGCGAGTTCGGCCATAGTTGGGACCGTAGATATCTCTTTTCTCAGAAAGCTGAAACTCATGTGTGTTGAGCCTTTCAAGTATGTCAGACGGATCGAGTGTCTTGAAGTCAGGGCGTTCTTGAATCATCAGGGCTAGGGTGTCAAACGAGCTATGAAGTGATCTCAGGAGTGTCTTGACGATTTCATGCTTGGTGATCTCAGTAGCGCCGAGAGCTCAAAGCTCATTTGTGATGTCAGTGAGGCGATCAAACGTGAGTTGAACATTCTCATTATCGTTTCTCTTGAAGCAGTTGAAGAGGTTGCGAAGGACACTGATCCTTTGATCTCTCTGGGTTGAGACGCCTTCGTTGACCTTGGAGAGCCAGTCCCAGACTAGCTTTGATGTTTCCAGAGCACTCACACGGACATACTGCCCTTTGGTTAGATGACCACAGATGATGTTCTTGGCAGTGGAATCCAGTTGAACGAACTCCTTGATATCAGCAGCGGTGACACCTTCACCAGCCTTGGGAACGCCATTCTTGATGACATACCAGAGGTCGACATCAATGGCTTCAAGATACATGCGCATCTTGTTCTTCCAGTAGGGATATTCAGTTCCATCGAAGACGGGGCACGCAGCGGATACTTTGATTATCCCTGCAATCGACATAGCTAAAACTCAAGGTGGTTAAATTGAATCACACAGAACAAGGGAGTACCTTGCTCTGATACCAATTGAAAGTGCTAGTTATCGACTAGAGGGGGGTGAATAGGCGATTTTTATAAAAGTCTTCAAAACATGGGAGTTTCAAAGACAAACAATAGAAATGAACCTATAACCATGCAGCGGAAGGTAGACTACACTAGACAAGCCATAGTCAAGTATTCAATGAAGTGAGAGCACGAAGACTAATAGCAGCTAGGCAGTACGGATCAGGATGGAAGATAGTATGAAACCAATCTGAACAAACAGTCACACAGTGAAGACAAATGGACAATGCAAACAGGCAATGACTTCACAAGGACCAACTGTTAATAAAGAGATGGGAAGGATAGAACCAGTGGCTTGTTGAAAACAATGATTTGTTGGACCAGTTCCAGTTGTTGTGACAACTGTACGTCTGGTTAGGGAGGCTGAGATTTAACTCAGAAGACCGTGTCTTCACCTTATTCCCCTTGAGCTAAGGACACCCAGTCCTCGCCCAATCACTCTAGTAAGTATTCAAGGTAGACTTCCAAACCTTCACAGACTTCGTTCACCGGGGATCCACAATGACTCTTGGATGCTCAGAACGCGACGCCTAACCGGCTGGAGGATTCACGGTCCTCAAGTGTAACAAGTTGTAATGCCCTCGATGCGGCTATATCTCCCACGTGTCGAAGCACGACTTAGAGGCATAACCGCATTGAAAGCAATGTCGCAAGTGAGGTAATCTTCACACAACCCATGTAATACATAAGGGAAAGGGATACATAGTTGGCTTACAATCGCCACTTCACACAATTACATGAATAAAGCATTACATCAACCAGATAGAAACAAGGTCCGACTACGGAACCCAAAATAAAAGAAGACTACCCCAAATGCTACACAGATCCCTGATCGACCCCAACTGGGCTCCACTACTGATCAACTAGAACGAAACAACATAAAGGAAAAGATCTTCATCAAGCTCCTCCTGAGCTTGGTTGCGTCATCTGCACGGACTCATCGGCACCTGCAAGCTGGTTTTGGAAGTATCTGTGAGTCACGGGGACTCAGCAATCTCGCACCCTCGCGATCAAGACTATTTAAGATTATGGGTAAGGTAAAGGTATGAGGTGGAGCTGCAGCAAGCGACTAGCATATAAGGTGGCTAACATACGCAATGAGAGCGAGAAGAGAAGGCAAAGCACGATCGAGAAACTATGACCAAGAAGTGATCCTAGAACAACCTACGTCAAGCATAACTCCAACACCGTGTTCACTTCCCGGACACCGCCGGAAAGAGACCATCACGGTTACACACGCGGTTGATGTATTTTAATTAAGGTCTACTTCAGGTTTTCTACAACCGGACGTTAACAAATTCCCATATGCCCATAACCGCGGGCATGGCTTTCAAAAGTTCAAACCCTGCAGGGGTGTCCCAACTTAGCCCATGACAAGCTCTCACGATCAACGAAGGATATACCTTCTCCCGAGACATTCCGATCAGACTCGGTATCCCGGTTCTACAAGACACTTCGACAAGTTAAAACAAATCCAGCAACACCGCCCGAATGTGCCGACAAATCCCGATAGGAGCTGCACATATCTCGTTCTCAGGGCACACTCAGATGAGACTAGCTACAAGTAAAACCAACCCTCAAGTTTCCCCGAGGTGGCCCCGCAGGCAGCTCGGTTCGGACCAACACTTAGAGAAGCACTGGCCCGGGGGGGTTAAAATAAAGATGACCCTTGAGTCTGCAGAACCTAAGGGAAGGTGGTAGGTTGTTAGTACAAATGGTAAAACCAAGGTTGGGCATTGCTGGAGGAGTTTTATTCAAGGCGAACTGTCAAGGGGTTCCCATTATAGCCCAACCGCGTAAGGAACGCAAAATCCGGGAACATAACACCGATATGACGGAAACTAGGGTGGCAAGAGTGGAACAAAACACCAGGCATAAGGCCGAGCCTTCCACCCTTTACCAAGTATATAGATGCATTAATTAAATAAGAGATATTGTGATATCCCAACACGTAAACATGTTCCAACAAGGAACGATCTCCATGTTCCAACAAGGAACAAACTTCAATCTTCACCTGCAACTAACAATGCTATAAGAGGGGCTGAGCAAAGCAGTAACATAGCCAAACAACGGTTTGCTAGGACAAGGTGGGTTAGAGGCTTGGTTCAACAACATGGGAGGCATGATAAGCAAGTGGTAGGCATCGTAGCATAGGCATAGCAAAAGAGCGAGCAACTAGCAAGCAAAGATAGAAGTGATTTCGAGGGTATGGTCATCTTGCCTGAAATCCCGCAAGGAAGAAGAACGAGTCCATGAAGAAGACAAACGGACATAGTCGAACAGGTCCTCACAAACGCGACGTTACCGGAACCAGCCCGAAGAAGCAAACACCGGAAAGAAGCACACAACATAGTAAACAAACCACACATGAACATGGTATGATATGCGAGATGCGAGATGCGATGCATATGCATGATTTGCAAGGGAAAGATGGAACCTGGCCTCAACTTGGAAATCCAAGTATGCCACTGGAAAGGTGAGGTGATTTCGGTTGAAATCAATATAAAGATCACCGGAACCGGATGCACGGTTTGGAAGTGGCAAGCAAATCAAATATGGCAACGGTCTGCGATAAACAACAAGTAGCCATCTACATGCATCAAGATAAATATGCTACAGCACTCAAACATGGCAACAAAATACATGCCAGGGATTCCATTCATGATGCTTAATAAAATAGGAACACTGAGCTACGGCCAATTCATCCATTAACAGGTTCAAACAAGCATGGCAAAAGTGCAATTGGTAAACAGATCTCAGACTTAGTGAAATTAACACTTGTCTGGAATTTCAGATCAAGTAGCACACTTTGGAGCAAGAAAACTATATGCTACAGGAGCTTAACATGGCAAAGTAAAGCATGGCATGGAACTACTCAAAGAGCTTAACAAAAGTCCCTTAGTGACCTTGAGCCAAAAAGGATCAGAAAATACAATTGCAAGCATGTGAACATGGCAAAAACTTAAACAGATCACAGACTTAGTGAAAAACTGGAGCATGCAAAACAGATATCAAGTAGGCATGTTTACGAGCTCGATGCACTCACTACAGAGCATGTCATGACAATCTAAGCATACACCCATCAAGAATACACATTATACAAGCTAGACATGGCAAGAACAATAACACAGCATGCACGGATCAACTACAACATCCTCGGCAAAATCGCTAACAAGTAGACAATCTGCCCAGGTTCACGAAATAGCAAAAGTAGAGCTTGATTGACTCAAGCTAGGGTGCTCCATAATTGCAAACAAAGACATGGATGGATAGAGCACTACCAGATTAACAAAACATCCTTACTGATCATCCTCAAAAGAGGCACAGATCACTAGGAAACAATAGGAACATATGGCATATTGATAAGAACAGCTCAAGGACTTAGTGGAATTGCTAAGTCCCTGAAATCAGCATTAAGTATGCACCACTTTGCAAGCTTGTGCTACTCACCACACACATCACAAAAATACATGGATGGCACCTCTGGAAAGATGACAAAGCATATAACAAAACATATGTAGAGCTCAGGGGCATATCATGCACACATTAATCATGGCAAAAATGACAAATAGCTATTTGGAGCAGCAGTTCTGGCAATTATCTCAACTAGCACTCTTCCAATAGCATTTCGGGCATCAAGATGAACTCAAATAAAAATGATGCAATGAGATGAAATGATGTGCTCTTTGAGACGAACATTTTGATATGCTATATGCTCAAAACGGAGCTACGGATGCTACGACATGATGAACAAGGGCATATGAATCTGGAAATTTCGGGGACTTTGTGAAATTATACCCCCGAGAAAAAAATCACTGGGCCGGCGGGGACGAAGCTGGACCGCGGGGAGGCTTGCGCATGGGCCGCAGGCGAGGCCGATTGGGCCGGCCCACGCGAGCGTTCGCGGGTGAGGTCAACGGCCTCGAACGAAGACCGGCTGGATCGGGCTCCTCCCGATCCATGGCGGCGGCGGCGCTGGAGAACTCCGGCGAGGGCGCAGCAATGGCGGGGTGACCGGAGACCGACGGGGAACGCCGGAAATGGCACGGGGGCTGCCGGATCTGGCCGGAGTTGGAGATGGCGGATGCGGTGGTTGGCGATGGAGGACGCGGCGACTGGCAATGGAGGCAGCGAGGCGGCGAGAGGAGGCGGGCGGTGGCGCGGGCGGCGATGGTCGCCGGCGGGGAGGCGCTAGGCGGCGGGGAGCAGCGGGCGAGCGGGATCGGCGGCGCGCGGCGACCGGGCCGGGCGGGTCCGCGACGGGCCCGGCGGGCCGGCGCGGTGGAGACGAGGCGCGGGACACATGGCGGCGCGCGAGTGGAGGAGGGAGGCGGCGGTGCTGAGGTGGCGGCTCCCGATTGGCCGGAGTGATGTGGCGGCGGGGTGGACATGTCCGGCGCGGTGGAGAAGTGTCCGGTGGCGCGAGGAGGACGAAGTTAGGGTTTCATCCGCGATTTTCGGGAGGGGAGTACATATTTATAGGTAGAGGGAGCTAGGAGAGTCCAAATGAGGTGCGGTTTTCGGCCACGCAATCGTGATCGAATGACCAAGATGATGGATAGGTCTTTTGTGGGTTTTGGGCCAAATTGGAGGGCTGTTGGGCTGCAACACACACGAGGCCTTTTCGGTCCCTCGGTTAACCGTTGGAGTATCAAACGAAGTCCCAATGGTACGAAACTTGACAGGCGGTCTACCGGTAGTAAACCAAGGCTGATTGGCAAGTCTCGGTCCAATCCGGAAATGTTTAATACCTGCACACGAAAAGAGGTAGAAAGGGACACCGGGTGACATAGGAGCGCCGGATTGCAAAACGGACAACGGGGAAAATGCTCGGATGCATGAGACGAACATGTATGAAAATGCAATGCACATGATGACACGATATGAGATGAAACACGCAAGCAAATGACAAGGCAAAAATAGCGAATAATTGGAGGACACCTGGCACATCGGTCTCGGGGCGTTACACAAGTCTTCAGATCACACAGACAGGAAGACTTCAGTGATGCCTAACACTCTTTGGCTCTGTGTGTTTAGGGCTTTGTCCTCGCAAGGATTTCTCTCTCAAAGGCTTCGAGGTGGGTTGCTCTCAAACGACAAAGGTCGTGCACTAACTCTGAGCAGCCACCAATTTATGGTGTAGGGGTGGGCTATTTATAGCCACTAGGCAACCCGACCTGATTTGTCCGAAATGACCCTAGGTCACTAAGGAACTGACACGTGTTCCAACGGTCAGATTTCAAACACACGCGGCAACTTTACTTGGGCTACAAGTAAAGCTAACTTATCCAGCTCTGGATAAGTTTTGCTCTCATTGTCTTCGCTCGAAGACATAGGATTTTGATTAAGCATCACTTCAGTCACTCTGACTTTGTTCACTGGGACCCTACTTAATAGTACGGTGGTTCCTATGACCCAACAAAGAAGAAAAGGAAACAATGAAACAACTAAGTCTTCGCGCTCCATAGTCTTCACGCAATGTCTTCTCTTGTCATAGTCTTCAATGTGAATGTCTTCACATACCACCTTTGTCTTCAATGTCTTCATACATTTTTAGGGGTCATCTCCAGTAGGTAAACCGAATCAATGAGGGACTACTACCTGTGTTGTCCTGTAATTCTCACAAACACATTAGTCCCTCAACCAGGTTTGTCGTCAATACTCCAAAACCAACTAGGGGTGGCACTAGATGCACTTACACCTGTCATCTCTCTAAATAGATATAAGTGAAGCAAGAGAGTTTAATTCTTTCTACAAAATATATGCCCACGCTCTAACAAATATAAGTGAAGCAAAAGAACATTCTACAAATGGAGGTTTTCTATGTGAAGAGAAACAGGCAATCCAAACTTCAAAAGATATAAGTGAAGCACATGAAGCATTCTATAAAGCCATACTCAAAAGATAAAAGTGAAGTGCAATGGCATTCTATAAAATCAACCATGGACTATCTCATACTAGCATGGTGCATCAAAGAAAAGTGAAAACTAAATGCAAAAGATGCTTCAAGATTTATGCATATCATGTGACGAATAAAAATATAAAGTGAAATTACTGATGATCGTTAGAAGAAAGAGGGGGATGCCTTCCGGGGCATCCCCAAACTTGGTTGCTTGGGAGTCCTTGAATATTTCCTTGGGGTTCCTCGGGCATCCCCAAGCTTAGGCTCTTGACACTCCTTATTCCTTCATCCATCGCGATCTCTCTCAAAACTTCAATCACACAAAACTTAACGGAAAGTTTGGTAAGATCCGTTAGTATAATAACACAAATCACTACTCTAAGTACTGTTGCAAACCAATTCATATTTTGTTTTTGCATTGTAGAAACTGTAATATAAATTTTCCATGGCTTAATCCACTGATAGAAATCGATAGTTTCGTCAAAACAAGCAAACTATGTGTCGGTGTCAAAACCGGTGGATCTCGGGTAGGGGGTCCCAAACTGTGCGTCTAAGGCGGATGGTAACAGGAGGCAGGGGACGCGATGTTTTACCCAGGTTCGGGCCCTCTTGATGGAGGTAAAACCCTACGTCCTGCTTGATTATTATTGATAATATGAGTAGTACAAGAGTTGATCTACCACGAGATCGGAGAGGCTAAACCCTAGAAGCTAGCCTATGGTATGATTGTATGTTGTCCTACGGACTAAAACACTCCGGTTTATATAGACACCGGACGGGGCTAGGGTTACACAGAGTCGGTTACAAGGAAGGAGATCTACATATCCGTAGTGCCAAGCTTGCCTTCCACGCCAAGGAGAGTCCCATCCGGACACGAGATGAAGTCTTCAATCTTGTATCTTCATAGTCCAACAGTCCGGCCAAAGGATATAATCCGGCTGTCCGGATACCCCCTAATCCAGGACTCCCTCAGTAGCCCCTGAACCAGGCTTCAATGACAATAAATCCGGCGCGCAGATTGTATTCGGCATTACAAGGCGGGTTCCTCCTCCGAATACTTCATAGAAGATCTCGAACACGAGGATCGTGTCCGGCTCTGCAAAACAAGTTCCACATACCACCATAGAGGGAATAATATTTACACAAATCTAATCTGCTGACGTACCCCGTAGTGTGACATCACACCACAGCCAGTTCTTTATTCGAATCGTTTTTCATAACCTATCTCAGCGTGTTTCGCGAGGCGGTTTCCTTGGCACGTCTTGTCAAAGCAGAGATTATGTCCCCTTATTACGGGATCCCCATTAATACGGATGTGGGTAACCCAACCGCGCCTATTAGTAGGACTCTTAAATCTTAGGCAAGTCCCAAACGGCCACGAGGAGGACGCTTGATATTCACCCTCTTTATAAAGGGGACAAGGCATTTTCCTATCGATCTTAATCGAATCCGCCTCTCGCATCCAGTTCCAACACCCAAAGCTCAGATTTAGGCACTTCGGACCTTCAACTATGTCCGGATCCAACCTTCAAGGTCGGTGGATGCCTTTCTCCATCACAGAGGAGGACATCAAGAAGTTGAGAGAGGCCAGATATCTGACCGCCAAAATTTCGCATCGGCTGCCTGCCCGAGGGCAGATCGTCCCTACTCTCGAACCCAACGAGAGCGTCGTGTTCATCTCCCACTTCCTTCGAGGACTAGGCCTCTCTCTAGATCCCTTTGTTAGGGGTCTTATGTTCTATTACGGGCTAGATTTTCACGATCTGGCCCCGGATTCCCTTCTTCACATCTCGACATTTATTGTCGTATGTGAGGCCTTCCTCCGCATTACCCCTCACTTCGGCATGTGGCTCAAGACCTTCGATATGAAGCCGAAGATGATCGAGGGGCAGCACGCAGCGTGCGGAGGCGCTTCAATAAGAAAAATTGCTGACGCTCCATGGCCTGAGGGTTACTTCCCAGAGGTGTCCGGATTGTGGCAGCGGGAGTGGTTCTACATCACAGCTCCCCGAAGTGCCAAGTGGGAAGCTGCCCCCGCCTTCCGCTCAGGCCCCCCACCACAACTGATGTCATGGATCGGCAGGGGGCTGAGCTGGGGTCCAGCCAAGGACGTGCCAATACTGCAAAGCCGTATCTGAGATCTCTTCAAGAGAGATATCAGTCTGGTTATGGTAGTGCAAGGTATGCTAGTCCGTCAAGTCCAGCCTTGCAAATGTCGGCCCCTTCGCATGTGGGAATTCAACCCGGAAGGACCGTGAGCTATCCAACATTTCCTCGGCATGACGCACAAAGAGATGTACAAATTGTTCTTCGGACCACAAATAATGTGTCCGGACATCACTGAGGATGCAGGTCTGAGCTGCAATCGCCCGGATACCCAAGTAAGTAGCCCTGCATCCGAACACACTGTCCATTTTATTTATAGCAACGTTTCCCTAAAAAAGAAAAACCGCTCTTGGTCCAGGATTGGATAGCGAAGGAAAAGTTGATCAGGTGTCTGGCCCCCCTCCCTGAGACCTCACCAAATCCCGTGCTAACCAGGATGCTGGAGATCGCGCCTTATCAAGCGCCCTTGGGAGAAGATAAAGGGGGGAACAAGGAGGTTAGCGCCTCCGCGAAGGAGGCTAGCCGGGGAGGAGGGACTGAAACTTCCTCTCCCCAGGGAAGGAAGAGGACCGCCTCCGAGGACCCGGAGACAATGGTCTCCAAACGGCAGAAGAAATCTTCGCCGGAGGGTCCTGCCTCGGGGGCTACCCTGGCCGCACTATGCCCTCAAGGGGGTCAGCCCTCCATCGAGCTGTAAGTAAAAGGGTACTTAATAATGAAAATATCTCACTTTACTTCTGAGGAAAATAACCGAAGCATTTATATTGCAGTTCGGATCTTAGCCCTTCTCAGCAGAGCTCGTCTTCAGGGGATCTTCTTCCAGAGATGATGGAGAGCGAAACGCCTCCCCCTGCCACACCGCCTCACGAGGCGGGCGACCCCGAGGTGTCGTCGCAGAGGGTTTCTCCTGATCCGGCAAGGCCACAAGGTAATCCTATGGCCACCCGAAGTCCTCAGTATCCGGCTCTTGAAGAGAGCAATCAAAAGAGTCCGGCACCGTCTGGTGTGCAGCGGACGTACTGAGGGATCTGCTAGAGCAAGCGGCTATCTCAGAAGAGCACCGCACGTTGATGGGTACGGTGATTGAAAGGATTTCGTCCGCCGAAAGCGGGTTGCATGAAGCCTTTATGAGTCTACTGACGGGTTTTGAGGTACGTGAAATGATGTACATTTTTGACAGTACCGCACATTTTTAGATGTGCCCTATGTAGATAATAGCCCCTGAGACTCTAGTTGTCGTCGAAAATGGCGGCAAACAGAGGATCATAGTCCCAGGTAATAACTAGACTGCCTTTATGTGCAGGTGGTTGAAGCTCCGGTGGCTAGCCGGACTGATGGGTTTGCCGAACTAAGGCGGCAGCTGGATGCGGCAGATGCCGACATCATGCTTGTCAACAAGCGGCTTGACAAGGCACAGGGTCAGTGATTTTTCTGGTGATCGTCACATAGTAAGAGCAGCATGATGCCAGTATCTTTAATATGTTGTGACTGTAGATGGAGCTGTCGCCGTGGAGACCCTTCGGGCGGAACTTGCCCAAGCCAAGGAGCACGCAAGGAGCAGCAATGAGGCCGCTTTAAAGGCGGCCGAGGGTTTAAAGGCCGAACAGGCCGCACATTGTGAGAGCAAAGAAAAAATTGCCAAGATGGCCCTAGAGTTAAAAGATGCTGCTGACCGTTACCGGCTTCTTGAAGAGGAAAACCGGGCGAAGACGACGGACCTGGAGAAGTCCCGGGTGGCTACCAAGGAAGCCCGCTCCAAAATTAGAGCGACGAATGAGGAGTTGAATCAAGCTGCAGATATCGTTTCTGGGAAGCCCTTCTTGTTACGGACTAAGTTCGGAGATCCAAAATATGCTCCTCTAGACCGGCTATGGAGTTCTGCGGACGAGTACATGGATTTGGCTGCAAGTGCTGCTGATGCCGCCGAGTACTTCAAGGATCAGAAGAGTCCTGAAGTGGAGAAGCTGTTCTGGTCACAGTTTCATGCTCCAGTCCGTCCGCTGTTGCTGACTGAGCGATTGACCGGTTGGGCCGAGCTCCATATATTATCCGGACTTTCCATGAGGTCCGTAGTGGATCATCTGTGGCCAGGAGGGCCAAGGCCGAATAGCTACTTTAGCTTGGTGCAACAGTTCCTTGGTGTTGTGCCACGCATCGATGTTGTAAAGAGGTCGGCGTGCATAGAGGGCTCGCAGATGGCCCTTGCCTGTGTCAAAACATACTGGGCGGAGATGGATGCCAGCACTATTGCAGCACAGCGTTCGGCCATAGGCCGAGTGGTTGCCGAGCACTACTTTGAAGAAGTTCTTGAAGGCGCTCGTTTGATAGAGGCTCAGTGCTCGAAGAATATTATGTTTAAGTGACATGTACTCCCATTGTAAGAACAATGTTTTATTGAATTTATCAAGGCTGTATTTATACTTTTGCCCGGAAGTGCTATGATGCCTCCTGTGCGGCCGTTTATGTATATATGTATATAACCTGAAAGATGGCAGTCGTCGGCTTCAGCCCCCACGCATATAATGCGGGGGTGTTTGTAGAAGACGCATGTTCACATTTGATCCAACGTCTTGGTCCATTAAGGAGGTGATAGCGCAGCGAACTAGGCAATCGGACTATTGTGCTTTAACACTTTCACTTAGCCAGAGGAGTTTGACAGTGGGGCTACAATATAGCCCCTGGTGGCTCCGTGCTCATCCGGATTCAGGGCGCGTACATGCCTGGCCGGGAAACGGCCCTTCATTAAGGCGAAGGAATCCCGAAGATTCCGCTAGGTCATCGAGTGGTTGACCAGTCTCACGCTATATCATGACAGTCAGTTTTCGGCTTTCTCTACTGAGGTGCTCGTCCGGATGAACTAGGGCACAATCGCAGTAGTTCTCCTGGTGCCGCCTTAGCCGATAGAGCGGAACATATGGCAGCAAAACACAGGAGCCGGGCAAACCCAACATTTGACCAAAGACATGATTCGGAGCTGATGCATATAAGGCCAAACTCGCGACGCCGAACACTCCCTAGGGTATTCGGTCTTTATGATGTAAACTGGGTCGAAACAGTGCCCTTTGTAATAAGCCCCTGGTATCTAGGTACATGCAGTATTCTGACGTGGCCACATGCCAATATGTCAGCATCCTTCTCAATTGTGCTGAGAATCCGGGGGATGTGTATCAACAAGAGACAGTAAAAAAGCTTTACGCAGGGTCTTAATCTAAAAAGAATCCTTGGAACGGGTCCCTGTTGCACGTTTGTGCCTGTGTCTCCATTGTGCTGTATTCTGGACGGGTGTAGCATGATGGTCATCTGAAAAAGAAAGGAACTTAATTGAAAAGTTGTCGTGCAAAAGGTAGGTTATACTAAATAAACCATGTACAGTTCAAAATGAGTAAAGTTGAGCCTAATTGCCACTTGTTTGCGCACGTTGAGCCCCTTGTATTGTAATAGGGGTATAGCCATCAAACCTGTATCAATTACATATAGCTGCACCAGAATCGTCCAACCGCGTCCGTCGTCTTAACGACCTGTCAGATGCTTTAGTTGGTGAGGCCGTTTAGTGTGCGGCTGCCAAGGCAGCCGCACGGTCTTCCGCGCGCAAGGACCGCTCAATATTTCCATTTGCTATAATGATGCCACGTGGACCGGGCATCTTAAGCATGAGAGAAGCGTAATGCGGTATTGCGTTAAAGTGAGCAAAAGCTTCACATCCGAGTAGTGCTTGATAACCACTTTGGAACGGAGCGATGTGGAACGTTAAATTATCACTGCGGAAGTTATCGGGAAAGCCGAATATAACCTCTTGTAGTAGGGAGCCTGTGCAATGGTCCTTTGGGTCTGGCGTTACTCCTTTAAAGGTAGTATTGCTGCGGCTAATTTTTGTTGGGTCTATCCCCATTTTGCGGACTGTGTCCTGATATATCAGGTTTAAATGCTGCCGCCGTCCATCAGGACTCGTGTGAAGTGGTATCCGTCAATTATTGGGTCTAATACCAAGGCAGCCCATCCTGCACGCCGGATACTTGCCGAGTAATCCCGATGGTCAAAGGTGATCGGTTGGGACGACCAGTGGCAGAACTCCGCGGTGATAGGCCCTGGCGCATGTGTCTCTAGGAGTGCCGCTTTGTTTCTCCCCTTTGTCACGTGTAACACGTTTAGTGTTTTGACTTCTGGTGGGAATTTCTTCTATTCCCCAATGCTTTGCTTGCGAGGCTCGTCCTCGTCTTCGCTTGGTGTATATTGTCCCTTATGTTCGGCGTTGAGCTTGCCGGACTGCTTGAAGACCCAACATTCTCTATGGGTATGATTTGCAGGTTTATCGGGGGTGCTTTGGATCTGACATATTTTATCCAGAATCTTGTTTAGGCTGGACAGTTCGTCTCTGTTGCCTTTGGAGGGCAGCTTTTGTTGACCTGGCTGAGAGCTTCTAAATCCGGCGTTTACCACTATGCTCTTCGGGCTGTCTTCTTTATTCCGGGGCTTGTTTTTGCTGCGTTGTGGTTTCCCGTTTCCGTCCCTGACTTCGGATGTACTTGGGTCGCTGGTGCTGCATCGGGCTAACCAGCTGTCCTCGCCCGCGGAAAAGCAGGTCATGAGGCTTGTTAATGCTGCCATTGTTCTCGGCTTTTCTTGGTCGAGGTGTCTGGCAAGCCATTCGTCTCGAACGCTATGCTTAAAAGCTGCTAAGGCTTCGGCATCCGGGCAGTCGACTATTTGGTTCTTTTTAGTGAGAAACCTGTTCCAAAGCTTTCGGGCTGACTCTCCGGTCTGTTGAGTTATATGACTCAAATCGTCTGCATCTGGTGGTCGGACATAGGTCCCTTGAAAATTTGCCCGAAAAGCATCTTCGAGCTCTTCCCAGCTAACAATGGAGTTTTCGGGGAGGCTTTTAAGCCAGTGTCGAGCTGGCCCTTTGAGCTTGAGGGGTAAGTACTTGATGGCGTGGAGATCGTCTCCTCGAGCCATATGGATATGGAGGATGTAGTCCTCAATCTAGACCCCAGGGTCTGTCGTTCCGTCGTACGCCTCTATGTTTACGGGTTTGAATCCCTCTGGAAATTCATGATCCAGCACCTCATCGGTGAAACATAGGGGGTGTGCGGCACCCCTGTATTTGGGTGTATCGTGGTGTTGGGATGTTTGTTGTGTTGCATTGCATGCTAGAGCGCGCTTGCGTGGCCCGTAGATGGATCTGTTTGCGTCGTCCTTTTGATGCGAGCCCTCACGTGGATCGCGTACTGGCTTATGTGCGGCGTTGTTTGCCGCTCTATGTTCTCCACGAGGTCGTCTATTCGACCAGATGGTCATTTTGTTTTTTGATTGCGGGGGATCTAAGGCCTCCTCATCGAATTCAGGTAGCAACTTTCGCTTCGGGTAGCTCTTGGTGTGGCGATTACCGCCGTACTTCGCTGCAGTCTTGAGTACTTCACTCCATCTGATTTTGAGTGTGTCTTGTGCAGCCCTGAGCCTTTGCTTCTGCTTTTTCAGACTCCTCGCAGTGGCAGCAAGCCTTTGATGGGTATGTTGTTGCTCCGGGTGCCTGTCTGGTGTGATGTCATCTGGATTGTTATCTTCGACGGAGTCGGGTTGTTCGGTTTAATTCTCCATTTTGCCGCGGTCGGACAATGGTTCAATGCCATGTTTGTCGTCCGCTGGCTCGCCTTGCTCTATCGCTAGGTTTATATGATCGTTGCTTCTGCCGAGGCGGGATTTGGAGCGGCGCTTACGCCGCCGCTTTGACTGCTTCTCGCGGGAACAACCCTTCGCTGCGTCCTTCCGTTCTTTGTCATCGTTTCCTTTGGGTGTGTCCACCATGTATACATCATATGATGAAGTGGGCGTCCAGTGCCCTGTGGGCAGTGGTTCCTGTTCGTCTCCTACATCGTCGTCCATACTGTCGATGCCTTCGGAGTCGAAGTCGAGCATGTCGGTCAAATCATCGACAGTGGCTACTAAGTGGGTGGTGGGTGGGCGGCGAATTTCTTCGTCATCAGCATCCCAATTCTGCCAGACATAGTTCAGCCAGGGCTCTCCTGACAGAGAGAGAGAGAGAGAGACCTTAATGAGTTCAGTATGTCGCCAAAAGGCGAGTGCTGAAAGATGTCCGCGGAGGTGAACTCCATGATCTGCGCCCAGTCGGATTCGATGGGCACGGGCACAGGCGGTTCGGAGTCCGTGGCCGGGGAAGAATCCGGCAGTTTGGCGTCATGGCTCTTGTGAAGGGTAAGGTTAATACTCGGCTCGATCGCCGATGAGAGTGCAGCCTCCGCGGCAGGGTCTATCCACCCATCAGTGGATGGCGCAATTGGCTTCGATTTGAGGGTCGGAGCGGTCGCCGGTGCGATCTCCCGAACACTGTCCGATGGTGGAGCTAAGTCATGCTCAGCTCATCGTGACCGTGTGGCGCACTCGGCAGGGGCTCGAATCCGTCGAAGATCAAGTCTCCATGGATGTCGGCTGTGTAGTTCAAGTTTCCAAATCTGACCTGATAGCCAGGGGTGTAGCTCTTGATCTTCTCCAGATGGCCAAGGGAGTTGGCCCGCAGTACGGAGCCACCGAATACAAAGATCCGTCCGGGGAGAAAAGTCTCACCCTGGACTGCATCGCTATCGATGGTCGAAGGGGCCATCAAGCCTAATGATGACGACATAGAGGAACTCTCAATGAAAGCACCAATGTCGGTGTCAAACCCGGCGGATCTCGGGTAGGGGGTCCCGAACTATGCGTCTAAGGCGGATGGTAACAAGAGGCAGGGGACACGATGTTTTACCCAGGTTCAGGCCCTCTTGATGGAGGTAAAACCCTACATCCTGCTAGATTATTCTTGATAATATGAGTAGTACAAGAGTTCTCTACCACGAGATCAGAGAGGCTAAACCCTAGAAGCTAGCCTATGGTATTATTGTATGTTTTCCTACGGACTAAAACCCTCCGGTTTATATAGACACCGGAGGGGGCTAGGGTTACATAGAGCCGGTTACAAGGAAGGAGATCTACATATCCGTAGTGCCAAGCTTGCCTTCCACGCCAAGGAGAGTCCCATCCGGACACGGGACGAAGTCTTCAATCTTGTATCTTCATAGTCCAACAGTCCGGCCAAAGGATATAATCCGGCTGTCCGGATACCCCTAATCCATGACTCCCTCACTATGCATCAAAACAGAATCTGTCTTAAACAGGACAGTCTGTAGTAATCTGAACATTCACCATACTTCTGGTACTCCAACAATTCTTAAAAAATCAGGAAAAATAAACAATTTGTATAGAAAGACAGTGCAAAAAGTTTCATAACCGTTTGACGTTCTAGTAAAAAATGTAAAATCGCGCACTACACCCAAAGTTTCTGTTCTGCACCACACAAACCAACAAGCAATGTAAACATCCTAAAGGCAAATCTTGGCACATTATTTTATAGTACAATGGAATTGTACAAGGGGATAATTATTTTTGTTGAAAATTTTATGTAATCAAGATTCACAAAGTTTCCGTGAGCATGAACAAAGTTCAAGGAGCTCCCCCACTTCAACAATGCTTGTCTCTCTCACTTTCACTTTCCTTTTCAAAAAGTTTTGGGTTCCCCTCTTTATTTTATTTCTTTTTAAACTATATAAAAGCAATCAACAGAAATAAATGACTCTCGAAAACTTCTGGGTTGTCTCCCTGGCAGTGCTTTCTTTAAAGCCATTAAGCTAGGCATAAGGTGCTCAAGTAATGAATCCACCTGGATCCCAAGGTATATCAAAGCCAATTTGAATCAACAATGATTTGTAATTTTTTAGTGACCACAAGTAACATATATCAAGCAATGACGAAGTCTAACTCTCTTCCTATGCATCAGCATGTCATACAAGAACAATTCATGCACATCAAGTAAAGGCCAATACATAGCATAAGCAGTTTCTTGCAATTCTATCATGTTGGAAACATAAAGAGGCGGAGATGTAGTTCCTCTCTCATAATAATTGCAAGTAGGAGCAAAAAGCACATGCATATTATATCTATCAAAATCATCATGTGTAGTACTAAAACGCAAACCATCAATATAATCCTTAATAAGGGCAAACTTCTCCGATATAGTGTAGTCGGGAGAATTCAAATAGATAATAGGACTATCATGCGTGGGTGCAATAGCAACAATTTCATGTTTAACATAAGGAACTATAGCAATTTCATCTCCATAAGCATAATTCATATTGGCATCTTGGCCACAAGTATAGCAAGCATAATCAAAAAGGGATATTTCAAAAGAATCAACGGGATCATAACAATCATCATAGCTGAAGGAAATATGCCCTAGAGGCAATAATAAAGTTATTATTTATTTACTTATATCATGATAAATGTTTATTATTCATGCTAGAATTCTATTAACCGGAAACATGATGCATGTGTGAATACATAGACAAATAGAGTCACTAGTATGCCTCTACTTGACTAGCTCATTGATCAAAGATGGTTATGTTTCTAGACCATAGACAAAGAGTTGTCATTTGATTAATGGGGTCACATCATTAGGAGAATGATGTGATTGACTTGACCCATTCTGTTAGCTTAGCACTTGATCGTTTAGTTTGTTGCTATTGCTTTCTTCATGACATATACATGTTCCTATGACTATGAGATTATGCAACTCTTGTTTACCGGAGGAACACTTTGTGTGCTACCAAATGTCACAAGTAACTGGGTGATTATAAAGGTGCTCTATAGGTGTCTCCAAAGGTACTTGTTGGGTTGGCGTATTTCAAGATTAGGATTTGTCACTCCGATTGTCGGAGAGGCATCTCTGGGCCCACTCGGTAATACACATCACTTAAGCCTTGCAAGCATTGCAACTAATGAGTTAGTTGCGGAATGATGTGTTACGGAACGAGTAAAGAGACTTGCTGGTAACGATATTGAACTAGGTATCGAGATACCAACGATCGAATCTCGGGCAAGTAACATACCGATGACAAAGGGAACAATGCATATTGTTATGCGGTTTGACCGATAAATATCTTCGTAGAATATGTGGGAGCCGATATGAGCATCCAGGTTCCGCTATTGGTTATTGACTGGAGACGTGTCTCGGTCATGACTACATAGTTCTCGAACCCGTAGGGTCCGCACGCTTAAAGTTCGATGACGGTTATATTAAGAGTTTATGTGTTTTGATGTACCGAAGGTAGTTCGGAGTCCCGGATGTGATCACGGACATGACGAGGAGTCTTGAAATGGTCGAGACATAAATATTGATATATTGGAATGTTATATTCGGACACCGGATGAGTTCTGGGGGTTATCGGATATAAACGGAGAAACCGGGGGGTTACCGGAACCCCCGGGGGGGTTATTGGGCCTCAATGGCCCAAGTGGTGGAAGAGGAGAAGCGGCAGGAGGTGGCGCGTGGACCCCCTTGCCCCAATCCGAATTGGGAAAGGGAAGGGGGTGGCGGCCCCCCTTCTCCTTCCTACTCTCCACCTCCTCCTCCCCCCTTCTCCTAGTTGGAATAGGAAAGGGGGGCAAAACCTACTTGGACTAGGATTGCCCCCCCTTGGGCGCGCCTCCTCCCCTTGGCCGGCCTCCTCCTCCTCCCCCCTTTATATACGGAGGAGGGGGCACCCCATAGACACAACAATTGATCTCTTGGATCTTTTAGCCATGTGCGGTGCCCCTCTCCACCATAATCCACCTCAATAATATCGTAGTGGTGCTTAGGCGAAGCCCTGCGGCGATAGAACATCAACATCTTCACCACGCTGTCGTGCTGACGGAACTCTCCCTCAAAGCTCGAATGGATCGGAGTTCGAGGGACATCATTGAGTTGAACGTGTGTAGAACTCGGAGGTGTCGTGCGTTCGGTACTTGATCGTCGGATCGTGAAGACGTATGACTACATCAACCGCGTTGTGCTAATGCTTCCGCTTTTGGTCTACGAGGATACATGGACACACTCTCCCCTCTCGTTGATATGCATCACCATGATCTTGCGTGTGTATAGGATTTTTTTTGAAATTACTATGTTCCCGAATAGTGGTATCAGAGCCAGGTTTTATGCGTTGATGTTATATGCACGAGTAGAACACAAGTGAGTTGTGGGCGATACAAGTCATACTGCTTACCAGCATGTCATACTTTGGTTCGGCGGTATTGTTGGATGAAGCGGCCTGGACCGACATTACGTGTACGCTTACGCGAGACTGGTTCTACCGACGTGCTTTGCACACAGGTGGCTGGCGGGTGTTAGTTTCTCCAACTTTAGTTGAACTAAGTGTGGCTACGCCAGGTCCTTGAGAAGGTTAAAACATCACCAACTTTACGAACTATTGTTGTGGTTTTGATGCGTAGGTAAGCACGGTTCTTGCTCAGCCCGTAGCAGCCACGTAAAACTTGCAACAACAAAGTAGAGGACATCTAACTTGTTTTTGCAGGGCATGTTGTGATGTTGGATGGTCAAGACATGATGCTATATTTTATTTTATGAGATGATCAAGTTTTGTAACCGAGTTATCAGCAACTGGCAGGAGCCATATAGTTGTTGCTTTATTGTATGCAATGCAATCGCCCTGTAATTGCTTTATTTTATCACTAAGCGGTAGCGATAGTCGTAGAAGCAATAGTTGGTGAGACGACAATGATGCTACGATGGAGATCAAGGTGTCGCGCCGGTGACGATGGTGATCATGACAGTGCTTCGGAGATGGAGATCACAAGCACAAGATGATGATGGCCATATCATATCACTTATATTGATTGCATGTGATGTTTATCTTTTATGCATCTTATTTTGCTTTGATTGACGGTAGCATTATAAGATGATCTCTCACTAAATTTCAAGATAAAAGTGTTCTCCCTGAGTATGCACCGATGCAAAAGTTCGTCATGCCCAGAGACCACGTGATGATCGGGTGTGATAAGCTCTATGTCCATCTACAACGGGTGCAAGCCAGTTTTGCACACGCAGAATACTCAGGTTAAACTTGACGAGCCTAGCATATGCAGATATGGCCTCGGAACACTGAGACCGAAAGGTCGAGCATGAATCATATAGTAGATATGATCAACATAGTGATGTTCACCATTGAAAACTACTCCATTTCACGTGATGATCGGTTATGGTTTAGTAGATTTGGATCACGTGATCACTTAGATGATTAGAGGGATGTCTATCTAAGTGGGAGTTCTTAAGTAATATGATTAATTGAACTTAAATTTATCATGAACTTAGTACCTGATAGTATTTTGCATGTCTATGTTTGTTGTAGATAAATGGCTCGTGCTATTGTTCCGTTGAATTTTAATGTGTTCCTTGAGAAAGCAAAGTTGAAAGATGATGGTAGCAATTACACGGACTGGGTCCGTAACTTGATGATTATCCTCATTGCTGCATAGAAGAATTACGTCCTGGAAGCACCGCTAAGTGCCAAACCTGCTGTAGGAGCAACACCAGATGTTATGAACACCTAGCAGAGCAAAGCTGATGACTACTCGATAGTTCAGTGTGCCATGCTTTATGGCTTAGAACCGGGACTTCAACGATGTTTTGAACGTCATGGACCATATGAGATGTTCCAGGAGTTGAAGTTAATATTTCAAGCAGATGCCCGGATTGAGAGATATGAAGTCTCCAATAAGTTCTATAGCTGCAAGATGGAGGGGAATAGTTCTGTCAGTGAGCATATACTCAAAATGTCTGGGTATCATAATCACTTGACTCAACTGGGAGTTAATCTTCCTATTGATAGTTTCATTGACAGAGTTCTTCAATCACTACCACCAAGCTACAAGAGCTTCGTGATGAACTATAATATGCAAGGGATGAATAAGTCAATTCCCGAGCTCTTCGCAATGCTAAAAGCTGTGAAGGTAGAAATCAAAAAGGAGCATCAAGTGTTGATGGTCAATAAGACCGCCAGTTTCAAGAAAAAAGGCAAAGGGAAGAAGAAGGGGAACTTCAAGAAGAACAGCAAACAAGTTGATGCTCAGGAGAAGAAACCTAAGTCTGGACCTAAGCCTGAGACTGAGTGCTTGTACTGCAAACAGACTAGTCACTGGAAGCGGAACTGCCCCAAGTATTTGGCGGATAAGAAGGATGGCAAGTTGAACAAAGGTATATGTGATATACATGTTATTGATGTGTACCTTACCAGAGCTCGCAGTAGCACCTGCTACCTCTTGAGCACTGCGTTGGTTTTCCCTGAAGAGGAAGGGATGATGCAGCAAAGTAGCGTAAGTATTTCCCTCAGTTTTTGAGAACCAAGGTATCAATCCAATAGGAGGCTACGCGCGAGTCCCTCGTACCTGCACAAAAAAAAAATCCTCGCAACCAACGTGAATAGGGGTTGTCAATCCCTACACAGCCACTTACGAGAGTGAGATCTGATAGATATGATAAGATAATAATTTTGGTATTTTTATGATAAAGATGCAAAGTAAAATAAAGGCAAAGTAAAAAAGCAAAGGAAATAACTAAGTAGTAGGAGATTAATATGATGAAGATAGACCCGGGGGCCATAGGTTTCACTAGTGGCTTCTCTCGAGAGCACAAGTATTCTACGGTGGGTGAACAAATTACTGTTGAGCAATTGACAGAATTGAGCATTGTTATGAGAATATCTAGGTATGATCATGTATATAGGCATCACGTCCGAGACAAGTAGACCGACTCCTGCCTGCATCTACTACTATTACTCCACTCATCGACCGCTATCCAGCATGCATCTAGAGTATTAAGTTAAAAACAGAGTAACGCCTTAAGCAAGATGACATGATGTAGAGGGATAAACTCATGCAATATGATGAAAACCCCATCTTGTTATCCTCGATGGCAACAATACAATACGTGCCTTGCTGCCCCTACTGTCACTAGGAAAGGACACCGCAAGATTGAACCCAAAGCTAAGCACTTCTCCCATTGCAAGAAAGATCAATCTAGTAGGCCAAACCAAATTGATAATTCGAAGAGACTTGCAAAGATAACCAATCATACATAAAAGAATTCAGAGAAGATTCAAATATTGTTCAAAGATAGACTTGATCATAAACCCACAATTCATCGGTCTCAACAAACACACCGCAAAAAGAACATTACATCAAATATTTCTCCACAAGAGAGGGGGAGAACATTGTATTTGAGATCCAAAAAGAGAGAAGAAGCCATCTAGCTACTAAATATGGACCCGTAGGTCTGAGGTAAACTACTCACACTTCATCGGAGGGGATATGGTGATGATGTAGAAGCCCTTTGTGATCGATGCCCCCTCCGGCGGAGCTCCGGAATAGGCCCCAAGATGGGATCTCGTGGATACAGAAAGTTACGGCGGTGGAATTAGGGTTTTGGCTCCGTATCTGATCGTTTGGGGGTACGTAGGTATATATAGGAGGAAGGAGTACATCGGTGGAGCAACAAGGGGGCCACGAGGGTGGAGGGCGCGCATGGGGGGTAGGCGCGCCCCCCTACCTCGTGGCCTCCTCTTTTGTGTCTTGACGTAGGGTCCAAGTCTCCTGGGTCTTGTTCGTTGAGAAAATCACGTTCCCGAAGGTTTCATTCCGTTTGGACTCCGTTTGGTATTCCTTTTCTTCGAAACCCTAAAACAAGCAAAAAACAGCAATTCTGGGCTCGGCCTCCGGTTAATAGGTTAGTCCCAAAAATAATATAAAAGTGGATAATAAAGCCCAGTAATGTCCAAAACAGTAGATAATATAGCATGGAGCAATCAAAAATTATAGATACGTTGGAGACGTATCAACACCTGGGTATTTGAGACTGGTTCTGTTGCTAATATTTGCAACTCGAAACAGGGGCTACGAATTAAGCGAACACTGGCTAAGGACGAGGTGACGATGCGCGTAGGAAATGGTTCCAAAGTTGATGTGATCGCCGTCGGCACGCTACCTCTACATCTACCTTCGGGATTAGTTGTAGACCTAAATAATTGTTATTTGGTGCCAGCGTTGAGCATGAACATTATATCTGGATCTTGTTTAATGCGAGACAGTTATTCATTTAAATTTGAGAATAATGGTTGTTCTATTTATATGAGTAATATCTTTTATGGTCATGCACCCTTGAAGAGTGATCTATTTTTGATGAATCTCGATAGTAGTGATACACATATTCATAATGTTGAAGCCAAAAGATGCAGAGTTGATAATGATAGTGCAACTTATTTGTGGCACTGCCGTTTGGGTCATATTGGTATAAAGCGCATGAAGAAACTCCATACTGACGGACTTTTGGAATCACTTGATTATGAATCACTTGGTACTTGTGAACCATGCCTCATGGGCAAGATGACTAAAACGCTGTTCTCCGGAACTATGAAGCAAGCAACTAATTTGTTGGAAATCATACATACTGATGTATGTGATCCAATGAATATTGAGGCTCGCGGCGGGTATCGTTATTTTCTCACATTCACAGATGATTTAAGCAGATATGGGTATATCTACTTAATGAAACATAAGTCTGAAACATTTGAAAAGTTCAAAGAATTTTAGAGTGAAGTTGAAAATCATCATAACAAGAAAATAAATTTTCTATGATTTGATCATGGAGGAGAATATTTGAGTTACGAGTTTGGTCTACATTTGAAACAATGCGGAATAGTTTCGCAACTCACGCCACCCAGAACACCACAACGTAATGGTGTGTCCGGACGTCGTAATCGTACTTTACTAGATATGGTGCAATCTATGATGTCTCTTACTGATTTACCACTATCATTTTGGGGATATGCTTTAGAGACGGCCGCATTCACGTTAAATAGGGCACCATCAAAATCCGTTGAGACGACACCTTATGAACTATGGTTTGGCAAGAAACCAAAGTTGTCGTTTCTTAAAGTTTGGGGCTGCGATGCTTATGTTAAAAGGCTTCAAACTGATAAGCTCGAACCCAAATCGGAGAAATGTGTCTTCATAGCATACCCAAAGGAAACTGTTGGGTACACCTTCTATCACAGATCCGAGGGCAAGACATTCATTGCTAAGAATGGATCCTTTCTAGAGAAGGAGTTTCTCTCAAAATAAGTGAGTGGGAGGAAAGTAGAACTTGATGAGGTAACAGTACCTGCTCCCTTATTGGAAAGTAGTTCATCACAAAAACCGGTTCATGTGACGTCTACACCAATTAGTGAGGAAGTTAATGATGATGATCATGAAATTTCAGATCAAGTTGTTATTGAACCTCGTAGGTCAACCAAAGTAAGATCCGCACCAGAGTGGTACGGTAATCCTGATCTGGAGGTTATGTTGCTAGACCATGACGAACCTACGAACTATGAAGAAGCGATGGTGAGCCCAGATTCGCAAAATGGCTTGAAGCCATGAAATCTAAGATGGGATCCATGTAAGAGAACAAAGTGTGGACTTCGGTTGACTTGCCCGTTGATCGGCAAGCCATCGAGAATAAATGGATCTTCAAGAAGAAGACTGACGCTGATAGTAATGTTACTGTCTATAAAGCTCGACTTGTTGCAAAAGGTTTTTGACAAGTTCAAGGGATTGACTATGGTGAGACCTTCTCACCCATAGCGATGCTTAACTCTGTCCGAATCATGTTAGCAATTACCGCATTTTATGATTATGAAATTTGGCAAATGGATGTCAAAACTGCATTCCTGAATGGATTTCTGGAAGAAGAGCTGTATATGATGCAACCGGAAGGTTTTGTCGATCCAAAGGGAGCTAACAAAGTGTGCAAGCTCCAGCGATCCATTTATGGACTGGTGCAAGCCTCTCGGAGTTGGAATAAACATTTTCATAGTGTGATCAAAGCATATGGTTTTATACAGACTTTTGGAGAAGCCTATATTTACAAGAAAGTGAGTGGGAGCTCTGTAGCATTTCTAATATTATATGTGGATGACATATTGTTAATTGGAAATGATATAGAATTTCTGGATAGCATAAAAGGATATTTGAATAAAAGTTTTTCTATGAAAGACCTCGGTGAAGCTACTTATATATTGGGCATCAAGATCTATAGAGATAGATCGAGACGCTTAATTGGACTTTCACAAAGCACATACCTTGACAAAGTTTTGAAGAAGTTCAAAATGGATCAAGCAAAGAAAGGGTTCTTGCCTGTGTTACAAGGTGTGAAGTTGAGTAAGACTCAATGCCCGACCACTACAGAAGATAGAGAGAAAATGAAAGATGTTCCCTATGCTTCAGCCATAGGCTCTATCATGTATGCAACGTTGTGTACCAGACCTGATGTGTGCCTTGCTATTAGTTTAGCAGGGAGGTACCAAAGTAATCCAGGAGTGGATCACTGCACAACGATCAAGAACATCCTGAAATACCCGAAAAGGACTAAGGATATGTTTCTCGTTTATGGAGGTGACAAAGAGCTCATCGTAAATGGTTACATCGATGCAAGCTTCGACACTAATCCGGACGATTCTAAATTGCAAATCGGATACGTGTTTTTATTAAACGGTGGAGCTGTCAGTTGGTGCAGTTCTAAACAAAGCGGTGTAGCGGGATCTACATGTGAAGCCGAGTACATAGCTGCTTCGGAAGCAATAAATGAAGGAGTCTGGATGAAGGAGTTCATATCCGATCTAGGTGTCATACCTAGTGCATCGGGTCCAATGAAAATCGTTTGTGACAATACTGGTGCAATTGCTTTGGCAAAGGAATCCAAATTTCACAAGAGAACCAAGCACATCAAGAGACGCTTCAACTCCATCCGGGACCAAGTCCAGGTGGGAGACATAGAAATTTGCAAGATACATACGGATCTGAATGTTGCAGACCCGTTGACTAAGCCTCTTCCACGAGCAAAACATGATCAACACCAAGGCTCCATGGGTGTTAGAATCATTATTATGTAATCTAGATTATTGACTCTAGTGCAAGTGGGAGACTGAAGGAAATATGCCCTAGAGGCAATAATAAAGTCATTATTTATTTCCTTATATCATGATAAATGTTTATTATTCATGCTAGAATTGTATTAACCGGAAACATGATACATGTGTGAATACATAGACAAACAGAGTGTCACTAGTATGCCTCTACTTTACTAGCTCGTTGATCAAAGATGGTTATGTTTCCTGACCATAGACAAAGAGTTGTCATTTGATTAACGGGGTCACATCATTAGGAGAATGATGTGATTGACTTGACCCATTCCGTTAGCTTAGCACTTGATCGTTTAGTTTGTTGCTATTGCTTTCTTCATGACATATACATGTTCCTATGACTATGAGATTATGCAACTCCCGTTTACCGGAGGAACACTTTGTGTGCTACCAAATGTCACAACGTAACTGGGTGATTATAAAGGTGCTCTATAGGTGTCTCCGAAGGTACTTGTTGGGTTGGCGTATTTCGAGATTAGGATTTGTCACTCCGATTGTCAGAGAGGTATCTCTGGGCCCACTCGGTAATACACATCACTGAAGCCTTGCAAGCATTGCAACTAATGAGTTAGTTGCGGGATGATGTGTTACAGAACGAGTAAAGACACTTGCCGGTAACGAGATTGAACTAGGTATTGAGATACCGACGATTGAATCTCGGGCAAGTAACATACCGATGACAAAGGGAACAACGTATGTTGTTATGTGGTTTGACCGATAAAGATCTTCGTAGAATATGTGGGAGCCAATATGAGCATCTAGGTTCCGCTATTGGTTATTGACCGGAGACGTGTCTCGTTCATGTCCACATAGTTCTCGAACCCGTAGGGTTCGCACGCTTAAAGTTCGATGACGGTTATATTAAGAGTTTATGTGTTTTGATGTACCGAAGGTAGTTCGGAGTTCCGGATGTGATCACGGACATGATGAGGAGTCTCGAAATGGTCGAGACATAAAGATCTTTATCGGATATAAACCGGGGGGTTACCGGAACCCCCGGGGGGTTATTGGGCCTCATGGGCCCAAGTGGTGGAAGAGGAGAAGCGGCAGGAGGTGGCGCGCGGCCCCCCTTGCCGCAATCCGAATTGGGAAAGGGAAGGGGGCGGTGGCCCCCCTTCTCCTTCCTTCTCTCCACCTCCTCCTTCTCCCTTCTCCTAGTTGGAATAGGAAAGGGGGGCAAAACCTACTTGGAGTAGGATTGCCCCCCCCTTGGGCACGCCTCCTCCCCTTGGCCGGCCTCCTCATCCTCCCCCTTTATATATGGAGGAGGGGGGCACCCCATAGACACAATAATTGATCTCTTGGATCTTCTAGCCGTGTGCGGTGCCCCTCTCCACCATAGTCCACCTCAATATTATCGTAGCGGTGCTTAGGCGAAGCCCTGCGATGGTAGAACATCAACATCGTCACCACGCCGTCGTGCTGACAGAACTCTCCCTCAAAGCTCAGCTGGATCGGAGTTCGAGGGACGTCATCGAGTTGAACGTGTGCAGAACTCGGAGGTGTCGTGCGTTCGGTACTTGATCGGTCGGATCGTGAAGACGTACGACTACATCAACCGCGGTATGCTAACGCTTACGCTTTCGGTCTATGACGGTACGTGGACACACTCTCCCCTCTCGTTGCTATGCATCACCATGATCTTGCGTGTGCGTAGGAATTTTTTTGAAATTACTACGTTCCCCAACAATAGCATTATCCTTCGGTAAGCACGAAGGGAAATTAAACAATGTATGAGTTGAAGAGTTACTCTCATTAGAAGGTGGGCACGGGTAGCTAATCCGCTCTTCCTCCTTTTGTTCTTCGCTCTCCTCATCATATTTTTCATCCAATGAGCTCACTGTTTCACCAATTTCTTCTTCAATATACTCCTGCAAAATATTAGTCTCTTCTTGGACAGCGGAGACTTTCTCAATAAATTCATCAATATCGGAATTGAATTCATAATTTTCATAGCAATATTTAAGTATAGCAAAATTTTCAGGTTTGTAAAAAGCATCATCAAGATTTTCACACTCTTTAAACAAAGATTCAATTTCATAAGCACCCATAAAAGCAACGAATTCTTCTATTCATTCCACATCATAGTAAACATATATACCATTAGCATATGAAGCTAAGGTTTCATTATCATTAAATTCGCATGAAAAGGGAAGGTGTGGAGCCTTCATCCTAGAGCAACAAGTATAATCGTATCTCAAGCATAATTGTCGAGCATACCAATGCAACATATAAATTTGATCCCATAATAGTTTCCCTTTTTGAGTCAAGCGATAATCCCTAAAGTATTCACGTTGATCCAACGTTTCTCCCATTATAAAGTTGAATGGGATTTTCTCAGGATTATCAAAGTAGTACATAATATCTTTCACATAATGAGCATCGAGGGTTTTAGGAGGTTCCCCATCTCCATGAGTAGCAAGTAAACCTAATTTTTTTGGTATTTCGTGTTCCATATACATACTAAAGATAGAGAACAACTTAGAATAGCAAATAAAAATTACTTAGTGATAAAGCAAACAAGAACACACAAGAATATTCACCCCACGCTATGACTCCCCGGCAACGGCGCCAGAAAAAGGTCTTGATAACCCACAAGTATAGGGGATCAATTGTAGCCTCTTTCGATAAGTAAGAGTGTCGAACCCAACGAGGAGCTAAAGATAGAACAAATATCCCCTCAAGTTCTATCGACCACCGATACAACTCTACGCACGCTTAATGTTCGCTTTACCTAGAACAAGTAGGAAACTAGAAGTACTTTGTAGGTGTTTTTGGGTAGGTTTGCAAGATAATAAAGAGCACGTAAATAAAATCTAGGGGCTGTTTAGATAAAGACACAACTAAATTAGCTTTAGTAGAGAGCTTTTTGTCACGAGAAAGTTATTTGTCCCTAGGCAATCGATAACTAGACCGGTAGTCATTATTGCAATTTTATTTGAGGGAGAGGCATAAGCTAACATACTTTCTCTTCTTGGATCATATGCACTTATGATTGGAACTCTAGCAAACATCCGCAGCTACTAAAGATCATTAAGGTAAAACCCAACCATAGCATTATAAGGCATGAAGTCCTCTTTACTCCCATACGCAAACAACCTACTTACTCTGGTATGTGCTTCTGTCACTCACGTCACCCACCATAAGCAAATCATGACCATATTGCAAACCCTACAGCGGGGATCCCTCACGCTTGCACGACACATAGAGCACCATATGACAACACCAATAATAAACACATGCAACTCAAACCAATCACGATCATCAATTAACCTATAGGGCAAAACGGATCTACTCAAACATCATAGGATAGCTATACATCATTGGAAAACAATATATAGCATTGAGCACCATGTTTAAGTAGAGATTACAGCGGGTAAAAGAGGGGTTACACCGCTGCATAGAGGGGGGAAGAGTTGGTGATGATAACGGTGAAGTTGTTGGTGTAGATTACGGTGATGATGATGGCCCCGGCGGCGTTCCGGCGCCACCGGGAGAGAGGGGGAGAGAGACCCCCTTCTTCTCATTCTTCCTTGACCTTCCCCCTAGATGGTAGAAGGGTTTCCCCTCTGGTCCATTGTAGTGACCCGACTCGGTAAGAGTCGAAGTCTCTATGCTTACCGTGCTAGTCCCTGGATCGACTTGCTAGCACACACAGTACTCGATGAAATAACAGAAATAACACACATCTCTTTATTACATCGATAGTCCAGGAGCAATACATTTATTACAAAATCGGGCATAGAGCCAATAAGCAAATAAGGCGGAAGCAAATAAGTAAATGAGTCCAACTCCACAAGCAAGGTTGAGTGTAGAACATCGACCTATCGCACCTCAAGTCACATCATAAGTGTAATGAACCTACTTATACATGCAATTTGGCTGGTGGAAAGCTCTAAGTTTAGTTTTTGCATAAGGCTAGTTTTTCCCTATTAGAAAAGATGTTATTCTACTACTACACATTTGCATAGGATGAGTTGGCAAACCCAACTCCATCCGTTCCCAAGTTTCATTTAAAACCCAACTGTTTAATTAAAGGTGAGGAGATCTCCCAGCATTTCCACTACTAGATGCTCAAGTTGTCCGTAACCGGGGACACGGCTAATCGATTAGGTTGACACTCTGCAGAGGTTGCGCACTTTTCCCCACAAGACTCGACCACCTCCATGATCGGAAGATCGAGACATTGCCTTTCGAAAATGTTCCCCCTTAACCCACGGATAGGCCGGTACACCTACATCATTCTACAGCTGCTAGCCCATCCCGGAAGGGGTCACACTAACTACTCAACTAAGCCAGAGCCCATATTGGCTTGTGGCTGCACACGTAAGCTTCTAGACATGGGAATACAATTGATCTCTTTGAGCTTGAGCGGACGGTCCACTAGTGGTGCACCACCATGGATTCCCATGCGTGCCCCACTGTACTTCGCCACCATTCCCACAAGTTTCCGCCTAGGTAGTTCATTAATTAACTTAGGTCCTATTTACTACATTGTCACTCAAACTTTACAATCATCACTCCCCAATCCATGTCTACTTAGCGTAGCAACATAATGTAAAACGATGGCGACAATGTTATATGGTTCAGACCTACCTCAGTGAACTACTGGGTGAAAAGCATAGTCATGTGGCATTGGTTTCCTACCATGCAGTCCTACCGCAAAGAACTAAGTGCATCATAAAAACATAGGTAATGAAACATGATCAAGATGCAACTTGCCTTGGTACTACTGGTTGAATTCTAAAGACTGATAATATTCTGCTTCGCACTTCGGCAATCTATCGCAAAGAAGGTAAACAAACATAAGCAAACATTCTAGAGAACCAAAATAACATGCATAGCAAAAAGTCTCGGGAAAACCAAATGAACATACAACACACTAAGCTACTACAGAAATATTCTAAGTGCAAAACAACTTAGGCCTATGGTTCAAAGAGTGATGTGAAATATAGTGCATACTATGCATACTAGTAAAACATTAAAGGGCAGATTCTAGTGTGTGAAAATTATTGTGACAAAGGTCCAGGTGATAGGGTTTTGCTACGGTGACAGCATGCAAAAGGAATCAACTTAATCGGAGCTACGGTTTGGGAGATATGGCCATTTGAAGTTCGAATTTGAATCTGAATAAATTCAAATTTGAATCTGACAAAAGTTTGCAAAAAGTATACCACTGGATAGATCTGAACAATATGAAGAATTTGCCGCTGGTTTCATCGAGTTTGGATCTACGGTTTAAAAGTTATGGCTAATCTAAGATCAGGGACTAATCTGTTATAAAAGGGACTAAACAGTGAAGAAAAACTATCGCAAATAGGTCCCTAGTGCGTGGCAGATTCCTACTGGCCGAAAGGTGTTCGCCGCGTAGCTTATACAGCGGACGTTCACAATTTAACCAAAACGGCGGCGGCGGCTAATTTAAACAAAAACATGTCGGTTATAAAAATAAAACCCGCGGTTAACCGCGTACCGGTTTGACTAAAAAAACAACCTAACCAATCTAATCTAAGCTGTTGATATTCGATCTAACGAACCAGAGGAGGTGCGGCGGCTTACAGCGGCTGGCGGCGACGGCGACGAGCAGAGGACGGCGGTGCGGCGTCGGTCGATGGCGGGGTAGCGACTACGGCGGTCCTCGGCTTCGGGGAAGGAGACGGGGAGGTGCGGCACGGCTTGGGCGTCCGGCTGGTGGCGTCGAGGCTCCTCAGGGGCGTCGGGGTCGGCGAGGCGAAGGTGGTGGCGCTCCATGGTCTCCCGCGAGGTCGGGCGTCGTCGGGGCGTCGTCTCCGGCGAGACCTAGGCGAGAAAAAGATGTCAAACGGATGCGCCTTGCCGCGGGAAGTCATTTTACGAAGAAGATGGATGCCGTGGTGGCTTACTGGCGACAGAAAGCTCCGGCGAGGTCCGTTCGGCCGGCGAGATGCGAACGACAACGGCGGCGGCTATAGGCGGCGTGGGGAGAAGCGGGACGGCGAGGACGGAAGAGGGGGTTCGGGGCATTTATAGGCGCAGTCAGAGGGCTCGGGATCGACGGATAAGGCCTCATCCACGAGAGAGGCGGCCGGCGGTTGCGGGCGGCAAGGTGCGGGTGTTTATCCCACGCCGTGCGGGAGGTTGGGGACGGCCTGACGGGTAGGGCCCGCCTGGCAGCGGCAGCGAGAGGAGGCGAGCGAGGGCGGGCGCGGAGCGGTCGACCGGTGCGGGGGTTTCGGGCGCGCGGGCGGCCTTGGGCCGAAATGGCCAGCTGGGCCGGTCGGGCGCTCCTGGGCCGAACCCAGTTTCGGTCCAGGCTGCGTGTGTGTGTGTGTGTGTGTTTTAACATGAGACTAAATTGGCCGTAAATAATTCAAATGAATTACTAAAAACACCAAAATAATTCTAAAATAACTATGCAATATTTAGAACCTAACGAACATTTACTTAAGCACAGAACATTTTGAAAATATTTTTCCTAATGCAATTAATGCACTTTTGCAAATAAAATAAATACCAATAAACTCCAAAACTTCAAATAATATTCAAAAAAATTCCCACTATTTTATATTTTGAGGAAGTCATCTTATCCCCTCTCATTTGTTTTTCTCGAGTGGAAAAATATTATTTGAATATTTTAAAAACTCCAAAATGCAAAGAAATATGATATGCATTGAATGATTCTATTAACATCCAAATTTAATAAAAATTGGGATGTTACAAACCTACCCCCTCAAGATGAATCTCGTCCTCGAGATTCAGGTTGGCCAGCAAAAAGGTGTGGGTGGTCCTATCTAAGATCTTCCTCTCGTTCCCAAGTAGCTTCCTCCTCGGTGTGGTGACTCCACTGAACCTTGGAGAACTTGATGATCTTGGTACGAGTGATTCTCTGTACAGTCTCAAGAATCTTAATAGGCTTCTCCTCATAAGTCAGATCATTCTCCAACTGAATTGCATCCAGTGGCACTGTATCTCTCAAAGGAATGTCCTCCATCTCTGCATGACACTTCTTCAGCTGGGAAACATGAAACACATCATGAACTGCTAACAAAGCCTCTGGTAATTCCAACTGGTATGCAACCTCTCCTCTACGTTCTAGAACTTTGTATGGTCCCACTGAAGGAAATATGCCCTAGAGGCAATAATAAAGTTATTATTTATTTCCTTATTTCATGATAAATGTTTATTATTCATGCTAGAATTGTATTAATCGGAAACATAATACATGTGTGAATACATAGACAAACAGAGTGTCACTAGTATGCCTCTACTTGACTAGCTCGTTAATCAAAGATGGTTATGTTTCCTAACCATGAACAGAGTGTTGTTATTTGATTAACGAGGTCACATCATTAGTTGAATGATCTGATTGACATGACCCATTCCATTAGCTTAGCACCCGATCGTTTAGTATGTTGCTATTGCTTCCTTCATGACTTATACATGTTCCTATGACTATGAGATTATGCAACTCCCGTTTGCCGGAGGAACACTTTGGGTGCTACCAAACGTCACAACGTAACTGGGTGATTATAAAGGAGCATTACAGGTGTCTCCAAAGGTAGATGTTGGGTTGGCGTATTTCGAGATTAGGATTTGTCACTCCGATTGTCGGAGAGGTATCTCTGGGCCCTCTCGGTAATGCACATCACATAAGCCTTGCAAGCATTGCAACTAATGAGTTAGTTGCGAGATGATGTATTACGGAACGAGTAAAGAGACTTGCCGGTAACGAGATTGAACTAGGTATTGGATACCGACGATCGAATCTCGGGCAAGTAACATACCGATGACAAAGGGAACAACGTATGTTGTTATGCAGTCTGACCGATAAAGATCTTCGTAGAACATGTAGGAGCCAATATGGGCATCCAGGTCCCGCTATTGGTTATTGACCAGAGACGTGTCTCGGTCATGTCTACATTGTTCTCGAACCGTAGGGTCCGCACGCTTAAGGTTTCGATGACAGTTATATTATGAGTTTATGAGTTTTGATGTACCGAAGGAGTTCGGAGTCCCGGATGAGATCGGGGACATGACGAGGAGTCTCGAAATGGTCGAGACGTAAAGATCGATATATTGGACGACTATATTCGGACATCGAAAAGGTTCCGAGTGATTCGGGTATTTTTCGGAGTACCGGGTAGTTACGGGAGAAGTAATGGGCCTTGATGGGCTTTAGTGGGAAGAGGAAAAGGCTGCTGCGCCCCCCCTCCCCTCTAGTCCGAATTGGACTAGGGAAAAGGGGGCCGGCCACCTTTCCTACTCCTCCACTTCCTTCTCCCTTCCTCCCCTCTTGATGGACTCCTACTAGGACTTGGAGTCCTAGTAGGACTCCCATCCTGGCCGCACCAATGGCCTTGGCCGGCCTCCTCCTCCTCCATCCTTTATATACTGAGGCAAGGGGCACCCCATAGACACACAATTGATCATTGAGATCGTTCCTTAGCCGTGTGCGGTGCCCCCTGCCACCATATTCCACCTCGGTCATATCGTTGTAGTGCTTAGGCGAAGCCCTGCGTCGGTAGAACATCAAGATCGTCATCACGCCGTCGTGCTGACGGAACTCTTCCTCGACGCTTTGCTGGATCGGAGCCCGAGGATCGTCATCGAGCTGGAACGTGTGCTAAGAACTCGGAGGTGCCAGAGTAACGGTGCTTGGATCGGTCGGATCGGGAAGAAGACGTACGACTACTTCCTCCTCGTTGTGTCAACGCTTCCGTTGCGATCTACAAGGGTACGTAGATCATACTCTCCCCTCGTTGCTATGCATCACCATGATCTTGCGTGTGCGTAGGAATTTTTTTGAAATTACTACGTTCCCCAACAGTGGTATCAGAGCCTAGGTTTTATGGTTTGATGTTATATGCACGAGTAGAACACAAGTGAGTTGTGGGCGATATAAGTCATACTGCCTACCAGCATGTCATACTTTGGTTCGGCGGTATTGTTGGATGAAGCGGCCCGGACCGACATTACGCGTACGCTTACGCGAGACCGGTTTCCCCGACGTGCTTTGCACAAAGGTGACTTGCGGGTGACTGTTTCTCCAGCTTTAGTTGAACCAAGTGTGACTACGCCCGGTCCTTGCGAAGGTTAAAACGGAGTCTATTTGACAAACTATCGTTGTGGTTTTGATGCGTAGGTGAGATTGGTTCTTGCTTAAGCCCGTAGCAGCCACGTAAAACTTGCAACAACAAAGTAGAGGACGTCTAACTTGTTTTTGCAGGGGCATGTTGTGATGTGATATGGTCAAAACGTGATGAGATATAAGTTGTTGTATGAGATGATCATGTTTTGTTGAAGTTATCGGCAACTGGCAAAAGCCTTATGGTTGTCTCTTTGTTGCATAAGATGCAAGCGTCCAATAATTGCTTTACTTTATCGCTATGCGATAGCAATAGTTGCAAGAGCAATTGTTGGCGAGACGACCACGTGACGACACATTGATATAGATCAATATGATGGAGATCATGGTGTCATGCTGGTGATGATATAGATCATGACAGTACTTTGGAGATGGAGATCAAAGAAGCAAGATGATGATGGCCATATCATGTCACATATATTGATTGCATGTGATGTTTATCTTTTATGCATCTTATCTTGCTTTGATTGACGATCTCTCACTAAATTATCAAGAAGTGTTCTCCCTGAGTATGCACCGTTGCGAAAGTTCTTCGTGCTGAGACACCACATGATGATCGGGTGTGATAGGTTCTACGTTCAAATACAACGGGTGCAAAACAGTTGCACACGCGGAATACTCAGGTTATACTTGACGAGCCAAGCATATACAGATATGGCCTCGGAACACGGAGACCGAAAGGTCGAGCGTGAATCATATAGTAGATATGATCAACATAACGATGTTCACCATTGAAAACTACTCCATCTCACGTGATGATCGGTTATGGTTTAGTTGATTTGGATCACGTGATCACTTAGAGGATTAGAGGGATGTCTATCTAAGTGGGAGTTCTTAAGTAATCTGATTAATTGAACTTAAATTTATCATGAACTTAGTCCTAGTAGTATTTTGCAAATTATGTTGTAGATCAATAGCTTGCGTTGTTGCTTTCATATGTTTATTTTGATATGTTCCTAGAGAAAAATTGTGTTGAAAGATGTTTGTAGCAATGATGCGGATTGGATCCGTGATCTGAGGTTTATCCTCATTGCTGCACAGAAGAATTATGTCCTTGATGCACCGCTAGGTGACAGACCTATTGCAGGAGTAGATGCAGACGTTATGAACGTTTGGCTAGCTCAATATGATGACTACTTGATAGTTTAGTGCACCATGCTTAATGGCTTAGAATCGGGACTTCGAAGACGTTTTGAACGTCATGGACCATATGAGATGTTCCAGGAATTGAAGTTAATATTTCAAGCAAATACCCGAGTTGAGAGATATGAAGTCTCCAACAAGTTCTATAGCTAAAAGATGGAGGAGAATCGCTCAACTAGTGAGCATGTGCCCAGATTGTCTGAGTACTACAATCGCTTGAATCAAGTGGGAGTTAATCTTCCAGATAAGATAGTGATTGACAGAATTCTCTAGTCACCATCACCAAGTTAGTAGAACTTCGTGATGAACTATGATATGCAAGGGATAACGGAAACAATTCCCAAGCTCTTCGTAATGCGGAAATTGACGAAGGTAGAAATCGAGAAAAACATCAAGTGTTGATGGTAGACAAGACCACTAGTTTCAAGAAAAGGGCAGAGGGAAGAAGGGGAACTTCAAGAAGAACAGCAAGCAAGTTGCTGCTCAAGTGAAGAAGCCCAAGTCTGGTCCTAAGCCTGAGACTAAGTGTTTCTACTGCAAAGGGACTGGTCACTGGAAGCGGAACTACCCCAAGTGATTGGCAGATAAGAAGGATGGCAAAGTGAACATAAGTATATTTGATATACATGTTATTGATGTGTACTTTACTAGTGTTTATAGCAACCCTCAGTATTTGATACTAGTTCAGTTGCTAAGATTAGTAACTCGAAACAGGAGTTGCAGAATAAACAGAGACTAGTTAAGGGTGAAGTGACGATGTGTGTTGTAAGTGGTTCCAAGATTGATATGATCATCATCGCACACTCCCTATACTTTCGGGATTAGTGTTGAACCTGAATAAGTGTTATTTGGTGTTTGCGTTGAGCATGAATATGATTTGATCATGTTTATTGTAATACGGTTATTCATTTAAGTAAAAGAATAAATTGTTGTTCTGTTTACATGAATAAAACCTTATATGGTTACACACCCAATGAAAGTAGTTCATTGGATCTCGATCATAGTGATATACATAATCATAATATTGAAACCAAAAGATGCAAAGTTAATAATGATAGTGCAACTTATTTGTAGCACTGCCGTTTAGGTCATATTGGTGTAAAGCGCATGAAGAAACTCCATGCTGATGGGCTTTTGGAATCACTTGATTATGAATCACTTGATGCTTGCGAACCATGCCTTATGGGCAAGATGACTAAAACGCCGTTCTCCGGAACAATGAAGCAAGCAACAGATTTGTTGGAAATCATACATACTGATGTATGTGGACCGATGAATATTAAGGCTTGCAGCAAGTATCATTATTTTCTGACCTTCACAGATGATTTGAGCAGATATGGGGATATCTACTTGATGAAGCATAAGTCTGAAACATTTGAACAGTTCAAAGAATTTCAGAGTGAAGTGGAAAATCATCGTAACAAGAAAATAAAGTTTCTACGATCTGATCGTGGAGAAGAGTATTTGAGTTACGAGTTTGGCCTTCAGTAAAAACAATGTGAAATAGTTTCACTACTCATGCCACCTGGAACACCACAATGTAATGGTGTGTCCGAACGTCATAACCGTACTTTATTGGATATAGTGCAATCTATGATGTATCTTACTGATCTACCACTATCGTTTTGGGGTTATGCATTAGAGACATCTGCATTCAATTTAAATAGGGCACCATCTAAATCCGTTGAGACGACACCGTGTTAACTATGGTTTGGCAAGAAACCTAAGCTGTCGTTTCTTAAAGTTTGGGGTTGCGATGCTTATATGAAAAAGTTTCATCCTGATAAGCTCAAACTCAAATCGGAGAAGTGCGTCTTCATAGGATATCCAAAGGAAACTATTGGATACACCTTCTATCACAGATCCGAAGGCAAGACTTTTGTTGCTAAAATTCGGAAACTTTCTGGAGAAGGAGTTTCTCTCGAAAGAAGTGAGTGGGAGGAAAGTAGAAAACTTGATAAGGTAATTGTACCTTCTCCCTTATTGGAAAGTAGTACATCACAAAAAACTGTTTCTGTGACACCTACACCAGTTAGTGAGGAAGCTAATGATGATGATCATGAAACTTCAGAACAAGATACTACTGAACCTCGTAGATCAACCAGAGTAAGATCCGCGCCAGAGTGGTACGGCAATCCTTTTCTGGAAGTCATGCTACTAGATCATGATGAACCTATGAACTATGAGGAAGCGATGATGAGCCCAGATTCCGCAAAGTGGCTTGAAGCCATGAAATCTGAGATGGGATCCATGTATGAGAACAAAGTATGGACTTTGGTTGACTTGCCCGATGATCGGCAAGCAATTGAGAATAAATGGATCTTCAAGAGGAAGACGGACGATGATAGTAGTGTTACTATCTACAAAGCTAGAATTGTCGCAAAAGGTTTTCGACAAGTTCAAGGTGTTGACTACGATGAGTTTTTCTCACTCGTATCTATGCTTAAGTCTGTCCGAATCATGTTAGCAATTGCCGCATTTTATGAAATCTGGCAAATGGATAAACAAAACTGCATTCCTTAATGGATTTACTAAAGAAGAGTTGTATACGATGCAACTAGAAGGTTTTGTCGATCCTAAAGGTGTTAACTAAATATGCAAGCTCCAGTGATCCATCTATGGACTGGTGCAAGAATCTCGGAGTTGGAATATACGCTTTGATAAGTTGATCAAAGCATATAGTTTTATACACACTTGCGGTGAAGCCTGTATTTACAAGAAAGTGAGTGGGAGCACTACAACATTTCTGATAAGTATATGTGAATGACATATTGTTGATCGGAAATAATGTAGAATTATTCTGTAAAGCATAAAGGAGTGTTTGAAAGGAGTTTTTCAAAGAAAGACCTCAGTGAAGCTGCTTACATATTGAGCTTCAAGATCTATAGAGATAGATCAAGACGCTTGATAAGTTTTTTTCAATGAGTACATACCTTGACAAGATTTTGAAGTAGTTCAAAATGGAATAGTCAAAGAAAGAGTTCTTGCCTGTGTTACAAGGTGTGAAGTTGAGTAAGACTCAAAGCCCGACCACGGCAGAAAATAGAAAGAGAATGAAAGTCATTCCCTATGCCTCAGTCATAGGTTCTATAAAGTATGCCATGCTGTATACCAGCTCTATTGTATGCCCTACCACTGAGTTTGGCAAGGGAGTACAATAGTGATCTAGGAGTAGATCACTGGACAGCGGTCAAAATTGTCCTTAATGGAATAAGGATATGTTTCTCGATTATGGAAGTGAAAAAAAAGGTTCGTCGTAAAGGGTTACGCCGATGCAAGTTTGACACTAATCTAGATGACTCTAAGTCTCGGTCTAGATACATATTGAAAGTGGGAGCAATTAGCTAGAGTAGCTCCATGCAGAGCATTGTTGACATAGAAATTTGCAAAATACATGCGGATCTGAATGTGGCAGACCCGTTGACTAAGATTCTCTCACAAGCAAAACATGATCACACCTTAGTACTCCTTGGGTGTTAATCACATAGTGATGTGAACTAGATTACTGAATCTAGTAAACCCTTTGGGTGTTGGTCACATAGCGATGTGAACTATGGGTGTTAATCACATGATGATGTGAACTATCGATGTTAATCACATGGTGATGTGATCTAGATTATTGACTCTAGTGCAAGTGGGAGACTGAAGGAAATATGCCCTAGAGGCAATAATAAAGTTATTATTTATTTCCTTATTTCATGATAAATGTTTATTATTCATGCTAGAATTGTATTAATCGGAAACATAATACATGTGTGAATACATAGACAAACAGAGTGTCACTAGTATGCCTCTACTTGACTAGCTCGTTAATCAAAGATGGTTATGTTTCCTAACCATGAACAGAGTGTTGTTATTTGATTAACGAGGTCACATCATTAGTTGAATGATCTGATTGACATGACCCATTCCATTAGCTTAGCACCCGATCGTTTAGTATGTTGCTATTGCTTCCTTCATGACTTATACATGTTCCTATGACTATGAGATTATGCAACTCCTGTTTGCCGGAGGAACACTTTGGGTGCTACCAAACGTCACAACGTAACTGGGTGATTATAAAGGAGCATTACAGGTGTCTCCAAAGGTAGATGTTGGGTTGGCGTATTTCGAGATTAGGATTTGTCACTCCGATTGTCGGAGAGGTATCTCTGGGCCCTCTCGGTAATGCACATCACATAAGCCTTGCAAGCATTGCAACTAATGAGTTAGTTGCGAGATGATGTATTACGGAACGAGTAAAGAGACTTGCCGGTAACGAGATTGAACTAGGTATTGGATACCGACGATCGAATCTCGGGCAAGTAACATACCGATGACAAAGGGAACAACGTATGTTGTTATGCGGTCTGACCGATAAAGATCTTCGTAGAACATGTAGGAGCCAATATGGGCATCCAGGTCCCGCTATTGGTTATTGACCAGAGACGTGTCTCGGTCATGTCTACATTGTTCTCGAACCGTAGGGTCCGCACGCTTAAGGTTTCGATGACAGTTATATTATGAGTTTATGAGTTTTGATGTACCGAAGGAGTTCGGAGTCCCGGATGAGATCGGGGACATGACGAGGAGTCTCGAAATGGTCGAGACGTAAAGATCAATATATTGGACGACTATATTCGGACATCGGAAAGGTTCCGAGTGATTCGGGTATTTTTCGGAGTACCGGGTAGTTACGGGAGAAGTAATGGGCCTTGATGGGCTTTAGTGGGAAGAGGAAAAGGCTGCTGCGCCCCCCCTCCCCTCTAGTCCGAATTGGACTAGGGAAAAGGGGGCCGGCCACCTTTCCTACTCCTCCACTTCCTTCTCCCTTCCTCCCCTCTTGATGGACTCCTACTAGGACTTGGAGTCCTAGTAGGACTCCCATCCTGGCCGCACCAATGGCCTTGGCCGGCCTCCTCCTCCTCCATCCTTTATATACTGAGGCAAGGGGCACCCCATAGACACACAATTGATCATTGAGATCGTTCCTTAGCCGTGTGCGGTGCCCCCTGCCACCATATTCCACCTCGGTCATATCGTTGTAGTGCTTAGGCGAAGCCCTGCGTCGGTAGAACATCAAGATCGTCATCACGCCGTCGTGCTGACGGAACTCTTCCTCGACGCTTTGCTGGATCGGAGCCCGAGGATCGTCATCGAGCTGAACGTGTGCTAAGAACTCGGAGGTTCCAGAGTAACGGTGCTTGGATCGGTCGGATCGGGAAGAAGACGTACGACTACTTCCTCCTCGTTGTGTCAACGCTTCCGTTGCGATCTACAAGGGTACGTAGATCATACTCTCCCCTCGTTGCTATGCATCACCATGATCTTGCGTGTGCGTAGGAAATTTTTTGAAATTACTACGTTCCCCAACACCCACAAATCGTGGTGCTAACTTTCCTTTGACTCCAAATCTCTTAATACCTCGAAGTGGAGACACTCGAAGATATGCTCTATCTCCCACATCATAGATCACTTCCTTGCGTTTAGCATCGGCATAACTTTTCTGCCTTGACTGGGCTATCTTAAGTTTGTCACGAATCAACTTGACCTTCTCCTCAGAATACCTGATCAAATCAGGTCCAAACAATTTGCGATCTCCAACTCCATTCCACATCAAAGGTGTCCTGCATTTCCTTCCATACAATGCCTCGAAAGGGGCCATCTGCAAACTGGCTTGGTAGCTGTTGTTGTACGAGAACTCCGTGTAGGGTAAGTTATCATCCCAACTAGACCCATAGTCTAGCGCACAAGCTCTTAATATGTCCTCTAGAATCTGATTGACTCTCTCTCTCTGTCTGCCCATCAGTCTGTGGATGGAAGGCTGTACTGTACTATAGCCTGGTACCCAAAGTTTCGTGTAACTGTTTCCAAAACTTTGAGGTAAACTGTGTTCCTCTATCTGATACGATGATCCTTGGAACTCCATGCAGACATACGATACTGGTCATATATATCTTTGCCAGCTTAGCACTTGTATAGGTGGTCTTCACTGGAATGAAGTGAGCAACCTTGGTCAAACGATCAACTATCACCCAAATGGAATCATAACCTGAACGGGTCCTGGGTAACCCCATGATAAAGTCCATACCAAGTGTATCCCATTTCCAATCAGGTATCGGCAACGGCTGAAGTAATCCTGCTGGTTTCTAATGTTCTGCCTTTACTCTCTGACATACATCACCTATTGCCACATACTCGGCAATTTCTCTCTTCATACCGGCCCTCCAAAAACTTTCCTTCAAGTCCAAATACATCTTGGTATTGCCTGGGTGTATCGAATATGGTGAGTCGTGAGCCTCCTGAAGAATCAAATTCCTAATCTCTGGGTCATTGGGTACACAAATCCGTTGCTCAAACCATATGGTTCCATGTTCATCCTCACGGAATCCTTCTACTTTCCCTTTGCTCATCATTTCTTTGATCTCAGCAATACCTTGGTCCAACTTCTGGGATTCTCTAATTCTCCCCAACAAGGTGGACTGCACCTCGAGTGTGGCAACATAACCTCTTGGAACTATTTCCAGTTGAAGGTCTCTAAGCTCATCACATAACTCCTGAGGTAAACCTCCTATTGTAAGGGTATTAACATAACTCTTACGGCTCAAAGCATCTGCCACAACATTGGCTTTTCCTGGATGATAATGCAGACTCATGTCATAGTCCTTTATAAGTTCCAACCATCTCCTTTGCCTGAGATTCAATTCCTTCTGCATGAAGATATACTTCAAACTCTTGTGATCCGTGTAAACATCACAACGATTCCCAATAAGATAGTGTCTCCATGTCTTGAGTGCATGCACTACAGCTGCCAACTCCAAATCATGTGTGGCATAGTTCAACTCATGAGGTCGAAGCTGTCGTGAAGCATAAGCTACAACCTTTCCTTCTTGCATAAGAACACCTCCAAGTCCCTGACGTGAAGCATCACAATACACCTGAAAGTCCTTGTGTACGTCAGGCAGGATTAACACTGGGGCTGTAACCAAACGCTTCTTCAACTCTTGAAAGCTGGCTTCACACTCTTCAGTCCAAACGAACTTGGTGTCCTTTTTCAACAATGTTGTCATGGGCCTTGCAATCTTGGAGAAATTTTCAATAAATCTCCGGTAATATCCTGCAAGTCCAAGGAAACTACGAATCTCGCCAACTGTGGTGGGTGCATTCCATTCTGTGACTGACTCTACCTTGGTAGGGTCCACTGCAATCCCTTCACCTGACACTACATGTCCAAGAAATCCGACTTCCTTGAGCCAAAACTCACACTTGCTAAACTTGGCATAAAGTTGATGCTCTCTGAGCTTCTCCAAAACTAAGTGTAGATGTTCAGCGTGTTCCTCCTCATTCTTGGAGTAAACCAATATGTCATTGATGAATACCACAACAAACTTATCCAAGAACTCCATGAATACTTTGTTCATCATGTTCATAAAATAGGCAGGGGTATTAGTCAAACCAAAGGACATGACTGTATACTCATAAAGCCCATACCTTGTGGTAAAAGTTGTCTTGGGTATATCCTTCTCACGGATATTCAATTGGTGATAACCCGATCGAAGATCGATCTTGGAGAAAACACTAGCTCCTTCTAGCTGGTCAAACAAGTCATTGATCATCGGTAGGGGATACTTGTTCTTGATGGTCACCTCATTCAAAGAGAGGTAATCCACAACATTCTCAAGGTTCCATCCTTCTTCTCCACTAAGAGTACTGGGGCTCCCTAAGGTGATGAACTCGGGCGAATATACCCTTTCTCTAGCAACTCCTTAATCTGTTTCTTGACTTCCTCCAAATCATTAGCAGGCATTCGATACGGCCTCCTGGAGATAGGCCCTGTGCCTGGCAGCAACTCAATCAAAAACTCAATCTCCCGATCTGGCGGCATACCCGGTGATACGTCTCCTGCGTATCTATAATTTTTTATTGTTCCATGCTATTATATTATCAACCTTGGATGTTTTATATGCATTTATATGCTATTTTATATGATTTTTGGGACTAACCTATTAACCTAGAGCCCAGTGCCAGTTTCTGTTTTTACCTTGTTTTAGGGTTTCAAAGAAAAGGAAAATCAAATGGAGTCCAACTGACCTGAAACTTCACGGAACTCATTTTTGGAAGGAAAGAAGCCCAGAAGACTTGAAGTGCACGTAAGGGAAGCTTCAAGGAGGCCACGAGGTAGGGGGGCGCGCCCACCCCCCTAGGGCGCGCCCTCCACCCTCGTGGGCCCCTCGTGGCCCCCCTGACATACTTCTTCCGCCTATATATCTCCATATACCCTAAAAACATCCGAGAGCACATTAGATCGGGAGTTCCGCCTCCAGAAGCCTCCATAGCCACCAAAAACCAATCTAGACCCGTTCTGGCACCCTACCGGAGGAGGCAATCTCTCTCCGGTGGCCATCTTCATCATCCCGGTGCTCTCCATGACGAGGAGGGAGTAGTTCTCCCTCGGGGCTGAGGGTATGTACTAGTAGCTATGTGTAACATCCCAAATTTTCAATTTGGAATGTTATACACTAGATCATCATTGCATATCATAACTATTGCATTTTGGTTGATCCTAGAAATTTCACGCAACTCAAGGACCCTCGGAGAGAGTTGGGGATTTCGTTATTTTCATATTTGAGTTGTCTCAAATTTTGAAAATAGGATCATTTGACTTTATTTATTTTATCTTCAATTATTTCTATTACAAAGATTATGAGAGAGGGAATAAAATGACTTTCCCAAAATAAATAAATATTGAGGATTTAATTAAAAAATAAAATAAGATTTTATTGGGTTTTATTTGCTATTTTATTTGAATTTAGGAAAAATGTGTGTTTTTCAAAATTGCATTTAGGCCCCAAATAAATGTTCATCCTGTGCGGCTTGATTTTAGAAGCCGGGAAAAAATTTATTTCGGGATTTTTGGAGTCTGTTTAGTAGTCCTTCTGTTTTTTTCTGAGCGTAACTATTTATTAAAAAAACGCGCAACCGACCTACGGGCCGTGTCCGACCCGGACACTAAGGCCCGTCCGGCTTTAAAAGCCGGGGAGGCCCAGCCTGAAGCCCCCAAACCCTAGCCCCGCGCCGCCCTGGCCCCGCACCGCCGCCGCCGCCCCGCGCCGCCACCGCCTTCGCGCCGCTGCCACCGCCCGTCGCCGGAGCCGCCGCCGCCGCCGGACCCGCCGCCTGAGGTTTACCTTGATCCTGCCGCCGTTTTTTTTTTGAAAAACCGTTCGGTTTTCCGACGGTTTTGTCGTTTTTTTAGTTTCAGTTTTTTTAAATAGATCGGTTTTCCGGTTTATTTAAATAGTGAGCGTTCGTCCGTTCGTTCGTTTTAACGAACGTTCATCGTTTTTCTTTTTCTCGGATTAAATCCGCGATTTTTCTGATCGCGATTTCTGATCCGATTTTCGTTTCAGTATATCTTTTCGCTCGTTTATCGGAATCAGGCGATTCAAGCGCCTGGAGTTTCGTCTCGAAACCCTCTTTCCGTTTAACCAACTTAAACAAGTTTTTGCCACTATAAAAATTGCCTTAGATCCAGAATAGTAAACGAAGCCTGTTTCTTTTGCCGTTTGCCTTTCGTTGCTTCGTTCGATTTGATTCTTTTTTGCCAACCGGAGTTCTTAAGTTAAACTTTCAGGTTAGATCTCTTATTTGAGTTTTACCTGTGCATTAGTCGAGTACTTATTGTATGCTTGTTTGTTTGCGATAGAGTACCCGGAGTGCGCCGCTTGTTACTTCGAGTCGCTAGGTTTCCTGGATCATCAGCAAGGCAAGTAACACTTTGATCATACCTCCTACTACCCAGTTTTATTGCATTAAATCAATCCTCACACCTTGCATGTTTTAGGATCTAATTAAATTTTGGGTTTGGGGAGTAGTTGAGGTAGAACCTATTACCTATTCATTATCAAACCTTTGGGAGTTACTCTACGTTTTCTTATTATTGCTATGCTATGCTAGTAGACGTGGATTGGGTGAGTGTATCCATGACAGATGTGAGATTGTTAATTAATGGTTTATTCAAGGTGGCAACTTAAACACACATCTGGGTGGATTGAGGCACCTGGGTATTCCAGGATTTGCTTGTTTTCTTTTGGACCGCCACCCAGGCTCAAAGGGATCATGAGATTATTCATGCTAGAAACTTCTGTGTGCAGCCACAAGCTATTATGGGCTCTAGCATAGTTGACTAAGTCGTGCAAACTCTTACAGTGGTAGACTAGCAGATGTAGGGGATGTAGGTGGTACGGTCTACCCATCGTAAGGTGCTAGTGCTTCTGAAAGACTATGTCTCGGTCATCCGTTTCTCAAACACCGTCTAGTGCGAGAAATCCAACGGAGGAGATCGAGTCTTGTGGGGAAAAGTGCGCAAACCTCTACAGAGTGTATAAACTAATCATGGTTAGCCGTGTCCCCAGTTATGGACATCTTGAGTATCTAGTACTTGGATTATCATGTGAATCTCAACATGTTACTCAAAATTTAATTTTGCTGGGTTTGTTTAACGATGATGTTTAATTGGGATTGAGAATGCTGTCAACCATTCTCAATGTTTAACAACCACCATGATAGTTAAATAAATTTATTCCTTTGTAGTAGGGAAAAATTGGCTTTATGCAAAACTGTAACCATAGAGCTTTCCACCAGCCAAATATGCATATAGAATAGCTGCTTCATTCCATTACTCTCTATGTGTTACATTGCCAGCATATTCCATGTGTTGACCCGTTTTCGGGCTGCAACGTTAATGTTGCAGACTTTTCAGACGACGATTAAGGAGTTTTAGGTCGTGGTTCTATACTCAGTGATGCCGTTGGAGTTGATGGACTCACTTATCTTCCAAGCCTTCCGTTGTTATCGTTATTAGATGGCCTTAAGCCATATTTATTGTAATAAGTTCTCTTTTGAGACACTCGATGTAATAAGTGTGTGATTGCTACTGTGCTATAAATCCTTCAAGTACTGTGTGGTATCAGCATTACTAATCCAGGGATGACACCGGAGCATAGAGATTGGACCATTTGAGGTCTGGTCGCTACAAAGATGGTATCAGAGCACACGCTGACTGTAGGACAGGACCACTAAGCTAAACACCTAGATCACTACTCACTCTCTTCTTTTCTGACTCCTCATCTTTTCTACTCTTTTAGGATGGCGGATAAAAGGAACAAGTTCACTCAACCGGATGAAGACACACCCTTTGGACATCACTAGAAGGAAGTCACTAGATACCTGAACATAGGAGTACCAAGCTTCACCGGAACCTACAACGCCACTCTACCTGAAGAAGAGCGCTGGATGATTCAAGTTCAAGTTCCAAGAAGGACGTTCATGCCAGTCACTGAGCCCATAGAGTTTTCTTTCGATGCACCAACTTGGAATCTAGGAAAGAGCATGGCAGCTCACATCGCCATGGGACGCATTGGAGAAGTCTACCGCAATGATCTCAAGGATACTATCTACCAGATTTGTGGGCGCCGAGATGAGCACTGGGAGATGATCAGCACCAGAAAGGATAGATCCATTGCAGCTTTTATCCAGGAGTTAAACCAGCACATTCGACGTCGGGAGAACCATATGTGCGCCGACATGATAGACCTGAAGAAGGCAAAGACAAGAATCAAGGAACTGGAGGAAGAACTCAAGGCTACACGTGAAGATTTTGAAAAAGAAATTGAAGTATTAGTGGAAAAGAATGATGATCTGATCAAGAAGATTGGAATATTTATGGGAGGCCCTACACCAGTAGAAGAAGACGAAGAACCCAAGGAGATTTGCCCGGAAGACTACATCATCATCGACGACACCGACTCGGATCTAGATGATAGCGATGATGACTATGTCGATGAAGCTGGAGCGGATATCATGTAGTCTGCAACCGAAGAATATTTCTAGTAGACCACCCCAACAGTAGTAGTAGTCCACCATGTAAATATAGTAGTCCGAGCACTTTTGCGATAGTTAGATCGATTGTATGCCCTTGTTTGATTGATTGAATGAAGTGAATTGTTTGCTTTTGCCTCATGTGCATATGGGTAGTGTTTTCTCTTTAGACCCCCTCTATTCTTAAATCTATTCTTTTCTAAACCCTCAGATGCCTCCGAGACGTGACCCCGGATTTACCTTTCCACCGGAGCTCACTCAGTTGATCCAGCAGCAGAACACATTGATACAGTTACTAGTCTAGAATCAGAACCAAGGGAACAACAACAACAACAACCCACCACCACCACCACCCGTTGATCACTTAGCCCGTTTTCTTAGGTTGAATCCGCTGGTGTTTTCCAGTAGCACCGAGCCGATAGTAGCAGATGATTGGCTCCGCAAGACAGCTAGAGAGTTGACCACAGCAGGATGCACAGATGCGGAGAAGGTGAAGTTTGCCACACATCAGCTTGAAGGACCCGCAGCCTCATGGTGGGAAAATTTCACAGCCACTTTCCCTGTCGATACTATCACATGGGACCAGTTTCAGCAGGCTTTTCGTACTGCCCATGTCTCAGCAGGAGCTATGGCCATGAAGAAGCGAGAGTTTCGTAACTTGCGCCAAGGAGGACAAACAGTTGGCCAGTATGTGGAGGACTTTAGTAAATTAGCATGTTATGCCCCAGATGACGTTGCTACGGATGCAGCAAAGCAGGAGAAGTTTCTGGAAGGACTGAATGATGAGTTGAGCATGCAGTTGATGGTAGCAACCTTCAACAACTACCAGGAGTTGGTAGATCGTGCTCTTATGATTGAAGGGAAACAACAGCAAATTGAGAATCGCAAGAGGAAGTATGCACAAGGAAAGTACAATTCAGGAGCTCAGCAGAAGCCACAATTTACCCCTAGGCTGGGAGAACATTTTCAGCATACCCATGGAGGAGGAAGCTCACACAATCACAATGGCCCCAGGAATGGTAATGGGAATGGAGGAAGCAACGGCCAGAGCCGCACCAACCCATCAACCCCAGCCAAGAAAGACCTGAGCCAAGTCACTTGTTTTAAGTGCCAGAAGACTGGACATTATGCCAATGAATGTCCTGAATCCCAGAATGGAAATGGCAATGGAAGCTCCGGGAAGAAGCCGAACCCTTTCAACAGGGGACAGGTGAACCACGTTAACGTGGAGGAGGTTGAAGAGCAGCCGGATGCAGTAATCAGTAAGTTTTTGGTTAAGTCATTTACTGCACTCGTTCTTTTCGATACTGGTGCATCGCATTCATACATCTCAAGAGGATTTGTGGATAAGTATAAACTGCCAACCCAAGCCCTTAGGTCACCCATGTTAGTAACTTCGCCTAGAGCAGAATATATGGCTAGTCTATGGTGTGATCGGTTACCATTAAGAATTGGTAACTATGTTTTTCCCTCAGACCTAATAGTGTTGGAATCCCAAGGATTGGATGTGATATTAGGCATGGATTGGTTGTCAAAGTATGAAGGGAATATTGAATGTGCCAGTAAGTCAATTTTACTTACCACCCCAGAAGGGAGAAGGATCAAGTATGTATCCCGACATGTGCCAAAGAGGACTCAAGTAAATTGTTTAACCAGAGTAGTGCAGGAGGAAGTACCAGTAGTGAAGGATTTCCCCGAAGTATTTCCAGAAGAGTTGCCAGGCATGCCACCAGATAGAGATATTGAGTTTTTGATTGAGCTTTTGCCAGGCACAGGGCCAATATCAAAGAGACCATATAGGATGCCTGTAAAGGATTTGGTGGAAATTAAGAAGCAGATTAAGGAGCTATTGGATAAAGGATATATTCGCCCAAGTTCATCGCCTTGGGGATCGCCAGTACTTCTGGTAGAGAAGAAGGATGGATCGTTAAGGATGGTTGTCGATTATCGAGGATTAAATGAAGTAACCATCAAGAACAAGTATCCACTACCGATGATCAATGATCTGTTTGATCGATTGCAAGGAGCTAAGGTATTTTCCAAGATCGATCTGTGATCAGGATACCACCAGTTGAAGATTCGGGAACAGGATATACCCAAGACGGCTTTTACCACCAGGTATGGGCTGTACGAGTATACCGTTATGTCATTTGGTCTGACTAACGCACCTGCATATTTTATGAACATGATGAACAAGGTGTTTATGGAGTTCTTGGATAAGTTCGTCGTAGTGTTCATTGATGATATCCTGGTTTATTCGAAGAATGAAGAGGAGCATAAGGAACATTTGCGTTTGGTTCTTGGAAAGCTCAGAGAACATCAATTATATGCCAAGTTTAGCAAATGTGAGTTTTGGTTGAAGGAAGTTGGATTTCTCGGACACATTATATCCGGAGAAGGTATAGCAGTAGATCCCACTAAAGTTGATATCGTGACCAGGTGGGAAGCACCAACCACCGTGGGAGAGATCCGGAGTTTTCTTGGACTCGCAGGATACTACCGGAGGTTTATTGAGAACTTCTCAAAGATTGCGAAGCCTATGACGGAGTTGCTGAAGAAGGATACCAAGTTCATATGGACGGAGGAATGTGAGGCTAGTTTTCAGGAGTTGAAGAAACGTTTGGTTACCTCACCCGTGTTGATTTTACCGGATCAGACCAAGGATTATGAGGTGTATTGCGACGCTTCACGTCGAGGACTTGGAGCAGTGCTTACGCAGGAAGGCAGAGTTGTTTCATATGCCTCACGACAGCTTAAGCCTCATGAGTTAAATAATGCTACGCATGATTTGGAGTTAGCAGCCGTAGTGCATGCATTGAAGACTTGGAGACATTTTCTGATTGGAAACCATTGCGAGGTGTACACGGATCACAAGAGTTTGAAGTATATTTTCACACAGAAGGAGTTGAACCTCAGACAAAGGAGATGGTTGGAGCTCATCAAGGATTATGATATGAAATTGCATTATCACCCCGGAAAGGCTAACGTAGTAGCTGACACATTAAGCCGTAAGAGCCATGTCAACACCCTAATGACGGGAGATTTACCAGGGGAGTTAGCCGAAAATCTACGAGAGCTATGTTTGGAAATAGTTCCAAGAGGATATGTAGCAGCATTGGAGATTCAGTCTACTTTGATGGATAAGATCAGAAAAGCTCAAAGGACTGGCAAGGAAATTGCTTCTATTAAGGAGAAAATGAGCAAAGGAAAAGCTAAGGGATTTCGTGAGGATGAGCATGATACCTTATGGTTTGAAGACTGTGTCTATGTACCAAATGATCCGGAGATTAGGAAGCTAATTCTGCAAGAGGCCCATGACTCACCATACTCGATTCACCCAGGAAATACCAAGATGTATTTGGATTTGAAGGATATTTTCTGGTGGACCGGAATGAAGAAGGATATTGCTGAATATGTAGCAGTTTGTGATGTATGTCAGAGAGTGAAGGCAGAGCATCAGAAGCCAGCAGGATTGCTACAACCATTGCCGATACCTGAATGGAAGTGGGATAAGCTAGGCATGGATTTTATTACAGGATTACCCAGAACACGTTCAGGCTATGACTCGATATGGGTTGTAGTCGATCGTTTGACAAAGGTAGCTCATTTCATACCAGTGAAGACTACCTATACCAGTGCAAAGTTGGCAAAGATATACATGACCAGGATTGTATGTCTGCATGGAGTTCCAAGGAGCATTGTATCAGATAGAGGAACCCAGTTTACCTCAAAGTTCTGGAATCAGTTGCATGAGACTTTGGGAACCAGACTAGAGTTTAGCACAGCTTTCCACCCGCAGACAGATGGACAGACCGAGAGAGTCAATCAGATTTTGGAGGATATGCTAAGAGCTTGTGCGCTAGATTATGGATCTAGTTGGGATGAGAATTTGCCATATGCAGAGTTCTCTTACAACAACAGCTACCAAACCAGTTTGAAGATGGCCCCTTTCGAAGCCTTGTACGGAAGGAGGTGCAGGACCCCATTATCTTGGGATGAAGTTGGAGATCGCCGGTTGTTTGGACCGAGTCTGAACAGAAAGTGAAATTGATTCGCGATAGGCTGAAGGTAGCTCAGTCCAGGTAGAAGAGTTATGCAGATTCTAAATGCAAGGAGACAGTTTACAAATTAGGAGACCGAGTTTATCTTCGAGTATCTCCACTTCGAGGAGTTAAGCGCTTTGGAGTTAAGGGAAAACTAGCGCCACGTTTTGTAGGACCATACAAAGTTTTGGAGCATATGGGAGAAGTAGCCTACAAGTTGGAATTACCCGAAGGACTGTCAGGAGTTCACGACGTGTTTCATGTATCCCAGTTGAAGAAGTGCCACGCATAAATGGCTGACATACCGCTGAGGGATACAGTACCACTGGAAGCAAATCAGTTGGACAGTGATTTGACCTATGAGGAGAAACCAGTTAAGATTCTAGAATATGCCAGTCGAGTTACCCGCAGCAAGGTTATCAAGTTTTGCAAGGTTCAGTGGAGCCACCACACGGAGGATAAAGCCACCTGGGAACGAGAGGAAGATTTGCTGAAAGACCACCCTCACCTATTTTCTAGCCAACCAGAATCTCGAGGGCGAGATTCATCTTAAGGGGGTAGGTTTGTAACATCCCAAATTTTCAATTTAGAATGTTATACACTAGATCATCATTGCATATCATAATTATTTCATTTTGGTTGATCCTAGAAATTTCACGCAACTCAAGGACCCTCGGAGAGAGTTGGGGATTTCGTTATTTTCATATTTGAGTTGGCTCAAATTTTGAAAATAGGATCATTTGATTTTATTTATTTTATCTTCAATTATTTCTATTACGAAGATTATGAGAGAGGGAATAAAATGACTTTCCCAAAATAAAGAAATATTGAGGATTTAATAAAAAAATCAAATAAGATTTTATTGGGTTTTATTTGCTATTTTATTTGAATTTAGGAAAAATGTGCGTTTTTCAAAATTGCATTTAGGCCCCAAATAAATGTTCATCCTGTGCGGCTTGATTTTAGAAGCCGGGGAAAATTTATTTCAGGATTTTTGGAGTCCGTTTAGTAGTCCTTTTATTTTTTCTGAGCGTAACTATTTATAAAAAAACACGCAACCGACCTACGGGCCGTGTCTGACCCGGACACTAAGGCCCGTCCGGCTTTAAAAGCCGGGGAGGCCCAGCCTAAAGCCCCCAAACCCTAGCCCCGCGCCGCCCTAGCCCCGCGTCACCGCCGCCTTCGCACCGCCGCCGCCGCTGCCACCGCCCATCGCCGGAGCCGTCGCCGTCGCCGGACCCGCCGCCCGAGGTTTACCTCGATCCCGCCACCGTTTATTTTTGAAAAACCGTTCGGTTTTCCAACGGTTTTGTTGTTTTTTTTAGTTTCGGTTTTTTTAAATAGATCAGTTTTCCGGTTTATTTAAATAGTGAGCGTTCGTCCGTTCGTCCGTCCGTTCGTTTTAACGAATGTTCGTCATTTTTCTTTTTCTCGGATTAAATCCGTGATTTTTCTGATCGCGATTTCTGATCCGATTTTCGTTTCAGTATATCTTTTCGCTCGTTTATCGGAATCAGGCGATTCAAGCGCCTGGAGTTTGGTCTCAAAACCCTCTTTCCGTTTAACCAACTTAAACAAGTTTTTGACACTATAAAAATTGCCTTAGATCCAGAATAGTAAACGAAGCCTGTTTCTTTTGCCGTTTGCCTTTCGTTGCCTCGTTCGATTTGATTCTTTTTTGCCAACCGGAGTTCTTAAGTTGAACTTTTTGGTTAGATCTCTTATTTGAGTTTTACCTGTGCATTAGTTGAGTACTTATTGTATGTTTGTTTGTTTGCGATAGAGTACCCGGAGTGCGCCGCTTGTTACTTCGAGTCGCTAGGTTTCCTGGATCATCAGCAAGGCAAGTAACACTTTGATCATACCTCCTACTACCCAGTTTTATTGCATTAAATCAATCCTCACACCTTGCATGTTTTAGGATCTAATTAAATTGTGGGTTTGGGGAGTAGTTGAGGTAGAACCTATTACCTGTTCATTATCAAACCTTTGGGAGTTACTCTACGTTTGCTTATTATTGCTATGCTATGCTAGTAGACATGGATTGGGTGAGTGTATCCATGACAGATGTGAGATTGTTAATTAATGGTTTATTTAAGGTGGCAACTTAAACACACATCTGGGTGGATTGAGGCACCTGGATATTCCAGGATTTGCCTGTTTTCTTTTGGACCGCCACCCAGGCTCAAAGGGATCATGAGATTATTCATGCTAGAAACTTCCGTGTGCAGCCACAAGCTATTATGGGCTCTAGCATAGTTGACTAAGTCGTGCGAACTCTTACAGTGGTAGACTAGCAGATGTAGGGGATGTAGGTGGTACGGTCTACCCATCGTAAGGTGCTAGTGCTTCTGAAAGACTATGTCTCGGTCATCCATTTCTCAAACACCGTGTAGTGCGAGAAATCCAACGGAGGAGATCGAGTCTTGTGGGGAAAAGTGCGCAAACCTCTGCAGAGTGTATAAACAAATCATGGTTAGCCGTGTCCCCAGTTATGGACATCTTGAGTATCTAGTACTTGGATTATCATGTGAATCTCAACATGTTACTCAAAATTTAATTTTGCTGGGTTTGTTTAACGATGATGTTTAATTGGGATTGAGAATGCTGTCAACCATTCTCAATGTTTAACAACCACCATGATAGTTAAATAAATTTATTCCTTTGTAGTAGGGAAAAATTGGCTTTACGCAAAACTGTAACCATAGAGCTTTCCACCAGCCAAATATGCATATAGAATAGCTGCTTCATTCCATTACTCTCTATGTGTTACATTGCCAGCATATTCCATGTGTTGACCCGTTTTCGGGCTGCAACGTTAATGTTGCAGACTTTTCAGACGACGATTAAGGAGTTTTAGGTCGTGGTTCTATACTCAGTGATGCCGTTGGAGTTGATGGACTCACTTATCTTCCAAGCCTTCCGTTGTTATCGTTATTAGATGGCCTTAAGCCATATTTATTGTAATAAGTTCTCTTTTTAGACACTTGATGTAATAAGTGTGTGATTGCTACTCTGCTATAAATCCTTCAAGTACTGTGTGGTGTCAGCATTACTAATCCAGGGATGACACCGGAGCACAGAGATTGGACCGTTTGAGGTCTGGTCGCTACACTATGTGTTTGATCTCTCTCTCTCGTGTTCTTGATTTGGCACGATCTTGATGTATCGCGAGCTTTGCTATTATAGTTGGATCTTATGTTTATCCTCCCCCTCTTCTCTCTTGTAATGAATTGAGTTTCCCCTTTGAAGTAATCTTATCGGATTGAGTCTTTAAAGATTTGAGAACAGTTGATGTATGTCTTGCCGTGGATATCTGTGGTGACAATGGGATATCACGTGATTCACTTGATGTATGTTTTGGTGATCAACTTGCGGGTTCCGCCCATGAACCTATTCATAGGGGTTGGCACAGGTTTTCGTCGTGATTCTCCGGTAGAACTTTGGGGCACTCTTTGAGGTCCTTTGTGTTGATTGAATAGATGAATCTGAGATTGTGTGATGCATATCGTATAATCATGCCCACGGATACTTGAGGTGACATTGGAGTATCTAGGTGACATTAGGGTTTTGGTTGATTTGTATCTTAAGGTGTTATTCTAGTATGAACTCTAGGGTTGTTTGTGACACTTATAGGAATAGCCCAACGGATTGATTGAAAAGAATAACTTTGAGGTGGTTTTTTACCCTACCATAATCTCTTTGTTCGTTCTCCGCTATTAGTGACTTTGGAGTGACTCTTTATTGCATGTTGAGGGATAGTTTTATGATCCAATTATGTTAGTATTGTTGAGAGGACTTACACTAGTGCACCTATACAATTTACCATTGTATTGGGTGTTGTCGGTGTCAAAACCGGCGGATCTCGGGTAGGGGGTCCCGAACTGTGTGTCTAGGCCGGATGGTAACAGGAGGCAGGGGACACGATGTTTTACCCAGGTTCGGGCCCTCTTGATGGAGGTAAAACCCTATGTCCTTCTTGATTAATATTGATGATATGGGTAGTACAAGAGTAGATCTACCACGAGATCGGAGAGGCTAAACCCTAGAAGGTAGCCTATGGTATGATTGTATGTTATGGTTGTTGTCCTATGGACTAAAACCCTTCGGTTTATATAGACACCGGAGAGGCTTAGGGTTACATAAGGTCGGTTACAAAGGAGGAGATATCCATATCCGTATTGCCTAGCTTGCCTTCCACGCCAAGTAGAGTCCCATCCGGACACGAGACGAAGTCTTCAATCTTGTATCTTCATAGTCTAACAGTCCGGCCAATGGAGATAGTCCGGCTGTCCGGAGACCCCCTAATCCAGGACTCCCTCAGTAGCCCCTGAACCAGGCTTCAATGACGTTGAGTCCGGCGCACAATATTGTCTTCGGCATTGCAAGGCAGGTTCCTTCTCCGAATACATCACAGAAGAATTTGAATACGAGGATAGTGTCCGACCCTGCAAAATAAGTTCCACATTCCACCGTAGAGAGAATAATATTTTCGCATATCTAATTTGCTGACTTGTCTTAACAGTATGACGTCATGCCATGGCCCGGTGATTATTCGAACCGTTCCCTTTAACCAGCCCCGCACATAACGCGAGGCAGTTTTTCGACACGTCTTGTCAAAGCAGAGATCGTGTCCCCTTATTACGGGATTCTCATCAATACGGGCGTGGGTAACCCAACCGCGCCATCAATTGCGGCGCTTGGGGGATAAGCGAGTTTTACCAGGCAAGTGGGGACGCTTAGCTCCGTCCACCCATATAAAGGGATAAGGATTACCTTTCTATCCACGCCCTCTTCCTCCTTTGCTCATCCGTTTTCGCACACTCGAGCTCTAGCGCCCAAGTCCACACTTCCCACCTCAACCTTCTTCAACCATGTCTGGAGCGGGAGGTAGGTGGATGGTCTCCTCCGTCACGGAGGGAGACATCAAGAAACCCAGGAGAGCCGGATACCTGCCCGACGACATCGCACACCGGCTCCCAGATGAGGGGCAGCTCATCCCCACCCCCAGGCCCCATGAGAGGGTAGTATTCCTCACCCATTTCCTCCGCGGACTGGGATTCCCTCTCCATCCATTCGTCCAAGGGATCATGTTCTATTACGGCCTGGATTTCCACGATCTGGCCCCAAACTTCATCCTCAACATCTCGGCGTTTATCGTCGTGTGCGAGGCCTTCCTCCGCATCAAGCCCCACTTCGGCTTATGGTTGAAGACCTTCAACGTCAAGCCGAAGGTGGTGGGCGGCCGCCAGGCGGAGTGCGGAGGTGCCATGGTGGGCAAGATGCCCAACGTAACATGGCTCGAGGGCTCCTTTGTGGAAACCATAAAGGGGTGCAATCGGGATGGTTCTACATCACCGAGCCGTGCGACCCTGTATGGGGAGCGGCCCCCGAGTTCCGATCTGGCATCCCCACGCGGCTCACCTCCTGGAAAGAGAAGGGCCTGTCCTGGTGTAGTTCGGAAGAGTTGACAGGACTCCAAACATGTATTCAAAACATGGTGAACAAGAAGCTCAAACTTGTCAACGTGGTCCAGGTCATGCTCCACCGCTGGATTCTCCCATGCCAACAACGGGAGTTCAACTTGTGGGAGTTCAACCTGGCACAGCACCGGACTCTGAACAGGCTTTTTGACACAACTCACGAAGATGCCTGGAGGGTGCTGTACAAAAGCGCCGAGGTCCCCCCTCCCATTACTGAGGATCGTGGATTCAGCGCGAAGCGCCAAGCCAAAGCGGTAAGTTGCTTTACCTCTCGCAGGATACTTATTTTTGATAGGTTGACTCCATGCGGGATCTAAACTCCCGTACCTTTGACAGGACTGGAAGGAGACGGCCGGACAGATCGATTGTCCGGCTCCTTTGCCCGAAGGCCCAGCAGACGCTCTTCTGGCAAAGATGCTGACTCTAGCTCCTTATACGGTGCCGGAGAAGACCAAGAAGGCCAAGGGAACCCGAAAGAGTTCCCGACGCCAGGCGTCGTCGGACTCACCGTCCGATGACTCTACGGTGCACTCCTCCCCCGAAGACGAGGAAGAGGAGGAAGATTCTCCCCCTCCCGCGGAGGGAGATAAGAAAAGGAAGGCCGCCCCAACTGGGGGGGGTCGAAGGGTCCAAGAAGGGAAGGACTCTCCTTCTGGACAGCTCCACCGCCGCCGACGAAGATGAAGACGAGTGGTTGCCCAGGGCCAAGCCCCTGGGGAGATCATAAGTATTCGGATACCAGAGTAACTCGTAGCATTCCTTTGTCGCACTGCTTTCCCTAACGCCGAACATGATTATGCAGACCGCCGTGAACTAGCATCGATGTATCATTGGACGGCTCCCTGGGCTCGTCGGACATGGATAGCGATCCAGTCCCGACCGCCACCTCCCCTCATCCTACTGACGACGCCGAGGTGCTGTCTCAAGAGGCACCGGGTCGAGGGGAGACAGTCCTGGAGGCGCCTCAAGGCGACCTTCCGGACTCCGGGAGCCGAGGGGACGGGGCCCCTGAGATCTCTGAGTTCGGCCCTCAGCCGAACACCGCGCCGGAACCTCCAACGGTTCCAGGCTCGGGCAGGCGGCCTCCTTCTAAGAGGGGCAAGACGCCTGTGCCGGTGACCTCTGTCCATCCAGAGGCGCCGAACAATCTGATGGAAGCGCTTTGCGGCGCTTCCATCGACGAGGAGCACCGCACTATCATGAGTGCGGTGATCCAGAAGGTTCGGTCCGCCAAGAGAGGATTGACTGAAGCCTGTGTCAGCCTTCTAACAGGCTTCGAGGTAAGTGTTTTAAAATGTAGTAAAAATATTACCGCATAGACAGTAGCCCCTGATGCTTTGTTCGGTGTTCACAAAGAAAAGCCGAACAGAGGATCAAATAATATCGCAGGAGTCTAATATAAGTGTGTCAATATGCATATGCAGGCTTCGCTGCTGGCATCCGCCGCACTGACTGCGGAGGTCACCGTACTGAAGCAAGACCTCGAGGGGTCCAGGAAAGAGCTCGGCCTTGCCAAGAGGTAGCTCGAGGAGAACAAGGGTAAGTAATACCCTGTCTATAGATATGTATATATAAAAGAGGACGCGATTGCAAAATGACAGGATCATCGTATGTTTGCCAGGGGCCACGACCGAGGTGGCGACCCTGAAGCAAGCGCTAACCAAGGCCGAAGATAAAGCGGCCAAGGAGCGCACCGAGCGAGAGAAGCACAAGGATCGGGTGGGCGAGGTGCAGCAAGAGCTCCAGGCTCTCGTGGCGAAGCACGAGGCGTTGGAGCTTGACTCAAAGACGCAGGAGTCTGAGCTTGCCGCGGCCCTCGAGAGTGTAAAAAGTGCCAAGGCCGAAGCCCAAAAGGCCCTCCAAGAGATCGACGCGATGAAGAAGATAGCGGCGGGTAAGGCTTTCTATATGCTAAGCAAGCATGTAAAAGTAAATTACCGATTACTTACCCGGATCCGGAGCTCTTCAGGAGCATTCGCAGATTTGCCCCGCGGTGTGCCCGATGCCGCACAATTTTAGGTCTCAGTATGCTGAGGCCAGACATCCGGTGCCAATGAGCGACCAGCTGAAGCAGATGGTCGAGCTACATAAGGCGGCCGATCAGGCCATGAAGAGCTTTATAGTCCGGCTGTGGCCTGGCGACGCCCTTCCGAACAGCTTCTTCGGCCTGGTGAGGCGGCTTGTGGATGCCTGCCCACGGCTGGAGGTCGTCAAGCGATCTGTCTGCATTGAAGGTGCACGCCGGGCTTTCGCCCATGTGAAATTGCAGTGGGTCAAGCTAGACGCCGTGAAGCTGATCAAGGAGGGGCCGCCGGAGGGCAAGGAGCACCGCCACCCTGAGATGTACTACGAGGGTGTTCTGCCGGGTGCCCGTCTTATCGCGGATGAGTGTTCAAAAGATGTAATATTTGAATGAGACTTGCTCGTTTTATCATGTATTTATGAAAACTTGTTTCATATGCGCTATGCAACGCTTGTTTGAATTTAAAATATTACCTTCTGTTTGGCTGTTTATCCAATCTGAGAGATGGCTAGTCCTCGGCTTCTGCCCCCATGCCACGAGTGCTGGGGTGTTCGGGATAAACCTGAGCACTCTTGTCCCCATGTTTGGGTCCTTCGAGGGAGGTGCTCAGCACAGCGAACAAGGCAACCGGACTAATAATGCTTTATCACTCTCACTTAGCCATAGAATTCTATAATTTTAAATTTCGGCGAAGCCCCTGGTATTCGGAAGGCCGAATTTGGGGCGCGATACACGCCTTTAAGCCGGATAGGGCCGGCCCCTCGCTCTAAGCGGCATAAGTCTTTAGGGACTCAAAAACCTCGCCGAACAGCGACCAGTCTCTCGCCTTATCATGACAGTCAGTTTTAGCTTTCTCTACTGAGGTGCTGAACCCAGCAGAACCGGGGCACAATCGCAGTAGTTCCCCTAGCGCTATCTTAGCCGATAGAGCGGAACGTAAGGTACCAAAACATAGGAGCCGGGCAAACCCAACATTTGACCAAAGACATGATTCGGAGCTGATGCATATAATGCTATAAGTTTGGGGTGCCGCACTTGTGAAAGTGTTCGGACTTTTCACACCGTTATTGTGGGGTACGTAAGCCCCTGGTGTATTGGTCGTACCAGAGTGTACGGTTGCAAGGCGTCATTAATGAACACATAGATATATATATGACAAGAATGCAATAATAGTCGTAATGTCATGCATTGTTTATTAAAAAATTGCATTAAAGCAGAGTGATACAGATAGTGCTATAAGCAAAGAGTAGGACTATGTCCCTTCCAAGGGCAAGCTGAGGGATGATATTAAATTGAATATTTCACTCGTTACTGTAATCAACCTGGGAATTCCGTGGTATAACATAGCTGTCTGCCTCCTTGGTTGCTGCATCGTGTGTTCGACGATAGTGCTGCCGGACAGAGTTTCCAGAGATTAAGGTCCTGAAAGAAAAAGGGAAATAACCAAACGGGAAGCCCCTAGTGCGGTTTAGGCCGTGTCTTGGGGCGTGCCGTAGTTGTGCCCCCTCCCCACCTGTGCCCATGGTATTTTTAATGCATAATTATGTACGCGCGGCGCGAGTTTCGCCGCTGGGCTGGGATTGGGGTGGCCGCCGTATTGCTACGCGAGCTCAGATCGCGCCAGGCGATCTATTTGCCGATTGCCCCGAGCACGCTTGAAGGTGTCCGGGCTGTGAAGCGCCGAACTGGTTGATTGCCTTGAGAGGCTGCTTTGTGTTTCTGCTGCGAGGGCTGCGGTGTGCTCCTCTGTTCGGAGAAAGCGCTCTGTGTTTCCATTGACTGTAATAACTCCGCGAGGTCCTGGCATCTTGAGCTTGAGGTATGCATAATGTGGTACTGCATTGAATCTAGCAAATGCGGTTCGCCCGAGCAGCGCGTGATAACCACTGCGGAACGAGACTATATCGAAGATTAACTCTTCACTTCGGAAGTTATCAGGGGATCCGAAGACCACTTCTAGTGTAATTGAGCCTGTGCAATGGGCCTCTACACCTGGAATGACGCCCTTAAAGGTCGTTTTTGTGGGTTTGATCCTTGAGGGGTCTATACCCATTTTGCGCACTGTGTCCTGATAAAGCAGGTTCAGGCTGCTGCCGCCACCCATAAGGACTCGAGTGAGGTGAAATCCGTCAATGATTGGGTCTAGGACCAGTGCGGCGAATCCGCCATGACGGATACTAGTTGGGTGGTCCCTGTGATCGAAGGTGATCGGGTAGGAGGACCAAGGGTTGAACTTTGGGGTGACTGGCTCTAACGCATATACGTCCCTAAGCGTACGCTTCCGCTCCCTCTTGGGGATGTGGGTTGCGTATATCATGTTCACCGTCCGCACTTGCGGGGGAAACCTCTTCTGTCCTCCAGTGTGCGGCTGCCGGGGCTCCTCCTCGTCATCGCTATGCGGCCCCTTGTCCTTGTTTTCGGCAATTAACTTGCCGGCCTGCTTGAACACACAACAATCCCCGTTGGTATGATTGGCTGGCTTGTCTGGGGTGCCGTGTATTTGACACGAGCGATCAAGTATACGGTCCAAGCTGGACGGACCCGACGTACTTTGTTTGAATGGCTTTTTCTGCTGACCGGGTTTAGAGCCTTTGAATCTGGAATTGATTGTCGTATCCTTAGTATTTTCGCTGTTAATGCGGCGCTTATGTTTGTTGCGACGTGACCTGCTATTGCCATCCTTGGTATCTGAGGTACCATGGTTCTTTGATATGTTATTACTGTGAGCCAGCCAGCTGTCTTCTCCCGCACAAAAGCGGGTCATGAGCGTCATGAGAGCTGCCATAGATTTCGGCTTTTCCTGACCAAGGTGCCGGGCTAGCCACTCGTCTCGGATGTTGTGTTTGAAAGCCGCTAAGGCCTCCGCATCCGGACAGTCGACGATTTGATTTTTCTTTGTAAGGAACCGAGTCCAGAATTTCCTGGCCGACTCTTCTGGCTGCTGAATTATGTGGCTCAAGTCATCGGCGTCTGGTGGTCGCACATAAGTGCCCTAAAAGTTGTCGAGGAATGCGGCTTCCAGATCTTCCCAACAGCTAATGGAGTCCGCTGGCAAGTTGTTAAGCCAATGTCGCGCTGGTCCTTTGAGCTTTAGTGGGAGGTATTCGATGGCGTGTAAGTCATCACCGCGGGTCATGTGGATGTGGAGGAGGAAATCCTCAATCCATACTGCGGGGTCTGTTGTGTCATCGTATGATTCAATATTTACAGGTTTGAAACCTTCTGGGAATTGATGTTCCATTACTTCGTCTGTGAAGCATAAGGGGTGTGCGGTGCCTCTGTATTGGGCTATATCGCGACGCAGCTCGAATGGGTCTTGCCCGCTGTGTTCAGCCCGGCCGGATTTGCTTTTACTGTATCCGGCGTGACGTTTATCGTCTCGCAGAGTGGTGCGCCGTTGTGATCCGTATATCGATCTTACATGCTTTGCTTTGTCCTCCAATATGTCTCGCAGGTCTGGCGTATCTCCCCATGCCTTTTTATTTGAATGGCGTCGGGGTGGAGGCTGAGCTTTTGGCTGGAATGCCTCTCTATCGCGGCCATGAGGTGGCCGATCAGCCGTATCATACGCTTCTTCCTCCAGTCGGGGTAGTAACCTGCACTTTGGGTAATTCTTGGAGGGGCGCTCGAGTTTATATTCCTCGGCCGCGAGGACTTCAGTCCATCTGTCAGCTAGCAGATCTTGATCAGCTTGAAGCTGCTGCTGCTTTTTCTTCAGGCTATTTGTCGTGGCCGTAAGCCGGCGCTTGAAGCGCTCTTGTTCGACGGGATCCTCTGGTATGGCGAATTCACCGTCGCTGAGGCTTGCCTCGTCTTCGGAGGGGGGCATGTAATTGTCATCCTCCTCCTCTCCGTCTGCCGCTCTCTCAGGAGAGCTGGCTCCTCCATCCTCCTGCTCTAAATCATGCTAGAGGGGATTGTTGTTGTCTTCGGCACTATTCGGAGTGTTATTATCTCCTATGCCAGTATCACCACTTTTGCTTTGGCAGGACTTAGAGCGGCTCCGCTGACGTCGGCGCTTGGGTTGTTTCTTGGAGGGGTCATCCTCCGCTATCTAGTTGCCATTGCCTTCTTTGGGTGTATCCACCATGTATATGTCATATGACGAGGTGGCTTTCCAGTGCCCTATAGGCGCTGGTTCATGTTCGTCTCCTACATCGTCGTCCATACCGCCGATGTCTTCGGAGTTGAAGTCGAGCATGTCGGTTAAATCATCGACAGTGGCTACGAAGTTGGTGGTGGGTGGGCGTCGAATTTCTTCGTTGTCCGCATCCCAATCCTGTTGGCCATAATCTGGCTCTCCTGACAAAGAGAGAGACCTTAGTGAATTCAGAATGTCGCCGAAGGGCGAGTGCTGAAAGATATCCGCGGTGGTGAATTCCATGATCGGCGCCCAATCGGATTCGATTGGCAGGGGCGCGGGCGGTTCGGAGTCAGAAAAAGAGTCCGGCACCTTGGAGTCACGGGCTGCGCAGAGGATTAGGCTGGTGTTCGGCTCGATCGTCGTTGAGACTGCAGCCCCTGAGGCGGTTTCTAACCACCCGTCCTCGATTGGCGCAGTTGGCTCCGAGCTAAGGGTCGAAGCTGATGCGGGCGCGGCCTCTGGGGTACTGTTCGGCAGCAGAGCTAGGTCATACCCATCGTGACAGTCCGGCGTGCCCGGCTGTGGCTCGAATCCGTCGAAGATCAAGTCTCCGCGGATGTCGGCTGTGTAGTTCAAACTTCCAAGTCTGACCTGATGGCCAGGGGCATAGCTTTCAATCTGCTCCAAATGGCCAAGCGAATTAGCCCGTAGTGCAAAGCCGCCGAATACGAAGATCTGTCCGGGGAGAAAAGCCTCGCCCTAGACCGCATCTCTATCGATGATAGTAGGAGACATCAAGCCTAACGGCGACGACACAGAGGAACTCTCAATGAAAGCACCAATGTCGGTGTCAAAACCGGCGGATCTCAGGTAGGGGGTCCCGAACTGTGCGTCTAGGCCGGATGGTAATAGGAGGCAGGGGACACGATGTTTTACCCAGGTTCGGGCCCTCTTGATGGAGGTAAAACCCTATGTCCTGCTTGATTAATATTGATGATATGGGTAGTATAAGAGTAGATCTACCACGAGATCGGAGAGGCTAAACCCTAGAAGCTAGCCTATGGTATGATTGTATGTTATGGTTGTTGTCCTATGGACTAAAACCCTTCGGTTTATATAGACACCGGAGAGGGTTAGGGTTACATAAGGTTGGTTACAAAGGAGGAGATATCCATATCCGTATTGCCTAGCTTGCCTTCCACGCCAAGTAGAGTCCCATCCGGACACGAGACGAAGTCTTCAATCTTGTATCTTCATAGTCTAACAGTCCGGCCAATGGAGATAGTCCGGCTGTCCAGAGACCCCCTAATCCAGGACTCCCTCTGGTGTGTTGGGGACACAAGAGACTCTTTGTTATTTGGTTGCAGGGTTTCTTGAGAGAGACCATCTTCATCCTATGCCTCCTACGGATTGATAAACCTTAGGTCATCCACTTGAGGGAAATTTGCTACTGTCCTACAAACCTCTGCACTTAGAGGCCCAACAACGTCTACAAGAAGAAGGTTGTGTAGTAGACATCACCCGGTAACTCATCCGGAAATACATCGGGATAATCCTTCACCACTGGTACTTCTTCCTGGACAACTCCCGTAAGAGAGTTCACCTGAGTCCTCTTAGGCTTAAGCCTAGATACATACTTGATCCTCTTCTTCTCTGGGGTGGTGAGAAAAATCGATCTACTAGCACAATCAATGTTTCCCTCATACTTGGACATCCAATCCATCCCTAGGATTACATCCAACCCTTGCGACTCTAGTATAATCATATCTGTGGGAAAAACATGCCCCCCTATGTTCAAAGGCAATTGGAAACATCCCTGACTAGCCATAGACTCGGCTCCTGGGGAACTCACTAGAATGGGTGACTTAAGAGCTATGGTAGGCAACTTATGTTTATCCACAAATCCCCTTGATATGAATGAATGCGATGCACCAGTGTCAAAAAGAATGAGTGCTGGAAATGAATTAACCAAGAACTTACCAATCACTGCGTCAGGCTGCTCATAAACCTCTTCCACATTGACATGATTCACATGCCCCTTAGTGAAAGGATTGGGCTTCTTGCCTCCAGAATTCCCATTTCCATTCTACGCCTCAGGACACTCATTGGAGTAGTGACCTGTCTTCTTGCACTTGAAGCAGGTGATGTGACTCAGGTCCTTCTTCATCGGTGTGGAAGAATTGAAATGTTGTTGATTGCCATTTCCTCCATTGACATTGCCCTGCTTGTGACCATGGTGGTTGTGTCCATTCCCTCCATGATGAATGTGGCCTCCATGGTTATGGTGATTCCCTCCAAACTTGCTAGTGCCTGATCCAGAACTTCCTGAGTACGGGCTGTAACGGGGCTTCTGTTGAACTCCAGAGTTATACTTCCCATGACCGTACTTCCTCTTATGATTCTCCATCCGTTGGTGCTTGCCTTCAAGAATGGTAGCCTTATCAACCAGCTCCTGATAGTCCGCAAATGTTGTCACAGTCAACTAAACTCCCAACTCATCGTTCAGTCCCTCCAGAAACTTCTCCTGCTTGTCTGCATCAGTGGCCACGTCCTCTGGGGCGTAACGGGCCAACTTACTGAACTCATCAACATACTGAGATACCGTGCGTCCTCCCTGGCGCAAGCTGCGAAACTCCTTCTTCAGACTCATGGCTCCAGCTGAGACATGAGTAGTGCGGAACGCCCGCTGGAACTGAGCCCAAGTCACATTCTCCATGGGGTATGTGGTGGTGTAGTTCTCCCACCAAGCAGCGGCCGGGCTATCCAGCTGATGGGCGGCAAACTTCACCTTCTCAGCATCATTGCATCATGTCGTGGCCAGCTCCCTTCCTATCTTGTGAAGCCAGTCATCTCCGATGATCGGCTCCGTGCTGCTGGAGAACACGGGTGGGTTCAGCCTCAGAAAATGGGTAAGACTGTCAACTGGGGGTGGCGGCGGTGGGTTGTTGTTGTTGTTGTTGTTGTTCTGATTATGGTTCTGGTTCTGAATGAGCATCTGCATAAGAGCATTCTGTTGTTGGATCAATTGCGTGAGCTCCGGCGGAAAGTTGAATCCGGGGTCACGTCTTGGAGGCATCTGATGGGTTTCAGAGTGGATGAGGAGTTAGAATAGAACAAGGCCTAGTGAGTAAAATCACACTACCCATATGCACATGATTGCAATAAACTTCAAATCACTCCAATTCAATTTCAAACAAAGAGGTTCACATGAATAATCAAACCTAAGGTAAGCCATGTCACAAGATTTGACAAGGTCTTACAAATGAAATAAAACTAATCGGATAATGAAATCGAATTTCTAAGCTCTCATGGTGGTATAAAATCTAACTCTCATCAGATGAGGACCAGTTAACCATGTCGACATCGGGTGTCCTTGCATCGCTCTCCGTGTCATCATCTCTGAGCTCATCATTTTGGTCCCTCTCCTGGCTGACATAGGAACCATACGAGTGATCCTCCTGGATGTTTTCCCCTTCATCCAGCTTCTCCTCGGCCTCCTCAAGCTCAAGCTTCAGGTCGTCGATCTTCTCCTGCAGTGCGTCCAGCTCTCCCTCGTGCTCGATGTGAGCGTCCTGGAGCTCCTCCTCTAGCTCGGCCTTGCGGGTCATGAGGTTCTTGATGACGACCATGTTGTCAGACAGCTCCATCTCCATCATGCAAATGTGCTCCTCCATGTTGCGGGTCATGGATGCGTCCGGGGATATGAGCATCGATCCTCCAACGTGTCTCCTCCGGCAGGGTGGTTGTGAAGGTTCCAGTGAATGTGGGAAGCCCAATCTTCAGGTGCTTCGTGATCTTCATCGGCTGCCGTCCAAAGGGCATGGTCTCATCGGACTGCTCGAAATCAACAAGGGCGGACGTCATCTACATTTTGAAAAAGAGAAGAAATTTGTATTGAAGCAGAGAAGGTACGAGACCAAAGGATATATAGGGAAAATGAAAAATATAGTTTTTATCCTATGGCTTTTCTCCATTTTTAGGGGTCGCGTCCTACAGTCAACGTGTGCTCTGATACCATCTTGTAGCAACCCGACTCGGTAAGAGTCAAAGTCTCTATGCTTACCGTGCTAGTCCCTGGATCGACTTGCTAGCACACACAGTACTCGATGAAATAACAGAAATAACACACATCTCTTTATTACATCGATAGTCCAGGAGCAATACATTTATTACAAAATAGGGCATAGAGCCAATAAGAAATACTGCGGAAGCAAAGAAGTAAATGAGTCCAACTCCACAAGCAAGGTTGAGTGTAGAACATCGACCTATCGCACCTTAATCTTCGTCAGATATATCTGCAACGTGATAAGTTGCAGCCATATGGGTCAGTACATTGACTGTACTGGCAAGTCACATCATAAGTGTAATGAACCTACTTATACATGCAATTTGGCTGGTGGAAAGCTCTAAGTTTAGTTTTTGCATAAAGCTAGTTTTCCCTATTAGAAAATATGTTATTTTACTACTACACATTTGCATAGGATGAGTTGGCAAACCCAACTACATCCGTTCCCAAGTTTCATTTAAAACCCAACTGTTTAATTAAAGGTGAGGAGATCTCCCAGCATTTCCACTACTAGATGCTCAAGTTGTTCGTAACCGGGGACACGGCTAATCGATTAGGTTGACACTCTACAGAGGTTGCGCACTTTTCCCCACAAGACTCGACCACCTCCATGATCGGAAGATCGAGACATAGCCTTTCGAAAATGTTCCCCCTTAACCCACGGATAGGCCGGTACACCTACATCATTCTACATCTGCTAGCCCATCCCGGAAGGGGTCACACTAACTACTCAACTAAGCCAGAGCCCATATTGGCTTGTGGCTGCACACGTAAGCTTCTAGACATGGGAATACAATTGATCTCTTTGAGCCTGAGCGGACGGTCCACTAGTGGTGCACCACCATGGATTCCCATGCATGCCCCACTGTACTTCGCCACCATTCCCACAAGTTTCCGCCCAGGTAGTTCATTAATTAACTTAGGTCCTATTTACTACATTGTCACTCAAACTTTACAATGATCACTCCCCAATCCACGTCTACTTAGCGTAGCAACATAATGTAAAACGATGGCGACAATGTTATATGGTTCAAACCTACCTCAATGAACTATTGGGTGAAAAGCATAGTCATGCGACATTGGTTTCCTACCATGCAGTCCTACCGCAAAGAACTAAGTGCATAATAAAAACATAGGTAATGAAACATGATCAAGATGCAACTTGCCTTGGTACTGCTGGTTGAATTCTAAAGACTGATAATATTCTGCTTCGCACTCCGGGCAATCTATCGCAAAGAAGGTAAACAAACATAAGCAATCATTCCAGAGAACCAAAAGAACATGCATAGCAAAAATTCTCGGAAAAACCAAATGAACATACAACACACTAAGCTACTACAGAAATATTCTAAGTGCAAAACAACTTAGGCCTATGGTTCAAAGAGTGATGTGAAATACAGTGCATACTATGAATACTAGTAAAACATTAAAGGGCAAACTCTAGTTTGAAAGTTATTGTGACAAAGGTCCAGGTGATAGGGTTTTGCTACGGTGACAGCATGCAAAAGGAATCAACTTAATCGGAGCTACGGTTTGGGAGATATGGCCATTTGAAGTTCGAATTCGAATTTGAATAAATTCAAATTTGAATTTGAAAAAGTTTGCAAAAAGTATATCACTGGATAGATCTAAACAATACGAAGAATTTGCCGCTGGTTTCATCGAGTTTGGATCTACGGTTTAAAAGTTATGGCTAATCTAAGATCAAGGACTAATCTATTATAAAAGGGACTAAACAGTGAAGAAAAACTATCGCAAACAGGTCCCTGGTGCGTGGCAGATTCCTATTGGCCGAAAGGTGTTCGCCGCGTAGCTTATACAGCGAACGTTCACAATTTAACCAAAACGGCGGCGACGGCTAATTTTACAAAAACCGATCGGTTTTAAAAATAAAACCCGCGATTAACCGCGTACCGGTTCGACTAAAAAACAACCTAACCAATCTAATCTAAGCCGTTGATATTCGATCTAACGAACCAGAGGAGGTGCGGCGGCTTACAGCGGCTGGCGGCGTCGGCGACGAGCAGAGGACGGCGGTGCTACGTCTTGAGTTTGCGTTGGTTTTCCCCGAAGAGGAAGGGATGATGCAGCAGAGTAGCGTAAGTATTTCCCTCAGTTTTTGAGAACCAAGGTATCAATCTAGTAGGAGCCCACGCTCAAGTCCCTCGTACCTGCACAAAGCGATAGCTACTCGCAACCAACACGATTAGGGGTTGTCAAGCCCTTCACGGTCACTTACGAGAGTGAGATCTGATAGATAGAATATTTTTAGTATTTTTTATATAAAGATGCAAAGTAAAAAGGAAAAGCAAAGCAATATAAAAGTGATGGAGATTGATATGATGAGAATAGACCCGGGAGCCATAGGTTTCACTAGTGGCTTCTCTCAAGAGCATAAGTATTCTACGGTGGGTGAACAAATTACTGTTGAGCAATTGATAGAATTGTGCATAATTATGAGAATATCTAGGCATGATCATGTATATAGGCATCACGTCCGTGACAAGTAGATCGAAACGATTCTGCATCTACTACTATTACTCCACTCATCGACCGCTATCCAGCATGCATCTAGAGTATTAAGTTAAAAACAGAGTAACGCCTTAAGCAAGATGACATGATGTAGAGAGATAAATTCATGCAATATGAAATAAACCCCATCTTGTTATCCTCGATGGCAACGATACAATACGTGCCTTGCTGCCCCTTCTGTCACTGGGTAAGGACACCGCAAGATCGAGCCCAAAGTTAAGCACTTCTCCCATGGCAAGAACTACCAATCTAGTTGGCCAAACCAAACGGATAATTCGAAGAGACTTGCAAAGATAACCAATCATGCATAAAAGAATTCAGAGAAGATTCAAATATTATTCATAGATAGACTTGATCATAAACCCACAATTCATCGGTCTCAACAAACACACCGCAAAAAGAAGATTACATCGAATAGATCTCCACGAGAGAGGGGGAGAACTTTGTATTGAGATTCAAAGAGAGAGAAGAAGTCATCTAGCTACTAACGATGGACCCGAAGGTCTGAGGTAAACTACTCACACTTCATCGGAGGGGCTAGGATGATGTAGAAGCCCTCCGTGATGACGGCCCTCTTCCGGCGGAGCTCCGGAACAGGCCCCAAGATGTGATCTCGTGGATACAGAAAGTTGCGGTGGTGGAATTAGGTTTTTGGCTCCTGTTCTGATCGTTTGGGGGTACGTGTGTATATATAGGAGGAAGGAGTACGTCGGTGGAGCATCGAGGGGCCCACGAGGCAGGGGGCGCGCCCCCCACCCTCGTGACCACCTCTTTGATGCCTTGCAGTAGGGTCCAAGTCTCCTGGATCACGTTTGGCGAGAAAATCACGTTTCCGAAGATTTTATTCCGTTTGGACTCTGTTTGATATTCTGTTTATCCGAAACACTGAAATAGGCAAAAAAACAGCAATTCTGGGCTGGGCCTCCGGTTAATAGGTTAGTCCCAAAAATAATATAGAAGTTGAAAATAAAGCCCAATATAGTCCAAAACAGTAGATAATATAGCATGGAGCAATCAAAAATTATAGATACGTTGGAGACGTATCAGGCATCCCCTAGCTTAATTCCTGCTCGTCCTCGAGTAGGTAAATGATAAAAAGAGAATTTTTGATGCGGAGTGCTACTTGGCATAATTTCAATGCAAATCTTCTTAATTGTGGTATGAATATTCAGATTAGAAAGATTCAAGACAAAAGTTTATATTGACATAGAAAATAATAATACTTCAAGCATACTAACAAAGCAATTATGTCTTCTCAAAATAACATGGCCAAAGAAAGTTATCCCTACAAAATCATATAGTCTGGCTATGCTCCATCTTCCCCACACAAAGTATTTAAATCATGCACAACCCCGATGACAAGCCAAGCAATTGTTTCATACTCTAACTTTTTCAAAACTTTTTCAATCTTCACGCAATACATGAGCGTGAGCCATGGATATAACACTATAGGTGGAATAGAATGGTGGTTGTGGAGAAGACAAAAAGGAGAAGATAGTCTCACATCGACTAGGCGTATCAACGGGCTATGGAGATGCCCCTCAATAGATATCAATGTGAGTGAGAAGGGATTGCCATGCAACGTATGCACTAGAGCTATAAATGTATGAAAGCTCAACAAAAGAAACGAGTGGGTGTGCATCCAACTTGCTTGCTCACGAAGACCTAGGGCAATTTGAGGAAGCCCATCATTGAAATATACAAGCCAAGTTCTATAACGTAAAATTCCCACTAGTATATGAAAGTGACAACATATGAGACTCTCTATATGAAGAACATGGTGCTACTTTGAAGCATAATATATGAGACTCGCTATATCATGGTGCTACTTTGAAGTACAAGTGTGGAAAAAAGGATAGTAGCATTGCCCCCTTTTTATTTATTTATTTTTTTGGGCCTTCTTTTTTTTGGCCTTGCTTTTTTTGGGACAATGCTCTATTGAATGATGATCATCACACTTCCATTTATTTACAACTCAATGATTACAACTCGATACTAAAACAAAGTATGACTCTATATGAATGCCTCCGGCGATGTACCGAGATATGCAATGAATCACGAGTGACAAGTATGAAAGAATTATGAACGGTGGCTTTGCCACAAATACTATGTCAACTACATGATCATGCTAAGCAATATGACAATGATGGATGTGTCATGATGAACTAGATGGTGGAAAGTTGCATGGCAATATATCTCGGAATGGCTATGGAAATGCCATAATAGGTAGGTATGGTGGCTGTTTTGAGGAAGGTATATGGTAGGTGTATGATACCGGCGAAAGTTGCGCGGTATTAGAGAGGCTAGCAAGGGTGGAAGGGTGAGAGTGCGTATAATCCATGGACTCAACATTAGTCATAAAGAACTCATATACTTATTGCAAAAATTTAGAAGTTATCAAAGCAAAGTATTACGCGCATGCTCCTAGGGGGATAGATTGGTAGGAAAAGACCATCGCTCGTCCCCGACCGCCACTCATAAGGAAGACAATCAATAAATAAATCATGCTCCGACTTCATCACATAACGGTTCACCATACGTGCATGCTACGGGAATCACAAAATTCAACACAAGTATTCTTTAAAGTCACAACTACTCAACTAGCATGACTTTAATATTATCACCTCCATATCTCAAAACAATTATCATGCTTCAATCTTTTATTAGTATTCAACACACTCAAAAGAAAGTTTCAAAAATCTTGAATACCAAGCATATTATTATTAGGCAAATTACCATGCTATTAAGAGACTCTCAAATTAATTTAAGTGAATCATGAGAGATCAATAGTTTCTTTAAAACGAATCCACCACCATGCTCTAAAAGATCTAAGTGAAGCACATAGAGCAAAATTATCTAGCTCAAAAGATATAAGTGAAGCACATAGAGCAAAATTATCTAGCTCAAAAGATATAAGTGAAGCACATAGAGCAAAATTATCTAGCTCAAAATATATAAGTGAAGCACATAGAGCAAAATTATCTAGCTCGAAAGATATAAGTGAAGCACATAGAGTATTCTATCAAATTTTAATTCATGTATGACTCTCTCAAAAGGTGTGTACAGCAAAGATGATTGTGGCATACTAACAAACAAAGACACAAATAATACAAGACGCTCCAAGCAAAACACATATCATGTTGGTGAATAAAAATATAGCTCCAAGTAAATTACCGATGGAAGTGGACGAAAGAGGGGATGCCTTCTGGGGGCATCCCCAAGCTTTGACTTTTTGGTGTCCTGGGATTATATTGGGGGTGCCATGGGCATCCCCAAGTTTAGGCTCTTGCCACTCCTTGTTTCATGATCCATCAAAATAATTCACCCAAAACTTGAAAACTTCACAACACAAAACTCAAAATAGAAAACTCGTGAGATCCGTTAGCAAAAGAAAACAAAAGACCACTTCAAGGTACTGTATTGAACTCATTCTTTATTTATATTGGTGTTAAACCTACTGTATTCCAACTTCTCTATGGATTATAAACTATTTTACTAGCCATAGATTCATCAAAATAAGCAAACAACACACGAAAAACAGAATCTGTCAAAAACAGAACAGTCTGTAGTAATCTGTAGCTAGCGCAAGATCTGGAACCCAAAAAATTCTAAAATAAATTGCTGGACGTGAGGAATTTATCTATTAATTATCTGCAAAAATAATTAACTAAATAGCACTCTTCAAATAAAAATGACAGCAGTTCTCGTGAGCGCTAAAGTTTCTGTTTTTTACAGCAAGTTCAACAAGACTTTCCCCAAGTCTTCCCAACGGTTCTACTTGGCACAAACACTAATTAAACACAAAAAATACAACCAAAACAGAGGCTAAATAATTTATTTATTAATAAACAGGAGAAAAAATCAAGGAATAAAAATAAAATTGGGTTGCCTCCCAACAAGCGCTATCATTTAACGCCCCTAGCTAGGCATAACAAGCAAGGATAGATCTAGGTATTGCCATCTTTGGTAGGCAGTCCATAAGTGGCTCTCATGATAGTTTTATAAGGTAATTTTATTTTATTTCTTGGAAAGTGTTCCATGCCCTTTTTTAATGGAAATTGAAATCTAATATTCCCTTCCTTCATATCAATAATCGCACCAGCCGTTCTAAGGAAAGGTCTACCAAGAATAATAGGGCAAGAAGGATTGCAATCTATATCAAGAACAATGAAATCTACGGGCACATAATTCCTATTTGCAACAATAAGAACATCATTAATTCTTCCCATAGGTTTCTTAATAGTGGAATCCGCAAGACGCAAGTTTAGAGAGCAATCATCAAAATTACGGAAATCTAGTAAATCACACAAAGTCTTGGGAATAGTAGAGACACTAGCACCCAAATCACACAAAGCATAAAACTCATGATCTTTAATTTTCATTTTAATAGTAGGTTCCCACTCATCATAGAGTTTTCTAGGGATAGAAACTTTCAACTCAAGTTTTTCTTCATAAGATTGCATCAAGCCATCAACAATATGTTCGGTGAAGGCTTTATTTCGACTATAAGCACGTGGAGAATTTAGCACGGATTGCAACAAGGAAATACAATCAATCAAAGAACAATTTTCATAATTAAATTCCTTGAAATCCAATATAGTGGGTTTAGCAACATCTAGATTTTTATTTCTTTCAATCCCACTTTCATCAATTTCATCATTAAGATCTAAACACTCCGAATTTTTAGAACGCCTTCTAGGTAAAGGAAGATCATATTCAGTTTCATCAAGATTCATATTGCAAAATAAAGATTTAATAGGAGACACATCAATAACTTTTAGATCTTCATCTTGATTTTCATAGGAATTGGAAGAACATGCTTTAATAAAGGCATCTTTGGAAGCACGCATCCTAGCGGTTCTTTCTTTACACTCATCAATTGAAATTCTCATGGCTTTTAGGGACTCAATAATATCATGCTTAGGTGGAATAGATCTAAGTTTCAAAGCATCAACATCAAGAGCAATTCTATCAACGTTCCTAGCCAAATCATCAATCTTAAGCAATTTTTCTTCAATCATAGCATTAAAATTCTTTTGTGAAATAAATTCTTTAATATTAGATTCAAAATTAGAGGACATCTTATTATAATTTCCATAAGAGTTGTTGTAGGAATTCCCATAATTATTAGAAGGATTACTAGGATATGGCCTAGGATTAAAATTCCCTCTATAAGCGTTGTTACCAAAACTATTCCTACCAACAAAATTCACATCCATAGATTCATTATTATTCTCAATCAAAGTAGATAAAGGCATATCATTAGGATCAGAAGAAACACTCTTAGTAGCAAATAATTTCATAAGTCCATCCATCTTTCCACTCAACACAATAATTTCTTCTATCACATGCACTTTTTTATTAGAAGTTCTTTCAGTATGCCATTGAGAATAATTAACCATAATATTATCTAGGAGTTTAGTAGCATCTCCTAAAGTGATTTCCATAAAAGTGCCTCCTGCGGCCGAATCTAAAAGATTTCTAGAAGCAAAATTCAATCTGGCATAAATTTTTTTTGTATAATCATCCACAAATTCAAACCATGAGTAGGACAATTACGTATCATTAATTTCATTCCCTCCCAAGCTTGTGCAACATGTTCATGATCAAGTTGTTTAAAGTTCATTATATCGTTTCTAAGAGAGATGATCTTAGTGGGAGGAAAATACTTAGAGATAAAAGCATCTTTGCACTTGTTCCATCAATCAATACTATCTTAGGCAAAGACGAAAACCAAGCTTTAGCACGATCTCTAAGCGAAAAAGGAAATATCTTCAATTTAACGACATCATTATTGACATCTTTTTTCTTTTGCATATCACATAAATCAACGAAGCTATTCAGATGAGTGGCGGCATCTTCACTAGGAAGGCCGGCGAATTGATCTTTCATAACAAGATTCAACAAAGCAATATTAATTTCACAAGATTCAACATCGGTAAGAGGAGCAATCGGAGTGCTAAGGAAATCATTATTATTGGTATTGGTGAAGTCACACAATTTGGTAGCATCTTGAGCCATCGCGACAAACAAGCATTCTAACACACGGGCAAACAAAAAGCAAGCGGACAAAAAGAGGCAAATAGAGAGGGAGGATAGAGAGAGGGCGAATAAAACGGCAAGGGTGAATTGGGGGGAGAGGAAAACGAGAGGCAAATGGCAAATAATGTAATGCGAGAGATAGGGATTGCGATGGGTACTTGGTATGTTGACTTTTTGCGTAGACTCCCCGGCAACGGCGCCAGAAATCCTTCTTGCTACGTCTTGAGCTTGCGTTGGTTTTCCCCGAAGAGGAAGGGATGATGCAGCAGAGTAGCGTAAGTAGTTCCCTCAATTTTTAAGAACCAAGGTATCAATCCAGTAGGAGCCCACGCTCAAGTCCCTCGTACCTGCACAAAGCGATAGCTACTCGCAACCAACGCGATTAGGGGTTGTCAAGCCCTTCACGGTCACTTACGAGAGTGAGATCTGATAGATAGAATATTTTTGGTATTTTTGATATAAAGATGCAAAGTAAAAAGTAAAAGCAAAGCAATATAAAAGTGATGGAGATTGATATGATGAGAATAGACCCGGGGGCCATAGGTTTCACTAGTGGCTTCTCTCAAGAGCATAAGTATTCTACGATGGGTGAACAAATTACTGTTGAGCAATTGATAGAATTGTGCATACTTATGAGAATATCTAGGCATGATCATGTATATAGGCATCACGTCCGTGACAAGTAGATCGAAACGATTCTGCATCTACTACTATTACTCCACTCATCGACCGCTATCCAGCATGCATCTAGAGTATTAAGTTGAAAATAGAGTAACGCCTTAAGCAAGATGACATGATGTAGAGAGATAAATTCATGCAATATGAAATAAACCCCATCTTGTTATCCTCGATGGCAACGATACAATACGTGCCTTGCTGCCCCTTCTGTCACTGGGTAAGGACACCGCAAGATCGAACCCAAAGCTAAGCACTTCTCCCATGGCAAGAACTACCAATCTAGTTGGCCAAACCAAACGGATAATTCGAAGAGACTTGCAAAGATAAACAATCATGCATAAAAGAATTCAGAGAAGATTCAAATATTATTAATAGATAGACTTGATCATAAACCCACAATTCATCGGTCTCAACAAACACACCGCAAAAAGAAGATTACATCGAATAGATCTCCACGAGAGAGGGGGAGAACTTTGTATTGAGATTCAAAGAGAGAGAAGAAGCCATCTAGCTACTAACTATGGACCCGAAGGTCTGAGGTAAACTACTCACACTTCATCGGAGGGGCTAGGATGATGTAGAAGCCCTCCGTGATGACGGCCCTCTTCCGGCGGAGCCCCGGAACAGGCCCCAAGATGGGATCTCGTGGATACAGAAAGTTGCGGCGGTGGAATTAGGTTTTTGGCTCCTGTTCTGATCGTTTGGGGGTACGTGTGTATATATAGGAGGAAGGAGTACGTCGGTGGAGCACCGAGGGGCCCACGAGGCAGGGGGCGCGCCCTAGGGGGGCGCCCCCCACCCTCGTGACCACCTCTTTGATCCCTTGCAGTAGGGTCCAAGTCTCCTGGATCACGTTTGGCGAGAAAATCACGTTTCCGAAGATTTTATTCCGTTTGGACTCCGTTTGATATTCTGTTTATCCGAAACATTGAAATAGGCAAAAAAACAACAATTCTGGGTTGGGCCTCTGGTTAATAGGTTAGTCCCAAAAATAATATAAAAGTGGAAAATAAAGCCCAATATAGTCCAAAATAGTAGATAATATAGCATGGAGCAATCAAAAATTATAGATACGCTGGAGACGTATCAGGCGGCGCGGCGGCGGTCGATGGCGGGGCAGCGACTACGGCGGTCCTCGGCGTCGGGGAAGGAGATGGGAGGTGCGGTGCGGCTTGGGCGTCAGGATGGTGGCGTCGGGGCTTCTCAGGGGCGTCGGGGTCGGCGAGGCGAGAAAAAGATGTCAAACGGATCCGCCTTGCCGCGGGAGTCATTTGACGAAGAAGATGGATGTCGTGGTGGCTTACTGGCGACGAAAAGCTCCGGCGAGGTCCGTTCGGCCGGCGAGATGCGTACGACAACGACGGCGTCTATAGGCGGCATGGGGAGAAGCGTGACGGCGAGGACAGAAGAGGGGGTTCGGGGCATTTATAGGTCAGTTAGAGGGCTCGGGGTCGACGGATAAGGCCTCATCCACGAGAGAGGCGGCCGACGGTTGCGGGCGGCGAGGCGCGGGTGTTTATCCCGCGCGATGCAGGAGGTTGGGGACGGCCTGACGGGTGGGGCCCGCCTGACAGCGGCAGCGAGAGGAGGCGAGCGAGGGCGGGCGCGGAGCGGTCGACCGGTGCAGGGGTTTCGGGCGCGCGGGCGGCCTTGGGCCGAAATGGCCAGCTGGGCCGGTCGGGCGCTCTTGGGCCGAACCCAATTTCGGTTCAGGCTGCGTGCGTGTGTGTGTTTTTTTCTAACAGGAGACTAAATTGGCCGTAAATAATTCAAATGAATTACTAAAAACACCAAAATAATTCTAAAATAACTATGCAATATTTAGAACCTAACGAACATTTACTTAAGCACAGAACATTTTGAAAATATTTTTCCTAATGCAATTAATGCACTTTTGCAAAAAAATACCAATAAACTCCAAAAACTTCAAATAATATTCAAAATAAAACTTCTCACTCTTTTATATTTTCAGGAAGTCATCTTATCCCCTCTCATTTGTTTTTCTCGAGTGGAAAAATATTATTTAAATATTTTAAAAACTCCAAAATGCAAAGAAATATGATATGCATTGAATGATTATATTAACATCCAAATTTAATAAAAATTGGGATGTTACATCCATGGCCTCCATGGCGTGGGAGGGGCGAGAGCCCCTCCAAGATTGGATCTGTCTCTCTGTCTCTCTCTGTTTCTGCGTTTCAGAGTTTGCCCTTTCACCATTTCTTAAATTCCCGGAGATCCGTAACTCCGATTGGTCTGAATTTTGGACACGATTTTTATCCGGATATTAGCTTTCTTGCGGCGAAAGAAGGGTACCAACTGCCTTACGGGTGGCCACGAGGGCCCAGGGCGCCCCCCTTTCTCGTGGCCCCCTCGGGCATCGTCTCGCGTTGATTCTTCTTCCCAAAAATCACATATATTTTAAAAAAGATCATCATCAGTTTTTATCCCGTTTGGACTCCGTTTGATATGGATTTTCTGCGAAAAAAAAAACATGCAACAAACAAGAACTGGCACTTGGCACTGAATCAATATGTTAGTCCCAAAAATAGTATAAAAAGTTGCCAAAAGTATATGAAAGTTGTGGAATATTGGCATGGAACAATAAAAAATTATAGATACGACGGAGACGTATCAGCACCCCGGATGGGTGTTCTTCAAATGCGAAAACGACGGGGCACGTGCACTTGCGGTAGCTCATTTTGATAGCTCATTCTTTGGTTCAATTGCGGTAGCTCATTTCGAACATACTCATTCATGTGTGTGTGAAGATGGATGCTCATTTTTCCGCGAATTGCAAACACGTTTTGCGAGCCGGCGGGATGCGGAGACTGCTATAGTTGCTCTAAGAAAACGTTAAACATGTATTTGGCAAAATGTTACTGTATATTCAAAAAAGGTTGAAAACATGCATTTTAAAATGTACATAACTTATTTGAAAAATGTTGAAAGTGTATCAGAAAATGTTTCATGTGTGTGTTAATGTACATAATGTATTTAGAAAATATCAAAAGAGTATCAAAAAATGTTTCATGTGTGTGTTAACGTACATAATGTATTTGAAAAAAATTCAAAATTGTAAATAAAATTAGAGAAAACAAATAATACGAAAAAATGAGAAAGAAACAAAAGAAAATCAAAAGTATAACGAAGAAAGAAAAACCAAAGAAAACTAGTGAAAAACAAATTATAACGAAGGAAGAAAAGGATGAAAATAAAGAAAACCCAAAGAAAAAAAGGAAAATAAAATGGAAAAAATGAAAACCATAGCAGAGCGGGCACGCGAGCGACTGCTCTAATGGGCGGACCCAATTTGATTGCCACATCAGCGAATACCAGCGAAACACTCTCAAAATTTGAAATAGACGGGGATCGAAGAATTTAGTGCGTTGATTTCAGGGATTGGAAGTTCATTGTTCGATTTGGTTTTCGTCTACGAATTCAAGGTTTATTTTGGACTTTTCCCTTCTAAGCATCCAATGCGGGTTACTAAATTGGGCAAAAGGAGCACTGGGAGAAATTAGAGCTCTGATATTAACATCCCACACAAAACCTCATCGAGGGCACGTGCACTTTCATAATCCCACCCTTCTTTTCATGCAAAAGCCCACCTCCCCCTCCCCCGCACCCGTCAACATCATGATGGATCCTCCAAATCCCTTCACCATGTTCGACATCCTGTTGGACCCGAACAAGCTTTCCCACGTGGCCCGGTCAGCGATCAGCAAGAGTGGTGTGTGAGTGAGAGGGCCATCAAGAAGGTCGCGGCCACTCGAGCCACTTCTCCTCCTCCACGATGGACCACTGTGTCGGTGACGCCCAAGCAACAACATCCCTCCCCCCTCAAGCCGTCGTACTACTAGCCGGCCATCCAAATGGACAGCCTGAGACGCAGTCGTCGCAACACTCTGTTGTCTCCTTGACCTCCGCCTTCGAACGACTTCTACCATACACAATTGACATCAACACATACTACACGTTCATGGAGACACATTCACCGCAAACTCGTCCGATGGCGGTTTTCGTCCAAGGAGCCCTCATTCAGCAATGCCCAGCCACTGTTCGGCGGAATGTCTTCTGCAAGTTTGATGGCGGCCATCGACGTGGCGATTATGAACATGATCCACTACGACGGTGGCCGTGAGGACGACTACTCATTGCGGCAGGAGCAATAGGTGCCCGATTCGGACACCCATCAGTCGGAGCCGAATGTGCCCAGTTCAGCTAGAAAAGAAAGACGAGCAGTTCATCATACTCAATGAGAGATGATGAACTTTTGTGCGACGCGTGGTTGGGCACGAGTACTGAACCAGACACATGGCACGGAGCAGAAGGGCTTGTTATTTTTTGAGCAAAACCAAAAGACACCCCCCCCCCCCCGCCCTCCCCCCCCCCACACACACAACAAAGAAGTGATACATGACCCCAGTGCGAAGTCGCTAGGCCATCGATGACACATCATTCAACATGAAGTCAATAAGCATTGTGACATGTATAAACAAACACAAAACCCTCGAAATAGTAAGTTTTGCTTCTTATAGCCCAATATGTTTATTATTGGATTGGTTTGCTCTATGTTGCAACTTGTTGATCGTGCCATTGTCTTACTCGAACCGAGCTTGCACCTTGTGCTGCAAGACCAAGAAAAGGTCATTCATGTAGATGTACTATTTATACAAGTTGAACAAAGCAAGTGGCAAGCATTGCTCATTCCACCTACGCCTCCACCCCCAAAGATGTGATGTTGATCCAACCATTCGAGAGGAGGAAATGAGACACGAAGAAGGAGAAGCGAGAAGGGGCGACGACCAAGGTGTCAAAGAAGTTCGAGGACATCGCGACGAAGAAGAAAGACCATGTGCCAAACGCAATGAGGCGAGGGACGAAAAGTGGTCGAAGATGTTTGACATTTCTATGGAGATGCAAACACAAGAAGATTAAGCTTGAGGAGATGAACGTAGTTATCAAGGCATGAGTAAAAACTGTTGTTCATGAATGCGACAAACTTGGGTCCGACATAACAAAATTTGTTCAAGACTTTCGTGCTAGCATGTACAAACCCTTTGCGCAAAAGGATGGTGAAAAGGAGGCCTAAATTTGAGAATTAGGCATGCACAATTCGGACTAGGGGGCTTTCGGTATTGTTGGATGTATAAACTCACAAAACATATTGGTGCTTTCGGTACTATTGCATTTATTTACAACTATTTAAATATGAGCAGCGCTACACTTTATAAATTGATTCGATCGGACGTCTTGACAACCATTGCATGCCGTCCGAAATAGAGGTCTAATCTGTCTCACCAGCGGACCTTTGCAACAACTACCTTGTTGCGTTAAGAGGTTTTGCAAAAATGACCTTGTTACGAAGGTCCACCATTACAACATCTAGCTAGCCGAGACATGCCGGCTAGATCATAGTTGTTGCGCCGCCACTACACCATGGCCCGAGCGGACATGGAGCGCCGCCGATCGTCGTTGGTCTCGCACGACGACGACGACTTGTCACATCGGGCGCTCCTTTGATGTTTTCTGCAACATGGGCTATGTTTCTAAAATGTCTCATGTTGCAACGCGTGGTCAGGGCTACGTTTTCAAAACAAGGCACATGTTGTGGAGAAAAACTTCACGATAAACCATTTTTTATTTCGGAAAAAAGAAAATCTTGTCATAGAAACCTTATGAAACAAGACCCATGTTGCAAAAGAAAAAAAAAAGGTTATGCGGGACTTATGACCAGCATGAGCGCTCGATCAGGATTGATGCGATAGCTACGCAAACGACGGCTGAAGCGCATGCATCAGCCGTCTGAACGGTAATGTTTCCTTCAAATACATGATCAAATTGCTACTCTTTCTATTTCAAAATATAACGCGCTCGCGCTTCCCGAGGTCAAGCTTTGACCGTAAATTTAACCAATGAGACCAACTGCGGCGGAAGAAAAAATTATATAATTGAAAACTTCTTTCGAATACGAATTCACTGATATAATTTTTGCTCCTGCCACAATCGGTCTTGATAGTTAAATTTACGTCAAAGTTGAAGCAAATAGATAGAGGAAACACTATATTGTGAAATGGAGAGAGTATTAATTTAGATAATAAAAAAAAGATCAGACCAAAGATGCCACAGATCGATGATGTCTAATCCGCGTGGGAGATGCCCATGCCCTGGGCTCGCCTGACCCTGCGCAAATAGGCCACGCGTCGTCTGAGAGCTTTCCTGCTGCGCCGCGCACCGTCCGTGAGCGCACGAGTCACGATAACCCTCGAGCCGCACCGCTCCCGCGCACGCATCCAAACCAATCAGACGCGCGGCGCGGGGCCCGGCTGCAAATTTTTTACCCGTGACTTGACCCGACGCTGCGCCGCACCGCCACCCGGCGACCTGCGCCTGCCGACCCATTGGGCCGCGCGCCGCACTGCCATACCCATACCGGAGACCCAAGGTTTCGTACCGGAGAAGACCCCCTCCTTCCCCTCCCCACAAAACAAAACGACCGCCCCTACCCCCTTCTCCCGCCCTCGCCCCTCTCCCTCTCCCCTCCCCTCCTTCCCCGGCAAGACTAGGGTTTTCAGCCACCGGTCCGCCCTCACCATGTATAACGGGGGCGACCACTACGACGGGAACGGCGGCGGCGCCGCCAACGCCAACAGCCTCTTCAGCGGCGGCGGGTTCATGCCCTCGCAGACCACCAACACCCCGGAGGGCAGCGGCGGCGGCATCACCAAGGTACGTCTTCCTAGTACCCCCGCCCAATCTCCCCTTGTTTTGTTTCCGGCCCCCAAATCTGATGACGCCCTTCCCTCCCGCCCAGACTCGCGGCGCGCAGACGCTGCTCCCGCTCACCGTCAAGCAGATTATGGACGCGTCCCAGACCAACGACGACAAGTCCAGTTTCGTTGTCAATGGCACCGAGGTGTCCACGGTACGAATCCTGCCTCTTAGCCGGGTGCTTTTTAGTATTTTTTTTTGAACACCTCTTCACCCGGTGCTTAATGACATTGTAAATAATCGATTCTCCTTTTTGGGGAAAACAATCGTTTCTTTTGTTTGAGCACTGATTCGACTTGTTTTGTATGCTTACTGTGAATGGTTTCACATTGTAGTTGGCAGAGCGGATTATAGTCGGACCAACATCTTCCTGGGAAAAAAAGAACCTTCCTCCGGACTGAAACATGTCCGTTCTTAAATTATCATTACTCCCTCCGATCCATATTTGTACTCGTAGGGAGTACTATATATATAAGAGGAAACGAATCTCCTCTCGTAATTTTATTTAGCCAAGCGGATTTGAAATTTGAACATATAACACTGGCCAGGTGTATTGGTTCAACTATGCAATAGGGAAAGAAACAGTACCTTGGTTAGCGTCCATATTGCATTTGCTGAAGTTCTGTAATTTCTGTTCCTCTCCTAACCACACCCACCATCTGTACTGGGGGCCTAAATGGCCTACACCAATGGGACTGCTTGCTACCAGCGTTCCCAGAGTCATGAGTTGATGTCCGTTTGATGGAAGGGATGCCGGAGGCTCTTGCGGCCTCCCTTCCACTTGTCACATATACTCCCTCTGTTCACTATTATAATATGTTTTCGGTATTTCAAGATGGACTACATACTCAATGTAATGAGTGAACAAACACACTAAGGCCTCTTTTGGTTCATAGGATAGGATTATCATAGGAATAGGAATCTTGTAGGAAATGAGATGACATGTATCTCAAATCCTATGAGTAGGAATAGGAAACAAGATGTCATTTGGTTGACACCAAAGGAATTTTTCCATTGAGTCTAGGCTCTTTTTTATTTTCCTATGAAATGTGGAGGATAGGAACCAATCCTATGTAGGAATAGGAATCCATTCCTATGAACCAAAGGGCTCTAAAGGAAAAAATCCTATAAGAATCCTATCCTCTAGAATTCCTATGAAATTCCTCTAAACCAAAGGAGGCCTAAACCGTGTCTACATACTCCCTCCGTTTTTATTTACTCTGCATATTAGGTTTGACTGAAGTCAAACTTTGTAAAGTTTGACCAAGTTTATAGAAAAATATATGAAGATTTACCATAACAAATCTATATGATGTGAAAGTACATTCAATAACGAATCTAATTGTATTGATTTGTTATTGTATATGTTAATATTTTTGTTTATAAACTTTGTCAAAGTTTGCAAAGCTTGACTTTGACCAAAGCTAATATGCGGACTAAATAAAAACAGAGGGAGTACATCTAATTTAGAAAAAAAGTTAGAACATCTTATAATAGTAAACGGAGGGAGTACTTCCTAAGCATACACATGGCTAGTGAGCCACTGAGGCATCCCGGTTAACCATACACATGTCCCAAATTGCTAGTAAAACACTCCTGATTCAGCCATTTAATCAGGTTGGGGCTGGCTGCAGTGCAAGTGCAAGGATTGTGCAGTCATGTACTGACGTGAAGGTATTCCGAACCTTGTGGTTTTGTGAAATGGACGCAGTTTAGAGGGCTCAATGGCAACTGACCTTTGGCTGTCTGTGTAGTGTGGTTTTGAAATGGTTTTTCTTTGAACACTTTGCTTCCTATCGAGATCGACAGAGATCAGCTCGCTGTTTATCTAATTGTTTTATTGCCCTGGATTGCAGGTTAGGCTTGTAGGACGCATGATGAATAAGGCAGAGCGGATCACAGATGTACGATTCATTCTTGATGATGGTACAGGCAGGATAGAAGTGAATCGCTGGTGAGATGTTATGTATTGATTTGGTTTGTCTACAGTCGACCAAATTTTGGAGTGTCACCTATATACGCTGTCCCTTATTTTATTTTTCCAGGGCAAATGAGACATCGGACAATACAGAAATGGGTTTAGTCAAGTAAGGACTAAAACTAATTGTCATATGATGGGAAATTGGTTTCCCATGCAATAAACTTTACATCTTCGTCTTCTTTTGTTTACAAGGGATGGTGACTATGTTATTGTCAATGGTGGACTGAAAGCCTTTCAAGGGAAGCGTCACATTGTTGCTTATTCCGTGCGGTGAGCACTCTGATCCTCCTTGTATGATATTAGAATGTGAGCTTTCAATAATTTATTTCGTTAGTTAGGCTGTGCTTGGCATTGTGATGAATTATAAAAATGTTGTTTGTCCAACAGTTTTTGCCTCTTTTATTGTTGGGTAACCACCCTTTTCCTGCCTTTATGGATACATTTTCCCACTGCAGATTATTAAATAGTGAATGTTTCTTTCTAAGTTGACTGAGAAACTCGTATTGCTAAGTCGATTGAGAAACTCATATTTCTAAGTCGCAACCACAACCCTTAATCCTTTATCCAATGGACACATTTTAGAAGTATGCAATGCCAGTTGCACACTTCTACACATGAAGTTCCACAAGAAGTTCTGTGCGACTCTAGGTCTCACGATGTGCAATTTGATCAGCTTATAAATGATATTTTACGGGTCACCTTACAAATGGCCAAACTGTATGAAGTTCAGTGTTGCGCAGTTCAGCTGCTGCAAACTGAGCCTTAGTATTTTAGTGAAGTTTGCTGTATAAAGATTTGCTCTCTATTGAATCATGTCACTATAAAGGTGATTTGTATTTGTGCAGCTTTTCCATGCGCAGAAGTAGTAGAACAATTTAAATGGCTGGTGTTAGGGACAACAGTCCCTCTGTTACGAATCATAAATATCTAAATGTTGTAGTACACATGCACACGTATGTGATTACCGTACTTCTGAGTTCTGACCAACATACTGATATGGTGCTGTTAATATTGTTTTAGTGTCGACTGTTTCTCATCCAAATGCGTTGATATATAAGACTGAAAGTGTTTTGCTGTATGATGCATGTAAAAGCAGTTAAGATTTTCTGTGGTGGAATGTTGTCTAACCTATGAGAATATTTTCTATACCCATTTGACATTGTTCAGCTACATTTTAATACTACTTTATATGAATTCTTTGTCAGGCTTGTAACCAACTACAATGATATAACACATCACTTTCTGTACTGCATTTATGTGCATTTGGATCTTGCCAAGGCTAAGGTACTGTCATCCAAGCCTTTCTTTCTAGTAGGATTTTATTTTGTACAAACTAACAGTATCTATGATTTCTGAAGATGCTTTCATTTCTTTGGATCTCTTATTGTTGGTAGAAATCTGCGACGCAGCCCCAAGTAACTGCTAATGCATCAACATGGAACCAAGCTCCACCCCCTAATAATCAGGTAATTTGAGGAAGTATATCATCATTTTACTAGAATCCACTGAATTGCTGTCGAACATTTTTTTCTCCTCCTTACTCAGGCCCCAACACTATCTGCATCTGGGAATGCTGGTGGGCAAGAGTTAACTGATATGGTCATGAATGTTTTTCATGACCCAGTGCTTGTGTAAGTTAACTGTGCTGCAGTGTCATGTTATGTTAGCGCTTGTGTGTTCCTTTCCATATAATTTGTACCACCTGTGTCCCCTCCGGCCCTCCCCTTCCAGGCCTCCATGGTCATGCTGATGGGAAATATATAAGCTTTTCTGCTGTATATATGCCTCAATATTGTTAGGTATTCTCTCATTTATAGAGTGGAGAACACTGACTGCATCGTGTTCCTGCAGAAACCTGGACCATGGAGTTAGTATCGCACAGGTTGCAAGCCGTCTTAACATATCAGATGCAGTTGCCAGGTATCATCACCCTTTACCCCGGCCCCTCTGAAATACTGTACATTTGACTTTCTAATAATCCTGATTTTTTTCACAGGTCGACTGTTGCACATCTTATTGATCTTGGCAACCTCTATCCAACTATCGATGACAACCATTACAAGTCTACACTGAATGGTTGATATGGCTATGTCCACGCATGCAAGCGTTAGGCTCCCCTGGAGCTATCGAAATAATATAAGCACTCTTGCAAGAGTTGTTTTTGCAGAGTGGCTTGCTGGTCCTCTAGACAGTCGCAAGGAGAGCAACTTAACGGCTAGGTTAAGTTGCATATCTAAGTACTTGCGCCTTATGTGTAATGGATATGAGTAGGTTAGATCTCTAGGTGCTTTGTGTTTGCTACTGCAGTACCTCCAGAACATCCATGCCTGTGTGACCTGCAATTAGTTTCGACTTGTTTGTGGTTATGACCTTGGTGTATGCACTCTGCCCTGCATATTGTTTCTGGATTCAGTTAATGTTTGCCCTAAAAATGCATATCATGCATCTGATTCCAAATGCTCGGTGCACCTCAAAAGAATGCAATATCAAAAAGGAGAGAAGGTTTTTGGCACCAGATTATTTTTGCTGTAGCAGATGATGTAAAACTGCTGCCAAAATACGACTGGGGGAGGCTGGGAAGCTGATCTAAGGAGCTTGGCGGGGACGGTGGCGGGCAAGTTCAGTGATAGTGGCAGGAGCTTAGGGATGGCGAGGTATGGGTGGCCGTGTTGCGAGCTCGGTGGGGACGGGTGGCCGTGGCGAACAGCACCGAAGGGTGTGATGGTCCGGCCGGCGTCGACGGGACATGGCGGCTATTTTGCGAGCTCGACGGGGTCAGGGGGCAGCTGGTCACTGAGGGATGAGGTAATATATTTATGTTGGTAGACAAGTGGGATTTATATGGTATAGAAGCTTGTGTGTGTATGGATGGTTTGATGCTCACGTGAAATAATGAGTGCAGTTCTACGCACGACGAACTAATAAGTGCAGTTCCAACGCACGACTTCAGTTGACAAAAACAAAGAAGATAGCGCTAGCACCCGCATGATAGAGCGGCGGGGTTCATGGTGGCCGGCGGAGTGAAAAGAGTTCGAAATATGCAGCATTGGAGCTAAAATTTGGGGATCATAGGGCTGGAGCTGGTGTTTTGGGTAAAAATGCACTAAACCGTGGGCAAGGCCGCAGTTTTCATATCTGTTGGAGATGCTCTTACGATCCAGATCGAACAATGTTACGGAGGAACATGTCACAACTCACAGCCGCCACAGTTACACAAGACAGACAAAATGTGAAATGCTGCTAGACCTAATACTATGTCGTTCTGCCTCTAAAGTTTTTCCTCTTCCTTTTTTACATTGTGAAGGAACAGCTACAACCGTTTCAGAAATTTGATTCGTAGGGATAATTCTCCCTTGCATGGACCCAAGTTCTGGCTTTTCTACAAAACAAGTGGCCTGGGAAGTGGCTGTAATTACATGCTGATGCTGATGCGTGGCCGTGGCTTGCCGTTGTCCCTTGTCCTCCGTAGAAGACCAGGACTGACCATGACTAGCCACCAAGGAATTTGTCCACTTTGACGTTGTCTCCTCTTGTCAAGAACTTCATGCAAATGGGAGGATTCACCTTGGCAAGGGCAAGAATGGACTGAGGCAGGGTCCAGATCCCATCCCCGCAAATCAGCCCTGAAGCGACAGCAGGTCCGTAGGCATCTGCTTTTGCCTTGTTCATCTTCTCCCAAACAAAGAGTATGAAGCTGCCCAGGAACATGTCGATCGCAAAGTATGATCCTATGTAGAAAGGTATGGCCATTGCCATAGGGAGCGGGATGAACCTCGAAAACTTGTGCGGTGTCAAGTCTCTTATCAGGTTGATGACAATAGCTGCAGCAAAGAAGATGTAGCAGAGAGTCAGGCAGTTCTCCGGAAGCGTGTTGAAGCCATCCACACCCAATATCGCCATGTTTCGGTACACAATGGCATAAGGCGCTGGGTATTCGCTGCCGCTTATGCCGATGTCGCTGAAGGCCTTGTAGAACAGCCAGAAGACACAGGGCGAAATGACACAGCCCATTGATGTGCCTATCACCTGGCTGATAAACATGGACTTTGGTGACGCCAAAGTCAAGTAACCAGTCTTGAAGTCTTGCATCAGGTCAGAGGCAGTTGACACGATGCTCATCATCACACCACACGCGGCAAGTCCTACAAGCACACCGCCATTGGCAAGGCCAGCCCATGCACCGAAGACGAAGATAGCAAGCTTGCCATAGGTGGAGGCAAGGGACCAATCAGTGAGCCCACTTCCGTAGGCATTGCAGAAGGCCAGCACAGGTGCTACCACATAGGCAACTAAAATGTAGTACCACTTGAGCTGCGGGAAGATCTGAGGAAGAGTGCCGATAGATATAGAAGCAACTACGGCATAGCCTCCATATGCAACTGCCATGGGGATTTGATCTTTCAGGAATAGTTCAGTGCGACGCTCATCATCAAAGGACATAGCTTCAGCGGTGGGGCTGCCATTGTCTGAAACAGGAAGCATGGCTTTTGAATTTTTATGAACCATTGATATGAAGCCAGCAATTGTGCGGATAAGCACCTTGACAAAGTTATACAATCCATCCCCAAGAATCAAAGCAATGGATATAAAGACCTGTAATGGTAAAGCAACCAGCAATCAAAAATCTTGGTCGCAAAACTGTTGGTTTTTTCAGACAACATTGCTGGATTTTAGCTTAGACAAAACTGAAGACAGTGGCAAGATCAGAGTGCTTACCCTGTAAGCCTGCAGCCCATGAAGACTAGATTCTGGGAGAGAAGCAGGGTACCAACTCCCCTTTTTCTTGCCAATGAGGGGCCACATTATACCCCACGAGATGATACCTCCTAGCATAACAGACACATTCACGATGTGTGGGCAGATCATGCCAACCCCAATATATGTAGGAGAGAAATCAAAGTAAAACCTGGAAGACAATAAGTTAGGTTCAGTATAGGAGACTGCCTTGGAACTACGGTAAGCAAATGTTCAGACACTAGACATTATCTTGCAGCAGGTACATAAGCATAAATAATTTCCACCATGATATAGAAGAAAAACATAGTGTAGCAAGATATAGACGTTTCTGTAGATATATTAGTTAAGTTGTTCCCAGATATTGGACAAATCATAATCAATGCTGTCAGCAGAACCAAGATAATGCCATTACTGACCTATTCTTGTAAGCTTCAAGGCCTAATGTTGGGAAGTTCTTGAAACCGCAGTCATCGCCACCACTGAAGAACCATTGGAAAAAGCCCCAGAAAAAGCTCACCATAAAGTACCTGCCCAGTATCTTCACTTGCTTCCTGAAATAAGATGGTCACTGCTGTCAGCAAAGTTTTTTGGCACTTGTATAAGCAGTAGAGAACAGAACTGTATCAACATACTTTGCAAGCTTGGCGCCCTCAGGTGTGTGAAAACCATTGATGAGATAAGCAGTTGCTGTGCCACTTGGATAGGTCAACTTGTAGTCGACAATCATGATCTGGAAGCGCAACTCAGCTGATGAGAACAAAGTTTGCTTGTATACAGTTATTTAGTAAGAACAAAGGGAGAAACATGTTGAAGGTCTTACTTTTCTCATGGGCACAAGTGCAAAAATCCCAATAAAGCTGACGAGGAAAAGAAAGCCTATCATCCATCCAAGGTGAGGTTCCTTGATGTTCCAAGGATCATTAGCCTCCGTTGCTTGCTTAGCTATTGTGTCACTCATTCCGAATAGATAACTGCCAAACCCACCTGAACCAATCGTAACAAATAAGCATATCAACATGTCAATTAGCCAAATTTATTTGTTCGTGCAAAATGACATACTAGCGAGTACAGTTTCACAAGGCAGGCAGATCGATCAGCAAAGGTAAAAAGGGTTATGTGCTGTGTGCTATCCACAAGTACAGAAATTAATCAAGCAGTTGATTTCATGCATCGAATGATGCCCTCATCCTATGATCACATATTTTTGCGAATCATCCCATGACCAATTCGAAACATAGATAATCAGTTAATCATTGCTCACCATCCTGGAAATTCCTGCTGGTGCAGTTGCAAGAGAAACAGGAACATATGCAAAAAAAATGTAAGGCTGCTGATAAGAATTTCCACATAGACCAACTTATAAACAAAGGACATTTGCTGTCAATTTTCAAATCAGCGACGTATGTGCACTGTTGCGGCGCTCTCTGTATGACATCAGTGACTATCACATGAAAGTATTCCCATATAAGCTTGAACGTACATGTAACATGGTTCCAAAATAAACCCACAGACCATACTAGTTGTTTATGTTCATGTGGACTCAATGCTTCACATGCATGCGTCATGTCTATCATAGATAAATAAATACTAGAAAACAATGAGCCGTGCATCTATCTATTTTAAGGTGAGAAGTCAAAGCAAGCACGCTCCACCATTTTCAGCTTGTCCTCAACACTAGCTGTAATTTGCCTCTCCATCCTTATCACCAGCGCCAAAACTTCAAAAGATGTTGTTGACCATTGCACCTAGTTCCTTCACTCATTCACCTATAATGAACCAACCAAAAATGGTCCCTAATTTCGTGATACTTCACAATTCAGTCAGGTGCACGCAAGGACCGTCGTCTCCAACAGCTATTTCGGAAGATTAGGAGAACAAAAGGCACACTGCAGTCCACCTAACACACCTATCAAACCACAAGTCCGAATCCAAGAAGTTTCTTGTGTTGTGCTTTCCCTATCGTTGCTCTCATCATAAACCCACTTTGGAGGATTTGAATGCGACTGGTTCGTATTTTTCCTTTGGGGGCAAAAGAAACAACGGATTCCCTGATGCCCCAAGCCACCAACCCACTAGTGCAAAAACGCTATGCCCACCTCTAGCTCCTGAGCCCAGATCTGCATCGTGCTCCTCCTTATCCCCCATAGCCCAGATTACGACGAATCCCAAAGCTATCGACATACACGCACGAAGGAAATGGATTCGTCTACTGGTCAATTTATGTCAGATAAACTTTTCATACGAAGGTAAGAGCACGAAATTGAGGCGTTGAAGCAAAGCCGACGCTGAAACTTGACATTCGCAAAACCCAATGTTCCTAGTAGCACGCTTCAATTGTACTAATTGTAACTGTAACCGAGCGTAGTGGAAGGTTGGGGGAGGTTACCGACCGCTGAAGGCGATGCCGTAGGCGGAGACGACGCATGTCTGGATGACGGTGTTCTCCTGGCGGGTGAAGGGGTGGCCGACGAGGCCCATCCGCTCGAAGGCGTTGGTCCAGAGGCGGACGAAGAAGAAGCCGAGCAGCCCCGCGGAGACGTTGAGCGAGGGGATGATCCCCGTGGTGAGGTTGAGCTTCATGACGATGACGCTGAACATGACGGCGAGCAGCGCGCTGACGACCAAGGCCCGGACCGTGAGCTGCTCCCTCCACGACGGCACCGCCTTGTCCGCGAACACCTGCTCCACCGAGGCGTCCTCGGGGCTGGCGCCGCCATTGGCGGCCTCCCCCGCGCCCTTGCCCGCGTGGCCGTGGCGGTGGCGGAGCGCGGTCCCCGCCGCCTCCGCCACCTCGTCGTCCCCGGTGGCGCCGTGGGCGGTGGTGCGCGTGGCCATTGGCTTGGCCGCTCGGACTCGCGGTCGTGGTGGTGCTTGCTTCGTTGGAGTGGTGGTGGGGGGGGGGGGGGGGGGGGGGGGGGCGCGATGGCTACGGCCCGGCCCCGGCGTCAGGCGTGAGCTGTCTGCGCTGCGCTGTGCCGGGCAATATTTATTGGGGGTGTGGCCCGTGCGGCAGCGGGTGCTGTGCCGTGGGGGGTGGCGTCCCCCGAGGCGCTTGGCGACCGTCGCGATGGGATCGGACGGCGCAGGATTGCTGGTGGCCGGGTAGTATATTTGATTTGATTTGATTTGTCGTCTCCACGATGCATGGGCCGGCCGAACCGCACGCACCGTTTCTTATCGAACTCGTTCCTTCCACGGTATGGCGTGCTCCTGCCACAGCGACGCCATCCCGAATCAAATCAATTCAAACGATATAATAGCAGATTGTAATCTCTCTCTCTCTCTCTTAATCCATAGAGGTAGAGGAACGATCTAGTACTATTACATTTGCGGTTTCTTATGTTAGCTGGTGATGTTGTGATGTACTTGATCCCAGCTCTCGTTAATTAGTTAGTTGATTATTAGTGGAGATATGAGCTCAGCATATACTAGGCATTATGCCGCGTTCACGTACGTCTTGGGAGAACTATGCCGTGTTCACGCTGAGGTCTGTGTGCTATGTTCGTGGCCGTATCATTTGCGCGTGTAACGTTCGTACGCAGTCTCTTTTCTTCATTTGCTCTCGCCGTCAATCATTGCGAGGCAGAACCAGCCGTAGCCTCCTTGGTTATCTCGTCGAGCCATCTGGAGACAGGAAGCACCGCGACGTAACGCAACATGGTGTTTGAAATGATTTTTGTGATGCCCGCGAAATGGAGCGCATCTCGAAAAACTATCGTTTGCATCTCCCGAGTGGATCAGCCGTTCCCGTTATGGACCAGGGACCAACCGTTTTTCGCCCAGGCTCGTCGTCGTTGCCTCCCATCTCGGAGCTTGATACGGCAGGATCACGCCACTCGTTGATTTGTGTGGCTGGGCACGCCGCGCATTGTGCCGCGTATATCTTGGGAGACTATGCCGTGTTATTGCACCAACGGGCAGCCCGCAAATTTTCTCATGCATTCATGCGTGGACAGGGAATCAGTCCGCAGACACAAAAGCCGTCATCCAACGCTGGCCGCATACATTTTCATTTTTTTTAACAAACTGGATGAAGTTCATGCAAACTTGGCCGGATTTCATATAAACAGGATGAAAATGGTTATATTTTGGACATATTTAAACTAAAAGGGTAAAAATATGTGCATGTACAGTCGTGCGGAGCTCCACTGGCACGGCACAGATACACTACACTAGTCTACGTCCGTCCGCGGCAGATCCCTTTCTCTTTCCCATGTCCGGCAGCCCGCTAACCAGACTGCCGAAGTCCCGGAGGCATCTTCTTCCGCCGTATCTTTCCTATGTCCAGCTACATCGTTCATCAGAGTGGCGAAAGAGGGTGCTTCAACCGAAGGGGAAGGTGCTTCCGTGGAGCCCACACGGCGCGCCCATGATGGTCTGAGATAAAGACCAGACAGGTGACCCGTACAAGCCGACGATACGTCGACGGTGGCCTTCATGGGATAAAAGCGGCGGCGGCCTACCGTGTTCCACTTCTTCTCATTGATGACGGCGGGCACAGGCATGCTGGTCGACATCCCCGCAACCGGCTTCTTTCTTTGCGTGCATGGCACGGGTACGCGCGCGTTGACGGCGGGTGGCGCGGTTGCAGGCACTGGAGGTGACGATGCCCGTGCTGGCGTGCTCCCCGTCGTGCCGGGATGGAGCAACTCGTCACTCCTCCATGAGCCGGCTTCGAGCGGCGAGTTGCTAAACCACGCGCTGGCTTCGGGCGGCAACTTGCTCCGTCGGGCTAGGCGAGAGAGGTAGAGCAGCGAGCTGCCTCGCTCGTATCCGCTGGGCTCGGCAGGCCACCCAGCTGGCTTTCATGCCGGAGAACTGTTTTTCCTGCCCGTTTCTGAAAGGACGTGTGGTCGGAGTAGGTTTCTCAGTTTCCACGCGGGTTTAATGGAGGCGTTTGAATGCGGCGAGGAGGCATGTTCAGCCAGGCGTGCAGCGGGTGGCGCCCTCGGCTCACACGTCGCTTCAATGGCAGAGGCAGTGAGAGGTCGCGTCCGCCCTGAGCTGCCTTAAATGTGGAGCGAGGCGCTCTACACTGGCATGAATGCGGGCAGCTAGCGCCGGGTGGGAACGCGCACGGGCGAGGGAGGAGTGATTTTGATGGGCCAGGGCGGTCAGAAGCGGGCGTGACAGCGGTCCGGACTCCCGCAAAGCCCCCCCATGTTTATTTGCGGTTTGCGGGAGAAAACGCATCCGGGCCGCGCCGCGGGCCGATAAAGGACCGCATTGGATGACTTCCGTGGTCCGAACGGTTGCGGGAGGTTTGCGGGTCGGCGTTGGAGATGCGCCCGCAAAGTCCATGAACATGGGGCTAGTCCGCGGACACGAATGTAGGAGCCAGTCATTCAACGATGTCTGCATACATTTAAAACACCATTTCAACAAATGGATGAAATTCGTGCAAATATGACAGATTTTCATATAAACCGGACGAGATTCAGCAAACACACCAGATTTTCATTACATTTTGAACATTTAGAACCAAAAAAATCCCAACCCTAAACCTATCCTATGGCGGCGACCGGTTGTCATCCACTTCCTTTCTATTCCACGTCGGCGACCACCTCCTCCATCTCCCGTCTCCATGAACTGCGGCGGTAAGACCCGTGAGTGAAGCTGTGGTCTCTGGCGAGAAAGAGTAGAACACAGGAGACAGACTAGCCCACATGAGACACAAGGACCTCCCCCTCTTGCCCTATTCTTCCTCGGAGGAGTCCGCGACCTGTCCATCGTCGGTGGACGTGAGGTCCAAGGTCAAAATGGTGGCGATGGCATTGTCGTCGTCCAACCGGGCCGCCCGATAGTTTGTGAAGGAAATATGCCCTAGAGGCAATAATAAAGTTGTTATTTTATATTTCCTTATTCATGATAAATGTTTATTATTCATGCTAGAATTGTATTGATCGAAAACCTTAATAGATGTGTGAATACATAGACTAACACTGTGTCCCTAGTGAGCCTCTACTTGACTAGCTCGTTAATCAAATATGGTTAATGTTTTCTAACCATGGACATGAGTTGTCATTTGATAACGGGATCACATCATTAGGAGAATGATGTGATGGAAATGACCCATCCGTTAGCTTAGCATATTGATCGTTCAGTTTTATTGCTTTTGCTTTCTTCATGTCAAATACATATTCCTTCGACTATGAGATTATGCAACTCCTGGATACCGGAGGAATACCGTGTGTGCTATCAAACGTCACAACGTAACTCGGTGATTATAAAGATGCTCTACAGGTATCTCCGAAGGTGTTTGTTGGGTTGGCATAGATCGAGATTAGGATTTGTCACTCCGAGTATCGGAGAGGTATCTCTGGGCCCTTCGGTAATGCACATCACAAGAAGCCTTGCAAGTAAAGTGACTAAGGAGTTAGATGCGGGATGATGTATTACGGAACGAGTAAAGAGACTTGCCGGGTAACGAGATTGAACTAGGTATGTAGATACTGACGATCGAATCTCGGGCAAGTAACATACCGGTGACAAAGTGGAATAACGTATGTTGTCATAACAGTTCGACCGTTAAAGGTCTCCGTAGAATATGTAGGAGCCAATATGAACATCCAGGTTCCGCTATTGGTTATTGACCGGAGAGGTGTCTCGGTCATGTCTACATAGTTCTCGAACCTGTAGGGTTGATACGTCTCCAACGTATCTACAATTTTTGATTGTTCCATGCTATTATATTATATTATCCATCTTGGATGTTTTATATGCATTTATATGATATTTTATATGAATTTTGTGACTAACCTATTAACCTAGACCCAGTGCCAGTTTTTGTTTTTTCCTAGTTTTTGAGTTTTACAGAAAAGGAATATCAAACGGAGTCCAAACGAGTTGAAAATTTATGGTGATTTTTATGGACTAGAAGAAGCCCCCGAAGCAAAAGAGTTGGGCCAGAAGAGTCCCGAGCCAACCACAAGGGTGGAGGGCGCGCCCTACCCCCCGGGAGGGTGCTCCACCCTTGTCGTTGACTCGTGGACTCCCCTGACTTGTTTCCGACACCAAAAATTCCTATAAATATAGAAACCCCCAGAAATAAACCTAGATCGGGAGTTCTGCCGCAGCAAGCCTCTGTAGCCACGAAAAACTAATCGGGAGCCCGTTCCGGCACCCTGCCGGAGGAGGAAACCGTCACTGGAGGCCATCTTCATCATCACAGTGCTCTCCATGACGAGGAGGGAGTAGTTCATTCTCGGGGCTGAGGGTGTGCTCCCCCTCTATCTTCTTGTGATGAGTTGAGTTTTACCTTTGAGGTTTCACTATTATCGGATTGAATACTATTATGGATTTGAGAACACTTGATGTATGTCCTGCGTGGGATACCCGTGGTGACAATGGGGTATTCTATTGATTCACTTGATGTATGTTTTGGCACTCAACTCACGGATTCCCGAGGTGACATTGGGGTAATCTATGCATAGGGGTTGATGCGCGTTTTCGTCCTTGTTTCTCCGGTAGGAATCATGGGGCACTCTTTGAGGTTCTTTATGTTGGATTGAATATTATGAATCTAAAGTTGTTTAATGTATATCGTATAATTGACCCATGGATACTTGTGGTGACATTAGGGTTGATTGATGTGTATCAATGGATTGATCAGAAAGAATAACTTTGAGGTGGTTTCGTACCCTACAAGCAATTTCATCTTATGTTCTCCGTGATAGGAACTTTGGAGTGACTGTTGTCGCACGCTGAGGGATTGCCATATGATCTAATTATTTTATCATTGTTGAGAGAACTTGCACTAGTGAAAGTATGAACCCTAGGCCTTGTTTCTAAGCATTGCAATACCGTTTTCGCTCACTTTTGTTACTGGTTACCTTGCTGTTTTTATATTTTCAGATTACAAAAACCTATATCTACCATCCATATTGCACTTGTATCACCATTTCTTCACCGAACTAGTGCACCTATACAATTTACCATTGTATTGGGTGTGTTCGGAACACAAGAGACTCTTTGTTATTTGGTTGCAGAGTTGTTTGAGAGAGACCATCTTCGTCCTACGCCTCCCACGGATTGATAAACCTTAGGTCATCCACTTGAGGGAAATTTGCTACTGCCCTACAAAACTTTGCGCTCGGAGGCCCAACATGAGTCTACAAGAAGAAGGTTGTGTAGTAGACATCAAGCTCTTTTCTAGCACCGTTGCTGGGGAGGTTAGTGCTTGAAGGTATATCTTTAGATCTTGCAATCGAATCTTTTAATTTCTTGTTTTATCACTAGTTTAGTCTATAAATGAATACTAAAAAAACTGAATTGAGGTTGCCTCATATGCTTCATCTTTTTAATGTCTTTCGTGAAAATAAGGATCCCGATAATTGTGCCAAAGTGTTATAAGAAGAATGCATTAAAATATTTGGCACTAAATCTTTGAATGATGAGCATGATTGCAATGTTGTTAGTATGAATTCTTTGAATATCCATGATGCTAATGATATGCAAAGCCATAAGCTTGGGGATGCTATGTTTGATGAAGATGATATTTTTTGTCCCCCAAGTTTTGATGAGCAAATTTATTATGATGATAGCATGCCTTCTTTTTATGGTGATTATATTGATGAAAGTTGGTTTGGAAGAGTGTCAACTCTAGGTAATGATCCCATTATTTTGGAGGGTGTTGACTCTTATAATATTTATGGAAGTGGATTTGGAGAGGTCATGACTTTATTTAGTGATGAATCCACTATTTCGGAAGAGGTTCCAATTGATTATGGGGACAAAGTTGCTATCTATGATGATTATTGTGATGACTTGTATGCTATAAAGAATAATGATAACCATGAAACTTTTCATCATGATTTTAATTTTCAATTCGATTATGTCTCACATGATAGTTATTTTGTTGAGTTTGTTCCCACTATTATGAATGAGAAGAATTTTGCTTATGTGGAGAGTAGTAAAATTTCTATGCTTGTGCATCGTGAAAATAATGCTTTATGTGATGGTTATATCGTTGAATTCATTCATGATGCTACTGAATATTATTATGAGAGAGGAACATATGCTTGTACATTTTGCAATAATATCAAGTTTCCTTTCTATGTGTTGAAAATCTTGAAGTTTTGCTTGTTTCACCTTCCTATGCTAGTTGATTCTTATTCCCATAAGTTGTTTGCTCACAAACTCCCTATGCATAGGAAGTGGGTTAGAATTAAATGTGCTATTCATATGCTTCCTGATGCTCCCGCTATGTTTCAATTCTTATCCTTTATGTGAGCATCATTGAATTCGTCATGCCTAGCTAAAAAGGCATTAAAGAAAATCGCTTATTGGGAGACAACCCAATATTTTTTTCCTACTGTTTTTGTGTGTTCACATGATTATGCTACTGTAGTAATCATGTTTTATAGATTTTGTTTCAATAAAGTGCCAAGTAAGACCTTTGGGATGATCTATGGTGATAGTTGATTTGATCTTGCTGAAAAACAGAAACTTTTGTGCTTAGGAAAACAATTCTCATTTTTAACAAAAGCGTGATAAAATACTGATTCTTTTTGCAGAAGATTATTAAACAAATTTCTCAGGTTGTCCTAATTTTTCAGAATTTTTGGAGTTACGGTCTTCGAAAGTTACAGATTGCTACAGACTGTTCTATTTTTGACAGATTCTGTTTTCTAAGTGTTGTTTGCTTATTTTGATGAATCTATGAGTAGTATCGGAGGGTATGAACCATGGAGAAGTTGGAATACAGTAGATATTACACCAATATAAATAAAGAATGAGTTCACAACAGTGCCAAAAGTGGTGATCTATTTTCTTATACTAACGGAGCTTATGAGATTTTCTATTGAGTTTTGTGTTGTGAAGTTTTCAAGTTTTGGGTGAAGTTTCAATGGACTAGGGAATAAGGAGTGGCAAGAGCCTAAGCTTGGGGATGCCCAAGGCACCCCAAGATAATATTCAAGGACAACCAAGAGCCTAAGCTTGGGGATGCCCCGGATGGCATCCCCTCTTTCGTCTTCGTTCATCGGTAACTTTACTTGGGGCTATATTTTTATTCACCACATGATATGTGTTTTGCTTGGAGCGTCATTTTCTTTTATTAGGATTTGCTTGCTGTTTGAATAAAATATTAAGATCTGAAATACTTAAATGAGAGAGAGTCTTCACATAGCTAAATAATTATTTGACTACTCATTGATCTTCACTTATATCTTTTTGGAGTACTTTGTCATTTACTCTCGTGCTTCACTTATATCCCATGAGTAAATGGTTGAATGAATTGAATATCATAAATCTGAATTTGTATATGTTTCATATGCTTATACCATGGGGAGTAATGACTTCACATTTAATAAGTGGAGGTGGTAAATTTATTGAAAGTTAGCAAACATAGTATTGATCACTTGAACAATTCATGAAAGAATATTGAAGGAAGAGAGATTTCACATATAAATATACTATCTTGGACATCTTCAATGATTGTGAGCCCCATTAATTATTTTCAAGCTTGATCAAATTAGTTGAAGTTGGACAAGCAAGACAACTTAATGAGTTATGTTTGGGTATATTTGTATAGAATTTATATTGTTATGGATCCTCCGACATGTGGTGCTTGCTTTTTAGAATCTTTTGCTCGCCAAAATTTCTGTACTAAGTAGAGATACTACTTGTGCATCCAAAAACCCTTGAACCAAGTTTCTTCCATGAATGTCCACCAAATCTACCTATATGCGGTATTTACCTGTCGTTCCAAGTAAATTTGCATGTGCCAAACTCTAAACCTTCAAATGATAATATGTTTTGTATGCCTGAATCGCTCATATAGCGACTAGGGGCTATCAGTATCTTCCATGCTAGGTGGGTTATTCTCACGTTGAGTGGAATCCGCTCATCATTCACGAGAAAATGGATGGTTACCGGGATGCCCAGTTCCATGCTCAAATCAAATCAAAATTTAATTGCAAACAAAACTCCCCCAGGATTGTTGATAGTTGGACGGTACCCATTGTTTCGGACCAGCCGTGGAATGTGCTTGTTGGTGGTGGGGGAGTAAATTTTTTACCATTTTGTTTGGGAACCTCCTATAATGTGTCTAGCATGGAAGATAGTGAGAACTCTTGGTTGCTATGTTGACAATGAAAGCATACCTCTCAAAATTATTTTCATCTCTGTTTTAAAAGCTTTGAGCTATGGCACCTCTGCAAATCCCTGCTTCCCTCTGCGAAGGGCCTATCTTTTACTTTTATGCAAGAGTCAGTAGTATTCCTTCTCATTCCAACCTACTCTTTAGTTGGCAAGCATCATGTGATGGGGAAAGATCTAAGAATATATGGCCATTCAAATATATTTGATCATGAATTATTATTGTTGACAATTATCTATATGATAAATAAGTTGGGAGGCGAAACATTAAGCCCCTATCTTTCTTTGTGTTCAATGGATGCTATTTGTTCTAAAAATATGCTTTGAGTGGTAGCAATCATGGAAGACTATATGATAGTTGAGTATGAGGGATTTGCTAAATCAAAGCTCTTACATAGACCCTTCCTGAAAATAAGATGAATTGCAATTGTTTGATGACCGAGAACATAGTTTGTTAGTTTTCAAGAAAGTTTATGATGTATGCTTCAACATGTGAATAGCTTGGTACTTGATCGTGAGAAGCTTTGTGATATGAACTACTGTTATGATATATAATGATGCTAGAAAAAGTGATTAAAATTATTATTGTTCAAACTTGTGTACTTGATAGCATTCCACATCAAAAAATATGTTTTTATCATTTACCTACTCGAGGACGAGCAGGAATTAAGCTTGGGGATGCTTGATACGTCTCCAACGTATCTATAATTTTTGATTGTTCCATGCTATTATATTATCCATCTTGGATGTTTTATATGCATTTATATGCTATTTTATATGATTTTTGGGACTAACCTATTAACCTAGAGCCCAGTGCCAGTTTCTGTTTTTTCCCTTATTATTGAGTTTTACAGAAAAGGAATATCAAACGGAGTCCAAACGAGCTGAAAATTTATGGTGATATTTTATGGAACATAAGAAGCCCCCGAAGCAAAAGAGTTGGGCCAGAAGAGTCCCGAGCCAACCACAAGGGTGGAGGGCGCGCCCTACCCCCCAGGAGGGTGCTTTATAACCCACAAGTATAGGGGATCAATTGTAGCCTCTTTCGATAAGTAAGAGTGTCGAACCCAACGAGGAGCTAAAGGTAGAACAAATATTCCCTCAAGTTCTATCGACCACCGATACAACTCTACGCACGCTTAACGTTTGCTTTACCTAGAACAAGTATGAAACTAGAAGTACTTTGTAGGTGTTTTTGGATAGGTTTGCAAGATAGTAAATAGCACGTAAATAAAAGCTAGGGGCTGTTTTAGGTAAAGAAGCAATAAATTTAGTATAGCGAGTGTGGAAAAGTGGTGGTAGGAGTTCGAAATTGTCCCTAAGCAATTGACTATGTTACTAGACCAATAGCAAGTTTTATGTGGGAGAGGCCACTGCTAGCATGTCATCCCTGACTTGGAATTCTATGCACTTATGATTGGAACTATTAGCAAGTGATAACCCACAAGTATAGGGGATTGCAACAGTTCTCGAGGGTAGAGTATTCAACCCAAATTTATTGATTGGACACAAGGGGAGCCAAGGAATATTCTCAAGTATTAGCAGCTGAGTTGTCAATTCAACCACACCTGGAAACTTAATATCTGCAGCAAGGTATTTAGTAGCAAACTAATATGATAGTAGTGGTAACGATGGTAAAAGGTAACGGTAGCAAAAGTAATGTTTTTGGGTTTTGTAGTGATGGTAACAGTAGCAACGGAAAAGTAAATAAGCGAAGAACAATATATGGAAAAGCTCGTAGGCATTGGATCAGTGATGGAGAATTATGCCAGATGCGATCGATCATGTAACAGTCATAACCTAGGGTGACACAGAACTAGCTCCAGTTCATCAATGTAATGTAGGCATGTATTCTGAATATAGTCATACGTGCTTATGGAAAAGAACTTGCATGACATCTTTTGTCCTACCCTCCCGTGGAAGCGGGGTCCTATTGGAAACTAAGGGATATTAAGGCCACCTTTTAATAGAGTACCGGACCATAGCATTAACACATAGTGAATACATGAACTCCTCAAACTATGGTCATCACCCGTAAGTATCCCGATTATTGTCACTTCGGGGTTAGCGGATCATAACACATAATAGGTGACTATGGACTTGCAAGATAGGATCAAGAACTCTCATATATTTATGAAAACATAATAGGTTCAGATCTGAAATAATGGCACTCGGGCCCTAGTGACAAGCATTAAGCATAGCAAAGTCATAGCAACATCAATCTCAGAACATAGTGGATACTAGGGATCAAACCGTAACAAAACTAACTCGATTACATGATAAATCTTATCCAACCCATCACCGTCCAGCAAGCCTATGATGGAATTACTCACGCACGGCGGTGAGCATCATGGAATTGGTGATGGAGGAAGGTTGTTGATGATGATGGCGACGAATTCCCCTCTCCGGAGCCCCGTGCGGACTCCAGACCAGCCCTCCCGAGAGAGATTAGGGGTTGGCGGCGGCTCCGTATCGTCAAACGTGATGAATCCTTCTCTCTGATTTTTTCTCCCGGAACACGAATATATGGAGTTAGAGTTGAGGTCGGTGGAGCGTCAAGGGGCCCACGAGGCATGGGGTGCGCCTAGGGGGTAGAGCGCGCCCCCACCCTTGTGGTCAGGGTGTGGGCCCCCTGACGTGGATCTTTCTTCCAGTATTTTTTATATATTCCAAAAATAATCTTTGTTGATTTTCAGGTCATTCCGAGAACTTTTATTTCTGCACAAAAATAACACCATGGCAATTCTGCTGAAAACAGCGTCAGTCCGGGTTAGTTCCATTCAAATCATGCAAGTTAGAGTCCAAAACAAAGGCAAAAGTGTTTGAAAAAGTAGATACGTCGGAGACGTATCAGCAAGCATCCGCAACTACTAATGTTCATTAAGGTAAAACCCAACAATAGCATTAAGATATATTGGTCCCGCTTCAATCCCGTATGCATCAATTTCTATGCTAGGTTGAAGCTTCTGTCACTCTTGCCCTCCAATACATAGTCCTATCAACATACAACTAACCCTATGGTGTGATCCACACGTGCGCTCATATGATGGGCACCAAAGGACAACAACATAACCACAAGCAAATTAAATCAATCATAGTAATTCACCAATCACCGATAGGACAACGAAAATCTACTCAGACATCATAGGATGGCAACACATCATTGGATAATAATATGAAGCATAAAGCACCATGTTCGAGTAGAGGGTACAGAGGGTTGCGGGAGAGTGGACCACTGTAGATAGAGGGGGAAGGTGATGGAGATGTTGGTGGAGATGGCGGAGGTGTTGGTGAAGATCGCGGTGATGATGATGGCCCCGGCGGCGTTCCGGCGCCACCAGAAGAGAGGGGGAGAGGGGCCCCCTTCTTCTTCTTCTTGCTTGACCTTCTCCCTAGATGGGAGAAGGGTTTCCCCTCTGGTCCTTAGCCTCCATGGCATGGGAGGGCCGAGAGCCCCTCCGAGATTGGATCTGTCTCTCTGTCTCTCTCTCTCTCTGTTTCTGTGCTCTGGGATTCTGCCCTTTCACTGTTTCTTATATATCCGGAGATCCGTAACTCCGATTGGATTGAAACCTTCGCCCCGATTTTTCTCCGAAAATTAGCTTTCTTGCGGACAAATAAGAGCAGCAACCACCTTACGGGGGGGGGGGGAGGGGGGCACGAGGGTCAGGGGCGCGCCCATGGGGCAGGCACGTCCCCCTGCCTCATGGCCCCCTCGGGCACCTTCTCGCGTTGATTCTTCTTCCCATATCTCACAAATATTCCAAAAATATTCTCCGTCCGTTTTTATTCCGTTTGGACTTCTTTTGATATGGATTTTCTGCGAAACAAAAAAATGCAACAAACAGGAACTGGCACTGGGCACTAGATCAATATGTTAGTCCCAAAAATAGTATAAAAAGTTGCCAAAAGTATATGAAAGTTGTAGAATATTGGCATGGAACAATAAAAAATTATAGATACGACAGAGACATATCAGCATCCCCAAGCTTAATTCTTGCTCGTCCTCGAGTAGGTAAATGATAAAAAGGATAATTTTTGATGTGGAATGCTACCTAGCATAATCTTGATCATGTAATCTAATCATGGCATGAATATTAAGACACGAGTGATTCAAAGCAATAGTCTATCATTTGACATTAAGATAATAATACTTGAAGGATACTAATAAAGCAATCATGTCTTTTCAAAATAAGATGGCCAAAGAAAGTTATCCCTACAAAATCATATAGTCTGGCTATGCTCCATCTTCACCACACAAAATATTCAAATCATGCACAACCCCGATGACAAGCCAAGCAATTGTTTCATGCTTTTGATGTTCTCAAACCTTTTCAACTTTTCACGCAATACATGAGCGTGAGCCATGGACATAGCAATATAGGTGGAATAGAATATGATGATGGAGGTTGAGTGGAGAAGACAAAAAGGAAGAAATTCTCGCATCGACGCGGCTAATCAATGGGCTATGGAGATGCCCATCAATTGATGTCAATGCGAGGAGTAGGGATTGCGATACAATGGATGCACTAAGAGCTATAAGTGTATGAAAGCTCAAACTGAAAACTAAGTGGGTGTGCATCCAACTTTCTTGCTCATGAAGACCTAGGGCATTTGAGGAAGCCCATCGTTGGAATATACAAGCCAAGTTCTATAATGAAAATTCCCACTAGTATATGAAAGTGATAACTCAAGAGACTCTCTATATGAAGAACATGGTGCTACTTTGAAGCACAAGTGTGGTAAAAGGATAGTAACATTGCCCCCTCTTTTTTATTTTTTTGCGGGCTTCTTGGCCCCCTTTTTTATTTAGTCTTCTTTAGCCTCTCTTTTTTTCTTTTTTTTCATGGGGCAATGCTCTAATAATGATGATCATCACAATTTTATTTACTTACAACTCAATATTACAACTCAATACTAGAACAAAGATATGACTCTATATGAATGCCTCCGGCGGTGTACCGGGATGTGTAATGATCTAGCGTAGCAATGACATCAAAAACGGACAAGCCATGAAAACATCATGCTAGCTATCTTACGATCATGCAAAGCAATATGACAATGAATGCTCAAGTCATGTATATGATGATGATGGAAGTTGCATGGCAATATATCTCGGAATGGCTATGGAAATGCCATGATAGGTAGGTATGGTGGCTGTTTTGAGGAAGATATAAGGAGGTTTATGTGTGATAGAGCATATCGTATCACGGGGTTTGGATGCATTGGCGAAGTTTGCACCAACTCTCGAGGTGAGAAAGGGCAATGCACGGTACCGAAGAGGCTAGCAATGATGGAAGGGTGAGAGTGCGTATAATCCATGGACTCAACATTAGTCATAAATAACTCACATACTTATTGCAAAAATCTATTAGTCGTCGAAACAAAGTACTACGTGCATGCTCCTAGGGGGATAGATTGGTAGGAAAAGACCATCGCTCATCCCCGATCGCCACTCATAAGGAAGACAATCAATAAATACCTCATGCTCCAACTTTGTTACATAACGGTTCACCATACGTGCATGCTACGGGAATCACAAACTTCAACACAAGTATTTCTACAATCTACAACTACCCACTAGCATGACTCTAATATCACCATCTTTATATCGCAAAACTATTGCAAGGAATCAAACATATCATATTCAGTGATCTACAAGTTTTATGTAGGATTTTATGACTAACCATGTGAATGACCAATTCCTGTCATCCCTCTAAATAGATATAAGTGAAGCAAGAGAGTTTAATTCTTTCTACAAAAGATATGCCCACGCTCTAACAAATATAAGTGAAGCAAAAGAGCATTCTATAAATGGCGGTTTTCTATGTGAAGAGAAACAGGCAATCCAAACTTCAAAAGATATAAGTGAAGCACATGAAGCATTCTATAAAGCCATACTCAAAAGATATGTAACACCCACAATGCGGCTATATCTCCCACGTGTCGGGGCACGACTTAGAGGCATAGCCGCATAGTAGGCATGTCGCAAGAGGGGTAATCTTCACACAATCCCATGTACTGAATAGAAAGGGATAAAGAGTTGGCTTACAGTCACCACTTCACACAAATACAAGTTAAACATACATCATCCAGAATACAATCAAGGTCCGACTACGGAACCAAAATAAAAGAAGACAACCCCAAATGCTAGATCCCCGATCGCCCCAACTGGGCTCCACTACTGATCGAAAGGAAAACGAAACAACACAACGAACACGATCTTCATCGAGCTCCCACTTGAGCTCAGTTGCATCATCTGCACTAACATCATCGGCACCAGCAACTGTTTGGAAGTATCTGTGAGCCACGGGGACTCAGCAATCTCACACTCGCGAGATCAAGACTATTTAAGCTTATGGGTAGGAAAGGGTAGCGAAGTAGAGCTGCAGCAAGCACTAGCATATATGGTGGCTAACATACGCAAATAAGAGTGAGAAGAGAAGCAATGCAACGGTCGTGAACTAGAAGTGATCCTGAAACTACTTACGCACAAACATAACTCCAAAACCGTGTTCACTTCCCGGACTCCGCCGAAAAGAGACCATCACGGTTACACACGCGGTTGATTCATTTTAAACAAGTTAAGTGTCAAGTTCTCTACAACCGGATACTAACAAATTCCCATCTGCCCATAACCGCGGGCATGGCTTTCGAAAGTTCAAAACCCTGCAGGGGTGTCCCAACTTAGCCCATCACAAGCTCTCACGGTCAACTAAGGATATTCCTTCTCCCAGGAAGACCCGATCAGACTCGGAATCCCGGTTACAAGACATTTCGACAATGGTAAAACAAGACCAACAAGACCGCCCGATGTGCTGACATCCCGATAGGAGCTGCACATATCTCGTTCTCAGGGCAACACCGGATGAGCAATCCGTACAACTAAAACCAGCCCTCAAGTTTCCCCGAGGTGGCGCTGCAAGGGGCTCTAGTTCGGACCAAACTTAGACAAGCACTGGCCGGGGGGGGGGGGGGGTTAAAATAAAGATGACCCTCGGGAGAGCGACTCCCAAGGGAAAAATAGGTGGTGGTGAGGCAAATGGTAAAACCAAGGTTGGGCCTTGCTGGAGGAGTTTTAATCAAAGCGAACTGTCAAGGGGTCCCCATAACACCCAACCGTGTAAGGAACGCAAAATCAAGGAACATAACACCGGTATGACGGAAACTAGGGCGGTAAGAGTGGAACAAAACACCAGGCATAAGGCCGAGCCTTCCACCCTTTACCAAGCATATAGATGCATTAGTTAAAATAAGAGATATTGTGATATCCCAACAAAACCATGTTCCAACATGGAACAAACTCCATCTTCACTTGCAACTAGCAATGCTATAAGAGGGGCTGAGCAAAGTGGTAACATAGCCAAACAACGTTTGCCAGGAAAGGAGGGTTAGAGGCTTGACAAGGCAATATGGGAGGCATGATATAGCAAGTGGTAGGTATCGCGGCATAGCAATAGATCGAGCAACTAGCAAGAAAAGATAGAAGTGATTTCGAGGGTATGGTCATCTTGCCTGAGATCCCGCAAGGAAGAAGAACGAGTCCATGAAGAAGACAAACGGGCGTAGTTCGAACGGATCCTCACAAACGCGACGTTATCAGAACTAACCCGAAGAAGCAACACCGAAAAGAAGAAAACAACATAGTAAACAACCATCACATAATCAACATGGCATGATGCACAACCAAGTATGATGCATGTCTGGTTTAATGAAGCATGGCATGGAAAAGTGCACAAACAAAACTACAAATTAAGTGGAGCTCAATATGCAATGAGGTGCATATTGACGAAACACCACATGACTTATTTAGTTCGATCTTGTTTATGTACCCAACAATATTAAATGTTTATTAACATGGCAAGAGGTGGAGCATAAGTAAACTACCTATCTAGGCAAGTTTAAATGAGGCCGGAAATAACAAACACAATTCCAGAAAATCCTCATGTGCATAATATGAATTTGGTACTGTTCTACCCTAAACCATATTTTATAGTTTTTAAACATGCAATAAAAGTGCACCATGTTAAACTAGGCATTTTTCTACCCCATTTACATATGGAGTTTATTTAAAACCGAGCTACGGTTATTTAGTTACGAATTAAAGCATTTTAGCATGGCAATTAAGCAAATACATGCAAACAGCAGTTTAAACATTTCAGACATGCATGAAAGTTGGATATTATTAATCTACACATAATTCTAAGCATCTTTCATATATAACTTATTTTAATATGATGCATGGTTGGTGAGTTATAATATGCATGATGTTGGAGGACTTTTCTGCAAAACTGTAGTCTCTGGATAAATGATTAAATTCGTCCAGAGAAAAAAACGTTATATGGGCCGAATCTGTTGGACCAACAGTGCACAGGGAAAAAAAGGGGAGGGCGCTCATGGGTGGCCTCACCATGGGCCAAGCCCAGGCTGAAGAGAGGCCAAGCAGGCCTGCTCGCTCGCTGGATCGGGTCGAGACGGGCGCGGTCAACGCGAGCGGGGCGAGCAGGCGCGGGATGAGCGAGCTCCTACTCGTTGTAGAGGAAGCAGAGACCGCGGTAGGCGATGGCGAAGCAGGGGACGTCGCGCGGTAGCTCAAGGGAGTCGCAGCGGCGGAGGACTCCGGCAAGAAAGGGCTCGTGGAGGAAGGGTGATTCGGCGGGGATCCGAAGGGCGGCGATGAGGAAAAACGGCGGCCACGATGGTCTCCTGTACGAACAAAAAGAGAGAGAGCTCAGAGAGTTGCGTGAGATGGGAGGGGGAGCAAAAGGGAAAGAACGAAAGGGAGAAGGAGAGGGACGGTGAGGCCCGGCCTGGTCATGGTCGAGGCGAAGCAGAGGCTGGGCGCTGGCCTTGGCGATTGGCGCCCACGACGTCGCCTGTTGCCTGAAGAACGAAGGAAGGGGGATTCAGAGAAGAAAACTGGGAAGTGAAGAAGAAAAAGACGGCGAGGGAGATGGCAGGGTAAAGAAGGAAGCAAGGGTAGTGCAGGGCACCTGTCTGCTCGTCGGGGACTCGCCGGAGCAGCGAAGCAAGGTCGGGGCCGGCAAGGAGGCGGCGCCGCAGAGCTGCTGGTGGCGGAGGAGCTCGGGCATGAGCTCCTGCTCGAGGAAGATGACGGGGAGGCAACAGAGCAGGGTGAGGTCAGCCTGATCCAGAGCTTGGACGACATCGAGGCGGATCCTGGTGGTTGCAGTCGCTGGCGGGAGGCGGCATGGAAGCAGATCAATGACGACTGGTCTCGAAGAAGCGGGGTGATGGCCATGGTGTCGAGGCAGGACTGCTGTTGCACGAATAGAGAGAGAGATGAGACTTCGAGAGAGAGAAAAGGAACCAAGGGAAGGAGGAGAAATAAAAGGGGCACGACGGGAGGGCCCCTGGTCGCCGGCGGCTCGAGAAGCTCGAGATCGAGCCTCCTGCTCGGTCTGGAGGTGGGCACTCGGCTGGCTGTGTGCCCGAGCGCGAGGGGAGCAGGGGAGCTGCGGATGCGGCGAGGACTGAACAAGGGAGGCGGCGGAGCTGATTGGTTGGGTGGATCGAGGGAGGCCTCGGGATGGAGGGGATCGAGAGGGGTTGTGGTGATTGGTGGGTTTGGATCCGCAGGGATCCCGAGGTGGGTGGCGGCGGCTCGACGGGACAAGTCCCTAGATTTTAGGGTTTGTCCAAAATAGACTAGGAGTGGACTATATATATGGAAAATAGAAGAGATTTGATCAACGGATTAAAATCTGATGGCTGAGAAACTATAGGTTAGAAATACCAATTAAGAAAACAGAGATATTTCATAGATGTTTGGGGATGATCCGGACCCAACGGTGACGACTGCCCGGGCCGGGTCCGGGACAGCTTTCGGACGCGCGCGCGAGGAGGTTCGCAGGCTGAAGAGAGAGGTTAGATTGGGCCTGTCGGTTGGTAGTGGACTGTGAAGACAGTCTAGGGAGGAAAGAGACGGAAAGTCTGGCAACAGTTTTCGGAGACCAAAAACGTCCGATGATTTGACCGACTATATTGTCGCTATAGTTATCCGTTGGGGCGTCAAACAGACTCCGAACGCAATGAAACTTGGCAGGCGGCCTACCTACAACAAAACAACACCACATGCCAACTTTCATCCCATTCCGAGAACATTTTCCGGCCACTTATAAAATACTATTTCGGACGTGCTGCGGGCGCGTGCAAGTGTGTCTGGGCTCAGAACGGACAACGGAAAGAATGGGGGGACCCGGATGGATGCAAGTTTTGAAAACATGATGATGCAATGCACATGATGACATGGCAAGATGCAACACGCAAGCAAATGACATGGCAACGACGGCGAATAACCGGAAGACACCTGGCGCGTCGGTCTCGGGGCGTCACAAGATATAAATGAAGTGCAATGAGCATTCTATAAATCAACCAAAGACTATCTCATACCAGCATGCTGCATAAAAGAAAAGTGAAAACTAAATGCAAAAGACGCTCCAAGATTTGCACATATCGCATGAACGAAACAAATCCGAACACATACCGATACTTGTTGAAGAAAGATGGGATGCCTTCCGGGGCATCCTATCCTCAAGCTTAGATGCTTGAGTCTCCTGGAATATTTACTTGTTCGGGAACGTAGCAATAATTTAAAATTTTCCTACGTGTCACCAAGATCAATCTAGGAGATACTAGCAACGAGAGAGAGGGAGTGCATCTTCATACCCTTGAAGATCGCTAAGAGGAAGCGTTGCAAGAACGCTGTTGGTGGAGTCGTACACGCAGCGATTCAGATCGCGGTCGATTCCGATCTAAGCGCCGAACAACGGCGCCTCTGCATTCAACACACGTACAACCCGGTGACGTCTCCCGCGCCTTGATCCAGCAAGGAGAGAGGGAGAGGTTGGGGAAGACTCCGTCCAGTAGCAGCACGACGGCGTGGTGGTGGTGGAGGAGCGCGGTACTCCTGCAGGGCTTCGCCAAACACTATGAGAGACGAGGAGGGAGAGAAGTAGGGCTGCGCCTTGGGAGAGAGAGACTCGTGTGTTATGCAGCCCCAAAACCTCCACTATATATAGGGGCAAGGGCAAGGGGAGGCGCCCTAGGGTTTCCCCTAGGGGGGGCGGCGGCCAGGGCAGATGGGATCTCCCCCTTGGGTGACTTGGCCCCCAAGCCAGGAGGTGGGAACCCTAGATGGGGCGCCCCAAACCCCCTGGTCACGTGGGAATAGGTGAGGGGGGCGCACAACCCCTTTGTGGGCTGGTTTTCCCCCTTCCCTTGGCCCATGAAGCCCCCAACACTTGCCGGGGCTCCCGAAACACCTTTCGGTCATGCTGGTCATCACCCGGTACCTCCGGACTCCAAAACCCTTCGTCCAATATATCAATCTTCTCCTCCGGATCATTCCGGAATTCCTCGTGACGTCCGGGATCTCATCCGGGACTCCGAACAACATTCGGTAACCGCGTACATACCTTCCCTATAACCCTAGCGTCATCGAACCTTAAGTGTGTAGACCCTACGGGCTCGGGAATCATGCAGACATGACCGAGACATCTCTCTGGTCAATAACCAATAGCGGGATCTGGATACCCATGTTGGCTCCCACATGTTCCACGATGATCTCATCGGATGAACCACGATGTCAAGGATTCAATCAATCCCGTATACAATTCCCTTTGTCTACTGGTATGATACTTGCCCGAGATTCGATCGTCGGTATCCCGATACCTTATTCAATCTCGTTACCGGCAAGTCTCTTTACTCGTTCCGTAACACATCATCCCGTGATCAACTACTTGGTCACATTGTGCACATTATGATGATGTCCTAACGAGTGGGCCCAGAGATACCTCTCTGTTACACGGAGTGACAAATCCCAGTCTCGATTCGTGCCAACCCAACAGACACTTTCAGAGATACCCATAGTGCACCTTTATAGCCACCCAGTTACGTTGTGACATTTGGTACACCCAAAGCATTCCTACGGTATCCGGGAGTTGCACAATCTCATGGTCTAAGGAAATGATACTTGACATTAGAAAAGCTTTAGCAGACGAACTATACGATCTTGTGCTAGGCTTAGGATTGGGTCTTGTCCATCACATCATTCTCCTAATGATGCGATCCCGTTATCAACGACATCCAATGTCCATGTTCAGGAAACCATGACCATCTATTGATCAACGAGCTAGTCAACTAGAGGCTTACTAGGGACATGTTGTGGTCTATGTATTCACACATGTATTACGGTTTCCGGTTAATACAATTATAGCATGAACAATAGACAATTATCATGAACAAGTAAATACAATAATAACCATTTTATTATTGCCTCTATGGCATATATCCAACATTACTTGGGGTGCCTTGGGCATCCCCAAGATTGAGCTCTTGCCTCTCCTCCTTCTCCTCACATCGAGACCTCCTCGATCTTCGAACACTTCATCCACACAAAACTCAACAGAAAACTCGGTAAGATCCGTTAGTATAATAAAGCAAATCACTACTCTAATACTGTTGAAAACCAATTCATATTTTGTTTTTGCACTGTAGCTACTGTAATATAACTTTTCCATGGCTTATTCCACTGATAGAAATTGATAGTTTCATCAAAACAAGCAAACTATGCACCAAAAACAGAATCTGTCTTAAACAGGACAGTCTGTAGTAATATGAACATTCACCATACTTTTGTTACTACAAAAATTCTGAACAAATTAGAAAAAATAAAAAAATTGTATAGAAAGACAGTGCAAAAAGTTTCAGAACCGTTTGACGTTCCAGTAAAAAATGTAAAATCGCACACTACAGCCAAAGTTTCTGTCCTGCACCGCACAAACCAACAAGCAATGTAAACATCCTAAAGGCAAATCTTGGCACATTATTTTTATAATAAAAAGGAATTGTACAAGGGGATAATTATTTTTGTTGAAAAGTTTCTGTAATCAAGGGTCACAAAGTTTCCATGGGCATGAACAAAGTTCAAGGCTAGCTCCCATTTTAACAATGCTTGTCTTTCTCACTTTCGCTTTTCTTTTTGAAAAGTTTTGGGTTCCCCTCTTTATTTTTTTGTTTTTAAACTTTATAAAAGCATTCAACATAAATAAATGACTCTCTAAAACTTCCGGGTTGTCTCCCTGGCAGCGCTTTCTTTAAAGCCATTAAGCTAGGCATATAGTGCTCAAGTAATGGATCCACCCGGATCCCAAGGTATATCAAAGCCAATTTTAAGTTACAATGATTTGTGATTTAGTAGTGAGCACAAAGTAACATATATCTTGCAACAACAAAGTCTAACTATCTTCCTATTCATAGGCATGTCATAAAAGAACAATTCATGCACCCAAAGTAAAGGCCAATACATAGTATAAATAGTTTCTTGCAATTTTTTCGTGTTGGAAACATAAAGAGGTGGAGATGTAATTCCTCTCTCATAATAATTGCAAGTAGGAGCAGCAATAACATGCATATTATATCTATCAAAATCATCATGTGTAGTAGTAAAACGCAACCCATCAATATAATCCTTAACAAGAGCAAACTTCTCCAATATAGTATAGTCGGGAGAATTCAAAAACATAATAGGACTATCATGCGTGGGTGCAATAGCAACAATTTCATGTTTAACATAAGGAACTATAGCAAGTTCATATCCATAAGCATAATTCATATTGGCATCTTGGCCACAAGCATAGCAAGCATCATCAAAAAGGGATATTTCAAGAGAATCAACGGGATCATAACAGTCATCATAGCAATCATCCTTCGGTAAGCACGAAGGAAAATTAAACAATGTATGGGATAAATAGTTACTCTCATTAGAAGGTGGGAATGGGTGATCAATCCGCTCTTCCTCCTTTTGTTCTTCGCTCTCCTCCTCATCTTTTTCATCCAATGAGCTCACAGTTTCATAAATTTCTTCTTCCATAGACTCCTGCAAAATATTAGTCTCATCTTGGACAGCGGAGACTCTCTCAATAAAATCATCAATATTGGAATTGAATTCATAATTCTCATAGCAATATTTAAGGATAGCTAAATTTTCAGGTCTATAAACTGAATCATCAAAATTTTCACACTCTTTAAACAAAGATTCAATTTCATAAGCACCCATAAAAGCAACAAATTCTTCTATTCGTTCCACATCACAGTAATCATATATACCTCTAGCATAAGAAGTAAAGGTTTCATTATCATTAAATTTGCATGAAAAGGGAAGGTGTGGAGCCTTCATCCTAGAGCAACAAGCATAATCATATCTCAAGCATAGTTCCCAAGCATACCAATGCAACATATGAATTTGATCCCATAATAGTTTCCCTTTTTAAGTCAAGCGATAATCCCTAAAGTATTCACGTTGATCCAACGTGTCTCCCATTACATAATTGAATGGGGTTTTCTCAGGACTATCAAAGTAGTACATAATATTTTTCACATAACCAACATTGAGGGTTTTAGGAGGTTCCCCATCTCCATGAGTAGCAGGTACACCTAATGTTTTTGGTATTTCGTGTTCCATATCCATAACTAAAGATAGAGAACAACTTAGAACAGCAAATATAAATTACTTAGTGATAAAGCAAACAAGCACACACGAGAATATTCACCCCACGCTATAACTCCTCGACAACGGCGCCAGAAAAAGGTCTTGATAACCCACAAGTATAGGGGATCAATTGTAGTCTCTTTCGATAAGTAAGAGTGTCGAACCCAACGAGGAGCTAAACGTAGAACATATATTCCCTCAAGTTCTATCTACCACCGATACAACTCTACGCATGCTTAACATTTGCTTTACCTAGAACAAGTATGAAACTAGAAGTACTTTGTAGGTGTTTGCGGATAGGTTTGCAAGATAGTAAAGAGCACATAAATAAAAGCTAGGGGCTGTTTTAGGTAAAGAAGCAACAAAGTTAGTATAGAGAATGTGGAAAAGTGGTGGTAGGAGTTGCGAAATTGTCCCTAAGCAATTGACTATGTTACTAGACCGATAGCAAGTTTTATGTGGGAGAGGCCACTACTAGCATGTCATCCCTGACTTGGAATTCTATGCACTTATGATTGGAACTATTAGCAAGTGATAACCCACAAGTATAGGGCATCGCAACAATTTTCGAGGGTAGAGTATTCAACCCAAATTTATTGATTGGACACAAGGGGAGCCAAGGAATATTCTCAAGTATTAGCAGCTGAGTTGTCAATTCAACCACACCTGGAAACTTAATATCTGCAGCAAGGTATTTAGTAGCAAAGTAATATGATAGTAGTGGTAACGATGGTAAAAGGTAACGGTAGCAAAAGTAATGTTTTTGGGTTTTGTAGTGATGGTAATAGTAGCAACGGAAAAGTAAATACGCGAAGAACAATATATGGAAAAGCTCGTAGGCATTGGATCGGTGATGGAGAATTATGCCAGATGTGATCGATCATGTAATAGTCATAACCTAGGGTGACACAGAACTAGCTCCAGTTCATCAATGTAATGTAGGCATGTATTCCGAATATAGTCATACGTGCTTATGGAAAAGAACTTGCATGCTATCTTTTGTCCTACCCTCCCGTGGCAGCGGGGTCCTATTGGAAACTAAGGGATATTAGGGCCTCCTTTTAATAGAGTACCGGACCAAAGCATTAACACATAGTGAATACATGAACTCCTCAAACTACGGTCATCACCGGTAAGTATCCCGATTATTGTCACTTCGGGGTTAGCGGATCTTAACACATAATAGGTGACTATAGACTTGCAAGATAGGATCAAGAACTCTCATATATTGATGAAAACATAATAGGTTCAAATCTTAAATGATGGCACTCGGGCCATAGTGACAAGCATTAAGCATAGCAAAGTCATAGCAACATCAATCTCAGAACATAGTGGATACTAGGGATCAAACCGTAACAAAACTAACTCGATTACATGATAAATCTCATCCAACCCATCACTGTCCAGCAAGCCTACGATGGAATTACTCACGCACGGCGGTGAGCATCATGGAATTGGTGATGGAGGAAGGTTGATGATGACGATGGCGACGGATTCCCCTCTCCGGAGCCCCGAACGGACTCCAGACCACCCCTCCCGAGAGAGATTAGGGCTTGGCGGCGGCTCCGTATCGTAAAACGCGATGAATCCTTCTCTCTAATTTTTTCTCCCCGAACACGAATATATGGAATTGGAGTTGAGGTCGATGGAGCGTCAGGGGGCCCACGAGGCATGGGGCGCGCCTAGGGGGTAGGGCGCGCCCCCACCCTTGTGGTCAGGGTGTGGGCCCCCTGACGTGGATCTTTCTTCCAGTATTTTTATATATTCCAAAAATAATCTCCGTTGATTTTTAGGTCATTCCGAGAACTTTTATTTCTGCACAAAAATAACACCATGGCAATTCTGCTGAAAACAGCGTCAGTCCGGGTCAGTCCCATTCAAATCATGCATGTTAGAGTCCAAAACAAGGGCAAACGTGTTTGGAAAAGTAGATACGTCGGAGACGTATCATCAAGCATCCACAACTACTAATGTTCATTAAGGTAAAACCCAACAATAGCATTAAGATATATTGGTCCCGCTTCAATCCCGTATGCATCAATTTCTATGCTAGGTTGAAGCTTCTGTCACTCTTGCCCTCCAATACATAGTCCTGTCAACATACAACTAACCCTATGGTGTGATCCACACGCGCGCTCATATGATGGGCACCAAAGGACAACAACATAACCACAAGCAAATTCAATCAATCATAGTAATTCACCAATCACCGATAGGACAACGAAAATCTACTCAGACATCATAGGATGGCAACACATCATTGGATAATAATATGAAGCATAAAGCACCATGTTCGAGTAGAGGGTACAGAGGGTTGCGGGAGAGTGGACCACTGTAGATAGAGGGGGAAGGTGATGGAGATGTTGGTGGAGATGGCGGAGGTGTTGGTGAAGATCGCGGTGATGATGATGGCCCCGGCGGTGTTCCGGCGCCACCGGAAGAGAGGGGGAGATGGCCCCCCTTCTTCTTATTCTTCCTTGACCTTCTACCTAGATGGGAGAAGGGTTTCCCCTCTGGTCCTTGGCCTCCATGGCATGGGAGGGCCGAGAACCCCTCCGAGATTGGATCTGTCTCTCTGTCTCTCTCTGTTTCTGCGCTCTGGGATTCTGCCCTTTCACCATTTCTTATATATCCGGAGATCCGTAACTCCGATTGGATTGAAACCTTCGCCCCGATTTTTCTCCGAAAATTAGCTTTCTTGCGGCCATAGAAGAGCAGCAACCGCCTTACGGGGGGCCCATGAGGGCCAGGGGCGCGCCTTGGGGGGAAAGCGCGCCCCCTGCCTCGTGGCCCCCTCGAGCACCTTCTCGCGTTGATTCTTCTTCCCATATCTCACAAATATTCCAAAAATATTCTCCGTCCGTTTTTATTCCATTTGGACTTTGTTTGATATGGATTTTCTGTGAAACAAAAAACATGCAACAAACAGGAACTGGCACTGGGCACTGGATCAATATGTTATTCCCAAAAATAGTATAAAAAGTTGCCAAAAGTATATGAAAGTTGTAGAATATTGGCATGGATCAATAAAAAATTATAGATACGACGGAGACGTATCAGTGCTCCACCCATGTCGTTGACTCGTGGACCCCCTGACTTGTTTCCCACGCCAAAAATTCCTATAAATATAGAAACCCCCAGAAATAAACCAAGATCAGGAGTTCCGCCACCGCAAGCCTCTGTAGACACGAAAAACCAATCGGGAGCCCGTTCCGGCACCCTGTCGGAGGGGAAATGTTGGGGAACGTTGCAGAAAATAAAAAATTTCTATGGTTTCACCAAGATCTATCTATGAGTTCATCTAGAAACGAGTGATCAAAGTGCATCTACATACCTTTGTAGATCGCGAGCGGAAGCGTTCAAGAGAACTGGGTTGAAGGAGTCGTACTCGTCGTGATCCAAATCACCGAAGATCCTAGCGCCGAACGGACGGCACCTCCGCGTTCAACACACGTACGGAGCGGATGACGTATCCTCCTTCTTGATCCAGCAAGGGGGGAGGAGAGGTTGACGGAGATCCAGCAGCACGACGGCGTGGTGGTGGATGCAGCAGTGATCGCAGCAGGGCTTCGCCGAGCTTCTGCGAGAGGGAGAGGTGTAGCAGGGGAGAGGGAGGTGCCAAGACTTCAGGTGCGGCTGCCCTCCCCCTTTATATAGGCCCCCTAGGGGTGTGCCAGCCCTAGGAGATGGGATTTCCTAGGGGGGGCGGCGGCCAAGGGGGTGGAGTGCCCCCCAAGGCAAGTGGAGGCGCCCCCTCCCCTAGGGTTCCCAACCCTAGGCGCATGGGGGGCCCAAGGGGGGGGCGCACCAGCCCACTATGGGCTGGTTCCCCTCCCCACTTCAGCCCATGGGGCCCTCCGGGATGGGTTGCCCCACCCAGTGGACCCCTGGGACCCTTCCGGTGGTCCCGGTACAATACCGGTGACCCCCGAAACTCTCCCGATGGCCGAAACTGCACTTCCTATATATAATTCTTCACCTCCGGACCATTCCGGAACTCCTCGTGACGTCCGGGATCTCATCCGGGACTCCGAACAACTTTCGGGTTACTGCATACTCATATCTCTACAACCCTAGCATCACCGAACCTTAAGTGTGTAGACCCTACGGGTTCAGGAGACATGTAGACATGACCGAGACGGCTCTCCGGTCAATAACCAACAGCAGGATCTGGATACCCATGTTGGCTCCCACATGCTCCTCGATGATCTCATCGGATGAACCACGATGTCGAGGATTCAAGCAACCCCGTATACAATTCCCTTTGTCAATCGGTACGTTACTTGCCCGAGATTCGATCGTCGGTATCCCAATACCTCGTTCAATCTCGTTACCGGCAAGTCACTTTACTCGTACCGTAATGCATGATCCCGTGACCAGACACTTGGTCACTTTGAGCTCATTATGATGATGCATTACCGAGTGGGCCTAGAGATACCTCTCCGTCATACGGAGTGACAAATCCCAGTCTTGATCCATGTCAACCCAACAGACACTTTCGGAGATACCCGTAGTATACCTTTATAGTCACCCAGTTACGTTGTGACGTTTGGTACACCCAAAGCACTCCTACGGTATCCGGGAGTTACACGATCTCATGGTCTAAGGAAAAGATACTTAACATTGGAAAAACTCTAGCAAACGAACTATACGATCTTGTGCTATGTTTAGGATTGGGTCTTGTCCATCACATCATTCTCCTAATGATGTGATCTCGTTATCAATGACATCCAATGTCCATAGTCAGGAAACCATGACTATCTGTTGATCAACGAGCTAGTCAACTAGAGGCTTACTAGGGACATGTTGGTGCCTATGTATTCACACATGTATTACGATTTCCGGATAACACAATTATAGCATGAATAAAAGACAATTATCATGAACAAGGAAATATAATAATAATCCTTTTATTATTGCCTCTAGGGCATATTTCCAACAGTCTCCCACTTGCACTAGAGTCAATAATCTAGTTACATTGTGATGAATCGAACACCCATAGAGTTCTGGTGTTGATCATGTTTTTCCCTAGGGAGAGGTTTAGTCAATGGATCTGTGACATTCAGATCCGTATGTACTTTACAAATATCTATGTCTCCATCTTGAACATTTTCACGAATGGAGTTGAAGCGACGCTTGATGTGCCTGGTCTTCTTGTGAAACCTGGGCTCCTTGGCAAGTGCAATAGCTCCAGTGTTGTCACAGAAGAGTTTGATCGGCCCCGACGCATTGGGTATGACTCCTAGGTCGGTGATGAACTCCTTCACCCAAATTGCTTCATGCACTGCCTCCGAGGCTGCCATGTACTCCGCTTCACATGTAGATCCCGCCACGACGCTCTGCTTGCAGCTGCACCAGCTTACTGCTCGACCATTCAACATATACACGTATCCGGTTTGTGACTTAGAGTCATCCAGATCTGTGTCGAAGCTAGCGTCGATGTAACCCTTTACGACGAGCTCTTTGTCACCTCCATAAACGAGAAACATGTCCTTAGTCCTTTTTAGGTACTTCAGGATATTCTTGACCGCTGTCCAGTGTTCCTTGCCGGGATTACTTTGGTACCTTCCTACCAAACTTACGACAAGGTTTACATCAGGTCTGGTACACAGCATGGCATAGATAATAGACCCTATGGCTGAGGCATAGGGGATGACACTCATCTCTTCTATATCTTCTGCCATGGTCGGACATTGAGCTGAGCTCAATTTCACACCTTGTAACACAGGCAAGAACCCCTTCTTAGACTGATCCATATTGAACTTCTTCAATATCTTATCAAGGTATGTGCTTTGTGAAAGACCTATGAGGCGTCTTGATCTATCTCTATAGATCTTGATGCCTAATATATAAGCAGCTTCTCCAAGGTCCTTCATTGAAAAACTCTTATTCAAGTAGGCCTTAATGCTGTCCAAAAGTTCTATATCATTTCCCATCAAAAGTATGTCATCTACATATAATATGAGAAATGCTACAGAGCTCCCACTCACTTTCTTGTAAACGCAGGCTTCTCCATAAGTCTGCATAAACCCAAACGCTTTGATCATCTCATCAAAGCGAATGTTCCAACTCCGAGATGCTTGCACTAGCCCATAAATGGATCGCTGGAGCTTGCATACCTTATTAGCATTCTTAGGGTCGAAAAAACCTTCCGGCTGCATCATATACAGTTCTTCCTTAAGATAACCGTTAAGGAATGCCGTTTTGACGTCCATTTGCCATATCTCATAATCATAGTATGCGGCAATTGCTAACATGATTCAGACGGACTTCAGCTTTGCTACGGGAGAGAAAGTCTCATCGTAGTCAACCCCTTGAACTTTTCGATAACCCTTAGCGACAAGCCTAGCTTTATAGATGGTCACATTACCATCCGCGTCTGTCTTCTTCTTAAAGATCCATTTATTTTCTATGGCTCGCCGATCATCGGGCAAGTCAGTCAAAGTCCATACTTTGTTTTCATACATGGATCCTATCTCGGATTTCATGGCTTCCAGCCATTTGTCGGAATCCGGGCCCGCCATCGCTTCTTCATAGTTCGAAGGTTCATCGTTGTCTAACAACATGATCTCCAAGAAAGGGTTGCCGTACCACTCTGGTGTGGAACGTGTCCTTGTGGACCTACGAAGTTCAGTAGCAACTTGATCTGAAGTTTCATGATCATCATCATTAACTTCCTCTCTAGTCGGTGCAGGCACCTCAGGAACATTTTCCTGAGTTGCGCCACTTTCCGGTTCAAGAGGTAATACTTCATCAAGTTCTACTTTCCTCCCACTTACTTCTTTCGAGAGAAACTCTTTCTCTAGAAAGGATCCATTCTTGGCAACAAAGATCTTGCCTTCGGATCTGAGGTAGAAGGTATACCCAATAGTTTCTTTAGGGTATCCTATGAAGACGCATTTTTCCGACTTGGGTTCGAGCTTTTCAGGTTGAAGTTTCTTGAGATAAGCATCACAACCCCAAACTTTTAGAAACGATAGCTTAGGTTTCTTACCAAACCATAATTCATACGGTGTCGTTTCAACGGATTTCGACGGAGCCCTATTTAGAGTGAATGCGGCAGTCTCTAAAGCATAGCCCCAAAATGATAGTGGTAAATCGGTAAGAGACATCATAGATCGCACCGTATCTAATAGAGTGTGATTACGACGTTCGGACACACCATTACGCTGAGGTGTTCCAGGCGGCGTGAGTTGTGAAACTATTCCACATTTTCTTAAGTGTGTGCCAAATTCGTGACTCAAGTATTCTCCCCCATGATCTGATCGCAAGAACTTGATTTTCCTGTCACGTTGATTGTCAACCTCACTCTGAAATTCCTTGAACTTTTCAAAGGTCTCAGACTTGTGTTTCATTAAGTAGACATACCCATATCTACTCAAGTCATCAGTGAGGGTGAGAACATAACGATAGCCACCGCGAGCCTCAACACTCATTGGACCGCACACATCAGTATGTATGATTTCCAATAAGTTGGTTGCTCGCTCCATTGTTCCTGAGAACGGAGTCTTGGTCATCTTACCCATGAGGCATGGTTCGCACGTGTCAAATGATTCGTAATCAAGAGACTCTAAAAGTCCATCTGCATGGAGCTTCTTTATGCGTTTGACACCTATGTGACCAAGGCGGCAGTGCCACAAGTATGTGGGACTATCATTATCAACCTTACATCTTTTGGTATTCACACTATGAATATGTGTAGCATTACGCTCGAGATTTATTAAGAATAAACCATTCACCATCGGAGCATGACCATAAAACATATCTCTCATATAAATAGAACAACCATTATTCTCGGATTTAAATGAGTAGCCATCTCGAATTAAACGAGATCCTGATACAATGTTCATGCTCAAAGCTGGCACTAAATAACAATTATTGAGGTTTAAAACTAATCCCGTAGGTAAATGTAGAGGTAGCGTGCCGACGGCGATCACATCGACCTTGGAACCATTCCCGACGCGCATCGTCACCTCGTCCTTCGCCAGTTTCCGCTTATTCCGCAGCTCCTGCTTTGAGTTACAAATGTGAGCAACCGCACCGGTATCAAATACCCAGGAGCTACTACGAGTACTGGTAAGGTACACATCAATTACATGTATATCACATATACCTTTCGTGTTGCCGGCCTTCTTGTCCGCTAAGTATTTGGGGCAGTTCCGCTTCCAGTGACCACTTCCCTTGCAATAAAAGCACTCAGTCTCGGGCTTGGGTCCATTCTTTGGCTTCTTCCCGGCAGCTTGCTTACCGGGCGCGGCAACTCCCTTGCCGTCCTTCTTAAAGTTCTTTTTACCCTTGCCTTTCTTGAACTTAGTGGTTTTATTCATCATCAACACTTGATGTTCCTTTTTGACTTCTACCTCTGCTGATTTCAGCATTGAATATACCTCAGGAATGGTCTTTTCCATCCCCTGCATATTGAAGTTCATCACAAAGCTCTTGTAGCTCGGTGGAAGCGACTGAAGGATTCTGTCAATGACCGCGTCATCCGGGAGATTAACTCCCAGCTGAGTCAAGCGGTTATGTAACCCAGACATAGTGAGTATGTGCTCACTGACATGACTATTTTCCTCCATCTTACAGCTGAAGAACTTGTCGGAGACTTCATATCTCTCGACCCGGGCATGAGCTTGAAAAACCATTTTCAGCTCTTCGAACATCTCATATGCTCCGTGTCTCTCAAAACGCTTTTGGAGCCCCGGTTCTAAGCTGTAAAGCATGCCGCACTGAACGAGGGAGTAATCATCAGCACGTGTCTGCCAAGTGTTCATAACGTCTTGGTTCTATGGGACGGGTGCGTCACCTAGCGGTGCTTCTAGGACATAATCTTTCTTGGCAGTTATGAGGATGATCCTCAGGTTCCGGACCTAGTCCGTATAGTTGCTGCCATCATCTTTCAGCTTGGTTTTCTCTAGGAACGCGTTGAAGTTGAGGACAACGTGGGCCATTTGATCTACAAGACATATTGTAAAGATTTTAGACTAAGTTCATGATAATTAAGTTCATCTAATCAAATTATTCAATGAACTCCCACTCAGATTAGACATCCCTCTAGTCATCTAAGTGAAACATGATCCGACTCGACTAAGCCGTGTCCGATCATCACGTGAGACGGACTAGTCATCATCGGTGAACATCTCCATGTTGATCGTATCTTTCATACGACTCATGTTCGACCTTTCAGTCTCTTGTGTTCCGAGGCCATGTCTGTACATGCTAGGCTCGTCAAGTTATCCTAAGTGTTTGCATGTGTAAATCTGTCTTACACCCGTTGTATGTGAACGTTGGAATCTATCACACCCGATCATCACGTGGTGCTTCGAAACAACGAACTGTCGCAACGGCGCACAGTTAGGGGGAACACTTTCTTAAAATTATTATGAGGGATCATCTTATTTACTACCGTCGTTCTAAGTAAACAAGATGCAAAAACATGATAAACATCACATGCAATCAAATAATAGTGACATGATATGGCCAGTATCATATAGCTCCTTTGATCTCCATCTTGGGGCTCCATGATCATCTTGTCACCGGCATGACACCATGATCTCCATCATCATGATCTCCATCATCGTGTCTCCATGAAGTTGCTCGCCAACTATTACTTCTACTACTATGGCTAACACGTTTAGCAAAAAAGTAAAGTAATTGACATGGCGTTTCTCAATGACACGCAGGTCATACAAAAAATAAAGACAACTCCTATGGCTCCTGCCGGTTGTCATAGTCATCGACATGCAAGTCGTGATTCCTATTACAAGAACATGATCTCATACATCACATATATATCATTCATCATTCATCACAACTTTGGCCATATCATATCACAAAACACTTGCTGCAAAAACAAGTTAGACGTCCTCTAATTGTTGTTGCAAGTTTTACGTGGCTGCAATAGGGTTCTAGCAAGAACATTTTCTTACCTACGTAAAAGCCACAACGTGATTTGTCAACTTCTATTTACCCTTCATAAGGACCCTTTTTGTCGAATCCGCTCCAACTAAAGTGGGAGAGACAGACACCCGCTAGCCACCTTATGCAACTAGTGCACGTCAGTCGGTGAAACCTGTCTCACGTAAGCGTACGTGTAAGGTCGGTCCGGGCTGATTCATCCCACAATACCACTGAAGCAAAATAAGACTAGTAGCGGCAAGAAAGTTGACAACATCTACGCCCACAACAAATTGAGTTCTACTCGTGCAAAGAGAACTACGCATAGACCTAGCTCATGATGCCACTATTGGGGAACGTTGCAGAAAATAAAAAATTTCTATGGTTTCACCAAGATCTATCTATGAGTTCATCTAGCAACGAGTGATCGGAGTGCATCTACATACCTTTGTAGATCGCGAGCGGAAGCGTTCAAGAGAACGGGGTTGAGGGAGTCGTACTCGTCGTGATCCAAATCACCGGAGATCCTAGCGCCGAACGGACGGCACCTCCGCGTTCAACACACGTACGGAGCGGATGACGTCTCCTCCTTCTTGATCCAGCAAGGGGGGAGGAGAGGTTGACGGAGATCCAGCAGCACGACGGCGTGGTGGTGGATGCAGCAGTGATCGCAGCAGGGCTTCGCCGAGCTTCTGCGAGAGGGAGAGGTGTAGCAGGGGAGAGGGAGGCGCCAAGACTTCAGGTGTGGCTGCCCTCCCTCCCCCTTTATATAGGCCCCCTAGGGGTGCACCGGCCCTAGGAGATGGGATCTCCTAGGGGGGGCGGCGGCCAAGGGGGTGGAGTGCCCCCCAAGGCAAGTGGAGGCGCCACCTCCCATAGGGTTCCCAACCCTAGGCGCATGGGGGGCCCAGGGGGGGGGGGCGCACCAGCCCACTATGGGCTGGTTCCCCTCCCCACTTCAGCCCATGGGGCCCTCCGGGATGGGTGGCCCCACCCGGTGGACCCTCGGGACCCTTCCGGTGGTCCCGGTACAATACCGGTGACCGCCGAAACTCTCCCGATGGCCGAAACTGCACTTCCTATATATAATTCTTCACCTCCGGACCATTCCGGAACTCCTCGTGACGTCCGGGATCTCATCCGGGACTCCGAATAACTTTCGGGTTACTGCATACTCATATCTCTACAACCCTAGCGTCACCGAACCTTAAGTGTGTAGACCCTACGGGTTTGGGAGACATGTAGACATGACCGAGACGGCTCTCCGGTCAATAACCAACAGTGGGATCTGGATACCCATGTTGGCTCCCACATGCTCCTCGATGATCGCATCGGATGAACCACGATATCGAGGATTCAAGCAACCCCGTATACAATTCCCTTTGTCAATCGGTACGTTACTTGCCCGAGATTCGATCGTCGGTATCCCAATACCTTGTTCAATCTCGTTACCGGAAAGTCACTTTACTCGTACCGTAATGCATGATCCCGTGACCAGACACTTGGTCACTTTGAGCTCATTATGATGATGCATTACCGAGTGGGCCCAGAGATACCTCTCCGTCATACGGAGTGACAAATCCCAGTCTTGATCCATGTCAACCCAACAGACACTTTCGGAGATACCCGTAGTATACCTTTATAGTCACCCAGTTACGTTGTGACGTTTGGTACACCCAAAGCACTCCTACGGTATCCGGGAGTTATATGATCTCATGGTCTAAGGAAAAGATACTTGACATTGGAAAAACTCTAGCAAACGAACTATACGACCTTGTGCTATGTTTAGGATTGGGTCTTGTCCATCACATCATTCTCCTAATGATGTGATCTCGTTATCAATGACATCCAATGTCCATAGTCAGGAAACCATGACTATCTGTTGATCAACGAGCTAGTCAACTAGAGGCTTACTAGGGACATGTTGGTGCCTATGTATTCACACATGTATTACGATTTCTGGATAACACAATTATAGCATGAATAAAAGACAATTATCATGAACAAGGAAATATAATAATAACCCTTTTATTATTGCCTCTAGGGCATATTTCCAACAGGAAAACCTTCACCGGATGCCATCTTCACCATCCCGGCAATCTCCATGACGAGAAGGGAGTAGTTCACCCTCGGGGCTGAGGGTATGTACCAGTAGCTATGTGGTTGATCTCTCTCTCTCTCTCTCGTGTTCTTGATTAGGCACGACCTTGATGTACTGCGAGCTTTGCTACTATAGTTGAATCATATGGTGTTTCTCCTCCTCTATCTTCTTGTGATGAATTGAGTTTTACCTTTGAGTTATCAATATTATCGGATTGGATACTATTATGGATTTTAGAACACTTGATGTATGTCTTGCGTGGGATACCCGTGGTGACTATGGGGTATTCTATTGATTCACTTGATGTATGTTTTGGCACTCAACTCGCGGATTCCCGAGGTGACATTGGGGTAATCTATGCATAGGGGTTGATGCACGTTTTCGTCATTGTTTCACCGGTAGGGATCTTGGGGCACTCTTTGAGGTTCTTTATGTTGGATTGAATATTATGAAGCTGAAGTTGTTTGATGCATATCGTATAATTGACCCATGGATACTCGTGGTGACATTGGAGTATCTAGGTGACATTAGGGTTGATTGATGTGTGTCATATGGTGTTATTTTACTATGAACTCTAGGGCTGTTTGTGACACTTATAGGAATAGCTCAATGGATTGATCGGAAAGAATAAATTTGAGGTGGTTTCGTACCCTACAAGCAATTTCATCTTATGTTCTCCGCGATAGGAACTTTGGAGTGACTTTTATCGCACGTTGAGGGATTGCCATATGATCTAATTATGTTATCATTGTTGAGAGAACTTGCACTAGTGAAAGTATGAACCCTAGGCCTTGTTTCTAAGCATTGCAATACCGTTTTCGCTCACTTTTGTTACTAGTTACCTTGCTGTTTATATATTTTCAGATTACAAAAACCTATATCTACCATCCATATTGCACTTGTATCACCATTTCTTCGCCGAACTAGTGCACCTATACAATTTACCATTGTATTGGGTGTGTTCAGGACACAAGAGACTCTTTGTTATTTGGTTGCAGGGTTGTTTGAGAGAGACCATCTTCATCCTACACCTCCCACAGATTGATAAACCTTAGGTCATCCACTTGATGGAAATTTGCTACTGTCCTACAAAACTCTGCACTTGGAGGCCCAACACGAGTCTACAAGAAGAAGGTTGCGTAGTAGACATCAAGGGTCCGCATGCTTAATGTTCGATGGCGATTTAGTATTATATGAGTTATGTGATTTGATGACTGAATGTTGTTCGTAGTCCCGGATGAGATCACGAACATAATGAGGAGTCTCGAAATGGTCGAGAGGTAAAGATAGATACTCCCTCCATTTTTGTATACAAGACCACAAACCCATAATACAGGTACCAAGGCAAATGTTAATGTCTTCTAAGTCAATGTTGCAAGCCAGCTTATCTCCTTGTTTGCCGTGTAAATTAATGTGTTTTCTTCTCTTTCATGCATATCAAGCCAATGCTCCCACTCCCGCATGCATGCAAGAGATAATTAATGTCCTTCTTTTCTAGTACTACGAGGCAAACACCTTAATATTTGCATCGATTAGTGTTAGTGGCCCTGTATATCTGCAAATTATAATTTTGATAGTGGTCTTGTATATAAAAATGGAGGGAGTATATAGGATTATAGTATTCGGACACCGGAAGTGTTCCGGATAGTATTTGGTATTTATTAGAGTACCGGGGGGGGGGGGGGGTTACCGGAACCCCCGGGGGAAAGATATGGGCCATAGGAGGGGAGCACACCAGCCCACAAGGGGTGACGCCCCCCCCAAGGAAGGAGGCCGAATTGGAGAAGGAAGAGGGGGTTCGCCCCCCTTTCCTTCCTCCCTTCCCTCTTCCCTTTTCCCCCTCCGGAAATAAGGAAGGGGGAGCCCGAATTGGGAGTGGACCCCAAGTAGGATTCCTCCTACTTGGGGCGCCCCAAGGCTGCTCCCCTCCTCCTCCCACCTATATATACGTGGGGAGGGGGTGCCTAGAACACACAAAAACAATTGTTAGCCGTGTGCGGCGCCCCCCTCCACAGTTTACACCCCTAGTCATAGTTTTGCGGTCCTTAGGCAAAGCCCTGCAAGAATACTACACCATCACCGTCACCACGCCGTTGTGCTGACAGAACTCATCTACTTCCTCGATGCCTTGCTAGATCAAGAAGGTGAGGGACGTCATCGCGTTGAATGTGTGCAGAACTCGGAGGTCCCGTATGTTCGGTGCTTGATCGGTCAGAGCTAGAAGAAGTTCGACTACATCAACCGCGTTGTCAAATGCTTCCGCTTCCGGTCTACGAGGGTACGTGGACACACTCTTCCCCTCTCATTGCTATGCATCTCCTGGATAGATCTTGCATGAGCGTAGGATTTTTTTTGAAATTGCATGCTACGTTTCCCAATAGTGGCATCCGAGCTAGGTCTATGCGTATATGATATGCACGAGTAGAACACAAAGAGTTGTGGGCGGTGATCGTCATATTGCTTACCACCAATGTCTTATTTTGATTCGGCGGTATTGTTGGATGAAGCGGCCCGGACCAACCTTACATGACCACGTTCATGAGACCGGTTCCACCGACAGACATGCAACTAGTTTTGCATAAAGGTGGATGGCGGGTGTCTGTTTCTCCTACTTTAGTTGAATCAAATTTTACTACGGCCGGTCCTGGTTGAAGATTAAAACAACAAACTTGATAAATCACCGTTGTGGCTTTGATGGGTAGGTAAGAACGATTCTTGTTAGAAGCCCGTAGCAACACGTAAAACTTGCAACAACAAAGTAGAGGACGTCTAACTTGTTTTTGCAGGGCATGTTGTGATGTGATATGGTCAAGACATGATGTGATAAATGTTATTGTATGAGATGATCATGTTTTGTAAGATATCTGACAACCGGAAGGAGCCTTATGGTTGTCTCTTTATTGTATGAAATGCAAACGCCATGTAATTGCTTTACTTTATCACTATGCGTTAGCGATAGTTGTAGAAGCAATAGTTGGTGAGACGACCACGACGCTACGATGGAGATCAAGGTGTCGAGACAGTGATGATGGAGATCATAACGATCCTTTGGAGATGGAGATCAAAAGCACAAGATGATGATGGCCATATCATGTCACATATTTTGATTGCATCTGATGTTTATCTTTTATGCATCTTATTTTGCTTAGTACGACGGTAGCATTATAAGATTTTCCCTTAACAAAATTTCAAGGTATAAGTGTTCTCCCCGAGTTTGCACTGTTGCGACAGTTCGTCGTGTCGAGACACCAAGCGATGATCGGGTGTGATAGACTCTACATTCACATACAACGGGTGCAAGACAGTTTTGCACATCTGGAATACTCGGGTTAAACTTGACGAGCCTGTCATGTACATACATGGCCTCGGAACACTGGAGACCGAAAGGTCGAACGTGAATCATATAGTGGATATGATCAACATAGAGATGTTCACCATTGATGACTACTCCATCTCACGTGATGATCGGACATGGTTTAGTTGATTTGGATCACGTATCATTTAGATGACTTGAGGGATGTCTATTTAAGTGGGAGTTCTTAAGTAATATGATTAATTGAACTTAATTTATCATGAACTTAGTCCTGATAGTTTTTGTATATCTATGTTGTAGATCAATGGCCCGTGCTACCGTTCCCTTGAATTTTAATGCGTTCCTAGAGAAAGCTAAGTTGAAAGATGATGGTAGCAACTACATGGACTGGGTCCATAACTTGAGGATTGTCCTCATTGCTGCATAGAAGAATTATGTCCTTGATGCACTTCTAGGCGAAAGGCCTACTGCAGGAGCAGATGCTGATGTTATGAATGTCTAGCAAGCTCGATCTGATGACTACTCGATAGTTCAGTGTGCCGTGCTTTATGGCTTAGAATCGGGACTTCAAAGACGTTTTGAACCTCATGGACCGTATGAGATGTTCCAAGAGTTGAAGTTAATATTTCAAGCAAATGACCGACTTGAGAGATATGAAGTCTCCAACAAGTTCTATAGCTGCAAGATGGAGGAGAATAGTTCTGTCAGTGAACACATGCTCAAAATGTCTGGGTATCATAATCACTTGACTCAGCTGGGAGTTAATCTTCTAGATGATAGTGTTATTGACAAAGTTCTTCAATCACTGCCACCAAGCTACAAAGGCTTCGTGATGAACTATAATATGCAAGGGATGGATAAGACAATTCCCAAGCTCTTCGCTATGCTCAAAGCTGTGGAGGTAGAAATCAAAAAGGAGCATCAAGTGTTGATGGTTAACAAGACCACTAGTTTCAAGAAAAAGGTCAAGGGAAAGAAGGGGAGCATGAAACTGAGTGCTTCTACTGCAAAGGGACTGGTCACTGGAAGCGGAACTACCCCAAGTATTTGGCGGATACGAAGGATGGCAAAGTGAACAAAGGTATATTTGATATACATGTTATTGATGTGTACCTTACTAATGCTCGTAGTAGCGCATGGGTATTTGATACTGGTTCGGTTGCTCATATTCGTAACTCGAAACAGGGGCTACGGATTAAACAAATATTGGCTAAGGACGAGGTGACGATGCGCGTCGGGAATGGTTCCAAGGTCGATGTGATCATCGTCGGCACATACCTATACATCTACCTTCGGGATTAGTTTTAGACTTTAATAATTGTTATTTGGTGCCAGCGTTGAGCATGAACATTATATTTGGATCTTGTTTAATGCGAGGCGGTTATTCATTTAAATTAGAGAATAATGGTTGTTCTATTTATATGAGTAATATCTTTTATGGTCATGCACCCTTGAAGAGTGGTCTATTTTTGTTGAATCTCGATTATGGTGATACACATATTCATAATATTGATGCCAAAAGATGCAAAGTTGATAATGATAGTGCAAGATATTTGTGGCACAGCCGTTTATGTCATATTGGTGTAAAGCGCAGGAAGAAACTCCATGCAGATGGGATTTTGGAATCACTTGATTATGAAACATTTGATACTTACGAACCATGCCTCATTGGCAAGATGACTAAAACTCCGTTCTCCGGAACAATGGAGCGAGCTAATGACTTATTGGAAATAATACATACCGATGTATGCGGTCTGATGAGTGTTGAAGCTCGCGGCGGGTATCGTTATTTTCTAACCTTCACAGATGATTTGAGCATATATGGGTATATCTACTTGATGAAACACAAGTCTGAAACATTTGAAAAGTTCAAAGAATTTCAGAGTGAAGTGGAGAATCATCATAACAAGAAAATAAAGTTTCTACTATCTGATCGTGGAGGCGAATATTTGAGTTACGAGTTTGGCCTTCATTTAAAACAATGTGGAATAGTTTCACAACTCACGCCACCTGGAACACCAAAGCGTAATGGTGTGTCCGAACGTCGTAATCGTACGTTATTAGATATGCTGCGATCTATGATGTCTCTTACCGATTTACCACTATAGTTTTGGGGTTATGCATTAGAGACAGCTGCATTCACGTTAAATAGGGCACCGTCTAAACCCGTTGAGACGACACCATATGAACTATGGTTTGGCAAGAAACCTAAGCCGTCGTTTCTTAAAGTTTGGGGTTGCGACACTTATGTCAAGAGGCTTCAACTTGACAAGCTCGAACCCAAAGAGGAGAAGTGTGTCTTCATAGGATACCCTAAGGAAACAATTGAGTACACCTTGTACCACAAATCTAAAGGCAAGATATTCGTTGCCAAGAGTGGAAACTTTCTAGAGGAGTTTCTCTCAAAAGAAGTGAGTGGGAGGAAAGTAGAACTTGATGAGGTAATTGTACCATCTCTCGGATTGGAAAGTAGCTCATCAGAGAAATCTGTTCCAGTGATACCTACACCAACTAGAGAGGAAGCTAATGATAATGATCATGAAACTTCAGATCAAGTTACTACAAGACCTTGTAGGTCGAACAGAGCACGTTCCGCACCAGAGTGGTATGGTAACACTGTTCTGGAAGTCATGATACTAGACCATGAAGAACCTACAAACTATGAAGAAGTGATAACCCACAAGTATATGCGATCGCAAAAGTTTTAGAGGTAGAGTATTCAACCCAAATTTATAGATTCTACACAAGGGGAGCCAAAGAATATGTGTAAGTATTAGCAGCTGAGTTGTCAATTCAACCACACATGGAGATTAATTATCTGTAGCAAAGTGATCAGTAGCAAAGTAGTATGAAAGTTTTGATAATAGTGATAACAACAATAGTAACGGTAACAGTGATAGCAGTGATTTTGTAGCAAGCGCAACAATAATGATAGCAGTGGTAACTTAGCAAGAACAATATAAGAGAAATTCGTAGGCATTGGATCGCTGATTTGTTCGATGATATTCATCATGTGATAGTTATAACCTAGGGCGATACGGCACTAGCTCCACTTCATAAATATAATGTAGGCATGTATTCCCTAAATAGTCATACGTGCTTATGGAAAGAACTTGCATGACATCTTTTGTCCTACCCTCCTGTGGCGGCGGGGTCCTATTGGAAACTAAGGGATATTAAGGCCTCCTTTTAATAGAGAACCAGAACAAAGCATTAACACACGGTGAATACATGAACTCCTCAAACTACGGTCATCACCGGGAGTGGTCCCGACTATTGTCACTCAGGGGTTGCTAGATCATAACGCGTAGTAGGTGACTATAACTTGCAACACTGGTGCGCGTCGGTCCTAAACAAACGGTTTAAAACCCCTTTCTGCGACGGCATTTGGAACCATCGCAAAGTGAGTGTGGGCGATAGGGGGGTCCTTCCCACACGACCCAGAAACCGTCAGGGATAGGGCCCCTACAGTACTCCTACTCGTTTATTCTTGCATTGCCATCACAGTCGGTATTCTGTGGTGCTACGTTTACGATGCGCGGCCCATCACAGATGGTTCACTATTATAGAACATGTATGATGCGCGACCCATCACAAACGGTTCATCGTTAAGAAGATTAGCTAATCATAGTACGAGTGTCGAACAGGATTACGAAACGTCGGACCGTCGTAACATCGTCGTACACGACAACTATCGCACACGCTATTATGTGGTGCAACGTTTATGATGCATACTTCATCAGAAATAGTTCATGGTTACAAATCATGTACGATAAGGCAACTAACACAAACGTTTAGTTTTCCCGCATCGTTTGTGATATTGTCTGACATCGTACACGCTTTGCAAATGGCAACTGTGTGCATGCTTGAACACATTTCCTCTCTCTGAACCATCTCGGATTATGGTGCATATCGCAAATGTTTGTGTTTTACCAACCGTGTGTGCCGTAACAACCTGGAGAGCGTAATTTCACCATAATTTGATTGTTGCTTTTCCAAATTGTACCGGATTTGGATTTAAATTTGAATGTATGCTACAGCTTTATTCATATCCATCAGGTTCAAACAACCAATGCATTATTCGATTCATAGGTACATATGTTCAAGAATTACATAAGAACCAAATAAAGAATGATGAACCACAATTGTATACTTGTACTATTAAAGACGGTAAAGAAAGAGGCAACATATATTCTAGTTACTGAACAAGGTGAAGCGGAATGCCCATATTGTGCCCTCCTCCATGCAAAAGGCACGCACGACTCTAGTCCAACCCCTTGTGATGGCCAACCGCCCATTCTTCACGGTCTTCATGAAAACATCTAGATACTCATCGTGTTCTGGTAGAAATACTTTAACCTTTGCATGCCCACCAATCATGTAGTTTGAGAGGTAATCTTGAGTAAACTGCTTTGGCAACCACTGCAAAGGAATAAGATTTCAGACATTGTCATCTAACACAACTCATTATGGGCAGTAAAAAGAAGGCTGCAGAGTTCTTACTTACCATCCTGCAGTTTGCTGTTGTGTTGGATAAAGTGTAAACAAATAGTTTAATTGCCATCTTTGGACCCATTTTACTAACAATCTTTATCAGCTTCCTCACTTGATGCTGGTTCATCGATATCTCATTGCCCCATACGCAGAAAGGGTCGAAACGCGGATCCTTACCAATGACATATGTACCTAAAAGCACCAAGTTAATATTAGAAGCTAAACAACAATGGCACAATGATGTAGTACAACACTCTTTTATAATATGTCTATATACATCCGTATGTGGTAGACCATTTGAAATCTCTAAAAAGAACAAATATTTAGGAACGGAGGGAGTATCTTATAACATCTAATATACTCACATATTAGATGAATTAACATCTTATATTATGGGCCGGAAGGAGTTTAATTCATTCTAAAAAATTATTTGCTGCTGTATCCACGGGTTACAGTTAGTTTGAGCTAGTTCGGGATCAAATAGCCCTAAAGTATACCTAAACATGAGGGCTAGTTTGAGCTAGTTGCATCCATAACCCACCCAAAAAAACTAGTATCCAACCCAAGAGGTGCTAATTGGAGCTAGTTCTCCTGGTGCATTTATTGTCAATCTAACCCTGCCATCCAAACAACTCTTTGGATGGAGTTAGTTCAGGGTTAGTAATGAGCTAGAAACTAACTCTAACCTCTAGCTAAGTTGAGTATCCAAACAGGGCTGTGTTGTTGCTGTTGCTACTGCTGCTCTTCTACGTATATCTAGACATCATTAGAACATTAATGTAACACTCTCCTTGTTGCTATGTAGCCTAGGATTGCATATTTAGACATTAAGTACAGTGCATGTTGCTATGTAGCCTCAGGTATATTACATATGGCCCTAGTTAACCTAAGGAAAAATGGGTTGCATATATATTCAGTTAAAAATCGGATTCACCGATTAGTCCCTTATCAGCTGCTGGCCTATATGGTACCAGCTACGGATATCCTGAACAGTGAGCAGATATAAGCCATGGGATGAAACTAACCTCGATGGAAAACAATAGTCGTTCCCAAAATTGTCCTGTGTAGGTACATCAAGAAGCATGTTAAGCACAACAGGCTAAACATCAACCAAAATTACACATGACAGACAAAATAATCTCCAAAAGATAGCTTCAGTGTGCAGGTTTAAGCACATTAGTAAAGCAAAACAAGTGGAAAGGTGTGCTAACTGCAACAGGCCTAACATTTAACAACAAGCAAACATGGTCATTCAAATTGGTATTGTGCCGGTCTAAGTACACTGGTTATGGTTAAATAAAGAATGGAAAGGCGTGTTAACTACAAGATGCAGCAACCAAATGTAGTCATTCAATGGTATTGTTGAAACTGGTACTGATGAAATTGAACTGCACAGTTCATACTTGCACATATGGAACATCACATTGTGAATAACTGGAATAAACAAGGCATACTACGAACAACCAAAGATAGCATTTGACACTGAACATATGCTAACTACAAACAACCAAACAATCAAAAAACATTAAAAGAGGCATATGCTAGCTATAACAGGCTTAACAACAAGCAAATATATGCATTCCTATCGGTATGTTTAAAACTGGATTGATGAAATGTACTACACAGTAAATAATTGCACATATAGATCATCACATTGTGAACAACTGAAATAAACAAATCATGGGTTTCCTCACTTGTCACAGATGGGCTCGTTCCCATGGGAAGAGCATGGACCATGGATGCGCTCCATGTTGTCGCAGATGGGCTCCTTCCCCTTGGAAGAGCACGGCTGTAGGGTGCCCTCCCTAATGTTGCAGACGGGCGCTTTCCCCTTGGAATAGCAGATGGGCTCTTTCCCCTTGGAAGAGCCGGAGAGGGTGCCCTCCTCGTGGTCGCCGTCGATGAGGTCTGACTTGGAAGATGTGTATCCCAAGCCAGCGTCATAGAACGTGTCCTTCAGAAATGACAAAAGGGGCTCGATGGCGATGTAGAATGGCAAATTGTTGACAACGAGCCAGAGGAGATCAGCGGCGGGGCCATGGATGAGATCGACGGCGGTTGAACCCGAGGGGTTGGAGGTGGGCCACTTAGCCTGTGACTCAACCCGCCTCAGGGCATCGCTGTCGATGACCTCAATGTCATAGCCGGCAGACGAGACATGCCTGCATACTCTAGCCCGCTGCTTGAGTGCCTGCCGCTAGTAATGGTCGCCAGCTTCCTCGGCGACGTCGGGCGAAGAGACCGCTATACACCTCTTTTGGGCCAGTCGCTCCTCGAGCTCCACGGGAAGCATAGCCGGGCTTAGGATGTGACACTCTGGAGTGGGGGATGGGGATCTGTGGGAAAGGGAGCGTTTGTCAGGCGTCATCTAAGAAACTCAGGGCGGCCTGGGTATGGAGATCGGTGGGTAAGCTGCACGGGCAAACCGGCAGATCTTGACAATGGAGGCCTTGTGGCGGTGGCGGCGGCGGGGACTTTGCTAGGGTTTCGAGCGAGGGAGGGTGTGTGTGTTTGCACGCACGCACGCCAGAGGAGGTTTTGGTGCGCGTGTGTGTGTGGAGGGGGCGGGGTGTTTGAGGAAATGATGCAGGTACTGAAAATTTTACTACGCGGGAGTCAAACGCGGGAGTGAAATGCCGAGCTATTGAAAATTTTGATGATAGTGCATCGCACACGGTCCAGAGATAACAACCGTGTGTTATGAAAAAGAAAAACCATCGAGGCGGGTAGATATTTTCGATGCAGGCGGGATTGGGAATAAGAAACATCGCACACGGTCCGAAGATAACAACCGTGTGTTATGAAACAGAAAAACCCTCGAAGCGGGTAGATATTTTTGAGAGGGGGAGCCTTGTGGAGCCCAATGTATTGTGCGGATGTGTGCGTGACAGGTGCACCGGCGTGGCACATAGTTAGTTTGAGTGAACTATGTCTATTGCGTCATCCAACCTGTCTAATGTTCATAAATTTGGCGAAAAATGACGCGGGAGAGGGTCAGAACACAAACACACTTGCATGTGGACCAAATTTATGTATCAAAAGGGTGGTTTGATTTTCAAATACCAAATTCAACTTTGATGTGGCACCTCTCTCGCAAAGCACACGGTATTGCTTGCTCCCACCCTCTCGTGTCGGCACAAAGGGAATCCTAAGCTATGAATGCATGCCCCCTCCCCCTCAACCGAGGTTCACCTAGCAAAGTGCGAAGTATCTAGCAGCCCCCTCCTCCCTCGTGTCGGCATGAAGGGAATCCTAAGCTATATATGAATGCATGCCCCCTCCCCCTCAACCGAGGTTCACCTAGCAAAGTGCGAAGTAGCTAGCAGCCCCCCTCCTCCCTCGTGTCGGCACGAAGGGAATCATAAGCTATATATGAATGCATGCCCCCCAACCGAGGTTCACCGTACCAAAGTGCGAAGTAGCTAGAAGCCCCCCTCCCTCGTGTCGGCACGAAGGGAATCCTAAGCTATGAATGCATGCCCCCCAACCGAGGTTCACCTAGAAAAAGTGTGAAGTAGAGGTAGCAACCCCCCTCCCTCGTGTTGGCACGAAGGGATTCCTAAGCTATGAATGCATGCCCCCCCAACCGAGGTTCACCTAGCAAAGTGCAAAGTAGCTAGCAGCCCCCTCCCTCGTGTCGGCATGAAGGGAATCCTAGCTAAGCTATGAATGCATGCCCTCGCCCCCAACCGAGGTTCACCCTAGCAAAGTGTGAAGTAGCTAGCAGCCACCCCTCCCTCGTGTCGGCATGAAGGGAATCCTAAGCTATGAATGCACATGCCCCCCCAAAACCGAGGTTCACCTAGCAAAGTGCGAAGTAGCTAGCAGCCCCCCTCGTGTCGGCACGAAGGGAATCCTAAGCTATGAGCATGCCCCCCAACCGAGGTTCACCTAGCAAAGTGCGAAGTAGGTAGCAGCCCCCACCCCCCTTGTGTCGCCATGAAGGAAATCCTAATTAAGCTATGAATGCATGCCCCCCCAACTGAGGTTCACCTAGCAAAGTGCGATGTAGCAACCCCCCCCCCCACACACACTTTCAGTCGGCGGGCAAGAGAGGCATATATCTCACCAAGATGGATCGTAAAACGGACCAAGAATAATCCACCTTGGTCGTACAACCTCTCTCTTGTTGTTGGTCAAAGTGATGGCCATCCATGCGACCCCGGAGATGGGCTAGCTTGCCAATAATCACGCAAGTAGCCAGTCCCTGAAGACAACCACTGCATGCGTGTGGCCCAAACATATGTATGGAGAGGTGTGTTTTTGAGTAACAATGAACAACTTTGATGTGGCACCGTGATTTCGAACTAGAAATCCCCACACTGAGTGAGGGTTAGGTTGACGATGCATATGTATGTTACACCACACTTCAAGCCAATGACGAGGATTCATATATGCATGCATGCATAGTATATGCGCTCAAACTTAATTAGGTCTGAATCTCGCCATGACCTATACTACGATAACACTAACCGAATGAAGAATCTTCCATGGTAACCTATCTTGTTTTTGGTCAAGGTGATCATGGATGTCCACGCAGGACCATGAATATATAGGCTTGTCGCCGATAACCACGCGAGGGAGTGTATCGTTCGAAGGCAACCACTACATGCATATGTATGGAGGTGATGCGTGCATGCATGTTTGAATACACAACATTGATCTGGCGCGTGTGTCAAAAATCATACACTAGCTCCCCACACAGAGCGAGATCGGTTCATGATGGTGTCGTTGTACTAGCCACTTCGACTCGATGGGAGGGATTCATGCGTACACATGCATATGTGTGTGCTCAAAGTGTATCATGCATGTCATCCCAGAGCAAAAATAATAATCCCCTCCTAAGTCAAATTAACCTCTCTTATTGTCAGGCAAAAAGAAGTGATGGTACAAGCGGGCCCACAGATGGAAAGCATCGATATCGCTGATAACCTCTTAAGTGGGTGCAAGAGGACAACCACCACCGCTTTGCATGTGGGCCAAACATATATATGTTGAATACCCAAAATGCACAACTTTGATGTGCCACATGCCTCAAAAACCGTAAACCATGCACCCGCACAGAGCGAGGTTCATATCAAGCGTACTACATATGATGGTCCCCTTCCCCCCTGTTCACCGCATACTATATGCTCCTGCCGTAATATATGTATAACCCAAAAGAATCCTCATCAATGGTGAAATTAATTAACCTCTCCCGATGTAGGGCAAAGTGATGCATGCATGCATGCATTGACGATGGCCTCGTGGGCCCACAGATGGAAGCGTCACACGTGAGTGTCCTAGCTAGGATATATATGCATGTGGCTCAAAAAGGTGTTGTGTGATGTTTGAATTACCAATTTCACAATTTTGATGTGGCACGTGCCTCGGTAACCAAAAGTCCCAACACTGAGTGAGGTGTACTTGTTCACGGATGCATACATACAGTATATATGCTAGTCCCCTCCCACCTCTTCAATGCGTACTATATACACCATAACACAAATAAAAGGATTATACCTTGCTGGTCAAATTAACCTCACTGCCGGCTGTTCGTCAAAGTGATGGATGACGACCTTGCGGGCCCATAGAAAGCGTCACACGCGAGTATCGAGTGTTGTGTAGGACAACCATCGACTGCATGTGACCAGAACATTTATGTATGAAAGGGTTGTGTAATGTTTTAAATAACGATTTCACGACTCTGATGTGGCACCATCCTGCCTAACAAAATGGCCAACCCACACGATGGCTCACAACTTGTAGTGTACTGCGAGCCACCCGCCACCCCCAGACGCACACACCCACACACACCACGAATCCACCGCAACTACGATGCATGTTAAATTAACTATCCCGCGGTGAACATACATGTTACCAAAGGAGGGACGTTTTAATTTCAAAAATTCACAGAGATCATTAAGACATTTTAGTACATTGATTGATTGATTTTCTATGGGTATAATGCGCAAAAATCAAATTTGAGCTACATGCACACATGATAGTGCACCTAAATGGATTGCAAAAACACATGTGTCTCACTGGGTGCATGTTTACTCCCCGTGCAACAAATTTCAAACATTGAGAATCTTGATTTTTAAATTCTAGTACATCAAAAACTTATTTGAAGTTCATGAAACTTATCATGTTGTCATATGGACACCAATACAAAGTGGCATTGTACTTTTTTGGGTCAAATTTGAGACTAGTTTTGATGTAATCTTTATCTAATTATAGACGGGAGATTATTAATAATTGGGAACCAATATCCCAAATGGATTATTTATTCGAACCGTGAGCGTTAGACCAACAATGGATACGTGCCATGCTTCGGTTAAGCAATAAAGAGACAACATTAATCATCCAAATAGAAAAACAATATACGTGCTACCACGCGACTCGTGTGGCGTGTGAGCAGGCGTGAGTTGACGGGACGCATGCGACCAGTCCGCTGCCCAGGAAAACGGGGAGGCATGCGTGCAGGTGTGTGAATTGACAGAGGCGTGCTCGCTGCATAGTGTCATCGGGAGGCGTGCGTGCAGGTGTGTGAATTGACAGAGGCGTGCTCGCTGCATAGTGTCATCGGGAGGCGTGCGAGTAGCTGTGTGAAACTTTGGTAGGCATGCCAGCAGTCTGGTGCGCAGGCTCACCGGGAGGCGAGCCATCGGTTTGACCGCCGCTCGCCTCTCTCCCACTACTCCATATTAATGGTGCGCCCGAGCGGCCGCACCCTCCATCCTCGCTACGCACATACAATCCTCTCTCTCTCTCTCTCCGCTTGGAACCTCGACGCCGCCCTCAGTCCTCAAAGCCGTCGGTGTATGAGGATGCCGCCGAAGCGCCCCATCGGAGGGAGTGGCGACGCCGAGGCTGCTAAAGCACCAGAGAACGGCGTGGAGATGGAGACAGAGGTTGTTGTCGGTGTCAAAACCGACGGATCTTGGGTAGGGGGTCCCGAACTGTGCGTCTAGGCAGATGGTAACAGGAGGCAGGGGACACGATGTTTACCCAGGTTCGGGCCCTCTTGATGGAGGTAAAACCCTACGTCCTGCTTGATTGTTCTTGATAATATGAGCAGTACAAGAGTTGATCTACCACAAGATCAGAGAGGCTAAACCCTAGAAGCTAGCCTATGGTATGATTGTATGTTGTCCTATGGACTAAAACCCTCCGGTTTATATAGACACCGGAGGGGGCTAGGGTTACACAGAGTCGGTTACAAGGAAGGAGATCTACATATCCGTATTGCCAAGCTTGCCTTCCACGCCAAGGAGAGTCCCATCCGGACACGGGACGCAGTCTTCAATCTTGTGTCTTCATAGTCCAACATTCCGGCCAAAGGATATAATCCGGCTGTCCGGATACCCCCTAATCCAGGACTCCCTCAGTAGCCCCTGAACCAGGCTTCAATGACGATGAGTCCGGCGCGCAGATTGTCTTCGGCATTGCAAGGCGGGTTCCTCCTCCGAATACTTCATAGAAGATTTTGAACACGAGGATCGTGTCTGGCTCTGCAAAACAAGTTCCACATACCACCACAGGGAGAATAATATTTCCACAAATCTAATCTGCTGACGTACCCCGTAGCGTGACATCACACCACAGCCAGGTCTTTATTCGAATCGTTTTTCATAACCAATCTCAGCGTGTTTCGCGAGGCGGTTTCCCTTGGCACGTCTTGTCGAAGCAGAGATCATGTCCCCTTTATCACGGGATTCTCATCAATACAGACGTGGGTAACCCAACCGTGCCTATGGGTAGGACTCCTAGATTTTAGGCAAGTCCCAAACGGCCACGAGGAGGACACTCGATATTCACCCTCTTTATAAAGGGGACAAGGCTTTTTCTTTTTTCCCTCTCGTGCTTAATCAAATCCTTCCCCCGCCTCGAGTTCTAACACCCAAAACTCAGGTCAGGCGCTTTGGACCTTCAACTATGTCCAGATCCAATCTTCAAGGTCGGTGGACGCCTTCCTCCATCACGGAGGAGGACATCAAGAAGTTGAGAGAGGCCAGATATCTGACCGCCGAAATTTCACATCGGCTGCCTGCCCGAGGGTAGGTCGTCCCTACTCCCGAACCCAACGAGAGCGTCGTGTTCGTCTCCCACTTCCTCCGAGGACCAGGCCTCGCTCTGGATCCCTTTGTTAGGGGTCTTATGTTCTATTACGGGCTAGATTCCCATGATCTGGCCCCAGATTCCCTTCTTCATATCTCGACATTTATTGTCGTATGTGAGGCCTTCCTCCGCATTACCCCTCACTTCGGCCTGTGGCTTAAGACCTTCGATGTGAAGCTGAAGATGATCAAGGGGCAGCACGCAGCGTGCGGAGGTGCTTTAATAAGCAAAATTGCTGACGCACCATGGCCTGAGGGTTGCTTCCTAGAGGTGTCCGGATTGTGGCAGCGGGAGTGGTTCTACACCACAGCTCCATGAAGTGCCAAGTGGATAGCTGCCCCTACCTTTCACTCAGCCCCCCCACCACAACTGATGTCATGGATCAGCAGGGGGCTGAGCTGGGGTCCAGCCAAGGACGTGCCAATACTGCAAAACCGTATCCGAGATCTCTTTGAGAGGGATTTCAGTCTGGTTATGGTAGTGCAAGTTATGCTAGTTCGTCAAGTCCAGCCTTGCAAATGCCGACCCCTTCGCATGTGGGAATTCAACCCGGAAGGACCGCGAGCTATTCAACATTTCCTCGGCATGACGCATGAAGAGATGTACAAATTGTTCTTCGGACCACAAATAATGTGTCCGGACATCACTGAGGATGCAGGTCTGAGCTGCAATCGCCCGGATACCCAAGTAAGTAGCCCCGCATCCGAACACACTGTCCGTTTATTTATCACAACGTCACCCTAAAAAAGCCACTTTTTGACTAGGATTGGATAGCGAAGGCAAAGTTGATCAGGTGTCCCCCCCTCCTTGAGACCTCACCAAATCCCGTGCTAACCAGGATGCTGGAGATCGCGCCTTATCAAGCGCCCTTGGGAGAAGATAAACGGGGGAACAAGGAGGCTGGCGACTCCGCCAAGGAGGTTAGCCTGGGAAGAGGGACTGAAACTTCCTCTCCCAGGGAAGGAAGAGGACCGCCTCTGAGGACCCGGAGACAATGGTCTCCAAACGGGGGAAGAAATCTTCGCCGGAGGGTCCTACCTCGGGGGCTACCCTGGCCGCATTATGCCCTCAAGGGGAGCATCCCTCCACCGAGCTGTAAGTAAAAGGGTACTTAATAATGAAAATATCTCGCTTTACTTCTGAGGAAAATAACCGAAGCATTTATCTTTCAGTTCGGATCTTAGCCCTTCACAGCAGAGCTCGTCTTCAGGGGATCTTCTTCCAGAGATGATGGAGAGCGAAAACGCCTCCCCCTGCCACACCGCCTCACGAGGCGGGCGACCCCGAGGTGTCGTCGCGGAGGGTTTCTCCTGATCCGGCAAGGCCAGAAGGTAAACCTATGGCCACCCGAAGTCCTCAGTATCCGGCTCTTGAAGAGAGCAATCAAAAGAGTACGGCACCGCCTGGTGTGCGATCGGACGTACTGAGGGATCTGCTAGAGCAAGCGGCTATCTTAGAAGAGCACCGCACGCTGATGGGTACGGTGATTGAAAGGATTTCGTCCGTCGAAAGCGGGTTGCATGAAGCCTTTATGAGTCTACTGACGGGTTTTGAGGTACATGAAATGATGTACATTTTTGACAGTACCGCACATTTTTAGATGTACCATGTGTAGATAGTAGCCCCTGAGACTCTGGTTGTCATCGAAAACGGCGGCAAACAGAGGATCATAGTCCCAGGTAATAACCAGACCACCTTTATGTGCAGGTGGTTGAATCTCCGGTGGCTAGCCAGACTGATGGGTTTGCCGAACTAAGGCGGCAACTGGATGCGGCAGATGCCGACATCATGCTTGTTAACAAGCGGCTTGACGAGGCACAGGGTAGGTGATTTTTCTGGTGATTGTCACATAATAAGAGCAGCATGATGCCAGTATCTTTAATATGTTGTGACTGCAGATGGAGCTGCCATCGTGGAGACCCTTCGGGCGGAGCTTGCCCGAGCCAAGGAGCAAGCAAGGAGTAGCAATGCGGCCGCTTTAAAGGCGGCCGAAGATTTAAGGGTCGAACAGGCCGCGCATTGCGAGAGCAAAGAAAAAATAGCCAAGATGGCTGTAGATTTAAAAGATGCTGCTGACCGTTACCAGCTTCTTGAAGAAGAAAACCGGGTGAAGGCGACGGACCTGGAAAAGGCTCGGGTGGCTGCCAAGGAAGCCCGCTCCAAAATTAGAGCGACGAAGGAGGAGCTGCATCAAGCTGCGGATATTGTATCTGGGAAGCCCTTCTTGTTGCGGACTAAGTTCGGGGATCTGAAGTATGCACCTTTGGACCGGCTATGGAGTTCTGCGGACGCCTACGTGGATTTGGCTTCAAGTGCCGCTGATGCGGCCGAGTACTTCAAGGATCGGAAAGATCATGATGTGGAAAAACTGTTTTGGTCACAGTTTCATGCTCCAGCCCGCCCGCTGTTGTTGAATGAGCAAATGGCCGAGTGGGCCGAGCTTCATAGATTATCTGGACTTGCCGTGAGGTCCGTTGTGGATCATCTGTGGCCGGGAGAGCCAAGGCCGAATCGCTACTTTAGCTTAGTGCAACAGTTCCTTGGTGCTGTGCCACACATCGATGCTGCAAAGAGGTCGGCGTGCATAGAAGGCTCGCGGACGACCCTTGCCCGTGTCAAAACATACTGGGCGGAGATGGATGCCACCACTGTTGCGGCACAGGGTTTGGCCATAGGCTGAGTGGCTGCCGAGCACTACTTTGAAGAAGTTCTTGAAGGCGCTCGTTCGATAGAGGCTCAGTGCTCGAAGAATATTATGTTTAAGTGACATGTATTCCCATTGTAAAAACAATGTTTTATTGAGTTTATCAAGGCTGTATTTATACTTTTGCCCGAAAGTACTATGATGCCTCCTGTGCGGCCGTTTATGTATATATGTATATAACCTGAAAGATGGCAATCGTCAGCTTCAGCCCCCACGCATATAATGCGGGGGTGCTCGCAGAAGATGCACGTTCACACTTGATCAAACGTCTTGGTCCATTAAGGAGGTGATAGCGCAGCGAACTAGGCAATCGAACTATAATGATTTAACACTTTCACTTAGCCAGAGGAGTTTGAAAGTGTGGCTACTATATAGCCCCTGGTGGCTCCGCGCTCATCCGAATTCGGGGCGCGTACATGCCTGGCCGGGAAACGGACCTTCGTTAAGGTGGAGGAATCCTGAAGATTCCGCTAGGTCATCGAGTGGTTGACCAGTCTCACGCTATATCATGACAGTCAGTTTTCGGCTTTCTCTACTGAGGTGCTCGTCCGGATGAACCAGGGCACAACCGCAGTAGTTCTCCTGGTGCCGCCCTAGCCGATAGAGCGGAATGTAGGGCAGCGAAACACAGGAGCCGGGCAAACCCAACATTTGACCAAAGACATGATTCGGAGTTGATGCATATAAGGCCAAACTCGCGACGCCGAACACTCCCTAAGGTATTCGGTCTTTATGATGTAAACCGGGCTAAACAGTGCCCTTTGTAATAAGCCCCTAGTGTCCAGGTATGTGCAATATTCTGATGTGGCCACATGCCAATATGTCAGCATCCTTCTCAGCTGTACTGAGAATCCTGGGGATGTGTATCAACAAGAGACAGTAAAAAAGGTTTACGCATGGTCTTAATCTAAAAAGAATCCTTCGAACGGGTCCCTGCTGCACGTCTGCGCCTGTGTCTCCGTTGTGCCGTATCCTGGACGGGTGTAGCACGATGGTCATCTAAAAAAGAGAGGAACTTAGTTGAAAAGTTGTGGTGCAAAAGGTAGGTTATACAAAATAAACCATGTTCAGTTCAAGATGAGTAAAGTTGAGCCTAATTGCCACTTGTTTGCGCGCGTTGAGCCCCTTGTATTGTAATAGGGGTATAGCCATCAAACCTGTATCAATTACATATAGCTGCACCGGACTCGTCTAACCGCGTTCATGGTCCTAACGACCTGTCAGATGCTTTAGTTGGTGAGGCCGTTTAGTGTGCGGCTGCCAAGGCAGCCGCACGGTCTTCCGCGCACAAGGAGCACTCAATATTTCCATTTACTGTAATGATGCCACGTGGACCGGGCATCTTAAGTATGAGAGAAGCGTAATGCGGTATTGCGTTAAAGCGAGCGAAAGCTTCGCATCCGAGTAGTGCTTGATGGCCACTTTGGAACGGAGCGATGTGGAAGGTTAACTTTTTGCTGCGGAAGTTATCGGGAAAGCCGAATTTAACCTCTAGTAGCATGGAGCCCGTACAATGGGCTTCTAGGCCTGGCGTTACTCCTTTAAAGGTAGTATTGCTATGGCTGATTTTTGTTGGGTCTATCCCCATTTTGCAGACTGTGTCCTGATATATAAGGTTTAAACTACTGCCGCCGTCCATCATGACTGGTGTGAAGTGGTATCCATTAGTTATCGGATCTAACACCAAGGCAGCCCATCTTGCATGCCGGATACTTGCCGAGTAATCTCGATGGTCAAAGGTGATCGGTTTGGACGACCAGTGGCAGAACTCCGCGGTGGTAGGACCTGGGGCATGTGTCTCTAGGAGTGCCGCTTTGTTTTTTCCCGTCATCATGTGTAACACGTTTACTGTTTTGACTTCTGGTGGGAATTTCTTCTGTTCCCCAGTGCTTTGCTTGCGAGGCTCGTCCTCGTCTTCACTTGGCGTATCCTGCCCCTTGTGTTCGGCGTTGAGTTTGCCGGACTGCTTGAAGACCCAACATTCCCTATGGGTATGATTTGCGGGTTTATCGGGGGTGCTGTGGATCTGACATATTTTGTCCAGAATCTTGTTTAGGCTGGACAGTTTGTCTCTGTTGCCTTCGGAAGGCAGCTTTTGCTGACCTGTCCAAGAGCTTCTGAATCCGCCGTTTACCGCCGTGCTCTTCGGGCTGTCTTCTTTATTTCGGTGCTTGTTTGTGCTGCGTCGTGGCTTCCCATTTCCGTCCCTGACTTTGGATGTACTTGGGTCGCTGGTGCTGCATCGGGCTAACCAGCTGTCCTCGCCCGCGCAAAAGTGGATCATGAGGCTTGTTAATGCTGCCATTGTTCTCGGCTTTTCTTGGCCGAGGTGTCTGGCAAGCCATTCGTCTCGAACGCTGTGCTTGAAAGCTGCTAAGGCTTCGGCGTCTGGACAGTCGACTATTTGGTTCTTTTTAGTGAGAAACCTGTTCCAAAGCTTTCGGGTTGACTCTCCGGGCTGTTGAGTTATATGACTTAAATCGTCTGCATCCGGTGGTCGTACATAGGTCCCTTGAAAATTTGCCCGAAAAGCGTCTTCGAGCTCCTCCCAGCTTCCAATGGAGTTTTCGGGGAGGCTTTTAATCTAGTGCCGAGCTGGCCCTTTGATCTTGAGGGGTAAGTACTTGATGGCATGAAGATCGTCTCCTCGAGCCATGTGGATATGGAGGATGTAGTCCTCAATCCAGACCCCAGGGTCTGTCGTTCCGTCGTACGCCTCTATGTTTACGGGTTTGAATCCCTCTGGAAATTCATGGTCCAGCACCTCATCGGTGAAACATAGGGGGTGTGTGGCACCTCTGTATTTGGGTGTACCATGGTGTTCGGATGTTTGTTGTGTTGCATTGCGTGCTGGAGCGCACTTGCTTGACCCGTAGATGGATCTGGTTGCGCTGTCCTTTTGATGCGAGCCCTCACGTGGATCGCGTACTCGCTTGTGTGCGGCGTCGTTTGCCGCTCTATGTTGGCCACGAGGTCTTCTATCCGACCGGATGGCTGTTTTGTTTTTTGATTGCGGGGGATCTAAGGCCTTCTCATCGAATTCAGGTAGCAGCTTTCGCTTCGGGTCGCTCTTTGTGTGGCGACTACCGCTGTACTTTGCTGCAGTGTTGAGTACTTCACTCCATCTAATTCTGAGTGTGTTTTGTGTAGCCCTTAGCCTTTGCTTCTGCTTTTTCAGACTCCTCGCAGTGGCAACAAGCCTTTGATGTTTATTCTGTTGCTCCGGGTGCCTATCCGGTGTGATGTCGTCCGGACTGTTATCTTCGATGGAGTCGGGTTGTTCGGTTTGATTCTCCGTGTTGCCATGGTCGGACGATGGTTCAATGCCGTGTTTGTCGTCCGCTGGCTCACCCTGCTCTATCGTTGGGTCTATATGATCGCTGTTTCTGCCGAGGCGGGATTTGGAGCGGCGCTTATGCCGCCGCTTTGACTACTTCTCGAGGGAACAACCCTTCGCTGCATCCTTCCGTTCCTCGTCGTCGTTTTCTTTGGGTGTGTCCACCATGTATACATCATATGATGAAGTGGGCGTCCAGTGCCCTGTGGGCAGTGGCTCCTGTTCATCTCCTGCATCGTCGTCCATACTGTCGATGTCTTCGGAGTCGAAGTCGAGCATGTCGGTCAAATCGTCGACAGTGGCTACTAAGTGGGTGGTGGGTGGGCCACGAATTTCTTCGTCATCCGCATCCCAATCCTGCCAGACATAGTTCGGCCAGGACTCTCCTGACAGGGAGAGAGACCTTAATGAGTTCAGTATGTCGCCGAAGGGCGAGTGCTGAAAGATATCCGCAGAGGTGAACTCCATGATCGGCGCCCAGTCGGATTCGATAGGCACGGGCGCAGCCGGTTCGGAGTCCGTGGCCGGGGAAGAATCCGACAGTTTGGCGTCACGGCTCTCGTGAAGGGTAAGGTCGATACTCGGCTCGATCGCCGATGAGAATGCGGCCTCCGTGGCGGGGTCTATCCACCCATCCCTGGAGGGCGCAATTGGCTCCGAATTGAGGGTCGGAGCGGTCACCGGTGCGATCTCCCGAACACTGTCCGATGGTAGAGCTAAATCATGCTCATCGTGACCGTGCAGCGTACTCGGTAAGGGCTCGAATCTGTCGAAGATCAAGTCTCCGTGGATGTCGGCTGTGTAGTTCAAGTTTCCAAATCTGACCCGATGGCCAGGGGCGTAGCTCTCGATCTGCTCCAGATGGCCAAGCGAGTTGGCCCGCAGTGCGAAGCCACCGAATATAAAGATCCGTCCGGGGAGGAAAGTCTCACCCTGGACTGCATCGCTATCGATGATTGAAGGAGCCATCAAGCCTAACGATTACGACACAGAGGAACTCTCAATGAAAGCACCAATGTCGGTGTCAAAACCGGCGGATCTCGGGTAGGGGGTCCCGAACTATGCGTCTAGGTGGATGGTAACAGGAGGCAGGGGACACGATGTTTACCCAGGTTCAGGCCCTCTTGATGTAGGTAAAACCCTACGTCCTGCTTGATTGTTCTTGATAATATGATCAGTACAAGAGTTGATCTACCATGAGATCAGAGAGGCTAAACCCTAGAAGCTAGCCTATGGTATGATTGTATGTTGTCCTATGGACTAAAACCCTCCGGTTTATATAGACACCGGAGGGGGCTAGGGTTACACAGAGTCGGTTACAAGGAAGGAGATCTACATATCCGTATTGCCAAGCTTGCCTTCCACGCCAAGGAGAGTCCCATCCGGACACGGGACAAAGTCTTCAATCTTGTGTCTTCATAGTCCAACAGTCCGTCCAAAGGATATAATCCGGCTGTCCGGATACCCCCTAATCCAGGACTCCCTCAGTTGTCGTCACCGCCGGCGAGTTATCACTGCACCCTGACATCGTCGATGGCGTCGAGCTTCCATAGCCGGAGGCGGAGTTCCGCACCGACTCCGACGAGCACTCCGGCGACGAATCTGACGACCACTCCGGTGACGACTATGACGACCACTCCGGCGTCGACTCCGACGATGACGGACAGCTGGTTAGTCATCTATAACCATTTATGTGTCAAATAGATCATAGGGTTTCTCTGGTTACTCCCGCCTCCCCCTTTTTGGAATAGAAATCATGTGGTTATGTTCTCCCAATCCATGAAATCTGAGTAAGTTTCGTTAGATCTGTGTAGTGTATTGATTGTTTGAATGGTACAGGTGATAAGTGATTAGTTGTTTCATCTGTGCAAATGATTTCGGCTAGTGATCCGACTAGGGTTAGTTTTCGTGCTAATAATTCCTAGCCAGGACTTGACAATTGATTTTGAGTGACCTACCTATGTTTGTGCCATTATTTTCTTCAAGATTGGTCTGTACATAGATGACTATGCTTAAAAATCGAACCATAATCTCTGGATATGTATAAATAAATAGCCATAAATTCCTAATCCTACATAACCGCATGTAATCAGTGATTTGATGCCAAATTTGTTTTACTATTTCTATAGGTGCTGTCTGACGATGTGGACAGCGAGGATGAAGATGTCCAGAGGAGGTACAACAGGCAAATCCTGAGGGAGCTTTATGAGGGAATGCATAACAGGCGTATTAGCACCTAGAACAAAGGCTATGGATGCCCATTTTGCAACCAGAAGCTTCATGACGCATATCTAAGTGTTCTGGTGCATGCAAGAGGATGGGCCGTTGGCTCCTTCAAGCAGAATTATTCTCGCAGGGTGGCGCACGACGCATACGCCAAGTACCTGGAGAAGCTTCAGGATCGTGCCGGCCTGTGAGATGAGATGTGGGATGGATGGAACTATATATGTATGCTTGAGTATGCTTAATACTGTTGAACTATGTACTACTTATGGTTGAACTATGCTTATCTAGGTGTACGCTTATTATCTATGTCTGAGTATGTTAATTATTTTGCCAAATTTTGGTAAAAATTAAAATGGGGGACCAATAAACCAGGACAGAGGTAGTACGTCAATCACACACGTTTCCCAAAATTAGAATCGTGTGCAATGACTTTCATTTTGCCTGCTACGTCAATCACACACGGTTCGCTCTAGCAAACCGTCGCCCCCAAAATTCTTTGTGGGACAGAAAACCCTCACCACCCAATTCAAAAAAGAAGAAAGAAGACCCTCACCATCCCACGTCACAAAAACCCTCACCCCGCCCGCCACCCACCTCGGCCCCTCCGGTACGTTCCCCATTCACACCTGCACAAGCTCCTCCACGTCTATGCCATGGCACCACCTATCGCGGCGGTAAACACTTAGCTCGACGCCTGCCGCCGCCAGGCTGCCGACAAAGCCCACCGCATTTTGCCACTTCCGCTTGCCGCCACCTATCGTCGTCGACTTTCTTGACACTGCTCGCGGTCGACCCAGCTCTGCTTGGTTAGGGAATATGCCGTACTGAGGGTTCTTTCTCATGGACGACAAGGTAACTAATTTAAAGAGATATTATCTCATCTCTTATCCCAGTTCATCTGCCTCCTTGAATCACCCGGCGGAAATCACCGTGAATTCATTTTTATTCGAGCTGATTTGAGGGTTTTCTTTCATTCATAGAATGTACAGTGCGCTGATACTTTAGGACTTGGCGACCGTCGCTAGAGATTCCATCTCATCGTATGAGATAACTTGAGGACTCGCGTGGTATGTTCAATCTCACCCTAAATTGGTTGGCATGGCCTACTTTCCTGAACATATTCTAAATATTGCTACATTTGGATAAAAGGTGCCACATGCATCATATATGTCAAAGGGGATTTCCCCCCTCTTCTTTCTATATTAGGAAAATTAATGATGTATTGTTCTTTCGATTACTCTCATATTTCCATGACATCATGCTTACCCTATCTGTTTAATTATAGACTTTTGTCCTTCGATTTCATCTCCTGTATAGTTCTTTCAATTTGGGCCCATATTAGCATGTTACCATATTTTATTTAACAACCCTACCATTTTCTGCAGGACATCCCTCGCGATGCAACAGATTATGCAGTGCACAATTTTTCCCTTTACATACATCAAGGCTCCACGAATGTCATACTACGCACAAACCATGGATTTACAATCGTTGCTACTGTAAGACTTGATGAACGTGGTGACTCCTATTTTGGCACTGGCTTTTGGAATGAAATTGCAAAGTTTTATGTACTGAAAGCTGGCACTAAAATTGCACTGCACATAGAAGGGCCTGGTCATGAGATATATGCTAACTTCCCCGACAAAACCATCCGTCCAGACTTTGTTCGAAGTAAGTTTTCTTTTCAACTATCTGCATATGTTGACTTACCCAGCAATGTCAAATGAATTGTGTAGTATTTAAGCAACCAATTGCTATTCCCTTATCTTACTATATTCCTGCCTAATAACTTCTAGTTACCAATAAACTTTTCTATTGCCCTGTTTTAACTAAATATTCCATGTACTCCCAGTTCTATCAGAAAGCGCCGCTGACAAGGAGACTCCGGAGGTGGAGAACGGGGCTGCCAACAAGCGGAGGCCGGGCGAGCTAGAACCGCAAGCGACTCTAGCAGGCCTAGACTTAATCAGCAGCCTCCCCGATGATATGTTGAGAGTTATCATCTCCCTCCTCCCAATCAAATATGGGGTGCGGAGAACGCTCCTTTCCCGGCGGTGGCGCCCCCTATGGAACTCCATCCCTCCCAACCTCATCGACACCCACGATGTGGGATCGAAAGTATGTCTAGAGGGGGGGTGATTAGACTACTTGACCAAATAAAAACTTAACATTTTCCCAATTTTAGTTCTTGGCAGATTTTAGCTATTTTAGGACAAGTCAAGTAATCATCACACAATTCAAGCAAGCATGCAAAGAGTATATAGGCAGCAGAAAGTAAAGCATGCAACTTGCAAGAATATAAAGGGAAGGGTTTGGAGATTTCAAACGCTATTGGAGACATGGATGTTTTTCCCGTGGTTCGGATAGGTGGTGCTATCCTACATCCACGTTGATGGAGACTTCAACCCACGAAGGGTAACGGTTGCGCGAGTCCACACAGGGCTCCACCCAAGGGCAACGGTTGCGCGAGTCCACGGAGGGCTCCACCCACGAAGGGTCCACGAAGAAGCAACCACCCACAAAGGGTCCATGAAGTAGCAACCTTGTCTATCCCACCATGGCCATCGCCCACGAAGGACTTGCCTCACTAGCGGTAGATCTTCACGAAGTAGGCGATCTCCTTGCCCTTACAAACTCCTTGGTTCAACTCCACAATCTTGTCGGAGGCTCCCAAGTGACACCTAGCCAATCTAGGAGACACCACTCTCCAAGAAGTAACAAATGGTGTGTAGGTAATGAACTCCTTGCTCTTGTGCTTCAAATGATAGTCTCCCCAACACTCAACTCTCTCTCATAGGATTTGGATTTGGTGGAAAGAAGATTTGAGTGGAAAGCAACTTGGGAAGGCTAGAGATGAAGATTCATATGATAGGAATGGAATGTCTTGATCTCAACACATGAGTAGGTGGTTCTCTCTCAGAACATATGAGTTGGAATGATGTGTGTGTTCTGATGGCTCTCTCTTAGAATGAGAAAGAGGTGGAGGGGTATATATAGCCTCCACACAAAATCCAACCGTTACACAGTTTTCCAATCTTGGTGGGACCGAATCAATAAACTCGGTCTGACCGAAATAGTAAACCTAGTGACCGTTAGGAATTTCGGTGGGACTGACATGCAACTCGGTAGGACCGATTCGGTTAGGGTTTGGGCATAACGTAATCTCGGTGAGACCGATTACACAAACTCGGTGAGACCGAGTTTGGTAATTAGCTAACCAGAGAGTTGGTCAGGCAAACTCGGTGGGACCGATTTGCTCTTTCGGTGGGACCGAGTGGAACTCGGTGAGACCGAAAAGTTACAAAGGGGAAACACTGAGTTTACATTGCAATCTCGGTGGGACCGATTCGCTCTTTTGGTGGGACCGAAAAGTTACGAAAGGGAAACAGAGAGTTTGCAACCCCATCTCGGTGGGACCGAGATCCTTATCGGTAGGACCGAATTGCTAGGGTTTGGCAGTGGCTAATGACAAGTGAAACTCGGTGGCGCCGGATAGGAAGAATCGGTAGGACCGAGTTTGGCTTAGAGTTTAGGTCATATGTGGATATGGGAAAGTAGTTGAGGATTTTGGAGCATATCACTAAGCACATGAAGCAAGAGGCTCATTAAGCAACACCTCATCCCTCCTTAATAGTATTGGCTTTTCCTATGGACTCAATGTGATCTTGGATCACTAAAATATAAAATGAAGAGTCTTGAGCTTTTGAGCTTGAGCCAATCCATTTTCCTTAGCATTTTGAGGGTTCCACTTTCATATCCATGCCATGCCAATCATTGAGCTTTCCTGAAATAATCATCTTGGAATAGCATTAGCTCAATGAGCTATATGTTGTTATGAATTACCAAAACCACCTAGGGATAGTTGCACTTTAAATCTCCCCCTTTTTGGTAATTGATGACAACATATAGATCAAAGCTTCGACAAAAGATAATAAGCATGAAATATATCGTCGCTTTGAGAATTATGTGATAAGTAAGAGCTCCCCCTAAATTTGTGCACATTTAAAATTTGCTTTGGACTGCAAATGCACAAGGAGTTAGAGTCATGGATTACTCTTCCATGTCACATACATCTTGGTGGAGCGCTCAAAATGATAAGAATGAAATACATGCACTCATCACCAAGAATAGTGAATGATCACAAATGATAGATAGAATGATAATATTTAAGCAAGCATTAAGCAAACATTAAGTGTAGCTTATGATCAAACACATGATCATCGATGTCTCACAAACAATGACATAGTATCAAGCACTCAAAAGCAGAAAATGTTCGAAAAACCACCAAATAAAACAAGAGAGAAAAGCAACACTCTCTCTCTCGAAGCCTATGATCTATACATCTTCTCCCCCTTTGGCAACAAGTTACCAAAAAGTTCCTAGAAAATGCATAGCACTAGATCGATGCTCAGGCTTGATCTTCAGGTGGTGGTGGAGTCCGGATCACTCCAAGGATGAAGGCTTCTGTAGATGCTGAAGTAGTCGTAGGAGTTGGAGCTGAGGTAGACGCTGGAGCTGAGGCTGTAGCTGGTGCTGAAGTAGTGGCTCTGGTGTCAGCGACTGGCAGTGCAGACGACCTCGGGCCTCGTGGCACTCTAGAAAAAGCATGAGTGGTAGTCCTTCCTCTCCTCTCATTCATGTCCTCCTGGAGCTGCTCCACTGCAGACTGAACTTCTGTTACCTTGACATCCAAGTCATAGAACTTCTGTTCCATGATCCTCTCTAGGCTCTGCTGATTTTTAGTGAGATTGGCCAGACTTTGCTCAATTCTCAGCGAGGATGCAATCAAGTAACTGAGCTGCTCTTGTTTGGTCTTCAAGAAGTACTCAGATGCCTCCTCTTGAGTAGGCATCCTGGCAGCTTTTTCCTTCTTCGCCTTCTCCTTCTTTGCAAATGCTTGTGCAGACGATGGCTCATTCTCTGTCATCACAACTTCGTTGTTCTCAAAATCTGGACGGAAGGGCAGGTGTTCCTTATCCAACAAATATATGCCCGTGCCCATCTTGGAGTTGATGAGCTCCTGAATCTGAGGGGCATATCCACAACTCCTCTTCTGATCTGCAGCTGTCCTCTTAATGGTTTCCACAATGAGACTCATGACCTTGAATTTCTGAGGCACGTCAAAGACATGAAGCAGGTTGATCGCGTGACCTCTGATCATCTTGTGATCTCCAGACTTAGGCAACAGAGTGTGCCTTAGTATCCAATTGATAGTAGGCAATCCTGAGAGCAGATAGTGCACTGAGCTAAACTTGAATGTGTCAAGAGCTTCATTGGGAATTTCCTTATACATGTTGGACATGGAGTTATGGTCCATCTTTTTCTTGGCATAGATATCCAAGTCCTCATCTTGCTCTTCTGGGGCATTGATGATCTGTGCCCACTCAGCCACTGTAGATTAGTACCTTGTACCCTCTGACATCCATGTAATCCTCCCATGTGGATAAAAGTGAGCTGTGGAGTAGAACTGCATGATGAGTTCCTCGTTCCACTTTGTGAGCTTCTGCCCAACAAAGTCCTCTACTCCACACGCTCTGAAGCTGTCTTGAACTCCTGGGAAGTACTCCTCATTCTCCTTGATGTAGGTCCAGTCGACCCATCTCATGTCACAAACGATTGGCTTCTTGTCAAGCAAAACAGTCTCATAAAAGTCTTGCTGCTCCTTGGTGTGAAATCTGTAATCCACGACAGTCCTTCTCCTAGAAGCATACGGGTCTGCTTCTCTCCATTTCCTAAGCCCTGAATCTCTCCTGAGCTCCATATCCTCAGCCACAGGATGAGCATCGTTGTGGTCTGGGATCTTGGGCTTGAGCTTCCGGAGGACACTCTCTTCCTCTTCTTCAATAGCTTCAGGCACTGGGGCCTTGTTCTTTTCTGCAGCAGGTATACTCCTTGTGTTTCTCTTGGGTGCTGTCTTAGGCTTAGATGCAGCCTTGGGTGCTTCCTTGGGCTTGGATGCAGCTGTTCCTGATCTTATAGCATCTCCCATGAGTTTGGCTGCCTTGGGCACTGGTGCAGCTGCCTCTTCTTCCTCCTCCTCCTCTACCATGATGGAGGCTCTCCCAAGCACTTTGGCTACAGTCTTTTTCACCCTCTCTTTCCTCTTTTTGCCCTCAGCTGCAACAGGCTCAATGGGAGCAGGTGCAGGCTTCTCAGTTGAGGCTCTAGCCTTTGACATTGGCTGCCTCCCTGCTGGCCTCTTGACTTTCAGACCTGGATTTGAGCTTTGAGCTGGCTCAACCCTTTTGGAAGTGGCCTCTTCCTCTGCCACATAGTCTTCATCCTCAGAATCAGACGTTCTCTTCTTCCTTTGACGTGTGCCAGCCTTAGGCAGATTGCTGGGGGTGCTCCTGCTGCCATCATCAGAAGAACTTGAGGGGCTAGTGCCCTCACTCATCACAACTTGCTGCTCAGACACATTCTGGCTGTCACTTTGATCAGACATGTTGCAAACTGACTGCTGACCCTGTGAATAGATTATGGATAAGATAGAGTGGATGAGCATCACAAAAAGCAGAGATTTTTGCAAAAGATTAATTCGAAAACTTAGTTTTAGTTTTCCACAGAAAGCATCTCGGATCTACCGATTTTCAAACTCGGTGACACCGAAGCAGTTTGGCACCAGAACTGGTGAACTCGGTCAGACCGAGTCACAGTTCAGTGGCACCGAGACTGCTAGGGTTTCACAGAATTCCAAAATCGGTCGCACCGATAAGTTATTCTCGGTCAGACCGAGTTTCACTTGTGCAATGGCAAAAGCCAGATTGGTGGGACCGAGTTTTTCAACTCGGTGGGTCCGAGATGGTTTCGGCAGAAACCTAAACCTAGAATTTTTGAATTAAACCTAATCTACGAGCGTTTTTACTAGATAGAAGTTTATCAAACATGGCAAGAATCATGATGATCACAATGTGCTAGGAATCAGATTGAGGAATAGCACAAAGATCAAGTCCATACCCTAGTTCGGCGTGGACTTGCTACGGCGGCAACGGCGGGGCAGAAATCCGTTGACAGCGGCGAAGACCAGCGACTGGAGGCTGCTGGCGGCGAGGAGACGATCCGGAGACCTCGGGGGCAGAGCAGGCTATCGCGCGGGCGAGGAGGTTTCAGAGAAATTTCCAAAATTCTGCCCGTCACTATATATAGCCCGACCCTGTCGGTGTGACCGAGTGGAACAACTCGGTGGCACCGAGATGCAAAACTGTGTGCAGTTTTTGCAACTCGGTGTGACCGAAAAGTTCAAATCGGTTGCACCGAGATCGAAAACCTAGATCAACTTAATGAACTCGGTAGGACCGAAAATGGAGTATCGGTCAGACCGAGATTCATAAAGAGGTTTTGGAAGTTTAAGTCTATGACGAATCGGGGACTCCGAGCGCTCCTCACACAGAGTGGTTCGAATCTGACTTGATCAAATTTTGTGATGCAGCATGAATAGAGTTTGAGACGAGAAAAGCATAGATAGCTAGAGGAGGTTCTTAGGCATTCTTGTCCATCCACTTGGCAAAAGAAGATAAAGCCAAACAATCAAAGCAACAAGTGGATGTCCTCGAATGAGTAAAATATGCAATCAGCATGCTCACACAATAAGATAGCAAATGAAATATGTGGCAAAGCATGCACATCCAATTCTAGCATCTATCAAGCAATTTGCGATGACTAGGTCATCTATATATGAGTATATTGACTTAGGAGTCAAGTGAGAGCACTTGATCGTAGGTCATACTCATCGTTTAAGCTCAAGTGGGGTTACCACTTTTACATGAAGCATTGTTTTGTTCACATCTTTAGAGTTGCTTTAGCTCAAGTCTTAGATTAAAGCTCCCCCTAGATGTGATATCCCCCCTAAGAGGGATGAACTAACCTTGGGTTTTGTCGATGATGACTTCATGTAGATATTGAAGATGTGGATGCTCAATGTTGATGTAGATCTCTTGGAGCTATCCATTTGAGTGAATTGCACTTTCAATACCTACATGGGTTAGTCCCACAAGGAACAAACAAGGATATCCATAGACATAGAGTGATGCACACACAAGATGATGTCCATGAAAACTTTAGGTTACCTTGTCCCTTGTCTTACCAACAAGAGGGTTTGTGACTCCTTGAACTAGTGCAAGATGTGGAAGTTGATTGCACTTGTTCTTGCCAAAATGATAAGAGTGAAGTATGTTGGCGGAGTCACCCTCAAGAACTCTCTAGTTCTTCTTATTTTGGATCCACATCATCTTGATGGGAATCCTTGGAGTTGTAGTCGTACTTGATGAAGTAGAGCTTGAAGTAGTCTTGGGAATCCACTTGACTAAGGTCTTAGGAGCTTCTTCAAATGCATCAATTTCCTCTTGAAGCTTGTCCTTGCCTTTTTGCTCATAGTCTTGTGGTGGAAGATCATCTTGAGCTTGTGTCCCCTTGAAAGAAGTATACTTCTCTTGTTGAGGGACAAACTTCGTCTTGGGGTATTGATCTTCTTCCCATTCAACTCCATTGGCATTGAACTTTCGTTCAAAACCAACACCTTGATTCTTCCGGTGCATTCCTTGCTTGCGCACAATTTCCTCGAATTGCTTACTCCCGGCAAGGCTTTTGTACACTCCTTTCTCTATAATTCCCTTCAATAAGCTATTTTCTTGCTCAAGTGTAACTTGGCTAAGAGAATCATTAGTGGAATCAAGAGAACTACTAGAAGCAACAATATTGGATTTAGCATGATCATTGTTACTACTAGAGGAAGAATCTTTCTTGTTACTAGACTTGACTTGAGGCATGTAAGTGGATAAGAGTAAACGCGTGGCAATGTAAGAAGAACTTTTCTTGCAGAGATCATCATTGATTGCCTTTAAGAACTCATGCTCTTGCTCAAGATTGAGCTTTTCAAAGCGTAGCTTCTCATGAGCCCTTAAAAGTTCTCGATGATCTTCGAAGATAGTGTCATGAGCTAACTTAAGAGTTTTTAGTTCTTTAGTTAGAGCCTCAATCTTCTCCTTATCATTGTCATTCACTTTATCTTGATTAGCATGGTTAATTGGTCTTTCATCATAGTATTCATCACTAGAGTTGTCACCAATCAAATCATCACCTAACAAGTCATCTTCATCACTATTGAAATCAACATACTCGGGGTGTGTTACCTTAGGACCTTTGGCCATGAAGCATCTTCCAATTCCTTCATTTGGTGAGTCAAATATGTCGTAGGAGTTGGTTGTCACAAGTGCTAGACCGGCAACACCTTCATCTTGAGTATCTTCGGAGTCGGAGTGATAACTTCTCTCGGAGTGGCTGTCGGAGTCGCAGCCGGATACCCATTCACCAACATGAGCTTGATGTCTTCGTCTTGTGTAGCTCCTTGATGATTTTTCCTTCCTTTCCGAATCCTTGCTTCTCCGTGAGTATCTTTGTTCATAACGATCATCTCTACTCCTTCTCTCTCTTGGTGGTGATCCTTTGCTTCTTCTTTTTGGAGAATCTTCTCTTCCCTTGTAGGGATCTGTACACTCATTGGAATAGTGTCCGGGTCTTCCACAATTGTAACCGTTTCGCTCTCGACTAGAAGATCTTTTGTCATTGTAGGACCTTGATTTGGAGCTTCTATCTTTGCTTCTATTCTTGTAGAACTTGTTGAAGTTCTTCACCATTAAGCTCAATTCTTCATTGAAGTCTTGTTTCTCACTTGATGATGTAGGGGCTTCACATGAAGCTTTGTAGGCACCACTTGATTTGTTGTGAAGTTCCTCTTTATCCTTAATTGACATCTCATGAGCAACAATCCTTCCAATCACCTCCGTTGGCTTGAGATCTTTGTAATTGGGCATCATTTGGATCAATGTGCACACGGTATCATATTTTCCATCCAAGGCTCTTAGGATCTTCTTGATGATGAATTTATCGGTCATCTCTTCACTTCCTAAGCCGGCAATCTCATTTGTGATGAGAGCAAGCCTAGAGTACATTTCAGCGACACCTTCACCATCCTTCATCTTGAACTTGTCAAGTTGGCTTTGAAGCACATCCAACTTGGATTCCTTGACGGAGTCGGTACCTTCGTGCATATCAATCAAAGTGTCCCAAATTTCCTTTGCATCCTCAAGGCGGCTGATTTTGTTGAATTCTTCGGGGCACAATCCGTTGAAGAGAATATCACAAGCTTGAGCATTGTATTGCAACATCTTCAACTCTTCCGCGGTAGCTTCACGGTTTGGTTCTCTCCCGTCAAAGAAGTCACCTTGCAAACCAACACACACAATAGCCCAAACAGCGGGGTTATGTCCAAGAATATGCATTTTCATTTTATGCTTCCAACTAGCAAAATTAGTACCATCAAAGTAAGGACCTCTACGGTGATAATTTCCCTCGCTAGACGCCATACTCTTCTAGGTTGTGAAACCAAGGCTATGACCACCAAAAGCTATGGAGATCAAGCAAATGGAGACCAAAGCTCTGATACCACTTGTGGGATCGAAAGTATGTCTAGAGGGGGGTGATTAGACTACTTGACCAAATAAAAACTTAACCTTTTCCCAATTTTAGTTCTTGGCAGATTTTAGCTATTTTGGGACAAGTCAAGTAATCATCACACAATTCAAGCAAGCATGCAAAGAGTATATAGGCAGCGGAAAGTAAATCATGCAACTTGCAAGAATATAAAGGGAAGGGTTTGGAGATTTCAAACGCTATTGGAGACACAGATGTTTTTCCCGTGGTTCGGATAGGTGGTGCTATCCTACATCCACGTTGATGGAGACTTCAACCCACAAAGGGTAACGGTTGCGCGAGTCCACACAGGGCTCCACCCAAGGGCAATGGTTGCGCGAGTCCACGGAGGGCTCCACCCACGAAGGGTCCACGAAGAAGCAACTACCCACAAAGGGTCCACGAAGTAGCAACCTTGTCTATCCCACCATGGCCATCGCCCACGAAGGACTTGCCTCACTAGCGGTAGATCTTCACAAAGTAGGCGATCTCCTTGCCCTTACAAACTCCTTGGTTCAACTCCACAATCTTGTCGGAGGCTCCCAAGTGACACCTAGCCAATCTAGGAGACACCACTCTCCAAGAAGTAACAAATGGTGTGTAGGTAATGAACTCCTTGCTCTTGTGCTTCAAATGATAGTCTCCCCAACACTCAACTCTCTCTCATAGGATTTGGATTTGGTGGAAAGAAGATTTGAGTGGAAAGCAACTTGGGAAGGCTAGAGATCAAGATTCATATGATAGGAATGGAATGTTTTGATCTCAACACATGAGTAGGTGGTTCTCTCTCAGAACATATGAGTTGGAATGATGTGTGTGTTCTGATGGCTCTCTCTTAGAATGAGAAAGAGGTGGAGGGGTATATATAGCCTCCACACAAAATCCAACCGTTACACAGTTTTCCAATCTCGGTGGGACCGAATCAATAAACTCGGTCTGACCGAAATAGTAAACCTAGTGACCATTAGGAATTTCGGTGGGACTGACATGCAACTCGGTAGGACCGATTCGGTTAGGGTTTGGGCATAACGTAATCTTGGTGAGACCGATTACACAAACTCGGTGAGACCAAGTTTGGTAATTAGCTAACCAGAGAGTTGGTCAGGCAAACTCGGTGGGACCGATTTGCTCTTTCGGTGGGACCGAGTGGAACTCGGTGAGACCGAAAAGTTACAAAGGGGAAACACTGAGTTTACATTGCAATCTCGGTGGGACCGATTCGCTCTTTCGGTGGGACCGAAAAGTTACGAAAGGGAAACAGAGAGTTTGCAACCCCATCTCGGTGGGACCGAGATCCTTATCGGTAGGACCGAATTGCTAGGGTTTGGCAGTGGCTAATGACAAGTGAAACTCGGTGGCGCCGGATAGGAAGAATCGGTAGGACCGAGTTTGGCTTAGAGTTTAGGTCATATGTGGATATGGGAAAGTAGTTGAGGATTTTGGAGCATATCACTAAGCACATGAAGCAAGAGGCTCATTAAGCAACACCTCATCCCTCCTTAATAGTATTGGCTTTTCCTATGGACTCAATGTGATCTTGGATCACTAAAATATAAAATGAAGAGTCTTGAGCTTTTGAGCTTGAGCCAATCCATTTTCCTTAGCATTTTGAGGGTTCCACTTTCATATCCATGCCATGCCAATCATTGAGCTTTCCTGAAATAATCATCTTGGAATAGCATTAGCTCAATGAGCTATATGTTGTTATGAATTACCAAAACCACCTAGGGATAGTTGCACTTTCACACGAGCTCTACCATGGCTATCGCAAAAGCCTGGATGCGTTCTCCAAGATCCTCGGCAGTCACCTTGGCCCAACCAAAGGCCTTAGAATGGACAAGTTCCGTTCCAATGGCAAGGACCGAGCCAAGCTTGACGTCTGGTTCTGATCCCCCGCCCTAGATCAGCTCGAGGAGCTCACTTTTGATGATGGGCATATGCGGTCGCTGCCAACGTCCGCACTCCGCCTTGCGCCCATGCTGCGCGTCGCCAAGTTCAGGAACTGCCATTTACCGCCCCTTAATGACGCGCCCACTCTTATTCTACCACGACTGAAGCACCTCGAGCTCGTCACTGTCTGCCTCTCAAAGGGTGACATGGAGCACCTGCTCCGTGGCTGTACTGCACTCGAGTACCTTCATCTTCAGGCGATCAATGGGTTGAGTACCTTCCACATCACCTCCATGACTCTCTGGACTATTTATGTGTGTTGCTGGTGTGGCAGGAAGACATCACAAAAGGTGGACCAGGGTATGGTCATCCAGGACACACCTGCACTTGAGAGATTACTTGTAGTTGATCAAGAAGGTCCAACAAGAATCAATGTCATTTCTGTGCCGAAATTGACAGTGGTGGGCTACTCGTCTGACAAATACTCCGAACTTGTTATTGGATCCACACCCGTTCAGGTACAACATCCACCTTCTACCTGTCCTTCTACAAATTAACATTATTTATAATTTCGAAGATGTTTGTTCTTCTATCATCAGAAAATGTTTCTGACAAGCTTGACCCCGAAACTGCGCAAAGTGAAGGTCTTGGCACTAGAATCTATCGGGCCCGACCTAGAGCAAGTTGTTAGTTTCCTGAGATGCTTTCCATGCCTGGAGAAGCTATATATCGAGGTGATGTTCCTTTCCTGTTAAATGTTAACCATAAGGGAGTTCAATTTGTGACACCTTTTCCAAGTTTACAATGAAAATGTACTACGATTTCTGAAGGTTCTTTTGGAGGATTTCAGTACAGACATGCCCCCCCCATATTGGTTGCTTGATCCATATGGTTACAATCAATAAGCATTTCTCCTTTGGATTCATCTGTACTAGTTTTCTCAAGGAACTTTTCATCCACTCCAACCTCTTGTGAAGAAGGCTACATTTTTCTAGAATGTAATCAAATGCCCATGTTAATCATGTCAGATTGAAGATGGCATGTTAGTGCATTTTACAAATCCTGCAAACCAAATAGCTAGGCCTGTAGTAATGTTCAAAACTGCATGTAGGCACTAACATGTTTTCTTTTGTAGATAAGATTAGGCCCAGTGGTGGATAATGTGATACAATATAACAATCACGTCGAATGCCTAGATCTGCATCTCTCAAAAAATACTTTGAACTCCTACCGAGGGACCTTACCGGAGATTATATTCGCCAGGTACTTTGTTCTCAGAGCAAGGGTGCTGAAGGAAATGAGGTTTTACCCACATTTATTTCGCAAAAATGAATGGTCTGTTGATCAGCGCCGGCGTCTGCGGCAGATTGGAGTAGGCTCCAAATATGCTGATTTTCATTTTGGAACTTCAGATGACAGAGTAATCGAAATTCATCGGGTCAACCCCATACATGACTTCTCTATGGCTGACCCCTTTGCAAAAATTGTGAGGTTTCGAAGCCAGACTTAGAAGCGGTGATATTAGTTTGAACCTTGTAATCTTCGAATTTGAGCCATATAACTCTAGAATTTGAACCTTGTAACATTTTGAGCTTTTTTGGTACAATCGTTAAAATGGCGTCGTATGAGACTCGTATATTGCTAGCACTATTTTGACCTTAATATGTAATGGTCATAGATTTTATTAACCATTCTCAAATTAGTTTACCTTGTCGATCTCACAGCACACGATCTGTATAGCTAACTCGATTGCGATCTTCGACATTATTGCACACAGTTGGTTTCTTCCACCATGTGCATTGTAGAGCGCAGAATTAATTATCGCACTCGAGTGTCCATCATCACCCTTCTGTGTAACTTTGACCTCATCACCCAAGGGTAAACTTATGACCGAAGTCATTCCACACACTTCGTTTTTACAAAGCTTTTTGCGAATAAACGCCCACGATTTGTCCCTCTTCTAGCCAACGTGTGGCCAAACTAGCTGGGCGGGAAGCTTGTGCGGTAAACAGCACGGTAGCGCGGGAATAGGCTCTTCGAGCCCATGCCCGGGGTGTGGTGTTGTCAAGCGTGCACTGGATTCTGGAATCCTTCGCTATGAACGTCGTAACAAGACGTGACGATTACAGGTCGGCCGCCCCCCCATTTATTATAGCGGCCATTTAACCTACCCTTGTGTCTCTTCAACATTTCGACCGCGCCCCACCATTGCAAGAAGCACACCCACCACAAGCAATTCTTAGAGGGTATCCTACGCGGCTCCAATGGCGCTCCGAGTGGCTGCCGACTACGAGTAGCAATTCACCATGTGTGCCGTGGTGGACACCCACAGAAGGTTCATGGACCTCTCGGTGGTGTACAACAACGACCCGGTCTGGGCGGAGCACTCCATTGATACGTCTCCGTCGTATCTACTTTTCCAAACACTTTTGCCCTTGTTTTGGACTCTAACTTGCATGATTTGAATGGAACTAACCCGGACTAACGCTGTTTTCAGCAGAATTGCCATGGTGTTATTTTTGTGCAGAAATCAAAGTTCTCGGAATGACCTGAAAATCACCGGAGATTATTTTTGGAATATATAAAAAATACTGGAAGAAAGATCCACGTTAGGGGGCCCACACCCTGTGCACGAGGGTGGGGGCGCGCCTACCCCCTGGGCACGCCCCCTGCCTCGTGGGCCCCCTGACGCTCCACCGACCTCAACTCCAACTCCATATATTCGTGTTTGGGGAGAAAAAAACAGAGAGAAGGATTCATCGCGTTTTACGATACGGAGCCGCCGCCAAGCCCTAAACTCTCTCGGGAGGGCTGATCTGGAGTCCGTTCGGGGCTCCAGAGAGGGGAATCTGGCGCCATCGTCATCATCAACCTTCCTCCATCACCAATTCAATGATGCTCACCGCCGTGCGTGAGTAATTCCATCGTAGGCTTACTGGACGGTGATGGGTTGGATGAGATTTATCATGTAATCGAGTTAGTTTTGTTAGGGTTTGATCCCTAGTATCCACTGTGTTCTGAGATTGATGTTGCTATGACTTTGCTCTGCTTAATGCTTGTCACTAGGGCCCGAGTGCCATGATTTCAGATCTGAACCTATTATGTTTTCATCAATATATGAGAGTTCTTGATCCTATCTTGCAAGTCTATACTCACCTATTATGTGTTATGATCCGTTAACCCCGAAGTGACAATAATCAGGATACTTACCTGTGATGACCATAGTTTGAGGAGTTCATGTATTCACTATGTGTTAATGCTTTGGTCCGGTACTCTATTAAAAGGAGGCCTTAATATCCCTTAGTTTCCAATAGGACCCCACTGCCACGGGAGGGTAGGACAAAAGATGTCATTGAAGTTGTTTTCCATAAGCACGTATGACTATATTCGGAATACATGCCTACATTACATTGATGAACTGGAGCTAGTTCTGTGTCACCCTATGTTATGACTGTTACATGATCGATCACATCCGGCATAATTCTCCATCACCGATCCAATGCCTACGAGCTTTTCATATATTGTTCTTCGCTTATGTACGTTTCTGCTGCTACTGTTACAATCACTACAAAACCCAAAAATATTACTTTTGCTACCGTTACCTTTCTCCACCGTTACCACTACTATCATATTACTTTGCTACTAAATACCTTGCTGCAGATATTAAGTTTCCAAGTGTGGTTGAGTTGACAACTCAGCTGCTAATACTTGAGAATATTCTTTGGCTGCCCTTGTGTCGAATCAATAAATTTGGGTTGAATACTCTACCCTCGAAAACTGTTGCGATCCCCTATACTTGTGGGTTATCAGGAACATTTTCTGGTGCCATTGCCGGGGACCATAGCGCTATTCTTTGAGTCACTTGGAATTTATATCTGCTTATCATTATGAAGAACTTGAAAGATCAAAGAACCAAGATTTTTCCCTCAACTACAAGGGGAGGTAAGGAACTGCCATCTAGCTCTGCACTTGATTCACCTTCTGTCTTGAGTAAGCTTGGGACACCTAAACCTGCTTCTGCTATTAATTCTGATATGTCACATGTTATTGATGATGCCACTTCTGCTATGCATGATACTTATGATGAAACTACTTCTATGCTTGACACTACTGTGCCACTAGGTGAATTTCTTGATGAACAACTTGCTAGGGCTAGAGAGAATGAAATTATTGAAACTGATAATATTGATGAAAGTGATGATGAAGATTCTCCCCCTAGATATGAATTGCCTGTTGTTCCTGAGGGTTATGTTATGGATGAAGAAACTACTAGAGACTTTCTTGCCTGCAATGATAGAAGTAATCTTAAGAAACTATTAGCTAAGCTGAAAGAAAAATCTCTGAATGCTAGAATGAAATATGATCGTGCTTATGCAACTTCACTTATCTTTATTATTGATAAGGATTATGATTTCTCAGTTGATCCTGATATAATTACTTTGGTTGAATCTGATCCTTTTTATGTTTATGAATCTGAAATTGTTGTGGCACATCTTACTAAATTAAATGATATAGCAACCCTGTTCACTAATAATGAGAAAACTCGCTACTATTATATCCTTAAATTATTTCCGTTCTCATTAAAGGGTGATGCTAAGATATGGTTTAATTCTCTTGATCCTGGTTGTGTGCCTAGTCCCCAGGATATGATTTACTACTTCTTTGCTAAATATTTCCCCGCTCATAAGAAACAAGCTGCTTCAAGGGAAATATATAATTTTGTGCAAATTGAAGAAGAGAGTCTACCACAAGCTTGGGGGAGGCTTCTCCAATTACTTAATGCTTTGCCTGATCATCCTCTCAAGAAAAATGAAATACTTGATATCTTTTATAATGGACTAACCGATGCTTCCAGAGATTATTGGGATACTTGTGCTGGTTGTGTTTTCAGGGAAAGAACAGTTGATCAAGTTGAATTGCTATTGAATAATATGTTGACTAATGAAAATAACTGGACACTTCCTGAACCAACTCCTAAGCCAATTCCTAAGAAAAGGGGTATTCTATTTCTCAGTCCTGAAGATATGCAACAGGCAAAGAAATATATGACAGAAAAAGGTATGTGTAACATCCCGATTCTCAGAATGTTTAAGATTTTTTTCCAAAAATTAGGGCGAGAAAATTTCATTTGTTTTATTTGTTAAGAAAGCGTAAATTGGACCTTTATAATTTGGAGGATTTAATTTGACCTAATGCAAACTTAAATTTAAATTGAGTTTGTCCTTCTCTTTTAGTTGGGTTTTGGTTTTCTCCCTTCAGCATATTAAATTATGCGCAGATGTATTTGGAACTTCTTTTGAATTTGTTAGATTCTATTCCTTTTTTAGATTTTCCCAAGAAGGAAAATATATTTAATTTTTTTCCCAAACGCTGGGCAATATCCAACGCCCAATCTACCTTCTCTTATTCCTCGCACCCGTATGGACCCAGCCCATCTCTTTTATTTTTCTTTCTCCATATCTCTTGGATTGTAGCGCAACAACTCCCTCTCTAATTCCCTCCTCCCTCATGGGCCTGGCCCAATCTGGCCCATCACTCCCAACCGAACGAACCCCTTGTCTCTTTTCTCTGTACGTTCACAACTTAGGGAAAGAGGAAACGTCAACAGCCAGGTACTTAAGAGACACAACCCTCAGTAATTCCCATCAATCCCATCGGTTTCCAAAACTGAAGCCATCATATTCAGCGCCTCCACCTTCTCTTCCATTCCCGTAGCAACCCCTGCCCTCTTCCTTTCCCCTGTCTCCAAGGCAACTTCATGAACTTTGAAGCTCCATGGACACTGATGCTCGATCCCGATGACTCGGACCATCTCTACTCGAATCCTTGTGCCATAAACTCCTCCTCCACACCATGATTCCATTCAGGGAAGAAGGAACACGATCCGTCAACCACACACGAAGAATTCTGCATGTCCGTGTACACTGTTCATCAAGTTCGTCGCACCATTCCGTCAAACTCGGTGAGCCTCTATCAAATTCCTTTTGCACGCGTGCTTGTCATCACCTAGTGTATCCCGTAGACATCATGATTCAACCTATCTCTATCATTGGCCGCGTGTGTCCGAAACCAAGATCGATTGGTGGCAACGACATATCTTTTTTGTTTTCTGTTCGTCAGATGGTCTTGAGGTCAACATATGAAATGATAGTTTTGGTCATAGGAACTTGGCGGTATATTTAGATTGTCGTTGTAATAGGTGTGTTGTGGGGTGGTTTTAATCATAGTTGTTTTGGGTAAAATTCAAGTGAGTTTCTTGTTCGGTTAACTTTTATGTTAATATGTTTTTTTATTGCATGTTCATGACATGTCTAGAAGTTACTCCTAAATATTTCATAATGTTAGGAGTGCATGCTAATCATCTCATATATTTTACAGAGAGTGTCATGTGATTTCTTAGACGTATTTGTAGGATTATTTAAATTGTCAAATATAGTATGATCTTGATGATATTTTTCTTTGGTGCGTGCGTAGTCCTATGATATGTCTCTTTACAAGTCTTTGCAAATTCTTACCATGTGTGCGAGTTGATTGGTGTATTGGATTATTATTGTTCGTAAATGCTTGTCGGGTGTTACTATTTTAATTAGATTTGGAGCATTGATAGGTAATCGTATTGTTATCATTTAAATAATGCCTAGTACTATTTATGGTTCTATGTTGAGAATGCGTACAGATTTTTGGTGAATTGTCTCCATGCTTAGGACTTTGTAAGATTATTATAAGCTTTGTATGATTTCTCTAATTATTAAAGACTTCATGTTTTCTTATTTTCTTATTGTTTAGCATGAAGATATCTTAGATATGGTTTACATTTTCATTTCCGTCCATGTCGCATGTTCGTTTTATTGGTTTGAAAGCATGGCATGCCTCTGATAGTTATTAGGCATCATTTGTAGGTGTTTTGCATAGTTTTCTTTATGCTAGATGTTAAATAAAATGCCTTGTTGTTTGGAAATGAGTGCATTATAGTTTGTTGCGTAGAATATAATTCCAAGTTGTTCATCTTCTTTCTAGATGTTTGTTATCCATGATTTCGTGGTTGGATGCTTTATGTCACTCATATTTGTATTGCTATATAGGATTTATTCTTATGGCATATAACCTTGTTTATTACTTTTGATAATTGTTTGGTGTGTGTTTATTTATCGTAGTTTATTGCCATGCCATGTTAACAATTGCATTCAAGTAGAATGCTTGTTTACTTGTCTCCTACCATGCGTTATAGCACTGCTAGTATGGACTACCGTGTGATTGCACGTATGGTTAGCCTTCATTGAGATGATTCACATGCTAGTAGTTTCTTGATCTCGTACTTTTTTTATTAAATAACTTCTTGCTTGTTCAATACTGTGCCATGTAGTTGTGATTGCATAACTAGATAGCATCATGTGTGTGTACCAATTTTTATGTTGTATGATGCTTAGTTGTGTACTTTAGGTACTTGCAAGTGTTGGATGAGCTAAATATAGATACATGCCACTTTCTTACTCATGCGAGTATAATACATGTTGAATTGGTAGATGCCATGATCTAGTTATTTACTTGCCTAAATGCGGTATGGTATGCCCATATGCTTATGACATAACTAGTATGTAAGTTTGTGTGCTCTTGCCATTCTGGGTATTCATGTAAGTTGATATCAACTAAGTTATCTCATTGTTGTGAGTTGTATTCTATTAGCAATGTGAGTTGTATTCTATTAGTATCATACTTTGGCATCTCGTGTGATGATGATTCATACTTATCATTATACATCTGTATCTAGTTGTTGTATTGTTGTATATTTAGATGTCGTACATGCAAGTGTTATTTCCTGTCTTGTGATGTTTCGTGTGTTATAGTTGCACATGTGTTGCTCTTATATGTTTGACTTGTCTCACGTAGTATCATGAGTGCTTTATACTTGTTGTGATAGTTCATCTCATGTTTAGGATAGTTGTGCATCCTTTTGTTCCATGTGTTGTATAGTTTCTTGTTAATTGATTTACAAATGAATTGGTTTGATATAATAGACTTGATCCTAATTCTTTTAATAATGTTTTATGGCTAGAACTAGATCAATTAAATCCATGTTGTTGAATGGTATTCGATTGCTTAACTAGTATGGTTTACAATGTTGGTTTGATTATCATATGGATTACTTGCTTTTGAATATAATAGATGATGTATATGTTTGGATGTTGTTGATGATCATTATAAATATTTAGATTATGTCTAATTATTTATTTGTGGTTGACTTTACCTTCGTCATGCCATGTTATGATTATGTAGTTATAATGCATAGGATGGTTTAATTTCATGTGTGTTTGTTGTATAGTAGTTTTCTATATAGTTAGTCGAGATGCATAGTGGGAACTACTTGTGGTCAATAGCATAGTTCATATTGGGACGTTAGTCTTGTTGGAAAGCCTCGGTTACCCATCATCAACCTAAACCCTGTCAATTCATTGAGTCCTCTACTTACCTTCCAATCAATCTATCTCCTTTTGGAATCTCCATCTGATCAATATCTTGCTATCCATCCACCCTTAATTTGTTTTGGATGTTATTTGGATTACTTTTGTTTTAGTATTTATTGTTTGTCTTTTGCTATCGTTACGACGAGTAGGGAGTGATGAGGTTGGACAAGGACAGAAACAGGTTACCGAAGAAGGACTCAACAACGAAGGCATGCCTCCTTCTTTGATCATACTTATCCTATGGTTTACAAAATTGCATTGAGTTTTATTGGTTACTATATGCATGCTATTTTAATTCTTGTAGCTAGCATGTTGATTCACACATTACCTTGATCCACCTGTCGCCTATTCAATTGACACCTGAGTAGAATATAGTATTCTGGTAGAGTAGAAATGCTTAGCCATGCTTATTACCCTATAGGTGCTTTGTTGAATGACCTCTGAGTCATTGACACTTGAAACTTATCGCCGAGTTAGGCTGATTGGCCCTTGTTGATCTCCTCTAATCTCTTCTACTCTGGGTGAAACTTACCATCTGAATACTGGCGCGGGCGACAGCTGAATCAAGGATTGAAGGAGCGATTGGCTGCCCTTCACAGGTTGAAGGGGGCAATCAGTCGTTCGTGCCGCTTAAGGCCTAATAAGTCTTGGATTTGAAGATTGTGATAACAGTACAACCACATGCTATATGGGCACTGTCTTGGTCAAGTAAGCTAGTCAGCCTTAGGTGTCGATGTCACCGTATCGCAGATGGGATAGCTGCCCTGCGGGGAGTATCCTCGGCACAGATGGGGGGGCCAGTTTGAGGACGTACTCTCAGTTCCGTGCGCCAGACCCGGTGGGCATGTCACATCTTTGGGGGATCTAGTCCAAAGACCTCGTCACAATCTCCCTGCCGGTATACCAGATGGTGTTCTACGCTAGCGACGGCTAGTGGCAACAAGTCGGGATTGTGTCATGTGGGTAAAGTGTACAACCTCTGCAGAGTGTAAAACTATTCGAATAGCCGTGTCCACGGTCAAGGACAACACATGAATCTTTCTTGACATACAGGACATGTCTTGCTTATTCCCTCTTTACCCCTATTCTTGGAACCTATGAAGAGTGTGAGTTGATCGAGGATCCTCACTTTGATGAAAGTTATTCTGGAGATAAAACTTGTTTTCATCAAAAACTGCTTTTATCCAACTCACACTCATCAAAAACTTGTATCAGCGCAGAATACGTAAAAGATCTGGAAGTTGGATAAAAGCAGTTTTTGATGAAAACAAGTTTTATCACCAAAATAACTTTCATCAAAGTGAGGATCCTCGATCAACTCACACTCTTCATAGGTTCCAAGAATAGGGGTAAAGAGGGAATTAGCAAGACAGGTCCTGTATGTCAAGAAAGATTCATGTGCTGTCCTTAACCGTGGACACGGCTATTCGAATAGTTTTACACTATGCAGAGGTTGTACACTTTACCCACACGACACAATCCCTACTTGTTGCCACTAGCCGTCGCTAGCGTAGTACACCATCTGGTATACCGGCAGGGAGATTGTGACGAGGTCTTTGGACTAGATCCCCCAAAGATGTGACATGCCCACCGGGTCTGGCGCACGGAACTGAGAGTACGTCCTCAAACTGCCCCCCCATCTGTGCCGAGGATACTCCCCGCAGGGCAGCTATCCCATCTGCGATACGGTGACATCGACACCTAAGGCTGACTAGCTTACTTGACCAAGCCAGTGCCCATATAGCATGTGGTTGTACTGTTATCACAATCTTCAAATCCAAGACTTATTAGGCCTTAAGCGGCATGGACGACTGAGTGCCCCCTTCAACCCGTGAAGGGCAGCCAATCGCTCCTTCAATCCTTGATTCAGCTGTCGCCCGCGCCAGTATTCAGATGGTAAGTTTCACCCAGAGTAGAAGAGAGTAGAGGAGATCAACAAGGGCGAATCAGCCTAACTCGGCGATAAGTTTCAAGTGTCAATGACTCAGAGGTCATTCAACAAAGCACCTATAGGGTAATAAGCATGGCTAAGCATTTCTACTCTACCAGAATACTATATTCTACTCAGGTGTCAATTGAATAGGCGACAAGCGGATCAAGGTAATGTGTCAATCAACATGCTAGATACAAGAATTAAAATAGCATGCATATAGTAACCAATAAAACTCAATGCAATTTTGTAAACCATAGGATAAGTATGATCAAAGAAGGAGGCATGCCTTCGTTGTTGAGTCCTTCTTCGGTAACCTGTTTCTGTCCTTGTCCAACCTCATCACTCCCTACTCGTCGTAACGATAGCAAAAGACAAACAATAAATACTAAAACAAAAGTAATCCAAATAACATCCAAAACAAATTAAGGGTGGATGGATAGCAAGATATTGATCAGATGGAGATTCCAAAAGGAGATAGATTGATTGGAAGGTAAGTAGAGGACTCAATGAATTGACAGGGTTTAGGTTGATGATGGGTAACCGAGGCTTTCCAACAAGACTAACGTCCCAATATGAACTATGCTATTGACCACAAGTAGTTCCCACTATGCATCTCGACTAACTATATAGAAAACTACTATACAACAAACACACATGAAATTAAACCATCCTATGCATTATAACTACATAATCATAACATGGCATGACGAAGGTAAAGTCAACCACAAATAAATAATTAGACATAATCTAAATATTTATAATGATCATCAACAACATCCAAACATATACATCATCTATTATATTCAAAAGCAAGTAATCCATATGATAATCAAACCAACATTGTAAACCATACTAGTTAAGCAATCGAATACCATTCAACAACATGGATTTAATTGATCTAGTTCTAGCCATAAAACATTATTAAAAGAATTAGGATCAAGTCTATTATATCAAACCAATTCATTTGTAAATCAATTAACAAGAAACTATACAACACATGGAACAAAAGGATGCACAACTATCCTAAACATGAGATGAACTATCACAACAAGTATAAAGCACTCATGATACTACGTGAGACAAGTCAAACATATAAGAGCAACACATGTGCAACTATAACACACGAAACATCACAAGACAGGAAATAACACTTGCATGTACGACATCTAAATATACAACAATACAACAACTAGATACAGATGTATAATGATAAGTATGAATCATCATCACACGAGATGCCAAAGTATGATACTAATAGAATACAACTCACATTGCTAATAGAATACAACTCACAACAATGAGATAACTTAGTTGATATCAACTTACATGAATACCCAGAATGGCAAGAGCACACAAACTTACATACTAGTTATGTCATAAGCATATGGGCATACCATACCGCATTTAGGCAAGTAAATAACTAGATCATGGCATCTACCAATTCAACATGTATTATACTCGCATGAGTAAGAAAGTGGCATGTATCTATATTTAGCTCATCCAACACTTGCAAGTACCTAAAGTACACAACTAAGCATCATACAACATAAAAATTGGTACACACACATGATGCTATCTAGTTATGCAATCACAACTACATGGCACAGTATTGAACAAGCAAGAAGTTATTTAATAAAAAAAGTACGAGATCAAGAAACTACTAGCATGTGAATCATCTCAATGAAGGCTAACCATACGTGCAATCACACGGTAGTCCATACTAGCAGTGCTATAACGCATGGTAGGAGACAAGTAAACAAGCATTCTACTTGAATGCAATTGTTAACATGGCATGGCAATAAACTACGATAAATAAACACACACCAAACAATTATCAAAAGTAATAAACAAGGTTATATGCCATAAGAATAAATCCTATATAGCAATACAAATATGAGTGACATAAAGCATCCAACCACGAAATCATGGATAACAAACATCTAGAAAGAAGATGAACAACTTGGAATTATATTCTACGCAACAAACTATAATGCACTCATTTCCAAACAACAAGGCATTTTATTTAACATCTAGCATAAAGAAAACTATGCAAAACACCTACAAATGATGCCTAATAACTATCAGAGGCATGCCATGCTTTCAAACCAATAAAACGAACATGCGACATGGACGGAAATGAAAATGTAAACCATATCTAAGATATCTTCATGCTAAACAATAAGAAAATAAGAAAACATGAAGTCTTTAATAATTAGAGAAATCATACAAAGCTTATAATAATCTTACAAAGTCCTAAGCATGGAGACAATTCACCAAAAATCTGTACGCATTCTCAACATAGAACCATAAATAGTACTAGGCATTATTTAAATGATAACAATACGATTACCTATCAATGCTCCAAATCTAATTAAAATAGTAACACCCGACAAGCATTTACGAACAATAATAATCCAATACACCAATCAACTCGCACACATGGTAAGAATTTGCAAAGACTTGTAAAGAGACATATCATAGGACTACGCACGCACCAAAGAAAAATATCATCAAGATCATACTATATTTGACAATTTAAATAATCCTACAAATACGTCTAAGAAATCACATGACACTCTCTGTAAAATATATGAGATGATTAGCATGCACTCCTAACATTATGAAATATTTAGGAGTAACTTCTAGACATGTCATGAACATGCAATAAAAAAACATATTAACATAAAAGTTAACCGAACAAGAAACTCACTTGAATTTTACCCAAAACAACTATGATTAAAACCACCCCACAACACACCTATTACAACGACAATCTAAATATACCGCCAAGTTCCTATGACCAAAACTATCATTTCATATGTTGACCTCAAGACCATCTGACGAACAGAAAACAAAAAAGATATGTCGTTGCCACCAATCGATCTTGGTTTCGGACACACGCGGCCAATGATAGAGATAGGTTGAATCATGATGTCTACGGGATACACTAGGTGATGACAAGCACGCGTGCAAAAGGAATTTGATAGAGGCTCACCGAGTTTGACGGAACGGTGCGACGAACTTGATGAACAGTGTACACGGACATGCAGAATTCTTCGTGTGTGGTTGACGGATCGTGTTCCTTCTTCCCTGAATGGAATCATGGTGTGGAGGAGGAGTTTATGGCACAAGGATTCGAGTAGAGATGGTCCGAGTCATCGGGATCGAGCATCAGTGTCCATGGAGCTTCAAAGTTCATGAAGTTGCCTTGGAGACAGGGGAAAGGAAGAGGGCAGGGGTTGCTACGGGAATGGAAGAGAAGGTGGAGGCGCTGAATATGATGGCTTCAGTTTTGGAAACCGATGGGATTGATGGGAATTACTGAGGGCTGTGTCTCTTAAGTACCTGGCTGTTGACGTTTCCTCTTTCCCTAAGTTGTGAACGTACAGAGAAAAGAGACAAGGGGTTCGTTCGGTTGGGAGTGATGGGCCAGATCGGGCCAGGCCCATGAGGGAGGAGGGAATTAGAGAGGGAGTTGTTGTGCTACAGTCCAAGAGATATGGAGAAAGAAAAATAAAAGAGATGGGTTGGGTCCATACGGGTGCGAGGAATAAGAGAAGGTAGATTGGGCGTTGGATATTGCCCAGCGTTTGGGAAAAAAATTAAATATATTTTCCTTCTTAGGAAAATCTAGAAAAGGAATAGAAGCTAACAAATTCAAAAGAAGTTCCAAATACATCTGCGCATAATTTAATATGCTGAAGGGAGAAAACCAAAACCCAACTAAAAGAGAAGGACAAAATCAATTTAAATTTAAGTTTGCATTAGGTCAAATTAAATCCTCCAAATTATAAAGGTTCAATTTAAGCTTTCTTAACAAATAAAACAAATGAAATTTTCTCGCCCTAATTTTTGGAAAAAAATCTTAAAAATTCTGAGAATTGGGATGTTATAGATCTACCTCCCTTAAAAGAAATCTCATCCCCGAGATTCAGGCTGACTAAAGAAAATGGGTTTGGATTAGCTTCGTCTTCGACATAGTTCTTCTTGAAAACTTGTGGAATCATTGCTCATTATGAACTTGGTGATAGGTGGCTTTGGGTCTTCATTGGAGATATTTCTCTTGTCATAATTCTTCTAGGTTTCAAGACTTGTAAACAATCCTTCGATCTTGGCAATGGTAATCTGATAGCTTCTGTAACTGATTGAACATTCTTCAGCTTGTCCTTCCGTAGGTGAAGCATTGGTCCGGCTAGACTAATTGATCCTTCAAGTTTGAACATTATGGTAGGTGTAGTGAAGGTCTTCAATCTTCGTCTTCCTTGTGAATGAAGGTCTTCAAATCTTCAATCTTGACACAATCATTGTCTACTACCCCCTTAAAAGTAGTTTTCCATGGGGTTCAATTGGATAATAGATCTCCAAACGGGTTGTTGCAACTTCGTTCATCTCAAGGTGACCTCCAGGGTTTATAGAGAAGAGGGAAAGAGTTTAAGAGGAGTAAAAGAATCCTACATAAGGAGGAGATACCCCAGAAGATAAACAAAAGATAACACCAAGATAACCGTAAAGCTATTCAAATAAAACTCCAAGCAACTCATTTTCGCAAATAGGGTTTTAGTATCACTGCATAGGAAAACACCAAAAATATGCAGACAATACTCACACAAGAAAGGTTTTGCGTCTACAAACTACGATTTCTATCACTACAGGGGTGTTAACCAACCTAATCCTACATGGTTGGTCACAATAATTCTTTGGGAAAATCTTTGATGTTGACGATTGGAGCATGATCAACGATTGTTGCCTTCTTGAGGTCTCAAAGTGTCTTGTCTTGGGAAAATGTTGCTACTCAGAGCTTCAGGGGTTGAAGTTTGAAACTCTTGGCATGTCTTGAGAAACTTCTGACTTTTCAACACCAAGGGCTGGAAAGGGTGTCATACTATAAGAACAAGGTAGAGAAGTAGATTTCAAAATTTTCTTGAATAAGATAAGTCAAGAAGAGAAATAGTGAAGGAGAAGACTACGAGAATATTTTTTTAACAATAGTTTTTCTTATGAAAATAGTCTCTAAGGCTTTTCATTTCTAACTAAGGCCGTGCGACTAAGTCGACATCGGCTCTGATACCACTTCTGTGAGAACCTGGAATTAACTTCCAGATCCTCCTGTGTATATTTGTCAACCCCAGGATCATTGTTGACAACACAGTGAAATGATATCATTGCAGAATACGTAAAAGCATTACAAGTAGTATATTTATCACAAGACATACCTAGTGAGATGTCTCATGACATTTACAATCAGAAAACAGCGGAAAGTAAAATGCGTAGTGACTCCATCGCAGCCACAGGCAGTCGATGTAGTCCACGTGACCTCACTCCTACGGATCGCCATAGTAGTCGTAGTCATCACCTTCATCTTCATGGAACTTTGTTGTCAACAAAATTATTGCCATGAGTACATTACGTACTCAACATGCCTCCCTCGGGGAAGGACCTAATAGCTACATGTGGCTTCAAAGGAAGGTTGTATGGCTCATTTGCATAAAAGCTAATCTAGTTTGAAAAATATAGCAGTTGGATAAAAGCAGTTTTTGATGAAAACAAGTTTTATCTCCAGAATAACTTTCATCAAAGTGAGGATCCTCGATCAACTCACACTCTTCATAGGTTCCAAGAATAGGGGTAAAGAGGGAATGTATATGTTTGGATGCTATTGATGACCATTATAAATATTTAGATTATGTCTAATTATTTATTTGTGGTTGACTTTACCTTCGTCATGCCATGTTATGATTATGTAGTTATAATGCATAGGATGGTTTAATTTCATGTGTGTTTGTTGTATAGTAGTTTTCTATATAGTTAGTCGAGATGCATAGTGGGAACTACTTGTGGTCAATAGCATAGTTCATATTGGGACGTTAGTCTTGTTGGAAAGCCTCGGTTACCCATCATCAACCTAAACCCTGTCAATTCATTGAGTCCTCTACTTACCTTCCAATCAATCTATCTCCTTTTGGAATCTCCATCTGATCAATTTCTTGCTATCCATCCACCCTTAATTTGTTTTGGATGTTATTTGGATTACTTTTGTTTTAGTATTTATTGTTTGTCTTTTGCTATCGTTACGACGAGTAGGGAGTGACGAGGTTGGACAAGGACAGAAACAGGTTACCGAAGAAGGACTCAACAACGAAGGCATGCCTCCTTCTTTGATCATACTTATCCTATGGTTTACAAAATTGCATTGAGTTTTATTGGTTACTATATGCATGCTATTTTAATTCTTGTAGCTAGCATGTTGATTGACACATTACCTTGATCCGCCTGTCGCCTATTCAATTGACACCTGAGTAGAATATAGTATTCTGGTAGAGTAGAAATGCTTAGCCATGCTTATTACCCTATAGGTGCTTTGTTGAATGACCTCTGAGTCATTGACACTTGAAACTTATCGCCGAGTTAGGCTGATTGGCCCTTGTTGATCTCCTCTACTCTCTTCTACTCTGGGTGAAACTTACCATCTGAATACTGGCGCGGGCGATAGCTGAATCAAGCATTGAAGGAGCGATTGGCTGCCCTTCATAGGTTGAAGGGGGCAATCAGTCGTTCGTGCCGCTTAAGGCCTAATAAGTCTTGGATTTGAAGATTGTGATAACAGTACAACCACATGCTATATGGGCACTGGCTTGGTCAAGTAAGCTAGTCAGCCTTAGGTGTCGATGTCACCGTATCGCAGATGGGATAGCTGCCCTGCGGGGAGTATCCTCGGCACAGATGGGGGGGGGCGGTTTGAGGACGTACTCTCAGTTCCGTGCGCCAGACCCGGTGGGCATGTCACATCTTTGGGGGATCTAGTCCAAAGACCTCGTCACAATCTCCCTGCCGGTATACCAGATGGTGTACTATGCTAGCGACGGCTAGTGGCAACAAGTCAGGATTGTGTCATGTGGGTAAAGTGTACAACCTCTGCAGAGTGTAAAACTATTCGAATAGCTGTGTCCACGGTCAAGGACAGCACATGAATCTTTCTTGACATACAAGACCTGTCTTGCTTATTCCCTCTTTACCCCTATTCTTGGAACCTATGAAGAGTGTGAGTTGATCGAGGATCCTCACTTTGATGAAAGTTATTCTGGAGATAAAACTTGTTTTCATCAAAAACTGCTTTTATCCAACTGCTATATTTTTCAAACTAAATTAGCTTTTATGCAAATGAGCCATACAACCTTCCTTTGAAGCCACATGTAGCTATTAGGTCCTTCCCCGAGGGAGGCATGTTGAGTACGTAATGTACTCATGGCAATAATTTTGTTGACAACAGAGTTCCATGAAGATGAAGGTGATGACTACGACTACTATGGCGATCCGTAGGAGTGAGGTCACGTGGACTACATCGACTGCCTGTGGCTGCGATGGAGTCACTACGCATTTTACTTTCCGCTGTTTTCTGATTGTAAATGTCATGAGACATCTCACTAGGTATGTCTTGTGATAAATATACTACTTGTAATGCTTTTACGTATTCTGCAATGATATCATTTCACTGTGTTGTCAACAATGATCCTGGGGTTGACAAATATACACAGGAGGATCTGGAAGTTAATTCCAGGTTCTCACAGTATGAAAGCTGAAGATGTTAAGAATTTACCTCCTGTTGAAGAAATACATGGCCTTAATTCATCACTTATTGAAGAAACACACGGTCTTGATAACCCGACACAGGTAGTAAAGGTAAATTCTCTCTATAGACATGATAAAGCTGAAATCCCTCCCGCTAAGTTTGCTAGCCAATGTTTGGATGAATTTGATAACTTTATGGTTAAGCAAGAAGATTTTAATGGTTATGTTGGTAGACAATTGAAACATAACGCTTACATGATTGAACACTTGAGTGATTATATGGCTAGTGTTAAAGGTGAACTTAATCTTATTAGTAAACATGCTTCTATGGTTACCACTCAAGTAGAACAAGTACTTCAAGCTCAGAATGATTTTCTCAGTGAATTAAATAATAAGAAAAATGATAGTGTTGTTAGAGTTATGACTAGAGGTGGTAAAATTACTCAGGAGCCTTTGTATCCTGAGGGCTACCCTAAGGGAATTGAGCAAGATTCTCAAAGAACTACTATAGATGCATCTAGTCCTTCTAAAAGGAAGAGAAAGAAAAATGATAGGACTTTGCATGCTTCTAGTGAACCTGTTATTGACACACCTAAGAATCCCAATGATATTTCTATCTCCGATGCTGAAACACAATCTGGTAATGAACATGAACCTAGTGATAATGTTAATGATGATGTTCATGTTGATGCTCAACCTAGCAATAATAATGGTGTAGAAATTGAACCTGCTGTTGATCTTGATAACTCACAATCAAAGAATCAACGCTATGATAAGAGACTTTGTTGCTAGGAAGCACGGTAAAGAAAGAGAACCATGGGTCTAGAAACCCATGCCTTTTCCTCCTAAACCATCCAAGAAAAAGGATGATGAGGATTTTGAGCACTTTGCTGAAATGATTAGACCTATCTTTTTACGTATGCGTTTGACTGATATGCTTAAAATGAATCCTTATGCTAAGTATATGAAGGATATTGTCACAAATAAGAGAAAGATACCGGAAGCTGAAATTTCCACCATGCTTGCTAATTATACTTTAAAGGGTGGAATACCAAAGAAACTCGGAGATCCAGGAGTACCAACTATACCATGCTCCATTAAAAGAAACTATGTTAAAACTGCTTTATGTGATCTTGGAGCCGGTGTTAGTGGTATGCCTCTCTCTTTATATCGTAGACTTGATTTGAATAAGTTGACACCTACTGAAATATCTTTGCAAATGGCTGATAAATCAACTGCTATACCTGTTGGTATTTGTGAGGATGTGCCTGTTGTGGTTGCATACGTTACTATTTTAATGGACTTTGTTATTCTTGATATTCCCGAGGACGATAGTATGTCTATTATTCTTGGAAGACCCTTTTTAAATATTTTAGGGGCTATTATTGACTGCACCAAAGGCAATTTCACTTTTCATGTTAATGGTAATGAGCATACAGTACACTTTCTGAGGAAACAACCTCAAGTCCACGGTAATAATTCTATTGGAAAAATTTCAACAATCACTATTGGAGGTTTTGAATTTCCTCTTCCTACTGTCAAGAAGAAATATGATATTCTTATTGTTGGGGACATGCATATCCCCGTTGAGGTAACCTAGTGTTATTCAAAAATCCTCCAGTTTCATGTTACTCGAAATGATTTTGTTAACAAGACCTGATCAACCTTGTTAGTGGATTTATTTTGATGAGCATGTGATGGATGAATTTAGGAAACACAACTCTCTATACCCTCTTTTTAATTTCGGTTATTTATATTAAATAAAGCAAAATAGTATTTTTCTGTCTGTTTTCTGAATTATCCATGCAATAAAAAATACCCCGAAAATAAAAGTTCTCCAAATGCCCTGAAAATTAAATATGATCTTTCTAGAATATCTGGCACTGAGAACACACCAGGGGGAGCAAGCACCTGGCCACGAGGGTCCAGGGTGCGCCCACCCCCTGGGCGCGCCCCCTGCCTCGTGGGCCCATGGTGGCTCCCCTCCACTTATTCCAGCCACCACACACTCCTTCTTCCTCCCAAAAAAATCACCAACCAGCTCAAGCACGAGTTCTAGCTCATCTTGCTGCCATTTTCGATCTTCTAGCTCAAAACTCCATTCACAAAACTGCTTTGGGGGATTGTTCTTTGGTATGTGACTCCTCCAATGGTCCAATTAGTTTTTGTTCTAATGCTTTATTCATTGAAAATTTTTGCTGCTTAGGTGACCTTGTTCTTGAGCTTGCATGTCAAATTTATGTGGTCAAAAGTGTTTTAATGCATGATATTGCCTCTAGGCACTTGTAGGAGTAGTTGCTATCAATATTGTTGAGTTTGGTTCACTTTTATTTTCAGTTACTAAGAATTTCAGAAATTTTTCAGAGGAATAAATATGTTTAGGAAAATGTACCAAGGTGATTCTTGAAGGAAGAAAGGACCCAGACCCGTAATACGCGATGCAGACGATGAACCGTCAAGGGATGCTCAAGTGCGGCCTTCTGAATGGCCGTCAGAGGACTTCATGGTTCGAGCAGGAGTCAAGGAGGAATTTGAAGCATATGTGCGTAATGCCGATCTTGAGAGCTTCGAGGTAGATAAGTGCCGTCAATACCTCTATTTAACTGATTCATTTGTGAGAAGGTTCAAATTTTCATCCTCGTGCAATTCACAAACTATCCTGTTTGATCTTTATGATAAATCTTATACCATGGATTTAGAGGATTTTAATACTGCCTGCAAACTCCCACGATGGGGTAGTGCTAGTGAACCTAGCAAATCTGAGCTTAGAAATTTTCTTGCTAGTATTACAGTGGGGGAATCTAGAGATATAACACAAGCCACCATAGGGAGCATTCATTTTCCCGCTATACATTATTTTGCTCTCTTCATAGGAAGGTGCATAAACAGTAAAGATGAAGCATGTCACATGTGTGTACCTGATCTTAGTGTTCTCAGGAGCGCTGTTTTAGGAGATAAACAATACAACTTGGGGGCTATTGTTGCACGTAGGTTGCATAATAATTGTATTCATGGAGATTTCTTTGGTGGAATTTATGCAACTCGTATAGCTAACTTTCTTGAGATACCCATACATGGAGATGATATTGAGTTGCCTCCTTCTTATCTAGATTATGATGCTATGGTTCGTCATCAGTTTGTTGACAGGAACGATCAGTTCCTCCAATACCGACTAATCTTTGACAGACGACGCACCTATCACGTCGCTCTCCCTGCTCCCGCTTTCTTTGACTTTCAAGCAAAGGGGAGATATTTTATAACCAGGGACGAGGCAACTAAGTACGAAAGAAGGGCGGAGGCAGCCCGCCTCCAAGCTGCAGCTCATCAGGCAATTGCCGCTGCATCTCAGTACGACCCCGATTACAACTTTGGATATCCGCCAGGCCAGCCTTGGTCATAGACCAACTGGCCTAAGCTTGGGGGAGTACGTATTTCTCACCGGCATTACATTTATGTTCACACACTCATTCTAGTTGTCGGTGCTCATACTTTTTCATTGTATCATCCATGCTAGTTTATTTCCCTTTTTATGCTTTCTTCTTGTGTGTTTGATAAACCTTAGGAAAAACAAAAAAATTAGTTGTAGCTTTAGTTAGTTTACTTTCCATGCCTGTAGTAATAATTAAAAAGAAAACCCAAAAAGATTTCTCGTTCTTCTTTTGCTTTTTAGGAGCTTTCCCGTGTAAATAGTTTTGTTTCTTTTCTTTGGGGGTCGAGAGGAGAAAGACCATAATGAAGATGTTGAGTGGCTCTCATATGCATTATTGTTGATCTAACAAAGAGCCCATATTACCTTGTATTCTCTCTTGAATTGAATGCTTGCAGATTCTAGCTTAGTCCAATGCACATGCACTATTATTATTATCCACACTATTCGGCCGTGCAAGTGAAAGGCAATAATGATGATTATATGATGAACTTATTGAGGTGAGAAAAGCTGGTATGAAGTCGAACTCTCTCTTGTTTTTGTAAATATGATTAGTTCATCATTCCTGATTCAGCCTATTATGAAAGAAACACATTTGCAATGACAGTTAGAGATTGCAGTTGCTTATGCCGTGCTTAATCAGCTAGGAGCTTATAATGGTTTACCTTGCGTGCCAACATGCTATTAAAATGGTTGTGATGTGGTATGATAGGGTGGTATCCTATTTCGAATGATTCGAGTGGCTTGACTTGGCACATGTTCACGCATGTAGTTGAAACAAAATCAACATAGCCTCTACGATATTTGTGTTCATGGTGCATTATATCCTACTCATGATTGCATTCAGTGTTGATTAATCTTAATGCATGTTCATGACTATTGTCGCTCTCTAGCTGGTCGCTTCCCAGTCTATTTCTAGCCTTCGCTTGTACTAAGCGGGAATACTGCTTGTGCATCCAATTCCATAAACCCCAAAGTTGTTCCATATGAGTCCACCATACCTACCTATATACGGTATCTACCTGCCGTTCCAAGTAAATTTGTATGTGCCAAACTCTAAACCTTCAAATAAACATTCTGTTTTGTATGCTCGAATAGCTCATGTATCAACTACGGTTGTCTGTATCTTCCATGCTAGGCGGGTTATTCTCAAGAGGAGTGGACTCCGCTCCTCACTCACGAGAAAATGGCTGGTCACCGGGATGCCCAGTCCCATGCATTATGCAAATCAAATCAAAATAACTGCAAACAAAACTCCCTGGGGACTCTTTTTAGTTAGAGGCACTCGTTGTTTCGAGCAAGCCATGGATTGATGCTTGTCGGTGGAGGGGGAGTATAAACGGAGATTATTTTTGGAATATATAAAAAATACTAGAAGAAAGATCCACGCCAGGGGGCCCACACCCTGTCCACGAGGGTGGGGGCGTGCCCCCGGCCTCGTGGGCCCCCTGACGCTCCACCGACCTCAACTCCAACTCCATATATTCGTGTTCGGGGAGAAAAAAAATCAAAGAGATGGATTCATCGCATTTTATGATATGGAGCCGCCACCAAGCCCTAAACTCTCTTGGGAGGGCTGATCTGGAGTGCGTTCGGGGCTCCGAAGAGGGGAATTCGTCGCCATCGTCATCATTAACCTTCCTCCATCACCAATTTCATGATGCTCACCGCCGTGCGTGAGTAATTCCATCGTAGGCTTGCTGGACGGTGATGGGTTGAATGAGATTTATCATGTAATCGAGTTAGTTTTGTTAGGGTTTGATCCCTAGTATCCACTATGTTCTGAGATTGATGTTGCTATGACTTTGCTATGCTTAATGCTTGTCACTAGGGCCCGAGTGCCATGATTTCAGATCTGAACCTATTATGTTTTCATCAATATATGAGAGTTCTTGATCCTATCTTGCAAGTCTATAGTCACCTATTATGTGTTATGATCCGTTAACCCCGAAGTGACAATAATCGGGATATTTACCGGTGATGACCGTAGTTTGAGGAGTTCATGTATTCACTGTGTGTTAATGCTTTGGTCCGGTACTCTATTAAAAAGAGGCCTTAATATCCCTTAGTTTCCAATAGGACCCCGCTGCCATGGGAGGGTAGGACAAAAGATGTCATGCAAGTTCTTTTCCATAAGCATGTATGATTATATTCGTAATACATGCCTACATTACATTGATGAACTGGAGCTAGTTCTGTGTCACCCTATGTTATGACCGTTACATGATCGATCGCATCAGGCATAATTCTCCATCACCGATCCAATGCGTATGAGCTTTTCATATATTGTTCTTCGCTTATTTACTTTTCCGCTGATACTGTTACAATCACTACAAAACCCAAAAATATTACTTTTGCTACCGTTACCACTACTATCATATTACTTTGCTACTAAATACCTTGCTGCAGATATTAAGTTTCCAGGTGTGGTTGAATTGACAACTCAGCTGCTAATACTTGAGAATATTCTTTCGCTCCCCTTGTGTCGAATCAATAAATTTGGGTTGAATACTCTACCCTTGAAAACTATTGCGATCCCCTATACTTGTGGGTTATCATCCATCCACATCACGGAGTTGTTGCTTGCCGGGGAGAAGTACAAGGTGGTCAGGTTCGGCCTCGAGTACACCCGCGCTCGTGCCGGGTCTCGTCCCAAACTCGTCGTCGCCCAGATGTGCGTGCGCCACCACGTCCTCGTCTACCACTATTGCCTGGCCACAAGGCCTTGCGAGCGTTTCGCCAGGTTTGTCAACAGCCCCCACTACATGTTCGCTATGGTGGACATCACCAACAATGTAAAGGCGCTCAAGAATTCGGGCATTGCCTGCCAGAATCTTGTTGATATCCAGTGCCAATACAAGATCAGGGGCAGCAAGGAGCATGAGAAGGACTCATTGGTTCACCTCGCCGAGGCCATCATCGACCCCTACTACAGAGACATGAAGGATTCGTGCAACAAGGACTAGCTTTCCTGGCACTCAGCCTGGATGGAGAAACTCGACAAAGCTCACGTCGTGTACGCGGCCAAGGAGGCGTACACGAGCTACGACATGTACACGCAGATCGTTGACATGAGGAAGTCCCTCCTTCCCCAAAACGGCTAGGGATCCAGCCGGAAGCAGAGCAATGGCAAGCGTCGTTGCAACAATAAGTAGATGATTAGATCCTCGTTTCTCCTACTTTAGTATGCATGTAATTGCTTTCTTTGGTGTGTGGAAATGTTATGTGTGTAGTTACTTGTGTAATTGTATGCTTAATTTGGTTATGCAATGTTGTCTTTTTAAGTATATATGTTGATGCTGTAGACAGAGCGTAGATGTTGTGCGGACAAAGAAAATCACATCGCACACAGACTAAACAATGGAACCCGTCGGTGATGTTTTCATCAATCACTCACAATTGTATACTAGCAATCGTTTGCTCACAACACACACGACTTGTTAGCAGTTATCGTGTGTGTTGTTATTGGTCTTCGCACACGTCTCCTATTACAGACCTGTTTGCCTCGTATCACACACATCTTGTTCATTTGAACAGTTTCTGTTCTCATGTCTGAGCGCAAACAGTTCATCCGACTGAACCGCATGCCGTATATTGCACACACCTTTGATCTGGCTAACCGTTTCTTTTGTGTTGCCTAATCACAAATAGTTCATCCGAGTGAACCCTATGTTGTGTATCGCACATGCCTCCATCTGGCTGCCCGTTTCTTTTGTTCCTGCTCATCGCAAACAATTCATTGAACTGAACCGTATGCCCTTCATCCCACATGCAACTAAAACCTGAACCGTGTTTGATGCATCCATCATCACAAATGTTTTACACATTTCTGACAGTTTTCATACAGCACCGTTTGCGATTATGGCATCGCACACAGTTTCTTGAAGGGTCTCTAATCGTAGTGTCACGTTAGCAGCATCCTGCAGTAGTGCAAGATCGGATCTAGAACATAGATATAATGGTGATAATATAAATGGTTTAGATCTGAAATCATGGCACCCGGGCCCAAAGTGACAAGTATTAAGCATGGCAAAGTCATAGCAACATCAATCTCAGAACATAGTGGATACTAGGGATTAAGCCCTAAGAAAACTAACTAGATTACATGATGAATCTCATCCAACTCCTCACCGACCAGCGAGCCTACGAAAGAATTACTCACTCCCGGTGGGGAGCATCATGGAATTGGCGATGGGGAAGGGTGGGTGATGACGAAGATCGAAGATCCCCCTCTCCGGAGCCCCAAACAGACTCCAAATCTAGCGTCTCGATGAAGAACAGGAGACGGCGGCGGCTCCATCTCGTGGAACGCAATAATTCTTTCTCCCTGAATTTTTTCTAGAAAAATAGGATTTTATAGCATCGGTTTCAGGGTCTGCGGGGCCACCAGGTGGGGACAACCCACATGGGCGCGCCTAGAGGGGCGCGCGTCCTGGTGGGTTGTGCCCACCCAGGTGCCCCCCTCTGGTGGTTCTTAGCTCCAGAAATTCTCATTTATTATATAAAAAATCCTCACAAAGTTTCGTTCCATTCTGAGAACTTTTATTTCTGCACAAAAAACAACACCATGGTAGTTCTACTGAAAACAGCATTAGTCCGGGTTAGTTTCATTCAAATCATGCAAATTAGAGTCCAAAAGAAGAGGAAAAGTGTTAGGAAAAGTAGATACGACGGAGACGTATCAACTCCCCCAAGGTTAAACCTCAAGCAATTCAGTTGATAAACTGAAAGTGAAAAGAAAAACTTTTACGAACTCTTTTGCTCTTGTTTGCATAAATAAGGTTAAACAACACCCAGGTTTTCAGCCAATAATATAACTAACCATGCTGACAATAACTCTTAAAAATTATATTAACTCATACCAATGACATAATCAACTAGCAAGCAATAATAAAATATCTCAAACAACAACACGTTATCAAAACAACCATGATATAATATGATAATAGTGGTATCTCGCTAGCCCTTTCTGAGACCGCAAAACATAAATGTAGAGCACCTCCAAAGTTCAAGCAGCGACTAAACATTGTAATTCATGGTAGACAAGATCCAGTCATGATGCACCCAACATTAGCTACACAAAATGCATCAGCATGACAACAGTGCTCTCAGGTTCTAGCACTTATTTTAGAAGGTGATGACATGACATAAAAGTAAATAGATAGTCCCTTCACAGAGGGAAGCATTGATTTGCAGAGGTGCCAGAGCTCAAGTTTTTAAAGCAGGGGTAAATGAAATTTTGATAAATCCACCCTTCTTGTTTACTTCACGACCATCAGTTATCTATATCTTCCATGTTAAACAAGCAAGTGGCGGTTCCCAAGCGATAAAGTAAAGGTTATGACTCCATAGGAGTTTTTGTTTGATTATTTGAAAGATCAATTCTGTTTGTAGTTTGGGACTGGGCATCCCTATTACCGCCCTTTTCTCGTGCAGTGGTGAGTGAATGAACACTCATCCTGAGAATAACCCGCTTAGCACGGAAGATACTGACTACCTCCTGTTGCTCCATGAACGATCCAGGCAAACAAAAGGATATTTTTTGAAGCTTTTAGAGGTGGCACATGCAAGTTTACTTAGGACGGCAGGGTAATACCGCATATAGGTAGGTATGGTGGACTCATCTGGAATAACTTGGGTTCAAGGTTTTTGATGCACAAGCAGAATTCCCACTTAGTACAGGCGAAGGCTAGCAAATAGGTTGAGAAGCGGCCAACTAGAGAGCAACAATGGTCATGAACATGCATTATGCATAAGTAAGATTGGACACTAGCATGAGTAGGATATGAACACCATGAACATAAATATCATAGAGGCTATGTTGGTTTTGATTCAACTACATGCATGAACATGTGCCAAATCAAGCCACTCAAACATTTAGAGGAGTATACCATATCATCATACTACATCACAATCATTTTAATGCAATGTTGACATCCAAGATAAATCTTTATCCACTCCTAGCTACTTATGCATGTCATGAGAAACTATAATCTCTAATTGTCATTGCAAACATGTTTAATCATAATGAGCTAAATCATGGATACTATGTTAAACATATTTACAAAAACAGAACAAGTCGAGTTCATACCCGTTTCTCCCGGCCACGACCAGTTCATCAAATATCATTATTATTGCCTTTCACTTGCACGACCGAACGGTATGAAAATAATAATAGTGCAAGAGTGACGTGGACTAAGCTGGAATCTGCAAACATTTTATTCAACAGGCGAAGACAAGGTAAAATGGGCTCTTTGTTAGATCAATAATAATGCATATGAGAGCCACTCAACATTTTTATCGTGGACTTCTCCTTGGTACAACTCAATAAAAAGAAAAGAAATTCAGAGAAACACACTGAAATATTTTTGGAGTTTTTGGTTTTCTTGAACAAGCAAATAAATGGAAAAAGCAAAAACAAGAAAAAATATTTACATGGGAAAGCTCCCAACAAGCAAAAGAAGAACAAGGAAATCTTTTTGGGTTTTGTTTTTAGTGCTACAGCTAACTACTCTAGAAAGAGAAATAAAAAAGAAGCAGGAAATATTTTTGGATTTTCTCAAAGTTTTTCAAACGGAAGAAGTAAGCGAGAGAATAAATTTAACATGGATAGTTCAATGAAAAAGTGTGGACACCGACAAATGAAATGTGTGAACATGAATGTAAAGTCGGTGGAAATACGTATTCCCCCAATCTTAGGCTTTTGGCCTAACTTGGTAATCAATCAGTAGTCGAAGAAACCGTGGGGTCCCATGTCGAAATGTTGAGGAGCGGGCACCTGTGGATCCCACTGCTGAGGCTCAGCCTGTGCTGCATCTAGGTTGTTCCGGTAGGCGATGATGTCCGTAGGCATAATCTTGTATCCACCCCTGCAATAAACTAGTGGTGTTCCATGGCTGCTCGGTCTAGGTGAACCTTGGGTGAAGGAAAATCATGCTGGCGTATCTGAATGTTAAAGCGATTAGCCAAGCGAGTAGCGTAAATACCACCATGTATTTTTCCCTTGGATTTATTAATATGGAGGCGGCATGCCACAATAGCTCCCAAGCTATAAGTGATGTCTCCTTAGAGTGCACGACGTAAAACAGCAAGGTTTGGGGCATTGAGTGCACCCACCTTCTCTCTAGCAAGCAATCACTTTGCAATGAAAAGAGCAAAATAATGAACGACATGAAAATGCAAGCTAGTAGCGGTGGCACTTGACACCCCTCTCTCATCCCATATATTCAGAGTACGATAAAAGCCTTCAAAGTCTGCAGGCCTAGGCTCTGCTAAACTCCCATCAGAAGGAATCAAGCATATATCACAAAATTCAGTAAGCGGTATCTGATGGGGCTCAGCGTATAAATTAAGCTACACTTCAGGGGGATTATTCCTAGGAAGGAAAGTAAAACTTTGCACAAATGAGTTTGTGAGGAGATGATATTGTTCACATTCAGCTGCGATGAAATCGGTGAGGCCGGCATTAGCAGCATATTGTGTAAACTCCTGAAGGATTCCCGCCCCTTCCATGAAAGGGTTATGCGGCCATTCGCACGGCCCTAGCTCTGCCATCCTCCGGGTATGGAGATCGCTGTCACATGACTTCACAATCACTCCCTTGGAGTTCTTCTTGGAAGCAAACTTCATAAAGATACTCATGTTTTTCCTATGAACAAAAATTCTGAAAATTTTAGTCCATAAAATTTTCTCAACAAAACTTTACAAGATTGGTAGCAACTACTCATAGGGATGCATAGAGGCCATAGAAAGCATTCAAACTACTTAAAACTCTAAGAATTAAACATGCAATCTCATCTACAGCAGCACCAAGAGTAGCTAATTATTCAAAATATAAACCACTAAAGCAGAAACTAATTGGACAAATGGAGGAGTCACATACTAAGCAACAATCCCCCGAAAGAGTTTCGAAAACGGAGCTTCGAGCAAAGAGATCGAAATCCACGTGGTTGAGAGCAAGAACACGAGAGAGAGAGAGAGAGAGAGAGAGAGAGAGAAATGGTGATTTTTTTCTGGAGGTAGGTGGTGATGTGGGATGAAAGAGATAAGTGAGGGGCCCCACATGGGGACCACAACCCGCCAGGGCGCGCCTGGGGGTCCTGGCGCACCCAGGTGGGTTGTTCCCACCTGGTGCACTTCCCTCTGATGTTATTTGCACCAAAATTTCTTAAATATTCAGAAAAAATCGTATTAAATTTTTAGAGCATTCTGGGAACTTTTATTTTTGGGTCATTTTTTATTCCAAGAGGAAATTCAGAAAACATGCAACACATGGCACTTTATTTTATTTAACTAATAAAAATGGAAAACAAAAGGTAGGGACAGAAGGTAGTGCCTACTAAATTCATCAACTTCATACCTTTGAAAAATGATATATTAATAAGGTTGATCAAGTCTTATTAACAACCACTTTTGATTAACATGAAACCGAAGAACTTTCATAAATCACTAAGTTACCTCAATGGGGATATGAATGTCCCCAACAATAAGCATTTCATATTTCTTTTTGACAGTAGGTAGAGGTAGTCGAAAACTTCCAATAATGATTGTCAGAGATTTTTCAATAACATGAATACCATTCACTTGGAATTGTTTCTTCGAAAAGTGCACAGTATGCTCATTAACATTGATATGAAAAGTGACCTTTCTTTTATTGCAATCAATAACAGCCCCTGCAGTATTCAAGAAGGGTCTACCAAGGATAATCGACATGTTGTTGTCCTCGGGCATCTCAAGTATAACAAAGTCAGTCAAAATAGTAACATTAGCAACAACAACGGGCACATACTCACAAATACCGATAGGTATGGCAGTAGATTTGTCACCTATTTGTAAAGATATTTTAGTAGGTGTGAGTTTATCCAAATCAAGTCTTTTATATAGAGAGAAAGGAATAACACTAACACCAACTCCCAAATCACATAAAACAGTTTTCACATAATTTCTTTTGATGGAGCAAGGTATAGTTGGTATTCCCGGATCTCCAAGTTTCTTAGGTACTCCATCTTTAAAAGTATAATTAGCAAGCATGGTGGATATTTCAGCTTCCGGTATTTTTCTCTTATTGGTGATGATGTATTTCATGTACTTTGCATAAGGAGGCATTTTAAGGATATCAGTCAAGCGAGTATGCAAAAAGACTGGCCTCAGCATTTCAGCAAAGCGTTCAAATTCTTCATCATCTTTCTTTTTAGTTGACTTAGGTGGAAATGGCATAGGTTTTTGAACCCACGGTTCTCTTTCTTTACCATGTTTTATAGAAACAAAGTCTCTTTTATCATATCTTTTATTCTTGGGTTGTGGGTTATCAAGATCAACTGCTAGTTCCATCTCAACATCATTGTCTGGTTCTTTATTATTTGTTTGAGTGTCTTCATGAACCTCATCATTGTATTGTAGCGACCAGACCTCGGACAGTCTGATCTCTGTGCTTTAGTGTCATCCCTGGATCAGTAATGCTAACACGCACAATACTTGAAGGATTTATAACAGAGTAGCAATCACACACTTATTACATCGAATGTCTCAAAAGAGAACTTATTACAATAAATATGGCATAAGGCCATCTAATAACGATAACAGCGGAAGGCTTGGAAGATAAGTGAGACCATCAACTCCAACGGCATCACTGAGTATAGAACCACGACCTAAAGGCACCTTATTCGTCGTCTAAAAAGTCTGCAACATGAACATTGCAGCCCGAAAATGGGTCAGCACATGGAATATGCAGGCAAAGTAACACATGGAGAGCAATGAAAGAATAAAGCTATACTACATGCATATATGGCTAGTGGAAAGCTCTATGGTTACAGTTTTTGCATAAAGCCAATTTTTCCCTACTGCAAAGGAATAAATTTTTATTTAACTATCATGGTGGTTGTTGAACATTGAGAAGATAGACATCCTCTCAATCCCAATTAAGCATTAAAATTATAACCCAACAATATTAATTAAAGTAACATGATGAGATTCACATGATAATCCAAGTACTAGATAATCAAAACGTCCATAACCGGGGACACAACTAACCATGATTAGTTTATACACTCTGTAGAGGTTTGCGCACTTTCCCCCACAAGACTCGATCTCCTCCATTGGGATTCTCGCACTACATGATGTTTGAGAAACGGATGACCGAGACATAGTCTTTCAGAAGCGCTAGCACCTTACGATCGGGTAGACAGTACCAACCTACGTCCCCTACATCTGCTAGTCTACCACTGTAAGAGTTCGCACGACTTAGTCAACTATGCTAGAGCCCATAGTAGCTTGTGGCTGCACACGGAAGTTTCTAGTATGAAAAATCTCATGATCCCTTTGAGCCTTGGTGACGGTCCATAAAAAATAAGCAATCGCTGGAATACCCAGGTGCCTCAATCCACCCAGATGTGTCTTTAAGTTGCCGCCTTAAATAAACCATTAATTTACCAATCTCACATATGTCGTGGATACACTCACCCAATCCACGTCTACTATCATAGCATGGCATAACAAGCAAACGTAGAAGTAACTCCCAAGGGTTTGATAATAAAACAGGTAATAGGTACTACCTCATCTACTTCCCAAAACCCACATATTAATTAGATCCTAATCATGCAATTGTTTGAGGATTGATCTAATGCAATAAAAACTGGGTAGTGAAGAGGTATGATCAAAGTGTTACTTGCCTTGCTGATGATCCGTGAAACCTAGAGATTCAAAGTAGCAAGCGGCGCACTCCGAGTACTCTATCGCAAACAAACAAGCATATAATAAGTACTCATCTAATGCACGGGTATAACTCAAATAAGAGATCTAACCAGAAAGTTCAACTTAAGAACTCCGGTTTGCAAAAAGAATCAAATCGAACGAAGCAACGAAAGTCAAACGGCGAAAGAAACAAGCTTCGTTTACTAATCTAGATCTAAGTCAAATTTTACAGAAGTAAAAACTTGTTTGAGCTGGTTAAACAGAAAGAGGGTTTCGAGATGAAACTCCAGGCACTTGAATCGTCTGATTCCGATAAACGAGCGAAAAGATAAACTAAAACGAAAATCAGATAAGAAATCGCGACCAGAAATAATCGCAGAAAAATCCGAGAAAAAGAAAAACTGACGAACAGATTAACGACCGAACGTTCGTTAACTGTAACTAAACGGTGAACGCGTTCGTTAGAACGAACGAACGAGCGAACACTCGCTAAATAAAAGAACTAATAAAACTGATCTAATAAAAAAAATAAAAAAACCTAGGGTTTTAAAAAAAAACGAATCGGTTTTTCTTAGTAAACCGGGGCGGTGGCGGGCAGCTACCTCGTCGGGGCTCCGGCGAAGTCCGGCGGCTCCGGCGGGGCTTCGGGCGGTGGCGGGGTGAGGGGGCGTCGGCGGCGGGGCGGGGCGAGGTGAGGCGAGGCGGTGGGGTGGGGTGGCGGGGGCTATTTAAGGAGGGGGCGTCCTGGCTTGGGGGAGGGGGCGCCTCGGGAGGCGTGCTCCTCCCAGACTCGGGCGGCGGCAGCGATTGGGACTCCGGTCCCGATCCGGTGCGGGAGACGGTGGCGCGGACGGGCTGGCCTGGCTCCGCTGGGCTTCGGCCCAGTCGGGCGCGCGGAAGCTTTAAAAAAAATAATTCCATCGAAATTAAGAAAAAATCTAGAAAATAAAATAAAAATCTAAAAATGCCAAAACAAATTTTCACCGTCTAAATAAAATATTTAGAACAATGTGAACATTTTCTTGGCCCTAAAATGCAGTTTTGAAAAACGTGCAATTTTTCCTAAATTCAAATAAAATAGCGAGAAAACTCTGAAATAAAAACCTTACTTGATTTTTTTTCATTAAACCTTCAATATTTCTTTATTTTGGGAAATTCATTTTATTCCCTCTCTCATATTTTTATTATAGAAATAATTGAAGATAAAATAAATAAAATCAATGATCCTATTTTCAAAATTTGAGAGAAACCCAAATATGAAAATAACGAAATCCCCAACTCTCTCCATAGGTCCTTGAGTTGCGTAGAATTTCTGGATCAGGCCAAAAGCAAATAAAATATGATATGTAGTGATGACCTAATGTATAACATTCCAAATTGAAACTTTGGGATGTTACAAACCTACCCCCCTTAAGATGAATCTCGCCCTCGAGATTCGGGTTGGCTAGAAAATAGGTGAGGGTGGTCCTTCAGCAGTTCTTCCTCTCGCTCCCAGGTGGCTTCATCCTCGGTGTGGTGGCTCCAATGAACTTTGCAAAACTTGATAACCTTGCTGCGGGTGACTCGGCTGGCATACTCAAGAATGTTTACTGGTTCTCCTCACAGGTCAAATCACTATCCAGCCGAATTGCTTCCAGCGGCACTGTATCTCTTAGCGGTATGTCCGCCATCTCTGCGTGGCACTTCTTCAATTGAGAGACGTGGAACACGTCGTGAACTCCCGACAATCCATTAGGCAATTCCAACTTATAAGCAACTTCTCCCATGCGTCCCACTACTTTGTAGGGTCCCACAAAGTGTGGCGCTAGCTTTCCCTTAACTCCAAAACGCTTAACTCCTCGAAGTGGAGATACTCGAAGATACACTCGGTCTCCGACTTCGTAAACTGTATCCATGCGTTTAGAATCTGCGTAACTCTTCTGCCTGGACTAGGCTACCTTGAGCCTATCGCGAATCAATTCCACCTTCTGTTTAGACTCCTTAATCAAATCCGGTCCAAACAACTGGCGGTCTCCAACTTCATCCCACGACAATGGGGTCCTGCACCTCCTTCCATACAAGGCTTCGAAAGGGGCCATCTTCAAACTGGATTGATAACTGTTGTTGTAAGAGAACTCTGCATATGGCAAATTGTCGTCCCAGCTAGATCCATAATCTAGCGCACAAGCTCTCAGCATATCCTCCAAAATCTGATTGACTCTCTCGGTCTGTCCATCAGTCTGCGGATGAAAAGTTGTACTGAACTCTAGCCTGGTACCCAAAGTTTCGTGCAACTGATTCCAGAACTTTGAGGTAAACTAGGTTCTTCTATTTGATACAATGCTCCTCGGAACTCCATGCAGACATACGATCCTGGTCATGTATATCTTTGCCAACTTAGCACTGGTGTAAGTGGTCTTTACTGGGATGAAATGAGCTACCTTCGTCAAGCGATCGACTACAACCCATATCAAGTCATAGCCTGAACGGGTTCTTGGTAATCCCGTGATAAAATCCATGCCTAGCTTATCCCACTTCCATTCGGGTATCGGCAATGGTTGTAGCAATCCTGCTGGCTTCTGATGCTCTGCCTTTACTCTCTGACATACATCACAAACTGCTACATACTCCGCAATATCCTTCTTCATTCTGGTCCACCAGAAAGTATCCTTCAAATCCAAATACATCTTGGTATTTCTTGGGTGAATCGAATATGGTGAATCATGGGCCTCCTGCAGAATCAACTTCTTGATCTCCGGGTCGTTAGGCACATAAACACGGTCTTCAAACCATAGGGTATCGTGCTCATCCTCACGAAATCCTTTAACTTTTTCTTTGCTCAACTTCTCCTTTATAGAGGCAACCTCCTTGTCAGTCTTCTGAGCTTCTCTGAGCTTATCCATCAAAGTAGACTGAATCTCCAATGCTGCTACATGGCCTCCCGGAACTATCTCCAAACATAGCTCACGAAGGTTTTCGGCTAACTCCTTCGGTAAATCTCCCATCATTAGTGTGTTGAGATGGCTCTTACGGCTCAGCGCATCGGCTACTACGTTAGCCTTTCCGGGATGATAATGCAATCTCATATCATAATCCTTGATGAGCTCCAACCATCTCCTTTGCCTGAGATTTAGCTCCTTCTGCGTGAAAATATACTTCAAACTCTTGTGATCCGTGTATACTTCACAATGGTTTCCAATGACAAAATGTCTCCAAGTCTTCAATGCATGCACTACGGCTGCTAACTCCAAATCATGCGTGGCATAATTCAACTCATGAGGTTTCAGCTATCGCGAAGCATACGAAACAACTCTTCCCTCCTGCATAAGTACTGCTCCAACTCCTCAATGTGAAGCGTCGCGATACACCTCATAATCCTTGCTCTGATCTGGCAGAATCAACACTGGTGATGTAACCAAACGTTTCTTCAACTCCTGGAAACTGGCCTCACATTCCTCAGTCCATTTGAACTTGGTATCCTTCTTCAACAACTCCGTCATAGGCTTCGCAATTTTTGAGAAATTCTCTATAAATCTCCGGTAGTATCCTGCAAGTCCAAGAAAACTCCGGATCTCTCCAACTGTTGTTGGTGCTTCCCAATTTGTCACAGTGACAACCTTGGTGGGATCTACTGCTATACCTTCTCCGGATATAACGTGTCCAAGGAATCCAACTTCCTTCAACCAAAACTCACATTTGCTGGACTTGGCATATAATTGATGTTCTCTGAGCTTCTCAAGTACCAAACGCAAATGCTCCTTATGCTCCTCTTCATTCTTTGAGTAGACCAAAATATCATCAATGAACACCACGACAAACTTATCCAAAAACTCCATAAACACCTTATTCATCATGTTCATGAAATATGCAGGTGCGTTAGTCGGACCAAATGACATAATGGTATACTCGTACATCCCATACCTGGTGGTAAAAGCCGTCTTAGGTATATCCTGCTCTCGAATTTTCAACTGATGGTATCCTGATCGCAGATCGGTCTTGGAAAATACCTTAGCTCCTTGCAATCGATCAAACAGATCATTGATCATCGGCAGTGGGTACTTGTTCTTGATTGTTACTTCATTCAATCCTCGATAATCAACAACCATCCTTAACGATCCATCCTTCTTCTCCACTAGAAGTATTGGCGATCCCCAAGGCGAAGAACTTGGGCGAATATATCCTTTATCCAGTAATTCTTTAATCTGTTTCTTAATATTCTCCAAATCTTTTGCGGGCATCCTGTATGGTCTCTTAGATATGAGCCCTGTGCCTGGCAAAAGCTCAATCAAAAACTCAATATCTCTATCCAGTGGCATGCCTGGCAACTCCTCTGGAAATACGTCAGGGAAATCCTTCACCACTGGTACTTCCTCCTGCACAACTCCTGATAAGGAATTTACTTGAGTCCTCTTCGGCACATGCCGGGATACATACTTGATCCTTCTTCCTTCTGGCGTCGTAAGCAAAATTGACTTACTGGTGCATTCAATGTTCCCTCCATACTTTGATAACCAACCCATGTGTAATATCACATCCAATCCTTGAGATTCCAATACTATTAGGTCCGAGGGAAATACATAGTTACCAATCCTTAATGGTAACCGATCACACCATAGACTAGCCATATACTCTGCTCCAGGCGAGGTTACTAACATGGGTGACCTAAGGGCTTGGGTTGGCAGTTTATACTTATCCACAAATCCCCTTGAGATGTATGAATGCGATGCACCAGTAACAAAAAGGACGAGTGCAGTAAATGACTTAACCAAAAACTTACCTATTATTGCATCTGGCTGAGCTTCAACCTCCTCCACGTTAACGTGGTTCACCTGTCCCCTATTGAAAGGGTCCGGCTTCTTCCCAGAGCTTACATTGCCATTTCCATTCTGGGCTTCAGGACATTCATTGGCGTAATGTCCAGTCTTCTGGCACTTATAGCAAGTGACTTGGCTCAGGTCTCTCTTGGCTGGTGTTGATGGGTTGGTACGGTTCTAGCCGTTGCTTCCTCCATTCCCATTACCATTCTTGGGGCCATTATGATTGTGCGAGCTACCTCCTCCATGGGTATGCTGAAAATGTCCTCCCAGTTTAGGGGTAAAACGTGGCTTCTACTGAGCTCCAGAATTGTACTTCCCTTGTCCATACTTCCTCTTGCGGTTTTCAATCTGCTGCTGCTTCCCTTCAATCATAAGAGCGCGATCTACCAACTCCTGGTAGTTGTTGAAGCTTGCTACCATCAACTGCATGCTCAACTCATCATTCAGTCCTTCCAGAAACTTCTCCTGCTTAGCTGCATCCGTAGCAACGTCATCTGGGGCATAACGTGCTAGCTTACTAAAGTCATCCACATACTGGCTAACTTTCCGTCCTCCTTGGTGCAAGTTGTGAAACTCATGCTTCTTCATGGCCATAGCTCCTGCTGAAACATGGGTTGTACGGAAAGCCTGCTGAAATTGGTCCCATGTCACTGTGGCTATAGGGTAGGTGACAATGTAATTCTCCCACCATGATGCTGCTGGTCCATCCAACTGATGTGCGGCAAAGCGCACCTTCTTAGCATCAGTACATTCTGTAGTGGTTAACTCCCTTCCAATCTTGCGGAGCCAATCATCTGCTACTATAGGCTCGGTGCTGCTGGGGAACACCGGTGGATTCAGCCTAAGAAAACAGGTTAAGTGATCAACTGGTGGTGGCGGTGGTGGGTTGTTGTTGTTGTTGTTCCCTTGATTCTGATTTTGGACTAGCAACTGCATCAAGGTATTCTGCTGCTGGATTAACTGAGTGAGCTCCGGTGGGAAAGCAAATCCATTGTCACGTCTCGGAGGCATCTAGGGGTTTAGAAAAGATGAGAATATAGAATAGAATGAGGTCTAGAGAGAAAACACTACCCATATGCACATGAGGCAAATGCAAAGAAAATCACTTCACTCAATTCAAACAAGGCATACAACGGTCTATCTATCATTACAAAAGTGCTCGGGCTATACTAGATACATGGGGGAATACTACTACTGTTATGGTGGTCGACTAGAAAAACTGCTCCGATGAAGACTCCATGATATCTGCTCCAGCTTCATCAACATAGTCATCATCGCTATCGTCTGGGTCTGAGTTGGTGTCGTCGATGATGATGTAGTTCTCTGGACAAGTGCAATCTTCATCTTCTCCTCCAGTCGCGGGAAATCCCATGAATACGTTTAGCTTCTTCTTCAGATCATTGTTCTTCTCCACGAGTGTTGCTATTTCCTCCTCATATCCATCACGTGTAGACTTGAGTTCTTCTTCCAGCTCTGTGATCTTGGTCATGGACTTCTTCAGGTCTATCATGTCTGCACACATCTGGTTCTCCTGGCATCGAATATGCTGGTTTAACTCCTGGATGAAAGCTGCAATTGATCTATCCTTCCTGGTGCTGATCATCTCCCATTGCTCATCTCGGTGCCCACAAATCTGGTAGATAGTATCCTTGAGATCCTTGTGGTAGACTTCTCCAATGTGTCCCATAGTGATGGGGGCTAACATGCTCTTTCCTAGACTCCAGGTTGGTGCATCAAAGGAAAACTCTATGGGCTCAGTGACGAGCATGAACGTCCTTCCTGGAACTTGAACTTGAATCATCCAGCGCTCCTCTTCAAGTAAAGTGGCATTGTAGGTTCCGATGAAGCTTGGTACTCCGATGTTCAGGTATTTAGTGACTTTCTTCAAGTGACGTCCAAAGGGTGTATCTTCATCCGGTTGCGTGAACTTGTTCCTTGCATCTGCCATCCTAAAAGAGCAGAAAAGATGAGGAGTCAGAAATGAGAAGAGGGAGTAGTGATCTAGGGCTTTAGCTTAGTGGTCGTGTCCTACAGTCAGCGTGTGCTCTGATACCATCTTGTAGCGACCAGACCTCAAACAGTCTGATCTCTGTGCTTTAGTGTCATCCCTGGATCAGTAATGCTGACATGCACAGTACTTGAAGGATTTATAACAGAGTAACAAATCACACACTTATTACATCGAATGTCTCAAAAGAGAATTATTACAATAAATATGGCATAAGGCCATCTAATAATGATAATAGTGGAAGGCTTGGAAGATAAGTGAGTCCATCAACTCCAACGGCATCACTGAGTATAGAACCACGACCTAAAGGCACCTTATTCTTCGTCTGAAAAGTCTGCAACATGAACGTTGCAGCCCGAAAACGGGCCAGCACATGGAATATGCTGGCAAAGTAACACATGGAGAGCAATGAAAGAATAAAGCTATACTACATGCATATATGGCTGGTGGAAAGCTCTATGGTTACAGTTTTTGCATAAAGCCAATTTTTCCCTACTGCAAAGGAATAAATTTTTATTTAACTATCATGGTGGTTGTTGAACATTGAGAAGATAGACATCCGCTCAATCCCAATTAAGCATTAACATTAAAACCCAACAATATTAATTAAAGTAACATGATGAGATTCACATGATAATCCAAGTACTAGATACTCAAGACGTCCATAACCGGGGACATGGCTAACCATGATTAGTTTATACACTCTGCAGAGGTTTGCACACTTTTCCCCACAAGACTCGATCTCCTCCGTTGGGATTCTCGCACTACATGATGTTTGAGAAACGGATGACCGAGACATAGTCTTTCAGAAGTGCTAGCACCTTACGATCGGGTAGACAATACCAACCTACATCCCCTACATCTGCTAGTCTACCACTGTAAGAGTTCACACGACTTAGTCAACTATGCTAGAGCCCATAGTAGCTTGTGGCTGCACACGTAAGTTTTTAGTATGAAAAATCTCATGATCCCTTTGAGCCTGGGTGGCGGTCCATAAAAAAACAGGTAATCGCTGGAATACCCAGGTGCCTCAATCCACCCAGATGTGTCTTTAAGTTGCCACCTTAATTAAACCATTAATTTACCAATCTCACATATGTCATGGATACACTCACCCAATCCACGTCTACTATCATAGCATGGCATAACAAGCAAACGTAGAAGTAACTCCCAAGGGTTTGATAATAAAACAGGTAATAGGTACTACCTCATCTACTTCCCAAAACCCACATATTAATTAGATCCTAATCAAGCAATTGTTTGAGGATTGATCTAATGCAATAAAAACTGGGTAGTGAAGAGGTATGATCAAAGTGTTACTTGCCTTGCTGATGATCCGCGAAACCTAGAGATTCAAAGTAGCAAGGGGCGCACTCCGGGTACTCTATCACAAACAAACAAGCATACAATAAGTACTCATCTAATACACGGGTAAAACTCAAATAAGAGATCTAACCAGAAAGTTCAACTTAAGAACTCCGGTTTGCAAAAAGAATCAAATCAAACGAAGCAACGAAAGTCAAACGGGGAAAGAAACAAGCTTCGTTTACTAATCTGGATCTAAGTCAAATTTTACAGAAGCAAAAACTTGTTTGAGTTGGTTAAACGGAAAGAGGGTTCGAGACGAAACTCCACGCGCTTGAATCGCCTGATTCCGATAAACGAGCGAAAAGATAAACTAAAACAAAAATCGGATCAGAAATCGCGATCAGAAATAATCGCGGAAAAATCTGAGAAAAAGAAAAACTAACGAACAGATTAATGACCGAACGTTCGTTAACTGTAACTAAACGGTGAACGCGTTCGTTAGAACGAACGAGCGAACGCTCGCTAAATAAAAGAACCAATAAAACCGATCTAATAAAAAAATAAAAAAACCTAGGGTTTAAAAAAACGAATCGGTTTTTCTTAGAAAACCAGGGCGGCGGCGGGCGGCTACCTCGTCGGGGCTCCGGCGAAGTCCGGCGGCTCCGGCGGTGCTTCGGGCGGTGGCGGGGTGAGGCGGCGTCGGCGTGGCAAGCAGCGGCGTGCGCCGGCGAGGCGGCTACGGTGCCGGGGCGAGGCGAGGCGAGGCGGCGGGGTGGGGTGGCGGCGGCTACTTAAAGAGGGGGGCGTCCTGGCTTGGGGGAGGGGGCGCCTCGGGAGGCGTGCTCCTCCCGGACTCGGGCGGCGGCGGCGATCGGGACTCTGGTCCCGATCCGGTGCGGGAGACGGTGGCGCGGGCGGGCCGGCCTGGCTCCGCTGGGTTTCGGCCCAATCAGGCGCGCGGGAGCTTTAAAAAAAACAATTTCGCCGAAACTAAGAAAAATTCTAGAAAATAAAATAAAAATCTAAAAATGCCAAAACAAATTTTCACCGTCTAAATAAAATATTTAGAACAAGGTGAACATTTTCTTGGCCCTAAAATGCAGTTTTGAAAAACGTGCAATTTTTCCTAAATTCAAATAAAATAGCGAGAAAACTCCGAAATAAAAACCTTAGTTGATTTTTTTCATTAAACCTTCAATATTTCTTTATGTTGGGAAAGTCATTTTATTCCCACTCTCATATTTTTATTATAGAAATAATTGAAGATAAAATAAATAAAATCAACGATCCTATTTTCAAAATTTGAGAGAAACCCAAATATGAAAATAACGAAATCCCCAACTCTCTCCGTAGGTCCTTGAGTTGCGTAGAATTTCTGGATCAGGCCAAAAGCAAATAAAATATGACATGTAGTGATGACCTAATGTATAACATTCCAAATTGAAAATTTGGGATGTTACATATATTTTTCATTATAAGAAGGTGAGTGTTCGCTACCAGTTGAGTTTCAACATCAGAGATAGAAACTTCATTATCATTATTAGGAGGTTTTTCTACTTCAGGTCCACTAGAGGCTTGCAAAGTCCTTCATTTTTCTTCTTCTTTTTCTTTTTAGAAGGACTACGTGCATCAGTGGTAACTCTTTGACAGTCTTGTTCAATTCTTTTTGTGTGTCCCTCAGGATAAAGTGGTTCCTGGGTCATCCTACCTCCTGTAGTCATTACTCTAACAGCATGATCATTGATATTATTATTCATTTCATCTAACAACTCTCTTTGAGATTTAGCAACTTGTTCTAACTGGGTTTGAACCATAGAAGCATGCTTCCCCACACCTCTAACATCATTTGAGATTCTAAATAACAAGTCACTCAAGCGAGCAATCATATCGGAATTGTATTTCAATTGTTTCATAACATTTGCATTGAAGTGATCTTGTTTAAACTCATAAAGGCATTGGATAGGGTGCATATTGTGAGGATTATCATTATCATTGAATTTCATTAGAGAATTCACCTCTACCACCTTAAGTGGTGATGGTGTATCAAGCCCGTGTATTTCTTCAATAGGAGGTAAATTTTTGACATCCTCAGCTTTAATACCTTTTTCCTTCATAGATTTCTTTGCCTCTTGCATATCTTCAGGACTGAGATATAAAATACCCCTCTTCTTCGGAGTGGGTTTAGTAGGTGGTTCAGGAGGAGTCCAATCATCATAATTTTTCAATATGTTATTCAATAATTCTTCAGCTTGGCCAATAGTTCATTCCCTGAAAACAAAACCAGCACAACTATCTAGGAAATCCCTAGAAGCATCGGTTAGTCCATTATAGAAGATATGAAGTATTTCATTTTTCTCAAGAGGATGATCTGGCAAAGCATTAAGCAATTGGACAAGCCTCCCCCAAGCTTGTGGGAGACACTCATCTTCAATTTGCACAAAGTTAAATATTTCCTGCAAGGCAGCTTGTTTCTTATGAGCAGGAAAATATTTTTCAGATAAGTAATAAATCAGATCCTGGGGACTACGCACACAACCAGGAGCAAGAGTATTGTACCAAGCTTTAGCATGACCCTTCAATGAGAATGGAAATAATTTGAGGATATAGTAATAGAGAATTTTCTCATCATGAAAAAAAGGTGGCTATGTCATTCAACTTAGTAAGATGTGCCACAACAGTATTAGTTTCATAACCATGAACATGATCAGATTCAACCAAAGTACTTAACTCTGGGTCGACAGAGAATTCATAACCCTTATCATCAACAAAGATAGGTGAAGTAGAAAACTTAGGATCACATTTCATTTTAGCATTCAAAGATTTTTCTTTATACTTGCATAATAATTTATCTAGATCATCTCTATCCTTACAAGCAAGAATATCTCTGGTTGCCTCTTCACCCATAACATAACCTTCTGGTACCTTTGGAAATTCATATCTAGGAGGGCTAGTTCTAGTAGTTGCTTCAAGATTTCCAGTTTCAAGCTCATCATCAGTTTCAACAATATCATGTTGTCTTACTCTAGCAATTTTTTCATCAAGAAATTCACCTAGTGGCACGTTATCATCAAGCAAGGTACTAGCATGCGTCATCATAAGCATCATTCATAGCACATGTAGCATCATCAATAACTTGCGACATATCAGGATTAATATCATGTGGTGGTGTTGCAAGTTTACTTATAAGAGAAGGTGAATCTAAAGCAAAGCTAGATGGCAGTTCCTTACCTCCCCTTGTCTTAGAGGGAAAAATCTAAGTCTTAGCATAGTTCAAATTCTTCATAGTGACAATTTGATAATAATCCCAAGTGACTCAACAAATATAGCTATGCTCCCCAGCAATGGCGCCAGAAAAAGATCTTGATAACCCACAAGTATAGGGGATCACAACAGCTTTCGAGGGTAGAGTATTCAACCCAAATTTATAGATTCGACACAAGGGGAGCCAAAGAATATTTGTAAGTATTAGCAGCTGAGTTGTCAATTCAACCACACCTGGAGATTAATTATCTGCAGCAAAGTGATTAGTAGCAAAGTAGTATGATAGTTTTATTAATAGTGACAATAACAATAGTAATGGTAACAATGATAACACTGATTTTGTAGCAAGTGCAACAGTAACGATAGTAGTGGTAACTTAGCTAGAACAATATAAGAGAAATTCGTAGGCCTTGGATCGATGATTTGTTGGATGATATTCATCATGTGACAGCTATAACATAGGGCGATACGGCACTAGCTCTAGTTCATAAATATAATGTAGGCATGTATTCCGTAAATAGTCATACGTGCTTATGGAAAGGACTTGCATGACATCTTTTGTCCTACCCTTCCATGGCAGCGGGGTTCTATTGGAAACTAAGGGATATTAAGGCCTCCTTTTTATAGAGAACCGAAACAAAGCATTAACACAACATGAACTCCTCAAACTACGGTCCTCACCGGGAGTGGTCCCGACTATTGTCACTCTGGGGTTGCCGGATCATAACGCGTAGTAGGTGACTAGAACTTGCAAGATCGGATCTAGAACATAGATATAATGGTGATAACATAAACGGTTAAGATCTGAAATCATGGCACCCGAGCCCAAAGTGACAAGCATTAAGCATGGCAAAGTCATAGCAACATCAATCTCAGAACATAGTAGATACTAGGGATTAAGCCCTAACAAAACTAACTAGATTACATGATGAATCTCATCCAACTCCTCACCAACCAGTGAGCCTACAAAAGAATTACTCACTCCTGATGGGGAGAATCATGGAATTGGTGATGGAGAAGGGTTGGTGATGACAAAGATCGAAGATCCCCCTCTCCGGAGCCCCAAACGGACTCCAGATCTGGCCTCCCGATGAAGAACAGGAGACGGCGGCGGCTCCGTCTCATGGAACACGATAATTCTTTCTTCCTGATTTTTTTTCTAGAAAAATAGGATTTTATAGCATCGGTTTCAGGGTCTGCGGGGCCACCAGGTGGGGAAAACCCACCTGGGCATGCCTGGAGGGGGCGCCTTGGTGTGTTGTGCCCACCCAGGGCCCCCACGATGGTTCTTGGCTCCATAAATTCTCATTTATTATATAAAAAATCGTCGCAAAATTTCGTTCCATTCCGAGAACTTTTATTTCTGCACAAAAAATAACACCATGGTAGTTCTGCTGAATATAGCGCTAGTCTGGGTTAGCTTCATTTAAATCATGCAAATTAGAGTCCAAAACAAGAGGAAAAGTGCTAGGAAAAGTAGATACGACGGAGACGTATCAAGAAGCGACGATGAGCCTAGATTCCAATAAATGGCTTGAGGCCATGAAATCTGAGATTGGATCCATGTATGAGAACAAAGTGTGGAATTTGGTTGACTTACCCGATGATCGGCGAGCCATAGAGAATAAATGGATCTTCAGGAAGAAGACTGACGCTGATGGTAATGTTACTGTCTACAAAGCTCGATGTCGCAAAAGGTTTTTGACAAGTTCAAGGAGTTGACTACGATAAGACTTTCTCACCCGTAGCGATGCTTAAGTCTGTCCGAATCATGTTAGCAATTGTCGCATTTTATGACTATGAAATCTGGCAAATGGACGTCAAAACTGCATCCCTTAATGGATTTCTTAAAGAAGAGTTGTATATGATGCAACTAGAAGGTTTTGTCGATCCTAAGGCTACTAACAAAGTGTGCAAGCTCTAGCGATCCATTTATGGACTGGTGTAAGCATCTTAGAGTTGAAATATACGCTTTGATGAGGTGATCAAAGCATATGGTTTTATACAGACTTTCGGAGAAGCCTGTATTTACAAGAAAGTGAGTGGGAGCTCTGTAGCATTTTTAATATTATATGTGGATGACATATTATTGATTGGAAATGATACAAAATTTCTGGAGCATAAAAGGATACTTGCATAAAAGTTTGTCAATGAAAGACCTCGGTGAAGCTGCTTATATATTAGCCATCAAGATCTATAGAGATCGATCAAGACGCTTAATAGGACTTTGACAAAGCACATACCTTGACAAAGTTTTGAAGAAGTTCAAAATGGATCAGTTAAAGAAAGGGTTCTTGCCTGTGTTGGAAGGTGTGAAATTGAGTCAGACTCAATGACCAACCTCTGCAGAAGATAGAGAGAAAATGAAAGTCATTCCCCATGCCTCACCCATAGGTTCTATCATGTATGCTATGCTGTGTACCAGACCTGATGTATGCCTTGCTATAAGTCTGGAAGGGAGGTACCAAAGTAATCCAAGAGTGGATCACTGGACAACGGTCAAGAACATATTGAAGTACCTGAAAAGGACTAAGGATATGTTTCTCGTTTATGGAGGTGACAAAGAGCTCGTCATAAATGGTTACATCGATGCTAGCTTTGACACTGATCCGGATGACTCTAAGTCACAAACCGGATACGTATTTATTTTGAATGGTGGAGCTGTCAGTTGGTGCAGTTCCAAGCAGAGCGTCGTGGCGGGATCTACGTGTGAAGCGGAGTACATAGCTGCTTCTGAAGCAGCAAATGAAGGAGTCTGGATGAAGGAGTTCATATTCGATCTAGGTGTAATACCTAGTGCATCGGGTCCAATGAAAATCTTTTGTGGCAATACTGGAGGAATTGCCTTAGCGAAGGAATCCATATTTCACAAAAGAACCAAACACATCAAGAGACGCTTCAACTCCATCCGTGATCAAGTCAAGGAGGGAGACACAAAGATTTGCAAAATACATATAGATCTGAATGTTCCAGACCCATTGACTAAGCCTCTTTCACGAGCAAAATATGATCAGCACCAAGACTCCATGGGTGTTAGAATCATTACAATGGAATCTAGATTATTGACTCTAGTGCAAGTGGGAGACTGAAGGAAATATGTCGTAGAGGCAATAATAAAGTTGTTATTTTATATTTCCTTATTCATGGTAAATGTTTATTATTCATGCTAGAATTGTATTGATCGGAAACCTTAATACATGTGTGACTACATAGACAAACACTGTGTCCCTAGTGAGCCTCTACTAGACTAGCTCGTTAATCAAAGATGGTTAAGGTTTCCTAACCATGGACATGAGTTGTCATTTTATAACGGGATCACATCATTAGGAGAATGGTGTGATGGACATGACCCATCCGTTAGCTTAGAATATTGATCGTTTAGTTTTATTGCTATTGCTTTCTTCATGTAAAATACATATTCCTTCGACTATGAGATTATGCAACTCCCGGATACCGGAGGAATAGCTTCTGTGCTATCAAACGTCACAACATAACTAGGTGATTATAAATATGCTCTATAGGTATCTCCGAAGGTGTTTGTTGGGTTGGCATAGATCGAGATTAGGATTTGTCACTCCAAGTATCGGAGAGGTATCTCGATCTGGGCCCCCTTGGTAATGCACATCATAAGAAGCCTTGCAAGCAAAGTGACTAATGAGTTAGTTGCGGGATGATGTATTACGAAATGAGTAAAGAGACTTGCCGATAATGAGATTGAACTATGTATGTAGATACCGACGATCGAATCTCAGGCAAGTAACATACCAATGACAAAGGGAATAACGTATGTTGTCTTAACGATTCGACCGATAAAGATCTTCGTAGAATATGTAGGAGCCAATATGAGCATCCGGGTTCCTCTATTGGTTATTGACCGGAGAGGTGTCTCGGTCATGTCTACATAGTTCTCGAACCCGTAGGGTCCACACGCTTAGCGTTCGATGATGATTTAATATTATATGAGTTATGTGATTTGGTGACTGAATGTTGTTCGTTTTGGGTAACGTAGCATGTAATTTCAAAAAATTCCCTATGATCACGCAAGATCTATCTAGGAGATGCATAGCAACGAGAGGGGAGAGTGTGTCCACGTACCCTCATGGACCGAAAGCGGAAGCGTTAGTATAACGTGGTTGATGTAGTCGAACGTGTTCGCGACCCAACCGATCTAGTACCGAACGTACGACACCTCCGAGTTCAGCACACGTTCAAGTCGATGACGTCCTTGGAACTCTTGATCCAGTAGAGGGTCGAGGGAGAGTTTTGTCAGCATGATGGCATGGTGACGGTGATGGTGATGTGATCCGCGCAGGGCTTCGCCTAAGCACTACTACGCTATGACCGGAGGAGTAAACTATGGAGGGGGGCACCGCACACGGCTAAGAGAATAACTAATGTCTCTCCAAGGGGTGCCCTACCCATGTATATAAAGGAGGAGAGGGATGAGGCCGGCCAGGGGGCACGCCATAGGGGGGGGGAACCAACTAGGACTCCCAATCCTAGTCGCCCCCCCCCCCCTTTCCTTTCTTTCGGGGGGGGGGGATGGAAGGAGAAGGAGAGGGAAAGGGGGTCGTGCCCCTCCCCCTTGTCTAATTCGGACTCCCTTGGGGGGGCGCCACACCTTGCGGGCTCCCCTCTCTCTCTCCACTAAGGCCAATGTAGGCCCTTACTTCCCCCGGTGAGTTCCGGTAACCTCCCGGTACTCCGAAAAATATCTGAACCATTCCGAAACCATTCCAATGTCCGAATACCATCGTCCAATATATCAATATTTACCTATAGACCATTTAGAGACTTCTCGTCATGTCCGTGATCTCATCCAGGACTTTGAACAATCTTCGGTCACCAAAATACATAACTCATAATACAAATCGTCATCGAACGTTAAGCGTGCGGACCCTAGAGGTTCGAGAACTATGTAGACATGACCGAGACAAATCTCCGGTCAACAACCAACAGCGGAACCTGGATGCTCATATTGGTTCCTACATTTTCTACGAAGATCTTTATCGATAAAACCACGACGACAACAAACGTTATTCCCATTGTCATCACTATGTTACTTGCCCGAGATTCGATTGTCGGCATCCTCATACCTAGTTCAATCTCGTTACTGGCAAGTCTCTTTACTCGTTCCGTAATGCATCATCCCACAACTAACTCATTAGTCACATTGCTTGCAAGGCTTATCATGATGTGCATTACCGAGAGGTCCCAGAGATACCTCTCCGATACTAGGAGTGACAAATCCTAATATCAATCTATGCCAACCCAACAAACACCTTCACAGACACCTATAGAGCATCTTCATAATCACCCAGTTACATTGTGACATTTGATAGCACACAGGGTGTTCCTTCGGTATTCGGGGGTTGCATAATCTCATAGTCAGAGGAATATGTATAAGTAATGAAAAACGCAATATCAATACAACTTAACGATCATTATGATAAGCTAACGGATGGGTCTTGTCCATCACATCATTCTCCTAATGATCTGATCTCGTTCATCAAATGAAAACACATGTCTATGGTCAGGAAACTTAACCATCTTTGATTAACGAGCTAGTCAAGTAGAGGCATACTAGGGACACTATGTTTTGTCTATGTATTCACACATGTATCAAGTTTCTGGTTAATACAATTCTAGCATGAATAATAAACATTTATCGTGATATAAGGGAATATAAATAACAACTTTATTATTGCCTCTAGGGCATATTTCCTTCGGTCTCCCACCTGCACTAGAGTCAATAATCTAGACTACATTGTAATGATTCTAACACCCATGGAATCTTGGTGTTGATCATGTTTAGCTCGTGGAAGCGGCTTAGTAAACGGGTCTGCAACATTCGGATCCATATGTATTTTGCAAATTTCTATGTCTCCCTCCTTGACTTGATCGCGGATGGAGTTGAAGCGTCTCTTGATGTGTTTGGCACTCTTGTGAAATCTGGATTCCTTCGCTAAGGCAATTGCTACAGTATTGTCACAAAAGATTTTCATTGGACCCGATGCACTAGGTATTACACCTAGATCGGATATGAACTCCTTCATCTAGACTCCTTCATTTGCTGCTTCTGAAGCAGCTATGTACTCGACTTCACACGTAGATCCCGCCACAACGCTCTGGTTGGAACTGCACCAACTGACAGCTCCACCATTCAATATAAATACATATCCGGTTTGTGACTTAGAGTCATCCGGATCAGTGTCAAAATTAGCATCGACGTAACCATTTACGACAAGCTCTTTGTCACCTCCATAAACGAGAAACATATCCTTAGTCCTTTTAAGGTATTTCAGGATGTTCTTGACCGCTGCCCAGTGATCCACTCTTGGATTACTTTGGTACCTCCCTGCTAAACTTATAACAAGGCACACATTAGGCCTGGTACACAACATTACATACATGATAGAACCTATGGCTGAGGCATAGGGAATGACTTTCATTTTCTCTCTATCTTCTGCAGTGGTCGGGCATTGAGTCTAATTCAACTTCACACCTTGTAACACAGGAAAGAACCCTTTCTTTGACTAATCCATTTTGAACTTCTTCAAAACCTTATCAAGGTATGTGCTTTGTGAAAGTCCAATTAAGCGTCTTGATCTATCTCTATAGAACTTGATGCCCAATATATACGCAGCTTCACCGAGGTCTTTCATTGAAAAATTCTTATTCAAGTATCCTTTTATGCTATCCAGAAATTCTATATCATTTCCAATCAACAATATGCCATCCACATATAATATTAGAAATGCTACAGAGCTCCCACTCACTTTCTTGTAAATACAGGCTTCTCCAAAAGTCTGTATAAAACCATATGCTTTGATCACACTATCAAAGCGTATATTCCAACACCGAGAGGCTTGCACCAGTCCATAAATGGAAAGCTGGAGCTTGCACACTTTGTTAGCACCTTTAGGATAGACAAAACCTTCTGGTTGCATCATATACAACTCTTCTTTAAGAAATCCATTAAGGAATGCAGTTTTGAAATCCATTTGCCAAATTTCATAATCATAAAATGCGGCAATTGCTAACATGATTCGGATAGACTTAAGCATCGCTACGGGTGAGAAAGTCTCATCGTAGTCAACTCCTTGAACTTGTCGAAAACCTTTTGCAACAAGTCGAGCTTTGTAGAAGTGACATTACCATCAGCGTCAGTCTTCTTCTTGAAGATTTATTTATTCTCTATGGCTTGCCAATCATCGGGCAAGTCAACCAAAGTCCATACTTTGTTCTCGTACATGGATCCCATCTCCGATTTCATGGCCTCAAGCAATTTCGCGGAATATGGGCCCATCATCGCTTCCTCGTAGTTCGTAGGTTCATCATGGTCTAGTAACATGGCTTCCAGAACAGGATTACCGTACCACTCTGGTGCGGAACATATTCTGGTTGACCTACGAGGTTCGGTAGTAACTTGATCTGAAGTTTCATGATCATCATCATTAACTTCTTCACTAATTGGTGTAGGCATCACTGGACCTAATTTCTGTGATGAACTACTTTCTAATTCGAGAGGAGGTACAACTACCTCATCAAGTTCTACTTTCCTCCCACTCACTTCTTTCGAGAGAAACTCCTTCTCTAGAAAGGATCCATTCTTAGCAACGAATATCTTGCCTTCGGATCTGTGATAGAAGGTGTACCCAACAGTTTCCTTTGGGTATCCTATGAAGACGCATTTCTCCGATTTGGGTTCGAGCTTATCAGGCTGAAGTTTTTTCACATAAGCATCACAATCCCAAACTTTAAGAAACGACAGTTTAGGTTTCTTGCCAAACCACAGTTCGTATGGTGTCGTCTCAACGGATTTAGATGGTGCCCTATTTAACGTGAATGCAGCCATCTCTAAAGCATAACCCCAAAACGATAGTGGTAAATCGGTAAGAGACATCATAGATCGCACCATATCTAATAAAGTACGATTACGACATTCAGACACACCATTACGTTGTGGTGTTCCAGGTGGCATGAGTTGCGAAACTATTCCATATTGTTTAAAATTAATACCAAACTCGTAACTCGAATATTCGCCTCCACGATCAGATCATAGAAACTTTATTTTCTTGTTACGATGATTTTCCACTTCACTCTGAAATTGTTTGAACTTTTCAAATGTTTCAAACTTATGTTTCATTAAGTAGATATACCCATATCTGCTCAAATCATCTGTGAAGGTCAGAAAATAACGATACCCTCCGCGAGCCTCAACACTCATCGGACCGCATACATCAGTATGTATTATTTCCAGTAAGTCAGTGGCTCGCTCCATAGTTCTGGAGAACAGAGTTTTGTTCATCTTTCCCATGAGGCATGGTTCGCAAGCATCAAGTGATTCATAATCAAGTGATTCCAAAAGTTCATCAGCACGGAGTTTCTTCATGCGCTTTACACCAATATGACCTAAACGGCAATGCCACAAATAAGTTGCACTATCATTATTAACTTTGCATCTTTTGGCTTCAATATAATGAATATGTGTATCACTACGATCGAGTTCAACAAAAATAGACCACTCATCAAGGGTGCATGACCGTAAAAGATATTACTCATATAAATAGAACAACCATTATTCTCTGATTTAAATGAATAACTGTCTCGCATCAAACAAGATCTAGATATAATGTTCATGCTCAATGCTGGCACCAAATAACAATTATTCAGGTCTAAAACTAACCCCGAAGGTAGACGTAGAGGTAGCGTGTCGACGGCGATCACATCGACCTTGGAACCATTTCCGACGCGCATCGCCACCTCGTCCTTAGCCAATCTTCGTTTGATCCATAGCCCCTGTTTCGAGTTGCAAATATGAGCAACAGAACCAGTATCAAATACCCAGGCGCTACTACGAGCATTAGTAAGGTACACATCAATAACATGTATATCAAATATACCTTTCACTTTGCCATCCTTCTTATCCACCAAATACTTGGGGCAGTTCTGCTTCTAGTGACCAGTCCCTTTGCAGTAGAAGCACTCAGTTTCAGTCTTAGGTCCAGACTTGGGCTTCTTCCTGGGAGTAGCAACTTGCTTGCTATTCTTCTTGAAGTTCCCCTTCTTCCCTTTGCCCCTTTTATTTAAACTAGTGGTCTTGTTAACCATCAACACTTGATGCTCCTTCTAGATTTCTACCTCCGCATCCTTAAGCATTGCGAAGAGCTCGGGAATTGTCTTTTCCATCCCTTGCATATTATAGTTCATCACGAAGCCTTTATAGCTTGGTAGTAGTGATCGAAGAACTCTGTCAATGAAACAATCATCCAAAAGATTAACTCCCAGCTGAGCCAAGTGGTTATGGAACACAAACATTCTAAGTATGTGTTCACTAACAGAACTATTCTCCTCCATCTTGCAGCTATAGAACTTGTTGGAGACTTCATATCTCTCAACTCGGGCATTTGCTTGAAATATTAACTTCAACTCTTGGAACATCTCATATGCTCCATGACGTTCAAAACGTCTTTGAAGTCCCGATTATAAGTCGTAAAGCATGGCACACTGAACTATCAAGTAGTCATCAGATTTAGCTTGCCAGACGTTCATAACATCTGGAGTTGCTCCTGCAGTAGGCCTTGCACCCACCGATGCTTCCAGGACGTAATTCTTCTGTGCAGCAATGAGGATAATCCTCAAGTTACGGACCCAGTCTGTGTAGTTGCTACCATCACCTTTCAACTTAGCTTTCTCTAGGAACGCATTAAAATTCAAGGGAACGGTAGGACGGGCCATGGATCTACAACATCGATATGCAAAAACTATCAGGACTAAGTTCATGATAAATTTAATTTCAATAAATCATATTACTTAAGAACTCCCACTTAGATATACATCCCTCTAGTCATCTAAATGATCACGTGATCCATATCAACTAAACCATGTTCGATCATCACGTGAGATGGAGTAGTTTTCAATGGTGAACATATCTATGTTGATCATATCTACTATACGATTCACGTTCGCCCTTTCGGTCTCAGTGTCCCGAGGGCATATCTGTATATGCTAGGCTCGTCAAGTTTAACCTGAGTATTCTGCACGTGCAAAACTATCTTACACCCGTTGTATGTGAACATAGAGCTTATCACACCTGATCATCATGTGGTGTCTCGGCATGACGTACTGTAGCAACGATGCGTACTCTGGGAGAACACTTATACCTTGAACTTTAGTGAGGGGTCATATTATAATGGTACCGCCGTACTAAGCAAAATAAGATGCATAAAAGATAAACATCACATGTGATCAAAATATGTGACATGGTATGGCCATCATCATCTTGTGCCATTGATCTCTATCTCCAAAGCACCGTCATGATCTCCATCGTCACCGGCTTGACACTGTGATCTCCATCGTAGCGTCATTGTCGTCTCGCCAACTATTGCTTCTACAACTATCGCTACCACATAGTGATAAAGTAAAGCAATAACATGGTGATTGCATTTCATACAATAAAGCGACAACCATAAGGCTCCTTCCAGTTGCTGATAACTTTTACAAAACATGATCACCTCATACAATAACTTATATCACATCATGTCTTGATCATATCAAATCACAACATGCCCTGCAAAAACAAGTTAGACGTCCTCTACTTTGTTGTTGCAGATTTTACATGGCTGCTATGGGCTTCTAGCAAGAACCGTTCTTACCTACGCATCAAAAACACAACGATTTTTAGTCAAGTGTGTTGTTTTAACCTTCAACAAGGACCGGTCATAGTAAAATTTGATTCAACTAAAGTTGGAGAAACAGGCACCTGCCAGCCACCTTTATGCAAAACAAGTTGCATGTCTCTCGGTGGAACCGGTCTCATGAACGTGGTCATGTAAGGTTGCTCCGCGCCGCTTCATCCAACAATACCGCCGAATCAAAATAAGATGTTGGTGGTAAGCAGTATGACTATGATCGCCCACAACTCTTTGTGTTCTACTCATGCATATCATCTACGCATAGACCTGGCTCGGATGCCACTGTTGGGTAACGTAGCATGTAGTTTCAAAAAAATTCCTATGATCACGCAAGATCTATCTAGGATATGCATAGAAATGAGAGGGGGAGAGTGTGTCCACGTACCCTCGTAGACCGAAAGTGGAATCGTTAGTATAACGCGGTTGATGTAGTTGAACGTCTTCGCATTCCAACCGATCTAGTACCGAACGTACGCACCTTCGAGTTTAGCACACGTTCAGCTCAATGACGTCCCTTGAGCTCTTGATCCAGCAGAGGGTCGAGGGAGAGTTTCGTCAGCACGACGATGTGGTGACGGTGATGGTGATGTGATCCGCGCAGGGCTTCGCCTAAGCACTACGACGCTATGACCGGAGGAGTAAACTGTGGAAGGGGGCACCACACACAGCTAAGAGAATAACCGATGTCTCTCCAAGGGGTGCCCTGCCCACGTATATAAAGGAGGAGAGGAAGAAGGCCGGCCAGGGGGCGCGCCATAGGGGGGGACCGACTAGGACTCCCAATCCTAGTCGCCCCCTTCCCTTTCTTTCGGAGGGGGAAAATGGTAGGAGAAGGAGAGGGAGAGGGAGAGAAGGGAAGGGGGCCGCGCACCCTCCCCCTTGTCCAATTCGGACTCCCTTGGGGGGGGGGGCTCCACCCCTTGCGGGCTCCCCTCTCTCTCCACTAAGGCCCATGTAGGCCCATTACTTCCTGTTCCGGTAACCTCCCGGTACTCCCAAAAATACCCGAACCATTCCGAAACCATTCCGGGTCCGAATACCATTGTCCAATATATCAATCTTTACCTCTCGACCATTTGGAGACTCCTCGTCATGTCCGCGATCTCATCCGGGACTCCGAATAATCTTTGGTCACCAAAACACATAACTCATAATACAAATCGTCATTGAATGTTAAGCGTGCGGACCCTACGGGTTCGAGAACTATGTAGACATGACCGAGACATATCTCCGGTCAATAACCAACAGCGGAACCTGGATGCTCATATTGGTTCCTACATTTTCTATGAAGATCTTTATCAGTCAAACCGCAATGACAACATACGTTATTCCCTTTGTCATCGGTATGTTACTTGCCCGAGATTCGATCATCGGTATCCTCATACCTAGTTCAATCTCGTTACCGGGAAGTCTCTTTACTCGTTCCGTAATGCATCATACCGCAACTAACTCATTAGTCACATTTCTTGCAAGGCTTATCGTGATGTGCATTACCGAGAGGGTCTAGAGATACCTCTCCGAAACTCGGAGTGACAAATCCTAATCTCGATCTATGTCAACCCAACAAACACCTTCAGAGACACCTGTAGAGTATCTTTATAATCACCCAGTTATGTTGTGACGTTTGATAGCACACAAGGTGTTCCTCCGGTATTCGGGAGTTGCATAATCTCATAGCCAAAGGAATATGTATAAGTCATGAAGAAAGCAATAGAAATAAAACTTAATGATCATTATGCTAAGCAAATGGATGGGTCTTGTCCATCACATCATTATCCTAATGATGTGATCCCGTTCATCAAATGACAACACATGTCTATGGTCAGGAAACTTAACCATCTTTGATTAACGAGCTAGTCAAGTACATGCATACTAGGGACACTATGTTTTGTCTATGTATTCACACATGTATCAAGTTTCCGGTTAATACAATTCTAGCATGAATAATAAACATTTATCATGATATAAGGAAATATAAATAACAACTTTATTATTTCCTCTAGGCAATATTTCCTTCAGTTCATAGTCCCGGATGAGATCATGGACATGATGAGGAGTCTCGAAATGGTCGAGAGGTAAAGATTGATATATAGGATGATAGTATTCGGACACCAGAAGTGTTCCAGATAGTATCGGGTATTTATCTGAGTACCGGAACCCCCACGGGAAAGATATGGGCCATAGGAGGGGATCACACCAGCCCACAAGGGGTGGCTCCCCCCCCCAAGGAAGGAGGCCGAATTGGATAAGGAAGAGGGGGTTCGGCCCCCCTTTCTTTCCTCCCTCCCCTCTTCCCTTCCCCCCCTCTGGAAATAAGGAAGGGTGGAGGCCTATGTAACATCCCAAAATTCTAAATTTTGGAATGTTATAAACAAATAGATAGATTTGATTGATTGTTTGATTGATTGTCTGAAAGTGAGTGAATTCGAAGCTTTGTGATTTTGAAGATTTATTGACCCTTAGAAGACCAAACCCCTGTTATACACCTACGTTAGATGCGACATTTGTGAGCTGTCATTTGTTTGATGTTTTTCGACAGCCACAACAAAAATCTGTCTTTTCAAAACTGTTGTTTGCATTGTGTGTATCCCTCTCTATCTCTCCCATCTCACCCCAATCCCATGGACCCAATAAATGATGAATGGAGATGAGCTTATATTTTCTGGACCGATGAGTCAATTGGAGACGGACCGATGGATCCAGAACATGGAGGATCACATGGAGAGTAACCCTATAGTTGGAAATGATATGACCCAGCATGCTCTTCATTGCTTTGAAAGAGGTGCTGCTACTTGGTGGAGAATGTACCAAATCATCAATGGATGGCAAGGAGTAACCACTTGGAAAGAATTTAAGTTGACTTTGCTAAAGTCTCAGTTTGTGTCCCAGAAGTTGAAGCCTTATGGAAAGGATAGGAGGAAACCATGTGCATGCAAGATTTGTGGAGAAATCGGACACACCCATAAAGAACACAAGGATGAATGCCCTAATTGTGAAGGAAGTCACCCAGCTGAATCATGCCCAACTAGGCAGGTCACTTGTTTCTTGTGTGAAGGGACTACCCACTACCCTGCTCAGTGTCACATTTACCCCTTGATACAAAGAACCATCCAGCAGAAGGAAGAAGCATTGAAAGGATCCCTCATGGAAATTTTAGAAGAACCTGCGATGAAGGACGAGGTGGAGGACACACCCAAAGAGGAACCAATTAAACCCTACACCAAGTCTTGCTATTCATGTGGAGAAGAAGGACACATCTCCCAGAATTGTATGAATGGGAATCTAGTAGAATTCCCGACTGAGGAAGTAGAGTATGACCCACAGGAAATAGAAGCCCTGATTGGTATGGAAAAGTCCAGAAAGAGTAGATTGGATTCCAGGAAGGATCTGAGTCATGTCACCTGTTATGGGTGCAAGGAGTCAGGGCACTACCTCAACAAATGCCCAAAAAGGAAACCTCGATACTTGTCAGAAGTAATATGTTTTAGTTGTAATGGAGTAGGGCACTTTGCCAGAGAATGCCCCACGGAGAAGGAAACTTGTGCTAGGTAGTTGAGTTTGCAACAGAAGTAATGGAGTAGTAGAAGTGAGAACATTTTCTTGAGGTGTTGAGTTGAGGCATGTAATGGAAAAATAGGAGATTGTAATAATTTGAGAATCAATAAAGTTAGCAGTGTTGGTACTGATTTGGATTTTATGAGTTATTACTCTATGAAGAAGGATTTTGACCATTTTGATGATAAGAGAAATATGGTCTATGGAAGATTTGTGCATTTTAAGGGTGGTAGTACCCTATAAGAACCCTTGACTCTTGGAGAAGATAAGGATACTCCACTTAGTGGATTTCGGACAAAAATGAATACGAGTCTTGTCTCGATATGTGTGATGCCCCAAGAGTATGTGGGATGAAGTTGGAGACCGACAGTTGTTTGGACCAAAGGTGATCAAAGGAGTCAGAAGAGAATGTTAAGTTGATTCGAGATAGACTGAAGGTAGATCAGTCCAAGCAGAAGTGTTATGCAGACTCAAAATGCAAGGAGGTAGTCTATGAAAATGAAAGACAGAGCATATCTTCATGTGTTCCCTCTGCGAGGAGTTAAACGGATTGGAGTTAAGGGACAGTTAGCCCCGAGATTTGTAGGACCATACCGAGTTTTGGAGCGTATGAGAGAAGTGGCCTACAAGTTGAGTTACCCGAAGGACTGTCAGGAGTTCAAGATGTGTTTCACGGTTCCCAGTTGAAGAAGTGCCATGCAGAGATGGCCAATATTCCCTTGTAAGGACGCTTGACCGCAGAAAGGATAATGATGTTCCACGAAGTAGAGTATGGACTTCATAAGTAAGTTTTTATCTCGGTATGAGGGATATCCCACGAGGATGAAGAGATAAATTACTATTGGATACAAGGAGGTATGATGTTGGAAATATGGATCAATGGAAACTCCATGATGAGTCTGAGTAATCATGTCCTAGTTTGGTGCCAATAGAAGGAAGGAAGACAGTGCAATTGGATGGATTTAAGAATACTAGGAAGTTGAAAGTTGGAATAATGATCCGTTGCCCGATGATAAGTTCAAGGACTACAAGTGATGAGATGGGCCATAACCCACAGGCCCAGGACCTGCGAAGAAGCAAGCACATTCTTGCTGAAGGAAGGACCCTGGAGGAGGATATACCTTTGTCGATAGACGATTTTATAGGAGTAACGCAAACCTGAGAGTGTGAAGGAACGATAGATGTTTGTCTGGCTTGCAGAATCCATGGATTATTCGAACTTAGTTCGTCGACAAGAGAAATTCTGCAATGCTTGTGAGGATGACCGAGTGTTAGAATGCGAGATTCGCTAAACTGTATACATGGTAATGATTTGGGTGCGGGATGGATTGATCACCATACCGACTTACTCTTATTATTCGCCTTGTTATATGGGATGGTAAATCTGAGTGACTTACCTATAGTAGAGAGATGACGATATTAAACCTTGTTAAAACCTTAGAATGGTATAATAATTTTTCCCTTGTACACGGCAGCTTTTGCCAACCGTAGGTTATACGGTGAGGATCAACCCAGACCCATTTCCTGCAGGAGAAACCACAAATTGTTGACCACCCTGAGATATCGATAGTTGTTTAGTTTTGGCGCTAGACCCGTCAGCTAAGAAGACCCAATCTCGGAATAACCTTACCTAGATGAAAGACAGAAGAATTGAGGTAAAGGTTATGCCACTACCAGAAGAGCTCAGAGAAGGAATTTTCTCGAGGATTTGAGAAGACCGACACTGTCAGGAATATGGATGAAGTATACGAGTTTTGATGGAACCGTAACCATGCTTCTAAGGGTGGTAGCACCCCAGACCCCGGAGACGATCGATGAATTTTGAGGAAACCCCCAAACCCTAACTTTTTCTTGCTAGCCTCTCCGAATCTCGAGGACGAGATTCCTTTTAAGGGTGGTAGGTTTGTAACATCCCAAAATTCTAAATTTTGGAATGTTATAAACAAATAGATAGATTTGATTGATTGTTTGATTGATTGTCTGAAAGTGAGTGAATTCGAAGCTTTTTGAAAGTTAAATGAGAGGGAATAAAAGGACTTTCCCAAACTTTCATATTTGCTTTCTGATCTCCATGGATTCAAATGCTTTTCAAACACTAAACCCCGGAGAGAAGATGACATGACTTCTTCCATTTATTTAAATTAAAAGGGTGTTTGAAAAACAATTGAATTTCATTTGGAAATATTCCAATTCTGAAACTTTATGCGACTCAATGATTTTCACGGGAGAAGATAAAATGACTTCTTCAAATTATTTGAAATATGAGTTGGGAGTTTCAACGAATTAAATTCAAAGTTATTTTGAATTTATTTTCAATTTGGAATATTAGATCATCATGCCTATCTTATTTTCTTGCTTTTGGTCGATCCTAGAAATTTCACGCAACTCAAGGACCTTCGGAGAGAGTTGGAGATTTCGTTATTTTCTTATTTGAGAGTTTTCTCGAATTGGAAAAGAGGATCATTTGATTTATTTATTCCATCTTCAATAATTTTTCCGATGTCAAAATAAGAGAGCGGGAATAATATGACTTTCCCGAAATTTAGGAAAATGAAGATTTAATAAATAGATCAAATTTTGTTTTCTGGTGTTTGTTTGTTTTTATTTGGATAGGGAAAAATGCGCGTTTTCAAAAGTTGTGTTTTAGGTCCGGAGAAAAAGTTCATTTTGTTCGACTCATTTTTAGAAGTCGGGGAAAATTTACTTTATTAGTTTTGGAGTTCGGTAGATTTTATTTTTCTGTGTTTTTCCGAGCGCGGAACCGTTTAAAAAAAACCCTCATCGCCTTGGGCCAAAGGCCCAAGCCGCCGACCAGCCAGCCGGCCTCCCCAGCTCCCTGTGCGCGCCGCGCCAGGCACAGGCAGGCAGCCAGCCGCCTCTTGCCTCGCCTCTTGCTCTTAGCCGAGTCCTAAAAGGACTCTAGGCTAGTCTTTTCCCTTGTTTCGTTTTTCCTTTTTCCTATTCTTAGTCTATTTCTTGTCCCCTACCCCAAGAAACCCTCTCTCCTCACCTATATAAATAACCCACACACCCCCTCTAAATCATCAAACCCAAAAGCCCCAAGCATCCACCGCGCCCTGCGTCACCGCCACCGCCGCACCTTGCCGCGTCGCCGCCGCACCTTGCCGCGCCGCGCCCTGCGTCACCGCCGCCGCCGCACCTTGCCGCGCCGCTGCCGCCCTGCGTCACCGCCGCCGCCGCACCTTGCCGCGCCGCCGCCGCCCTGCGTCACCGCACCGCCGCCGCGCCACCTCACCATCGCGCCGCCGCCTTTGTGCCCTAGCGCCGCCGCCGCCCTGCGTCACCGCCGCCTTGTGCACCGCCGCTGCCGCCCAACGCCGCCGTTCGCCGGAGGTACCGCGCCGCGTCTCTTCTTTCCCTCGGTTCGGTTTTTCTTATAAACCGTTCCAATTCTTTTCTTCTATACCGATTCGTTTTCTCTCCGATTCTTCGCCAAACTGTTCCGGTTTTCTAGATCGGTTTTCCGTTTCTTTTTCCGTTTACTTCTCCGAAACCCTAGATCGGATTCGTTTTCTTTTCCGATTTAGTTGCCTTTGGACCGTTCGCCGGACCGTTCGTCCTAACGAACGTGATCACCGGATTCTTCTAGGTTAACGACGCCCGTTCGTTTAACCGTTCTTCTTTTTCTTCTCGTCGGAATTATCCCGCGATCGCGATCTCAGATCCGATCTTCGTTCTAGTTTATCTTCTCGCCCGTTTATCGGAATCAGGTGATTCAAGCGCCTGGAGTTTCGTATCGAAACCGCCGTACCGTCTAATCAACTTAAACAAGTTTTTGACCCGGTAAAATTTGACTTAGATTCAACTTGCTAGAACCGAGTTGTTTTCTTCCGCCGGTTGTTTTCCGTTTCTTTGTTCGGTTCGTTCTTTCTTTGCAACCGGAGTTCTTAAGTTGAACTTTCTGGTTCGTTCTCTCGTTCGAGTTTTACTTGTGCATTAGATGAGTACTTATTGTGTGGTTACTATTGTTTGCTTACGATAGATTGACCGTAGTGTGAGGAGTAGATCTATCACGAGTTTTGAGTGCGAATCATCTTCATCAACATTGCAGGCAAGTTCACACTTTGATCATACCTTTTCTACAACCCATGTTTTATTGCATTAGATCAATCCTCACACATTGCATGATTAGGATCTAATTAAATTGTGGGATGGGAAGTAGATGAGGTAGTACCTATTACCTGTATTATTATGAAACCTTTGGGAGTTACTTCTAAGTTTTCTTATTATGCCATGCTATGCTAGTAGACGTGGATTGGGTGAGTGATATCCATGACAGATGTGAGATTGATAATTTCAATGGTTTATCTAAGGTGGCAACTTAAACACACATCTGGGTGGATTGAGGCACCTGATGTCTATCAGGACTTGCCTGTTTTTTTCGGACCGCCACCCAGGCTCAAAGGGATCATAAGATCTTTCATGCTAGAAACTTCCGTGTGCAGCCACATGCTACTATGGGCTCTGGCATAGTTGACTAAGTTGTGCGAACTCTTACGGGGTGGACTAGCAGATGTAGGGGATGTAGGTGTACCGGTCTACCCCACATGTAAGGTGCTAGTGCTTCTGAAAGACTATGTCTCGGTCATCCGTTTCTCAAACACCATGTAGTGCGAGAAAACAAACGGAGGCAATCGAGTCATGTGGGGAAAAGTGCGCAAACCTCTGCAGAGTAACAAACTAATCATGATTAGCCGTGTCCCCGGTTATGGACAACTTGAGTATCTAGTACTTGAATATCATTGTGAATCTCATCACGTTACTTCTAATTAATGTTGTTGGATTTTAATTATTCTTAATTGGGATTGAGAATGCTGTCAACCATTCTCGATGTTTCACAACCACCATCATAGTTAAATAAATTTATTCCTTTGTAGTAGGGAAAAATTGGCTTTACGCAAAAACCTTATAACCATAGAGCTTTTCCACCAGCCAAATATGCATGTAGTGATAGCCATTGTTCATCATTCTCTATGGTGTGAATTTGCCAGTACATTCAATGTACTGACCCGTTTCGGGCTGCAACGTCTTATGTTGTAGGTTTCTTACGACGAGTAAGTGATACGTTAGGGTTACGATTTCTACACTCAACTTTGCCGTTGGTGTTGATGGGAAACCACAACCTTGTTGCTTCCGCTATATGGATTGAGGTAATAGTATTTACGTTACTTTATACATGTGATTTACCTCTGTTATAAATCCTTCGAGTACTGTGTGTGTCAGCATACTGATCCAGGGATGACACATAAGCACAGAGACTTGATCCATTCGGGTCGGGTCGCTACAGCCTAATTGGGAGAGGACCCCAAGTAGGATTCCTACTACTTGGGGCGCCCCAAGGCTGCTCCCCTCCCCCTCCCACCTATATATACATGGGGAGGGGGTGCCTAGAAAACACAACAACAATTGTTAGCCGTGTGTGGCGCCCCCTCCATAGTTTTGCGGTGCTTAGGCGATGCTCTGCGAGAATCACTTCATCATCACCGTCACCACGTCGTTTGTGCTGACGGAACTCATCTACTTCCTTGACACCTTGCTGGATCAAGAAGGCGAGGGACGTCATCGTGCTAAACGTGTGCAGAACTCGGAGGTGTCATATGTTCGGTGCTTGATTGGTCGGAGCTAGAAGAAGTTTGATAGTGGCTTGAAGCTACATCGATATTTCCCCAAATAGGAAGGGATGATGCAGCACAACAACGGTAGGTATTTCCTCCAGTGATGAAACCAAGGTTATCGATCCAGTAGGAGGACCAATCACCAACACATAAACGGCACCTGCACACAAATAACAAATACTCACAACATGACGTATTAAAGGGGTTGTCAATCCCTTTCGGGTAACGACACTAGAAATTGGTAAACAGACATGAATAAATTGTAGTAGATTGATAGATCGAATGCCAAATAAAATAAATAAGAATAAGTTGCAGAAAGGCATTTTTGTATTTTTGGTTTAATAGATCTAAAAATAAAAGCAAAGGAGAATAGATCGCAATGGCAAATAATATGAGAAAGAGACCCGGGGCCGTAGGTTTCACTAGTGGCTTCTCTCGAGAAAAATAGCAAACAGCGGGTAAACAAATTACTATTGGGAAATTCATAGAAATTCAAATACTCATGACGATATCCAGGCAATCATCATTACATAGGCATCACATCCAAGATTACTAGACCGACTCCTGCCTGCATCTACTTCTATTACTCCACACATCATCGACCGCTATCCAGCATGCATCTAGTGTATTAAGTTCCTGGTGAAACAGAGTAGTGCAATAAGAACGATGACATGATGTAGACAAGATCTATTTATGTAGAAATAGACCCCATCGTTTTGTCCTTAGTAGCAACAATACATACATGTCGGTTCCCCTTCTGTCACCCGGATCAAGCACCGTAAGATCGAACCCACTACAAAGCACCTCTTCCCATTGCAAGATAAATAGATCAAGTTGGCCAAAAAAACCAAATATCAGAGAAGAAATACGAGGCTATAAGCAATCATGCATATAAGAGATCAAAGAAACTCAAATAACTTTCATGGATAAAAAGAGATAGATCTGATCATAAACTCAAAGTTCATCGGATCCCAACAAACACATGCAAAAGAGTTACATCATATGGATCTACAAGAGACCATTGTATTGAGAATCAAATGAGAGAGAGGAAGCCATCTAGCTACTAACTACGGATCTGAAGGTCTACAAAGAACTACTCACGCATCATCGGAGAGGCACCAATGGAAGTGGTGAACCCCTCCATGATGGTGTCTAGATTGGATCTAGTGGTTCTGGACTTTGCAGCGGCTGGAATTGATTTTCGTAGAATCCCCTAGGGTTTCTGGAATATTGGGGTATTTATAGAGTAAAGAGGCGGTCCCGGGCGCACCTGAGGTGGGCACAACCCACCAGGGCACGCCTGGGCCACCAGGCGCGCCCTGGTGGGTTGTGCTCCCCTCAGAGCAGCCCCCGGGTGCTTCTTCGGCCCATTGGTTGTCTTCTGATCCAAGAAAGATCCACAAAAAGTTTCACTGCGTTTGGACGGAGTTTGATATTGATTATCTGCGATGTAAAAAACATGCAAAAGACAACAACTGGCACTTGGCACTATGTCAATAGGTAAGTACCAAAAAATGATATAAAATGATTATAAAACATCCAAGATTGATAATATAACAACATGGAACCATCAAAAATTATAGATACGTTGGAGATGTATCAGCATCCCCAAGCTTAATTCATGCTTGTCCTCGAGTAGGTAAATGATAAAAATAGAATTTTTGATGTGGAATGCTGCCTAACATGTCATATCATATTCTTTTCTTTATAGCATGGACATTTGGACTTTTACATTGTTCAAAGCAATAGTCTAGTTTTGACATGATAACTTAAATACTCAAGCATATCAATAAGCAACCATGTCTTTCAAAATATCAACGCTAAAATAAGTTATCCCTAGCCCATCATGCTCAATCATTGATCCATTCATGAAACACACTCGCATGTTAACTACACCCAATGCTCAAGTACGATCATAGTGCCTCCTAGTTGGTGCTTTTATAAGAGAAGATGGAGACTCAAATTCAAAAATAAAAATTGCATAAAGTAAAGAGAAAGGCCCTTCGCAGAGGGAAGTAGGGATTTGTAGAGGTGCCAGAGCTCAAAGCGAAAATTGAGAGATGAAAACCTTTTGGAGTTCCCAACACTTTCCTTGCTAGATATATCATAGGCGGTTACCAAACAGAAATTAAATTTTATTCCTTTTTCGACCATACTTTCACTTTCCATGGCTAACCGTATCCACGGGTGCCTTCCATACCAACACTTTCCAAGGAATTTATTATTTGAAAACATAAAGTAAATTCATTTTTCATTTCAGGACTAGGAATCCCTAAAATCTTTGCCTTACTCTCGTGCAATGACAAGTGAATAAACACTCATCGTGAGAATAACACATCTAGCATGGAAAATATTAGCCACCCCTCACCGCCTCGCAAGTGGTACGAGCACACAAAATAGAAGTTTATTTTGAATATTAGAGATGGCACATACAAATTTGCTTAGAACGGCAAAAGAATACCGCATATAGGTAGGTATAGTGGACTCATGTGGAAAAACTGGTTTAAAGGATTTTGGATGCACAAGTAGTGATCATACTTAGTGCAAAATGAAGGCTAGCAAAAGATTGAGAACCGACCAACCAAGAAACGAATAATCTCATAAGCGAGCATTAAGCATAATTAACACAGCATAATGCACCACAAGTAGGATATAATTTCATTGCATAACTATTGACTTTCGTGCTTGCATAGGGAATCACAAACCTTAACACCAATGTTCTTACTAAAGCATAATTACTCATCAACATGACTCACATATCACATCATCATATCTCAAAAAAATTACTAAGAATCAATTTTATTTTGTCCAATGATCTTCATGAAAGTTTTTATTATCCTTCTTGGATATCTATCACTTTGGGACTAATTTTCATGTGTTGCTTTTGATAAGCTCAAACAAATATAAGTGAAGATCATGATCATAATATTTCTTTCTCTCAAATTAATTTAAGTGAAGCAAGAGAGAATATCTTGAAAATTTTACTAACTGTAAAATAAATCTAAGTGAAGCAAGAGAGCATTTCTTCAAAAATACTACAGCGCACCGTGCTCAAAAATATATAAATGAAGCACTAGAGCAAATCCATAGCTCATAACAAATTTAAGTGAAGCATAGTGAGCAATTCTAACAAGTCATGGAATAATTTTGGCTCTCTCAAATAGGTGTGTCCAACAAGGGATCAAGACTAAAAACACAAAATAAAACAAGCAAAGACTCATATTATACAATACGCTCCCAGCAAAACACATAGTATGTGACGAATAAAAATATAGCTCCGAGTAAAATATCGATGATCGTTAGAAGAAAGAGGGGATGCCACTCAGGGCATCCCCAAGCTTAGTTGCTTGCTCTCTTTGGACAATAGCTTGGGATGCCGGGGCATCCCCAAGCTTAGGCTCTTCTTACTCCTTATTCCTTCATCCTTCATAAGATAACTCAAAACTTGAAAACTTCAATCACACAAAACTCAACAAAAGCCTTCGTGAGATCCGTTAGTATAAGAAAACAAATCACTACTATAAGTGTTGTAGTAAACCAATTCATATTTTGCTCTTGCATTTTATCTACTATATTCCAACTTTTCTATGGCAAAAACTCATCAAAGAAAACCATAGAATCATCAAAACAAGCACACAATGCAAAGAAAACAGAATCTGTCAAAAACAGAACAGTCTGTAGCAATATGGATATTTTGAATAGTTCTGTAACTCCAAAAACTCTGAGAAATTAGGACGACCTGGGAAATTTGTATATTAATCTACTGCAGAAGGAATTGATATTTTATCGCCCTCTGCTTAAAAATTAAAATTATTTTTGCGAGCATAAAAGTTTCTATTTTTTTAGCAAGATCAAACAACTATCACCCAAGATCCTAAAGGCTTTACTTGGCACAAACACTAATTAAAACACAAAAAACACAATCATAACAATATCATAATTGTGCTAACACTCAAGAACATAAAGCAAACAGCAAAAAAATATATTCATTGGGTTGCCTCCCAACGAGCGCTATAGTTTTACGCCCTTAGCTAGGCATAAAGCAAGGATCTAAGTTTTGTCATCCTTGTTCAACTCTTCAATCAAACACTTAGAATCCTTCAAAGATTTAGCATAAATATTTTCAATGACAATACTCCTATGGACAATTTTAAAGAATTCATTCTTGCCAAAGGGATCTCTTATAACTTCAGCTAAATCTGGGTGGATGCTAATCATCTTAAGATCCTCTTTACTATTACTAGAAGTTGCACCCTTTTTCTTAGTAACTTGAGTACTCTTTCCAATATTTACGGGAGTTTTTTCAATAGTTTTAGCGGAAGCAAAAGCCGTGCTCTAATTACTAAAGATTTCTTCTAGTTTATCAATCCAAGACGGACTTTCTTCAATTCTTTCATGAATTACGGTTCCATTTTCCTTTAACAACTTTAAAACTTCTCCCACTTTTGACCCAATCTTAGTAGCAAAATTATGCATCTTTTTATCCAAGTTTTCAATATATTCTCCAGTAATAATTTTCTTTTCAATAGCATCTAATCTTTTCATAACATGTTCAAGAGTCAAAGTTGTTTCATTAACCATAAGAGGTGGTGAACCCACTAAATTTCCCATAGCATTGAAAGCATCAAGAGAGGGACACATCAAGAAATTTCCACCAGTAATCGTATCAAGGATGGATCTATACCAAGTGGTGATGCCCACATAAAAGCAACGAAGAAGAATAATGGTAGATTGCTTACGGATAGATCTATTATGAGCATTGCAAATTCTATACCAAGCATCTTATAAATTTTCTCATCCCCTTTGTTTAAAGTTGAGAACCTCGTTCTTGGGAGTACACACAATAGAGGAAGAACTATCCATAATGATAATAACGACAAACAAGATTGCACACAAAAACAGATCCGGCAAGAAAACGATGACTGAAAAAGAGGGCGAATAAAACGGCAATTTTTTGTGAAGTGGGGGAGAGGAAAATGAGAGGCAAATGGCAAATGATGTAAATTGCTAGGAGATTAGATTTGTGATTAGGAACCTGGTATATGTAGATGATTCTCCCTGGCAATGGCGCCAAAAAATCCTTTTGATAGCGGCTTGAAGCTACGTCGGTATTTCCCCAAAGAGGAAGGGATGATGCAGCACAACGATGGTAGGTATTTGAAAGTGCGTTATATCGACTAGAGGGGGGTGAATAGGCGATTTTTATGAAAGTCTTCAATACGTGGAAGTTATGAAGACAAACGATAGAAATAAACCTATTACCCTGCAGCGGAAGGTAGACTACACTAGGCAAGCCATAGTCAAGTATTCAATAGAGTGAAAGCACAATGACTTAATAGCAGCAATGTAGTAAGGATCAGGTAGGAAGATATTATGAAGCCAGACAGAACATGCAGTCACTCGGTGAAGACAAAAGATAGTGCAAACATACAATGACTTCACAAAGAGTAACAGTAAGTAAAGGGAAGGGAAGATGAAACCAGTGACTCCTTGAAGGCAATGATTTGTTGGACCAGTTCTAATTGCTATGACAACTGTACGTCTGGTTAGGGCGGCTAGGTATTTAAAACTTAGGACACACAGTCCCGGACACCCAGTCCTGAACACGTAGCTCAGGACACCCAGTCCTCACCGTATTCCCCTTGAGCTAAGGTCACATAGACCTCGCCCAATCACTCTGGTAAGTCTTCAAGGTAGACTCCCAAACCTTCACAGACTTCGTTCACCAGCAATCCACAATGTCTCTTGGATGCTCAGAACGCGACGCCTAACCGGCTGGAGGATGCACAGTCCTCAAGTGTAATAAGTCTTCAGATCACACAGACAAGAAGACTTAAGTGATGCCTAATTCTCTTTGGCTCTGGGTGGTTAGGGCTTTATCCTCGCAAGGAATTCTCTCTCAAAGGCTTTGAGGTGGGTTGCTCTCAAACGACAAAAGCCGTACTCTTAATCTGAGCAGCCAACCGTTTATGGTTGTAGGGGGTGGGCTATTTATAGCCACTTGGCAACCCGACCTGATTTGTCCGAAATGACCCTGGGTCACTAAGGAACTAACACATGTTCCAACGGTCAGATTTCAAACTCACACGGCAACTTTGCTTGGGCTGCAAGCAAAGCTGACTTGTCCGACTCTGGACAAGATTCGCTCTCATAGTCTTCACTCAAAGACATAGGTTTTAGTTAGGCATCACTTCAATCATTCTGACTGGTTCTCTTGGACCCCACTTAACAGTACGGTGGTTCCTATGAGTCAACACAAAAGAAAGAGAACTACGAAAGATCTAAGTCTTCGAGCTCCATAGGCTTCATGTGGTGTCTTCTCTTGTCATAGTCTTCAATGTGAATATCTTCATATACCACCTTTGACTTCAATGTCTTCATACATTTTTAGGGGTCATCTCTGGTAGGAAAACTGAATCAATGAGGGACTTCTACCTGTGTTATCCTGCAATTCTCACAAACACATTAGTCCCTCAACTAGTTTTGTCGTCAATACTCCAAAACCAACTAGGGGTGGCACTAGATGCACTTACAATCTCCCCCTTTTTGGTGATTGATGACAAACTAGTTGAAGTTTTCAACGGGGAATATAATCTGTGAAATTGTAAAGGATAAGGAATTGTCTTCATAAGTTGCAAAGGCTCCCCCTGAAGATGTGCATATAAGTAATTTGCTTTTGGAATGCAAATGCACATGGCAGGATGTACTTATGGAGATCCACTTCAACTTATGATGACAATCCACTATGCATGTGAAAGTATATGAAGATAATGGCATGCATAATGGAAAATGGACGTCTGCAGAATGATCTAAGTGCGGAATTTATCGTCGCACATGCGGAATTTATCATCGCAAAACAAGGTGGCAGATAAGTAGTAGACGACCATCGAGTTTAAGTGTTACAACTCAAAGAACCAAATGTAGCAAAACGGGAGTTGTAAGCACGAAGCAAAATATAAAGCACCCACCCATATGGACCCGCTTGAAGACTATCAACCTCATGTGCTTCTCCCCCTTTTGCCAAATGTAGCAAAACGGGAGTTGTAAGCACGAAGCAAAATATAAAGCACCCACCCATATGGACCCGCTTGAAGACTATCAACCTCATGTGCTTCTCCCCCTTTTGTCAGGAAGGACCAAAAAGGTTTGAAGACATAGAGCATCTACTCGTTCCCATGAGGAGTGGGTGAAGCAGCAGGGTCGTTGGTGGTGTTTGGCGGTGCTGAAGAGCTTGGAGCAGAGTCGAAGCATGCTGAAGGAGGTGGCGGTGAAGTAGCATCGTCTTCATCCTCGATAACTCTGGCAGTCACAGTTGCAGCAGAGGAAGAGAACTCAGAGTCTTCAAGGGATGGAGTTCGTCGCAGCACAGCCCTTCGAGGAGGTGTGGAGTCAAACTTGAATCGCTTAGTGAAGCCATCCTCTTGAAGATCATCTTCAGAACACATCATTGTTAGCCCTTTCCATGTGCGGCGAGAGGTTTCATGGGCAACAAAAGCATTCTTGGTGGCAAGATTGCGAATGCGATTAACATCCACCAAGAGGCTTTGCATCTGACGCTTCAGCCAGTCATGATGCCTATCCTGTTTCTGATGAAGAGCCACAAGAAGCTCTCGGTCATTGAGAACACGAGTGCGCTTCTTGGGTCGTGGAGCAGTTGTACTATCAGTGGCTTTAGTGGAAGCAGGATGTGGTGCACGTGTAGTGCCAGCCAAAGGATACACACGAGTGACTGCTTCAACTCCTTCAATGTTCTGAGAGAAACTCTGATGCTTTGCATTCTGAAGACTTAGAGGTTCCTTGGCAGGCTCAGGATAGATGGATTCAATAGAGATATCCACATCAGGCAGAAAAATCCGATGATTGCGAGCAGATGGCTGATATGAGATAGCGGAGTGAAGTTTGATTAGCCGCATTACCCATGGGGCATAGAACTTCAAGCCAAACAGATCAGAGCCTGATGCAGCAAGTTGGCGAATGAAGAAGTCCTGTGTATTGAAGCATTTTCCATGAAGAATATAGAAGACCAAAGTCTTCATTGCACCCTCAAGCTTGGCATGTGGAGAGTGCCTTTTGATGGGCCAGAGAGTTCGCCTGATGATGTGATAAATGGTTCTTGGCAGATACTCAAGGTCTTCAATGAAGAACTCCGTGGGATAAGCAGCATCTTGGGGCAATGGCTTCATCATGCTGAGCATCTGACTCATATCAGGTTCAGGCTTCTGAAAGATGCTCTCAATAGCTTCACTATGCAGCTGATAGCCATGCTCGTAGAGATCGCCAGGAGTGGGCAAACTAGTGAGCTCAATGATGTCAAAGGCTTTGGCTTCGTGATGAATGTTTCCAGTCATCCACTCCAGGACCCAAGTCTTTGGATCTCTGCTATACCCGCGGATGTGAAGTGTGGCATAGAATTGGAGCAGCAACTCTTCATTCCAATGCTCTTGGAAAGTAACGAACGGCAGCAGTCCAACTTCCTTGAAGCAATCCAAAGCTTCTTCCAGACAGGGCAGACCAGCTATAGCTTCAATGTCAAGGTGCTTGTGTGGGAAGATGCGACCTTGTTTGTAAAGAATGCATGAGTAATAGCTTCGCTGCGGATAGCTCCAGAACCGATCAGATGATATCCTTTCCCTTGAGTAGGGGTTCCTAGAGCTATCGAAGAATGTGTTGTCTGCTCTGAAGCCATTGATATTGAAGGAGCCAGGTGCTGATGCAGGACCTGGGAACCTTGGCAATCTTGGGATTGGCTTCTGTACCTGAGGCATGTGCTCAACATGATAGTCGAACTAGGGACCGGCAGCAGACTCAGGAACAGAAGTGGCGGGATCAGTGGCTTCGCTGTCTTCTGATGCTTTTGTTGGGGAGGGCTCCACATTAGCTTCATTGGTGGTGGTGGCAGCCGCAAGATTTTCAATCACGTTCTCCTTGAGAACTGCTTCTTGGTGGGACAGGGGAGTGGCAACTTGTGGGACTTCTTCTTCCGCGGATGATGCAGTCGGATTGTCTTCAGCAGAGACTTGAGGCCTTGGACCTTTGCGAAGCCTGCGCAACGCAGGCGACGCCTGTGGAGTTGGAGTTGGCTGGGCCTCAAAGTCTTCTTCCTCTTGTGGGCAATCCGCCCATGAAGCATCATGTGCAATTGGCGTCAGTGGACGACCAATGCTGATGAGTTCGCTGTTCTCGAGCTGAGGAAGGACTGCACCATCTTCTACATGGTCATGTTGACCAATGTCTTCAGCAGCGATGGGATCAGCTACTGGAAAGTCTTCAGCTTCATGAGCCTCTGTGAAAGCAGGCTCATGGATTGTCAGTTGGCGTTCAGCGTCAGGATAGACCATAGAAATGGGTTCAACTATCAAAGGCTCTGTGGGAGCAGCCCGATCTTTCTTGGTCTTCCTCTTCTTCTTGGAGGGGGCAGTAGGAGAGGCTTCACGATGTTTCCTCTTCCTGGCTTCAGCCTCAGCAGTCCTCGTCTTCTTGAGCTCTGAAGCGGTTGACCGGCTTTTTGGCTTCGAGCCAGTCATTCTAGTTGGGAAGACAATAGGAACTGCTTCCTGCCTTGGTGCGTCGGGTTCAGCCATAGCAGGCTTCTTCTTCTTCTTTGCGGCCATCCTGGGGTCGATGCCAGGACGCCCAAGGGCCTTGCGCTTCACAGCCTCATTGTAGGCTTGCACACATCTGTCAGCCAGAACCTTCATGCGCTCACGCGAACCCTGAGCTTCTGCATGTTTCTTCAGAAAGGCTTCCGTTAGCTCGTGCATCATAATCTTGAAGTTCTTCACTTCTTGCACGCTGAGCTTGGCCATATGCTTCTTGAACTGAGCCTTTTCATAGTCAATCTTTTGCTTCAGTTCAACAATGCGCTGGGCGACAGCTAGCTCTGAAGCAATGGCGCCTTGGAAGGCGACACTGAGGCCAATGGGTAGCTGCAGATCTTCGAAGCTGATGTTTGGCGTGTCAAACCACTCATCAATGAAGTTGTGGATGATTGTCACATCAAAGAGAGGCAGATCATTGAAGATTTCTGCTTCTTCTTTGCTCTTGATGAGTTGCTCAAGAGCGTCATCTGCAAGATCTTCATCACTTGACAGATCAATGGCATCATTGCGCAGAATGGCAGCAGTTGTTAGCTCTTGGCCGGTGTGTGGCAGAGGCATCTTGGCCTTCTGGGGCTTGGAGATGCGTGATAAATCTTCGGACTGCACACTGTCTTCAGGAGGTGCAGTTGCCAGTGGCTTCGCCCGTGAGATTTTTGGTGAAGGGGCAGGTTTGGAAGCTTTAGGCTTCTTCAACTTCTTTGGCTTCGGCACTGCAGGCGCTTCATCTGATTCAGTGTCAGCTGCAGGCTCATTCACTGCAGTCCCTTGAACCAAGATATGGGTGATGAGGCCTTCAAGGTTGTAGAAAGGACCGATGACATTGGGTTCTGCATCTCGTGTGCCATCAGCCCTTGGAGCTGAGGGACCAGGGTTGAAGTCTAGTCCTAATGTCTTCTTGTTTTGCTTCGCTGAGTTCTGGGCAAATTGGAAGTTGCGCTTGAACAGATTGTTGTCACGACACCATAGTAGTGACGATGTGTGTGCATCAGCAGGCTGTGGCCCACGGACCATGCAGGGATAGAAGCCTTGTTCAATGGCTTCATCTCTGGACCTGGGTAGAAGATTCTTGTATAGGATGTCTCCCCACGGTCTCTTGATGGCGTTTTTCTCAGCATATTCCTGGGTTACAAATCGGTATTTGAACCATTGGTCTGCCCAATATCTTCGAATCCATTGGATTCGGGTCTTGCGCTGATTGTAATCCTCTTCAGGATCTGTCTTGTACAGTTCTGAGAGGTCATCAGGCAGATCTCTGGATGTTTCTCCATGACGCTTTCTGCCACCCTTCCTTGTTGATTTCTCTGAAGCCATAAACTTTAAACTGAAAGGCTTCAACACGTTCAAAGGCTTCAAAGGTTTTCGCTTGCTGGACAAACAGGAACTGGCTTCGGGAGAATTTATGTGATGCTGTAAGAATTCTGCAAATGAATGCAGACTATGAGAACCAAAGGATTCTCCCACGGACATGTACCTGTGACAGCATTAAGGTGCCATGGAAGGGGAAGAGGTCATATGCATTCTCAGAAGATTTTGAAGATAAATCAGTTTAGAAGACATTGACCTCATCGTGCGAACACATTCACTCATAGATAAGGAGTTGGTTCCAGATTTGTACGAATCCACAGATCAGTACAAGTGAGGAATCTAACTACTTTGTGAAGCACAAGTGAATATACTAGGCATGTTATGAGATGTAGTATGAGAGATATCGAACTTGTGTGAATAGAAACTGCTTGTGGTAGAAAGTGACAAAGCCATAGGATCAACGGTGCTGTAAAAAAGGAAGTTTTATTTACCACACTAAGAACTGCTAGACGGAGTGGAAGATGAGGCCGAGCAATTCGATCTTCCGTGCCCTAACTTTGCGACGGAGGACACCTACGGCGACGGCGGAGAGGACGATGTCCGCGGTCGGTGTGAAGACGGCGTCGGAGAGGTTGCAGCAGCGAAGCGCTTCGTCGCCGGCGTTGTCGAGGGCTAGCGGTGGCGCTAGGGTTCGTGCGAGAGTGGGAGAAGAGATAATGACCGCTGTGAAGTGTGTATTTATAGGTACAGGGGCGGCACTGCATTATTACATAGGTGCCCCTGGCGATTCGCATCTGAGGAACACATGGCCATTATGCGGAATTTTGGGGTTTGTTCCACGTCCCACGCACGCCTGGATTGTCGGGTGGTCGTTCCTACTTCTCCGGGTTTCATGTGGAGGAATGAGCATTGAAAACGGACTTAATGGTTGTCTCTGTATCTTCTGCTGACAAGGATGCAGAGAAGACATTCGACAGTTTCAATAGAATACATATGATTTGGAGAGATAGAATTTGAGATAGAAAGCATAGAGAGTTCAGGGTCCGATCACATTCACTTAATTCAAAAGATTCAACAAGAAGACATAGCTATAAGTGAATGTTGTAGAGGACAGAACACTAGTATATATATATATCTATATAATCAACATAGTGAAGATAATCATGAAGATATGTTGAGATTGAAGCCAAACCAAATGTGAAGACATAGCAATTGTAACGCCATGAGTGAAACACTTCAAACAGAACATTTGGTGGTGGCGTTACCCACCGTATAGGAAGTATTAGACCTAGACACGGCGCACAATTATCGTGGCGCTCCGAAGCCAAATTCCACATTAATGTATTCGCACTTAGAATGTATGTCTTCATTGATTGAAGATATACTTTACATCGTGTGTTGCACATATAAGTCATCAATATGCATAAGGGTTAGGATGTGTGCCTGATCACAGGACATTTGAGGATTCCAGGATATTTATCTCACACCGTAACTTGCAAAATCTCTTCTCATCCAAGGGCTTGGTGAAGATATCTGCCAATTGCTCTTCAGTGTTGACGTGTATGATATCAATATCTTGCTTCACAACATGATCTCTGAGAAAGTGATGACGAATTTCAATGTGCTTTGTCTTCGAGTGCTGAACTGGGTTGTTGGCAATCTTGATAGCACTTTCGTTGTCGCAGTAAAGTGGCACTTGCTTCAGATGAATGCCATAGTCCTTGAGTGTTTGCTTCATCCACAGAAGCTGAGCGCAGCAAGATCCAGCAGCAATGTATTCAGATTTAGCAGTGGAGAGAGATACACAGTTCTGCTTCTTTGAAGACCAACATACAAGAGATCGTCCCAGAAAGTGACATGTGCCTGATGTAGACTTGCGATCAACTTTGTCACCAGCATAATCAGCATCCGAGAATCCAACCAGATCAAACTCTGAGCCCTTTGGATACCATAATCCTAGAGTTGGGGTGTGAGCCAAATATCGAAGAATTCGCTTCACAGCTAAGTGATGCGACTCCTTTGGTGCCGCTTGAAATCGAGCACACATGCAAACACTAAGCATAATATCTGGCCTAGATGCACATAGATAAAGTAAAGACCCAATCATGGAGCGATATACCTTTTGATCGAACTCTTTACCATTGTCGTCGGGACCCATATGATGTTTGGCTGGCATTGGTGTCGTGAAGCCTTTGCAGTCTTGCATACCAAACTTCTTCAGGCAATCTTTGAGATACTTCTCTTGAGATATGAAGATGCCGTTGCGTTGTTGTCGTATTTGAAGACCGAGGAAGAACTTCAGCTCTCCCATCATGGACATCTGATATTGCTCTTGCATCATATATCCAAACTCTTCACTGTACTGCTGATTGGTGCAGCCGAAGATAATGTCATCCACATATATTTGGCACACAAACAGTTCACCATCATATGTCTTTCGTGAAGAGAGTGGGGTCTAGGGAACCAGGTATGAAGCCTTTGCTCTTCAGGAAGTATTTGAGTGTGTCATACCAGGCCCGAGGGTCTTGTTTGAGGCCATACAATGCCTTGTTGAGCTTGTATACCATGTCAGGATGTTTTGGATCTTCAAAGCCAGGCGGTTGCGCAACATACACTTCTTCTTCAATCTTGCCATTGAGAAAAGCACTCTTCACATCCATTTGATATAGAAGTACGTTATGATGATTTGCATAGGCCAGCAGTATGCGTATGGCTTTAAGTCTAGCCACAGGAGCAAATGTTTCATCGAAGTCAATGCCTTCCACTTGAGTATATCCTTGAGCAACGAGACGAGCTTTGTTTCTGACAACTTGACCATGCTCATCTTGCTTGTTGCGGTATATCCATTTGGTGCCTATTATATTGTGCTTCCGTGGATCAGGACGCTTAACCAGTTCCCATACATTATTCAGCTCAAACTGTTGAAGCTCTTCTTGCATAGCTTGAATCCATTCAGGTTCCATGAAGGCTTCTTCAACTTTCTTGGGTTCTGTTATTGAGACGAATGCGAAGTTCCCACAGAAATTTGCTAGCTGAGTTGCCCTTGAACGAGTGAGTGGACTGGGTGCATTGATGCTATCAATTATTCTTTCAATCTGCACTTCATTGGCAACGCGAGGATGTACAGGGCGAAGATTTTGCTCTTGCTGATCATTGTCATTGTTAGAAGGAATGTCTTCAGGCTGAGCATTGTCTTCATGTTGATCAGGTGCTGAGATGATAAGTTCTTCTTTAGGATGAGCTTCAGAAGGTATAATATCTCCAGTTCCCATTAGCTTGATTGATTCACTGGATGGAACTTCATCTAGCACATTTGGCAGTTGCTCTATTTGTGAACCGTTGGTCTCATCGAACCACACATCCACTTTTTCAACCACTTTGTAATGAAATAAATTGAAGACTCTATAGGAGTGCGAATCCTTTCCATATCCAAGCATAAAACCCTCATGTGCTTTTGGTGCAAACTTTGAGGTATGATGTGGGTCCTTGATCCAGCACCTGGCGCCAAATACTCTGAAGTAACTGACATTTGGCTTCTTGCCGGTAAGGAGCTCATAAGATGTCTTGTTTACAAGCTTGTGAAGATAAACACGATTGATTGTATGGCATGCAGTATCAATGGCTTCAGGCCAGAATTTTCTTGGAGTCTTGTATTCATCTAGCATCGTTCTGGGCATCTCAATGAGTGTTCTATTCTTGCGTTCGACGACGCCATTCTGCTATGGCGTGTACGGGGCCGAGAATTCATGTGTGATGCCCAAGGTATCAAGATATGTATCAAGGCCAGTGTTCTTGAATTCAGTGCCATTGTCACTTCTGATGTGCTTTATCTTGGCGCCATAATTGTTCATAGCTCGATTGGCGAAGCGTCTGAAGACATCCTACACTTCAGTCTTGTAAAGGATTATGTGCACCCAAGTATATCTAGAATAATCATCAATAATGACAAAGCCGTAGAGACAAGAAGTAGTAGTAAGAGTTGAGTAATGAGTGGGACCGAAAAGATCCATGTGAAGCAGTTCAAAGGGTCGAGTAGTGGTCATGATTGTCTTCGAGGGATGTTTGGCCCTCGTCATCTTTCCTGGCTCACAGGCACCGCATAAGTGATCTTTCTTGAACTTGACGCCCTCGATGCCTATGACATGCTTCTTCTTTGCCAGGGTATGGAGGTTCCTCATGCCAGCATGCCCAAGCCTCTGATGCCAGAGCCAGCATTCTGAAGCTTTTGCTAGAAGACATACGGCAAGCTGTGGTCCTACTGAGAAATCTACCACGTACAAATCATCTTTTCGATACCCTTCAAATACTAGAGACTTGTCAAATTCCATTAGTACAAGGCAACGATATTTTCCAAATATTACGATCATGTTCAAATCGCAAAGCATTGAGACAGACATTAAGTTGAATCCAAGGGATTCAACAAGCATGACTTTATCCATGTGTTGATCCCTTGAGATTGCAACTCTACCTAGACCCAATACCTTACTTTTACCAGTGTCAGCAAATGTGATGTGGCTCTTGTCGGATGGACGTAAGGTTGAGTCCATAAGAAGGCTTCTTTTGCCAGTCATGTGATTTGTACACCCACTATCCATAATCCATTCTGAAGACGCTGGTGTCGTACCCTACAGTGCAGTTAGGGGGATAGGCTTCACCAAGAGCATTGTGAAGCAAAAACATTTGACGAACCAATGGGTTATGAAAGCTTAGATCCAGATTAGGACTAATAGGGAGAGTAGCAAGCGATTCAGGAACGAAGTACATAGTAAGACCATTTGGGCATTTGATCTTGCGCCCTACAAGATGTTTAAGGTCCCCAGCAATAGCGTCAGACGATTTTGGTTTTCTGCTGGAGACCTTTCCCTGCAAAAGAGAGTTAAGCTTTCTTAGCCACCCACATCTTCAAGGGTGGCTTAGAAGCAATAAGTCTAAGTGCAGCATCTGAGAATTTTGGCTTTGGAGCCCTAGCAAACAGTCTTGTAGGCGGACAATAGTACTCATAAGAATAAGCAGAATAGTTCTTGGTCTTATGAACATGGCGGTTTGATGAACCGCTCTCATATTCATATGCCTGAGTATGGTTTCCCTGCAAAACATTTGCGTTAGTGCGACTCAGGTGAGTCCTCTGTCTGTATGATGCCTTTGGACCGTATGAAGCCTTTGGTCTGAGGTTTGTCTTCTTCATGTGAGGTTTCATGATGACATTCACAGGAAGATTCTCCAGACACCTTTTCGGAACCCAGATTTTCTTCATAGGCGGTCCATTCCTGCAGTTAGTACCAATGTACCTGGCAAACACTTCACCATTCTGATTCTTAAACAGTTTATAGTTTGCATCAAGAGATTCATCAATGATAATGGGGTTAGCACAAGTGAAGCCAGATAGATTGGATGGATCTGCTGAAGGTTCCTTTGCAGCAACCCACGTGGTTTTGGGGTACTGCTCAGGTTTCCAGTAAGAGCCATCAGCATTCATTTTCCTTACGAACCCAACACCCTCTTTCCTCGGGTTTCGGTTCAGTATCTGCTTTTTGAGGACATCACATAGTGTCTGATGCCCTTTAAGACTTCTGTACATCCCTGTTTCAAGCAATGTCTTCAACCTAGCATTCTCATCAGCAATAGCAGTGGTATCCTCAGCAGAGGGGTTAGTTACCACATCAACAGTTGAAGATATTGCAACAGTAGTAGCAGTAGAACATTCAGCAACAGAAGTAGCATTATCATGCTCAATGCATTTAAGACATGGTGGTTCAAATCCTTCCTGAGCGGAACTGATCTGTTTGGCACGAAGTGACTCGTTTTCCTTTTGAAGATCTCCATGAGCCGCTCTCAATTTCTCAAGATCTTGCTTCCTTTGAAGATAATCATAGGAAAGCTTTTCATGAGGTTTTGAGAGAGTTTCATGACGACTTTCAAGTTCCTGATACTTAACGTGAAGATTTTTTATGTCTTCAATTAAGGATTCAGATCGAGTCATTTCAGCACCTAATAGATCATCGCTTCTGTCTAACAGTTTTTGAATACGTTCCATAGCTTTCTGTTGTTCAGTTGCAATTTTAGCAAGTGTTTTGTAGCTGGGTTTTGAACCACAATCAGAGTCATCGTCACTAGATGTTTGATAGTGATTAGTGCGTGTGTTTACCTTGGCACCGCGTGCCATGAAGCAGTAGGTAGAAGCGGAGTAGTCCTTGTCATTTGCATCGGTGTCGGTGATGAAGTCATTGTCTTCAGTATTAAAGATGGACTTGGCAACGTATGTTGTAGCCAGACTTGCGATGCCTGAATCGGACTCCTCCTCAGACTCCACCTTCGCCTCCTCAGAAGCGGACTCCTCCTCTGAATCCATTTCCTTGCCAACAAACGCACGTGCCTTGCTAGATGAGCTATTCTTGTGTGATGAAGACTTTGAGGAAGACTTGGAATAAGACTTTGAGTATTTCTTCTTCTTCTTGCCATCAGAGTCATATTCCTTGCTCTTCTTCTTCTTTTTGTTCTCATTGTCCCACTATGGACACTCAGAGATGAAGTGGCCAGGTTCTTCCACTTGTGACATGTTTTCTTCTTGTAGTCGTGAGCAGAAGCTTCATCATTCCTTGAGCTTGATCGGGAAGACTTTCTGAAACCTTTCTTCTTGGTGAATTTTTGGAACTTCTTCACAAGCATAGCAGGTTCCCTTCCAATGTCTTCAGGATCATCTGAACTGCTGTCAGATTCTTCTTCAGATGAGGAGACAGCTTTTGCCTTCAAGGCACGAGTTCGCCCATAGTTTGGACCGTAGATATCTCTTTTCTCAGAAAGCTGAAACTCATGTGTGTTGAGCCTCTCAAGTATGTCAGACGAATCGAGTGTCTTGAAATCAGGACGTTCTTGAATCATCAGGGCTAGGGTGTCAAACGAACTATCAAGTGATCTCAGTAGTGTCTTGACGACTTCATGTTTGGTGATCTCAGTAGCGCCGAGGGCTTGAAGCTCATTTGTGATGTCAGTGAGTCGGTCAAATGTGAGCTGCACATTCTCATTGTCATTTCGCTTGAAGCGGTTGAAGAGGTTGCGAAGGACACTGATTCTCTGATCTCTTTGGGTTGAGACGCCTTCATTGACCTTGGAGAGCCAGTCCCAGACCAGCTTAGATGTTTTCAAAGCACTCACACGGCCATACTGTCCTTTGGTCAGATGACCACAGATGATATACTTGGCAGTAGAGTCCAGTTGAACGAATTTCTTGACATCAGTAGCAGTGACACCTTCTCCAGCCTTGGGAACACCGTTCTCGACGACATACCATAGGTCGACGTCAATGGCTTCAAGATGCATGCGCATCTTATTCTTCCAGTACGGATATTCAGTTCCATCGAAGACGGGGCACGCAGCGGAGACTTTTATTATCCTTGCAGTCGACATAGCTAAAACTCCAGGTGGTTAAACCGAATCACACAGAACAAGGGAGCACCTTGCTCTGATACCAATTGAAAGTGCGTTATATCGACTAGAGGGGGGTGAATAGGCGATTTTTATGAAAGTCTTCAATACGTGGAAGTTATGAAGACAAACGATAGAAATAAACCTATTACCCTGCAGCGGAAGGTAGACTACACTAGGCAAGTCATAGTCAAGTATTCAATAGAGTGAAAGCACAATGACTTAATAGCAGCAATGTAGTAAGGATCAGGTAGGAAGATATTATGAAGCCAGACAGAACATGCAGTCACTCAGTGAAGACAAAAGATAGTGCAAACATACAATGACTTCACAAGGAGTAACAGTAAGTAAAGGGAAGGGAAGATGAAACCAGTGACTCATTGAAGGCAATGATTTGTTGGACCAGTTCCAGTTGCTGTGACAACTGTACGTCTGGTTAGGGCGGCTAGGTATTTAAACCTTAGGACACACAGTCCCGGACACCCAGTCCTGAACACGTAGCTCAGGACACCCAGTCCTCACCGTATTCCCCTTGAGCTAAGGTCACACAGACCTCGCCCAATCACTCTGGTAAGTCTTCAAGGTAGACTCCCAAACCTTCACAGACTTCGTTCACCGGCAATCCACAATGTCTCTTGGATGCTCAGAACGCGACGCCTAACCGGCTGGAGGATGCACAGTCCTCAAGTGTAATAAGTCTTCAGATCACACAGACAAGAAGACTTAAGTGATGCCTAATTCTCTTTGGCTCTGGGTGGTTAGGGCTTTATCCTCGCAAGGAATTCTCTCTCAAAGACTTCGAGGTGGGTTGCTCTCAAACGACAAAAGCCGTACTCTTAATCTGAGCAGCCAACCGTTTATGGTTGTAGGGGGTGGGCTATTTATAGCCACTTGGCAACCCGACCTGATTTGTCCGAAATGACCCTGGGTCACTAAGGAACTGACACGTGTTTCAACGGTCAGATTTCAAACTCACACGGCAACTTTGCTTGGGCTGCAAGCAAAGCTGACTTGTCCGACTCTGGACAAGATTCGCTCTCATAGTCTTCACTCGAAGACATAGGTTTTGGTTAGGCATCACTTCAGTCATTCTGACTAGTTCTCTTGGACCCCACTTAACAGTACGGTGGTTCCTATGACTCAACACAAAAGAAAGAGAAGTACGAAAGATCTAAGTCTTCGAGCTCCATAGGCTTCATGTGGTGTCTTCTCTTGTCATAGTCTTCAATGTGAATATCTTCATATACCACCTTTGACTTCAATGTCTTCATACATTTTTAGGGGTCATCTCTGGTAGGAAAACCGAATCAATGAGGGACTTCTACCTGTGTTATCCTGCAATTCTCACAAACACATTAGTCCCTCAACTAGGTTTGTCGTCAATACTCCAAAACCAACTAGGGGTGGCACTAGATGCACTTACAGTATTTCCCTCAGTGATGAAACCAAGGTTATCAAACCAGCAGGAGGACCAAGCAACAACACGTAAACGGCACCTGCACACAAATAAAAAATACTTGCAACCCGACGTATTAAAGGGGTTATCAATCCCTTTCGGGTAACGGCGCCAGAAATTAGCAAATGGACGTGAATAAATTGTAGTAGATTGATAGATCGAACGCCAAATAAAATAAATAAGAATAAATTGCAGCAAGGTTTTTTTGTATTTTTGGTTTAATAGATCAGAAAAATAGAGCAAAGGAAAATAGATCGCAAAGGCAAATAATATGTGAAAGAGACCCGGGGGTCGTAGATTTCACTAGTGGCTTCTCTCGAGAAAAATAGCAAACGGCAGGTAAACAAATTACTGTTGGGAAATTGATAGAACTTCAAATACTCATGACGTTATCCAGGAAATGATCATTACATAGGCATCACGTCCAAGATTAGTAGACCGACTCCTGCATGCATCTACTCCTATTACTCCACACATCGACCGCTATCCAGCATGCATCTAGTGTAGTAAGTTCATGGAGAAATGGAGTAATGCAATAAGAACGATGACATGATGTAGACAAGATCTATTTATGTAGAAATAGACCCCCATCGTTTTATCCTTAGTAGCAACGATACATACGTGTCGGTTCCCCTTCTATCACTGGGATCAAGCACCGTAAGATCGAACCCACTACAAAGCACCTCTTCCCATTGCAAAATAAATAGATCAAGTTGGCCAAACAAAACCCAAATATCGGAGAAGAAATACGAGACTATAAGCAATCATGCATATAAGAGATCAAACAAAATTCAAATAACTTTCATGGATAAAAAGAGATAGATCTGATCATAAACTCAAAGTTCATTGGACCCCAACAAAGACACACAAAAGAGTTACATCATATGGATCTCCAAGAGACCATTGTATTAAGAATCAAACGAGAGAGAGGAAGCCATATATCTACTAACTACGGGACCCGAAGGTCTACAAAGAACTACTCACGCATCATCGGAGAGGCACCAATAGAAGTGGTGAACCCCTCCGTGATGGTGTCTAGATTAGATCTGGTTGTTCTGGACTTTGCAGCGGCTGAAATTCATTTTCGTCGACTCCCCTAGAGTTTCTGGAATATTGGGGTATTTATAGAGTAAAGGGGCGGTCCGGGGGGCACCTGAGGTGGGCACAAACCACCAGGGCGAGCCTGGGCCTCCAGGCGGGCCCTGGTGGGTTGTGCTCCCCACAGAGCAGCCCTCGGGTGCTTCTTTGGCCCATTGGTTCTCTTCTGGTCCAAAAAAATTCCACAAGAAGTTTCGCTGCATTTGGACTCCGTTTGATATTGATTAACTGCAATGTAAAAAACATGCAAGAAACAGCAACTGGCACTTGGCACTATGTCAATAGGTTAGTAGCAAAAAATGATGTAAAATGATTATAAAATATCCTAGATTGATAATATAACAACATGGAACAATCAAAAATTATAGATACGTTGGAGAGGTATCAAAGTTCGACTACATCAACCGCGTTGTCCAACGCTTCCGCTTTCAGTCTATGAGGGTACGTGGACACACTCTCCCCCTCTGGTTGCTATGTGATATGTCTTCGTCGTATCTATAATTTTTGATTGTTCCATGCCAATATTATACAACTTTTATATACTTTTGGCAACCTTTTATACTATTTTTGGGACTAACATATTGATCCAGTGCCCAGTGCTAGTTCCTGTTTGTTGCATGTTTTTTGTTCCGCAGAAAATCCATATCAAACGGACTCCAAACGGGATAAAAATGATGGTGATTTTTTTGGAATATATGTGATTTTTGGGAAGAAGAATCAACGCGAGACGATGCCCGAGGGGGCCAAAGGCAGGGGGCGCGCGCCAGGGGGTCAGGCGCGCCGTGGGCCCTCAAGGCCACCCCGTAAGGGGGTTGGTGCCCTTCTTTTGCCACAAGAAAGCCAATATCCGGATAGAAATCGTGTTAAAATTTCAGCCCATTCAATTATGTGAAAGATATTATGCACTACTTTAATAATCGTGAGAAAACCCCATTCAATTATGTAATGGGAGACACGTTGGATCAATGTGAATACTTTAGGGATTATTTCTTGACTCAAAAAGGGAAATTATGATGGGGTCAAATTTATATGTTGCATTGGTATGCTCGGCAACTATGCTTGAGATATGATTATACTTGTTGCTGTAGGATGAAGGCTCCACACCTTCCCTTTTCATGCAATTTTAATGATAATGAAACCTTAGTTTCTTATGCTAATGGTATATATGATTACTATGATGTGGAACGAATAGAAGAATTTGTTGCTTCTAAGGGTGCTTGAGAAATTGAATCTTTGTTTAAAGAGTTTGAAGATTTTGATGATTCAGTTTATAGACCTGAAAATTTAGCTATCCTTAAATATGGCTATGAAAATTATAAATACAATTATGATATTTATGAATTAATTGAGAAAGTATCCACTGTCCGAGAAGAGACTAATATTTTGCAGGAGTCTATGGAAGAAGAAATTGATAAAACTGTGAGCCCGTTGGATGAAAAAGATGATGAGGAGAGCGAAAAACAAAAGGAGGAAGATTGGATTAGCTACCCGTGCCCACCTTCTAATGAGAGTAACTCTCCAACTCGTACATTATTTAATGTCCCTTTGTTCTTACCGAATAATGAATGCAATGATAATTGCTATGATCCCGTTGATTCGTTTGAAATATCCCTTTTTGATGAACTTGATGCTTGCTATGCTTGTGGCCAAGATGCCAATATGAATTATGCTTATGGAGATGAACTTGCTATAGTTCCTTATATTAAACATGAAATTTTTGCTATTGCACCCACGCATGATAGTCCTATTATCTTTTTGAATTCTCCCGACTACACTATATCGGAGAAGTTTTCCTTATTAAGGATTATATTGATGAGTTGCATTTTACTACTACACATGATGATTTTGATAGATACAATATGCATGTGCTTGCTGCTCCTACTTGCAATTATTATGACAGAGGAACTACATCTCTGCCTCTCCATGTTTCCAATATGATAAAATTGCAAAAAACTGTTTATACTATGCATTGGCCTTTACTATGTGTGCATGAATTGTTCTTTTATGACATGCTGATGCATAGGAAGAGAGTTAGACTTCGTTGTTGCAAGATATATGTTACTTTGTGCTCACTACTAAATCAAAAATCATTGTAACTTAAAATTGGCTTTGATATACCTTAGGATCCGGGTGGATCCATTACTTGAGCACTATATGCCTAGCTTAATGGCTTTAAAGAAAGCGCTACCAGGGAGACAACCCAGAAGTTTTAGAGAGTCATTTATTTCTGTTGTGTGATTTTATAAAGTTTAAAAATAAAAATAGTGTGCCAATATTTGCCTATAGGATGTTTACATTGCTTGTTGGTTTGTGCGGTGCAAAACAGAAACTTTGACTGTAGTGTGCGATTTTATATTTTTTTACTGGAACATCAAACGGTTCTGAAACTTTTTGCACTATCTTTCTATGCAATTTTTTTATTTTTCCTAATTTTTGAAGAATTTTTGGAGTACCATAGGTATGGTGAATGTTCAGATTACTACAGACAGTCCTGTTTAAGACAGATTCTATTTTTGATGCATCGTTTGCTTGTTTTGATGAAACTATCGATTTATTTCAGTGGATTAAGCCATGGAAAAGTTATATTGCAGTAGCTACAATGAAAAAACAAAATATGAATTGGTTTGCAATAGTACTTAGAGTAGTGATTTGCTTTATTATACTAACGGATCTTATCGAGCTTTCTATTGAGTTTTGTGTGGATGAAGTGTTCGAAGATCGAGGATGTCTCGATGTGAGGAGGGGGAGAGGCAAGAGCTCAAGCTTGGGGATGTCCAAGGCACCCCAGGTAAATATTAAAGGATACTCAAGCGTCTAAACTTGGGGATGCCCCAGAAGGCATCCCATCTTTCTTCAACAAGTATCGGTATGTTTTCGGATTTGTTTCATTCATGTGATATGTGCAAATCTTGGACCGTCTTTTTCATTTAGTTTTCACTTTTATTTTATGCATCATGCTGGTATGAGATAGTCCTTGGTTGATTTATAGAATGCTAATTGCACTTCACTTATATTTTTTGAGTATGGCTTTATAGAATGCTTCATGTGCTTCACTTATATCATTTGAAGTTTGGATTGCTTGTTTCTCTTCACTTAGAAAACCGCCATTTGTAGAATGCTCTTTTGCTTCACTTATATTTGTTAGAGCATGGGCATGTCTTTTGTAGAAAGAGTAAAACTCTCTTGCTTCACTTATATCTATTTAGAGAGTTGACAGGAATTGGTCATTCACATGGTTAGTCATTAAATCCTACATAAAACTTGTAGATCACTGAATATGATATGTTTGATTCCTTGCAATAGTTTTGCGATATAAAGATGGTGATATTAGAGTCATGCTAGTGGGTAGTTGTGGATTGTTGAAATACTTGTGTCGAAGTTTGTGATTCCCGTAGCATGCACGTATGGGGAACCGTTATGTAACGAAGTTGGAGCATGAGGTATTTATTGATTGTCTTCCTTATGAGTGGCGGTCGGGGACGAGCGATGGTCTTCTCCTACCAATCTATCCCCCTAGGAGCATGTGCGTAGTGCTTTGTTTCGATGACTAATAGATTTTTGCAATAAGTATGTGAGTTCTTTATGACTAATGTTGAGTCCATGGATTATACGCACTCTCATCCTTCCATCGTTGCTAGCCTCTTTGGTACCGTGCATTGCCCTTTCTCACCTCGAGAGTCGATGAAAACTTCGCCAGTGCATCCAAACCCCATGATATGGTACACTCTATCACACATGAGCCTCCTTATATCTTCCTCAAAACAGCCACCATACCTACCTATTATGGCATTTCCATAGCCATTCTGAGATATATTGCCATGCAACTTCCATCATCATCATATACGTGACTTGAGCATTCATTGTCATATTGCTTTGCATGATCATAAGATAGTGAGCATGATGTTTTCATGGCTTGCCCGTTTTTTGTTGGCATTGTTACGTTGGATCATTACACATCCTGGTACACCGCCGGAGGCATTCATATAGAGCCATACTTTGTTCTAGACATCGAGTTGTAATATTGAGTTGTAAGTAAATAAAAGTGTTATGATCATCATTATTAGAGCATTGCCCCAGTGAGGAAAGGATGATGGAGACTATGATTCCCCCAAGTCGGGATGAGACTCCGGACTTAAAAAAATAAAAGAGTCCAAGGAAGCCCAAATAAAAAAGAGAGGCCAAAGAAGCCTACCAAAAGAAGAAAAAAATGAGAGAAGGGGCAATGCTACTATCCTTTTACCACACCTGTGCTTCAGAGTAGCACCATGTTCTTCATATAGAGAGTCTCTTGAGTTATCACTTCCATATACTAGTGGGAATTTTCATTATAGAACTTGGCTTGTATATTCCGATGATGGGCTTCCTCAAATGCCCGAGGTCTTCATGAGCAAGCAAGTTGGATGCACACCCACTTAGTTTTCAGTTTGAGCTTTCATACACTTATAGATCTTAGTTCATGGCAATCCCTACTCCTTGCATTGACATCAATTGATGGGCATCTCCATAGCCCATTGATTAGTCGTGTCGACGTGAGACTTTCTCCCTTTTTTGTCTTCTCCACACAACCTCCACCATCATCTTCTATTCCACCCATAGTGCTATGTCCATGGCTCACGCTCATGTACCACGTGAAAGTTGAAAAGGTTTGAGAACATCAAAAGTATGAAACAATTGCTTGGCTTGTCATCGGGGTTGTGCGTGATTTGAATGCTTTGTGTGGTGAAGATGGAGCATAGCCAGACCATATGATTTTTTAGGGATAACTTTCTTTGGCCATGTTATTTTGAAAAGACATGATTGCTTTATAGTATGCTTGAAGTATTATTGTCTTAATGTCAAATGATAGACTATTGCTTTGAATCACTCGTGTCTTAATATTCATGCCATGATTAGATTACCTGATCAAGATTATGCTAGGTAGCATACCACATCAAAAATTATCTTTTTTATAATTTACCTACTCGAGGACTAGCAGGAATTAAGCTTGGGGATGCTAATACATCTCCGTCATATCTATAATTTTTTATTGTTCCATGCCAATATTGTACAACTTTTATATACTTTTGGCAACCTTTTATACTATTTTTGGGACTAACATATTGATCCAGTGCCCAGTGTCAGTTCTTGTTTGTTGCATGTTTTTTGTTTCACAGAAAATCAATATCAAACGGACTCCAAACGGGATAAAAACTGATGGAATTTTTTTTGGAATATATGTGATTTTTGGGAAGAAGAATCAACGCAGACGATGCCCAAGGGGGCCACGAGGCAGGGGCGCGCCCTGGGCCCTCGTGGCCACCCCGTAAGGTGGTTGGTGCCCTTCTTTCGCTGCAAGAAATCCAATATCCGGATGGAAATCGTGTTAAAATTTCAGCCCAATCGGAGTTACGGATCTTCGGGAATATAAGAAACGGTGAAAGGCCAGAATCTGAAATGCAGAAACACAGAGAGACAGAGAGACAGATCCAATCTCAGAAGGGCTCTCGCCCCTCCGCCGCCATGGAGGCCATGGACCAGAGGGGAAACCCTTCTCCCATCTAGGGAGAAGGTCGAGGAAGAAGAAGAAGAAGAAGAAGGAGGCTCTCCCCCCTCTCTCCCAGTGGCGTCGAAACGCCGCCGGGGCCATCATCGTGACAACGATCTACACCAATACCTCTGCCATCTTCACCAACATCCTGATCACCTTCCCCCATCTATCTACAGTGGTCCACTAATACGTCTCCAACGTATCTATAATTTTTGATTGCTCCATGATATATTATCTACTGTTTTGGACATTATTGGGCTTTATTATACACTTTTATATTATTTTTGGGACTAACCTATTAACCGGAGGTCCAGCCCAGAATTGTTGTTTTTTTGCCTATTTTAGGGTTTCGAAGAAAAGGAATATCAAACGGAGTCCAAACAGAATGAAACCTTCGGGAACGTGATTTTTGGAACGAACAAGATCCAGGAGACTTGGACCCTACGTCAAGCAACCAACAGGGAGGCCACGAGGTAGGGGGCGCGCCTCCCCCCCCCTCCCAGGCGCGCCCTCCACCCTCGTGGGCCCCCTGTTGCTCCACCGACGTACTTCTTCCTCCTATATATACCTACGTACCCCCCCCAAACGACCAGATACAGAGCCAAAACCCTAATTCCACCGCTGTAACTTTCTGTATCCACGAGATCCATCTTGGGGCCTATTCCGGAGCTCCGCCGGAGGGGGCATCGATCACGGAGGGCTTCTACATCAACACCATAGCCCTTCCGATGAAGTGTGAGTAGTTTACCTCAGACCTACGGGTCCATAGTTATTAGCTAGATGACTTCTTCTCTCTTTTTGGATCTCAATACAAAGTTCTCCCCCTCTCTTGTGGAGATCTATTCGATGTAATCTTCTTTTGCGGTGTATTTGTTGAGACTGATGAATTGTGGGTTTATGATCAAGTTTATCTATGAACAATATTTGAATCTTCTCTGAATTCTTTTATGTATGATTGGTTATCTTTGCAAGTCTCTTCGAATTATCAGTTTGGTTTGGCCTACTAGATTGATCTTTCTTGCAATGGGAGAAGTGCTTAGCTTTGGGTTCAATCTTGCGGTATCCTTTCCCAGTGACAGTAGGGGCAGCAAGGCACGTATTGTATTGTTGCCATCGAGGATAACAAGATGGTTTTTTTTATCATATTGCATGAATTTATCCCTCTACATCATGTCATCTTGCTTAAGGCGTTACTCTGTTCTTATGAACTTAATACTCTAGATGCATGCTGGATAGCGGTCGATGTGTGGAGTAATAGTAGTAGATGCAGGCAGGAGTCGGTGTACTTGTCTCGGACGTGATGCCTATATACATGATCATACCTAGATATTCTCATAACTATGCTCAATTCTGTCAATTGCTCAACAGTAATTTGTTCACCCACCATAAAATACTTATGCTCTTGAGAGAAGCCACTAGTGAAACCTATGGCCCCCGGGTCTATCTTCATCATATTAATCTTCCAACACTTAGTTATTTTCATTGCTTTTATTTTACTTTGCATCTTTATCATAAAAATACCAAAAATATTATCTTACCATATCTATCAGATCTCACTCTCGTAAGTGACCGTGTAGGGATTGACAACCCCTTATCGCGTTGGTTGAGAGGATTTATTTGTTTTGTGTAGGTGCGAGGGACTCGCGCGTAGCCTCCTACTGGATTGATACCTTGGTTCTCAAAAACTGAGGGAAATACTTACGCTACTTTGCTGCACCACCCTTTCCTCTTCAAGGGAAAACCAACACAAGTGCTCAAGAGGTAGCAAGAAGGATTTCTGGTGCCGTTGCCGGGGAGGTCTACGCCAAAGTCAACATACCAAGTACCCATCACAAACCCTTATCTCCCGCATTACATTATTTGCCATTTGCCTCTCGTTTTCCTCTCCTCCACTTCACCCTTGCCGTTTTATTCGCCCTCTCTCTCCCTCTCTCTCCTCCCTCTCTCTCCTCCCTCTCTTTCTCTATTTGCCTCTTTTTGCCCGTTCCTCGTTTGCTTGTGTGTTGGATTGCTTGCTTGTCATGATGGCTCAAGATAACACTAAATTGTGTGACTTTACCAATACCAACAACAATGATTTTATTAGCACTCCGATTGCTCCTTTTACCGATGCTGAATCTTGTGAAATTAATGCTACCTTGCTGAATCTTGTCATGAAATATCCGTTTTCCGGCCTTCCTAGTGAAGATGCCGCTACCCATCTAAATAGCTTCATTGATTTCTGTGATATGCAAAAGAAGAAAGATGTGGACAATGATATTGTTAAATTGAAGCTATTTCCTTTTTCGCTTAGAGATCGTGCTAAAGCTTGGTTTTCGTCTTTGCCTAAAAATAGTATTGATTCTTGGAATAAGTGCAAAGATGCTTTTATCTCTAAGTATTTTCCTCCCGCTAAGATCATCTCTCTTAGAAACGATATTATGAATTTTAAGCAACTTGATCATGAACATGTTGCACAAGCTTGGGAGAGGATGAAATTAATGATACGTAATTGCCCTACTCATGGTTTGAATTTGTGGATGATTATACAAAAAATTTATGCCGGATTGAATTTTGCTTCTAGAAATCTTTTAGATTCGGTCGCGGGAGGCACTTTTACGGAAATCACTTTAGGAGAAGCTACTAAACTCCTAGATAATATTATGGTTAATTATTCTCAATGGCACACTGAAAGATCTACTAATAAGAAAGTGCATGCGATAGAAGAAATTAATGTTTTGAGTGGAAAGATGGATGAACTTATGAAATTATTTGCTAATAAAAGTGTTTCTTCTGATCCTAATGATATGCCTTTGTCTACTTTGATTGAGAATAATAATGAATCTATGGATGTGAATTTTGTTGGTAGGAACAATTTTGGTAACAACGTGTATAGAGGAAACTTTAATCCTAGGCCTTATCCTAGTAATTCCTCTAATAATTATGGTAATTCCTAGAACAATTCTTATGGAAATTATAATAAGATTCCCTCTATTTTGAATCTAATATTAAAGAATGTATTACTTCGCAAAAGAATTTCAATGCTTTGATTGAAGAAAAATTGCTTAAGATTGATGAGTTGGCTAGGAACGTTGATAGAACTTCTCTTGATGTTGATTCTTTGAAACTTAGATCTATTCCACCTAAGCATGATATCAATGAGTCTCTCAAAGCCATAAGAATTTCCATTGATGAGTGCAAAGAAAGAACCGCTAGGATGCGTGCTAAGAAAGATTCTTTTATAAGAGCGTGTTCTTCTAGTTTCCGTGATAATAAAGATGAAGATCTAAAAGTTATTGATGTGTCCCATATTAAATCTTTGTTTTGCAATATGAATCTTGATAATGATGGGACTGAATACGATCCACCTTTACCTAGAAGGTGTTCCAAAAATTCAGAGTTTTTAGATCTTGATGCTAAATTTGATAAAAGTGGGATTGAAGAGATCAAAACTCTAGATGTTAGTGAACCAACTATTTTGGATTTCAAGGAATTTAATTATAATAGCTGCTCTTTGATAGATTGTATTTACTTGTTGCAATCCGTGCCAAATTCTCCTCATGCTTATAGCCAAAATAAAGCTTTTACCAAACATATCGTTGATGCTTTGATGCAATCTTATGAAGAAAAACTTGAGTTGGAAGTTTCTATCCCTAGAAAACTTTATGATGAGTGGGAACCTACTATTAAAATTAAAATTAAAGATCATGAATGCTATGCTTTGTGTGATTTGGGTGCTAGTGTTCCCACGATTCTAAAGACTTTGTGTGATTTGTTAGGTTTCTGTGATTTTGATGATTGCTCTTTAAACTTGCACCTTGCGGATTCCACTATTAAGAAACCTATGGGAAGAATTAATGATGTTCTTATTGTAGCAAATAGTAATTATGTGCCTGTAGATTTTATCGTTCTTGACATAGATTGCAATCCATCATGTTCTATTATTCTTAGTAGACCTTTCCTTAGAACGATTGGTGCAATTATTGATATGAAGGAAGGAAATATTAGATTCCAATTTACGTTAAGGAAAGGAATGGAACACTTTCCTAGAAAGAAAATTAAATTACCTTATTAATCTATTATGAGAGCCACTTATGGATTGCCTACCAAAGATGGCAATACCTAGATCTATCCTTGCTTTTTATGCCTAGCTAGGGGCGTTAAATGATAGCGCTTGTTGGGGGGCAACCCAATTTTATTTTTATTCCTTGATTTTTTTTCTCCTGTTTAGTAATAAATAATTTATCTATCCTCTGTTTTGGTTGTGTTTTTTGTGTTTAATTAGTGTTTGTGCCAAGTAGAACCGTTGGGAAGACTTGGGGAAAGTCTTGTTAATCCTGCTGTAAAAAACAGAAACTTTAGCGCTTACGAGAACTGCTGCCATTTTTATTTGGAAAGTGATATTTACTTAATTATTTTTGAATATGATTAATAGATAAATTCCTCACGTCCAGAAATTTATTTTAGAATTTTTGGGGTTCCAGATCTTGCGCTAGCTACAGATTACTACAGACTGTTCTGTTTTTGACAGATTCTGTTTTTCGTGTGTTGTTTGCTTATTTTGATGAATCTATGGCTAGTAAAATAGTTTATAAACCATAGAGAAGTTGGAATACAGTAGGTTTACCACCAATATAAATAAATAATGAGTTCATTACAGTACGTTGAAGTGGTCTTTTGTTTTCTTTCGCTAACGGAGCTCACGAGATTTTCTACTTCAAGTTTTGTGTTGTGAAGTTTTCAAGTTTTGGGTAAAGATTTGATGGATTATGGAACAAGGAGTTGCAAGAGCATAAGCTTGGGGATTCCCATGGAACCCGCAAGATGATATAAGGACACCAAAAATCCAAAGCTTGGGGATGCCCTGGAAGGCATCCCCTCTTTCGTCTACTCTCATCGGTAACTTTACTTGGAGCTATATTTTTATTCACCACATGATATGTGTTTTGCTTGGAGCGTCTTGTATGATTTGAGTATTTGCTTTTTAGTTTACCACAATCATCTTTGCTGTACACACTTTTTGAGAGAGACACGCATGATTCGGAAATTATTAGAATACTCTATGTGCTTCACTTATATCTTTTGAGTTATATAGTTTTGCTCTAGTACTTCACTTATATCTTTTAGAGCACGGTGGTGGATTTGTTTTAGGCTGGTCATAGTGGGGAGTAACTTAGACTAGTGTCATGCATATGACACTAGTCTAAGTTAATATCTTCATAGTGCAAAGTAACATAGTAGTAGTGTCATAGATTGTTCTATTTATTAGCTCATAGACTCAACATTTCTTGGGAAGCGCTATGTGATGGTAACATAATATGTTACTCCAAACACCTCTCTCCTCATTAACTAGGTGCCACATAAGCAAACTTGTTTTGGGAGGCGTTATGTTACTATCTAAGTTACTCCCACTATGACTAGCCTTATAGAAACTATTGATCTCTCATGCTTCACTTAGATTATTTTGAGAGTCTTAAATAGCATGGCAATTTGCTTAAATAACCCTAATATGCTAGGTATTCAAGATTAGTAAAAACTTTCTTATGAGTGTTTTGAATACTAAGAGAAGTTTGATGCTTGATGATTGTTTTGAGATATGGAGGTAGTGATATTAAAGTTGCGCTAGTTGAGTAGTTGTGAAATTGAGAAATACTTGTGTTGAAGTTTGCAAGTCCCGTAGCATGCACGTATGGTAAACGTTATGTAACAAATTTGAAACATGAGGTGTTCTACGATTGTCCTCCTTATGACTGGTGGTCGGGGACGAGCGATGGTCTTTTCCTACCAATCTATCCTCCTAGGAGCATGCGCGTAGTGCTTGGTTTTTGATGACTTGTATATTTTTGCAATAAGTATGTGAGTTCTTTATGAATAATGTTGAGTCCATGGATTATACGCACTCTCACCCTTCCATCATTGCTAGCCTTTTCGGTACCGTGCATTGCCCTTTCTCACATTGAGAGTTGGTGCAAACTTCGCCGGTGCATCCGAACCTCGTGATATGATACGCTCTTTCACACATAAACCTCCTTATATCTTCCTCAAAATAGCCACCATACCTACCTATTATTGTTGGGGAACGTAGTAATTTCAAAAAAATTCATACGCACATGCAAGATCATGGTGATGCATAGCAACGAGAGGGGAGAGCGTGATCTACGTACCCTTCTAGATCGACAACGGAAGCGTTTGGTTGATGTAGTCGTACGTCTCCACGATCCGACCGATCCAAGTACCGTTACTCCGGCACATCCGAGTTCTTGGCACACGTTCAGCTCGATGACGCTCCCCGGGCTCCGATCTAGCAAAGCTTCAGGGAGGAGTTCCGTCAGCACGACGGTGTGGTGACGATCTTGATGTTCTACTGTCGCAGGGCTTCGCCTAAGCACCGCTACAATATGACCGAGGTGGAATATGGTGGAAGGGGGCACCGCACACGGCTAAGGAACGAACACGAAGATCAACTTGTGTGTCTATGGGGTGCCCCTTGCCTCAGTATATAAAGGATGGAGGAGGAGGAGGCCGGCCAAGTCTTGGTGCGGCCAGGATGTGGAGTCCTACTAGGACTCCAAGTCCTAGTAGGAGTCCACCAAGAGGGGAGGAAGGGAGAAGGAAGTGGAGGAGAAGGAAAGGTGGCCGGCCCCCTTTTCCCTAGTCCAATTCGGACCAGAGGGGAGTGGGGCCGCAGCAGCCCCTTGGCCCTTTCTCCTCTTCCCACTAAAGCCCATCAAGGCCCATTGCTTCTCCCGTAACTACCCGGTACTCCGAAAAATACCCGAATCACTCGGAACCTTTCCGATGTCCGAATATAGTCGTCCAATATATCGATCTTTACGTCTCGACCATTTTGAGACTCCTCGTCATGTCCCCGATCTCATCCGGGACTCCGAACTCCTTCGGTACATCAAAACTCATAAACTCATAATATAACTGTCATCGAAACCTTAAGCGTGCGGACCCTATGGGTTCGAGAACAATGTAGACATGACCGAGACACATCTCCGGTCAATAACCAATAGCGGGACCTGGATGCCCATATTGGCTCCTACATATTCTACGAAGATCTTTATCGGTCAGACCGCATAACAACATACGTTGTTCCCTTTGTCATCGGTATGTTACTTGCCCGGGATTTGATCGTCCGTATCCAATACCTAGTTCAATCTCGTTACCGGCAAGTCTCTTTACTCGTTCCGTAATACATCATCTCGCAACTAACTCATTAGTTGCAATGCTTGCAAGGCTTAAGTGATGTGCATTATCGAGAGGGCCCAGAGATACCTCTCCGACAGTCAGAGTGACAAATCCTAATCTCGAAATACGCCAACCCAACATTTACCTTTGGAGACACCTGTAGAGCTCCTTTATAATCACTCATTTACGTTGTGACGTTTGGTAGCACACAAAGTGTTCCTCCGGCAAACGGGAGTTGCATAATCTCATAGTCATAGGAACATGTATAAGTCATGAAGAAAGCAATAGCAACATACTAAACGATCGGGTGCTAAGATAATGGAGTGGGTCATGTCAATCAGATCATTCACCTAATGATGTGATCCCGTTAATCAAATAACAACTCTTTGTCTATGGTTAGGAAACATAACCATCTTTGATTAACGAGCTAGTCAAGTAGAGGCATACTAGTGACACTCTGTTTGTCTATGTATTCACACATGTATTATGTTTCCGGTTAATACAATTATAGCATGAATAATAAACATTTATCATGAAATAAGGAAATAAATAATAACTTTATTATTGCCTCTAGGGCATATTTCCTTCAGTCTCCCACTTGCACTAGAGTCAATAATCTAGATCACATCACCATGTGATTAACTTCGATAGTTCACATCATCATGTGATTAACACCCATAGTTCACATCGCCATGTGACCAATACCCAAAGGGTTTACTAGATTCAGTAATCTAGTTCACATTGCTATGTGATTAACACCCAAAGAGTACTAAGGTGTGATCATGTTTTGCTTGTGAGAGAATCTTAGTCAACGGGTCTGCCACATTCAGATCCGCATGTATTTTGCAAATTTCTATGTCAACAATGCTCTGCTTGGAGCTACTCTAGCTAATTGCTCCCACTTTCAATATGTATCTAGACCGAGACTTAGAGTCTTCTAGATCAGTGTCAAAAACTTGCATCGACGTAACCCTTTACGACAAACCTTTTTTGTCACGTCCATAATCGAGAAACATATCCTTATTTCACTAAGGATAATTCTGACCGCTGTCCAGTGATCTACTCCTAGATCACTATTGTACTCCCTTGCCAAATCAGTGCAGGGTATACAATAGATCTGGTACACAGCATGACATACTTTATAGAACCTATGGCCAAGGCATAGGGAATGACTTTCATTCTCTTTCTATCTTCTGCCGTGGTCGGGCTTTGAGTCTTACTCAACTTCACACCTTGTAATACAGGCAAGAACTCTTTCTTTGACTGCTCCATTTTGAATTACTTCAAAATCTTGTCAAGGTATGTACTCATTGGAAAAACTTATCAAGCGTCTTGATCTATCTCTATAGATCTTGAAGCTCAATATGTAAGCAGCTTCACCGAAGTCTTTCTTTGAAAAACTCCTTTCAAACACTCCTTTATGCTGTACAGAATAATTCTACATTATTTCTGATCAACAATATGTCATTCACATATACTTATCAGAAATGTCGTAGTGCTCCCACTCACTTTCTTGCAAATACAGGTTTCACCGCAAGTCTGTATAAAACTATATGCTTTGATCAAGTCATCAAAGCGTATATTCCAACTTCGAGATGCTTGCACCAGTTCACAGATGGATCGTTGGAGCTTGCACATTTTGTTAGTACCTTTCGGATTGACAAAACCTTCTAGTTGCATCGTATACAACTCTTCTTCAATAAATCCATTAAGGAATTCAGTTTTGTTTATCCATTTGCCAGATTTCATAAAATGCGGCAATTGCTAACATGATTCGGACAGACTTAAGCATAGATACGAGTGAGAATCTCTCATCGTAGTCAACACCTTGAACTTGTCGAAAAACCTTTTGCGACAATTCTAGCTTTGTAGATAATAACACTACTATCAGCGTCCGTCTTCCTCTTGAAGATCCATTTATTTTTATGGCTTGCCGATCATCGGGCAAATCCATCAAAGTCCATACTTTGTTCTCATACATGGATCATATCTCAGATTTCATGGCCTCAAACCATTTCGCGGAATCTGGGCTCATCATCGCTTCCTCATAGTTCGCAAGTTCGTCATGGTCTAGTAACATGACTTCCAGAACAGGATTACCGTACCACTCTGGAGCGGATCTTACTCTGGTTTACCTACGAGATTCGGTAGTAACTTGATCTGAAGTTACATGATCATCATCATTATCTTCCTCACTAATTGGTGTAGTAGTCACAAGAACAGATTTCTGTGATGAACTACTTTCCAATAAGGGAGAAGGTACAATTACCTTATCAAGTTTTCTACTTTCCTCCCACTCACTTCTTTCGAGAGAAACTCCTTCTCTAGAAAGTTTCTGAATTTAGCAACAAAAGTCTTGCCTTCGGATCTGTGATAGAAGGTGTATCCAATAGTTTCCTTTGGATATCCTATGAAGACACATTTCTCCGATTTGGGTTTGAGCTTATCAGGTTGAAACTTTTTCACATAAGCATTGCAACCTCAAACTTTAAGAAACAACAGCTTAGGTTTCTTGCCAAACCATAGTTCATACGGTGTCGTCTCAACGGATTTAGATGGTGCCCTATCTAACGTGAATGCAGCTGTCTCTAATGCATAACCCCAAAACGATAGTGGTAGATCGGTAAGAGACATCATAGATCGCACCATATCTAATAAAGTACGGTTATGACGTTCGGACACACCATTACATTGTGGTGTTCCAGGTGGCGTGAGTAGTGAAACTATTTCACATTGTTTTTACCTGAAAGCCAAACTCGTAACTCAAATACTCTTCTCTACGATCAGATCGTAGAAACTTTATTTTCTTGTTACGATGATTTTTCACTTCACTCTGAAATTCTTTGAACTTTTCAAATGTTTCAGACTTATGTTTCATCAAGTAGATATACTCATATCTGCTCAAATCATCTGTGAGGATCAGAAAATAATGATACCTGTCGTGAGCCTCAATATTCATCAGACCACATACATCAGTATGTATGATTTCCAACAAATCTGTTGCTCGCTCCATTGTTCCGAAGAACGGAGTCTTAGTCATCTTGCCCATGAGGCATGGTTCGCAAGCATCAACTGATTCATAATCAAGTGATTCCAAAAGCCCATCAGCATGGAGTTTCTTCATGCGCTTTACACCAATATGACCTAAACGGCAGTGCCACAAATAAGTTGCACTATCATTATTAACTTTGCATCTTTTGGTTTCAATATTATGATTATGTGTATCACTACGATCGAGATCCAACGAACTATTTTCATTGGGTATGTAACCATATAAGGTTTTATTCATGTAAACAGAACAACAATTTATTCTCTTACTTAAATGAATAACCGTATTACAATAAACATGATCAAATCATATTCATGCTGAACGCAAACACCAAATAACACTTATTTAGGTTCAACACTAATCCCGAAATTATAGGGAGTGTGCGATGATGATCATATCAATGTTGGAACCACTTCCAACACACATCGTCACTTTACCCTTAACTAGTCTCTGTTTATTCTGCAACTCCCGTTTCGAGTTACTAATCTTAGCAACTGAACTAGTATCAAATACTGAGGGGTTGCTATAAACACTAGTAAAGTACACATCAATAAGATGTATATCAAATATACTTATGTTCACTTTGCCATCCTTATTATCCGCCAATCACTTGGGGTAGTTCCGCTTCTAGTGACCAGTCCCTTTGCAGTAGAAGCACTTAGTCTCAGGCTTAGGACCAGACTTGGGCTTCTTCACTTGAGCAGCAACTTGCTTGCCGTTCTTCTTGAAGTTCCCCTTCTTCCCTTTGCCCTTTTCTTGAAACTAGTGGTCTTGTTAACCATCAACACTTGATGTTTTTCTTGATTTCTACCTTCGTTGATTTCAGCATCACGAAGAGCTTGGGAATTATTTTTGTCATCCCTTGCATATTATAGTTCATCACGAAGTTCTACTAACTTGGTGATGGTGACTAGAGAATTCTGTCAATCACTATCTTATCTGGAAGATTAACTCCCACTTGATTCAAGCGATTGTAGTACTCAGACAATCTGGGCACATGCTCACTAGTTGAGCGATTCTCCTCCATCTTTTAGCTATAGAACTTGTTGGAGACTTCATATCTCTCAACTCAGGTATTTGCTTGAAATATTAACTTCAACTCCTGGAACATCTCATATGCTCCATGACGTTCAAAACGTCTTTGAAGTCCCGATTCTAAGCCATTAAGCATGGTGCACTAAACTATCAAGTAGTCATCATATTGAGCTAGCCAAACGTTCATAACGTCTGCATCTGCTCCTGCAATAGGTCTGTCACCTAGCGGTGCATCAAGGACATAATTCTTCTGTGCAGCAATGAGGATAAACCTCAGATTACGGATCCAATCCGCATCATTGCTACTAACATCTTTCAACACAATTTTCTCTAGGAACATATCAAAATAAACACAGGGAAGCAACAACGCGAGCTATTGATCTACAACATAATTTGCAAAATACTACCAGGACTAAGTTCATGATAAATTTAAGTTCAATTTAATCATATTACTTAAGAACTCCCACTTAGATAGACATCCCTCTAATCCTCTAAGTGATCACGTGATCCAAATCAACTAAACCATGTCCGATCATCACGTGAGATGGAGTAGTTTCATTAGTGAACATCACTATGTTGATCATATCTACTATATGATTCACGCTCGACCTTTCGGTCTCCGTGTTCCGAGGCCATATCTGTATATGCTTGGCTCGTCAAGTATAACCTGAGTATTCCGCGTGTGCAACTGTTTTGCACCCGTTGTATTTGAACGTAGAACCTATCACACCCGATCATCACGTGGTGTCTTAGCACGAAGAACTTTCGCAATGGTGCATACTCTGGGAGAACACTTCTTGATAATTAGTGAGAGATCATCTTATAATGCTACTGTCAATCAAAGCAAGATAAGATGCACAAAAGATAAACATCACATGCAATCAATATAAGTGATATGATATGGCCATCATCATCTTGTGCTTGTGATCTCCATCTTCGAAGCACCGTCATGATCACCATCGTCACCGGCGCGACACCTTGATCTCCATCGTAGCATCGTTGTCGTCTCGCCAATATTATGCTTCCACGACTATCACTACCGCTTAGTGATAAAGTAAAGCATTACAGCGCGATTGCATTGCATACAATAAAGCGACAACCATATGGCTCCTGCCAGTTGCCGATAACTCGGTTACAAAACATGATCATCTCATACAATAAAATTTAGCATCATGTCTTGACCATATCACATCACAACATGCCCTGCAAAAACAAGTTAGACGTCCTCTACTTTGTTGTTGCAAGTTTTACGTGGCTGCTACGGGCTTAAGCAAGAACCAATCTTACCTACGCATCAAAACCACAACGATAGTTTTTCAAGTTGGTGCTGTTTTAACCTTCGCAAGGACCGGGCGTAGCCACACTCGGTTCAACTAAAGTTGGAGAAACTGTCACCCGCAAGCCACCTCTGTGCAAAGCACGTCGGGAGAACCGTTCTCGCGTAAGCGTACGCGTAATGTTGGCCCGGGCCGCTTCGTCCAACAATACCGCTGAACCAAAGTATGACATGCTGGTAAGCAGTATGACTTATATCGCCCACAACTCACTTGCGTTCTACTCGTGCATATAACATCAACATATAAAACCTAGGCTCGGATGCCACTGTTGGGGAACGTAGTAATTTCAAAAAAATTCCTACGCACACGCAAGATCATGGTGATGCATATCTACGTACCCTTGTAGATCGACAACAGAAGCGTTTGGTTGATGTAGTCGTACGTCTCCATGATCCGACCGATCCAAGTACCGTTACTCTGGCACCTCCGAGTTCTTGGCACACGTTCAGCTCGATGACGCTCCCCGGGCTCCGATCCAGCAAAGCTTCGGGGAGGAGTTCCGTCAGCACGACGGCGTGGTGACGATCTTGATGTTCTACCGTCGCAGGGCTTCGCCTAAGCACCGCTACAATATGACCGAGGTGGAATATGGAGGAAGGGGGCACCGCACACGGCTAAGGAACGAACACGAAGATCAACTTGTGTGTCTATGGGGTGCCCCTTGCCTCAGTATATAAAGGATGGAGGAGGAGGAGGCCGGCCAAGGCTTGGTGCGGCCAGGATGTGGAGTCCTACTAGGACTCCAAGTCCTAGTAGGAGTCCACCAAGAGGGGAGGAAGGGAGAAGGAAGTGGAGGAGAAGGAAAGGTGGCCGGCCCCCTTTTCCCTAGTCCAATTCGGACCAGAGGGGAGGGGGGGCGCAGCAGCCCCTTGGCCCTTTCTCCTCTTCCCACTAAAGCCCATCAAGGCCCATTGCTTCTCCCGTAACTACCCGGTACTCCGAAAAATACCCGAATCACTCGGAACCTTTCCGATGTCCGAATATAGTCGTCCAATATATCGATCTTTACGTATTGACCATTTCGAGACTCCTCGTCATGTCCCCGATCTCATCCGGGACTCCGAACTCCTTCGGTACATCAAAACTCATAATATAACTGTCATCGAAACCTTAAGCGTGCGGACCCTACGGGTTTGAGAACAATGTAGACATGACCGAGACACGTCTTCGGTCAATAACCAATAGCGGGACCTGGATGCCCATATTGGCTCCTACATATTCTACGAAGATCTTTATCGGTCAGACCGCATAACAACATACGTTGTTCCCTTTGTCATCGGTATGTTACTTGCCCGGGATTTGATCGTCGGTATCCAATACCTAGTTCAATCTCGTTACCGGCAAGTCTCTTTACTCGTTCCGTAATACATCATCTCGCAACTAACTCATTAGTTGCAATGCTTGCAAGGCTTAAGTGATGTGCATTACCGAGAGGGCCCAGAGATACCTCTCCAACAATCGGAGTGACAAATCCTAATCTCGAAATACACCAACCCAACATTTACCTTTGGAGACACCTGTAGAGCTCCTTTATAATCACCCATTTACGTTGTGACGTTTGGTAGCACACAAAGTGTTCCTCCGGCAAACGGGAGTTGCATAATCTCATAGTCATAGGAACATTTATAAGTCATGAAGAAAGCAATAGCAACATACTAAACGATCGGGTGCTAAGCTAATGGAATGGGTCATGTCAATCAGATCATTCACCTAATGATGTGATCCCGTTAATCAAATAACAACTCTTTGTCTATGGTTAGGAAACATAACCATCTTTGATTAACGAGCTAGTCAAGTAGAGGCATACTAGTGACACTCTGTTTGTCTATGTATTCACACATGTATTATGTTTCCGGTTAATGCAATTATAGCATGAATAATAAACATTTATCATGAAATAAGGAAATAAATAATAACTTTATTATTGCCTCTAGGGCATATTTCCTTCAATTATGGCATTTCCATAGTCATTCCGAGATATATTGCCATGCAACTTTCCACCATCCCGTTTATCATGACACGTTCATCATTGTCATATTGCTTTGCATGATCATGTAGTTGACATCGTATTTGTGGCAAAGCCACTGTTCATAATTTTTCATAAATGTCATGCTTGATTCATTGCATATCCCGGTACACTGCCGGAGGCATTCATATAGAGTCATATCTTGTTCTAGTATCGAGTTGTAATCATTGAGTTGTAAATAAATAGAAGTGTGATGATCATCATTTAATAGAGCATTGTCCCAAAAGAAGAGAAAGGCCAGATAAAAAAAGGAAGGCCCAAAAAAATGAGAAATTAAAAGGGACAATGCTACTATCTTTTTTTCCACACTATTGCTTCAAAGTAGTACCATGATCTTCATGATAGAGAGTCTCTTGTTTTGTCACTTTCATATACTAATGGGAATTTTTCATTATAGAACTTGGCTTGTATATTCCAACAATGGGCCTCCTCAAGTGCCCTAGGTCTTCGTGAGCAACCAAGTTGGATGCACACCCACTAGTTTCTTTTGTTGAGCTTTCATACATTTATAGCTCTAGTGCATCCATTGCATGGCAATCCCTACTCCTTGCATTAACATCAATCGATGAGCATCTCCATAGCTCATTGATTAGCCTCGTTGATGTGAGACTTTCTCCTTTTTGTCTTCTCCACATAACCCCCATCATTATACTCTATTCCACCCATAGTGCTATATCCATGCCTCACGATCATGTATTGCGTGAAGGTTTATAAAGTTTGAGATTACTAAAGTATGAAACAATTGCTTGGCTTGTCATCGGGGTTGTGCATGATGAGAGCATTCTTGTGTGACGAAAATGGAGTATGACTAAACTATATGATTTTGTAGGGATGAACTTTCTTTGGACAAGTTATTTTGAGAAGACATAATTGCTTAGTTAGTATGCTTGAAGTATTATTATTTCTATGTCAATATTAAACTTTTAACTTGAATCTTTCGGATCTGAATAATCATGCCACAATTAAGAAGAATTACATTGAAATTATTCCTAGTAGCATTCCACATCAAAAATTCTGTTTTTATCATTTACCTACTCGAGGACGAGCAGGAATTAAGCTTGGGGATGCTTGATACGTCTCTAACGTATCTATAATTTTTGATTGCTCCATGCTACATTATCTACTGTTTTGTACATTATTGGGCTTTATTATACACTTTTATATTATTTTTGGGACTAACCTATTAACCGGAGGCCCAACCCAGAATTGTTGTTTTTTTGCCTATTTTAGGGTTTCGAAGAAAAGGAATATCAAACGAAGTCCAAACGGAATGAAACCTTCGGGAACGTGATTTTTGGAATGAACAAGATCCAGGAGACTTGGACCCTATGTCAAGCAACCAACATGGAGGCCACGAGGTAGGGGGGCGCGCCTCCCCCCAGGCGCGCCCTCCACCCTCGTGGGCCCCCGGTTGCTCCACCGACGTACTTCTTCCTCCTATATATACCTACGTACCCCCAAACGATCATATACGGATCCAAAACCCTAATTCCACCGCTGTAACTTTCTGTATCCACGAGATCCCATCTTGGGGCCTATTCCGGAGCTCCACCGGAGGGGGCATCGATCACGGAGGGCTTTTACATCAACACCATAGCCCTTCCGATGAAGTGTGAGTAGTTTACCTCAGACCTACGGGTCCATAGTTATTAGCTAGATGGATTATTCTATCTTTTTGGATCTCAATACAAAGTTCTCCCCCTCTCATGTGGAAATCTATTCGATGTAAGCTTCTTTTGCAGTGTGTTTGTTGAGACCGATGAATTGTGGGTTTATGATCAAGTTTATCTATGAACAATATTTGAATCTTCTCTGAATTCTTTTATGTATGAGTGGTTATCTTTGCAAGTCTCTTCGAATTATCAGTTTGGTTTGGCCTACTAGATTGATCTTTCTTGCAATGGGAGAAGTGCTTAGCTTTGGGTTCAATCTTGCGGTGTCCTTTCCTAGTGACAGTAGGGGCAGCAAGGCACGTATTGTATTGTTTCCATCGAGGATAACAAGATGGGTTTTTTTATCATATTGCATGAATTTATCCCTCTACATCATGTCATCTTGCTTAAGGCGTTACTCTATTCTTATGAATTTAATACTCTAGATGCATGCTGGATAGCGGTCGATGTGTGGAGTAATAGTAGTAGATGCAGGCAGGAGTCGGTGTACTTGTCTCGGACATGATGCCTATATACATGATCATACCTAGCTATTCTCATAACTATGCTCAATTCTGTCAATTGCTCAACAGTAATTTGTTCACCCACCGTAAAGTACTTATGCTCTTGAGAGAAGCCACTAGTGAAACGTATGGCCCCCGGGTCTATCTTCATCATATTAATCTTCCAACACTTAGTTATTTTCATTGCTTTTATTTTACTTTGCATCTTTATCATAAAAATACCAAAAAAATTATCTTATCATATCTATCAGATCTCACTCTCGTAAGTGACCGTGTAGGGATTGACAACCCCTTATTGCGTTGGTTGCGAGCATTTATTTGTTTTGTGTAGGTGCGAGGGACTCGCGCGTAGCCTCCTATTGGATTGATACCTTGGTTCTCAAAAACTGAGGGAAATACTTACGCTACTTTGGTGCACCACCCTTTCCTCTTCAAGGGAAAACCAACACAAGTGCTCAAGAGGTAGCATCCACTCTCCCGCAACCCGCTGTACCCTCTACTTGAACATGGTGCTTTATGCTTCATATTATTATCCAATGATGTGTTGCCATCCTATGATGTCTGAGTAGATTTTCGTTGTCCTATCGGTAATTGGTGAATTGCTATGGTTGGTTTAATTCGCTTCTAGTTATGTTGCTGTCCTTTGGTGCCCATCATATGAGCGCGCGCGTGGATCACACCATAGGGTTAGTTGTTTGTTGATAGGACTATGTATTGGAGGGTAAGAGTGACAGAAGCTTCAACCTAGCATAAAAATTGATGCATACAGGAGTGAAGGGGGACCAATATATCTTAATGCTATGGTTGGGTTTTACCTTAATGAATGTTAGTAGTTGCGGATGCTTGCTAATAGTTCCAATCATAAGTGGATAGAATTCCAAGTCAGGGATGACATGCTAGCAGTGACCTCTCCCACATAAAACTTGTTATCGGTCTAGTAAAGTAGTAAATTGCTTAGGGACAATTTCGCAACTCCTACCACCACTTTTCCACACTCGCTATACTAAATTTATTGCTTCTTTACATAAACAGTCCCTACTTTTTATTTACGCACTCTTTATTATCTTGCAAACCTATCCAAAAACACCTACAAAGTACTTCCAGTTTCATACTTGTTCTAGGTAAAGTGAACGTTAAGCGTATGTGGAGTTGTATCGGTGGTCGATAGAACTTGAGGGAATATTTGTTCTACCTTTAGCTCCTCATTGGGTTCGACACTCTTACTTATCAAAAGAGGCTACAATTGATCCACTATACTTGTGGGTTATCACTATGCATCTCCTAGATAGATCTTGCATGAGCATAGGAATTTTTTTTGAAATTGCATGCTACGTTTCCCTACAGTTTGGCGGTGGTGCGTAGGAGGCGGAGCCAACGTTGTTCTCGTCCGTGATCTCCTCGTTCACGCGCTCGCCGTTAATCTGGCCCTCCGCGAGCCGGTGCTTCTCTTGGAGGAACATGTTGTACCGCTCTTCCTCCTGCGCATGTTGGAACACCAACATAGGTGCCGATGCAGGCTACTCCTCTGCCATGGCAGCGACGTAGTGCGCTTGCCCCTGCTCCATGGTGAGGCCAGCATGCATAGGCGCGAGCTCTAGTACGGTGTCGTCGGATCCCATCTCCATTGTGGGGTTGTCCTAGTCGTCAGAGACCTCGGGCGAGCTGGCCGGCATGCCATCCTCGATCTTCCTGGCACGGCAGCTCTGGCAGGCGGCCACAAGGGCGGCCAACTCGTGCTTCATCTTCGTCTAAAGGCTATTCCGCAAAGCGTTGATGCCTGCAGTCATGGCGGATGTGGTGCAAGGGAGAAGGATGTGGAGTGGCTTCTGTTCTGGTGTGGAGTAAGCCAGGTGTGGCCGCCTTTAAATAGCGGATTCCGGTGAGCAGGATGAACCCACGTTAACCCACCACATAGCACAGGACACTAGGTAAAAAACTCTTTTACCTTATAAATATAGAGCCCATATACAATGGAACACCCCTAATTTTCCTAGAAGGACACCCGTACATCTCGCAAGTGCAGCCCAGTTGTAGCAACGCGTGATGCCATATCAATTGAGGAAGCCACGAAGGCCCAGTCCACACTGCCCAGGATACGAGAAGTACATTGATCGATACTTGCCTCGGCCCTTCGCCTCGCCTGTTCGTCTGCTCGACTTTGCGCTTCATGCCTTTGTTCTTTCGCCTTCCTCTGTATCCCCGTACGTCGGACATGCCACCTATCGGCAGATCGCGGCAAGTCGCCGAATCAGTGGAGAAAAGAAGGCACAGGTATGCTGCATCAGGCCCCCAATTCGATGTGCCTCTGCGGCTTTGCCTCAACCTTTTGTAAATCTTATTCTAATTATTGCTTTGTCTCTCTAACCCTAGGGAATTAGGGGTACTGCTGTACTGGATATTACTTGAGATTTTGACTGTATTTGGTAATTGAACTATTTGAGATAATTGTGCACCAAGTGGAGACCAATATTACAAAATTCTAGGACGGCTGGCAGCATCGTCACCATGTCAAGTATGTTTTATACTACAACCATGCAATTCTAATTCAAGTATTATGTATGTACACATGATTCATAGTTCTTTTCTTTCATGCAAATTTTAATTATCTGAATAAATTGCAAATTTTAGGAGAAGCTCAGTTTATGGAAAGGTTTCTAAAAAAGAGGAGAACCTCAGTGCAAGATGAAAATGTTGGTCCGTCACACGAACATAATCAGAACGATGGCTCAGTTCCGCCACCATCGGATGGACAAATTGATGCATCACCACATGAATAGACTGATGTTCCAGCCCCACCATCACCACATGGACAAAATGATGCCTCCACACATGAACCTAGTTCTGTCAATAGTACAAGGAATTCATCTCAAGTTGAAGAGATCAATTGGGAAGAAGAAATTCAGTTTGATCCAGGTAAAAGGAGAAGCATAGATGAGTACCATCCCAATCAGAGAGATATGGTAAGAAGGAAGTATTTGGCCAATGGCCCTTATCAACCTCGTACTGCTGATTTTGAAGTGACAGAAATATGTGGTAAAGATAGAAGGTTTGTTCGGGAATGGTTTGATGAGTTTGGGAGCTGGCTTGAGTATAGTGAGTCCAAATGAAAAGCATATTGTTTTTGTTGTTTCTTGATTAGACCGCGCAAGAAGAAAGAAGCCGAATATGATGCATTTGTTGCAAATGGTTGGTCAAGTTGGAATAAAAAATATAGATTAAAGGAGCATGTAGGAGACATCAATAGTGCTCACAACCAAGCAAAAAGAGATTGTGATGCTTTGCTGAAACAAAAGCAACACATCTATGTTGCTCTAAACAACCAAAGTAATGTTGAGAGGAATGCTTATTATACTCGACTAAATGCCTCAATTGATGTTACTAGAGTGTTAGTGAAGCAAGGGTTGCCTTTCCGTGGCCACGATGAGTCTGACGAGTCTCTCAATAAAGGTAATTTCAAGGAATTGCATGCTTACACAGCAGAGCGGAATCCGGAGGTAAGAAAAGTTGTGGCCCATAATGCTCCAGGTAATAATCAGTTGACTTCTTCAAAGATTCAAAAGGACATAGTTGAATGTTTTGCAAAGGATATATTGCATTCCGTTCTTTGGGAAATTGGGAATGATGTATTTTCTTTGCTAGTTGATGAATCAAGGGATGTGGCTGGTAAAGAGCAAATGGCGGTGGTATTGCGGTATGTTGGTAAATGTGGAAGTGCCATAGCGACATTAGTTGGCCTTACTCATGTGAAGGAGACAACTTCCAAGTATCTCAATTCTGCCATTGATGATTTATTTGTAGAATATAAATTAAGTTTCAAGCAAGTTAGAGGGCAAGCATATGACGGTGCGAGCAATATGCGAGGTGAGTTTAATGGCTTACAATCCTTAATCATGAGAGAGCATAGCACAACATATTATGTTCGCTGTTTTGCCCATCAGCTTCAGTTAGTTGTTGTGGCTGTTGTTCAGAAGCACAAATGCATTGGTGATTTTTTTGATATGATCTCAGTCTTGTTGAATGTGGTCTCTAGATCCTCACAGAGAAAGGACATGATTCGAGACAAACATAAAGAACAAGTGTGTGAAGCTTTAGGTTGTGAACTGCTAAAGAGTGGGACATGATTAATGTTGGAAATATGCCCTAGAGGCAATAATAAAAGCATTATTATTATATTTCCTTGTTCATGATAATTGTCTTTATTCATGCTGTAATTGTGTTATCCGGAAATCGTAATACATGTGTGAATAACAGACACCAACATGTCCCTAGTAAGCCTCTAGTTGACTAGCTCGTTGATCAACAGATAGTCATGGTTTCCTGACTATGGACATTGGATGTCATTGATAATGAGATCACATCATTAGGAGAATGATGTGATGGACAAGACCCAATCCTAAACATAGCACAAGATCGTATAGTTCGTTTGCTAGAGTTTTCCAATGTCAAGTATCTTTTCCTTAGACCATGAGATCGTGTAACTCCCGGATACCGTAGGAGTGCTTTGGGTATACCAAACGTCACAACGTAACTGGGTGACTATAAAGGTATACTACGGGTATCTCCGAAAGTGTCTGTTGGGTTGACATGGATCAAGACTGGGATTTGTCACTCCGTATGACGGAGAGGTATCACTGGGCCCACTCGGTAATGCATCATCATAATGAGCTCAAAGTGACCAAGTGTCTAGTCACGGGATCATGCATTACGGTACGAGTAAAGTGACTTGCCGGTAACGAGATTGAACGAGGTATTGGGATACCGACGATGGAATCTCGGGCAAGTAACATATCGATTGACAAAGGGAATTGCATACGGGGTTGATTGAATCCTCGACATCGTGGTTCATCCGATGAGATCATCGTGGAGCATGTGGGAGCCAACATGGGTATCCAGATCCCGCTGTTGGTTATTGACCGGAGAGTCGTCTCGGTCATGTCTGCTTGTCTCCCGAACCCGTAGGGTCTACACACTTAAGGTTCGGTGACGCTAGGGTTGTGAAGATATGTATATGCAGTAACCCGAATGTTGTTCGGAGTCCCGGATGAGATCCCGGACGTCACGAGGAGTTCCGGAATGGTCCGGAGGTAAAGAATTATATATAGGAAGTGCTGTTTCGGCCATCGGGACAAGTTTCGGGGTCACCGGTATTGTACCGGGACCACCGGGAGGGTCCCGGGGGTCCACCGGGTGGGGCCACCTATCCCGGAGGGCCCCATGGGCTGAAGTGGGAAGGGACCCAGCCCAAAGTGGGCTGGGGCGCCACCCCCCAAGGGCCCATGCGCCTAGGGTTGGGGGGAAACCCTAAGGGGGCGCCCCCTTGCTTGGGGGGCAAGCCCCCCACCCCTTGGCCGCCGCCCCCCTAGTAGATTCCATCTACTAGGGCCGGCGCCCCCCCCCTTGGCACCCCTATATATAGTTGAGGAGAGGAGGGACTTCATACCTCAGCCCCTGGCGCCTCCCTCTCTCCCCGTTACGTCTCTCTCTCTCTCGCAGTATAGGCGAAGCCCTGCTACTGTGACGCCCTGCATCCACCACCACGCCGTCGTGCTGCTGGAACTTCATCAACCTCTCCTTCCCCCTTGCTGGATCAAGAAGGAGGAGACGTCTCCCGTCCCGTACGTGTGTTGAACGCGGAGGTGCCGTCCGTTCGGCGCATGGTCATCGGTGATTTGGATCACGTCGTGTTCGACTACATCATCACCGTTCTTTGAACGCTTCCGCACGCGATCTACAAAGGTATGTAGATGCATCCGATGACTCGTTGCTAGATGAACTCCTAGATGGATCTTGGTGAAACGAGTAGGAAAAATTTTGTTTTCTGCAACGTTCGCCAACAATTAAATCAAGAACTAGCTCTTCAAAGACATGGAGACACTCGATGGAGTTCTCACTACAAGACACTTAAGAGTTTGATTGATATGTTCCCTACAGTTGTCAAAGTGCTAGAATATGTGGAAGAAGAAGACAGGGATGACACAAATAGAAGCCAGGCATGTGGTCTTCTTGTTTATTTTCATTCTTTTGATTTTGTGTTCTACTTACAGCTTATGTCCACTATATTGATAATCACAAACACATTATCATTGGCTCTACAACGGAAGAATCAGGACATTGTGAATGCTATTAATTGTGTGAATTCAACCAAAGCCTCCTAGAATGATCTAAGGAGAAATGGATGGGAATCTGTCCTACATGAAGCATATGTATTTTGTGACAAGCATGACATTTCCAAGTTGCAAATGGAAGACCAATATGTGAACCCAAAGAAGCCACGGCAAAAAACAGGTATCACTAATAGGCATCATTATGAAGTGGATTGTTTTAATGATGTTATTGATTGGCTGCTTCAAGAACTTGATAATCGCTTTAATGAGAAAAATTCTGAACTACTTGTTTGCTCAGCGGCTTTGAGCCCAAATGAATCATTTCATGATTTCAACTTAGAGCATTTGATGAGTCTAGCTAAACTTTATCCAAAAGATTTTGATAATGGAGAACTCAGGGACCTTAGGCATCACCTTCATCTTTACATTGCTGATGTCTGAGCAGATGATTGCTTCTCTGGATTAAGTAATATTTGTGAGCTCTCACAAAAAATTGTGGAGACAAGAAAACATATTGTTTATCCCTTGGTTTATCAACTTTTGAAGCTAGCACTAGTATTGCCTGTTGCCACTGCTACAATTGAGAGATCTTTTTCAGCTATGAGAATTGTGAAGACATATTTGCGCAATCGTCTTGGTGACGACGCCTTGAAGTATGACCTTATTTGTTATGTAGAGAAAAGCGAAATGAGGAAGGTTACTAATGATGCGGTAATTGATCGCTTTGAAGCCATGAAAAAACATCGAAAACCATTTTAGGAAGGTAATGGTTTTAACTTACTTATTATTACGCAACTGCAATTAATATGTTACTAAGTAGTTTTGTTTCTTTTTTATTTGTAGGAAATCAGGATCTAGTGTTGCATTTTCTTGTCGGCGGTTATACTTTATTCATATTTTGGACACTTTGATTTTCCTTTAATATTCAATTTCCTACGATCAATTAATATTTCAAGTGAAACCCTTTATTTTGGATCCTCGGTAAGCACATTCACGGTTATATCGTATTCTATGTATATTGTATTGTTAACTATTACTTTTAGATATATTAGTACGTCATATCCAAATATACGTGATAGACATGGGACCCTGGGTCATTTTTATCTTGGGTCCGCCCTTGCCGGTGACGCCAGGCGTCCGGATGCGTCAATGCGCGGCACCAGAGTGGGTTTCTTGTCCGGTGAGCCTGCTTAATGGCGGCATATGGACAGACGAGTCATCGAACAGGCATGGTAGATATCCGTCCCATCCCGTCAAGTAACTCGTCTCCGGCATCGAACGGGTGCAAACACCGGGGACACATCATGGGCGACGCCCTCGGCCAGCATGCCTCTTCAATGCCAGCGCGAGTGAGAGGTCGTATACGCTTTGTGGCCAGCTTCAATGGGGAGCGGCCGCTCTACAACAACATGAATGCGGGCAGCTGGCGCAAGGCGGGAACGCGGGGCGGGCGAGGGAGGGGGGTTTGGGTATGCCAAGTGGTCAGAAGCGGGCATGGCTGTTATCCGAATGCCCACAAAGCCCCCCCCCCCCCACACGTTTGTCTCTGGTTTTCAGGAGGAAGTGTGCCTGAACAACGTTGCTGACCGATGCAGGACCGTATTGGATGACACAACACATCTCGAACGCATTGACCGGATGGTTGCGGGCGGTTTGAGGGTCAGCGGAGATGCCCTTAGAGCATCTACAGCCATACCTCCTGTTTCCTCCTTGAACATCCGCAACATCCGCCTGATTAGTGCCTAGTGTAGGATCAAAAGTAGGACTAGGGCGGAGATTAGATTACTTGACCAAATAAAACCTAGCCTTTCCCAATTTTCGTTGTAGGCAAGTTTTAGCAATTCTACAAGTCAAGCAACACCCTACACATGCAAGTCAAGAGTTGTGCAGCGGAAAGTAAATGAGGGGATCGGAGAAATCAAATGAAATGAAGACACGATGTTTTTAGCGTGGTTTTGATAGGAGGTGATATCTTACATCCATGTTGATGGAGATTTCAACCCGTGAAGGGCAACGGCTGTGCGAGTCCACGAAGAAGCAACCTTGTCTATTCCATCATGGCTTACGCCCATGAAGGACTAGCCTCACTCGGGTAGATCTTCACAAAGTAGGCGATCTCCTTACCCTTACAAACTCATTGGTTCCGTTCCATATGATTTTGGAGGCTCCCAAGTGACACCTAACTAATCTAGGGGACACCACTCTCCAAAAGGTAATGGATGTAGTTGTTGATGATGAATTCCTTACTCTTGTGCTTCAAAAGATAGCCTCCTCAACACTCAATCACTCTCTCATAGATTTGGCTTGGGTAGGAGAAGAATTGGAGTGGAAATCAACTTGGGGAGGCTAGAAATCAAGTTTCAAATGGTTGGATTGGAATGCCTTGATCTCAACACAAGTGTAGGTGGTTCCCTATCAGAAAATGGACATGGAAAGTGTAGTTTCATCCTAGTTGCTCTCTAAGAGAGTGAGTGATGGTGGAGGGGGTATATATAGCCTTCACCAAAAATCCAATGGTTACAAACTTTAAGCACAACTCGGTGACACCGAAAGGAAATCTCGGTAAGATTGAACAATGTAAAAGATTCGAACATTAGGCTTTTCGGTGGGACCAGATGAATCCACTCGGTGAGACCAATATGATGACCTAAGAAGATTCCTTGTTTCGGTTCGATCGGTTCATCTCGACAATTTTGAAATGAAGACGATTGGGTACAGAAACTTGGTCATTGCACTTCGGTGGGACCGAATGTCATCTCGGTTGGACCGAGTTTCTAGGGTTTTGGCTTCTGGCTCTGTCTTGGCTAACTCGGTGGATCTAGATGAGAGTGGTTCGGTGGGACTGAATTTGACTTAGGGTTTTGGATAGATGAAAATGAGAACATGGTTGAGGGTTTTCGGTGTAATATCTTCAAGCACTTGAGCAACCGAGTCATGATCAAAAAGCTCACCTTTTAATCGTATTGACTCTCCTATGGACTCAATGTGATCTTTGATCACTTAACAAAAAATGAAGAGTCTTGGAGCTTTTGCCAATGTATATCCTTAGCATTTTGAGGGGGTCCACAAACACGTGTCCTTTCCATGCCAACAATTGAACTTTCCTGAAATTATCTTTGAATAGGCATTAGTTCAATGACTGATACGTCCATTTTGCATCATGTTTTCCTACTGTTATTTATAATGTTTTTATGCATAATAATGCTTTATGGAGTAATTCTAATGCCTTTTCTCTCATAATATGCAAAGTTTACACAAAGATGGAGAATGCCGGCAGCTGGAATTCTGGACCTGAAAAAGCTACATCAAAGTTACATATTCAGCAAATCTCCAAATGAGCTAAAAATTTATGAAGAATTGTTTTGGAGTATATGAAGAATATTGGAGCAAATAACTACCACAGGGGGCCCACCAGGTGGGAACAACCCACCTGGGCACGCCTCCTTGGCGCGCCCGCGCCCAGGTGGGTTATGCCCTCCTCGGCCCACCTCCGGTGCCCCCTTCTGGTATATAAGTCATTTTGACCTAGAAAAAAAGAAGGAGAGGACTTTCGGGACGAAGCATCACCGTCTCGAGGCGGAACTTGGGCAGGAGCACTTTTGCCCTCCGGCGGAGCGATTCCGCCGGGGGAACTTCCCTCCCAGAGGGGGAAATCATCGTCATCATCATCACCAACAACTCTCCCATCTTGGGGAGGGCAATATCCATCAACACCTTCAACCTGACCATCTCCTCTCAAACCCTAGTTCATCTCTTGTGTTCAGTCTTTGCACCGGAACCTTAGTTTGGTGCTTGTGGGTGACTAGTAGTGTTGATTACATCTTGTAGTTGATTACTATATGGTTCGTTTGGTGGAAGATTATATGTTCAGATCCATTATGCTATTTAATACCCCTCTGGTATTGAGCATGATTATCATTTGTGAGTAGTTACTTTTGTTCTTGAAGTTATGGGAGAAATCTTGTTGCAAGTGATCATGTGAACTTGATATGTGTTTGATATTTTGATGATATGTATGTTGTGATTCCCTTAGTGGTGTCATGTGAACGTCGACTACATGGCACTTCACCATATTTGGGCCTATGGGAATGCATTGTGGAGTGGTTATTAGATGATGGGTTGCTAGAGTGACAGAAGCTTAAACCCTAGTTTATGCGTTACTCCATAAGGGACCGATTTGGATCCAAAAGTTTAATGCTATGGTTAGATTTTATCTTAATACTTTTCTCGTAGTTGCGGATGCTTGCGAGGGGGTTAACCATAAGTAGGAGGTTTGTTCAAATGAGAACAACACCTAAGCACCGGTCCACCCACATATCAAATTATTAAAGTAGCGAACACGAATCAAACCAACATGATAAAAGTGACTAGATGAAATTCCCGTGTACCTTCAAGAACGCTTTGCTCAATATAAGAGACTGTTTTGGACAATCATTTGCCACAAAAGGATTGGGCTACCTTGCTGCACTTTATTTACCGTTACTGTTACTTGCTCGTTACAAATTATCTTGCTATCAAACTTGTAACGCCCCGGACACACCCGTCGGTGGTCGTTACTTCTGGCGGGATCTAGACTGGCCCCACAGATCAATACTAGTTTTTTTTGCGTACTTTGTCCTCACTCGTGCACACCCGGGCGCAACTTCCTGGTCGGTCACCCATCCTGAAACTACTCCAAGTTGAGCACGCTTAACTTTGGAGTTCTGTCTGAATGGGCTCCCGGAAAAGAAGGAAATCCTTATTGATATGAGTAGTCTATCATCCCTAATAAGCCACGCTATCACTGAAGGAAATATTCCCTAGAGGCAATAATAATGTTATTATATTATTTACTTATATCATGATAAATGTTTATTATTCATGCTAGAATTGTATTATCCGGAAACATAATACTTGTGTGAATACATAGACAAACTAAACGTCACTAGTATGCCTCTACTTGACTAGCTCGTTAATCAAAGATGGTTATATTTCCTAACCATAGACATGTGTTGTCATTTGATCAACGGGGTCACATTATTAGAAGAATGATGTGATTGACACGACCCATTTCATTAGCTTAGCACCCGATTGTTTAGTATGTTGCTATTGCTTTTTTCATGACTTATACATGTTCCTATGACTATGAGATTATGCAACTCCCATTTGCCGGAGGAACACTTTGTGTGCTACCAAACGTCACAACGTAACTGGGTGATTATAAAGGATCTCTACAGGTGTCTCCAAAGGTAAATGTTGGGTTGGCGTATTTCGAGATTAGGATTTGTCACTCCGATTGTCGGAGAGGTATCTCTGGGCCCTCTCGGTAATGCACATCACATAAGCCTTGCAAGCATTGCAAGTAATGAGTTGGTTGCGGGATGATGTATTACGAAACGAGTAAAGAGACTTGCCGGTAACGAGATTGAACTAGGTATTGAGATACCGACGATCGAATCTCGGGCAAGTAACATACCGATGACAAAGGGAACAACGTATGTTGTTATGCGGTCTGACCGATAAAGATCTTCGTAGAATATGTGGGAGCCAATATGAGCATCCAGGTTCCGCTATTGGTTATTGACCGGAGACATGTCTCGGTCATGTCTACATTGTTCTCGAACCCGTAGGGTCCGCACGCTTAAGGTTTCGATGACAGTTATATTATGAGTTTGTGAGTTTTGATGTACCGAAGTTAATTCGGAGTCCCGGATGTGATCACGGACATAACGAGGAGTCTCGAAATGGTCGAGACATAAAGATTGATATATTGGACGGCTATATTCGGACACTAGAAGTGTTCCGGGTGATTTCGGAGAAAACCGGAGAGCCGGAGGGTTACGGAACCCTACCGGGAGAAGTAATGGGCCATATGGGCCTTAGTGGAGAGAGAGAAAGGCGCTAGGGTGGGCCGCGCGGCTCCTCCCCCCTTGGTCCGAATTGGACTAGGAGAGGGGGGGCGGCGCCCCCCTTTCCTTCTCCCTCCCCACTTCTTTCCCCCTCCTAGTAGGAGTCCTACTCCTACTAGGAGGAGGACTCCTCCTGGCGCGCCTATAGGGGCCGGCCGGCCTCCTCCCCTTGCTCCTTTATATACGGGGGCAGGGGGCACCCCTAGACACACAAGTTGATCTTCGTGATCGTTCTCTTAGCCGTGTGCGGTGCCCCCCTCCACCATAATCCTCGATAATATTATAGCGGTGCTTAGGCGAAGCCATGCGACAGTAGAACATCAAGATCATCACCACGCCGGCGTGCTGACGGAACTCTTCCCCGACACTTTGCTGGATCGGAGTCCGGGGATCGTCATCGAGCTGAACGTGTGCTAGAACTCAGAGGTGCCGTAGTTTCGGTGCTTGATCGGTCGGGCCGTGAAGACGTACGACTACATCAACCATGTTGTCATAATGCTTCCACTGTCGGTCTACAAGGGTACGTATATCACGCTCTCCCCTCGTTGCTATGCATCACCATGATCTTGCGTGTGCGTAGGAATTTTTTTGAAATTACTACGTTCCCCATCAATCACATACACCCCCACTCAGTGGAACCGACGTCCTCGTCAGGCCACAGGAACGCTCCCTCTTGGCACATACGTATGTGCTTCCAGTCCGGCACATGTGCCATGCCGTGTGCCACGACGGGTCACAAACGTCATGCACAACATAACTGCACACTTGTCCACAAACATCCGTGTAACCGCAAGGGTCGTCTCTGATACCAACTTGTAATGCCCTGGACACACCCGTTGTTGGTCGTTACTTCTGGCAGGATCTAGACTGGCCCCACAGATCAATACTAGTCTTTTCTGTGTACTTTGTCCTCACTCGTGCACACCCGGGAGCAACTTCTCGGTCGGTCACCCATCCTGAAACTACTCCAAGCTGAGCACGGTTAACTTTGGAGTTCTGTCTGGACGGGCTCCCGGATAAGAAGGAATTCCTTATTGATATGAGTAGTCTATCATTCCTAATAAGCCAGGCTATCACAAAACTACTCGTTACTTATAATTTCAATGCTTGTAGAGATTACTTTGCTAAAAACCACTTGTCATTTTCTTCTGCTCCTCGTTGGGTTCGACACTCTTACTTATCAAAAGGACTACGATTGATCCCCTATACTTGTGGGTCATCAATGACTTATATGGTGTTATTAATTACCAAAACCACACGGGGAATAGATGCACTTTCACCCGGTCGCAAAAAAATGATCGAACCAAACCCCTCACTTAGTCCCTATACACCCGGGCTGATCGGCACCCCTCAAATCGGTACCAAATGTGGGACGATATGAGGGCGCCCGGACATGACCGGGCGTCCTGCTCCATGTCATAACGGTCCCACTTGCAGCCATCTAAAGCTCCTTCATTTTTCATCTTCGCACCCAAATTTTTAGTCCCACCGTGCTGTGTGAGGCTGATGCTGACCGGCTTAAATAGCCGCACCGGCGAATGGCGGCAAGCTTCTTTGTTATTGCATAGTCGATCAATCCTCGTTGTGTGAATGTGATTTTTATTTTGTTCATCGATTTTTTTTGTCACATTGTGATTCAAAAAGAGCCGTGCAAACATCGTTGTTCCGTTTGTGAAGGAGATTGACCATGACTATGACAGTCTATATCCCTCACAAATGGTGCAACGATGACTGAAACTTATCGCTTCCGGACGACCCGTCTATTTAAGCAGGCCGACTAGCTCCCCACGCAGCGAGGTGGGACTAAACATACGAAATCCGCCAACCTAATACAGTTGTGAAAATCTGAAGTATGAGCAATTTTTGATGTTTTTGACAGCCCCGCCGGTCCAACACAAATGTGATGATCGACGTGCATGTGTTTACATGTTTAGCTGTTTTGGAAATAGGGTTTGTGGTTGCAAATGGCAGAATTTGTGTCCTGCTTGGTCATTGTCCGCGGGTGCATCCGGGCACGTCCACAGACGTTTAAGGGCCCAAATTTGCAGGTTGCGGTTGTAGATGCTCTTAGCCCCCCCCCCCCCCCCCCCCAAAAAAAGAAAGGCTCCCAAGCACTTAGGTTTTTCCTGCCTCCCACCGGCATAGCTATCGACCTTCCTTGTCTCATGTAGACTTAGGGCCATGGAGGTGCGGTGGATTCTGGCCCTAACTGGCAGGAGGGCTCATGCTCTATTTTTTTTATGTTTTTAGTTTGTTCAGGGTCTAAGTCCTGCTCAGGAAGGCGAGACACAGCGAGGACTCCCTGAAGATGGAATAAAGTTCTCCCCGCCTAGCCCTCGCCCCGGTGGTGTGTCTCACGTTGTCAGATGACATGTGGAGGTGTTTCTCTGATAGATCTCACAGGGTTCAGTCGGTGTTCTTCTTTGGTGGACCATGTCGATGCACTAAGAACGGGGTCCTTAGTGACCCTGACTTATGCACGGGCAATAGTAGCATCCCCGACAAGGGGCCTTGGCAGGAACCGGCTCCAAGTCAAGAAAAACAACTCTTTGTGAGATCAAGTAGCGCATCAAGAAGACCAGGACAACTTACAGAATCTAAGTACAAGAAGTAGGCCCTTGCTGGCAAGGCAGGACTGGCAAGACGAAGACCCGACAGGCGCTGAACTCGGCAAGGCTTCGCCTACCACCAGCGCTCCACCTCACCGAGCAGGTAGTCACTGATCGGTGAGGTGTCGAGTCCGGAGGCGGTTTGGTGAGGCTTGTCGGGCACGTGGTAGCCCGTTGGACGAAGAATTGCCTTTATTGACACCCGTCGCAATGGCGTGTCAAGCTAATAGGAGGTAGATGAGCAAGTGGTGTGGCAACCTTGCGGGGGCTCCTCCTCCTTGCGACACCTAGCGATGCATTTAATGCATTTTGTCCTAACTAGCAGAGTTATGTGTGACAGATCTGTTTCTATCTTATCACCTTGTAATGACCATTTTGCCACCGTGGTAACCCCTTGAGCTATAAAAGGAGGGCCAGGGCAACCTTTACAAGGGTTCGAACCCATTGCAACCTCACGCATACGTACTCGTGCAGCTGCCCTCTCCTTGCAACTTGTGCAACTTGCCGGGGGAGAGCGCTCCGTGTACCTTTGCGCACACTCATAAATACACCAAAAGCAGGAGTAGGGGTTTACGTTTCTCAGCGGTCCGAACCTGGGTAAAAACCATCGCGCCCCTCGTCGTTCTTACTCTTTGCATTTGGTGCACCCCCCCCCCCCTTGCCGAACCAGCAAAGGGGCTGCATTGCCCCATAGATCGCCGGCTCCGACGCCGACAGACGCGGTCTTCGTTCGTCTGTGTTCTTGTGTCTAAAGGTTGTATCCTTCCGATCTACGCTTCTATTTATCGACAACGGTTGTTATTCTGGTGTGCTGGTCCTTTAGGGTCTTAACACGACGACTTCTCGATTGTCTACTATAACAAGATTTGCTCGATTCCACTCAAGGAGATGTGATGATGGCAGCACGCTTTTTCCTTGCTTCAGTGCTCGTAATCGTCGCTAGGTGGTGTACAAACATGAATGCATTTTTTTTTCATTTCTCGTGGTTTTTTGATGAATAGTTTGGAAGTTTTTCTGAAAAAAATATTGTGTTTACTTTGAGGTCAGTATGCTATGTTTATATGTGTGCCATTTGTCTGACGGATTATTTTCTTGGTCTGCTCTCGCCGTCAATCATTGCGAGGTACAACCGGGCTACCCCATCCTCCCCCGGTTGTCTCGTGGAGCCATCTGGAGACAGAAGCACCGCGACGCAACGCAACATTGTGTTTAAAAACGATTTTTATGATACCCGCGAAATGGAGCGCATCTCAAAGAAATATCGTTTGCATCTTCCGAGCGGATCAGCCTGGGCTGTCGCTGTCAGCCGCCATGGACCTGGACAGGGACCACCATTCTTCGCCCAAGGCTCGTCATTGCTTCCCATCCCGGAGCTTTGCCTGCCAGGGCACGCCGCGCATGTCTCGCGAGCTCTCAAGCACTGCTCACCCCACGTCCGGCTGCTATCATGCACAGTCCGACTCGTTGGAATCAAGGCTGGAATTTGTGGTCGGCTCACTTAGAAACAGCCAATGGATCGTTGATCCATTCGCATGTGGGAAAGCGACCGCAGAGCAGCGGTTGGATCCAAGTTGGGCGCCGCTACTATTGCGCCGCGGCGGCAATAGGGATGGATGCTGTATACGCGCTGTTGGCGATCGCGATCTTATTTGAAAAGAGACGATCGAAATGGATCTCACGACGGAAAAACCAGCCGGGCTGGCTGGAGTGCTGGACGAGCGCGCATCAGACGTCCGGATCACCTCAGGCGGCACGCCACGGGCCAGCCACGCACGCGCGCGCCCCCGAAGGAAGAAGCTCTCGCGCACGCATCCGACCATCTGAAAGCAACCTTGCCACGATGCGACTAGGAGATGCTAAGCTGGATGGAGTTCGATCGGAAGTTTGTGCTGCTCTATATGATATGATCCATTCAGATTCCTGATAAGATACGGCACGGCAAGAGCATCTATAGTCAGGGGCTTCTTAAATCCTTCTTGTTAGTAATTTAGGGTTTATGGTCTACCTTCTATTTCTCTGCGCTTTTCCGTAGTGCCGCTCACAATTCGCATATCTGAAGTTAGGAGGTAGGGACTTTCTTATATTGTCTTTCCAAAGAGTCCATCTCTTATACAGATAAGATTCCTAGTCTTTTCAACTAGTTTTCCAGGATAGACTCCAGACCAAATTACCAACCACGATCAAATTTGTCTATTAACGGATTCTACCCGTTGTGTCCCCGGAGCACGCGCTTGTGAGCAACGCGCCATAATAGAGTGTAAATTCCTCTAATTACGTAGATCAACAATAGGGTTGTAATCTAACTATACGATCTAGTTTCTTTCAATCATCAGTGTACCCGGGTAGCCTTTCCAATATAAATAGTATATTGTATTCCACTGATAATCGACCAGCTTCCTTAAGTATATAACTTAAGTATGTTCCAACAAGTGATAATTCCATGATAATCATGTAAAGTAATTCCATGCATAAATACATGTATAATTCCATAATGAGGTATTCCGAATATTAGTAATTCCTAGTAATTTGAATATAGTTGCAGGACACATAATTCCAACATCTCCCACTTGTCCAAAACGATCATTCAAATATTCGTAAACCCATAGCCATAACATGCTTACCAAATACCTCCTGACTAGGAAGCTTAGTCAAGGGATCAGCAATCATATTAGCACTTTGTTGAAAATCCAAAGAAATATGTAGTTATACCTTCCCTCGGTATGTTTCCTTGCTGTGGCACTTAAGATCACTAGAGACCTTAGTTTCCGCCTAATTATTCCAGCATCGCTGTCTCGGCGCCTCGAGTATTATTTCCTCAAGTGTAATTCCACTCTTATAGGCACCTTGAGTATTTTGTTTTCTCAAGCGAAATTCCGCATCAATTATTTTCCATCACAAATATGACAATATGATTAATTCCACATTGAGTCAAGTATAAGATAACCATGTTCAATAAACTTTCAAAACAACATAAATATCAAATCCAATTAGTAAATGAAGCTCCATAATTAACCATGTGTTGAAAGAAATTCCTGACTTCTGTCAGTGAACCTGCACCATATTAGTACTACAAACAAAACAAAATGAATATGCGTACCTGGACTTATTTCTCATCTTGTAGATAGAGTAATAGTTTCCTCAATGTGTTTAACTTCAATATAAATTACAGAATAAAGTGACATGTTGTGATGCACTTTCCACAATCTTATATCATGTGTGAAATTCCCTTAGTTGCTCGTCTTTCCTTCCACTGCTTGAATGCGGCATCAATTCCGGTAGCTAAGGTACGATAATGTAATGAAGATACATACAAATTCCAGTGCCATTTATTATTCCATTTTTCCTCAGTAGTTCAAACATAATTCCTCGCCGAGTATGATTCCTTTATCAAAGGTATTTTAACATATTTGCAATTTTCCATAGAGGAACACTTCAAAATATTTTCTATGTATTTTCACTCGTAAAACATAGGATGTTTCAAATGTTCCTTTCATATGAAAGTTAAAAGATGACCAAGCTTTCACTTCCATCAATGTGACTGTAAGTGCATCTAGTGCCACCCCTAGTTGGTTTTGGAGTATTGACGATAAACCTAGTTGAGGGACTAATGTGTTTGTGAGAATTGCAGAATAACACGGATAGAAGTCCCTCATTGATTCGGTTTTACTACCAGAGATGACCCCTAAAAATGTATGAAGACATTGAAGTCAAAGGTGGTATATGAAGATATTCACATTGAAGACTATGACAAAAGAAGACACGTTATGAAGCCTATGGAGCTCGAAGACTTAGATCTTTCATAGTTCTTTTTCTTTTGTGTTGAGTCATAGGAACCACCGTACTGTTAAGTGGGGTCCAGGAGAACCAGTCAGAATGACTGAAGTGATGCCTAAACCAAAAAGCTATGTCTTCGAGTGAAGACAATGAGAGTGAATCTTGTCCAGAGCCGGACAAGTCAGCTTTGCTTGTAGCCCAAGTAAAGTTGCCATGAGAGTTTGAAATCTGACCGTTGAGACACGTGTCAGTTCCTTAGTGACCCAGGGTCATTTCGGACAAATCAGGTCGGGTTGCCAAGTGGCTATAAATAGCCCACCCCCTACAACCATAAACGGTTGGCTGCTCAGATTTCAGTGCACGGCTTTTGTCGTTTGAGAGCAACCCACCTCGAAGCCTTTGAGAGAGAGAATTCCTTGCGAGGATAAAGCCCTAACCACCCAGAGCCAGAGAACATTGGGCATCACTTAAGTCTTCTTGTCTGTGTGATCTGAAGACTTATTACACTTGAGGACTGTGCATCCCCAGACGGTTAGGCGTCGCGTTCAGAGCATCCAAGAGACATTGTGGATTGCCAGTGAACGAAGTCTGTGAAGGTTTGGGAGTCTACCTTGAAGACTTACCAGAGTGATTGGGCGAGGACTATGTGACCTTAGCTCAAGGAGAATACGGTGAGGACTTGGTGTCCTGAGCTGCGTGTTCAGGACTGGGTGTCCGGGAATGTGTGTCCTAAGGTTTAAATACCTAGCCGCTCCAACCATACGTACAGTTGTCACAGCAACTGGAACTGGTCCAACACATCATTGTCTTCAACGAGTCACTGGTTTCATCTTCACTTCCTTTTACTTACTGATCACTCATTGTGAAGTCATTGCGTGTCTGTTCTATTGTTTGTCTTCACAACGTGAGTGTATGATCTGTTTGGCTTAATAGTATCTTCCTACCTGATCCTAATTACACTACAGCTATTTGTCACTGTGCTTTCACTCTGTTGATACTTGACCATGGCTTGCCTAGTGTAGTCTAACTTCCGCTGCATAGTAATAGGCATATCTCTACTGTTTGTCTTCATAACTTCCACGTTTTGAAGACTTCAATAAAAATCGCCTATTCACCCCCCCCTCTAGTCGATATAACGCACTTTCAATTGGTATCAGAGCAAGGTGCTCCCTTGTTCTGTGTGATTCGTTTTAACCACCTGGAGTTTTAGCTATGTCGACTACAGGGATAATTAAAGTCTCCGCTGCGTGCCCCTTCTTCGATGAAAGTGAATATCCCTACTGGAAGAATAAGATGCGTATGCATCTTGAAGCCATTGACGTCGACCTATGGTATGTCGCCGAGAACGGCGTTCCCAAGGCTGGAGAAGGTGTCACTGCTGCTGATGTCAAGAAATTCGTTCAACTGGACTCTACTGCCAAGAACATCATATGTGGTCATCTGACCAAAGGACAGTATGGCCGTGTGAGTGCTTTGAAGACATCCAAGCTGGTCTGGGACTGGCTCTCCAAGGTCAATGAAGGCATCTCAACCCAGAGAGATCAAAGAATCATTGTCCTTCACAATCTCTTCAACCGCTTCAAGCGAAATGACAATGAGAATGTCCAGCACACATTTGACAGACTCACTAACATCACAAATGAGCTTCAAGCCCTCGGCGCTACTGAGATCACCAAACATGAAGTCGTCAAGACGCTGCTGAGATCACTTGATAGTTCGTTTGACATCCTAGCCCTGATGATTCAAGAACGTCCTGATTTCAAGACACTCGATCCATCTGACATACTTGAGAGGCTCAACACACATGAGTTTCAGCTTTCTGAGAAAAGAGATATCTACGGTCCAAACTATGGGCGAACTCGTGCCTTGAAGGAAAAAGCTGTTTCCTCATCTAAAGAAGAATCTGACAGCAGTTCTAATGATCCTGAAGACATTGAAAGGGAACTTGCAATGCTAGTGAAGAAGTTCCAAAATTTCACCAAGAAGAAAGGCTTCAGAAAGTCTTCACGATCAAGCTCAAGGAATGATGAGGCTTCTGCTCATTACTACAAGAAGAAAACATGCCACAAGTGCAAGAAAACTGGACACTTCATCTCTGAGTGTCCACAGTGGGACAATGAGAACAGAAAGAAGAAGAAGAGCAAGGAATATGACTCTGACGACAAGAAGAAGAAGAAGAAATACACAAAGTCTTCTTCCAAGTCTTCCTCAAAGTCTTCATCACACAAGAAGAGCTCATCTGGCAAGGCACGTGCGTTTGTTGGCAAGGAAATGGATTCAGAGGAGGAGTCCGCTTCTGAGGAGGCAGAGGTGGAGTCTGAGGAGGAGTTTGATTCTGGCATTGCAAGTCTGGCTACAGCATACGTCGCCAAGTCCATCTTCAATACTGAAGACAATGACTTCATCACCGACACCGATGCAAATGACAAGGACTACTCCACTCCTACCTACTGCTTCGTGGCACGCGGTGCCAAGGTAAACAAACGCACTACTCACTATCAAACATCTAGTGACGATGACTCTGATTGTGATTCAAAATCCAGTTACAAAACACTTGCTAAAATTGCAACTGAACAATAGAAAGCCATGGAACATATTCAAAAACTGTTAGACAGAAGCGATGATCTGTTGGGTGCTGAAATGACTCGATCTGAATCCTTAATTGAAGACATAAAAATGTTGGGGAACGTTGCAGAAAACAAAAATTTCCTACGGTTTCACCAAGATCCATCTATGAGTTCATCTAGCAATGAGTGATCGGATGCATCTACATACCTTTGTAGATCGTGAGCGGAAGCGTTCAAAGAACGGGGATGAGGTAGTCGTACACGACGTGATCCAAATCACCGAAGATCCTAGCGCCGAACGGACGGCACCTCCGCGTTCAACACACGTACGGTCAGCGTAACGTCTCCTTCTTGATCCAGCAAGGGGGAAGGAGAGGTTGAGGAAGATGGCTCCAGCAGCAGCATGACGATGTGGTGGTGATAGAGCTGCAATACTCCGGTAGGGCTTCGCCAAGCTCTATGGAGGAAGAGGAGGTGTTGGAGAGGGAGAGGGAGGCACCAAAGGCAAAGGTATGAAGTCCTCCATCTCCCCCACTATATATAGGAGGGCCTAGGGGGGGGGCGCTGGCCCTAGGAGATCCAATCTCCTAGGGGGGCGGCGGCCAAGGGAGGATTCCCTCCCCCCCCAAGGCACCTAGGGGGTGCCTTCCCCTTGTGGGACTCTTCCCCTTTGAAACCCTAGGCGCATGGGCCTCTTGGGGCTGGTGCCCTTGGCCCATGTAGGCCAAGGCGCACCCCCTACAGCCCATGTGGCCCCCGGGGCAGGTGGCCCCACCCGGTGGACCCACGGGACCCTTCCGGTGGTCCCGGTACAATACCGGTGACCCCGAAACTTGTCCCGATGGCCGAAACAGCACTTCCTATATACGATTCTTTACCTCCGGACCATTCCGGAACTCCTCGTGACGTCCGGGATCTCATCCGGGACTCCGAACAACATTCGGGTTACTGCATATACATATCCCTACAACCCTAGCGTCACCGAACCTTAAGTGTGTAGACCCTACGGGTTCGGGAGACATGTAGACATGACCGAGACGACTCTCCGGTCAATAACCAACAGCGGGATCTAGATACCCATGTTGGCTCCCACATACTCCACGAGGATCTCATCGAATGAACCACGATGTCAAGGATTTAAGCAACCCCGTATACAATTCCCTTTGTCAATCGGTATGTTACTTGCCCGAGATTCGATCGTCGGTATCCCAATACCTCGTTCAATCTCGTTACCGGCAAGTCACTTTACTCGTACCGTAATGCATGATCCCGTGAACAGACACTTGGTCACTTTGAGCTCATAATGATGATGCATTACCGAGTGGGCCTAGTGATACCTCTCCGTCATACGGAGTGACAAATCCCAGTCTTGATCCGTGTCAACCCAACAGACACTTTCGGAGATACCCGTAGTATACCTTTATAGTCACCCAGTTACGTTGTGACGTTTGGTACACCCAAAGCACCCCTACGGTATCCGGGAGTTACACGATCTCATGGTCTAAGGAAAGGATACTTGACATTGGAAAAACTCTAGCAAACGAACTATACGATCTTGTGCTATGTTTAGGATTGGGTCTTGTCCATCACATCATTCTCCTAATGATGTGATCTCGTTATCAATGACATCCAATGTCCATAGTCAGGAAACCATGACTATCTGTTGATCAACGAGCTAGTCAACTAGAGGCTTACTAGGGACATGTTGTTGTCTATTATTCACACATGTATTACGATTTCCGGATAACACAATTATAGCATGAATAAAGACAATTATCATGAACAAGGAAATATAATAATAATGCTTTTATTATTGCCTCTAGGGCATATTTCCAACAGTCTCCCACTTGCACTAGAGTCAATAATCTAGTTACATTGTTATGAATCGAACACCCATGGAATTCTGGTGTTGATCATGTTTTGCTCTAGGGAGAGGTTTAGTCAACGGATCTGCTACATTCAGGTCCGTATGTACTTTACAAATATCTATGTCTCCATCTTGAACATTTTCACGAATGGAGTTGAAGCGACACTTGATGTGCCTTGTCTTCTTGTGAAACCTGGGCTCCTTGGCAAGTGCAATAGCTCCAGTGTTGTCACAGAAGAGTTTGATTGGCCCCGACGCATTGGGTATGACTCCTAGGTCGGTGATGAACTCCTTCACCCAAATTGCTTCATGTGCTGCCTCCGAGGCTGCCATGTACTCCGCTTCACATGTAGATCCCGCCACGACGCTCTGCTTGCAACTGCACCAGCTTACTGCCCCACCATTCAAAATATACACGTATCCGGTTTGAGACTTAGAGTCATCCAGATCTGTGTCGAAGGTAGCATCGACGTAACCCTTTACGACGAGCTCTTCGTCACCTCCATAAACGAGAAACATTTCCTTAGTCCTTTTCAGGTACTTCAGGATATTCTTGACCGCTGTCCAGTGTTCCTTGCTGGGATTATTTTGGTACCTTCCTACCAAACTTACGGCAAGGTTTACATCAGGTCTGGTACACAGCATGGCATACATAATAGAACCTATGGCTGAGGCATAGGGGATGACACTCATCTCTTCTATATCTTCTGCCGTGGTCGGACATTGAGCCGAGCTCAATTTCATACCTTGCAATACAGGCAAGAACCCCTTCTTAGACTGATCCATATTGAACTTCTTCAATATCTTATCGAGGTATGTGCTTTGTGAAAGACCTATCAGGCGTCTTGATCTATCTCTATAGATCTTGATGCCTAGTATATAAGCAGCTTCTCCAAGGTCCTTCATTGAAAAACTCTTATTCAAGTAGGCCTTAATGCTGTCCAAAAGTTCTATATCATTTCCCATCAAAAGTATGTCATCTACATATAGTATGAGAAATGCTACAGAGCTCCCACTCACTTTCTTGTAAACGCAGGCTTCTCCATAAGTCTGCGTAAACCCAAACGCTTTGATCATCTCATCAAATCAAATGTTCCAACTCCGAGATGCTTGCACCAGCCCATAAATCGAGCGTTGGAGCTTGCATACCTTGTCAGCATTCTTAGGATCGAAAAAACCTTCCGAATGCATCATATACAATTCTTCCTTAAGGAAACCATTAAGGAATGCCGTTTTGACGTCCATTTGCCATATCTCATAATCATAGAATGCGGCAATTGCTAACATGATTCGGATGGACTTCAGCTTCGCTACCGGTGAGAAAGTCTCATCGTAGTCAACCCCTTGAACTTGTCGATAACCCTTAGCGACAAGCCGAGCTTTATAGATGGTCACATTACCATCCGCGTTTGTCTTCTTCTTAAAGATTCATTTATTTTCTATGGCTCGCCGTTCAACGGGCAAGTAAGTCAAAGTCCATACTTCGTTTTCATACATGGATCCTATCTCGGATTTCATGGCTTCTAGCCATTTGTCGGAATCCGGGCCCGCCATCGCTTCTTCATAGTTCGAAGGTTCACCGTTGTCTAACAACATGATTTCCAAGACAGGGTTGCCGTACCACTCTGGTGCGGAACGTGTTCTTGTGGACCTTCGAAGTTCAGTAGCAACTTGATCTGAAGTTTCATGATCATCATCATTAACTTCCTCTCTAGTCGGTGCAGGCACCTCAGGAACATTTTCTTGAGTTGCGCCATTTTCCGGTTCAAGAGGTAACACTTCATCAAGTTCTACTTTCCTTCCACTTACTTCTTTCGAGAGAAACTCCTTCTCTAGAAAGGATCCATTCTTGGCAACAAAGACCTTGCCTTCGGATCTGAGGTAGAAGGTATACCCAATAGTTTCTTTAGGGTATCCTATGAAGACGCATTTTTTCGACTTGGGTTCGAGCTTTTCAGGTTGAAGTTTCTTGACATAAGCATCGCATCCCCAAACTTTTAGAAACGACAGCTTAGGTTTCTTCCCAAACCATAATTCATACGGTGTCGTCTCAACGGATTTCGACGGAGCCCTATTTAAAGTGAATGCGGCAGTCTCTAAAGCATAGCCCCAAAAAGATAGCGGTAAATCAGTAAGAGACATCATAGATCGCACCATATCTAATAGAGTGTGATTACGGCGTTCGGACACACCATTACGCTGAGGTGTTCCAGGCGGCGTGAGTTGTGAAACTATTCCACATTTCCTTAAGTGTGTGCCAAATTCGTGACTCAAGTATTCTCCTCCACGATCTGATCGCAAAAACTTGATTTTCCTGTCACGTTGATTCTCAACCTCACTCTGAAATTCTTTGAACTTTTCAAAGGTTTCAGACTTGTGTTTCATTAAGTAGACATACCCATATCTACTCAAATCATCAGTGAGGGTGAGAACATAACGATAGCCACCGCGAGCCTCAACACTCATTGGACCGCACACATCAGTATGTATGATTTCCAATAAGTTGGTTGCTCGCTCCATTGTTCCTGAGAACGGAGTCTTGGTCATTTTACCCATGAGGCATGGTTCGCACGTGTCAAATGATTCATAATCAAGAGACTCTAAAAGTCCATCTGCATGGAGCTTCTTCATGCGTTTGACACCTATGTGACCAAGGCGGCAGTGCCACAAGTATGTGGGACTATCATTATCAACCTTACATCTTTTGGCACTCACACTATGAACATGTGTAGCATTACGCTCGAGATTCATTAAGAATAAACCATTCACCATCGGAGCATGACCATAAAACATATCTCTCATATAAATAGAACAACCATTATTCTCAGATTTAAATGAGTAGCCATCTCGAATTAAACGAGATCCCGATACAATATTCATGCTCAAAGCTGGCACTAAATAACAATTATTAAGGTTTAAAATTAATCCCGAAGGTAAATGTAGAGGTAGCGTGCCGACGGTGATCACATTGACCTTGGAACCATTCCCGACGCGCAACGTCACCTCGTCCCTTGCCAATCTCCGCTTATTCCGCAGCCCCTTTTGTTTTGCCGGCCTTCTTGTCCGCTAAGTATTTGGGGCAGTTCTGCTTCCAGTGACCACTTCCCTTGCAATAAAAGCACTCAGTCTCGGGCTTGGGTCCATTCTTTGGCTTCTTCCCGGCAGCTTGCTTGCCGGGCGCGGCAACTCCCTTGCAGTCCTTCTTGAAGTTCTTTTTACCCTTGCCCTTCTTGAACTTAGTGGTTTTATTGACCATCAACACTTGATGTTCCTTCTTGACTTCTACCTCTGCTGATTTCAGCATTGCAAATACCTCAGGAATGGTCTTTTGCATCCCCTGCATATTGAAGTTCATCATAAAGCTCTTGTAGCTTGGTGGAAGCGACTGGAGGATTCTGTCAATGACCGCGTCATCCGGGAGATTAACTCCCAGCTGAGTCAAGCGGTTATGTAACCCAGACATAGTGAGTATGTGCTCGCTGACAGAACTATTTTCCTCCATCTTACAGCTGAAGAGTTTGTCGGAGACCTCATATCTCTCGATCCGGGCATGAGCTTGAAAAACCATTTTCAGCTCTTCGAACATCTCATATGCTCCATGTCTCTCAAAACGCTTTTGGAGCCCCGGCTCTAAGCTGTAAAGCATGCCGCACTGAACGAGGGAGTAGTCATCAACACGTGTCTGCCAAGCGTTCATAACGTCTTGGTTCTGTGGGACGGGAGCTTCACCTAGCGGTGCTTGTAGGACATAATCTTTCTTGGCAGCTATGAGGATGATCCTCAGGTTCCGGACCCAATCCGTGTAGTTGCTGCCATCGTCTTTCAGCTTGGTTTTCTCTAGGAACGCGTTGAAGTTGAGGACTACGTTGGCCATTTGATCTACAAGACATATTGTAAATATTTTAGACTAAGTTCATGATAATTAAGTTCATCTAATCAAATTATTCAATGAACTCCCACTTAGATAGACATCCCTCCAGTCATCTAAGTATAACATGATCCGAGTTGACTAGGTCGTGTCCGATCATCACGTGAGACAGTTTAGTCAACATCGGTGAACATCTTCATGTTGATCGTATCTTCTATACGACTCATGCTTGACCTTTCGGTCTTCTGTGTTCCGAGGCCATGTCTGTACATGCTAGGCTCGTCAAGTCAACCTAAGTGTTTGCATGTGTAAATCTGTCTTACACCCGTTGTATGTGAACGTCTGAATCAAACACCCGATCATCACGTGGTGCTTTGAAACAACGAACTGTCGCAACGGTGCATAGTTAGGGAAACACTTTCTTGAAATTATTATGAGGGATCATCTTATTTACTACCATCGTTCTAAGTAAACAAGATGCAAAACATGATAAACATCACATGCAATCAAATAATAATAGTGACATGATATGGCCAATATCACATAGCTCCTTTGATCTCCATCTTGGGGCTCCATGATCATCTTGTCACCGGCTTGACACCATGATCTCCATCATCATGATCTCCATCATCGTGTCTCCATGAAGTTGCTCGCCAACTATTACTTCTACTACTATGGCTAACGCGTTTAGCAATAAAGTAAAGTAATTTACATGGCGTTTCTCAATGACACGCAGGTCATATAAAAAATAAAGACAACTCCTATGGCTCCTGCCGGTTGTCATACTCATCGACATGCAAGTCGTGATTCCTATTACAATAGCATGAACATCTCATACATCACATATAGATCATTCATCATTCATCACAACTTTGGCCATATCATATCACAAAGCACTTGCTGCAAAAACAAGTTAGACGTCCTCTAATTGTTGTTGCAAGTTTTACGTGGCTGAAATAGGGTTCTAGCAAGAACGTTTTCTTACCTATGTGAAAGCCACAACGTGATTTGTCAACTTCTATTTACCCTTCATAAGGACCCTTTTCATCGAATCCGCTCCAACTAAAGTGGGAGAGACAGACACCCGCCAGCCACCTTATGCAACTTGTGCATGTTAGTCGGTGGAACCGGTCTCACGTAAGCGTACGTGTAAGGTTGGTCCGGCCCGCTTCATCCCACAATACCGTTGAAGCAAGATAAGACTAGTAGCGACAAGAAAGTTGACAACATCTACGCCCACAACAAATTGTGTTCTACTCGCGCAAGAAGAACTACGCATAGACCTAGATCATGATGCCACTGTTGGGGAACGTTGCAGAAAACAAAAATTTCCTACGGTTTCTCCAAGATCCATCTATGAGTTCACATAGCAACGAGTGATCGGATGCATCTACATACCTTTGTAGATCGCGAGCGGAAGCGTTCAAAGAACGGGGATGAGGTAGTCGTACACGACGTGATCCAAATCACCGAAGATCCTAGCGCCAAACGGACGGCACCTCCGCGTTCAACACACGTACGGTCAGCGTAACGTCTCCTTCTTCTTGATCCAGCAAGGGGGAAGGAGAGGTTGAGGAAGATGGCTCCAGCAGCAGCACGACGGCGTGGTGGTGATGGAGCTACAGTACTCCGGCAGGGCTTCGCCAAGCTCTATGGAGGAAGAGGAGGTGTTGGAGAGGGAGAGGGAGGCACCAAAGGCAAAGGTATGAAGTCCTCCATCTCCCCCACTATATATAGGAGGGCCTAGGGGGGGGCGCTGGCCCTAGGAGATCCAATCTCCTAGGGGGGCGGCGGCCAAGGGAGGATTCCCTCCCCCCCCCCCAAGGCACCTAGGGGGTGCCTTCCCCTTGTGGGACTCTTCCCCTTTGAAACCCTAGGCGCATGGGCCTCTTGGGGCTGGTGCCCTTGGCCCATGTAGGCCAAGGCGCACCCCCTACAGCCCATGTGGCCCCCGGGGCAGGTGGCCCCACCCGGTGGACCCACGGGACCCTTCCGGTGGTCCCGGTACAATACCGGTGATCCCGAAACTTGTCCCGATGGCCGAAACAGCACTTCTCCGGACCATTCCGGAACTCCTCGTGACGTCCGGGATCTCATCCGGGACTCCGAACAACATTCGGGTTACTGCATATACATATCCCTACAACCCTAGCGTCACCGAACCTTAAGTGTGTAGACCCTACGGGTTCGGGAGACATGTAGACATGACCGAGACGACTCTCCGGTCAATAACCAACAGCGGGATCTGGATACCCATGTTGGCTCCCACATACTCCACGATGATCTCATCGAATGAACCACGATGTCGAGGATTTAAGCAACCCCGTATACAATTCCCTTTGTCAATCGGTATGTTACTTTCCCGAGATTCGATCGTCGGTATCCCAATACCTCGTTCAATCTCGTTACCGGCAAGTCACTTTACTCGTACCGTAATGCATGATCCCGTGACCAGACACTTGGTCACTTTGAGCTCATAATGATGATGCATTACCGAGTGGGCCCAGTGATACCTCTCCGTCATACGGAGTGACAAATCCCAGTCTTGATCCGTGTCAACCCAACAGACACTTTCGGAGATACCCGTAGTATACCTTTATAGTCACCCAGTTACGTTGTGACGTTTGGTACACCCAAAGCACCCCTACGGTATCCGGGAGTTACGCGATCTCATGGTCTAAGGAAAGGATACTTGACATTGGAAAAACTCTAGCAAACGAACTATACGATCTTGTGCTATGTTTAGGATTGGGTCTTGTCCATCACATCATTCTCCTAATGATGTGATCTCGTTATCAATGACATCCAATGTCCATAGTCAGGAAACCATGACTATCTGTTGATCAACGAGCTAGTCAACTAGAGGCTTACTAGGGACATGTTGTTGTCTATTATTCACACATGTATTACGATTTCCGGATAACACAATTATAGCATGAATAAAGACAATTATCATGAACAAGGAAATATAATAATAATGCTTTTATTATTGCCTCTAGGGCATATTTCCAACAAAAAAATCTTCACGTTAAGTATCAGGAACTTGAAGATCGTCATGATACTCTCTCAACAACTCATGAAAAGCTTTCCTATGATTATCTTCAAAGGAAGCAAGAACTTGAGAAATTGAGAGCGGCTCCTGAAGATCTTCAAAAGGAAAACGAGTCACTTCGCGCCGAACAGATCAGTACCGCTCAGGAAGGATTTGAACCACCATATCTTAAATGCATTGAGCGTGATAATGCTACTTTTGTTGCTGAATGTTCCACTGCTACTGCTGTTGCAATATCTTCAACTGTTGATGTGGTAACTAACCCCTCTGCTGAGGATACCACTGCTATTGCTGATGAAAATGCTAGGTTGAAGACATTGCTTGAAACAGGGATGTACAAAAGTCTTAAAGGACATCAGACATTATGTGATGTCCTCAAGAAACAGATTCTGAACCGAAACCCTAGGAATGACGGTGTTGGGTTCGTAAGGAAAATAAATGCAGATGGCTCTTACTGGAAACCTGAGCAGTACCCCAAAACCAAGTGGGTTGCTGCAAAGGAACCTTCAGCAGATCCATCCAATTTATCTGGCTTCACTTGTGCTAACCCCATTATCATTGATGAATCCTTTGATGCAAACTATATATTGTTTAAGAATCAGAATGGTGAAGTGTTTGCCAGGTACATTGGTACTAACTGCAGGAATGGACCGCCTATGAAGAAGATCTGTTTTCCAAAAAAGTGTCTGGAAAATCTTCCTGTGAATGTCTTCATGACACCTCACTTGAAGAAGACAAACTTCAGACCAAAGGCTTCATACGGTCCAAAGGCTTCATACAAACAGAGGACTCATCTGAGTCACACTAACGTAAATGTTTTGCAGGGAAACCATACTCAGGCATATGAATATGAGAGCGGTTCATCAAACCGTCATGTTCATATGACCAAAAATTATTCTGCTTATTCTTATGAGTACTATTGTCCACTTGCAAGACTGTTTGCTAAGGCTTCAAAGCCAAAATTCTCAGATGCTGCACTTAGACTTATTGCTTCTAAGCCACCCTTGAAGATGTGGGTGGTTAAGAAAGCTTAACTCTCTTTTGCAGGGAAAGGTCTCCAGCAGAAAAACAAAATCTTCTGACGCTATTGCTGGGGACCTTAAAAATCTTGTAGGGCGCAAGATAAAATGCCCGAATGGCATCATTATGTACTTCGTTCCTGAATCGCATGCTACTCTCCCTATTAGTCCTAATCTAGATCTAAGTTTTCATAACCCACTGGTTCGTCAAATGTTTTTGCTTCACAATTCTCTTCGTGAAGCCTATCCCCCTAACTGCACTGTAGGGTACGACACCAGCGTCTTCAAAGTCTTCAGAATGGATTATTGACAGTGGGTGTACAAATCACATGACTAGCAAAAGAAGCCTTCTTATGGACTCAACCTTACGTCCATCCGACAAGAGCCACATCACATTTGCTGACACTGGTAAAAGTAAGGTATTGGGTCTAGGTAGAGTTGCAATCTCAAAGGATCAACACATGGATAAAGTCATGCTTGTTGAATCCCTTGGTTTCAACTTAATGTCTGTCTCAATGCTTTGCGATTTGAACATGGTCGTAATATTTGGAAAATATCGTTGCCTGGTACTAATGGAATCTGACAAGTCTCTAGTGTTTGAAGGGTAGCGGAAAGATGATTTGTATGTGGTAGATTTCTCAGCAGGGCCACAACTTGCAGTATGTCTTCTTGCAAAAGCTTCAGAATGCTGGCTTTGGCATCGGAGGCTTGGGCATGCTGGCATGAGGAACCTCCACACCCTTGCAAAGAAGAAACATGTCATAGGCATCGAGGGCGTCAAGTTCAAGAAAGATCACTTATGCGGTGCCTGTGAAGCAGGGAAGATGACGAGGGCAAAACATCCCTCGAAGACAATCATGACCACTACTCGACCCTTCGAACTGCTTCACATGGATCTTTTTGGTCCCACTCACTACTCAACTTTTACCACTACTGCTTGCCTCTATGGCTTTGTCATTATTGATGATTACTCTAGATATACTTGGGTGCACATAATCCTTTACAAGACTAAAGTGCAGGATGTCTTCAGACACTTCGCCAATCGAGCCATGAACAATTACGGCGCCAAGATAAAGCACATCAGAAGTGACAATGGCACTGAATTCAAGAACACTGGCCTTGATACATATCTTGATACCTTGGGCATCACACATGAATTCTCGGCTCCGTACACGCCACAGCAGAATGGCGTCGTCGAACGCAAGAACAGAACACTCATTGAGATGACCAAAACGATGCTAGATGAATACAAGACTCCAAGAAAATTCTGGACTGAAGCCATTGACACTGCATGCCATACAATCAATCGTGTTTATCTTCACAAGCTTCTGAACAAGACATCTTATGAACTCCTAACTGGCAAGAAGCCAAATGTTAGTTACTTCAGAGTATTTGGCACAAGGTGCTGGATCAAGGACCCACACCACACCTCAAAGTTTGCACCAAAAGCACATGAGGGTTTTATGCTTGGATGTAACGCCCTCGATGCGGCTATAGCTCCCACGTGTCGAGGCACGACTTAGAGACATAACCGCATTGAAAGCAATGTCGCAAGTTAGGCAATCATCACGACATCCCATGCAATATATAATAAAAGGGGGAGGTACATAGTTGGCTTACACTCGCCACGTCACATCAAAGTACATAAATAACATCCATCATTCAAACACTCATGGCCCGACTACGGCGCCAAAATTAGAAAAGAACCCAATATGCGACACAGTCCCAATCACCCCCAACTGGGCACCACTACTGATCATCGGGAAAGGAAACATAATAACGCTGAGAGTCCTCGTCGAACTCCCACTTGAGCTCATACGCGTCTCCTGGAGCGGAATCATCGTGCCCTGCATCTGGTGTAATAGTAATCTGTGAGCCACAGGGACTCAGCAATCTCGCACCCTCGCGATCAAGACTATTTAAGCTTATAGGAAGGGTAAGGCAAATATATGTGGAGCTACAGCAAGCGACTAGCATATATGGTGGCTATCTTATTCGCAAAAGAGAGCGAGAAGAGGAGGCAAAGCACGAGCAAGAAACTAGAGAGCAACCTGCGCAAACATTACTCCAACACCGTGTCCACTTCCCGGACTCCGCCGAGAAGAGGCCATCTGAAAGTGCAACTATCCCTAGGTGGTTTTGGTAATTCATAACAACATATAGCTCATTGAGCTAATGCTATTCCAAGATGATTATTTCAGGAAAGCTCAATGATTGGCATGGCATGGATGTGAAAGTGGAACCCTCAAAATGCTAAGGACAAAGGATTGGCTCAAGCTCAAAAGCTCAAGACTCTTCATTTTATATTTTAGTGATCCAAGATCACATTGAGTCCATAGGAAAAGCCAATACTATCAAGGAGGGATGAGGTGTTGCTTAATGAGCCTCTTGCTTCATGTGCTTAGTGATATGCTCCAAAACCCTCAACTACTTTCCCATATCCACATATGACCTAAACCCTAAGCCAAACTCGGTCCTACCGATTCTTCCTATCCGGCGCCACCGAGTTTCACTTGTCATTAGCCACTGCCAAACCCTAGCAATGCGGTTCTACCGATAAGGATCTCGGTCTCACCGAGATGGGGTTGCAAACTCTCTGTTTCCCTTTCGTAACTTTTCGGTCCCACCGAAAGAGCGAATCGGTCCCACCGAGATTGCAATGTAAACTCAGTGTTTCCCCTTTGTAACTTTTCGGTCTCACCGAGTTCCACTCGGTCTCACCGAAAGAGCAAATCGGTCCCACCGAGTTTGCCTGACCAACTCTCTGGTTAGCCAATTACCAAATTCGGTCTCACCGAGTTTGTGTAATCGGTCTCACCGAGATTACGTTATGCCCAAACCCTAACCATATCAGTCCTACCGAGTTGCATGTCAGTCCCACCAAAATTCCTAACGGTCACTAGGTTTGCTATTTCGGTCAGACCGAGTTTTCTGATTCAGTCCCACCGAGATTGGTAAATTGTGTGTAACGGCTGGATTTTGTGTGGAGGCTATATATACCCCTCCACCTCCTTCTCATTCGAAGAGAGAGCCATCAGAACACACACACCATTCCAACTCATATGTTCTGAGAGAGAACCACCTACTCATTTGTTGAGACCAAGACATTCCATTCCTACCATAAGAATCTTGATCTCTAGCCTTCCCAAGTTGCTTTCCACTCAAACCTTCTTTCCACCAAATCCAAATCCTATGAGAGAGAGTTGAGTGTTGGGGAGACTATCATTTGAAGCACAAGAGCAAGGAGTTCATTACCTACACACCATTTGTTACTTCTTGGAGAGTGGTGTCTCCTAGATTGGCTAGGTTTCACTTGGGAGCCTCCGACAAGATTGTGGAGTTGAACCAAGGAGTTTGTAAGGGCAAGGAGATCGCCTACTTCGTGAAGATCTACCGCTAGTGAGGCAAGTCCTTCGTGGGCGATGGCCATGGTGGGATAGACAAGGTTGCTTCTTCGTGGACCCTTTGTGGGTGGTTGCTTCTTCGTGGACCCTTCGTGGGTGGAGCCCTGTGTGGACTCGCGCAACCGTTGCCCTTGGGTGGAGCCCTGTGTGGACTCGCGCAACCGTTACCCTTCGTGGGTTGAAGTCTCCATCAACGTGGATGTAAGATAGCACCACCTATCCGAACCACGAGAAAAACATCCGTGTCTCCAATAGCGTTTGAATTCTCCAAACCCTTCCCTTTACATTCTCGCAAGTTGCATGCTTTACTTTCCGCTGCCTATAAACTCTTTGCATGCTTGCTTGAATTATGTTATGATTGCTTGACTTGTCCTAAGATAGCTAAAAACTGCCAAGAACTAAAATTGGGAAAAGGTTAAGTTTTTATTTGGTCAAGTAGTCTAATCACCCCCCCCCCTCTAGACATACTTTCGATCCTACAAGTGGTATCAGAGCTTTGGTCTCCATTTGCTTGATCTCCATAGCTTTTGGTGGTCATAGCCTTGGTTTCACAACCTAGGAGAGTATGGCGTCTAGCGAGGGAAATTATCACCGTAGAGGTCCTTACTTTGATGGTACTAATTTTGCTAGTTGGAAGCATAAAATTAAAATGCATATTTTTGGACATAACCCCGCTGTTTGGGCTATTGTGTGTGTTGGTTTGCAAGGTGACTTCTTTGATGGGAGAGAACCAAACCGTGAAGCTACCGCGTATGAGTTGAAGATGTTGCAATACAATGCTCAAGCTTGTGATATTCTCTTCAACGGATTGTGCCCTGAAGAATTCAACAAAATCAGCCGCCTTGAGAATGCAAAGGAAATTTGGGACACTTTGATTGATATGCACGAAGGTACCAACTCCGTCAAGGAATCCAAGTTGGATGTGCTTCAAAGCCAACTTGACAAGTTCAAGATGAAGGATGGTGAAGGTGTCGCTGAAATGTACTCTAGGCTTGCTCTCATCACAAATGAGATTGCCGGCTTAGGAAGTGAAGAGATGACCGATAAATTCATCATCAAGAAGATCCTAAGAGCCTTGGATGGAAAATATGATACCGTGTGCACATTGATCCAAATGATGCCCAATTACAAAGATCTCAAGCCAACGGAGGTGATTGGAAGAATTATTGCTCATGAGATGTCACTTAAGGATAAAGAGGAACTTCACAACAAATCAAGTGGTGCCTATAAAGCCTCATGTGAAGCCCCTACATCATCAAGTGAGAAACAAGACTTCAATGAAGAATTGAGCTTAATGGTGAAGAACTTCAACAAGTTCTACAAGAGTAGAAGCAAAGATAGAAGCTCCAAGTCAAGGTCCTACAATGACAAAAGATCTTCTAGTCGAGAGCGAAACTATTACAATTGTGAAAGACCCGGACACTATTCCAATGAGTGTACGGCTCCCTACAAGAGAAGAGAAGATTCTCCAAAAAGAAGAAGCAAAGGATCACCACCAAGAGAGAGAAGGAGTAGAGATGATCGTTATGAACGAAGATACTCACGGAGAAGCAAGGATTCGGAAAGAAAGGAAAAATCATCAAGGAGCTACACAAGACGAAGACATCAAGCTCATGTTGGTGAATGGGTATCCGGCTCCGACTCCGATAGCCACTCCGAGAGAAGTTATCACTCCGACTCCGAAGATACTCAAGATGAAGGTGTTGCCGGTCTAGCACTTGTGTCAACCAACTCCTACGACATATTTGACTCACCAAATGAAGGAATTGGAAGATGCTTCATGGCCAAAGGTCCTAAGGTAACACACCCCGAGTATGTTGATTTCAATAGTGATGAAGATGACTTGTTAGGTGATGATTTGCTTGATGACAACTCTAGTGATGAATACTATGATGAGAGATCAATTAATCATGCTAATCAAGATAAAACGAATGACAATGATAAGGAGAAGATTGAGGCTCTAACTAAAGAACTAAAAACTCTTAAGTTAGCTCATGACACTATCTTCGAAGATCATCGAGAACTTTTAAGAGCTCATGAGAAACTACGCTTTGAAAAGCTCAATCTTGAGCAAGAGCATGAGTTCTTAAAGGCAATCAATGATGATCTCCGCAAGAAAAGTTCTTCTTACATTGCCAAGCATTTACTCTTATCCACTTACATGCCTCAAGTCAAGTCTAACAAGAAAGATTCTTTCTCTAGTAGTAACAATGATCATGCTAAATCCAATATTGTTGCTTCTAGTAGTTGTCTTGATTCCACTAATGATTCTCTTAGCCAAGTTACACTTGAGCAAGAAAATAGCTTATTGAAGGGAATTATAGAGAAAGGAGTGTACAAAAGCCTTGCCGGGAGTAAGCAATTCGAGGAAATTGTGCGCAAGCAAGGAATGCACCGGAAGAATCAAGGTGTTGGTTTTGAACGAAAGTTCAATGCCAATGGAGTTGAATGGGAAGAAGATCAATACCCCAAGACGAAGTTTGTCCCTCAACAAGAGAAGTATACTTCTTTCAATGGGACACAAGCTCAAGATGATCTTCCACCACAAGACTACGAGCAAAAAGGCAAGGACAAGCTTCAAGAGGAAATTGATGCATTTGAAGAAGCTCCTAAGACCTTAGTCAAGTGGATTCCCAAGACTACTTCAAGTTCCACTTCATCAAGTACGACTACAACTCCAAGGATTCCCATCAAGATGATGTGGATCCAAAGAAGAAGAACTAGAGAGTTCTTGAGGGTGACTCCGCCAACATACTTCACTCTTATCATTTTGGCAAGAACAAGTGCAATCAACTTCCACATCTTGCACTAGTTCAAGGAGTCACAAACCCTCTTGTTGGTAAGACAAGGGACAAGGTAACCTAAAAGTTTTCATGGACATCATCTTTGTGTGCATCACTCTATGTCTATGGATATCCTTGTTTGTTCCTTGTGGGACTAACCCATGTAGGTATTGAAAGTGCAATTCACTCAAATGGATAGCTCCGAGAGATCTACATCAACATTGAGCCTCCACATCTTCCATATCTACATGAAGTCATCATCGACAAAACCCAAGGTTAGTTCATCCCTCTTAGGGGGGATATCACATCTAGGGGGAGCTTTACTCTAAGACTTGAGCTAAAGCAACTCTAAAGATGTGAACAAAACAATGCTTTATGTAAAAGTGGTAACCCCACTTGAGCTTAAACGATGAGTATGACCTACGATCAAGTGTTCTCACTTGACTCCTAAGTCAATATACTCATATATAGATGACCTAGTCATCGCAAATTGCTTGATAGATGCTAGAATTGGTTGTGCATGCCTTGCCACATATTTCATTTGCCATCTTATTGTGTGAGCATGCTGGTTGCATATTTTACTCATTCGAGGACATCCACTTGTTGTTTGATTGTTTGGCTTTATCTTCTTTTGCCAAGTGGATGGACAAGAATGCCTAAGAACCTCCTCTAGCTATCTATGCTTTTCTCGTCTCAAACTCTATTCATGCTGCATCACAAAATTTGATCAAGTCAGATTCGAACCACTCTGTGTGAGGAGCGCTCGGAGTCCCCGATTCGTCATAGACTTAAACTTCCAAAACCTCTTTATGATTCTCGGTCTGACCGATACTCCACTTTCGGTCTTACCGAGATCATTAAGTTGATCTAGGTTTTCGATCTCGGTGCAACCGATTTGAACCTTTCGGTCACACCGAGTTTCAGTAATTGCACGCAGTTATGAATCTCGGTGCCACCGAGTTGTTCCACTCGGTCACACCGACAGGGTCGGGCTATATATAGTCACGGGCAAAATTTGGAAATTTCTCTGAAACCCCTTCGCCCGCGCGATAGCCTGCTCTGCCCTCGAGGTCTTCGGATCATCTTCTCGCCGCCAGCAGCCTCCAGTCGCTGGTCTCCATCGCCGTCAACGGGATTTCTGCTCCGCCGTTGCCGCCGTAGCAAGTCCCCGCCGAATTAGGGTATGGACTTGATCTTTGTGCTATTCCTCAATCTGATTCCTAGCACATTGTGATCGTATGGATTCTTGCCACGTTTGAGAAACTTCTATCCAGTCAAAATGCTCATAGATTAGGTTTGATTCGAAAATTCTAGGTTTAGGTTTCCGCCGAAACCATCTCGGACCCACCGAGTTGAAAAACTCGGTCCCACCGATTTGGCTTATGCCATTGCACAAGTAAGACTCGGTCTGACCGAGAATTACTATCGGTGTGACCTGCCTAAAGCTGCCACGAGACAAAGGAAGAAGAAAACCTCAGATTCTGAAGATGAGGACTATGTGGCAGAGGAAGAGGCCACTTCCAAGAGAGTTGAGCCAGCTCAAGGCTCAAAGCCAGGCCTGAAAATCAAAAGGCCAGCAGGCAGGCAGCCCATGTCAAAGGCTAGAGCCTCAACTGAGAAGCCTGCTCCCATTGAGCCCGTTGCAGCTGAGGGCAAGAAGAGGAAAGAAAGAGTGAAGAAGACTGTGGCTAAAGTGCTTGGGAAGGCCTCCATCATGGTAGAAGAGGAGGAGGAAGAAGAGGCAGCTGCACCAGCGCCCAAGGCAGCCAAACTTATGGGAGATGCCATAAGGTCAGGGGGAGCTGCATCCAAGCCCAAGGAAGCACCTAAGGATGCATCTAAGCCTAAGAGTGCACCAAAGAGAAACACAAGAAGCATCCCAGCCACTGAGAAGAACAAGGCCCCAGTGCCTGAGACTGTTACAGAGGAAGAGGAAGAGAGTGTCCTTCGGAAGCTCAAGCCCAAGATCCGAGACCACAACAATGCTCATCCTGTGGCTGAGGATATGAAGCTCAGGAGAGACTCAGGGCTCAGGAAGTGGAGAGAAGCAGATCCATATGCTTCTAGGAGAAGGACTGCAGTGGACTACAGGTTTCATACCAAGGAGCAACAGGATTTCTATGAGACAGTGCTACTTGACAAGAAGCCAATTGTATGTGACATGAGATGGGTCGACTGGACCTATATCAAGGACAATGAAGAGTACTACCCAGGAGTTCAGGACAGCTTCAAGGCATGTGGAGTAGAGGACTTTGTTGGGCAGAAGCTCACAAAGTGGAACGAGGAACTCATCATGCAGTTCTACTCCACAGCTCACTTTTATCCAGATGGGAGGATTATATGGATGTCTGAGGGTACGAGGTACCACTCTACTGTTGAGGAATGGGCGAAGCTGATCAATGCCCCAGAGGAGCAAGCAAATGACTTGGACATTTATGCCAAAAAAAAGATGGACCACAACTCCATGTCCAACATGTACAAGGAGATTCCGAATGAAGCACTTGACACATTCAAGTTCGGCTCAGTACATTATCTGCTATCAGGATTGCCTACGATCAACTGGATCCTTAGGCACACCCTTCTGCCCAAGTCTGGAGATCACAAGATGATCAGAGGTCACGCGATCAACTTGCTACATGTGTTTGATGTGCCTCAAAAATTCAAAGTCATGAGCCTCATAGTTGAAACAATCAAAAGGACTGCGGCAGATCAGAAGAGGAGCTGTGGATATGCCCCTCAGATTCAGGAGCTCATCAACTCCAAGATGGGCACGGGTGTATATTTGCTGGATAAGGAACACCTGCCCATCCGTCCAGATTTTGAGAATAATGAAGTTGTTATGACTGAGAATGAACCATCATCTGTCCATGCACAAGCTCAGAAGGAGAAAGCTGCCAGGATGCCTACTCAAGCGGAGGCATCTGATTACTTCCTGAAAACCAAACAAGAGCAGCTCAGTTACTTGATTGCGTCCACCCTGCGGATTGAGCAGAGTATAGCCACCCTGACTCAGAACCAGGCGAGCTTAGAGAGGATCATGGAACAGAGATTCTATGACTTGGACATCAAGGTGACAGAGATACAAACTGCCGTGGAGCAGCTCCAGGAGGACATGAATGAGAGGAGAGGCAGGACCACGACTCATGCTTTTGCGAGGGTGCCACGAGGTCCGAGGTCGTCTGCACTGCCAGTTGCTGACACCAGAGCTACAACGTCTGCACCAGCCACAGCCTCAGTTCCACCAGCTCCAGCTTCCACGTCAGCCTCGACTCCGACCACGTCTACCGAAGGCTTCGTCCTTGGAGTGCTCCGGACTCCACCACCACCTGAAGATCAAGCCTGAGCGTCGATCTAGTGCTATGCATTTTCTAGGAACTTTTTGTTAACTTGTTGCCAAAGGGGGAGAAGATGTATAGATCATAGGCTTCGAGAGAGAGAGTGTTGCTTTTCTCTCTTGCTTTATTTGGTGGTTTTTTGAACTTTGTTTGCTTGTGTGTGAGATACTACGTCATTATTTGTGAGACATCGATGATCATGTGTTTGATCATAAGCTACACTTAATGTTTGCTTAATGCTTGCTTAAATTTTATCATTCTATTGATCATTCACTATTCTTGATGATGAGTGCATGTATTTCAATCTTATCATTTTGAGCACTCCACCAAGATGTATGTGACATGGAAGAGTAACCCATGACTCTAACTCTTTGTGCATTTGCAGTCCAAAGCAAATTTTAAATATGCACAAATTTAGGGGGAGCTCTTACTTATCACATACTTCTCAAAGCGACGATATATTTCATACTTATTATCATTTGTCGAAGCTTTGATCTATATGTTGTCATCAATTACCAAAAGGGGGAGATTGAAAGTGCAACTATCCCTAGGTGGTTTTAGTAATTCATAACAACATATAGCTCATTGAGCTAATGCTATTCCAAGATGATTATTTCAGGAAAGCTCAATGATTGGCATGGCATGGATGTGAAACTGGAACCCTCAAAATGCTAAGGACAAAGGATTGGCTCAAGCTCAAAAGCTCAAGACTCTTCATTTTATATTTTAGTGATCCAAGATCACATTGAGTCCATAGGAAAAGCCAATACTATCAAGGAGTGATGATGTGTTGCTTAATGAGCCTCTTGCTTCATGTGCTTAGTGATATGCTCCAAAACCCTCAACTACTTTCCCATATCCACATATGACCTAAACCCTAAGCCAAACTCGGTCCTACCGATTCTTCCTATCCGGCGCCATCGAGTTTCACTTGTCATTAGCCACTGCCAAACCCTAGCAATTCGGTTCTACCGATAAGGATCTCGGTCTCACCGATATGGGGTTGCAAACTCTCTGTTTCCCTTTCGTAACTTTTCGGTCCCACCGAAAGAGCGAATCGGTCCCACCGAGATTGCAATGTAAACTCAGTGTTTCCCCTTTGTAACTTTTCGGTCTCACCGAGTTCCACTCGGTCTCACCGAAAGAGCAAATCGGTCCCACCGAGTTTGCCTGACCAACTCTCTGGTTAGCCAATTACCAAATTCGGTCTCACCGAGTTTGTGTAATCGGTCTCACCGAGATTATGTTATGCCCAAACCCTAACCATATCGGTCCTACCGAGTTGCATGTCAGTCCCACCGAAATTCCTAACGGTCACTAGGTTTGCTATTTTGGTCAGACCGAGTTTTCTGATTCGGTCCCACCGAGATTGGTAAATTGTGTGTAACGGTTGGATTTTGTGTGGAGGCTATATATACCCCTCCACCTCTTTCTCATTCGAAGAGAGAGCCATCAGAACACACACACCATTCCAACTCATATGTTCTGAGAGAGAACCACCTACTCATGTGTTGAGACCAAGACATTCCATTCCTACCATAAGAATCTTGATCTCTAGCCTTCCCAGGTTGCTTTCCACTCAAATCTTCTTTCCACCAAATCCAAATCCTATGAGAGAGAGTTGAGTGTTGGGGAGACTATCATTTGAAGCACAAGAGCAAGGAGTTCATTACCTACACACCATTTGTTACTTCTTGGAGAGTGGTGTCTCCTAGATTGGCTAGGTGTCACTTGGGAGCCTCCGACAAGATTGTGGAGTTGAACCAAGGAGTTTGTAAGGGCAAGGAGATCGCCTACTTCGTGAAGATCTACCGCTAGTGAGGCAAGTCCTTCGTGGGCGATGGCCATGGTGGGGTAGACAAGGTTGCTTCTTCGTGGACCCTTTGTGGGTGGTTGCTTCTTCGTGGACCCTTCATGGGTGGAGCCCTGTGTGGACTCGCGCAACCGTTACCCTTCGTGGGTTGAAGTCTCCATCAACGTGGATGTAGGATAGCACCACCTATCCGAACCACGGGAAAAACATCCGTGTCTCCAATAGCATTTGAATTCTCCAAACCCTTCCCTTTACATTCTCGCAAGTTGCATGCTTTACTTTCCGCTGCCTATAAACTCTTTGCATGCTTGCTTGAATTATGTTATGATTGCTTGACTTGTCCTAAGATAGCTAAAAACTGCCAAGAACTAAAATTGGGAAAAGGTTAAGTTTTTATTTGGTCAAGTAGTCTAATCACCCCCCCCTCTAGACATACTTTCGATCCTACACCATCACGGTAACACACTCAGTTGATTCATTTCAATTAATTAAGGTTCAAGTTATCTACAACCAGACATTAACAAATTCCCATCTGCCCATAACCGCGGGCACGGCTTTCGAAAGTTCAATCCCTGCAGGGGAGTCCCAACTTAGCCCATGACAAGCTCTCACGGTCAACGAAGGAATAGACCTCCTCCCAAGACGTTCCAATCAGACTCGGTATCTCGGTAATTCAAGACAACTCCGACAATGGTAAAACAAGTCCAGCAACACCACCCGCTGTGCCGACAAATCCCGATAGGAGCTGCACATATCTCGTTCTCAGGGCACACCGGATAAGCTAAGCGTACGGGAGCCAACGTAACCCAAGTTGCCGAGGGACGGCCCCGCACGGTGCTCTAGGTTGGACCAACACTCAGAGGAGCACTGGCCCGGGGGGGTTAAAATAAGATGACCCTTGAGTCCGCGAAACCCAAGGGAAAGGCTAGGTGGCAAATGGTAAAACCAAGGTTGGGCACTGCTGGAGGAGTTTTATTCAAGGCGGACAGTCAAGGGGTTCCCATTATAACCCAACCGCGTAAGGAATGCAAAATCCGGGAACATAACACCGATATGACGGAAACTAGGGCGGCAAGAGTGGAACAAAACACTAGGCGAGAGGCCGAGCCTTCCACCCTTTACCAAGTATATAGATGCATTAAGATAACATAGCAATATAATGATATCCCAACAAGTAAATAAATGATGTTCCAACAAGGAACGGCCTTCAATCTTCACCTGCAACTAGCAACGGTATAAGAGGGGCTGAGCAAAGCGGTAACATAGCCAATCAACGGTTTGCTAGGACATGGTGGGTTAGAGGTTGACATGGAAATTTGGGAGGCTGACAAGCAAAAGGTAGGCATCGTAGCATTGGCATAGCAAGAGCGAGCAAACTAGCATAGCAAAGATAGTAGTGATTTCGAGGGTATGATCATCTTGCCTGCACAGTTGTCAGAGTTGACTGGATCCTCAAAAGCAAACTCAACGGGCTCCTCATTAGCGAACTCATCTCCCGGCTATACCCAAACAAGACAAACAAGCAACAAGGATACAATCAACCACGTGCAAGGATCAAGCGATACGATGCAATGATGACATGCTATGCGGGATGCGATGCGGGATGCAAAATGCAAGATATGACAGGAAATGCATGAACCTGGCCTCAACTTGGAATTCCAAGGGTGCCACTGGAAAGATGAGATGAAATCGCTTGAAAACGATATAAAGAACGCCGGAATCGGAGTTACGGCTTGGAAATGGCAAGCGTTTCAAAAATGACACCGGTCTGCGATTTACAGCAAGTAGGCATCTAAATGCAATGAAATGAACATGCTAAAGCACCCAAACATGACAAAAAAATGCATGGCAGGGATGCACACAAGATTCTTAACAAAATACTAGCACTGAGGCACGGCCAATTCATCCATTATGAGGATCAAACAAGCATGGCAAAAACGCAAATGCAAAACAGATTCCAGACTTAGTGAAATTAACACTTGTCTGAAATTTCAGATCGTGAAGCCCTCTTCGGAGCAGCAAAACAACATGATACATGACCTGATTAAGACAAGTAAGAACATGGCATGGAGCTACTCAACAAGCTTAACAAAAGACCCAAAGTGACCTGGGGCCAAAAGGGTTCACAAAATATACTAACGGGCACACGAACATAGCTAAAACACAATCAGTTTTCAGACTTAGTGAAAACTGAGACATGCTGAAATATAACTCACGAAGGCATGTAAACGAGCTCGATGCACTCACTACGGTGCAAGTCATGGCAAGGAAAGCATACATCCATTAAGAAGGCACAAAATTATAGCTATACATGGCAAGAACAATGGCATAGCATGCACGGATCAACTACAATAGCATCGGCAAAATCGCAAACGAGTTGACGATCTGCCCAGATTCACCATGAAGCAAAAGTAGAGCTCGATTGACTCAAGCTAGGGTGCTCCATAATTGCAAGTAAAGACATTGATGGATAGAGCATAACATGATTAACAAAACCCCTTTACTGATCATCCTCAAAAGAGGCACGGATCACTCGGAAACAAGCTGAACATATGGCATCATGAACTAAATAATTCCAGACTTAGTGAAAACTACTAAGTCCCTGAAAACAGATTTACCGGGTGCCTCACTTTGCAAGCTTGCACAAGTCACCACACACATCCTAAAAATGCATGGGTTGCACCTCTGGAAATAAGACAAAATGCTTAACAAAACATATGAAGGACTCACAGGCATATCATGCACACAATAATCATGGCAAAAATGACAAAAGTCTAAGATGAACTAGCAGATCTGACAATTAACTCATGAAGCCTCCTTCTAACAGCATTACGGGCATCAAGATGAACTCAAATGAAAATGATGCAATGGAATGAAATGATGTACTCTCTGAGATGAACATTTTGATATGCTATATGCATGAATCGGAGCTACGGATGCAAAGTTACGGGGTCTCGAACAGGAGCATATGAAGTAAAAATTCTGGGACTTAGTAAAAAAACCACCCCGGATCAGATCTAGGGTTCCGGGCACGCAACCCGAGGCGCGGCCGGATCTGCACTGTAGCTCCTCGCCGAAAATGGTGCCTTGGCTGGAGGAAGACGGGTGGCCGCCGGAGGGAGGCCGCGGCCGGGGCGGATCCGGGCGACGGAGAGGCCGGCGCGGCCGGTGGCGGCGATGGCGGCGACCGGGCGGCGGGCGGCAGCGGCAGGCGGCGCGGCGAGCTACGGCGGGCAGCGGCGGGGCGGCGGTGCGCCGGCGGGGAGGCGGCTCGGGCGCCCAGGCGGCGGCGCGGGGGAGCAGGCGCGGGGAGGCGGGAGCCTCGGGCGGCGGCGGCGACCGGGCCCGTGCGGGCCGGATCTAGGCCCCGCAGGCCGCGCGGAGAGAGAGAGAGCTGCCGGGTGAGGTGGCGGGCGCCTATTGGCTTGGAGCGGCGGCGGGGATGACGTGGCGCACGCCACTGGCCGGAGCGAGGTGGAGGGCGGACGTGTCCGTCGGTGGAAGAAACGTCCGGGCGCGAGGTGGAAGAGGACTAGGGTTTGTACCGCGAATGTTTCGGAGGGGATCACATATATATATAGGTAGAGGGAGCTAGGAGAGTCCAAATGAGGTGCGGTTTTCGGCCACGCGATCGTGATCGAACGCTCTAGGACATGGAGCAGAGTTTGGTGGGTTTGGGCCAAATTGGAGGGGTGTTGGGCTGCAACACACACGAGGCCTTTTCGGTCCCTCGGTTAACCGTTGGAGTATCAAACGAAGTCCAAATGATACGAAACTTGACAGGCGGTCTACCGGTAGTAAACCAAGGCCGCTTGGAAAGTCTCGGTCCAATCCGGAAATGTTTAATCCCCACACATGAAAGAAAGCTAGAAATGGCCACCGGAGGAGAACGGAGCGCCGGAATGCAAAACGGACAACGGGGAAAAAGTTCGAATGCATGAGACGAACACGTATGCAAATGCAATGCACATGATGACATGATATGAGATGCATGACAACGATAACAACACACGGAGACAAAGACCCGAACCCGAGGAAATAAATATAACTTAACGCCGGAAACGGCAAGAGTTGGAGTACAAATAGGGAAAGTTACATCCGGGGTGTTACATTGGATATGGAAAGGATTCGCACTCCTATAGAGTCTTCAATCTCTTTCATTACAAAGTGGTTGAAACAGTGGATGTGCGGTTCGATGAGACCAACGGTTCACAAAGAGAGCAGCTTCCAAGTGTGCTAAATGAAGTTCCATCCAGTGAATCAATCAAGCTAATGGGAACTGGAGAGATTATACCTTCTGAAGCTCATCCTGAAGAAGAACTTATCATTTCAGCACCTGATCAACATGAAGACAATGCTCAGCCTGAAGACATTCCTCCCAACAACAACACAGATCAGCAAGAGCAAAGTCTTCGCCCTGTACATCCTCGTGTTGCCAATGAAGTGCAGATTGACAGAATAATTGACAGCATCAATGCACCTGGTCCACTCACTCGTTCAAGGGCAACTCAGCTATCAAATTTCTGTGGGCACTTCGCATTCGTCTCAATATCAGAACCCAAGAAAGTTGAAGAAGCCTTCATGGAACCTGAATGGATTCAAGCTATGCAAGAAGAGTTTCAACAGTTTGAGCTGAATAATGTATGGGAACTGGTTAAGCGTCCTGATCCACGGAAGCACAATATAATAGGCACCAAATGGATATACCGCAACAGGCAAGATGAGCATGGTCAAGTTGTCAGAAACAAAGCTCGTCTCGTTGCTCAAGGATATACTCAAGTGGAAGGCATTGACTTTGATGAAACATTTGCTCCTGTGGCTAGGCTTGAAGCCATACGCATACTGCTGGCCTATGCAAATCATCATAACATACTTCTATATCAAATGGATGTGAAGAGTGCCTTTCTCAATGGCAAGATTGAAGAAGAAGTGTATGTTGCACAACCGCCTGGCTTTGAAAATCCAAAACATCCTGACATGGTATACAAGCTCAACAAGACACTGTATGGCCTCAAACAAGCCCCTAGGGCCTGGTATGACACACTCAAATACTTCCTGAACAGTAAAGGCTTCATACCTGGTTCCCTAGATCCCACTCTTTTCACGAAGACATATGATGGTGAACTGTTTGTGTGCCAAATATATGTGGATGACATTATCTTCGGTTGCACAAATCAGAAGTACAGTGAAGAGTTTGGATATATGATGCAAGAGCAATATCAGATGTCCATGATGGGGGAGCTGAAGTTCTTCCTTGGTCTTCAAATACGACAACAACGCAATGGCATCTTCATATCTCAAGAGAAGTATCTCAAAGATTGCCTGAAGAAGTTCGGTATGCAAGACTGCAAAGGCTTCACAACACCAATGCCAGCCAAACATCATCTGGGTCCTGACGACAATGGTAAAGAGTTCGATCAAAAGGTATACCGCTCCATGATTGGTTCTTTACTTTATTTATGTGCATCTAGGCCAGATATTATGCTTAGTGTTTGCATGTGTGCTCGATTTCAAGCGGCACCAAAGGAGTCGCATCACTTAGCTGTGAAGCGAATTCTTCGATATTTGGCTCACACCCCAACTCTAGGATTATGGTATCCAAAGGGCTCAGAGTTTGATTTGGTTGGATTCTCGGATGCTGATTATGCTGGTGACAAATTTGATCGCAAGTCTACATCAGGCACATGTCACATTCTGGGACGATCACTTGTATGTTGGTCTTCAAAGAAGCAGAACTGTGTATCTCTCTCCACTGCTGAATCTGAATACATTGCTGCTGGATCTTGCTGCACTCAGCTTCTGTGGATGAAGCAAACACTCAAGGACTATGGCATTCATCTGAAGCTAGTGCCACTTTACTGCGACAACGAAAGCGCCATCAAGATTGCCAACAACCCAGTTCAGCACTCGAAGACAAAGCACATTGAAATTCTTCATCACTTTCTCAGAGATCATGTTGTGAAGGAAGACATTGATATCATACACGTCAACACTGAAGAGCAATTGGCAGATATCTTCACCAAGCCCTTGGATGAGAAGAGGTTTTGCAAGTTACGGTGTGAGCTAAATATCCTGGAATCCTCAAATGTCCTGTGATCAGGCACACATCCTAACCCTTATGCATATTGATGACTTAGATGTGCAACACACGAAGTAAAGTATATCTTCAATCAATGAAGACATACATTCTAAGTGTGAATACATTAATGTGGAATTTGACTTCGGAGCGCCACGATAATTGTGCGCCGTGTCTGGGTCTAATACTTCCTATACGGTGGGTAACGCCACCACCAAACATTCTATTTTGAAGTGTTTCACTCATGGCATTACCTTGCAATGTCTTCACATTTGGTTTGGCTTCGAAATCAACATATTTTCATGATTATCTTCACTATGTTGATTATATATATATATATGCTAGTGTTCTGTCCTCTACAGCATTCACTTATAGCTACGTCTTCGTGTTGAATCTTTTAAACTAAGTGAATGTGATCGGACCCCAACTTCTCTATGCTTTCTATCTCAAACTCTATCTCTCCAAGTCATATGCATTCTATTGAAACTGTCGAATGTCTTCTCTGCGTCCTTGTCAGCAGAAGATACAGAGACAATCATTAAGTCCGTTTTCAATGCTCATTCCTCCACATGAAATCTGGAGAAGTAGGAACGACCACCCGACAATCCAGGCGTGCGTGGGACGTGAAACAAACCCCAAAATTCCGCATACTGGCCACGTGTTTTTCAGATGCGAATCGCCAGGGGCACCTGTGTAATAGCACAGTGCTGCCCCTGTGCCTATAAATACACACTCACAGCGGTAATTATCTCTTCTTCCACCCTCGCATGAACCCTAGCGCCACCGATAGCTCTCGACGACGCCGGCGACGAAGCGCTTCGCTGCCGCAACCTCTCCGACGCCGTCTTCACACCGACCGCGGACATCGTCCTCTCCGCCGTCGCCGTAGGTGTCCTCCGTCGCCAAGTTAGGGCACGGAAGAGTGAACTGCTCGGCCTCATCTCCCACTCCGTCTAGCAGTTCTCAGTGTGGTAAATAAAACTTCTTTTCACAGCCCCTTTTGATCTCATGGTTCTGTCACTTTCTACCATAAGAAGTTTCTCTTCACACAAGTTAGATCTCTCAATCTGCATCTCATAACATGCCTAGTATATTCACTTGTGCTTCATGAAGTAGTTAGATTCCTCACTTGTACTGATCTGTGGGTTCGTACAAATCTGGAACCAACTTCTTATCTATGAGTGAATGTCTTCGCACTATGAGGTCAATGTCTTCTAAACTGATTAATCTTCAAAATCTTCTGAGAATGCATATGACCTCTTCTCCTTCCCTCGCACCTTATTGCTGTCACAGGTACATGTCCGTGGGAGAATCCTTTGGTTCTCATAGTCTGCATTCATTTGCAGAGTTCTTACAGCATCACATAAATTCTCCTGAAGCCAGTTCATGTTGGTCCAGCAAAAGAAAGCCTTTGAAGCCTTTGAACATCTTGAAGCCTTCCAAGTTAAGGTTTATGGCTTCAGAAACAGCAGCAAGGAAGGGGGGCAGACAGAGACGTGGAGGAACATCCAAAGATCTGCCTGATGAACTGGCAGAAATGTACAAAACAGATCCTGAAGAGAATTATGGTCAGCGCAAGACCCGAATCCAATGGATTCGACGCTATTGGGCAGAACAATGGTTCCAATACCGCTTCGTCACCCAGGAGTATGCTGAGAAAAGTGCCATCAAGAGACCGTGGGGGGACATCCTTTACAAGAACCTCATACCCAGGACCAGAGATGAAGCCATTGCTCAAGGCTTCTACCCATGCATGGTCCGAGGACCACAGCCTGCTGAAGCACATTCGTCGTCACTACTCTGGTGTCGTGACGACAATCTGTTCAAGCGCAACTTCCAGTTTGCCCAGAACTCAGCGAAGCAGAACAAGAAGAAGTTGGGGTTAGACTTCAACCCTGGTCCCTCCGCACCAAGGGCAGATGGCACACGTGACGCAGAACCCAATATCATCGGTCCGTATGCCAACCTTGAGGGCCTCATCACCCGCATCTTACTCCAAGGGACTGCCGTGAATGACCCTCCAGCTGACTCTAAGTCTGATGAAGCTCCTGCTGTACCGAAGCCAAAGCAGTCGAAGAAGCCAAAAGCTTCAAAGCCGGCCCCTTCACCAAAAATCTCAAAGGCGAAGCCATTGGCAACTGCACCTCCTGAAGACAGTGTGCAGTCTGAAGACGTATCTCGCGTCTCCAAGCCCCAGAAGGCCAAGATGCCTCAGCCACACACCGGCAAAGAGCTCATAGCTGCTGCCATTCTGCGCAGCGAAGCCATTGATCTGTCAAGTGATGAAGATCTTGGAGATGACGCTCTCGAGCAGCTCATCAAGAGCAAAGAAGAAGCTGAAATCTTCAACAATTTGCCTCTCTTTGATGTCGCCATCATCCACAACTTCATCGACGAATGGTTTGCCACACCAAACATCAGCTTCGAAGATCTGCAGCTGCCCGTTGGCCTCAGCGTCGCCTTCCAAGACGCTATTGTTTCAGAACTTGCAATTGCCCAGCGCATTGTTGAACTGAAGCAGAAAATTGATCATGAAAAGGCTCAGTTCAAGAAGCATATGGCCAAGCTCAGTGTGCAAGAAGTGAAGAGCTTCAAGATCATGTTGTACGAACTAAAGGAAAACTTTCTGAAGAAGCGTGCAGAAGCTCAAGGTTCGCGGGAGCGAATGAAGACTCTGGCAGACAGATGTGTGCAGGCTACAATGAGGCTGAGAAGCGCAAGGCACTTGGGCGTCCTGGCATCGACCCCAAGATGGCCGCAAAGAAAAAGAAGAAGACTGTTCCAGCTGAACAAAAGGCACCAAGGCAGGAAGCAGTTCCGCTTGTCTTCCCAACTGCAACGACTAGCTCGAAGCCAAAGAGCCGGTCAACAGCTTCAGAGCTCAAGAAGACAAGAACTACTGAGGTTGAAGCCAGGAAGAGGAAAAGCTCTAAAGCCTCTCCTACTGCCCCCAGCAAGAAAAAGAGAAAGACCAAGAAATCTCGGGCTGCTCCCACAGAGCCCTTGATAGTTGAACCTATTTCTATGGTTCACCCTGACGCAGAACGTCAACTGACGGTGCATGAGCCTGCTTCCACAGAGGCTCCTGTTCCTGAAGACATTCCAGCAGCTGATCCCATCGCTGCTGAAGACATTAGTCATCGTGACAATGTAGAAGATGATGCAGCCCTTCCTCAATTAGAACACAGCGAACTCATCAGCATTGGTCGTCCACTGACGCCAATTGCACAGGATGCTTCATGGGCGGATCGCCCTCAAGAGGAAGAAGACAATGAGGCCCAGCCCACTCCAACCCCACAGGCGTCGTCTGCATTCCGCAGGCTTCGCAAAGGTCCAAGGCCTCAAGTCTATGCTGAAGACATTCCGGCTGCATCAGCCGCAGAAGAAGCACCACAAGAGCCCACTCCTATACTCCACCAAGAAGCAGTTCTCCAGGAGAACGTGCTTGTGACCGACCCTCCAGCTAGTCAAGCGGAGGCTGAAAATATTGAGGCTGCCACAACCAACACTGAAGCCAATGTGGAGCCCTCCCCACCAAAAGCTTCAGAAGACAGCGAAGCTACTGATCCAGACACTTCTGTTCCTGAGTCTGCTGCAGGTCCTCAATTTGATTACCATGTTGAGCACAGGCCTCATGTCCAGAAGCCAGTCCCAAGGCTGCCGAGGTTCCCAGGTCCTGCATCAGCACCTGGCTCCTTTAACATCAATAGCTTCAAGGCAGATAATACGTTCTTCAACAGCTCCAAGAACCCCTATTCAAGGGAAAGGATTTCATCAGATAGGTTCTGGAGCTATCCTCAGCGCAGCTACTATTCATGCATCCTATACAACCAAGGTCGCATCTTCCCGCACAAGCGCCTTGATGTTGAAGCCATTGCTGGTCTGCCCTGTTTAGAGGAAGCGTTGGATTGCTTCAAGCAAGTGGGTCTGCTGCAGTTTGTAACTGATGAAGAGCACTGGAATGAAGAGTTTCTGCTGCAATTCTATGCCACCCTCCACATCAAAGGATACAACAGAGATCCGAAGACTTGGGCCCTGGAGTGGATGACCGGCAATGTCCATCACGAAGCCAATGCATTTGATATCATTGAGCTCACCGGCCTACCCACTCCTGGCGAATTCTTCGAGGAAGGTTGTCCACTACACACTGAAGCTCTTGAGAGCATATTCCAGAGGCCTGAACCGAATATGAGTCGGATGCTCTCCATGATGAAGCCATTGCCCCACGATGCTCCTTATTCAATAGAGTTCTTCGTTGAAGACTTTGAGTACCTGCCCAGAACCATCTATCACATTATCCGGCAGACTCTCTGGCCTATCAAAGGGCACTCTCCAAATGCCAAGATCGAGGGTGCAATGAAGACTCTGATATTTTGTATACTTCATGGCAAATGCTTCAACGCACAGGACTTCTTCATACGCCAACTTGCTGCATCAGGCTCAGATTTACTTGGTTTGAAGTTCTATGCTCCTTGGGTAATGAGACTGATCAAGCTTCACTCTGCGATCTCATATCAGCCCTCAGCCCGCAACCATCGGATCTTCTTGCCAGATGTGGATACCTCTGCTGAAGCTATATATCCTGAGCCTGCCAAGCAACCTTTGAGTCTTCAGAATGCAGAACACCAAAGCTTCACTCAGAACGTTGAAGGTGTTGAAGCCATCTCCAGGGTGTATCCTTTGGCTGGCACTACACGTGCACCACACCCTGCTTCAACTGAAGCCACTGAAAGTGCCACTGCTTCAACACCCAAGAAGCACACTCGTGTTCTCAACGACCGAGAGCTTCTTGTGGCCCTTCATCAAAAGCAGGATAGGCATCATGACTGGTTGAAGAGACAGATGAAGAGCCTCTTGGTGGATGTAAATCGCATCCGAAATCTTGCCACCAAGAACGCTTTCGTTGCCCATGAAACCTGTCGCCGCACATGGAAAGGGCTAACGATGATGCTTTCTGAAGCTAATCTTCAAGAGGATGGCTTCACTGAGAGATTCAAATTTGACTCCACACCTCCTCGAAGAGCTATGCTGCTGGGGATGATGCTACCTCACCGCCACCTGCTTCAGCACCTCCAAGCTCTTCTGCACCGCCAAACAACGCCAACAACCCTGCTACTTCATCTACTCCTCATGGGAACGAGTAGAGGCTCTATGTCTTCAAACCTTTTTGGTCATTACTGACAAAAGGGGGAGAAGCATATGAGATTGATAGTCTTCAAGCGGGTTCATATGGGCGGGTGCCTTATATTTTGCTTCGTGCTTACAACTCTCGTTTTTGCTACATTTGGTTCTTATGAGTTGTAACACTTAAACCAGATGGTCGTCTGCTACTTGTTTGCCACCCTGCTTTGCGAAGATAAATTCCGCATGTGCGACGATAAATTCCGCACTTACCTCATTCTGCAGACGTCCATTTTCCATTATGCATGTCATTATCTTCATATACTTTCACATGCATAGTGGATTGTCATCATAAGCTGAAGTGGATCTCCACAAGTACAACCTGCCATGTGCATTTGCATTCCAAAAGCAAATTAACTTATATGCACATCTTTAGGGGGAGCCCTTGCAACTTATGAAGACAATTCCTTATCCTTTACAATTTCACAGACTATATTCCTCGTTGAAAACTTCAACTAGTTTGTCATCAATCACCAAAAAGGGGGAGATTGTAAGTGCATCTAGTGCCACCCCTAGTTGGTTTTGGAGTATTTACGACAAACCTAGTTGAGGGACTAATGTGTTTGTGAGAATTGCAGGATAACACAGGTAGAAGTCCCTCATTGATTCGGTTTTACTACCAGAGATGACCCCTAAAAATGTATGAAGACATTGAAGTCAAAGGTGGTATATGAAGATATTCACATTGAAGACTATGACAAAAGAAGACACGTTATGAAGCCTATGGAGCTCGAAGACTTAGATCTTTCGTAGTTCTTTTTCTTTTGTGTTGAGTCATAGGAACCACCGTACTGTTAAGTGGGGTCCAGGAGAACCAGTCAGAATGACTGAAGTGATGCCTAAACCAAAAACCTATGTCTTCGAGTGAAGACAATGAGAGCGAATCTTGTCCAGAGCCGGACAAGTCAGCTTTGCTTGTAGCCCAAGTAAAGTTGCCATGAGAGTTTGAAATCTGACCGTTGAGACACGTGTCAGTTCCTTAGTGACCCAGGGTCATTTCGGACAAATCAGGTCGGGTTGCCAAGTGGCTATAAATAGCCCACCCCCTACAACCATAAACGGTTGGCTGCTCAGATTTCAGTGCATGGCTTTTGTCGTTTGAGAGCAACCCACCTCGAAGCCTTTGAGAGAGAGAATTCCTTGCGAGGATAAAGCCCTAACCACCCAGAGCCAGAGAACATTGGGCATCACTTAAGTCTTCTTGTCTGTGTGATCTGAAGACTTATTACACTTGAGGACTGTGCATCCCCAGACGGTTAGGCGTCGCGTTCAGAGCATCCAAGAGACATTGTGGATTGCCAGTGAACGAAGTCTGTGAAGGTTTGGGAGTCTACCTTGAAGACTTACCAGAGTGATTGGGCGAGGACTATGTGACCTTAGCTCAAGGAGAATACGGTGAGGACTTGGTGTCCTGAGCTGCGTGTTCAGGACTGGGTGTCCGGAACTGTGTGTCCTAAGGTTTAAATACCTAGCCGCTCCAACCAGACGTACAGTTGTCACAGCAACTGGAACTGGTCCAACACATCATTGTCTTCAACGAGTCACTGGTTTCATCTTCACTTCCTTTTACTTACTGATCACTCATTGTGAAGTCATTGCGTGTCTGTTCTATCATTTGTCTTCACAACGTGAGTGTATGATCTGTTTGGCTTCATAATATCTTCCTACCTGATCCTAATTAGACTACAGCTATTTGTCACTGTGCTTTCACTCTGTTGATACTTGACCATGGCTTGCCTAGTGTAGTCTAACTTCCGCTGCATAGTAATAGGCATATCTCTACTGTTTGTCTTCATAACTTCCACGTTTTGAAGACTTTCATAAAAATCGCCTATTCACCCCCCCTCTAGTCGATATAACGCACTTTCAGTGACTTTATCATTACAAACAACAAAATAATGTTAACGTATACAATAATAATGCAAAATACTTTACACTTACATTTGTAGATGACTGCCTTGCTTCATTTAGAAAACCATGTGACCTGCTATTCCATTGATGTGAAGCTTGTTATAAGACCATACATTCATATACTGAATTACCAAACCATGCCTTTAGTTCCTCTTTCCCCAAATTCCAGGAGACAGAGTTTCCACAAAGTATATTTCCCTTTGTGCAAATAACTGAATAGCAAGAGTGAAAATATAATATTCCAATGAGCCAAATGTCATTACAAATAAATAAATAAAAACTTACAAACAATAGGCTTGCGGTTATTTGGTATGATATTAAGTTCCCAAACTATGTTCTTCCTCATTTGAGTTTATTCATTCCCGCAATTCTTCCACCCATAGTTGACATTGATGAAAAAACCTTCTTAAGAGAATTTAGTGAGTCCTCTAAAATTTAGAGTGACTTTCCCCAAAAACACATAACAATTGTCAAGAGATGACATTCCAAGTTAATTCCTCCCACTTATCCTAAGCATGTTAGTGTCGGGAGTTCCACTTGTAGTTTCCTTTGGGGTCAAGGTTATACTATAGTATGATTGCCAATAATTCCACCATTATCCATAAAATAATTGTGCTCCTATTTTCCACTAGTATTCCTTTTCCAAATAACTAAGGAAACACCCTTTGATCCACTAGAATAACCATAAAAAAATCCTAGTGTGCGCTTTGTAATAACTGAGAATTTCATGCCAAAAAAGAAGATTTACTTCCAGTCAAGTGACTGTGCTAGATGGATAATGATATCAACAAATGACAGTATGCAATGCTTCCTTCCAAAGAAACAAGGGAGTATAAAAGACATTCAATTCCTCCGTCCGATTGTGGAGTGTATGGTATATTACAATGGTGAATAGTTCCATGCTCTTCACCTACAAACGTTGTATTCCTGAAGTGTACTTCCCCCATCAATCAGTTGTTAAAACTATGATATTCTTTAATCAACTAAGTTTCCACTTCAGTATAACATGTGACCAGCACAATAAAACATTCCGACTTGTATTTTGAAATAGTATGAACATAACATATCAAGTGCAATCATCAATGCTGAGATAAAATAAATAACCTGGCCTCTAGTGGGAGTGCAAAGAAAATATCATAAGGCTACCAAAATAAATAGTGATGTGAAGTTTTTTTCCTTTTCCCACCTTCGGAAAAGGTGTATATAAACAAAAAATACCATCATATATGCTTCACAAGATACCATAGTCCTCCCACTAAAGTTTAGAATTCCAGAATCAATAAGCCTCTTGATCCAGTTCCAAGATATGTGACCAAGTCGTTGATGATGTAGATAATAAGATTCGAAGCATGTGTTCCTATTGAAGGTATTCCTCCATGTGGAGTTATCTTCCCCAAATAAACAGTTTGGGTTGCCAACATTCATTGGACCATCAACAAATAAGAGATCATTGTACAACATTCCATAATGCACTAATTTTACCGTTGAGCAATATATTCAATCTTCCTTTTCCAAATAGAATGACATAGTCAATAGACTCCAAGATAGAACAACAAATCAAATACCTTCTCACTAAAGTGCGTGGAGTGTTCTATAACAATAATACTTTTCCTCCACAAGGGAGTTTCATGACTTAATTTCCAATCCAAAGTACATCAATTTTCCTTTGAAATTGTTGCATGCCAATAAAGTTGCTATAGTATTCCAGCAATGAATGATGTATATAAACCAACACCATAATCCAACTATTTGAAAGAGTACCCATAAATAAATATATTTAGTGCAAATACTATCATTAGACATACCGACAAATGAAGAGCAAATTTCCTTGTCCTCGGAGTGACTCCCATCTTCCTCCATAAACAAGTGATGCTCAATAATGACATTTCTCCAAAATCCCTCTTCAGGTTATGTGTAATTTTCCGGACAATGCTTCCACCATAGAAATTTTCAATGTAATCATTTGCTCCGTGCAGTGCATCCACACATTTAACACAGAGTCCTCCTTAAGTTCTTCCAAGGAGTGGACTTATTTTCCTTGTATGACATACATGCAGTAGATTAGCAATCAAACAAGTTAGTCCGTTAATCAACAATATAATATAATAAATAAATTAATAGATACTAGTTGGATTCGTAATTAGCATCCCTTCCCTTGTGGCACGCCTGTACAGGTGCAAGTGGATCTTCCAGCCGTCCGGTTGGCCGTGCAGTTGGCCAGATGGCAGGCCTAATAAACAACAACAACAAAATCCTTCTCCTTCCTTCAACTAATGTCTCGAAATTCATGTATTTTCAGAGAGATACACTGTTCTCGATGATGTAGCCAGCAGCGGCAAGGCGTGGGCAAGTTTCCGAGCAGCTAGCTCGTTCAGCTGGGCAAGTCGTCAAGTGCAGATTTTGGAGCAGCGGCAACCTCATCAAGGTGGAAGATTAGCGATTATACAGACTATGCACGCTGTCGGAGGCGCCGATTTCCGCCGTGGGCTAGATTCCGCGGCAAGGGATCCGCAGCGATGCGCATGTATATATGCCTGGTTGATTTTTGTAGCAGTACAACTCGTACTTCACCAAGCGTGTATGCACCAGCATGGATCGATCTGAATATATTTTTTTTCGATTCGAACTCGCGGTTCAACCCGTGTTTCCGTGGAGCTAGACCACGTGATGCCTGGAAAGCTATACACATAGATTCCTCTTCCTTGATCGGCGTGTAGATGCTTCCAGCGCTGAATTAATTAGGTGCAACCTTCAACCGTGAACGGAACAAACGAGTTTGCTTATGACTCACAACACACGCTTCGGTGTTCGGGCGGCAGCCATCATCGCAGCACGGAGGCATGCGATCTGAATAGCAGGCGGCGAGGGCTGCAGTGCATGTGCGTGGCAATTTGCGACGGCAGATCGACGCGCGACCGGCGGCAGAGTACGCAACAACGATGACCACGTCGGCAGAGTTACACAGCGGATTAGGATCGTGGCGAAGACGGTCTAACCTTAGCTCGCGCCGACCCATTTGGTCCGCGCGCGTCTGTGTAGGTCGAAATGAACAGAAAATGTGAAAGGAACGAGGGCTACAACGACTATGATAGAGAAATTTTTATAGTGGCACAATACAAATTCATCTCATTTGCTGCATATGTGACCAGAAGAGAAGCTTTAGCTATGAGCGATGGCCTTGTCTTTCCTAATTCTCTTGGTGTCAATCGGCTGTAAGCGGAGTCAGACTCTATACGAGTTATCAACTTTTTTTTCTTTTTTTGTGGGTGATACAAGTTATCAACTATTGTAATGATCAGGTCAGATGGTGGGATTCGGTAGCAGTTATCTTCGCAGAGTGTCAATACTAGTACCATGATTAGGGAGGTCATTTTAAGCATTGCTATAGTTCTTGAAATCAAGCGGTTCATGTGCTCGCTAATTTTTGTTTCTGTAATAAATCGTCTTTTAGTAGGTTGGACGAGCCTCTTAACTGTGTTGTCAGTAAACTCGTAGAGGATGTAAACATATTTTAATTTTAATAAAGCTAGCCATAATCTTGTCTTCGGCTCGCTTCAGTGTTTGTAGCTGTCAGTAGGTGATCTACAGACCAAAATGTAATTTTTGTTATTTCTGATGTACACCATGATAATTGTGAATAAATTAGACATTTTTCTGGCAAAAATAATAAGTAAAGCTAGCCATGACGCCCTTCGCTAAAAGAACGAGCAATAGAAATGGGATGGTCGAGTACTCTAGGGCACACGAAAACCTTAGGTAAGAGGTAGGTTTTTTTAAGGCAAAGGTGAGAGGTAGGTGCTCTTGCTATAAGCGAGATATAATTCTCTCGACTTGGGCGGAAGGAAGGGCTCAGTAAGCTCGTAGACGATGTAAACATATTTTAATTTTAATAAAGCTAGCCATGATCACGTCTTCGACTCGCTTCAGTGTTTGTAGTCATTAGTAGGTGGTCTACAGACCTAGATGTAACTTTTGTTATTTTTAATGCTATTTGTACCGGCATGATAATTGATAAATAAATTAGAAGTTTTTTCGTAAAAATAATAAATAAAGCTAGCCATGACAGCCTTCACTAAAAATAGCATGACGAGTGATAAAAATGGGCTGGTCGAGTACTCTACGCCACACGAAAACCTTCAGGTGACAGGTAGGTAGGTGCTCTCGCTATAAGCGAGATATAATTATCTCGGCTCAGACGGAAGGAAGGGCCACCGCCCACGACGGAAGGAAGGGCCTGTATGGTTATCCATTAGAAGCCCAGTATGGCCCATCGAACCAAAACCACAATTTCAGCCATAATATAGGCCCCTTGAAGGCCAGAGACAGCAAACCCCTCCATCGCTGAAACCCTCCAAACGCTTGCCGCAATGGGCAGGAAACCCTCGGCTTCCGCCGCCGCCGCCGCTGCGGCTGCGGACCACGATTCCACCGTCGCCAGCGCCAAGGCCGCCGAGCTCCTAGCAGCAGCCGCTGACTGCGAGGGTATCCATGGGCACTCCATGTTCTTCGACGCCCTCGTGCAGCTTATACCCCCGCGCTTCTACCTCTCCGCCGACGATGATGTTCGCCCCTACTACCAGGGCCTCTCCAAGGCCGCCAAGGCGGCCATGAAGGCTCAGTCCCGCGCCAATATCAAGGCTGCCCGCCGAGCCCGCCTCGACCCGGCGGGGCCGCCTTCCTCCACCCTGGACCTTCTCAAGAAGTCCGTCGCCGACCAAGAGGCGGAGGAGAAGAAGGAAGAGGAGGAGGATAACTCACAAGACGGAAGCCAGGAGTCCGACGACGAGGCAACCTCAGAGGGCGGCGACGATGACCAGGACAACGAGGAGGGAGATGAAGAGGAGGAAGAGGAGGAGGAGGCAGAGGATGAGAAGCAGGAGATGCAGATGGCCCCGGCAGCAGTTGTCTCTGAAGATCGGTCGGTGACTTACGAGGAGCTGCGAGAGCGGCTTCAACGCCGCATTACAGAGCTCCGTGGGAACCGGTGCACCAGGCCGGAGTTCCTGAATAAGCCCCAGAAGGAGAAGGGTAAGAAGGGAAAGGGTGCTAAAGTGAAGGGGAAGGAAGAGGGTACAAAGCGGAAGCGTGAGGATGGCACTGGGGATGCAGAGGGTAAGGATGGGAAGAAGCACAAGAAGGAAGGGGAAGAGAAGGCACCAGATATCATGTATGGCAATGTGTTGGTTGATCCAAAGGAAGCAAGGCGGAGGAAGAAGAGGAGGATCAAGAACAAGAAGAAGGAGCTGGAGCAGGCTAAGCGGATGCAGCGGGCAAAGGAGGATCCTAAAAAGGCCACCAAGATGGCCTGGGATGTGGCAACAAGGCGCGCGGCTGGGGAGAAGGTGCACGACAACCCCAAGTTGATTAAAGAGAGCATGAAGAAGGATAAGAAGCGGCAGGAGAAGCATGCGGAGGAGTGGAAGGACAGGCAGAGGACAGTGGACATCAAGAAGAAGCAGAAGCAGAATAAGCGGAAGGAGAACATCCAGGGCCGGGCGCAGGAGAAGAAGGCACGCAAAATAGAGAAGCGCGAGAAGAAGCTTATGCGCCCTGGTTTTGAGGGGCGCAAGGAAGGCTATGTCAACGAGTGACATCTGCATTGAAGATGATGATGACTGAGTACTGTCTCTGCTTTATGTTTTCAAGGTTGCATATGTTGGTGTTGGTACTGGAAATAGGTATCCAGATTATGACTACCATACTTAATTATAGCTTGAAGATCGAATGTTTGGCAGGTCATCTGGAAAAGATTTTGAGATATTCCTTCTGCTGTATTTTCATTGAGCTTAGATAAATTTGTCGAAAAACAAACTTTCATGTCTGGCTTCATAATTATCTCTAGCACTAGACCAAGGAAATATTAATGTTCTTTTATGCTGCCTGAGGAAATGTTAATGATGCTTCAATGGATTTCGTTCTTTTCTTTGTAATTTGTAGCAGTGGCCTTATAGATTAGTTATGTCAAATTATGCATCAGTGAAGATGTTCTGGGTACAGGCTTATCTAAATTCTTCTTTGCTTGGTAAATTGGAATCCACAATGCCCACTTCTCATCATGTTATGCATATGCTACATGTCAATAGTCTATATCAATCTTATTTTGCAAGCTTATACTGTAGTAATGTACAGTCTGTATTATGGCGTTGAGTTATACTGCAGGACGCTGATTTGTTAGTTTACTCTCTGCAGTTATATCCTAGATTAATTTGCAGCCTTATTAGTAAGGCCACATGTATACCTTTGTGTTTATTCATTTGTGTCCACTGTTGTCAAGGGTGAGGTACTTGTTCCCTTCCATTTTCTTGCCAGCAAGGGGACAGACAACACCTGCATCTATATAAAAAGGGGGATTTTCAGCCTGTCTTGTATGTGTACCTGCTCGAGAAAGGGCAAAAAAGCAAAAGGTATCATTTATATAGGTACTTGGAATGCAAGGTTAGGATCATCTCTCTCCACAAGATATTCTTTCTGTTCGGCGACAAGTTTGAGAGATTTATATGAATCATAGCGGATTTAGGAGGATTGATGGAATGTAGATGCGCCTTAGTGTGCATCCGTTGATGTTCTTCGCGAGCACTTCCTCTGAGGTGCTTTCACATCGCTGATTGCTTTCTACCCTATGCAAGAGGTCTCTCCTTTTAGTTATCACTTGAATAGGATACATGGCGTTCATATTCTGTTTGATTACTTTATTCCTGTGTGATTTTGGCTCTAAAGATGATAGGTTTCAGAATGTGGTTAGTTTTGCGTCTGTCATATGCTTGCTGCTGTTACACATAATTGTACTTTTGTCTTCGACTTTGCGCTAGAAGCATTCTTGTTCTAGACTTCTAGCTGTATTGTTCATGGCACTATTTTTTTCTGCCTTTGTAGCCGAGGATTACTGTGACTGTTTGGACTGAATTATGATTTTGTAGCATTTGTTCCATGTGAGAGATGGTGGTATGTTGATATAATTCTGAAATAATAGTGGAGTGTAGGAACGGTATGCTAATTTTGCATTTGCATGCCTGTTGGTTTATGATGCCATAAACACAAGGGCCCTATACATCAGTTGGGTATCTTGCTTGGACTTCTATATTTATTACTCCCTCCGTCCCATAATATAAGAGTGTTTTTGACACTAGTGTAGTGTCAAAGCTACTCTATTATGAGATGGAGGGAGTATTTTGGTGCTAGATCTTTGGCTATGAGGCGCTATGGATTTAAGAACTTTAAAGCCGTGGATTTTGTCTAATCTTGTTGTGCTTCGGCCTCTGAGCTTTCAACTGAACCTGAAGACTGGTACTTACTTTTGTGGATGGCTAAACCTGAAAGTTCTGAAGCTAAATCTGTTACCCCTGGGTTGTCCTCTATACAAAATTTGTAAGTTGAAGTGCTATATCTTGAGCGTTCCTTCTTTTCGTTTCAGTGATCATGATCATGGTGTGACATCAAGTTTTATCTTTGCTCCTCAGCATACTGCAGCTTCGTTGGTATCATCTAAAGGCGTCTGAACCTGGTTCTTTTTAGGCATGGTTTTGTTTTACTCATCAATGCATTTTAGATAGTGAAATTGTTCCTCATTATTCCCTGTAGGACTGTTCATTGTTTATTGCCTGCCAGTTGTACATAAATTCCTTTTGCCCTGGCAAAAGGTTGTTTCACGCTAAAAGGAAATGAATTTCCATCATAGCTTCGGTCCAGTTGTAGCTTCAGTTCATTACATGCATGAGTAGGTGTTTCCTCGTGCAGACGAGTATTACCTCTGTTCATAAATACTACTTCCTCCGTTCCAAATTACTTGACCCCCATTTGTCTAGACACGGATATATCTAGACACTAAACAAGTATAGATACATTCGTATCTAGACAAATGAAAGTTTTAGAGACTTGTATGATTAGTCTAAAACATCCTATATTGGTTAACAGAGGGAGTGTCTCACTATTTTCAGTGGACGATATCTGCTTTTTTTTTCTCGAATACGCACGAGTATGTGTATCATGCATTAAAGAAGGAGGGGGAAAGCTCCCCAAAGTTGCACGCGTTACATCATATGTACAAGCGGTCAAGCCGCATCCACCTCACATTCGTAGGCTAACTACTCCCTGACTGCCCACTCCAAGTTTCCTACCTCAAAACCTCTAATTGCGCCCTTGAGCAGTCCTGCCTTTGCCCACAAGATTCCTTCCTCTGTCATGTGCTGCGTGATTGTCGCCAATGATGGCGTCGCGCCGTTGAAGACGATAACATTCCGATGCTTCCAGATGAGCCACATGCTAAGGAGACTCAAAGTCCGAATGTTCCTCTTGTCTTGCCTGCTCCGGTCCTGCCTAGTGCACCATGCCTCAAGGCTCTCCTCATGTCTTGGTTCGAAAGCATCTCTACCTGTTCTGACGCTCAGCCATCTCCATACCTGTCTCGCGAACACACAATATCTGCTTCTACAATCGCATGCGACTCTATCCCCGGCCACATCGGGCTTATACTCGTTCTTTACTTTTATGCATGCTTTGTACATTTGTTGGCAATGGAGTCCTCATTTTATGAAGAAGGAAAAAGTATGGACTATTTCTAAAATTATTAAACCAATCCTATTTTTTTGGAAATTGAGGCAAAATATTTGCCGCATCCATCAATGTGCAAGAGAATGTGTTAAGTTCTCCGGTTGTAGCCACTCATTGGCCAGGCTCCAAAGGTGAAGGGTGAAATAACACTTGAAGAATAGACGCGTCCCGGAGTCTTGCTCCCTCTTGCATAGGGGGCAATGGTGTAGTTTGATCAATCTATTGGTGGTTCATATTCTATTTTGAATGATCAATCAAGTGAAGAACTTGACTTTTGAAGGATCCCAACCCTTCCACACTATGTGGGACATAGGGGAGTAGAGTTCCCATGAGTTGTATCGAATAGGCGTATGCCGTGAAGTAATATGTATATAGCTCGAGCGGTTGCGGGTTGCGGATCCTTATCATTTGATCATACCATGGCAGTGCGATGTTTGTTTTTTTGTACACAGATGGTACTTTATCCGATGGAACTGAAATGCTTAAAATACAACATGCATTCCAAATTGCCTCGAGGAATGACGGAGTGGTTTGTTGTCCTCATAAGTGTTTTTTTCCTTTGTGAAAATGATGCAAATTTATTGTCAAATTTTACCAGAAGCACAAAGCATCTCAAACATAATAAAAATTACATCGAGATTCCAAGACAAAAACTCAAACATAATAAAAATCCCACCATAACTCTGGTTAGGGAAGGAAAATGAGATAACTCAAGTCAGGGGAGGAAAATGAGAGAACTCGTGAGCCAGCCGGTGAAGTCTGGAGACGAATCCACGGGCTCACGGTGTAATCTGGAGGGAAGAGTTTGCCCGAACCACTCGGATTAGGAGAGAAAAATGAGAGAACTCGTGGACCAGCTATGTGTTTCTTCTCTTCAAAGTCAGAACAAAGTCGTAGTTTTTTTAGGATTGTTGTCCTCAGGTAGTTGAAAGTGATCATGCCACAAGTCACCGGTGCACGGATTTGTTTTTTGAGGGAAAAGAACTTTCATTAATCAAACTGGGTGATTATAATCAGATATTACAATGCTAGCTATCTCAACAGGTGTGTTACGAAGCCAACATGCAGTTCGTTGTTGCGAACGACCTATACCTGTAAGGGCGTGGCTGGCCGCATTTGTATATCGACTAATCTTAGCTAGACTTATATTCCTTTCGTGAGTCAGCATCCTTCTGATCTCACTAATACGATGTGTATACCTGGATTTATCGATCCCACTCGCACGGATCATCTGCAACATTTCATCACAGTCTGTCTCCACAATTAACGGAAGCTCCGTCCAATGAAGAGCAAGTTGCAGGCCTTCCTGCATTGCCGCCAACTCAGCTTCAAGGGCGTCGCTGCAGAAGAACAACACACGGGTTGCAGCAAAGATGACCGTCCCCTCCTGATCACTGGTGCACGGATTGATTGCCATAAAAAAGGTATAACATTCAATAGCTTGAGGGAAATCCACTAAGACCACGCGGTCCATACGTGATATGTCATCCAATGTGGTACTCCATCCGTGGACCGATCTGGACTTCTATTTCTTGCAAATTGGAAAGGGGGTTGGGGGGTTGCGGGTGTTTGGACCGCTGTCATGCATGTGTCTGACAATCTGGTCACACCCAAAACCCTTTCCCGCCCAAAGTGGTTGCCCCACATTCATGTGCTCTAGAGCGCGAGCTCCGCATTCATGCAGCCGAGAGCAGATATGATCTCTCACTGGTGCTGGCATTGAAGCGACTCGTTGGCCAAGAGTGATGCCCATGCCGTGTCCTCGGTGTCCGGCTTGTTCAATGCCGGAGGGACGTTACTGGATGGGATGGGACAATCTATCGCATTCAAACAGGCTACCCTTCCATCTGCCTGCCGTCATTAAACACGCATGCCGACCAAGAAGCCAACTCCCTTACAGACTAAGGCATAGCCTAGTGGTGGTAAGGGGCTGATGCCTTCCCACCCACCCGGTTCAAGGTATGGTACTTGTAATTTGGGTTTATTGTACCAAACTGTTGGGGCCTCCCTTACATCTTTCTGTCAAAAAAAAGAGACCAACTCCGGCACCCGCATTTACACATCGCACCGCTTGGCCTCAACGGTGTCCACTATTTAAATGAGGTCACTCCCTGCATAAACGACAACACAACACGTCCGCTCCACATTCTTCTCCTGTGCACCACGTCCTCCATGACCGCGAATGCGTTGTTGTAGAGCCTCTCGATGGGGCAGAAGCACGAGGTGATTGCCCTTGCCGTCGGTTGGCAGGGCCGTCGTGTCAGACGGATAGAGACTGACATGCTGGCCAGCTCCCCGGAGGTCTTCGACGATGACCCAACGATGTTGAGACGGGCTACGAGGACGACTTGACGCCCTTGCTTGCAGCGGTACATGCCGGCCTAACAATGAAGCAGACGCAAATGCACTTCAACGACACCACGACGGAGGAACAACCACCTGTTGGGGAACGTAGTAATTTCAAGAAAATTCCTACGCACACGCAAGATCATGGTGATGCATAGCAACGAGAGGGGAGAGTGTGATCAACGTACCCTTGTAGACCGACAGCGGAAGCGTTAGCACAACGCGGTTGATGTAGTCGTACGTCTTCACGGCCCGACCGATCAAGCACCGAAACTACGGCACCTCCGAGTTTTAGCACACGTTCAGCTCGATGACGATCCCCGGACTCCGATCCAGCAAAGTGTCGGGGAAGAGTTCCGTCAGCACGACGGCGTGGTGACGATCTTGATGTTCTACTGTCGCAGGGCTTCGCCTAAGCACCGCTACAATATTATCGAGGATTATGGTGGAAGGGGGCACCGCACACGGCTAAGAAAACGATCACGTGGATCAACTTGTGTGTCTAGGGGTGCCCCCTGCCCCCGTATATAAAGGAGCAAGGGGAGGAGGCCGGCCGGCCCTATAGGCGCACCAAGGAGGAGTCCTCCTCCTAGTAGGAGTAGGACACCTACTAGGAGGGGGAAGGAAGTGGGGAGGGAGAAGGGAAGGGGGGCGCCGCCCCCCTCTCCTAGTCCAATTCGGACCGGGGGGGAGGAGGCGCGCGGCCCACCCTGGCTGCCCTTCTCTCTCTCCACTAAGGCCCATATGGCCCATTACTTCTCCCGGGGGGTTCCGGTAACCCTCCGGTACTCCGGTTTTCTCCGAAATCACCCGGAACACTTCCGGTGTCCGAATATAGTCGTCCAATATATCAATCTTTATGTCTCGACCATTTCGAGACTCCTCGTTATGTCCGTGATCACATCCGGGACTCCGAACTAACTTCGGTACATCAAAACTCATAAACTCATAATATAACTGTCATCGAAACCTTAAGCGTGCGGACCCTACGGGTTCGAGAACAATGTAGACATGACCGAGACATGTCTCTGGTCAATAACCAATAGCGGAACCTGGATGCTGATATTGGCTCCTACATATTCTACGAAGATCTTTATCGGTCAGACCGCATAACAACATACGTTGTTCCCTTTGTCATCGGTATGTTACCTGCCCGAGATTCGATCGTCGGTATCTCAATACCTAGTTCAATCTCGTTACCGGCAAGTCTCTTTACTCGTTTCGTAATACATCATCTCGCAACTAACTCATTAGTTGCAATGCTTGCAAGGCTTATGTGATGTGCATTACCGAGAGGGCCCAGAGATACCTCTCCGACAATCGGAGTGACAAATCCTAATCTCGAAATACGCCAACCCAACATTTACCTTTGGAGACAGCTGTAGAGCTCCTTTATAATCACCCAGTTACGTTGTGACGTTTGGTAGCACACAAAGTGTTCCTCCGGCAAACGGGAGTTGCATAATCTCATAGTCATAGGAACATGTATAAGTCATGAAGAAAGCAATAGCAACATACTAAACGATCGGGTGCTAAGCTTAATGGAATGGGTCATGTCAATCACATCATTCTTCTAATGATGTGATCCCGTTAATCAAATGACAGCACATGTCTATGGTTAGGAAACATAACCATCTTTGATTAACGAGCTAGTCAAGTAGAGGCATACTAGTGACGTTTAGTTTGTCTATGTATTCACACAAGTATTATGTTTCCGGATAATACAATTCTAGCATGAATAATAAACATTTATCATGATATAAGGAAATAAAATAATAATATTATTATTGCCTCTAGGGCATATTTCCTTCAGTCTCCCACTTGCACTAGAGTCAATAATCTAGATTACACAGTAATGATTCTAACACTCATGGAGCTTTGGTGATGATCATGTTTTGCTCGTGGAAGAGGCTTAGTCAACGGGTCTGTAACATTCAGATCCGTATGTATCTTGCAAATCTCTATGTCTCCCACCTGGACTAGATCCCGGATGGAATTGAAGCGTCTCTTGATGTGCTTGGTTCTCTTGTGAAATCTGGATTCCTTTGCCAAGGCAATTGCACCAGTATTGTCACAAAAGATTTTCATTGGACCCGATGCACTAGGTATGACACCTAGATCGGATATGAACTCCTTCATCCAGACTCCTTCGTTTGCTGCTTCCGAAGCAGTTATGTACTCCGCTTCACATGTAGATCCCGCCACAACGCTTTGTTAGAACTGCACCAACTGACAGCTCCACTGTTTAATGTAAACACGTATCCGGTTTGCGATTTAGAATCGTCCGGATCAGTGTCAAAGCTTGCATCAACGTAACCATTTACTATGAGCTCTTTGTCACCTCCATATATGAGAAACATATCCTTAGTCCTTTTCAGGTATTTCAGGATGTTCTTGACCGCTGTCCAGTGATCCACTCCTGGATTACTTTGGTACCTCCCTGCTAGACTTATAGCAAGACACACATCAGGTCTGGTACACAGCATTGCATACATGATAGAGCCTATGGCTGAAGCATAGGGAACATCTTTCATTTTCTCTCTATCTTCTGCATTGGTCGGGCATTGAGTCTTACTCAATTTCACACCTTGTAACATAGGCAAGAATCCTTTCTTTTTTCAAAATTTTGTCAAGGTATGTGCTTTGTGAAAGTCCAATTAAGCGTCTTGATCTATCTCTATAGATCTTAATGCCCAATATGTAAGCAGCTTCACCGAGCTCTTTCATTGAAAAACTCTTATTCAAGTATGTCATCTACATATAATATCAGAAATGCTACAGAGCTCCCACTCACTTTCTTGTAAATACAGGCTTCTCCAAAAGTCTGTACAAAACCAAATGCTTTGATCACATTATCAAAGCGTTTATTCCAACTCCGAGAAGCTTGCACCAGTCCATAAATGGACCGCTGGAGCTTGCATACTTTGTTAGCTCCCTTTGGATCGACAAAACCTTCCGGTTGCATCATATACAACTCTTCTTCTAGAAATCCATTCAGGAATGCAGTTTTGACATCCATCTGCCAAATTTCATAATTATAAAATGCGGCAATTGCTAACATGATTCGGACAGACTTAAGCATCGCTATGGGTGAGAAGGTCTCATCGTAGTCAATCCCTTGAACTTGTCGAAAACCTTTTGCGACAAGTCGAGCTTTGTAGACAGTAATATTACCATCAGCGTCAGTCTTCTTCTTGAAGATCCATTTATTCTCAATTGCTTGCTGATCATTGGGCAAGTCAACCAAAGTCCATACTTTGTTCTCATACATGGATCCCATCTCAGATTTCATGGCTTCAAGCCATTTTGCGGAATCTGGGCTCACCATCGCTTCTTCATAGTTCGTAGGTTCATCATGATCTAGTAGCATGACTTCCAGAACAGGATTACCGTACCACTCTGGTGCGGATCTTACTCTGGTTGATCTACGAGGTTCAGTAGTATCTTGTTCTGAAGTTTCATGATCATCATCATTAGCTTCCTCACTAATTGGTGTAGGTGTCACAGAAACTGGTTTCTGTGATGTACTACTTTCCAATTAAGGAGAAGGTACAGTTACCTCGTCAAGTTCTACTTTCCTCCCACTCACTTCTTTCGAGAGAAACTCCTTCTCTAGAAAGTTTCCGAATTTAGCAACAAAAATTCTTGCCTTCGGATCTGTGATAGAAGGTGTATCCAATAGTTTCCTTTGGATATCCTATGAAGACACATTTCTCCGATTTGGATTCGAGCTTATCAGGTTAAAGCTTTTTCACATAAGCATCGCAGCCCCAAACTTTCAGAAACGACAACTTTGGTTTCTTGCCAAACCACAGTTCATAAGGCGTCGTCTCAACGGATTTTGATGGTGCCCTATTTAACGTGAATGCGGCCGTCTCTAGAGCATATCCCCAAAATGATAGCGGTAAATCAGTAAGAGACATCATAGATCGCACCATATCTAGTAAAGTACGATTACGACGTTCGGACACACCATTACGCTGTGGTGTTCCGGGTGGCGTGAGTTGCGAAACTATTCCGCATTGTGTACACCAAACTCGTAACTCAAATATTCTCCTCCACGATCAGATCGTAGAAATTTTATTTTCTTGTTACGATGATTTTCAACTTCACTCTGAAATTCTTTGAACTTTTCAAACGTTTCAGACTTATGTTTCATTAAGTAGACATACCCATATCTGCTTAAGTCATCTGTGAAGGTGAGAAAATAACGATATCCGCCACGAGCCTCAACATTCATCGGACCACATACATCTATATGTATGATTTCCAATAAATCTGTTGCTCTCTCCATAGTACCGGAGAACGGTGTTTTTTGTCATCTTACCCATAAGGCACGGTTCGCAAGTACCAAGTGATTCATAATCAAGTGGTTCCAAAAGTCCATCAGTATGAAGTTTCTTCATGTGCTTTACACCGATATGACCCAAACGGCAGTGCCACAAATAAGTTGCACTATCATTATCAACTCTGCATCTTTTGGCTTCAACATTATGAATATGTGTGTCACTACTATCGAGATTTAATAAGAATAGACCACTCTTTAAGGGTGAATGACCATAAAAGATATTACTCATATAAATAGAACAACCATTATTCTCTGATTTAAATGAATAACCGTCTCGCGTCAAACAAGATCCAGATATAATGTTCATGCTTAACGCTGGCACCAAATAACAATTATTTAGGTCTAATACTAATCCTGAAGGTAGATGTAGAGGCAGCATGCCGACCGCGATCACATCGACTTTGAAACCATTTCCCACGCGCATCGTCACCTCGTCCTTAGCCAATCTTCGCTTAATCCGTAGTCCCTGTTTCGAGTTGCAAATGTTAGCAACAGAACCAGTATCAAATACCCAGGTGCTACTGCGAGCATTAGTAAGGTACACATCAATAACATGTATATCACATATACCTTTGTTCACCTTGCCATCCTTCTTATCCGCCAAATACTTGGGGCAGTTCCGCTTCCAGTGACCAGTCTGCTTGCAGTAGAAGCACTCAATTTCAGGCTTAGGTCCAGGTTTGGGTTTCTTCTCTTGAGTAGCAACTTGCTTGCTGTTCTTTTTGAAGTTCCCCTTCTTCTTTCCTTTGCCCTTTTTCTTGAAACTAGTGGTCTTGTTGACCATCAACACTTGATGCTCCTTCTTGATTTCTATCTCCGCAGCTTTCAACATTGCGAAGAGCTCGGGAATAGTCTTATTCATCCCTTGCATATTATAGTTCATCACGAAGCTCTTGTAGCTTGGTGGCAGTGATTGAAGAATTCTGTCAATGACGCAATCATCTGGAAGATTAACTCCCAATTGAATCAAGTGATTATTATACCCAGACATTTTGAGTATATGCTCACTGACAGAACTGTTCTCCTCCATCTTGCAGCTATATAACTTATTGGAGACTTCATATCTCTCAATCCGGGCATTTGCTTGAAATATTAACTTCAACTCCTAGAACATCTCATATGCTCCATGACGTTCAAAACGTCGTTGAAGTCCCGATTCTAAGCCGTAAAGCATGGCACACTGAACTATCGAGTAGTCATCAGCTTTGCTCTGCCAGACGTTCATAACATCTGGTGTTGCTCCAACAGCAGGCCTGGCACCCAGCGGTGCTTCCAGGACGTAATTCTTCTGTGCAACAATGAGGATAATCCTCAAGTTACGGACCCAGTCCGTGTAATTGCTACCATCATCTTTCAACTTTGCTTTCTCAAGGAACGCATTAAAATTCAACGGAACAACAGCACGGGCCATCTATCTACAATCAAACATAAACTAGTAAGATACTATCAGGTACTAAGTTCATAATAAATTTAGGTTCAATTAATCATATTACTAAAGAACTCCCACTTAGATAGACATCCCTCTAATCCTCTAAGTGATTACGTGATCCAAATCAACTAAACCATGTCCGATCATCACGTGAGATGGAGTAGTTTCATTGGTGAACATCACTATGTTGATCATATCTACTATATGATTCACGCTCGACCTTTCGGTCTCCGTGTTCCGAGGCCATATCTATATATGCTTGGCTCTTCAAGTATAACCTGAGTATTCCGCGTATGCAACTGTTTTGCACCCATTGTATTTGAACGTAGAGCCTATCACACCCGATCATCACGTGGTGTCTCAGCACGAAGAACTTTTGCAACGGTGCATACTCAGGGAGAACACTTCTTGATAATTAGTGAGAGATCATCTTAAAATGCTATCGTCAATCAAAGCAAGATAAGATGCATAAAAGATAAATATCACATGCAATCAATATAAGTGATATGATATGGCCATCATCATCTTGTGCTTGTGATCTCCATCTTCAAAGCACCGTCGTGATCACCGTTGTCACTGGCGCGACACCTTGATCACCATTGTAGCATCGTTGTCATCTCGCCAATCTTATGCTTCCATGACTATCGCTACCGCTTAGTGGTAAAGTAAAGCATTACAGCGCGATTGCATTGCATACAATAAAGCGACAACCATATGGCTCCTGCCAGTTGCCGATAACTTGGTTACAAAACATGATCATCTCATACAATAAAATTTAGCATCATGTCTTGACCATATCACATCACAACATGCCCTGCAAAAATAAGTTAGACGTCCTCTACTTTGTTGTTGCAAGTTTTACGTGGCTGCTACGGGCTTTAAGCAAGAACCAATCTTACCTACGTATCAAAATCACAACGATAGTTTGTCAAGTTGGTGTTGTTTTAACCTTCGCAAGGAGCGGGCGTAGCCACACTCGGTTCAACTAAACTTGGAGAAACTGACACCCGCTAGCCACCTTTGTGCAAAGCACATCGGGAGAACCGGTCTCGCGTAAGCGTACGCGTAATGTCGGTCCGGGCCGCTTCGCCCAACAATACCGCCGAACCAAAGTATGACATGCTGGTAAGCAGTATGACTTATATCGCAAACAACTCACTTGTGTTCTACTCGTACATATAACATCAACACATAAAACCTAGGCTCGGATGCCACTATTGGGGAACGTAGTAATTTCAAAAAATTTCCTACGCACATGCAAGATCATGATGATGCATAGCAACGAGAGGGTAGAGTGTGATCTACGTACCCTTGTAGACCGACAGCGGAAGCGTTAGCACAACACGGTTGATGTAGTCATACGTCTTCACGGCCCGACCGATCAAGCACCGAAACTACGGCACTTTCGAGTTTTAGCACACGTTCAGCTCGATGACGATCCCCGGACTCTGATCCAGCAAAGTGTCGGGGAAGAGTTCCGTCAGCACGACGGCGTGGTGACGATCTTGATGTTCTACCGTCGTAGGGCTTTGCCTAAGCACCGCTACAATATTATCGAGGATTATGGTGGAAGGGGGCACCGCACACGGCTAAAAAAACGATCACGTGGATCAACTTGTGTGTCTAGGGGTGCCCCCTGCCCCCGTATATAAAGCAGCAAGGGGAGGAGGCCGGTCGACCCTATAGGCGCGCCAAGGAGGAGTCCTCCTCCTGGTAGGAGTAGGACTCCTACTAGGAGGGGGAAGGAAGTGGGGAGGGAGAAGGAAAGGGGGGCGCCCCCCCCCTCTCCTAGTCCAATTCGGACCAGGGGGAGGAGGCGCGCGGCCCACCCTGGCTGCCCTTCTCTCTCTCCACTAAGGCCCATATGGCCCATTACTTCTCTCGGGGGGGGGGGTCCGGTAACCCTTCTATACTCCGGTTTTCTCTGAAATCACCCGGAACACTTCCGGTGTCCGAATATAGTCGTCCAATATATCAATCTTTATGTCTCGACCATTTCGAGACTCCTCGTTATGTCCGTGATCACATCCGGGACTCCGAACTAACTTCGGTACATCAAAACTCATAAACTCATAATATAACTGTCATCGAAACCTTAAGCGTGCGAACCCTACGGGTTCGAGAGCAATGTAGACATGACCAAGACATGTCTCCGATCAATAACCAATAGCGGAACCTGGATGCTCATATTGGCTCCTACATATTCTACGAAGATCTTTACCGGTCAGACCGCATAACAAGATACGTTGTTCCCTTTGTCATCGGTATGTTACCTGCCCGAGATTCGATCGTCGGTATCTCAATACCTAGTTCAATCTCGTTACCGGCAAGTCTCTTTAATCGTTTCGTAATACATCATCTCGCAACTAACTCATTAGTTGCAATGCTTGCAAGGCTTATGTGATGTGCATTACCGAGAGGGCCCAGAGATACCTCTCCAACAATCGGAGTGACAAATCCTAATCTCAAAATACGCCAACCCAACATTTACCTTTGGAGACACCTATAGAGCTCCTTTATAATCACCCAGTTACGTTGTGACGTTTGGTAGCACACAAAGTGTTCCTCCGGCAAACGGAAGTTGCATAATCTCATAGTCGTAGGAACATGTATAAGTCATGAAGAAAGCAATAGCAACATACTAAACGATCGGGTGCTAAGCTTAATGGAATGGGTCATGTCAATCACATCATTATTCTAATGATGTGATCCCGTTAATCAAATAACAACACATGTCTATGGTTAGGAAACATAACCATCTTTGATTAACGAGCTAGTCAAGTAGAGGCATACTAGTGACGTTTAGTTTGTCTATGTATTCACACAAGTATTATGTTTCCGGATAATACAATTCTAGCATGAATAATAAACATTTATTATGATATAAGGAAATAAAATAATAACATTATTATTGCCTCTAGGGCATATTTCCTTCACCACCGCCACCGTTGTCAGCGTTCTGGCAGATGCAGGAGGAGCAGTGGTGCAACCTCTCCCTCCTCGAGTAGCACGGGCTGGTGGAGGGCCAAATGTATGACAAGTGCGTGAGCAAGTAGCCCATGGTGGCCATGGAGGAACAACACCAGAGGGGAATAAGGACTTGGAGGACGACGCCACGATAGATTTAGACTAGGTTTAGGTCCGGTCGTTTTTTTAACAAAACATGTTAAAAATGTAATGAATGTGCTTCGGTTTAAATAAAAATCACCCGGTTTGTTTAAATTTATTTTGGAATGGACATGGTTGGATGGCCAATTACTACATCACTGTCCACTGGCTGGTCCCCACCGGTCCTTGGACGATTTGGAGTTAATGTTGGAGATGCCGTAATCGTCACATGTGTGTGTATATAGGCTCCAGCTGTATTTGTCAAAGTTACCAAAAAATATCGGAAATGTTAACGCCCACACGTGTGGGCGTTCACCACCCCGACCACACGCAAGCATCACCGTTGGCAGGTGTGTGCACGAATCTTGGAAGAAACCAGGTGGTTTTTTGTGCCACGTAGGATGAGGCGCGTGTGCGGTGTGCGAGTAGGTTCGCCCGCACGTTGGTTGCCACCCCGCGGTCAGCGGTTGCCATCTGAGTCGTGCGGTGGAACTGCAATGCGCCCGCACGCCACGCTTCGACTGCGGTTGACGTCGCACGCCTTTGCCCCCTCTCCCTCACACTTCCATTTACTCACCCACACCGCAGTTACCGGCAGAACCCACTCGCATTTCAAACCATCGAAGGAGAAGGCGAGGGGAGAAGGCGACGGCGGAAGAATCGACGGTGTTCGGGACCGTCGGTGGTGCTCGCCGGAACGGAGCGGCTCGCTGGAGCGCCTGCGGTTGAAGGTACTGCTCGCTGCAACCCTCGCATTCCCTTCCTGCATTTCATCCCCTTCCCTCCCTGTTCGATTCCTCGATCGAGATTCGTAGAAATTCAGGCGATTCGTCGATGCGTCGGCGTTCCTGCCGGCGCCGTAGTCGTCTGATAGCCGCTTTTGGTTGCACTGGTCAGTTTCGTCGCGGGCGCGGCGGCGGCATCGTCGGCGTGGTTCTGCCTGTTCGGAGGCACGAACTAGTATTGCCTATGGATTGAGCAGGTGTCTCCCGGGGTTGTTTTTGATGTGCGTTGGTTCGATTTTGTGTTTGCAGTCAGTTCGTGGGAGAATTTTGAGGGTGAATTTGAAGTCGAGGTAGTTGCCATTGAACCCTAGATGTAGTTAGTTTGGTTTTGAAAATGCAGTATGAGGCGAACTTGATAGTTACATTAACTATCATGTTTGTGCGACCACTAACTCCCTGAACAAATTTGATAGTTGCCACAAACGTGTCTCCCCTTGCGGCAACAAATTACTGAAATGATTGTGTTAGTTGCCACATGTAAGCTTTCTCACATGGCAACTATTTTTTCATTCAATGACTGTGATAGTTGCCACACACACGCTCTTCCATGTGGCAAATAATTTTGCTGAAGTAATGTGATAGTTGCCACGCACACGCTTTTTCTCCGTGTGGCAACTAAGATTTTGCTGAATTCCTGTGTTACGTGCCACAATCATGCTATTTTCATTGCGGCCAGTGTTTTTCCGAATGATATGTGATAGTAACCACACTGTGATAGTTGCCACAATCGGTAGTCAATGTACATTCACGAGCCAACTGCACTGGATGGCAACCACTGTGCACATAAAGTGTGCCTGTTGCCACCTGGATAGTATATTCATGTGGCAAATAGAGTGCGAACACACTGTCTGTTGCCATTCTGCATATAAGACAATGTGGCAAATTGGTTGCATAATGTGGCAACCGACTTTGCATATCAAATGTATCAGATGCCATACATATGCTTTGCATGTGGCAAGTTTTTGCTGACCTCTTTGCATTTACATTTCCACCATGACAATTTGGTCTGTTCCCATCTCAGCAGAATGGCTCGTGGTGATTGTCAAAACGACGATGATGATTTCATGGATCCACCACAGCGTAATCGGGCAACTGTTAATGAGGTAAATGTTCATACATCCCCCCTTCCTCCTGCTGTATGTTAATGGTTGACAACCTTAAGCTTGCAGTCGTCTGGCACGAACTAAAATTTCTTTACATTGCAAAACGCGGCAACAACTGATCTCTTTCTTGCAAAAACATGGCAACAACTGATCACTTTATGTCTGTTTTTTGCAGAAGAAGAAACGTATTCGTAACAGAGCCTCCCAAGAACGACTGACTGCGTTGACTGACAAATTCAGCAACGATCAGAAGGGGGCTGCTGCTGAGATGGGTATGCAGTCTATGATGGCTGTCCGGTGCACGAACCTTGTCAACCCTGTATGCGATTGGCTTGGTGAGATCTACGACCCCGCCTCCAGAGAATTCGTGATTCTGGGACGCGGAAGACTACCGCTGAATGAGGAATCTGTGTTCTGCACGTTGGGTGTGCCCCGTGGACATATCAAAGTCCCGTACGAGGTCAACAACGAGATCGAGGAAGCGCTCTTCCCCCGTTTGTTTCCTGGGTTGGAATCCATGCCGAGCACGACTGCAGTGGCAGATTCGTTGGAGGCCATGACGACGCACGGAGATGTTTTCAAGATGAAGCTACTCATGTACCTCATCTCAGCCGTTTTCGCGCTGACCACTTCTCTTCGCCCAAGCAACAAATGCTTCCCCATCCTGGTGAATGATCTATCTTTACTACATTATTTTTCCTTCAATTTTTTTGCTCCGATGTCATGTGCAAGCTAGTCACTGATAGTTTTTTTTGTTGTTTTTTCCATTGGAATTCTGACGCGGCAACTCCGTGTCCTGAATTTTATGCGGTGCAGGCGAAACTGAAAGATGTGAAGAACATGAACTGGTGTAAGTTCATTGCCGACTTCCTGCATGATGCATTTGCAAGCAAGGTGTACCAGAAGGGTTGTCGACTGCATTTAATGGTATTTTTTTACCGGTCCTTTATGTGAACACTATTTTTTAACACATCATTATTCATGCATGTCAACATGATCATAACAAGATGGCAACTGCCATGTTGATTATGTGGCAACTGCCATCATGACTACATGGCAACTGCCATCATACTGTGATGGCAACTGCCAACATGACAACATGGCAACTGCCATCATACTATGATGGCAACTGCCATCACTCTATGATGGCAACTAGCACATGCAGATGGCATATTCTTCGTAAAATACCATATATTTTATCCTGTTATTTGTCGCAAAATACCATGACCGCAACTGATTTTTCTTTCTTTTTAAAATTGTTGTACATCAGCTCATGTACGTCGACTGCCTTGATCTGTCCACCGTGGACTTCACTGGGACAGGAGGCCCGCCGCCTGCGCACAAGTTTGCTGTTTCTGCATGGACTATCGATGCTGTCAAGGCTGTGCTTGCTGCAGACAGGGTAACTGATAGCAAATATGGTAAACTGCAGGTTAGTTCTGCTTTTTTTGCAACACATGAACTGCTAGTCAGTGTTCATCATTCTCTCTCTTATATCGTTTGCTACTTTTTTTTCTTTCTCCCCAGCTGATGGCCAAGCATTCTATAGACTACAGCGTGTTTGGGGGGCCTCAAAACTTTGAAAAGTGGATGGACGTGCACTCAGCTCCGTCTTGTCCTTCAGAGGTAATCAAAAGATATACATATATGGTTTGCCGTGGAGTATTTTTCGATGTCGTGCAAGTGATTGCAATACGGGGTTGTCATTGATGCCTCTTTGTTTTGTGTACAGGTGAGGGCACCTGTTGAGCAGCTAATAGGGCAGTTTGCATCTGGAATGACTGGCTTGCTCGGGAAGTTGGTTGAGGGGTGGACGTCCCTCAGTGGCTCTGACGGCGACGCGGTTGCGAGGCAATTCACTTCATTCGTCCCAGAACGTACACACCGGCCAACCGGTTGCCGTGGCCGGTATGACTACAACAGTTCCCAGGAGCCCGCTGACACACAAGATGAACTAGGTGGAGACGCTGGTCTCAGCAAGGATGACGATGATGTCATGGATAATGTGCAAGAGGACACCGATGATGATGAACACGCTGAAGTTCGCGCAGGTGGTAACAAGGGCAAGGATGCAACAGATGTCCCCCAACCGGATAAAGTCAAACAACACACGGCTGTGAGAGGCGAAGGGGTTTTGCCATCAAAGAGGGGGATGGCTCCAGAGGGTGCTGGGCAAGTTTCTGCTGGCAAGAGGTCTAGGACCGACCCTGTAGCTGCCAGGAAGAGATTCGACTTTCATCTTAGCTTTTTGCTTTGTCTATTTTCTTCGAACAGACTCATCCTCTTCTTTGCACTTGTGTTCTTTCAAACGCGGCAATGAGATTGCTGTCTGACAATTGCCACCTCTTTTTTTGACCTCCATCTCATACGTGCAGCGAGCCGACAGCTGGTGGACGAGCAATTACGAAGAAACAGGCGCCAACGCCAACCTGTGTTTCTGCTCGGTTGAACAAAGGTGCCCCCATTGCCGGTGATGCCACTTCCACCAGGACATCTCCTCGCACGACGACAACCAACACCGGGGATCCTGTCGTGTTGCCAGACCTGAGGAAGGCAGTCAGGAAGTAGGTTTCTTCATCCGCTTTCATTGACATAGCGCTATATTTTTTGATTTTCCAATGCATTCGTTTAGCTTGTCACATTGTCTTCTGTCATCGCCCCCCACATGGCAACCGCTGTTTTACCAAATGATATTTTATTTACTTTCTAAACGTGTGGAAACTTCTATTTTTGTTTTTCACATGGCATTTGGAATGTAGGCCAAATGGTAACTTTAATGCACCTTATGGCAACTGCCATCTTTTTACCGTTGTCTTGTGAGCTCATCCCACGCCTAGGTTTGAAATTGCATTCATGGCAGATCAGACATTTTTATCATTCTTTCAAGGTTTGCTAACATGGCAACTGCTGCTGGATGGCAACTGATAGTTATGACACATGGCAACTGACGTTCCCCTTATATGGCAACTGTCAGCTTTTCCACCTGTTTTTCCATTTTCTTAAGATTTCTACCAAGGCAAACATAATTTTGTTTCATTTTTAAATACCTTTTTCATGCGCTTCATTTTTTTGCAGGGTGAAGAAGACTACTACGCGTGGGTCCAAGCATATCAGTAAGGACCCGCTCAAACGCATGCATTCAAAGTTGTCAATAGGGGGCAACTCAGATGTACAGGAGGCACCAGTCGACAATACTGCTGCTGCACCGTTGACCGCTCCCACCAACTATGATGCAAGTGGCAGACCATCTCCGCCGGCTGCAGATGTGCAGCCTACAACAACAGGCATCCGTACATCCGGGAGTGACGAGTCGGTATCTGCCAGGACAGCTGAAATACTGCCAACCCTTCTGGCAATGAAGGATGCTGCTGTGAGTCATGCCACCCCATCAGCAAGCGTTGAAGTGGACGCTCCCGAGACGAACCTAGGCAAGGAAGATTCCCGCTCATCTGACACTGATTCCAAGCGCGTGCGCGGTGGCACTCCTGTGTCCACGACAGAAGCGGTCGAGGCGGCAGTTCACAAGGACATGCCATCTACAGGTGAGAGTCCTGGCACAACAGCTCCAGCTCCTGGCGGTGCAAATACTGCTAAGCCGACTGTTTCGCGTGTTGGTCTACCACCTAGGCGTCGTAGCCCCCGCAAGCAACCAACAGACATACCGAACGCACCGACAGTAGCCAGGAGCAAGAGAGACGAGTCTGGTTTTGTTCCTGCGTCCACACTGTTCCCGCCACCTGCCAAAAGCAATGTGACGGAGAAACCTGAAGACCGGAGCACAACTGATGCAGGTGTCAAGCCGGGCACGAGCGACGCAGGTGAACACCCGGAGCAGACTGTGCCTTTTCCTGCAGTGGAAATCTCCAGCATAAATCTGCGCACTTCCAGGCTCCCAGTCAACGTCGGTGTCCCCTACAGCCCAAACAAGAAGATTGTCATGAAAGCTACGGTTGATACCACTGACAACACGCCCCGCCCTGCAAATAAGGACGATCATTCTGCAGCGGCCGATTCAGATATGTTTGTTGATCCTTCACCCTTGGATTCTGCCCCGCAAGTCGTTCGTGGTCCGGCCAGCAGGAATGAGAGGCACCCAATGGCCTTTACCCCACCGAGTTTCAACCTTGGCATCAGTCAAAATCAACCGGTTGTGCAAGATCCTATGCCAGTTGCCTTTGCATTCCCAGGAGGCATGCTTGCAATGATGGCGCAGCCAATGGTTGAGGGCAGGAAGGCTGTCAAGTTTGCAGAGCCGATTGTGGCAGGTACACTTGCCATGTCCATATGATTTTTCTTGCACACGTCTGTGTAGTCTCACTGTTGTCCCAATCATATTTTTTGTTTTGGGGGGTTCTCACTTGTGATGGCAACTGACATGCGATGACATGGCAACTGGATTTGATGCACCGTGTCACCTACTTTTTTTTCTGCCATGCTGCATTTTACATTTGGGCAACCATGTGGCAACTGAAGTTGATTCAATATGGCAACCGTAGTCTCCGTAACATGGCAAACACAGTGCATCACACATGGCAACTGGAATTGATTCAACACCATGTCACCTGCATTTTTTTTGTTTCCATGCTGCATTTTTTCATAAAGCAATCACATGGCAAGTGCAGTTGACACAACATGGCAACTGTAGTTGCTGTGACATGGCAACTACATTCCAACTAGATGGCAACTACATTCCAACTACATGGCAACTGTAGTTGCTATGACATGGTCACTACAGCTGGATCACACATGGCAACTGCCCCACTTTTTCCTACCTACAACTCACATCATGCACCCCATCTTTTCTCACAATCCATCTGCTTTTGATTTCCTAGGTATCCTAACCCACTCTTTTTTTATCACTGCAGCCACACCCGAGGAGATTTCACCGTCTCTTGAAGAAACTTACGGCATGCTTGAGGAGGCAACATTGCAGAGGAAGTCCTCACGAGGGCAAGGGCAATCAAGTTCCAACGTGCCTGCAGACACGGTATCTGAGGATACCATTAGGAGTGCCACTCCTGGTTCTGTGAGGCAGCAGAGGGTAGTGCACCCACCTCCCGCGGAAGACTACGAGCCCGAATTCAGGGCCACTAAAGAACAGACCCAGCTGTACGATATCGTCAAGCGGTTTGGAAATGCGAGGTCCAGCGGCAAGCACATGAAGGAGCTGAAAGCGTAAACGACCACACCCCATAACATCTCATTTTGCTTTGCTCCTTTTTTACCATTCACATCCTTCATACTTTCTATGTTATATTGTTTTAGTTCTTTCATAAATTTTTTTACTTAGTAGGCATGATCCTTCCATGTTATATTGTTTTCATACAGCTCATGTTTGGACAGAACCAAAGTCATTCAATGCGGAGCGACGTACGTCGACCTTGGTGATCTTGCTGAGTCCATGAGGCCAAACGGCAAAATGTCGACGAACGTAGTTGCATGCGGTATTGACTACATCAACAACCACACCGATGTGTGCGCCGACAAGACAATCATGCATTATAGTGTGACCTGCAAAATATGGGACGGTGACTTCCACCACAAAATCCTGAGGAAGAACTTTGCCCAACACGGTGATTTCAAGCTCACAATGAAGAAATATGTGAGTACTCCTTCAATGTCTGCACTTTTTTTTCACAAGGTGTGCTTTTTGTTGCCATCATATGCAGTTATGTTTTACGTGGCAGCTGTTTTCATGTGGCAACAGCTGCCGTGCACACTGACTTATTTGATTTTTGCATGCCGCGCAAACTATGTGGCAACTTGACAGTAAAATACATGGCATACTTTTGTTCACACATGGACGGCAACTTTATTTCAACTACCCCCACCCATAACCATTGTTTTTCTACGTGATTCTAATTCCTTTGTCCCTCTGCTGTTCTTTACGCGAACGCTGATTCTCATTTTCCTCACTTTTTTAAATGCAGGTCATGTTCCCCATGTTCCAGGAGCTTTCACCACATGACCCATACGACAAGTGTGGTCACCACTACGTGATCTGTCTTGACCTGAAGAACCAACGTGTTGAGGTGCTTGATTCAATCCGTTCGGAAGATGATGCAGACCTCACCACGCATGCTGAATTCTTCATTAAGAACCTCAAAGAGACATGGCACCGCCACTATGAACACTCAAAGGTCCAGATCAGTCATTTCCCGACTGAGTATGTGGCGACTACAAAGCAAGGGAACACGTAATTCCTTCCTCCCTTTTCGTCTACCATTTTACATCAATCCAATTCCTGTTTTGTTTGTCAGATCTAAAATTGAAGTCTGTCTTTTGTTACGTCTGAGCTCTTTGCGTGGTCACGTTACTCTTTTCCTCGTGCAGGACGGACTGTGGCTTTCACGCGCTGGAGTACCTTGCGAAGTGGGAAGGCAGAATTGTCCCCGCTATCACAGCTGCAACGGTCGTTGAGCTCCGGAAAATCCACACATGGAACTGGTTGACGAATGAAGATTTCAACAAGCGGGCGGGAGCACGCGAGTTTGTACAGGAAGCTGTCAAGAAAGTCACCAAGAAGTACAAGTGATCATGTGGCATTACAGACCGGACGCACACCTTACATTCTGTTGCCGAGGAATGTAAGGTATTATCTCGTTGTTTATCGTTGAAAACTATGTTTGTGTGCTATGTTGTGGCTACAACCCCGCGTAGGCTACTATGTAGTGGTGGTGTGCGAGTGACATTTGAATAGTTTCATGTAATATATGTGTGGACGTGAACCTGCTTTTAGGAGTAATTATTACAATGGTTTCGTCGTTTCTAGCACCGTTTTGATGCTTTGAACGCGTCTACGATGTTTTAAAAACGATGGCAAATGTAGTTCATCAGACATGGGTAGTGGAAGTCATTGTCGTTTTACATTTTTGGCTTTTTTGCTTCTTCATTTTCATTGGTAACTGCACGGGGGTAGGTTGATCATGCAGCCACAACGTTTTTGCTGGGGTTTATGCACGTTACGCTGTTTTCCAACTTGTTTCCCATACACTTGCACACAACACACTACGTGCCCGTAAACCGCGTCGTTTTTGTCATGTGAATACATGCCATGCAGAGTCATCAGGAATACCATGGCATATGTCCAGTACATCTAACATGGCAGATACAGTACAAACAACATGGCAGCTCCAGCATAATTAACATGGCAACTACAGCACAACTAAGATGGCAGATCCAGTACAATTAACATGGCAGATCCACTACAACTAGCATGGCATATTCAGTACAAAACAGCATGGCATATTTAGCATAAATTAGCATGACATGTTTAGTATCAAAAATCATGGCATACTAACTACACATAACATGGCAAATTAAATGCATACATCATGGCAGATTAAGTACCCATAACATGGCAACTGCATTTAACCATTCAATGAATTTTCCCTTGCACTTCTGATGCCCCTGAAGAGTTATTCCCCCAATTGTTTTAAAAAAGAATTCTCAACATGTAGGGTACAAAACAAAATGTCCACAACGCCAAATTTTTGCTCATGGATTGGCCGCCCCTTTCTTCGTTTTCTTGTGTTTTGCTTGGATCTCCAATCCCGACTTGTACCTTATCTCTCTTGGACGCCCCTTTGTGATGGAACGGGGTGGGTTCCTGACCTGGGTCTGTGTGCTTGCTGTTCCAGATCCTATCTCCGAGTTTTCAGACGACGGCCCCGTGGATGAAGGCACGCTTGATGTGCGGGGGAACCGGTGTAAGGCTTCCTCGGCTTTCCTCTTCTTAATCTCATCAAGCTCTCTTTTGAGTGCTTTCCTGTGTTTTTCTGCGACTCTCGCTGTGTCATCACTCTTGCACGCTTCATCAATTAGCTCAGCATAGTTCTTTGTCAGCACAACGTGCCTTACGGCTTCCATGGTTGACTCTGGTCTCTCGTCATGCACAGCCAGAACTGCGTGTGTTGTTTGCGGCGCCAACGCATAGTCAGCGTCCCAAGTCCATTGCCGCCTTATGAAATGTCGGGGCATCCGTGTCACAGCGTTCACGTCCATTACTTTTAGTATGTGACAGCACACAATGCCGTCCCGTTCGAACTTGCAGCATTGGCAGTAGAACTCGCCTTCGCCTATCGAGGCTGTGACGAAGTAGTTCCTTCCTTTGTCCGGGTCTTCAGGTTCTGAATCTGACATGCCCAAAATAGAACACGCCTTGAACGTACGTTCGTCCACCTGAAAAGCCATGAACATGCTGGAACGCTTTATTTCTTCCTGGAATCTGCATTTTTTGTGTGTTTTCTGTTAAACTATTGTGGGCTTTTTTCTTGCAGCACCTTATGTTGTCATGGAAAATAGATATACATTTTGTTTGAACATGGCAAACGTAATTCATTGAACATGGCAAATATAGTATGTTGAACATGGCAAATGCAGTACGCTATACATGGCAAATGCAGTACAATAGACATGGCAACTGCATTTTCAACAAACATGGAAGATGCATCTTATTTAAACATGGCAACTGCATTTTGTTAAACATGGCAACTAGAGTTTATTAAACATGGCAATTGCATTTCAGCAAACATGGCAGTTGCATTTTAGTAAACATGGCAATTGCATTTCAATAGACATGGCAACAACATAACATTTTCCATTTGACACTAGCATTTGCACACCAACATGTCCAGTTGAAGTACATTGCATTAAACATGGCAACTGCATTTTCATGACAACATTGAAACTGCATCCGGCTAAGCATGACAAACAGAATTTCTATTGAATATGACAACTGCATCTGAGTAAGCATGGCAAACAGTACTTTATTAAACATGGCAACCGCAAAATCATGGCAACTGCATCGCACTCTATAAGGCACATACTGACTTGGTGCTTTTTCTGCAAATAAGACTGTAACGCAACTGACTTACTTGTTAAAGATCTTGTTGGTGTATATCTTGCTCATTTGCCTATCCATCGGTAAGTACGTTAGCAATTTTGGCTGCTTTAGCGCGGTGTTCGCTTCTTGCTGCAGCTCAGATCCCAGAATTTTTTGTTGCAAAGCTGTGTACTGTTTGGCAAACTGTAGCAATGAGTTGCCAGGACTGACGTACCGCTTCAAAACAGCATTGAATCCCTCGCTGCGCTGCGTAGTCTGCAGAAAGGGGAAGAAGCACTGCATGAAGTAGGCCGGCACCCAGTACATTCGCTTCTCCCACAGGCTTACAAGAGTCTCGTTGTCTTGGACTTGATGTGTTTCAGTCATGGCCAACCAGCTCCTTTCAAACTCCTCCACCGTCAAGCTATGGTCCACGCACAGTTCGAATGCCTTGTGCAGCTCTGGACAGTCAGCAAAGAACGGTCCTAGCGTCTCCTCAGCCTTCTTTATAATGTGCCACCTACAGTGCCTGTGCACTGCCAACGGAAAGACCTCCTCTATGCCTGCACGCATGCTGAAATCTTGGTCCGTTATTATGTTCATCGGAGCAAGTCCATCCATGCACTCCAAGAAGGTCTTGAACAGCCAAACGTACCCATCCGTGTCTTCGTTCCGGATGAGCCCGCAGCCGAACTGCAACGACTGATTGTGGTTATTTATCCCTATGAACGGAGCGCACGGCATCTTGTACATGTTGGTGAGGTACGTCGTGTCGAATGAAATGCAATCTCAGAAATGTTTGTAGGCTCTCCTTGCAGCACCATCCACCCAATACATGTTCCTGACACGGTCCTCATCGTCCAACCTTATCCTGTAGAAGAAATCTGCATCTTCTTTGGCTTTCTCATCGAAGTAGGCAATTGTGGCCTCTATGTCTGCCAACTTGCTCTCTCTACGGTACCTTGCCCGTAGGTTTGTGACGTCAGCTGGTATGTACGGCATGCTACTCAGAGTCCCCTTTTTGCTATGGATGAGAGATAGTATCTGCACCATTCTCGATGGACCGACGTTACAATCATGTAGCAGCTTTACGAATTGCCTTTCGACGGGGGTGAACCCTCTGTGGGCGGTCAGAAATTTCACCAGGTCGAACTTCTTTATCAGTTGGTGGTTGTGCTCGTCAAAATACTCATTGACCACCCACTGTGCTCCATCTACGTTTAGCTTACACCGGACAGGGCACTCAGTCTTCTGAATGATACCTCTCTTTCGTTCCGGAACGACAGGCGCATCGCCTTTCCCCTTCTTGTTCCTGCGTGCCTTGTGGCACCTCATCTCACCTCTGCTATACTCGTCAGTTTTCTTAATTTTCCTACGGTACTCGGTGTTGACCGCAAACCCATGGAACTTTGCATATGTCTGGTAGTATTCCTTTGCTGCTTCGAATGACTCAAATCTCTGCCCAATGTACGGTGGCTGAGGCACCACGATCTCTGATTGCCCACCATCTTCATCCCCTTGCGTGTCGTCGTCAGTTTCATCGTTCACTTCAGTATGGGCGGCAGTCCCATATACATGAGAGTTGCCAGTGCTTGTGTTCAAAGGGGTGCTTGCCGGCATTGCTGGAATGATTGCCATTCCCGACTTTGACTCGAAATTGTTTGCGGCATGTTTGTCTGCTGTCTGGTGGAACGCGTCTTCCGTGCGCTCAGAGCTCCCCGCAGTAGATGCGCCGGCGCCGCTGTGCATTGTAGTTGTAGGTTCTATAACAGGGAAAAACAGGTACGAGATTAAGAATTTTGTGTTGGATAACATGTGGATCGCAACGGATCACACCATCTTCGAGTGATTTTCCATGACATCTTTTACAGACAGCAAGCCGTCAGTCTGTTGGTGGTCATTTTTATGGCAGCTGTAGGTGTGCAGACATGGCACCTACTGTTCAACAAACATGGCAACCATTGTTTTGCCTACAAAAAACTACAAATAGCAAATGTAGCGCTGTTTTTTGTGGTTCAGATATTTTCCCTCTACCTTGTTGTGCTGTATTTGACCATCGTGTGCGGTCTGTTACACCATAATGACGTGATCCACCAGGAATTTGCGAAGCTTGCCAGGAGACGTTTGCCGGGTCACCGCCAGCGTAATAACCTGCAATCATAGTAGTGGTTGGTCAAATCGCGGCAAACGCATTTCGTGCTAGCACGGCAACTGCAGTTGCCCTTATGTGGCAAATGCATTTTTGCTTGCATGGCAACTGAAGTTGCATCGGTAGGGCAATCGCAGTTTGTTATTAGATGGCAATTGCAGTTGTCATGAAATGGCAACTGCAGCTTTTCCTACATGGCAACTGCAGGTGTGCAGAGATGGCAAATGTTGTGTTTAATACATGGCAACCGTAGAAGACCAGTCATGGCAATTTTTGTAGTTGTCAACTACGCTCCTTGTGCTGACTGAGCATCCGCATCTTCACTATGTTTATGGACTCACCTGTGTACGACGTCGATGGCAGGTACATGGGTGCTGTCCGATTCCACATGCTGCACGAAGGCTCTGCATTTTACACCCGTGATAACTCGTGAGTCCTTTTGCCATCTTTTTTTCATGTTCATTTTTCATGTCCACAGCATTATGTGCTCTTTTTTCGTTTTTGCATTACCTTGATTAGCCATACTAACTAGTTGGAGTTGGCTGCCCGTACATTTGTCAGCGTTAGCGCCTTGTGAGTGCACTTGCCACGGGGCCCCCCTAAGAGTGTTCTGGTCATAAGAACCTGCAAGACAAATGACAGTGCACGACATAAGTAGAATGTCATGTCCATCGTCGCGAAGATGGCAAATGTTTCTCTTCATTTTTTAGCACGCATCGTACCTACGCCTGCATACTGTTCTAGTAGCGGCAGCAACGGCCCTGCAGAGATGAGCTGACTGTACTCTGATGCATCGAAAGGTGGCGGCGTTTCTGGCCTTTGAGAACCCCAATCATCTGCACCATCTTCGTGATTCATTCTTTTCCGTGTCTCGCTTCTGTTCTGATGTGCTCTCAATCACTGGATGAACAAGAAGGCATCAACAATCCAAATTTTTTTTATCATTGTGCTGCTTGCATGTAGAAGTTAACACGTCAGTGCTATCACATTTTCATGCGTTGGCAACCAACATATCATGGCTAGTAGGACATGCACATCCACTATCCTTTTTTAAAATCTGGTGCTAGCTATCCGTTTGATTTGATGGCATCAGGCTCTACAATAGGATGGCAAGCAATAAGTTGACATGGTGGCAGTTGACGACAATGACAGGTGGCAACTGACGTTATACACCAATGGCAATTAATTTTCACACCCCCCATTATTCCAAATTTATCAATTCTCTCTCCCTTTTTATGGATTCCTGCACATCCATTTATTCACCAACTAGGAGCATCAACCTACTGAGAACTCACGGTTATCTCTAGCGTACTACATGGCAGATCTAGTGTATTCTGCTTGGCAACTGTGAAGTCACACAACGTATGTAGTGTTTTAACCCTGTAGGATGGATCTAGTTGCCAACTTTGTCGGTAATTTTGCAATTTTCTGCCCAGAAGGAGGATGAGAAACAGTAGGGAGATCGGGAGATTCACCTGCTTTTAGCTGGTCGGCTCTGGAGGGCGTTGTTGGAGTGGGGGTTGGGGGGTGGGGGGAGATAAGGGGTGTGGTTTGCGGTGGGAGCACCCTACAGATCCTCCCTGGTTGCCATGGCAACCAGAGATGGCCGGCGACGGAGGTCGGGGTTCGACAGGCGAGGGGCGAGGGCGCAGACGAGAGAGGGGACGGATTGGAGGCCGGGAACGGCTGGGTCGTGCGGGCAGCGGCTCGTCTGGCCCGGACGAGGCAGTGCGGGCGGGGTTGCCACGCACCGGACGTGCGGGCGCGCTTTTGTGCGCGCGGACGGGGTCGTGCGGGGCGGTTCCCGTCCATGCCACACGATGCGTGCGGGCGGGTCGCCCTCCACGCCACACGTGTGGCAGTTATCACCTCCCAAAAATATTTGGACAGCATACATTTTTCCTAAATGGCAGAATTGAGCATTTATTTCTTTCCAATATTGGAGACCCTCGCAATGTTATTATCCAAGAGCCTTGACCCTTGCAAAATCCCGTAGTAAATGGAGTGACAGCAGATGGTACCAATGCATACATTCATTGCGTCCAGCTAAATCCACCACCGGTGCATCCTCCCCTCCCTGTGCTACAAAACCCCAATCCGCCGCCGGCGCTTCCCCAGCCGGCATGGCGACGGGCGAGGAGGCGAGGGAGCGCGGCGCGGAGTCGGCGGAGATGGTGCCGTCGTGGCGCGAGCAGCTGACGGTCCGGGCCTTCGTGGTGAGCGCGCTCCTGGCCGTGCTCTTCAGCGTCATCGTCATGAAGCTGAGCCTCACGGCGGGGATCATCCCCTCGCTCAACATCTCCGCGGGGCTGCTTGGCTTCTTCTTCGCCCGTCTCTGGGCGGCCGCCGAGGCCAGGCTGGGCCTGCCCCGCCGCCCCTTCACGCGGCAGGAGAACACCGTCATCCAGACCTGCGTCGTCGCCGCCTACGGCATCGCCTTCAGCGGTAAGCGCGCGCGGCCGTTTTCTTTGCCGACTGTTTTCAATTACCCGTTCCTCTCCGTTTCGTGTGCTCTGCTGACCGGTGCGCAAGAGGCGCGCGCGTGCAGGTGGATTCGGCTCCTACATGTTTGCCATGAGCAGCAGGATCGCCGGCCAGGCGACGGAGGCGAATGACGCCATGAACGTCAAGGACCCCAGCTTGGGGTGGATGATCGGGTTCCTCTTCCTCGTTTGCTTCGTCGGCCTCTTCGCTCTGGTGCCCCTGAGAAAGGTAAATCAAATCAGGGGCTCTCCGCTAATTTGTGCCATTAATTCTCCATAAGGGAAGGTGTAAATCTGAATGGATTGCGTTGCGCGTGCAGGTCATGATCATCGACTACGGGCTGAGCTATCCGAGCGGCACCGCGACGGCGACCCTCATCAACGGATTCCACACTCCTCAGGGCGCCAAGGACGCAAAGTGCGTGCAGTCAGTGCGATCTTTGTTCTGTACATTTCGACTGACATAGAGATAGTGTAGGACATTGTATTGTATTGTTGTACCACTGGATCAGAAATTTCTTGTGTTGCTTTGTTCCAGGGAGCAGGTGAAGACTCTTGGCAGGTACTCCCTCTTCAGCTTCCTCTGGGGCTTCTTCAAGTGGTTCTACACCGCCGGCGACGACTGCGGCTTCGAGAGCTTCCCCTCGCTGGGCCTCGAGGCGTACGAGAGGAAGTTCTACTTCAGCTTCTCTCCGATCTACGTCGGGGTCGGGATGATCTGCCCCTACATCATAAACGTCTCCATTCTCCTCGGCGGCATCCTTTCGTGGGGACTGATGTGGCCCCTGATAGAGAAGAAGAAGGGGAGCTGGTACCCGGCCACCGCCAAGGGCTCCGACCTCCATGGGCTGCAAGGCTACAAGGTCTTCATATCCATCGCCATGATTCTTGGTGACGGCTTCTACAACTTCGTCAAAGTCAGCCTGAGGATGTCCACGGCATTCATGGCAGCAGCCAGGAGGAAGAGCACACTCCCGGTGTCCGGTTCCGGTGATGGCCCGGCGAGGTCCCTGGACGACGATGACTTGCGTCGCACCGAGTACTTCCTCAGGGACCAGATCCCGATGGGCGTGGCGCTGGCTGGGTACGTCGCCGTGGCAGCCGTCTCCGTCGGCGTCGTCCCCAAGATATTCCCGCAGCTGAAATGGTACTACATCCTGGCCGTCTACGGCATGGCGCCGGTGCTGGCCTTCTGCAACGCCTACGGGATGGGCCTCACCGACTGGTCCCTCGCCACGACCTACGGGAAGCTCGGCATCTTCGTCTTCGGCGCGTGGGCCGGCGCCTCGCACGGCGGCGTCATCGCGGGGCTGGCCGCGTGCGGCGTCATGATGACCATCGTCGCCACCGCCGCCGACCTCATGCAGGACTTCAAGACCGGGTACATGACCCTGGCGTCGCCGAGGTCCATGTTCATCAGCCAGGTCATAGGCACGGCCATGGGCTGCGTCATCGGGCCCTGCGTCTTCTGGCTCTTCTACAGGGCGTTCGACAACGTCGGGCTGAGCGGCAGCGACTACCCGGCGCCCTACGCCGTCGTGTACCGCAACATGGCCATCTTTGGCGTCCAGGGCTTCTCCTCCCTGCCCAAGCACTGCCTCACCCTGTGCTGCGTGGTGTTCGCCGCGGCGGTCGTCATCAACCTTGCGCGAGACCTGGCGCCAGAGAAGGTGTCGAGGTTCATGCCCGTCCCCATGGCCATGGCGATACCGTTCTACCTCGGGTCGTACTTCGCGATCGACATGTGCGTCGGCAGCGCGATACTGTTCGTGTGGGAGAGGGTGGATAAGGCCGGGGCGGACATGTTCGCGCGCTCGGTTGCTTCGGGCTTGATCTGTGGCGAGGGGATCTGGAGCATGCCGCAGTCGGTGCTGGCTCTGGCCAAGGTGCAGCCTCCGATCTGCATGAAGTTCCTGTCCAGATCCACGAATGCTAGAGTGGATGCCTTCATCCAAACCCTCTCGTCCAAGACATAGCATCCATGCATTCTCGTTTACCCAACTAGTAGTACTACTCAGCTTCGTGATCGTGCAACATTATATCGCTTTAATTGATTTAGTTTGTGCTGCTGGTTTGTCTGCGATTTTTTATAGAAGCTTCATCTAAATGGCAAGATCCAATGTCCTGAATTCATATATCTTGGTATGTCCAACTGACTGTCCCTAATGTTTGCTGATCTTCCATGAAGTATTTGGTATATCTACACAAAATAATTGATGACTAACCAACTCGTCGATAACAACTAGCTTACCTACATTGTTGCTCTCTAAAATTTAGCTCCGCTCTAAAAAACACAAGTTAGATGGGGTAGCTCCATAATATTCTGCTCCAAAGAAAATTAGAATGTGAGATACAACTCTCTGTTTTTCGTTAAGGTGCTCCAGAAACTCTAGTTAAATAGTCCTTATGGAGTTGAAGAGAAATTACCCATCATTACCACCGGTAAATGAATACCCTTTCTTTGTTTTCCCACATAATCCAACCAAATAGACCTTTCTCACAAAAAAAATCATTGTTGAAGCTGAAGTTAGCTGAAAGCTAAACATGATAAACTGTTATTTGCTGGAGCTGCAACTCCTGAGTGAAATTGCTTTAAAATGGATTTGATAGTGTGAAAGCTGATTTTGGTGTAGCGGAGTAGTCCCAAACAGGGCTTAAATGTTTTTTTTTCTAATTATACAATCTCATTGGAAAACAAGAGTTATTTCTTGGCCTCTTTGGTCACACGAATTTTAGTGCAGCATGCTAGACGGTTTTTGAAATTATTTAGGAATTCCATTAACTCCTTGTATAATACTTCCTCTGTTTCTTTATATAAGGTGTATTTGTTTTTTATAATATTTTTTAATATAAGGTGTATTTCTTCTAATTTCTCATAATTTTATTTTTAGCCCTTTAAAAAAAGGATAGTATCTCTCCCCTAATTGCATGTATATCTCCTTGTAAAAAAGAAAAGGAAAGTATCTCTCTTGATTACGTATATTTCTTTCTTTCTTAGGCTAAATGATTTACTTGCCGATAATAAACTAATTAGCCAAGGGTAATTTCGTTCTAGATTGTCTATAATTATGTGTCTTAGTCATCATGCCGAAAATAATACTACTTACATGACAAAATGGAGGGAGTAACTAGTCTAAGCTTTTTCTTTGCCTAAATTCTAAAAAGTGCTTACGGACTAATTAGAAGAAACGAGCGGCCGGTCTTACACACGCATGCATGTAGTTTTATAGTCTAAATTTCGTCTTTATTCGTGACGTGGCATGTACTACTAGGATGGTCATATGGGCAAGACACCGCATTATTGCATGGATGCGCATGTCCATTTATCCGGGTTTTCAAAATTTTAAAAAGTCATATCTTTTAAACCGTGCTTTGGAATTTAGATCCGTTTTCACTATTGAAATCCTCTCGACGAGATCTTTGAAACTAGATCCCGCATGGGTATGTTTTGACGAAATTTTTTTGATACCAACTTTGACGCTATATTGTGCAACTCTATTACCACATGGTGCAACTTTAGTACCGAATTGTGCAACTTTTTTGAAAACCAAGTTTGCAGCTGCATGATCCAATTCTTTTGATATTGCAACAAAGAAACCATGACAACCAACTTTTTATGCCGTGCAACTAGTCTACTACCTCGGCCAACTATGTAGTGGTCGATATGTAACCCTTCCCCACTTTCCCTACCAATGGTTTGTGCAACTTAGTCTGTTGTTTACGCCAACTGCCTATTAGTCAATGTGCAACTCCTTCCCCTACCAACTTGTGGATACGTATTAGTTTTAGTTGGCGGGAGCAATAGACGGAGTTGCACATAGTTTGCTAGGCAGTTGGCCGGGGCAACACACGAAGTTGCACATCCACGAGTGATAGAAGAGAAAGTTGCACACATTGTTAGATAGTTGGCCATCGTAGCATATGAAGTTGCACATCTACTGCTAGGCAGTTGGCCGATGCAGTAAATAGTGAAAGCACATCCACGGATAGGAGAAAAGTTGCACGTCAACTACTAGACAGTTGGCCTCGACAAGAGACGAAGTTGCACATCTCACTCCAAGTGGGTACTTTTGGGGGTGGAGGCGCCATTAGTAAAAACTGCACGTCCACATGGTAGGTGCGAAGTTGCACATCCATTATGGTTAGTTGCACATTGACTGCTAGATGGTTGCACAAAATATGTACTAAAATTGCACAAAAAATATTTCATAGAAACATACCCATGCGGGATCTAGTTTCGAAGAGCACGTCGCAAGGATTTCAAAGGTGAAAACGGATCTTAATTCGGATTCATGGTTTAAAAGTTATGGCTTTTCAAAAATTCATAAATCATGAATTAAATGCTAGAAAGTCATCCACCCACGCCATGCAGGAAAAAGCCAACAACCGAATACATGCATGTGGATCATTTAATGCCCTGTTAATGGGTTGTTTTTGTTTAGTCATTTGAGACAATAAAATCTTTTCTAATCAGATGGAGGAGACAAATACTTGCCAAAAAAGATCAAAGTTTTTTTTATTTTTGCCGGCTACTCTGGAACGTCAGGGAGCAGTCGGCCGCTGTGTAGACGCGTCCTTTTCTTTGAGATGTAGACCTCAAAACAAACATACTAAATATTCAAGTCCGATGGTAGTTATACTATTCCATTTCGTGTTTAAAAAATACTTTTCCATTTTGTCCAAAAAAATCAAAGGCAATTCTTTAAAATTAAATATAGTTTTTAAATATAAAAAGAAAACATGGTGTTCTCTTAAAAAAATGCATGCACATATATACCTAATAGATTCATCTCTACTATCTTATTTACCTTGACAATGCAGTCTATCCACATCATCAAGTAGGCCCACCATCTAAAAACGCTGTCCAACTAAGGCTGGTCATAGTGGGGAGTAACTTATAGGGTGTGTCTAGGATACATCTAGATGTGCTCTAGTTATTGCACATCTAAATGAGTGAATCAAGCATAAAGAGAAAAAAAAAGAAAAAAAATATTCACACGAATCTTAATGTAAGATCAATGACATATGAGTGAATCAAGCATATGACACTAGTGTCGTGCATATGACACTAGTCTAAATTACTACCTCCATAATGCAAAGTATCTTAGTAGTAGTGTCATAGATTGTTTCATTTATTGCCTTATAGACTCATTTTACCTAGGGAAACGCTACGTTACAGTAACATATTATGTTACTCCAAACACCTCTCTCCTTATTAAATACTTGCCACATAAGCAAAATTATCCTGGGGTGTGTTAAGTTACTACCTAAGTTACCCCCACTATGGCTAGCCTAACTCTTCGTCCACATGCTATCACCTGCCATAAATAACCATTAATTATTTTTTTCATACACTCTCAAGCACTTTACTACCTCTCCCTCAGTTTATAGGGTGTGCGCGTGCCCTTAGGTCGTCAATTTGACCAACCTAATACAAGTCATATATTATAAAAAATATACCAATATAAACTTCAGATGTTCTATTTTCAAACCGTATAATTTTTGTGTTATATAGTTTATATTAAAGTGATAACATTGACAACCTAAATATATGCGTAGGACTTGTAAACCGAAACGGAGGTTGTATCTTAAGTTTCTTTTAAGTACTACTCCCTCTGTTCCAAATTACTCGTCACAGAAATGGATGTATCTATAACTAAAATACATCTAGATACATCCATACTTGTGACAAGTAATTCGTACGGAGGGAGTATTTGTATATGTCTTGAAGTCATCTGATTCACTCCAAAAATCCAACAACCATTTGGTTATACTTGTGACATCAAGTCTGACGAGAGTAATATTCTACAACTAATAACTCATTTATTTTGAGACCAACCCACTTCCTATCTAGGATTTTATTTACAAGGTCAGCAATACCCCCTGTGAATACTCCGCCAGTATGAAAAGTTCTTAATATTAGTTGAGTCTCTGGCTCCCTAATTGATTGACACCACTTAATCTTAATTTATTGTATCTTCCCGGAGTTTTCTCTCCGGAATTTATCTTTTATTATTTCAGTATATTACTTTATTTATACCTTTAATTGATGCGATCGTCTGATTCCGAAAGCCAAACGATCGTTTTTTCTGATTCCCATTCTCTTGCGCTTCCTGTCCATCTCTTTTGCTCCTCACATGCTATAAAATTCTTTTTTTTTTTGCGGGTGACATGCTACAAAATTCTTAACTGCCCCATCTCTGTTGTTCATGCCACGCTACAGTCAGAATACTTGTAGATTTAGCTGTTGCATGCGGTTGACTCCTTTTGACATTTTCTTGTGCTGCTCACTCCTCGTGCCCAGCTCTTTAGAGCAAGTGTAGTAGAGTCCTTACATCCTCAAACCCCTAAAAATAACTGCTTTTTTTTACAGTTTTTATCGAAAAAAAGCCGTAGACTAGAACCTCTAAATCCTCAAATCCGTAAAAGAAATTAGAGGTCCAACTCTCAAACTGTTTCCCAACCTGTAGAAGTGAGGGTTGGGAGGAAAAACTCCCCCAACCCGCACTCCTCTTTCCTCTCGCGCGGGAGGGAAAATTCATCCCCGCCTCCCCGGCTCCTCCCGCCGTCTCGCCCCGCGCCGGCCATGGAGGCCTCCGCCGCCGCCGCGCCCTCGCCCGCCGCCACGCCCGCCCCGCCCGACTCGGGCCCCGCCCCCGCCCCCGCACCCGCACCCGCCCGTGGCCGACGTGGTGGCGGCGACCCACGTCGGGGCCAAGCGGCGGCGGGCGGGCCTCGCACCGCCTCCCCGGCTCCCGCCCCGGCCCCCGTCCCCGCCCCGGCGCCTGCCCCCAAGAAGAGTCGGTCGAAGGCGGCCTCCCGTGGGCCGCGAGGGGCTTCCTCCAAGGTCGTCGGCTCGTCCCCGGCCGTGAAAAAGCCGCGGAAGAAGCCCGCAGCCCCGCCCGCCACTGTCGCCGAACCTCCTCCCGCCGCGCACGAGGTGTTCGAGGAAATGGCAACCCCATCCTCGTTCATGGACCTCCTCCAAGACGCGGAGGTGGACCTCGGGGCTCCGCCTCTAAAACCCTTTACGGTTGGTGACGACTTGGAGGAAGATGAGGAGGATGAAGGGGGTGACGAGGAGGAGGTGGCCAAGATAGGGGAGGAGACATTCACCGCCGCTTCCCGCCCACACGCGCGGTCGACAAACTACACAGAGGCGGAAGATATCCTCTTGGTTCGTGCTTGGGCAGCTGTGGGGATGGATGCAACCACCAACACCGATCAAACCGGTAAACGGTATTGGTAAAGGATCGAGGACAACTATTGTAGGATCAAGCCAAAGAATAGTGGGTTCATCTCTCGCACTTACCGGTCGCTTCAAGGCCGGTGGGAGTTGATGAAGCCCGCTTGTGCTCGTTGGAGTGCGGCCATGTCACATCACAACATGCCCTGCAAAAACAAGTTAGACGTCCTCTACTTTATTGTTGCAAGTTTTACGTGGCTGCTACGGGCTTAAGTAAGAACCAATCTCACCTACGCATCAAAACCACAACGATAGTTTGTCAAATAGACTCTGTTTTAACCTTCGCAAGGACCGGGCGTAGCCATACTTGGTTCAACTAAAGTTGGAGAGACAGTCGCCCACAAGCCATCTATGTGCAAAGCACGTCGAGGGAACCGGTCTCGCGTAAGCGTACGCGTAAGGTTGGTCCGGGTCATCTCGTCCAACAATACCGCCGAACCAAAGTATGACATGCTGGTAGGCAGTATGACTTGTATCGTCCACAACTCACTTGTGTTCTACTCGTGCATATAACATCAACATAAATAACCTAGGCTCGGATGCCACTGTTGGGTTTCGTAGTAATTTCAAAAAAAATTCCTACGCACACGCAAGATCATGTGATGCATAGCAACGAGGGGGAGAGTGTTGTCTACGTACCCAACGCAGACCGACTGCGGAAGCGATGACACATCGTAGAGGAAGTAGTCGTACGTCTTCACGATCCAACCGATCAAGCACCGAAACTACGGCACCTCCGAGTTCGAGCACACGTTCAGCTCGATGACGATCCCCGTACTCCGATCCAGCAAAGTGTCGGGGAAGAGTTTCGTCAGCACGACGGCGTGGTGACGATCTTGATGAACTACAGCAGCAGGGCATCGCCTAAACTCCGCTACAGTATTATCGAGGAATATGGTGGCAGGGGGCACCGCACACGGCTAAGGAATAGATCACGTGGATCAACTTGTGTGTCTAGAGGTGCCCCCTGCCTCCGTATATAAAGGAGTAGAGGGGGGAGGCTGGCCGGCCAAGCTTGGTGCGCCAGGAGAGTCCTACTCCCTCTGGGAGTAGGATTCCCCCCCCCCCCCCCAATCCTAGTTGGAATAGGATTCGCGGAGGGGGAAAAGAGGAGGAGGGGGCCGGCCACCTCTCCTAGTCCTAATAGGACTAGGGGAAGGGGGGAGGCGCGCAGCCCATCTAGGGCATCCCCTTCTCTTTTCCACTAAGGCCCACTATGGCCCATATAGCTCCCGGGGGGTTCCAGTAACCCTCCCGGTACTCCGGTAAAATCCCGGTTTCACCCGGAACACTTCCAATATCCAAATATAGGCTTCCAATATATCAATCTTTACGTCTCGACCATTTCGAGACTCCTCGTCATGTCCGTGATCACATCCGGGACTCCGAACAACCTTCGGTACATCAAAATGCATAAACTCATAATATAACTGTCATCGTAACCTTAAGCGTGCGGACCCTACGGGTTCGAGAACAATGTAGACATGACCGAGACACGTCTCCGGTCAATAACCAATAGCGGGACCTGGATGTCCATATTGACTCCTACATATTCTACGAAGATCTTTATCGGTCAGACCGCATAACAACATACGTTGTTCCCTTTGTCATCGGTATGTTACTTGCCCGAGATTTGATCGTCGGTATCCAATACCTAGTTCAATCTCGTTACCGGCAAGTCTCTTTACTCGTTCTGTAATACATCATCTCACAACTAACATATTAGTTGTAATGCTTGCAAGGCTTATGTGATGTGTATTACCGAGAGGGCCCAGAGATACCTCTCCGACAATCGGAGTGACAAATCCTAATCTCGAAATACGCCAACCCAACATCTACCTTTGGAGACACCTGTAATGCTCCTTTATAATCACCCAGTTACGTTGTGACGTTTGGTAGCACCCAAAGTGTTCCTCCGGTAAACGGGAGTTGCATAATCTCATAGTCATAGGAACATGTATAAGTCATGAAGAAAGCAATAGCAACATACTAAACGATCGGGTGCTAAGCTAATGGAATGGGTCATGTCAATCAGATCATTCAACTAATGATGTGACCTCGTTAATCAAATAACAACTCATTGTTCATGGTCAGGAAACATAACCATCTTTGATTAACGAGCTAGTCAAGTAGAGGCATACTAGTGACACTTTGTTTGTCTATGTATTCACACATGTATTATGTTTCCGGTTAATACAATTCTAGCATGAATAATAAACATTTATCATGATTATAAGGAAATAAATAATAACTTTATTATTGCCTCTAGGGCATATTTCCTTCAGTCTCCCACTTGCACTAGAGTCAATAATCTAGATTACACTGTAATGATTCTAACACCCATGGAGCCTTGGTGCTGATCATGTTTTGCTCGTGGAAGAGGCTTAGTCAACGGGTCTGCAACATTCAGATCCGTATGTATCTTGCAAATCTCTATGTCTCCCACCTGGACTAGATCCCGGATGGAGTTGAAGCGTCTCTTGATGTGTTTGGTATTTTTGTGAAATCTGGATTCCTTTGCCAAGGCAATTGCACCAGTATTGTCACAAAAGATTTTCATTGGACCCGATGCATTAGGTATAACACCTAGATCGGATATAAACTCCTTCATCCAGACTCCTTCGTTCGCTGCTTCCGAAGCAGCTATGTACTCCGCTTCACATGTAGATCCCGCTACGACGCTTTGTTTAGAACTGCACCAACTGACAGCTCCACCGTTTAATGTAAACACGTATCCGGTTTGCGATTTAGAATCGTCCGGATCAGTGTCAAAGCTTGCATCAACGTAACCTTTTACGGTGAGCTCTTTGTCACCTCCATATACGAGAAACATATCCTTAGTCCTTTTCAGGTATTTCAGGATGTTCTTGACCGCTGTCCAGTGATCCACTCCTGGATTACTTTGGTACCTCCCTGCTAAACTTATAGCAAGGCACACATCAGGTCTGGTACACAGCATTGCATACATGATAGATCCTATGGCTGATGCATAGGGAACATCTTTCATATTCTCTCTACCTTCTGCAGTGGTCGGGCATTGAGTCTTACTCAACTTCACACCTTGTAACACAGGCAAGAACCCTTTCTTTGCTTGATCCATTTTGAACTTCTTCAAAATTTTGTCAAGGTATGTGCTTTGTGAAAGTCCAATTAAGCGTCTTGATCTATCTCTATAGATCTTAATGCCTAATATGTAAGCAGCTTCACCGAGGTCTTTCATTGAAAAACTTTTATTCAAGTATCCCTTTATGCTATCCAGAAATTCTATATCATTTCCAATCAGCAATATGTCATCCACATATAATATCAGAAATGCTACAGAGCTCCCACTCACTTTCTTGTAAATACAGGCTTCTCCGAAAGTCTGTATAAAACCAAATGCTTTGATCACACTATTAAAACGTTTATTCCAACTCCGAGAGGCTTGCACCAGTCCATAAATGGATCGCTGGAGCTTGCACACTTTGTTAGCTCCCTTTGGATCGACAATACCTTCCGGTTGCATCATATACAACTCTTCTTCTAGAAATCCATTCAGGAATGTAGTTTTGACATCCATCTGCCAAATTTCATAATCATAAAATGCGGCAATCGCTAACATGATTCGGACGGACTTAAGCATCGCTACGGGTGAGAAGGTCTCATCGTAGTCAATCCCTTGAACTTGCCGAAAACCTTTTGCGACAAGTCGAGCTTTGTAGACAGTAACATTACCATCAGCGTCAGTCTTCTTCTTAAAGATCCATTTATTTTCAATTGCTTGCCGATCATCGGGCAAGTCAACCAAAGTCCATACTTTGTTCTCATACATGGATCCCATCTCAGATTTCATGGCTTCAAGCCACTTTGCGGAATCTGGGCTCACCATCGCTTCTTCATAGTTCGTAGGTTCATCATGATCTAGTAGCATGACTTGCAGAACAGGATTACCGTACCACTCTGGCGCGGATCTTACTCTGGTTGATCTACGAGGTTCAGTAGTTTCTTGATCTGAAGTTTCATGATCATTATCATTGGCTTCCTCACTAACTGGTGTAGGTGTCACTGAAACAGTTTTCTGTGATGAACTACTTTCCAGTAAGGGAGCAGGTACAGTTACCTCGTCAAGTTCTACTTTTCTCCCACTCACTTCTTTCGAGAGAAACTCCTTCTCTAGAAAGGATCCATTCTTAGCAACGAATGTCTTGCCTTCGGATATGTGATAGAAGGTGTACCCAACAGTTTCCTTTGGGTATCCTATGAAGACACACTTCTCCGATTTGGGTTCGAGCTTATCAGGTTGAAGCTTTTTCACATAAGTATCGCAGCCCCAAACTTTAAGAAACGACAACTTTGGTTTCTTGCCAAACCATAGTTCATAAGGCGTCGTCTCAACGGATTTTGATGGTGCCCTATTTAACGTGAATGCGGCCGTCTCTAAAGCATAACCCCAAAATGATAGCGGTAAATCAGTAAGAGACATCATAGATCGCACCATATCTAGTAAAGTACGATTACGACGTTCGGACACACCATTACGCTGTGGTGTTCCGGGTGGCGTGAGTTGCGAAACTATTCCACAGTTTTTCAAATGTACACCAAACTCGTAACTCAAATATTCTCCTCCACGATCAGATCGTAGAAACTTTATTTTCTTGTTACGATGATTTTCAACTTCACTCTGAAATTCTTTGAACTTTTCAAAAGTTTCAGATTTATGTTTCATTAAGTAGATATACCCATATCTGCTTAAATCATCTGTGAAGGTGAGAAAATAACGATATCCGCCACGAGCCTCAATATTCATCGGACCACATACATCGGTATGTATGATTTCCGACAAATCTGTTGCTCTCTCCATAGTATCGGAGAACGGTGTTTTAGTCATCTTGCCCATGAGGCACGGTTCGCAAGTACCAAGTGATTCATAATCAAGTGGTTCCAAAAGTCCATCAGTATGGAGTTTCTTCATGCGCTTTATACCGATATGACCTAAACGACAGTGCCACAAATAAGTTGCACTTTCATTATCAACTCTGCATCTTTTGGCTTCAACATTATGAATATGTGTATTACTACTATCGAGATTCAACAAGAATAGACCACTCTTCAAGGGTGCATGACCATAAAAGATATTACTCATATAAATAGAACAACCATTATTCTCTGATTTAAATGAATAACCGTCTCGCATTAAACAAGATCCAGATATAATGTTCATGCTCAACGCTGGCACCAAATAACAATTATTTAGGTCTAATATTAATCCTGAAGGTAGATGTAGAGGTAGCGTGCCGACCGCGATCACATCGACTTTGGAACCGTTTCCCACGCGCATCGTCACCTCGTCCTTTGCCAGTGCCCGCTTATTCTGTAGTCCCTGTTTCGAGTTGCAAATATTAGCAACAGAACCAGTATCAAATACCCAGGTGCTACTGCGAGCTCTAGTAAGGTACACATCAATAACATGTATATCACATATACCTTTGTTCACCTTGCCATCCTTCTTATCCGCCAAATACTTGGGGCAGTTCCGCTTCCAGTGACCAGTCTGCTTGCAGTAGAAGCACTCAGTTTCAGGCTTAGGTCCAGACTTGGGTTTCTTCTCTTGAGTAGCAACTTGCTTGCCGTTCTTTTTGAAGTTCCCCTTCTTCTTCCCTTTGCCCTTTTTCTTGAAACTAGTGGTCTTGTTAACCATCAACACTTGATGCTCCTTCTTGATTTCTACCTCCGCAGCTTTCAGCATTGCGAAGAGCTCGGGAATAGTCTTGTTCATCCCTTGCATATTATAGTTCATCACGAAGCTCTTGTAGCTCGGTGGCAGTGATTGGAGAATTCTGTCAATGACGCAATCATCCGGAAGATTAACTCCCAATTGAATCAAGTGATTATTATACCCAGACATTTTGAGTATATGCTCACTAACAGAACTATTCTCCTCCATCTTGCAGCTATAGAACTTATTGGAGACTTCATATCTCTCAATTCGGGCATTTGCTTAAAATATTAACTTCAACTCCTGAAACATCTCATATGCTCCATGACGTTCAAAACGCCGTTGAAGTCCCGATTCTAAGCCGTAAAGCATGGCACACTGAACTATCGAGTAGTCATCAGCTTTGCTCTGCCAGACGTTCATAACATCTGGTGTTGCTCCAGCAGCAGGCCTGGCACCCAGCGGTGCTTCCAGGACGTAATTCTTCTGTGCAGCAATGAGGATAATCCTCAAGTTACGGACCCAGTCCGTGTAATTGCTACCATCATCTTTCAACTTTGCTTTCTCAAGGAACGCATTAAAATTCAACGGAACAACAGCACGAGCCATCTATCTACAATCAACATAAACAAGCAAGATACTATCAGGGACTAAGTTCATGATAAATTTAAGTTCAATTAATCATATTACTAAAGAACCCTCTAATCTTCTAAGTGATTACGTGATCCAAATCAACTAAACCATAACCGATCATCACGTGAGATGGAGTAGTTTTCAATGGTGAACATCGTTTATGTTGATCATATCTACTATATGATTCACGCTCGACCTTTCGGTCTCCGTGTTCCGAGGCCATATCTGTATATGCTAGGCTCGTCAAGTTTAACCTGAGTATTCTGCGTGTGCAAAACTGGCTTGCACCCGTTGTAGATGGACGTAGAGCTTATCACACCCGATCATCACGTGGTGTCTGGGCACGACGAACTTTGGCAACGGTGCATACTCAGGGAGAACACTTCTTGGTAATTTAGTGAGAGATCATCTTATAATGCTACCGTCAATCAAAGCAAGATAAGATGCATAAAAAGATAAAACATCACATGCAATCAATATAAGTGATATGATATGGCCATCATTGTCTTGTGCTTGTGATCTCCATCTCCGAAGCATCGTCATGATCACCATCGTCACCGGCGCGACACCTTGATCTCCATCGTAGCATCGTTGTCGTCTCGCCAATCTTATGCTTCCACGACTATCACTACCGTTTAGTAATAAAGTAAAGCATTACATCGCGATTGCATTGCATACAATAAAGCGACAACCATATGGCTCCTGCCAGTTGCCGATAACTTGGTTACAAAACATGATCATCTCATACAATAAAATTCAGCATCATGCCTTGACCATATCACATCACAACATGCCCTGCAAAAACAAGTTAGACGTCCTCTACTTTGTTGTTGCAAGTTTTACGTGGCTGCTACGGGCTTAAGTAAGAACCAATCTCACCTACGCATCAAAACCACAACGATAGTTTGTCAAATAGACTCCGTTTTAACCTTCGCAAGGACCGGGCGTAGCCATACTTGGTTCAACTAAAGTTGGAGAGATAGTCGCCCGCAAGCCATCTATGTGCAAAGCACGTCGAGGGAACCGGTCTCGCGTAAGCGTACGCGTAAGGTTGGTCCGGGTCGTCTCGTCCAACAATACCGCCGAACCAAAGTATGACATGCTGGTAGGCAGTATGACTTGTATCGTCCACAACTCACTTGTGTTCTACTCGTGCATATAACATCAACATAAATAACCTAGGCTCGGATGCCACTGTTGGGTTTCGTAGTAATTTCAAAAAAATTTCCTACGCACACGCAAGATCATGTGATGCATAGCAACGAGGGGGAGAGTGTTGTCTACGTACCCAACGCAGACCGACTGCGGAAGCGATGACACATCGTAGAGGAAGTAGTCGTACGTCTTCACGATCCAACCGATCAAGCACCGAAACTACGGCACCTCCGAGTTCGAGCACACGTTCAGCTCGATGACGATCCCCGGACTCCGATCCAGCAAAGTGTCGGGGAAGAGTTTCATCAGCACGACGGCGTGGTGACGATCTTGATGAACTACAGCAGCACGGCTTCGCCTAAACTCCGCTACAGTATTATCGAGGAATATGGTGGCAGGGGGCACCGCACACGGCTAAGGAATAGATCACGTGGATCAACTTGTGTGTCTAGAGGTGCCCCTGCCTCCGTATATAAAGGAGTAGAGGGGGGGAGGCTGGCCGGCCAAGCTTGGTGCTCCAGGAGAGTCCTACTCCCTCTGGGAGTAGGATTCCCCCCCCCCCAATCCTAGTTGGAATAGGATTCGCGGAGGGGGAAAAGAGGAGGAGGGGGCCGGCCACCTCTCCTAGTCCTAATAGGACTAGGGGAAGGGGGGAGGCGCGCAGCCCATCTAGGGCAGCCCCTTCTCTTTTCCACTAAGGCCCACTATGGCCCATATAGCTCCCGGGGGGTTCCGGTAACCCTCCCGGTACTCCGGTAAAATCCCGATTTCACCCGGAACACTTCCGATATCCAAATATAGGCTTCCAATATATCAATCTTTACGTCTCGACCATTTCGAGACTCCTCGTCATGTCCGTGATCACATCCGGGACTCCGAACAACCTTCGGTACATCAAAATGCATAAACTCATAATATAACTGTCATCGTAACCTTAAGCGTGCGGACCCTACGGGTTCGAGAACAATGTAGACATGACCGAGACACGTCTCCGGTCAATAACCAATAGCGGGACCTGGATGTCCATATTGACTCCTACATATTCTATGAAGATCTTTATCGGTCAGACCGCATAACAACATACGTTGTTCCCTTTGTCATCGGTATGTTACTTGCCCGAGATTTGATCGTCGGTATCCAATACCTAGTTCAATCTCGTTACCAGCAAGTCTCTTTACTCGTTCTGTAATACATCATCTCACAACTAACATATTAGTTGTAATGCTTGCAAGGCTTATGTGATGTGTATTACCGAGAGGGCCCAGAGATACCTCTCCGACAATCGGAGTGACAAATCCTAATCTCGAAATACGCCAACCCAACATCTACCTTTGGAGACACCTGTAATGCTCCTTTATAATCACCCAGTTACGTTGTGACGTTTGGTAGCACCCAAAGTGTTCCTCCGGTAAACGGGAGTTGCATAATCTCATAGTCATAGGAACATGTATAAGTCATGAAGAAAGCAATAGCAACATACTAAACGATCGGGTGCTAAGCTAATGGAATGGGTCATGTCAATCAGATCATTCAACTAATGATGTGACCTCGTTAATCAAATAACAACTCATTGTTCATGGTCAGGAAACATAACCATCTTTGATTAACGAGCTAGTCAAGTAGAGGCATACTAGTGACACTTTGTTTGTCTATGTATTCACACATGTATTATGTTTCCGGTTAATACAATTCTAGCATGAATAATAAACATTTATCATGATTATAAGGAAATAAATAATAACTTTATTATTGCCTCTAGGGCATATTTCCTTCAGAGGGATCAAGAGACCGCACCCCAAGAAGTCGGCAATGCTTAGGATGGATGATAGTGAAGATGAGGAGGAGAGGAACTTGGGCAAGCCTGTGGGAACCAAGAAGGGCAAGCTAAGGGTGAAGATGGAAGGAGAGGCGTCAAGCCTAAGGGAGAAGATGGAGCACATGATGAAGGCAAGAGAGGAATTGACAACAAAGACATCGGAGACGAAGCTTCTTATCACCGAGAAGAAGAAAGAGGTCAAGCTTGCATAAGTTGAAGCAAAGCGTGAAGATGCAAAGCGCAAGGCCGACTTGGAGGAGAGGATGATCAAACTCAAAGAGGCAAAGGTATGGAAAGAACTCATGGTGGAAGAGAAGGAGCACATGAAGATGTCCAAGAGACATGGATGAAGACCAATTGCAATGGTGGAAGGACTACAAGAAGGACATCGCGAAGAGGAAGAGGATGTTCCGTGGTGCGTCCTCTATTTTTCGAGGTGACACTCCGATGAGTAGTTGTGGCGATGGCGGTGCGGACGACTCCACTAGCACCTATGGAGATGCTTGATGGAGCCCGCATGTGGTCTAGGAGATGGCGCCGAGGTGCAACTTTTTGGTGATGGTGCCGATGAGAGGGGGAAGATGATGATTTTGTGATGTAAACTATTAAACCATGCATCAATGATTGTCATTTGGTAGTTTGTTTAGAGGTTGATTGTGTTCTTATAGTCATAATTTGTGAGATGTCAAATGGTAGATTTAAATGTTGGGGTTGAGGTAAAGACTAGAACCCTCAAACCCAACCCTTAAAGCTGTTTTAAGGGTTGGGTTTGAGGGCTCTAGTCTTTGCCCCTGTTTTTCAACCCTTAAAAATGCTAAAAACTGGCACTTCTCAACCCTTAAAATTGCTTTAAGGGTTTGAGAGTTCTACTAGACATGCTCTTACGACGCTCATGACCCTCAACAACTGCGCGAGTGGACAGCCGGCTGACCGGCCTTGACTTTTTTTTTCATTTGGTCTACTACATAAGAAGATACAACAAGATAATAGTTTGTATATTTTATCCCACTTCATTCATCTTTATATGTTTTTTTTGCAAATGATCTTTGTATGTTGTTGACTACAAATAAAAATCAAACCATGTGATTGGATTTTTTTTCCGTCCAAATCAGTTTTTATGTATCATAAATAGAAAACCAAGTCATTTACGCTATTTTTAGTTGCAATATTCAGTCACATTTGTCGAAGGTTTATATATCCTATATTATAGAAAAATCGACCCAAATCAATTTAAAGGTGTGCTTTGTAGCCTTCTTTCTCATTCGTTAAGTTTGACGGCACGATCTTTTGTGGTTATTGTTTATATTAATACCAATTTTACTTGCATACTAGATGAACATTATGTGACTAATTCATGACTAGAAACTATAGTTTAACTGGTGGCATGTACATCTCTATTCCTATAAAAGACTCGATTGATGATGATGGTATGTCTGTCATCTGTCATTTCTGACCATTAGATCAGCATCTAACGACTGTGAGGTAAGTTGTGGCCTTTTTGTAACAATAGCCACTTCTTTTCTACAATTTACAGAAACCCCCTAGTATCTTGAAACCAACGACATCCCTCCCTCACCTCATCAAAACTGTCTGAAGAATATTTTTTTGAGTGAAACATAATATATTTTTAGTGATATATGTATATCAAAACTAGAGTGTTTTCTTTCAAGTTTGATATTACTTCGGATCTGTTGCAACGCACGGATACATTGCTAGTATTGTGAAACTTATATGTTGATAATAGCCCATGCTATAAACTATGAAATTTCATCTCTGTGCTATTTGTTTGTGCATGCTCTTATATATTATTCAGCAAAGGGAAAAAGGATACTGTCAAAGAGATGTATGGAGTGGCTAAACTCTCGGAACCAGAGAGACCTTGTATTACAATTACAACCTGAAGGCACACAACATACCCGAATTTCTAGCTAGCTGTCTAAAAAGCGGCAAAACCAAGCTAATCTTTCGACGGCAGAACTAAGAGTAAAAAGCGGCAAACCCCTGTATTAAATTCATTGATAACAGGAAATGAAGAACAAAGAAAAAAATGACATCAGAGTAGAAAAAAATGCAGCCAAGTAATTCTGGCAAGATAAAAGATACAAATACTTTAATGATCTAATATTTTAAAATAATTTCATGAAGGCATCATCATAAGAACTTCTAATCCTAGGATATTAGGCAACAACAATGTGTATGTGAAACAGAAAATGGTAAACTGCACCAAAAACTACCTGCAGCACAGTGCAACAATGTCCCAAATAATTTGTATTGACGCATACTTGAGAAGCATAGCTAGCCAACATACTATTATTAGAACACACACACAAAAAAAAGGCACCAGGACAAAGTTCCTGGCATTAGGAGAAAAAAGCTAGCAAAGAAATAGGTCGGCGAATGATAGAAGCAGTTACTAGAGGAGAGCCGCGTTTCGGTGCCCGGGTGCATCTGCACCCGCTCAAAAAAAAATTCATAAATCTTTTAGAAAAATTCAAAAAATTTCAAAAAAAATTAGGGTGGTAGACAATTTGATGCGTGAGGTACGCTCCAATTTTCAAAACATTTGAACTTCTGTGCAGCTCTCAGCAAAAAAGACAAATCAGACCAGAACAGTATATAAACAGTACACATTTTTACAGACCTCTGATTTGCCTTTTTTGCTGAGAGCTGCACAAAAGTCTAAATGTTTTGAAAATTGGAGCGTACCTCACGCATCAAATTGTCTACCACCCTAATTTTTTTTGGAATTTTTTGAATTTTTATAGTATTTATTTTGATTTTTTTGTGAGCGTAGGTGCAGATAAGCTCGGGCTCAGATTCGAATTTTCGTTACTAGAGCTGCTTGGTCGGTTCAGTTTAGCAAACGACTTGCTCTGTACTCCTTCCATGTCAAAATAAGAGCATTACTAGTAGAATCCTCAAACTCTCAAATTCTTAAAGCAGTTTTAAGGATTGAGAAGTGCCACTTTTTGACACTTTTAAGGGTTGAAAAACAGGGGCAAATACTAGAACCCTCAAATCCAATCCTTAAACTGCTTTAAGGATTAGATTTGAGGGTTCTAGTCTTTGCCTCGACCCCAACCTTTAAATCTATCATTTGACATCTCACAATTTATAGCAACAAGAACACAATCAACTTCCAAACAAACTATCAAATGACAATCATTGATGCATGGTTTAATAGTTTACATCACAAAATCATCATCTTCCTCCTCTCATCGGCACCATCATCAAAAAGCTGCACCTCGGCGCCATCTCCTAGACCACAAGCGGGCTCCATCAAGCATCTCCATCGGCACTGGTGGAGTTGTACACACCGCCATCACCACAACTACTTATCGGAGTGTCACCTCGAAAAGTAGAGGACGCAACACGGAACATCCTCTTCCTCTCCGTGATGTCCTTCTTGTAGTCCTTCCACCATTGCAATTGGTCTTCATCCATGTCCTTCTTGGACATCGTCATGTGCTCTTTCTCTTCCACCATGAGTTCGTTCCATACATTTGCCTCTTTGAGCTTGATCATCCTCTCCTCCAACTCGGCCTTGCGCTTTGCTTCTTCACGCTTTGCTTCGACTTGTGCAAGCTTGACCTCTTTCTTCTTCTGGTGATAAGAAGCTTCGGCTCCAATGTCTTCGTTGTCAATTCCTCTCTTGCCTTCATCATGTGGTCCATCTTCTCCCTTAGGCTTGACGCCTCTTCTTCCATCTTCACCCTTAGCTTGCCCTTCTTGGTTCCCTCGGGCTTGCCCAAGTTCCTCTCCTCCTCATCTTCACTATCATCCATCCTTAGCATTGCCGACTTCTTGGGTGCAGTCTCTTGATCCCTCAACTTCCACTTGTCAAAGGTTTGAACAATTGACCAAACATGCTTAAATGGGAATGGCTTGCCCTTGGAAGCGACCATCTCCTTGTACCTCATGCCGGCAATTGTCTCCTATCAACCACACATAAATCACATAAGAACCCACCAATAGCATAGTGCACACATATAATCAAAATAGTGAAGAAATATGTACTCACATAGTCACTCTCCACGGTTCCACTAGGTGGTGCATCTATCACTTGGTCCATGGCCGCACTCCAACGAGAACAAGCGGGCTTGATCAACTCCCACCGGCCTTGAAGCGACCGGAAAGTGCGATGGATGAACCCACTATTCTTCGGCTTGATCCTACAATAGACGTCCTCGATCCTTTGCCAATACCGTTTACCGGTTTGATCGGTGCCGGTGGTTGCATCCATTCCCACAGCTGCCCAAGCACGAATCAAGAGGACATCTTCCGCCTCGGTGTAGTTTGTCGACCGCGCGTGTGGGCGGGAAGCGGCGGTGAATGCCTCCTCCCCTATCTCGGCCACCTCCTCCTCGTCATCCCCTTCATCCTCCTCATCTTCCTCCTTTTCCTCCAAGTCGCTACCAGCCCTAAAGGGGTCTAGAGGCGGAGCTCTGAGGTCCACCTCCGCGTTTTGGAGGAGGTCCATGAACGAGGATGGGGTTGCCATTTCCTCGAACACCTCGTGCGCGGCGGGAGGAGGTTTGGTGACGGCGGCCGCCGCGGGCTTCTTCCACGGCTTGGTCACGGCCGGGGACGAGCCGGCGACCTTGGAGGCCGCCCCTCGCGGCCCATGAGAGGCCGCCTTCGGCCGGCTCTTCTTGGTGGCCGGGGCGGGCGGCGGGGAGGCGGCGAGGGCGGGCGCCGGGGCGGTGACAGTGGTCGGGGCGGCAGGAGGAGGTGCGAGGCCCGCCCGCCGCCACTTGGCCCCGACGTGGGTCGCCGCCACCACGTCGGCCACGGTCGGGTGGGCGGGGGCGGGGGCGGGGCCCTCCATGGCCGGCGCGGCAGGAGGCGGCGGGAGGAGGAGGCCGGGAGGAGGAGGCGGTTTGCTCCCGCGCGAGCAAGGAGCGAGCGAGGAGGAGGAGTGCGGGTTGGGGGGCGATTTTCCCCTCAACCCTCACTTCTACAGATTGCAAAGTGGTTTGAGGGTTAGACCTCTAAATTTTTTTACGGGTTTGAGGGTTTAGAGGTTCTAGTCTACGGTGTTTTTTTGGCGAAAACTGTAAAAAAGCGGTTATTTTTAGAGGTTTGAGGGTTTGAAGGCTCTACTAGTAATGCTGTAAGTGTCTCAAACTCTCAATGGAGGGAGTACTATATATATTCGAGCAGCAATACAAGTCACAGCTTCAGAAAAACAGTACCCTGTGTTCAGCCCCAGCTCCCCACTGCTTCTCTACTTCAGCTTTTTTTCTAACAGATTGTTTTCAGTTCAACAGCTGTCGTACTCGAATTTCATATTCCACGGAAAACCTTTAAATTACAACAAACACAAAGTCTAACCGACATCAATTCTGTTATTATGGAAGAACAATACAGGTAAATAAATGGGAGTAAAATCTATAAGACAGGCCATATTCTAGGATACCATGCAACTTAAAATATTTGGACTAAACCAGAGCAACATACTGGGCAAATACACCTATTTATATTTTTGGGGTTTGGTACAAAGAAAATCCTGAAGCAGGAAATACCTAAAAGAAGGTTAACATAGAGCTAACACTGTATTAAGGAAAAAAACACAAATAGATTACCACTAACCAGACCTAAAGGCATACCATCTCCTACATTACCAAAGTAAAACTAACACCAGTATCATGAACGGTGAATCAGTGATTGTATCAATTCCCTTGTGAAGTAGGATATCTGGATTCATCACTTTCTGTCCCTAATGTCTTGCTGATCTTCCAGGAAGTATTTGGTATAATATTTAGTTGCTTAAAATTTAAATGCTGACTACCCAAATTACCAAGTTATTCCCATTTTACTCTTCTTCTAATTATGCAATGCCATCGCAAGACAAGAGTTGCATGGAGAATGGCATGACAATATCTCTTGGGCTCTTTGATCACAAGGTATTTACAGCAGCATGATTTGGCAAACCTGGCAGCTGCAGACTCCTGAAATAAATTACTACACACAACTCCAAAACATTAGAACATCTAAAATGCAGTTTTTTTTATTACCACAGGTAGTTCACGGAAGCAAAGCAGGAACCAAACTCTTCTTAATTCGCGATAGAGAAGACAAAGTACCAGCACCAACACTGTTAATGGTGAAGCAGTCACTTCACTCACTTGCAGTGCTGCTGGTTTCACTGCACACCCTTGCTGCTAATAATAATTCAGACATCCATAGTACTATTGATACAAAGTAAACTTGGATACACAAAACCATAATAACAATAAAAATGGCAATGCCCAATGATTTTAATTGAAGGCAAGCATCACCGGAACAATATCTCCTAACATCACGCACACTGCTCACAGTAACAGCCGACTCTTAATTCCGAAGTGACATAATCCTATAACTTATTCACGTTAGCATCCCACGAGCCCTTATAAAAAACAGCAACACCTTAGTGTTTACCTCTCCCCAAAGCAGCATTAACAATTCTTCAATATTGAGAATGAGCTCAATTCAAACATTCTAACCAAACTGAAACAAAGTACTCTTCAATTAAGCAGGACCCCTCGGCACTTCCTCATCAGTGGATGTCTCAGGTGAGGGCGTTTCATCATCATCAGATTCTTCAGACACACCTGTTTCCTCAGCAGCAGAATCTTTGAGTTCAAGTGCCTCGGTGGTAGCAGGCTCAGCCTCAGAGACTGGTTCTTCAGCTGTACATTCTGCATGAGGGGTTGTATCTCCGTTATCTGAGCAGAACCCAAGCTCCTTTTCCAGCTTCTTCCATCCGGACAGCATAGTATCAGGGAACTTCTTCATCACCATGTAAATAACCTCCTTCGCCTCAGCCACCCTGCCTCCCTTCGCCAATCCTTCAACAAATCCTTTCATTGTCTTGAAGTCTGGCACCTTGTGCTTGCTCATGCTTTCCCTGAAGATCTCCAAGGCAGTATCAAAATCGCCATGAGCAAACAGCGCTGCAAGCATGTGCTTATATGTGGCTGCATTCGCTGAGCACCCTTTGTCACCTAGCGAACGGTACAGCGCCTTGGCATCCTCCATCTTTCCATCTTTGCAATAGGCAGTCATGAGGAAATTGTAGGTGATGGTGTCTGGCTTTACTCCAGCGGCCTCCATTTCCGCCATCACCTGGAGAACACCTTCGGGCTTGCCATTGAGTCCGTGGTGCATGGCCTTCACATTATATGTTGCATGGTCCGGCTTGCACCCGCTCTCCAGCATCTGCTTCCACAAAGTCTGGGCCTCCTCTACCTTCTTCTGCTTATACATGGAATCAATCATTGTGGTGTAGATGGTGGTGGTCGGCGAGATACCTTCCTCACGCATCCGAGCTATCACTTCGTGTGCCTTGGCGTCATGGCGGACCATACAGTGAGCCTTCACCAGTATGGCGTAGGAGATGGCGTTGGGGGTGATGGAGAACTCCTTGGAGAGCTCCTCGAAGAGGACCGGGACGCGGCGGTGGCGGCGGCACCGGACGAAGGCCGATAGGAGGGCGTTGAAGGGCATCGGCGAGATGGGGGACGGGAGGGACGGCGCGGCGGAGCGGAAGGCTTCGAGGGCCTTCTCGGGGAGGCCGGCGGAGGCGTATGAGCAGAGGATGGCCGAGAGATGCGGCTCGGTTGGGGAAGCTGGGATGTGGGACGAGAGGAGCGCCTCGGCATCAGCATGCCGTCCGGCGCGGGTGAGGCGGCGTGCGGCAAGGGAGAGCGCATGGCGAGTAGAGCCGGCGGAGAGGGAGGCGGTGTCGATGGCCTCGAGGAGGGAGACGGCGCGGTCGGCGTCGTACTCGCGGCGGAGGCGAGTCTTGGCGGCCGAGGACGTGAGGGGGGGCGCAGTGGCGGTGGCGCAGAGCGTGCGGAGGAGGACGTCGGCGCGGCGGCCGCTGCGGCGGCGGAGAAGGGAGGCGAGGGCTGCCATTTTCGGGGGTGGAATTGGATCACAGCAAGGTTTGGGGTTTTAGGTTTTGGGCGACAGAGCACACAGAGCACAGAGTACAGAACAAGAGGAGTCTTGCTATGGAAATGGCCAGTGTTGGGCCTACCTGGGCCGTACTGTACCAATTTTCTTCGCTAAGCCGAAATCCTAAGCCCAGAACGTATCGACGGTCCAACTCCTATACCATCACCACGTTCTCACCGGCCTTCGCCGTCACTGCGCCGGCGCGGCTACCGGCGAACGCCCTCGACTCGTCGTAGCGCTTAAGCTTCCTCTCCCCCGACCTCACACTCCCCAGTCCCCATCGTGTGTCGGAACCGATGCGGCTAGAGCCAAAACCCTAACCCCTCGAAACAGCTGCCTCCTACTCGAGCTGCCGGCATGGACGCGCTCATCTCGGCGGCGCTCGAGGAGGTGTGCGCCCGCCTCTCCTACGGAATCCCCGTCACCGACCTCTGGCCGGCGCTACGCGGGGCGCTCGAGGCGGCCGGCCTCCCGCTCAGCCCCGCCGTCAAGCGCGTCCTGTGGGCTCGCCTTCTCGCGCTCCCCGTCATCAGCCTCGTGGTGGGCGACGGGGATGGATCGCCCGTCGCGCCCGGCGACCCTGCGGAGAAGGACGTGGAGGAGGCCGAGCGGCGGGGCGTGCGGCTGGTGTCGAGCGCGCCGCTCAGGGACAACTTCCTTGGGATGTATGACCACAGGTTCGCCAAATCGGAGCTGAGTGCCGTCCAGAAGGCCGCGCTAGAGCTTGTCGGGGCAAGCAGGTGCGCTCCGATGTACATTTGAGCAAAGTATCATATTGGTTGCTTACTATCTCCCCTTCTTTTCCTATTTATCTGTGCCGAATTTCTGGCCCCCTTCGTTTTTGTACATTTATTTATGCCGACTTACCTGTGATCTTGTAATTCTTTGGGCTTAGGGGCTTCTGAGTATTGAGTCAGTATTTTACATGTCTCCGTGACTATTTTAGTTATGAAGATTGGAGAATGTTCTCTATTCGGTGTATATATGAACCTCATTTTGGGATGTTTTCATGTGTATGCTATAGAATTATTTTTGTCCGTCGGGAAATTATCCGATTTTACTCCCCCCCCCCCCCCCCCCCCACACCAATAAGTTTCACATACGACCACACATGTCAAATAGTAGGTTCATCTGTGTCAGAGTGTCCATGCTATCTTGCTTTGCCAGTCAAATAAGTTCCAGGCCGACATTGGCTCCCTTTGACACGTTTTAAGGGGTTTAAAGCCTGTTTCTTAAGTTTAACCAAGTCAACTGATAGATTTGATTTGGTAAAAGTTGATATGGCATCTCCCTTTGGCCGCTAAAAGTTTCAGGACTACTTTCTCTCACTTACCAAGTTTAGGTAGCATAAAATTCATTTCTCAAATTTAACCACATTCTCCAACACAATTGCTACTGCTTTTTTTGACCTATCTGTCTTCGCCATAATATATGAATTTGCAAATTGGCAACAAGATATCATGACTTCGGTAATAACACCTGCGATATTTGTTTACCTGTTGTCATAATAGGACTGTTGGTGTAACACAGAATGATCTATGCAAAAAATTTCACATGAAAGGAAACAACTTCCATTTTATTGTAAAAAGCCTTGTATCACAGCGGCTGATAGTTAGACAATCAGCTCTCATAAAGGTGAAAGACAATGGGGCTGAGGGGGAAGAGGTTTCACATAATAAGCAGGTTATTAACACCAACTCATTATATCTGTCCCGATATGCCAAAGACATGAATATGAATTCACAACAAAGAATTGAGATTACAAAACCAGAACTACTGGGGAGCAATGAAGAGACCAACATTGCTTTGCAAGAAGATGGAGCTCTGGCTGTAAATTTGAAGAATGACATATCTGTTCATGATTATCTTCCAGCAATGGAAGCCATATGTGAAAAACTTGAAAATGCCAGTGGAAAGGTTAATTGTTCCCTTCTTTTTCCATTTGATACTCTGTTTTATTTGTTTCTGATTTGCACGTTTGCTAACCTGGGGCAATTATTTCGCTGTAGGCTCTCGTTGTGTCAGATATAAAAGTTGATCTGGATTATAAGATGGCATATGGACACAGAGCATGGAGAAATGTAGGTTTGTTTATTATTGGTTACTGCAGATGTTCTCTATTTCCCTATTTCCTTCCTTATGGAGTGTTCAAAGATTCCTTTTTCTTCAGGTATTGCATAGGCTAAGAGATGCACAGCTTGTTGAAGAATTCGATGCCAAAGTTGATGATAAGGTGATGTCAATGTTTCCTCCTGTTTCATTGTTATTTTCAGTTATTATTTATGCCATTATTTCATATTTTTTAGGGTTCATTCTTGTGGTTGCCCATGAATCTCTAATTAGCAAACCATCTATCTGTTGGAAGTCTGTTCTTCCTGGGATCTCCAATAATGCTAGAGTGCTAGGCGGCACTAGTTACTGTTACTAGCATCATTCAATTCCCTTGTTCAGTTCCTGCTGGAAACTTGCATATTCTTTTAGATCGAAGATTCAATTCGCCCCAAGCCCCAGGTCCATATTTCATCAAATAAACAGAAGCTGAACACATAAGGTGACTCTAGAGCCCAGAGAGTACCATCCAATTTAAAGACAGGAAAGGTCAGACTAGAGACACCACCATGACAGATACAGTCATGGATAGACAGCTATGAACTCATACATATGTAAGGACAGACCCAGTGCATAGAAGCTCCCACACAAGGTGGGGTCTGGAGAGGGATCATAGGAACCTAGTCTTACCCCTGCAAAGTGCAATGCAGAGAGGCTGGTTAGAACCCAGGGCCTCTTGGCACAAATGGGGAGGACTTCACCACTGCGCCAGGCCTGCCCTTGAACTCATACATATGTAACAACAATAAAACCATGGATAGACAGCTTATGAATGGCCTTAGTGATTATGAACTGCCTTATTAATTCAAGCAGTTTCATCCACCTTCCGGGCATTCTCCAACTGCAATGCTTCTTTCAGAGCTGCAAGAACACAATTTATTTGGCATAAGACTGCAGAATATTCAACTGCAATGCTCTGCCCTGCTGTACTCTATTACTTTGTTATATTTCTGCATACTTTGTTAATGAACTAGCTAGACCCTTTTCAGGTTGTTCGCTGTTTACGCTTGTTGAAGAAATTTGATCCAGTTGAGTTCCAGTCGAAAAGTACAACCCAAGACTACAAAATTGGCGAGAAACGCCAGGCAAATGATCAAGTTATGGAGCTTCCATTAGAGAACTGTATATATGATATGATCAAAGCTGAAGGGTCAAAAGGTATAACCCTTGTCGAGGTACTTCTCTGACCCTTTCAACAGTACCGCACAGTGCGCTACATTCCCTCATAGCATTGACACATTGCAGTGGTATTCTGCTTCATTTCCAGGAGTACTGCTTTTCTCTGGTAGTTGAATACTTGAATCTAGTTACGAGTCAAAACCAGATGAAATGTTGACAGATTTGGTTGTTTTAGCAACTTCTTAGTTAATTTAGCAACTTGGAGGACATCAATAATTCCCACGTCAAGATAGGACAAGCTCCTGAAAACAAACTTTTACAGCTTACTTTGGTTCTAAACTTAATTTTTTGATGTGCTACAACAGATTGGATAGTGTTCATCCACTTAAATATCTTTCTCAGTACCTATATGGTTTGCATTATCGTTATGACAAATCCCCATAATCCATATTCAAGGATGTGAGAATTTCCATTGTCCAGTTCGAAAGGACTTCCAATGTTAATAATCATAGCTGTAGTTCAACATCTGCACTATCAGGAATACGACGTGTATAGTGGCCTGCAGACTAGTTTGCTACCCACAGCTGTTAAAAAGTTTTAGTCATAGTGTCATACGGCACTACTGGCAGAATTCTGGTTATACTTGGACATAAACATGTGTCTTAATGTTTTATTAGCAGGCGTATTTGTGCTTGTACCTAGCTCATATTTAGCAGTACTTTTTTTTTGCTTGCTTCTAACTGCATGGCCTTAACGAATTTATTTATTGAAATTTCATTTACTGCCCAACTTAAAAATGACATATGATCTTTTCTTTATGGCATACTAGCACATATGCCCGTGCGTTGCAACGGGAAAAATTGATGTTTTGTGCAAGTATAATGTCCCACGGCATTGGATTCACTATGAAAAAAATGTTGCAACGCTCCTACAAAATGAACATAAAAAATACGATGCAATTTAGCCGTGTTCATATTTTCTTTGTTGGGCATAATCTCCCACTGATTCCATCTAAGTATAATCCTTCCTTTAGTTACCGTGACGTCCTCACCCGTTTTAGTCGGGAATCAAATCCTTCCTTTTCTAATTTATTATCCCCAAGACGTTGAAGCATACAGATCCTTCCTTTTAACTATCCTACCTTTTTACCTCAAGTCCTTCCTTTAATTAGCCTCATCTATTTGAAAATTATATTTATTAAGACCACAATCTTTCTTTTAATTATTCCACCGGTTTACCCAGAATCCTTTTTTTAATTAGCCACATCCGTTTAAATGAATTACCCATAATCCTTTCTTTAATTAGCCATATCCGTTTAAATATTTTCTTTTCTTTAATTAGCTCATTTGCTTAAACATGAGGACTGTCACTCATATATTTAGAGTGAGTTGCATCAAAGATCCAGATAGGAGGTCCTGTTTAAATTCCCACAATGTTAATTTATTTTGACCTAATTATTTTTCACGGACTCTATGAAGCCCATAAAAGGCCCATCGAAATGAAAAGGACTGAACCAAACCAAGAATATATATTCCTTTTAATAGTTGGACTGAACCAAACCAAGAATACCTACTCTCTTTAATAGTAGGTATAGATATAGATATAGATATAGATATAGATATAGAATATTCTTGCCAATACAATAGCCTTCTGATTGTGGTTTCTAATGAAAAATTAGCTGCATGCCACAAAACGTCCTTGCACTATGAACCCAACAATGTGTTGTTGGTGGTGAATATACAAGGCATCTTTAGTGCACATCATTATGTAATACACATTGGTGTTGTTTATCTCATCTAATGTGGCATATTAGTTCTTTGTATTTCCTGAAATTAGTAACTTGTGTTCTCATATTATATACAACCAGCTTGGCAAACGTCTTGGGCATAAGAATTCTAGAAGGCTTCATAAAAGAGTGTCATCCATGCGCCAAAAATTCAATTTGACTTGGGATGCTGAAGTTTCAGATAAGACATCTCAGTACCGAGTTTGGACTTCAAAAGACTTTTTGCACTACAAATCTGGTACTGCTCTGCAAAGTTTTGAGGCGCTCCCAGGTGATCATGTCAATCATTCCGATTCGTGGTCACTAGTTCCATCTAGCGGATTGGATTCTCATAGCTCTCATGGCAACAATAATGAACTCTTGTATGAAGCGGAATGCCATGATGAGCCAGTTGGACATTCTCTCCAAAGCAGTCATGAAGCTTGTGTTGGAGTTTCCCAACTAGTTAAACAAGGTACAGTATCTAAATTCCTGTCGCTAACTGTGTATTCTCTCTGCGCTTTACATTTGTTTGTGAACTGCAAGCTGCTGTAAATGCTTATGGTACTTGACTATTTGTCCACAAAATTTTAAATATCATTGGCTTCCACAGATTTGAGTTATGACCACTATCCAACAAAATCATGTGCATGAGTTCCCAAAATTATCACATATGGAAGGGTATATTGTACAAACATGCAAAATTTCAAGACCACAATACATTGTATTTGTGTGATATGAAAAAGACATACTCTGTGAACACTATGCAATCTATATTCACTGAATACTATGAAATTTCAAACACCCTCTACCCTAAATTTTTCAGATAGTTCAAAACTTCTTTTATGATTTTCACACATTTGCAACATTTAGGGAATTCTTACCTAATATGTCTGCAATCAATAAGTATTGCAGCAACCTTGAGTGTACAAAATATTTCCTATTTTTATTTATCTGTTGCCCTTTTTGTATGTACCCTCTCAGCCTCTCCATTGTTTCTCTAAGACACAGTTTGACTTAGAATGGTCTATGGTCTTCTTTAATCCTGACCATTTAATTTATTTCACAGAACATTTTTTTAGTAATGGCAAAATCATGATCGTAAAAAGGACTTTGAAATGCAAATCTACCGGTACCATTTTGGTGCCAGCCAACCTATATATTATTTCCATTCTGAATAAATGTTGGTAGAAAATTACAAAAAATGAACCTCAAAATACATGGATGCATTATTAAAATGTGTAGATTGCACAAAATCACATGTTTAGGTCATATGGGTTGTAGAGAGGAAATACTGGCCAGTTAAATGCAGATAATCACATGTTTTCTCTTCTCTTTTAGATAAACTTGCTTTTGGTCGGAAGAAGCATCGGTGCCCCCCTTCAACTTCTGATGATCGACGACAGAGAAGGATTCTACACATGTTGAAGGTGCTTGCTAAGTATTCATCAATCAGTTTTTTTCATATGAACCATCTGTTCAAATACAAATGTGCCCTAAATTACCACTTTTACCGTGCTTGATCTGTGGCATGAAGTAACGCTTGCTCTTGACTGATGCACTTCACAAGTTCACAAGGACATTAACATCGCCTGTGTCCTACTTGCATACCTTTAGTTGCATTGCTTTGCAAACATGAGCTCAGTTTATGTATTGTAACCATTTTCGTGCACTTTTTTTTACAATTTACAGGAACATGACATGGTCTAAGCTTTCTGTAAACACTAGTAATTACAACAACAACAACAACAACAACAACAAAGCCTTTAGTCCCAAACAAGTTGGGGTAGGCTAGAGGTGAAACCCATAAGATCTCGCAACCAACTCATGGCTCTGGCACATGGATAGCAAGCTTCCACGCACCCCTGTCCATAGCTAGCTCTTTGGTGATACTCCAATCCTTCAGGTCTCTCTTAACGGACTCCTCCCATGTCAAATTCGGTCTACCCCGCCCTCTCTTGACATTCTCCGCACGCTTTAGCCGTCCGCTATGCACTGGAGCTTCTGGAGGCCTGCGCTGAATATGCCCAAACCATCTCAGACGATGTTGGACAAGCTTCTCCTCAATTGGTGCTACCCCAACTCTATCTCGTATATCATCATTCCGGACTCAATCCTTCCTCGTGTGGCCACACATCCATCTCAACATACGCATCTCCGCCACACCTAACTGTTGAACATGTCGCCTTTTAGTCGGCCAACACTCCGCGCCATACAACATTGCGGGTCGAACCGCCGTCCTGTAGAAGTTGCCTTTTAGCTTTTGTGGCACTCTCTTGTCACAGAGAATGCCAGAAGCTTGGCGCCACTTCATCCATCCGGCTTTGATTCGATGGTTCACATCTTCATCAATACCCCCATCCTCCTGCAACATTGACCCCAAATACCGAAAGGTGTCCTTCCGAGGTACCACCTGGCCATCAAGGCTAACCTCCTCCTCCTCACACCTAGTAGTACTGAAACCGCACATCATGTACTCGGTTTTAGTTCTACTAAGCCTAAACCCTTTCGATTCCAAGGTTTGTCTCCATAACTCTAACTTCCTATTTACCCCCGTCCGACTATCGTCAACTAGCACCACATCATCCGCAAAGAGCATACACCATGGGATATCTCCTTGTATATCCCTTGTGACCTCATCCATCACCAATGCAAAAAGATAAGGGCTCAAAGCTGACCCCTGATGCAGTCCTATCTTAATCGGGAAGTCATCGGTGTCGACATCACTTGTTCGAACACTTGTCACAACATTATCGTACATGTCCTTGATGAGGGTAATGTACTTTGCTGGGACTTTGTGTTTCTCCAAGGCCCACCACATGACATTCCGCGGTATCTTATCATAGGCCTTCTCCAAGTCAATGAACACCATATGCAAGTCCTTCTTTTGCTCCCTATATCTCTCCATAAGTTGTCGTACCAAGAAAATGGCTTCCATGGTCGACCTCCCAGGCATGAAACCAAACTGATTTTTGGTCACGCTTGTCATTCTTCTTAAGCGGTGCTCAATGACTCTCTCCCATAGCTTCATTGTATGGCTCATCAGCTTAATTCCACGGTAATTAGTACAACCCTGAACATCCCCCTTGTTCTTGAAGATTGGTACTAATATACTCCGTCTCCATTCTTCTGGCATCTTGTTTGCCCGAAAAATGAGGTTGAAAAGCTTGGTTAGCCATACTATTGCTATGTCCCCGAGACCTTTCCACACCTCAATGGGGATACAATCCGGGCCCATCGCCTTGCCTCCTTTCATCCTTTTTAAAGCCTCCTTCACCTTAGACTCCTGGATTCGCCGCACAAAACGCATGCTGGTCTCATAAAGGAGTCGTCTAGTTCAATGGTAGAACTCTCATTCTCCCCATTGAACAGCTTGTCGAAGTACTCCCGCCATCTATGCTTAATCTCCTCGTCCTTCACCAAGAGTTGGCCTGCTCCGTCCTTGATGCATTTGACTTGGCCAATGTCCCTCGTCTTTCTCTCTCGGATCTTGGCCATCTTATAGATGTCCCTTTCACCTTCCTTCGTGCCTAACCGTTGGTAGAGGTCCTCATATGCCCGACCCCTTGCTTCACCAACAGCTCGCTTTGCGGCCTTCTTCGCCATCTTGTACTTCTCTATGTTGTCTGCACTCCTATCCAGGTATAGGTGTCTGAAGCAATCTTTCTTCTCTTTAATCGCCTTCTGGACATCATCATTCCACCACCAGGTATCCTTATCTTCGCTTCTCCTTCCCCTGGACACTCCAAACTCCTCCGAGGCCACCTTACGAATGCAAGTCGCCATCTTCATCCACACATTGTCCGCATCCCCTCCTTCCTCCCAAGGGCCCTCCTTAATGACCCTCTCCTTGAACACCTGAGCTACCTCCCCCTTGAGCTTCCACCACTTCGTTCTAGCGACTTTGGCACGCTTATCCCGCTGGACACGAATCCGAAAGCGGAAGTCAGCAACCACCAGCTTATGCTGGGGTACAACACTCTCTCCAGGTATCACCTTACAGTCTAGGCACGCACGCTTATCTTCTCTTCTCGAGAGGATGAAATCAATCTGGCTAGAGTGTTGGCCACTACTAAAAGTCACCAGATGTGATTCTCTCTTTCTAAATAGGGTGTTAGCTACAATCATGTTGTAGGCTAGAGCAAAGCTTAAGACATCTTCTCCTTCTTGATTCCTGATGCCATGGCCAAAGCCCCCATGCGCCCCTTCAAAACCTGTGTTAGATGTACCCACGTGGCCATTGAGGTCTCCTCCTATGAAGAGCTTCTCACCAATCGGTACACTCCTAACCATGTCTTCCAGGCCTTCCCAGAACTCCCTCTTGGTGTTCTCATTGTGGCCTACTTGCGGGGCATACGCGCTGATAACATTGAGAACCAAGTCCTCAACTACCAGCTTGACCAAGATAATCCGGTCCCCACGTCTCTTGACGTCTACCACTCCATACTTGAGGCTCTTGTTGATCAAGATGCCTACGCCATTTCTGTTTGCAGCCATCCCCGTGTACCACAGCTTGAAGCCGGTATCCTCCACCTCCTTCGCCTTCTGTCCTCTCCATTTGGTTTCTTGGACGCAAAGGATATCAACACCTCTCCTCACCGCTGCATCAACTAGCTCCCGAAGCTTCCCTGTCAGAGACCCTACGTTCCAGCTACCTAAGCGAATCCTCCTAGGCTCGGCTAGCTTCCTTACCCTTCGCACCCGTCGAGTCAAATGCGAAGACCCTTGCTCATTTTCCACTACACCCGGGCGCCGATGTAGCGCGCCACTAAGGATGTGACGACCCGATCCTCGCTCACTTGCCACCGTATCCGGATCAAGATACGGCGCGCCACTTGGGGGGTGACGGCCCGGCCCTTGCCCACTTTCCACCACACCCGGGTTCCGATGTGGCGCGTCGCTGAGAGGGTTACGCCCCAACGAAAATCTTTTGGGTTTCATCTCCATAAGAGTGGCTGAGTTTTTACGTTGGCTCGCCAAGCCTATCACAACCCTCCTCCTTTACCCGGGCTTGGGACCGGCTATGTTGAGACAACATAGGCGGAGTTTAAACACTAGTAATTACAATTAAACTAATTTAATTGTAAGTGTTACTTTGTGCAATATGTTGTTTTCGGCAATTGTATCATAAGCCACAAAATCCCCTTCTCATTTTACCCTTTTTAATAGGACTTCAATTATCTGTTCACTTCGTGCACCAATCATTTGAAACTGCTGAAATGTGTTCATTAAGAGTTCTTTTAGTGAAAAAAAAACCCAACCCCCTTCCCTAGTAGTCACTCCTTTTGTCACTTACCACCCTATTAAGTTATTCGGGTCCATTGACTCATCTATAAATCATTCTACCATCTTAAGACACTCTTGGAGGGTTCATTTATCTCATTTTCTCACGAATTTCTCTTGAATTCGTGACACGTCAGCAGCCACAGACGAATGGGATCGAGCAGACAGCCTCGTCTGGTTTCTCTCCGTCTTTCTTAACAGTAGCTTCCCTCTTTCCTCACTGTGGCGTCGCTGTAGGTGAGACTGATATGGCTGTGTCCCTGTGTATCCCATGTGTCATGTGACATTGGGATGGTTGCATGGCCTCTAGTATGTCATGCTTCAATAAAAACCACCAGAATTTCACGATAAATTGTAAAAATGAACAGGTAGGTGGGTATGTCTATGGTAAAATGCTTACTGGTGATGCTAATAAACTAGAATGGCTTATAGGAGGCTACATTATCCCATGTAAAACTATGTCTGCCTGTGGATTTCTGGCCTCAATATTCCTTATACCAGCATGCTTCTATCTGGGAAGTACAGCTCTATGGTACCAGTACAAGACTATCATCCTTCTTTCTTTTTTAATGTTTCATGTTTATCATTTATTTATTCCTCTTCATTTTTTTATTTGTAATAAATGAAAGCACTTCATAGTTATCTTAGTTGGACTTGCAAGAAGTAACATCATTTTTTGTTCATTTGTGTACACATGGTCATGTCCATGCATGTTCATGCACCCTTGAATATCTTCTTGCATTTCATTGTTTTGCACCTTTTCTTCCTTTGCAGAAAAAGAAATTTGTGCTAAAGGTGGAGTTACATAAATGGTTAGAGAGACTTGAAAAGGAAAATGGCAAAATGATGGATAGGAAAACATTGGCCCGCACGTTGAATAAGCTTCAGCAAGAGGGCAGCTGTAAATGTATCAAAGTCAGTGTCCCTTTGGTTACAAACTACACCCGCAATCGTCTCATTGATGTAATACTGCATTCCTCTGTTGGGGACTTATCACCAGAACTTGTTGATCAAATTAGGATGAGGCAACGGAACTTTGACACTGAAACTCGTTCTGGTGCAGCAGCTAAACTGAAGCAAAATCAACATAAGACAGCCATACCTGGTCTGAGGATTTCACGCAGAATTAAGGATAACAAACCGTTAATAATAGAAGCTATGCATGCCAATGGATTTATAGGTGCAAAAATGATCCGGGTGAAGCTGTTCCATAAATTTCTGTGGGCATATGTCAGTTGTTTGCCAGGTTGCTGCATACCAGCTGGTTATGCCGAAGAAGGGCAGCATACCAAGGACCTTAATCAATCATCTCCGTTATTTTCGATGGCAGCAGCTATAAATGAAATGCCTGTCGAACTCTTTCTACAAGTTGTGGGATCAGCCAAGAAAATCGATAACATGATAACTAAGGTGCTTTCAGAACTTCCTACTGAGGAATACAACCAGCTCATGGACACTCATGCTAAGGGACGACTCTCACGCTTAATAAATATTTTAGATAAGCTCAAGGTAATGTTCCTTGTCTTCGATGTTTGCGAGAATCTAGAAAATTAGGCGTTTTTAAAGGAAAAAACTAAGAATACAAACCTGAAGTTCTTTTATGTTGATATTTGCCTGATGCATATTCTTATTTAGCAAAGTCAACTTCATGTTTATTGCGATTCAACTTCCATGGTATCTTAATTCACTAGGGCACAGCGGACTTGTAATGACCCAGTTCTGCACTTCTGTGGCTTTGTTTGCTAGTTGCTCCAACTTGCAAATGAACTTGTAGATGAGTCAGGTGTACCATCAGATGCTGCGCCTACACATTCAATGGAGCTCAGGCCTTACATTGAAGAACCAATAAGAAGAATTCTTCCATCATCCCATGTTAATTTGAATCATCGCCCAAAAATTCGGCATGATTTTGTGCTTTCAAAGCAGGAGTTTGTTGATGCTTACTGGGAAACATTAGAGTACTGCTATCTGACAGCTGGCTTGACTGAGCCGTTAAGTGCTTTCCCTGGCTGTTCTGTACCTGAGGTTGGTTATCATTGATGTGCATTGTTGCAATATTATCTCAAAATAGTACTCCCTCCGATCTATAATTAGTGTTGTTTTAGTTCAAATTTGAACCAAAACCACGACACTTATTATGGATCGGAGGGAGTAATATTTTACTGTTGGTTTACCTGTTACCATCTTTAAATGCTCACTTGCTTTCTTATCCCGTTATGTACTTTGAAAATAATATGTGTATATATATTTGTCAAAATTTGACTGCTGCATCATTGACTTAACTGTATAGTTCTGTTTACACTAACTTATGTTTCATTCTCTACACGTCTTGCATTTCATTGTCCTTTCTGGTTGTGGTAAATGGTTTTGCCTGTAAGACCCTTTCAGCTAAAATGTTCCTGTTCATTTGAACGTGCAATGCTGGTCTGTTTTATAAATTCACGGCCTTCCAATTTTACCTTCTGAATATATCTCAGTATCGTATTTGGCTGCTGATGCTGTTAACTGCTCCATCAATATTCATGATTTGGTGTTGCATTGCTGGCTGCTGCTGCCCAAATCTAGTCAACAGTGTCGGCAGGATCTCGATATTGTCATACTGATATGTGCTTTTTAGTTCCTTGCTAATATGCTCTTCTTTTATCATAAATGTTGCCAACTGCAAGCATTTTGCCAATTGCCATTTTTTGTTATATAATCTGGAAACAATATTTTCTGGCATTGGCAGTTCTAGTTTATCAAGCTTTATATCGTACCATGTTTCATGCAGGTTTCTCATCCTCGTTCATGGAGTTCTCGTAGAGTAATGACTATTGAACAACGGCGGGAGTTACAAAAGCGTATTAGAAAAATCAGTGAGGAGGGGAGAATTCCTTTCAAAGATTGTCTTGTAATCGCAAAAGAGTTGAATCTCTCTCTAGAGCAGGTATGAGCTTGTAATTTCCCTCCATCTTCATGTGAGGGCAATTTATTTGCAGCATTAGTCTGAATAGTATTTGACTTGGTTTTGCACTACCATTGAACTTATATGCTAGTGCTTTTCTACAACTTTGTGTTTTCGGGCATTCCATATTGAGGAAGGGAGAAAATATATATTTCGAATTAGTTAAATCCAACGGAAAAATTAAAATGAAGGGTCAGCACAAAACCAGATAAATTGAACATCAGATTAAGTAGGAACCACCTAATGCCTCAGCAATTACATACTCCCTCCGTTCCATAATGTAGTGCATATAGATTTTTTGAAAAGTCAAACCTCGCAAACTTTGACCAAGTTTGTGGAGAAAAAATATTTGCATCTAGAATGCCAAACATATATCATTACATTCATCATAAGATGTAGTTACATATTTTATATATTTGGTATTGCAGATATAGATAATTTTCTCTATAAACTTGGTCAAAGTTTGACTTTTGAAAAAAAAATCTATATGCACTACATTATGGAGTGAAGGTAGTATAAGTTTGTTGCTGAGGCAATCCTATGGTCTACACCCTTCTTACATACTGTAATCAAGATGGAAGTTGACCACACGGTAGTAAGTTCCATCATGTGCCCCCTTTGTCATGGAAATTGGGCATGCGACGAATGCTGAGCACGGGAAGGTGGGCGCTGCTCTAGTACCACCTGAGAGAGTAGAAAGCATTTCAGGAACAAGTCCAAATGTGTGCAACTGCTCATACAAAGGAACATCATGAACTGTTGAAGGAATAACTTTAATAAGACCCGCTAAATGTTTTTAGAGACATAGAAAACCAAAGGCAGTAATAACTTGATCCAAATATCTAAGGGGCATGGTGTGTAAATTCCAAAGGATAACAAGAACTGTAGTTTTGTATTTGGACTTTTGGAGGAAATTTAATTCAAATTTTCTTCTTATTGGAGTAGAAAATTGAATTACTAAATGTCTGCTTGGGTTTAGCTACCACAGTTGAATTGAGTTTGTAAAAATGGAGGCCCAATGTGTTTCCAAGTTGAAATGGAATTGGGCTTACAATTCAACTTTCTGTTTGGTTGTGCTAAAGAATCCACAGATAACATATAGGTCACCACCCAAAACCAAATCATATTTGGCTGCCGGAGAAATGGAATCACACAAGTGGTCGAGTGGCTTCGCCGTGAATGCTCCCCGGTGGCAGCAGAAGAGGTGGTGGGAGCTGGTTGGCGACGGAGGCTGTGGGCTGTTGCCACCCGAGCCGAAGACAGGGATGAGGAAGAAACAGTTCATGATGTCGGATGTACTTGAGATCTCGCTGGTTGCTGTCAGTGCCACAGGCTGCCATCTGAGCGTTATCCCCACCTAATAACTCAAAGGTGGAGGAAGAAGCAACCATTGTCAGAGGGGAGAATAAAGGAGGCGGCCAGAGGTGGAGGATGGAGATGCTGTACCAGATCCTGATGGAAGGAAGGGAAGAAGCAAGAAGATGAGGCGAGCGACTGTAGAGGTAGATGGAGGCAGGGGGCCTGTGGAGGTCAAGGGGACACGGGCTGACTGGTGGCCGGTGGCGGAGGTTGACAAAGGCACGGCATCGGATATGAGAGGAAGTAGGGGCGGCCTTCGAGCAAGCAGATCTTGCATTCAATTCTAAAGAATTCAGAGTGTTATTGCTCAGTACTTTGCAAGGCCTTCCCTACCCCCCCCCCCCCCCCCCCAAAAAAAAAATTCCGCTTCCAGATCCTAATAGCATTTGAACAGCCGATATTCAGAAGACTCGATTTGAGTTCCTGAATTCCAAGTCTAGTTCCAACATCCAAGCAGGGTGTAATACAATATGGCTGACCTCATATAACTAAGAGTATAATTTTGACAAGCTAACATAACAAAAATGTGCAGTCTGTCTCTTTTGATTTGTCAAGGTTAAAGTTTGACTCCGCGTCACGAAATTCATAACTAGGCAGGCTTGCTTGTTACACTCTGCACTGTGGGATGAACGGGCAGATGGCCTCTTTAAGCCTATCCTAGTGAATCTTCATTTGACTTATTTTCTGCCATGCACATGCGTGTGCTCTTCGAAGTTTATGTGGCACATTTTTTTCCGAACATGTACTTAAATGCATGCTATTTTGTATTAGAAGAAACCGTCAAGAAGGCGGCAAAAGTATACAAAACCACCAAAAGTGGCTGTCCTAAAAACCAAAACTAGAGGTATGAAACAAATAAAAACAAAACTGCCTAGCTAACCAAAACAGAAAGGAAACTAGGGGTGAGGGGCTAGTATTTAAGGAGCTCTGGCATACAATGGCAAAGTCAGAAGATCCTTTGTTTCTGCTAGTTTCAGGAGATCAGCTTTGCTGAGGATGCTATCAGCCAGTGATTGGCCAGTTAACTAGCTCATGGTATGATACTATAAATGGAATTGAACAACAAATCTGAGCCCAGTGCCCCAGTGGGAGGTAGGCAGGGAGGGGATTTAGGCCATATTGCAAACCCTGACTGCTGCTGCCAGTCATTGTACCTTTATTTTTCGCATCTTACCCACAGTACAGAAAGGGAATTAGGGAACTCGAGAGAGTACTTAAGCCTGATGGCATACCCCAACAGCCTCCACTTGTCTGGTCCTTCCTACCTTGCATCTGCATCTGCTGCTGCTCTCTGCCCTGCTGCTTGTTGTGGCGGCTGCTGCTGTTCGTGGTGGAGGCCTGGTAATATTAGGGCACAGGATTTAATGTATAGGACCACACTTAGAGAAGATACAACATTCATAGCATATGATTTGTTGATACTAATGAACCATGAAAAATCATGGAGCAATTGTAGCATATCTCCAACACAGGTCCACCTTTATTTCCTTTTTATGGCTTTCTTCACATATGGCCATGATTTTTTCAAGCAGCCATATCTTAATTAGCACAACACGCAGGACTTTTTTTCCATTGTGTTGGTACAATAAAAATATACAACTGCTAATTGTCTGATATGTGTAGATAGGCTACTCATAAGGTGTAAAAATTATATGGTCAGGAAGGCATTTTCTTGCATTTTTTCTTCAGTTTCAGTTAGTAATAGTGTCCTTAATTGCTTATCCTGTCAGCAGTCACTGCCTGCTTGTTTCTTAAGTTATGATTGTTTCATTATCCTAGTTAAAATATTGTTTATATCTGATTTGTTTTGTCCATTAGTTCCTATTCAGTATTACTGACTGGCAGGATTTTTTCTATTAATGTAGGTGCTTTGTGTTTCGTACTCTCAGAATAGACAGCTCAGCTTTCCTACACAAAAGCAGCAACGAGCTAGTTCTGGATCGATCTGTCAGAAAAGGAAAAGATCTGCTAATAAGGTTACCCTACGGTTTATTAAACAAAAAGTTGAAGCCAGTGGATCCTCTGGAAAGGCATCAACCCAGTCTACCCTGGATGAGGGATTACCAGGGAGCATTTATGCATCATCCACTGGTAAAAAGTTCATGTGGACATATGAATCTGACAGGTATAGTTTCATTTTGCACCTACTACAGACCTTACTACTGGAGCTAAAAAAATGTTTTGGAGCCTGATCGGTTATTATTATCTGCAGAAAACTGCTGATGATCTACACTAGATTTTGTGCAGCACGCGGACCCAAATGTCAATGGAACACTCTCTCTGGTCTTCCAGCTGCACCACCTACATGTCGTAGAAGGATGGCATATTTAAATAAAAACATAAACATAAGAAAAGCTGTCGTCCGAATCTGTAGCCTTCTCAGAGAGGAAAGGAGATCGAAAGAGAGGGAATCCCATTCCCATATGTCAAATTCTAGTCATGAGAACTGTGTGGATTCAGATTCTGAGATATTCAATTGGGATTATTTTGAAGATCCAGAAATAAAAAATGCACTTGATGAAGTCCTTGAATTCATCCGAGTAGAAAACGTGAACCAGACCAGGGAAGTTGAGCCTAATAATTCAAAGTGCAACAATGATAATAATGCCAATGAGGAAATTCCAAGTGGGCAGAAAGAGCAGGTAAGTAATTGTCATTTAACCTCAACTTCTAACCTATGTTTTGGTTAATACCGATCTTTCACCTTGAATTAATCAGGTTATGCAAGGTGTTACCAGTACAAGCGCTGCAGTTCCAGAAACTGGATCATGTGAGCTTGCAGAATTGCCTAGACAATCAAATGCACCCCATGCTAGTAACAGCGTGGACGGTCCCTGTGCATCTGATGAAAACATCATTAAGGTCAACAAAGATGAAACTACTAGAAGATATGGATGCAAATCTTTAGCAGTTGCCAATGCGATAGAGCTTCTGAAGTTGGTTTTTCTCAGCACATCATCAGGATCAGAAGTACAAGCTTCATTAGCTACAACCCTCCAGCTTTATTCACAGAGCGAAATTGTGGCTGCCTTTTCCTTTCTTAGTGAGAAGAAGTTCACGGTTAGTATTTGCGGACTTATGCAGTTAAGTTCCCATTGAACATTGAATATCCAGTCTCTGCTATTGTTCAGTATGCTCAGCCCAGCTCAGGTCTTTTGAACCATATTAACTCCACTTGCTTGCAAAGTGCAACATTTAGCTTCATTGCTTGTGAAACCTAGATATTTAACCATGGTTTGTGATCACAAAAATTATACTTCATCTGAAGCATGGTCCTATCAGTCCATCACAAATCACCATTCAGAAAGTAACTCGATATAGAACTAACATGTACAAATATAAGCTTGTGGTGGGGGAATAGCATGAACGTAGATGTTGGGTTCTGATGTTGATAACTGGAAATTCATTATGAAGCCGGAATCTAAACACGATGTGCTTGCCTGGCTAACGTTGTCTGGATTTATGAATGTGGTGATCAATGCTGCATGCACTTATGTTTATGCCCGTGTTATCACAGCCTTTACTTTCCCCATGTTATAAGCACCTGAGTTTGCAGTGGAGCTATGCTGATAATCTTTATTCTTAGCATGTGCTGTAAAGGATGATTAGTCTGTTCAGCATCTTCACTGTTATCCTGCCTGTAATCATGCCAGGAATCATAGAGTTCCTTCAGTTCTGTAATGAGCTGGAGCAGACAGTTTGATTTAAGTCTAATATGTGATATAAGACAACAGTTAATTTGTACCGCTATTCTTACTTCTCACTGCATTTTGCAGGTTAGTGGACATGGAACAAAGCCATACACCCTTTCTAGAAAATTCTTCTTCAAGGCTTCTCATTCACCCTTCCCATTTGGTTCTGGAAAAAAGGCTTCTGAATTTTCCAACTGGCTTATAGGGCAGCAAAGGAACACTGCAGACAATAGAATTTATTTGTATCCAGATGTAGAATGTGGAGAAATTGTTTATCTCTTTTCGCTGGTTTCGTCTGGAGAGTTGTTCATTTCACCTTCCTTGCCAAGCGAAGGAGTTGGTGATGCTGATGGGCCTAGTAGTTCCAATCCTTTGGTTGAAGATACCAGTGGACTAAATGATGGTACTCACAAACGCAAGGCTGATACGGTGGAACAGGAAAGCAGTGCGGCTAAGAAAAACAAGCTTTGTTACCGCCGTGAGAAAGGTTTCCCTGGTATCCAAGTTGCTCTGAATCAGGAGAGAATTGAAACAAGCTATCTCACTCAAGAGTTACATGATAAAGAGTGCCTTATTTTTAGTTTAGCTCAGGAAATGAGCATGAAGGATGTTGATTCACAGGTTGAAAGCCCCAACACGTTACTGTATTTAAACAACTCCAGTTCATGTCGACATATGCTGTCTGAATCTCATTTGGAAAGCTCTTATAATGGATGGCCTTGGGATGCTATGAAAATATATGCGGACCAGTTACCATCATTATCTTGTAATCAAAATGAATTGTCCATATTGTCTTCTGATCTGTTCAGAAATGCATTTTATGTTATTTATCAAGGTGGCGAAGGAGGAGTTAATTTGAGAGAATTGTCACAGGAACTGCATCCATTAGGTACTTGCTGTTCTCATGAATAATCATTTGCGTAGTTTTTTATAACTTACTTGTTGCATAAGGTACAGTCTTTTTTTTTGGTAGGTATAGTTCATTTTTGTTTTGATCTTATCCAATGCAGGCACACAGTTAGTTGATGTGATTGTTCATACACTCAAGAGATTTCATCTGGCCATGGAGGTAAATCTATAAACTTTTGTATAATAGACTAGTTGTGTACTTGTTTATCTACATATTTATCACTGTTTAGCAAGAGGTCATTCAATTCACTTCATTCAACACCTAGTTGTGACTATTTCCACTGTGTTCTGGTTTGTTATCAGTTGTCTATAAAATTCAACTAACAGATTTGTTACCAACATACACTTTCTTTCTTCATATTTATAGAAATCTGTAGAGGGTAACATAGCTAAAAATGTACATCTGTAGGATTCTGCTACAAACTTTTGGTCATGCCAGTGGAATAACAGAGAAAACATGAAAAACAAAGTCGAATGTGTACACTCAAAATTCTTCAATTTTTTTACTATACATAAAGCATTTTAATTTTAAAATGAAATCGGTTTTCATATTTTTCAAGCATGTGTATTGGAGACCTTGCAGATCTATCAAACAACAAATAAAAAAGAGCAGAGGAGTATATATATGCTTCATAGATGTGAGAGAATGTAGCACCTTGTACATACTAGGCACTTCTTCTTTTTTTGTGGGAAGTACGTACATACTAGGCACTTTAACTGTGGTAAGATGGAGAAAACCAAGTACAGATCATGTGGCATTCTTCAATCCTGTGGTGTTCACCTTTTTTAAGGATGCTAGCTGTCTTGCCTGTTTTCTTTCCTTTTTGAGATGAAGCCTTGAGTTGTTAGAGCAATGCATTACTTTTAAAATTCGAAGCTATCCACGGCTTCTGTTATTTCATCCCTATTTATTCATATATGGGAGTCACCATGTCTGCTCAATTGTATTTCATCCCTATTTATTCATATATTGGAGTCACCATGTGTGCTCAATTGCTTTATAGGTCAATGCGTACGATGGTTTCCAGATCGTTGACTCATTACATAAGTCAAAGTATCATATAACCACACTTGCAGAATACAGCCATTGCAGCTGTTCACAAACTCCAGGTTCGCAAATAATGAAGACTGGAGGCACAGAAAATGTATTGAAAGAGAAGCATGCCATGTCTAGTAAGCAGGGAACTGTAAAAAAACTTGGTGATGGGCACACAGTCACAATTATTAGTGGTGAAAGCAAGTCAAGTTCATCTCATATGTGCAGTCAAAATTGTGGAGATAAGGAAATACTGTCTACTCCATCACAAGACAACATGGAGAGTGATTGCTGCCATGCTTGTGGAAGGCATATTTATCACCCTATATTGCCATGGATAAATGGTGATGGCAGCATCAATAGTACCGTCTATGAAGGTTTAACTCGTCGAATTATTGGCTATGTGATGCAATATCCAGGAACAGTAGAGGTGCGTATCTATTTTTATCATTTATATCTGCTTTTTATGTATTTGGAAAATTTTGTGTACCACTAATTGTGAACTCTTGAATCAGCCCTAATTCATAATGATAGTGTATTTTGTCATGATTTTGACCAAGCATCCTGTTATTAAGATCGTAGGAAAACTTGTTTTACTTCACGCATTCCAAACAACTTAACATGTGAAACCTATACTGAGAGAATTGCAGCTTTCAAGTCGTAGTTCGAAAAGAATGCACCGTTGCTTTGTAAAACAAACATATTCCTTATACACGAGAACCAAACTTATTATGTTTGTGTCCTTCTTACTTTTTGAGGAAAGGTGACACTTCACACATTTACAAGAAAAATCTCAGGTCTTCCTATTCGTATGGTCTTCGAAATTGCGTTATGTTTAACCTATCGTTGTCAACATGGTTATGTTAGAAGTTCTGATCGTATGCTTTGCTGTTATGTTAGGAGGATGTTATCCACAAGATGGATGTATTGAATCCTCAGGTATATTACCTTTGTCTATTTGTGCCAGTATCATCTATATTCAAACGATTGCTGTTTAATGACAATGATGTATGCTTTGCCTCGTACATTGTCTTGCTGTTTTCGCAGACATGCAGGACCTTGTTGGAGAAGCTGACACTTGATAAACACCTCTATGTTCGGGTGTTCGAAGAACCTGTGCCTACGGCTCCCACCATATTGCAGAGTCTTTTCAGTCGGGACACCTGTACACAACCATGCAAGCGTAGAAGGCGTTACTTCTCTAACTCAACGAGCACATTCATGTTATAAGAGGAACTTGGTTTGTGTGCGAAGTTTTGAAAAGCGTTGCCTTGTCTGCTTGTGTGGAATTGTAAACTACATCCGCGGTCACTGAATTTGAGGCATATATTCTTTTTGGTCACTGGACTTAAATATACTCGAAATATGTTCACTAAGAGCTTCTGAGTTGCACTTCATCCTCCTGTGAGGACTCGTTGTCTCTCCCTGCCAATGCCGGGGGTCCAATCCTGTGGGAAATGAATCAAACGCTTGTGGATGTTGTAGACCTTCTGTCACATCCTAGATTTTTCCCAAATCTGGTATGTTAAAATTTTCACAGGATTTTTTTTAGGAAACACCCATGTTTGCCTAGGATTTGATTGTGATTGACTTTGAATTGTTTGATTGTTTGCCTAGAAGAATGAAAATCCAAATGCAACTAGTGAAACCATAGGAAGCCTTAGTAGGAACCCAAGCTATTTTGAAAATATTGTTTGGGCAAAAGTATTTATTTTACAATAAGTCCCAAGTAATATTCAAGTCGTGATGATTCTCCCAAAAGAATTGAGTTGGATTCATTTGAGTCAATTCAGGACCAAAAGGAATTATTCAAAAATGGCTTTGCATTTTATGTAGCAGGAAGATGAATTTCATAAGTCCAAATAATATTCTTGACCCTCTTCCTATTTTCTAAAATAAATTTGAAACATATTTGGTTTTGAAACCAAATTCAAATTCAAAAGGGAAAAATATAAGTGTAATAAATATAAGTCCAAATTGCCCAAACAAAATATTCAAACATTCCCAAATATTTCATTTGAAATTTAGGACATATTCTTTATTGGAAGAAAATCAAATTCAGAATCATTTGAAAAGACTGAACAAGACAAAAAAGAAAAACAGAAAAATGGATGCAGAAATCAAATAAAATGAAAAGGCCACCCACCTCCCGCAATCGCTCGGCCATGACCTCGCCCACCTCCAAATTCCAGTGAAGCAAGTCTATCAACATAGCCAACAAGCTTCACTATATGCTCACTCAACGAGGAACCCTCTTTCATCTTGCATTTGATCAGGGCCTTGGTTAATTCAAACCGTTTGGTCTTTGCCTGTTTCTTGTATAGAACTTCTAGTGACCCAATTATAAATTGAGTGGTAGATCGTTCAAAACGCTTTTGTAGTTCAGGATCCATGCAAGTTAACATGAGACAGTGGACTGCCTCATAGTCATCACTACAAGCAGTATAAGTAGCAACTTCTTTTGGTGGTACGTCCTTTGAGGGAGCATCACCTAGGGGCTGATCCAGCACGTACTCCTTAGCATTCCTGAGAACAAATCTCAGGTTGTGGATCCAATCCGCATAGTTTCCACCATTTGCAGCCAACTTTTCTTTCTTAGGCATAGGGGATAAGTTGAACATATTGCAAGCCATTTAATCTACAATGATAAACACAAATAAGTTTTTAGACATAATTCATAATTAATATTGCACTAATTTATTAAAACAAATTTTAATATTAAAGTGCACTCCCACTCAAATTAATATCTCTCATAATTAATAGTGAGTGATTCAAGATCCAAGTCTAGTTCTCAGACATTGATGTGGACATCATTGATGACGAGAATTTTGACTGGTGGGCAAACTTTTGCCGATCATATCTCCATATGACTCTTGTTCATCTTTCGATGCTTTGTGTTCCGAGCTTAGAACGAGTCTGCTAGAACTTCAAGACAAAGTGTTATCTGCATACATGGTCAGATCATCCCCGTCTTACACCTCGCATCCCGTTTGTACTCATGCGGACATGACGCACTCTGGAACGCTACGTGTTATAGACGGTTGCAACACTGGGAAGAGCACCTTTTAACTTGATATTTACTGTGAGAGATCACCCTAATAATTGACTACTGCGCAACCAAAGGGTGCAAACAATAAAGGGATAAACATCTCAGGCAATTCATAAAAGCATGACATGGTAAAGCCATTGGCGCGGGGAGTTCTATGATCGTCTTCAATCTTAAGTTGAAGCAACGTGACAGCCAATATTTCATTGTCATGGCAACCGTTTCAAAAACATTACCGTGGTAACCGTTTCAGAAAACGTTTCCATGGCACCAAAATCTGAAATTCTGCCGTGGCACGAAATTATAACTCCTCGTCCCGCGCCTTGGTACACCTTCTCCTTGTCGGGGTCCTCTGTGTACGTCTTGCCACCGTCACCTGTAACCTATCTCTATGATATTTACATTAAGGTCGCAATCTCATGGCTCCAGCCATCATGCCGTGACGCGTAGGCCACTTAACATTACAACATATAACCATCTCATACATAAACTCATTATCATGACGAAGGTTGTACCACATCATATGCAACCCCTGCAAAACCAAGTTAGACGCCCTCTAATCGGTTTGGCAACTTTTAATGGCTTCTAGGGTTTATGGATAAACCTAGCTACCTACATGCACACCATAAAGTGATAATCCTTATTGCTAGATTAACTTTTGGGGTGTGTGAAAGAAGAGACTTAATTAAAAATCTTGTTCCCCCACACTAAACTTCATCTAATACACGTGACCCCCTAGAAGATCATCCATCTTCATCTCGTCTTGCGTACGCGACAGTTCACTATTCTTGACTATGGTGAAGCCCAAGGAACTGTTAGCATATCGTCGACAGCCAAAGCCGAGCGATTGTCAGAACCTTGTAGAAAGTGACACCATGCCGTCAATGAACTGAACCGAAGCAACACTCGACAAAAGTGTAGCAAGAACATCACCCTCACATCCACATGTAATCTAGATCACAACCTGCATCTACTCATAGAACCACTCATGATGTCAATGTTGGGAAACGTAGTAGAAAACAAAAAAAATCGCCCTACGATCACCCAGGAACAATATGAAGATGCATAACGGGTTGTGATCAGCGATCGTTACCGACTCTAGGAATGCAGTGGAAGTAGACGAGTCGGTGTAGATCGTACTTGAAGTCCCTCAAACGTTGATGATGATCCCATGAACCACCCACGAATGATCCCTCGAATGGAAGACCGAAAGCACGACCTCTCTACTTGGTTGCAAGCGTACGGTCTTCACGATCCAGCAGCGCTTTGCCGTCCAAAGCTAATCGTCGCTGGAGAATTAGAGGGAGGGGATTAGAACCACACATGGCTTCTAATTATGAGGATTAGAGGTGGCTAGGGATCGCTCTAATTAGCCACCTGGAACCAACTAGAATGTGCACTAGATCAACTAGAGGAGGCTCCAAAATTTGCGTGTCCATAAGATGGAAATCCTGTAGTATATTGCTACTTCTTGAGCTTGCGTTGGTTTTTTCCTTGAAGAGGAAAGGGTGATACAACAAAGTAGAGATAAGTATTTCCCTCAGTTTGAGAACCAATGTATCAATCCAGTAGGAGACAATGCACAAATCATCGAATACCTGCACAACAATCAAACAACTTGCACCCAACACGATAAAGGGGTTGTCAATCCCTTCACGATTACTTGAAAAAGTGAGATCTGATAGAGATAGATAAATGGTAAAGTAAATATTTTTGGTATTTTTGGTTCATAGATCGGAAAGTAAAAGATTGAAAAAATAGTAGATCTGAAACTAATATTGTAGATCGGAAACTTGTAAGATGGAAAATAGAAACTTATATGATGGAAAATAGACTCGGGGGCCATAGGTTTCACTAGAGGCTTCTCTCAAGATAGCAAATAATACGGTGGGTGAACAAATTACTGCCGAGCAATTGATAGAAAAGCGCAAAGTTATGACGATATCTAAGGCAATGATCATGAATATAGGCATCACATACGTGTCAAGTAGACCGAAACGATTATGCATCTACTACTATTACTCCACACATCGACCGACTCCTGCCTGCATCTAGAGTATTAAGTTCATGAAGAATAGAGTAAAGCATTAAGTAAGATGACATGATGTAGTGGAATTAACTCAAGCAATATGATCAAAACCCCATCTTTTTATCCTCGATGGCAACAATACAATATGTGCCTTGCTGCCCCTATTGTCACTGGGAAAGGACACCGTAAGATTGAACCCAAAGCTAAGCACTTCTCCCATTGCAAGAAAAACCAATCTAGTTGGCCAAACCAAACCGATAGTTCAAAGAGAAATACAAATATATAAAATCACGCATAAAATAATTCAGAGAAGATTCAAATAATATCCATAGATAAGCTGATCATAAATCCACAATTCATCGGATCTCGGCAAACACACCGCAAAAAAGTATTACATTGAATATATCTTTTTTTGACAGAAAGACTGTAAGGAACCCCCTACAGTATAATTGGTGCAACAAACCCAAATTGCAAGTGCCATGCCTTGAACCTGGGTGGGTGGGAAGGCATCAGCCCCTTCCGACCACTAGGCTATGCCTTAGTCTGCTAAGGCATCGGATATATCTCCAAGAACATCGAGGAGAACATGGTATTGAGAATCAAAGAGAGAGAAAAAACCATCTAGATACTAGCTATGGACCCGTAGGTCTATGCTAAACTACTCACACTTCATCGGAAGGGCAATAGAGTTGATGTAGGAGCCCTCCATGATCGAATCCCCCTCCGGCAGGGTGCCGGAAAAGGTCCCTAGATGGTATACCACGGGTATAGAAGGTTGCGGCGGTGGAGAAGTGTTTTAGTGGATGCCTCTAGTGGTTTGGGGATATTTGGGAATATATAGGCGAAAGAATTAGGCCAGGAGGGTCACGGGGGGCCCACAAGGGTGGGGGCGCCGTCCATCCTTGTGGCCGCCTCGTGGCTCCTCCGACTTCATCTGCAAATCTCTTGGTGTCTTCTGGTCCAAGAAAAATCATCGCGAAGGTTTTATTCTGTTTGGTATTCCTTTTTTGCGAAACTCGAAAACAAGGAAAAAACAGGAATTGGCACTGGGCCCTAGGTTAATAGGTTAGTCCCGAAAATAATATAAAATAGCATATTAATGCATATAAAACATCCAAAATAGATAATATAATATCATGGAACAATCAAAAATTATAGATACATTAGAGACGTATCAAGCATCCCCAAGATTAATTCCTGCTCGCCCTCGAGTAGGTAAATGATAAAAATAGAATTTTTGATGTGGAATGCTATCTAACATATTTATTCATGTAATTTTCTTTATTGTGGCATGAATGTTCATATCGATAAGATTCAAAACAAAAGTTTAATATTGACATAAAAACAATAATACTTCAAGCATAATAACAAGGCAATTATGTCTTCTCAAACTAACATGGCCAAAGAAAGCTTATGCCTACAAAATCATATAGTCTGGCTATGCTCCATCTTCATCACACAAAATATTTAAATCATGCACAAACCCGATGACAAGCCAAGCAATTGTTTCATACTTTTGATGTTCTCAAACTTTTTCAACTTTCACGCAATACATAATCGTGAGCCATGGACATAGCACTATAGGTGGAGTAGAATATACATGGAGGTTGTGGAGAAGACAAAAATAGGGAGATAGTCTCACATCAACTAGGTGTATCAACGGGCTATGGAGATGCCCATCAATAGATATCAATGTGAGTGAGTAGGATTGCCATGCAACAAATGCACTAGAGCTATAAGTTTATGAAAGCTCAAAAGAAACTAAGTGGGTGTGCATCCAACTCGCATGCTCCCGAAGACCTAGGGAAATTTGAGGAAGCCCATCATTGGAATATACAAGCCAAGTTCTATAATGAAAAATTCCCACTAGTATATGAAAGTGACAACATAGGAGACTCTCTATCATGAAGATCATGGTGCTACTTTGAAGCACAAGTGTGGTAAAAGGATAGTAACATTGTCCCTTCTCTCTTTTCTCTCATTTTTTAAATTTGGGCCTTCTCTCATTTTCTGGCCTTTTTTTATTTTTCGCCCGGAGTCTCATCCCGACTTGTGGGGGAATCATAGTCTCCATCATCCTTTTCCTCACATGGGGCAATGCTCTAATAATGAAGATCATCACACTTTTATTTACTTACAACTCAAGAATTACAACTCGATACTTAGAACAAAATATGACTCTATATGAATGCCTCCGACAGTGTTCCGGGATGTGCAATGAATCAGGAGCAACATGTATAAAAAATGATGAAAGGTGGCTTTGCCAAAAATACGATGTCAACTACATGATCATGCGAAGCAATATGACAATGATGAAGTGTGTCATAATAAACGAAACGGTGGAAAGTTGCATGGTAATATATCTCAGAATGGCTATGGAAATGCCATAATAGGTAGGTATGGTGGATGTTTTGAGGAAGGTATATGGTGGGTTTAAGGTACCGGCAAAAGTTGCGCAGCACTAGAGAGGCTAGCAATGGTGGAAGGGTGAGAGTGCGTATAATCCATGGACTCAACATTAGTCATAAAGAACTCACATACTTATTGCAAAAATCTATTAGTTATCGAAACGAAGCACTACACGCATGCTCCTAAGGGATAGATTGGTAGGAAAAGACCATCTCTCATCCCCGACCGCCACTCATAAGGAAGACAATCAATAAATAAATCATGCTCCGACTTTATCACATAACGATTCACCATGCGTGCATGCTACGGGAATCACAATCTTTAACACAAGTATTTCTCAAATTCACAATTACTCACTAGCATGACTCTAATATCACCACCTTTATATATCAAAACAATCATAAGGAATCAAACTTCTCATAGTATTCAATGCACTTTATATGAAAGTTTTTATTATATCCCTCTTGGATGCATATCATATTAGGACTAAATTTATAGCCAAAGCAAATTACCATGTTGTTTTAAGACTCTCAAAATAATATAAGTGAAGCATGAGAGTTCAATAATTTCTATAAAATAAAACCATCGCCGTGCTCTAAAAAGATATAAGTGAAGCACTAGAGCAAAATTGCCTAGCTCAAAAGATATAAGTGAAGCACATAGAGTATTGTAATAAATCACGATTCATGCGTGTCCCTCTCAAAAGGTGTGTACATCAAGGATGATTGTGGCAAACTAAAAAGCAAATACTCATATCATACAAGACGCTCCAAGCAAAACACATATCATGTGGTGAATAAAAATATAGCCTCAAGTAAAGTTACCGATATACGAAGACGAAAGAGGGGATGCCTTCCGGGGCATCCCCAAGCTTAGTCTCTTCGTTGTCCTTGAATATTAACTTGGGGTGCCTTGGGCATCCCCAAGCTTAGGCTCTTGCCACTCCTTATTCCATAGTCCATCAAATCCTTACCCAAAACTTGAAAACTTCACAACACAAAACTCAACAAAAAATCTCATAAGCTCCGTTAGTATAAGAAAATAAATCACCACTTTTGGTACTGTTGGAACTCATTATTTCTTTATATTGGTGTAATATCTATTGTATTCCAACTTTTCCATGGTTCATACCCCCCGATACTACTCATAGAATCATCAAAATAAGCAAACAACACATAGAAAACAGAATCTGTCAAAAACAGAACAATCTGTAGTAATCTGTAACTCTCGAATACTTCTGTAACTCCAAAAATTCTGACAAATTAGGAAAACCTAAGAATTTTTTTATTAATATTCTTCAAAAAAAATCATTATTTTATCACGCTTCTGTTAAAAATGATAATTGTTTTCCTGAGTGCAAAAGTTTCTGTCTTTCAACAAGATCAAATCAACCATCACCGTAAGCCATCCTAAAGGTCTTACTTGGCACAAACACTAATTAAAACAAAAAAAAAACCACATCTAACCAGAGACTACATGAATTATTTATTCATCATAATTGGATCTTCGAAAAAGATTAGCAAGTGGATGGGGATCCATATCAATAGATTTTTTAGCAAGCGAAGATGCAAGCAAATAAAAGGCACATGGCAACACAAGAAAACATAAGATCGAACGAAAGAAGGGCGAAGAAAAGGGAAAATCTTTTCGAAAATTGTTTTAGAAGTGGGGGAGAGGAAAACGAGAGGCAAATGGTGAATAATGTAATGCAAGAGATGAGAGTTTATGATGGGTACTTGGTATGTCTTGACATGGCATAGATCTCCCTGGCAACGGCGCCAGAAATTCTTCCTGCTACTTCTTGACCTTGCGTTGGTTTTTCCCTTGAAGAGGAAAGGGTGATGCAGCAAAGTAGAGATAAGTTTTTCCCTCAGTTTGAGAACCAAGGTATCAATCCAGTAGGAGACAACGCACAAATCACCGAATACCTGCACAAACAATCAAACAACTTGCACCCAACGCGATAAAGGGGTTATCAATCCCGTCATGGTTACTTGCAAAAGTGAGATATGATAGAGATAAATAAACGATAAAGTAAATATTTTTGGTATTTTTTGGTTTATTGATCAGAAAGTAAAAGATTGCAAAAATAGTAGATCGGAGACTAATATTGTAGATCGGAAACTTGTAATATGGAAAATAGAAACTTATATGATGGAAAATAGACTCGGGGGCCATAGGTTTCACCAGAGGCTTCTCTCAAGATAGCAAATAATACGGTGGGTGAACAAATTACCGCCGAGCTATTGATAGAAAAGCGCAAGGTTATGACGATATCTAAGGCAATGATCATGAATATAGGCATCACGTCCATGTCAAGTAGACCAAAACGATTCTGCATCTACTACTATTACTCCACACATCGATCGACTCCTGCCTGCATCTAGAGTATTAAGTTCATGAAGAACAGAGTAACGCATTAAGTAAGATGACATGATGTAGAGGAATTAACTCAAGCAATATGATCAAAACCCCATCTTTTTATCCTCGATGGAAACAATACAATATGTGCCTTGCTGCCCCTACTGTCACTGGGAAAGGACACTACAAGATTGAACCCAAAGCTAAGCACTTCTCCCATTGCAAGAAAAACCAATCTAGTTTGCCAAACCAAACCGATAGTTCGAAGAGAATTACAAAGATATCAAATCATGCATAAAAGAATTCAGAGAAGATTCAAATAATATTCATAGATAAGCTGATAAGAAATCCACAATTCATCGGATCTCGGCAAACACACCGCAAAAAAAGTATTACATCGAATAGATCTCCTAGAACATCGAGGAGAACATGGTATTGAGAATCAAAGAGAGAGAAGAAGCCATCTAGCTACTAGCTATGGACCCGTAGGTCTATGGTAAACTACTCACGCTTCATCGGAAGGGCAATAGAGTTGATGTAGAAGCCCTCCGTGATCGAATCCCCCTCCGCAGGGTGCCGGAAAAGGTCCCTAGTGTTGGGGAACGCAGTAATTTCAAAAAAATTCCTACGCACATGCAAGATCTATCATGGTGATGCATAGCAACGAGAGGGGAAGAGTGTTGTCAACGTACCCTCGTAGACCGTAAGCGGAAGCGTTATGACAATGCGGTTGATGTAGTCGAACGTCTTCATGATCCGACCGATCCTAGCATCTAAAGTACGGCACCTCCGCGATCTGCACACGTTCGGTTCGGTGACGTCCCACGAACTCTTGATCCAGCTGAGTGTCGAGGGAGAGCTTTGTCAGCATGATGGCATGATGGCGGTGATGATGAAGCTACCAGAACAAGGCTTCGCCTAAGCACTGCAACGATATGACCGAGGTGGATTATGGTGGAGGGGGGCACCGCACACGGCTAAGACAATTGTCAACTTGTGTGTCTATGGGGTGCCCCCTCCCCCGTATATAAAGGAGTGGAGGAGGGGGAGGGCTGGCCCTCTATGGCGCGCCCTGGAGGAGTCCTACTCCCACAGGGAGTAGGATTTCCCCCCTTCCCTAGTTGGACTAGGAGAGGAAGGAAGGGGGAGGAAGGAGGAAGGAAAGGGGGGCCGGCCCCCACCCAATTCGTATTGGGCTTGGGGGGCACGCCCCCTCCTAGGCTTCCTTCTCCTCTCTCCCACTAAGGCCCAATAAGGCCCATATACTTCCCGGGGGTTCTGGTAACCTCCTGGTACTCCAGTATATTCCCGAACTCACCCGGAACCATTCCGATGTCCAAACATAGGATTCCAATATATCAATCTTTATGTCTCAACCATTTCGAGACTCCTCCTCATGCCCGTGATCACATCCGGGACTCCGAACAAACTTCGGTACATCAAAACACATAAACTCATAATATCGATCGTCACCGAACGTTAAGCGTGCGGACCCTACGGGTTCGAGAACTATGTAGACATGACCGAGACTCATCTCCGGTCAATAAACAATAGCGGAACCTGGATGCTCATATTGGTTCCTACATATTCTACGGAGATCTTTATCGGTCAAACCGCATAACAACATACGTCGTTCCCTTTGTCATCGGTATGTTACTTGCCCGAGATTCGATCGTCGGTATCTCAATACCTAGTTCAATCTCATTGTCGGCAAGTCTCTTTACTCGTTCCGTAATGCAACATCCCGTAACTAACTTATTAGTCACATTGCTTGCAAGGCTTATAGTGATGTGCATTACCGAGAGGGCCCAGAGATACCTCTCCGATACACGGAGTGACAAATCCTAATCTCGATCTATGCCAACTCAACAAACACCATCGGAGACAGCTGTAGAGCATCTTTATAGTCACCTAGTTACGTTGTGATGTTTTATAGCACACTAAGTGTTCCTCCGATATTCGGGAGTTGCATAATCTCATAGTCATAGGAACATGTATAAGTTATGAAGAAAGCAATAGCAGTAAACTAAACGCTCATCGTGCTAAGCTAACGGATGGGTCAAGTCAATTGCATCATTCCCTAATGATGTGATTCCGTTCATCAAATGACAACTCTTTGTCCATGGCTATGAAACTTAACCATCTTTGATTAACGAGCTAGTCAAGTAGAGGCATACTAGTGACACTCGGTTTGTCTATGTATTCACACATCTACCAAGTTTCCAGTTAGTACAATTCTAGCATGAATAATAAACATTTATCATGATATAAGGAAATATAAACAACAATTTTATTATTGCCTCTAGGGCATATTTCCTTCAGTCTCCCACTTGCACTAGAGACAATAATCTAGATTACATTGTGATGATTCTAACACCCATGGAGTCTTGGTGCTGATCATGTTTTGCTTGTGAGAGAGGCTTAGTCAACGGGTCTGTAACATTCAGATCCGTATGTATCTTGCAAAACTCTATGTCTCCCTCCTTGACTTGATCGCGGATGGAATTGAAGCATCTCTTGACGCGCTTGGTTCTCTTGTGAAATCTGGATTCCTTTGCCAAGGTAATTGCACCAGTATTGTCACAAAAGATTTTCATTGGACCTGATGCACTAGGTATGACACCTAGATCGGATATGAACTCCTTCATACAGAATCCTTCATTTGTTGCTTCCGAAGCAGCTATGTACTTCGCTTCACATGTAGATCCCGCCACGACGCTCTGCTTGGAACTGCACCAACTGACAGCTCCACCATTTAATAAAAATACGTATTCGGTTTGTGACTTAGAGTCATCCGGATCAGTGTCAAAGCTTGCATCGATGTAACCGTTTATGACGAGTGCTACCTCTTGAGCTTGCGTTGGATTCCCCCAAAGAGGAAAGGATGATGCAGCAGAGCAGCGTAAGTATTTCCCTCAGTTTTTGAGAACCAAGGTATCAATCCAGTAGGAGGCCACGCTCAAGTCCCTCGTACCTGCACAAAACGATAGCTACTCGCAACCAACGCAATTAGGGGTTGTCAATCCCTTCACGGTCACTTATGAGAGTGAGATCTGATAGATATAATTGTTGGAAATATGCCCTAGAGGCAATAATAAATTGGTTATTATTATATTTCCTTGTTCATGATAATCGTTTATTATCCATGCTAGAATTGTATTAATAGGAAACTCAGATACATGTGTGGATACATAGAAAACACCATGTCCCTAGTAAGCCTCTAGTTGACTAGCTCGTCGATCAATAGATGGTTATGGTTTCCTGACCATGGACATTAGATGTCGTTGATAACGGGATCACATCATTAGGATAATAATGTGATGGACAAGACCCAATCCTAAGCCTAGCACATAGATCGTGTAGTTCGTATGCTAAAGCTTTTTCAAACGTCAAGTATCATTTCCTTAGACCATGAGATTGTGCAACTCCCGTATACCGTAGGAGTGCTTTGGGTGTGCCAAACGTTACAATGTAACTGGGTGGCTATAAAGGTACACTACAGGTATCTTCGAAAGTGTCTATTGTGTTGGCACGAATCGAGACTGGGATTTGTCACTCCGTGTAAACGGAGATGTATCTCTGGGCCCACTCGGTAGGACATCATCATAATGTGCACAAGGTGACCAAGGGGTTGATCACGGGATGATGTGTTACGGAACGAGTAAAGAGACTTGCCGGTAACGAGATTGAACAAGGTATCGGAATACCGACGATCGAATCTCGGGCAAGTACTATACCGGAAAGACAAAGGGAATTGTATACGGGATTGATTGAATCCTTGACATCGTGGTTCATCTGATGAGATCATCGTGGAACATGTGGGAGCCAACATGGGTATTCAGATCCCGCTGTTGGTTATTGGCCGGAGAGGTGTCTCGGTCATGTCTACATGTCTCCCGAACCCGTAGGGTCTACACACTTAAGGTTTGATGACGCTAGGGTTATAGGGAATAGATGTGCGTGGTTACCGAATGTTGTTCGGAGTCCTGGATGAGATCCCGGACATCACGAGGAGTTCCGGAATGGTCCGGAGGTAAAGAATTATATATGGGAAGTCCTGTTTTGGTCACCGGAAAAGTTTCGGGTTTTATCGGTAATGTACCGGGACCACCGGGAGGGTCCCGGTGGTCCACCAAGTGGGGCCACCAGCCCCGGAGGGCTGCATGGGCCAAGTGTGGGAGGGGACCAGCCCCAGGTGGGCTGGTGCGCCCCCCCACAAGGGCCCAAGGCGCCTAGGGTTTGGGGAGGGGTCGCCTCCACCTAGCTTGGGGGGCAAGTTTCCCCCTCTCCCTCCCCTTGGCCGCCACCCTAGATGGGTTTGGGGCTGCCGCACCCCTTGGGGTGGAAACCCTAAAGGGGGCGCACCCCCTCCCTCTCCCCTATATATACTTGAGGACTTTGGGGCTGCCAACACATGAGTTTTGACCTCTCCATGGCGCAGCCCTGCTTCTCTCCCTCCTCCTCTCCCGCGGTGCTTGGCGAAGCCCTGCAGGATTGCCACGCTCCTCCACCACCACCACGCCGTCGTGCTGCTGCTGGACGGAGTCTTCCCCAACCTCTCCCTCTCCCCTTGCTGGATCAAGGCATGGGAGACGTCACCGGGCTGTACGTGTGTTGAACGCGGAGGCGCCGTTGTTTGGCGCTTAGATCGGAATCAACCGCGATCTGAATCGCTACGAGTACGACTCCTTCATCCGCGTTCTTACAACACTTCCGCTTAGCGATCTACAAGGGTATGTAGATGCACTCTCCTTCCCCTCGTTGCTAGATTACTCCATAGATTGATCTTGGTGATGCATAGAAAATTTTGAATTTCTGCTACGTTTTCCAACAGTGGCATCATGAGCTAGGTCTATGCGTAGTTTCTATGCACGAGTAGAACACAAGTTGTTGTGGGCGTCGATTTTTTCAATTTATTTGCCGTTACTAGTCTTATCTTGATTCGGCGGCATCGTGGGATGAAGCGGCCCGGACCGACCTTACACGTACTCTTACGTGAGACTGGTTCCACCGACTGACATGCACTAGTTGCATAAGGTGGCTAGCGGGTGTCTGTCTCTCCCACTTTAGTCGGATCGGATTCGATGAAAAGGGTCCTTATGAAGGGTAAATAGAAATTGGCATATCACGTTGTGGTTTTTCACGTAGGTAAGAAACGTTCTTGCTAGAAACCTATAGCAGCCCGTAAAAACTTGCAACAACAATTAGAGGACGTCTAACTTGTTTTTGCAGCATATGCCTTGTGATGTGATATGGCCAAAAGGATGTGATGAATGATATATGTGATGTATGAGATTGATCATGTTCTTGTAATAGGAATCACGACTTGCATGTCGATGAGTATGACAACCGGCAGGAGCCATAGGAGTTGTCTTAATTTATTTATGACCTGCGTGTCAACATAAACGTCATGTAATTACTTTACTTTATTGCTAATGCGTTAGCCATAGTAGTAGAAGTAATAGATGACGAGACAACTTCAAGAAGACACGATGATGGAGATCATGATGATGGAGATCATGGTGTCATGCCGGTGACAACGATGATCATGGAGCCCCGAAGATGGAGATCAAGAGGAGCAAAATGATACTGGCCATATCATGTCACTATTTGATTGCATGTGATGTTTATCATGTTTTACATCTTATTTGCTTAGAACGACGGTAGCTTAAATAAGATGATCCCTCACTAAAATTTCAAGAAAGGTGTTCCCCCTAACTGTGCACCGTTGCGAAGGTTCGTTGTTTGGAAGCACCACGTGATGATCGGGTGTGATAGATTCTAACGTTCGAATACAACGGGTGTTGACGAGCCTAGCATGTACATACATGGCCTCGGGACACATGTGAAACACTTAGGTTGACTTGACGAGCCTAGCATGTACAGACATGGCCTCGAAACACGGAAGACCGAAAGGTCGAGCATGAGTCGTATAGAAGATACGATCAACATGAAGATGTTCACCGATGTTGACTAGTCCGTCTCACGTGACGATCAGACACAGCCTAGTTGACTCGGATCATGTTTCACTTAGATGACTAGAGGGATGTCTATCTGAGTGGGAGTTCATTAAAAAAATTGATTAGATGAACTCAATTATCATGAACATAGTCTAAATTGTCTTTGCAAATATGTTGTAGATAAATAGCTCATGTTGTAGCTCCCTGTTTCAAATACGTTCCTAGAGAAAGATTAAGTTGAAAGATATTGTAAGCATTGATGCGGACTAGGTCCGTAGTCCGAGGAGTGTCCTCACTGCTACACAGAAGGCTTATGTCTTTGATGTACCGCTCGATGTGCAATCCCCTACAACGTCGTTTGTGGATGTTGTGAACACCTGACAGACACGTCCTGATGACTACTTGATAGTTTAGTGCACCATACTTTACGGCTTAGAATCGGGATTCCAATGACGTTTTGAACACCATAGAACATATGAGATGTTCCAAGAGCTGAAATTGAGATTTCAGGCTCATGCCCGTGTTGAGAGGTATGAGACCTCTGACAAGTTCTTTTGCCAACAAGATGGAGGAGAATGGCTCAGCTAGTGAGCATGTGCTCAGAATGTCTGGGTGCTACAATCACTTAAATCAAGTGGGAGTTAAACTTCCAGACAAGATAGTGATTGATAGAGTTCTCTAGACAGTGTCACTAAGCTACTAGATCTTCGTGATGAACTATGGCATGCAAGGGATGGAGTTGATCCTGGAGCTGTTCGCGGTGCTTAAGACCGCAAAAGGTAGAAATCAAAGAAGGAGCATCAAGTGTTGATGGTTTAACAAGACCACTAGTTTCAAGAAGGGCAAGGGCTAGAAGGGAAACTTCATGGATGGCAAACCAGTTGCCGCTCCAGTGAAGGAACCCAAGGTTGAACCCAAACCCGAGACTAAGTGCTTCTATTGTAAGGGGAACGGTCACTAGTAGCGGAATTAAACCAAATGCTTGGTAGATAAGAAGGCTGACAACTTCAACAAAGTATATACGTGTTATTAATGTGTACCTCACCAGTACTCCTTGTAGCACCTGGGTATTGGATACCGGTTCAATTGCTATTATTGGTGACTTGAAGCAAAAGCTACGGACTAAACGGAGACTGGCTGAGGGCGAGGTGACGATGTGTGTTGGAAGTGTTTCCAAAGTTGATGAGATCACCATCGCACGCTCCATCTACCTTCGGGATTAGTATTGAACCTAGATAAATGTTATCAAGTGTCTACGTTGAGCATGAATATGATTAGATCATGTTCAGTGCAATACGGTCATTCATTTAAGTTAGAGAATAATGGTTATTCTGTTTACATGAATGATACCTTTCATGGTCATGCACCCTATGTGAATGGTTCATTGAATCTCGGTCGTGGTGATACACATGTTCACGCCAAAAGATGTAGAGTTAATAATGATAGTACCACTTTCTCGTGGCACTGCCGCTTAGGTCATATTGGCGTAAGATGCATGAAGAAACTTCATGTCGATGGATGTTTGGAGTCACTTGATTTTGAATCACTTGACACATGCGAGCCATGCCTCATGGGCAGGATGACTAAGACCCCGTTTTCAGGTACAATGAAACGGGCAAGTGACTTGTTGGAAATCATGCATGCTGATGTGTGTGATCCAATGAGAATTGAAGCGTGCGGTGGATATCGCTATTTTCTCATCTTCACTAACGATTTGGGTAGATATAGGTATATCTACTTAATGAAGCACAAGTCTGAAACGTTTGAAAAGTTCAAGCGATTTCAGAGTGAAGTTAAGAATCATCATAACAATAAGATCATGTTCCTACGATCTGATCAAAAGGGGATTTTCCGAGTTATGAGTTTGGCAATCACTTAAGACATTGTGGAATTGTTTCACAGTTGAAGCCACCTGGAACACCACAAGGTAATGGTGTGTCCGGACGTCGTAATCGAACACTATGAGATATGGTGCGATCTATGATGTCTCTTATCAATCTACCGTTTTCATTTTGAGGTTATGCATTAGAGACAGCTGCATTCACTTTAGATAGGACACCATCTAAGTCCGTTGAGACAACGTCGTATGAACATTGGTTTGGCAAGAAGCCAAAGTTGTCGTTTCTTAATGTTTGGGGCTGCGATGCTTAAGGCTTCAGCCGGAGAAGCTCGAACCCAAAGCGGACAAACACATCTTCATAGAATACCCAAAGGTGACAGTAGGGTATACCTTCTATCTCAGATCCGAGGGCAAATTGTTTGTTGCTAAGAACGGGTCCTTTCTCGAGAAGGAGTTTCTCTCGAAAGAATTGAGTGGGAGGAAGATAGAACTTGATGAGGTTGTCGAACCTTTACTTCAACCAGAGAGTGATGCAACACAGAAAGATGTTTTATGTGGCGCCTACGTCTGTTGAATAGGAAGTTAATGATAGTGATCATGAAGCTTCGGATCAAGTTGCTATCGAACCTCGTAGGTCGACAAGGATATGTACTACTCCTAAGTGGTACGGTAATCCTGTCTTAGATATCATGTTGTTAGACAACAATGAACCTACGAGCTATAGAGAAGCAATGGTGGGCCCGTATTCCGACAAATGGTTAGAAGCCATGAAATCCGAGATAGGATCCATATATCAGAACAAAGTATGGACTTTGGTGGACTTGCCCGATGATCGGCAAGCCATTGAGATAAATGGATCTTTAAGAAGAAGACGGACGTGGGCGGTAATGTTACCGTCTATGAAGCTCGACTTGTGGGAAAGAGTCTTTTCACAAGTTCAAGGAGTTGACTATGATGAGAATTTCTCACCCGTAGCGATGCTTAAGTCCGTCGGAATCATGTTAGCATTAGCTGTATTTTTTGATTATGAAATCTTACAGATGGATGTCAAAACAAGTTTTCTTACCAGTTTTCGTAAGAAAAGTTGTATGTGATACAATAAAAGGTTTTGTCGATCCTAAGGATGCTAAAAGGTATGCTGGCTCCAGCAATCCTTCTATGGACTAGAGCAAGCATCTCGGAATCGGAATATATGTTTTTATGGAGTGATCAAAGCTTTTAGGTTTATACAATGTTTGCTGGAAACTTGTATTTACAACAAAGTGAGTGGGAGCACTACAACATTTCTGATAAGTATATGTGGATGACATATTGTTGATCTGAAATAATGTAGAATTTCTGGAAAGCATAAACGGTTGTTTGAAGAGTGATTTTCAAAGGAAGACCTGGATAAAGCTGCTTACATATTGGGCATCAAGATCTATAGAAATAGATCAAGACACCTGATGATACTTTCAAAGAACGCACACCTTGACATGTTTTTGAAAGAGTTCAAAATAGATCAGTCAAAGAAGGGGTTCTTACCTGAGTTGTAAGGTGTGAAGTTGAGTAAGACTCAAAGATTGACCACGGCAGAAGAAAGAGGAAGGACGAAGGTCGTCCCCTATGCTTTTGTCATAGGCTCTATACAGTATGCCATGCCGAGTACCGCACCTGAGGTGTGCCATGCCACATGTCTGGCAAGAGAGTACAAAGGTGATCTAGGAGTAGATCACCAGATAGCAGTCAAAATTATCCTTAAAGGAATAAAGAAATGTTTCTCGGTTATGGAGGTGATAAAGAGTTCGACATAAAGAGTTACGTCGATGCAAGCTTAACACCTATCCGGATAGCTCTGAGTAGAGATACTGGATACGTATAATGGAGCAATAATTTGGAATAGCTCCAAGTGGAACGTGGTAGCAACATCTACAATATAAAGTTTTGCGAAATTCATAGGGATCTGAATATGGCGAGACCCGTTGACTACAACCACTCTCATAAGCATAACAAGATCAAACCCAGAACTCTTTGAGTGTTTATCACATAGTGATGTGAACTAGACCATTGAGTCTAGTAGACTCTTGGATGTTGGTCACATGGAGATGTGACCTGTGTGTGTTAATCACATGGCGATGTGAACTAGATTATTGACTCTAGTGCAAGTGGGAGACTGTTGGAAATATGCCCTAGAGGCAATAATAAATTGGTTATTATTATATTTCCTTGTTCATGATAATCGTTTATTATCCATGCTAGAATTGTATTAATAGGAAACTCAGATACATGTGTGGATACATAGACAACACCATGTCCCTAGTAAGCCTCTAGTTGACTAGCTCGTTGATCAATAGATGGTTACGGTTTCCTGACCATGGACATTAGATGTCGTTGATAACGGGATCACATCATTAGGAGAATGATGTGATGGACAAGACCCAATCCTAAGCCTAGCACATAGATCGTGTAGTTCGTATGCTAAAGCTTTTTCAAATGTCAAGTATCATTTCCTTAGACCATGAGATTGTGCAACTCCCAGATACCGTAGGAGTGCTTTGGGTGTGCCAAACGTTACAATGTAACTGGGTGGCTATAAAGGTACACTACAGGTATCTCCGAAAGTGTCTGTTGGGTTGGCACGAATCGAGACTGGGATTTGTCACTCCGTGTAAACGGAGAGGTATCTCTGGGCCCACTCGGTAGGACATCATCATAATGTGCACAAGGTGACCAAGGGGTTGATCACGGGATGATGTGTTATGGAACGAGTAAAGAGACTTGCCGGTAACGAGATTGAACAAGGTATCGGAATACCGACGATCGAATCTCGGGCAAGTACTATACCGGAAAGACAAAGGGAATTGTATACGGGATTGATTGAATCCTTGACATCGTGGTTCATCCGATGAGATCATCGTGGAACATGTGGGAGCCAACATGGGTATTCAGATCCTGCTGTTGGTTATTGGCCGGAGAGGTGTCTCGGTCATGTCTACATGTCTCCCGAACCCGTAGGGTCTACACACTTAAGGTTTGATGACGCTAGGGTTATAGGGAATAGATGTGCGTGGTTACCGAATGTTGTTCGGAGTCCTGGATGAGATCCCGGACATCACGAGGAGTTCCGGAATGGTCCGGAGGTAAAGAATTATATATGGGAAGTCCTGTTTTGGTCACCGGAAAAGTTTCGGGTTTTATCGGTAATGTACCGGGACCACCGGGAGGGTCCCGGTGGTCCACCAAGTGGGGCCACCAGCCCCGGAGGGCTGCATGGGCCAAGTGTGGGAGGGGACCAGCCCCAGGTGGGCTGGTGCGCCCCCCCACAAGGGCCCAAGGCGCCTAGGGTTTGGGGAGGGGGCGCCTCCACCTACCTTGGGGGGCAAGTTTCCCCCTCTCCCTCCCCTTGGCCGCCACCCTAGATGGGTTTGGGGCTGCAGCACCCCTTGGGGTGGAAACCCTAAAGGGGGCGCACCCCCTCCCTCTCCCCTATATATACTTGAGGACTTTGGGGCTGCCAACACATGAGTTTTGACCTCTCCATGGCGCAGCCCTGCTTCTCTCCCTCCTCCTCTCCCGCGGTGCTTGGCGAAGCCCTGCAGGATTGCCACGCTCCTCCACCACCACCATGCCGTCGTGCTGCTGCTGGACGGAGTCTTCCCCAACCTCTCCCTCTCCCCTTGCTGGATCAAGGCATGGGAGACATCACCGGGCTGTACGTGTGTTGAACGCGGAGGCGCCATTGTTCGGCGCTTAGATCGGAATCAACCGCGATCTGAATCGCTACGAGTACGACTCCTTCATCCGCGTTCTTGCAACGCTTCCGCTTAGCGATCTACAAGGGTATGTAGATGCACTCTCCTTCCCCTCGTTGCTAGATTACTCCATAGATTGATCTTGGTGATGCGTAGAAAATTTTGAATTTCTGCTACGTTTTCCAACAATAATATTTTTGCTATTTTTGGTATAGAGATGCAAAGTGAAAAGTAAAAGGCAAAGTAAAAAGCAAAGCAATATTAAAGTGATGGAGATTGATATGATGAGAATAGACCCCGGGGCCATAGGTTTCACTAGTGGCTTCTCTCAAGAACATAAGTATTCTACGGTGGGTGAACAAATTACTGTTGAGCAATTGACAGAATTGAGCATAGTTATGATAATATCTAGGCATGATCATGTATATAGGCATCACGTCCGTGACAAGTAGACCGAAACGATTCTGCATCTACTACTATTACTCCACTCATCGACCGCTATCCAGCATGCATCTAGAGTATTAAGTTAACAACAGAGTAACGCTTTAAGCAAGATGACATGATGTAGAGAGATAAATTCATGCAATATGAAATCAACCCCATCTTCTTATCCTCGATGGCAACGATGCAATACGTGCCTTGCTGCCCCTTCTGTCACTGGGAAAGGACACCGCAAGATCGAACCCAAAGCTAAGCACTTCTCCCATGGCAAGAACTACCAATCTAGTTGGCTAAACCAAACGGATAATTCGAAGAGACTTGCAAAGATAACCAATCATACATAAAAGAATTCAGAGAAGATTCAAATATTATTCATAGATAGACTTGATCATAAACCCACAATTCATCGTTCTCAACAAAAACACCACAAAAAGAAGAAGATTACATCGAATAGATCTCCACAAGAGAGGGGGAGAACTTTGAATTGAGATCCAAAAAGAGAGAAGAAGTCATCTAGCTAATAACTATGGACCTGAAGGTCTGAGGTAAACTACTCACACTTCATCGGAGAGGCTATGGTGATGTAGAAGCCCTCCGTGATGACGGCCCTCTCCGACGGAGCTCCGGAACAGGCCCCAAGATGGGATCTCGTGGATACAGAAAGTTGCGGCGGTGGAATTAGGTTTTTGGATCCGTCCCCGTTCGTTTGGGGGTATGTAGGTATATATAGGAGGAAGAAGTACGTCGGTGGAGCTTCGGTGGGCCCACGAGGGTGGGGGCGCGTCTGGGGGTATAGGGCGCGCCCCCTACCTCGTGCCCACCTCGAAGCTTCCTTGGCGTAGGGTCCAAGTCTCCTGGGTCATATTCAGGAAGAAAATCACGTTCCAGAAAGGTTTATTCTGTTTGGACTCCGTTTGATATTCCGTTTCTTCGAAACACTAAAATAGGCAAAAAACAGCAATTCTGGGCTGGGCCTTCGGTTAATAGGTTAGTCCCAAAAATAATATAAAAGTGGAAAATAAAGCCCAATATAGTCCAAAACTGTTGATAATATAGCATGGATCAATAAAAAATTATAGATATGTTGGAGACGTATCAGGCATCCCCAAGCTTAATTCTTGCTCGTCCTCGAGTAGGTAAATGATAAAAAGAGAATTTTTGATGCGGAGTGCTACTTGGCATAATTTCAATGCAAATCTTCTTAATTGTGATATGAATATTCAGATTCGAAAGATTCAAGACAAAAGTTTATATTGACATAAAAATAATAATACTTCAAGCATACTAACAAAGCAATTATGTCTTCTCAAAATAACATGGCCAAAGAAAGTTATCCCTACAAAATCATATAGTCTGGCTATGCTCTATCTTCACCACACAAAGTATTTAAATCATGCACAACCCCGATGAGAAGCCAAGCAATTGTTTCATACTCTAAAATTTTCAAAACTTTTTCAATCTTCACGCAATACATGAGCGTGAGCCATGGATATAGCACTATATGTGGAATAGAATGGTGGTTGTGGAGAAGACAAAAATAGGGGAAGATAGTCTCACATCAACTAGGCGTATCAACGGGCTATGGAGATGCCCATCAATAGATATCAATGTGAGTGAGTAGGGATTGCCATGCAACGGATGCACTAGAGCTATAAGTATATGAAAGCTCATCAAAAGAAACTAAGTGGGTGTGCATCCAACTTTCTTGCTCACGAAGACCTAGGGCATTCTGAGGAAGCCCATCATTGGAATATACAAGCCAAGTTCTATAATGTAAAATTCCCACTAGTATATGAAAGTGACATAACGAGAGACTCTCTATCATGAAGATCATGGTGCTACTTTGAAGCACAAGTGTGGTAAAAGGATAGTAACATTGTCCCTTCTCTCTTTTTTTTCTCTCTCTCTCTATCTTTTTTTTATTTGGGCCTTTTCTCCTTTTTTATGGCCTTTTTTTCTTTTTATTTTTATTTTTCGTCCGGAGTCTCATCCCGACTTATGGGGGAATCATAGTCTCCATCATTCTTTCCTCACTTGGGACAATGCTCTAAAAATGATGATCATCACACTTTTATTTTTCTTACAACTTAACAACTCGATACTTAGAACAAAATATGACTCTATATGAATGCCTCCGGCGGTGTACCGGGATGTGCAATGAATCAAGAGTGACATGTATGAAAGAATTATGAACGGTGGCTTTTCCACAAATACGATGTCAACTACATGATCATGCTAGCAATATGACAATGATGGAGCGTGCCATAATAAACGGAATGGTGGAAAGTTGCATGGCAATATATCTCAGAATGGCTATGGAAATGCCATGATAGGTAGGTATGGTGGCTGTTTTGAGGAAGGTATATGGTAGGTGTATGATACTGGCGAAAAGTGCGCGGTATTAGAGAGGCTAGCAATGGTGGAAGGATGGGAAAAAGTGCATATAATCCATGGACTCAACATTAGTCATAAAGAACTCATATACTTATTGCAAATCTAGAAGTTATCAAAGCAAAGTATTAAGCGCATGCTCCTAGGGGGATATATTGGTAGGAAAAGACCATCGCTCATCCCCGACCACCACTCATAAGGAAGACAATCAATAAATAAATCATGCTCCGACTTCATCACATAACGGTTCACCATACGTGCATGCTACGGGAATCACAAACTTTAACACAAGTATTCTTTAAATTCACAACTACTCAACTAGCATGACTCTAATATTGTCACCTTCATATATCAAAACAATTATCATGCTTCAATCTTTTCTTAGTATTCAATGCACTCAAAAGAAAGTTTCACAAATCTTGAATACCAAGCATATTATTATTAAGCAAATTACCATGCTATTAAGAGACTCTCAAAATAATTTAAGTGAAGCATGAGAGATCAATAGTTTCTTTAAAACAAATCCACCACCGTGCTCTTAAAAGATCTAAGTGAATCACATAGAGCAAAATTATAACGCTCAAAAGATATAAGTGAAGCACATAGAGCAAAACTACATAGCTCAAAAGATATAAGTGAAGCACATAGAGTATTCTATCAAATTTTAATTCATGTATGGATCTCTCAAAAGGTGTGTACAGAAAGGATGATTGTGGCACACTAACAACCAAATACACAAATAATAGAAGACGCTCCAAGCAAAACACATATCATGTTGGTGAATAAAAATATAGCTCCAAGTAAATTACCGATGGAAGTGGACGAAAGAGGGGATGCCTTCCGAGGCATCCCCAAGATTTGACTTTTTGGTGTCCTTGGATTATCTTGGGGGTTCCATGGGCATCCCCAAGCTTAGGCTCTTGCCACTCCTTGTTCCATAATCCATCACAAGAATTCACCCAAAACTTGAAAACTTCACAACACAAAACTCAATAGAAATCTCGTGAGCTCCGTTAGAGAAAGAAAACAAAATACCACTTCAAGGTACTGTAATTAACTCATTCTTTATTTATATTGGTGTTAAACCTACTGTATTCCAACTTCTTTATGGATTATAAACTATTTTACCAACCATAGATTCATCAAAATAAGCAAACAACACACGAAAAACAGAATCTGTCAAAAACAGAACAGTCTGTAGTAATCTGTAACTAACGCAAACTTCTGGAACCCCAAAAATTCTAAAATAAATTTCTGGACGTTAGGAATTCATCTATTAATCATCTGCAAAAAGAATTAACTAAATAGTACTTTCCAAATAAAAATGACAGCAGTTCTCGTGAGTGCTAAAGTTTCTGTTTTTTACAGCAAGTTCAGCAAGACTTTCCCCAAGTCTTCCCAATGGTTCTACTTGGCACAAACACTAATTAAACACAAAAAACACAACCAAAACAGAGGATAAATAAATTATTTATTACTAAACAGGATCAAAAAGCAAGGAATAAAAATAAAATTGGGTTGCCTCCCAACAAGCGGTATCGTTTAACGCCCCTAGCTAGGCATAAAAGCGAGGATAGATCTAGATATTGCCATCTTTGGTTTTAGAAGAGAGCAAACTTGTTATCTATGGAATTAATATTTCTATTTTGATAAAGTACATGTCCATTAATGGTAGAATAAATATTAAGAATGTTGCGGAAATTGGCATCTAGGCTAGCTTTTATCTCTTTAATAGATTCGTTTTGGTAAGAAAGCAAGAGAGATGTGATTTCAGCTTTCTCGTTAATGGGGTGCCCAAATATAGTTTTCATACTCTCATAGGTATCTATGGGGTCCCCTTCAAGAAAACCCCCCTCGAAAATAGAATCTAAAACTTGTTTGAACAAAGCGGGTAGCCCAACATAAAAGCTTTTTAAATAAACCTCAATTTGATATTGGGGTACATAGCTAGCCCAGATCCTTAACAGCCTATCCCAAGCATCTTTCAAAGATTCATTAAGTAAGTAACGAAAAATTCCAGAACCATCTTCATCAAAATTACTAAGGTTCTCATTGATAACTCCGGCAAGTTGTTCCATAGCATTCTGATTTATGAGTTTAGATAAGATAGCAGGATTGTCTAAAGCACTAGAACTTGGGAGAGAACCCCCAACTCTTTTTGGTTCTGACATGGCGAGGGAAAAGAGGCAAATATAAAAAGAGAGGGAGGAGAAGGAGAAGAAGATTGGGAAAGAGAGGGCGAATAAAATGGCAAGGGTGAAGTGGGGGAGAGGAAAACGAGAGACAAATGGCAAATAATGTAATGCGAGAGATAGGGATTGTGATGGGTACTTGGTATGTTGACTTTTTGCGTAGACTCCCCAGCAACGGCGCCAGATATTCTTCTTGCTACCTATTGAGCTTGCGTTGGATTTCCCCGAAGAGGAAAGGATGATGCAGCAGAGTAGCATAAGTATTTCCCTCAGTTTTTGAGAACCAAGGTATCAATCCAGTAGGAGGCCACGCTCAAGTCCCTCGTACCTGCACAAAATGATATCTACTCGCAACCAACGCGATTAGGGGTTGTCAATCCCTTCATGATCACTTACGAGAGTGAGATCTGATAGATATAATATTTTTGGTATTTTTGGTATAGAGATGCAAAGTGAAAAGTAAAAGGCAAAGTAAAAAAGCAAAGCAAGATTAAAGTGATGGAGATTGATATGATGAGAATAGACCCGGGGGCCATAGGTTTCACTAGTGGCTTCTCTCAAGAGCATAAGTATTCTACGGTGGGTGAACAAATTACTGTTGAGCAATTGACAGAATTGAGCATAGTTATGAGAATATCTAGGCATGATCATGTATATAGGCATCATGTCCGTGACAAGTAGACCGAAACGATTCTGCATCTACTACTATTACTCCACTCATCGACCACTATCCAGCATGCATCTAGAGTATTAAGTTAAAAACAGAGTAACGCTTTAAGCAAGATGACATGATGTAGAGAGATAAATTCATGCAATATAAAATAAACCCCATCTTGTTATCCTCGATGGCAACGATGCAATACGTGCCTTGCTGCCCCTTCTGTCACTGGGAAAGGACACCGCAAGATCGAACCCAAAGCTAAGCACTTCTCCCATGGCAAGAACTACCAATCTAGTTGGCCAAACCAAACAGATAATTCGAAGAGACTTGCAAAGATAACCAATCATACATAAAAGAATTCAGAGAAGATTCAAATATTATTCATAGATAGACTTGATCATAAACCCACAATTCATCGGTCTCAACAAACACACCGCAAAAAGAAGAAGATTACATCGAATAGATCTCCACAAGAGAGGGGGAGAACTTTGTATTGGGATCCAAAAAGAGAGAAGAAGCCATCTAGCTAATAACTATGGACCCGAAGGTCTGAGGTAAACTACTCACACTTCATCGGAGAGGCTATGGTGATGTAGAAGCCCTCTGTGATGACGGCCCTCTCCGGCGGAGCTCCGGAACAGGCCCCAAGATGTGATCTCGTGGATACAGAAAGTTGCGGCGGTGGAATTAGGTTTTTGGCTCCATCCCCGTTCGTTTGGGGGTACGTAGGTATATATATAGGAGGAAGAAGTACGTCGGTGGAGCTTCGATGGGCCCACGAGGGTGGGGGGCGCGCCTGGGGGTATAGGGCGCGCCCCCTACCTCGTTCCCACCTCGAAGCTTCCTTGGCGTAGGGTCCAAGTCTCCTGGGTCATATTCGGGAAGAAAATCACGTTCCAGAAAGGTTTATTCTGTTTGGACTCTGTTTGATATTCCGTTTCTTCGAAACACTGAAATAGGCAAAAAACAGCAATTCTGGGCTGGGCCTCCGGTTAATAGGTTAGTCCCAAAAATAATATAAAAGTGGAAAATAAAGCCCAATATGGTCCAAAACAGTAGATAATATAGCATGGAGCAATCAAAAATTATAGATACGTTGGAGACGTATCAACGAGCTATTTGTCACCTCCATAAACGAGAATCATATCCTTAGTCCTTTTCAGGTATTTCAGATGTTCTTGACCGTTGTCCAGTGATCCACTCCTGGATTACTTTGGTACCTCCCTGCCAAACTAATAGCAAGGCACACATCAGGTCTGGCACACAGCATTGCACACATGATAGAACCTATGGCTAAAGCATAGGGAATGACTTTCATTTTCTCTCTATCTTCTGCAATGGTCGAGCATTAAGTCTGACTCAACTTCACACCTTGTAACACAGGCAAGAACCCTTTCTTTGCTTGATCCATTTTGAACTTCTTCAAAATTTTATCAAGGTATGTGCTTTGTGAAAGTCCAATTAAGCGTCTTGATCTATCTCTATAGATCTTGATGCCCAATATATAAGTAGCTTCACCGAGGTCTTTCATTGAAAAATTCTTATTCATGTATCCTTTTATGCTATTCGGAAATTCGGTATCATTTCCGATCAGCAATATGTCATCCACATATAATATCAGAAATGCTACAGAGCTTGCACTCACTTTCTTGTAAATATAGGCTTCTCCAAAAGTCTGTATAGAACCATATGCTTTGATCACACTATCAAAGTGTATATTCCAACTCCGAGAGGCTTGCACCAGTCCATAAATGAATCGCTGGAGCTTGCACACTTTGTTAGCACCTTGTGGATGTACAAAACCTTCTGGTTGCATCATATACAACTCTTCTTTAAGATATCCATTAAGGAATGTAGTTTTCATATCCATTTGCCAAATTTCATAATCATAAAATGTGGCAATTGCTAACATGATTTGGATGGACGGGTGAGAAAGTCTCATCGTAGTCAACTCCTTGAACTTGTCGAAAACCTTTTGCAACAAGTCGAGCTTTGTAGACAGTAATATTACCGTCAGCATCAGTCTTCTTCTTGAAGATCCATTTATTCTCTATTGCTTGCCGATCATCGGGCAAGTCAACCAAAGTCCACACTTTGTTCTCATACATGGATCCCATCTCAGATTTCATGGCCTCAAGCCATTTTGCGGAATCTGGGCTCATCATCGCTTCCTCATAGTTCGTAGGTTCGTCATGGTCAAGTAACATGATGTAACATCCCAAATTTTCAATTTGGAATGTTATACATTAGATCATCACTACATATCATATTTTATTTTGCTTCTTGGTTGATCCTAGAAATTCTACGCAACTCAAGGACCCACGGAGAGAGTTGGGGATTTCGTTATTTTCATATTTGAGTTCTCTCAAATTTTGAGAATAGGATCATTTGATTTTATTTATTTTATCATTAATTATTTCTATTACAAAAATATGTGAGAGGGAATAAAATGAATTTCTAAAAATAAAGAAATATTGAGGATTTAATAAAAAAATCAAATAAGATTTTATTTCGGAGTTTTTCGGTGTTTTATTTGAATTTAGGAAAAATGTGTGTTTTTCAAAATTGCATTTATGTCCAAAATTCATCTTGTGAGGCTCGATTTTAGAAGCCCGTGAAAATTTATTTCGGAATTTTTGGAGTCAGTTTAGTATTTCTTTTTATTTTTCTTCCGAGCGGAATAATTAAAAAAAAACGAACTAACTTTGGGCCGTACCCGAGCGGGACACCGCCCGGGGGCAACCTTTAAATAGCGCCGCCCCGAGCCGCCCCAGCCCATCAGCCCCGCCTTGATTCGCGCGCGCCGCCGGAGCCGCCGCCGCCGCCGCCGCCGATCCCGCCGCCCGAGGTTCGTCACGCCTCGTTTTCCGTGCCGAAAAAAATCAGCGTTCGTCGTTTTTCTTTTTCTCGGATTAAATCCGTGATTTTTCTGATCGCGATTCCTGATTCGATTTTCGTTTTAGTTTAAATTTTCGCTCGTTTATCGGAATCAGGCGATTCAAGCGCCTAGAGTTTCGTCTCGAAACCCTCTATCCGTTTAACCAACTTAAACAAGATTTTGCTACTGTAAAATTTGCCCTAGATCCAGATTACTAGAACGAAGTTGTTTTCTTTCGCCGTTTGACTTTCATTGCTTTGTTCGATTTGATTCTTTTTGCCAACCGGAGTTCTTAAGTTGAACCTTCTGGTTAGATCTCTTATTTGGAGTTTTACCTGTGCATTAGATGAGTACTTATTGTATGCTTGTTTGTTTGTCTGCGATAGAATACCCAGAGTGCGCGCCTGTTACTTCGAATCTCTAGGTTACGCGGATCATCAGCAAGGCAAGTAACACTTTGATCATACCTTTTCTACTACCCAGTTTTATTGCATTAGATCAACCCTCACACATTGCATGATTAGGATCTAATTAAATTGTGGGATGGAAAGTAGATGAGGTAGTACCTATTACCCGTTTATTATCAAACCTTTGGGAGTTACTTCTGCGTTTGCTTATTATGCCATGCTATGCTAGTAGACGTGGATTGGGTGAGTGATATCCATGACAGATGTGAGTTTTCTTAATTAATGGTTTATCTAAGGTGGCAACTTAAACACACGTCTGGGTGGATTGAGGCACCTGGGTATTCGAGGACTTGCCTGTTTTCTTTTGGACCGCCACCCAGGCTCAAAGGGATCATGAGACTATTCATACTAGAAACTTCCGTGTGCAGCCACAAGCTATTATGGGCTCTAGCATAGTTGACTAAGTTGTGCGAACTCTTACAGTGGTAGACTAGCAGATGTAGGGGATGTAGGTGGTACGGTCTACCCTATCGTAAGGTGCTAGCGCTTCTGAAAGACTATGTCTCGGTCATCCGTCTTCTCAAACACCATGTAGTGCGAGAAACCAAACGGAGGCGATCGAGTCTTGTGGGGAAAAGTGCGCAAACCTCTGCAGAGTGTAATAAACTAATCATGGTTAGCCGTGTCCCCGGTTACGCACATCTTGAGTATCTAGTACTTGGATTATCATGTGAATCTCAACATGTTACTCTAAATTAATTTTGTGGGTTATGTTTAATGATGATGCTTAATTGGGATTGAGAATGCTGTCAACCATTCTCAATGTTTAACAACTACCATGATAGTAATTAAATTTATTCCTTTGAAGTAGGGAAAAATTGGCTTTACGCAAAACTGTAACCATAGAGCTTTCCACCAGCCATATATGCATATAGTATAGCTGTTTCATTCCATTACTCTCTATGTGTTACCTTGCCAGCATATTCCATGTGCTAACCCGTTTCGGGCTGCAACGTTAATGTTGCAGACTTTTTAGACGACGATTAAGGAGTTTTTAGGTCATGGTTCTATACTCAGTGATGCCGTTGGAGTTGATGGACTCACTTATCTTCCAAGCCTTCCGTTGTTATCGTTATTAGATGGCCTTAAGCCATATTTATTGTAATAAGTTCTCTTTTGAGACACTCGATGTAATAAGTGTGCGATTGCTACTCTGCTATAAATCCTTCGAGTACTGTGTGGTGTCAGCATTACTGATCCAGGGATGACACCGGAGCACAGAGATCAGACTGTTTGAGGTCTGGTCGCTACTGAGATGGTATCAGAGCACACGCTGACTGTAGGGCACGACCACTAAGCTAAAGGACCTAGATCACTATTCACTCTCTTCTCTTCTGACCTCTCATATTTTCTACTCTTTAGGATGGCGGATGCAAGGAACAAGTTCATGCAACCGGATGAAGATACACCTTTTTGATGTCACTTGAAGGAAGTCACTAGATACCTGAACATAGGAGTACCAAGCTTCACGGGAACCTACAACGCCACTTTACCTGAAGAAGAGCGCTGGATGATTCAAGTTCAAGTTCCAGGAAGGACGTTCATGCCAGTCACTGAGCCCATAGAGTTTTCTTTTGATGCACCAACTTGGAGTCTAGGACAGAGCATGGCAGCTCACATCGCCATGGGATGCATTGGAGAAGTCTACCGCAAGGATCTCAAGGATACTATCTACCAGATTTGTGGGTGCCGAGATGAACACTGGGAGATGATCAGCACCAGGAAGGATAGATCAATTGCAGCTTTTATCCAGGAGCTAAACCAGCACATTCGACGACAGGAGAACTAGATGTGCGCCGACATGATAGATCTGAAGAAGGCTAAGACTAGAATCAAGGAACTGGAGGAAGAACTCAAGGCTACACGTGAAGGTTATGAAGAGGAAATTGAAGTATTGGTGGGAAGAATGACGATTTGATCAAGAAGATTGGAATATTTATGGGAGGCCCTACGCCAGTAGATGAAGACGAAGAACCCAAGGAGATTAGCCCGGAAGACTACATCATCATCGACGGCACCGACTCGGAACAAGATAGTAGCGATGATGACTATGTTGATGAAGCTGGAGCAGATATCATGGAGTCTGCAACCGAAGAATATTTCTAGTAGACCACCTCATCAGTAGTAGTAGTCCACCATGTAAATATAGTAGTCCGAGCACTTTTGCGATAGTTAGATCGATTGTATGCCCTTGTTTGATTGATTGAAGTGAATTGTTTGCTTTTGCCTCATGTGCATATGGGTAGTGTTTTCTCTTTAGACCCCCTCTATTCTTATATCTCATCTTTTCTAAACCCTCAGATGCCTCCGAGACGTGACCCCGGATTTGCCTTTCCACCAGAGCTCACCCAGTTGATCCAGCAGCAGAACACACTAATGCAGTTGCTAGTCCAGAATCAGAATCAGGGGAACAACAACAACAACCCACCACCACGACCACCACCTATTGATCACTTAGCCCATTTTCTTAGGCTGAATCCGCCGGTGTTTTCCGGTAGCACCGAGCCGATAGTAGCAGATGATTGGCTCCGCAAGACAGCTAGGGAGTTGACCACAGCAGGATGCACAGATGTGGAGAAGGTGAAGTTTACCGCACATCAGTTAGAAGGACCCGCAGCATCATGGTGGGAGAATTTCACAGCCACTTTCCCAGTCGACACTGTCACATGGGACCAGTTTCAGCAAGCTTTTTGTACTGCACACGTTTCAGCAGGAGCTATGGCCATGAAGAAGCGTGAGTTTCGCAACTTGCGCCAAGGAGGACGGACAGTTGGCCAGTATGTGGAGGACTTTAGTAAGTTAGCACGTTATGCCCCAGATGACGTTGCTACGGATGCAGCTAAGTAGGAGAAGTTTCTGGAAGGACTGAATGATGAGTTGAGCATGCAGTTGATGGTAGCAACCTTCAACAACTACCAAGAGTTGGTAGATCATGCTCTTATGATTGAAGGGAAGCAGCAGCAAATTGAGAATCGCAAGAGGAAGTATGGACAAGGAAAGTATAGTTCTGGAGCTCAGCAGAAGCCACGTTTTACCCCTAGACCGGGAGGACATTTTCAGCATACCCATGGAGGAGGTAGCTCGCACAATCACAATGGCACCAGAAATGGTAATGGGAATGGAGGAAGCAACGGCCAGAACCGCACCAACCCATCAACCCCAGCCAAGAAGGACCTGAGCCAAGTCACTTGCTTTAAGTGTTCAAAGACCAGACATTATGCCAATGAGTGCCCTGAAATACAAAATGGAAATGGCAATGGAAGCTCTGGAAAGAAGCCGAACCCTTTCAACAGGGGACAGGTGAACCACGTTAGCATGGAGGAGGTTGAAGCTCAGCCGGATGCAGTAATAGGTAAGTTTTTGGTTAAGTCATTTACTGCACTCGTTCTTTTTGATACTAGTGCATCGCATTCATACATCTCAAGGGGATTTGTGGATAAGTATAACCTAGCAACCCAAGCCCTTAGGTCACCCATGTTAGTAACCTCGCCTGGAGTAGAGTATGTGGCTAGTCTTTGGTGTGATCGGTTACCATTAAGGATTGGTAACTATGTTTTTCCCTCAGACCTAATAGTATTGGAATCACAAGGATTAGATGTGATATTAGGCATGGATTGGTTATCAAAGTATGAAGGGAATATTGAATGTGCTAGTAAGTCAATTTTGCTTACCACACCAGAAGGGAGAAGGATCAAGTATGTATCCCGACATGTGCCGAAGAGGACTCAAGTAAATTGCCTAACATGAGTTGTGCAGGAGGAAGTACCAGTGGTAAGGGATTTTCCCAATGTATTTCCGGAAGAGTTGCCAGGCATGCCACCGGATAGAGATATTGAGTTTCTGATTGAGCTATTCCCAGGCACAGGGCCAATATCAAAGAGATCATATAGGATGCCAACAAAGGATTTGGTGGAAATTAAGAAACAGATTAAGGAGTTACTGGATAAAGGATATATTCGCCCAAGTTCTTCGCCTTGGGGATCGCCAGTACTTCTAGTGGAGAAGAAGGATGGATCGTTAAGGATGGTTGTTGATTATCGAGGACTGAACGAAGTAACGATCAAGAACAAGTACCCACTACCAATGATTAATGACCTGTTTGGTCGATTGCAAGGAGCTAAGGTATTTTCCAAGATCGATCTGCGATCAGGATACCACCAGTTGAAGATTCGAGAATAGGATATTCCAAAGACATCTTTTACCACCAGGTATGGGCTATACGAGTATACTGTTATGTCATTTGGTCTGACTAACACACCTGCCTATTTTATGAACATGATGAACAAAGTGTTTATGGAGTTTTTGGATAAGTCCGTCGTAGTGTTCATTGATGATATCCTGGTTTATTCAAAAAATGAAGAGGAGCATAAGGAGCATTTGCATTTGGTACTTGGAAAGCTCAGAGAACATCAACTATATGCCAAGTTCAGCAAATGTGAGTTTTGGTTGAAGGAAGTAGGATTCCTCGGACATGTTATATCTGGAGAAGGTATAGCAGTAGATCCCGCTAAAGTTGAAACCGTGACTAAATGGGAAGCACCGACCACAGTTGGAGAGATCCGGAGTTTCCTTGGACTCGCAGGATACTACCGGAGATTCATTGAGAATTTCTCAAAGATTGCGAAGCCTATGACGGAGTTATTAAAGAAAGATACCAAGTTCGTATGGACGGAGGAATGTGAGGCTAGTTTCCAGGAGTTGAAGGAACGTTTGGTTACCTCACCAGTGTTGATTTTGCCAGACCAGACCAAAGATTATGAGGTGTATTGCGACGCTTCACGTCGAGGACTTGGAGCAGAGCTTATGCAGGAAGGGAGAGTTGTTTCATATGCCTCAAGACAACTGAAGCCTCATGAGTTGAATTATGCTACGCATGATTTGGAGTTAGCAGCCGTAGTGCATGCTTTGAAAACATGGAGGCATTTCCTCATCGGAAATCATTGTGAGGTGTACACGGATCATAAGAGTTTGAAGTACATTTTCACACAGAAGGAGTTGAATCTCAGGCAAAGGAGATGGTTGGAGCTTATCAAGGATTATGATATGAAGTTGCATTATCACCCTGGAAAGGCTAATGTAGTAGCTGACGCATTAAGCCATAAGAGCCATGTAAATACGTTAATGACGGGAGAAATACCCAAGGAGTTAGCAGAAAATCTTCGTGAACTATGTTTGGAAATAGTTCCGAGAGGCTATGTAGCAACATTGGAGATTCAGTCAACTTTGATGGATAGAATCAGAGAAGCTCAAAAAATTGACAAAGAGATTGCCGCTATTAAGGAGAAATTGAGAAAAGGAAAAGCTAAAGGATTTCGTGAGGATGAACACGACATCCTATGGTTTGAAGACCGCGTTTACGTGCCCAATGACCCGGAGATCAGGAAGTTGATTTTGCAAGAGGCACACGACTCACCGTATTCGATTCACCCAGGAAATACCAAGATGTATTTGGATTTGAAGGATATTTTCTGGTGGACCGAAATGAAGAAGGATATTGCGGAGTATGTAGCAGTTTGTGATGTATGTCAGAGAGTAAAGGCAGAGCATCAGAAGCCAGCAGGATTGTTGCAACCATTGCCGATACCCGAATGGAAGTGGGATAAGCTAGGCATGGATTTTATCACGGGATTACCAAGGACTCGTTCAGGCTATGACTCGATTTGGGTTGTAGTCGATCGATTGACGAAGGTAGCACATTTCATCCCAGTAAAGACCACTTACACCAGTGCTAAGTTGGCAAAGATATACATGACCAGGATCGTATGTTTACATGGAGTTCCGAGGAGCATCGTATCAGACAGAGGAACCCAGTTTACCTCAAAGTTCTGGAAGCAGTTGCATGAGACTTTGGGTACTAGGCTAGAATTTAGTACAGATTTTCATCCGCAGAGAGATGGACAGACCGAGAGAGTCAATCAGATTTTGGAGGATATGCTGAGAGCTTGTGCGCTAGATTATGGATCTGGTTGGGACGATAATTTGCCATATGCAGAGTTCTCTTACAACAACAGTTACCAAACTAGTTTAAAGATGGCCCCTTTCGAAGCCTTGTATGGAAGGAGGTGCAGGACACCATTGTCATGGGACGAAGTTGGAGACCGCCAGTTGTTTGGACCTGACTTGATAAAGAGTCTGAACAGAAGGTGAAGTTGATTCGCGATAGGCTCAAGGTAGCCCAGTCCAGACATAAGAGTTATGCAGATTCTAAACGCAAGGAGACAGTTTATGAAATTGGAGATAGAGCTTATCTTCGAGTATCTCCACTTCGGGGAACAAAGCGTTTTGGAGTTAAAGGGAAGTTAGCACCACGATTTGTAGGACCATATCGAGTTTTGGAGCGTATGGGAGAAGTGGCCTACAAGTTGGAATTGCCCGAAGGATTGTCAGGAGTACATGATGTCTTCCACGTTTCCCAGTTAAAGAAGTGTCACACGGAGATGGCTGACATACCGTTGAGAGATACAGTGCCTTTGGAAACTATTCAGTTTGATAACGATTTGACCTACGAAGAGAAACCAATTAAGATTCTCGAGTTTGCCAATCGAGTTACCCGCAGCAAGGTTATCAAGTTTTGCAAAGTTCAATGGAGCCACCACACAGAGGATGAAGCCACCTGGGAGCGAGAGGAAGAGTTGCTCAAGGACCACCCTCACCTATTTTCTAGCCAACCCGAATCTCGAGGGCGAGATTCATCTTAAGGGGGGTAGGTTTGTAACATCCCAAATTTTCAATTTGGAATGTTATACATTAGATCATCACTACATATCATATTTTTATTTTGCTTCTTGGTTGATCCTAGAAATTCTACGCAACTCAAGGACCCACGGAGAGAGTTGGGGATTTCATTATTTTCATATTTGAGTTCTCTCAAATTTTGAGAATAGGATCATTTGATTTTATTTGTTTTATGATCAATTATTTCTATTACAAAAATATGAGAGAGGGAATAAAATGACTTTCGCAAAATAAAGAAATATTGAGGATTTAATAAAAAATCAAATAAGATTTTATTTCAGAGTTTTTGGTGTTTTATTTGAATTTAGGAAAAATGTGCGTTTTTCAAAATTGCATTTAGGTCCCAAATAAACGTTCACCTTGTGAGGCTCGATTTTAGAAGCCCGTGAAAATTTATTTCGGAATTTTTGGAGTCCGTTTAGTATTTCTTTTTATTTTTCTTCCGAGCGGAATAATTAAAAAAAAACGAACCAACTTCGGGCCGTACCCGAGCGGGACACCGCCCGGGGGCAGCCTTTAAATAGCGCCGCCCCGAGCCGCCCCAGCCCATCAGCCCCGCCTCGATTCACGCGCGCCGCCGGAGCCGCTGCCGCCGACGATCCCGCCGCCAGAGGTTCGTCACGCCTCGTTTTTCGTGCCAAAAAAATCGGCGTTCGTCATTTTTCTTTTTCTCGGATTAAATCCGCGATTTTTCTGATCGCGATTCCTGATCCGATTTTCGTTTTAGTTTAACTTTCCGCTCGTTTATGGGAATCAGGCGATTCAAGCGCCTAGAGTTTCGTCTCGAAACCCTCTATCCGTTTAACCAACTTAAACAAGATTTTGCTACTGTAAAATTTTCCCTAAATCCAGATTACTAGAACGAAGTTGTTTTGTTTCGCCGTTTGACTTTCGTTGCTTTGTTCGATTTGATTCTTTTTGCCAACCGGAGTTCTTAAGTTGAACCTTTTGGTTAGATCTCTTATTTGGAGTTTTACCTGTGCATTAGATGAGTACTTATTGTATGCTTGTTTGTTTGTCTGCGATAGAATACCCGGAGTGCGCCGCCTGTTACTTCGAATCTCTAGGTTACGCGGATCATCAGCAAGGCAAGTAACACTTTGATCATACCTTTTCTACTACCCAGTTTTATTGCATTAGATCAACCCTCACACATTGCATGATTAGGATGTGATTAAATTGTGGGATGGGAAGTAGATGAGGCAGTACCTATTACCCGTTTATTATCAAACCTTTGGGAGTTACTTCTGCGTTTGCTTATTATGCCATGCTATGCTAGTAGACGTGGATTGGGTGAGTGATATCCATGACAGATGTGAGTTTTGTTAATTAATGGTTTATCTAAGGTGGAAACTTAAACACACATCTGGGTGGATTGAGGCACCTGGGTATTCCAGGACTTGCCTGTTTTATTTTAGACCGCCACCCAGGCTCAAAGGGATCATGAGACTATTCATACTAGAAACTTCTGTGTGCAGCCACAAGCTATTATGGGCTCTAACATAGTTGACTAAGTTGTGTGAACTGTTACAGTGGTAGACTAGCAGATGTAGGGGATGTAGGTGGTACGGTCTACCCGATCATAAGGTGCCAGCGCTTCTCAAAGACTATGTCTCGGTCATCCGTCTTCTCAAACACCATGTAGTGCGAGAAACCAAATGGAGGCGATCGAGTCTTGTGGGGAAAAGTGCGCAAACCTCTGCAGAGTGTAATAAACTAATCATGGTTAGCCGTGTCCCCGGTTACGGACATCTTGAGTATCTAGTACTTGGATTATCATGTGAATCTCAACATGTTACTCTAAATTAATTTTGTGTGTTATGTTTAATGATGATGCTTAATTGGGATTGAGAATGCTGTCAACCATTCTCAATGTTTAACAACTACCATGATAGTAATTAAATTTATTCCTTTGAAGTAGGGAAAAATTGGCTTTACGCAAAACTGTAACCATAGAGCTTTCCACCAGCCATATATGCATATAGTATAGCTATTTCATTCCATTACTCTCTATGTGTTACCTTGCCAGCATATTCCATGTGCTGACCCGTTTCGGGCTGCAACATTAATGTTGCAGACTTTTCAGACGACGATTAAGGGGTTTTGGGGTCGTGGTTCTATACTCAGTGATGCCGTTGGAGTTGATGGACTCACTTATCTTCCAAGCCTTCCGCTGTTATCGTTATTAGATGGCCTTAAGCCATATTTATTGTAATAAGTTCTCTTTTGAGACACTCGATGTAATAAGTGTGTGATTGCTACTCTGCTATAAATCCTCCGAGTACTGTGTGGTGTCAGCATTACTGATCCAGGGATGACACCGGAGCACAGAGATCAGACTGTTTGAGGTCTAGTCGCTACACATGACCTCCAGAACAGGATTACCGTACCACTCGGGTGCGGATCTAACCCTGGTTGACCTACGAGGTTCGGTAGTAACTTGATCAGAAGTTTCATGATCATCATCATTAGCTTCCTCACTTACTGGTGTAGGAATCACTGGAACTGATTTCAGTGCTGAACTACTTTCCAATAAGGGAGCAGGTACAATTACCTCATCAATTTCTACTTTCCTCCCACTTACTTCTTTCGAGAGAAACTCCTTCTCTAGAAAGGATCCATTCTTAGCAACGAATATCTTGCCTTCGGATCTGTGATAGAAGGTGTACCCAACAGTTTCTTTTGGGTATCCTATGAAGACACATTTCTCCGATTTGGATTCGAGCTTATCAGTTTGAAGCTTTTTCACATAAGCATCGCAGCCCCAAACTTTAAGAAACGACAACCTGGGTTTCTTGCCAAACCACAGTTCATAAGGTGTCGTCTCAATGGATTTTGATGGTGCCCTATTTAACGTGAATGCATCAGTCTCTAAAGCATAAACCCAAAACGATAGCGGTAAATTAGTGAGAGACATCATAGATCGCATCATATCTAATAAAGTGCGGTTACGACGTTCGTACACACCATTACGCTATGGTGTTCCAGGTGGCGTGAGTTGCGAAACTATTACACATTGTTTCAAATGAAGACCAAACTCATAACTCAAATATTCACCTCCATGATCAGATCGTAGAAACTTAATTTTCTTGTTACGATGATTTTCCACTTCACTCTGAAATTCTTTGAACTTTTCAAATGTTTCAGACTTATGTTTCATTAAGTAGATATACCCATATCTGCTCAAATCATCTGTGAAGGTAATAAAATAACGATACCCGCTGCGAGCATCAACACTCATCGGACCGCATACATCAGTATGTATTATTTCCAACAAGTCTGTTGCTCGCTCCATTGTTTCGGAGAACGGAGTCTTAGTCATCTTGCCCATGAGGCATGTTTTCGCAAGCATCAAGTGATTCATAATCAAGTGATTCCAAAAGCCCATCAGCATGGAGTTTCTTCATGCGCTTTACACCAATATGACCTAAACGGCAGTGCCACAAATAAGTTGCACTATCATTATTAAACTTATATCTTTTGGCTTCAATACTATGAATATGTGTATCACTACTATCAAGATTTAATAAAAATAGACCACTCATCAAGGGTGCATGACTGTAAAAGATATTATTCATATAAATAGAACAACCATTATTCTCTGATTTAAATGAATAACCGTCTCTCATCAAACAAGATCCAGTTATAATGTTCATGCTCAACGCTGGCACCAAATAACAATTATTTAGGTCTAAAACTAATCCTGAAGGTAGATGTAGAGGTAGCGTGCCAACGGCAATCACATCGACTTTGGAACCATTTCCCACACGCATCGTCACCTCGTCCTTAGCCAATCTTCGCTTAATCCATAGCCCCTGTTTCGAGTTGCAAACATTAGTAATAGAACCAGTATCAAATACCCAGGCGCTACTGCGAGCATTAGTAAGGTACACATCTATAACATGTATATCGAGTATACCTTTCACTTTGCTATCCTTCTTCTCCGCCAAATACTTGGGGCAGTTCCACTTCCAGTGACCAGTCCCTTTGCAGTAGAAGCACTTAGTCTCAGGCTTAGGTCCAGACTTGGGCTTCTTCACTTGAGCAGCAACTTGCTTGATGTTCTTCTTGAAGTTCCCCTTCTTCCCTTTACCCTTTTTCTTGAAATTGGTTGTCTTGTTGACCATCAACACTTGATGCTCCTTCTTGATTTCTACCTCCGCACCCTTTAGCATTGCGAAGAGCTCAGGAATCGTCGTATCCATCCCTTGCATATTATAGTTCATCACGAAGCTCTTGTAGCTTGGTGGCAGTGATTGAAGAACTCTGCCAATGACACTATCATCAGGAAGATTAACTCCCAACTGAGTCAAGTGGTTGTGGTACCCAGACATTCTGAGTATATGTTCACTGACAGAACTATTCTCCTCCATTTTGCAGCTGTAGAACTTATTGGAGACTTCATATCTCTCAATCCGGGAATTTGCTTGAAATATTAACTTCAACTCCTGGAACATATCATATGCTCCATGACGTTCAAAACGTCGGTGAAGTCCCGGTTCTAAGCCGTAAAGCATGGCACACTGAACTATCGAGTAGTCATCAGCTTTGCTCTGCCAGGTGTTCACAACATCTGGTGTTGCTCCTATAGCGGGTTTGTCACCTAGCGGTGCTTCCAGGATGTAATTCTTCTGTGCACCAAAGAGGATAATCCTCAAGTTATGGACACAGTCCGTGTAATTGCTACCATCATCTTTCAACTTAGCTTTCTCTAGGAACACATCAAAATTCAATGGAACAACAACACGGGCCATCTATCTACACCAACATAGACATGCAAAATACTATCAGGTACTAAGTTCATGATAAATTAAAGTTCAATTAATCAAATTACTTAAGAACTCCCACTTAGATAGACATCTCTCTAATCATCTAAGTGATCACGTGATCCATATCAACTAAACCATGTCCGATCATGGAGTAGTTTTCAATGATGAACATCACTATGTTGATCATATCTACTATATGATTCACGCTCGACCTTTCGGTCTCAGTGTTCCGAGGCCATATCTGCATATGCTAGGCTCGTCAAGTTTAACCCGAGTATTCCGCGTGTGCAAAACTGGCTTGCACCCGTTGTATGTGAACGTAGAGCTTATCACACCCGATCATCACGTGGTGTCTCGGCACGACGAACTGCAGTAATGATGCATACTTAGGGAGAACACTTATACCTTGAAATTTAGTGAGAGATCATCTTATAATGCTACCGCCGAACTAACAAAAATAAGATGCATAAAGGATAAACATCACATGCAATCAATACAAGTGATATGATATGGCCATCATCATCTTGTGCCTTTGATCTCCATCTCCAAAGCACCGTCATGATCACCATCATCACCGGCTTGACACCTTGATCTCCATCGATGTATCGTTGTCGTCTCGCCAACTATTGCTTCTACGACTATCGCTATCGCTTAGTGATAAAGTAAAGCAATTACATGGCAATTGCATTTCATACAATAAAGCGACAACCATATGGCTCCTGCCAGTTGCCGATAACTCTGTTACAAAACATGATAATCTCATACAATAAAATTTAGCATCATGTCTTGACCATATCACATCACAACATGCCCTGCAAAAACAAGTTAGACGTCCTCTTCTTTGTTTGTTGCAAGTTTTACGTGGCTGCTATGGGCTGAGCAAGAACCGTTCTTACATAAGCATCAAAAACCACAACGCGGTATAGTGATTGCTTTTTGATCTTCAGAAAGAACCCTGTTCATTGAATCCAATTCAACTAAAGTTGGAGAAACTGACACCCACTAGCCACCTGTGTGCGAAGCACGTCGGTAGAACCAGTCTCGCGTAAGCGTACGCATAATGTCGGTCTGAGCCGCTTCATCCAACAATACCGCTAAATCAAGAATCAACTAGTGACGGCAAGCAATATGTATATACCCACACCTACAGCTCCTTTGTGTTCTACTCATGCATATAACATCTAAGCATAGAACTGGCTCGGATGCCACTGTTGGGGAATGCAGTAATTTCAAAAAAATTCCTACACACACGCAAGATCTATCATGGTGATGCATAGCAACGAGAGGGGAAGAGTGTTGTCCACGTACCCTCGTAGACCGTAAGCGGAAGCGTTATGACAACGCGGTTGATGTAGTCGAACGGTTTCACAATCCGACCGATCCTAGCATTGAAAGTACGACACCTCCGCGATCTGCACACGTTCGGCTCGGTGACGTCCCACAAACTCTTGATCCAGCTGAGTGTCGAGGGAGAGCTTCGTCAGCACGACGGCGTGATGATGGTGATGATGAATCTACTGGAACAGGGCTTCGCCTAAGCACTGCAACGATATGACCGAGGTGGATTATGGTGGAGGGGGCACCGCACACGGCTAAGACAATTGCCAACTTGTGTGTCTATGGGTTGCCCCCTCCCCCGTATATAAAGGAGTGGAGGAGGGGGGAGGGCCGGCCCTCTATGGCGCGCCCTAGAGGAGTCCTACTCCCATCGGGAGTAGGATTCCCCCTTCCCTAGTTGGACTAGGAGAGGAAGGAAGGGGGAGGAAGGAGGAAGGAAAGGGGGGCACCCAATTCAGATTGGGCTTGGGGGGGCGCCCCCTCCTAGGCTTCCTTCTCGTCTCTCCCACTAAGGCCCAATAAGGCCCATATACTTCTCGGGGGGTTCCGGTAACCTCCCGGTACTCCGGTATATTCCCGAACTCACCGGAACCATTCCGATGTCCAAACATAGGCTTCCAATATATCGATCTTTATGTCTCGACCATTTTGAGACTCCTCATCATGCCCGTGATCATATCCGGGACTCCGAACAGCCTTTGGTACATCATAATACCGATCGCCACCGAACGTTAAGCGTGCGGACCCTACGGGTTCGAGAACTATGTAGACATGACCGAGACTCATCTCCGGTCAATAACCAATAGCGGAACCTGGATGCTCATATTGGTTCCTACATATTCTATGAAGATCTTTATCGGTCAAACTACATAACAACATACGTTGTTCCCTTTGTCACCGGTATGTTACTTGCCCGAGATTCGATCGTCAGTATCTCAATACCTAGTTCAATCTCATTACCGGCAAGTCTCTTTACTCGTTCCGTAATGCAACATCCCGTAACTAACTTATTAGTCACATTGCTTGCAAGGCTTATAGTGATGTGCATTACCAAGAGGGCCCAGAGATACCTCTACGATACACGGAGTGACAAATCCTAATCTCGATCTATGCCAACTCAACAAACACCATTGGAGACACCTGTAGAGCATCTTTATAGTCACCCAGTTACGTTGTGACGTTTGATAGCACACTAAGTGTTCCTCCCGTATTCGGGAGTTGCATAATCTCATAGTTAGAGGAACATGTATAAGTTATGAGGAAAGCAATAGCAGTAAACTAAACGATCATCGTGCTAAGCTAACGGATGGGTCAAGTCAATCACATCATTCTCTAATGATGTGATCCCGTTCATCAAATGACAACTCTTTGTCCATGGCTAGGAAACTTAACCATCTTTGATCAACGAGCTAGTCAAGTAGAGGCATACTAGTGACACTTTGTTTGTCTATGTATTCACACATGTACCAAGTTTCCGGCTAGTACAATTCTAGCATGAATAATAAACATTTATCATGATATAAGGAAATATAAATAACAACTTTATTATTGCCTCTAGGGCATATTTCCTTCACCTAGATGGGATCTCACGGGTACAGAAGGTTGCGGCGGTGGAAAAGTGTTTTCGTGGATGTCTCTGTTTGTACAAAAACAGGAACTCAAGGTGGTACAAAAACAAGAACCGTTTTTTCGTGGATCTCAAGGGTACATAAAATCATCGCGAAGGTTTTATTCAGTTTGGACTCCATTTGGTATTCCTTTTCTGCGGAACTCAAAAACAGGAACTGGCACTGGGCCCTAGGTTAATAGGTTAGTCCCAGAAATAATATAAAATAGCATATTAATGCATATAAAACATCCAAAACAGATAATATAATAGCATGGAACAATAAAAAATTATAGATACATTGGAGACGTATCGTATATATTGGTTAGAGGGGAGAGAGAGGGCAGCCACCAGGGGGGAAAGTCCCGCTTGGGACACTGGCCTAGGGAGAGGGAGTAGGACTCCCTCCCCTAGTCCAATTCGCCCCCCACAAGGAAAGGGGGGCGCCTTCCTACTTGGGCCACCCCAAGTTGCCTTCCACCTCTTGGCCTTTTATGGCCCACTAATATTTAAATTAAATATAAAATGGTCTAAACATTTTCAGAACATTATATATATAATTTAACATCCCCAGAAACATTTTCCACCTATATATAATTAATCGGTATTACCCAATATTCACCGAAAACCCTTCTGGTAACCCCGAAACGCTTCCGGAACCTCTCGGAACTATTCCAGATATTAATGAAACTATTTCACAAATATATTCTCATCACTACTGTCCTACTCACACTCAGCAGATAGTGATTACCTTAAGCTTGTGACCCTGTATGTTCGGTAAAGAAAAAAGTCTATTTTACTACCCTAAACAAAGTGGGTGGTCCACATTACCCCCTGATCTATTTTTCGGTTCCTTTACCCCCCTAAACAATCTCATACCGGACAAAAAACACCCTAAGTGGCTTACCCAGACCGGATTGTGACATGGACACGGCCAAAGGTGGTATTTGACCTGCAGGTGGGTCCCACTCATCAGTTTTTTTAAAAAAAATTCAAAGAAATAGAAGAAGAAAAAGGGGCGCCCCCCTACTGCAGTAGCAGCCGACCACAGCGGCGGCGGCCGGTGCGCGCGGAGCCGGCAGGCGGCCTGGCCGGCGTCGGGGCGGGTAGAGACAGCGCACCGAGCGGGGGAGGCCGGGCGAGGCCAGGCGCAGCGACGTGGGCGCGGCCAGTGCAGAGCGGCGAGGAGCGGAGCGGGGTGCGGACGGGGACGGCGGCGCAAGCTCGGGGAGGAGGCGGGGCGGCGCAGGCGCGCGGCCGGAGCGGCGACGGGGCGGATGGCGCTGGAGCCAACACCGTGGAGGAGTGAGGCGAGGCGAGGCCGAGCGGGGTGCGGCGACCGGGGCGTGCAACGCGCGGGGGCGGCCGGGGAAGACGACGCAAGCTCGGGGAGGAGGTGGGGCGGCGCAGGCGACCGGAGCGGTGACGGGGTGGATGGCGGCGGAGTCGACGCCGTGGAGGAGCGAGGCGAGGTCGAACGGGGTGCGGCGACCGAGAGAGAGAGAGAGAGAGAGAGAGAGAGAGAGAGAGAGAGACTTGACAAGGGGGCCCCACCAGGTCAAAACCGTCGTTGACTAGTGCCACATCAGCAACGGGTGGAGACAAGCTAGCCAGGAGGTGTTTTGTCTGGTTTTTGTTTGTTTGGGGGGTAGAAGAAGCCGAAAAATAGATCGGGGGGTAAAGTGAACCACCCACTTTACTCAGGGTAGTAAAATGGACTTTTTTCTTCGGTAAACCATAGACATGAACGAAAACCCCTTCGTTCAATGACCGATAGCGGAACCGTGGACATCCATATCGGTCCCTATGATTACACGAATGATATACGAGTGAACCTTTAGTTATCATGTGATGTTCCCTTTGCTTCACATACTTCAGAAAACCCAGTGTGTATCAGTATCTTCCTGAGTCATCACCATGCTCACTATATCGTTGCTCCCGTTACATGTTTTGTTCTTCTTTTCTCATTGACATGTTTCGGCATCCCCGTGATGTTGTCACCTGTGTCTGGCCAGACGATGATGGATGTCGTCACAACGAGAGGGCCCTAAGAATATCTCTCCATCATTGGAGGAGCAAATCCCACTCTCAAGTTGTTCGGTCACTTGTCAAACTTTCCAGTGAGCCTGAAAGTTGTCGTTATGATCACCTTGTTATAGATGACGTTTGAGCAACCCCAAAGCCCATCGTTCGGTAGGAAGTGACCGAGACACTCTTATGGTCTGAGGAACTAAAACACATGCTAACACTCGATGTTATAACAAATGATTTCAGACGATATGGTCACATAGTATAACAGACAAGTATTGGTTCGATTCAATATGATCGTTCTTCTAACGCCATACCCTCAATGTTTTTTCAGGACTATCATTACACTGAACGATATCCTAAGATCCGTAAACGTGACCACCAACAACACTTGAGTCGGTCTTAGAGGAGAGACCGAGAACCTATTGTTTACCGTTTATCATTTCACACGTGCATATGAGTTTTCCATTGAATCGCATATTCCAGGATCATAGCAGTTATAGCATGAAATATAAACTCTTAATTATGAATAGCGGAAATATAATAATACAATACTATTGACTCTAGGGCATATTTTCAACAAAAACATGATGCAAAATGGACGTATCGGCAGGTTGGACCAGAGATGAGTATATGGACGCGCTTTCTTTCCATATTTCTTTGTTAGGTGATAGGCCAATGGTAGCTAGACTAAGTTATCGCATTGCCCCAGCTCCTCCAAGGTCGGGCAAGCGATGGTTAGCGGCCTTGGTGGAACCGACGGGTCCTCTGTTGAGTTAGCATGGGACTGCCTTCTACAAACGAGTCAGGTCTAGTCGATGTCGGTTGTAGCCTGCATATATGTCGTGGCCTCTCTCACACACACACACACCCACACACACTCTCTCTCTCGTTCATGGTAGGGCCCAGAGTTTGTTCCTTCGGGTAGAGGTGTTGAGTGTGCATGTGAGGTATGTGTCCTATCAAGGTCCTCCACATCCGAGTAAGACCAACGTGTGAGCCTGACAAAGTTCCCAACAAGCGCCAAACGGGAGGGTATGGAACGACACGGATCCGGGAAGGCAAAGGCCGGGTGTAGGTTATATCATGCAGTTTCTTGGGACTTCAGTTTAATCTCTCCTACATGAATAAATATGGCCATGCACTTATTTTGGAGGGAAATGATCATTTACATATTAAAACACTGGGTTTGTTCATGCTTCTCTGGTCGGCGGATGGAGCCGGGTGAACCATCTGAAGGACATTTTTTCATGACTATCTTGAAAACATGTTACATTCTCTCATATCTATCTTTTACTGGGGTTGCATGACATGAATACACAACAAAAACAATGGATTGTACAGTGGTTGGCCACCTTTGCTCTAGCACAGTAGTTCTGCATTAGGCGAAAATACTGCTTGTGCATCCAAAACCCTTGAGCCATGTTTTCCACAAGCATCCATTATACCTACCTATGGTTGTGTAAGACCCCTCAAGTATGTTGTCATTGATGCAGACAATAAAAATTGTCCTTAAATATGTGTAAACTTTTATTGAAAAGGAAATAGGCTTTGTGATGGAAAGAAAATCATAAATAAAAATATCATGTGCACCATCACAAGGGGCAATATTAAAGTCATGTTCCCTTTCTTTAAATACTCATACATGCAACTTCAAAAGCGCATGGCAACTTTTGTTTCCCTTTTGCGAAGGGCCTATCCTTTACTTTTTATGTTGAGGCCAGATAGCGTGTTCTACCATCTCTCACGGTCTCTTACTGTTGCTGTCTGGCTGACTGGCATGTATGCTTCACGTGCTCGCTAGTCAAAAAAAAAATTCGTGGCCCATGGATTGTCTGGTTGGTTTGTCTACTCCACCTATCTCTACTATCACGTCAAAACTTTCTTTCCATGTTTCCTCTGCTAGGTGATGGGTGCGATGGCAACCCGACTAGGTTGTCGCATCGGCTGTTGCCCCAGGTGCTATATTTAACCTGGAAATCTTAGTGGTCTGCCCAGATTTTCCCGAGTCTCCTAACTTGTTCCTAATAGAAGCATGTGGTTCCACTGACAGAGGTCATGGATGGTCGACCTTTGTATTGAACCGGCTATTGAGTTACCCTTTGTGGACAAAGAGGGACATGGATAACGACTTTCGTGCTAATTTTTGGTTGTATTAGTTGCTTCTTTTCTTGGCAGCAATTGATTTTTGAGTCAATAGCTGCAGTTGGTCCCTTCAAATAGTTCGCTTAGCTTCCATTTTATGTTTCAAATAGCTCACTTAACTTATGAGTTGTAGGTGGTTGGCTAGTCTCTTAAAATAGTTCACTTAACTTCTGTTTTATGTGCTTATGATCATTCATGGCATAATTCAACATAGGCATTACATATGTGAGAACTAGACAGTTATCCAACTGCATCTACAACAAATACGCCACCCCAATGCTGCTGTGAAACATGCATCTTGAGGTATTAGCTTCATAACAAATGGAGCATTGCAATAAGCATGATCACATAATGTAGACAATATACCAAGCACCTTGTGATGTAAAATACCTATGGGTGTCGTCCCTAAGGGTATGCCTGCGGAGGTGCATTGCCTACTCGGCTTCCTGAAGTAGCTGATGGTGGCCGGATGGCGTGTTTGGTGTGTTTTTCCGGCTCTTGTTGATTGGGTAGCCAGTCATGATGGCTCGGGGGTAGGGGGTGTGGTCCCATCGAAGTTGTTTGGTGGACGTGGGTTGGACGGGTAAAGTTATATGCTTGATTATCACATAGTGACCGCTGCGAGGATCAACAAGCCAGGAGGAAGCCAACCATATAGAGTCATACCGAGACAAAGGGCATTCCCTCTGTTCGGATGTTAGGTATACATGTGTCGTCCAAGGGAATGAAGCGGTAGCAATCAAATAAAGCTGAGTAAATTGCCATAATAATTAGCGATCATGGATGAAGCCTCCATGTCTGATGCTACATATACACTCCACAAGGACTGCTCCTTAGAATAGCCTCTTCACGAATGACATCATGTCCTCCAATGCCTTTGAGGTGCTCCATAAAAAATCCTTCAAGTAGTTTGTTCAATGTCTAGCCTACAGTTGATCAGTTAACTTCCATTTTATGTTTCAAATAGTTGATTTTACTTTTGAGTTGTTGGATAGTTGGTCTCTTCAAAATAGTTCAGTTGACTTCCATTTATGTTCCATATAGTTCTCTTAACTTGCATGTTGCAGTTGGTCTCTGCGCCAATTGGCGTAATGGGTCATCTAGTTAGCATAATAAGCCAAGGTATCATCATCATTAAACTCACATTGGAAGGGAAGGTATTGAGTCTCCCTTCTATAGCAATAAGTAAAATCATACATAGAGCATAAATTCCAAGCATACCAATGTAACATATTTATTTGATCCCATAAGTGTTTCCCTTTTTGAGTCAAGTGATAATCCCTAAAGTATTCACATTGATCCAACGTATATCCCATTACCATGTTGAACGGGGTTTTATCAGGATTATCAAAGTAATATTCAATGTTTCCCACATAAGCATCATCGGGGGTTTTAGGAGGTTCCCCATCGCCTTGGCTAGAAAATACAACTAATTTTCTTGGTATTTCTTGTTCCATACCATAACTAAAGATAGAGAACAACTTACAACGGGAAATAAAATCTACCTAGTGATAAATCCAACAAGCGACACCAGAACATTCATACCACACTATTGCTCCCCGGCAATGGCGCCAGAAAATGTCTTGATAACCCACAAGTATAGGGGATTAGTTGTAGCCTTTTCTATAACTGAGAGTGTCAAACCCAACAAGGAGCTCAAGGTAGAATTGAAATTCTCTCAATTCTATGAACCACAGATACAAATTGACGCACACTAAACGTTTGCTTTACCTAGAACAAGAAAGAAAACTACTTTGCAGGAATAAATGGATAACTTTGCAATAATAAAAAAGTTGGAAATAAAATTTAGGTGTTGTTTAAATAAAATAACAATAAATAAAAGGGTTTTGGAAGAACAATAAGGAAAAGGATTGTCCCTAGGCAATTGGATATGAAACGATGGTGATAATCTTCTATTGCAGTTTTTTATGTGGGAGAGTCATACGCTAACAAGTAGCAAAATCCATTGACTACAAGTACTTATATGATTGGTACTCTAGCAAGCATCCACAAATACCAAAGATTCATTAACATAAAACTAAACCATAGCATTTAAGATCTAAGTTCCCCTTTAATCCCATATGCAACAACTCACAAACTTGGGCGTTGGTTTCAGCCACTCCAGCCACCCACCATAAGCAAATCAATCACATATTGCAACACACTCTAGCATGAGTCCCACACATGTGCATGATAACCCACAAGTATAGGGGATCGTTTGTAGCCTTCTTCAATAAATAAGAGCGTCAAACCCAATGAGAAGCTAAAGGTAGAACAAATATCCCCTCAAGTTCTATCGACCACCGATACAACTCTAAACATGCTTAACGTTTGCTTTACCTAGAATAAGAATAAAACATGAAGTACTTTGTAGGTGTGATGGGTTTGCAAGATAATAAAGAACATGAAATAAAAGTTAGGTGTTGTTTAGATAAAGAAACAATTAAGTTTAGTAAAACGAGTGTGGATTAGTGGTGGTAGGATTTGCAAAATTGTCCCTTAGCAATTGACTACATTACTAGACCGATAGCAAGTTTTTATGTGGGGGAGGTGATAAGTCTCCAACGTATGTATAATTTTTTATTGTTCCATGCTATTATATTATCTGTTTTGGATGTTTTATGTGCATTAATATGCTATTTCATATGATTTTTGGGACTAACCTATTAACCTAGAGCCTAGTGCCAGTTTCTGTTTTTTTTTTCTTATTTAACAGTTTCGCAGAAAAGGAAGACCTAACGGAGTCCAAACGGAATAAAACTTTCGCGATGATTTTTCTTGGACCAGAAGACACCTAGGAGACTTGGAGTGCAAGTCAGAGGAGCCTCGAGGCGGCCACAAGTGTGGAGGGCGTGCCCCTGACCTTGTGGGCCCCTCGTAGCTCTCCTGACCTAAATCTTCCTCCTATATATGCTCTCATACCCCAAAAACATCCAAGGGAGCCATGAAACCACTTTTCCACCGCCGCAACCTTCTATACTCGTGAGATCCCATCTTGGGGCCTTTTTCGGCATCTTGTCGGAGGGGGAATCGATCATGGATGGCTTCTACATCAACATCATTGCCTCTCCGGTGAAGCATGAGTAGTTTACTTCAGACCTACGAGTCCATAGCTAGTAGCTAGATGGCTTCTTCTCTCTCTTTGATTCTCAATACAAAGTTCTCCTCGATGTTCTTAGAGATCTATTCGATGTAATACTCTTTTGCGGTGTGTTTGCCGAGATTCGATGAATTGTGGATTTATGATCAGCTTATCTATGAATATTATTTGAATCTCCTCTGAATTATTTTATGCATGATTTGATATATTTGCAAGTCTCTTTGAACTATCGATTTGGTTTGGCCAACTAGATTGGTTTTTCTTGCAATGGGAGAAGTGTTTAGCTTTGGGTTCAATCTTGCGGTGCTTGATTCTAGTGATAGAAGGGGAACCGACACATATTGTATTGTTGCTATCGAGGATAACAAGATGGGGTTTTCATCATATTGCTCGAGTTAATCCTGCTACATCATGTCATCTTACTTAATGCGTTACTCTGTTCTTATGAACTTAATACTCTAGATGCAGGCATGACTCGGTCAATGTGTGGAGTAATAGTAGTAGATGTAGAATTGTTTCGGTCTACTTGACATGGATGTGATGCCTATATTCATGACATTGCCTTATATATCGTCATAACTTTGTGCTTTTCTATCAATTGCTCGGCAGTAATTTGTTCACCCGCCGTAATAACTTCTATCTTGAGAGAAGCCTCTAGTGAAACCTATGGCCCCCAGGTCTATTTTACATCATATTAGTTTCCCATCAACTTGCCAATTTCTGTCGCCGTTCCCTTACTTTGCAATATTTTACTTTCTGTTCCATAAACCAAAAATATTACTTTACCATTATCCATCTCTATCAGATCTCACTTTGTGAATAACCGTGAAGGGATTGACAACCCCTTTGTCGCGTTGATTGCAAGTTGGTGTTTGTTTGTGTAGGTATTCGGTGGCTTGTTGCGTAGTCTCCTACTGGATTGATACCTTGGTTCTCAAAACTGAGGGAAATACTTACGCTACTTTGCTGCATCACCCTTTCCTCTTCAAGGGAAAAACCAACGCAAGCCCAATATGTAGCAAGAAGGATTTCCGGCGCTGTTGCCGGGGAGATCTACGCCAAGCCAAGACATACCAAGTACCCATCACAAACTCTCATCCCTCGCATTACATTATTCGCCATTCGCCTCTCGCTTTACTCTCCCCCACTTCTAAAACGATTTTCGAAAAGATTTTCCTTTTCTTCGCCCCTCTTCCGTTCATCTTTTCGTTTGCCTTGATGTCTTATTTGGCTCATTTGCTCATTTGGTTGGAATAATTGTGTATTTATTGCAAATCAGAGAACCTAAGATTTATGGATCCTCATATGCTTGCCAATCTTTTTAAGAGATCCAATTATGATGAACCAATTGCTAGTGAGTTTTGTGCACTAGATTATCTTTATGAAGCTTTGCTTGAAATTTTTTAATCTGAAAATTGTGATGAAGTACTTTATGAAGTGATTCACGATAGATCTTTGAATAAAAAGCATGATTGCAATGATTTTATTATAAATTCTATTAATGTCAATTGTGTTAATGATATGCAAAACCCTATGCTTGGGGATGCTAGTTTTGCTATGTCCACTACTTGTTGCAATGAATATGATTGGGGTGATTCTTCTTATGATCTTGAAAATTTATTTAAGCCCCATGACGAATATGAGATTGATAATAATGTTTGCAATAATATTGAAGTAGGTTTGGAATAGTGTCAATTTTAGATCCCACATGTTTGGATAATATTCAATCTTATGAAGTTTTTGATAAAAGTGGGTTCGGGGAGGTCATGACTTTAGTTGATGATAACCCCACTATTTTGGAAGAGTGTCAACTTTGCATGCATGTGGATCATGTTGAGAAGATTTTATATGATAGCTATATTGTTGAATTTGATTATGATCCCACATGTAATTATTATGGGAGAGGGAAATATGGTTGTAGAGATTTTCATGTTGCTAAATTACATCTCGTTATGTTGAGATTGCTATTGTTTCTTTCCTCTTCCTTGCATATGCTAGTTTTTGCTTGCTATGATAATTTGTTGCCTATAAGATGACTATGCATAGGAAGTATGTTAGACTTAGATGTGTTTTTCACATGCTATATGATGCTCTCTTTGTGCTTCAATTCTTGTATTTCATGTGAGCATCATCGAAATTATCAATGCCTAGCTAGGGGCATTAAACAATAGTGCTTGTTGGGAGGCAGCCCAATTTTATTTTTGTTCTTGCTTTTAGGTCCTGTTTTGCTTTGAATAAATCATCTAGCCTCTGATTAGATGTGTTTTTGTGTTTTCATTAGTGTTTGTGCCAAGTAAGACCTTTGGGATAGCTTACGGTGATAGTTAATTTGATCCTGCTGAAAAACAGAAACTTTTGTGCCCAGTGACATAATTGATCTGAGCTGCTAGAACGTGATAAATTCTTGATTTTTTTGCAAAATATTAATAAACAAATTGCCTAGGACTTCATAATTTCTCAGGATTTTTGGAGTTATAGAAGTATGGGGGATTACAGATTGCTACAGACTATTATATTTTTGACAAATTCTGTTTTTTGCGTGTTGTTTGCTTATTTTGATGCATCTATGGCTAGTGTAGGGGGGGTATGAACCATGGAAAAGTTGGAATACAGTAGATATTACACCAATATAAATAAAGAATGAGTTCACAACAGTACGAAAAGTGGTGATTTATTTTCTTATACTAACGGAGCTTACGAGATTTTCTGTTGGAGTTTTGTGTTGTGAAGTTTTCAAGTTTTGGGTAAGGATTTGATGGACTATGGAATAAGGAATGGAAAGAGCCTAAGCTTGGGGATGCCCAAGGCACCCCAAGAGAATACTCAAGGATGTCAAAAAGCCTAAGCTTGGGGACGCCTCGGGAAGGCATCCCCTCTTTCGTCTTCGTCTATTGGTAACTTTACTTGAGGCTATATTTTTATTCACCGCATGATATGTGTTTTGCTTGGAGCGTCTTGTATGACTTGAGTCTTTGATTTTTAGTTTGCCACAATCATCCTTGATGTACACACCTTTCGAGAGAGACATGCATGAATCGTGATTTATTAGAATGCTCTATGTGCTTCACTTATATCTTTTGAGCTAGGCAAAAATAGCTCTAGTGCTTCACTTATATCTTTTTAGAGCACGGCGGTGATTTTATTTTATAACTCTCGTGCTTCACTTATATTAGTTTGAGAGTCTCTAAACAGCATGGTAATTTGCTTTGGTTATAAAATTAGTCCTAATATGATAGGCATCAAAGAGGGATATAATAAAAACTTTCATATAAAGTGCATTGAATATTATGAGAAGTTTGATTCCTTATGATTGTTTTGAGATATGAAGATGGCGATATTAGAGTCATGCTAGTAAGTAGATGTGAATTTGAGAAATACTTGTGTTAAAGTTTGTGAGTCACGTAGCATGCACGTATGGTGAACTGTTATGTGATGAAGTCGGAGCATGATTTATTTTTTGATTGTCTTCCTTATGAATGGCGGTCGGGGACGAGCGATGGTCTTTTCCTACCAATCTATCCCACTAGGAGCATGCGTGTAGTACTTTATTTCGATGACTAATAGATTTTTGCAATAAGTATGTGAGTTATTTATGACTAATGTTGAGTCTATGGATTATACGCAATCTCACCTTTCCGCCATTGCTAGCCTCTCTAGTACCGCGCAACTTTCACCGGTACCACAAACCCACCACATATCCTTCCTCAAAATAGCCACCATACCTACCTATTATGGAATTTCCATAGCCATCTCGATATATATTGCCATGCAACTTTCCACCGTTCCGTTTATTATGACATGCTCCATCATTGTCATATTGCTTTGCATGACCATGTAGTTGACATCGTATTTGTGGCAAAGCCACCATTCATCATTTTTTATACATGTCGCTCTTGATTCATTTCACATCCCGGTACACCACCGGAGGCATTCACATAGAGTCATATTTTGTTCTAAGTATCGAGTTGTAATCTTTGAGTAGTAAGTAAATAAAAGTGTGATGATATTCATTATTAGAGCATTGCCCCATGTGAGGAAAGGATGATCGAGACTATGATTCCCCCACAAGTCGGGATGAGACTCCGGACGAAAAAAGAGACCAAAAAAATGAGAGAAGGCCCAGATAAAAAAAGGAGGGAAAAAGAGAGAAGGGACAATGTTACTATCCTTTTTGCCACACTTGTGCTTCAAAGTAGCACCATGATCTTCATGATAGAGAGTCTCCTATGATATCACTTTCATATACTAGTGGGAATTTTTCATTATAGAACTTGGCTTGTATATTACAATGATGGGCTTCCTCAAATTTCCCTAGGTCTTTGGGAGCAAGCGAGTTGGATGCACACCCACTTAGTAGTTCTTTTGAGCTTTCATAAACTTACAGCTCTAGTTCATCCATTGCATGGCAATCCTACTCACTCACATTGATATCTATTGATGGGCTTCTCCATAGCCCGTTGATACACTGGGTTGATGTGGGACTATCTCCCTCTTTTTGTCTTCTCCACAACCACCATATTCTATTCCACCTATAGTGCTATGTCCATGGCTCACGCTCATGTATTGCGTGAAAGTTGAAAAAGTTTGAGAACACCAAAAGTATGAAACAATTGGTTGGCTTGTCATTGGGGTTGTGCATGATTTAAATATTTTGTGTGATGAAGATGGAGCATAGCCAGACTATATGATTTTGTAGGGATAAGCTTTCTTTGGCCATGTTATTTTGAGAAGACATAATTGCCTTGTTAGTATGCTTGAAGTATTATTGTTTATATGTCAATATTAAACTTTTGTTTTGAATCTTACGGATCTGAACATTCATGCCACAATAAAGAGAATTACATGGATAAATATGTTAGGTAGCATTCCACATCATAAATTCTGTTTTTGTCATTTACCTACTCGAGGACGAGCAGGAATTAAGCCTGGGGATGCTTGATACATCTCCAATGTATCTATAATTTTTGATTGTTCCATGCTATTATATTATCTGTTTTAGATGTTTTATATCCATTAATATGCTATTTTATATGATTTTTGGGATTAACCTACTAACCTAGAGCCCAGTGCCAGTTTCTGGTTTTTTCCTTGTTTTAGAGTTTCGCAGAAAAGGAATACCAAATGGAATCCAAACGGAATAAAACGTTCGCGATGATTTTTCTTGGACCAGAAGACACCCAGGAGACTTGGAGTGCAAGTCAGAGGAGCCTCGAGGCGGCCACAAGGGTGGAGGGCGTGCCCAGGGGGTGGGGCACGCCCCAACCTTGTGGGCCCCTCGGTGGCCTCCTGACCTAGATCTTCCTCCTATATATAATCTTATACACTGAAAACTTCCAGGGGAGCCACAAAACCACTTTTCCACCGCCGCAACCTTCTGTACCCGTGAGATCCCATCTAGGGGCCTTTTCCGTCATCCTGCTGGAGGGGGATTCGATCACAGAGGGCTTCTACATCAATACCATTGCCTCTCCGATGAAGCGTGAGTATTTTATCTCAGACCTACGGGTCCATAGCTAGTAGCTAGATGGCTTCTTCTCTCTCTTTGATTCTCAATACAAAGTTCTCCTTGATGTTCTCGGAGATCTATTTGATGTAATACTCTTTTGCGGTGTGTTTGCCGAGATCCGATGAATTGTGGATTTATGATCAGCTTATCTATGAATATTATTTGAATCTCCTCTGAATTATTTTATGCATGATTTGATATCTTTGCAAGTCTCTTCGAACTATCGATTTGATTTGGCCAACTAGATTGGTTTTTCTTGCAATCGGAGAAGTGTTTAGCTTTGGGTTCAATCTTGCGGTGCTCGATCCTAGTGACAGAAGGGGAACCGACACATATTGTATTGTTTCCATCGAGTATAACAAGATGGGGTTTTCATCATATTTCTTGAGTTAATCCCGCTACATCATGTCATCTTACTTAATGTGTTACTCCGTTCTTATGAAATTAATACTCTAGATGCAGGCAGGAGTCGGTCAATGTGTGGAGTAATAGTAGTAGATGCAGAATCGTTTCGGTCTACTTGACACGGATGTGATGCCTATGTTCATGAGCATTGCCTTAGATATCTTCACAACTTTGCGCTTTTCTATCAATTGCTCGGCAGTAATTTGTTCACCCACCGTAATAACTTCTATCTTGAGAGAAGCCTCCAGTGAAACTGATAACCCACAAGTATAGGGGGTCATTTGTAGCCTTCTTCGATAAATAAGAGTGTCAAACCCAATGAGGAGCTAAAGGCAGAACAAATATTCCCTCAAGTTCTATCAACCACCGATACAACTCTACACACACTTGGCGTTTGCTTTATTGGAAACAAGTATGAAACTATTTTGTAGGTGTGATGCTAGAACTACTTTGCAAAAATAAAACTAGAAGTACTTTGCAAGATAATAAAATTTAGGTGTTTAGTAAAAGGGTTTGTGTCAACAAGAAAGTTATTTGTCCCTAGGCAATCGATAACAAGTACCGGTAATCATTCTTGCAATTTTATATGAAGGAGAGTCATGAGCTAACATACTTTCTCTACTTAGATCATATGCACTTATGATTGGAACTGTAGCAAGCATCCGCAACTACTAAAGATCATTAAGGTCATGAAACCCAACCATAGCATTAAGTATCAAGTCCTCTTTACTCCCATATGACATAACCCACCTATCCGCGTTTAGGCTGCTGTCACCCCCGCAACACTGACAATAAGAAAACCATGAACACATTGCAACACCCTACAGCGAGGGCCCCTCACATTTGCGTGACATGGAGGGCACCATAGGACCGCACCATAAATAAAATATACAATCATACCTACCAAGATCACGATTAACCCATTGGACAAAACAGATCTACTCAAACATCGTAGGATAACCATAGATCATTGGGAAATAATATATGGAGTTGAGCACCATGTTTAAGTAGAGATTACAGTGGGGAGAAGAGGTGCTACACCGCTGCATAGAGGGGGAGAGATTTTGTGTTGACGGTAGCTAGATTGTTGATGTAGATCGTCGTCACGATCCTTGCCCCAGCGGCACTCCGGCACCACCGGAAGTGAGGGGGGCGAGCCCCATCCTCCTTCTTCTTCCTTGGCCTCCCCCCTAGATGGGAGGAGAGTTCCCCCTCTGGTCCTTGGTCTCCATGGCGGCGGAGGGGCGGGAGCCCCTCCGAGATTGGATCTCCCTCTTTGTTCTCTTCTGTTTTGCGTTCCCCAAATCTGGCCCTTCACGGTTTCTTAAATTCCCGGAGATCCGTAACTCCAATTGCATTGAAATTTTTACATGATTTTTTTTCATAAATTATCTTTCTCGCGCTGGAAGAAGGGCCCCAACCGACGTTCGAGGGTGGCACAAGACACCTGGGAGCGCCAGGGGGTGCTTGGCGTGCCCTGGTGGGTTGTGGGCACTGTGGGCCCCCGTTTGCGTTGATTCCACCTCCTAAAAATCACATATATTCCAAAATAATTCTCCGCAAAATTTTATCGCGTTTGGACTTCGTTTGATATGGATTTTCCATGAAACGAAAACATGCAACAAACACGCACTGGCACTGGATAAGTAAGTTATCCCAAATAAATCATATAAAAAGTTGTCAAAAGTATGTAAAAGTTGAATAACACTGGCATGAAACAATCAAAAATTATATATACGACGGAGATGTATCAGCACCCCCAAGCTTAATTCCTACTCGTCCTCAAGTAGGTAAATGATAAAAAAGATAATTTTTGACGTGGAATGCTACCTAGCACAAACTTGATCATATATCAAATCATGGCATGAATATTAAGACATAAGTGATTCAAAGCAATAGTCTATAATTTGACATAAAGACATCAATACTCATGCATCCCAACAAACAATCATGTCTTTCAAAATATCAACACTAAAGAAAGCTATCCCTACAAAATCATATAGTCTTGTCATGCTCTGTCTTCTTAACACAACGTATTTATCATGCATACTTCTTAACACGCTTCAGCTTTTTCAACCCTCACGCAATACATGAGCGCAAGCCATGGATATAGCACTACAGGTGGAATAGAGTATGATGATAGGGGTAAATATAGAGAAGACAAAAAAAAATTAAGGAAGTCTCACATCGACGCGGCTAACCAACGGGCTATGGAGATGCCCATCAATCGATATCAATACGAGGAGTAGGGATTGCCATGCAACGGATGCACTAAGAGTTATAAGTATATGAAAGCTCAATACGAAAACTAAGTGGGTGTTCATCTAATCCTATAATGAAAACTTCCCACTAGTATATGAAAGTGACAACATAGGAGACTCTCCATATGAAAAACATGGTGCTGCTTTGAAGCACAAGTGTGGTAAAGGATACTAAAAATGCCCCTTCCCTCTTTGTTTATATATTTATTTTTCCTTATTTTTTCTTTTCTTCTTCTTTTTATTTCTTTTTTTCTTTCTTTTCTTTCTTTTTTTCTCTTTTCTTTTTCTCTCTCATTTTCCAGAGTCTCATCCCGACTTGTGGGGGAATCATAGTCTCCATCATCCTTTCCTCACTGGGGCACTGCTCTAAAAATGAATAATGATGATCATCACACTTCTATTTATTTATAACTCAAAAGAAAATAAAAATTACAATTCGATACCTATGACAAAGTATGACTCTATATGAATGCCTCTGGCAATGAACGAGGATGTGCAATGATCTAGCGTAACATGTATGAAAAATGATGAACGGTGGATGAGCCACAACTACTATGTCATCTATATGATCATGCAAAGCAATATGACAATGAATGCTCAAGTCATCAAACGGAAGTGGTGGAAGTTGCATGGCAATATATCTCAGAATGGCCATGGAAAAGCCATAATAGGTAGGTATGGTGGCTGTTTTGAGGAAGATATAATAAGGCTTATGTGTGATAGAGCGTATCATATCATGGGGTTTGGATGCACCTGCGAAGTTTGCACCACGTCTCGATGTGAGAAAGGGCAATGCACGGTACCGTAGAGGCTAGCAAATTGCGGAAAGGTAAGAGTGTGTATAATCCATGGACTCACATTAGTCATAAAGAACTCATATACTTATTGCAAAAGTTTATTAGCCCTCTAAGCAAAGTACTACTACGCATGCCCCTAGGGGGGTAGATTGGTAGGAAAAGACCATCGCTCGTCCCCGACTGCCACTCATAAGGAAGACAATCAAGAATAAATCATGCTCCAACATCATAGCATAACGAGATATTATATGTGCATGCTTCGGGAATCACAAACCTTAACACCAATATTCTTACTAACCACAATCGTTTACTAGTACCTCCCACATATTCCATCTCTATATTGCAAAACTATTGCAAGGAATCAAACATATCATATTCAGTGATCTACAAGTTTTATGTAGGATTTTATGACTAACCATGCAAATGACCAATTCCTCTTGGCTGATATAAGTGAAGCATGAGAGTTTAATTCTTTCTACAAAAGACCAAGCTCTAACAAATATAAGTGAAGCAAAAGAGCATTCTTCAAATAACGGTTTTCTATGTGAAGAGAAACAGGCAATCCAAACTTCAAATGATATAAGTGAAGCACATGAAGCATTCTATAAAGCCACACTCAAAAGATATAAGTGAAGTGCAATGAGCATTCTATAAATCAACCATGGACTATATCATACCAGCATGGTGCATAAAAGAAAAGTGAAAACTAAATGCAAAAGACGCTCCAAGATTTGCACATATCACGTGAACAAAACAAATCTGAAAACATACCGATACTTGTTGAAGAAAGATGGGATGCCTTCCGGGGCATCCCCAAGCTTTGATGCTTGAGTCTCCTTGAATATTTACTTGGGGTGCCTTGGGAATCCCCAAGCTTGAGCTCTTTCCTCTCCTCCTCCTCATATCGAGACCTCCTCGATCTTTGATCACTTCATCCACACAAAACTCAACAGAAAACTCGGTAAGATCCGTTAGTATAATAAAGCAAATCACTACTCTAAGTACTGTTGAAAACCAATTCATATTTTGTTTTTTCATTGTAGATACTGTAATATAACTTTTCCATAGCTTATACTACCGATAAAAATCGATAGTTTCATCAAAACGAGCAAAACAATGCATCAAAAACAGAATCTGTCTTAAATAGGACAGTCTATAGTAATCTGAACATTCACCATACCTCTAGTACTCCAAAAATTCTTAAATAATTAGGAAAAATAAAAAATTTGTATATAAAGACAGTGCAAAAAGTTTCAGAACCATTTGACGTTCCAGTAAAAAATGTAAAATCGAGCACTACAGCCAAAGTTTCTGTATTGCACCGCACAAACCAACAAGCAATCTAAACATCCCAAAGGAAAATCTTGGCACATTATTTTTATAATACAATGGAATTGTACAAGGGAATTATTATTTTTGTGAGAATATTCATGAAAAATTCTACATTGTTTCCATGAGCATGAACACAAGTGTTCAAGGTCGGCCCTCACTTCTCCAATGCATAACTTTCAATCGCTTCTCTTTCGTGAAAAGGTTTTTAAGTTCCCCTCTATATTTTTTTGTTTTTAAACTTTATAAAAGCACTCAACAGAAATAAATGAATCTCTAAAACTTCTGGTTTGTCTCCCTGGCAGCGCTTTCTTTAAAGCCATTAAGCTAGGCATAAAGTGCTCAAGTAATAATCCACCCGGATCCCAAGGTATATCAAAGCCAATTTTAATTAACAATGATTTGGCATTTAGTAGTGAGAACAAAGCAACATATATCATGCAATTATGAAGTCTAACTCTCTTCCTATGCATCGGCATGTCATAAAAGAACAATTCATGCACATCAAGTAAAGGCCAATACATAACATAAGCAATTTCTTGCAATTTTATCGTGTTGGAAACATAGAGAGGTGGAGATATAGTTCCTCTCTCATAATAATTGCAACTAGGAGCAGCAATCACATGCATATTATTTTCATAAAAATCATCATGTGCAACGGTAAAAGGCAACCCATCAATATTATCCTTAATAAGTGCAAACTTCTCCAATATAGTGTAGTTGGGAGAATTCAAAAAGATAATAGGACTATCATGTGTGGGTGCAACAACAACGATTTAATTCTTAACATAATGATCAATAGCAAGTTCATCTCCATAAGCATAAGTCATATTGGCATCTTGGCCACAAGCATATAAAGCATCAAGTTCATCAAAAAGGGATATTTCAAAAGAATCAACAGGATCATAGCAATTATCATAGCAATCATCCTTCGGTAAGAATGAAGGGGCATTAAATAATGTATGAGTTGAAGGGTTACTCTCATTAGAAGGTGGGCACGGGTAGCTAATCCATTCTTCCTCCGTTTGTTCTTCGCTCTCCTCCTCACCTTTTTCATCCAATGAGCTCACAGTTTCATCAATTTCTTCTTCCATAGACTCCTGCAAAATATTAGTCTCTTCTTGGACAGTGGATAAGTCCTCAATATATGGTTTAACATAGGCATTAGAAGCATAATTATCATAACAATATTTAAGTATGGCAAAATTTTCAGATTTGTAAAGAGTAGCATCATACTTTTGAATCAAAGAAGCAATTTCATAAGCACCCTTAAAAGCAACAAATTCTTCAGTTTGTTGAATATCAAAGTAATTATAAACACCTTTGGCATAACAAGATACGATTACATTATCAATAAACTCACATTGGTAGGGAAGGTGTTTCTTAGGGTCTTCAGAACAACAAGTAACATCATATAATTCACATATATTCCAAGCATAGCATTGCATAGTATTATTTTATGTTGTAAAAGTTTCCACTTTTTAGATAAATGATGTTGCACAAAACAAGCATGATCATCTAATGATTTTCCCTCAACTAAGCTAGTTGGGTTTTCAGCACGAGCACAAATGGATCGAAGATGATCCAAGTAGAAAGCTTCAGTAGTATGATAAATTTTGGGTGGTTCTTCAACCAATGGTTTAGTAGGTACAACTATTTTTTGGTATTTTGTGTTTCCTACCCATAACTAAAGATAGAAAACAAGAGCAAAAAAATAAAAATTACTTAGTGATAAAGCAAACAAGCACACACGAGAATATTCACCCCACGTTATTGCTCCCCGGCAACGGCGCCAGAAAAAGGTCTTGATAACCCACAAGTATAGGGGATCGTTTGTAGCCTTCTTCGATAAATAAGAGTCTCGAACCCAATGAGGAGCTAAAGGCAGAACAAATATTACCTCAAGTTCTATCGACCACCGATACAACTCTACGCACACTTGATGTTTGCTTTATCGGAAACAAGTATGAAACTATTTTGTAGGTGTGATGCTACAACTACTTTGCAATAATAAAACTAGAAGTACTTTGCAAGATAATAAAAGTTAGGTGTTCAGTAAAAGGGTTTGGGTCAACAAGAAAGTTATTTGTCCCCAGGCAATCGATAACAAGTACCGGCAATCATTCTTGCAATTTTATATGAGGGAGAGGCATGAGCTAAAATACTTTCTCTACTTGGATCATATGCACTTATGATTGGAACTCTAGCAAGCATCCGCAACCACTAAAGATCATTAAGGTCGTGAAACCCAACCATAGCATTAAGTATCTAGTCCTCTTTACTCCCATACGCCATAACCCACCTATCCGCGTTTAGGCTGCTGTCACCCCCGCAACACTAACAATAAGCAAACCATGAACATATTGCAACACCCTACAGCAAGGGCCCCTAACGTTTGCGTGAGACAGAGGGCACCGTAGGACTGCACCATAAATAAAATATACAATCATACCAACCAAGATCATGATTAACCCATAGGACAAAACGGATCTACTCAAACATCATAGGATAACCATAGATCATTGGGAAATAATGTATGGAGTTGAGTACCATTTTAAGTAGAGATTACAGCAGGGAGAAGAGGTGTTACACCGCTGCATAGAGGGAGAGAGAGAGTTGGTGTTGACGGTAGCAAGATTGTTGATGTAGATCGCCGTCACGATCCTTGCCCCGGCGGCACTCCGGCGCCACCGGAAGCGAGGGGGAGAGAGCCCCCTCTTTCTTCTTCTTCCTTGGTCTCCCCCCTAGATGGAAGGAGAGCTCCCCCTCTGGTCATTGGTCTCCATGGCGGTGGAGGGGCGGGAGCCCCTCCGAGATTGGATCTCCCTCTTTGTTCTCTTCTGTTTCGAGTTCCCCAATCTGGCCCTTCACGGTTTCTTAAATTCCCAGAGATCCGTAACTCCGATTGCACTAAAAGTTTTACACGATTTTTTCCATAAATTATCTTTATTGCGCCAGAAGAAGGGCCCCAAACGACCTTCGAGGATGGCAGAAGACACCTGGGCGTTCCAGGGGGTGCCTGGCACGCCCTGGTGGGTTGTGGGCCCCTGTTTGCGTTGATTCCACCTCCTAAAAATCACATGTATTCCAAAATAATTCTCTGTAAAGTTTTATCGTGTTTGGACTTCGTTTGATATGGATTTTCTTCGAAACAAAAACATGCAATAAACAAGAACTGGCACTGGGCACTGGATAAGTAAGTTAGTCCAAATAAATCATATAAAAAATTACCAAAAGTATGTAAAAGTTGAATAATATTGGCATGAAACAATAAAAAATTTGGACACTGTGTCAACTTGCTGCATCACCCTTTCCTGCATCACCCTTTCCTCTTCAAGGGAAAAACCAACGCAAGCTCAAGAGGTAGTAGAAGGCCACTGCTAGCATGTCATCCCTTACTTGGAATTCTATGCACTTATGGTTGGAACTATTAGCAAGCATCCGCAACTAATAATGTTCATTAAGGTAAAACACCCAACCATAGCATTAAGATATATATTGGTCCCCCTTCAATCCTATACGTATCAATTTCTATGTTTAGCCTGAAGCTGATGTCACCCTTGCCCTCCAATGCATAGTCTTATCAACACACTACTAACCCTATGGTGTGATCCACACGCGCGCTCATATGATGGGCACCAAAGGATAGAAACATAACCACAAGCAAATTAAACCAACTAGAGCAATTCATCAATTATCGATAGGACAACAAAGTCTACTCAGAGATCATAGGATGGCAACATATCATTGGGTAATTGTATGAAGCATAAAGCACCATGTTCAAGTAGAGGGTACAACGGGTTCCGGGAGAGTGACTGCTGAATATAGATGGGGGAAGGTGATTGTAACACCCCGATAATCATGCTATAGTAAACTCCTGTTAATGGTGCCACATCATCATAATTAATTTTTTTGCTAATCATCACTTTGTTCCAAAACGACCTCAGATTCAAATTTAAAAGACAAGTCAAATAAATTATTTCTTCAAGCATGAAAGCTAAATTGTTCAATATGTCGAAAATAATCCCTAGATATTTTTTCATGGTGAAACAATATAGTTTTCAAAATATTTAAATACCTTAACCTAACTGAAACAGGGCCAAAAGAGTGGTTAAAAATGCTTTTCTAATTATGTAAAATTCAAACTTTTTCAAATGCCTCCCAAACCATTTTATGGCAGTGCCTAAATTTTCATTGTAATTTTGGGTCAATTCACATAATTAAGAAAAGTCTTTTGCTATTAAATTAAAATGCAAACAATAGCTTTTATTTTGAAAAAAAAAGAAAAAGGGAAAACGAAACTAACTACCGTTGGACCGGGCCTCTAAGTGAACAGGGGAGGCCCAGCCCAACTGGATTACCTCCCACCTCCCGCTATAGGAAGCAGGAGGGGCGTAGCGGCCATCCGACCACCAAGGCCATGCCTTGGCCACGCGTCAGCCATCCGTGCCCCCCCTCGGTGTCCTACTTGACTCCCCTTGGCGCCCTGCAAACCCTAGCATCCACATTGTTTCCCCCTCGCGTCGTTCCCCCTTTTCCCCACACAGACCGAGCGCGGCCGTGGCCGCATCATCCTTGCCTTCATGGCCACCAACCACCTCGCGCTGCAACTTGATGTCCAGGAGCTCCAGCATGGACGTCTTCGTCTTCACCACCCTAGATCGAAGTTGGCGAGCTGCTTCAACCTTGCCATCTCCATTGTCTTCGTACTTGCACCAATGACCTCCTTCGACTCGATTCTCTGTGGCCAACGCGTCCCCGAGTCCTCTGACACCCCTGCAGGCTCGATGTGAGCCCCCTATCCATTTTCCCCCTCTCATTGCGCTCACGTACGTTCCCTAGCCACTGTCCCACAGGTTTCCGCGCCGCCGTCCTCCATGACTAGGAGTTCCGCTCCCCATTTGCCCCGCCTCGCTTGCCTGTGCCCGCGTTCCCCTGCACGAGCATGCCCGCCACTGCCCGCCACTCCCACCGTGCTCCCCTACACCCCTGTGCCCGCCCACACGCACCGCGTTGGCTTCGCCCTGCACCTTCCCTCTCGCGCCCTCTCGCCCGCTTCCACACGCCCCGCCTCACCCAGGACCGCGCCTTGACCACAGCTGCCGCGCCCAGGCGCGCCCCCGTGCCAGCTCTGCTCACCGCGCCTGCAGCTGCACCCCCCTACGCCGCCCGCTTTGCCCCGCCTATGCGCGTGCCGCCCTCGCTTGCCCACCGGCGCCCGCTACCAGCCATGCCTACGCACCTCCCACTCCCACTAGCAGTGCCGCCGCCTCCTGCCGCTGTCGCTGTCGCCGCGTGCTACTGCTCGCCCCTGGCCGCCGGCGTCTCTGTATGCCGTGCGCGCCCAGCCAGGCGGTTCTGCCTCCCTGGCCACTGGAGCCGTCCCTGTTTGATTAGGATTAGGATAGGATTGGTGCTTAATTAGTTTAGGTGTATATGACATGTGGGTCCCACCTTATTTTAACTTAAATAAAATTACTTTAGAAATTATTAGGACACTGACATGTGGGCCCCGCTATTAAATTAAATTGCTAAATTAAATTAAAACTACCTAAGATAATGACACATGGGCCCCATAGCAAAATTCACGTTAGACCTGTCAACTGTTGACTGCTGAGTCAGCAGTTGACCTGACCCTACATGTCAGCCTCTATAGCCCCTGCTGTGTACACTTCAGTAGGTGCACATAGCTTTTTACTATTAATTTCGAATTAATAATAATTCCAGGAATTTCAAAAAATGTATAAAACTTTGATAAATCATAGAAAAATAACCGTAACTCCGATGAAAATAATTTATATGTGAAAGTTGCTCAGAAAAATCCAACGAATCCGAATACACGGTTCGTTCATCTGTCACATGCCCCTAGCATGCTGAACATGGAACCGTCCCCTCTCTTTCATCTGTCTAGAATCTGTCTATCGTCGAGAAATCATCCTCTGATGTTTTCCCCCTCCGTTTGCAATGTGTAGCACTATGTTAGGTCAACCCTAGCTCTGCTTATCGTCATGTCATGCTTAGTGATACATCTTCTTGCTTATATTTACTATTTCTTCCCCCTCTTCTCTCTGGTAGACCCCGAGACCGATGCTGCCCCTGTGATCGACTACATCACCGACGAATCTTCTTCCTTTGCAGTAGAGCTTCCAGGCAAGCAAACCCCCCATTGATCATTCTGATATCGCCCATTCCCTTCTCTCTTATGCTTGCATTAGATCTGCTACTGCTTTCTGTATGATCCTACTCTGATGCATAGCCTGTTTTTGTTACCTGCTTTCATACCTTACCCGCTTATTCTAAGCTGCTTAGTATAGGTTGGTTAGAGATCCATCAGTGACCCCCCCACCTTGTCCTAGTTGCCCCACTTGGTGACCGATGACCCGATCAACGTGATCAACATCTAGCCCCCGACACCGCACATCACCCCCCTTAGTTGTATGACTCTGCAGAGTTACTATCGAGTGCCGAGGGTGATACCTCGTCAACACTTCTGATGTTAACCCTGTAGTGTAACTATTCGGTTGTGGTCATCGAGGGTGATTCCTCCTTCACCACTCCCGATAACAACTCTGTCGTGCAACCCCTCAAGTGTGGACCATCGAGAGTGATTCCTCCAAGGTCCACCTTGACGGTTACATCGAGTGGGAATCCATTGAGGGTGATTCCTCGGGTTTCCCCCTTGCTGTTTTGGACACATGGTTACTTTGACTTACTAGAGAACCATTATAACATCGGGCCGGCCCTGAGGGGTACCCGCGAGTGATGTGAAGTCGGGTTGATCTGGACGATACCTGTGAGTTTTCCACGCGACGCGACTGGGCATTCTTAGCCCTTGCCGCAAGTCTGTGAGACGAGGCGACGGGACCACATATCATGGATCATTGATCGTTATCGCGCGCTACCAAGACACTAACGATTTGGATATTTGATCCGAGTAGGCCTCTAGCCATTTTGCACTAACCACCATGTGGGAATAAGTATGGGCACTATACGTCATATGTATCAGCCGAAAGCCCTTCGAACGTTAGCAATGGAGCAGCGTGCGCTGGGTTGGACTGCGTAAGCACCTGCCTTTAAGGAGGTAGCTAGGTCTGCTCACCGGCCGCGTACACAATGTGTAGGAGTGCAAAGGGCGATGAGCCCAAGACCCCTGCGCTTAGGATGTAGACCAGCGTGCTGGCCTCTCTGATGAGTCTAGGTAGGATTGTGGTGTGTTGATCAGCCGAGGGTGGACATGACCCGATGGTGTGTCCGGCCGAAGTTGATCGAGCGTGCTGGGTAAGTTTGTGCACCCCTGCAGAGAGGTATTATCTATTCAAATAGACGTTTCCACAGTAATTGACGCTCGGAGTTGTATCCCGATCGATACAACTAGAACTTGATGCTGAGGGATGCATGTAATGGAAATGGTGGCTCCAGGATTAGTTTTTCGCAGGGAGTCAAGGAAGTGATCTCTAGGCAATGGTACAACATACTTACTAATAATATAATATGCTACTCTTATCTCTTCTAATGCTGCAAGATGCTTGAAGATGCTAGTCTTTGATAGGCTAGGCTTTCCCCTTCTCTTCTGGCATTCTGCAGTTCAGTCCACAGATACATCCCATTCCTTTGATACATATGCATACTTAGTTTAGATCTGATGTAAGTCTTGCGAGTACTTTGGGTGAGTACTCACGGTTGCTTTGCTACCTCTTTTTCCCCTATACCCAATTGTTGCGACCAGATGACGGATCTCAGGAGCCAGACGCCACCACCGACGACTACTACTACCCCAAGGGTGCTTACTACTACGTGGAGACCGCCGACAACCAGGAGTAGTTAGGAGGCTCCCAGGCAGGAGGCCTTGCCTTTTCGATCATCATTGATGTTTGTGCTAGCCTTATTAAGGCAAACTTGTCTAACTTATGTCTATACTCAGATATTGTTGCTTCCGCTGACTCGTTTGTATTCGAGCTGATGTATTCGAGCCCTCGAGGCCCCTGGCTTATAATATAAAGCTTGTATTATTTTAATCTGTGTCTAGAGTTGTGTTGTGATATCTTCCCGTGAGTCCCTGGTCTTGATCGTACACATTTGCGTGTATGATTAGTGTACGATTGAATCGGGGGTGTCACAAGTTGGTATCAGAGCCGACTGCCTGTAGGAATCCCCCTTTCTAACTCCTTGGTTGAAGTCGAGTCTAGTCATTGCAAAACTGAAAGTGCGTTATATCGACTAGAGGGGGTGAGTAGGCGATTTTTACAAATTCGTCACTGAGGAATTTCCTAAGTCACGAACTACAAGCAGCGGAATAAGTACTCAGGTGCATGCATAATAGAGCAGTAGCATGTTCATCATGATGAAATGAAACGTACACAGAGCACATGTAGCGTGTAAACAGGATAAGCAGGCTGATAACAAAGTGACTAAAGAATTAGGATTGAGGAAATTGAGAAAGTCTTCAGTCAAACTCTTCAAATAGTAATGATCAAGTACATCAACACATGAATGAGGAAATTAAAGGGTTGAGGAAATAGAACCAGTAGCTTGGTGAAGACGGTGATTTGGTAGACTGATACGTCTCCAACGTACCTATAATTTTTTATTGTTCCATGCTATTATATTATCTGTTTTGAATGTTTTATATGCATTAATATGTTATTTTATATGATTTTTGGGACTAAACTATTAACCTAGAGCCCAGTGCCAGTTTCTGTTTTTCCTTGTTTTAGAGTTTTGCAGAAAAGGAATACCAAACGGAGTCCAAACGGAATAAAACTTTCGCAATGATCTTTCTTGGACCAGAAGACACCCAGGAGACTTGGAGTACAAGTCGGAAGAGCCACGAGGTGGCCACAAGGGTGAGGGCGCGCCCCCAACCTTGTGGGCCCCTCGGTGGCCTCCTGACCTAGATCTTCCTCCTATATATACTCTTATACCCTGAAAACTTCCAGGGGAGCAATGAAACCACTTTTCCACCGCCGCAACCTTCTCTACCCGTGAGATCCCATCTAGGGTCCTTTTCCGGCATCCTGCCGAAGGGGGATTCGATCATAAAGGGCTTCTACATCAACACCATTGCCTCTCTGATGAAGCGTGAGTAGTTTATCTCAGACCTACGGGTCCATAGCTAGTAGCTAGATGGCTTTCTCTCTCTCTCTCTCTCTCTTTGATTCTCAATACCATGTTCTCCTCGATGTTCTTGGAGATCTATTCGATGTAATACTCTTTTGCAGTGTGTTTGTCGAGATCCGATGAATTGTGGATTTATGATCAGCTTATCTATGAATATTATTTAAATCTCCTCTGAATTAGTTTATGCATGATTTGATATATTTGCAAGTCTCTTTGAACTATCGATTTGGTTTGGCCAACTAGATTGGTTTTTCTTGCAATGGGAGAAGTGCTTAGCTTTGGGTTCAATCTTGCAGTGCTCGATCCTAGTGATAGAAGGGGAACCAACACGTATTGTATTGTTGCCATCGAGGATAAAAAGATGGGGTTTTCATCATATTGCTTGAGTTAATCCTGCTGCATCATGTCATCTTACTTAACGCGTTACTCTGTTCTTATGAACTTAATACTCTAGATGCAGGCAGGAGTCGGTTGATGTCTGGAGTAATAGTAGTATATGCAGAATCATTTCGGTCTACTTGACACGGACATGATGCATGTATTCATGATCATTGACTTAGATATCGTCATAACTTTGTGCTTTTCTATCAATTGCTCGACACTAATTTATTCCCACCATAATAATTCCTTTCTTGAGAGAAGCCTCTAGTGAAATCTATGGCCCTCGTGTCTATTTTACATCATATTAGTTTCCGATCTACAATTCTAGTTTCCTATTTACTTTCTTTTGCAATCTTTTACTTTCTGTTCCATAAACCAAAAATACCAAAAATATTACTTTACCGTTTATCCATCTCTATCAGATCTCACTTTACGAATAACCGTGAAGGGATTGACAACCCCTTTGTTGCGTTTGTTGCAAGTTGGTGTTTGTTTGTGCAGGTATTCGGTGGCTTGTTGCGTTGTCTCCTACTAGATTGATACCTTGGTTCTCAAAAATGAGGGAAATACTTACGCTACTTTGCTGCATCACCCTTCCCTCTTTAAGGGAAAAACCAATGCAAGCTCAAGAGGTAGCAAGAAGGATTTCTGGCGCTGTTGCCAGGGAGTCTACGCCAAGAGAATACATACAAAGTACCCATCATAAACTCTTATCCCTCTCATTACATTATTCGCCATTTGCCTCTCGTTTTCCTCTCCCCCACTTCTAAAACGATTTCCGAAAAGATCCGCATTTTCTTCGCCCCTCTTGTGTTTGCCTTCTTTGTTTGCTCGTTTGCCACCACCATGTCTAAAAATGGGGAGGTTATCACTGAAAAGGATAGTAGTAAGGATGGGGGAAACTTTGATACTTTTGTTAATTCTAAACCTCATGAAGAAACTACTATCTTGCATGCTAAAAAATTCTGCATAGGTAGCGGAAATATTATTGGAAAAGGGGTTATTCAAGATTTCTTTACTTGTGCCAGTGCACTCCCCACTATGGTTGGATCTATCCTCCATAAAACTAGTAGCCTTGCGGAGGCTATATCTTTGCTTATTGTTGAACTTTAAAGACAATTTGTTCACATGCATCCATCCATACAAAGGATTTTTCTAGAGTTTTCTAATGTTGAGCATTCTTCTGTTAAGCGCGCCGCCACTATATTCCTAGCTCATGAGTTTAGATTTATTATGAAAGAAGCTAGTGGAATTTTCGCTCATTATAAAGTAGACGGTGGTTGTCTCCCCATGGAGGGAGTCCTCTTTAATCAAGAGGATATAATGCGTTTATAGTCTCTTGATCATGTTGCTTATAACGAAAATTTAAGGAAGAGGGTTCCTACCGATGCTTTAGTCAATAAGATTTCTGAGCTTAATGATGATTTTGCTATTCAAAGCAATGGATTGGGTTTCTCTCTTGGACACAAGCTCATGACTTTTTCCCAAAAGAATGCTTATAATGATGAGTTGATCATACAATATGAGGGGCCGAAGGAGGAATCAATTCCTCCTGAGATCGATCTTGGGGATTCTTATCCCGTTAAATTTAGCCCTTTTGATTACTTTTGCTTGCCTCAAAGAAAACTTGCTGCTGAACGAAGGGAGTATGAGATGAGCTTTCGAGATTTGCCTTATCATTATTACGACTATACTTAGATCTATTCGTGTTTTTATGCCTAGCTAGGGGCGTTAAACAATAGCACTTGTTGGGAGGCAACCCAATTTTATTTTTGTTCTTTCTTTTCAGGTCCTGTTATGCAATAAATTTTTCATCTAGCCTCTAGTTAGATGTGGTTTTGTGTTTTAATTAGTTTTTGTGCCAAGTAATATCTTTGGGATAGCTTACGGTGATAGTTGATTTGATCCTGCTGAAAAACAGAAACTTTTGCGCAAGGAGATTAGTTTTCACTTTTTACAGAAGCACTTTAAAATACTTATTATTTTTTCATAGGACTAATAAACAAATTGTCTAGGACTTCCAAATTTCTTAGGATTTTGGTAGTTACAGAAGTATTCGAAATACCTAGATTGCTACAGATTGTTCTGTTTTTGACAAATTCTGTTTTTCGTGTATTGTTTTCTTATTTCGATGCATATGTGGCTAGTATCGGGGGGTATGAACCATGGAAAAGTTGGAATACAGTAGATATTACACCAATATAAATAAATAATGAGTCCAGAACAGTACCAAAAGTGGTCATTTATTTTCTTATACTAATGGAGCTTACGAGATTTTCTGTTGAAGCTTTGTGTTGTGAAGTTTTCAAGTTTTGGGTGAGGATTTGATGGACTATGGAATAAGGAGTGGCAAGAGCCTAATCTTGGGGATGACCAAGGCACCCCAAGTTAATATTCAAGGATGTCAAAAATCCTAAGCTTGGGGATGCCCCGGGAAGGCATCCCCTCTTTCGTCTTCGTTTATCGGTAACTCTATTTGAGGCTATAATTTTATTCACCACATGATATGTGTTTTGCTTGGAGCGTCTTGTATGATTTGAGTCTTTGCTTTTTAGTTTTCCACAATAATCCTTGCTGTACACACCTTTTGGAAGAGACACGCATGAATCATGATTTACTAGAATGCTCTATCTGCTTCACTCATATCTTTTGAGCTAGGCAAAATTGCTCTAGTGCTTCACTTATATCTTTTTAGAGCATGATGGTGGTTTTATTTTATAGAAATTGATGAACTCTCATACTTCACTTATATTATTTTTGGAGTCTTCAGAACAGCATGGTAATTTGCTTTGGTTATAAAATTAGTCCTAACATGGTAGCCATCCAAGAGGGATATAATAAAAACTTCCATATAAAGTGCATTGAATACTATGAGAAGTTTGATTCCTTATGATTTTTTGAGATATGAAGATGGTGATATTAGAGTCATGCTAGTAAGTAGTTGTGAATTTGAGAAATACTTGTGTTAACGTTTGTGAGTCATGTAGCATGCACGTATGGTGAACAGTTATGTGATGAAGTCGGAGCATGATTTATTTTTTGATTGTCTTCCTTATGAGTGGTGGTCGGGGACGAGCGATGGTCTTTTCCTACCAATCTATCCTCCTAGGAGCATGCACGTAGTACTTTTTTTTGATGACTAATAGATTTTTGCAATAAGTATGTGAGTTATTTATGACTAATGTTGACTCCATGGATTATACGCACTCTCACCTTTCCGCCATTGCTAGCCTCTCTAATACCGCGCAACTTTCGCCGGTACCATAAACCCACCACATATACTTCCTCAAAAAAGCCACCATACCTACCTATTATGGCATTTCCATAGCCATTCCGAGATATATTGCCATGCAACTTTCCAACGTTCCGTTTATTATGACACACTCCATCATTGCCATATTGCTTTGCATGACCATGTAGTTGACATCGTATTTTTGGCAAAGCCACCATTCATCATTTTTTATACATGTCGCTCTTGATTCATTGCACATCCCGGTACACCACCGGAGGCATTCACATAGAGTCATATTTTGTTCTAAGTATCGAGTTGTAATATTTGAGTTGTAAGTAAATAAAAGTGTGATGATCTTCATTATTAGAGCATTGTCCCATGTGAGGAAAGGATGATGGAGACTATGATTCCCCCACAAGTCAAGATGAGACTGCGGACTAAAAAAGACCCAAAAAAATGAGAGAAGGCCCAGATAAAAAAAGGAGAGAAAAAGAGAGAAGGGACAATGTTAATATCCTTTTTGCCACACTTGTGCTTCAAAGTAGCACCATGATCTTCATGATAGAGAGTCTCCTATGATATCACTTTAATATACTAGTGGGGATTTTTGATTATAGAACTTGGCTTGTATATTCCAATGATGGGCTTCCTCAAATTTCCCTAGGTCTTCGGGAGCAAGCGAGTTGGATGCACACCCACTTAGTTTCTTTTGAGCTTTCATAAACTTATAGCTCTAGTGCATCTGTTGCATGGCAATCCTACTCACTCACATTGATATCTATTGATGGGCATCTCCATAGCTCGTTGATACACCGGGTTGATGTGAGACTATCTCCCTCTTTTTATCTTCTCCACAACCACCATATTCTATTCCATCTATAGTGATATGTCCATGGCTCACGCTCATGTATTGCGTGAAAGTTGAAAATTTTTGAGAACATCAAAAGTATGAAACAATTGCTTGACTTGTCATCGGGGTTGTGCATGATTTAAATAATTTGTGTGATGAAGATGGACCATAGCCAGACTATGTGATTTTTTAGGGATAAGCTTTCTTTGGCCATGTTATTTTGAGAAGACATAATTGCCTTGTTAGTATGCTTGAAGTATTATTGTTTTATGTCAATATTAAACTTTTGTTTGGAATCTTACGGATCTGAACATTCATGCCACAATAAAGAGAATTACATGGATAAATATGTTAGGTAGCATTCCACATCAAAAATTCTATTTTTATCATTTACCTACTCGAGGACGAGCAGGAATTAAGCTTGGGGATGCTTGATACGTCTCCAACATATCTATAATTTTTGATTGTTCCATGCTATTATATTATCTGTTTTGGATGTTTTACATGCAATAATATGTTATTTTATATGATTTTTTGGACTAACCTATTAACCTAGAGCCCAGTGCTAGTTTCTGTTTTTTCCTTCTTTTAGAGTTTGGCAGAAAAGGAATACCAAACGGAGTCCAAACGGAATAAAACTTTCGCGATGATCTTTCTTGGACCAGAAGACACCCAAGTGACTTGGAGTGCAAGTCGGAAGAGCCATGAGGCGGCCACATGGGTGGAGGGCGCGCCCCCAACCTTGTGGACCCCTTGGTGGCCTCCTGACCTAGATATTCCTCCTATATATGCTCTTATACCCCCAAAAACTTCCAGGGGAGCCACGAAACCACTTTTCCACCGCCGCAACCTTTTGTACTCATGAGATCCCATCTAGGGCCTTTTCCGGCATCCTGTCGGAGGGGGGTTCGATCACGGAGGGCTTCTACATCAACACCATTGTCTCTCTGATGAAGCGTGGGTAGTTTATCTCAGACCTACGGGTCCATAGCTAGTAGCTAGATGGCTTCTTTTCTTTTTTTGATTCTCAATACAAAGTTCTCCTCGATGTTCTTGGAGATCTATTTGATGCAATACTCTTTTGCGGTGTGTTTGCCGAGATTCGATGAATTCTGGATTTATGATTAGCTTATCTATGAATATTATTTGAATCTCCTATGAATTCTTTTATGCATGATTTGATATCTTTGCAAGTCTCTTTGAACTATCGATTTGGTTTGGCCAACTAGATTGGTTTTTCTTGCAGTGGGAGAAGTGTTTAGCTTTGGGTTCAATCTTGCGGTGCGCAGTCCTAGTGATAGAAGGGAAACCGACACATATTGTATTGTTGCCATCAAGTAGAACAAGATGGGGTTTTCATCATATTGCTTGAGTTAATCCCACTACATCATGTCATCTTACTTAATGTGTTACTCTGTCCTTATGAACTTAATACTCTAGATGCGGGCAGGAGTCGGTCGATGTGTGGAGTAATAGTAGTAGATGCAGAATCGTTTCGGTCTACTTGAAACAGATGTGATGCCTATATTCATGATCATTGCCTTAGATATCGTCATAACTTCGCGTTTTTCTATCAATTGCTCGGCAGTAATTTGTTCACCCACCGTAATAATTACTTTCTTGAGAGAAGCCTCTAGTGAAACCTATGGCCCCCGGGTCTATTTTCCATCATATAAGTTTCCGATCTACAATTCTAGTTTCCTATTTACTTTCTTTTGCAATCTTTTACTTTCCGTTCCATAAACCAAAAATACCAAAAATATTACTTTACCGTTTATCCATCTCTATCGAATCTCACTTTGCGAATAACCATGAAGGGATTGACAACCCCTTTGTCGCGTTGGTTGCAAGTTGGTGTTTGTTTGTGCAGGTATTCGGTGGCTTGTTGCATTGTCTCCTACTAGATTGATACCTTGGTTCTCAAAACTGAGGGAAATACTTACGCTACTTTGCTGCATCACCCTTTCCTCTTCAAGGGAAAAAAAATCAATGCAAGCTCTAGAGGTAGCATAGACCAGTTCCAACTGCTGTGACAGTTGTACATCTGGTTGGAGCAGCTAGGTATTTAAACCTGAGGACACATAGTCCTCATAGTATTCTCCTTAAGCTAAGGTCACACAGACCTCACACAATCACTCGTGGTAAGTCTTCAGGTGACTTCCAAACCTTCATAGACTCAGTCACTCGGCGATCCACAATTCCTCTTGGATGCTCTAGACCATGACGCCTAGCCGTCTGGAGGATGCACAATCCTCAAAGGTAACAAGCGTCAGTTCCACACAGGAACAATCTCTTTAGTGATGCTCAATCACTTTGGGTTTGTAGGTGTTTTGGGTTTGGGTTTTTCCTCACTTGATGATTTTCGCTCAAAGTCCTCAGAGGATGGGATGCTCTCAATGACAAGTGTCAGTTTCTCTCGAAGCAGCCAACCAACTAGTGGTTGTAGGGGGCGACTATTTATAGCCTAGGAGCAGCCTGACATGATAAGACATAAATGCCCTTCAATGATATGAGCGTTAGGTGGGTTGGATATTTTTGGACAGCTGGCGCATAACACAACAATGGTCGGAAATTTGAGCTCTCAAATTCCTCAGGGCTATCATGATCCTCACTTGTAGGCAATCTGCACTGCCGAATTCCTAACTCCTCAGTCAGAACAAATATCTCAGAGACCAGAAGAACTTCGTCTCTGTTACTGAAGAAATTGACCAAATTGTATGAGATTTCCAATGGCTTCACTCAAAAGGATTGGGTAGGTGTAGGATTTTGAGATGAGCATCACTTGGAAAGTGTTTCCTTAGTTTTACCTCGACCCCCTTTAATAGTACGGTGTTTCCTATTACTCAAGAAGGAGAAAATGAAACTATGAAAACAAAAGTCTCCACGCTTCATAATCCTCGCATGAATATCGAAGTCTTCAAGGTCACACCAATTTCCTCACTTTCAAATTCTTCAAGAAAACCAAAGTCTTCAACTGAAGACATTCATTTTTAGGGGTCGACTTTCATTGTAAATATCAACCTCCTCATAGACTTATAGAACCTGTGTACACTCACAAACACATTAGTCCCTTAACTTATAAATCTTCAATACACCAAAATCACTAAGGTGAACTAGATGTACTTACAAAAACATTTACTAACATGGCCGTGTGGCTTACGGGCCCATGTCGCCATTGGGTGGTATTAGGATCTTTTTCTCCCCGTCTATACTTTGGGACTCTGATCTCTCTTCTATTCGGTTTAAACGATTTTAATAACTCTAACTCTAGGTTCCCATAACTACTTCCTCCCGGAGAGCCCTCATTCCAAATGGTCGCCTGCTTCTTCAGAAGATTCCGAAGATACTCTTTGATGTTTTCCCGAGACCTTTGTGCTCATCGCCTTTGCAATTCCCTACCACCGATAATTCCCTATGATTAACTACATACACATGCCATTCGTACTATCATTCCTAGTTGCTCTTGTTATTACAAGTTATGTCGAATTAGTTCTCCGACTTTTAAGAATCTCTTGTGCCACTGCCTTGCAGTCCCTTGCCACATGAATACCCTACGGATAATTCCTTGCACGTATCGAGTATCCGCTCATCCCCAATTATTAATGTGTTTCACAAATTACCCTAGAAATACTATTTGATCTTCCAATAATCCCCTGCCAACTATTGCTCTACAAATATTTGTCTGCTTGCATTGTGGTTACTTCCCATATGTCTAGCAATATTCATTAGTATCCTTCTGGAAGTGCATCTAGTGCCACCCCTAGTTGGTTTTGGAGTTTGACGACAAACCTGGTTGAGGGACTAATGTGTTTGTGAGAATTGCAGGATAACACAGGTAGAAGTCCCTCATTGATTTGGTTTTCCTACCAGAGACGACCCCTAAAAATGTATGAAGACATTGAAGCCAAAGGTGGTATGTGAAGACATTCACATTGAAGACTATGACAAGAGAAGACATCGCGTGAAGACTATGGAGCGCGAAGACTTAGTTGTTTCGTCGTTCTTTTTCTTCTTTGTTGAGTCATAGAAACCACCGTACTGTTAAGTGGAGTCCAAGTGAACCAGTCAGAATGACTAAAGTGATGCTTAACCAAAATCCTATGTCTTCGAGCGAAGACAATGAGAGAAAATCTTATCCAGAGCTGGATAAGTCAGCTTTGCTTGTAGTCCAAGTAAAGTTGACGTGTGTGTTTGAAATCTGACCGTTAGAACACGTGTCAGTTCCTTAGTGACCCAGGGTCATTTCGGACAAATCAGGTCGGGTTGCCTAGTGGCTATAAATAGCCACCCCCTACAACCATAAACGGTTGGCTGCTCAGAGTTAGTGTACGGCTTTTGTCGTTTGAGAGCAACCCACCTCGAAGCCTTTGAGAGAGAATTCCTTGCGAGGACAAAGCCCTAAACACCCAAAGCCAAAGAGTGTTAGGCATCACTGAAGTTTTCTTATCTGTGTGATCTGAAGACTTATTACACTTGAGGACTGTGAATCCTCCAGCCGGTTAGGCATCGCGTTCTGAGCATCCAAGAGTCATTGTGGATCGCCGGTGAACGAAATCTGTGAAGGTTTGGAAGTCTACCTTGAAGACTTACCAGAGTGATTGGGCGAGGACTGGGTGTCCTTAGCTCAAGGGGAATAAGGTGAAGACGTGGTCTTCTGAGTTGAATCTCAGCCTCCCTAACCATACGTACAGTTGTCACAGCAACTGGAACTGGTCCAACAAATCATTGTCTTCAACGAGCCACTGTTTCCATCCTTCCCATCTCTTTACTTTCATATTGGTCCTTGTGAAGTCATTGTCTGTCTGCATTATCTATTTGTCTTCACTGTGTGACTGCTGTTCTGATTGGCTTCATACTATCTTCCATCCTGATCTATACTGCCTAGCTGCTATTAGTCTTAGTGCTTTCATCTCATTGAATACTTGACTATGGCTTGCTTAGTGTAGTCTACCTTCCGCTGCATGGTAATAGGTTTGTTTCTATCGTTTGTCTTCGAAACTTCCATGTATTGAAGACTTTCATAAAAATCGCCTATTCACCCCCCTCTAGTCGATAGCAAGAACTTTCAATTGGTATCAGAGCAAGGTACTCCCTTGTTCTATGTGATTCGGTTTAACCACCTGGAGTTTTAGCTATGTCGACTGCAGGGATACTCAAAGTCTCCACTGCGTGCCCAGTCTTCGATGGAACTGAGTATCCCTACTGGAAGAATAAGATGTGCATGCATCTTGAAGCCATTGATGTCGACCTCTGGTATGTCGTCAAGAATGGCTTCCCCAAGGCTGGTGAAGGTGTCACCGCTACTGATGTCAAGAAGTTCGTTCAACTGGATTCCACCGCCAAGAACATCATCTGTGGTCATATGACCAAAGGACAGTATGGCCGTGTGAGTGCTCTGGAAACATCCAAGCTAGTCTGGGACTGGCTCTCCAAGGTCAACGAAGGCGTATCAACCCAGAGAGATCAAAGAATCAGTGTCCTTCGCAATCTCTTCAACCGCTTCAAGAGAAACGACAATGAGAATGTTCATCTTACATTTGATCGACTCACTGACATCACAAATGAGCTTCAAGCCCTCGGCGCTACTGAGATCACCAAGCATGAAGTCGTCAAGACACTCCTGATATCACTTGACAGCTCATTTGACACCCTAGCCCTGATGATTCAAGAACGCCCTGACTTCAAGACACTCGATCCGTCTGACATACTGGAAAGGCTCAACACACATGAGTTTCAGCTTTGTGAGAAAAGAGACATCTACGGTCCCAACTATGGGCGAACTCGTGCCTTGAAGGCAAAAGCTATTTCCTCATCTAAAGAAGAATCTGATTGCAGTTCTGATGATCCTGAAGACATTGGAAAGGAGCTTGCTATGCTTGTGAAGAAGTTCCAGAAATTCACCAAGAAGAAAGGCTTCAGAAAGTCCTCACGATCTAGCTCAAGGAATGATGAAGCTTCTGCTCATGACTACAAGAAGAGAACATGCCACTAGTGCAAGAAACCTGGCCACTACATCTCTGAATGTCCTCAGTGGGACAATGAGAACAACAAGAAGAAGAAAATCAAGGAATATGATTCTGACGACAAGAAGAAGAAGAGATACTCAAAGTCATCTCCCAAGTCTTCATCAAAGTCTTCATCACACAAGAAGAGCTCATCTGGCAAGGCTCGTGTGTTTGTTGGCAAGGTAATCTTCGCAAACAACCCATGTAATACATAAGGGAAAAGATACATAGTTGGCTTACAATCGCCACTTCACACAATTACATGAATAAGAATTACAACATCCAAATACACTCATGGTCCGACTACGGAACCAAAATAAAAGAAGAACCCCAAATGCGACAAAGGTCCCCGATCAACCCCAACTGGGCTCCACTACTGATCAGTTAGAACGAAACCACACAAAGGACAAGATCTTCATCGAGATCCTCCTGAGCTTGGTTACGTCACCTGCTTGGTTCAACGGCACCTGCAAACTGGTTTTGGAAGTATCTGTGAGTCACGGGGACTCAACAATCTCGCACCCTCGCGATCAAGACTATTTAAGCTTATGGGTAAGGTAAAGGTATGAGGTGGAGCTGCAGCAAGCGACTAGCATATATGGTGGCTAACATACGCAAAAGAGAGCGAGAAGAGAAGGCAAAGCACGATCGATAAACTATGATCAAGAAGTGATCCTAGAACAACCTACGTCAAACATAACTCCAACACCGTGTTCACTTCCCGGACTCCGCCGAAAAGAGACCATCACGGTTACACACGCAGTTGATTCATTTTAATTAAGGTCAAGTTCAGGTTTTCTACAACCGGACATTAACAAATTCCCATCTTGTGACGCCCTGAGTCCGATGTTCGAGAAGACTTCCTTATGTTCCGGGTTTCCTCGTGTGTTTTGTTTGGTTCTTTGCATTGATCTTTGGTTCTTGTGCATTGCATCATGTCATCATGCAACCCGTTTTAAAACTCTCTAAACAAATTGCATAGATCGTTGATCTATTTAAATTGAGGGAACCCACATGGTGATTTCTCTTTAAAACATATCCTCCCAATATTTAGGGAGCTATTATAAAGTATTCCATTAATTTGGAATTATCCGCAACCCACTTGCATGTTAAATCTTTGACCTTTCCTTCTTCCGATTTCCGACTCTCAAACTTTGTCGATAATTCTTTTGTTTTTTTCCAAGCTCCACCAAAAACCTGAACATTTTTGGCCACACCAAACCTAGTCCAAATTCAAAACCATTTGAATTATATTCAAATGAATTTGAATTTAATTCCTGCAATCTTGCCACTTCTATTTTTCTGTGGTCATGCTTATTTTTATGAGTCCAGGAAAATTGTCCTCATGCTCAAACTCTTTTCCCTAACCCCCCCTTCTTTTTCCTTTCTCTCTATTTCTTTTTGGTTAAAGAAGAAAGAGAGAGAGAGAGAGAGAGAGAGCCCAACCCCGCAATCCCTTCAGCCGGAGCCCTCCCCGCTGGGCCGGCCTGCTAGGCCCAGCTGCGCTCCAGCAGGCCCAGCCTGCGTGCCCTAACCCTAGGCCTCGGCCTCTCCCGCATCGCTCTCTCCCCATCTCACCAACTCCCTCGCATCCTCCCCTCGCGCTGCCAGAACCCCGTCGCCCGAACCCACCATCTCCCCGATCCCCTCGTCTCCTTCCCCTGCTCTCCGCCGCCACCCACTCACACCTTCGCGCATGCCTCCCTGATCCAGCGTCCTGCTACCTCCTCCGCCTCGATCCGGTGCCGCCGGAGGCTACCCGTGTCGCCTAGGCACTAGCTTCCCCTTCCACCGTCGCCCTCACCTTCCGGCCATGGCCACGGCTACCCCGCCGTCCCGGCTCCCCGGCGAGCCGCCTCCTGCCGTCTCCGGCCGACTACACGAGCAGCCGAGGCCCAACCCTTCGACCGCGCGCCCGTTCTCCTCTACGCCGTCTTCGTCGAGCTAGAAGGACGAACCAGCGAGCCGTCGTTGCCCGCTGCTGCTTCGTCCACCGACCCCTGCCTCCAGCCATCGCGCATAGCCTCTGCCTCTGCATCCGGTGTCCGTGGCGCCTCGCTGTGTCGCCAAATCACGTCGTCATGCCCCTGTGCAATCGTGTTCTAGCCCGAGGAGATGGCTGCGTCAACCTCTTGTTTGCCTCCGGTTGTCGTCGCCACCATGGCTTCCTGACCTCTTCACAGCCCGCATGCCGCATCTGCCTAGCGCCGTTGACGTCAAGACCGTGGACACAACAACCGTGGGTTCCAAGTTCCCCTTCCGGAGTTGTCAAGTGCATGAGGACCCCAATCCCGAGAATGACTACTACACCGGAACGCCAAGTACATGGATACACCAAGTTCTTCTCCGATACGTGTACGACAAGACGCGGGAGAACGACTTCATGGACCGACAGGTCACACGACGACCGTTGCCTGCCAAGTACCCCTTCAGAGCGTCAAGTTTGACTACCATCGCCGAGATCGCGAGAACCTCTACCGACGACCTCGGAGTGTGTACGATGACCGTTGCCAAAGACCTGTACCTCTACCGCTTTCCGAACACGAACGTCTACTTCCCTCGTCGACCCATGAATGACTACTTCCTCTTCGACTCTTGAACGCCTACTTCCGCTACGAACTTGATCCGTTCCAAAGGCACGCTTCGAAGGTATATCCGCCAGAACGATGTCGTGGACCGTATGCATGTGACGTGTTGTTTGAGATGCATGTTAGTTGTTGTAATCCACCCTTGGTCCTTAGTTGTTCCTCCTCGTTGCCATGCCATCGACACGTGGGAACCCGGTAACCGGGAGCACCCCACCATCCTTGCATGACACGCTCCCATCACACTTCCTTGCACCGGTATCTCCGTGAGCTACCAGAACCCATATGGTGCCGTGGCATCATTTTCGGATTCGTCGCCGTGGCCCTTTTTCTTTCCACCACGGTGAAAAATGCTTCATAATGCTCTTGTCAACTTTTAATAAAAAATTGCATAAACTTGCACATGTCATCCGCATCATGATAACAACTTCAAGATTGGTTAAAATTGTTGTTTGCATTAAATTACTAATGCATATGGGGATTTATCGGATTTGTTGTTTGTTATATCCGGCCCCATTTAAAACTATTTAAATGGTATAGTTTTGTTATGCTTCACCTCTTGCCATGTTAAACAACATTTAATATTGTTGAGTACCTAACCGGGAGAGAACTAAATAATTGATGTGGTGTTCCGTCAATATGCAACTCGTTGCATATTGAGCTCCACTTAATTTGTAGTGTTGGTTGTTGCACTTTGCCATGCCATGCCCTCTTTAAACCGGACATGCATCATTCTTGTTTGCGCATCATGCCATGCCTATGTGGTGGTTGTTTACTATGTTGTTTGCTTCTTTCCGGTGTTTGCTTCTTAGGGTTGGTTCCGGCAACGTCGCGTTTGTGAGGACCCGTTCGTCTATGTCCGTTTGACTCCTTCATGGACTCGTTCTTCTTCCTTGTGGGATTTCAGGCAAGATGACCATACCCTAGAAATAACTTCTCTCTTTGCTTGCTAGTTGCTCGCTCTTTTGCTATGCCTATGCTGCGATACCTACCACTTGCTTATCATGCCTCCTATATTGTTGAACCAAGCCTCTAACCCACCTTGTCCTAGCAAACCGTTGATTGGCTATGTTACCGCTTTGCTCAGCCCCTCTTATAGCGTTGTTAGTTGCAGGTGAAGATTGGAGCTTGTTCCGTGTTGGAACATGGATATATTCTGTTGGGATATCACCATATCTCTTATTTAATTAATGCATCTATATACTTGGTAAAGGGTGGAAGGCTCGGCCTTATGCCTGGTGTTTTGTTCCACTCTTGCCGCCCTAGTTTCCGTCATATCGGTGTTATGTTCCCAGATTTTACGTCCCTTACGCGGTTGGGCTATTATGGGAACCCCTTGACAGTTCGCCTTAAGTAAAGCTCTTCCAGCAATGCCCAACATTGGTTTTACCATTCGCCACCTAGCCTCTTTTTCCCTTGGGTTTCGCAGACTCAAGGGTCATCTTTATTTTAACCCCCCCAGGCCAGTGCTCCTCTGAGTGTTGGTCCGAACTGAGCTGCCTGCGGGGCCACCTCGAGGAAACTTGAGGGTTGGTTTTACTCGTAGCTAGTCTCATCTGAGTGTGCCCTGAGAACGAGATATGTGCAGCTCCTATCGGGATTTGTCGGCACATTCGGGCGGTGTTGCTGGTTTAGTTTTACCCTGTCGAAATGACTTGTTGTACCGGGATACCGAGTCTGATCGGAATGTCTCGGGAGGAGGTCTATTCCTTCGTTGACCGTGAGAGCTTGTGATGGGCTAAGTTGGGACACTCCTGCAGGGATTTGAACTTTCGAAAGCCGTGCCCGCGGTTATGGGCAGATGGGAATTTGTTAATGTCCGGTTGTAGATAACTTGAACCCTAACTTAATTAAAATGAGTCAACTACGTGTGTAACCGTGATGGTCTCTTTCCGGCGGAGTCCGGGAAGTGAACACGGTGTTGGAGTTATGCTTGACGTAGGTTGTTTTTAGGATCACTTCTTGATCATACTTTTATCGACCGTGCTTTGCCTTCTCTTCTCGCTCTCATTTGCGTATGTTAGCCACCATATATGCTAGTCGCTTGCTGCAGCTCCACCTCATACCTTTACCTTACCCATAAGCTTAAATAGTCTTGATCGCGAGGGTACGAGATTGCTGAGTCCCTGTGGCTCACAGATACTTCCAAAACCAGCTTGCAGGTGCCGATGAGTCCGTGCAGACGACGCAACCAAGCTCAGGAGGAGCTCGATGAAGACCTTGTCCTTTGTGTTGTTTCGTTCTAGTTGATCAGTAGTGGAGTCCAGTTGGGGTCGATCGGGGACCTTTGTCGCATTTGGGGTTCTTCTTTTATTTTGGTTCCATAGTCGGACCTTGATTGTACTTGGATGATGTAATGCTTTATTCTTGTAATTGGGTGAAGTGGTGATTGTAAGCCAACTATGTATCTCTTTCCCTTATGTATTACATGGGTTGTGTGAAGATTCCCTCACTTGCGACATTGCTTTCAATGCGGTTATGCCTCTAAGTCGTGCTTCGACACGTGGGAGATATAGCCGCATCGAGGGTGTGACACATCTGCCCATAACCATGGGCACGGCTTTCGAAAGTTCAAATCCCTGCAGGGGTGTCCCAACTTAGCCCATGACAAGCTCTCATGGTCAACGAAGAAATAGACCTCCTCCCGAGACGTTCCGATCAGACTTAGTATCCCGGTACAACAAGACATTTCGACAGGGTAAAACTAAACTAGCAACACCGCCCGAATGTGCCGACAAATCCCGATAGGAGCTGCACATATCTCTTTCTCAGGGCACACTCAGATGAGCGCTCCATACAACTAAAACCAAACCTCGAGTTTCCCCGAGGGGGCGCTGCACAGGACTCTAGTTTGGACCAACACTCAGAGGAGCACTGGCCCGGGGGGGTAAAATAAAGATGACCCTTGGGCTGGCCGACCCAAGGGAAAGAAAAGGCTAGGTGGCGAATGGTAAAACCAATGTTGGGCATTGCTGGAGAAGTTTTAATTCAAGGCGAACTGTCAAGGGGTTCCCATTATTACCCAATCGCGTAAGGAACGCAAAATCCGGGAACATAACACCGATATGACGGAAACTAGGGCGGCAAGAGTGGAACAAAACACCAGGCATAAGGCCGACCCTTCCACCCTTTACCAAGTATATAGTGTAACGCCCTCGATGCGGCTATAGCTCCCACGTGTCGAGGCACGACTTAGAGACATAACCGCATTGAAAGCAATGTCGCAAGTCAGGCAATCATTACAACATCCCATGTAATACATAATAAAAGGGGGAGATAACATAGTTGGCTTACACTCGCCACGTCACATCAGAGTACATAAATAACATCCATCAAACAAACACTCATGGCCCGACTACGGCGCCAAAATGGAAAAGAACCCAACATGCGACAAGGCCCTGAATCAAACCCCAACTAGGCACCACTACTGATCATCGGGAAAGGAAACATAATAACGCTGAGAGTCCTCGTCGAACTCCCACTTGAGCTCGTACTCGTCACCTGGAGCGGAATCACCTGGACCTGCATCTGGAATTGTAGTATCTGTGAGCCACAGGGACTCAGCAATCTCGCACCCTCGCGATCAAAACTATTTAAGCTCATAGGAATGGATAAGGCAAGTATATGTGGAGCTGCAGCAAGCGACTAGCATATGTGGTGGCTAACTTATACGCAAAAGAGAGCGAGAAGAGGAGGCAAGGCGCGAGCGAGAAACTAGAGGAACAGCCTACGCAAGCATTACTCCAACACCGTGTCCACTTCCCGGACTCCGCCGAGAAGAGGCCATCACGGCAACACACACGGTTGATTCATTTTAATTAATTAAGGTTTAAGTTATCTACAACCGGACATTAACAAATTCCCATCTGCCCATAACCGCGGGCACGGCTTTCGAAAGTTCAATCCCTGCAGGGGAGTCCCAACTTAGCCCATGACAAGCTCTCACGGTCAACGAAGGATAAGACCTCCACCCGAGACACACCGATCAGACTCGGTAACTCGGTACAACAAGACGATTCGACAGGTTAAAACAAGACCAGCAACACCGCCCGAATGTGCCGACAAATCCCGATAGGAGCTGCACATATCTCTTTCTCAGGGCACACTCAGATTGTCCAAACTTCCGGTAGGCCAGCCCAGAGTTGCCCCTGGTAGCCACCGGCGGCTGACGGTTTGGACCAACACTCAGAGGAGCACTGGCCCGGGGGGGGTTAAAATAAGATGACCCTTGAGTCTGCAGAACCCAAGGGAAAGAAAAGGGCTAGGTGGCAAATGGTAAAACCAAGGTTGGGCATTGCTGGAAAAGCTTTAATCAAGGCGAAACATCAAGGGGTTCCCATTATAACCCAACCGCGTAAGGAACGCAAAATCCGGGATCATAACACCGGTATGACGGAAACTAGGGCGGCAAGAGTGGAACAAAACACTAGGCGAGAGGCCGAGCCTTCCACCCTTTACCAAGTATATAGATGCATTAAGATAACATAGCAATATAATGATATCCCAACAAGTAAATAAATGTTCCAACAAGGAACGGCTCCAATCTTCACCTGCAACTAACAACGCTATAAGAAGGGCTGAGCAAAGCGGTAACATAGCCAATCAACGGTTTGCTAGGACAATGGTAGGTTAGGGGTTCAATCATGCAATTGGGAGGCTGACAAGCAAGTGGTAGGCATCGTAGCAGTGGCAAAGCAAAAGAGCGAGCAAACTAGCATAGCAAACATAGAAGTGATTTCGAGGGTATGATCATCTTGCCTGCACAGTTGTCAAAGCTGACTGGATCCTCACAAGCAAACTCAACGGGCTCCTCGGTAGCGAACTCGTCTCCCGGCTCTACCCAACAAGACAAACAAGCAACAAGGATACAATCAACCACGTGCAAGACCAAGCAATATGATGACATGATGATATGCTATGCGGGATGCGATGCGGGATGCAAAATGCAAGATATGACAGGAAATGCATGAACCTGGCCTCAACTTGGAATTCCAAGGGTGCCACTGGATAGAGGGGATGAAATCGCTTGAAAACGATATAAAGATCATTGGAATCGGAGTTACGGTTTGGAAATGGCAAGCGTTTTAAGATATGACACCGGTCTGCGATTTACAGCAAGTAGGCATCTGAATGCAACGAAATGAACATGCTACAGCCACCAAACATGAAAACAAAATACATGGCAGTGATGTACACAAGATGGTTAACAAAACACTAGCACTGAGCCATAGGCAAATTCATCCATTAAGAGGTTCAAACAAGCATGGCAAAAATGAATATGCAAAACAGATTCCAGACTTGGTGAAATTAACACTAGCCTGAAATTTCAGATCACGATGCTCTCTTTGGAGCAGCAAAACAACATGATAAATGACCTGAACATGACAAGTAAGAACATGGCATGGAGATACTCAACAAGCTTAACAAAACACCCAAAGTGACCTGGGGCCAAAAGGGTTCACAAAATACTCTACCGAGCTCACGAACATAGCTCGAACACAATCAGTTTTCAGACTTAGTGAAAACTGAGACATGCTGAAATTTAACTCGCGAAGGCATGTAAACGAGCTCGATGCACTCACTACGGTGCAAGTCATGGCAAGGCAAGCATACATCCATTAAGAAGGCACAAAAAACAAGCTATACATGGCAAGAACAAAGGCATAGCATGCATGGAACACTAACGGTAGCATCGGCAAAATCGCAAACAAGTTGACGATCTGCCCAGATTAACAACGAAGCAAAAGTTGAGCTCGATTGAGTCAACCCAGAGTACTCCATATTTGCAAAGAAAGACATGGATGGATAGAGCATAACATAAATATCAAAACTCCCTTACTGATCTTCCTCAAAAGAGGCACGGATCACTAGGAAACAAGCTGGACATATAGCATCATGAACTAAAATATCCCAGACTTAGTGAAAATCGCTAAGTCCCTGAAATCAGCAATCTCAGGTACCTCTCTTCGCAAGCTTGCACAATGCAACACACACATCCTAAAAATGCATGGGTGGCACATCTGGAAAGAAGACAAAATGCTTAACAATTCATCCCAAAGGGGCACAGGCATATCATGCACGGATTAAACATGGCAAAAATGACAAAAGTGCATGATGAACTAACGGATCTGCAATTTAACTCACGAAGCCTCCTTCTAACATCATTTTGGGAATCAAGATGAACTCAAATGCAAATGATGCAATGGAATGGAATGATGTACATGTCGAGGCGAAGATTTTGATATATTATATGTCCAAATCGGAGTTACGGATGCGGAGATAACACTGGTCAAACATAGCACAAAATTTTAGAGGGAGAGGGAAAAAGTCAACCCTAGAATTTCGGATCTGAGATCCAGATCGGGCACGGGAACCGAGGTGGCGGCGGCACTGTTCACCGCCGGATTTGAAGCTCGCCGGAGGAGTCGCCGGCGTGGGGGAGAGGAGGCCGGAGTGGCCGGATCCGGCGTCCTCTGCCAGGGGGGTTGGCCGGCGTGGGGCGGCGCGAGGAGGCCGGCGGCCGGCACCGGGGCGGAGCGGCCAACGGCGGCCAGAGTCGGCGCCGGCGGCGAAGCTGGACGGCGAAGGCGGGACGGCGGGCGGCGGAGCTGGGCGGCCTCGGGCGGCGCCTGTACCCGGGCGGCGAGGCGCGGCGATGGGCCTCGGGGGCCCCTCCTGGGCCTCCCGGGCCGGCGGCGGTTGGCGGCGGCGAAGTGGGCCTCGGTCCACGTTGCGGCGCGCAAGTGGGTTGGCGGCGGCGGGGCGGACAACGTCCGGCGCGGGCGGACACGTCCGGCCCGGCGCGGGGGGAAGATGGATTTTTTTTAGAGCTAGGGTTCGAGGAGGAAGACGAGATCCGAAATTGGAGGGGGTATATATAGACATAAGTAGAGCTAGGAGAGTCCAAATGAGGTGCGGTTTTCGGCCACGCGATCATGATCGAACGCTCTAGGACATGGAGCAGAGTTTGGTGGGTTTTGGGCCAAACTTGAGGGGTGTTGGGCTGCAACACACACGAGGCCTTTTCGGTCCCTCGGTTAACCGTAGGAGTATCAAACGAAGTCCAAATGATACGAAACTTGACAGGCGGTCTACCGGTAGTAAACCAAGGCCGCTTGGCATGTCTCGGTCCAATCCGGAAATGTTTAACCCCACACATGAAAGAAAGCTAGAAATGGCCACCGGAGGAGAACGAAGCGCCGGAATGCAAAACGGACAATGGGGAAAATGCTCGAATGCATGAGATGAACATGTATGCAATGCAATGCATGAGATGACATGATAAGAGATGCACGAAAAGAAAAACAACACACGGAGACAAAGACCCGAACCCGGGAAATAAATATAACTTAATGCCGGAAACGGCAAGAGTTGGATACAAATATGGAAAGTATATCTGGGGCGTTACATATAGATGCATTAATTAAATAAGATATATAGTGATATCCCAACAAGTAAACATGTTCCAACAAGGAACAACATCTCCATGCTCCAACAAGGAATAAACTTCAATCTTCACCTGCAACTAACAACGCTATAAGAGGGGCTGAGTGAAGCGGTAACATAGCCAATCAACGGTTTGCTAGGACAAGGTGGGTTAGAGGCTTGGTTCAACAATATGGGAGGCATGATAAGCAAGTGGTAGGTATCGCAGCATAGGCATAGCAAAAGAGCAAGCATCTAGCAAGCAAAGATAGAAGTGATTTCGAGGGTATGGTCATCTTGCCTGAAATCCCGCAAGGAAGAAGAACGAGTCCATGAAGAAGACAAACGGACGTAGTCGAACGGTTCCTCACAAACGCGACGTTAACGGAACCAACCTGAAGAAGCAACACCGGAAAGAAACACACAACATAGTAAACAACCACCACATCAACATAGCATGATGCACAACCAAGTATGATGCATGTCCGGTTTAATGAGGCATGGCATGGCAAAGTGCACAAGCAATCCTACAAATTAAGTGGAGCACAATATGCAACGGGTTGCATATTTACGGAACACCACATCAATTATTTAGTTCGAATCTCGTTTATGTACCCAACAATATTAAATGTTGTTAGCATGGCAAGAGGTGAAACACAATGAAACTATCTAACTAGGCAAGTTTAAGTGAGGCCGGAACCACAAAACAACAAGTCCGGAAACTCCTCATGAGCATATTATAGATTTGGTACTGTACTTCCCTAAACACAATTTTAGAGTTGTTTAACATGCAAATAAAGGTCACCATGTTAAATTAGGCATTTTTCTACCCCATTTACATATAAAGTTTGTTAGATTCCGAGTTACGGTTATTTAGTTATGAATTAAACCATTTTAGCATGACATAGGAGCAAATTTACTCAAACAGCATTTAAAACATTTCAAACATAGATGAAAGTTGCATATTATGAAACTAGATGAAATTCTAAGCAAGTTTCATATATAATTTATTTAGATCCGATGCACGATTGTGGAGTTATTATATGCATGAACCTAAAGGGGTTTTCTGAAAAACTGCAGTCTCTGGATAAATGGGCAAATCGTAGAACAAAAAAAACATGCCATGGGCCGAAACTAGCAGGCACAGAAGTGCATAGGGGAGGCGCTGGAGGGGCTGCTCACATCGGGCCAACAGGCCGAAGGGGGAGCAGGGTGGTGGGCCGGCGGATCTGGGCCGCGGAGACGCAGCCCATGCGGACGCGGTCAACGATGACGGGCGAGCACCTCCTACTCGAAGCAGAGGCACGAATAGGCGTGGCGGCGGTGGTGGTCCGGCGAGGACATCGACGGGGCAAGGCGGGGAAGGCCGGGAACGAGCAGATCGGCGCGTGGGGAGCTCGGATCCGGCACCGAACGCGGTCAACGGTGACGGGCGAGGCTGAGGAGGCCGGCGACGAGCTCGGCGGTGGCTCCTGCAAAAATGGCGGCAGCGCATGGCTTAGAGTAGAGGAAGAGCAAGGGAGAAAGTCGATGGGGAAGGAGCAGGGCGGCGTGAACGGCCTGCTGGTGCTCGTCGGCGGCGTCTCAGGTGGCCGGCGAAGCGAGGAAAATCGAGACGGCGGCGGGGCTCTGGATCGAGGGGCTCCTCCCCTCGAACCAGATCGGGAGCGAGGAAGCGGGAGGCGCTCAGGCCATGGATGGGCTCGGGAGGGCCCCGCACGGGCCTGAGCGGGCCGCGGTGGATGGGGGCGCTGGAGGGGTGACGTGGCGCATCATGGATGGCCAGGAGCGGCGGCGCTGGTAGCTTCTACCCTCAGGGACGGCGCCAAGTGGTGGAGAAGGGCGGCCGGTGCTGAAAACGAGGTGGGAGGTGGCGGCTGAGGGTAGGGGGAGGCTAGGTTGCCTGAAATGGACAAGGGGGTATCCATATATAGCAAAAGAGCTAGGGTTAGGGAATTTAGGGGGTTTTTGGACCCTCCGATCGCGATCCGATGGCTCCGGTCGGAGTGGGGTTTGGTGGGCTGTGAAGAGGAGGTTGGGATGAGATGAGAGGGAAGGAGTGCAGCCCGGCAACTGTTTCCGGAGACCGAAAACGCCCGACGTAAAGACCGGCTACTATTGCCGCTATAGTTATCCGTTGGGGCGTCAAACGGACTCCGAATGCAATGAAATTTGGCAGGAGGTCTACCGGCAACATAACAACACCGCATGCCAACTTCATCCCATTCCAAGAACATTTTACGGCCACTTATAAAATAATATTTCGGACATGTCGTGGGCGCATGCAAGTGTGTCTGGGCTCAGAACGGACAACGGAGAGAACTCGGAGAACCCGGATGAATGCACGTTTTGAAAACATGATGATGCAATACACATGATGACATGAAAAAGATGCAACACGCAAGCGAATGACATGGCAACGCTAGCGAATAACTGGACGACACCTGGCACATCGGTCTCGGGGCGTTACAACACTCCACCACTATGAGAGGATCTCGTCCCAAGATCTAGAATGGCACTGGAGGGAAAACGGAAGAGAAAGAGAAGAGGTAAAACTAAGTTGCTCCTTTGACAAGCGAGTGAAACCAAAGAACCTTCAGAAGTTGAACAACTTGAAAGTAAGAATGCAACGAAGTAGAACAAAGTTGAAAGCACTCCGGTAGGGAAGAGGAACAAGGAAGAACAAATTCGTATGACACTCCGGTTAAAACAAGATAGAGGGGAAAAGAATGGTATAATTTGGGCAGCACTTCGAGTGAAAATGGAAGGAACTGAACATGAATTTGACAAGATTAGGGGATACTTGATGAAAACAACAATACACTGCCTCCGGAACTATTGAAAGAATGGCACAATGGGTAAGAAAGATCTCGGACAGCACTCCGGTTTAAAAGAGATGAAAAACTTGATAAAATGAAAGAGCTTGAGCAAAGGGACACAATACTCCGGTTAAAAGGATAAGCACGATCAAAACATGGTCCTGACAATGCGAGAAGATGGGCTGAGGAGAGCAACATCACAATGCCTCCGGAACGGAAGAATAGAAGATAGATAATTGCCATAGGAGAATGGAGAAGAAAATACCAACTTCTGCCAGAAATGAGCTTGAAAAGGCACCTTTAGGAGAAGGGTTGAACGGAGTTATTGGAAAGCCAACAACGAAAAGAATAAGCTTGATATGGTCTTATGGAGTACATCTCAAATTATGAGGTGACAACCTACCACTCACGGAAAATATTTGATTGGATTTATATTACAAGGAGACGAGAAGCTATTTCACCGGGAGGATAAACGAACTTGAGTCATTTATGAGCACCATAATAGCAACAATCCTTAGGGAAGGCTTTAGGTGGAATATAACCCAAGATAATTCCAACGAATAGGTTGATGGATTTAAAATACCTCATTCATAACAACATGTGAGTTATGAAACATGAACTCAAATTATTAAGAATGACATAATACCATCTCCAATGATACGGAAGAAAGATTGAACTCCGGATTGCAAGATGAAGAAAACTTGAGCTCCTCTGAAAAGAAAGTTGATGAACATTTCGAGAAGGAATATAAATCCTTGATGAACCATCATGTAGAACCTTCAAGAAGAACTCCGGTAAACAAAAGATAACAAAAAGAAAGAGAAGTTGAAAACACAAAGTGAAACCTTGTAATGATTTAGATGGATCTCCGTGATAATTAGAGCTTGGAACTCCGGGAAGAAAAAATAAGATGAACAATTGAGATCAAGAATTTTGATGAACCTCCGGAATAGGGAATTAACCACTTGGATAAAACAAGAATTAGAATTACATTATGCTTATCCTTCACCAATTAAATTGATGACAATCAATGGATTCGACATATTACTTATTCTCGTAGCAAGGATGAAGATAGATATAACTCAACTTGAGAAGGTCTTCAACGATCCATCGGTAGAATTTGGAAAGCACGAATGCATTGATATGATAAACGAAGGAAGAAGAATCTTGGAAGAACCACCGTAAGAATTTAAAATGGACGAAGAAAAGATAAAGAAACACCGGGAAGAATTAGAAAATGAACAAAGATGCTTGCTAGGATTTAGATACATGAGAACGAAGAGATCATGAACTGATTAGAGAATATTGAATGATGCACCGGTAAGATTGGAGAATGATAACTGACAGCTGAGAATGAATAAAACTGAATTGGTGGACTCCGGATAACACACTGAGAAGACTCTTGAATTGCTCCGGATAGGTGAAAAGAATTCTCACAATCAAAACAATTATGAGAGGATGGTAGAGAATGGGGCAAGATTTAAAAGAAACTCTTCTTCGGTCTTCAAAATCTGAGAATGACGACTGAAACACCACCATGAATTAGTGAGGTACTCCGGAATTAAAATTGGAAAGGTTGAACCAATGATGAAAAGAATTTGAAAGATCTTGGCGAAAAACATTTGACTGATCACAGTTCATTCTTACGTCAAACTTCGAAAAGAATTTTACGGATATCTCCGGGAGAATTAGAAGAGTCAGGTAAGATCCTGGGAAAAAACCTGTGGGTTAGGGCCCACTCAAAAGAAACACCGTAGAACGATTTAAAAGAGAGATTTCACCGGTTGAAATAAATGGCTTGAATGAGATAACATCCTCGAAAGAGATTGAACGAATGTAGAGTGGGAAACACGAATCTTCGAGATATCTTGAGCACTCCGGAACAATTGAATAGCGAGAAATGACTGAATATGAGGTGCACCGGCAAGAGAAGGTATTTGAAACGAGGAAATTATATGATCAACAAGGCTTGAATTGGTTCCACTAGAGAAGAAAAATAACGAATAATGATAACTTGAAGCTCCGTTAGTATCTTCTTGAGAATCACCGGATAAGAACATTGACGAAAAGAATGGAGAGACTTCACATGAATAAAAAGATACTTGATTAAGAAATCGGAGTCCTTGAAGAAAACAAAGGGAGGGAGGGTGGGAAAAACAAAGGCAACTTGGAGGCGGAAGTAATGAACACCGTTGAGAAAACTGAGATTGAATCTTGCGGATGTTGAAAATGAACGGATCCACTTGAAGAGAGACACGCCGGTGAGAAGAATTGACATGACAATCTCAATAAACGAGAAGGATTAGTATTCACATAGGAATATGAGAACGCCACTTAGAAAGGTATGGAATCAACATTTGACTTTGAAGCAACTCGAATACCACAACTCAAAACAAAAACAAAGGATTGGCTTGCAGAATAAGCCGGAACAAACATATGATAGAGATTTCGTCCGAAGTTTTCGTGGTGGGGCCTACACGGGTTCGATCGTACAGCACCATCATGTACAAGGCAGTGCACATGACATACGAAGCGTCCCCGAGTCGGCATAGCCAAGGACTCTTTAAGACACAACGAGACCACTGTAAAACCGACCGTGAATAGGCGGACCACTAGACGTCGAACCCCAATTTCATATCATACATCTGTCGAAAGATATCCTAAGAGCTACTTGAATTCCCACTTATAAACTCCTGAAATTTTCCGGTTATGCAATCAGGTGTTGGGGATACAGGGGAAGCATAATATCTCACCCAAACTAACAAATCCTACATCCAGCTGTATCCATCCTTCAACACATAACCAAGAAACCTTCGGAAATCGTCTACCTCAACCTTCGAAAAGCATCCGTTATACGAGTTATGGCAATACTCCCGAACTCCCGCCCCAGTACTGGGTGGCGTCGAGGTTATCTCACCAACGAACTGCATAAATGAGATTTTCGATGTCGGCGTACTAAACTCAGGTATTCCAGAACTGCAACGATAAAATTATGACGACAACACCTCGGAGCTCAACTCCCCGGGACACTTCCACAAAACCCCTGACAGGAGGCACCAAGACAATGTTCTCGTCACAAAACCATCGGAACGATTCCAAGATACCCGCGTGATCCTAAATTTTTTTTTTAGTGAAATTTGAGAAGAGAAGAGTCAAAACTCTATGTCAGGATGCCTTACCAGAGCGATGAGGAGACTGGGAAGTAAAAAGAATTCCTAAACTCTCCGATATATAATTCCTAAATGAATCAAAACATTTTTTCTAGACACAACTCGGCCGCTAATAACGATCAAGCAATGGGGCTCCTAAGGTCGGGGAAGGCTCTGATACCAACTTGTAACGCCCTCGATGCGGCTATATCTCCCACGTGTCGAAGCACGACTTAGAGGCATAACCGCATTGAAAGCAATGTCGCAAGTGAGGTAATCTTCGCAAACAACCCATGTAATACATAAGGGAAAAGATACATAGTTGGCTTACAATCGGCACTTCACACAATTACATGAATAAGAATTACAACATCCAAATACACTCATGGTCCGACTACGGAACCAAAATAAAAGAAGAACCCCAAATGTGACAAAGGTCCCCGATCAACCCCAACTGGGCTCCACTACTGATCAGTTAGAACGAAACCACACAAAGGACAAGATCTTCATCGAGCTCCTCCTGAGCTTGGTTACGTCACCTGCTCGGTTCAACGGCACCTGCAAACTGGTTTTGGAAGTATCTGTGAGTCACGGGGACTCAGCAATCTCGCACCCTCGCGATCAAGACTATTTAAGCTTATGGGTAAGGTAAAGGTATGAGGTGGAGCTGCACCAAGCGACTAGCATATATGGTGGCTAACATACGCAGAAGAGAGCGAGAAGAGAAGGCAAAGCACGATCGATAAACTATGATCAAGAAGTGATCCTAGAACAACCTACGTCAAACATAACTCCAACACCGTGTTCACTTCCCGGACTCCGCCGGAAAGAGACCATCACGGTTACACACGCAGTTGATTCATTTTAATTAAGGTCAAGTTCAGGTTTTCTACATCCGGACATTAACAAATTCCCATCTGCCCATAACTGCGGGCACGACTTTCGAAAGTTCAAATCCCTGCAGGGGTGTCCCAACTTAGCCCATGACAAGCTCTCACGGTCAACGAAGGAATAGACCTCCTCCTGAGACGTTCCGATCAGACTCGGTATCCCGGTACAACAAGACATTTCGACAGGGTAAAACTAAACCAGCAACACCGCCCGAATGTGCCGACAAATCCCGATAGGAGCTGCACATATCTCTTTCTCAGGGCACACTCAGATGAGCGCTCCATACAACTAAAACCAAACCTCGAGTTTCCCCGAGGGGGCGCTGCACAGGACTCTAGTTTGGACCAACACTCAGAGGAGCACTGGCCCAGGGGGGGGGGTAAAATAAAGATGACCCTTGGGCTGGCCGACCCAAGGGAAAGAAAAGGCTAGGTGGCGAATGGTAAAACCAATGTTGGGCATTGCTGGAGAAGTTTTAATCCAAGGCGAACTATCAAGGGGTTCCCATTATTACCCAACCGCGTAAGGAACGCAAAATCCGGGAACATAACACCGATATGACGGAAACTAGGGCGGCAAGAGTGGAACAAAACACCAGGCATAAGGCCGACCCTTCCACCCTTTACCAAGTATATAGATGCATTAATTAAATAAGATATATAGTGATATCCCAACAAGTAAACATGTTCCAACAAGGAACAACATCTCCATGTTCCAACAAGGAACAAACTTCAATCTTCACCTACAACTAACAACGCTATAAGAGGGGCTGAGCGAAGCGGTAACATAGCCAATCAACGGTTTGCTAGGACAAGGTGGGTTAGAGGCTTGGTTCAACAATATGGGAGGCATGATAAGCAAGTGGTAGGTATCGCAGCATAGGCATAGCAAAAGAGCGAGCATCTAGCAAGCAAAGATAGAAGTGATTTCGAGGGTATGGTCATCTTGCCTGAAATCCCGCAAGGAAGAAGAACGAGTCCATGAAGAAGACAAACGGACGTAGTCGAACGGTTCCTCACAAACACGACGTTACCGGAACCAACCCGAAGAAGCAACACCGGAAAGAAACACACAACATAGTAAACAACCACTACATCAACATAGCATGATGCACAACCAAGTATGATGCATGTCCGGTTTAATGAGGCATGGCATGGCAAAGTGCACAAGCAATCCTACAAATTAAGTGGAGCACAATATGCAACGGGTTGCATATTGACGGAACACCACATCAATTATTTAGTTCGAATCTCGTTTATGTACCCAACAATATTAAATGTTGTTAGCATGGCAAGAGGTGAAACATAATGAAACTATCTAACTAGGCAAGTTTAAATGAGGCCGGAACCACAAAACAACAAGTCCAGAAACTCCTCATGAGCATATTATAGATTTGGTACTGTACTGCCCTAAACACAATTTTAGAGTTGTTTAACATGCAAATAAAGGCCACCATGTTAAACTAGGCATTTTTCTACCCCATTTACATATAAAGTTTGTTAGATTCCGAGTTACGGTTATTTAGTTATGAATTAAACCATTTTAGCATGACATAGGAGCAAATTTACTCAAACAGCATTTAAAACATTTCAAACATAGATGAAAGTTGCATATTATGAAACTAGATGAAATTCTAAGCAAGTTTCATATATAATTTATTTAGATCCGATGCACGGTTGTGGAGTTATTATATGCATGAACCTAAAGGGGTTTTCTGAAAAACTGCAGTCTCTGGATGAATGGGAAAATCGTAGAACAAAAAAAACATGCCATGGGCCGAAACTAGCAGGCCCAGAAGTGCATAGGGGAGGCGCTGGAGGGGCTGCTCACATCGGGCCAACAGGCCGAAGGGGGAGCAGGGTGGTCGGCCGGCGGATCTGGGCCGCGGAGACGCAGTGTCAGGACCCCGATCCTAAGTCACACCAATCTAGCATGTAACACATCATATCACTTTGTGGCCTCACGCACGGTATTCCCACGGGTGCCACCTTACCTGGCCCGGGACCGTTTGCGCCTTTTGGCTCACGTATATGATAGTGTCGCTAGCATCCATATGACAAAGAACCTGGGCCGACATGGCTAGTCGTGAACCCAAAGCGGCACCAACCTATGGGGACAGGCATACATGAATCACATCGAGCATGTCGGTCAGCAGCGTGTGAATCCGGGCTGTAGCACTGGGCTAACAGGACTCCGGGAACCTGGGCTGTAGCAGGCTAGGCAGGACTCTGGATGTCACCGCGTGACATTTCCCCGAAGGGACAGACACAGGAACGAAGTGAAACACATGCCGGCCAGTCAAGTTTCCTGAGCAGTAGTGCTGGGCTAGCAGGACTCCGGTGAACCGGGATGTAGCGGACTACTATGGCTCATGGAAGCACAAGACTACATTTCCCCATAAGAGAGGCTACCAAGGATAAACAACTAGGTTGTCGGATCCCACACATACCAAGCATTTCAGTCATACACACAATATGCTCGACATGTGTAAATACAACATGGCATCACAACATAACTTTACGACTCAAGTATTTATTCATTAGGCTCCGAGGAGCGAGATATTACAAACATGGGTCTCATGACCCAACATTCAGAGCATACAAGTCAAAGCACAAGCGGAAGCTTAACTTGTCTGAGTACAGACAACTAAAAATGAAGAAGGCTGAGGAGCCTGACTATCTACCAGACCCTCCCAAGGGTACAAGATCGTAGCTGAGGTAACAAGCTAAACGTCGAAGCCCACGTGGAACTACTAGCGAGATTGAAGTCTCTCTGCAAAACATAAAATAAGCAAACGTGAGTACAAATGTACCCAGCAAGACTTACATCAGAACTAACCACATATGCATCGGTATCAACAAAGAGGGTGGTGGAGTTTAACTGCAGCAAGCCAGCTTTGACTCGGTGGCTATCCTGAACTATGACTGCAAGTAACTCTTTGAGGTGGCGCACACAAGTCCACAAATTCACCATACCAATACACCACTATGGATCCGCTCCCGCCTCCCTGCGAGAATTCCATCCATAGCACTCACACTTATCTTGCGAGTTTTAGAGTATCCACTTTCACTTGTCTATGAACTATGCAAGGGGTCCAAGGTTCCATATCCGAGGAATCCGGCTATTCGAATAGATAATAATAACCCTGCAGGGGTGTACTTCTTCACACACGCTCTCGCCACTTATCGCCCTGTACACGTCATGTACCTCGGCAACCTTCAAGCGGAAACCGGGCGAGGGAGTTGGCCACGACCTGACTAACCAACAAGTCTCTAGTCCAGGTTTATCACCTATTCGGGTTCCATCCGCAAGGAGATCCGGCTGGGGTGTCGCTCACGGCCCCAAACGATGTGTGCAGGGTTCCCAAGCCCACCACGACGGGTGGATCTACGCTTGGTACACCGTGCCACGGTGCCTAGTCTGTCCCAAGCCCACCTGTACCGGGTACCACTTGGTAGACTACTAACACTACCTACAAACACCAGAAACTAGTTGCAACTCCTGGACAGAGATTAGGTTGATTAATAAGTTGAGAGGGGCACTTAAGCATTCCAATGTGTGGTAGTAAATGTTCATGGATCACAAACACAGAACTCAGTTCCTGAGGACGGCTGCAATGAGACAACCCACCATGTACTCCTACATGGCCTCTCATCACTACCTTTACCAAATCGTGTTCACACACTTAGCTCACACACAGTAGGACATGTTCAACACCATTCCAATTCATCCTCGATGAATCAGACCTGACTCAACTCTAAGCAGTAGTAGGCATGACAAACAAGAATGAATGAGTAGGCACAACAGGGCTCAAACAACTCCTACTCATACTAGTGGGCTTCATCTATTTACTGTGGCAATGATAGGTCATGCAGAGGAAAGGGTTCAACTACCGCAACATGTAATAGTTGAATCGATGTTGTCCTAATGCAGAAAAAGAGAGCAGGAGCGAGAGAGTGGGATTGTATCAGAATGAACAAGGGGGTTTTGCTTGCCTAGCACTTCTGAATATAGTATAGCTCTTCATCGGTGTCATCGAATTCATCGCTGGATCAACGTCTACTGAGGGGGGACAAACACCGGAAACTGAGAAAGAGCACAATCAACACATGACGATATGCAACAATATGATGCATGCTATGACATGGCAATATGAATGTGTTTTGGGCTAATGCAACAGAAAGTCATTTTAATTGAAGTGGAATTCAAAACTATATCAAATTCCAACTCCAAACCTATTATGAAATTTGCCCTAATCATGTTTCATCCTAAACAGTGAGGTTAACTTGCTCAAACATGCATGACAATGGTATAGATGGATTCCTTGAATTTTTCTGATAATTTTTCATATATAATTTATTTCATTTGGAGCTATAGATTAATTTCTATGATTTTTCAAAGTTTTGGATATTTTCTGAAATTTCCTGGATTATTTTTTTAATCCAGAAAATTAATAACTGAGTCAGCATGACATGATCACTGCGTCAGCAGGTCAACATGGTCAGCCCAGGTCAAAACTGACCACTGGGCCCCGCAAGTCAGTGTCTCAGGTCTAATTGGATTTAACTTTAAACTAAACCAGAGATTAACAGGGGCTGGACCCACCTGTCATTGACTCAGTGGTAACCAGGGTTTAGTTAAATCCTAACTAAAGTAATTAGAAGGCTGGGGCCCACAGTCAGCGAGTCAGTGGGTTAGCTAAATCTTAATTAGCATCTAAACTAATTGGCAGGGCCTCGGGCCCTCATGTTAATGACCCAGGGGGGTCAAACCCTGGTCAACTCGGTCAAACCTGCCGGCGACTAACCGCCGGCGAGGTCCGAGACGGCGGCGATGCGCGGAATCGCAGCACAGGCCACGGTTCGAGGCGCGGATGGCACCATTGGAGCTCTGGACCTCATCCGCGTCGATCGTGGCAGAACGGGACCAAATGGTCGCCGGAGACGACAACGGCGACCAAATCAACGGCGGCGGAGCTCGGGCAGGACCGGCTACGCGCTACGACGCACGGGAAGGCGAGCTAGCAGGTGCGTTCGTCTCCTGGGAGCAGCCCGAGCACGATGACGTGCTCAGGGGCGAGCAGAGCTTGCACTAGCCATGACCGCCTCATGAACGGCGGCGAGGAGTTCTCAGCTCTGGTGGCTCGGGGAGTTAGAGGATGCAGACGAGCACGGGGAGCAAGGGAGAAGACGGTGGAGCTCACAGCGGTTCTGTTGGTGCCTCTAGCGAGCTCGGGGGCGTGCTGTGGACGACGAATCAGCGAGGGCGATCGGCGGCGCCCGAGGTTGAAGATGAGGTCGGGGACAGCACGGCAGAGCGTCCTGGCTTGCGCTTGTTGAGGGGGCAGCTTCACGGCGTCGAGGCGGACAGTGGGGATAGCACGGGGAGGCACGGGGATGGCTGTGGCCGCGAGAACTACGGCGGCGTGTCCATGGCGGCTTCGGCCATGGGTGGAGGGGAGTGAGGGAGAGGTGAGGGGGAGGAATGGAGAGGCCGGCTCGATCAATACGGCGGTGGCGGGATCGTTCGAGGCGTCGCGCTGGCAGGGGAGGGCAGGCAGGCAGCTCGCGTGGCACGCGGAGCACGCGCGCGCGTCGGGCACGCGCCCTGTCCGACTGGCGGGAGGACAACGACGACTGGCATAGGCCAGTGGGCTAGGCCGCATAGTGCTGGGCCAAGTGGGCACCAGGTAAGCCACAGGTAACCTCTCTCTCTCCTTTTTTTAATTTGTTCTCTTTTTTCTATTTTTCTGCAATTGTTTTGGGTTTAGTTTTAACACCAAACCATTTTATAAAATCCTGAAAATAATTATGTGACTAGAACTAAAATATCCCAAACCACATAAAAAGTTCCAGAATTATTGGACATATATTAATTATATAAAGAATATATATATCCAATGCAAATAGTTATTGAATTAATTCAAAGGCCCAAAATAAATGTTTCTGAGATACCAAAAACACTGGTTTGAATTTTACTTCTTGCCAATATTTTTAGAGACTAAGAGGAACATTTTCTTGGATTTCTCTGAAGACATTTTACTGTTGATTATTTTTGAACTGGTTTCTGAGGGTTTCAACAAACCTCAATTCAACTTTCAGAAATTTTAAACATGATGCAGGATGCTTATGGAACTAATTGCAATCAAATTCTAGGGCTGTGACACACAGCCCATGCGGACGCGGTCAACGGTTACGGGCGAGCTCCTCCTACTCGAAGCAGAGGCAGGAACAGGCGTGGCGGCGGCGGTGGTCCGGCGAGGACGTCGACGGGGCAAGGCGGGGAAGGCCGGGAACGAGCAGATCGGCGCGTGGGGAGCTCAGATCTGGCACCGGACGCGGTCTACGGTGACGGGCGAGGCCGAGGAGGCCGGCGACGAGCTCGGCGGTGGCTCCTGCAAAAATGGCGGCAGCGCATGGCTTAGAGTAGAGGAAGAGCAAGGGAGAAAGGAGATGGGGAAGGAGCAGGGCGGCGTGAACGGCCTGCTGGTGCTCGTCGGCGGCGTCTCAGGTGGCCGGCGAAGCGAGGCAAATCGAGACGGCGGCGGGGCTCTGGATCGAGGGGCTCCTCCCCTCGAACCAGATCGGGAGCAAGGAAGCGGGAGGCGCTCAGGCCCTGGATGGGCTCGGGCGGGCCCCGCACGGGCCTGAGCGGGCCGCGGTGGATGGGGGCGCTGGAGGGGTGACGTGGCGCATCATGGATGGCCAGGAGCGGCGACGCTGGCGGCTTCTACCCTCAGGGACGGCGCCATGTGGCGGAGAAGGGGCGGCCAGTGCTGAAAACAAGGTGGGAGGTGGCGGCTGAGGGTAGGGGGAGGCTAGGTTGCCTGAAATGGACAAGGGGGTATCCATATATAGCAAAAGAGCTAGGGTTAGGGAATTTAGGGGGGTTTTCGGACCCTCCGATCACGATCCGATGGCTCCGGTCGGAGTGGGGTTTGGTGGGCTGTGAAGAGGAGGTTGGGCTGAGATGAGAGGGAAGGAGTGCAGCCCGGCAACTGTTTCCGGAGACCGAAAACGTCCGACGTAAAGACCGGCTACTATTGCCGCTATAGTTATCCGTTGGGGCGTCAAACGGACTCTGAATGCGATGAAATTTGGCAGGAGGTCTACCGGCAACATAACAACACCGCATGCCAACTTTCATCCCATTCCAAGAACATTTTCCGACCACTTATAAAATAATATTTCAGACATGTCGCGGGCGCGTGCAAGTGTGTCTGGGCTCAGAACGGACAACGGAGAGAACTCGGAGAACCCGGACGAATGCACGTTTTGAAAACATGATGATGCAATACACATGATGACATGAAAAAGATGCAACACGCAAGTGAATGACATGGCAACGCTGGCGAATAACTGGACGACACCTGGCACACCGGTCTCGGGGCGTTACAGGTGGAATCTGAGGAGGAGTCCGATTCTGGCATTGCAAGTCTGGCTGCAGCCTACGTTGCCAAGTCCATCTTCAACATTGAAGACAATGACTCCATCACCGACGCCGATGCTAATGACCAGGATGACTCTGCTCCCACCTACTGCTTCATGGCACACGGTGCCAAGGTAAACTCACGCACTACTCACTATCAAACATCCAGTGAAGATGACTCTGATTGTGTTTCCAAACCCAGCTACAAAACACTTGCTAAAATTGCAACTAAACAACAGAAAGCTATGGAACATATTCAAAAACTGTTAGACAAAAGCAATGACCTGTTAGACGCTGAAATGACTTGATCTCAGTCCTTAATTGAAGACATAAAAAATCTTCACGTTAAGTATGAGGAACTTGAAAGTCGTCGTGAAACGCTCTCAACAACTCATGAAAAGCTCTCCTATGATTATATTCAAAGGAAGAAAGATCTTGAGAAATTGAGAGCGGCTCATGAAGATCTTCAAAAGGAAAACGAGTCACTTCGCGCCAAACAGATCAGTCCCGCTCGGGAAGGATTTGAACCACCATGTCTTAAATGCATTGAGCATGATAATGCTACTTCTGTTGCTGGATGTTCTACTGCTGCTACTGTTGCAATATCTTCAACTGTTGATGTGGTAACTAACCCTCTGCTGAGGATGCCACTGCTATTGCTGATGAAAATGCTAGGTTGAAGACATTGCTTGAAACAGGGATGTACAAAAGTCTCAAAGGACATCAGACACTATGTGACGTCCTCAAAAGGCAGATCCTGAACCGAAACCCTAGGAAAGAGGGTGTTGGGTTCGAAAGGAAAATGAATGCTGATGGCTCTTACTGGAAACCTGAGCAGTACCCCAAAACCACATGGGTTGCCGCAAAGGAATCTTCCGTGGATCCATCCACCCTATCTGGCTTCACTTGTTTAAGAATCAGAATGGTGAAGTGTTTGCCAGGTATATTGGCACTAACTGCAGGAATGGGCCACCTATGAAGAAAGTCTGGGTGCCGAAAAGGTATCTGGAGAATCTTCCTGTGAATGTCATCATGACACCACAAGTGAAGAAGACAAACCTCAGACCACAGGCTTCATATGGTCCAAAGGCTTCATACAGACAGAGGGCTCACCTGAGTCGCACTAACGCAGATGTTTTGTAGGGAAACCATACTCAGGCCTATGAATATGAGCGCGTTTCATCAAACCGCCATGCTCATAAGACCAAGAACTACTCTGCTTATTCTTATGAGTACTATTGCCCTCCTGCAAGACTATTTGCTAGGGCTTCTAAGCCAAAGTTCTCAGATGCTGCACTTAGACTCATTACTTCGAAGCCACCCTTAAAGATGTGGGTGGCTAAGAAAGCTTAACTCTCTTTTGCGGGGAAGGGTCTCCAGCCGAAAACCAAATTCGTCTGAAGCTATTGCTGGGGACCTTAAACATCTTGTAGGGCGCAAGATCAAATGCCCAAATGGTCTTATTATGTATTTTGTTCCTGAGTCGCTTGCTACTTGCCCTATCAGTCCTAACCTCGATCTAAGCTTTCATAATCCACTTGCTCGTCAAATGTTTATGCTTCACAATTCTCTTCGTGAAGCCTATCCCCCTAACTGCACTGTAGGGTATGACACCAGGTGCTTCAGAATGGATTATTGATAGTGGGTGTACTAATCACATGACTGGCAAGCGAAGTCTTCTCATGGACTCAACTTTACGTCCATCTGACAAGAGTCACATCACATTTGTTGATACTGGTAAAATCAAGGTATTGGGTCTAGGTAGAGTTGCAATCTCAAGGGATCAACACATGGATAAAGTGATGCTTGTTGAATCCCTTGGTTTCAACATAATGTCTGTCTCAATGCTTTGCGATTTGAACATGATTGTGATATTTGGAAAATATCGTTGCCTTGTTCTAATGGAATCTGACAAGTCTCTAGTCTTTGAAGGGTATCGGAAAGATGGTTTGTACGTGGTAGATTTCTCAGCAGGACCACAGCTTGCCGTATGTCTTCTAGCAAAGGCTTCAGAATGCTGGCTCTAGCATCGGAGGCTAGGGCATGCTGGCATGAGGAACTTGCACACTCTTGCAAATAAGAAGCATGTCATAGGCATCGAGGGCGTCAAGTTCAACAAAGATCACCTATGCGGTGCCTGTGATGCTGGAAGGATGACGAGAGCCAAGCATCCCTCGAAGACAATCATGACAATGACTCAACCCTTCGAACTGCTACACATGGACCTCTTCGGTCCCACTCACTACTCAACTCTTACTACTACTGCTTGTCTCTATGGCTTCGTCATTGTTGATGATTATTCAAGATATACATGGGTGCATATAATCCTCTACAAGACTGAAGTGTAGGATGTCTTCAGACGCTTCGCCAATCGAGCCATGAACAACTATGGCATCAAGATCAAGCACATCAGAAGTGAAAATGGCACTGAATTCAAGAACACTGGCCTCGACACTTATCTTGATACTTTGGGCATCACTCATGAGTTCTCAGCTCCGTACACACTACAGCAGAATGGCGTCGTGGAACGCAAGAATACAACACTTATTGAGATGGCTCGGACGATGCTCGATGAATACAAGACTCCAAGAAAGTTCTGGCCTGAAGCCATTGATACTGCATGCCATATTATCAACCGTGTTTATCTTCACAAGCTTCTGAACAAAACATCCTATGAGATCCTCACTGGTAAGAAGCCAAATGTCAGCTACTTCAGAGTATTTGGTGCCAGGTGCTGGATCAAGGATCCACATCACACTTCAAAATTTGCACCGAAAGCACATGAAGGTTTTATGCTTGGATACGGAAAGGATTCGCACTCCTACAGAGTCTTCAACCTCTTTCACTATAAAGTGGTTGAAACTATGGATGTGCGATTCGATGAGACTAACGGCTCGTAAAGAGAGCACCTGCCAAATGTGCTAGATGAAGTTCCATCCAGTGAAACCATCAAGCTTATGGGAACTGGAGAAATCATACCGTCTGAAGCTCAGCCTGAAGACAATCCTTCTAACGATGACAATGATCAGCAAGAGCAAAATCTTCGTCCTGTTCATCCTCGTGTTGCAAATGAAGTACAGATTGAGAGAATAATTGACAGCATCAATGCACCTGGTCCACTCACTCATTCAAGGGTAACACAACTAGCAAATTTCTGTGGACACTTCGCATTCGTCTCAATATCTGAACCTAAGAAAGTTGATGAAGCCTTCATGGAGCCTAAGTGGATTCAAGCAATGCAAGAAGAGCTTCAACAGTTTGAGCTGAATAATGTGTGGGAACTGGTCAAGCGTCCTGATCCTCGTAAGCACAATATCATAGGCACTAAATGGATATATCGCCACAAGCAAGATGAGCATGGTCAAGTTGTCAGAAACAAATCTCGTCTCGTTGCTCAAGGATACACTCAAGTTGAAGAAATTGACTTCGATGAGACATTTGCTCCTGTGGCTAGGCTTGAAGCTATACGCATACTGCTGGCCTATGCAAATCATCATAACATTCTTCTGTATCAAATGGATGTGAAGAGCGCCTTTCTCAATGGCAAGATTGAAGAAGAAGTGTATGTTGCACAACCGCCTGGCTTTGAAGATCCAAAACATCCTGACATGGTTTATAAGCTCAACAAGGCACTGTATGGCCTCAAACAAGCCCCTCGTGCTTGGTATGACACACTCAAGGACTTCCTGAAGAGCAAAGGCTTCAAACCTGGTTCTTTGGATCCCACACTCTTCACGAAGACATATGATGGTGAACTGTTTGTGTGCCAAATATATGTGGATGGCATTATCTTCGGCTGCACCAACCAGAAATACAGTGATGAGTTTGGATATATGATGCAAGAGCAATATCAGATGTCCATGATGGGCGAACTGAAGTTCTCCCTTGGTCTTCAAATACGACAGCAACGAAACGGCATCTTCATATCTCAAGAGAAATACCTCAAAGATTGCCTAAAGAAGTTTGGAATGCAAGACTGCAAAGGTTACACTACGCCAACGCCAGCTAAACACCATCTGGGTCCCGACGACAATGGTAAAGAGTTTGATCAAAAGGTATACCGCTCCATGATTGGTTCTTTGCTTTATTTATGTGCATCTAGGCCAGATATCATGCTTAGTGTTTGCATGTGTGCCCGATTCCAAGCGGCACCAAAGGAATCGCATCACTTAGCTGTGAAGCAAATTCTTCGATATTTGGCTCACACCCCAACACTAGGATTATGGTATCCAAAGGGCTCAGAGTTTGATCTAGTTGGATTCTCGGATGCTGATTATGCTGGTGACAAGGTGGATCGCAAGTCTACATCAGGCACATGTCACTTTCTGGGACGGTCACTTGTATGTTGGTCTTCAAAGAAGCAGAACTGTGTATCTCTCTCCACTGCTGAATCTGAATACATTGTTGCTGGATCTTGCTGTGCTCAGCTTCTATGGATGAAACAAACACTCAAAGACTATGGCATTCAACTGAAGCAAGTGCCACTCTACTGCGACAACGAAAGCGCCATCAAGATTGCAAACAACCCAGTTCAGCACTCGAAGACAAAGCACATTGAAATTCGTCATCTCTATCTCAGAGATCATGTCATGAAGGAAGATATTGATATCATACATGTCAACACTGAAGAGCAACTGGCAGATATCTTCACAAAGCCCTTGGATGAGAAGAGGTTTTGCAAGTTACGGTGTGAGCTAAATATCTTGGAATCCTCAAATGTCCTGTGATCAGGCACACATCCTAACACTTATGCATGTTGATGACTTAGATGTGCAACACACGAAGCAAAGTATGTCTTCAATCAATGAAGACTTACATTCTGAGTGTGAATACATTAACGTGGAATTTGACTTCGGAGCGCCACGATAATTGTGCGCCGTGTCTGGGTCTAATATTTCCTATACGGTGGGTAACGCCACCACCAAACTCTTGTTTGGAATACTCTCTGTTGGTATTACATTGCAAAGTCTTCGCATTTCGTTTGTCTTCAATGACAACATGGCTTCTTGTCTATCTTCAATGTACTGATTTGGTTTCTGTCCTCTACAGTATTCACTTATAGCTATGTCTTCTTGTTGAATCTTTTCAACTAAGTGAATGTGATCGGACCCTAACCCTTCTATGCTTCTATCTCAAGTCTATCTATCCAAATCATATGCATTCTGTTGAAACTGTCAAAACGTCTTCTCTGCGTCCTTGTCAGCAGAAGACACAAAGACAGACATTAATCTGCTTTCAATGCTTATTCCTTCACCTGAAACCCGGAGAAGTGGGAACGACCATCCGATAATCCAGGCGTGCGTGGGAACATGGAACAACCTCTCATGTGTTGCATGATCGCCACGTGTCCTTTAGATGCGAATTTCCAGGGGCACCTATGTAATAACACTGTGCCGTCCCTGTCCCTATAAATACACGCCTCACCCCAGTCATTATCTCTTCTTTCACTCTCGCACAAACCCTAGCGCCACCGCTAGCCCTCGACGACGCCGGCGACGAAGCGCTTAGCTATCGCGACCTCACCGACGCTGTCCTCACGCCGGCCGCGGACATCGTCTTCTCCGCCGTCGTCGTAGGTGTCCTCCGTCGCTGTCGGTGTCAAAACTGGCGGATCTCGGGTAGTGGGTCCCGAACTGTGCGTCTAGGCCAGATGGTAACAGGAGGCAGGGAACACGATGTTTTACCCAGTTTCGGGCCCTCTTGATGGAGGTAAAACCCTACGTCCTGCTTGATTAATATTGATGATATGGGTAGTACAAGAGTAGATCTACCACGAGATCAAGGAGGCTAAACCCTAGAAGCTAGCCTATGGTATGATTGTTGTATATGGAGTTGATTGCCTACGGACTACAACCCTCCAGTTTATATAGACACCAGATAGGGTTAGGTTTACATAGAGTCAGTTACAATGGCAGGAGATCTTGAATATCCGCATCGCCAAGCTTGCCTTCCACACCAAGGAAAGTCCCATCCAGACACGGGATGAAGTCTTCAATCTTGTATCTTCATAGTCCAGGAGTCCGGCTGAAGGTATAGTCCGGCTGCCCGAACACCCCCTAATCCAGGACTCCCTCAGTAGCCCCTGAACCAGGCTTCAATGACGATGAGTCCGGCGCGCAAATTGTCTTCGGCATTGCAAGGCGGGTTCCTCCTCCAAGTCCTTCATAGAAGATTGTAAACACCAAGAGTAGTGTCCGGCTCTGCAAAATAAGCTTCTATATATTGCCATAGAGAGAATAATATTAACACAAATCAAATCTGCTGACGTATTCCGCAGTGCGTCATCCCACTACAGCCAAGTCCTTCACTCGAATCGTTTTCACTTTTCCACCTCAGCGTGTTTTGCGAGGCGGTTTCCTTGGCACGTCTTGTCAAAGCAGAGATCGTGTGCCCCCCTTTTACGGGATTCTCATCAATCGTGTCCGTTAGCATGTTTTCTCGATTAAAGGCGAGTCCCAAACGGTTACGGGGAGGGCTCCTGGTATTCAACCTCTTATAAAGAGACCAGGGCCTTACTCCTTTTCTCCAATCCCAAAACAAGTTCGCCCGTCGCCTCGAGTTCCAACACCCTAGGCTCCAGATTCCGGGCGCCTCAGACCTTCGACAATGTCCGGTTCTGACCTTCAAGGCCGATGGATGCCCTCCTCCGTCACGGAGGAGGACGTGCTGAAGTTGAGAGAGGCTAAGTTCTTGACCGCCGAAATTTCGCACAGGTTGCCTACTCAAAGGCAGGCTATCCCCAGTCCCCAGCCCGGTGAGAGCATAGTGTTCGTGTCTCACTTCCTTCGGGGGTTAGGCTTCCCGATGGACCCCTTTGTGAGGGGACTGCTATTTTATTACGGGCTGGAATTCCACGACTTAGCTCCAGAGTCCATCCTCCATATCTCCTCGTTTATCGTTGTATGCGAAGCGTTCCTCCGTGTTACCCCTCACTTCGGATTATGGCTCAAGACTTTCAAAGTGGAGCCAAAGATGATCAAGGGACGGCACGCAGAGTGCGGAGGCGCTGTTATAAGCAAAAATGCTGATGCTCCATGGCCCGAGGGCTCTTTTCAAGAGGAGCTAGGCTTGTGGCAACGAGAGTGGTTTTATATCACCGCTTCCCGGAGCACCAAGTGGGTGGCGCTTCCTGCCTTTCGCTCGGGTCCCCCACCACGGCTAGCATCATGGGTTAACAGAGGGTTAGATTGGGGTTTGCCCAAAGACGTGCCCCTGTTACATGGCCGAATTAAGGATCTCTTGGAAGGAGACCTCAGCTTGGTCAAGGTGACGCAGGTCATGCTGATTCGCCAAATATTGCCCGGCAAACGTCGCCCCCTTCGCCTGTGGGAGTTTAATCCAGAGGGACCGCGAGCTCTCCAGAACTTTATGGGCGCAACGCCCGCGGAGATGTATAGACTGTTCTTCGGATCACAAGAGATGTGTCCGGATTTAACCGAGGACGCAGGCCTAAGCTGCAATCGCCCGGATACTCAAGTAAGCAACCTTGTGCCCGGACCTTCTATCCATATAATTGTCATAAACTTGCCCCTAAAAGAGCCGTCCTTTTAAACAGGAGTGGATAGCGAAGGCAAAGCTGATCAGGTGTCCGGCTCCCCTTCCTGAAACCAGGCCGGATCCCGTGCTGGTCAGGATGCTGGAGATAATGCCTTTGGAGGGGGAGGACAAGGAAGCTATGGCCTCCTCGAAGGAGGCTGCTCCAAAGGGAGGAACCGACAATTCCTCTCCTAAGGGGAAGAAGAGAGCCGCCTCTGACGACCCGGAAACCATGGCCTCGAAACGGGGGAGAAAATCCTCGTCAGAGGGTCCGACGCCGGGGAGTTCCTCGGTCGGACTATGCCCTCAAGGGGATCAGCCCTCCAGCGAGCCGTAAGTGGAGAAAAGATTTTACTTTTGAGGGATGAGGGAAGTCCTTGATTTATATCTGAGAAGATTAACCAAACATTTATCTTGTAGCTCGGACCTCAGCCCTTCTCAGCAGAGCTCATCTTCGGGGGATCTCCTTCTAGAGATGATGGAGAGCGGGACGCCTCCCCCTGCCATGCCGCCTAGCGAGGCGGGCGACCCTGAGGTGTCGTCGCGGAGGGTTTCTCCAAATCCGGCAGGGGTGGAAGGTGGCTATGCGGCCCCCCGAGGTTCTCCGCGTCCCGCCTTCGAAAGAGGTCATGGGACGAGCCCGGCACCGTCTGGTGCTCGGCCGGAGGAGCTAAAGATTCTGCTGGGGCAAGCTTCTATCTCAGAGGAGCACCACACATTGATGGGCACGGTGATTGAAAGGATTTCATCCGTAGAGAGCGGATTGTATGAGGCCGTCAAAAGTTTACTGACGGGTTTCGAGGTACATTAGATAATGTATACTTTTGTCAGTTGCGCATGAGTAAGATGCGCCCTGTGTAGATAGTAGCCCCTGAGACTCTACGCGTTGTCAAGAAATGACGGCACGCGGAGGATCATAATCCCAGGTCTAAGATGTCGCCTTTGAATGTAGGCGGCAGGGTGTCCGGAATCGAGCCGAACTGACGATTTTGCCGAACTAAAGCGGCAACTGGACGTGGCAGATGCCGACATCACGCTTGTCAATAAGCGGCTTGATGAGGCTCAAGGTATGTAATTCCTCGGGAAGCATCAGGTAAGAACAGTTTTATGCCTGTGTCTTACGATGTGTGTGCTTGACGTAGATGGTGCGGCCGCCGTGGAGAGTCTTAGGGTAGAACTTGCCCGAGCTAAAGAACAAGCCAGCGAAAGTGATGCGGCCACCAGGAAAGCCCTTGAAGAGCTGAGAGCCGAACAGGCTGCTCATTGCCGAAGCAAGGAAGAGATGGCCGAGATGGCCGAAAAGTTAAAAAGCGCTACAGACCGTTGCAGACTTCTTGAAAAAGAAGACCAGGCGAAACAGACGGACTTAGAGAAGGCCGTTGCCAATGCCAAGGACGCGCGCTCTGCGATGAGAGCTGCGAAGGAGGAGCTGCGTCAGGCCAAAGAGATTGCGGCTGGAAATCCCTTTATGCTGCAAAGGAAATTTTGTGATCCGAAGTTTGCTCCGTTGGACCGGATGTGGAGTGTGGAGGATACCTATATGGACTTGGCAGCGATTGCTGCTGATGCGACCGAACACTTTCGGGATCAGAAAGATCGCGAAGTGGAAAATCTTTTCTAGTCGCAGTTTCACAATCCAGAGCGTCCACTGGCAGTGGATGATCATTTGGCTCAATGGGCCGAACTGAATAGGTTGTCTGGACTCGCCATGAAGTACGTCATGGGTCACCTGTGGCCGGGGAGATCGGAGCCGAAGAGTTATTTCAGCTTGGTGCAGCAATTCCTTGACGCGGTGCCGCGTATAAATGCAATGAAGAGGTCAGCATGCATAGAGGGCGCTAGGATGGCTCTTGCCCATGTTAAGACATACTGGGCAGAGATGGAGACCACCGTTGTTGCGTCCCGAGATTCGGACAAAAGCCGAGTACCCTCCGAGCACTATTTTCAGGAAGTTCTTGAAGGCGCTCGTGTAATAGAGACGTAGTGCCCGAAAGATGCTATGTTATGATAGCATATGTAATTATAAAGTAATATTTTGATAAATTGTAGTGGCCTTTTTTATACTTGTGCCTCCAAGTATTGGGAACACCTCCTGTGCGGCCGTTTTAAGATATATATATATACAGAATTTGAAAGATGGCAGTCGTTGGCTTCAGCCCCCACGCACATAGTGCGGGGGTGCTCGCAGAAGACACATTTTCACACTTAACCCAACGTCTTGGTCCTACAAAGGAGGTGATAGCGCAGCGGGCCAGGCAACCGGACTATAATGCTTTAACACTTTCACTTAGCCATAGGAGTTTGACAGTGAGACTATTTAGGTAGCCCCTTGGTGGCAACTGCGCTCATCCGAGTTCGAGGCGCGTATGTGCCTGATCGGGAAGCAACCCTTCGTTAAAGTGGAGGAATCCGATAGATTCCGATAGGTCATCGAGTGGCTGACCAGTCTCACGCTACATCATGACAGTCAGTTTTCGGCTTTCTCTACTGAGGTGCTCGCCCGGTCGAACCGGGGCACAATCGCAGTAGTTCTCCTGCTGCTACCTTAGCCGATAGAGCGGAACGTAAGGTAGCCGAACTCAGGAGCCGGGCAACCCAACATTTGACCAAAGACATGATTCGGAGCTGATGCATATAATGCCAAAACTCGCGACACCGAACACTCCCTAAGGTGTTCGGTCTTTATGAGTGCGGGCGAAACAACACTCTTTATTAAAAAAAGCCCCTAGTGTCCAGGTACGTGCAAAAAATTCTGACGTGGCCACATGCCAAGACGCCAGCCTCCTCCTTGGTTATATCAGAAAGAAAAAACCAGGGGATGTGTAGCAACAAGAGACAGTAAAAAAGGTTTACGCAGGGTCTTAATCTAAAAAGAATCCTTTAGGACGGGTCCCTACTGCACGTCTGCGCCTGTGTCTCCATTGTGCCGTATCCTGGATGGGCACCGCACGACGTTCATCTGTAAAAGAGAGGAACTGAGTTGAAAATGGGTCGTGCCGAAAAAGTTTAAAATAAGCAAAGTATAAAGTAAGATATATAAGATTGAGCTTTATTGTCTCTTATTGTATATGCATGGAGCCCCTAGTGCGGGGGTATATGGCTTCTAGGCCTGCATCAATGATGATTTTGCACCGAACTCGTCTATCCGCGTTCGTGGTCTTGAATGACCTATTTCAAAGTTTTTTGGCCGGTGAGGCCATTTTGCTGTGGGGCTGTCAAAGCGGCCGCACAGTCCTCCGCTTGGGGAGGCACACTTTAGTGCTTCCCCTTCAAAGAGATGATGCCTCGTGGACCGGGCATCTTAAGCGTAAGAGATGCATAATGCGGTATTGCGTTAAAGCAAGCGAAAGCTTCGCGTCCCAGTAGTGCTTGATAGCGACTTGAGAACGGGACGATATGGAAGGTCAGCTTTTCGCGGCGGAGGTTATCGGCCGAGCCGAATATGACTTCGAGCCGGAGAAAACCCATACAATGGGTGTCCGGACCAGGTATTACCCCTTGAAAGGAGGTTTTGCTGCGGCGGATTCTTGGTGGGTTTATCCCCATGTGCTGGATTGTATCCTAATATATCAGGTTTAGTCCACTGCCGCCGTCCATAAGGACATTTGAAAACTGGAGTCCGCCAATTATTGGATCGAGTATCAAGGCAGTCCAGCCTACATTCTTGATATTCCTAGAATAATCTAGCTGATCGAAGATGATCGGTTTTGACAACCAGTGGCAGGACCCTTTGGGGATGGGCCGTGTGGTGCGTACCTTTACGGGCGCCGCACGTTTTGTTATGTGAAGTGAGTTCACTGTTTTTACTTCTTGTGGGAAGTTCTTTTGTTTCCTGGTGCTTTGCTTTTGGGGTTCGTCCTTGTCTTCGCTTGGTGTGTCGAGCCCCTTGTGTTCGGCATTGAGTCTGCCGGATTGTTTGAAAACCCAACAGTCTCTGTGGGTATGGTTAGCAGGCTTCCCGGGAGTACTGTGTATCTGACATATCCTGTCCAGGATTTTATTTAGATTGGATGGATCGTCCCTGTTATCCTGGGAGGGCGATTTTTCCTGATTTTGTCGTGAGCCTTTGAATCCGGCATTGACTGCCGTGCTCTTTGGACTTTTGTCCTTAGTCCAGCGACGGTCCTTGTTGCGTCGCGGTTTTCCGTTTCCATCCCTAGTTTCGGATGTACTTGGGTCGCTGGGGCTGCACCTTGCCAACCAGCTATCCTCCCCTGCACAAAAGCGGGTCATGAGGCTTGTTAGTGCGGCCATTGTTCTTGGCTTTTCTTGGCCGAGGTGTCTGGCGAGCCATTCGTCTCGGACGTTATGCCTGAAAGCTGCTAAGGCTTCGGCGTCCGGAAAGTTGACTATCTGATTCTTTTTAGTGAGGAATCTATTCCAGAACTGCCGAGCTGATTCTCCGGGTTGTTGAGTTATGTGACTAAGATCGTCTGCATCCGGAGGGCGGACATAGGTCCCTTGAAAGTTTGCTCGGAAAGCATCCTCGAGCTCTTCCCAGCTTCCAATTGTGTTTTCGGGAAGGCTTTTAAGCCAATGCCGGGCTGGCCCTTTAAGCTTAAGGGGTAGATATTTTATGGCGTGGAGATCATCTCCTCTAGCCATGTGTATGTGGAGGATATAATACTCGATCCAAACTCCAGGGTCTGTTGTTCCATCATATGCCTCTATGTTTACGGGTTTGAATCCCTCTGGGAATTCATAGTCCAGGACCTCATCGGTGAAACATAGGGGGTGTGCGGCGCCCCTGTATTTGGGTGTGCCAGATTCTGATGATGGCTTCATAGCGTTGCTTACGAGAGCTTGCTTTCTTGGCCCATAAATGGACCTGACTGGGCCATGATGCGAATCCTTAAGTGGGTTGCATGCCGATTTAGGTGCGGCGCCGCTTGCCGCTTTATGGGGTCGTCTATCCGACCGTGTGGCTTTTTCATTTTTTGAATGCGAGGGCTCTAGGGCCTCTTCGTCGAATTCAGGCAGTAGCTTTCTTTTCGGATAACTTTTAGTGCGGCGATTGTTGCCGTACTTATCTGTGGTATTGATTACTTTGCTCCATCTAATCCGGAGTGCATCTTCCGCTTTTTTTAGCTTCCGCTTCTGCTTTTTTAGGCTGCGTGCAGTTGCAACGAGCCTCTCGTGGAGATTCTTCTGCTCCATAGGTTTATTCGGCGTGAGGTCGTCCGAAATGCCGTTTTCGCCGGAGGAGGGATGTTCGGTTTCTCTATCTGTGTTGCCATGTTCGGACGGTTTCTCTAAGGCCTGCTCGTCGTCTACTGGCTCGTCCTGCTCAATGGCTGGGTTTTTATCGAGGTGGGGCTTGGGTCGGTGTTTACGCTGACGCTTTGATTGCTTTTCAGGGGGTCGATCTCCCGTCCCATCCCCTTTTTCCTCGTTGTCGCTTCCTTTAGGGGTATCCACCATGTACACATCGTGAGATGAGGTGGATGTCCAATGCCCTATGGGCGTTGGTTCGTCGGTATCTCCTGCATCGTCATCCATGTTGTCGATGTCTCCGGAGTCGAAGTTGAGCACGTCGTTTAAATTGTCGACAGTGGCTACCAAGTGGGTGGTGGGTGGGCTTTGAATTTTTTCATCGTCCATATCCCATCCTCGCTGACCGTAGTTCGGCCAGGGCTCTCCTAATAAGGAGAGAGACTTGAGAGAGTTCAGGATATCGCCACAAGGCGAGTGCTGAAAGATGTCTGCGGCGGTGAACTCTATTATCGGCGCCCAATCGGATTCGATCGGCAGGGGCGCGGGGGGTTCGGAGTTCGGAAAGGAGTCCGGATCCTTGGAGTCACGGATCATGCAGAGTGCGGGGCTAGCGTTCGGCTCGATCGTCTTTGAGATCGAATCCCCCAAGGTTACGTCCAACTGCTCATCCTCGATTGGCGCAATAGGCTCCGAGTTAGGGGTCGGAACCGATGCGTGTGCGGCCTCCAGGACACTGTCCGGAGGCAGAGCTAGATCATGCCCCTCTAGATAGTGCGGCGCGCTTGGCCGTGGCTCGAACCCGTCGAAGATCAAGTCTCCGCGGATGTCAGCCGTGTAGTTTAAGCTTCCAAACCTGACTTGATGGCCAGGGCGTAGCTTTCGATCTACTCCAGGTGGCCGAGCGAATTGGCCCGTAGAGCGAAGCCGCCGAAGACGAAGATCTGTCCGGGGAGAAAAGTCTCACCCTGGACCGTATCGTTGTTGATGATCAAAGGAGCCATCGGGCATAAAGGCGACGACACAGAGGAACTCTCAATGAAAGCACCAATGTCGGTGTCAAAACCGGCGGATCTCGGGTAGTGGGTCCCGAACTGTGCGTCTAGGCCGGATGGTAACAGGAGGCAGGGAACACGATGTTTTACCCAGGTTCGGGCCCTCTTGATGGAGGTAAAACCCTACGTCCTTCTTGATTAATATTGATGATATGGGTAGTACAAGAGTAGATCTACCACGAGATCAAGGAGGCTAAACCCTAGAAGCTAGCCTATGGTATGATTGTTGTATATGGAGTTGATTGCCTACGGACTACAACCCTCCGGTTTATATAGACATCGGATAGGGTTAGGGTTACATAGAGTCGGTTACAATGGTAGGAGATCTTGAATATCCGCATCGCCAAGCTTGCCTTCCACGCCAAGGAAAGTCCCATCCGGACACGGGACGAAGTCTTCAATCTTGTATCTTCATAGTCCAGGAGTCTGGCTGAAGGTATAGTCCGGCTGCCCAAACACCCCCTAATCCAGGACTCCCTCAGTCGCCAAGTTAGGGCACGGAAGATCGAACTTCTCGGCCTCCTCTCCCACTCCGTCTAGCAGTTCCTCGTGTGGTAAATAAAATCTCCTTTTTACAGTCTTTTTGATCTGATAGATTCATCCTTTTCAACCACAAGTAGTTTCTGTTCACACAAGTTGGATCTATTTCATACTACATCTCATAACATGCCTAGTATGTTCACTTATGCTTCACAAAGTAGTTAGATTCCTCACTTGTACTTATTCGTGGATTCGTACAAATCTGGAACCAACTCTCTACCTATGAGTGAATGTCTTCGCACTATGAGGTCAATGCCTTCTAAACTGAGTTATCTTCAAAATCTTCTAAGAATGCATATGACCTCTTCCCCTTCCCTCGCACCTTTAATGCTGTCACAGGTACATGTCCGTGGGATAATCCCTTGGTTCTCATAGTCTGCATTCATTTGCAGAGTTCTTACAACATCATATAAATTCTCCTGAAGCCAGTTCTTGTCTGACCAGTAGACTGAAGACTTTCACAGTTTTGAAGCCTTTCAGTCTAAACTTCATGGCACCAGAGAAATCTGCAAGGAAGGGTGGCAGACAGCGTCGTGGAAACACCTCAAGAGATCTGCCTCCTGATCTCTATGAGCTGTACAAGACAGATCCAGAGGAGGACTACAATCAGCGGAAAACCCGAACCCAATGGATTCGAAGATACTGGGCAGAACAATGGTTTAAGTACAGGTTCGTGACCCAGGAATATGCTGAGAAGAATGCCATCAAGCGGCCGTGGGGAGACATCTTGTACAGAAATCTTCAACCCAGGTCTAGAGCTGAAGCCATTGAACAAGGCTTCTATCCGTGCATGGTCTGTGGACCACAGCCTGTAGATGCAGACCCATCTTCATTACTATGGTGTCATGACGATAATCTATTCAAGCGCAACTTCCAGTTTGCCAAGAACTCGGCCAAAGAAAACAAGAAGTCGCGGGGATTAGACTTCAATCTAGGTCCCTCTGCTCCTCGTGCCGATGGCACTCGTGAAGCTGAACCCAATCTTGTTGGGCCCTTCTACAACCTAGATGGTCTCATCTCTCATATTATGGTTCAAGGGACAGCCGTGGATGAACCGGCAGACGACGCTGATTCTGACGAAGCACCTGCACCACCGAAGCCAAAGAAGCTGAAGAAACCTAAAGCTTCGAATCCTTCCCCTTCACCAAAGGTTTCACGGGCGAAGCCTCTGGCCACTGCACCTCCTGAAGACAGTGTGCAGTCTGAATATCTTTCACGCATCTCCAAGCCCGCCAAAGTGAAGATGCCCATGCAACCCACTAGCCAAGCACTGACCCCTGCTGCTGCTCCACGCAACGAGAATGACGCCATTGATCTGTCCAACGACGACGATCTTGGCGATGACGCTCTTGAGCAGTTGATCAAGAGCAAGCAAGAGGTGGAAATCTTCAATGACCTTCCTCTCTTTGATGTGGAAATCTTAAACAAGTTCATTGATGAGTGGTTCGACAGCCCAAATGTCAGCTTTGATGATCTTCAGCTTCCCATTGGCCTCAGCGTCGCCTTCCACGGAGCCATTGCTGCTGAGCTGGCTCTAGCACAGAAAATTGTTGAGCTGAAGCATAAGATAGATTATGAAAGGGCTCAGTTCAAGAAGCATATGGCCAAGCTCAATGTTGAAGACATTCAGAACTTCCAAGTCATGATGCATGAGCTCAAGGAAGCATTCTACATGAAACACAAAGAAGCCAAAGGTTCTCGTGAGCGCATGAAGGATCTTGCTGCTAAATGTGTTCAGGGATACAATGAAGCTGAAAAGTGCAAGGCTTTCGGGCGACCAGGCATCGACCCCCGAATGGCGGCCAAGAAGAAGAAGAAGCCAGCTGTGGCAGAACCCAAAGCACCAAGGCAGGAAATACATCCAATTGTCTTCCCAGCCAGTATGACAGGCTCGAAGCCTAAGGTCCCCACAGTGGCTTCAGAACTCAAGAAAACAAGGGTAGCTGAAGCCGAAGCAAGAAAATGCAAGACCAAGGCCACCACTGATGGTGCTCCCCCAACCAAGAAATGAAAAACCAAGAAGAGAGACCGGGCTGCTCCCACAGAGCCCTTTGATGTCGAGCCAATCTCAGTGGCTCGTCCTGCGTCTGAACATCAAGAACGCCAAGTGATAGTTCATGAGCCTGCTTCCACAGAGGCTCCTGAAGCTGAAGACAATCCAGCTGTTGACCCCACCGCAGCTGAAGACATTGGTCCTCACGACAATGTTGAAGATGATGAAGTCCTTCCTCAGATTGAGCACAATTTGGTATCATCGCCTGTGCTCACGCACAGTGAACTCATCAGCATTGGTCGTCCTCTGACGCCAACTGCTCAGGATGCATCATGGGCTGATCACCCACAACACCAAGACACCCCAAGTGCTCCCCAACCACAAGATGATGATGACTTTGAGGCCCAACCAACTCCATCTCCACAAGCATCGCCAGCATTACGCAGGCTTCACAAAGGACCAAGGCCCCAAGTCCCTTCCACTGTGCACGTTTCTGAGTCTGAAGCCAAAACGGCTGAAGATATTCCGGCTGCATCAGCCGATGAAGGGGAAGAACCAAGAGTTGAAGTAGAAAGAGTTGCTACACCCCCGTCCCACCAAGATGTTGTTCTCGAGGAGAACGTGTCTGACCCTCCAGCTCCTAAAGTGGAGATTAACAATCCTGAGGCAGCCACCAACATCAACACTGAAGCCAATGACGTTGTCATGGCTGAAGCTAATGTGGCGCCTGAAGCTCATGCGGTGCCAGAAGAGCATGCACCTGAAGCCACTGCAGTGCCCGAAGCCAATACTGAAGCTCCTGAAGGCAATATGGACCCTGAAGCCCATGTCAACGCCAATGCCAATGCTCCTGTACCCCCTCCAAGACCTCATACAATTGAGCTGGCATTTGATCGTGGTCAGCCTATTATGGTCCGATGGCCCATTCTGGTCCTCCACCTGCTGCGGGTCCATAATTTGACTATCATGTCGAGGACAGACCTCATGTCCAGAAGCCCAAGCCAAGACTTCCAAGATTCCCAGACACTGCAACCTCTCCTAGGGTCTTCAATGTGAATGGCTTCGTGGCACATAACACCTTCTTCAACAGCGCCAAGAACCCTTACACCAAACCCTGTATTTCCTCGGATCGGTTCTGGAGCTATCAGCAGCACAGCTACTATTCCTGCGTCTTATACAATCAAGGGCGCATATTTCCCCATATGTGTCTTGACACTGAAGCTATAGCTAGCCTGCCCTGTCTAGAAGAAGCGTTGGATTGCTTCAGAGACGCTGGACTCCTGCAGTTTGTCACAGACAAGGAACATTGGAATGAAGAGCTTCTGCTACAGTTCTATGCAACTCTTCACATTCGAGGCTACAACAGGGATCCTAAGAATTGGGTCCTTGAGTGGATGACAGGCAATGTCCATCATGAAGTCAAAGCTCTTGATATCATTGAGCTCACGGGCCTGGCCACTCCTGGTGAATACTATGAACTAGGTTGTCAACAACACCAGAATGCTTTGGAGAGCATTTTTCAGAAGCCAGAACCCAACATGAGCCAAATGTTGAGCATGATGAAGCCTTTGCCTCACGACGCTGACTACCCATCTGAATTCTTTGTTGAAGACCTAGAGTATTTGCCTCACACCATTTATCACATCATCAGAAAAACTCTATGGCCTGTCAAAGGACATTCCTCTGCAGCGAAGCTTGAAGGAGCAATGAAGACCTTGGTTTTCTATATCTTCAATGGCATCAGCTTCAATGCTCAAGACTTCTTCATCAGGCAGTTGGCTGCATCTGGCTCCGACATTTTTGGTTTGAAGTTCTATGCTCCATGGGTAATGCGCCTTATCAAGCTTCACTCTGCCATCAACTATCAGCTGTTTGCGCGCAATCATCTTGTATTCTTGCCAGAGGTTGATCTATCTGTTGAAGCTATTTACCCAGAGCCTGCTAAGGATCCCATTTATCTTCACAATGCTGATCACCAAAGCTTCACCCAGCCCATTGAAGGAGTTCAGGCAGTCTCGCGCGTTTATCCCTTGGCTGGCAATACACGTGTCCCTCGCGCTCAAACTGACGCCACTGGAAGCACCATTGCCCAAAGGCCTCGGAGGCGATCTCGTGTTCTCAATGACCGAGAGCTTGTCGTCGCGCTACACCAGAAACAGGACAAGCATCACAACTGGCTTAAGCGTCAAATGCAAAGCCTCTTGGTGGATGTCAATCGCATTCGCAATCTTGCCACCAAGAATGCCTTTGTTACTCATGAAACCCATCGGAGATCTTGGAAGAGTTTGACATTGCTCAGTGCTGAAGCTGATATGCAGGACGATGGCTTCACCGAAAGATTCAAGTTTGACTCAACTCCTCCAAGGAATGCTCACTTGCGTTGAACTCCCTCACTTGAAGACTCTGACTATTCGTCCTCAGCTGCGACAGTGAATGCCAGAGTCATCGATGACCAAGATGATGCAACTTCACCTCCTCCAACTTCAGCGTGTGTCGACACTGCACCAAGTTCTTCTGCACCACCTGACCTCAACGACGACCCTGCTGCCTCGCCTGCACCTCATGGGAACGAGTAGGCGCTCTATGTCTTCAAACCTTTTTGGTCTTTACTGACAAAAGGGGAAGAATCGTATGAGTTGATAGTCTTCAAGCGGGTCCATATGGGTGGTTGCTTTACTTTTTGTTACTTTTGCCAAGTGCTTACAACTCTCGCTTTTCGATACATTTGGTTCTTTGAGTTGTAACACTTAAACTCGATGGTCGTCTGCTACTTATTTGCTATTCAGTGATGCGATGATAAATTCCGCATGTGCGATGATAACTTCCGCACTCAGGTCATTTTGCAGACATCCATTTTTCATTATGCATGTCATTATCTTCATTATATCAAATCATGCATGATGAATTGTCATCATAAGTTGAAGAGGATCTCCACAAGTACAACCTGCCATGTGCATTTGCATTCCAAAAGAAAATTACTTATATGCACATCTTCAGGGGGAGCCTTTGCCACTTATGAAGACAATACCCTATCCTTTACAATTTCACATATTTTTCCCGTTGAAAACTTCAACCAGTTTGTCATCAATCACCAAGAAGGGGGAGATTATAAGTGCATCTAGTGCCACCCCTAGATGGTTTTGGAGTATTGACGACAAACCTGGTTGAGGGACTAATGTGTTTGTGAGAATTGCAGGATAACACAGGTAGAAGTCCCTCATTGATTTGGTTTTCCTACCAGAGATGACCCCTAAAAATATATGAAGACATTGAAGCCAAAGGTGGTATGTGAAGACATTCACATTGAAGACTATGACAACAGAAGACATCGCGTGAAGACTATGGAGCGCGAAGACTTAGTTGTTTCGTCGTTCTTTTTCTTCTTTGTTGAGTCATAGGAACCACCGTACTGTTAAGTGGGGTCCAAGTGAACCAGTCCGAATGACTGAAGTGATGCTTAACCAAAATCCTATGTCTTCGAGCGAAGACAATGAGAGAAAATCTTATCCAGAGCTGGATAAGTCAGCTTTGCTTGTAGCCCAAGTAAAGTTATCGTGTGTGTTTGAAATATGACCGTTGGAACACATGTCAGTTCCTTAGTGACCCAGGGTCATTTCGGACAAATCAGGTCGGGTTGCCTAGTGGCTATAAATAGCCCACCCCCTACAACCATAAACGGTTGGCTGCTCAGAGTTAGTGTACGGCTTTTGTCATTTGAGAGCAACCCACCTTGAAGCCTTTGAGAGAGAATTCCTTGCGAGGACAAAGCCCTAAACACCCAAAGCCAAAGAGTGTTAGGCATCACTGAAGTTTTCTTGTATGTGTGATCTGAAGACTTATTACACTTGAGGACTGTGAATCCTCCAGCCGGTTAGGCGTCGCGTTCTGAGCATCCAAGAGTCATTGTGGATCACCAGTGAACAAAGTCTGTGAAGGTTTGGAAGTCTACCTTGAAGACTTACTAGAGTGATTGGGCGAGGACTGGGTGTCCTTAGCTCAAGGGGAATAAGGTGAAGACGTGGTCTTCTGAGTTGAATCTCAGCCTCCCTAACCATACGTATAGTTGTCACAGCAACTGGAACTGGTCCAACAAATCATTGTCTTCAACGAGCCACTGGTTCCATCCTTCCCATCTCTTTACTTTCAGATTGGTCCTTGTGAAGTCATTGCCTGTCTGCATTATCTATTTGTCTTCACTGTGTGACTGCTGTTCTGATTGGCTTCATACTATCTTCCATCCTGATCTATACTGCCTAGCTGCTATTAGTCTTAGTGCTTTCATCTCATTGAATACTTGACTATGGCTTGCTTAGTGTAGTCTACCTTCCACTGCATGGTAATAGGTTTGTTTCTATCATTTGTCTTCAAAACTTCCATGTATTGAAGACTTTCATAAAAATCGCCTATTCACCCCCCCCCCTCTAGTCGATAACAAGCACTTTCACCTTCGTCATCGTCATTTTGAGCCTTTGATTTGATATGTTTGTGAATGGTCGTCATCATCATTCGAAACTAGAATTCGTCCCTTTGGCTCAGACGTCACTCCAGATATGAGCTGGTTCTCGACCAATCAAACTATCGTCGATTGTACCCGTAAGTCTATTCAACTTATCCACCCTTAATCAGAGCGTTTGCTTCTGATCCCTTGAATTGGAAATCATAATTCATTTGCATTTGAGCTTTGAATTTGTCAGTTGTTTCTATAATCTGATCTCCTTGCATTCTTTCTTCTTCTGGTTGGGTACTGATGCTCACATCAGATCCCTCATGGACCACCATATCCTTTGTTGGATTATTATCCGATAGTGCCCTCATATTTAATCACCTTGTGACTTCTTCCCAGATACCTAATGCCTTTGATAAATTTTACCCTCTGCTTTGTCACCCTTGCTCCACTATCGAGCTTGTGTTATTTAATATTGAAGTTTGTGGTATATGTTCCTAAGATGCCCCTATGGGTTGAACCTATGCCTTCTCTAATCTGTGTGAGCCCAAAAGATTTCACGGGTCATACTCATCTGGTATTTCACCAGGTAAAACTTTCAACACTAATGCCATTTTCAAAACAAGAAGTGAATGTAAGGTTGTGCTTTGGAGAAATGGGAGTCGACCTTGAACTTTGTGTTCATGCCCATGGACCCGATGTGGAACTTATCAAGCTTCTTGTAATAATAATAATCCCCTTGTTATAAGTTCATCTTTTATCTATGCTTGGTCCTTTGCAACCATGGTTCCGATCATGATTGTTTTTCTTTGATCCCATTTTTCAGACAAGTTGAAGTACTTGCCTTCTGCATATCAATACACCTGTCCAACCTCTATTCTGCTCTACCTTCGAGTATTACCCTCTGGTATCTCAAGAATATAACGGAACTACATTATTTCTTACGAGCTCATCAAGTATCACTTCTCGATGATTTCAGTGTTCCCTCAGGTTCTGAGTTACTTATGACTCAAGAACACCGATAAGTGAATCGAGTCCGCACTACAATTCGATAACTCTTAATAATCTTTGTTGCTTATGAGTTTGTACTCAACCGTGTCATTCGCAGCTGTTTGGCTATGTCATCATCTTCTTACTAAATTGTTCAATGTGTTGAAAATAATCCCTAGATATTTTTTCATGGTGAAACCAACATTTTTTAAAATATTTAAATACCTTAACCTAACTGAAAGAGAGCCAAAAAGTGTTTTTCTAATTATGTAAAATTAAAACTTTTTCAAATGCCTCCCAAACCATTTTGTGGCAGTGCCCAAATTTGCATTGTAATTTTGGGTAATTCACATAATTAATAGAAGTCATTTACTATTAAATTTAAATGCAAACAATAGCTTTTATTTCAAAAAAAGAAAAAAGGGAAAATGAAACAAACTACCATTGGACCGGGCCTCTAAGTGAACAGGGGAGGCCCCGCCCAACTGGATCACCTCCCACCTCCCGCTACAGGAAGAAGGAGGGGCGTGGCGGCCATCCGACCGTCGAGGCCGCGCCTTGGCTGCGCGTTGGCCATCCATGCCCCCCCCCCCTCGGTGTCCTACTTGACTCCCCTCGGCGCCCTGCAAACCCTAGCATCCACATTGTTTCCCCCTCGTGTCGTTCCCCCTTTTCCCCACACAGACCGAGCGTAGCCGTGGCCGCATCGTCCTCGCCCTCGTGGCCACCAACCACCTCGCGCTGCAACTTGATGTCCAGGAGCTCCAGCGTGGACGTCTTCATCTTCATCACCCTGGATCAAAGCTGGGCAGCTGCTTCAACCTCGCCATCTCCGCCGTCTTCGTACTTTGCACCAATGACCTCCTTCGACTCGATTCGCCATGGCCAACGCGTCCCCGAGTCCACTGACCCCCCCTGCAGGCTCGATGTGAGCTCCCTCTCCATTTTCCCCCTCTCAATGCACTCGCGTACGTTCCCTCGCCACTGTCCCGCAGGTTTCCACGCCGCTGTCATCCATGACTAGGTGCTCCACTCCCTGTGTGCCCCGCCTCGCTTGCATGCGCCCATGTTCCCCTGCACGAGCACGCCCGCCGCTGCCGGCCACTCCCACCGTGCTCCCCTGTGCCCCTCCACCCGCCCACACGCGCCCCGCCGGCTTCGCCCTGCATCTTCCCTCCCACGCCCACTCGTCCGCTTCCACACGCCCCGCCTCACCCCGGACCGCGCCTCGACCGCAGCTGTCGCGCCCAGGCGCCCCCCCCCCCCCCGCCAGCTCCGCTCGCCGCGTCTGCAGCTGCACCCCCCCTATGCCGCCCGCTTTGCCCCGCCTATGCACGTGCCACCTTCGCTCGCCCGTTGGTGCCCGCTACCACCCGTGCCTGCGCGCCTCCAACTCCCGCCAGCAGCACCGCCGCCTCCTTCCGTTGCCGTCGGACCCTGTAGTCGATGCCGCTGCCGCTGCCGCCGCATGTTGTCATACGTCTCCAACGTATCTATAATTTTTGATTGTTCCATGTTGTTATATTATCAATCTTGGATATTTTATAATCATCAGTTGATGTTTTTTTCCATGTTTTTTACATCGCAGAAAAATCAATACCAAACGGTGTCCAAATGCCACGAAACTTTACGGAGATTTTTTATGGACCAAAAGACACGTAATGGGCCCTGGTTGTGCCTGGGTGGTGCTCCCAGAAGAGGACAACCCACCAGGGCGCGCTAGGAGGCCCAGGCGCGCCCTAGTGGGTTGTGCCCCCCGGACCGCCTCTTTGCTCTATAAATACCCCAACATTCCCAAAACCCTAGGGGAGTCGACGAAATATTCATCCAGCCGCCGAAGAGTCCAAAACCACCAGATCCAATCTAGACACCATCATGGATGGGGTTCACCACCTCCATTGGTGCCTCTCCGATGATGCGTGAGTAGTTCTTTGTAGACCTTCGGGTCCGTAGTTAGTAGCTAGATGGCTTCCTCTCTCTCTCTCTCTCTTTGAATTCTCATTACAATGGTCTCTTGGAGATCCATATGATGTAACTCTTTCGCGGTGTGTTTGTTGGGATCGATGAACTTTGAGTTTATGATCAGATCTATCTTTTTATATCCATGAAAGTATTTGAGTGTCTTTGATCTCTTTTATGCATGATATCTTATAGCCTCGTATTTCTTCTCCGATATTTGGGTTTTGTTTGGCCAACTTGATCTATTTATCTTGCAATGGGAAGAGGTGCTTTGTAGTCGGTTCGATCTTACGGTGCTTGATCCTAGTGACAGAAGGGGAATCGACACGTATGTATCGTTGCTACTAAGGATAAAAGGATGGGGTCTATCTCTACATAGATAGATCTTGTCTACATCATGTCATCATTCTTATTGCATTACTCCGTTTCTCCATGAACTTAATACACCAGATGCATGCTGGATAGCGGTCGATGTGTGGAGTAATAGTAGTAGATGCAGGCAGGAGTTGATCTACTAATCTTGGACGTGATGCCTATGTAATGATCATTGCCTGGATATTGTCATGATTATTTGAAGCTCTATCAATTGCCCAACAGTAATTTGTTCACCCACCGTTTGCTATTTTTCTCGAGAGAATCCACTAGTGAAACCTACGGCCCCCGGGTCTCTTTCTCATATTATTTGCCTTTGCGATCTATTTTCCTTTGCTTTTATTTTCAGATCTATTAAAACTAAAAATACAAAAATACCTTGCTGCAATTTATTCTTATTTATTTTATTTGGCGTTCGATCTATCAATCTACTACAATTTATCTCACGTCCGTTTGCCTATCTTGAGGCGCCGTACCCGGAAGGGATTAACAACCCCTTTAACACGTCGGGTTGCGAGGATTTGTTATATGTGTGCAGGTGATGTTTACGTTGTGTTTCTTGGTTCTCCTACTGGTTCGATAACCTCGGTTTCACATTTGAGGGAAATACCTATCACTGCTGTGTTGCATCATCCCTTCCTCTTTGGGGAAATACCGACGTAGCTTCAAGCCGCATCAAAAGGAATTTCTGGCACCGTTGCTGGGGAGGATCTTCAACATATACCAGGTTCCTAATCACAAATCTCATCTCCTCGTAATTTACATTATTTTCCATTTGCCTCTCGTTTTCCTCTTCCCCACTTCACAAAAATTTGTCGTTTTATTCGCCCCTCTTTTTCCATTCGTCGTTTTCTTGTCGGATCTGTTTTGTGTGCAATTTTTTTTGCCGTTATTATCATCATGGATAGTTCTTCCTCTATTTTGTGCACTCCCGAGAACGAAGTTCTCAACTTTAAACAAAGGGGAGGAGAAAATTTGAAAGATGCTTGGTATAGAATTTGCAATGCTTGTATAGATCTATCCGAAAGCAATCTACCATCGTTCTTCTTCGTTATTTTTATGTGGGGATCACCACTTGGTATAGATTCATCCTTGATACGATTACCTGTGGAAATTTCTTGATGTGTCCCTCTCTTGATGCTTTTAATGCTATGGGAAATTTAGTAGGGTCACCACCTCTTATGATTAATGAAACAACTTTGACTCTTGAGCATATCATGGAAAGATTAGATGCTATTGAAAAGAAAATGCTTACTAAAGAGCATATTGAAAATCTAGATAAAAAGATGCATACTTTTTCCACTAAAATTGGGACAAAAGTGGGGGAAGTTTTGAAGTTATTAAAAGAAAAGGGAACTATAATTCATGAAAGAATTGAAGAGAGCCCATCTCAGATTGATAAACTGGAAGAAATATTTAGTAATTTGAGTACGGCCTTTGCTTCTGCTAAATTTGTTGAGAAAACTCCCTTAAAATTGGCAAAACTACCCAAAACACTAAGAGCAAGGGTGCAACTTCTAGTAAAGAGGATCTTAAGATGATTAGTATCCACCCAGATTTTGTTGAAGTTATAAAAGATCCCTTTGGAAAGAATGAATTCTTTAAATTTGTTCCTAGGACTATTGTTATTGAAAATCTCTATGCTAAAACTCTAAAGTATTATAAGTGTTTAATTGAGGAGTTGAACAAGGATGACAAAACTTAGATCCTTGGTTTATGCCTAGCTAAGGGCGTAAAACTACAACGCTTGTTGGGAGGCAACCCAATGAATAAAATTTATTTTTGCTTTTTTGCTTTCTATTCTTGAGTGTTACCACAATTATGCTACTATTATGATTGTGTTTTTTATGTTTTAATTAGTGTTTGTGCCAAGTAAAGCCTTTAGGATCTTCTTGGGCGATAGTTGTTCGATCTTGCTGAAAAAACAGAAACTTTTGCACACACGAAAATAATTCTAGTTTTTAACCAGAGAGCGATAAAATAACCATTCCTTTTGAAGTAGATCAATATACAAATTTCTCAGGTCTTCCTAATTTGTTAGAATTTTTGGAGTTACAGAAGTATTCGAAATAGTCAGATTGCTACAGACTGTTCTGTTTTGACAGATTCTGTTTTCTTTGCGTTGTGTGCTTATTTTGATGGCTCTATGGTTTTCTTTGATGAGTTTTTTCCATATAAAAGTTGGAATACAGTAGATATAATGCAAAAACAAAATATGAATTGGTTTGGTGCAGTACTTATAGTAGTGATTTGCTTTCTTTTAATAACGGATCTCACGAAGGTTTTGTTGAGTTTTGTGTGATTGAAGTTTTCAAGTTTTGGATTATCTTATGATGGATGAAGGAATAAGGAGTAATAAGAGACTAAGCTTGGAGATGCCCCGGCATCCCCCGCTATTATCCAAAAGAGAGCAAGCAACTAAGCTTGGGGATGCCCCCGAGTGGCATCGCCTCTTTCTTCTAACGACTATCAGTATTTTACTCGAAGCTATATTTTTATTCGTCACATACTATGTGTTTTGCTTGGAGCGTCTTGTATGATATGAGTCTTTGCTTGTTTTATTTTTTTGCTTTAAGTCTTGATTTCTTGCTGGACACACCTATTTGAGAGAGCCAAAATTATGTCACGACTTGTTAGAATTGCTCTCTATGCTTCACTTAAATTTTTTATGAGATATGGACTTGCTCTAGTGCTTCACTTATATCTTTTTGAGCACGGTGTGCTTTAGTATTTTTGAAGAAATGCTTTCTTTCTTCACTTAGATTTATTTGAGAGTTAGTAAAATTTTCAAGAAATTCTCTCTTGCTTCACTTAAATTAATTTGAGAGAAAGAAAAACATATGCTCATGATCTTCACTTATACTCCCTCCATTCCAAATTACTTGTCGCAGGTATGGATGTATCTAGATGTATTTTAGTTCTAGATACATCCATTTTTGCGATGAGTAATTTGGAAAGGAGGGAGTATTTGTTTGAGCTTGTCAAAAGCAACACATAAAAATTAGTCCCAAAGTGATAGATATCCAGGAAGGATATAATAAAAACTTTCATGAAGATCATTGGACAAAATAAACTTGATTCTTAGTAATAGTTTTAAGATATGATGATGTGATATGTGAGTTATGTCGTTGATGAGTAATTATGCTTTAGTAAGAATATTGGTGTTAAGGTTTGTGATTCCCTATGCAAGCACGAAAGTCAATAATTATGCAATGAAATTGTATCCTACTTGTGGTGCATTATTCGGTGTTAATTATGCTTAATGCTCGCTTATGAGATTATTCGTTTCTTGGCTGGTCGCTTCTCAATCTTTTGCTAGCCTTCATTTTGCACTAAGTATGATCTCTACTTGTGCATCCAAAACCTTTAACCCAGTTTTGCCACATGAGTCCACTATATCTACCTATATGCGGTATTCTTTTGCCGTTCTAAGCAAATTTGTATGTGCCATCTCTAATTTTCAAAATAAACTTCTCTTTTGTGTGTTTGTTCCACTCACGGAGCAGTGAGGGGTGGCTAATATTTCCCATGCTAGATATGTTATTCTCAAGATGAGTGTTTATTCACTTGTCATTGCACGGGAGTAAGGAAAAGGTATTAGGGATGCCCGGTCCCAAAATGAAAAATGAATTTACTTTATGTTGCCAAATAATAAATTCCTTGGAAAGTGTTGGTATGGAGGGCAACCGTGGATACGGCTAGCCATGGAAAGTGAAAGTATGGTTGAAAAAGGAATAAACTTTATTTTATGTTTGGGAACCGCCTATGATATATCTAAGCATGGAAAGTGTTGGGAACTCTAAGTCTTTTTCGTTGGTGGGAAGGATACACCTCCCCAAATGTTTTTATCTCTAAGTTTTTTGCTTTGAGCTCTCGCACCTCTATAGATCCCTACTTCCCTCCGCAAAGGGCCTTTATTTTACTTTATGCAATTTTTATTTTGAATTTGAGTCTCCATTTTCTCTTATAAAAGCACCAACTAGGAGTCGATATGATCGTACTTGAGTATTAGGTGTAGCTAATATGCGAGTGTGTTTCATGAATGGATCAATGATTGAGCATAATGGGCTAGGGATAACTTATTTTAGCATTGATATTTTGTAAGACATGGTTGCTTGTTGATATGCTTGAGTATTTAAATTATCATGTCAAAACTAGACTATTGCTTTAAACAATATAAAAGTCCAAATGTCCATGCTATAAAGAAAGAATATGATATGACATGTTAGGCAGCATTCCAAATCAAAAATTATGTTTTTATTACTTACCTACTCGAGGACGAGTAGGAGTTAAGCTTGGGGATGTTGATACGTATTCAATGTATCTATAATTTTTTATTGGTCCATGTTGTTATATTATCAATCTTGGATGTTTTATAATCATCTTATAGTCATTTTATATCACTTTTTGGTACTAAACTATTGACATAGTGCCAAGTGCCAGTTGCTGTTTTTTCCATTTTTTTACATCGCAGAAAATCAATACCAAACGGAGTCCAAATGCCACGAAACTTTACAGATATTTTTTATGGACCAGAAGAGACGTAATGGGCCCTGGCTGCGCCAAGGGGGGGGGGTGCTCTGAGGAGAGCACAACCCACCAGGGCGCCAGGAGGCCCAGGCGCGCCCTGGTGGGTTGTGCCCACCTCGGGTGCCCCCGGACAGCCTCTTTGCTCTATAAATACCCCAATATTCCCAAAACCCTAGGGGAGTCGACGAAATATTCATCCAGCCGCCGCAGAGTCTAGAACCACCAGATCCAATGTATACACCATCTCGGATGGGGTTCACCACCTCCATTGGTGCCTCTCTGATGATGCGTGAGTAGTTCTCTGTAGACCTTCGGGTCCGTAGTTAGTAGCTAGATGGCTTCCTCTCTCTCTCTCTCTGAATTCTCAATACAATGGTCTCTTGGAGATCTATATGATGTAACTCTTTTGCGGTGTGTTTGTTCGGATCGATGAGCTTTGAGTTTATGATTAGATCTATCCTTTTATATCCATGAAAGTATTTGAGTTTATTTGATCTCTTTTATGCATGATATCTTATAGCCTCGTATTTTTTCTCCGATATTTGGGTTTTGTTTGGCCAACTTGATCTATTTATCTTGCAATGGGAAGAGGTGCTTTGTAGTGGTTCGATCTTACGGTGCTTGATCCTAGTGACAGAAGGGGAACCGACACGTATGTATCGTTGCCACTAAGGATAAAATGATGGGGTCTATCTCTACATAGATAGATCTTGTCTACATCATGTCATCGTTCTTATTGCATTACTCTGTTTCTCTATGAACTTAATACACTAGATGCATGCTGGATAGCGGTCGATGTGTGGAGTAATAGTAGTAGATGCAGGCAGGAGTCGGTCTACTAATCTTGGACGTGATGCCTATGTAATGATCATTGCCTGGATATCGTCATGATTATTTGAAGTTCTATCAATTGCCCAACAGTAATTTGTTCACACACCGTTTGCTATTTTTCTCAAGAGAAGCCACTAGTGAAACCTATGGCCCCCGGGTCTCTTTCTCATATTATTTGCCTTTGCAATATATTTTCCTTTGCTTTTATTTTCAGATTATTAAAACTAAAAATACAAAAATACCTTGCTGCAATTTATTCTTATTTATTTTATTTGGTGTTCGATCTATCAATCTACTATAATTTATCTCACGTCCGTTTGCCTATCTTGAGGCGCCGTACTCGGAAGGGATTGACAACCCCTTTAACACGTCGGGTTGCGAGGATTTTTTATCTGTGCACAGGTGTTGTTTATGTTGTGTTGCTTGGTTCTCCTACTAGTTCAACAACCTTGGTTTCACATCTGAGGGAAATATCTGCTGCTGCTGTGCTGCATCATCCCTTCCTTTTTGGGGAAATACCGACGTAGCTTCAAGCCGCATCATGCTGCTGCTCGCCCCTGGCCGCCGGTGTCTCTGTACACCGTGCGCACCCAGACAGGCGGCTCTGCCTCCCTGCCCACTGGAGCCGGCCCTGTTAGATTAGGATTAGGGTAGATTGGTGCTTAATTAGTTTAGGTGTATATGACATGTGGGTCCCACCTTATTTTAACTTAAATAAAATTACTTTAGAAATTATTAGGACACTGAAATGTGGTCCCCGCTATTTAATTAAATTGCTAAATTAAATTAAAACTACCTAAGACAATGACACATGGGCCGGGCCCCACAGCACTAGTCACGTTTGACCAGTCAACTGTTGACTACTGAGTCAGCAGTTGACCTGACCCTACATGTCAGCCTCTGTAGCCCCTGTTGTGTACACTTTAGTGGGTGCACATAGCTTTTTACTATTAATTTCGAATTAATAATAATTCCAGGAATTTCAGAAAATGTATAAAACTTTGATAAATCATAGAAAAATAATCGTAACTCCGATGAAAATAAATTATATATGAAAGTTGCTCAGAAAAATCCAACGAATCCGAATACACGGTCTGTTCATCTGTCACATGCCCCTAGCATGCTGAACATGGAACCGTCCCCTCTCTTTCATCTATCCAGAATTCATCTATCATCGGGAAATCATCTTCGGATGTTTTCCCCCTCCGTCTGCAATGTGTAGCACTATGTTATTTCAACCCTAGCTATGCTTATTGTCATGTGATGCTTAGTGATACATCTGCTTGCTTATATTTACTGTTTCTTCCCCATCTTCTCTCCGGTAGACCCCGAGACCGATGCTGCCCCTGTGATCGACTACGTCACCGACGACTCTTCTTCCTTTGCAGCAGAGCTTCCAGGCAAGCAAACCCCCCATTGATCATTCCGATATCGCCCATTCCCTTCTCTCTTATGCTTGCATTAGAACTGCTATTGCTTTCTGTATGATCCTACTTTGATGCATAGCCTGTTTCTGTTACCTGCTTTCATACCTTACCTGCTTATTCTAAACTGCTTATTATAGGTTGGTTAGAGATCCATCAGTGACCCCCCCCACCTTGTCCCAATTTCCCCGCTTGATGATCGATGAACCGATCAGCGTGATCAACGTCCAGACCCCGACACCACACATCACCCCCCTTAGTTGTACGACTCTGCAGAGTTACTATCGAGTGCCGAGGGTGATACCTCGTCAGCACTTTTGATGTTAACCCTGTAGTGTAACTATTCGGTCATGGTCATCGAGGGTGATTCCTCCTTCACCACTCCCGATAACAACTCTGTCATGCAACCCCTCAAGTGTGGACCACCAAGGGTGATTCCTCCAAAGTCCACCTTGACGGTTACACCGAGTGGGAATCCACTGAGGGTGATTCCTCGAGTTTCCCCCTTGTTGTTTAGGACACATGGTTACTTTGACTTACTACAGAACCATGATGATATCGGGTCGGCCCCGAGGGATACCCGCAAGTGATGTGAAGTCGGGTTGATCTGGAGGATACCTGTGAGTTTTCCATGCGGCGCGGCCGGGCATTCTTAGCCCTTGCCGCAATTCCGTGAGACGGGGCAAAGGGACCACATATCATGGATCATTGATCGTTACCGCGCGCTACCAAGACACTAACGATTTGGATATTTGATCCGAGTAGGCCTCTGGCCATTTCGCACTAACCATCACACGGGAATAAGTATGGGCACTCTGCGTCGTATGTATCAGCCGAAATCTCTTCGGACGTCTGCAATGGAGCGGCGCGCATCGGATTGGATTGCGTAAGCACCTGCCTTTTTAAGGAGGTAGCTAGGTATGCTCATCGGCCACGTACGCAACATGCAGGAGTGCAAAGGACGATAGGCCCAAGACCCCTGTGTGCTTAGGGTGTAGACCGACGTGCTGCCTCTCTGGTGAGTCTAGGTAGGACTGTGGTATGTTCCGAGGGCGGACATGACCTGATGGTGTGTCCAGCCGGAGTTGATCGAGCATGTTGGGTTAGTTTGTGCACCCCTGAAGGGAAGTATTATCTATTCGAATAGCCGTTTCCACGGTAACAGACGCTCGGAGTTGTATCCCAGTCGATTCAACTAGAACTTGAAGCTGAGGCATGTAATGGAAATGATGGCTCCGGGATTACTTTCTCGCAGGGAGTCGAGGAATTGATCTCTGGGTGATGTTACAACATACTTACTAACAATATAATATGCTACTCTTATCTCTTATGATGTTGCAAGATGCTTGAAGATGCTAGTATTCGATAGGCTAGGCTTTCCCCTTCTCTTCTTGCATTCTGCAGTTCAGTCCACAAATACAGCACATTCCTTTGATACAGATGCATACTTAGTTTAGATCTGATGTAAGTCTTGCGAGTACTTTGGATGAGTACTCACGGTTGCTTTGCTACCTCTTTTTCCCCTATACCTGATTGTTGCGACCATATGACGGATCTCAGGAGCCAGACGCCACCACCGACGACTACTACTACCCCGAGGGTGCTTACTACTACTACGTGGAGACCGCTGATGACCAGGATTAGTTAGGAGGCTCCCAGATAGGAGGCCTTGCCTTTTCGATCATCGTTGATGTTTGTGCTAGCCTTCTTAAGGCAAACTTGTCTAACTTATGTCTGTACTCAGATATTGTTGCTTCCGCTGACTCATTTGTATTCGAGCTAATGTATTCGATCCCTCAAGGCCCGTGGCTTGTAATATAAAGCTTGTATTATTTTAATTTGTGTCTAGAGTTGTGTTGGGATATCTTCACGTGAGTCCCTGATCTTGATCATACACATTTGCGTGTATGATTAGTGTACGATTGAATCAGGGGCGTCACAGTGATGAAGATGTTGGTGAAGATGGCGGAGTTGTTGGAGTAGATCGTCGTCACACGATGATTGCCCCGGCGGCGTTCTAGCGCCACCGGGATGGAGGGGGAGAGAACCCCCTCCTTCTTCCTTGGCCTCCCCCCTATATGGGAGGAGGGTTCTGAAGGAAATATGCCCTAGAGGCAATAATAAAGTTGTTATTTATATTTCCTTATATCATGATAAATGTTTATTATTCATGCTAGAATTGTATTAACCAGAAACTTAGTACATGTGTGAATACATAGACAAAGAAAGTGTCACTAGTATGCCTCTACTTGACTAGCTCGTTGATCAAAGATGGTTATGTTTCCTAGCCATAGACATGAGTTGTCATTTGATTAACGAGATCACATCATTAGGAGAATGATGTGATTGACTTGACCCATTCCATTAGCTTAGCACTTCATCGTTTAGTATGTTGCTATGGCTTTCTTCATGACTTATACATGTTCCTATGACTATGAGATTATGCAACTCCCGTTTACCAGAGGAACACTTTGTGTGCTACCAAACATCACAACGTAACTGGGTGATTATAAAGGTGCTTTACAGGTGTCTCCGAAGGTACTTGTTGGGTTGGCATATTTCGAGATTAGGATTTGTCACTCCGATTGTCGGAGAGGTATCTCTGGGCCCACTCGATAATACACATCACTTAAGCCTTGCAAGCATTGCAACTAATGAGTTAGTTGCGGGATGATGTATTACAGGACGAGTAAAGAGACTTGTCATTAACGAGATTGAACTAGGTATTGAGATACCGACGATCGAATCTCGGCAAGTAACATACTGATGACAAAGGGAACAACATATGTTGTTATGCGGTTTGACCGATAAAGATCTTCGTAGAACATGTAGGAGCCAATATGAGCATCCAGGTTCCGCTATTGGTTATTGACCGGAGACGTGTCTCGGTCATGTCTACATAGTTCTCGAACCCGTAGGGTCCGCACGCTTAAAGTTCGATGACGGTTATATTATGAGTTTATGTGTTTTGATGTACCGAAGGTACTTCGGAGTCCCGGATGTGATCACGGACATGACGAGGAGTCTCAAAATGGTCAAGACATAAAGATCGATATATTGCACGACTATATTTGGATACCGAAATGGTTCCGGGTGAGATCGGGATAATACCGGAGCACCGGCAGGTTATCAGCACCCCCGGGAGGTATATGGGCCTTAATGGGCTTTAGTGGAAAGTTGGGGAAAGGAGCAAGGGAGGGGGCTCCCCCCCCCCAAGCCCAATCTGAATTGGGAGGGGGGCGGCCCCCCTTTCCTTCCTCCCTCCTTCCTCTTCCTTCCCTCTCCCTCTCCAAATAGGAAAAGGAGGAGTCCTACTCTCAGTGGGAGTAGGACTCCCCCCTTGGGCGCGCCTCCTCCCCTTGGTCGGCCCTCTCCTCCCCCCTTTATATACGGAGGAGAGGGGCACCCCATAGACACAATAATTGATCTCTTGGATCTTTTAGCCGTGTGCGGTGCCCCTCTCCACCATAGTCCACCTCGATAATATCGTAGCGGTGGTTAGACGAAGCCCTGCGACAATAGAACATCAACATCGTCACCACGTCGTCGTGCTGATGGAACTCTCCCTCAAAGCTCGGCTGGATCGGAGTTCGAGGGACGTCATCGAGTTGAACATGTGCAGAACTTGGAAGTGCCGTGCGTTCGGTACTTGATCAGTCAGATCGTGAAGACGTACGACTACATCAACCGCGTTGTGCTTCCGCTTTCGGTCTACGAGGGTACATGGACACACTCTCCCCTCTCATTGCTATGCATCACCATGATCTTGCGTGTGTGTAGGAAAATTTTGAAATTACTATGTTCCCCAACAGTGGCATCCGAGCCTGGTTTTATGCGTTGTGTTATATGCACGAGTAGAACACAAGTGAGTTCTGGGCGATACAAGTCATACTGCTTACCAGCATGTCATACTTTGGTTCAGAGATATTGTTGGATGAAGCGACCCGGACCGACATTACACGTACGCTTACGCGAGACTGGTTCTACCGACGTGCTTTGCACACAGGTGGCTAGTGGGTGTCAGTTTCTCCAACTTTAGTTGAACTGAGTGTGGCTACGCCCGGTCCTTGAGAAGGTTAAAACAGCATTAACTTGATGAACTATCGTTGTGGTTTTGATGCGTAGGTAAGAACGGTTCTTGCTCAGCCCGTAGCAGCCACGTAAAACTTGCAACAACAAAGTAGAGGACGTCTAACTTTTTTTTGCATGGCATGTTGTGATGTGATATGGTCAAGACATGATGCTATATTTTATTGTATGAGATGATCATGTTTTGTAACCGAGTTATCGGCAACTGGCAGGAGCCATATGGTTGTCGCTTTATTGTATGAAATGCAATCGCCCTGTAATTGCTTTACTTTATCACTAAGTGGTAGCGATAGTCATAGAAGCAATAGTTGGCGAGACGACAATGATGCTACGATGGAGATCAAGGTGCTGCGTCGGTGACAATGGTGATCATGACGATGCTTCGGAGATGGAGATCACAAGCACAAGATGATGATGGCCATATCATATCACTTATATTGATTGCATGTGATGTTTATCTTTTATGCATCTTATTTTGCTTTGATTGACGGTAGCATTATAAGATGATCTCTCACTAAATTTCAAGATAAAAGTGTTCTCCCTGAGTATGCACCATTGCCAAAGTTCGTCGTGCCCAGACACCACGTGATGATCGAGTGTGATAAGCTCTACGTCCATCTACAACGGGTGCAAGACAGTTTTGCACATGCAGAATACTCAGGTTAAACTTGACGAGCCTAGCATATGCAGATATGGCCTCGGAACACTTAGATCGAAAGGTCGAGCGTGAATCATATAGTCGATATGATCAACATAGTGATGTTCCCATTGAAAACTACTCCATTTCACGTGATGATCGGTTATGGTTTAGTTGATTTGGATCACGTGATCACTTAGATGATTAGAGGAATGTCTATCTAAGTGGGAGTTCTTAAGTAATATGATTAATTGAACTTTAAATTTATCATGAACTTAGTCCTGATAGTATTTGCATATCTATGTTGTAGATCAATAGCTTGCGATATAGCTTCCCGTTTATTTTTGATATGTTCCTAGAGAAAATAAAGTTGAAAGATGTTAGTAGCAATGATACGGATTGGATCCATGATCTGAGGATTATCTTCATTGCTGCACAGAAGAATTATGTCCTTGATGCACCGCTAGGTGACAGACCTATTGCAGGAGCAGATGCACACGTTATGAACGTTTGACAAAGCTCGGTATGATGACTACTTAATAGTTCAGTGCACAATACTTTACGGCTTAAAACCGGGACTTCAAAAACGTTTTGAACGCCACATAACATATAAGATGTTCTAAGAGTTGAAATTGGTATTTCACACTCATGCCCATGTCGAGAGGTATGAGACCTCTGACAGTACTTTTCCTACAAGATGGAGGAGAATAGCTCAACCAGTGAGCATGTGCTCAGATTGTCTGAGTACTACAATCGCTTGAATCAAGTGGGAGTTAATATTCCAGATAAAAATGTGATTGGCAGAGTTCTCTAGTCACTATCACCAAGTTACTAGAACTTCGTGATGAACTATAATATACAAGGGATGGCAAAATTAATTCCCAAGCTCTTCACGATGCTCAAATCGGCAAAGGTAGAAATCAAGAAATAGCATCAAGTGTTGATGGTTAACAAGACCACTAGTTTCAAGAAAAGGGCAAAGGGAAAGAAAGGGAACTTCAAAGAAGAATAGCAAGAAAGTTGCTGCTCCCATGAAGAAGCCCAAAGCTAGACCCAAGCCTGGAAGTGAGTGCTACTACTGCAAAGGAAATGGTCACTGGAAGTGGAACTACCCTAGATACTTGGCGGATAAGAAGGATGGCATAGTAAACAAAGATATATTTGATATACATGTTATTGATGTGTACTTTACTAGTGTTTATAGCAAACTCCTCGGTATTTGATACTGGTTCAGTTGCTAAGAGTAGTAACTCGAAACGGGAGTTGCAGAATGAACAGAAACTAGTTAAGGGTGAAGTGACAATGTGTGTTGGAAGTAGTTCCAAGAATGATATGATCATCATCGCACACTCCCTATACTTTCGGGATTAGTGTTGAACCTAAATAAATGTTATTTGGTGTTTGTGTTGAGCATGAATATGATTTGATCATGTTTATTGCAATACTATTATTCATTTAAGTTAGATAATAATTGTTGTTCTATTTACATGAATAAAACCCTCTATGGTTATACACCCAATGAAATTGGTTTGTTGGATCTCGATCGTAGTGATACACATATTCATAATATTGAAGCCAAAAGATGCAAAGTTAATAATGATAGTGCAACTTATTTGTGGCACTGCCGTTTGGGCCATATTGGTGTAAAGCACATGAAGAAACTCCATGCTGATGGGCTTTTGGAATCACTTGATTATGAATCAGTTGATGCTTGCGAACCATGCCTCATGGGCAAGATGACTAAGACTCCGTTCTCCGGAACAATGGAGCGAGCAACAAACTTGTTGGAAATAATACATACTGATGTATGCAGTTCGTTGAGTGTTGAGACTCGCGCTGGGTATCATTATTTTCTGACCTTCACATATGATTTGAGTAGATATGGCTATATCTACTTGATGAAACATAAGTCTGAAACATTTGAAAAGTTCAAAGAATTTCAGAGTGAAGTGGAAAAACATCATAACAAGAAAATAAAGTTTCTACGATCTGATCGCGGAGACGAATATTTTAGTTATGAGTTTGGTCTTCAACTAAAACAATGTGGAATTGTTTCACAAATTCATGCCACCTAGAACACCACAATATAATGGTGTGTCCGAACGTCATAACCGTACTTTATTGGATATAGTGCAATCTATGATATCTCTTACCAATTTGCCACTATCGTTTTGGGGTTATGCATTAGAGACAGCTACATTCATGTTATATAGGGCACTGTCTAATCCGTTGAGACGACACCGTATGAACTATGGTTTGGCCAGAAACCTAACTGTCGTTTCTTAAAGTTTGGGGTTGTGATGCTTATGTGAAAAAGTTTCAGCCTGATAAGCACAAACTTAAATCGTAAAAGTGCGTCTTCATAGGATACCCAAAAGAAACTGTTGGGTACACCTTCTATCACAGATCCGAAAGGCAATATCTTTGTTGCTAAAGAATGGATCCTTTCTTGAGAAGAAGTTTCTCTCGACAGAAGTGAGTGGGAGGAATGTAGAACTTGATAAGGTAACTGTACCTTCTCCCGAATTGGAAAGTAGTTCATCACAGAAATCAGTTCTAGTGATCTCTACACCAATTAGTGAGGAAACTGATGATGATGATGATCATGAAACTTCAGATCAAGTTACTACTGAACCTCGTAGGACAACCAGAGTATGGCCCGCACCAGAGTGGTACGGAAATCCTTTCTAGAAGTCATGTTACTAGACCATGATGAACCTACGAACTATGACGAAGCGATGATGAGCCCAGATTCCGCGAAATGGCTTGAGGCCATGAAATCTGAGATGAGATCCATGTATGATAACAAAGTATGGACTTTGATTGACTTGCCCGATGATCGGTGAGTCATTAAGAATAAATGGATCTTCAAGAGGAAGATGGACGCTGATAGTAGTGTTGCTATCTAGAAAGCTCGAATTGTCGCAAAATGTTTTCGACAAGTTCAAGGCTACGATGAGATTTTCTCACTCGTATCGATGCTTAAGTCCGTCCGAATCATGTTAGCAATTGCCGCATTTTATGATTATGAAATTTGGCAAATGGATGTAAAGACTGCATTCCTGAATGGATTTCTGGAAGAAGAGTTGTATATGATGCAACCTGAAGGTTTTGTCAATCCTAAAGGTGCTAACAAAGTGAGCAAGCTCCAGTGATCCATCTATGGACTGGTGCAAGCATCTCGGAGTTGGAATATATGCTTTGATAAAGTGATCAAAGCATATGGTTTTATACAGACTTGCGGTGAAGCCTGTATTTACAAGAAAGTGAGTGGGAGCACTACAACATTTCTGATAAGAATGTGTGAATGACATATTGTTGATCAGAAATAATGTAGAATTTTCTGGAAAGCATAAAAGAGTGTTTGAAAAAAGTTTTTTCAAAGAAAGACCTTGATGAAGCTGCTTACACATTGAGCATCAAGATCTATAGAGATAGATCAAGACGCTTGATAAGTTTTTTTAATAAGTACATACCTTGACAACATTTTGAAGTAGTTCAAAATGGAACAGTCAAAGAAGGAGTTCTTTCCTGTGTTGCAAGGTGTAAAGTTGAGTAAAGACTCAAAACCCAACCACGGCAGAAAATAGAAAGAGACTAAAAAGGCATTCCCTATGCCTCAGTCATAGGTTCTATAAAGTATGTCATGCTATGTACCAGACCTATTGTATACCCTGCCCTGAGTTTGGAAAAGGAGTACGATAGTGATCTAGGAGTAGATCACTGGACAGCGGTCAAAATTATCCTTAGAGGACTAAGTAAATATTTCTCGGTTATGGAGGTGATAAAAGAGTTCGTCGTAAAGAGTTACGTCGATACAAGCTTTTGACACCGATCTAGATGACTCTAAGTCTCGATCTAGATACATATTGAAAGTGGGAGCAATTAGCTAGAGTAGCTATGTGCAAAGCATTGTAGACATAGAAAATTTGCCAAATACATACGGCTCTGAATGTGGCAGACCCGTTGACTAAATTTCTCACAAGAAAAACATGATCACTATTTGGGTGTAAATCACATAGCGATGTGAACTAGATTATTGACTCTAGTAAGCCCTTTGGGTGTTAGTCATATGGAGATGTGAATTAATCACATAAAGGTGTGAACCATTGATGTTAAACCACATGACAGTGTGAACTAGATTATTGACTCTAGTGCAAGTGGGAGACTGAAGGAAATATGCCCTAGAGGCAATAATAAAGTTGTTATTTATATTTCCTTATATCATGATAAATGTTTATTATTCATGCTAGAATTGTATTAACCGGAAACTTAGTACATGTGTGAATACATAGACAAACAAAGTGTCACTAGTATGCCTCTACTTGACTAGCTCGTTGATCAAAGATGGTTATGTTTCCTAGCCATAGACATGAGTTATCATTTGATTAACGGGATCACATCATTAGGAGAATGATGTGATTGACTTGACCCATTCCGTTAGCTTAGCACTTGATCATTTAGTATGTTGCTATTGCTTTCTTCATGACTTATACATGTTCCTATGACTATGAGATTATGCAACTCCCGTTTACCGGAGGAACACTTTGTGTGCTACCAAACGTCACAACGTAACTAGGTGATTATAAAGGTGCTCTACGGGTGTCTCCAAAGGTACTTGTTGGGTTGGCGTATTTCGAGATTAGGATTTGTCACTCCGATTGTCGGAGAGGTATCTCTGGGCCCACTCGGTAATACACATCACTTAAGCCTTGCAAGAAATGCAACTAATGAGTTAGTTGCGGGATGGTGTATTACGGAACGAGTAAAGAGACTTATCGGTAACGAGATTGAACTAGGTATTGAGATACCGATGATCGAATCTCGGGCAAGTAACATACCGATGACGAAGGGAACAACGTATGTTGTTATGCGGTTTGACCGATAAAGATCTTCGTAGAATATGTAGGAGCCAATATGAGCATCCAGGTTCCGCTATTGGTTATTGACCAGAGACATGTCTCGGTCATGTCTACATAGTTCTCGAACCCGTAGGGTCCGCACGCTTAAAGTTCGATGACCGTTATATTATGAGTTTATGTGTTTTGATGTACCGAAGGTAGTTCGGAGTCCCGGATGTGATCACGGACATGACGAGGAGTCTCGAAATGGTCGAGACGTAAAGATCGATATATTGGACGACTATATTTGGATACCGGAATGGTTCCGGGTGAGATCGGGATAATATCGGAGCACCGGGAGGTTATCGGAACCCCCCGGGAGGTATATGGGCCTTAATGGGCTTTAGTGGAAAGGAGGGGAAAGGAGCAAGGGAGGGGGCGCCCCCCCCCCCCAAGCCCAATCCGAATTGGGAGGGGGGCAGCCCCCCCCCCCCCCTCTTTCCTTCCTCCCTCCTTCCTCTTCCTTCCCTCTCCCTCTCCAAATAGGAAAAGGAGGAGTCCTACTCTCGGTGGGAGTAGGACTCCCCCCTTGGGCGTGCCTCCTCCCCTTGGCCAGCCCTCTCCTCCCCCCTTTATATACGGAGGAGAGGGGCACCCCATAGACACAACAATTGATCTCTTGGATCTTTTAGCCATGTGCGGTGCCCCTCTCCACCATAGTCCACCTCGATAATGTCGTAGCGGTGCTTAGGCGAAGCCCTGCGACGGTAGAACATCAACATCGTCACCATGCCGTTGTGCTGACGGAACTCTCCCTCAAAGCTTCGCTGGATCGGAGTTCGAGGGACGTCATCGAGTTGAACGTGTGCAAAACTTGGAGGTGCCGTGCGTTCGGTACTTGATCGGTCGGATCGTGAAGACGTACGACTACATCAACCGCGTTGTGCTAACGCTTCCGCTTTCGGTATACGAGGGTACGTGGACACACTCTCCCCTCTCGTTGCTATGCATCACCATGATCATGCGTGTGCGTAGGAAAATTTTGAAATTACTACGTTCCCCAACAGGTTCCCCCTCTGGTCCATGGACTCCATGGCGGCGAAGGGGTGAGAGCCCCTCCGAGATTGGATATGTCTCTCTGTTCTCCTCTATTTCACGTTCCTGTTTTCAGGCCGAAAACCATTTCTTATATTCCCGGAGATCCATAACTCCGATTGCGCTGAGATTTTAACACGATTTTTTCTGGATATAAGATTCCTTGCGCCCAAAGTATAGCTCCAACCGACGTATGAGGTGACACAACCCACCACCTCGCGCCTGGCCCTTGGGGCGTGCCTTGGTGTATCTTGGGGGTTGTGGAGCCCCATTTGCGTTGATTCCAAGTCCCAAATATCACATATATTCCAAAATAATTCTCCGTAAATTTTTATCGCGTTTGGACTTCGTTTGATATGGATATTCTGCGAAACAAAAAGTATGAAAAAAAATAGGAACTCGCACTGGGCACTGGATCAATAGGTTAGTCCAATAAATCATATAAATAGTTGCCAAAAGTATGTGAAAGTTGTATAATATTGGCATGAAACAATAAAAAATTATAGATACGATGGAGACATATCAGCATCCCCAAGCTTAATTCCTGCTCGTCCTCGAGTAGGTAAATGATAAAAAGATTAATTTTGATGTGCAATGCTACCTAGCATTATGTTGATCATATATCTAATCATGGCATGAATATTAAGACATAAGTGATTCAAAGCAATGGTATATAATTTGACATAAAGACATCAATACTCAGGCATCCCAACAAAAAATCGTGTCTTTCAAAATATCAACGCTAAAGAAAGCTATCCCTACAAAATCATTTAGTCTTGTCATGCTCTATCTTCTTAACACAAAGTATTTATCATGCACAACGCCGATGACAAGCCGAGCAATTGGTTCATACTTTTTAATGCGCTTCAGCCTTTTCAACCCTCAAACAATACATGAGTGCAAGCCATGGATATAGCACTGCGGGTGGAATATAGTATGATGATAGGGGTAAATATAGAGAAGACAAAGAAGTAAGAAAGTCTCACATCGACGCGGCTAACCAACGGGCTATGGAGATGCCCATCGATTGATATCAATGCGAGGAGTAGGGATTTCCATGCAACGAATGCACTAAGATCTATAAGTGTATGAAACCTCAAAATGAAAACTAAGTGGGTGTGCATCTAACTCTATAATGAAAAATTCCCACTAGTATATGAAAGTGACAACATAGGAGACTCTCTATATGAAAAACATGGTGCTACTTTGAAGCACAAGTGTGGAATTAGCATGCCCCTTCTCTCTTTGTCTTTTTTTCTTTTCTTTTCTTTTCTTTTCCCTTTTTTCTTTTTCTTTTTCTCTCTCTTTGTCCGGAGTCTCATCCCGACTTGTGGGGGTGAAAGTGCGTTATATCGACTAGAGGGGGGGTGAATAGGCGATTTTCATGAAAGTCTTCAGAACATGGGAGTTTTGAAGACAAACGATAAAATTAAACCTATTACCATGCAGCGGAAGGTAGGCTACACTAGGCAAACCATAGTCAAGTATTCAATGAAGTGAAAGCACAAAGACTAATAGCAGCTAGGTAGTAAGGATCAGGTAGGAAGATATTGTGAAGCCAAACAGAACACGCAGTCACTCAGTGAAGACAAATGATAGAGCAAACATACAATGACTTCACAAGGAGTAAACGTAAGTAAAGTGAAGTAAAGATGAAACCAGTGACTCGTTGAAGACAATGATTTGTTGGACCAGTTCCAGTTGCTGTGACAACTGTACGTCTGGTTGGAGCGGCTAGGTATTTAAACCTTAGGACACACAGTCCTGAACACGCAGCTCAGGACACCCAGTCCTCACCGTATTCTCCTTGAGCTAAGGTCACATAGACCTCACTCAATCACTCTGGTAAGTCTTCAAGGTAGACTCCCAAACCTTCACAGACTTCATTCACCGGCAATCCACAATGTCTCTTGGATCCTCAGAACGCGACGCCTAACCGGCTGGAGGATGCACAGTCCTCAAGTGTAATAAGTCTTCGGATCACACAGACAAGAAGACTTAAGTGATGCCCAATTCTCTCTGGCTCTGGTGGTTAGGGCTTTTTCCTCGCAGGGAATTCTCTCTCAAAGGCTTCGAGGTGGGTTGCTCTCAAACGACAAAAGCCGTACTCTCAATCTGAGCAGCCAACCGTTTATGGTTGTAGGGGGTGGGCTATTTATAGCCACTTGGCAACCCGACCTGATTTGTCCGAAATGACCCTGGGTCACTAAGGAACTGACACGTGTCCCAATGGTCAGATTTCAAACTCACACGGCAACTTTACTTGGGCTACAAGCAAAGCTGACTTGTCCGACTCTGGACAAGATTCGCTCTCATAGTCTTCACTCGAAGACATAGGTTTTTGGTTTAGGCATCACTTCAGTCATTCTGACTGGTTCTCTTGGACCCCACTTAACAGTACGGTGGTTCCTATGACTCAACACAAAAGAAAAAGAACTACGAAGGATCTAAGTCTTCGAGCTCCATAGGCTTCATATCGTGTCTTCTCTTGTCATAGTCTTCAATGTGAATATCTTCATATACCACCTTTGACTTCAATGTCTTCATAAAGTTTTAGGGGTCATCTCTGGTAGTAAAACCGAATCAATGAGGGACTTCTACCTGTGTTATCCTGTAATTCTCACAAACACATTAGTCCCTCAACTAGGTTTGTCGTCAATACTCCAAAACCAACTAGGGGTGGCACTAGATGCACTTACAATCTCCCCCTTTTTGGTGATTGATGACAAACTAGTTGAAGTTTTCAACGGGGAATATAATCTGTGAAATTGTAAAGGATAAGGAATTGTCTTCATAAATTGCAAGGGCTCCCCCTGAAGATGTGCATATTAGTTAATTTGCTTTTGGAATGCAAATGCACATGGCAGGTTGTACTTGTGGAGATCCACTTCAGCTTATGATGACAATCCACTATGCAGGTGAAAGTATATGAAGGTAATGACATGCATAATGGAAAATGGACGTCTGCAGAATGAGCTAAGTGCAGAATTTATCGCCGCACGTGCGGAATTTATCTTCGCAAAACAAGGTGGCAAATAAGTAGCAGACGACCATCTAGTTTAAGTGTTACAACTCATAAGAACCAAATGTAGCAAAAAACGAGAGTTGTAAGCACGAAGCAAAATATAAGGCACCCGCCCATATGAACCCGTTTGAAGACTATCAATCTCATATGCTTCTCCCCGTTTTGTCAGTAATGACCAAAAAGGTTTGAAGACATAGAGCCTCTACTCGTTCCCATGAGAAGTAGGTGAAGTAGCAGGATTGTTGGTGTTGTTTGGCGGTGCAGAAGAGCTTGGAGGTGCTGAAGGATATGGCGGTGAAGTAGCATCGTCTTCTTCCTCAATAATTCTGGCAGTCCCTGTGGCAGCAGAGGAAGAGAACTCAGAGTCTTCAAGGGATGGAGTTCCTAGCAGCACAGCCCTTCGAGGAGGTGTGGAGTCAAACTTGAATCTCTCAGTGAAGCCATCCTCTTGAAGATCAGCTTCAGAAAGCATCATCGTTAGCCCTTTCCATGTGCGGCGACAGGTTTCATGGGCAACGAACGCATTCTTGGTGGCAAGATTTCGAGTGTGATTAACATCCACCAAGAGGCTTTTCATCTGACGCTTCAGCCAGTCATGATGCCTATCCTGTTTCTGATGTAGAGCCACAAGAAGCTCTCGGTCATTGAGAACACGAGTGCGCTTCTTGGGTCTTGGAGCAGTGGCACTGTCAGTGGCTTTAGTGGAAGCAGGGTGTGGTGCACGTGTAGTGCCAGCCAAAGGATACACCCGAGAAACTGCTTCAACACCTTCAGCGTTCTGTGTAAAACTCTGATGTTCGGCATTCTGAAGACTTAGAGGTTGCTTGGCAGGCTCAGAATAGATGGCTTCAGTAGACATGTCCATGTCAGGCAAGAAGATCCGATGGTTGCGGGCTGAGGGCTGATAAGATATGGCGGAGTGTAGCTTGATCAGCCGCATGACCCAAGGAGCGTAGAACTTCAAACCAAACAGATCAATGCCTGATGCAGCAAGTTGGCGTATGAAGAAGTCCTGTGCATTGAAGCATTTTCCATGAAGTATATAGAAGACCAAAGTCTTCATTGCACCCTGAAGCTTTGCATTTGGAGAGTGCCCTTTGATAGGCCAGAGAGTTCGCCTGATGATGTGATAGATGGTTCTGGGCAGGTACTCAAGGTCTTCAATGAAGAACTCTGTGGGATACGCAGCATCTTGGGGCAATGGCTTCATCATGCTGAGCATTTGATTCATATTAGGTTCTAGCCGCTGAAAGATGCTCTCAATAGCTTCAGCATGCAGCTGACAGCCTTGCTCGAAGAGATCGCCAGGAGTGGGCAAGCCAGTGAGCTCAATGATGTCAAATGCATTGGCTTCGTGATGAACGTTGCCAGTCATCCACTCCAGGACCCAAGTCTTCGGATCTCTGTTGTACCCTTTGATGTGCAGTGTGGCATAGAATTGTAGCAGCAGCTCTTCATTCCAATGCTCTTCATCTGTAACAAACTGTAGCAGACCCACTTGCTTGAAGCAATCCAATGCTTCTTTTAGACAGGGCAGACCAGCTATAGCTTCAACGTCAAGGCGCTTGTGTGGGAAGATGCGACCTTGGTTGTAAAGAATGCAAGAGTAATAGCTTCGCTGAGGATAGCTCCAGAACCGATCAGATGATATCCGTTCCCTTGAGTAGGGGTTCCTGGAGCTATTGAAGAACGTGTTGTCTGCCCTGAAGCCATTGATGTTGAAGGAGCCAGGTGCTGATGCAGGACCTGGAAACCTTGGCAGTCTTGGGATTGGCTTCTGGACCTGAGGCCTGTGCTCAACATGATAGTTGAATTGGGGACCGGCAGCAGACTCAGGAACAGAAGTGGCGGGATCAGTGGCTTCACTGTCTTCTGAAGCTTTTGCTGGGGAGGGCTCCACATTAGCTTCGTTGTTGGTTGTGGCAGCCTCAATATTTTCATCCTTCACTTGACTAGCTGGAGGGTCGGTCACAGGCACGTTCTCCTGGAGAACTGCTTCTTGGTGGAGCAGGGGAGTGGGATCTTGTGGTACTTCTTCTTCTGCGGCTGATGCAGCCGGAATGTCTTCAGTATAGACTTGAGGCTTTGGACCTTTGCGAAGCCTGCGGAACGCAGACGACGCCTGTGGAGTTGGAGTGGGCTGGGCCTCATAGTCTTCTTCCTCTTGTGGGCGATCCGCCCATGAAGCATCCTGTGCAATTGGCGTCAGTGGACGACCAATGCTGATGAGTTCGCTGTTTTCAAACTGAGGAAGGACTGCATCATCTTCTACATTGTCATGATGACCAATGTCTTCAGCAGCGATGGGATCAGCTGCTGGAATGTCTTCAGCTTCAGGAGCCTCTGTGGAAGCAGGCTCATGAACTGTCAGTTGACGTTCTGCGTCAGGATGAACCATAGAAATTGGTTCAACTATCAAGGGCTCTGTGAGAGCAGCCCGAGCTTTCTTGGTCTTTCGCTTTTTCTTGGAGGGGGCAGTAGGAGAGTCTTCAGAGTGTTTCCTCTTCCTGGCTGCAGCCTCAGCAGTTCTTGTCTTCTTGAGCTCTGAAGCTGTTGACCGGCTCTTTGGCTTCGAGCCAGTCATTCTTGTTGGGAAGACAATCGGAACTGCTTCTTGCCTTGGTGCATCAGATTCAGCCGTAGCAGGCTTCTTCTTCTTCTTTGCGGCCATCCTGGGGTCGATGCCAGGACGCCCAAGTGCTTTGCACTTCTCAGCCTCATTATAGGCTTGCACACATCTGTCAGCCAGAGTCTTCATGCGCTCACGCGAACCCTGAGCTTCTGCACGCTTCTTCACAAAGGCTTCCTTGAGCTCGTGCATCATTGTCTTGAAGTTCTTCACTTCTTGTACGCTGAGCTTGGCCATATGCTTCTTGAACTGAGCCTTTTCATAGTCAATCTTCTGCTTCAGTCCAACAATGCGCTGGGCAATAGAAGTTCTGAAGCAATGGCGCCTTGGAAGGCGACACTGAGGCCAATAGGTAGCTGCAGATCTTCAAAGCTGATGTTTGGCGTGTCAAACCACTCGTCAATGAAGTTGTGGATGATGGTGACATCAAAGAGAGGCAGATCATTGAAGATTTCTGCTTCTTCTTTGCTCTTGATGAGTTGCTCAAGAGCGTCATCTACAAGATCTTCATCACTTGACAGATCAATGTCGTCATTGCGCAGGATGGCAGCAGCTGTTAGCTCTTTGCCAGTGTGAGACAGGGGTATCTTGGCCTTCTGGGTCTTGGAGACGCGTGATAAATCTTCAGACTGCACACTGTCTTCAGGAGGTGCAGTTGCCAATTGCTTCGCCCTTGAGATTTTTGGTGAAGGGGCTGGCTTTGAAGCTTTTGGCTTCTTCAACTGCTTTGGCTTTGGCACAGCAGGCGCGTCATCAGACTCAGTGTCAGCTGCAGGCTCATTTACTGCAGCTCCTTGAACCAAGATGTAGGTGATGAGGCCTTCAAGGTTGGCGAAAGGACCGATGACATTGGGTTCTGCTTCTTGTGTGCCATCTGCCCTTGGTGCTGAGGGACCAGGGTTGAAGTCTAACCCAAATTTCTTCTTGTTCTGCTTCGCTGAGTTTTGGGCAAACTGGAAGTTGCGCTTGAACAGATTGTCGTCACGACACCAGAGTAGTGATGACGGATGTGCATCATCAGGCTGTGGCCCACGAACCATGCATGGATAGAAGCTTTGGGCAATAGCTTCATCTCTGGACCTGGGTAGAAGATTCTTGTATAAGATGTCTCCCCACGGTCTTTTGATGGCACTTTTCTCAGCATACTCTTGGGTTGTGAAGCGGTATTTGAACCATTGTTCTGCCCAATAGCGTCGAATCCATTGGATTCGGGTCTTGCACTGACTATAATCCTCTTCAGGATCTGTCTTATACATTTCTGCGAGTTCATCAGGCAGATCTCTGGATGTTCCGTCACGACGTTGTCTACCCCCCTTCCTTGCTGCTTTCTCTGAAGCCATAAACTTTAACTTGAAAGGCTTCAAGACGTTCAACGGCTTCAAAGGCTTTCTCTTGCTGGACCAACAGGAACTGGCTTCAGGAGAATTTATGTGATGCTATAAGAATTCTGCAAATGAATGCAGACTATGAGAACCAAAGGATTCTCCCACGGACATGTACCTGTGACAGCATTAAGGTGCGAGGGAAGGGGAAGAGGTCATATGCATTCTCAGAAGATTTTGAAGATAAATCAGTTTAGAAGACATTGACCTCATCGTGCGAAGACATTCACTCATAGATAAGAAGTTGGTTCCAGATTTGTACAAATCCACAGATCAGTACAAGTGAGGAAACTAACTACTTTGCTAAGCACAAGTGAATATACTAGGCATGTTATGAGATGAAGTATGAGAGAGATCTAGCTTGTGTGAACAGAAACTGCTTGTGGTAGAAAGTGACAGATCAATAGGATCAATGGTGCTGTAAAAAGGGAGTTTTATTTACCACACTGAGAACTGCTAGACGGAGTGGGAGATGAGGCCGAGCAGTTCACTCTTCCGTGCCCTAACTTGGCGACGGAGGACACCTACGGCGACGGCGGAGAGGACGATGTCCGCGGTCGGTGTGAAGACGGCGTCGGAGAGGTTGCGGCAGCGAAGCGCTTCGTCGCCGGCGTCGTTGAGAGCTATCGGTGGCGCTAGGGTTCATGCGAGGGTGGAAGAAGAGATAATTACCGCTGTGAGTGTGTATTTATAGGCACAGGGGCAGCACTGTGCTATTACACAGGTGCCCCTGGCGATTCGCATCTGAAGAACACGTGGCCAGTATGCGGAATTTTGGGGTTTGTTCCACGTCCCACGCACGCCTGGATTGTCGGGTGGTCGTTCCTACTTCTCCAGATTTCATGTGGAGGAATGAGCATTGAAAACAGACTTAATGGTTGTCTCTGTATCTTCTGCTGACAAGGACGCAGAGAAGACATTCGACAGTTTCAATAGAATGCATATGACTTGGAGAGATAGAGTTTGAGATAGAAAGCATAGAGAAGTTGGGGTCCGATCACATTCACTTAGTTTAAAAGATTCAACACGAAGACGTAGCTATAAGTGAATGCTGTAGAGGACAGAACACTAGCATATATATATATAATCAACATAGTGAAGATAATCATGAAAATATGTTGAGTTCGAAGCCAAACCAAATGTGAAGACATTGCAAGGTAATGCCATGAGTGAAACACTTCAAAATAGAATGTTTGGTGGTGGCGTTACCCACCGTATAGGAAGTATTAGACCCAGACACGGCGCACAATTATCGTGGCGCTCCGAAGTCAAATTCCACATTAATGTATTCACACTTAGAATGTATGTCTTCATTGATTGAAGATATACTTTACTTCGTGTGTTGCACATCTAAGTCATCAATATGCATAAGGGTTAGGATGTGTGCCTGATCACAGGACATTTGAGGATTCCGGGATATTTAGCTCACACCGTAACTTGCAAAACCTCTTCTCATCCAAGGGCTTGGTGAAGATATCTGCCAATTGCTCTTCAGTGTTGATGTGTATGATATCAATGTCTTCCTTCACAACATGATCTCTGAGAAAGTGATGACGAATTTCAATGTGCTTTGTCTTCGAGTGCTGAACTGGGTTGTTAGCAATCTTGATGGCGCTTTCGTTGTCGTAGTAGAGTGGCACTTGCTTCAGATGAATGCCATAGTCCTTGAGTGTTTGCTTCATCCACAGAAGCTGAGTGCAGCAAGATCCGGCAGCAATGTATTCAGATTCAGCAGTCGAGAGAGATACACAGTTCTGCTTCTTTGAAGACCAACATACAAGTGATCGTCCCAGAAAGTGACATGTGCCTGATGTAGACTTGCGATCAACTTTGTCACCAGCATAATCAGCATCCGAGAATCCAACCAGATCAAACTCTGAGCCCTTTGGATACCATAATCCTAGAGTTGGGGTGTGAGCCAAATATCGAAGAATTCGCTTCACAGCTAAGTGATGCGACTCCTTTGGTGCCGCTTGAAATCGAGCACACATGCAAACACTAAGCATAATATCTGGCCTAGATGCACATAGATAAAGTAAAGAACCAATCATGGAGCGGTATACCTTTTGATCGAACTCTTTACCATTGTCGTCAGGACCCAGATGATGTTTGGCTGGCATTGGTGTTGTGAAGCCTTTGCAGTCTTGCATACCGAACTTCTTCAGGCAATCTTTGAGATACTTCTCTTGAGATATGAAGATGCCATTGCGTTGTTGTTGTATTTGAATACCAAGGAAGAACTTCAGCTCCCCCATCATGGACATCTGATATTGCTCTTGCATCATATATCCAAACTCTTCACTTTACTTCTGATTGGTGCAGCCGAAGATAATGTCATCCACATATATTTGGCACACAAACAGTTCACCATCATATGTCTTCGTGAAAAGAGTGGGATCTAGGGAACCAGGTATGAAGCCTTTGCTCTTCAGGAAGTATTTGAGTGTGTCATACCAGGCCCTAGGGGCTTGTTTGAGGCCATACAGTGCCTTGTTGAGCTTGTATACCATGTCAGGATGTTTTGGATTTTCAAAGCCAGGCGGTTGTGCAACATACACTTCTTCTTCAATCTTGCCATTGAGAAAGGCACTCTTCACATCCATTTGATATAGAAGTATGTTATGATGATTTGCATAGGCCAGCAGTATGCGTATGGCTTCAAGTCTAGCCACAAGAGCAAATATTTCATCGAAGTCAATGCCTTCCACTTGAGTATATCCTTGAGCAACGAGACGAGCTTTGTTTCTGACAACTTGACCATGCTCATCTTGCTTGTTGCGGTATATCCATTTGGTGCCTATTATATTGTGCTTCCGTGGATCAGGACGCTTAACCAGTTCCCATACATTATTCAGCTCAAACTGTTGAAGCTCTTCTTGCATAGCTTGAATCCATTCAGGTTCCATGAAGGCTTCTTCAACTTTCTTGGGTTCTGATATTGAGACGAATGCGAAGTGCCCACAGAAATTTGCTAGCTGAGTTGTCCTTGAACGAGTGAGTGGACCAGGTGCATTGATGCTATCAATTATTCTTTCAATCTGCACTTCATTGGCAACGCGAGGATGTACAGGGTGAAGACTTTGCTCTTGCTGTTCATTGTCGTTGTTGGAAGGAATGTCTTCAGGCTGAGCATTGTCTTCATGTTGATCAGGTGCTGAAATGATAAGTTCTTCTTCAGGATGAGCTTCAGAAGGTATAATTTCTCCAGTTCCCATTAGCTTGATTGATTCACTGGATGGAACTTCATTTAGCACACTTGGAAGCTGCTCTCTTTGTGAACCGTTGGTCTCATCGAACCGCACATCCACTGTTTCAACCACTTTGTAATGAAAGAGATTGAAGACTCTGTAGGAGTGCGAATCCTTTCCATATCCAAGCATAAAACCCTCATGTGCTTTTGGTGCAAATTTTGAGGTGTGATGTGGGTCCTTGATCCAGCACCTTGCGCCAAATACTCTGAAGTAACTGACATTTGGCTTCTTGCCAGTAAGGAGCTCATAAGATGTCTTGTTCAGTAGCTTGTGAAGATAAACACGATTGATTGTATGGCATGCAGTATCAATGGCTTCGGGCCAGAATTTTCTTGGGGTTTTGTATTCATCTAGCATCGTTCTGGCCATCCCAATTAGTGTTCTGTTCTTGCGTTCGACGACGCCATTCTGCTGTGGCGTGTACAGGGCTGAGAATTCATGTGTGATGCCCAAGGTATCAAGATATGTATCAAGGCTAGTGTTCTTGAATTCAGTGCCATTGTCACTTCTGATGTGTTTTATCTTGGCGCCAAAATTGTTCATAGCTCGCTTGGCGAAGCGTCTGAAGACATCCTGCACTTCAGTCTTGTAAAGGATTATGTGTACCCAAGTATATCTAGAATAATCATCAACAATAACGAAGCCATAGAGGCAAGCAGTAGTAGTTAGAGTTGAGTAATGAGTGGGACCGAAAAGATCCATGTGAAGCAGTTCGAAGGGTTGAGTAGTAGTCATGATTGTCTTTGAGGGATGTTTGGCCCTCGTCATCTTCCCTGCTTCACAGGCACCGCATAAGTGGTCTTTCTTGAACTTGATGCCCTTGATGCCTATGACATGCTTCTTCTTCGCAAGAGTGTGGAGGTTCCTCATGCCAGCATGTCCAAGCCTTCGATGCCAGAGCCAGCATTCTGAAGCCTTTGCTAGAAGACATACTGCAAGTTGTGGCCCTGCTGAGAAATCTACCACGTACAAATCATCTTTTCGATACCCTTCAAACACTAGAGACTTGTCAGATTCCATTAGTACAAGGCAACGATATTTTCCAAACATTACGATCATGTTCAAATCACAAAGCATTGAGACAGACATTAAGTTGAAGCCAAGGGATTCAACAAGCATGACTTTATCCATGTGTTGATCCCTTGAGATTGCAACTCTACCTAGACCCAATACCTTACTTTTACCAGTGTCAGCAAGTGATGTGGCTCTTGTCGGATGGACGTAAGGTTGAGTCCATAAGAAGACTTCTTTTGCCAGTCATGTGATTTGTACACCCACTGTCAATAATCCATTCTGAAGACGCTGGTGTCGTACCCTATAGTGCAGTTAGGGGGATAGGCTTCACCAAGAGCATTGTGAAGCAAAAACATTTGACGAACCAGTGGGTTATGAAAGCTTAGATCCAGGTTAGGACTAATAGGGAGAGTAGCAAGCGATTCAGGTACGAAGTACATAGTAAGACCATTTGGGCATTTGATCTTGCGCCCTACAAGATGTTTAAGGTCCCCAGCAATAGCGTCAGACGATTTTGGTTTTCTGCTGGAGACCTTTCCCTGCAAAAGAGAGTTAAGCCTTCTTAACCACCCACATCTTCAAGGGTGGCTTAGAAGCAATAAGTCTAAGTGCAGCATCTGAGAATTTTGGCTTTGAAGCCTTAGCAAACAGTCTTGCAGGCGGACAATAGTACTCATAAGAATAAGCAGAATAGTTCTTGGTCCTATGAACATGGCGGTTTGATGAACCGCTCTCATATTCATATGCCTGAGTATGATTTTCCTGCAAAACGTTTGCGTTAGTGCAACTCAGGTGAGTCCTCTGTCTGTATGAAGCCTTTGGACCGTATGAAGCCTTTGGTCTGAGGTTTGTCTTCTTCACGTGAGGTGTCATGATGACATTCACAGAAAGACTCTCCATACTTCTTTTCGGAACCCAGATCTTCTTCATAGGCGGTCCATTCCTGCAGTTAGTACCAATGTACCTGGCAAACACTTCACCATTCTGATTCTTAAACAGTATATAGTTTGCATCAAAGGATTCATCAATGATAATGGGGTTAGCACAAGTGAAGGCAGATAGATTGGATGGATCTGCTGAAGGTTCCTTTGCAGCAACCCACATGGTTTTGGGGTACTGCTCGGGTTTCTAGTAAGAGCCATCTGCATTCATTTTCCTTACGAACCCTACACCCTCTTTCCTAGGGTTTCGGTTCAGAATCTGCTTTTTCAGGACATCACATAGCGTCTGATGCCCTTTAAGACTTTTGTACATCCCTGTTTCAAGCAATGTCTTCAACCTAGCATTCTCATCAGCAATAGCGGTGGTATCCTCAGCAGAGGGGTTAGTTACCGCATCAACAGTTGAAGATATTGCAACAGCAGTAGCAGTAGAACATTCAGCAACAGAAGTAGCATTATCACGCTCAATGCATTTAAGACATGGTGGTTCAAATCCTTCCTGAGCGGGACTGATCTGTTTGGCGCGAAGTGACTCGTTTTCCATTTGAAGATCTTCATGAACCGCTCTCAATTTCTCAAGATCTTGCTTCCTTTGAAGATAATCATAGGAAAGCTTTTCATGAGTTGTTGAGAGGGTTTCATGACGACTTTCAAGTTCCTGATACTTAACGTGAAGATTTTTTATGTCTTCAATTAAGGATTCAGATCGAGTCATTTCAGCACCCAACAGATCATCGCTTCTGTCTAACAGTTTTTGAATATGTTCCATAGCTTTTTGTTGTTCAGTTGCAATTTTAGCAAGTGTTTTGTAGCTAGGTTTTGAACCACAATCAGAGTCATCGTCACTAGATGTTTGATAGTGAGTAGTGCGTGTGTTTACCTTGGAACCGCGTGCCATGAAGCATTGCACTGAATTCAAGAACACTGGCCTCGACACTTATCTTGATACTTTGGGCATCACTCATGAGTTCTCAGCTCCGTACACGCTACAGCAGAATGGCGTCGTGGAACGCAAGAATACAACACTTATTGAGATGGCTCGGACGATGCTCGATGAATACAAGACTCCAAGAAAGTTCTGGCCTGAAGCCATTGATACTGCATGCCATATTATCAACCGTGTTTATCTTCACAAGCTTCTGAACAAAACATCCTATGAGATCCTCACTGGTAAGAAGCCAAATGTCAGCTACTTCAGAGTATTTGGTGCCAGGTGCTGGATCAAGCATTGCAACTAATGAGTTAGTTGCGGGATGCTGTATTACGGAACGAGTAAAGAGACTTGTCGGTAACGAGATTGAACTAGGTATTGAGATACCGATGATCGAATCTCGGGCAAGTAACATACCGATGACGAAGGGAACAACGTATGTTGTTATGCGGTTTGACCGATAAAGATCTTCGTAGAATATGTAAGAGCCAATATGAGCATCCAGGTTCCGCTATTGGTTATTGACCAGAGACGTGTCTCGGTCATGTCTACATAGTTCTCGAACCCGTAGGGTCCGCACGCTTAAAGTTCGATGACGGTTATATTATGAGTTTATGTGTTTTGATGTACCGAAGGTAGTTCGGAGTCCCGGATGTGATCACGGACATGACGAGGAGTCTCGAAATGGTCGAGACGTAAAGATCGATATATTGGACGACTATATTTGGATACCGGAATGGTTCCGAGTGAGATCGGGATAATATCGGAGCACCGGGAGGTTATCGGAACCCCCCGGGAGGTATATGGGCCTTAATGGGCTTTAGTGGAAAGGAGGGGAAAGGAGCAAGGGAGGGGGCGCCCCCCCCCCAAGCCCAATCCGAATTGGGAGGGGGGCAGCCCCCCCCCTCTTTCCTTCCTCCCTCCTTCCTCTTCCTTCCCTCTCCCTCTCCAAATAGGAAAAGGAGGAGTCCTACTCTCGGTGGGAGTAGGACTCCCCCCTTGGGCGTGCCTCCTCCCCTTGGCCAGCCCTCTCCTCCCCCCTTTATATACGGAGGAGAGGGGCACCCCATAGACACAACAATTGATCTCTTGGATCTTTTAGCCATGTGCGGTGCCCCTCTCCACCATAGTCCACCTCGATAATGTCATAGCGGTGCTTAGGCGAAGCCCTGCGACGGTAGAACATCAACATCGTCACCATGCCGTTGTGCTGACGGAACTCTCCCTCAAAGCTCGGCTGGATCAGAGTTCGAGGGACGTCATCGAGTTGAACGTGTGCAGAACTTGGAGGTGCCGTGCGTTCGGTACTTGATCGGTCGGATCGTGAAGACGTACGACTACATCAACCGCGTTGTGCTAACGCTTCCGCTTTCGGTATACGAGGGTACGTGGACACACTCTCCCCTCTCGTTGCTATGCATCACCATGATCATGCGTGTGCGTAGGAAAATTTTGAAATTACTACGTTCCCCAACAGGTTCCCCCTCTGGTCCATGGCCTCCATGGCGGCGAAGGGGTGAGAGCCCCTCCGAGATTGGATATGTCTCTCTGTTCTCCTCTATTTCACGTTCCTGTTTTCAGGCCGAAAACCATTTCTTATATTCCCGGAGATCCATAACTCCGATTGCGCTGAGATTTTAACACGATTTTTTCTGGATATAAGATTCCTTGCGCCCAAAGTATAGCTCCAACCGACGTATGAGGTGACACAACCCACCACCTCGCGCCTGGCCCTTGGGGCGTGCCTTGGTGTATCTTGGGGGTTGTGGAGCCCCATTTGCGTTGATTCCAAGTCCCAAATATCACATATATTCCAAAATAATTCTCCGTAAATTTTTATCGCGTTTGGACTTCGTTTGATATGGATATTCTGCGAAACAAAAAGTATGAAAAAAAATAGGAACTCGCACTGGGCACTGGATCAATAGGTTAGTCCAATAAATCATATAAATAGTTGCCAAAAGTATGTGAAAGTTGTATAATATTGGCATGAAACAATAAAAAATTATAGATACGATGGAGACATATCAGCATCCCCAAGCTTAATTCCTGCTCGTCCTCGAGTAGGTAAATGATAAAAAGATTAATTTTGATGTGCAATGCTACCTAGCATTATGTTGATCATATATCTAATCATGGCATGAATATTAAGACATAAGTGATTCAAAGCAATGGTATATAATTTGACATAAAGACATCAATACTCAGGCATCCCAACAAAAAATCGTGTCTTTCAAAATATCAACGCTAAAGAAAGCTATCCCTACAAAATCATTTAGTCTTGTCATGCTCTATCTTCTTAACACAAAGTATTTATCATGCACAACGCCGATGACAAGCCGAGCAATTGGTTCATACTTTTTAACGCGCTTCAGCCTTTTCAACCCTCAAACAATACATGAGTGCAAGCCATGGATATAGCACTGCGGGTGGAATATAGTATGATGATAGGGGTAAATATAGAGAAGACAAAGAAGTAAGAAAGTCTCACATCGACGCGGCTAACCAACGGGCTATGGAGATGCCCATCGATTGATATCAATGCGAGGAGTAGGGATTTCCATGCAACGAATGCACTAAGATCTATAAGTGTATGAAACCTCAAAATGAAAACTAAGTGGGTGTGCATCTAACTCTATAATGAAAAATTCCCACTAGTATATGAAAGTGACAACATAGGAGACTCTCTATATGAAAAACATGGTGCTACTTTGAAGCACAAGTGTGGAATTAGCATGCCCCTTCTCTCTTTGTCTTTTTTTCTTTTCTTTTCTTTTCTTTTCCCTTTTTTCTTTTTCTTTTTCTCTCTCTTTGTCCGGAGTCTCATCCCGACTTGTGGGGGTGAAAGTGCGTTATATCGACTAGAGGGGGGGTGAATAGGCGATTTTCATGAAAGTCTTCAGAACATGGGAGTTTTGAAGACAAACGATAAAATTAAACCTATTACCATGCAGCGGAAGGTAGGCTACACTAGGCAAACCATAGTCAAGTATTCAATGAAGTGAAAGCACAAAGACTAATAGCAGCTAGGTAGTAAGGATCGGGTAGGAAGATATTGTGAAGCCAAACAGAACACGCAGTCACTCAGTGAAGACAAATGATAGAGCAAACATACAATGACTTCACAAGGAGTAAACGTAAGTAAAGTGAAGTAAAGATGAAACCAGTGACTCGTTGAAGACAATGATTTGTTGGACCAGTTCCAGTTGCTGTGACAACTGTACGTCTGGTTGGAGCGGCTAGGTATTTAAACCTTAGGACACACAGTCCCGGACACCCAGTCCTGAACACGCAGCTCAGGACACCCAGTCCTCACCGTATTCTCCTTGAGCTAAGGTCACATAGACCTCGCTCAATCACTCTGGTAAGTCTTCAAGGTAGACTCCCAAACCTTCACAGACTTCGTTCACCGGCAATCCACAATGTCTCTTGGATCCTCAGAACGCGACGCCTAACCGGCTGGAGGATGCACAGTCCTCAAGTGTAATAAGTCTTCAGATCACACAGACAAGAAGACTTAAGTGATGCCCAATTCTCTCTGGCTCTGGTGGTTAGGGCTTTTTCCTCGCAGGGAATTCTCTCTCAAAGGATTCGAGGTGGGTTGCTCTCAAACGACAAAAGCCATACTCTCAATCTGAGCAGCCAACCGTTTATGGTTGTAGGGGGTGGGCTATTTATAGCCACTTGGCAACCCGACCTGATTTGTCCGAACTGACCCTGGGTCACTAAGGAACTGACACGTGTCCCAACGGTCAGATTTCAAACTCACACGGCAACTTTACTTGGGCTACAAGCAAAGCTGACTTGTCCGGCTCTGGACAAGATTCGCTCTCATAGTCTTCACTCGAAGACATAGGTTTTTGGTTTAGGCATCACTTCAGTCATTCTGACTGGTTCTCTTGGACCCCACTTAACAGTACGGTGGTTCCTATGACTCAACACAAAAGAAAAAGAACTACGAAGGATCTAAGTCTTCGAGCTCCATAGGCTTCATATCGTGTCTTCTCTTGTCATAGTCTTCAATGTGAACATCTTCATATACCACCTTTGACTTCAATGTCTTCATAAAGTTTTAGGGGTCATCTCTGGTAGTAAAACCGAATCAATGAGGGACTTCTACCTGTGTTATCCTGTAATTCTCACAAACACATTAGTCCCTTGTGACGCCCCCGATTCAATCGTACACTAATCATACACGCAAACATGTACGATCAAGATCAGGGACTCACAGGAAGATATCACAACACAACTCGACAAATAAAGTAAGTCATACAAGCATCATATTACAAGCCAGGGGCCTCGAGGGCTCGAATACAAGAGCTCGATCATAGACGAGTCAGCGGAAGCAACAATATCTGAGTACAGACATAAGTTAAACAAGTTTGCCTTAAGAAGGCTAGCACAAACTGGGACACGAATCGAAAGAGGCGCAGGCCTCCTGCCTGGGATCCTCCTAAACTACTCCTGGTCGTCGTCAGCGGGCATCACGTAGTAGTAGGCACCTCCGGTGTAGTAGGGGTCGTCGTCGACGGTGGCGTCTAGCTCCTGGGCTCCAACATCTGGTTGCGACAACCAGAATGAAAGGAAAGGGGGAAAAGGGGGAGAAAGCAACCGTGAGTACTCATCCAAAGTACTCGCAAGCAAGGAGCTACACTACATATGCATGGGTATCAAATGGAGTAAGGGTATCATATGTGGACTGAACTGCAGAATGCCGGAATAAGAGGGGGATAGCTAGTCCTATCGAAGACTACGCTTCTGGCCACCTCCATATTGCAGCATGCAGAAGAGAGCAAAAGGTAAGTTCACCAAGTTGCATCGCATAGCATAATCCTAACCGATGATCCTCCCCTCGTCGCCCTGTGAGAGAGCGACCACCGGTTGTATCTGGCACTTGGAAGGGTGTGTTTTATTAAGTATCCGGTTCTAGTTGTCATAAGGTCAAGGTACAACTCCAAATCGTCCTGTTACCGAAGATCACGGCTATTCGAATAGATTAACTTCCCTGCAGGGGTGCACCACATACCCCAACACGCTCGATCCCATTTGGCCGGACACACTTTTCTGGGTCATGCCCGGCCTCGGAAGATCAACACGTCGCAGCCCCACCTAGGCACAACAGAGAGGTCAGCACGCCGGTCTAAACCTAAGCGCACAGGGGTCTGGGCCCATCGCCCTTAGCACACCTGCACGTTGCGTGGGCGGCCGGAAGCAGACCTAGCCTAGTGGCGTTCCAGTCCAATCCAGCGCGCGCCGCTCCGTCGCTGACGTCAAGAAGGCTTCGGCTGATACCACGACGCCGGGATACCCATAACTACTCCCGCGTAGATGGTTAGTGCGTATAGACCAAATGGCCAAACTCAGATCAAATACCCAGATCTCGTTAAGCGTGTTAAGTATCCGCGAATGCCGACCAGGGCCAGGCCCACCTCTCTCCTAGGTGGTCGGAACCTGCCCTGTCGCTCCGCCACAAAGATCCACACAGAGGGCCGTTGGGACAAAGGTCCTTTCAGCCCCCAATCCGTGAATCACTCGCGGGTGCTCCACAAGCCGACCCGACTTTAGTCACCACATGTATCATGTATAAAGTATATAGTATATACCCGTGATCACCTCCCGAGTGATCACGGCCCGATAATATAGCATGGCAGACGGACAAGAATGTATGGCCACTGATGATAATCTAGCATCCTATACTAAGCATTAGGATTGCAGGTAAAGGTAACAACAGTAGTAGCAAGGACAGGCTATGCATCAGAATAGGATTAACGGAAAGCAGTAACATGCTACACTACTCTAATGCAAGTAGTAGAGAAAAGAGTAGGCGATATCTGGTGATCAAAGGGGGGGGCTTGCCTGGTTGCTCTGGCAAGAGAGAGGGGTCGTCAATAGCGTAGTCGGTCGGGGCCCCAGCAGCGACGTCGGTCTCGTGGTCTACCGGAGAGAAGAGGGGGAAGAAACAATAAATATTTAAGCAAACAGATGCATAGCGATGCATGACATGTCAAGTTACGGCGTTAGAGGTGCCCCAACGCGGTAGTAGGTGATACCGGTGAAGGGGGATAACATCCGGGAAAGTATCCCCGGTGTTTCGCGTTTTCGGACCGGTGAAATAGAGGGGGAAAGTTGCGTGTTTGCTATGCTAGGGATGCGTGGCGGATAAATGGGCTGCGTATCCGAATTCGTCTCGTCGTTCTGAGCAACTTTCATGTACAAAGTTTTTCCATCCGAGCTACGGATTAAAAGATATGATTTTCTAAAGATTTTATTAATTTCTGAGATTTAATTAATTATTTAATTAATTCGAAAATGATTTAATGACATCGGCATGATGTCATGCTGACATCAGCAGTCAACAGAGTTGACTTGGTCAACCTGACATGTGGGTCCAGGGGGGACCCACCTGTCATCCTCTAATTAGATTAATTAGGGTTTAGGTTAATCTAATTACAGTTTAATTAAACTTAACTAGTTAATTAAATTAATTAAACCGGATTAATTAACTTAATTAATTTCTCAATTAATTAATAATTAATTTTATTAAATCATTTTTATTTTTATTAATTATATTTATTCTATTTTAATTTTTTTTAATTAATTTTTTTTGGGGGGGGGCTGGGCCCGTTCGGTCAGTGGCCTAGGGCCATAGCGGGCGTGCGGTTACGGGCGCCCCGTGCGGGGTCGAGCCCGTCCGGGGGGGGGCGAGGCAACCAGGGCACGGCGGGGTGTCGCCGGCGAGCGGCGCGGCAGCGCGGTAGCAGGGGGCGGTCCGCGGGCGCGCGGCGCAGGGGAAGGCAGGGCGGCGAGGCCACGACGAGGCGGCGCCGGGGCCGGCCTAGCGCGAGCGCGGTCGGGCGAAGCCGGCGCGGCCAGGGCAGGAAGCGGGCGAGGGACGGCGAGCGGCTGTGGCGCGAGGCGAGGCGGGGCGATGGCGCGGCCGGTGGTGCCCGTGCACGTGGCCGAGGCGACCAGGGGGGGAAGGGCGCGGCGGCCGCGGCAGGGGAGCCGCACGGGGAAGCGGGGAGGGGCCGGGGGCGGGACGGCCCGGCGCGGGCGACGGTGGCGCCGGAGCACGTCGAGCGGCGACGGCCGAGGCGACCTAGGGGGAGAGGAGGGCGAAGGGGGGGAGCTCACGGGGGGGGGAGTAGGGCAATGGGGCAATGGGCTCGGGGGTGGTCGGGGAAGACCGGCGGGGAGGAGGACGAGGAGGCGTTCGGCAGCGGCGGGACGGCGCGCGTCCACGGCGTCCGGCGAGGAAGAGACGAGGAGGACGAGGCGACGGGCGGTGGCGGGGTGCGGTGATGAAGAGGACGGCAGCGGCGGCGGGGTGGCGCTGGGGAGGCGGTTAGGCGATGGAGATCCGTGGCGGCGGCGTCGCGAGGTGGGGGGAGCGGGCTCGTCCCCTCGATCCGATCTGGATCGGGGAGGAGGGGGGAGAGCGACTGGGGGAGGGGGCGAGTGGGGGCGGTCGTGGGGGTTAGGGTTTGGGTCGCGAGGGGATAAGGGGAAAGGTGGGGTGGCCGGCTGGGCCTTTGCCCAGTTGGGCCGGTGGTGGCCTGGCCGGCTGGGCCGTCTGGCCCAGTGGGGGGGGGTCCTTTTATATTTTTTTTGTTTGTTTTCTGTTTTTTGTATTATCTTTTCTTTATTTATTTTCTTTTCTGTTTTGATTCATTTTAAGTATTTAGGTCTTTTATAAAGGCATGGATCCCACACCATAAATTCCTAGGCATTTATTTGCACACCCCGAACATTTTTGCTTTAAATTTTGAAAAGTTTTTATCCCCTGGTTGATTTTGAATTTGAATTTGAATCAGTTTCGAACTAACACGAGATTAGGAACAGTAACCGAGGTGACGTGGCATCATTAGCAGAGGTTCACTGTAGCTTAATTATCCGGGCGTTACAAATCTCCTCCACTACAAGAAATCTCGTCCCGAGATTTTAGGAGATAGAAGGAAACAGTGCGGGGTATTCTTCACGCAGGCGGTCCTCGCGTTCCCAAGTGGCTTCGTCTTCAGAGTGATTCGACCACTGGACTTTGAGGAATTTGATCGCCTTCTGACGTGTGCGGCGTTCAGCTTGGTCAAGAATGCGGACCGGATGCTCTTTATAAGAGAGGTCCTGTTGCAATTCGAGCACTTCATGGTCCACTGCTCGGATTGGGTCCTTGAAGCAGCGTCGGAGTTGTGACACGTGGAACACATCGTGAACCTGAGAAAGGTTCGGCGGAAGCTCCAGTTGATATGCCACCTTTCCACGCCTTTCGAGAACAGTGAAGGGACCGATATAGCGGGGAGCTAACTTTCCTTTGATCCCGAAGCAGTGTGCACCCTTCATTGGTGTAACTCGAAGATAAGCCTTTTCGCCAGGTTGATAGACCATGTCTTGGTGATGACGGTCATAATGACTTTTCTGACGTGACTGAGCAGTCTTGAGATTCTCGCGAATAATGCGAACTTGTTCTTCGGCCTGTTGGATAATATCCGGACCGAAGAGTGGGCGTTCCCCAGTTTCTGACCAGTTCAGAGGGGTTCGACACTTTCGTCCATATAGCACTTCGAAGGGGGACATCTTCAGACTAGCTTGATAGCTATTATTATAAGAGAACTCGGCATATGGAAGAGATTCCTCCCATTTCTTGCCGAATGAGATTACACAAGCTCGAAGCATGTCTTCGAGAACTTGGTTGACACGTTCAACTTGCCCTTGCGACTGAGGATGGAACGCAGTACTGAACGACAGATGAGTCCCCATAGCTTCTTGGAAACTCGCCCAAAACCTTGAAGTGAATAAGCTGCCACGGTCTGAACTGATAACCAGTGGGATACCGTGAAGTGAAACAATTCTGGCCATGTAGAGAGTAGCAAGCTGACTAGCCGTGATTGTCTCTTTGACCGCCAGAAAATGGGCAACTTTGGAAAGCCGGTCAATGACGACAAGAATAGCATCATTACCTTTCTGCGATTTGGGAAATCCAGTGACGAAGTCCATTTCAACATGGTCCCATTTCCATTCAGGAATAGAGATAGGTTGCAGAGTTCCAGCAGGCCTTTGATGCTCTGCTTTGATTCGGCGACAAATGTCACACTCAGCAACATAACGAGCAATGTCCTGCTTCATATTAGACCACCAGAATCTTTGACGAATATCCTGATACATCTTTGTACTACCAGGATGGATGGACAGAGGCGTATCATGAGCTTCTTGCATAACCCTTTTAGTCTTATCCAGGTTTTTCTTCGAACATGGTACCACTAAGCGGCCTTTGAAATACAAGGCGCCATCGTCGGCGGTCGTGAAGAATGAGGGCTTTCCCCTTTTGAGGTCGCGCTTAATCTTGAGGACTTCATCGTCACATTTCTATATCCATTTGATGGTGTCCACAAGATCTGGTTTCGCAACCAGGGTATTGAGAGAACCCTTGGAAACAACATGGAGGTTCCGTTTGGGGAAATCTTCGGGAGGGGGAGCGAGTGATCCCGGAGGAACAATATGGAGGTTCAGCCTTCTAAATTCTTCGGTAAGCGAGGGCTGAACTTTGTGGACCTGGAGGTGGTTGCAGTAAGACTTGCGGCTTAGGGCATCAGCCATTACATTAGCCTTGCCGGGGGTATATGATATATCCACGTCAAAGTCTGCAACAGTCTCCATCCATCTTTGCTGACGTAGATTCAAATCTGGCTGAGTAAACAGATACTTCAGACTTTGATGGTCGGTGAAGATCTCGCAACGATTACCGAGAAGGTAATGTCGCCACTGCTTCAGTGCATGAATGACAGCAGCAAGCTCGAGGTCGTGAACCGGGTAGTTTTCTTCGTGAGGGCGCAATTGACGAGAGGCATAAGCAATCACTCTGCGCTCCTGCATTAGGACACAGCCTAATCCTTGGCGGGAAGCGTCGCAGTAAATGACGAAGTCCTTCTTAGTATCAGGTGGTGCAAGCACGGGGGCAGAAGTCAACTTGTCTTTGAGCGCCTGGAAACTTTCCTGACACTTGTCTGTCCAGTCGAACTTGACACCCTTATGCAACATATTAGTCAGAGGCCTGGCAATCTTGGAGAAGTTCTCGACGAATCGACAGCAATAGCTGGCGAGACCGAGAAAACTTCGGACTTGCTTCACATTCTTCGGAGGAGTCCAATCGAGAATAGCCTGAACTCGTTCAGGGTTGACGGCAATACCATCTTTGGAGATGACATGCCCAAGATAGGTTACTTCGGGAAGCCAGAATTCACACTTGGAATACTTAGCATACAGCTGATGTTCTCGAAGCTTCTCTAGCACAAGACGCAGATGTCCAGCATGTTCTTCCTCGTTCTTGGAAAATACAAGGATATCGTCCAGATAAACCACGACGAACTTGTCGAGGTAATCCATGAATATATAATTCATCAGACGAGAGAAGGTGGCGGGAGCATTCGTTAAGCCGAATGACATGACGGTGTACTCATATGACCCATACCGAGTCACGAAGGCGGTTTTGGGGATGTCCTCTTCACGAACACGGATCTGGTGGTAACCCAACCTCAAGTCGAGTTTGGAGAACACTGATGAACCAGCCAGTTGATCATAAAGATCATTGATCCGAGGAAGAGGGTATTTATTCTGAATGGTAGCTTGGTTTATAGGACGGTAGTCTTGGACCAATCGGTTTGTCCCATCCTTCTTCCTAACAAAGAGAGAAGGTGCTCCCCAAGGAGAGCAACTTGGGCGAATGAAACCTTTGACAAGAGATTTGTCGATTTCCTCCTTAAGCTCAAGGAGTTCATGCGGCGGCATCTTGTAGGGTCGTTTAGCTATAGGGGTAGTGCCGGGTTTCAAATCGATGATGAATTCGACAGCTCTAGCAGGGGGAATCCCTGGAAGTTCTTCTAGGAATACATCTTGGAATTCACGAACGACGGGAACGTTTTCAATGCCCTCGAGTGGTGCAGCGTTCAACGCATTCAAGGCATAAAGTCGTGCCTCGGCGTTCTGAACTAGATGAGCTTGATAAGCTATTATTTCATCAGAAGGGTGTAGCAAATGGACGACCTTAGTGGCGCAAACTATAGAAGCAGTATGCGCTTTTAACCAATTCATTCCCAGAATGAGATCAATGCTACAGGACTTCAGTACGATGGGAGAGACAAGGAACTCCAGTCCTTCGATTTCTACCGGGACGTCGTTGCAAATCATGGAGGTTCGACATTGGCCCGCAGGGGTGTGTACTAATAGTGAAGCATCCATGTTCTCACATTTAATGTCGTGCAAGCATGCAAAACCTTCTGACATGAATGAATGCGATGCACCTGTATCAAATAAAACGGATGCTGGTACTGAATTTACGAGGAGGGTACCCATCACAGTAGCAGGCTGGTCTTGAGCTTCGCTCAGATCAACGTGGTTGGCATGAACACGACCATAAGACTTGGCATTGTTGCTGCGGGGCTGGTTGCTTCCACGGCCAGTTGCTGGAAGGGCCAGTTGATTCGGGTTCTGGTTGCATTCCCTAGCACGATGCCCTGGTTTTCCACACCTGAAGCACAATCCATTATTGGGAGTAGGAACAGGAGCTTGGGGTGGTGGAGCTGGAAGCCTTGGCTGCCTAGTCGGAGGAGTAGGCAGACGAGGTGCAGCATAGGTCTGCCTTGGGGTAGGTGCATCCGGCTGGTACAAGCTATTGGGAATACATATCTTGCGCTTCTGCGAGGACGGGCCCGAAGATGAGCCCGTGTCACGGTTGCGCCTGTGAGAGCTCTGGTATTCTTGCAGACCAGTTTCGACATTGATGGCTTTGTTCACCAGAGTGGCGAAATCAGCAAAATCATGCACTAGAAGTGCGAGTTTGATGTCAGCTTGAAGGCCATCCCGGAACTTCTCCTGTCTGCGTGCATCAGTTGCAATGTCCTCTTCAGCATAGCGGGACAAGTCCAGAAACTCCCGCTGATAAGCTTCCACAGTTTTGTTGCCTTGGGTGAGGTTGCAGAACTCACGCTTCTTCCGGTCCATAACTCCCTGAGGAATGAAGCGAGCACGGAAGGCAGCTTGGAAGTCTGGCCAGGTGATGATTGTTCCAGCTGGCAGTGTACGCCTGTGGCTGTCCCACCATTGAGCTGCGGGTCCCTTCAGGAAGAAGGAAGCAAAGGTGACATAGCTGGCAGGGGCTACATCAGCAGACTCCATCTCATAGGTGATGTCACGGAGCCAGTCATCAGCATCCAGAGGCTGAGTTGAGCTGCGGTACACTGTTGGGTTCAGGCGCATGAAATCCTGCAGAGTTACTGGGGTTGGCTGCTGGTTCATATTGGGGCGAGGAAACTGAGCCATCATATTCTCCATGAACTGGCGATTCATCTCAAGCTGTTGGATCATACCAGCCATGTACTCAGGCGGTGGTGGGGCGTTGCCACCACGACCACGACCACCTGGTCTAACCATCCTGCTAATATTTAACAGGGGTAGTTCAGCATTGAGGAATTGTAAAAACAAGAATCATTCATGATGAAACATGCACAACGAAAGCAGCACGATAGATACCACATAGTAGTCGGCATATCTTACAAAAGAGATCATGCATAGAGTTCGTTACACAGTGTTCAGTACACAGACTAAGACATCATAGGCGGCACACAGGCTCGCGGCGAATGCATCTAACACTAATAAGCAAGTCTACGTCAGTCCCATGCGGTACTGCGGAGGTAGGTGTAGCCCGACAGCTGGTAGTGACGCGAAGGGAAGACCTCCACGCGAGTAGCCTGGGGTCCGCGGATACTCTGGTGCGGAACCCGATGCGCAGGTGGCAGGAGAGGGCCCAATGCAGGAGAGTAGCCTCCCACATCTGGCCAGCCGACGCCCTGGGGCATCACGGTCCGGGCAGGGTAGATCGCAGAACGCGACAAATCACCAGAGTGGACGGAGGGGTGTAACAGCGTCAGAGCACGATACAGGTGCTGACGGGTGGTGTACAACTCGTGGCGAAGAGCTCGGTTAGCTCGATCCAGCCCATCAGCATGCAGAACCAGGTTCTGATGGTAGAAGGGCTCTCGGGTGACAGTGGAGTAGGCAGCAGTGTAGTAACCCTCCGCACCAACATCGGATGCGATAGCAATGTGTCTGAAGGGGGAGGTGTCCAACTCCTGATACTCTCCACGGAGACGTGTTAGAGCAGCATAAGCAGCATCGTGGACCGCCACATCGATAGTCACTCCAACACCATGAGCAGTGTGCAGCACGGTAGTGGAGTCATACTCTCGAGAGTAGAGGTGGACGATGGCACGGTACTGCTCCTGGTTGAAGTCCTGATACTCCTCATAGACGGTGTACTCAGGGTGCCAGCGATAACCCAGATAGGTCATCATCTCAGCCAACACAGCAGGTGATCCTGAGGCACCAATGGTCGTCGTGTGGCGCACGACCTGCCTCGTGGGTTCCATCTGAAAACAAAGTTGTTTTCACAGGAGTCAAATGACAATGTGGATAATGTTCAAGTACTACTCTAAAGAATAATTAGGGCTTATCCAACTTTGGGGTGAATGTCGTAACGGGATCCTAGTGTCAGAGTTAGTAAATTCGTTTAACCCGAGTAGAAGGGAGTTCAGAGTCCCAGAGTAAAAGGTCGAGGAGTAAAAGATCCTAGCACCACCCGATGGCGACGTGGGCCCGTAAGGCACACGGCCAAGTTAGTAAAAGATTTTGCAATGTCTAGACTCGACTTCGGCCAAGGAGTGTGGAAGGGGGGTTCCTACAGGCAGTCGGCTCTGATACCAACCTGTGACGCCCCCGATTCAATCGTACACTAATCATACACGCAAACGTGTACGATCAAGATCAGGGACTCACAGGAAGATATCACAACACAACTCTACAAATAAAGTAAGTCATACAAGCATCATATTACAAGCCAGGGGCCTCGAGGGCTCGAATACAAGAGCTCGATCATAGACGAGTCAGCGGAAGCAACAATATCTGAGTACAGACATAAGTTAAACAAGTTTGCCTTAAGAAGGCTAGCACAAACTGGGACACAAATCGAAAGAGGCGCAGGCCTCCTGCCTGGGATCCTCCTAAACTACTCCTGGTCGTCGTCAGCGGGCATCACGTAGTAGTAGGCACCTCCGGTGTAGTAGGGGTCGTCGTCGACGGTGGCGTCTAGCTCCTAGGCTCCAACATCTGGTTGCGACAACCAGAATGAAAGGAAAGGGGGAAAAGGGGGAGAAAGCAACCGTGAGTACTCATCCAAAGTACTCGCAAGCAAGGAGCTACACTACATATGCATGGGTATCAAATGGAGTAAGGGTATCATATGTGGACTGAACTGCAGAATGCCGGAATAAGAGGGGGATAGCTAGTCCTATCGAAGACTACGCTTCTGGCCACCTCCATATTGCAGCATGCAGAAGAGAGCAAAAGGTAAGTTCACCAAGTTGCATCGCATAGCATAATCCTAACCGATGATCCTCCCCTCGTCGCCCTGTGAGAGAGCGACCACCGGTTGTATCTGGCACTTGGAAGGGTGTGTTTTATTAAGTATCCGGTTCTAGTTGTCATAAGGTCAAGGTACAACTCCAAATCGTCCTGTTACCGAAGATCACGGCTATTCGAATAGATTAACTTCCCTGCAGGGGTGCACCACATACCCCAACACGCTCGATCCCATTTGGCCGGACACACTTTTCTGGGTCATGCCCGGCCTCGGAAGATCAACACGTCGCAGCCCCACCTAGGCACAACAGAGAGGTCAGCACGCCGGTCTAAACCTAAGCGCACAGGGGTCTGGGCCCATCGCCCTTAGCACACCTGCACGTTGCGTGGGCGGCCGGAAGCAGACCTAGCCTAGTGGCGTTCCAGTCCAATCCAGCGCGCGCCGCTCCGTCGCTGACGTCAAGAAGGCTTCGGCTGATACCACGACGCCGGGATACCCATAACTACTCCCGCGTAGATGGTTAGTGCGTATAGACCAAATGGCCAAACTCAGATCAAATACCCAGATCTCGTTAAGCGTGTTAAGTATCCGCGAATGCCGACCAGGGCCAGGCCCACCTCTCTCCTAGGTGGTCGGAACCTGCCCTGTCGCTCCGCCACAAAGATCCACACAGAGGGCCGTTGGGACAAAGGTCCTTTCAGCCCCCAATCCGTGAATCACTCGCGGGTGCTCCACAAGCCGACCCGACTTTAGTCACCACATGTGTCATGTATAAAGTATATAGTATATACCCGTGATCACCTCCCGAGTGATCACGGCCCGATAATATAGCATGGCAGACGGACAAGAATGTATGGCCACTGATGATAATCTAGCATCCTATACTAAGCATTAGGATTGCAGGTAAAGGTAACAACAGTAGTAGCAAGGACAGGCTATGCATCAGAATAGGATTAACGGAAAGCAGTAACATGCTACACTACTCTAATGCAAGTAGTAGAGAAAAGAGTAGGAGATATCTGGTGATCAAAGGGGGGGGGCTTGCCTGGTTGCTCTGGCAAGAGAGAGGGGTCGTCAATAGCGTAGTCGGTCGGGGCCCCAGCAGCGACGTCGGTCTCGTGGTCTACCGGAGAGAAGAGGGGGAAGAAACAATAAATATTTAAGCAAACAGATGCATAGCGATGCATGACATGTCAAGTTACGGCGTTAGAGGTGCCCCAACGCGGTAGTAGGTGATACCGGTGAAGGGGGATAACATCCGGGAAAGTATCCCCGGTGTTTCGCGTTTTCGGACCGGTGAAATAGAGGGGGAAAGTTGCGTGTTTGCTATGCTAGGGATGCGTGGCGGATAAATGGGCTGCGTATCCGAATTCGTCTCGTCGTTCTGAGCAACTTTCATGTACAAAGTTTTTCCATCCGAGCTACGGATTAAAAGATATGATTTTCTAAAGATTTTATTAATTTCTGAGATTTAATTAATTATTTAATTAATTCGAAAATGATTTAATGACATCGGCATGATGTCATGCTGACATCAGCAGTCAACAGAGTTGACTTGGTCAACCTGACATGTGGGTCCAGGGGGGACCCACCTGTCATCCTCTAATTAGATTAATTAGGGTTTAGGTTAATCTAATTACAGTTTAATTAAACTTAACTAGTTAATTAAATTAATTAAACCGGATTAATTAACTTAATTAATTTCTCAATTAATTAATAATTAATTTTATTAAATCATTTTTATTTTTATTAATTATATTTATTCTATTTTAATTTTTTTTAATTAATTTTTTTTGGGGGGGGGGCTGGGCCCGTTCGGTCAGTGGCCTAGGGCCATAGCGGGCGTGCGGTTACGGGCGCCCCGTGCGGGGTCGAGCCCGTCCGGGGGGGGCGAGGCAACCAGGGCACGGCGGGGTGTCGCCGGCGAGCGGCGCGGCAGCGCGGTAGCAGGGGGCGGTCCGCGGGCGCGCGGCGCAGGGGAAGGCAGGGCGGCGAGGCCACGACGAGGCGGCGCCGGGGCCGGCCTAGCGCGAGCGCGGTCGGGTGAAGCCGGCGCGGCCAGGGCAGGAAGCGGGTGAGGGACGGCGAGCGGCTGTGGCGCGAGGCGAGGCGGGGCGATGGCGCGGCCGGTGGTGCCCGTGCACGTGGCCGAGGCGACCAGGGGGGGAAGGGCGCGGCGGCCGCGGCAGGGGAGCCGCACGGGGAAGCGGGGAGGGGCCGGGGGCGGGACGGCCCGGCGCGGGCGACGGTGGCGCCGGAGCGCGTCGAGCGGCGACGGCCGAGGCGACCTAGGGGGAGAGGAGGGCGAAGGGGGGGAGCTCAGGGGGGGGAGTAGGGCAACGGGGCAATGGGCTCGGGGGTGGTCGGGGAAGACCGGCGGGGAGGAGGACGAGGAGGCGTTCGGCAGCGGCGGGACGGCGCGCGTCCACGGCGTCCGGCGAGGAAGAGACGAGGAGGACGAGGCGACGGGCGGTGGCGGGGTGCGGTGATGAAGAGGACGGCAGCGGCGGCGGGGTGGCGCTGGGGAGGCGGTTAGGCGACGGAGATCCGTGGCGGCGGCGTCGCGAGGTGGGGGGAGCGGGCTCGTCCCCTCGATCCGATCTGGATCGGGGAGGAGGGGGGGAGAGCGACTGGGGGAGGGGGCGAGTGGGGGCGGTCGTGGGGGTTAGGGTTTGGGTCGCGAGGGGATAAGGGGAAAGGGGGGGTGGCCGGCTGGGCCTTTGCCCAGTTGGGCCGGTGGTGGCCTGGCCGGCTGGGCCGTCTGGCCCAGTGGGGGGGGGTCCTTTTATATTTTTTTTTGTTTGTTTTCTGTTTTTTATTATCTTTTCTTTATTTATTTTCTTTTCTGTTTTGATTCATTTTAAGTATTTAGGTCTTTTATAAAGGCATGGATCCCACACCATAAATTCCTAGGCATTTATTTGCACACCCCGAACATTTTTGCTTTAAATTTTGAAAAGTTTTTATCCCCTGATTGATTTTGAATTTGAATTTGAATAAGTTTCGAACTAACACGAGATTAGGAACAGTAACCGAGGTGACGTGGCATCATTAGCAGAGGTTCACTGTAGCTTAATTATCCGGGCGTTACATCCCTCAACTAGGTTTGTCGTCAATACTCCAAAACCAACTAGGGGTGGCACTAGATGCACTTACAGGGGGAATCATAGTATCCATCATCCTTTCCTCACCGGGTCAATGCTCTAATAATGAATAATGACGATCATCACACTTCTATTTACTTATAACTCAAAAGAAATAAAAACTACAACTCGATACCTAGAACAAAGTATGACTCTATATGAATGCCTATGGCAGTGTACCAGGATGTGTAATTATCTAGCATAACAATGATATTAAAAAATAGACAAACCATGGAAATATCATGCTAGCTATCTTACGATCATGCAAAGCAATATGACAATGAATGCTCAAGTCATCAAAACGGAAGCGGTGGAAGTTGCATGGCAATATATCTTGGAATGGCTATGGAAGGGCCATAATAGGTAGGTATGGTGGTTGTTTTGAGGAAGATATAATAAGGCTTATGTGTGATAGAGTGTATCATATCACGGGGTTTGGATGCACCGGCGAAGTTTGCACCGACTCTCAATGTGAGAAAGGACAATGCACGGTACCATAGAGGCTAGCAAATTGCAGAAAGGTAAGAGTGCATATAATACATGGACTCAGGTTAGTCATAAATAACTCATATACTTATTGCAAAATTTTATTATCCCTCGAAGCAAAGTACTACTATGCATGCCCCTAGGGGAATGGATTGGTAGGAAAAGGCCATCGCTCGTCCCCGACCGTCACTCATAAGGAAGACAATCAAATAAATCATGCTCCAACTTCATAGCATAACGAGAGACTATACGTGCATGCTTCGGGAATCACAAACCTTAACACCAATATTCTTACTAACCACAACCATTTACTAGTACCTCCCACATATTCCATCTCTATATCGCAAAACTATTGCAAGGAATCAAGCATATCATATTCAGTGATCCACAAGTTTTATGTAGGATTTTATGACTAACCATGCAAATGACCAATTCTTGTTGACTCTCTAAATAGATATAAGTGAAGCATGAGAGTTTAATTATTTCTACAAAATACCACGCTCTAATAAATATAAGTGAAGCAAAAGAGCATGCTACAAATAACGGTTTTCTGTGTGAGGAGAAACAGGCAATCCAAACTTCAAATGATGTAAGTGAAGCACATGAAGCATTCTATAAAGCCATACTCAAAAGATATAACTGAGGTGCAATGAGACTTCTATAAATAAACCATGGACTATCTCATACCAGCATGGTGCATAAAACAAAAATGAAAACTAAACACAAAAGACGCTCCAAGATTTACACATATCACATGAACGAAACCAAAAGAAAAACATACTGATACTTGCTGATGAAAGATCGGATGCCTTCCGAGGCATCCCCAAGCTTAGACGCTTGAGCCTCCTTGAATAGTTACTTGGGGTGCCTTGGGCATCCCCAAGCTTGAACTCTTGTCTCTCCTCCTTCTCCTCATATCGAGACCTCCTCGATCTTTGATCACTTTATCCACACAAAACTTAACAGAAAACTCGGTGAGATCCGTTAGTATAATAATGCAAATCACTACTCTAAGTACTATTGCAAACCCATTCATATTTTGTTTTTGCATTGTAGCTACTGTATTATAACTTCTCCATGGCTTATACCACCGATAGAATCGGTAGTTTCATCAAAACAAGCAAATCATTGCATCAAAAACAAAATATGTCTTAAACAGGATAGTCTGTAGCAATCTGAACATCTACCATACTTCTGTAATTCCAAAAATTCTGAAAAATTAGGACAAAATAAACAATTTTTATAGAAATACTGTATAAAAAGTTTCAGAAATTTTCAACTTTCCAGTAAAAAATGTCAAATTGCGCACTACAACCAAAGTTTCTGTTTTTGCACCACGCATACCAACAAGCAATCTAATCATCCTAAAGACAAATCTTGGCACATTACTTTTATAATACAGTGGATTTGTACAAGGGTATAATTATTTTTGTGAGAAACTTCCATGAAAAAAATACATTGTTTCCATGAGCATGAACACAAGTGTTCAAGGTCGACCCTCACTTCTCCAATGCATCACCTTTCAATCGCTTCTCTTTTTGAAAAAGTTTTTAGGTTCCCCTCTATATTTTTTGTTTTTAAACTTTATAAAAGCACTCAATAGAAAAAATGACTCTCTAAAACTTCCAACTTGTCTCCTTGGCAGCGCTTTCTTTAAAGCCATTAATCTAGGCATAAAGTGCTTAACTAATGGATCCACCCAGATCCCAAGGTATATCGAAGCCAATTTTAATTAACAGTGATTTATAATTTAGTAGTGAGCACAAAGCAACATATATCATGCAATGACGAAGTCTAACTCTCTTCCTATGCATCAGCATGTTATACAAGAACAATTTATGCACATCAAGTAAAGGCCAATGCATAGTATAAGCAATTTCTTGCAATTCTATCGTGTTGGAAACATAGAGAGGCGGGGATGTAGTTCCTATCTCATAATAATTGCAAGTAGGAGCAGCAAGCACATGCATATTATATTCATCAAAATCATCATGTGCAACGGTAAAAGGCAACCCATCAATATAATCCTTAATAAGTGCAAACTTCTCCGACATAGTGTAGTTTGGAGAATTCAAAAAGATAATAGGACTATCGTGTGTGGGTGCAATAGCAACAATTTCATTCTTAACATAAGGAACTATAGCAAGTTCATCTCCATAAGCATAATTCATATTGGCATCATGGCCACAAGCATAGCAAGCATCAATTTCATCAAAAAATGATAGTTCAAATGAATCAACGGGATCATAGCAATTATCATAGCATTCATCCTTCGGTAAGAATGAAGGGGCATTAAACAATGTATGAGTTGAAGAGTTACACTCATTAGAATGTGGGCATGGGTAGCTAATCTGCTCTTCCTCCTTTTGTTCTTCGCTATCCTCATCATCTTTTTCATCCAATGAGCTCACAGTTTCATCAATTTCTTATTCCATAGACTCCTACAAAATATTAGTCTCTTCTTGGATAGCGGGGACTTTCTTAATAAACTCATATAAGCATTAGAAGCATAGTTTTCATAACAATATTTAAGTATGGCAAAATTTTCAGATACGTAAAGAGTAGTATCATACTTTTGAATCAAAGAAGCAATTTCATAAGCGCCCTTAAAAGCAACAAATTCTCCAATTTGTTCAACGGCATAGTAATATAAACACCCTTAGCATAAGAAGATAGAATTCCATTATCTCTAAACTCACATTGATAAGGAAGGTGTTTCTTAGTCTTCAGAACAACAAGTAAAATCATGTATTTCACATATATTCCAAGCATAGCATTGCATAGTATTAATTTGATGCTGTAAAAGTTTCCCTTTTTGAGATAAACGGTGTCGCACAAAACAAGCATGCTCATCTAATGATTTTCCCTCAACTAATCTAGTTGGGTTTTCAGCACAAGCACAAATGGATCGAAGATGATCCAAGTAGAAAGCTTCAGTAGTATGATAGATTTTGGGTGGTTCTTCAATCATTGGTTTAGCAGGTACAACTAACTTTTTTGGTATTTTGCGTTTCCTACCCATAGCTAAAGATAGAAAACAAGAGCACAAAATAAAAACTACTTAGTGATAAAGCAAACAAGCACACACGAGAATATTCACCCCACGCTATTGCTCCCCCGCAACGGTGCCAGAAAAAGGTGTTGATAACCCACAAGTATAGGGGATTGTTTGTAGCCTTCTTCGATAAATAAGAGTGTCGAACCCAACGAGGAGCTAAAGGTAGAAAAAATATTCCCTCAAGTTCTATCGACTATGAATACAACTCTATGCACGCTTAACATTTGCTTTACCTAGAACAAGAATAAAACTAGAAGTACTTTGTAGGTGTGATGGGTTTGCAAGATAATAAAGAATGTGAAAATAAAAGTTAGGTGATATTTAGATAAAGAAACAATTAGGTTTAGTAAAATGAGTGTGGATTAGTGGTGGTAGGATTTGCAAAATTGTCCCTTAGCAATTGACTATGTTACTAGACCGGTAGCAAGTTCTTATGTGGGAGAGGCCACTTCTAGCATGTCATCCCTTACTTGGAATTCTATGCACTTATGATTGAAACTATTAGCAAGCATCCACAACTACTAATGTTCATTAAGGTAAAAACATCCAAAATAGCATTAAGATATATATTGGCCCCCCTTCAACCCCGTATGTATCAATTTCTATGTTTAGGCTGAAGCTGTTGTCACCCTTGCCCTCCAATGCATAGTCCTAGCTATCAACATACTATTAACCCTATGGTGTGATCCACACGCGTGCTCATACGATGAGCACCAAAGGATAGCAACATAACCACAAGCAAATTAAACCAACCAGAGCAATTCACCAATTACCGATAGGACAACAAAAGTCTACTCAAACATCATAGGATGGCAACATATCATTGGGTAATAGTATGAAGCATAAAGCACCATGTTCAAGTAGAGGGTACATCGGGTTGCGGGGGAGTGAACCGCTGAATATAGATGGGGGAAGGTGATGAAGATGTTGGTGAAGATGACAGAGTTGTTGGAGTAGATCACCGTCACACTATGATTGCCCCGGCGGCGTTCCGGCGCCACCGGGAGAGGGGGGGAAAGAGCCCCCCTCCTTCTGCTTCTTCTTCCTTGGCCTCCCCCCTAGATGGGAGGAGGGTTCCCCCTTTGGTCCATGGCCTCCATGGCGGTGGAGGAGCGAGATCCCCTACAACATTGGATCTGTCTCTCTGTTCTCCTCTGTTTCGCGTTCCTGTTTTCTGGCCGAAACCATTTCTTATATTCCCGGAGATCTGTAACTCCGATTGCGCTGAGATTTTAACACGATTTTTTTCCCGGATATAAGCTTCCTTGCGCCCGAAGTAGAGCTCCAACCGACGTATGAGGTGAACACAACCCACCACCGCGCGCCTTGCCCCTGGGGCGCGCCCTGGTGTATCTTTGGGGTTGTGGGCCTCGTTTTCATTGATTCCAAGTCCAAAAAATCACATATATTCCAAAATAATTCTTCGTAAATTTTTATCGTGTTTGGACTTCGTTTGATATGGATATTCTGCGAAACAAAAAACATGCAAAAAAAACAGAAACTGACACTGGGCACTAGATCAATAGGTTAGTTCAATAAATCATATAAATAGTTGCCAAAAGTATGTGAAAGTTGCATAATATTGGCATGAAACAATCAAAAATTATAGATACGACGGAGACGTATCAGTGCGCGAAATGTCGGGCACCATAGGACATCACCATAATAACATATCAACGATATAGCATGTCACATTCAACCCATAGGGCAAAAAGAAACTACTTAGACATAATAGAAATGCAACACGTCACTGGATAATATTATATAGCATTAAACACCATGTTCGACTAGAGATTACAGTAGGCTAAGAGAGAGTACACCGTTGTACATGGAGGGAGAAAGATGTTGATGGCGGCGGCAAAGTTGATGGAGATGATCGTCATCACGATGGTTCCCCTAGCGGTGCTTCAGCACCACTAGGAGAGGGGGGAGAGAGGCCCCCTCCTCCTTCTTGCTTGGCCTTCCCACTAGATGGGGAAAGGGTTGCCCCTCTGGTCCTTGGCCTCCATAGCTTCTGGAGGGCATGAGCCCCTCCGAGATTGGACCTTTCCTTCTCTGTTTCTCTCTGTTTTCGGTCTTGTTTTCTAGCCGACCATCGTTTCTTTTTAACCAGAGATCCATAGCTCTGATCGGGCTAAAGTTTTGAGAGGATTTTTCCCACTAAATTTGCTACCTTGCGGCGAAAGAAGAGCTCCAACCGACTTAAGGAACCACCACACGACCTCCCGGCATGCCCTACCCCCCAGGGAGGGCCACCTGGCCGTGTGGATCCCTCGGGCATCATATTGTGTTGATTCCTTCGCCCAAAAATCACGTATATTCCAGGAAAAAAAATATTAAATCGTCATGGTATTTTGACTCTGCTAGATACCGATTTTCTATAAAACCTAAAATAATAGAAAACAGGAACTGGCACTGGGCACTAGATTAATACGTTAGTCCAGAAAAATAATATAAATTTATGCAAAAAATATGTAAAAATGATATGATAATAGCATGGAACAATCAGAAATTATAAATACGTTGGATGTATCAATGTGCCATAAACATTCAACTTGTTCTAGCCCACTGGCGATTTAGTCTACTAACCTGATGGTGTTCCAAAGGTCTGAGTCGTGTCCTTGTTCTGCTTCCTCTTGTGTCCAAACCCATTAACGTATGTGATCACCATCTTCCCTTGTCCAATCGCGCAAGAGGGAGTCAATGTAGCTGCATAGGAAAAGTTTGGAAGCTTCCGCTGGTGGCGGTTGCTTGTGGTGTGTGATCTTGTTTCTCACATGCCATATCCTCCAAAGCGTCATCGTCGAGGGGAGGCGCCCGTGTTCATCGTTGTTGGACATAAGTTGGACTGCCAATCCACCCCTTTATCGACCACCTCTTCGATAACCGGCTCCGATGTATAGAGAGGGCCTCACCGTTTGAAAGGGAACCATAGGCCGTTTGAAAGGGAACCATAGAAACGATGGAACCCACTATTTTTTAGTATTATTAGAATGAATTTGTTATTTCGCATAGAAATAACTGAACGGAGTGGAATAAAAAATCATAGCTAGAAAGGTTACTATAGCCAACGAATTTGTTGCAAGTTTTCAAGCAAGAACATGTACCTTCCAAGGAGCAGGGCACCCCCACACTGTCTTCTAGACGGCGTGGTTGACGTATGGTGCCTTGCTCATGGCGCACATAGTTGTGCGGGCTTGCTCGTCGAGAGCGAGACAGTAGGATGACCACACACTAGCGATGTCGCGCAGGTCAGGTGCCTAGGCAAGGGCGTCGTCAAGGCGTGGGGTGGAAGGGGGACACCTCGATCTTTAAGATCTTCATGATGTCCATGGCCATGAAGTGACATCCATGGCCATGAAGGGAGACACTTATTTTCGGATGAAGGGACTATGTTTGTAATCATTTGGTTAATGTATTGGCTGAGGCTACGTGAGTCACTTGAATGAAGGCACTCCACGCTAACTGTGTATTGACTTTGATGGAGAAGCCTCTCGTCTACGGTAAGCACAAGGGAACAAGATTCGATGGCAAAGTCAATGTGCGATTCAAACCTTATCTTTTCCTTTTCACTACAGTTTTGACGTCTGGTTTATCCTATGATTTAACCTTTTGATCACTCTAGGCAACACAGTACACCTTGGACGATGACTTATCTGCCTGCTTCATCGGCAACAGCCATGATAACGAGGATGTATTTATTTATTTTTTTGAAAGGAATGTTGTGTGGCTCTTTATTAAGCAGATGGGACTGTTACATCGCTAATTACAGTAGGCATTATAAAATTCGGAGGATCATCATCCCAGCAAAAGCTAGAGTTTGACAAAAGCATGCCTAGCTATAATGTGAGCCACCTTATTAGCATCCCTTGAGCAGTGTTTGAGAGAAACATGATCCAGCCGGTGCGTAATCGCAAAGCACTCAGCCATAATTGCCGTCTATGGGCTCGGAACTTCTGTCATACCTTTCCAGAGCTGGACAAGTTCCAGAGAATCAGATTCGACGGTAACCAGGGAGTAGCCCAACTGTTCAACAAGGACCAACCCTTTTAACAGAGCCATTGCCTCCGCTGAAGCTGGACTCAACACATTGGCAATTCCCTCACCCCCTCCAGCCACAGCTTCTCCCCTATCATTGCGGACAACAGCACCCATTGCACCCGAACCATTGTCAAAGAAGCCATGATAACGAGGATGTTTGTGACCTTTGAAGGATCTGTTTACCAAGTACAGGCACGGTCCGTCAGTGTTCTACTCACTGCAAGACTGTCGTACAAAACCGCCACTCTTCCATACAGTGGCTTCTACGTGCTAGATGAGCAGCTCAGATTAGTTTAGTTAGAAATTAGAACCTTATTTTGTACTCCCTCTGTACAAATATAAGATGTTCTAACTTTTTTGTGAATTAGATGCATATAGACATATTTTAAGTGTGTTTGTCCACTCGTGTATGTAGACTATATTGCAATATCCAAGACATCTTATATTTGTGAACAGAGGGAGAATCTTCTTAGTGGATTTTGTATAGCTAACTTGTGGTGTGAGGCGACAGCGGAACTGCTTAGGTAAGATCATTACGGAGAGGTAGAACCATGATTTTACGCTAGTGCAACTTTTTAACCTTGTGATGCCATTAAGAACAGTAGCGAACAACTGATCACTAAGATTCAGAATACCAAATACAATTGCAAATCAGCACGATGCCGCAAGATAAAACAGGCTTACATTGCCCAAATGTATATATAGTATAGTATGATATGCTTCACAAAAGGGAAATCATACAAACTACTAGCCTATAGTTGTAATACAAAGGAGCGACGCAGTGCAAAGGTCAGATACAATAATCTCCAGTAAGTGTTTTGTCTTGTCTTCCGATGTAAAAGTGTAGAAGATGCTAAAACAGGTGGCACGACGCCTCCTTCAGATACAGACGAGCTTTGCTTGCTACGGCTACAGCGGCACAACCTAGGAGTATTGTTCCACAATCACCTGCACACGTACTTTATTCAAATCCACATGTTTTCCAACCAAGTTGATCACAGTAACTCAATTAGTGGTTCAGTTGATGTAGAAAAATAGCAGATCATTGAGCCCATGGAAGTTGCATGCCATCAATCCTAGCTAATTTCCCATAGAGCACGCTTTTATTAAACAAATATTTATTATGAGCAAACTAGAGGACTAAAATTAATTGCTCGTTTTTTGCCGAATACGGAGAACCCGCTCAGATTAATTTCATAGAGAAATGTTGGTTCAGCGTTTAATCGCTGATGTTTGATCCCATCTTTCCTGAAACATGCACTTTTTACTTCCTAGAGATCATCAAAATATAGAAACTTGGAGAGTTCAGATTGAAGTTCCGGAAACAGTAAAACACCCAAATGGTGTGAGTACTTCTGTAAAAAAATGGCTTTTGAGCCCTACTATCGGTCCTACCTCACAAATAATATGAACAAGTCTTCATCTGTTATTGCTCCAAGCTCCATTCTTCTCTCCAAAGCAGTCAGGCCCCCGCCATCTTTAATTGTTGTTCTTGCACCCCTGTGAAAAAGGGAGCCCAATTAAAACAAAATTACTGAAACAAAATGGACTCAGAATTTATCATTTTCATGGTCTCCAAAGGCAAATGAGAGGATGTTGACAGGACATCATAGTAATAATAAGAAAAAACAAAATAGAATGTGTTCTGCATACTGCTTCCACAATTTGTACTAGTCTGTTGAAATTTATCATATGTGATCTGGAACAGACACCAATTAAAACCACACAAGCAAGTGAAACCACTATACACATCACTGTCGCCTGATCTACTGGAGGCAGAGCGCTATGGTGGCCACTATATTGGTGTGATTGACCATATTGTTGACTGAAGATGGCATATGAAGTCTTTCAACTAAAATGATAAAAACTTTCATGGTTGCTTTTTTACAGTGATCGGTGAACCTGGACACAGGATGATAGAAACTTCAATGATTCCAAGTATTCCCTCTGTAAACTAATACAAGACGTTTTAGATCACTATTTTAGTGATCTAAAATGTCTTATACTCCCTCCGTCCCAAAGTAAGTGTCCCAACTTTGTACTAAAGTTGAGACAGTTATTTTGGGACAAAGGGAGTACTAGTTTACGGAGGTAGTATCTTACAAGACACCAGTCACATTTGTTTTAAATATTTAGTTAAAATGATAAAATCTAGCAAACACGTTCTCAAAATCCCCAAAAGAAGTATCATATCTGCGTCTAAATTTCTCAATGCCTAGTTATTATGGTGAATGAAATGAAAAAGACAACCAATCTTTTTTGAGAGAGAAAAGTACGGTCTTCTTGTAAAGAAATCAGTGTACTTCAATGCTGAAACATTATGTATTCAAGTGGAAACATGGAGCTCTTGGCATGAGCAATCATTACATGTCCAAGCACTGAAAATATATTGGAATATAATTAACAGATGACTATACAGCAGGAATGCAACCTTACCTCTTCAGTAGATGCTTGGTAAGAGCATCATTACTCTTTTGGACACAATGGTGCAATGGTGTCCGTCCATGGAAATCCCGCTTATTAATATCCGCGCCCATAAGTAGCAGAAGCTCCACTAGTACAGGATGACCATGTTGACATGCCAAGTGCAATAAGGAGCAGCCTTGCAGACAACCTTCCGGTCTCCCGGAATCCTCTATTTTCTCACAAGAGGCTGGATCAAATAATTTCCTGTCTGTTACTGGTAGAACATGATTAACGTCGTTGTTCAACTCATCGTATGTCATGTTAGGGCTTGCATCAGCCAACACAAGAATGCGATACACTGCTCTCACATCATTTGTCCTTATAGCTTCCAGTACACCAATGGTAATTTGATTGGCGTCTTTGGCAATAAGAAGTTTGTCCACGTACTGCACAGATCATTTATGAGAAAGAATTATGGAATAACGTACAGAAGTTGATCGGTAGAATAGTGAAAACTGCTGGAGGAACAGCAGTATAGTCAATATCATAATTCATACATGAAGCTAAATATTATTAATCCCCAAAAGTCCAAAGTATCTGCAGGGAAATGACAGCATTACTTCATTGGATACAGACTCAACATGAAAGCTTGAAGTTTCTAGTCAGCCATTACATTAATTGTGATGTAATTTGTCGATTTCAACTCAAATATTATAGTCAAACAGCCATTTTGTGGATACTAATTCCAGAAATCTTATGCTAGCACATCAGGCTGCCAGGCTCCTCTAACAATATATTGGATGATTGGCTCACTAAAGCCCAGAAGTTTTACAAACTAAAATAACCGACACTACAGCAGAATAACCACTAGTACAATGTTCATAAACACAGAAAGATTGCCTTTTGGAAACTTCAATCAGCAAATGCCCGACTCGCCATATATTAGCTACTGAGTGTTAGAGTTATATTTATGGTGGCCTTTGGCCTTTTGCATTCTGGCCTTTGGCCTCCTGATAATACCAAGTTGCATATTTCCCTAACATGGTATTAGAGCTCTAGGTATTTTTTCGCACGCGCAACTCGTGCTTCTGATCCATCTCACGCTCGCTGTTGCTCTCGGCGTCGCTCATCCTTCCCTGTGATCCGTCTCGATCCAGTTGCCACTCCCGATCTGCCCCGATTCCTTCTGATCTTGGCTGCTGGACTACTCCCTTCGATCGGCTGCTCCTCTCCCGTGAAGACTTGCTGCGGCCGCGTCAGGATTTGGCCGTCCGTCCTGCAGATCTTCGCCCAACCGCCAGATTCCGTGCGCCAGCCGCCGGATCCCTGTTTCCCTGCTGACCCACGCGCGCTCCTCTGTGCCGCCCACCCCGTTGCACCGGCCGCCGTGCTGATCTGCCGCTGCTAACTCCGCCGTTGGCGGCCCAACTTCCCGATCTCCTCAACCTGCAGCTGCCCTTCCGGCCGTGCCCGATCTCTGCCCGCTGCCTTGTTCGCTGGCCGCGCCCGACCTCTGCCCTGCTCCGCCCGCTGCATCGTGCGAGTGGACGTGCGGCCTCTGCCCTGCTCTGCCTGCTGCATCGTGCGCGTGATCGTGCGTTCTTTTTTGAGCCTGCTTGTGCTGCTCTGTTCGGCTGGGCTCAGTTCACGTGGGCTGAGCTGCTTGGTCTAATTGCCTTCTCCCACAAAATAAAAAAATATGTCGTTGCCATCCGGTGTTCCCTATGTTGATCCCGTCTCGCACACGCGCCGTCTCCCGGTCCTTGGTGCTCGTCCACATGTGACGTTGTCCCCTCCGGCTTTTTCAGCAAGGTGTGGTGGGCTCTCTACGTCGACTCCTCCCATGGCTTCCGCGCGCGGCGGTGACCGCTCTACATCGACTCCTCCCGCGGCTTCCGCGCGTGGCGGTGACCACTCTATGTTGACTCTTCCAGCGGCTTCCACGCGCGGGGGTGATCGCTCTACGCGGACACCTCCCGCGGCTTCCGCGCACGGCGGTGACCGCTCTACACCGACTCCTCCCGCGGATTCCACACGCAGCGGTGATCGCTCTATGTCGACTCCCCCAGTGGCTTCCACATGTGGCTCTATGTCGACTTGCTACTCTCGGTCGACTCTACACGCCACTTCCACGGGTGGTGGCGACTGCTCACCATCAGCAGGTGTTTCTACCTCGACCTCCTCTGTTGTGTCCTTATCTGCGCGTGAGATTGCGCAGCTGCGACGCCTGCTTGCTGCTTGGGATTCTTCACCGACAGGTTCTGCAGTTCCCGTGACCAACTCTTCTGGCATTGAGAAACCACCTTCTACTTATTCATGTTCTTACGGCTGATGGCACTCCCCTCCCTGTAGCTAGTCGATGCACTCTTAGCACTTCTTCATTTCATGTTCCCTCTGTCGCTCATGTTCCTCGACTTACCATGCAGCTCATATCTAGAGGTCAGATTGTTGACTCTAGTTGTAGGGTCACTCTCGACTTTGATCCGTGTTCTGTACAGGATCGTCGCACAGGCGCTCTGCTTGGTGCTGGCCCTCAACGCCCTGATGGTCTCTGGGAGCTTGATTGGCTTCGTCTTCCCTCCCCTCCACTGCCACCGGCGCCAGTGTCGCAGCCCCTGTTGCTGCATCTACTAGTTCTTTTCAACAGTGGCATCATCGTCTTGGCCATCTGTGTGGTTCTCGTCTCTCGTCTTTGGTTCATCGCGGTGTTCTGGGGTCTGTCTCCGGTAACGCTTTGTTGGATTGTCTAGGTTGTAGGCTTGGTAAGCAGATTCAGCTACCCTATCCTCACAGTGAGTCGGTGTCCAAGCGCCCTTTTGATCTCATTAACTCCGATGTTTGGGGTCCGGCTCCCTTCGCTTCGAAAGGGGGTCATCGCTACTATATTATCTTTATAAATGATTTTTCTTGGTACACTTGGATTTATTTCATGTCATCTCGTAGTGAGGTCTTATCTATATACAAAAAATTTGCTGCCATGGTTCATACACAGCTTTTCGCTCCTATTCATGTTTTTCGCGCAGATTCAGCTCGTGAGTATATCTCCCATGCACTGCGAGATTTCCTTGCTGAGCAGGGTACTCTTACTCAGTTCTCTTTCCCTGGTGCTCATACTCAAAATGGTGTGGCTGAGCGCAAGCATCGTCACCTTCTTGAGACGGTGCGTGCAATGATGATCGCCGCCTCTTCCGCCTCACTTCTGGGCTGAGGCTATTACCACTTCCACCTATCTCATCCATATTCAGCCATCTGCTGCTCTACATGGTGGTATTCCTCTCGAGCGTCTTTCTGGTCGTTCTCCTGATTATTCGGCGCTTCATTTGTTTGGTTGGGTTTGCTATGCTTTGCTTGCCCCTCATGAACGCACCAAACTGACCGCTCGGTCTATTGAGTGTGTCTTTCTTGGATATAGTGATGAGCATAAGGGCTATCGGTGTTGGGATCCTATCGGTCGTCGAATGCTTATTTCCTGGGATGTGGCCTTTGATGAGTCTCGTCCATGGTTTTTGAGTCGCTGTATAGTCGCCGACTAATCGCCAAGTCGTTTTCCAAAAATCAGGACGACTCGCGACTATACAGCGACTTTCGTCGACTATACGCCGAGCCGCAGGGCTCGCGGCAACTCGCCAAGTCGCGACTCAAAAACCTTGGTCTCGTCCCTTCTACCCGCGTCCATCCTCTCCTACCTTTTCCACGGAGGACATCTCTTTTCTTACTCCTCGCCCATTATTCCTACTCCTCGTCCCGCTGTTGCAGATCGGACGCCATCCTCTTCTATGGGTTCTTCTTCGCCCTCCTCGCATGACTCTCCACCTTCATCATCGACACCTTTCACTTCTCCACCTTCATCACTGATACCTTCCACTTCTCCACCTTCATCACTGATACATTCCCCGTCTCCACCTCCAGTGGTTCCACCTCTTCCCTCCTTTCCTTTTCATTATACTCGTCGTCCACGTGTTGTGGGTGAGTCTATTTCTGGTGCGTCTTCCTCCTCTCAGTCGACTTATGGTCTTCGCTCTTGGCCTTGTCCCCCCCCCCCTAACCGATATTCTCCTTCTCACTATGGTCTTTCGACCGTCCTTGAGCCGACTTCTTATCGAGATGTTGTCGTTCATCCTGAATGGCAGCTTGCGATGGCAGAGGAGATTGCCGCCCTTGAGCGCACTGGCACGTGGGATCTGGTTTCTCTTCCTCCCCGTGTTCGTCCCATCACTTGTAAGTGGGTCTATAAGATTAAGACTCGCTCTGATGGTTCTCTTTAGCGTTATAAAGCTCATCTTGTGGCTCGTGGTTTTCAGCAGGAGCATGGTCGTGATTACGATTAGATTTTTGCTCCTGTGACCCATATGACCACTGTTCGCACACTTCTCGCCGTGGCCTCTCTTCGCCATTGGTCTGTCTCAGCTTGATGTGAAGAATGCCTTTCTAAATGGTGAGTTGCGTGAGGAAGTTTATATGCAACCACCACCTGGGTATTCAGTTCTTGATGGCATGGTTTGTCGTCTTCGTCGCTCTCTCTATGGCCTTAAGCAAGCCCCCCTGCTTGGTTTGAGCGCTTCGCCTCTGTGGTGACTGCCGCTGGTTTTTCGCCCAGTGTTCATGATCCAGCGTTGTTTGTCCACCCTTCTCCTCGTGGTAGGACTCTTCTTCTATATGTTGATGACATGATCATCACTGGTGATGACTCTGAGTACATTGCCTTTGTCAAGGCACGTCTTAGTGAGCAGTTTCGTATGTCGGATCTTGGTCCTTTTTGCTACTTTCTTGGGATTGAGGTTTCTTCTACCTCTGATGGCTTCTTTATTTCCCAAGAAAAGTATATCCAAGATCTTCTCACTCATGCGGCTCTTAGTGATGAGCGCACCGCTGATACTCCTATGGAGCTCAATGTTCACCTTCGTGCTTCTGATGGTGAGCCCTTGTCTGATCTGACACGTTATCGTCATCTTGTTGGGAGTCTTGTCTATCTCGCTGTCACTCGTCCGGATATCTCCTATCCTGCCCATAGAATAGTCAGTTTGTTTCTGCTCCCACTTTGGTTCACTATAGTCATCTTCTTTGTGTTCTACGATATCTTCGTGGCACGATCTCTCATCGTCTCTTCTTTCCCAGTTCTAGCTCGCTACAGCTCCAAGCCTATTCGGATGCTACATGGGCTAGTGATCCCTCGGATCGCCGTTCACTATCTGCTTACTATGTTTTTCTTGGTGGTTCTCTCATTGCCTGGAAGACAAAGAAACAGACTACAGTTTTCCGTTTGAGTGCAGAGGCTGAGTTGCGAGCTATGGCTTGACGGCAGAGGTGACTTGGTTACGATGGTCGCTTGAGGATTTTAGTGTTTCTGTTACTACACCTACTACCCTCTTGTCAGACAGTACAGGTGCTATCAGTATTGCGCAGGATCCTGTGAAGCATGAGCTTACCAAGCATTATTGGGGTTGATGCTTTCTTTGTGCGCGCTGTTGTTCAGGATCATTATTGCTCTTCAGTATGTGCCTTCCGAATTGCAGTTGGCGGACTTATTCACGAAGGCCCAGAATAGAGTGCAACATGGTTTTTACCTCTCCAAACTCAGTGTTGTGGATCCACCATGAGTTTGAGGGGGGGTGTTAAGAGTTATATTTATGGTGGCCTTTGGCCTTTTGCATTCTGGCCTTTGGCCTCCCACTTGTACATGTATATATGATGGCTTTAGCCTCCTGATAATACCAAGTTGCATATTTTCCTAACACTGAGAACGTGCTACTAGGCTTAGTCGCACAGACAGCACAGAAGAGCTTACCTTTGATTGTATGAACCTTTCCTTTATTGAGAATGCATCAGTAGGTTTAGGCTTTTCCATGAACAGGATAGCGCTATTTGACTCATCCATTCTGCATGGAATTAAATAATATTACACAATAAGTCACTGTCGAGAAATTAATTAGATAGGAGACAAGAGCAAAGTTTGCCCCGTATGTGGTAGTCCATTTGAAATCTCTAAAAAGACAAATATTTAGGAACGGAGGGAGTACTAAATACTCGTAGTGTCATTATGGAAGTTAATTGCGCTGCTACGGGAGTTAATTGCTCATGCATTGCTAAGAAGCTTATTTTTAAGGCCCCTCTTCAAGCCTCTTTACTTGCTTGGCTAGACTCCCTTCAATAAGTGTGGCCATTTTGGGATTGTAATCTAGTGTACATATGGGCTAATTGCTCATGTAACCCTGTTAATATGTCTCCCTTTATTTATAAAAAATATACATAGGAGTTACTCTACTGTTTTACTGTAGAAAACGTTTTATTTTTACTGCATGAATTGTTTAAACGGTTGTATCATCATAGTACCTAGTCTTTTGCAATTGAAAAATATATCAAAATATACATAAATGTTATCAACCATGATACATCTGTGTACTATATATAATGTATAATAATTGTGGCAATTAAGTTCTTGGCAACGTAAGGTAGTCTCTGAGGGTGAAGACCGCCACCAACTCCGATCTTTATAAGAGTATAAATATATGGTCAATGCGGTATCAAATTGAAAGATTATCTTCTGGCTACTTGGTAGAAGATAAGAATAATAAAGTCAATAAGACTAGACTCAAACCCACAGATGAGGACCCGAAGTAATATCATTGCCCTAGTAAATAAGTATTATTAGCATTAGCATTTACAAAGTAGAAAGCACCTTCGCTTCCACTATCCCCATCTTATCCCTCCTCCACACACACACCCAGATCTGGTTGGTGGCCACACCACGCCTGCTTCGCAAAGCACCAGCATCTCTGGAACTCTACCCCACTGTTGGCCTCGATCAACAAGAACACAACTGATCCCTCAAATCAATGGCTTTTCGCTCACCCAATGAGAGGGAGATGGCATATCAGAGTGTGTAGTGGAGTATTGACGGAGTATCAGCAAGTATCTTTTCTTTGCCAAAAGAAAACTATTCCTATAACTATGTTTTCGAAAAGAATTATTCCAATACTTCTCTATACATATCAGGGTGTATCAGTACTGGATACGTATCAGGAAGCTGACACTGCGACTCCCCAACATATCAGGGTAACCTAGCTAATTCATTGAGCACCCTGTCACATAATGAATTTCAGTACACACTGAAAATTGATTGGAAATTCAATCCTAAGTTCACTCTATAAATAAACGAATTCCAGACTTCCAGAGAGCTCAAATAATTGTAAACGGTACATGTATAAGTACAAACAATCTGTACAGGTACACATGATCCGTTTAGCCCAAATTTGTTAACAGTCATCTCCCATAGCTTATCGATGTTTAGAAGAGGGAGTAGCTAGGACGAGAAATGTTTAAAACTTGAGTAGAAGAACTAGTTAACACGATACGTATATTGCTTGAACATACCCTTGATCTTCTTTTGGAAGCAAAGCTTCCCAAATGGAATTATTGTAATCATTTCCAAGTGCACGAAACAAATCAATAATTACTGGCTCCCATATTTTCACATCCAATCTCAAGGATCGAACCTACATCAAATAAGAACATCAGCTGCACTGTTGAAATAGTGACCTTGATATGGTATAATGTCTAAATCAAAAGACTATTAAAACCCTATATATCACAAGCCCGCAAAATATCATATACAGCAAAGATTGGCGTATTCACATAGTTATGAACATCTTATACTCATTAACAAATACTCCCTCTGTTCCACATTACTTGAAGTTCTAGTTTTGTCCTAAGTCAAACTATATTAAGTTTGACCGAGTATACAGAAATATATGCTAATATCTACAATATATAATATACATGGTATGAAAACATATTCCTAAGTCGGAGTTGGACTAAGTGGTAAGTACAATTCATTATTACGTCAGTACCAGCAAAGGGAAATATAATAGCTACATGTATTACAACAAGGTATGTGAACCTTTTCTGGCAAAGACATGGCAGTTTCAGAATTCGAAATTGGACTGCAACTGCGGGAAGGTAATGTCGATTGAGAAGACAGATCAATCGAGGAAAAAAGGACAGATCTTCTGGTGAACCAAAAGAATCTAGATCCTTCAGTTCATAAAGATACTTTGACAGGATACCAAGTACTAACATTGCAGAAAAAGGCAGCCCATAGTTCGCATTGAGTTCTGTCAACCATCTTCAATAGTGATCGGCGGCAGTGGACAGTATTACGCTGCTATTTTACAGCTTTACGCTAGTGCTATCACTAAGTTAATAGCTCCAATCATTTCAAGTACAAAATCTTTCTGGGGATGACAGGGCCAACCCAATGTATACTGATCAAGTTGTAACGTAAATAAGGTGCCAAAAAAAGTAAATGTGCTAAAAATAAAGATTGGATATTGCACCTTTGAAATATGGACTCCAAGATTCCTGTGAGCCCCTGAGCACTCGATGCAAATAAGAATACCCAAGTTTAGAGATGCCCAATCAGGATCTGGAGAACGACATTCTGCACAACTGTCGTTTCCAGGGATATTCCTGAGATGGTTTATTGCATCACTGTGTGCTTCTGAACTTTTGCTCTCTTCAAGAGATGCAGCAGAATCAAGAGAACTTGCAGAACCATGACTTTCTGCTGCTAGATTCCCATATGGCGGCTGAAATAAGATGAAATCAGGATAAAATCAGTATAGTACTAACTTGAAGATAGCGAACTACATAAAACCACTACACTTGGGATAGCCTTCAAACATAACCACCACTTTTGGAACCAGGAGCCGATGCGATGCCAGCAATGCATGGGAACCCCACAGATGGCTAAAATGAGACCAGGAGTCGATGTGATGTCAGTCATGCACAGGAGCAAGGCTACAACTGTTGAATCACTAAACTGAAAGAGAGAGATTGTGTATGGGAATCGTCCTAATACACACCAGAGAAGGAGATCATGGTGTGGATGCCACGGTCAGAGTTTGGAACGAGAAGGCAAATTCCAACGATGGAGACAGGCTTCAAATTTGGCTGATGTCACTTCCTCTTGGTTTTGTGGTGGAGCTCCTGTGTTATGTGGAGTGGCTCAGCATGGCCGGAATGCCAGTGATGATGGCGCTCACTCAAGAGAGGGCAGAGGCTCAGAAGCGGGATGGAGAAGAGGCTGGGAAGAAGATGAGAGCTAACAAGTTGGCCCCACATCCACCTCAACATAGCGTTTTCGTAAGCTAAGCCACGTCAGCTCTTACATGCAGGCCCAGCATGCCGGATTTGCTCTCGAAACCACTGAACCCGATCATCAGTGTAAGTTTTCACTTCCTGCCCCAGAAGTAGTGCTTTTAGCAAATTTTCCCAAAAGTGGTGGTTATGTTTGAAGGCTGCCCCACATGTGGTGGTTTTATGTAATATATACTCACTTGAAGAGGAACTGTTTTTCGCATGTATGCAATTGCACTAAAATGGAGCCAATCTTAAGGCAGGTCAAGCACTAGTAAAATGATTATGAAAAGCAAATGCTGCAATAAGATATCTGAAGTTTGCTACCAAACAGTAAGCAGGTTTTTTAGATAGATTTTGATACAGCTAACCAAGTGTTTCTGTAGAATGCAACAAAAGAAAAGACCGGAGCAAACCTGATGCGAAAATGGTGAATTCAGCAGTGATGCAATAACTCCTGTTATTTTTTCGATCCAGTCCTTTTGGTCAGCCTCTGTCTCCGCCTGCCATCAACAAAGCGAAAATTGGATCTCAGGAAACATATGGCATCACTTCTCGAAAAATGAATATCATAAGTTCATAACAATGTGTTTTTCTTCTGACATCTCAAAACACTGTTTTTCTTCAAACCCTAAAATTTGTGCTATATACAGAACGCTCAACGTTTAAGGGGTAACAGTTACAATTACCTGTAAAGTGTATGCCTTCATGGGAGTGATTACTCTGAAGCAAAATCTTAAATCATTTTCTTCAGCATCCATCTTAATTGTTGAAGTTCTGAGATTAATTGTACGACATGAAAGAGAATCATCCCCCTGAGATGAAGCTTTTGGATTTAAGAATCTGAAGCGACTAAATACACCAGTCGGTTCAGCAGTTTGCTGTGATGCCACTCCTTGCTTCCAAAGAACAAAACAAGGTAAGTATACAATAAATAACAAATAACAGCTGCTTATGGTGAATTATATAACACATTTACGGCATAACTTCTCAAACGCCGCACTTAAACAATCTATCATATCCCCACTCTAATCACCAATTGCGCAGAAACTTTGTAGAGCACAAATTACACTGTAGTGACATAGCCCTTAGAAAATTAATCCACTTTTTTTTAGCCAAAAGACAGTGGGGAAGATCCCCGCTGTAACTCATTTTTAAAATTAATCCACTTGATGGGGAAAATGTGCATCAGTCTGATACCTTCCACACAGAGAATGATTAATCACCAACCTTCCACACAGAGAATGATTAATCACCAAACATAAACAATACTAGATCATATTCTAATTGAAAGAGGAAAATGGCACAGTAAGTAAGAGTCATAAAAACCATGATCAAGGATTAGATACTAGAAAACATAATGTTTATCACAAATATAGCTGATTTACAACGAAAAAATCAATTATAACTATGAATAAGACGAAACATATATTTCTACAAAACATAAGTTTACCAACTCACGCAAGCAAAAGGTGAGAGCTCAGGATACTTAGTGTGCCAAGTTTTAAATAGACAGCCATGATCAAATTGCTAACCATACCGATTGTTTATTTCCCTTGTTCCCGTAGTAGTACAGAGTCCCATGGCTGTCAAGAACAAAATACCTCCTCTTCCATTCTCCTCGTAGATTTTCAGAACGCTTAAAGAGATAACCTTGTTTAATTATTTCAACCTGGTAAAAGAAAAATATTCAGGAAAAGCAACAGACTCCAGAAAATAATTACGAATGGAAAATATAATGAACATGTAGCTGATTTAATTATAATAAGAGGATAAAAGAAGAGTAGAGTACTAGATTTTGAGCCAAACAGTCATTATGTGGGGAACAGGTGCCTAAACAAATCAAGCACCAGTAGAAAAAAAAAAGTTCATCGGCACTAGGCATGTGTATTATCTCTGGGCTAAATGTTCTCTCCAAACCATTATGTGGGGAAGCAATGCAGCATCCATATAATTTCTAGTATTTTAGCCTATTATTTATGATTCTTTACTCGACAATGGATAATTAACTACCTGGCCATTGGCAGTTGACTGCATTAAGGCTTCAATCTTTTTATAGGATTGAAGACCAACAACATGTATGCCATCACCACTCGTAGATGTGTTTACATTACTAGCCATTCTCAAGTTTGCTATTTCTTCTTGAGTTCTGAACTCTTGAATTCTCTTTGCAAGTTTATCTTGCTCATTCATAGCCATTTCTTTTGATTGCTGCGCATATGTTAGAACCTGCATTAAGACATTGCAGTTAGCAAATTCATCGATAAGTTATGGTCAACGCATTCCTGGTTATCATAATTATCAGTTAAAACCAATATGCCAAAGGAGTGATTATTAAACCTGGTGAATGAATGGTTCCATTTGGCTCAGTAGCTCGAATCCCTAGAACAAAGAAAAAAAAATCAAGGTCTCAACCAACAATACAACAAAGATCGCTTAAACTGTCGAGAGTATCCATGCCTGCTTAAAATATCTTAGATGGGCATCCATCACCGCGCTTATTGATTCCAAGAACTCGTACTTCTTCTTTGCTTCAATGTTTGCAAGGGCATGAACCTGAATTCCTTACATTGCAGGAGAATCATTGGCATGGTTACATAATATACATAACAATGCTATATGAAGAAAAAATGGTGATACATACTAAGTTAAAGCGGGATCTCTCGAAAGCTGACTTGCCATTGTGTAGATCCTGTAAAACGGGATTAGGAAGGTAGCGTGCACACTAAATTACATCCACTACGGAAAAGTTGTCACAGTTTACCTCCTCAAGTCCGGTCACTACTTCTGCTCTAGTCCCTTTCCGCACTGACACAAATTTTTCACGGGCCTGAGAAGCAAGATAGCAATAGGAAGAAATATTAAAAAATATATTCAAACCACATGGTATTCAGAAAAAGGTCAGATAATTCATTTATTCATGGTGCACCACAGGGCAACATGAAGAAATAAACAACAAAAATAGATAATGACATACTCCCTCCGATCTGAATTAATGGACGCATCCTCTATACAACATTGTATAGAGGTTGCGTCAATTAATTCGGATCGGAGGTATTAGTAGAAGTTAAGACATTACCTGATCATAGCTCATTGTAGCCCTATCCAAACGCTGTCGACAATCCTATATATTGGGCCAAATGTTAGCGCAATAGTAACAAACCAATGTGTTAAAATTCTCCACATCGAAATCAAGACAGTAGGCCAAGTGTAGTTAAGAGAACATCAATTATAAGTGTGGAATTAATTTTAAGACCATCTCAGTTTACTTAATTAAGTTTGAGCCCAACAAGCATAAAACTTGTTAAGACATGTGTGTGTGTGTGTGTGTGTGTGGGGGGGGGGGGGGGGGGGGGGTGGGGGGGGTCACCTTTGCATCATGCAGATCCTCGTTAATGAATTGCGTCAAACGTTCACTAAGCATATGCTCGACCTGTTTGAAGGGACAGACTGATTAGAATGTTATAGTCACTTGTAATGATATTTTACTAGGAAAAAAGAACAGAGCGCCATACATCATGACCAAATGAAATGTAACAACTTTCCAGGAATCCATACATAAAGATTTTGTGATACGCAAATGAAGACCTCGTTACATAACACATAAATATCCTCTTTCAACACATGATTCAGGTTCTGGATATATGCTGGTGCAGTCAAGCTAAGTAAATCAAAATGTTTTCCTTTCTTAACAGTTTTTTCCAGCTCAAAGACCACTTTGGCATTTCCTTCCAATCAGTTCTGTTCCTTGCAATATAAGGATGTACAAGCCTTCACAAATTGGGGTATGCATGGCTCATAATTGCATTTTTGTGGTTTTGCAAATTCCCACCTTTATGTTAAAAGTGTAACATTTGACCACCTCTACTTTCAATCTGCCCCACATGTAGTGAAACTTACCACTAATCCAATTTGTAGGTGGTAAAATATACTGAGTATGCTACAGTCTAAACATTGAAGCTACAGTTGTCAAATTGCCATGGTTCCAAACTGCAGGTTTGAATCTGAAAACAGAAGAAGGAAAGCACAGGTACTGCTGATGCAAATGCTATAAATTGAAATGGTACAGATCATGCCATTACTCGCAAGGGATAAATTCAAGGCGTGCAACCTCAAAACTCAAAGGACAGTCCCAGTTCTAGAAGCTCCCACACCAGGTGGGGTCTGGGGATGGATTATACGAGGCAAGCCTTACCCCTGCACAGTGCAATGCAGAGAGGCTGCGTCGAACCCAGGACCTCTTGGCACACTACTGCGCCAGGCCTGTCCTTCAAACTCAAAACTTAGCAATGTTCAAAAAGAAAACTCAAAACTTAGCAAGAAAGATATTATTTTCTACTAAATTATTCTCACAGGTGAAGTAAACTACCAAGAAAGGTTGAGGCCAATGGTACATGATAGGTAGTACCTGGGAACGAAGGAGCTCCTTGTACGTTCCAAGCTCCCTAAAAGCAGTAGTGAACTTGGACATTACAGGCCCTGCAACATAATAAGGAATTTGAAAGTTCAGGTTTCTCCCAAATTTAAACGGCTACATGGAATCATATTTTACTGAAGAAACTTGTATAATCTAGTTCCAGTAAGATGGCATGGTGCAAATCATGTCGACTGTTGCAAAGAACTGTGGTCTATTAAGTAAATGTGGGAACATGAAGAACCAAGATTTAACAAAAATTACGGGGCACAAGATATTCAAATGAGAAGGATAATGGCTTCAGTAAGTATAGATGAGGAACCAGGACAAAAGTAAGCAAAAGAAACATCAGAGATTTTTGTGAAATAACCTCCAATGGCAACGCTAACAGGGTCATCTCGACCAGCACCAAAAGCTTCTAGGGCGTCAGCAAATAATAGATCTCCTGCATATCCTTCATCAAGAGATCCCCTGAAACTAAGGATATTAGCCAAACTATAACAAGCTTGAACATCAACCATAAGGTTTATTATTGTTTTAGTCCATAAAATTACAAAAGTACATAGTTACATGCAATATAATAGTAAAAATGGTTAGAAGCAGTAAGGAAAGGAGCATGTAAAATTATCCTTCACAGGCATCCATAGAATATATGCTATAGACATCCAAATTAATATTGGACCATAACACAATAATACAGGACCAAATTAATAATTTGCTTTCATCTAAAAACGTTTACAACTAGCTTTAGCATTCCAGTGAGGTTGTATGCCTTACGGAGGATTCATATGTTATGGATGCAGGGACTGGTTTAAGAATTAAGTACAGATAGGATATTATAGGGTTAGAAAAGAGATGACTTCAATTAAAAATTTACAGATGCATATAAGCTTTCTTGGGAGATGGAGTTTGAGTCTTAAGGATCTAGTCAGCCATCATATATATAAAGGACTAGCGTATGACCTTTTGGGGCATGCAATGAAACAGTCTCGAAAGGTTACTTGCTAGCCCTTTATATATAAGAAGACTAATATGATCCATGAAACTCTAACTCTGTCTCTAATTTCCTAACAAAGCACCTCTCTATCTTTATATTCCTAACTGAATGTATCGCCTTCCTATTTTTATTTTCTTCTTTCCTAATATAATCCCTGCCTTGATTGTGTATGCCGGCCGTAGGGCCTTGATCCACGCACATAACATGGTTTGTTATGTGAACCTTGGTTAACATTAGGATTAATATCATGCAGAGGTGGCATGGCTTCAACATTGAACGAAATAACTCGTTTTGTGGTTCCTTTTACAGGGAGTAGTGATTTCAATAGTTTCTCTATTACACAACATAAATCAGCACCACATCTAATCTAAGGCCACAGAAACTAAATATTTACTTGCCTTCAAATAGACTTAGGTAGTGAAAAGAGTTAATGTATTACATGAAATAAATAATATATGAGAAACCCATATAGTACTATGTATCTATAGCATCCGCAACGATGTGCATGCTGCCAGGTTGCTTTACGTTTCCACAACAAATCTTTACAGCTAAGGAACAGGGGTTAGGAGAAAAATATACATGAATTTTTTGCATCCTTTATGAAGGTTTGAACACCGCTGTTTCAGTTCATCGGTAAGTTGTTCCAAAGAATTGACCTGTGGATCAATTGAAATAAGTCAGAAACAACTTAAATGCATGTATAAGTTCAATTACAGTTTAAACTGGAAAGAAAGGTCCGTTGGCCAAAAAAGAGAGAGAAGTTGAAGGGAAATTTCATGCTCCATCTTGTGAAATTATTGAGACCAGTGTCCAAACAGTCATGTGTCAAGATCACTACTATTTCAGCGAAATGATCATTATGCCCGAATACCAGCCATCTAGAGAATAATCTTTGGATTTCTTTCATTGCTAAATTACAACAGAATTCAATCTTGAGTAAGGTTAGTCACGGAATACATATAAAATCCAAAAAACTGCAACCGAGGATCTTCTCATTTACAGATGAAGCCTATATGTCAGTTCAATATGTCAAAATTTCAATTTGCCATGCTGGTCCAACAAGGTGTTCCAATAATTCACAGAGCACCAATGTCGCTGCAAGGGCACAGTGCACATTTTTCCCTCCTCCTTTACCCCAAGGCTCATTTTGGAGCCCCTTGGACGAAGGGGGTTGACGTGGAAAAGATGGTAATTTCGTGTGGGCAGGCAGCTAGTCCCTGTATGAGTTAGCAGCCATGTCAATGCCTATTTGTCCCACCACGTCAATATGCGCCATTGATGACCCAATTTTATGTGTAACAGGACTAGTGTATTATACTGAAAGTATGGGATCAAAATGGGGCCTAGGCCATACATAACAAGGACCAAATACTGCCTACACAAACTGAAAACTGTAATGAGCACCAAACGACTTTTTGCGGTTTTAAACGATTAAATGACACCAAAACAGCATACACTATATTATAAGACGACTGTGCTTTGTATTGTTGCAAAAGTAAGTGAGTTACGCATTATTGTCTTATAGTGGTATTTTTATGCCTTTAGGTGCAGTGGCTTTTTGTTTATCAAATAGTAGTAGTTATATAGTGCACATTTTATCAACATTTCCAATGTAACTTTTAAGCAACAGAATAACATTTACTCTTTATAAAACAGTAACAGTGCTATATTTTGGATATGCTCAAATAATTTACTTGTTTTAGCACTAACAGCAAATAACATAATTTAAAAGGTGAAATAAATCATTGTAATTAAAAAGGTGGCTCAATAACATTTCAGACGCATAATTGCAAATCAACAAGAGGCATTGGCGACAAAACTAGCAAATTTCACGGACTGAATGGCCGGATTCAGAATTTGGCCAGCAAGCTTCCCAATTCACTGAATCCACAAGTGACAAGTTCGTCCTTACGTGGTCTAACCATTGTGTTCCAAGTGTGCGGCAAGCAGCAAAAATGATCTAAACACAAGAAGGCACCACTGCAACCGGAAAAGCCTCAGCCGTCAGCCCTCCAACTAATCACTATCTGGCACCAAAAAAGCCAAAAGGTAACAGGAATGCAGAGACCTACCCGGTAAGCAGACACAATGTGAGCCACTCATGCGGCCAGATTAGCACCAACCTACTCGATTCGCCCAATACAATCCAACACGGAATTTTATCGAGAAAAACTCCAACCACTCAAAGAGCTCTCGCATTTCCAATCAAAACCGACCGACAACCAGGAAAGCACACGATCAAGTCGAGATCTCGCGACACAAAACGGTGCCGAATCCCCAAATTCGCCTCGGCTCTGTCATTACAACCATCAAAACCCTAAATACAGCTCAAAACCCACCATGCGCCTGATGCGAGCCCGCCAAGAACGCCAAGCAAAAACGCAGAACAAACCGGAGATCTCTTCAATCCACGGGATCCCAAATATGCTAACCCGGAGGGACCCCGATGATCGTGTACGCCTCGCGGGCAGGGAGAGAAGGGAAGCACCTGCTTGCGGAACATGGGGGAGTCCTCGAGCTTGGTGAAGGCCGCCATGTCTGTCCTCGAGCGGGGGCGAGGCTGCTCTCTGGAAGCTCCGGGAGATCTGGGCGTGGGCGGGAGGTGGAAGAGGAGTGCGGTCGGGCAGTTGCTGTCTCTCTGTCGCGTGGAGCTGTTCTCTTTCGTGGGTCGGTGAAGGAGGCCACTCAGGGCTCCGTCCGTTCCGTCGCCACCGGGTTTGCATGCGTTCGGCTGATTTTTGGGCCTAACTAGCAACTGATTCAGATGGTTGATGGGCTTTCAGGTTGGTTAGTGGGCTGGGCCGAATTTGTTGGTAGTGCATCAGATTAGAATGCTCGCCGAGCCTTCGGGCGAAATCACTAATTAAGAAGTACTTGTTGCAAAAAACACTCCACTTTTCCAGATCACGACAAGTGGCGCATATGCAGCGCGCCACTTATCGCAACCTGATAGTTTTCTTTTTTCATAGATATATTTATTCAAAATGTTTTATCTTTTAAACCGTGCGTCCAAATCTCGAACCGTTTTCATCATTGGATTTCTCGCGTCAAGATCTTCAAAACTAGATCCCATGTTCATAGATTTTGACGAACTTTTTTTTCATGAAGACAAACGAACGAAAAAACTGGGCGAAAAACCGAACCAGAAGCATGGTTTTTTTTCCTTTTCGAAAGAGGCATGCACGTGCCTCTCGCGAAATCACACCCGTGCCTCTCATGGAAGCAAAACTGTGACTCTCGTGGAAGGAAAAAAAAATAGAAAACGTGTTTTTTTTCGTTTTCAAGAGACACAGCCGTGACTCTTGCGAAAGCACACCCGTGCCTCTCGCAGAAGCAAAACTGTGACTCGCGAAAAAAACAGAAAACGCGTATTTTTTCCCTTTCTGAGAGGCACGGCCATGACTCTTGCGAAAGCACAACCGTGGCTCTCACGGAAGCAGAACCGTGACTCTCGCGAAAGGAAAAAAACATAAAATGTGTTTTTTTCCTTCTGAGAGGCACGGACGTGACTCTCGCGAAAGCAAAATCGTGACTCTCGCGGAAGCAAAAACGTGACTCTCGCGAAAAAAAAATTAGAAAACGCATTTTTTTCATTTCCGAAAGGCACGGCCGTGACTCTCGCTAAAGCACAACCGTGTCTCTCACGAAAGAAAAAAAAAAGAAAACGCATATTTTTCGCGCAAAAAAATTGATCGAAATGCTAAGGAAGACCGGGAGAAAACCAAAATGTCAAAAAAAAAGAAAAAAGTTTAAAAAGCCGAAAACGCGTGCAAAAAAAAACAAAAATCGAAGAGAGCGTTCAGACCACGACACGTGGCGAATGACTGTGAATGCGTCAAATGGCGCTGATCGTTGCGAGACTCCCGAAGGAGCGCTCGTTAACTAGCTGCTTCCGCCTTCGGGACCCGCAAAGGATATATCACGGCGACTATTTGTCGGGAGTAAAGCTATCTACAGCCAGATCCTACATGAGATTAACATTCATCTTCAGGAATTTGAAGAAGTTTGGATTATTCATGAATGCAGAATGTCCAATATGAAGGCTCATAATTTTGTAAAGTCGTTGTGTCTTTAGCTCATGGTCGATATAATTGGTCGCTGCAGCCGAATGACACTACAATTGTACCATATATTATCATGCAATAAAGAGACCAAGATTTTCCTTAAAAAAGACTATTTGTCGGGAGCAACTAGTTGACGAGTGATTCATTAGAAACCTTGCAACGATCACTTGCGGGTAGGCTGAGAGCACGCCACTTGGAGGCCACCGCAACGTGTCGCGCTCCGGGTTTTCTATCGGTCTTTCTTAGCTTTTGGACAAAAAATTGAGAAAAAAAAGTTCCACACGAAAAAACGTGTTCTTTTTGCATCCGCGAGAGGCACGGTTTTGCTTTCGCGAGAGACATGGCCGCGCCTCTCGAAAAGAAAAAAAATGTGTTTTCTGGGTTTTTTTCCGCGAGAGGCATGGCCGTGCCTCTCGAAAACGAAAAAAATGTGTTTTCTATTTTTTTCTTCCGCAAGAGGCATGGTTGTGCTTTGGAAAGAGGCACGGCCGTGCCATTCGGAAACGGAAAGAAACGCGTTTTTCATATTTTTTTTCTTTCCGCGAGATGCATGGTTTTGTTCGCGCGAGAGGCACGGTTGTGCTCGGAAACGAAAAAATGTGTTTTTTCCCTTCCGCAAGAGGCACGATTTTGCTCGCGCGAAAGGCGCGGTTGTTCTTTCGCGAGAGGCACGGTCTTGCGAAAAGGGGAAAAAGCATGTTCCCGGTTTGGTTTTTTTGTCTTGTTTTTTGTCCGGTTTTTTCGAAAAAAAAATATTTCTCAAAACCTATCAACATTGGATCAAGTTGAAGATATCGACGCGGGAAATCCAACGGTGAAAATAGTTCGAGATTTGAACGCACGATTTAAGCGATAAAAACGCTTTGAATAAATGGATCTATGAAAAAAAGCTCTCATGTTGCAAGAAATGATGCACATACAGCGCGCCACATATCACAACCTAGGAAGATGAGAGTGATCTTTACAAAGAGTATTCCTCAATTAGTAATTTCGCTATTTGTCGCATTAAGCAAGCCCGATGAATTTTCGCGCGTAGAGCGGGAACAGTATAGGGTCGGTCCATACAATGCGCAGATACTCCAAAAAAGGGGAAGCAAGAAGAAATGAGGGCTTTGAGGGATCGAACCATGGTCTATCGGATGCCGACCAGCGCTACTAACCTAGTTGGGTGCCTCCTTCTTTAGGCGAACCGACGTGTTTTTTTTAATTATTTTTCTGGGTTTTTTTTTCGTTTTTATTGGTTTTCTTCCTTCCTTATCCGGTTTTCACCGGTTTTATTGTTTTTCCTTTGTTTTTCTCCATTTTTTTCTTTGATTTCTTTTTTCTTCTCCATTTTTTTGTCTGGTTTTCTATTTTCTTATTCATTTTTTTCCTTTGTTTCTTCTTATCTTTGTTTTCGTTTTCACTCTACATTTTCGTACATGTCAAAAACATTTTTTGTAACAAGTGATCAACATTTTTTGTGTACAATTTCAGCATTCTCTGACCGTTGTTTCAACATTTTAAAAACTTGTTCAACATTTTCATAGTTATTCAAAAAAATACTTGATCAACATTTTTAATACTTATTAAAAAAACAAATACTTTCTCAACATTTTTCATATACTTGTTCAATATTTTTAATACCTATTCAATATTTTTTAAATATTTGTTCAACATTTTGATACTTATTCAATATTTACAAATACTTGTTCAGCATTTTTCAAATTCTTATTCAACATTTTAAAATATATGTTCAACTTTTTTTAATACCTATTCAACATTTTTCAAATACTTGTTCAAGATTTTTAATACTTACTCAACATTTTTCAAATTCTTGTTCAACATTTTTCATATTCTTGTTCGACATTTTTTAATACTTATTCAACATTTTTTCAAATGTGTTTTTGAAGAGTGTTTTCGTAATATATATATTTACAATATTTTAAAATTGTTGACGCTCAAAAATGGCATGATCGCAAAGAGTAACTTGAGGCTATAATGAGATGATGTCAAATTCATGATTTCATGTCATCATTGGATGACTCTCTTCAAGCCGATGGGAGTAAATATATAGATGGTCCAAAACGGAGCTCGAATGCAAAAGTTATGACAATCTTAGAGATATTCGTATTGACACCAGATTATAAAATGGCATGAAACCTAACCAAGATGGCCTCTGATGGAAAAAGTTACAACTGCAAAGTTCTTCGTCTCGTCGAAACGGACGATTTTGATATAAAAATCGTCCTCATCGAAGATCGTATGCAAAAGTTATAGGCAAAACAGTGGGCTGCAACAGTATTTGGCCGGATCATCTGGGCCGGGATCCGGACCATCCGGCCTTCGGCCGGATGAATGACCCAAACATACGGGCTATCATCCGGGTAAATCAACGGAACCATAAATTTTGGGCCCCGTGAAGCCAGATCATCCGGATGGCACCCAGATCATCCGGGTAAAGCCCGGATAATCCGGACATGAATCCGAACATCCGGATAAGTTTTTCTGCTCCAGACTTTAGAAAACGACCTGAAACACCCCCAAGATGGCCTCAGACCGAAACGTGTTCAACATGAAAGTTGTGCGCCTCATCGAGGAGGTTGATTTGGATATAAAAAACGTCCAAATCCAAGGTCGTATGTGGATTCTAGAGGCAAAACAGTAAGCTGTTGTCAGAAAACTGTGCTAGGCCGGATCATCCGGACCTAGAGCCGGACATCCGGGCCGGAAGTCGTGAGAAGTCCAAATTTGGCCAGATTTTGATGATTTAGAAGACAAGGCAAGTCATTTTCTTGTACGGGAAGTCCATCCACCTCTTATATAGACGAGAGGTGACGGCCGATTGAACAACAACACACAATCGCAAAACACATCTATTTTTACCCTAATTTTACATCCCCCCTTTGTTATTTCTTTCTCGTTCTTCGTTCGTTCTTCGTGTTGAAGGGCAGCGATCCTCGAGGCTCTAGGGGCGTGTGAACCAACCTAGGGCAGCCCATAGCCGCCGCGCGTCCAGACGGGGTCCCTCCCGGGCGCGTGGGGTTTCGGGTCCTGAAAAGCACCCGCCGGATTGTTTGCGTACCGCGCTTCCGGACGGGCTCCTTCGACGTGAGCTGCGGTGCATCACCCTCAGCGTTGGAGGTACACGGTGACGTGTTCGTGTGCAAACACACTTTTTGGCGACTCCGTTGGGGACGAAGCTTTGAACGGTCTCCAGTCCGTTCTTGCTACGAAGAGATCGTCATCTAGGGTTTGCAATCTACAAAGGTAATATGAATACCCAATTCACATATGTAGATGCAAATAATGCATATATTGTTGCTAGATCATCTAATGAGCATAATGTATCGGCTAGCCCTAGCTTTATCAATCATGGGTCTAATTATGTGCAAGGGCCGATGCAACAAAATCTCCATGATTGTACTTCATATAATTTTAGCAACATGCAACATATGTATCCCAACTCCCATGCATCGGCAATGTAACGCCCTCGATGCGGCTATATCTCCTACGTGTCGAGGTACGACTTAGAGGCATAACCGCATTGAAAGCAATGTCGCAAGTGAGGCAATCATCACAACATCCATGTAATACATAATAAGGGGATAAGTAACATAGTTGGCTTACACTCGCCACGTCACACAAAGTACATAAATAACATTACATCATTCAAACACTCATGGCCCGACTATGGCGCCAAAATAAAAGATAACCCAACATGCGACACGGTCCCGATCACCCCGACTGGGCACCACTACTGATCATCAGGAAAAGAAACATAGTATCGTTGAGAGTCCTCGTCGAACTCCCACTTGAGCTCAAGCGCGTCATCTGGAGCGGAATCATCAGGCCCTGCATCTGGTGTAATAGTAATCTGTGAGCCACAGGGACTCAGCAATCTCGCACCCTCGCGATCAAGACTATTTAAGCTTATAGGAAAGGCAAGGTAAATATATGTGGAGCTGCAGCAAGTGACTAGCATATATGGTGGCTAACCTGTTCACAAGAGAGCGAGAAGAGAAGGCAAAGCGCGAGCGAGAAACTAGAGAGTAACCTGCGCAAGCATTACTCCAACACCGTGTCCACTTCCCGGACTCCGCCGAGAAGAGACCATCACGGCAACACACACAGTTGATACATTTTAATTAAGTTAAGGTTTAAGTTATCTACAACCGGACATTAACAAATTCCCATCTGCCCATAACCGCGGGCACGGCTTTCGAAAGTTCAATCCCTGCAGGGGGTCCCAACTTAGCCCATGGCAAGCTCTCACGGTCAACGAAGGAATAGACCTTCTCCCGAGACGTTCCGATCAGACTCGGTACCTCGGTTCTTCAAGACACTTCGACAAGTTAAAAGAAATCCAGCAACACCGCCCGAATGTGCCGACAAATCCCGATAGGAGCTGCACATATCTCGTTCTCAGGGCACACTCAGATGAACACTACGTACAGCTAAAACCAAACCTCGAGTTTCCCCGAGGGGGCGCTGCAAGTGGCTCTGTTTGGACCAACACTCAAAGGAGCACTGGCCCGGGGGGGGGGGGGGGTTTAAAATAAGATGATCCTCGGGCTCCGGAAACCCAAGAGAAAAAGAGGCTAGGTGGCAAATGGTAAAACCAAGGTTGGACATTGCTGGAAAAGCTTTATTCAAGGCAAACTATCAAGGGGTTTCCATTATAACCCAACCGCGTAAGGAACGCAAAATCCGGGAACATAACACCGATATGACGGAAACTACGGCGGCAAGAGTGGAACAAAACACTAGGCGAGAGGCCGAGCCTTCCACCGTTTACCAAGTATATAGATGCATTAAGATAACATGGCAATATAATGATATCCTAACAAGTAAATAATGTTCCAACAAGGAACGGCCTCCAATCTTCACCTGCAACTAGCAACGCTATAAGAGGGGTTGAGCAAAGCGGTAACATAGCCAATCAACGGTTTGATAGGACATGGTGGGTTAGAGATTTGACGTGCCAATTTGGGAGGCTTGAAAGCAAGTGGTAGGCATCGTAGCATGGCATAGCAAAAAGAGCGAGCATCTAGCAAAGCAAAGATAGTAGTGATTTCAAGGGTATGATCATCTTGCCTACACAGTTGTCAGAGTTGACTGGATCCTCGAAAGCAAACTCAACGGGCTCCTCGTTAGCGAACTCGTCTCCCGGCTCTACCCAAACAAGACAAACAAGCAACAAGGACACAATCAACCACGTGCAAGGCTCAAACAAAATGATGCAAGGATGGTATGCTATGCGGGATCCGATGCGGGATGCATATGCAAGATTTGGCAAGAGATGAATGAACCTGGCCTCAACTTGGAAATCCAAGTGTGCCACTAGAAAGATGAGATTAAATCGCTTGAAAACTATATAAAGAACGCCGGAATCGGAGTTACGGTTTGGAAATGACAAGCAATTCAAATATGGCCACGATCTGCGATTTACAACAAGTAGTCAACTAAATGCAACGAGATAAACATGCTACAGCACCCAAACATGGCATCAAAATACATGGCAGGAACACATTCATGATGCTTAACAAAAGTCTAGCACTGAGCTACGGCCAATTCATCCATTAACAGGTTCAAACAAGCATGGCAAAAATGCATTTGATAAACAAATTTCAGACTTGGTGAAATTAACACTTGTCTGGAATTTCAGATCAGATAGCACTCTTTGGAGCAACAAAACTATATGCTATAGGACCTGAACATGGCAAAGTAAAGCATGGCATGGAGCTACTCAAAGAGCTTAACAAAAGTACCTTAGTGACCTTGAGCCAAAAGGGATCAGAAAATACATTTGCAAGCATGTGAACATGGCAAAACATAATCAGTTCTCAGACTTAGTGAAAACTGGAGCATGCTGAAAACAGATATCAAGTAGGCATGTTTACGAGCTCGATGCACTCACTACAGAGCATGTCATGACAATCTAAGCATACACCCATCAAGAATACACAAAATACAAGTTATACATGGCAAGAACAATAACATAGCATGCACGGATCAACTACAACATCCTCAGAAAAATTGCTAACAAGTAGACAATCTGCCCAGATTCACAAAATAGTAAAAGTAGAGCTCGATTGACTCAAGCTAGGGTGCTCCATAATTGCAAACAAAGACATGTATGGATAGAGCACTACAAGATTAACAAATCATCCTTACTGATCATCCTCAAAAGAGGCACGGATCACTAGGAAACAACATGAATATATGACATCATGAGATAAACAGACCAAGGGCTTAGTGGAAATGCTAAGTCCCTGAAATCAGCATGAACAAGTGCACCACTTTGCAAGTTTGTGCTAGTCACCACACACATCACAAAAATACATGGGTTGCACCTCTGGATAGATGGCAAAAATGTAAAAAATCACATGTAAAGATCATGGGCATAACATGCACACAATAATCATGGCAAAAATGACAAATATCTAAATGGAGCAGCAGATCTGACAATTATCTCAAGTAGCACTCTTCTAACAGCATTTCGGGCATCAAGATGAACTCAAATGAAAATGATGCAATGGAATGAAATGATGTACTCTCTGAGACGAACATTTTGATATGCTATATGCCAAAGCGGAGCTACGGATGCGGAGTTATAGCATGATGAAAAACACAAATTATTAGGGTTTGGGACGAAAAAGTCAACCCCGATTCTTAGATCTGGATCCGGCGCGCGGATCGAGGAGATCGCCGGAAATGTCGGGGTTCGCCGGAGTTGTCGGAGCTTGCCGGCGCGAGGAAGGCGAGGCGGTGGCCGGAGGAGGTGGATCCGGCCGCGGGGACGTGCGGCGGTGCGGCGACCGCCGGAGGGAGGTGCGGCGCCGCGGGCTTGAGGCGGCAGTGATCGAGGTCGCCGGACGCCGGAGCTCACCAGAGACGGTGCCGGGCGGCGGAGTGGCGGCCGGGCGCGGGGAAGACGCGTCGGGCGGTGGCGGTCGACAGCCGGGCGGCGGGGCGCGGCGTATGGGCCTCGGGGGCCCCTCCTGGGCCTCCGGGCCGGCGGCGGACGGGGAAGTGGGGCGGCTGCGCGGCCAACCGGCGGGCGACACATGGCGGCGGCGGGGCTAGCCGGACATGTCCGTCGGCACGGGAGGAAGTGTCCGGCGCGCGAGGAGAGAGAGAGAGATTTAGGGTTTGCCCGGAAATTTCGGGTAGTGGTCTTTAAATAGGCATAGGAGGAGCTAGGAGAGTCCAAATGAGGTGCGGTTTTCGGCCACGCGATCGTGATCGAACACTCTAGATGATGGAGAGGGTTTTGGTGGGTTTTAGGCCAAATTGGAGGGGTGTTGGGCTGCAACACACACGAGGCCTTTTCGGTCCCTCGGTTAACCGTTGGAGTATCAAACGAAGTCCAAATGGTACGAAACTTGACAGGCGGTCTACCGGTGGTAAACCAAGGCCGCTTGGCAAGTCTCGGTCCAATCCGGAAATGTTTAATCCCCACACACGAAAGAAAGATAGAAATGACCACCGGAGGAGAACGAAGCACCGGAATGCAAAACGGACAACGGGGAAAATGCTCGAATGCATGAGATGAACACGTATGCAAATGCAATGCACATGATGAAATGATATGAGATGCATGACAACAACAACAACACACGGAGACAAAAACCCGAACCCGAGGGAATAAAATAACTTAACGCCGGAAACGGCAAGAGTTGGAGTACATATTGGGTAAATCATATCCGGGGTGTTACAACACTCCACCACTACGAAAGGATCTCGTCCCGAGATCTAGGACTGAAAGAACGCCGGGTACTCAGAACGAAGGTGATCCTCGCGTTCGCAGGTAGCTTCACGGTCAGAATGGTGTGACCACTTGACTTTGAGGAATTTGATCGACTTGTTGCGAGTCTTGCGTTCAGTCTCTTCAAGAATAGCAACGGGGTGCTCACGATAGGAGAGATCTTCTTGGAGCTCAATGTCCTCGAAGTTGATGGTGCGGTCAGGAGTCTTGAAGCACTTTCAGAGCTGAGAGACATGGAACACGTCATGAACATTTGCAAAGTTTGAAGGAAGCTCGAGTTGATAGGCGAGATCGCCTCTCTTGCTGACAATCTTGAAAGGTCCCACGTATCTAGGGGCAAGCTTCCCTTTGATACCGAAGCGACGAGTACCTTTCATAGGAGAGACGCGGAGGTACACATGATCTCCGATCTCGAAAGCCAAATCACGGTGCTTACTGTCATAGTAGCTCTTCTGGCGCGATTGGGCTGCTTTGAGGTTATCGCGAATGACTTTGCACATCTCCTCTGCCTCTGTGATTAAGTCATTTCCCAAAAGCTAGCGCTCATCGGTTTCAGACCAGTTGAGAGGGGTACGACACTTCCTGCCATACAGAATTTCAAATGGGGCCTTGCCCGAACTTGCTTGAAAACTGTTGTTGTAGGAGAATTCAGCATATGAAAGACAATCCTCCCACTTCATGCCGAAGGAGATCACACAAGCCCTGAGCATATCTTCAAGAATCTGATTGACACGCTCGACTTGACCGCTAGTTTGAGGATGAAAAGTTGTGCTAAAGCGGATGTTGGTGCCCATGGCCTTCTGAAAAGAATCCCAAAACTTTGCAGTAAAGATGCTGCCACGGTCTGAAGAGATCACTTGTGGAATACCGTGCAGAGAGACAATTCGAGAGGTATAGAGTTCCGCCAATTGAGCTGCAGTGATTGACTCTTTGATAGGCAGAAAGTGAGCCACTTTAGTGAGTTTGTCGATGACAACGAATATAGCATCATTGCCACGTTTGGACTTTGGAAACCCAATCACGAAGTCCATCTCAATGTGGTCGAACTTCCATTCTGGAATGACAAGAGGTTGGAGGAGACCAGCTGGCCTTTGGTGTTCTGCCTTCACTCTTCTGCAGACATCACATTCATTCACGAACTGAGCAATCTCGCGCTTCATTCGAGTCCACCAATAAGCCTGCTTGAGGTCCTGATACATCTTCGTGCTCCAAGGGTGGATGGAGAGGAGAGAATTGTGAGCCTCGTTCATGATCACTTTACGAAGGTCACCTTTGGGCACGGCAATACGATCCTCGAAGAAGAGAGTATCCTTGTCATCAAGGCGGTAGCACTTGTACTTGGGTTGACTCTTGGCAATCCCAATCTTCACCTTTTTCACCATAGCATCAAGAAGTTGAGCTTGGCGAATCTGATCTTCCAAGGTAGGAGAGACTTGAAGGTTGGCGAGGAAACCTTGAGGAACAACTTGCAGATTAAGTTTGCGGAAAGCTTCACAAAGCTCGGGTTGATAAGGCTTGAGAATCAGACTGTTGCAATAAGCCTTTCTGCTCAATGCGTCAGCAATCACATTGGCCTTGCCTGGAGTATACTCGATACTCGGATTATACTCTTGAATCATTTCGAACCATCGAGTCTGCCTGAGGTTGAGATTAGGCTGAGTGAAGATGTACTTGAGACTCTTGTGATCAGTGAAAATGTCCACTTTTCTTCCCAATAAGAGATGTCTCCAAGTCAAAAGAGCATGCACAACTTCCACCAACTCGAGATCATGAGTGGGGTAGTTCTTTTCATTGGGCTTCAACTGGCGAGAGGTATAAGCAACAACTTTCTTCTCTTGCATCAACACTGCGCCAAGACCTTGGAGAGAGGCATCACAAAAGACCTCGTACGGTTTGGATTCATCAGGCGGAGTCAGAACTGGAGCAGTGATCAATTTCTCTTTCAAAGTGTTGAAAGCAATGTCACATTCCGGAGACCAAACGTACTTGACGTGCTTCTGGAGGAGATTTGAGAGAGGCTTCGCGATCTTAGAAAAGTTCTCCACGAACCTTCTACAATAGCTTGCTAGGACGAGGAAGCTACGAAGTTGCTTCACGTTCTGAGGAGGTTCCCAATTCACAATTGTAGACACCTTCTCAGGATTCACCGCAATGCCCTTGGCAGAGATGATATGACCAAGATAAAGAACCTCATCGAGCCAAAATTCGCACTTGGAGAACTTGGCGTAGAACTGATGTTCCCTGAGCTTATCGAGTACCAAACGCAAGTGCTTGGCATGATCTTCCTTGTTCTTCGAGAAAACCAGAATGTCGTCGAGATAGACCAAAACAAAGTCATTGGTGTAGGCGTTGAAGATGAAGTTCATCATGCGAGAGAAAGTCAGAGGAGCGTTGACGAGACCAAAAGACATGACAGTGTATTCATATAAACCATAGCTTGTCCTGAAGGCCGTCTTGGGAATATCTTGTTCACGGATTCGAATCTGATGATAACCCATATGGAGATCAAGCTTGGAGAATACTTGGGCACCCTTGAGTTGTTCGAACAGCTCATTGATGTTGGGAAGTGGGTATTTGTTCTTGATGGTCTTCTTGTTCAATGGACGGTAATCAACACAAAGTCGGTCCGTTCCATCCTTCTTCTTCACAAAAAGAACACCACAACCCCACGGAGAAGAACTAGGCCGGATGAGACCCATTCTCTCTTGAACATCGAGTTGCTTCTTCAGCTCCTTCAACTCTTCAGGTCCGAGTTTGTAAGGACGTTTGCACACTGGTTTCGTGCCAGGCTCAAGATCAATGACGAATTCAACTGGTCGGTGCGGAGGCATTCCTGGAAGCTCTTCTGGAAAGACGTCTTGATATTCGCAAACGACTAGAATTTGCGAGATGGCATCCAATTCACCCTTCTCATTGAGAGAAAACAGACGGATGGTATCATCACGAGCGGCAAAGACAATTACATCCTCAGACGAATGAGTCAATTGAATCTGCCTGGCTGCACAATCAAGATGCGCTTTGTGCTTAGTAAGCCAATCCATTCCGAGAATAAGATCGATATCCGAATTACCAAGAACCACCGGAGAAGAAAGAAACTTGTAGTCGCCCAACGTGATAGAGACATCCGGAACGCAATTGTTAGAAGTCATTTGCTTGCCCGGAGACACAATCTTCAACGGGAAAGGAATCCTCTCGGTCACAAAATCATGCTTGGCAACAAATGATGTTGAAATAAAAGAAAGCGATGCACCAGTGTCAAAAAGAACTTTTGCAGGAACATCGTTAACAGGAAGGTTACCCATGATGACATATGGCGAGTCCTCTGCCTGAGCTGCATTCAGCAAGTTGACCTTGGCGTGCTTGGGGTTATGCTTGACCACATCTGTACTTGCCGATCTCACCGGAGGAGGAGGAGGAAGACGCCTCTGATTGAAGCATTTGTTGGCATAGTGACCCTTCTGTTGGCACTTGTTGCACGTGACCTCTGAAAGCGGGCGGTGGTACGGAGCACTCGATCTTGGAGCTTGAGACGAAGTCTTGTTCTGAAAGCCAGGGTTGGGTGGGTGGGAAGATCCACTACCACCTTTGCTCTTCTGATACGGCTGCCGGAACGGAGGAGGAGGAAGCCAATACTTCTGCTGCTTGGCCACTTGAGTAGAGGAAGACGGAGTAGCATCTCGGACTCGCTTCTTGGAAGCATCACACCTCAGTTGAGCAGCCTCTTGCTTCAATGCCATGTTGTAGAACTCATCGTACCTCAAGGGCTCAAAGAGAACAAGAGCTAGTTGGATTTCTTCTCTGAGACCACCCCTGAACTGGTATATCATGCTCTTCTCATCAGGGACGTCCTGCTTAGCAAAGCGGGCGAGCTTCTGGAACAACGTGTTGTAGTCATAAACAGACAAAGAGCCTTGCTTCAGGTTGCGGAATTCCTCACGCTTGCTTTCAACCACGCTCTGAGGGACATGATGAGCTCTGAAATCTTGACGGAATTCATCCCACGTAATCACACGTCCACCTCTGGAATCCTTGTACTGCTGGAACCATTCTGCAGCTTGGTCTTTGAGTTGGAAGGAAGCGAACTTGACAAAGTCCTCAGGCCTGACGTTACTCCACTCGAAATGCTTGCACAGATCCACGAGCCAATCGTCAGCATCAGTTGCCTCAACACAATTGCTGAAAGTCTTTGGCCCATTGGCAAGGAACTGGTTGAGTGTAGCAAAGTGATTCTGATTGTTGCCTTGGTTGCCTTGATTCGCTTGATTGCGCTCTTGAAGAATTTGCATGATCAACTGCGTGTTTGCATTGGTTGTGGCCATCACAGCTTGCCATGCCTCAAGAGGAGGTGGAGGTGGTGGCGGATCCTGATTCTGATTCTGATTGGTGCTTTTAGCGGGAGCCATCCTGAAGAGGTTGACCACCGTTAGCACATTGATAGACAAATATTGAAGCTGAATCCAACGGAATGAAAATTGCAACATAAAGTCTTCACATCCGAACAAAATGAACGAATGCATTCCTCTTGAAATGGTCACATATTCATAAATTGAGAAGCCACTCAGAATTTAGGTAGAGAAATAAATCAACAAGGTACGGATCAAGAATGAATACTCGGTAAGAAATCCCAATCTCAAACCAATTATCTGTGGAAGAAGAACTAGAGCTACAAGAATTCCCACCTATGAAACTCCCGAACCTTTCCGGTTATGCAATCAGGTGTTGGGGATACAGGGGAAGCATAATATCTCACCCAAATCTAGCAAATCCTACATCCAGCTGTATCCATCCTTCAACACATAACCGAGAAAACTTCGGAAACCATCTACCTCAACCTTCGAAAAGCATCCGTTATACAAGTTATGGCAATACTCCTGAACTCCCGCCCCAGTACTGGGTGGCGTCGAGGTTATCTCACCAACGAACTGCATAAAAGAGATTTTCGATGTCGGCGTACTAAACTCAGGTATTCCAGAACTGCAACGATAAAATTATGACGACAACACCTCGGAGCTCAACTCCTCGGGACACTTCCACAAAACCCCTGATAGGAGGCACCAAGACAATGTTCTCGTCATAAAACCATCGGAACGATTCCAAGATACCCGCGTGATTCTAAATTTTTTTAGTGAAATTTGAGAAGAGAAGAGTCAAAACTCTACGTTAGGAAGCCTTACCAGAGCGATGAGGAGACTGGGAAGTAAAAAGAATTCCTAAACTCTCTGATATATAATTCCTACAAGACTCAAAACATTTTTCTAGACACAACTCGGCCGCTAATAACAATCAAGCAATGGGGCTCCTAAGGTCATGATGGCTCTGATTACCAACTTGTAACGCCCTCGATGCGGCTATATCTCCCACGTGTCGAGGCACGACTTAGAGGCATAACCGCATTGAAAGCAATGTCGCAAGTGAGGCAATCATCACAACATCCATGTAATACATAATAAGGGGATAAGTAACATAGTTGGCTTACACTCGCCACGTCACACAAAGTACATAAATAACATTACATCATTCAAACACTCATGGCCCGACTACGGTGCCAAAATAAAAGATAACCCAACATGTGACACGGTCCCGATCACCCCGACTGGGCACCACTACTGATCATCAGGAAAAGAAACATAGTATCGTTGTGAGTCCTCGTCAAACTCCCACTTGAGCTCGAGCGCGCCATCTGGAGTGGAATCATCAGGCCCTGCATCTGGTGTAATAGTAATCTGTGAGCCATAGGGACTCAGCAATCTCGCACCCTCGCGATCAAGACTATTTAAGCTTATAGAAAAGGCAAGGTAAATATATGTGGAGCTGCAGCAAGCGACTAGCATATATGGTGGCTAACCTGTTCGCAAAAGAGAGCGAGAAGAGAAGGCAAAGCACGAGTGAGAAACTAGAGAGCAACCTGCACAAGCATTACTCCAACACCGTGTCCACTTCCCGGACTCCGCCGAGAAGAGACCATCACGGTAACACACACAGTTGGTACATTTTAATTAAGTTAAGGTTTAAGTTATCTACAACCGGACATTAACAAATTCCCATCTGCCCATAACCGCGGGCACGGCTTTCGAAAGTTCAATCCCTGCAGGGGGTCCCAACTTAGCCCATGACAAGCTCTCACGGTCAACGAATGAATAGACCTTCTCCCGAGACGTTCCGATCAGACTCGGTACCTCGGTTCTTCAAGACACTTTGACAAGTTAAAACAAATCCAGCAACACCGCTTGAATGTGCCGACAAATCCCGATAGAAGCTGCACATATCTCGTTCTCAGGGCACACTCAGATGAACACTACGTACAGCTAAAACCAAACCTCGAGTTTCCCCGAGGGGGCACTGCAAGTGGCTCTGTTTGGACCAACACTCAGAGGAGCACTGGCCCGGGGGGGTTTAAAATAAGATGATCCTCGGGCTCCGGAAACCCAAGGAAAAAAGAGGCTAGGTGGCAAATGGTAAAACCAAGGTTGGGCATTGCTGGAAAAGCTTTATTCAAGGCGAACTATCAAGGGGTTCCCATTATAACCCAACCGCGTAAGGAACGCAAAATCCGGGAACATAACACCGATATGACGGAAACTAGGGAAGCAAGAGTGGAACAAAACACTAGGTGATAGGCCGAGCCTTCCGCCTTTACCAAGTATATAGATGCATTAATATAACATGGCAATATAATGATATCCCAACAAGTAAATAATGTTCCAACAAGGAACGGCCTCCAATCTTCACCTGCAACTAGCAATGCTATAAGAGGGGCTGAGCAAAGCGGTAACATAGCCAATCAACGGTTTGCTAGGACATGGTGGGTTAGAGGTTTGACATGGCAATTTGGGAGGCTTGAAAGCAAGTGGTAGGCATCGTAGCATGGCATAGCAAAAGAGCGAGCATCTAGCAAAACAAAGATAGTAGTGATTTCAAGGGTATGATCATCTTGCCTGCACAGTTGTCAGAGTTGACTGGATCCTCGAAACCAAACTCAACGGGCTCCTTGTTAGCGAACTCGTCTCCCGGCTCTATACAAACAAGACAAACAAGCAACAAGGACACAATCAACCACGTGCAAGGCTCAAACAAAATGATGCAAGGATGGTATGCTATGCGGGATGCGATGCGGGATGCATATGCAAGATTTGTCAAGAGATGAATGAACCTGGACTCAACTTGGAAATCCAAGTGTGCCACTGAAAAGATGAGATGAAATCGCTTGAAAACTATATAAAGAACGCCGGAATCGGAGTTACGGTTTGGAAATGACAAGCAATTCAAATATGGCCACGATCTGCGATTTACAGCAAGTAGTCAACTAAATGAAACGAGATGAACATGCTACAGCACCCAAACATGGCATCAAAATACATGGCAGAACACATTCATGATGCTTAACAAAAGTCTAGCACTGAGCTACGGCCAATTCATCCATTAACAGGTTCAAACAAGCATGGCAAAAATGCATTTGGTAAACAGATTTCAGACTTGGTGAAATTAACACTTGTCTGGAATTTCAGATCAGATAGCACTCTTTGGAGCAACAAAACTATATGCTACAGGACCTGAACATGGCAAAGTATAGCATGGCATGGAGCTACTCAAAGAGCTTAACAAAAGTACCTTAGTGACCTTGAGCCAAAAGGGATCAGAAAATACATTTGCAAGCATGTGAACATGGCAAAACATAATCAGTTCTCAGACTTAGTGAAAACTGGAGCATGCTGAAAACAGATATCAAGTAGGCATGTTTACGAGCTCGATGCACTCACTACAGAGCATGTCATGACAATCTAAGCATACACCCATCAAGAATACACAAAATACAAGTTATACATGGCAAGAACAATAACATAGCATGCACGGATCAACTACAACATCCTCAGAAAAATCGCTAACAAGTAGACAATCTGCCCAGATTCACAAAATAGTAAAAGTAGAGCTCGATTGACTCAAGCTAGGGTGCTCCATAATTGCAAACAAAGACATGTATGGATAGAGCACTACAAGATTAACAAATCATCCTTACTGATCATCCTCAAAAGAGGCACGGATCACTAGACAACAACATGAACATATGGCATCATGAGATAAACAGACCAAGGGCTTAGTGGAAATGCTAAGTCCCTGAAATCAGCATTAAAAAGTGCACTACTTTGCAAGCTTGTGCTAGTCACCACACACATCACAAAAATACATGGGTTGCACCTCTGGATAGATGGCAAAAATGTAAAAAATCACATGTAGAGATCATGGGCATAACATGCACACAATAATCATGGCAAAAATGACAAATATCTAAATGGAGCAGCAGATCTGACAATTATCTCAAGTAGCACTCTTCTAACAGCATTTCGGGCATCAAGATGAACTCAAATGAAAATGATGCAATGGAATGAAATGATGTACTCTCTGAGACGAACATTTTGATATGCTATATGCCAAAACGGAGCTACGGATGCGGAGTTATAGCATGATGAAAAACGCAAATTATTAGGGTTTGGGACAAAAAAGTCAACCCCGATTCTTAGATCTGGATCCGGCGCGCGGATCGAGGAGATCGCCGGAAATGTCGGGGTTCGCCGGAGTTGTCGGAGCTTGCCGGCGCGAGGAAGGCGAGGCGGTGGCCGGAGGAGGCGGATCCGGCCGCGGGGACGTGCGGCGGCGCGGCGACCGCCGGAGGGAGGTGCGGCGCCGCGGGCTTGAGGCGGCGGTGATCGAGGTTGCTGGAGACGGCGCCGGGCGGCGGAGTGGCGGCCGGGCGCGGGGAAGACGCGTCGGGCGGCGGCGGTTGACAGCCGGGCGGCGGGGCGCGGCGTATGGGCCTCGGGGGCCCCTCCTGGTCCTCCCGGGCCGGTGGCGGACGGGGAAGTGGGGCGGCTGCGCGGCCAACAGGCGGGCGACACGTGGCGGCGGCGGGGCTAGCCGGACATGTCCGTCGGCGCGGGAGGAAGTGTCCGGCGCGTGAGGAGAGAGAGATCTAGGGTTTGCCCAGAAATTTCGGGGAGTGGTCTTTAAATAGGCATAGGAGGAGCTAGGAGAGTCCAAATGAGGTGCGGTTTTCGGCCAGGCGATCGTGATCGAACGCGCTAGATGATGGAGTGGGTTTTGGTGGGTTTTAGGCCAAATTGGAGGGGTGTTGGGCTGCAACACACACGAGGCCTTTTCGGTCCCTCGGTTAACCGTTGGAGTATCAAACGAAGTCCAAATGGTACGAAACTTGACAGGCGGTCTACCGGTGGTAAACCAAGGCCGCTTGGCAAGTCTCGGTCCAATCCGGAAATGTTTAATCCCCACACACGAAAGAAAGATAGAAATGACCACCGGAGGAGAACGAAGCACCAGAATGCAAAACGGACAATGGGGAAAATGCTCGAATGCATGAGATGAACACGTATGCAAATGCAATGCACATGATGAAATGATATGAGATGAATGACAACAACAACACACGGAGACAAAAAGCCGAACCCGAGGGAATAAAATAAGTTAACGCCGGAAACGGCAAGAGTTGGAGTACATATTGGGTAAATCATATCCGGGGTGTTACAGGCAACCCCACAAATTTATATGCCGATGAATAACATGATGAGTTCAGTTAATCAAGTTGAGACACCCTATGTAGGAACTTCCAACGGTATGCAACAAAGTGTTTCAAGTTTTTATTCATCGGCAAATAACTTGCAGTACGTTAATCCAAACGTGCCGGTGGATAGGGGAATTGGCCATGTTACTACTAGTTATTTGGCCAATTACCCTCAAACATCATATGCTACACCTAATGCTACTAATTTTTTGGCACCATACGCAATTGTTGATGTCCATAATTTGGCTCCGCACCTTCATGTTCATGGCCGAGTGAATGGAGATTCTATAGGAGCATATATGCCTAATATTGCAGGAGATGAGGTGGCTCTGGTTGCATTAAAATTTTTAGCCCAAAATAAGAAGATTAGTGCTATTTGCCTTGAACAATATGAAAAGGGGTTGTTTCCTGATTATGCTGCAATAAAGACTAGAGTTTTGCAAGAAGATGAAACTACATGCATTGATAGAATTGGCAAAAAAACATATGGTTATACAGCAATGCATACACCTCCACCTAGGACCGCAGCATATTATACACCCCCTACACAATTACAAAATTTCAGCAACACTAACACTTCATTGCCGAAAGATTCTAAAAGCATTGGGGGGCAAACTAATCTAGAGCGGGCTGAAATTGAGAGGGGAGTTAAAGCTTTGCGTGATAGGGTGCAAGTACTTCGCCAAGAGAGAATTGATAGGGAATTAGCTCAAATAAAAGAAGTGTTGCCAATTGATATAACCGGTGAAAAGAATGATGATTCAGAAACTAAAAATGCTTCGGTTGAAAAAGCCGAATCAAGTAGTAAAGATTTTGAATCCATCAAATCCAAAGAGGCAAACATTGTTGAGAAAGGGCATGGGAAGTATAGCAAGACAACCATACTTGATTTTTCTGAAGTTAATGGAACCTACTTCCTGCCCTATGAGTTTCGTGCCATAGAAATTGACAAGCTTCAAGGACAAGAGCAAGTAGCCGAACAAAGTTCGGTTGACGAATATCTTCAAATTTATGATGCACGAAATCAAGAAGAAAATTGTGACATGGTGTTGGGAAGTCATCCAGAAGCAAAGCACAATATTATTCATCATATGAAATCATCATGCTCTCCCAACATATTTGAAGAGGTATGTCTAGCAAGTAATTTATCTATTTCCAGATTTGGTCACAACTTTATTGTTGATGCATCTATTAGAAAAATTCTAATAAGTAATTTTCAAAGACCAATGAAGAAGGGCAATTTACTTGTTAGCAATAAAATTGTTACTAAGCATATCGGCCAATATATTGTACCATTCAAAGAGACCGATAGTGACTTATTACTGCAGCCAAACCTTTTCCCATTGCTTTATTTAAAGTTCATATCTAATTGGGTAGCTTTGCTTGCTTCATGCTTGGCTTACGCATGGTCTCAATTGAGACGCGTATATTTTAACTACTTTGATTTCAGAAATTTAAAGCCAAGGTTAAAATCTTTTGGGAAAACCGATGCTAGTATAGTGTCTTATTTAAGGACATCGGAAAAAGTATGCGAAAGAGAATTCATAGCCGAATGGGAAGATGCCAAATCTGAACCATTTTTTTGCTTAACTCCAAAGCCGTTCTCACAACAAGATCGGCTAGAAAACAAAAGGTATACCTTCGATTCAAACATGTGTGATCAAATCTTTGATTTGTTGTTGAAAAATAATTACATTAGAATTCTTGATCACCATGTCAAGCCATTTATCCAAGGATGAATGTATTATAAGTTGCATGATTCGTCCAAGCATAATTTGGATGACTGCCACATGTTTCGTCAAATAGTTTAATCGGCCATTGATAAAGGACGATTGAAATTTGTTGAGACACCAAGAGATGACCAGTCTATTCCGATTGGTCCCGATGGCAGAAAGTTTTTGCATCGGCTGCTTCAAGTGTTGGAAATATGCCCTAGAGGCAATAATAAAAGTATTATTATTATATTTCTTTGTTCATGATAATTGTCTTTATTCATGCTATAACTGTATTATCCGGAAATCGTAATACACGTGTGAATAATAGACACCAACATGTCCCTAGTAAGCCTCTAGTTGACTAGCTCGTTGATCAACAGATAGTCATGGTTTCCTGACTATGGACATTGGATGTCATTGATAATGGGATCACATCATTAGGAGAATGATGTGATGGACAAGACCCAATCCTAAACATAGCATTCGTTTGCTAGAGTTTTCCAATGTCAAGTATCTTTTCCTTAGACCATGAGATCGTGTAACTCCCGGATACTGTAGGAGTGCTTTGGGTGTGCCAAACGTCACAACGTAACTGGGTGACTATAAAGGTATACTACGGGTATCTCCGGAAGTGTCTGTTGGGTTGACATGGATCAAGACGGGGATTTGTCACTCCGTGTGACGGAGAGGTATCACTGGGCCCACTCAGTAATGCATCATCATAATGAGCTCAAAGTGACCAAGTGTTTGATCACGGGATCATGCATTACGGTACGAGTAAAGTGACTTGCTGGTAACGAGATTAAACGAGGTATTGGGATACCGACGATCGGATCTCGAGCAAGTAACATACCGATTGACAAAGGGAATTGTATACGGGGTTGTTTGAATCCTCGACATCGTGGTTCATCCGATGAGATCATCGAGGAGCATGTGGGAGCCAACATGGGTATCCAGATCCCGCTGTTGGTTATTGACCGGAGAGCGATCTCGGTCATGTCTACATGTCTCCCGAACCCGTAGGGTCTACACACTTAAGGTTCGGTGACGCTAGGGTTGTAGGGATATGTATATGCAGTAACCCGAATGTTGTTCGGAGTCCCGGATGAGATCCCGGACGTCACGAGGAGTTCCGGAATGGTCCGGAGGTAAAGAATTATATATAGGAAGTACTATTTCGGCCATCGGGACAAGTTTCGGGGTTATCGGTATTGTACCGGGACCACCGGAAGGGTCCCGGGGGCCCACCGGGTGGGGCCACCTGTCCCGGGGGGCCACATGGGCTGTAGGGGGTGCGCCTTGGCCTACATGGGCCAAGGGCACCAGCCCCAAGAGGCCCATGCGCCTAGGGTTTCAAGGAGGAAGAGTCCTAGGAGGGGAAGGCACCTCCTAGGTGCCTTGGGGAGGAGGGATTCCTCCCCCTTGGCCGCACCCCCTAGGAGATTGGATCTCCTAGGGCCGGCGCCCCCCCCTTGGCCCTCCTATATATAGTGGGGGAAGGAGGGCTTTCAGAACATGCCTTTGGTTGCCTCCTTCTCCCTCTCCAACACCTCCTCCTCCATAGCGCTTGGCGAAGCCCTGACGGAGTACTGCAGCTCCATCATCACCACGCCGTCGTGCTGCTGCTGGTGCCATCTCCCTCAACCTATCCTTCCCCCTTGATGGATCAAGAAGAAGGAGACGTGGCTGTTCCGTACGTGTGTTGAACGCGGAGGTGCCGTCCGTTCGGTGCTAGGATCTCCGGTGATTTGGATCACGTCGTGTTCGATTACCTCATCCCCGTTCTTTGAACGCTTCCGCTCGCGATCTACAAAGGTATGTAGATGCATCCGATCACTCGTTGCTAGATGAACTCATAGATGGATCTTGGTGAAACCGTAGGAAAATTTTTGTTTTCTGCAACGTTCCTCAATAGTGGCATCATGAGCTAGGTCTATGCGTAGTTCTTCTTGCGCGAGTAGAACACAATTTGTTGTGGGCGTAGATGCTGTCAACTTTCTTGCCGCTACTAGTCTTATCTTGCTTCAACGGTATTGTGGGATGAAGCGGCCCGGACCAACCTTACACGTACGCTTACGTGAGACCGGTTCCACCGACTAACATGCACAAGTTGCATAAGGTGGCTGGCGGGTGTCTGTCTCTCCTAATTTAGTTGGAGCGGATTCGATGAAAAGGGTCCTTGTGAAGGGTAAATAGAAGTTGACAAATCACGTTGTGGCTTTCACGTAGGTAAGAAAACGTTCTTGCTAGAACCCTACTTCAGCCACGTAAAACTTGCAACAACAATTAGAGGACGATCTAACTTGTTTTTGCAGCAAGTGCTTTGTGATATGATATGGCCAAAGTTGTGATGAATGATGAATGATCTATATGTGATGTATGAGATGTTCATGCTATTGTAATAGGAATCACAACTTACATATCGATGAGTATGACGGTGACAAGATGATCATGGAGCCCCAAAATGGAGATCAAAGGAGCTATGTGATATTGGCCATATCATGTCACTATTATTATTTGATTGCATGTGATGTTTATCATGTTTTGCATCTTGTTTGCTTAGAACGACGGTAGTAAATAAGATGATCCCTCATAATAATTTCAAGAAAGTGTTCTCCCTAACTGTGCACCGTTGCTAAAGTTCGTCGTTTCGAAGCACCAAGTGATGATCGGGTGTGATAGATCCTTACGTTCACATACAACGGGTGTAAGACAGATTTACACACGCAATACACTTAGGTTGACTTGACGAGCCTAGCATGTGCATAGACATGGCCTCGGAACACAGAAGACCGAAAGGTCGAGCATGAGTCGTATAGAAGATACGATCAACATGAAGATGTTCACCGACGTTGACTAGTCCGTCTCACGTGATGATCGGACACGGCCTAGCCAACTCGGATCATGTTATACTTAGATGACTAGAAGAGGGATGTCTATCTAAGTGGGAGTTCATTATAATTTGATTAGATGAACTTAATTATCATGAACTTAGTCTAAAATATTTGCAATATGTCTTGTAGATCAAATGGCCAACGTAGTCCTCAACTTCAACGCGTTCCTAGAGAAAACCAAGCTGAAAGACGATGGCAGCAACTACACGGACTGGGTCCGGAACCTGAGGATCATCCTCATAGCTGCCAAGAAAGATTATGTCCTACAAGCACCGCTAGGTGATGCACCTGTTCTCCCTGCAGAACAAGACGTTATGACCGCTTGGCAGGCACGTACCGATGACCACTCCCTCGTTTAGTGCGGCATGCTTTACAGCTTAGAGCCGGGGCTCCAAAAGCGTTTTGAGAGACATGGAGCATATGAGATGTTTGAAGAGCTGAAAATGGTTTTTCAAGCTCATGCCCGGGTCGAGAGATATGAAGTCTCCGACAAATTCTTCAGCTGTAAGATGGAGGAAAATAGTTCTGTCAGTGAGCACATACTCACTATGTCTGGGTTACATAACCGCTTGACTCAGCTGGGAGTTAATCTCCCGGATGATGCGGTCATTGAAAGAATCCTTCAGTCGCTTCCACCGAGCTACAAGAGCTTTGTGATGAACTTCAATATGCAGGGGATGGAAAAGACCATTCCTGAAGTATTTGCTATGCTGAAATCAGCAGAGGTAGAAGTCAAGAAGGAACATCAAGTGTTGATGGTCGATAAAACCACTAAGTTCAAGAAGGGCAAGGGTAAAAAGAACTTCAAGAAGGACGGCAAGGGAGTTGCCGCGCCCAACAAGCAAGCTGCCGGGAAGAAGCCAAAGAATGGACCCAAGCCCGAGACTGAGTGCTTTTATTGCAAGGAAAGTGGTCACTGGAAGCGGAACTGCCCCAAATACTTAGCGGACAAGAAGACCGGCAAAACGAAAGGTATATGTGATATACATGTAATTGATGTGTACCTTACCAGTACTCATAGTAGCTCCTGGGTATTTGATACCGGTGCGGTTGCTCACATTTGTAACTCACAGCAGGAGCTGCGGAATAAACGGAGAATGGCGAAGGACGAGGTGACGATGCGCGTCGGGAATGGTTCCAAGGTCGATGTGATCGCCGTCGGCACGCTACCTCTACATTTACCTACGGGATTAGTTTTGAACCTCAATAATTGTTATTTAGTGCCAAGTTTGAGCATGAACATTGTATCAGGATCTCGTTTAATTCGAGATGGCTACTCATTTAAATCCGAGAATAATGGTTGTTCTATTTATATGAGAGATATGTTTTATGGTCATGCTCCGATGGTGAATGGTCTATTCTTTATGAATCTCGAGCGTAATGCTACACACATTCATAGTGTAAGTACCAAAAGATGTAAGATTGATAATGATAGTCCCACATACTTGTGGCACTGCCGCCTTGGTCACATAGGTGTCAAACGCATGAAGAAGCTCCATGCTGATGGACTTTTAGAGTCTCTTGATTGTGAATCATTTGACACGTGCGAACCATGCCTCATGGGTAAAATGACCAAGACTCCGTTCTGAGGAACAATGGAGCGAGCAACCAACTTATTGGAAATCATACATACTGATGTGTGCGGTCCAATGAGTGTTGAGGCTCGCGGTGGCTATCGTTATGTTCTCACCCTCACTGATGACTTGAGTAGATATGGGTATGTCTACTTAATGAAACACAAGTCTGAGACCTTTGAAAAGTTCAAGGAATTTCAGAGTGAAGTTGAGAATCAACGTGACAGGAAAATCAAGTTTCTACGATCAGATCGTGGAGGAGAATACTTGAGTCACGAGTTTGGTACACACTTAAGAAAATGTGGAATAGTTTCACAACTCACGCCGCCTGGAACACCTCAGCGTAATGGTGTGTCCGAACGTCGTAATCGCACTCTATTAGATATGGTGCGATCTATGATGTCTCTTGCCGATTTACCACTATCTTTTTGGGGCTATGCTTTAGAGACTGCCGCATTCACTTTAAATAGGGCACCGTCGAAATCCGTTGAGACGACACCGTTTGAATTATGGTTTGGGAAGAAACCTAAGCTGTCGTTTCTAAAAGTTTGGGGATGCGATGCTTATGTTAGGAAACTTCAACCTGAAAAGCTCGAACCCAAATCGGAAAAATGCGTCTTCATAGGATACCCTAAAGAAACTATTGGGTATATCTTCTACCTCAGATCCGAAGGCAAGATCTTTGTTGCTAAGAATGGATCCTTTCTAGAGAAAGAGTTTCTCTCGAAAGAAGTAAGTGGGAGGAAAGTAGAACTTGATGAAGTATTACCTCTTGAACCGGAAAATGGCGCAACTCAAGAAAATGTTCCTGAGGCGCCTGCACCGACTAGAGAGGAAGTTATTGATGATGACCAAGATACTTCTGATCAAGCTCCTACTAAAATTCGAAGGTCCACAAGGACACGTTCCGCACCAGAGTGGTACGGCAACCCTATCTTGGAAATCATGTTGTTAGACAACGGTGAACCTTCGAACTATGAAGAAGCGATGGCGGGCCCGGATTCCGACAAATGGCCAGAAGCCATGAAATCCGAGATAGGATCCATGTATGAAAAAGAAGTATGGACTTTGACTGACTTGCCCGTTGAACGGCGATCCATAGAAAATAAATGGATCTTTAAGAAGAAGACAGACGCGGATGGTAATGTGACCATCTATAAAGCTTGGCTTGTCGCTAAGGGTTATCGACAAGTTCAAGGGGTTGACTACGATGAGACTTTCTCACCGGTAGCGAAGCTGAAGTCCGTCCGAATCATGTTAGCAATTGCCGCATTTTATGATTATGAGATATGGCAGATGGACATCAAAACGGCATTCCTTAATGGTTTCCTTAAGGAAGAATTGTATATGATGCAACCGGAAGGTTTTGTCGATCCTAAGAATGCTGACAAGGTGTGCAAGCTCCAACGCTCGATTTATGGGCTGGTGCAAGCATCTCGGAGTTGGAACATTCGCTTTGATGAGATGATCAAAGCGTTTGGGTTTATGCAGACTTATGTAGAAGCCTGCGTTTACAAGAAAGTGAGTGGGAGCTCTGTAGCATTTCTCATATTATATGTAGATGACATACTTTTGATGGGAAATGATATAGAACTCTTGGACAGCATTAAGGCCTACTTGAATAAAAGTTTTTCAATGAAGAACCTTGGAGAAGCTGCTTATATATTAGGCATCAAGATCTACAGAGATAGATCAAGACGCCTCATAGGTCTTTCACAAAGCACATACCTTGATAAGATATTGAAGAAATTCAATATGGATCATTCTAAGAAGGGGTTCTTGCCTGTGTTACAAGGTGTGAAATTGAGCTCAGCTCAATGTCCGACCACGGCAGAAGATATAGAGGAAATGAGTGTCATCCCCTATGCCTCAGCCATAGGTTCTATTATGTATGCCATGCTGTGTACCAGACCTGATGTAAACCTTGCCGTAAGTTTGGTAGGAAGGTACCAAAGTAATCCCGGCAAGGAACACTGGACAGCGGTCAAGAATATCCTGAAGTACCTGAAAAGGACTAAGGAAATGTTTCTCGTTTATGGAGGTGACGAAGATCTCGTCGTAAAGGGTTACATCGACGCTAGCTTCGACACAGATCTGGATGACTCAAAGTCACAAACCGGATACGTGTATATTTTGAATGGTGGGGCAGTAAGCTGGTGCAGTTGCAAGCAGAGCGTCGTGGCGGGATCTACATGTGAGGCGGAGTACATGGCAGCCTCGGAGGCAGCACATGAAGCAATTTGGGTGAAGGAGTTCATCACCGACCTAGGAGTCATACCCAATGCGTCGGGGCCGATCAAGCTCTTCTGTGACAACACTGGAGCTATTGCTCTCGCAAAGGAGCCCAGGTTTCACAAGAAGACAAGGCACATCAAGCGTCGCTTCAACTCCATTCGTGAAAATGTTCAAGATGGAGACATAGAGATTTGTAAAGTACATACGGACCTGAATGTAGCAGATCCGTTGACTAAACCTCTCCCTAGAGAAAAACATGATCAACACCAGAATTCCATGGGTGTTCGATTCATCACAATGTAACTAGATTATTGACTCTAGTGCAAGTGGGAGACTGTTGGAAATATGCCCTAGAGGCAATAATAAAAGTATTATTATTATATTTCTTTGTTCATGATAATTGTCTTTATTCATGCTATAACTGTATTATCCGGAAATCGTAATACACGTGTGAATAATAGACACCAACATGTCCCTAGTAAGCCTCTAGTTGACTAGCTCGTTGATCAACAGATAGTCATGGTTTCCTGACTATGGACATTGGATGTCATTGATAATGGGATCACATCTTTAGGAGAATGATGTGATGGACAAGACCCAATCCTAAACATAGCATTCGTTTGCTAGAGTTTTCCAATGTCAAGTATCTTTTCCTTAGACCATGAGATCGTGTAACTCCCAGATACCGTAGGAGTGCTTTGGGTGTGCCAAACGTCACAACGTAACTGGGTGACTATAAAGGTATACTACGGGTATCTCCGGAAGTGTCTGTTGGGTTGACATGGATCAAGACGGGGATTTGTCACTCCGTGTGACGGAGAGGTATCACTGGGCCCACTAAGTAATGCATCATCATAATGAGCTCAAAGTGACCAAGTGTTTGATCACGGGATCATGCATTACGGTACGAGTAAAGTGACTTGCTGGTAACGAGATTAAACGAGGTATTGGGATACCGACGATCGGATCTCGAGCAAGTAACATACCGATTGACAAATGGAATTGTATACGGGGTTGTTTGAATCCTCGACATCGTGGTTCATCCGATGAGATCATCGAGGAGCATGTGGGAGCCAACATGGGTATCCAGATCCCGCTGTTGGTTATTGACCGGAGAGCGATCTCGGTCATGTCTACATGTCTCCCGAACCCGTAGGGTCTACACACTTAAGGTTCGGTGACGCTAGGGTTGTAGGGATATGTATATGCAGTAACCCGAATGTTGTTCGGAGTCCCGGATGAGATCCCGGACGTCACGAGGAGTTCCGGAATGGTCCGGAGGTAAAGAATTATATATAGGAAGTACTATTTCGGCCATCGGGACAAGTTTCGGGGTTATCGGTATTGTACCGGGACCACCGAAAGGGTCCCGGGGGCCCACCGGGTGGGGCCACCTGTCCCGGGGGGGCACATGGGCTGTAGGGGGTGCGCCTTGGCCTACATGGGCCAAGGGCACCAGCCCCAAGAGGCCCATGCGCCTAGGGTTTCAAGGAGGAAGAGTCCTAGGAGGGGAAGGCACCTCCTAGGTGCCTTGGGGAGGAGGGATTCCTCCCCCTTTGCCGCACCCCCTAGGAGATTGGATCTCCTAGGGCCGGCGCCCCCCCCCTTGGCCCTCCTATATATAGTGGGGGAAGGAGGGCTTTCAGAACACGCCTTTGGTTGCCTCCTTCTCCCTCTCCAACACCTCCTCCTCCATAGCGCTTGGCGAAGCCCTGACGGAGTACTGCAGCTCCATCATCACCACGCCGTCGTGCTGCTACTGGTGCCATCTCCCTCAACCTCTCCCTCCCCCTTGCTGGATCAAGAAGAAGGAGACGTGGCTGTTCCGTACGTGTGTTGAACGCGGAGGTGCCGTCCGTTCGGTGCTAGGATCTCCGGTGATTTGGATCACGTCGTGTTCGACTACCTCATCCCCGTTCTTTGAACGCTTCCGCTCGCGATCTACAAAGGTATGTAGATGCATCCAATCACTCGTTGCTAGATGAACTCATAGATGGATCTTGGTGAAACCGTAGGAAAATTTTTGTTTTCTGCAACGTTCCTCAACATCAAGCCGATCTATTTAAAGAGAAGGTAAAAACTGCAGGTGATGGGATCGAGTTTTCAAGTAAAGAATTTCTTGAAAAGCATAATGAACATAATCTTGAGGGCAAATATTCCATCGAAGCTACAATGGAGATGCCAAGGACTGGGGGGCAGCAAGCAAATCCAATGATCAATGAAAGCAAACCAAAAGAAAACAAAGGCCGAAATAAGCGCAAGTGTAAGAGATCAAAAATCACCTTCGCTGAACTATTGGATAAATATCAAAAGAAGAGTGAAGAGAAGAATGCTTATCGGCCAAATCATGCAAAAAAACCAAGATCACCCCCAAGGCGCAAATATGAGGATCGGTATTGGCAAAGTGATAATTTAAATGCAGCATATTCATATCCTTATTTTTGGCCGCTAATGCCAATGCCGTGGATGTCTCCCTATGTTCATATAGATCCATATTCATCATGGGACAGGTATGATACAAGGGCACATTCTCCATCTTATTTTAGACCATCTCACCAATATTATGCATCTCCGAGAAGATCAACATTTGAACAATCACATGATAAAGACCGTTTCAATCATAACGAATCGGGCCAGAGCTCGAGGAAGAAGAAAGAGGCGGTAAAGCAAGTTTACCGCGTGAAAAGAGATGGTCGTAAGTGTGCTACTTCAGATTTGATCTCAAATAACAAAGAGCCAATTAAAATGTTGACATTGGATACAAAAGGCAAAGAAGTGAAGCAATCAATTGATAAAAATCAGAGTGCCAAATCTGAAGAAAAGAGGTTGAGGGTGCACAAGGCCCAAAACGAGTTGCCATTGGTTGAAATAAAATCACAGCCGACATGCTCACTCGGCTTATCATATTGGCAAAAGAAGAAATTACAAAATCTTAGTGCACAAGAGATGAGAAAGAAGAACATGGCATGGGTGTTGGGGAATGGAGTAATTTCAAAAAAGTTCCTACGCACACGCAAGATCATGGTGATGCATAGCAACGAGAGGGGAGAGTGTGATCTACGTACCCTCGTAGACCGACAGCGGAAGCGTTATGACAACGCGGTTGATGTAGTTATACGTCTTTACGGCCCGATCGATCAAGCACCGAAACTACGGCACCTCCGAGTTTTAGCACACGTTCAACTCGATGACGATCCCCGGACTCCGATCCAGCAAAGTGTCGGGTAAGAGTTCCGTCAGCACGACGGTGTGGTGACAATCTTGATGTTCTACCGTCGCAGGGCTTCGCCTAAGCACCGCTACAATATTATCGAGGATTATGGTGGAAGGGGGCACCGCACACGGCTAAGAAAACGATCACGTGGATCAACTTGTGTGTCTAGGGGTGCCCCCTGCCCTCGTATATAAAGGAGCAAGGGGAGGAGGCCGGCCGGTCCTATGGCGCGCCAAGGAGGAGGAGTCGTCCTCCTAGTAGGAGTAGGACTCCCCTCTTTCCTACTCCTACTAGGAGGGGAAAGGAAGGGGAGAGGGAGAAGGAAAGGGGGGCGCCGCCCCCCTCTCCTAGTCCAATTTGGACCAGAGGGGGAGGGGGCGCGCGGCCCACCCTGGCCGCCCCTCTCTCTCCACTAAGGCCCATATGGCCCATTACTTCTCCCCGGGGGGTTCCGGTAACCCTCCGGCACTCCGGTTTTCTCCGAAATCACCCGGAACACTTCCGGTGTCCGAATATAGTCGTCCAATATATCAATCTTTATGTCTCGACCATTTCGAGACTCCTCGTCATGTCCGTTATCACATCAGGGACTCCAAACTAACTTTGGTACATCAAAACTCATAAACTCATAATATAACTGTCATCGAAACCTTAAGCATGCGGACCCTACGGGTTCGAGAACAATGTAGACATGACCGAGACATGTCTCCAGTCAATAACCAATAGCGGAACCTGGATGCTCATATTGGCTCCTACATATTCTACGAAGATCTTTATCGGTCAGACCGCAATAACAACATATGTTGTTCCCTTTGTCATCGGTATGTTACTTGCCCGAGATTCGATCGTCGGTATCTTAATACCTAGTTCAATCTCGTTACCGGCAAGTCTCTTTACTCGTTCCATAATACATCATCTCACAACTAACTCATTAGTTGCAATGCTTGCAAGGCTTATGTGATGTGCATTACCGAGATGGCCCAGAGATACCTCTCCGACAATCGGAGTGACAAATCCTAATCTCGAAATACGCCAACCCAACATTTACCTTTGAAGACACCTGTAGAGCTCCTTTATAATCACCCAATTACGTTGTGACATTTGGTAGCACACAAAGTGTTCCTCTGGCAAACAGGAGTTGCCTAATCTCATAGTCATAGGAACATGTATAAGTCATGAAGAAAGCAATAGCAACACACTAAACGATCGGGTGCTAAGCTAATGGAATGGGTCATGTCAATCACATCATTCTCCTAATAATGTGATCCCGTTAATCAAATGACAACACATGTCTATGGTTAGGAAACATAACCATCTTTGATTAACAAGCTAGTCAAGTAGAGGCATACTAGTGACGTTTAGTTTGTCTATGTATTAACACAAGTATTATGTTTCCGGATAATACAATTCTAGCATGAATAATAAACATTTATCATGATATAAGGAAATAAAATAATAACATTATTATTGCCTCTAGGGCATATTTCCTTCAGTCTCCCACTTGCACTAGAGTCAATAATCTAGATTACACAGTAATGATTCTAACACCCATGGAGCTTTGGTGTTGATCATGTTTTGCTCGTGGAAGAGGCTTAGTCAAAGGGTCTACAACATTCAGATCCGTATATCTTGAAAATCTCTATGTCTCCCACCCGGACTAGATCCCGGATGGAATTGAAGCGTCTCTTGATGTGCTTGGTTCTCTTGTGAAATCTGGATTCCTTTGCCAAGGCAATTGCACCAGTATTGTCACAAAAGATTTTCATTGGACCCGATGCACTAGGTATGACACCTAGATCGGATATGAACTCCTTCATCCAAACTCCTTCGTTTGCTGCTTCCGAAGCAGCTATGTACTCCGCTTCACATGTAGATCCCGCCACAACGCTTTGTTTAGAACTGCACCAACTGACAGCTCCACCGTTTAATGTAAACACGTATCCGGTTTGCGATTTAGAATCATTCGGATCAGTGTCAAAGCTTGCATCAACGTAGCCATTTACGATGAGCTCTTTGTCACCTCCATATATGAGAAACATATCCTTACCCTTTTCAGGTATTTCAGGATGTTCTTGACCGCTGTCTAGTGATCCATTCCTGGATTACTTTGGTACCTCCCTGCTAGACTTATAGCAAGACACACATCAGGTCTGGTACACAGCATTGCATACATGATAGAGCCTATGGCTGAAGCATAGGGAACATCTTTGATTTTCTCTCTATCTTCTGCATTGGTCGGGCATTGAGTCTTACTCAATTTCACACCTTGTAACACAGGCAAGAATCCTTTCTTTGCTTGATCCATTTTGAACTTCTTCAAAATTTTGTCAAGGTATGTGCTTTGTGAAAGTCCAATTAAGCGTCTTGATCTATCTCTATAGATCTTAATGCCCAATATGTAAGCAGCTTCACCGAGGTCTTTCATTGAAAAACTCTTATTCAAGTATCCCTTTATGCTATCCAGAAATTCTATATCATTTCCGATTAGTAATATGCCATCTACATATAATATCAGAAATGCTACAGAGCTCCCACTCACTTTCTTGTAAATACAGGCTTCTCTAAAAGTCTGTACAAAACCAAATGCTTTGATCACACTATCAAAGCGTTTATTCCAACTCCGAGAGGCTTGCACCAGTCCATAAATGGATCACTGGAGCTTGCACACTTTGGTAGCTCCCTTTGGATCGACAAAACCTTCTGGTTGCATCATATACAACTCTTCTTCCAGAAATCCATTCAGGAATGCAGTTTTGACATCCATCTGCCAAATTTCATAATCATAAAATGCGGCAATTATTAACATGATTCGGACAGACTTAAGCATCGCTACAGGTGAGAAGGTCTCATCGTAGTCAATCCCTTGAACTTGTCGAAAACCTTTTGCGACAAGTCGAGCTTTGTAGACAGTAACATTACCGTCAGCGTCAGTCTTCTTCTTGAAGATCCATTTATTCTCAATTGCTTGCCAATCTTTGGGCAAGTCAACCAAAGTCCACACTTTGTTCTCATACATGGATCCCATCTCAGATTTCATGGCTTCAAGCCATTTTGCGGAATCTGGGCTCACCATCGCTTCTCCATAGTTCGTAGGTTCATCATGATCTAGTAGCATGACTTCCAGAACAGGATTACCGTACCACTCTGGTGCGGATCTTACTCTGGTTGATCTACGAGGTTCCGTAGTATCTTGTTCTGAAGTTTCATGATCATCATCATTAGCTTCCTCACTAATTGGTGTAGATGTCACAGAAACTGGTTTCTGTGATGTACTACTTTCCAATAAGGGAGCAGGTACAGTTACCTCGTCAAGTTCTACTTTCCTCCCACTCACTTCTTTCGAGAGAAACTCTTTCTCTAAAAAGTTTCCGAATTTAGCAACAAAAGTCTTGCCTTCGGATCTGTGATAGAAGGTGTATCCAATAGTTTCCTTTGGATATCCTATGAAGACACATTTCTCCGATTTGGGTTCGAGCTTATCAGGTTGAAGCTTTTTCACATAAGCATCGCAGCCCCAAACTTTCAGAAATGACAACTTTGGTTTCTTGCCAAACCACAGTTCATAAGGCGTCGTCTCAACGGATTTTGATGGTGCCCTATTTAACGTGAACGCGGCCGTCTCTAGAGCATAACCCTAAAACGATAGCGGTAAATCAGTAAGAGACATCATAGATCGCACCATATCAAGTAAAGTACGATTACGACGTTCGGACACACCATTACACTGTGGTGTTCCGGGTGGTGTGAGTTGCGAAACTATTCCGCATTGTTTCAAATGTACACCAAACTCGTAACTCAAATATTCTCCTCCGCGATCAGATCGTAGGAATTTTATTTTCTTGTTACGATGATTTTCAACTTCACTCTGAAATTCTTTGAACTTTTCAAATGTTTCAGACTTATGTTTCATTAAGTAGATATACCCATATCTGCTTAAGTCATCTGTGAAGGTGAGAAAATAACGATATCCGCCATGAGCCTCAACATTCATCGGACCACATACATCTGTATGTATGATTTCCAACAAATCTGTTGCTCTCTCCATGGTACCGGAGAACGGTGTTTTTGTCATCTTACCCATAAGTCACGGTTCGCAAGTACCAAGTGATTCATAATCAAGTGGTTCCAAAAGTCCATCAGTATGGAGTTTCTTCATGCGCTTTATACCGATATGACCTAAACGGCAGTGCCACAAATAAGTTGCACTATCATTATCAACTCTGCATCTTTTGGTTTCAACATTATGAATATGTGTGTCACTACTATCGAGATTTAATAAGAATAGACCATTCTTCATGGGTGCATGACCATAAAAGATTTTATTCATAAAAATAGAACAACCATTATTCTCTGATTTAAATGAATAACCGTCTCGCATCAAACATGATCCAGATATAATGTTCATGCTTAACGCTGGCACCAAATAACAATTATTTAGGTCTAATATTAATCCTGAAGGTAGATGTAGAGGTAGCGTGCCGACCGCGATCACATCGACTTTGGAACCATTTCCCACGCGCATTGTCACCTCGTCCTTAGCCAATCTTCGCTTAATCCGTAGTCCCTGTTTCGAGTTGCAAATGTTAGCAACAGAACCAGTATCAAATACCCAGGTGCTACTGCGAGCATTAGTAAGGTACACATCAATAACATGTATATCACATATACCTTTGTTCACCTTGCCATCCTTCTTATCCGCCAAATACTTGGGGCAGTTCCGCTTCCAGTGACCAGTCTGCTTGTAGTAGAAGCACTCAGTTTCAGGCTTAGGTACAGATTTGGGTTTCTTCTCTTGAGCAGCAACTTGCTTGCTGTTCTTTTTGAAGTTCCCCTTCTTCTTCCCTTTGCCCTTTTTCTTGAAACTAGTGGTCTTGTTGACCATCAACACTTGATGCTCCTTCTTGATTTCTACCTCCGCAGCTTTCAGCATTGCGAAGAGCTCGGGAATAGTCTTATTCATCCCTTGCATATTATAGTTCATCACGAAGCTCTTGTAGCTAGGTGGCAGTGATTGGAGAATTCTGTCAATGACGCAATCATCTGGAAGATTAACTCACAATTGAATCAAGTGATTATTATACCCAGACATTTTGAGTATATGCTCACTGACAGAACTGTTCTCCTCCATCTTGCAGCTATAGAACTTATTGGAGACTTCATATCTCTCAATCCAGGCATTTGCTTGAAATATTAACTTCAACTCCTAGAACATCTCATATGCTCCATGACGTTCAAAACGTCGTTGAAGTCCCGATTCTAAGCCGTAAAGCATGGCACACTGAACTGTCGAGTAGTCATCAGCTTTGCTCTGCCAGACATTCATAACATCTGGTGTTGCTCCAGCAGCAGGCCTGGCATCCAGCGGTGCTTCCAGGATGTAATTCTTCTATGCAGCAATGAGGATAATCCTCAAGTTACGGACCCAGTCCATGTAATTGCTACCATCATCTTTCAACTTTGCTTTCTCAAGGAACACATTAAAATTCAATGGAACAACAGCACGGGCCATCTATCTACAATCAAACATAAACAAGCAAGATACTATCAGGTACTAAGTTCATGATAAATTTAAGTTCAATTAATCATATTACTAAAGAACTCCCACTTAGATAGACATCCCTCTAATCCTCTAAGTGATTACGTGATCCAAATCAACTAAACCATGTCCGATCATCTCGTGAGATGGAATAGTTTCATTGGTGAACATCACTATGTTAATCATATCTACTATATGATTCATGCTCGACCTTTCAGTCTCCGTGTTCCGAGGCCATATCTGTATATGCTTGGCTCGTCAAGTATAACCTGAGTATTCCGCGTGTGCAACTGTTTTGCACCCGTTGTATTTGAACATAGAGCCTATCACACCCGATCATCACGTGGTGTCTCGGCACGAAGAACTTTCGCAACGGTGCATACTCAGGGAGAACACTTCTTGATAATTAGTGAGAGATCATCTTAAAATGCTACCGTCAATCAAAGCAAGATAAGATGCATAAAAGATAAACATCACATGCAATCAATATAAGTGATATGATATGGCCATCATCATCTTGTGCTTGTGATCTCCATCTTTGAAGCACCGTCATGATCACCATCGTCACCGGCGCGACACCTTGATCACCATCGTAGCATCGTTGTTGTCTCGCCAATCTTATGCTTCCACGACTATCGCTACCGCTTAGTGATAAAGTAAAGCATTACGACGCAGTTGCATTGCATACAATAAAGCGACAACCATATGGCTCCTGCCAGTTGCCGATAACTCGGTTACAAAACATGATCATCTCATACAATAAAATTTAGCATCATGTCTTGACCATATCACATCACAACATGCCCTGCAAAAACAAGTTAGACGTCCTCTACTTTGTTGTTGCAAGTTTTACGTGGCTGCTACGGGCTTAACCAAGAACCAATCTTACCTACGCATCAAAACCACAACGATAGTTTGTCAAGTTGGTGCTGTTTTAACCTTCGCAAGGACCGGGCGTAGCCACACTCGGTTCAACTAAAGTTGGAGAAACTGACACCCGCTAGCCACCTTTGTGCAAAGCACGTTGGGAGAACCGGTCTCGCATAAGCGTACGCGTAATTTCGGTCCGGGCCGCTTCGTCAAACAATACCGCCGAACCAAAGTATGACATGCTGGTAAGTAGTATGACTTATATCGCCCACAACTCACTTGTGTTCTACTCGTGCATATAACATCAACACATAAAACCTAGGCTCTGATACCACTGTTGGGGAACGCAGTAATTTCAAAAAAATTCCTACGCACACGCAAGATCATGGTGATGCATAGCAACAAGAGGGGAGAGTGTGATCTACGTACCCTCGTAGACTGACAGCGGAAGCGTTATGACAACGCGGTTGATGTAGTCATATGTCTTTACGGCCCGATCGATCAAGCACCGAAACTACAGCACCTCCGAGTTTTAGCACACGTTCAGCTCGATGACGATCCCCGGACTCCGATCCAGCAAAGTGTCGGGGAAGAGTTCTGTCAGCGCAACGGCGTGGTGACGATCTTGATGTTCTACCGTCGCAGGGCTTCGCCTAAGCACCGGTACAATATTATCGAGGATTATGGTGGAAGGGGGCACCGCACACGGCTAAGAAAACGATCACGTGGATCAACTTGTGTGTCTAGGGGTCCCCCCTGCCCCCGTATATAAAGGAGCAAGGGGAGGAGGCCGGCCGGCCCTATGGCGCGTGATGCGGAGCATCCCACGTTCATCCCCATGTACACTCCAACTACTCTCCAAACCCCAAGTGGACATATGACGAGACCTCGAACATACGCCATTGGACACAAGGTGAACTCGCTCCTCTCCAAACCATCACTTTCTACATGTGAGATATGGCTACTACCTCCAACGTGTGTTCTATGCATGATCAGGTACTTGGAGGAAAGCCACGAAGTCACCACATCCAACGGAACAGCTAGCGAGGACGCCAAGTACAAGGACCAAGAGAAGAAGCTGCACGAAGCTACAGCCACCAGACGACCGACCCAGCCCGGACGTCCGGCCCCTGAGGACCCGAGCCGAATCTATGGACGACCGGAGCCACCGGACGTCCGACGACTCCCAGTGCCCGGACGACCGCCAGGCACCAGACGTCCGACACTCTCCAGCGCCCGGACGACCGACGCCGACCGGACGTCCGACACCACCTGTCCAGAGCCAAAACACCGGACGTCCGACATGCACCGGACGACCGGACTCTCGTGAGCCACCGGACGTCCGGTACCTGTCGGACGTCCGCCGCCTGTACGCCCGCCCGTGTGTTGGGCCGAAGCCACTTACCCTTTCATTCGCCTAGACTATATATACTCCTCCACCTCCTCCTAGTTAGGGTTAGCGTTGTGATAGCTCATTTGAGAGATAGAGCTACGCTCATCCATTACGGATCTACTCCACGAGAGAGACCGCGGCCCCTCTACGGAGAAGATCCTCTTGGATTCAAGACCCCCTCTTGGGTGGCCCCATCAAGACCTCCTCATGGAGAAGAACCGGTTACCGTGTATCGTCCGTTGTTGACTTTGGATCTTGTATCTCCCTTTGTGTTCATGGATCTAGCGCATGTGTGATCATTCTTGTTGGTTTGAGTGTTCTCTTGTGTTTCCCTCGTGATTTTCCCCTCGTTTCCCTCCTCGTGTTCTTCGCGTTCTCCGCGGGATCCGCTTCTTTCGTGAAAGATCGGGCCACTAGGGTTCCACCCTACATCATCTTGGATCAGAGCTTAGGTTTATCACGAATTTGGAGCCTCCCCGTTGTGTATTCTAGCCTAATTTTGTTGTGTTCTTCCCCAAATTCGAAAATCCCCACCAAAAATAGCCCCAATTTTTTTGTGATTTGTTGGTTTGATGATGTTTTGTTGATTTTGATCCATGGATTTGCTTGGTTTCAAGTGGATCTAGCATTTCCCCAATTTTCCCCACTTTCCATCCACGAACTCTCATCAATTTTGACCCAAAAATCCCCAAATTCCGCCCAAAATCGCGTCCTGGATCTGAAATCTCTCGTTGACCCCGACCACCGGACGACCGTCACTTTACCGGACGTCCGGAGCCCCTGGAACGACCGGACGTCCGTCATCCACCGGACGACCGGAACCCCTAACCCGGATGGAAATTAGCGGATTTCCGAGCTCACCGGACATCCGGCCACCGGACATCCGTCCATTAGCGGACGTCCGCTACCTGTAAAAACTAACTTCGGCTGATTTTTGTTTCGGCCATAATTAATTCATCCAAACTCCGATTTTGACGTTCTTTAGCTCGTTTTGAAGCTCTTGACATCCTTCTTCCCACAAAAATACCACTAACATCTTTTGACTATGTCAAATTTTGACAATTTTGGCATCTTTGCCTAGGACTTCCACCACATCATCCGCTACACCACCACCGACTTCCGCAACCTAACCAATTTTGTTCCCCGTTGCATTAGTGGTTGCTTGAGGAGTGATTTGAGTCTCCTAAGGTGTCTAGGCTACTTAGGGACGGTTGCTTCTTCATCAACCACCACCATCACTTCCGCATAGGCTTGACCACTATACACTTCCGCCACCTCAACTTAACCCAATTTTGTTTGTGTTGTGAGTTGTGTCTCCTAAGGTGTTTCGGCTACTTAGGGACCGTGCTTTCAACTCCGACACCGTGTATAGTCCACCACCATAACCTCCACTTCCGCATTGCCTAGTGCAACACCACCGCATTCCGCTACCACCATTTGACGTTTGAGATTTTGAGTTCGCGGTTTTTCCGTTTCCTAAGGTGTTTCGGCTACTTAGGGACGAGTCTCCATCATCTTGGTATCTCCATGAAGATCACCGCCACTCATCATCACCGTGGACGGTAACCTCCATATCATCTTGGTATCGTGGTATCCCTCCATTGTATATTCCCTTGCCATTGCATTGATAACCCCTAGCCCATTTTGCGTTACTTGCCTATCGAGACTAGCCATTTGAGTATTGCCGGCAACGTTACTTGTGCACATTAGTGATCTACACCATACATTGCATACATACCATATCATATTGGTATCATATCATCTCGTGTGCCTCAAGTTTGTTCCCGCATATATACAATTGCTACCTTGGTTTGTGCATTTCGCAAAGTGGCCTTACAAAAAAAAAGAATAAAGCTTTTAAGCAAAGAAAAAGAGTGAGCAAAGAGCTTGTAAGCAAGTGCCATAGCATCATACCACATTGCATATAAGATCATCTTGGATCATACCACCGGAACATCATACATATATAGCATACGTGGGATAGAAGTTGTTACATTTTGCAATTTATAGGTTGTGCACAAGTGTCGTATCCGCCTATTGAGCAATCATGCTAGCGTCTCTCTTGAGTTGTGCAACACGAGCATTTTCCGTGGACTCCACATTTTGTGCTCATCCTTGGTTGCACGACCCCATTTATCTATCCGTGTGTGTGTTTCCGTGTGTCACATATTGTTATTGGTCTACTTGTTACACTTGCGAATTTGTGAATCTCTTTCAACATTATTGACTCTTGCTAACATTTTACATCAAATTTTTGTGCCACTATCCTCACCGAGCTCCACCATAAGCCTTACTTGTGTAGGTGTGATAAACCGACAAGAATTGGTACCAATTGTGCTATTTCCTTGTCCACATTGGAGTGATCATTGATCCACTTTCAACTTCGGTCAAGGTACATTTGGTATTCGTTCTTCTCTTTCTCCACTCATATTGGCTCGAATCTTGTGATGGATAGGCAAGGTATTTCATCTCCGGTCTTCCACAACAACGACAGCGTGAACAACTACATCACCAAAGCGTCAATTTTCGATCTACAACGACAAATGCAAGGCGCACAATCAAGATTGCGAGAGCGCATTGAGAACCTCTCCATCGACATTCGTCACTCTGAAGCGAGGAAAAGGGACTACATCGACAACAAGCTTTCCGCACAAAAGGAGGAGCAAGATGCAAGGATGGAGGAGATTAGAGCCTTGATCAAGTCTTCTTCCCCTTCGTCATCCTCAAGGCGGCGACATTCAAGCCACAAGTCTTCGGAGCGCCCAAGCGATGCAAGCGCAAGTTGTCCACGTCCACATCTCCATGGCGACCACAATCACGTTCGTGATCCACATCGTCATGAAGGGCAAGTCACCTCCAAGCATCATGTGCACGACGACGACGAACGACATCTACTACGAGCTCAAGCACGACAACGACATCATCATCATGAAGATGCTCCACAAGCGCAAGTGCACAAGTACCAACAAGCACTACCTCACGCCAAGTCGAAGCTTCATGAGCACAAAAGAAGACCGCGAGACGACCACCACAAAGACGGCGCTACGGCTACATCAACCACTTCGGCATAGTCGCCAAGTGTTCTCAAGGCATCTTCGCCTTTGGACGTACAGCATCTTCGTCTACTTCCCACGAGTACGCCTACATTGACTTCATCAAGTCCAAGGCGACCACATACAAGTGAGGGCGACACTTCCATCTTCGGAAGCCCCTCAAGGAAGATGGCCGAGCATGGGAACTTCCCTTCGGTCATGGAGACGAGCTACGAGGTGCCACATCTTTTGGGCCTCCAACAACAAGACAACGACAAGAAGGTCGAGCAAGGGACATCCCCTTCGACCACGGCGACGAGCATGAACCTCTTCAACAACATGAAGACGGCGCTCATATTGGACTCATACTCCGAGTCAAGCTACGAGACCGCTCATGAGACCTTCTCTTTGGTCTTCGAGGAGAGTGATGATGTGCCATCTTCGGCCTTCATCCACGGCTACGACCACGACATGATTGAGCATGGAGACATTTGCACCAACATCTCTCCGACAACGACATGTGATGAGATGCCCCAATTGCCATGTGAGGAGAGCCACCACCACATGAGTGACATGAGTGACTCCAGCACACGTGACATTGAGAGCATTTCCTATGAGAGGATGAGTGTGACCACCACTAGCCCCACACATGAGAGCATGCCACACATCCTATGTGAGGTTGAGCGCCATTTGAGTGACTCCACCAACCATATGAGTGAGAGCATCCGAGAGGGAGTGAGTGAGCCACAACACTTAGTGAGCGAGGTAGTTGACATGGCATGTGAGGCCACTTTGATTTCTAACGACTTAACCTATACTCCTAGTGTGTTTTCTTCTTTGGTGCTAGGTCTCCTAATTGACGACATGCCTACCCTCGACGAGTCCATACCTCCAATGGAGACAATGATGGCCATGGTGGATGATGGTGCACCTCCCACATGGTTCCATCAAGATGAAGATGACAACGAGACGATCTTCAACACCTCACTTACAACACATGAGCGATGCTCCAAAGGTAACATAGGTGATGGTACTTCTCTTGTCCCACTAGTGGACTATCTTGACATCGTTTGCTCCCATGATGTTGACCTACCTCTTACCATGCTTCACGCTAGTGAGACTTCTTCATGCCTTGACTTATCTATTTATGATGAATATGATGATGAGCATGTTGAGTTGCCTAGTTGTGATGCTATGCTTCATAGGATATCTTGTGAAAATTCTATTGGTCACATTATGTTTGACAATCCTTTGAACTTGTCATATGCTATGAGTGAGATCTCCCATATTGCATCATTTCAATCTCAACATAGTAACTATGCATGCCCTGTTACAATAAATCCCATTTGCACTTATGGCATAGATGACGAGATGATGGTCATTGGCTTTTGCTTCTCTTGTGATGATATTGCCATGCTTCCTTTACATGATTTGCGCAATTCATCTACTATACCATGCCATGATCACATTGTTCCAAATATGCACTGTTTTGGATGTTGTCAATATTCCCCATGCGATGTTGCTACTCATGCTCATGAGGAGACCCCCATAGTTTCCTCATGCGTATTAGGAGATTTTGATGCATTCCATACATTACATGATTCCCATAATTGCTTGCACCATATGCATTCCATGAACAACAATGCTCTACATATTTCTCGTGATGCATTACACAATTTGAGTCTCCATTATGCTATACATAATAACAAACCTCTCATGATGGATGACATGTTTCTATATCACGCATATCATTTATTCGAGCATTGGCTATTTTGTGCTAACCAACACAAGCACGTGCGCATCATGATGGATGATGTGTACATATACCACGCACACACAATTTTCCCTTTGTCTTTGTTTTGTGTAGGTACTCACGTATACTCGTCAACTTCTCAATCCCATGAGTTGACGAAACGAGCTCTTGAGAGCAATGATGACTTGGGATCCCGTGGACTTTCATTCCCACCATTCCTTTTGCACAAGGACTACGCGCATCTCTTTTACTTGTCTCTCACACGGCTATGGGCTATTTACCACTTGTCACCTTATGCTCATTTTCCCGTGTTCACTTTGCATGTTATTTTTACTCCTATGCCTTTGCCATGCAATTGTGACCCTTGCTTGCATCTACCCATGATTCACCATTATGTTACTCCTATGTGTATTTGCATGCTTGCTGGAGATCCTTGTTGCTATTGCCATGTTTATCATGTGCCCCATGCTATTGATGCTATTTTCCTCATATCTTGCCTTCATGCTTGTGATATGTCTTGTGCATTATTCATGACCACTATTTGCACACATGACATACTTGACATGATTCCTTCTAGTACGTTGCATCTTTGCACTACTAGCTTGCTTGCCTTGATTCACATGATTGCTTGCTTTGTCGCATCACCCATGTTCCATTCTTACTTGCTTTCTTGGGTTGATGACATATATGTTCATGCCTCTCACATGATACATCTTGTGATTCATGCTTGCTTGCTTGTGCCTATTCTATTTGGTTGTTCTCACATCATATGCCTCCGTACTATGAAATGCTCCCTTGTCCTTCATTATGATGAGCATGATGCATCCACTTGTTGGGTATTTTACCGCACAAATGATAGGTTTTCCGCTAACCTCATTTGTTTTTTTGAGTGTTTGTCATGTTCTTTCATGTTGAAGGATTCACAAGGCGATACCGTCATGACACAATTTGGTCATGTGAAGGCATACACGATGTGCAACACCAACGTTTGCGACAATCTCCTAAAGGTGAACTCCTTCCCTTTGAGCCATCCTCAAATACACATATTGGATGGGTCATTCTTTCATTGTTGTCTCCTTCTTCTTGTCTACATGTTGCACCTATTGGATGGAGGACCGACATTGAAGATTGGCTCTATGGACCTTCGCATTGAGGAGCGCTCGGACTTATTGGATGCACATTCGAACCTCCACTCATGCCACGACATCGAGCATTGGTACACCAACACCTCCATATTTGTTGATTGTGCTCACGCTTGTCTTGCTCATTGGACATATCATACACATGAAAAATTTGCATCTTATGCATGGATTGACTCACATCATGATTGCCTTGCTGCATCTTGTATTCCCATGCCATCCATGATATATGAGCTTGTGCATTTCATTAGCAAATTTTTTGTGATATACCTTGATGGCATATTCATACATCATGATCTTATTGCCTACCATCAATTGCATGATCACATCACATTGAGCATCCTTTACCATATTCATGCTATTGATAAACCGTCACACTATGACATCATTTTGCACCGTGGTTGCATTGATCACATCCACAATACATTTGTGTGCACAATGATTACATTTCCTCCCATGAATGCTTTGCATCTCATTCTAGATCATCTCGATAAGCTTCATGTGTCACGACCAATCTTGCCGCACGGACTCATTCTTACATGATGGACACTTTGTGTGCGCTAACCATTGTATTTCCGAGTGTTGCTTGTGTTTGCTCTTTTTGCATGTCTATCACTCCGGCGACACCTTGGACTACTTGGATTGCGCCATGTCTTCAACTTCGTCCAACTACAAGTTCGTCTACGACAACCGTTTCCATGGTGATGAGGATCATGATCCGAGGTCGGATCTTTCCCGGGGGGGGGGGGGAGATGATGCGGAGCATCCCACGTTCATCCCCATGTACACTCCAAACCCCAAGTGGACATATGACGAGACCTCGAACATACGCCATTGGACACAAGGTGAACTCGCTCCTCTCCGAACCATCACTTTCTACATGTGAGATATGGCTACTACCTCCAACGTGTGTTCTATGCATGATCAGGTACTTGGAGGAAAGCCACGAAGTCACCACATCAAACGGAACAGCTAGCGAGGACGCCAAGTACAAGGACCAAGAGAAGAAGCTGCGCGAAGCTACAGCCACCAGACGACCGGCCCAGCCCGGACGTCCGGCCCCTGAGGACCCGAGCCGAATCTACGGACGACCGGAGCCACCGGATGTCCGACGACTCCCAGCGCCCGAGCGACCGCCAGGCACCGGACGTCCGACACTCTCCAGCGCCCGGACGACCGTTGCCGACCGGACGTCCGACACCACCTGTCCAGAGCCAAAACACCGGACATCCGACATGCACCGGACGACCGGACCCTCGCGAGCCACCGGACGTCCGGTACCTGTCGGACGTCCGCCGCCTGTACGCCCGCCCGTGTGTTGGGCCGAAGCCACTTACCCTTTCATTCGCCTAGACTATATATACTCCTCCACCTCCTCCTAGTTAGGGTTAGCATTGTGATAGCTCATTTGAGAGATAGAGCTACGCTCATCCATTACGGATCTACTCCACGAGAGAGACCGCGGCCCCTCTACGGAGAAGATCCCCTTGGATTCAAGACCCCCTCTTGGGTGGCCCCATCAAGACCTCCTCATGGAGAAGAACCGGTTACCGTGTATCGTCCGTTGTTGACTTTGGATCTTGTATCTCCCTTTGTGTTCATGGATCTAGCGCATGTGTGATCATTCTTGTTGGTTTGAGTGTTCTCTTGTGTTCCCCTCGTGATTTTCCCCTCGTTTCCCTCCTCGTGTTCTTCGCATTCTCCGCGGGATCCGCTCCTTTCATGAAAGATCGGGCCACTAGGGTTCCATCCTACATCAGCGCGCCAAGGAGGAGGAGTCCTCCTCCTAGTAGGAGTAGGACTCCCCTCTTTCCTACTCCTACTAGGAGGGGGAAAGGAAGGGGGAGAGAGAGAAGGAAAGGGGGGCGCCGCCCCCCTCTCCTATCCAATTCGGACCAGAGGGGGAGGGGGCACGCGGCCCACCCTGGCCGCCCCTCTCTCTCCACTAAGGCCCATATGGCCCATTACTTCTCCCGGGGGGTTCCGGTAACCCTCCAGCACTCCGGTTTTCTCCAAAATCACCCGGAACACTTCCGGTGTCCGAATATAGTCGTCCAATATATCAATCTTTATGTCTCGACCATTTTGAGACTCCTCGTCATGTCCGTGATCACATCCGGGACTCCGAACTAACTTCGGTACATCAAAACTCATAAACTCATAATATAACTGTCATCGAAACCTTAAGCGTGCGGACCCTACGGGTTCGAGAACAATGTAGACATGACCGAGACATGTCTCCGGTCAATAACCAATAGTGGAACCTGGATGCTCATATTGGCTCCTACATATTCTACGAAGATCTTTATCGGTCAGACCGCAATAACAACATACGTTGTTCCCCTTGTCATCGGTATGTTACTTGCCCGAGATTCGATCGTCGGTATCTTAATACCTAGTTCAATCTCGTTACCGGCAAGTCTCTTTACTCGTTCCGTAATACATCATCTCACAATTAACTCATTAGTTTCAATGCTTGCAAGGCTTATGTGATGTGCATTACCGAGATGGCCCATAGATACCTCTCCGACAATCGGAGTGACAAATCCTAATCTCGAAATACGCCAACCCAACATTTACCTTTGGAGACACCTGTAGAGCTCCTTTATAATCACCCAGTTACGTTGTGACGTTTGGTAGCACACAAAGTGTTCCTCTGGCAAACGGGAGTTGCATAATCTCATAGTCATAGGAACATGTATAAGTCATGAAGAAAGCAATAGCAACACACTAAACGATCGGGTGCTAAGCTAATGGAATGGGTCATGTCAATCACATCATTCTCCTAATGTGATCCCGTTAATCAAATGACAACACATGTCTATGGTTAGGAAACATAACCATCTTTGATTAACAAGCTAGTCAAGTAGAGGCATACTAGTGACGTTTAGTTTGTCTATGTATTCACACAAGTATTATGTTTCCGGATAATACAATTCTAGCATGAATAATAAACATTTATCATGATATAAGGAAATAAAATAATAACATTATTATTGCCTCTAGGGCATATTTCCTTCAATGGGTTCCCAAGAAGATCAATCAAGACAAAAATGATGTGCATGCTTCTATTGCAACAAGTACTATTAAGCCGAAGGTGCGCATCACAACATCAAAATCTTCGGTTAGCACATAATCCATTTTCTTCAACCATGCCGTTGATGCCTTTGCCATGGAATTCATCCCTAGGTATGATTAATTACCCTCCATGGATTTATTTTGATCCATGGATGCAACATAATTTTCTATATCATGAGAGGGTATTACCAAATTACTATACATATGGTTAGTTACATTGTTGCTAATACAAAGGGGCCGAAATATTTTATTCCTATTTTATTTGTTTATTTCGGCTATACATAATTTGGTGGGTGAATTCTACATGGACCTCATGTTAATAGCCGATATTTATCTATCGCCCTAAGAATATGTCAAAGCATGGCCGGTGTAGTATCCTAACACCGTCCTTAGTTCAATTGGAGACCAAAACAAGCCTCGTGCCTCTTAAAATATTTTTTCACAATAATCAAAGCCCAATATAAAATTTTATTCGGTTTGGAGCTTTGGGTTGCCATAGGTGCTATACATATTGAGGCTTTGGGTGATTCGTTATGAGTAGTACAACAAATATTCAAGAATTATCAATGTTTTGACGAATCACTTATAGTTTATCTTGAGGTATGTCTAGATGCAAAATTTGCCTTGGGTTGCTTTAAAATTGTTCATATTTCTAGACATGACAATTCGGAAAAGTTCGCACAACAAGCATCTGGCTACTATGTTAATCATGGTGTGTTGCATTTCTATCAATAGCCGATGCTTAGTCTCGTCAACATAGGTAAGGCCGAACCGAAGTCCACCGCTTCGGCCACTAATATTTTTTTATGCAGGTAAAAGTGAGGATTGGAGAAAGTTTATTGTTGATTATCTGCAAAGTCCTAACAAAAGGTGAACAATATGGTTCAGAGGATGGCCTTGAGATACATATCTATGGAACTTTATCATCGAATTGTTAATGAAGTTGAAAAGGTTTCACCCAAGTTTGCATCAAGGATTCAAACAAATAATGGCCAATATATATTTATCGCCCTAAGCACATGCAAACTGGCCGATGGAGTGTTGACATCGTCCTTAGAACCAACAGGTACAAGTTATTTTTCGGCATGCTACCTTTGCCGAAAAACAGGGGGGCATGTGTTGACGCTCAAAAATGGCATGATCGCAAATAGTAACTTGAGGCTATAATGAGATGATGTAAAATTCATGATTTCATGTCACCATTGGATGACTCTCTTCAAGCCGATGGGAATAAATATATAGATGGTCCAAAACGAAGCTCGGATGCAAAAGTTATGACAATCTTAGAGATATTCGTATTGACACCAGATTATAAAATGGCATGAAACCTAACCAAGATGGCCTTTGATGGAAAAAGTTACAACTGCAAAGTTCTTTGTCTCGTCGAAACGGACGGTTTTGATATAAAAATCGTCCTCATCCGAGAACGTATGCAAAAGTTACAGGCAAAACAGTGGGCTGCAGCAGTATTTGGTCGGATCATCCGGGCCGGGATCCAGACCAGGCCGGATGAATGACCCGAACATCCGGACTATCATCCGGGTAAATCAACATAACCATAAATTTCGGGCCCCATGAAGGTAGATCATCCGGATGGCACCCAGATCATCCGGGTAAATCCCGGATAATCCGGACATGAATCCGGATGTCCGGATAAGTTTTTCTGCTGCAGACTTTAGAAAACGACCCGAAACACTTCCAAGATGGCCTCAGATCGAAAAGTGTTCAGCATAAAAGTTGTGCGTCTCGTCGAGGCGGTTGATTTGGATATAAAAAACGTCCAAATCCAAGGTCGTATGTGGATTCTAGAGCCAAAACAGTAAGTTGCTGTCAGAAAACTGTGCTAGGCCGGATTATCCGGACCTAGAGCCGAACATCCGGGCCGGAAATCGTGAGAAGTCCGAATTTGGCCAGATTTTGATGATTTGAACGACAAGGCAAGTCATTTTCTTGTACGGGAAGTCCATCCGCCTCTTATATAGACGAGAGGTGACGGCCGATTGAACAACAACACACAATCGCAAAACACATCTACTTTTTATCCTAATTTTACATCCCTTCTTTGTTATTTCTCTCTCGTTCTTTGTTCGTTCGTCGTGTTGAAGGACAGCGATTCTCGAGGCTCTAGGGGCGGGCGAACCGACCTAGGGCAGCCCATAGCCGCCGCGCGTCCAGACGGGGTCCCTCCCGGACGCGTGGGGTTTCAGGTCCTGAAAAGCACCCGCCGGATTGCTTGTGTACCGCGCTTCCGGACGGGTCTCCTTCGACGTGAGCTACGGTGCATCACCTTCGGCGTTGGAGATACACGGTGACGTGTTCGTGTACGAACAAAAATATAAACAAAAAAAATAGAGAAACAGGCTGGTGTTGCCCGCGCGGGTGGGCCGGCCCAGGCGCTCGCGCGCTTCCGCGAGTCGGACGGCTCGACTCGCTGAACGCGAGGTATAGCACCCCTCGGGATATATCGGGCGTATATATGCAAAATCATTGGTTAAGGTTGCCCCTTGCAAAGGTAAGTTCCTACATTTTTCAGACTACGACTGACACTACATGTGCGTTATTTGTTGCAAGCGGGTAGTTTTTCTTTTTCGTAGATTCATTAATTCAAAACGTTTTATCTCTTGAATTGTGCATCCAAATCCTGTTTTCACTAATTGATTTCTCACGTCGAGTTCTTCAAAACTTGATTGTCTTAGTAGGTTGCGACGAAGTTGTTTCAATTAAAAACATATATAAAAAATGAAAACAAAAAACAAAATTTAAAGAAAAATAGAACAAAAAAGAATACAGAGAAAAAATCGAAGCCCGGAAGCACGTTTCTTGTTTTTCATTTAATTATGTTTTACTTTTTTTGAGATGCACAGTTGTACTTCTCGGGGAAGCAAATCATTGCTTCCATGAGAAGCAATTTAGTGCTTGTCATGAAAACACTTTTTTTACAAGCACTTGCGGAAGTAAATCTATACTCCTCGTGAAGCTTCTTTTTTATACTTTTCGAGAAGCACAACACTTCTCGCGGAAGTAAAACCTGAGATTATGTGGGTCTTGTGGAAGAAAAACTATGCTCACACAAGAAGCAAATATGTGTTTCTGGTGAAAGCACATTTTTCACGAGAAGTACATATGTGTTTCTCGCGGAAGCAATGCTATGCTTATCATGGAAGCACATATTCTTTCCTTTTGAAGAACCACAACTCTGGTTCGTAAAAAATATCTCTAAACTTAGGGCAAATTAGGTGAAGCCAAAAAGTAAAAAAAATCATCTATATCTCAAAAACGCGTAGAAAAAATCGAAATCCAAAGGTAGGGCCAGCACCAGACACATGGCGGCATTCTCCTAGGGCACAAAAGTGACCTTTGTGGGAACCCCACAAGAGATAATTCTTAGTTAGTTGCTCTCGCAGATATGTGGTGAACCCCGTGCATGTCGGATACCCCGCAATCGTATGAGCGACAATGGGTTGGCCCAAGTTATCAATGTTCGACATGCTCTATGTCTCGGTTCTGGGACAGTTCTAGAGCCTTCCAAGTTCTCTCTTTTTATTTTTTATTTTGTGTTTTCCTAGAGTATTTTGGGTTTTGGGTTTTTCTTTTTCTTCCTTTTAATATTTTTTCAAACTAGGAACATCTTTTCAAATTCATGTCCATTTTGAAAATTGTTAATATTTTTTAAATCACAAACATTTTGAATTCATTTTAGAAAAATCATGACTGTTTTATGAAATTCTAAAGATTTCTAAATTCATGGAAAGTTTGTACAAATTTGCAAGCATGTTTTGAAATCATGGAAATGTTTTGAATTTGCAAACATTTCGACAAATTTGTGTTAAATCAGAATATTTTTTAAATTCATGAACATTTTAACAAATCCATGGACACTTTCTGAATTTGTGAAAAAACCGTGAACAATTTTACAAATATGGGTACGATTTTCAAATTTGCTAACATTGTTTTAATGCGTGTACATTTTAAAAACTTGTGAGCTATTTTTCAAATTTATGAATATTTGCTAAAAAATTACAGTATTTTGGAATTCAAGAATATTTTTAAACCCTGGGCACTTTTTTATGAAGCAAAAAAACTAAAACTAAACAAGAAACTAAGAACTAAACAATAACTACAAAAAGAAGCATGCCGCCCATAATGGGTCTGCCCCAAGCACGCGCATGGGGAGCGGTGGGTACGCGATTGATCGCTTTCCCCCGACCTATCTGTGGACAAGGAGCTCCTTGATATATATCAAAGATTTTTCGAAATTCTGAACATTTTAAACATTTTCTAAAATTGAAAGGTTTTGGAAAACACGGTCATTTTTTCAAGTTTTGAACTTTTTGGAAAACATGAACATTTTGAAAAATCGTCTGCTTTTTGAAAACATGAATATTTTTTTCAAATCTGTGAACTTTATTGAAAAACTTAAACATTCTTTGCAATTATCAATATTTTCTATAAAGTCATGAACTATGTTGTCTGAATTTTTGAATTGTGGGAAAAGAACTCAAAAGGAGGAAAAATAAAAATAAAAGGTAAAAAAGGAAACAAAAAAAACTAGTAAATAAAACAAAACCGGTTCAGGAACCATCTAGAAGGTTCCCAAAACTCATTGGCTCATACTCCCTCCGTTTCTTTTTACTTCGCATATAAGATTTAGTGAAAATCAAACTGCACAAAGTTTGATCAAATTTATATTAAAAATATGAACATCTACAATACTAAAATTATATAGTATGAACATACGTTTCATGATGCATCTGATAATATTGATTTCATATTGTGAATGTTTATATTTTTTAATATAAAGTTAGTCAAACTCTACAAAGCTTGACTTTGACCAAACCTTATATGCGGACTAAAAAAACCGAAGGGACTAAAAAAACCTTATACTATGTAATGACCTTTATTTCCACCAACCCAAGAAATCCCCTAAAATGTTTGAAAATACTCACAATTTTGAAAAATTATCCATGAATCAAAAAACAATTTTGGAAATTACATGAATTTTAAAAACTATTCACAAGTTTAAAAAATGTTTGTGAATTCAAAAAAGTTCACAGATTTAAAACATGATCATGAATTTATGATTGTTCATGGATTCAAAACAAGTTCGTGACTTTGGCAATGCTTGGGAATTTGAAATTTGTTCATGAATTTATAAAAAAGAATTCAAAAAATGTTTATGAATTTCAAAAATGATCATGAACAAAAAAAGGTCACAAATTTGGGGAAATATTTGCGATTTTTTTAAAACAAATACAAATTAGAAAAACATGTATTTGAAAATTGTTCGTCAATCTGAAAATGTTCAAGAATTCAAACACGCGACGCTTACATTTTTCTCCCTAACTCAAACCCACTACTGATAAAAAAATTCTACTCGTTAAAAAAATACAAATTAAAGAAACATGGATTTGAAAATTATTCGTCAATCTGAAAGTGTTCAAGAATTCAAACAAGAGACATTTACATTTTTCTCCCTGACTCAAACCAACTACTGATATTTGCCAGTAATCTTTTGTTGTGCTCAAATTTTCCCCTAAAAAGTATTTTAGGTTGCATGAATGCCCTTCTATCTAGTCAAAGTTGTTTGAGCGTTACTTAGCAAATTCATAACAAATTCATATCAACTTAGAAAAATGTAAATAAGATATCAAAATGTTTAGAGAAACATCACATATATGTTCATGTCATTTCCATTCATGACAAAAGCATTGTTTGAACCTGCTTAGGGTAAATAATATTAGTGATCTATTTAGGGGAGAATGCAAATGAATGTGCTTATAGTTGATGAATGTAAATGGCATGCACGTATATGTGATATTTTTCTAGACATATTGAAAACTTATTTGCAATTTTCTAAGTTCATATGAGTTTGTTATGAAGTTTCAAAGTATAATGGTCAAACTACTTTGACTAGATGAAAGGGTAATTGGCTGACCTAAAATGCTTTTTTGGAGGCAAATTTGAGCACAACAAAACAATGGGTAAATGTGAGTAGTGGGTTTGAGTAAGGAGCACAAATGCAATTGGCCCTTCAAAAGATCTTCATGAATGTAAGAAATGTTTGCGGATTTAAAATGTTCACAAATAAAAAACTATTCATGAATTTGAAACAGATAAGGGATTGAAAAAGAAAAAAAGAAAAATGAGAAAAAAATAAAAAAGGGATGGGGTAGAATAAGAAATTAAAAGCATCAAAATAATAAAACCAAAAAGAAAGCCAGAAAAAATTGATAAAACAAAACAAAAAAATGTTGGGCGGAAGGTTCCAGAAGTTCCACAAAACTAGGTCCACGTGCTCCCGCTAGATGGATTGGCCCACTCGACAAGCGATGCAGGTGATCTTGACAATAACGGTTGCAAAAGGCGATACATGGCATTCATGTGAAATGTATCTTCGGCTATCTACAATATCGGTTGCTTGATCACCTAAGTTAGCATGCCAATTAGAACGATTTTGGAAAGATTCTGTAGACCGATATGGGCAGCTTTTTGAACCCTCTGAGTTTTTTCTTTTCTTTTTCTATGTTTTGTAACAATTTCCTTTGGGTTTTCTTGTGTTTAGTTTGTTGGTTTTCATCGATTTTTTTCAGATTTCTTTTGGGTTTTTTCTATTTGTTTTTTTTCTTTTTTCTCTTTTTTGTATTTTATTTTCTTCATTTTTTCAATTACTTTGTCGAGTTTTTGAAATATACATGTTGTACATTTTTTGTATACACACTGAATGCACATTTTTCAATTATATATCTTGAATGTTTTCTAAATACATGTTAAACATTAAATACACATTGAAGATCTTTTGAATGCATGTTGAATATTTTCTGAATATGTGTTTTTTTAAATACGTCTTTTGCATATTTTTTAAATATAATACACAATGAACAAAGTTTCCAAAAATTGTATATAAGTTTAATATTGTTTTGGTATACGTTGAACATTTTTTCAAAAACACGATGAACATTTTTCAGATACATGTTTGAATACTTTCTAAATACATGTAAAACATTTTTCAAATACAAGTTGAACATTTTTTAATACATGTGAAGCATATTTTTGAATGGTACGAACATTTCTTAAAACTTGTGTGAACCATTTTTTACACTGTATGAACATTTTTAAAAACTTGTGTGAAGCAACAACTTGATCACAATATCAAGGTATCATTGTTACCGGTTTTGTTCTTTTTTTTCCGTAGTCCAGCATCTCCGTGATCATATCACATTGTATCTTACTAGATGATGATGGATATCATAACACCGAGAGGGACCAGAGAGTATCTCGGCTTCTCTCTCGGCTTCGCCAGAGGAACAAATCTCAATCTTAAGCCCTATACATTCTTTTTGGTCTACCCGGAAGTTGCAGTTACAATCACCCTATCATGGGTGACCTCTGACAACCACAAAGTAAACCATCTGGCATGAAGGTATACAGTGATCTCATGATATAAGGACACGAGTATATGTTAACACTTTCATGATTACACTTATAACATTGTAACAGTGTGATCTCGAAGTATATCGTTTAGTTCGGTTTGTCCAGCACCATTGTTCCGCCTGAAATGTGTTGTCATTGTTGCCGGCATCTTTGTTACTTTAGCAATGCCCAATGATCAGAAAAACAGAGACATCATGCAACACATGAGCTAGTCTTAGAGGCGAGACTAGAAAACTACTTGGTGTTTATATCTTCACACGTGCAAATGGGGTTTCCTCTTAAAATCATATTCAAGGGTCATCACAACTATAGCATGGAAATATAAACATTAATTATAAACATGAAACTAAATAATACTTTATTATTTACTCTAGGGCACATTTCCATTAACAACTCCATGTGGTAGGGTTGCAGGTCGGCATGGCTTAGATGTCGAACTTAAGTTGCAGGAATGACAGAGTTATCGGCTTGGGTGGCGCGCGTCCCAATAGGGACGATTGGGCTGTATGTCGGGGAAGCAACCCCCGGAAGCGTTGTGACGGTCGTGGACTTCGGACGATTTCCCTATGCACCATGGGATGTGGGCGGCGTTGGAGCTCAAGGAAGCGAGGTGATATGTCCGGGCAAGGCCTAGAAGGAAGCATCACCTGAGTGAGTTGAGCGGCTGGTGACCCCAAGAGCTTAGCAACTTCGAGAGCATGGACCTCGTGTCGTGTGGGCTGGAGTTATTTTGAATAGCCTTGTTTTTGGAGAAACATCCATCTATTCATTAACCACCTAGCGACGACTAGCGAGCCAAGGATGTGTCGTTGTCATTGCCCCGTCCTCACCGAAGCCGGGAAAACCTTGTTGTAATATATAGTTGGTAAGTCATTGTATTAAGGCCCCATAAGACCAACACAGCAAAGCAGCAACCATCACGATGAAGAGAGTCATATAACGGAGGATCAAAGTTATAACCACATGATTGAAAACGAATGAAGAGCGGTTTCAGACCAATCCACCAAAAACTAGCATCGATTGAATCCTGCAAGATCTGACAGAAACACACCTTCACACATCCTCCGATGACACTAAACATACTATCGGGACGTAGATCAAACGTGAGAGACATTATTCCTACCGAGGGACATAACTACCGCCACACAGCCCCAACTAAGATGCTAAACTCAACAAGAACGAGAGCCCCCTCCTCTAGTGGTGCCCAACGTCCTCCGCACCTCCACGTCCCAAATGCCATCGAAGGTGGGGGCGGACTGGCAGCGGCGCCAATGAGGCCATACACCTGGAGCTAGAGGGAACTACCAAGATGATGTACCGAGATGCTGCTAGATATGGTCACTTTATAGATATCTTCTTTTTGGTGTACAATATAGCTGCTTTGTCCGTGGACCGTGGCCAAGGCATCTCCAACGTCGGCCCTCAAATCGGCCGCATACGTCCGGACATGTTTTTCCATCCAACACAGGACTGTATCGATCCGCCGAGCGGTCCGGACACACTTTTCCTTGCAAAACCGAGACAAAGTGGGTGGGGGTGTTTACATGCATCCAGACCGCTGCCATGTCTGCCTTTGACCGCCTTGGCCCACCCGAATGACCCACCCGCCTCTCCCGCGCTTTCCATCCAACGCCCGTGCCGCATTCAAGTCGGCCCAGAGCATGCAGTGGCCGGCATATATGCCGAGCGACGCGACCGGACATGAAGGCGGTGCTGACGGATGCGACCGCTCAGGCGTCGCCGCGTCCTGAGAAATCAACTCCCACTGTTGCGCCGCATTAAAGCAGGTCAACCACCCATTCGCCTCACCTTGGGCGCAACTATTTAAGCCACGTACCAAGGATGCAAATCCACACCGAGCCCCTCCTCCTCCTCTCTGAGCCCCTCTTCCTCCTTTCTGAGCCCCTCCAACTCCAACGTCAATGTCGAAGTATTGGTGCTCCGCACCGGCAGGTGGATGCGGTAGTTCATCATCAGACGGATCTTAGCGCCTGATGACACACAAGTAAATGGGATAATTGTAGTCCTTTCGATAAGTAAGAGTGTTGAACTCAACGAGGAGCAGAAGGAATTAACAAGCGGTTTTCAATAAGGTATTCTCTGCAAGTGTTGTAAATAGTAGTAATAAATAGTTTGATAGCAAGATAATTCGTAACAAGTAGCAAGTAATAATAGTAACGTAGGTGCAACAAGGTGGACCAATCCTTTTTATAGCAAAGGAAAAACTGAAAGTACTTTTTATAGTGAGCAAAGCATTCTCGACGACACATGGGAATATTGTCTGGTTAACTTTCAACATGTTTAGTTGATTTGCGTTCACTAATTTGATAATTTGATATGTGGGTGGCCTAATGCTAGGGTACTCCTCTTACTTGAGCAGGCAACCCACTTATGATTGCCCCCTCTCGCAAGCATCCGCAACTATGAAAGAAGAATTAAGATAAATCTAACCATAGCATGAAACATATGGATCCAAATCAGCCCTTTACGGAATAGAGAATAAACTAGGGTTTAAGCTTCTATCACTCTCGCAAGTCATCATCTAATTACTACTCCCCAATGCTTTCCCCTAGGCCCAAACATGGTGAAGTGTCATGCATTCGACGTTCACACAACACCACTAGAGGAAGAACAACATACATATCATCAAAATATTTATTGAGCGAATACCAACTTAACATGATTACTTATAACAAGACTTCTCCCATGTCCTAAAAAATAAACGGAACTACTCACAAATCATATTCATGTTCAAGATCAGAGAAGTATACTATATGATTAAGGATCTAAAATTATGATCTTCCACCAAATAAACCAACTACCATCAACTACAAAATGTAATAAACACTACTAGCAACCCACAGTTACCAGTATGATGTTTTGAGACAAAGATTGCATACAAGATATGAACTAGGGTTTGAGATTAGATGGTGCCGGTGAAGAAGTTGATGGAGATGAGTCCTCCATGATGAGAGGATCATTGGTGATGATGATGACTTCAACCCCCCCGCTTGGAGGGAAGTTTCCCCGACGAAATCGCTCCGCCGAAGAGCAAAAGTACTCCTTCCCGGGCTCCGCCTCGAGACAACGGTGCTTAGTCTCGAAAGTGTTCTTCTATTGTTTTTCTAGGGAAAATGACCTCATATAGAAGAACGGGGGCACCGAAGGGCCTCTCTGGGCCCCACAAGGCATTAGGGCGCACCCTATTGCCTTGTGGGCCCATGGCTGCCCCCCTCTAGTACTTCTTTCTTTCGGTATTTTTATATATATTCTAAAGTAATTATCCGTGAAATTTCAAGTCATTTGGAGCTCTGGAGATAGCCATCTCTATTGTGTCTCTTTTGGGTCCAGAATTCTAGCTGCCTGCAATCTCCCTCTTCATATAAATCTTGCACATTATGAGAGAAAAGACATTAGAATTGCATCATAAAATGAAATAAAGGTCAAAACAATATAAATAACAATAGCAAAACATGATGCAAAATGGACGTATCAGTGTTGCTGCCGTCGCTCTCCGTGACTCTCGGCATCCATGGTAGCCCGCTCCTCTGGTAAGGAGGAGATCGTTGATGACCCGCAAGTATAGGGGATCGATACAGTCTTCGAGGGTAGTATTCCAACCAAATTTATTGATTCGACACAAGGGGACCCAAAGAATATTTATAAACCGAAGCAGCTGAGTTGTCAATTCAACCACACCTGAGAAGTTGTTTCTCTGCAACAAAATATTAGTAGCACAGTATATGATTGGAGATGGATGAGATTTGTCATGTAAATGAGTCAATTTGGTATCCACTATGTCCTGAGATTGATGTTGTTATGACTTTTCTATGCTTAATGCTTGTCACCAGGACCCGAGTGCCATGATTTCATATGTGGACCTATTATGTTTTCATGAATATATTTGAGTTATTGATCCTATCTTGTTATTGTTCTCAACTGTAGACCCCAAGATGGAATAATTGGGATACTCTCCAGGGATGACTGTAATTTGAGGTGTTCATGTATTCACCATGTGTTAATGCTTTTGTTCCGGTTCTCTATTAAAAGGAGCGCATTAATGCCCCTTATATTTCCATTAGGACCCCACTACCATGGGAGGGTAGGTCAAAAGATGTTATGCAAGTTCTTATTATAAGCATGTATGACTATATATAGAATACATGCCTATATATGATTGATGAATTGGATCTATTGTGTATCGCTATAGGTTGTGACTGTTACATGATGAATGTCATAAAAAATATCCATCGCTACTCCATGCCTATGCTTTGCTCATATTATCTTTGTTGGGAAACATAGTATTTCAAAAATTTCCTACGCACATGCAAGATCCATCTAGGTGATGCATAGCAATGAGCGGGGAGAGTGTGCCCACGTACCCTCGTAGACCGAAAGCGGAAGCGTTTAGTAACACAGTTGATGTAGTCGAACGTCTTCGCGATCCAACCGATTCAAGTACCGAACGCACGGCACCTCCGTGATCTGCACACGTTCAGCTCGGTGACGTCCCTCGTACTCTTGATCTAGTTGAGGCCGAGGGAGAGTTTCGTCAGCACGACGACGTGATGACAGTGATGATGAAGTTACCTACGCAGGGCTTCTCCTAAGCACTACAATGATATGACCGAGGTGGAATTCTGTGGAGGGCGGCACCGCACACGGCTAAACAATCAACTCGTAATACCGATCGTTATCGAACGTTAAGCATGCGGACCCTACGGGTTCGAGAACTATGTAGACATGACCAAGACTCATCTCCGGTCAATAACCAATAGCGGAACCTGGATGCTCATATTGGTTCCTACATATTCTACGAAGATCTTTATCGATCAAACCGCATAACAACATACGTTGTTCCCTTTGTCATCGGTATGTTACTTGCCCGAGATTCGATTGTCAGTATCTCAATACCTAGTTTAATCTCATTACCGGCAAGTCTCTTTACTCGTTCCATAATGCATCATCCCGTAACTAACTCATTAGTCACATTGCTTGCAAGGCTTATAGTGATGTGCATTACCGAGAGGGCCCAGAGACACCTCTCCGAAAATCGGAGTGACAAATCCTAATCTCGATCTATGCCAACTCAACAAACACCATCAGAGACACCTGTAGAGCATCTTTATAATCACCCAGTTACGTTGTGACGTTTGATAGCACACTAAGTGTTCCTCTGGTATTTGGGAGTTGCATAATCTCATAGTCATATGAACATGTATAAGTTATGAAGAAAGCAATAGCAATAAACTAAACGATCATAGTGCTAAGATAACAGATGGGTCAAGTCAATCACATCATTCTCTAATGATGTGACCCCATTCATCAAATGACAACTCTTGTCCATGGCTAGGAAACTTAACCATCTTTGATTAACGAGCTAGTCAAGTAGAGGCATACTAGTGACACTCTGTTTGTCTATGTATTCACACATGTACTAATTTTCCGGTTAATAGAATTATAGCATGAATAATAAACATTTACCATGATATAAATAAATATAAATAACAACTTTATTATTGCCTCTAGGGCATATTTCCTTCAGTCTCCCACTTGCACTAGAGTCAATAATCTAGATTACATTGTAATGATTCCAACACCCATGGAGTCTTGGTGTTGATCATGTTTTGCTCGTGAGAGAGGCTTAGTCAATGGATCTGCAACATTCAAATCCCTATGTATCTTGCAAATCTCTATGTCTCCCTCCTTGAGTTGGTCGCGGATGGAATTGAAGCGTCTCTTGATGTGCTTGGTTCTCTTGTGAAATCTGGATTCCTTTGCCAAGGCAATTGCACCAGTATTGTCACAAAAGATTTTCATTGGACCTGATGCACTAGGTATGACACCTAGATCGGATATGAACTCCTTCATCCAGACTCCTTCATTTGCCACTTCCGAAGCAGCTATGTACTCCGCTTCACACGTAGATCCCGCCACGACGCTTTGCTTGGAATTGCACCAATTGACAGCTCCACCGTTTAATGTAAACACGTATCCGGTTTGCGATTTAGAATCGTCCGGATCAGTGTCAAAGCTTGCATCAACGTAACCATTTATGATGAGCTCTTTGTCACCTCCAGATATGAGAAACATATCCTTAGTCCTTTTCAGGTATTTCAGGATGTTCTTGACCGCTGTCTAGTGATCCATTCCTGGATTACTTTGGTACCTCCCTTATAGACTTATAGAAAGACACACATCAGGTCTGGTACACAGCATTGCATACATGATAGAGCCTATGGCTGAAGCATAGGGAACATCTTTCATTTTCTCTCTATCTTCTGCATTGGTCGGGCATTGAGTCTTACTCAATTTCACACCTTGTAACACAGGCAAGAATCCTTTCTTTGCTTGATCCATTTTGAACTTCTTCAAAATTTTGTCAAGGCATGTGCTTTGTGAAAGTCCAATTAAGCGTCTTGATCTATCTCTATAGATCTTAATGCCCAATATGTAAGCAGCTTCACCGAGGTCTTTCATTGAAAAACTCTTATTCAAGTATCCCTTTATGCTATCCAGAAATTCTATATCATTTCCGATTAGTAATATGCCATCTACATATAATATCAGAAATGCTACAGAGCTCCCACTCACTTTCTTGTAAATACAGGCTTCTCCAAAAGTCTGTACAAAACCAAATGCTTTGATCACACTATCAAAGCGTTTATTCCAACTCCGAGAGGCTTGCACCAGTCCATAAATGGATCGCTGGAGCTTGCACACTTTGCTAGCTCCCTTTGGATCGACAAAACCTTCCCGTTGCATCATATACAACTCTTCTTCCAGAAATCCATTCAGGAATGCAGTTTTGACATCCATCTGCCAAATTTCATAATCATAAAATGCGGCAATTGCTAACATGATTCGGACAGACTTAAGCATCGCTACAGGTGAGAAGGTCTCATCGTAGTCAATCCCTTGAACTTGTCGAAAACCTTTTGCGACAAGTCGAGCTTTGTAGACAGTAACATTACCGTCAGCGTCAGTCTTCTTCTTGAAGATCCATTTATTCTCAATTGCTTGCCGATCTTTGGGCAAGTCAACCAAAGTCCACACTTTGTTCTCATACATGGATCCCATCTCAGATTTCATGGCTTCAAGACATTTTGCGGAATCTGGGCTCACCATCGCTTCTCCATAGTTCGTAGGTTCATCATGATCTAGTAGCATGACTTCCAGAACAGGATACCGTACCACTCTGGTGCGGATCTTACTCTGGTTGATCTACGAGGTTCCGTAGTATCTTGTTCTGAAGTTTCATGATCATCATCATTAGCTTCCTCACTAATTGGTGTAGATGTCACAGAAACTGGTTTCTGTGATGTACTACTTTCCAATAAGGGAGCAGGTACAGTTACCTCATCAAGTTCTACTTTCCTCCCACTCACTTCTTTCGAGAGAAACTCTTTCTCTAGAAAGTTTCCGAATTTAGCAACAAAAGTCTTGCCTTCGGATCTGTGATAGAAGGTGTATCCAATAGTTTCCTTTGGATATCCTATGAAGACACATTTCTCCGATTTGGGTTCGAGCTTATCAGGTTGAAGCTTTTTCACATAAGCATTGCAACCCCAAACTTTAAGAAACGACAACTTGGGTTTCTTGCCAAACCACAATTCATAAGGTGACGTCTCAACGGATTTCGATGGTGCCCTATTTAACGTGAATGCAGCCGTCTCTAAAGCATAACCCCGAAACGACAGCGGTAAATCAGTAAGAGACATCATATCGCACCATATCTAATAAAGTGCGGTTACGACGTTTGGACACACCATTACGCTGTGGTGTTCCAGGTGGCGTGAGTTGCGAAACTATTCCGCATTGTTTCAAATGAAGACCAAACTCATAACTCAAATATTCTCCTCCACGATCAGATCGTAGAAAATTTATTTTCTTGTTACGATGATTTTCCACTTCACTCTGAAATTCTCTGATCTTTTCAAATGTTTCAGACTTATGTTTCATCAAGTAGATATACCCATATCTGCTCAAATCATCTGTGAAGGTCAGAAAATAACGATACCCGCCGCGAGCATCAACACTCATCGGACCACATACATCAGTATGTATTATTTCCAACAAGTCTGTTGCTCGCTCCATTGTTCCGGAGAATGGAGTCTTAGTCATCTTGTCCATGAAGCATGGTTCGCAAGCATCAAGTGATTCATAATCAAGTGATTCCAAAAGACCATCAGCATGGAGTTTTTCATGCGCTTTACACCAATATGACCTAAACGGCAGTGCCACAAATAAGTTGCACTATTATTATTAAACTTATATCTTTTGGCTTCAATACTATGAACATGTGTATCACTGCTATCAAGATTTAGTAAAAATAGACCACTCATCAAGGGTGCATGACCATAAAATATATTATTCATATAAATGAACAACCATCATTCTCTGATTTAAATGAATAACCGTCTCGCATCAAACAAGATCCAGATATAATGTTCATGCTTAACGCTGGCACCAAATAACAATTATTCAGGTCTAAAACTAATCCCGAAGGTAGATGTAGAGGTAGCGTGCCGGCGGCGATCACATCGACTTTGGAACAATTTCCCACGCGCATCGTCACCTCGTCCTTAGCCAATCTTCGCTTAATCCATAGCCCCTGTTTTGAGTTGCAAATATTAGCAACAGAACCAGTATCAAATCCCCAGGTGCTACTGCGAGCATTAGTAAGGTACACATCAATAACATGTATATCAAATATACCTTTCACTTTGACATCCTTCTTCTCCGCCAAATACTTGGGCCAGTTCCGCTTCCAATGACCAGTCCCTTTGCAGTAGAAGCACTCAGTCTCAGGCTTAGGTCCAGACTTGGGCTTCTTCACTTGAGCAGCAACTTGTTTGCCATTCTTCTTGAAGTTCCCCTTCTTCCCTTTACCCTTTTTCTTGAAACTGGTGGTCTTGTTGACCATCAACACTTGATGCTCCTTCTTGATTTCCACCTCCGTAGCCTTTAGAATTGCGAAGAGCTCGGGAATTGTCTTATCCATCCCTTTCATATTATAGTTCATCACGAAGCTCTTGTAGCTTGGTGGCAGTGATTGAAGAACTCTGTCAATGACACTATCAACTAGAAGATTAACTCCCAGCTGAGTCAAGTGATTGTGGTACCCAGACATTCTGAGTATATGCTCACTGACAGAACTATTCTCCTCCATTTTGCAGCTATATAACTTATTGAAGACTTCATATATCTCAATCCGAGCATTTGCTTGAAATATTAACTTCAAATCCTGGAACATCTCATATGCTCCATGACATTCAAAATGACGTTGAAGTCTCGGTTCTAAGCCGTAAAGCATGTGACACTGAACTATCGAGTAGTCATCAGCTTTGCTCTGCCAGGTGTTCATAACATCTGGCGTTGCTCCTGCAGCGGGTTTGGCACCCATCGGTGCTTCCAGGACGTAATTCTTCTATGCAGCAATGAGGATAATCCTCAAGTTATGGACCCAGCCCGTGTAATTGCTACCATCATCTTTGAACTTAGCTTTCTCAAGGAATGCATTAAAATTCAACGGAACAAAAACACGGGCCATTTATCCACAACAACATAGACATGCAAAATACTATCAAGTACTAAGTTCATGATAAATTAAAGTTCAATTAATCATATTACTTAAGAACTCCCACTTAGATAGACATCCCTCTAATCATCTAAGTGATCACGTGATCCATATCAACTAAACCATGTTCGATCATCACGTGAGATGGAGTAGTTTTCAATGGTGAACATCACTATGTTGATCATATCTACTATATGATTCACACTCGACCTTTCGGTCTTAGTGTTCCGAGGCCATATCTGCATATGCTAGGCTCGTCAAGTTTAACCCGAGTATTCTGCGTGTGCAAAACTGGCTTGCACCCGTTGTATGTGAACGTAGAACTTATCACACCCGATCATCACGTGGTGTCTCAGCACAATGAACTATAGCAACGGTGCATACTCAGGGAGAACACTTGTACCTTGAAATTTAGTGAGAGATCATCTTATAATGCTACCGCCGAACTAAGCAAAATAAGAGGCATAAAGGATAAACATCACATGCAATCAAATAAGTGATATGATATGGCCATCATCATCTTGTGCCTTTTGATCTCCATCTCCAAAGCACCGTCATGATCACCATCGTCACCGGCTTGACACCTTGATCTCCATCGAAGCATCGTTGTCGTCTCGCCAACTATTGCTTCCATGACTATCGCTACCGCTTAGTGATAAAGTAAAGCAGTTACATGGCAATTGCATTTCATACAATAAAGCAACAACCATATGGCTCTTGCCGGTTGCCGATAACTGTGTTACAAAACATGATCATCTCATACAACAATTTATATAATCACATCTTGACCATATCACATCACAACATGCCCTGCAAAAACAAGTTAGATGTCCTCTACTTTGTTTGTTGCAAGTTTTATGTGGCTGCTACGGGCTTTTAGCAAGAACCGTTCTTACCTGCGCATCAAAACCACAACGTAGTATAGTGATTGATTTTTGATATTCAGAAAGAACCCTGTTCATTGAAACCGATTCAACTAAAGTTGGAGAAACAAACACCCATTAGCCGCCTGTGTGCGAAGAACGTCAGTAGAACCAGTCTCGTGTAAGCGTACGCGTAATGTCGGTCTGAGCCGCTTCATCCAACAATACCGCTGAATCAAGAATCAATTAGTGACGGCAAGCAATATGTATATACCCACGCCCACAACTCATTTGTGTTCTACTCGTGCATATAACATCTAAGCATAGACCTGGCTCAGATGCCACTGTTGGGGAACATAGTATTTCAAAATTTTCCTACAAACACGCAAGATCCATCTAGGTGATCCATAGCAACGAGCGGGGGGAGTGTGTCCACGTACCCTCGTAGACCGAAAGTGGAAGCGTTTAGTAACGCGGTTGATGTAGTCGAACGTCTTTGCGATCCAACCGATTCAAGTACTGAACGCACGGCACCTCCGCGATCTGCACACGTTCAGCTCGGTGACGTCCCTCGTACTCTTGATCCAGTTAAGGCCGAGGGAGAGTTTCGTCAGCATGACGGCGTGATGACGGTGATGATGAAGTTACGATGCAGGGATTCACCTAAGCACTACAACAATATGATCAAGGTGGAATTCTATGGAGGGGGGCACCGCACACGGCTAAACAATCAACTTGTAATACCGATCGTCATCAAACGTTAAGCGTGCGGACCCTACGGGTTCGAGAACTATGTAGACATGACCGAGACTCATCTCCGGTCAATAACCAATAGCGGAACTTGGATGCTCATATTGGTTCCTACATATTATACGAAGATCTTTATCGGTCAAACCGCATAACAACATACGTTGTTCCCTTTGTCATCGGTATGTTACTTACCCGAGATTCGATCGTCAGTATCTCAATACCTAGTTCAATCTCGTTACCAGCAAGTCTCTTTACTCATTCCATAATGCATCATCCCATAACTAACTCATTAGTCACATTGCTTGCAAGGCTTATAGTGATGTGCATTACCAAGAGGGCCCGGAGATACCTCTCCGACAATCAGAGTGACAAATCCTAATCTCGATCTATGCCAACTCAACAAACACCATCGGAGACACCTGTAGAGCATCTTTATAATCACCCAGTTACATTGTGACGTTTGATAGCACACTAAGTGTTCCTACGGTATTCGGGAGTTGCATAATCTCATAGTCATAGGAACATGTATAAGTTATGAAGAAAGCAATAGCAATAAACTAAACGATCATAGTGCTAAGCTAACGGATGGGTCAAGTCAATCACATCATTCTCTAATGATGTGATCCCGTTCATCAAATGACAACTCTTGTCCATGGCTAGGAAACTTAACCATCTTTGATTAACGAGCTAGTCAAGTAGAGGCATACTAGTGACACTCTGTTTGTCTATGTATTCACACATGCACTAAGTTTCCAGTTAATAAAATTCTAGCATGAATAATAAACATTTATCATGATATAAGGAAATATAAATAACAACTTTATCATTGCCTCTAGGGCATATTTCCTTCAATCTTTGCTAAGTTACTAGGATTGCTACCGTTGTTACAGCTGCTACACAACTTTTATTGCTACCTTTACTGTTACTATTGCTACTCTTACTGCTGCTATCAAAACTATAATTCTTCGTAAAATTCGTCCAATTTCAAGAATTTTTTATTTCTTCACAAAAACAACACCAAAGTAATTTTGCTTAAAATAGCGCCAGTACAGGTTAGCTTCATTTAAATCATGCAAATTAGAGTCCGAAACAAGATCAAAAGTGTTCGGAAAAGTCGATATGTTAGAGATGTATCGATCGTCATCTCCTCTGGCGATGAGGAGGACCAGAAGCCGCAGCAACAGCCGGAGCAGCGGTCGCGCCTCCTCGCCGAGGCGGCTCTGACGGACGAAGAGTTCATCCGTCAGATGGGCCCGACATCACTATCGTCGATTGCTACTTGTGAGCTGCGTTGGGATTTCCCCGAAGAGGAGAGGATGATGCAGTATAGAGATAAGTATGTCCCTCAGTTATGAAACCAAGGTTATCAATATAGTAGGAGAACCAAGCAACACTATGTAAACATCACCTACACACAAACAACAAATACTTGCAACCCAACGCGTAGAGGGGTTATCAATCCCTCAACAGTTACGAGCAAAATTAAAAGATATAGTTTTTGATAGATAGATCTGACAAAAATACAAAATAAAATAAATAAAATTGTAGCAAGGTATTTTTGGTTTTAATATATGATAGAAAATAGACCCGAGGGCCATAGTTCTCACTAGAGGTTTCTCTCGAGAAAATAGCACACATAGGTAAACAAATTACTGTTGGGCAATTAATTCCTGCTCGTCCTCGAGTAGGTAAATGATAAAAACAGAATTTTTGATGTGGAATGCTACCTAACATATTTATCAATGCAATCTTCTTTATTGTGGCATGACTGTTCAGATCCCTAAGATTCAAAACAAAAGTTTAATATTGACATAAAAACAATAATACTTCAAGCATACTAATAAAGCAATCATGTCTTCTCAAAATATCATGGCCAAAGAAAGTTATCCCTACAAAATCATATAGTCTGGCTATGCTCCATCTTCATCACACAAAGTCTTTTATCATGCACAACCCCGATGATAAGACAAGCAATTGTTTAATACTTTTAGTGTTCTCAAACTTTTTCAACTTTCACGCAATACATGAGCGTGAGCCATGGATATAACACTATAGGTGGAATAGAATATGGTGGTTGTGGAGAAGACAAAGAAGAAGGAGAAAGTCTCACATCAACTAGGTGTATTAGCGGGCTATGGAGATGCCCATCAATAGATATCAATGTGAGTGAGTAGGGATTGCCATGCAATGGATGCACCAGAGCTATAAGTGTATGAAAGCTCAAAAAGAAACTATGTGGGTGTGCATCCAACTTGCTTGCTCATGAAGACCAAGGGCAATTTAAGGAAGCCCATCATTGTAATATACAAGCCAAGTTCTATACTGAAAAATTGCCACTAGTATATGAAAGTGACAAAATAGGAGACTCTCTATCATGAAGAACATGGTGCTATTTCGAAGCACAAGTGTGGAAAAGGATAGTAACATTGTCCCTTCTCTCATTTTTTTCTTTTCTCGTTTTTTTGTTTGGGCTTCTATGGCCTCTTTTTTGGCTTCTTTGGCCTCTTTTATTTTTATTAAAGTCCAGAGACTCATCCCAACTTGTGAGGGAATCATAGCTTCCATCACCCTTTCCTCACATGAGACAATGCTCTAATAATGATGATCATCACACTTTTATTTACTTACAACTCAAGAATTACAACTCGATACTATAACAAAGATATGACGAAATGATGGAAGTTGCATCGCAATATATCTCGGAATGGCTATAGAAATGCCATAATAGGTAGGTATGGTGGCTATTTTGAGGAATGGTATATGGTGGGTTTAATGCACCGACGGAAGTTGCGCGGTACTAGAGAGGCTAGCAATGGTGGAAGGGTGAGAGTGCGTATAATCCATGGACTCAACATTAGTCATAAAGAAATCACATACTTACTGCAAAAAAATATTAGTCATCGAAACAAAGTACTACACGCATGCTCCTAGGGGGATAGATTGGTAGGAAAAGACCATCGCTCGTCCCCGACCACCACTCATAAGGAAGACAATCAAAGAATAAATCATGCTCCGAATTCATCACATAACGGTTCAGCATACGTGCATGCTGCATGAATCACAAACTTTAACACAAGTATTTCTACGAATCCACAATTACTCACTAGCATGACTCTAATATCACCATCTTTATATCTCAAAACAATATGCAAGGAATCAAACTTCGCATATATTCAATGCTCTTATATGAAAGTTTTTATTATATCCCTCTTGGATGCCCATCATATTAGGACTAAATTCATAACCTAAGCAAATTACCATGCTTTTTAAGACTCTCAAAGTAATATAAGTGAAGCATGAGAGTTCAACAATTTATATAAAATAAATCCACCACCGTGCTTTAAAAATATATAAGTGAAGCACTAGAGCAACTGCCTAGCTCAAAAGATATAAGTGAAGCACATAGCATTCTAATAAATTCACGACTAAAGCGTGTCCCTCTCAAAATGTGTGTACAACAAGGATGATTGTGGCAAACTAAAAAGCAAAGACTCATATCATACAAGAAGCTCCAAGGAAAACACATATCATGCGGTGAATAAAAATATAGCCTCAAGTAAATTTACTGATTGATTGAAGACGAAAGAGGGGATGCCATCTGGGGCATCCCCAATCTTAGATGCTTGGTTGCCCTTGAATATTACCTGGGGTGCCTTGGGCATCCCCAAGCTTAGGCTATTTCCACTCCTTATTCCATAGTCCATCGCATCTTTACCCAAAACTTGAAAACTTCACAACACAAAACTCAACAGAAAACTCGTAAGATTCGTTAGTATAATAAAATAAATCACCACTTTAGGTACTATTGTGAACTCATTATAAATTTATATTGGTGTAATATCTACTGTATTCCAACTTCTCCATGGTTCATACCCCCCGATAATACCCATAGATTCACCAAAATAAGCAAACAACACATAGAAAAAAATCTCTCAAAAATAGAACAGTCTGTAGCAATCTGAAAACTTAGTATACTTCTGTAACTCGAAAAATTCTGAAAAATTAGGCCAATCTGGGAAATATGTATATCAATATTTTGTAAAAAATTCAGACCAATAGCACACTCCTGTGATTTTTTAAAATTCTGGCAGGAGCGCAAAAGTTTCTGTTTTTCAGCAAGATCAAATCAACTATCACCATAGACCACCCCAAAGGTCTTGCTTGGCTCAAACACTAAATAAAACGCCAAAACACAATTACTACAAAGGTAATGATGTGTATTTTCATAAAAACAGAAAATAACATTATTGGGTTGTCTCCCAACAAGTGTTTTTCTTTAAAGCCTTTTAGCTAGGCATTGATAAATTCAATGATGCTCACATGAAAGATATCAATTGAAACACACAGTGAGCATCATGTAGCATGTGAAAAACAATTTTAAGTCTAACATACTTCCTATGCAAAGGCATTATATAAGCAAACAAATTATGAAGGCAAGTAAAAACTAGCATATGCAAGGAAAAAGAAAGAAACAATAGCAATCTCAACATAACGAGAGGTAATTTAGTAACATGAAAATTTCTACAACCATATTTTCCTCTCTCATAATAATTACATGTAGGATCCTAATCAAATTCAACCATATAACTATCACATAAAATATTCTCTTCATGATCCACATGCATGCAAAGTTGACACTCTTCCAAAATAGTGGGATTATCATCAAATAAAGTCATGACTTCTCCAAACCCACTTTTATAAAAAAATTCATAAGATTGATCATACTCCAAAGTAGTGGGATAATTATTTCCTAAAGTTGACACTCTTCCAAACCCACTTTCAATATTATTGCAAACATATTCATCACGAGGCTTAAATAAATTTTCAAGGTCATAAGAAGAATCACCCCAATCATGATCATTACAACAAGTAATGGACATAGCAAAATTAGCATCCCCAAGCTTAGAGTTTTACATATTATTAGCATAATTGAAATTAATAGAATTTATAATAACATCATTGCAATCATGCTTTTCATTCAAGGAGCTATCGCGAATCACTTCATAAATTTCATCACAATTTTCAGATTCACGAATTTCAAGCAAAACTCCATAAAGATAATCTAGTGCACTCAACTCACTAGCAATTGGTTCATCATAATTGGATCCTTTAAAAAGATTAGCAAGTGGATGAGGATCCATAAACTTTTTGGTTCCTGATTTTCAATAAACACGCAATTATACCAAGCAAACAAGCAAACGAACTAAGCAAGACATAAGGGCAAACAAAAAGACGAACGAAAGAAGGAGAATAAAAAGGAAAATATTTTTGTATTTTTCTGAAAACGTTTTAGAAGTGGGGAAGAGGAAAACGAGAGGAAAAAGGCAAATAATGTAAGTGCAAGAGATGAGAGTTTATGATGGGTACTTGGCAGGCTTGATGTAGAACCTCGCTGGCAACGGCGCCAGAAATTCTTCCTACTACTTCTTGAGCTTGCGTTGATTTTTCCCTTGAAGAGGAAAGGGTGATGCAACAAAGTAGAGATAAGTATTTCCCTCGGTTAAGAACCAAGGTATCAATCCAGTAGGAGGCACAAGCAAGTCTCCAATATATGCACCTACACAAACTAACAAACACTTCCACACAATGCGAAAAAGGGGTTGTCAATCCCTTCACGGTCACGAACAAGAGTGAGATCTAAAAGAGATAGGTATAAAAGATAAATAAAAGGCAAACTAATGAAGGAAATATGCCCTAGAGGCAATAATAAAGTTGTTATTTATATTTCCTTATATCATGATAAATGTTTATTATTCATGCTAGAATTGTATTAACCGGAAACTTAGTACATGTGTGAATACATAGACAAACAGAGTGTCACTAGTATGCCTCTACTTGACTAGCTCGTTGAATCAATGATGGTTATGTTTCCTGACCATAGACATGAGTTGTCATTTGATTAACGGGATCACATCATTGGAGAATGATGTGATTGACTTGACCCATCCGTTAGCTTAGCACGATGATTGTTTAGTTTGTTGCTATTGCTGACGAAGCTCTCCCTCGACACTTAGCTAGATCGAGAGTTCATGGGACGTCACCGAGCCGAACGTGTGCAGATCGCGGAGGTGCCGTACTTTCAGTACTAGGATCATTCGGATCATGAAGACGTATGACTACATCAACCGCGTTGTCATAACGCTTCCGCTTACGGTCTATGAGGGTACGTGGACAACGCTCTTCCCCTCTCGTTGCTATGCATCACCATGATAGATCTTGCGTGTGCGTAGGATTTTTTTTGAAATTACTGCATTCCCCAACAACTAAAGTAAATATAAATAAATTGCAGCAAGGTATTTTTGGGTTTTTTGGTTTATAGATCTAAAAATATATGATGGAAAATAGACCCGGGGGCCATAGGTTTCACCAGAGGATTCTCTCTTGAAAGAAAACATATGATGGGTAAACAAATTACCGTCGAGCAATTGATAGAAAAGCGCATAATTATTACGATATCTAAGGCAATGATCATGAATATAGGCATCACGTACGTGTAAAGTAGACCGACTCCTGCCTGCATCTACTACTATTACTCCACACATCGACCACTATCCAACATGCATCTAGAGTATTAAGTTCATAAGAATGGAGTAACGCCTTTGTCGGTGTCAAAACCGGCGGATCTCGGGTAGGGGGTCCCGAACTGTGCGTCTAGGACGGATGGTAACATGAGGCAGGGGACACGATGTTTTACCCAGGTTCGGGCCCTCTTGATGGAGGTAAAACCCTACGTCCTGCTTGATTGATATTGATGATATGGGTAGTACAAGAGTAGATCTACCACGAGATCAGAGAGGCTAAACCCTAGAAGCTAGCCTATGGTATGATTGTATATTATGATTGTTGTTCTACGGACTAAAACCCTTCGGTTTATATAGACACCGGAGAGGGTTAGGGTTACACAAGGTCGGTTACAAAGGAGAAGATATCCATATCCGTATTGCCTAGCTTGCTTTCCACGCCAAGTAGAGTCCCATCCGGACACGAGACGAAGTCTTCAATCTTGTATCTTCATAGTCTAACAATCCGACCAAAGGATATAGTCCGGCTGTCCGGAGACCCCCTAATCCAGGACTCCCTCAGTAGCCCCTGAACCAGGCTTCAATGACGATGAGTCCGGCGCGCAGTATTGTCTTCGGCATTGCAAGGCGGGTTCCTCTCCAAATTCCGTGTACCTGTCGAAATAGTGTCCGGCCTTTTGTGAATGCTGCACTCCTTGGCTTCCACGCCCAATAATGGCCACTTTCCACGTGTCGAGCGAATGTGAAGAGACAGGGTGTTTTTACATTTACCCCCTAGCTGTGTGAATGAGCTTCCTATTAAAAAGACGAGGATTCAGATCCAAATCACACCATCCTCCCTCGGCGAGCCTTCATCGGAGCGCATTCGACAGAGATCCATTCCATCATGGCCGGTCGACGCAGCTCCTCCTCTCGCTCCCCTAGCCCCAAGCCTGGATATTGGGAGAGATGTTCCGTCCCGCACAGTAAATTAGTGATGCTTCAGACCAAGGGATTTCTTCCCCCAGCATACATGGTCCCAGTTCGAGCCGGGCTTGCCACCTATAATGGTGGAGAGCAAGCGGAGAGCCTTCCCAATCCCTCCAAGGGAGAGCGGGTATGCCTTGTCCCTTATTTGGTAAGAGGGATCGGATTTCCAATTCATCTGTTTCTCCGGGGGCTCCTGGAGTTCTACAGCCTCCAGTTGCATAACCTTATGCCTGCCTCCATGCTGCATATCGCGGGATTCGTAGCCCTTTGCGAGTTGTTTTTGGGCTGTGAGGCTCATTTCGCTCTATGGAGGAAGCTGTTCTGCCTTGTGCCCCGTTCTCAGAAGGGGTCAATATATCAAGTGGGCGGAGCCGAAGTGTGGCGTATTGCCGGGACCGGATGCCTGTCTGGAACCCCAAAGAAGACGTTCGAAGACTGGACTTTAGAATGGTTTTATATAGAAGATGCCCCCCTCCCAGATCCTATTAGAATCGGCCTTCCTGAGTTCGACAACGCCCCTTTGAAGAAGCGTCGGAGCTGGCGTCCATGGAGCTCCCATGAAGAAGATGACAGGGACGTTCTTTATCTGATGAGCCGGATAAGTTTTTTAGCTCGATCCGGATTGACCATGATCTAGGTCATGGCCATATGTATTATGCGGGGGGTGCAGCCGCTTCAATGGGCCACCCCATGTGGGATTTCAACGGGGAGGATGACGCCGCCGCCAAGGCCGCAAAGGGCCAGGATCGGCTGCTGATCTAATAAAGATCTTATCCACTTTGTACAAGGGAGAAGAGGAGGAATTCCTTCGTGTCAACCCGCAGGGTAGATTCTCTATGTACAATCCTCCGAGCTGGGTAAGCGGAGACTTTTTCTCACCCATACATTTCATATTCCCGTAGTTAAGTATTCAGTCTAGCGATTTCTACGCAAGAACTACGCCAGGCTGTAAGGGAGATAAACAACCCCCCTCCACAACCCGAGGACCTTGGATGGTCCCTCGACCCGGCCTCCCAAGAGGATCCGGACATATCTGTGGAGCTGATCGATGGGGTGTCTTACCAATCGAGCAATGATAATGCTTTGGTGGCCATTACAGCCGATTACCCTGGGCTAGTTCCAGCCTCACAGGTGACTGAGACCGAAGTCCCAGCACTTCAAAAAGGGATCCGTCCTTGCGTGTTTTTGATTGCCGTATAATAGTCGTGTTTTGCGGGGGAGGTCCTCGAGGCAGAAAGCCAAGCCTGCGGCGACTGGCCAACAAGGGGCCGCGAGGCCAGGCAGGCGGAAAAGCCCGCAGTCCGGATTGAGACACCGGCGCAGCGGTACGGCGCGCCGTCTTTATTGCAAGACATTATTCTCAGAGGCGTATTAACGCCCACGCCTTCTTTTCAGGAAAAAGAGCGCTCGACGGACTATACCTGGAGAGGCTACCAATCGCGCCTCCACAAGCCAGGCTCCAAGGCCGGATTCGGAGGCGGGAACGAATACGAGGCGTGCGCCGGGTGCTCCTCTGACAGAGGATGCGGATAAACTGTCCGCCACCAATTCCGAGGTGGAAAGTGCCATGAACCACAGGCGTCGCCAGACTGTTCTTGGTGACGCTTGTTTCTCCCAAGAGGCATTGGATGCCTTCAACTCGGGAGACGCGCACCTCCGTGCCGCTCAAAATGGTCTAGCCAGAGCCACGGAGTAGTATGTAAAAGACATACGGGTGAGAAAATTTGGTGATTATATATATCAGTAGCCCCTGAGACTTGAAACAGTTAGGATAACTGATTTAAGGATCATTTGTTATGCAGGTTCTTACAAAAAAGAATACTCAACTGTCCCAGGAGCTGGAAGAGTGCAAAGCCCAACTTCAGGCCGCACTAGCCGCAGCAGGGGAGCCCAAAGAGACCCCCTCTGGTAACATATCCTTCAAATGATAAGTATCATATAGAATGCGGCGTGTATGCAGATCTGACGATAAAATTGCAGATGACACTGGAGTAAATCCGGATAAGCAGCAGCTCCTACGCCAGCTGAAGGCCGGTGAGAACGTGCTTACGAGGGTGAGGCAGGAGAAAAATGATCTCCTAGATGCCAACACCAAGCTGGGTGTGGAACTACAAGATGTTCGTGCCCAACTGTCGGACTCTGTTAAGGAAAATCGGTGGCTTCGACGCGGCATATTTAGTAAGTGCTTGAACAAACTTTGAAAAAGAGTTCGGCGAGGAAGCTGGCTGACAGATTTATGTCTGTAGGTATGCTAACAGGTCATCCTGCCGAGGAAATGCCCAGTTCAACGGGTGACCTTCTTCCCGAGCTCTCACAGCTGCACGAACGAGTTCGGCAGGTGATGCAAGGCGTCGCCCAGGCCTTGTGGCCATCCGTCTCCATACCCGAAGGCCTTGGAGAGCTTGCAGAAAAGCTAAAGGGAGCACGGCGGCGCTTCCGACTATGGAAGATATTGGCCTGCCGTCAGGGCGCCAGGGAAGCCTGGGCAATGGTGAAGACACGGTACACGAAGGCTGACCCGAACCACATGGCTGAAGTCGGACCTGTGGGGCCTGATGGGAAGGAGATCCATATGAGCTTAGTGTACGGCCAAGTAGAATTGGCTGCAAAGTATTCCCAACAGGACTGTAGACTAGACAGCCTATTGGATGGTATTGAAGAGGAATTCAACCAGTCAAATTGACTATGTAATTTTAAAGTGACATGTATAATGCCTTCTAGCCGGATTGTAGATTGTTTGTCGTGGCGGACCTTTTCGCTTCAACCTCAGGACCCGATAGTCCGGAGTGTATCCGAATACCCTCTTGGTTATGTAAGAACCGGGGCATGCGTGGAGACCAGGCGTAGGGGTCATTAGTGCTTTATCAGACAAGTGCCCAACTAGTTATGTTATATTACTTGGGTAGTAAGAAACATCTTCCAGGGAGAATAGTTCCGTTAAGGGTTCCTTTCCCTGGGTAAGCATGCCCTAAAGTGCATGTCTGGACTGCGATAAGAAGTGCAGAAAAATCATCTGGGGGGTAGATATGGATAATAAAAGTCATCTTTTGTTCACCGACGAATATTCCCTTAAGAACGCTAGCTTTCGGCTTCACCCAGTCTGAGGTATACGCCCGACTGACCCGGCGGTAACAATCGTAGAGGTGCTCCCCTTATGCCCTAGCTGAATTAACGGGAACGTAGGGCATAAATACAAGAGCCAGGAAACCTAGCTTGGCCAAAACTTAAGTCATATCGATGCATATAATGGTGAAAAAAGGTACATGCAAAAGTATAACACATGTGTTGGGCGTGAGGCCCAGGTAAATAACTTAAGCTTCTGTGAAAGAAGCCCCCAAGTATGAAGAGTGCGGCTAGCGCATCTGTAATGTACGAGTGAGGCACAAGGTGACCCTTGAAGGCCTAGAGAAATAAAAGAAAGAAAGGGAAACAAGACAGATGATGCATATGCAGAAAATGGACAAAGGGAGGGTACTAACATAGAGTCCGGTGCTAAGTGTAGAATCTTCGAAGCCTGGCTGCGTACCATGGGTTTGGCTCGAGTCGACTAGGCGATGCATCCCGCAGTTGGTACGCTCCACCGGTCAGAACTTGGTCGATAATGAAGGGACCTTCCCATTTGGGCTTGAGCTTGTTCTTTTTCTTTTCCGGCAGCCGTAGAACTAGTTCGCCAACATTATAAGTTTTGGCCCGTACTTCTCTGCTTTGGTATCTGCGAGCCTGTTGCTGGTAAAATGCGGAACAGGCTTTGGCTATGTCGCGCTCTTCCTCCAAGGTGTCCAGACTGTCCTACCGATCGAGCTCGGCTTATCTTTCTTCGTACATGCGCACTCGAGGTGAGTCATGAATTATGTCACAGGGCAGGACTGCCTCTGCGCTGTACACCATAAAAAACGGTGTATATCCGGTATTACGATTCGGCGTGGTCCGCAGCCCCCAGAGTACGGAGTCGAGCTCCTCTACCCAGTGCGTGTCAGACTCCGTTAAGGAGCGCACTAATCTGGGTTTAATGCCGCTCATTATAAGACCATTTGCTCATTCGACTTGTCCGTTGGTTTGTGGGTGATAGACTGAAGCATAATCGAGCTTGATGCCCATTTTGCTGCACCAGAGTTTTACCTCGTCGGTCGTGAAGTTCGTGCCGTTATCAGTGGTGATGCTGTGGGGGACACCGTAACGGTGTACAACCCCGGACATGAAATCTATCACCGGTACGGATTCGGCTGTTTTAACCGGTTTAGCCTCTATCCATTTGGTGAATTTATCCACCATGACCAATAAGTATTTTTTCTTATGGGTTCCCCCTTTAAGGGGTCCAACCATGTCAAGCCCCCAGACCGTGAAGGGCCATGTAATGGGGATTGTTTGGAGGGCGGTGGGTGGCATGTGGCTTTGATTTGCAAAGAGCTGGCAACCGGCGCAACGTTGGACCAAGTCCTGTGCATCTGCTCGGGCCGTTGGCCAATAGAATCCTATACGGAAGGCCTTGCTTACAAGAGCCCGGGCTACGGCGTGATGACCGCCGAGTCCGGCGTGAATTTCTGCCAAAAGGTTCCGCCCTTCCTCTTCGGAGATGCACCTTTGAAGGACTCCGGTAGCGCTTTTTTTGTACAATTCTCCCTCGTGGACCCTGTAGGCCTTGGATCGCCGCACTATGCAGCGTGCCTCATTTTAGTCCTCCAGAAGTTCTTGTCTAGTTAGGTAGGCCAGGAATGGCTCTGTCCATAGGGCAATAATGGCCATTATTTCGTGGGCTGAATGTGTTATTTCGGTGGCGGGGCCTCCGATTGTGTCAGAGAGTTCGGTATCGGGTATTTTGGCCGGGTCCGGACTGTTGTTACCGGTGTCCCCTTCCCATGCTACGGATGGCTTGAAGAGCCTTTCCAGAAATATGTTGGGAGGGACCGCGTCGCGTTTTGCGCCGATGCGGGCGAGGATATCCGCCGCCTGATTGTTTTCCCGAGCCACATGGTGAAATTCGAGCCCCTCGAACCAAGCTGACATTTTTAGGACGACATTGCGATAAGATGCCGTTTTCGGATCCTTGGCATCAAAGTCTCCATTTATTTGGGATATCGCGAGGTTCGAATCCCCGCGCACCTCTAGGCGTTGAATGCCCATGGATACTGCCATCCGGAGACCATGTAGAAGGGCCTCATATTCGGCTGCGTTGTTGGAGTCCGTATACATTATCTGTAGTACGTACTGAACTGAATCTCCTGTTGGGGACGTCAAAACGACGCCAGCCCCCAGACCAGCCAACATTTTGGAGCCGTCGAAGTGCATGATCCAGTTTGAATATGTGCCATACTCCTTAGGGAGTTCGGCTTCCGTCCACTCGGCTACGAAGTCAGCCAAAACTTGCGATTTAATAGCTCACCGTGGCTTGTAAGTTATGTCGAACGGGAGGAGCTCAATGGCCCATTTGGCAATCCAGCCCGTCGCGTCGTGGTTGTTTATAATATCGTTAAGTGGTACTTCCGAGGCTACCGTTATCGACCACTCTTGAAAGTAGTTTCACAGCTTCCGGGATGCCATAAATACCGCGTACGCTATCTTTTGATAATGCGGGTACTGTGATTTGCATGGAGTAAGGACAGTGGACACATAGTATACCGGCCTTTGAAGGGGGAATTTGTGTCCGTCCGCTTCTCGTTCGATGACGAGCACTGCGCTTACTACTTGATGAGTTGCCGCAATGTATAATAGCATTGGTTCGCCAATGTTTGGCGCGACCAGGACTTGGTTTGTTGCCAATATGGATTTTATTTCGTTGAGTCCGGCCGTGGTGGCATCCGTCCACTCGAAGTGTTCGGTGCGCCGGAGGAGGCGATAAAGGGGTACTGCCTTTTCTCCCAAGCGGGAGATAAAGCGGCTTAGAGCCGCCATGCATCCAGTCAATTTTTGTATTTGTTTGAGGTCTGTTGGGGTAGCCAACTCTGACAACGCTCGCATTTTGGCTGGATTAGCTTTAATACCTCTACTGGAGACAATGAATCCTAGGAGCTTTCCGGCTGGTACGCCGAAAATGCATTTTTCCGGATTGAGCTTGATGCCATATGTTCGGAGGTTATCGAATGTGAGCTTCAAGTCGTCTACTAGAGTTTCGACATGGTTGGTTTTAACGACCACGTCATCTACGTATTCCTCCACTGTTTTGCCGATCTGGTTTGCCAAACATGTCTGAATCATGCGCTGATATGTTGCGCCGGTGTTTTTGAGCCCGAAGGGCATTGTGTTGAAGCAGAATGGGCCGTATGGTGTGATGAATGCCGTTGCGGCTTGGTCTGGCTCTGCCATTTTAATTTGATGGTAGCCGGAGTATGCATCGAGGAAACACAATGAATCGTGTCCTACGGTGGCGTCGATGATTTGATCGATGCGGGGGAGGGGGAAAGGATCCTTTGGGCAGGCCTTGTTAAGGTCCTTAAAATTGACGCACAAGCGTCAGGATTTGTCCTTCTTTGGTACCATCACTAGGTTTGCTAGCCAGTCCGGATGGTTTATGTCTCTGATGAATTCGGCCTCCAATAGCTTGGCTACTTCCTCTCCCATGGCTTGTCTCTTAGGTTCGGAGAAACGCCGAAGAGCCTGCTTAACTGGCTTGAATCCTTTTAGGATATTTAGGTTGTGCTCGGCCAGCCTGCGTGGGATTCCTGGCATGTCTGAAGGGTGCCAGGCAAAAATGTCCCAGTTCTCGCGTAGGAACTCTCGCAGTGCGGCGTCGACATCAGGGTTTAATTGTGCCCTGACGGAAGCTGTTTTTGTAGGGTCTGTTGGATGGACTTGGAATTTGACTATCTCGTCCGCCGGTTTAAAGGAGGTGGATCTTTTATCGAGTATCACATCGTCCCTGTTCACCGGGGAGTGCAGCGCAGTTAGTTCCTCGGCCGCTAGGGCTTCGGATAGTGCCTCAAGGGCCAATGCGGCTGTCTTATTTTCGGCGCGGAGTGCTATGTTCGGATCACTAGCAAGAGTGATGATTCCGTTGGGCCCGGGCATTTTGAGCTTCATGTACCTGTAATGGGGTATGGCTTGGAAGATTGTAAACGCCTCCCGCCCTAGTAGAGCGTGGTATCCGCTGCTGAACGGGGCCACTTGGAATGTAATTTCTTCAGACCTGTAATTATCCGGCGTGCCGAATACCACATCTAGTGTGATTTTCCCAGCACAGCGTGCTTCCCGACTGGGGATGATTCCTCTAAAGGTTGTGCTACTTTGCTCAATGCGGCTCCAGTCTATTTCCATCTTTTGAAGAGTTTCCTCATAGATGAGGTTTAATCCGCTGCCGCCGTCCATGAGTACCTTGGTGAGTCTAAAGCCGTCCACGATTGGACTGAGGACCAGTGCGGCTGGTGCTCGGGCTGTTCGGAATTTGGGTTCGTCACTGGCATTGAAGGTAATAGCCGTGTCACTCCAAGGATTTATTTCTGCTACGTGGCAGATTTCGGCCATGCTGCGGAGTGTTCGCTTGCGTCTATTATTTGACGCGAAGGTCTCAAAGACCGTTAACACCGTATTGTTGTCCACGGGATGGTGCTCTGTGGTATTTGCGAGGAGTAGATCCTCACCACTTTTGGCCACCTGCGGAGTATCCAACATGCTCTAAGGCCGTGCGTTGGTATTGCATCCGCTATACTATGAATTTTGTAGGGTCCGTTGAGCCATCCCTCCAGTACAGTTCCTTGCCCCGTAGAGGGCTTTTGCTTTTTGGTAGTTAACCCAGGTGTATTGTGATAATGTCCCCTTTTATTTTGGACTGGGTTTGTATTCAGGGCCGGATTATCCCAAAATTTTATTTCGGTTTTCCAGGCGCTTTCCATCGCACAGTACTTTCATACTATGGACACCAAGTCGGCAAAGCGTGTAATTTCGCGGCGACTTATGGCGTTGAGGATTCCCTTGTCCGTGCAATTATTGCAGAAGAATGAAATTGCATCTTCCTCGCGGCAGTCCTTTATCCTGTTCATGACCAGGAGGAATCTGGCCCAATAATGGTGTACTGTTTCTTCGGGCTCTTGCCTAATTTGGGATAGATCGCTTATGTTTGGGTTGGTGGGATTAATTGAGCCCGAATCCTCACCCAATCTGAGACTCAGGGGCCAAGGAGTTTCCGAACTCGGAAGTTTGGATTCTTGGATGTTTTTCGATAAATCTAGCCCGCTGCCTGACTCTAGGTTCAGGCCTTGAGTGACGTCCTCCCCTCCGCGGGTATCCGGCTTGGAGGGATCGGGAATCCGGACATAGCTAGTCCTTAAGATAGATGAAGGGTTGCCGCATTGTTCCTCCACCACTGCAACGTGATGGGTGACCTGGGGAGAGTTGATCTCTCTCAGATCGGGTTTAGGCCCAATCTGATCGTAGTCTGTAGCGACTCCCAGGGCGGCGATGCGATCCAGGAGCTCGTTCAGGGAAGAGAGCTCCATTGGATCTAACTGCTCGGCAAGTTCCGAGTTGACGTGAAGATTGCTTTCGATGACCCGAGAAGTCATCGTCGACGCAGCGGCCGAACAGACGGTCATAAGAAAACCACCTAGCCGGAGAGTTTGGCCGACAGCCAAAGCTCCTTTAGCAACAGTGTCGTCTTTAAAGACAGGATGAGACATCCTTCCTGGTGGCGACGACACAGCGGAACTCCCAATGAAAGCACCAATGTCGGTGTCAAAACCGGCGGATCTCGGGTAGGGGGTCCCGAACTGTGTGTCTAGGCCGGATGGTAACAGGAGGCAGGGGACACGATGTTTTACCCAGGTTCGGGCCCTCTTGATGGAGGTAAAACCCTATGTCCTGCTTGATTGATATTGATGATATGGGTAGTACAAGAGTAGATCTACCACGAGATCAGAGAGGCTAAACCGTAGAAGCTAGCCTATGGTATGATTGTATATTATGATTGTTGTTCTACGGACTAAAACCCTTCGGTTTATATAGACACCGGAGAGGGTTAGGGTTACACAAGGTCGGTTACAAAGGAGGAGATATCCATATCCGTATTGCCTAGCTTGCCTTCCACGCCAAGTAGAGTCCCATCCGGACACGAGACGAAGTCTTCAATCTTGTATCTTCATAGTCTAACAGTCCGGCCAAAGGATATAGTCCGGCTGTCCGGAGACCCCCTAATCTAGGACTCCCTCAGCCTTGATGACCCACAAGTATAGGGGATCATTTGTAGCATTCTTCGATAAATAATAGTGTCGAACCCAACGAGGAGCTAAAGGTAGAACAAATATTCCCTCAAGTTCTATCGACCACCGATAGAACTCTACACACACTTGATGTTTGCTTTACCTAAAACAAGTATGAAACTATTTTGCAAGAATAAAACTACGAGTACTTCGTGAGAATAAAACTACGAATAAATTGCAAGGCAATAAAAGTGGATAGCTTTTGTCAACAAGAAAGTCATTTGTCCCTATGCAATCGATAACTAGGCCAGTAATCATTCATGCAATTTTATATGAGGGAGAGGCATGAGCTAACATACTTTCTCTACTTGGATCATATGAAGTTATGATTGGAACTCTAGCAAGCATCTGCAACTACTAAAGATCATTAAGGTCGTGAAACCCAACCATAGAGTTAAGTATCAAGTCCTCTTTACTCCCATACGCAACAGCCCACTTACCCGTGTTTAGGCTGTTGTCACCCCCGCAACCGACAATAAGCGAATCATGAACATATTGCAACACCCTACAACGGGGATCCCTCTGTTTGCACGACACGGAGGGCAACGTAGGAGAGCACCATAAATAAAATATACACTCATACCAACCAAGATCACGATTAACCCATAGGACAAAACAGATCTACTCAAACATCATGGGATAGCCAAATATCATTGGGAAATAATATATGGAGTTGAGCACCATGTTTAAGTAGAGATTACAATGGGGAGAAGGGACGTTACACCGCTGCATAGAGGGGAGAGAGTTGGTGTTGATGGTAGCAAGATTGTTGATGTAGATCGCCGTCACGATCCTTGCCCCGGCGGCATTTCGGTGACACCGAGAGAGAGGGGGAGAGAGCCCCCTCCTTTTCTTATTCCTTGGCCTCCCCCGTATATGTGAGGAGAGTTCCCCCTCTGGTCCATGCCCTCCATGGCATCGGAGGGACGGGAGCCCCATCGAGATTGGATCTCCCTCTCTGTTCTCTTCTGTTTCGTGTTCCTGTTTTCTGGCCGAAAACCGTTTCTTATATTCCCGGATATCTATAACTCCGATTACGCTGAGATTTTAACATGATTTTTTTCCAGATATAAGCTTCCTTGCACTCGAAGTAGAGATCCAACCGACGTACGAGGTGAGCACAACCCACTTGGGCGCGCTTGGCCCCTGGGCACGCCCTGGTGTCTTGTGGGGGTTGTGGGTCCCCATTTGCGTTGATTCCAAGTCTCAAAAAGCACATATATTCCAAAATAATTCTCTGTAAAAATTTATTGCATTTGGACTTCATTTGATATGGATATTCTGCGAAACAAAAAACATGCAAAAATAGGAACTGGCACTAGGCACTAGATCAATAGGTTAGTCCAATAAATTATATAAAATGTTGCCAAAAGTATGTGAAAGTTGTATAATATTGGCATGGAACAATAAAAAATTATAGATACAATGGAGATGTATCAGCATCCCCAAGCTGAATTCCTGCTCGTCCTCGAGTAGGTAAATGATAAAAAAGATAATTTTTGATGTGGAATGCTACCTAGCATAATCTTGATCATATATCTAATCATGGCATGAATATTAAGACACGAGTGATTCAAAGCAATAGTCTATAATTTGACATAAAGACATCAATACTCAGGCATCCCAACAAACAATCATGTCTTTCAAAATATCAACGCTAAAGAAAGCTATCCCTACAAAATCATATAGTCTTTTCATGTTTTGTCTTCTTAACACAAAGTATTTATCATGCACATCCCCGATGTCAGCGAAGCAATTGGTTCATACTTTTTAACGCGTGTCTCAGGATTTCCGCGGCCACCTATGGGACCGGATGGCCCCTTGTTGGTTCGGCAGAGGGACATCGCGTTGCACAAAGAGTAGACCACCGTACGGCAGCGTGGCAGAGAGCACACAAATGATTTACCCAAGTCCGGGCCGCCGCGAGGCATAATACCCTACTCCTGCTTTAGTGGATTGATGGAAGAATGAATGTGGTGGTGCGTAGTACACTTGCTCGACAAGGTTTGCCTGCGGCGACTACGTGCGTGTGGTGGTTTGGGGTTGTCAAGTTTCCAACCTTCTAACCCCTCCTACGAGTGCCATGGGCCTCCTTTTATAGATTATAAGGGGTCATCACAGTGGCAAAGTGGTCACTATCCACTGATATGATAACAAATAGTGCTATCATACCTAACTCTGCGGGCTGACAGGGTGCATTAAATGCACCACTTAGTGTCACATCACTGGGCACCCGACAAGGCCTGTCGGGCTATCTTACCAGCTCCGCACCCGCTCTCTTGACAAGTCGCAGGACGAGTGTCATCTGTAGGCTTCTCTATAGGGAATGGCTGCCATGTGGCGAATGGCTGCCACTTAATGATCTTGCGGCTTGACACCACACTTATTGATGACGTGAGTCATGCTTGAGTGGTTGGTGGGGCGGTTCTGCCCTTGCGAGCCCCGGTAGGCTCTGCCGGGGAGCCTCGGTTGCTTTCTTCTCGTGGTGGCCTCGCCCCTTGCCGGGCTCGCTTGCCCAACAAGGGAGGCCCTTCTCTTGCCGATATCCTGCTCCTTAGGCTCAATCTTAGTCCTTCTATGCTGCATGTTGGTTCTTCAAATCTCTTGGTTCTTCAATCTCTGACTTAAGCTGGTGCTTCAATCTTAATCTTGTGCCTGTGCATAGTTGGTCAACAGACCCAGGGTTTGTTGCACCAACAGAATCCCCCGGGTCTGCCCCGAACACGCTACTGAGCGTTGGCGGGGTAGGGCCTAATAAGTGCACATACAAGGCTACTGAAGGGGTTGGCCCCTTAAGTTTTCCATTGCTGCTTCTTCATCCTTGATTCTGGGCTAGTTTCCGGTTTTCCCATGTGCGGCATAAAGCCAATAGTGGTGGGGTTGCTCCAATAATGGCCCGTGAATGACTTTAATGCATGGGGTAGAAACTGCCAATTTACTCTTCCCACAACGCGCCCTTATCCTTAGCCACGTATGCAGCATGCATCGCGCGGGGAAGGTAATGGATGCGCGTGTCACGGGAGAGTATCTTGGGAAGGGCCCGCCTGTCTTGAATTGGCGGAGGAGGGCGGTGATCACCCGTGGATGGAGCCGCCGCCCCTCCCCGCCCGGCCTATAAAAGGGAGGAGCGGAGGAGGGCGGAGTCATCTATTTCCATGGTCCTCCTCTCCTCATCTTCCGTTTCTGCTGGTCATGCTTGAGAAGGAAGCCTGGGGCCAGCCCCGGGCTCCTGTTTGGGATCTCCCTTTTCTCGTCTTTTCCTCCTTCCGTCGCAGTGCCTGAAGGAGGGTAAACGAAAAGAGGGGATCACGGGGCACTTATCTTTTTTCAATCTTAAATCAGCCGGCACTTGCCAAATTTTAATTCAAATAATGTAATCCTTGAATCCATCTTTGTGTTCTATGATGCTTGTACTTGTATTCACATGTCAATGAAAGAAATAAACCTTGCTGAGAACTCGTGCATGTATACATCCATGCAGAGATGGAGTGCCTCTTTACTGTAATTAAATGAGTTTTCCCGGCAGGTATCCTGCCGACACCCTTTTTGTATGCCGGAGAACCATGTCTGTCGGGGAACAGACTGAGGCGCCAGCCCCCCGCCCACTCCCTTTTCACCAAGGGCCACAGTGACCATACAGGCCGAAGCAACGTTCGAGCCAATGGTGGGAGCACCCTAGTTTCAAGAGAGCGGCGAGGTTTCTCTATGCACAAGTGGTAGCTTACAGAACACTAATGGACAAGAGGTAAACTTATCTGTTTGGCTTGCCCGGGATCACGGTGTCGTGCAATCTTCTCGTCCCTTCTCGGAGTCAAGTTCATGGTAGGAACTTGCAACTCCATGTAGATGAGAATGGATGTAGGATGCAATCCTATCTATATGCATATGCAAACGCTCATGAAATGCTTATGCAGCGATCTGGGTGTGCTCGTGCATGCATGCGATCTCGATCGCCCCCCCACAATGCTTCTTTATTTTATCTTACATGGGGTCATCGCCCCGACTTTGTACAAGGGGTTACATGCAACTAAGGCAAGGCCTGTACAAAAGGGTGGCTGCCGGGCGGTGCCTGGCAGCCTCGCGCCTTACTGGTAGTACTTACGAAGATGCTCAATATTCCATGAGTTTTGCAACTGTGTGCCATCTCCGGTCTCCAGATGGACTACCCTAGGTCTAGTGACTCGTACCACCCGGTAAGGGCCTTCCCACTTTGGTGATAGCTTGTTTGTACCCTTGGCGGACTAAACGTGCCTAAGGACAAGGTCACCTTCCTCAAAACACCGGGCATGAACCCTATGGCTATGATAGCGACATAGGGCTTGCAGGTAGCATGCAACACACGTAGCAGCCCGGAGACGGTTCTCCTCGAGTAGCACAACATCGTCACGCCGGTGCTGATCTTGCTCTACTTCATCGTAGGCAAGCACTTGAGGGGACCCATAAATGAGTTCCGTGGGGATAACTGCTTCTGCCTCGTAGACCAGGGAGAAGGGAGTCTGCCCGGTAGCTCGGTTAGGTGTCGTTCCGAGGGACCAGAGTACTACCGGCAGCTCCTCGATCCACCGCCTGCCGTGCTTCTGCAGCGTATCGAAAGTTCTTGCCTTGGGTCCACGAAGCACTTGAGCGTTCGCCCTCTCAGCTTGTCCATTGCTCCGGGGGTGTGCCACATAAGCGAATGAGATTTTGCATTCGAGGGTGTGAACATATTGCATGAAGGTGTGGCTCGTGAACTGGGTGCCGTTGTCTGTGATGATCCTTGCCGGAACTCCAAAATGACACACCAATTCTTTCAAGAACTTGATAGCTGACTGAGCAGTTACCTTTCTCACGGTAGTTGAGGGAGTCCTCGACTAAGGGGTCCTCGGGCGTCCGGCCTGTTAGCCATGGGCCGGATTGATGGGCTGTGAAGAACACGAAGACCGAAGACTGCACCCGTGTCCGGATGGGACTCTCCTTGGCATGGAAGGCAAGCTTGGCGACCAAATATGTAGATTCCTTTCTTTGTAACCGACCTTGTGTAACCCTAGATCCTCCCGGTGTCTATATAAACCGGAGGACTTAGTCCGGAGGGGGAGATATATTCATTATCATAGCCATACAAGCTAGGCCTCTAGGGTTTAGCCATTACGATCTTGTGGTAGATCAACTCTTGTAATACTCATATTCATCAATATCAATCAAGCAGGACGTAGGGTATTACCTCCATAGAGAGGGCCCGAACCTGGATAAACATCGTGTCCCTTTTTTCCTGCTACCATTGACCTTAGACGCACAATTTGGGACCCCCTACCCAAGATCCGCCGGTCTTGCACCGACATTGGTGCTTTCATTGAGAGTTCCACTATGCCGTCGTCCAGAGGTTCGATGGCTCCTTCAATCATCTACAACGATGCTGTCCAGGGGGGAGTCTTCCTCCCTGGACAGATCTTTGTGTTCAGCGGCTTCGCACTGCGGGCCAACTCGCTTGGCCATATGGAGCAGATCGAAAGCTACGCCCCTGGCCATCAGGTCAGATTTGGGAGCTTGAACTACGCCGCGGACATCCGTGGAGATTTGATCTTCGCCGGATTTGAGACCGCGGCGACCGCTCCTAGTCACCTCGATGAACATGACCTAAATCTGTCATCGGACCGCATTTTGGAGATAGCTCCTGCAACCGCTCTGGCCTTAGATCCGGAGCATACTACGCCATCCAAGGATCGGAGGCTCAACCCCACCACGGAGGCCACAGATTCCCCGACGTTGGAGCCGCACATGGACTTAACCTCACATGATATCCGTGTCACCGGAACTCCGGACTCGTCTCCGGCCATAAGTTCTGAACCATGTGATCCCGCGGACGCTGAACTTGATCGTTTATCGATCTTCGAGTTCAGTGCTACAGACATCTTCCAACACTCGCCCTTGGGCGATGTGCTAAACTCATTAAATAACTTGTCCTTGGCGGGGGACCCATAGTCAAACTATGTCCGGTTCGAACTAGGGGCTGATGGCGGAAAATTTCGCTCCCCACCCGCCACCCACTTTATAGCCACTATCGAGGATTTAACCGACACGCTTGATTATGGCTCCGACGACATCGATGGTATGGACGACGATGCCGGAGAGGAAGAGGCCCAGAACTCGCCGTTCACCGGACGCTGGACAACCACTTCCTCGTATGATGTATACATGGTGGATGCACCAAAGGAGAACAACGACGATGATAAGAAAGACCCAGTAGAGGACAAACCTTCCGAAATACAATCAAAGCGCCGGTGTCAGCGGCGCCGCTCTAAGTCACGCGGCAGTAGAGATAGCAACACCGGCACAGGAGAAGATAATACTCCGGAAGGTGCCGAAGACAACGAAGACCCCATTGACACAGCTACTGAACAAGATGTATGGGAAGATGGGCAGGTTAGCCCTCAAAAACAAGCCACGCACGAAGACTCAGAGGACGGCAACTATATTCCACTCTCCGAGGACGAGGCGAGCCTTGGCACTGAGGATTTCATCGTGCCTGAGGAACCTCTTGAGCAGGAGCGCTTCAAGCGCCAGCTGATAGCCACTGCAAGGAGCCTGAAAAAGAAGCAGCAACAGCTTCAAGCTGACCAAGATCTGCTCAACGACAAATGGACCGATGTCCTAGCAGCCGAAGAGTATGGCCTCAAGCGCCCAATCAAAAGCTACCCGAAGCGCAAATTGCTACCTCAGTTCGACGATGAGGCGTCGGAATACATACCACCATCACACAATGCGGCTGATCGACCACCACGTGGTCGGGACAAAATGACAACTCAAGCCGAACACCAGCCAGCCCCGCCTCATCGCAAAGGCAGAGGTAAATTAGCCCATGGCCATATATATGACCTTCGGCATGACCTAAACAATAAAGCAGGACATACCAGATCGATCTAAGGATCGCGAGGACGTGCCCCGACACGCGACGACGGCCATCTATTCGAACGTGACAAACCTAGTCATGCGCGGGCCGAAAGCCGCAGATGGACTCCATCAGAGCTACGTCGTGATACAACCCGATATAGAGGCGCCGCACACACTCATTTCTTCACTGACGAAGTCATGGAACATGAATTCCCAGAAGGGTTCAAACCCGTGAACATAGAATCATACGACAAAACCACAGACCCCGCAGTATGGATTGAAGACTTCATTCTCCATATACATATGGCCCGCGGAGATGACCTCCATGCCATCAAATACCTCCCTCTAAAGCTTAAAGGACCAGCTCGGCACTGGTTAAATAGCCTGCCTGAAAACTCTATCGGCAGCTGGGAAGATTTGGAAGAAGCCTTCCTCAACAACTTCCAAGGTACATATGTCCGGCCACCAGGCGCCGATGACTTAAGCCACATAGTTCAATAACCTGGAGAGTCAGCCAGGAAATTCTGGACTATGTTCCTAACCAAAAAGAACCAGATCATTGACTGTCCGGATGCCGAAGCCCTAGCGGCCTTTAAACATAGCATCCGCGATGAACGGCTCGCCCGCCACCTCGGCCAAGAAAAGCCAAAATCTATGGCAGCCCTTACGGCACTCATGACCCGCTTTTGTGTGGGTGAGGATAGTTGGCTGGCCCGTAGCAGAAACAATGCAAACGACGCCGGCACCCCTGAAGTTAAAAATAACAAAGACAAGTCTCGACGCAACAGATACAAGCGACGAAACAACAATGACAACACCGAGGATACGGTGGTCAATGCTGGATTCAATGGCTCTAAGTCCGGTCAGCGGAAGAGGCTGTTTCAAAAGAACAATTCGGGCCTATCTAGCTTGGACCGCATAATTGATCGTCCGTACCAGATTCATGGCACCCCAGATAAACCACCCAATCACACCAATAGAGATTGTTGGGTTTTTAAACAGGCCGGCAAGTTAAATGCCGAAAACAAGGATAATGGATTGCAAATCGAGGATCATGACGAGGAGCCCCGACCGCCGAACACATGGGGGCATAAGAAGTTTCCCCCTCAGGTCAAAACGGTGAACATGATATATGCTACCCACATCCCCAAGAGGGAGCGTAAGCGTGCGCTCAGGGACGTCTACGCGATAGAGCCAGTCGCCCCAAAATTTAATCCATGGTCGTCATGCCCGGTCACTTTTGATCGCCAGGATCATCCAACCAGTATCCGTCACGGCGGTTCAGCCGCACTGGTCCTGGACCCAATAACTGATGGGTTCCACCTGACGCGAGTCCTGATGGATGGTGGCAACAGCCTCAACTTGCTCTATCAGGATACAATGCGCAAAATGGGCATTAATCCATCACGGATCAAACCCACAAAGACTGCCTTCAAAGGAGTCATACTTGGTGTAGAGGCCCGCTGTACGGGCTCAATCACGCTAGAGGTCGTCTTCGGATCTCCGGACAATTTCCGAAGCGAGGAATTAATCTTCGACATAGCCCCCTTTCACATCGGCTATCACGCACTACTCGGACGGACCGCATTCGCCCGATTTAACACAGTGCCACACTATGCTTATCTCAAGCTCAAGATGCCCGGTCCACATGGCGTCATAACAGTCAATGGAAATAGGGAACACTCTCTTTATACAGAAGAGCACACAGCATCCTTAGCAGCAGAAGTATAGAGCGGCCTTCTCAAGCAGAACCTTTATTGGGCTGCCGAGCCCACGGACACCGTCAAGAGGGTCCGAACTACCCTGCAGCAGACCAGCTCGGCTCGTCAGGAGCTCAACTAGCAATCCGGCCTCCGTCTTAGTCCCGATCAAGTAGTGGCATTCGTGCCGCGCGTACATAGCTACGCACTCAAAATTCCATGGGCATCAACGGAGGCATAGCTAGCTTGTGATCCACGGTATGGATCAACCGACACCGGATACACACATACTTTCACTTTTATTCGTTTCCTTTTGAGGCTGCAATCCCGTAGGCCCCATCTGATGGCCTGATCATCGGTACTCTTGAAGGACAAATACACCAAGGCGACAAGAAACACATGCATATGGGGTACTTCTCTAGGTGGTTTCGTTAACGATCACTCTACCTGTTTTTCAGGACCCATGTGCAGCTCTCCCTTGGTTAAGGCATAGTAACTAGCCTCCTGCTTATTGCATTACTTGTATAAACACGCTTCAACGCACCAATGAAATTATAATAAGAACAGTTTGCGGCTCAAATTTTACGGCCCCAGCTTATCACTTGTTCTTTTTTTTCCTTTTTTGTCTTTTCTTTTCTGGTAAACCCTATCAGGTAGCATCCGTACACTTTGGTATGTTTGATGTTTGCCAGGGGCTTCATAGCACCCCACACTATGGCAACAAAAGTCCGAACACTTTTTATAGTATAGTTCGGCACCCCGAATTTAGCGTTATATGCATTGGCTCCGAATAATGTCTTTGGTCAATAGTTGGGTTGCCCGGCTCCTGTGCTTGCTACCTTACGCTCCGCTATATTGGCTAAGGTAGTAAAGGGATAACTACTGCGATTGTGCCTTGGTTTATCCAAAGGAGCACCTCAGTAGAGAAAGCCGAAAACTGACTGTCATGATGCGGCGAGAGCCGGTCAGCTGTTCGGAGGTTGTAAATCATTGGAGATTTCTTCCGCATTACGCGAAGGATCGGCACTTCCTGATCAGACGCTTATAGCACTCTAGTTCAGATACTAGGGGCTGCGCCCATGTTTTTATTGTCGAACTCCTATGGCTAAGTGAGGGTGTTAAAGCCGCATAGTCTGGTTGCCTGGTTCGTTGTGCTAAACAACTCCTTCAAGGACCACATAATTGGATCAAGATTGTTTAGATTCCATCCTGAACACCTCCGTACTACCTACGTGGGGGCAGAAGCCGACAACTGGTTAACCCTCAGATTTCATAAAACACGGCCGCACAGGAGGTAAAATATAAAAACATAACAAGCATTATATCACAAACCCACTTTGTTCTATCATACAAAGTAGCGCGAACTTGAATACATTCATTCAAAGATAATATCCTGCGAACACTGCGTTGCTACAATGCGAGATCCCTCTAGGACATTTGAAAAATAGCACTCGGGTGTGCGGTGCTCCTTTCCCTCCGGTGGACCCTTGGTCATCTCGACGGCGTCCATCTTCGCCCACCACATTTTGCAGCGGGCGAAGGCCATGCGCGCACCTTCAATGCAGGCCAATCACTTGATGACGTCCAGCCGAGGACAGGTATCCACCAGCCGCTTCACGAGTCCGAAGTAGCTGCCGGGCATAGCTTCGGCTGGCCACAACCGGATTATCAAATCCTTCATGGCCAGTTCGGCCACCCTATGCAGCTCCACCAGCTATTTTAGATGATCAGTGAAGGGCACGGGATGCTCTGGCGCAAGATACTGCGACTAGAACAATTTCTACGTGGAGCTCCCTTCTTTGGCTCGGAAGAACTCCGTGGCGTCGAACACACTGCGCGGTAGATCTGCGAAGGCTCTTGGAGAACTCTGAATCCGGGTTAGTAAGAAATACTTCTTCTTTATATATTTGCTTTGCATACTGAACGCCTTACCCGCTGCGATCTTCCTGGCCTCTTGGATCTCCTGGAGGGCACCCTGGGCTTCAACCCGGGCCGCTTCCGCGCTTTGACGAGCCTTGGAGAGTTCGGTCTCTCGAGCCAAAACTTCACCCTCCAGGGTCTCGTACTACTTCACCGCGTCCTGGAGCTCTTACTGGACCTCGTTCAGCTGGGCCTTCAGCTTCTTGCGAGCGGCCTGCTCCTTGACAGCTTTCCCCTCGGCTTCGGCCAGGGCCTCTTTAAGGGCCGCGACCTCGGTCGTCATCCCTACACATATAATGACACTACGGTCAGTATACATCATTTACTCTTTACGAATATATAGCGAGCCATTGCATACCTTGCTAGTCTTCCAGCTGCTTCCTCGCCTAGCCAAGCTCTTCTTCGGCCCGCTCCAGTTTCTGCTTTAGTCCGGAGACTTCGGCAGTATGAGAAGTCGCGGCCAGCAGCGACGCCTGCTTATTCACATCAAACACACTTGGTTAGTTTCCCGCGAAATTTAATTGATCCTCTGTCCGGTTTTTCTTTCCGAACACCTGACAGTGTCTCAGGGGCTACTGTCTATGTGGAGATTTTCTCGGCTAAATGCCGCTTACCTCAAAACCTGTCAGCAGGCCGCTGCAGGCTTCGGTCAGTCTGCTCTTGACGGATTGAACCTTCTCAATCACCGTACCCATAAGGATACGGTGTTCTTCCACAATGGAAGCGCCTCGTAGCGCTTCCAATAGATTATTCGGCACCTCTGGTTGGACAGAGGTCGCCGGTGGGATGGGCGTGCCTCCTTCTCTCAATGGAGGCTGCTTGTCGGACTCCGGGGCCGTATGGGTCTCCAGATCCATGCTCAGAGGGGGGCCGAATTGAGTACGGCCCCCATCATCAATCTCCATGGGGGCTTGTTCCCCCATGTGTCCGGCGGCCGAGGTATCGCCCTCCGACGCCGCCTTGACGGCCTCCCGAACCTCTCCCTGGCCAGGGAAGGTCCTTAGGGATAGCACCTCAACGTCTCCCTGGGCCCCGGGAGAGTAAGCGGCCGGCGGTGTCTCGCTGGCCATCTCCTTTGAGTCCAACGAGCCTTTTGATGAGGATCGCTGGGAGCTATCGTGGGCTGGACTGCAATAGCATAATTAATCATGTCAATAAGACAAATAGGAAAGGTTAGATTTATGGGCATATATGAGTCTTAGCACTTACGATGCGGCCCGAGGCTTAGTGCGGGGGCGTCGCTCTGGACTGCCGTCGACGTCCCATGCGGAGCTACCCGCGAGCGGGCCTTTCCCCTTCTTGGGCGCCTCCGCCTCCAAAATTGTGGAGGCTGCCCTTTTCTTCTTCCCCCCATCAGGGGGAGAATCGCTCTCCTCCTCCTCCTCATCGTAGTCATCTTCGGCGACAGAGGAACGGGTCTTGTCTTCGGACGTCGCGTCCGAAGCGCCCTTGCGGTGAGGGGGCACTCCAGACCCCCTTGGCCTTCCCCGTGGCCTTCTCGCCGGCGCCGTATAGGGCGCCGTCACTAGCATTTTCTCTAAACGCGGAATGACTGGTTCTTCAGGCAACGGAGCCGGACACTGGATCTTCTTCGCCCTCTCCATCCAGTCCCGAAGAAGCAATGATAATAATAGCTTAGATATCATCCTTGAAACAAGCAAGTAGGGGATGTGTTAAAAATAACATACCTCGTTGGCGAGGTGGTTTATGTCGTGCCCATGGTCCGAATCTGTGGCCAGCGGTGTCTTATTGCCCTTGAAGAGCAACTTCCAGGTGTCTTCGCGAGTAGTTTCGAATAGCCTCTTCAGGGTATGGTGCTTCGTCGGATTGAACTCCCATAGAGGGCGTCTTCGGCTTTGGCACGAGAGAATCCGAAGAACTAGCATCACCTGGATTATATCGACAAGCTTGATGTCCTTGTCCACCATACTTTGAACGCGCGTCTGCATCGCTATCAGCTCATCTGGCGAACACCAGTTCGGGCTCTTCTCAACCCAGGAGGTGAGTCGCGTAGGGGCCTAGAGTTAAATTCGGCAGCTATGGCCCAGTTTGTGCCGCGGGGTTCTGTGCTGAAGAGCCATTGTTTCTGCCATTCCTTGACAGTCTCCATGAAAGTGCCTTTCGTCCAGGAGACATTGGTCAGCTTACTCACCATGGCTCCTCCGCACTCCGCATCCTGGCCATCCACCACCTTCAGCTTCACGTTGAAGACCTTGAGCCACAGCCCGAAGTGGGGTTGGATGCGGAGGAAGGCCTCACGCACGACGATGAATGCCGAGATGTTGAGGAAGGAGTTCGGGGATAGATAATGGAAGTCTATCCGGTAATAGTACATCAGCCCGCGGACGAAGGGGTGGAGTGGAAACCCTATCCCGCAGAGGAAATGAGGGATGAATACCACCCTCTCGTTGGGCTTCGACATGGGGACGACTTGCCCTTGGGCTGAAAGACGGTGGGCGATTTCCTTCACGAAGTACCCGGTCGCCTGAAGCTTAGTAATGTCTTTCTCCTTGACGGAGGAGACCATCCACTTGCCTTGGCCTCCAGATCCGGACATGGCTGAGTGCTAGGTTGAGTGGAAAGGAGATGAGAACCTGGGCGCTGGAGCTCAAGAGTGGAAGGGCAGAGGAAGAGAGAAGGCGTGGGAGAAGAAAGGGGATTCTTATCTCCTTATAAGGGCAGTGAATATTGAACGCCTCCCCACTCGCCTTAGAATTCGCCTACTCCCAAGGGCTGTGTAAATGACATGGTTGGGTTACCCATGCCTTTATTGATGAGAATCCCATAATAAGGGGACATGATCTCTACTTTGACAAGACGTGCCAATCGCAACCGCGTTTCAAAACATGGAGCAGTAGACGAAAAACGGTTCGAAATTATGACCGGGCAGACGTAATGTCATGTTGTAAAAAGTTGTCAGCAGATTGGACTCGTGGATTATTATATTTTCTCTGCGGTTGCATGTGGTGTGTGTGTGTTACAGGTCCAGACACGATCAATACATCCGAAGACTATCTTGGAGTTCAGAAGGAGGAACCCGCCTTGCAATCCCGAAGATGGATCTACGCGTCGGATACCTTGTCATTTAAGCAAGGTCAGGGGCTACTGAGGGAGTCCTGGCGAGGGAGTCCTGGATTAGGGGGTGTCCGGATGGCCGGATTATACCTTCAGCCGGACTCCTGGACTATGAAGATACAAGATTGAAGACTTTGTCCCGTGTCCGGAAGGGACTTTCCTTGGCGTGGAAGGCAAGCTTGGCGATACGGATATGTAGATCTCCTACCATTGTAACCGACTTTGTGTAACCCTAACCCTCTCCAGTGTCTATATAAACCGGAGGGTTTTAGTCCGTAGGACAACATACAGAACAACAATCATACCATAGGCTAGCTTCTAGGGTTTAGCCTCTCCGATCTCGTGGTAGATCTACTCTTGTACTACCCATATCATCAATATTAATCAAGCAGGACGTAGGGTTTTACCTCCATCAAGAGGGCCCGAACCTGGGTAAAACTTTGTGTCCCTTGCCTCCTGTTACCATCCGGCCTAGACGCACAGTTCGGGACCCCCTACCCGAGATCCGCCGATTTTGACACCGACATTGGTGCTTTCATTGAGAGTTCCTCTGTGTCGTCGCCATCAGGAAGGATGCCTCGCCCCGTCTTTAACGACGGCACCGTTGCTAAGGGAGCTTTGGCTGTCGGCCAAACCCTTCGGCTAGGTGGATTTCTTATGACCGCCTGTTCGGCTTCTGCGCCGACGATGACCTCTCGAGCCATCGAAAACAATCTTCATGTCAGCTCGGAACTCGCCGAGCAGTTAGATCCAATGGAGCTCTCCTCCATAAATGAGCTCTTGGATCGCATCGCCACCCTGGGAGTCGCTACGGATTACGACCAGATTGGGCCTAAACCCGATCTGAGAGAGATTAACTCTCCCCAAGTCACCCATCACGTTGCCGTGGTAGAGGGATAGTGCGGCGACCCCTCATCTATCTTAAGGACTAGCTACGTCTGGATTCCTGATCCCTCCAAGCCGGATACCCGCGGAGGGGAGGATATCACTCAAGACCTGAACTTAGAGTCAGGCGACGGACTGGATTCATTGGAAAACATCCAGGAATCCAAATTTTCGAGTTCAGAAATTCCTCGGCCTCTGAGCCTCAGATGGGGTGAGGCTTTGGATTTAATTCCACCCACCCACCCGAACATAAGCGATCTATCCCAAATCAGGCAAGAGCCCGAAGAAACAGTACATCATTACTGGGCCAGATTCCTCCTGGTTAGGAACATGATAAGGGACTGCCGCGAGGAAGACCCAATCTCACTCTTCTGCAATAATTGCACGGACAAGGGAATCCTCAACGCCATAAGTCGCCGTGATATTACATGCTTCGCTGACTTGGCGTCCATTGTACGAAAGTACTGTGCGATGGAAAGCGCCTGGAAAACCAAAATAAAATTTTGGGACGATCCGGCCCTGAATACAAACCCAGTCCGAAATAAAAGGGTGCATCATCGCCAGACACCCGGGTCAAACACCAAAAAGCAAAAACCCTCTACAGGGCATGGAACCGTACTGGAAGGATGGCTTAATGGACCCTGTAAAATTCACAGTACAGAGGACGCCACACCAACTCACAGCCTTAGAGCATGTTGGATACTCCGGTAGGTGGCCAAAATTGGCGAAGATCTCCTAATTCCAGAGGCCACAGAAAGGCACCCCAGAGACACCAATATGGTATTAACAGTCTTCGAGACTTTCGCATCAAATAACATGCGAAAAAGGACACTCCGCAGCCTTGCCGAAGTCTACCAAGTAGCAACAATAAACCCATGGAGTGACACGGCTATTACCTTTAACGCTAGTGATGAACCTAAATTCCAAACAGCCCGAGCACCAGCCGCATTGGTCCTTAGTCCAATAATGGACGGCTTTCGTCTTACCAAGGTACTCATGGACGGCGGCAGCGGATTGAACCTCATTTATGAGGAAACCCTTCAAAAATGGAAATAGATGGGAACCGCATTGAGCGAAGCAGCACAACCTTTAGAGGAATAATCCCCAGTCGGGAAGCGCGCTGTACAGGAAAAATCACACTAGATGTGGTGTTCGGCACGCCGGATAATTACAGGTCCGAAGAGGTCACGTTCCATGTGGCTCAGTTCAGCAGCTGTTATCACGCTCTGCTAGGGCGGGAAGCGTTTACAATCTTCCAAGCAATACCCCATTACGGGTACATGAAGCTCAAGATGCCCGGGCCTAACGGGATCATCACTCTAGCTAGTGATCCGGACATAGCACTCCGCGCCGAAAACAAGACAGCCGCACTGGCCCTCGAGGCACTATCCAAAGCCCTAGCGGCTGAGAAACTGACTGCGTTGTGCTCCATGGTGAATAGGGACGATGTGGTACTCGACAAAAGATCCAAGTCCACCTCCTTTAAACCGGCGGACGAAATAGTCTAATTCCAGGTTCATCCAACGGACCCCAATAAAACAGCTTCCATCGGGGCACAGTTAAACCCTGATGTAGACGCCGCACTCTGAGAGTTCCTATGAGAGAACTGGGACATTTTTGCCTGGCACCCTTCAGACATGACAGGAATCCCACGCAGGCTGACCGAGCACAGCTTAAATATCCTAAAAGGATTCAAACCTGTCAAACAAGCTCTTCGGCATCCGAACCTAAGAGACAGGCCATGGGAGAGGAGCTAGCAAAGCTATTGGAGGCCGGATTCATCAGAGATATAAAACATCTGGACTGGCTAGCAAACCTGGTGATGGTACCAAAAAAGGACAAATCCTGGCGCCTGTGCGTTGATTTTAAAGACCTTAACAAGGCTTTCCCAAAGGATCCCTCCCCCTCCCCCGCATCGATCAAATTATCGACGCTACCGCGGGACACGATTCGTTGTGTTTCCTCGACGCATATTCCGGCTACCATCAAATCAAGATGGCAGAATCAGACCAAGCCGCAACGGCATTTATCACACCATACGACCCATTCTGCTTCAACACAATGCCCTTCGGGCTCAAAAATGCCGGCGCAACATATCAGCGCATGATTCAGACATGTCTGGCAAATCAGATCGGCAAAACAGTGGAGGCATATGTAGATGATGTGGTCGTCAAAACAAGACATGTCAAATCTCTAGTAGACGACTTGAGGCTCACATTTGATAACCTCCGAACATACGACATCAAGCTCAACCCGGAAAAATGCGTTTTTGGCGTCCCAGCCGGAAAGCTCTTGGGCTTCATTGTATCCGGTAGAGGAATTGAAGCAAATCCAGCCAAGATGCAAGCTCTGTCATAATTGGATATCCCAAAGGACCTCAAACAAATACAAAAGTTAACCGGATGTCTGGCGGCTCTAAGCTGCTTTATCTCACGCTTGGGAGAAAAGGCCCTACCCCTTTACCGCCTCCTTCGGCGCACCGAACACTTTGAATGGACGGATGCAGCCACGACCGGACTCGACGAAATAAAAGCCATATTGGCAACGAACCCAGTCCTGGCCGCGCCAAACATTGGCGAACCAATGCTATTGTACATTGCAGCAACACATCAGGTTGTAAGTGCAGTACTCGTCGTCGAACGAGAAATGGACGGACACAAATCCCCCCTTCAAAATCCGGTCTATTATGTGTCCACTGTCCTCACTCCGTGCAAATCACAGTACCCGCATTATCAAAAGATTGCTTACGCGGTATTCATGGCATCCTGGAAGCTACGACACTACTTTCAAGAGTGTTCAATAACAGTAGCCTCGGAAGTACCACTTAACGATATTATAAACAACCGTGACGCAACGGGCCGGATTGCAAAATGGGCCATTGAGCTCCTCCCGTTCGACATAACTTATAAGCCACATCGAGTCATCAAGTCGCAAGTCTTGGCCGACTTCGTCGCAGAATGGACGGAGGCCGAACTCCCTAAAGAGTACGGCACATATTCAAATTGGATCATGCATTTCGACGGCTCCAAGATGTTGGCCGGACTAGGGGCTGGCGTCGTTTCGACGTCCCCCACAGGAGACACAGTTCAATACGTACTCCAGATTATGTACACAGACTCCAACAATGCAGCCGAATATGAGGCCCTTTTACATGGTCTCTGGATGGCGGTATCCATGGGCATTCAATGCCTAGAGGTGCGCGGGAACTCGAACCTCGCAATATCCCAAATAAATGGAGACTTCGATACCAAGGATCCAAAAATGGCAGCTTACCGCAACGCCATCCTAAAAATGTCAGCTCGGTTCGAAGGGCTTGAATTTCACCATATAGCCCGGGAAAATAATCAGCCGGCAGATGTCCTGGCACGTATCGGCGCAAAATGCGATGTAGTCCCCCCAACATCTTCTTGGAAAGGCTGTTCAAGCCATCCGTAGTATGGGAAGGGGAGCCAAACAATAACAGCCCGGACCCAACCGCACAGCCCATGTAATAATGGCCGTCATCGCCCCGTGGAAAGAACCATTCCTCGCCTACCTTACTAGGCAGGAACTCCCCGAGGACCAAAATGAGGCACGCTGCATAGTGCGGCGATCCAAAGCCTACAAAGTCCACGAGGGAGAGCTTTATAAGAAAAGCACTACCGGAGTCCTTCAAAGGTGCATCTCCGAAGAGGAAGGGCGGAACCTCCTGGCTGAAATTCATGCCGGACTCGGCGGTCATCACGCTGCAGCTCGGTCCCTTGTAAGCAAGGCCTTTCGTACAGGCTTTTATTGGCCGACGGCCCGGGCAGACGCCCAGGACTTAGTCCAACGATGCGCCGGTTGCCAGCTCTTTGCAAACCAAAGCCATATGCCACCCACCGCCCTCCAAACTATCCCCATCACTTGGCCCTTTGCGGTCTGGGGGCTTGACATGGTTGGACCCCTTAAAGGCGGAACCCACAAGCAAAAATACTTACTGGTCATGGTGGATAAGTTCACCAAATGGATAGAAGCCAAGCCTGTTAAGACGGCCGAATCCGGACTGATGATAGACTTTATATCCGGGGTTGTACACCGTTACGGCGTCCCCCACAACATCATCACTGATAATGGCACGAACTTTACGGCCGACGAGGTAAAACTCTGGTGCAAAAACATGGGCATCAAGCTCGATTATGCTTCCGTCTATCACCCACAAACTAACGACCAGGTCAAACGTGCAAATGGTCTTATCATGAGCGGCATCAAACCCAGATTAGTGCGGTCCCTCAAGGAATCTAACACGCACTGGGTAGAGGAGCTCGACTCCGTACTCTGGGGGCTGTAGACCACGCCGAATCGCACCACCGGATACACACCATTCTTTATGGTGTACGGCGCAGAGGCAGTTTTGCCTTGCGACATAATTCATGACTCACCTCGAGTGCACATGTACGAAGAAAGAGAAGCTGAGCTCGATCGGCAGGACAATTTGGATGCATTGGAGGAGGAGCGTGACGTGGCAAAAGCCCGTTCCGCATTCTATCAACAGCAGGCTCGAAGATACCAAAGCAGAGAAGTACGGGCCAAAAACTACAACGTTGGTGAATTAGTTCTACGCCTGCCGGACAAGAAAAAGGACAGACTCAAGCCCAAGTGTGAAGGTCCCTTCATAATTGACCAAGTCCTGGCTGGTGGAGCGTACCGACTGCCAGATGCATCGGATAACCGACTCGAGCCGAACCCATGGAACGCAGCCCGTCTCCGAAGATTCTATGCCTAGCGCCGTACTCTGTGTTCGTCTCCTTCCTCTATCCATTTTTTATATACTGTCTGTCTTACATTTCTCTCCTTCTCCCCTTCCTTTCTCTTATAGCCTTTAAAGGCTCATCAAATGACGTGCTATTCGCACTCATTAAACCTGGGGGCTTCTTTTAACAGAAGCTTATTTATACGGGCTTCATGCCCAACACATGTGTTACACTTCCGCATGTACCTTTTATTTCACCATTATATGCATCGATATGACTTAAGTTTTGGCCAAGCTGGGTTGCCTGGCTCCTGTGCTTACCCCTACGTTCCCGATTATTCGGCTAGGCGGTAAAGGGAGCACCTCTACGATTGTTACTGCCGGATCAGCCGGATGTGTACCTCAGACTGGGTGAAGCCGAAAGCTAGCGTTCTTAAGGGAATATTCGGTCGGTGACCTAAAAGATGATCTTTTCACTTATTTATTTATGCGCCCCCAGATGCTTTTTCCTGCGTCTTTCTCACAGAATGGGCATGCACTTTAGGGCATGCCTCCCAGGGAAAGGAACCCCTAACGGAACTATTCTCCCTGGAAGATGTTTCTTACTAACCATGTAATATAACATAACTAGTCGGGCACCTGTCTGTTCACGCACTAATGACCCCTACGCCTGGTCTCCATGCATTCCCCGGTTCTTATATAACCGCATGGGAATTCGGACACACTCCGGACCGTCAGGTCCCGAGGCTGAAGCGAAAAGGTCGGCCATGACAAACGATCTACAATCCGGCTAGAAGGCATTATAAATGTCAATTAAATTACATAGTCATTCTGACTAATTGTATTCCTCTTCAATACCATCTAACAGGCTGTCTAATTTACAGTCCTGCTGGGAATACTTTGCGGCCAATTCTACTTGGCCGTATACTAAGCTTATAGGGATCTCCTTCCCATCGGGCCCCACAGGACCGACCTCGGCCATGTGGTTGGGGTCAGCCTTTGTGTACCGCGTCTTCACCATGGCCTAGGCCTCCCTAGCGCCTTGACGGCAGGCCGATATCTTCCACAATTGGAAGCGCCGCCGTGCTCCCTTTAGCTTCTCCGCAAGCTCTCCAAGACCTTCGGGCATGGAGATGGATGGCCACAAGGCCTGAGCGACGCCTTGCATCGCCTGCCGAACTCGCTCGAGCAGTTGCGAGAGCTCGGGAAGAAGGTCACCCGTAGAACCGGGCATCTCCTCTGCAGGACGACCTGTTAGCACACCTACAGACATTACTCTGTTAGTTGACTTCCCTGCCGAACTTTTTTTCAAAAGGTTCGTTCAAGCACTTACTAAATATGCCGCGCCGAAGCCGCTGATTCTCCTTAACGGAGTCTGACAGCTGGGCACGAACATCTTTCAGGTCGACGCCCAGCTTGGTGTTGGCATCTTGGAGATCATTCTTCTCCCGCCCCACCTTTGTCAGCACCTTCTCACCAGCCTTCATCTGGCATAGGAGATGTTGCCTTTCCGGACTCAATCCGGCGCCATCTGCAATTTCATTTGTCAGATTCGCACCCATGCCGTGCTTCGCAAAATACTTATCTTTCGAAGTGTATATTACCAGAGGGGGTCTCCTTGGGCTCCCCTGTCGCGGTTAGTGCGGCCTCAAGTTGGGCTTTGCACTCTTCCAACTCCTGGGACAGTAGGGAATTCTTTTCTGTAAGAACCTGCATAACAAATGATCCTTAAATCAGTTATTCTAACTATTTCAAGTCTCGGGGGCTACTGGTATATATATAATTACCAAAATTTTCTTACCTGTATGTCTTTTACATATTGCTCCGTGGCTCTGGCTAGACCATTTTGAGCGGCACAGAGGTACGCATCTCCCGAATTGAAGGCATCTAATGCCTCTCGGGAGAAGCAAGCTCGCGAAGAATTGTCCGGCGACGCCTGTGGTTCATGGCACTCTCCACCTCAGAGTTGGTGGCAGACAACCTATCCACATCCTCCGTCGGAGGAGCATCCGGTGCGCGCCTTGTGTTCTCCTCCGCCTCCGGACCAGGCTTTGGAGCCTGGCTGGTGGAGGCGCGATTGGCAGCCTCTCCGGATATAGTCCGGCGAGGTCTCTTTGTCCTGAAGAGAGAACGAGTGTTAATATGCCTTGAAGGTATAACACCTGGGATAAGGGGGCGCGCCATACCTTTGCGCTGACGCCTCGGTCCGGGCTGCACCTCTTTTCTGCCCACGGGGCCCTGCGGCCCCTCGTTGGCTTGTCGCCGCAGGTTCGGCCTCCCGTCTCAAAAACCTCCCCTGCAAAGCTCGGTTGTGATCAGGAAACTGAAAACGCGAGAGGGCGGACCCCTATTTGGGGTACTGGGACTTCGATCTCAGTTACCTGGGAGGCCGGGATTAGCCCTGGGTAATCGGCCGTAATGGCCACGAAGGCGTTGTCCTTGCTCAATTGATGGAACACTCCATCAATCAGCTCCACAGACAAGTCCGGATCCTCTTGAGAGGCCGGATCGAGGGACCGTCCTGGGTCCTCAGTTTGTGGAGGAGGGCTGTTTATTTCTTTAACAGCCTGGCGCAGTTCCTGCATTGAAGTCGTTAGACTGAATATTTAACAATGGGAATATAAAATGGATGGGCAAGTAAATGTGACCACTTACCCAGCTTGCGGGATTGTACATAGAAAATCCACCCTGTGGGTCGACGCGGAGAAATTCCGACTCTTCTCCCTTGTACAAAGCGGACAAGGTCTTTGTTAGAGCCGCAGCCGAATCCGGCCCCTTACGGTCGTAGCGGGTGGCGTCATCCTCCCCGTTGAAGTACCACATGGGGTGGCCTCTATACTGTAGCGGCTGCAGCCCTCGCATGATGCATGCGGCCATGACCCCGATCATGGTCAGTCCGGAATGAGCTAACAATCTTATCCGGCCCATCAGGTAACGAACGTCCTTGTCACTTTCCCTCTAAGGGCTCCGTGGACGCCAACTTAGGCGCTTCTTTAGTGGAGCACTGTCGAACTCAAGGAGGCTGATCCGGACAGGATCCGGCAGTGGGACGTCCTCTATGTAAAACCATTCCGAAGGCCAGTCCTCAGACGCCTTCTTCGGGGTTCCGGATAGATATCCGGTCCTGGCGATGCGCCACACTTCGGCTCCGCCCACTTGATATATTGACCCCTTCCGAGAATGGGTCACAAGGTAGAATAGCTCTTTCCACAGCCTGAAATGAGCCTCAACACCCAAGAACAGCTCGCAGAGGGCTACGAAGCCCGCGATATGCAATACGGAGGCAGGCGTAAGATTGTGTAGCTGGAGGCCATAGAACTCCAGGAGCCCCCGAAGAAACGGATGGATTGGAAATCTGAGCCCTCTTATTAAATAAGGGACGAGGCATACCCGCTCTCCTTTGGAGGGATTAGGGGCACTCTCCGCTTGCTCTCCGCCATTATAAATGGCAAGACCGGCTCAAACCGGGACCATATAGGCCGGGGGAGAAATCCCTTGGTCTGGAGCATCACTACCTCGCTATGCGGGATAGAGCATTTCTCCCAATATCCAGGCTGAGGGCTGGAAGGGCGAAAGGAGGAGTTGCGACGGCTGGCCATGGTGGAATGGACCTTTGTCGGATGCGCTCTGATGAACACTCGCGAAGGGGAGAAGGTGTGGTTTGGATCTAAATCTTCGTCCCCTTAAATGGGCGGCTCATTTACGCGGCTAGGGGTGTGGATGTAGAAACACTCAGACTTTTCATATTCGTTTGACATGTGGGAGACGACCATTATTGGGCGTAGAAGCCAAGGAGCGCAACATTCACAAGAAACCGAACTTTATTCAACAGGTACACGGAATTTGGAGGAGAACCCACCTTGCAATGCCGAAGACAATCTGCGCGCCAGACTCATCGTCATTGAAGCCTGGTTCGGGGTCTACTGAGGGAGTCCTGGATTAGGGGGTGTCCGGATGGCCGGATTATACCTTCAGCCGGACTCCTGGACTATGAAGATACAAGATTGAAGACTTTGTCCCATGTCCGGAAGGGACTTTCCTTGGCGTGGAAGGCAAGCTTGGCGATACGGATATGTAGATCTCCTACCATTGTAACCGACTTTGTGTAACCCTAACCCTCTCCGGTGTCTATATAAACCGGAGGGTTTTAGTCCGTAGGACAACATACAGAACAACAATCATACCATAGGCTAGCTTCTAGGGTTTAGCCTCTCCGATCTTGTGGTAGATCTACTCTTGTACTACCCATATCATCAATATTAATCAAGCAGGACGTAGGGTTTTACCTCCATCAAGAGGGCCCGAACCTGGGTAAAACTTCGTGTCCCTTGCCTCCTGTTACCATCCGGCCTAGACGCACAGTTCGGGACCCCCTACCCGAGATCCGCCGGTTTTGACACCGACACCTGGACTAAGGGGTCCTCGGGCGTCCGGCCTATTAGCCATGGGCCGGACTGATGGGCTGTGAAGAACACGAAGACCGAAGACTGCACCCGTGTCCGGATGGGACTCTCGTTGGCGTGGAAGGCAGGCTTGGCGACCAAATATGTAGATTCCTTTCTTTGTAACCGACCTTGTGTAACCCTAGATCCTCCCGGTGTCTATATAAACTGGAGGACTTAGTCCGGAGGGGGAGATATATTCATTATCATAGCCATACAAGCTAGGCCTCTATGGTTTAGCCATTACGATCTCGTGGTAGATCAACTCTTGTAATACTCATATTCATCAATATCAATCAAGCAGGACGTAGGGTATTACCTCCATAGAGAGGGCCTGAACCTGGGTAAACATCATGTCCCTTGTCTCCTGCTACCATCGACCTTAGACGCACAATTCGGGACCCCCTACCCGAGATCCACCGGTTTTGACACCGATAGCAGTCACTTCCGGCCACTTTGTAAACTTGTCGATGGCAACGAACAAGAATTCAAAGCCCCCGATTGCTCGGGGGAAGGGGCCGAGGATATCGAGCCCCGAGACCGAAAATGCCCATGATAGAGGGATTGTATGAAAGGCTTGGGCAGGCAGGTGTATTCTCTTGGAATGCAACTGACAGGCTTCACATTTCGTGATGAGCTTAACTGCATCTTGGAGAGCTGTGGGCCAATAGAATCCTTGCCGGAATGCTCTCCCAACTAATTCCCTTGATCCAATGTGTGAGCCGCACACTCCTCTGTGAATCTCAGCCAGTAGTTTCTTTCCATCCTCCCGGCAAACACACTTCAATTTCACACCGTTGGGCCTCCTTCTGTACAGAGTGTCATCGACAAACTGATACATACTGGCCCTCCGGGCTACTCTTTCAGATTCATCATGATTGCTAGGGAGTTCTCCGGTTTGGAGGAAGTGGACAATGTTCCTTGCCCAAGTTGGAGACTAAGGCTTGGCAATGAGGACTAGCGACACCTCCTCAGCTGCGGGAGCACCAGCCTCGTTCACGGGGTCCATAGGCCCGGCTAGAGGGGGTGGTCCGGCAGGCTGTGAGGAGTTGTTTCTGGCAGGGTATCTCCCGGGAGCGGATGGCTCTGCCGGGAGAGGCTTACCGTAGTCCAACTTTCTCCTCTTTCGGGCCATTATGGCTGGTGATACGGAGGGTTGAGATAGACAGTGAATAAAATTTCCTAGTTCCGCAGGAAGCTTCTGTGCAGCACACTTTGATAGGTGATCAGCTAAGCCGTTTTCCGCATGGGGTGCGTGCTCTGTTTGCAACCCGTTAAAGTGCTCCTCCAATCTCCTTACTTCCTCGACGTATGCTTACATCAATGTGCTTTAGTAATCCTTGTTGACTTGTCTCACCACGAGCTGTGAATCTCCTTGAATGATCAGCTTCTTAATTCCCAATTCTGCTGCAATCCTGAGCCCGGCAAGGAGCCCTTCATACTCTGCTGTATTGTTGGTGGCTTCTTCTCGAGCAAAGTGCATCTGGATGACGTACTTCAAGTGCTCCCCGAAGGGGGCAACAAGAAGCACGCCATCCCATGCATCTTGTAGAAAAAAAGCACCAGCAAAATACATAATCCTTTCTTGGGGTGATTCCTTGCCAAGGAGAGTTGTCTCTGTCTTTTCCTCATCAGGGGTTGGCGTCCATTCTGCAATAAACTCTGCCAATGGCCTGCTCTGAATAGTTGAAGTGCTCTCAAACTTCGAACCAAAGTTGGATAACTCCAAAGCCCATTCCACTATTCTGCCAGTTGCCTCAGGGTTTCGGAGCATCCCCCGCAAAAAAGGAAATGAGTGACAACCATGATCTCATGGGCTTGGAAGTAGTGGCGCAGTTTCCTTGAGGCCATAATGAGACCAAAGATCAACTTTTGCACGCTAGAGTACCTTGACCTAGCCCCTTGCAACAAGGAGCTGACGAAGTACACTGGGCGCCGCACCACTTTCTTCCTTGCCGTGTCCTTGGGGTTGCTCTCGTTGCCGTGCTCACTGCTGTCCCGATCCTTTTCTGACTCTGCCGTGATCTGGCCACTTTCTGCCTCCTCCACCTCTCACTGTGCTACCAAAGCCGCACTGACCACTTGGTTGGTTGCCGCCAAGTATAGCAACAATGGTTCCTGGGGTTTGGGTGCAACCAAGGTAGGCACAGACGATAGGTAGGCTTTCAAATCTTGCAGAGCTGCATCTGCTTCCAGGGTCCACTTCATAGGTCCCGCCTTCTTCAAAACCTTAAAGAACGATAGGGCACGCTCGGCAGATTTGGAGATGAATCTTCTCAGCGCGGCAACGCATCCCGTCAAGCGCCTCACATCCTTAACTGCCCTCGGTGCTTGGATCTGCTCAATAGCCTTGATCTTGTCGGGGTTGGCTTTGATTCCCTGATGGGACACAAAGAACCCAGGTAGCTTGCTAGAGGGAACACCAAATACACACTTCTCCGGATTAAGTTTCAGATTGATCTTGCGGAGATTAGCAAATGTCTCTTCCAAATCCTAGATAAGGGTGGCCTTATCCTTGGTTTTGACCACAATATCATCCATATAAGCTTCTATATTTCTGTGCAACTGTGTCTCAAAACCAATTTGGACTGCCCTTGCAAAAGTGGACCTGGCACTCTTTAATCCGAACGGCATGTAGACAAAGCAGTACGTACCACATGGAGTGATGAATGATGTCTTCTCTTCATCTTCCTTAGATATGAAGATCCGATGATATACTGAGTATGCATCCAGAAAGGAGAACAAATCACATCTCGAAGTAGAATCCACGATCTAGTCGATGCGCGGCAAGGGAAATGGGTCCTTCAGGAAAGATTTGTTGAGGTCTGTGAAATCAATGCACAACCTCCACTTACCATTGGCTTTCCGGATCACTACTGGATTCGCCAACCATATAGGATGCAATACTCCTCTGACCAAACCAGCTACCTCTATCTTCTTGATCTCTTCGGCAATGAACTGCTGCCTTTCCAAGGCTTGCTTCCGTACTTTCTGCTTGACGGGTCGGGCATGTGGGCAGACAACAAGGTGGTGCTCAATTACCTCCCTGGGAACACCGAAGATATCAGATGGTTGCCAAGCAAACACATTGATATTCGCCCGCAGGAAGGCAACGAGCACGCTTTCTTATTTGTCGTCGAGGGTGGTGCTGATAATGAAAGTACCATCAACGTCAGACAGCCCTGTCGGGACCTTCTTCACTTGGGGCGCAACAACCTTGGATCTCTTCCTGTTGGAACACTCCGGCACGTCGTCAACGGGTGCCGTGCACTCAGAGGGGGCACGCTTCTCGGACTCCTTGCTGGAGGTCCTACAATCACTCTTCTTTCCTTGGCTTTCCTGGGCGGGAACTGCTGCTGCCGCTTCCGCTACAACTGCATCCTGATATATCTTGTCCACACAAATAATTGCATCCTTCTCATCTGACGGAATAGTGAGGACTCCCAATGGCCCACGCATTTTTAAGGTGTTGTAAGCATAGTGGGATGCTGCCATGAACTTGGTCAGGGCTGGTCGTCCAAGAATCCCATTGTACGGCAGGGGGAGATCAACCACATCAAACACAATCTTCTCAGTCCGATAGTTCAGTTCTCCCCCAAACGTCACCGACAACGCAATCTTTCCCTTAGGATGACTCCTACTGGGATTAACTCGTTGAAACATGCCGGTGGCCTCTAGCTCCTCTTCTCCTGTCTGAAGTTTGCTAATAACTGCTGGGGAAATCAGATTCGACCCGGCCCCGCCATCCACTAACATCTTTGTGAACTGGAGGTTGCGAATTGTTGGGGAGACCAACAACGGCAAACACCCTACCGCCATGGTGCGGCAAGGGTGATACTCCACATCAAAGATGATGGGCGTAAAGGACCACTTGAGCGGCTTCCGGGCCTTTGGCGCTGGTTCCACAACATTGACCTCTCGTGCCCATCGCTTGCGTTGGCAATGAGAGGTGTGCAAAGATGCACCTCCATCAATGCATAGGGCGTTAGTGGCCTTCTGAAATTCCTGCTCACTAGTTTCCTCTTCATCCCCTCCATCACTGGCATCATCATAGTTTTCCTTCTCTTGGCCCCCGACGGGCTTTCCTTGGTTCCAAAAGGGTCTGCCGGGGCTATTTGCTTCACCGCCTCGGTCCTTACCGCAAGCAGCATTCTGACCTTTCTCCTTATCTCGCTTATCATACTCTGCCCTCTATCTCTTGACAAGCTGCTCAACCTGATAACACTCCTGAAGGTCGTGGCCTTTGGTCCGGTTGATCTTGTAGTACGGCCCATCACCTTTCCCAGCTTTTTTTGCGGCAGCGGCCTCCCGGTAGGCAGTGCACGCGGCAGCTTCCTTTCGGGGGCCTCAGCCTTGGCCTTCTTGCTGGTACTAGGTGTGCTCGAACCTTCTACATCCATCACTGCTTTATCTCTTGGCTTCTTACTGCGCTTCTTGCCCTTCCTCTGACTGGTTGATTCATCCTCATCCTCTGAATCAACATTAACGTAATACTCCTCTCCGGGCATCTTCCTTCCTTCTTCCATCCGGGCACATTTGTCCACCAGCGTATATAGTTCTTTCACAGTCTTGGGCAACCGCACGTTCATTTTGGAACGAATGCGGCGGTTGCGCACATTGGACTAGAAAGTTGCTATAACGGCTGTTGGATGGATATTGGAATATTTCTATGAACTTTACTGAATCTTTGCAAATACTTACGAAGGGTTTCTCCTTCCTTCTACTAGAGAAGCTGCAGGTCACTGGGTCTGCCGGGCTCTTGGTGGCCACCGGTGAAGGCACCGATGAACCCGTGGCACAGGTTTGCCCATGACGAAATGGAGTTCTCCAGCAGGTGCATCAGCCAAGACCTCACATTGGACTTGAGGGCCAAAGGGAAGTAGTTGGCAAACACCTTCTCATCTCTCCCCCTGGTAGCCTGAACAACGATGGTGTAGATGCTCAGGAACTCTGCCGGGTTTAGCCTCCCGTCGTACTTCTCAGGTATCCCCAGCTTGAACGTGCGAACGGATGGCCAACGGACTTGTCGTAGCTCTCGTGTAAAGGTAGGGCAGCCAACCTCGAAGGGTAGGCACCCGCCAACACCGAGCGTAGGCTCGTCAACGTTGAGGGCATCGCACTCGTCGGTCTAGCGGGGATCATTGCGGCGCCGTTCGGCGATGACGCGCGCATCTCCCCATTGCCTGTCTTCCGGGGTTCGACGTTGGCCTGGACGTGCTTGAGGGTCAGAAGAGGCCATCGAGACGTCGTCGGAGTCTTGATTCTGCCGCGCCCTCACCGACTGCTATGGCGGGGACTGAACCATGGGGACGGCTCCCTTCGTACGGCTAGCGGTGCGGGCGGTGGCTGTCGCTTGGGGAGGTTGTAGTGGGCAAGCTCGTCATGAGCCCCCAGCTTCGGCGAAACCGAGTAGGCTTTGGATGGTGGCATGCCACTCATCCATCTGCTCAGCTGCTGGCGGGAACCTCAGTAATAGCTGAGCTCGCGCCATGGCTTCCGTGGCCGTGCTTGGCATGGATGTCGATGACGTCGACAACACCGTCGCCTGGCTCCGGATGGTGCCAGTGGCGGCGGCGGCGCCGCGCCCATGCTGCGGTGGGGCGACCACTGGGGCAGTGGGGTCGCACGGTGGTGGTGCTCGAAGATCAGCGGCTCCGTCGAGCATAGCGGCCTGGTTGGCTCGTCCGGGAGGAGGCACATGTGCCGCGGCCGCTCCCGTGATGGGAGCGACCGGAGGGCGATGGCTCGCCCCGGACCGAGCATCATTGTTGTGGCTGTGCTCGTCGGCGAGAGGAGGGGGCACAAACAGAGTGACCCCCTCTCCCGCACCTTGCAGAGCTTGACCGTCGAGATGCTGCTGATGTTGTTATCCTCTGGTAGCTCTGGCCCTCGTGTCGGCCACGGGGTGCTACCTCTTGAGCACTTGCGTTGGTTTTCCCTTGAAGAGGAAAGGGTGGTGCAGCAAAGTAGCATAAGTATTGACCTCAGTTTTTGAGAACCAAGGTATCAATCCAGTAGGAGGCTACACGCCAGTCCCTCGCACCTACACAAAACAAATAAATCCTCGCAACCAATGCGATAAGGGGTTGTCAATCCCTACACGGTCACTTACGAGAGTGAGATCTGATAGATATGATAAGATAATATTTTTGTATTTTTATGATAAAGATGCAAAGTAAAATAAAAGGCAATGAAAATAACTAAGTATTGGAAGATTGATATGATGAAGATAGACCCGGGGGCCAAAGGTTTCACTAGTGGCTTCTCTCAAGAGCATAAGTATTTTACGGTGGGTGAACAAATTACTGTTGAGCAATTGACAAAATTGAGCATAGTTATGAGAATATCTAGGTATGATCATGTATATAGGCATCACGTCCGAGACAAGTAGACCGACTCCTCCTGCATCTACTACTATTACTCCACACATCGACCTCTATCCAGCATGCATCTAGAGTATTAATTTCAAGAGAACAGAGTAACGCTTTAAGCAAGATGACATGATGTAGAGGGATAAACTCATGCAATATGATGAAAACCCCATCTTGTTATCCTCGATGGCAATAATACAATACGTGCCTTGCTGCTCCTACTGTCACTTGGAAAGGACACCGCAAGATTGAACCCAAAGCTAAGCACTTCTCCCATTGCAAGAAAGATCAATCTAGTAGGCCAAACCAAACGGATAATTCGAAGAGACTTGCAAAGATAACCAATCATACATAAAAGAATTCAGAGAAGATTCAAATATTATTCATAGATAGACTTGATCATAAACCCACAATTCATCAGTCTCAACAAACACACCGCAAAAAGAAGAAGATTACATCGAATAGATCTCCACAAGAGAGGGGGAGAACTTTGTATTGAGATCCAAAAAGAGAGAAGAAGCCATCTAGCTAATAACTATGGACCCGAAGGTCTGAGGTAAACTACTCACACTTCATCGGAGAGGCTATGGTTTTGATGTAGAAGCCCTCCGTGATCGATGCCCCCTCCGGCGGAGCTCCGGAACAGGCCCCAAGATGGGATCTCGTGGATACAGAAAGTTACGGCGGTGGAATTAGGGTTTTGGCTCCGTATCCGATTGTTTGGGGGTACTTAGGTATATATAGGGGGACAAAGTACGTTGGTGGAGCAACAGGGGGCCCACGAGGGTGGAGGGCGCGCCTGGGGGGGGGGGGGTTAGGCGCACCCCCTACCTCGTGGCCTCCCTGTTGGTTGCTTGACGTAGGGTCCAAGTCTCCTGGATCTTGTTCGTTCCAAAAATCACGTTCCCGAAGGTTTCATTCCGTTTGATATTCCTTTTCTTCGAAACCCTAAAAATAGGCAAAAAACAACAATTCTGGGCTGGGCCTCCGGTTAATAGGTTAGTCCCAAAAATAATGTAAAAGTGGATAATAAAGCCCAATAATGTCCAAAACAGAAGATAATATAGCATGGAGCAATCAAAAATTATAGATACGTTGGAGACGTATCAAGCATCCCCAAGCTTAATTCCTGCTCATCCTCGAGTAGGTAAATGATAAAAAACAGAATTTTTGATGTGGAATGCTACTTGGCATAATTTCAATGTAATTCTTCTTAATTGTGGTATGAATATTCAGATCCAAAAGATTCAAGACAAAAGTTTAATATTGACATAGAAATAATAATACTTCAAGCATACTAACTAAGCAATTATGTCTCTTCAAAATAACATGGCCAAAGAAAGTTATCCCTACAAAATCATATAGTCTGGCTATGCTCTATCTTCACCACACAAAGTATTTAAACCATGCACAACCCCGATGACAAGCCAAGCAATTGTTTCATACTTTTGGTGTTCTGAAACTTTTTCAATCTTCACGCAATACATGAGCGTGAGCCATGGGCATAGCACTTTTGGTGGAATAGAATGGTGGTTGTGGAGAAGACAAAAAGGGAGAAGATAGTCTCACATCAACTAGGCGTATCAACAGGCTATGGAGATGCCCATCAATAGATATCAATGTGAGTGAGTAGGGATTGCCATGCAATGGATGCACTAGAGCTATAAGTATATGAAAGCTCAAAAAGAAACTAAGTGGGTGTGCATCGAACTCGCTTGCTCACAAAGACCTAGGGCATTTCGAGGAAGCCCATCATTGGAATATACAAGCCAAGTTCTATAATGAATAATTCCCACTAGTATATGAAAGTGATAACAAAGGAGACTCTCTATCATGAAGACCATGGTGCTACTTTGAAGCACAAGTGTGGTAAAAGGATAGTAGCATTGTCCCTTCTCTCTTTTTCTCTCATTTTTTTATTTGGGCCTTTTCTCCTCTCTTTTTTATGGCCTCTTTTTTTATTTGGGCTTCTTTGGCCTCTTTTTATTTTATTTTATTTTTTGTCCGGAGTCTCATCCCGACTTGTGGGGGAATCATAGTCTCCATCATCCTTTCCTCACTTGGGACAATGCTCTAATAATGATGATCATCACACTTTTATTTTCTTACAACTCAACATACAACTCGATACTTAGAACAAGATATGACTCTATATGAATGCCTCCGGCGGTGTACCGGGATATGCAATGACTCATGAGTGACATGTATGAAAGAATTATGAACGGTGGCTTTGCCATAAATATAATGTCAACTACATGATCATGCAAAGCAATATGACAATGATGGAGTGTGTCATAATAAACAGAACGATGGAAAGTTGCATGTCAATATATCTCGGAATGGATATGGAAATGCCATCATAGGTAGGTATGGTGGCTGTTTTCAGGAAGGTATATGGTGGGTGTATGATACCGGCGAAAGGTGCGCGATATTAGAGAGGCTAGCAATGGTGGAAGGGTGAGAGTGCGTATGATCCATGGACTCAACATTAGTCATAAAGAACTCATATACTTATTGCAGAAATCTACAAGTTATCAAAGCAAATTATTACGCGCATGCTCCTAGGGGGATAGATTGGTAGGAAAAGACCATCGCTCGTCCCCGACCACCACTCATAAGGCAGACAATCAATAAATAAATCATGCTCCAACTTCATCACATAACGGTTCACCATACGTGCATGCTACGGGAATCACAAACTTTAACACAAGTATTTCTCAAATTCACAACTACTCAACTAGCATGACTCTAATATCACCACCTCCATATCTCAAAACAATTATCAAGTATCAAATTTCTCATAGTATTCAACACACTCATAGGAGAATTTTATTATTAATCTTGTATACCTAGCATATTAGGATTATTTAAGCAAATTACCATGCTATTTAATACTCTCAAAATAATCTAAGTGAAGCATGAGAGATCAATAGTTTCTATAAAACAAATCCACCACCGTGCTCTAAAAGATATAAGTGAAGTACTAGAGCAAAACTATATAACTCAAAAATATAAGTGAAGCACATAGAGTATTCTAATAATTTCCGAATTATGTGTGTCTCTCTCAAAAGGTGTGTACAGCAAAGATGATTGTGGTTAACTAAAAAGCAAAGACTCAAATCATACAAGACGCTCCAAGCAAAACACATATCATGTGGTGAATAAAAATATAGCTCCAAGTAAAGTTACCGATGGAAGTAGACGAAAGAGGGGATGCCTTCCGGGGCATACCCAAGCTTTGGCTTTTAGGTGTCCTTAGATTATCTTGGGTGTGCCATGGGCATCCCCAAGCTTAGGCTCTTGCCACTGCTTGTTCCATAATCCATCAAATCCTTACCCAAAACTTGAAAACTTCACAACACAAAACTTAAAGTAGAAAATCTCATGAGCTCCGTTAGCGAAAGAAAACAAAAGACCACTTCAAGGTACTGTAATGAACTCATTATTTGTTTATTTTGGTGTTTAAACTACTGTATTCCAACTTCTCTATGGTTTATAAACTATTTTACTAGCCATAGATTCATCAAAATAAGCAAACAACACACGAAAAACAGAATCTGTCAAAAACAGAACAGTCTGTAGTACTCTGTAGCTAGCGCAAGATCTGGAACCCCAAAAATTCTAAAATAAATTGCTGGATGTGAGGAATTTATCTATTAATCATCTTCAAAAATAATTAACTAAATATCACTTTCCAAATAAAAATGGAAGCAGTTCTCGTGAGCGCTAAAGTTTCTGTTTTTTACAGCAATATTAACAAGACTTTCCCCAAGTCTTCCCAACGGTTCTACTTGGCACAAACACTAATTAAACACAAAAAACACAACCAAAATAGAGGCTAGATAAATTATTTATTACTAAACAGGAGAAAAAAGCAAGGAATAAAAATAAAATTGGGTTCCCTCCCAACAAGCGCTATCGTTTAACGCCCCTAGCTAGGCATAAAAAGCAAGGATAGATCTTGGCATCGTTTAACGCCCCTAGCTAGAGGCTTTGGTGTTGATGTAGAAGCCCTCCGTGATCGATGCCCCCTCCGACGGAGCTCTGGAACAGGCCCCAAGATGGGATCTCGTGGATACAGAAAGTTACGGTGGTGGAATTAGGGTTTTGGCTCCGTATCTGATCGTTTGGGGGTACGTAGGTATATATAGGAGGAACAAGTCGTCGGTGGAGCAACAGGGGGCCCACGAGGGTGGAGGGCGCGCCTGGGGTGGGGGTAGGCGCGCCCCCTACCTCGTGGCCTCCCTGTTGGTTGCTTGACGTAGGGTCCAAGTCTCCTGGATCTTGTTTGTTCCAAAAATCACGTTCCCGAAGGTTTCATTCCGTTTGGACTCCGTTTGATATTCCTTTTCTTCGAAACCCTAAAATAGGCAAAAACAACAATTCTGGCTGGGCCTCCGGTTAATAGGTTAGTCCCAAAAATAATATAAAAGTGGATAAAAAAGCCCAATAATGTCCAAAACAGAAGATAATATAGCATGGAGCAATCAAAAATTATAGATACGTTGGAGTCGTATCACGGGGGAGGTGGTAACGGTGCCACTTGCTCCAACCACGCCCCAGTGGCGTCCACGTCCTTGCGTGCCCCCGTGTCCCCCACGGCATTAGAGGCCATGGGCCGCGGAGCCTTCGAGGTGGATGGGTGGGTCGAGGTGCCAGATTTCTTCTTGGGCGCCATGGTCGATGGCATTGCTGAGGATGAAGATGTCGATGAAGATGACATGCGACGTACACTTTCAGGTTCGCGCAAGCGCTCCCCCTACCTAGCGTACCAAAGATGTTGCAGGATTTCCGCGGCCACCTATGGGACCGGGTGGCCCTTGTTGGTTCGGCAGGGGGCGACATGTTGCACAAAGAGCAGACCAGCGTACGGCAGCACAGCAGAGCGCACACAAGCGATTTACCCAGGTTCAAGCCACCGCGAGGCGTAATACCCTACTCCTGCTTTAGTGGATTGATGGAAGAATGAATGTGGTGGTGCGTAGTACACTTGCCCGACAAGGTTTGCCTGCGACAACTACGTGCATGTGGTGGTTTGGGGTTGTCAACTTTCCAACCTTCTAACCCCTCCTATGAGTGCCATGGGCCTTCTTTTATAGATTAAGGGGTCACCACAGTGGCAAAGTGGTCATTATCCACTGATATGATAGCAAATAGTGCTATCATACCTAACTCTGCGGGCTGACAGGGTGCATTAAATGCGCCACTTAGTGTCACATCACTGGGCACCCGGCAAGGCCTGCCGGGCTATCTTGCCAGCTCCGCACCTGTTCTCTTGACACGTCGTAGGACGGGTGTCATCTGTAGGCTTCTCTGTAGGAAATGGCTGCCATGTGGCGAATGACTGCCACTTAATCATCTTGTGGCTTGACACCACACTGATTGACGACGTGAGTCGTGCTTGAGTGGTTGGTGGGGCGGTTCTGCCCCTGTGAGCCCGGTAGGCTCTACCGGGGAGCCTCGGTTGCTTGCTTCTGGTGGTGGCCTCGCCCCTTGCCGGGCTCGCCTGCCCGGCAAGGGAGGCCCTTCTCTTGCCGATATCCTGCTCCTTAGGCTCAATCTTGGTCCTTCTGAGCTGCATGTTGGTTCTTCAAATCTCTTGGTTCTTCAATCTCTGACTTAAGCTGGTGCTTCAATCTTGATCTTGTGCCTATGCACATTTGGTCAACAGACCCAGGGTTTGTTGCACCAACAACGCACTTCAGCTTTTTCAACCCTCACGCAATACATGAGCGTGAGCCATGGATATAGCACTACGGGTGGAATAGAGTATGATGATAGGGGTAAATATAGAGAAGACAAAAAGGTAAGAAAGTCTCACATCAACGTGGCTAACCAACGAGCTATGGAGATGCCCATCAATTGATATCAATGCGAGGAGTAGGGATTGCCATGCAACGAATGCACTAAGAGCTATAAGTGTATGATAGCTCAACATGAAAACTAAGTGGGTGTGTAACCTAACTCTATAATGAAAAATTCCCACTAGTATATGAAAGTGACAACATAGGAGACTCTCCATATGAAAAACAAGGCGCTACTTTGAAGGACAAGTGTGGAACTAGCATGCCCCTTCTCTCTTTGTTTTTTTTCTTCTTTTCCTTTTCCCTTTTCTTTTTTCTGTATTTTCTCTCTCTTTGTCCAGAGTCTCATCCCGACTTGTGGGGGAATCATAGTCTCCATCATCCTTTCCTCACTAGGACATGCTCTAATAATGAAAATTGATGATCATCCCACTTCTATTTACTTACAACTCAATATTACAACTCGATACCTATAACAAAATATGACTCTATATGAATGCCTCTGGCAGTGTACCAGGATGTGCAATGATCTAGCATAATAATGATATCAAAAAGCGTACAAGCCATGGAAATATCATGCTAGCTATCTTACAATCATGCAAATCTATATGACAATGAATGCTCAAGTCATCAAAACGGAAGCGGTGGAAGTTGCATGGCAATATATCTGGGAATGGCTATGTAAGGGCCATAATAGGTAGGTATGGTGGCTATTTTGAGGAAGACATAATAAGGCTTATGTGTGATAGAGCGTATCATATCTTGGGGTTTGGATGCACCGGCGAAGTTTGCACCGACTCTCGAAGTGAGAAAGGGCAATGCATGGTACCATAGAGGCTAGCAAATTGCGGAAAAGTATGAGTGCGTATAAGCCATGGACTTACATTAGTCATAAAGAACTCATATAGTTATTGCAAAAGTTTATTAGCCATCGAAGCAAAGTACTACCACGCATGCCCCTAGGGGGGAGGTTGGTAGGAGTTAACCATCGCGCCCCCGACCTCTACGCAAAGGAAGACAATCAATAATAAATCATGCTCCGACTTCATAGCATAACGAGAGACTATGCGTGCATGCTTCAGGAATCACAAACCTTAACACCAATATTCCTACTAACCGCAACTGTTTACTAGTACCTCCCACATATTCCATCTCTATATCGCAAAACTATTGCAAGAATCAAACATATCATATTCAGTGATCCATAAATTTTATGTAGGATTTTATGACTAACCATGCAATTGACCAATTCCCATTGACTCTCTAAATAGATATAGGTGAAGCATGAGAGTATTCTACAAACAACAGTTTTCTATGTGAATAGAAACAGGCAATCCAAACTTCAAATGATATAAGTGAAGCACATGAAGCATTCTATAAAGCCATACTCAAAAGATATAAGTGAAGTGCAATGATCATTATATAAATCAACCATGGACTATATAATACCAACATGGTGCATAAAATAAAAATGAAAACTAAACACAAAAGACGCTCCAAGATTTGCACATATCACGTGAATGAAACGAAGACGAAAACATACCGATACTTGTTGAAGAAAGATGGGATGCCTTCCGGGGCATTCCCAAGCTTAGACGCTTGAGTATCCTTGAATATTTACTTGGGGTTCCTTGGGAATCCCCAAGCTTGAGATCTTGCTTCTCTTCCTTCTCCTTATATCGAGACCTCCTCAATCTTTGATCACTTCATCCACACAAAACTTAACAGAAAACTCAGTAAGATCCGTTAGTATAATAATGCAAATCACCACTCTAAGTACTGTTGCAAACCCATTCATATTTTGTTTTTGCATTGTATCTACTGTATTATAACTTTTCCATGGCTTATACTACCGATAAAATCGATAGTTTCATCAAAACAAGCAAAACAATGCATCAAAAACAGAATCTGCCTTAAACATGATAGTCTGTAGCAATCTGAACATCTACCATACTTCTGTAACTCCAAAAATTCTAAACAATTAGGATTTTTTTATAGAAATACTGTGTAAAAATTTCAGAAACTTTTGACGTTCTAGTAAAAAAATGAAAAATTCACGAACTATAGCCAAGGTTTCTGTTTTTACACCGCGCATACCAACAAGCAATCTACTCACCCCCACTTCTCCGATGCATCACCTTTCAATTGCTTCTCCTTTTGAAGTTTTTAGGTTCCCCTCTATATTTTTTTGTTTTTAAACTATATAAAAGCACTCAACAGAAATAAATGACTCTCTAAAACTTCCATGTTGTCTTCCTGGCAGCGCTTTCTTTAAAGCCATTAAGCTACGCATAAAGTGCTCAAGTAATGGATCCACCCGGATCCTAAGGTATACCGAAGCCAATTTTAATTAGCAATGATTTGGCATTTAGTAGTGAGCACAAAGCAACATATATCATATAATGACGAAGTATAACTCTCTTCCTATGCATTGGCATGTCATACAAGAACAATTCGTGAACATCAAGTAAAGGCCAATACATAGCATAAGAAGTTTCTTGCAATTTTTATCGTGTTGGAAATATAGAGAGGTGAAGATCTAGTTCCTCTCTCATAATAATTGCAAGTAGGAGCATCAAGCACATGCATATTATATTCATCAAAATTATCATGTGCAACGGTAAAAGGCAACCCATCAATATAATCCTTAATAAGTGCAAACTTCTCCGATATAGTGTAGTTTGGAGAACTCAAAAAGATAATAGGACTATCATGTGCGGGTGCAATAGCAACAATTTCATTCTCAACATAAAGAACTATAGCAAGTTCATCTCCATAAGCATAATTCATATTGGCATCATGGCCACAAGCATAGCAAGCATCAATTTCATCGAAAAGGGATATTTCAAGTGAATCAATGGGATCATAGCAATTATCATAGCATTCATCTTTCAGTAAGCACGAAGGGAAAGTAAACAAGGTATGAGTTGAGGAGTTACTTTCATTAGAAGGTGGGCATGGGTGATCAATCCGCTCTTCCTCCTTTTGTTCTTCGCTCTCCTCATCATCTTTTTCATCCAATGAGCTCACAGTTTCATCAATTTCTTCTTCTATAGACTCCTGCAAAAATATTAATCTCTTCTTGGACAGCGGATACTTTCTCAATGAACACATTAATATCGGCATTGTATTTATAATTTTCATAGCAATATTTAAGGATGGAAAAAATTTCAGGACTATAAACATCATCATCATCAAAAGCTTCATACTTTTCAAACAAAGATTCAATTTCATAAGCACCCTTAAAAGCAATAAATTCTTCTATTCGTTCCACATCATAGTAATCATATCTACCATTAGAATAAGAAGCTAAGGCTTCCTAATCATTAAATTTGCATGAAAAGGGAAGGTCTGGAGCCTTCATCCTAGAGCAACAAGTATAATCATATCTCTGGCATAAATTCCAAGCATACCAATGCAACATATCAATTTGATCCCATAACAATTTACCTTTTTGTGTCAAGCGATAATCCCTAAAGTATTCACGTTGATCCAACATGTTTCCCATTATCAAGTTGAATGGGATTTTCTCAGGATTATCAAAGTAGTGTTTAATATTTTTCAAATAATGAGCATCGAGGGTTTTAAGAGGTTCCCCATCTCCATGATTTGCAAGCACAACTATTTTTTTGGTATTTTGTGTTCCATATCCATAACTAAAGATAGAGAACAACTTAACAGAAAATAAAACTACTTAGTGATAAAGCGAACAAGCACACACGAGTATATTCACATGACGCTATTGCTCCCCGGCAACGGTGCCAGAAAAATGTCTTGATGACCCACAAGTATAGGGGATCGTTTGTAGCCTTCTTCGATAAATAAGAGTGTCGAACCCAACAAGGAGCTAAAGGTAGAACAAATATTCCCTCAAGTTCTACCGACCACCAATACAACTCTATGCACACTTGATGTTTTCTTTACCTAAAACAAGTATGAAACTATTTTGCAAGAATAAAACTATGAGTACTTTGCGAGAATAAAACTATGAATAAATTGCAAGGTAATAAAAGTGGATAGATTTTGTCAACAAGAAAGTCATTTGTCCCTAGGCAATCGATAACAAGGCCGGTAATCATTCATGCAATTTTATATGAGGGAGAGGCATGAGCTAACATACTTTCTCTACTTGGATCATATGCACTTATGATTGGAACTCTAGCAAGCATCCACAACTACTAAAGATCATTAAGGTCGTGAAACCCAACCATAGCATTAAGTATCAAGTCATCTTTTCTCCCATACGCAACAACCCACTTATCCGTGTTTAGGCTATTGTCACCCCCGCAACCGACAATAAGCGAATCATGAACATATTGCAACACCCTATGATACGTCTCCAACGTATCTATAATTTTTTATTGTTCCATGCTATTATATTATCTATTTTGGATGTTTAATGGGCTTTATTTTACCTTTTGTATATTATTTTTGGGACTAACCTATTAACCGAAAGGCCAGTGCAAATTGCTGTTTTTTGCCTATTTCAGTGTTTCGTAGAAAAGGAATATCAAACGGAATCCAAACAAAATGAAACCTTTGCGAGGACCATTTTTGGAACAAACGCAATCTAGGAAACTTGGAGTGGACGTCAACGAAGCAGCGAGGAAGCCACGAGGCAGGAGGGCGCGCCCCCACCCTCGTGGGCCCCTCGCAGCTCCACCGACCTACGTCTTTCGCCTATATATACTCTTATACCCTGAAACCTTCGGAGAGAGCCACTAAATACCTTTTCCGCTGCCGCAACCTTCTGTCCCGTGAGATACCATCTTGGGGCCTTTTCCGGCGATCTGACGGAGGGGGATTGGATCACGGAGGCTTCTACATCAACACCATAGCCTCTCCGATGATGTGTGAGTAGTTTACCACAGACCTTCGGGTCCATAGTTTTTAGCTAGATGGCTTCTTCTCTCTCTTTGGATCTCAATACAAAGTTCTCCTCGATCTTCTTGGAGATCTATTCGATGTAACTCTTTTTGCGGTGTGTTTGCCGAGACCGATGAATTGTGGGTTTATGAATTTGATTATCTATGAATATTATTTGATTCTTCTCTAAATTCTTATATGCATGATTTGATATCTTTGCAAGTCTCTTTGAATTATCGGTTTAGTTTGGCCTACTAGATTGATCTTTCTTGCAATGGGAGAAGTGCTTAGCTTTGGGTTCAATCTTGCGGTGCTCGATCTCAGTGACATAAAGGGAAATGACACGTATTGTACTATTGCCATCGAGGATAAAAAGATGGGGTTTATATCATATTGCTTGAAGTATTATTATTTTTATGTCAATATTAAACTTTTATCTTGAATCTTTCAGATCTGAATATTCATACCACAATTAAGAAGAATTACATTAAAATTATGCCAAGTAGCATTCCACATCAAAAATTCTGTTTTTATCATTTACCTACTCGAGGACGAGCAGGAATTAAGCTTGGGGATGCTTGATACGTCTCCAACGTATCTATAATTTTTGATTGCTCCATGCTATATTATCTACTGTTTTGGACATTATTGGGCTATATTATCCACTTCTATATTATTTTTGGGACTAACCTATTAACTGGAGGCCCAGCCCAGAATTGTTGTTTTTTTTGCCTATTTTAGGGTTTCGAAGAAAAGGAATATCAAACGGAATGAAACCTTCGGGAACGTGATTTTTGGAACGAACAAGATCCAGGAGACTTGGACCCTACGTCAAGCAACCAACATCTTTGCTGTACACACCTTTTGAGAGAGACACACATAATTCGGAAATTATTAGAATACTCTATGTGCTTCACTTATATCTTTTGAGTTATATAGTTTTGCTCTAGTACTTCACTTATATCTTTTAGAGCACGGTGGTGGATTTGTTTTATAGAAACTATTGATCTCTCATGCTTCACTTAGATTATTTTGAGAGTATTAAATAGCATGGTAATTTGCTTAAATAATCCTAATATGCTAGGTATACAAGATTAATAATAAAATTCTCCTATGAGTGTGTTGAATACTATGAGAAATTTGATACTTGATAATTGTTTTGAGATATGGAGGTGGTGATATTAGAGTCATGCTAGTTGAGTAGTTGTGAATTTGAGAAATACTTGTGTTAAAGTTTGTGATTCCCGTAGCATGCACGTATGGTGAACCTTTATGTGATGAAGTTGGAGCATGATTTATTTATTGATTGTCTGCCTTATGAGTGGTGGTCGGGGATGAGCGATGGTCTTTTCCTACCAATCTACCCCCCTAGGAGCATGCGCGTAATAATTTGCTTTGATAACTTGTAGATTTCTGCAATAAGTATATGAGTTCTTTATGACTAATGTTGAGTCCATGGATCATACGCACTCTCACCCTTCCACCATTGCTAGCCTCTCTAATATCGCGCACCTTTCGCCGGTATCATACACCCACCATATACCTTCCTGAAAACAGCCACCATACCTACCTATGATGGCATTTCCATATCCATTCCGAGATATATTGACATGCAACTTTCCATCGTTCTGTTTATTATGACACACTCCATCATTGTCATATTGCTTTGCATGATCATGTAGTTGACATTATATTTATGGCAAAGCCACCGTTCATAATTCTTTCATACATGTCACTCATGAGTCATTGCATATCCCGGTACACCGCCGGAGGCATTCATATAGATTCATATCTTGTTCTAAGTATCGAGTTGTATGTTGAGTTGTAAGAAAATAAAAGTGTGATGATCATCATTATTAGAGCATTGTCCCAAGTGAGGAAAGGATGATGGAGACTATGATTCCCCCACAAGTCGGGATGAGACTCCGGACAAAAAATAAAATAAAATAAAAAGAGGCCAAAGAAGCCCAAATAAAAAAAGAGGCCATAAAAAAAGAGAGGAGAAAAGGCCCAAATAAAAAAATGAGAGAAAAAGAGAGAAGGGACAATGCTACTATCCTTTTACCACACTTGTGCTTCAAAGTAGCACCATGGTCTTCATGATAGAGAGTCTCCTTTGTTATCACTTTCATATACTAGTGGGAATTATTCATTATAGAACTTGGCTTGTATATTCCAATGATGGGCTTCCTCGAAATGCCCTAGGTCTTCGTGAGCAAGCGAGTTCGATGCACACCCACTTAGTTTCTTTTTGAGCTTTCATATACTTATAGCTCTAGTGCATCCATTGCATGGCAATCCCTACTCACTCACATTGATATCTATTGATGGGCATCTCCATAGCCTGTTGATACGCCTAGTTGATGTGAGACTATCTTCTCCCTTTTTGTCTTCCCCACAACCACCATTCTATTCCACCAAAAGTGCTATGTCCATGGCTCACGCTCATGTATTGCGTGAAGATTGAAAAAGTTTCAGAACACCAAAAGTATGAAACAATTGCTTGGCTTGTCATCGGGGTTGTGCATGATTTAAATACTTTGTGTGGTGAAGATAGAGCATAGCCAGCCTATATGATTTTGTAGGGATAACTTTCTTTGGCCATGTTATTTTGAAGAGACATAATTGCTTAGTTAGTATGCTTGAAGTATTATTATTTCTATGTCCATATTAAACTTTTGTCTTGAATCTTTCGGATCTGAATATTCATACCACAATTAAGAAGAATTACATTGAAATTATGCCAAGTAGCATTCCACATCAAAAAATCTGTTTTTTATCATTTACCTACTCGAGGATGAGCAGGAATTAAGCTTAGGGATGCTTGATACGTCTCCAACGTATCTATAATTTTTGATTGCTCCATGCTATATTATCTTCTGTTTTGGACATTATTGGGCTTTATTATCCACTTTTACATTATTTTTGGGACTAACCTATTAACCGGAGGCCCAGCCCAGAATTGTTGTTTTTTTGCCTATTTTAGGGGTTTCGAAGAAAAGGAATATCAAACGGAGTCCAAATGGAATGAAACCTTCGGGAACGTGATTTTCTCACCGAACATGATCCAGGAGACTTGGACCCCATGTCAAGAAAAAAAGGAGGAGGCCACGAGGTAGGGGGGCGCGCCTACCCCCTAGGCGCGCCCTCCACCCTCGTGCCTCCCTGTTGCTCCATCGACGTACTCCTTCCTCCTATATATACCTACGTACCCCCAAACGATCAGATACGGAGCCAAAAACCTAATTCCACCGCCGCAACTTTCTGTATCCACGAGATCCCATCTTGGGGCCTGTTCCGGAGCTCCGCCGGAGGGGGCATCCATCACGGAGGGCTTCTACATCAACACCATAGCCTCCCCAATGAAGTGTGAGTAGTTTACCTCAGACCTTCGTGTCCATAGTTATTAGCTAGATGGCTTCTTCTCTCTTTTTCGATCTCAATACAATGATCTCCCCCTCTCTTGTGGAGATCTATTCGATGTAATCTTCTTTTTGCGGTGTGTTTGTTGAGACCGATGAATTGTGGGTTTATGATCAAGATTATCTATGAACAATATTTGAATCTTCTCTGAATTCTTTTATGTATGATTGGTTATCTTTGCAAGTCTCTTCGAATTATCAGTTTGGTTTGGCCTACTAGATTGATCTTTCTTGCAATGGGAGAAGTGCTTAGCTTTTGGTTCAATCTTGCGGTGTCCTTTCCCAGCGACAGTAGGGGCAGCAAGGCACGTATTGTATTGTTCCCATCGAGGATAACAAGATGGTTTTTTTAATCATATTGCATGAATTTATCCCTCTACATCATGTCATCTTGCTTAAGGCGTTACTCTGTTTTCATGAACTTAATACTCTAGATGCATGCTGGATAGCGGTCGATGAGTGGAGTAATAGTAGTAGATGCAGGCAGGAGTCGGTCTACTTGTCTCGGACGTGATGCCTATATACATGATCACCTAGATATTCTCATAACTATGCTCAAATTTGTCAATTGCTCAACAGTAATTCGTTCACCCACCGTAAAATACTTATGCTCTTGAGAGAAGCCACTAGTGAAACCTATGGCCCCCGGGTCTATCTTCATCATATTAATCTTCCAATACTTAGTTATTTCCTTTGCTTTTTTACTTTGCTTTTATTTTACTATGCATCTTTATCACAAAAATACCAAAAATATTATCTTATCATATCTATCAGATATCACTCTCGTAAGTGACCGTGAAGGGATTGACAACCCCTTATCGCATTGGTTGCGAGGAGTTATTTGTTTTGTGCATGTACTTGGGACGCGCGCACAACCTCCTACTGGATTGATGCCTTGGTTCTCAAAAACTGAGGGAAATGCTTATGCTACTTTGCTGCATCATCCTTTCCTCTTCGGGGAAATCCAACGCAGTGCTCAAGAGGTAGCACCATCCTCCTTGACGGACACCCTCTTGGTCTCTGGTGGTGCAGCTCTGGATTTCTTGCTCTTGCTGGTAGAGCTCCCGGGCACGTCCTCGACGGCAGCACAACACTCCGAAGAGGTGCGCTTGCTGGAGTGGGTGCGAGAGGTCTTGCTGGTCTTCTTCTTCCCTCCTGGAGCTTCAACGGCAGGAGCAAGTGCCTTGGCGACAACTGCTGCAACTGCTTCTTGATAGAGTTGGCCAGCACAGATCAGTGCGTCCTTCTTGTCGGAGGGGACGGTGATGATGGTCATCAGCCCATGCATGTTCAGCGTGTTGTAGGCGTAGTGCGCCGCCGCCATGAACTTGGCTAGTGCCGGGCGGCCGAGGATCCCGTTGTAGGGCAAGGGGATCTCGGCCACATCGAAGACGATCATTTCCGTCCTGTAGTTCAACTCACCTCCCAACGTCACGGGCAATGTGACCTTCCCCTTCCGCTGGCTCCTTCCCAGATTGACCCCTTGAAACATACCCGTTTCCTCGAGGTCTCCATGAGGAATTTGTAGCCTTTTCATCACGACGAGTGAGATCAAGTTCAGGACGGCCCCGCCGTCAACTAGCATCTTGTTCACCTTGAGGTTGAGTATTGTTGGTGAGACCAACAACGACAAACACCTGACCGCAGTTGTGTGGTTAGGGTGGTCCTCGGCGTCAAAGATGAGGGGCGTGCTGGACCACTTCAGTGGCTTCTGAGCATCGAACGATGGTTCTGCTGCTGTAATCTCACGCGCCCACTGTTTGAGCTGGCGGTGAGAAGTGTGCAGCGAGGCGCCACCATCGACGCACATGGCCTCCGTAGCGTTCTGGAACTCTTGCTCGCCGGACTCTTCGTCCTTGTCATGATCATCGTCTTCCTGCTTCTTGTCACGGCCCCGAGCGGGCCTCTCTCGCTGGTTATCCTTGCCATGGTGGCCTCCTTGCCCACCATGCTTCTTGACGGATCCTTCGGCACCATCCTGACCCTTCTCCTTGTACCGCCTCTCATACTCGGCCTTTTGCTTTTCGGCAAGCAGCTCGACCTATCGGCAGTTCTGGAGGTCGTGGCCCTTAGTGCGGTGGATCTTGCAATATTGCTTGCCGGAGCCTCCTGGCTATCGGCGGTCGCCAAGGCCCGGCAGGCGGCGCACCCGACAATCTCCTTGCCAGGGTCGTCTGCCCTGGCCTTCTTGGCGGCACTGGTGTCGCCGGATCCCTCGATGACAAGCACGGTCTTGTCCTTGCGTTTCCTGTTGCGACGCCGACCCTTCTTCGTCGGGGCGGCGGTGTCTTTGTCGGTAGAGTCGGTTTCCGCACCGGCGTCTTCGCCTGGGTACTTCCTTCCCTCTTCAGCCCGGGCACATCTATCGGCCATAACATAAAGTTCGGCCACGTCCTTGACCTTGTTCATTGCCAGCTCTTCACGCATCTTGCGGTTACGCACATTCTAATGGAATGCGCAGATCACGGCAACAGGATGAACATCTGGGATGTTGTATTGCACTCGGCTGAACCTCTGTATGTACTTGTGCAGGTTTTCACCTTCCTTCTGGGGAATGATATGAAAATCACTTGCCTAGCCATGAGCTTGGTGGCCTCCAGTGAAGGCACTAACGAACTCGTGGCACAGATCTGACCAAGAATAAATAGAATCCGTCAGCAAGTGCATCAACCAAGACATGACGTTGGGTTTCAGGGCCAACAAGAAGTAATTGGCAAGCACCTTGTCATCACGAGCTCCAGCGGCTTGCATCGCGATGGTGTAGATGCTGAGGAACTCTGACGGGTGGGTCTTGCCGTTGTACTTCTCGCCGACGTCGGGCTTGAACGTGCGGTGGGACGGCCACTGGAACTGCCGCAGCCCACGGGTAAAGGCTGGGCAACCCACCTCGTAAGGTAGGCCGCCGGAGCCTCCCGGTGCTGGGTGGTCCATAGAGGGCCCCGCCCGCCTGTCTAACTGGTGGTGGTTATCACGCCGGCGCTCGATGGTGGTTCGAGCGTCTTCATGGGCTCGCTCCCGAAGAACCTGGCGTTGGTCGCGGTGGGTCCGTGGGTCGGACGACGCTATGGAAATGTCATCACAAGCGTCATCATGACGGACCGACATCCGCGGTGGCAGGCATGGAGGAGGAGAGTGCACCATGGCCGCGGCGCTTCCGGCCCCTCCACCGCCGGCATGCAGTGGCTTGATGGAGCGCCGGCCTAAGGGCCCCGCCGGCCGTGGCTCGTCTTTGTTGGCGACACCGACGAGGCTCCGGATAGTGGCTCTCCACTCGTCGAGCTTCTCCGCGGCGGGAGGGAAGTCGAGGAGCAGCTGCGCGCGCGCCAAGGCTTCTGCTGGCGTGGGTGACGGCGAAAGCTACATGGACCGTGGCGCGCTTCGACTTCTAACCACGTTAGAAGGAGCTCTGTCACGGCCTAGCGGCTGTGCGCCATCTTCGCCAGCACTTCGGCAGGCATGCTGGCCTCCTTCGTGCCGCGGATAACGCACATGACTATTCCCACGGCGGCGCCCAGGGTCACCGGTGTGGTGACGCTGCTCGTCGCGCACAACCTCGGAAGAGCGCACTATGGGCGCCGGAGTGGGCGTCTTGGAGGTCGCCGCGCCGCCCGCGGGTGCTATGACGACGTCCCCGGAGGGTCCCGCGCCATCGGTGGGGGCCCCAGCTCCGTCTCTGGATTTCACGGCGTGTGGCCCGTCGCCTTGCACACGAATGACGCCGCTCGCCAGGCTCTGACTGCCAGAGCGATGTTGGTGCTCGCGGGTCGCGCCTCGGGTTCTGTCCGCGACCGGCCCGTTGCTTGCCCGCACTGTTACGGGCCGTCCGGCTCCCGACGAACCGACCGCCGTGGCCTTCTTCTTCTTGGGAGCCATGGCGATGAAGAACCACTAGGCTAACTGCTAGACCAGGATCCCACAACTGCACCCCCTACCTGGCGCGCCAAAGATGTGGGTGGGAACGACACCTATGGGATCACTGGGATCCCTTCTACGGTCGGCGGGCGCGTGGTCATGAGAAGAGCAGGTTTAGGAGCAAGCACACATATCGTTTACCTAGGTTCGGGCCGCAAGGACGCGTAAAACCCTAGTCCTGCTTTGGTGGATGTATTGGGTGTTCTTGAGCTTTTTGAACTAGCTACGGTGGTTGTGCCGTTCCAAAAAGCCGAATCCGTCTCCTGGTCGCCTCGGGCCTCCTTTTATAGGGAAAAGGGGTTGACACAGTGGCACACAGGAGGTGGAAAGGCCTACAGTGCACGAGCTTATCGCATGGCATTACGGGACAAAGTGAATTAAATGCACTACATAGGTGTCCATTAGCTTTATCGGGGACGGGAACAAGGCCCGTCCCATCCGTCGCTGCTTCGCCTCGCTTCGACACGCGCCCAGACCAGCGATGCATGTAGCGCCATGTAGGCAGGCAGGTAGCTGAGGTGGCGCGGTGTTAGGGCCTTCATGAAGATCTACATGCCGCCACGTAGGTGCTTGCTGGTTTGGCCTGGAAGCTGCATGTTGCCACGCAGGTGCCTGCCCAGCTGGTTGGGCTGGCAGCTGCATGCGAACGGCGGTGGAGTCTTGGCTGATGCGGGCCTGGCAGTGGCCCTGCTGGCGTCCTCGGCAAGGGCCTTGCCATGGTGTCACAATCGTCTCCGGCAAGACGCTTGCCGGGGGTCGTGTGGATTTCCCTAGCGAGGATCCCGCCGAGGGTCGTCTTCTTCTAATCCTCATCTGATCCTGTGTGTTTATGATCTTGACAAAGATCTGCATGCCACCACGGAGGTGCCTCCCGAGCCCTGGTCCCAATGTAGTTGATTGGGTCGGAGCTTGTGGGCTCAAGGGTGGCTCGCTCTACTGGTGTTGGGCAAGTTGCCCCGGCAAGGCTCTTGCCGGGGCTGCAGGGGGCCGCCTCAGCAAGGATCTTGCCGATGGAGTCCACCTTGCCCTCTTGCCCTCGTACGCTTCTAGTCGTGGCGTCGCCTTGGTTGTCTTGTGCTTCGGCTTCTCTCCGGCTTCCCTCCTCTGCCCTGCTAAGTGTGGCCGCGGCGCGTGGCTCTGACTGCCCGTGCACAAGTAAAGGGGTCAAAAGGAGAGCCCCTACTTTTGTACACCGACAGAAGCAGAAGCACTTAGTCTCAGGCTTAGGTCTAGACTTGGGCTTCTTCACTTGAGCAGCAACTTGCTTGCCGTTCTTCTTGAAGTTCCCCTTCTTCCCTTTGCCCTTTTATTGAAACTAGTGGTCTTGTCAACCATCAACACTTGATGCTTTTCTTGATTTCTACCTTCGTCGATTTCAGCATCACGAAGAGCTTGTGAATCGTTTCCGTTATCCCTTGCATATTATAGTTTATCACGAAGTTCCAGTAACTTGGTGATAGTGACTAGAGAACTCTGTCAATCACTATCTTATCTGGAAGATTAACTCCCACTTGATTCAAGTGATTGTAGTACTCAGACATTCTGAGCACATGCTCACTAGCTGAGCTATTCTCCTCCATCTTGTAGGCAAAGTGCTTGTCAATGGTCTCATACCTTTCGACATGGGCATGAGTCTGAAATACTAATTTCAACTCTTGGAACATCTCATATGCTCCGTGGCGTTCAAAACGTCTTTAAAGCCCCGATTCTAAGCCGTAAATCATGGTGCACTAAACTATCAAGTAGTCATCATATCGAGCTCGCCAAACGTTCATAACATCTGCATCTGCTCCTGCAATGGGTCTGTCACCTAGCGGTGCATCAAGGACATAATTCTTCTGTGCAACAATGAGGATAATCCTCAGATCACGGATCCAATCCGCATCATTTCTACTAACATCTTTCAACTTAGTTTTTCTCTAGGAACATATCAAAAATAAACTGGGAGCTACATCGCGAGCTATTGATCTAGAACATAGTTATGCAAATACTATCATGACTAAGTTCATGATAAATTAAAGTTCAATTAATCATATTACTTAAGAACTCCCACTTAGATAGACATCCCTCTAGTCATCTAAATGATCACGTGATCCAAATCAAATAAACCATGTCTGATCATCACGTGAGATGGAGTAGTTTTCAATGGTGAACATCACTATGTTGATCATATCTACTATATGCTTCACGCTCGACCTTTCAGTCTCCAGTGTTCCGAGGCCATATCTGCATATGCTAGGCTTGTCAAGTTTAACCTGAGTATTTCTGCGTGTGCAAAACTGGCTTGCACCCGTTGTATATGAACAAAGAGCTTATCACACCCGATCATCACGTGGTGTCTCGGCACGACAAACTTTGGCAACAGTGCATACTCAGGGAGAACACTTGTACCTTGAAATTTAGTGAGAGATAATCTTATAATGTCAGCATCAATCAAAACAGAATAAGATGCATAAAAGATAAATATCACATGCAATCAATATATGTGACATGATATGGCTTTGATCATCTTGCGCCTTTGATCTCCATCTCCAAAGTACTGTCATGATCTCTATCATCACCGGCATGACACCATGATCTCCATCATCTTGATCTCTATCAACGTGTCGTCATATGGTCATCTCGCCAACTATTGCTTTTGCAACTATTGCTATCGCATAGAGATAAAGTAAAGTAATTGTATGATGCTTGCATCTTATGCAATAAAGAGACAACCATAAGGCTTCAACCAGTTGCTGATAACTTTAACAAAACATGATCATCTCATACAACAATTTATATCTCATCATGCCTTGACCATATCACATCACAACATGCCCTGCAAAAACAAGTTAGACGTCCTCTACTTTGTTGTTGCAAGTTTTACGTGGCTGCTACGGGATGAGCAAGAACCATTCTTACCTACGCATCAAAACCACAACGATATTTCGTCAAGTTAATGATGTTTTAACCTTCAACAAGGACCGGGCGTAGTCACACTCGGTTCAACTAAAGTTGGAGAAACTGACACCCGCCAGCCACCAGTGTGCAAAGCACGTCGGTAGAACCAGTCTCGCGTAAGAGTACGCGTAATGTTGGTCCGGGCCGCTTCATCCAACAATACCGCCGAACTAAAGTATGACATGCTAGTAAGCAGTATGACTTGTATCGCCCACAACTCACTTGTGTTCTACTCGTGCATATAACATATACGCATAAACCTGGCTCGGATGCCACTGTTGGGGAATGTAGTAATTTCAAAAATTTCTTACGCACACGCAAGATCATGGTGATGCATAGCAACAAGAGGGGAGAGTGTTGTCGACGTACCCTCGTAGACCGTAAGCGGAAGCGTTATGACAATGCGGTTGATGTAGTCATACATCTTCACGATCAACCGATCCTCAGTACCGAATGTACGACACCTCCGTGTTCAGCACACGTTCAGCTCGGTGACGTCCCGCGAACTCACGATCCAGTAGAGCTTTGGGGAAGAGCTTCGTCAGCACGACGGCATGGTGATGGTGTTGATGAAGCTACCGACGCAGGGCTTCGCCTAAGCACCGCTACGATATAACCGAGGTGGATTATGGTGGAGGGGGGCACCGCACACGGCTTGGAACAATCAACTTGTGTGTCTTGGGGTGCCCCTGCCCCCGTATATAAAGGAGCAAGGGAGGAGGCCGGCCGGCCCTTGCAGGGCGCACCAGGAGGAGGAGTCCTCTCCTAGTAGGAGGACTCCCCTTTCCTACTCCTACTAGGAGGTGGAAAGGAAGGAGGAGAGGAAGGAGGGGGAGGAAAGGAGGAAAGGGGGGCCGACCCCCTAGTCCAATTCGGTTTGGGCTAGGGGGCCGCGCGGCCTGCCTTGTCCTACCTCCTCTCTTCCACCACTTGGCCCATGAGGCCCAATACTTCTTCCCCCGTATTCCCGTAACTCCCCGGTACTCCGAAAAATATCCGAATCACTCGGAACCTTTCCGATGTCCGAATATAGTCGTCCAATATATCAATCTTTACATCTCGACAATTTCGAGACTCCTCGTCATGTCCCTGATCTCATCCGGGACTCCGAACTACCTTCGGTACATCAAAACACATAAACTCATAATATCGATCGTCACCGAACGTTAAGCGTGCGGACCCTACGGGTTCGAGAACTATGTAGACATGACCGAGACACGTCTCCGGTCAATAACCAATAGCGGAACCTGGATGCTCATATTGGTTCCTACATATTCTACAAAGATCTTTATCGATCAAACCGCATAACAACATACGTTGTTCCCTTTATCATCGGTATGTTACTTGCCTGAGATTTGATCGTCGGTATCTCAATACCTAGTTCAATCTCATTACCGGCAAGTCTCTTTACTCGTTCCATAATGCATCATCCCGCAACTAACTCACTAGTCACATTGCTTGCAAGGCTTATAGTGATGTGCATTACCGAGAGGGCCTAGAGATACCTCTCCGACAATCAGAGTGACAAATCCTAATCTCGATCTATGCCAACTCAACAAGTACCATCGGAGACACCTGTAGAGTACCTTTATAATCACCCAGTTACGTTGTGACGTTTGGTAGCACACATAGTGTTCCTCCAGTATTCGGGATTTGCATAATCTCGTAGTCATAGGAACATGTATAAGTCATGAAGAAAGCAATAGCAATATACTAACTGATCAAATGCTAAGCTAACGGAATGGGTCAAGTCAATCACATCATTCTCTAATGATGTGATCCCGTTAATCAAATGACAACTCATGTCTATGCCTAGGAAACTTAACCATCTTTGATTCAACGAGCTAGTCAAGTAGAGGCATACTAGTGACACTCTGTTTGTCTATGTATTCACACATGTACTAAGTTTCCGGTTAATACAATTATAGCATGAATATTAAACATTTGTCATGATATAAGGAAATAAATAATAACTTTATTATTGCCTTTAGGGCATATTTCCTTCAGTATTCTGACCCGAACTCTGTTCGGCGGCAGCATACATCAGGAAGATTCGTTTCTCTTACTATTTTCAATTCGGCCTCTAGTCGACCGCGGGATCTTCACTACCTTTTCTAGATATAAGTGCTTAGAACAAAAGTACTGCTAACCCCATTGAGTATTAGTTTGCAGCGGCGGCAGCACAGTACCCAAAGTCTAGTCAATGACTCTACTAGTTCAACTAGTGTCACTCACGTATTGGTGAATCTTTATGGGAAGGTCAGAGCGATTTGGTACTAGACTACTAGTGCAGTATGGATCGATTCCTTTTATTTTTCTTTGGTCCGACAGAGCCCTGAAATGCTACAGTCATCGCAATCAAACATGTTCTATTTTTCCTTTCTATTTGTTCAACGTGTAAAATTATCACGCATAGAATATATTCTTTGCTCGTTTGACTGCATTATTTTTGCAGAGATATTCTAACGACGCTGGATGCCATCACCTCGGCCAACCGATAAATTTTTGACCTACGCGTTGGAACTCTATCGAACCAACCTTGACGTCGAGGACGTATTTTGCCAGATTATTCAGTTCACATAAATTAATTATGCACTTTTTTCTCTGATCTTTCTTGTGCTATTATTTCTTGCTTGCACTATTTTTATTATTATTTCTTTCTTGCACTATTTTTTGTGCCAGATTATTATTATTTCTTGCTTGCACTATTTTTTGTGTGCAGAAAATCGATTTCGCTTGGGTCGCACGGTTTCCTAGGCATGCTGACATCACCATCACACCTTCGTTGATCAACTTGTGTAATCGGATCAGATCAAGAAAATTTTAGCAGCAGCCGCACGCCTCAGTATGTCGAATTCAAGGCATAACACGAACTGCGGCAGTACAAGAAGATGCTACCCTTTCCGTTTTTTATGTTCATTACTTAATTATGCATGGTGGTAGTCTGCGCTTTGGACTAGTTGTTTGTTTGTTCTTCATCTACTTTTCATGTTTTTATAATTAATGATCTACGCCTCTTACGAACTAGCACATGTATGATCAAGAGTAGGCTAATTATTTTTCCATTTGGAGCCTGCATTCTTATCAACGGATCAATGGACACTGCCGGCGTGACACGATCTATGCCGTGTATTGTGAGTTCGCCACAGCATCGGCGTATCACCTTGACACCGTCGCCCCTCGAACTCTACCTTATATCGACGCCTCCATATTGTTGATCCGACCTTAACGCACAAGCCATATTTCTTTAACTATTTAATTCACTTAAGTCAGTTAAGTAGAATATATATTTTTTGTATTACTTTTGGCTTGCACTGTTTTATGTGTGTAGGTAATTGACTTCGATTGCGTCACGCGATTACTTCGGCAAGCCAATGTCGTCGTCCCAATCGGCGTAAATGGGCTCACGTGATCACCTTTTTGGTCGAATTGCCATACTGACATGTTCGGTTGCCTCGGGGACTTCGGCATCGCTGACAGAGCTTTACCTCATCGAGTGTAAATAATTCAGGTCGGGCAGTGCTGTCACTTCGGCATACCGATGTGCTGACGTGGGGTTTCCGTTGTCGCCTTACGAACCTACCGCATCACCTTGGCTGGACCGGGGGCTTTGCCATCTCTTCATCAAACCTACTCTAGGGACTCCGGCATCATCAGCCCACTAGCTTCGTCAGCTCGGCTGGACTGGGGGCTATTCCTCAACACGTCAACCGCGCTATGTCACCACTTCATCAAGCCGAGCTCTTTTATCGGACACTTCGGAACTGGCTTGGGGGCTGGGACCTTGGCCAGGCCGAGGTCTATGTCTTCGTCCCACCATAAGTCCGGACCTCATCATCAACACCGAGCACACTAACCAGCTAAGTCGCTTTCATGCTCAAGTTGTTTTAATGATTAATTTTTGTTCGGTTTGACCATGCATTATATTTATGTTAAACAAAAACTTTGGTTGTTAAAAACACTTCCTTTCCCATGTTAACTGGGGGCTCTTAAATTTATTTGAGCTATTTTATAATAAGTGTTCTTCTTCTTAGTCGTTGCAAAGTCTTTTTCTATCACTCCTTTTTTCGATGCGAGTGTGTGGTCAATAGCCGAGGAGCCTAATTTCTCTCTCAAATCCGCTAGAGTTTAGTTTACTAAACTGGCCTAACGAGAAGTACTCCGCCTTCGGGATAGGAGGTTGAAGCCGTAAGCTGACCCGCTTGAAGTCTTGAGATATGATGTGTCATGTTAAAGCATGACAGAAGCACAATTTTTTTCTAAGACCAATTTTCGGATTGGCACCAAACACTTGATCTGGTTCGGACGTCAAGTTTTTACTGAAGTTTTTCGGTTTTCCAAGCCTATGGCACTTTTAAACTATTTTTGTGTTTGCATCATAAGTCTCGCAGTGCAATGCCGGACACCTTTAGAGATTCGGCAAAAACATTGTCGGATATTGCTATATATGCATCGGTTTCGAATTGTGTCTTCGGTCAATAGTTGGGTTGTCCGGCTCTTGTGCTTGGCTCATACGTTCCGCTTTGTTCGGCTAGGTGTGCAAAGGGAGAATCACTGCGATTGTGCTTCCAGCTTGCATGGTTAAGCACCTTAGTGGAGAAATCCGAAAACTAACTGTCACAATAAGCGTAAACTGGTCAGCGATCCGATGACTGTGTTAAACTATAACATCGATGGAGGTCATCCTGTGTTAAGCGATGGGTCGTTCATAATATCGGCCAAAGTGTTAACGGCTTGACCTCGGCTGTCGCCGAACACTAACCGAGGGCTAGTAACTGGCCTCCCAACTTTAAGCTCCTATGACTAAGTGAAAGTTATAAAGCCCGCATATCTGATTGCCTCGTTTCCGCTAACACAACCACCTTCGGGCATCGAGACGTCGACTAAGGGTTGTTTGTTATTGCGGAAACACACTGCATAGCATCTACAAGGGGGTGGAAGCCGACGATGGGCCACTTTCAACTGATAAACGGTCGCAACAAAGTCATAATAAACATATCATCAACATTTGTATTTAATATACAAGGGCCGCCTTCCGTAATTATCGTTATAAAGCCATACATATGCATAAATTTGACTTAAGATTTTGGCCAAGATGGGTTGCCTGGCTCCTGTGCTTACCCCTACGTTCCCGATTGTTCGGCTAGGCGGTAAAGGGAGCACCTCTATGATTTTTACTACCGGGTCATCCGAGTTAGTACCTCAGACTGGGTGAAGCCGAAAGCTAGCGGTCTTAAAGGATATAAATTGGTCGGCAATGACATAAGTGAAAATTTAGGTTTGCAAGACCACATAGTTCGGGAACTTTCCCCAAACTAAATCATCAATATTTTTCTCCCGCATTGAACGGAGGTGAGGTTTCATGATCATGGTCGGCATGTCAACCCAAAGAAAGGAACCGATAGCGGGACTATTTTCTTTGGAAGATGTTTTTTACATTACATAGTAATATAACATTCTCTCCGCATACCTTTGTTTATAAAACCGTATGGCCGGATTGCCTTGTTTGTCATAAATCTCTGCCCTCATAAAGGCTTTGTAAAGTGGGAAAAACACTCCCCGGCTACTGGCCGAGGAGGTTGAAGCCGATGGTCGGTCAAAAAAGTTTTGTACAGTGCGATCCGAGCATTAATGATGTAGAGTACTTGGATACACAGAATCATTACACATAATTTGTGATTTTACTCCGGATATTGATCCTTAATTCGGCCACCCGTGCCCGCATTAAGGCTTGGGGGATACTGGGCTTCAGGCTTATCATTTACTAATATTAAGGGCACATCGATCCCCTGATCTAGTGTTGCCACCCAACTAGTGTATCGGGGGCTATTGCATTGCCTACTCAATGCAGAAAATTCAAATTGCTCAGTGTTCGGCTTAACCGAACTATGGGCAAACGTGTCTTCAGACAACAATAGGTGCCATTTGGAACCTATCCGACACCAAGCTAATACATTATGGTGACTTCTCGAGACCCTCTCTCAAGGGCCTGTCCGTCGATCACTATCTTCTCTAAAATATTACACCGTGTTTCTATTCTTACGTATGCTGTCGAGTTAGGATTTGATCCTTAGGCCGATTTCTCAAATTGATATGGGTCTCACGGGCTACTGGGATCAACGGTTTCATGTTTTCCTTCAGGTGCATTTCGGGTTATAGACCGACACACACCTTGACGACTATTGGTTATATATCTCGGCAGAGAATAAATCGCACCGATCAAGAAAAATATATCTGCAAAAATCATACCAAGCCCGAGGTGCTGCATCACCTCGAAAGCAGTCCGACATAAAGCTCAGATACAAGTGGCTGGCTCCGTAGAGGGCATTTCCGACATTAAGCTCGGCTGAAATCATTCAAACTTTTTCAAGCCAAGGTGATCTATGACACCTCGGATATAGTCCAACGTTGGAGCTCGGATACAGTCCGACATTGGAGCTTGGATACAGTCCGACGTTGGTGCTCGGCTACAAAAGATACCTCGGATGCAGTCCATCCTTGGAGCTCGGACGCAAGAGGACACTGTCGCACGGGAACAACTTCAAACCCGAGGTGTGGTGTAAAAAATAACAAGGCATTGATAAAGGCCGATAACTTAAAGGGGCTCCTCGGATACCCAACGGGCAGACTCTTCATATTCACTTCGGCGATCCTCAAGATCGAACACTACAAGAAATATGTCAACTTGTGACCCTCACTATTGGTCTCTGAAAGGTCATAGTTTTTCATTTGCGACCTTTCTGTGACCAAAACCAGAAGGTCAAAAGCTGGCGGTCTTAAACTAAAATTATTGACCTTCTATAAAAGGTCGTTGGTTCCACGAACAATTTTTTGGTCACTAGCAACCTCCTCAGGCCACGTAGGCATCCAGCGTGGCAAGCTGATGTGGCACAAGAATCAGCCCGGTCCGATTCATCGTTTTACATGGGCCGAGCCCATTAATTCAGCCTATTTATTGTTTTTCCCCTTTCAATTATGATCAGCTACATGGGTCTGGCCCAACAATTCGGGATTTTATTATTTCTGGCCCATGGCCTTTTAACATTGTTTGGGCTATTATATTTCGGAGCTAGTCCCACTTGTCATCATCTCACACATTGGGCCCACTTGACAGAAATTTCAAAAGTGCTCAAATTATTTTCATAAATGGGTCCCACAGGTCAGGTTTCCATTCCACATGTTTTCAAATCACATACATAATCAATATTTCAAACAGAACATTACAAATGTAGTTCATCAACTAACACTAAGTCTACTACAATCTGTACATAGTCTATTACATCCAAAATATGCTTACTATTACAATATAATAATATTTACAATCTATTACAGTCAAACAAAAGAGACGACTCTTTGCTGAGTAGGGCTATCCGGCTTCGAACTTCAAATTTCATAGACCTCCTGTAAAAGAGTGAACACATAGGCTACCAGCATTAGAGTAGTACAAACCTTCAAAAAATATTGAAAGAGATTTCAGAGAAATGTAGATTTATGGACCAAATATATAATAAAGCAATAGATTCAGCCAACTTCAAAGACCTAGATATTTAAGAGAACAATTTTATATCAGGACACCAGATGTTTGTGATGCATCTTTGCAGAACCACAAAAACACTAGATATAGTATAATCTGATTCTAGGAGTATAATGCTAACCACAAGAGCATCAATCAGCAACAGGTATATAGCTAGCAAACTATCTACTAGAACCATAACATGTCCAGCAAACAAACAAAAAATGGGACAAGTACTATTCTAGATAGCAGCAAAACATATCCAAGAAGGCCATCCAATGGTTTCAGCCACATCCTAATAGAGCATGGTTGTAGCAGAGGAAAGGGAGGAGCTCACAGTGGTGGTTTGTGTAGCCGACGTCGAACACCCTCTGTTTGTCAATTGCGAGCACCATGCACCTTGGTTGGACATGAAGCGCTTGTCCTCTGTTGCACCATGCACCTATGATGAAAGAGCTACAGCTGATTGCTAAAACCTATGAATATCGAAAACAGCTATTCATTACAAAAAGTAAATCACGACAATGTGTTAACAGTAATAAATACAGAATCTGAACAAAAAGAACTACTCCTAGTTAGAATTATTTTTGTTTTGGTAAGGTATAAGAGCAGCAGGTAAAGATAACATGAACAGATTGTTTGATCAGATAAGCTATATGATTGTATCAACACATGTGTAATGCATGGTACAGGTCAAATCCATGATATGGAACATAGATAAACCAGTAGTCTAAGATTAAAAATTCTGTAGTCTAAATCAGTAGCAGCTTAATAGTCTGTAGTCTAAGTTTCCAAGCTTGTCTACCAAAGAAATTGTATCAACTTAACAATTAGTCATGCATAAGTGTTTGACATCAAAAACATACAGAAGTGCAGACTCGAGATTGACAATTAGGATGCATGCTCTAAACAAACAAAAGTTCTACAAGGCAGCAACAATGGCATCACAGTTGAGTTGACCAAAACAAAGCCATGTATGTATGTATGTATGTAACAAAATCAGCCAAACTGAATATGCATCATCAGCTGATTAAAAGCAGTGGATAATAGTATAGTTCATTAACTGATATGGGCAGCTAGACAATTTTCCCAATGGGAAGAGCTCACAAGAGCAGACAAAGAAATGTATATTTTAAACTAGACTAGATTACAGGGGAAAGGAGACGGGATGTGTGGCCTTACCAAGATAACACTCCTAATTTTTCTCATGAAAGGATCATGGTAGACACAGACAAATACCAACAGGAAAAGGAAAATGGAAAATGCAGGCTACATGACCGAGGTTCTACCGACAAGAACCAAGTAAATTATTATCCCAGCGATTTAGTCAGATGAGGCAAGCAGCCCAGATGCATAAAGGGTGGAGCTCAGTTCACTTCAAAACGGCCGGCTGGGTTCACTTCTGGTGCACCCTGCAGTCTGGGGAGTTTGGTTGCAAGCAGAAACAGAGGAACAGAACATTCAGTTGCATCGAGCTGCGTGGTTTACTGAAATGAAGCAGGACATTTCAAGATTCCACTACTGAACCATGTTAACAAAATATGATTCAATATTTTCAATCCTAAGGTAGCCTTTCAAGTAGTCTTTTCTGATGGATGTAAAACTTGAGAATCTAGTATACTATAGTAGAACTAATTTTCATATGCAACATAATTTCAACCACCCAACTTAATTCTAGCCCTCCATTCTGAAGGATCTACTACTGAACCATGCAGAACAAACAACAACAAAAAATAACAACATTTTGAATAGTATAAACAGAGAGCAGCCATGCCAATAAACTAATAATAAAATTATGTGATAGATAAGAAAAACACGGGACTGCAACACAGGATCGACAACAGCTGCTACATCTAATTTAAATAAGACCAGATCTACAACATATTTTCAATCATAAGGTGGCATCCTAACTTAAATTGACAAGCCATCCTAACTTAATTGACAAGCCATCCATTCCTAAGGATCTAATTTGAGAGTCTGACATAGAACAATCTCAGAAACAGGGGACTACAGCATGCCAAACAATAGAGAACACACATGCACATATGAACCAATAATAAATCTGTAATTAATCTCATAGACAGGGCACTGCATGACGGATTCGGCAACAACCACATTTGATTATTCAGAACAAATCATATCACATCGTGCGCGTAAGAACAGAACAAGGACCGCACGCATCCACAGAGATCTCATCTAACAGACGACGCATGATACACAGCGGGTCGGGAGGGAGGGAGGGTGGCACGTACCAAAGACGGTGTTGGTGGGGTTCATGGCGACCTGGTTCTTGGCGGCGTCCCGATGAGGCACTCGGTGTCGGTGAAGGCGACGTAGGAGAGCGTGGTGCGGTTTCCCTAGTCGTTGGCGATGATCTCGACCCGGTCATGCTGCCACACGCCAACGCAGGGGAGGAAGAGGCCATCCCGCCCTTGGCATCTTGGATCTGGGAGGGATAGAACACGAGGTGAGGAAGTGAGGGAGGGATGTGAGGAGGAGGAGATGGAGTGGAGGGACGCACCTGAATCGCCGGGGTGGGGGTGATGGGCGGCGGCGACGGCGCCGTGGGATGGGCGAGAATCGGGGAGGGAATGGAAGAGATAGAAAGTTGCATGGGCTCGACGCAGTCGAAGGGCGGAAAGAAGAAGTTGGCGAGCAGCGGGTTGCTGCTGCTGTCGTCGTCCGCCATGGCATCGGGGCCAGCGGTGGATTAGGCGGAGCGGGCGGGGGTGGCAGAAGGGGGGTGGTCGGGGCTGGGGCAGGAAAGGGCGGCGACGGCGGGGGTGGCGGAAGGGGTGCCGGCGCATTGGATCCGCGAGGGTGGGGGTCTCCGAGCGGTGAGAGTGTGTGGGGAATGGCGGAGGAGTGGGGTGGGGGCGGCGGCGCGTCGAGATCCAGAGGGAGGGAGTGGGGTTGGGGGCGGCGGCGGTGGATCCAGAAGGAGGAGTTGTGTGCGGAGGCAGTGGATCCAGAGGGAGGGAGAGGGTGAGAGCGCTAGGGTTCGCTGCGCGGGGAGAGAGAGGAGTGTTGTGCGGTGGTTTTTTTTTTGAGAGGTAGCCCGTGGTGGGTGGGTGAGACCGTGAGAGGGTGAGGTCAGGGTCGTTGGATCCAGGAGGATCCGACGGTGATTTATCCATGATCCGGGTGAGAGGCCTCTGGACCAATCAGAACGCAGCATACTGGTATGATATTTTGACCATTTTAATTGGTCGTAATTGACTAAAAGTAAGGTGCTAAATCATGCTAGCTATTTTATTATGACCTGAAAAATTGAAAAAAAAACTTCTCATTGTGTCAGCAAATTTGACTTTAGTTTTCAGGAAAGTCACAAATTGAAATAAGACAAATAATTTTTAAAGAGTTATGAGAAATGAGCTCTTTTAAATCATTTTTTCATTTTCCGAGTGCCCGAAATGAGTTTTTTTGTGAAGGACCTACCATATATTTGTTGTAAAATTGGACCAAATCAATTTTCTAAAATACTAGGCCATATTTAATGCACAATTGACAAAATGGTTGGGTGTCAAAAGTTTTGATCCACCTTTGGTGAAAAAGACAAATTCCCGCCGATTCAGCAGGAAGCGGGTCAAATTTGAACTACAGCTGCCTCATAGTTTGCTCTTTATTTTTTTCCAAAAATCATTTCTAGGTACAGAAGTATCTATTTAATTAGAGAAACATCAAAAGTTTTCCAAGATTCGACCACTAGCTAGGAATGGTCAAGCCCGCCGTTTTGATCGCATTTTGAAACGGATATAAAAAATTCAAAAAAAAATCAAAAATTTGAAAAACCTTCGCGTTGTGTCATCATATGTGACCAAGTTTCCAGGAAAAATAATAAACTTGTAATACATCAATTATTTTTAAAAAGTGTTCTCAGAAATGAGCTATCATGCGTGAAGATTCATGGCTTTCAAGCCAAATGATCAATGTTATGGCCACATTCATAGCATACTTTGTTCAAATGATCTCATATTGTGCACAAGGGTGCATCTTGGAATTCCAAACAATGTTGCCTAAGGGAGTTTTCATTTTCTTTGCACGGAAAATTCATTTTCCATTTTCCGAGTGTCCGAAATGAGTTTTTTTGTGTGAAGGACCTACCATATATTTGTTGCAAAATTGGACCAAATCAATTTTCTAAAATATCAGGCCATATTCAATGCACAATTGACAAAATGGTTGGGTGTAAAAAGTTTTGATCCACCTCTCATGAAAAAGACAAATTTCTGCCGATTCAATTGAAAGCGGGTCAAATTTGAACTGTAGCTGCCTTCTAGTTTGCTATTTATTTTTTCAAAAAATCATTTCTAGGTACATAAGTATCTATTTAATTAGAGAAACACCAAAAAAATTCAAGATTCAACCACTAGCTAGGAACGGTCATTCCCGCCGTTTTGACCGCATTTTGAAACGGGCATAAAAAATTCAAAAAAAATCAAAAAAATGGGAAACCTTCGCATTGTGTCATTATATGTGGCGAAGTTCCCAGGAAAAATAAAAAACTTGCAATAAGGCAATTATTTAAAAAAGTGTTCTCAGAAACGAGCTATCACGTGACGAGATCAATGGCTTTCAAGCCAAATGATCAATCTTATGGCCACATTCATGGCATAGTTTTTTCAAATGATCTCATATTGTGCACAAGGGTGCATATTGGAATGGCAAACAATGTTGCCTAAGGAAGTTTTCATTTTCTTTGGACGAAAAAACCATTTTCCATTTTTCGAGTGCCCAAAAGGAGGTTTTTTTTGTGAAGGACCTCCCAAATAATTGTTGAAAAATTGGACCAAATCATTTTTCTAAAATACTAGGACATATTTAATGCACAATTGACAAAATGGTTGGGTGTAAAAAGTTTTGATCCACCTCTCGTGAAAAAGACAAATTTCCACCGATTCAGTTGGAAGCGGGTCAATTTTGAACTGCAGCTGCCTCATAGTTTGCTATTTATTTTTTCCAAAAATCATTTCTAGTTACATAAGTACCTATTTAATCATAAATACATGTTTTGGTGGCGATACATCGAGGTTTAGGCGGTGGCCGAGGGCCCCAACTCTAGAGCGCGTAGACTCGCATGCCCGTCGCGTGGTCACCGCGTGACCGTGGCGTTGCCATGTGTTCTGGGTGGCCTAGGCATGTCTAATGGGTTGGGCACTCCCCTAGGTAGGTGCTAGGAAGAAAATTACAACATAAGATTCTCACGAAGAGACTGATCGATGCTCAAACATGAATTAGCAGCCAAGTGTTTGATTAGCGGTACGGGAAATGTACATGGCTAATGGGCGTGAGTTTTGGCTGAGGATGACCAGTTACTAAGAAGACCATCTTCACAAATTTACAGCTCAAAAGGAGGAGCCTAGGTGGTACTTACTTTGCAAAGCATCACACTGGACATAAATACGAATGTTGAAGCTGGGCTCAAAATAATGAATGGATTGAGCTGGCATTTGGTGGAGGATGGTTATTTGGGCATAGGAAAGCACCATAGAAAATGGATACTATTTGGACATGCCAAAGTGGTACTTCCTTCACAAAGTGTTATTCTAAATAGAATAGGAAAATGAATATTGTTGAATTATTTTTGAACTAGGCAAGGAAGGTTTTTTTTACATATTTGACGAAGATATGACCCAAAGAATTTATGAGATTTTTTTGGGAATTTTGGGAATGACAGAAATATAGGTTGCTTCACAACCTAGGGCAAAAATTGCCACATGGACATGACACATAGGCAAAACTGATGAGGTGGCACCTAGTCATGGCAACCCACCACAATTTACAAGGTTATGACCATCTATATTGGTCGTGATCAGCTAGAAATAAGGCAGCGGACCAGTGCTATCTGCTTTATGACCATTTCATGTAAGGAAATTATGACCTTTCTGACCAAAATGGTCATTATAGTTTAGGGTTTGGAGCCCCCCCGAACAGCTTTTGACCAATTGGTCTGAAATGGTCATAGATCTATGACCAATTCTTCCAGGGTCACTGGCAGAAGGTCACTAGTTGACATATTTCTTGTAGTGGAAGATGAGAAGATTTGTTGAACCGGTTTTCAAGACCGACGACCGAAGATGAAGAATAGTTCGGAAGAATCGAGGAGTGCCCACAACTTGAAGACCGGTTCAGGGGGCTACTGATGGTGTCCTGGACTATGGGGTACTCACCACGTCGTCTCCCGGTTAGGTGGATCGGGCCGAGGACCCCCATGGCGGATCATTATTGGGCCAGTTCAGACAACCCATGTTGCATACAAGGAAGACTCCACAAGACTTGGCGCCCAAGTCAAGGACTCTCCTCTAAACCCTAGGCCTCCGGTGCATTATATAAACCGAGGCGAGGCAAGTCAATAGACAATCTCAAATTCATTATAATAATCTCGTGGTAGATGTATGTACTCTGTACTATCGTCCATACGAATAAAATCAAAAGCAGGACGTAGGGTATTACCTCCATCAAGAGGGCCCTAACCTAGGTAAAATCCGTGTCCATGTTACCATCGCTCCAAGACGCCTAGTTTATGACCCCTACTACGAGATATGCCGGATATAGAACCGACAACGGGCGCTGGCGCTGGCATGTACACGAGCTCGCACGGGTCCACGGAGACCTCGCTGACACCTGCGGATTCCAGCTCTGCGATAGTGCTCGACGACCAGCCCGTCAATGCTACGGGGATGGTCGCTGGCACGGGCACGAGGATGGGAGATGGGACGGGAGCGGGGGTAGCAACCGCCTCGGCCAACTCATTCTGGGCCATGCCCATGAGGCCCCATTCCTCCTTATTTTCTATCTCCTCCGACTCGGAGTCGACTTCACCAACCTTGAAGACTAGTGGCAGATGATCATTCTGCGCCATGGCATTGGTGGAGGTCTGCGGGAGGGAGGGGAATGGGAGGCGAACAGTAAGCCGCCCGTATTAAACAGCGGCTCGGGCGCCATTAATGGAGAGGAAGGTGGGCGACCATGGAAGTTAAAGGGCTCGCTTCCCAGTGAGCCTGCGTAGTGTATAGCTCGTACGCTTCCCGGTGAGCCTGCGCATTGGAGGATAGCTTGCACGCCTCTCGGTCAGCCTGCACACCGGACTGCTGCTACCTCTTGAGCACTGTGTTGGTTTTCCCTTGAAGAGGAAAGGGTGATGCAGCAAAGTAGCGTAAGTATTTCCCTCTATTTTTGAGAACCAAGGTATCAATCCACTAGGAGGCCACGCACGAGTCCCTCGGACCTACACAAACAAATAAAATCCTTGCAACCAATGCAACAAAGGGGTTGTCAGTCCCTTCACGGTCACTTACGAAAGTGAGATCTGATAGATATGATAAGATAATAGTTTTGGTATTTTTATGATAAAGATGCAAAGTAAAGAAAGCAAAATAAACGGAAAAGGAAATAGCTTGTTGACGGAAGATTAATATGATGGAAAATAGACCCGGGGGCCATAGGTTTCACTAGTGGCTTCTCTCAAGAGCATAAGTATTACGGTGGGTAAACAAATTACTGTTGAGAAATTGACAGAATTGAGCATAGTTATGAGAATATCTAGGTATGATCATGTATATAGGCATCACATCCGAGACAAGTGGACCGACTCCTGCCTGCATCTACTACTATTACTCCACACATCGACCGCTATCCAGCATGCATCTAGAGTATTAAGTTCAAAAGAACAGAGTAACGTTTTAAGCAAGATGACATGATGTAGAGGGATAAACTCATGCAATGTGAAATAAACCCCATCTTGTTATCCTCGATGGCAACAATACAATACGTGCCTTGCTGCCCCTACTGTCACTGGGAAAGGACACCGCAAGATTGAACCCAAAGCTAAGCACTTCTCCCATTGCAAGAAAGATCAATCTAGTAGGCCAAACCAAACTGATAATTCGAAGAGACTTGCAAAGATAACCAATCATACATAAAAGAATTCAGAGAAGATTCAAATATTGTTCATAGATAAACTTGATCATAAACCCACAATTCATTGGTCTCAACAAACACACCGCAAAAGAAGATTACATCGAATAGATCTCCACAAGAGACGGGGAGAACTTTGTATTGAGATCCAAAAAGAGAGAAGAAGCCATCTAGCTAATAACTATGGACCGAAGGTTCGAAGTAAACTACTCAGACTTCATCGGAGAGGCTATAGTGTTGATGTAGAAGACCTTCGTGATCGATTCCCCCTCCGGCGGAGCTCCGGAAAAGGCCCCAAGATGGGATCTCATGGGTACAGAAAGTTACAGCGGTGGAATTAGGGGCTTGGCTCTGTATCTGGTAGTTTGGGGGTACATAGGTATATATAGGAGGAAGAAGTACCTCGGTGGAGCAACATGGGCCCCACGAGGGTGGAGGGCGCGCCTGGGGGGGGGGTAGGCGCGCCCCCTACCTCGTGCCCTGCTGGTTGATTTCTTGACGTAGGATCCAAGTCCTCTGGATCATGTTCGTTCCAAAAATCACGTTGCCGAAGGCTTCATTCCGTTTGGACTCCGTTTGATATTCTTTTTCTCCGGAACTCTGAAATAGGCAAAAAACAGCAATTCTGGGCTGGCCCTCTGGTTAATAGGTTAGTCCCAAAAATAATATAAAAGTGTATAATAAAGCCTAATAATGTCCAAAACAGGATATAATATAGCATGGAACTATAAAAAATTATAGATACATTGGAGACGTATCAAGCATCCCCAAGCTTAATTCCTGCTCGTCCTCGAGTATGTAAATGATAAAAACAGAATTTTTGATGTGGAATTCTACTTGGCATAATTTCAATGTAATTCTATTAATTGTGGTATGTATATTCAGATCCGAAAGGATTCAAGACAAAAGTTCAATATTGACATAGAAATAATAATAATACTTCAAGCATACTAACTAAGCAATTATGTCTCTTCAAAATAACATGGCCAAAGAAAGTTATCCCTACAAAATCATATAGTCTGGCTATGCTCCATCTTCACCACACAAAGTATTTAAATCATGCACAACCCCGATGACAAGCCAAGAAATTGTTTCATACTTTTGGTGTTCTCAAACTTTTTCAATCTTCACGCTATACATGAGCGTGAGCCATGGACATAGCACTATATGTGGAATAGAATGGTGGTTGTGGATAAGACAAAAAGGGAGAAGATAGTCTCACATCAACTAGGCGTATCAACGGGCTATGGAGATGCCCCTTAATAGATATCAATGTGAGTGAGTAGGGATTGCCATGCAACAGATGCACTAGAGCTATAAGTATATGAAAGCTCAACAAAAAGAACTAAGTGAGTGTGCATCGAACTCGCTTGCTCACGAAGACCTAGGGCATTTTGAGGAAGCCCATCATTGGAATATACAAATCAAGTTCTATAATGAAAAATTCCCACTAGTATATGAAAGTGATAACATAGGAGACTCTCTATCATGAAGATCATGGTGCTACTTTGAAGCACAAGTGTGGAAAAACGATAGTAGTATTGTCCCTTTTTATATTTTTTGGGCCATCCTTTTTTATTTGGCCTTTCTCCTTTTTTTGGGACAATACTCTATGAATGATGATCATCACACTTCTATTTATTTACAACTCAATGATTACAACTCGATACTAGAACAAAGTATGACTCTATATGAATGCCTCCGGCGCTATACCGGGATAGCAATGATGCATGAGTGACTTGTATGAAAGAATTATTAATGGTGGCTTTGCAACAACTAAAATGTCAACTACATGATCATGCAAAGCAATATGACAATGATGGAGCGTGTCATAGTAAACGGAACGGTGGAAAGTTGCACGGCAATATATCTCGGAATGGCTATGGAAATGCCATGATAGGTAGGTATGGTGGCTGTTTTGAGGAAGGTATATGGTGGGTGTATGATACCGGCGAAAGGCGCGCGGTATTAGAGAGGCTAGCAATGGTGGAAGGGTGAGAGTGCGTATAATCCATGAACTCAACATTAGGCATAAAGAACTCACATAATTATTGCAAAAATCTATTAGTTATCGAAGCAAAGTACTACGCGCATGCTCCTAGGGGGATAGATTGGTAGGAAAAGACCATCGCTCATCCCCGACCGCCACTCATAAGGAAGACAATCAATAAATAATTCATGCTCCAACTTCTTCACATAACGGTTCACCATACGTGCATGCTACGGGAATCACAAACTTCAACACAAGAATTTCTCAAATTCACAACTAATCAACTAGCACGACTCTAATATCACCATCTCCATATCTCAAAGCAATTATCAAGTATCAAACTTCTCATAGTATTCAACACACTCATAAGATTTTTTTTATTAATCTTGAATGCCTAACATAATTAAAGCAAATTACCACGCTTTTTTGTAGGACTCTCAAAATAATCTAAGTGAAGCATGAGAGAAGAATAGTTTCTATAAAACAAATCCACAACCGTGCCCTAAAAGATATAAGTGAAGCACTAGAGCAAAAACTATATAACTCAAAAGATATAAGTGAAGCACATAGAGTATTCTAACAATTTCCGAATCATGTGTCTCTCTCTCAAAAGGTGTGTACAGCAAGGACGATTGTGTAAAACTAACAAATAAAGACTCAAATAATACAAGACGCTCCAAGCAAAACACATATCATGTGGTAAATAAAAATATAGGTCCAAGTAAAGTTACCGATGGAAGTAGATGAAAGAGGGGATGCCTTCCGGGGCATCCCCAAGCTTGGGCTTTTAGGTGTCCTTAGATTATCTTGGGGTGCCATGGGCATCCCCAATCTTAGGCTCTTGCCACTCCTTATTCCATAATCCATCAAATCTTTCACCCAAAACTTGAAAACTTCACAACACAAAACTTAAAGTAGAAAATCTCGTGAGCTCCGTTAGTGAAAGAAAACAAAACACCACTTCGACGTACTGTAATGAACTCATTATTTATTTTTATTGGTGTTAAACCTACTGTATTAAAACTTCTCTATGGTTTATAAACTATTTTACTAGCCATAGATTCATCAAAATAAGCAAACAACACACGAAAAACAGAATCTGTCAAAAACAGAACAGTCTGTAGTAATCTGTAGCTAACGCAAGTTCTGGAACCCCAAAAATTCTAAAATAAATTGATGGACGTGAGGAATGTATCTATTAATGATCTTAAAAAAGAATTAACTATATAGCACTTTCCAAATAAAAATGGCAGCAATTCTTGTGAGCGCTAAAGTTTCTGTTTTTTTACAGCAAGATTAAAAAGACTTTCCCCAAGTCTTCCCAACGGTTCTACTTGGCACAAACACTAATTAAACACAAAAACACAACAAAAACAGAGGCTAGATAAATTATTTATTACTAAACAGGAGCAAAAAGCAAGGAATAAAAATAAAAATGGGTTGCCTCCCAACAAGCGCTATCGTTTAACGCCCCTAGCTAGGCATAAAAGCAAGGATAGATATAGGTATTGCCATCTTTGGTAGGAAATCCATAAGTGGCTCTCATAATAGATTCATATGGTAATTTAAATTTATTTCTAGGTAAGTGTTCCATGCCTTTCCTTAAAGGAAATTGGAATCTAATATTCCCTTCCTTCATATCAATAATTGCACCAATCGTTCTAAGGAAAGGTCTACCAAGAATAATAGGACACGAAGGATTGCAATCTATGTCAAGAACAATAAAGTCTACGGGCACATAATTACTATTTGCAACAATAAGAACATCATTAATTCTTCCCGTAGGTTTCTTAATAGTTGAATCCACAAGGTGCAAGTTTAAAGAGCAATCATCAAAATCACGGAAACCTAGCAAATCACACAAAGTCTTTGGAATCGTGGAAGCACTAGCACCCAAATCACAAAAAGCATAGCATTCATGATCTTTAATTTTAATTTTAATAGTAGGTTCCCACTCATAATAAAGTTTTCTAGGGATAGAAACTTCCAACTCAAGTTTTTCTTCATAAGATTGCATCAAAGCATCAACGATATGTTTGGTAAAGGCTTTATTTTGACTATAAGCATGAGGAGAATTTAGCACGGATTGCAACAAGGAAATACAATCTATTAAAGAGCAATTATCATAATTAAATTCCTTGAGATCCAAAATAGTGGGTTCATTGATATTTAAAGTTCTGACTTCTTCAATCCCACTTTTAACAATTTTAGCATCAAGATCTAAAGACTCCAAATTTTTGGAGCGTCTTCTAAGTAAAGGTGGATCATATTCAGTCCCATCATTATCAAGATTCATATTGCAAAACAAAGATTTAATAGGGGACACATCAATAACTTTTAGATCTTCATCTTTATTATCATGGAAACTAGAAGAACACGCTTTTATAAAGCAATCTTTCTTAGCACGCATCCTAGCGGTTCTTTCTTTGCACTCATCAATGAAAATTCTCATGACTTTGAGAGACTCATTGATATCATGCTTAGGTGAAATAGATCTCAGTTTCAAAGAATCAATATCAAGAGAAATTCTATCAATGTTCCTAGCCAACTCATCAATCTTAAGCAATTTTTCTTCAATCAAAGCATTGAAATTCTTTTGCGAAGTAATAAATTCTTTAATATTATATTCAAAATCAGAGGGTATCTTATTAAAATTTCCATAAGAATTGTTTTAGGAATTACCATAATTATTAGAGGAATTACTATGATACGACCTAGGATTAAAGTTTCCTCTATACGCGTTGTTACCAAAATTATTCCTACCAACAAAATTCACATCCATAGATTCATTATTATTCTCAATTGAAGTAGACAAAGGCATATCATTAGGATCAAAAGAAACACTTTTATTAGCAAATAATTTCATAAGTTCATCCATCTTTCCACTCAAAGCATTAATTTCTTCTATCGCATGCACTTTCTTATTAGTATATCTTTCAGTGTGCCATTGAGAATAATTAACCATAATATTATCTAGGAGTTTAGTAACTTCTCCTAAAGCGATTTCCATAGAAGTGCCTCCCGCGGCTGAATCTAAAAGATTTCTAGAAGCAAAATTCAATCCGGCATAAATTTTTTGTATAAGCATCCATAAATTCAAACCATGTGTAGGGAAATTACGTATCATTAATTTCATCCTCTCCCAAGCTTGTGCAACATGTTCATGATCAAGTTGCTTAAAATTCATGATATCGTTTCTAAGAGAGATGATCTTAGCGGGAGGAAAATACTTAGAGATAAAAGCATCTTTGCACTTATTCCACGAATCAATACTATTTTTAGGCAAAGACGAAAACCAAGCTTTAGCATGATCTCTAAGAGAAAAAGGAAATAGCTTAAATTAAACAATATCATTATCCACATCTTTCTTCTTTTGCATGTCACACAAATCAACGAAGCTATTTAGATGGGTAGCGGCATCTTCACTAGGAAGGCCGGAGAATGGATCTTTCATGACAAGATTCAGCAAAGCAGTATTAATTTCACAAGATTCAGCATCGGTAAGAGGAGCAATCGGAGTGCTAATAAAATCATTGTTGTTGGTATTGGCAAAGTCACACAATTTAGTATTATCTTGATCCATCGCGACAAACAAGCAAACTAACACACAAGCAAACAAAAAGCAAGCGGACAAAAAGGGGCAAATAGAGAAAGAGAGGGAGGATAGAGAGAGAGGGCGAATAAAGCGGCAAGGGTGAATTGGGGGGAGAGGAAAACGAGAGGCAAATGGCAAATAATGTAATGTGGGAGATAAGGGTATGTGATGGGTACTTGGTACGTTGACTTTTGCGTAGACCTCCCCGGCAACGGCGCCAGAAATCCTTCTTGCTACCTCTTTTAGCACTGCGTTGGTTTTCCCCGAAGAGGAAGGGATGATGCAGCAAAGTAGCGTAAGTATTTCCCTCAGTTTTTGAGAACCAAGGTATCAATCCAGTAGGAGGCCACGCACGAGTCCCTCGCACCTACACAAACAAATAAAATCCTCGCAACCAATGCAATAAAGGGGTTGTCAATCCCTTCACGGTCATTTACGAAAGTGAGATGTGATAGATATGATAAGATAATAGTTTTGGTATTTTTATGATAAAGATGCAAAGTAAAGAAATCAAAATAAACGGAAAAGGAAATAGCTTGTTTACAGAAGATTAGTATGATGGAAAATAGACCCGGGGGCCATAGGTTTCACTAGTGGCTTCTCTCAAGAGCATAAGTATTACAGTGAGTAAACAAATTACTGTTGAGCAATTGACATAATTGAGCATAGTTATGAGAATATCTAGGTATGATCATGTATATAGGCATCACGTCCGAGACAAGTGGACCGACTCCTGCTTGCATCTACTACTATTACTCCACACATCGACTGCTATCCAGCATGCATCTAGAGTATTAAGTTCAAAAGAACATAGTAATGCTTTAAGCAAGATGACATGATGTAGAGGGATAAACTCAAGCAATATGAAATAAACCCCATCTTGTTATCCTCGATGGCAACAATACGATACGTGCCTGGCTGCCCCTACTGTCACTGGGAAAGGACACCGCAAGATTGAACCCAAAGCTAAGCACTTCTCGCATTGCAAGAAAGATCAATCTAGTAGGCCAAACCAAACTGATAATTCGAAGAGACTTGCAAAGATAACCAATCATACATAAAGAATTCAGAGAAGATTCAAATATTGTTCATAGATAAACTTGATCATAAACCCACAATTCATCGGTCTCAAGAAACACACTGCAAAAGAAGATTACATCGAATAGATCTCCACAAGAGAGGGGGAGAACTTTGTATTGAGATCCAAAAAGAGAGAAGAAGCCATCTAGCTAATAACTATGGACCCGAAGGTCTGAAGTAAACTACTCACACTTCATCGGAGAGGCTATGGTGTTGATGTAGAAGCCCTTCGTGATCGATGCCCCCTCCGGCAGAGCTCTAGGAAAGGCCCCAAGATGGGATCTCACGGGTACAGAAAGTTACGGTGGTGGAATTAGGGTTTTGGCTCCGTATCTGGTAGTTTGGGGGTACGTAGGTATATATAGGAGGAAGAAGTACATCGGTGGAGCAACGTGGGCCCCACGAGGGTGGAGGGTGCGCCTAGGGGGGGGTAGGCACGCCCCTACCTCGTGCCCTCCTGGTTGCTTTCTTGATGTAGGGTCCAAGTCCTCTGGATCATGTTCGTTCCGAAAATCACACTCCCGAAGGTTTCATTCCGTTTGGACTCTGTTTGTATTCTTTTTCTGCGGAACACTGAAATAGGCAAAAAAAAGCAATTCTGGGCTGGGCCTCCGGTTAATAGGTTAGTCCCAACAATAATATAAAAGTGTATAATAAAGCCCAATAATGTCCAGGATATAATATAGCATGGAACAATAAAAAATTATAGATACGTTGGAGACGTATCAACTGCGCACGCACGCCTCCCGTTCGGTCAAGGTTAAGCAGCTGTCCGCACGACACCACCTTCAGCCATTAAAACCAAGACACGTGGCGTCACGTGAATGGTTAACAGAACGCACACGGTTTGAATTATACAAACATTTGAGATATTAAAGTGGCAGCTATTTTTTTCAAAATGCCTTTGTTGGCTGTCATTATTTGAGTGCACCTTCTCCCAAAATGGACATGAAAAATGCCATAGCATGTCGGGTGCCATTCCATGATAGCATGCCAAGTTTCAAGAATTTCAGGCGAGTTTTGGATTTACTTGAATTTAAAAACCAGGCATCTCAATGTTTTGCCGGCAATCAACGGTGCCTTGGTGTTTGAAATTCATTCCCATTTCCTGCATGGGACCTAAGCATGCACCCAATGACACAAATTTAATTTTTCAACCAATTTATATGCACTGGAACATGTGCTTGTAGTTCAAATTTGAATTATGCACACAAATGCATTTCAAACTCATTTAATGCATACAAATGTGCAAACGAACCCTGAAAAATCCCAAAAATTGACACAACACTCCTGTTGTTCTATGTTGGCACGAGAAATTTTATGAAACCAATAAGAGGCAATCGATATCGTTTCATCCCCAAAGGTGGGACGTTCCCTACCAAAACCATCGTGCTTGTTGTGAGAAGCTCTAGTTTGTGAGAAGCATATACCCGAACCTGCCCCCAAATGGGACAAATTTTTACCACGGCATGTTGATGCCGCTCCATGATAGCTAGACAACTTTCATGAATTTTAGACGAGTTTTGGATTTACTAGAATTTGAAAACCAGGCATCTCAACGTTTTGCCGACAATCAATAGTGCCCTGGTGTTTGAATTTCATTCCCATCTCTTGCATGGGACCTAGAAATTCACCCAAGGACACATATTAGATTTTTCAACCAACTTTGGTGCATTGGAGCATGTGCTTTTACTTAAAATTTGAATTATGCACATAAAATGCCTAGAAAACCCAGTTAATGCATAAAAATGTCCAAACGAACCTTGAGAAATCACAAAAATTGACACAATACTCATGTTGTTCTATGTTGACATTAGAAAAGTTTTGAAATCAATAAGAGGCAATGGATATCGTTTCGTCCCCAAAGGTGGGACGTTCCCTACCGAAACCATCATGCTTGTTCTGAGAAGCTTTGGTTTGTGAGAAGCATATACCCGAACCTGTCCCAAACGGGACAATTTTTTACCACGACATGTTGATGCCGCTCCATGATAGCATGCCAAGTTTCAAGAATTTCAGATGAGTTTTGGATTTACTAGAATTTAAAAACCAGGTATCTCAACATTTTGTCGGCAATCAATAGTGCCTTGGTGTTTGAATTTCATTCCCATCTCTTGCATGGGACCTAGAAATTCACCCAAGGACACATATTATATTTTTCAACCAACTTTAGTGCATTGGAGCATGTGCTTGTAGTTCAAATTTGAATTATGTACATAAAATGCCTAGAAAACCCAGTTAATCCTTAAAAATGTCCAAACGAACCCCGAAAATCACAAAAAGTGACACAACACACCTGTTGTTCTATGTTGACACTAGAAAACTTTTGAAAGCAATAAGAGGCCACATATATCGTCCGGTCCCTAAAGGTGGTATGCTCCCTTTCGAAACCATAATGCTTGTTGTGATAAGCTCTGGTCTGTGAGAAGCTTATACCCGAACCTGCCCCAAATGGGACAATTTTTTACCACGGCATGTTGATGCCGCTCCATGATAGCATGCCAAGTTTCATGAATTTCAGACAAGTTTTGGATTTACTAGAATTTAAAAACCGGGCATCTCAATGCTGTGCCGGCAATCAACAGTGCCCTAGTGTTTGAATTTCATTCCCATCTCTTGCATGGGACCTAGAAATTCACCCAGGGACACGCATGTGATTTTTCAACCAACTTTAGTGCATTGGAGCATGTGCTTGTAGTTCAATTTTGAATTATGCACATAAAATGCCTAGAAAACCCAATTAATGTATAAAAAAGCACTACTAGAGGATGATCCAAACGCGACACTACGATCAGAGAACCTTTGACGAAACTATGTGTGATCCATAATCGCAAACGGTGGTGTAAAAGAACCATAAAAAGGTGCAAAATGTTTGTGATGGTGGAGCTATCAAACACTGTCCAGATTTTAGTTGTGCGTGCGATGCAGGGCATATAGTTCAGCTCAATGAACTGTTTGCAATGAGGAGGAACAAAAGAAATGGGCAGCATGATGATGGCGTGTGTGATATAGAGCATACGGTTCACTCGGATGAACTGTTTGTGATTAGGCAACACAAAAGAAATGGTCAGCCAGATCAAGGTGTGTGTGATACGCGGCAAACAGGTCCGTAATCAGAAATGTGTGCGAAGGCCAATAATAACACAGATGATTTCTGCTAATAAGCCGTGTGATTTGCTCTGTCTATAGTAGAATAACATGCACACACACACACACATAACTGAAATAAACATCCAATTACATAAGTGACTATATAGATCATCCGCACACACCTCAATAAACAATTGCGTGCATTCTAATGTAGGAGAAACTATCGTCTAGTCATCTACTTCTTGTGACGCTCCCGCCACTTCTATGTGGCTTGATCCCTCGTCTGGGTCAGGAAGAAGACAGTTCCTCATGTCAACGATTCGCCTGTACATCTCGTAGCTTGTGTACGCGTCCATGTCCGCGTACTTGACATGTTGTTCATCCAGTCTCTTTTGCAACACACTGTGCCAGGCGTTCCTATCCTTATTGCTCTCATTATTCATCTTCATGTAGTAGGGGTCGATGATGGTCGAGGCGAGGTCAACTAGGGAGTTCAGTTTGTTTTTGTCGCTGGCCCAGACCTTGTAGTGGCTTTGGATGTTGACAAGATACGGGCATTTCAAGTCCGAAACCTTGAGCGCTTTTAGATCATCGGTGGTGTCCACCGTAGCGAAAATGTAGTCGAGGCTGTTGATAAACCTGGAGAAACACTCGCAAGGCCTTGTGGAAAGGTGGTAGTGGTAGACGAGGAGGTCATGTTGCACGCACAACTGGGTGACGGTAACCTTCTGATCGTGCCCGACACGATCGCTGGTGTACTCGAGGTCGAAGCCGACCACTCGGTACTTGTCCTCGGCAAGGAACTGCTCCATAGTTTGGATGGAGCTCTCCACCGAGACCGGATCATTCGTGTACACCGCCGTGAGGGCCTTCCCCCTCATGTGGGTGTCCACTATGTGATGCGTAGTGAACTGCCCGCCCTTGTCGTCGTCGGCCGCTGGGAGCACCATTGCAGCCACGGGGAGCGCCATTGGAACCGCTGGATGTCCTCTTTGTATGTGTCCTCGTGGGTGTGCTTATTGTGTCGTTGAGACGGGAGATGAAGGTAAATGGCCGCAGGAATAAAAGGGGGCCGGACGGCGTGGATTCTCGGCGCGTCTGCATGGCAGTTTTGCAGTGGGTAACTGCATCGTCGCACCGCGCCCAACGCAACCGCTTGCACACGAACATGCGTGATCGTGCGTCGGCCCCAAACACTGGCAGTGCGCATGGCGGGACGGCGGGACGCGAGCAGAGCGCGCCGTGGCCGCCTGAACCACAAGCAACCACACGCATAGAGCAGTTGAACAAGCAGGAAATGGTCTCCTACAAGCTGGCCGACAGTTGCGTCGCTGCGTAGAGAGCGGACGTGTGCTACCACCTCCATCTAGTCTATAGTCTCCCTTATATTCCATGCCAAACTTTTCTCTCAAATTTAACCAACAAAATGTTAATGCATGTTTTAAAATTATATAATTGGAAACTATGTTCAAATACAAATCCAACTATATAATCTTTGGCGACATGCATTCATATTTTATTAGTTAAATCATACTTATAAACCAGGACGGTGGTATAGTAGGTAATTAAATCGCAAACATTTTTTTATTAACCGTATGTGTACGTGGCCTTTCGTCCTCCTCTCGCACGTCTTTTCACCCTGCTGTCGCCGATGGCTTACAGCGCAAGCTTGCGCAGCGCGCGGGGGCATTCTTTTGGCCAAACGGTGGCGCCAATGAATCGTCAGTGAGCCCATTCCCGCGCAACCTTGCAGGTTCCCGCGCAAGCTTCCCGCCCGACTCGGTGGAATCCCGCAAAATCCCAATGCTTACTGACCTGCAATATAAACCCTCACGGCCGGCGAGTCCTTCGTCTCATTTTCCCCTCCCCCATGTAGCTTATCTCGTCTGCTTCTCCCACAATCGCCAATGACACCGGTCCGTGTTTGTCGCTCAGCCACTCCACCGTCATCAGAGGACAGCTCCAGTTGGAGGCTACACCGCGGCGGCGGCACAGTCCCCAGCGTAGTGTAGTGCGCGTGGCGTCCCTGTTGGGTGTGCATGGAACACCCACCACATGCTCCGCCGCCGGTGCCCGTCGGCAGCTGTTGCCCGCCGCCGTTGCCGCCACACCACAGTCGAAAGCCAGGGCCATACCGTGCTCCGCCACCGCGGCCCGAAGGCGGGAGGTGGCCGTCGTGGCCTCCACCCCACCGCCGGCAACTATGGCCACCACCGCGGCCTGAAGGCGGGAGGTGGTGGTCGTGGCCACCACCCCTTCGTTGTTCGCCGTGGCCGCCAGCCCACCATCGACCGCCGGGGTCATCACCCGCTCCGCCACCGCCGCCCAAAGGCGGGAGGTGGAGGTGGATGCCCGCACGTGCGTCAGCGACCTTGCGCGCTACACCGAGCTCCTGCGGGAGGAGGAGGAGCGCCTCGTCGAGCAGGCAAACAGCCTTACCGCCACCATGGCCACGGCACACGCCGCCTCAGAGGCGAGGAATCAGGAGATCTATGAGGAGAACCACCGCTTCAAGAGGGGTCGTCTGGAGCGGCAGAGGGCGTTCGAGGTGAGCGTCGCTGAAGCTGCAACAGCAGCAGGCACCGTATTGTGGTTGCCCAGATCGTCGGTAGGCTCCTCCTCCGCCTCTTACTAAGCGCGCTCGGCAAAGGAGAGGCAGCCAGAAGTAGTACAAAGCCCCTCCGCAGTAGTAGTATTACTTAGGGGCTATTTTCTTCAGTTCATCTAACTATAGCTGTGGTGGAACTATACAACGTACTTAAAATTAGCTAGTATATATAGTTGAACTAGCTATTTCAGTACGTGGTTGGCAACAATTGGGAAAAAGTTTGGTCGGTTCAGCTGTCGAGTTGAACTGTTTGTATAAATTAAGAACGACTTCTTAATCTATGAATGAAATCTATGCTTAATTACTGAATTTTAGTTGCAAAAATTAGATACTGCTAGTGATTTTTAGCTTCATATTTTGACAAATCGCAGTGTTACAAGGATTGACAGATCTAACCAAATTGTTTGTACGTGGTTGCACACGGGTCATCCAAAACAACCATTTGCGTTGAAGGGATGCAAAAATCATGTGCTTCACTCACTTTGCATATGGGTGTTCTATCTAAAACGTTTGCGATCAAGAGCAGCAGAAATCCTGCTCGACACATTTTCATTTAGCTTCCTGGGGAAGCGTTCAGTTTCCATACGGGCATTCTAACTAAAATGTTTGCGATGAATGTTTTATATTTAAAAAGCGAATTAAACTGCGGCTTGGGTGCCATTAATGGAGAGGATGCGAGCAAGGCGGGCGGCCATGGAAGTCAAAGGGCTCGCATCCCAGTGAGCCTACGCAGCATATAGCTCGCACGATTCCCGGTGAGCCTGTGCATTCGAGGATAGCTTGCACCCCTCTCGGTTAGCCTGCGCACCGGACGATGCTCGCACGCCTCCCGTTCAGTCAAGGTCAAGCAGCTGTCCGCATGGCACCTCCTACAACCATTAAAACCAAGACACGTGGCTTCATGTGAATGGTTAACAGAACGCACACGGTTTGAATTATAAAAACGTTTGAGATATTAAAGTGGCAGCTATTTTTTCAAACTGCCTTTGTTGGTTGTCATTATTCGAGTGCGCCTTCTCTCAAAATGGACACGAAAAATACCACAGCATGTCGGGTGCCATTCCATGATAGCATGCCAAGTTTCATGAATTTCAGACGAGTTTTGGATTTACTAGAATTTAAAAATGAGGCATCTCAATGTTTTGCCGGCAATCAACGGTGCCCTGGTGTTTGAAATTCATTCTCATTCCTTGCATGGGACCTAAGCATGCACCCAAGGACACAGATTTGATTTTTCCACCAATTTATATGCACTGGAACATGTGCATGTAGTTCAAATTTGAATTATGAACATAAATGCATTGAAAACTCAGTTAATGCATAAAAATGTCCTAACGAACCCCGAAAAATCACAAAAATTGACACAACACTCCTGTTGTTCTATGTTGACACGAGAATTTTTTTGGAAGCAATAAGAGGAAGTGGATATCATTTCGTCCCCAAAGGTGGGACGTACCCTACTGAAACCACGGTGCTTATTGTGAGAAGCCTATACCCAAACCTGCCCCAAACGGGAGAAATTTTTTACCACGGCATGTTGATGCCGCTCCATGAAAGCATGCCAAGTTTCATAAATTTCACACGGGTTTTGGATTTACTAGAATTTAAAAACGAGGCATGTCAATGTTTTGTCGGTAATCAATGGTGCCCTGGTGTTTGAAATTCATTCCCATTTCTTGCATGGGACCTAAGCATGCACCCAAGGACACATATTTGATTTTTCAACCAATTTATATGCACTGGAGCATGTGCATGTAGTTCAAATTTGAATTATGCACATAAATGCATTGAAAACTCAGTTAATGCATAAAAATGTCCAAACGAACACTGAAAAATCACAAAAATTCAGACATCACTCCTGTTGTTCTATGTTGACACGAGAAAAAAAATTGAAGCAATAAGAGGCAATGGATATGGTTTCGTCCCCAAAGGTGGGACATTCCCTACCGAAAACCATCACGCTTGTTGTGATAAGCTCCGGTTTGAGAGAAGCATATACCAAACCTGCCCCAAATGGGACAAAAATTTTACCACGGCATGTTGATGGCGCTCCATGATAGCATGCCAAGTTTCATAAATTTCGGGTTTTGGATTTACTAGAATTTTAAAACCAGGCATCTCAATGTTTTGCCGGTAATCAATGGTTCCCTGGTGTTTGAAATTCATTCCCATTTCTTGCATGGGACCTAAGCATGCACCCAAGGACACATATTTGATTTTTCAACCAATTTATATGCATTGGAGCATGTGCATGTAGTTCAAATTTGAAATATGCACATAAATGCATTGAAAACTCAGTTAATGCATAAAAATGTCCAAACGAACCCGAAAGTCTCAGAAAAAATCACACAACACTCCTTTTGTTCTATGTTGACACGAGAAAATTTTTGAAAGCAATAAGAGGCAATGGATATCGTTTCCTCCCCAAAGGTGGGACGTTCCCTACCAAAAACCATCATGCTTGTTGTGAGAAGCTCCGGTTTGTGAGAAGCGTATACCCAAACCTGCCCCAAATGGGACAATTTATTTACCATGACATGTTGATGCCGCTCCATGATAGCGTGCCAAGTTTCATGAATTTCAGATGGGTTTTGGATTTACTAGAATTTAAAAACCAGGCATCTCAACGTTTTTCCGGCAATCAATGGTGCCTTGGTGTTTGAAATTCATTCCCATTTCTTGCACGGGACCTAAGCATACACCCAAGGATGCAGATTTGATTTTTCAACCAATTTATATGCACTGGAGCATGTGCATGTAGTTCAAATTTGAATTATGCACATAAATGCATTGAATACTTAGTTAATGCATAAAAATGTCCAAACGAACCCCAAAAAATCACAAAAATTCACACAACACTCCTGTTGTTCTATGTTGACACGAGAAAAAAATTTGAAAGCAATAAGAGGCAATGGATATCGTTTCATCCCCAAAGGTGGGACATTCCCTACCGAAAACTATCATGCTTGTTGTTAGAAGCTCCGGTTTGTGAGAAGCATATACCCAAACCTGCTCCAAATGGGACAAATTTTTTACCACGACATGTTGATGCCGCTCCATGATAGCATGCCAAGTTTCATGAATTTCAAACGGGTTTTAGATTTACTAGAATTTAAAAACCAGGCATCTCAATGTTTTGCCGGCAATCAACGGTTCCCTGGTGTTTGAAATTCATTCCCATTTCTTGAATGGGGCCTAAGCATGCACCCAAGGACACCGATTTGATTTTTCAACCAATTTATATGCACTGGAGCATGTGCATGTAGTTCAAATTTGAATTATGCACCTGAAATGGCTAGAAAACCAATTTAATGTATAAAATGTTCAAACGAACCCTGAATAATTCCAATTCTTTTACGACACACATATAGTTGCATGTTCACTCCAGATAAAAGGTCTAGCAATTCAAACACCGTCCATTAATTTCCGCCGTGACCCCATTATGTAATTCAAATCAAGATGAAAAATGAAGTAGATCGCACACAGTTTATTATCAGCAACCGTGTGAGATGCAGCACAAAATATCCTGGAGCATCGTCGGTGTACGCTTATGGCTTACGCGAGAAGGTGTGTCGGCTACAGTCCACAGTCGGTGTCTCAAGCACACTAGCTCGCTCCCCAAATATCATTTCACTGTTCAATCGTTGCCGGTGAAAGATGGGCATGTGGACCTGCGTCGTGAGGGCAACTTCAGTAGCCCACTCCGGTGAGAGCACGGTCGCAACCGCCATCCGCATGCTAACAAGGTGCATGAGCACGGCCGCAATGTGCGATCGGGCGGCAAAGGCAGCCCAAACGGCTGCTGTTGCTTCTCAGGTGGCGGCAGCAATATCTGCCTCGGGGATAGCAACTAGCGAGAGTGGCACAACAGCTGTCCGTTCCTCAGCGGTGGCATTAGCCCCGATGGAGGCCGCTCACGACCATGTTGAGGCTGCCCGCGTGCAGCTCCTGGCGGTCATCGCACAAATCAAACGAAGCTTCTCCGACAATGGTCGGCAACCCACGACCGAAGAGCTGGCAATCGCCAAGAGCATTCGAGTAGCAGTCCGTTCCTCCGCCGCATACCTTGCAACGACGGAGCCCGTCCAAGCCTAGATCGTGTCCGCCCATGCCCAGCTCGTGACGGACTTTCCCAAAGATATGGAGGACACGGATGGCGAGATGCTTGCCGAGTATGGTGCGATGGACGCCATGGAGCCCCTTCCCCAGGAGACCGTCGGGCGCGAGCTGGACATGGAGGCGGCGGCGGAGATCAACGAGCACCAGCCGTAGTAGTACTCTTTGTTTGGTTTAATTATGAGTGCTGGTCTTCAATTTGTTAAAGTAATGTTTAGGTCAGCTAGCTCTGTTTAATTGCTGAACTTGCTCGATTAAGAAGTGTAGGTGTGCTGTAGTCTCCTCTGTGTACCCAAATTATGCAATGACGTGCATGACCACTGTAACCATGGAAATTCGAACCAAAACTTTTGACGTTCAAACTCATCACACACGGGTGAAGCTATCTGAATAGTCTGTGATGTCCACATATCGTACACAGTTCTGCATAAGGGACTGTGTCTGATGACACTTTGCGCGCCAGTTTTTTGGCTGAAGCGATTCCAAATTTTCGTCTTCCATGGAAATATCTACCTCCCCACCCCCCTTAACAAAAGACACTTTCCCCCTCTTTCCGCCCTCCTTTCCAAGTTGAAACCTTCACTCCTTGCTTGCAGCGCCGCCTCCTCATCGGCGACCCTCCTTCACGCTGCTCGGCCTCGTCTATCCAGGCAGGTAATCCATACCCGACTCCCATCCTCCTCCTCCTTCCACGTCCCACATGCCCCGACCGCCGGCGCGAGCGCGACACCTTCCACCAAATCATCGACCCCTCCACCAAATAAGCGTCGTCCTAAGCCATGGTGCATGCAGTATAGCCAGGATCTCAAGGAGCATTTGGTAGCGGAGAAGCAAATTGCAGCCGCACGCGCGGATGAGGTCACGATGGCTGCCATTTGTGCCAACCCCCAGATCTTGGAGCAGCACCTTGCCATTTGCTAGCTACGCCAGTTAAGCATGCTTGGTTTACCCGTTGCGTGTGTTGCTCCTGCCTTTCCTTCACAAATTTTAGTGAATTGTGCTATCTAATTTTACCATGCAATCTGGTGCTCTAATGTATATGTTCTATATGTCGTGCAGTGTGGTACTCACTTATTAACTGTTTTGTTAATTAGTTGTCGTCTTCTGTTAACTATTTGGTTCAATTATGCAAATGTGATGTTCAATTCTTTAGGCTGCAATTTTGTATTGTCTTCCATGTGAGAAATAAATCGAATTTATCTTTACAAAATACATGAGAAATGAATACAATTGCTATATTTCCAAGTTGTCAAGAATGCTTGGTTTGGTTATACATTGTGCAATGCGGTGCTTAGTTAACGTTTGGTTCATTTGTGTAGTGGTGTTTAGTTAACTGTTTGGTTCAATTCTACATTGCGATGTTCAATAGTTGTGGGTGCATTCTGTTATTGTATACCATGTGAGGAATAAATTGAATTTGGTTGTAGTAAATACATGAGAAACAAATACAATTGCTACAATTGGCTGTAGTTAACTGTTTGGTTAACTGTCTGATCTTCTATTAGGATTATGTTATATTGTGCAATGTGGTGCTCAGTTAATGTTTGGTTCATTTGTTGTGGTGTTTAGTTAACTGCTTGGTTCAATTCTTCAATGCGATGTCCAATTGTCGTGGGTAGAATTTTGTATTGTTGTGCATGTGAGGAATAAATCGAATTTGGCTGCACTTAATACATGAGAAACATATACAAGTGCTATATTTCCCAGTTCTTAATCATGCTTGGTTTGGGTAAATGGGTTTTCCGTGTGGCTTGAATTAATCTGATGAATCTGCAATGTGCTTATTTTTTATCAACATATTTTACTGATAGCATGCGAACCCTTACTTAACCTGATGACTAACTACCTTATATGTGTTGCAGGGAAACAATGGGAAGCAGTGATGTTTACATTCAAGGTTAGAACATGCATGGTCCATTCTCTAATAGCACATTATTGTGCAATTTCAGGAACCATTCTAATATTTTGGTTTTTTAACAATTTGGTCTTGCACATGTAGGTCCTACTGTTAGAGGTTTTGACCCACTGTTCGACCCATTTTGCATATGGGAAATGAGTTGTCCATGAATATCAATCAAATAAAGAAACTCAGAAAGATTGTTAGGATAAAGATACTAGCGACAAAAAACAACAAGATCTTTGTCTGCACAATGAAGAAGACATCAGTTCACTATAAGATGGTACTAACTATTATACCTTGCCTTTTTATACTCCTTTGACCCATTTCCAATATAGAGAAGATATTTATGCACATCCTTGTTTTCAGGCCTTTCCAAAGCAGTTCACTGATGATTACCTCTCAAACCACCTCTATGGTCAGGAGGCGAGGAAGGTATTCATACAACACCCACGGTTCAATATTGAAGTGTTCCTGAAGAGGACGAAGGACGGACGGTCAATCATCCACAGGAAGTGGCCTAAAGTTGCAAAGACCTTCAACATGAATGAAGGCTCAATATTCGCCTCCCACTTCAGTAGTTTTCCAGATGAGATGCATTTGTCTATATACCGTCTATGATGCTAATTTTGAAAGGTTCTACATGTTGCATGCGGAACCTGCTGCTGGTGCAGTTGTGTAATGGGGTAGCTGAGTGCTAAAGCTATATCATGTTGTACTCTGATGTATTTCAATTATGAAATTCTACTTCCTTAATATGAAATTGAAATATATTGTGTGCTTAATATGAAATGTCAATTAGATTAATAAATGGATTATGAATAACCGGATAATTAGCCTGCTAATGGCAAATTAGCCTGCTAATTGGGTTTTGCTATTCCAAACGGTTGTTGAAAAAAATACCGTGGGCGATGGCACCAGGAAACGCACACAGTTTCTAGGAATAAACTGTGTTGGATCAATGAACAATCACACACGACTTTCTCTTGAAAACTGTTTTTGTTAGGCCACCTTGAGCAAACGTTTACCACATAAAAACTGCGTGTGATGGATAGCCTTTGCCACACAGTTTCTTCTACAGACCGTGTGTGATACATTCAATAACGCAAATGATTTAACGGGAAAAATTGTGTGTGATGTACCTGTGAACGGAAATGTTTTCTTTGGAGCGACCGTGTGGGATGTACATACGAATGGAAACGTTTAGCGGGGCCTGACTATGTGGGATGTATTTGCGACCGAAAACAATTTCGCCCTATAATTGTATTTTTTAGCTCTACTATACGTATTTCCGTATTTGAGTGCTCGGCGGTCGCACACGTTCTCATTTTGCCAAGCGTGTCGGCCAGGAGGGCATATCCCCGACGGTTTCTGGGTCGTCTGGGAAGGACCCCCTATCTCCCACACTCACTTGGCGATGGCTCCAAATGCCGTCACGGAAAGGGGTCAAAAACCGTTTGTTTAGGACCGACGCACACCGGTGAAGGCCAAACGAACCCTGAAAAATTCCAAGATTAAAAACAACACTCTTGTTGTTCTATGTTGACACTAGAAATTTTTTGAAAGCAATAAGAGGCAACGGATATCGTCCCGTCCCCAAAGGTGGTACGTTCCCTACCGAAACCATCCTGCTTCTTGTGACAAGCTCTGGTTTGTGAGAAGCTTATACCCAAACCTGCCCCAAATGGGACAATTTTTTTACCACGGCATGTTGATGCCGCTCCATGATAGCATGCCAAGTTTCATGAATTTTATACAAGTTTTCGATTTACTAGAATTTAAAAACCAGGCATCACAATATTTTGCCGGCAATCAACAGTGCCCTGGTGTTTGAATTTCATTCCCATCTCTTGCATGGGACCTAGAAATTCACCCAAGGACACACATGTGATTTTTCAACCAACTTTAGTGCATTGGAGCATGTGCTTGTAGTTCAAATTTGAATTATGCACATAAAATGCCTAGAAAACCCAGTTAATGTATAAAAAAGGCCAAACGAACCCAGAAAAATTCCAAGATTAAACACAACACTCCTATTGTTCTATGTTGACAATAGAAATTTTTTGAAAGCAATAAGAGGCAACGAATATTGTCCCATCCCCGAAGGTGGTACGTTCCCTATCGAAACCATCATGCTTGTTGTGAGAAGTTCTGGTTTGTGAGAAGCTTATAACCGAACCTGCCCCAAATGGGACAAATTGTTTACCACGGCATGTTGAAGCCGCTCCATGATAGCATGCCAAGTTTCATGAATTTCAGACGAGTTTTGGATTTACTAGAATTTAAAAACCAGGCATCTGAACGTTTTTCCGGCAATCAACAGTGCCCTGGTGTTTGAATTTCATTCCCATCTCTTGCATGGGACCTAGAAATTCACCCAAGGACACACATGTGATTTTTCAACCAACTTTAGTGCATTGGAGCATGTGCTTGTAGTTCAAATTTGAATTATGCACATAAAATGCCTAGAAAACCCAGTTAATGTATAAAAAAGGCCAAACGAACCCCGAAATATTCCAAGATTAAACACAACACTCCTGTTGTTCTATGTTGACAATAGAAATTTTTTGAAAGCAATAAGAGGCAATGGATATCGTCCCATCCCCAAAGGTGGTACATTCCCTATCGAAACCATCATGCTTGTTGTGAGAAGCTCTGGTTTGTGAGAAGCTTTTACCCGAATCTGCCCCAAATGGGAGAATTTTTTTACCATGGCATGTTGATTTCGCTCCATGATAGCATGCCAAGTTTCATGATTTTAGTTGCGTGTGTGATGCAGGGCATATGGTTCAACTCAATGAACTTTTTGCGACGAGGAGGAACAAAAGAAACGTGCAGCCTGATGAAGGCGTGTGTGATATAGAGCATACGGTTCACTCAGATGAACTGTTTGTGATTAGGCAACACAAAAGAAACGGTTAGCCAGATCAAGGTGTGTGCGATATGCGGCAAACAGGTCTGTAATCAGAAATGTGTGCGAAGACCAATAATAACACACACGATTGCTCCTAATAAGCCGTGTGATTTGCTCGATCTACAGTAGAATAACATGTATATATATATGTATATATAACTGAAATAAACATCCAATTACATAACTGACTATACAGATCATTCGCACACACCTCAATAAACAATTGTGTGCATTCTAAAGTAGGAGAAACGATCGTCTAGTCATCTCCTTCTTGTGACGCTCCCGCCATTGTATGTGGCTCGATCCCTCGTCTGGGTCACGAAGAAGACAGTTCCTCATGTCAACGATCCGCTTGTATAGCTCGTAGCTTGTCTACGCGTCCATGACCGCATACTTAACATGTTGTTCATCCAGTCTCTTATGCCACACACTGTGCTAGGCGTTCCTGTCCTTATTGCTCTCATTCTTCATCTTCATGTAGTAGGGGTCGATGATGGCCGAGGCGAGGTCAACCAGGGAGTTCAGTTTGTTTTTGTCGCTTCCCCAGACCTTGTAGTGACTTTGGATGTTGACAAGATTCAGGCATTTCAAGTCCGAAACCTTGAGCGCTTTTAGATCGTTGGTGGTGTCCACCGTAGTGAAACTGTAGTCGAAGTTGTTGATAAACCTGGAGAAACTCTCGCAAGGCCTTGTGGCAAGGTGGTAGTGGTAGACGAGGACGTCATGTCGCACGCACAACTGGGCGACGACAACCTTCTGATCGTGCCCGACACGACCGCTGGTATACTCAATGTCAAAGCCGACCACTCGGTACTTGTCCTCGGCAAGGAACTGCTCCATAGTTTGGATGGAGCTCTCCACCGAGACCAGATCGTTCGTGTACACCACCGAGAGGGTCTTCCCCCTCATGTGGGTGTCCACTACGTGATGCGTGGTGAACTGCCCGCCGTTGTCATCGTCGGCCGTTGGGAGCGCCATTGGAGCCACGGGGAGTGCCATTGGAACCGCTGGATGTCCTCTCTGTATGTGTCCTCGTGGGTGTGCTTATTGTGTCATGTGAGACGAGAGATGAAGGTAAATGGCCGTAGGAATAAAAGGGGGCCGGGCATTGTGGATTCTCGGCGCGTCCGCATGGCAGTTTTGCAGTGGGTAACTACATCGTCGCGCCACGCCCGGCGCAACCGCTTGCACACGAATGTGCGTGCTCGTGTGTCAGCCCCAAACACTGGTAGCACGCGTGGAGGGACAAGGGCAGAGCACCCACAGGGACGCGAGAGTAGAGCGCGCACGGCGGGACACGAGCAGAGCGCGCCGCGGCCGCCTGAACCACAAGCAACCACACACATAGAGCAGTTGAACAGGCAGGAAATGGTTTACAAGCCGGCCGACAGTTGCGTCGCTGCGTAGAGAGCGACCGTGTGCTACCACCTCCATCTAGTCTATAGTCTCCTTTATATTATGTGCCATACTTTGCCCTCAAATTTAACCGACAAAATGCATGTTTTAAAAAGTATATAATTGGAAACTATGTTCAAATACAAATCCAACTATATAATCTTTGGCGACATGCATTCGTATTTTATTAGTTAAATCATACTTATAAACCAAGATGGTGGTATAGTAGGTAATTAAATCGCAAACATTTTTTATTAACCGTATGTGTACGTGGCCTTTCGTCCTCCTCTCGCACGTCTTGTCACCCCGCTGCCACAGACGGCTTACGGCGCAAGCTTGTGCAGTGCGCGGGGGCGTTCTTTTGGCCAAACGGTGGCGCCAATGAATCGTCTGTGAGCCCATTCCCGCGCAACCTCGCAGGTTCCTGCGCAAGCTTCCCGCCCGACTCGGTGAAATCCCGCAAAATCCCAATGCTTAACGGCTTGCAATATAAACCCTCATGGCCGGCGAGTCCTGCGTCGCATTTTCCCCTCCCTCCCTGTAGCTTATCTCGTCTGCTTCTCCCACAATCGCCAATGACACTGGTCCGTCGTCATCGCTCAGCCACTCCGCCGTCATCAGAGGACAGCTCCAGCTGGGAGGCTACACCTCGGCGGCGGCGCAGTCCCCGGCATAGTGTAGTGCGCGTGGCATCCCTGTTGGGTGTGCGCGGAACACCCACCATATGCTCTGCCTCCGGTGCCCGTCGGCAGCTATTGCCGGCTGCCGTTGCCGCCACACCACCGTTAAAAGCCAGGGCCATCACGCGCTCCGCCGCTGCGGCCCGAAGGCGGGAGGTGGCCGTCATGGCCTCCACCCCACTGCCGGCCACTGTGGCCATCACCCTCTCCACCACCGCAGCCCGAAGGCGAGAGGTGGTGGTCGTGGCCGCCACCCCGTCGCCGTCCGCCGTGGCCGCCAGCTGTCGGTGTCAAAACCGGCGGATCTCAGGTAGGGGGTCCCGAACTGTGCGTCTAAGGTCGACGGTAACAGGAGACAGGGGACACGATGTTTTACCCAGGTTCGGGCCCTCTCTATGGAGGTAATACACTACTTCCTGCTTGATTGATCTTGATGGATATGACTATTACAAGAGTTGATCTACCACAAGATCGTAATGGCTAAACCCTACAAGTCTAGCCTATATGACTATGGTAATGAGTATCTGTCCTTTCCGGACTAAGTCCTCTGGTTTATATAGACATCGGGAGGATCTAGGGTTACACCAGGTCAGTTAAAAGAATCTACATATTTGGTTGCCAAGATTGCCTTCCACGCCAAGGAGAGTCCCATCTAGACACGGGTGCATTCTTCGGTCTTTGTATCTTCATAGCCCATCAGTCCGGCCCATGGCTAACAGGCCGGACGTCCGAGGACCCCATAGTCCAGGACTCCCTCAGTAGCCCCTGAACCTAGCTTCAATGAAAAAGTATCCGACACGTAGATCTGTCATCGGCATTGCAAGGCGGGTTCCTCCTTCCGATCTGTACCCGAAATAGTCTTCAGACGTATCGATGTGTCCGGATCTGTAATACACACCCCACACAACCATAGAGAGAATATAATACTTCACGAATCCAATCCACTGACAACTATTTGTAACATGATATCACGTCTGTCCGATCATAATTTCGAACCGTTTTCCGTCTGCTGCTCCACGTTTCGAGACGCGGTTGCCATTGGCACGTCTTGTCAAAGCAGAGATCGTTGTTGGATTTCGGGTTCCGGCAGACCCTTGAGGTTCGAACACTGGGGTGCGTGCGGAGATCTCTCCCCTACCGATCTACGTCCAATCTCCTCATGTGATTTGGGCTGGAAACAACGAACAACACAAGGGACACAAGATTTATACTGGTTCGGGCCACCATTGTGGTGTAATACCCTACTACAGTGTGTGGTGTGGTGGATTGCCTCAGGGGCTGCTGATGAACAGTACAAGGGAAGAACAGCCTCGCGAGAGGTGTTCTTGAGCTGGTGCGATGAACTGCTAGGGTGAGTTCAGTCGCCTCTCTCTCTCCCTCTCTGCTGGGGTTCTACCAGATCTCTAGCCGTCTGGGTGTGTTGATCCCTCCGGGTGTCCCTCTACTCTGTGGTGGCTAGCTCTATTTATAGAGGCCCTGGGCCTCTTCCCAAATAATGAGCAGGAAGGGCGCCAACAATTGGCCATTTTGAAGGGGAACATCTAGTACAAGTTATCCTGATCAAAGGTGGTCTTCGTCTGCCAAAAGTACTGGTGATGACGCCGTCTTGGGCTCCACGGTGACCTCCGTCCTACCGCTCTGCTGGTCTTGGTCTCGTTGCACCAGAATGGCAACCTTTGCCCGATGCCTTGGCCTGTGCTTGCCCCCTTTGCACCAAAGGGGAAACAAGGACACTGCGCAGGCCGGCGCCCGCCTGGCGCCCGCCTGGTCTCGGTCGTCATGGCTTGCGTCACGGGTTCCTCGCGAGGTACCCCTGCCTTGATCTCTCCGCCTCCTCGCGAGCCTGCCTGATGAGGCTGCCTCTGAGGAAGCTTCCGGTCGTCCGTCCCGCGAGTCTTGGCCCCTCGCGAGGGTCTTGAGCTTGTGCTGATGAAGATGGGCCGTGCTGGGCCCCCACTTGAGCCACGCCGGAGGCCGCAGGCAGGCAAGTCTGGGGACCCCGTTCCTAGAAGGCCGACAGTAGCCCCCGGGCCCAAGGCGCGCCCGGGCTTGGCCTAGCAGGAAAGGGAAGGGGCAAGCACGAAGCGCCGCGGGCCCTAACAGCCTGCGGCCTTGGGCGCCGCGTGGCGATTGATTGGACGTGGTCGTCTATGCTTCCCCACGACGCCTTGTTGTGCGCCCGGCTAAGCGGACCCGTAGTTTCATACAGTTGTTCCTCCTGCTCGCCCGCCTCCTACCTTTCCTTCTTCTTTGAGCTCCAGCCTCCGCCGCCAATCCGGCTCGAGTTCTTCCTCCTCTTCACCGCCATGGTGCCGATGAAGAAAGGAAGGGGAAAGAAGCCCGTGCCTTCGCCCCGCGCACCTCCAGCGGCGACTCCCGCCGTCGGCTGGTCAATCATACTCAATCTAGAAGCTTTGGACAAGGTCCGCTCCGCCCTTGCAACTATCTTCAACGAGTGCGGCAGGACCACGGCCTGGCCTGCGTCCCATGCCTCCCTTGATAGGATCGTCATAGAGGTCCGATTCTTCGCCGATGCCCTATGGGCGGGTCTGTTTCCCCCCTTTTCTGACTTCTTCAATGCGGTGCTCTCCCATTATCAGACCCGTATGATGCACCTCGGGCCGGAGTCCATTACCCTTATGGCTGTCTTTGCTTTTGTTTGTGAGGCGATGATAGGCATACCTCCTTCCGTTGCCCTGCTGTGCCACTTCTTTTCCCTGCGCGTGAGCGACCCCACTCAGTGCTCAGGGTGCATGAGCTTCTTCGTCGTGCCCGAGACGGCCGCTTCAGGGATCGACTTCGGCCTTCCTCCTCTTGAGGCCAGGTTCAGAGAGCGGTGGCTGTATGTGGACGTTGGAGTGCCCAACCCTTTGCTATCGCACCCGACCTCGCCTGCTCTTCCTCACGCGGGTTGGGACCATGAGGTGCTCACGAGCCCCCGACTCGCCTTTGTCTGGCGCCGCTTCCAGAGTTTGAGGGCACTCAATGTGACAGCGCCCAAGGTGGTGAAGGAGTTCCTCCAATATCGCATTGCTCCTCTTCAGCGCCACTCTCGCCGGATGTGGGACTTTGCGTGGCATAGAGACCGCATGCGGCTTCAGGAGGAGGACTTGGCGCCTGAAGTGCTGCAGACGGTGCTCAAGGTCTTGACTGGCGATCCTTCCCGACGCAGCCTTCGGAGTAATGGCGTCCTCTTGTATCTTTGCTCCGGCAGGGCTGATTTTGTGAGGCAGATGCCCAGCTTCGACGAGTGGGGACTGCGCCCTGCTGGCTTCATGGGGTCCCGCGAGAACCCAGCCGCCGTGGTTGCCTCCCCTGCCGCCCACACCAGTTCTTCCTCGGGCGACAGGGCAGGGAGACGAGAACTGGCGGGAGTTGAGGCGACCGGTGTCGGGGTGCCGACGCCGCGAGAAGTCTTGAAGGCGGCGTCTCCCAAGGCCCGCCCTGGAGCAGCGGAAGGTGCGGAGTTGCGACCTGTGGTTCCTGAGGCCGGGGCTCTCGAGCCCCCAGTCGTTCCTCACGAGGCGATGCCTGACGGCGCCCCCCAGGCTGACTCCTCCAGCGCTGATCGTCTTGACGCTTCTTCCGCAACGGGGGCCGACCCCTGCGCCGGGCACTTAGGTCGGTTCCGCGTAGACTTCGAGGCCCTCCGCAAGAGGAAAGAGGCCTTGGGTGGCAACGACCGCCCTTGCCGCTTGTTGAAGCGCAGGAAGTACTTTGCCATGGACGAGTAAGTCTTCTCCTTTCCTTGCTTGTTTGCTTTGCTAACCCTTCGACTGATTGTGGCCCTTTCAGGCCCTGCCCTGTGAAACTTGCCGAGTCAGCCCGGGAGCCATCCCCCCAAGCTTCGCCTTCCTCGCTGGCCCTTGCTCAGCGAGCTCGAGTGGCACTCCTGCTGCCAGACCAGTTGGTGGAGTGGCCCGTTCCGTAGGGCACCTCGAGCCTGCACGCCCGCTGTCCTTTCTTCATGAGTCCTCCTGGGGCACATCTGGCTTGCCCCGCGTTCCTCCTCTGATCATTGATGGTGAATGGCTGAAGTCCGTCTTTGGCTCCTCCTCCGTGGGCGGGCCGACACCGGGCCGGATTCCCAAAGAGGTCAGTTCGGCAATGGCTAGGGCGCCAGCCCCCAGCCCCGCATCGAGAGGAGGCCAACCACCCCAGGGCCCTCCGCATGCTCCGGTGGAAGAGGGTGATGCAGAAGACGTGCTCAGGCGCGCTCGGGAGCGACGCGCCCTTCGCAAAGAGTTCCTCCAGGGGGCGGCGGATGCGGTGAGCCGGATCAGGGCAGAGCTTGCTGACGAGAATGCGCGCCTCGAGGCCAAAGGTTTGCGCCTTGCTGAGGAGAGGCGCAAACTAAAGGTAGCCGTCGCCCTCGCGCGTCATCAACGTGATCTTGACAACGCAAAGGCTGAAGCGTCGCTGGCAGCTTCGCGGGAGGCCTGCTCCCTGGCCGTTGAGGAGGCTCGGGAGGCAGACCTACGGCGCAAGGATGTGGAGGAGCGCGCATGGGAGCTCCAAGCCTGGAGCAACTCCCTGGAGTAGCAAGTAGAACTGCGCCAGGCGGCCCTTGAGTCGATGGGGGTGGCCTCTATTGATCGGGCGGAGCTTCTGAAGAGCGAGGAGGCGCTGATGTTGGAGGCCGCCGAGCGCAACCTTGACCTTGAGCGGTTGGAGACGAGGGAGCGCCTGGTGGCTTGGGCGGAGGATGACGTTGCCGCGCGCGAAGCCCAGGCCCAGGAAGAAGTCGATCATCGCGTGGCGGAAGCTCGCTCGGCCTTCGAGCGCGAATAAGAGACGAGGTTGGGGCTGATCAAGGTCGAGGCTGAGGGCAGGACCGCAGCCCTCAGGGCCAAACTGACCGAAATGACGCGGCGTGCGGACTCCTCCGCAACCGCCCTCGGCGCGGCGCAGGCGGAGCTGTCCTCTTCCCGGGCCGAGCAGCTTCTTCTCCAACAGAGGGTTGATGACGCTGAGGCCGTCGCGCAGCGGAGTGAGGACGAGCTTCGCCAGCGGCAGGTTCTGGAGCATGTGCATGCCCCCATGCTTCAAACGCTCCGAGAGAGGGCCAACACAGCTTTGGGCTATATCTGCAAGGCCGCCGCTTGGGAGCCGCACGAGGTCAACTACGCCGGCAACCTCCAATTTTTTACCGATGTGGTGATGTTTCTGGAGAACCGGTCCGAGAGGTCCCGTTGTCTTGTCGAAGAGAATAGACGAGCCTTGCTCGGGCGTGCCTTCTCCTGCGTCTTCAGCTATCTGCAGGACAGGGACCCCCACTTTGACTTCGATGCTGCCATCGCACCCGTGCCCATTGCCGTCCGGGGTGACCTGGCGCGGTGGGTGGAGGACAACGTGGACACCCTCGTCAGGGCCTTTAGATCTGATGACGACGGCGTGGTCGTGGGCGCCAATGAAGGCGACGTTGTGGACGAGCCTGTCGCTGATGGAGATGCTGGCGGCGGTGGTGACAATGTCAATGATGCCAGTGATGCCTCTGAGGATGCTCAAGAAGACACGGTGAGTGATATGTCCGACTGACCGCATGTCGCTGCTGTTTAACTTGCATGAAGAAAGTTTGGGCTTGGCCCTGAAGGATGTAAGAGCATTTTGGGAGGGGAAGCCCCTCATGTAAAGGTTTGCAATTAGTACTCTGTTAAGCATAATGTTGCGTGTGAACTTAGCAGCTGGCCCGGCGATGGGTTAGCTGACTTGTGTACCTTCCGACCCCGACGAGTCCCGAGCGGGCCTGCGGGGGCCGCTGCACCTCGGGCGTCTTCTAATTAACTTGTGGATCCCGCGATGAAAACCTCCGGAAAGGGTGCAGTAACAGCGGTCCTGGTTGTGAACGGGCCTGGCCCGGCCCGGCTCGCGAGGGGGGGGGCAGCCGATGTTAACCTTGGACGCAAAGCCAAAACCAGAACGCGAGAGATTGCTCGAATGAGACTAAACACCCCTTCCCCCAAACACACGCAAGCATCGAGCTCAAATCCAACTTAAATCCAAATCGAAGAACTTGTCAACAAGGAAAGGCAAAAAGCAAAAGGCCGCATCCGGCACCTAGTCTAGTCTTCGATGTCTTCTCACTAGCGTGGAGCTAAGTGCTGCCACTGGGCGTGGGCGGGAGCCCCCGATGCCCGAGGGCGGCTCTCCGGAGACTCCGGGGCATGTACAGCCCCACTCATTATTACGTGAGAGTGTCACGGGGCGGCGAGCTTCACAGGCACTGGGCCTTCTTCACAGGTACCGGCCTTGCTTCATATCGCCAGACGAGGGCCCCGCCTTGCGCCACACTCTGCCGCCATCGATGGTGACTGGAAACCAGGACGACGCCAATGAGGCAGAGCGGTCTCCAGCGGTTCCCCCGACGACCACGGGTTCCCTGCCGGGGGCAGGCCTTGGGGCAGGCCTTGGGGCACCTCCCCGACAGGGGGCCTACCTCCTGAGAACGCCTTGCTCCGACCGCCGTGGTGACGAACCCGAATCTCGGCCCCTCTCCTGCAGCCCCTGCACCCTCCTCCTAAGGGGTATGAGGCTGCAGAATTGGGGCAGCCACCCACTGCGGAGACCTATATCTCCTGCGACCCATGGTTAGCATAAGCTTGCTCCTGAGGGATGAGTGGTACCCGATAGTTGCCGCCGACGGTGCGGTCGTCGAGGTTCTCCTGGGGTTCCTGAAAGAGCTTAGCTCCTGGCTTCTCCTCGCCCCAGCCTGGCCCGAAGAATGAGCCATGATCTTCTTCCAGTGCGCACCCCCGATCCACCATGCGGGGCACATAAGCTTCTGGGGTCACTGCCTCATGGGCCTCGCCGTAGCATCCCGCATGCCATGTAGCCTAGCTTGGAGCGCCGTCTTGGGGGTGATGGCGCGGCGGTCCACCGAGGCCGAAGGCCGCGGCGTGCCCCCCCCCCCCCCCGCTGGCCTGAGAGGGGGCTGGCGTGACTTGTCGCCCGGTGCTGGCGGAGGTGTTGGCGCTGGACGGGCCCTGGAGTCCGCTAGAAGTTGCGCGTGTGCGCACGATGCCACCATGCGGTCCGCCTTGGGTCTGGGGTGGGAGCTGGACGCAGAAAGGAGGTGTTCCTGAGGCGGCGGCGTCCAGGAGCTCGGCTACTCGCTCCAACAACACGTCGCGGCCGCCCTCCAACAGTGGGCACCGTAGCAGCTCTCGGGCCACCGTGAGCGCGGCCCTGGAGTTTGCTTGCTCCCGTCGGGTGTACGACGCTGTGGCCACAGCGTGGTCTGAGGCCCTTGCTGCGGCCCGCACCTGCCGCGGTGTGAGGGCAGGCGGCGTCTGGCCGCGTCGCCCGCGCCCCGCAGCGCCCTGCAGAGCGCGGGCTGCCTGAGGCGCAAGGTTGAGGTCGCCTTGGGCTGGTGACACGGCGTGGGCGGGCCACGCTGCCCAGTGGTCGGCGTTGGCAGCCGGGTCGCCCGACATCTGAATAGCGAGGCGACGGAACGTGATGCGGAGGAAGAAGGATTCCAACGCACCCCTACCTAGCGCACCAAATGTCGGATTTCGGGTTCCGGCAGACCCTTGAGGTTTGAACACTGGGGTGCGCACGGAGATCTCTCCCCTACCGATCTACGTCCAATCTCCTCACGTGATTTGGGCTGGAAACAACAAACAACACAAGGGAGACAAGATTTATAGTGGTTCGGGCCACCGTTGTGCTGTAATACCCTACTCCAGTGTGTGGTGTGGTGGATTTCCTCAGGGGCTGCTGAACAACAGTACAAGGGAAGAACAGCCTCGCGAAAGGTGTTCTTGAGCTGGTGCGATGAACTGCTAGGGTGAGTTCAATCGCCTCTCTCTCTCTCTACTGGAGTTCTACCAGATCTCTAGCCGCCTGGGTGTGTTGATCCCTCCGGGTGTCCCTCTACTCTGTGGTGGCTAGCTCTATTTATAGAGGCCCTGGGCCTCTTCCCAAATAATGAGCGGGAAGGGCGCCAACAATTGGCCATTTTGAAGGGGAACATCTAGTACAAGTTATCCTAACCAAAGGTGGTCTTCGGCTGCCAAAAGTACTGTTGATGACGCCGTCTTGGGCTCCACGGTGACCTCTGTCCTGCCGCTCTGCTGGTCTTGGTCTCGTTGCACCGGAATGGCAACCTTTGCCTGATGCCTTGGCCTGTGCTTGCCCCTTTGCACCAAAGGGGAAACAAGGACACTGCGCAGGCCAGCGCCCGCCTAGCGCCCGCCTGGTCTCGGTCGTCATGGCTTGCATCACAGGTTCCTCGCGAGGTACCCCTGCCTTGATCTCTCCGCCTCCTCGCGAGCCTGCCTGATGAGGCTGCCTCTGCGGAAGCTTCCGGTTGTCCGCCCCGCGAGGCTTGGCCCCTCGCGAGGGTCTTGAGCTTTTGCTGATGAAGGTGGGCCGCACTGGGCCCCCACTTGAGCCACGTCGCAGGCCGCAGGCAGGCAAGTCTGGGGACCCCCGTTCCCAAAACACCGACAATCGTGTCCCCTTATTGCGGGTTTCTCATCAATACGGGTGTAGGTAACCCTACCATGTCATTTACACAGCCATTGGGAATAGGCGAGATTTAGGGCGAGTGTGGGGGGCCGTTTGACATTCGCGGCCTTTATAAGGGGATAAGGATTCGTCCTTATTCACCCATGCCTTCTCCTTCCTCTACCCATCCATTCTTGAGCTCCAGCGCCCATGCTCTAGCTTTCCCCGCCCGAGAAAGCACTCCAACCATGTCCAGATCCGGAGGTGGGGGCAAGTGGATGCCTCCTCTGTTAAGAAGAGAGATATCAAGGAGCTCCGAGAGGCCGTATATCTGGCCAAGGAGGTCGTTCACCGACTCCCGGCCAAGGGACAGATCGTCCCTACCCCCGAGCCTCTTGAGAGGGTGGTGTTCCTCGCGCATTTTGTCTGTTGCTACCTCTTGAGCACTGCGTTGGTTTTCCCTTGAAGATGAAAGGGTGATGCAGCAAAGTAGCATAAGTATTTCCCTTAATTTTTGAGAAACCAAGGTATCAATCCAGTAGGAGGCCACGCACGAGTCCCTCGCACCTACACAAACAAATAAAATCCTCGCAACCAACGCAATAAAGGGGTTGTCAATCCCTTCACGGTCACTTACGAAAGTGAGATCTGATAGATATGATAAGATAATATCTTTGGTATTTTTATGATAAAGATGCAAAGTAAAGAAAGCAAAATAAACGGAAAAGGAAATAGCTTGTTGACGGAAGATTAATATGATGGAAAATAGACCCGGGGGCCATAGGTTTCACTAGTGGCTTCTCCCGAGAGCATAAGTAATACGGTGGGTAAACAAATTACTGTTGAGCAATTGATAGAATTTAGCATAGTTATGAGAATATCTAGGTATGATCATGTATATAGGCATCACGTCCGAGACAAGTAGACCGACTCCTGCCTGCATCTACTACTATTACTCCACACATCGACCGCTATCCAGCATCCATCTAGAGTATTAAGTTCAAAAGAACAGAGTAACGCTTTAAGCAAGATGGCATGATGTAGAGGGATAAACTCATGCAATATGAAATAAACCCCATCTTGTTATCCTCAATGGCAACAATACAATACGTGCCTTGCTGCCCCTACTATCACTGGGAAAGGACACCTCAAGATTGAACCCGAAGCTAAGCACTTCTCCCATTGCAAGAAAGATTAATCTAGTAGGCCAAACCAAACTGATAATTCGAAGAGACTTGCAAAGATAACCAATCATACATAAAAGAATTCAGAGAAGATTCAAATATTGTTCATAGATAAACTTGATTATAAACCCACAATTCTTCGGTCTCAACAAACACACCGCAAAAGAAGATTACATCGAATAGATCTCCACAAGAGAGGGGGAGAACTTTGTATTGAGATCCAAAAAGAGAGAAGAAGCCATCTAGCTAATAACTATGGACCCGAAGGTCCGAAGTAAACTAATCACACTTCATCGGAGAGGCTATGGTGTTGATGTAGAAGACCTTCGTGATCGATGCCCCCTCCGGCGGAGCTCCGGAAAAGGCCCCAAGATGGGATCTCACGGGTACAGAAAGTTACGGCGGTGGAATTAGGGTTTTGGCTCCGTATCTGGTAGTTTGGGGGTACGTAGGTATATATAGGAGGAAGAAGTATGTCGGTGGAGCAACGTGGGCCCCATGAGGGTGGAGGGCGTGCCTGGGGGGGGGGGGGGGGGGTAGGCGCGCTCCCTACCTCGTGCCCTGCTGGTTGCTTTCTTGATGTAGGGTCCAAGTCCTCTGGATCATGTTCGTTCCGAAAATCACGTTCCTGAAGGTTTCATTCCGTTTGAACTCCGTTTGATATTCTTTTTCTGCGAAACTCTGAAATAGGCAAAAAATAGCAATTCTGGGTTGGGCCTCTGCTTAATAGGTTAGTCCCAAAAATAATATACAAGTGTATAATAAAGCCCAATAATGTCCAAAATAGGATATAATATAGCATGGAACCATAAAAAATTATAGATACGTTGGAGACGTATCAAGCACCCCCAAGCTTAATTCCTGCTCGTCCTCGAGTAGGTAAATGATAAAAACAGAATTTTTGATGTGGAATGCAACTTGGCATAATTTCAATGTAATTCTATTAATTGCGGTATGAATATTCAGATCCGAAAGATTCAAGACGAAAGTTCAATATTGACATAGAAATAATAATACTTCAAGCATACTAACTAAGCAATTATGTCTCTTCAAAATAACATGGCCAAAGAAAGTTATCCCTTCAAAATCATATAGTCTGGCTATGCTCCATCTTCACCACACAAATTATTTAAATCATGCACAACCCCGATGACAAGCCAAGCAATTGTTTCATACTTTTGGTGTTCTCAAACTTTTTCAATCTTCACGTAATACATGAGCGTGAGCCATGGACATAGCACTATATGTGGAATAGAATGGTGGTTGTGGAGAAGACAAAAAGGGAGAAGATAGTCTCACATCAACTAGGCGTATCAACGGACTATGGAGATGCCCATTAATAGATATCAATGTGAGTGAGTAGGGATTGCCATGCAACAGATGCACTAGAGCTATAAGTATATGAAAGCTCAACAAAAAGAACTAAGTGGGTGTGCATCGAACTCGCTTGGTCACGTAGACCTAGGGCATTTTGAGGAAGCCCATCATTGGAATATACAAGCAAAGTTCTACAATGAAAATTTCCCACTAGTATATGAAAGTTATAACATAGGAGACTCTCTATCATGAAGATCATGGTGCTACTTTGAAGCACAAGTGTGGAAAAAGGATAGTAGTATTGTAACTTTTTATATTTTTTTGGGCCTTTCTCTTTTTTTGGGACAATACTCTATGAATGATGATCATCACACTTATATTTATTTACAACTCAATGATTACAACTCGATACTAGAACAAAGTATGACTATATGAATGCCTCCGGCGGTATAGCGGGGTCGCAATGATGCATGAGTGACTTGTACGAAAAAATTAACGGTGGCTTTGCCACAACTAAAATGTCAACTTCATGATCATGCAAAGCAATATGACAATGATGGAGCGTGTCATAGTGAACGAAACGGTGGAAAGTTGCATGGCAATATATCTCGAAATGGCTATGGAAATGCCATGATAGGTAGGTATGTTGGCTGTTTTGAGGAAGGTATATGGTGGGTGTATGATACCGGTGAAAGGTGCGCGATATTAGAGAGGCTAGCAATGGTGGAAGGGTGAGAGTGCGTACAATCCATGGACTCAACATTAGTCATAAAGAAATCACATACTTATTGCAAAAATCTATTAGTTATCAAAGAAAAGTACTACGCGCATGCTCCTAGGGGGGTAGATTGGTAGGAAAAGACCATCGATCATCCCCGACCGCCACTCATAAGGAAGACAATCAATAAATAATTCATGCTCCAACTTCTTTACATAATGGTTCACCATACGTGCATGCTACAGGAATCACAAACTTCAACACAAGCATTTATCAAATTCACAACTACTCAACTAGCACGACTCTAATATCACCATCTCCATATCTCAAAACAATTATCAAGTATCAAACTTCTCATAGTATTCAACACACTCATAAGAAAAAAAATATTAATCTTGAATGCCTAACATAATTAAAGCAAATTACCACGCTGTTTTGTAGGACTCTCAAAATAATCTAAGTGAAGCATGAGAGAACAATAGTTTCTATAAAACAAATCCACCACCGTGCCCTAAAAGATATAAGTGAAGCACTAGAGCAAAAACTATATAACTCAAAAGATATAAGTGAAGCACATAGAGTATTCTAACAATTTCTGAATCATGTGTGTCTCTCTCAAAAGGTGTGTACAGCAAGGATGATTCTGGAAAACTAACAAATAAAGACTCAAATAATACAAGACACTCCAAGCAAAACACATATCATGTGGTAAATAAAAATATAGGTCCAAGTAAAGTTACCGATGAAAGTAGACGAAAGAGGGGATGCCTTCCGGGGCATCTCCAAGATTTGGCTTTTAGGTGTCCTTAGATTATCTTGGGGTGCCATGGGCATCCCCAAGATTAGGCTCTTGCCACTCCTTTTTCCATAATCCATCAAATCTTTTAACCAAAACTTGAAAACTTCACAACACAAAACTTAAAGTAGAAAATCTCGTGAGCTCCGTTAGCGAAAGAAAACAAAACGCCATTTCAAGGTACTGTGATGAACTCATTATTTATTTATATTGGTGTTAAACCTACAGTATTCCAACTTCTCTATGGTTTATAAACTATTTTACTAGCCATAGATTCATCAAAATAAACAAACAACACACGAAAAACAGAATCTGTCAAAAACAGAACAGTCTGTAGTAATCTGTAGCTAACGCAAGTTCTGGAACCCCAAAAATTCCAAAATTAATTGCTGGACGTGAGGAATTTATCCATTAATCATTTGCAAAAATAATTAACCAAATAGCACTTTCCAAATAAAAATGGCAGCAATTCTCGTGAGCGTTAAAGTTTCTGTTTTTTACAGCAAGATTAAAAAGACATTCCCCAAGTCTTCCCAATGGTTCTACTTGGCACAAACACTAATTAAACACAAAAAACACAAACAAAACAGAGTGTAGATAAATTATTTATTACTAAACAGGAGAAAAAAATCAAGGAATGAAAATAAATTTGGGTTGCCTCCCAACAAGCGCTATCGTTTAACGCCCCTAGCTAGGCATAAAAGCAAGGATAGATCTAGGTAGCTTTAGTTGGTAATTCTTTAATGAGACATCTATCACCCTTAAGAGTTTCTTTCCTTTTATCAATTATCAAACTTCTAGGCACAAAATCAAAACAATCATTAGTAGAAAACGGTTCCTTAATGATAGCAAAAAGATTGGGATGAATACTTATAGATTTGAGATCCGCAGTTTCCTTGCTAGAGGATTCACCCTTATTTTTAGGAACATACATAAGCTTGGTAATTTTAGTTGGAGGACTTGGAGTATTATTTACGGAAGAAAAAGCAGTTCCCAAGTTGGTAATGCTACCCTCATGTTTATCGATTCTAGTGGAATCCTCATTTATTCTTTCATTAACTATGGGTTCCTTCTCCTTAATATTTTTCAAAGTGACTCCTACTTTAGATCCATATTAAGTAATTTGGTTGTGGATATTTTTATCCAAATTTTCGATTAACTCTACGGTAGCAATCTTATTTTCAACAATTTCAAGTTTTTGCATTACATGCTCCAAAGTTAACATAGTTCCATTAACCAAAAGAGGGGGTTTGCCAAACAAATCTATCATAGCATTATAGGAATCAAAAGTGTGGCTAACCAAGAAATTCCCTCCGGTAATGGTATCAAGGACATATCTGTGCCAAGGAGTAGTGCCTACATAAAAATCGCGGAGAAGAACGGAAGTAGATCGCTTTCTGGTAGATCTATTTTGAGCATTGCAAATTCTATACCAAGCGTCTTTTAGATTTTCTCCTTCCCTTTGCTTAAAATTAAGAACTTCATTTTCGGGAGACAATGGAGAAGATAGGGGACTAGCCATAACGACAAGCAAGCAATCCAACACACAAGAAAACAAGAGACGGGCAAAAGGAGGCAAATAGAGAAAGAGAAGGAGGATGGAGAGAGAGGGTGAATAAAACGGCAAGGGTGAAGTGGGGGAGCGGAAAACGAGAGGCAAATGGAAAATAATGTAATGCGGGAGATAAGGGTTTGTGATGGGTACTTGGTATGTTTACTTTTGCGTAGACTCCCCGGCAACGGCGCCAGAAATCCTTCTTTCTACCTCTTGAGCACTGCGTTGGTTTTCCCTTGAAGAGGAAAGGGTGATGCAGCAAAGAAGCGTAAGTATTTCCCTTAGTTTTTGAGAACCAAGGTATCAATCCAGTAGGAGGCCACGCGCGAGTCCCTCGCACCTACACAAACAAATAAAATCCTCGCAACCAACGCAATAAAGGGGTTGTCAATCCCTTCACGGTCACTTACGAAAGTGAGATCTGATAGATATGATAAGATAATATTTTTGGAATTTTTATGATAAAGATGCAAAGTAAAGAAAGCAAAATAAACGGAAAAGGAAATAGCTTGTTGACGGAAGATTAATATGATGGAAAATAGACTCGGGGGGCATAGATTTCACTAGTGGCTTCTCCCGAGAGCATAAGTAATACGGTGGGTAAACAAATTACTGTTGAGCAATTGATAGAATTTAGCATAGTTATGAGAATATCTAGGTATGATCATGTATATAGGCATCACGTCCGAGACAAGTAGACCGACTCCTGCCTGCATCTACTACTATTACTCCACACATCGACCGCTATCCAGCATGCATCTAGAGTATTAAGTTCAAAAGAACAGAGTAACGCTTTAAGCAAGATGACATGATGTAGAGGGATAAACTCATGCAATATGAAATAAACCCCATCTTGTTATCCTCGATGGCAACAACACAATACGTGCCTTGCTGCCCCTACTGTCAGTGGGAAAGGACACCGCAAGATTGAACCCAAAGCTAAGCACTTCTCCCATTGCAAGAAATAGCAAGCTAGTAGGCCAAACCAAACTGATAATTCGAAGAGACTTGCAAAGATAACCAATCATACATAAAAGAATTCAGAGAAGATTCAAATATTGTTCATAGCTAAACTTGATAATAAACCCACAATTCATCGGTCTCAACAAACACACCGCAAAAGAAGATTACATCGAATAGATCTCCACAAGAGAGGGGGAGAACTTTGTATTGAGATCCAAAAAGAGAGAAGAAGCCATCTAGCTAATAACTATGGACCCGAAGGTCTGAAGTAAACTACTCACACTTCATCGGAGAGGCTATGATGTTGATGTAGAAGCCCTCCGTGATCGATGCCCCCTCCAGCGGAGCTTCGGAAAAGGCCCCAAGATGGGATCTCACGGGTACAGAAAGTTACGGTAGTGGAATTAGGGTTTTGGCTCCGTATCTGGTAGTTTGGGGGTACGTAGGTATATATAGGAGGAAGAAGTATGTCAGTGGAGCAACGTGGGCCCCACGAGGGTGGAGGGCGCGCCTGGGGGGTAGGCGCGCCCCCTACCTTGTGCCCTCCTGGTCGCTTTCTTGACGTAGGGTCCAAGTCCTCTGGATCATGTTCGTTCCAAACGTGTTACCGAAGGTTTCATTCCGTTTGGACTCTGTTTGATATTCTTTTTCTGCGGAACTCTGAAATAGGCAAAAAACAACAATTCTGGGCTGGGCCTCTGGTTAATAGGTTAGTCCCAAATGTAATATAAAAGTGTATAATAAAGCCCAATAATGTCCAAAACAGGATATAATATAGCATGGAACAATCAAAAATTATAGATGCGTTGGAAACGTATCATCCGCGGGCTGGTATTCCCTCTCCACCCATTTGTCTGTGGACTGATGTTTTTCTACGGGCTGGACTTCCATGATCTAGCCCCCAACTTCATCCTCAACATCTTAGCATTTATAGTCATGTGCGAGGCCTTTCTCCGCATCCCGCCTCACTTCGGCCTATGGTTGAAGACCTTGAACGTGAAGCCGAAGGTGGTGAGCGGCCAACAAGCAGAGTGCGGAGGTGCCATGGTGGGAAAGATGCCCAATATCACCTGGCTTGAAGGCTCCTTTGTGGATACGGTGAAGGGATGGCAATCGGGGTGGTTCTACATCACCGAGCCGTGCGACACCAACTGGGTGGTGGCCCCCGAATGCCGATCCGGAGTTCCGATTCGGCTCACCTCCTGGCAAGAGAAGGGCCTGACCTGGGGATCTTCGAACAAGCTGACTGGGCTCCAGACGTGCATCCAGGACATGATAACCAAGAAGATCAAGCTTGTCAATGTGATCCAGGTTATGCTCATCCGCGGGATCCTTCCATGCCAATGCCGAACCTCTATTTGTGGGATTTCGATCCGACCAAGCATCAGACGCTGCTAGAGCTCTTTGGCACGGTGCACGAAGACATCCGGAAAGTGCTCTTCAAGGCCGGCGAGACACCGCCGCCTACGACCAAGGATCGTGGGCTTAGCTTAAAGCGTCAGGATAATTCGGTAAGCTCTTTCATGATTTCAAGGCATAGCTTTTACTGGCATATTTTGAGGAAGGAGTCTAAGCCTTCCTATGAATTTATTTTAGGCCTGGACCGACATAGCGAGGCGGATTAATTGTCCAGCTCCGCTACCCGAAGATGAGGAAACTCCACTCCTGAAGAAGATGCTGTTTCCGGCGCCTTATGATGTGCCGGAGAAGAAGTCCAAGAAGACGACTAAAGGGACCAGGAGTGGCCTTCGCCGAAAGGGTGCTTCGGACCTATCGTCCGAAGACGAGACTGACTCTTTGGCCACTGAAGACGACGATGAGGAGGAGGAAGAAGGCGGCTCCCCCCTGAGGGGGGGGGAAGAAAAGGGGGGCCTCCACGAATCTGGAGGTGAAGGCGCCCAAGAGTGGGAAGGGCTCCCTTGCGGATAACTCCACATGGGACGTTGATAGCAGTCCGGAGCAAATGCCCCGGACCAAGCCTCAAGCTGCCTCGTAAGTACCAAAAACCCTATGCACCTTCCAATACCTGGCCTTTTCAGTTTATGATATTAATATGTTTAAATTATGCCATTACAGTCCGGCCCGCGACGGCTCCCCGCGATCCTCGACAGAGGGTTCGCTAGACTCAAAGGAGATGGCTAGCATGTCTCCGCCGCCCGCTCACTCTGTCTCGCCCAAGGGTGATGACGAGGTGGTGTCCCAAAGGACCTTCCCAGACCGGGGGAGATTCCGAAAATCGTCAGGGTGGCGCCCCAGGATGACTCCTCGGCTGCCGGACACATGGGGGAAAAAGCCCATTGGGGACTGGTGATAGGGGCCAAGTTCCATTCGGCCCTTAGCCGGACACCATTCCGGAGACCTTCATGGCTCTGGAGTCCAGCGAACGGCCTTCCCCAATAGGAGGAGGTGTGCCTGTTCCATCGGTGACCTCTGTCCACCCAGAGGCATCGGATAATCTGTTGGAAACGCTGCGAGGCGCCTCCATTGTGGATGAACACCATGTCCTTATGGGTATAGTGATCGAAAAGGTTCAGTCCACCAAAAGCGGACTGACCAAGGCCTGCGCTAGCCTTTTAACAGGCTTTGAGGGTAATAATTGTAGAAATAATATCATAGTGTGGACAGTAGCCCCTGATGCTCTGTTCGGTGTTCGGAAAGAAAAAGCCGAACAGAGGATCAAAACAATTTTTGCAGGAGTCTAACATAAGATGTCTATGTGAATAAGCAGGCGTCGCTGCTGGTTGCTGCCACTCATACTGCAGAGGTCTTCGGCCTAAAGCAGAGCCTGGAGCAAGCCAACGAAGTGCTCAGCCTCATAAAGAAGCAGCTGGAGGACAGCCAAGGTATGGAGTAACCTGCGCGTATATTTTAGGAAGGATGAATGTTTCGTGCTGACTAAAGTGTCATGAACTTTGTTAGGGGCCACAACCGAGGTGGAGGCCCTCAAGAAGGCGATAGCCGAGGCCGAGGACAAAGCGGCCAAGGAACACGTCACGCGCGAGAAGCACGAGGTCCGGGTCGGCGAGGTCTAGCAAGAGCTCCATGACACCGTCAAGAAGTACGAGTCCTTGGAGCGTGATTCTAAGACGCAAGCGTCCGAACTTGCGAATGCCCGCCGGAGTGCACAAGAGGCTCGAGCCGAGGCCTAGAGCGCCCTTCAGGAGATCCAAGCAGCCAAGAAGATCGCGGCGGGTAAGGATTTCATTATGCAAAGCAAATCTGTGAAGGAAGTGTTCCTTTTACTTACCCGAATTTGGAGCTCTCCAGGGGCGTTTACAGATTTGCCGCGCAGCGTATCAGACGCTGTCGAGTTCTATCAAGCCGAAGAAGGGATTTCTACGGAGAAGCTATTCTGGTCTCAATATCTTGGACCCGAACATTCGGTGTCCTTCAGTGACCAACTGAAATAGTTGGTCGAGCTGCACAAGGCGGCCGAGCTAGCCATGAAGGAGCTGATAGTCCGACTATGGCCTGCCGCGCCGATACCCAGCAGCTACTTCGGACTTGTGAAGCAGCTTGTTGATGCCTGCCCACGGCTTGAGGTTATAAAGCGGTCGGTCTGTATCAAAGGTGCACGGATGGCCTTTGCCCGCGTCAAGACACACTGGGTGAAGATGGATGCCAAGAGGATAATGATCGAGGGGCCGCCTGAGGGCAAGGAGCGCCGCCAACCCGAGTTATATTTTGATGGTGTCCTGGAGGGATCCCGCCTTGTGGCGGAGCAATGTACGAAGGATGTTATATTCCCATGAAAACATTCATATTATCCTGTCCTGTAATATGGAACAATGATTTTATGTAATATAATTCTTGTGATTTTAAAATTTTACCTCCTGTGTGGCCGTTTATGAAATCTGAGGGTTGGCCAGTCGTCGGCTTCTGCCCCCACATAGATGGTACAGGGATGTTCGGGATAAATCTAAACACTCTTTACTTCATATTCTGGTCCTTAAAGGAGGTGTTTAGTGCAACGAACAAGGCAATCAGACTATACGGCCTTTACCGCCCTCACTTAGCCATAGGAGTTTGACAATGAAAATTTTGGCGAAGCCCCTGGTATTCAAAAGGCCGAACTTGGGGCGCTACATGAACCTGATCGGATAAGAAACCGATTCCTCGCATAAAGCGGAAAAAACCTCTAAGGATTTGAAACCTCTCGAACAGCTGACCAGCTCGCGCTGCATCATGACAGTCAGTTTTCGGCTTTCTCTACTGAGGCGCTCGTCCGGAAGAACCGGGACACAATCACAGTAGTTCTCCCTTTACTACCCTAGCAGATATAGCGGAACGTAAGGTAGTAAGCACAGGAGCCGAGCAACCCAACTATTGACCAAATACATGATTCGGAGCCGATGCATACAATGCTATAAGTTCGGGGTGCCGAACTGCACTGAAAAAGGTCTTCGTACTTTTTTGCCGTACCGCGGGGCGTGAAAGCCCCTGGTGAAGTAAAATGTATCAGAGTGTACGTGTGCAATGAGTAATAGATACAAAGGTAAGGAAAAGAGGGAGAATTAAGTAATAAGCTAACGCTACCATTTTTTTACCATTTGTAATGTGATTAATACGTCGAGGCGTACTTGTACAAGTAATGCGATAAGCAAGTAAGGCTATTTAACATGCCATGACCAAGAGCGAGCTGCGTGCGGGTATGTAAAATAGGTATAACAATCGTTAGCAGAGACCACCTGGGGATTCCCTTGTACGCCAAAGCTCCTTGCCTCCTTAGTGCGTCTGACAAACAGGTTGTCAAGAGAAACCTCAAAAAGAGAAAAATCCGAAAGGAAAAGGAAAAGTGTGCAAATCCTAGGGTCGGTCGAGCCGCACTGTGGATCGTGATCTAGCTATGCCTCCGTCGATACCCATGGGATTTTGAGTGCATAGTTATCTACGCGCGGTACGAATGCCACGGTTTGATCGGGATTGGGACGGAGGCCAAATTTCTAGTTAAGCTCTTGACAAGCCAAGTTGTCTTGCTGCAGAATAGTATGGACTCTTTTAATGGTGTCTGGGGGCTTGGCCGCTGAACTAAGGTTCTACTAGAAAAGGCCACACTGTATTTATGCTGCTAAGGCCGTTGTGTGCTCCTCGGTATGGAGGGAGCATTCCGTATTTCCATTGATTGTTATGATGCCGCGTGGATCGGGCATCTTGAGCTTGAGATAAGCATAGTGAGGTACCGCATTGAATCGAGCGAATGCGGTTCGTCCGAGCAGTGCGTGATAGCCGCTGCAAAAGGGGACGATATCGAAGATTAACTCCTCGCTTCGGAAGTTATCCGGCGATCCGAAGACGACCTCTAGTGTGATTGAGCCCATACAGTGGGCCTCTATGCTTGGTATGACTCCTTTAAAGGTAGTCCTTGTGGGTTTAATCCATGATGGGTTAATGCCCATTTTGCATACTATGTCCTGATAGAGCAGATTGAGGCTGCTGCCACCGTCAATGAGGACTCGCGTTAGGTGGAATCCATCGATGATTGGGTCTAGGACTAGTGCGGCTAATCCGCCGTGCTGGATACTGGTCGGATGATCTCGACGGTCTAGGACCCGAGTTCGTCTTTTTTATGAACAGGATTTCGGACATCCCTTTTGAAGGAAGTTTGTATGGGGTATTGTGTTTTGTTCCCGAACACATCCCACTAACTTTAAGATCTTTTGAACATGATCTTCAACATCATGCTGGTGTCAAACCAGTCCGGCAATATTGCTCCACGGCTGCCGACCTGCGCTAGACACGTCGTCACTTTGTTGAGCCGAGCTCAACTTCTTCGGATCATCATCTCGGCAAGCCGAACAAGAGTCCGGCATCGTGAAGGATAAATCATCACCAACATCGCCGCCCCATGGATTACACGGAGCGGGCATACCGGCATCGCCGCACGGTTGCTTCATCAAGCCGGCATCGACCACGTCATGACCTGCATCGGCAGGGCCGCACTATTGCTTCTTCAAGCTGGTATCCATCACGCCGACCTACTTCGACTCATCGGCTGACATCGAGGCTTCGACATCTTGGCTGAACCAGGGGCTTCGCCATCTCTTCATCAACCTACTCCGGACACTTCGGCGTCACTAGCCGACCAGCTCCGTCACGTTAGCTGGGCCGAGGGCTTTGCCTTGGCGAGCCAACCTTTGCCAGCATTGCCATGCCGTCGTTTTATCGCCCATCAGGCAATGGGTGTGCGAATCGAGTCCCAATTTTGGGAATCACCTTCCTTCATATTGCTACAACAAATAAACCAGGTGCTATTAATCCCAGTATTTTTTGCTTGTTTGGGTTCATTTTTCCCAAAGAATTATTACTCTGGTTTGTCCATCATATGTACACAGGTCTATCAAATGGTGGCCGCATTGACGACAGTCGCATGGTGGTTCGGTTAGTTTTCGCACATAGTCCGGCGAACGCCGCACCCGGAGCTCGGACCGACCTGCGAATTCAAGCTTTGCCACGCCTTTACCGCATCACGCCGACGCCCTGCATCGACATTGACTTCGGCGCCAGGCCATATTTCTTTTATTACTCACTTTGCATAAATTATTTATTATGCAACGATTTTTTTAATTATCATTATTACTATTATCTCCGGTTTGCACTATTTTTTGTGCACGGGAAAATGATCCGGGGACTTCGGCATCACTCTACCGGTCTGCATTGACCGTGCTATGTCACCACTTCGCCGAGCTCTCCGCTCCGCCACCTCGGGACCGGCTTGGGGGATGGACCGCGTCATCAATACCGAACACATTAACCAACTAAGTCGCTTTCATGCTCAAAGCTTTAATTTCTAACTTGTGTTCGATTCGACCAAGCATTATACTTTTTGGAAAAAAGTTGCTTGTAAAAAATTTCCTTGTCCAAACTTTCTTTGTGACGCATAAATTCAAATGCCCAATTCATTTGGGGGCTTTCTTCATGAAGCTTTTCCTCTTGCATATGATTATACTTGTATGGCTTCGTTCCTTGTTCATGTATTACGCCACAATATGCACCATATTGACTTAAGCGATTTGCAAGCTGGGTTGCCTCGCTCCTGTGTTTACCCCTACGTTCCCGATTGTTCGGCTAGGGAGTAAAGGGAGCACCTCTGCGATTGTCACGATTGGGTCACCCGAGCCGGACCTCAGACTGGGTGAAGCCGAAAGCTAGCGCTCTTATAGTTTTCAATGATGGTCGGCACACAACGGAACTCATGAGTACAAAAAATCTATTGCACAAGTCTCATAACAACAATGAGCACCGAAGAAAGGTATCAGTGGGGGTACTATTTTCTTTGAAGATGCTTCTTACACTTCGCAGTAATATAGCATAAGTTCCCTGAGCGCGCTTTGTCTGTTATAGCCTTATGGCCTGATTGCCTGGTTATTGGAAACACCGTCGATATTCTCGCCAGATGGAGTACATAACACTTTTCGGTCCTTGACCGAAGAGGGAGAAGCCGACGGTCGGTTAAGACGCGTTTAAAGTTCGGTTGAACATAGATATGATCTAATTACTTCGGTACATGCAATCATTCTTTTACCCAAGTCACTTGGGGGCTCTTAAATTTATATGAGCCATTTTATGGTAAGTGTTCTTCTTCTTAGTCATTGCAAAGTTTTATTATTATTATTATCTATCACTCCTTTTTTCGACACGAGCGTGTGGTCACTAGCCGGGGAGCCTAATTTCTCTCTCAAAGCCGCTAGAGTTTAGTTTGCTAAACTGGCCTAATGAGAAGTACTCCGCCCTCGGGATAGGAGGTTGAAGCCGTAGGCTGACCCGCTTGAAGTCTTGAGATAGGATGTATCATGTTAAAGCACGACAGAAGCACTTCTTTTCCTAAGGCCAATTTTCGGATTGGCACCGAACACTTGATCTTGTTCGGACGTCAAGTTTTTACTGACGTTTTTTGATTTTCCAAGCTTATGGCACTTTTAAACTATTTGTGTGTTTTCAGCACAAGTCTCGCAGTGCAACGTCGGACACCTTTAGAGATTCGGCAAAAACATTCTCGGATATTGCTATATATGCATCGGTTTCGAATTGTGTCTTCGGTCAATAGTTGGGTTGCCCGGCCCCTGCGCTTGCCTCCTACGTTCCGCTTTGTTCGGCTAGGTGTGCAAAGGGAGAACCACTGCGATTGTGCTTCCAGCTCGCATGGTTAAGCACCTCAGTGGAGAAATCTGAAAACTGACTGTCACAATAAGCGTAAAGTGGTCAGCGATCCGATGATGGTGTTAAATGACGGGCCATTCATAACAATGGCAGAAGTATTTACGGCTTGACCTCGACTGTCGCCGAACACTACCGGGGGCTATTAACTGGCCTCCGAAACTAAATCCTCGATATTTTGCTCTTACATTGGAGCTGAGGTTTCATGATCACGCTTAGCATGACAACCCAAAGAAAGGAACCGATAGCGGGACTATTTTCTTTGGAAGACATTTCTTCTGTTAAACAGTAATATAACATATCTCTCTACGTACCTTTGTGTATAAAACCGTGTGGCCAGATTGCCTTGTTTGTCATAAATATTTGCCCTCATAAAGGCTTTATAAAGTAGGACAAACACTCCTCGGCTACTGGCCGAGGAGGTGGAAGCCGATGGTCGGTCAACAAAGTTTTGTAGAATGCGGATCCGAGCATTAATGATGTAAAGTACTTGGATACATAGAGTCATTACACATAGTTTGTGATTTTACTATGGATATTGATCCTTAATTCGGCCACTCGTACCCGCATTAAGGCTCGGGGGCTACTGGGCTACGGGCTTATTATTTACAAATATTAAAGGGGCACATCGATCCCCTGATCTGGTGTTGCCACCCGACCAGTGTCTCGGGGGCTACTGCATTGCCTGTCCAATGCAGAAAATTTTATGTGCAATATAGTTTCCGAGGAGATTTTGATCCTCACGTTGGTCGGCCGCACCCAACCCGAGTCTCGAGGACTGAGCGCGCCGCTTTTAGTGTCCCGGAGTATTCTGCCGAGCTAGGACTTGATCCTCAGGCTGATTTTGCAAATCAACCTGAGTCTCAGCAGCTATTGGGATCAGCGGTCTTACATCATCCTTCAGGTGCATCTCGGGTTTTAAACTGATACACACCTTGAGGGCTACTGGCTATGTATCTCGGCAGAGAATAAATTGCACCAATCAAAAAATATTGAAAAAAAATCGGCCCACAGTCGGGGTGGTGCACCACCTCGGAAGCAGTCCGGCATAAAGCTCGGGCGCTAGTGGCTGGCTCTATAGAGGGCATTTCCGGTATTAAGCTCGGCTAAACTCCTTCAAACTTCTTTGAACCAAGGTGATTTACGACACCTCGGATATAGTCCGGCGTTGGAGCTCGGATACAGTCCGGCGTTGGAGCTCGGATATACAGTCCGGCGTTGGAGCTCAGATACATAGTCCGGCGTTGGAGCTCGGATACATTCCGGCGTTAGAGCTGGGAAGCGGTCCGGCGTTGGTGCTCGGTTGCAAAAGATACCTCGAATACAGTCCGGCATTGGAGCTCGGACACAAGAGGACGTTGCCGCCCGGGAACAACTTCAAACCTGAGGTGTGGCATAAAAATAACAAGGCATTGGTAAAGGCCGGAAACTTAAAGGGGCTCCTCGGATACCCGACGTGTAAACTCGTCGAATGCATTTCGGCGATCCTCAAGATCGAAGATAAAGAAGATTTGTTGAACCAGTTTTCAAGACCGACGACCGAAGATGAAGAACAGTTCGGGAGAATCGAGGAGCGTCCCTAACTTGAAGACCGGTTCAGGGCGCTACTGACAGTGTCCTGGACTAGGGGGTACTCACCACGTCGTCTCCCGATCTATTAGATTGGGCCGAGGCCCCCCATGGCCGTATACTCATGGGCCAGTTCAGACAGCTGCTGCATACAAGGAAGATTCCACAAAGACTTGGCGATCAAGACAAGGACTTCTGCCCACCGGCGTATTCGGCTAGGACTCTTGTTAACCTAGGCCTCTGGTGCATTATATAAACCAGGGCCAGGCTAGTTGATAGAACATACAGAACAACAATCATACCATAGGCTAGCTTCTAGGGTTTAGCCTCTCCGATCTCATGGTAGATCAACTCTTGTACTACCCATATCATCAATATTAATCAAGCAGGACGTAGGGTTTTACCTCCATCAAGAGGGCCCGAACCTGGGTAAAACTTCGTGTCCCTTGCCTCCTGTTACCATCCTACCTAGACGCACAGTTCGGGACCCCCTACCCGAGATCCGCCGGTTTTGACACCGACAGGTATGATGACCATGGATTGAATTTTGGGGCGACTGGCTCTATCGCATAGACGTCCCTTAGTGCACGCTGGCGCTCCCTCTTGGGGATCTGTGTAGCATATATCATGTTCACCGTTTTGACTTGAGGGGGAAACTTCTTCTGTCCCCCTATGGTTGGATGCAAGGGCTCCTCGTCATCGTCCTCGCTCTGCGATCCCTTTTCCTTATTCTCGGCGTTTAACTTGCCAGCTTTCTTAAAAACCCAGCAATCTCTGTTAATATGATTGGCTGGTTTGTGCGGGGTGCCATGGATTTGGCACATACGGTCAAGTATGTGGTCCATGCTGGATGGCCCCTGATTGTTTCTTTGATACGAATTTTTCCGCTGACCGGACTTGGAGCCGCTGAATCCGATGTTTACAACAGTTTCATCGGTGTTATCGCCATTGCTTCGGCGTTTGTGTCTGCTGCGTCGGAGCTTGGTATTGCTGTTTTTGGCCTCGGAGGGGCCTACCTCGCTCGCCGTATTTTTACTACGAGCCAGCCAGCTGTCCTCACCTGCACAAAAGTGGGTCATGAGGGTTGTGAGGGCGGCCATAGATTTTGGCTTTTCTTGGCCGAGGTGGCGGGGGAGCCATTCGTCGCGGATGTTGTGTTTAAAGGCCGCTAGGGCTTTTGCATCCGGACAGTCGACGATCTGGTTCTTTTTAGTTAGGAACCTAGTCTAGAATTTCCTAGCTGACTCCCCGGGTTGTTGAACTATGTGATTTAAGTTATCGGCATCTGGTGACCGGACATATGTACCTTGGAAGTTGTCGAGAAACGCTTCTTCCAAGTCCTCCCAGCTGCCGATGGAATTTTTAGGCAGGCTGTTTAACCAGTGCCGAGCTGGCCCTTTGAGTTTTAGTGGGAGGTATTTGATAGCATGGAGGTCATCTCCGCGGGCCATGTGAATGTGGAGAATAAAATCCTTGATCCATACCGTGGGATCGGTTGTTCCGTCGTATGATTCAATGTTGACGGGTTTGAACCCTTCGGGGAATTCATGGTCCATTACTTCATTAGTGAAACAAAGAGGGTGTGCGGCGCCTCTATATCGAGTCGTGTCGCGACGTAGCTCCGATGGAGTCCGTCTATGGTTATCGGCTCGAGCGTGACTAGGTTTGTCAAGTCCGAATAGGTAGCCGTCGTTGAGTATCAAGGTACGTCCTCGCGATCCGTAGATTGATCTTGTATTTCCTGCTCTACTGTCCAGGTCTTGAAGAAGGTCATATGTATAGCCCCGAGCTGTCTTATCCCTGCCTTTGCGGCAAGGTGCGACTATCTGTTTTTCGGCACGGGTTGCCGTTTTATCCTGGCCGCGCAGTGGCCGATCGACCACATTGTGTGATGCTGGTGCGGGCTCTGGCGCCTCATCATCGAACTGAGGTAGCAATTTGCGCTTCGGGTAACTTTTGGCTGGTCGTTTAAGGCCGTATTCTTTGACTGCCAAGACATTGGTCCATCTGTCATTGAGCAGGTCTTGATCAGCTTGAAGCTGCTGCTGCTTCTTTTTTAGGATCCTCGCAGTGGCTATTAGCTGAAGCTTAAAGCGCTCCTGCTCGAGAGGTTCCTCAGGCATGATGAAGCCTTCGTTGCCGAGGCTCACCTCCTCTTCAGAGAGCGGATGGTAACTACTGTCCTCCGAGTCTTCTTCTGTGGCCTGTTCGTTAGGGCGGAATTGCCCCTCTTCCCGATGGTCTTGTTGGGCAGTTTGTTCCTCGGACTCCTCTGTGTCTTCGACACCATCCAGAGTGTTGTTGTTTCCTGTGCCGGTATTGTTGTCTCTGCTGCGGCGTGATTTAGAGCAGCGCCGTTGATGCCGGCGGTTTGGTTGTGTCTTAGGAGGGCCCTCCTTCACTGGGTTTTCCTTGTCATCGCCGCTATTATTTTTGGGCGTATCTACCATGTATACGTCATATGAGGAACTGGTCGTCCAGCGTCCAGTGAATGGTGGGTCTTGGCCTTGCTCCTCATTGGCATCGTCGTCCATACCGTCGATGTCTTCGGAGCCGTAATCAATCATGTCGGTTAAGTCCTCGAAAGCGGCTATGAAGTGGGTGGCGGGTGGGAAGAAAAATTCTCGATCGTCAGCCCCTAGCTCGAACCGGACATAGTTTGGCTGCGCGTCCCCTGCCAAGGACAGGCTCTTTAATGAGTTTAGCACATCGCCCAAAGGCGAGTGCTGGAAGATGTCCACGGTGCTGAATTCGAAGATCGATGAGCGATCAAGTTCGGCGTCCGCGGGCTCACATGGTTTGGAACTTATAATCAGAGACGAGTCCGGGATTCCGGTGACACAGATATTGTGTGAGGTTAGGTCCATGTGTGGCTCCAACGTCGGGGAATCTGTGGCCTCCGTGGTGGGGTGGAACCTCCGATCCTTGGATGCTGTAGTGTGCTCCAGATCTAAGGCCTGAGTGGTCACATGAGCTATCTCCTGGATGCGGTCTGACGACAGATTTAGGTCATGTTCGTCAAGGTGACCAGGAGCGATCGTCGTGATCTCGAATCCGGCAAAGATCAAATCTCCACGGATGTCCGCGACGTAATTCAGGCTCCCAAACCTGACCAGATGGCATGGGCATAGCTATGGATCTGCTCCAGGTGGCCAAACGAGTTGGCCTGCAGTGCGAAGCCGCCGAACATGAAGATCTGTTTGAGGAGGAAGGTTTCTCCTTGGACAGCGTCATTGTTGACGATTAAAGGGGCCATCAAACCTTTTGGGGATGGCACAACGGAACTCTCAATGAAAGCACCCATGTGGGTGTCAAAACCGGTGGATCTCGGGTAGGGGGTCCCGAACTGTGTGTCTAAGGTCGATGGTACCATGAGACAGGGGACACGATGTTTTACCCAGGTTCGGGCCCTCTCTATGGAGGTAATACCCTACTTCCTGCTTGATTGATCTTGATGGATATGAGTATTACAAGAGTTGATCTACCACGAGATCGTAATGGCTAAACCCTAGAAGTCTAGCCTATATGACTATGGTAATGAGTATCTGTCCTTTCCAGACTAAGTCCTCCGGCTTATATAGACACCGGGAGGATCTAGGGTTACACTAGGTCGGTTAAAAGGAATCTACATATTTGGTCACCAAGCTTGCCTTCCACGCCAAGGAGAGTCCCATCCGGACACGGGTGCATTCTTTGGTCTTCGTATCTTCACAGCCCATCAGTCCGGCCCATGGCTAACAGGCCGGACGTCCGAGGACCCCTTAGTCCAGGACTCCCTCACCAACCCACCGTTGACCGCCGGGGTCATTACCCGCTCCGCCACCGCCGCCCGAAGGCGGGAGGCGGAGGTGGATGCCCGCACGTGCATCAGCGACCTTGCGTGCTACACCGAGTTCCTGTAGGAGGAGGAGGAGCGCCTCGTCGAGCACGCAAAGAGCCTTACCGCCACCGTGGGCGCTTCGAGAGGGGTTGTATGGAGTGGCAGAGGGCGTTTGAGGTGAGTGTCGCTGAAGCTACAGCAACAGCAGGCACCGTATTGCGGTTGCCCAGCTCATCGGTAGGCTCCTCCTCCTCCGCCTCTTACTAAGCGCATTCGGCAGAGGAGAGGCAGCCGGAAGTAGTACAAAGCCCCTCCGCAGTAGTAGTAGTATTTAGGGGCTATTTTGTTCAGTTCATCTGACTATACATGTGGTGGAACTGTACAACATACTTAAAATTAGCTAATATATATAGTTGAACTAGCTATTTCAGTACGTGGTTGGCAACAATTGGGGAAAAGTTTGGTCGGTTCAGCTGTCGAGTTGAACTGTTTGTATAAATTAAGAACGACTGCTTAATCTATGAATGAAATCTATGCTTAATTACTGAATTTTAGTTGCAAAAATTAGATACTGCTAGTGATTTTTAGCTTCATATTTTGACAAATCGCTGTGTTACAAGGATTGACAAATCTTACCAAATTGTTTGTACGTGGTTGCACATGGTTCATCCAAAACAACCATTTGCGTTGAAGGGATGCACAAATCCTATGCTGCTCTCACTTTGCGTACGGGTGTTCTATCTAAAACGTTTGCGATCAAGAGCAGCAGAAATCCTGCTCGGCACATTTTCATTTGGCTTCCTGGGGAAGCTCTCAGTTTGCATACGGGTGTTCTAATTAAAATGTTTGCGATGATTGTTTTATATGTAAAAAGTGAAATAAAGTGCGGCTTGGGCGCCATTAATGGATAGAATGCGAGCAAGACGGGCGGCCATGGAAGTCAAAGGGCTCGCTTCCCAGTGAGCCTACGCAGCGTATAGCTAGCACGCTTCCCGGTGAGGCTCGCATTCGAGGATAGCTTGCACGCCTCTCGGTTACCTGCGCACCGGACGATGCTCACACACCTCCCGTTTAGTCAAGGTCAAGCAGCTGTCCGCACGACACCTCCTATAGCCATTAAAACCAAGACACGTGGTGTCACGTGAATGGTTAACAGAACGCACACGGTTTGAATTATACAAACGTTTGAGATATTAAAGTGGTAGCTATTTTTCAAAATGCCTTTGTTGGCTGTCATTATTTGAGTGCGCCTTCTCTCAAAATGGACATAAAAACTACCACAGCATGTCGGGTGCCATTCCATGATAGAATGCCAAGTTTCATGAATTTCAGACGAGTTTTGGATTTACTAGAATTTAAAAACGAGGCATCTCAATGTTTTGCCGGCAATCAATGGTGCCCTGGTGTTTGAAATTCATTCCCATTTCTTGCATGGGACCTAAGCATGCACCCAAGGACACATATTTGATTTTTCAACCAATTTATATGCACTGGAGCATGTGCATGTAGTTCAAATTTGAATTATGCACATAAATGCATTGAAAACTCAGTTAATGCATAAAAATGTCCAAACGAACCCCGAAAAATCACAAAAATTGACACAACACTCTTGTTGTTCTATGTTGACATGAGAAAAAATTTGGAAGCAATAAGAGGCAGTGGATATCATTTCGTCCCCAAAGGTGGGATGTTCCCTACCAAAACCATGATGCTTGTTGTGAGAAGCTTTGGTTTGTGAGAAGCATATACCCAAAACTGCCCCAAACGGGACAAAAATTTTACCACGGCATGTTGATGCCGCTCCATGAAAGCATGCCAACTTTCATAAATTTCAGATGGGTTTTGGATTTACTAGAAGTTAAAAACGAGGCATCTCAATGTTTTGCCGGAAATCAACGGTGCCCTGGTGTTTGAAATTCATTCCCATTTCTTGCATGGGACCTAAGCATGCACCCAAGGACACAGATTTGATTTTTCAACCAATTTATATGCACTAGAGCATGTGCATGTAATTCAAATTTGAATTATGCACATAAATGCATTGAAAACTCATTTAATGCATAAAAATTTCCAAACGAACCCAGAAAATCACAAAAATTCACACAACACTCCTGTTGTTCTATGTTGACACGAGAAAAAAAATTGAAAGCAATAAGAGGCAATGGATATCGTTTTGTCCCCAAAGGTGGGACGTTCAATACCGAAAACCATCATGCTTGTTGTGAGAAGCTCCGGTTTGTGAGAAGCATATACCCAAACCTGCCCCAAATGGGACAAAAAATTTACCACGGCATGTTGATGCCGCTCCATGATAGTGTGCCAACTTTCATGAATTTCAGACAGGTTTCGGATTTACTAGAATTTAAAAACCAGGCATCTCAATGTTTTGCCGGCAATCAACGGTGCCCTGGTGTTTGAAATTCATTCCCATTGCTTGCATGGGACCTAAGCATGCTCCCAAGGACACATATTTGATTTTTCAACCAATTTATATGCACTGGAGCATGTGCATGTAGTTCAAATTTAAATTATGCACATAAATGCATTGAAAACTCAGTTAATGCATAAAAATTTCCAAAGGAACCCCGAAAAATCACAAAAATTCACACAACACTCCTGTTGTTCTATGTTGACAAGAGAAAAAAAATTGAAAGCAATAAGAGGAAATAGATATCGTTTCGTCCCCAAAGGTGGGACGTTCCCTACCGAAAACCATCATGCTTGTTGTGAGAAGCTCTGGTTTGTGAGAAGCATATACCCAAACCTGCCCCAAATGGGATAAATTTTTTACCACGACATGTTGATGCCGCTCCATGATAGTGTGCCATGTTTCATGAATTTCAGACTGGTTTTGGATTTACTAGAATTTAAAAACCAGGCATCTCAATGTTTTGCCGGCAATCAACGATGCCCCGGTGTTTGAAATTCATTCCCATTTCTTGCATGGGACCTAAGCATGCACCCAAGGACACATATTTGATTTTTCAACCAATTTATATGCACTGGAGCATGTGCATGTAGTTCAAATTTAAATTATGCACATAAATGCATTGAAAACTCAGTTAATGCATAAAAATTTCCAAACGAACCCCGAAAAATCACAAAAATTCACACAACACTCATGTTGTTCTATGTTGACAAGAGAAAAAAATTTAAAGCAATAAGAGGAAATAGATATCGTTTCGTCCCCAAAGGTGGGACGTTCCCTACCGAAAACCATCATGCTTGTTTTGAGAAGCTCCGGTTTGTGACAAGCATATACCCAAACCTGCCCCAAATGGGATAATTTTTTTACCACGACATGTTGATGCCGCTCCATGATAGTGTGCCAAGTTTCATAAATTTCAGACGGGTTTTGGATTTACTAGAATTTAAAAACCAGGCATCTCAACGTTTTGCCGGCAATCAACGATGCCCCGGTGTTTGAAATTCATTCCCATTTCTCGCATGGGACCTAAGCATGCACCCAAGGACACATATTTGATTTTTCAACCAATTTATATGCACTGGAGCATGTGCATGTAGTTCAAATTTGAATTATGCACATAAATGCATTGAAAACTCAGTTAATGCATAAAAATTTCCAAACGAACCCCAAAAAATCACAAAAATTTACACAACACTCCTGTTGTTTTTTGTTGGCACGAGAAAAAAAAATTGAAAGCAATAAGAGGCAATGGATATAGTTTCATCCCCAAAGGTGGGACGTTCCCTACCGAAAACCATCATGCTTGTTGTGAGAAGCTCTGGTTTGTGAGAAGTATATACCCAAACCTGCCCCAAATGGGACAAATTTTTTACCACGGCATGTTGATGCCGCTCCATGATAGTATGCCTATTTTCATGAATTTCAGACGGGTTTTGGATTACTAGAATTTAAAACCAGGTATCTCAATGTTTTGCCGGCAATCAACGGTTCCCTGGTGTTTGAAATTCATTCCCATTTCTCGCATGGGACCTAAGCATGCACCCAAGGACACAAATTTGATTTTTCAACCAATTTATATGCACTGGAGCATGTGCATGTAGTTCAATTTTGAATTATGCACCTGAAATGGCTAGAAAATCAATTTAATGTATAAAATGTTCAAACGAACCATGAATAATTCCAATTCTTTTACGACACACATATAGTCGCATATTCACTCTAGATAAAGGTCTAGCAATTCAAACACCGTCCATTGCCGCTGTGACCCCATTATGTAATTCAAATCAAGATGAAAACTCAAATAGATCGCACACAGTTTATTATCAGCAACCGTGTGAGATGCAGCACAAAATATCCTGGAGCACCGTCGGTGTATAGTACGACTATGGATTACACGAGAAGGTGCGTCGGCTACAGTCCACAGCCTGCGTCTCAAGCACACTAGCTCGCTCCCCAAATATCATTTCACTGTTCAATCGTCACCGGTGAAAGATGGGCTCGTGGACCCGCATCATGAGGGAAACTTCGGTAGTCCACTCCAGCGAGAGCGCGGTCGCAGCCGCCATCTGCGTGCTAACAAGGTGCATGAGCACGGCCGTAATCTGCAACCAGGCGGCAAAGGCAGCCGAAATGGCCGATGTTGCTTCTCAGGTGCCAGCAGCAACATCTGCCTCGGGGATAGCAACTGGCGAGAGCGGCACATTAGCTGTCCGTTCCGTAGCGACGGTCTTAGCCCTGATGGAGGCCGCCCACGACCATGTCGAGGCTGCCCGTGCGCAGCTCCTGGCGTTCACCGTGCAAATCGAATGAAGCTTCTCCGACAACGGTCGGCAGCCCACGACCGAAGAGCTGGCAATCGCCGAGAGCGTTCGAGCAGCCGTTCGTTCCTCCGCCGCATACCTTGCAACGATGGAGCCCGTCCAAGGCCAGATCGCGTCTGCCCACGCCCAACTCATGGCGGCCTTTTCCAAAGAGATGGCGGCCGCGGATGCGAGATGCTTGCCGAGTATGGTGCGATGGATGCCATGGAGCTCCTTCCCCAGGAGAACGTCGGGCGCGAGCTAGACATGGAGGCGGCGGCGGAGATCGACGAGCACCAGCCATAGTAGTACTCTTTGTTTTGTTTAATTATGAGCACCGGTCTTTAATTTGTTAGAGTAATGTTTAGGTCAGCTAGCTCTGTTTAATTGCTAAACTTGCTTGATTAAGAAGTGTAGGTGTGCTGTAGTCTCCTTTGTGTACCCAAATTATGCAATTACGTGGATGACCATTGTAACCATGGAAATTCGAACCAAAACTTTTGACATTCAAACTCATAACACACGGGTGAAGCTATCTGAATCGTTTGTGATGTCCACATATCGTACACAGTTCTGAATAAGGGACCATGTCTGATTACACTTTACGCGCCAGTTTTTTTGCTGAAGTGATTCCAAATTTTTGGCTTCCCTAGAAATATCTACCTCCCCACCCCCCTCTTACCAAAAGCCACATTTCCCCTCTTTTCACCCTCCTTTCCAAGTTGAAATCTTCACTCCTTGCTTGCAGCGCCGCCTCCTCGTCGGCGACCCTCCTTCGTGCTGCTCGGCCTCATCTATCCAGGCAGGTAATCCACACCCGACCCCCATCCTCCTCCTCCTTCCACATCCCACATGCCCCGACCACCGGCATAAGGGTGACACCTTCCACCTAATTCACCGACCCCTCCACCAAATAAGCGCCGCCCTAAGACATGGTGCATGCAGTATAGCCAGGATCTCAAGGAGCATTTGGCAGCAGAGAAGCAAATCGTGGCCGCACGCGCGGATGAGGTCGCGATGGCTGCCATTCGTGCCGACCCCCAGATCTTGGAGGAGCACCTTGCCATTTGCTAGCTACACCGGTTAAGCATGCTCGGTTTACCCGTTGTGTGTGCTGCTCCTGCCTTTTCTTCACAAATTCTAGTGAATTGTGCTATCTAATTTTACCATGCAATCTGGTGCTCTAGTGTATATGTTCTATATGTCGTGAAGTGTGGTGCTCACTTATTAACTGTTTGTTAATTAGTTGTCGTCTTCAGTTAACTATTTGGTTCAATTCTGCAAATGTGATGTTCAATTCTTCAGGCTGCAATTTTGTATTGTCTTCCACGTGAGAAATAAATCGAATTTATCTTTACAAAATACATGAGAAACGAATACAATTGCTATATTTCCAAGTTGTCAAGCATGCTTGGTTTGGTTATACATTGTGCAATGTGGTGCTCAGTTAACGTTTGGTTCATTTGTGTAGTGGTGTTTAGTTAACTGTTTGGTTCAATTCTGCAATGCGATGTTCAACAGTTATGGGTGCATTTTGTTATTGTATACCATGTGAGGAATAAATTGAATTTGGTTGTAGTAAATACATGAGAAACAAATACAATTGCTACAATTGGAGGTAATTAACTGTTTGGTTAACTGTCTGATCTTCTATTAGGAGTTTGTTATATTGTGCAATGTGGTGCTTAGTTAATGTTTGGTTCATTTTGTTGTGGTGTTTAGTTAACTGCTTGGTTCAATTCTGCAATGCAATGTCCAATTGTCGTGGGTAGAATTTTGTATTGTTGTGCATGTGAGGAATAAATCGAATTTGGCTGCACTTAATACATGAGAAACATAAACAAGTGCTATATTTCCTAGTTCTTAATCATGCTTGGTTTGGGTAAATGGGTTTTCCGTGTGGCTTGAATTAATCTGATGAATCTGCAATGTGCTTATTTTTCATCAACATATTTTACTGATAGCATGCGAACCCTTACTTAACCTGATGACTAACTACCTTATATGTGTTGCAGGGAAACAATGGGAAGCAGTGATGTTTACATTCAAGGTTAGAACGTGCATGGTCCATTCTCTAATATCACATTATTGTGCAATTGCAGGAACCATTCTAATATTTTGGTTTTTTTAACAATTTGGTCTTGCACATGTAGGTCCTGCTGTCAGAGGTTTTGACCCACTCTTCGACCCATTTTGCATATGGGGAAATGAGTTGTCCATGAATATCAATCAAATCAAGAAACTCAGAAAGATTGTTAGGATAAAGAAATTAGCGACAAAAAACAACAAGATCTTTGTCTGCACAATGAAGAAGACATCAGTTCACTACAAGATGGTACTAACTATTATACCTTGACTTTTTTTACTACTTTGCCCCATTTCCAATATAGAGAAGATATTTATGCACATCCTTGTTTTCAGACCTTTCCAAAGCAGTTCACTAATGATTACCTCTCAAACCACCTCTATGGTCAGGAGGCGAGGAAGGTATTCATACAACACCCACGATTCAATATTGAAGTGTTCCTGAAGAGGACAAAGGACGGACGGTCAATCATCCACAGACACTGGCCTAAAGTTGCAAAGACCTTCAACATGAATGAATGCTCACTATTCGCCTTCCGCTTCAGTAGTTTTCCAGATGAGATGCATCTGTCTATATACCGTCTATCATGCCAATTTCGAAAGGTTCTACATGTTGCTTGCGGAACTTGCAGATGGTGCAGTTGTGTAATGGGGTAGCTGAGTGCTGAAGCTATATCATGTTGTACTCTAATGTATTTCAATTATGAAATTCTGCTTCCTTAACATGGAAATGAAATATGTTGTGTGCTTAATATGAAATGTCAATTAGATTAATAAATGGATTATGAATAACCAGATAATTAGCCTGCTAATGGCGAATTAGCCTGCTAATTGGGTTTTGCTATGCCAAACGGTTGTTGAAAAAATAACGTGGGCGATGACGTCAGGCAAGGCACACAGTTTCTAGGAACAAACCGTGTTGGATCAATGAACAATCACACACAACTTTCTCTTGAAATTTTTTTGTGTTAGGCCACCTTGCGCAAACATTTACCACATAAAAATTGTGTGTGATGGATAACCTTTGCCACACAGTTTCTTTTACGGACCGTGTGAGATACATTTAATAACGCACATTATTTAACGGGAATAATTGTGTGTGATGTACCTGTGAAAGGAAACATTTTCTTTGGAGTGACTGTGTGGGATGTACATACGAACGTAAATGTTTAGCGGGGACTGACTGTGAGGGATGTACTTGTGACCGGAAACAATTTCGCTGTATAATTGTATTTTTTAGCTCTACTATACGTATTTCCCTATTTGAGCGCTCGCCGGTCACACACGTTCTCATTTTTCCGAGCGTGCCGGCCAGGAGGGCATATCCCCGACGGTTTCTGGGTCATGTGGGAAGGACCCCCCTATCGCGCACACTCACTTGGCGACAGCTCCAAATGCCGTCACGGAATGGGGTTAAAAACCGTTTGTTTAGGACCGATGCGCACCTGTGAAGGCCAAACGAACCCCGAAAAATTCCAAGATTAAACACAACACTCCTGTTGTTCTATGTTGACACTAGAATTTTTTTAAAGCAATAAGAGGCAACGGATATCATCCCGTCCCCAAAGGTGGTACGTTCCCTATCGAAACCATCATGCTTGTTGTGAGAAGCTCTGGTTTGTGAGAAGCTTATACCCAAACCTGCCCCAAATGGGACAAATTTTTTACCACGGCATGTCGATGCCGCTCCATGATAGCATGCCAAGTTTCATGAATTTCAGACGAGTTTTGGATTTACTACAATTTAAAAACCAGGCATCTCAATATTTTGCCAGCAATCAACAGGGCCATGGTGTTTGAATTTCATTCCCATCTCTTGCATGGGACCTAGAAATTCACCCAAGGACATGCATGCGATTTTTAACTAACTTTAGTGCATTGGAGCATGTGCATGTAGTTCAAATTTGAATTATGCACATAAAATGCCTAGAAAACCCAGTTAATGTATAAAAAAGGCCAAACGAACCCCGAAAAATTCCAAGATTAAACACAACACTCCTGCTGTTCTATGTTGACACTAGAATATTTCGAAAGCAATAAGAGGCAACGAATATTGTCCCATCCCCAAAGGTGGTATGTTCTCTATCGAAACTATCATGCTTGTTGTGAGAAGCTCTGGTTTGTGAGAAGCTTATAACCGAACCTGCCCAAATGGGACAAATTGTTTACCACGACATGTTGATGCCGCTCCATGATAGCATGCCAAGTTTCATGAATTTCAGACGAGTTTTGGATTTACTAGAATTTAAAAAACCAGGCATCTCAGTGTTTTGCCGGCAATCAACAGTGCCCTGGTATTTGAATTTCATTCCCATCTCTTGCATGGGACCTGTAAATTCACCCAAGGACACACATGCGATTTTTCAACCAACTTTAGTGCATTGGAGCATGTGCTTGTAGTTCAAATTTGAATTATGCACATAAAATGCCTAGAAAACCCAGTTAATGTATAAAAAAGGCCAAACTAACCCCGAAAAATTCCAAGATTAAACACAACACTCCTGTTGTTCTATGTTGACACTAGAAATTTTTTGAAAGCAATAAGAGGCAACGGATATCGTCCCATCCCCAAAGGTGGTACATTCCCTATCGAAACCATCATGCTTGTTGTGAGAAGCTCTGGTTTGTGAGAAGCTTATTCCCGAACCTGCCCCAAATGGGAAAAAATTTTTACCATGGCATGTTGATGCCGCTCCATGATAGCATGCCAAGTTTCATGAATTTCAGACGAGTTTTGGATTTACTAGAATTTAAAAACCGGGCATCTCAACATTTTGCCGGCAATCAACAGTGCCCTGGTGTTTGAATTTCATTCCCATCTCTTGCATGGGACCTAGAAATTCACCCAAGGACACACATGTGATTTTTAAACCAACTTTAATGCATTGGAGCATGTGCTTGTAGTTCAAATTTGAATTATGCACATAAAATGCCTAGAAAACCCAGTTAATGTATAAAAAAGGCCAAACGAACCCCGAAAAATTCCAAGATTAAACACAACACTCCTGTTGTTCTATGTTGACACTAGAAATTTTTTGAAAGCTATAAGAGGCAATGGATATCGTCCCATCCCCAAAGGTGGTACATTCCCTATCGAAACCATCATGCTTGTTGTGAGAAGCTCTGGTTTGTGAAAAGCTTATACCCAAACCTGCCCCAAATGGGACAAAACTTTCACCATGGCATGTTGATACCGCTCCATGATAGCATGCGAAGTTTCATGAATTTCGGACGAGTTTTGGATTTACTAGAATTTGAAAACCAGGTATCTCAACATTTTGCCGGCAATCAACAGTGCCCCGGTGTTTAAAATTCATTCCCATCTCATGCATGGGACCTAGAAATTCACCGAAGGACATACATCTGATTTTTGAACCAACTTTGGTGCATTGGAGCATGTGCTTGTAGTTCAAATTTTAATTATGCACATAAAATGCCTAGAAAACCCAGTTGATGTATAAAAAGGCCAAACGAACACCGAAAAATTCATTCCCATTTCTTGCATGGGACCTAAGCATGCATTGAAGGACACAAATTTGATTTTTCAACCAATTTGTATGCACCGGAGCATGTGCATGTAGTTTAATTTTGAATTGTGCACCTGAAATGGCTAGAAAACCAGCTTAATGTATAAAATGTCCAAAAGAACCCTGAATAATTCCAATTCTTTTACGACACACATACAGTTGCATGTTCACTTCAGATAAAAGGTCTAGCAATTCAAACAACGTCCATTTCCACTGTGACCCCATTTCGTAATTCAAATCAAGTAGATCCCACACAGTTTATTATCGCCAACTCTGTGAGATGTAGTACAAAATATCTTGGAGCACCGTGGGTGTTTAGCACGCCTATGACTTAAGCGAGAAGGTGCGTCGGCTACAGTCCATAGCCGGCGTGTCAAGCACACTAGCTCGTGCTCCCCCAAAACTCCTGCCTCTGCATCCCTCCAAACTCGAAAATATCACTGCATCGTAATCTCGAAAATATCTACCCCTGGAAGGTTTTAATGTTTGATAGCACACAATTAGTATGTGCGGACCGTGTGCGATGTCTGTTGCTCCCGCTCTGCTTCAGTCCCTTGATTCAAATTTTCAGTAGCCCCGACATTTTACTCCCGCCTCTGCACCCCTCGTAATCTCAAAAATATCTGCTTGCCCTTGATCCAAATTTTCAGTAGCCCCGCCTTGTTACTTCTGCCTAGTAAAATTTTCAGTTGCCGTAGTATTTTCTCAAACACAACCTTGCCCCTCGCCCCCTCCACACACACCCCAAAACCTCAGCTCACACAGACACACACAACCCTCGAAACCATTGGTAGGTCGCCGCCATCGCCGGTGCCACCATCCTCAACCTCTGCCTTTGTGCCAGGGAGCTCGAGGAGCCAATGGCCAAAGAGAGGTTTATCGCGGCCTTTTCGCCTGACACCGGCGAGGTGGCTGCCGAGATGTCCCCGTCGCCCTCCGCGGGCCCAATCCCGCTGTCATTGGTCCCCCGATCCGCCCACCGCCGCGCCCCTACGCCGGTTCGAGGACTTCCCTGTCCTCCCTCAGACCCAGCAGCCGACGAAGTCCTACCTCGGGGTCCGGCAGCGGTGGTGGGGGACGTGGGTCGCCGAGATTACAGATCGAGAGACCCACACCCGCCGGTGGCTCGGTAGCTTCCACACGGCTGAGCTCGCGGCCATGGAGTACGACCGCTGGCAGGTCCGCTACCACGACGCGGCGGCTAGGCTCAATTTCTCTTTCGGCACATGTCCGGTCGACCTCGTTCCGCCAGAGCCAGGGGTGGTGAGCTCGGCTATGGCACGGGAGGACCACGAGGCGTGGGAGCGCCTCGAGGCCGAGGCCGCCGCCGAGGCCTACATGCAAGAGCTCCGCCGACAGCACCCGAAGCTCCTGGAGACGGAGCGGGCGATCTTTGCCGGCGCGGAGGGCGGCAAGGTTATCGCGCTCTCCTCCGATGACGAGGTCGAAGGCGGCGAGGATGGTGGCACGAAGGGCGGCGAGGTTATCGCGCTCTCCTCTGATGACGAGGTCGAAGGCGGCGGCGACGGTGGCGCGGAGGACGTCGAGGTGGGCCCCGAGGACGAAGAGATCGACATCGACGAGTGGAGGACTGCCTTCCTCAACGACCCCGACGACGGTACTGGCCTGGACCCAGCTCGCGGCACACCGTACATGACGAGGAAGGATTCTCTCGACCTCTACTTCGACCGAAAGTATTTTAGCTTAGTTTAAATTTATGTTTTATGTTCGGTTATGCAAAACTATCTATGTTTATGTTTGAATGCATGCTACTTTTGGTTGAACCTGCTTTGAACTTGATCAAATTGAAGTTTACTACCTTAAGTTTAGGGGATCGACTAGAAAAGGCCAAAAATTGCTGGAGTATATATATATCCACTAAGGGTTTTAGTCCTTTAACTTTTTAAGGATCGCCTAGAGATGTCCTTATGACTTTTTTATTTCAGTTCTTCACAATGTGATGCTCTATATGTGCAACTATTTGCCGTGCAGTTCAATTTCATCAATAACAGTTTCAACAATACCACTATAAATTATGATATTTGGTTGCTGTTAAGGATATTGCAGTTAACATGCCTTTTCGTTTTTCAATTGTTGTTTAGCAACATGCATTGTACTGAATGACTAAATATGAAATCCCAGGCTACATAGCAACAAGGAAGAGTGTTACCTTAATGTTCTGATGATGTCTACATATACATGTAATAAAATCTTATATAATGGGATGGATGGAGTGTTGTACTACATCATTTTTCAATTGTTGTTTAGCTTCTAATATTAACTTGGTGCTTTTAGGTACATATATCATTGCCAAAGATCCGCACTTCGACCCTTTCTGCGTATGGGGCAATGAGATATTCATGAACCAGTATCAAGTGAGGAAACTGACAAAGATTGTTATTAGAATGGGTCAAAAGATGTCAATCGAAGTATGTTTACACTTTATGCAAGACAACATTGAACTACAGGATGGTAAGTAAGAACCCTGTAGCATTCTGATGTCTACTACGCAACTTTATTGTTGTAGACACGTGTTGGGCCTCCAAGCGCAGAGTTTTGTAGGACAGTAGCAATTTTCCCTCAAGTGGATGACCTAAGGTTTATCAATCCGTGAGAGGTGTAGGATGAAGGTGGTCTCCCTCAAACGACCCTACCACCAAATACAAGAAATCTCTTGTGTCCCCAACACACCCAACACAATACAAATTGTATAGGTGCACTAGTTCGGCGAAGAGATGGTGATAAAAGCGTAATATTGATGGTAGAAATATATTTTTATAATCTGAATAAATAAAAACAGAAAGGTAGCAATTAGTAAACGGGCACAAAAACGGTATTGCAGTGCCTGAAAACAAGGCCTAGGGTCCGTACTTTCACTAGTGCAATTTCTCAACAGTGCTAGCATAGTTGGATCATATGATTATCCCTCAAAGTACAGCAAAGAATCACTCCCGAGTTCCTATTAGCGGAGAACAAAAGGCAGGAATTGTTTGTAGGGTGCGAAGCCAGCTCAAAGCTATTCTTTCCAATCGATCTATTCAAGAGTTCATACTAAAAGAACACAAAGCTATTGTTTCCGTTCGATCTATCCTAGAGTTCGTACTAGAATAACACCAAATCATATTCATGTTCATAATACTCAATCCACACAAAGAACACAAAGCTATTGTTTCCATCGGAGAAAAACATGCATCAAGCCCTATGCATAGATTACCCCAATATCACCGCGAGAATTCGCGAGTTGAATGCCATAACATATATCAAGTGAATCAATAAGATACCCCAATTGTCACCTCAATTATTCATACCGCAAGACATATATCATGTGTTCTCATCTCTGAATATTCAATCCAACAAGACAAAACTTCAAAGGCTAAAGATTCAATTCATCACAACAAGAGTATAGAGGGGACAAACATCATATGATCAGACTATATTAACAAAGCCCATGATATAGATCACGAGAGAGAGAGAGATTAAACACATAGCTACTGGTACAAACCCTCAGTCCCGAGGGTGGACTACTCCCTCCTCATTGTGGTGGCCGCCGGGATGATGAAGATGGCCACTGGAGATGATTCCCCCTCCGGCAGGGTGCCAGAACGGGTCTAGATTGGTTTTTGGTGGCTACGGAGCCCTGCGGCAGCGGAACTTCTGATCTAGGTTAACCCCCAGGGTTTTTGGTATTTATAGGATTTTTCAGAGTTGGAATCACGCGAAGATGGGCCTCGTGGTGAGCACAACCCACCAGCGCACGGATGGCCCACCAGGCGCGCCCTGATGGGTTGTGCCCTCCTCGTGCCTCTTCTGGCCCTCCCACAAAGCTTTGGGGGTCTCTTTTGTTCCAAAAAATTATCAAAAAGTTTCGTCCAATTCTGAGAACTTCTATTTCTACACAAAAAACAACACCACGGTAGTTCTGCTGAAAATAGCGTCGGTCCGGGTTAGTTCTATGCAAATCATACCAAAACCATATAAAATTGTTGTAAACATGGCATGAATACTTCATAAATTATAGATACATTGGAGACGTATCAGCATCCCCAAGCTTAATTCCTACTCGTCCTCGAGTAGGTAAATGATAAAAGAAATAATTTATGAAGTGTGAATGCTAGCAAAGTGCACAAGTTTGATCAATGACAATTTCAATCACTTTCCTACCATCATAACAGCAATTCTTTCTTATAAAACTTCTCATGTTATAGTAGCAACCAATTCACATGTTAAGGTTCAAACAATGAATTCTCTTGAAAATCAACAACCTGTGTTATTAGTCGCCAAGCAATTGCAATTCAACTTATTCAACGGAGTTTAAGTAAGAGCTCCACATACTCAACCATCATATAGTCTTCTATGATTGCTAACACTCACCTTGTACACATGAGCAAAACGTCTCAACCGGACACATAGAAAGATAGGGGCTTATAATTTCGCCTCCCAACGTATTCACCTCAAGGGTAATATCAACAATAATAACTCATGCTACCCATACTCAACTGGACATATGTGCCTAGATCTTTCCTCACCACACGATGCTTATCAAAAGAGGAAAAAAATAAAAAGGAATAGAGAGAAGAACTTTGACTCTTTGCATGAAAGTAAATACATAAAAGTGAAACACAGGCCGTTCGCAGAGGGAAGTAGGGATTTGTAGAGGTGCCAGAGCTCAAAGCAAAAATTAGAGATAAAAACATTTTGAGAGGTGTATCCATCCCGCCAATGAAAATGACTTAGATTCCCAATAATTTCCATGCTTAGATATATCATAGGCGGTTCCGAAATAGAAAATAAAGTTTATTCCTTTTTGCACCATACTTTCACTTTCCATGGCTAACCGTATCAACGGGTGCCCTCCATACCAACACTTTCCAAGGAATTTATTATTTGAAAACATAAAATAAATTCAATTTTTTTGCATTTTGGGACTGGGCATCCCTAATACCTTTGCCTTACTCTCGTGCAATGGCAAGTGAATAAACACTCATCTTGAGAATAACACATCTAGCATGGAAAATAGTAGCCACCCCTCACCGCTCCGCGAGCGAAACAAACACACAATAGTGAAGTTTATTTTGAAAATTAGAGATGGCACATGCAAATTTGCTTAAAACGGCAAAAGAATACCGCATATAGGTAGATATAGTGGACTCATGAAAATAAGATTTGGGTTTAAGGATTTTTGGATGCACAAGTAGTATCTCTACTTGGTGCGGAAATTTTGGCTAGCAAAGATGGGGGGAAGCACCACATGTTGAAGGATCTATGACAATATAACTTCTATGTGAATATGAACAAACATAAACCATTACGCTGTCTTCCTTGTCCAACGTCAAAAATTTTGGCATATAATATTTTGATGGGGGCTCACAATCACAAAATATTTCCATGATAGTGTATTTATATGTGAAAGTTCTCTTCCTTATACTAATTATTCGTGAGTTGCTTGTATGACCAATATTGTGATTGTCAAGCCTCAAAAGATTTCACTTTCTAAACCCAATGTGAAGCTACCACTAGGCATGATATGATTTCAACTTCATGGCATTCAATTTATTCAACAATTTACTCATAGGATATAAGTGAGGCACAAGAGTAAATGACATGGAAAAGAGCTTTGTTGACGGGATGTGAATACCGCTTACTTAGCCTCTCTGGCAAAAATTGTTTGTCCATGAGGCATTTATCCAGTGCGTGCAACAGCAAGGTTAGGTGCCGTAGATGTTTTCGGTTGGGACACCGGGCAAAGGGCTGTTCCGATTCTAGTCTATATCCCTCTTACAAGTGGGTCCCACGGAGCAAATCCACCGTATCTAACCGGTCTACTAGTTTATCGGAGCGGGACTCCTCGATTTCTCCCATAGCTAGACCGGAGGGGTCTATGCCCAGTCCAATCAAGCCTGCCACCCCGTCCATCCCACCATTGCCAGTTGAGCCACCGCCCACAACGCCTCTGCCGCCCACCTCACCACCGCCTTCAGTCGTCTCGACTCCGGCTTTGGATCATCCCTCCCCAGCTCCGGCAATGGCCAACTTCCCGCTGGACCCGATGGATTTCCTCCCGCATGGCTTCGACATTATTGATGGAGGGGAGCTGCGCCTGCCTCGCACCTTCTTTGCGCCGGCGGTGGCTCCGGATAGACAGCATGAGGAGTATGCCATTGCCATTGTCGAGCCGGCTCCGCTACCTGAAGAAGTTGCCATCTTCCGGAACATGGTCAGTGATTTTGTTGTCAATAATCTGCAGAGAGCTGTGTTGGATGCCCAGCCGTGGATCCAAGGGGTTGGTTTGTTTAGATTGTGTAGTGCTCTGGCCCGCCAAGCATTAGTTGATCATCCTCCTTTCAACTTGGGCAACGATAGATTTGTCAGGTTTATTCCGCATGATGAAGGTATCAACTACAGAGCTGCACAGGGTTTTAGAAGGGGATGGGTTATGCTACTAGGCGTTCCTTTGGACTATAGGCGCTCTCAATATCTTGCAGATGTTATTAGTACTTTTGGCCGTTTTCATCATTGGCACCAGGATGATCCGATGATGGTCCGATCATTGGTCTATGTGTCTTTTCCTGCGCCGACTATGGTTCCGAGATCAGTCACATACAGAGAATTTGCAGACTTTGGAGGGGTTCGGATCTCTTGGTCGGCACCAGTTTATATTCTATCTACGGACTTTGCTGATATCCTACCTGCTGATGAGGACCCAATGCCCTTCAATGGCAATCCCCACCCTCTCCCTGGCAACATGCAGTTCAACAACCATAACTGGGTCTTGCCTGAGTTCCCAGAACTGGGCTGGAACGATGTGCCTGCACCTGACAATGGGCAGCCACAGAATGAGCCCCCACAGTTTCAAGAAGTTCTGCAGCAGGATAATGTTGAGGAAGTTCAGTCTCAGGAATCCATCGTGCTCCAGCTGTCTGAGGATTCAGTTAACAATGCGAATGATGCTGCTGAAATGGCTGTTCTCCAACACCCAATGGGACTGCAGCAGCCTCCTCTGATGATCGGACAAGTTCTAACTACTTTTGGGCCTGTTATGCCCCCTGTCATGCAGTGGAAACGTACTTTTGAGAAGGTACTGCCACTTATGGGGATCTCTGATATCCCAAAGTTTGGCTTCCGATCTGATCTTGGTGCTTTTCTGAACAAGCAGTCCTGGGCGACTCTTTTCAACAGTCCATCCCCAAAATTACAGCTTCTGCCTGCACCTGTTTCTGTGACTCAGTCTATGGAAGTGACACCTGTTAAACGGCCGGTAGCCCGAGCTCTTTGTTTTGATGATATTGATGAACCTGTTGCTGAAGCATTTGAGTTTACGACTGTTTCTAAAGTTACTCTAAAGCGTGGGAGAAAGCCAAAGGCCTCTCGAGTTATGGTGGATTCTGAGGTCAGGCGCAGTGCTCGTCTTAGTGCGATGCGTGATGGATATCGTCAGGTAACTTCTGGCACATCTCCTAGGAGGCCGCATACACTGAAGAAGCGCAAATCTATGCCTTCCCAGCCCGACGAAGACTCTACAGTGCCTTCTCTGATGGCCATAGTCGATCTTCAGCGAATTGGTACTCGTCTTCGTATCGCGCCGGAGAAGATCATGACGGATAAGCTTGCAGCTAATCCTACCTGCTCCAACAAAAGTGCAAGTTCAGATGATTAGTTGCTTCATCCAGGGTTTAGGTCCATGGCGTACCATAATCGCCATTTATCTGTTCTTATCTGTTTGGAACATTGCTGTTTTCGTCTGTTTAGTGGGTTGTAGGCCATTGCGTGGCTTACTTTTAATTGTGTGCTCTTTTGGTTTGTAATGAATCAAACTTCGTTTAGAGAGTGGAAAGTACTTTGTTGGAATGTTAGGGGTTTGAATTCTAAAGCGCGTCAGCTCGCTGTTAGGCAAAAGATCAATGAAAGTGGGTGCTCTGTTGTTTGCCTCCAAGAAACCAAATGCATGCATATTGATCAACGCTTCATTAGGAAATTTTGTCCTTGGTGTTTTGATAACTTTGTTTATGTGCCATCGGTTGGGGCATCAGCTGGTATGGTGGTCATATGGAATTCATCCTTCTTCACAGGCAATTTAATTGAGGCTAAGTCATTTGGTATTATTATAAAGTTTCAATCTAAGCATACATCAGAGACTTGGTCTCTTGTCTCAATTTACGGTCCGTGTCAAGGACCGGCGCGCGATGATTTTGTACAGTGGTTATATAATCTGGATATTCATTTTGAGGATAATTGGCTGCTTTTAGGCGATTTTAACTTTATGCGGTCGTTTGAGAACCGAAATCAGCCAGGTGGTGATGTGAATGATATCTTTTTGTTTAACGAAATAATTGGTCATTTGGGTCTTGTTGAGCTGCCAATAAAGGGTCGTCAGTACACATGGTCTAATATGCAAACCACACCTCTGCTAGAACAAATTGATTGGTTCTTTACATCTGTGGCCTGGACACATGATCACCCCAACACAATGGTCCTACCGCTTGCGCGCACTGCCTCTGATCATGTTCCGTGTGTGGTTTCCATTGCCACTTGTATTCCTAAGGCAAAAGTATTTCGCTTTGAAAACTATTGGGTTGATCTGCCTGGTTTTATGGATTGCGTATCTGAGGTTTGGAACAGACCTGTGGATAGCTCTTCATCTGCATTAATCATTTCTACTAAATTCAAAACCCTTCGTTGTGCTCTTAAGAAATGGCATCTCAACCTATCCACAGTCAAGGCTCTCATTTCGGATTGCAACAAAGTAATCATGTTTTTGGATAATATTGAGGAATTTAGGCACTTGAGTTGGCCGGAGTTCAATTTTCGCAAGATTGTAAAATTACATCTTGAAGATATTTTGCGCTGGCAGTTCATTTATTGGAAGCAACGTTGCACGATCAGAAATATCAAAGTTGGTGAGGAAAATTCAAAAAATTTCCATGCTATGGCAACGGGAAGGTATCGGAGAAACACCATCTCCTCGATCAAATCTGTGGATGGGGAGGTGATTTCTGACCATCATCAGTTAGCAGGGATGTTTTGGTCTGATTTCAATAGTAGAATGGGCCAGGCAAAAGGTATTCAAATGGGTTTTGACCTTGACACATTACTTACGCGGATTGATGGCTTGGAGAATTTGTCCTTGCCTTTCACGGACTCCGAGGTGGATACGGTGATTAAGAACATGCCTTCTGACCGCGCTCCGGGCCCTGATGGGTTTACTGGTCTTTTTCTCAAGAAATGCTGGAATATTCTAAAGCCAGATTTTATGAAGCTGGTCAAGGAATTTTATGAGGGAAAGTGTGACCTGGAGTGTCTAAATACATCTCTCATTACCCTTATTCCCAAGAAGTTGAGCCCGGAGTATATTGGTGATTTTAGGCCCATTTTGTTGACAAATACTTGCCTCAAGTTTTTAACTAAACTTTTGGCAAATCGTTTACAAAGTGTGGTCTTAAAATGTATTCACCGCAATCAATATGGGTTTCTTCGCTGTAGATCCATTCAAGATTGTCTCGCATGGTGTTTTGAATATATCCATCAGTGCAAGGCATCCAAAAGGCCTATAATCCAACCCAAGTTGGATTTCACGAAGGCGTTTGATACCATCGAGCACGAGCTGATTCTCAGGATCCTGAAATGTAAGGGTTTTGATGATCGCTGGACAGGTTGGATTGAGAGCATCTTGTCCTCTGGATCCTCTTCGGTTCTTTTAAATGGTGTGCCTGGTAGTCATTTTGTCTGTCGTTCGGGTGTGCGTCAAGGAGACCCATTATCCCCTTTGTTATTTGTGATTGCTGTGGATTTATTGCAGTCTGTGATTAATGAGATGTGTGCAAGAAACATTCTCACACTGCCCATACCAACCTCTTCACGGGACTATCCGATTGTGCAATACGCTGATGACACTTTAATTGTCCTTCCTGCCGTGGACAGCCAGCTCATTGCTTTCAAGGATATGCTTGAGACCTTTGCTAAGTCTACGGGTTTGCGGGTTAATTTTAGTAAATCTTCATTAATCCCAATGAATATGTCAGATGAGGAGGGTAAACGTGTGGCTGCTTTGCTTGGGTGTGATGTTGGCTCCATGCCATTTACTTACCTGGGATTGCCAATGGGTACTGGTAGACCCACAATTTATGACCTGCTCCCCTTAGTGGACCGCATAGAGCGAAGATTGTCTGCCTCCTCTTGTCTGTTGAACCAGGGCAGCCGACTACAACTCTTGAAATCTGTTCTTTCATCGATGCCAATATATTTCTTGTGCACTCTCTCATTACCTCAAGGAATTTTGAAGCAGATTGAACGCATAATGCGGTAATGTTTGTGGCGAGGCAACTCTGATACACCAAGACAATCATTGGCAGCTTGGGAGTTAGTATGTCGGCCCAAGAGCCATGGAGGACTTGGGGTTCTGGACCTGGGCATACAGAATGATGCCTTGTTGATCAAGCATCTCTTTAAAAAAATTAACAAGTTGGATGTACCTTGGGTTTCTCTTATCTGGGACACATATTATGCTGCTGCACCGCCCCAAGTAACTCGAAGTTGTGGTTCGTTTTGGTGGCGTGACGTGATGAAACTGTTTGATAAATTTTGTAAATTGGCTGTCCCTCACGTGCGCTCCGGAGACTCGGTGGTTTTTTGGCTGGATCGGTGGCAACTTAATAACGAGGTGGTTATCATGCAACAACGTTTCCCGAGGCTTCATTCTTTTGTGATTGATGACACGCTTACCATTAAGGAGGTGATGGAGTTGCCAGAACCGACCGACAATTTTCACCTGCCTCTATCAATTGAAGCTTTTGAGGAATTCAACCAGCTCTAGGCTTTAATGCCTCTGATCAATTTGCATGAGGGAGTTAATGATGTCTGGAAATGGCCTTCAAGGACTGGGGATTATCGATCCAGGATCTACTATCAGTTTTGTTTTTCCGAAGTTGTGGTTGACCCCATATTTGGGTGGATCTGGAAATGTTCTTGCACCCTCAAACTCAAGGTGTTTGGCTGGCTCCTTTTGATGGATCGTCTAAACACTAGGAATATGATGCAGCGACGACATTGGATTATTCAGGATGGTACATGTGCTATGTGCTCCTCAGGTTTGCATGAAGATAGAGCTCATCTCTTCTTTGCTTGCAACTTTAGTCAACGGGTCTGGAATTATTTGGGCATCTCATGGAGTGTTCACCCTAACCAGAATACTTTTGAAATGGCTTGCGCAGCCAAGAAGGAATTTGGTCAGCCTTTTTTCACTGAGGTTGTCTTTACGGCTACTTGGAATATTTGGACCCAAAGAAATGGAAGGATCTTCAGAAATGAGTTGCCCACTTTCAGATCTTGGAGGAGGAATTTTATTCATGATATTTCTCTTTTAGCTCATAGAATCAAGTGTAAATATAGATATAGACTAACCTCTTGGATAGCTTCCCTTCCCTAATCCCTCTCTGTGAGTAGCCTTTCTTTATCCTTTGTAATTTTGTACAGCGTACCTGTTGTTTTTAATAAAGGGCTGTGAGGCTGTTGCCTTGCAGTATATAGTCAAAAAAAACTATTTGAGGACTCTAATTTATTTAAAAACTTTCAGATCTAAGTACTTTATTTAAAAAGCAAGAAAAAACAAAATAAAATGACATTCTAATAATAGCATACATCATGTGAAGAAGCAAAAACTTAGGCTCAACCGATACTAACCGATAATTGTTGAAGAAGAAAGGTGGGATGCCTACCGGGGCATCCCCAAGATTAGATGTTTGAGACTTCTTGAAATATTATCTTGGGATGCCTTGGGAATCCCCAAGCTTGAGCTTTTGTGTCTCCTTAATTCTTCTCATATCACGGTTTTCCTAAATCTCAAAAGCTCCATTCACACAAAACTCAACAAGAACTCATGAGATAAGTTAGTATAAACTGATGCAAAAACCTTATCATTCTCTACTATAGAAAATCACTAAAATTATTATTCAAAATTTCTTACTGAATTCCTCTGCATATGTAATACTCCTATCCACAAATAGAATCATTAAACAAGCAAACATATGCAAACAATGCAACCATAACAGCAATCTGCCAAAACAGTACAGTCTGTAAAGAATGCAAGAGTATCAATACTTATTCAACTCCAAACATTATGAAAATTTACCACACTGTAGAAAATTTATCAGAGCTCATTCTGCAAAAAGTTTCAACATTTTATCACATTCTAACTTTTGTAGGGAATTTTTGCAACAGCGGTAAACTTTCTATTTTCAAACAGCAACAAGTATACTTGCAAAATAAGCATGGCAAAGGCTATCATTGCCACTTTTATTGAAATAAAAGATGCAAAAAATTATTCTAAAAAACAGAAAACAAATCCTAACAAAATAAATTTGTGCTCCAAGCAAAACACATATCATGTGACGAATGAAAACATAGCTCCAAGTGAGGTTACCGATAATATTGGAGACGAAAGAGGGGATGCCTTCCGGGGCATCCCCAAGCTTAGTTGCTTGGATCTTCCTTGAATATTTACTTGGGGGTTCCTTGGGCATCCCCAAGCTTAGGTTCTTTTCACTCCTTATTCTCCTCATATCGATATCGCACCCAAAACTTGGAAACTTCAATCACACAAAACTTATCGGAACTTTGTGAGATAGGTTAGTATGATAAAGAGCAAACCATTCCACTTTTGGTACTGCCAAAGACAAGATTCATAATTGTTCTCACACAATGACTACTGTATCATATCATTTCTACCATTTATATTGAGAAATATAAGCCATAGAAACTAGAAAACAAGCAAACTATGCATTGAAAACAGAATCTGTCAAAAACAGAACAGTCTGTAGTAATCTGTACTCAAACCATACTTCTGCTACTCCAAAAATTCTGAAAAATTAGGACAATCTGAGAAATTTGTCTACTAATATTCTGCAAAAAGAATCATCATTTTATCATGCTTGTGTTAAAAATGAGAATTGTTTTCCTGAGCGCAAAAGTTTCTGTTTTTCAGCAAGATCAAATCAACTATCACCGTAAGCCATCCCAAAGGTCTTACTTGGCACTTTATTGAAACAAAAGCAATAAAACATGATTACAATAGTAGCCTAATCATGTGAACACACGAAAAAGGTAGGTAAAAGTGTTGGGTTGTCTCCCAACAAGTGCTTTTCTTTAATGCCTTTTAGCTAGGCATGATGATTTCAAGGATGCTCGCATAACAGATAAGAATTGAAACACAAAGAGAGCATCATGAATCACATGGCAAGCACATTTAAGCCTAACCCACTTCCTATGCATAGGGATTTTGTGAGCAAACAATTTATGGGAACAAGAATCAACTAGCATAGGAAGGCAAAACAAGCATGACTTCAAAACTTTCATCACATAGAGAGGAAACTTGATATAATTGCAATAAGCATATGTTTATCCCTCATGACTTCAAAACAAGCAGCACAAGTCAGAACACACATCAGGATCAAGGGGGCGCGTCTGCTGGTCAGAACAAAAAGCAGCACAAGTCACTTCGGCTGCTGGTCAGATCCTTTCCCGGCTACTCCGGCTGGGTCGGAGAACCGAGGATCAAGCAGCGAAGACGGAGTGTACTTGTGCTTCTTTTTGTTCTCCGCGCAGACTACTTTCCTGGCTACTCCGTCTTCGCCACCCAAACCATTGAGGCCCATCGCGAGGCGCGCCGGCAGGTGGGGGCTGAAATCGCGCCGGACGCGAGCCGGACGCTCGAGGAGCAACTCTTGGCGGTCCAAGCCCGGCTGCAGCCGGCTCACTGTATGCTCCGCCGCCTCCAGCGCGCCGGGGCGCATGTGTTGGCCGCCCTCTGGCCAAGCGAGACGATTCCCCGCACCCCGAGTCGGACTGCCGACTGGCTGGAGGCTGTGGTTGGCCGCTTCGAGGCCTCGAAGGCATCGGCAGCCCGACTTGGAGCTGGGCGGGCGCTGGAGTTCGTCCGAGCCTGGTATCCGGGACTGAACCTGGACCAACTGTGCACCTGGCGGCTGGAGGCCGACGAAGAGCTGGAGGAGGTGCGGCCCGCTATCGCTTAGCGCGCCTCGACGATCGCCGAGTGTACTGACATCAGCGTCTTCGCCCCTGAAAATTAATGACGACGGCGTTGCCCAGCCGGAGGAGTGGTTCGGGCTGGACCTGGCAGCGGGTGAGGACTCGGCAGAGGAGATCGCCTCCAGCGATGAAAGCGAAGACGACGAAGGAGAGGAGGGCGAAGACGTTGAGCCGGCGGGTGAAGCGGCCAGCCAGCCTCAGCCTGATCGTGCCTCCAGCAACGAGGCGCATGCTAGCGCGCCCTCTGCGGGAGGCGGTGATCATGCCGAGGTTCGCCAGCCGGCCACTCCTCCAGCCGGCACTGCCGTCTCCTCCGACCTGCCCGACTCGCCAGTCGCTCCCTTGGCTTAATCTGCCGTCCTTGTTTTTTCCTACTTGTTGCCTTTTGAACAATTTTATTAAACTTGCGCAGTTCCACCCACCGGGGGTGTATTCAAACTATGTTGAATGCTGGCCTTTTGAAGGTCTTTTATGTAAATATTATTGTGTGCGTGTTTGGCTTCCATTTACGTATGCTTTTTGTCCTTAGGCTGTTTCCTTTGCCGCCTTCCCCTTTTGGGGAGGTAAGTACTTGAGCTTTTTTAGATTGAAGTGAGGTGAATGGAAGCCGGCCGGCCGGCTACTCTGGTAGTCGGTCGGTGGTGGGAGAAAAACCGGCTTTTGTTATATTAGTCCGTTAGTCCCTAGCTGTTTTTCGTGTGGGCGTCCTTTCCTGCCTTTAACTCTTGCCAGCCGGACAGCCGGTTCTTCAAACTGCGACTTTTGGCAAGAGAAGGCTTGGGTGCCGGCACACTACTTGTCTGACCGCGGGTAGGACTTCTAATATAACTCCAGGCGGCCAGTCCCCGGGCCGACTAGTCGAACCCGGTGCCGGACGGAAAAAGTAAATGTAATGACAAGGTCATAAGCGTGATACTCTTCATTCATAAATAAAAGATGGCAGTCCTCGAGCTCTCCTCGGGGGGCCTATTGTCTCGTACTTAGTACAAAAGTTAGCGTGATACATACTGTATTTCAACTGTAAAATCTACGGAGGAGGTTGGCGTTCCATGGTCGTTCCGACTCCTTGCCAGAGTCGTCTCTCTTTCGTGCCTTCGGCTTCTGCGCGTCGATTAGGTAGTAGGAGTCATTGCCTAAAGCTCTGCTGATGATGAAGGGGCCCTCCCAAGGGGCCGAGAGCTTGTGCTGGCCGGCTGTTCGCTGGATCAGCCGGAGCACAAGATCGCCCTCTTGGAAGGATCTTGGCTTGACCTTCCGGCTGTGGTAGCGGCGCGGGCCCTGCTGATAGATGGCGGACCGGCTGAGGGCTAACATCCGGTCCTCTTCCAGCAGGTCGACGCCATCTTCTCGTGCTTCCTTGGCCTCCGCCTCCTTGTACATGGTTACCCGAGGTGAGTCGCACTCGTTGTCGGTTGGGATGACCGCCTCGGCACCATACACGAGGAAGAAAGGAGTGAAGCCGGTTGACTTGTTTGGGGTAGTGCGCAGACTCCAGAGGACGGCCGGCAACTCATCGAGCCAACAGCCGGCTGAACGCTCCAGTGTTACGACCAGTCAGGGCTTGATGCCGGAAAGGATGAGGCCGTTGGCTCGCTCGACCTGGCCGTTTGACTGCGGGTGGGAAACGGACGCTAAGTCCAACCGGATGCCTTGCGTCGCGCAGAAACGTGCCAAGGCTCCCTTGGCGAAATTCGTGCCATTGTCAGTGATGATGCTGTGTGGCACGCCGTACCGAGTTGTTATATCTGCGATGAATGTCACGGCAGTCAGCCCATTCAGCTTCTTGATCGGCTTTGCCTCAATCCATTTGGTGAATTTGTCCATGGCGATAAGCAAATGTGTCATGCCGCCGCGCGCCGTCTTGAATGGGTCCACCATGTCCAGTCCCCAAACGGCGAAGGGCCAAGTGAGGAGAATGGTCTTGAGTGCTGAAGCCGGCATGTGTTGCTTGGAGCTGAAGAGTTGGCACCCTTTGCAATATTTAACTAACTCCTTGGCGTCATCCAAAGCAGTCGGCCAAAAGAAACCATGGCGGAAGGCTTTGGCGACGAGTGATCTTGAGGCCGCATGGTGGCCGCATTCTCCTTGGTGGATATCTCTGAGGATTGCGATGCCCTTCTCTTGCTCGACGCATCGCTGGAGGACTCCAGTGACACTGCGCTTGACGAGCTCTCTGTTGACGATTGTGTATGCTCCGGCTCGGCGTTGGACTTGTCTTGCCTCTGTTTGGTCAGCTGGCAGGTCTTGGTTTATTAGGAAGTTGAGGATGGACTGAGCCCATGATGGAGCTGCGACTTCTTCTATTGCCAATGTGGCTACTGCGACCAGGGCGGGCGGGCTGGGTGGTGAAATGCTGGAGTCGGCCGCCGCCTGTTGTGTTGGTGCAGTCTCCGGGCCGACTACCGCAGTCCCCGAGCCGGGTGTGGCGGTTCTTGGGTTAGGCATAACTATGGAAGTCCCCGAGCCGCTTACTGATGTCCCTGGGCCGACTATCGAAGTCCCCGGGTCACCTGCTTGGTTCTTCGAGCCGGACCCAGCTGTATCGGGGTTAGGTGGTACGAAGATGCAATCGGACTCTGGAGACGGCTTGATAGACGGCTTGAGGAGGCATTGTAGAGAGACACCGGTTGGTATTGCTTGCCGAGTGGAGCCTATTCGAGCTAGGGCATCAGCTGGCTCGTTGTCGGCTCGCGGTACGTGGAGGAACTCGCATCCTTCAAAATACCCACTGATCTGCTGAACGAGGAAGCGGTATCTTGCCATATTTGCGTCCTTGGCATCCCAGTCACTGGATGATTGCTGGACCACCAAGTCCGAGTCGCCATAACATAGGATCCAGCGAATGCCGAGCTCTTTGGCAAGCCGGAGCCCGTGTATGAGTGCCTCGTACTTGGCCACGTTGTTGGAGGCGGCAAAGTGAATTTGCAGCGTGTATCTGAGCTTGTCGCCTTTGGGATAGGTGAGGACGATGCCGGCTCCCAAGCCGGTGCGCATCTTGGACCCATTGAAGTGCATGCGCCAATGAGTGGAGTCGGGAGCCGGCGGTAGGTATTGGGTCTCGGCCCAGTCGACGAGGAAGTCGGCCAATGCTTGGGACTTGATGGCGGTGCGAGGCTGGTAGAAGATCGTGTAAGGGGCCAGCTCGATGGACATTTTGCCACCCGGCCGGATGCATCCCGGCTGCCTATGATCTCGGCCAGCGGGGCGGTGCATACGACCGTGATGGGATGCTCTTGGAAGTAGGGCAGCTTCTTGGCGGCGAAGTACACGCCATAGCACATCTTCTGGTAGTGCGGGTAGTTCTGCTTCGAGGCGGACAGTACCTCGCTCAAATAGTACACCGGCCTCTGGACCGGCTGGGCTCGGACCTCTTCTGGGCGTTGGACTACGATGACGGTGCTGACCACCCGACTCGTTGCGGCAATGTAGAGGAGCATGGGCTCTTTCTCAGTCGGCGCCGCCAGGACCGGCGGTGTGGCCAGCATCTTCTTCAGCTCGTGAAAAGCTTGGTCGGCTTGGTCATTCCACTCGAAGTGAGTGGTCTTCTTCATGAGGCAGTAGAGGGGGAGAGCTTTCTCTCCGAGCCAGCTGATGAAGCGGTTCAGGGAGGCCAAGCATCCGGTAAACTTCTGGATGTCTCGAAGTTTGGTGGGAATCGCCATTCTCTCAATGGCCTTGATCTTCACCGGGTTGCATTTGATGCCGCGTTCGGAGACCAGGAAGCCTAGGAGCTGGTCGGCTGGCACTCCGAACACGCATTTCTCGGGGTTGAGCTTGATTTGGAACCGGCATAGGTTCTCAAATGTTTCTTTGAGGTCTTCCAGCAAGGTGCCGCGCTTCTCCGTCTTCACCGCAATGTCGTATACGTAGACGTGGGCATTTCTGCCGAGTTGCTTGAGGAGGCACTTCTGGATGCAACCCTGAAAAGTGGCACCAGCATTTCTCAAGCCGAATGTCATAGTCAGGTAGCAGAAGGCTCTGAATGACGTGATGAAGGCGGTCTTCAGGCAGTCAGCCGGATCTAACTTTATCTGGTGGTATCCTGAGTAAGCATCCAAGAAACTCAACAGCTCGCATCCGGCCGTGGAGTCTATCACTTGGTCAATCCTCGGCAGGGCAAAGGGATCTTTGGGGCAGGCCTTGTTGAGGCTCGTGTAGTCTATGCACATGCGCCACTTATTGTTCTTCTTTAATACGAGGACCGGGTTGGCGAGCCACTCTGGAAAGAAAACTTCCATAATGAAGCCGGCTGCCAGAAGCCGGGCTATCTCCTCTCCCGCAATCCTTCTTTTCTCCTCCGACAGTCGGCGGAGGGGTTTTTTGACTGGTTTTGCGTCTTCTCAGACGTGTAGTTTGTGCTCGGCGAATTCCTTCGGAACACCCGGCATGTCCTTGGGGGACCATGCAAAGATGTCCCGATTCTCACGGAGGAAATCGGCAAGCTCGCCTTCCTATTTGCTGTTTAGGTTTGCCCCGATGACAGCAAACCTCTCTGGGTGCTCGGGGTCAAGAGGTACCTTCTTCGTCTCCTTGGCCGGCTGGAAAGATCCTTGGGCATCATACTCCTTGGGATCAGGGGACAGGGCCGACTGTTTGCCGGCCATGGCCACGACTCGATCCAACATCTTCTTCTCTTCGGCAATCACAAGGGACTCGGCCAGCCGGCTGCTGGCTGCTGCGCACTCGGAAGACTTCTTGTAATCGCCGGCTATGGTGATGACGCCCTTGGTGCTCGGCATCTTCATCTTGAGGTATGCATAGTGGGGAACTGCCATGAATCTGGCCAAGGCAGGTTGGCCAAGCAATGCATGGTAGGGGCTCTCCAGGTCCACCACTTCAAACCAGATCTCTTCCCGGCGGAAATGCTCCTTGTCCCCAAAGAGTACGTCAATCTTGATCTTGCCAATGGGGGCGCAGGACAGGCCGGGTATGATGCCATGGAACACTGTCCGAGTAGGCATGAGTTGCTTCGTCTTGACGTTCAGCTTCTCCAGGGTGTCACATTATAAGATGTTGATGCTGCTCCCTCCGTCTAACAACACGCGGGAGAAACGGGCGGCGCGTCTGTCTGTTGCAAGGGTGGCATCTAGAACCAACGCATAAGAGCCGGGAGATGGCATCACCTCTGGGTGGTCGGCCCGTGTAGGATCTAGAAGTAGATGTGTCTAGAAGGCGGGGTTAGACACTTGGTGCTAAAGTTGCAATTTTTAAGCTTTTTCGATTTAAGTGGAGTTTAGGCACAATTTCAACACACACAATACATATCAAGCACGCATGCAAAGAGTATATGAGCAGCGGAATGTAAAGCATGCAACTTGCAAGAATGTAAAGGGAAGGGTTTGGAGATTTCAAACGCAATTGGAGACACGGATGTTTTTCCCGTGGTTCGGATAGGTGGTGCTATCCTACATCCACGTTGATGGAGACTTCAACCCACGAAGGGTAACGGTTGCGCGAGTCCACACAGGGCTCCACCCAAGGGCAACAGTTGCGTGAGTCCACACAGGGCTCCACCCACGAAGGGTCCACGAAGAAGCAACCACCCACAAAGGGTCCACGAAGAAGCAACCTTGTCTATCCCACCATGGCCATCGCCCACGAAGGACTTGCCTCACTAGCGGTAGATCTTCACGAAGTAGGCGATCTCCTTGCCCTTACAAACTCCTTGGTTCAACTCCACAATCTTGTCGGAGGCTCCCAAGTGACACCTAGCCAATCTAGGAGACACCACTCTCCAAGAAGTAACAAATGGTGTGTAGGTAATGAACTCCTTGCTCTTGTGCTTCAAATGATAGTCTCCCAAACACTCAACTCTCTCTCATAGGATTTGGATTTGGTGGAAGGAAGATTTGAGTGGAAAGCAACTTGGGAAGGCTAGAGATCAAGATTCATATGGTAGGAATGGAATGTCTTGGTCTCAACACATGAGTAGGTGGTTTTCTCTCAGAACATATGAGTAGGAATGGTGTGTGTGTTCTGATGGCTCTCACTTCGAATGAGAAGGAGGTGGAGGGGTATATATAGCCTCCACACAAAATCCAACCGTTACACAAAATTTACCAATCTCGGTGGGACCGAAGCAGAAAACTCGGTCTGACCGAAGTAGTAAACCTAGTGACCGTTAGGAATTTCGGTGGGACTGACATGCAACTCGGTAGGACCGATTCGGTTAGGGTTTGGGCATAACGTAATCTCGGTGAGACCGATTACACAAACTCGGTGAGACCGAATTTGGTAATTAGCTAACCAGAGAGTTGGTCGGGCAAACTCGGTGGGACCGATTTGCTCTTTCGGTGAGACCGAGTGGAACTCGGTGAGACCGAAAAATTACAAAGGGGAAACACTGAGTTTACATTGCAATCTCGGTGGGACCTATTCGCTCTTTCGGTGGGACCGAAAAGTTATGAAAGGGAAACAGAGAGTTTGCAACCCCATCTCGGTGGGACCGAGATCCTTATCGGTAGAACCGAATTGCTAGGGTTTGGTAGTGGCTAATGACAAGTGAAACTCGGTGGCGCCGGATGGGAAGAATCGGTGGGACCGAGTTTGGCTTAGGGTTTAGGTCAAATGTGGATATGGGAAAGTGGTTGAGGATTTTGGAGCATATCATTAAGCACATGAAGCAAGAGGCTCATTAAGCGACACCTCATCCCTCCTTGATAGTATTGGCTTTTCCTATGGACTCAATGTGATCTTGGATCACTAAAATGTAAAATGAAGAGTCTTGAGCTTGAAGCTTTAGCCAATCCTTTGTCCTTAGCATCTAAGGAGTTCCCACAACCTTTAGTCCATGCCACTCCATTGTTGAACTTATCTGAAACATGCTAGATAGAAGTGTTAGTCCAACAAGAGATATGTTGTCATCAATTATCAAAACCACCTATGTTGTCATCAATTATCAAAACCACCTAGGGAGCACTTGTGCTTTCAATCTCCCCCTTTTTGGTAATTGATGGCAACATACATCAAAGCTTTAGATAAAGATATAAAGAACAGCAAGTAAAGCTTTGGAAGAACATGTAGCAAGCATAGGCTCCCCCTACATGTATGCACTCATGTAAATATGAAATATAGAGGCATGTGAGAGCATAAACATGACAGAGTAGGCAATGTGTTACATGTATCTTGGCCATATGCATCAGAGCAAAAGATTATCAAGAAAAATACCTTCATGCTCATGAGTCCTTCTTGCAAACAGTATGTACATAAGCAAGAACTCCTCATACTCATGATTTTGATGCATATACTTACCTTGTGGTCTCGAGTTGGCTTAGGATGGAATGAACCTGCACAAACAAGGTTAGATAACACAGGTACGTCCACTAGCCAGAGCAAACAAAAGAAACCACAAGAATACCAGGACTGGGATGACATGTAGAGAGTGAGTACAAGGTACCACATTGGATTCAACATGTCCCCACGAATAAAGATATGCAATGAATTTGGCTGATTTCTTTTCCTTTAGGTGTCTTGCTCCCCCTGAATCTTACATGGGATATTGGGAGAAGATAGGAAACAGAAAATCAGAGCTGAATAGAACTAAATTCAAATGATGTTATATGAACATGTCTTTCCCCAAAAAAAAACATGTGGCATCTCTCCTCTTGAACATCAAGCGTCTGGGATCCTCGAGACTTTCTCTCCCCCTTAATACTTTCTCTCTGTCCTACAAGCTTTGATGTGATCTCTCTCCCCCTTTGACATCAATTTCCAAGAAGGTTTTTCCTGGAATCCGCCAAATAGGTTTGGTCCTTGAGATTCAGCACAAAGCAGAGGATAAAATTGTGATGCTTGTGGAGGACAAGATTCATTGAGTGGAGCTGGATCCGAAGAAATGTAGAACAAGTGGCAAATTGTTTTTCTGATTGTAAAGTCGGTGGCACCGAGTGGCATATTTCGGTGGTACCGAAAAGATTCGGTTGGACCGAAATTTGCAAGTCGGTGAAACCGAGTTTACACAGAGAAAAACATTTGTCACCTCAGCTCACTAGACAAGTAAGATCTCACAAAGATTTGCAATGAATTAGCTGAAGGATTTGCAAGAAATTTGATGCAGAAATATGCAGAACAAGAGCAAAAGGAAAAGAGTGAAAGTTTCTAGATGAAGTTTTTTTTTGTGTGAGAGAGAAGGAAATAAATATGCAAGGAACAAATGCAATAACCAAAAAAAGAACATAAGAGAACTTCATCTAGAATTGGGCGGTGACATAGTCACCTATGTTAGAGTATATTGACTTAGGAGTTAAGTGAGGACACTTGATCATAGGTCATACTCATCGTTTAAGCTCAAAATGGGGTTACCATTTTTCGTTTAAGCATCTTGATGTATTCACATCTTGTTGAGTTGCTTTGACTCATGTCTTGGAGTAAAGCTTCTCTAAGATGGAACAACATACCTTGGGTGGTGGTGTGGTTCTTGCTCATGTAGTTGAACTTGTGTGGGTGCTCAAGGTTGATGTAGCTCATCAAGAGTTGGGAGCACCACTTGGAGTTTGAGTTCATCTGCCTACATGGGTTAGTTCTTGCAAGGAAGAGCACTTGTGTATCCAAAAATGACAATCATGAAGCTCAACATAGAATTTGTCAAAGGATATGTTTGAATGGTTTTGTGCTTCCTTGTCTTCAACCACCATTGTGTAGAGTCTTGGTGATGTAGAGATTGCTCAAGATGTGAGTGAGTCGCAATCTCATGGAATTAGATTCAACCAAGTACCTACATGGGTTAGACAACATGCAAGGTGCAAGTATATCCAAGACATAAGATAGTTATCATAAGAGATACATCATGGATTAGTCATAAGCTCATGTCTTGCATGTATCCAATGGAGTTCCTACTCCAAATTCGAAGCATCAATGATGTTCAATTCTCCTCTCAACCTGCAAAACACTTTCTCATCAAGCGGTTTAGTGAATATATCCGCCAACTGCTTATCGGTGCGAACATGCTTAAGATTGATGTCACCCTTAGCAACATGATCTCGAATGAAATGATGACGAACTTCAATATGCTTAGTTCGAGAATGTTGTACAGGATTATGACCAATTTTGATAGCACTTTCATTGTCACAAAGCAGGGGAACATGTTTCACATAAATCCCATAATCTTTAAGAGTTTGAGTCATCCAAAGTAATTGAGCACAACATGAACCAGCGGCAATGCATTCAGCTTCGGCAGTGGATAAAGATACCGAGTTTTGTTTCTTGGAAGACCAAGATACAAGAGATCTACCAAGAAATTGACAAGTACCCGAAGTGGACTTTCTATCAACTTTGTCTCCGGCATAATCCGAGTCGGAATAGCCAACAAGATCAAAAGAAGACCTCTTAGGATACCAAATGCCAAAATTTGGTGTATGGATTAAATATCTCACTATCCTTTTCACAGCCTTAAGATGACAATCTTTAGGAGCAGCTTGATATCGTGCACACATGCATACACTTAGCATAATATCGGGACATGAAGCACATAGGTATAACAATGAACCAATCATAGAGCGATAAACCTTTTGATCAATTGGTTCACCATCTTTGGTTAAATCATTATGTCCACTAGTAGGCATGGGTGTAGACATACCTTTGCATTCTTGCATATTGAACTTCTTGAATAAGTCCTTGGTGTACTTTGTTTGAGAGACAAATGTACCTTCCTTAGTTTGCTTGATTTGCAATCCAAGAAAGAATTTGAGTTCACTCATCATAGACATCTCAAACTTCTCTGACATTAGCTTTCCAAACTTTTCACTAAAGAGAGGGTTAGTTGAACCAAATATGATGTCATCAACATAAATTTGGCATACAAAAAGTTCTCCATTAACCCTTTTAGTAAAAAGAGTAGAGTCAATTTTACCAATTTCAAAACCACTTGTAGTAAGGAACTTGGTCAAGCATTTATACCATGCTCTAGGAGCTTGTTTAAGACCATAAAGAGCTTTGTGAAGTTTGTAAACATGATTTGGTTTCTTAGGATTAACAAAGCCGGGAGGTTGTTTGACATAAACCTCCTCCTATATTTCTCCATTTAGAAAAGCACTCTTAATGTCCATTTGGTACAAGGTGATATTATGGTGATTAGCATAGGCAAGTAAGATGCGAATGGACTCAAGTCTAGCAACGGGAGCATACGTCTCACCATAGTCCATACCTTCGATTTGTGTGTATCCTTGGGCGACGAGACGTGCTTTGTTGCGGACCACTTGTCCATCTTCATCTTGCTTGTTGCGAAACACCCATTTGGTACCAATGATGTTGTGGTTGTTGTCGGGCCTCTCAACCAATGTCCAAACTCGGTTTCTCTCAAAATTATGTAGCTCTTCATGCATAGCGTTTATCCAATCCGGATCTTCCAATGCTTCTTCAACCTTCATTGGTTCAATGCTAGAGATGAATGAATAGTTTTCACAAAAGTTAGCTAAACGAGTTTTTGAGCGAGTGATTCTCCCGGTTTGTATATCATTGAGGATTTGCTCGACGGGATGATCTTTGGCAATTCTTGCTCGAACTCGTGAGAGCTTTTGCTTGGGTCTTCGTTGAACATCTTCTTCATCTTGTTCTTCTTCTTGGCCTTCTTCATTGTTGACGTCGTCGTTCTCTTGTCGTGGTGGAGAAGGAGGTTGTTGATGTTCGTCTTGACGTATTTCCTCGTCTTCTTCATCTTGATGTGTCCCACTTGTGGATGCTTCCGTATCGATTCTTGGTTCACCTTGACGTGAAGTAGAAGCTTCCACTTGGACGGATGAAGTACTCTCCTTCACCTCCGTTGGACGAATTTTGCCAATGGACAAGTCTCGAATTGCTTCTGAAGGATCTTTGTCTCCTACATCAATTGGCAATTGCTCTACTTGCGAGCCATTAGATTCGTCAAACTTCACATCTACCGTCTCTTCAACCTTTCGGGTGAAATTGTTGTAGACACGGTAAGTGTGAGAGTTTGATCCATAACCAAGTAGAAAACCTTCATGAGATTTAGGAGCAAACTTTGAACGACGATGCTTATCAAGAATGTAGCACTTTGAGCCGAATACTCGAAAGTATCCAACTTGGGGTTTGTTACCGGTGAGAAGCTCGTATGCCGTCTTGCCGAGTAGCTTGTGAAGATATAAGCGATTTGTTGCGTGACAAGCTGTCTCGACCGCTTCTGCCCAAAAGTGCTTTGGCGTCTTGTATTCATCAAGCATCGTTCTTGCCATTTCGATGAGCGTCCGGTTCTTCCTCTCAACAACTCCATTTTGTTGAGGTGTGTACGTGGCCGAGAACTCGTGTGAAATCCCTTCTTCGTCAAGAAAGGTGTCCACATTTGCGTTCTTGAACTCCGTACCGTTGTCACTCCGAACCTTCTTGATCTTCACATCAAACTGATTTTGGGCCTTCCTAGCGAAGTTTCTGAAGATCTTCTGGACCTGCGACTTGTCATTAAGAAAGAACACCCACGTAAATCTTGAAAAATCATCAACTATAACTAGACCAAAAGAATTTCCACCGAGACTCTTGTAGGGGTTGGGACCAAAAAGATCCATGTGAAGTAGCTCGAGTGGCCTTCTTGTGGTCATGATGTTCTTCACGGGATGTCATCCTCCAACCTGTTTACCTGCTTGACAAGCACTGCAAAGTCTATCCTTATCAAATATGACATCATTAATTCCAAGGATATGATTTCCTTTAATAAGCTTGTCAAGGTTTCTCATGCCAACGTGACCTAGTCGTCTATGCCACAACCAACCTTTTGAGGATTTAGCAACAAAGCAAGTTTTAGGTTGGGCCTTTTTAGAGAAATCGACAATGTAAAGATCACCTCTACGCATACCAGTAAAGACCATTTTATGATTGTCTCGACGAAATACTTGGCAATCTACCTCAGTAAATAGGACATTCAAACTGAAATCAGCAAGTCTAGATACTGAAAGTAAGTTGTAGCCAAGAGATTCAACGAGCATGACATTTTGAATGGAACTATCATGTGAGATGGCCACCTTACCAAGGCCAACCACTTTACCCTTTGAATTATCACCAAAGGTGACATATTTTCGAGGGCCGTTGTTTTCAGCAAGCTCACGAAACATCTCTTCATCTCCGGTCATATGATCAATACATCCACTATCAAGAACCCATTTCTTTCCTCCTGATTCATATCCCCGAAGATTTTCCATAAGACCAAAATGTCTCATTGCATCGTCGAGATCGAAGTCACTATCATCATCATCATCATAATATTCATGTTCATCATGATCTTGTTATTCATCATTTCCTAGAGAGGGTAATTCATCAGACAAATGATCATCAAAGTGGTCACTTTTATGAATTCTTACGGCTTTGAGTATGATATCATTAATGATTCCAACATCTCCTTTAGCATGCTTAAGATTGGCAAGTTCAAGGATCACTAGAGTTCATCTTACTCAAGGCAATGGATTTATGGAGAATTTCATCCAAAGTTTTCAAGGAATGATTGGGAAATCGTTCCTCAAGAAATTTCCATATAGTATAGGCACAATTTTGAGTAGGCAAACTAGCAATCAGATTTTTGGGCAATCCTCTAATGATGAGCTCAATAGTTCTAAGATTGCGAATCATGTCAATATCTTCATCTAGGGTAGGATGCAAGGGATCAATATGGGGTGCACAAGGGCTAGCAATATACTTGTTCAAATGGTATTGATTGAAGATTACAAGCATCTCATTTTTCCACTCATGAAAATACTTTCCATCAAGAATAGGCACTCTATGTCTAAGACTCCCTAGAGTAGACACATCCATCTTCCTCCACTGGTGATTAAACCAAGGCAATGGAGACCAAAGCTCTGATACCACTTGTAGGATCTAGAAGTAGATGTGTCTAGAAGGGGGGGTTAGACACTTGGTGCTAAAGTTGCAATTTTTAAGCTTTTTCGGTTTAAGTGGAGTTTAGGCACAATTTCAACACACACAATACACATCAAGCACGCATGCAAAGAGTATATGATCAGCGGAATGTAAAGCATGCAACTTGCAAGAATGTAAAGGGAAGGGTTTGGAGATTTCAAACGCAATTGGAGACACGTATGTTTTTCCCGTGGTTCGGATAGGTGGTGCTATCCTACATCCACGTTGATGGAGACTTCAACCCACGAAGGGTAACGGTTGCGCGAGTCCACACAGGGCTCCACCCAAGGGCAACGGTTGCGTGAGTCCACACAGGGCTCCACCCACGAAGGGTCCACGAAGAAGCAACCACCCACAAAGGGTCCACGAAGAAGCAACCTTGTCTATCCCACCATGGCCATCGCCCATGAAGGACTTGCCTCACTAGCGGTAGATCTTCACGAAGTAGGCGATCTCCTTGCCCTTACAAACTCCTTGGTTCAACTCCACAATCTTGTCGGAGGCTCCCAAGTGACACCTAGCCAATCTAGGAGACACCACTCTCCAAGAAGTAACAAATGGTGTGTAGGTAATGAACTCCTTGCTCTTGTGCTTCAAATGATAGTCTCCCAAACACTCAACTCTCTCTCTCATAGGATTTGGATTTGGTGGAAGGAAGATTTGAGTGGAAAGCAACTTGGGAAGGCTAGAGATCAAGATTCATATGGTAGGAATGGAATGTCTTGGTCTCAACACATGAGTAGGTGGTTTTCTCTCAGAACATATGAGTAGGAATGGTGTGTGTGTTCTGATGGCTCTCACTTCGAATGAGAAGGAGGTGGAGGGGTATATATAGCCTCCACACAAAATCCAACCGTTACACACAATTTACCAATCTCGGTGGGACCGAAGCAGAAAACTCGGTCTGACCGAAGTAGTAAACCTAGTGACCGTTAGGAATTTTGGTGGGACTGACATGCAACTCGGTAGGACCGATTCGGTTAGGGTTTGGGCATAACGTAATCTCGGTGAGACCGATTACACAAACTCGGTGAGACCGAATTTGGTAATTAGCTAACCAGAGAGTTGGTCAGGCAAACTCGGTGGGACCGATTTGCTCTTTCGGTGAGACCGAGTGGAACTCGGTGAGACCGAAAAATTACAAAGGGGAAACACTGAGTTTACATTGCAATCTCGGTGGGACCGATTCGCTCTTTCGGTGGGACCAAAAAGTTACGAAAGGGAAACAGAGAGTTTGCAACCCCATCTCGGTGGGACCGAGATCCTTATCGGTAGAACCGAATTGCTAGGGTTTGGTAGTGGCTAATGACAAGTGAAACTCGGTGGCGCCGGATGGGAAGAATTGGTGGGACCGAGTTTGTCTTAGGGTTTAGGTCAAATGTGGATATGGGAAAGTGGTTGAGGATTTTGGAGCATATCATTAAGCACATGAAGCAAGAGGCTCATTAAGCAACACCTCATCCCTCCTTGATAGTATTGGCTTTTCCTATGGACTCAATGTGATCTTGGATCACTAAAATGTAAAATGAAGAGTCTTGAGCTTGAAGCTTTAGCCAATCCTTTGTCCTTAGCATCTAAGGAGTTCCCACAACCTTTAGTCCATGCCACTCCATTGTTGAACTTATCTGAAACATGCTAGATAGAAGTGTTAGTCCAACAAGAGATATGTTGTCATCAATTATCAAAACCACCTATGTTGTCATCAATTATCAAAACCACCTAGGGAGCACTTGTGCTTTCAGCCCGGCTCCAGCTGATAGGTTTTTCTGACCAGTGCATGTGCTCGGCGGGGTTGGCAGCGACCATGCTGACTTCCTGGTGCTCTCGGCGTTTGATGCGCCGGTCTTCGGGCTGGCTTGTAAAGATGACATAGGCGGCATGCTCGTCGGGGAACTCATCATGCACGGCTCCGACCGCGGGCCGAACGGTCGGCGGCTGCGGAGCCGGAGGCGGCGGACCGGTAGGCGGAGGCGGCGCGAGCCCTTCGCCTTTGGAGATTCGGGTGAGCCAATGGCACTTCCGGGTTGTGTGGTTGGACGGCTTCGCGCCGCTGTGGAACTTGCACGGGGCGTCGAGAGTTTGCTCGTAGGAGAAGGCTGGCTGCCAAGCCGGCCTGCCTCCCTTGGGTTTCTTGGGCGCGGGCCGCCCTTCGGGCTACTCGTCTTCGATTGTGGCCACCTGCCGACTGGCAGGAGGTGGCGCAGGGCCCTTGCGCTTGTGGTCGTTCGGGTGTGGGCGTCGGCCGGAATCCCCAGCCGATGTCTTGGGCGCTGGGTTGAGTACTTTCCCGGACGCGTCTACCCGGAGCTCGGTCTTCATTGAGGAGTCGGCGGTGGCGTACTTGTCTGCTATGTCCAGAAGCTCGTCGAGGGTAGTCGGCTCGTCGCAGAGAATCTTGTGCTTGAGGAGGGTGCCTTCTCGACACCCGGTAGTGAAGTATTCTATGGCTTGCACCTCGTGCACCCCTTCGCAAGAGTTGCGGAGCTCGGCCCAATGCGTGAGGTAGTCGCGAGTAGACTCGGCGGGGCCTTGTACGCACAAGGAGAGCTGTCTGGGCTTGGGAGCCCGCTTGTAGGTGCTGGTGAAGTTGCGAACGAAATCTTCTATGAAATCTAGCCAGCTGTTGATGTTGTATGGCTTGAGGCTGTTGAGCCAGGTCCGCGCCGTGCCCTGCAGCATGAGGGGCGCGTACTTCACGGCAACGCGCCTGTTGCCATTGGCTATGCTAACCGCCGTGGAGTAGTCGATCAACCAATCTTCCGGCTTCACGGAGCCGTTGTATTTGGGCGTGTCTCTTGGGAGCGAGAACCCTTTGGGGAAGGGCTCGTCGCGGATGCGGGGGCCAAAGCAAGGCGGGCCGACATCGTCTTATTCTTCCAGCGCCAGGTGGTCGATCCGATGGCGGGCGTCGTTCTCACCGACTCCTTCGCGGCGACCTAGCGGGCTGCTGAGAGTCGGATGCGCAACAGGCGGCGGGGTGGGATATCTCTCTCCACGGGGCCGAGGCGGAGGCGGGTTGCCCCGCCACTCCACGGCCCGGGGGTGGCCTTCTGCGTCTCGCTCGATGGAGATTCGGGTTTGGCTTCGGCCGACAGCCGGCTCTTTCTCGCGCCGCGCGCGGGTTTTACCCGTAGTCGGCGTCCGGGACGTCGCGCCGTGATCTCGGCACGGGGGAGGGCTTTCCGCGCGGGCGTCGGCTTCGTGCTTCTGCGCGGCTGCATCAATTAGCTGCTGGATGCGTCGGGTCATGTGGGGGAGTTCTTCGCCCCCCAGTCCGTCTAGCTCGTCTACGGCCGCCTGGGCGGCGCGCAGGTTCTTGAGTGGAGTGGCATAGACTGGGCGGTCAACTCCTAACGTGTCGGCGACGACAGCGCCGCGCTGTCTGACAACGCCGACCCGGCTGGGCCCGCCTGGGGGCGGCGTGCCAAAGGCGGCGCGGTCGGCTTCGCGTCGGTGGGCCTCAGCGAGGCGTCTCATGGAAACCAACTTCCGGCCCTCCGCGAGGAGGGCGAGGCGGCGAGCCTCTAGTGCTTCAGCATCGGCATCGGCCAGGAGGGGGATGGACAAGTCGTGGACCGCCGCGTGCGGGGCGTCGTGGGCGCTCTCGTCAGCAGCGCCGCCGCGGCCGATGACCATCACCTCGGTGGTGACAGTGTCGCGGCCATCGGCCCGGGGAAGCGGGTCGTTGTAGATCGTGACGACGGTGGGGAAGGTGTCGAGTGAGGCCGTGTCAGAGTCGACAGGCATCGGGTCGGTGGAGCCAACCGACTCCAAGTCCACAGCAGGCTCGTCGGAGACATGGAGCTGGCCGAGGAGGTTGACGAGGTGGTCGGTGCCCGCGTCGAAGGCGAGCTCGTCGGAGATGAGGGTCTTGTCGAGGAGATCAGCGAGGCCACTCGCTGCGCAGACATTGGTGACGCCTTGCAGCGCGTCGTGGCAAGCGCCATCGGGCGTGCCGGGCTGGCTACGCTCGCGGGGGAGGAAGAAGGTTCCCGTCCAGAACAGGTCTCCGGACGACGGTGCACCTGGCCCCACGGTGGGCGCCAAATGTCGGGTGGTAGGTGCGACATATGCCAACGGGTGGATTATCATTGTGGGAGCCAGTAAGACGTCGCCAGTGCCTGGAAGCGGGATGAGGCGAAGACATGCACGCCGGCGAATCTTACCCAGCTTCGGGGCTCTACGGGGTCTCCGCATGATCACTAGATGAACAAGTAGCTACACGATGCTCCTTGACCTGTTTGCGAGAGGAGGAAGAAGGGCTCTGCCCGCTCTCCTCTCCTCCCTATGTGGTGTTTAAAACTAGCAGGGATCAACCCTTTGCATGGGTGTCCCGAGGGGTTTATATAGGCCTACCCCCCGGGGATATTATGGTAATCCGGCTGGGCGCGGGGCCCGGCCGTCTGTGTCTGCCCTCGCCGGCTTACGCACCGACTGCTGGGGCCCGCCGGCTGGTGGGTCCCGCCGGCTGCCGTCTCCTTGGTCGACAGGCAGGCCCCACTGTCCAGGGCCTTGTCGGTGGCTGGTTACTATTGCTCAATCCTGGTGACGAGGGCTTCGCCGAGGTGGGCGTGGCTACAGTGCCGCCGTCCGGCAGGTGATCGTTGTAGCCTCACCGCGTCTTGTCTCCTTAATGGGGCGTCTCCTTCGAGGGGGTGGCAAGCCGGCTGTGGAGAGCCGCCTCTGTCTTGGGCCGACTGGGAGAGGCCGGGCCGCCTTCGGGTGTCTCTCTGCCTGAAGGGGCCCACCGCCCGTGGGCCACTCTGGCAGCCCGTTGTGGATGACATCAGGGTCAACGTGGCAACAGTGCCGTGCCGGACGGGTCATGGCCACCCGTACGACGCACTGTGCCAGGCGTGCTCCGGGATTCGGGGGTGGCAAGCTTTACTGTAGCCACGCCCCGTCACATCGCCGTTATGTGGGTGCAGACTTCAAGGGTACGATCTCAACCGCTTTATGGGAGCCGGCTTCTAGGAGTCGGCTTTCTCGCGGCCGGCTCCCCGCGGCTTTCTTCATGAAGGCTGAAGTCGGGCCACCTTCCGATAGTCGGCCTGGGAAACAGCTGGCGAGGGGAAGGCAGCCCCATGTCTTGGATTCTTGAGGGTCGGATGGGCTCGTAATTTTTTTCCAGAAGGGCCAGGGGGAGCCGGCTTGGCTACCCATGGTTATTTCCTCCGACAATCAACGTAACCCTTTTACGATGAATCTTTTGTCACCTCTATAATCGAGAAACATATCCTTATTCCACTAAGGATAATTTTGACCGTTGTCCAGTGATCTATTCCTAGATCACTATTGTACTCCCTTGCTAAAAACAGTGTAGGGTATACAATAGGTCTGGTACATATCATGGCATACTTTATAGAACTTATGGTTGAGGCATAGGGAATGACTTTCATTCTCTTTCTATCTTCTGCCATGGTCAGGCTTTGAGTCTTACTCAATTTCACACCTTGTAACACAGGCAAGAACTCTTTCTTTGACTGTTCCATTTTGAACTTACTTCAAAATCTTGTCAAGGTATGTACTCATTGAAAAAACTTATCAAGCGTCTTGATCTATCTCTATAGATCTTGATGCTCAATATGTAAGCAGCTTCACCGAGGTCTTTCTTTGAAAAAACTCCTTTCAAACACTCCTTTATGCTTTGCAGAATAATTCTACATTATTTTCGATCAACAATATGTCATTCACATATACTTATCAGAAATGTTGTAGTGCTCCCACTCACTTTCTTGTAAATACAGGCTTCACCGCAAGTCTGTATAAAACTATGTGCTTTGATCAACTCATCAAAGCGTATATTCCAACTCTGAGATGCTTGCACCAGTCCATAGATGGATCGCTGGAGCTTGCACATTTTGTTAACACCTTTAGGATTGATAAAACCTTCTGGTTGCATCATATAAAACTCTTCTTTAAGAAATCCATTAAGGATTGCAGTTTTGTTATCCATTTGCCAGATTTCATAAAATGCGGCAATTACTAACATGATTCGGACAGACTTTAAGCATCGATATGAGTGACAAAATCTCATCGTAGTCAACACCTTGAACTTTGTCAAAAACCTTTTTCGACAAGTCTAGCTTTGTAGATAGTAATACTACTATCAGCGTCCATCTTCCTCTTTAAGATCCATTTATTTTCTATGTCTTGCCGATCATCGGGAAAATCCATCAAAGTCCATACTTTGTTCTCATACATGGATCATATCTCAGATTTCATGGCCTCAAACCATTTTGCGGAATCTGGGCTCATCATCGCTTCCTCATAGTTCATAGGTTCGTCATGGTCAAGTAACATGACCTCCAGAACTGGATTACCGTACCACTCTGGTGCAGATCTCACTCTGGTTTACCTACGAGTTTCGGTAGTAACTTGATCTGAAGTTACATGATCATCATCATTAGCTTCCTCACTAATTGGTGTAGTAGTCACAGGAACATATTTCTGTGATGAACTACTTTCCAATAAGGGAGCAGGTATAGTTACCTCATTAAGTTCTACTTTCCTCCCACTCACTTCTTTCGAGAGAAACTCCTTCTCTAGAAAGGATCCATTCTCAGCAACGAATATCTTGCCTTCGGATCTGTGATAGAAGGTGTACCCAACATATTCTTTTGGGTATCCTATGAAGACGCACTTCTCCGATTTGGGTTTGAGCTTATCAGGATGAAACTTTTTCATATAAGCATCGCAACCTCAAACTTTAAGAAATGACAACTTTGGTTTCTTGCCAAACCACAATTCATACGGTGTCGTCTCAACGGATTTAGATGGTGCCCTTTTTTTTAACGTGAATGCAGCTGTCTCTAATGCATAACCCCAAAACTTTAGTGGTAAATCGGTAAGAAACATCATAGATTGCACTATATCCAATAAAGTACGGTTATGATGTTCGGACACACCATTATGCTGTGGTGTTCCAGGTGGCATGAATTTATGAAACTATTCCACATTGATTTAATTGAAGACCAAACTCATAACTCAAATATTCATCTTCTGCGATCATATCGTAGAAACTTTTATTTTTTGTTACGATGATTCTCCACTTCACTCTGAAATCCTTTGAACTTTTCAAATGTTTCAGACTTGTGTTTCATCAAGTAGACATACTCATATCTGCTCAAATCATCTGTGAAGATCAGAAAATAATGATACCTGCCATGAGCCTCAATATTCATCGGACCACATACATCAGTATGTATGATTTCCAACAAATCTGTTGCTCGCTCCATTGTTCCGGAGAACAGAGTCTTAGTCATCTTGCCTATGAGGCATGGTTCGCAAGCATCAACTGATTCATAATCAAGTGATTCCAAAAGCCCATCAGCATGGATTTTCTTCATGCGCTTTACACCAATATGACCTAAACGGCAGTGCCACAAATAAGTTGCACTATCATTATTAACTTTGCATCTTTTGGTTTCAATATTATGAATATGTGTATCACTACGATCGAGATCCAATGAACCATTTTCATTGGGTGTGTAACCATATAAGGTTTTATTCATGTAAACAGAACAACAATTTATTCTCTTACTTAAATGAATAACCGTATTACAATAAACATGATCAAATCATATTCATGCTCAACGCAAACACCAAATAACACTTATTTAGGTTCAATAGTAATCCCGAAAGTATAGGGAGTGTGCGATGATGATCATATCAATCTTGGAACCACTTCCAACACACATCGTCACTTCACCCTTAACTAGTCTCTGTTTATTTTGCAACTCCTGTTTCGAGTTACTAATCTTAGTAACTGAACTAGTATCAAATACTGAGGGGTTGCTATAAACACTAGTAAAGTACACATCAATAACATGTATATCAAATATACTTATGTTCACTTTGCCATCCTTCTTATCCGCCAATCACTTGGGGTAGTTCCGCTTCCAGTGGCCAGTTCCTTTGCAGTAGAAGCACTTAGTCTCAGGCTTAGGATCAGACTTGGGCTTCTTCACTTGAGTAGCAACTTGCTTGCCGTTCTTCTTGAAGTTCCCCTTCTTCCCTTTTCCCTTTTTCTTGAAACTAGTGGTCTTGTCAACCATCAACACTTGATGCTCTTTCTTGATTTCAACCTTCATTGATTTCGTCATCATGAAAAGCTCGGGAGTCATTTTCGTCATCCCTTGCATAATATAGTTCATCATGAAGTTCTACTAACTTGGTGATGGTGACTAGAGAATTCTGTCAATCACTATTTTATCTGGAATATTAACTCCCACTTGATTCAAGCGATTGTAGTAGCCAGACAATCTGAGCACATGCTCACTAGTTGAGCGATTCTCCTCCATCTTTTAGCTATAGAACTTGTTGGAGACTTCATATCTCTCAACTCGGGTATTTGCTTGAAATATTAACTTCAACTCCTGGAACATCTCATATGGTCCATGACGTTCAAAACGTCTTTGAAGTCCCGATTCTAAGCCGTTAAGCATGGTGCACTAAACTATCAAGTAGTCATCATATTGAGCTAGCCAAACGTTCATAACGTCTGCATCTGCTCCTGCAATAGGTCCGTCACCTAGCGGTGCATCAAGGACATAATTCTTCTGTGCAGCAATGAGGATAAACCTCAGATCACGGATCCAATCCGCATCTTTGCTACTAACATTTTTCAACACAATTTTCTCTAGGAACATATCAAAATAAACATATGAAAGCAACAACGCGAGCTATTGATCTACAACATAGATATGCTAATACTACCAGGACTAAGTTCATGATAAATTAAAGTTCAATTAATCATATTACTTAAGAACTCCCACTTAGATAGACATCCCTCTAATCCTCTAAGTGATTACGTGATCCAAATCAACTAAACCATGTCCGATCATCACGTGAGATGGAGTAGTTTCAATGGTGAATATCACTATGTTGATCATATCTACTATATGATTCACGCTCGACCTTTCGGTCTCCGTGTTCCGAGGACATATCTGTATATGCTTGGCTCGTCAAGTATAACCTGAGTATTCTGCGTGTGCAACTGTTTTGCACCCGTTGTATTTGAACGTAGAGCCTATCACACCCGATCATCACGTGGTGTCTCAGCACGAAGAACTTTCGCAACGGTGCATACTCAGGGAGAACACTTCTTGATAATTAGTGAGAGATCATCTTAAAATGCTACCATCAATCAAAGCAAGATAAGATGCATAAAAGATAAACATCACATGCAATCAATATAAGTGATATGATATGGCCATCATCATCTTGTGCTTGTGATCTCCATCTTCGAAGCACCGTCGTGATCACCATCGTCACCGGCGTGACACCTTGATCATCATCGTAGCATCATTGTCGTCTCGCCAATCTTATGCTTCCACGACTATCGCTACCGCTTAGTGATAAAGTAAAGCATTACAGGCAGTTGCATTGCATACAATAAAGCGACAACCATATGGCTCCTGCCAGTTGCCGATAACTCGGTTACAAAACATGATCATCTCATACAATAAAATTTAGCATCATGTCTTGACCATATCACATCACAACATGCCCTGCAAAAACAAGTTAGACGTCCTCTACTTTGTTGTTGCAAGTTTTACGTGGCTGCTATGGGCTTAAGCAAGAACCAATCTTACCTACGCATCAAAACCACAACGATAGTTTGTCAAGTTGGTGCTGTTTTAACCTTCTCAAGGACCGGGCGTAGCCACACTTGGTTCAACTAAAGTTGGAGAAACTGTCACCCGCTAGCCACCTTTGTGCAAAGCACGTCGGGAGAACCGGTCTCGCGTAAGCGTACGCGTAATGTCGGTCCGGGCCGCTTCGTCCAACAATACCACCGAACCAAAGTATGACATGCTGGTAAGCAGTATGACTTATATCGCCCACAACTCACTTGTGTTCTACTTGTGCATATAACATCAACACATAAAAACCTGGCTCGGATGCCACTGTTGGGGAACGTAGTAATTTCAAAAATTTCCTACGCACACGCAAGATCATGGTGATGCATAGCAACGAGGGGAGAGTGTGATCTACGTACCCTTGTAGACCGACAACGGAAGCATTATGACAACGTGGTTGATGTAGTCATACGTCTTCACGACCCGACCGATCAAGCACCGAAACTACGGCACCTCTGAGTTCTAGCACACGTTCAGCTCGATGACGATCCCCGGACTCCGATCCAGCAAAGCATCGGGGAAGAGTTCTGTCAGCACGACGGTGTGGTGACGATCTTGATGTTCAACTGTCGCAGGGCTTCGCCTAAGCACCACTACAATATTATCGAGGATTATGGTGGAAGGGGGCACCGCACACGGCTAAGAAAACAATCACGTGGATCAACTTGTGTGTCTATGGGGTGCCCCCTGCCCCCGTATATAAAGGAGTGGAGGACGGGAGGGCCGGCCCTCTCTATGGCGCGCCCTAGGGGAGTCCTACTCCCATCGGGAGTAGGATTCCCCCTTTCCTAGTCCAACTAGGAGCCCTTCCATGTAGTAGGAGTAGGAGTCAAGGCAAGGGAAAAGAGAAGAGAAGGAAGGAGGGGGCGCAGCCCTTCCCCCTAGTCCAATTCGGACTAGGCCTTGGGGGGCGCCCAACCTCTCCTATCTCTTTCCCCTAAAGCCCAATAAGGCCCATATACTCCCCGGCGAATTCCCGTAACTCTCCGGTACTCCGAAAAATACTCGAATCACTCGGAACCTTTTCGATGTCCGAATATAGTCGTCCAATATATCGATCTTTACGTCTCGACCATTTCGAGACTCCTCGTCATGTCCCCGATCTCATCCGAGACTCCGAACTCCTTCGGTACATCAAAACTCATAAACTCATAATATAACTGTCATCGAAACCTTAAGCGTGCGGACTCTACGGGTTCGAGAACAATGTAGACATGACCGAGACACGTCTCCGGTCAATAACCAATAGCGGAACCTGGATGCTCATATTGGCTCCCACATATTCTACGAAGATCTTTATCGGTCAGACCGCATAACAACATACGTTGTTCCCTTTGTCATCGGTATGTTATTTGCCCGAGATTCGATCATCGGTATCTCAATACCTAGTTCAATCTCGTTACCAGCAAGTCTCTTTACTCATTTCGTAATACATCATCTCGCAACCAACTCATCAGTTGCAATGCTTGCAAGGCTTATGTGATGTGCATTACCGAGAGGGCCTAGAGATACCTCTCCGACAATCGGAGTGACAAATCCTAATCTCGAAATACGCCAACCCAACATGTACCTTTGGAGACACCTGTAGAGCTCCTTTATAATCACCCAGTTACGTTGTGACGTTTGTTAGCACACAAAGTGTTCCTCCAGCAAATGGGAGTTGCATAATCTCATAGTCATAGGAACATGTATAAGTCATGAAGAAAGCAATAGCAACATACTAAACGAACGGGTGCTAAGCTAATGGAATGGGTCATGTTAATCATATCATTCTCCTAATGATGTGATCCCGTTAATCAGATAACAACACATGTCTATGGTTAGGAAACATAACCATCTTTGATTAACGAGCTAGTCAAGTAGAGGCATACTAGTGACTTTTAGTTTGTCTATGTATTCACACAAGTATTATGTTTCCGGATAATACAATTCTAGCATGAATAATAAACATTTATCATGAAATAAGGAAATAAATAATAACTTAATTATTGCCTCTAGGGCATATTTCCTTCATCACTATGGTTCAAACCAAGTCAAGTGAATTACCATCATATTTGTTATTCCAATGCTCCTCATGGCGGTAACTTGTATCTATGTTGTCTACATTGAAAGTTACTAGCCCCATGCATGTTTAGGTTTTGTACCTAGCATGTGTTTGTATATGTTGTGTCTCCTAATATGCTTGATCTGGCATGTGTAGGTTGCAATGCACGTCATATATTTGTGTGTGTAGTCTCGAGCCTTCATTGCTTTTTAGTTGCATCTTATTGGGCTGTTGCGAGATATTAATGGATCACCACATTATGGAGGAGTGATATGCTTTGTGCATATCACAATCCTTGTTAAATGTTGACAATTATGGGATGCCACTTAGAATATATTTGAGAGTATCCTATATCTCTGTGGCATGCAATGCCTTGTTTACATATGGCATTCTTGTGCGGTTTTGCCCATGGTTATCTTCAAAATCATATTTGGAAAATCGTTTGATTAAAGCTATTCCAATTGTTCCTTTGCATGATGATCTATCTAATTGGAATGTTAATAATATACTATCCAAGCATTGTGTTTATTTCTAAACTCTCATGTTATGCTTGTATTAGTATAGATGATCTTGTACTTATTTGGTTTCTACACCGAATGATAACCAATACCATGTTGTTCAAATTCATATTATTGGTTTGTATGGAGTTATGGGAGTTTTCTATATCATTGTTTATAGTGTTCTACATCTACTTGTGTGAGATATTCCTATGGGTATGTGTGCAATGCATATCTTATATGCTCATTGGTTTTTCCTTGGTTCATATCACTGGTGCGCGTCGGTCCTAAACAAACGGTTTTTAACCCCTTTCCGTGCAGCATTTGGAACCGTCGCCAAGTGAGTGTGTGCGATCGCGTGTCCTTCACACACGACCCAGGAATCGTCGGGGATAGGCCCTCCTGGGACCCAGGCTGGGGCTGTGTGCGATCGGGCAAGGCATTGAAACCCAATCATTTTCATAGGTATGTACATCCCACACGGTAATCCGAGAAAATCATTTCTGTAGGTATGTACATCCCACACGGTGAATCCCAGAAAAACATCTCCGTTTGTATGTATATCACACACAGTCAATCCAAGGAATACGTTTCCGTTCTTATGTACATCCCACACAGTCAATCCAGGGAACACGTTTCCGTTCAGACGTACATCCCACACAGTTTTATGTGTAGGCTCGTGTGTGAAAGGTGTAACTATCACACACAGTTTTCCATGGTTAACTGTTTGCTTTTATCAACTATATCACACACGATTTGATGAAGAAAACTGTGTGGCATTGGGCTATTCATCGCAAGCGATTTTTCTGCTAGAACCGTTTGCAAAGGTCCATGACACATTTAGAAGGTTTATTAGTTTACAATTAATAATTCCAGTATTACGAAAATTCACATTTCATATCGAACACCTGTTTGCCAATTTCATATCAGGCATATAAATATATTATAACATCACAGTACGGTAGCTACATGAAACAACACAGTACAACATATAGCTAGTTCAACTTCATAAGAACAATACATTCATTTCCCTAATCGAGATCATCCAGGCTCGTCTTATCCACCTCTGCTTTCAGTTCAGTAAGAACCCATTTTGCACGGGCCAACTGGGAAAGTTCCTCATCCTTCGCCAGCACCATCTTAGCAAAGTCTGATTTAAAAAATCTGAGCTCATTCTCCACCTTCAACTTTTTATCCCGCATCTTGAAATATGCTTCAGCGTTGACAACACTTTCTCTAAGCCTACGTGTGTTCTCTTCCTCATACATGCTCCAGAGCTTCGCTAGGCACATCTTCAAAGACTGTGGCCACTCTTGATCAACCCACTCCAAGTAAGAACACTTCCATTCATCCTATAATATTTAAAACTAGATTAGTAACAATTGTAGGGGAAATGGGTTTATAGCAACATGGAAAATCACCAATGCTTATTTTGAAAAACTGAAGAAACATGTTAATTATGACATATCTTCTCAAAAAGATCAATGTGCAAATGAAATAATTGGTACTGAGACAACCACCAAATTCTGGAACATCAGAAGCTATAATTAACTACAACAATGCTACAAGTTCTTACTCATGTACAATAAATAACAAATTGAACATTTTATGAGGAAGGTAAATATAACTGCAACATCATAGCGACAGTGTTTGGATGACAACAAATTGATATTAACAGGTGTGTACATGCACAAATTTAGTAACATAGAAATAATAGCACTAAGGCCGTCCACTGTGTATGCCAAAACTGGGGTAAAGACAACTGTTGCTACATCTCGCATTGGTGCCCTGCACTGGCGAGCCGATGCAGCGGAAAAAAAATCAGGGACCCGGACTTCGGAGCACGTAGTTGCTCCGATGCCCAGTTCCTTCGTGTCATAAAGATTTAGTATTTTACTGCTTGGCTGCTCGGATGTGTGGACCAAAGTTGGCTGCACAAACTACTGAAGCGGTGCCAAATAATTTTCTAATAGCACCGCTATTGAGATGGCAACAATTTAAGATACTAGGTACAAACCGTGACACTGTCTTAGGATGCGTTTGGTTGAAGGTGTGGTATGAATGGGTTGGGACCGTGACAGTGTCTGAATCACATCTAACAAATGATTTGTAACAACGAAAGAGGGTCTAACCTTCTCTGCACATGCCAGAAACTTCCTCCCATTGTCCATAGAATCAAACGCAACTAGCTTCACGCATGGAGATTGACGGTGACAACGAGCAGATAGATCTTCAACCACCCCGCTCCATTCGTTGCCACTGATGGTCTTAGGGAGCTACAAGAGGAAGAAATGACTCAAATCGACCGCCGGGTAAAAATCCTTCATTCCAAGTCATAGCCCGAGAGAGAGAAGAGAGGCATACTCAGGTGGTGAAGGAGTAGTTGCCGGAGGAGGAACCGCTGGAGATGTCTTTGAAGAAGACCATGGCGACCCCGCGGTAGGATGCGAGACGGCGAGAGCGAGGAAGCGGCTATAACTTAGCGAGGAAGGAAGGAAGGAAGGAGGAAACAGGGGAAATGTGACTTGTGGTCGGGGAGAAAAGGGGGTGGGGAAGGGGGGCGGGGGTAGATATTTTGGCGGTAGGCCAAAATTTTGGAAATGTGGAGGGAAACTTTGCGCGCGGTGTCGCTGGACCATTCACTTTGAACGATTGTGTGCATCACAAACGATTCTTCTGCTTTACGCGCATGGGATGAGTTTGATAATTCAAATTTTGGTGGAAATTTCCCCGGGTACGTCATTGCATAATTTAACATCGCTTGCTAATTTGGGCACACAAAAGAGCGTACAACAAAGAGACCACACTTACTGAATCGAGCGGTTTTAGTAATTAAACAGAGCCAGTTGATGACTTGTCCGCTGCCGCGCCGGCCTATGCATTGCCAGTGTGAGATGAGACGTCGATGACTTGCCCTAGCGACATGCCACCGTTGGTGGACTCCGCGCGCCCCCCTGCTGAATTTGACTGTGTCCTCGTCCTTGTCCGCGCCCCCTCAAGCTTGCAGTACTCGTAGTAGTGGCTGCACCAGAGCTAGCATTGGTACTCCACCGCCGATTCCTCGATGGACATACTCTTCTCTACCTCAAACTCGGCCACGTGCAACTCCTCCTCCCGGCGTTCCTCGATCTCCGCCACCTCTTGCATCTCCAGCTCCCGCTCGGCGACCTCATGAGGAAGCAGGTGCTCCATGGCCACCACCGCCTTTTCAGACGTGGGTTGCATGCTGGAGTCCGAGGTGGCCTGGAATATCTTGGCGTGTGCATCCTCGATCTAGGCGTGGATGGCCTCGACCCGGGCCAGGGCGACATCAGCGGCACGGACGGCAGCTCGAGCGCTCTTGGCGTTTGCAGCCCCCGTCACAGCAGCAGCTGCAGCCGTCTCGGCTGCTGCAGCTGCCCTGTCGGTTACCGCAGACGCCCTCTCGGCGGAAGCGGTCGTGCTCAATGCGGATGCGGCGACACTCTCAGTGTAGGCAGCCACGCTCTCGGCGCAGGCGGTGGCGCTCGGGGGAGACGCGACCATCGTACGGTCCTTCACGAAGCGTTTCCACGGCGTCATCTTTGCAAGAAGGGGGTGCGGGAATGGGGGTCGGGATTCAGGGATTTGGGGGTTGCCGGCACTAGGGCAGACGAGCTGGCGAACCTTAAGGAGGGAGACTTCAATAGACCCAGATATTTTCATCGCAAACGGTTCCTCGAAAACAACTGTGTGTGATGTTGTAGATAATTTTTATTAGCAGTGAAAGACGAATTTGGAGTACAGTGGCAACGGATGGTGTTTTAAATGTACGAGAAATTTTGTAGTACTAATACACATGTCATGTCAAATTTTGGAAAATTTCAGGGGTCATTTGACCTTTTATGACATTTAAGTGATTTTCTAGCCATTTAATGACCGTAATTGAAATTTAAACTACATGTACATGCAACAGCTAACCATAACGGTTTGAAAACTCATATTTTGTATACTTGTGTGTGATTTAATTCCATGTGCAGTAAATTGGAAGGAATTTTTAAACATATTGGTCTCACAATATGGACACATGCATACGTATGCATGGAGTGACATGGCATTTTAATTCGAAAAAATTAAAAAAATGATCAGAAAAACATGAAACCTTGGTTGACTTAATGTCATGCCACCAAGATGATGTGGTAAAAAAATTGGCCTATTTGACGAAAGTTTGGACACACACCCCTCACAAACCGGCGCAACTCACTAGAAGGCTCGTGGTTCCGAGAGGGAACAATGCATGTTTGATGACGAACGGGAGATAGCTTCCTCTTACGGCCTTCAATTTTTTTCTACGTCTAACGTGCACTACTACAACTGTAATGTGAATTTTTTTGAAAATTATAGGGGTCATTTGACTTTTTGAAAAATTTAAGTGATTTTCTATCCATTTAATGACCATAATTCAAATTTGAACTGCATCTACATGCAACGCCTAACCAAAACGGTTTGAAAAATCATATCTGTGTACTTGTGTGCAAGTTAACTCCATGTGCAGTAAATTAGAAGGAATTTTCAAACATATTGATCTCACAACATGGACACATGCATACGTATGCATGGAGTGACATGGCATTTTAATTCGAAAAAAATAAAAAAATGATCAGAAAAACATGAAACCTTGGTTGATTTAATGTGATGCCACCAATATGATGTGGTAAAAAAATTGGCTTGCTTGACGAAAGTTTGGACACACACCCCTCACAAATCGGAGCAACTCACTAGAAGGCTCGTGGTTCCGAGAGGGAACAATGCATGTTTGATGATGAACGGGAGATAGCTTCCTCTTACGGCCTTCAATTTTTTTCTACGTCCAACATGCAGTAATACAACTGTCATGTGAAATGTTTGAAAATTTCAGGGGTCATTTGAGCTTTTAAAGACATTTAAGTGATTTTCTAATCATTTAATGACCGTAATTCAAATTTGAACTACATCTACGTGCAATGCCTAACTATAACGGTTTGAAAAATGATATTTTTGTGTACTTGTGTGCGAGTTAATTCCATGTGCAGTAAATTAGAAGGAATTTTCAAACATATTGGTCTCAAGGCATGGGCACACATGCATGGAGTAGCATGGCATTTTAATTCCAAAAAATTAAAAAATGATTAGAAAAACTTGAAACCTTGCTTGATTTAATGTCATGCCACCAAGATGATGTAGTAAAAAAATTGGCTTGTTTGACGAAAGTTTGGACACACACCCCTCACAAACCGGAGCAACTCACTAGAAGGTTCGTGGTTCCGAGAGGGAACAATGCATGTTTGATGACAAACGGGAGATAGCTTCCTCTTACGGCCTTCAAATTTTTTCTACGTTTAACGTGCACTAATACAACCGTCTTGTGAAAATTTGGAAAATTTAAGAGGTCACTGGACCTTTTAAAGACATTTAACTGATTTTCTAACCATTTATTGACTTTAATTCAAATTTGAACTACATTTACATGCAACGCCTAACCATAACGGTTTGAAAAATCATATTTTTGTGTACTTGTGTGCGAGTTAAAAAATCATCACACTATGTAAATATCTGGTGTTCAAAAAAGAAAATGTAAAGATCTGGCAAGACATCCGTCCCCCACATGATTGGCACTCTATCTCGTGGCTCGAGGTTTGGTAGGTGAATGGCGGGGTCATTAATCAGACACGGTTCTGCATTGGAAACCGTCAGCTATTATGTTCACACACGGATTTTGGCTATTATGTTCACACATGGATTTTGCTGCGAGAATCGTGTGTAATTCAAACTACAGTACTCATAAATTCCGGCGACCGGCGTTTGTACTGTCCCGGTCGATCTATATTCCGGCCGCCAATAAATACTACCTTGCTCATGTCGTCCCGCCTGCATTCTCATCTACATCCTCCCCCCTCCTCTCTCTCTCTCTCTCTCAAATCTCTGCCACGGCGCCGCCGGTCTGCCCACGCGCCGACTAGGAGTCGCCGCCCCTAGAGGACGCTCACTCGATTAGCAGCGACGAGGATCCCTACACGCCGCCTGACGAGGTTGTGCTGGACCCCCCAACTTTGGATTGGTTTTGGGCCAGTACAATCTTTGTCTGTGGAAGTCGCTGCTGCCGGCTGAGAAAGCCAGTCAAGTGGCATTCAAGAAGGAGATGGCGGAGGAGGAAGCCAGGTACCCGGCGGCCTGTGAAGCCCGTGATGCTGCCTGGAAAAAGGAGGCGGAGGAGCTTTGGGGCCGGGCGCGTCGTCGTGCCGAGGAGGTGTATGAAGACGGGTACTTCACGAGGAAGGTCATAGGCGCTGGGCGCCTCGTCGCCGCGTGGAGGTGGGCCGATAAGCTCCAGCGTGCCACCGACGAGGAGCTCCGGTGGGCGCCCAACGAAATGGCAAGATTGACCGCGCACGTCCGCCAGCAAGAGAGATCGGTACGTTAAGCACTGTGAGGCGGAGGAGGCAGAGTACTGCCTCCGCGCTGGGAAGACACCTCGCACCAGGGAGCTGCTAGCAAGGGGCTGCCGAAATACTGGCCCCAGGAGGGGTTATTAGTTTTAGTATTGTTCGTTTTCCATTTTATGCATTGTACCTAGTAGTTAAGTATCATCACGTATATGTGATGATATTATATATATATATATATATATATATATATATATATATATATATAGTGTTACTATTCATCACCTAAGGTGTAGAATAAATTATTCTTCACCCGAGATAATCTTATGATCGCTTCCTAAATAAATTACGTTTATAATATAAATAGTTACATGCATATTGATTCAATATGTAAAATTTGGTATAAAAAAGGTTATAAGATCAGAAAAATCACATTTTATGTACGTTTTACACTATGTTCTTACATTCGTAATTTTACGTAACATAAAATATTTTTTACGGCGAATACATATTTTCTTACGTCCTCTTTTTATGTATAAAATAACACAAAACGTAAAAATACGTTGCATTTATGTCAAAATTGAGAGGGGGTGAAGAATAACTATTCCTCACCCAGGGTGACGAATAGCGCGACAGTGTTACTATTCATCACCTAGGGTGTAGAATAAATTATTCTTCGTAAAAGGGCCCGTGCGTTGCAACGGGTAACAAAACTATGTATTGACCAGTTATTACAATTGCCTAAAAAAACTTATTACAATGAGTATTGCTAAAAAAACTCAGTACAATAACTGTTGAGTGCATGAAGATTTTGACCGTCTCGCGTCTAGTTGATGTATGATTCTTAGATAATAATCTAACACTTTATGAGGTAATTCATCACTAACGATTATAATTCTAATGCACAGACTAATTCTAGCATTGTACATTCTTCTAAAAAGAAAATGTAACCATCTAAGTGAACACACTACTAGCTCTAGTTATCAATGGAGTGGTACTGTCCATCAATTTTATTTCATTCTGATAAACATGAAAATATTTGTTTGACCTTGATTGTCATGAAGAAGAAATAAAAACATTATTATGCTTCTCAATAGCTAGTCATCATCTATGTTTTTCTAAATTACCATCTTTGTAACTACAGACCACTGCAGAGGCAATCTCTGAATTTATTGGACACCATACCAGGCAATAATCTTAAGAAGCAAGAGGCACAAGTTATATGTGCGGAGGGGTAATAAATGCATAAGAAACCAAACCACTGTAGGAGTATTAGTCTATGGATCTACATCCTTTTTGCATAGTAATGACATGGTTATTGATCCAGTTGCCAAAAATGTATCATCTACATGCTTGAGCAGTAATCATTAGTATGTGCACTGCCGAGGAAGACCTTACAGTGTTGCTAACAAAAAACAACCATATAAAGACCATGCTATCATTTTCCAATATATATATACATTACCAAATCCATAATGTCTAGACTTGGCCAACCTAGCTCATTTCAAGCTGTTATTGCTTGTGTTGAGTTGATCTAACCTTGTAATAAGAGGGTTGTGCTTACTTAGCCAGCACTCAGTTGAAAGAGAAAAAAATATGAAGGCATTGGTTCCTGAAACCTAACCGTGTGTCCTCCTCTATTCTAACCGAACACCACTGCTCTGTTTTCTCCCCTGGCCGAGCAGTTCGTGGGCACGTGTGTGTAACCACCAGCGAGGGACTTATTGAGAGAGACAACGACAACACATGCGCTATGACATTCTGCAACCACCACACGAATTTAGAATCAACCATATAAAATGTCCAACGACTAAGATTACATGCTTTAAAGGCATGCAAGGACTCCAGGAGCGGAAAGGGGCCAGGTATGTGCCTTGTTTGGGACAACTCCATCAGTATGAGCCTTCTTCAATAGTTGGGTGCCGAAGCTCTGGATGCTTAAGTGAATGGTAAGCCAGCCGTTCCTTCTTCATCTACAAACATAAGAGAAGGTTTGTTTCTGTTCATACAATTGGACTGAAGATTGGAAGAAGGAAAGAAGGGGGAAACGAAACCTCAGTGGTGGGGAACGACGGCCAGCATGGGTCGAAGCGTCTCATTGACGCCACAGTTATTCAATTCAGAGAGGGCGATGCGTCACTTACTACCTTTGTATTATAGGGACTACAACAGGCTTACACTGGCCTGAAACACTTTCTACACACAAATGAAGTGCTCCAGCCTCTAAGGATGTCTTTCTTAATTTCATTTGAATACCTGTTGGACTACAACATAAGATCATCATCAATCTTGCTAGTAGTAATGTGCAATTCCTCAAAAACATCCCGGAAGAGCTTGGAGTTTCCGCGCTTCCATATATTCCAAGGTACCAAGCAATTTAGAGACAAAGAAGCAATTCAGAAAATTCAGACCGAAAGAAGCAGTTTAGCAGTTTAGTAAACTGAATAATTCTTAGGCCGTTCGACAATTCAGCAAATTCAGACCCAAAGAAGCAGTTCAACAGTTTATTAAACTGAATAATTCTTATACCGTTTGATAATTCAGCAAATTCAGACCCAAAGAAGCAGTTCAGCAGTTTAGTAAACTGAATAATTATTAGACCGTTCAGAAAAACTAAGATCTTTGAACGGTATACCATTTAACCTAGCAATCCATTTGAATGTATAAGCATGTGCAATAATCACTGCTATTCACTTCCTCATGTAAGAAATCAAATCGAAGCATGACACCATTAGGAAGAAAAGCACACATATTAGGCATTGACCGAAAAGTTTAGCAAGAAAATGTAATCTCCACTGCTCTTATTCTCTTGACTTGATCAGCAGGTCGGAAGGAGTTGGAAAAGGCACAGTGCCCCATCTTCCACTTGAACGACATATGCGCAGAAAAACACCTTGATGGCTAGTCCTTTGTGAGTGATCATTAATTCTGCTGCCCGAAACATAAACGCATGAAAGTCATGCACGTCTAGCTAGCTCTTGTTGAAAGAGTGATCTGGTGAGCCAATTCCTAGCCAAAGCAAAACACGCACTGCCCAGCGAACCGCAGGCTGCAGGCCGGTAAACCACAGTCCACGGCCCGGCGAACCGCACGACACCGCCCGGCGAACTGCACGTCGCTGTAGCGCGACCACCAGCGGCGAGGAGCAGAGCACCAGCTCACGGCGGGAACTCGTCATCCGGATGCCCGGTGACACACCCAATCCCCACCCAACTACCTGGATCGACCGGGGCGACGCCAGTAAGCAGGAGATAGCGGGATTGCAGCCTCACGACATAGAGCAAAGCAAAGATAACTGAATTGAACACAGAAAAATTCTACTGTAATGAACTGCACAGGAAACTGACAGCCGAACTTGTAAGTTCTGAATTGCACTTGACGCAGGCAAATTTTTACAACCTGGATGCAAACATCATCCAGAGAACCAATACTCAAAGAGAAGAAAGAACTGCACTGAATTGTATTTTTGCACATCAAAAATCTGAAACAAAAATGAAAAAACTATGAACTCCATGGCAGAGGAATCCATAGAGCAGAGCACCACACTACGGTCTTCCTGGGGCGTCACCGCCGGCGCTGCTGCTCCTCTCGCAATCTCGGGTCCACGAGACCCCTTCCAGCCTCGTGGTCGCCATGGGCGCCATGGTCGGCGATACAGAGAAAATAGGGGAGGGTACTGGAGGCAATCAGTCGCGGGGGAGGAGGGATTAGTTGCCGGCCCGGATCCGCCGCCGGGAGGAGCGCTGGGGGCGGTGGGACCGTGGGAGATTGAGGGAAGCCTAGCCAAGGGCGATGAGGGGTGGCGTCCACCGGATACAGCTCGTGGCGAGAGCTCTGGAGGTGGGAGGGGTAGCCAGGGGATAGGAGGTGTGGTTCGGCGGGAGTTTTGTGGAGCGGCGGTGCGACACGGTGAGGAGGTAGATGGATGGGGGCGCCGGGTCTCGGGAGCGCGTGGCTCGTCGGGGTCGGCGCCAGTGGGAGGGTGGGTGGCCGACGGCGCGTAGTGAGGCGGGGCGGGCGGGGCAGGGTTCCGGGGCAGGAGGTGGGAGGCAGGAGGCGGCCGACAGCGTGGGGCATGGCAGGAGCTTGGTGGGCCGTGGCGGAGCGCTACGAGGCAGAGCGTGGTTGCGTTATTTTCGCCTTCGTACCGGTTCGATTTAGACTGCCGGTTGAATATCAAAAATCACAGGGGCCTTTGTGTAAAATGTCGCGACGGTGAACTCGAAGACTCAATCGGTGCTTTATTATTATTAGGGAGATATATATATATATATTCTGTGATGAACTAATGAACATTTAATATATATATATATATATTATGAATTCTATTTTCTATCTGTTTTTGTATACTAATTTTAATCTAGTTATTATCATCCACATATACAGAATGGACAACGCACTACTAGAAAAAGGCCTGTTAGTGGTGCACCTATTTTGGCCATTAATGGCGCACTATAGGTGCGCCACTATTACCACGCCACTAGTAACAAATACTAATGGCGCACCTCTGGTGTGCCATTTGTATACCAGATAATAGTGGCACACCTGGCAGTGCGCCATTACTATGTCCAACAATGCGCTATTACTATGCCTCCTAGGGGGCCATATTGACCTTCACGTATGCCCCCAAGTGCGCCATTACTATGCCCCGTAATGCACCACTTGTATTTAGCCCCGGTGCGCCACTAATGCTCAACAAGGTGTGCCACTACTATGAATATTAGGATTTTTTTGCTTTTCTGATATTTGCACAGGTTACAAAATACATTACAACACATAATATAAATAGCACAACATATAAACAACAGATTTATCGAATACAATAGAAGATTAGTCTCCGAATAAAATTCATCATATTAGTCTCTGAATTCAAAATAGCGAACAAAGTTAGAACATTACAAGTTTCGAGACCGCGAGTAGCGAGTTTGTCGTTACATTACAAAGTCGATATCGATCATCTAAACTACCATCACATAGAAGAGATATGCGGTCATGATGAGCATCATCACGATGAAACTGGTCTTCATCCGGTTCCTCCTCCGCTCCCTCCTCTCTCCCGCTAGATAGCGCGCGTATCTAGCTTCCGCCTCTGCCCTAGTGGTGTACCCTTTGTAACTATTACCGCTGAAACGGTGAACCTGTCTCCGACACTCCTCCCAGTCGTCGTAGACTCCAGGAACCTTACCCTTGTACATGACATACAACGGCATCTCTATGCACTAGACAAACAAAACTTTAGTAGCAATTCACAAACAATATATAAGCAATATATAAGTATGCAACAGAAGGATCGGAAGAGAAAAACAACACATTAATAGCACAATTCATGGTCCTACTAATAAACAGCTTCGATTACATATAAGTTGAACGACTGTCCAAACTAAAGAGACATACAAGTTCATTAAAGTTTAATTATAACATGAGCTAATCAATATTTCAGAACTACATAACATCACTACTTTCGACTCGACTCAGGGACCGGAGCGTGGATGAAGCCGCCGTCTTTCGTGATGGTCATGAAATCGCGATCGTTGTTAGCCTGCATTTGTAGCGTTGTTTCTATTTCACTGTTGGACGATTGATATTTGAGGTAGAACTTCCCCGAGGTACGAAGGACATCTTGATGGATGATTTCCGCAAGCTCCGACTGGATGCGAAAGAATTCTTGTCCGAGGTTCGCGTCCTGGATTGCCGACAAGCGTGCGGCACACTCTTTGAGACTATTTGGTAGCAGAAGGTGATTATGGTACCGTACGATCGTTTGCATGTGATGGAGGGCATAGTAGGCATCCTTCTGACGGCCAGGCGTCTGCTTGACGCAGGGGAACGTCGTTACGTGGGTGAACACGTGCTTGCCGTACCTAAAAATTGGCCTCCTGAAGGTGCCTCTAGATTTGGCGTAGCCAGGGAGAACATCATCAAGAACTTTCTTGATATTTGTGTAGTCTTTCTTCGACTGACGGTCTGAGTCAAAATACGTGGCCATGGAATAGTTCGGGCTTAAGAGGATGAGTGTGCAACGTGTGTCACTGCACAAAACACGGAATGTTAGAAAAAAATAGAATGATGGAAATCTAAGAAATCATATGTTATGGGGCGGTGAGGGGATGACTTACTAGGGAAAGTAAGGAACGAGGAAGTTATCCTTATCTGGGTTCGCCAGAATGACGCCTTTGAGGTATGAACTCGCGACTTGCCGGTCCCCGGCGCTGCCCAAGATCTTGGCATGCATGTAGAAGGGGTCGACTATCACGATGTCCGGGGTCTTGTCTCTAATGATCCGCATCTCCATACTGAGCGAAAATAGCTGAATGAAGGTGTAGTGCAGCGGATGACGGTTAAACATAGCGAAGATGTCATCAAACCGCAGGACGATCATACCCTCGATGGTGCTATCGACAAAGCCCTTGCCCTTTGGCACCTTGGCCATGAAAACCGGGTATGCCACATCATTCTCGGAGAGACACAGCTTCTCCAAAGAAAGAACACTGTCATGCAGACTCCGCATATCACCAGTTGCTACATTGAGCAGATTAGTAGGTAGCATCGGCCTATCCGCCATATGCACCCTCCTCGAGATATCCTTAGGTGAAGGTGGCCCGTCCTGAGCACGGATCGTACTCGGTGCCGGCTGGCTCGCACCCTTGTTATTCTTTCTTTTCCGTCCCTTCTTCTTCTGCTGTAAATGGGATCGAGTTCTTCTCAGAGACCACCTTCTTGAGTGTGTTCGGGCTGATAATATTTCGCACCTCGACTATCTGAGGCTCGGTGAAGGCGGCAGCTGGAGGCGTCTCCTGAGAACTGAACGCCAGACGACGCCTGTTGCAATTGGGTTTCTCCGCGGTACCAGCTAGATCGCGATCGTCTTTTGCAGGGTTGGGTTCTTGAGAAGGAGGCCCCAAGAATTCGTCATCGTACCCATGTTCGTTGAAGTACTTATCGACCCTGGTAAATGTACCATCATCGTCCGGATCCTGTGCCATATGCATGTCCGGATCAGCTGACGGCGGTAGCGTTGCGGCGGTCTTGCCATGGCTTGGCGTCGGCACGACTGGCGGTGTTATCTGTGGGGTGGTGTCCCCACCCCCAAACGAATCTGACTCTTCGGCCAAAGCATGGACCAGCTTATGCAGGCATTGAGGGTCATCACATCATCTTCGTCGGCCCCAGGTGTAACGCCCTCGATGCGGCTATATCTCCTACGTGTCGAAGCACGACTTAGAGGCATAACCGCATTGAAAGCAATGTCGCAACTAAGGTAATCTTCACAACAACCCATGTAAATAGATAAAAGGGGAAAGGATACATAGTTGGCTTACACTCGCCACGTCACACAAATACATGAATAACATTACAATCATCCAATACACTCATGGTACGACTACGGTACCAAAATAAAGATCAAACCCCACATGCGACACGGTCCCCGATCGCCCCAACTGGGCGCCACTACTGATCATCTGGGAAAGACACATAGTAACGACAAGAGTCTTCATCGAACTCCCACTTGAGCTCAGGCACATCGTCTGGAACAGTATCATCGGTCCCTGCATCTGGTTTGGAAATAATCTGTGAGTCACGGGGACTCAGCAATCTCGCACCCTCGCAATCAAGACTATTTAAGCTTATAGGTAAGACAAGGTATAAAGTTGAGCTGCAGCAAGCGATTAGCATATATGGTGGCTAACCTATTCGCAAAAGAGAGCGAGAAGAGAAGGCAAAAGCACGGTCGAACAACTATGATCAAGAAGTGATCCTAGAACAACCTACGTCAAGCATTACTCCAACACCGTGTTCACTTCCCGGACTCCGCCGAGAAGAGACCATCACGGTTACACACGCGGTTGATTCATTTTAATTAGGTTAAGTTTCATGTTATCTACAACCGGACATTAACAAATTCCCATCTGCCCATAACCGCGGGCATGGCTTTCAAAAGTTCAAATCCCTGTAGGGGAGTCCCAACTTAGCCCATCACAAGCTCTCACGGTCAACGAAGGATATTCCTTCTCCCAAGACAATCCGATCAGACTCGACATCCCGTTTACAAGACATCCTCGACAATGGTAAAACAAGTCCAGCAACACCGCCCGAATGTGCCGACAAATCCCGATAGGAGTTGCACATATCTCGTTCTCAGGGCACACTCAGATTGTCCAAACTTTCGGTAGGCCAGCCCAGAGTTGCCCCTGGTGACCACCGGCGGCTGACGAGGTGGACCAACACTCAGAGGAGCACTGGCCCGGGGGGGTTAAATAAGATGACCCTCGGGCTCCGGAAACCCAAGGGAAAAAGAGGCTAGGTGGCAAATGGTAAAACTAAGGTTGGGCATTGCTAGAGGAGTTGTATTCAAGGCGAACTGTTAAGGGTTTCCCATTATAACCCAACCGCGTAAGGAACGCAAAATCCGGGAACATAACACCGATATGACGGAAACTAGGGCGGCAAGAGTGGAACAAAACACTAGGCAAAAGGCCGAGCCTTCCACCCTTTACCAAGTATATAGATGCATTAAGATAAACAAGATAACATGGTGATATCCCAACAATAAACAATGTTCCAACAAGGAACGATCTCCAATCTTCACCTGCAACTAGCAACACTATAAGAGGGGCTGAGCAAAGCGGTAACATAGCCAAACAACGGTTTGCTAGGACATGGTGGGTTAGAGGTTTGACATGGCAATAGGGAGGCATGATAAGCAAGTGGTAGGCATCGTAGCATAGGAATAGCAAAAGAGCGAGCATCTAGCAAGCAAAGATAGAAGTGATTTCGATGGTATGGTCATCTTGCCTGCAAAGTTGTCAGAGTTGACTTGATCCTCGTAAGCGAACTCAACGGGCTCATCGTTCACGAAATCGTCTCCCAGCTCTACCCAAACAAGAAAAACAAGAAAACGGAACACAATCAACCACGTGCAATGCTCAAACAACATGATGCGAACATGGTATGATATGCGGGATGCGGTATGTGATGCATATGCAAGATTTGACAAGGAATGATTGAACCTGGCCTCAACTTTGAAATCCAAGAGTTCCACTAGAAAGGTGAGGTGATTTCGGTTGAAATCGATATAAAGATCACCGGAATCGGATGCACGGTTTGGAAATGGCAAGCAAAACAAATATGGCACCGGTCTGCGATAATCAGCAAGTGACCAACTAAATGCATTAAGATAAATATGCTACAACACTCAAACATGACAACAAAATACATGCCAGGGATCCACTCATGATTCTTGACAAAAGATGAACACTGAGCTACGGCTAATTCATCCATTAACAGGTTCAAACAAGCATGGCAAAAGAGCAAATGATAACAGGTTTCAGACTTAGAGAAATTAACACAAGTCTGGAATTTATCAATAGGAAGCACACTCTAGAGCATGAAAACTACATGCTATAGGAACTTAACATGGCAAAGCAAGGCATGGCATGAAGCTACTCAAAGCACTTAACAAAAGTCCCTTAGTGACCTTGAGCCAAAAGGGATCAGAAAATACAATTGCAAGCATGTGAACATGGCAAAAACATAAACAGATTCAGACTTAGTGAAAAACTGGAGCATGCAAAACAGTTAACGAGTAGGCATGTTTACGAGCTCGATGCACTAACTACAGAGCATTGCATAACAAACTAAGCATACACCCATCAAGAAGACATGGCATAGAAGCTAGACATGGCAAGAACAATAACATAGCATGCATAGATCAATAGCAACATCCTCGGCAAAATCGCTAAACATGTCAACAATCTGCCAGGATTCACTTTATAGCAAAAGTAGAGCTCGATTGACTCAAGCTAGGTTGCTCCATAAATGCAAACAAAGACATGGATGGATAGAGCACCACAATGTTAACAAAACATCCTTATTGATCATTCTCAAAAGAGGCACGGATCACTAGGAAACAACATGAACATATGGCATAACAACAAAATCAGGATAAGGACTTAGTGAAATTCTAATCCCTGAAATCAGCATTGCCGATTACGCTACTTTGCAAGCTTGTGCTAGTCACCACAAAAATCACAAAAATACATGGCAAGCACCTCTATAAAGATGGCATGGCATATAACAAAACACATGTAGAGCTCAGGATCATAGCATGCACACATTAATCATGGCAAAAATGACAAAAGGCCATTTGCTGAAATAGATCTGACAAATTCATCACATAGCCGGGCATCAATATGAGCTCAAATGAAAATGATGCAATGATATGAAATGATGTACTCGTCGAGACGAACATTTTGATACGCTACACGCACGAATCGGATCTACGATGAGAGAGTTATGACATGCCAAAGTTTGCAAAAAATTAGGGTTCGGGGATGAAAAAGTCAACCCGCGGGAAACGGATCTGGATCTGGAACTCGAGCACTGTAGCACGTACACGTCTCCCGAGGTTGAACGTCGCCGAAGTCGAGGTCGGAGGTCGCCGGAGAGGAGGGAGCTCGACGGGGCAGGGACTCTCGCCGGAGCACGGAGGAAGGAGCCGGAGCTCGGTCGGAGATGGGAGGCGGCGCGGCGCCTCTTGCCGGCGACGAGGCGGGCCGGGGTGGAGTAGAGCGACGCCGGCCCGAGGCGGCGAAGGGCGGCGGAGGTCTGCGCCGGCGACGAGGTGGCCAGGGTGCGGCGCGGCGGCGCGGAACAGATCCGGGCGGCGCGGGCATGAAGGCGAGCGGCGGCGAACTCGGGCCCTCGGGGTTCCCATTATAACCCAACCGCGTAAGGAACGCAAAATCCAGGAACATAACACCGATATGACGGAAAACTAGGGCGACAAGAGTGGAACAAAACACTAGGCGAGAGGCCGAGCCTTCCACCCTTTACCAAGTATATAGATGCATTAAGATAACATGGCAATATAATGATATCCCAACAAGTAAATAAAAGATGTTCCAACAGGGAACGGCCTCCAATCTTCACCTGCAACTAGCAACGCTATAAGAGGGGCTGAGCAAAGCGGTAACATAGACAATCAACGGTTTGCTAGGACAATGGTGGGTTAGAGGTTTGACATGGAAATTTGGGAGGCTTGCAAGCAAGTGATAGGCATCGTAGCATTGGCATAGCAAAAGAGCGAGCAAACTAGCATAGCAAAGATAGCAGTGATTTCGAGGGTATGATCATCTTGCCTGCACAGTTGTCAGAGTTGACTGGATCCTCGAAAGCAAACTCAACGGGCTCCTTGTTAGCGAACTCATCTCCCGGCTCTACCCAAACACGACAAACAAGCAACAAGGATACAATCAACCACGTGCAAGAACAAGCAATATGATAAAATGATGATATGCTATGCGGGATGCGATGCGGGATGTCAAATGCAATATATGACAGGAAAACGCATGAACCTGGCCTCAACCTGGAAATCCAAGTGTGCCACTGGAAAGATGAGATGAAATCGCTTGAAAACGATATAAAGAACGCCAGAATCGGAGTTACGGTTTGGAAATGGCAAGCAATTCAAAAATGACACCGGTCTGCGATTTACAGCAAGTAGGCCTCTAAATGCAATGAAAGGAACATGCTACAGCACCCAAACATGACAAAAAAAATATACGGCAGGGATGCACACAAGATGCTTAACAAAAGTCTAGCACTGAGCTACGGCCAAATCATCCATTAACAGGTTCAAACAAGCATGGCAAAAATGCAAATGGCAAACAGATCTCAGACTTAGTGAAATCAACACTTGTCTGGAATTTCAGATCAGGTAGCCCTCTTCGGAGCAACAAAACTACATGCTACAGGAACTGATCATGGCAAAGTAAAGCATGGCATGGAGCTACTCAAAGAGATTAATAAAAGTCCCTTAGTGACCTTGAGCCAAAAGGGATCAGAAAATACAATTGCAAGCATGTGAACATAGCAAAAACATAATCAGTTTTCATACTTAGTGAAAACTGACACATGCTGAAATATAACTCAAGTAGGCATGTTTACAAGCTCGATGCACTCACTGCGGTGCAAGTCATGGAAAGACAAGCATACACCCATAAGGAAGGCACAAAACACAAGCTAGACATGGCAAGAACAATAGAATAGCATGCACGGGTCAACTACAACATCACCGGCAAAATTGCAAACAACTTGACAATCTGCCCAGATTCACAAAGTAGCAAAAGTAGAGCTCGATTGACTCAAGCTAGGGTGCTCCATAATTACAAACAAAGACATGTATGGATAGAGCACTACAATATTAACAAAACTCACTTACTGATCATCCTCAAAAGAGGCACGGATCACTAGGAAACAACATGAACATATGGCAACATGAGATAAACAGCTCCAGGACTTGGTGAAATTACTAAGTCCCTGAAAACAGACTTAGCAAGTGCACCACTTTGCAAGCTTGCACAAGTCACCACACACATCCTAAAAATACATGGGTTGCACCTCTGGAGAGATGACAAAACCCTTAACAAAACACATGTAGAACTCACGGGCATATCATGCACACAATAATCATGGCAAAAATGACAAAAGTGCTAAACGGAGTAGCAGATCTGACAATTAACTTAAGTAGCCCTCTTCTAACAGCATTTCGGGCATCAAGATGAACTCAAATGAAAATGATGCAATGGAATGAAACGATGTACTCTCTGAGATGAACATTTTGATATGCTATATGCATGAATCGGAGCTACGGATGCAAAGTTACGGAGCCGCGGACATGGGCATATGAACTAAAAAATTCTGGGGACTTAGGAAAATTTCAACCTCCGGATCTGGATCTAGGGTTTCGGGGGCACGCGGGCCGAGGTTCGCTGGCGCGAGCTGGAGCTCGCCAGAGTGGCCGGGGAGCAAGGGGCCGGCCGGATCTTCGCCGGATCCGGGCCGGCCGACGGCGCGCGGCGAGGCGGCGGTGGCGGGGCGGCGCGGTGCGGTGCGGGCGAGGCGGCGGCGGCGGGGCGGCGCGGTGCGGCGGCGGCGGAGGCGGCGCGGTGTGGCGGCGGCGGCGCGGAGGGAGGCTGGCGGCGGGGCGGCTCGGCCCAGGCGGCGGAGGAGGAGGGCCCGCCCCGGGCCTGGCGGGCCGGCGGGAGGCGGCGGCGGGGAACGAACGTGGTGGCGACACGTGGCGGCGGCGGGGACGGCCGGACAATGTCCGTCGGCAGATTTTTGTCCGGCGCGGCGCGGGGACGATTTCTAGGGTTTCAGAGGTAGGAGGAGATCCGAAAACGGAGGGGGTCTATTTATAGGCATAGAGGGAGCTAGGAGAGTCCAAATGAGGTGCGGTTTTCGGCCACGCGATCGTGATCGAACGCTCTAGATGATGGAGCAGAGTTTGGTGGGTTTTGGGCCAAATTGGAGGGGTGTTGGGCTGCAACACACACGAGGCCTTTTCGGTCCCTCGGTTAACCGTTGGAGTATCAAACGAAGTCCAAATGATACAAAACTTGACATGCGGTCTACCGGTAGTAAACCAAGGCCGCTTGGCAAGTCTCGGTCCAATCCGAAAATGTTTAATCCCCACACACGAAAGAAAGCTAGAAATGACCACCGGAGGAGAACGAAGCGCCGGAATGCAAAACGGACAACGGGGAAAATGCTCGAACGCATGCGATGAACACGTATGCAAATGCAATGCACATGATGACATGATATGAGATGCATGACAACGATAACAACACACGGAGACAAAGGCCCGAACCCGAGGAAATAAATATAACTTAACGCCGGAAACGGCAAGAGTTGGAGTACAAATAGGGAAAGTTACATCCGGGGTGTTACACCATGGCCTTCTGAAAAGAATCCAAAAACTTTAAGGTGAAGATGCTGCCACAATCTGAAGAAATCAACTGCGGAATGCCGTGCAGTGAGACAATCCGAGAGGTATATAGCTCCGCCAATTGAGCTGTAGTGATAGACTCTTTGATAGGCAGAAAGTGAGCCACTTTAGTGAGTTTGTCGATGACAACGAATATAGCATCATTGCCACGCTTGGACTTCGGAAATCCCGTCACGAAGTCCATCTCAATGTGGTCAAACTTCCATTCTAGAATGGCAAGAGGTTGGAGGAGACCAGCTGGTCATTGGTGTTCTGCCTTCAATCTTCTGCAGACATCACATTCATTCATGAACTGAGCAATCTCATGCTTCATTCGAGTCCACCAATACGCCTGCTTGAGGTCCAGGTACATCTTTGTACTCCCAGGGTGGATAGAGAGGAGTGAATTGTGAGCCTCGTTCATAATGACTTTACGAAGGTCACCTTTAGGCACAACAATGCGATCCTCGAAGAATAGAGTATCCTTGTCATCAAAGCGATAGCACTTGTACTTGGGTTGACTCTTGGCAATCCCAATCTTCACCTTCTTCACCATAGCATCAAGAAGTTGAGCCTCGCGAATCTAATCTTCCAAAGTAGGAGAGACTTGAAGGTTGGAGAGGAAACCTTGAGGAACAACTTGTAGATTGAGTTTGCGGAAAGCTTCACAAAGCTTAGGTTGGTAAGGCTTGAGAATCAAACTGTTGCAGTAAGCCTTCCTGCTCAATGCGTCAGCAATTACATTGGCCTTGCCTGGAGTATATTCGATACTCGGATTATACTCTTGAATTATTTCGACCCAACGAGTCTGCCTGAGGTTGAGATTAGGCTGAGTGAAGATGTATTTGAGACTCTTGTGGTCAGTGAAGATGTCCACTTTTCTTCCCAATAAGATATGTCTCCAAGTCAAAAGAGCATGCACAACTGCCGCCAACTCGAGGTCATGAGTGGGGTAGTTCCTTTCATTGGGCTTCAACTGGCGAGAAGTATAAGCCACAACTTTCTTCTCTTGCATCAACACTGCACCAAAACCTTGAAGAGAGGCATCACAGAAGACCTCGAACGGTTTGGATTCATCAGGAGGAGTCAGAACTGGAGCAGTGACTAATTTCTCTTTCAGGGTGTCGAAAGTGATGTCACATTCCGGAGACCAAACGTACTTGACGTGCTTCTGGAGAAGGTTGGAAAGAGGCTTCGCGATCTTTGAGAAGTTCTCAACGAACCTTCGACAATAGCTTGCGAGACCAAGGAAGCTGCGGAGTTGCTTCACGTTCTGAGGTGGTTCCCAATTCACAATTGCAGACACCTTCTCAGGATTCACCGCTATGCCTTTGGCAGAGATGATATGCCCAAGATAGAGAACCTCATCGAGCCAAAACTCTCACTTTGAAAACTTGGCATAGAACTGATGTTCTGTGAGATTATCCAACACCAAACGCAAGTGCTTGGCATGATCTTCCTTGTTCTTGGAAAAGACCAAAATGTCATCGAGGTAGACCAAGACGAAGTCATTTGTGTAGGGGTTGAAGATGAAGTTCATCATGCGAGAGAAAGTCGGAGGAGCGTTGACGAGGCCAAAAGACATGACAATGTATTCATATGAACCATAGCTTGTTCTGAATGCCGTCTTGGGGATATCTTGCTCACGAATTCGAATCTGGTGATAGCCCATACGGAGATCAAGCTTGGAGAATAATTGAGCACCTTTGAGTTGTTTAAACAGCTCGTTGATGTTGGGAAGTGGGTACTTGTTCTTTATAGTCTTCTTATTCAATGGACGGTAGTCGACACAGAGTCGGTCTGCTCCATCCTTCTTCTTCACAAAAAGAACTCCACAACCCCACGGAGAAGAACTAGGTCGGATGAGACCCATACGCTCTTGTTCACCGAGTTGTTTCTTAAGCTCCTTCAACTCTTTGGGTCCCAGCTTGTAAGGATGTTTGCAAACAGGTTCCGTGCCAGGCTCAAGATCGATGACGAATTCAACTGGCCGATGCGGAGGCATTCCTGGAAGCTCTTCTGGAAAGACGTCTTGATATTCGTAAATGACTGGAATTTGAGAGATGGCATCCAGTTCATCCTTCTCATTGAGAGAAAACAGAAGGATGGTATTATCCCGAGCGGCAAAGACAATTACATCCTCAGACGAATGAGTCAATTGAATCTGCCTGGCTGCACAATCAAGCTGAGCCTTGTGCTTAGAAAGCCAGTCCATTACAAGAATAAGATCAGTATTCGAGTTACCAAGAACCATTGGAGAAGCCAGAAACTTGAAATCACCCATCATGATAGAAATATCCGGAATCTCGTAGTTTGCGAGCAAACATTTACCTAGTGAGACAACTGCTAACGGTTTATGCAAAACTTGAGAAGAAAACTCATGCTTAGATGCAAAAGGTCTCGAGATGAAACAATGCGATGCACCAGTGTCAAAAAGTACTTTTGTGGGAACATCATTAATAGGAAGGTTACCCATGATGACATCTGACGAGTCCTCTGCCTGAGCTGCATTCATCAAGTTGACCTTGGCGTGCTTGGGGTTATGCTTGACCACAGCTGTACTTGCAGATCTCACAGGAGGAGGAGGAGGGAGACGCCTCTGATTGAAGCATTTGTTGGCATAGTGACCTTCTGTTGGCACTTGTTGCACGTGACCTCCGAGAGAGGATGGTGATACGGAGCACTTGATCTTGGAGCTTGAGACGAAGTCTTGTTCTGAAAGCCAGGGTTGGGTGGGTGGGAAGATCCACTGCCACCTTTGCTCTTCTGCTGATAAGGCTGACAGAACGGAGGAGGAGGAAGCCAATACTTTTGCTGCTTAGCCACTTGAGTTGAGGAAGATGGAGTTGCATCTCTGACTCGCTTCTTGGAAGCATCGCACTTCAGTTGAGCAGTCTCTTGGTTCATTGCCATATTGTAAAACTCATCGTACTTCTTGGGCTCAAAGAGGACGAGAGCTAGCTGGAGTTCTTCTCTGAGACCACCCCTGAACTGGTATATCATGCTCTTCTCGTCAGGGACGTCCTGCTTAGCAAAACGTGCGAGCTTTTGAAACATGATGTTGTACTGGTAAACAGACATAGTGCCTTGCTCCAGGTTGTGGAATTCCTCACGCTTGCTTTCAACCACACTCTGAGGAATATGATGAGCTTTGAAGTCTTGACGGAATTCATCCCAGGTAACTGCACGGCCTCCTCTGGAATCTTTGTACTGCTGAAACCATTCTGCAACTTGGTCTTTGAGTTGGAAGGAAGCAAACTTGACAAAGTCCTCAGGCCTGACGTTACTGCACTTGAAATGCTTGCATATGTCCACGAGCCAATCATCAGCGTCTATTGCCTCAACACAATTGCCGAAGGTCTTTGGCTGGTTAGCGAGGAACTGGTTGAGTGTAGCAAACTGATTATGATTGTTGCCATGGCCCTGGTTCCCTTGGTTACGCTCTTGAAGAAGTTGCATGATTAGCTGCGTGTTTGCATTGGTAGCGGCCATCACAACTTGCCATGCCTCCGGAGGTGGAGGTGGTGGTGGCAGATCAGGATTCGGAGTCATGCGTGTTGGAGGAGCCATCCTGAAGAGGTTGACATCCATTAGCATCTTGACAGACAAATATTTAAGCTGAATCAAACGGGTTGAAATTGCAACATATAGTCTTCACATCCGAACAAAATGAACGAATGCATTCCAATTGAAATGGTCACATTTCCATAAATTGAGAAGCCACTTAGAATTTGAGGTAGAAGAATAAAACCAACAAGGTACGAACAAGAACGAATACTTGGTGAGGATTACCCAATCCCAAACCAAATATCCGCGGAAGAAGAACTAGAGCTACAGGAATTCCGACCTATGAAACTTCCGAACCTTTCCAGTTATGCAATCAGGTGTTGGGGATACAGGGGAAGCATAATATCTCACCCAAATCTAGCAAATCCTACATCCAACTGTATCCATCCTTCAACACATAACTGAGAAACCTTCGGAAATCATTTACCTCAACCTTCGAAAAGCATCTGTTATACAAGTTATGGCAATACTCCTGAACCCAGTACTGGGTGGCGTCGAGGTTATCTCACCAACAACTGCATAAAAGAGATTTTCGATGTCGGCGAAACTCAGGTATTCCAGAATCTCAACGATAAAATTGTGACGACAACACCTCGGAGCTCAACTCCCCGGGACACTGCCACAACCCCTAAATGACAGGAGGCACCAAGAACAATGTTCTCGTCACAAATCAATCGGAACAATTCGAAGATACCCGCGTGATCCTAATTTTTTCGTGAAATTTGAGAAGAGAAGAGTCAAAACTCTACGTCAGGATGCCTCACCAGAGCGATGAAGGGACTGGGGAGTAAAAAGAATTCCTAAACTCTCCGATATATATAATCCTAGATGACTCAAAACATTTTTCTAGACTCAACAACGCCAACAATTCGATCAAGCAGGGGGCTCCTAAGGTCGGGGAAGGCTCTGATTACCAACTTGTAACGCCCTTGATGCGGCTATATCTCCTACGTGTCAAAGCACGACTTAGAGGCATAACCGCATTGAAAGCAATGTCGCAAGTAAGGTAATCTTCACAACAACCCATGTAAATAGATAAAAGGGGAAATGATACATAGTTGGCTTACACTCGCCACGTCACACAAATACATGAATAACATTACAATCATCCAATACACTCATGGTCCGACTACGGTACCAAAATAAAGATCAACCCCCACATGCGACATGGTCCCCGATCGCCCCAACTGGGCACCACTACTGATCATCTGGAAAAGACACATAGTAACGACGAGAGTCTCCATCAAACTCCCACTTGAGCTCAAGCGCATCGTCTGGAATGGTATCATCGGTCCCTGCATCTGGTTTGGAAATAATCTGTGAGTCACGGGGACTCAGCAATCTTGCACCCTCGCGATCAAGACTATTTAAGCTTATAGGTAAGACAAGGTATAAAGTGGAGTTGCAGCAAGCGACTAGCATATATGGTGGCTAACCTATTCGCAAAAGAGAGCGAGAAGGGAAGGCAAAAGCACGGTCGAACAACTATGATCAAGAAGTGATCCTAGAACGACCTACGGAAAGCATTACTCCAACACCGTGTTCACTTCCCGGACTCCGCCGAGAAGAGACCATCACGGTTACACACACGGTTGATTCATTTTAATTAGGTTAAGTTTCATGTTATCTATAACCGGACATTAACAAATTCCCATCTGCCCATAACCGCGGGCATGGCTTTCGAAAGTTCAAATCCCTGCAGGGGAGTCCCAACTTAGCCCATCACAAGCTCTCATGGTCAACGAAGGATATTCCTTCTCCCAAGACAATCCGATCAGACTCGACATCCCGGTTACAAGACATCCTCGACAATGGTAAAACAAGTCCAGCAACACCGCCCGAATGTGCCGACAAATCCCGATAGGAGCTGCACATATCTCGTTCTCAGGGCACACTCAGATTGTCCAAACTTCCGGTAGGCCAGCCCAGAGTTGCCCCTGGTGGCCACCGGTGGCTGACGAGGTGGACCAACACTCAGAGGAGCACTGGCCCGGGGGGGGGGGGTTAAATAAGATGACCCTCGGGCTCCGGAAACCCAAGGGAAAAAGAGGCTAGGTGGCAAATGGTAAAACCAAGGTTGGGCATTGCTGGAGGAGTTTTATTCAAGGCGAACTGTCAAGGGGTTCCCATTATAACACAACCGCGTAAGGAACGCAAAATCCGGGAACATAACACCGATATGACAGAAACTAGGGCAGCAAGAGTGGAACAAAACACTAGGCAAAAGGCCGAGCCTTCCACCCTTTACCAAGTATATAGATGCATTAAGATAAACAAGATAATATGGTGATATCCCAATAATAAACAATGTTCCAACAAGGAACGATCTCCAATCTTCACCTGCAACTAGCAACGCTATAAGAGGGGCTGAGCAAAGCGGTAACATAGCCAAACAACGGTTTGCTAGGACATGGTGGGTTAGAGGTTTGACATGGCAATAGGGAGGCATGATAAGCAAGTGTAGGCATCGTAGCATAGGCATAGCAAAAGAGCGAGCATCTAGCAAGCAAAGATAGAAGTGATTTCGAGGGTATGGTCATCTTGCCTGCAAAGTTGTCAGAGTTGACTTGATCCTCGTAAGCGAACTCAACGGGCTCATCGTTCACGAAATCGTCTCCCAGCTCTACCCAAACAAGAAAAACAAGAAAACGGAACACAATCAACCACGTGCAATGCTCAAACAACATGATGCGAACATGGTATGATATGCGGGATGCGGTATGTGATGCATATGCAAGATTTGACAAGGAATGATTTAACCTGGCCTCAACTTGGAAATCCAAGAGTGCCACTGGAAAGGTGAGGTGATTTCGGTTGAAATCTATATAAAGATCACCGGAATCGGATGCACGGTTTGGAAATGGCAAGCAAAACAAATATGGCACCGGTCTGCGATAATCAGCAAGTGACCAACTAAATGCATCAAGATAAATATGCTACAACACACAAACATGACAACAAAATACATGGCAGGGATCCAGTCATGATGCTTGACAAAAGATGAACACAAGCTATGGCTAATTCATCCATTAACAGGTTCAAACAAGCATGGCAAAAGAGCAAATGATAACAGGTTTCAGACTTAGAGAAATTAACACAAGTCTGGAATTTATCATCAGGAAGCACACTCTAGAGCATGAAAACTACATGCTACAGGAACTTAACATGGCAAAGCAAGGCATGGCATGAAGCTAATCCAAGCACTTAACAAAAGTCCCTTAGTGACCTTGAGCCAAAAGGGATCAGAAAATACAATTGCAAGCATGTGAACATGGCAAAAACATAAACAGATTCAGACTTAGTGAAAAACTGGAGCATGCAAAACAGTTAACGAGTAGGCATGTTTACGAGCTCAATGCACTCACTACAGAGCATTTCATGACAAACTAAGCATACACCCATCAAGAAGACATGGCATAGAAGCTAGACATGGCAAGAACAATAACATAGCATGCACAGATCAATAGCAACATCCTTGGCAAAATCGCTAAACATGTCAACAATCTGCCAGGATTCACTTTATAGCAAAAGTAGAGCTCGATTGAATCAAGCTAGGATGCTCCATAAATGCAAACAAAGACATGGATGGATAGAGCACCACAATGTTAACAAAACATCCTTACTGATCATCCTCAAAAGAGGCACAGATCACTAGGAAACAACATGAACATATGGCATAACAACAAAATCAGGATAAGGACTTAGTGAAATTCTAAGTCCCTGAAATCAGCATTGCCCTCTTCCAACAGCATTTCGGGCATCAAGATGAGCTCAAATGAAAATTATGCAATGAGATGAAGTGATGTACTCGTCGAGACGAACATTTTGATATGCTACACGCACGAATCGGATCTACGATGAGAGAGTTATGACATGCCAAAGTTTGCAACAAATTAGGGTTCGTGGATGAAAAAGTCAACCCGCGGGAAACGGATCTGGATCTGGAACTCGAGCACTGTAGCACGTACACGCCTCCCGAGGTTGAACGTCGCCGGAGTCGAGGTCGGAGGTCGCCAGAGAGGAGGGAGCTCGACGGGGTAGGGACTCTCGCCGGAGCACGGAGGAAGGAGCCGGAGCTCGGTCGGAGATGGGAGGCGGCGCGACGGCTCTTGCCGGCGACGAGGCGGGCCGGGGTGGAGCAGAGCGACGCCGTCCCGGGGAGGCGAAGGGTGGCGGAGGTCTGCGCCGGCGACGAGGTGGCGAGGGTGCGGCGCGGCGGCGCGGAACAGATCCGGGCGGTGCGGGCGCGAAGGCGAGCGGCGGCGAACTCGGGCCCTCGGGGGCCCTCCGTGGGCCGGGCAGGCCGCGACGCGGGAGGTGGCCGGCGTGCCACATGGCAGGTTCTGATTGGCTGGGCGCGGCGGCGCGGGGCGTGTCCGGGGGAGCGGACACGTCCGGCGACGGAGGAGACGCAATTTTAGGGTTAGGGTTGGATCTCATCCGGAAGTTTTGGGGAAGAGACCATTTTATAGGTAGGAGGAGCTAGGAAGCTCCAAATGGAGTGCGGTTTGCGGCCACGCGATCATGATCGAATGCTCTAGATGATGGAGAGGGTTTAGTTGGGTTTTGGGCCACTTTGGAAGGGTGTTGGGCTGCAACACACACGAGGCCTTCTCGGTCCCTCGGTTAACCGTTGGAGTATCAAACGAAGTCCAAATGGTACGAAACTTGACAGGCGGTCTACCGGTAGTAAACCAAGGCCGCATGGCAAGTCTCGGTCCAATCCGGAAATGTTTAACCCCCACACATGAAAAGAGGTAGAAAGGACCACCGAAGGGCATAGGAGCGCCGGAATGCAAAACAGACAACGGGGAAAATGCTCGGATGCATGAGACGAACATGTATGCGAATGCAATGCACATGATGACATGATATGAGATGCATGACAAAGACAACAACACACGGAGACAAAAACCCGACAATGACAAAATGAAATAACTTAGTGCCGGAAACGGCAAGAGTTGGAGTAGAGATAAGGTAAATTACATCCGGGGTGTTACACCAGGGGGTCGATACGGAGGTAACAAGTCGTCGCAACCCCACAGCACCCGAACCAGTTGAACCCTATACACGGTGGGTGGCATCGGATTACCGTGGAACAGGCGGTTGCCCGGTTGAATGATTCTGGCCTTGGTGACATCGATCAACTCACCGTCCACGAAGTGTAGGAGAGTGCATGGAACGTCGGCGGCGCCCTGCGAAAAGATGTAGGGCGTCAGGTATGCCTAGTCAATGGCAAGGAGATGAAGTCATCAGCCGAGACGCTTAGTTACCGTGATGGCGTCGAGCTCGGCTAATGTCGAGGCACCGCCAACGGCGGGCGTGCAAGTGACGGAGGGGCCGCTTGCTGCCGAGGTGCCGGCCGGCGTATTCTTCCCACACCCGGGTGCATTAAGCTCCAATGCCGGCGCCGGCGCCGGAGACACCATTGCCGCCTCCGCCGGAGACACCAATGGTGCCACCGGCGTGTTGTGCGAGTTGCTGCCCATGAAGATGGGAATCGGGGGCGGCCCCTGTTGGCCGCCCGCAATCCACGCCTGCAGCCCCTCAAGCAAGGTTGGCATAATGGTGGTGATCGTTGCTCCCAGTTGGTCTCGCACTTGCTCTTCGACTATCTCCAGAATCCGTGCCACTTGTGCCTTGAGTTCTTGAACCTCGCGCTCCTGGCTTTCCGAGCTGGTCTTTCTCTCCTTTCGCCCAACGTTATAGTATTCCGAACATTTCATGGACAAGCCTTTGCCGACCACACGACCAGCTGATGACGGCTTACTGAACTTATCCTTGTGTTTCATTACGTTCAATGCCCTATTTAAAGTGATGTCCCAAGGGGAGCTCTCAGACGACCCCGCGCTACTGCTTTCAGTTTCCTGCGTAAGGAACGTGAACCATTTAGAAATTTGGCTTCATTAATTAGAATGCAACCATATGGAGCTAATTACGCGGGGGTGTATTCCTTACCAGAACAAGCTCAAGCGCCTTGGTCTTCGGATCCGTGGTAAGCTCCTTTGTTACCGGGTCCACCTTGTACCGGGCCCTGACATAGTTCCTGGTCTGCTTGCACAGTATCTATCAAAGAGGGGCGGTAGGCCTTGCTCGGCACGCTCCGCGTCCTCCTTGTCCCATATAGGTTCCGCCACTCTGTAACCGTCGGGACCGAGTTTGTGGACCCCTAAGTTCAAGTCCCGCATATCTTCCCCCCATTGACTTGATTCTGCAGTTGCGTTGCTCTCGCACTTGATCTTAAACTCCAGGTAGCCAGCTTCGCTGATCGAAGGATTTGTCTCCTTGATCTTCTCATAAATATCACCTCTTAGAATCCTTCTGTTCACCGCGGCTCTCCAAGTAGCCAGGGTTGTGCTCATCTTCGTGAGGGCAGCACTGTTCACCTTATTCCCTGAGAGGCGTGTGTTTGTGAATTCACCGAGGAACTTGTATCGTTTGTGCAGCTTCATGAAGAGGAGGTTGCGCAAATTCCCTCGATCACGATGCCTTAGGTTCTCAGTGTTGATCGAGACGGTGCTCTGGATAATGCACCCGAGTTGTCCCACGTACCCACTGACTAATTCTTTGGGCGCCGTTGGATGCCCACTGGAGGACACTTCAATAAATTCCTCCTTGACGGTGCCGAGCATGTTCGGGCGCCGGTCCTTCCGTTGCCTCTTCGGTTGGCTGCCATCTGTGCGTGCGCTGCCATCATCAGTGGTGGCATCCTTGGCGGCACCATCAGTGGTGTCATCCCCGACGCCACTAGGGGTTGTGTAGTCGGGATCGGTGTCTTCGGTGGCGTCCTCATAGTGGCGAGGTTCTTCCTCCATCTCCTGGGACAGCTCCCAGAATGCTTTGCCTAAACCCCTGGCCTCATCGTTGTGGGCCATGTTCGCTCTAAATAGGAAAAAAGTTTGGTCAAAAAGTTGGTTATTGTCAAGGAACAAGATCTCTAAGTTGACCAAATAACCTAATTCTCAAGGAATGTCGCCAAAAAGTTGGTTATTGTCAAGGAACAATTGAGAGATGTTTGTGATATTGCCTAGGTGTTTTGGGATGGAACCTGTTAGTGTGTTGTTGCTAAGGTCCAAGTCCACGTTCTCAAGGTAACCTAGTTCTTGAGGGATGTGTCCAAAAAGTTGGCTGCTGCAAAGATACAATGCTCCGAGTTTGGTCAAATTGCCTATGTTGTTTGTGATATTGCCTTGGATCTTGAAGGCACTGTTGCATGATGCAGTGGTACAGCCAGCATGGGACCTCATCTTTGCAGGCTAATTTTCTAGCTTGTAACACTGGGATTAGTAGCTTAATTAATCGACTAGTCGGTCGTATGGTGGTGTAATTAACTTGTTTTAATACTAGCCAGTCATGTGGAGTATACTAGCTCACTGGGTGCCCCTAAAGATACCCCGGCCGTATCATTTGATTAATTAGTAAGTAAGCAATCGATATAGCTAGCATTGCCATGCCATGCATCCACCTTTACCAAGTGCAAGCAACTGATATGATACAGATCCAGATAGATACCGACAATTAGTTATTGTTATCATGTAAGATAATTTAATCAGGGCAGTGGCAGTGGATTTGTGCACAAGCTAAGCTAGCTAAGACAGTAGCTTCCTTGCAACCAAGGCCACACACAATGACACACGTCTTAATCCAAACTGATTGATGCGTTTGGCCTAGCAGAGTTTATGAAAACTAAGGCAAGCTATGAACATGGCAGCTGTATGTGCATGGCCAAACTGAAACTGCTCAGGTAGGTTAGGTTTGGCTTCAAAACATATATGTTTCGTATGACTGAATGTTTCTAGTATCTCTCCTTTTTTTGCTGAAGAAAACAGTGACACTTCTGCTAAGGAGAAAGGGACGTAGATAGCACTAATTGTTTGAATGAAGAAAACTATACTAATTTGAACTACCTTTAGCAATCATACTACAATCTTCAAAGTGCATGTGCTCAAGTGGCAACAGGCACTTTTTGGCACCATGTTTCAGTCTATTGTCATTCAAATATCTTGGAAGATTAGGCCTCCCATAGGGAGGAACTAGACTTTTCTGATCATACCAACTCTTCAGTTAAGCCAAGCAATCCGAAAGCTAATCCCTTAACTCTTCAGTAAAGACAAGCAAGCCAAGCAATCCCTTAACTCTTCAGTTAAGGGATTCGTTTCTTGTGTGAAGTCAAGTTGAAATATTTTTTTTCCTTTCAGAAAGATAAATATCCGAGCATTGTTAGGTCCCAACAAACAGGAGCTAGGTGCTTAAGATCACCCTGTCACTAATTATTAGCCATTACGTGAATGTGAGTGGAGTGAAATTCCTTGTTAGTGGGAAGCAACCTTTGGGTCCCTCCATTGTACTGCCTCACTTTTATGAGTTTAATCACCACCCCCCTTTTTGCAAATTCTACCTTTCCTAGTTGCTACCTGTCCATGCCCATGGTCAAATAATTCTTCCTAACCCCCTTATTCTTGTCTCCTCTCACTATCTCTCTCAAACACATGGCAAGCAAGGGTGTCTGAGTGTGTGAAAAAATGCACTATATCATACAAGACTAAATATATAGCAATTTCACATGCTAGTCAGATCTGAACCTTACATCAAATACACTTCTCAATGTTCACTGAAATTTAGAGAATAGATTGAGAGAGATAGCAGCAACAAGAAGTTGAGGTTCAGACTCTGAAGAGGAACAACAGGGGTGCAAGGAGATGGAGTAGAAGCAGTAGAGAGCGGAAGCAAGAAGGATTCAGAGAAGCAGCATCAAGATTTGAGGAAGTGGAGTAGCAGCAGTAGGGGCGAGGGGAGAGGAGCAGCAGCGACAGTAGCACGTAGAGCAGCAGAGCAGCGCATCGGCGTTGGCAGTGAGCAGCAGCACTACCAGCGGCAGGCACATTCGCGCACACGCACATCGATGCAGGGGTGCGACCAGGGCGACGGTGGGCGTGGCGCTCGCGATGCGTAGGCGTGCAACCATGATAGAGCAGTGATAGCAGGGTCGCGCGGGCGGGGTCGGGGCTCAGCCGATGGTAGGCCGAGTGTGATGTCTACTACACAACCTTCTTCTTGTAGACGTTGTTGGGCCTCCAAGTGCAGAGGTTTGTAGGACAGTAGCAAATTTCCCTCAAGTGGATGACCTAAGGTTTATCAATCCGTAGGAGGCGTAGGATGAAGATGGTCTCTCTCAAGCAACCCTGCAACCAAATAACAAAGAGTCTCTTGTGTCCCCAACACACCCAATACAATGGTAAATTGTATAGGTGCACTAGTTCGGCGAAGAGATGGTGATAGAAGTGGTATATGGATAGTAGATAAAGGTTTTTGTAATCTGAAAATATAAAAACAGCAAGGTAACTAATGATAAAAGTGAGCGTAAATGGTATTGCAATGTGTGGAAACAAGGCCTAGGGTTCATACTTTCACTAGTGCAAGTCCTCTCAACAATAATAACATAATTGGATCACATAACTATCCCTCAACATGCAACAAAGAGTCACTCCAAAGTCACTAATAGCGGAGAGCAAACGAAGAGATTATGGTAGGGTACGAAACCACCTCAAAGATATTCTTTCCAATCAATCCGTTGGGCTATTCAAATAGGTGTCACAAACAGCCCTAGAGTTCCTAGAATAACACCTTAAGATACAAATCAACCAAAACCCTAATGTCACCTAGATACTCCAATGTCACCTCAAGTATCCGTGGGTATGATTATACGATATGCATCACACAATCTCAGATTCATCTATTCAACCAACACATAGAACCTCAAAGAGTGCCCCAAAGTTTCTACCGGAGAATCACGACGAAAACGTGTGCCAACCCCTATGCATAGGTTCATGGGCGGAACCCGCAAGTTGATCACCAAAACATACATCAAGTGAATCACATGATATCCCATTGTCACCACAGATACACACGACAAGACATACATCAAGTGTTCTCAAATCTTTAAAGACTCAATCCGATAAGATAACTTCAAAGGGGAAACTCAATCCATTACAAGAGAGTAGAGGGGGAGAAACATCATAAGATCCAACTATAATAGAAAGCTCGTGATACATCAAGATCGTACCACCTCAAGAACACGAGAGAGAGAGAGAGAGATCAAACACATAGCTACTGGTACATACCCTCAGCCCCGAGGGAGAACTACTCCCTCCTCGTCATGGAGAGCACCATGATGATGAAGATGGCCACCGGAGAGGGATTGCCCCCTCCGGAAGGGTGCCGGAACGGGTCTAGATTGACTTTCGGTGGCTACGGAGGCTTCTAGCGGCGGAACTCCTGATCTATTGTGCTCCCCGATCGTTTTAGGGTATATGGATATATATAGGTGGAAGAAGTACGTCAGGGGGGGCACGAGGGGCCCACGAGGGTGGAGGGCGCGCCCAGGGTGGGGTGGGCGTGCCCCCCTACCTCGTGGCTTCCTCGAAGCTCCCTTGACATGGACTCCAAGTCTCCCGGGTTGCTTTCCTTCCAAAAATAAGTTCCATGAAGTTTCAGGTCAATTGGACTCTGTTTGATTTTCCTTTTCTGCGATACTCTAAAACAAGGAAAAAACAGAAACTGGCACTGGGCTCTAGGTCAATAGGTTAGGCCCCAAAATAATATAAAAGTGTAGAATAAAGCCCATAAACATCCAAAACACATAATATAATAGCATGGAACAATCAAAAAAATTATAGATACGTTGGAGACGTATCAGCATCCCCAAGCTTAATTCCTGCTCGTCCTCGAGTAGGTAAATGATAAAAACAGAATTTTTGATGTGGAATGCTACTTGGCATAATTTCAATGTAATTCTTCTTAATTGTGGTATGAATATTCAGATCCGAAAGATTCAACATAAAAGTTCATATTGACATAAAAATAATAATACTTCAAGCATACTAACTAAGCAATTATGTCCTCTCGAAATAACATGGCCAAAGAAAGTTCATCCCTACAAAATCATATAGTTTAGTCATGCTCCATTTCGTCACACAAGAATGCTCTCATCATGCACAACCCCGATGACAAGCCAAGCAATTGTTTCATACTTTAGTAATCTCAAACTTTATAAACCTTCACGCAATACATGAGCGCGGGCCATGGATATAGCACTATGGCTGGAATAGAATATGATGATGGGGTTTATGTGGAGAAGACAAAAAGGAGAAAGTCTCACATCAACGAGGCTAATCAATGGGCTATGGAGATGCCCATCGATTGATGTTAATGCAAGGAGTAGGGATTGCCATGCAATGGATGCACTAGAGCTATAAATGTATGAAAGCTCACAAAAGAAACTAAGTGGGTGTGCATCCAACTTGCTTGCTCACGAAGACCTAGGGCACTTGAGGAGGCCCATTGTTGGAATATGCAAGCCAAGTTCTATAATGAAAAATTTCCACTAGTATATGAAAGTGACAAAACAAGAGACTCTCTATCACGAAGATCATGGTGCTACTTTGAAGCACAAGTGTGGTAAAAGGATAGTAGCATTGCCCCTTTTTATTTTCTCTTTTTTGGCCTTTTTTGGGACAATGCTCTATTAATGATGATCATCACACTTCTATTTATTTACAACTCAAAGATTACAACTCGATACTAGAACAAAGTATGACTCTATATGAATGCCTCCGGCGGTGTACCAGGATATGCAATGAACCAAGAGTGACATGTATGAAAGAATTATGAATGGTGGCTTTGCCACAAATACTATGTCAACTACATGATCATGCTAAGCAATATGACAATGATGAATGTGTCATGATAAACAGAATGGTGGAAAGTTGCATGGCAATATATCTCAGAATGGCTATGGAAATGCCATAATAGGTAGGTATGGTGGCTGTTTTGAGGAAGATATAAGGAGGTTTATGTGTGAAAGAGCGTATCATATCACGGGGTTTGGATGCACCGGCGAAGTTTGCACCATCTCTCAATGTGAGAAAGGGCAATGCACGGTACCGAAGAGGCTAGCAATGATGGAAGGGTGAGAGTGCGTATAATCCATGGACTCAACATTAGTCATAAAGAACTCACATACTTATTGCAAAAATCTACAAGTCATCAAAAACCAAGCACTATGCGCATGCTCCTAGGGGGATAGATTGGTAGGAAAAGACCATCGCTCGTCCCCGACCGCCACTCATAAGGAAGACAATCAAATAACACCTCATGTTTCAAATTTGTTACACAACGTTTACCATATGTGCATGCTACAGGACTTGCAAACTTCAACACAAGTATTCCTCAAATTCACAACTACTCAACTAGCACGACTTTGATATTATTACCTCCATATCTCAAAACAATCATCAAGCATCAAACTTCTCTTAGTATTCAAAACACTCATAAGAAAATTAGGATTATTTAAGCAAATTACCATGCTATTTAAGACTCTCAAAATAATATAAGTGAAGCATGAGAGTTCATCTATTTCTATAAAATAAAACCACCACCGTGCTCTAAAAGGATATAAGTGAAGCACTAGAGCAAATGACAAACTACTCCGAAAGATATAACTGAAGATCAATGAGTAGTCGAATAATTTTGCAACTATGTGAAGACTCTCTAACATTTAATAATTTAAGATCTTGGTATTTTATTCAAACAGCAAGCAAAACATAAGTAAGTAAATGACGCTCCAAGCAAAACACATATCATGTGGCGAATAAAAATATAGCTCCAAGTAAAGTTACCGATGAATGAAGACGAAAGAGGGGATGCCTTCTGGGGCATCCCCAAGCTTAGGCTCTTCGTTGTCATTGAATATTACCTTGGGGTTCCTTGGGCATCCCCAAGCTTAGGCTCTTGCTACTCCTTATTCCATAGTCCATCGAATCTTTACCCAAAACTTGAAAACTTCACAACACAAAACTTAACAGAAAACTCGTAAGCTCCGTTAGTATAAGAAAATAAATCACCACTTAGGTACTGTTGTGAACTCATTATAAATTAATATTGGTGTAATATCTACTGTATTCCAACTTATCTATGGTTCATACCCTCCGATACTACTCATATATTCATCAAAATAAGCGAACAACACATCGAAAACAGAATCTGTCAAAAACAGAACAGTCTGTAGTAATCAGGATCAAACGTATACTTATGGAACCCCAAAAATTCTAAAATAAATTTCTGGAGCTGAGTAATTTATATATTAATCATCTGCAAAAAGAATTAACATAATATCACTCTCCAAATAAAAATGGCAGCAATTCTCGAGACCGCTAAAGTTTCTGTTTTTTACAGCATGATCATAAAGACTTCACCCAAGTCTTCCCAAAGGTTCTACTTGGCACAAACACTAATTAAAACATAAAAATACATATAAACAGAGGCTAGATGAATTATTTATTACTAAACAGGAGCAAAAAGCAAGAAACAAAAATAAAATTGGGTTGCCTCCCAACAAGCGCTATCGTTTAACGCCCCTAGCAAGGCATGATGATTTCAATGATGCCCACATAAAAGATAAGAATTGTAACATAAAGATAGCATCATGAAGAATATGACTAGCGAAGCCTAACACACTTCCTATGCATAGGGATTTTGTGAGCAAACAACTTATGGGAACAATAATCAACTAGCATAGGAAGGCAAAACAAGCATAACTTCAAAACTTTAAGCACATACAGAGGAAACTTGATATTATTGCAATTCCTAAAAGCATATATTCCTCCCTCATAATAATTTTCAGTAGCATCATGAATGAATTCAACAATATAAACAGCACCTAAAGCATTCTTTTGATGATCTACAAGCATAGAAAATTTACTACTCTCCACATAAGCAAGATTCTTCTCATTCGAAATAGTGGAAGTATCATAAGAAACTCGAATACTATAAATTGTTACCACATTAAAAGAGTAATGTTAAGAAAAAGGGTAATCATAATCATGACAAGTTTTATAAATATAATCACTACTTTTTATAGCATAAGTATCATCACAATAATCATCATAAGTAGGAGGCATGCTATCATCATTATAAATTTGCGTATCAGAACTTGGGAGACTAAAAATATCATCTTCATTAAACGTAGCATCCCCAAGCTTGGGACAAACATTAATTGCAGCAAATATATTCTCAAAAACATCATCTTCATCAAACATAGCATCCCCAAGCTTGGGACTTTTCATATTATAAGCATAATCACTCTCATCATTAATAGTATGGATAGCACCAATAGTATAGCAATTATCATATTCTTCCAAGCAAGTGCCAAAAAGATTTTAAAGATCATAAGAAGTATCATTATCTTCCACAATTATATTTTCATGACGCACAATAGTGATAGGAGCAGCATTATTTGGGAGAGATATCTTTTTACCTCTCTTCCTTTTTCTTTTCTTCTTCTTCACCACATCATGTGTGGGTTCAATCTTCTTTTTGGAGCTCCTTATTAATGAGATTGGTTGAATAGGAGGCTCCTCCTCATTACCTGATTCATCATAAGAAATAATAGGACGGTATTGGGAAGTCTCTTTCCTTTCATTAGTATTCTCTTCATTTTCTATTTATTTTCTTTTCTTTATGTAATTGGCAATATAAGGATTTTCATTGCAATTCACCGCACAATACATATAAATTTCCTCTAGATCAAAGCCAAGAAGTTTATAACGGGCAAATTCTGGAAGATGCTTAGTTATACATTTCATTTCTTTATAGCCCATAAGAAAACTAAGTTCATTATAATGTGCAAGGGAAATCAAGTCATCACAATTTTTGGACACGGTTAGATCATGAAACAATTTGCATCGGATAGCTAAATGACCCGGTTCATTGCAAAGTCCACAAGTACGGCCAAGAAAATTTAAATCTTCAGCACAAACATCTAGCCTTTCTTGCAACAATTTAGTTTCTAAGTGCTTATGCCTCTTGCAATATCTATCTTCCCTATTTGGTGTGTACTTGCAAACCCAATGCACTCCACAAAAATTGACATGTTAATAGGAGACATTTTCATCATAATTAGTGCAATCATCATTAGTACCATGGATATTCAAAGAGTTCATACTAACAACATTGCAATCATGATCATCATTCAAATATTTAGTGCCAAACATTCTAATGCATTCTTCTTCTAGCACTTGAGCACAATTTTCCTTTCCATCATACTCACGAAAGATATTAAAAAGATGAAGCGTATGAGGAAAACTCAATTCCATATTTTTTTGTAGTTTTCTTTTATAAACTAAACTAGTGCTAAAACAAGAAACAAAAAGATTCGATTTCAAGATCTAAAGATATACCTTCAAGCACTCACCTCCCCGGCAACGGCGCCAGAAAAGAGCTTGATGTCTACTACACAACCTTCTTCTTGTAGACGTTGTTGGGCCTCCAAGTGCAGAGGTTTGTAGGACAGTAGCAAATTTCCCTCAAGTGGATGACCTAAGGTTTATCAATCCGTAGGAGGCGTAGGATGAAGATGGTCTCTCTCAAGCAACCGTGCAACCAAATAACAAAGAGTCTCTTGTGTACCCAACACACCCAATACAATGGTAAATTGTATAGGTGCACTAGTTCGGCGAAGAGATGGTGATAGAAGTGGTATATGGATAGTAGATAAAGGTTTTTGTAATCTGAAAATATAAAAACAGCAAGGTAACTAATGATAAAAGTGAGCGTAAACGGTATTGCAATGTGTGGAAACAAGGCCTAGGGTTCATACTTTCACTAGTGCAAGTCCTCTCAACAATAATAACATAATTGGATCACATAACTATCCCTCAACATGCAACAAAGAGTCACTCCAAAGTCACTAATAGCGGAGAGCAAACGAAGAGATTATGGTAGGGTACGAAACCACCTCAAAGATATTCTTTCCAATCAATCCGTTGGGCTATTCAAATAGGTGTCACAAACAGCCCTAGAGTTCCTAGAATAACACCTTAAGACACAAATCAACCAAAACCCTAATGTCACCTAGATACTCCAATGTCACCTCAAGTATCCGTGGGTATGATTATACGATATGCATCACACAATCTCAGATTCATCTATTCAACCAACACATAGAACCTCAAAGAGTGCCCCAAAGTTTCTACCGGAGAATCATGACGAAAACGTGTGCCAACCCCTATGCATAGGTTCATGGGCGGAACCCGCAAGTTGATCACCAAAACATACATCAAGTGAATCACATGATATCCCATTGTCACCACAGATACACACGGCAAGACATACATCAAGTGTTCTCAAATCTTTAAAGACTCAATCCGATAAGATAACTTCAAAGGGGAAACTCAATCCATTAGAGAAGAGGGGGAGAAACATCATAAGATCCAACTATAATAACAAAGCTCGCGATACATCAAGATCGTACCACCTCAAGAACATGAGAGAGAGAGATCAAACACATTGCTACTGGTACATACCCTCAGCCCCGAGGGAGAACTACTCCCTCCTCGTCATGGAGAGCACCGGGATGATGAAGAGGGCCATCGGAGAGGGATTGCCCCCTCCGGCAGGGTGCCGGAACGGGTCTAGATTGGCTTTTGGTGGCTACGGAGGCTTCTGGCGGCGGAACTCCCGATCTATTGTGCTCCCCGATCGTTTTAGGGTATATGGATATATATAGGCGGAAGAAGTACGTCAGGGGGGCCACGAGGGGCCCACGAGGGTGGAGGGCGCGCCCAAGGGGGTGGGCGCGCCCCCTACCTCGTGGATTCCTCGAAGCTCCCTTGACGTGGACTCCAAGTCTTCCGGGTTGCTTTCCTTCCAAAACCCGGACTCCGTTTGATTTTCCTTTTCTGTGATACTCTAAAACAAGGAAAAAACAGAAACTAGCACTGGGCTCTAGGTCATTTGGTTAGTCCCAAAAATAATATAAAAGTGTATAATAAAGCCCATAAACATCCAAAACACATAATATAATAGCATGGAACAATCAAAAATTATAGATACGTTGGAGACGTATCAGAGCGCGATGCGCGGGGCGAGAGCAGAGGTGGGGGTCGGTGCATGCAGTGCGAGGACGGGAAGCAGCAGGGCAGGTGCTCATCCAGTGCAGAAATCAGGGGGGAATTTTGAGTGGGCAGAGGATGCAATAGGAAGGAGGGAGGGGGAGGGAGGAGGAAGGAGGGGTGGTGGCTACCTGCCTATGTACCGGTCGCCGGCGTAGCTCTGGGCGGCGGCGTTGCTGGGCGGGGGCGGCTGCTCCGGGGACGGGGAGTGAGGCGTTGCGGTGCCGGAGGCGGGTCCACGGAGGCTGGTCGTGTGTGGCTGCCCAGCTCGAGGAGGCAGGGCGTGGGCGGACGGCGGCGTGCTCCTGTGGGGGTCGTCAGGTTAGAATCAGTGGATCTGGCGAGGGAGGGAGAGAGGCCAGAGGGAGAGGGGAGCAAGTGGAGTGGGGGAGGGTTAGCAATAGCGAACCTTTTAGGGGTGCACCATAAACATACCTATAGCAATGTCGCACCTTCTAGGGGTGCGCCATAAGCACCGTGATAGCAATGGCGCACCTTCCCCTGGTGCGCCATTACTAACTTTTTTTTGGATTTTTAGTTGCATGTAATAATTTCTTTTAGAAAATGACCATAAATTTTAAAATGTTACGATATAAGTAGTTATTACTAGTTTTCAAATACTTGCGTTGCAAAACATTTGTGAATTGGTAAAACATTTATGAATATGAAAAAATATCATCAAATTTGAAAAAATATTCATGAATTCAAAAAGTGCCCATGAAATTTAAGAATATTCATGAATTCAAAATATTGGTATACCAATGGCGCACCTTCTAGGGGTGCGGCGTAAATACCTTGATAGCAATGACACACCTTCTGTTGGTGCGCCATTACTAACTTTTTTTATTTTACAAGAATAAACATAAATAAAAACAATTAAAATACCAGAAGAAAACATTAATCCCCACTGTTTTGAACAAAAGATGTTATTGGATAGAGGACTAGAACAGAAGAAATGCCATTTCCATATGTCGAAATACAATCGAGAAATGAAGACTACAATTTAAACCATTGTGCAAAGATTTAGAATTAGATCGATGACATGGTTGAAATCAAGTGATACATGTAATAATTTAGTTGCATGTAATAATTGAGCTTGCCACTAACACACACACGCGGCCGACACGTCGTGATTCAATCTTAGCTATCTTTTCACAATCTTCTGGCCCTTCTTTTTTGCAAATGGAGTTCTTCTCTTGAACGGACGTCCTTTAGGTAGGGTGGTCCTGCTTCTTCTTGTGGTGTATGGTACTTCATCGTCGTCATCATGTTCCATCTTCGGGTCACCGTACTTGTCGAAGTCTTGCTCATTGGCGACTCCATCCATTCCGATGATCTTCCTTTTGCCTCTCCTCACGACAACACGAATGGGCTTTGACGAGTCGGTAATGAAGAAGCATTGGTCCACTTGGGAAGCCAGTACCCATGGCTCATTTTTTGTGGTGACATTTGCGCCCGCGGTCTTGGATTTAGCTTCGGGTATAACCATGGTGGTGAAATACCGGTCTTCTTTTAGGACGCTCTTGGCCCATCTGACACGGAACATCGGGACCTTCTCTCCAGCGTAGTTCAGCTCCCAGATCTCCTCGATCCTTCCGTAGTATTTGTCCTTGTCGTTACCGGTGTAGGATTCCATCGTTACCCCGGAGTTCTGATAACCATCGCTCTTCATGTCCTTGTCCTTGGTGTAGAATGTGTAGACGTTGATATCGTACGCCTCATAGGTCATCAGGTTGTGCTCGGCGCCCTGTGACAAGGCGAATATGAGTTTTTCTTCCGCGGAAGAATCCTCATGTACAGGGTACGACAGAAGCTTCTCCTTGAACCAACACGTGAAACATGAGTTGTGCTCTTTGATTATATCTCCGTCCGTCCTCTGTTGGCCTCGGTCATTGTAAGTCTTCTCAATAAAGGTTTTGTGCTCTACCACCCAAGGATCGACCATGTCTATGTGTTGTAGCGCGACTAGGTTTGCTCTTTCAAAGTCGTCGAGTCGACCCTCGAAGTCGACATGCATTTCGCAGCGACCCTCACGGTGACCCCATCCAGCGAGCCTGCCAAGGTGCCTGTTGACGAGCAGACCAACGGGGTTCTCGATGCCTAGATAATTCATGCAATAGGAGATGCACTCTTCTGTCAAAAAGCCCCTGGCAATGCTTCCCTCTGGACGTGACATGTTGAGAACGTATCCTTTGATGACACCATTCATCCTTTCGAACAACATCATGCTATGCAGGGACGTCGGCCCGAGTTGGATGATATCCTCCATGATATGGACCAGCAGATGCACCATAACGTCGAAGAATGAGGGTGGGAAGTACATCTCAAGCTCGCATAGTATCACCACGATCTCTTCCTATAGCCTTCTAAGTTGCCTCACGCCAACCGACTTCCGAGAGATGACGTCGAAAAAGTTGCATAGGCCAAATAGCGTTTCACGGACGTGCGCGTCCATGATCCCATGGATTGCAACTAGAAGTATCTGCGTCATCAGCACGTGACAGTCGTGAGACTTCATCCCGCTGAACTTCTGCTTCGCTGACTCTAGGTATCTGCTTATCTTCCCCGCGTAACCGTAAGGAAGTTTTACTCCTACGAGGCAGGTGAAAAACTGCTCGATCTCCTTCTGACTTAGAGTGAAGCACGCGGGAGGGCAGTCATTTCTGATCTTCTTGGCCTTTTTGCCTTTGTGACGACTTTCCGTCTCCTTCGCCACATCATCATCATAACCATCATCATTAGCATGAAGCTCCTCCCTGATGCCCATTGATTTCAAGTCTGCCCTTGCTTTTGGCCCATCTTTGGTCCTCTCTGGCATGTTGAGCAGGGTACCAAGCAGACTCTCGCACACGTTCTTCGTGATATGCATGACATCAAGGCTGTGAGGCACACGGAGGATCTTCCAGTACGACAAGTCCCAGAAAACAGACCTCGTTTTCCATACCTTCAGCAGCGGCTCTCGCGCCTTTCGCTTCTTTCCCGGCTCTGGCGCCTTTTGCTTCTTTCCCGGCGGTGGGGAATCTTTCCATTTTTTCAACATCTCGTCTATTTCCTCGCCGCTCCTCGTACGCGGGCGTCTTTGGGGTTCGGTTTCACCATCGAACAGATCCTTGCATTTTCTCCATGAGTCATCGTCGCGAAGCCACCTTCGATGTCCCATGAACACGGTTTTCGAAGACCCGGGATCTCTATCTAGCTAGCGATACGTTGTGTCATCCATGCACCTGACGCATGCACAAAATCCGTGGACCACCTGCCCCGCGACATATACGTAACCGAGATAGTCGTGCACCGTCGTGAGCAGTGTGGCTCTCATAGGGAAATATTCTTTCTCTGTGGCGTCCCATGTATTGGCTGGCGTTTTCCACAACGTGTCTAGCTCCTCTTTCAGCAGCCCCAGATATAGATTGATGTCGCTCCCTGGTTGTTTCGGCCCTTCAATTAGCATACTCATGTGAATGTACTTCCTCTTCATGCACAACCAGGGGGAAGGTTGTACATCCACACAAACACAGGCCAGGTGCTATGTGTGCTTCTCTGGCTACCAAACGGATTGACTCCATCGGTGCTCGCGCCCAGCACGATGTTCCTTGGATCGTCCCCAAGTTCTGGGTGTTCGAAGTTCAACGCTTTCCACTGGCTCACATCCTTAGGGTGACTCAGCATCTTGTCTTTTTTATTTATCTCCGGATCATTTCCATCATCTTCTCGCTTCTTCTCCTCCCTATCTGCGTGCCAATGCAGGAGCTTTGCTATCTTAGGGTCCACGAAATACCACTGCAGACGAGGAGTGATCGGAAAGTACCACACCACTTTTCGAGGAGCTTTCTTCCTCTTGTTGTATCGAGTGACACCGCACACCGGACATATGGTAGACTCCGCGTGCTTGTCCCGATAAATGATGCAATCGTTCATGCACACATGATATCACGTGCGGTAAATCCAGAGGACACACGATTTTCTTCGCCTCCTCAAAACTGGTCGGGCACTTATTCCCCTTGGGAAGACGTTTGTGCCAGAATGACATGTTCTCGTCGAAGCATGCGTCAGTCATTTTGTGTTTTACCTTCATCTCCAGAGCCATGAGCGTTACTTTCAGGCGGGTATCCTCGGGCCTGCATCCTTCATACAATGGAGTAACTGCGTCTATCTCTAGTTGATCCAGCTTGGCTTTCTCTCGGGCGGCAGCTCTTGCGTTATCCGTCAGCTTGAGAAGCAGCTCTTGAATATGAGGGTCCTGTACCCAGCCCATTGATGGTCCATCCTCGTCTGCTCCGGCATATTCATCTTCATGATCATGCCCTTCGTCTTGATCTTCCTCATCATCATGTCCGACATCTTCTACATGATGACTGTGTACTGCATCTACTTCGTGATCATGTCCTGGAGATTCTTCGTCTTCTTGCCCGCCCTCGTCGCGGTTGTCTTGCTGCCCTTCCTCATTTCTTGCCCGGCCCCCATGGACGACTTCATAGTCATCTTCATCACCTTGCCACCGATAGCCATCCATGAAACCACGCAAGAGCAGGTGGTCCCGCACCTGTACGAAATCCGGGTCCATAAGGCTCTTCAGCTTGCATCTTCGACACGGACATCTTATCTCCGTCTCGTTCTTTTGAAGCATCTCGGCCTTCGCGGAGCTCAAAAACCTATTCACGATGCCTTCGGTCATCGTGTGGACCATGGTCGCCTGCGGGGTAGAGCAAAATGATATTTTAGAACCAAAATTTTTTTTGGCATGACTTTGCCTAAAAATAGGACCAAAAAGAATGCATAGTGCCAAATTCTCGCCGAAACGGAAATGAATCAACATTCCGGCAAAATATTGGCAACTATCGCATTTCAAATACCGGTACCTGCAAACACAAACATATGCAACACCACAAACATATGCAACACCACAAACATACGTAGATCTAGGCCATAAAAAGTGTGTACGTTGTTGGAGGGAGAAAAAAGTAGATCTAGAACATAAACAAAGCTTTCCCCTTACTTACCTATAAAAAAGGAAATTTAACCACTTAATTAGGGTGAATCTATGGTGCAAATGAGGTGAGGAGGAGGAGGCAGCCAAGACCAAGCTTGGTAGAGGTGGAGAGAATGAAGTGGGGAAAGTGAGTGTGGTAGGTGGCTGTCCAAAATATCTAGCTACTCCCAGGTTACCAATGGCGCCATTAGTAACCAGGGTTACTAATGGCGCAGGTGGTGTGTGGCGCACTATCCACTGGTGCGCCACTACTAACATGTTTATTTTTTATTTTTTTCAAAACTAGTAATGGCGCACCACACACACCAGGTGCGCCATTAGTAATGTGGACATTAATGGCGTACCTGTATCTGGTGCGCCACTGCTATATAGCAGTGGCGCACCACATACATGGTGCGCCATTAATGCCCATATTAGCTATAGCCGTTTCCCTAGTAGTGGCGTATATACACACACTGAAACAGAACATACAAGAATGGAAAACAGAGTACACACATTGAAACAGAGCAATACTATGATTGCTGTGAATACATAGCTATCCACGTCGAAACGACTTTTCAAAATAGAACGCGTCCATGAGACCATGACCAGCAGCCCTTGCCTACGGTAGCTCTTGGCTTTGCCTGAACTCGTGCAGGAGTTCATCCAAGCGGTCGACACGCTTGCGGTACATCTGGAGCGCGATCTCGAGCTCCAAGTTGGCTATTTCATCGGAGATCACCAGCTCGAGGATGCGACGGCCATGTTCCTCTACTGCGCTCAGGTGCACACCTGGGCCAAGGAGGCGGTCGAGCCTACGGACCAGTGCGTTGGCATCCAGCAGGCCGTGGACAAGGCGAACGGTAGCACCCATGCGAACAGCGTGGCAGGCGTCCGGTGCAAGTATGGCGCGGCCGGCCTCTGGTGCAAGTACGGCGCTGAGGGCCTCTGCCCACTCCTGGCGAGGAATGGGGGTACTGACCGGATGTGTACCCAGCTACGACGCCGTGTAGATAGCAGGCAAGCGCCGATGGATCCGCTCTTGATATGCGGCGTGCCGTGCCTCTCGCTCTGTGGCGCTCCAACGGCCTCGCCATGCGGCGAGCCGCAGCCTATCAGCGAGGATGCGCCTAGCTTGCTCTGCGGCGCGCCATCGATCATGTTGTGCGGCGAGCTATAGCCTGTCGGCGCTAACATGCCTATCTTGATCCACGGCGCTTGAGGGAGTCCTGGATTAGGGGGTGTTCGGATAGCCGAATTATACCTTCAGCCGGACTCCTGGACTATGAAGATACAAGATTGAAGACTCCGTCTCGTGTCCGGAAGGGACTTTCCTTGGCGTGGAAGGCAAGCTTGGCGATACGGATGTTCAGATCTCCTACCATTGTAACCGACTCTATGTAACCCTAACCCTCTCTGGTGTCTATATAAACCGGAGGGTCTTAGTCCATAGGACAACATACACATCAACAATCATACCATAGGCTAGCTTCTAGGGTTTAGCCTCTCAGATCTTGTGGTAGATCTACTCTTGTACTACCCATATCATCAATATTAATCAAGCAGGACGTAGGGTTTTACCTCCATCGAGAGGGCCCGAACCTGGGTAAAACTTTGTGTCCCTTGCCTCCTGTTACCATCTGGCCTAGACGCACAGTTCGGGACCCCCTGCCCGAGATCCGCCGGTTTTGACACCGACATTGGTGCTTCCATTGAGAGTTCCTCTGTGCCGTCGCCGTCAGGCCTGATGGCTCCTACGATCATTAATGGCGATGCAGTCCAGGGTGAGACCTTCCTCCCTGGACAGATCTTCGCCTTTGGTGGCTTCGCACTGCGGTCCAATTCACTTGGCCATCTAGAGCAGATCGAAAGATACGCCCCTGGTCGTCAGGTCAGATTCGGAAATTTATACTACACGGCTGACATCCGCGGGGACTTGATCTTCGACGGACTCGAGCCACCGCCAAGTGCGCCGCACTGTCACGACAAGCATATCTAGCTCTGCCGCCGAACAGTGCCCTGGAGGCCGCACCCGCATCGGCTCCGACCCTTAGTTCGGGGCCAACCGTGCCGATCGAGGATGGGCGGTTGGACGCCACCTCGGGGGCTGTGATCCCAACGGCGGTTGAGACGAACACCAGCCCCGTACTCTGCGAGACTCGTGACTCCACGGAGCCGGATTCTTCTCCAGACTCCGAACCCCCCGCGCCCCTGCCGATCGAATCTGATTGGACGCCGATCATGGAGTTCACGGCCGCGGACGTCTTTCAGCACCCGCCTTTCGGCGATATCCTGAAGTCACTGTAGTCTCTCTCTTTATCAGAAGAGCCCTACTACGGTCAGCAAGGTTGGAGTACGGACGATGAAGGAATTCAAAGCCCACCCACCACCCACTTTGTAGCCACTGTCGATGATTTAACCGACATGCTCGACTTTGACTCCGAAGACATCGACGGTATGGACGACGATGAAGGAGACAATGAAGAACCAGCGCCTGTTGGGCCCTAGAATGCCACCTTGTCATATGACGTATACACGGTGGACGCACCAAAAGATGACAATGAGGAGCGGAAGGACGCACCGAAGGCCTGTTCCCTCGAAAAGCAGTCAAAACGGCGATGCAAGCGCCGCCCCAAATCCCGCCTCGACAGAAATAGCGATCACACAGACCCAGCACTGGAGCAGGGCGAACCGCTGCCGGACAACGGAAATCTGGATATTCAAACCGAACAAACAAATCCTATCAGGGACAATGGTCCGGACGACATAACGCCGGACAGGCCCCCGGAGCATCAGAATGCCCGCGAAAGGCTCGTTGCCACCGCAAAGAGCCTTAAAAAGCAGAAGTGAAGGCTCAAGGCCACGCAAAACAAACTCCAATTCAGATGGAGTAACATACTTAATACAACAACAATGTACGGCGACGATCGCCCCTCAAAGAGCTACCCAAAGCGGAAGCTGCTACCCGAATTTGATGAGGAGGCCTCCAGCCCCCCACAACCAAATATCAAAGCAACCATTTGGTCGGATAGATGACCCCTTTATCAACACAGAACGGCATACAATGCCGCTCACAATACAACACGCGACCCACGCGAGGGCTCGCACCCAAAGGACGGCGCAACAAGGTCCATCTATGGACCACGCAAGCGCGCCCCAGCATACAATGCAACACAACAAGCATCAGAACAACGCGGTACACCCAGTTACAGGGGTGCTGCACACCCCCTATGTTTCACCGATGAGGTGTTGGACCATGAATTTCCAGAGGGATTCAAGCCCGTAAAAATAGAGGCATACGATGGGACAACAGACCCTGGGGTTTGGATTGAGGACTATATCCTTCATATCCATATGGCTCCAGGAGATGATCTCCACGCCATCAAATACTTACCCCTCAAGCTCAAAGGGCCAGCTCGTCACTGGCTCAAAGGCCTCCTCAAGAGCTCCATTGGAAGTTGGGAAGAGCTCGAAGATGCCTTTCGGGCAAATTTTTAAGGAACCTATGTCCGACCTCCGGATGCAGATGATTTGAGTCATATAACTCAACAGCCCGGAGACTCAGCCCGAAAGCTTTGGAACATGTTTCTCACTAAAAAGAACCAGATTGTCGACTGTCCGGACGCCGAAGCCTTGGCAGCTTTCAAGCACAGCGTCCGTGACGAATGGCTCGCCAGACACCTCGGCCAAAATAAGCTGAGAACGATGGCCGCATTAACAAACCTCATGACCCGCTTTTGCGCGGGTGAGGACAGCTGGCTAGCCAGATGCAGCACCAGCGACCCCAGTACATGTGAAGTTAGAGATGGAAACGGGAAATCACGGCGCAACAACAATAGCAAACACCGGAATAAAGGAGACAACACGAAGGGCACGACAGTAAATGCTGGATTTAAAAGCTCCCGGCCAGGTCAAAAGCCGCCCACGAAAGGCACCAGGGATGAACCATCCAGCCTCAACAGAATTCTGGACCAGGTATGTCAGATACATAGTACCCCTAGCAAGCCCGCTAATCATACCCACATAGAATGTTGGGTCTTCAAGCAGTCCGGCAAGCTCAACGCCGTACACAAGGGGGAGGATACACCAAGTGAAGACGAGGACGAACCTCCCAAGCAAGACACTGGGGAACAAAAGAAATTCCCACCAGCAGTCAAAACAGTAAACGTACTACACATGATCAAGGGAAAAAGCAATGCGACACCCCCAGGAAAATATAACCAAGTGCCTGTCACCGCGAAGTCCTGCCAATGGTCGTCTCAACTGATCATTTTCGACCATCGCGATTACTCTGCAAGTATCCGACATGCAGGATGGGTTGCCTTGGTATTAGACCCAGTAATTGGCGGATATCACTTCACACAAGTCTTGATGGACGGTGGCAGCATCCTAAACCTAATATACCAGGACACAATCTGCGGGATGGGGTTAGACCCAACACAAATTCTCCATAGCAATACTACCTTTAAAGGAGTAACGCCAGGCCCAGGGGCTCACTGTACAGGCCCCCTCCTACTACAAGTCATATTCGGCTCCCCCGATAACTTCCGTAGCGAGCATTTAACCTTCCACATCGCTCCGTTTCAAGGTGGCTATCAAGCACTGCTCGGGCACGAAACGTTCGCTCGCTTTAATGCAATACCACACTACGCCTCCCTCACACTCAAGATGCCCGGTCCACGCGGCATCATTTCAGTGCACGGAAATATCAAGCGATCTCTGCGCGCCGAAGAGAGTGAGGCTGGCTTGGCAGCCACACACTAAAGGCGCCCGGACTAGCCAAAGCGCCCCATAGGTCGTCAAGACCTCAGGCACAACTAATCGAGTCCGGCACCGCTACTTATACCGAATAAATGGTCACACCCCTATTTACAAGGGGCTCAACGCGCGCAGACATGTGGCCATTCCTCCTTATCTTGAATTATGCATAGTTTCTTTAAATTATCTTTTTGCACGACAACCTTTTTCACCCAAATTCCTCTCTTTTATAGGCGATCATCGTGCTACACCCGTCCAGGATACGGCACAATGGAGACACAGGCGCAGACATGCAGCAGGGACCCGCTCCAAGGATTCTTTTTAGATTAAGACCCTGCGTAAACCTTTTTCACTGTCTCTTGTTGATACATATCCACCATTGAGAAGGATGCTGACGTCTTGGCATGTGGCCACGCCAGACCAATGCACGTACCTGGACATAAGGGGCTTCTTACGAAGGCCATTATTCAGGCCCGGTTTATACCACAAAGACCGAATACCTTACGGAGTGTTCGGTGTCGCGAGTTTGGCCCTATATGCATCAGCTTCGAATCATTGTCTTTGGTCAAATGTTGGGTTTGCCCGGCTCCTGTGTTTTGGTGCCTTACGATCCGCTTTACCGGCTAAGGTAGCACCAGGAGAACTACTGCGATTGTGCCCTGGCTCATCCGGACGAGCACCTCAGTAGAGAAAGCCGAAAACTGACTGTCATGATCTAGCGCGAGACTGGTCAACCACTCGATGACCCATGGGAATGTTAGAATTCCTCTGCCTTAACGAAGGGCCGCTTTCCGGCCAGGCATATACGCACCCCGGGATCGGGAGAGTGCGGAGCCACCTGGGGCTATCTAGTAGCCCCACTGTCAAACTCCTATGGCTAAGTGAAAGTGTTCAAGCATTATAGTCCGTTTGCCTCGCTCGCTCCGCTATCACCTCCTTAATAGGACCAAGACGTTGGGTTAAGTGTGAACGCGTGTTAACACCTCCGCATTATATGCGTGAGGGTTGAAGCCGACGACTGCAATCTTTCAGGTTATACATATGTATACATAAACGGCCGCCCAGGAGGCATCACATTACTTTCAGGAAAAAGTATAAAAATAGCCTTATGAAAATTTATCAAAGCATTTCGCTTACAATGAGATTACATGTCACTCAAATATAATATTTTTTGAGCACTGGGTCTCTATCAAACGAGCACCCTCTAGAACTTCCTCAAAGAAGTGCTCAGCAGCCCTTCGACCTATGGCCAAATCCTGCGCTGCAACAGTGGTAGCATCCATCTCTGCCCAGTATGCTTTAGCACGGGCAAAGGCCATTCGTGCGCCTTCTATACACGCCGACCTCCTCATCGCATTTATGCGCGGCACCACGTCAAGGAACTGCTGCACCAAGCTAAAATAGCCGTTCGATTTTAGCCTTTCCGGCCATAGCTGATCCACAACAGACCTCATGGCGAGTCCTGACAACCTATTCAGTTCGGCCCATTCGGCTAGTTGGTCAGACAACGAAAGTGGACGCTCGGGAGAATGGAATTGTGTCCAAAACAGCTGGTCCACTTCACGGTCCGTCTGACCCTTGAAGTACTTGGCCGCATCAGCAGCGCTCGCCGCCAAATCCATATACGCATCCTCCAAACTCCACAGCCGATTCAGATTGGCATACCGTGGATCTTCGAAATTCCTCTGTAGCATAAAGGATTTCCCGGCTACAATATCCCCGGCTTCCCGCAGCTCCTCCTTCTTTGCCCTCATAGCAGAGCGGAGGTCTTTTCCCGTTACAACAACCTTCTCAAGGTCCGATGCCTTCGCCTGGTTTTCCTTTTCAAGAGCCCGGCAACGGTCGACGGTGGCTTTCAATTCTACGGCCATATTGGCCATCTTATCCCGGCTCTCGCCATGCGCGGCCTTCTCGGCTCGCAACTCTTCGACCGCCTCCAAAGCAGCCGTATTACTCAATCTCGCTTGTTCCTTGGCTCGGGCAAGTTCCGCCCGCAAGGCTTCAACAGCGACAGCTCCATCTGCAGTAATAACATGTTAAATATACTAGCTTGATGATGCTCTTACTATGCGGTGTTTACCAGATAACAACACCTACCCTGCGCCTCGTCAAGCCTTTTGTTAACAAGCTCGATGTTGGCGTCTGCCGCATCCAACTACCGTTTTAAATGGGCAAACTCGCTAGTCCGGCTAGCCACCGGAGCTTCCATCACCTACTCATAAAAGCAGTATGGTTACTACCTGGGATTATGATCCTCTGATCGTCGTCGTTCCCAACGACAACCAGAGTCTCAGGGGCTACTATCTACACATGGCACACTTAGCATGTGCAGGACTATCACGCATCGTTTTACGTACCTCAAAACCTGTTAGTAGACTCATAAAAGCTTTATGCAATCCGCTTTCGGCGGATGAGATTCTCTCCATCACCGTATTCATCAGCACACGGTGTTCATCTGAGATGGCCGCTCGCCCCACCAACTCCCTCAGAACATCCGACCGCACACTAGACGGTGCCAGACTTGTTTGTTTGCTCTCTTCGGGGGCCGGACACTAGGAACTTCGGGGGTCGACGGGATTATCTTCTGGCCTCGCCGGACATGGAGAGGCCCTCCGCCACGACACTTCAGGGTCGCCCGCTTCCGGAGCGGAGGAGTCCGGAGGAGGCATTTCGCTCTCCATCATCTCTGGAAGAAGATCCCCCGAAGATGAGCTCATTTGAGAGGGGCTAAGGCCTGAACTGGAAAGATACATGCAGTGGTTACCTTCTCAGAAGAAAAGACGACATATCTGTACTATTAAGGTATTTTGGGTCACTTACGACTCGCGGGAAAATTGATCCCCCCGCGGACTTTGTGCGGCAACCGCACCCCCCGGGGTAGGACCCTCTGTGGGACACTTCTTATCCCGTTTGGAATCTTCGGCTTCCGAATCCCCAGACGCAATCCTTTTCCTCTTCTGGTCATCTTCCTTCATGGAGACGCTCGCTCCCTCGGCTAGAGCGGCTAGCGTTGGGGGCCCACGACCGCCCGCATCTTCCTTCAAGGGCTCCGGGCAAGGTGCGGTCTAGATCATCTTTTCCAATATCGTATTTTCCAAACCCTCATGGAGGGGGGCCGAGCACCGAATCAACTTCGCCTTCGTTAGCCAGTCCTGGTCAAAAAGCGAACTCTCAGAAATAACTTCGCATCAAAGGAGAGATAGTACGCTCGGTCGGAAGACGCCTTACCTGCTCGGCGGCGCGGTTGCTACTCAGGCCCGCGTCCTCGGTGATTTCCGGACACTCCACTTGAGGTCCGAAGAACGACTTGTACATCTCCTCATGCGTCAGGCCGAGGAAGTTTGGAATAGCGCGCAGTCCCTCGGGATTGAACTCCCACAAGCGAAGAGGCCGGCGTTTGCAAGGCTGGATTTGACGAACCAGCATAACTTGTGTTACCGCGACCAAACTGAAATCTCCATTAAAGAGATCTTGAATGCGGCTTTGCAGTATAGGCACGTCCTTGGCCGGACCCCAGCTCAATCCTCTGCTAATCCATGACATCAGTTGTGGAGGAGGGCCCGGGCGGAAAATGGGGGCGGCCGCCCACTTGGCACTTCTAGGAGCCGTGATGTCGAACCACTCCTGTTGCCACAATTCAAACACCTCTGGGATGGAACCTTGGGGCCACGCAGCTACCGTCATCTTGTGTATTGAGGCACCCCCACACGCCGCATGTTTCCCCTCGATCATCTTCGGCTTTACTTCAAAAGTCTTAAGCCATAGGCCAAAGTGGGGGGTAACCCGGAGGAAGGCCTCGCACACAACAATAAACGTCATGATATGAAGAAAGGAGTCCGGAGCTAGATCATGGAAATCTAGCCCGTAGTAAAACATCAAGCCCCTGACAAAAGGATCCAATGCAAGGCCTGGACCTCGGAGGAAGTGGGAGATGAACACAACGCTCTCGTTGGGTTCGGGGGAAGGGATGGCATGCCCCCGGGGAGGTAGCCGATGAAGAATCTTGGCGGTCAGATATTTGGCCTCCCTCAACTTTTTGACGTCTTCTTCCGTGACGGAAGTAGGCACCCATCGGCCTTGAAGGCTAGATCCGGACATGACTGAAGGTTCGGAGCACCTGACCTGAACTTTGGAAGTTTGAGCTTGAGGTGGGGGAAGGATTCGATTGAGCACGGGAAAGAAAAATAAAAGGCCTCGTCCCTTTATAAAGAGGGTGGATGTCGAGCGTCCTTTTCGTGTCCGTTTGGACTTGCCTATGATATAGGAGTCCTAGAAGTGGTTGGGTTACCCACGCCCGTATTGATGAGAATCCTGGAATAAGGGGACACGATCTCTGCTTTGACAAGACATGCCAAGGAAACCGCCTCGCATAGCACGCTGAGGTGGGATAATGAAACGACTCGGATAAAGGCTTGGCCATGGTGTGTCATGCTATGGACACGTCAGTAGATTAGATTTGTGTAAATATTATTCTCTCTATGGAAATATGTGGAAACTTATTTTGCAAAGCCGGACACTATCTTTGTGTTCAAAATCTTCTATGAAGTACTTGGAGGAGGAACCCGCCTTGCAATGCCGAAGACAATATGCGCGCCAGACTAGTCGTCATTGAAGCCTGGTTCAGGGGCTACTGAGGGAGTCCTGGATTAGGGGGTGTTCGGATAGCCGAATTATACCTTCAGCCGAACTCCTGGACTATGAAGATACAAGATTGAAGACTCCGTCCCGTGTCCGGGAGGGACTTTCCTTGGCGTGGAAGGCAAGCTTGGCGATACGGATGTTCAGATCTCCTACCATTGTAACCGACTCTATGTAACCCTAACCCTCTCCAGTGTCTATATAAACCGAAGGGTCTTAGTCCATAGGACAACATACACATCAACAATCATACCATAGGCTAGCTTCTAGGGTTTAGCCTCTCCGATCTCGTGGTAGATCTACTCTTGTACTACCCATATCATCAATATTAATCAAGCAGGACGTAGGGTTTTACCTCCATCGAGAGGGCCCGAACCTGGGTAAAACTTCGTGTCCCTTGCCTCCTGTTACCATCCGGCCTAGACGCACAGTTCGGGACCCCCTACCCGAGATCCGCCGGTTTTGACACCGACAGCGCTCAAGCGCCATGCGAGAAAGGTGCTCAACCCTGGCGATGATGCGCCTCACGACGTCGTCCATCGCGTTGCCGGGGAACACCTCGGCCTCGACGGGCCGTGGTGCTATCTCGTTTTCCTTGTCGATGAGGTTAATGGCAAAGGCGGCACTTTGGTGGGTTGGCATGCTTGGAAAAGGTGGATGTGCTACAGGCTGCACTTGTCGCGTCCGTGCGTCGCGTGCCGCCTATGTGCAATATCGCTGGGTGGCGGGAAACAGGTGAGGAAATGGCGGGAAATGGTGGCGTGTTCATAAAACGCCATCAATTAATGTAAACTTAGCATAGAAGGAACATCGAGCTAGAAGAATAAGGAGATGATGACCAGATGAACACGGACCACACTAGGGAATCATTTCTGTTATTATCGGTATTCGCACACATTTCTAATTACAAACCTATTTGTGGCGTATCACAAACATCTTGTTATATTGAACCATTTCTGTTCTCTTGCCTCAACACAAACAGTTCATCCGAGTGAACCGCATGCCGTATATTGCACACACCTTCATCTGGCTGCCCGTTTCTTTTGTGTTGCCTAATCACAAACATTTCATCTGAGTGAACCGTATGCTGTACATCGCACACACCTTCATCTAACTACCGGTTTCTTTTGTTCCTCCTCATCGCAACGGTTAACTGAGCTGAACCGTATGCCCCGCATCGCACACACAACTAAAATCTGAACCATGTTTGATGCATCCTCCATCGCAAACGTTTTGCACCTTTTTGACGAGTTTTTTACACCACTGTTTGCGATTATGGCACCGCACATAGTTTCGTCGAAGGGTCTCTGATCGTGGTGTCGCGTTAGCAGCATCCTGCAGTAGTGTATGTTGAACTTTGTGTGCTATCATATGTTGTTTTGTCACTTTGTTTCATATTGGACAACATTAATGTCTAGTGATGTTATTGGAAGTATTAACGGTTATGTGTTCATTTGTCCAATTTGCATCTCCCTAGATTTTGGTAGGCTTGTTCATGCATATTTACTATGTGTAAATTCGCATGCCTTGTTTGCTTTATTTGATCCCATATATATATGGTAAATCCATCAAATTCTTAATAGCTAAGATGTGCATGAAATTCAAATTCATAATGATATGCACATACTTAAGTTGTTTTACCCTATGTGTTGTAGTTATGCTAACTACTTCAGACCCAATAAGTTTGGGGACCATATTATACTTAAAACGTTTTAGGTACATTTGAGAAGCATTGGGTTCTTGGCTTATTCATGAAGGTGGTGGCACTATGAGGAAATTAGAGCCAAGCTTGGACATTTTATTGATGTACGACTTCATACCAATGCTATCTCGGTAACAAGTATTTACTTCATGCATATATATATAAATGGAGTCAACCTTGTGTAGGTTGCATCATGGCATGAATTTCTTGACTCGTTCCTGTGATACTTATTTCCTTTCTCAAAGCATATCAACAATGATCTCTTGTTGCTGGTTGTGATGTCTTTGATGGTTGTGTGTTTGGAGTTCATTAATATACAATAAGATTATATTGAGCCATGTGCTATGCTTTCAAGAAATGATCTCATTGGTATATTTTATGACTCCGTTTGGATATCTTATTCTTTCCTTTTGTAACTATTTCATGTGTGCATCCTTCTTTTTGGATATATATCACCATGATTGTCATCTACCTTGAATCTTATACATGTGAGAGAAGTTACATCTCTACTTTATACCCCTATTCTTTAATGTCCGCCATTTCATTCTCTTTTTATATCTTTGGTGGCTCCGTGGAAGCATTCGTTGTATGAGTGCGTGTCTTACCTCTTTGCATCTTAGTGCACTCATGTTTGGTGAAGTTCGTTGTCCTCGTGCTTGTCTTGACAGGCCTATTATTTCCTATCTTCACCTTGGGTTGTCACAAGCTTTGATTTTTAATTTGCTATTAGTTAGCTTGTGAACCCATTTGCTTGATCTGTGTGTGACCTGCTTAACTTTGTGTGTGTGGTAAGGACATGTCTGGAACCTTGTATCTCATTTACTCAAGCCTATGTTGATGCTCAATTCTCATCCTTATACTAGTCTTCTCAAGTGCTTTGACGTGACTCACACACATCGTTTTGGTTGTGCCTATTATTAGGTTTCCTCATTTACATGTCGCTTAACCATATGTTTGTTGCAATTGCTAGGCTTCTTTTCTTATCTATGCTTGCTTGCAATTGTTTTGTGTTCCTATTGATTTTGGGGGAGTGATGATCCTATTTTGTGCACTTGTATCCAAAAAAAATTCTAAATAGTGCAAAAATCATGGGGAGCTTCTCTATATTCCTTAGAACACTCCTTTGCTCAAATCATAATATTCTTTTATCCTTTTGGCTCATCGGATCTTTTGATTGCTTGCATCACTTTGTGTTATGCAAATGAGATCAATTTGTGCCATGTGCCTTGCTCTTATGCTAGGCTCAAAGTTATATAATAGTGGATTCACCTGTGGATATCATGTTCTTATCAATTACAACTTTTTTGTATACGGGTTTCTTTGTGGATACATACCATGATTATTATTGGCCACTTAGAAATTTTTATACATACGAAAGTTCATATCTTTCCTTGCTATCATTTATTCCTTGCCGGACACTTTGTGTGTTCCTTTTATTTGTATAGTGGCTTCGTAAGAGGTTGTATCATGAGTGCTTGTATGCATTGCATATATCCTTGCACACTCATGTGTTTTGGATGTATTTTGGAACCATACTTGACATGATGATCACATTGGATATTCCTATTTTATCTTGTCCGAAATATGTTCTTTGGATCTTTTGAATGTTTTCCTCCCATGTTTAATATTATTTTCATATCATACTATCTTGTTGCATTCTAGATCCTAAATATAGGTTGAGCTCCTCAAATGTTTCATTAATGAATATGTGCATTTGATTTCACTCACATTTTCGCGATATGCACACATTAAGGAGGAACTCATACTATATTAGTCTTCTAGATTTTTTCATCCATTTTTGCATTTTTTGCCAATGGGGGAGAAGTTTAGAGGGTTTAATATAAGTATTTTTGTAGTGCCGGTTGTCACTCATGCATATCTACCCTTGTTATATATTCTTGTTGCATGGATGACTATTGTATATAGAGAAATCTTCTCCTAGTTTATGTCAACCAATATATGCAATGACATTCGAAGTTCATTCACACATGCATGTATTGTGGGGGAGTTTGCTATATATACTATAGGTGTACTATCATCAAATGCTTGTGTAGTGTCTCATAGCACAACCATCCCAAGTATATAGTTTATCTTCGGATAAATTGCATGCTTGTCTAAAAATTCATTTCATAAACCCTCTTGTTGAGATTGTCATCAATTACCAAAATGGAGGAGATTGAAAGTACATGTAATCCCCATGTGTGGTTTTGGTAATTAAATAACAATCCTATAGGACTAATGTTTGCATTGAGATATACATTTGATTGTTAGTCCCATTGAAAATGATTGAAGAATAATGGAAGAAAACTCCTTTGAAGCAACAATTACATCGAGGTGATCAAAATGGAGTTCATAGGAGTATCTTAAGGGTTGCCATGCTTAGAGCTATGGTTTGAGCAATAATGGATCAAGATCTTAACATGATGATTTGTATGATGAATTCTAGGAGTGGCTCAAATATATGATCGTAATGGACTCATGTGTTGAGTCATGATTGAGCAAGCTATTCAAGGGAATAATTCAATATACCCTTCTTGACGTCAAGATTAAACATGGAGTAGAGATATCGGTTGACCAAGATGAAGCTCGGAGATTGAACTCTAAATGGTCAACACAGGAGCGCAAACGAGACCACATAAGATCTTGTGGTATGATAAGAAATTATCAAGTGCACTCCGCGTACTAACCCATACTATGTGTTGTCTATGTTTTTGAGGATTAGGTGATTCTCATGGGCTCGCATTGAGAGAGAGAGAGAGAGATCAAGTGTCCATGAGAGGATGACATCAAGTGTTGATGATCATGGTTGACAAGGGCAAATTCAAGATAGCCATCCTGAAGGATTACATGCTTGAAGCTTGTGGATGATCACATGACGAACATATGAAGATGAATACAATGTAGTGCTCCCCGCATGGCTTATGGGGGAGCTATTTGAAGCCTTCACCAAGTTTCATGATCAAGATCATCGTTTTGACTTGAGCCAAGCATAAATGTCAACATCAAGCTCAATTGGAATGCTTTAGTCAAAGGTATTAGTTCTTTTGGCTTTAGTTGTGATGATAGATGGCCATCGAAAAGGATATATGCTCAAGAATGAGTTTCCGGAAGCTATCTAGTATAGTCTTTTATGATTCCTGAGTTATAGGGATCCCACACTATTAAGAGGGGATCAAAGGGGTTAGTGATAGATTTGCTCAAGTCAACATCTTCTATTTATACTTCCTCACATCATATTCCAACATAGGCATATTTCACTCCTATCCAATACAAATACAAAATGCCTATACATCTGCCAAAGAAAATCCAAAGCCAAATAGGTTACCCAAATACATGATAAAGCCTTTCCATACTTTGCACCCTCCATTTTGGTTTATCTTGGGTGGTTCTCTATGTGAGGACCTGGAGCTTTTCCATAGCTTCAAAACAAGCCCAAGATCATCAAAATCGGAGTCCGGATGTGAAAGTTATGCATGTTTTACTTTTGGGGCGGCTGTAGTTTTTGTGTTGGCCGGATGTCCGGGCTTTTCCCCGGATGTCCGGCCACTGCTATCCAGAGGGCATCTGGTTTGTGTGAAATTGCTGGATGTCCGACTCCTGGCCCGGGTGTCCGGCCGTAGGTATCCACAGAGCATGTTGAAATGTTGGTTTTGTCTCCCGGATGTCCGACACTTGTTCGGATGTCCAGGGCCCCAACTTTGGCCAGATGTCCGGGCCCTATACATTGGCTTTGTTTTTCTGTGTACGTGTGCACATTTCTTAGCCACCGGATGTCCGGCCCGACACATACACTTACACTCCAATGGCCATATTTGCACTACCACTATATATAGCCTTCTTCCACCCCGGGAGAAGGTTAAGCAAACACATTCATATGAACCCTAGAATAAAAAAAGGCTCCCTCTCACATCTCCTACACCAAATCTTAGATCCCAGAGAGATTTGTGAGAGTTCTTGAGAGATTTTCCAATAGAGTGATAGATCTACTCCCTCTCCCTCTTGTGACCAAAGGAATTCGTGATTTGAGCAAGTCTTGAGCATTTCCCCATTGATCTTGTTACTCTTGGAGGTTGGAGTGCTCTGGTGAGGAATCAACTTGTGATTTACCCCCCCCCCCTTGTGACCAAAGGAATTCTGAAAGTTTGGAGGCTGCCTCAAGGTATACCACTAGTGGTTGAGAAATGTCTTCGTGGTGTTGTCTCAAAGGGAGAATAGGGTGAGCCTTTGTGGCGTTTGTGTGCCTTTGTGGTAACATCCACCTCTCTAACGGTGACTAGCTTCCCTCCAAGGAAGTGAACATTGGGATACATCCTCGTCTCCGTGTCTTCGCTTATCTCCAACCCTAGCCACTACTTGTGGTTTACTTTGGTCTCTTGACCTTGCATTCACTATATATTGTTGTCCTCATTATATTGTGTTGGCTATTTCCTTGAAGAGATTTTTTAGGCCTACACTTTATATCCCGCAATTCATACTTGCTACTATTGATATATCTTGTGTTTAATGTGAATTTCTAACTTGTGTCATACACTTACATATCTTGTGATATTGCTCAAGTAAGTATGTGTAACTTACTTGTGCTTGTTAGTATCCATGTTGTGCTCACATCATTTACATCAAGTTGTTGGTGCACTTAGTTGAGCCTAGTATATTTAGGATTTGTGCTTGAAAACTATCTGTTTAGTTAATTTCGCATTAGGATAAAGCCAAATCCGTCGAAGTTTTTAAAACGCCTATTCACCCCCCTCTAGGAGACATCGTGGTTCTTTCAGCGGCGGCCGAGGCCGCGAACCCCTCGAAGATCAGGTCTCCTCGGATATCAGCGATGTAGTTCAAACTTACAAACCTGATCAAGTGACCAGGGGCGTAGCTGTCGACCTGCTCAAGGTGATTGGTCGAGTTGGCACGTAGCACGAAGCCAGCAACACAAATAGTTGACCAGGGAGAAAAGCCTCCCTAGAAACAGCGTCATTGTCGACGATGAGGCGAGCCATCGATTCTTCTGTAGACAACACAATGGAACTCTCAATGAAAGCACCAATGACGGTGTCAAAACCGGCAGATCTCGGGTAGGGGGTCCCAAGCTGTGTGTATGAGGATCAATGGTGACAAGGGACAATAAGGACATGATGTTTACCCAGGTTCGGCCCTCTTAAAGGAGGTAAAACCCTACGTCCTGCTTGATTGTATTCGGTGTGTATAAGGGTTGAGTCGATCTACCTCGAGATAGTGATGGCTAAACCCTAGCTATCTAGTCTATGATTCTTCTCCTTTTCTACAGATCTAGCCCTCCAGTTTATATACACACCGCAGGGCCTAGGGTTGTATAGAGTCGGTTCACAGAGGAAGGAAGCATTACACCCGGACACCAAACTTACCGTTCTACGCACATAGGAGTCCTACTCGGACACGAGGGATAGTCTTCTGCTTTGTCTTCATGGCCCATCAGTCCGGCCCATATCGAATAGATCGAACACTCGAGGACCCCCTAATCCAAGACTACCTTGATACGTCTCCAACATATCTATAATTTTTGATTGTTCCATGCTATTATATTATCTGTTTTGGATGTTTATGGGCTTTATTATGCACTTTTATGTTATTTTTGGGACTAACCTATTAACCTAGAGCCCAGTGCCAGTTTCTGTTTTTTCCTTGTTTTAGAGTATCGTAGAAAAGGAAAATCAAACAAAGTCCAATTGACCTGAAACTTCATAGAACTTATTTTTGGACCAGAAGAAGCCCACGAAGTATCGGAGTTGGACCAGGAGAGTCCCAGGCTGCCCACAAGGGTGGGGGGCATGCCCCCTGCCTCGTGGACAGCCCGGAGGTCCACCGACATACTTCTTCCTCCCATAGATACCCATATACCCAAAAAACTTCGGAGAGCACAATAGATCGGGAGTTCCGCCGCCAGAAGCCTCCGTAGCCACCGAAAACCAATCTAGACCCGTTCCGGCACCCTGCCGGAGGGGGAATCTCTCTCCGGTGGCCATCTTCATCATCTCGGCGCTCTCCATGACGAAGAGGGAGTAGTTCTCCCTCGGGGCTGAGGGTATGTACCAGTAGCTATGTGTTTGATCTCTCTCTCTCTCTCTCTCGTGTTCTTGAGGTGGTACGATCTTGATGTATCGCAAGCTTTGCTATTATAGTTGGATCTTATGATGTTTCTCCCCCTCTACTCTCTTGTAATGGATTGAGTTTTCCCTTTGAAGTTATCTTATCAGATTGAGTCTTTAAGGATTTGAGAACACTTGATGCATGTCTTGCGTGGGATAACCGTGGTGACAATGGGTTATTCTATTGATTCACTTGATGTATGTTTTGGTGATCAACTTGCAGGTTCCGCCCATGAACCTATGCATAGGGGTTGGCACACGTTTTCGTCTTGACTCTCCGGTAGAAACTTTGGGGCACTCTTTGAAGTACTTTGTGTTGGTTTGAATAGATGAATCTGAGATTGTGTGATGCATATCGTATAATCATACCCGCAGATACTTGAGGTGACATTGGAGTATCTAGGTGACATTAGGGTTTTGATTGATTTGTGTCTTAAGGTGTTATTCTAGTACGAACTCTAGGATAGATTGAACGGAAAGAATAGCTTCATGTTATTTTACTACAGACTCTTGAATAGATCAATCAGAAAGAATAACTTTGAGGTGGTTTCGTACCCTACCATAATCTCTTAGTTTGTTCTCCTCTATTAGTGACTTTGGAGTGACTCTTTGTTGCATGTTGAGGGATAGTTATGTGATCCAATTATGTTATTATTGTTGAGAGAACTTGCACTAGTGAAAGTATGAACCCTAGGCCTTGTTTCCTAGCATTGCAATACCGTTTGTGCTCACTTTTATCATTAGTTATCTTGTTGTTTTTATATTTTCAGATTAAAAAAACATATATCTACCATCCATATTGCACTTGTATCACCATCTCTTCACTGAACTAGTGCTCCTATACAATTTAGTATTGTATTGGGTGTGTTGGGGACACAAGAGACTCTTTGTTATTTGGTTGCAGGGTTGCTTGAGAGAGACCATCTTCATCCTATGCCTCCCACAGATTGAGAAACCTTAGGTCATCCACTTGAGGGAAATTTGCTGCTGTCCTACAAACCTCTGCACTTGGAGGCCCAACAACATCTGTGTAGTAGACATCATCCCTCAATAGCGCCCAGTGCCAGTTGCTGTTTTTGCTTGTTTTTAATTTGCCACAAATCAATACCAAACGGAGTAGAAATGCCATGAAACTTTTCAGAATTTTTTTTGCCCAAAAGACACCTAGGAGGCCCAAGAGGTGCACCAGTGGGGCCCACTAGGCACCAGGGCGCGCTAGAGTCCCCTAACATGCCCTGGTGGGTAATGAGGCCCATAGGCACGCCCTCCACCAACCTTAAGCTCTATAAATACTCTAAACTCCCCAAAACCCTAGGGGAGTCGAGAGAAAACAGTTTCCACCACTGCAAGTTCCAGAACCACGAGATCCAATCTAGAGGCCTTCTCCGGCACTTTTTGGGAGGGGTTAACGATCACGGAGGGGTTATTCATCATCACCCTTACCCCTTCGATGATGCGTGAGTAGTTTACTACAAACCTACAGGTCCGTAGGTAGTAGCTAGATGGCTTGTTCTATCTTTTTGATCGTCAATACAATGTTCTCCTCGATGTTCTTGGGGATCTATTTGATGTAGTGACTTTTTGCGGTGTGTTTGTTGGGATCCGATGAATTGTGAGTTTATTATCAGATCTATTCATGAATATTATTTGAGTCTTTGTTAAACTCTCTTATGCATGATTGTTATAGCCTCGTATTTCTTCTCCGAAACTTTGGTTTGGTTTGGCCAACTAGATTGATTTTTCTTCCCATTGTAAGACATGCTTTCTGACGGGTTCGATCTTGCGAAGCTCAATCTCAGTGACAGAAAGAGACATGACACACATGTATCGTTGCCATTAAGGATAGAAAGATGGGGTCTATTCCTACATGAATAGATCTTGTCTACATCATGTCATCCTTCTTATTGCATTACTTCTTTTTTCCATGAACTTAATACACTAGATGCATGCTGGATAGCGGTCGATGTGTGGAGTAATAGTAGTAGATGCAGGCAGGAGTCGGACTTCTAATCTTGGACGTGATGCCTATATACATGATCATTCCTTGGATATCATCATAATTATTTGCTTTTCTATCAATTTTCCAATAGTAATTTGTTTACCCACCGTATGCTATTTTCTCGAGAGAAGCCTCTAGTGAAATCTACGGCCCCGGGTCTATTTCCTATCATATTATTTTCAGATCTATCCAAAAATACCTTGCTACAATTTTTTTTTATTTACTTTGTTTTATGTTTTTGCTAGATCTATTTTTATGTTTTTTCTAGATCTATTTATCCGATCTCATACAATTTAATCTATCTCAATACCAAGGAGGGATTGACAACCCCTCTTACGCGTTGGGTGATGACCCACAAGTATAGGGGATCAATCGTAGTCCTTTTGACAAGTAAGAGTGTCGAACCCAACAAGGAGCAGAAGGAAATGACAAGTGGTTTCCAGCAAGGTATTCTCTGCAAGCACTGAAATTATAAGTAAAGAGTAGTTTGATAGCAAGATAATTTGTAAGGAGCAAGTAATGGTAATGTAACAAAAGTGCAGCAAGGTAGCCCAATCCTTTTGAGGCAAAGGATAGGCCAAAACGGTCTCTTATGATAAGCAAAGCGTTCTTGAGGGTACACGGGAATTTCATCTAGTCACTTTCATCATGTTGGTTTGATTTGTGTTCGCTACTTTGATAATTTGATATGTGGGTGGATCGGTGCTTAGGTGATGTTCTTACTTGAACAAACCTCCTACTTATGATTAACCCCCTCGCAAGCATCTGCAACTACGATAAAATTATTAAGAATAAATCTAACCATAGCATTAAACTTTTGGATCCAAATCAGCCCCTTATGGAATAGCGCACAAACTAGGGTTTAAGCTTCTATCACTCTCGTAACCCATCATCTAATAACTACTCCATAATTCATTCCCTTAGGCCCAAATATGGTGAAGTGTCATGTAGTCGACGTTCACATGACACCACTAAGGGAATCACAACATACATACCATCAAAATATCGAACACATATCAAGTTCACATGATTACTTGCAACAAGATTTCTCCCGTGACCTCAAGGACAAAAGTAACTACTCACAAATGATAATCATACTCAAGATCAGAGGGGTATTAAATAGCATAATGGATCTGAACATATAATCTTCCACCAAATAAACCATATAGCAATCAACTACAAGATGTAATCAACACCACTAGTTACCCACAAGTACCAATCTATAGTTCTGGTACAAAGATTGAACACAAGAGATGAACTAGGGTTTCAGAGGAGATGGTGTTGTTGAAGATGTTAATGGATATTGCCCTCCCCAAGATGGGAGAGTTGTTGGTGATGATGATGACGATGATTTCCCCTTCCGGGAGGGAACTTCCCCCTGGAGGAATCGCTCCACTGGAGGGCAAAAGTGCTCATGCCCAAGTTTCGCCTCGAGACGGCGGCGCTTCATCCTGAAAGTCCTCTCCTTATTTTTTCTAGGTCAAAATGACTTATATACCAGAAGAGGAGCACTAGAGGTGGGCCGAGGAGGGCACAACCCACCAGGGCGCGCCTGGGCTCCCTGACGCACCCAGGTGGGTTGTGCCCACCTGGTGGGGCCCCTCTGGTACTTATTTGCTCCAATATTTCTTACATATTACATAAAGAATCTTCGTAAAGTTTCAGCTCATTTGGAGTTGTGCAGAATAGGTAGCCCGACGTAGCTTTTTCTGGTCTAGATTTCCAACTGCCGGCATTCTCCCTCTTTGTGTGAGCCTTGCATATTATGAGAGAAAAGGCATTAGAATTACTCCAAAAAGCATTATTATGCATAAAAACATTATAAATAACAGTAGGTAAACATGATGCAAAATGGACGTATCATTGGGTTGCAAGTATTTGTTACTTGTGTGCATGTGTTGTTTACATGGTTTGGGTGGATCCTCCTAATGGATTGATAATATTGGTTTCATAACTGAGGGAAATACTAACCGTTGATGTGCTGCATCATCCTCTCCTCTTGAGCGAAATACCAATGCAGATACAACCAATTAGGAAGAATTTTTGGCGCCGTTGCCGGGGAGGATCACGTCCAGATCTATCAAGTACCAAATCACAAATCTCATCTCCTTGCAATTTACGTTATTTGCCATTTGCCTATTGTGTTCATCTCCCCCAATTCTAAAACATTTTTAGAAGAACACAAAAATATTTTTCCTTTTTATTCACCTACTTTCTGTTCGTCTTTCCGTTCGTCTTTTCGGTTGCCTGTGTGCTAGTTGCTTGCTTTGTCATGATGTCTCAAGAAAATACTAAGTTGTGTGATTTTTCCAATAGTAATAATGATTTTATTAGTACTCTGATTGCTCCCGCCACTAGTGTGGAATCTTATGAAATTAATGCCGCTTTGTTGAATCTTGTTATGAAAGAACAATTTGTTGGTAGTCCTAACGAAGATGCTGCATCCCATCTAAATACTTTCATTGAATTGTGTGATATTCAAAAGAGAAAAGATGTGGATAATGATATCGTTAAATTGAAGCTATTTCCGTTCTCACAACGAGATCGTGCTAAAACTTGGTTTTCATCTTTGCCTAAAAATAGTATTGATTCATGGAATAAGTGTAAAGATGCTTTTATTTTCAAGTATTTCCCTCCCCCTAAGATCATCTCCCTTAGGAACGATATAATGGATTTTAAGCAACTTGATCATGAACATGTTGCACAATCTTGGGAGAGGATGAAATTGATGATAAGGAATTGCCCTACTCATGGTTTAAGTTTATGGATGATCATGCACAATTTTTATGCCCGATTGAATGTTGCATCTAGAAATCTACTAGATTCCACTGTGGGTGGTACTTTTATGGAAATCACATTAGGAGAAGCTACTAAACTCCTAGATAATATTATGGCGAATTACTCTCAATGGCATACCGAAAGATCTTCTACTAGTAAAAACATGCATGCGATTAAAGAAATTAATACTTTGAGTGGAAAGATGGATGAACTTATGAAATTTATTTCTATCAAGAGTGCTCATATTGATCCTAATGATATGCCTTTGTCTACTTTGATCGAGAATAATAATGAATCCATGGATGTGAATTTTGTTGGTAGGAAATTTTTTGGTAATAACGCGTATAGAGGTAATTTTAATCCTAGGTCGTTTCCTAGTAATTCCCCCAATAATTATGGTAATTCCTACAACAATTATTATGGAAATTATAATAAGATACCCTATGATATTGAGAATAGTATTAAAGAATTTATCTATACCTACTATTAAAGGGAATAGATATTCTTGGTTTGGTTCCACTTTGTTTGGTCCTATTTTGAGTATTTTTTTAATATTTACCAACGCTATTTCGTACGAAGGAAACCAGATGTAGGAAGGAAACATGGACGTACCTGTAAAGGAAACTTAAAACCAAGCAAAGCAGCCGGTCGGCCGACCCATATCTCTATTTTTTAGTTGCGAAACAAAACCAAGCCGCCGGCCCATATGTCTATTCTGTGGTTGCCCGTTGGATTCCCTCCAGCAGTATTCAGACTGCGTAGACGGACATGCACCGGTGAGATGTCTTGGCCTAGCAGCACCAACAATAATGCTGGGACAGAGCAGGATGAGCATGACTCTAATTTTAGGCTCGTCTGCAGCGACGCACATGGCGTTGGCTATGGTGACAGGAATGAGTAGACGACGCCGAGACGGACATGTACCCGAGGCGGCGTCAAGACCTGCAGGCCGAGCTTGCATATGGCGGTGGTTGTCATGCCGACGTGCAGCTGGCGCGGCTGCATTGCACAAGCTGTAGAGAGGGTAGTAGGAGTGGTTGTAGATGTATAGTGAGCTATGGCCGATGCCCGGTGGCGGCGCGACAGCACGAAGAAGCAAGGGTACGCTGGGCAAGGTCCGGTCCACCGGGCCAAAGGGATGCACCAGACCACGTGAATCTTGAGCTAGCAACAATGCCATCGATATTGACTGAGCTTGTGGAACTGGAAGAAGAAGAAGAAGTAATTAGGGAATCACTGGTCATAATCCATGCACGTAAACTATGGACATGTCAATCAGCTGATCCATGCATTGCTGAACATGTGCATAAAGAAATTGCGCATGGAGAGAATTATACTAGCAAACATGTAACACAGGTGAGAGGTACTCAAGTTCCTTGATTATTACGCGCATTAAAACGTACAGCTCGCATGCACTTTGGAGGAATTTTTTTAGGGTAACCTTTTTTTAGGGTTAACTAATTTGAGCTAAGACTTCAAGTTGCTTTGTGTTTCTCGTTAGTGCCACATCTAATTATGCGCATGATCATTTTCTTTTGGATATATTCACAGACTAATTACTCACAACAGTAATCATCTTTGTAAAACTTGAAGTCTATTGGGAGCAAATATATCTATCTCACGACATTACTTGAAGCCAATATATGTCTTTATTTCGATCCGGATGGATTGGGAGTTAGTAGTGCACTAGGTAAACATTCGAATACGATACAAACTATGAAATTTATTTTATACTCGCTGCAAGGCATGTGCATTTTTGTTTATAGGTGGAACCAATTAACATGTTCATTTATTAGAGGCAGCCTCTAAAGTAAGAAGGACGCTAAGCTTGGAGATATCCACGCCATGGCTTGCACTGTATGGAGGCTGCCTCTGTAGGCTGTGAAAACATCATATGTTTTTGGTATTTTGGAGAACGGCCTTTTAAAAGTTCTTTTCTCAGCTTAACTTTTCTTTTTGAAAACCTCTACGACGTCTCCACAGCCTGATCTTTAACCTTCCGCAATGTTTTCTGTTAGTATGAGAGTGCGCTCAGATGTGGATATTTTATGATTTAGATGGGACGAAGAAGGTGTATGAAATCATCAATGGATTTTTTAATGAATTGCCAACCATTGCCATCAAGCTTCATCGCGTAAGGCCTTTGTTATTCCCTTAAAAATTGTCCAACAGTAGTTCTCTCTATCATATAATGCGCATCGTGAGAAAAGAGAAACTGTATACAATGCGGGGATGGTGCATGCATCAAGTAAAGATGAGATAAGGATGGCGCCCACCATCATCATAAGTCCGTAAAATTGTAAGTCAGTGGAGGAAGGGGCTCATGGTGCGGCGTTCCAGTGTATGATTACCAAGCTCATTGCCTTAGGATTGAACAACTTCATCATGAATAAGTGGACAACATGATTATTATTGGAGACGATAGTGAAGAGGAGCGGTGATACGAATGAGTCACCGCTAGGCACATTAAAAGATTTGTTTCTCCCATTGCAATGCACGGGCACATTTCCTAGTTCACTCCCAAAAGATTTTCAATCCTATGGTAAAAGAAAATTTGTTCAAGATTGATGTTTTGGCTAGCAATGTTGACATAATTTCTCATGAGATTGATTATTTTAAGATTAGATCTATGTCACCCAAGCTTGATATTGATGAGTCTCTGAAATATATTCAAATTTCTATTAATGAAAGTAGGGAGAGAACCGCTAGGATGCGTGCTAAGAGAGAATGGCTAGTAAAAGTATGTTCTTCTAGTTTTTGCGATAATCATGATGAAGATCTGAAAGTGATTGGTGTGACTCCTATTGAATCTTTTTTTGCTAATATAAGACTTGATAAAGATGGGACTAGAGATGAGTCAACTTTAGCTAGAAGGCGTCCCAATAATTTGGAGGGTGAAGATCTTAATGAAAAAATTGATAAAAGTGGGATTGGCGAGGTCAAAACTTTTAGTAGTGATGTGCCCACTCTTTTTCATTTCAAGGACTTTAACTATGACAATTGTTATTTGATTGATTTTATTTCCTTGTTGCAATCAATGCTTAATTCACCTCATGCTTATAATCAAATAAAGCTTTTACTAAACATATCATTGATCTTATGATGCAATCTTTCGAAGAAAAACTTGACTTGGAAGTTTCAATCCCTAGAAAGCTTTATGATGAATGGGAACCTCCTATTAATATTAAGATTAAATATTATGAGTGCAATGCTTTGTGCGATTTGGGTGCTAGCGTTTCCACTATTCCAAAAACTTTATGTGATGTGCTAGGTTTCCATAAACTTGATGATTGTTCTTTAAATTTGCACTTAGCGGATTCCACTATTAAGAAACCAATAGGAAGGATTAATGATGTTCTTATTGTTGCAAATAGGAATTATGTGCCCTTATATTTTATTGTGCTTGATATAGATTGCAATCCTACACGCCCTATTATTCTTGGTGGACCTTTCCTTAGAAAGATTGGTGCAATTATTGATATGAAATAAGGAAACATTAGATTTCAATTTCCGTTAAGGAAGGGCATGGAATACTTTCCAAGAAAGAAAATTAAGTTTTCATATGAATTTATTATGAGGGATACTTATGGATTGCATACCAAAGATGACAATACCTAGATCTATGCAATATGCCTAGCTAGGGGCGTAAAACAACAGCGCTTGTTGGAAGGCAACCCAATTTTATTTTATGTTTTTTGTTTTTGCTTTTGTTTTTCAATAAATATGCAATGCTACTTCTGTAACAATTGTATTTTAGTGTTTAGTTAGTGTTTGAGCCAAGTAAGACCTTTCGGATGATCTTGGGTGATAGTTGATTTGATTTTGCTGAAAAACAAAAACTTTTGCGCTCAGTGCTGGAATTTAAGAAAATTCACAGAAATGTGCTTTTTATCTAATTTTTTTACACAAGATTTATATACAAATTGCCTACGTTGTCCTAATTTTTCAAAATTGTTGGAGTTACAAAAGTTTGGTTAAAATCAAGATTACTATAGACTGTTATGTTTTTGACAGACTCTGTTTAATTGTGTTGTTTGCTTATTTTGATGAATCTATGGGTAGTATCGGGGGGTATGAGCCATGGAGAAGTTAGAATACAGTACATATAACACCAATATGAAATTGGAATGAGTTTACAACAGTACCTAAAAGTGGTTATTTTCTTTGTTTCACTAACGGATCTCACGAAGGTTTTTGTTAAGTTTTGCGTGTTTGAAGTTTCAAGTTTTCGGTGAGATCACGATGGATGAAGGAAAAAGGAGTGAAAAGAGCCTAAGGTTGGGGATGCCCATGGCACCCCAAGGTAATATCCAAGGAGTGCCAAACAACTAAGCTTGGGGATGCCCATGGCACCCCAAGGTAATATCCAAGGAGTACCAAGCAATTAAGCTAGGGGATGCCCCGGAAGGCATCCCCTCTTTCTTATAATGACCATCGGTAATTTTACTTGGAGCTATATTTTTATTTGTCACATATCATGAGTTTTGCTTGGTGCTTCTTGTATTATATGAGTCTTTGCTTGTTTTCTTTGCGTCTTGGACATACCTATTTGAGAGAGCCATAATTATGCTATGATTTATTAGAATTTCTCTATGTGCTTCACTTAATTTTTGAGCTATGAAATTTCTATAGTACTTCACTTATATCTTTTTTTAGCATGGTGGTGATTTAGTTTTTGAAGAAATATGCTCTCATGCTTCAATTAGATCATTTTGAGAGTTACTAACATTTTAGGTATCCTCTCAATGCTTCACTTATATTATTTTGAGAGATGAAAATTGTTTTGAAGAAATATGTGCTCTCAAGCTTCACTTAAATTTATTTGAGAGCTTTGTTAGTATTAATGGTAATATATGAAATTAGTCCCAAAGTGATAGATATTCAAGAGGGATATAGTAAAAACTTTCATGAAAATCATTGGATATTTTAAACTTGATTCCTTGCAATAGTTTTGAGATATAGAGATAGTAATGTGTGAGCCATGCTGGTGAGTAATTATGCTTTAGTAAGAATATTGGTGTTAAGGTTTGTGATTCCCTACGCAAGCATGAAAGTCAATAGTTATGCAATGAAATTACATCCTACTTGTGGTGCATTATTCGATGTTAGTTATGTTTAATGCTTGTTTATGATAGTCATCATTTCTTGGTTGGTTGCTTCTCAATCTATTTGCTAGCCTTTCCTTGTACTAAGTGGGAATACTACTTGTGCATCAAAACTCCTTAAACCAAGTTGTGCCAAATGAGTCCACCATACCTACCTATATGCGGTATTTCCATGACGTTCCAAGTAAATTTGTATGTGCCAACTCTAATTTTCTAAATGAATTTCCTTTTTCTGTGCACGTACCGCTCATGAAGCAGCAGGGGGTGGAAAATATTTTCCATGCTAGATATTTTATTCTCAAGATGAGTGCTTATTCACTTGTCATTGCATGAGAGTGTGGCAAGGTAATAGGGATGCCCAGTCCCAAAATGATTTTTTTGCTGTTCAATAATAACTTCCTTGGAAAGTGCTGGTATGGAAGGCACCCGTGGATACGGCTAGCCATGGATTGTGAAAGAATGGTGGAAAAAGGAATAAAATTTATTTTCTGTTTGAGAACCACCTATGATTTATCTAGCATGGAAAGTATTGGGAATTCTTGGTCGTTTTCATTAACAGGAAAATCATGCCTCTCAAAACAATTTTATCTCTTAATTTCAGCGTTGAGCTCTCGCACCTCTACAAATCTCTTCTTCCCTCTGTGAAGGGCCTATCTATTTACTTTTATGCAAAATTTTATTTTATTTGAGTTTGCATCTTCTCTTATAAAGCACCAATGAAAGGATTGAGAAGAGGTGTCTAGAGGGGGGTGATTAGACCCTCAACAAGCAAAAGTAGAAATTTTTAAGTTCTTCAAGTTGAGGTGGAGTTTTAGCACAAGTTTAAGCATTCTCAATACATTTCAAGCAAGCATGGCAAGAGTATGAGCAGCGGTGTAAGTGCATGCAGTGCCCCTTAGTGATTTTGGTGTATCGAAGACTTATAGGTTAAGGGACTAATGAGTTTGTGAGTGTACACAGATCTATAATTCTATGAGGAGTTTGATATTTACGATGAAAGTCGACCCCTAAAAATGAATGTCTTTAGTTGAAGACTTCGGTTTTCTTGAATACTTTGAAAGTGAAGAAATTGGTCTGGCCGTGAAGACTTGATATTCATGCGAGGATTATGAAGCGTGAAGACTTTTTTTTTCGTAGTTTCATTTTCTCTTTCTTGAGTCATAGGAAACACCGTACTGTTAAAGGGGGTCGAGGTAAAACTAAGGAAAAGTTTCGAAGTGATACTCATCTCAAAATCCTATAACTACCCAATCCTTTCGAGTGAAGCCATTGGAAATCTCATACAGTTCAGTCAATTTCTTCAGTGACAGAGACAAAGATCTTCTGTTCTCTGAGGAATTTGTTCTGACTGAGGTGTTAGGCATTCGCCAGTGCAGATTGCCTACAAGTGAGGAACATAATAGCCCTGAGGAATTTGATATTCAAAATTCCGACCGTTGCTGTGCTATGCGCTAGCTGACCCAAAATATCTACCCACCTAACGGTCATATCATTGAAGGGAATTTATGTCTTATCATGTTGGGCTGCTCCATAGGCTATAAATAGCCGCCCCCTACAACCACTAGCTGGTTGACTACTCCGAGAGAAATTGACACTTGTCATTGAGAGCATCCCATCCTTCGAGGACTTTGAGCGAAAATCATCAAGTGAGGAAAAACCCAAACCCAAACACCTACAAACCCAAATTGATTGAGCATCACTGAAGAGATTGTTCTTGTGTGGAACCGATGCTTGTTACCTTTGAGGACTGTGCATCCTCCAGACTGTTAGGCATCACGGTCTAGAGCATCCAAGAGGAAATCGTGGATCGCCGAGTGACCGAGTCTGTGAAGGTTTGGAAGTCACCTAAATACTTACCACGAGTGATTGGGCGAGGTCTTTGTGACCTTAGCTCAAGGAGAATACAGTTAGGACTATGTGTCCGGGACTGTGTGTCCTCATGTTTAAATACCTAGCCGCTCCAACCAGACGTACTACTGTCACAGCAGTTGGAACCGGTCTACCAAATCATCGTCTTCACCAAGCTACTGGTTATATTTCCTCAACTCTTTCATTTCCTCATTATTGTGTTGAAGTACTTGATCATTACTGTTTGGAGACTTTGACTGAAGACTTTCTCAATTTCATCAATCCTATTTCCTCAGTCACTTTGTCTTCAACCTACTTATCCTGTGTTTACGCTACTTGTATCCTGTGCTTGTTTTCATTTCATCATGATGACTGTGCTACTGCTCTGTTACGCTTGCATCTGAGCACTTATTCCGCTGCTAAGTAGTTCATTGCTTAGGAATTTCCTCGCCTAGAAATTCCTCAGTGACGAATTTGTAAAAATCGCCTATTCACCCCCCTCTAGTTGATATAATGCACTTTCAAGCGGAAAGAGTGAAGCATGAAATTTGCAAGAAAGTAAAGGGATGGGATTGGAATGTGCAAATGCAATGAAGACACAGAGATTTTTGGCGTGGTTCCGATAGGTGGTGCTATCATACTTCCACATTGGTGGAGACTTCAACCCACGAAGGGTAACAGTTGCGCAAGTCCACGAAGAGCTCCACCCACGAAGGGTCCACGAAGAAGCAACCTTATCTGTCCCACCATGGCCATCGCCTAAGAAGGACTTGCCTCACTTGGGTAGATCTTCACGAAGTAGGCGATCACCTTGCCCTTACAAACTCCTTGGTTCAACTCCACAATCTTGTCGGAGGCTCCCAAGTGACACCTAACCAATCTAGGAGACACCACTCCGCAAAAGGTAATAGACAGTGTGATGATGATGAACTCCTTGCTCTTGTGCTTCAAATGATAGTCTCCCCAACACTCAACTCTCTCTCGCAGATTTTGTCATGGAGTTGTCACGACAGATGTCCTCGTAAAAGGACTTAGTTGCGGAGCCATTACGACGAGGTTAGCTTAAAGGGGTTAAACGGGAAAAAGGAAACGGGGAGTTTATACCGGTTCGGCCCCTTGCGGTCAAGGTAAAAGCCTAATCAAGTTTGAGGTGGTATTGCTAGGGTTTTGATTACCAGGGAGCAAATACGCTTTGCCTGGCTTTCGATCTCTTGTTTCTTGCCCTAAGCCGCTGTCAGGTCGTCCCCTTATAAACATGGGTTGACACCCTGCGGGCTACAGAGTCCCGGCGGCTCATGAAAACGTGTCCGGCTCGGTGACTTATCTTACATGCCTTACAATACAAGTCATACATACATGGCGGTTTACACTTATGGGCCTTAAGTCGCCTTCGGGCTTGGGCCCTTTAACAAGCCTGTCTTATGAACCGCCATCTTCAATATACTCTTGGGATTCAAGGAGATGAACCGCCATTGGAATAACCCGGCCCCTCCTGGGCGGGTCATATCCAATAGTCATATCCCCAACATTAGGTCCCAGGTTGATTTGAACTTGTTCATGTCAATCTTCAACACTTAGAAAAAATCCTTCTTCATTTTCTTGTGAAATATTGTAACCCGCCATGACGTCACCTCCCAAAATTGCAGTAACCTACCATGACATCACCTATTATTAATTCCACATACGACTCGAATCTTTAATGAATCTTTCTATTTTAATGAACCTCGAAACTCAAGGGGCCCGTGCCGTCACATATCCATTTTCTTGTCTCCTTGATTCCCGCGCATGCCACTTATTCCTTCAGCCTTATAAATAGGGCCACGGGTCCTCTTTTCATTCATCCCCTTTTGCCTTCTTGCCTTCTTCTTCCTCCTCACGACACTCTAGCACGCCCGAACTCCGTCGTCGTCGACCTTCATCTCCTGCTTCGACACCGGCCACTGAACAACCCTGAAAGGACCAGAACATCGCGGTGCTCCTCCGCTGTCCCGTCAGTGTTGCTAAGTCTTTTCTTTCTTCATAATAGATCTGTCTTTAGGGTTTCCTTGTTCGTCAGTGTTCATCATTGCCCCTCTTTCTCCTCCCTAGATCGTATATCTTTGATCCGAAAACAACACAGGCCTTGTGTGATAGCTGTTTTAGCACTCGTATTTTGATATCAGACTGTGTCCTCATTGCAATAGATCTCATCTGATGACTCCCATTTTTCTGCTGCCGCCACCTTAGGTTTAGCTTTTATTTCCTTTTTCTAAACAGTTGCAGATCCAATCTTATAACTTCAACCTGTGAAGCCTGTTTGTCCCAACACTTCGTAGAATTTGCTCTTGTCAGATTTTAAATATCCGTGCTGGTCATGGCGGCTTATATCACCGGCTTACAATTACCCATATATCATTAGGCCCCAACTAAGCCACCATTCTGATTATGTACTGTATCTTTTACTTCTGTTTTAAAAGAATGTATTAACTTAAACCGGCCAACCTTTCTTCTTTTTCAGGCTTCTTTGTTCACAATGCTGCCAAAGACAACCACCTCATGCAATTGGATTCCTTCCATTGTCAATGAAGGCACTCTCCAGGATTTTGTTAAAGTCGGGTATCTGCCTGCAAAGAACGGTATGCATTATCATGCCCCCAAACCGGATGAAGAAAGACCTCAACCGAAGGATGGTGAGGTCATTGTTTTCACTGACCATATGAACATGGGATTTTCACCACCCGGCTCTAAGTTTTTTCGAGACATTCTGCACTTCTTTCAACTCCACCCGCAAGACATTGGACCCAATCCCGTGTCAAACGTTTGCAACTTTCAAGTCTTCTGTGAAGTATACCTTCAAATGGAGCCCAGTGTCGAACTCTTCAGGGAATTTTTCTATTTGAACCGCCAAAACGAGTATACAAACGGGCCCAGCTTGGAACTTGGCGGAATCTCCATCCAACGAAGAAGAGACTCCATCTTCCCTTATGCTCGCCTGCCGAGTCACCCTAAGGATTGGAACCAAACATGGTTTTACTGCAAGGATACTTCTCCGGCTGACGAGAATCCATTGCGGGGTTATCGTATTGAACGTCTTGACCCGAAGCATAACCTTCTGGAAAAGCTCTCAGACACTGAATGTAAAAAGCATGCCCCCACAATTGCGAAGGTCAAAGCTCTGCTGGGAAACGGACTAACTGGCATTAATTTGGTCCGGTGTTGGGTCTCGTGGCGGATCATACCCTTGAGCCGCCGACCCGGCTTAATGTGTACTTATATAGGTGGTATAAAGGATCCATTACGCCACAGCCCCTTGCGTTTAACGATGATGCAATTACTGAAATGACAAAAACTCTTCTGAATGAAGATACAGAAGACTGCAACAAAGTGGGTCTGAACCCTTTCTGCACACTTAACCTGCCGCTAGACGTGAGCCTCTTAACTTACTTTACTTTTATCTCATCAGTCAGATATTGTACTAACTCAATTTTACTGTCTTTCACAGGCTAAATCTGAATTTTGGAAGGCAAAGTATGGCCATGAAGCCGCCAAAAAGGCCAGGGCTGCCAAGAGAGCCGCCCAGAAGCCCACCAAGAATCATAAGAAAAAAACAAGCGCATCTGGAATGTTTGAGCTAGATGATAGCTCTGAGTCGGAGGTAGCCCTTGACTCCCTTGGCGCCTTTTTTAATTATCTTATTGACATTGACTACTCTCAGGATGACACGGGGGCCAGCCAAGCAGTTGAAGAAGAGGTAACCATTATTCCCTCCGGCTCAGCACCTTTGCCAAGATAGAAAATTTGACGAGTAATTCGGAAAGTAAGATTCTCACACCCGTTAGCTCCTTTGGATCCTCACTTTATTTTGAAGCAACAGCAGCACGAGAGCCGGCGCCAGACTCGGAACAGCGGAGGTGAAAAGTTGTCCTCCGGCTTACCGAACACTCCAGTTCCACGAAAACACCAAAACGAGGTCCTTTCAAGCTTAAATTCTCTTATATCCGCTAGTGGGTCTCATTCACTAGTCACCCAAATCTTGTTATTTCAATTTAGCAGGAGGTTTCCCATTCTTCCTCTCGAGACTCATCGCAGACCCAGCTGCCGGCTTTGAAGACTGCCCCTGGGTAATAATACTTACCTTTTGTTTTGTACCTCTTTTATACTCTTATGATTATATCAATTTGTCACAACCCATGTAGTGGACAAGCAAAACCTAGTAAGAAGGCAAAGGTGACCAAACCAACTGAAGCACCTGAAGTTGTTGAAACGGAGCAGCAAGTCTCTGCACCCGAAGTCTCTGAAAAACAGCCAGAAGAACCTGTCTCTGACGCTCCACCTGAAATTCCTGATCTCTCCGTTGGTCAGGCCAATACTGACTCTTTGAACATTGAACCATCAAGCTCGCTTAAGCCGTCAGAGAGTCATGCTGATGACGTTCTGATCACTGGCACCGGCTTTATAGAACCGGGAAGTCCAACCATCTTGGCCAAGCACTCCGCCAAGCAAGAGGTTATTGAGAGGCGGAAAGTGAGGTTTGATATCTCTCACTATGCCCAATTGAGCAGCAGCGAAATTCTGTCTGGCTACCTCAACCAAGTACACTCCAGCCGTGATCTTGAAATCGATATGGTGAAGCAGATGCATCAAAAGTATGAGGTATGACTTCCGGCTTTAAATAAGTTATGTATATCCTGCCAGCCCCCAAGTCTACTGGTTATGATAAGATTGAATATGATGTGGACTTAGAATAATCCATAAGCATCTGTAGTAGAATCCTTACAAGGCCGATTGTCATAGTTAGAATTAAACCGGATGTTTAAGCAATTTAGCATTGCATCCGTAGTCCCCAAGGGCCGATTTAATCAGCATGAATGAGCCGGTCCTATTTACCATTGTTTAAAAATGAAAGCTTATCTGTGTAGCCCCCATGAGTCAGCTGTGATTGTTTACAGCACAACCGGGTCATCATAAAATAGTAGGAAGACTCAAGCGATGTGCATTAGCCCCCAAGTGCCAAGTAGTCTTGCTTGCAAAGTGCTCATGCGACAGTAATTGCTGAAGGAAGACGACACTCCCTTTAACCAGCAAGACTTCACCACTTGTGTTAAAGAAATTCATCCTCATGCGACATTAATTGCTGAAGAAACCAACCTCTCCAAATATTCGCCAGCTTACGATGCAGAAAACCAGAAGATGCAGACGTCGGCGTATAAAGTGATGGATCTGATTCCTCCGATTCATAAGCACACCTTTGCCCCTGATATTGACCCCTCGAATCTTATTGATGATGAAGCTGAATTCTACGCCTTACGTGGAATTGATTGGCCAACACCAAACTTCCAGACGGCGGAGGAGGATGAAGAACCGGAAAGGGATGATCCAGAACCTTCAAATCAGCAAGGCCAAGAAGAATGAACCGCCATGCGGTTTATGTGTGATCCGTGGAAAAAACACTTGATCTTATTTGGATCATGGAGTCATGTAATAGGATAGTGAAACTTTAATCTGCCGTGCCATCATGCATGCTTTTGTTTTGCGCAATACTATTGATCCGCCAATGTAAGAAATCATCAGTTTATGCTTATGAGAGCGTCAGATTGCTTATTACCCTGCACTCAAAATAGATCACAAGTGCCCTGGCGGTTTACCGCTGGGCGGGTCAGGATGCCCAATTGAAGCCACTGGGGACAATAGTCCATAACCAGAGCCGGTCTGACCATAATGTTGACATAATAAAATATCATAGCTGTGGTATAGGCTGAGATTGCCAATTTTGACACAGTCAAAGTTTGTAGAGCTATAACTCCAAATTTATGACACTATGGCGACTTAGAGTCTACCATCCCGGTGGGTTATAGAAACCCAAAAGATGCTTCAAATATGAGCCATAAGTAGGGAAGCTTGGCCCGATTTGTAGAACCAAATGGCAAAAAAGAGTTTGAAAGAATAAGAAGTCAAAAAATTTGAGGCTTTTGTAGGCTGCCAAGCCAAAGTGTCTTCTTCGATGAAACTAGCCTGAGCCACTGGAAGGTACATGCTTTCCATGAGCCGGCACTCATAGAACCCAATCGACATTTGAACCCAGATAAGTTCATGTCTTATTTAAAGATAGACTTATCAGGAGTACAAGGGGTCAGAGTAGCAGCATGCATCACGGGCCGATTTATCCAAGTTTTAAGGAAGGCGACTTATGAAGCCTGGATCTATCCTGACTATCTGTAAGCCATGCTCTCACATGAAAAACCGGCGTTTTATCCTTAACAAGATCAGATCTTGGTCGAATACGCTGTAAAGACAGATCGTTAAAAGTTCGGCGGGTCAATCAGGATTACCTGATGGAGTTGAAGTAGCTGGTTACAGGTAGGATGACTCGAAAATGTTATGTTCTCTTTGGTCGAATACACCTATGTTTGAACAAACCTAGTCAAGAGGGTAGTAACACTATGTTCTCTTTGGTCGAATATGCCTATGTTTGAACATGAAGCACCCAAGTGACATACTGACAAATTGTGCTCGTCAGGGACATATGTTTGAGCTGTGCCGCGCATCCAACTCTCTTTGGTCCCTGTAGTTTGGGCGTCAAGCCTCTTAAATGAACATGCAAGAAGATGATAAAGACTCAGTTTTGAAAGAAGTGAAACATCAGAGACCCTAACTTATCATGGATGCTGGCTTTATTATACTGTTTATAATATATACACCATCAGATTATGTACATCATGAGAGACGGTGGCTCAAGTATTGTAGGGCTGAAGATGAGCAATGTTCCACGGCCGACGGGTCTCCTCCTCCGATGTGTGTGAGTCCTTGTGGTCTCGAATGTCGATAAGGTAGTATGACCCGTTATGCCGATTCTTGCTGACCACGAAAGGTCCTTCCCAAGGTGGTGATAGTTTATGCATATCCGTTTGATCCTGGATGAGCCGGAGCACCAAATCGCCTTCTTGAAAGGTTCTGGTTTTGACCCGGCGGCTGTGATAACGACGTAGATCTTGTTGGTAAATAGCCGAACGAGCCGCCGCAAGATCACGCTCCTCATCTAACAGGTCAAGTGCGTATTGATGTGCCTTTTCATTGTCATCTTCAACGTAAGCCGCCACCCGGGGTGAATCATGACGGATGTCACTTGGGAGAACCGCCTCTGCTCCATAAACCATGAAGAAAGGTGTGTAACCCGTAGATCTATTAGGGGTTGTATTGAAACTCCATAACACTGAGGGTAACTCTTCCACCCAACAACCCGGCATTCTTTGGAAAGGAACCATAAGCCGGGGCTTGATGCCTCGCAGAATTTCTTGATTAGCCCGTTCCGCTTAACCATTGGACAGGGATGAGCCACAGAGGAGACATCAAGTCGAATATGCTCTCGTTGACAAAATTATTTCATAGCACCTTCAGACAGATTAGTGCCATTATCTATTATAACGCTGTGGGGAAAGCCAAAACGGAAAATCACCTTCTTGATGAATTTAACAGCCATTGTGGCATCACACTTACTAAGTGGCTCTGCTTCAACCCACTTAGTGAACTTGTCAACTGCCACCAAAAGGTGGGTCTTTTAATCTGGGGACCTCTTAAAAGGCCCAACCATATCAAGCCCCCAAGTCGCAAACGACCAAGTAATTGGAATCATCCTCAACTCTTGAGCCGGAACATGAGCTCGTCGTGAAAATTTCTGACAACCGTCACATCTGCTGACCAAATCCTCAGCGTCAGCATGAGCCGTCAACCAATAAATACCGTGACGAAAGGCCTTCACTACAAGAGATTTAGAGCCGGCATGATGACCACAAGCTCCTTCATGAATCTCTCGCAAAATCTCGCAGCCTTGTTCAGGAGAGACACAGCGTTGAAACACCCCTGTGAGACTGCGATGGTGCAATTCTCCATTAATGATCATCATTGACATAGACTTCCAGGTTATCTCTCTGGCTAAGATCTCATCCTCAGGTAACTTGCCCCGGGTCATGTAAGCCAAATACGACACTGTCCAATCAGGAATGGCATGAAGAGCCGCCACTAATTGTGCTTCCGGGTCAAGAACAACAAGATCCTCCTCCGTAGGCAACTTGACAGAAGGGTTAAGCAAAATATCCAGGAAGGTGTTAGGTGGTACTGGCTTACACTGAGACCCTAATCGGCTTAAAGTGTCAGCCGCCTCGTTCTTCCTACGATCAATATGCTCAACTTGATGAATTTAACAGCCATTGTGGCATCACACTTACTAAGTGGCTCTGCTTCAACTCACTTAGTGAACTTGTCAACTGCCACCAAAAGGTGGGTCTTTTAATCTGGGGACCTCTTAAAAGGCCCAACCATATCAAGCCCCCAAGTCGCAAACGACCAAGTAATTGGAATCATCCTCAACTCTTGAGCCGGAACATGAGCTCGTCGTGAAAATTTCTGACAACCGTCACATCTGCTGACCAAATTCTCAGCGTCAGCATGAGCCATCAACCAATAAATACCGTGACGAAAGGCCTTCGCTACAAGAGATTTAGAGCCGGCATGATGACCACAAGCTCCTTCATGAATCTCTCGCAAAATCTCGCAGCCTTCTTCAGGAGAGACACAGCGTTGAAACGCCCCTGTGAGACTGCGATGGTGCAATTCTCCATTAATGATCATCATTGACATAGACTGCCGGGTTATCTCTCTGGCTAAGATCTCATCCTCAGGTAACTTGCCCTGGGTCATGTAAGCCAAATACGACACTGTCCAATCAGGAATGGCATGAAGAGCCGCCACTAATTGTGCTTCTGGGTCAAGAACAACAAGATCCTCCTCCGTAGGCAACTTGACAGAAGGGTTAAGCAAAATATCCAGGTAGGCGTTAGGTGGTACTGGCTTACACTGAGACCCTAATCGGCTTAAAGTGTCAGCCGCCTCGTTCTTCCTACGATCAATATGCTCAACTTGGTAACCCTTGAAGTGACCCGCAATAGCATCAACCTCTCGATGATAAGCCACCATGAGTGGATCCTTGGAGTCCCAAGTACCAGAAACTTGCTGAGCTAGCAAATTTGAGTCGCCAAAGCATCGCACCCGGCTTAGATTCATCTCTTTAGCCATCCGAAGACCGCGGAGCAAGGCTTCATACTCAGTTGCATTGTTAGTACAGGGGAACATTAATCAGAGAACATAAGAAAACTTATCACCTCGCGGGGAAGTCAAGACCACTCTAGCCCCGAGCCTTCCAACTGCCTGGATCCATCAAAATGGATAGTGCAATAAGTGTTATCCGTCTTTTCCTCAGGTGTTTGTAACTCTGTCCAATCATTGATAAAATCCACGAGTGCTTGGGACTTAATAGTCGTACGAGGCACATACTTCAAACCATGGGGTCCAAGCTAAATGGCCCACTTGGAAACCCGGCTTATTGCTTCTCTGTTTTGGATGATTTCTCCCAAAGGAGCAGAGCTAACCACAGTAATGGGATGACCCAGAAAATATTGTTTAAGCTTCCGGCTTGCCATGAAGACCCCATACACAGCTTCTTCCAGTGCGGATACCTCTGCTTGGACTCAATAAGCACCTCACTGATGTAGTAAACCGGCAATTGAACCAGATACTCCTTGCCTGTTTGCTTCCTTTCCACCACAATAGCAATGCTAACAGCTCAGCTATTGGCAGCCACATATAATAGCAAGGGCTCTTTATCAACAGGAGCAGCAAGAACCGATGGCTCAGCCAACTGTCTCTTCAGATCCTGAAACGCCTGATTAGCAGCATCACTCCAAAAAAGTGGTCTGTCTTCTTCATCATCTGGTAAAGAGGGATAACCTTCTCACCCAACCGGCTTATGAATCGGCTTAAAGCCGCAATATGACCCGCCAGGCGCTGAACATCATTGATACATGCCGATTTAGCAACAGAAGTAATAGCCTTGATCTTCTCCAGGTTAGCTTCAATGCCTCTATTAGAGACCAGAAAACCGAAAAGCTTGCCCGTTGGTACTCCAAAGACACACTTGGCTAGGTTAAGCATCATTTTATAAACCCGAAGATTGTTAAACGTCTCCTTCAAATCATCAATCAGGGTCTCCTTCTTCCTTGATTTCACCATGATGTCATCTACATAAGCATGAACATTACGCCTGATTTGATTGTGAAGGTAATTCTGCATGCAGCGCTGAAAAGTCGCCTGGGCACTCTTAAGCCCAAAAGGCATAGACACATAGCAGAAGGCTCCAAATGGAGTAATAAAAGTTGTCTTCTCCTGGTCCTTAACTGCCATCTTGATCTGATGATACCCATAGTAAGCATCCAAAAAACTCAAATGCTCACAATCCGCCGTAGCATCAATGATTTGATCAATACGAGGGAGAGCAAATGGATCAGCCGGACAAGCTTTGCTAAGTCCGTGTAGTCCACACACATTTGCCATGTACCATTATTCTTAAGCACCAACATTGGATTAGCCAACCACTCAGGATGAAAAACTTCAATGATGAACCCGGCCTCTAAGAGCCGAGCCACTTCTTCACCAATGGCCTTCCGCCTCTCCTCGTTAAAACGATGTAGGAATTGCTTGACCGGCCTAAATTTCCGGTCAATATTAAGAGTGTGCTCAGCGAGTTCCCTCGATACACCCGGCATGTGTGAAGGCTTCCATGCAAAGATGTCCTGGTTCTCACGGATGAACTCGATGAGCGCACTTTCCTATTTCGGATCTAGATTGGCACTGATGCTAAACTGCTTAGATGAGTCGCCAGGGACAAAATCAACCAACTTAGTGTCATCTGCTGATTTAAACTTTAACGAAGGATCATGCTCCGTGGTTGGCTTTTTTTAAGGACGTCATGTCCGCCGGGTCAACATTATCCTTGTAAAATTTAGCTCCTCCATTGCATAAACTGATTCAGCATAAGCAGCGTCACCTTCTTCACATTTTAGGGCCACCTTGCGACTCCCATGCACTGTGATGGTTCCCTTGTAACCCGGCATCTTATGCTGCAAGTAAACATAACAAGGCCTCACCATGAACTTAGCATAAACCGGCCGCCCACACAGAGCATGATAAGGGCTCTTGATCTTGACCACTTCGAAGGCGAGAATCTCAGATCTAGAGTCATGCTCATCTCCAAAGGCAACTTCCAAAGATATCTTATCCATTGGATAAGCTGACTTACCAGGCACCACACCATGAAAAACAATGTTTGACGGCTTAAGATTTTTGTCAGTCAGCCCCATGGGACAGAAGGTCTCATAATAAAGTATATTAATGCTGATGCCTCCCTCCATGAGTACTTTAGTAAATTTATAACGCCCAACCTGAGGCGCCACCATCAGAGCCAAGTGCCCCGGATTATCAACCCGGGGCGAATAATCCTCACGACTCCACACAATAGGCTCCTCTGACCATCGCAAATAATGTGGCACCGCCGGCTCAACAGCATTCACCGCCCTCTTATGAAACTTATGATCCCACTTACATAAACTGGTGGTGAAGACATGATACTGTCCACTATTCAATTGCTTTGGGTTGCTCTGATACCCAAATTGCTGCTGCTGATGATTTCCCTGACTATTCTGCTGGTTGTAGCCGTCCTGATTGCCTTGGCCTTGAAACCCCGAACTTGAACCGCCGCCGCCATGACCCGAACCGTGAGAGCCGGACCCTGAACCACCGTTCGGGCCATGGTTGTGCTGAATGGACTCCCTGATGTGTCTCATTATGTTGCAATCTTTCCACAGATGGGTAGCTGGCTTCTGATCCGTTCCGTGCTTTGGACATGGCTGGTTCAACATTGCCTCAAGGTCAAACTTCATACCTTGAGCCGGTCTCGCCTTACGACGCTGGTTATAATTCCATGCACTGGTGTTAGCCACAAAATCGTCAGCCTTGCGCTTACCGTTGCCGCCCTGACCGGTTGGTTTGTACTGCTGTCCCCTCATGCCACCACTCTTCTTTCCCTTTCCCGATCTTTCATCATCAGAGTCAGGGTCCTTGGTACTATCAGAGTCGACATACTTGACGAGAGCTGCCATGAGCTTCCCCATATCGTTGCAATGACGCTCGAGCCGTCCAAGCTTCTGCTTGAGTGGAATGAAACGACATTTTTTCTCCAACATTAGAACCACTGAGCCAATGTTGATATTATCTGAAGAATGTATGATAGTCGAGACCTAGCGCACCCAGCTAGTCGTTGACTCGCCCTCGGCTTGAACACAAGAAACTAAATCCACGATCGACATAGGCTGCTTGCACGTATCTTTGAAATTATGGATAAAACGGGCCTTCAGCTCTGCCCATGATCCGATGGAGTTAGCCGACAACCCCTTCAACCAGGTTTGAGCCGTCCCTTCCAACATCATGGTGAAATACTTAGCGTATGCAGCCTCCCTAACATCCAGCATTTCCATAGCCATCTCATAACTCTCCACCCAAGCCTCAGGTGGTTGATCAGATGTGCAATTAGGCACCTTACGAGGGCCACCAAAAGCTCTAGAAGTTACACCCACCTCAACTGAAGCCGTCAGGTAAACCGGCGCGTGCTGATGAGCCGCCAATTGAGCCACCAGCTCGACCTCTCGACGTGTTCTGCCCTGGTCCACCAAATCATGTGCATTGGCACCATTGCGCGCCGGGTCATGTCCATGAGGTTGGTTACGGCACTGCTTGGTACTCGAGAATGCTCGTGAATCAATGTGCCTACTGTAGCTCCGGCTTGGACGAGGGGTTGAATGAATCTGGTCACAACTATAAGAATAAGCCTGTTGCTTCACTAAAGCCATTTGAAGAAGCTCCCTGGCCCTTCGGGTTTCAACCGCTGTCGGAGTCTCACCCTCGACTGGCAGAGCCGCCAGTCGCGTCGCTGCAACAATCATGTTGTCCAAAGGGGTGGAATAGTGACCCAGCGGTGTTACCACGTCTTGAGTCGGTGTGTTGTTCATATACGGAGAACCTATCATGTGTGGCTGACCCGGCACCCCACCCCTGGCACTTCAGTCATCCGGTTCATCACCGACGGGTCACCGGCCCCGGTTCCAGGGGTGTTGAAGAGGTCCCTTGACTCATAAACTAAGGGCAGACGACTCCGGTATTTCCTCCTCAAAACTTCATTCATGTTCTGATCCACCATGAGTCGGTATAAATCTGCTTGAATCCGCTGTGCTTGGGCACTTAAAACGGCCAACTCTGCAGCCATCCTGGCGTTTTCCGCTGCCAATTCTACCTTGGCTTGCGCTATCTCATCACGCAATTTAGCTACTCCTGCCTTATGCTGCTCCTGGTTGTCTGGGGTTACCTCAATCTCCATCAAAGTCGTCAGGGCATCCAATAGATCTGTTAGACACTACAAAAAAAAGACACATCCGTGACATTCTGGGCCGAACAAATTTTTTTTCTGTCATACATATGACACTTCTATGACGATAATTGTGACAAAACCCGGTATCATCATACATGTGGTGGGCTCCTACTTCTATGACAAAAAATCATGACAAAAAATGGGCTTTTCGTCCTCGGCGGGCCGGAGACGCAGCTGCATGACATTCTTTGGGCCGTCCATGACGGAAAAAACCGTGGTAGAAGCGAGGGGGAGGAAAATTTCGAGGAGTTCCCGGTTACGGTGGGAGGTCGGGGGCCGAGCGATGCGCGCTTCTCTCGTACGCGTACGCGCGTGTGTGCGAGGCATTGGCTCTAACTGAACTCGAGCGAGGCGTTGGGCTCTAATTGAACCCGAGCGATTGCACTGCAGGCTACGCGTTACTGAACCCGAGCGATCGATCGATGGCTGTTAACTAAACCCGATCGAGCGATTCCTTCGCTACTGCTGCTAACTGAAGCCGATCGATGCTGCCTCTGGATGAACAGTGAGCGTTGCGGGGGGGGGGGGGGGGTGGATGAATAGTTCCCGGTCGGGGTGGATGAACAAGACCCCGTGGTGTTGCCTCTGGATGAACAGGACCCCGATCGATTGAGCCGGTTGGGGCTGGATGAACAGGACCCCGTGGAGGGCTGGATGAACAGGACCACCCCGTGGAGGGCAGGATGAACAGTAGACGGTGGAGGGCAGGATGAACAGTAGCTCGTGGAGGGGTGGTTGATCAGGAGCCCGTGGAGAGGGCTGGTTGAACAGTAGTCGGTGGAGTAGCGCGCGGTGGAGGCTGGATGAACAGGATCCCATGGATGAACAGTCGCAGGTGGAGGCTGGAGGAGGTCAACGGTGGATGAACAGTAGCTCGTGGAGGCTGGAGGGGGTCGATGGTGGAGATGAACAGTATCCCGTGGAGTCCCGTTCTGCGGTATGCCACACCCCTCCCGATGAACAGGACCCCCGTTTCGACCGTAGCGCTCCAACACAAGTCTGTTTCCTCCGTTTTGCGGTACGCCACACCCCTCCCGATGAACAGGACCCCCATTTCGACCATAGGAGGTCCGTTTCCTCCATTTTGCGGTACGCCAGACCCCTCCCGATCAACATGATCCTGTTTCGAACGTGGCCGGTCGAACACAAGGTTGTTTCCTCCGTTCTGCAGTACGCCAGGCCTCGTTTCCATCGCCCGTTCCGTCCAAGCCCTCCCGATGAACACGACGCATTCCGTTGCCTCCCCATGACCACGACGACAATGCTATTTCTCCGTTCCGACCCAGCCATGTACACGAGCTCTGGCCGTACGTATGCGCGAGTAGGCATTCGAGACCCCGCCCGTATGTACACATACATGGCCGTATTTTCTTTCTTGCACCCTGACCACTGTACGTACGTGTACATGCTATGTGCGCGCCTCTACTACGACACGTGCGCGCCTCTACATCCACCAGTATATATGTATGTACACGTTCGCGACCAGAATGACAATGCTACGTACGCTTCAACTAGGTGGGTCCCGACTGTCAGGCACTTCCTTGCGTGCGAAGATGTAGCTGGTGGGTCCCAGCAGTCAGGGGCAAACATTTTTTTTGTGAAGTACGGTGGCCCGTCCGGTGGGTCCCCGCTATCAGGTGGAGGAATAATTATTTTGCACGTAATAAGGAGGCACTTCCTTGCTGCGGTCGTGGACCCAGCTATCAGGCTCTCCACGTACAGTCCACGTCCGATGGAAGCCGTTCCATGACCACGTTGACCACGCCGTGCCGAGAGCACCAGGGCGGTGGACGACGGCGAGGCCTAGGAAGGGGACGACGCGGAGCCGGGGAGGACGCGGCAGTGGATGCCCACGCGTAGAGGAGTACGAGGGTTCACTGGTTCGCTGCGGTGTGAGGCTGCCGTCGCCGCAGAATAACAGGGGGTGTGGCTGAGTAGAGGGATGGCCTGGCCAGCGGTGGGAGTAGTAGGGGGCAGTGAGGCCTCCGCCGCATCGCAGCCGGCCATGGGAGGCAGGAGCACGAGGCATGACCGGCACTGCTTTGGGCGGCTGGAGCAAGAAGACTAGAGGTTGAAGAAGCACTACGGCCGTTGCATGGACATCGTACGGTCACTGGAGCTAGAATCGTGCATATTGACTAAGTTGAAAAAGCCCTCCGTCCCCGTCAACTTAGTAGGCCCACAAGTCAGCCTCCCACCAAGGTGGGTCCCAGCTAGCAGGGGGTATTCATTTTTTTGTGCGTAATAAGGAGGCACTTCCGGTGGGTCCGAGCTGACAGCAGGGGGAACGTTTTTTTTTCGCGAAATACGGTGGCCCGTCGGGTGGGTCCCAACAGTCAGGGGCAAACATTTTTTTCCGCGATGTACTGGTGGGCGTCCGGTGGGTCCCTGCTGTAAGGTGGAGGAATAATTATTTTCCACGTAATAAGGAGGCACTTCCTTGCGGCTGCCGTGGACCCAGCTGTCAGCCTCTCCACGTATAGTATTCTTCCGATGGAATTCAGTCGTCGACCACATTGACCACGCCGCGCCGACAGCACCACGAAGGTGGACGACGGCAAGGCCTAGGAAGGGGATGACGCGGAGCCGGGGAAGACGCGGCAGTGGATGCCCACACGGAGAGGAGTACGAGGGTTCACTGTGTCGGCTGCGCTGCCATCGCCGCAGAATAAAAGGGGGTGCAGGTGAGTGGAGTGGAGGGATGGCCTGGCCAGCGGTGGGAGTAGTATGGGGACGGTGAGGCCTCTGCGACAGCACAGCCGGCCACGGGAGGCAGGAGCAGGCGGTACGACCGGCGCTGCTTTGGGTGGCTGGAGCAAGAAGACCAGAGGTTAAAGAAGCACTACGGCCGTTGGATGGACATCGTACGGTCAGTCGAGCTAGAATCATGCATATTGACTAAGTTGACAAAGCCCTTCGTCCCCGTCAACTTAGTAGGCCCACTATACCGGGTCCCAGCTAGCAGGGGGAGTATTCATTTTTTGGGGCGTAATAAGGAGGAACTTCCTCGCGTGCGAAGATATATCTGGTGGGTCCGAGCTGTCAGCGGCGGTAACATTTTTTTTGCGAAATACAGAGGCCGTTTCGGTGGGTCCCAGATGTCAGGTGGAGGAAATCATTATTTTGCACGTAATAAGGAGGCATTTCCTTGCGTGCAGCCATGGACCCAGCTGTCAGCCTCTCCCCGTATAGTCCACTTCAGATGCATGTCGGTCGTTAACCACGCTGACCACGCCATGCCGAGAGCACCAGGGCGGTGGACGACAGCAAGGCCTAGGAAGGGAACAACACGGAGGCAGGGAAGACTCAGCCGTTGTTTTTGTTTCCCACGCGGAGGGGAGTACGACTGTACGAGGGTTTACTGCTTCGTCTGCCGTCGCCGGAGAATAACAGCAGGTGTGGGTGAGTAGAGGGATGGCTAGGCCAGCGATGGGAGTACGGTGGGGCGGTGAGGCCTGCGCGGCAGCACAGCCGGCTACGGGGAGGAGGGAGCAGGTAGTCCCGCCGGCGCTTGTTTGAGTGGCTGGAGCAGGAAGAGCAGAGATTCAAGAAGCATGACGGTCGTTGGATGGACATCCAACAGTTTACAGGCCATCTGTGGAAAGCCTCAAATCTATGGAAAACAGCATACAGCGCATCTGGCATTATTTCAAATAATTTACAGCCCATTTGCTAATTCTTACGGGTTTTTTGGAGCCCATATTCTTTATGTTAGCATTACAGCCCATATTGTGGCCACGGTTAAAAAATTATACGAAATTTTGCATATGTCGGTGCGGTCTGAACTGTTTTTAATCCCGAAATTTCGAGTGACATTCAGACTGATTTTAAAAATAAATGTATATCAATGCAATTTAAAATCTCGAAATGAAAAAAAGATATTTGAAAATAATTGCCAGTTTGATGTGTTTTAAAAATGTGCAGCCCATTTCTCATTACTGATAGGCCATTTTCTCGGCCAGCCCAATGAAGCTCTCCTCGTCTTGAAAGATTTGCAGCCCAACAGGCCTGATAAAGCGACTTACTTGACAAATCACAAAAGAACTGGGCTAGCCATTTTCAGAAAGAAAAAAAAGTACTGTGCTGGTTTGTGGTAAATATAAAAGAAAAGGTTGTCTAGACAGGCTAGAGTGTCCCGCATCGCCAGTTGACACCCTGCTTCCGTCTCAAAAACAAATTAGATAAATGCCACTCCAATTATGGCGATTCATAAAAATGCCACTGCAATTTCCAAACTTTTAAAAATGCCACTTCAATTTTTGCAAACTTTGAAAAACGCCACTCCAGACTTCGAAAAATGCCACTAGAAATGGCATGAAATGGCAATTTTCAAAGTTTGGAAATCGCAGTGGCATTTCTCAGATACACCAGATTTGGAGTGGCATTTATCGAACTAACCCAAAACAATAATAACTGGGCGAGCTGCTGGGTCACTGGTGTCAGCCGCTCATTGTGCAATTCTCTCGTTTATTGACTACGTTGTAAATGGCATGGGACCCAGATGTAAGAAATCCACTAGGAGGAGCCTTTTTATTGGCTTGAAATAAGGAGGCACTTTCTTGCGTACTGCCATGACCTTGGCGGGTCCCTGCTGTCATCCTCTCCACGTACAGTACCAGTTAGTTATGCTTCAAAACTGATTGGCACGCCATTAAAAAAATAAAGGTCGATAACTAACGCAGCACCTTGGGCCAACGCGGCCAGATCGCATTTTGCACGAGAAATTACACACCATGTTTCGTTGACATGTGGTCCCGTTCCAACATATCACTGAGACGACGGCGAGTAGTAGGATTATTTCCGAACGGACGTGTAGGCCGGGGCGCCTCTTTGTGAACCGTGGCAAACTCGCAACCATCCACCGACTCTTCGCCTTTCCCTCTTGATTTGGAACTGTTGTCGCACACTCTTCCTCTCCCTCCTCCTTTTTCCTTCATTCCTTCACCTTTTCTTCTGCCATTGTTCGATCGTCTTCTCCATGGAGGGAATAGGCCGGAAACGACCCCGTTATTCTTGCCCCGATCTGAAAGATGACGTGGTGGAGGAACTCATTGATCGGTGCGACGTCATCACCTCGGCTAGCATGGCAGGTTCGTTCAAGCCCATTCTCGACTCAACTAATAACATCAAAGAACCCAAGAGTCAAGGAGCGGTTTGATCTCCCCTATCTTCTTCGCCGTGACCCTGATGACTGGCGCCGGCACGACGGAGGCCTCGCCCTGTGCCAGTTGATGCCGCTTGATAATGATACGTATGATGTTAAGATGCCATCGCTTGAGGGAAAGGCTTGGGCGGGCGCAAATGGAGATTGGGTTGCTTACATTGGGTCCAACTGCGAGTGGGAACTTATGAATGTGTACACTCGTCACCGGGTTCCACTTCCAAAAATCTCAGCACACTGCCCAGAGGTTGAGCACACCGGTAATGTACACACGTTCAAATACGATCATGGTGACTGTCTTCTACGGAAGATAGCAATTTGTTGAGTTCCCAAAAGCTCCTGGAATTACAACAACTATCAAGTTGTTGCTATCTTCGACAAGCTTGTTGCCATCCTTTGTGGTTCGACTCGATGGATATTGCTCAAAAATCAGTTTCTGGACAAGGATGAGTACTGTGATGCAATTCAATATGAGGGCTTTGTTTTTGCTGCCTCCACTCGTGGCACTGTTTTTCCATGGCATCCTAGTAGTTTCGGTACGTTTGTCTTCCACCGTAATTATAATTGTTTCATCCACATGCATGCGGGTTAGCAAGTTTCCCTTTACTAATTAACCTTCTTCTTGTGTTTCCAAGGTCATGTGAACATCCCACCACCTATACTTGAAAATTTTTATAACCAAGGGGGAGATGTCGATGGTGATGATCACGAGCAGCGCCCATATACTCTGTGGCGCCTGGCAACTAATTCTGATGGATCACCTCTTCTTGTGTGTATACAGCCCACTGATGATGTTAATGCTAAGGAAGCAGGTGTCTCCCATGTTCGCACTCTCCGGACCTATTCCAACACCCGTTGCATGGTATTCGGGATGGATACTAGTGTGCCAGCGCCAACTCCTTCTCCCTAGCACAGAATTGATAGTCTTGGAGAAAACTCGCTCTTCCTTGGACAAAACTATCTGATGATGGTGAAAGGCGATCCAACTGCTGTTGACACATTTATGAGAAGTAACTGTGTCTATACCTCGGACATTTGGGTGGTTCCCTACCCTGGTACTGATATACTAGGCCGCTTCAGCCTGGATGATCAGTCCTGCGTTGGTCTCCAGATCGACAACGGATGGCCCGTCCCAGAGAATCACTTGTGGTTTCAAAGCAAGCGTTTCCAACGCCGCGGAATGGTTGAGTTGAAGTTCATTTCATGGCTTGTTATTTGTTGTGTGTTGAAAACTTTAGTATTTATAATGTATCCTCGTTATCAATGTGGGTTCATGACCTGTTGTATGTAATAAAGTGATATGCCTGTGATAAACTTACTAAATTTGTGAATGGCTTTTGAGTCGCTTCTCTAAATTTGTACTAGCTTCACATGCTTCGCGCGTCGGGGGGTGTTTTTACTGTAGCCATATGTTAATGTGTTCGTTGTACGTAACCAGCACCTCGAATCCTTGATACTAGTATACTATATACTAGTAGGAGTAAGTAGTAGTAGTAGTAGGGTGGCATGGGCTAGAACAAGCATTCATGTCCAGGAGTACGGCACATGCCACCACCACGACATCCATCTGACACCATATTATTTCTTGGAGTCCGTGCTAGAGCAATCTCTTCAACCTCGTCATTTCTCTAACTTCAGCCATCGCGCGACGGGCGAGGTGGGGGTTTGCCGATAGTCGGTTTCCTTAACTGCGGTCCCACTTGTAAGGCCAACTCCAACGCATGACCCCAAACGCACCTCCGTTTTGCATGAACTCCAACGATAATTTTGACTAGAAAAGCAAGACCAAAGAAAACAAGAACCACAAGAATACATTTTACTACTCCTGTAAGTTGGATTAGTGCCTTCTCGATGCATTCATTGTTGATCTGCGGAGGCTTGATCTTGCGTCTGTGCTAGCTAAAAGTGATAGAACATCTACTAAATTGCGCTCTATCAATATATGGATGTACTCTTCTTCCCAATACAAAAACTTGCATCCATTCTACTCCCTCCATTGCACAATATATGCCTTCTATTTGTCAAAATATATATGTATCTAGACATGTCTTAGTATATAGGTACATCCATTTTTGGACAAATGGAAGTCAAGTATTTTGGAACGGAGGGAGTACACAATAAATTTTTTAAGTTAGCACAACTAGTCTAATACGAGAGCAGAACCGAAGATTTTGTCGGGTTCTTCCTCCTTTTGCCGACACGTGGGACATCCAGCATCCAGGTCATGTCATGAAAGAAAATAGAGTGGTAGTTGAAGCCACGAGATGTGCATCTTGGGTTAAACTATAAATAGAATCTTACTACTCTTGAGTAACTCCAAAAGCGGCCACCGAAGATCTTTATTGGATTTGTTTTTCATCACCAGCACATCGAGGTGAAAGATGTGCAGGTTCAGTGGGTCCTCTTGCATTTTCACTGACATGTGGGGCCGCATGTGAGCAAACAGACGATGGGCTCCGCGCGTCCGCTGGCTGGCTGAGAAGAGAGGTAGAGGAGGGCTGAGCACGGACTGCAGGAAATTTGTTCTACGTAACTCGATATAGGCTCGATATAGTGGGGTGGCATGGGCCATAACTAGCATTCACGTCTAGCAGTACGGCACACGCCACCCACACGAGTCCCATTTGACACCAATTTTCTTGGAGTCCGCGCTACAACCATCTCTTCTCCCTCCTGTTTTCTCAGCCAGCGCGCGGTGGGCAGGGTGGGGGTTTGCTGATAGTCGGTTTGCTCAACTGCGGTCCCACTTGTAAGTGAAAATGCAACACCGCACGCATTCCCGCTTGAGCGGCGTGCTGGACCAACCGTGTGGGGGTGCGACGCGAACATGGCAGGCTTTTCCTTTTGAACTTGTAACTTGTAAAATTTGGTTCTGCTCCATGGCGCGACCGATAGATAGAAAATAACGATTTTGCCTAGCGTAATGAGAAGTTTGGTTCTGGCGCCGTTCATGCATGGAGTACGTACAAAAATTATGAAGTTGATGCGAAAGGTAAAATAATTACTGTAGTATCATATACTACTACATGGATTTGACGAAAAGATAAAAATACATACGGATCCATCAACGTTCAACGACATCCTCATGCCCTAGTGCGCCGGGTCACCAACCGACGTGTGAGGAGCAGCGGCGTTGGCGGCGAGCTCAACGTGCTTCTGAAGAGTGCCGTCCAAGGTTGCCCTGCACTCCAAGAAGGCCAGCGTCCTATCGTCCTCCTCTTGCATGTAGTAGTCCTTGTGGAAGATTTGCGCGTAGACGTGGGTGATTATGTCGATGGTGTCTTGTTGCGCCAGGCGCTGCGCGGCGAGCGTGACCTCGAGGTGGACATTCTCCGGCGCGACGGCGGGCAGTCGTAGGGCCACCAGTGCATCAAAGAGGTTGTTACCATAGTGGCCGTTGAGGGTCGCGGGCATCGCAGAGCCTGGGCGCATAGGCTGGAGGCTTACGTCAAAGTCGTCCGCAAGCTTCTTGACGACGGTGAACTTGTCGAGGAAACCGACGAGGACCTCGTCGAACAAGGAGATGAAGCTGTCATCCAAGCGGCCCCTCGCCCTGGCGGCCTCAAGCAATAGTACCTGGAGACGTTCCTTGGTGCCGGGCCGCAGGCCGGCGTCATGGACCATCTGGCACAGCCGGCTGATGCTCGCGCTCATCGCCTCCATGGGTCTAGCGTAGCTTCTAGTCAACTGATCTTGCGATTTGAGTGATCACTCAGCCCTTGGTTAGCGTGCGTAGGTGTAACGCCCTCGATGCGGCTATATCTCCCACGTGTCGAAGCATGACTTAGAGGCATAACCGCATTGAAAGCAATGTCGCAAGTGAGGTAATCTTCACAACAACCCATGTAATACATAAGGGAAAGAGATACATAGTTGGCTTACAATCGCCACTTCACACAATTACATGAATAAAACATTACATTCATCCAGATACACTCAAGGTCCGACTACGGAACCAAAATAAAAGAAGACTACCACAAATGCTACACAGATCCCCGATTGTCCCAACTGGGCTCCACTACTGATCGACTGAAACGAAACAACACAAAGGACAAGATCTTCATTGAGCTCCTCCTTGAGCTCGGTTCCGTCACCTGCACGGTCTCATCGGCACCTGCAAGCTGGTTTTGGAAGTATCTGTGAGTCACGGGGACTCAGCAATCTCACACCCTCGCGATCAAGACTATTTAAGCTTATAGGTAGGGTAAAAGGTATGAGGTGGAGCTGCAGCAAGCGACTAGCATATATGGTGGCTAACATACGCAAATGAGAGCGAGAAGAGAAGGCAAAGCACGGTCGAACAACTATGATCAAGAAGTGATCCTATAACAACCTACGTCAAGCATTACTCCAACACCGTGTTCACTTCCCGGACTCCGCCGGAAAGAGAACATCACGGCTACACACGCGGTTGATGCATTTTACTTAAGATAAGTTTCAGGTTTTCTACAACCGGACATTAACAAATTCCCATCTGCCCATAACCGCGGGCACGGCTTTCGAAAGTTCGAACCCTGCAGGGGTGTCCCAACTTAGCCCATCACAAGCTCTCACGGTCAGTGAAGGATATTCCTTCTCCCAAGACAATCCGATCAGACTCGGCATCCTGGTTACAAGACATCCTCGACAATGGTAAAACAAGTCCAGCAAAGCTGCCCGAATGTGCCGACAAATCCTGATAGGAGCTGCACATATCTTGTTCTCAGGGCACACTCAGATGAGACTATCTATGAGTAAAACCAACCCTCAAGTTTCCCCGAGGTGGCCCCGCAGGCAGCTCAGTTCGGACCAACACTCAGAGGAGCACTGGCCCGGGGGGGGGGGGGTTAAAATAAAGATGACCCTCGGGAGGGTGACTCCCAAGGGAAAAGTAGGTGGTGGTGAGGCAAATGGTAAAACCAAGGTTGGGCCTTGCTGGAGGAGTTTTATTCAAAGCAAACTGTCAAGGGGTTCCCAATTATAACCCAACCGTGTAAGGAACGCGAAATCCGAGAACATAACACCGATATGACGGAAACTAGGGCGGCAAGAGTGGAACAAAACACCAGGCATAAGGCCGAGCCTTCCACCCTTTACCAGGTATATAGATGCATTAATATAAATAAGAGATATTGTGATATCACAACAAAATATCCATGTTCCAAACATGGAACAGGCTCCAATCTTCATCTGCAACTAACAACGCTATAAGAGGGGCTGAGCAAAGCGGTAACATAGCCAAACAATGGTTTGCTAGGACAATGTGGTTAGAGGCTTGGCTTAACAATATGGGAGGCATGATAAGAATGTGGTAGGTATCATAGCATAGGCATAGCAAAAGAGCGAGCAACTAGCAAGCAAAGATAGAAGTGATTTCGAGGGTATGGTCAACTTGCCTGAGATCCTGCAAGGAAGAAGAACGAGTCCATGAAGAAGACAAACGGACGTAGACGAATGGTTCCTCACAAACGCGATGTTATCGGAACCAACCCGAAGAAGCAACACCGGAAAGATGCACACAACATAGTAAACAACCAACACCCGAACATGGTATGATATGCGGGATGCGGTTTGCGGTGCATATGCATGATTTGGAAAAGAATGATTGAACCTGGCCTCAACTTGGAAATCCAAGAGTTCCACTGGAAAGGTGAGTTGATTTCGGTCGAAATCGATATAAAGATCACCGGAATCGGATGCACGGTTTGGAAATGGAAAGCAAAACAAATATGGCACCGGTCTGCGATTAACAGCAAGTAGCCTTCTAAATGCATCAAGATAAATAAGCTACTGCACTCAAACATGGCAACAAGATACATGGCAGGAATCCACTCATGATGCTTGACAAAAGATGAACACTGAGCTACGGCTAAATCGCTCATTAACAGGTTCAAACAAGCATGTCAAAAGTGCAAAAGATAACAGGTTACAGACTTCGTGAAAATAACAGCATGTCAGGAATTTAATATCAGGAAGCAATGTTTAGAACACGAAAACTACATGCTACAGGAACATATCATGGCAAAGCAAGGCATGGCATGAAGCTACTCAAAGCATACAACAAATATCCCTTAGTGACCATGAGCCAAAAGGGATCAGAAAATACAATTGCAAGCATGTGAACATAGCAATTTATCGTTAACAGATTCAGACTTAGTGAAAAACTGGAGCATGACAAAACAAATAACGAGTAGGCATGTTTACGAACTCGATGCACTCACTACGAGGCATTGCATGACAAACTAAGCATACACCCAGCAAATAGACATGGGATAGAAGCTAAACATGGCAAGAACAACATCATAGCATGCATGGATCAACAACAACAAGCTCGGCAAAATTGCTAAACATGTTAACAATCTGCCAGGAACATTTTATAGCAAAAGTAGAGCTCGAATGACTCAAGCTAGGGTGCTTCACAATTGCAAACAAAGACATGGATGGGTAGAGCACAACATTATCTACAAAAAATCCTTACTGATCATGCTCAAAAGATGCACGGATCACTAGGAAACAACATGAACATATGGCATAAAAATAATGACAGGGCAAGGACTTAGTGAAATTCTAAGTCCCTGAAATCAGCATCATTGAGTAAGCTACTTTGCTTGCTTGTGCTAGTCACCACAAAGATCACAAAAATACATGGAATACACCCCTGTAAATATGGCATGGCATACATCAAAACATATGTAGAGCTCAGGATCATAGAATGCAGACATTAATCATGGCAAAAATGGCAAAAGTGCATTTGTTGAAACAGATCTGAAACTATCATCACATACCCCTCTTCCAACAAAATTTTGGGCATCAAGATGAGCTCTCAAATGAAAATGATGCAATGAGATGAAATGATGTACTCGTTGAGACAAACATTTTGATATGCTACACGCACGAATCGGAGCCACCATGAGGAAGTTATGATGCGATGAAAAAGCTTGAAAATACTAAGGACTTGGAGAAATATACCCTCGCAAAAAAAATTATATCGGGCGAAGGAAGTGGAGCTGGGCCGGCTTAGCGCTGCGCTGGGCCAGGGAGCTGGACCGGCCCATGCGGTGGGTCAACGGGGCGAGGCAGGTCGTCTCTCCCGATGACCGAACGTCGGCGGATTGGGACTCCAGCGCCGGGGAGCTGCTCCGGCGAGAGGAGGGCGCCGGAGAGGGCCGAAACAAGGAGCTGCAGCAGGGAGACGGCGGATCCGGGGCGAGGTCGATGGCTCGCCAAGATCGGCGGCGGCGGGGCTTCCCGCAGCCTCCAAGCTCGGGCTCCGGCGAGCTTCTGCCGGAGCGACGACGAGGTCAGGCGAAGGGGCGGCGACGTGGGAGCGCTACGGCCTCTGGCGAAGAGATGGCGGCGGCAGACGAAGGCGCGCGAGGCGCGGGCGCATCCGGGCGGCGGCGCTGGTGATCCGGGCCGGGCGGGCCTCCCGCGGGCCAGACGGGCCGCGACGAAGGGAGGAGAGAGAGAAAGCCATGTGGCGCGCGGGGAGTGGACGCGGGGGGCGGCGGAGATGACGTGTCGTGTCCTGATTGGACGGAGCGATGTGGCTGCGGGGCGGTGGACATGTCCGGCGCGGTGGGGAGTTTTTGTCCGGCGGCGCGAGGAGCGGGGCTAGGGTTTGATCTGCGCGGATTTTCGGGGAGAGCCATATATTTATAGGTGGAGGGAGCTAGGAGAGTCCAAATGAGGTGCGGTTTTCGGCCATGCGATCGTGATCGAACGACCTAGATGATGGAGGAGGTTTAGGTGGGTTTTGGGCCACTTTTGAGGGGTGTTGGGCTGCAACACACACGAGGCCTTTGCGGTCCCTCGGTTAACCGTTGGGGTATCAAACGAAGTCCAAATGGTATGAAACTTGAGAGGCGGTCTACTGGTAGTAAACCAAGGCCGCATGAAAAGTCTCGGTCCAATCCAAAAAACGTTTAACACCCGCACACAAAAAGAGGTAGAAAGGACAACAGAGGACATAGGAGCGCCGGGTTGCAAAACGGACAACGGGGAAAATGCTCGGATGCATGAGATGAACATGTATGCAAATGAAATGCACATGATGACATGATATGGAATGCATTACACTCAAGCAATGACAAGGCAACAACAGCGAATAACTGGAAGACACCTGGCACATCGGTCTCGGGGCATCACAACACTCCACCACTATGAGAGGATCTCGTCTCGAGATCTAGAATGGCACCGGAGGGACAATGGACGAGAAAGAGAAGGGGTAAAACTAAGTTGCTTCTTTGACAAACGAGTGAAAGCAAAGAATCTTGAGAGGTTGAACAAATTTGAAAGAAAGAATACCACGAAGATGAACAAAGTAGAAAATACTCCGTTAGAAAAGAGGAATAAGGAAGAACAAATTCGAGCAGCACTCCGGTTGAGAAGTTATGCAAGACTTGATAAGATGAAAAGAACTTGAGCAGAGGACACAACACTTCAGTTAAATGGGATAAGCAAGGAAAAGAATAAGGTCCTGACTAAACAAGAAGATGAGTTGAAGAGTTCTACATCACAATGCCTCCGGAACAAAAGAATATAAGATAGATAATTGAAATAAAAGAATGGAGAAGAAAATGCCAACTTCTTCCACAAAAGAGCTTGAAAAGGCATCCTTAGGAGAGGGGTCGAACGAAGATGTTGGAAAACCAGCAACGAAAAGAATAAGGTTGTAGTGGGCTTATGGAGAACATTTCAAAATTATGGGGTGAAATTCTGCCACTAATGGAAACAAAAGATTGGATTGATATAAACAAAGAGACGAGACTATTTCGCCGGGCGGATAAATGAAAAACTAGGGTCGTTTATAAACACCATAAATAGCAACAATTCTTAGGAAAAGCTTTAGGTGAAATATAACCCAAGATAATTCCAACGAAGAGGTTGATGGATTTAAATATCTCATTCTTGTGAACGAAGAATGATTTATTACCACCTCAAAAGATAAAGGAGAAAAACAATTGCACTTCGTCATGCAAGATGAAGAATACTTGAGCTCCTCTGAAAAGAATGTTGATGAACACTTCGAGAAGGAATTAAATCCTTGATGAACCCACATGTAGAACCTCCATGAAAAACTCCGGTAAACAAAAGAATGATCAAACGGAAAGAAAGAGAAGTTGAAAACACAAGGTTAATCCTTGTAATGATTTAGATGAATTTCCGTGATAATATAGTAGCGAGAGCTTTGAACTCCGTAAAAGAAAGATGTGCACTTGAAACCAAGAATTTAATCATCGTGAACAAACTCCGGAAGAAAGGGTTAACATATGGATGAAACAAGAATAAGAATTACATTATGTGTATCCTTCATCAATTAAGTTGATGACAAACAATGGATTTGGCACACTACTTATTCTCGAAGAAAGGATTAAGATAACATAAACTTGAGAATGTCTTCCACGAACCACCGGTAGGATTTGGAAGAACGAATAAATTGATATGATAACCAAGGAAGAGAACTCTTGAACAAACCCTCGTAAGAATTGAAATGGTCGAATAAAAGATAAAGGAACACCGAGAAGAATTATGAAATGAACGAAGATACTTGAGAGAATTTAGATACAAGAGGATGAATAGATCACGAACTTAATAGAGAATATTTGAATGATGCACCAGTAAGATTTGGGGAACGAGAGCTGAAAGCTAAGAATGAATAACTTTGAGATGATGGGCTCCGGATAATCAAACTGAAAAGACTCCTGAATTGCTCCGGATGGGTGAAAAGAATTCTCACGATCGGAAATAATTATGACAGGATGGCAACAAGCTAGAATCATGAATCTTGAAGAGAATGGAGCAAGACTAAAGAGAAACTCTTCTTCGGTCTTCAAAATCCGAGAATGACGACGAGAAACACCACCATGAATTATTTAGACACTCCAGAAGAATCAAAACGAAAGGTTGAGCCAGCGATGAAAAGAATTCGACAGATCTTGTAGAAAGGCATTTGACTGATGATAAATCAGTCTTACGTCAAACTTCGAAAAGAAATTTGAGGATAGCTCCGGGAAAATAAGAAGAGTCAGGTAAGATCCTGGGAAAAAGACATGTGGGTTAGGGCCCACTGAAAAGATACACCATTGAACGATTTAAAGAGAGAGCTTGCACCGGTTGAATTAAAATGGCTTGAATGAGATAACAACCTTGGAATAGGTTTGAACAGATCTTGAAGGAAAAGACGAGCCTTCCGAGATATCTTCAGCACTCCGGAACAAATGTATAGCGGGAGGTGAATGATTAAGAGGTGGACCGGTATGAGATGGTATTTGAAATGAGGAAAGGATATGATCAACAAAGCTTGACTTGAAACCACCGGAGGAGAAAGGGAACGAAGAATGATGAACTTGAAGCTCCGTTAGAATCTTCATGAGAATCACCGGATAAAAACATTGACGAAAAAGAATGGAGAGACTTCACATGAATAAAATGGATATTTGATTATAAATCTGAGTCCTTGAAGAAAACAAGGGTGGGAGGGCGGGAAAAACAAAGGCAACTTGGGATGTATGAAATGATGTATGGAACGAACAACGTTGAGAAGAACTGATAAATGATCTTGCTGATATTGAAATGATCGGATCCACTTGAAGATAAACACGCCGGATGAAAAGGATTGACATGACAATCTCGATTATCACAAAGGATTGGTATTCACATCGGAGTATGAGAACACCGGTTTGGAAAGGTATGGAATAAACACTTGACTTCGAAGCAACTCGAATACCACAAGTGAAAACAAAACAAAGGATTGGCTTGCAGAATAAGCCGAAACAAACATATGATAGAGATTTCATCCAAAGTTTTCGTGGTGGGGCCTACACGGGCTCGACCGTACAACACCATCATGTACAAGGCGGTGCACATGACATACGAAGCGTCCCCGAGTCAGCATAGCCAAGGACTCTTTAAGACACAACGAGGCCACTGTAAAACCAACCGTGGATAGGCGGACCACTAGACATGGAACCCGAATTTCATATCATACATCTGTCGAAAAGATATCCTAAGAGCTACTTGAATTCCCACTTATAAACGCCCAAAATTTTCCGGTTATGCAATCAGGTGTTGGGGATACAGGGGAAGCATAATATCTCACCCAAAACTAGCAAATCCTACATCCAGCTGTATCCATCCTTCAACACATAACCAAGAAACCTTCGGAAATCATTTACCTCAACCTTTGAAAAGCATACGTTATACGAGTTATGGCAATACTCCCGAACTCCTGCCCTAGTACTGGGTGGCATCGAGGTTATCTCACCAACAACTGCATAAAAGAGATTTTTTATGTCGGCGAAACTCAGGTATTCCAGAACTGCAACGATAAAATTGTGACGACAACACCTCGGAGATCAACTCCCGGGGACACTGCCACAACCCCTAAATGTCAGGAGGCACCAAGAACAATGTTCTCGTCACAAAACCATTGGAACGATTGCAAGATACCCGCGTGATCCTAAAAAAAATTAGTGAATTTTGATAAGAGAGGAGTCAAAACTCTATGTCTGGATGCCTCACCGGAGCGATGAAGGGACTCAGGAGTAAAAAGAATTCCTACTCTCTGATATATATAATCCTAAATGACTCAAAACATTTTTCTAGACTCAACAACGCGAATGATTCAATCAAGCAGGGGGCTCCTAAGTCGGGGAAGGCTCTGATTACCAACTTGTAACGCCCTCGATGCGGCTATATCTCCCACGTGTTGAATCATGACTTAGAGGCATAACCGCATTGAAAGCAATGTCGCAAGTGAGGTAATCTTCACAACAACCCATGTCATACATAAGGAAAAGAGATATATAGTTGGCTTACAATCGCCACTTCACACAATTACATGAATAAAACATTACATTCATCCAGATACACTCAAGGTCCGACTATGGAACCAAAATAAAAGAAGACTACCCCAAATGCTACACAGATCCCCGATCGTCCCAACTGGGCTCCACTACTGATCGACTGAAACGAAACAACACAAAGGACAAGATCTTCATCGAGCTCCTCCTTGAGCTCGGTTGCGTCACCTGCACGGTCTCATCAGCACCTGCAAGCTGGTTTTGGAAGTATCTGTGAGTCACGGGGACTCAGCAATCTCACACCCTCGCGATCAAGACTATTTAAACTTATAGGTAGGGTAAAAGGTATGAGGTGGAGCTGCAGCAAGCGACTAGCATATATGGTGGCTAACATACGCAAATGAGAGCGAGAAGAGAAGGCAAAGCACGGTTAAACAACTATGATCAAGAAGTGATCCTAGAACAACCTATGTCAAGCATTACTCCAACACCGTGTTCACTTCCCGGACTCCGCCGGAAAGAGACCATCACGGCTACACACGCGGTTGATGCATTTTACTTAAGATAAGTTTCAGGTTTTCTACAACCGGACATTAACAAATTCCCATCTGCCCATAACCACGGGCACGACTTTCGAAAGTTCAAACCCTGCAGGGCTGTCCCAACTTAGCCCATCACAAGCTCTCAGGGTCAACAAAGGATATTCCTTCTCACAAGACAATCCGATCAGACTCGGCATCCTGGTTACAAGACATCCTCGACAATGGTAAAACAAGTGCAGCAAAGCCGCCCGAATGTGCCGCCAAATCCCGATAGGAGCTGCACATATCTCGTTCTCAGGGCACACTCAGATGAGACTAGCTACGAGTAAAAGCAACCCTCAAGTTTGCCCGAGGTGGCCCCACAGGCAGCTCAGTTTGTACCAACACTCAGAGGAGCACTTTCTCGGGGGGGTTAAAATAATGATGACCCTCGGGAGCGCGACTCCCAGGGGAAAAGTAGGTGGTGGTGAGGCAAATGGTAAAACCAAGGTTGGGCCTTGCTGGAGGAGTTTTATTCAAAGCGAACTGTCAAGGGGTTCCCAATTATAACCCAACCATGTAAGGAACGCAAAATCCGGGAACATAACACCGATATGACGGAAACTAGGGCGGCAAGAGTGGAACAAAACACCAGGCATAAGGCCGAGCCTTCCACCCTTTACCAAGTATATAGATGCATTAATATAAATAAGAGATATTGTGATATCCCAACAAAATATCCATTTTCCAAACATGGAACAAGCTCCAATCTTCATCTGCAACTAACAACGCTATAAGAGGGGCTGAGCAAAGCGGTAACATAGCCAAACAATGGTTTGTTAGGACAATGTGGTTAGAGCTTGGCTTAACAATATGGGAGGCATGATAAGAAAGTGGTAGGTATCATAGCATAGGCATAGCAAAAGAGCGAGCAACTAGCAAGCAAAGATAGAAGTGATTTCGAGGGTATGGTCATCTTGCCTGAGATCCCGCAAGGAAGAAGAACGAGTCCATGAAGAAGACAAATGGACGTAGACGAACGGTTCCTCACAAATGCGACTTTATCGGAACCAACCCGAAGAAGCAACACCGGAAAGAAGCACACAACATAGTAAACAACCAACACACGAACATGGTATGATATGCGGGATGCGGTATGCGGTGCATATGCATGATTTGGAAAGGAATGATTGAACCTGGCCTCAACATGGAAATCCAAGAGTTCCAATGGAAAGGTGATTTTATTTCGGTCGAAATCAATATAAAGATCACCGGAATCGGATGCACGGTTTGGAAATGGCAAGCAAAACAAATATGGCACCGGTCTGTGATTAACAGCAAGTAGCCTTCAAAATGAATCAAGATAAATAAGCTACTCCACTCAAACATGGAAACAAGATACATGGCAGGAATCCACTCATGATGCTTGACAAAATATGAACACTGAGCTACGGCTAAATCACTCATTAACAGGCTCAAACAAGTATGGCAAAAGTGCAAAAGATAACAGGTTACACACTTAGTGAAAATAACAACATGTCAGGAATTTAACATTAGGAAGAAATGTTTAGAACACGAAAACTACATGCTACAGGAACATATCATGGCAAATCAAGGCTTGGCATGAAACTACTCAAAGCATACAGGAAAAATCCCTTAGTGACCATGAGCCAAGAGGGATCAGAAAATACAATTGCAAGCATGTGAACATAGCAATTTATCGTTAACAGATCCAGACTTAGTGAAAAACTGGAGCATGGCAAAACAGATAACGAGTAGGCATGTTTACGAGCTCGATGCACTCACTACGAGGCATTGCATGACAAACTAAGCATACACCCAGCAAATAGACATGGCATAGAAGCTAAACATGGCAAGAACAACATCATAGCATGCATGGATCGACAACAACAAGCTCGGCAAAATTGCTAAACATGTTAATAATCTGCCAGGAACATTTTATAGCAAAAGTAGAGCTCATTGACTCAAGCTAGGGTGCTCCATAATTGCAAACAAAGACATGGATGGGCAGAGCACAACATTATCTACAAAACATCCTTACTGATCATGCTCAAAAGATGCACGGATCACTAGGAAACAACATGAACATATGGCATAAAAATAATGACAGGGCAAGGACCTAGTGAAATTCTAAGTCCCTGAAATCAGCATCATTGAGTAAGCTACTTTGCATGCTTGTGATAGTCACCACAAAGATCACAAAAATACATGGCATACACCCCTGTAAATATGGCATGGCATACATCAAAACATATGTAGAGCTCAGGATCATAGCATGCACACATTAATCATGGCAAAAATGACAAAAGTGCATTCGCTGAAACAGATCTGAAACTATCATCACATAGACCTCTTCCAACAGCATTTCGGTCATCAAGATGAGCTCAAATGAAAATGATGCAATGAGATGAAATGATGTACTCGTCGAGACAAACATTTTGATATGCTACACGCACGAATCGGAGCCACGATGAGTAAGTTATGATGCGATCAAAAAGCCTGAAAATACTGAGGACTTGGAGAAATATACCCTGGCGAAAATAATTATATTGGGCCGGAGGAAGTGGAGCTGGGCCTGGAGACTGGGCCGGCTTGGCGCTGCGCTAGGCCAGGGAGCTGGGCCGGCCCATGCGGTGGGTCAACGGGGCAAGGCAGGTCGTCTCTCCCGATGACCGAACGTCGACGGATCGGGACTCCAGCGCCGGGGAGCTGCTCCGGCGAGAGGAGGGCGCCAGAGAGGGCCGGAACGAGGAGCTGCAGCGGGGAGACGGCGGATCCGTGGCAAGGTCGGCGGCTCGCCCAAATTAGCGGCGGGGGGAGGGCTTCCCGCAGCCTCCAAGCTCGGGCTTCGGCGAGCTTCTGCCGGAGCGACGACGAGGTCAGGCGAAGGGGCGGTGACGAGGGAGCGCTGCGGCCTCCGGCGAAGAGATGGCAGCGGCAGACGAAGGCGCGCGAGGCGCGGGCGCATCCGGGCAGCGACGCTGGCGATCCGGGCCGGGCGTGCCTCCCGCGGGCCAGACGGGCCGCGATGGAGGGAGGAGAGAGAGAAGGCCAGGTGGCGCGCGGGGAGTGGACGCAGGCGGCGGCGGAGATGACGTGTCGTGTCCTGATTGGACGGAGCGACGTGGCGGCGGGGCGGCGGACATGTCCGGTGCGGTGGGGAGTTTTTGTCCGGCGGCGCGAGGAGTGGGGCTAGGGTTTGATCTGCGCGGATTTTCGGGGAGAGCCACATATTTATAGGTGCAGGGAGCTAGGAGAGTCAAAATGAGGTGCGGTTTTCGGCCGCGCGATCGTGATTGAACGACCTAGATGATGGAGGAGGTTTAGGTGGGTTTTGGGCCACTTTGGAGGGGTGTTGGGCTGCAACACACACGAGGCCTTTTTGGTCCCTCGGTTAACCGTTGGGGTATCAAACGAAGTCCAAATGGTACAAAACTTGTCAGGCGGTCTACCGGTAGTAAACCAAAGCCACATGAAAAGTCTCGGTCCAATCCGAAAAACGTTTAACACCCGCACACGAAAAGAGGTAGAAAGGGACACCGGAGGACATAGGAGCGCCGGATTGCAAAACGGACAACGGGGAAAATGCTCGGATGCATGAGATGAACATGTATTCAAATGAAATGCACATGATGACATGATATGGAATGCATGGCACTCAAGCAACTTTGTTTCGTGCACGCGTGGTACACGACCTCCCTAGGTAAACAACCGCTACATGCGTTCAAATTAGCACGTGGGCTGCCATTTCATAAAGAAATGAGCTCCACCGTGTACCCATGCGGGTGTGGCTGGGCACGAAGCGTGAGTACGTGCACGGTGAACCTATTCTCTTCTTGTATACGTACACCACCTACGTGGGGTTGTGTGAGAGAGATACAAACCTAGAGAGATATAGTGTGTGGGTTCTTGAGAGTTTTTTGGGGGGGGGGGGTCAATCAAAAAATGTAACATATGCAATGTGTGTGAAATAGGGTCCTGGATATAACATATATATAGAGGGGGCGATCCACGAGAAGAGAGTGGACTTGAGGTGTCCATAGAATCGAAGAGAGGGATGATGTGTGTGTGTGTGCGCGCGCGATCGATAAAGAGTGCCATCGAATTTGTGTGTGCCCACGTCAAAGATATAGAGTGGCTGGCCTACTGGAACGTGAGATGGGACATGTGCAGTTTGTCTCTGTGGCATGGATACCTACCTACAACGCTCGACTATCGGTGTGTGGTGGGGGAAGAGGGAGGCCCAATTAACTATAGAGGTACAATGGCTGGTATATGTGTGGAGGAGGAGAGAGGCCTACCTCATGTATTAAGGAGATCGATCTTCCTCATGTATTAAGGGAGATCGATCGGCATCCATGCATATGTGCAGGAGATGAATAAGGTTGGGAGAGAGACTGAGCTAGAGTGTTGGAGGGGGTGGTAGTGGAGTTGCTTCTAACAAATGGTGGGATATGCTTGCTAGACAAACGGAGGGCACGCCCGCAATATCAATAAGAGAGGAGATGGCTGCTTGTTGTCTGTGCACGTGCGTGTGAGAGACGGGTCAAGAGGCATGCACGAATGATGAGGGGGGACGATGTGGCTGTGGTAAGCAGACGTAACTACATAGGAAGATCAATCGCCCTTTGTTAGAGAAAGGAGAGACATAACTTGTGAGGTACGTCGATCGATGGGGGGGGTAGTTAAAGTCGATCTAGGTATATGTTGGGAGATCGATCGGTATACATGCATGTGTGTGTTAGAAGCAAATGAGGCACGAGGAGAAGGACAGAGAGAGAGGGATGCATGTAGGAGGTGGTACGAGAGGCATACTATATCGAGGGGGGAGGAGTGTGCGAGTACGAGAACGATGAAAAGAGTGGGGGGAGTGAGGCATGGACGGTGACAAGAGAAGAGGGGAAGCTTGTGTTTGTGCTAGGAACACCTAGCTAGAGAGGCATATCGACCGATGTGTGCCGTAAAGAAGGAACTGGGGGGCCTACACACACCGTGGGTGAACGACCTAAAGTGAAAAGACGAATTTGCGCGATGGAGCTAGATAATGCCGAGGGAGGGTGAGAGGGATGCGGGCGTGTGCATGCACAAGAGAAAGTTAGCGCTAGCTACAAAGATAAGAGGGTTGTGTGGGTGTAAAAGACGAATAGAGATCATATATACTTCATTATAAAAAGCGAATTCAGATATTTGAAGAATTTATCATAGTGTTTCAAACCGACGCATGTGTGAATATATATAACGGTGATACACATGGTGTGGTTATGAACATGGTATACTACATTTAATATATTTTATCTCTACTCTTATAAAAAACGGAGTTGTTGATGATGGTGTGCCTGCCATCCTACATTATAGGCCGTCTGATTTATATCTGGCAGATAGCAAGGAAACTATGATGGTTGAAGTTGGCAACAATCATGATTGTACATTCTTATTGAAATAGAGAAACAAATTCAAATTCAGTTCGAATTGCAGCGGTAGTATAGACATTTGGAGTGCACTATACAGCAAGCGAAAAAATTTAATTGGACATAACATGGATTCATACTCCCTCCTTCCATCTATATAGGGCGTAATGAGATTTTTAAGACCACCTTTGACTATTGACAAGAGTAATAGTACATGACATGCACAATGTGAAAATTATATCATTGAAAGAACCTTTCACAGACGAATTTAACAGTGTGCTTTGTGTAAGTTGCATGTCATATATCATTGCTCTAATATTTGGTCAAAGTTAGCATCGGAAAACACATTAGGACCTATATAGATGGAAGGAGGCAGTAGCTTTGAATAGCATTTGTATAGTAAAACGGGGCAAGACTCTCTCTTTGTGTGGTGTGAATAGTTTTATTTTTTCGTTTTCTTTTTGGTTGAGGGAAGTGCGAATTGATTTGGTACGTACAAGTACAATATTACTACACGTTAGGCTTGTCACTAAAATTCAACTCGCGTCTTGTTATATCCCGAAAATTCAGATATCGTGCTCCCAAAACTGGCGCCTTCACAACCCGCGCCTTGCTATCCCGAAATTACAACGCACGCGAAAACTCCCTCCAGCTGCCAAATCCCGACACGCGAAATCCCCCTTCTAACCCTGAGCCAAAAGGGCCGCTAGTTCATATCGGTGGGGGGTACTTTTGTAACACACCCTACATTTTGGACAAGCGCATTCCTAAGTCATGCTTCACCCCTCCCATCGCCCCCTTTTCGCCATTCGAAATCCCAGGCCGCCATAACCTCTCCGCTCCAGCTGCGAAACCCCACCCTCCTCCGTCCGCCATGTCACCGCTGCCCAGCCGGAGCCTCTTCCCCGACGACGTCATCCACTGCAACAGCTCGACGTCCCACGTCCACCTCCTCGGATGAGGATCTGTCGTCCATCTCGCCGTCCCACCGGTTCAGCCGCCCCGTCCTCCACCTCCAAGGAGCTGCTTCAACGATCGCCTCGTCTATCGCGGCTGCTCCATCCCCACAGCGCCACCTTAACCTGCTCCACCGGAACCGCAACATCCTCACCGAGTCCTTGGACGAAGCCGAGGCCTACTCGGTGCCACCAAAGAGGTTGTACACTCATCGCATCGCACCTTCTCCTTTACTCGACCTCCCGGCACCGACGGTGCTCCATCCCGCACCCCCATGGAGCGGCTACCTTAAAGCCGGCGCCGCGAGCGACATCTCCACGGCGGCTCTCCCCCGGTGCGAGGCCCCTTCGGCGGCGGCAGCCATACCAGCCGGATCAGCTGCTGCTGCGGCTCTCGCTCGATCACTCGCTCGCCCAGCTACTGCTGCTGCTCTCCCCCTCGCTCATGCTGCTTCTCTGCTCCGATTAAGCCACACTTCAGTCGACTGAATCGACTTTTGGGTCAGCCGATTTTCAGGGGTTGGGGGGCTCGCCGGAGTTAAGGAAGAACCACCCGCAGCGGGGATGGGGGCTCGCCAAAGAGGTACCCCACTATCTATCTTAGGGTTTAGGGTGGGGGGGCTAGAGGGCTGGCCAGGGCGGTGGTGGCGAGTTGTTTCGGGGCGGCGAGGCAGCGCTGGGGCCGGCGGTTCGGCCGGTGGTGGCTGGCGGCTTAGGGAGGTGCAGGTTGAAGATGAACTGCAGGCCCTCCCTAAACTACATGTCAAGTGCCTCTCTGCTACCATTGCGTTCAGTTTCGATAGTAGCATTCAGATTCCACAGTAAATTTCAATTTTGACAGTAAGTTCAGAGTCAACAGTTTATACCTCATCTGTCGTAGTCAGGTGGTTTTTGGTGATGTTATTTTACATCCATTTTACATCATCTATTGGAGATGCTATTAGAATCCCACTTGAGATTGACGATGTCTGTCTTGTGCTGCTTCAGCCTTGACGTCTTACGGCTCACCGGAGCTGCTCCAATGACAGAACGATCCATCACAACAGAGCAGTGCCCTGGACGCCGTCTACAGATTCCTCAAATCTTCCTCCACACCTCCGACAGCCACCTCTACCTCAACTGCTTCAGCGACCAACCAAATGATGCTGAGGTTGACACGGCTACGGCAAAGAGGTTGTACACTTGTTGCATCACTTATTACTATACATTCACGTCGATCCATTAGGGCTATTTTGGTTCAACGGAAAAACATTGATCCACTGGTTGTTACCATCACTCGAAATTTCTGCATGCTCTCCTTACATAATCTCACCATATTTTTTTCGTATGCATGTCAGATATTGTACACAGTCATGCTGAACATGTAGAGAAAAAGAGAAGAGTTTTGCGTGGTAATACAATGTCATGCAGACATCGCTCCATGGTGGGTTCAATGGCAAACCCTCCCCACCCCTCTCCAGATTGTAAGCCAGAGGAAGATATCTGTTCTGAGGTGGATTCGGATGCCGCTGACCACTCCTATTTACCCCCAAGGTGTTTGCTCTACCTTGGCATGATGATGTTAGTCATATCATGCATATGTTGCCTTGCAGTGCCTACTTTTGACATCATATATGTCATCTGCTTAGTTTAGACATGTTCTGTAATGCCACCTGTTTAGTTTCTATATCATATATGGGAATTATGCAGTCTCATGTCTTTTAGCCAGCCATAATATATGTGAAATGTGCAATGCCATCCTGTTTAACCATGCACCATATATTTGAATGATATCTTGCCCATCCTTTTCTTCATTACATTTCCATTTGTTGACAATGTTTGTACATTAAACTACTCTTCCTGTGAATCAGCCATTTGGGTGGGAGATGGAAAAATCTGGAGTGAAAACAAGGCCTTGAGGGCAGACAGTGCTACCTGTCAAAGCAGATCTCTTGTTGGCTCCCGATAGCTCCTCAGAGATGGATTCAGAGACAGATGACCAGTCCTATTCCCCCACTGAGGTGTATGCTCTAACTTGGCACTGTTATACTGCTCATATCATGCATACGGTGTGTTGCATTGCATAGTTTAGACATCATATACACAATATTCAACACCATGTTCTTAGTTCAGACATCACATCGAATGCCCTCTGTTTAGCATATAAATCACATATGTGAATTAAATGATGCGATCCTGATTACTTAGATAACATGTAGGTGAATTATGTCATGCGATCTTGTTTAGTTATTCATCATATCTTTGAATTATGTTATGCTATGCTATCCAGTTTAGATAGACATCATATATGTGAAATTATGTCATGATATCCGTTTTAGTTAAACAATATACATGTCAACTATTTCATGCCCTCTTTTTTCCACACTATCTATTGCATCTGTCTCTCATACAATGTCTGTACATTCAACTACGTTTCCTGTTTATCAGCCATTTGAATTGAAGCGGGTGATGCCAGTATCTAGCGGACTAAAAACACGGTCTTCAAATAAAATTGTGCTACCTCTTGGTGGAGATAGCACTCCGGTTGTACATGCACAAGAACCAGCCCTACCACACATAAACCAAACTCTCGCAGATTGTGCCCCTACTACGATGGACAGAGAACCAGCTTCACCCAATCTAACCCCAACCCCAGCCGATAGTAACCCAGTTCCTGTTGACACAGCACCATCTCCACCACAGAGCTCCCAAACAAGAGCAGTTAGTAAGGCAGCCCCAGTGCCCAAAGGGCCAGTACTATCACGGCGAAGCCCAACTCCACCAGTTAGTATGCCTATTCCTGTGGAGGAAGCACAACCAGCTAGTCATAGTTTAGCATCTATCTCATTTGATGTTGTTAAATCGTATGTGCGTATCTTCCCATCTTGGAAATATTATACTGAAGATGAAGGAAAATGCCAGTTGCAGGTGTTTGTCCAGGAGTTATGTGTAAGTAATGTTATTCATGGCAACTACTTTGCTTCGTCCCATACATCCTACCTCCATGATGGTTATAATACAACAAATATTCCCATTTTTCTCTATAGAGAAGGGCCGATTTGGAAACTCAGGATGAGGTAAACTGTGCTAATACCTCTTCTATCTTCAAGAATGCTTGGTGGCAGTATCAGAATTACCTGAAGAAAACGTACTTCACCGGCAAAGAAACTCATCAAATTCCCTTACGTTCTCCTGAGACACATTTACTGGACGATGACTGGGAATGCCTTGTTCTATACTGGTCCCGAACCAAGAATGTGGTAAGGTCTATGAGCTCATTTTCTATTTTTAAGTATTATATTCTTGCGTCTTACTGTACTCTCTTCATGTAGAACAAGTGCCTAAACCTGAAGAACAATTGTTCTAATTTAAGATTCCATTGCTACCATAGGACATAGATATATGTTTGTTTGATGCTTTTATTATGTACTAGTACTTGGCAATAGAAGACTTGGTACTTTAATCCTGTCCACCTTACTAATGAACTGGTTCACCGAAATGAGTTTCATATACTAGTACATGCTAAACTTGTTATGTGTATGCTTGTTTCTTCTTTTCGAATGTTGACAGAATATTGGGGAAGAGTGCCTTATTAACCAACGGTAAAGGAAGTAATGCAGATAAGGTTCAGGATAGTGACACATCCTGTCTTGGTTTAGTGTTGGAGTTACTGGCCACTACCGCTTGCACAAGCTATTTAAACTCATTGTCTGAATCAGTTCGGTTTCTTGAGTCTCAACTACAAGCTGAAAGACATCGTTCAGCTGTGCTGCGACAAGAAGCGGAAGGACTGTGGAAGTCCCTGGAGCATTCAGATGCATACTTTCTGGTGCAACATCAAGCGTTGGAGGATTTTAGCACCAAATAGGACAAAGCTAATCAGCTTGCTAAGCTTATTGCCAGCATGATGGATACCCAGGATAACGTTTCTTGAGCTCTTCTGAAGTTGTTTCAGTTATGCTCTTGTTTTGCTACCGCGTTTATTTGCACTGGTGGCCAATTTTGACGGCCAGTGTATATGATATGCTGCTTTGTTCCCTATATTTGCACTGGTGGCGAACTTTGATGCCTAGTGGATGTAATATGTGTAATAGCCGTGATAGCCTAGCGTTAGTTGTTTGCTTATTTATTTCCTTGTTGTCTTGTTTATTTGTTTGCTTGTAGTCATTGCAGTTCTTTTTCTGCGATTAACTAGTGGCTGCAGTAACCTATTTTTTAAAACTAGGCCACAATAACCATGGGCTAATATTGACTGTAGTGACACTGGGCCTCCTACGGGCCGTAGAAACAGTGGGCCTTCTACGGGCCATAGAAACAGTAGGCCTTCTACGGCCGTAGAAACAGTGGGATTTCTACGGGCCGTAGAAATAATGGTCCTTCTACGGGCCGTATCATCAATGGGCCTTATACGGGACGTATGATCGATTGGCCAAACATGGGCCAATAACAGGCCGCATTATGGCCGTAAACGGGCCATCGTTAATAGGCCGTATTTGATGATGCTATGAAAATGGCCCAACGTATTAAGGGACCTCAAACGGGACGACTGTAACCACGGGCTGAATTTGGCCCACAAGTTGAAAATGATAGTAACGGGCCGTAAGTAAACGAATGCTGGAAATGAGCCCAAGAATAAATGGGCTCTGAGAAGGCCGAAAGATAACATGGGCTGGAAACGGCTCAGCGGAATAACGGGCCGTTAATGGGTATAAAGTGATACGTTGTTCATTACGGGCCCGTTTCACCAAGGGCCGTTAATGGGTGTAAAGTGATACACTGTTCATTACGGGCCAGTTTCACCACGGGTCGTTAATAGGCTAAGAGTTACATAGGGCCTCATATGGGCCGAAAGACGTCATGGGCCATACATGGGCTAGAAGTGAAAATAGGCTGGAATCATATTGGATGGCCCAGATGACGCTACTGGGCCTAATTCGGATAGGGTGTAACGGGCCTTGGGTTGGCAGGCTGTAAATGGGCTTATGCGAACAGGCCGTTAACAGGCTTTCCATGGGTTGGCCCGCCACCTTTTGACCAAGTCAAACGGGCCGGCCTTTTCACAGGAATGAGCCTCTGTTGGGCCGTGCCACGTGTCGACGTATCATAGGTGCCTTCTATCCAATGAGTGGATGACATCTGTCCCAACGATGAGCCGACACGTGTTTCCTCCAGCCAATGATGATTTTACATGTGGAAAATCCCCATTGGTCGAGGCTGTTAATGGGTTGTCGGATCCGAAACCCGACCCGATAGCTTAACGCCATTCCGTTACGGTGGATGCCATGTGTCGGTCATCCTTGACGAAAGCACTTCTGTGACGCGTGATTTATCGTCATGGAAGTGGACACCTCCGTGATGATAATTTTGGTAATGTCATGGAACACTTCTATGACAGCACAGGTATGACTATCTTGATTCTGTCATAAATTTGTCATGGATGTACATGCGTGACAAAAAACGCGACCTACTGTGAGAAACACGTATATCACGGAAGTGTATTTTTTTGTAGTGAGAAGTTGAGCCGGCGGGCGCGCTGAACTGCCAGCACCCGCTGCCTTTACTGCCGCTGCACTAGAAGTGATGGCCGCGGCGGCTATCAAACTAAAAATTGGCTGGGTGCCAGGCATGAAGATTGCCACCCTGTTTGGCGGCTCATAGGGGTCCGGAATACTGTCGCCATCGGAACAGCCCCCAAGCCGTCCATCTTCTAGTTGGCACATTGAGTTGGTCTCACCCGTGGACGATTCACCATCGGAGTAGATGGTCGTCTCACTGCCCAACATAGAGCCTTCCAATTCAGCCCCGTGGATAAATCCGACAAAGGCACACTTCACGACAGACTGAACCCGGGCGGGTTGTGCACACTGAGCTGTCTCGATGATGTCGGTGCAGATGTCCGGCTCAGGGCCCGGTTCACCGATCTTGCCAATAAACACGTGGATTCCGCCGAAGGGGACCCGGTACCCGTACTCAATTGAGCCGGCCTCGGGGCCCCAGCCTGCATCGTCGATGTAGAGCTTTCCGTGATGACTCTTGGTCATCCGACCCATAGCGTATCGCTTGAGCCATTCAAAGCTGCCCTTTAAGAACTCAAAACCACCATGCGCTGGCCCCACGGTGGGCGCCAACGGTCGTGGAGTTGTCACGGCAGATGTCCTCGTAAAAGGACATAGTTGTGGAGCCATTGCGACGAGGTTATCTTAAAGGGGTTAAACGAGACAAAGGACACGGGGAGTTTATACTGGCTCGGCCCCTTGCGGTGAAGGTAAAAGCCTAATCCAGTTCGGGGTGGTATTGCTAGGGTTTCGATTACCAGGGAGCGAATACGCTTTGCCTGGCTTTCGATCTATTGTTTCTTGCCCCTAAGCCGTTGCCGGGTCATTCCCTTATATACATGGGTTGACACCCTGCGGCCTACAGAGTCCCGGCCGGCTCATGCAAACGTTTCTGGCTCGGTGACTTATCTTACATGCCTTACAATACAAGTCATACATACATGGCGGTTTACACTTACGGGCCTCAAGTCGCCTTCAGGCTTGGGCCCTTTAACAAGCCTATCTTATGAACCGCCATCTTCATTATACTCTTGGGCTTCAAGGAGATGAACCGCCATTGGAATAACCCGGCCCCTCTTGGGCGGGTTATATCCAATAGTCATATCCCCAACAGATTTGGCTATGGTGGAAAGATGATTTGAGTAGAAAGCAACTTGGGGAAGGCTAGAGATCAAGATTCTTGTGGTTGGATTGGAATGTCTTGGTCTCAACACATGAGTAGGTGGTTCTCTCTTAGAAAATGAGAAGTGGAAGTGTAGGCCCGATCTGATGGCTCTCTCTTGAATAGAGAAGGGGGTGGAGGGGTATATATAGCCTCCACACAAATCCAACCGTTACACACATCTGACCCAATTCGGTCAAACCGAATAGAAGAACTCGGTGAGACCGATTCAGTTCAAAATGTGAATGTTAGGATTCTCAATGGGACTGATGTGCTAGGGTTAGGGCAAAATCTCATCTCGGTGTGACCGACTGCATTAACTCGGTGAGACCAATTTTAGCAATGAGCAACCAGATAGTTGGTCAGGCAAACTCGGTGGGACTGATTGCTTGTTTCGGCGAGACTGAAATAATTGCAACAAGCAACAGAGAGTTTGCAGGGCCATCTCAGTGAGACCGAGATACCTATTGGTGAGACCAAATTTATTAGGGTTTCTGGTTGTGGCTATGTCAAAGAAACGCGGTGGCGCCGGATAGATCAAATCGGTGGGGCCAAGTTTGACTTTAGGTTTTGGACATATTTGGATTTGAGAAAGTGGTTGAGGGCTTTGGAGCATATCACTAAGCATTTTGAGCAAGTAGACCAATAAGGAACACCTCATCCCCTTTTAATAGTATTAGCTTTTCCTGTGGACTCAATGTGATCTTGGATCACTAAAATACAAATGAAGAGTCTTGAGCTTTTGCCAATCTTTGTCCTTAGCATTTGGAAGGGGTTCCACATCCGCTTGTCCATGCCACACCATTGTTGAACTATCTGAAATTTACTAGATAAAAGTATTAGTCAAACAAGAGATATGTTGACATTAATTACCAAAATCACCCAGGGAGAACTTGTGCTTTCAACCAACCACTGGTGCAACGACGTCCTATACAAACAGTTTTTACCCCCTTTCCACGACGGAGTTTTAAACCGTCGCCTAGTCTGTGTGTGCGATAGGGGGGTCCTTGCCACATGACCTAGAAACCATCGAGGATAGGCCCTCTGGTCACACAAGCGGGGCAAAATGAGCTTGTGTGCGATGGGTGAGCGATCAAATACAATTACACAAGCCCAATCGTTTCTATTCGTATGTACATCCCACACAGTGAATCCCAGAAATTTTTTTCCGTTCATATGTATATCACGCACAATTTTTTATCACTATGAAAAATACACTTCCATGATGATACGTGTTTGTCACAGTAGGTCATGTTTTTTGTCATGCATGTATATCCATGACGATTTTATGACAGAATCAAGATAGTCATACCTGTGCTATCGTAGAAGTGTTCCATGACATTAAAACAATTATCATCACAGAAGAGTCCACTTCCATGATGATAAATCGTGCGCCATAGAAGTGCTTTCGTTAAGGGCAACTGACACGTGGCATCCACCATAACGGGTTGTCGTTAAGCTATCGGGTTCTGGTTTGGATCCGATAACCCATTAACAACACAGACCAATGGGGATTTTCCACATGTAAAATTCTCATTCGCCGACAGATCCACGTGTCGGCTCAGCGTTCGGATAGTTGTCATCCAGCGAATGGACGGAACGCACCTATGATACGTCGACACGTGTCTCGGCCAAACAGTGGCCCATTCAGGTTAAAATGCCAGGCATATCAAAATAAGCGGGCTGGCCCATTAGCGGCCTACTTGAGTCAGGCCCATTTACAAGCACGACCCGTACAAGTTACACAAAATCAGCCCATCAAAGGCCCATTCTTGATTTGACAATTTCCAGCCCATCACTAGTTTCATCCCGTTATCGGCCCGCTATGTCCTTGGGCCCAATTACGGCCCGAGCTTCTTTCGGCCTATTAGCAGCCCATCGTCAGTTCCAGCCCATTAATGGCCCGGAACTTCTTTCGACCTTTTCTCGGCCCATTTTGCAGTTGGGCCAATTCTAGCCCGTTGTGACTTTACGCTTGTCCTCGACCCATTCGGTAAATGGGCCAATTCCTAGCCCATTTTGTCTTTCGGACTGTTAGTGGCCCGCACAACAGTTGGGCCTTTGACTTTGGATATATTTGGGGGCCATGTTTCGCAGGGCAAAATTTTAGCCCGATGCGACTTTCAGCCCGTTAAAAGCCTAGTTTGCAAATTGGGCCTCCTCTGGCCCATAACACTTTCAGCCTCTTACTGGCCCGTAAAGTAAAAGGGCCAAGACAAAATTGACATTTATTTCGGCCTGCTAGAGGCCCGTGGGCCATTTCCATTTATACGGCCCTATCGAGCTTTTGTCTTGTTAACGGCCTGCTAAGTGCCGTTGTTACGGTGGGCCACATCATTTGGGATCCACTAAATATTATTTTGACCAGCACAATTAAGGCTCTCTTTGACTACACATGTTTGTTTGTTTGTATGGCGTCCGGGAAATGTTTGGGTGTGTTGGCCCCCGTTTCAACGATATAGCATATTCAAGAATTATCCTACTCTATAATATCGCCTCTATAAAACATACACTATACAATAAAAAGACTAAGGCATAGAATCGTAGAATAATCCTACACTATACAATAAAGAAATTATATCCGAATATACCCACTAGGCATTATAGTTCGGCACCAGTGATAATAAAGCGTACACAAACAGCAAATTACATACACTGGACAAATAAAGCTCATATGTCATGGACACACATCAATGGAACTTACCATTTGAACAATAATCTCTTCGGAAAATAGGATTGGCCGGATTCAGATAACACAAATTTCAGTCTGGAAAAGCTCCAATTCCTTCGTGGTCACCTTAGTGTCTCGTTTCATTTTTTGACTCCTGCATCTAATACATGCAATTCTAGTCTCAACTTGTTGATTGTACGTTGAGAATCATGTACACGTTGTCTTGCCACCTCTAGTTGATGCTTGAGAACATTAGCACATTCCAATTCCAATCCATAATCATTTGGTAACGGCCATGCCGCACTGCTAGAAGATCTTTGTGTTGATGTCACTTCATCCTGAAATGTTTCTGTAAGTACACATGACTAGAGCAAAAATATAGTTACAACAGTGAAGCAAGCAAGACAGACTATTTTGTACATGGCAAAACAGGACTAACAATAATGTTACACATCATGAAGCATAAGCAGGTGATATTTTAAAAATTACGAAAATGCAGTCCATGCAACCCGCATATAGAAATCTATCTTAGCTCACCAGAGGAGCATGATGTTGGGGCCAAATCCAAAACACAGACAAGTTACAAATTTAGATAGCACGTTGCATCTAAGTAAGCAAGCAGTTGGCCATTCTGTAGCTCAATTAAAGTCTTAGGGAGAAAAATGAACAGCAGAAGGATTCATCCAAACCTACTACAACAAGCAAAACTATGCAATCATTAGCCTAGTATAAACTAGATTGTGAGTCTCGTGCAGTAATAGTTTGTTAATAGACTTCAAAGCTTCAGGCACACTTCGCCAGAGTAATTAAATGGGAAGGCCTTTAATTATGTAAACTAACAGTTATACAATTACCCAACATCAGGCATCATTGTTTGGGCACCTCATTAACTGAGGACAAATAAAGCAATTGAAAAGAGCAAATTAACTATGCCTGAAACAAACAAGCAATTGAACTGTTGAGTTGGATACAATGACTTACCTTAACTGGTTGAACAGGCTCAGCGCTGCTCCTCCTTCTCTTGCAAGGCTCCTTCCTAACATCTTGTTCTTGGAAATCCTCAATCTTATATTCATTGCACCCCCTCTGCAAGGTGACACAAACCAGTTACTCATCTCCTTGGAAGTAAATATGCATACTTTCCATTCTGTGAACAACACAAAAGGATGAGATTATAACAAAACAACACCACAAAATGAAACATGCCACATCTCTTACACTTGCACATAATGAAATGAGCATTTACTATGTGTGCACTATGTAAAAACTAGGCATACCTTCGAACTGGATCTCCGAGTACTCTTGGAGAGCCTGCTTTAGTGTATAGCCAAACCTTTATGTCACCTATGAGTTAGACAAGCCCCACTACAGCAGCACTTAGTGTTTAAATCATTAACAAGCTCTGTTAGAGTGTTAGGTCAAGAACAGCAAGTAATCGAAGCAAACAGTCCTAGTATGGCTGGCTGATACAAACAAGCAATTGAACAGATGTGTGAGCAAATCTTACATATCAAGAAAAGAAGCAAAGAAGGAGGCTTAAATACCATCACTTGACTGACCTAATTTGAGGGGCACTTAAACATCATGTGCAACGTATGAACTAACATAAACATTGTATTCCATATTCTACAGTGGAATGCACATTTATTAGGTTATGCCATGTATGATGATGCCTAACTATACACTATAGCAGGCATGAGAGGTTCATCATTGCACGCACAAATGAATTGCAGGTTAAGGGATAGTTCTATTCCGCCTTTTCGGAGCTCATTGTCAAAATAATCCATAAAAGATGTAAAGAAGTCATTTTACAGTTATGGGCTTGGGCTTAACTTATTTCGCTTTGGAGGGGGTGTTTTAGGTAGAAGCTCACTAAAAATTGAAGGGAAGGGGAATAGTGAAATGACTCTGTTGTCTGCCTATATTACACTCAAAATGCCACTGCTCACTCCATCACACCTGACCCTCAAGTAAAAACAAACACACAAGCATTCATTGCCCTGCCCGCTTGCATCTCCTCTGAGTTTTTGCCAAATTTTCATTCTGATCTGCTATACGATGAATTGCTACGAGCTGCTTCTACTGCTGCTATATGATGCATTGCTATGAGCTGCTCCTGCTGCTGCTATATGATGAATTGATGTGAGTTGCTGCTGCTATATGATGAATTGCTATGAGCTGATGCTGCTACTATTTGATGAGTTGTTATAAGCTGCTCCTGCTGCTGCTATATGATGAATTGTTATGAGCTGATCCTACCACTGATATATGATGAATTGCTATGAGTTGTTGCTACTATTGCTATATGATGAATTGCTATGAGCTGCTCCTGCTGCTACTATATGATGAATTGCTATGAGCTGCTGCTGGTATATGATGAATTGCTCATTGCTGCTGCTGTATGATGAGTTGCTATGACCTGCTGCTCCTATATGATGCTTTCAGGTGCTGCTGTTATATGATAATAACCAGCCACTTGGACCATCGAATTTAGATAAATAATTGTTCTTCATTTAAATTTGGGTCATGCGTTCTTCGTTTAAATTAGGCAATGGGATCTCTATGGAAGACATTGACCAAAGTAGATTGTACCAAGTAGATGGTATCTTTGTATTTGCATTTTTAACAAATAGTGATGTTATGTTTTCCTATCATATTAATTACTGCATTGGGTTTAATTTATGATGTTTGCAAGTCAAATTAATTTTCATATGGGTAGCAAAATGATAAAATATAATGCAATCTAGACTTTTCACTGATCATACCAAAGATAAGCTGAAAAGGAAGGCAATGAAAAGAACTAGTTGGCTTATTACCTGGAGCTTATATTCACAGGTGCTTATTTTCTTAGGATAACTCGTAATAATTGTCCCTAAGAAACTTGGCTAATAGAACTGACATACAAATAACATGTCATGATGATTTCAATGGAGGAGTGACCTACCATAGCACACTGTATAGGCTCACCACCGCCTCTCCTTTTTTGCGATGTTCCATGAAATTGCCACATACATCTTGTACGTTTTCATTGTGTGAACCTATCTGCAAGTTGACACAGCTAATTTCAGACATCTCTACATGATAATACATTACATATCCCTTGTGCATATTTAAACCACCAATGAACGATTGTGTGCGTAGCATAAACCAGCCATGACTCTGTGTGCTGGACTAGCAGACACTCTAAGGGAGCCTAATGTAGTGCAGTGGAATTCCTACATGCCACCTATGATTTTGTGTAATGTACTACCTCTGTTCCTAAATATATGTCTCTGTAGAGATTCCAGTATGGACCACATATAGATGTATATAGATGCATTTTCGAGTGTAGATTCACTCATTTTGCTCTATATGTAGCCTATAGTGGAATCTCTAGAAAGACTTATATTTAGGAATGGAGGTAGTATCATGTATGACATCTACATATCTAATTTAGCAGCCAGTAGTAGAAATCATTGTCTGCACAAAGGGATTACTGGTCGAAAATCCTAGCAAAGCATGCTGGCAGGCACACAACAATACAAGAGAGAGAGAGAGACGCACTTACAAGATCATAGCAATGCCTCAGTCTAGGATCTTGGTTGGCCAAGCTGTTAGATCCAGAAGAAACATCATCCTTGTAGCTTTTGCCAGTTGCATAACATGTAACAGCGACCTGTTAGTATATTTGAAGTACATCGGGCAGGTGATGCTGGACGGGTTTAAAGGTGACAGGTACCTAGGCCGTGGCGGGTGCTTGGCATCTTGCCAGACGGTGGGTGTCAGGTTAGAAACTTCAAGGGTGGTGACATTGCGCTGGCTGTCGGGGTCCGGTAAGGAGATCTAGAACCATCGAGTAGGGTGTTTGTGGAGTGGCTCCGGTAGGGTGGACTATGGTGTGGGCGAAGCGGATCTGAGGCCGTGGACGAGGGCGTCGGTGAAGCTTCTCCGGTGGTTGGGTGTAGGATGGTGTCGACAATGCGGATTTGTGGCCGTGGACGGGGCGTCAGAAGCTGGTCTGGTAGGTTGGACGAGGGTGCGATGAAGCGGATCTGAGGCCGTGGACTTGTGAGTTGGCAAAGCGACCCTAGTAGGGTTGAGGATGGTATAGGCGAAGCTACTCCGGTAGGGTTGACGATGGTGCCGGCGAAGCGGCTCCGGTAGGGTTGAGGAAGGTGTTGGTGAAGAGGACCAGAGGCTGATACGTCTCCAACATATCTCCTTTTCCTAACGCTTTTCCTCTTGTTTTCAAGTATAATTTGCATGATTTGAATGAAACTAACCCCGGACTGACGTTGTTTTCAGAAGAACTACCATGGTGTTGTTTTTGTGCAGAAATAATAGTTCTCGGAATGGAATGAAACTTTGGGAGGAATTTTATATAATATATAAGAATTTCTGGAGCCAAGACCTATCGGAGAGGGGCACTTTAACACCCTCGATGCGACTATATCTCCCACGTGTCGAGGCACGACTTAGAGGCATAATCGCATTGAAGGCATATGTCGCAAGTTAGGCAATCTTCACAACATCCCATGTAATATAAATCATAAAGGGGAGGTAACATAGTTGGCTTACACTCGCCACGTCAATCAAGTGCATAAATAACATTACATCATCCAAACACTCATGGCCCGACTACGGTGCCAAAATAAAAGAGAACCCAACATGCGACACGGTCCCAATCACCCCCAACTAGGCACCACTACTGATCATCGGGAAAGGAAACATAGTAACGTTGAGAGTCTTCATCGAACTCCCACTTGAGCTCAAGTGCGTCTCCTGGAGCAGAATCATCAGGCCCTGCATCTGGTGTAATAGTAATCTGTGAGCCACAGGGACTCAGCAATCTCGCACCCTCGCGGTCAAGACTATTTAAGCTTATAGGTAAGGCAGGGTAAATATGAGTGGAGCTGCAGCAAGCGACTAGCAAATATGGTGGCAAACTTATTCGCAAAAGAGAGCGAGAAGAGGAGGCAAAGCGCGAGCGAGAAACTAGAGAGCAACCTGCGCAAACATTACTCCAACACCGTGTCCACTTCTCGGACTCCGCCAAGAAGAGGCCATCACGGTAACACACTCAGTTGATTCATTTTAATTAAGTTAAGGTTCAAGTTATCTACAACCGGACATTAACAAATTCCCATCTGCCCATAACCGCGGGCACGGCTTTCGAAAGTTCAATCCCTGCAGGGGAGTCCCAACTTAGCCCATGACAAGCTCTCATGGTCAACGAAGGAATAGACCTCCTCCCAAGACGTTCCGATCAGACTCGGTATCTCGGTAATTCAAGACACTTCGACAGGTTAAAACAAGACCAGCAACACCGCCCGAATGTGCCGACAAATCCCGATAGGAGCTGCACATATCTTGTTCTCAGGGCATACTCAGATGAGCAAGATGTCGGGTAGGCCAGCCCAGAGTTGCCCCTGGTAGCCCCGGACATCGCTCGGTTGGACCAACACTCAGAGGAGCACTGGCCCGGGGGGGTTAAAATAAAGATGACCCTTGAGTCTGCAGAACCCAAGGGAAAGAAAAGGCTAGGTGGCAAATGGTAAAACAAAGGTTGGGCATTGCTGGAAAAGCTTTAATCAAGGCGAACTATCAAGGGGTTCCCATTATAACCCAACCGCGTAAGGAACGCAAAATCCGGGAACATAACACCGATATGACGGAAACTAGGGCGGCAAGAGTGGAACAAAACACTAGGTGAGAGGCCTAGCCTTCCACCCTTTACCAAGTATATAGATGAATTAAGATAACAAGATAATATAATGATATTCTAACAAGTAAATAAATGTTCCAACAAGGAACGGCCTCCAATCTTCACCTGCAACTAGCAACGCTATAAGAGGGGCTGAGCAAAGCGGTAACATAGCCAATCAATGGTTTGCTAGGACATGGTGGGTTAGAGGTTTAACATGGCAATTTGGGAGGCTTCAAAGCAAGTGGTAGGCATCGTAGCATTGGCATAGCAAAAGAGCAAGCAAACTAGCATAGCAAAGATAGTAGTGATTTCGAGGGTATGATCATCTTGCCTGCACAGTTGTCAGAGTTGACTGGATCCTCGAAAGCAAACTCAACGGGCTCCTCGTTAGTGAACTCGACTCCCGGCTCTACCCAAACAAGACAAACAAGCAACAAGGATACAATCAACCACGTGCAAGGATCAAACAAGATGATGCTAAGATGACATGCTATGCGGGATGCGATGCGGGATGCATATGCAAGATATGACAGGAAATGCAAGAACCTGGCCTCAACATGGAAATCCAAGTGTGCCACTGGAAACATGAGATGAAATCGCTTGAAAACGATATAAAGAACGCCGGAATCGGAGTTACGGTTTGGAAATGACAAGCGATTCAAAAATGACACCGGTCTGCGATTTACAGCAAGTAGGCAACTACATGCAATGAGATGAACATGCTACAGCACCCAAACATGACAAAAAAAATACATGGCAGGGATTCATACAAGATTCTTAACAAAAGTCTAGCACTGAGCTACGGCCAATTCATCCATTAACAGGTTCAAACAAGCATGGCAAAAATGCATATGACAAACAAATCTCAGACTTAGTGAAATTAACACTTGTCTGGAATTTCATATCAGGTAGCACTCTTCGGAGCAACAAAACTACATGCTACAGGACCTGAACATGGCAAAGTAAAGCATGGAATGGAGCTACTCAAAGAGCTTAACAAAAGTCCCTTAGTGACCTTGAGCCAAAAGGGATCAGAAAATACAATTGCAAGCATGTGAACATAGCAAAAACACAATCAGTTTTCAGACTTAGTGAAAACTGGCACATGCTGAAACATAACTCAAGTAGGCATGTTTACGAGCTCGATGCACTCACTACGGTGCAAGTAATGGCAGGACAAGCATACATCCATCAAGCAGGCACAAAATGCAAGCTAGACATGGCAAGAAAAATAACACAGCTTGCATGGGTCAACTACAACATCACCGGCAAAATTGTTAACAAGTTGACAATCTGCCCAGATTCACAAAGTAGCAAAAGTAGAGCTCGATTGACTCAAGCTAGGTTGCTCCATAATTGCAAACAAAGACATGGATGGATAGAGCACTACAATATTAACAAAACATCCTTACTGATCATCCTCAAAAGAGGCACGGATCACTAGGAAACAACATGAACATATGGCATCATGAGATAAACAGCTCAAGGACTTAGTGGAATTGCTAAGTCCCTGCAAACAGAATTAGCAAGTGCACCACTTTGCAAGCTTGCACTAGTCACCACACACATCACAAAAATACATGGGTTGCACCTCTGGAAAGATGACAAAACCCTTAACAAAACATATATAGAGCATCAGGGCATATCATGCACACATTAATCATGGCAAAAATGACAAAACCTAAACAGAGTAGCAGATCTGTCAATTATCTCAAGTAGCCCTCTTCTAACAGCATTTCGGGCATCAAGATGAACTCAAATGAAAATGATGCAATGGAATGAAATGATGTACTCTCTGAGATGAACATTTTGATATGCTATATGCATGAATCGGAGCTACGCATGCCAAGTTACGGGGCTATGAACAGGAGCACTTGGATCTGCAATTTCGGGACTTAGAGAAAAAAAAGTCACCCTCCAGATCTAGGGTTTGACCCGGCGCGCGAACCGAGGCGGCGGCGCGCACTGTAGCTCCGGCGAGCTCGTTGGTGGCCGGGGACGTCGCGGGATGGCCGGATCGGGCCGGCCCCAGCCCGGATCCGGTCGGAGGGGAGGCAGGGAGGGGCGGGGAGGCGGCTCCGGCGAGGCTCCCGAGGCGGTGGCGAAGACCGATGGCGGCGGCCGGCGACGGGTGGCTGGCGGCGGCGTGTCCGGCGCCGGCAGACAATGTCCGGCGCGCGCGAGGGGTGGATCTAGGGTTTTGATGAGGGGGATCCGGATTTCGGGGAAGGGGTCTATATATAGGCATAGAGGGAGCTAGGAGAGTCCAAATGAGTTGCGGTTTTCGGCCACGCGATCGTGATCGAACGCTCTAGATGATGGAGAAGGTTTAGGTGGGTTTTGAGCCAAATTGGAGGGGTGTTGGGCTGCAACACACACGAGGCCTTTTCGGTCCCTCGGTTAACCGTTGGAGTATCAAACGAAGTCCAAATGGTATGAAACTTGACAGGCGGTCTACCGGTAGTAAACCAAGGCCGCATGGCAAGTCTCGGTCCAAACCGGAAATGTTTAGTCCCCACACACGAAAGAAAGCTAGAAATGACCACCGGAGGAGAACGAAGCGCCGGAATGCAAAACGGACAACGGGGAAAATGCTTGAATGCATGAGACGAACACGTATGCAAATGCAATGCACATGATGACATGATATGAGATGCATGACAATGACAACAACACACAGAGACAAAGACCCGAACCCGAGAAAATAAATATAACTTAACACCGGAAACGGCAAGAGTTGGAGTACAAATTGGGAAAGTTACATCCGGGGTGTTACAACACTCCACCACTACGAAAGGATCTCGTCCCGAGATCTAGGACTGAAAGAACGCCGGGTACTCAGAACGAAGGTGATCCTCGCGTTCCCAGGTAGCTTCACGGTCGGAATGGTGTGACCACTTGACTTTGAGAAATTTGATTGACTTGTTGCGAGTCTTGCATTCAGTCTCTTCAAGAATAGCAACTGGGTGCTCACGATATGAGAGATCTTCTTGGAGTCTTGAAGCACTTCCGGAGCTAAGAGACATGGAACACGTCATGAACATTTGCAAAGTTTGAAGGAAGCTCGATTTGATAGGTGAGGTCGCCTCTCTTGCTGACAATCTTGAAAGGTCCCACGTATCTGGGGGCAAGCTTCCCTTTGATACCGAAGCGACGTGTACCTTTCATAGGAGAGACGCGGAGGTAAACATGATCTCCGATCTCGAAAGCCAAATCACGGTGCTTACTATCATAGTAGCTCTTCTGGCGCGATTGGGCTGCTTTGAGGTTATCACGAATGACTTTGCACATTTCTTCTGCCTCTGTGATTAAGTCATTACCCAAAAGCTGACGTTCACCGGTTTCAGACCAGTTGAGAGGGGTACGGCACTTCCTGCCATACAGAATTTCAAATGGGGCCTTGCCCGAACTTGCTTGAAAACTGCTGTTGTAGGAGAATTCAGCATAAGGAAGACAATCCTCCCATTTCATGCCGAAGGAGATCACACAAGCCCTGAGCATATCTTCAAGAATCTGGTTGACACGCTCAACTTGACCGCTAGTTTGAGGATCGAAAGCTGTGCTGAAGCGGATGTTAGTGCCCATGGCCTTCTGAAAAGAATCCCAAAACTTCGAGGTAAAGATGCTGCCATGGTCTAAAGATATCACTTGAGGAATACCGTGCAGAGAGACAATTTGAGAGGTATAGAGTTCCGCCAATTGAGCTGCAGTGATCGACTCTTTGATAGGCAGAAAGTGAGCCACTTTGGTGAGTTTGTCGATGACAATGAATATAGCATCATTGCCACGCTTGGACTTTGGAAACCCAGTCACGAAGTCCATTTCAATGTGGTCAAACTTCCATTTTGGAATGGCAAGAGGTTGGAGGAGACCAGCTGGCCTTTGGTGTTCTGCCTTCACTCTTCTGCAGACATCACATTCATTCACGAATTGAGCGATCTCGCGCTTCATTCGAGTCCACCAATAAGCTTGCTTAAGGTCCTGATACATCTTCGTGCTCCCAGGGTGGATGGAGAGGAGAAAATTGTGAGCCTCGTTCATGATCACTTTATGGAGGTCACCTTTGGGTACCACAATACGATCCTCGAAGAAGAGAGTGTCCTTGTCATCAAGGCGGTAGCACTTGTACTTGGGTTGAATCTTGGCAATCCCAATCTTCACCTTTTTCACCATAGCATCAAGAAGCTGGGCTTGGCGAATCTGGTCTTCCAAGGTAGGAGAGACTTGAAGGTTGGCGAGGAAACCTTGAGGAACAATTTGTAGATTAAGTTTGTGGAAAGCTTCACAAAGCTCGGGTTGATAAGGCTTGAGAACCAGGCTGTTAGATTAAGCTTTTCTGCTCAATGCGTCAGCAATCACATTGGCCTTGCCTGGAGTATACTCGATACTCGGATTATACTCTTGAATCATTTCGACCCATCGAGTTTGCCTGAGGTTGAGATTAGGCTGAGTGAAGATGTACTTGAGACTCTTGTGATCAGTGAAAATGTCCACTTTTCTTCCCAATAGAAGATGTCTCCAAGTCAAAAGAGCATGCACAACTGCCGCCAACTCGAGATCATGAGTGGGGTAGTTCTTCTCATTAGGCTTCAACTGGCGAGAGGTATAAGCAACAACTTTCTTCTCTTGCATCAATACTGCGCCAAGACCTTGGAGAGAGGCATCACAAAAGACCTCGTATAGCTTGGATTCATCAGGCGGAGTCAGGACTGGAGCAGTGATCAATTTCTCTTTCAAAGTGTTGAAAGCAATGTCACACTCCGGAGACCAAACGTACTTGACGTGCTTCTGGAGAAGATTTGAGAGAGGCTTCGCGATCTTAGAAAAGTTTTCAACGAATCTTCGACAATAGCTTGCGAGACCGAGGAAGCTACGGAGTTGCTTCACGTTCTGAGGAGGTTCCCAATTAACATTTGCAGACACCTTCTCAGGATTCACGGCAATGCCCTTGGCAGAGATGATATGACCAAGATAAAGAACCTCATCGAGCCAAAATTCACACTTGGAGAACTTGGCGTAGAACTTGTGTTCCCTGAGCTTATCAAGAACGAAACGCAAGTGCTTGGCATGATCTTCCTTGTTCTTCGAGAAAACCAGAATGTCGTCGAGATAGACCAAAACGAAGTCATTGGTGTAGGCGTTGAAGATGAAATTCATCATGCGAGAGAACGTCGAAGGAGCGTTGACGAGGCCAAAAGACATGACAGTGTATTCATATGAACCAAAGCTTGTCCTGAACGCCGTCTTGGGAATATCTTGCTCACGGATTCGAATCTGATGATAACCCATACGGAGATCAAGCTTAGAGAATACTTGGGCACCTTTGAGTTGTTCGAACAGCTCATTGATGTTAGGAAGTGGGTATTTGTTCTTGATGGTCTTCTTGTTCACTGGACGGTAATCAACACAAAGTCGGTCCATTCATCCTTCTTCTTCACAAAGAGAACACCACAACCCCACGGAGAAGAACTAGGCCGGATGAGACCCATTTTCTCTTGAATATCGAGTTGCTTCTTTAGCTCCTTCAACTCTTATGGTCCGAGCTTGTAAGGACGTTTGCACACAGGTTCCGTGCCAGGCTCAAGATCAATAACGAATTCAACTGGCCGGTGCGGAGGCATGCCTGGAAGCTCTTCTGGAAAGACGTCTTGATATTCGCAAACGACTGGAATTTGCAAAATAGCATCGAGTTCACCCCTCTCATTGAGAGAAAACAGACGGATGGTATCATCACGAGCGGCAAAGACAATTACATCCTCAGACGAATGAGTCAATTGAATCTACCTGGCTGCACAATCAAGTTGCGCCTTGTGCTTAGTAAGCCAATCCATCCCGAGAATAAGATCAATATCCGAGTTACCAAGCACCATAGGAGAAGAAATAAACTTGTAGTCGCCCAACGTGATAGTAACATCCGGAGCCATCATTTTGGTGTTCATGAACAAACCCGGAGAAGAAACCGCTATCGGCTTAGGCAAATCAATAGTATGCACATCATGCATAGATGCAAAAGGCTTCGATAAAAATGATAATGATGCACCAGTGTCAAAAAGAACTCTTGCGGGAATGTCATTAACAGGAAGGTTACCCATGATCACATCTGGTGAGTCCTCTGCCTGAGCTGCATTCAGCAAGTTGACCTTGGCGGACTTGGGGTTATGCTTGACAACAACTGTACTTGCCGATCTCACAGGAGGAGGAGGAAGACGCCTCTGGTTGAAACACTTGTTGGCATAGTGACCCTTCTGTTGGCCCTTGTTGCATGTGACCTCTGAAAGCGGACGGTGATACGGAGCACTCGATCTTGGAGCTTGAGACGAAGTCTTGTTCTGAAAGCCAGGGTTGGGTGGGTGGGAAGAACCACTGTCACCTTTGCTCTTCTGCTGATACGGCTGATGGAACGGAGGAGGAGGAAGCCAATACTTCTTCTGCTTGGCCACTTGAGTAGAAGAAGAAGGAGTAACATCGCTGACTCGCTTCTTGGAAGCATCACACCTCAACTGAGCAGCCTCTTGCTTTCAGTGCCATGTTGTAGAACTCATCGTATCTCAAGGGCTCAAAGAGAACAAGAGCGAGCTGAATTTCTTCTCTGAGACCACCCCTGAACTGATATATCATACTCTTCTCATCAGGGACGTCCTGCTTGGCAAAGCGGGCGAGCTTCTGGAACAACTTGTTGTAGTCATAAACAGACAAAGAGCATTGCTTCAGGTTGCGGAATTCCTCACGCTTGCTTTCAACCACGCTCTGAGGAATATGATGAGCTCGGAAATCTCGACGGAAATCATCCCAAGTGATAACACGTCCACCTCTGGAGTCCTTGTACTGCTGGAACTATTCTGCAGCTTGATCTTTGAGTTGGAAGGAAGCGAACTTAACAAAGTCCTCAGGCCTGACGTTACTGCACTCGAAATGCTTGCACAGATCCATAAGCCAATCATCAGCATCGGTTGCCTCAACACAATTGCTGAAAGTCTTTGGCCCGTTAGCAAGGAACTGGTTGAGTGTAGCAAAGGGATTCTGATTGCTGCCTTGGTTCCCTTGGTTGCCTTGATTGCGTTCTTGAAGAATTTGCATGATCAACTGTGTGTTTGCATTGGTTGCGGCCATCACAGCTTGCCATGCCTCCGGAGGAGGGGGAGGTGGTGGCGGATTAGGATTCGGAGTTGTGCGTGTTGGAGGAGCCATCCTGAAGAGGTTGACCACCATTAGCACATAGATAGACAAATATTGAAGCTGAATCCAACGGAATGAAAATTGCAACATATAGTCTTCACATCCGAACAAAATGAACGAATGCATTTCTCTTGAAATGGTCACATATCCATAATTGAGAAGCCACGTAGAATTAAGATAGAGAAGTAAATCAACAAGGTACGGATCAAGAACGAATAATCGGTAAGAAATCCCAATCTCAAACCAATATCCGTGGAAGAAGAACTAGAGCTACAAGAATTCCCACCTATGCAACTCCCGAACCTTTCCAGTTATGCAATCAGGTGTTGGGGATACAGGGGAAGCATAGTATCTCACCCAAACTAGCAAATCCTACATCCAGCCGTATCCATCCTTCAACACATAACCAAGAAACCTTCGAAAACCATCTACCCCAACCTTCGAAAAGCATCCGTTATACAAGTTATGGCGATACTCCCGAACTCCCGCCCCAGTACTGGATGGCGTCGAGGTTGTCTCACCAACGAACTGCATAAAAGAGATTTTCGATGTCGGCGTACTAAACTCAGGTATTCTAGAATTGCAACGATAAAATTATGATGACAACACCTCAGAGCTCAACTCCCCGGGACACTTCCAGTAAACCCCTGACAGGAGGCACTAAGACAATGTTCTCATCATAAAACCATCGGAACGATTCCAAGATACCCGCGTGATCCTAAAATTTTTTTTAGTGAAATTTGAGAAGAGAAGAGTCAAAACTCTACGTCAGGATGCCTTACCAGAGCGATGAGGAGACTGGGAAGTAAAAAGAATTCCTAAACTCTCCGATATATAATTCCTAAATGACTCAAAACATTTTTCTAGACACAACTCGGCCGGTAAAAACGATCAAGCAATGGGGCTCCTATGGTCGGGGAAGGCTCTGATTACCAACTTGTAACACCCTCGATGCGACTATATCTCCAACGTGTCGAGGCACGACTTAGAGGCATAATCGCATTGAAGGCATATGTCGCAAGTTAGGCAATCTTCACAACATCCCATGTAATATAAATCATAAAGGGGAGGTAACATAGTTGGCTTACACTCGCCACATCAATCAAGTGCATAAATAACATTACATCATCCAAACACTCATGGCCCGACTATGGTGCCAAAATAAAAGAGAACCCAACATGCGACACGGTCCCAATCACCCCCAACTGGGCACCACTACTGATCATCGGGAAAGGAAACATAGTAACGTTGAGAGTCTTCGTCGAACTCCCACTTGAGATCAAGTGCGTCTCCTGGGGCGGAATCATCAGGCCCTGCATCTGGTGTAATAGTAATCTGTGAGCCACAGGGACTCAGCAATCTCGCACCCTCGCGATCAAGACTATTTAAGCTTATAGGTAAGGCAGGGTAAATATGAGTGGAGCTGCAGCAAGCGACTAGCAAATATGGTGGCTAACTTATTCGCAAAAGAGAGCGAGAAGAGGAGGCAAAGCGCGAGCGAGAAACTAGAGAGCAACCTATGCAAACATTACTCCAACACCGTGTCCACTTCCCGGACTCCGCCGAGAAGAGGCCATCACGGTAACACACTCAGTTGATTCATTTTAATTAAGTTAAGGTTCAAGTTATCTACAACCGGACATTAACAAATTCCCATCTGCCCATAACCGCGGACACGGCTTTTGAAAGTTCAATCCCTGCAGGGGAGTCCCAACTTATCCCATGACAAGCTCTCACGGTCAACGAAGGAATAGACCTCCTCCCAAGACGTACCGATCAGACTCGGTATCTCGGTAATTCAAGACACTTCGACAGGTTAAAACAGATCAGCCACACCGCCCGAATGTGCCGACAAATCCCGATAGGAGCTGCACATATATCGTTCTTAGGGCACACTCAGATGAGCAATATGTCGGGTAGGCCAGCCCAGAGTTGCCCCTGGTAGCCCCGGACATCGCTCGGTTGGACCAACACTCAGAGGAGCACTGGCCCGGGGGGGTTAAAATAAAGATGACCCTTGAGTCTGCAGAACCCAAGGGAAAGAAAAGGCTAGGTGGCAAATGGTAAAACCAAGGTTGGGCATTGCTGGAAAAGCTTTAATCAAGGCGAACTATCAAGGGGTTCCCATTATAACCCAACCGCGTAAGGAACGCAAAATCCGGGAACATAACACCGATATGATGGAAACTAGGGCGGCAAGAGTGGAACAAAACACTAGGCGAGAGGCCGAGCCTTCCACCCTTTACCAAGTATATAGATGCATTAAGATAACAAGATAATATAATGATATCCCAACAAGTAAATAAATGTTCCAACAAGGAACGGCCTCCAATCTTCACCTGCAACTAGCAACGCTATAAGAGGGGCTGAGCAAAGCGGTAACATAGTCAATCAACGGTTTGCTAGGACATCGTGGGTTAGAGGTTTAACATGGCAATTTGGGAGGCTTGAAAGCAAGTGGTAGGCATCGTAGCATTGGCATAGCAAAAGAGCAAGCAAACTAGCATAGCAAAGATAGTAGTGATTTCGAGGGTATGATCTTCTTGCCTGCACAGTTGTCAGAGTTGACTGGATCCTCGAAAGCAAACTCAACGGGCTCCTCGTTAGCGAACTCAACTCCCGGCTCTACCCAAACAAGACAAACAAGAAACAAGGATACAATCAACCACGTGCAAGGATCAAACAAGATGATGCTAAGATGACATGCTATGCGGGATGCGATGCGGGATGCATATGCAAGATATGACAGGAAATGCAAGAACCTGGCCTCAACATGGAAATCCAAGTGTGCCACTGGAAACATGAGATGAAATCGCTTGAAAACGATATAAAGAACGCCGGAATCGGAGTTACGGTTTGGAAATGACAAGCGATTCAAAAATGACACCGGTCTGCGATTTACAACAAGTAGGCAACTAAATGCAATGAGATGAACATGCTACAGCACCCAAACATGACAAAAAAAATACATGGCAGGGATTCATACAAGATTCTTAACAAAAGTCTAGCACTGAGCTACGGCCAATTCATCCATTAACAAGTTCAAACAAGCATGGCAAAAATGCATATGACAAACAAATCTCAGACTTAGTGAAATTAACACTTGTCTGGAATTTCATATCAGGTAGCACTCTTCGGAGCAACAAAACTACATGCTACAGGACCTGAACATGGCAAAGTAAAGCATGGCATGGAGCTACTCAAAGAGCTTAACAAAAGTCCCTTAGTGACCTTGAGCCAAAAGGGATCAGAAAATACAATTGCAAGCATGTGAACATAGCAAAAACACAATCAGTTTTCATACTTAGTGAAAACTGGCACATGCTGAAACATAACTCAAGTAGGCATGTTTACGAGCTCAATGCACTCACTACGGTGCAAGTAATGGCAGGACAAGCATACATCCATCAAGAAGGCACAAAATGCAAGCTAGACATGGCAAGAAAAATAACACAGCATGCACGGGTCAACTACAACATCACCGGCAAAATTGTTAACAAGTTGACAATCTGCCCAGATTCACAAAGTAGCAAAAGTAGAGCTCGATTGACTCAAGCTAGGTTGCTCCATAATTGCAAACAAAGACATGGATGGATAGAGCACTACAGTATTAACAAAACATCCTTACTGATCATCCTCGAAAGTGGAACGGATCACTAGGAAACAACATGAACATATGGCATCATGAGATAAACAGCTCAAGGACTTAGTGGAATTTCTAAGTCCCTGCAAACAGAATTAGCAAGTGCACCACTTTGCAAGCTTGCACTATTCACCACACACATCACAAAAATACATGGGTTGTACCTCCGGAAAGATGACAAAACCCTTAACAAAACATATGTAGAGCATCAGGGCATATCATGCACACATTAATCATGGCAAAATTGACAAAACCTAAACGGAGTAGCAGATCTGTCAATTATCTCAAGTAGCTCTCTTCTAATAGCATTTCGGGCAACAAGATGAACTCAAATGAAAATGATGTAATGGAATGAAATGATGTACTCTCTGAGATGAACATTTTGATATGCTATATGCGTGAATCGGAGCTACGGATGCGAAGTTACAGGGCTATGAACAGGAGCACTTGGATCTGCAATTTCGGGGCTTAGAGAAAAAAATCACCCTCCGGATCTAGGGTTTGACCCGGCGCGCGAACCGAGGCGGCGGCGCGCACTGTAGCTCCGGCGAGCTTGTTGGTGGCCGGGGACGTCGCGGGATGGCCGGATCGGGCCGGCCCCAGCCCGGATCAGGTCAGAGGGGAGGCAGGGAGGCGCGGGGAGGCAGCTCCGGCGAGGCTCCCGAGGCGGCGGCGAAGACCGGTGGCGGCGGCCGGCGATGGGTGACTGGCGGCGGCGTGTCCGGCGCCGGCGGACAATGTCCGGCGCGCGCGAGGGGTGGATCTAGGGTTTTGACGAGGGGGATCCGGATTTCGGGGAAGGGGTCTATATATAGGCATAGAGGGAGCTAGGAGAGTCCAAATGAGGTGCGGTTTTCGGCCACGCGATCGTGATCGAACGCTCTAGATGATGGAGAAGGTTTAGGTGGGTTTTGGGCCAAATTGCAGGGGTGTTGGGCTGCAACACACACGAGGCCTTTTCGGTCCCTCGGTTAACCGTTGGAGTATCAAACGAAGTCCAAATGGTACGAAACTTGACAGGCGGTCTACCGGTAGTAAACCAAGGCCGCATGGAAAGTCTCGGTCCAAACCGGAAATGTTTAATCCCCACACACGAAAGAAAGCTAGAAATGACCACCCGAGGACAACGAAGCGCCGGAATGCAAAACGGACAACGGGGAAAATGCTCGAATGCCTGAGACGAACACGTATGCAAATGCAATGCACATGATGACATGATATGAGATGCATGACAACGACAACAACACACGGAGACAAAGACCCGAACCCGAGAAAATAAATATAACTTAACGCCGGAAACGGCAAGAGTTGGAGTACAAATTGGGAAAGTTACATCCGGGGTGTTACAGGCACCTGGGTGGGCACAACCCAGCAGGGGACGCCCCCCTCTCCTGGCACGCCCAGGTGGGGTCCCCACCTACTGGCCCCACAAACCCTAAAAATGATGCTATAAAATCCTATTTTTATTGAAAAAATTAGGGAGAAAGAATTATCGCGATCCATGAGACGGAGCCTCCCTCCTGTTCTTCATTGAGAGGCTAGATCTGGAGTCCGTTTGGGGCTCCGGAGAGGGGGATCTTCGTTCTTCGTCATCACCAACCCTTCTCCATCACCAATTCCATGATGCTCCCTACCAGGAGTGAGTAATTCCTTCGTAGGCTCGCTGGTCGGTGAGGAGTTGGATGAGAGTCATCATGTAATCGCGTTAGTTTTGTTAGGGCTTGATCCCTAGTATCCACTATGTTCTTAGATTGATGTTGCTATGACTTTGCCATGCTTAATGCTTGTTACTTTAGGCCCGGGTGCCATGATTTCAGATTTGAACCGTTTATGTTATCACCATTATATCCATGTTCTAGATCTGATCTTGCAAGTTATAGTCACCTACTACGTGTTATGATCCGGCAACCCTGGAGTGACAATAGTCAGGACCACTCCCGGTGATGACCGTTGTTTGAGGAGTTCATGTATTCACTATGTGTTAATGCTTTGTTCTGGTTCTCTATTAAAAGGAGGCCTTAATACCCCTTAGTTTCCAATAGGACCCCGCTGCCACGGGAGGGTAGGACAAAAGATGTCATGCAAATTCTTTCCATAAGCACGTATGACTATTTACGGAATACATGCCTACATTATATTGACGAACTGGAGCTAGTGCCGTATCGGCCTAGGTTATAACTATCTCATGGTGAATATCATCCAACAAGTCACTGATCCAATACCTACGTATTTATCTTATATTGTTCTTACTAAGTTACTACTGCTATCATCACTGTTACACTTGCTACAAAATTACTGCTATCACTGTTACCATTACCATTGCTCCTGCTACTATTATCAAAACTATCATATTACTTTGCTACTGATCACTTTGCTGTAGATAATTAATCTCCAGGTGTGGTTGAATTGACAACTCAGCTGTTAATACCTTCAAATATTCTTTGGATCCCCTTGTGTCGAATCTATAAATTTGGGTTGAATACTCTACCCTCGAAAATTGTTGCGAACACCTATACTTGTGGGTTATCAGAGGCCATCGATGGGGGCGTCGGTGGGGCGGCTCCAGGGGGTGTGTGTCGGATTCAGGGCTCTGCAGAACTCTGGGGTGCGCACGAAGAACACTCTCTCCCCAGCGCGCTCGCTAAACGATCCCATGGCCTAGCTCGACGAACCCAATGGACAAGGGACACACAGAATTATCCTGGTTCGGGCCACCTTGCGGTCTAATACCCTACTCCAGCTTTGTGGTGGATTGCCTCGAGGGGCTAAGGATGAACTAGTACAGAGGATGAACAGCCTCAGGAGGTGAGGTGTTCTTGAGCTCAATGAGCTGGTGGGTGAGAAGATGGTCTGAATCATGCCCCCCTGCTATGTGGTGGCTAAGTCCTATTTATAGTGGCCTTGGTCCTCTTCCCAAATGTTGGCGGGAAGGGATCCCACAACGGCCAAATTTGAAGGGAGACAACTAGTACAAGTTATCCTGACAAAAATAGTCTTCGCCTGCAAAGGCTCTCATGGTGACGCTGTAGTGGGCTCCGCGATGACCTCCGTCCCGCCGTCCTAGCGGTCTTGGTCTTGTTGCACCGATATGGAAACCTTTGCCTGATGCCTCAGGACCCCGTGCCTGTGCTTGCCTCCTTCGCACCAAAGAGGAAACTGGTACACTGTACCCGCTGGCGCCCCCCTGGGCTTGGTCGTAATGGCTCACATCATGGGAACCTCGCGAGGTGCAGCCTGCATAGATATCTTCGCTCCTTGGGAGCCAGCCTAGCGAGGCTGCCCCCATGGAGGTCTTGGTGTCATCCGCCTCGCGAGGCTTGGCCCCTCGCGACGGTCTTGAGTTGTTTCTGCTGAAGCTGGGTCGTACCAGACCGTTGATGGAGCCACGCCACAGGCCGCATGCAGGCAAGTCTGGGCACCCCTCGTCCCAGAACACCGATAGTAGCCCCCGGGCCCATGGCACGGTCAAACTTGGCTTCAAGGCTAAGTCAAAGGGGGAGTGCGGAGCGCCGCGGGCCCCAACCGCCCGCGGCCTCGGTTGATGTGTGGCGATTGATGGGACGTGGGCGCCCCCACTTCCCCACGCAACCTTGATATTCGCCGACCTGGCGGTCGCCGTTGCCAACACATCCCCGCTCTCATCGCCTTGTTGTGTGTTCCCCTGGCTTCTTCGCCTTTCAGAGAGATAGAGGCTTCCTTCCCTGGTCTGACCTCGGCATCGGTCCTCCTTGTCGCTATGGCGCCGCGCCCGAAGAAGAAGGGAAAGGGGAAAACCTGTGCTCCGGCAGAATCGCCGCCGGCCTTCGAGCCCGCCATTGAGCGGTCGGTGGTGGTTAATCAGGAAGGGTTGGACATGGTTCGACCAGCGCTCGCCTATGATTCCAATGAATGGGGGCCGACGCTGGCCCAGCCTGCTTCTCGCCCCATGGTTGGTATGACAGCCACTGAGATCCCCATCCATGTCCATGCCCTCTGTGCCGGCCTGATTACCCCTTTCTCTGATTTCTTCAATGCTGCTCTCTCGCATTACCAAATCCATGCACTGCATCTGGATCCCCAATCCATCATTCTCCTCTCCATCTTCGCCTTTGTCTGCGAGGCCATGGTGGGCATTGTCCCTTCGTGGCCTTGTTTCACCATTTCTTCTCTCTTCACCTGACCGATGGCCGCCGGTGGTCAAGGTGCGTGACTTTCCATGCTGTAGCGGCAATGGCCGACTCGGGGATCGACTTTGAGCTCTCACCAGTCGTAGGCGGGTTTTGGAAGTGGTGGGTGTTCATGGATGTTGGCGTGCTCTGCCCCTTGCTCTTGCTCCCATGGGCACCGGCCACTCCTAGCTCTGGCTGGGGCATGCGAGGCTTGTCGACCAGCGGCTCGCCCATGTGTGGCGCCAGCTGGCCAGGCTGAAGAATCTCGGGGTGATAGCATCCATCGTGGTGAAGGAGTTCGTCCGGTGCCGCATTGCTCCGCTCCGGCGTCACTCTTAGTCGATATGGACCTTCTCCGGCTGCAGGGACCCCATGAGGCTTCATGTTCCAGCACTTCCCTCCAAAGCGCCGCGGACAGTATACGAGCTCCGGACGGGCGACCCGGCGCCTGCCAATTTGTTGAAGGAGGGTTGCCTCTTGTACTGCTGCTCAAACAAGGTGGAGCTCGTGAGGCAGATGCTCCTTTTCGATGAATGGGGGCTGCGCCCGGCCGGCCTTGAAGGGTCACGCGAGAACCCCGTCCTTCTAGTTCCTCTGCCTGCCGCCACCGCGGCATGCACCCCGGAGGTGGATGCATGGGGGCGGATGCCGCTGGATGCCAACGAGGTGGTTGCTGAAGGAGCAACGTTGGACAAGGCTCTCGAGGTGGCCGCTCCTGAGGCTCGGGTGAGCCGCCCTGGCGGGACAGTCGGGAGGCTGGTGCGGTCCGAGGCTCCTGAGGTGGAAGCCTTCGAGGCTCTGGCTGACAGTCTTGAGGCAGGGGCTGAGGAACCACCGCGGCCTGATGCACCCGAGGTCACCACCCCCGAGGCCCCAACAAATGCCTCAGGTGCAAACGGCCGCGCTCTGGGCTTTGGTCAGCTCCGCCTGAACTTCGAAGCACTCCGCAAGAGGAAGGGATCTCCAAGCTGCAGTGGTAAGGCCTATAGACCGTTGAAGCAAAGGAAGTACATTGCCATAGACGAGTAAGTACCTCCTCTTTGTGATTCCCTGAGTGATGTATCATTTTCTAACCATGGGCCCTCAGGATCCCTTCGGTTGGAGCGGTGATATCTCCTGAGGAGCGGCCTCCGCCAGTCATTGGCTCGCCATTGATCCTAAGCTCTCCTCGCTGGACCGCTGCACGCGGCTCGGGGCCCGTTCCTGAGGAGGATGCGCCGACTGGGGGTCTTGATCCTGCATTCTTGCCGTCCCTCCTTCATGGTCCTATCTAGGGTCCTGAAGGCGTGCCGAGGGCTCTTCCATTGGTCATCGCCCGCAGCTGGGCGACCTCAGCCCTGGCTTCATCTTCAAGCTGTGAGGCCTTGCACTGCAGCGCCTCTGCCGAGGCCCAAAAGGTGGCGGGGAAGGCGCCGGCCTCCACCCCCCTGCCAGGAGCAAGCAAGCCACCTCAAGCTTCCCCGACGATTCCTGGCGCATAGGATGGACCCGGCCGCGCGTTTGAGCTTGAGCGTAGGCGCTACGCTGTCCGCCACGAGCTCTTCCGGGAGGCGATGGGTGCGCTAAGCTGCTTGGGGAAGAGCTTGTCGATGTTGATGCCCGCCTTGAGACAGAGGGCCTTCGGCTGGCGGACGAGTGGCATCGGTTGAAGGTGGCCATCAACCTTGGGCATCTTCAGCATGAGCGCGCCAGTGCGAAGGCCGAGGTGTCCCTTGCAACCTCACGCGAGGGTAGCGCCTGGGCCTTGGACGAGAACAGGGAGGCTAATCACCGCCGCGAGGTCGCCGCGGAGCACAAACGGGAGCTCCAGGCCTTGAATGCTACCCTCGAGCAATAGGTCGAGGCACGCAGGGCCGTCTTGGCATCAATGAGGGGGAAGCGTTCCAAAGAGAAGGATATCCAGAGGCGTGAGGAGGCGCTAATGTTGGAGGCCTCGGAGCGCAGCCTCGAGCTTGAGTGGCCGGAGACGAGGGAGCGCCACGTGGCCATGGCTGTGGATGTCGTCACTGCATGTGAAGCCAAGGTCCAGGAGGAGGTTGACCGAAGGGCGACGAAGGCTCATGCAGAACTTGCCAATGAGTACGACCTAAAGTTGAAGTTCCTGGAGGCCGAAGCTGACGGCAGGACCATCGTCCTCAAGACAAGGCTGAACAAGGCGGAGAAGTGCAAGAGGGCTGCTACGGCTGCCCAAACCTCTGCCCAAGCTGACCTGACCTCCACGCGAGCTGACTTGCTCTTGCTCCAACAGCAGATTGATAACGCCGCGTCCCTCGCGAAGCCGAACAGGGAGGAGGCGTGCTGTCGGCAGACGCTGCAGCAAGAGCACGCCCCCATGATCCAGGCCCTCAGGGTGAGGGCCAACCGAGCACTGGGCGTCATCTGCGAGGAGAGCATCCCTCATTCCCATGTGGAAGATTATGCCAGCCACCTCCGCTTCTTTATCGAAGTCATGATGCGCCTAGAGGACTAGGCCGTGAGGGCCCACGAGCTTGTCGGGGAGAGGAGTCGGGGCCTCCTTGGGCGCGTGTTCTCACGCGTCTTCAGTCATCTTGAGAACCTCGACCCCACATCGACATTGACGCCGCCATAGCCCCAGCGCCCGGGGATATCCGGGACAACCCGTTGCATTGGGTGGACAATCACGTGGACGCTTTGGTCAGGGCGTTCGCCACCGAGGACAACGCGGTGGTGGTCGCAGCGGACAAAGATGGCGCGGTCGACGACCGCGAAGATGGCGCTAGCGACAGCACTAGCAGTGCGTACGAGAGCGACCAGGGCGACGTTGTGAGCAACACGTCCAGTTAGGCCCGCATTCCTTCGCTGGAACCTGCACGCAAAGACTTGGACACGGCCCCGCAGGGCGTGAGAGCATTTGGTAGGGGGAGCCCCTTGTGTATGTAAATTAATGTTTTGTTTTCCTTCTAAGCCAGACCTGAAACGTGCTTTTGCAAGCTTGTGAGCCCTTGAGCAGGGTTGTCGCTGTGACTTATCTCGATGCTAGCAGGCCTTGAATGGGTTCTGAGGTTGTTGGCGTGCCTTTCTCCTGAGGCTAGCCCTCAGGAGCTCGCGGGCTCTGGGCCTCCTGAGGAGCCTGTGGATCCGTCCGAGAATGTCGCTCTAGGAGCGTCCTGTAGACCATGGCAGGATGTGTACGCAGCAATCTTGCGGCGCGTAGACTTTTGCCCCGAGGGGGTCCTGCCCTGGTTGTCCAGACACGCCTGGCGCGGTCTGCCAACCAGCCCCCGAGCCGGAGGGTCGGGGTGCGAGCCTTAATAACAGGGCACACAACCAAAATGCAATAAAACCAACAGAAACCAGAGAAACACTCCCCCGACTTTAGATGACAAAAAGAACTTCAAGTCTTAGTCGAAAAGGCGGCGAATCGAGTTACAGAAAAGGGGACAAAAGCAATCGGCCGCGTCCGGCACCTAGCAAGTCTTGAAGTCTTCCCACCAGCGCGGAGCTAAGTGCTTTCACTAGATGTGAGCATAGTCATTGGTGGACAGTGTCGACAGCCAGCGCGGAGCATGGTGCTTCCACTTGGACGTGGGCGGGAGCCCCCAAGGCTGAGGTGCGGCGCTCTAGGGACTCCGGGGCGTGTACAGCCCCACTCATTATTACGTGAGAGTGTCACGAGCGGAAACCTTCACAGGCGAGGGCCCCGCCCTGTGCCACCCCCGACCACCATTGGGGCATCCGGAAACCAGGACGAGACCAAGGGGCAAGAGGGACACTAGCGGCGCCCTCGGTGACCTCGGGCCCTCTGCCAGGGGGAAAGGGCTCGCCGGCACCTCCTCTAGCAGAGGACCTACCTCCGTGCAGCGCCTCGCTCCACGCGGCGTGAGGGAGGCCCTTTCTCCTGGCCCCTCCCACGCAGCCCCTAGTGCGCCACTCCTGCTGGGAGGGGGCCACCGACTCGGGGCCCCCGGCCGCTGCTGCGACCTGGTTCACCTGTAGCCCAAGGTTAGCGTAAGCATGCTCCCGAGTCAACGGTTGTACCCTGCTGTCGTCGTCGTTGAGGGGGTCATTGAAGCCTCAGGGCAGCTCGTGCAAGACCCCAGTCTCGGGCGTACCACCTTCCCATCCTGGCTCGGGGAACGAAATGGGGCCTTCTCCTAGTGTGCACTCCAGATCTATCATGCGGGGCACGTAGGCGTCCATGGCCGCCGTGCCGGAGCCGTTGCTTGGGTGTCCCATGCCTTGGGCCGCCGGCCGTGGCGCGTGGCCTTGGTGGGCGCTGAGCATCCCGGCATGGCCTCACAGGGGACCGACAGCACTTGTTATTCCTTGAGGTGGCGCCGTCATGGCAGGACGTGCTGCGCCGAGGACCATGCTGATGTCGTCGGGTCCCCCCAACGCTCCGGGAGGCGCGCGAGCCCGTCTGGGCCTCACGTGCGCCTCTACCATGACCTGAGGCGTGGGTAAGTAGAAGAAGGGCGTCGTACCCCTGCAAGCAATGTCGAGCAGTTCGGCGATGTGCTCCAGCAGCCCGTCGCGGCCGCTATACGCCAACCTGCCCCGTAGCAGCTCCCATGCCACGATGAATGTGGCTCGCATGCTCGCATGCTCCTGCCAGGTGTGCGGTGCCGTCGACGCAGCATAGCCCAAAGATCGCATGGTGGCGTGCGTGCGCCACGGTTCGAGGGCAGACGGCACCGACCCGCGCAACCCGCGTCCGGCGGTGTTGGGAGGTGTACGTGTCGCCTGGAGCATGGAGTTGAGGTCTTCTTGAGCGGACGGCGCCGCCCGGGTGGGCCAGGCAGCCCAATGCTCGGCCTGAACCCTCGAACTGACAGCCATCAGAGCCGCAGGGATGGCGAACTAATAACGGAAGAGAGGCTTCGGCGCACCCCTACCTGGCACGCCAAATGTCGGATTCAGGGCTCCGCAGACCCTTGAGAGGTTCGAACTCTGGGGTGCGCATGAAGAACACTCTCTCCCCAACGCGCTCGCTAAATGATCCCACGGCCTAGATCAACGAACCCAAGGGACAAGAGACACAGAGATTTATCCTGGTTCGGGCAACCTTGCGGTGTAAAACCCTACTCCTGCTTTGTGGTGGATTACCTCGAGGGAGGATGAACCAGTACAGAGGACGAACAGCCTCAGGAGGTGGGGTGTTCTTGAGCTTAATGAGATGGTGGGTGAGAAGATGGTCTGAATCATCCCCCCCCCCCCCCGCTATGTGGTGGCTAAGTCGTATTTATAGTGGCCTTGGTCCTCTTCCCAAATGTTGGCGGGAAGGGATCCCTGTCGGTGTCAAATACGAAGATCTGTCCGGGGAAGGCAAGCACAGTGGAACATCGTGTCGGTGTCAAACATCATGTGCCGAATACGAAGATCTGTCCGGGGAGGAAGGTTCCTCTTTGGACAGCGTCATTATTGACGATTGAAGGGGCCATCGAGCCTCTTGTCGACGGCACAGTGGAACTCTCAATGAAAGCACCAATGTCGGTGTCAAAACCGGCGGATCTCGGGTAGGGGGTCCCGAACTATGCGTCTAGGATCGATGGTAACAGGAGACAGGGGACACGATGTTTACCCAGGTTCGAGCCCTCTCTATGGAGGTAATACCCTACTTCCTGCTTGATTGATCTTGATGGATATGAGTATTACAAGAGTTGATCTACCATGAGATCGTAATGGCTAAACCCTAGACGTCTAGCCTATGAATATGGGTATGGTAATGAGTATATGCGTTGTCCTTTCCGGACTATCCCCTCCGGTTTATATAGACACCGAGGGTATCTAGGGTTTACATGGATTCGGTTACAAAAGAAGGAATCTTTGGTGCCAAGCTTGCCTTCCATGCCAAGTAGAGTCCAATCCGCACACGATGCAGTCTTCGGTCTTCATGTCTTCACAGCCCATCAGTCCGGCCCATGGATAACAGGCCGGACGTCCGAGGACCCCTTAGTCCAAGACTCCCTCAATCCCACAACGGCCAAATTTGAAGGGAGACAACTAGTACAAGTTATCCTGACAAACGTAGTCTTCGCCTGCAAAGGCTCTGGTGGTGACACTGTAGTGGGCTCCGCGATGACCTCCGTCCTGCCATCCTGGCGGGCTTGGTCTTGTTGCACCGATATGGAAACCTTTGCCTGATGCCTCGGGACCCCGTGCCTGCGCTTGCCTCCTTCGTACCAAAGAGGAAACTGGTACACTGTGCCTGCTGGCGCCCGCCTGGCCTTGGTCGTCATGGATCACGTCATGTGAACCTCGCGAGGTGCACCCCGCATAGACATCTCTGCTCCTCGGGAGCCAGCCTAGCGAGGCTGCCCCCAGGGAGGTCCTGGTGTCGTCCGCCTTGCAAGGCTTGCCCCTCGCGAGGGTCTTGAGTTGTTGCTGCTGAAGCTGGGCCATACCAGGCCGTTGATGGAGCCACGCCATGGGCCGCAGGTAGGCAAGTCTGGGCACCCTCGGTCCCAGAACGCCGACAGTGTGGACGAAGCATCTCCGGTGGGGAGTATGAAGGAGCCGCTGTAGATGCGCTGCGGTTGACGACAGTACTGGCGAAATAGATCTGGTGTCATGGACAAGGCCGACACTGAATGGACTGTGGTACAGTGATAGATGAGTGGTCTACTTGTTTCCAGGGGAGGTGGGAGGGATAGATGCGGCCATAGAAGCAGATCCAGTGAGCTGGACGCCGCTGGCAGTGAATGGGCTCTGGTACGCCGGTGGATGAGCAGTCTAGGGTTTCGAGAGGGGAGGGGTAGATAGGCCGATGAAATACTGACGACATGATGTAAGATGCTCTGGTGTTGTGGAGTTAGTCATTGTTGCAGGAGGGTGAGAGGAAATGGGGGTGTCGTGTGGTGGGGGGAACCGGAAGTTACCAAAGTAGCCCCGACCAATTATGTAGATCAGGGTGGTATTGTAACTGTTGTTTTCCGTGCACCAAGGATAAAGGGGTAATTTCACATGCTAAAGACCAGGTGGCGGAAATTTTAGAAGCAGGTGGGAGATTTTGCCACCCCCGGGATCATTCGTATCTAGTTTCAACTAATTTTGGACAGTGCTAGCCGGAAGGTCATGCGAGAATGTGTACAGGGGGCACACGTCAGTATTTAATAACTGGTGTGACGTCCACCCAAAAAAAAGACACTAACTCGGGATCATGCACCGATAACTTGGACGTTCACACGGGCGCGACCAATCGTACGGGTGTAGAGGCACGTTCACAAAAAAAGGGATCAAAAGCCCAGCCTCTGTATTTCTCGTGTAAATAGATAATTTAGTGCGATTGGTTATTTACTTTGAACATAATGCATTGACATGTTTATTGTAGTCCCACAAAAGAAATGGATATTGTAGTCCGCTACTTAAAAGTGTTACCTCATATTATTACATAGCCTCCATTTCATAAATTGTGTACCCGTTGAATTCATATATGAATATTACATATATTACTTCATAATAGAACCTTAAATCATCCAAGACAAATGAATTTGAATGCAAGACTAACAATGGTGCATGTACATGATAGCTACATTGGTTGTTTGAAGAAACATCACTATAACTTTGGTATGCACAATTGAAAAGGATTATTTAGAAAGAGAAAAATGTGATATGTGAGTGTCCAATCTTATAGCGTTGAATCGATATTATATCTTTGGCCATGATACACAGTAGATATTGATTTATGTTCAAGCGATGCACGTCCACGATCACTAGATAGTGATACGTGAATGAATTGTGCAATCTCTCTCACACGCATACATATCTCATTTCTCCGTGGGCATCGAAATCACACGCGCGCACTTTGTGTATTTCTCTCCCTCCGTCAAGGTTAGAATTCGTATTTCTACCCCGTCCTACAAGAAACACACACACTCTCTCTGTCGAACACGCCCACCCCTTCAATTCCGCCCACCCACCACCGCCACTAATGTCTCAAAGTATAATTATGTCTCTCACACATATGCCTAAGGTTAACTCAAGTTCCAGAACCATATGAATACATATAATGGGATTCCAGTAGAGCACCTTTTGTTTTGAGATTTCGCTCTCTCTCACACACACACACGCGCGTAGACATTGTTTCTCGCTTCATTTTTCTGGCACTTGCATGCATACCGTTTGTTTATCTCCATTATGCTTTAAGTATGCCTCGCACACATGGTATCTACCTATCCCTTAATATAGATATGTGTCACACAAACTCCTTCTCCCTATATCTAAGTGTCATTGCCCCCCCACACCCACACACACACTTCCCGACACTGAAGGAGTAGGGTGACACCTCGATCTTGATACTAATCTATCTACTGGCTTCTCTCTCAAACACACAAACACACACACACACACTCACACTACCCGACACCGAAGGAGTAGTGTGGCACCTCAATCTTGATAGTAATCTATCTATTGCTTCTCTCTCAAACACACACACATACACACACACTCGCTAGTTGTGCCTCTGTGCCTACCGCGCACACTCTCGATACGTCTTTCTCTCCCTCCCCCTCCCCACCTCCCCAACAATGACAGCAGAAGGGTGACAACTCGATCTGATCTTACTCTATCAATTGGTTTCTCTCTCAAATGTTGTGTCTCTGTGCCTCGCTCAGACACACTCGATGTCTTTCTCTCCGTACCCTCTGAGGGAGTCCTGGACTAAGGGGTCCTCGAGTGTCCAATATATTGGATATGGGCCGGACTGATGGGCCGTATAGATACATAGACCGAAGACTCTACCCGTGTCCGGATAGGACTCTCCTTGGCGTGGAAGGCAAGCTTGGCGACCAACTATGAAGATTCCTTTCTCTGTAACCGACCTTGTGTAACCCTAGATCCCTCATGTGTCTATATAAACCGGAGGGCTAGGTCCATAGATAGATCCTCATAATCATAGTCAGGTTAGACTTTTAGGGTTTAGCCATTATGATCTCGTGGTAGATCAACTCTTGTAATACTCATATTCATCAAGATCAATCAAGCAGGAAGTAGGGTATTACCTCCATAGAGAGGGCCCGAACCTGGGTAGACATTGTGTCCCCCGTCTCCTGTTACCATCGATCCTAGACGCACAGTTCGGGACCCCCTACCCGAGATCCACCGGTTTTGACAACGACATTGGTGCTTTCATTAAGAGTTCCACTATGACGTCCCCAAAAGGTTTGATGGCTCCTTCAATCATCTACGACAATGCTGTCCAAGGGGAAGTCTTCCTCCCCGGACAGATCTTCGTGTTCGGCGGCTTCGCACTACGGGCCAACTCGCTTGGCCATCTGGAGCAGATTGAAAGCTACGCCCCTGGCCACCAGATCAGATGTGGAAGCTTGAACTACGTCGCAGATATCCGTGGAGACTTGATCTTCGACGGATTCGAGACCACGGCAGCCGCTCCCTGCCATCGCGATGAACATGACTTAAATCTGTCATCGGTCCATACGCAGGAGATAGTACCTGTAGCTGCTTCAACCATAGATCCGGAGCAGATCGCGCCATCTGAAGACGGGAAGCTCAACCCCACCGCGAAAGCCACGGACTCAGCGGCGTTGGAGCCGCACACAGACTTAACTTCAAATGACATCTATGTTACCAGAACTATGGACCTGTCTCAGGCTACAGGTTCTGAACTATGCGCGTCCGCGCATATCGAGCATGATCGGTCATCGATCGCTTAATTCAGCGCCGCATACATCTTCCGGCATTCGCCCCTAGGCGACGTGCTAAACTCGTTAAGAGCACTATCCTTAGCGGGGGGCTCACAGCCGAACTGTATCCGGTTCGAACTGGAGATTGATAACTGCTTCCCACCTAACGCTCACTTCATACACACTGTCGAAGACTTAACCGACACGCTGGACTACGGCTCTGAAGACATCGACGGTATGGACGCCGATGCCGATGAGGAGCCAGGCCAAGACCCGCCGTTTTCCGAACGCTGGACAGCCACCTCTTCCTACAACGTATACATGGTGGATACACCTAAGATAACTAACGACGACGAGAAAGAAGATCCAGTTGAGGACAAACCTGTGAAATCTATACCGCACATACATAACTATGCACTTAAAATACCATGGGCATCAGCGGAGGCATAACACGGACGGGCCTACTAGTACTTCTATAACCCCCTTTTTCAATTGTTTTCTGACCACTTTTTCTTTTTTCATTATACTTTATCATAGGTGACTCGTAGGCTGTTCATATCACCGAATCCATCGGAGTTCCAGTTTGTACATTGACCCAAACGTTACTCCCTTTAAGGAGCCCCTTCATCGAGGAAAGGCGGCACAGACGTGCGGCAGGAGGTCCAAAACAACTTTTTTAGACCGTACTCTCTATTTTGTGAGCCTGTAAAGTGCCTTCTACCTCAGCCGTCGACCCTTGGCATGTCACATAGCCAGGGTCATGGCGTTATTATATACAAAATAATGATTGGCATGTCACTCAAGTTCTAGTGAATATAATCTATATCCCATATTCACTTTTCTCTAAAAAAACTGTATTTTGCTCGTTGTGTTATTTCACACGCCCCGCCAGGGGCTTAATATGGGAACAAAATAAATTTCCAATAAGTCCGAACAAGTTTATAGCATACTTCGGCGTCGCGAGTTTGGCCTTATATGCAACAGCTCCGAATCATGTCTTGGGTCAATAGTTGGGTTGCCTGGCTCCTGTGCTTGCTACCTTACGTTCCGCTCTATTGGCTAAGGTAGTAAAGGGAGAACTACTGTGATTTTGCCCTAGTTTTCCCAGGCGAGCACCTCAGTAGAGAAAGCCGAAAACTGACTACTCATGATGCGGCGAGAGCTGGTCAACCACTCGATGACTTATCGGAATCTTTCGCGATCCCCTCCATGTTACACTAAGGACCTTTCTTTAGGTCATACATGTAAATGCACCACATTGGGATAATAGCGTACATACTAGGGTTTATATCGTAGACCCACCATAAAACTCCTATGGCTAAGTGAAAGTGTTAATGCCCTATAGTCCGATTGCCTCGTTCACCGCATTAACACCTCCTTCATGGACCAAGACGTTGGGTTAATAGTGATCAAGTGCATTTCCGAACACCTCGTATTTCCCACGTGGGGGCTGAAGCCGACAACTGGAAAACTTACAGATCATGCGAAAATGGCCGCATAGGAGGAACCAAAAGATTTTAAGCAAAAATCATAATATTATCATCATACTGTCTTTTACAATTCAATATATTTCATTCAAATATCATATCTTTCAAGCACTGACCCTCTATCAAGCGGGCACCCTCTAAGGCGTCCTCAAAATAATGTTCGGGTGCGTGATGGTCCTTACCCTTCAGGGGACTCCTCGCTGCAACGTCAGTGGCCTTCATCTGGGCCCAGTATGTTTTGACACGGACAAAGCCCATCCGTGCACCTGCAATGCACGTTGAACCCTTAATGGCGTCGATACGCAGCACCGCATCCACAAGCCTCCGCACCAAACCGAAGTAACTATTCAGAATGGGCTCAGTAGGCCACAACTGGACTATGACGTCCTTCATGGGGGAACCAGATATCCTGTGGAGCTCGGCCCACTGGGCCATCTGTTCATTCAGTAACAACTGCGCTTTGGCACGTTGAACTGTGACCAAAAAAGCTTCTCCGTGGCACAACCTTCCTGCACTTGGTAAAATTGCGACGCATCGGAGGCACTCTTCGGCATGTCCAAAAAGGTGTCCGGAAAACTCCATATTTGGTTAAGCGAGGAATACTTCAAATCTACGAACTTCGTCTTTAACAAGAAAGGCTTACCAGCTGCTATCTTCCCAGCTTGCCAGATCTCTTCCCGAGCCGCTCTAGACTCAGACTGTGCTTCTTTCACCTCTTGTAAGGCCTTGTCGAGATCGACTGCTTTGGCCTTGTTATCCTTCTCAAAGAATTCTCACTAGACGGTGGTCATCTCCAGCTTGCGCGCCATGGTAGTAATTCTTTCCTCACACTGGCGCCGAACAACTTGTTTGGTTTTTAACTCTTCAGCCACCTTATGGGAAGCCAAATTTCTCATCCAGGTTTGTTCCTTGGCAAGGACAAGCTCAGCTCGAAAGGCCTCCACCGCGGCAGCACCATCTGTAGTTATGCATGTCTCAGTATACAATTCCAGCTTCATGCTCATGTTATCATGCATAAATATACTGGCTGACCCAAAAACATACCTTGCGCCTCGTCAAGACTCCTGTTGATCAGCATGATGTCATCATCTGCCTCATCAATCTTCCGTTGCAGATCTGCAACCTCCGCGGATAAGGCGGTTGTAGGGGAGGTAATAGCCTGTGTTCCAAGTAGTTAGATTATTCCCTAGATAAATATTTTTGATCCTCTGATTGCCTCCCTTGGGAAGCCCATCAGAGTCTCAGGGGCTACTATCTATACATAGGAGTATTTTGTGAATAAAACACAATTGAAAGCATTACAGCACAAACCTTGAAACCTCTTAGCAGGCTCATGAAGGCCTCATTCAATCCGCTTTTCGCGGACAGGACCTTTTTAACCACCGTACCCATTAAGGTACGATGGTCTTCGGAGACGGACGCCTGTCGCAGCATGTTCGTCAATATATCCGAAGTTTTTGGGTCTCCGGAAGCAGCCGTAGCAGCACAACCCCTCTTCAAAGGGATTCATTCATTCGCCCCTAGAGTTGTCTCCGGCTGAAAGCCGGACAGTCCGGGGCTTTTATTGTTGGCCCCTGTACCCTGGGCTACCAAAGTATCATCTTCAGTTCGTGTTTTCATATTCCCTCGCATCACTTGCGCATCAGGAGAGACCCTCCGGGATGACACCTCGAAGTCACCTGCCTTATTGGGCGAGGAGACTGGTGGAGGTGTCTCGCTTTCCATCATCTCTGGGAGAACATCTCATGAGGAAGATGATTGTTGAGAAAGATTGTGCGCCGAGCTGCAAAAAGCATACATTTTAGATGTTCCCTGTTCACAGGAGAGGAACGGGGTATGTGTATAACACCTTTGTTCGCTAACGATTTAGGCTTGGCCTCACTAGAGGACTGCGCGATAATGTCACAGCCCAAGTTCAGGCCTTGCCTGCCTTTGCATTAGCCTCCTTGCATCATGTCTAAATTTTATGAAACTTTGAAATGGGGGCTGATAAACCCTAGCAGCAAATGAATTTCAACTAGGGTCCAAATAAAATCGTTTTCATTGAACCCAAAATGCCCTTCTAAAATTTTCATCATCTTTGCCTTGGTCTAGAACCTGTGACAAAAATGGTGCACACTTTTCTAGGACAAAAGAGGGTCACTGAATTAAATCATAGAGTATTTGCATTTGGGCATTTAAATGCTATAAAATATTTTAAATGTCCAAAGAATCATAAACTGAAATGTTTACTGTTGGATATATTCCAAATAGTGGCTTTGAGCAGTTTCATGATTTTTGAGTTAGTTTTAGTATTTTAAATAAAGCCACAAAGTTGCAAAAAAATAAAAAACAGGAAATAACAGAGAGAAAGAGCTTTACGTGGCTTACCTGTGCCGCCCACCAGAGCCAGCCCACCAGGCGGCCCAGCCCACCACCGCCTCCTCCTGTGTCGTCTTCCTCCCCTGCCAGGATGACGGCGCGTGCCCGGCGCGCGCAGCCACACGCCGGCCACCTCCACTCTGCATGCGTGCACCCCTCGACTGCCCGGGCGTCCCTGGAGATGCCATGCACCCCCTGGACCTCTCTCACTCTCTCTCGTGCTCCTCCCCTCCTCTGCTCTCTCTCCCTCTCTACCCGAGCGGAGCTCGTCGCCGCCGCTCGCCGTAGACACACCCGCTGCCTCCCCCTCGCCTCTCCGACGTGCCCACGAGCTTCGCCTCAACACCCTCGCCCTCTCCACCAAGTCACGCGCCTGCGGAACGCCTGAAGCGCCGCCACCGTCTTCGTTTTCATCGCCGGCCGCCGAAGATCCCCCTCGCTGCTCCGCTCGCTCCAGTGCCTCCCGAGCTCGCGAACGGCTCCATTTGACGCACTGTGAGCTCCTTTGCTGATCCCCTCTCCACTAGCTCGTTTTCTTCCTCTAACGCCGATGCCGTTGGAGCCGAGAGCTCTTCGCCACCGGCCATGTCGTCGTCGTGGCCACTATTCCCTAGAGCTGCAACCGAGCACATAGCCGTGCTCAGTGCACCCCCAGGAGGCCTTAGCACCCCTCCTTGCCACCTGACGAGCTCCCTAACACCAAACCCGAGCTCACCCGAACTTCCACCGGGAGAGCTCGCCGCCATCAACTCTGGCCACCCCCGCACACACCGCCTACTCCACTCGATGTGCGAGAGCCTGGGCTACACGTAGATGCCCTCTGGCGGCCATTTGGTCACCGGAGGAGGAACCCCGATGCCCTCCGCCGTCTCGGCCCCTTCGGTGGCTTAACGTCGGCGGGTTTGACTTCATTTGACCAGGGGTTTCACCACAGTTGAGCCCCCTAGCTGACTGACGTGTGGGCTAGCCCATGATTAGTTAAGTGTTAGATTCATTAGTGTTAATTAACTTAGTTAATTAGTTGAGCCACTCACTTGTGGGCCCAGCCCTGCTGACATTTTGTTAGGGTTAGTTTAGCGCTAATTATCTCAGTTAACCAACTGAGTCACTGACCAGTGGGCCCCACTGGTCAGGTTTGACCTGGACAGCGCCTGTTGACCGTTGACATCATAGTGACATCATGCTGACGCAGTAATTCTTTTCTGTAATTTAAACAAATCTTAAATGGTTTATTTATTTCAGAAAATGTTATAAACTTCTAAAAATCATAGAAAAATAATCTATAACTCATATTGAAATAATTTATATATGAAAAATGATCAGAAAAATCCAATCTTTCAATCTGTACTGGTTTCATGCATGTTTAAGGAACTTAACCTTGTTGTTTAGTGCAAAACATGATAAGGCACTATTTAAATTCATACTTTGAGTTTGGGGTTGAACCATTGGTTCAAAATGACTCAAACCCAGCTGGTTGTAGTTGCATTAGCCCAACACACTCATTTTGCCATGTCCGGATAATTCATCATATTGAGCATTGCATTGATTGTGTTTCTTCTCTGTTGCCGGTATTTGTCCCCTCTCAGTAGACGTGGTTCTGACAATGAGTTCGATGACACTGATGAAGAGATATACTATCTTCATAAGTGCCTGGCAAGCAAAACCCCCTTGTTCATTCTGATACAATCTCACTCTCTCTCTTCTGTTCTCTTTTACTGCATTAGGACAACAACGATTCAAATGTTACATGCTGCGGTAGTTGAACCCCTTTCCTCTGCATGACCTGTCATTGCCACAGTAAATAGATGAAACCCACTAGTATGAGTAGGAGTTGTTTGAGCCCTGATGTGCCTACTCATTCATGCTTGTTTGTCATGCCTGCTACTTCTTAGAGTTGTGTCAGGTCTGATTCATCGGGGATGAATTGGAAAGTTGTGAACATGTCCTACTGTTGAGAGCTAAGTGTGTGAATACGATTTGGTAAAGGTAGCGGTGAGAGGCCATGTAGGAGTACATGGTGGGTTGTCTCATTGAAACCGTCCTTAGGAACTGAGTTCTGTGTTTGTGATCCATGAACAGCTACTACCACACGTTGGGCCCTGAAATATGACCCTTCTTGACTTATTAACCGCCCCTGTCCTTTTTCCAGGAGTTGCAACTAGTTTCTGGTGTTTGTAGGATATGTGTTGGAGGTAGTGCGTAGCGCTGACCCTAGGAGTGGGCTATGATGCGGTAGATACACCATGGCCCGGTGTACCGGGCGCCCGTTTGGTGTCTCGGGAACCCTGCACACATCGTTTGGGGCTGTGAGCGAAACCCTGGCCGGATCTCCTCGTGGATGGAACCCGGATAGGCGATAAACCTGGACTAGAGACTTATGTGGTTAGTCAGGTCGTGGTCTACACCCACGTCGGCTTTCGCTTGAAGTCTGCCGAGCACATGTCGTGTGCAGACGCCAAGTGATGGAAACATGTGTGAACAAGTACACCCTGCAGGGCTATAAATCATCTATTCGAATAGCCGCGTCCGCGGTAAAGGACTTCTGGGTTGCCTGTATAGTTCATAGATAACCTGAAATGGATGGCGTTCTCGTAGGGGGGCGTGAGCTGATCCATAGGGGTGTATTGATTTGGTGAATATGTGGACTCGTGTGGCCACCTCAAAAGAGTTACTTGCAGACTTAGTTCAGGATAGCCACTGAGTCAAAGCTGGCTTGCTGCAGTTAAACTCCACCACCCCTTCGTTGAAACTGATGCATATGTAGCTAGTTCTAACGTAAGTCTTGTTGGGTACATTTGTACTCACATTTGCTTAATTTATGTTTTTGTAGAGAGACTTCAGTCTCCCTAGTAGTTCTACATGGACTTCGACGTTTAGCTTAATACCTCAACTACGATCTTGTGCCCTCGGCAGGATCTGGTAGTTAGTTAGGCTTCTCAGCCTTTTTCATTTGTAGATGTATGTACTCAAACATGTTAAGCTTCCGCATGTGCTATTGCTTGTATGACTTGAATGCTGGATCATGAGACCCATGTTTGTAATATCTGACTCTTCGGAGTCTTATGAATAAGTACTTGAGTTGTAGAGTTTTGTTGTGATGCCATGTTGTATTTGCACATATCGAGCATATTGTGTGTATGATTTGAAATGCTTGGTATGTGTGGGATCCGACAACCTAGTTGTTTATCCTTGGTAGCCTCTCTTATGGGGAAATGTATTCTAGTGCTTCCACTGAGCCATGGTAGTCTGCTACAGCCCAGTTTACCGGAGTCCTGTTAGCCTAGTTGCTATTGCTACGGAACACTTAGACTGGCCGACATGTGTCCTTCTTCCATCCTGTGTCTGTCTCTTCTGGGAAATGTCACACGGTGTCTTTCGGAGTCCTGCTAGCCCAGTTGCTACAGCCCGAAATCACTCGCTGATGACCGACACGTTCGCCGTTGGGTCATGTATGTCTGTACCTATAAGTTAATGCCACTTTGGGTTCATGACTAGTCATGTCGGCCCGGGTTCTCTGTCATATGGATGCTAGCGACACTATCATATACATGAGCCAAAAGGCGCAAACGGTCCTGGGCCAGGTAAGGTGGCACCCGTGGGAATACCGTGCGTGAGGCAGCAAAGTGATATGATGTGTTACATTCTAGATCGATGTGGCTTAGGATCGGGGTCCTGACAGCTTTGGTATCAGAGGCTGACTGCCTGTAGGATTACCAAGCCAAACTAGTAGAAGTTGGGTCTAGAAATGTTTTAGTTATATGTTGGGAATTGATTGTGGGAAGGGATGTATGGCTCTCTTTACTCCTTTACCTTATGCCCTTCTGATCTGAGTCATCCTTTTCTTTCCTATGTGGGTTAAGGACTAGGATCTCATCTCTCTATCAGGTTGACGTGTTACTAATCCGTAGAATCTTAGGATTGTTGGTTCCAGGCCTCAGTTCAATTTCTACTACTTTAGTATGTTGTCAGTTGAACCAGAACATTGATATGATGTTGTTGAGTACACTATGCAAATCCTTGTGAATGTCTCAAATCTTTTTTTGAGCATTTACAACCGTTATGCTGTCCGAGTCATCCCAGGTTTCTAAATAGTCTGATGCATTTGCAAATCCTTTCTTTCCGTTCCTGATGTCCCTTTAGGCCAATTCAACCACACTAATCAGTGAGTTGAGGTACTCTGTTGCCTCGACATATATGTTGGAGATATTATTATGACCCTCAATGTCTTAGAGAACCACTCAGTAATCTAGCAATGCTTTGTATCCTCCGTGTGTTGATTCTGGCCATTATTCTCAAAGCATCCCATGATGCCATTTAGTTAGTAGGTATTCTATTCCTGGGTTCTTGAACCCGAGATTCACCCTACTTACCTCATGTTGATAGTGTTGCTAGTTCCTTTAGGATATTAGTAACCTTTGTGATAGCCTTTGTGGTCCGTGATATATCATTCTTCCAAATATCGTGAACCATTATGGCAAAAACTCTTTAAGCCAATGATCACAACTAGAGTGCGCTTGATGAGTTCTCCATTCAAAAATTGTGAATCTGCCAGTCCTCCCTCTTCTGCATGGGTTATCCGGAAGAAAAATGTTGAGCTTTGCTCGACATACTAATCTATGCATCCACAACTCAGAAAAACATATGTTCCTTTGAGTTGTCCCTCTTTAGTTGTAATCTGACCCCGTCTATCAATTGATAGTAAGGAGTAGTTGTGCAATCGTGTTTATCGATGCCTATTATTCTTGTAGTCCGTCAAGCCATTCTATTTCGGAATGACTAGGAGAAACAAACTCCAGTACCTCATCCATTTCTTGGACTGGTCAAAGTAGTTGTATTCCGCAGATCAAAATGCCAATCCAGCTTTTGTTCTGTTCTACCTTGGAGTATTACCCCCTTTATGTCAGGATTTCCATGAGAGTTGCAACACCTCTTATGAATTCCAGATCTAGTGATACTTCTTGCCATCATTTTCCATTTTTCGGTCCCGTGTTGTCGCAACCGGAATGCCGACAAGTGAACCATGATGTGTGAAATCAATACTCCTAGCAACCATGTTTCTTGGTAGTTAATGGACATTAATATTATTCTTAGCGTGTTGGTTATCGAATCACTATTCTAGGATTGATCATGCGACCTTGTCCTTATTTCTGGTGCACTCCTCGATCTTTGAGTTAGGATTGAATCCCTTGCTCTTCTGATCATGTATTCTTGCCCGTTCTCGAGCTTAGAGACATATCGGTGGTCCATGATTTCTGGATATCTTCACGGAAGTATCACCAGGTCATCCCCTAACCGATATGTTGAGTTCGTGGTCAAGTTGGTTTTCCAATAAACCATTCTTTCGCCAAGAATCCGTGTTGGATACCCCTGAGCTAGTTGGTTAAGCCAAACAACAACTTGGAGAGTTGTAAGATAAAAGCTTGTCTGACTTAGTTCATGTTAAGGGATATCTTTGTGTGTGTGTGTGTTGAAGAAAGAGGATAACTTTATCAATTGGTCCTCGTGATCAGTTATTGGATCTATTGTCTTGTCCAAACTTTGATTTGAGTGTGGGCTATCCTCAAATCAAAGTAGAACCAACGATGTTCGTAATGTTGTCTTAGTCGTGGTTGATCCCTCGGGCATACACCATTACATCCTTTGGTCTGACCAATGCTATCACCGTGTTCACTTAATTATGGAATTCCATCTATATGGAAGCCTGGATGGTTTGTTGTTGAGCCCATTGACAACAATTTCATCTTGCCCATGATTCATGTTGAACATCTAAGTTAGTGTTGGAAACTTTGTAAGCAATGCTTTCGTGTTCCATTCATGAAGCTTATGCTTTGATGGAAAAAGTGACTTCCTCGAATTCATGCGCATTCTATGCAAGTTGCTGCCGTGAATACGAGAAAGATTGTTTTTGCTTCCTCTGGAATCATCCCAAGTTAGTCATGCACGTGTGAAGTGTTCTATGGTTTGATAGGTTGGCCGCGTCCACTCCATATGTGTTCCTAGCACACCAAGCCACGGACTGATTTGTTCAAGGAAAAGAAGTTCTTAAGTGCTAATCCTTAAGGACCTAAAGGTACATGCGCAGGACTTCGCTCTCCGCAATGTTGGTTCCCAATCAGAACTCGGTAGTGTTCCATTGTAAGACTACTATGTGGTCATGCATGTCTTGGACAACGTGTTCACATGGATGCAGCAGAACCAGCTCATGTTTTGGGGCTTGCTATCGTAGTTCATTTCTCGATATTCTCGCAACGTCATCTCATCGATTTGTGTTGCAAACTTTTATTTTTCTCGCAACAGGAAATAAAATCGTTTTTAAGAAAATAAGATGTGGGACAATTGAGTTGGTTTAAGGGAAAACCAGTGGTAAAAAAATCAGTGTTGGGAGGGAAAAACAACAAAAATAAGGATGTAAATATGAAAAGGGAACTTTATGTATTTTCAATATAATGATACGTGTATATGGACTAGTAAAACTATAGGTGGAGATTAGAAAACGGAAGTAGGACATGGCGTTTCAAGAGGAAAATAGAACTGGGCTGTGTGTTTGATTGAGTAAAAAAACGCCTGCGGATGTTGTAAGACAAAATATTGCTAACGTTGGTGGGCCAGAGGCCAGTAGATACCTGCTGGATCTTTGTGCCCCTTGTCGTCATGGGCTGGGCCTGTTAAATATAAAACCAAGCCTGGGCAGTCTACAACCCAGTTGAATCTTGCTCGACCTGAAAAAAACAATATACCTGCTCAATAAACGAGAGAATTCTACAAGTACAGACTGATAACTGGGATGCAACAGGTATATTGTTTTTTCATCGTGATAATAAGTGCATGCACTTGTTTCAAATTTTTTGGAGAATTGGGAATTAGAACGGTAGGTGCTTACGCTACCCATCAAATAAAAATTAGGTGCCTGAAAATTCGTTTCGAAACAAATGATTCAGCTTTGTATCCACGTCGACCCTCGGTGTGATGGTTGGAAGCAAATGCCAAGTTCATACCAAAAGATCGTTAACAGCAATACCAACTTGTGGACGACAAGGTAGTACAAGCACCAATACCAAACTAACTTATAATCTTTTTACTCCTAGCCCTAGTGTTCTTCTCGTAGAAAATCTTGGAGAGGACCAGCTCCCGCTCCTTCTCTTGCTCCAGCATCACCCAGTTGGTCCTCTGTTGGTCGAAGTTCTTGTTGGTGTGCAGCACCAGAACCTTTTTGCTGCCCATCTGCCAGCCGTTGACCATCACCGGCAAGGTATTGACGGTCTTGTGCCACATTGCGTGCATGCTGACCTCCGACTGTATCTTGCGACGCGTCCACGTGTCCCTTTTGAACGCCCTGGAATTGCGCTGGAAGAAATGCTTGCTTAGGCCACTCAGTGTGATACCTGCAGTATTGTCGAATACAGGTTTTAGTGTACGTAGTTGGCATTTTCATAACATCTTTGGCATGTTGCAGTCACTTGTTTCACTTTTTATTAACTTTCAAATTGTAATTGCTTCACTAGGTCTGCATCTAAAAAGAAAAGTAGAACTATAAACAAAGGAATATGTTTGTGCAAGTAGACGGCCGATCGGTGTCTTACCTGGAAGTTTCTCACGATGGGTGTAGCATGTGTCGTGCTCGCTGTCGATGGTTGGTATGAACAAATCGATGAGAGGGTCAGATCTCGCACTGTCAGCACTCACTTTGGCCTCAAGGTGCTTGATCAGCTCCTGATCCATGGGATCGAACTTGATGCCAGCCGGCAGCACCGGCCAATCCTTCTTGGACTTGCATTGGTTAATTCCAGTTATATGGTACTCAATGTTTCATCAATCGATTGTTTTAAGTGAATGATGAAAGATTTCGACAGATAAGTGGTACTCCAAATAAGAAGTCCACAATACCCGAACACGCCACCGGGATTCTTGTGTTACCTCACGCGCCGTGTGTTGTCACGTCAATTCAATGTGTGGGCATGATGAATAATTTGACCGACGTATACTAGCACTGCTACTGTACTACTTACTAGTCGTATTTAGTGTCACATTTTAACCATAGGTCTAACTAACAAATACTAACAAGTACGTATATATATGGCTCCTGTACAGCATCTCCATCATCATTGTCAGTACATCCTACGCAGGTGAGTTAGGATGCACTTGATCCCGGAAAGGTATCTATCCTTCAAACCATAGGAGTGCTTCAAACTAACAATAGTACATAATATCCAACAAAAGAGGGTCGTGCTATAGCAATAGGATACATGGCTCAGTCTAGATATCAGTATGAATCAAGTTTTGCATATTTGTTGTTGGCATGAACCACCTGGCCGCATGTCAGGTTTGCAAAAGCCATCCATCGCATGGAAGCGTGATGCCTTTCACACGCTGAAGATTACCTGGAAACAAGTTGGGTCGATGAATATCTGGATATGGTGATTCATGAAACCCATGGTATGATGTGTAAACACAGTTCCCCCTAGCGAATGGAAGTTTCATAGCACGGTAATCATCGCCGGTGATATGATCGATGATTGGTTGGATGATCGGATAATTGATCCCGAGGAACATGGAGTGGTTGCCGAGGCTGTAAACCCGCCTCCAGTTGAATACGTCTGGCCCAATCGAGCTGGGATCTCTCTCGAACATGAAGTAGCCATAGCCATAAATGTCACGAATGCCCCAGGCGTTGTACTGCATGTGGTTTGATGTAATGGTTTGGTCAATTTGGTACGTGTGAATGAGCATCAAATGACCACCATCAGCTGAACGTGCGAAAAACCACCACCCATTGGCTGGTATGATTCCAGGTCCTAGAATCATGAAGGCCAGCCCATTTGCGCATGCTGCAACAATTCAAATTGGAGACCAAAAGGACAAAAATAAACAATCATGTTCAGAGTATATGTGGAATGAAGATTATTATAACAGTGACACATATCATAGACAGAGAATTGCAATGCCGTGGTCGGTGGTCATAATCATACCCCAAGTTAAAAAATAAGCCAATGGCTTTCATATTCTATCAATATGTCATGCACTACTGCAGGATGCTGCTAACGCGACACTATGATCAGAGACCCTTAGAGAAACTGTGTGCAATGCAATAATCGCAATCAGTGCTGTATGAAAACTGTCAGAAATGTATAAAACATTTGAGATGACGGATGGATCAAACACGGTTCAGGTTTTATTTGCGTGTGCGATGAAGGGCATACGGTTCAGTTCAATGAACTTTTTGCGATGAGGAGGAACAAAAGAAACGGGCAACCAGATGAAGGCATGTGCGATACACAGCATACGGTTCACTCGGATGAACTGTTTGTTATTAGGCCACACAAAAGAAACGTTTAGCTAGATCAAAGGTGTGTGCGATATACGGCATGCGGTTCACTCGGATGAACTGTTTGCGTTGAGACATGAGAACAAAAACGATTCAAATGAACAAGATGTGTGTGATATGAGGCAAACAGGTCTGCAGTCAGAGACGTGTGCGAAGACCGATAACAACACAGACGATTACTGCTAACAAGCCGTGTGTGTTGTGAGCAAACGATTGCTGGTATACAATTTGTGAGTGATTGATGAAAACATCACCGATGGGTTCCATTGTTTAGTCCGTGTGCGATGTGATTTTCTTTGTTCGCACAACATCTACGCTCTGTCTACAACATCAACATATATACTTAAAAAGACAACATTGCATAACCAAATTAAGCATACAATTACACAAGTGACTACACACATAACATTTCCACACACCAAAGAAAGCAATTACATGCATACTAATGTAGGAGAAACGAGGATCTAATCATCTACTTATTGTTGCGACGACGCTTGCCATTGCTCTGCTTTCGGCTGGATCCCTGGCCGTTTTGGGGAAGGAGGGACTTCCTCATGTCAATGATCCGCCTCTCCATGTCATAGCTCGTGTACGCCTCCTTGGCCGTGTAAACGACGTGAGCTTTGTCGAGTTTCTCCATTCAGGCCGAGTGCCAAGCACGCTTGTCCTTGTTGCACGAATCCTTCATGTCTCTGTAGTAGGGGTCGATGATGGGCTATGTGAGGTGAACCAGTGAGTCCTTCTCATGCTCCTTGCTGTCCCTGATCTTGTATTGGCCCTGGATGTCGACAAGATTCTAGCAGGCGATGCTTGAATTCTCGAGCTCCATTACATCGTTGGTGATGTCCACCGTAGCGAACATGTAGTGGGGGCTATTGACAAACCTGGCAAAATGCTCGCAAGGCCTTGTCGCTAGGCAGTAGTGGTAGACGAGGACGTCGTGGCGCACGCACATCTGGGCGACAGCGACCTTGGGACGAGACCCGACATGAGCGCGGGTGTACTCGAGGTCGAACCCGACCACCTTGTACTTCTCCTCGATAAGCAACAGCTCCATGATGTGGATGGAGTGCTCCGCCCGGACCGGGTCGTTGGTGTACACCACCGAGAGGTCCATGAACCTTCTGTGGGTGTCCACCACGACATGCATGGTGAACTGCTGCTCGTCGTCGGCAGCCGCTCGGAGCGCCATTGGAGCCGCGCAGGATACCCTCTAAGAATTTCTCGTGGTGGGTGTGCTTCTTGCAATGGTGGGGCGCGATCGAAAGGTTGAAGAGACACAAGGGTAGGTTAAATGGCCGCTGTAATAAATGGGAGCCGGCCAGCCTGTAATCGTCACGTCTTGTCACGGCGTTCATAGCGGAGGATACCAGAATCCAGTGCATGCTTGACAACACCGCACCCCAGGCATGGGCTCGAAGAGCCTGTTCCCGCACTACCGCGCTGTTTACCGCGCAAGCTTCCCGCCCCTCTAGTTTTCTCACACGTCGGCTAGAAGAGGTACAAATCGTGGGCGTTTATTGGCAAAAATCTTTGTAAAAACGAAGCGTGTGGAATGACTTCGGTCATAAGTTTACCCTTGGGTGATGAGGTCAAAGTTACATAGAAGGGTGATGATGGACACTCGAGTGCGATAATTAATTCTACGCTCTACACTGCACATAGTGGAAGAAACCAACTGTGTGCAGTAGTGTCGAAGATCGCAGTCGAGTTAGCTATACAGATCGTGTGTTGTGAGATTGACAAGGTAAACTGATTTTAACAATATACGAGTCTCATACGATGCCATTTCAATGATTGTACCACAAAATCTCGAAATGTTACAAGGTTCAAATTCCAGAGTTATATGGCTCAAATTCAAAGATTACAAGGTTCAAACTGATATTAGAAATGAAATTCAGCTCATTAGTTGCAAACGCTCGCGGTGATGTGCTGAACATGGATATCAGAGAGGTTCAAACTAATATTACCGCTTCTAAGTCTGCCTTCGAAACCTCACAATTTTTGCAAAGGGGTCAGCCACTAAGAAGTCATGTATGGGGTTGACCCGATGACTTTCGATTACTCTGTCATCTGAAGTTCCAAAATGAAATTCAGCATTTCTGGAGCCTACTCCATTCTGCCGCAGGCGCCGGCGCTGATCAAAAAACCATTCATTTTTGTGAAATAAATGTAGGGAAAACCTCATTTCCTTCAGCACCCTTGCTCTGAGAACAAAGAACCTCGCGAATATAATCTCCGGTAAGGTCCCTCGGTAGGAGTTCAAAGTAATTTCTGAGAGATGCGGATCTAGGCATTCAACGTGATTGTTATATTGTATCACATTATCCACCACTGGGTCTAATCTTATCTGCAAAAGAAGAAAACATGTTAGTGCCTACATGTAGTTTTGAACATTACTATAGGCCTAGCTATTTGGTTTGCAGGATTTGTAAAATGCACTAACATGCCATCTTCAATCTGACATGATTAACATGGGCATTTGATTACATTCTAGAAAATGTAGCCTTCTTCACAAGACGTTGGAGTGGATGAAAAGTTCCCTAAGAAAACTAGTACAAATGAATCCAAAGGAGATATTGATTGTAACCATATGGATCAAGCAACCAATATGTGGGGGCATGTATGTACTGAAATCCTCCAAAAGAACCTTCAGAAATCATAGTACATTGTCATTGTAAACTTGGAAAAAGGTGTCACAAATTGAACTCCCTTATGGTTAACATTTAACAAGAAAGGAACATCACCTCGATATATAGCTTCTACAGGCACGGAAAGCATCTCGGGAAACTGACAACTTGCTCCAGGTCGGGCCCAATAGATTCTAGTGCCAAGACCTTCACTATGCGCAGTTTCAGGGTCAAGCTTGTCGGAATCATTTTCTGAATGGCAGGCGAACAAACATATTCAAAATTAGAAATAATGTTAATTTGTAGAAGGAGAGGTAGAAGGCAGTTGTTGTACCTGAACGGGTGTGGATCCAATAACAAGTTCAGAGTATTTGTCAGACGAGTAGCCCACCATTGTCAATTTCGGCGCCGAAATGACATTGATTCTTGTTGGACCTTCTTGATCAACTACAAGTAATCTCTCAAGTGTAGGTGTGTCCTGGATGACCATACCGTGGTCCACCTTTTGCGATGTCTTCCTGCCGCACCAGCAACACACATAAATAGTCCGGAGAGTCATGAAGGTGATGTGGAAGGTACTCAACCCATTGATCGCCTGAAGATGAAGGTACTTGAGTGCAGTACAACCACGGAGCAGGCGCTCCATGTCACCCTTTGAGAGGCAGATGGCGACGAGCTCGAGGTGCTTCGGTCGTGGTAGAATAAGAGCGGGCGCGTCATTAAGAGGCAGGATATGGCAGTTCCTGAACTTGGCGACATGCAGCATGGGCGCGAGGCAGAGTGCGGACGTTGGCAGCGACCGCATATGCCCATCATCAAAAGTGAGCTCCTCGAGCTGATCTAGGGCGGGGGATCAAAACCAGACATCAAGATTGGCTCGGTCCTTGCTGTTGGAACAGAACTTGCCCATTCTAAGGCCTTTGGTTGGGCCAAGGAGACTGCAGAGGATCTTGGAGAACGCATCCAAGCTTTTGCGATAGCCATGACAGAGCTCGTGGGTGTCGATGAGGTCGAGAGGGCTGGAGTTCCATAGGGGGCTCCACCGCCGGGAAAGGAGGGTTGTCCATGACCCATATTTGATTGGGAGGAGGGATATGATGACTCTCAACATATCATCGGGGAAGCTGCTGATTAAGTCTAGGCCTGCTGGAGTCGCTTGCGGTTCTAGCTCACCCCGCCTCTGCTTGTTGGCAACCCCGTTCTCCACCTCCAGAGTCTCCTTGTCAGTGGCGCTTTCTAATAGAAATGGGAGTACATGGAATATTTAGTTAAAACAGGGCAATAGAAAAGTGTATTGGTAACTACAAGTTATTAGGTAGGAATATAGTAGGATAAGGGAATAGAAATTGGTTGCTTAAATACTACACAATTCATTTGACATAGCTGGGTAAGTCAACATATGCAGATAGTTGAAAAGAAAACTTACTTCGAACAAAGTCTGGATGGATGATTTTGTCGGGGAAGTTAGCATATATCTCATGACCAGGCCCTTCTATTTGCAGTGCAATTTTAGTGCCAGCTTTCAGTACATAAAACTTTGCAATTTCATTCCAAAAGCCAGTGCCAAAATAGGAGTCACCACGTTCATCAATTCTTACAGTAGCAACGATTGGAAGTCCATGGTTTGTGCGCAGTATGACATTCGTGGAGCCTTGATGTATGTAAAGGGAAAAATTGTGCACTACATAATCTGTTGCATAGCGAGGGATGTCCTAGAGAAAATGGTAGGGTTGTTAAAGAAAATATGGTAACATGCAAATATGGGCCCAAATTGAAAGAACTGTACAACAGTTGAAATCGAAGGACAAAAGTCTATAATTAAACAGATAGGGTAAAAATGATGTCATGGAAATATGAGAGTAATCGAAAGAACAATACATCATTAATTTGCCTAATATAGAAAGAAGAGTGGGGGGAATCCCCTTTGACGTATATGGTGCGTGTGGCACCTTTTATCCAAATGTAGCAATATTTAGAATATGTTCAGGAAAGTAGGCCATGCCAACCGATTTAGGGTGAGATTGAACATACCGCACGCACCCTCAAGTTATCTGGTACGATGAGATGGAATCTCTGGCAGCGGTCGCCAAGTCCTAAAGTATAGGCGCACTGTTCATTCTATGAATGAAAGAAAACCCTCGAATCAGCTCAAATAAAAATGAGTTCACGATGATTTTTGTCAGGTGATTAAACGAGGCAGATGAACTGGGATAAGAGATGAGATAATATCTTGTTAAATTAGTTACCTTGTCATCCATGAGAAAGAACCCTCAGTACGACAGACTCCCCAACCGAGTCGAGCTGGGTCGACCGCGAGCAACGTCGAGAAAGTCGATGGCAATAGGCGGCGGCAAGCGGAAGTGGCGAAATGTGGTAGGCTTTGCAGGCAGCCTGGCGGCGGCGGCAGGTGTCGAGCTAAGTGTTTTACCGCCGTGATAGGCAGTGCCATGGCATAGACACGGAGGAGCTTGTCCAGGTGTGAATGGGGAACATACTGGAGGTGCCGAGGTGGGTGGCGGGCGGGGTGACCGTTTTTATGACGTGGGGATGGTTAGGGTTTTCTTTTTTCTTTTTTGAATTGGATGGTGAGGGTTTTCTATCCCACAAATAATTTTGGGGGCGACGGTTTGCTAGAGGGAACCGTGTGTGATTGACGCAGCAGGAAAAATGATAGTCATTGCACATGGTTCCAATTTTGGGAACTGTGTGTGATTGACGTACTACCTCTCTCCTGGTTTATTGGTCCCCCGTTGTAATTTTAACCAAAATTTGGCAAAATATTTAACATACTCAGACATAGATAATAAGCGTACACGTACATAAGCACGGTTCAACCATAAGTACATAGTTCAACCGTCATTAAGCATAATCAAGCATACATAGTTCGATCCATCCCACATCTCATCTCGCATGCGGCCAACACGATCCTGAAGCTTCTCCAGGTACTCTGCGTATGCGCCATGCGCCACCCTCCGAGAATACTTCTGCTTGAAGGAGCCAACGGCCTGTCCTCTTGCATGCATAAGAACAATTAGATACGCGTCATGAATCTTGTGGTTGCAAAATGGGCATGCATAGTCGTCGTTCCAGGTCCTAATACGCCTGTTATGCATTCTTGCATAAAGCTCCCCCAGGATTTGCCTCTTGTACCTCCTCTGGGCATCTTCATCCTCGCTGTCCACATCGTCAGACAACACCTATACATATAGTAAAACAAATTTGGCATCAAATCACTGATTACATGCCGTGAAGTAGGATTAGGAATTTATGGCTATTTATTTATACATATTCAGAGATTATGGTTTGATTTTTAAGCACAGTCGTCTATGTACATACCAATCTTGAAGAAAATAATGGCACAAACATATGTAGGTCATTCAAAATTAATTGTCAAGTCCTGGCAAGGAATTATTAGCACAAACACTAACCCTAGTCGGATTACTAGCAGAAATCATTTGCACAGATGAAACAACTAATCACTTATCACATGTACCATTCAAACAATCAATACACTACACGGATCTAACGGAACTTACTCAGATTTCTTGGATTGGGAGAACATAACCACATGATTTCTATTCCAAAAAGGGGGAGGCAGGAACGACTTACATCAGAACTGACTACATATGGATTGGTATCAACAAAGGGGGGTAGTGGAGTTTAACTGCAGCAAGCCAGCTTTGACTTATTGGCTAACCTGAACTACGACCGCAAGCAACTCTTTGAGGTGGCACACACGAGTCCACATATTCACCATACCAATACACCACTATGAATCCGCTCCCGTCTCCCTGCGAGAACGCCATCCATAGCACTCACACTTATCTTGCGCATTTTAGAGTATCCACTTTCACTTGTCTATGAACTATGCAAGGGGTCCAAGTTTCCAAATCCGAGGAATCCGGCTATTCGAATAGATAATGATAACCCTACAGGGGTGTACTTCTTCACACACGCTCTCGCCACTTACCACCATGTACACATCGTGTATCTCGGCAACCTTCAAGCGGAAGCCTGACGAGGGAGTCGGACACGACCTGACTAACTGACAAGTCTCTAGTCCAGGTTTATCGCCTATTCGGGTTCCATCCGCAAGGAGATCCGGCCGGGGTGTCGCTCATGGCCCCAAACGATGTGAGCAGGGTTCCCAAGCCCACCATCCGGGTGCCACTTGGTACACCGTGCCACTATGCCTAGTCTGTCCCAAGCCCACCTGTACCGGGTGCCACTTGGTAAACTACTAACACTACCTACAAACACCAGAAACTAGTTGCAACTCCTGGACAGAGATCAGGTTGATTAATAAGTCGAGAGAGCTTGGAGTGCCCGGAGCCCAATGTGTGGTAGTAACTGTTCATGGATCACAAACACAGAACTCAGTTCCCAAGGACGGCTGCAATGAGACAACCCACCATGTACTCCTACATGGTCTCTCACCGCTACCATTACCAAATCGTGTTCACCCACTTAGCTCACACAGTAGGACATGTTCATCACCATTCCAATTCATTCCCGATGAATCAGACATGACTCAACTCTAAGCAATAGCAGACATGACAAACAAGCATGAATGAGTAGGCACACCAGGGCTCAAACAACTCCTACTCATGCTAGTGGGTTTCATCTATTTACTGTGGCAATGCCAGGTCATGCAAAGGAAAGGGGTTCAACTACCGCAGCATGTAACAGTTGAATCATTGTTGTCTTAATGTAGTAAAAGAGAGCAGGAGCGGGAGAGTGGGATTGTATCGGAATGAACAAGGGGGTTTTGCTTTCCTGGCACTTCTGAAGATAGTATAGTTCTTCATCAGTGTCATCGATCTCATCATCGGAACGTCGTCTACTGAGAGGGGACAATTACCGGCAAACAAGGAAGAACACAATCAATGCGATGCAACAATATGATGCATGATCATGACATGGCAATATGCTGTTGATTGAGCTAATGCAACTAGCAACAAGTTAAATGGAGTTGGTCTGAACACTAGGTTCAAATTCAAACTCCATATGTGCTTTCTTAAATGCCATTAATTCAAATTGTCATATACAGTGGATGTAAGTTGTTCAAACATGCATGAGAATGGTACAAATTGATATATTGAATTTTTCTGATCATTTTTCATATATAAAATATTTTAGTTGGAGCTACGGTTGATTTTCTATGAATTTTTGAAGTTTATACTAATTTCTGGAATTTTCTGAATTATTTTAAAACCCAAAAGTCAATTACTGCATCATCATTGTGTCATGCCTACGTCTGCAGGTTAACGGCGTTGACCCAGGTCAACCTTGACCAGTAGGTCCCGCATGTCAGTGTAACAGCGTCAGTAGCAGAGGCTGACTAGTGGGGTCAGTCAACAGTGAGGTGGCAAGGTCAAACAGACCGGTGGGGCCATGGGCATTAGCTTAAATTAAACAGGGAATAACCATGTGGTTAATTAATGGGTGGGGCCCGTCTGTCAATGACGCTAGGGGTTAACTAATCAGTGGTTAGTGCTAATTAAGCCTGGGCCACGTCATCTAATCCGGCGACTAATCACCAGCTGTAAGCAGACGCAGCGGTGCTCCTCGTCCGGCCATCTCCGGCGTCGGATGGACGAGCGGCTGGGCGCGCTAGAAAGCCCGCGATGTGGCGCATCCAGTGGTGGCCGCGGTGTGTGCTGGGGCAGCATGTAGCGGCGGCAGCGGCGGTGAGTCAGGCGGTGGCCGGAGCTCGGGTGCTCGCGGGTTTAGCACTAGCGCGCAAGTTAGAGCGCGGGGAGTGATGGGGAAGACGGAGGAGCTCACTGGGATTCCAACGGAGGACTCAACGGGCTCGGGGAGGCGCCATGGATGACGGACGGGCGCCGGCGATCTTCGTCGGTAGAGGAGGAAGAAGACGAGGTAGCCGGCGATGCGGGGTGTCCGACGTCGCGTGGCTCCTCGTAGATGATGAAGACCACCCTGCGGTTCTCCTAGGCGGGTCGGCGCGGCGAGGGGAGTTCGGAGGGCATGGCTATGGCAAGCTGCGGCGACGGCGGCGCTCGGGGAAGAGGGGGGAGGGAGCCAGAGGAGGGGATGAGCATGGGGAGAGTGAGAGAGCGTCGAGGGGGGCGCGTGGCATCTCCAAGGGGTCGAGGAAGCGAGCAGGGAGGTAGAAGGAGGTGGAAGTAGGAGGTAGCTGTGGCTCGGCTGTGCGCGCGCCACGCACGATGCTAGAGGGCATGGGGAAGACGACGCGCGAGGAGGTGGCCTGGGCTGGCCAACCGGGCCGGCTAGGTGGGCTTTGGCGGGCGCCAGGTAAGTTCCAGGTAAGCCTCTGTTCTTTTCCTATTTTTATTTCTCTTTTCTATTTTCTGTAATTGTGTTTGGCTTTATTAAAAATACTTAGGCACACTCAAAAATCACCAAACTGCTCATGGCCAGTGTTTGGAATATATCCAACATGGAACATTTCAGTTTAGGATTATTTGGACATTTTAAATATTTTATAGTATTTAAGTGCCCAAATTCAAATAGAGTATGATTTAATTCAGAGCCCAAATATGTCATGGAAAAAATGTGCATCACCTCTGGCTACTGTTTACAGTATTTTTCCATAATTGATGAACATTTTTGAAAGCCATTTAGACTTACTGAAAATATTTTAGGTGAACCTAGTGAATTCCTTTAATGCTAGGGTTTAGGCAATCCCCATTTCAACTTTAATTGAAAAATTAACATGATACACACAAGAAGGGCTAGCCTAGTGCATACTAGAACTAGGGATGTGACAACTCACCCCTACTAAACAAGAATCTTGTCCCGAGATTCAAGTCGTGAGGTAAGAATACAAAGGGACACAAGCTAACACAATCTTCATGATCCAGATGTCTTCACGAGGATGTTGATTCATTGCATCACCTTGATCTCGATGTCTTGCTTTGAGAACTACATCCAACATGATAACGAGTAGAAAGGGAGAATTTAAGAAGAATCGATCTTCCTGAGGTTCGGGCAACTTAAGATCATCTTAATGATCACAAGATCAACTCATGGAAAGAGACATAGAAACATCTCTGGAGCTGAGAGGCAAAACATGCATCAGGAGGGATGGAAGAAACAATTTGACGAGGGTTTCAAAGTAGCGAGGAAAATTGCCATGATTCCATAACGGGGCACCTCAGGAAAGGTGACTCGTGGAATTATTCCCTTAAGTGGAAAAAAGAATTACTTTTGATACAAAGATCATTGAAACTCTTTATACCAGCCTGAGGTAATCACAATCGATCGTTGGAAGGGGTTCGAAAGAATGGCATACTCCGGCTAGGATGGATGATGTGGACTACCTTGTTGAGGACAACGTAATGGATGATTTTGCTTATCATCGGAGATGGAAGGGACCATGGCAGACTGACACAATGACGGGTGCAAGCTGGGAGCAAAATGCAAATACTGGGAATGACCCAACCATCATATCTGCCTGAGATTCAGATCTGGTTGGTAACGGGATATTTCAGACAGCATGTCTGGAGAGGAAAGTTTGCAACACAGACCGACGAGATGACGTTGCGAGATTATCGGGAAATGAACTACGATAGCAAGCTCAAAAACATGAGCTGGTTCTACTACATACATCTGAACACACTGTCCCAAACAAGCATGATCATGTAGTAGTCTTATAATAAAACAGTACCGAGTTCTGTTGGGGAACCATCTTCAAGGATATTGGAATTCTGTGCATGAACTAGTATTCGCACAGCAACTCTTTTTCCTCGAACAAACCAGTCAGTGGCTTGGTGTGCTAGGAACACATATGGAGTGGAGGCGGGCAACCTGTCAAACTGTAGAGCACTTCGCACATGCGTGACTAACTTGGGATGATTCCAAGGAAGCAAAAACAAACTTTCTCGAATTCATGGCGGAAACTTGCATCAAATGCACATGAATTAGAGGAAGTCACTTCTTTCATCCAACATATCCTTCATGAATGGAACATGAAGAAAATTCTTACACAAGTTTCCAACACTAGCTTAATGTTCAACATGAATCATGGAGAAGATAAAATGTTGCTGATGGGCTCAACAACAAGTCATCAAGGCTTCCATATAGATGGAATTCCACAATTTAGTGAACACAGTGTTAGCATTGGTCAGACCAAAAGATGTAATGGTGTATGCTCGAGGGATCAACCACGAGTACGACAACATTATGAATATCGCTGGTTCTGATTTAATTTGAGAATAGCCCACACTCAAATCAAAGTTTGTACAAGACAATAGATCCAACAATTGATCATGAGGATCAACCGATGAAGACATCATCTTTCTTCAACACACACACAAAACAAGATATCCCTTTGAATGAACTAAGTTAGGCAAGCTTTTATCTTCCAACTCTCCAAGTTGTTGTTTGGCTTAACCAACTGGCTCAGGGGTATCCAACACAGATTCTTGGAGAAAGAGTGGTTTATTGGAAAACCAACTTGATCACAAACTCAACATATCGGTCAGGGGACGACCTGGTGATACCTCCGTGAAGATATCCGGAAAATCACAAACCACCGATATGTCTCTAAGCTCGAGAACAATATTGCTTTTCAAGGCAAGACGACATGATCAGAAGAGCAAGGGATTCAATCCTAACTCAAAGATCGAAGAGTGCACCAGAAATAAGAACAAGGTAGCACGATCAATCCTAGAATAGTGATTTGATAACCAACACGCTAAGAATGATACTAATGTCCATTAACTACCAAGCAACACGGTTGCTAGGAGTATTGATTTCACACATCATGGTTCACCTGTCGGCATTCCGGTTACAACCAACACGGAGACCAAGAAATGAATAATGATGGCGAAAGTATCACTATATCAAGAATTCATAAGAGATTGTACAATTCTCACGTCATTCTTGATATGAAAGAGGGTGACACTCCAAGGTAGAACAGAGCAAAAGCTGAATTGGCATTTTGATCTGTGGAATACAACTACTTTGACCCAATCCTTGAAGTGGACAAGGTACTGGAGTTTGTTTCTCCTTGTCATTCCGGAATAGAATGGCTTGACGAACCACGAGAGTAAAAGGCACCGATAAACACGAATGCACATATACTCTTGACTATCAACTTATAGGCTAAGGTCGGAATACAACTAAAGGGGGACAACTCAAGGAACATATAATTTTTTTTTGAGTTGTGGACGCATGGATTAGTATGTCAAACAAGTTTAACATATTTCCTCCAGATAACCCACGCAGAAGAAGAAGGACTGGCAGATTCACAATTTGAATGGAGAACTCGTCAAGAGCACTCTTATTGTGATCTTTTGGTTCAACGAACTTCCGCCAAGGATGGTTCATGGTATTAGGAAGAATGATATACCACGGACCTCGAAGACTATCACAAGGTTACTAATATCCTAAAGGAACTAGCAAACACTATCAACATGAAGTAAGTAGGGTGAATCTTGGGTTCAAGAACCCAGGAATAGAATACCTACTACTAAATGGCATCACGAGATGCTTTTGAGAATGGTGGCTAGAATCATCACACTGGGAACACAAAACATGGCTAGATTACTAGATGACTCCCTAAAACACCTAGGGTCATAATAATAGCTCCAACATATATGTCGAGGCAACAGAGTACCTCAACTCACCGATTAGTGTGATTAATCTGGCCCAAATGGACATCAGGAACATGGTGGAATGATTGCAAGTGCATCAGACTATCTAGAATCCTGGGATGACTCGGACAGCATAACGTCTGTAAATGCTCAAAATGATTTGAGACATCCTACAAAAATGGTGGCATAACCACTCAACATCACGATATCAAGGTTCTGAGGCCAGCTATGAACATATGGAAGTAGTAGGAGCTGTATTGAGGCTTGAACTCAACAATCCTAGGAAACTACGGTTTAGTAACACGTCATCCTGAGAGATAGAAAAGAAGCCTAGTTCTTAACCCCGTAGAAAAGGTAAGATGACATAGATCAGAAGGTCATGAGGATAAGGAGTAAAAAGAGCCTTACGTTCCCATCCACAATCAATTCCCTTATATAACTAAAGCATTTCTAGACACGACTTCGACCAGCTTGGCTTGGTAATCCTGCAGGCAGTCAGGCTCTGATACCAAAGCTGTCAGGACCCCGATTCCAAGTCACATCGATCTAGCCGGTAACACCTCATATCACTTTGCGGCCTCACACACTGTATTCCCACGAGTGTCGCCTTACCATGGCCCGGGACCGTTTGCGCCTTTTGGCTCACGTATATGATAGTGTCGCTAGCATCCATATGACAGAGAACCCGGGCCGACATGACTAGTCGTGAACCCAAAGTGGCACTAACTTACGGGGACAGGCATACATGAATCAACATCGAGCATGTCGGTCAGCAGCGTGCGAATCCGGGCTGTAGCACTTGGCTGACAGGACTCCGAGAACCCGGGCTGTAGCAGGCTAGGCAGGACTCTGGATGTCACCGCGTGACATTTCCCCGAAGGGACAGACACAGGAACAAAATGAAACACATGCCGACCAGTCAAGTGTTCTGGAGCAGTAGTCCGGGGCTAGCAGGACTCCGGTGAACTGGGCTGTAGCGGACTACTATGGCTCATGGAAGCACAAGACTACATTTCCCCATAAGAGAGGCTACCAAGGATAAACAACTAGGTTGTCGGATCCCACACATACCAAGCATTTCAATCATACACACAATATGCTCGATATGTGTAAATACAACATGGCATCACAACAAAACTCTACGACTCAAAGTATTTATTCATTAGGCTCCGAGGAGCGAGATATTACAAACATGGGTCTCATGACCCAACATACAGAACATACAAGCAACAAGCACATGCGGAAGCTTAACTTGTCTGAGTATAGACAACTACAAATGAAGAAGGCTCAGAAGCCTAACTATCTACAAGACCCTCCCAAGGGAACAAGATCATAGCTGAGGTAACAAGCTAAACGTCGAAGTCCATGTGGAACTACTAGAGAGACTGAAGTCTCTCTGTAAAACATAAAATAGGCAAATGTGAGTACAAATGTACCCAGCAAGACTTACATCAGAACTAACTACATATGCATCGGTATCAACAAAGGGGGTAGTGGAGTTTAACTGCAGCAAGCCAGCTTTGACTCAGTGTCTAACCTAAACTACGACCGGAAGCAACTCTTTGAGGTGGCGCACACGAGTCCACATATTCACCATACCAATACACCACTATGGATTCGCTCCCGTCTCCCTACGAGAACGCCATCCATAGCACTCACACTTATCTTGTGCATTTTAGAGTATCCACTTTCACTTGTCTATGAACTATGCAAGGGGTCCAAGTTTCCATATCTGAGGAATCCGGCTATTCGAATAGATAATGATAACCCTGCAGGGGTGTACTTCTTCACACACGCTCTCGCCACTTACCACCATGTACACATCGTGTATCTCGGTCACCTTCAAGCGGAAGACTGGCAAGGGAGTCGGCCATGACCTGACTAACCAACAAGTCTCTAGTCCAGGTTTATCGCCTATTCGGGTTCCATCCGCAAGGAGATCCAGCCGGGGTGTCGCTCACGTCCCCAAACGATGTGAGCAGGGTTCCCAAGCCCACCATCCGGGTGCCACTTGGTACACCGTGCCACTGTGCCTAGTCTGTCCCAAGCCCACCTGTACAGGGTGCCACTTGGTAGACTACTAACACTACCTACAAACACCAGAAACTAGTTGCAACTCCTGGACAGAGATCAGGTTGATTAATAAGTCGCGAGAGCTTGGAGCGCCCGGAGCCCAATGTGTCGTAGTAACTATTCATGGATCACAAACACGGAACTCAGTTCCTAAGGACGGCTGCAATGAGACAACCCACCATGTACTCCTACATGGCCTCTCACCGCTACCTTTACCAAATCGTGTTCACACACTTAGCTCACACACAGTAGGACATGTTCATCACCATTCCAATTCATTCCCGATGAATCAGACCTGACTCAACTGTAAGCAATAGCAGACATGACAAACAAGCATGAATGAGTAGGCACACCGGGGCTCAAACAACTCCTACTCATGCTAGTGGGTTTCATCTATTTACTTTGGCAATGACAGGTCATGCAAAGGAAAGGGGTTCAACTACCGCAGCATGTAACAGTTGAATCATTATTGTCTTAATGCAGTAAAAGAGAGGAAGAGTGAGAGAGTGGGACTGTATCGGAATGAACAAGGGGGGTTTTTCTTGCCTGGCACTTCTAAAGATAGTATAGTTCTTCATCGGTGTCATCGATCTCATCATCGGAACGTCGTCTACTGAGAGGGGACAATTACCGGCAAACAAGGAAGAACACAATCAATGCGATGCAACAATATGATGCATGATCATGACATGGCAATATGCTGTTGATTGAGCTTATGAAACTAGCAACAAGTTAAATGGAGTTGGTTTGAACACTAGGTTCAAATTCAAACTCCATATGTGCTTTCTTAAATGCCATTAATTCAAATTGTCATATACAGTGGCTGTAAGTTGTTCAAACATGCATGAGAATGGTACAGATGGATAGATTGAATTTTTTTGATCATTTTTCATATATAAAATATTTCATTTGGAGCTACGGTTGATTATCTATGAATTTTTGAAGTTTATACTAATTTCTGGAATTTTCTGAATTATTTTAAAACCCAAAAGTCAATTAATGCATCATCACTGTGTCATTCCTACGTCAGCAGGTCAACAGCGCTGACCCAGGTCAACCTTGACCAGTGGGTCCCGCATGTCAGTGTAGCAGCGTCAGCAGTAGAGGCTGACCAGTGGGGTCAATCAACGCTGAGGTGGCAAGGTCAAACAGACCGGTGGGGCCACGGGCATTAGCTTAAATTAAACATGGAATAACCCTGTGGTTAATTAACGGGTGGGGCCCGTCTGTCAATGACGCTAGGGGTTAACTAATCGGTGGTTAGTGCTAATTAAGCCTGGGCCACATCATCTAATCCGGCGACTAATCGCCGGCGGTAAGCAGACGCGGCGGCGCTCCTCATCCGACCATCTCCGGCATCGGACGGACGAGCGGCTGGGCGCGCTAGAAAGCCCGCGATGTGGCGCATCCAGCGGTGGCAGCGGTGTGTGCTGGGGCAGCATGTAGCGGCGGCGGCGGTGGCGAGTCGGGCAATGGCCGGAGCTCGGGTGCTCGCGGGTTTAGCGCTAGCGCGCAAGTTAGAGCGCGGGGAGTGATGGGGAAGACGGAGGAGCTCACTGGGATTCCAACGGAGGACTCAACGGGCTCGGGGAGGCGCCATGGACGACGGACGAGCGCCGGCGATCTTCGGCGGCAGAGGAGGAAGAAGACGAGGTAGCCGGCGATGCGGGGCGTCCGGTGTCGCATGGCTCCTCGTAGATGATGAAGACCACCCTGCGGTTCTCCCTGGCGGGTCGGTGCGGCGAGGGGAGTTCGGCGGGCATGACTATGGCAAGCGGTGGCGACAGTGGCGCTTGGGGAAGAGAGGGGGAGGGAGCCAGAGGAGGGGATGAGCATGCGTAGAGTGAGAGAGCGTCGAGGGGGCCCGCGTGGCGTCTCCAGGGGGTCGAGGAAGCGAGTAGGGAGGTAGAAGATGGTGGAAGCAGGAGGTGGTCGCGACTCGGTTGTGCGCGTGCCACGCACGATGCTAGAGGGCATGGGGAAGACGAGCGCGAGGAGGTGGCCTGGGCTGGCCAACCGGGCCGGCCAGGTGGGCTTTGGTGGGCGCCAGGTAAGTTCCAGGTGAGCCTCTGTTCTTTTCCTATTTTTATTTCTCTTTTCTATTTTCTGTAATTGTGTTTGGCTTTATTAAAAATACTTAGGCACACTGAAAAATCACCAAATTGCTCATGGCCAGTGTTTGGAATATATCCAACATGGAACATTTCAGTTTAGGATTATTTGGACATTTTAAATATTTTATAGTATTTAAGTGCCCAAATTCAAATAGAGTATGATTTAATTCAGAGACCAAATATGTCATGGAAAAATGTGCATCACCTGTGGCTACTGTTTACAGTATTTTCCATAATTGATGAATATTTTTGAAAGCCATTTGGACTTACTGAAAATATTTTTGGTGAACCTAGTGAATTCCTTTAATGCTAGGGTTTAGGCAATCCCCATTTCAACTTTAATTGAAAAATTAACATGATGCACACAAGAAGGGCTAGCCTAGTGCGTACTAGAACTAGGGATGTGACGGTTAATTCATCTAATATGTCAGTATATTGGATGTTATAAGATACTCCCTCCGTTCCTGAATATTTGTTCTTTTTAGAGATTTCAAATGGACTACCACATACGGATGTATATAGACATATTATAAAAGAGTGTTGCACTACATCATTGTGCCATTGCTGTTTAGCTTCCAATATTAACTTGGTGCTTTTAGGTACATATGTCATTGGTAAAGATCCGCGTTTCGACCCTTTCTGCGTATGGGGCAATGAGATATCGATGAACCGGCATCAAGTGAGGAAGCTGATAAAGATTGTTAGTAAAATGGGTCCAAAGATGGCAATTTAACTATTTATTTACACTTTATCCAAGACAACAACAAACTGCAGGATGGTAAGTAAGAACTCTGCAGCCTTCTTTTTACTGCCCATAATGAGTTGTGTTAGATGACAATGTCTGAAATCTTATTCCTTTGCAGTGCTTGCCAAAGCAGTTTACTCAAGATTACCTCTCAAACTACAGGATTGGTGGGCATGCAAAGGTTAAAGTATTTCTACCAGAACACGATGATTATCTAGATGTTTTCATAAAGACCGTGAAGGATGGGCGGTCGGCCATCACAAGGGGTTGGACTAGCATCGTGCGTGCCTTCTGCATGGAGGAGGGCACAATATGGGCATTCCACTTCACCTTGTTCAGCAACCAGAATATATTTCGCCTCTTTCTTTACCATCTTTAATAGTACAAGTATACAATTGTGGTTCATCATTCTTTATTTGGTTCTTATGTAATTCTTGAACATATGTACCTATAAATCAAAGAATGCATTGGTTGTTTGAACCTGCTGGATATGAATAAAGCTGTAGCATACATTCAACTTAAAATCCAAATCCAGTACAATTTGGAAAAGCAACAATTAAATTACAGTGAAATTACGCTCTACAGGTTGTTATGGCACACACGGTTGGTAAAACACAAACGTTTGCGATATGCACCATAATCCGAGATGGTTCACAAAGAGGAAACGTGTGCAAGCATGCACACAGTTGCCGTTTGCAAAGCGTGTGCGATGTCAGACAATATCACAAACAGTGCGGGCAAACTAAACGTTTGTGTTAGTTGCCTTATCGTACAAGATTCGCAACCATGAACTGTTTCTGATGAAGTATGCATCGTAAACATTTTACCACAGAATAGCGTGTGTGATAGTTGTCGTGTACGACAATGTTATGATGGTCCGACGTTTCTTAATCCTGTCTGGCACTCGTACGACGATTAGCTAATCTTCTTAACGGTGAACCGTTTGTGATGGGCCGTGCATCATACACGTTCTATAATAGTGAACCGTTTGTGATGGGTCGCGCATCGTAAACATAGCACCACAGAATACCGACTGTGATGGCAATGTGAGCAAAAATAGAGTAGGAGTACTGTAGGGGCCCTATCCCCGACAGTTTCTAGGTCATCTGGGAAGGACCCCCTATCGCCCACACTCACTTGGAAAATATTCCAAATGCCGTCGCGGAAAGGGGTTTTAAACCGTTTGTTTAGGACCGACGCGCACTAGTGATGTTTCAAACATCATGTAACAATGAGAGGAAAACAGCTATGACAGGGCCTACACATATTCTACCATAGCACTTACTACTATTCTCATATCAATTCTAAGAAATAACATGCGTTGCTATAAAAATCTTAGAAATGAGAGTAACATATAGCAATCATGAGGTTATGCTCATAATATCTATTCTAACAATCATTAGATGCCAATTGTTCTCATATCAACTCTAACAATAACATGTGTGGTCATAAAAATCTAGGAAATGAGAGGAACATATAGGAATGATGTGGTTATAGACATACTATCTATTCTAAATTTGTAACAATGAACAGGCAGACATATTCATAAGGTAAAGATGAGATGAGATGGAACAATTACACGACGATAGATTCCAACAGTATAGGTAGCCAATCTGTGCGTCGACCGCGTAAACGATGCCATTGTGCACTATAGCATCAGACAGAAATGTTGCCTCAACAGGATTGACGATGAGCCATAACCATGTATGGCGACTGGATTCCAGATAGAATAATCCCATGTTGAACAAGGCAATGATCTTGTAATCCATGTAGTCTTCTAATGGTGTGGGCACTTCGCAGATTACAACTTTCAGCAAACAGAGGTCGAGCCAAAAGCTCGACGCGCCTCATGCGTAGTAGGCAGGAGTGTCCGGCGGACCGCGAGGCTCGATGGTGGAAGTATCCAACGATGGAAGGGTGATCTCTCGCTGGGTGCAAGTATCCACGAGACGCCACAGACTACCAGATTGGTGGATGAGGACGATCCAGTTGGCCTTATTGTCCGCCCAGTAGTGGCCGCGCATGAAGGACAGGTGGACGGGGAGTGGTAGCATGTCGAGGGGGGACCACGGCAACCTCTGTAGGATCATCAAGTCGGTGTCTGGGCCACCTACGAGGATCGGGAATCAGCAAGCAGGGTGTCTTGAAAAGAGTCGGCCGGTTGCAGACGAGTTGATGGTACAAAGACACCGAGCATGCAGCCAGACGGACGGTGCTAAGCAGGTCCATACGATTACAGATTTGCTCCAAGAGAACATCGGGGAGGGAATTCCAATTGCGGCTCTGCGTGTTAGTCAGTTCTTCCATAGGGTTTTTAGGGCGCTGAGTGATTGGGGTTTTCGGTGCCTGCGAGCCAGTGGGGAAGTGGATTCGGGCGGGCAAGCGAAGAAGATGGCGTGTGTGGCCGAGCAGTGAGCGGGGGTATATGGTACGCGCGAGCTACCAAGGAAGATGGCACGGGCGGGCGAGCAGTGAGCGGGGGAATGGTGTGCGGCCGACGATGGGGAAGAGAGGAGGAAGAAGAGTGAAAGACGGGGAAGCAAGTTCATTAAATCTCAACTCTACTAGTACTACTACCAGGATATACCGTCCTTCAGAGTGTAAAATAGTTACGCCGATGACATGTGGGTCTACCTCAAGAGGGCCCATATGTCAGTTAATGGAGGAGAGAGGTGCGTAGGCGTATTTGCGGAAGCGTGCTCCAGTGGCAAACATGATGGTAGTACTCCTAGGTAAGGATGATTTAGTAATACCAACATGCTGGTTCAGCTTATTAATTAAGTGTCCCATCTACTGTTGCGTGTATTGTCACTTCACTATGAAGACTAGTTGAATAGTTCTCTTTGACTGAGATGGGGAATAATGGATCGCGAAGACTTCCTATCTACAGTATCCCTATGCCTTTACGCTCATCCTGTCCAACAAGATGAAACATTGGCCAAGGCACCCGGCACCAATAATGTAGGAGTACTAGTACTACCCCCTTTCCGGTTTATAGGGCTCAATTCAAAAATCTCATCAACCAAGGTAGATGATGAGTGGTGGAATATTTTATGTAGTTTGCAAAAACACTCAACTAATGCACTCGTTTTCCTCAAAAAAATTGTTTACCAATGCATTAATTTTGTGTCAAACTTTGACCATCTACTCCCTCCATCCAGTTGAATAAGTCATCTTTGGTTGTGCACCATGACGAAGGAGGGAAAACAAGAGAACTTAATGTTTATTTTCTACTCCCTCCGTTCCTAAATATAGTCTTTTTAGACATTCAAATGGAATACAACATACGGATGTATGTAGACATATTTTAGAGTGTAGATTCACTCACTTTGCTCCATACGTAGTCACTTGTTGAAATCTCTAGAAAGACAAACACTCAATATTTCGGAACAGAGGGAGGCTTTTACTCCGTATTTGGGAACAGAGGGAGTATCACCATATGGAGGGAATAGAGCAAGCTTGAAATATGAACATGTCAATGGGGAGTAAAAGCCTCTTGAATGCATGCATGCAACATACAACACTCAGACGTACGTACACATGGACGCACACAACACTCACGCACCCATGCGGCACACAACACATGAGGCAACACACACGCTCATGCTCAAGTGCTCAACCTACTCCCTACGTTCGTGAAATACTTTACATTTAGAGATTTACACATTGACTAGGGCATAATTAACTCCCAAAAGTAGCGGACTTATGTGTGTATGCGACCATTGAGAGAAGAAGATTAAATGAAGGTTGTTGCATGTTGTAATTAAGGATAGACATGTAGCCTATAGCTAGAGCACAAGTTGGTGCATTAGTCAATCAATATCGATTTAGATTAAAGGCTAAAATGCATTGGAAGTGTAGATGTACACTTTTTGTTTTTAGCCGATGTACACTCTGATAGAAGACCGGGGGAGTACACGTGCATGCACTCACATACACAGCCAGGGTAGTTCATGCACAAGGGTTGGACTCCTGTCGCGCCTGCGTAAAGTTTTGTTTAACTGATTTCTTTGCTCTGCCAACTGACAGGTGGGACCCAGAAACCAGGTGACAATTTAACCAGTCAACAAAGTGCAACGTCGACTATGTGGCCGGTCAGTAGGGTGCAATACGATGCTCTACGATGAGCAAGTGATCGTATAATCACCGCAAAACTATATATAGTGATCGTAAAGAGTGTATTGTTACATACGTTGACTGCTAGTGTATTTTTCTCGTTTTAAATTAAGCCATATTAACCGAAAAGGATGCAGTATGGACTAGTACTAGTACTGCTTTGATGTGTCCCGTCAACTTGCCAAACGAGGAGAAGCTTGCTTACTACGCCTCTCCCTCGCCCACGTGAAAGTGCAACTATCCCTAGGTGGTTTTGGTAATTCATAACGACACATAGCTCATTGAGCTAATGCTATTCCAAGATGATTATTTTAGGAAAGCTCAATGATTGGCATGGCATGGATGTGAAAGTGGAACCCTCAAAATGCTAAGGACAAAGGATTGGCTCAAGCTCAAAAGCTCAAGACTCTTCATTTCATATTTTAGTGATCCAAGATCACATTGAGTCTTTAGGAAAAGCCAATACTATCAAGGAGGGATGAGGTGTTGCTTAATGAGCCTCTTGCTTCATGTGCTTAGTGATATGCTCCAAAACCCTCAACTACTTTCCCATATCCACATATGACCTAAACCCTAAGCCAAACTCGGTCCTACCGATTCTTTCTATCCGGCGCCACCGAGTTTCTCTTGTCATAAGCCACTGCCAAACCCTAGCAATTCAGTTCTACCGATAGGGATCTCGGTCTCACCGAGATGGGATTGCAAACTCTCTGTTTCCCTTTCGTAACTTTTCGGTCTCACCGAAAGAGCGGATCGGTCCCACCGAGATTGCAATGTAAATTCAGTGTTTCCTTTTTGTAACTTTTCGGTCTCACCGAAAGAGCAAATCGGTCCCACCGAGTTTGCCTGACCAACTCTCTGGTTAGCTAATTACCAAATTCGGTCTCACCGAGTTTGTGTAATCGGTCTCACCGAGATTACGTTATGCCCAAACCCTAACCATATCGGTCCCACCGAGTTGCATGTCAGTCCCACCGAAAATCTCTAACGGTCACTAGGTTTACATTTTTGGTCCGACCGAGTTTGTTGATTTGGTCCCACCGAGATTGGAAAACTGTGTGTAACGGTTGGATTTTGTGTGGAGGCTATATATACCCCTCCACCTCCTCTTCATTCGTGCAGAGAGCCATCAGAACACATACACAATTCCAACTCATATGTTCTGAGAGAGAACCACCTACTCGTGTGTTGAGACCAAGATATTCCATTCCTACCATATGAATCTTGATCTCTAGCCTTCCCAAGTTGCTTTCCACTCAAATCTTCTTTCCACAAAATCCAAATCCTATGAGAGAGAGTTGAGTGTTGGGGAGACTATCATTTGAAGCACAAGAGCAAGGAGTTCATTACCTACAGACCATTTGTTACTTCTTGGAGAGTGGTGTCTCCTAGATTGGCTAGGTGTCACTTGGGAGCCTCCGACAAGATTGTGGAGTTGAACCAAGGAGTTTGTAAGGGCAAGGAGATCGCCTACTTCATGAAGATCTACCGCTAGTGAGGCAAGTCCTGTGTGGGCGATGGCCATGGTGGGATAGACAAGGTTGCTTCTTCGTGGACCCTTTGTGGGTGGTTGCTTCTTCGTGGACCCTTTGTGGGTGGTTGCTTCTTCGTGGACCCTTTGTGGGTGGAGCCCTTTGTGGACTCGCGCAACCGTTACCCTGTGTGGGTGGAGCCCTCCGTGGACTCTCGCAACCGTTACCCTTTGTGGGTTGAAGTCTCCATCAACGTGGATGTAGGATAGCACCACCTATCCGAACCACGGGAAAAACATCCGTGTCTCCAATTGCGTTTGAATTCTCCAAACCCTTCCCTTTACATTCTTGCAAGTTGCATGCTTTACTTTCCGCTGCCAATATACTCTTTGCATGCTTGCTTGAATTGTGTGATGATTGCTTGACTTGTCCTACAATAGCTAAAATCTGCCAAGAACTAAAATTGGGAAAACGTTAAGTTTTTATTTGGTCAAGTAGTCTAATCACCCCCCTCTAGACATACTTTCGATCCTACACCACGCATGCGGTGGCTAGCAGGATGAGGAGAGGGTTTTGACTATAGCGCCCTCTCCCTCCCCATCTCGCTCGCCCTCGCCCTCGCGGTGGACGTGGAGTAGTTTAATCAGTGACAGATTTCCAGAAGCATATTGTAATGTAGTATCATCATTGTTGGACCTTCCGAAGAGGCGAAGAGCCAAGTGCAAGGTTCACATGAGTACGAACTGTTGAACTTCCCGAAGAGGCAAAGAGCCAAGCGCAAGGTTTTATAGGAGTTGTCGTCCTAGTAGGAGTATGCTACAACTATAGCGAATGATGCTACAGTATGATGCCGCCACGTCACCTATATCCAAAGTTGTGCCACCTGTTTTTCTCAACGAGCATGTTGGAGCCCGTGCAACAACCACACAAGTTGCACGTACAAATAACACATTTACTAGTAATAAATTCTAAAGGACAAATGCCAGTATGCCACACAAGTTCATCTCCAATTCATGTGATACATTTGTGCACGACTAGTCTACATATATTCACAGCGCTACCGTTCACAATTTACCATACCCCACTTACACGTTATAGATGGGCTACATGTCCTCCTCCAGGTTCCAGTCCCAGGTGTTCTTCATGGATGGCACGATCCATAGCTTGGGCAACGGGAATCATTGTCGTAGCTTTCTAGTCCGGTTCCACACGGTGGAGACTCATCCAAGCTGAAGTGGCATAAATCAGGGATAGTGTGTCCCAGCATCTCGTTCATCTGGCGGTGCGCACTGAAGACACAACCATGATTCATGAACGGCAGGCCTTCGGTGTCGTGCATGGAAGGTGGCATCCACTTCACAATGGGGTAGCTGTCCCCAATGAAAAGCGAGTACACTCTCCAAGAGTGTTCCTCAGCACCCACGTAGCATCACGGGGGTCGAACTTGGCGCCGTTCATCTAGTACATGCGGCATCTCAGATCTGGACACATGGTGGCGTACATAGTCAAGGTCCATGCATAATAATGTTGTGCTCAAATATGGCATTCAGTAATACTATGCAGCAAATAGTACTACTCCAGTATAGAGGAAGTAAAATAACCAGCTTATCATATATAGGCACTCTTGGCTACATGGATGAGATAGTAAGACATGGAAAAACAGAAATGGTGGCAGCTAGTGGGTTCAAGTCTTCAAGGGCCGAGCTTAGCTATACATGTCCTCCAAGGTAAAAAGTACTCCTACTAGTACAAGTAAGTAGTACAACAATGAAAGAGAAGGCAAGAGGGTTAAAAAATATAATACTAAATGGAATACCTGGGTAGATGGTGATAGTCCCATCGTGGTAGATTGTGTGACCATGTTGCACATCAGTGGTACCATGGGTAACGGCTGCTAAGATAGTTGATCCCAATATGCCAAAGTCAGCTACAAGGTTCTAGGTTACACCGAATGGCGGATGCAAATGCACATCCAGGATCGGTGATCTTATTTTGATCGGGGGATGACTGATCCCTGCAAAATAATGGAGTACCGTTAGGGATGCAAATGATGGTTTGTGCATTCCGTTGTAATCTCGCGTACCGTAGGATGGAAACCAGATGAAACAAGTCCCATGGCTTGTTACCGCGAAGATGCAGCCTAGATGGCGCACAACGTCTTCGAACGTGTAGGGGTACAAATCTGTCGCGGCCAACATGCGATAGCCTCTGCCGCTACTGCCTCTTGCATTGATGGAAATCCTTATGTCGAACACCGCGATGAGATAGTAATCATCGTAGCTGTGTCGTTTTGTCGGCGGGTCCGCAATTGCTATCTTCTTCAATCTCATGTAGGCATCATCATACGTATTCAAGCCCATCCAGTTCGGAAGACCGATCCCAATGGTGGAGAAGGGGTCTACGGGAACGGTCAGACTGCAGTGGATGTTGTGCAAAATGATGGTGGTATCTGGCCGGAGGTATGCAAGCCAGTCTTGGTTGGCACCAACCCAGACCTATATATAAGATGGTGGGCAGCGGACAAATTACGGGATGGAAATGGAATAACTAAGCAATACATGATCAAACTCCATGACTAACCTGCTCATCGGACAAAATCCGACTACCTCTCAACGTCGGCAACTCTAGCGGAGTCAACCTACAACCATGGCCGGGGAGCGGTGGACTGTTCGAAGGATTGTCCCATAGAAGAACCTTCTCCTCGAGGACGCATGGAAGACCAACAAGCATGGAATTTTCCCAAGCCTGTTTAAGCACCGTCTTGAAAAAGTTGGTGCAGGAAACACCGAGTCTTGCGTCGGTGAGGACGTCGGAGCAGCGTGTGATTTATCCCAGAGGATCATCGTCCAAGGTCTCCCAGCACCGATGAGGAGGTGAACCGCTTGGCGAATCCATGTGAGCAGCAACAAACTGCCTTCTCTTCGGGGGGAGGGGATCTGGCGAGGAGGAGATAAGAGCATAGTAACCGCAGGGCCTCGTCCCTTCCAATTGTAGCTCCTTGATCATTCCTTAGCGAAGGGGTGAGGCTATTATTTACTACGTACTTGTACTATAGCAATACTAGCACTACTTTCTCAACTCGTAGTGCGATGTACTATACTTCTAGTATAGTGCACTAGTTTTGAACTCTTAAATCTCAGGGCCAAGGAGCTACAATTGGAAGTGGAGGGTAGTACTGTTCTCTATAACCATCTGTTGGAAATATGCCCTAGAGGCAATAATAAATTAGTTATTATTATATTTCCTTGTTCATGATAATCGTTTATTATCCATGCTAGAATTGTATTGATAGGAAACTCAGATACATGTGTGGATACGTAGACAACACCATGTCCCTAGTAAGCCTCTAGTTGACTAGCTCGTTGATCAATAGATGGTTACGGTTTCCTGACCATGGACATTGGATGTCGTTGATAACGGGATCACATCATTAGGAGAATGATGTGATGGACAAGACCCAATCCTAAGCCTAGCACAAGATCATGTAGTTCGTATGCTAAAGCTTTTCTAATGTCAAGTATCATTTCCTTAGACCATGAGATTGTGCAACTCCCGGATACCGTAGGAATACTTTGGGTGTGCCAAACGTCACACCGTAACTGGGTGACTATAAAGGTGCACTACGGGTATCTCTAAAAGTGTCTGTTGGGTTGGCACGAATCAAGACTGGGATTTTTCACTCCGTGTAAACGGAGAGGTATCTCTGGGCCCACTCGGTAGGACATCATCATAATGTGCACAATGTGATCAAGGAGTTGATCACAGTATGATGTGTTACGAAACGAGTAAAGAGACTTTCCGGTAACAAGATTGAACAAGGTATCGGGATACCGACGATCGAATCTCGGGCAAGTGTCGTACCGATAGACAAAGGGAATTGTATACGGGATTGATTAAGTCCTTGACATCATGGTTCATCCGATGAGATCATCGTGGAACATGTGGGAGCCAACATGGGTATCCAGATCCCGCTGTTGGTTATTGACCGGAGAGTCATCTCGGTCATGTCTGCATGTCTCCCGAACTCGTAGGGTCTACACACTTAAGGTTCGGTGACGCTAGGGTTATAGAGATATTAGTATGCGGTAACCCGAAAGTTGTTCAGAGTCCCGGATGAGATCCCGGATGTCACGAGGAGTTCCGGAATGGTCCGGAGGTAAAGATTTATATATGGGAAGTCTTGTTTTGGTCGCCGGAAAAGTTTCGCGCATTATCGGTATTGTACCGGGAGTGCCGAAAGGGGTCCGGGGGTCCACCAAGGGGGTCCACCTGCCCCGGGGGGCCACATGGGTTGTAGGGGTGTGCACCTTGGCCTATATGGGCCAAGGGCACCAGCCCCAAGAGGCCCATGCGCGAAGAGATAAGAAGAAGGAAGAGTCCTAAAGGGGGAAGGCACCTCCTAGGTGCCTTGGGGAGGTGGGACTCCTCCCTGGCCGCACCCTTCCTTGGAGGAAGGGCCAAGGATGCCCCCCCTCTCCCTTGGCCCTATATATAGTGGGGGGAAGGGAGGGCAGCAACACCTGAGCCCTGGCGCCTCCCTCTCCCTCCCATGACACATCTCCCTCCTCCCGCAGCGCTTGGTGAAGCCCTGTTGGAATCCCGCTACTTCCACCACCACGCCGTCGTGCTGCTGGATCTCCATCAACCTCTCCTCCCCCTTGCTGGATCAAGAAGGAGGAGACGTCGCTGCTCCGTATGTGTGTTGAACGCGGAGGTGCCGTCCGTTCGGCGCTAGGATCATCGGTGATTTGGATCACGACGAGTACGACTCCATCAACCCCGTTCTCTTGAACGCTTCCGCGCGCGATCTACAAGGGTATGTAGATCCACTCCTCCCTCGTTGCTAGATGACTCCATAGATAGATCTTGGTGACACATAGGAAAATTTTGAATTTCTGCTACGTTCCCCAACAGTGGCATCATGAGCTAGGTCTATGCGTAGTTTCTATGCACGAGTAGAACACAAAGTAGTTGTGGGCGTTGATTTTGTTCAATATGCTTACCGTTACTAGTCCAATCTTGATTCGGTGGCATTGTGGGATGAAGCGGCCCGGACCGACCTTACACGTACTCTTACGTGAGACTGGTTCCACCGACTGACATGCACTAGTTGCATAAGGTGGCTAGCGGGTGTCTGTCTCTCCCACTTTAGTCGGATCGGATTCGATGAAAAGGGTCCTTATGAAGGGTAAATAGCAATTGGCATATCACGTTGTGGTTTTTGCATAGGTAAGAAACGTTCTTGCTAGAAACCCATAGCAGCCACGTAAAACATGCAAACAACAATTAGAGGACGTCTAACTTGTTTTTGCAGGGTATGCTATGTGATGTGATATGGCCAAAAGGATGTGATGAATGATATATGTGATGTATGAGATTGATCATGTTCTTGTAATAAGAATCACGACTTGCATGTCGATGAGTATGACAACCGGCAGGAGCCATAGGAGTTGTCTTAATTTATTTATGACCTGCGTGTCAACATAAACGTCATGTAATTACTTTACTTTATTGCTAACCGTTAGCTGTAGTAGTAGAAGTAATAGTTGACGACACAACTTCATGAAGACATGATGATAGAGATCATGATGATGGAGATCATGGTGTCATGCCGGTGACGATGATGATCATGGAGCCCCGAAGATGGAGATCAAAAGGAGCAAAGTGATGATGGCCATATCATGTCACTATTTGATTGCATGTGATGTTTATCATGTTTATACATCTTATTTGCTTAGAACGACGGTAGTAAATAAGATGATCCCTCATTAAAATTTCAAGAAAGTGTTCCCCCTAACTGTGCACCGTTGCGAAAGTTCGTCGTTTCGAAGCACCACGTGATGATCGGGTGTGATAGATTCTTACGTTCACATACAACTGGTGTAAGCCAGATTTACACACGCGAAACACTTAGGTTGACATGACGAGCCTAGCATGTACAAACATGGCCTCGGAACACAAGAGACCGAAAGGTCGAGCATGAGTCGTATGGTAGATACGATCAACATGAGGATGTTCACCGATGTTGACTAGTCCGTCTCACATGATGATCGGACACGGCCTAGTTGACTCGGATCATGTAATCACTTAGATGACTGGAGGATGTCTATCTGAGTGGGAGTTCATAAGATGAACTTAATTATCTTGAACATAGTCAGAAGGTCTTCGCAAATTATGTCGTAGCTCGCGCTTCAGTTCTACTGTTTAGTTATGTTCCTAGAGAAAATTTAGTTGAAAGTTGATAGTAGTAATTATGCGGACTAGGTCCGTAAACTGAGGTTTGTCCTCATTGCTTCATAGAAGGCTTATGTCCTTAATGCACCGCCCAGTGTGCTGAACCTCGAACGTTGTCTATGGATGTTGCATACACATTTTTATAACTACGTGATAGTTCAGTTAAACGGCTTAGAGTTGAGGCACCGAAGACGTTTTGAAACGTCGCGAAACATATGAGATGTTTCGGGGGCTGAAATTGGGATTTCAGGCTCGTGCCCACGTCAAGAGGTATAAGACCTCTGACGATTTTCTTAGCCTGCAAACTAAGGGAGAAAAGCTCAATTGTTGAGCTTGTGCTCAGATTGTCTGAGTACAACAATCATTTGAATCGAGTGGGAGTTGATCTTCCAGATGAGATAGTGATGTTTCTCCGAAGTCATTACCACCAAGCTGCTAGAGCTTCATGATGAACTATAATATATCAAGGACATATATGATGATCCTTGAGATATTCGCGATGTTTGACACCACAAAAGTAGAAATAAAGAAGGAGCATCAATTGTTGATGGTTAGTGAAACCACTAGAAGGGCAAGGGAAAGAAGGGATACTTCATGAAACGGCAATTCAGCTGCTGCTCTAGTGAAGAAACCCAAGGTTGAACCCAAACCCGAGACTAAGTGCTTCTGTAATAAGAGGAACAGCCACTGGAGCAGAATTACCCTAGATACTTGGTAGATGAGAAGGCTGGCAAAGTCGATAGAAGTATATTGGATATACATTGTGTTAATGTGTACTTTACTAGCACTCCTAGTAGCACCAGGGTATTAGATACCGGTTCGGTTGCTAAGTGTTAGTAACTCGAAACAAAAGGCTACGGAATAAATGGAGACTAGCTAAAGGTGAGATGACGATATGTGTTGGAAGTATTTCCAAGGTTGATCAAATATCGTACGCTCCCTCTACCATCGAGATTGGTATTAAAACCTAAATAATTGTTATTTGGTGTTTGCGTTGAGCATAGACATGACTGGATTATGTCTATCACAATACGGTTATTCATTTAAGGAGAATAATGGTTACTCTGTTTATTTGAATAATACCTTCAATGGTCTTGCACCTGAAATGAACGGTTTATTGAATCTCGATCGTAGTGATACACATGTTCATGCCAAAAGATAGTAATGATAGTACCGCCTACTTGTGGCACTGCCACGTAATTCATATCGGTATAAAACGCATGAAGAAGCTCCATGTTGATGGATCTTTGGACTCACTCATTTTTGAAAGGATTGAGACATGCGAATCATGTTTGTTGGTGTATATGCATGAAGAAACTCCATGCAAATGGACCGTTTGGACTCACTTGATTTTGAATCACTTGAGACGTGCAAATCATACCACATGGGCAAGATGACTGAAAGCCTCGTTTTCAGTAAAATGGAACTAGAAAGCAACTTGTTGGAAGTAATACATTTTGATGTGTGCAATCCAATGAGTGCTGAGGCATGTAGTGGATATCGTTATGTTCTTACTTCATAGATGATTTGATTAGATGTTGACTATATTTACTTGATGAATCACGAGTCTGAATTATTGAAAGGTTCAAGTAATTTCAGGGTGAAGTTGAAAGATCGTCGTGACAAGAGGATAAAATATCTATGATATGATCATAGAGATGAATATCTGAATTACGAGTTCGGCACAGAATTAAGACATTGTGGAAATTGTTTCACAACTAATACAGCCTGGAACACCATAGTGTGATGGTGTGTCCGAACATCATAACTGCACCCTATTGGATATGATGCATACCATGATGTCTCTTATCGAATTACCACGATAGTTTATGGGTTAGGCATTAGAGACAACCGCATTCACTTTAAATAGGGCACCACGTAATTCCGATGAGATGACACCGTATGAACTATGGTTTAGAGAAACCTAAGCTGTCATTTCTTAAAAGTTTGGGGCTGCGACGCTTATGTGAAAAGGTTTCAGGCTGATAAGCTCGAACCCAAAGCGGATAAATGCATCTTAATAGGACACCCAAAACAGTTGGGTATACCTCCTGTCTCAGATCCGAAAGCAATAAGGGATTGTTTCTGGAATCGGGTCCTTTCTCGAGGAAAAGTTTCTCTCGAAAGAATTGAGTGGGAGGATGGTGGAGACTTGATGAGGTTATTGAACCATCTCTTCAACTAGTGTGTGGCAGGGCACAGGAAGTTGTTCCTGTGGCACCTACACCAATTGAAGTGGAAGCTTATGATAGTGATCATGGAACTTCAGATCAAGTCACTACCAAACCTCATGGGATGACAAGGATGCGTACTACTTCAGAGTGGTACGTAATCCTGTCTTGGAAGTCATGTTGCTAGACAACAATGAACCTACGAGCTATGGAGAAGCGATAGTGGGCCTGGATTCCAAAATGGCTCGAGGCCATATAATCCGAGAGAGGATCCATATATGAAAACAAAGTGAAGACTTTGGCAGAACGGCTCGATGGTCGTAAGGCTATTGAGTACAGATGGATTTTAAAAGGGAAGACGGGCAATGATGGTAAGTATCACCATTAAGAAAGCTCAACTTGTCGTTAAGATTTTTTCTGACAAGTTCAAGGAGTTGACTATGATGAGACTTTCTCACTCGTAGCGATGCTAAGAGTCTGTTGGAATTATATTAGCGATGACTGCATTATTTATGAAATCTTGCAGATAGGATGTCAAAACATTGTTTCCTCGACGTTTTTTGAGGAAAGGTTGTATGTGATACAAACCGGAAGGTTTTGTCAATCCTGAAAGATGCTAATAAGTATGCAAAGCTCCAGCAATCCTTCTAGGGACTGGAGTAAGCATCTCGGAGTTGGAATGTATGCTTTGATGATGATCAAAGATTTTGGGTTTATACAAAGTTTATGAGAAACTTGTATTTCCAAAGAAGTGAGTGGGAGCACTATAGAATTTCTGATGAATATATGTTGTTGACATATTGTTGATTAGAAATGACGTAGAATTTCTGGAAAGCATATAGGGTTATTTGGAAAGTGTTTTTCAATGGAAAGCCTGGATTAAGCTACTTGAACATTGAGCATCAAGATCTATAAGGATAGATCAAAACGCTTAATGGTACTTTCAAATGAGCACATACCTTGACAAGGTCTTGAAGGTGTTCAAGATGGATCAGCCAAAGAAGGAGTTCTTGCCTGAGTTGTAAGGTATGAAGTTAAGACTTAAAGCTCGACCACAGCAGAAGAAAGAGGAAGGACGAAGGTCGTCCCCTATGCTTTTGTCATAGGCTCTACAGTATGCTATGCTGTGTACCGCACCTGAAATGTGCCTTGCCATGAGTCAGTCAAGGGGTACAAGAGTGATCTAAGAATGGATCACAGGACAGCGGTCAAAGTTATCCTTAGTAACTAGTGGACTAAGGAATTTTCTCGATTATGGAGGTGGTAAAAGAGTTCGTCGTAAAGGGTTACGCCGATGCAAACTTTGACACTAATCCAGATTATTCTGAGTAGTAAACTGGATTCGTATAGTAGAACAGTTATTTGGAATAGCTCCAAATGTAGCGTAGTAGTTGCATCTACAAGATGACATAGAAATTTGCGAAGTACATACGGATCTGAAAGATTCAGACCCGTTGACTATAACATCTCTCACAAGCATAACATGATCAAACCCAGAACTCATTGAGTGTTAATCACATGGTAATGTGAACTAGATTATTGACTCTAGTAAACTCTTTGGGTGTTAGTCACATGGGGATGTGACCTTGAGTGTTAGTCACATAGCGATATGAACTGGATTATTGACTCTAGTGTAAGTGGGAGACTGTTGGAAATATGCCCTAGAGGCAATAATAAATTAGTTATTATTATATTTCCTTGTTCATGATAATCGTTTATTATCCATGCTAGAATTGTATTGATAGGAAACTCAGATACATGTGTGGATACGTAGACAACACCATGTCCCTAGTAAGCCTCTAGTTGACTAACGAGCTAGTCAACTAGAGGCTTACCCAATCCTAAGCCTAGCACAAGATCATGTAGTTCGTATGCTAAAGCTTTTCTAATGTCAAGTATCATTTCCTTAGACCATGAGATTGTGCAACTCCCGGATACCGTAGGAATACTTTGGGTGTGCCAAACATCACAACGTAACTGGGTGACTATAAAGGTGCACTACGGGTATCTCCGAAAGTGTCTGTTGGGTTGGCACGAATCAAGACTGGGATTTGCCACTCCGTGTAAACGGAGAGGTATCTCTGGGCCCACTCGGTAGGACATCATCATAATGTGCACAATGTGATCAAGGAGTTGATCACGGGATGATGTGTTACAAAACGAGTAAAGAGACTTTCCGGTAACAAGATTGAACAAGGTATCGGGATACCGACGATCGAATCTTGGGCAAGTGTCGTACCGATAGACAAAGGGAATTGTATACGGGATTGATTAAGTCCTTGACATCATGGTTCATCCGATGAGATCATCGTGGAACATGTGGGAGCCAACATGGGTATCCAGATCCCGCTGTTGGTTATTGACCGGAGAGTCATCTCGGTCATGTCTGCATGTCTCCCGAACCCGTAGGGTCTACACACTTAAGGTTCGGTGACGATAGTGTTATAGAGATATTAGTATGCGGTAACCTGAAAGTTGTTCAGAGTCCCGGATGAGATCCCGGACGTCACGAGGAGTTCCAGAATGGTCCGGAGGTAAAGATTTATATATGGGAAGTCTTGTTTTGGTCGCCGGAAAAGTCTCGCGCATTATCGGTATTGTACCGGGAGTGCCGAAAGGGGTCCGGGGGTCCACCAAGGGGGTCCACCTGCCCCGGGGGGCCACATGGGCTGTAGGGGTGTGCGCCTTGGCCTATATGGGCCAAGGGCACCAGCCCCAAGAGTCCCATGCGCCAAGAGATAAGAAGAAGGAAGAGTCCTAAAGGGGGAAGGCACCTCCTAGGTGCCTTGGGGAGGTGGGACTCCTCCCTGGCCGCACCCTTCCTTGGAGGAAGGGCCAAGGCTGCCCCCCCCCTCTCCCTTGGCCCTATATATAGTGGGGGGAAGGGAGGGCAGCAACACCTGAGCCCTGGCGCCTCCCTCTCCCTCCCATGACACATCTCCCTCCTCCCGCAGCGCTTGGCGAAGCCCTGTTGGAATCCCGCTGCTTCCACCACCACGCCGTCGTGCTGCTGGATCTCCATCAACCTCTCCTTCCCCCTTGCTGGATCAAGAAGGAGGAGACGTCGCTGCTCCGTACGTGTGTTGAACGCGGAGGTGCCGTCCGTTCGGCGCTAGGATCATCGGTGATTTGGATCACGACGAGTACGACTCCATCAACCCCGTTCTCTTGAACGCTTCCGCGCGCGATCTACAAGGGTATGTAGATCCACTCCTCCCTCGTTGCTAGATGACTCCATAGATAGATCTTGGTGACACGTAGGAAAATTTTGAATTTATGCTACGTTCCCCAACACCATCATTGTACTACCAATGCAGGGAAAGTACACCTGCGTAGTTGGTACTCTCGGTGCTCTATTCAACGCGTAGCTGGCCTACTCAGCCGCTCCTCTCACGCACACACTAGCAGCCTGTTTATCAGCGATGGCTACTGCGAGGGCAGACCGTTTGAGTTATTTGATATAGCGAGACTAGGCTTTTCGCTTCCATTTGTGGATGTGTAATGGATCTCGTCGAACTTTGTTAGTAGTTCCTTCTTTATGAATGAGATGCGGCAAAGCTTCTGCCTCCGTTTCAAAACAAAACAAGAATCGCGTCAAGAGGAATTTCTTTTATAGAGTCGATAAGGGAGTGAAGTCCATGTGTGCAACGCCACAAGCTACAGAGTAGTAGAGTACTAGCACTTTACGTACAGAGCCATATTGCACAGTTCCCAATGTCACGCCAGGATTTTCCGGCTCCTCGAGCTTAATTGGGAGGCGCTAGTTTAAATATGCTAGTACTAGCTGATGAGGAAGCTACAAGCGAGGTGAGGCTAGGGCGAGCACGCGATCCACGAGATGATTGGAAGGAAAACCCGTTCACATGGCTGGGCTATCTAGTGCACCCAGATTGTGGTGTGACACGTATGTTCGACTTCAAAACTCAAACTACCTCGTTTTGTGGAGTACTATTTGTCGTAGAATCGTCATGGCAGATGTCCTAGTGTGAGGACTTCGTCGTGAGGCCAACGCATCTATGTGGTAGCTTGAGAGGGGTTGAGTGGAATCAAGAGACGCAACGCAAGACAAGGGTTTAGACAGCTTCGGGTCCCGGGAAACATCATCCGGTAAGAACCCTATGTGTTTTTTGAGGCTATCTCTCATTATGATCATGAGGAAGTCGCCGTAAACCGGCTCTCCCAGTTAACCCTAACCCTTTAAGATTGTTCCTTCTTACTTGTCCCCCTTTGGGGACCCTGCCCCTCCTTATATAAGTTGAAGGGGCGGGTTACATGTAGAGTCCAACTCGGACTTAAGACTTTGACTATTATGACTTTTCTTCCTAGGCATCTTAACATCTTGGGCTTCATAACGTCTCGGGCTTCATAACTCCTAGCAACCTAGTTACCACTGCCTACCGGGAGTTAACTCGTGCCAGTTTAAGATGGTCTGCCGATTTATGATTGTCTGTTGAGTTATCATCTAACTTAACTCCTGTCTTAACTGTCAGCCGGTTTAACAACCTGCCGGTTTACCGTCTGGGTTAACTACCTGTTTTACCTGTCTGTCTTAACTGTCAGCCGGTTTAACAACCTGTCGGTTTACCGTCTGACTTAACACCAACCGGTTTACCACCTGCCTTAACACCTGCCGATTTACCACCTGCCGTAACACATGCCGGTTTACTAAGTCCCAGCCGGGTTATAACTCCGGCCGGATCATACCGCGGGGTATATCCCCGACATTAGCACCCAGTTTAATTTGGATTTATCCATGTTAAAATGATCCTGATCATCCTTAAGTCCTTGTCACTTCCTTCTTCTAGAAAATCCGGGTCAATAGGCCAGCTTCATAATCAATTTACAGACATTGGTTTTTCACAGAGAAATATTGTGAAGGATAATTCATTTGACTCAACTCCCAATGCTTAACAAAAATATTGGTCCTTAAAATACTCATCGGATCTTCAGCCGGTTTAAAAATGTAGAACTTGCCGGTTTGTCATTGCCAAAATTGCCGGTTTATGAATATTGATGGCACCGGATCATAATTGTTTGTTAACATCAGCTTTGAAAATATACCTCTTATATGCCTATCACTTGTATCCCCCAAGTCTTAAGAAGGTAGCATAGCAACAGCTTAAGACTTGCTTCAATATGAATGTCACAAGCGTGAAGAAATCCGGTTTGTTCATCTCAATCTCCAGTGGGAATTGAATATTCTGCATATGTAGCCCCCAAGTGTCGGGTTGTCCTGCTTGCAGCAACCTGGGACTTGTAATTGCCTGGTGCCCATAAAAACTTCAACCAGTGTAGCCCCCAAGGGCCAGGTCATTATGCAATAAGGAGCAGGGACTTTATAGATATGATCATGTAGACTTGAACCACAACGTGTAGCCCCCAAGGGCCGGATCAGTAAGATAATATTGAGCTGGAACTTTATATATACTTCATTGAGAATAACATTATACGATGTAACCCCCCTCATGGGGCTTGAACCCACGTCCACAGGGTTGAGAGCTTTGTGCTTTACCAACTGAGCAGTGGATCCTTCAATAATAGATGAAAATTTGTGTACCTTGAATTGTTGACAGGAGCAATTGGTAGCCCCCAAGGGCCGGCTCATTACGATGTGATGAGTCGGGTCTTCAATAAGTAGCAAACAATGACTTTGCATTAGCCCCCAAGTGTCATGGTGCATGCTTGCAGCGACATGAGACTTGTGTATTTGATGTAATCCCAACTTGAATAATGTAGCCTCCAAGTGCCGGGTTGTAAGCCTACAGTGACTCGGGACTATTCCTTCAATTGTAGAATAAATCATATCCATTGATAATATGATAGTCATTGCGCTAAAGCGACTTTGAAAACATTAATCATAATACTGGTTATTGATAACCATAATAAAATCCATCCGTGTTGGCTATTAAAGATTTTTAATAATATAACCTGGTTTGAAAACCGATGCATGTCATATAAACCGATATATCCATGCACATATGATACATGCTATGATGATGTAATGATGATGCAACATATGATGCAATATATGATGATGTATATGTATGATTAAGAGGGTTTAAGCTATGGTTCGGATATAACCAGAGCCCCCATGTAGTCATAATTGTGGCATTGCGCCGATCAAGAGGTGTAGCTATGGTTTGAATATGACCAAGCCCCCAAGTGATTTCCCTGGTGCCCTTATGCCTATCAAGAGGTGTAACTATGGTTCGAACCCATAGCCCCCAAGTGATTTTCCTGGTGGCCTTATGCCTACCAAGAGGTGGGTGAGTGTTTGGCAAGGTGTAATCCTTCTAGGCTACCCACGAGGATTACAAGGAATCCCGTGGTCAGGGGCTTGAGGGTGCTAGCAACCATTTGCAATAATTTTGAAGGGAAGAGATTGATGGGGAAAGTATACCTTAGTTTTCGAAGAACTGAGAAGGGAAGAGAAGTATAGATAGTTTTGAAAACTAGTAATAGTTTTGGAAATAGTTTTACCCTAACTAACGACCATGCTAACTAAGGCTCCCTACAGTAAGGATGGCTTTGATACCAGCTCTGTGGGGACCCCGACTCATAAGTCGTGATCACCGAATGCACATGTACAGTGATCCCAGAGATCAATGCTCACTGAACACACAGAAGCTGAATAGCAAGAGTCTTACATCTATACATATCGTCTTACACAAATTATGACAATTATGGTCAAGTCTTACATAGATAAAGCCACGAGGGGGAGTGTCAAATAAACTTAAGCAGCGGAAAACTTCGTCGATAAGTAGAACCCATGCCATCTACCTTAACCCTACAGGCATTCTGACTGGGAAACGTCCTAGTTCGCATGTTCGTCTCCAAAGAACTCTTCTTTGAACTCCTGTTCTTCCATGCCTGGCCAATTAAATAACAAGTGGCAAGCCAATGAGTACTTTGAATGTACTCACAAGCAACCCATGTTTTGGCTCAAGTTACAACAATGCATGATATAGGTAAATTTTTGCAGAAAGCTAGTTTTGAGTGCAATGACATGTTCAACAACTTGTAAGACATGCATCAGGAGAATTCAAGTAACCATGAGGACAGGTTACAGATATCAACATAAATAGAGTGGGCATCAACCCAATTCAATCATGTCAAGTCCTTTGACTTGACCCAAGTAGTTCTTCCCACTTATCCAAACACATGCACTGGTTTGTAAACATGTGGACGTAGCCCAAGAGCGGTTACCCAACTGTCCTTGACCATGGACACAGCTATTCGAATAGTTTTACACTCTGCAGAGGTTGCACACTTTACCCACAAGATCCGGGGAACTTCCGTGTCATCCACGCGGTACCTCAAGTACCCGGGGTAAGCACCCGATCACCATCTTTCCCTAGACTACACTAACATGGTGTCCACTCGATTGGTAGTAACCCCCGTGCCCAACATTTCACAACTTAAAATTGTGGAGCCCCGCTCCCATATTCATCACATACCACTGGCACGGGGTACCAATGGTGTGTCCAGTACCCCATAAAAATGTTCTTGGCCACCCTACCTGGCACGAACCCATCCCGAGAGAGAGCACCAACTCTCCTCCATCACTAGTAATGCGGGCTCCAAGCTAGTATCGGCCTAGGTAATCAATAATGCCCTTTCCCATATAAGGGTAGAGTGGTTGCGCATGTAAGGTTGGAATAACGGTCGCAACTTAAACCAATCCGTTTTTGTAAGCAACACACACACTTGCCTCGGCACACCACTTCGTCATCAAGCGGTTACCCATCTCATTATCTCCCTCGGGCATAAGTGGCACCCGACGGGGTTTTCGAAAAGTCCTTCGAAAAGTCCTTTGAAAATACTTACCCAGTTACCACTGCTTGCCGGGAGTTAACTGGTGCTGGTTTAAGATGGTTTGTTGGTTCATGATTGTCTGCTGAGTTATCATCTGACTTAACTCCTGTCTTAACTGTCAGCCAGTTTAACAACCCGCCGGTTTACCGTCTGGGTTAACTGCCTGTTTTACATGTCTGTCTTAACTGTCAGCCGGTTTAACAACCTGCCGGTTTACCGTCTGACTTAACACCAACCGGTTTACCACCTTCCAGTTTACCACCTGCCGTAACACCTGCCGGTTTACTAAGTCCCAGCCGGGTTATAACTCTGGCCGGATCATACCGCGGGGTATATCCCTGACACTATTTAAAAAAGGCCACCGTGCGTTCGGCCAGGATTGAACCCACAAAACGAGGTATACACTCCCGCGACCAATAGTAGTACTCGTTGGAGTACAACGCAACCTAGAATCGCTTTTTGTCGCTAGTAGTACATTGTTCCTTACAAGAAACCACTAATAATGCCAAGAAACCACTAATAATGCCAAGAAACTACAACCACCTGCATACATGGCAGACATAAGATAAGACTACCTTATCAACCATTGTACATGCCCTTACCAACCAACCCTACCAAGAAACGACTACTCCACAAAGTGCCGTTATAGGCACATTTCAACCCATGTTTCCCCTTAAGTCAACGCCTTCTATTCGACCGACAAGTGAGGCGTTATGACTTGTGGGACCTACATGTCAGTCTGCACAAAAATCCTCGAGTGACCTCCTACCTCCGGCCCGTCCACCTAGTCATCCTCGGCCATGGGACGCAGCTACCGCCGCCAGCAGAAGGCGAGGTCAAAACCGCCGGCGGTGCGGAGCCCATCTTGCGGCAGCCTGGATGCCAGCTCCGTCCGATGCTCGTGGACGCTAGCTAGCCAAGATAGCTCCGTCCAGCTGCTTGTCTGCAAGGTTTGCTAGCTAGATTGGCATGGCGGCGCGGTAGCTTGCTCGCGCACGCCGCGCTAAGGCCAGTCATCTGGCTCGAGCGAAGGCCAGCGTGGCGGCTTTCTCACATGTGAGTCACGCTCGAGCCAGCCTACCAACCCATGCGGAGGCCAGCGCGGCGTCCGGCCCGTCCGGCAGAGCAGCGGCCAACTCGCTCATCACCGGCACCACCGATGAACACGCATCAGTACTGTTTGAAGTAATGTTCAGGAAAAATAATGATTTGAGGGGGAATATAACATGATAGAAGGTTAGATGTGGGTCCCTCATGTCAACGGTCAAACAAAATGTGTTGCCTCGTCAGCACAGACGTGTGGGCCAACCCTGTCATAAACGGGTTTAAACGAACCTAATCGGCACTATGTAGTAGTTTTTGGCATGGATTAAGAAATTTTGGGTATGTTTTTGCTATTTTTTGTACAATAGTTTCTTCCTAGGGCTGGTTGAAAGTGGTACTTTTTTGTTAAATACTCTACATATTGTAAGTAGGAGTGAAAGTTAAGCTTTGGAAGCTAATAAGCAAGGCTAGTTACATCGTGCCTATGTGTACGTGATTGAAAGTAAATGTCAACCATGAGTGACTAATATCTTGATGGAAAACTCGAAACTATGGAAATACTAGCATTTTTGCATGGTTGGAAATACTAGCAATGTTCACGTGTGTTGCAACGGATCACAATTAGAATAATACTTATTCACAAACTTGATACAAAACACTCTAATTTTGATATACATATATCACTAGAGATATATTATGTTTCAATCAAAAAATAGTCCTTGGGCTGTTTTGGTGAGGTGAGGGAGGGCGTGGTTGGTTTTAAGAGACTAATTATGGGTTTTTCTGTAAATTGGTAAAGAAGTGGGATGTTGGTGAGAAAAGGCAACAACTTACCTCACAGTCGTTAGATGTAGATCTAATGGTCAAAAATGACGGATGGCAGACACACCATCATCACCAACTTAGTCTTATGTAGGAGTACTAGCGAGATGTCCATGCATTGCACGGAACATCAAGATGCATTTTTTTATAAAACACTTGTTGTGATTGACCCATGTGGCAGTAATCCCATCTATAAAAACTAATGATATCTCAAGAAAGAGGAGATAAGGTGAAGAGGAGTGGGGCGTGGTGGTGATTGGTGGTCGGACTTAGCGGAGGCAAAGGGATGGACGACGCCGGCAGCGGCCACAAGGCCAGTTTGTTCCAAAGGCTTCCTTTTTTAATTGCTAAACAATGAGGTTGTTGGAGATAAGGATGTACAAGGGAAGGCCTTGTCTGCAAATGTGGAGAGAGGTGCAGGTATCTTTTAGTTTAATTTCCATCCATCAGATATAGATCGGACAGTGTATTGCAAGATGGCACGCATACCATCATCACCAACTCGGTTTTTTATAAGAAAAGAAATATAAGTATGGAGATACAAACGTATTATTGATACTTGTTTCCGTAAACTAGGATCTACATTCTATTCAACGGCTCAACATGTGGGGCCTTAGCACAATGACTGCTCGACTGTGTAAAACAAAGGTTTTCCCGTCGCCGATAAGGAGGGGGTGATGGCTGCGCGCTTTCGGCTTGCTCTAGTCCTAGTAGTCATACTAGGTGGTCTACAAACGTGTAGATTTATTCTTTTTCACGTCTCGTATTCGCCGTACTGCCACGACCGTTGATGAATAGATGATAAGTTATTCACGGGGAAACCCTTGTTGAGTGTGTTTGCGAGAGAGAGAGAGATATGTCTAGAGACTGAGGCAATGATAAGAGATTCTTTGTGTCTATGTGTGTGGAGGATAGAGACATACATGTACATGGGGCTTTGTGTTGTGTAACGTGGAGACACATAGACATAATCAGAGAGTGAGTGTGTGAGATACACATGCGGAGATGGGGAGAGATATGTGAGTTAGAGAGATGGAGAATTTTGGTGTGCATCTAAACTAGAGAGGGGGAATTTATACATACCTAGAGCTGGAGAGAATATGCAAGGGTGTGTGTCCTAAAAGAAGGATCCAGATAGATGGGTGTTTGTGTGTGTCTGTGTGTGTTTGTGCGCGCATTTGTGTGTGAGAGGGAGTGTGTGTATGTGGAGTAGAGAGACCACTAATGATGTAAACCTAGTATAAGGGAAGGGGAAGGGTGTGACATGTGTGTCAAAGAGAGACAAAGGCATGTGTAGTAGCAGGATAGCATGGGTGCGGGCGGGGAGCAGACTATTTGGAAGAGACATTGAGTGTGTGTGGGAGAGGGGGGTGTGTGTGAGAGAGAGAGAGAGAGGAGAAGAGGGGGGAGAGAGGGGTCATTTGTGTCCATAAGTGGCGTATAGATAGGGAGACAATGTTGATGTTGTTCGAAATTGTCCTATGTACGGAGACGCAAGGGAAGCGAATCATCGTGTGTGTGATAGGGACTTCATGAGAGATCTAGAATAGATGGTGTAGAGAACAACGTGCGAGATTGAGAGCGATGATACATTAGGGAGCTATGGAAAGAGTCACGGCATATATGTATACAGGGAAGGAACTGGGGCGGGTCTGCATGTGGGAGAGATAGAAAGAGGAGAGTGGTGCACAAGGAGACAAAGTGTGCTTGTTTGTAGTGGGGGTGGTGTGTGAGGTGAGTGTGTGAGAACCACATAACTAGGGAGATAGACGTTTGGGGGCAATGTTTTGTGTCTATGGGAAAGATACACTCTACATAGTGCATGTGCTTGGGAAACAGAGATGCCTGGAGACCTAGAGAGTGGGGGAAGAGATGTTTGCATGCCCGAGAGACAAAGTGATAAGAGACCTATATTGGGGTCCGGACGGACTTTAGAAGAGAGGGGGGTATTAATGTGCTCGTGTGTTCATGTCTGGGGGTGAGAACGACGCGTGTGGGGGGCGACGGAGGGGGTGGGTGGGGGGGTTTGCTTCAGATAATGAGTGAGGTGTCTATATTTGAGGGACTTCAGCGTAATTGAGATATATATGGTCAATAGTGTGTGCACACATGGTTGATCAATTTGTTTCACAGTTTGGACTATGAGATAACGATACTTTTGAACATGTGTGATATACCTTGATGTACCAGAATTACAAACCTAAGATTGGAATTTTGGAATTCGGCTCAATCACTAGCTTTTGTAATTCATTTAAACGGAGGTACATTTTTTAAGCCAGGATTTCATGATTTCAAATTCATATATCAAACCTAGAGATATACACATACGGGCATGTTCAAACTTTATAATCATCCACTTTATTCATACACATACACATTTTTGCTTTTGTCATCATATTTAGGATAAACACATTTGGAATTTCATTTGAATTGGATCGTATGATGGTATTTGCTTGTACTAGCTCAATGATCCATATTTGAATTGAATGGACAATCTAAGTTTCGAGTTGGAGACATTGATTTTCAAAACTTGCACTTTTTTGCATGCAAAACAAATAAATTCTCGGCCATGATATCATAGTCGGCAGTACAAGAGCAGAACACTGATGATTTCAGGCGCCAAAAGCTTTCAAACTTCCCACTCACATTGAAATATCTCACGCCCGAAAGTTTAGCCATGCGATATTCCTGTTTTACCCCTACCACATGAACGGAAAAGGGCTGCTTTGGTAACTCCATTGTTTTCCCATCTTTGCCCCCAACATTCTTCCCAGAGCCCCTCCCCTCCCCTTCCCCTCCCCGACCCCCCCAACCATGACAAGCCACCGAATCTAGTCCTCCGCCGCAGCGGTGGACCTCACACCCCATCGAATCTACCTTCTACACCTTGGAACCCCCAACTGCCAACTCACCACTTCACCGGAGCCGCTTCAGTGACTGGCTTGTCCACTGCTCCAGATCTCCTTGACCACCATCATGGTCCACCACACCGGATCTGCTTAACCGGCGCCCTCGTCCACCACAGTGTAGGCCCTTCACTGACTCCCTCGTCCGCCCCATCGCTGGCCCTTCATACAAGCCCTCGTCCACTTCAACAGATCCGCCTCACCGAAAGCACTATACACCGCGCCCACCGAGGCCTTCGTCCACTGCATGGGACCCGCTCCATGGATGCCATATTCAACTCCACCGGCCCTGCTTTACTGACGCCGCGGCCTCATCAGGTTATTTCGATTTGTACTCCTTTGCGTTTTCTCTTCTTTATCATGCAACTGTTCACTTACCACATATGAGCTTTCTTGTATATCGACAGGCGCCGCAACCGAAGCACCGGAGCTGCTTCAGCGATGGCGACAGCCGGCCCAAACTCAAACACAACACGAGCACCATCGATGATCCTTAGTGTAAGTGCATCTAGTGCCGCCCTAGTTAGTTTTGGAGTATTGACGACAAACCTAGTTGAGGGACTAATGTGTTTGTGAGAATTGCAGGATAACACAGGTAGAAGTCCCTCATTGATTCGGTTTTTCTACTAGAGATGACCCCTAAAAATGTATGAAGACATTGATGTCAAAGGTGGTATATGAAGATATTCACATTGAAGACTATGACAAGAGAAGACACCGCATGAAGCCTATGGAGCTCGAAGACTTAGATCTTTCGTAGTTCTTTTCCTTCTGTGTTGAGTCATAGGAACCACCGTACTGTTAAGTGGGCTCCAAGAGAACCAGTCAGAATGACTGAAGTGATGCTTAAACATAACCTATGTATTCGAGTGAAGACTATGAGAGCGGATCTTGTCCAGAGTCGGACAAGTCAGCTTTGCTTGTAGCCCAAGTAAAGTTGTCGTGTGAGTTTGAAATCTGACCGTTGGAACACGTGTCAGTTCCTTAGTGACCCAGGGTCATTTCGGATAAATCAGGTCGGGTTGCCTAGTGGCTATAAATAGCCCACCCCCTATAACCATAAACGGTTGGCTGCTTAGATTCAGAGTACGGCTTTTGTCGTTTGAGAGCAACCCACCTCGAAGCCTTTGAGAGAGAATTCCTTGCGAGGATAAAGCCCTAACCACCCAGAGCCAAAGAGAATTAGGCATCACTTAGGTCTTCTTGTCTGTGTGATCTGAAGACTTATTACACTTGAGGATTGTGCATCCTCCAGCCGGTTAGGCGTCGCGTTCTGAGCATCCAAGAGACATTGTGGATCGCCGGTGAACGAAGTCTGTGAAGGTTTGGGAGTCTACCTTGAAGACTTACAGAGTGATTGGGCGAGGTCTGTGTGACCTTAGCTCAAGGGGAATACGGTGAGGACTGGGTGTCCTGAGCTGCGTGTTCAGGACTGGGTGTCCGGGACTGTGTGTCCTCAGGTTTAAATACCTAGCCGCCCTAACCAGACGTACAGTTTTCACAGCAACTGGAACTGGTCCAACACATCATTGTCTTCAACGAGTCACTGGTTTCATCCTTCCCTTCTCTCTACGTACTATTACTCCTTGTGAAGTCATTGTATGATTGCACTATCTTTTATCTTCACTGAGTGACTGATTGTTCTGTTTGGCTTCATAATATCTTCCTACCTGATCCTTACTACATTGCAGCTATTTGTCATTGTGCTTTCACTCTATTGAATACTTGACTATGGCTTGCCTAGTGTAGTCTACCTTCCGCTGCAGGGTAATAGGTTTATTTCTACTGTTTGTCTTCATAACTTCCACGTTTTGAAGACTTTCATAAAAATCCCCTATTCACCCCCCTCTAGTCGATATAACGCACTTTCAATTGGTATCAGAGCAAGGTACTCCCTTGTTCTGTGTGATTTTGGTTTAACCGCCTGGAGTTCTAGTTATGTCGACCACAGGAATGAAGACTGTGTCATGCCCCATCTTTGACGGTCACGAGTATCCCAAGTGGAAGGCCATGATGAAGAAGCGCCTCATGGCGATGAACAGCGAGCTGTGGACCGTCACTGAGATTGGTCTGACCGATCTGTGCAAGATGGCGGAAGCTGATGACATTCGCAAGTACACTCTTCTCAACCTCACGGCGAAGGACGTCATCTGCTCCTGTCTGTCTCAAAATCAGTTCAGGAATATCATGCATCTCGATCATGCGAAGCTTATCTGGGACCGTCTCTCTGAGGTCTATGAAGGTCATCGAACTCATCATGATCCTTGGTTTGAGGACTTTAAGGAATCTCTCAAAGCGATGACATTCGAACCAGAATCATCATCTTCTGCATCATGCCTTATGGCAAAAGGTGCTAAGGTAACTGAATGCTATCTATCTGAATCCAGTGATGATGAATCTGGTGATGAATTTGGACCCAGCTATGCAAAACTTGCTTCCCTTGCCATTAAACAACAGAAAGCTATGGAACATATTCAAAAACTATTAGACAAAAGCGATGATCTGTTAGGCGCTGAAATGACTCGATCTGAGTCCTTAATTGAAGACATAAAAAATCTTCACGTTAAGTATGAGGAACTTGAAAGTCGTCATGAAACGCTCTCAACAACTCATGAAAAGCTTTCCTATGATTATCTTCAAAGGAAGCAAGATCTTGAGAAATTGAGAGCGGCTCATGAAGATCTTCAAAAGGAAAACGAATCACTTCGCGCTGAACAGATCAGTTCCGCTCAGGAAGGATTTGAACCACCATGTCTTAAATGCATTGAGCGTGATAATGCTACTTCTGTTGCTGAATGTTCTACTGCTGCTACTGTTGAAATATCTTCAACTGTTGATGTGGTAACTAACCCCTCTGCTGAGGATACCACTGCTATTGCTGAGAGAATGCTAGATTCAAGACATTGCTTGAAACAGGGATGTACAAAAGCCTTAAAGGGCATCAGACACTATGTGATGTCCTCAAAAGGCAGATTCTGAACCGAAACCTGAGGAAAGAGGGTGTTGGGTTCGTAAGGAAAATGAATGCTGATGGCTCTTACTGGAAACCTGAACTGTACCCCAAAACCACATGGGTTGCTGCAAAGGAACCTTCAGCAGATCCATCCAATCTGTCTGGCTTCACTTGTGCTAACCCCATTGTCATTGATGAATCCTTTGATGCAAACTATAAACTGTTTAAGAATCAGAATGGTGAAGTGTTTGCCAGGTACATTGGTACTAACTGCAGGAATGTACCGCCTATGAAGAAGATCTGGGTGCCCAAAAGGTGTTTGGAAAATCTTCCTGTGAATGTCGTCATGACACCACAGATGAAGAAGACTAACCCCAGACCACAAGCTTCATACGGCCCAAAGGCTTCATACAGACAGAGGACTCACCTGAGTCGCACTAACGCAAATGTTTTGCAGGGAAACCATACTCAGGCCTATGAATATGAGTGCGGTTCATCAAACCGCCTTGTTCATAAGACCAAGAACTATTCTCCTTATTCTTATGAGTACTATTGTCCGCCTGCAAGATTTTTTTCTAGAGCTCCAAAGCCAAAATTCTCACACGCTGCACTTAGACTTATTGCTTCCAAGCCACCCTTGAAGATGTGGGTGGCTAAGAAGGCTTAACTCTCTTTTGCAGGGAAAGGTCTCCAGCAGAAAACCAAAATCGTCTGACGCTATTGCTAGGGACCTTAAACATCTTGTGGGGCGCAAGATCAAATGCCCTAATGGTCTTACTATGTACTTCGTTCCTGAATCGCTTGCTACTCTCCCTATCAGTCCTAATCTGGATCTAAGCTTTCATAACCCATTGGTTCGTCAAATGTTTTTGCTTCACAATTCTCTTCGTGAAGCCTATCCCCCTAATTGCACTGTAGGGTACGACACCAGTATCTTCAGAATGGATTATTGATAGTGGGTGTACCAACCACATGACTGGCAAAAGAAGCCTTCTTATGGACTCAACCTTACGTCCATCCGACAAGAGCCACATCACATTTGCGGACACTGGTAAAAGTAAGGTATTGGGTCTAGGTAGAGTTGCAATCTCAAAGGATCAACACATGGATAAAGTCATGCTTGTTGAATCCCTTGGCTTCAACTTAATGTCTGTCTCAATGCTTTGTGATTTGAACATGATCGTAATATTTGGAAAATATCGTTGCCTTGTTCTAATGCAATCTGACAAGTCTCTAGTGTTTGAAGGCTATCGGAAAGATGATTTGTACGTGGTAGATTTTGCAGCAGGACCACAGCTTGCCGTATGTCTTCTAGCAAAAGCTTTAGAATGCTGGCTCTGGCATCGGAGGCTTGGGCATGCTGACATGAGGAACCTCCACACCCTTGCAAAGAAGCATGTCATAGGCATCGAGGGCGTCAAGTTCAAGAAAGATCACTTATGCGGTGCCGGTGAAGCAGGGAAGATGACGAGGGCCAAACATCCCTCGAAGACAATCATGACAACTACTCGACCCTTCGAACTGCTACACATGGATCTTTTCGGTCCCACTCATTACTCAACTCTCACTACTACTGCTTGTCTCTATGGCTTTGTCATTGTTGATGATTACTCTAGATATACTTGGGTGCACATAATCCTCTACAAGACTGAAGTGTAGGATGTCTTCAGACGCTTCGCCAATCGAGCAATGAACAACTATGGCGCCAAGATAAAGCACATCAGAAGTGACAATGGCACTGAATTCAAGAACACTGGACTTGATACATATCTTGATACCTTGGGCATCACACATGAATTCTCAGCCCCATACACGCCATAGCAGAATGGCGTCGTCGAACGCAAGAACAGAACACTCATTGAGATGGCCCGAACGATGCTAGATGAATACAAGACTCCAAGAAAATTCTGGCCTGAAGCCATTGATATTGCATGCCATACAATCAATCGTGTTTATCTTCACAAGCTTCTGAACAAGACATCATATGAACTCCTTACTGGCAATAAGCCAAATGTCAGTTACTTCAGAGTATTTGGCCCCAGGTGCTGGATCAAGGATCCACATCACACTTCAAAATTTGCACCAAAAGCACATGAAGGTTTTATGCTTGGATATGGAAAGGATTCGCACACCTACAGAGTCTTCAATCTCTTTCATTATAAAGTGGTTGAAACAGTGGATGTGCGATTTGATGAGACTAACGGTTCACAAAGAGAACACCTGCCGAATGTGCTAGATGAAGTTCCATCCAGCGAATCAATCAAGCTAATGGGAACTAGAGAAATCATACCCACTGAAGCTCAACCTGAAGAGGAACTTATCATCTCCGCACCTGAAGACAATGCTCAGCCTGAATACAATCCCACTAACAATGACAATGATCAGCAAGAGCAAAACCTTCACCCTGTACATCCTCGTGTTGCCAATGAAGTGCAGATTGAGAGAATAATTGACAGCATTAATGCACCCGGTCCGCTCACTCGATCAAGGGAAACTCAGCTGGCAAATTTCTGTGGGCACTTCGCATTCGTCTCAATAACAGAACCCAAGAAAGTTGAAGAAGCCTTCATGGAACCTGAATGGATTCAAGCTATGCAAGAAGAGCTTCAATAGTTTGAGCTGAATAATGTATGGGAACTGGTTAAGTGTCCTGATCCTCGGAAGCACAACATAATAGGCAAGATGAGCATGGTCAAGTTGTCAGAAACAAAGCTTGTCTCGTTGCTCAAGGATATACTCAATTGGAAGGCATTGACTTCGATGAAACATTTGCTCCTGTGGCTAGACTTGAAGCCATACGCATACTGCTGGCCTATGCAAATTATCATAACATACTTCTATATCAAATGGATGTGAAGAGTGCCTTTCTCAATGGCAAGATTGAAGAAGAAGTGTATGTTGCACAACCGCCTGGCTTTGAAGATCCAAAACATCCTGACATGGTATACAAGCTCAACAAGGCACTGTATGGCCTCAAACAAGCCCCTCGGGCCTGGTATGACACACTCAAATACTTCCTGAAGAGCAAAGGCTTCATACCTGGTTCCCTAGACCCCACTCTCTTCACGAAGACATATGATGGTGAACTGTTTGTGTGCCAAATATGACATTATCTTCGGCTGCACCAATCAGAAGTAAAGTGAAGAGTTTGGATATATGATGCAAGAGCAATATCAGATGTCCATGATGGGAGAGCTAAAGTTCTTCCTCGGTCTTCAAATACGACAGCAACGCAATGGCATCTTCATATCTCAAGAGAAGTATCTCAAAGATTGCCTGAAGAAGTTCGGTATGCAAGACTGCAAAGGCTTCACGACGCCAATGCCATCCAAGCATCATCTGGGTCCTGAAGACAATGGTAAAGAGTTTGATCAAAAGGTATACCGCTCCATGATTGGTTCTTTGCTTTATCTATGTGCATCTAGGCCAGATATTATGCTTAGTGTTTGCATGTGTGCTCGATTTCAAGCGGCACCAAAGGAGTCGCATCACTTAGCTGTGAAGCGAATTCTTCGATATTTGGCTCACACTCCAACTCTAGGATTATGGTATCCAAAGGGCTCAGAGTTTGATCTGGTTGGATTCTCGGATGCTGATTATGCTGGTGACAAGGTGGATCGCAAGTCTACATCAGGCACATGTCACTTTCTGGGACGATCACTTGTATGTTGGTCTTCAAAGAAGCAGAACTGTGTATCTCTCTCCACTGCTGAATCTGAATACATTGCTGCTGGATCTTGCTGCGCTCACCTTCTGTGGATGAAGCAAACACTCAAGGACTATGGCATTCATCTGAAGCAAGTGCCACTCTACTGTGACAACGAAAGCGCCATCAAGATTGCCAACAACCCAGTTCAGCACTCGAAGACAAAGCACATTGAAATTCATCATCACTTTCTCATAGATCATGTTGTGAAGGAAGATATTGATATCATACACGTCAACACTGAAGAGCAATTGGCAGATATCTTCACCAAGCCCTTGGATGAGAAGAGATTTTGCAAGTTACGGTGTGAGCTAAATATCTTGGAATCCTCAAATGTCCTGTGATCAGGCACACATCCTAACACTTATGCATATTGATGACTTAGATATGCAACACACGAAGTAAAGTATATCTTCAATCAATGAAGACATACATTCTAAGTGTGAATACATTAATGTGGAATTTGACTTCGGAGCACCGCGATAATTGTGCGCCGTGTCTGGGTCTAATACTTCCTATACAGTGGGTAACGCCACCACCAAATGTTCTGTTTGAAGTGTTTCACTCATGGCGTTACATTTGCTATGTCTTCACATTTGGTTTGGCTTCAATCTCAACATGTCTTCATGATTATCTTCACTATGTTGATTATATATATACTAGTGTTCTGTCCTCTACAGCATTCACTTATAGCTATGTCTTCTTGTTGAATCTTTTGAACTAAGTGAATGTGATCGGACCCTAACCTCTCTATGCTTTCTATCTCAAACTCTATCTCTCCAAATCATATGCATTCTATTGAAACTGTCGAATGTCTTCTCTGCGTCCTTGTTAGCAGAAGATACAAAGACAAACATTAAGTCTGTTTTCAATGCTCATTCCTTCACCTGAAACCCGAAGAAGTGGGAACGACCACCCGACAATCCAGGCGTGCGTGGGACGTGGAACAACCCCTGATATGCTGCATGACAGCCACGTACCCCTCAGATGTGAATCGCCAGGGGCACCTATGTAATAACGCAGTGCCGCCCCTGTACCTATAAATACACGCCTCACCATAGTCATTATCTCTTCTTTCACTCTCGCACGAACCCTAGCTCCACCGCTAGCCCTCGACGACGCCGGCGATGAAGCGCTTCGCTGCCGCAACCTCTCCGACGCCGTCTTCACTCCGACCGCGGACATCGTCCTCTCCGCTGCCGCCGTAGGTGTCCTCCGTCACCAAGTTAGGGCATGGAAGATCGAACTGCTCGGCCTCCTCTTCCACTCCGTCTAGCAGTTCTTCGTGTGGTAAATAAAACTTCCTTTTTACGGCCCCTTTGATCATATAGCTTTATCACTTTCTACCACAAGCAGTTTCCATTCACACAAGTTGGATCTCTTTCATACTGCATCTCATAACATGCCTAGTATATTCACTTATGCTTCACAAAGTAGTTAGATTCCTCACTTGTACTGATCTGTGGATTCGTACAAATCTGGAACCTACTCCTTGTCTATGAGTGAATGTCTTTGCACGATGAGGTCAATGTCTTCTAAACTGATTTATCTTCAAAATCTTCTGAGAATGCATATGACCTCTTCCCCTTCCCTCGCACCTTAATGCTGTCATAGGTACATGTCCGTGGGAGAATCCCTTGGTTCTCACAGTCTGCATTCATTTGCAGAATTCTTACAGTATCACATAAATTCTCCCGAAGCCAGTTCCTGTCTTTCCAGCAAGCGAAAGCCTTTGAAGCCTTTGAACGTATTGAAGCCTTTCAGTTTAAAGTTCATGGCTTCAGAGAAATCAGCAAGGAAGGGTGGCAGAAAGCATCGTGGAGAAACATCAAGAGATCTGCCCGATGACCTCTCAGAGTTGTACAAGACAGATCCTGAAGAGGATTACAATCAGCGCAAGACGTGAATCCAATGGATTCGACGCTATTGGGCAGAACAGTGGTTCAAGTACAGATTTGTGACCAAGGAATATGCTAAAAAGAATGCCATCAAGCGACCATGGGGAGACATCCTCTACAAAAATCTTCAACCCAGGACCAGAGATGAAGCCATTGAACGAGGCTTCTATCCCTGCATGGTCCGTGGACCATAGCCTGCGGATGCTGACCCGTCGTCTCTGCTATGGTGTTGTGACGACAATCTGTTTAAGCGCAACTTCCAGTTTGCCCAGAACTCAGTGAAGCAGAACAAGAAGACTTTGGGTTTAGATTTCAACCCTGGTCCCTCTGCTCCCCGTGCCAATGGAACTCACGAAGCTGAACTCAATCTTCTTGGGCCCTTCTACAATCTTGAAGGCCTCATCACACACATCGTGGTTCAAGGGACAGCCGTGAATGAGCCTGCAGATGACGCTGAATCAGATGAAGCGCCTGCAACGCCAAAGCCAAAGAAGCTGAAGCAACCAAAATCTTCAAAGCCGGCCTCTGCACCAAAAATCTCACGGGCGAAGCCACTGGCAACTGCACCTCCTGAAGACAGTGTGCAGTCTGAAGATTTGTCACGCATCTCCAAGCCCCAGAAGGTCAAGATGCCTCTGCCACACACCGGCCAAGAGCTGACAGCTGCTGCCATTCTGCGCAATGATGTCATTGATCTGTCAAGTGATGAAGATCTTGCAGATGACGCTCTTGAGAAACTCATCAAGAGCAAAGAAGAAGAAGAAGAAATCTTCAATGATCTGCCTCTCTTTGATGTAACAATCATCCACAACTTCATTGATGAGTGGTTTGACACGCCCAACATCAGCTTCGACGATCTGCAACTTCCCATTGGCCTCAGTGTCGCCTTCCATGGCGCCATTGCTTCAGAGTTAGCTATCGCCCAGAGCATTGTTGAACTGAAGCAGAAGATTAACTTTGAAAAATCTTAGTTCAAGAAGCATATGGCCAAGCTCAGCGTGCAAGAAGTGAAGAACTTCAAGATTATGCTACACGAGCTCAAGGAAGCCTTTCTCAAGAAACGTGCAGAAGCTCAGGGTTCTCGTGAGCGCATGAAGGTTCTGGCTGACAGATGTGTGCAAGCCTACAATGAGGCTGAGAAGCGCAAGGCCCTTGGGCGTCCTGGCATCGACCCCAGGATGGCTGCAAAGAAGAAAAAGAAGCCGGCTACGGCTGAATCCGACGCACCAAGGCAGGAAGCAGATCCCATTGTCTTCCCAACTATCATGACTGGCCCGAAGCCAAAGGCCAGGTCAACCGCTTCAGAACTGAAGAAGACAAGGACTGCTGAGGCTGAAGCTAGGAAGAGGAAACATGCTGAAGCCTCTCCTACTGCCCCCTCCAAGAAGAAGAGGAAGACCAAGAAAGAATGGGCTGCTCCCACAGAGCCCTTGATTGTTGAACCCATCTCCATGGTTCACCCTGACGCTGAACCTCAAGAGCGCCAACTGACTGTCCATGAGCCTGCTTTCACAGGGGCTCATGATGCTGAAGACATTCCGGCTGCATCAGCCGATGAAGAAGAAGTGCCACAAGCTGCTACTCCCCTGTCCTACCAAGAAGCAGTTCTCGAGGAGAAGGTGATTGTGACCGACCCTCCAGCTCGTCACGTGGAGGTTGAAAATCTTGAGGCTGCCACCACCAACACCACTGAAGCCACTAACGCTGTCATGGCTGAAGCAAATGTGGAGCCCTTACCAACAAAAGCACCAGAAATCAGCAAAGCCACTGATCCCGCTGCTTCTGTTCCTGCGTCTGCTGCCGGTCCCCAGTTCGACTATCATGTTGAGCACAGGCCTCAGATATAGAAGCCAATCCCAAGATTGCCCAGGTTCCCAGGTCCTGCATCAGCACCTAGATCCTTCAATATCAATGGCTTCAGAGCAGACAACACATTCTTCAATAGCTCCAGGAACCCCTACTCAAGGGAAAGAATATCATCTGATTGGTTTTGGAGCTATCCGCAGCGAAGCTATTACTCCTGCATTCTTTACAATCAAGGTCGCATCTTCCCACACAAGCGTCTTGACATTGAAGCAATAGCTGGTCTGCCCTGTCTGGAAGAAGCTCTGGATTGCTTCAAAGAGGTTGGATTGCTGCCGTTCGTCACTGACCAAGAGCATTGGAATGAAGAGTTGCTGCTCCAATTCTATGCCACACTTCACATCCGCGGGTATAACAGAGATCCGAAGACTTGGGTCCTGGAGTGGATGACAGGAAATGTTCAGCACGAAGTCAAAGCCTTTGACATCATTGAGCTTACTGGTCTACCCAGTCCTGGCAATCTCTACGAATCTGGCTGTCAACTTCACAGTGAAGCTGTAGAGAGCATCTTTCAGAAGCTTGAACCTAATATGAGTCAGATGCTCAGTATGATGAAGCCATTGCCCCAAGATGCTGCATATCCCAAGGAGTTCTTCGTTGAAGACCTTGAGTATCTGCCAAGGACTATTTATCACATCCTAAGGCGAACTCTCTGGCCCATCAAAGGGCACTCTCCACATGCCAAGCTGGAAGGTGCAATGAAGACTTTGGTCTTCTATATTCTTCATGGAAAATACTTCAATGCACAGGACTTCTTCATTCTCCAACTTGCTGCATCAGGCTCTGATCATTTTGGCTTGAAGTTCTACGCCCCATGGGTAATGCAGCTGATCGAACTTCACTTAGTTATCTCATATCAGCCATCTGCTCGCAATCATCGGATCTTTCTGCCTGATGTGGATATGTCTATTGAAGCCATCTATCCTGAGCCTGCTAAGGAACCTCTAAGTCTTCAAAATGCAGAGCATCAAAGTTTTTCTCAGAACGCTGAAGGAGTTGAAGCAGTAACTCGTGTGTATCCTTTGGCTGGCACTACATGTGCACCGCATCCTGCTCTCACTGAAGCCACTGATAGCACCATTGCCCAACGACCCAAGAAGCGCACTCGTGTTCTCAATGACCGAGAGCTTCTGGTGGCTCTTCATCATAAACAGGATAGGCATCATGACTGGCTAAAGCGTCAAATGCAAAGCCTCTTGGTGGATGTTAATCGCATTCGCAATCTTGCCACCAAGAATGCCTTTGTTGCTCATGAAACCTCTCGACGCACATGGAAAGGGCTAACGCTGATGTGTTCTGAAGATGGTCTTCAAGAGGATGGCTTCTCTGAGTGCTTCAAGTTTGACTCCACACCTCCTCGAAGGGCAGTGCTGCGATGAACTCCATCTCTTGAAGACTCTGAGTTCTCTTCCTCTGCTGCAACTGTAAATGCCAGAGTCATCGAGGATGAAGACGATGCTACTTCACCACCACCTCCTTTAGCATGCGTCGACACTGCTCCAAGTTCTTCTGCACCGCCGAACACCACTGATGACCCTACGGCTTCTCCTATTCTTCATGGGAATGAGTAGATGCTCTATGTCTTCGAACCTTTTTGGTCCTTACTGACAAAAGGGGGAGAAGCATATGAGTTTGATAGTCTTCAAGCGGGTCCATATGGGCGGGTGCTTTATATTTTGCTTCGTGTTTACAACTCTCGTTTTGATACATTTGGTTCTTTGAGTTGTAACACTTAAACTCGATGGTCGTCTACTACTTATTTTCCACCTTGTGATGCGATGATGAATTCCGCACTTAGATCATTTTGCAGACATCCATTTTCCATTATGCATGTCATTATCTTCACATACCTTCACATGCATAGTGGATTATCATCATAAGTTGAAGTGGATCTCCACAAGCACAACCTGCCATGTGCATTTGCATTCCAAAAGCAAATTACTTATATGCACATCTTCAGGGGGAGCCCTTGCAACTTATGAAGACAATTCCTTATCCTTTACAAGTTCACATATTGTATTCCCCATTGAAAACTTCAACTAGTTTGTCATCAATCACCAAAAAGGGGGAGGTTGTAAGTGCATCTAGTGCCGCCCCAGTTGGTTTTGGAGTATTGACGACAAACCTAGTTGAGGGACTAATGTGTTTGTGAGAATTGCAGGATAGCACAGGTAGAAGTCCCTCATTGATTCGGTTTTTCTACCAGAGATGGCCCCTAAAAATGTATGAAGACATTGATGTCAAAGGTGGTATATGAAGATATTCACATTGAAGACTATGACAAGAGAAGACACCGCATGAAGCCTATGGAGCTCGAAGACTTAGATCTTTCGTAGTTCTTTTCCTTCTGTGTTGAGTCATAGGAACCACCGTACTGTTAAGTGGGGTCCAAGAGAACCAGTCAGAATGACTGAAGTGATGCTTAAACATAACCTATGTATTCGAGTGAAGACTATGAGAGCGGATCTTGTCCAGAGTCGGACAAGTCAGCTTTGCTTGTAGCCCAAGTAAAGTTGCCGTGTGAGTTTGAAATCTGACCGTTGGAACACGTGTCAGTTCCTTAGTGACCCAGGGTCATTTCGGATAAATCAGGTCGGGTTGCCTAGTGGCTATAAATAGCCCACCCCCTATAACCATAAACGGTTGGCTGCTTAGATTCAGAGTACGGCTTTTGTCGTTTGAGAGCAACCCACCTCGAAGCCTTTGAGAGAGAATTCCTTGCGAGGATAAAGCCCTAACCACCCAGAGCCAAAGAGAATTAGGCATCACTTCGGTCTTCTTGTCTGTGTGATCTGAAGACTTATTACACTTGAGGACTATGCATCCTCCAGCCGATTAGGCGTCGCGTTCTGAGCATCCAAGAGACATTGTGGATCGCCGGTGAACGAAGTCTGTGAAGGTTTGGGAGTCTACCTTGAAGACTTACAGAGTGATTGGGCGAGGTCTGTGTGACCTTAGCTCAAGGGGAATACGGTGAGGACTGGGTGTCCTGAGCTGCGTGTTCAGGACTGGGTGTCCGGGACTGTGTGTCCTCAGGTTTAAATACCTAGCCGCCCTAACCAGACGTACAGTTGTCACAGCAACTGGAACTGGTCAACACATCATTGTCTTCAATGAGTCACTGGTTTCATCCTTCCCTTCTCTTTATGTACCGTTACTCCTTGTGAAGTCATTGTATGATTGCACTATCTTTTATCTTCACTGAGTGACTGATTGTTCTGTTTGGCTTCATAATATCTTCCTACCTAATCCTTACTACATTGTAGCTATTTGTCATTGTGATTTCACTCTATTGAATACTTGACTATGGCTTGCCTACTGTAGTCTACCTTCCGCTGCAGGGTAATAGGTTTATTTCTACTGTTTATCTTCATAACTTCCACGTTTTGAAGACTTTCATAAAAATCGCCTATTCACCCCCCTCTAGTCGATATAACGCACTTTCACTTAGCTATTAAGTATGACAATAATACCCATACGCCACCGAGAATCAGGTACTATTATCCAACAGCCAGCGCCTACGTTCACTTTCTTAGCATAAGCACCGCACCTTTGAATTTCTTCAGGGCATCATTCAATTTTTCATGAGACGTGATATTCTACTTGCACCTGTAGGGCCATACTTCTGGCAGTGAACATGTTACATGTGCTAAATTACATACCAGTGCACATATAGTTAATATGCTTTAGTTTTGTCCTAAGTGTTACTGTACTTCCTAGATATCACTTCCTATTATTTTACTTCTTGCATACTATATTTATGGTAATGGTGTTGTTCTGATGCCACCTGTTGGTTCCATCAGACTGCTTCATGTTCTCTATGCTTAAGTACACATCAGCAAACTAGCATGTGGTTCTGCTGCTTTTTGTTCGTTTTACCCTACATTTTCTGATGCTATCTATTACATCACTGCTCCGAGCCTCTGTTCATTACTTTTGTGTGTGTTCTTGATCTTCCCAAGTTTCATGAATAATTTAATGCTTCTATTAATTATGGAGCTGCCAACCCCATCAAGCAAAATATTTGTTCTTTTTGGACTGGCACCTCGAACAAGCATAAAAATAGAGTGAAGCAGATATATTGTCGTGTAAGCACACACCCTTCTTTCATTAGTTTAGATGAACCATTGATGATCAATTTGAACCAGTGCATGCGATTAAAATTAATTTTACTGAAATAGAGGGTGCAGAATAAAGTACAACAACTAGATTTGCAACCACGGGATGCTGACGATATCTTCAAAGAACATTGCAATAGCAGCGAGGCTTCACAGCAACATATGGTAAGCTAGTGTGTTTTAGTACATGTGAAATGTAATGCGTGTGGGACGCTTTCTTGGCTTGTGCCCTCAACCTATAATCCTATAGAATTACAAATAGTTCAGTTGTCTGCTTTGCTGTATTGCTTGATTCAAATGCTGGTTTGTTACTTGTTAGGCTATACCTGAGTTGGCCAATATGTCAGCAGTGCCTGTTGTACTATCGTAAAGAAATGCATGCCTAGTTCATTTGAGTCCTTAACTTTTCCTCTGAACTTCATCACAAGACTGTCTTCGTAGTTTATATGAGGCCACACTATTAAGTGCTTTCTCAGATTATTTGAACTGTTTAGGTGCCTTGGCAACTTAAATATAGCGGTGGTACACTCCCTTTCAACTAGGGATGTCAGCTGGGTCCTGTTTAATCCCGATTAAAGTCCACTAGTGGTATGATAGTTCAAAAGAGTTTTTGTTTTTTGAGGAAAATGAACTAGGGAGCTAGCAAAAACTAATTAGATGGGACTGGCAGATGTCATTTATTTGCCACTTACATCCCTAGTTTCATCTTGCCATTTTAATTTCTTTTTGGCTGATGCTGCTTCGAACCATTTAAATATAGCTTGCCATGCTCGGCAATAATTCGTATGTCATTTACCATGTAAGCTTATTGACTGGATCATGCGATAACTATCTCTTACTTATGTCCAGCGGAAACCTTTCAGGATGCCGTTCACACTAGGACACAATGTACAACCCCAGAATCTATTTGTGGAAGAAGTGCGCCATCCATGTTACCAGATGGTAGCAGTTCAGAGGCAACACCGCTGGAGAGCAGTCTGAGCACAGATATTATAGTTCTTGAGGCTCTACTAGAGGCAGAAAGAGATGGTGTGGCTGCCATGAATGAGGTAATCTTGATCTTAAGGATGGAACTTATGCAATTAGCTGCACACATTATGCAAGCAACCCAAGAATTGGAGGAAGTAAGAATGTTGCATTTGAAGACGGAGGAGGTCCTACTGTTTCTGCTATTTGAATCCCAGGGTAATCCCAGTTCTAATTTAGATACCAGTTGAAATTGTCAATAGATTATTATACTTGCATGTTGTGTCATGTCTCTGAATGGATTATGTTGTAAGACCCACTATGTTGTCCATGTGTTGTAATGATCCGAATTTTTTAGGCGAGGTAATCCTCAGTACTTGTATGATTGACATAAGGTGAACTGTTTTTCGTGTGAGCATATTGTATTGGATGAAATAACTGTTTCACTCAAAGTGTATCCAACCTACTGAATTCGAAGATCACGACATTTCTAAATCATAATCATATATAAAGGTGGAATAAATCTTTGTTGTGGTTTTGAAGAAATAAATAACAAAACCTAGAATTATCTGTGGATATTTGTAATCGAATACAAGTTGGATTTGAATTTAGTTGCCAGGGCCCAGGGTAAACGTGAATGCTAATTCTCCCAAGTTTTGAATGAAGCGGCTAAACACCCACTATCATTTGTGGGCTGCCTGAAGCAAGTGTTTGCGAGATGGAAATTACTGTCTACCCCTGACACTTTGACATCCTTATCGACCGGATTTACACTGCTGTCAATAGGGGTAGACTAGTAACTTCAATCAGATGTGACACAATTGCCTTTGAGCCCATTCAGACATGGTGGGCGCCAAACGTGGGCGGCAAAACACATTTGATTCAAGCTCGTGCGAAAGACATGTGTCTCTCCCTCCATTTCCCCATTGATACACGGTAGGCGGCACAACAAACTCTCCTCGTCCGAAATCGATGTAGGCAAATATTTTAAATAGGGGTAGATGTGTAACTACCCTCAGACGTGACACAACTGCCCTACCTCTCAGCCCCGTTCATACACCGTGGGCAACAAAACACCCTCTCCGCGCCCGAAATCACTACCGGTAAATATTTGGGAGATGCGAGATTACCGTCCTATCCCCAACCGACGTGATGTCCAAAATTTTAAATGGGGGATAAGTTTGTAACTTTGCCACATTTCAGACAAGCGTGTCCCAAAGTTTGAGATTGCCCCCTCCGCATCAATTTCCCCATTCATACACCATCGGCGCCACAACAACCTCCCCACTACGGCTAGCCTCCTCCGTCCGCCACCCCATCCTCCACCTTGCCGGAGCCGCTACCCCTACCCCATCGTCCATTGCAAGAGATGGACATGTCTCATCCACGGCGCTAGACCAGGATTCTTTCATCGCGTCCTCTCGCTTCATCGGTGTCGTCGTCCACCTTGTCGTTGCCGCTCCTACGACCGCCTCATCCATGGCCCGGTCATCTGCTGTCTAAAGTCTTCTTCCCCGCCGCCGATAGCCATCTCACCCGTAGCACCCTCAACGTATCAGCAGGGGCCTACACGGCGTCGCAAGAGAGGTGGTACTCTTCCATATGTGCTTCAGTAATTGATCTCACCCAGAAAATAGATTGTAAATTGTTTACTGTACTTTTCTTGTCCGTACCATATCGTTGTGGCTAGTTGAAAGCAAACATTGGTTGCGAAGTAGCTTTGTCCGGTTTGCACCTTCAGATCCGCCATGGCATGGTCACTATACTCGTGAAGCTTATGGTTTCCCCCCTTTATATTCACTACCATCATGGTAGGTGCTTTGTGTCGTGCTAGCACTGCTCCTCAAGACCTCAACCCACAAGCGAAACAACATGCCACTCATAATTCCAAAGCTTAGGTATTGAAATAGAATCTGATATGATGCTCATATTACTAAAATATAGAACGTTTAATTGATCACCTAATGTTCCCATATTCGTTTTGAAAAGCATGTGCGCCACCCACTGGTCCAGCTAGTTCCACTTTCCTGATTTTACTCCTGATGCTTAGTGTCGGTGTCAAAACCGGTGGATCTCAGGTAGGGGGTCCCGAACTGTGCGTCTAAGGTCGATGGTAACAGGAGATAGGGGACACAATGTTTACCCAGGTTCGGGCCCTCTCTATGGAGGTAGTACCCTACGTCCTGCTTGATTGATCTTGATGAATGTGAGTATTACAAGATTTGATCTACCACGAGATCGTAATGACTAAACCCTAAAGGTCTAGTCCGGCTATGATTATGAGGATTCGGCCTATCTACGGACCTAGCCCTCCGGTTTATATAGACACGGGAGGGATCTAGGGTTACACAAGGTCGCTTACAATGAAAGGAATCTTCATAGTTAGTCGCCAAGCTTGCCTTCCACGCCAAGGTGAGTCCTATCCGGACACAGGTGGAGTCTTCGGTCTTTGTATCCTTATGGCCCATCAGTCCGGCCCATATCCAATAGATCGGACACCCGATGACCCCTTAGTCCAGGACTCCCTCAGTAGCCCCTGAACCAGGCTTCAATGACGATGTGTCCGGCGCGCAGATTGTCTTCGGCATTGCAAGGTGGGTTCTACTTTCCAAACACTCCAGGATAGTCTTCGGATGAAACGAAGGTGTCCAGATCTGCAACATAAGTACCACACACAACCGCAAGGAATATAGTATTTCACGAGTCCCATCTACTAACAAATTTTTGCAAGATGACATCACATCTGTTCGGTCACTATATCGAACCGTTTTTGTCTGCCGTTCCAAGTTTCGAGATGCGGTTTCCATTGGCACGTCTTGTCAAAGAAGAGATTGTGTCCCCTTATTGCGGAATTTTCATCAATGCGGGCGGGGGTAACCCAACCGTGTCGTTTACATAGCCCTTGGGAATAGGCGAGTTTTAGGGCGAGTGGGGAGGCGTTCGATATTCACTGCCTTTATAACAGGATAAGGATTCCCCCTTCTTCTCCCACACCTTCTCTCTTCCTCTGCCCTTCCACTCTTGAGCTCCAGCACCCAAGTTATCATCTTCTTCCCACTCAAGCCATCACTCAACCATGTTCGGATCCAGAGGCCAAGGCAAGTGGATGGTCTCCTCCGTCAAGGAGAAGGACCTTACTGAGCTTTGGGCGGCTGGGTACTTGGCGATGGAAATCGCCCACCGTCTTCCAGCCCAGGGGCAAGTCATCCCCACGTCGAAGCCCAACGAGAGGGTGGTATTCATCCCTCATTTCCTCCGCGGGCTAGGGTTTCCACTCCACCCTTTCGTCCGTGGGCTGATGTACTATTACCGGATAGACTTTCATGATCTATCCCCGAACTCCTTCATCAACATCTCGGCGTTCATCATCGAGTGTGAGGCCTTCCTCCACATCCAACCCCACTTCAGGTTGTGGCTCAAGGTCTTCAACGTGAAGCCAAAGGTGGTGTATGGCTAGCACGCGGAGTGCGGAGGTGGCATGGTGAGCAAGCTGACTAATGTCTCCTGGCCGAAAGGCACTTTCGTGGAGACTGTCAAGGAATGGCAGAAACAATGGTTCTACATCACGGAACCCCACGGCGCAAACTGGGCTGCAGCTGCCGAATGCGCTCCAATGCGGCTCACCTCCTAGGTTGAGAAGATCCCGAACTGGTGTTCGCTAGATGAGCTGATAGCCCTGCAGACGCGCGTTCAAAGTATGGTGGACAAGGACATCAAGCTTGTTGATATAATCCAGGTGATGCTAGTTCACCGGATTCTCCCGTGCCAAAGCCGAAGCCGCCCTCTATGGGAGTTCAATCCGAAGAAGCACCATACCCTGAAGAGGCTCTTCGAAACTACTCACGAAGACGCCTGGAAGTTGCTCTTCAAGGTCAAGGAGACACCACCGGCCACAGATATGAACCGCGGGCACAACATCAACCACCTCGCCAACGAGTTATGTTATTTTTAATGCATACCCTACTTGCTTGTTTCAAGGATGATATCTAAGCTATTATTATCATTGCTTCTTCAGGACTGGATGGAGAGGGCGAAGAAGATCTAGTGTCCGGCTCCGCTGCCTGAAGAACCAGTAATTCCGCGTTTAGCGAAGATGCTGGTGCTGGCACCCTATACGGCATCGGCAAAGAAGGCCACGGGGAAGGCCCAGGGGGTCCGGAGTGGCCCCTGCCGCAAGGGCACTTCAGACGCGACGTCTGAAGACAAGACCCGTTCCTCCGTCGCCGAAGGCGACGCCGATGAGGAGGAGGAGGAGAGCGATTGTCCCCTGATGGGGGAAGAAGAGGGTGGCCTCCACAATTCTGGAGGCGGAGGCGCCCAAGAAGGGGAAAGGCCCGCTCGCGGGCAGCTCCACATGGGACGTCGACAGTAGTCCGGAGCGACGCCCCCACACTAAGCCTCAGGCCGCATCGTAAGTGCTAAGACTCGTATATGCCCATAAATCTAACCTCTCCTCTTTGCTGTATTGACATGATTAATTATGCTATTGCAGTCCAGCCCACGACAGCTCCCAGCGATCCTCATCAAGAGGCTCGTTGGACTCAAAGGAGATGGCCAGCGAGACACCGCCGGCCGCCTACTCTCCCAAGGCCAAGGGAGACGTCGAGGTGCTATCCTGAAGGACCTTCCCAGGCCAGGGACAGGTTCGGGAGGCCATCAAGGCGGCGCCAGAGGGCGATACCTCGGCCGCCGGGCACATGGGGGAACAAGCCCCAATGGAGACTGATGATGGGGGCCGTACTCAATTCGTCCCCCCTCTGAGCACGGATCCGGAGACCCATACGGCCCCGGAGTCTGACAAGCAGCCTCCATCAAGAGAAGGAGGCGCGCCCATCCCACCGGTGACCTCTGTCCTACCAGAGGCACCGGATAATCTATTGGAAGCACTATGAGGCGCTTCCATTGTGGAAGAACACAGAAGCCTGCAGCGGCCTGCTGACGGGTTTTGAGGTAAGTGGCATTTAACCGAGAAAATCTCCACATAGACAGTAGCCATTGAGACACTGTCCGGTGTTCGGAAAGAAAAACCGGACAGAGGATCAATTAAATTTGCAGGAAACTAACCAAGTGTGTTTCATGTGAATAAGCAGGCGTCGCTACTGGCCGTGACTTCTCATACTGTCGAAGTCTCCAGACTAAAGCAAAAACTGGAGCGGGCCGAAGAAGAGCTTGGCCAGGCGAGAAAGCAGCTGGAAGACCAGCAAGGTATGCAATGGCTCGCTATATATTCGGAAAGAGTAAATGATGTATACTGACTGTAGTGTCATTATATGTGTAGGGGTGACGACCGAAGTCGCGGCCCTGAAAGAGGCCCTGGCCGAAGCCGAGGGGAAAGCTATCAAGGAGCAGGCTGCCCGCAAGAAGTTGAAGGCCCGGCTGAACGAGGTCCAGCAAGAGCTCTAGGACGCGGTGAAGAAGTACGAGACCCTAGAGGGCGATGTTTCGGCTCGAGAGACCGAACTTTCCAAGGCTCATCAAAGCGCGGAAGCGGACCGGGTTGAAGCCCAGGGTGCCCTCCAGGAGATCCAAGAGGCCAGGAAGATCGCGACGGGTAAGGCGTTTAGTATGCAAAGCAAATATATAAAGAAGAAGTATTTCTTACTAACCCGGATTCAGAGTTCTCCAGGAGCCTTCGCAGATCTACCGCGCAGTGTGTCCGATGTCGCGGAGTTCTTCTAAGCAGAAGAAGGGAGCTCCACGGAGAAATTGTTCTGGTCGCAGTATCTTGCGCCAGAGCATCCCGTGCCCTTCACTGATCAGCTGAAACAGCTGGTGGAGCTGCATAGGGTGGCCGAACTGGCCATGAAGGATTTGATAATCCGGCTGTGGCCAGCCGAAGCTGTGCCTGGCAGCTACTTCGGACTCGTGAAGCGGCTGGTGAACGCCTGTCCTCGGCTGGACATCGTCAAGCGATCAGCCTGCATTGAAGGTGTGCGCATGGCCTTCGCCCGCTGCAAGATGTGGTGGGCGAAGATGGGCGTCGTCAAGCTGACCAAGGGGCCGCCGGAGGCCAAGGACCACCGCACACCTGAGCGCTATTTTGCAGATGTCCTAGAGGGGTCTCGCATTGTAGCAACGCAGTGTTCGCAGGATGTTATCTTTGAATGAATGTATTCAAGTTCCTTCTACTTTGTATGATAGAACAAAGTGGGTTTGTGATATAATGCTTGTTATGTTTTTAAATTTTACCTCATGTGCGGCCGTGTTATATGAAATCTGGGGGTTAACCAGTCGTCGGCTTCTGCCCCCACGTAGGTAGTACAGAGGTGTTCGGGATGGAATCTAAACAATCTTGATCCAATTATATGGTCCTTGAAGGAGTTGTTTAGCGCAACGAACCAGGCAATCAGACTATGCGGCTTTAACGCCCTCACTTAGCCATAGGAGTTTGACAATAAAAACATGGGCGCAGCCCCTGGTATCCAAACGAGAGTGCTATAAGCATCTGATAGGGAAGTACCGATCCTTCGCGTAATGCGGAAGAAATCTCCAACGATTTGCAACCTGCGAACAGCTGACCGACTCTCGCCGCATCATGACAGTTAGTTTTCGGCTTTCTCTACTGAGGTGCTCCTTTGGATAAACCAAGGCACAATCGGAGTAGTTCTCCCTTTACTACCTTACCCGATATAGCGGAACGTAAGGTAGCAAGCACAGGAGCCGGGCAACCCAACTATTGACCAAAGACATGATTCGGAGCCAATGCATATAATGCTAAATTTGGGGTGCTGAACGATACTATAAAAGGTGTTCGGACTTTTGTTCCCGTAGTGTGGGGTGCTATGAAGCCCCTGGCAAACATCAAACGCACCAAAGTGTGTACGGGTGCTACCTGATGGGGTTACCCATAGGGAAGAAGAAGAGAAAAAAGAAGAAAAAAGAAAGAAAACAGAAAGGGTGCAAAAGGTAATAAGCTGGGGCTTTAAAGCTCCAGCCGTGACCTTTTTTCATTGTAATTTGATTAATACGTCGAGGCGCATTGATACAAGTAGTGCGATAAGCAACAAGCTATTTAATATGTCAAAAACCAGGGGAGAGCTGTATATGGGTCCTGACAAACACGTAGAGTGATTGTTAACGAAACCACCTGGAAAATCCCTCGTATGTCTGAGTTTCTCGCCGTATTGGTGTGTTCATCCTTCAAGAGGGCTGGTGATCAGGCCATCCGATGGGGCCTGCCGGATTGAAACCTGAAAGGAAATGAATAAAAGTGAAAGTATGTGTGTATCCGGTGCCGGTTGAGCCGTACTGTGGATCACAAACTAGCTATGCCTCCGTCGATGCACATGGAATTTTGAGTGCGTAGTTATGTACGCGTGGTGCGAATGCCACTACTTTACCAGGACTGAGACGGAGGCCGAATTGCTAGTCTAGCTCCTGACAAGCCGAGTTGTCCTGTTGTAGGGTACTTCAGACCCTCTTGATGGTGTCCGTGGGCTCGGCAGCCAAATTAAGGTTCTGCTTGAGAAGGCCGCTCTGTACTTCTGCTGCTAAGGCAGCTGTGTGCTCTTCTGTATGGAGGGAGCGTTCCGTATTTCCATTCACTGTTATGACGCCATGTGGACCGGGCATCTTGAGCTTGAGATAAGCATAGTGTGGCATTGCGTTGAATGGGGCGAATGCGGTCCGTCCGAGCAGTGCGTGATAGCCGCAGCAAAAGGGGACTATGTCGAAGATTAACTCCTCGCTTCGGAAATTGTCCGGAGATCCGAAGACAACCTCGAGCGTGAATGAGCCCGTACAGCGGGCCTCTACACCTGGTATGACTCCTTTGAAGGTAATCTTTGTGGGTTTGATCCATCATGGATGAATGCCCATTTGCGCACAGTATCCTGATAGAGCAAGTTGAGGCTGCTGCCACCGTCCATCAGGACTCGCGTCAGGTGGAACCCATAAATTATTGGGTCCAAGACCAGTGCGGCTGAACTGCCATGACGGATACTGGTCGGATGATCTCGGCGATCAAAAGTGATCGGGCATGACGACCATGGATTAAATTTTGGGGCGACTGGCTCTATCACGTAGACGTCCCTGAGCGCATGCTTGCGCTCCCTCTTGGGGATGTGGGTAGCGTATATCATGTTTACCGTTTTGACCTGAGGAGGGAACTTCTTCTGTCCCCCTGTGTTCGGCGGCCGTGGCTCCTCGTCGTCGTCTTCGCTTTGTGATCCCTTATCCTTGTTTTCGGCATTTAACTTGCCGGTCTGTTTAAAAACCCAACAATCTCTATTGGTATGATTGGGTGGTTTGTCTGGGGTGCCATGAATATGGCGCGAACAATTGAGTATGCGGTCCAGGCTAGATGGGCTCTAATTGTTCTTTTTGAACGACTTCTTCCGCTGACCAGGCTTAGAGCCACTAAATCCCGTATTGACCGCCGTATCCTCGGTGTTGTCATTGTTATTTCGATGTTTGTACCTATTGCATCGAGACTTGTCGTTGCTATTTTTAGCTTGATGGGTACTAGCGGCGCTTGCATTGTTTTTGCTACGGGCCAGCCAACTATCCTCGCCCGTGCAAAAGCGGGTCATGAGTGTCGTGAGGGCCACCATGGACTTTGGCTTCCCTTGGCCGAGGTGGCGGGCGAGCCATTCGTCGCGGATGCTGTGTTTAAAGGCCGCTAGGGCTTCGGCATCCGGATAGTCGACTATATGGTTCTTTTTAGTTAGGAACCTGGTGCGGAATTTCCTAGCGGACTCTCCAAGCTGTTGAACTATATGGCTTAAGTCATCAGCATCCGGAGGTCGAACGTATGTACCTTGGAAGTTATCAAGGAAGGCTTCTTCCAAGTCCTCCCAGCTGTCAATGAAGTTTCTGGGCAGGTTGTTCAACCAGTGATGTGCTGGTCCTTTGAGTTTCATGGGGAGGTATTTAATGGCATGAAGGTCATCGCCGCGGGCCATATGAATGTGGAGGATGAAGTCTTCGATCCATACCGCAGGGTCTGTGGTGCCATCATATGATTCTATATTCCCGGGTATAAACCCCTTTGGGAATTCATGTTCCATGACTACGTCGGTGAAGCAATTAGGGTGTGCGGCGCCTCTATATCGGGCCATATCGCGACGTAGCTCTGCTGGGGTCCGTCTGCGGCTTTCAGCCCGCTCATGACTAGGTTTGTCTCGTCCGAACAGATGGCCGTCGTCACGTGTCGGGGCACTTCCTAATGATCCATAGATCGATCTGGTATGTCCTGCTTTATTGTTCAGGTCATGTCGAAGGTCATATGTATGACTGTGAGCTGATTTACCTCTGCCTCTGCGATGAGGCGGGGCGGGCTGGTGTTCGGCTTGAGTTGCCGCTTTGTCCCGGCCACGTGGTGGTCGGTCAGCCGCATTGCGCGATGGTGGTATGTGTTCCGGCGCCTCGTCGTTGAATTGAGGTAGTAATTTGTGCTTCGGGTAGCTTTTGGCCGGGCGCTTGAGGTCGTATTCTTCAGCTGCTAAGACATCAGTCCATTTATCGTTGAGCAGATCTTGGTCAGCTTGAAGCTGCTGCTGCTGCTTCTTTTTTAGGCTCCTTGTAGTGGCTATTAGCTGGCGCTTCAAGCGCTCCTGCTCAAGAGGTTCCTCAGGCACGATGAAATCCTCGGTGCCGAGGCTCGCCTCATCCTTGGATAGCAGAAGATAATTATTGTCCTCCGAGTCCTCCTGCGTGGCCTGTTTACCAGGGCTAACCTGCCCATCTTCTCGTTCATCCTGTTCGGTAGCTGCGTCAACAGGGTCTTCGTTGTCTTCGGCACCTTCCGGGGTGTTATCTTCTCCTGTGCCGGTGTTGCTATCTTTACTGCGGCGGGACTTAGAGGGGCGCCGCGGACGCCGGCGTTTCGATTGTATCTCAGGAGGTTTATCCTCAACTGGATCTTCTTTGTCATCGCCATTGTTCCCCTTTGGTGCATCCACCATGTATACATCGTATGAGGAAGTGGCCATCCAGCATCCGGTGAACGGCGGGTCCTGGGCCTCTTCTTCTCCGGCATTGTCGTCCATACTGTCGATGTCGTCGGAGCCGTAATCGAGCATGTCAGTTAAGTCTTCGACAGTGGCTATGAAGTGGGTGGCGGGTGGGGAGCGAAATTCCCTGTCATCAGCTTCTAGTTCAAATCGGATATAGTTCGGCTGTGAATCCCCCGCTAAGGATAGATTTTTTAATGAGTTTAGCACGTCGCCCAAAGGCGAGTGCTGGAAGATGTCTGCGGCGCTGAATTCGAAGATCGATAAACAATCAAGTTCGGCGTCCGCGGACTCACACGGTTCGGAATTTATTGCCGGAGATGAGTCCGGAGTTCCGGTGACACAGATATCGTGTGAGGTTGAGTCCATGTGCGGCTACAACACCGAGGAGTCTGTGGCTTCCATGGTGAGGTTGAGCCTCTGGTCCTCGGATGGCGTAGTATGCTCCGGATCTAAGGCCGGAGCGGTTACCGGAGCTATCTCCTGGATGCGGTCCGATGACAGATTTAGGTCATGTCCATCGGGGTGACCAGGAGTGGTTGCCGCGGTCTCGAATCCGGCAAAGATCAAGTCTCCACGGATGTCCGCAACGTAGTTCAATCTCCCAAATCTGACCTAGTGGCCAGGGGCGTAGCTATCGATCTGCTCCAGATGGCCAAGCGAGTTGGCCCGCAGTGCGAAGCCACCGAACACGAAGATCTGTCCAGGGAGGAAGGTCTTGCCTTGGACAGCATCGTTGTTGGCGATTGAAGGGTCCATCAAACCTTTTGGGGATGGCACAGTGGAACTCTCAATGAAAGCACCAATGTCGGTGTCAAAACCGGCAGATCTCGGGTAAGGGGTCCCGAATTGTACGTCTAAGGTCGATGGTAACAGGAGACAGGGGACATGATGTTTACCCAGGTTCGGGCCCTCTCTATGGAGGTAATACTCTACGTCATGCTTGATTGATCTTGATGAATGTGAGTATTACAAGAGTTGATCTACCACGAGATTGTAATCACTATACGCTAAAGGTCTAGTCTGGCTATGATTATGAGGATTCGGCCTATCTACGGACCTAGCCATGCGGTTTATATACACATGGGAGGGGTCTAGGGTTACACAAGGTCGGTTACAAAGAAAGGAATCTTCATAGTTGGTTTCCAAGCTTGCCTTCCATGCCAAGGAGAGTCCTATCCGGACACGGGTGGAGTCTTCGTTCTTTGTAACCTTACGGCCCATCAGTCCGTCCCGTATCTAATAGATCGGACACCCGAGGACCCCTTAGTCCAGGACTCCCTCACTTAGGGTTTCCCCCTTTTATCTACTCTACTATGATCTGCGTAGGTGCTTTCTATCGTACTAGCATTACTCCACCCTTCAAGCTAAACAACACAACACTCAAAATTCCAAAGCTTAGTTGTTCAAATATGATTGTGATATTGAAAGTGCAACTATCCCTAGGTGGTTTTGGTAATTCATAACAACATATAGCTCATTGAGCTAATGCTATTCCAAGATAATTATTTCAGGAAAGCTCAATGATTAGCATGGCATGGATATGAAAGTGGAACCCTCAAAATGCTAAGGACAATGGATTGGCTCAAGCTCAAAAGCTCAAGACTCTTCTTTTCATATTTTAGTGATCCAAGATCACATTGAGTCCATAGGAAAAGCCAATACTATCAAGGAGGGATGAGGTGTTGCTTAATGAGCCTCTTGCTTCATGTGCTTAATGACATGCTCCAAAACCCTCAACTACTTTCCCATATCCACATATGACCTAAACTCTAAGCCAAACTCGGTCCTACCGATTTTTCCTATCCGGCGCCACCGAGTTTCAAATGTCATTAGCCACTGCCAAACCCTAGCAATTCGGTCCTACCGATAAGGATCTCGGTCCCACCGAGATGGGGTTGCAAACTCTCTGTTTCCCTTTCGTAACTTTTCGGTCCCACCGAAAGAGCGAATCGGTCCCACCGAGATTGCAATGTAAACTCAGTGTTTCCCCTTTGTAACTTTTCGGTCTCACCGAGTTCCACTCGGTCCCACCGAAAGAGCAAATCGGTCCCACCGAGTTTGCCTGACCAACTCTCTGGTTAGCTAATTACCAATCTCGGTCCCACCGAGTTTGTGTAATCGGTCTCACCGAGATTACGTTATGCCCAAACCCTAACCGAATCGGTCCTACCGAGTTGCATGTCAGTCCCACCGAAATTCCTAACGGTCACTAGGTTTACTACTTCGGTCAGACCGAGATTATTCATTCGGTCCCACCGAGATTGGAAATCTATGTAACGGTTGGATTTTGTGTGGAGGCTATATATACCCCTCCACCTCCTTATCATTCGAGGAGAGAGCCACCAGAACACACACATCATTCCTACTCATATGTTCTGAGAGAAAACCACCTACTCATGTGTTGAGATCAAGACATTCCATTCCTACCATATGAATCTTCTAGCCTTCCCAAGTTGCTTTCCACTCAAATCTTCTTTCCACCAAATCCAAATCCTATGAGAGAGAGTTGAGTGTTGGGGAGACTATCATTTGAAGCACAAGAGCAAGGAGTTCATTACCTACACACCATTTGTTACTTCTTGGAGAGTGGTGTCTCCTAGATTGGCTAGGTGTCACTTGGGAGCCTCCGACAAGATTGTGGAGTTGAACCAAGGAGTTTGTAAGGGCAAGGAGATCGCCTACTTCGTGAAGATCTACCGCTAGTGAGGCAAGTCCTTCGTGGGTGTTGGCCATGGTGGGATAGACAAGGTTGCTTCTTCGTGGACCCTTTGTGGGTGGTTGCTTCTTCGTGGACCCTTCGTGGGTGGAGCCCTCCGTGGACTCGCGCAACCGTTGCCCTTGGGTGGAGCCCTGTGTGGACTCGCGCAACCGTTACCCTTCGTGGGTTGAAGTCTCCATCAACGTGGATGTAGGATAGCACCACCTATCCGAACCACGGGAAAAACATCCGTGTCTCCAATAGCGTTTGAATTCTCCAAACCCTTCCCTTTATATTCTTGCAAGTTTCATGCTTTATTTTCCGCTGCCAATATACTCTTTGCATGCTTGCTTGAACTATGTGATGATTGCTTGACTTGTCCTAAAATAGCTAAAATCTGCCAAGAACTAAAATTGGGAAAAGGTTAAGTTTTTATTTGGTCAAGTAGTCTAATCACCCCCCCTCTAGACATACTTTCGATCCTACAGATATGATACTGATATTAGTTAACAGACACATTTAATTGGTTAGCTAAAGGTCCCACTTGAGTTTCCAAATGCATGTCGCGACATATAGAGAGACAACATAATTGCATTTCTTTGTCACTTGTTGACTGTACTTTCTTGTCCATACCAAATTTTAGTTGTTATTTCAAAGCAAACATCGGTTGCTAACTACCCTTTGCGTGGTTTGCAGCTTCAGATCTGCCATCCCACTGCCACGGTCAACACTATAGTCATCATTCTTATAGTTTTCCCATTTTATGATGACCATGATCAGCCTACGTGGTTCGTGTCGTAATAGCACTTCTCCACCCATCAAGCTAAACAAGCTTAGTAGTACAAGTTCAAATATGATATTATGCTGATATTAGTATAACTGATAGATGTTTAATTGGTCGGCTAAATGTTTCTACTTTAGTTTGGAAATGCACGCGAGGCACATATGGAGAGACCGGAAGGAATAGTATTTCTCTATGCGCTCTGGTTCATCATGGGTGGGCAACCGACATTGTATAGAAAGACTTGTAATATCTTCAATCTGCTTGCTCTTCTGCTCTTCTTTAAGATGATCCTCTTCTCTTGTTTAATAAGTATGTTCCTTGTTGGGAAGAGTAGCAGAGACATTTGCGGTCGACTGGTCAGGTCGAGTTGTTCTCCCTTTGTATATTTTGAATCTGTCAGGTCAGGTTGACTTGTTCTTCTTTACTATATGTTGAAGCTGTCATCTGCGAAGTATCATCACTTCTGGAGCTCTCATATTTTGAGTAGTAAGCCACATTATATTAATGCACACACCAAATTACAGCATGCATGCCATCTCTCGGAAGAATTGCAGAGATAGCACAAAGGGGTTTACAGGGAGGCAGTATTGGATTAGAATCATTTCTGCATTACAAAGATAATCTCACTTGTTTTTATGTTTTCATGCATGTCAGGTATTGAACATTCTCAAAATGAATATGACAATGGGTGCATGAGAGGAATATTGCGGAACAATCCACAGGCTAACAAACTTGGCATGGTGGAGGATGGCCTATCTTATTCACCCATCAAGGTGCTTGCTCTAACTTGGCAAGGTTGTATTGGTCGCACATATTTTGCATCTGACATCTTGCATTACTTCTACTTTGTTACACCATCTGCTTAGTTTAAGCATCATATATGAGTATATGCCATACCTATCCATTTTCTATACCTATTCCATGTGTCGTCATACTATGTTTTTCTAGTCAAATGTTGTTCTTTCGTAATAGATGTCCAAAAGGAAGAGGGTGAGTGCAGATCCTCAAGGAGTACAAACTAGGTATTTGGAAAAGGTAGTGATACATGATAAATCAGATAGATCAGCAGCCACAGGAAACACAGGCCCAACTGTACCACACTTTACCCCTACTCCACTGGCCAAACCCCTATTAGAACTGCTGAGAGCCCAGCATCAGGTACTTTCTATGATATCAATTCAAAATTTGAACTCCTAAATTTCTGCATGTGCCTTACCTTCTCTCTTGTATGAAAACTAATTTCAGATGAATCTCCTTGCTCAAAGGAGCATAGGATCTCACAACAATACTGGGCTCTGCATTGCTCTTGTCAGTACCTCTTGCCCTTTGTCAGCATACTTACACTCATTGTTGTTTGATTATGTAGCATCACTGTACATGTTCACTTCTTTATCCTCCCTTTGCTTGAAATTATAAGATCTATATTTACTCTTAGATAAATGTAGAATTAACACAATGGTTATGAAGTATTGTATTGCTCATGTAAGTACTTGTTGTCATGTACTCCCTTTGTATCGAATTAATTGTTGATCAATTGGTTGTATTTAGAACTTAATAGTGCTAGATACGTCCATTTGAGAGACAAGTAATAACAGACGGTGGTGGTATTACTATACTTGCATCGCGAGATAGTTGATTGTCTAGCATTACTCTGCATCTTATCTGCCCTGCCCTCCACTTTCTCCAAATTATCATATCTACATTTACTCTTACCAAAATGTTGAATAAAGCCAATGCTGCTGCACACGTTGATGTCTGCATTCCTCTTGTCAGTACCTTTTGCCTTGTAACCCTGTACTTAATTAATTGTTATTTGATTATGTATCATCAGTCTGCACCTGAGCTTCATTTCTGTTTCTTCCAATATTATTTGATCTATATTTACTCTTTGCAAAATGTAGAATAATGGCAACACTTATAAAGAATTTTCTTTGGGGAATTTATTGAATTATCCTTCCATCAACATGGAGAAGGGCTTTGTCCATCCCGTGTTAACATGTAATGTAAGTTCATCCTTCTCAAGACTTCAAACTTTGTTCTAGTATAGAGTTGGATAGGCATCATTTCCTCCACTACTGTTTACTTTGCTTTTTTACATCTGATTGGATGTTTGCAATAACTACCAGTTTTAAATTGTAGTTGTAAAAACATGTTCCTTATGCAGAACATATCCATTTATTTTCTTATATAATTGTGAAACCTGTTACGTGTCTCCTTGTTTCTCTTTCAGAGTCGTATCTCTTATGCCAGGCAAAACTTTAGGGAAGATAGTGAGCCAAATCATATTGAGGACAGCGAGATGACGCCAAGGTCCTGTCTTGATGAAGATAGTGAGCCGAAGCTACTCGCTAGTAGGTGTGAGACAACCTCTATGAAGTCGATGCCTCAATTAGTTCAACTTCTTCAGTCTCAACTTAAATCGGAGAGGCTTGCTTCGGCTCAGCTCTGACTTGAAGTCAAAGATGCACAGAAGATGTTAGAGGATTGCCTTGCGCACTATGGTGCCATATAGCTAGGGATGGAGCATCTATCGTTGACACAACTGAGGTCTCATCAGCTTGTTCGGCTGCTTGTGGAGCCCGTCCTAGCCAGGCCTAGTGCCTTCTAAAGTGCTCTCAGTTTTGTATATTCTTTTAACGGCATGTTTATATGCACTAGTGGCGACCTTTCATGCCTAGTGTATGTAATCCGCGGTCACGTTGCGCTTTATTATCACCGGTAGCGAACTTTGATTCCCAGTGGATGTAATATGTCGTAATTTCTTTATTGTATAGTCTAGGTTTATTCTTTGGTTGGTATGTTGTAATTTAGGCCGGAAGGTTCAGTGGATCTCAGTGTTGTCGGTTTTCAGGCCGGCCCGTTACTCATATGGGCCAAAACGTGGGCCTATAATCATCTTGGGGCGTTAGCAGGTCTAAACCTATAGTAGTTTCCCGCCTTTAACAGGACGAGTAAAGTTCTAGCCAGCTGGGCCAGAGAATACCATGGGCTTTTAACATGCTAAGACCTAGATTGGGCCAGTGTTGGGCCGAAAGATTCACGGGCCAATAGAGGGTGAAACTTCCTAAGGCCCATGTTGGCCCAAATAGGATGAGCAGTTAACAGGCAAAAATATATCTCGGGCCTGTTTGGCCCAATAAAATTATGGGCTTTAAGCAGGCTGGTATCCACGCAGGCCATAGGCCCAAAAGTGTCACGGGCCATTATCAGATGGGTTGTAAGCAGGCCGGATTCAATGCGATCTGTAATTAGGCCCAACTGTTTCACGGGCCATTAACAGGCCGATAGGCCTATTGGGCTGAAATTTATCCACGAAGACTATGGGCCGTTAAGAGGCCTAAAGTTACATCGGACAAGAAATAGCCCAGTTTCTGCATGGGCCGTTAAAGGGCCTAAAGTTAAACCGGGCCGACAACGTCCCAGATGCACCATGAGCCGCTAACAGGCCGGAACTATTACCGGGCCGAACTAGTTAACAGGCATTTAACAGGCTGAAATACAAACATGTCTTAGAATGGGCCCAAAAGAATAGTGGCATGTTAGCGGGCCTGATTCGATATGGGTCATAATTTGGCCCAAAACACGGCAAGCTGTGAACGGGCCTGATCTACTACGGGCCTTAATTTGGCCCAAAACATGGCAGGATGTTAATGGGCCAGCCCAGTAGTGTCTGAAAATACATGGTGGGCCTTTAGCTGGGCCAGCCTTTTCACCGGAATGGGCCTCTCTTAGGTCATTCCACGTGTCGACGTATCATAGGCGCCTCCTGTCCAATGAGTGGATGACATCTGTCCCAACGGTGAGCAAACATGTGTTTCCTCCGGCCAATGAGAATTTTACACGTGGAAAATCCGAATTGGCCCGGGTTGTTAAAGCGTTATCGGATCCAAAAGCGGACCCGATAGCTTAACGGCGACCCATTACGGTCGATGCCATGTGTCGGTCACCCTTGAGGAAAGCACTTCTATGACACACAATTTATCGACATGGAAGTGGACACTTCCGTGATGATAATTTTGGTAATGTCATGGAACACTTCTATGACAGCACAGGTATGACTATCTTGATTCTGTCATAAAATCGTCATGGATGTACATGCATGACAAAAAATGTGACCTACTGTGACAAACATGTATCATCACGGAAGTGTATTTTTTTTGTAGTGTTAGAAGCCATTGGAAGAGTGGAGAAAATGGTGAAGGAGGAGATGGGGGAGCGGCGGAGGGGTGCGATTCTTGCCCGCTATCTGTCTGGCCTTGTTTAAATAGTGGGCGGATGGTAGGAGCTTGGCTAGCGGCTGGCCTCGTTTAAACTAAGGGCGGACGGGAGGAGCTCAGCCGGCATTGCATTTAATTCCGGCCCGCTCATGAACGGATGTGTTGCCGGAGTAGGTTTCTCGGTTTGCATGCGGGTTAAATGGAGGCGTTTGATGGAGGCGAGGTGGCGTGTTCAGCCAGGCGTGCTGCGGGTGGCGCAGTACTATTCGATTTGACAGTGGGCAGCGCAGTTCCCGATACGGCTTTAATGCACACGAGGGAGAGGGTAGTGGTTCCCAAAATGTTGAACGGCCAATGATGCATCCTCCTTCAATTAGCATCGTGAATGCATGAGGGAAGTAATGGGAGGAGGAACGGGAAAAGAGGCAGCACAATGTGAATGCAACACAGTTTGCACTCATATAAAGGCGCCCCTCCATTCCAATGCATCTAGCACATCATATGCACCTAAGCATTTGCCTAAGCACTTACACTAAGCGCAAAAGCTCTCACTCCATACCCATGGCGGCGATGCGCACGAGCGGCTGTGCCAGATGATCCACGATGCCGGCATGCGGCATGGTGTCGAGGATCGTCTCCAGACGGTGTTGGCGGCCGGCTGGTGGATGAGCATCGTCGACGCCAGCTATGACTCTCAGTTGGACCAGATTATCGTTGCCACCACCAAAAAGTTCTCCATCGTGAAGAAGCTCGCGGACGATATCACCGTACTCCTCCAGCCCGCGCTCTCGGGCTCCTCATTGCCTACCACCTTAATCAGCCTCCATGGTCAGAAACTCTTTCAAGCACTGGTGGCCTTGCGACTGCCCACCGACGCCACAAAGAATGTCCACCTGGAGGTCGCACTCGCCGCGAGGCGCCTCGCCCTGCAAGAATTCGTCGACCTACACATCCACGTGTACGAGCTAATCGTGTACATAGGTATCTACGAGGCCAGTGAGGACACTACGATGTTGGCCTTCCTCAACCAGCTGGAAGCCTTGGATGCCTTTGCTGACAAACACCTTGACCTCGCCACAAAAGTCGTCGCTCCTTAGCTGCCGGTCGGTGACCCCTCGCACTGAGTTGAGGAGGAGGAGGTCGTACGTTGATGGATGCATCTTTGTTCTTGCCTCCTGTAACTACCACTGTGACTGCATCATCGTGGCCTTAATTCTTATTGTGCCATTGCATTCTCGTTCCAGTCAATACAGACATGTGCGATCCATTTGCTTAATTATATGCATAACTGTAACTAGTACTCCATCTGACAATTTATAAGTTGTGCTTACTTTTTCCATCAAGTTCGTGCAACGCACGGGCATCTTGCTAGAAACACTAGAACATGTCGGACCACATGTGACCAAACCGACGATACGCCAACCTTGCTACTACCCTGCTTATCTGGCGATAAAAGCCCCGCCCTAGCGTTTCCAATCATTATTTCTATCTCTCGATCGTGCCAAGGAGCAGAACCAAATGTTACAATTTATACATGTTTCTCTACTCCTACTCCTATAAAAGACTCAGTTGGTGATGGTGGTGTGTCTGCCATCCGTCATTTCTGGCCATTAGATATGCATCTAACGGCTGTGAGATAAGTTGTGGCATTTTTGAAACAATAGCCCACTTCTCTTCTCCAATTTACAGAAAACCCCTTATTGTCTTGAAAGCAACCACATCCCTCCCTCACCTCGTCAAAACAGCCAGAGAAATATATTTTGAGTGAAAAGTAATATATTTTTAGTGGTATATATGTATATCAAAACAAGAGTGTTTTCTTTCAAGTTTGTGAACAAGTACTACTATTCTACTACTTTGGATCCGTCGCAACGCATGGGCACATTGCTAATAAAAGGAAAAGGCCTACCGCGTTTGCATCGCACCGCCACACGCCCGGGAATTGGGAGTACTCCATGGCCCATCCGACACGCCACATAGCTAGGGAAGGCGTGTTGCCTAGCATTTTCACTTTCATGTGGGACCACAGTTGAGCAAACCGACTATTGGCAAACCGCACCCCACTCGCCGCGTTGGAAAACAGCAACAAGGAGGAGAAGATCTAGTTGTAGCACAGAAGCCAAGAAATTTGGTGTCAGATGGGGCTCATTGATAGAGTAGGAGCATTCCGTACTACTACTCCTACTAGTATGAAGCTTGAACTACAACTAGTACTACCACTATACAACTAGGTACGTGCACGACACAACATCGTAGGAACAAAAAACATGAAGATCTTGTTTTGGGTGATTTGTCTTTTTTCAGTCGACGTAGTATGAATAATATGATGTGGGGGGCACCCATGAAGATTATGTGGCTTGGATGCATGGCTAGGAAAGGCTAGAGAAAAATAAATAGGTAATGTGTTTAGAGTGCACTCCACTAAATAGATATAGTTTGCATCCATTGCAACGCACGGTCCAGCACATTGGCAGTAGTAAGAAACAAATTCCGGGTTTGGCACGAGTTCGTACTGCGGGAGCACCACAAGGCCTACCGCAGGAGTTACATTTCCCTCTCGGGGCCCACGGGACCTGAAAGTGCGTTAAGTCGACTAGAGGAGGGTGAATAGGCGATTTTTATGAATTCTTCACTGAGGAATTTCAGGGTGAGGAAATTCCTAAGCGAAGAACTACTTGCAGCGGAATAAGTACTCAGATGCAGACATGACATAACATAAACATGGACATCATGATGAATTGGAAACAAAACACAGAGTACAGAAAGCGTACGCACAGGATAAAACAGAATGAAGACAAACAGACTGAAGAAATTGAACTGGGGAAATTGAGAATGTATTCAGTCAAAGTCTTCAAACAGATATGAATAGGTACACAACACAGTAATGAAGAAATGAAAGGGTTGAGGAAATAGAACCGGTAAGCTCGGTGAAGACTATGATTTGGTAGACTAGTTCCAACTGATGTGACAGTTGTACGTCTAGTTAGAGCGGCTAGGTATTTAAACCTGAGGACACACAGTCCTCACTGTATTCTCCTTGAACTAAGGTCACACAGACCTCGTCCAATCACTCGTGGTAAGTATTCATGTGACTTCCAAAACTTCACAGACTCGGTCACTCAGCGATCCACAATTCCTCTTGGATGCTCTAGACCATGACGCCTAACCGTCTGGAGGATGCACAGTCCTCAAAGGTATCAAGCGTTGGTTCCACACAGGAACAATCTCTTCAGTGATGCTCAATCACTTTTGTTTTGTAGGTGTATGGTTTGGGGTTTTGGGTTTTTCCTCACTTGATGATTTTCGCTCAAAGTCCTTGGAGGATGGGATGCTTGTCGGTGTCAAAATCGGCGGATCTCGCGTAGGGGGTCCCGAACTATGCGTCTAAGGCGGATGGTAACAGGAGGCGGGGACACAATGTTTACCCAGGTTCGGGCCCTCTCGATGGAGGTAATACCCTACTTTCTGCTTGATTGATCTTGATGATATGAGTATTACAAGAGTCGATCTACCACGAGATCGTAGAGGCTAAACCCTAGAAGCTAGCCTATGATTATGATTGTTCTTGTCCTACGGACTAAACCCTCTAGTTTATATAGACAGCGGAGGGGGCTAGGGTTACACAGAGTCGGTTACAAGGGAGGAGATCTACATATCCGAATTGTCAAGCTTGCCTTCCATGCAAAGGAGAGTCCCACACGGACACGGGACGAAGACTTCAATCTTGTGTCTTCATAGTCCAACAGTCCGGCCAAAGGATATAGTCTGACTGTCCGAGGACCCCCTAATCTAGGACTCCCTCAGTAGCCCCTGAACCAGGATTTAATGACGATGAGTCCAGCGCACAGATTGTCTTCGGCATTGCAAGGCGGGTTCCTCCTCTGAATACTCCATAAAAGATTTTGAACACAAGGATAGTGTCCGGCTCTGCAAAACAAATTCCACATACCACCGTAGAGAGTACAATATTTCCACAAATCTAATCAGCTGACAACTTTTCATAACGTGACATCACGCCATGGCCCGGTCATTATTCGAACCGTTTTTCTCAACCAGCTACTGCATATATTGCGAGGCGGTTTTATTGGCACGTCTTGTCGAAGGAGAGATCGTGTCCCCTTATCATGGGATTCTCATCAATACGAGTGTGGGTAACCCAACCGCGCCATCAATCACGGTGCTTGGGGAATAAGCAAATTTACCAGGCAAGTGGGGAGGCGCAGAATCCATGCTGCCTTTATAAGGGGACAAGGACTCCTCCTTTTCACCCACGCCTTATTCTTCCCGATCCATTCCCCCTCGCCCGAGCTCCAGCGCCCGAGCGTTCGTCTTCTCCGCCCACAAAGGCCTTCCAAGAATGTCCGGATCCGGAGCAAGAGGCAAGTGGATGGCCCCTACCATACAGGAGAAGCATATCAAAAAGCTTCGGGAGGCCGGGTATCTGGCCGAAAAAATCGGCCACCGTCTCCCGACGGCAGGACTGATCGTCCCCACTCCGGAACCCCAAGAGAGGGTTGTATTCCTCCCTCATTTTGTCCGCAGGCTGGGGTTTCCCCTCCACCCGTTCGTTCGCGGCATCATGTATGATTACGGGATCGAATAATGACCGGGCATTCTACTGAGGGGTATAAGGAGCAGATAACTCATGAGTAATACCAAGTTCATCAAGATAGTCATCAAGACTAGTGTTCTTGAACTCAATTCCATTGTCACTTCTGATGTGCTTGATCTTCACACCAAAGTTGGTTGAAGCCCTCGAGGAAAACCATTTGAAGTCTTCCTGCACTTCAGTTTTGTAAGTGATGATGTGCACCCATGTATAACGAGAATAATCATCAACAATGACAAAGCATTTGTGAATGTGGCATAATGAGTAGGGCCAAAGAGATCCATGTGAAGCAATTCAAATGGACGAGTGGTAGTCATGATGGTCTTTGAGGGATGCTTGGCCTTGGTCATCTTTCCAGCTTCACAAGCTCCACACAAATGGTCCTTGAGGAATTTTACACCCTTGAAGCCAATGGCTTCCTTCTTCTTCGCGAGCGTGTGCAAATTCCTCATGCCATCGTGACCAAGTCATCGATGCCATAGCCAACCTTCTGAAGCTTTTGGAAGTAGACATGTAGCAGATTGTGGTCATGTAGAGAAATCAACAATATACAAATCTCCTCTCCTAAAGCCTTCGAAGACTTTGGAATTGTCAGCTTCCATGATCACAACACAACGATACTTGCCAAATACAACAACCATATCAAGATCACAAAGCATTGAGACAGACATGAGGTTGAACCCTAAGGACTCGACAAGCATGACTTTGTCCATGTGTCAATCCTTTGAGATTGCAACCTTACCTAGACCCAATACCTTGATTTTGCCTTTGTCAGCGTAGGTGATATGCTTCAGATGCGATGGAGATAAAGCAGTGTCCATCAACAAGCTCCTGTCACCAGTCATGTGATTTGTACATCCACTATCAAGGACCCACTTAGTGGCTTTGGGTTGATCATCCTGCAGATGAATTTGTGTAGCTTACGAACTCATATACTTCATTAGTGAAGAATATGACATCAAATTCATCAGATCAGTTTCATCAAGTGATAGAGCAGGTAAAGTAATGTGAGGACGTGAGAAATGAAAAAAATCATTTCTTCATGATTAGCTTGTGTCCTTTCAAGCATATTCAGGTCTTTAGCAAATTCTTCAGACGTTTAGGTTCGTCTGGAGACCTGACCCTGCATAAGAAGTTAGTTCTTTTTCTTCACCACCCACATCTAAAGGGGTGGCAAAGAGTTCATCACTCTGTGAGCTCCATAAGAGAAAGGTGGCATAGATGTCAATCCACTTCGTTTCACATAAGAGGGGTCAGGGTAAGCATATGAGTAAGCAGAGAAATTCTTCGAGGATTTATGTACATAATGATTTGAAGAATAATGCACATATCCATAATCCTTAGCCTTTCCTTGCAAAATAGAGGTGTTAGCACGATGATGTTCATATGAGGACTTTGATCCATGTGAGGAATGTGGTCCCTATGAGGACTTGGATCCATATGAAGACTTTGGTCCATATGAAGAATTTGATTTGGGGTTCCTATTCTTCACACGTGGTGTCATGATGACATTCACGTGAAGACTTTCAAGGCACCTTTTGGGAACCCAGATTTTCTTCAGAGGAGGACCGTTCCTGTAGTTAGTGCCAACATATCTAGCAAATACTTCACCATTCTGATTTTTGAACAGTTCATAATTGGAGCCAAATGACTCATCGTAAGAATATGAAGATTCACATGTAAAGCCAGATAAAGTAGATGGATCCACTAAAGGTCCCTTTGCAGCAACCCATAAGGTTTGGGGATACTGCTCAGGTTTCCAGTAGGTCCCATCAGCATTGAGTTTCCTCTCAAAGGAAATACCCTCTTTCCTAGGGTTCCTGTTGAGGATCTGCTTCTTAAGCACATCACAAAGAGCATGATGCCCTTTGAGGCTTTTGTACATGCCTGTCACATACAATTCCTTCAGCCCTGCATGGTCAGTGATACTAGCAGGATCCTCAGATGAGGAATTAGTGATAGCAGAGACAGTTGAAAATTTTGCACCAATAGAAGCATTTGAACTTTCAGGTGAAGAATTAGCAGATTCACGTTCAATGCACTTCAAACATGGAGGAATAAATTCTTCCTGAGTAGCGTTGATTTGTTGAGCAAGTAATGGATCACGCTCCTTCTGAAGATCTTCATAACTCACTCTTAACTTTTCAAGATCTTGCTTTCTTTAAAGAAATTCATAAGAAAGCTTCTCATGATCAGATAAGAGAGTATTATGATGACTCTGAAGATTATCAAACTTAGTCTAAAGTCTCTGAAGATTTTCAGTCAAAGTTTTAGTGCAATCCATTTCATCACCCAACATATCATCGCTTTTGTCTAGCATATTTTGAACTTTTTCAAGAGCCTTTTGTTGTTTCACAACAACCTTACCAAGTTTAGAATAACTAGGCTTGAGGTTTTCATCAGATTCATCCTCACTTGATTCAGAGGAGGGATATTTGAGTACCTTTGCACCTTTTTCCATGAAGCAATAGGTGGGAGCATAGTCATTATCGATGTTGTCAGTGGTGTTGGGGAGGTCCTTTTCCTCAGAGTTGAAGATGGACTTGCTGACGAACGCGATAGCAAGGGCTAGGCTCGCCACACCAGAGTCTGACTCCTCAGATTCCTCCTCTTCCTCATTTTCCTCAGATTGAGCCTCAGAGTCCATTTCCTTGCCAATGAATGTCCGAGCCTTCTTGGAGCTGCTCTTCTTGTGAGATGAAGACCTTAAAGGTTTTGATGAAGAGGACTTTGAAGATTTATTCTTCTTTGAATCATCAGAACTGTAGTCCTTGCACTTCTTCTTCTTTTATTCATTTTCCCACTGAGGACAATCTTGAATGTAGTGACCGGGTTTCTTGCATTTGTGGCAAAGCCTCTTCTTGTAATCACGGGATGAGGAATCTGATCTTAAGTCATCACTTCTTGAGGATTTTCCAAAATGACCACGTCTTGAGAACTTCTAGAATTTCCTCATGAGCATTGCTAGCTCCTGGCTCAGTTCTTCAGGATCACCAAGGCTGCTACCAGAATCCTCACCTTCAGATTCAGACACGGCCTTGGCCTTCAGAGCTCGTGATCTACCATTGCTTGGTCCATAGAGATCTCTCTTCTTAGCAAGATGGAACTCATGAGTGTTTAGCCTCACGAGGATATCAGCGGGATCAAGTGACTTGTAGTCTCCACGTTCTTGTATCATCGGTGCAAAGGTGTCAAATGAGGAATCAAGCGATGAAAGAAATTTCTTCACCACCTCGTGGTCGGTGATGTCAGAGGCACCAAGTGCTTGAAGCTCATTAGAAATGGTAGTGAGGCGATCGAAGGTTTGCTAAACATTTTCATTGTCGAGTCTTTTGAAGCGGTTGAAGAGATTGCGAAGAACGTCAACTCAAGAGTCATGTCGTGTTGAGACACCTTCATTGACCTTGGACAGCATGTCCCAGATAAGCTTTGCTGTCTCCAAAGCACTCACTCTGTCATACTGCCCTTTGCTCAGATGGCCATATATGATGTTCTTCGCTTGAGAGTCGAGTTGCTTGAATCTCTTCACATCAGCAGCGTTGATGGTAGGAGTGATAGAGGGAACGCCATTTTCCACAATGTACGAGAGATCGTTGTCAATTGCCTTAAGATGCATGCACATCTTATTCTTCCAGTAGGGGTAGTCCGTTCCATCGAAGGTACGACACCCAGCAGAGACCTTGATCATACCTGCGGTTGACATAACTAAAACTCCACGTGGGTAAACCAAAATCACACAGAACAAGGGAGTACCTTGCCCTGATACCAATCGAAAGTGCGTTAAGTCGACTAGAGGGGAGGGTGAATAGGCGATTTTTATGAATTCTTCACTAAGGAATTTCAGGGTGAGGAAATTCCTAAGCGAAGAACTACTTGCAGTGGAATAAGTACTCAGATGTAGACATGACAAAACATAAACATGGACATCATGATGAATTGGAAACAAAACACAGAGTACAGAAAGCGTAAGCACGGGATAAAATAGAATGCAGACAAACAGACTGAAGAAATTGAACTAAGTAAATTGAGAATGTCTTCAGTCAAAGTCTTCAAATAGATATGAACAGGTACACAACACAACAATGAAGAAATGAAAGGGTTGAGTAAATAGAACTAGTAAGATCGGTGAAGACAATGATTTGGTAGACCAGTTCCAACTGTTGTACGTCTGGTCAGAGCGACTAGGTATTTAAACCTAAGGACACATAGTCCCGGACACACAGTCCTCACTGTATTCTCCTTGAACTAAGGTCACACAGACCTCGTCCAATCACTCGTGGTAAGTCTTTAGGTGACTTCCAAACCTTCACAGACTCGGTCACTCGGCGATCTACAATTCCTCTTGGATGCTCTAAACCATGACGCCTAACCGTCTGGAGGATGCACAGTCCTCAAAGGTAACAAGTGTCGGTTCCACACAGGAACAATCTCTTCAGTCATGCTCAATCACTTTGGGTTTGTAGATGTTTGGTTTGGGGTTTTGGGTTTTTCCTCAGTTGATGATTTTCGCTCAAAGTCCTCGGAGGATGGGATGCTCTCAGTGACAAGTGTCAGTTTCTTGCGGAGCAACCAACCAGCTAGTGGTTGTAGGGGGCAGCTATTTATAGCCTAGGGAGCAGCCCGACATGATAAGACATAAATGCCCTTCAATGATATGACCGTTAGGTGGGTAGATATTTTGGGACAGCTGGCGCGTATCACAGCAACGGTCGGAAATTTGAGGCATCAAATTCCTCAGGGCTATCATGTTCCTCACTTGTAGGCAATCCGCACTGGCGAATTCCTAACTCCTTAGTCAGGACAAGTTCCTCAGAGACCAGAAGAACTTCGTCTCTATCACTGAAGAAATTGACTGAACTGTATGAGATTTCCAATGGCTTCACTCGAAGGGATTGGTAGGTGTACGATTTTCAGTTGAGCATCACTTGGAACTTTTCCTTAGTTTTACCTTGACCCTCTTAACAGTATGGTGTTTCCTATGACTCAAGAAAGAGAAAATGAAACTATGAAAACAAAAGTCTTCACGCTTCATGTTCCTCGCATGCATATCAAGTCTTCATGGTCACATCAATTGCTTCACTTTCAGAGTCTTCAGAAATCCAGAGTCTTTAGTTGAAGACATTCATTTTTAGGGGTCAACTTTCTCTATAAATATCAAAATCCTTATAGACTTATAGTCCTGTGTACACTCACAAATGCATTAGTCACATAACCTATAAGTCTTCAATACACCAAAATCACTAAGGGCCACTAGATGCACTTACAGGACCGAGCTTCGATGGCTTAGTGCACCGGCCTATGAGTCAATGACATGAGGACGTTAAATGCGGCTGGCGCACATGTCATTCTCATGGTGGTGGCGTGGTTCCCGACTCACTCGTTCGGGATGAACCTGCCGGTGGTGGTGTGGCCGTGGCGAGGGTGCCACAGCTCGGCATCGGGGCATTACGAGGCATAGATGGCCACGCCGGTGGGTACTACCTATAGTATAGAAGTACTCCAGCTGAGGATTGATGCCCGGGACGAAATGTGTCACAGCCGCTGGATGAAAATTTGATGGTGCGGGAGTACAGATCGGAGCATAGGAGCGGAGCAGGCAAGCCGCGTCCAATCGGTTGTGGCTATGGTAGAAACTTGATGGTCGCCGCAGTTCAGCTAGCCTGCATGTCATGCACACAAAGGCAGAGGAGCGGTGGGGCCGAGAGGGATGAGGCGCACGTCGGGGGACGTCGTGCCTTGGGTTGGAGCGGCGTCGTGGGAATCGCGTGTGGTAGTGGTAGCAACGTGATGGTCCCCGTGGTTCAACTTCCATGGACAAGCTGTCATGTCTACTGACACATGCATTGCATACCGCTCACTGCAAGGAGCAGTAGTAGAGAAAACTTGTTCCAAAGATACCACTTTTCCGATAAAATTCTCGAGATATCATTAGTTTTTACACATCACTACAAAAAAATGCACTTCCGTGATGACGCGTGTTTGTCACAGAAGGTCACGTTTTCTGTCATGCATATACATCCATGAAAATTTTATGACAAAATCAAGATAGTCATACATGTGCTGTCGTAGAAGTGTTCCATGAAATTACCAAAATTATCATCACGGTAGTGTCCACTTCCATGACGATAAATCATGCGTCACATAAGTGCTTTCGTCAAGGGTGACCGACACGTGGCATCCACCGTAACGGAACACCGTTAAGCTATCGGGTCCGGTTTTGGATCCGATAACCCGTTAACAGCCCCGACCAATGGGGATTTTCCACATGTAAAATCATCATTGGCTGGAGCAAACACGTGTCGGCTCACCGTTGGGACAGATGTCATCCACTCATTGGACCCAAAGCGCCTATGATACGTCGACACGTGGCACGGCCCAACAGAGGCCCATTCCTATGAAAAGGTCGGCCTGTTTGACTTGGTCAAAAGGTGGCGGGCCAGCCCACGGCAAGCCTTTTAACGGCATGTTCTCATATAGCCCATTTACAGCCCGCTAACCCAGGGCATGTTTATGGCCTATCCGAATTAGGCCCAGTATCGTCATCTGGGTCGTCCAATATAATTCCAGCTCGTTTTAACTTTCGGCCCATGTATGGCCCATGACATCTTTCGGCCCATATGAGGCCCTTAGTAACTCTCGGCCCATTAACGGCCCGTGGTAAAACTGGCCTGTAATGAACAGTGTATCACTTTTTACCCCCATTAACGGCACGTGGTGAAACTAGCCCGTAATGAACAGTGTATCACTTTATACCCATTAACGGCCCATTATTCCGTTGGGCCGTTTCCTGCCCATGTTATATTTCGGCCTTATCAGGGCCCATTTATTCTTGGGCTCATTTCCTGCATTCGTTTACTTACGGCCCGTTACTGTCATTTTCTGCTTGTGGTCCAAATTCAGCCTGTGGTTACAGTCAGCCCGTTTGTGGCCCGTTAATACGTTGGGCAGTTTTCATAGCGTCATCAAATACGGACGATTAACGACGGCCCGTTATGGTCGGCCCATGAACGGACGATTTCAACTCTAGCCCATTGACGGCCATAATGTGGTCTGTTATTGGCCCATGTTTGGCCAACCGATCATACAGCCCGGAGAAGGCCCATTGATGATACGGCCCGTAGAAGGCCCATTGTGACTACGGCCCGTATAAGGCCCATTGTTTCTACGCCCCATAGCAGGACCATTGTTTCTATGGCCCATAGGAGGTCCATGTTAACTACAGTAAATATGTAGCCCAAGGTTATTGTGGCCTAGTTTTAAAAAATAGGTTATTGCGGCCACTAGCAAACCACGGAAAAAGAACTGCACTGACTACAAGAAAACAAATAAACAAGACAATAAGGAAATAAATTAGCAAGCAACTTACACTAGGCTATCACGGCTATTACACATATTACATCCACTGGGCATCAAAGTTCGCCACCAGTGCAAATATAGGGAACAAAGCAGCATATAAACGCCGCAGCAAAACATGTCCAGAACTAAAACCACTTCAGAAGAGCTCAAGAAACAATATCCTGGGTACCCATAATGCTGGCAAGATGCTTAGCAAGCTTATTAACTTTCTCTTGTTTGGCGCTTAAATCCTCCAGCACTTGCTGTTGCACCAGAAAGTATGCATCTGAATTCTGCAGGGACTTCCTCAGTCCTTCGGCTTCCTATTGCATAACATCTGATTGATTTCTTTCAACTTGAAGTTGAGACTCAAGAAGCCGAACTGATTCAGGCAACGAGTTTGAAGAGCTGGTGCCAGCAATAGTAGCCAGTAACTCGAACACTACATCAAGACAGGACTTTGGGGTTGTCTCAGTGTCTTCAATATAGTTTTTATCAGCTTTCTTGAAGACCAACATGGATGTCTCACTATATTGAACCTTATCTGCATTACTTCCTTTACCATTGCATAACGGGGTACTCTTCTCCAATATTTTATCCGCGTTCTAAAAGAGAAACAAACAAACACATCACAGGTTTACAATGTAGTATACGAAACTCATTTTGGTAAACCAGTTCAGTAGTAAGGTGGACAGGATAACAGCTGAAACAAACATATATCTATGTAGTATGGTCACTATATGGTATATATCATTCTAGTTTATGTTGCCAAATCAAGATAGATACAGTTCGAATCATATCTATTTAAGACAAAGCAGCACAGACAGAATATAAGTGTGGGAAACTACACGGCAATAACAACACTTGTAATGTGCATGGCATGAGAACATAACTGTTTATTCAATTGAAACTAAAATCAACATAGAGCAAGTTACAACAGCAAACACGTTAAAGAAACAGGTTTAAAACATACCTGTTGCACCATTGGAGTTTCAATTGCATCCTTCAAATTTGAAATCAGTTAGTATGAGTAAATACAGTGATGCAAGAGCAAGGTAGTATGAATCATAACTACGGAACCTGACCTGAGAACAATTCTTCTTTTGCTTTAAGCGTTGACTTGGGGTTCGGAGTGGTGGTCCTCGTGCTTTGGGAACTATTGTTGCCTTACAAACTGCTCGTGTTTGGGTGCTCTGTGGTGGAGACGGTGTTGTGTCAACGGGAACTGGGTTACTATCTGCTGGGGTTGGGGTTAGAAGGGGTGTAGCTGGTTCTCTGTCCAACTGGGTAGGGGTACAATCTGCGTGAGTCTGGGTTATGTGTGGTGGGGCTGGTTCTTGGGTAAGTACAACCGTGGTTCTATCTACATCGACAGGTAGCACGATCTTTTCTGAAGACCATGTTTTTACTCCCGCAGATACTGCCATCACCCCCTCCAATTTAAATGGCTGATAAACAAGAAAAGGAATTGAATGTACAGACATTGTAAGATAGACAGGTGCAATGGATAGTAGGGAAGAAAACAGGGCATGAAATAATTCACAATAATGTGGTCTAACCAAACAGAATAGCAGGACATAATTTCACATATATGATGGCTAATTAAACAGGATTGCATGACACAATTTCACATGTACGATGGCTAACTAAACAGGATAGGATGACATACTTCAAAATATGATGATTATGTAAACAGGGTGACATGATATAACTATACGATGTGTCTATTAAAGTGGTTGGCATGCCATAAATCACAAACATGTCGTCGATGGAAACATGATGGCATGATATAATTCACGGACATAATTCAAAATATGATGACCATGTAAACAGGATGAGATGATATAACTATATTATGTCTTTGGAAAATGGGTTGGCATGCCACAATTCAGATACATGTTGTCTATGTAAACATCATGACAGGATATAATTCAAATATATGATTTATATACTAAGGAAGTGAGCAGAGGGCAATCGCATATATGATGTGTCAACTAAGGAGATGGCATTCAATATCATGTATATGATGTAAAAACTAAGCATTGCAATACATCAAATGCATGATATGAGTAATATAACTCTGCCAAGTTTGAGCATACACCTCAGGGGGATAATAGGACTGGTCATCTGCCTCTGAATCCTCCTCTGAAGAGCTATCTGCAACCAGCAAGATATCTGCTTCAGCAGGTAGCATTGTCTGCTCTGAAGACCTTATTTTCACTCCAGATTTCTCCATCACCAATTCAAATGGCTGATGCACAGGAAGAGCAGTTGAGTATACAAACATTGTCAACAAAAGCAATGAGAGATACAAAAAAAGGACGGCATGATATAATTCACATATATGACGCTTGGCTAAACAGCATAGCATTGCATAATTCACATATATAATGCCTTGCAACAAGATAGCATTGCATAATTCACATATATAATGTCTTGCAACAAGATGGGACTGCATAATTCACATATATGGTAATTAGACACTAAACAGGTGGCATTCACACAAAGCGTGTCTAAACTAAGCAAATGACATAGCAATGCAAGATACCATACACACGATATGAGCAACATAACCTGCCAAGTTAGAGCATGCACCTCGGGGGTCAATAGGACTGGTCATCTATCTCTGAATCCTCCTCCGAGGAGCTATCTGTAACCAGCAAGACATGCGCTTCGTCAGATAGCATTGTCTGCTCTGAAGACCTTGTTTTGACTCTAGATTTTTCCATGACCGTGTCGAATGGATGATGCACATGAAGAGTAATTGAATGTACTATAATTATTGACAAATTTAACACGTAATAAAAAATGATGTCATGATATAATTCACATATAAGATGACTGGCTAACCAGGGTGGCATTGCAAAATTCACGTATATGATGCCTGGCTAAACAAGATGGCATTGCATGATTCACATATACGATAAAGAAACTAAACAGATGGCATTGACACAAACCATGTCTAAACTAAGCAGATGACATCTTGGATGTATACAGTAAGCAATGCAAGGCACCATATGCATGATATTACCAACATCAGCATGCCAAGTTAGAGCGATGACCTCATGGGGTAAATAGGAGTGGTCTTCTGCTTCTGAATCCCCCTCAGAACAGTTATCTTCCTCTTGATTACTATCCGAAATGGGTGGAGGGGGGCTGCCTTTGCGCCCACCATGGAGCGACGTCTGCATGAAATTTTATTGCCACACAAGGATCGTCTCTTTTGCTCTACATGTTCAGTTCCATTGTGTACAATAACTGACATGCATAGGAATAAAACATAGTGAGATTATGTAAGGAGTGCATGCACAAATCCAGAGTGATGGTAGCAAACTATGGATACACCCAAAACCGATGATAGCGTGCAGATAATAGCTTTAGTTAAAAAGTACAGATAATGGCTCCTTTAATGTTTGTTTGCACCCAACATGAAACTCATAGTAGACACCCGAGATTAACCAGATAGTAGATAGATAGTACTGATTGCTGCCCCAATATGTAACCCACAACCATTTAAAAACTCAAGTTTCATCATAAATTTGGACCTGACTCAGAGTCTAATAGGTGAACACGACGATAAAGTAGCATGTCATCATATTAAGCGATGCATAACGTAAGCAGACACGGAAGAGTGCGACCTCTCTTGCGGACTCATGTAGTCCTCAAGGTCATCTGCTCAGTTGATGATGGTAATGCAGTTGTCGTGGCTGCCGGCGGTGGGGAAGAAGATATGAGGCGGCGAAAGACAGTCTGGAGAGCGGATCCCTGCTGTGGTGAACCCTTCCGTCGTTGGAGCAGCTGAGCTGGGGTGGAACACAGCACCGCAGGAGCAGGACAAACCACACAAGGTTTTCTTTGACACATATCAGTAACAGAAGTAATTGTTTAAGGGCTTGTTTGAATTTGAGGATTCTAACAATGCAGGGATAGGAAATAGACAGGAATAGGATAGGAATGCACATGCAAAATAGAGAATTTAAAAACAAAGGATTTCTGCCAATCTGGGTGTTTGGTTCACAAGAATTGGAAGAACACAGGATGCAAAGAAGCATGGTGAGATTAAGTCAAACCACGAGAAAATGTACGGTTATAATGCTATTATGCTCTATCTCTTAGTATTGTGCTTCATGAATAGGAATTTGAAAAGGAGGACAAGTGGAAATTAAAATTCCTACGCTTTTTCTTTCAACAAGACACTAAAGGAACAAATCCTATTGTTTCCTTTGCTCCATTCATGAAAAGTAGAACCATATGAAACTTTCCAATTCCTATGTTTTTCATTCACTTTTCCTTTCAAGCATTGGCGATTCTAGTAGGCAGGCTTGAGCAAGGAAAGGCCTACACTAAAAAATTGTTTTTGTGCTACTTCAATTACTTTGGACCCAGGCCACTGCCCTACTAGCTCAGCTCCCAGGGCCATCGACAAATGCATAACTCAAACGCGCAGAGATAAATAATGATGGCGTTCAGGAGAGTCCATCACGGATAGCTAAGTTGCCTGGTACCTCACTGCTTTTCATATAGTAGGATAAAATAATCGTATTTCCCGTTACTCCGTGTGCTCAGTGGACAATACATATATAACATGTAGAGTAAAAAAGAGATGCAACAAGTGTACAACCTCTTTGGCGAAGCCATGTCAATCTCAACATGATTGGGTTGGCCGGTGAGGTTGCTCCGGATGACTTGGCTGTCGGAGGAGGGGAAGAAGATCTTAGGCGTTTGGAGATGGAGCCCGAGGTACTGCTCCACTGTGATGGAGGGTTTCGTCGTTGGAGCAGCTCCGGTGAGTTGTACGATGCCGAGGCTGAAGCAGGACAAGAGAGACAATGTTAACCTGAGTGGAATTCTAATAGCATCTCCAATAGATGACGTAAAATACATAACCACAAAGTGCTAGATGTAAAATACATCAGCCGCTCATCTCTGAACTTAACTGTCGAAACTGAATTTAACTATCGAAACTGAACTTCACAGTCGAAACTGAATTTTGCTATCGAAACAGAATTTAACTGTCAAAACTGAACGCACTAGAGGTGAGGCTACATGTCAGTCGACTAACCTTTTTCATCTCTGGTCTGTCGATTTTGAAGCCGTTGGATACGAAATCAAGGGCATGCAGTTCATCTTCAACCTCCACCCCCCTGAGCTGCCAGCCACCACCGGCCAAACAGCCTCCCCCCCCCACCCCCGTCGCCCACGGCCGACGGTGCGCCACCCTGCCCGCCCCGAAAACACTCCCCACCGCTGGTCCGCCGCTGCCCCAGCCATCCCTCTAGGCCCCCCCATGCCGAGCTTTTTCTCCGGTGATCCCCATGCCACCGCCCCACCACCACCGGTGACCACCGCCCCCACCCTGAACCCTAAGATAGATAGTGGGGTACCTCTCCGGTGAGCCCCCCTCCCCGCTGCGGCTGGTTCTTCCTTAACTCCGGCGAGCCCCCCTGAAAATCGACTGACCCAAAAGTCGATTCAGTCGACTGAAGTGTAGCTAAATCGGAGCAGCATCGCAAGCAAGAGCAAGAGCAAGAGCAAGAGCAGCAGCGCGAGCAAGAGCAAGAGCAGACAAGGCAGGGGACTGAGAGCAAGAGCAGAGCAGCAGCGTGAGCGAGAGCTAAAGCAGCAGTAGCTCCTACTGATGTGGACGTCCCTGCCGAGGGAGCGACGCCGTGGAGGAAGTGGCCGACGACGCCGCCGTGGATGGAGCCACGCCGTGTCGGCTCGGGACCGAGCGCCGGCAGCACCGTGAGATCGAATCAAGAAGAAAATGCGGCGATTAGTGTACAACCTCTTTGGTGGAGCCGATTAGGCCATAGCTTCATCCGAGGAAATGGTGATGATGATGCTCTTCCAGTGGTGCAGGTGAATACGGCAGTGTGGGAATGGAGGTGGCGAGAAAGACGAGGGGAACATCGGGGCAGCTCCTTGGAGGAGGAGGATGGGGTGGCCGATCTGGCGGGACGACCAGATCGATGACGGATCCTCATCCGGTACGGTGGATGAGGGATGTTGAGGTGTTGCTGTGGATGATGTCGTCGGGGAAGAGGCTCCGACTGGTGGCGGACGGAGGAGGGTGTGGGGCTTCGCGGGTTTTCCCGACCTTGGTGTACGAATGGGTGGGCGGATGGGATGAGAGTGGGGAACCACGGCTTAGGGACGCGCTTGTCCGAAATATGGGGTAAGTTACGAAAGTACCCCCATCGATTTGAGGCGGTTCTTTCGGTTCAGAGGTATCACGGGCATTTCGCGTGTCGGGATTTCACAGGAGGTGGGAGTTTTCGCGCGCGTTCTAATTTTGGAATAGCAAGGCGCGGGTTGAGATGGAGGGTGTTGTTGGAGCACAACGAGACAAAGATATATCTTAAATATTTCAGGCTAACAAGGCACGGGTTGAAATTTCCGGACAAGCCTAACATGTACTGTACCAAATCAATTCGCACTAAAAATGTCATTCAAAACTTTGAATTCATGTTATGTTCAATTAAAATATTTCGCTACGTGTATAATGCATGCAACCTACTACTCAAATGAACGTTTTAGTGCATTCCAAACGTATATACTACCGCTTCAATATGAACTAAATCTAAATTTGTTTCTCTATTTGAATAAGATCTACAATAATGATTTTTGTGAAATCAAAGCATTTGAATTCATTTCTCTGTTTTAATAAGATCTACAATCATCATTATTGTCAAGTTAAACCATCGTTTGTGTATTATCTTCACAGCACACCACATGATTAGCCTCATATGAACTATGTGTACTATATGAACTCGAACTCAATTTTTTGAATCCACTTTATGTTGATTTCAAATCATAGTATATTTCAAGCTCTAGCTAGATCTTCATAATCTAAACCATGTCTCATATGTATAATGTGTTTATCACATTATGTATGGTGCCCCGCCCCCTACGCCTACAAGTATTTAGATGTGAGTTGCAAACACCACACATTACCACAAATCCAAATAAAATGTGAGAATGTTCGATATATAGTATTGTTTAGATTGTTCGATAATTAGTTGTAAGCTGCAAATGCCACACATTATCACAAATTCAAATAAAATGTGAGATTGTTCGATGTATAGTATGGTTTAATTGTCCGACATTTAGCTGTCAGTTGCAAATGCCATTGATGTCTACTACACAACCTTCTTCTTGGAGACGTTGTTGGGCCTCCAAGTGCAGAGGTTTGTAGGACAGTATCAAATTTCCCTCAAGTGGATGACCTAAGGTTTATCAATCCGTGGGAGGCGTAGGATGAAGATGGTTTCTCTCAAACAACCCTGCAACCAAATAATAGAGAGTCTCTTGTGTCCCCAACACACCCAATACAATGGTAAATTGTATAGGTGCACTAGTTCGGCGAAGAGATGGTGATACAAGTGCAATATGGATGGTAGATATATGTTTTCGTAATCTAAAAATATAAAAACAGCAAGGTAACTAATGATAAAAGTGAGCACAACCGGTATTGCAATGCATTGAAACAAGGCCTAGGGTTCATACTTTCACTAGTGCAAGTCCTCTCAACAATAATAACATAGTTGGATCACATAACTATCCCTCAACATGCAACAAAGAGTCACTCCAAAGTCACTAATAGTGGAGAACAAACGAAGAGATTATGGTAGGGTACGAAACCACCTCAAAGTTATCCTTTCTGATCGATCTATTCAAGAGTCCGTAGTAAAATAACACGAAGCTATTCTTTCCGTTCAATCTATCCTAGAGTTCGTACTAGAATAACACCTTAAGACACAAATCAACCAAAATCCTAATGTCACCTAGATACTCCAATGTCACCTCAAGTATCCGTGGGTATGATTATACGATATGCATCACACAATCTCAGATTCATCTATTCAAACCAACACAAAGAACTTCAAAGATTGCCCCAAAGATTCTACCGGAGAGTCAAGACGAAAACGTGTGCCAACCCCTATGCATAGGTTCATGGGCAGAACCCGCAAGTTGATCACCAAAACTTACATCATGTGGATCAATGGAATACCCCACTGTCACCACGGGTATTCCACGCAAGACATACATCAAGTGTTCTCAAATCCTTAAAGACTCAATCCGATAAGATAACTTCACAGGGAAAACTCAATCCATTACAAAAGGGTAGAGGGGGAGAAACATTAGAAGATCCAACTATAATAGCAAAGCTTGCGGTACATCAAGATCGTACCACCTCAAGAACACGAGAGGGAGAGAGATCAAACACATAGCTACTGGTACATACCCTCAGCCCCGAGGGAGAACTACTCCCTCCTCGTCATGGAGAGCGCTGGGATGATGAAGATGGCCACCGGAGAGGCATTCCTCCCTCCGGCAGGGTGCCGGAACGGGTCTAGATTGGTTTTCGGTGGCTACGGAGGCTTCTGGCGGCGGAACTCCCAATCTATTGTGCTCCCCGATGGTTTTAGGGTATATTGGTATATATAGGAGGAAGAAATACGTCAGGGGGGCCACGAGGGGCCCACGAGGGTGGAGGGCGCGCCCAGGCGGGGTGGGCGCGCCCCCCTGCCTCGTGCCTTCCTCGTTGCTTCCCTTACGTACACCCCAAGTCTTCTGGATTGCTTCCGTTCCAAAAATAAGTTTCGTGAAGTTTCAGGTCAATTGCACTCCGTTTGATTTCCTTTTCTGCGATACTCTAAAACAAGGAAAAACATAATCTGGCACTGGGCTCTAGGTTAATAGGTTAGTCCCAAAAATCATATAAAATATCATATTAATGCGTATAAAACATCCAAGGTTGATAATATAATCGCATGGAACAATCAAAAATTATAGATACGTTGGAGACGTATCAGCATCCCCAAGCTTAATTCTTGCTCGTCCTTGAGTAGGTAAATGATAAAAACAGAATTTTTGATGTGGAATGCTACCTAACATATTTCTCTAAGTAATTCTCTTTATTGTGGAATGAATGTTCAGATCCATAAGATTCAAGATAAAAGTTTAATATTGACATAAAAATAATAATACTTCTAGCATACTAACTAAGCAATCATGTCTTCTCAAAATAACATGGCCAAAGAAAGCTATCCCTACAAAATCATATAGTCTGGCTATGATCTATCTTCACCACACAAAGTATTTAAATCATGCACAACCATGATGACAAGCCAAGCAATTGTTTCATACTTTTGATGTTCTCAAACATTTTCGATCTTCACGCAATACATGAGCGTTAGTCATGGACATAGCACTATAGGTGGAATAGAATGGTGGTTGTGGAGAAGACAAAAAGGGAGAAGATAGTCTCACACCAACTAGGCATATCAATGGGCTTTGGAGATGCCTATCAATAGATATCAATGTGAGTGAGTAGGGATTGCCATGCAACGGATGCACTAGAGCTATAAATGTATGAAAGCTCAACAAAAGAAAATAGTGGGTGTGCATCCAACTCGCTTTCTCATGAAGACCTAGGGTATTTTGAGGAAGCCCATCATTGGAATATACAAGCCAAGTTCTATAATGAAAGATTCCCACTAGTATATGAAAGTGACAACATAGGAGACTCTCTATCATGATCATGGTGCTACTTTGAAGCACAAGTGTGGTAAAATGATAGTAGCATTGTCCCTTCTCTCTTTTTCTCTCGTATTTTTTTATTTGGGCCTCTCTTTTTTATGGCCTCTTTTTTCGTCCGGAGTCTCATCCCGACTTGTGGGGGAATCATAGTCTTCATCGTCCTTTCCTCACTTGGGACAATGCTCTAAAAATGATGATCATCACACTTTTATTTACTTACAACTCAACAATTACATCTCAATACTTAGAACAAAATATGACTCTATGTGAACGCCTCCGGTGGTGTACCAGGATATGCAATGAATCAAGAGTGACATGTATGAAAGAACTATGAACAGTGGCTTTGTCACAAATACAATGTCAACTACATGATCATGCATAGCAATATGACAATGATGAAGCGTGTCATAATAAATGGAACGGTGGTAAGTTGCATGGCAATATATCTTGGAATGGCTATGGAAATTCCATAATAGGTAAGTATGGTGGCTGTTTTGAGGAAGGTAAATGGTGGGTTTATGGTACCGGCGAAAGTTGCGCGGTACTAGAGAGGCTAGCAATGGTGGAAGGGTGAGAGTGCGTATAATCCATGGACTCAACATTAGTCATAAAGAACTCACATACTTATTGCAAAAATCTATTACTTATCGCAAAAAATTACTATGCGCATGCTCCTAGGGGGATAGATTGGTAGGAAAATACCATCGCTCGTCCCCGACCGCCACTCATAAGGAAGACAATCAATAAATAAATCATGCTCCGACTTCATCACATAACGGTTCACCATACGTGCATGCTACAGGAATCACAAACTTTAACACAAGTATCTCTCAAATCCACAACTACTCAACTAGCATGACTCTAATATCACCATCTTCATATCTCAAAACAATCATCAAGTATCAAACTTCTCATAGTATTCAATGCACTCTATATGAAAGTTTTTATTATATCCCTCTTGGATGCCCATCATATTAGGACAAAATTCATAACCAAAGCAAATTACCATGCTTTTTAGGACTCTCAAAATAATATAAGTGACGCATGAGAGTTCATATATTTCTATAAAATAAAACCACCACCATGCTCTAACAAGATATAAGTGAAGCACTAGAGCAAAGGACAAACTACTCCAAAAGATATAAGTGAAGATCAATGAGTAGTTGAATAATTATGCAACTATGTGAAGACTCTCCCATTTAATAATTTCAGATATTGATATTTTATTCAAACATCAAGCAAAGCAAACGAAAAGAAAATGACGCTCCAAGCAAAACACATATCATGTGGTAAATAAAAATATAGCTCCAAGTAAAGTTACCGATGAACGAAGACGAAAGAGGGGATGCCTTCCGGGGCATCCCCAAGCTTAGGCTCTTGGTTGTCCTATAATATTGCCTTGGGGTGCCTTGGGCATCCCCAATCTTAGGGTCTTGCCACTCCTTGTTCCATAATCCATCAAATCTTTACCCAAAACTTGAAAACTTCACAACACAAAACTTAACAAGAGAATCTCGTGAGCACCGTTAGCGAAAGACAACAAAACACCACTTCAAGGTACTGTAGTGAACTCATTCTTTATTTATATTGGTGTTAAAACTACTCTATTCCAACTTCTCTATGGTTTATAAACTATTTCACTAGCCATAGATTCATCAAAATAAGCAAACAACACACAAAAAACAGAATCTTTCAAAAACAGAAAAGTCTGTAGTAATCTGTGACTAACGCAAACTTCTGGAACCTCAAAAATTCTAAAATAAATTTCTGGACGTGAGGAATTTATCTATTAATCATCTGCAAAAATAATTAACCAAATATCACTTCCAAATAAAAATGGCAGCAATTCTCGTGAGCGCTAAATTTCTGTTTTTTACGGCAAGATCAAAAAGACATTCCCCAAGTCTTCCCAACGGTTCTACTTGGCACAAACACTAATTAAAACATAAAACCACATCTAAACAGAGGCTAGATGAATTATTTATTACTAAACAGGAACAAAAAGCAAGTAACAAAAATAAAATTGGGTTTCCTCCCAACAAGCGCTATCGTTTAACGCCCCTAGCTAGGCATGATGAATTCAATGATGCTCAGATAAAAGATAAGAATTGTAACATAAAGAGAGCATCATGAAGAATATGATTGGCACATTTAAGTCTAACCCACTTCCTATGCATAGGGATTTTGTGAGCAAACAACTTATGGGAACAATAATCAACTAGCATAGGAGGGCAAAACAAGCATAACTTCAAAACTTTAAGCACAATGAGAGGGAACTTGATATTATTGAAATTCCTACAAGCATATGTTCCTCCCTCATAGTAATTTTCAGTAGCATCATGAATGAATTCAACAATATAACCAGCACCTAAAGCATTCTTTTCATGATCTACAAGCATATAAATTTTATTACTCTCCACACAAGCAAAATTCTTCTCATGAATAATAGTGGGAGCAAACTCAACAAAATAATTATCATGTGAGGCATAATCCAATTGAAAACAAAAATCATTATGACAAGTTTCATGGATATCATTATTATTTATAGCATACAAGTCATCACAATAATCATCATAGATAGCAACTTTGTTCTCATAATCAATTGGAACCTCTTCTGGAATAGTGGATTCATCACAAAATAAAGTCATGACCTCTCCAAATCCACTTTCAGCAATATAATCATCATAAATAGGAGGCATGCTTTCATCACAATAAATTTGCTCATAAAAACTTGGGGGACAAAAAATATCATCTTCATCAACATAGCTTCCCCAAGCTTGTGGCTTTGCATATCATTAGCCTCGTAGATATTCAGGAATTCATATTAACAACATTGCAATCATGCTCATCATTCAAAGGTTTAGTGACAAACATTTTAATGCATTCTTCTTCTAACACTTGAGCACAATTATCGGAATCCTTATTTTCATGATAGATATTAAAAAGATGAAGCATATAATGTATCCTTAATTCCATTTTTAGTTTTCTTTTATAGACAAAACTAGTGATAAAACAAGAAACTAAAAGATTCGATTACAAGATCTAAAGATATACCTTCAAGCGCTAACCTCCCCGGCAACGGCGCCAGAAAAGAGCTTGATGTCTACTACACAACCTTCTTCCTGTACACGTTGTTGGGCCTCCAAGTGCAGAGGTTTGTAGGACAGTAGCAAATTTCCCTCAAGTGGATGACCTAAGGTTTATCAATCCGTGGGAGGCGTAGGATGAAGATGGTTTCTCTCAAACAACCCTGCAACCAAATAATAGAGAGTCTCTTGTGTCCCCAACACACCCAATACAATGGTAAATTGTATAGGTGCACTAGTTCGGCAAAGAGATGGTGATACAAGTGCAATATGAATGGTAGATATATGTTTTCGTAATCTAAAAATATAAAAACAGCAAGGTAACTAATGATAAAAGTGAGCACAACCGGTATTGCAATGCGTTGAAACAAGGCCTAGGGTTCATACTTTCACTAGTGCAAGTCCTCTCAACAATAATAACATAGTTGGATCACATAACTATCCCTCAACATGCAACAAAGAGTCACTCCAAAGTCACTAATAGTGGAGAACAAACGAAGAGATTATGGTAGGGTACGAAACCACCTCAAAGTTATCCTTTCTGATCGATCTATTCAAGAGTCCGTAGTAAAATAACACGAAGCTATTCTTTCCGTTCAATCTATCCTAGAGTTCGTACTAGAATAACACCTTAAGACACAAATCAACCAAAATCCTAATGTCACCTAGATACTCCAATGTCACCTCAAGTATCCGTGGGTATGATTATACGATATGCATCACACAATCTCAGATTCATCTATTCAAACCAACACAAAGAACTTCAAAGAGTGCCCCAAAGATTCTACCGGAGAGTCAAGACGAAAACGTGTGCCAACCCCTATGCATAGGTTCATGGGCGGAACCCGAAAGTTGATCACCAAAACTTACATCATGTGGATCAATGGAATACCCCACTGTCACCACGGGTATTCCACGCAAGACATACATCAAGTGTTCTCAAATCCTTAAAGACTCAATCCGATAAGATAACTTCACAGGGAAAACTCAATCCATTACAAGAGAGTAGAGGGGGAGAAACATCATAAGATCCAACTATAATAGCAAAGCTCGCGATACATCAAGATCGTACCACCTCAAGAACACGAGAGAGAGAGAGAGAGATCAAACACATAGCTACTGGTACATACCCTCAGCCCCGAGGGAGAACTACTCCCTCCTCGTCATGGAGAGCGCCGGGATGATGAAGATGGCCACCGGAGGGGGATTCCCCCCTCCGGCAGGGTGCCGGAACGGGTCTAGATTGGTTTTCGGTGGCTACGGACGCTTCTGGCGGCGGAACTCCTGACCTATTGTGCTCCCCGATGGTTTTAGGGTATATTGGTATATATAGGAGGAAGAAATACGTCAGGGGGGCCACGAGGGGCCCACGAGGGTGGAGGGCGCACCAGGGGGGGTGGGCGCGCCCCTGCCTCGTGCCTTCCTCGTTGCTTCCCTTACGTACACCCCAAGTCTTCTGGATTGCTTTCGTTCGAAAAATAAGTTTTGTGAAGTTTCAGGTCAATTGGACTCCGTTTGATTTTCCTTTTCTGCGATACTCTAAAACAAGGAAAAAACAAAAACTGGCACTCGGCTCTAGGTTAATAGGTTAGTCCCAAAAATCATATAAAATAGCATATTAATGCATATAAAACATCCAAGGTTGATAATATAATAGCATGGAACAATCAAAAATTATAGATACGTTGGAGACGTATGAGCCATGCATTATCACATTATGCTATAACATGTGCAGAACCACAACACGCGTATCACCGCTATATTCATGCATGCATATGTTTAAAACACTATGATCTCCTATTCAAATATATGAATCCACTTTCATATCAAATTATGATCTTTGTTAGTCTCTTACACCCGCACAATCCTCTAACCTTTGTAGCTACCACTAACTTTCTCTCGTGCATGCACACTCCCTCCTCGCCCTCGCCCTCCCTCAGCATTCTATCCAACTCGCACATTCATTTTTATTTTCTTTAGGTCGTTCTCCCACAGTCTCCACAACTCCTTTCCGAGACACACCGATCGATAAACCTCTCCAGCGATGTCTACCTACAACATACCCACGCACCTTCAATATCCTCCTTTATGTGTTCTTGCCTCGTGTCTCTCATACGGTCCCACACACGTGTAAACTCTCGCCCCTCTTTTCATCGATCTCACAACCGCATACTCCTCCCCCTATCTAGCTAGTAGCTGGGCCTCTCGCACCACCTCCTAGCTCCATTCTCTCGGTCTATCCATCTCGCCGGGCCTTATTTGCCTCTAGCAAATGGACGCACACCGACCAATCTCCCGCTAGAAATATAGCTAGCTAGGTCCTTATAACTTGTTTTCCCCACACGTCGATCGATCTACCTCATTAGTTATGTCTCTCCCTTCCTCCGACAAACAACAATTTATCTACCGATCTAGTTAGGTTTGCTTACCAAACACATGGTTCCCCTTCATCATCCATGGATGCATCCCGACAGATCTATCACGCACAGGCACACACAAAAACACATCCCCACTCTTATTGATAATATTGCAGTTCCACCCTCAGTTTGTCTAGTAGGCCTCTCCCACCATCTTCGAGAAGCAACTCCATCACCCATCCAGCACTCTACCCCTCTCCCTCCCTCTCCCTCTCCCTCTCCTCTCTCTCTCTCTCTATCCCATCCTATTTCCCGTTCTTTAGTTATGTATGGATGTCGACCGATCTCCCTCAAGACATAGCTGGGTCTCTCCTTCTCAACACATATATGAGTAGTTCTACCTCTATAGTTAGGTCTCTGCCTACCCCTCCCCCCACCCCCCTCCCACACACACACACACCGATACATTGAGCGCTCTAGTCATGTCTCCCTGCCACACACAAACTTGACATGTGCCCTCTGACGTTCCGGTAGGTCAGTCGCCCTATATCTTTGACATGCACACACACACACACAATTTCGATGGCTCTCTTCATCGATCTCGCACCCACCCACTTGATCTTCTCTTCGACTCTATCAATATATATGACCCCTCCCTATCTTCTCGTGGATCGCCCGGGCCTCTATATATGATATGGATAGGCCTCCATTTCACACACATTGCATTCAAAATTTTGTTTGAGATGTAATCGACACATATTCCCACAAATACATTCACGAAATCAACCTCTCCCCCAAACAAAAAACACTCATGAATGCACGAGCCATTTGTCTAGGTTTGTATCTCTCACACACACCCACGTAGGTGGGGGATGTGCACGAAGAGAAGAGGTGCACGTACTCCCGTATCTTTCACAACCACACCCGCGCGGGTACACGGTGGAGCTCATTTCTGTATGAAAAGGCAGCCCACATGGTAATTTGACCGTGTACTGGTTGTCCACTTGGTGGAGGGAGAATCGTCTACCACAGGTGAACAAACAAATTGTGACTTGGCGTGTTATGTTAAAAAAGAGGCAAACCATGTGGGGCCTACCTTAGAGGCAAGGCTCTATACACTGGAGTACTTTTGATGCGTCCCATCAACTTGCAGAACGAGGAGAAGCTTGCTTAGTATGCCGTATCCCCCGCCCACGGGCGCGGTGGCTCATAGGATGAGGTGAAGCTTGCTTACTAGTAGTAGTACTATACGCCTTACGCCCGCTCCCTCGCCCACACGCGTGGTGGCTCGCAGGACGAGGAGAAATTTTACTACTCCCTCTGTTTACTCCTCGTCCCTACTACCTTGGTTAGAGAGATTATCATATTGTTTGGAATATATATGTCCTTTAGTAGATTTCAATATGAACTAGTAGTACATACTCCAAACACTGATGTATATAGACGTATTTTAGAGTGTAGATTCACTCATTTTGCTCCTTATGTAGTCCATATTGAGGCCCTGTTTGGTTCATAAGTCCTAGGACCTTTTCTAGTCCCAACTAAAAAGTCTCTACTCCTTAAAAATTCCCTCCATGTTTGTTTTCAGGGACTAAAAAGTCCCTAGTCCCTCCCAAGAGGTTATTGAATGACCATGTTACCCCCAGTATATAGAAAAATAACAACCAAACAACACCATGGGGCGGCGGGGCAATGGGTGCAGGGAGGGGCATTGTTGGAAAAGTCCCAGAAAAGACTCTCCTTGAGAGTCTTCTTCATTAAGTCCCAAAAAGCAAGTTTTAGTCCCTAGTAGTCCCTCATGTTTGGTTAAAAAGTCTCTAAGAGGGACTTTTTCTAGTCCCTACACTAAAAAGTCCCTGAAAACAAACACCCCCTGCATAAAGTTGAGACACTTATTTTGGAACGGAGGGAGTACATATTTGCTATGATCTGTCAATCATTGAGATGTAATAGCATGAATGTTAGTCTCCTTTGTATTTGATGAAATGTTGCAACGGGCAACCTTGGACGCAAGATACATGTAACAGAAGCTGGAAGCTTCATAGCATTGTACTATCTCGCTGATAAATTACAGTATGTAGTATACTAGTACTTCATCTGTTCCTAAATATAAGTCTTTGTAGAGATTTCACCATGAACCACATACAGATGTATATAGATGCATTTTAAGTGTAGATTCATTCATTTTGTTCCGTATGTAGTCCACCTAGTGGAATCTCTACAAAGAATTATATTTAGGAACGGAGGGAGTACTATGTAAGGAGTTAGGTGCCGCACTGTGTCCAGAAAATATGATGATAGTGTGAGGTGGGCCATGTAATTACTGAGTCTGCATGTTTTCACTTCTCTTGCACTCCTCCACCGTAAGAATGGAGAAAATTGTAATCTAGTAGTACCTCCTTTCGCTGAAAGTGTGGGACATCCAGCAGTCCTACCACCTCAGTAATAATGACCAATGAGCCGTCAAATCACATAGACCCAGCAGTAAGTTGGACGGACGACGCAACCATCACTCTTGAATCCTCTTCTCCCTTCAATGCAGGCGCCAGTGAGAGGTCGTGTCCGCTCTGCCCGGGCATGAATGCGGCACCGATTCTATGGAGCGGCGCTGACCGTTTCAGGCGGGAAGCGCACGCGGGCCATGGAGGGGCTTTGTGTGGGCCAGGCTGGTCAGGAGCGGGCATGGCAGATGTCCGCCTGTCCCTACCGGATGCCCGGAAATGAGAGGATGCACCGACTCTCGCGGCTAAAATCGTACACTACACACTATCTCTCTATAGGAGTACGTCGATCTGTCGCTCTCTCTAACACACACATTTTGTTAAACACACACACACACATGCACACACAGGTTCATAGAATAGGAAAATCATGTGAGTGCGAAGCCACAGGAAGTGAGATACAAATGGAGTACGTAAAAGAAGCGAAGAGGACGAATATTCCATCAAACCTGGACTGAGGAGTAGTACTCCCTCCGTCTAGGTGTTAAGTCATCTTACGGAAATCAGATACTCCCAAAATGTTTAGGCGTCGTCCACTAACTTCGCATCTCAATGCCCTCCTAGCCTCCTTGCTAGCGAGCGTTGTTACTTAGGGAGCATTTGGATCCTTAGCAAGAACAGCTTATAGCATAGCCGAGCAAGGTTAGGCATTTGGAACTGTTAAAATAAGTTAGCTTTTGTGGGCCAGCTAGCTTGGGTGGGCTAGAAAAACCTTGCTAGCTCAGGAGAGCCAGATCGGCTCGCTTCCGACGGCAAACTTCGCGTAGTAGTAACATAGACTAGTAACATATGCATGTTACTAGTCCAAGTTACTCACCACTATGACCAGCCTAAGCAATGTAACCAAACGCTCATTACTCTGCCATGTTATCTCCCCCGGAAACCCAATGCATGGAGCGCAACTACGCGTTGATCAGTCAAGAAATCAAAGGTGGCTTGCATGCGAGTTAATACGTGGCCCTGCATGGTAGCTAAAACGGCATCTCTTAGTTGTTTGGAGACGAGGCTTGCCTGCTCCCGACCCGTGCTCCCATCGGTGCTCCCGACTACTAATTTTCCATCCAACGGCCTTTCCTCCCCCATACCCTTTTCTCCATAACAAAAAATGCAAACAGTCCTGTATTTCCGTGTCTTTCCCGCACGTATACAGGACGGAGCCCGTGCATGCATGTAGATCTCCCAACTTGGCACAAACAGAAGAGTTCGCCATAGTCTCGGCAAGATGTTGCACCACCGCCAGTGCAAGCGACGGTGCTCTATGGCCGCGCTCGACAGGACCATAGTCTCAGCAAGCTGTTGCATCATCGCCGGTGCATGTGATGTTGCGGTTGCTCTATGGCTGCGCTCGACAGGCGCGAGCACAAGGTCCCTCGGTCTCCACAACACCAGCATGCCACGCCCAACGAAGTAGCATACATGTTGATGTCTGGGGCACCAGTGCACTACCAACAGGCAAGGGCGGCCAATTGACGCGAGCCCGTGCGCCATCTCGGCCAGATCCTCTGCGTGCAGCACAATGACACTATCGAGCGATGCCTAAACCATGGAGCGCAGCTCCTAAGCATCCAGCCATACGAGGTAGTCATCCGCCGCCTTCATCATGCCGCCACGGGTGGTGGCCTCCTTCTCGAGCTTGACGAGCAGACCCACGGGGAAGAGCGGTGGTGTGATGCCCGGGAGCATATCAACCATGTCATGCTATGGCTTGAAGGAGTTGACGAACACCCACGATGCCTTGTGGAGGTGAAGAATTGGTTAAATATCATGTTGATGAGCAGCAGGCGATGCCCGTTCTCAGCGACATCGACGGAGAGGCGGACGTTGTGGGGGCAATGCCCTAACCATACGATGTTGAGCTGCAGCTCCCGCTCGTGCCGAAGGCCCTGGTTGAGAACAAGCATTCCCTGGTGGCCGCCGTCGTCGCCGCGGCGACGGGATGAGCCCAACGAATGCCCTGTATTTTGACGGTTCACTTTGCCGCCGAGCTGTATCCTCACTTTGCCGCTGGGATTGCACGGGTTCCGTACGATTTGTTAGAGTCCAGATTTGTGTATGGAAGGGATAGGGAAATACGGGAATTATTTATTTGTATTTCCTATAAAAAGGGACAGGGGGAGGAAAGCGGGAAGCAGCCGTTAGATTAAGAACAAGTGATGTGGGAGCACAGATGGGAGCAGGCTGCGGGAGCAGGCAAGCCTCATCCTTAATTGTTGCGTTTAGAGATAGAAATCGGGGCTTTGATTGGAGGAATGGCCGGTCAAGTTTCTCCTTCTCCGCTAATCTGCTTGCACCTTGGTCCCACTTCACCTTCTAACGTGACTTATTACACCTAGACGGAGGGAGTCATACGAGATATGGTGGCACACTGACTTAGGTCGAATACAAGTGCCCAAAATTGTGTGCATGTCATAATAAGGATTCACTTACAATAGTACGTGAGCGAACAGAGGGATCAATTGGACAGTGTTCCCGAGAAGTAGCGAGATGTGTGAGGTAAGATACACCGCTGGCGCTTTTAATTTTTCTTATTAATTTGTTTATTTCACCCTCTGACTGGTGGGACCCAACGTACTACGTGTAGAGAGAGGTAAGGTGACTAAGGCTACATTATTTCTGCACCACTATGGATAGTCTTACCACCAAAGCCACATGACACGATTATGATTTAAATCCCAATGACTCCCACACACAAAAAAACATGTCATGCTTGTCACATGAATGTAGGAATGTATAAAAGGTTATTTTCCTCTCGTTGAACATAACGGGAGGGTTTTGTAGCTGGTTAGCCTGTTCGCTCATCAAACTTGAGGTCTCGGGTTTGATAACTACACTTGAGCTCAATTCGTGCCAGGAGGATTCTTTGACTGCTCAAAATGGATGGATACGGAGCTATACGATTAGCTGCAGCCTCGGCGCTTGTTTTCTAGGGTTTGCACTCTTCACACTCTCTCCAGTATATACATACACGCTGGAGCCTCAGCGCCGGTAGGTGCTCTCTTCACACTCTCTCACCCTCTCCAGATCTAACCAAGACTTCGTCGGCCTCTCTCTCTCCCCTCACTGCTGGTCTACTTGTAGTTGCTCTCTTCACACTCTCTCACCCTCTCCAAATCTAAACAAGACTTCGTTGGCCTCTCTGTCTGTAACACCCACGATGCGGCAATATCTCCCACGTGTCGAGGCATGACTTAGAGGCATAACCGCATGGTGGTTTAGTCGCAGGTGGGGTAATCTTCACACAATCTCATGTACTGAATAAGAAAGGGATAAAGAGTTGGCTTACAATCGCCACTTCACCCAAATAACAAGTTATACATACATCATCCAGAGTACAACCAAAGGTCCGACTACAAAACCAAAATAAAGGAAGACAACCCCAAATGCTAGATTCCCGATCGTCCCAACTGGGCTCCACTACTGATCAACAGGAAAAGACACATAACAGCTATCAAGATCTTCATCGAGCTCCCACTTGAGCTCGGTTGCGTCATTGCACTGGTATCATCGGCACCCACAACTGTGTGGAAGTATCTGTGAGTCACGAGGACTCAGCAATCTCACACCCGCGAGATCAAGACTATTTAAGCTTATGGGTAGGATAAGGTAGCGAGGTGGAGCTGCAGCAAGCACTAAGCAAATACGATGGCTAACATACTCAAATAAGAGCGAGAAGAGAAGCAACGCAATGGTTGTGAAGCCAGAAGTGATCAAGAAGTGATCCTGAAACTACTTACGCACAACCATAACACAAGAACCATGTTCACTTCCCGGACTCCGCCGAAAAGAGACCATCACGGCTACACACGCGGTTGATGCATTTTAATTAAGTCAAGTGTCAAGTTCTCTACAACCGGACATTACCAAATTCCCATCTGCCACATAACCGTGGGCACGGCTCTCGAAAGTGTATACCCTGCAGGGGTGTCCCAGCTTAGCCCATCACAACCTCTCACGGTCAAGCCTTCTCCCGGGGAGACCCGATCAGTCTCGGAATCCTGGTTACAAGACATTTCGACAATGGTAAAACCAGACCAGCAAAGCCACCTGAATGTGCCGACAAATCCCGATAGGAGCTGCACATATCTCGTTCTCATGGCACACCGGATTGTCCAAACTTCCGGTAGGCCAGCCCAGAGTTGCCCCTGGTGGCCACCGGCGGTTGACAGGTTGGACCAGCACTCAGAGGAGCACTGGCCCGGGGGTTTAAAATAAAGATGACCCTTGAGTCTACAGAACCCAAGGGAAAAGGCTTAGGTGGCAAATGTTAAAACCAAGGTTGAGCCTTGCTCGAGGAGGTTTATTCAAAGCGAACTGTCAAGGGGTTCCCATAACACGCAAAATCAAGGAACATAACACCGGTATGACGGAAACAAAGGCGGCAAGAGTGGAACAAAATACCAGGCATAAGGCCGAGCCTTCCACCCTTTACCAAGTATATAGATGCATTAATTAAATAAGAGATAACGTGATATCCCAACATATACATGTTCCAACATAGAACAAACTTCAACTTCACCTGCAACTAGCAACGCTATAAGAGGGGCTGAGCAAAAGCGGTAACTTAGCCAAACAACGGTTTGCTAGGAAGGTGGGTTAGAGGCTTGACATGGCAATATGGGAGGCATGATATAACAAGTGGTAGGTAGCGCGACATAGCGATAGAGCGAACAACTAGCAAGCAAAGATAGAAGTGATTTCGAGGGTATGGTCATCTTGCCTGAAATCCCGCAAGGAAGAAGAACGGGTCCATGAAGAAGACAAACGGACGTAGTCGAACGGATCCTCACAACTCCGGAATGAAACCGAAGCTAACGAGAGAAGTAACCCGGAAAGAAGGAAACAACATAGTAAACAACCATCACATAAACATGGCATGATGCACAACCAAGTATGATGCATGTCCGGTTTAATGAGGCATGGCATGGCAAAGTGCACAAACAACACTACAAGTTAAGTGGAGCTCAATATGCAACGAGTTGCATATTATCGAAACACCACATTCAAGTTATTTAGTTCGATCTCGTTTATGTACCCAACAATATTAAATGTTGATTAACAAGGCAAGAGGTGAGGCTTAAGTAAACTACACATTCTAGGCAATTTAAATGAGGCCGGAACAACAAGCAACAATTCCGGAAAATCCCCATTTACCAATTTAATGCAAACACCAATTTTAACCATTTTAAATGTTGTTATCATGATGCGGATGATATATGCAAGTTGGATGCAATTTTAAGAAAATATTGCCATGAGCATGTTGTGAAGCATTTGGCCACCATGGCGGAAACGAAAGGGGTGCCACGGCAACGACAACGGAAATGGTGCCACGCAACATTCCGGTTCTGACAACTCATTGAGATATCGGTGCAAAAGAAGCAAGTGTGCGGGACATGCTAGAGATAGAGGGGTGACCCCGGTTACCGGGTTCCCACACGTCGACGGCTCAGAAACAGGTAACGCGCAAGAGATACATCGTACGCGGCGAGCAATAGTTACATGAAACCATCTCATACACACATCACAAGCATTCGTCCATGGGCAGTCGTCTCGATGTTATACCTTTGAAGCGTGCATTTTCGGAGCGGTTTGAGTTTGTTGAGGGAAGTAGTGGTTCACGTTTTGAAGAGGAACTTGATGAATTCGAATCCCTTCGGGGTTGTCGTGGTACTAGGGGTTTTCGGACTCGTCGATCTCGTTCTTGTGACGGTAGTGGTACACGGTCGTCGTGGAAGTAGTTGTACACATTGTCGTGTCGAACCCATGGCGACGGTAGTCGTTCACCCGACGGTCTTTGGCAACGGTCGTCGTACAGGGTTCGTAGATGTTCGGGTCGAGGGTAGAGGTACTTGGTATCTTGTGGAACTTCACGGTTCGTCGTGGTACTTGGCGGTATCGAACGGGGCAACAACATGTAGTCGAACTTGGGGTCTTGGTCCTGGCGATCAAAAGGGTACTTGCGGTCTTGACGAATCCATAGTGGTACTGGGCGAGATCATGGCCACGGCAGTCTTCGGACTTGGTTTTCCTATACATGACTCCAGGGGTCCTGGGGGAACTCGGCGATGGCCATGGCAAAGAGTCGATGGTAGATAGTGAAGCAGGGAGCAGCAGCTCGAGTCGCGGCAGCAGCAGCTATAGCGGGCAGAGGTCGGGGTCGGAGCATGGACGCAGTGAGGATGAGGGCTACTGCTGCTGCCCCATGGCGGGCGGGGCACCTGGATGAGGAGGAGGCTGCAGCCTCGGTGACGAAGCCTTGCTGGTGGTCGGCCGGTGATGGAGGTTGGGCGCGCAGAGGCGCGACGGAGGGTTGCGGGGTTGAGCATGAGCTCTCCTGCGTGACCTAAAGCCCTCGCTTGTAGGCACTGGCTCGCCGGTGACGAGGAAGAAGCAGGGGCGGCGGAGCGGAGCCAAGTAGTCACTTGGTCGGCAAAGCAAGGAGAAGCAGAGGACGGGGAGGTGAGGAGAAGCAGAGGACGGGGAGGCCGGCAAGGCTTTCCTGGACGGGCAACAACGGAGGTTGTAGGCTGGCGAAGGGCTCATCGGAGCATCCAGTGCTCGCGGAGGCGGAGGCATGGTGCAGGGGAGCATCCAGAGCAGCTCGGACGCGAAGGCAGCGCACGCCGGAGTTGATGGCCAGCGTGGTGGCAGGTGAAGGAGGAGCGGGAGAGGAGGTGGCTGTGGCGTGGAGGAGGAGCAGCACTCGGGACTGGAGGAATGCCATGGCACCATGGGGGGAAGGAGGCGCAGAGGCAGGGCTTGCCGGCGGTGGCTCCATGGAGGTGGAGCAGGGGATCGAAATGGAGAGGTTGCGGGGTGCGTTGTGTGTGTGTTTCTGGCGGCGCAGGAGGAGAACGAAGGGAGAGATGGGGATCAAGCGGAAGGGAATCGAGGGGGAGCCGGTGTTGTGGGAGAAAGCGGAGGGGGTCGATCGGGAGATGGGGGTTAGGGTTAGGATGGGCCTCGAGGATGGTCCAAGTGCCATGGGGGTTTGGTGGGCCTAGGGAGGCCGGCCTGGGCTGGTCTTCTCTCTCCCTCTCTCTTCTTCTTCCAAAAACAGAAGAAAAAAAGGAAAAAACAAAGAAGAAAAAAAGGAGAATAAAGAAGAGATAGGACAAGAATTTGCGCAAGCGGGTAATTTTCCCGGACTCATAAAAATGAGCCTGATCCCGGAAAAATAGAAGTGGGCATGCGGTTGAAGTTGAATTCAAACTCATTTGAAATTAAATCCAAAAGATTTGAATAGGAAGTGAGGTTAGGGAAGGTCCAAAAATATTGAGACTTTTGGAGGAGCCTCAAAAAATGGAGAAAGAATTATCAGCAAGGTTTGGAGACGAGGAATTGAGAAAGAAAAGGCATGGGGTTATCTTTGCATGTGTGTTAGAATATCTACTATAGCTCCCTAATATATTGGGAGGATATGTTATATAGAGAAATCACCATGTGAGTTCCCTCAATTTAAATAGATCAAAGATCTATGCATTTTATTTAGTTGAGTTTTAAAAAGGGATGCAAGATGACATGATGCAATGCACATGATGCAAAGATGAATGCAACGAACCAAACAAATCACATGACGAAACTTGGAATACAAGGAAGGCATCTAAAGCGCCGGTCTCGGGGCATTACAACACTCCATCACTACGAGAGGATCTCGTCCCGAGATCTAGGATGGCACCGGGGAGAAACGGAAGAGGAAGAGGTAAAACAAAGTTCCTTCTTGGACAAACGAGTGAAACCATGAACCTTGAGAGGTTGAACAAATTGAAAGAAACAATGCAACAAAGATGAACAAAGTTGAAAACACTCCGTTAGAAAAGAGGAACAAGGAACCTTACTAGAACCTTGTAGGTTGAAAGACATAAGAAAAGGGTTGTAATGGACAGGAAGTACATGCAAACACTCCAGTTGAAATGAGATGTACAAGGAACAATAAAGAAAAATTATGACAACACTCTGGTTGGAAATGGAAGGAAAAGAATAAGAGCTTGGCGAAATGAAAGCACTCATAGGAGCACTGGCCCGGGGGTTTAAAATAAAGATGACCCTTGAGTCTGCAGAACCCAAGGGAAAAAGGCTTAGGTGGCAAATGTTAAAACCAAGGTTGGGCCTTGCTGGAGGATTTTTATTCAAAGCGAACTGTCAAGGGGTTCCCATAACACCCAACCGCGTAAGGAACGCAAAATCAAGGAACATAACACCGGTATGACGGAAACTAAGGCGGCAAGAGTGGAACAAAACACCGGTTAAGGCCGAGCCTTCCACCCTTTACCAAGTATATAGATGCATTAATTAAATAAGAGATAATGTGATATCCCAACATATACATGTTCTAAAATAGAACAAACTTCAACTTCACCTGCAACTAGCAATGCTATAAGAGGGGCGGAGAAAAAGTGGTAACTTAGCTAAACAACGGTTTGCTAGGAAGGTGGGTTAGAGGCTTGACATGGCAATATGGGAGGCATGATATAACAAGTGGTAGGTAGTGCGATATAGCGATAGAGCGAACAACTAGCAAGCAAAGATAGAAGTGATTTCGAGGGTACAGTCATCTCATCTGAAATCCAGCAAGGAAGAAGAACGGATCCATGAAGAAGACAAACGGACGTATTCGAACGGATCCTCACAACTCCGGAACGAAACTGAAGCTAACGAGAGAAGCAACCCGGAAAGAAGCAAACAACATAGTAAACAACCATCACATAAACATGGCATGATGCACAACCAAGTATGATGCATGTCCAGTTTAATGAGGCATGGCATGGCAAAGTGCACAAACAACACTACAAGTTAAGTGGGAAACACCACATTTAAGTTATTTAGTTCAATCTCGTGTAGTTTCCATATTGACGAATTCGAATCCCTTCGGGGTTGTCATGGTACTAGGGGTTTTCGGACTTGTTGATCTCATTCTTGTGACGATAGTGGTACACGGTCGTCGTGGAAGTAGTTGTACACATTATCTTGTCGAACCCATAGCGACGGTAGTTGTTCACCCGATGGTCTTTGGCAACGGTCGTCCTATAGTGTTCGTAGATATTCGGGTCGAGGGTAGAGGTACTTGGTATCTTCTGGAACTTCACGGTTCGTCAGTGGTACTTGACGGTCTCGAACGGGGCAGCAACATGTAGTCAAACATGCGGTCTCGGTCCTGGCGATCAAAAGGGTACTTGCGGTCTTGACGAATCCGTAGTGGTACTGGGCGAGATCACGTCCACGGCAGTCTTCGGACTTGGTTTTCCTGTACATGACTCTAGGGGTCCTGGGGGAACTCAGCGATGGCCATGGCAAAGAGGCGACGGTATATAGCGAAGCAGGGAGCAGCAGCTCAAGTCGCGGTACCAGCAGCTATCACGGGCGGAGGTCGGGACTGGAGCATGGACGCAGTGAGGACGAGGGCTGCTGCTGCTGCCCCATGGCAGGCGAGGCACGTGGACGAGGAGGAGGTTGCGGCCTCGATGACGAAGCCTTGCTGGCGGTCGGCCGGTGACGGAGGTTGGGCGCGCGGAGGCGCGATGGAGGGTTGCGGGGTTGAGCATGAGCTCTCCTGCATGACCTACAGCCCTCGCTTGTAGGCACCGGCTCGCCGGTGACGAGGAAGAAGCAGGGCGGCAGAGCGGAGCCAAGCAGTCACTTGGACGGCGAGGCGAGGAGAAGCAGAGGACGGGGAGGCCGGCGAGGCTTTCCTGGACGGGCAGCAGTGGAGGTTGTAGGCTGGCGAAGGGCTCGCCGGAGCATCCAGTGCTCGCAGAGGCCGACGCATGGTGCAGGGGAGCGACGGAGGCGCTAGGAACGAACCCGAAGAGGAGAAGGGAGGGGCGGAGCAGAGCAGCTCGGACGCGAAGGCAGCGCACGCCGGAGTTGATGGCCAGCGTGGCGGCAAGTGAAGCAGGAGCAGGAGAGGAGGTGGCTGTGGCGTGGAGGAGGAGCAGCACTTGGGACTGGAGGAAGGCCATGGCACAATGGGGAAGGAGGCGCAGAGGCAGGGCTTGCCGGCGGTGGCGCCATGGAGTTGGAGCAGGGGATCGAAATGGAGTGGCTGCGGGGTGCGATGTGTGTGTGTGTCTCTGGCGGCGCAGGAGGAGAACGAAGGGAGAGATGGGGATCGAGCGGAAGGGAATCAAGGGGGAGGCGCCGTTGTGGGAGAAAGCAGAGGGGGTCGATCGGGAGATGGGGGTTAGGGTTAGGATGGGCCTCGAGGATGGTCCAAGTGCCATAGGGGTTTGGTGGGCCTAGGGAGGCCGGCCTGGGCTGGTCTTCTCTCTCCCTCTCTCTTCTTCTTCCAAAAACAGAAGAAAAAAAGAAAAAAACAAAGAAGAAAAAAAGGAGAATAAAGAAGAGATAGGACAAGAATTTGCGCAAGCGGGTAATTTTCCCGGACTCATAAAAATGAGCCTGATCCCGGAAAAATAGAAGTGGGCATGCGGTTGAAGTTGAATTCAAACTCATTTGAAATTAAATCCAAAAGATTTGAATAGGAAGTGAGGTTAGGGAAGGTCCAAAAATATTGAGACTTTTGGAGGAGCCTCAAAAAATGGAGAAAGAATTATCAGCAAGGTTTGGAGACGAGGAATTGAGAAAGAAAAGGCATGGGGTTATCTTTGCACGTGTGTTAGAATATCTACTATAGCTCCCTAATATATTGGGAGGATATGTTATATAGAGAAATCACCATGGGAGTTCCCTCAATTTAAATAGATCAAAGATCTATGCATTTTATTTAGTTGAGTTTTAAAAAGGGATGCAAGATGACATGATGCAATGCACATGATGCAAAGATGAATGCAACAAACCAAACAAATCACACGACGAAACATGGAATACAAGGAAGGCATGTGAAGCGCCGGTCTCGGGGCGTTACACTCTCCCCCTCACTGCTGGTCAAAGACCCGACAGGATCTGTCCGCCAGGAAGGGAAGGAGGCTTAACGCTGTCGCCGTTGGCGAGGGAGGGAATCCACTACCGGCGCAGTTGTTCACTTTCACCCAGCGGTGGCACGGGAGGGCATCCGACCCCTTCTTCTTCGCCACCGTACATAGTGTGGGCCGAACGGCCTCCGGTCGCCCAACGAACCACACCCCAAGAACCTTAAGGTATAATTTACTTATTCCACATGCATTTCTCTAGCTGCATGTGGGCTTTTTCCGCTTCTGCACTCGAATATAGGTGTTGGATCAAACAGGAAAGTAGTGGGGAAAGTTGTATACCATGAATCTAGGACGTGGTTCAAAGAGGAAAGGAATGGAGGAAAGTAGTGGGAAAAGTTGTATAGCATGAATCTAGGACGTGGTTCAAAAAGGAAATGAAGGGGGAAAGTAGTGGGGAAAGTTGTATCGCATGAATCTAAGACGTGGTTCAAATAGGAAAGGAATGGGGGAAAGTTGTATAGCATAAATCTAGGACGTGGTTCAAAGAGGAAAGGAAGGGGGGAAGTACGAGTACATACTGGCTATCTAGCACCTACGTTGGTCGAAAAGGGAAAACAATGACAAACGCAGTACGCACATCTGTAATGAACTGATCTTTTGTTTTGGGGGACAAGGCTGTAGAGTTTGAGCAGGACTTGATTTGCTGCGGTCACATAGGGAAACGTGTCTAAAGATAACAAAACTGGGACCAACACAAACATGCTCCTTGGTTGTTTGTTCTTTGTTGCAACAGACTGTGCATCACCACAGTACATCGGTAGATGCACATGGTGCTGGTGCGTCCACTGTCCCATGCAACAGTTTAGCTGTTGTTAATCTAAGGCCCTGTTTGGTTAAAAACTCCCTAGTCCCTACCTGCTTGGTTCCAAGGACTAAACATGGACTAGAGGTTATTAAATGACATGCTAAAAGACCATGTTGCCCCTAGTAATGAACTAATAGAGACAAGGTGTGATGCATGGCAGGGGCAACTATTGGAAAAAGTCCCAAAAAGACTCTCCCTCAGGGTCTTCTTTTTTAGTCCCAAATGCCCACTTTTAGTCCCTAAAAGTCCCTCCTGTTTGGTTTAGATGGGATTGACACGGAGTTTTTTTAGTCCCTCCACCAAAATGTCCCTGTAAAAAAACACCCTCTAATAATGCCGCTGGAAAATTGATGCAATGCCACAGTTAAAAGCAAATTACATGTTTAACAAATTTTATTGTTAATATAATCTCTCTATTAATATTAAACAATGCCACCATTTGAGAAATGGTACTGTCTTGCTTTCTTTCCCATTTAGATAAGGTAGATGCTTCTTTTTGTTGGCTTCTGTGTCATCCACAATTATTGACCACTAGTTGTTTCCTTTGCACCTCTGTGTAAACAGGGTTATCTACTTCACCTCGTTGCCATTATGACCTTTTGTTGCACCGCACAAAACACTTTTGTTTTAAGAGTGTTTTGTGCAGTTCAACCAAAATGTCACACCGACAATGTTGTTTGATTGCTTGATCTTAGTGGAACTGCACAAGAGGAGATCTTACTTCCTATCCGTGTTGGCAAATTTGGTTCAGATCTTCTTCTTGTGAGTTGTTTGAATTCCGCGTCATGAGAGGTCAGTACTAGCCTTCTTTCACATGATTCTGAAGTGTGCTTTCATATGTTGTGCTACTTGTACGATAATGTTGCTTGATTTTAGTGAACTGCACAAATGGAGACAAGACTTCCAATCTGTATGTGCATAGTAATATCCCATTGAGGTAAGATAAGGATATTTCACAACTGTTGTCCTGTATTTTGCCACTTTCATCAGAAAATTAATGTCATTGTTTAGTGCTATACTTGTGCAACCTAATTGACATGCCAAATCTTACATTGAAGGCGAAGCTTGTCTGTTATTGAACCAAGTGATGAAGGGGAAGAACAAGCAGAAGAAAAACAAAATCAACTCCCGGTGTTGTAATGAAGCACTGGAACTGTGATGACACAAGTAATGATATAGTTTTGCATCTTAATTTATTGCTATGGCTGGAACGAGCAATTGTTTTGCCATTGATTTCATGCCACTCTTAATGTAATACATAATTATCTCTACTTGTGCAAACAGGGATCTTCTTTGAAGATACCATATATTTTTGTGGAACTGCACAAGAAGATGTTGGAAACATTAAACTAATCGAAGGGTATATAGTAAGCATGGCCACCACAGTAGATATCCACAGATGGTTCCGGAGAAGTGCTTCATCTGTATGCTCTACACAATAAGTCTCCTGACAAAGGTTGGTACTCGCCCACTGATTTCATCCATATGATTGAGCTTTGTCATCTCTATTGGTGTTGTGCTACTGTTTAGATACTGTCGTCAAAAAGTAGTATTGTCCTTGAGAAGTGCTTAATCTGTGTTGTTTTAAATATTTCCTTTCCTTTTTTCTGAGAAAACAGGGATGCTAGCATTTAGTTGTCCTCTTGTCTTTGCACAACAGGATCATCCTCCTCTGAAGAAGAATATGGAGTACGTGAAGTGACTAGTTCCGATTATGCCAGGATGAAGAAGCCTTGTCTATCTTCTCATCAGAAGGAGCAGTTGAAGGATGGTTACATTACCCCCCACAAGACCAAACTAACTTCAGCTCAGAAGGACTGACAAATCTCCATTTTCTTGTTGTGATGCGTGAGTACAATGTTGTTCTAGGATTCTTTCCGGTGAGTTCCATTTTTCTAAAAGTGTGCTCTACATGGACAATGTAGGTGCATGTTTAAACTATCAATTCATAATACAGTTTGCTTTATACTAATCACTTTTTTTGTATTTGTGCAAACAGGGATGCTCAGCTTGATTTCAATGGGAACTGCACAAAATGTTCATGAATACATCGAATCATTCATTTCCACCACAAGAAAGGAGGTGTCGAGCGAATTTGGTAGGTTTTGGTGGAATTGCACAAGAAGAACAACTGGTTTATTTAGCACGAGGTGCCATGACAATGTTCGAACTGATGGCAAACCCTGCACATTCCACAATCATAGGCATTTGATATTTTGGAATGGGACAACCTTATCAAATTTTGCTCATTGATTTTAGCAAGAAGACATGTGTTTGATATTTTTGAATGGGACGCCCTTTGCTCTCAGCAGTGTCGATCCATTTTTCTTTATTCTTTAGTTGTGAAGTAAATATTGGCTCTGACATGTGAATCCCTGAGATGCATAATCATCGATTGTTTTGAATGTTCTCTATGAATTGTCAGGCTTGTGTGTTTGATTGCAATGTACAGGAACGCTAAAAAGCTTCTCAAACTCTTTGTACTCCTTCTGTTCCTTTTTACTTCGCACATTGTGAAAGTGCATACTTTTTTCTATAAGATTGGTCAAAGTAGAGATACTTTGACTGGAGACAAAACTTGTATGCAGACTAGAAAGGACCGGAGGGAGTACATGTGAAACTGCTGCAAACGAGGTGATCACCCTAGGAATAATGCTAGTACGTATTGTTTTGCATGTTCATCCAATGCCAGTGATACAAGAATTTGAACAAATCAAAATAAATGCATTCATACACGGTCGGATTTCATATAAACATGCCGGATTTCATTACATTTCATACATTCTTCAACTAAAAAGGGGTGCGCTGGAGGTATAATTAATTAACCGAAGCTACCCACCTGCATCTGGGCTCAAGTTCTCTAGCAAATGACAGTATCGCATGAGCTTGCTCAACCACGGAGCGCTCTTCAATCATCCTGTAATCATAGAATTGCTCCATGATGTGCAGCTCAGTGCCAGCAACCGGAGGGTAGCAGCGGTGGCCTTACTTGGACCCGAGCGGCGGCGACCTACCGTGTTCTACTCTTCCTCGTTTTCTGTGTGGCGCGGCCTCGTTGGCAGCGGGGCGGGGCCTCGGCAGAACCAGCGATGTCCTCTGTCTCGTTGCCGGTGGGCGGCACCTTGGTAGAGCAGGGGAAATCCTCCCCCTCATTGGCGGCAGGGTGGGGCCTCGGCTGAGCTGGTAGTGTCCTATGCCTCGTTGTTGGCGCCGCGGGGCCTCGGCGGAGCAAGGCCTCGTCGACGCCAGCGGAGCAGGGACTCGTCGGAGCCGACATTGTCCTCTGCCTCATCCTCGGTCTCGCCAAACATCGCCTCGCCCGCTTCATCGCCCTCTTTGTAGGCGGCCGCAGCCTCGACCACCCACATGCGGTACCGCCAGTGCTCGAGGCGGCCCTCGCGGGCGGAGCGGTACGAGTCGAGCAGCGCCTCCTGCTCCGCCCACTCCGCGGCGATCTGCTCCTCTGCCTGCAGGTGCTCCTGGAGAAGATGGTGGTTGTAGGCGGTGTCGGCCTGCGCCTCCCGGAACTGCTCCTCACGCTTCTGCATCACCGTGTCCATATATTGGGCACGAGCCTCATCGATGGTCATGGTGCAATGCGCCGGCGAGGATGGCACGGAGGAGGGGGTTGGCGCCGGATCGTCGACTACCATGTTCTCCATTGGGACGTCGTCGTCCTCTGGTGGCCTACCGGCCAGCCAATCGGCAGCAATGGCTGCCATCTCCTTGTGGTCTGTTGTCCGCCCATCCCGAAGAGTGCTGGAGCGCGAGGAAGCCATGGTGGGCAGTAGTGGTGTGGACAGGAGAAAGGGAACGGATGCGGATGACTGCGGCTATGGCAGGCGCAGCAGTTTATATAGCAATGGTGGATGGCGGAGGGACGGACGTGTGGCGTTGGAGTAGCCGCCTCGGCAACCGCGTATCATTAATGTGGGCGGCAGAAGGACGGACGGACGACACTTGTGTCGTTTGAAGGCGCAGCAATCGCCTGCACCGGGAAGCGGGGCAGGCGGCGCTGACCGTTTCGGGCGGAAAGCGCGCGCGGGCGAGGGAGGCAGTCTGGGTGGGCCAGGGCAGTCACACTCATGCTTGGCAGCGGGTCGGTCCAGTAGCCGGACATGCTGGCTCGCCAGCTAGCTCGCTGAGCTAAGCGACGACAATCATACGATGGACGTAGCTTCCGACCAAGAGCCGGCGCCACTGTCCAAGCCGGTTCATGCCGTGTTCACCATAGAGCAGGTGCGGCCACACTTCGACGCCCTAATGGCGGAAGAGCTACCAGCACAGGAGGACCTGTGCTGCAACCGCCGTCTCCTCAACGAGCACCGGTGAACAAGCGAACGACAATGCCATCGCGGACATGTGGCCCTATGATCCTGGCTTCCTGAATGAGCAGCGGCGCTGTATCAGACCATCCGTAGGGCCTGCGAGGCCCTCTCCGTCGTCCTTCGAGTTGTTGTGCTCGCAGTGGCGCCACCGTCTCGCGTTGTCAACATGGTCAACGGACATGAGGATGAGGACATGACTTTACTTGGAGAGGATGACAGTGGGGACCCACCAGGGCCACAGCCACACGTACGCAAGTGCCTCCATATTAGTATATAAAACTATAAAAAAAATTGCTTCCTCCTGGTTTCCTGACATCACAGTCCCACACCATTGTCAACCTATGTAGTCAATAAACGAGAGAATTGCACAAGAAGCGGCCGGCAGCTGGGACCAAGCAGCTCGAGCAGTATTTGTGTTTTTGAGGTGTGAGCACTGCAGAGTTTTTCTTGAGCGATGTTTAGCCCAGATATTAATTTTTCTCCTCTGAACAACAACGAAAACATCGCTACAGGTATTAACTGGGCGGGCTGTGGCCCATCTAGCCCAGGCCAGATATCCAGCCCAGATATTAATTTTTTCAAGCTGAAAATGGCTAGCCCAGCTATACTTTTTTTAGGAATACCCAGGCAAGGTCAAGTTGTTATTCTCCGCCCCTCTGGGCTGCAAATCTTTCCTAGGAGGGATGCATTAGGCTTAACAAGAAAATGGGCTTTAAGAAATAATAAATGGGATGTAATTATAAAAACTAGGCAGTAACTATAAAAAATGCACCAAACACGTAATTACTTTATAAAATATTATTTTTGCATATTGAAAATTTTAATTTCATTAATTGTTGCGAGCACAAAGTTTCGTTGGATTTTTACGTAACATAAACTTATATTGAAATTGTATTTAATCTGACTAGAAATTTCGGGATAAAAATATTTCGGATCCCATCAAAATGTGGGAAATTTTATTGAATTTTGTTTTGAACAGTTGGTTGAAATGGGTTGTACTTCTAAAAATTGTAAATGGGTTGTAGCAAATTCCATTAGAATTTAAAATTTGGCTACACATTCTTACAAATCTCAAATGGGCTATAAGTTCTCTGACACACACTTGTGGCCTTACTAAGTTGACGCGTCCCCTAAAAAAGAGAGTTGACGCGTATGCAAGGCTTTGTCAACTTATAGTCAACACACGGTTCTAGCAGCAGTGGCCGTTGGATGTCCATCCAATGGATGTCGTGCTTCTTCTTCAATCTCAGATATTCTAGCTTCACCCGCCCAAAAAATGATTCCTCCTCCTGACATCTAGGGTGCACCGTTTCGGAAGCTGACCTGTGAGCCTAGTAAGTTGACGCGTACCAAGGGCTTTGTCAACTTAGTCAATGCGTCATCGTTGTGTTCATGGGGAGCCAACCTCTGGTCTTCTAGGGCGCACCGATTCCTCCCCCTGACATCTGGGGCGCACCGATTCTAGCTGCAGTGACCGTACGATGTCCGTCCAACGCCCGTCGTGCTTCTTCAACCTCGGGTCTTCTTGCTCCAGTCGCTCAAAGCAGCGCCGGTCGTGCCGCCTGCTCCTACCTCCCGTGGCCGGCTATGCTGCCACGGAGGCCTCACCGCCCCTACTACTGCCACCACTGGCCAGGCCATCCCTCCACTCACCCACACCCCCTGTTATTCTACGGCGACGGCAGCCTCACACCGCAGCCGAACCAGTGGACCCTCATACTCCTCTCCGCGTGGGTATCCACTGCCGCGTCTTTCCCGGCTCCACGTCGTCCCCTTCCTAGGCCTCACTGTTGTCCACCGCCGTGGTTTCCTTGGTTCGGCGTGGTCAATGTGGTCAATGACCGACTTCCATCGGAAGAGTACTGTATGTGGAGAGGCTGGCAGCTGGGTCCACGGCAGCCACAAGGAAGTGCCACCTTATTATGCGCAAAATAATTATTCCTCCACCTGATAGCTGGGACCCACCAGCTACATCTTCGCATGCAAGGAAGTGCCTTCGGGCAAAAAAACGATTCACCCCCCTGACTGCCGTGACCCACCACCTACATCTTCGCACGCAAGGAAGTGCCTGATAGTAGGGACCCACCTGGTCGAAGCGTGCGTAGTGTTTTCATTCTGGTCATGAACGTGTACGTACATACTGGTCCATGTAGAGGCGCGCACGTAGCATGTACACGTACGTACAGCGGCCAGTGTGCAAGAAAGAAAATACGGCCATGTACGTACATACGGGCAGTCTCGAACGCCTACTCGCGCATACGTACGACTAGGGCTCGTTTACATGGCTGGGTCGGAATGGAGAAACAGCGTCATCATCGTGTTCATGGGGAGCCAACCGGCTGGGTCGGAACGGAATGCGTCGTCATGTTCATCAGGAGGGCTTGGATGGAACAGCCGATGGAAACCAGGCCTGGTGTACCGCACAATGGAGGAAACGGCGTTGTGTTCGACCGGCCACGTTCGAAACGGGATCCTGTTCATCGGGAGGGGTCTAGCATACCGCAAAACGGAGGAAACGGACCTCCTACGGTCTAAACGGAGGTCCTGTTCATCGGGATGGGTGTGGCGTACCGCAAAACGAAGGAAACGGACTTGTGTTGGAGCGCTATGGTCAAAACGGGGGTCCTGTTCATCGGGAGGGGTGTGGCGTACCGCAAAACGGGGCTCCACGAGATATTGTTCATCTCCATCGTCGACCCCCTCCAGCCTCCACGGGCTATTGTTCATCCACCATCGACCTCCTCCAGCCTCCACCTGCGACTGTTCATCCACGGGCTCCTGTTCATCCAGCCTCCACCGCGCGCTACTCCACCGGCTACTATTCAACCAGCCCTCTCCATGGGCTCCTGTTCAACCACCCCTCCATGGGCTACTGTTCATCCAGCCCTCCACCATCTAGTGTTCATCCAACCCTCCACGGGGTGGTCCTGTTCATCCAGCCCTCCACGCGGTCCTGTTCATCCAGCCCCAACCGGCTCGATCGATCGGGGTCCTATTCATCCAGAGGCAACGCCACGGGGTCCTATTCATCCACCCCCACTGGGAACTGTTCATCCAACCCCCTCCCCCCAGCAACGCTCATTGTTCATCCAGAGGCAATATCGATCGGCTTCAATTAGCAGCAGTAGCGAAGGAATCGCTCGATCGGCTTCAGTTAACAGCCATCGATCGATCGCTCGGGTTCAGTAACGCGTAGCCTGCAGTGCAATCGCTCGGGTTCAGTAGGCGAACGCCTCGCTCGGGTTCAGTTAGAGCCCAACGCCTCGCACCCACGCGCGTGCGTGTACGAGAGAAACACGCAAACCTTTGTGCATCGCTCGGCCCCGACCACCCACCGTAACCGGGAACACCCCGATATTTTCCTCGCCCTCGCTTCTGCCACGGTTTTTTCCATCATGGACGGCCCAAAGAATGTCATGCAGCTGCGTTTCCGGCCCGCCCAGGACGAAAAGCCCATTTGCTGTCATTATTTTTTGTCATAGAAGTAGGAGCTCCCCACATTTATGATGATACCGGGTTTTGTCACAATTATCATCATAGAAGTGTCATAAGTATGACAGGAAAAAAATTCGTTCGGCCCAAAATGTCACGGATGTGTCTTTCTTTTGTAGTGCATGGGATTACTCCTGCAAGGGTCAATCACAACATGTGTTTTGTAACAAAAATGCATCTTGATGTTCCCTGCAATGCATAGGCATCTTGCTAGTTATAGAAGAAGCCCACACGGGCATCTTGCCGCAGGGTGTGCCACCGACCCAAACTCCTTTTTTCAGACGCTTAGGTGCACCGGATGGCGTGCCATGCTACAAAATGTAAAAAACAGCTCCAATTTTTTTAAAACTTGTTATCTTCAAACTAGCCACACCCATCTCTCACCTCATCAAAACAGCCTGAGGAATATATTTTGAGTGAAGCATAATTTTCCGGATTTGTTGTTTGTTATATCCGGCCTCATTTAAACTTGCCTAGATAGGTACTTTTCATATGCTTCACCTCTTGCCATGTTTAAAAACTTTTAATATTGTTGAGTACCTAACCGGGAGTGAACTAAATAATTTACGTGGTGTTTCGTCAATATGCAACTCGTTGCATATTGAGCTCCACTTAATTTGTAGTATTGTTTGTGCACTTTGCCATGCCATGCCTCATTAAACCGGACATGCATCATACTTGGTTGAGCATCATGCCATGTTTATGTGATGGTTCTTTACCATGTTGTTTGCTTCTTTCCGGGTTGCTTCTCTCATTAGCTTCGGTTTTGTTCCGGAGTTGTGAGGATTCGTTTGTCTACGTCCGCTTGTCTTCTTCAGGGACTCGTTCTTCTTCCTTGCGGGATCTCAGGCAAGATGACCATACCCTCGAAATCACTTCTATATTTTCTTGCTAGTTGTTCGTTCTATTGCTATGCCGCGATACCTACCACTTGCTATATCATGCCTCCCATATTGCCATGTCAAGCTTCTAACCCACCTTTTCCTAGCAAACCGTTGTTTGGCTATGTTACCGCTTTTGCTCAGCCCCTCTTATAGCGTTGTTAGTTGCAGGTGAAGCTGAAGTTTGTTCCATGTTTGGAACATGGATATGTTGGGATATCACAATATCTCTTATTTAATTTAATGCACATATATACTTGGTAAAGGGTGGAAGGCTCGGCCTTATGCCCGGTGTTTTGTTCCACTCTTGCCGCCCTAGTTTCCGTCATACCGGTGTTATGTTCCTTGATTTTGCGTTCCTTATGCGGTTGGGTGTTATGGGAACCCCTTGACAGTTCGCTTTGAATAAAACTCCTCCAGCAAGGCCCAACCTTGATTTTACATTTGCCTAACAACGTATACCTTTCCTTTGGGTCTGCCAACCCGAGGGTCATCTTTATTTTAACCCCCCCGGGCCAGTGCTTCTCTATGTGTTGGTCCAAACCGGGCAGCCTGCGGGGCCACCTCGAGGAAACTTGAGGGCTGGTTTTACTCGTAGCTTGACCTATCCGGTGTGTCCTGAGAACGAGATACGTGCGACTCCTATCGGGATGTTGACACATCGGGCGGCTTTGTTGGTCTTGTTTTACCATTGTCGAAATGTCTTGTAACCAGGATTCTGAGACTAGTTGGGTCTTCTCGGGAGAAGGAATATCCTTCGTTGACCATGAGAGCTTGTGATGGGCTAAGTTGGGACACCCCTGCAGGGCTTGAACTTTCGAAAGTCGTGCCCGCGGTTATGGGCAGATGGGAATTTGTTAATGTCCGGTTGTAGAGAACTTGACACTTGACTTAATTAAAATGCATCAACCGCGTGTGTAGCCGTGATGGTCTCTTTCTGGCGGAGTCCGGGAAGTGAACACAGTTCTTGTGTTATGATTGAACGTAAGTAGTTTCAGGATCACCTCTAGCTTCACGACCATTGCTTTGCTTCTCTTCTCGCTCTTATTTGCGTATGTTAGCCACCATATATGCTTAGTGCTTGCTGCAGCTCCACCTCACCACCTTTCCCTACCCATAAGCTTAAATAGTCTTGATCTTGCAGGTGTGAGATTGCTGAGTCCTCATGACTCATAGATACTTCCAGAACAGTTGCAGGTGCCGATGATACCAGTGCAGGTGATGCAACCGAGCTCAAGTGGGAGCTCAATGAAGATCTTGTTCGTTGTGTTGTTTCATTTCCTGTTGATCAGTAGTGGAGCCCAGTTGGGATGATCGGGGATCTAGCATTTGGGGTTGTATTTTTTTATTTTGGTTCCGTAGTCGGACCTTGATTGTATTCTGGATGATGTATGTTTAAGTTGTTATATGTGTGAAGTGGCGATTGTAAGCCAACTCTTTATCCCTTTCTTATTCAGTACATGGGATTGTGTGAAGATTACCCCTCTTGCGACAAACCTACCATGCGGCTATGCCTCTAGGTCGTGCCCTGACACGTGGGAGATATAGCCGCATTGTTACAACTGCATTGGTTTTCCCTTGAAGAGGAAAGGGTGATGCAGTAAAGCAGCGTAAGTATTTCCCTCAGTTTTTGAGAACCAGGGTATCAATCCAGTAGGAGACCACGCGCGAGTCACCTCGTACCTACACAAACAAATTAGAACCTCGCAACCAATGCGATAAAAGGGGTTGTCAATCCCTTCACGGCCACTTGCAAGAGTGAGATCTGATAGAGATGATAATAATAAGATAAATATTTTGGGTATTTTTATGATATAGATTGAAAGTAAAGATTGCCAAATAAAGTAGATTGGAAAATTATATGATGGAGAATAGACCCAGGGCCATAGGTTTCACTACTGGCTTCTCTCAAGAGATCATAAGTATTATGGTGGGTGAGCAAATTACTGTCGAGCAATTGATAGAAAAGCGAATAATTATGAGAATATCTAGGCATGATCATGTATATAGGCATCACATCCGAGACAAGTAGACCAAAACGATTATGCATCTACTACTATTACTCCACACATCGACCGCTGTCCAGCATGCATCTAGAGTATTAAGTTCATAAGAACAGAGTAACGCCTTAAGCAAGATGACATGATGTAGAGGGGTAAATTCATGCAATATGATATAAACCCCATCTTTTTATCCTCGCTGGCAACAATACAATACGTGTCGGTTCCCTTTCTGTCACTGGGATCGAACACCGCAAGATTGAACCCAAAGCTAAGCACTTCTCCCATTGCAAGAAAGATCAATCTAGTAGGCCAAACCAAACAGATAATTCGAAGAGACTTGCAAAGATAAACCAATCATACATAAAACAATTCAGAGGACATTCAAATATTTTTCATAAATAAACTTGATCGTAAACCCATAATTCATCGGATCTCGACAAACACACTGCAAAAGAAGATTACATCGAATAGATCTCCAAGAGAATTGAGGAGAACTTTGTATTGAGATCCAAACAGAGAGAAGAAGCCATCTAGCTACTAGCTTTGGACCCGAAGGTCTGAAGTAAACTACTCACACATCATCGGAGGGGCCATGGAGTTGAGGTAGAATCCCTCCGTGATCAATGCCACCTCCGGCGGAGCTCCGAAAAGGCCCCAAGATGGGATCTCTTGGGTACAGAAGGTTGCGGCGGTGGAAATAGGGTTTCGTGGTGCTCCTGGATGTTTGCAGGGTATATATAGGAGGAAGAAGTAGGTCGGTGGAGCAACGAGGGGCCCATGAGGATGGAGGGCGCGCCCAGGGGGGTGGGCGTGCCCCCCTACCTCGTGGCCTCCTTGATTGTTTCTTGACGTGCACTCCAAGTCTCCTAGATCACGTTTGTTCCAAAAATAACGCTCCCAAAGGTTTCATTCCATTTGGACTCCGTTTGATATTCCTTTTTGGTGAAACTATAAAATAGGCAAAAAACAGCTGGTTGGGCCTCAGGTTAATAGGTTAGTCCCAAAAATAATATAAAAGTGTAAAAATAAGCCCATTAACATCCAAAATAGATAATATAATAGCATGGAGCAATCAAAAATTATAGATACGTTGGAGACGTATTAGAGGATGTTTCCTTGGGGGTCTCTCCAGCGCGGCGTGATCGTAGTTGCAAGTTTATGCCTCTTGAGATGCCAAAGTTGAGGGGCACTCGGATTTTGTCCGATGAGCAGGTAAGTGATGAGTTTGATCACGTAGTAAATGCATTCTAAAGACTACTTCCATGTCCATTTCCTAATTCTCTAGCTGCTCACTATTTCATAGGTTAGGCTCAGTGCCAGTGGAGATTGGCTTGCGTATGTACGGGAGGGTACCAACATCAATTTGCACAACATTTACAATGGTGACACCGTTCCTGTAGAACATTTGTCCAACGTTGGGATCAGCCATGCAACGGGCCACCACCTGAATTCGTACGATGGAACCACGGTGACATTGAAGAAGATAGCAATCATGGAAGCCCCGATAAGGTCGTCCGCCAACCAAAATTACACTCTCATCATGGTGTTCAACATCGCAATTGCTTTCACGAACCTTGCACATGGCGGTGAAAGGTGGACCATGCTGTCTGCGGCCGATTTGTTGCCGTACGAGTATGAAGATGGTGTGCTCCTTTCTAACCGCATCTTCACGGTGAAAAACCAAGGGACTTGTTTCGTATGGGCAACATCCTATGGTATACTCCCTCTCTTCTAGTTTATTTGTTTTGATTTTTTTTGTTTTATAAGTTTCTAATTCAAATTTAGAGCTCACCATCACTTGTTGAGATTGCAATGTCCATTAAATTGTTGCGTGCATGTACTAGTAAGAAACAAATCTCGAGTTTGGCATGAGTTCGTGCAATGGTAGCACCACAAGGCCTGGCGCAGGAGTTACATTTCCCTCTCGGGGCCCTCGGGACTGAGCTTCAGCGCCTTACTACACCTGCCTTTGAGTCAATAACATGTGGACCCGATAGGTGGCTGGTCCACATGTAATGCTCCCGAAGGCAGAGGGGCAGTGGGGCCGAGAGGGGTGAGCCGCGGGTCGGGGACGTGTGGTTTCATGGGTTCGAGCAACGTCGTGGGAATCGCATGTGGCTACTGTAGAAACTTGATTCTCGCCGCATTTCAGGTGCCCCACATGTCATGCACACAAAGGCAGAGGGGCGGTGCGGCCAAGAGGGGTGAGGCGCACATCGGGGGGACGTGCTACCGTGGGTTGGAGCGGTGTTGTGGGAATCGCGAGTGGCAGTGGATGAAACGTGATGGTCATCGTAGTTGAACTTCCATGGACAAGTTGTCATGTCTATGGACACATGCATTGCATCCAATCACTGGAAGGAGTAGTAGAGAAAGCTAGGCGGATAAATAGTTCCTTATACTCAAGCGGACCCATGCTACTACTTGTTCCAAAGACATGCACACCATCGAAATAGTCCATCTATATCAATATACACATAGAGGAAATATTTTTTACAAGAGAGGAAGTAGTTCATCCATCCATAATGCCCTGCTGCTTGTGCAACTTCTTCTTCTTGTTGTTCTCATTTTCTGTGGGAGACGGCTTCACAACAAGCTCTCTAGACCTTGCAGCTATCTCGAAACTCACACGGGCATCGAGGGCAGCATATTTTATCCGCTCGTACGTAAAGGGATAATTCTCCCATCCAGACGACCTTAATGCCAGCGTCTCGTCACCCTTCTGAAGATTTGTTCCAAGCACAAAATTTGCTACGTCGAATAGGGATGGTGTGATTTATCACAATCTTCTAAAGGAATTTTTATTTTGGCTTGTACGTCAGTGGTGCTTTTCAAATCAAGGTTGTACAGCTCCAACTTCTGTTTGTCCCCTACAATGGCTGCCCCACAGAAGTATATGTCCTCCCTAGACAATAAATCGTGGAGCTCACCTGGTATGGAGGTCGCGTGTATGATGTGGTACACCAAAACATCATATTCGAGGCACAGCAGAAGGACGGCATCGTGTTGGATCTTCCTAGTGGCACGCTCCGTGTACTCTGCGTCGAGACCGATGACCTTCATTTCCACCTTTTGGAGGGAGTTGGATACATTGTTGATCCACTTCTTAACATCCCTTGGGTGGTCGGTGATGGTGACAACTATGCTCAATGAGCCTTCGAGGAGGACATGTTGGACGCTAAAAACCTGCTGTCGGTGTCAAAACCGGTCGATCTCAGGTAGGGGATCCCGAACTATGCGTCTGAGGATCGAAGGAAATAGGAATCTGTTGGGGAACGTAGCAGAAATTCAAAATTTTCTACGCATCACCAAGATCAATCTATGGAGTAATCTAGCAACGAGGGGAAGGAGAGTGCATCTACATACCCTTGTAGATCGCTAAGCGGAAGCGTTCAAGTGAACGGGGTTGATGGAGTCATACTCGTCATGATCCAAATCACCGATGATCCTAGTGTCGAACGGATGGCACCTCCGCGTTCAACACACGTGCAGCCCGGTGACGTATCCCATGCCTTGATCCAGCAAGGGGAGAGGGAGAGGTTGGGGAAGACTCCGCCCAGCAGCAGCACGACGACGTGGTGGTGGTGGAGGAGCGTGGCAATCCTACAGGGCTTCGCCAAGCACCGCGGGAGAGGAGGAGGGAGAGAGGCAGGGCTGCACCATGGAGAGGTCAAAACTCATCTTTCGGCAGCCCCAAAGTCCTCAAGTATATATAGGGGAGAGGGAGGGGGGTGCGCCCCCTTTAGGGTTTCCACCCCAAGGGGTGCGGCAGCCCCAAACCCATCTAGGGTGGCGGCCAAGGGGGGAGAGGGGGAAACTTGCCCCCCAAGCTAGGTGGAGGCGCCCCTCCCCAAACCCTAGGCGCCTTGGGCCCTTGTGGGGGGGGCGCACCAGCCCACCTGGGGCTGGTCCCCTCCCACACTTGGCCCATGCAGCCCTCCGGGGCTGGTGGCCCCACTTGGTGGACCACCGGGACCCTCCCAGTGGTCCCGGTACGTTACCGATAGCACCCGAAACTTTTCCGGTGACCAAAACAGGACTTCCCATATATAAATGTTTACCTCCGGACCATTCTGGAACTCCTCGTGATGTCCGGGATCTCATCCGGGACTCCGAACAACATTCGGTAACCACGTACATACTTTCCCTATAACCCTAGCGTCATCGAACCTTAAGTGTGTAGACCCTACGGGTTCGGGAGACATGCAGACATGACCGAGATGACTCTCCGGTCAATAAGCAACAGCGGGATCTTGATACCCATGTTGGCTCCCACATGTTCCACGATGATCTCATCGGATGAACCACGATGTCGAGGATTCAATCAATCCCGTATTCAATTCCCTTTGTCCATCGGTACGATACTTGCCCGAGATTCGATCGTCAGTATCCCGATACCTTGTTCAATCTCGTTACCGGCAAGTCTCTTTACTCATTCCGTAACAAATCATCCCGTGATCAACTCCTTGATCACATTGTGCACATTATGATGATGTCCTACCGAGTGGGCCCAGAGATACCTCTCCGTTTACACGGAGTGACAAATCCCAGTCTCGATTCGTGCCAACCCAACAGACACTTTCGGAGATACCTGTAGTGTACCTTTATAGCCACCCAGTTACGTTGCGACGTTTGGCACACCCAAAGAACTCCTATGGTATCCGGGAGTTGCACAATCTCATGGTCTAAGGAAATGATACTTGACATTTAGAAAAGCTTTAGCATACGAACTACATGATCTTTGTGCTAGGCTTAGGATTGGGTCTTGTCCATCACATCATTCTCCTAATGATGTGATCCCCTTGTCAATGACATCCAATGTCCATGGTCAGGAAACCATAACCATCTATTGATCAACGAGCTAGTCAACTAGAGGCTTATTAGGGACATGGTGTTGTCTATGTATCCACACATGTATCTGAGTTTCCTATCAATACAATTCTAGCATGGATAATAAACGATTATCATGAACAAGGAAATATAATAATAAGCAATTTATTATTGCCTCTAGGGCATATTTCCAACAGTCTCCCACTTGCACTAGAGTCAATAATCTAGTTCACATCGCCATGTGATTAACACTCACAGGTTACATCGCCATGTGACCAACATCCAAGAGTCTACTAGACTCAATGATCTAGTTCACATCACTATGTGATAAAAACTCAAAGAGTTCTGGGTTTGATCATGTTATGCTTGTGAGAGAGGTTGTAGTCAACGGGTCTTGCCATATTCAGATCCCTATGTATTTCGCAAAACTTTATATCGTAGATGCTGCTACCACGTTCCACTTGGAGCTATTCCAAATTATTGCTCCATTATACGTATCCGGTATCTCTACTCAGAGCTATCCGGATAGGTGTTAAGCTTGCATCGACGTAACTCTTTATGTCGAACTCTTTATCACCTCCATAACCGAGAAACATTTCCTTATTCCTCTAAGGGTAATTTTGACCACTATCTGGTGATCTACTCCTAGATCACCTTTCTACCCTCTTGCCAGACATGTGGCAAGGCACACATCAGGTGCGGTACTCAGCATGGCATACCGTATAGAGCCTATGACAAAAGCATAGGGGACGACCTTCGTCCTTCCTCTTTCTTCTGTCATGGTCAAGCTTCGAGTCTTACTCAACTTCACACCTTACAACTCAGGTAAGAACCCCTTCTTTAACTGATCTATTTTGAACTCCTTCAAAAACATGTCAAGGTGTGCGTTCTTTGAAAGTATCATCAGGCGTCTTGATCTATCTCTATAGATCTTGATGCCCAATATGTAAGCAGCTTTATCCAGGTCTTCCTTTGAAAAACACTTTTCAAACAACCATTTATGCTTTCCAGAAATTCTACATTATTTCGGATCAACAATATGTCATCCACATATACTTATCAGAAATGTTGTAGTGCTCCCACTCACTTTCTTGTAAATACAAGTTTCTAGCAAACATTGTATAAACCTAAAAGCTTTGATCACTCCATCAAAACATATATTCCGATTCCGAGATGCTTGCTCTATTCCATAGAAGGATTGCTGGAGCCAGCATACCTTTTAGCATCCTTAGGATCGACAAAACCTTTTATTGTATCACATACAACTTTTCTTATGAAAACTGGTAAGAAAACTTGTTTTGACATCCATCTGTAAGATTTCATAATCGAAAAATACAGCTAATGCTAAGATGATTCCGACGGACTTAAGCATCGCTACGGGTGAGAAATTCTCATCCTTGAACTTGTGAAAAGACTCTTTCCCACTAGTCGAGCTTCATAGACGGTAACATTACCGCCCACGTCCGTCTTCTTCTTAAAGATCCATTTATCTCAATGGCTTGCCGATCATCGGCAAGTCCATCAAAGTCCATACTTTGTTCTGATATATGCATCCTATCTCGGATTTCATGGCTTCTAACCATTTGTCGGAATACGGGCCCACCATCGCTTCTCCATAGCTCGTAGGTTCATTGTTGTCCAACAACATGATTATCTGAGACAGGATTACCATACCACTTAGGAGTAGTACATATCCTTGTCGACCTACGAGGTTCGATAGCAACTTGATCTGAAGCTTTATGATCACTATCATTAACTTCCTATTCAACAGACGTAGGCGCCACAGAAAACATCTTTCTGCGTTGCATCACTCTCTGGTCGAAGTAAAAGTTCGACAACCTCATCAAGTTCTATCTTCCTCCCACTCAATTCTTTCGAGAGAAACTCCTTCTCGAGAAAGGGCCCGTTCTTAGTGACAAACAATTTGCCCTCGGATCTGAGATAGAAGGTGTACCCAACTGTCACCTTTGGGTATCCTATGAGGATGTGTTTGTCTGCTTTGGGTTCGAGCTTTTTTGGCTGAAGCCTTAAGCATCGCAGCCCCAAACATTAAGAAACGACAACTTTGGTTTCTTGCCAAACCAATGTTCATACGACGCCGTCTCAACGGACTTAGATGGTGTCCTATCTAAAGTGAATGCAGCTGTCTCTAACGCATAACCTCAAAATGAAAACGGTAGATTGATAAGAGACACCATAGATCGAACCATATCTCATAGTGTTCGATTACGACGTCCGGACACACCATTACCTTGTGGTGTTCTAGGTGGCTTCAACTGTGAAACAATTCCACAATGCCTTAAGTGATTGCCAAACTCATAACTCAGAAAATCCCCTTTTGATCAGATCGTAGGAACATGATCTTATTGTTATGGTGATTCTTAACTTCACTCTGAAATCGCTTGAACTTTTCAAATGTTTCAGACTTGTGCTTCATTAAGTAGACATACCTATATCTACCCAAATCGTCAGTGAAGATGAGAAAATAGCGATATCCACCGCACGCTTCAATTCTCATTGGATCAGCATGCATGATTTCCAACAAGTCACTTGCCCGTTTCATTGTACCTGAAAACGGGGTCTTAGTCATCCTGCCCATGAGGCATGGCTCGCATGTGTCAAGTGATTCAAAATCAAGTGGCTCCAAACATCCATCGACATGGAGTTTCTTCATGCATCTTACGCCAATATGACCTAAGCGGCAGTGCCACGAGAAAGTGGTACTATCATTATTAACTCTACATCTTTTGGCGTGAACATGTGTATTACTACGACCGAGATTCAATGAACCATTCACACAGGGTGCATGACCATGAAAGGTATCATTCATGTAAACAGAATAACCATTATTATCTAATCTAAATGAATAACCGTATTGCAATGAACATGATCTAATCATATTCATGCTCAATGTAGACACCTGATAACATTTATCTAGGTTCAATAGTAATCCCGGAGGCAGATGGAGCGTGCGATGGTGATCTCATCAACTTTGGAAACACTTCCAACACACATCGTCACCTCGCCCTTAGCCAGTCTCCGTTTAGTCCGTAGCTTTTGCTTCAAGTCACCAATAATAGCAACTGAACTGGTATCCAATACCCGGGTGCTACCAGGAGTACTAGTGAGGTACACATTAATAACACGTATATACTTTGTTGAAGTTGCCAGCCTTCTTATCTACCATGCATTTGGGGTAATTCCGCTACCAGTGACCGCTCCCCTTACAATAGAAGCACTCAGTCTCGAGTTTGGGTTCAACCTTGGGTTCCTTCGCTAGAGCGGCAACTGGTTTGCCATCCATGAAGTTTCCCTTCTAGCCCTTGCCCTTCTTGAAACCAGTGGTCTTGTTAAACCATCAACACTTGATGCTCCTTCTTTGATTTCTACCTTTTGCGGTCTTAAGCACCACGAACAGCTCTGTGATCATCTCCATCCCTTGCATGTCATAGTTCATCACGAAGATCTATTAGCTTAGTGATACTGTCTAGAGAACTCTATCAATCACTATCTTATCTGGAAGTTTAACTCCCACTTGATTTAAGTGATTGTTGCACCCAAACATTCTGAGCACATGCTCACTAGCTGAGCTATTCTCCTCCATCTTGTTGGCAAAAGAACTTGTCAGAGGTCTCACACCTCTCAACACGGGCATGAGCCTGAAATCCCAATTTTAGTTCTTGGAACATCTCATATGTTCTATGGCGTTCAAAACATCATTGGAATCCTGATTCTAAGCCGTAAAGTATGGTGCACTAAACTATCAAGTAGTCATCAGGATGTGTCTGTTAGGTGTTCACAACATCCACAGACGACGTTGTAGGGGTTTGCACATCGAGCGGTGCATCAAAGACGTAAGTCTTCTGTGCAGCAGTGAGGACACTCCTCGGACTACGGACCTAGTCCGCATCATTGCTTACAATATCTTTCAACTTAATCTTTCTCTAGGAACGTATTGAAACAGGGAGCTACAACGTGAGCTATTTATCTACAACATATTTGCAAAGACAGTTTAGACTATGTTCATGATAAATTGAGTTCATCTAATCAAATTATTTAATGAATTCCCACTCAGATAGACATCCCTCTAGTCATCTAAGTGAAACATGATCCGAGTCAACTAGGCCGTGTCCGATCATCACGTGAGACGGACTAGTCAACATCGGTGAACATCTTCATGTTGATCGTATCTTCTATACGACTCATGCTCGACCTTTCGGTCTTCCGTGTTCTGAGGCCATGTCTGTACATGCTAGGCTCGTCAAGTCAACCTAAGTGTTTTTCCTGTGTAAATCTGGCTTACACCCGTTGTATTCGAACGTTAGAATCTATCACACCCGATCATCACGTGGTGCTTCGAAACAACGAACCTTCGCAACGGTGCACAGTTAGGGGGAACACTTTCTTGAAATTATTACGAGGGATCATCTTATTTAAGCTACCGTCGTTCTAAGCAAATAAGATGTAAAACATGATAAACATCACATGCAATCAAATAGTGACATGATATGGCCAATATCATTTTGCTCCTTTTGATCTCCATCTTCGGGGCTCCATGATCATCGTTGTCACCGGCATGACACCATGATCTCCATCATCATGATCTCCATCATCGTGTCTTCTTGAAGTTGTCACGTCATCTATTACTTCTACTACTATGGCTAACGCTTTAGCAATAAAGTAAAGTAATTACATGACGTTTATGTTGACACGCAGGTCATAAATAAATAAAGACAACTCCTATGGCTCTTGTCGGTTGTCATACTCATCGACATGCAAGTCGTGATTCCTATTACAAGAACATGATCATCTCATACATCACATATATAATTCATCACATCCTTTGGCCATATCGCATCACAAAACACTTGCTGCAAAAACAAGTTAGACGTCCTCTAATTGTTGTTGCAAGTTTTTTACGTGGCTGCTATAGGTTTCTAGCAAGAACGTTTCTTACCTACGCTAAAACCACAACGTGAATTGCCAATTTCTATTTACCCTTCATAAGGACCCTGTTCATCGAATCCGATCCGATTAAAGTGGGAGAGATAGACACCCGCCAGCCACCTTATGCAACTAGTGCATGTCAGTCGGTGGAACCGGTCTCACGTGAGCGTACGTGTAAGGTTGGTCCGGGCCGCTTCATCCCACAATACCGCCGAATCAAGATAAGACTAGTAACGGCAAGTAAATTGACAATATCGACGCCCACAACTGCTTTGTGTTCTACTCGTGCATAGAAACTACGCATAGACCTAGCTCATGATGCCACTGTTGGGGAACGTAGCAGAAATTCAAAATTTTCTACGCATCACCAAGATCAATCTATGGAGTAATCTAGCAACGAGGGGAAGGAGAGTGCATCTACATACCCTTGTAGATCGCTAAGCGGAAGCATTCAAGTGAACGGGGTTGATGGAGTCGTACTCGCCGTGATCCAAATCACCGATGATCCTAGTGTCGAACGGACATCACCTCCGCGTCCAACACACGTGCAGCCCGGTGACGTCTCCCATGCCTTGATCCAGCAAGGGGAGAGGGAGAGGTTGGGGAAGACTCCGTCCAGCAGCAGCACGACGGCGTGGTGGGGGTGGAGGAGCGTGGCAATCCTGCAAGGCTTCGCCAAGCACCGCGGGAGAGGAGGAGGGAGAGAGGCAGGGCTGCGCCATGGAGAGGTCAAAACTCATCTTTCGGCAGCCCCAAAGTCCTCAAGTATATATAGGGGAGAGGGAGGGGGGTGCGCCCCCTTTAGGGTTTCCACCCCAATGGGTGCGGCAGCCCCAAACCCATCTAGGGTGGCGGCCAAGGGGGGAGAGGGGGAAACTTGCCCCCCAAGCTAGGTGGAGGCGCCCCCTCCCCAAACCTTAGGCGCCTTGGGCCCTTGTGGGGGGGCGCACCAGCCCACCTGGGGCTGGTCCCCTCCCACACTTGGCCCATGCAGCCCTCAGGGGCTGGTGGCCCCACTTGGTGGACCACCGGGACCCTCCCGGTGGTCCCGGTACGTTACCGATAGCACCTGAAACTTTTCCGGTGACCAAAACAGGACTTCCCATATATAAATCTTTACCTCCGGACCATTCCGGAACTCCTCGTGATGTCCGGGATCTCTTCCAGGACTCCGAACAACATTCGGTAACCACGTACATACTTTCCCTATAACCCTAGCGTCATCGAACCTTAAGTGTGTAGACCCTACGGGTTCGGGAGACATGCAGACATGACCGAGATGACTCTCCGGTCAATAAGCAACAGCGGGATCTTGATACCCATGTTGGCTCCCACATGTTCCACGATGATCTCATCGGATGAACCACGATGTCGAGGATTCAATCAATCCCGTATTCAATTCCCTTTGTCCATCGGTACGATACTTGCCCGAGATTCGATCGTCGGTATCCCGATACCTTGTTCAATCTCGTTACCGGCAAGTCTCTTTACTCATTCCGTAACAAATCATCCCGTGATCAACTCCTTGATCACATTGTGCACATTATGATGATGTCCTACCGAGTGGGCCCAGAGATACCTCTCCGTTTACACGGAGTGACAAATCCCAGTCTCGATTCGTGCCAACCCAACAGACACTTTCGGAGATACCTGTAGTGTACCTTTATAGCCACCTAGTTACGTTGCGACGTTTGGCACACCCAAAGCACTCCTACAGTATTCAGGAGTTGCACAATCTCATGGTCTAAGGAAATGATTCTTGACATTTAGAAAAGCTTTAGCATACTAACTACACGATCTTTGTGCTAGGCTTAGGATTGGGTCTTGTCCATCACATCATTCTCCTGATGATGTGATCCCATTGTCAATGACATCCAATGTCCATGGTCAGGAAACCGTAACCATCTATTGATCAACGAGCTAGTCAACTAGAGGCTTACTAGGGACATGGTGTTGTCTATGTATCCACACATGTATCTGAGTTTCCTATCAATACAATTCTAGCATGGATAATAAACGATTATCATGAACAAGGAAATATAATAATAACCAATTTATTATTGCCTCTAGGGCATATTTCCAACAGAATCAAGGATCAAGGATGACACGATGTCTACCCAGGTTCGGGCCCTCTTGATGGAGGTAAAACCCTATGTCCTGCTTGATTGTATTTGATGGGTATAGGGGTTACAATGGTCGATCTACCTCAAGATCGTAATGGCTAAACCCTAGATGTCTAGCCTATGTGATTTGTGATAGCCTCTACGGACTAAACCCTCCAGCTTATATAGACACCAGGAGGGTCAAGGGTTTGTACAGAGTCGGTTTTACAGAGAAACAAAATAATGCACCCGAATGATAAGCTTGCCATCCACGCAAAGGAGAGTCCCATCCGGACACGGGAAAAGGTCTTCTGCCTTGTATCTTCACGGCCCACCAGTCTGGCCCATATCAATTTGTCCGGACACCCAAGGACCCCTTAGTCCAGGACTCTCTCAGTAGCCCCTAAACTAGTCTTAAAAATGACGATGTATTCGGCTCGTTGATTGTCTACGGTGTTGCAAGGCGGGTTCCTTATCCGCATACAAAGCAGTCTCTTGACCAAAAGATTTGTATCGAGCCCTGCATTATAGTTACAACCCTAAACCACAAGGGCATAACATTTAATAAAGCATACCTTCTGACAGCTTTTTTGGCGAAACATTACGTCTAGCCTAATTATTATTTCTAACCGTTATTGGTCTCCCGCTTCGTGTTTCGAGGCATGGCCTTCATTGACACATCTTATCAAAGCAGAGATCGTGCCCCCTTATTACGATATTTTCATCAATATGGGTTTGGGTAATCCAACCGTGCCGTTCGCACGACCCCTTGGGAATAGGCGAGTTTTAAGGCTAGTGGGGGAGCGCTTGATATTCACTTCCTATATAAGCAGATAAGGATCCATTTTTTACCCCACGCCTTCTTCCTTCCTCAGCCTTCATGTCCTTGAGCTCCAACGCCCAAGCTTTCAGCCTTTCCCACCGCCCAATTCTCCCAGCCATGTCCGGATCCGGTTCACAGGGCAAGTGGGTGGCCTCCTCCATCACAGAGAAGGACATCAAGGAGCTCCAGGAAGTAAAGTACTTGACTGCGTAAATCGCACACCGACTCCTGGCCAAAGAGCAAATCATCCCCACACCAGAGCCCGACGAGAGTGTTGTCTTCATCCCCCACTTTCTCCGCGGGCTAGGGTTTCCACTCCACCCCTTTGTCCGTGGACTCATGTTCTATTACGGGCTAGATTTCCACGATCTGGCCCCAAGCTCCCTCCTTCACATCTCGGCGTTCATCATCGTGTGTGAGGCGCTCCTCCACATTCCTCCCCACTTCGGCCTGTGGCTCAAGGTTTTCAATGTGAAGCCGAAGGTGGTTGACGGGTAGCACGCCGACTACGGCGGTGCCATGGTGAGCAAACTCCCCAAAACCACTTGGCCCAAGGGGGCCTTTGTGGAGACCGTGAAGGTGTGGCAGCATCAGTGGTTCTATATCACCGAACCTCGCGGTACCAAATGGGCAGCTGCCCTTGAATTTAGATCTAGGCCTCCCATGCGGCTTGCATCTTGGACCAACAAGGGCCTAGACTGGGGATCGACCGACGAAGTGACGATGCTGCAAAAGTGCATCAAGAGCATGATAAAGAAACACACCAGTCTCATCGATGTGATTTAGGTGATGCTCTTCCACCGGATCCTCCCATGCCAACGCCGACCTCTCCGCATGTGGGAGCTTAATCCGGACGGCCCCCGGACCCTGCAACACTTCTTTGGTACAACCCACAAAGAAATCTGGAAATTGCTTTTTAAAGCCCGGAAGTTGTGGCTGGAGAAGACCAAAGATATTGGTCTTGACAACGCGCATCCGGCAACTAAGGTAAGCTTCTTTCTTCTAAACATAATTTCAATCCATAAGTCAAGGGGTATACTGAGACACCATTCCTTTATTCAGGGCTGGATGGCGAAGGCGGAGTGGATCAGGTGTCTGGGCGCCGCTACCAGAAAACCCAGCCGATCCTCTATTGACAAGGATGCTGGTCCCGGCGCCGTACCAGGCGCCGGAGAAGAAGGTCAAGAAGAAGGGCAAGGAGGCAAAAAGCGGCCTTCGCTGTATGGGTACTTCAAACGCTGTGTCCGGAGATACCGAAGCTCTCTCCTCCCATGAGGGAGATGAAGACAAAGAGGAGGAGGAGGAGGAAGAAAGCAACTCTCCCCCTAAGGGGAGGAAGAAGAAAAGGGCGGCCTCCGTAGACCTAGAAGCGGAGGCATCCAAAAGGGGGAAGATATCCCTCTCGGATGGCTCAGACTCGGATGCCAAAGTCATCCCTCAGTGGCGCCCCAGGGCAAAGCCCCTGGGCGAATCGTAAGCTTTCAAAAAATGTTGTACATATATCCGGTCTTTTATGATTCGTGATAACATATCATTATGTGTTCTAGTCTGTCCCATGATCTCCCTCAACAATCATCGTCTTTGGGGGACTTTCTGGCACCGGAGATGGTGGAGAGCGAGACGCCTCCACAAGCTTCTTCGCCACACACCGCGGATGACACCGAGGTGTTATCCCAAAGGACTTCTCCAGGCCATGAAGAAGTGCGGGAGGTCGTCAAGACGGCGCCAGAGGGTAATGCCTCGGCTGCCAAAAACATGGGGGAACCCACCCCTATGGAGACCGACGATGAGGGCCATGACCAACCTGGCCCCCAGCCGAACACCATTCCGGAGACCAGTACAACTCCGGAATCGAGCGGGCAACCCCCTTTGAAGGAGGGGGAGCACCGACTCCACCAGCAACCTCCATTAATCCAGAGGCGCTGAACACCCTGAGGGAAGCACTTCGACGTGCTTCCGTCATAGAAGAGCACCGTACCCTGATGGGCTCGGTGGTTGAGAAGATTCAGTCTGCCAAGAGCGGGCTGAATGAAGCCTTTACCAGCCTACTGACGGGCTTTGTGGTATGCGACGTAAGATGCCTTTTATATGAAAAAACTTATGCCTATATACAGATAGTAGCCCCTGAGACTATGTTCGGTTTTGGATAAAGCCGAACAGAGGATCAAATGAATATCTCAGAAAGTGACATACATATCTATTAAATGTACGGGCTTCCCTGTTGGCAGCGACCGCCCAGGTCGCTGAAGTTTCCGAGCTCAAACGGAAGCTGAAGCTGGCCGATGACGACCTCGACCGTATTAACAGACGTTTCGATGAGGCACAAGGTACATATTTGTACGATTGAAATTATATTGGAGGAGTTTTAAGATAACACACTTGCTTGTGTAAATGATATGAAGGTAGTGCGTCCGAGGTTGAGACTCTCAAGGACGCCCTGTCGCAAGTCCGAAAGCAGGAGCAGGAGAGTAGGGTTGCTGCCGATAAAGCGGCTGCAGATTTAAAGACCGGACAGGCCACCCGCCGTCAGTATGAGAGGGTGACCGAGGTCGAGCAAGAGCTCAAAGATGCTGCTCGTAATGTGAGGCCTTGGAGAAGGAGAATAAGGCTCAAGCTGTCGAACTCTCCAAGGCTCTTCAAGAGGCCAGGGAGGCGCGGCTCAGTCCCGGGCGGCTCGCGAGGAGATCAAGCAGGCTGAGCTGATAGCGGCTGGTAAGCCCTTTCTTTTGCAGAGTAAATTCGGCAGTCAAGAATATGCCCCACTTACTCGCTTGTGGAGTTCTCCAGATGCGTTTGCGGATCTTCCGGGGAGCGTCGCTGATGCTGCGAAATTTTTTCGGGCCCAAGAGGGGAACACGATGGAGAAACTCTTCTGGTCGCAGTACCTGGCGCCGGAGCGTCTAGCGCTGTTGAATGACTAGATGATGCAGATGGCGGAGCTGCATAGGATGTCTGGTTTGGCCATGAAGGACATCATAGTCCGTTTGTGGCCAGCCGAACCCATTCCTAGCAGCTACTTCAGCTTGGTCAGGCGGCTTACCGATGCCCTATTGCGAATTGAAGCTGTTAAGCGCTCCTCGTGTATTGAGGGTGCCCGGATGGCTTTGCCCGCGTCAAAATGCATTGGGCAAAGATGAAGGCCGCCGTCGTAGCAGTTGAAGGGCCGCCCGAAGGCAAGGACTACCGCAAGCCGGAGCGCTATTTTGAAGATGTCCTAGAAGGAGCCCGTTTAATAGAGGGTCAATGCTCGAAAGATATGATATTTGAATGAACGTATCCAGGCTACACAGACTGTGTGTTATGAAACAAGTTCTTTGTATAATATGCTTGCTTTTTTATCGCAAATTATTTTCCTCCTATGCGGCCATTTGTTGTATCTGAAAGTTTGCCAGTCGTTGGCTTCAGCCCCCACGTAGATACAACGGGGGTGTTCGGAATAGCACGTGACCACTCTTATCCCAACTTCTTGGTCCGTAAAGGATGTGATCATGCAGCGAACTAGGCAATCGGACTATGCGGCTTTACCACTCTCACTTAGCCATAGGAGTTTGACAATGGGATTATAGGCATAGCCCCTGGTGTTGTTCGGCTATCCAAACTTGGGTGCTTTAGACGCCTGATCGGGTGAAGGCCAGTCCTTCGTGTAATATGAAAAAACGCGAAAATATTTTAATAAGTCACCGAACCGCTGACCAACTCTCGCCATATTGTGATAGTCAGCTTTCGGCTTTCTCTACTGAGGTGTTTGACCGGACGAACCAGAAACACAATCGCAGTAGTTCTCCCTTTACTACCTTAGCCGAACAAGCGGAACGTAGGGTGCCAACCACAGGAGCCAGGCAACCCAACTATTGACCAAAGACATGATTCAGAGCTGATGCATATAATGCGGTATTCAGGACGCCGAAGTGTACTACGAAAGTGTTCGGACTTTTTGTTTTTTGAATATTTGTGGCCGAATAGATCCCCTGGCAATTAATGCCAATGTGTATATGTTAATCAGTCATGAAGACGGGATACAGATTATGGAATAGGCCAATATCGAACAAGGTAGGACAAAACTGCTTCCGCTATATTCTGATTGATACGTTAAACATTCTCTTACAGAGAATGCCACAATTATCAAGGCTATTTTACATGTCGAGAATTCGAGGGAAAGCTCTATACAGGTCCTATAAAGGAAAGGTGGTCTTGAAGATCCTTTGGACACTCTGCCGCATGTCTGCGCCGCTTTTCACCTTGGTGTAGGATCCTTTGAGAGGATCAATCGATCGAAGATACATAAGGGTCCTGGAAAAGGGCCCTCGGTACCATCGTAAAGTGATGTGAGTTGTAAAGAACCTGAAAAATAGAAATAAGAAAAAGGGGAGAATATGGGGGTCCGAATCCGTATTGTGGATTTTGTTTTTAGTGCGCCTCCATCCCCGCCCATGGCATCTTTAGTGCGTAATTATGTATGCACGGTAGTATGCCACCACCAGGTTGGGGTTTTGACGGAGGCCGCATTGCTAATCTAGCTCTGGACGAGCCGGACTGTCATTTTGCAGGTAGACCAGACTCGTTTGATAGCGTCCGGGGGCTTGACTGCCGATGTAGTATTCGGCTTGATAAGGCCACCCTGTACTTTAGCTGCTAGGGCCGGAGTTTGCTCCTCGGTACGGAGGGGGCGCTCCATGTTTCCATTGACTTTTATGACTCCGCATGGTCTGGGCATCTTGAGCTTTAGATATGCGTAGTGCGGGACTGCATTGAAACGGGCAAAAGCAGTTCGTCCGAGCAGTGCATGCTAACCACTGCGGAAAGGGACGATGTCGAAGATTAAATCTTCACTTCAGAAATTATCTGGAGAGCCGAAGACTACCTCCAGCGTTATTGACACTCTGCAGCAAGCCTCTACATCGGGTATTACTCCTTTAAAGGTGGTTTTGGTGGGCTTGATCCTTGAGGGATCAATGCCCATTTTACGGACAGTGTCTTGATAAAGCAGATTAAGACTGTTGCCGCCATCCATGAGGACTCGCGTGAGATGGAATCCGTCGATGATAGGGTCGAGGACCAACGCTGCCGAACCTCTGTGATGGATACTGGTCGGGTGGTCTGTGCGGTCGAAGGTGATCGGGCAGGCCGACCATGGGTTGAATTTTGGGGCAACTGGCTCTATGGCGTAAACGTCCCTAAGTGCGCGTTTGCGCTCTCGCTTGGGGATATGAGTGACATAGATCATGTTTACTATCTTAACCTCGGGGAGAAATTTCTTTTGCCCCCTGTGTTTGATAGGCTAGGCTCATCATCATCCTCACTGGGTGGCCCTTTCCCCTTATGTTCGGTGTTTATTTTATCGGCATGTTTAAAGACCCAAGAATTTCTGTTGGTATGATTGGCAGGCTTGTCCGGGGTGCCATGGATCTGGCAAGGCCGATCTAGTATTCAGTCGAAACTAGATGGACCATCTTTGTTTCCTTTAAATGGCTTCTTCCCCTGACCGGGTTTAGAGCCACTGAATCCGGCGTTGACTGTTGTGTCTTCGGTATCTTCGTTGTTGCTTCGACGCTTGTGTTTGTTGTGTCGTGGTCTGCTGTTGCCATCTCTGCCTTCGGAGGTGCTAGGGTCGCTGGTGCTATTGCTTCTACGAGCTAGCCAACTATCTTCTCCCGCACAAAAGCGGGTCATGAGTGCGGTGAGAGCTGCCATGGACTTCGACTTTTCTGGGCTGAGGTGTCGAGCGAGCCACTCGTCACGAACACCGTGCTTAAAGGCCGCGAGGGCTTTGGCGTCTAGACAGTCGACAATTTGGTTCTTTTTAATTAAGAACCTGATCCAGAGCTTCCGGGCTGACTCTCCGGGTTGCTGGACTATGTGACTAAGGTCATCGGCGTCTAGAGGCCGAACATAGGTACCTTGGAAGTTGTCTCTAAAGGCATCTTCCAAATCTTCCCAACTACCAATGGAATTTTCTGGGAGGTTGTTTAACTAGTGTCGTGCTGGTCCCTTGAGTTTTAGGGGGAGTTATTTGATGGCATGAAGATCGTCACCGCGAGCCATGTGGATGTGGAGAGGAAAAACTTCGATCCATACTGTAGGATCTATTGTTCCATCATATGATTCAATGTTCACGGGTTTAAACCCTTCTGGGAACCAGTGCTCCATTACCTCATCGGTGAAGCATAAGGGGTGTGCGGCGCCTCTATATCAGGCAACGTCGCGACGGAGTTTGAATGACGTCTGTATGCGATTTTCAGCCCTGGTGAGGTTATGCTTGTCAGGCCAAGCCTGGCGGTTCTCTTCTCGCGTTGGGGCATGCCCCCTTGATCCATAGATTGATCTTGTCTGGCCTGCTCTATTGCCCAGGTCTTGTCATAGATCGTAGGTGTATCCTGGAGCCGCTATCTCTCTTCCCTTATGGCGAGGTGGTGTGGGTTGGTGTCCGGCTTAGGTGGCCGCTTTATCTCGCCCACGTGGTGGCCAGTCTGGTTCATTAGCGTAGTCATGTTTCGGCGGTATTGGCTCGAAGGCCTCGTCGTCGAATTGTGGCAGTAGCCGACGCTTCGGATATCTCTTTGTTGGGCGTTGTAGGCCATATTCCTCGGCAGCTAGGACCTGTCTCCATCTGTCATAGAGCGTATCCTGTTTGGCTTGGATCCATTGCTACTACTTTTTTAGGCTTCTCACAGTGGCGATTAGCTGGCGCTTAAAGCATTCCTGCTCGAGTGGTTCCTCTGGCACGATGAAGTATTCGTCGCCGAGGTTCACATAGTACTCGGAGAGAGGTAGATAATTACTGTCTTCCGAGTCCTCATTCCCGACCGGATTGTCAGGATTAACTTGCCCCTCCTCCACATTATCTTGTTCGGATGTGGGCTCGACGGGGGCTTCGGGGTCTTCGGCATCCACTGGAGTGTTACCATCTCCGGTGCCGGTATTACGGTCGTTGCCACGACATGATTTTGAGCGGCGTCGCTGGCGTCGGCACTTTGGCGGTGCCTCATCAGGTTTGTCCTCCACCGGATCTTTCCTATCTACACCGTCATTGTCGTGGTTTTGTCACGGCAGATGTCCTAGCGTGAGGACTTAGTCGTGGAGCCATCGCAACGTAGTTAGCTTAAAGGGGTTAAAGCGGGACAAAGGACGCAAGGAGTTTATACTGGTCCGGCCCCTTGCGGTGAAGGTAAAAGCCTAATCCAGTTGTGATGGAATTGCTAGGGTTTTGATGACCAGGGAGCGAATCCGCTTTGCCTGGCTCTCGATCTGTTGTTTTCCGTCCCTAAACCGTCGACGGGTTGTCCCTTTATATACAAAGGTCGACGCCCGGCGGTTTATAGAGTCCCGGCCGGATCATAAGCGTAAGCGTGTCCAGCTCCGTTTCTACCTTTTCTTATCTTACAACACAAGTTATACATCTTATGGCGGTTTATTCCTATGGATCATAATCCGCCTTTGGGCCTTGGGCCCTCCTGTTAGCTCTCCTTCGTAAAGCGATGTACTCCTTTTCCTCGTGGGCTATGACAAGAACAACTCACTATGAGTATAATCCGGCCCCTCCTGGGCGGTTTATACTCAATAGTTATATCCCCAACATTAGGCCCCAGATTGATTTGAACCTGTTCATGTCAATCTTCAGCACTTAGAAAAATTCCTTCTTCAACATCTTCACAAAAATCTTGTAAACCGCCATGACGTCATCATCCAAGACCATGATAGCCCGCCGTGACGTCATCCTCTATTAACTTTACACAGAACCCAAATCTTTTAATGTATCTCCTTTAATGAATCTCCGAAAATCGAGGCGTCCGCATGTCTGCATATCCAGTTTTCGACCTCCTCAATTCTCGCGCCGGCCACTTATCCCTTCCCCTTATAAATAGGGCCGAGGATCATTTTCACTTTTCCCCTCGTGCCTCTTCGTCTCATCGTCTTCCTCGCGTCGCCCCAGTGCTTTGAACTCCGCCGCCGTCGTCGGACTTCGCCTCTGCTTCGATCTTGGCTGATGCATCACCCTGAATGCACCAGAGAACCACGGTGCCTCTCCGCTGTTTCCTCAGCACCGGTAAACCTCCCTTTCCTCCACCGTAGATCTATCTTTAGGGTTTGAGCATTTCATCAGTGTTCGTCGGTGTTCGTGGTTGCACGGTAGTTCTTTGACTCAAGCCTCAATATTCAACCTGTATAACGATGGCCATAATCTTTCTTTTTCATCAGTGCATATTGTTTAAGCAAAACTTCAATCTGAACCTTTATCCATTGCTTCGTATCCATATTTTAGGTCTGAATATACTTTGGTTTTCTGGCCCATGGTAGATCCGAAATTACAACGCCAACCTGTGAAACCTGTTTTTTCATCACTTAGTTATTTCAGATATGTACCTTCAATATCAATGTAGGTGGTTTAATTGTAGAAACTGATAACCTGCCAAGTACCATTAGTCCCCTCTTAAACCGCCGATCACTTATCATTACACTTCTGACAACACCAATATCTGGTTTAACAATTTTGCATGCTTTTCCACTTTCCATCTCTTAACCTGCACGGCTTTATGCTTGTCAACCATGAATCTTAAACTGGCACAAACCCTCCTTCAGGTTGTCAAAGAAATGGCCAAGTCTTTTTATGCTTGCAACTGGGTGCCATCCCGGATTACAGAAGAAGATCTGAACGGATGTGTTGCAACTGGAGAGCACCCGGTCCAGAAAATCCTCCTACGCCCAAGGATGGCGAGATAGTTGTGTTTGTTGATCATCTAAGCTGTGGTTTTAAACCTCCCGGATAAAAAAATTTCCGTGATGTGCTTGCTAGCTTCCAGATCCACTCTCAAGATATTGGACCTAACTCTGTGTCCAATATTTGTAATTTTCAAGTGTTTTGCGAGGCTTATCTGCAAGAAGAACCGGCCATTGAACTGTTCAGGGACCTTTTCTATTTAAACCGACGTACTGAATTTGTAGACAAGCCCAATACTGAACTTGGCGGTGTTTCAATTCAAAAAAGGAAAGACGTTAGCTTCCCTCACGCCAAGCATCATAGTCACCCTAAGGATTGGAACCAGACTTGGTCCTATTGCAAAGATACTTCCCCTGATGATGAGAATCCTCTGTCGGGTTATCGTGCTCACCGACTTACCAATACACATCCATTTCCCCAAAGATTGACTGCAAAAGAATGGGCCAAATACGCACCACAACTTGCAAAGCTCAGAGCCTTTGTGGCTAATGGTTTAACAGGAATTGACTTTGTTCATTGCTGGATATCTTGGGGTATTTTCCCTTTAAGCCGTCGCCCCGGTTTAATGTGCGAGTACACATGGGACTTGAAAGACCCTCAATGGCACACTGACATTCAGTTAAGTGATGCTGAAATCACTGAAGCTGTCAAAAAGATATTGGATGAATCGGTGGCTGTCTGTAGCAAAACAGGGCTAAGTCCCTTCTGCATTTCAAATAAACCGCCAGCTGTAAGAATTCCCTAACCCTTGTTTCAACCTGATATTCTTAACTCTTCCTTATAACCTTTGCCAATCTTCTAACAGGGTGATGACCCATTTTGGAAGAAGAAACCTCAGGATAAACCGGCCAAGACCCCTTGACCCAAGACAAAGGTCGTCAAAAAGCCTGCTAAGAAGAAAGCAGCTGCGTCCACCGAGCTGAACCTCGACGAAGATCTTGACAACCCAAAATCAGAGGTAGAACTTGAATCTCTTGGTTCATTTTTCATACACCTCATTGACAATGACCATTATCAGGATAAGGCTGAAGCCAGCGGGCTGATGATGTAGAGGTTATTATTCTTTCCTCCGGTTCAGATCCTCAGCCAACACAGAAAACCCGTCAAGCAAACGAGAAAGTAAAATTTTCACACCCTCTAGCTTATCTGAATCCAAACTTTCTTTTGAAGAAAAAGCAGCATGAAGCTCGCCGCACAACCCGGCATAGTGGCCAGGTGGTTACTTCGTCCAGTTTACCGAACACGACGGTTCGTAAACGCCGACCAGAGGTTTCATCCATTCTTGACACATCTTATCCCAAGGTTGGTTATTTTCGGCAACCTCTTAATCCATCTGACTCAAACTACCATGGAACTTCCCATTCATCCTCTGGCGAATCAACAGGGACACAGCTTCCTCCCCTTAAGATTGTTCCGGGGTAAGCATACTACACTTAGCTCTTTATCCCTTGCACCTTGCTACCTCTTGAGCATTGCGTTGGTTTTCCCTGAAGAGGAAGGGATGATGCAGCAAAGTAGCGTAAGTATTTCCCTCAGTTTTTGAGAACCAAGGTATCAATCCAGTAGGAGGCTACACGCGAGTCCCTCGCACCTGCACAAAAAAATAAATCCTCGCAACCAACGCGAATAGGGGTTGTCAATCCCTACACAGCCACTTACGAGAGTGAGATCTGATAGACATGATAAGATAATATTTTTGGTATTTTTGTGATAAAGATGCAAAGTAAAATAAAGGCAAAGTAAAAAAGCAAAGGAAATAACTAAGTAGTAGGATATTAATATGATAAAGATAGACCCGGGGGCCATAGGTTTCACTAGTGGCTTCTCTCGAGAGCATAAGTATTCTACGGTGGGTGAACAAATTATTGTTGAGAAATTGACAGAATTGAGCATAGTTATGAGAATATCTAGGTATGATCATGTATATAGGCATCACGTCCGAGACAAGTAGACTGACTCCTGCCTGCATCTACTACTATTACTCCACTCATCGACCGCTATCCAGCATGCATCTAGAGTATTAAGTTAAAAACAGAGTAACGCCTTAAGCAAGATGACATGATGTAGAGGGATAGACTCATGCAATATGATGAAAACCCCATCTTGTTATCCTCGATGGCAACAATACAATACGTGCCTTGCTGCCCCTACTGTCACTGGGAATGGACACCGCAAGATTGAACCCAAAGCTAGGCACTTCTCCCATTGCAAGAAAAATCAATCTAGTAGGCCAAACCAAACTGATAATTCAAAGAGACTTGCAAAGATAACCAATCATACATAAAAGAATTCAGAGAAGATTCAAATATTATTCATAGATAGACTTGATCATAAACCCACAATTCATCGGTCTCAACAAACACACCGCAAAAAGAAGATTACATCGAATAGTTCTCTACAAGAGAGGGGGAGAACATTCTATTGAGATCCAAAAAGAGACAAGAAGCCGTCTAGCTAATAACTATGGACCTGTAGGTCTGAGGTGAACTACTCACACTTCATCGGAGAGGCTATGGTGTTGATGTAGAAGCCCTCCATGATCGATGCCCCCTCCGACGGAGCTCCGGAACAGGACCCAAGATGGGATCTCATGGATACAGAAAGTTGCGGCGGTGGAATTAGGTTTTTGGCTCTATATCTGATCATTTTGGGGTACATAGGTATATATAGGAGGAAGGAGTACGTCGGTGGAGCAACAGGGGGCCCACGAGGGTGGAGGGCGCGCCTGGAAGGGTAGGCGCGCGCCCCTACCTCGTGGCCTCCTCTTTTATGTCTTGACGTAGGGTCCAAGTCTCCCGGGTCTTGTTTGTTGAGAAAAACACGTTCCCGAAGGCTTCATTCCGTTTGGACTTCATTTGATATTCCTTTTCTTCGAAACCCTAAAACAGGCAAAAAACAGCAATTCTGGGCTGGGCCTCCGGTTAATAGGTTAGTCCCAAAAATAATATAAAAGTGGATAATAAAGCCCAATAATGTCCAAAACAGTAGATAATATAGCATGGAGCAATCAAAAATTATAGATACGTTGGAGACATATCAAGCATCCCCAAGCTTAATTCCTGCTCGTCCGCGAGTAGGTAAATGATAAAAATAGAATTTTTGATGTGGAGTGCTACTTGGCATAATTTTAATGTAATTCTTCTTAATTGTGGTATGAATATTCAGATCCGAAAGATTCAAGACAAAAGTTTAATATTGACATAAAAATAATAATACTTCAAGCATACTAACAAAGCAATTATGTCTTCCCAAAATAACATGGCCAAAGAAAGTTATCCCTACAAAACCATATAGTCTGGCTATGCTCCATCTTCACCACACAAAATATTTAAATCATGCACAACCCCGATGACAAGCCAAGCAATTGTTTCATACTTTTGACATTCTCAAAACTTTTTCAATTTTCACGCAATACATGAGCGTGAGCCATGGACATAGCACTATATGTGGAATAGAACGGTGGTTGTGGAGAAGACAAAAAAGGGAAGATAATCTCACATCAACTAGGCGTATCAACGGGCTATGGAGATGCCCATAAATAGATATCAATGTGAGTGACTAGGGATTGCCATGCATTGGATGCACTAGAGCTATAAGTATATGAAAGCTCAAAAAGAAACTAAGTGGGTGTGCATCCAACTTGCTTGCTCATGAAGACCTGGGGCATTTTGAGGAAGCCCATCATTGCAATATACAAGCCAAGTTCTATAATGAAAAATTCCCACTAGTATATGAAAGTGATAACAGGAGAGACTCTCTACTATGAATATCATGGTGCTACTTTGAAGCACAAGTGTGGTAAAAGGTTAGTAACATTGTCCCTTCTCTCTTTTTATCTCTTTTTATTTGGGCCTTTTCTCTTTTTTATGGCCTCTTTATTTATTTATTTTTTATTTTTCGTCCGGAGTCTCATCCCGACTTGTGGGGGAATCATAGTCTCCACCATCCTTTCCTCACTGGGACAATGCTCTAATAATGATGATCATCACACTTTTATTTTTCTTACAACTCAAGAATTACAACTCGATACTTGGAACAATATATGACTCTATATGAATGCCTCCGGCGGTGTACCGGGATAAGCAATGAATCAAGAGTGACACGTATGAAAGAATTATGAATGGTGGCTTTGCCACAAATATGATGTCAACTACATGATCATGCTAAGAAATATGACAATGATGGAGTGTGTCATAATAAACGGAATGGTGGAAATTTGCATGGCAATATATCTCAGAATGGCTATGGGAATGCCATAATAGGTAGGTATGGTGGCTGTTTTGAGGAAGGTATATGGTGGGTGTATGATACCGGCGAAAGGTGCGCGGTATTAGAGAGGCTAGCAAAGGTGGAAGGGTGAGAAAAGTGTGTATAATCCATGGACTCAACATTAGTCATAAAGAACTCATATACTTATTGCAAAAATCTACAAGTTATCAAAGCAAAGTATTACGCACATGCTCCTAGGGGGATAGATTGGTAGGAAAAGACCATCGCTCGTCCCCGACCGCCACTCATAAGGAAGACAATCAAAAAATAAATCATGCTCCGACTTCATCACATAACGGTTCACCGTACGTGCATGCTACGGGAATCACAAACTTTAACACAAGTATTTATCAAATTCACAACTACTCAACTAGCACAACTTTAATATCACCATCTTCATATCTCAAAACAATTATCAAGAATCGAACTTCTCATAGTATTCAACACACTCATAAGAAAGTTTTATTATTAATCTTGTATACCAAGCATATTAGGATTTTAAGCAAATTACCATGCTATTTAAGACTCTCAAAATAATCTAAGTGAAGCATGAGAGATCAATAGTTTCTATAAAACAAATACACCACCATGCTCTAAAAGATATAAGTGAAGCACTAGAACAAAACTATATAACTCAAAAGATATAAGCGAAGCACATAGAGTATTCTAAAAAATTTCAAATCATGTATGGCTCTATCAAAAGGTGTGTACAGCAAGGATGATTGTGGTAAACTAAAAAGTAAATACTCAAATCATACAAGACGCTCCAAGCAGAACACATATCATGTGGCGAATAAAAATATAGCTCCAAGTAAAGTTACCGATAGAAGTAGACGAAAGAGGGGATGCCTTCCGGGGCATCCCCAAGCTTTGGCTTTTAGGTGTCCTTAGATTATCTTGGGGGTGCGATGGGCATCCCCAAGCTTAGGCTCTTGTCACTCCTTGTTCCATAATCCATCAAATCTTTACCCAAAACTTGAAAACTTCACAACACAAAACTTAAAGTAGAAAATTTTGTGAGCTCCGTTAGCGAAAGAAAATAAAAGACCACTTCAAGGTACTGTAATGAACTCATTCTTTATTTATATTGGTGTTATACCTACTTCATTCCAACTTCTCTATGGTTTATAAACTATTTTAGTAGCCATAGATTCATCAAAATAAGCAAACAACACACGAAAAACAGAATCTGTCAAAAACAGAACAGTCTGTAGTAATCTGTAGCTAGCGCAAGATCTAGAACCCCAAAAATTCTAAACTAAATTTCTGGACGTGAGAAATTTATCTATTAATCATCTGAAAAAAGAATTAACTAAATATCACTTTCCAAATAAAAATGGCAGTAGTTCTTGTGAGTGCTAAAGTTTCTGTTTTTTACAGCAAGTGTAACAAGACCTTCCCCAAGTCTTCCCAACTGTTCTACTTGGCACAAACACTAATTAAACACAAAAAACACAACTAAAACAGCGGCTAGATAAATTATTTATTACTAAACAGGAGCAAAAAGCAAGGAATAAAAATAAAATTGGGTTGCCTCCCAACAAGCGCTATCGTTTAACGCCCCTAGCTAGGCATAACAAGCAAGGATAGATCTAGGTATTGCCATCTTTGGTAGGCAATCCATAAGTGGCTCTCATAATAGATTCATAAGGTAATTTAATTTTATTTCTAGGAAAGTGTTCCATGCCTTTCCTTAATGGAAATTGGAATCTAATATTTCCTTCCTTCATATCAATAATTGCACCAATCGTTCTAAGGAAAGGTCTACCAAGAATAATAGGACATGAAGGATTGCAATCTATGTCAAGAACAATAAAATCTACGGGCACATAATTCCTATTTGCAACAATAATAACATCATTAATTCTTCCCATAGGTTTCTTAATAGTGGAATCCGCAAGGTGCAAGTTTAAAGAGCAATCATCAAAATCACGGAAACCTAACAAATCACACAGTCTTTGGAATTGTGGAAACACTAGCACCCAAATCACATAAAGCATAGCATTCATGGTCTTTAATTTTAATTTTAATAGTTGGTTCCCACTCATCATAAAGCTTTCGAGGTATAGAAACTTCCAATTCAAGTTTTTCTTTATAAGATTGCATCAAGGCATCAACGATATGTTTTGTAAACGCTTTATTTTGACTATAAGCATGAGGAGAATTTAGCACGGATTGTAACAAGGAAATACAATCAATCAAAGAGCAATTTTCACAGTTAAATTCCTTTAAATCCATAATAGTGGGTTTAACAACATCTAGGGTTTTAATTTATTCAATCCCACTTTTATCAATTTTAGCATCAAGATCAAAAAATTCCGAATTCTTGGAATGCCTTCTAGGTAAAGGTGGATCATATTCGGTCCCATCATTATGAAGATTCATATTGCAAAACAAAGATTTAATAGGGGACACATCAATAACTTTTAGATCTTCATCTTTATTTTCATAGCAATCCGGTTTAGCGGCCATCTTATTAACTAAGGTAGCCTGCTTATCCAAAATTTCAGCAGTTAATTTCTCAAGATGAGCAATTTGGGATCTCAAACCATCGAATTCTTTAGACATATCATCAAGCTCTTTATTCATAAAACTCATAAAACTTTTCTGTTCTTTAAGCTCGTTTCTGAAGAAACTATTATGTTCAAATTGCAAAACCATAAAACTCTTGACATTACTTTCGATCTCTTCTAGCCTTTTAAGGTGGAGATCACCAAATTTAGGTAGAGCCATACAGGCAAGCAAGGAAACTAACACACAAGCAAACAAAAAGCAAGTGGGCAAAAAGAGGCAAAATAGAGAAAGAGATGGAGGATAGAGAGAGAGAGAGAGGGCGAATAAAACGGCAAGGGTGAAGTGGGGGAGAGGAAAACGAGAGGCAAATGGCAAATAATGTAATGCGGGAGATAAGGGTATGTGATGGGTACTTGGTCTGTTGACTTTTGCGTAGACCTCCCCGGCAACGGTGCCAAAAATCCTTCTTGCTACCTCTTGAGCACTGCGTTGGTTTTCCCCGAAGAGGAAGGGATGATGCAGCAAAGTAGCGCAAGTATTTCCCTCAGTTTTTGAGAACCAAGGTATCAATCCAGTAGGAGGCTACACGCGAGTCCCTCGTACCTGCACAAAACAAATAAATCATTGCAACCAACGCGAATAGGGGTTGTCAATCCCTACACGACCACTTATGAGAGTGAGATCTGATAGATATGATAAGATAGTATTTTTGGTATTTTTGTGATAAAGATGCAAAGTAAAATAAAGGCAAAGTAAAAAAGCAAAGGAAATAACTAAGTAGTAGGAGATTAATATGATAAAGATAGACCCGGGGGCCATAGGTTTCACTAGTGGCTTCTCTCGAGAGCATAAGTATTCTACGGTGGGTGAACAAATTACTGTTGAGCAATTGACAGAATTGAGCATAGTTATGAGAATATCTAGGTATGATCATGTATATAGGCATCACGTCCAAGACAAGTAGACCGACTCCTGCCTGCATCTACTACTATTACTCCACTCATTGACCGCTATCCAGCATGCATCTAGAGTATTAAGTTCAAAACAGAGTAACGCCTTAAGCAAGATGACATGATGTAGAGGGACAGACTCATGCAATATGATGAAAACCCCATCTTGTTATCCTCGATGGCAGCAATACAATACGTGCCTTCCTGCCCCTACTGTCACTGGGAAAGGACACCGCAAGATTGAACCCAAAGCTAAGCACTTCTCCCATTGCAAGAAAAATCAATCTAGTAGGCCAAACCAAACTAATAATTTGAAGAGACTTGCAAAGATAACCAATCATACATAAAAGAATTCAGAGAAGATTCAAATATTATTCATAGATAGACTTGATCATAAACCCACAATTCATCGGTCTCAACAAACACACCGCAAAAAGAAGATTACATCGAATAGTTCTCCACAAGAGAGGGGGAGAACATTGTATTGAGATCCAAGAAGAGAGAAGAAGCCATCTAGCTAATAACTATGGACCCGTAGGTCTGAGGTGAACTACTTACACTTGATCGGAGAGGCTATGGTGTTGATGTAGAAGACCTCTGTGATCTATGCCCCCTTCGGCGGAGCTCCGGAACAGGCCCCAAGATGGGATCTCGTGGATACAGAAAGTTGCGGCGGTGGAATTAGGTTTTTGGCTCCGTATCTGATCGTTTGGGGGTACGTAGGTCTATATAGGAGGAAGGAGTACATCGGTGGAGCAACATGTGACGCCCGAATAATTGAGCTACAGTAATTCCCTGCTAATGATGCCACGTCACCACGATTCCCGTTAAATTAAACTCACATTGATTCAAGCGGAATTCAAATTCACATTTAAACTAAAGCCAAACGCTAAAAGTTCTCAAACATTAAAACTTAAATGTTCTAAGTGTGAAAAATAAATGCAAAGGCTTATTGGTAAAGGAATCAACTTTTTATAAAATATTTAAATGCCCTTACTTAAATAAAACTGCAGCTTAGACACGTAAATAAATGCCTTTTTCAATTAATAAAATATTAACTAAGTTATTTAATTGCCCAAAACTATTGGGGCAGTGGCATGTTTATTAAAACTAAATTAGGTACAACTTTGGTATTTTTACAAAACTATAATAAAATACAAAACTAAAAGAAAACAATAAGGAAAAATAAATAAAAGGAAAAAGGCAAAACAAAAAAAGCAAAATTAGGAAAGGAAACCACGTGGGCCGTTCGGCCCAACTAGGCAACCAGGCTACCCGACCGGCCCACCCTACCCCTACTTAACCCCCACTCCCACCGAACCCTAGCCCATATTCCCCACTCCCCCCACGCTCGGTCCACTACCCCCTGCTCGGTCCACTCCCTCCCGATCCGATCTGGATCGGGATCCCGTTGACGCCGCCGCCGATCCCCGCGGCCACTACGCCGGAGCTGCCACCGTCGCCCTCCGCCTCGACCCCCCCCCCCCCCGCCGGACCGCTTCATCCTCGTCTTCCCCTCGCCCCTCTCCCCCTGCGTCCCCGTCGCCGCCTGGACCGCGCCGGCCCCAGGAGCTCCCCCACCGGTCTGCTTCCCCGTCGCAAGTCGTCTCCGTCCTTCCCCTCGACACCCGCTGCCCTAGACCCTACGTCTCCGGTGAGGCTACGGCCTCCGCGCCCCTCCTCTCTCTCCCCCTCGCTCGCTCACCGCGCCGTCCGCGCTCCGGCACGCCCGCGCCTCGCCGGCGCCCGCACGGCCACAGCCGCAGTCCCTCCACTCCTCACTTCATCGCGCACACGCCACACCGCCCGCTGCTGCCGCTGCGTCTCCCTAGCGCCCGCTTCACCGCGGCTCCCGCCCGGCCACTTTCCCGCGGCCAACAGCCGTGCCTCGCCCCGTTCTGCTCGCCCGCGCCACCCACAGCCGAGCGTGCCATCGCCCTGCCTCTGCCCCGTGGAAGCCCTGCCACTACTCCACGCCGGCGCGCCCCCTGGCCCCCCTGCTCCCTACGACCGCCCTACCATGGTCGCCGGTGCCCCGCCGCGCCCAAGTCGGGTGCGCCCCGCGGGACAGCGCCCGTTCGGGCCAGCGCCCGTTTGGGCTGTGCCTGTTAGCCCCCCGGCCCTATGACAAGTGGGGCCATCCCAGAACGGTCTTAAAAAAGGAAGATTAAAACATAATAATAATTAATAATAAAAATAATTAACTAATTAATTAACTTAATTAATTCTGTTAACTAACTATTAAACCAAATTAAGCTGCTAATTAATCTAACTAAATAGTTAGCTAGTTAGGCAATGACATGTTGGGCCCACGCATCAGGTTGACCAGTCAACTCCGTTGTCTGCTGACGTCAGCATGACATCATGCTGATGTCACCTTTTTCGAATTAAATTAAATAATTAATTAAAATCCAGAAATTAATAAAATCTTTAGAAAATCATATCTTTTAATCCGTAACTCGGATTAAATTATTTTCAACATGAAAGTTGCTCAGAACGACAAGACACATCCGGATACGCAGCCCATTCGTCCGCCACACACCCCTAACATATCAAACTCGCAACTTTTCCCCTCCGTCTCCTCTGCCCGAAAACGCAAAACACCAGGGATACTTTCCCGGATGTTTCCCCCCTTCACCGGTATCACCTCATACCGCGTTAGGGCACGCCTAGCATCACGCTTTGCTTTTTCATGCATCGTTATGCACCTCTTTGCATTGTATTCATTGTTTCTTCCCCCCTCTTCTTCCGCTAGACACCGAGACTGACGCCGCTGCTACCCAGTACGACTACGGAGTTGACAACCCCTCTCTCTTGCCAGAGCAACCAGGCAAGCCCCCCCTTGATCACCAGATACCGCCTACTCTCCTCTATACTGCTTGCATTAGAGCAGTGTAGCATGTTACTGCTTTCCGTTAATCCTATTCTGATGCATAGCCTGTCATTGCTGCTACAACTGTTGATACCTTACCTGCAATCCGAAATGCTTAGTATAGGATGCTAGTGTTCCATCAGTGGCCCTACACTCTTGTCCGTCTTCCATGCTATACTACTGGGTCGTGATCACTTCGGGAGGTGATCACGGGCATATGGTATATACTTATACTGTTACATTACTTATGATACTGTTCGGAGATGGGGGCTGAAGGGGCAGGTGGCTCCATCCAGGTAGTGGTGGGCCTGAGTTCTCGACGGCCCCTGACTGTTACTTTGAGGCGGAACGACAGGGCAGGTTGAGACCACCTAGGAGAGAGGTGGGCCTGGCCCTGGTCGGCATCCGTGGTTATTTCAAAATAACACGCTTAACGAGATCTTGGTATTTGATCTGAGTCTGGCTACTGGCCTATATGCACTAACCATCTACGCGGGGACAGTTATGGGCACTCGACCTCGTGGTATCAGCCGAAGCCTTCGTGACGTCAGCGACTGAGCGGCGCGCGCCGGATTGGAACGTAAGCCTGCTCTTGTATTAAGGGGGCTAGTTCTGCTTCCGGCCGCCCTCGCAACGTGCAGGTGTGCAATGGGCGATGGGCCCAGACCCCTGCGCCATAGGATTTAGACCGACGTGCTGACCTCTCTGTTGTGCCTAGGTAGGCCTGCAACGTGTTGATCTTTCGAGGCCGGGCATGACCCAGGAAAGTGTGTCCGGCCAAATGGGATCGAGCATGTTGGGTTATGTGGTGCACCCCTGCAGGGAAGTTAATCTATTCGAATAGCCGTGATCTTCGGTAACAGGACGACTTGGAGTTGTACCTTGACCTTATGACAACTAGAACTGGATACTTAATAAAACACACCCTTCCAAGTGCTAGATACAACCGGTGATCGCTCTCTCACAGGGCGACGAGGGGAGGATCATCGGTTAGGATTATGCTACTCGATGTTACTTGGTGAACTTACCATCTACTCTCTTCTCCTACTACAAGATGGAGGATACCAGAAGCGTAGTCTTCGAAAGGACTAGCTATCCCCCTCTTATTTCGGCATTCTGCAGTTCAGTCCACATATGATACCCTGATTCCATTTGATAACAATGCATACATATGTAGTGTAGCTCCTTGCTTGCGAGTACTTTGGATGAGTACTCACGGTTGCTTTGCTCCCTCTTCTCCCCTTTTCTATACCCGATTGCTGCGACCAGACGTTGGAGTCCAGGAGCCAGACGCCACCGTCGACGACGACTACTACTACTCGGGAGGTGCCTACTACTACGTGAAGCCCGCTGACGGCGACCAGGAGTAGTTAGGAGGATCCCAGGCAGGAGGCATGCGCCTCTTTCGAGTTGTATCCCTGTTTGTGCTAGCCTTCTTAAGGCAAACTTGTTTAACTTATGTCTGTACTCAGATATTGTTGCTTCCGCTGACTCGTCTATGATCAAGCTCTTATATTCGAGCCCTCGAGGCCCCTGGCTTGTAATATGATGCTTGTATGGCTTATTTTATTTGTAGAGTTGTGTTTTGAAATCTTCCCGTGAGTCCCTGATCTTGATCATACACGTTTGCGTGTATGATTAGTGTATGATTGAATTGGGGGCGTCACAAGTTGGTATCAGAGCCGGCTGCCTGTAGGAATCCCCCTTCCACACTCCTTGGCCGAAGTCGAGTCTAGATATTGCAAAACTTTTTACTAACATGGCTGTGAGGCCTATGGGCCCACGTTGCCATTGGGTGGTATTAGGATCTTTTACTCCTCGATCTTTACTCCGGGATTCTGAACTCTCTTCTATTCGGGTTAAAATATTTTTACTAAAATCTAACTTTAGGTTCTCAAAAATACTTTCTCCCGGAGAGCCCCTTCAGTCCAGATGATCGCCGGCTGCACCAGAAAATTTCGAAGATACTCTCCGATATTCTCTCGAGACTTTGTGCCCGTTGCTTTTGCAATTTCCTACCATCGAAATATCCCTATGGATAAATACCTACACTTGCCGTTCTTACTTTTGTTCCTAGTTGATCTTGTTATAACAAGATACCCTGGAACCCCCTCTATTTGTTACGAAAATCCTTTAAGCTTACTGCCTTACAGTTTTACCACATGAATACCCCTATTGAAAATTCCTCGCACTTATTGAGTATCTATTCATCCCCAGTTGTTCGTATGCTTCATAAGATACTCTGAAATACTATCCGACCTTCTGAGCATCCTCTTCAAACTATTGCTCTGCAAATACTTGTATGCTTACATTATGGATGCTCCCATATCACTAGCAATATTCACTAGTATCTTTTGACACCGTCATTTTGATCCTATTGATTCAACATGTGTGTGAATGCACACAATCATCTATCAACCCTTCTAAATTATCCTTCCGGCTCAAACATCATTTTGAACATGAGCTGATTCTCGCCAATCAAATTGTCGTCGATTGTGCCCCTAAGTATATTGAACTTATCCATCCTTGATCAGAGCGTCTGCTTCTAATCCTTCACTTTGTAAATCATAATTCCTTTGCAATTGAGCTCTAGTTACTCAGTTGTTTCTATAATCCAATGTCTTTGCATTGATTCTTCCTCTGGTTGTGAGCCGATACTCACATCAGATCCTTTATGGACCATCAGAACCTTGTTGGATTTTATCCGACAACGTCCTTCATATTCAATCACTTTGGAAGTTCTTTCCCTGATACATAATTCCTTTGGTAAATCATATTCCTTGATTTGGTCAACCATGCCCTGCCTTCGAGCTGGTGAAAATTACTCTTGAAGCTTGTGGTATATGTTCCTAAGATGCCCCAATGGGTTGGACCTATGCCTTCCTTAATCTGTGGGAACTCGAGAGTTTTCACGAGTCATACTCATCTGGTATCTCACCAGGTAAAACTTTCAACACTAATGCCTTTATCAAAGTGAGAAGTGAATGGAAGGTTATACATTGAAGAAGTGAGAGTCGACCTTGAACTTTGTGTTCATGCCCATGGACATGATGTAGATCCTATCCTGGAAGCTTCTTGTAATAATAGCTATTTCCTTGATATAATATCCTTTGGATTCGGTGAATTGATCCTTTGCCATCATGGTTCCGACCATATGTTCTTCTTTGATCCCATTTCTCGGGCAAGTTTAAGCACTTGTCTTCTGTGAATCAATACCACACTCTGATTCAATAACTCTATGTAATCTTCATTGCTTATGAGTTTATTAATCCTTCAAGTCACTCCTAGCCTGATCGGCTATATCATTATCGTGCAACTTTTTAACTGTGCTACCTGGTCCTTCCTCTCGGAGCACAACTTTTCAATGATGAGCTAAGCTTATGTTGATCTTTCTCATCATATCATTTCACCTTGTACAACAAGCTTGAATTCGAGTTTGTGTCGTACTCATGGTCCCAAGAACGTTTTGCTTCATCATTCGTTGACTTGATGTCATTGCCAATCGATTACATCTTCATGAAACTTCTCGACAAATGTGTCATGATCATCATGAACGTTCTGAGCTCTTCTAGGATATCAATCGAACTCATGATGACAAATACCTTCCTTGCCCCTCGTTGATTTGTGTTATCATCAACAACATTATTGCCTTCCCTCCGAGACAAACTTGCTCATGTTTTGTGTTATACCTTGAGTTCCTTGCTACCCAGCATTGTTCTTCTTTACCTTGGAGTATTACCAACTTTTATGTCAAGAATGTCGTGGGAATTTCACCACCTCTTAAGAATTCTTGGTATAGTGATACTTCTCACTGTCACCATTCTTTCTTGGTCCTCGTGTTGATTCCAACCGGGGTACCAACAAGTGAACGGTGATGTTTGGATTCCGCACTTCTAGCAACCCTATTGCTTTGAAGTTAATGGTCGGTCGTTTATTCTTAGACTATTGATTATTGAATCACCATTCTGGCATTGGTCGTGCAACCCAACCCATATTTCGGGCGCACCTTTCAACCAATGTTTAATTGTGTATGGTTTCCTCGAGCATACTTCCTTATATCATTTGATTTAACAAATGTTATCTCCTTATCCACATAATTGTGGAGATCCATCTTTTTTGGATACCTCATTGAATTATCGCTGAGTCCATCAGCCACCTCCTCCTCCTCTTCTTGATTTAATGATGAACTCTTGTTTCGGAACTCGCTTCCATAGTTCATTTCCCGAGAATCTACGATGTCGTCTCGTTAATTGGTGTCGCACCTTTTCTCCTCGAGGATCATGAGTTTGAGGTATCCTGACACCAATCAGATCCGAATCTTGGTCAGATATGATGGTTGGAACATATTTCCAGGAGTTATAACAATGGTCTTTATGTGACCTGGTAAGGTGATGTCGTGCCTAGCACAACTAGCTGGAGGCCCTATTGTTATAGATCCCTTATCAACAAGGTTATCCATTCTTCCATGAGGAAATTGTAAGACTTATCCTATAAGTTGTTTCCGATGAATCCTTTGTGTTTCCAAAGTCCGACCTTTCCTTGAAGACCATGTCAATGCTATCTTGAAGCATGTATGTGGTAATCCGATTTTCAACAAGAGCATTTGAAGCACAATGCTAAATTTTCTTTATCATTTATCCTAACACCGTTGTATGGGTATTGTCATCAAATTCCTCTCCCCTTACCTAAATGGTTTCTACTTTCTATCCCGTCATGGATATCTTGCTCTGCTTGTCCTTGGGAAGGGTATACCCCTGGTATATGTGTCAAACACATTTTCCTTTCCATTGTTCTGTTTAATCTGATAATCGCGTTTTCCTTTCCATTCTTTTGTTTAACCTTTCCTGAATCTGACTTAACTAAGTAGAGATAATTCCCTGCTTAGGTAGGCACCTTGTGGTACCATGCTGTTAGTAAGACCCTGTTACTATTGTTGATGACATTCCGGTAACCGCCGATGGACAGAACTTTGCCTATTGGTCCGCCTCGCTCAACGAGCAGGAAAATGGTTCTCTTTGTCCCTCGCCCTTGGTACCAACGTTGTTGCCAACATAGCTGACAAGCTATTCACTGACTTGCCTCCCTGTCGCGGCTGTGCAAGATGTCACCACCCTTCCTACTTTCAACCCACATGGTGGGCCCATAACCCACAGGTCCACTGGATCGAAACCTGATTCTTCTTTATAACCCGGATTCTAATGTATCATTTGCACCTGGCTTCGTATGTGATTCGCGAGCTTAATGCTATACCATTATTCATCCTGGAATCAGACACCATGTTATTCTCGTTGTTCAAACCCCCACTCCAGCCTCTGTCTAGTCATCGAATGATTGCCTACCGCTTGAAATTTTGGTACCATCGTATATTGCCCTCAACGAATTCACTGAAATACAACCCGTGGGGTACCTTGTGTATTTCCCATTGAGTTCACCGTCAGATGCCCAGCTTTGTGGAGATGCGTTCTTCCAGAGTTTTTCCCCTTGGTCGCGTTCGTAGGACGATGGAGATCCTGAAGAAAGGATGACAAATTGATCATGGTGACTTGAAGCAGAGAAATGAAGACATCAACGAAAGGGATCAACCTCTTCAAAAGGGCAGCCAAGACCGAGAAGACTCGTTAGGTTTTTCGCTACCAACACCTTCCCTCCTTACTCCACCGCTTAAATCTCGGGACGAGATTTCTTGTAGTGGAGGAGAATTGTGATGCCCGGATAATTGAGCTACAGTAATTCCCTGCTAATGATGCCACGTCACCACGATTCCTGTTAAATTAAACTCGCATTGATTCAAGCGGAATTCAAATTCACATTTAAACTAAAGCCAAAACGCTAAAAGTTCTCAAACATTAAAACTTAAATGTTCTAAGTGTGAAAAATAAATGCAAAGGCTTATTGGTAAAGGAATCAACTTTTTATAAAATATTTAAATGCCCTTACTTAAATAAAACTGCAGCTTAGACACGTAAATAAATGCCTTTTTCAATTAATAAAATATTAACTAAGTTATTTAATTGCCCAAAACTATTGGGGCAGTGGCATGTTTATTAAAACTAAATTAGGTACAACTTTGGTATTTTTACAAAACTATAATAAAATACAAAACTAAAAGAAAATAGTAAGGAAAAATAAATAAAAGGAAAAAGACAAAACAAAAAAAGCAAAATTAGGAAAGGAAATCACCCGGGCCGTTTGGCCCAACTAGGCAACCAGGCTACCCGACCGGCCCACCCTACCCATGCTTAACCCCCACTCCCACCGAACCCTAGCCCATATTCCCCACTCCCCCCACGCTCGGTCCACTCCCCCCCCCCCCCCCCCCGCTCGGTCCACTCCCTCCCGATCCGATCTGGATCGGGATCCCGTTGACGCCGCCGCCGATCCCCGCGGCCACTACGCCGGAGCTACCACCGTCGCCCTCCGCCTCGACCCCCCCCCCCCCCGCCGGACCGCTTCATCCTCGTCTTCCCCTCGCCCCTCTCCCCCGCGTGCCCGTCGCCGCCTGGACCGCGCCGGCGCCAGGAGCTCCCCCACCGGTCTGCTTCCCCGTCGCAAGTCGTCTCCGTCCTTCCCCCCGACACCCGCTGCCCTAGACCCTACGTCTCCGGTGAGGCTACGGCCTCCGCGCCCCTCCTCTCTCTCCCCCTCGCTCGCTCACCGCGCCGTCCGCGCTCCGGCACGCCCGTGCCACACCGGCGCCCGCGCGCGCCCGCGCGGCCACAGCCGCAGTCCCGCCACTTCTCACTGCATCGCGCACACGCCACACCGCCCGCTGCTGCCGCTGCATCTCCCTAGCGCCCGCTTTGCCGCGGCTCCCGCCCGGCCACTTTCCCGCGGCCAACAGCCGTGCCTCGCCCCGTTCCGCTCGCCCGCGCCACCCACAGCCGAGCGTGCCATCGCCCTGCCTCTTCCCCGCGGAAGCCCTGCCACAACTCCACGCCGGCGCGCCCCCTGGCCCCCCTGCTCCCTGCGACCGCCCTACCGTGGTCGCCGGTGCCCCGTCGTGCCCAAGTCGGGTGTGCCCCGCGGGCCAGCGCCTGTTTGGACTATGCCCGTTAGCCCCCCCGGCCCTATGACAAGTGGGACCATCCCCAGAACGGTTTAAAAAAAGGAAGATTAAAAAAATATAATAATTAATAATAAAAATAGTTAATTAATTAATTAACTAATTAATTAACTTAATTAATTCGCTTAACTAACTATTAAACCAAATTAAGCTGCTAATTAATCTAACTAAAGAGTTAGTTAGTTAGGTAATGACATGTTGGGCCCACGCATCAGGTTGACCAGTCAACTCCGTTGACTACTGACGTCAGCATGACATCATGCTGATGTCATAAATCCATTTTCGAATTAAATTAAATAATTAATTAAAATCCAGAAATTAATAAAATCTTTAGAAAATCATATCTTTTAATCCGTAACTCGGATTAAATTATTTTCAACATGAAAGTTGCTCAGAACGACGAGACACATCCGGATACGCAGCCCATTCGTCCGCCACACACCCCTAACATATCAAACTCGCAACTTTTCCCCTCCGTCTCCTCTGCCCGAAAACGCAAAACACCGGGGATACTTTCCCGGATGTTTCCCCCCTTCACCGGTATCACCTCATACCGCGTTAGGGCACGCCTAGCATCACGCTTTGCTTTTTCATGCATCGTTATGCACCTCTTTGCATTGTATTCATTGTTTCTTCCCCCCTCTTCTTCCGCTAGACACCGAGACTGACGCCGCTGCTACCCAGTATGACTACGGAGTTGACAACCCCTCTCTCTTGCCAGAGCAACCAGGCAAGCCCCCCCTTGATCACCAGATACCGCCTACTCTCCTCTATACTGCTTGCATTAGAGCAGTGTAGCATGTTACTGCTTTCCGTTAATCCTATTCTGATGCATAGCCTGTCATTGCTGCTACAACTGTTGATACCTTACCTGCAATCCGAAATGCTTAGTATAGGATGCTAGTGTTCCATCAGTGGCCCTACACTCTTGTCCGTCTGCCATGCTATACTACTAGGTCGTGATCACTTCGGGAGGTGATCACGGGCATATGGTATATACTTATACTGTTACATTACTTATGATACTGTTCGGAGATGGGGGCTGAAGGGGCAGGTGGCTCCATCCAGGTAGTGGTGGGCCTGAGTTCCCGACGGCCCCTGACTGTTACTTTGAGGCGGAGCGACAGGGCAGGTTGAGACCACCTAGGAGAGAGGTGGGCCTGGCCCTGGTCGGCGTCCGTGGTTATTTCAAAATAACACGCTTAACGAGATCTTGGTATTTGATCTGAGTCTGGCTACTGGCCTATACGCACTAACCATCTACGCGGGGACAGTTTTGGGCACTCGACGTCGTGGTATCAGTCGAAGCCTTCGTGACATCAGCGACTGAGAGGCGCGCGCCGGATTGGAACGTAAGCCTGCTCTTGTATTAAGGGGGCTAGTTCTGCTTCCTACTGCCCTCGCAACGTGCAGGTGTGCAATGGGCGATGGGCCCAGACCCCTGCGCCATAGGATTTAGACCGGCGTGCTGACCTCTCTGTTGTGCCTAGGTAGGGCTGCAACGTGTTGATCTTCCGAGGCCGGGCATGACCCAGGAAAGTGTGTTCGGCCAAATGGGATCGAGCGTGTTGGGTTATGTGGTGCACCCCTGCAGGGAAGTTAATCTATTCGAATAGCCGTGATCTTCGGTAACAGGACGACTTGGAGTTGTACCTTGACCTTATGACAACTAGAACCGGATACTTAATAAAACACACCCTTCCAAGTGCTAGATACAACCGGTGATCGCTCTCTCACAGGGCGGCGAGGGGAGGATCATCGGTTAGGATTATGCTACTCGATGTTACTTGGTGAACTTACCATCTACTCTCTTCTCCTACTACAAGATGGAGGATACCAGAAGCGTAGTCTTCGAAAGGACTAGCTATCCCCCTCTTATTCCGGCATTCTGCAGTTCAGTCCACATATGATACCCTGATTCCATTTGATAACAATGCATACATATGTAGTGTAGCTCCTTGCTTGCGAGTACTTTGGATGAGTACTCACGGTTGCTTTGCTCCCTCTTCTCCCCTTTTCTATCCCGATTGCTGCGACCAGACGTTGGAGTCCAGGAGCCAGACGCCACCGTCGATGACGACTACTACTACTCGGGAGGTGCCTACTACTACGTGCAGCCCGCTGACGGCGACCAGGAGTAGTTAGGAGGATCCCAGGCAGGAGGCATGCGCCTCTTTCGAGCTGTATCCCTGTTTGTGCTAGCCTTCTTAAGGCAAACTTGTTTAACTTATGTCTGTACTCAGATATTGTTGCTTCCGCTGACTCGTCTATGATCGAGCTCTTGTATTCGAGCCCTCGAGGCCCCTGGCTTGTAATATGATGCTTGTATGACTTATTTTATTTGTAGAGTTGTGTTGTGATATCTTCCCGTGAGTCCCTGATCTTGATCATACACGTTTGCGTGTATGATTAGTGTACGATTGAATCGGGGGCGTCACACAACCGGGGGCCCACGAGGGTGGAGGGCGCACCTGGGGGTAGGCGCGCCCCCTACCACGTGGCCTCCTCTTTTTTGTCTTGACGTAGGGTCCAAGTCTCCCGGGTCTTGTTTGTTGAGAAAATCACGTTCCCGAAGGTTTCATTCCATTTGGACTCCGTTTGATATTCCTTTTCTTCGAAACCCTAAAACAGGCAAAAACAGCAATTCTGGGCTGGGCCTCCGGTTAATAGGTTAGTCCCAAAAATAAAATAAAAGTGGATAATAAAGCCCAATAATGTCCGAAACAGTAGATAATATAGCATGGAGCAATCAAAAATTATAGATACGTTGGAGACGTATCACACCTGGTTAATCTACTAACTTTTATTTCCATTCATTTCAGAGCCAAAGCTAGGCCCAGCAGAAAGGCCAAATTGAATAAACCGGCTGATGATAATCCGGACACTGAACCGGAAAAGATCCCAGAACAGTTTGAGCCAAATGATAACGCTATTCATGATGATCCGCCAATGCAACATCATGAAACCTTTACTAAACAGATGGAAGATGATCCCACAGGCCATGCTACTGACTCGTCAAGCCTGGCTAAGGCTGCAGATAAACCGCCAAGCCCAGTCAAAGCAGCTGATGACCAATCGGATGATGTCATTGTTACTGGTTTAGGCTACACAACTCGTGGTAATCCCGTTGCTTTATCAAAACATAGTTCCAAGGAAGAATTTGCTGTTGTGGATAAGGGCAAGTGGCAAACAGATTTGGAAAGCTATGCCCACCTCAGCGCCCAAGATATCCACTCTGGGTTTTTAAACCGCCTGTACACAAGCCGCGACTATGAAGCCGGTTTAGTGAACCTGATGAAAGAGCGTTATGAGGTTAATACTGTTAACACTACATAATTGTTTCCCTCTTGTATCTGATTTCTAATATCAACTCCAGTAGCCCCCAAGGGCCGGTTTATGATATCAATGTAAACCGGGACTTTGTAATACTTCAACTTTGCATGTGTAGCCCCCAAGGGCCGGTTTATCTTTTCAGGATGAACCGGGACTTTAGAGTATTAATCTTGCAACTTTTGTTTGTGTAGCCCCCAAGGGCCGGTTTATCTTTTCAAGATGAATCGGGACTGTATTATTGAGCAAATATACATTAGCCCCCAAGTGCCAAGAATAATATTTGAATTGATCTTGGGACTTAGAAGAGAAATTTAATAAGAAGCAATAGGCATTAGCCCCCAAGTGCCAAGTGTATAACTTGTTATGTGCTTGGTACTTCAAAATGCTGCCAACTCATAACATTTATATCTCTTATAGGCTGAGCTGAGAAAAAAGGAATCTCAAACCGCTGATCTTCAAGAAAATATCAAGTCCCAACAAGCAGAAACTTCCAAAGCCAAAGAGGAGCTGACCAGTGCCTTAGTAGCCATGGAGAAATTGAAGGAAAACTTCAAGAAGGAACAGGCAGACTGGGACATAGAGAAGGCCACACTACAAAAGAGGGCTGAGGATGCAAAAGCAGCCCTTAATCCGGTGGTACAAGAGCTGACTGGTTCGAAGCGGCAAATAAATGCCATGAACACTGCTGTGATTGGTAAGTACCCTTAGTATAAGCTGTTAACATGTATTATCCTATGAATTGCCGGTTTATCGATGTGTATAATGATGCAGGATCTCGCATTACCCATCTGGGCTCTGATATGCAGAAGAAATTGAAGGCTGCCTATACTCTTATAGAGCAATTATATACCGACGCGCAACGGATCATTTGTACTCCCTCTCGTAACAAACCGCCCCAACCTTGGTCAAGGAAACATTAGAGAAGTTGTCAATGCTGCCTGCCCAGTTTGAGGAGTTAAAAAGATCATCTGCAAGGGAAGGTGCTCTAACTGCACTAATCCGGGCTAAAGTATGGATACCAGATCTTGACCCGGCTGATATAGGACGCGGCTATCCGAGCATAAAGGAGGACGGGTCAAATTTTGACAATGATGATCTCCGAGCATTGACGAAGGAAATGCGCCCATTAGCGAGCAAATTGGCTGAAGAGACGGATCTTTCTCATTACCAGTCGATTTATGACGCCGACAACAAACGGGTTAATGCGCCAACTCATGATGTGGAAAATCTTATCCCGCCAATCCATAAGCATACCTACGCCCCTGATGTTGATCCCACAACACTTATAAGCGACGAAGCTGTATTCAAGGCCCTAACTAGAATCGACTGGGAAATCATTGACTTCCAGCTGCTGGGTGGAGAGAAGGAGGATGAACCGGCGCAGGACGATCCACAACCGGTAAGTCAGCCAGGCGAAGAATCATGATCCGGAGGCCGGTTTAGCCTTATGCATACTGCAACACTTGTTGAAAACAATTATCCTTTTGGACATCAGAACGCCTTGTAATAGGCTAGTTAAACACTTGGTCTGCTATGCCATCGTGCATATTCACTTTGCATGACACTGTTAATCCGCCATAATTATGTTGTGTCTGCTTATGATCTTTAGCAGTTTTATTCAACCTGTTTCTGCATAAAACGAATGTAAAGTGTCTTGGCGGTTTACCGCCGGACGGGTCATAATGCCCAACATATAAGCCGGGTTTATAACCAAGGTTGTACTTAGGAATGATCAAATATGAAATATATCATACCTGTGACCTTGAATCACATCGTTGGTTTACCAACTTTTTGTAGGAAGGGTGATAACCCAAATCTTGAGTACTGATAACTCCTCCCATGTTTTGCCGGTTTATAGTAAAGTTGTATCGGGTTGTAATAAACACCGGATTATCCGTATATCATGCTGGTGACTTGTAGTCAAAAGCCAGACCGGGTCAATAAACACCGGATTAGTATAAACTGCATCAAAATAAATCTCAAAAAGAAAGATTGCAAAAGAAAAAATATGCAAGAAGCGAGGCTTTTCATGGGCTGCCCGGCCACCGAGTTAAACCATTTTACAAAGCCTTATAAGGTGTACCTCACCTTAACCAATCGTCATTTTAACTAATACAAGTTCAGGGTCTGTATAAGATTGACTTGTCAAAAGTTCGACGGGTCATACCAGGATTACCTGGGCGGAGTGACTTACTTAAAAAGGCAGGATAACCCGGGGTTTTAGGAGAATACACCTAGCTTCCAAGCCTGGCTTTTATAGCCTATTACAAGGTTATAGACTCTGTATTCTTGTAGAACAAAGAGCCCCCAAGCAATATTTTGAGCTGTGCTCAATGGACGCCTATGTTTGAGTTGTGCTTTGCAACAGACACAATCTGGCTCCTTTTGACTTTGGGTAGCTAGCCCCCAAGTTTTTTTATGTGGCTTATGAGCCGGATCAATGGGTAATCAGGACTCCACTTTATAAACAGAAGCCCCCATGCAACCAAAAACTTTTAAGGAAGAACGACAGAGGCCCCGCTTTAGCAGGGATGCCAGTTTATTATATTAATCATTATAATATATACATTGTCAAGAATATGTACATAAGAGGAGCCTATGGCTCAGGTGTAGTAAAGCCGAAGATGAGCGATATTCCACGGCCGGTGGGTCTCCTCCTCCGATTTACATGAGTCTTTGTGCTCTCGAACATCGATAAGGTAGTATGACCTGTTGTGCAGATTCTTGCTGACCATAAAGGGTCCTTCCCAAGGCAGGGATAACTTGTGCATATCAGTCTGATCCTGGATGAGCCGGAGCACCAGATCCCCTTCTTGAAACGTTCTGGTTTTAACCCGATGACTGTGATAACGACGCAGATCTTGCTGGTAAATCGCCGAACGCGCCGATGCAATATCACGATCCTCATCTAACAGGTCAAGTGCTTCCTGACGTGCTTTCTCATTGTCAGTTTCAACATAAGCTGCCACACGGGGTGAGTCATGATGGATGTCACTAGGGAGAACCGCCTCTGCTCCATAAACCATGAAAAAGGTATGTAACTCGTAGATCTGTTGGGCGTGGTATTGATGCTCCATAACACAGAAGATAACTCCTCAACCCAACAAACCAGCGTCCGCTGTAAAGGAACCATAAGCCGGGGTTTGATGCCTCTCAGGATCTCTTGATTGGCTCTCTCCGCTTGACCATTAGATTGGGAGTGAGCCACTGATGACACGTCAAGCCGGATGTGCTCACGTTGACAAAACTCTTTCATAGCACCCTTTGATAGATTAGTACCATTATCAGTTATGATGTTGTGTGGAAAATCAAACCGGAAAATCACCATCTTGATGAATTGAACCGTCGTGGTTGCATCACACTTACTGACTAGCTCTGCCTCCACCCACTTAGTGAACTTATCAACCGCCACCAATAGGTGGGTTTTCTTATCCTTGGACCTCTTAAAGGGCCCGACCATATCCAGCCCCCAAGTTGCAAACGGCCAAGTGATTGGAACCATCCTCAATTCCTGAGCCAGAACATGAGCTCGACGTGAAAACTTCTGACAACCATCACACCTTTTTACCAAATCCTCAACATCAGCATGAGCCGTCAGCCAATCGAAGCCGTCACGAAAAGCCTTAGCTACTACGGACTTTGGACCGGCGTGGTGACCACAATCTCATTCGTGGATCTCACGCAAAATCTCACAGCCTTCTTCAGGAGATACGCAATGCTGAAATGCCCCTGTTACACTGCAATGATGCAATTCTCCGTTGACAATGGTCATTGACTTGGATTGCCGGATTATCTACCTGGCCAAAGTTTCATCCTCCGGTAACTCGCCCCGGTTCATATACGCCAAATATGGGACTGTCCAATCTGGGATAACGTGAAGAGTCGCCACCAACTGAGCCTCCGGGTCAGGAACAGCCAAACCCTCCTCTGTAGGTAGCTTGACCGACGGGTTATGCAAAACATCCAGAAAAACATTGAGTGGTACCGGTTTACATTGAGAGCCCAAATGGCTTAAAGCGTCCGCCGCTTCATTCTTTCCCCGGTCCACATGGTCAACCTGATAACCCTTGAAATGACCAGCCACAATGTCCACTTCTCGTCGATACGCTGCCATGAGTGGATCCTTGGAATCCCAAGTACCAGATACTTGTTGAGCTACCAGGTCTGAGTCACCAAAGTACTTAACCCAGCTTAGATTCATCTCCTTAGCCATTCAAAGACCATGGAGTAAGGCCTCATATTCAGCTGCATTATTAGTGCAAGGGAACATTAAATGGAGAACATAACAAAATTTATCACCTCGTGGGGAAGTTAACACGACTCCAGCCCCCGAGCCCTCCAATTGCCTGGACCCATCAAAATGAATAGTCCAATAAGTGTTATCTGGCTTTTCTTCCGGTGCGTGCAACTCTGTCCAGTCATTGATGAAATCCACAAGCGCTTGAGACTTGATTGCCGTGTGAGGCATATACTTTAACCCGTGAGGTCCAAGCTCGATGGCCCATTTGGCAACCCGGCCCATTGCTTCCCTGTTCTGTATTATATCTCCCAAAGGGGCAGAACTGACCACAGTGATGGGATGACCCTGAAAATACTGCTTGAGCTTCCGGCTGGCCATAAAAACTCCATACACCAGCTTCTGCCATTGTGGGTACCTCTGCTTAGACTCAATAAGCACCTCACTGATATAATAAACCGGCCATTGAACCGGATACTCCTTGCCAGCCTCTTTACGTTCTACCACAATGGCCGCACTGACAGCTCGAGCATTGGCTGCCACGTATAACAAAAACAGCTCTTTATCAACCGGAGCAGTAAGGACAGGTGGCTTAGCTAACTATTTCTTCAAGTCCTCAAACTGTCGTGGTTTTGTCACGGCATATGTCCTAGCGTGAGGACTTAGTCGTGGAGCCATCGCAACATAGTTAGCTTAAAGGGTTTAAAGCGGGACAAAGGACGCAAGGAGTTTATACTGGTTCGGCCCCTTGCGGTGAAGGTAAAAGCCTAATCCAGTTGTGATGGAATTGCTAGGGTTTCGATGACCAGGGAGCGAATCCGCTTTGCCTGGCTCTCGATATGTTGTTTTCTATCCCTAAACCGTCGCCGGGTCGTCCCTTTATATACACAGGTCGACACCCGGCGGTTTATAGAGTCCCGGCCGGATCATAAGCGTGTCCGGCTCGGTTTCAACCTTTTCTTATCTTACAACACAAGTTATACATCTTATGGCGGTTTATTCCTATGGATCATAATCCGCCTTTGGGCCTTGGGCCCTCCTGTTAGCTCTCCTTCGTAAAGCGTCGTACTCCTTGTCCTCGTGGGCTATGGCAGGAACAACTCACTATGAGTATAATCCGGCCCCTCCTGGGCGGTTTATACTCAATAGTTATGTCCCCAATAGTCATCCTCTTTTTTTTGACTGAAAGACTGTAAGGGAACCCCCTACAGTATAATTGGTGCAACAAACCCAAATTGCAAGTACCATGCCTTGAACCTGGGTGGGTGGGAAGGCATTAGCCCCTTCCCACCACTAGACTATGCCTTAGTCTGCCCCCTACACCGTCATCCTATTTGGGTGTGTCCACCATATACACGTCACATGTGGAGGTGGCTGTCCAACATCCGGTAAACAGCAGTTCTTGGCCTTGTTCGTCTCCGGCATCGTCGTCCATGTCATCGATATCTTCGGAGGCATAGTCCAACATGTTGGTTAAATCTTCGATAGTGGATATGAAGTGGGTGGTGGGTGGAGCGTAAAATTCCCCGCTTTCAGCCCCTAGTCTAGGTTGGGCGTAATTCGGAGGTGATTCCTCTATGATAGTGAGGGATCGCATTAAGTCCAGCACCTCGTTTAAGAGCGAGGTTTGGACGGGGAAACAAGAGTCCGTGGAGCTAGAGTCCGGGGGCGAGTCCGGCCTTTCAGTGATAGGAGGAACCCGGTCTGATTCCGAGTTTGCTGCAGAAACGATCGCCTCTGGATCTTCGATAGTGCGGTTTGCAGCGGAGAGTCCGGTGGGCTCCAAACTCCCATCTTCAAACATGACAGTTTGTTCCGGATCTAAGGCCAGAGCAGTGATTGGGTCCCCGAACCCTTCGAAGATCAAGTCATATCGGATGTCGGCGACATAATTTAGGTTCCCAAAACTGATCTGATGACCAGGGCGTAGTTGTCGATCTGTTCGAGGTGACCAATCGAGTTGGCACGTAGAGCGAAGCTGCCGAACACGAAAATCTGGCCGGGAAGGAAAGTTTCCCCAAAAACAGCATCGTTGTTGTACCCTCTGTTGACGGCACAGCGGAACTCTCAATGAAATAACCAATGTCGGTGTCAAAACCGGCCGATCTCAGGTAGGGGATCCCGAACTATGCACCTGAGGATCGAAGGAAACTGGAATCAAGGGTGACACGATGTTTACCCAGGTTCGGGGCCTCTTGATGGAGGTCAAACCCTACATCGTGCTTGATTGTATTTGATGGGTATAGGGGTTACAAGAGTCTATCTACCTCAAGATCGTAATGGCTAAACCCTAGATGTCTAGACTATGTGATTTGTGGTAGCCTCTATGGACTAAACCCTCCGATTTATATAGAAACCGGGAGGGTCAAGGGTTTGTACAGAGTCGGTTTTACAGAGAAAGGAAATAATGCACCCGAACGCTAAGCTTGCCATCCACACAAAGGAGAGTCCCATCCGGACACGGAAAAGGTCTTCTGCCTTGTATCTTCACGGCCCACCAGTCTGGCGGACACCCGAGGACCCCTTAGTCCAGGACTCCCTCACTTGCATCTCGATCCCTTTCGCCATTTGGAACCGCTGGATCGGAGGGCTATGGTTTGCAGAATTAGGATTAGGTGGTGATTCTAACTGAAGAAGATGATTATTTAAAGGGGCTTCGGCATTACTCTAGGAGTATGTGAAGAGGTTAAAACAATGTGAATGCAGTGTGGTTTGGATGCAAATGAAGATGAAGGAGAGGTGAAGAAGCCGAGGAAAATTGGTTCCTGATGGAGAAGTAAATGGGAGAAGTGGCCTGCAGGCAGTTGATTAGACGACTAGGTAGACTAAACGAAAAGGCTATGCGGATAGACTGAGGAGTGTGGTACCTGTCCGTGTACGTGCCCATCCCTCTAGCCCTACATGTGCCACTGGCTAGTTGAGGTCACTCTTTCGAATCACCGCGGCGAGACATTTTATGATTCCTTTTTATTTCTGCACCCCTCCTGACAGGTGGGACCTATGCAAACAGATATATATATATATATATAAAATGTGTCGTAGCTGGTTCGGATGGATATTGGCGCGTGCGTGGGAGACACAAAATTCTCTGGTTAAGGAATATGCAGTTATCCTCAAAAAATAAAAATCCTCCTTCGCACTTCCGCATGCACGAGAATTTTGTTCTGCTCACAATATGGATGATACTTGGAGGATGAAGTGAACCCAGAGGCATGCTAGCACGAGAGACCTATTTCTGCTATACAATACTACTCATGTTCCTACTACTCCTACCAGTAGTAGTAGTAGTACAACTGTGGTACACTTGATGGTCAAAATATTATTCATCCGGTCCTCACAGTGAAGTGACAAGACCCTGTGCCCGATGTGACACTAGTCCAAGCGGCGTGTTTGGGTTACCAAGGTCAGCCTCACCTTGTGCACTGTGCAGCCACTGTCACAGCCGCTGTATAGCATGCCTCGCCTCGTCTCGCTCTCCCCTAGCACCACTCCATCTCTGTCTCCGTCTCGCCGGAGATCCTGAGGTCACTCTTTATCATCTCACTGTGCCCCCGTGTACCCTCGCCTCGCTCACCTCCCCCAGTACCACTATTCCCTTGCTAGCCACTCCAGCATCGAGAGCCTTCTCCCCCATAAAATCAAGCCCCCCAAAACCCCACTGTCCAAACTCCACCATGGCCGAATAGGAACCGCGCATCATCCATATGAGCCGCGATTGGAGCAATCTCCCCAGTGACATCCTCGACCTGTATTGTTTGTGTATGGATATGTTGAGCGCCTTGCGGCTGGATGCATGCTCGAGGGACATGCACACGGCCATCATCGAAGCGAGGCCTAAGCTTTTCAAGACACCCTGCTTGCTGCTATCTGGTCTTGCTAGATTTGCTCACCATGATACGGAGGCATACATGATGCCCCTCGACTTCAATACGACCTCCATTAGCCCAAACTTCTTTGCAGGTATGTAGTGGGTCGCCATACATCATTTCCCTCGACTTCGATCCAATCACCATCGCCCAAAACTTCTTGTCAGGTATGTACTGGGTCGGCATGAGCTCCCACTAGATGGCTCCCGTCAGACAAGACCGGAAAAAGTTGGTGCTCTTGAACTTCCACACCTCCCATGAGATTATCCTTCCTACGTTGGATTATATAGGGTTTTACCGTCGTGGTCCAAGTCATCTCGATTACAAAGTCAGTTGGACGCACCTTGTTTTGCAGAAGATTGTAATCTGCCAAGTGCCCACACGAGATGCGAATTATGCAGTCTTCAAGCTAATTGCCTTGTTCGACCACGGACTCGCCTATCTTTCCGCTGGTTCTTTCTTTAGCTGGAGACAGCTCACCTCGCAGTGGATCGTCAAAGCTGATACACACTTCTGTGATGCTATTGAACACAATGGCATCATCTACGCGATCGAAAAAGTAGATTGCACCACGTATTGCTGGGACAACACGTGTAAGTTGTTTTCGTCTGATGTTAATGATGATGCCATGACACTGTTTGAACTTTTTGTGATGATTGGCATATCCCTGTTTGAGCAGAATTTGAGTACAACTGTGGCAATGTATTAGAGATGTCGTAAATTGGCTATATTTGAAATAAGTTAATTCATGCGATTGTGACCATGTCAATACAGCCAATTTGTATCCCTGAATAATCAAACGGTTAGGAAGATATTGATATTCTCCTTATTTTATAGTAATCTATATACTACTAAATATGAGTGTGTATCAATGGCCATGTTAGTTTCCTCATTTTCCTGATGTAGAAACATGCATCACATTGTTGGTTTCATCTAACCATACATTAGGGAAGTAAATGTGCATATGGAGAACTCTATATTTGGAAGTAGTGAAATCCTGTAATGCTTACCATGTGTACATACCTATATTCGCCCTTCAGCAATCAATGGCTAGAACAATATCCTCACAAAAATTGCCCACGGAACATGAATATATAACAATGCATGGTCTGTTAGTTTCCTTGAAGAATTTGTTTGTGAGGACAGAACATGATTACATAACATGCATGACATGGTAGTTTCCTGTGAAGAATTGATTGCGAGATAACATGAGTATAACCATGCATGGCACTTCTATATTTTCGAACCCAGTATACATTTCCCTGTATTTTCCTCCCAGTTCCAATAGGGACATATCAACGTTGTTTCTTGCATTATCCTACTCATACTCTGAAAAATGTTGATCTTACATTAACAATGCATGTCCTTTTTTATATGATGCAGTGTCCCTACAGTCATTGTCCTTTGTAATCACACCACCTTTGCCAAAAACAGGGAAGCACAACTGGTTCCTCGCTCGATCAGACGATGGCAAAATACTGATGATCATTCGGACACATGAGCCGGAAAAGCTATATTGCAAAAAACCCACTATGTACAAGCACCGTGAAATACGTGAGTATCCGGACAGTGGCTGTTACGTCTATGAGCAGGATACCAGATTGTTGGGGCCTTCGAGATTTTTGAGTTGGAGGCGGGTAAATAGCCTTGGTTCACACTCTCTGTTTCTCAGACTCAATTATCCGATTAACCAGGAGATCACCGTTGGCAAGGATCTTGATGGCACAGAGGCTATGTTTGCTATGGAAAATTGTGTCTACATGGAGAGCCCTAGGACTTCGGGAGCAAACTCCCCTGATTGTCAACGATATAGCCTGCATCCAAAAGAAGGTGATAATGACAAAGGCATCTGGATTAACTTTCATCCTTGGATGTCTCAAGTCCGACAGACAGTGATGTGGTTCAAGCCTTCAGGTTGATAGGTAATTGGGTTGTTGCGTCGAAAGGGTGGAGTACTGGTGTCTCTGGATCACTGGTCGCTAAAGCGGGGCTGCAAATTATGATGGTGTTGGATAATCCCTCTTTGAATGACTTCTTGTCTTTGCTGCTTGTTCTGGATGGGTAGTTTTCTCTTTTGTTATGCATATTCCTTGTCATTTGGTCATCCTTGTCTATGTCACTCTTATTATGTAATAGTTGCATCTATTTAGAATGTCATTCTCGTCTGGATTATGAGAGTCTGGGCGCTGCAGATGGGTGTGTTTTGGTGGTGTAGCAAGACTTCTTATGAACTATCATGTCTTGTTGTTTATGTCAGTAGTAGTCACTAGTCAGTGTTTGAATGTTGTATATATTGTTGTTTCGAACTGTTTATTGTCTCGAACAGCTGGTGGGCTAAATGAGGGCATCACCATTCTCTAGTGTTTAGAGTATATCTCCTATTTTCAAGTTATAATTTGAGCTTGGTGTCTTTTCGATGATGTGCACTTGTTTGGGCCAGTGAAGTGTCGTTGAATATGGGCCGAGTAGTAACGCAATGCCAAATGGGTCAATTATGACTCTCAGGTCGGGCTCTCAAAAGATCATCAAAAAAAGGTCGGGCTCTCAAAAAAAGAAAGAATAAGGACTCTTAGGCCAACATGTGGGTGCCACTAGTGTTTTCGTGGGCTTGCATGCCGAGAGCATATTGGCGCATGTTCAAAATTCATGCTACCTTTTCATCCCCAATCTTCCGCCCCTCCCCCACCTATGGAATCTCGATTCCTACTCCAGTTTCCCCAAATCCCCCTCCTGTACTCCTTGTACTCAAGCGCACTATCATGTCACCGGTCAACGCGGATCTCTGAGCCAAAGATCCTGAGGTTCGTCCTGCCTTCGGGCGCTGCGTGCTGTCGCTCAATAGTGGCATGGCGGCGCTTGAAGACCAGTTTGCTGGCAAAGTATTGATGGTAACCATCAACGGCGATCGGCCTCCCGTCTCGCCGGACAACCTTGTCAAAGCTCTTGGCATTGTGCACGACATCGAAATAAATGACTTGCTCGTCGAAGTCTGTCCGCCAATGGTTGATTTCTTTGTCAGGTTCCGGACAACTTTCAACTGTAGTCGTGTGTTCGAACGTTCCCGGCATTTGTTCTGCGATGGCACGCTGGTGAGCTTTGATCGGTGGCACCCAGGATGAGGCTCGGTGCCCTCTAAGCTTGAGTTTTTAACAAAGCTTACCTTCCATGGCATGCCTCGACGTGCTTGGAACAGCGAGTCCATGAATGAGCTTATCAACGACCTTGGAGGTGAGCTCATAAGTATGTTTGTTCCCACAAACAGCTGGGCTCCCACGGTTATGGCATGGATGAAGAAGCCATCCACCATACCGAAGGTGATTGGTGTTGAGATACCAGTACAGGAACCGGGGTTGTACTATTCGTCGCCAACAAGGCCTTCGCAGACCACGTTAGGGATGCACCTGTATCGAGTGTCCGTGCATGTCAAAGAAGTGGTCAATCCATCAATCGAAGTCCTGCCGCCGCTGCTGGTGCCATGGTCCGTCGATGACGTCCATTATAGGAGTCAACGTCAGACTTTCCCCGTGTTGCTCAAAATGATTGATGGAACAGGGCCTACTCCATCGTGCGGTGGAGGCCACTACTTCTTTGGGAGAAGAGGCAGGGCTGGCTTCCTGGATGTGCTCTAATTTGAGGTAACAACTGAATCTTGTCAGATACTACTTAAATCCGAGCTATGGGTGTGAAGCACTGATGTGCCAGTACATTTGATTGTGACATGTTCTATTTTTGTACCTGAACTTTTTTTAGAAAGGGTTGTACGTCAACTTAATGTGCCAGCAGAACTTATTGTGTTGTCTGTCTGTTTTCTTTGCACAGCATTCAAGATGTTTCCCCGTCATTGATAAAGACGATGAACCGTTATGTACGAGTTCGTTGGTTTCAACATAGCCCTACCCGTAGCGATCCACTACTTCCACCCTGATTGTGCCGCCTGTGTGAAATTTTTGTATGCAAGTTCAGTATGCTATGATGTTCTATATGATTGTGTCAACTATATAAGTTTTTACTGAGCATCAGCAATGCATATGGCCGAAGGATGTATTTACGAGCATCGACCGATGGGTCTCTCTCTCTCTCTCACACACACACACAAGTGGGACCCGTTGAATTATTTCTTTGCTTGTGATAGCTTTTAATTAGGTTCCACTATACTCTAACTTTTTTCTTAAGTTGTTAATTGAGCTTAGTGACTTCAAAAAGTTGTACAGAAGCCTTGTTTGGGCCTTTCCGGCATCGCTAAATGTGGGCTGAGTAGCCATGTAAAGTTGTATTGTACTACACATGCCTTTTTTTGAACATCAGCAATGCAACTGGGCCGGCAGTTGTACACAATATCCGGCTCAACTTGTTATTCTCCGCCCCGCTGGGCTGCAAATCTTTCCTAGGAGGGAAGCATTAGGGTTAACAAGAAAATGGGCTTTAAGAAATAATAAATGGGATGTAATTATAAAAACTGGGCAGTAACTATAAAAAATGCACCAAACACGTAATTAGTTTTAAAAATATTATTTTTGGATTTTGAAAATTTTAATTTCATTACTTGTTGCGCGCGCAATATTTCGTTGGATTTTTATGTAATACAAATTTATTTTGAAATTATATTTAATCTGACTAGAAATTTCGGGATAAAAATATTTCGGATCCCATCAAAATGTGGGAAATTTATTGAATTCTATTTTGAGCGGTAGGTTGAAATTATTAATCGTTGTCCTAGCTAGAAAATGGGCTGGACTTTTAACAAACTGTAAATGGGTTGTAGTAAATTTCATTAGAATTCAAAAATGGGATGTGCATTCTTACAAATCACAAATGGGTTGTATGTTCTCTGCCACACACTTGTGGGCCTACTAAGTTGACACGTCCCCTAAAAAAACAAAGTTGACGTGTATGCAAGGCTTTGTCAACTTATAGTCAACACACGGTTCTAGCAACAGTGGCCGTTGAATGTCCATCCAACGGATGTCTTGCTTCTTCTTCAATCTCGGATATTCTTGCTTCACCCACCCAAAAAATTATTCCTCCCCCTGACATCTGGGGCTCACCCTTTCGGAGGCTGACCTGTGGGCCTACCAAGGGCTTTGTCAACTTAGTAAATATAAACGATTCTAGCTGCAGTGACCGTATGATGTCCATCCAACGGCCGTCGTGCTTCTTCAACCCCTGGTCTTCTTGCTCCAGCCGCACAAACCAGCGCCGGCCGTGCCGCCTGCTCCTGCCTCCCATGTTCGGTTGTGCTACCACCGCTGGCCATGCCATCCCTCTATACTCACCCACACCTCATGTTATTCTCCGACGACGGAAACCTCACACCGCAGCAGAAGAAGTCAACCCACATACTCCCCTCCACATGGGCATCCACTGTCGCGTCTTCCCCGGCTCCGTGTCGTTCCCTTCCTAGGCCCCGCCGATGTCCACCGCCTTGGTGCTCTTGGCACGGTGTGGTCAACGAAGACATCCATCGGAAGAGGACTTTAGGCGGTGAGGGTGACAGCTGGACCCACCAGCTACATCTTCGAACACAAGGAAGTGCCTCCTTATTACTCGCAAAATAAAAATGATTCCTCCGCTGACAGTAGGGACTGATCAGCTATATATTCGCACGCGGAAGTGTGTCCTTATCCTCCCTGGCCGCTGGGACCCACCCGGTCAAAGCATACGTAGCGTTGTCTGTCTGGTCGCGAACATGTGCGTACATACCGGTCGATCGGTCTCTCTGCAAGTATGAACCATGACCAAGTAAGTAGCAGCACATGTTGTTGTAGAGCACATGACATAGAAGTTCACGCAGTCCCGTCTAGGTCTTGTACATGTACGTACAGCCATAGGGCAAAAAATACAACCACGTACATACATATGGGCGGGGTCTCGAGCACGTACTTGGGCATATATATATGGACGGCCAGGGCTTGTGTACATGGAGAGGCAACAGACGACAGCAACAACGTCCTGTTCATCGGGCAGCGAACCGGATGGGTCGGAACGAAGAAACAACGTCCTGTTCATTGGGAGGCAACCGACTAGGTCGGAATGCGTCCTGTTCAATAGGAGCCAACCGACTTGGATGGAACAGCTAAAACGGGGTCTGGCGTACCGCAAAACGGAGGAAACGGCCTTCTGTTCGACCGGACACGGTCGAAATGGCATCCTATTCATCGGGAGGGGTATGGCGTACCTCAAAACGGAGGAAACGGACTTGTGTTCGAGTGCCTATGGTCGAAATGGGGTCCTGTTGATCGGGAGGGGTGTGACTACCGCAAAACGGAGGAAACGAACTTGTGTTGGAGCGCCCACGGTCGAAACGGGGTCCTATTCATCCACCGTCTACCGCCTCGCTCCAGCCTCCACGAGCTACTGTTCATCCACCGTCGACCTCCTCCAGCCTCCACGAGCTACTGTTCATTCACGAGTACTGTTCATCCAGCCTCCACCGGCTGCTGTTCATCCAGCCCTCCACGGGTTCCTGTTCATCCACCCCAACCGACTGGGGTGCGACGGCCTCCTCAGGGTCCTGTTCATCCAGCGGCAATGGCCTACTACCACGGGGTCCTGTTCTTCCAACCCCCACCGATAACTGTTCATCCACAGCCAACCAACCGGCTCGACTCACCACGTCTCGACTCGTTCTACGTATCGCGTGCACGGTAGCAACGGTCACTGTTCATCGAGAGGCAACCCAACACAGGCTTGATTGGCTTCAGTAAGCAGCAGCAGTGATTGATCGCTCGGGTTCAGTTAGCAGCAGCAGCGAAGGAATTGCTCGGGTTCAGTCAGCAGCAAGTGAATCACTCGGGTTAAGTTAACAGCCAAGGGATCTATCACTCGGGTTTACTAACATGCGATCGCTTCGGGTTCAGTTAGCCAACGCCTCGCACACACGCGCGTACACGAGAGAAACGCGCAAACCATAGTGCATCGCTCAGCCCCGACCACCCACCGTAACCGGGAACTCCACGATATTTCCTCTCCCTCGCTTCTACCACGATTTTTTCCGTCATGGACGGCCCAAAGAATGTCATGCACCTGCGTCTCCAGCCCGCCCAGGACGAGAAGCCCATTTTCTGTCATGACTTTTGTCATAGAAGTAGGAGCCCACCACATCTATGATGATACCGGGTTTTGTCACAATTATCATCATAGAAGTGTCATAAGCATGACAGGGAAAAATTCGTTCGGCCCAAAATGTCACGGATGTGTCTTTTTTGTAGTGTGTGTGGAAACGTTTGTGGAAGGTGGTCTAACGCAAATAGTTCTCGGGCGAAAATTGTGTCTGATTATTAATTGATCCAACACACCTACTTTCTAGAAACCGTGTGGGTATTTGAGTTCATCGCCCACGATGTTCTCAGAGAAACCATCTGCATTAGAAAACCCCAATAAGCAGGGTAATTAGCCTATTATTGATAATCCATGTAGTAATCAAATTGACATTTCTTATAAAACACACCATATATTTCATATTCGTATAATGGCATCCAGGATTTTGTAATCGAATTACATCAGATAGATTTAGCACTCAGTTACACCATATAGGGATATAGCTAGCTACGCCATTACACAACAGCACCAAGTTTCACATGCAACATCAAAAACCTTTGGAAAGTACCATCATACACGGTAAATAGACAGATGAATCTCATCTGGGAAACTGCAGAAGCGGAAGGCGAATATTGAGCCTTAAGTGATGTTTGATGTCCTTGCAACTTTAGGACAGTGGCTATGGACAATTGCCCGCCCAACCTTCTTCCTCTTGAGGAATACTTCAATATTGTATCGTGGGTGTTGACTGAATACCTTCCTCGCCTCTTGACCATGCAAGTGGTTTGAAAGGTAATCATCGGTGAACTGCTTTGGAAAGTACTAAAAACAAATATATGCATAAATCGCTGTTGTAAATTTTGAAATGGGGCAAGAGAAAAAACAAGGTAAAAGAGTTAGTACCATCCTATAGTTAACTGATGTCTTCTTCATTGTGCAAACAAAGATCTTGTTGTTATTCGTCGCACGTTTATTTATCCTAACAATCTTTCTGAGTTTCTTGACTTGACTGATATTCATGGACATCTCATTTCCCCATATGCAAAATGGGTCGAACAGTGGGTCTAAGCGTATAACAGCAGGACCTAAATGTGCAAGACCAAATTGTAAGAAACCTAAATATTAGAATGATACCTGCAACTGCACAATAATGTGCTATTAGCAAGGACCATGCATGAGCAAACCTCGGTGGTAAACCGCAGTGCCTCCCATTGTTTCCCTACAACACATATAAGGAAGATCTTGATCAGGTTAACTAAGAGTTGCCATACTATCACTAGAATATGTTAATGAAAAATAAACAAATTGTAGATCCAATAGATTAACTCGAGACACATGGAAAAGCCAGTTAACCTAACCAAGCATGCTAAACAACTTGGAAATAGAGCAACTATATATGTTTCTCGTGTATTGAGTACATCCAAATTCGATTTATTTCTCACATGCATAACAATACAAAACTGTACCCACAACAAATGAAAATCAAATTGCAGAATTGAACCAAATAGTTAACTGGACAGCAGAACAAATGAACCAAAATAGTTAACTGAGCATGACATTGCAGAACAGAACATATACTAGAAGATAAGACAATTAACGAAACCAAGAATGCTTGAGAACTACTATGAAATGTAGCAATTTTTGGACCAAACTATTAACTTAACATTACATTTTAGAATATCAAATTGCATATTAACATTATAGAGGACAAATCACTAGAATGCACTGGCGGTGGCCTCGAGAAAACTGCATGAACTGTATTTTAAAGTAGACAACCACGTGGCGGTGTCGACGGTGGCCTTGAAGACGAGGTGCTCCTCCAAGATGTGGCGGTCGACACGCATGGCAGCCATCGCGACCTCATCCGCGCGTGCGACCGCGATTTTCTTCTCCGCTGCCAGATGCTACTGAGATCCATGCTATACTACGTGCAAAATGGCTGTGGGTGACGCTTAATTGAAGGATGGGGCAGTGATTTCGGCGGAAGGTGTCGCGCCGTCGGTCGGGGCATGTGGGATGCGGAAGGAGGAGGATGGTGTGGGTGGGGTGTGGATTGCCTTACCATATCGACGAGGCCGCGAAGCAAGAAGAAGGGTCACCGGCGAGGATGCAGTGTTGCAAGAAGAAGGGTCACCAATGAGGAGGCGGCACTGCCAGTAAGCAGCAGTGAAGGTTTGAACTTGGAAAGCAAGGGGGAATGGTGGAAATGTGGCTTTTGGTGGGGCAGGGAGATAGATATTTTTGCGGTGGCAGAAAAATTTCGCTCGGTGCCGCGAGAAACTAGCACGCAGCTGTGGCTCAAGCACAGGCGGTGGACTGTAGATGACGAAGCTTAGTGCATAAGCTAGACAAGATGGTGCACCAAGATATTTTATATCGCATCCCACACGATTCTAGCTAGTAAACTCTTTGTGGTATACCTGATTTTTTTCATTCTATTTTGAAAGACAAATGGTGTTACAGAGGCAAAAGGATGGTGTTTGAATTGCTAGAACATTTATTTGTAGTGAGCATGCAACTATATTAGTGTCGTGTTAAATTTTGGAATTATTCTGGGTTCGTTTGGCTTTTTATGCATTAATTGAGTTTCTAGGCATTTAATGTGCATAATTCAAATTTGAACTGCAAGCACATGCTCCAGTGCACCAAAGTTTGTTGAAAAATCACATGTGTGTCTTTGAGTGAATTTATAGGTCCCATGCAAGAAGTGGGAATGAAATTCAAACATTTGGGCGTCGTGGCTTGGCCGAAAACATTGAGAAACTTGCTTTTTAAATTCCTGTAAATCCAAAACTCGCCTGAAAATCATGAAACTTGGCATGGTGTCTTGTCAGGGCACCAACATGTTGTGGTACAAAATTTGGCCGAATTGGGACAAGTTTTGGTATAAGCTTCTTGCAAACCGGAGCTTCTCTCAAGAAGGCTCGTGGTTCCGAGAGGGAACTTGTCACCTTTGTGTGTGAAACGATATATGCTGCCTCCCCCCTTGTTTTTTTATAGAGGCAACATGGAACTATCTGAGTTTCATGCTAAATTTTGGAATTATTCCTGGTTCATTTGGCCTTTTTATACATTAATTGACTTTTCAGGCATTTAATGCACAATTTGAACTGTAAGCACATGCTCCAGTGCACCAAAGTTTGTTGAAAAATCATTTATGTATACTTGGGTAAATTTCTAGGTCCCATGCAAGAAATGGGAATGGAATTCAAACATCTGGGCGTCGTGGCTTGGCCAGAAACATTGAGAAACTTCGTTTTTAGATTCCTGTGAATCCAAAACACACATGAAAATCATGAAACTTGGCATGGTGTCTTGACATGGCACCAACATGCTATGGTAAAAGTTTTGGTTGAATTGGGACAAACTTTGGTATAAGCTTCTTGCAGACCGGAGCTTCTCTCAAGAAGGCTCGTGGTTCCGAGAGGGAACGTATCACCTCTGTTGTGGAATTGCCATGGCAGATGTCCTAGCAAAAGGACTTAGTCGTAGGGCCATCGCAACTAGGAAGCTTAAAGGGGTTAATTGGGACAAAGGACACAAGAGGTTTTATACTAGTTCGGCCCCTTACGATGAAGGTAAAAGCCTACATCTAGTTGTGTTGGAATTGCTGGGATTTCGATGACCAGGGAGCGAATCCGCTTTACCTGGCTTCGAGTTGTTGTTTCCTATCCTAAGCCGCTGCCGGGTCGTCCCCTTATATACATGGGTTGATGCCTGGCGGCCTACAGAGTCCCGGCCGGCTCATAAAACGTGTCCGGCTCAGTGACTTCTTTATATGCCTTTCTTTACAAGTCTTTCTTTACATACAGCGGTTTACAATATTGGGCCTTAAGCCGCCTCTGGGCTTAGGCCTTCTACAAGTCTTTAATAAACCATCACCTTGGATATTACTGGGCTTCTTTTGTAACCCGCCATTGGGGTTGACCCGGCCCCTCCTGGGCGGGTCATACCTGGTAGCTATATCCCCAACATTAGGCCCCAGGTTGATTTGAACTTTGTTCTTGCCAATCTTCAATACTTAGAAAAAATCCATCTATTACAGTTTTGCGAAAGCCTTGTAACCCGCCATGGCGTCACCTCTGGATCTTTCGGAAACCCTCCACCACGTCATCTTTTTAACGGACCTTTATCTTTAACGCCTTCCCAAAAATCGAGGCGCCTGTGTAGCTGGATAACCATGTTTTGGTCTCCTTGTTTTTCGCGCCAACTTATCAGTCTTCTCCTTATAAATAGGCACGACTGGCCTTTCTTCATTCTCCCCCTTTTCCATCGTCTTCTTCCTCTCTCGCAACCCTTCTGTCGCTCACACTACAAAAGAAAAGACACATCCGTGACATTTTGGGCCGAACAAAATTTTTTTGTCATACATATGACACTTCTATGATGATAATTGTGACAAAACCCGGTATCATCATAGATGTGGTGGGCTCCTACTTCTATGACAAAAAATCATGACAGAAAATGGGCTTTTCGTCCTAGGAGGGCCGGAGACGCAGCTGCATGACATTCTTTGGGCCGTCCATGACGGAAAAAACCGTGGTAGAAGCGAGGGGGAGGAAAATTTCGAGGAGTTCCCAGTTACGGTGGGAGGTCGGCGGCTGAGCGATGCGCGTTTCTCTCGTACACGTACGCGCGTGTGTGCGAGGCGTTGGCTCTAACTAAACCCGAGCGAGGCGTTGGGCTCTAACTGAACCCGAGCGATTGCACTGCAGGCTACGCGTTACTGAACCCGAGCGATCGATCGATGACTGTTAACCGAACCCGATCGAGTGATTCCTTCGCTACTGCTGCTAACTGAAGCCGAACGATGGGATGAATAGTGAGCATTGCGGGGGGGTGGGGTTTGGATGAACAGTGAGCGGTGGCGTTGCCTCTGGATGAACAGGACCCCGTGGTGTGGTGGAGGGCTGGATGAATAGTAGATGGTGGAGGGGTGCCCGTGGAGGGGTGGATGAACAGGACCCCGTGGTGTGGAGGGCTGGATGAACAGTAGACGATGGAGGGGTGGTTGAACAGGACCCCGTGGTGTGGAGGTCTGGATGAACAGTAGACGGTGGAGGGGTGCCCGTGGAGGGGTGGTTGAACAGGACCCATTGGTGTGGAGGGCTGGATGAACAGTAGACGGTGGAGGGGTGGTTGAACAGTAGCTGGTGGAGTAGTGCGTGGTGGAGGCTGGATGAACAGGAGCCCGTGGATGAACAGTCGTAGGTGGAGGATGGAGGAGGTCGACGGTGGATGAATAGTAGCTCGTGGAGGCTGGAGGGGGTCGACGGTGGAGATGAACAGTATCCCGTGGAGTCCCGTTTTGTGGTACGCCACACCCCTCCCGATGAACAGGACCCCCGTTTCGACCGTAGCGCTCCAACACAAGTCTGTTTCCTCCGTTTTGCGGTACGCCACACCCCTCCCGATCAACAGGACCCCTGTTTCGACCGTAGGAGGTCTGTTTCCTCCGTTTTGCGGTATGCCAGACCCCTCCCGATGAACAGGATCCCGTTTCGAACGTGGCCGGTCGAACACAAGGCCGTTTCCTCCGTTCTGCGGTACGCCAGGCCTCGTTTCCATCGCATGTTCCGTCCAAGCCCTCCCGATGAACACGACGCATTTCGTTGCCTCCCCATGAACATGACGCATTCCGTTGCCTCCCCATGAACACGACGACGACGATGTTTCTCCGTTCCGACCCAGCCATGTACACGAGCCTTAGCCGTATGTATGCGCGAGTAGGCGTTCGAGACCCCGCCCGTATGTACACATACGTGGCCGTATTTTCTTTCTTGCACCCTGGCCGCTGTACGTACGTGTAAATGCTACGTGCGCGCCTCTACTACGACACGTGCGCGCCTCTACTACGACATGTGCGACCAGTATGTACGTACACATTCGCGACCAGAATGACAACGCTATGTACGCTTCGACCAGGTGGGTCCCGACTGTCAGGCACTTCCTTGCCTGCGAAGATGTAGCTGGTGGGTCCCAGCAGTCAGGGGGCGAATCATTTTTTTTACCGGATGCACTTCCTTGCGTGCGAAGATGTAGCTGGTGGGTCCCAGCAGTCAGGGGGGAACGTTTTTTTGCGAAATACGGTGGCCCGTCCGGTGGGTCCCGCTGTCAGGTGGAGGAATAATTATTTTGCACGTAATAAGGAGGCACTTCCTTGCTGCGGCCGTGGACCCAGCTGTCAGCCTCTCCACGTACAGTCCACGTCTGATGGAAGTCGTTTCTTGACCACGTTGACCACGCCGCGCCGAGAGCACCAGGGCGGTGGACGACGGCGAGGCCTAGGAAGGGGACAACACGGAGGCAGGGAAGACTCGGCAGTGGATGCCCACACAGAGGGGAGTACGACTGTATGAGGGTTTACTGGTTCGTCTGCCGTCGCTGGAGAATAACAGCAGGTGTGGGTGAGTAGAGGGATGGCTAGGCCAGCGATGGGAGTACGGTCGGGCGGTGAGGCCTGCGCGGCAGCACAGCCGGCCGCGAGGAGGAGGGAGTAGGCAGTCCCGCCGGCGCTTGTTTGAGTGGCTGGAGCAGGAAGAGCAGAGATTGAAGAAGCACGACGGCCATTGGATGGACATCCAACAGTCAGTGCTTGTGTGTCAACCTTTTTTTAGGAAAGCCTCAAATCTATGGAAAACAGCATACAGCCCATCTGCCATTATTTCTAATAATTTACAGCCCATTTGCTAATTCTTAAGGTCTTTTTGGAGCCCATATTCTTTTTGTTAGCATTACAACTCATATTGTGGCAACGGTTAAAAAAATTATACGAAATTTTGCATATTTCAGTGCGGTCCGAACTGTTTTTAATCCCGAAATTTCGACTCACATTCAAACTGATTTTAAAAATAAATGTATATCAATATAAAATCCAACAAATTCTCCACGCATAAAAATTAATGTAATTTAAAATCTTGAAATGAAAAAAAGATATTTGAAACTAATTGCCGGTTTGATGTGTTTTAAAAATGTACAGCCCATTGCTCATTACTGATGGGCCATTTTCTCGGCCAGCCGAATGAAAGCTCTCCTTGTCTTGAAAGATTTGCAGCCCAACAGGCCTGACAAAGCGACTTGGCAAATCACAAAAAAACTGGGATGTGGCCGTGGACCCAGCTGTCAGCCTCTCCACATACAGTACTCTTCTGATGGAAGTCGTTCCTTGACCACATTTACCACGCCGCGCGGAGAGCACCACGGCGGTGGACGACGGCGAGGCCTAGGAAGGGGACGACGCGGTAGTGGAAGCCCGTGCGGAGAGGACTACGAGGGTTCACTGGTTCGGCTGCGGTGTGAGGCTGCCGTCGCCGCAGGGCCTGGCCAGCGGTGAGAATGGTAGGGGGCGGTGAGGCCTCTGCGGCAGCACAGCCGGCCACGGGAGGCAGGAGCATGCGGCACGACCGGCGCTGCTTTCGGCGGCTGGAGCAAGAAGACCAGAGGTTGAAGAAGCACTACGGCCGGTGGACGACGATGAGGACTAGGAAGGGGACGACTCGGAGCCTGGGAAGACGCAGCAGTGGATGCCCACGCGAAGAGGAGTACGAGGGTTCACTGGTTCGGCTTTGGTGTGAGGCTGCTGTCGCCGCAGAATAACAGGGGGTGTGGGTGAGTAGTGAGATGGCCTAGCCAGCGGTGGGAGTAGTAGGGGCGGTGAGGCCTCCGCGGCATCACAGCCGGCCATGGGAGGCAGGAGCACGCGGCACGACCGGCGCTGGTTTGGGTGGCTGGAGCAAGAAGACCAGAGGTTGAAGAAGCACTACGGCCGTTGGATGAATAACATATGGTAACAGGAGCTAGAATCGTTCATATTGACTAAGTTGACAAAGCCCTCCATCCCCGTCAACTTGGTAGGCCCACAAGTCAGCCTCCCACTATGCTGGGTTCCAGCTGGCAGGGGGAATATTCATTTTTTGTGCGTAATAAGGAGGCACTTCCTTGCGTGCGAAGATAGCTGGTGGGTCCGACATGTCAGCGGGGGGCACTTTATTTCGCGAAATACAGAGGCCCTTCCGGTGGGTCCCAGATGTCAGGTGGAGGAATCATTATTTTGCGCGTAATAAGGAGGCATTTCCTTGTGTGCGGCCGTGGACCCAGCTGTCAGCCTCTCCACGCATAGTCTACTTCCGATGGCGTCGTTCGTTGACCACGTTTGACCACGCCGTGCCAAGCGCATCCAAGGTGGTGGACGACGACGAGGCCCCGGACAGCAACGAGCCGGAGATGGGAAGACGCGGGAGTAGAGTCGCAGACAAAGAGGTGTACGAGGGTTAACTGGTTCTAGTGCGGTGTGGTTCGGCAGTCGGTGGAGAAGAACAGGAGGTCTGGAGTGGTGGAGGGATGGCCTCGCCAACGGTGGAGTAGCGCTTCATAGCAAAGCGTGCTAAGCAAAGCTGCTAGCAGCAGGAGGCGGGAGGTGGTCCCGGCGGCGCTAGAGGAAGAAGACGAGAGATTGAAGATGGATGCCAGTCGTTAGATGTAAATCCAACGGCTAACATGTCAGAATCATTTGTTGACTAAATTGACAACAACTTGCATTGGCTTCGACTATTGGCCCACATTTCAGCCTCCAAAAATGTGGCACGTATTCAACCCATTTTTTCAGAATTTACAGTCTTTTTTTTTGCGCGGTAGAATTTACAGTCAATTTGATCTCTTTTTTGAATTACAGCCATTAGCTGGGCTGGGTGAACAAATAATGTAGCGTCCATGCGGCCCGTTTATTTTATTTCCTAAAAAATTATAGCCCATTTGCACTTTCTCGAAATACACGATTTTGCTGGGCTGATTCTAATTATAATGTTGGGTTGGGCCAGCAATGTTATCAAAAAATAAAAAGGGGCTGAGCATTTTTTTATAAATATATTTAAATAATAAGTGATATTATTACGTTCTTCCTTAAATTTACAGTCTTACCAAGCTTTATATAATAACATATAAAATAATTTTTTTTAGAAAAACAGGGAGCATCTCCCTGGTTCCATTATTGAGAACGAAACCACAACATATTCTGATACAGCAGCTCAAAGAGCAGTTCGAAAGCAAAGGTAGAAAAGCTACAAACTAGGGGGTGGATGAACAAGTTCTCTGAATAACACAAATCACCCGAGCGGTGCCAAAGGCAGAGCGGATAGAGCACTCAAATGACATAACGAGGGTCCAGCGAAGCCTTCATGGTCTTCAGCCGAGGGGCCGTGTCAGCCTGCGGCGACCATTAAGCAAGCGGAGACACCAGGCTGGAAGGCGTAGCATGGTGGATGTCCCTCTTTTTCGGCGCCAGGTGCCCATCATCTTCATCAGAGATCTTGAGACGAGCCCACGGGTCCAGCCCCAGAGCAGGTCGAGCCTTGTTCAGCCACAAGTGATCGCCAACGGTTTCTGGAGGGATCTTGTTAGGGTTTCCACGAAGCTCATCAACTTGTCCTTGTCCGATCCGAAGGAGAGAATCGGCCAGTTCCTCACCATGTTCCTGATCAACCTCAAGACCTGCGGAATGGAAATCCAGGAGGTGTTACTGAAAATCATAGCATTTCTATATTTCCAGAGGCACCAAAGGACAGCTGAGCTAACAGTGTTTAAAACTGAGCACTTTTTGGTAGCAATCCAGAATCTGGCGACAGATTCGAAGGATGAGCCAATCTGACTTGAGAAATATTCCTCAATGTGGGCCCAGAGATGTTTAGCAACTATACATTCAAAAAATAGGTGAGAACAAGACTCTTGTTCCAAGCAGTAAACACAATCAAGGGGTTTGATGATGTGTCTCTTCCTAAGGTTATCCCTAGTCATCAATTTGTTTTTGGAGAGAAGCCAGAGAAATACATGAATTTTAGGGGGAACTCTCAATTTCCAGACAGCAGGGATAAACACGGGTTGAACCTCTCTAAAGTTGATAACATGATAGAGGGAGCTGGAGGAATACTTCCCCTTATTGTCCAGCTGCCAAATCAGGGCATTCGGCTCGGCAGTAAAGGTAATGCTTTTGGCAATTTCCTCCAACTGGAACCATTGTTCCATGAGACTATCACTAAAGTTCCTTCTAAAAGAGAGTTTTAGGCATTGACCGTCCCAAAATTCATTGACACTTTTGTTAAGCTCACTGCGGACAGAGTAAATAAGCCAAAATTGGACTGCTAGGGGGATGTGCCAAACCAGGTATCTTCCCAGAACCTGGTTCTCCTCCCATCCCCTATGTTCCATCTGTAGCCAAATTTCACAGCATGCATAATAGATTTTAATCCTTTCCAGAATCTAGAGGTCTTAGGGTTGGAGGAAGGGACAAAAATATTAGGTTTATTTCCTAGGTATTTATGTGCAATAAGAAGCTTCCAGGGTTTCAGGTCTTCCTCATAGAATCTTTTAATCCAAGACCCTAGAAGACAGATGTTAATTTCTTGGAGGTTAGGTATGCCTAGGCCTCCAAAATATTTTTTCATAGAGACTAGGGCCCAGTTAGCAAGGTGTAGCTTCCTATTTCCCTCAAAATCATTTCACAAGCAATGAGACATCTGAGAATTGATGAGGTTCACTGCCCATTTAGGGAACTTGAAGAAGGAGAGGAGCTACACTGGAATGCTAGCCAAACAAGCTTGTATGAGGATCAATCTACCTCTGTAAGAGAGAAGTTTGCCCCTCCACCCAGCAATCCTTTTAATGATTTTATCTAGAAGGGGTTGGATATCCTCTCTCCTCAGTTTATCATAGTGGAGAGGGATACCTAGGTACTTAATGGGGAAGTTACCTTTATTACAGACTAGAATAGAGAGGAAGTCAGCTAACTCCTGATCATCCATGTTGATAGGGATGAGTTCACTTTTAGAGTAGTTGATTCTCATGCCTGAGACTTGTTCAAACCAGGTTAGAAGAGTTTTCAGATTGCTAGCATGTGTGGAGTCATTGTCTAAGAAAAGGATGGTATCATCTGCATTTTGAAGGCAGATGATGCCACCAGGGCAGACCTTGGGACAGAGCCCTGCAATCAGACTATGATCAGCAGCTTTGCTCAGCATTTTTGTAAGAACGTCCACTACTAAATTAAACAAAAGCGGGGAGATGGGGTCACCTTGCCTAAGGCCTTTACCAGCAAGGAAAAAAATCACTTTCACAGTTATTTAACTTGACCCCAATAGACCTCCCATGAGTAAGTTGCTGGATCCAACTCTCCTCTAAAGGCTTGGAAAAGATCTAAGAGATCATTTTTCACCAAGTCCCAAAAATGTTGGTAAAACAAGAAGGGGATCCCATCAGGACCAGGAGCCCCATCAGGATAAGAGCTAAAAATGGCTTCCTTCACCTCTGTCTCTGAAAAAGGGGCTTCTAGCACCTCATTTTCAGCAGGAGAGACTTTTTCAGAAGCAGAGAAAAAATTGTTTTGTAGAGAGAACCCAGAAGGGTTTTCTTTCTTAAACAGGTCTTTGTAGAAGTCACTAGCCACTTTCAGCATCTCATCTACCTCAGTAACAGGGCCATCAGGGCCATCAAGGGAGTGAATGAGGGTTTTCCTCCTCCTCTGGTTAGCTACTGCATGGAAGTAAGCAGTATTTCTATCACCCTCCTTAATGTTCCTATCTCTAGACCTTTGTTTGTCTTTGATTTCTTCTTGAAGCCAAATTTTCTTGAGCTCTCCATGGACAAAGTTTAATCTATTAGTCTCAGCCTCAGAGAGGTCAGTGGTTTCTGCCTTAATATCTAGAGAATCGAACTCAAAGAGGAGAAGCCTTTTGTATCTTCTAAGATTAGCTTCCTCATTGGAGTTCCACCCTTTGGTAGTTCTTCTAAATCTCCTAATTTTGATCTGCCAATTTTCCAGGGGGCAGCTGCTCCCAGTAGGCTCATTCCAGATTTTCCTGACTAGCTCAGTAAAATCTTCTCTAAGCAACCACCACTTTTCAAATTTAAAACTATTGCTCGTTGGAGTTTGGTTAAGACCAGAGTCCCAGGGCAAAGGAGTGTGGTCACTACCACATCTGGGCAGAGCTCTACAACTAGAAAGGGGAAAAACTATCTAATTCTGTGTCACAGAAAATTCTGTCAATGGTGGATATAATCCTAGAGCAGCACTTCCAACATATCTAGCCGAACTGTGGGTTTTCCTTCTGAAAGGGCAATTCTCAACTTTATGGGTAACCATTTTGCAGAATAAACAACTCTTGGGCTTGACACATTTATCCAAATGATGCCCTGGTTCCCCACAGTTGTAGCAGATCACCTCAGAGTATGCCATAAGGCCCGAAGCAGGGGCAGGAGCAGTTTTCTGGATGCCCTGTCTCTTCTTTTGCTGATTCTTTCCTTGAGATTTTCCACTGGTCTGAGAGTCAGAACCACCAGCAGATTGATCTTGGGTAATTACAGGAGCCTGCCCAGATTGTGCCCCCATTTGGGGCAAAGGTGGGTCGTACCACTGCCCAACCGGCGCTCCCCCCCATTGTGATAGGGGAAATTCATCGGAGTTCCTGGTTCCTTCTCATCCTCCAGCCAGATGTTGTCTCTCAGGAAGCAGAAATAACCACTAGACAGCTCAATTGAAGCAGATTGCAAGCCTAATTTCAATCTTCTGCAGGTTTGGGGGAGAGGTAAGATAGGGGATCCACCTACTCCGGCTCCGGTGGCGTGCTGGTGGGCAGGAGCCCAGTCAATCATTCCCATCTCGCAGCACGGTGTGGATCTCCTGAATTCACTTCTCCTTTCGCCCATCGAACAAACGCAATCAGTGGCTCACTGGGGTGGGCATCCTGTGCTTCCAAGAAATCTCCTTCGAAGTAGATCCGCAGGGCTAGATTCAGCAGCTCCCAATCCACATGATCCTTGCACATCCGAGCATACATGCGCGAGTGAGAGAACGGATTCGGTCCCTCCTTGGCTTCCTCCCTCGCAGCTTCCTCCTCTGCTTCCCTCCGTTCGCGCGTGCACTGGGTCCAGGAGAGAGCGTCGTCGCGGATCCGCATCGCCTGCTCCCTCCATCTCCTCCCTCGAGTCTCCCGCGGCACCGCCGGCGCGACGGAGTCGAGCGGCTGGAGCATCCACGGGAAGGCTTTGTAGACATGTGGGAGATGCATCTTGTACATCTGCCTGTCTTCCAGCCATTCCCCCATGGATATGGCTGGCGACTCCATGGGGCGCGCGAGCGGACTTGCTGAGGGGGGCAGGCGCAGCCGAAGTCAGGAGGCGGGGGGTGGCGGCGAGATCTATGGCGGCAGCGAGGGTGGAGGTAGTGGCGGGGGCGGCGGCGAGGGTGGAGATGGTGGCGGGGGCGAAGGGGATCGCGAGAGCGGTCATCTATTTGCCAATTATGTGAACTAAACAGTCAACATATAAAATAATTTAAATATATACAATATAGTTAGAAGGGAAACATAAGTTGGACCTGGCGTTCCTATTCTTATATAAAAATAGAATAGACCTCTGTGTTTTCTTCAAAAAAAATACATAAATTGGGCTGCCAAAAATAAAACCTCGGATGGGAGGTCCATAGGCCGGTCGATACATGATGGCCCTAAGAAAATACAAACAGACCTATGGACCTACCATCCGAGGACGTGGGTCGTGCATGTTAAAAATGAAAGCCTAGACGGGGCAGCCCAAAACCACGTCCAACACTTGCCAAAACTTCGTCCCTCATTTTCTCTGTGTTTCGCACACTCGACATTGTGTGGGCATTTTGACTGTGCATCATATGAAGATGTGCTATGCATGAATGTTGATCAGCCTGATGTTAACTAGCTGGTAGTTCCATTTTCGACCATGAATAAAACTTCCAACATGATGTTAACCCTGTTTGGAAAGGCCGTGTTAATATAAATGCTCTGCCTCTGAAAGTTGCAGTTCCTTATCTGAAACTGAACTTGCAGTTTCTTATCTGAAATTGAAACTTGCAGTTTCTTCTCTGAGAATCACATTGTCTGCACTTTTATACTCCTATGAAACTACATTTTTAAGTGCTAAAAATAGATATCTATAATTCATAAAATACTTCATATGCTCAATACTGCAAATCTAAAATTCAAAAGACATTCATATCTGAAAGTACTCTCAAAATACACAACACAAAACACAATTCACAACCTGCGAATACTGACAACCCTAAGCTCCTCCTGACAATTCACAACCTGCCCAACTATTGGGCTGGGGGGGAAGCCCCCTCCTATTCCTCGGCGGCAGACAGCCGCCCCGTGAGACAATGTGAATGGCGAGGGAGACGATGGCAGGGAAGCGTCATCGGGCCAACTTCTTTTCTCCTCTTGCAGTTGGGTTCGGTTGACGAAGACTCCACCGGCTCGCTCTGGCAGGACACCCTCACAAACGGCACCCTGTAGATGCTCGATCCTTCAATCTCTGGTGGATGCTCCATCAGGGATCGATACTCCCACCACCGCTCCCTCACGATCGGATTCGGTGAATTTGTTTGCTCCATGGCCCAGAGGAGCAGCTCTATGTACTCCGGCGCGACTCCCTCCAGGAGTATCGCCGCCTTTTCGCTCTGTTGCAGATATTTGGCCATGGATGTGGCCGTCGCCGCTAGTTGGTCCTTGTTGTCAAACCAAGACTGTATCTCCAACATCCTAGCTAGCTTCACAGGGTCGTTGTCCGTGATCCTCACGTGTCGGTTTTACTCCTCCATCGATCTACTTCTCCACAACACCTTCACTCGCCGGCGGTGGTTTTTGAATGGAAGAGGAGAGGAGCAGCGCTGGTTTTGGATTAGAACGGGAGAGGAGCGACGCTGGTTTTGGACTGGAACAGGAGAGGAGGGGCGGTGGTTTTGAAATGGAAGAGGAGAGGAGCGGCGCTGCATTTAGATTGGAACAGGAGAGGAGCGGCGGTGGTTTAAGAGGAGAAGAGCGGAAGAGTGGCGCTGGTCTTGGAAGTATTTTTTTGTTGTTTCACGTATTTTGGGTCAAAGTTTGACCACGTACTGTATTTGACAAGCAAAATGTGAATGCATGTCACCAAATTGATTTTGATTTTGATCCAGTCAGAGTGCGCCGGCCCTCTCGTCTAATCCTAAATCGTTGCCGCACGCTCCTCTCCCTCTTCTCCATTGCAAAACCACCTCCTCTCCTCTCCATCATCTCCATTCCAAAACCACTGTCTCGCCTCTCCCTCTTCTCTATTGCAAGACCACCATCTCTCCTCTGTTTTCTAGACGCTTTGCTCCATGGCGCGGGCGCAATCCATGGATACAAAATCAGTATATTGTATACTATTTAAAAGTCAAGGGCGGGGCTTTTCCTGCGCGGTAGGCGGCGGGGCAGTTCCGCCTAGTCGGTTCGACGGAGACGCGAGAAGACGAGGGAGTAGGCTGCTACAAACGTAGGGTTGTGTGATTTGACAGCGAGTTACTGCTGGTCAGGTGGGGCCCCGTGATTTGACTTGCCATTATCATGTTAACTGCGGCGCTACGACCGGCGTTAGTCTCCCAGATTCCTGACCACCTCCATACATGTGCCTCTCCCAATGCTCCACCATGTAGTAGAGGCTGGCTCTTGCATGAGAGCCCACTTCTCCACTTTTTCCTTGCCTCTCTTTCCTCCACATATGCAAAAATGACATGTAAAGCACACTATTGTACTTACTTTTACTTGCTCCTACAGGTGCTTAAGCTTGCCACATAAGCATAAAGTCTGATGTGGCAAGTTAATCAAGAAGAGAGAGACTAGTTTGGTGACCCAAGGAAGAAACGGTGCTAAGCGCATGTACCTAGGTGAAAAGACAATTTTGAGTCTATAGCTAATTAAATGAAGCAAACTTAGCAACTCCATTTCATTGGAAGATGTCACTCCTTGGCAAATGCAATAAATACACGCGCTTAGCACCGTTTCTTCCTTAAGTACGAAGAAAGAGATAGAGAGGAGTAAAAAATACACTTATAGCCAACCTTGTTGTAGTATGAGTGACTAAGTGATGACTATGTATGACATGCCAACATCAGATAGCCTAACGCACCGTGTTAAATCTCCAAGGGTGTGACCGCGCGAGCAATGCGACGGTCATGGTAGGGGCGACCATGATACGGGCTGCTGGCAGCCCTTGGATCTGAGATCAAACGGTCGCATGCTAAGTTGCTGAAAATTTGTAGAATAACCCTCTAGGATAGGATATTCACCCATAGGTCTAGAATCACGCCATGCAACCGTTCGATCTCAGATCCAAGGGCTCTCGGAAGCCCGTATCATGGGAGAATGGAAAGCCACTACCCTGCCGTTCGCACGCTGGCAGTTCGCTCCTACTCGTCCCCGCACGTCCTTCAATACTACGGCGGTTCGCTCCTAGTCGTCCCGTCCATTCACATTACAGCAATTCCACTAATCCTAACCCTCCTCCCAAATCCATGGCGTCCCAAATCTCCACGATCGGTGGTGAGTACAAGGTTAGAACCATCACCGGCGATGAGTTTGACATGATCTACACCCGTTCTTCCGCGACAGTGAAAGGATGCCTTTCTCGCTTCAGACGCATGTTCGAAGACTCAGATGATGAGTGGGTCGCCGGGCTAGATGTTGAGTACACCATAGTCCTGGGACGAGAGAAGGATCTAAAGGACGAAGAGAGGAAGAAGCCTGTCGTGATCCAGGTTTGCGTGCATGACTTATGCTTGGTCTACCACATATGCCATGCCGACGTTGAGTGCCAGGATTTTAAGGACTTCCTCGAGAGCAACCTAGTCAAATTCGTTACTGTAGACTTTGGTAACGACAAAGACGTCCTGCATCGGATAGGCCTCGTTGTAGGCAACACCTTCGACCTCAGAAGAATCGGCTGGTGTCCGCTCGTCAGCCTTCAATGCTGACCCTGGCAGGAGCCATGGTTCATCCTTCGTACGGTAAACTAGAGAAACCTCCATACACGTTTCATCGTCATGCATGGCAGCGGAATGTACTAGATATAGACCACATCCACTACGCTACAATGGATGGCTACCTTTGCTTCAATATCTACAAGGGTTGGATGAAGAGCAACAACCAAGTGTGCGGTTCAAGCAAAGAAGTATCGGCCAAGAGGAAGAGGGACAAGGACGAAGTCGAGGACGTGGACGAGGACTCCGAGTAAGGTGGCAGTGTTGTTGCTAATGGTGGTTCTAATGCAGTGTCTACCGGAATAGTTGCAAAGTTTAATTTCAGGTGTGATTAATTTAATTTGAGGGGTGTGTTGTGCTGAGCCCCCAGCAGAACTATGTTATGTTTCTTCTCGTTACTTTAACTCTTCAGTACGTACATACTAGTATTTCTTACATTTCATCTTTTAGTTGGTATAGTACTACCACTCGTTTCTTCACATTATATACGTACAATATATATGGCCAACATCATATAGCCAGCAGCTTAGTTGTCAAAGAATTTCAGGGTGTTTAGTTTTGTCAAAGAATTCCAGGATGCTTAGAGGGTGCTTGGATCCAAGGGACTTATTTTAGTCTGACTAAAAATAGTCTCTTTAAGAGGCTAAAGTTCCAAGCACCCCTGACTAAAGAGGGGCTAAAACTAGTCTTGAGACTAAAAAATTTTAGTCAGGGGTACCCCTACTAAAATGTGGATTAGTCCTCTCTCTACTCATTTAATTCCTCTCCTTTAACACAGGCGAGTTCTGGATTGGAGGGTTTGGAGGATAATAAATGCTCATTAACTTGATTTTAGCCTTTTAGTATTTGGATCCAAGCATGGGTGAGGCTAGCATGTTTTAGTCCCACTACTTTTAGTCATGGGACTAAAACGTATCCAAGCACCCTCTTAGTTTTATTTGAGGGGTGGGTTGTGCTGGACACCATTATTGTGACTAGCCTTTTTAATAGTACTATATGCATAATTTGGCGACGAGCGCTCTCTATATGTACCACCTTTTTTTTAATTTCAATTTTTGCTCCATGGCGCAATCCATCGATACTACTGTTGTACAAAAGTATACATTTTTTAAAAGGCTAGAGGGCGGGGCAGTCTAGCTTGGTCGGTTTCACGAGAGGCGAGGGCCTTTGTGATTTGACGGCTCATTACTGCTGGAAGGCGGGGCCTTGTGATTTGACTGCTCGTATAAATGCGCGGACGACCTGATCGAGGAGGAGCAAAGAACCGTGCGGTATACTCAAGTTTTCCACTGGAGTAGTACTGCGACGGAGGAGCACGAAACACGGCAGCCCAGTGCCATATGGCGATAAAAAATGATCTAATTTGCTAGTCATCTCATTGTTAGCATTGTTCTATTCATTCCCTAAAAAAACATTGTTCTATTCATGCCTCGCAGAGAACGTGACACGTGCGGCAAAACACCCGAAGCAAAAGATGAAACATAGGAGCAAAAGAAGAAGGAAGATTATCACCCCAAATGATCTAATTCGCCGCGGAGTCGTAACTGCTTCTTCATCGCCTCCACGACCTCCATCTCCTTGCGCGTATCCTCCGCCATCTTCATCATTTTGTCCATGACGCGGCATTTCTCGACGCGGGTCTTCATCATCTATTCCACGGCCATATTACGTACCTTGACAGCAGCCGAGTGCTCGATGCGGAGCTTCGCCAACTCTTCCTTTTGTTAGATGGCGAGGGCCTGCAGCATCTTCACCGAGGAACTATTATTCTCATGTAGCTTCTTCTAGCCGGTGTTCTACTCCTTCAACAGGCCGATCTCGTGGCAGAGCTTCGCATTGTCCTCCCGAAGTCGTAGGATTTCGCTGGTCGCCTTCTTCTCCGAGGCAATGCTCTTCTTCAGCAGCATCACCAAGCCGGCGGTCAACTCCCCCTGCTGATTGAGCTCAGCGGGCATATCGTCGAGGCTCTCCTTCAGCAACTCCATCAAACCTTGGATGAACTCCTTCTGCTTATTGAGCTGATCGGGCATGCCGTCGAGGGATAACGACTCCAGCTCCGCCGGCTCGGCATGTTCGCCTCCGCGGCTAGGGCGCTCCTGGGAGCCATCGCCTGGCCATGAGAGATCTTTCGAGGTCTCTGTGTGGCGGCGAGCCCTCTCTTTCTTTTCTGCAGCCTTGGTTGCCGCTCCCTTGTTACAAGTAGTTCTCAACCTAGAGCTCTGCTCATCGGCCATGGCAACGACGGACGAAGAAGAAGCACTTATGAGGAGGAAAGGTTGTGTGATTTTCGGTTAGGTAGTTCCCCTTTTTATAACCTAAGTACTAGCACTAGTACTAATACCTGCATAGTGGGAACATGTTCAGGTTTGGTACATACTACTAGTAGGTGTGAGCAGGCTTTCGAATATGATGGGAACAAGGTAAAGATTAATTGATGGCTTTGGTTTTGAGGCCCGAAACGGCTCCCGATGAGTTTAGCGGAACATAAATTTCAAGTACTACTACACTGCTCAAATGCGTAAATATTATATTACTGTCAAAAATTGGCACAAAATACGAAGGAGACCAATGGAAGTACTACTAGCAACCCACGATTTAACTACTCGCATGCGCGCAGTGGAGTAATAATGCCTTTCTTCCGCCCTCACATCCACTCAATTTGCATGCGCTGTATTAATTGACCATCAATGAAGTGAACGACTTCACACACGTCAAATTATCACATGGGGTGGATCTTGGTACAAAATTGTGTCCGCCCATGTACCCGCATGTGCGTGCGAGGAATGAGTGCATGCATGGCGTGCGTGCACATCTTTGCTTCGTGCATGTACCGCCAATATGCCTCATGGAGGATGAGTACATTCTTCTGGAACCAGCAGCATGTCACTGTGATCAATCCACGCAAGGAGGTCGCGACAACGCCTACACATGTGCCACGTGGCTTCATGAACTGTAAGAGAGACACTGTGTAGCGTGCCATTGGTATTCTAATTTACGTGTTTTGTACATACTCGAAGTACTAGTAAGGTACACGTGCATTGCATGCATCACATTTTGCAACCAAATTATGAATAAATACCACACTATAGCATGTACGCTCTGAGTCATATATGCCTGATGTAGCCCTTCGTTTAATTCTTATAGTCCATCTCATTCAAAATCAATTAGTTTTTATAAAAAAGCTAAGAACGCGGGAATAGGAAAAACATGGGATTATAGTGGAATGTCGTCTTGAATCCTACAGGATTGTACGAGTGTTTGATTGTGCATAGAAAAAACGCAAAATTCTTTCAAAGAGGTTTGAGTGGATGGGATGTTTCCTATGAAATCTAGTGCAAATGAATCATATGGAAAAATTCCTATGGTTTACAATCCTACGAATCAAACAACCAAGATAGGAAAAATTCCTAATGATTAGAATCCTCCAAAATTCCTTTGAGAATCCTTTGAATCAAAGAAGCCCTTAATCTATTTTATGATTCATGGAATTGTGCGTTGTAAAGCATAAAGTAAAAACAAATAATGGCAATTCAACTAGAAAAAAGTTTGGGCAGTTATGATACGGAAGATTCTAGAAAAAAAGAGAACCACTGTTGTTTTGAGGTTTGTGAAGGAAATATGCCCTAGAGGCAATAATAAAGTTATTATTTATTTCCTTATATCATGATAAATGTTTATTATTCATGCTAGAATTGTATTAACCGGAAACATAATACATGTGTGAATACATAGACAAACAGAGTGTCACTAGTATGCCTCTACTTGACTAGCTCGTTGATCAAAGATGGTTATGTTTCCTAACCATAGACATGAGTTGTCATTTGATTAACGGTATCACATCATTAGGAGAATGATGTGATTGACTTGACCCATTCCGTTAGCATAGCACTTGATTGTTTAGTTTGTTGCTATTGCTTTCTTCATGACTTATACATGTTCCTATGACTATGAGATTATGCAACTCCCGTTTACCAAAGGAACACTTTGTGTGCTACCAAACGTCACAACGTAATTGGGTGCTTATAAAGGTGCTCTACAGGTGTCTCCGAAGGTACTTGTTGGGTTGGTGTATTTCGAGATTAGGATTTGTCACTCCGATTGTCGGAGAGGTATCTCTGGGCCCTCTCTGTAATGCACATCACTTAAGCCTTGCAAGCATTGCAACTAATGAGTTAGTTGCGGGATGATGTATTACGGAACGAGTAAAGAGACTTGCATACCAACGGTCGAATCTCAGGCAAGTAACATACTGATGACAAAGGGAACAATGTATGTTGTTATGCGGTTTGACCGATAAAGATCTTCGTAGAATATGTAGGAGTCAATATGAGCATCCAGGTTCTGCTATTGGTTATTGACTGGAGACGTTTCTCGGTCATGTCTACATAGTTCTCGAACCCGTAGGGTCCGCACGCTTAAAGTTCGATGATGGTTATATTATGAGTTTATGTGTTTTGATGTACCGATGGAGTTCAGAGTCCCGGATGAGATCGGGGACATGACGAGGAGTCTTGAAATGGTCGAGATGTAAAGATCGATATATTGGACGACTATATTCGGACATCGGAAAGGTTCCGAGTGATTCGGGTATTTTTGGGAGTACACGGGAGTTACGGGAATTCGTATTGGGCCTTAATGGGCCATATGAGAAAGGAGAGAAAGGCCTCAAAGGGTGGCCGCACCCCTCCCCATGGGCTGGTCCGAATTGGACTAGGGAGGGGGGCGCCCCCTTCCTTCCTTCTCCTTTTCCCTTCCCTTTCCTTCCCTCCAACTCCTACTACTTGGAAGGGCTCCTAGTTCTACTAGGAAAGGGGGAATCCTACTCCCGGTGGGAGTAGGACTCCCCTAGGGCGCGCCATAGAGAGGGCCGGCCCTCCCCTTCCTCCACTCCTTTATATACGGGGGCAGGGGCACCCCAAAGTGACAACAATTGATCTCTTGATCTCTTAGCCGTGTGCGGTGCCCCCTTCCACCATAATCCACTTTAATCATATCGTAGCGGTGCTTAGGCGAAGCGCTGCGACGATAGAACATCATCATCGTCACCACGCCGTCGTGCTGACGGAATTCTCCCATGAAGCTCTACTGGATTGTAGTTCGTGGGACATCATCGAGCTGAACGTGTGCTGAACTCGGAGGTGTTGTGCGTTCGGTACTTGGATCGGTCGGATCGTGAAGACGTACGACTACATCAACCGCGTTGTGCTAACGCTTCCGCTTTCGGTCTACGAGGGTACGTAGACAACACTCTCCCCTCTCGTTGCTATGCATCACCATGATCTTGCGTGTGCGTAGCAAATTTTTGAAATTACTACGTTCCCCAACAGTTTGTGCATTATGCTTAAGTTCAACCATGGAGTCTGCTAGATTGTACATGTGGCAAAATCCGGTGGGGGGATAGAAGATGGTGCGAGGGGCCGAGTGGAGGGAGACTATGAAGGAATGCACAAGTGCGAGATCGATATTTAGAGAGAGAGGGCGAACACGTGCGCTGATGCGCGCAGTGGCGGAGCCATGAAAAATAAATGAGCTAGGGGGCCAAGCATTGCTAATCCTTTACGAGGAGGGTCAATTCATGAACTTAAACCATTTTTAGCAGCAATTGTCTAATGATCACATTCATATTAGCCTTGATATATAGTGATGTTAGGGGGGAGGGGGGCAGGGCCCTTACTGCCCCCTATCTTCGCCATTGTGCACGCGTCTGAGAGATGAAGCGGAAGGCATGGATTATGAAAGGGGGACGTTGGATACATAATTAATGTGGGTGTATTAGCTATATATGTTAATCCTATATAGAGAGGTATAGATTGATCAATGTGGACGTGGGAAAGAGGGTGAGACCTCACTGGATATATCGATTGATCGATTTGTGTGGAAAACTATGAAAGACCTAGCTATACACACACATACATAGAGGAACATCGATCGTTGTGCATGCACGCGTGAGAGATAAAGAATGCCCGATATGATGGAGAGGGGGATGTGTGTTGGTGTGTGCCTTCATGGGAGACCGGCCTGAAGAAAAAGATTGCATGCGTGCGATGGATAATGCCGATTGGTAGTGTGTGTGTGTGCATGCATGCACGAGAGAAGGTTAGTGGTACAATTATAAAGAGAAGACTACTGTGTGGGTGTAAAAGAATAGCTGAATAGGTGTCACAATCAATGTAAAGTTGAATTCAAATATTTGAATAAGAGATCCTAATGTTTGAAACCCATGCATGCATGAATATAACGGAGATCTGCGCGGTGTGGTTTGGAAACGAGCATGTTGTAATGTATACACATTGAACAAGGTCAGACTGATTTGAATTTGAGATACCGATGGCAGACATCATTTGTCCACGTCGCATCCGTGCATGGACACACTATTCTAATTGGAGATGATGGGCGGATTTTGCATCACATATCTATATCTATACCCCTATATATATTATATTGTATATATTTTTTATATTGTGTGCGGGTAACTTCTTTGAAAGATGGTCGTTGGATGAGGCGAATTTGATGGTCCAAAGATGGCAATTTTGAGCACTACTGGCCGTTGGATATCATCTAGATTCCACCAGATTTCGCCACATGTATAATCTAGAAGACTCCATGGTTGAACTTAAGCATAATGCACAAACATCAAAACACAAGCACTTCTTATTTGTTCTAGAATCTTTCATATGAGAATTGCCCAAATATTTTTCTACATGATTTGCCATTATTTGTTTTTACTTTATGTCTTACGATGCACAATTCCATGAATCTTAAAATAGATTAGCTTTCTTATAAAAACTAGATGATTTTGAATGAAATGAACTATAAGAATTAAACGAACATCTACATCATGCATATATGAATCAAATCTTGCATGCTATAATGTGGTATTTATTCATAATTTGGTTGCCAAATCGCATGCGTGCAATGCACATGTACCTTACTCTAGTCTAAATGGTGTTTGTGTGTGCGTTGTGCGTGTTGTGGTGCAAATTGTCTTTTTTGGGTACACGTTAAGCTTGTTCTTCCGAAATTTTAAGCCGCGCCTTGTTATGGCGAAAATTCAAGCTAGCGTCTCTGTCTATCATGCTGGGAAACTCCCGCCTCTTCAACCCGTGCCTTGTTAGCCCGAAATATTTAAGATATATCTTTGTCTCGTTGTGCTCTGACAACTCCCTCCATCTCAACCCGCGCCTTGCTATTCCGAAATTACAACGCGCGCGAAAACTCCAACCTCATGTGAAATCCTGACACGCGAAATGCCCGTGGTACGCTGAACCGAAAGAACCGCCTCAAATCGGTGGGGGTACTTTCGTAACTTACCCCACATTTTGGACAAGCGCATCTCTAAGCCATGGTTCCCCACTGCCATCCCATCCGCCCACCCATTCGTACACCGAGGCCACGAAAACCCGCGACGAAACCCCACACCCTGCTCCGTCTGCCACCCAGCCGGAGCCTCTTCCCCGACGACGTCGTCCACAGCAACACCTCGACGTCCCTCATCCACCGTACCGGATGAGGATCCGTCGTCGATCTCATCGTCCCGCCGGTTCAGCCACACCGTCCTCCACCTCCAAGGAGTTGCCCCGACGTTCCTCTCGTCTTTCGCGCCACCTCCATTCCCACACCGCCGTCTTCACCTGCACCACCGGAAGTGCATCATCATCACCTTTTCCTCGGATGAAGCTGCGGCCTAATCGGCGCCACTAAAGAGGTTGTACACTAATCGCCGCATTTTCTTATTGATTCGATCTCATGGTGCTGCCAGCGCTCGGTCCCAAGCCGACACGGTGCGGCTCCATCCACGGCGGCGTTGCCGGCCACTTCCTCCACGGCGTCACTCCCTCGGCGGCGACGTCCACATCAGTAGGACCTGCTGCTGCTTTAGCTCTCGCTCGCGCTGCTGCTCTACTCTTGCTCTCAGTCCCCTGCCTGGTCTGCTCTTGATATTGCTCTTGCTCGCCCTGCTGCTCTCGCTCTTGCTCTTGCTTGCGATGCTGCTCCGATTTAGCTACACTTCACTCCGATGCCGTCGGGGTGAAGGAAGAACCAACCGCAACGGGGAGGGGGGCTCGCCGGAGAGGTACCCTACTATCTATCTTAGGGTTCAGGATGGGGGCGTTGGTCGCCGGCGGTGGCGGGGCGGTGGCGGGGCGGTGGCGTGGGGATCGCCGGAGAAAAAGCTCGGCACAGGGGGGCCTAGAGGGATGGCCGGGGCGGCGGCGGACTGGCGGTGGGGAGTGTTCTCGGGGCGGGCGGGGCGGCGCACCGCCGGCCGCGGGCGGCGGGGGGCTGCTGTTTGGCCGGCTCAGGGGGTGCAGGTTGAAGATGAACCATAGGCCCTTGATTTCGTATCCAACGGCTGCAAAATCGACTGACCAGAGATGAAAAAGTCAGTCGACCGACGTGTAGCCTCACGTTGCTAGTGCGTTCAGTTTCGACAGCAAAATTCAGTTTCGACAGCAAAATTCAGTTTCGACAGCAAAATTCAGTTTCGACAGTTAAGTTCAGTTTCGACAGTTAAGTTCAGTTTCGACAGTTAAGTTCAGTTTCGGCAGTTAAATTCAGTTTCGACAGTTAAGTTCAGAGATGAGCGGCTGATGTATTTTACATCTAGCACTTTGTGTTTATGTATTTTACATCATGTATTGGAGATGCTATTAGAATTCCACTCAGGTTAATGTTGTTCGTTGTCTCTCTTGTCCTGCTTCAGCCTCGATGTCGTACGACTCACCAGAGCTGCTCCAATGACGAAACCCTCCATCACAGCGGAGCAGTACCTCGGGCTCCATCTCCAGACGCCTAAGATCTTCTTCCCCTCCTCCGACAGCCAAGTCAGCCGGAGCATCCTCACCGGCCAACCCAATCACGATGAGATCGACATGGCTTCGCCAAAGAGGTTGTACACTTTTTGCATCTCTTTTTTACTCTACATGTTATATATATTGTCCACTGAGCACTCGTAGTAACAGGAAATACGGTTATTTTATCCTACTATATGACAAGCAGTGAGGTACCAGGCAACTTAGCTATCCGTGACAGACTCTCTTGAACGCCATCATTATTTATCTCTGCGCGTTTGAGCTGTGCATTTGTCGATGGGCCTGGGAGTTGAGCTAGTATGGCAGTGGCCTGGGTCCAAAGTAATAGAAGTAGCACAAAAACAATTTTTTAGTGTAGGATTTTCCTTGCTCAAGCCTGCCTACTAGAATCGCCAGTGCTTGAAAGGAAAAGTGAATGAAAAACATCGGAATTGGAAAGTTTCCTATGGTACTACTTTTCATGAATTTGGTGCAAAGGAATGGAGCAAAGGACAACTGTAGGATTTGTTCCTTTAGTGTCTCCTTGAAAGAAAACCCGTAGGAATTCTAATTTCCACTTCTCCTCCTTTTCATATTCCTATTCATCAAGCACAAGACTAAGAGATAGTAGCATAATAGCATTATAACCGTACATTTTCTTGTGGTTTGACTTAATATCACCATGCTTTTTGCATCCTGTGATCTTCCAATTGTTGTGAATCAAACACCCAGATTGGCAGAAATCCTGTGTTTTTAAATTCTCTATTTTGCACATGCATTCCTATCCTATTCCTGTCTATTTCCTATCCCTGCATTGTTAGAATCCCCAAATTCAAACAAGCCCTTACTCAATTACTTCTGTTACAGATATGTGTCAAAGAAAACCTTGTGTGGTTTGTCCTGCTCCTGTGGCGCTGTGTTCCACCCCAGCTCAGCTGCTCCAACGACGGAAGGGTTCACCACAGCATGGGTCCGCTCTCCAGACTGTCTTTCGCCGCCTCAGATCTTGTTCCCCGCCGCCGGCAGCCATGGCAACTGCATTACCATCATCAACTGAGCAGATGACCTTGAGGACTACACGGGTCCGCAAGAGAGGTCGCACTCTTACGTGTCTGCTTACGTTATGCGTCGCTTAATATGATGGCATGCTACATTATCGTCGTGTTCACCTATTAGACTCCGAGTCAGGTCCAAACTAATGCTGAAACTTGAGTTTTTAAATGGTTGTGGGGTACATATTGGGGCAGCAATCAGTACTATCTGTCTACTATCTGGTTAATCTCCGGTGTCTACTATGAGTTTCATGTTGCGTGCAAACAAACATTAAAGGAGCCATTATCTGTATATTTTTAACTAAATCTATTATCTGCTTGCTATCATTGGTTTTGGGTCTATCCACAGTTTGCTACCATCACTCTGGATTTGTGCATGCACTCCTTACATAATCTCACTATGTTTTATTCCTATGCATGCCAGTTATTGTACACAATGGAACTGATCATGTAGAGCAAAAGAGACGAGCCTTGTGTGGCAATAAAATTTCATGCAGACGTCGTCCCATGGTGGGTACAAAGGCAGCCCCCCTCCACCCATTTCGGATCGTAATCAAGAGGAAGATAACTGTTATGAGGGGGATTCAGAAGGAGAATACCACTCCTATTTACCCCGTGAGGTCTTTGCTCTAACTTGGCATGCTGATGTTGGTAATATCATGCATATGGTGCCTTGCATTGCTTACTGTATACATTAAAGATGTCATCTACTTAGTTTAGACATGCTTTGTGTCAATGCCATCTGTTTAGTTTCTTTATCTTATATGTGAATCATGCAATGCCATCTTGTCTAGCCAGGCATCATATATGTGAATTTTGCAATGCCACCCTGGTTAGCCAGTCATCTTATATGTGAATTATATCATGCCATCATTTTTTTATTACGTGTTAAATTTGTCAACAATTTTAGTACATTCAATTATTCTTCCTATGCATCAGCCATTTGGCACCGTCGTGGAAAAATCTGGAGTGGAAACAAGGTCTTCAGAGCAGACAATGCTACCTGCTGAAGCAGATATCTTGCTAGTTACAGATAGCTCTTCAGAGGAGGATACAGAGGCAGATGACCAGTCCTATTATCCCCCTGAGGTGTATGCTCAAACTTGGCAGGGTTATATTACTCATATAATGCATATCTTGTATTACAATGCTTAGTTTTTACATCATATACACAATATTGAATGCCATCTCCTTAGTTGACACATCATATATGTGATTGCCCTCTGCTCACTTCCTTAGTATATAAATCATATATTTGAATTATGTCATGCCATGATGTTTACATAGACAGCATGTATCTGAATTATGGCATGCCAACCCATTTTCTAAAGACATAATATAGTTATATCATCTCATCCTGTTTACATAGTCATCATATTTAAGTTATGTCATTCTATCCGTGAATTATATCATGCCATCATGTTTCCATCAACGGCATGTTTGTGATTTATGGCATGCCAACCACTTTAATAGACACATCATATAGTTATATCATGTCATCATGTTTACATAGTCATCATATTTTGAAGTATGTCATTCTATCATGTTTAGTTAGTCATCATACATGTGAAATTGTGTCATGCTATCCTGTTTAATTAGCCATCATATATGTGAAATTATGTCCTGCTATTCTGTTTGCTTAGACAACATAAATGTGAATTATTTCATGCCCTGTTTTCTTCCCTACTATCCATTGCACCTGTCTATCTTACAATGTCTGTACATTCAATTAATTTTCTTGTTTATCAGCCATTTCAATTGGAGGGAGTGATGGCAGTATCTGTGGGAGTAAAAACACGGTCTTCAGAAAAGATCGTGCTACCTATTGATGCAGATAGAACCACGGTTGTACTTGCCCAAGAACCAGCCCCACCACACATAACCCACACTCATGCAGATTGTACCCTACCCAGTTGGACAGAGAACCAGCTACACCCCTTCTAACCCCAACCCCAGCAGATAGACACCCAGTTCCTGTTGACACAACACCGTCTCCACCACAGAGCACCCAAACACGAGCAGTTAGTAAGGCAACTGCAGTGCCCAAATCACGAGGACCACCACTCCGAACCCGAAGTCAATGCTTAAAGCAGAAGAAGAATTGTTCTCAGGTCAGGTTCCGTAGATATGGTTCATACTACTTTGCTCTTGCATCACTATATTTACTGATACCAACTAATTTCAAATTTGAAGGATGCAATTGAAACTTCAATGGTGCAACAGGTATGTTTTAAACCTGTTTCTTCAACGTGTTTGGCTGTTTGCTGTTGTAACTTGCTCTATGTTGATTTCAGTTTCAATTGAATAAACAGTTATGTTCTCATGCCATGCACATTACAAGTGTTGTTATTGCTGTGTAGTTTCCCACACTTATATTCTGTCTATGCTGCTTTGTCTTAAATAGATATGATTCGAACTGTATCTATCTTGATTTAGCAACATAAACTAGAATGATATAGACCATACAGTGACCATACTACATAGATATATGTTTGTTTCATGTTGTTATCCTGTCCACCTTACTACTGAACTGGTTTACCAAAATGAGTTTCATATACTACATTGTAAACCTGAGATGTGTTTGTTTGTTTCTCTTTTAGAACGCGGATAAAATATTGGAGAAGAGTACCCTGTTATGCCATGGTAAAGGAAGTAATGCAGATAAGGTTCAAGATAGTGAGAAATCCTTGTTGGTCTCCAAGAAAGCTGATAAAACTACATTGAAGACACTGAGACAACCCCAAAGTCATGTCTTGATGTAGTTTTCGAGTTACTGGCTACCACTGCTGGCACCAGCTCTTCGAACTCATTGCCTGAATCAGTTCGGCTTCTTGAGTCTCAACTTCAAGTTGAAAGACACCAATCAGATGTTATGCAACAGGAAGCCGAAGGACTGAGGAAGTCCCTGCAGAATTCAGATGCATACTTTCTGGTGCAACATCAAGCGTTGGAGGACTTAAGCGCCAAACAAGAGAAACTTAATAAGCTTGCTAAGCATCTTGCCAGCATTATGGGTACCCAGGATATTGTTTCTTGAGCTCTTCTGAAGTGGTTTCAGTTCTGGACTTGTTTTGCTGCGGCGTTTATATGCTGCTGTGTTCCCTATATTTGCACTGGTGGCGAACTTTGATGCCCAGTGGATGTAATATGTGTAATAGCCATGATAGCCTAGTGTAAGTTGCTTGCTTATTTATTTCCTTGTTGTCTTGTTTATTTGTTTGCTTGTAGTCAGTGCAGTTCTTTTTCTATGGTTTCCTAGTGGCTGCAATAACCTATTTTTTAAAACTAGGCCACAATAACCATGGGCTAATATTTACTTTAGTAACATTGGGCCTCCTACGGGCCGTAGAAACGGTGGGCCTTCTATGGGCCGTAGAAACAGTGGGCCTTCTACGGGCCATATTATCAATGGGCCTTCTACGAGCCGTATCATCAATGGGCCTTATACGGACCGTATGATCGATTGGCCAAACATGGGCCAAACAGACCGCATTCTGGCCGTAAACGGGCTAGAGTTGGAATCGTCCTTTCATGGGCCGACCATAACGGGCCATCGTTAATAGGCCGTATTTGATGACGCTATGAAAACGGCCCAACGTATTAACGGACCACAAACGGGCCGACTGTAACCACGGGCTGAATTTGGCCCACAAGCAGAAAATGACAGTAACGGGTCGTAAGTAAACGAATGCTGGAAATGAGCCCAAGAATAAATGGGCTCTCAGAAGGCCGAAAGATAACATGGGCTGGAGACGGCCCAACGGAATAACGGGCCGTTAATGGGTGTAAAGTGATACATTGTTCATTACGGGCCAGTTTCACCACGGGTAATTAATGGGTGTAAAGTGATACACTGTTCATTACGGGCCAGTTTCAGCACGGGCTGCTAATGGCCCAAGAGTTACAAAGGGCCTCATATGGGCCGAAAGACGTCATGGGCTATACATGGGCCAGAAGTGAAAACAGGCTGGAATCTATTGGACGGCCCAGATGACGCTACTGGGCCTAATTCGGATAGGGCGTGACGGGCCTTGGGTTAGCGGGCTGTAAATGGGCTATATGCGAACAAGCCGTTAACAGGCTTTCCATGGGCCGGCCCGCCAGCTTTTGACCAAGTCAAATGGGCCGGCCTTTTCACAGGAATGGGCCACTGTTGGGCCGTGCCACGTGTCGACGTATCATAGGCGCCTTCTGTCCAGTGAGTGGATGACATCTATCCCAATGATGAGCCGACACGTGTTTCCTCTAGCCAATGATGATTTTACACGTGGAAAATCCCCATTGGTCAGGGCTGTTAACGGGTTATCGGATCCAAAACCCGACCCGATAGCTTAACGGCGTTCCGTTACGGTGGATGCCACGTGTCGGTCACCCTTGACGAAAGCACTTCTGCGACGCGCGATTTATTGTCATGGAAGTGGACACTTCCGTGATGATAATTTTGGTAATGTCATGGAACACTTATACGACAGCACAGGTATGACTATCTTGATTGTGTCATAAATTTGTCATGGATGTACATGCATGACAAAAAAAGCGACCTACTATGACAAACACGTATCATCACGGAAGTGTATTTTTTTGTAGTGTCAATCTCTGCCGCCGCCACAGCGCTCATCGTCATCCTCAAGCTCGGCCATTGCATCACCCTGAGCTGTCCAGAGAAACGGCAATGACCCTCCGCAACAGATCCGCATCCGTAAGTTCTTGCCTTCTCACACCTTTAGATCTGCATTAGGGTTTGCGAGTTCATCGGTGTTCTTCATTGTTCATCACGGATCTTCTTGTAGTTCTTTCTCCGCATCCTCTTTTGATCAAAAAGGAACACCTAACTCGTGCGGTAGTTGTTTTGTGTCCATTTTTATACCAGTAGATCCCTTTTTCCTGTACCGATGCCTCATTATAACTCACGAACTCATTTGTACGTAGTTTTTTAGGTCCATAATATTTTCTTTTCAGAACGGCCATTTGATCCAAAATAATAATAACAGCTTGGTAAACTTGTTTGTGCCAACACTTAACCATTTTCTGTTTTTAGCATCCTTTGAATATCTTTAGTCATGGCGGCTTATGACTCCGGCTCACTTTTCCCTTTATATGACATTAGCCCTTACTTAAGCCACCATTACTCATTTGCACCATCATTATTTAACTTTACCATTGAATTGAACCGGCACGTTACTTTCTTTTTAGTTTGTCCTTTGATCATCATGCCGTCAAAAGCATCGACTGTTTGCAACTGGGTCCCATCCACAGTCACCGAAGATACCTTGAAGGAATTCTTCACCATATGATTTTTTCCAAGGAAAAATGTTATGTCTTATCGTGCACCTAACCCGGACGAGGAACGGCCTAATCCCAAAGACGGTGAAGTTATTGTCTTCTCTGACCACATGAATCGGGGTTTTTCACCACCCGGCTTGAAGTTTTTCAGAGACGTTCTTCATTTTTTCAAACTCCACCCTCAAGATCTTGGACCCAATTCCATATCCAACATCTGCAATTTCCAAGTTCTCTGTGAGGTGTATCTTCAAGAAGAGTCGACTGTGGAACTCTTCAGAGAGTACTTTTATCTAAACCGCCAGAATGAGTGTACCAATGGCCCTAGTTTGGAACTTGGCGGAATCTCAATTCAGCACCGACACGGCGCCGTCTTTCCCTTAATAGTCTTACCGAGTCATCCCAAAGATTGGAATCAGACCTGGTTCTATTGCCGAGATACGTCTCCAGCCAATGAAAAACCACTGCCAGGTTATCGCGCGGAGCGTCTGGATTCCAAGTTTGTGCTCCTTGATAAGCTTACTGATGTTGAATGCAAGAAGCTTATTCCATCTATTAAAAATATCAATGCCTTACTGGGGAATGGATTAACCGGAGTTGATTTGATCCGTTGCTAGATCTCGTGGCGGGTAATTCCTCTAAGCCGTCGATCCAAATTGATGTATGAATATGGCGGAGGCCCAAATGACTCTCTGTGTTACAACTCTGTACAATTAACTGAAGAAGACATTGTTTCAATGTCAACCATCCTTGTGAACGGCAAGTATGAGGACTATAGTAAGGTTGGGTTAAACCCCTTCTGTAACTTAACCCGGCACTAGAGGTAAGAAACCCCTGACCTCTTTCTCTTTTTGTGTTTTCCTCAGTAGTTTTAAATACTTGCATGACCTTTTATCCTGTTTATTTTTTTATAGGCCAAATCCGACTTCTGGAAAGCCAAGTATGACCATGAAGCTGCCAAGAAGGCTAGAGCCGCCGCCATAGCCACCAGGAAGACGACCCGGAGGTCCAAGAAGAAAAGGAGCACTGCTTCAGACCTGCTAAAGCTTGATGATGATACTGAGTCGGAGGTAGCCCTTGACTCCCTTGGCCAGTTTTTTAATAACCTTATTGACACTGACTATTGCCAGGACGACACGGGGGCCAGCCAGGTCGTAGAAGAAGAGGTAACTATTTCCTCCGACTCAGCCCATTTGCCAAGACAGAAACTTCGACTGGTAACCCGGAAAGTAAGGTTTTCGCACCCTTTGGCTTATTTGGACCCTCATTTTCTTTTGAAAAAGTAGCAACATGAGAGCCGCCGTCAGGCCCAGAATAATGACGACGATGAACCGCCTTCTGTTTTACAACAAACTCCTCTGAAGCGCCAGAATGAGGTTTATTTCATCTTCATCTGTTGCTTTCATTAATGAATCTATTCCCTTGCCTCACTGACTTTATTTTACCTTTTACAGGAGGTTTCTCGCTCTTCTGGCGACTCATCTCAGACTCAATTTCTGGCCTTCAAGACTGCCCCTGGGTAAGGAAAAAATCATCTTTCCTCTGTGTCTTTAAAACTGCATCATTGTACTAATTGTCTCACCAAATCTTTCTTAGTGGTCAAGCCAAGTCCAAGAAGGCCAAGGTGATTAAACCAGCAGAAGACCTGTCAGTTCTTGCACCTGAACCGGCCATGCCAACTTCTCCCCCTCGAACTGAAGCACCAGAAAACCTAGTTGTTGATACTCAATTAGACCCTCCTGAGCCGTCAGCTGATGATATCGTTGTTAATCCCTCTACCGCCAGACCATCCGGTTCAGCTAATCCGCCAACGTCTTCTGATCATGATGTTCTGATCACTGGCAGCAGATTTGTTGTGCCGAGTAATCCGACTGTGCTAGCCAGGTATTCTGCCAAATAGGAGGCCTTAGAAAGGCAGAAAGTACAGTTTGACATCTCTCACTACACTCATCTGAATGCCAATGACATATTGTCAGGCTATCTCACTCATGTGCATTCCAGCCGTGATTCGGAAATTGAGATGGTCAAGCAACTGCAGCTAAAATATGAGGTATGTTTTCTGGCTTACTTATACTCTACCAGCCCCCAAGTCTTCAGATGATGACCCTGAATGATCTGTAGACTTTATGATATAGGTTGATACTTTGTCGCTAAGACTTTCGAAAGTTCAATAGAGTAGCGTAAACTTCACCTGTAGTCCCCAAGGGCCGGCTCAATTTATCATAAATGAACTGGTACTTAACTTCATAACTGTCTTTTACTAGCCCCAATAAGTATTGCAATCCTGCTCAATCTTGATAAACTTTCTAAATATCATGCATTAGCCCCCAAGTGCCAAATATTGTTACTTTGTAAAGCACTTGGGACTTGAAACATACAAGAGTCATAAAGAATTGCTTTGGTAGACATTAGCCCCCAAGTGTCAAGTGGTATTGCGGTGCATAGTACTTGAGACTTGAACCCTAATAACTTTTAGTTTAAGCCTTGACACACCTGTATATGTTTTGTAGAACGCCTTATCTGAATTGGGCTCCCAATTAACTGATGCAAAGACCCGGCTGGCGGATCAAGAGGCAGAAATCAAGTCTGCTGACTCTAAACTCCAATTGAGTCTCTCTGAGACAGAAAAATGGAAAACTAGCTTGACTGCAAAGAAGAAATCTTGGGCCGAATAAAAGACGTTGCTGATACAACATGCTGAAACAGCTGAGGCAGCTCTTGAGGAGGTTACTACAGAGCTCACCGGCTTAAAGAACCGGGTGTCTCAAATGGTCTCCGCCATCTTTGGTAAGTCATCTATATTAATCACTTATACCTTCTTTTGACCAGGAATATAAACCACCTGCTGAACCTTTGTTGAAAATAACTCGTAGGTCCACGAAGCCAAAATCTGAGCCAAGATAGTGTGACCAAACTAAAGGCGGTTTATACCTTAGTGGAACAATTGTATACTAGCGCTCAACGAGCACTTGCTGCTATCTCCCCTGCCAACCAAGGACCCAACCGGCTGAGTGACATTTTGAAGAAATTATCGATCTTACCCGTCAGGTTTCAAGAGGTCAAACGATCATGTGCCAGAGCCTGGGCCTTGACTGCCCTGAGCCGCTCCAAAGCCTGGGTGCCAGATCTAGACCTGGCGGATGTAGCTAAGGGGTACCCTACCGTGAAGGAAGAAGGGAATCTATTTGAGAAGGATGACTTCATTGCCTGCGTGGGGGGAGTTCGACCTCAAGCTACCGTTCTTGGAGATGAGACCAACATTGATAAATATCAGCTGGGTTTGATTTGGAGAATAAGAAGATGGCGACTCCCTCTTATAAAGTGAAGGATCTTATCCCGCCGGTTCGCCAACATACATTTGCCCCAGAGATTGACCCAGCCGGCTTAATTGATGATGAGGCTGAGTTCATTGCTTTGAACGGCTTTGACTGGTCTAATTCCGGCTTTCAACCAGTGGAGGGAGATGAACCGGACAGGGGGGAGTCATAACCATCTGGACAATCCTGCTTTTAGCTTAGGACCTGTTTTAAGAGAGAGAAACAATAACCTTTTGGGCTCTTTAATGCCTTGTAATAGGTTAGTTTAAAAACTACATATTTTGCCTATGCCATCGTGCATAAGATGCCGCGTATGACTCTTTGCTCCTGATGTCAATATATATATGCGTCACATCTATGATTATATATGCAATCTTTTAACTTTGCTCCTACAAAAAATGAAAGAGCTAGCCTGGCGGTTTAACACCGGACGGGTCAAAAACACCCGGTATATGTCTTTATTTGAAAAGATAAATAAGGCTGAAAAAACCTGTTCGTGAACAACACTGTCATACCTGTGTTTCTGGACTGCCGGTTTTCATGATCCGAATGATGAGGTTGATGACCCAATCTTTTTGAGAAGTCAATGCTTCCATACACCTGATGACCATCGGGCCTTTGGCGGCTTATTGTAAAATAATCAAGCCGGCTTAAATAAAAACCATACTGATAATTTAAATTTGAGACAATAAAAAAACTAGTAAGACAAAATAGTAGATTTCCAACAACATAAATTTGGGGGTTTCTGATTCGAATACGATCAATAAACCGGACCAAAGGGGTTAAGCTAAGATTCGAATACGATCATATAGCCCCCAGTGGCTTTGGCGTTGCGCCGATCAAGAGGGTACTGACAGCTATGTTCTCTTTGGTTCGAATACGACCTATGTTTGAATAGGAAGCCCCCAAATGACCTTGAGAGGTTTTTAATGACCCTGATTCGAATACGATCCAAGTCGGACCCAGAAGGGGTTAAGCTATGATTCAGATACGATCAAGAAGCCCCCTAGTGAGTTTGGCTTTGAGCCGATCAAGAGGGTTACGACAGCTATGTTCTCTTTGGTTCGAATACGACCTATGTTTGAACAGGAAGCCCCCAAGTGACCATGAGGTTTACAGCTAGATTCGAATACGATCATAAGCCGGACCAAAAAGGTTAAACTAGATTCAGATATGATCAGCTCCTTAATAGTCATGTAAATAGTGAAAATAGTAGAGATATATGATCTTTGAAGAGGAAAAAGGTAGAGGTCCTGCTTTATTACTTATCATAATATATACAACGTCAAAGTATGTATATGACGAGAGCCGGTAGCTCAGGTGTAGTATGGCCGAAGTTGAGCAATGTTCCATGGCCGGCAGGTCTCCTCCTCCGACTTACGTGAGTCTTTGTGCTCTCGAACGTCAATGAGGTAATATGACCCATTGTTTAAATTCTTGCTGACCACAAAGGGTCCTTCCCAAGGCGGGGATAGTTTGTGTGCATCCGACAGATCCTGGATGAGCCGGAGCACTAGGACACCTTCTTGAAAGGTCCTGGACTTAACCCGGTGGCTGTGATAAAGGCGCAGGTCCTGTTGATAAATTGCTGATCGAGCCGCCGCCAAGTCTCTCTCCTCATCTAACAAGTCAAGTGCATCCTGTCGGGCTTGTTCATTATTAGCTTCAACGTAAGCCGCTACGTGAGGCGAGTCATGATGGATGTCACTAGGTAGCACCGCTTCCGCTCCATAAACCATGAAGAAAGGTGTATAACCTGTAGACCTGTTAGGGGTGGTGTTGATACTCCACAACACCAAGCGTAATTCCTCGACCCAACAACCCGGCGTCCGTTGTAAGGGAACCATAAGCCGGGGCTTGAGACCTTTTAAGATTTCCTGATTTGCTCTCTTAGCCTGACCATTAGATTGAGGGTGAGCTACGGAAGAAACATCAAGCCGGATATGCTCACGTTGACAAAACTTCTCCATAGCACCTTGGGACAAATTGGTGCCATTGTCAGTGATAATGCTGTGTGGAAAACCAAAGCAAAAAATCACCTTTTTCATGAACTGAACCGTCGTGGTTGCATCACACTTACTCACTGGCTCTGCCTCAACCCATTTTGTGAATTTGTCAACTGCCACTAAAAGATGTGTCTTTTTATCCTTAGACCTTTTGAAAGGTCCAACCATGTCAAGCCCCCAAACTGAAAACGACCAAGTGATTGGAATCATCCGCAACTCTTGAGCCGGTACATGCGCTCGTCGTGCAAATTTTTGACATCCATCACACCTACTGACCAGATCCTCTGTATCAGCGTGAACCGTTAACCAGTAAAAACCACGACGAAAAGCTTTGGCCACAAGAGATTTTGACCTGGCGTGATGACCACAATCCCCTTCATGGATCTCACGAAGTATTTCTTGACCTTCTTCAGGATAAATACAACGCTGAAACGCTCCAGTGACGCTGCGGTGATACAACTCCCCGTCAGAAATCGTCATTGACTTGGACCGCCAGGTTATCTGTCGGGCCAGGGTTTCGTCCTCCGGTAACTCGCCCCGGGTCATGTAAGCCAGGAACGGTACTGTCCAATCTGGAATAACATGAGTAGCCGCCACTAACTGTGCCTCTGGGTCAGGAATGGCCAAATCTTGCTCTATAGGCAACTTAACAGACGGGTTATGTAAAACATCCAAAAAGGTGTTAGGTGGTACCGGCTTACGCTGAGATCCCAACCGGCTTAAGGCATCGGCTGCTTCATTCTTTCTGTGGTCAATGTGTTACACTTGATAACCCTTGAAATGCCCTACAACAGTGTCGACCTCGCGGCGATAAGCCGCCATGAGAGGATCCTTGGAATCCCACTTGTGTGACACCTATTGAGCCATCAAATATGAATCGCCAAGGCACCGGACCCAGCTCAGACTCATCTCTTTAGCCATTCGAAGACCATGGAGCAAGGCTTCATATTCTGTTGCGTTATTAGTACAAGTAAACATCAATCGCAACACATAACAAAACTTGTCCCCTCGAGGAGAAGTTAAAATAACTCCAGCCCCGAGCCTTCCAACTGTCTGGACCCATCAAAATGAATCATCCAATACGTGTTGTCTGGTTTCTCCTCTGGCATCTGCAACTCTGTCCAGTCATTAATGAAGTTAACCAGCGCTTGAGACTTGATCGCAGTACGTGGCATATACTTCAAACCATGAGACCCAAGTTCAATAGCCCACTTGGCGACTCGTCATGTGGCTTCTCTATTTTGAATGATGTCTCCTAGAGGAGCAGAGCTAACCACAGTGATTGGGTGACCCTGAAAGTAATGCTTGAGCTTTCGGCTTGCCATGAACACCCCGTAAACGAGCTTTTGCCAATGTGGATATCTTTGTTTAGATTCAATGAGCACCTCACTGACGTAGTAAACCGGCCGTTGGACTGAATGTTCATTGCCAGGCTCCTTGCGCTCCACAATAATGGCCACACTGACAACACGTGAGTTAGCAGCTACATATAACAACAATGGCTCTTTCTCAACTGGAGCAGCAAGAATCGGCGGCTCAGCGAGCTGTTCCTTCAGATCCTCAAAAGCAGAGTTAGCAGTATCACTCCAGACAAAGTCATCCGCCTTTTTCATCATTCGATACAAAGGCATCGCCTTATCCCCCAACTGGCTTATGAACCGGCTTAAGGCAGCGACGCGACCCGCCAAACACTGAACGTCATTGATGCACACCGGTTTGGCCAGAGATGTAATTGCCTTAATTTTCTCCGGATTAGCCTCAATACCTCTATTAGACACCAAAAAACCCAAAAGTTTGCCAGCTGGGACTCCAAAAACACATTTGGCCGGGTTAAGCATCATCTTATAGACCCGGAGGTTATCAAAGGTCTCCTTCAGATCAGTTACCAAGGTCACCTTCTCTCTGGATTTCACCACTATGTCATCCACATAAGCATGAACGTTATGCCCAATCTGACTGTGAAGACAATTCTGTACACATCGTTGATAAGTCGCCTGGGCACTTTTCAGCCCAAAAGGCATAGACACATAGCAGAAGGCTCCAAACGGAGTGATGAAAGCTGTCTTCTCCTGGTCCTTAACTGCCATATTGATCTGATGATAACCTGAATATGCGTCCAAAAAACTCAAACGCTCGCAACCCGCCGTAGCATCAATGATCTGATCAATACGAGGGGGAGCAAAAGGATCGACTGGACAAGCCTTGTTCAAATTGGTGTAATCCACACACATACGCCAGGTGCCATTCTTCTTGAGTACAAGCACCGGGTTAGCCAACCATTCTGGGTGAAAAACTTCAATAATGAACCCAGCCGCCAAGAGCCGGGCCACCTCTTCTCTAATGGCCTTACGCCTTTCCTCGTTAAACCGTCGAAGAAACTGCCTGACCGGCTTAAACTTCGGATCAGTATTAAGAGTGTGCTCAGCGAGTTCTCTCGGGACACCCGACATGTCAGAAGGTTTCCATGCAAAGATGTCCCAGTTCTCACGGATGAACTCGATGAGCGCGCTTTCCTATTTTGGATCCAAGTTGGCACTGATGATGAACTGTTTGGATGAGTCACCAGGCACAAAATCAACCATCTTGGTGTCATCAGCTGACTTGAATTTCAACACCGGTTCATGCTCCGTAGTTGGTTTCTTCAAAGACGTCATGTCTGTCGGGTCAACATTATCTTTATAAAACTTTAACTCCTCTGTCGCACAAACAAACTCAGCATAAGCGGCATCACCTTCTTCACATTCCAGGGCTATTTTCCGGCTTCCATGTACTATGATGGTGCCTTTATAACCCGACATCTTGAGCTGCAGATACACATAACACGGACGAGCCATGAACTTGGCATAAGCCGGCCGTCCAAACAGAGCATGATATGGGCTTTTGATCTTAACCACCTCAAAAGTTAACTTCTTAGCCCTGGAATCATATTCATCCCGAAAGGCTACTTCCAGTTCAATCTTACCAACTGGGTATGCCAACTTACCGGGCACAACACCATGAAAAACAATGTTGGATTGTTTAAGACTCTTATCAGTCAACCCCATCCGACAAAACGTCTCATAATAGAGGATGTTGATGCTACTGCCTCCATCCATGAGTACCTTAGTGAACTTATATCCACCAACCTGAGGTGCCACCACCAAGGCCAAGTGACCCAGATTATCAACCCAGGGAGGATGATCTTCCCTACTCCACACAATAGGCTGTTCTGACTAACTCAGGTAACATGGAATCGCTGGCTCAAAAGCATTGATAGCCCTCTTATGAAGCTTCTGGTCCCTTTTGCATAAACTAGTGGTAAATACATGGTACTACCCACTATTCAATTGTTTCGGATTACTCTGATACCCGGGCTGTTGCTGTTGTTGCTGCTGATTACTTTGGCCGGGTTGTTGATTATAGCTACCCTGGTTACCCGGATGGCCCTGACCATGAAAACCGCCCATGCCTGAACCGGCGCCCGGGCCATGAAAACCTCCTCCGCCTGAACCGCCGCTAGGTCCGTGGCTACCATCAAACATATTGGAATTTTTAAATGCCTTCATGATCGTACAATCCTTCCACAGATGGGTAGCTGGCTTCTCCCGGGTGTCGTGTCTTAGACAAGGTTCATTTAGTAGTTGTTCGAGGGTGGGACCTGACCCGCTTGACCGAGGAGGTGGCCTACCCTTGCGCCGTTGGTTGTTGCCCTGTGTATTGGTGTTAGACACAAACTCGTCTGTCTTATGTTTATTACCTCCTTGATTCGCCGGGTTATGCTGGTGACCCTTGCTGTTGCCGTTCTTCTTTCCCTTCCCTGTTTTTTCTTCATCAGACACGGGATCCTTGGTACTGTCAGAATCAGCATATTTGACCAGGGCCGCCATCAACTGGCCCATGTCATTACAGTCACGCTTGAGCCGCCCCAGCTTCTATTTCAGAGGTTCAAAATGGCAATTTTTCTCCAACATTAAGACCGCAGAGCCGGCATCCATCTTATCAGATGAATGTATTATCTCCTTGACCCAGCGCACCAAATGGGTCGTGGACTCACCTTCCTCTTGCTTACAATTAGTCAGGTACACGATTGACATAGGTTGTTTACATGTGTCCTTGAAGTTCTGAACGAACCGGGTCTTTAACTCCGCCCATGAGCTGATGAAATTGGGTGGCAACCCTTTCAACCAAGTGTGAGTTGTTCCATCCAACATCATAGTGAAATACTTAGCCATTGCTGCATTGCTGACCTCCAACAGCTCCATCGCCATCTCATAACTTTCAATCCATGCCCCAGGCTATAAGTCGGCCGTGTAATTAGGCACCTTACGAGGCCTCTTAAAGTCTTTTGGCAAGCGCTCATTACGTATAGCCGGCACCAAGCAAGGGACACCTCCTGTTCTTGTGGCTACTCCTGCCTCAACAGAGGTTGCCGGATAAAACGGAAAAGCCTAATGAGCCGCCTGCTCAACTGCCAGTTGAGCCGCCCGCTCAGCCTCTTGACGGATTCTCTCCTGATCCACCAAGTTAAGGGCTCCACCCTGCGCTGGCTCATGCCTATGCGGTTGGTTACAGCGTTGAACGTTGCTCGACATAGCGGCTGAGTCCATATGCCTGCTATAGCTCGAGCTCCGGCTCGGGCGAGGGGTTGAATGGATTATGTCTCGACTGTAAGAGTACGCATCCTGCTGCGCCAGAGCCGTCTGAAGAAGTTCTCTCACCCTTCGTGGTTCAATTGCTGTTGGAGAATCGCCTTCCATCGGGAGAGCCGCCAAACGAGCCGATGCAGCAATGAGATTCTCCAAAGGGTTAGAAAAGTGACCCGGTGGTATTGGTGTGTAATGAGGTGGAGAGGTATTCATACGAGGTGGTTCCATGGCCCGCGGTTGAACCGGCGCCCCAGCCCCGGGTGTCGTGATCCGGTTTGCCTCCGGTGGGTTACTTGGACCAGCCCCGGGTGTGTGGAAAATATTCCTAGGATCGTACGTCAGAGGCAGACGTGACTGAGTTTTCTGGTGCCTTCTCCTCATGACCTTGTTTGACGCGTTTAGATCCATCGAGAGCCGGAAAGTCTCCGCTTGAAGCTGTTGAGCACGAGCATCCAAAGCCGCCCGCTCTGCGGCCATCCTGCCCTCTTCTGCTGCTAAATTTTCCTTGGCCTGTGCCATCTCTTTGCGTAGCCGTGCCACCTCCGCGTCATGCTGAGCCTTATCCGCCGGCTCCACCACAGCAGTCAACAGAGCCGTCAACTTATCCATGAGGTCCATTAGCATCTGAGCCGGGGGGCGCGCGGGGTCTCCTGACCCGGCCGCTGCCGACCTAGTGGTTATTGCTGCTGCAGCCGTGGAGTTCTGCCCGGGTTGAGTGCCAGCCATGAAGACTCCGGCTCGATTTGGCGGCTCAGAGAGGTCCGGAATACTGCTGCCATCGGAACAGCCCCAAGCGCGCCATCTTGTAGCTGATACAAAGAATCCGTCTCGCCTGAGGACGACTCACCGTCGGAACAGATGGTCGTCTCACCGCCATCCACTGATCCTTCACAGAACTCACCTCCATGGATGCAACCCACAAAGGCATGCTTTACGGCAGGTTGGGCCCGGGCAGACCTCGCACGCTGAGCCGTCTCGATGAGGTTGGTGCAGACGTCCGGCTTAGGGCCCAACTCGCCGATCTGGCCGATGAAGACATGGATTCCGCCAAAGGGGACGCGGTACCCGTACTCAATTGAGCTGGCCTCAGGGCCCCAGCCTTCGTTGTCGATGTAGAGCTTGCCGCGACGACTCTTGGTCATCCGGCCCACAGCATATCCCTTGAGCCCTTCAAAGTTGCCCTTCAAGAACTTAATCCACCGTGCGCTGGCCCCACGGTGGGCGCCAATTGTCGTGGAATTGTCACGGCAGATGTCCTAGCAAAAGGACTTAGTCGTAGGGCCATCGCAACTAGGAAGCTTAAAGGGGTTAATTGGGACAAAGGACACGAGAGGTTTTATACTTGTTCGGCCCCTTACGATGAAGGTAAAAGCCTACGTCTAGTTGTGTTGGAATTGCTGGGATTTCGATGACCAGGGAGCGAATCCGCTTTGCCTGGCTTCGAGTTGTTGTTTCCTGTCCTAAGCCGCCGCCGGGTCATCCCCTTATATACACGGGTTGACACCTGGCGGCCTACAGAGTCCCGGCCGGCTCATAAAATGTGCCCGGCTCGGTGACTTCTTTATATGCCTTTCTTTACAAGTCTTTCTTTACATACGGCGGTTTACAATATTGGGCCTTAAGCCGCCTCTGGGCTTAGGCCTTCTACAAGTCTTTAATAAACCATCACCTTGAATATTACTGGGCTTCTTTTGTAACCCGCCATTGGGGTTGACCCGGCCCCTCCTGGGCGGGTCATACCTAGTAGCTATATCCCCAACAACCTCCGTGTGCGGAACGACATACGCCACCTTTTCCCGCCTTGATTTTTTTATAGAGGCAACATAGACCAATAGGAGTTTCATGGTTAACTTTGGAATTATTCTGGGTTCATTTGGCCTTTTTTATACATTAATTAAGTTTCCAGACATTTAATGCGCATAATTCAAATTTGAACTACAAGCACATGCTTTAGTGCAGAAAATTTTGCACGAATCTTGATGTAAGATCTGACGGACATATATAACATCGACTGCGACTTATAGCAAGACTGATATGAAAATATAAGGACGATGACAGTGGATAACAATTGTCTTACATATTTAGGAAGATAATTAAAAATGCCACATGCGGCAATGCCCGAAATACACAAGGGCAAAAGAAGAAGGAAGACACAAACAACGATCTGGCTCGTTGATCTCTACTTTCTTGATGCGTTGCGGAAGGCCACGGAGACTAGTTCTCACGGTGAGCGGCGATGATCTCTTTCATGTCCTCAATATGCTGCTTGGCAGCATCTATGGATTCCTCCATCGGCCTTTCACGCTCGATGCGGAGCATGACATTCTCGTCCATAAGTTTCCTGATGATGATGCATGTCCTCTTCAACAAGGCAGTGGTCTCCTCATGCTCCTTCGCCCTTTCGGCGATCTTTGCCCTCAGCAGGTCACACTCAGTGCGTAGCTTCACCTTGTCCTCTCCTAGTCCCCGGATGACGGTGGTAGCATTTTCAAATGATGCATTCATCTCGTCATGCAGCTTCATCCAGCCGGAGATCCGATCCATCAGGTCATCGAGCATAGCACGCATGCGCCTGCGAGAGTCCTCGCCTGCCCGCGAGACAATTTCCCAGGCCGCCGCGGCGCGGGAGGACCTTTTTGCTGCATTCGCGGCGCGGTGGGACATCTCTGCTACTTCCGTGGCGTGGCCGGACCAGCCTGCTGCATCAACGGCGCGGCGGGACCTCTATGCTGCTTCGGCGGTGCGACGGGACCTCTGTGCTGCTACGGTGGTGCGGCGGGACATGCCAGTTGCTTTCATGGCGAGGCGGGACATCTCTCATGCTTCTGCTTCCATGCTCGCCTCTCCCTAGTAGTAATCTCTCGACCCAGAACTCATGTGGGCCATGACAGACGCAAGGGAATGACGATGAAAGACTTGTTTGTTTTTGTGGATGAGGAGTTGAGGAGGAATGTGCAGTCATCTTGGAGTAGGAAGTATTTATAACCGAGTACTAATACACTCCTAAGTGAGAAACCGTTTAGGTTTTGATCGGTGTGAACATGTTCGCAATTAAATATAGTGTGGTAGTGATTTGGAATGTGACGGGACGCAAGCTCAAAATTTATTGACAGTTCTAGTTTCGAAGTGCGGCACTATTTCCAGATGGCGTAACATGGGCACATGTTCTCGCCCGCGTATGTGGCATTTGTCAGCACGCGTCTTGTTCCATTAACCGTGTGCGCTCATTATTACCATCGCACATGCTTCTTTTAATTAGAATGTGTGCCCTCTAGCGCACACACCTTGATCTGTCTAACTGTTTTTGTTTGTTGTGGCTAATCTGTGTGACGTGTATGCCGGCAATCGCAGACATCTTGATTTGGCTGACCATTTCTGTTGTGTTGTTGTTGTCTAATCAGGAACAGTTCATTCGAGTGAAGTGTATGTCGTCAATCGCACACACACCTTGATTTACCCAACCATTTCTGTTGTCTTGCCTAATCACAAATAGTTCATCCGGGTGAACGGTATGTTGTATATTGCACACACCTTCATCTGGTTGTCCGTTTCTATTGTTAAGCTCATCACAAACAATTCATTCGAGTGAACTATATGCCACGCATCGCACACGCACCTATAATCTGAAACGTGTTTGTTGTCTCCGCCATCGCAAACATTTTGTATATTTTTTGACTGTTTTATTACGTCACCATTTGTGATTAATGCATCGCACATAGTTTCATCCAAGGGTCTCTGATTGTAGTGTCGCATTAGCAGCATCGTGCAGTAGTGAACTAGGAACAGTATTATCATACTTGTGCATTGGGCATAGTTAATATTTGAGTGTGTTTCATGAATGGATCAATGATCGAGCATAATGGGCTAGGGATAGCTTTCTTTAGTGTTGATATTTTGAAAGACATGGTTGCTTGTTGATATGCTTGAGTAATGATGTCCTCGTGTCAATTATAGACTATTGCTTTGAATCATCTAAAGTTCAAATGTCCATGCTACAAAAGAAAAGAATATGTGATGAACATGTTAGGCAGCATTCCACATCAAAAAAATCTATTTTTATCATTTACCTACTTGAGGACGAGCAAGAATTAAGCTTGGGGATGCTGATATGTCTCCAACGTATCAATAAATTTTTATTGTTCCATGCTATTATATTATCAAACTTGGATGTTTAATATTCATCTTATAGCAACTTTATATCATTTTTTGGGACTAACCTATTGACATAGTGCCCAATGCGTGTTGTTGTTTTTTGCTTGTTTTTTTACTTCACAAAAAATCAATGCCAAACGGAGTCCAAATGGCACGAAACTTTTTGGAGAATTTTTTCTGCCCAAAAGACACCCAGGAGGCCCAGGAGGTACACCAGAGGGGCTCTATGGGGCCCACTAGGCAACAGGGCACGCCAGAGGCCCCTAACACGCCCGGGTGGGTAGTGGGACCATAGGCATGCCCTCCACCGACCTTCAGCTCTATAAATACTCTAAACTCCCAAAAACCCTAGGGGAGTCGAGAGAAAATAGTTTTCGCCGCCGCAAGTTCTAGAACCACGAGATCCAATCTAGAGGCCTTCTCTGGCACTCTGTCGGAGGGGTCAATGATCACGGAGGGGGTTTTCATCATCACCCTTGCCCCTCCGATGATGCGTGAGTAGTTTACTACAAACCTATGGGTCCATAGGTAGTAGCTAGATGTTCTCTCTTTTTGATCTTCAATACAATGTTCTCCTCGATGTTCTTGGAGATATATTTGATGTAATGACTTTTTGCGGTGTGTTTGTTTGGATCCAATGAATTTTGAGTTTATGATCAGATCTATCCATGAATATTATTTGAGTCCTTGCTGAACTCTCTTACGCATGATTGTTATAGCCTCGTATTTCTTCTCCGAAACTTTGGTTTTGTTTGGCCAACTAGATTGATTTTTGTTGCCATTGGAAGAGGTTCTTTGTGATGGGTTCGATCTTGCAGCGCTTAATCTCAGTGACAGAAAGAGACATGACACGCATGTATCATTGCCATTAAGGATAAAAAAGATGGGGTCTATTCCTACATGAATAGATCTTGTCTACATCATGTCATCATTCTTATTGCATTACTATGTTTTTCCATGAACTTAATACACTTGATGCATGCTGGATAGCGGTCGATGTGTGGAGTAATAGTAGTAGATGTAGGCAAGAGTCAGTATACTAATCTTGGATGTGATGCCTATATACATGATCATTACCTTGGATATCACCATAATTATTTGCTTTTCTATTAATAGCCCAACAGTAATTTGTTTACCCACCATATGCTATTTTCTCGAGAGAAGCCTCTAGTGAAATCTACGACCCCCGGGTCTATTTCCTATCATATTATTTTCATATCTATTAATCCAAAAATACCTAGTTGCACTTTTTCTTTATTTACTTTGTTTTGTGTTTTTGCTAGATCTATTTATCCAATCTCATACAATTTAATCTATCTCAATACTGAGGAGGGATTGACAACCCCTCGTACGCGTTGGGTTGCAAGTATTTGTTACTTGTGTGCAGGTGTTGTTTATATAGTTTGGGTGGATCCTCCTACTGGATTGATAACCTTGGTTTCATAACTGAGGGAAATACTTACAGTTGTTGTGTTGCATCATCCTCTCCTCTTCGGGAAAGTACCAATGCAGATACAAGCAATCACTACCCTCCAGAAAACTCCTTTTGCACTAACCTCAAGCCTTGCGGGCCTGACCCCTTGGCCCTAGCCAAGGTGTCCTCGCACCAAAACATTTCTGAAAACATCTGAAACTCTTCTGGTACTCTCTCGTAACTATTTCTTATATTCCTAGAACTATTCCAAGAATATTTTCTCATAAATCTTGCTCCACTAATACTCAGCAGATCACGATTCCCTTAAGCTTATGACCCTGTAGGTTCGGTAAAACACAGACATGAATGAAAGCCCTTCATTCAATGATCATTAGCGGAACCGTGGATGTCCATATCGATCCCTATGATTACATGAATGACATCCGAGTGAACCTTTGGTTATCATGTGATGTTACCTTTGCTTCGTGATACTTCACAAAACCCGGGATGCATTGGTATCCTCCCGAGTCATCACATGCTCACTATACCGTTATCCTCATTACATATTTTGTTCTTCTTTCTCATTATCGTGTTCCGGCATCCCCGTGATGAAGTCACATATGTTTAACCAGACAATGATGGATGTTGTAACACCGAGAGGGCCCTAAGAATATCTCTCCATCGTCAGAGGAGCAAATCCCACTCTCGAGTTATTTGGTCACTTGTCAAACTTTCAGATGAACCTGTAAGTTGTGTTATGATCACCGTGTTACGGGTGACATTTGATCAACTACAAAGTCCAACATATGATAAGTGATTACGATACTCTCATGGTCTAAGGATCAAAATCACACCTTAACACTCTATGTTATTACAATTGATTACATACGATATGATCTCAATTCATAACAAACAAGTTTGGGTCGATTTCAATATGAGCGTTCTTCCAGTGTCATAATCTCAATGTTGTTTTAGGACTATGTTACACTTAGCGATATCCTAACATCCAGAAAACGTGATCACCAACAACACTTGATCTAGCCTTAGAGGCAAGACTAGAAACCTTTGTTTTATCCATTTATCATTTCACACGTACATATGTATTTTCCACTGAATCACATATTCCAGGATCATAGCAGTTATAGCATGAATATAAGCACTTAGCTATGAATATGGAAATATAATGATACAATATTATTCCCCTAGGGCATATTTCCAACATTGGGTTTGAACATGTTTAGTTGTTTTAAGACAGTACAAACGCAGATGCTCACACACACTCAACCCTATGAACGCACAACCAACACAACATCTTGAGATTGACAAAGTCGACAAAAGGGCTAAAATAAATCCAAGAAAATACGACCATCAGTGCCAAGTCTAGGACTTGAACCTTGAAGGGTTGGTTCCACCAAAGAAAGCTAATTGTCTGAGCTACCTCAGTTCGCGAACATATTTTTATGTCCGAATATTAAAATATGCAATGATCTAGTTAAAAGAATTTAGGGCACCAATTTTACATCATTGCTAGAGTAGATTTTTTTATGCCCTAAGACCTTCTCTTATCTGCCCACAACTATTTTTTGCTACCCTATGGGCATCTCCAATGGCAACCCTCAAATTTTCTCCCGCATCCGTCCGCGGACAGGGAGGACCAGTCCGCGGACACGGATGCGTGAGGCCGCCATCCAACGCTAGCCATATACATTGCAAACTCTTTTTCAACAAATCGGATGAAATTCATGCAAACACGACCGGATTTCATACAAACATGACGGGTTTCATACAAACCGGATGAAAACGGTAACATTTTGGACATATTTTAACTAAAGAGGTAAAACTATGTACACATACAGTCATGCGGAGCTCCACTCCCGCGACACAGATACACTACACTAGTCTACGATCGGCTGCGGTGGATCCCTTTGTCTTCCTCATGTCTGGCAGCCCGCTAACCGGACTGCCGGGAGTGCCAGAGGCATATTCTTCCCCCATATCTTCCCTATGTCTGGCTATGTTGCTCATCGGAGTAGCAAAGAGGGTGATTCAGCTGGAGGGGAAGGTGCTTCCATGGAGCCCAGACGGGTGTACCCAGGATGGTCTGAGATAAAGACCAGACATGTCATCGGTTGTGCAAGCGGCAGCGGCCTCCCGTGTTCTACTTCTCCTTGATGATGGCAGCAGGCGCGGATGTGTCGGCCGCCACCTCCTTGTTATCTCTGTAGCTGTCTTTTTTCTCTACCTGCATGGCACGGCTATGCGCCCGTCAACGTCAGATGGCACGGTCGCAGGCACCAGAGGCACGGTACGACGCGGCGTCATTGATGATAGTGACGATGCTCATGCCGCCATGCTCCCCGACGTGCTGGCCTGGACCAACTCGCAACTCCTCCGTAAGCTGGCTTGGAGTGAAAGTTGCTCCGTCAGACTTGGAGTTGGTGCTCATATCCGACGGGCTCAACAAGCCACCCAATCGGCTTTTATGCCGGAGAACTACTCTTCTGGCTCATCGGATACCATCGAAAGAGTGAAGAAAGTGATGGAATGAGGAGATGGGGAGCGGCTGAGTGGTGCGATTCTTGCCCAACGTCTGACCTCGTTTAAATAGAGGGCGGACGGGAGGAGCCTGCCCCAACATTGCGTTTAATGTCGGCCCGCTAGTGAACGAACGTCTTGCCGGAGTAGGTTTCTCAGCTTCCACGCGAGTTTAATGGAGGCGTTTCAATGTGGCAAGGAGGCGTGTTCAACCGGACGTGCAGTAGGCGGCACCCTCGGCCGGTGCACCGCTTCAACGGCGGAGGCAGTGAGAGGTCGCATATGCCTTGAGCCGCCTTCAATGTGGAGCAGTGCACTCTAGAGCAGCATGAATGCGGGCAGCTGGGCGACGGGCGAGAAGTGTGTGCGGGCGGGCTGGGTGGGGGGAGATTTTTGGTGGGCCAGGGCGGTCATAAGCGGGCATGCCAATGGTCCGGACTCCCGCAAACCTTCTGAAGGAAATATGCCCTAGAGGCAATAATAAAGTTGTTATTTTATATTTCCTTATTCATGATAAATGTTTATTATTCATGCCAGAATTGTATTAACCGGAAACCTTAATACATGTGTGAATACATAGACAAAACACTGAGTCCCTAGTGAGCCTCTACTTGACTAGCTCGTTGATCAAAGATGGTTAAGGTTTCCTAACCATAGACATGAGTTGTCATTTGATAACAGGATCACATCATTAGGAGAATGATGTGATGGACATGACCCATCCGTTAGCTTATCATATTGATCGTTCAGTTTTATTGCTATTGCTTTCTTCATGTCAAATACATATTCCTTCGACTACGAGATTATGCAACTCCCGAATACCGGAGGAATGCCCTGTGTGCTATCAAACATCACAACATAACTGGGTGATTATAAATATGCTCTACGGGTATCTCCGAAGGTGTTTGTTGGGTTGGCATAGATCGAGATTAGGATTTGTCACTCCGAGTATCAAAGAGGTATCTCTGGGCCCTCTCGGTAATACACATCATAAGAATCCTTGCAAGCAAAGTGATTAATGAGTTAGTTGCGGGATGATGTATTTGTTGGGTTTCGTAGTAATTTCAAAAAAATTCCTACGCACACGCAAGATCATGGTGATGCATAGCAACGAGAGGGGAGAGTGTGATCTACGTACCCTTGTAGATCGACAACGGAAGCGTTAGGTTGATGTAGTCGTACGTCTCCACGGCCCGACCGATCAAGCACCGAAACTACGGTACCTCCGAGTTCTAGCACACGTTCAGCTCGATGACGATCCCCGGACTCCGATCCAGCAAAGTGTCGGGGAAGAGTTCCGTCAGCACGACGGCGTGGTGACGATCTTGATGTACTACCGTCGCAGGGCTTCGCCTAAGCACCGCTATAATATTATCGAGGACTATGGTGGAAGGGGGCACCGCACACGGCTAAGAATATGATCACGTGGATCAACTTGTGTCTCAAGGGGTGCCCTCTGCCTCCGTATATAAAGGATCAAAAAGGGGGGGCGGCCATCATAGGGCGCGCCAGGAGGAGTCCTACTCTCTCCGGGAGTAGGATTCCCCCCCTTTCCTAGTTGGAATAGGATTCGTTAAGTGGGAAAGAGGAGAGAGAGAAGGAAGGGGGGCGTCGGCCCCCTCTCTCTTTGTCCTATTCGGACTAGGGGGGGAGGGGCGCGCGGCCCAGCCCTGGCCACCTCTCCTCTCTTCCACTAAGGCCCATTAAGGCCCATATACCTCCCGGGGGGTTCCGGTAACCTCCCGGTAATTCGGTAAAATCCTGATTTCACCCGGAACACTTCCGATATCCAAATATAGGCTTCCAATATATCAATCTTTATGTCTCGACCATTTCGAGACTCCTCGTCATGTCCGTGATCACATCCGGGACCCCGAACAAACTTCGGTACATCAAAATGCATAAACTCATAATATAACTGTCATCGAAACCTTAAGCGTGCGAACCCTACGGGTTCGAGAACAATGTAGACATGACCGAGACACGTCTCCGGTCAATAACCAATAGCGGAACCTGGATGCTCATATTGGCTCCTACATATTCTACGAAGATCTTTTATCGGTCAGACCGCATAACAACATACGTTGTTCCCTTTGTCATCGGTATGTTACTTGCCCGAGATTCGATCGTCGGTATCCAATACCTAGTTCAATCTCGTTACCGGCAAGTATCTTTACTCGTTTCGTAATCCATCATCCTGCAACTAACTCATTAGTCGCAATGCTTGCAAGGCTTTATGTGATGTGCATTACCGAGAGGGCCCAGAGATACCTCTCCGACAATCGGAGTGACAAATCCTAATCTCGAAATACGCCAACCCAACATGTACCTTTGGAGACACCTGTAGAGCACCATTATAATCACCCAGTTACGTTGTGACGTTTGGTTGCACACAAAGTGTTCCTCCGGTAAACGGGAGTTGCATAATCTCATAGTCACAGGAACATGTATAAGTCATGAAGAAAGCAATAGCAACATACTAAACGATCGGGTGCTAAGTTAATGGAATGGGTCATGTCAATCAGATCATTCACCTAATGATGTGATCCCGTTAATCAAATAACAAATCTTTGTCCATGGTTAGGAAACATAACCATCTTTGATTAACGAGCTAGTCTAGTAGAGGCATACTAGTGACACTCGGTTTGTCTATGTATTCACACATGTATTATGTTTCCGGTTAATACAATTCTAGCATGAATAATAAACATTTATCATGATATAAGGAAATAAATAATAACTTTATTATTGCCTCTAGGGCATATTTCCTTCAGTCTCCCACTTGCACTAGAGTCAATAATCTAGATTACACAGTAATGATTCTAACACCCATGGAGCCTTGGTGCTGATCATGTTTTGCTCGTGGAAGAGGCTTAGTCAACGGGTCTGCAACATTCAGATCCGTATGTATCTTGCAAATCTCTATGTCTCCCACCTGGACTAGATCCCGGATGGAATTGAAGCGTCTTTTGATGTGCTTGGTTCTCTTGTGAAATCTGGATTCCTTCGCCAAGGCAATTGCACTAGTATTGTCACAAAAGATTTTCATTGGACCCGATGCACTAGGTATAACACCTAGATCGGATATGAACTCCTTCATCCAGACTCCTTCATTCGCTACTTCCGAAGCAGCTATGTATTCCGCTTCACACGTAGATCCCGCCACGACGCTCTGTTTAGAACTGCACCAACTGACAGCTCCACCGTTTAATGTAAACACGTATCCGGTTTGCGATTTAGAATCGTCCGGATCAGTGTCAAAGCTTGCATCAACGTAACCGTTTATGATGAGCTCTTTGTCACCTCCATATACGAGAAACATATCCTTAGTCCTTTTCAGGTACTTCAGGATGTTCTTGACCGCTGTGCAGTGATCCACTCCTGGATTACTTTGGTACCTCCCTGCTAGACTTATAGCAAGGCACACATCAGGTCTGGTACACAGCATTGCATACATGATATAGCCTATGGCTGAAGCATAGGGAACATCTTTCATTTTCTCTCTATCTTCTGCAGTGGTCGGGCATTGAGTCTGACTCAACTTCACACCTTGTAACACAGGCAAGAACCCTTTCTTTGCTTGATCCATTTTGAACTTCTTCAAAATCTTGTCAAGGTATGTGCTTTGTGAAAGTCCAATTAAGCGTCTTGATCTATCTCTATAGATCTTTATGCCTAATATGTAAGCAGTTTCACCGAGGTCTTTCATTGAAAAACTCTTATTCAAGTATCCCTTTATGCTATCCAGAAATTCTATGTCATTTCCAATCAGTAATATGTCATCCACATATAATATCAGAAATGCTACAGAGCTCCCACTCACTTTCTTGTAAATACAGGCTTCTCCAAAAGTCTGTATAAAACCAAATGCTTTGATCACACTATCAAAGCGTTTATTCCAACTCCGAGAGGCTTGCACGAGTCCATAAATGGATAGCTGGAGCTTGCACACTTTGTTAGCTCCCTTTGGATCGACAAAACCTTTCGGTTGCATCATATACAACTCTTATTCCAGAAATCCATTCAGGAATGCAGTTTTGACATCCATCTGCCAAATTTCATAATCATAAAATGCGGCAATTGCTAACTTGATTCGGACAGACTTAAGCATCGCTACGGGTGAGAAGGTCTCATCGTAGTCAACCCCTTGAACTTGTCGAAAACCTTTTGCGACAAGTCGAGCTTTGTAGACAGTAATATTACCGTCAGCGTCAGTCTTCTTCTTGAAGATCCATTTATTCTCAATTGCTTGCCGATCATCGGGCAAGTCAACCAAAGTCCATACTTTGTTCTCATACATGGATCCCATCTCAGATTTCATGGCTTCAAGCCATTTTGCGGAATCTGGGCTCACCATCGCTTCTTCATAGTTCGTAGGTTCATCATGATCTAGTAGCATGACTTCCAGAACAGGATTACCGTACCACTCTGGCGCAGATCTTACTTTGGTTGATCTACGAGGTTCAGTAGTATCTTGTTCTGAAGTTTCATGATCATTATCATTAGCTTCCTCACTAATTGGTGTAGGTGTCGCAGAAACAGGTTTCTGTGATGTACTACTTTCCAATAAGGGAGCAGGTACACTTACCTCGTCAAGTTCTACTTTCCTCCCACTCACATCTTTCGAGAGAAACTCCTTCTCCAGAAAGTTTCCGAATTTAGCAACAAAAGTCTTGCCTTCGGATCTGTGATAGAAGGTGTATCCAATAGTTTCCTTTGGATATCCTATGAAGACACATTTCTCTGATTTGGGTTCGAGCTTATCAGGTTGAAGCTTTTTCACATAAGCATCGCAGCCCCAAACTTTCAGAAACGACAACTTTGGTTTCTTGCCAAACCATAGTTCATAAGGCGTCATCTCAACGGATTTTGATGGTGCCCTATTTAACGTGAATGCGGCCGTCTCTAAAGCATATCCCCAAAACGATAGCGGTAAATCAGTAAGAGACATCATAGATCGTACCATATCTAGTAAAATATGATTACGACGTTCGGACACACCATTACGCTGTGGTGTTCCGGGTGGCGTGAGTTGCGAAACTATTCCACATTGTTTCAAATGTACACCAAACTCGTAACTCAAATATTCTCCTCCACGATCAGATCATAGGAATTTTATTTTCTTGTTACGATGATTTTCCACTTCACTCTGAAATTCTTTGAACTTTTCAAATGTTTCAGACTTGTGTTTCATTAAGTAGATATACCCATATCTGCTTAAGTCATCTGTGAAGGTGAGAAAATAACGATATCCGCCACGAGCCTCAATATTCATCGGACCACATACATCTATATGTATGATTTCCAACAAATCTGTTGCTCTCTCCATAGTTCCGGAGAACGGCGTTTTAGTCATCTTGCCCATGAGGCATGGTTCGCAAGTACCAAGTGATTCATAATCAAGTGGTTCCAAAAGTCCATCAGCATGGAGTTTCTTCATGCGCTTTATACCGATATGACCTAAACGGCAGTGCCACAAATAAGTTGCACCATCATTATCAACTCTGCATCTTTTGGTTTCAACATTATGAATATGTGTGTCACTACTATCGAGATTCAATAAGAATAGACCATTCTTCAAGGGTGCATGACCATAAAAGATATTACTCATATAAATAGAACAACCATTATTCTTTGATTTAAATGAATAACCGTCTCGCATCAAACAAGATCCAGATATAATGTTCATGCTTAACGCTGGCACCAAATAACAATTATTTAGGTCTAATATTAATCCCGAAGGTAGATGTAGAGGTAGCGTGCCGACCGCGATCACATCGACTTTGGAACCGTTTCCCACGCGCGTCGTCACCTCGTCCTTAGCCAATCTTCGCTTAATCCGTAGTCCCTGTTTCGAGTTGCAAATATTAGCAACAGAACCAGTATCAAATACCCAGGTGCTACTGCGAGCATTAGTAAGGTACACATCAATAACATGTATATCACATATACCTTTGTTCACCTTGCCATCCTTCTTATCCGCCAAATACTTGGGGCAGTTCCGCTTCCAGTGACCAGTCTGCTTGCAGTAGAAGCACTCAGTTTCAGGCTTAGGTCCAGACTTGGGTTTCTTTTCTCGAGCAGCAACTTGCTTGCTGTTCTTCTTGAAGTTCCCCTTCTTCTTCCCTTTGCCCTTTTTCTTGAAACTAGTGGTCTTATTGACCATCAACACTTGATGCTCCTTCTTGATTTCTACCTCCGCAGCCTTTAGCATTGCGAAGAGCTCGGGAATTGTCTTATCCATCCCTTGCATATTATAGTTCATCACGAAGCTCTTGTAGCTTGGTGGAAGTGATTGGAGAATTCTGTCAATGACGCTATCATCCAGAAGATTAACTCCCAGTTGAATCAAGTGATTACAATACCCAGACATCTTGAGTATATGCTCACTGACAGAACTATTCTCCTCCATCTTGCAGCTATAGAACTTATTGGAGACTTCATATCTCTCAATCCGGGCATTTGCTTGAAATATTAACTTCAACTCCTCGAACATCTCATATGCCCCATGATGTTCAAAACGTCGTTGAAGTCCCGGTTCTAAGCCGTAAAGCATGGCACATTGAACTATCGAGTAGTCATCAGCTTTGCTCTGCCAAATGTTCATAACATCTGGTGTTGCTCCAGCAGCAGGCCTGGCACCCAGCGGTGCTTCCAGGACGTAATTCTTCTGTGCAGTAATGAGGATAATCCTCAAGTTACGGACCCAGTCCGTGTAATTGCTACCATCATCTTTCAACTTTGCTTTCTCAAGGAACGCATTAAAATTCAACGGAACAATAGCACGGGCCATTTATCTACAATCATACATAAACAAGCAAGATACTATCAGGTACTAAGTTCATGATAAATTTAGGTTCAATTAATCATATTACTTAAAGAACTCCCACTTAGATAGACATCCCTCTAATCCTCTAAGTGATTACGTGATCCAAATCAACTAAACCATGTCCGATCATCACGTGAGATGGAGTAGTTTCATTGGTGAACATCACTATGTTGATCATATCTACTATATGATTCACGCTCGACCTTTCGGTCTCCGTGTTCCGAGGCCATATCTGTATATGCTTGGCTCGTCAAGTATAACCTGAGTATTCCACGTGTGCAACTGTTTTGCACCCGTTGTATTTGAACGTAGAGCCTATCACACCCGATCATCACGTGGTGTCTCAGCACGAAGAACTTTCGCAACGGTGCATACTCAGGAAGAACACTTCTTGATAATTAGTGAGAGATCATCTTATAATGCTACCGTCAATCAAAGCAAGATAAGATGCATAAAAGATAAACATCACATGCAATCAATATAAGTGATATGATATGGCCATCATCATCTTGTGCTTGTGATCTCCATCTCCGAAGCACCGTCATGATCACCATCGTCACTGGCGCGACACCTTGATCTCCATCGTAGCATCGTTGTCGTCTCGCCAATCTTATGCTTCCACGACTATCGCTACCGCTTAGTGATAAAGTAAAGCATTATAGCGCGATTGCATTGCATACAATAAAGCGACAACCATATGGCTCCTGCCAGTTGCCGATAACTCGGTTACAAAACATGATCATCTCATACAATAAAATTTAGCATCATGTCCTGACCATATCACATCACAACATGCCCTGCAAAAACAAGTTAGACGTCCTCTACTTTGTTGTTGCAAGTTTTACGTGGCTGCTACGGGCTTAAGCAAGAACCAATCTTACCTACGTATCAAAACCACAACGATAGTTTGTCAAGTTGGTGTTGTTTTAACCTTCGCAAGGACCGGGCGTAGCCACACTCGGTTCAACTAAAGTTGGAGAAACTGTCACCCGCAAGCCACATATGTGCAAAGCACGTCGGGAGAACCGGTCTCGCGTAAGCGTACGCGTAATGTCTGTCCGGGCCGCTTCGTCCAACAATACCGCTGAACCAAAGTATGACATGCTGGTAAGCAGTATGACTTATATCGCCCACAACTCACTAGTGTTCTACTCGTGCATATAACATCAACATATAAAACCTAGGCTCGGATGCCACTGTTGGGTTTCGTAGTAATTTCAAAAAATTTCCTACGCACACGCAAGATCATGGTGATGCATAGCAACGAGAGGGGAGAGTGTGATCTACGTACCCTTGTAGATCAACAACGGAAGCGTTAGGTTGATGTAGTCGTACGTCTCCACGGCCCGACCGATCAAGCACCGAAACTACGGCACCTCCGAGTTCTAGCACACGTTCAGCTCGATGACGATCCCCGGACTCCGATCCAGCAAAGTTTCGGGGAAGATTTCCTTCAGCACGACGGCGTGGTGATGATCTTGATGTACTACCATCGCAGGGCTTCGCCTAAGCACCGCTATAATATTATCGAGGACTATGGTGGAAGGGGGCACCGCACACGGCTAAGAATATGATCACGTGGATCAACTTGTGTCTCAAGGGGTGCCCTCTGCCTCCGTATATAAAGGATCAAAAAGGGGGGGGCGGCCATCATAGGGCGCGCCAGGAGGAGTCCTACTCTCTCCGGGAGTAGGATTCCCCCCTTTCCTAGTTGGAATAGGATTCGTTAAGTGGGAAAGAGGAGAGAGAGAAGGAAGGGGGGCGCCGGCCCCCTCTCTCTTTGTCCTATTCGTACTAGGGGGGAGGAGCGTGCGGCCCAGCCCTGGCCACCTCTCCTCTCTTCCACTAAGGCCCATTAAGACCCATATACCTCCCGGGGGGTTCTGGTAACCTCCCGGTAATTCGGTAAAATCCTGATTTCACCCGGAACACTTCCGATATCCAAATATAGGCTTCCAATATATCAATCTTTATGTCTCGACCATTTCGAGACTCCTCGTCATGTCCGTGATCACATCCGGGACTCCGAACAAACTTCGGTACATCAAAATGCATAAACTCATAATATAACTGTCATCGAAACCTTAAGCGTGCGGACCCTACGGGTTCGAGAATAATGTAGACATGACCGAGACACGTCTCCGGTCAATAACCAATAGCAGAACCTGGATGCTCATATTGGCTCCTACATATTCTACGAAGATCTTTTATCGGTCAGACCGCATAACAACATACGTTGTTCCCTTTGTCATCGGTATGTTACTTGCCCGAGATTCGATCGTCGGTATCCAATACCTAGTTCAATCTCGTTACCGGCAAGTCTCTTTACTCGTTCCGTAATCCATCATCCTGCAACTAACTCATTAGTCGCAATGCTTGCAAGGCTTTATGTGATGTGCATTACCGAGAGGGCCCAGAGATACCTCTCCGACAATCGGAGTGACAAATCCTAATCTCGAAATACGCCAACCCAACATGTACCTTTGGAGACACCTGTAGAGCACCTTTATAATCACCCAGTTACGTTGTGACATTTGGTTGCACACAAAGTGTTCCTCCGGTAAACGGGAGTTGCATAATCTCATAGTCATAGGAACATGTATAAGTCATGAAGAAAGCAATAGCAACATACTAAACGATCGGGTGCTAAGCTAATGGAATGGGTCATGTCAATCAGATCATTCACCTAATGATGTGATCCTGTTAATCAAATAAAAACTCTTTGTCCATGGTTAGGAAACATAACCATCTTTGATTAACGAGCTAGTCTAGTAGAGGCATACTAGTGACACTCTGTTTGTCTATGTATTCACACATGTATTATGTTTCCGGTTAATACAATTCTAGCATGAATAATAAACATTTATCATGATATAAGGAAATAAATAATAACTTTATTATTGCCTCTAGGGCATATTTCCTTCAGTATTACAGAACGAGTAAAGAGACTTGCCGGTAACGAGATTGAACTAGGTATGAAGATACCGACGATCAAATCTCGGGCAAGTAACATACTGATGACAAAGGGAATAACGTATGTTGTCATAACGGTTCGACCGTGTAAGACCTGTGTAGAATATGTAGGAGCCAATATGAGCATCTAGGTTCCGCTGTTGGTTATTGACAGGAGAGGTGTCTCGGTCATGTCTACATAGTTCTCGAACCCGTAGGGTCCGCACGCTTAACGTTCAATGACGATTTTGCATTATATGAGTTATGTGATTTGTTGACCGAATGTTGTTCGGAGTCCCGGATGAGATCACGAAGATGGCGAGGAGTCTCGAAATGGTTGAGAGGTAAAGATTGATATATATATAGGACGATAGTATTCGGACACCGGAAGTGTTCCGGAGGGTATGAGGTACATATCGGGTCACCGGAAGGGGTTCCGGGCACCCCCGACAAAGATATGGGCCTTATGGGCCAAGAGAGGGACAGACCAGCCCACGAGGGGATGGTGTGCCCACATATAGGCTGAAATAGGAGGAGAAGGAAAGAGGGGAAGGGAGAAGGAAAGGGGAGGATTCAGCCTCCCCCTTCCTTCCCTCCCCCCTCTCTTTCCTTTCCCCTCCGGTTAATAAGGAAGGGGGGCCAAATTGGCGAGGAACCCCAAGTAGGATTCGACCTACTTGGGGCACCCCCCTTGGCTGCTCCCTCTCCATCCGACCTATATATGTGTGGGGAGGGAGGCGCCTACAACACACAACAACATCTGTTAGCCGTGTGCGGTGCCCCCCTCCACAGATTACACCCTCGCTCATATTCTCGCGGTGCTTAGGCGAAGCCCTGCGTGGATCACTTCACCATCACTGTCACCACGCCATCGTGCTGATGGAACTCATATACTTCCTCGACACTTTGCTGGATCAAGAGTTCGAGGGACGTCATCGAGCTAAACGTGTGCAGAACTCGGAGGTGCCATACGTTCGGTACTTGATCGATCGGAACAAGGAGAAGTTGGACTACATCAACCGTGTTGTCAAATGCTTGCGCTTGCGATCTATGAGGGTACATAGACACACTCTCCCCCTCTCGTTGCGGGTACGTAGACACACTCTCCCCTTATCGTTGTTATGCATCTCCTAGATAGATCTTGCGTGAGCATAGGAATTTTTTTGAAATTGCATGCTATGTTTCCCAACAGTGGCATCAGAGCCAGGTCTATGCATAGATGTTATGCATGAGTAGAACACAAAGAGTTGTGGGCGTGATCGTCATACTGCTTACCACCAACGTCTTATTTTGATTCGGCGGTATTGTTGGATGAAGCGGCCCAGACCAACCTTACATGTCCATGCACATAAGACCGGTTCCACCGACAGACATGCAACTAGTTTTGCATAAAGGTGGCTGGCGGGTGTCTATTTCTCCTACTTTAGTTGAATCGAATTTGACTGCGGCCAGTCCTTGAAGAAGGTTAAAACAACAAACTTGACGAAACACCGTTGTGGTTTGATGCGTAGGTAAGAACGGTTCTTGCTAGAAGCCCGTAGCAGCCACGTAAAACTTGCAACAACAAAGTAGAGGACGTCTAACTTGTTTTTGCCGGGCATGTTGTGATGTGATATGGTCAAGACACGATGTGATATACGTTATTGTATGACATGATCATGTTTTGTAGAAGTTATCGGAAACCAGCAGGAGCCTTATGGTTGTCTCTTTATCGTATGAAATGCATACACCATGTAGTTGCTTTACTTTATCACTATGGGGTAGTGATAGTTGTAGAAGCAATAGTTGGTGAGACGACCACAACGCTACGATGGAGATCAAGGTGTCAAGCCAGTGACGATGCTTTGGAGATAGAGATCAAAAGCACAAGATGATGATGGCCATATCATGTCACATATTTTGATTGCATGTGATGTTTATCTTTTATGCATCCTATTTTGCTTAGTACGAAATGATCGGGTGTGATAGACTCTACGTTCACATACAACGGGTGCAAGACAGTTTTGCACATGCGGAATACTCGGGTTAAACTTGACGAGCCTGGCATGTACAGACATGGCCTCGGAACACTAGAGACCTAAAGGTCGAACGTGAATCATATAGTAGATATGATCAACATAGAGATGTTCACCATTGATGACTACTCCATCTCACGTGATGATCGGACATGGTTTAGTTGATTTGGATCACGTATCATTTAGATGACTTGAGGGATGTCAATCTAAGTGGGAGTTCCTAAGTAATATGGTTAAATTGAACTTAATTTATCATGAACTTAGTCATGATAGTTTTCGCATATCTATGTTGTAGATCAATGGCCCGTGCTACTGTTCCCTTGAATTTTAATGCGTTCCTAGAAAAAGCTAAGTTGAAAGATGATGGTAGCAACTACACGGACTGGGTCCGTAACTTGAGGATTATCCTCATTGCTGCACAGAAGAATTATGTCCTTCATGCACCGCTAGGTGAAAGGCCTACTGCAGGAGCAGATGATGATGTTATGAACGTCTAGCAAGCTCGATCTGATGGCTACTCGATAGTTCAGTGTGCCATGCTTTACGACTTAGAATCGGGACTTCAAAGACATTTTGAATGTCATGGACCATATGAGATGTTCCAGGAGTTGAAGTTAATATTTCAAGCAAATGCCCGAGTTGAGAGATATGAAGTCTCCAACAAGATCTATAGCTACAAGATGGAGGGGAACAGTTATGTCAGTGAACACATACTCAAAATGTCTGGATATCATAATCACTTGACTCAGCTAGGAGTTAATCTTCCAGATGATAGTGTTATTGACAGAGTTCTTCAATCACTGCCACCAAGCTACAAAGGCTTCGTGATGAACTATAATATGCAAGGGATGGATAAGACAATTCCTGAGCTCTTCGCTATGCTCAAAGCTGCAGAGGTAGAAATCAAGAAGGAGCATCAAGTATTGATGGTTAACAAGACCACTAGTTTCAAGAAAAATGGCAAGGGAAAGAAGGGGAACTTCAAGAAGAATGGCAAGTAAGTTGCCACTCCCAAGAAGAAGCCCAAGTCTGGACCCAAGCCTGAAACTAGGCGCTTCTACTGCAAAGGGACTGGTCACTGGAAGCGGAACTACCCTAAGTATTTGGCGGATAAGAAGGATGGCAAAGTGAACAAAGGTATATTTGATATACATGTTATTGATGTGTACCTTACTAATGCTCGTAGTAGCGTCTGGGTATTTGATACGGGTTTGGTTGCTCATATTTGTAACTCGAAACAGGGGCTACAAGTTAAACGAAGATTGGCTAAGGACGAGGTGACAATGCGCGTCGGGAATGGTTCCAAGGTCTATGTGATCACTGTCGTCACGCTACCTCTACATCTACCTTCGGGATTAGTTTTAGACCTGAATAATTGTTATTTGATGCCAATGTTGAGCATGAACATTATATCTGGATCTTGTTTGATGCGAGATGGTTATTCATTTAAATCAGAGAATAATGGTTGTTCTATTTATATGAGTAATATCTTTTATGGTCATGCACCCTTGAAGAGTGGTCTATTTTTATTGAATCTCGATTGTGGTGATACACATATTCATAATATTGATCCCTAAAGAGCAAAGTTGATAATGATAGTGCAACATATTTGTGGCACTAACGTTTAGGTCATATTGGTGTAAAGCGCATGAAGTAACTCCATGCAGATGGGATTTTGGAATCACTTGATTATGAATCATTTGATACTTGCGAACCATGCCTCATGGGCAAGATGACTAAAACTCTGTTCTCTAGAACAATGGAGCGAGCTAATGACTTATTGGAAATAATACATACCGATGTATGCGGTCCGATGAGCGTTGAGGCTCGCGGTGGGTATCGTTATTTTCTTACCTTCACATATGATTTGAGCAGATATGGGTATATCTACTTAATGAAACACAAGTCTGAAACATTCGAAGTTCAAAGAATATCAGAGTGAAGTGGAGAATCATCATAACAAGAAATAAAGTTTCTATGATCTGACCGCAGAGGTGAATATTTGAGGTGCGAGTTTGGCCTTCATTTAAAACAATGTGGAATAGTTTCACATCTCACGCCACCTGGAACACCACAACGTAATGGTATGTCCGAACGTTGTAACCGTACTCTATTGGATATGGTGCGTTCTATGATGTATCTTACCGATTTGCCTTTATCATTTTGGGGTTATGCATTAGAGACAGCTGCATTCACGTTAAATAGGGCACCGTTTAAATCCGTTGAGACGATGGCGTATGAACTATGGTTTGGCAAGAAACCTAACCTGTCGTTTCTTAAAGTTTGGGGTTGCGATGCTTATGTGAAAAAGCTTCAGCATGATATGCTCGAACCCAAATCGGAGAAGTGCGTCTTCATAGGATACCCAAAAGAAACTGTTGGGTACACCTTCTACCCCAGATCCGAAGGCAAGATCTTTGTTGCTAAGAATGGATCCTTTCTAGAGAAGGAGTTTCTCTCGAAAGAAGTGAGTGGGAGGAAAGTAGAACTTGATGAGGTAATTGTACCTTATCTAGAATTGGAAAGTAGCTCATCACAGAAAACCATTCCCGTGATGCCTACACCAACTAGAGAGGAAGCTAATGATAATGATCATGAAACTTCAGATCAAGTTACTACCGAATCTCTTAGATCAACCAGAGCACATTCCGCACCAGAGTAGTACGGTAACCCTGTTCTGGAAGTCATTTTACTAGACCATCACAAACCTACGAACTATGAAGAAGCGATGATGAGCCCATATTCGGATAAATGGCTTGAGGCCATGCAATCCGAGATAGGATCCATGTATGAGAACAAAGTGTGGACTTTGGTTGACTTGCCCGATGATCGGCGAGCCATAGAGAATAAATGGATCTTCAAGAAGAAGACCGACGCTGATGGTAATGTTACTGTCTACAAAGCTCGATGATGACCCACAAATATAGGGGATCTATCATAGTCCTTTCGATAAGTAAGATTGTCGAACCCAACGAGGAGCAGAAGGAAATGATAAGCGGTTTCCAGCAAGGTATTCTCTGCAAGTACTGAAATAAGTGGTAACAGATAGTTTTGTGATAGGATAATTTGTAACGAGAAACAAGTAACAAAAGTAAATAAAGTACAACAAGGTGACCCAATCCTTTTTGTATCAAAGGACAAGCCTGGACAAACTCTTATATAGAGAAAAGCGCTCCCGAGGACACATGGGAATATCGTCAAGCTAGTTTTCATCACGCTTATATGATTCGCGTTCAGTACTTTGATAATCTGATATGTGGGTGGACCGGTGCTTGGGTATTGTCCTTACTTGGACAAGCATCCCACTTATGATTAACCTCTATTGCAAGCATCCACAACTACAACAAAAGTATTAAGGTAAACCTAACCATAGCATGAAACATATGGATCCAAATCATCCCCTTACGAAGCAACACATAAACTAGGGTTTAAGCTTCTGTCACTCTAGAAACCCATCATCTACTTATTACTTCCCAATGCCTTCCTCTAGGCCCAAATAATGGTGAAGTGTTATGTAGTCGACGTTCACATAACCCCACTAGAGGAGAGACAACATACATCTCATCAAAATATCGAACGAAGACCAAATTCACATGAGTACTAATAGCAAGACTTCTCCCGTGTCCTCAGGAACAAACGTAACTACTCACAAAGCATATTCATGTTCATAATCAGAGGGGTATTAATATGCATATAGGATCTGAACATATGATCTTCCACCAAATAAACCAACTAGCATCAACTACAAGAAGTAATTAACACTACCAGCAACCCACAGGTACCAATCCCGGACTTGGAGACAAGAATTGGATATAAGAAATGAACTAGGGTTTTGAGAGGAGATGGTGCTGGTGAAGATGTTGATGGAGATTGCCCTCTCCCGATGAGAGGAGCGTTGGTGATGACGATGGCGATGATTTCCCCCTCGCGGAGGGAAGTTTCCCCGGCAGAACAGCTCCGCCAGAGCCCTAAATTGGTTCCGCCAAGGTTCCGCCTCGTGGCGGCGGAGTTTCGTCCGAGAAGATGGCTTCCGATTTTTTTCTCATCGAAAGACCTCATATAGCAGAAGATGGTCATTGGAGGGCCACCAAGGGGCCACAAGGTAGGGGGGCGCGCCCAGGGGGGCAGTGCGCGCCCCCACCCTGCCCCCTGGGCGCGCCCCCACCCTCGTGGGCAGGGTGTGGCCCCCCTAGTGAACTTCTTGTGCTCGGTATTTTTTATATATTCTGGAAACGTCTTTCGTGAAGTTTCAGGATTTTTGGAGCTGTGCAGAATAAGTCTCTAATATTTGCTCCTTTTCCAGCCCAGAATCCCAGCTGCCGGCATTCTCTCTCTTTATGGAAACCTTGTAAAATAGGAGAGAATAAGCATAAGTATTGTGACATAATGTGTAATAACAACCCATAATGTAATAAATATCGATATAAAAGCATGATGCAAAATGGACGTATCACTCGACTTGTCGCGAAAGGTTTTTGACAAGTTCAAGGAGTTGACTACGATGAGACTTTCTCACCCGTGCCGATGCTTAAGTCTGTCCGAATCATGTTAGCAATTGCCGCATTTTATGATTATGAAATCTGGCAAATGGACGTCAAAAATGCATTCCTTAATGGATTTCTTAAAGATGAGTTGTATATGATACAACCAAAATGTTTTGTCGATCCTAAAGGTGCTAACAAAGTGTGCAAGCTCCAGCGATCCATCTATGGACTGGTGCAAGCATCTCAGAGTTGGAATATACGCTTTGATGAGGTGATCAAAGCATATGGTTTTATACAGACTTTTGGAGAAGCCTGTATTTACAAGAAAGTGAGTGGGAGCTCTGTAGCATTTTCTAATATTATATGTGGATGACATATTGTTGATTGAAAATGATATAGAATTTCTAGATAGCATAAAAGCATACTTGAATAAAAGTTTTTCAATGAAAGACCTCGCTGAAGTTGCTTATATATTGGGCATCAAGATCCATAGAGATAGATCAAGACGCTTAATTGGACTTTCACAAAGCACATACCTTGATAAAGTTTTGAAGAAGTTCAAAATGGATCAGTCAAAGAAAGGGTTCTTGCTTGTGTTACAAGGTGTGAAGTTGAGTCAGACTTAATGCCCGACCACTGCAGAAGATAGAGAGAAAATGAAAGTCATTCCCAATGCCTCAGCCATAGGTTCTATCATGTATGCTATGGTATGTACCAAACCTGATGTGTGCCTTGCTATAAGTTTAGCAGGGAGGTACCAAAGTAATCCAGGAGTGGATCACTGGACAGCGGTCAAGAATATCCTGAAGTACCTGAAAAGGACTAAGTATATGTTTCTTGTTTACGAGGTGACAAAGAGCTCGTCATAAATGGTTACGTCGATGCTAGCTTTGACACTGATCCGGATGACTCTAAGTCACAAATCGGATACATATTTATATCGAATGGTGGAGCTGTAAGTTGGTGCAGTTCCAAGCAAATCGTCGTGGCGGGATCTACGTGTGAAGTGAAGTACATAGCTGCTTCGGAAACAGCAAATGAAGGAGTTCATATCCGATCTAGGTGTAATACCTAGTGCATCAGGTCCAATAAAAATCTTTTGTGACAATGCTAGAGCTATTGCCTTAGCGAAGGAATCCAGATTTCGCAAAAGAACCAAACACATCAAGAGACGCTTCAACTCCATCCATGATCAAGTCAAGGAGGGATACATAGAGATTTACAAAATACATACGGATCTGAATGTGGCAGACCCGTTGACTAAGCCTCTTCCAGGAGCGAAACATGATCAACACCAAGACTCCATAGATGTTAGAATCATTATAATGTAATCTAGATTATTGACTCTAGTGCAAGTGGGAGACTGAAGAAAATATGCCCTAGAGGCAATAATAAAGTTGTTATTTTATATTTCCTTATTCATGATCAAGAGTTCGAGGGACGTCATCGAGCTGAACGTGTGCAAAACTCGGAGGTGTCGTACGTTCGATACTTGATCGGTCGGAACGAGAAGAAGTTCGACTACACCAACCGCGTTATCAAACGCTTCCGCTTTCGGTCTACGATGGTACGTAGACACACTCTCTCCCTCTCGTTGCTATGCATCTCCTAGATAGATCTTGCGTGAGCGTAGGATTTTTTTTGAAATTGCATGCTACGTTTCCCAACACCTTCCCCATGTTTATCTATGGTTTGCAGGAGAAAACGTGTCCAGACCACGTCGCGGAACGATACATGTCCGTGTTGGATGGCTTCTGTAGTCGGACAGTGTGGTCCGAACGGATGCGGGAAGTTTGAAGTGGAGATGCCGTAATGCCATTTCGCGAGTCCTTCGAGCTGCCACATACCTTCAAATGGAAATGACGTTTAGGCCATGACAAATGAATAACCTAAGATTTTTCTCCATACAACCGAATGAGATGTCTAACAACTCAGGGCCTCTTTGATTCGCAAGATTTTCAAAATGCAGGAACATGAAAAATATAGGAATACAGTGTCATGTTCTCTTATATCATATGAGATTTCGAGAAGTGTTTGATAGCACAGAAAAAACAAAGGAATTCTATAAAGAAGTTTGAGGGCTCCTGTGATACAAACAAATTTCATAGGATTTTTACAAGATTTGGATCCTTAGAATATTTTTTCTGTGATCATCGTTTGATTTGTAGGATTGAAATCCTTAAAAAAAAATTCATAGGATTCACTTGTACTATATTTTGAAGGAAACTTTTCATCTACCGAATGAGATGTCCAACAACTCAACATGTGTAGAAACCCTACTCGCACACGGATCATGGTGTAGTGCCAGTTGGATCTCGGAGCAGTCGGCGGCTGGTTTTTTTAATGCGCCGGCAACATCGATGGGGCCACATGGAGACATGATGGACGACGCGTGGGGAAAGCCTCCAAATCCCAGTCCGGTGCCGGTAGATCGGAGCAGGTGGCTGGCTTCTTTGCGAGTTTGTGCCGTGCGTGTTGACTGGCTCTTTGCCAATGCCCCCGAACCCAAGGCAGCACATCCCCCTGCCTCTTTGCCAAGCCACCGAAAGATGCACAACTTTGCTTCCCGATCGCTTTCTCCGCGATGAAACTCGCCCCGGAAGCAGCGGAATTCGGTTGCTTTCGTGGTCTGGCTGTAGTCGACCACAACCGTTGATTTCGCAGGCCCGGACGAACGCGTAACGGGCATACGGCACAGTACGACTTCGTTCCCCTCTGCTTCTGTGGTCGGACGCGTGCGTTCCATCGTCCTCATTTCTCTCCTCCCCCCACCCCACCCCACCCCCACCTGGACGCCGAATCACCAAAAAGTAGTGCTGGGAGTTCTCTCGAGAGCCAGCAAGGAGGCAGCGCGGAGGCCAGGCCACCGTCGCGTGGCGTCCCACCACCACCCCATCGGATCCCGCGGCGCGCAGATCCGCGAGCCCCGGCAATGGCTTCCACGCCGGCGGACGGAGCAGGCGAGCCGGTGGAGGCCAAGGGCAAGGGGAAGGAGGAGGGGGAGAAGAAGAAGGCGGGAGGAGGGGTGCTGGGGAGGATGTGGCGCGGCCTCTTCGGCGGCCGCGAGGACTACGAGAAGCGCCTGCAGTACCTGTCCAAGGAGGAGGCCGCCGTGCACGCGCGGATGCGCCGCCGGACCCAGTTCTCCCGCCGCACCGTCCGCAACATCATCGTCCTCTCCGTCATCGCCGAGGTCGCCGAATCCCCTAACCATCCCGCTCTTTCTTCCTTCTCGAATTTACTACGCGTATGTATGCTATCTGAGATGATCATGGTCTGGTCCAGCGGCTGCGGATGCGCCTAGGTTTGGATTCGCGGCGATTCCATTTGTTCACGCTCGGAGATTTGGCTGTCTCAATGTTTTCTCAGTCGAACGTTGGGAGTTTTTTCTTTCCGTGCTTCTGCGCGTGCGCGTACGCGGTCGTGTGCGAGATTCGGAACATGCGATTGTGGTGTTAAATTTTCCCCGGAGGTTAAAAGCGAACCAGCTTTATTGGAACGAAGTAGACAGAGTGCTTTCATACTTCGGGATCATCCATGGTGATTAGACATGGCCAGTTGGCCACATGGGCGGATACACTGCGTTTCTGGTTCTTAGATTCTAGAGTAGATATTCTCACTGGGAATAGATGCACAGATTTTGGCTATGATTGTTCTGTCAGATATTCATGTTCACAAGTCAATGCTATTTGTGGATTCCTTTCCTTTTGTAGTTATTACTGTGAATTTGAGAAGTTTATGCAAGCCTTTTGTACACTTGCCCAAACTGTTCAGTTGTGTTCTACTATTTTCAAAGTAGAAATTAATGGATGTTTAATTATATGCTTAGATTGTCAATGCATAAGAAACCAATGCTGCGCAATCTGTGTATTTGCAGGAACATTATTTATAATCTAGTTGCAGTTCGGTGTATTTGAGGTTTCATTAGAAGAACAGTAAGTAGGATTGCTGAGACGGTTTATCTTTTGAGTATCTGCCGAAAAGGAAACACTGGTTTCCTCTTAAGCTGTGGTGAGAGTCTGTTTTGGGGATTCACAGTTTGCCTCTGCGCTCCTCTAGTTATGTGAATTATTGAGTTCTGCACTTCTATGGGTTACAGTTATCTTAGACCAGTAATGGCTATTTTTGTATTAAATATCGAGCAAGCAATTTGTGCTTTCTTAATAGTTAGGTCCTATTCTCAGGCTGTGGCTGTTGGTTATGCTATCATGATGACAAGAGACGAAGATCTCACTTGGCAAATGAGGGCAATTCGAGTGCTGCCTATGTTTGTTTTGCCTGCCATATGGTCTGTGGTATATTCAGCAGTCGTAAACTTCACAAGGATGCGTAAGTATCTTGAAACCCCTGTCAGAATTCATAATTAGTGATCCTCATATTTGAACTATTTCTTCAATATTTTAATCATTCTTAGTGAGTCCTGCATTGCTGCTGTCATCCTGTCATGTTTGTATGATTATGTGTCGAATGTGACTTCTGCAAACTATATATTTGGCTTTAATATTGTGAAGTATATAACAGTATGTTGTAGTCTGGCACACTGTTGTACTTGTCCACGGATGTTGGTGTGAACTGTGTTTTTAAGTTTCTGGCTTGAATTAAAATAATCAAACTAATTTCCATTCTTCTCATTAATGATAAGTATGCAATACGAAGCAGTTTACAATATATGTATGCACTGGCACACATAGCATTCTTACTTCTTTGCACATATTTTAGTTGTGGTGCTTCTAGTTTGACTCACTCAAATCTTTTACTTTCACTTGTGTGCAATCTTATCAGAGGTGATAAATTTCCTTTAGTATTACCGATCTTCCTAAAATGGTTGTGCTTCTAGCAAAAGGATTGTTGTGGGGTTTGACTTCAGAGGTTGTAATATGTAGCCTGTCTTACAAAATTTATGTTTATGCTTTATAATGCAAACTTTGCATTTTAGCTGGAATGCTGGTTTGTTTATTCTTTTCTTTTGTCGTTCTGAAATTTGATGGCAGTCAAAGTGTGTGTCGAATTGCTTGGGACTTAGATAAGTGTAAATAATATCTCCATGAAAGTGGTTGTTGTCCCCCTGGATCCTATTTATCCGAATAGAAACATGGTGTGATTAATTTTATCCGAAAGCAATCTTAGGAAGTGAAGATGGATGCAGGGATTATCGTTTGTCTTAATTGCCAATTCTATTGAAGTATTGCACGTTAATCATCTTTCATATTTTTGTACAGTGACAAGATATACTCCCTCCATTCACAAATATAAGATGTTCTAACTTTTTTGTGAATCGGATGTATGTAGACACGTTTTAGTGTGTTTGTTCACTCATTTCAGTCCGTATTTAGTCCATATTGAAATATCCAAAACATCTTATATTTGTGAACTAAGGGAGTATTTGGCAAATTATTAACACTCTATTTGGCATAACTGCTGTATCAGAACAAATATTGATAGTTGCATGATTGCTTGACATGTTAAGTGTTGGAGATTTGAATCTTCTCATGTCTAAATTTGCATGCTTGTTCTGATACACAAATGACAAATGGGCAACGCTCTTTTTGCTAGGAAGGATCTTGGCACTAATGTTGTCTTGTGATATGTATTAATATGTTAATCTTGTCCAGTACTAACCTATATGATTTATCATCTTATCAGTAAACCTTGTTAGTATCATTGAATTACTTCCCTCTGTTCACAGTTGAACGGAAAGATGAGAAAACACTTGAAAAGTTGAGAGCTGAAAGGAAAGCCAAGATTGATGAACTGAAAGAACGGACGAATTATTACCTTACCCAACAACTTATCCAGGTAAGCGGTCATTGGTCAAGCCATTGAGTTCATTACTTCGGATAGAATTTTATCATGGCATTGACACAACAGTACTAAATGATGACAAAGTGTATCCCAACTTGAACATGTGCAGAAATATGATCTTGATCCAGCTGCAAAAGCTGCTGCAGCTTCGGTTTTGGCATCTAAGCTGGGGGCGGATTCTGGCTTAAGAGTACATCTTGGGGAAGAACCAAATTCTGATGCAGCAGTGGTTATGAGCAACAATGCTGAGATATTGCCATCAGATGGGCTGAGAAACAGGAAGCAACCCAATGCAAGAGGCAGCAGGACTGGTAGCACTACAGCTGCTCATACTTCGGCACAAGGTGCTGAATCTAGCCCAGCTCTTAATGCTGGCCTGGAAAACGTACAGCTTACAAGGGCTGTAGAACATTATCAAGGCTCTGGGGCAAGTGATGGTGGATGGATTGCAAAAATCGCTGCCTTACTTGTTGGGGAGGACCCGTCACAGTCGTACGCTTTGATCTGCGGCAATTGCCATATGCATAATGGTATGTATGAGAAACAAAACTCTGACCTTTTTAGCTACTCCCTCTGTCTCAATATGTAAGACGTTCTTTGACACTAGATAGTGTAAACGAAGTCTTACATTTTGAGGCAGAGGGAGTATTTCCTTGGAAAGAATGGACACATGACCTACCCAACTTACTAATGTGCAGGCTTGGCCCGGAAGGAAGATTACCCACACATTACATACTATTGCCCACATTGTCATGCTCTAAACACATCAAAGAACTCGATGGGGCAATACTCAGGCTCCAACTCAGGCCCATCGACCCCAGTTGCTCCTGCTGATGTGATATCTGCTGCCAGCTCAGTAGTAGAGAGTGAATTGATTAACTTGGCTACAGTGCAGGAGTTGCCAAAGGAAGAACACGCGGAGAAGGAAGTGGAGGCAAGTTGAAGCGGGTCCGTACTATTACTGTTGATCTTTGTGAGATTAGTTCATATCGCCGTGTTTGAACTGGTTTGAGCCGCATATGTAGCACTGTTGTAAAATTGGAAATAGATGACCTATATGATCCACAGCAAAACCAGTACAATAATTGTTTAGCCAGTTTGTCCATGGACACTTGAGGGGACGAATTTTGTTGGCAATGGGGACTGCCGGAGAGGAGAATGGCAACGTGCTGCCTGGCAAGTCGAGGTTGGAAAGCTATGAGGTGGAGGCGAACAGATGAGATCAGTCGGGTGACGTTGCAACATGGCGGTGGTGTAAAAACATAGATATGATCGACGCTTCTATTTTACCCATATTTGTGTGGCAGTTGCTCCATTGGAGATGCGGAATTTTTGACATTGTTTGGACATTTACGGTCACAGCTTCATTTTGTAATCTTGATAGCGTTATGTTTCGCTGACTGATGTCTCGTATCCTTGGCGCGATGATACTTCAACTTGTAGTTTCGTTTTGCCTGGGCTTAAGCTGGGTTAGTGGGTTGTATGCGGTATGCCCCCGCAACAATAGAACATCATCGTCTTAGCTTAAGTTTTCTTTGAATTTGGTTTGCATATGATATTCACATTGGTGCACATACTGATTTTAATTTTTTGAGAAAAAACACACAGTTAGCTGAGTCAAGTTGTTGGTGTCGCTGCGTGATTCTCCACGGACAGACGGGTGAGATATTGGGTCACCGTTTGCTGAGCCCAAGATGGAGACGCTGTTCCAGTCCTGGGAGATTGTTTAAGACGGGTTCGATATTAGGTGTGGGGCTTACCGAGCAGAGTGACTTTTTTTTTGTTTTGAGAAACTACTTGGGAGTAGCCCAGAGAAAGCTACGTTTTTCCACATTTGCTCTCTACAAAGCAGGGCCAAAATCCTTTCCTCTAAGATCTCCGACGACTCTGAATCTAGTATATGGCGACAACAACAAAATTGTGCTAGAGGCCTACAATTTCCAAGGTCTCCGCCCCGCGCTCCCACCACCGCCGCCTGCCGGCCACTCCGGCCCCGGGGTCCACCAGCCCCGTGGCGGCTCCGACGCCTCCGCCTGGCATGGCCTCCCGTTCCCCGTTCCCTCGGCCCTGGGCCGCACTCGCGAGCTCCGCTGGATGGAGTCCAACCCCTCCTCGGTGGAATCCGGTGGCCGCTCCTACCGCACCATGCTCTGCTCCTCCCCGACGCTCGCCTCCCCCTCGTCGCCTCCACCACCCTCGCCACCCGCTGCTTGCCCTGGGCTCCGCTCTGAGGTGCACCGGGTCGAGAACGACGCTGGTCTGGATGCAGATGGCGACTGGGAGATGGCTTCGGGCAGGAGGCGTCCGCGCCCTCGCCATGCCCCTCGCCGGCGCGTTGTTCGATCCCCACCGCTCGCTGACCACCGCACCCCCTCGCCGCGGGCGGATGAGTGCCCGCGCTGCCTTGGCACCAGGCACCCCCGCTCTAAGTGCAAGAGGGACGTGCGCTGCCGGCGCTGCCGCTTCTTCGGGCACATCGCCCGTTTCTGCACCAACCCCTGGTACTCCCCCCCATCCGGCGTCCCCGCTGCCAAGCGACCGCGCGTGTCTCCTTCGCGCTCGTCCGACTCCTCCGCCCCTAGCATGGCAGGGCCCCTCGGGCCACCTCCTCCGGCCCCTCCCATGCTCCGTCGTCACCCGCACCTAGCTCCGCCTCCCCGCATGCTCCCTTCGGCGTAGCAGACCCTGCCCCCGCGGCCATTGCCATGACGGGTCACCCCACGCTTCGCCCGGCTGGCGCCGTCTGCTACATGCCGCGCACCGCACGTCTCGAGGAGGCTGAGCGCGCCCTCGACCTGGCTCTCGTCGCCATGGTCGCTGGGAACCGGCATGGCGTCTTCGCGGCCGACATTGTCGACGCGCTTAGTGCGCGCTTCCGTCTCGGCCTGGACGCGTTCTCCGTCCATCGTAGCCGTGACGGCGAGTTCCTCCTGCGGTTCGCGGACGCCGCCACCCGTGCGCGCGTGGCCGCGGCCCCCTTCCGCGCCCCCGATTCCGCCTCATCCTCCATCCTTGGAGCAGGCTCGTCGGCGTTGAGCCCATCTCGCTGCGCATCTCCGTCGACATCGAGATCACCGAAATCCCGGAGCATGGCTGGGACATCTCCTCCGCCATCCAGTTGCTGCCGCTGTTTTGCCTCATGGACCGGCTCGCCCCGGAGGCACTCAACGGCAGCGACATGTTCAATTTCCGGCTCTCTGCCTGGACCGCCGACCCCGACTCGATCCCGCGGCCTTCTGAGCTTCTGCTGTCCGAGCCCTACGCCTATGCTGATGCCGACCCTAGCACCGTCGACCGCTTTGTCGTCGAGCTGCTGCGCTTTCTCGCCTCCATCCATGTCCGGCGCTCTGCAGACTACCGCCTTCCCGGCCGTCTACCATCTCCCACCCCCACCCCCCGCCTCTGGTGACGGCGGTGACGCAGGCCGCGGCTCCCCGCCCTGCCCGGACTCGTGGCTGCTCCAGCATGATTTCCCGTCCCCAGGTGGTTCTTGACCGGGGCCAAGCTGTGGTCATGGTCGCAGTTCTTATGGCCATCATCGCCGGCAGCGTGCAACGCCACCGTCCCGCGAGTGGCATGGCGTCCTCGGGCCGCACCCCCCTGTTGGCGGCTTTTCCCGCGGGCCCTGGGTCCACCCGCGGCTCTCCCCTGACACGGCCGCGGCTTCCGCTACGCTCCAAGCAACAGCCAGCAACTCGGTCCTGGCTGTTCAAATCGGGACGCGGGCCGGTCCACCCTCCGACCGTGGCGGCCAGCTACTGGTTGAGGCCGCCTCGGATCCCCTCGGCGACACCCTGTTCCCATCGTTGTTGCTGATGCCTCCTCCTGACGCAACCGTTGCGGCTGATCTGCACCTGCACCCCTCCAGCCCACCACCACTTGGCAGCGCGCCCGACATGCCCGCTGCAGACCCCGAAGCTTCCCTTTTTTGGTGATCCCGAGCCCTCTGCTCTGGTCGTGGTAGGCCCCCCTGCGGATCCCCAGGTGGTCTCCCCCACGCCCTTGGAGCTGGTCGACCAGCCAATGGCTGGCCATGCACCCCCACCCTGCCAGCCACTACGGACAACCCGGTGGGGCAGTCTGTGGGACCCTCCTCCCCATCAGCTGGCCCGCCCCAGATTCCCGGGCCTTAGCCGGGTGTGTTGGAGGTGATATGTCTCCGTCGTATCTATAATTTTTGATTATTCCATGCCAATATTCTACAACTTTCATATACTTTTGGCAACTTTTTATACTATTTTTGGGGACTAACATATTGATCCAGTGCCTAGTGCCAGTTCCTGTTTGATGCATGTTTTTGTTCCGCAGAAAATCCATATCAAACGGAGTCCAAACGGGATAAAAATGGACGGAGATTATTTTTGGAATATATGGAAAATGTGGGAAGAAAAATCCACGCGAGATGGTTCCCGAGGGGGGCACGAGGCAGGGGGCGCGCCCCTGACCCTCGTGGCCCCCCCGTAAGGCGGCTAATGCTATTTTTTTGCCGCAAGAAAGCTAATTTTCAGGAAAAAAATCTTGGCAAAGATTTCAGTCCAATCGGAGTTACGGATCTCCATATATATACGAAACGGTGAAAGGGTAGCCAGAGAGAACGCAGAAACAGAGAGAGACAGAGAGACATATCCAATCTCGGAGGGGCTCTCGCCCCTTCCATGCCATGGAGGCCATGGAACAGAGGGGAAACCCTTCTCCCATCTAGGAAGGAGGTCAAGGAAGAAGAAGAAGGAGGGGGGCTCTCTCCCCCTCGCTTCTGGTGGCACCGGAGTGCCACCAGGGGCCATCATCATCACCACAATCTTCACCAACAACTTCACCGTAATCATCACCAACTCTTCCCCCCTCTATGCAGAGGTGTAACCCCTCTTTTACCCGCTGTAATCTCTACTTAAACATGGTGCTCAATGCTATATATTATTTCCCAATGATGTATGGCTATCCTATGATGTTTGAGTAGATCCGTTTTGTCCAATGGGTTAATTGATGATCGTGATTGATTTGAGTTGCATGTTTTATTATTGGTGCTATCATATGGTGCTCTCCGTGTCGCGCAAGCATGAGGGATTCCCGCTGTAGGGTTTTCAATATGTTCATGATTTGCTTATGGTGGGTGGCATGAGTGACAGAAGCACAGACCCGAGTAAGTAGGTTGTCTGCGTATGGGATAAAGAGGACTTGATACTTTAATGCTATGGTTGGGTTTTACCTTAATGATCTTTAGTAGTTGCAGATGCTTGCTAGAGTTCCAATCATAAGTGCATATGATCCAAGTAGAGAAAGTATGTTAGCTTATGCCTCTCCCTCAAATAAAATTGCAATAATGATTATCGGTCTAGTTATCGATTGCCTAGGGACAAATAACTTTCTCGTAACAAAAAGCTCTTTACTAAAACTAACTTAGTTGTGTCTTTATCTAAACAACCCCTACTTTTTATTTACGCGCTCTTTATTATCTTGCAAACCTATCCAAAAAGACCTACAAAGTACTTCTAGTTTCATACTTGTTCTAGGTAAAGCGAATGTTAAGCGTGCGTAGAGTTGTATCGGTGGTCGAGAGAACTTGAGGGAATATTTGTTCTACCTTTAGCCCCTCGTTGGGTTTGACACTCTTACTTATCGAAAGAGGCTACAATTGATCCCCTATACTTGTGGGTTATCAAGACCTTTTTCTGGCGCCGTTGCCGGGGAGTCATAGCGTGGGGTGAATATTCTCGTGTGTGCTTGTTTGCTTTATCACTAAGTAATTTTTATTTGTTGTTCTTAGTTGTTTTCTATCTTTAGTTATGGGTAGGAAACGCAAAATACCAAAAAAATAGTTGTACCTACTGAACCAACAGTTGAAGAACCACTCAAAATCTATCACACTCCTGGAGCTTATTACTTGGATCATCTTCGATCCCTATGTGCTCGTGCTGAAACCCCAACTAGCTTAGTTGAGGGCAAATCTTTAGATGAGCATGCTTGTTATGTGCGACACCGTATATCTGAAAAAGAGAAACGTTTACTGGATCAAATTCATCGTTTGCAATGCTATGCTTGGAATTTATGCGAAATATATGATATTACTTGTTGTTCTGAAGACCCTAAGAAACACCTTCCCTACCAATGTTTTTTTAGTGATAATGGAATCGTGTCTTATTATGCTAAGGGTGTTTATAATTACTATGATGTTCCACAAATTGAAGAATTTGTTGCTTTAAAGGGTGCTTATGAAATTGCTTCTTTAATTGAAAAGTATGATGCTACTCTTTACAAATCTGAAAATTTTGCCATACTTGAATATTGTTATGAGAATTATGCTTATAATGCCTATGTTAAACCATATATCGATGTCTCCTCCGCTGTCCAAGAAGAGACTAATATTTTGCAGGAGCTTATGGAAGAAGAAATTGATGGAACTATGAGCTCATTGGATGAAAAAGATGATGAGGAGAGCGAAGAACAAAAGGAGGAAGAGCGGATTAGCTACCCGTGCCCACCTTCTAATAAGAGTAACTCTTCAACTCATACATTGTTTAATTTCCCTTCGTGCTTACCGAAGGATGATTGCTACGATGATTGTCATGATCCCATTGATTCTCTTGAAATATCCCTTTTTGATGATGCTTGCTATGCTTGTGGCCAAGATGCCAATATGAATTATGCTTATGGAGATGAACTTGCTATAGTTCCTTATGTTAAATATGAAATTGTTGCTATTGCACCCACGCATGATAGTCATATTATCTTTTTGAATTCTCCCGACTACACTATATCGGAGAAGTTTGCACTTATTAAGGATTATATTGATGGGTTGCCTTTTACTGTTGCACATGGTGATTTTGATGAATATAATATGCATGTGCTTGCTGCTCCTACTTGCAATTATTATGAGAGAGGAACTATATCTCCACCTCTCTATGTTTCCAACATGATAAAATTGTAATAAACTGTTTATACTATGCATTGGCCTTTACTTTGTGTGCATGAATTGTTCTTGTATGACATGCCGATGCATAGGAAGAGAGTTAGACTTCGTCATTACATGATATATGTTACTTTGTGCTCACAACTAAATTACAAATCATTGTTAATTAAAATTGGCTTTGATATACCTTGGGATCCAGGTGGATCCATTACTTGAGCACTATATGCCTAGCTTAATGGTTTTAAAGAAAGCGCTGCCAGTGAGACAACCCGGAAGTTTTAGAGAGTCATTTATTTCTGTTGTGTGCTTTTATAAGGTTTAAAAATAAAAATAATGTGCCAAGATTTGCCTTTAGGATGTTTACTTTGCTTGTTGGTTTGTACGGTGCAGGACAGAAACTTTGGCTGTAATGCGCAATTTTACATTTTTTACTGGAACGTCAAATGGTTATGATTCTTTTTGCAATGTCTTTATATACAAATTTTTTATTTTTCCTAATTTTGGTAGAATTTTTGGAGTACCAGAGGTATGGTGAATGTTCATATTATTACAGACTGTTCTGTTTTAGACAGATTCTGTTTTTGATGCATAGTTTGCTTGTTTTGATGAAACTATCGATTTATATCAGCGGATTAAGCCATGGAGAAGTTATATTACAGTAGCTATAATGAAAAAACAAAATATGAATTGGTTTGCAATAGTACTTAGAGTAGTGATTTGCTTTATTATACTAACGGATCTTACCGAGTTTTCTGTTGAAGTTTTGTGTGGATGAAGTGTTCGATGATCGAGAAGGTCTCGATATGAGAAGAAGGAAGAGAGGCAAGAGCTCAAGCTTGGGGATGCCATAGGCACCCCAAGTAAATATTCAAGAGACTCAACCGTCTAAGTTTGGGGATTCCCCGGAAGGCATCCCTTCTTTCTTCAACAAGTATCTGTACGTTTTCGGATTCGTTTCGTTCATGCGATATGTGCAATCTTGGAGCGTCTTTTGCGTTTAGTTTTCATTTTTCTTTTATGGACCATGCTCGTATGATATAGTCCTTGGTTGATTTATGGAATGCTCATTGCACTTCACTTATATATTTTGAGTATGGCTTTTATAGAATGCTTCATGTGCTTCGCTTATATCATTTGAAGTTTGGATTGCCTGTTTCTCTTCACATAGAAAACCGCCATTTGTAGAATGCTCTTTTGCTTCACTTATATTTGTTAGAGCGTGGGCATATCTTTTGTAGAAAGAATTAAACTGTCTTGCTTCACTTATATCTATTTAGAGAGATGACAGGAACTGGTCATTCACATGGTTAGTCATAAAATCCTACATAAAACTTGTAGATCACTGAATATGATATGTTTGATTCCTTGCAATAGTTTTGCGATATAAAGATGGTGATATTAGAGTCATGCTAGTGGGTAGTTGTGGATTGTAGAAATACTTGTGTTGAAGTTTGTGATTCCCGTAGCATGCACGTATGGTGAACCGTTATGTGATGAAGTCGGAGCATGATTTATTTATTGATTGTCTTCCTTATGAGTGGCGGTCGGGGACGAGCAATGGTCTTTTACTACCAATCTATCCCCCTAGGAGCATGCGTGTAGTACTTTGTTTCGATAGCTAATAGACTTTTGCAATAAGTATGTGAGTTCTTTATGACTAATGTTGAGTCCATGGATTATACGCACTCTCACCCTTCCACCATTGCTAGCCTCTCTAGTACCGCGCAACTTTCGCCAGTACCATAAACCCACCATATACCTTCCTCAAAACAGCCACCATACCTACCTATCATGGCATTTCCATAGTCATTCCAAGATATATTGCCATGCAACTTCCATCATCATCATATACATGACTTGAGCATTCATTGTCATATTGCTTTGCATGATCGTAAGATAGCTAGCATGATGTTTTCATGGCTTGTCCATTTTTTGATGTCATTGCTACGCTAGATCATTGCACATCCTGGTACACCGCCGGAAGCATTCATATAGTCATATCTTTGTTCTAGTATCGAGTTGTAATATTGAGTTGTAAGTAAATAAAAGTGTGATGATCATCATTATTAGGGCATTGCCCCAGTGAGGAAAGGATGATGGAGACTATGATTTCCCCACAAGTCGGGATGAGACTCCGGACTATAAAAAAAAGAGGCCAAAGAAGCCCACCAAAAAAATGAGAGAAAAAGAGAGAAGGGGCAATGTTACTATCCATTTACCACACTTGTGCTTCAGAGTAGCACCATGTTCTTCATATAGAGAGACTCTTGAGTTATCACTTTCATATACTAGTGAGAATTTTCATTATAGAACTTGGCTTGTATATTCCGATGATGGGCTTCCTCAAATGCCCGAGGTCTTCATGAGCAAGCAAGTTGGATGCACACCCACTTAGTTTTCAGTCTGAGCTTTCATACACTTATAGCTCTTAGTGCATCCGTTGCATGGCAATCCCTACTCACTCACATTGATATCTATTGATGGGCATCTCCATAGCACGTTGATACGCCTAGTTGATGTGAGACTATCACTACAAAAAAAATACACTCTGTGATGATACATGTTTGTCACAGTAGGTCGCGTTTTTGTCATGCATGTACATCCATGACGATTTTATGACAGAATCAAGATAGTCATACCTGTGTTGTCGTAGAAGTGTTCCATGACATTACCAAAATTATCATCACGGAAGTGTCCACTTCCATGACGATAAATCGCGCGTCACAGAAGTGCTTTCGTCAAGGGTGACCGACACGTGGCATCCACCGTAACGGAACACCGTTAAGCTATCGGGTCGGATTTTGGATCCGATAACCCGTTAACAGCCCTGACCAATGAGAAATTTCCACGTGTAAAATTCTGATTGGCCGAAGGGAACACCTGTCAGCTCGTCATTGGGCCAGATGTCGCCCATCCATTGGAGGAGACATACCTATGATACGTCGACACGTGGCTGGGCCCAACAGAGGCCCATATAGGTTAAAAAGGCCGGCCCAGTCAAAGGCCTATAGAACTTAATCAGGTACTAGTGGGCCAGCCCAATAACGACCTGCTTAATAAAGTCCCATTTATGGCCCGAAGCCAGATCTGGCCCGTTAATTGTTCGCCCAATATTTGGGCCCATTTACGGCCCGAAGCCAGATCTGGCCCGTTAATTGTTCGCTCAATATTTGGGCCCATTTGCGGCCCGAAGCCAGATCTGGCCCGTTAATTGTTCGCCGAATATTTGGGCCCAACTACAGCCCAGTGACTTTTGGCCTGTTAGAGGCCTGATGTAGGCATGGGCCCATTTCATACCGGTGTGACTTTCGGCCTGGGAATGGCTCGTGCTGCCCATGGGCCATATATGGTCCGACGGGGCATCGGGCCCACTAACGGCCCTTGCTAAAGGTGGCAACAGTTAAGCCCAACGTGGCTTTGGGCCTGTTAAAGGCCTGTCGCGTAATTCGGCCCGTTGATGCCTGTGCTAAGCTTTCGGCCTCTTAAAGGCCCATGATATCAGTGGGCCAACTAAGGCCGGAGATATGTTTTGTCCTGGTAACGGCCCGTGAGCTAACTGGGCCCAAAACGGCCCGGTCTACATTTCCGCTTGCTGAAGGCCCGTCGACGACTAGTGAAAATTGAGGCCAACATGCATTTTGGCTTGCTAAAGGCCTGTGGTTTCATCTCGGCCGTAACAGGCCAGTACAATATTCAGCCTGTTAATGGCCCAACGCTACCTGGGCCAAACTAAGCGCTGGGTCGACAAAAGGCCCAACTAAAATATAGGCCGGTGTAAGTTTGGGCCTGGCGCAATGTGTGAAGGCCCCAATCATTCGGGCCCAAGAAAGATGCAGGTCGGTCCAATTGTGGCCCGCTAAAAACCTGGCCTGTTAGGGTCGAATGTTTCGGTCCGGTCGACTACATCTGATTTTTTCCAGATAGCGAATGATGGTAGTAACCAGTAGGAATTAAGAACAAACCTACTCTATACAATAAAGAAATTACGACATAGTAACTAAGAATAAACCTACACTATACAATAAAGGATTTAAGGTATATTACATCCACTGGGCATCGAAGTTCGCCACCAGTGATCATAAAGCGCAACGAAGAAGCAGATTACAAAAATTGGGCACCATTGCAGCGTAACAAAATAATACTGAACCGAGACCACTTCCAAAACAGTTCAAGAAAGGTTAGCCTTGCAGGGGAACTGCTGCGCAAGCTGCTGAGCAAGGCTGTGAGACCGGCCTAGCATGTCGGTCATAGCTTCCAGGTGTAGCTATTTAGCGATGAGGTTCTCATTGGTGTTCTCCGCAATATTTCTTAGAGATAGGACTTCAAGTCGAAGTTGAGTTGCAGAATGCCTTTCTGCTAGAACTTGGGACTCAAGAAGTCAAACTGATTCAGACAACGAATTCTGTGAGCTTGTCTGACTGTTAGTCTCAAGTAACTTGAACACTGCATCAAGACAAGACTTTGGGGTTGTCTCGCTATCTTCAAGATGTTTTGCCTTCTTTGCTGCAATATATGTTGGGTTTGTCTCACAGCCTTCAGCAGACTTGTGCATGCTATCAGGCATATCACCCTGAAACAAAGCAGAGAGATGACAGGTTTTGCACGTGTATAAACAAAGATGATAACTATTCTGTCAATTCTATCCAATTTCAAATTAGAAAATAAAGAGTAAGTTCAAAATATCAATAGCATAACTTGGCATTGTTCATAATGCGGGGAGCTTCACCACACTACTGGATTACCATGTCAACATAACAAGCATAGATGAAGGGCAAAGAAAATCATTGTATCTATTTTGGATAATGTGCATGGCATGTTGTTCATATCATTAGCCACATCAGTAAGATAAAATAGGAGATGACAAGGTGCAAACGTGGGCTGCTTCACCACACACTGGATTATAGATCCACAAAAACAAGCATACATATAGGGAGTATTAAGTAATGTGCATGGTATGAATAAGGAATTTGGTTTTACAAGTAAAACTTAGAACTTACGGTTCTTACGAACATGAATTTTGGTAGAAACAGCAAACTAAACAACAGTAAACGATAGGGAGTATGAGCAAATTAAACAACAGTTGAGGATAAAGGCTTTAGAAGGACTGACTTACATTAACAGCTAACACTGGCTTTATAATGCCCTTCTCCATGTCAAGGGAAGGATAACTCAAGAATTTCAGCACAGAATCTTCTTCATAAGCATTGCCTGTACTCTACATTTTGTAGAGAGTAATTATAGATATGATAATACTGGAAGGGATAGAGGATAATGAAGATAAGATGCAGATTGATGCTACATAATCAACTACCAATCCCTGAAAGTACAAGCATTACAGGACAAAATGTACTGACAAGAGCAATGGGCTACACTTCTGCACTGGCATTGTCTGTGTATTCTACTTGTTGGTAAGATTAAATATATATCTAATCTTTTTTAGTAAATGGTGAACGAGGGAGATAAGATGCAGAATGCTACAAAATGAACCAATCCATCTTCCCATAATACAAGAGTGTTTTGAACACTGGTGTACTATACAAAACGTTCTTATATTATGGGATGGAGGGAGTAGCTGTTAATGTAAGTACAGTGATAGACCATGTTCAGTCCTTACAAGAGGACTGCAGAGCTAAACCTCTTCAAAAGCATTGGGTTGATTCTAAATTTATGTAAGAGTCCATACAGATCTTATAATGTCCACCAAATGGACGATTACGAGGCTAACATGTGCAGTGATGCTACATAATCAAACAACTATGAAAGTAAGTATGGTCATACAGGGCAAGAGGTACTCACAAGAGCAATGCAGTGTGCAGTATAGTTGCGAGATTCTGTGGTCCCTTGAGAACAAATGTTCTTCTGCTAACAGTTTTCATACAAGTGAGACATTAAGGCAAATGCAGAATGTAGTTCAAATTGTGATGTGATATCATAGATAGTACCTTACGCTGCAGCCGAGACCAATGTGTAACAAGATTATTCCAGTCACCGTCGGATAAATGTAGCACCGGAGACTTTATAGAGATTTCGTTCAGAGGCTTGCCATCGAAGTGCGCATGCCTCAGGTAGGAACGATACTTCATCAACGAGTGCTTGAAAAGCGCAACCAACCCTTGCTCTTCATCACAATCCAGTTTGCTCCTCGCCTATTTAAAAGAATGAAATCATGTGTCTTCTGTCAGCAGAAACATATGCAGTAATGACCATGAATAACATTAGTACATTACTTACGCGTAAGTTGCGGAGGAAGACTGGAAATTGTTCTGTGTCTGCGGTATAATCTTTCCATGAAGGAAAGATGCGCACAAAGTTCCTGACAACAACACAAGCTTCATCTTCTAAACTGGGAAGAAATGGAACAGGGGTCCTATTTGGTACAATTGGGGATCTCTCTAGTTCGAAAAGGGATTTGGCAACTGGATTTGCTATACTCTTTGCTGGAATGGGGTTTTTGCGTCGTACAGCTGGTGCTATGTCAACTGGCATAATCATACTGTTTGCTGCAGTTGGGGTCTGCTGAGTTGGGGCATCAGAAATGACCAGTGTAGTAGGGCTAGAGTCTGCTAGAGTTGGGGTATTTTGTGGGTCAGGTGATATTGCAACTACACCTAATGGGCTATTTGATTTATCAGGTGCCACTACCTTTTCCAAATACTTTGCTTGTGCTCCTCCATGATCAGCAATCGCCCTCTTCATTTTGAACGTCTGATACACAAGAACAACATTTGAATGGATAAATATGGTATGATGACAGATGGAATATGTACTGAAAATTGATAGGCATGGCGTATTCACATACCCGATGTGTAAACTAAGCTAATGGCAGTTCAACAAGTAGAAGCAATGCAAAGCATCAGTTGCAAGATATGTGCGAGCAATGTAACCTTGGAAAGTTAGAGCAAGTACCTTGATGGGTAATAAGATAGGGCATCTTCCTCTGACTCCTCCACTAGGGAGCTACATTGACTTAGGTCTCCCTCTAGCTCAGAATCACTGTTAGGATCATATTCTGAGCATGAATCTGTAGGTGGAGAGCGTTTGCATTGCATTGCATCCAGACTTGATTTCAGTCCCTTAATGCCAAGTTTGACAGCCATGGCATTGTTCCGCTTTATTCTTTTCATGCGTGCAAGCTCATAATCATTATGATGCTGTTGAGAATCTGAGATTTATGAAAACATAAAAAGTAGTCGGATTATCTATGGAATGCATTACGGATTCAACTCGGAGAGTGTCTCCCTATAAACCCCTGCATATGCAAAGTTCACCTCCCCAACCATGCTGACCAGACCACACACAGAAATACAAACCCCTTATGTCTCTATAACAGGCAGGCACACATTTCAAAACTGAAGTAGGAACATTAGAATCATATGAAATTCGTACTTGAACAAATAAACTAAGCAATTATGAGTGGCGTAATGTTTAGCTTCAAGGGTGGAGTGTTGGTAGTGCGACACAAAGCAAGTAGGCAGATTGTATTCCATGTAAAAGATCGAAACCTATGTAAAAGCTGGAAATGACACTTTCTTTCTATACAATGCAGTGTTCGTTACCCACACATGATGGAAGAGATCACATAGAGAAATACTATTCAGTCATGTCTACGGTTCCAATATTTAGAAACAGGGTGGTCCACCCTAAAATAATATTGACAACAAATATGACAAGGCAAGCATAGATGTAGTGAATCAATCATTTACTTGTGAGCTTACTAGGACAAGTATGCAGAATTGTAACTGCAGTAAGAGACCGTCCAAAATCTGAATGAAGAAGTTTGTCTAGCACTTATTGTTTGCAACTAATCGACGTGAATAATTGGATATTATATCGAATGAGTAAGAAAGACAAGTAAAATTGTCAACAAACCTGGCTTGCAGTAGTAATCTGGGTCAATGTCACTACGACCAACAATCCAAAATGACTAGTTTCTGTTCCGAGGGCCGGAATTTTGAAAACCCTGTGAACTTTAGAGGTACTAAGATTACCAAAATACATCTGAACCATTAAGTGTAGGTAGCACTGAGCACACAACAAACCCTAATGACATTCCTGCCTAATGAGTAATGAATCAATAAGAAAATGGGTGATGAGGAGTGGCTGCTGAGTGTTGAGGACGTATCTCAGGATAAATCGTGTTGGCTTGGTGGGTGCTGCACGCCTGAGCCATGAACGGACTGGGAAGGTAGGCACGGTGGCGCGCCCGGGCAGCGGTGACGCTGTTGGGCGAGCGGCTCCTGGCCTCCTGTTAGTATGGCGTCGCCTTCTAGAGTCATGCCGTCCGGGGACGGCAAGTCGCCGGCGAGGCAGGCGGCTGGGGGCGAGTAGAGATCGGAAGCGCGTAGCAGAACAGAGGGGAATCGGGGCCTGGGACGACCCAAAATCCCAGGGTGGGCCAGCCCACCGTGGGCACCCTGTAGACATACACACCCGAGCGGCGAACATGCATTTTCAAAACTAATTTAGGAACATTTAGCTGACCAATTAAACAACTCTGTTTTAATAATATCAGATTCGTATTTGAACAACTAAGCTTGTTTAGCTTGATGGGTGGAGCAGTGTTATTATGACACGAAGCACGTATTCTGATCGTATGGTGATCATAAAAGGGGGAAACTCCAAGCATATTTTTTTAGCAAAAGAGGGTTTCCCCTCCGATTTCTATTGAAAAAACCACCACGGAACCAACATGATCAATTAAACCTTAAGCATGATCAATTAAACCGTATTATGGCTGTGCCATGGCAGATTTGAAGCTGCAAACCGGAGAAATGATATTTAGCATCCATTGTTTGCTTCGAACTAAGAACTAAATTCTAAGAGCTGAAAATAAAGTAGAGTAACCGAGTTAAGATCTATTTTCTGGTTGAGATCAAAAAGTTGAGGAGATATGAAGTACCACCTCTCTTGCGGCGCCGTGTAGGCATCAGGGGTGCGATGGCTGTCGGTGGCGTTGAAGCAGATCTGCGATGGTAGACGGGTGCATCGGGGGATAAGTCCCGTTGCGGTGGAAGAGAAGGTCGTGTGAGCGGCCCCAACAAAGAGGACGACGGTGCCGATGAAGCGAGAGGACGCGATGCAAGGCTATTGGTCCATCGCCATGGATGATAAACGTCCATCTCTAGCAGTGGACGACGTGGTCTTGGTAGGCGCTCCAGCATGGTGGAGGACGGTGGCGATGGATGTGGTGGAGGACGACGGCGATGGATGGGGTGGCGGACGGAGGCTGGTGTGGGGATGTGGTGTTCTAGCGTGGACGGTGTATGAATGGGAAAATGGAGGGAGAGGTACCGGGAACCATGTTTTTGGGATGCGCCTGTCTGAAATATGGGAAAGTTACGAACTTAGCCCCCGTTTAAACTTTGGACGTCTCATCGGTTGGGGATAGGACGGTAATCTCGCATCTCGCCAATATTTGCCCAGAGCGATTTCAGGCGAGGAGAGGGTGGTTGGCGCCCACGGTGTATGAACGTGGCTGACAGGTAGGGCGGTTGTGTCACGTCTGAGTGAAGTTACAAACCTGCCCCTATTGAAAATATTTGCCTACATCGATTTCGGCCAAGTCGAGTTTGTTTTGCCGCCCACCGTGTATGAATGGGGAATGGAGGGAGAAACAGAGGTCTTTTAGACGAGCTTGAATCAAATGAGTTTTGCCGCCCATGTTTGACGCCCACCGTGTCGGAATGGGCTCAGAGGCGGTCGTGTCACGTCTAATTGAAGTTACTAACCTACCCCTATTTAGAGCAGTGGAAATCGGGCCGATGGATTGTTCGTGTAATGGGTAGACAGTAATTTCCATCTTCCAAACACTTGGCTTCGGGCAGCCGACGTGGGAGTGGACATTTTGCCGCTTCTTTCGAATTTTGGGACAATAAGCATCCACATTTACCCTGGCAACTAAATTTGAATCCATTTTGTATTCCTATATGAATCTTTATAAATCATTCTATGTGTTTTTATATATCTTCAAAAGGACGACAAAGATGTATGCCACTGTCATATATGAATATGGTTTACAAATGTCGATACTCAAATTCAGAAACTAGAATCCAGTTTAAGGTGAATTCAAATATTTGTAACACTTCATGTCCAACTCAAATGTCACACGCAGCATAATGTGTACTCCCATTTAGATATGTACACAAGCGATGTATCAAGAGTCAAATACCGAGTCAATCAACCAAGAATGTATAGAACTAATAGACATAAAAACACTTATAGAGTATACGGATCAATAATATCAACTAACATACATAGGCCAGGTCGCTGTACTTTTTTTGGCTACAACAGCTTCCTTTTTTAGCCAGCATCTTGGCCCTTTCCGATGCGTGCCACTTATGGTCCATCTATACTACTACTATTGCTGAATGCACATTCAGCCCGATTGGCATATTTGTAGGTCTGGCATAGCAATCCAAATGAAATGTCTCCGAGTCTTATCAATTAATACAGACTTGTGCTTAAATAAAATTACAAACCAAAAAACAAAAAAAACAATTATTACATGATCTCTAAAACAAATGGTTTGATTGATTACATGAACAGACAACACAAAGGTTATTCAACTATGGAAAGAACATTTCACCTATGATTTACCAAGTAGGAATTTAATTTCCTTCTTTCCTTCAGGACCTTAACAATCTGGTCAGTCTTAGCTTCCTTTGTTTTGAAATCCACCAAATATTTAATGGTTGTCTTGAATACTGCTTGTGATTGTGCTGTTTGCTTCCTCAACATGTCAACTTCATCTCTAAGTGCAGAAGCAGAATCTCTTTCTACCACTAGTTTAGCATCTAGAGCATCAGCAGTTGGCAATTCATAATGCGCGATTGGGCCAGTGCCACTGCTGTGGGATGATGCAACATCCATGGGGACCTCGCTCTTTGATCTTGGGCTAACCTGTTTTGCCATTAAAGTTCCGACTGGATTCAGAAAAGTTGAAGTTAGCAAAACATCTCAACTGGGAGTTATAATAGCAAACCAGTTAAACAAACAAGGAATTAAAGAGTTTCAATTGGATGCTGAAAAATAGTTATTAACATCATTGTAACCCGCTGTTGCAGCAGCAAAGTAGTTAAACAAACAAGTAGATATTTAAGTTAAGGCAAACAGGTAATTCTTAACAGTAAGTATCAAACACATAGATAGGCGCAGTCTACAATATGATTAACAGGCTGTGCCATTATGTAATCAGTAGCAAACTAAATTAAGCCAAGCAACATAATTGAACAATTGTGCAATAAGTGGCTAACTAAAATTCTGAGAAGCAGGTAACTGAACTTACGCTAGTTCTTTGTACATGCACACTGCAACTTCTTTTTCGCTTACAAGGTTGTACGAAGGAGTCCATGGCATCAACTGCTTGGATACGCAGTCCCAATACTTCTTTCTTCCCACACTGCATGGGTAAGTCGAATGTTTAATCTGGTAAGATGGTGCGTCCTTGATATGTTATATGAGGATGTGTAGTCAGACTAGTTGTAGCCAAACACATCACACTGGCTTTTACTGTATATTTCATGCGATTACTTTTGGCATATCAAGATCTAAGCAATCTACAATAGGATGAAAAGACTGGCATCCTTCACATTATTGGCGAACTTAGTTCATAGAAACAAGCAATTCAACCATTCTGTGGGTAAATCAAAAGCGCCACTGGAATATTTTTCACTATCCAATCATACACGCAAAAAGGGGCGACGCCACCATAGGGGCTGGTATGGGCGGCCACCTCAGGTGGCTGGAAAGTGTGCACCTAGTTTGAGTCATCTAGGTTGGCCCATGCTAGTTTTGTTCATCCCAACGCATGAGCAGGCAATGTAAAAAATGAAGAAAAATGTTCCAATTTGGATGGCCAATAACATAAGTGCAAGGCAGGCCCTATAGCAGGCTCGCGTCCCAAATGAGCGCCTCCCACATCGATCGACAACAGGAAAAATCCCAATTCATTCGCTCCAGCCTCCAGTCTGGTTCACTCCTAACCTAGCCACCGCTGGATAGACCGACACAACACTTCCTTGCGCCCTCGTTGGAGGGCGGTCGACGGGCTTCAAGCGAACGGAAGGACAAGAAGATGAAGATCCAACCCTGGGTGTAGCCTGTGTGGGAGGCAGCGGCGGCAGCACGGGCATGGCATCGAGCTTGCACAAACGGACAGTCACAGCTTGCAAGAGTAGCATGCGCAACGAGCAGGTACATCACATCCCTGATTATATCTAATTCAACTCTTCAATTTCTGGCCAATAGTTAAACCTGACGGTGTTGTAAAACTGCTTGTATGTAGGGAATCTATGAGAAAATGAAATCAATTTCTACTTATTTTATAACTCCCCCAATCAATACTGAACTGACTGAATCTGATGTATCTAATCAAGTTTCCAGTGCAAACATACAAGCTCATGTTGTTCTTGAGCCTGAAGTGTCTAATGAACAGACTGCTAATGAAGGATTTGATGCAGACATTTTACATGCTCCTGGTGATGAACATATAGTGTCTAATGAGGGATCTAATGCAAGCATTTTGCAAGCTCATTGAAGGATCTACTATGTTGAGAGAGACAGAGATTTGCAGGCATTGCTGACAAGCAAATTATAGTGCATTTTCATTGCTTGAGGAAACGTCGAGGCCATCTACCAGAAAGTCCCTGTATCATGACAACATAGCATAAATACTTTTCTAATATGTTGTTTGAAACTATTGGCATACTTGTGCAGGATAGATATATTGATATGCAGTTTGCGCACTGGTTATACGTGCAATTACACTTCGATGCAGAAGATGATGATTCTGGTTCGAATGTCATCGCTTTGAGAGATTCCTTAAAGTCCTCAAACCAAGGATCATGATGAATTCGATGACCTTCATAGACCTCAGAGAGACGGTCCCAGATAAGCTTTGCATGATCGAGATGCATGATATTCCTACACTGATTTTGAGACAGACTGGAGCAGATGACGTCCTTCGCCGTGAGGTTGAGAAGAGTGTACTTGCGAATGTCATCAGCTTCCGCCATCTTACACAGATCGGTCAGACCAATCTGAGTGACGGTCCATAGCTTGCTGTTCATCGCCATGATGAGCTTCTTCATCATGGCCTTCCACTTGGGATACTCGTGACCGTCAAAGATGGGGCATGACACAGTCTTCATTCCTGTGGTCGACATAACTAAAACTCCAGGCGGTTAAACCAAAATCACACAGAACAAGGGAGTACCATGCTCTAATACCAATTGAAAGTGCGTTATATCAACTAGAGGGGGGGGTGAATAGGCGATTTTTATGAAAGTCTTCAATACATGGGAGTTTTGAAGACAAACGAAAGTAATGAACGTATAAACATGCAGCGGAAGGTAGACTACCCTAGACAAGCCACAGTCAAGTACTCAATGAAGTGAACGAATAAAGACTAACAGCAGTTAGGCAGTACGAATCAGGATGGAAGATAATATGAAATCAATCTGAACAAACATTCACACAGTGAAGACAAATGGACAATGCAAATAGGCACTGACTTCACAAGGGCCAACTGTAAATAAGGAGATAGGAAGGATAGAACCAGTGAGCTTGGTGAAGACAAAGGTTTGGTAGACCAGTTCCAACTGCGGTGACAGTTGTACGTCTGGTTAGGGCGGATAGGTATTTAAACCTAAGGACACACAGTCCCAGACACCCAGTCCTGAACACACAGCTCAGGACACTCAGTCCTCACCGTATTCCCCTTGAGCTAAGGTCACACAGACCTCGCCCAACCACTCTGGTAAGTCTTCAAGGTAGATTTCCGAACCTTCACAGAATTCGTTCACCCGGCGATCCACAATGACTCTTGGATGCTCAGAACGCGACGCCAAACCGGCTGGAGGATTCACAGTCCTCAAGTGTAATAAGTCTTCAGATCACACAGACAGGAAGACTTAAGTGATGCCTAACACTCTTTGGCTCTGGGTGTTTAGGGCTTTGTCCTCGCAAGGAATTCTCTCTCAAAGGCTTCGAGGTGGGTTGCTCTCAAACGACAAAAGCTGTACTTTAACTCTGAGCAGCCAATAGTTTATGGTTGTAGGGGTGGGCTATTTATAGCCACTAGGCAACCCGACCTGATTTGTCCGAAATGAGCCTGGGTCACTAAGGAACTGACACGTGTTCCAATGGTCATATTTCAAACACACACGGCAACTTTACTTGGGCTACAAGCAAAGCTGACTTGTCCAACTCTGGACAAGATTTGCTCATAGTCTTCACTCGAAGACATAGGTTTTGGTTAAGCATCACTTCAGTCATTCTGACTGGTTCTCTTGGACCCCACTTAACAGTACGGTGGTTCCTATGACTCAACAAAGAAAAACACAGAACGACGAAACTGCTAAGTCTTCGCGCTCCATAGTCTTCACGCGATGTCTTCTCTTGTCATAGTCTTCAATGTGAATGTCTTCACATACCACCTCTGACTTCAATGTCTTCATACATTTTTAGGGGTCATCTCTGGTAGGAAAACCGAATCAATGAGGGACTTCTACCTGTGTGCAATTCTCACAAACACATTAGTCCCTCAACTAGATTTGTCGTCAATACTCCAAAACCAACTAGGGGTGGCACTAGATGCACTTACAATCTCCCCCTTTTTGGTGATTGATGACAAACTAGTTGAAGTTTTCAACGGGGAATATAATATGTGAAATTGTAAAGGATAGGGGATTGTCTTCATAAGTGGCAAAGGCTCCCCCTGAAGATGTGCATATAAGTAATTTGCTTTTGGTATGCAAATGCACATGGCAGGTTGTACTTGTGGAGATCCTCTTCAACTTATGATGACAGTTCATCATGCATGAAAAGTATGTGAAGATAATGACATGCATAATGAAAAATGGACGTCTGCAAAATGACCTAAGTGCGGAATTTATCGTCGCACATGCATAATTTATCATTGCATCACAGAATAGCAAATAAGTAGCAGACGACCATCGAGTTTAAGTGTTACAACTCAAAGAACCAAATGTATCAAAACGAGAGTTGTAAACACTAGGCAAAATATAAAGCAACCGCCCATATGGACCCGCTTGAAGACTATCAAACTCATATGCTTCTCCCCCTTTTGTCAGTAAGGACCAAAAAGGTTTGAAGACATAGAGCATCTACTCGTTTCCATGAGGAGTAGGTGAAGCAGCAGGGTCGTCGGTGTTGTTAGGGGGTGCAGACGAACTTGGGGCAGTGTCGATGCGTGCAGAAGTAGGGGGCGGTGAAGTAGCATCGTATTCATCATCGATCACTCTGGCATTCACTGTTGCAGCAGAGGAGGAGAACTCAGAGTCTTCAAGAGATGGAGTACGTCGCAGCACAGTCCTTCTTGGAGGTGTTGAGTCAACTTGAAGCGTTCAGAGAAGCCATCCTCTTGAAGATCATCCTCAGAGCACATAAGCATCAGCCCTTTCCATGTACGCCGACAGGTTTCATGGGCAACAAAGGCATTCTTGGTGGCAAGATTGCGAATTCTGTTTATGTCCACCAAGAGGCTTTGCATTTGACGCTTCAGCCAGTCATGATGCTTATCCTGTTTCTGATGAAGGGAAACCATAAGTTCTCGGTCGTTGAGAACACGAGATTGCTTCTTGGGCCGTTGGGCAATGGTGCTTTCAGTGGCTTCAGTGAGGGCACGATGAGGTGCACGTGTAGTACCAGCTAGAGGATATATGCGAGCGACAGCTTGAACTCCTTCAATGTTTTGCGTGAAGCTTTGATGGTCAGCATTCTGAAGACTAAGAGGCTCCTTGGCAGGCTCTGGATAGATGGCTTCAACTGACATATTGACATCAGGCAAAAAGATCCGATGATTGTGAGCAGAGGGCTGATAGGTGACAGCTGAGTGTAGTTTGATCAGCCGCATAATCCAGGGAGCATAGAACTTCAGACCAAAAATGTCAGATCCTGATGCAGCAAGTTGACGAATAAAGAAGTCTTATGCATTGAAGCTTTTGCCATGAACAATATGATCCGTCTTCATTGCGCCTTCTAGCTTGGCATGTGGAGAATGTCCTTTGATGGGCCAGAGAGTTCGCCTTATGATGTGATAGATAGTGCGTGGCAGATACTCAAGGTCTTCAACAAAGAACTCCTTAGGATATTCAGCATCTGGAGGCAAAGGCTTCATCATGCTAAGCATCTGACTCATATTGGGCTCAGGCTTGTGGAAGATGCTTTCCATAGAAGCACTATGAAGTTGACAACCAGGTTCATACAGATCTCCTGGAGTGGGTAGGCCAGTAAGCTCAATGATATCAAAGTCTTTGGCTTCATGATGAACATTGCATGTCATCCACTCAAGGACCCAAGTCTTCGGATCGTTGTTGTAGCCACGGATATGAAGAGTGGCATAGAATTGGAGCAGCAATTCTTCATTCCAGTGCTCTTTATCAGTGACGAACTGCAGCAAGCCAAACTCTCTGAAGCAATCCAGAGCTTCTTCCAAACAGGGCAGACCAGTTATGGCTTCAGTGTCAAGACGCATATGTGGGAAAATGCGACCTTGATTGTATAGAATGCATGAGTAATAACTGCGCTGCTGATAGCTCCAGAACCAATCAGAAGATATTCTTGCCTTGGTGTAGGGGTTCTTGGCGCTATCAAAGAAGGTGTTGTGTGCCTTGAAGCCACTGATATTAAAAGATCCGGGTGCAGATGCAGTACCTGGAAACCTGGGCAACCTTAGCATTGGCTTCTAAACTTGAGGCCTGTGCTCAACATGATAGTCAAACTGAGGACCAGCAGCAGGCGGAGGAGTCAGAGTAGGCCATTTGACATTGATAAGTTGGCCATCATTGAACGCTTGCTCGATAGTGTGAGGCCTTGGTGGCGGAACAAGAGCAGTGGCATCAACAGAGGCGTCAGGCTGCACATCTGTTGCAGGTGCATCATTGGATTCATTGGTTGGTGCAGGCTCCACATTTGCTTCAGCCATGACTACGTCATTGGCTTCATCTGTGTTGGTGGTGGCAGCCTCAAGATTCTCTACCTCCACTTGATGAGCTGGAGGGTCGGGCACAGACACGTTCACTTCAGGAACAGCTTCTTCAGAGTTTGGGGGTGTAGGGACACGATCTTATTCTTGTTTGTCATCGGCTGATGCAGCCGGATTGTCTTCAGCACCTTTGGCTTCAGACTCAGAGACAGTCACAGTAGGAGTGGCATCTAGAAACACTTGACGTGCAACAGATTGGTGGTGCACTTCTCCTTCTGGAACGCTCGGAAGAGGGACTTGAGACCTTGGTCCTTTGCGAAGCCTGCGTAGCGCTGGCGATGCCTGTGGAGATGGAGTTGACTGGGCCTCAAAGTTGTCTTCTTCTTGCACTGATGGGGTTGCTTGGGGAGAGCTTTGAGTGTCTTGTCTCTGTGGGTGATCAGCCCATGATGCATCCTGAGCAGTTGGCGTCAGAGGACGACCAATGCTGATGAGTTCACTGTGCGTAAGCACAGGCGATGATACCTGTTGGTGCTCGATCTGAGGAAGGACTTCATCATCTTCAACATTGTCATGGTGACCAATGTCTTTAGCAGTGGTGGGGTCAACTGCTGGAATGTCTTCAGCTTCAGGAGCCTCTGTGGAAGCAGGCTCATGAACAATCAGTTGGCGCTCGTGGTGTTCAGATGCAGGGCGAACCATTGAGATAGGTTCAACAACTAGGGGCTCTATGGGAGCAGCCCGATCCTTCTTGGTTTTGCGCTTTTTCTTAGAGGGAGCGACATCAGAAGCTTCAGGATTTTTCCTTTTTCTGGCTTTAGCCTCGGCAGTCCTCGTCTTCTTCAGTTCTGAAGCGGTTGACCTGACCTTTGGCTTCGAGTCAGTCATGCTGCTTGGGAAGACTATGCGTGGTTCTTCCTGCCTTGATGGTGCAGATTGGTCAGTTGAGGGCTTCTTCTTCTTTGCCGTCATTCTTGGGTCGATGCCAGGACGACCAAGGGCCTTGCGCTTCTCAGCCTCATTGTAGGCTTGCACACACTTGTCAGCCAGGCTCTTCATGCGCTCACGAGAATCTTGAGCTTCTTCACGCTTCTTGAGGAAGGCTTCCTTGAGCTCGTGCAACATAATCTTGAAGTTCTTCACATCTTGCATGCTGAGCTTGGCCATGTGCTTCTTAAACTGAGCTTTCTCATAGTCGATCTTTTGCTTCAGTTCAACAATGCACTGAGCTAGAGATAGCTCAGAGGCAATGGCGCCATGGAAGGCGACACTGAGGCCAATTGGAAGTTGTAGATCTTCAAAGCTGAGGTTGGGCATGTCAAACCACTCATCAATGAAGTTATGGAGGATTGCCACATCAAAGAGAGGCAAATCATTGAAGATCTCTGCTTCTTCCTTGCTCTTGATCAGTTGCTCAAGAGCGTCATCTGCAAGATCTTCATCGCTGGACAGATCAATGACGTCATTGCACAGAATAGCCGCAGCAGTCAGTGTCTGATCAGTACTCTTTCTCATCTCAGTCTTCTTGGAGATACGTGATAGATCTTCAGACTGCACACTGTCTTCAGGAGGTGCAGTAGCCAGTGGCTTCGCATGTAAGACCTTTGGTGCAGGAGCAGGCTTTGAAGGTTTAGGCTTCTTCAGTTTCTTTGGCCTCGGCGGTGCAGGCGCTTCATCAGATTCAGCGTCATCTGCAGGCTCATCCACAGCTGTCCCTTGAACCATGATATGAGTGATGAGACCATCCAGCTTGTAGAAGGGCCCAACAAGATTGGGTTCAGCTTCGCGGGTGCCATCGGTACGGGGAGCAGAAGGACCAGGGTTGAAGTCTAGTCCCAATGACTTCTTGTTTTGCTTAGCCGAATTCTTGGCAAACTGGAAGTTGCGCTTGAACAGATTGTCGTCACGACACCATAGCAATGACGACGGGTCTGCATCCATAGGCTGTGGTCCACGGACCATGCAGGGATAGAAGCCTTGTTCAATGGCTTCATCTCTGGACCTGGGTTGAAGATTTCTGTATAGGATGTCTCCCCATGGTCGCTTGATGGCATTCATCTCAGCATATTCCTGGGTCACAAACTTGTACTTGAACCATTGCTCTGCCCAATATCTTCGAATCCATTGGATTCGTGTCTTGCGCTGATTGTAATCCTCTTCTGGATCTGTCTTGTACAGCTTTGAGAGGTCATCAGGTAGATCTTTTGATGTTCCCCCTCGACGCTGTCTGCCACCCTTCCTCGTTGATTTCTCTGCAGCCATGAACTTCAAACTGAATGGCTTCAATACGTTCAAAGGTTTCAAAGGCTTCCGCTTGCTGGTCAAGTAGGAACTGGCTTCGGGAGAATTCATATGATGCTGTAAGAATTCTGCAAATGAATGCAGACTATGAGAACCAAGGGATTCTCCCACAGACATGTACCTGTGACAGCATTAAGGTGCGAGGGAAGGGGAAGAGGTCATATGCATTCTCAGAAGATTTTGAAGATAAATCAGTTTAGAAGACATTGACCTCATAGTGCGAAGACATTCACTCATAGATAGAGAGTTGGTTCCAAATTTGTATGAATCCACGAATAAGTACAAGTGAGGAATCTAACTACTTTGTGAAGCATAAGTGAACATACTAGGAATATTATGAGATGCAGTATGAAATAGATCCAACTTGTGTGAACGGAAACTGCTTGCGGTAGGAAGTGATGAATCTATAGGATCAAAGGGGCCGTAAAAAGGAAGTTTTATTTACCACACGAAGAACTGCTAGACGGAGTGGGAGAGGAGGCCGAGCAGTTCGATCGTCCGTGCCCTAAGTTGGCGACGGAGGACACCTACGGCGATGGCGGAGAAGACGATGTCCGCGGCCGGCGTGAAGACGGCGTCGGTGAGGTCGCGGCAGCTAAGCGCTTCGTCGCCGGCGTCGTCGAGGGCTAGCGGTGGCGCTAGGGTTTGTGCGAGAGTGGAAGAAAGGATAATGACTGTGGTGAGGCGTGTATTTATAGGGACAGGGATGGCACAGTGTTATTACACAGGTGCCCCTGGCGATTCACATCTAAAGGACACATGGCCATCATGCAACATGTCGAAGGTTGTTCCACGTTCCCACGCACGCCTGGATTGTCGGGTGGTCGTTCCCACTTCTCCGGGTTTCAGGTGAAGGAATTAGCATTGAAAACAGACTTAATGTTTGTCTCTGTATCTTCTGCTGACAAGGACGCAGAGAAGACATTCGACAGTTTCAATAGAATGCATATGATTTGGAGAGATAGAGTTTGAGATAGAAAGCATAGAGAGGTTAGGGTCCGATCACATTCACTTAGTTCAAAAGATTCAACAAGAAGACATAGCTATAAGTGAATGCTGTAGAGGACAGAACACTAGTGTCTATATATATATGAGAAAGACAATCAAATCAACATAGTGAAGATAATCATGAAGACAAGTTGAGATTGAAACCAAACCAAATGTGAAGACATACCAAACGTAACGCCATGAGTGAAACACTTCAAATCGAAAAGTTTGGTGGTGGCATTACCCACCGTATAGGAAGTATTAGGCCCAGACACGGCGCACAATTATCATGGCGCTCCAAAGTCAAATTCCACATTAATGTATTCACACTTAGAATGTAAGTCTTCATTGATTGAAGATGTACTTTACTTTGTGTGTTGCACATCTAAGTCATCAATATGCATAAGTGTTAGGATGTGTGCCTGATCACAGGACATTTGAGGATTCCAAGATATTTAGCTCACACCGTAACCTGCAAAACCTCTTCTCATCCAAGGGCTTGGTGAAGATATCTGCCAATTGCTCTTCAGTGTTGACGTGTATGATATAAATATCTTCCTTCACAACATGATCTTTGAGAAAGTGATGACGAATTTCAATGTGCTTTGTCTTCGAGTGCTGAACTAGGTTGTTTGCAATCTTGATGGCGCTTTCGTTGTCACAGTAGAGTGGCACTTGCTTCAGATGAATACCATAATCTTTGAGTGTTTGCTTCATCCACAGAAGTTGAGCGCAGCAAGATCCAGCAGCAATGTATTCAGATTCAGCAGTGGAGAGAGATACACAGTTCTGCTTCTTTGAAGACCAACATACAAGTGATCGTCCCAGAAAATGACATGTGCCTGATGTAGACTTGCGATCCACCTTGTCACCAGCATAATCAGCACCCGAGAATCCAACCAGATCAAACTCTGAGCCCTTTGGATACCATAATCCTAGTGTTGGGGTGTGAGCCAAATATTTGAGAATTCGCTTCACAGCTAAGTGATGCGATTCCTTTGGTGCCGCTTGGAATCGAGCACACATGCAAACACTAAGCATGATATCTGGCCTAGATGCACATAGATAAAGTAAAGAACCAATCATGGAGCGGTATACCTTTTGATCGAACTCTTTACCATTGTCGTCGGGACCCAGATGATGTTTGGCTGGCATTGGCGTCGTGAAGCCTTTGCAGTCTTGCATCCCAAACTTCTTCAGGCAATCTTTGAGGTACTTCTCTTGAGATATGAAGATGTCGTTGCGTTGCTGACGTATTTGAAGACCAAGGAAGAACTTCAGCTCACCCATCATGGACATCTGATATTGCTCTTGCATCATATATCCAAACTCGTCAGTGTATTTCTGATTGGTGCAGCCGAAGATAATGTCATCCACATATATTTGGCACACAAACAGTTCACCATCATATGTCTTCGTGAAGAGAGTGGGGTCGAGGGAACCAGGTTTGAAGCCTTTGCTCTTCAGGAAGTCTTTGAGTGTGTCATACCAAGCCCGAGGGGCTTGTTTGAGGCCATACAGTGCCTTGTTGAGCTTGTACACCATGTCAGGATGTTTTTGATCTTCAAAGCCAGGTGGTTGTGCAACATACACTTCTTCTTCAATCTTGCCAAGAAAAGCGCTCTTCACATCCATTTGATACAAAAGAATGTTGTGATGATTTGCATAGGCCAGCAGTATGCGTATGGCTTCGAGTCTAGCCACAGGAGCAAATGTTTCATCGAAGTCAATCCCTTCAACTTGAGTGTACCCTTGAGCAACGAGACGAGCTTTGTTTCTGACAACTTGACCATTCTCATATTGCTTGTTGTGATATATCCATTTGGTGCCTATTATATTGTGCTTGCGAGGATCAGGACGCTTAACCAGTTCCCATACATTATTCATCTCAAACTATTGAAGCTCTTCTTGCATAGCTTGAATCAATTCAGGTTCCATGAAGGCTTCTTCAACTTTCTTGGGTTCAGATATTGAGACGAATGCAAAGTGCCCACAGAAATTTGCTAGCTGTGTTGCCCTTGAACGAGTGAGTGGACCTGGTGCATTGATGCTATCAATTATTTTCTCAATCTGTACTTCATTTGCAACACGAGGATGTATAGGACGAAGATTTTGCTCTTGCTGATCATTGTCATCGTTAGAAGGATTGTCTTCAGGATGAGCATTGTCTTCAGTTTGATTAGGTGCGGAGATGATAAGTTCCTCTTCAGGCTGAGCTTCAGAAGGTATGATTTCTCCAGTTCCCATATGTTTGATTGATTCACTTGATGGAACTTCATCTAGCGCATTTGGCAGGTGCTCTCTTTGTGAGCCGTTAGTCTCATCGAACCGCACATCCACTGTTTCAACCACTTTATAGTGAAAGAGGTTGAAGACTCTGTAGGAGTGCGGATCCTTTCCATATCCAAGCATAAAACCTTCATGTGCTTTCGGTGCAAATTTTGAAGTGTGATGTGGATCCTTGATCCAGCACCTGGCACCAAATACTCTGAAGTAACTGACATTTGGCTTCTTGCCAGTAAGGAGCTCATAGGATGTCTTGTTGAGAAGATTATGAAGATAAACACGGTTGATGATATGGCATGCAGTGTCAATGGCTTCAGGCCAGAACTTTCTTGGAGTCTTGTATTCATCAAGCATTGTCCGGGCCATCTCAATGAGTGTTCTGTTCTTGCGTTCCACAACACCATTCTGCTGCGGTGTGTACGGAGCTGAGAATTCATGTGTAATGCCCAAAGTATCAAGATAAGTGTCTAGACCAGTGTTCTTGAATTCAGTGTCATTGTCACTTCTGATGTGCTTGATCTTGACGCCATAGTTGTTCATGGCTCGATTGGCGAAGCGTCTGAAGACATCCTGCACTTCAGTCTTGTAGAGGATTATATGCACCCAAGTATATCTTGAATAATCATCAACAATGACAAAGCCATAGAGACAAGCAGTAGTAGTAAGAGGTGAGTAATGAGTGGGACCGAAAAGGTCCATGTGGAGCAGTTCAAAGGGTTGAGTCGTTGTCATGATTGTCTTCGAGGGATGCTTGGCCCTCGTCATCTTTCCTGCTTCACAGGCACCCCATAAGTGATCCTTCTTGAACTTGACGCCCTCGATGCCTATGACATGCTTCTTCCTTGCAAGGGTGTGGAGGTTCCTCATGCCAGCATGCCCTAGCCTCCGATGCTAGAGCCAACATTCAGAAGCTTTTGCTAGAATACATACATCAAGCTGTGGTCCTGCTGAGAAATCTACCACATACAAATCATCTTTTCGATACCCTTCAAACACTAGAGACTTGTCAAATTCCATTAGAACAAGACAATGATATTTTCCAAACATCACAATCATGTTTAAATCACAAAGCATTGAGACAGACATTAAGTTGAAACCAAGGGATTCAACAAGCATGAATTTATCCATGTGTTGATCCTTTGAGATTGCAACTCTACCTAGACCCAATACCTTGCTTTTACCAGTGTCTGCAAATGTGATGTGACTTTTGTCAGATGGAAGTAAGGTTGAGTCCATGAGAAGACTTCGCTTGCTAGTCATGTGATTAGTACACCCACTATCAATAATCCATTCTGAAGCAGCTGGTGTCGTACCCTACAGTGCAGTTAGGGGGATAGGCTTCACGAAGAGAATTGTGAAGCATAAACATTTGACGAGCAAGTGGATTATGAACGCTTAGATCAAGGTTAGGACTGATAGGGCAAGTAGCAAGCGACTCAGGAACAAAATTCATAATAAGACCATTTGGGCATTAGATCTTGCGCCCTACAAGATGTTTAAGGTCCCCAGCAATAGCATCAGACGATTTTGGTTTTCGGCTGGAGACCTTTCCCTGCAAAAGAGAGTTAAGCTTTCTTAGCCACCCACATCTTCAAGGGTGGCTTCGAAGCAATGAGTCTAAGTGCAGCATCTGAGAACTTTGGCTTTGGATCCCTAGCAAAAAGTCTTGCAGGTGGACAATAATACTCATAAGAATAAGCAGAATAGTTCTTGGTCTTATGAACATGGCGGTTTGATGAGCCGCGTTCATATTCATAGACCTGAGTATGGCTTGCCTGCAAAACATTTGCATTAGTTTAACTTAGGTGAGTCCTCTATCTATATGAAGCCTTTGGGCCGTATGAAGCCTGTGGTCTGGGATTTGTCTTCTTTACTTGTGGTGTCATGATGACATTCACAGGAAGATTCTCCAAACACCTTTTCGGCACCCAGACCTTCTTCATAGGCGGCCCATTCATGCAGTTAGTACCAATATACCTGGCAAACACTTCACCATTCTGATTCTTAAACAGTTTATAGTTTGCATCAAAGCATTCATCAATAACAATGGGATTAGCACAAGTGAAGCCAGATAGGGTGGATGGATCCGCTGAAGGTTCCTTTGCAGCAACCCATGTGGTTTTGGGGTACTGCTCAGGTTTCCAGTAAGAGCCATCAACATTCACTTTCCTTTCGAACCCAACACCCTCTTTCCCAGGGTTTTGGTTCAGGATCTGCCTTTTGAGGACATCACATAGTGTCTGATGCCCTTTGAGACTTTTGTACATCCCTGTTTCAAGCAATGTCTTCAACCTAGCATTCTCATCAGCAATAGCAGTAGTATCCTCAGCAGAGGGGTTAGTTACCACATCAGCAGTTGAAGATATTGCAACAGTAGCAGCAGTAGAACGTTCAGCAACAGAAGTAGCGTTATCATGCTCAAGGCATTTAAGACATGGAGGTTCAAATCCTTCCTGAGCTGAACTGATCTGTTCGGCACGAAGTGACTCGTTTTCCTTTTAAAGATCTTCATGAGCCGCTCTCAATTTCTCAAGATCTTTCTTCCTTTGAAAATAATCATAGGAAAGCTTTTCATGAGTTGTTGAGAGCGTTTCATGACGACTTTCAAGTTCCTCATACTTAACGTGAAGATTTTTTATGTCTTCAATTAAGGACTAAGATCGAGTCATTTCAGCGTCTAACATGTCATCGCTTTTGTCTAACAGTTTTTGAATATGTTCCATAGCTCTTTGTTGTTTAGTGGCAAGGGAAGCAAGTTTTGCATAGCTGGGTCCAAATTCATCACCCGATTCATCACCACTGGATTCAGATAGATAGCATTCGATTACCTTAGCATCTTTTGCCATAAGGCATGATGTAGAAGATGATGATTCTGGTTCGAATGTCATCGCTTTGAGAGATTCCTTAAAGTCCTCAAACCAAGGATCATGATGAATTCGATGACCTTCATAGACCTCAGAGAGACGGTCCCAGATAAGCTTTGCATGATCGAGATGCATGATATTCCTACACTGATTTTGAGACAGACTGGAGCAGATGACGTCCTTCGCCGTGAGGTTGAGAAGAGTGTACTTGCGAATGTCATCAGCTTCCGCCATCTTACACAGATCGGTCAGACCAATCTGAGTGATGGTCCATAGCTTGCTGTTCATCGCCATGATGAGCTTCTTCATCATGGCCTTCCACTTGGGATACTCGTGACCGTCAAAGATGGGGCATGACACAGTCTTCATTCCTGTGGTCGACATAACTAAAACTCCAGGCGGTTAAACCAAAATCACACAGAACAAGGGAGTACCATGCTCTAATACCAATTGAAAGTGCGTTATATCAACTAGAGGGGGGGGTGAATAGGTGATTTTTATGAAAGTCTTCCATACATGGGAGTTTTCAAGACAAACGATAGTAATGAACCTATAAACATGCAGCGGAAGGTAGACTACCCTAGACAAGCCACAGTCAAGTACTCAATGAAGTGAACGAATAAAGACTAACAGCAGCTAGGCAGTACGGATCAGGATGGAAGATAACATGAAATCAATCTGAACAAACATTCACACAGTGAAGACAAATGGACAATGCAAATAGGCACTGACTTCACAAGGGCCAACTGTAAATAAGGAGATAGGAAGGATAGAACCAGTGAGCTTGGTGAAGACAAAGGTTTGGTAGACCAGTTCCAACTGCGGTGACAGTTGTACGTCTGGTTAGGGCGGATAGGTATTTAAACCTAAGGACACACAGTCCCAGACACCCAGTCCTGAACACACAGCTCAGGACACTCAATCCTCACCGTATTCCCCTTGAGCTAAGGTCACACAGACCTCGCCCAACCACTCTGGTAAGTCTTCAAGGTAGATTTCCGAACCTTCACAGAATTCGTTCACCCGGCGATCCACAATGACTCTTGGATGCTCAGAACGCGACGCCAAACCGGCTGGAGGATTCACAGTCCTCAAGTGTAATAAGTCTTCAGATCACACAGACAGGAAGACTTAAGTGATGCCTAACACTCTTTGGCTCTGGGTGTTTAGGGCTTTGTCCTCGCAAGGAATTCTCTCTCAAAGGCTTCGAGGTGGGTTGCTCTCAAACGACAAAAGCCGTACTTTAACTCTGAGCAGCCAACAGTTTATGGTTGTAGGGGTGGGCTATTTATAGCCACTAGGCAACCCGACCTGATTTGTTCAAAATGACCCTGGGTCACTAAGGAACTCACACGTGTTCCAACGGTCAGATTTCAAACACACACGGCAACTTTACTTGGGCTACAAGCAAAGCTGACTTGTCCAACTCTGGACAAGATTTGCTCTCATAGTCTTCACTCAAAGACATAGGTTTTGGTTAAGCATCACTTTAGTCATTCTGACTGGTTCTCTTGGACCCCACTTAACTGTATGGTGGTTCCTATGACTCAACAAAGAAAAACACAGAACGACGAAACTGCTAAGTCTTCGCGCTCCATAGTCTTCACGCGATGTCTTCTCTTGTCATAGTCTTCAATGTGAATGTCTTCACATACCACCTCTGACTTCAATGTCTTCATACATTTTTAGGGGTTATCTCTGGTAGGAAAACCGAATCAATGAGGGACTTCTACCTGTGTTATCTTGCAATTCTCACAAACACATTAGTCCCTCAACTAGATTTGTCGTCGATACTCCAAAACCAACTACGGGTGGCACTAGATGCACTTACAATACTTACAAGGTTATACGGGTGTGCAGGATGTGTACCAGATCCCGTAGCGCCGTCATGCTTCGCTAAAAAATGGATTTGCTTGTTTCATATGATATCTCCAGAAGAAATAAGAGTCAAAGTCAGAGTTGCATAGGCATGTAAGCTAAGAGAGTAGTGAAAGGATATCCAAACATCGTCGGAACAGTGCACATGGAAGTGATGTGTGGATACCTAGTTCGGGCCGGCGTTTGGGCATGCTCGCCTAGCTAGAGTGTGGGTCACTTCAGAGCCGTTGAGGGTGATGCGCTGGCATTGGCTGGCCGCACACGGATGCAGATCTTGAGTGGCAGCGGAGCGCTACGATGCGGTGGACGAGACCGTTGGTGAAGCCCCAACGGCCTCGGGGGGCGGAGGTGCGACGATGTGCTCGGTGAAGTAGCCCCGGTGAGCTGGGAGACGGCGTCGGTGAAGCGCACCTAATGCGGTGGAACTCGGTGTCTGTGAGGCACGTCGGTTGCGGCGGCCGACGTTGTCGGTGGACCACCCGGTGCGGTGGACGAGGGCGTAGATGAGGTAGCTCCGGTGCGGTGGTGAAGCGCGACCGTCGTCTTCGTCGTTGTCGTCTGTCACAGAGGTGGGGAACGTGGGGAAAGAGACGAGACGAGGGGCGATTAGAGGGTTGGCGGCGAATTAGGGATTTGAGCAATCTAGGCGCGGAAGGGCGCGGTGGAGAAGAGAGATTTTGCAGGGCTGGAATTGGGGCCGCCAGATATTTCAATCCGAAACGTGAAAGCGCGAACTTATATTGTCGTCGTCCTTTTTTTGGGGGGGAGGGGGGTCGGTGGCTGGGTGCTACGCGTTCGTCCGACACACGCGACCACCCCGACAGGACTATGCTTCGGTGCCTTAAGGCACCTGCCTTTGTGTCCATGACATGTGGGCCCAACAGGTGGTTGGCCCACATGTCAGTGACCCAAAGGCAGTTTCCTTTAGGGCACCGAAGCAGCGTCCACCCCGACACGACCCTGGTCTGCCTGGTGCGCCTACATTTGAGAATGCAAACGAATCTTCTTTCATTTGCAAACGAATCTGTATGTATTACCATGCCCGTGTTTTCCTTGCAATAATTAGTCATTCGAAACGAGATACTCCATCCGTTCACTTTTGTAAGTCGTTTCAAATAACTTCAAATGAATTGTTTTGCACATTGTCTGAAATGTCTTCAAGGTCTTATAGAAGTGAATAGAGGGAGTACTATAAATTAATTAATGAGGAGTTATTTGAAAAAAATCGAAACGGTACCCACGCTAACGTGGATTAGAGTGTGTGTCACATAATTAGTTATTTGAATTAGAGAGTGTGTGTCATGTAGTTAGTTATTTGAATTAGAGTGTGTGTCACGTAGTGATCTCCAATTCTAACGTGGATTTCGCATTTCACTGTATCCACGCTACTTTTTTAATACAAATTCATATGTATATGATGAACACCATGGTATTGAGAAAACTTTTGGATGGATTCAAACATATTACCTACAAAATAGCACAACAAACTGAGTCAATGTCAACTTTTCGAAACTTAGTATGGCACGAATTCAAAATAATTACCCGTATGCCTGGTCCTCGGTTCAAATCTTACAATGTACACCAAATTGAAATATCGATATTAAGTCTCGTACTATGTACATTCAAATGTTGTTTTTAGCCCCCCCACACACAAACGCTACATACTTCCTGTATCGGTCAATCTTCCTCTCCTAACCACCTTAGGAAGCTATCGGTTTCCAACACACGTTCATTCTTTCTCTCCATGTTTCGATCTCTAAGTCTCTCAACTACACAACCCCCTTTTCCACTCTGTTACGAAATGTATCTACCTCACGCACCCGCCATTGCACCCCATGCCGAGCTCTCTCTCTCTCTCCCCTCTCCCTCTCACCCTCTCGCGCTAAATACATGCATTGCCTATCTAGCCCCCAACCTCTCGTGCGCACGCACGCACGTTGTATATCTAGGTCACTCCCTCGAGACTGTCTCACTCTTTCTTTCGCATGGCAGGCCACACTCGCTCAATCTCGCTCTCTTTATCTGAGTCTCGTTTAACCTCGTTTTCTTTCACACACAAATGATATATCTCCCTGTTCGGGCCTCGATCGACACACTCTATACTCTCTCACGCAGACTGTCTATCTAGGTCAGTCCATCCAAGCCGCCGCCACTCTTTCGACCTCATGGTGGGCCACACTCACTCAATCTCTCTCTCTCTCTCTCAGTATGTCTCGATTGACCTCGCTCTTTCTCGGACAAAAACGATATATCACCATGTTTGAGCCCAATTCGACCTATTCACATTGTATACTCTCTCACGCACATCGTCTATCTAGGTCACTCTCTCCAACCCGTCTCACTCATTCGATCGCACGACGACCCTATGTGATCGGTTGACCTTGCTTCCTCCCACGCACAAAATATATCTACACGTCTGTGACTGGATCATCTCTCAAGCTCTATCTTACAGCCCTCACCCTTGCCAAAAAGCTCAATCGGACAATATCTCTCCAAAGCATATATATTTGTTCAATGAATGTCCGACCACACTCACTTTGTCTCTCTATCTATATGTCTCTCGATTGACCTCGCTTTCTCACACCGTATATTCCACGCGTTGAAGCTACTACCTCTCCATCCCTCGCAAAGCCGGAGCTATTTACATTGCGAGGGGCACTCCAACCTTGGATTAATTTGTGTAGGCATTTATTCCGGTCGGTTTAGATTATATTTTTGTAGCATTCAGCCCACAACTACTCCAAACACCGTTGCAACCCACGCAACTCCCCTAGTTGATTTCCCTCTGGCTCGGTCATCGCTCTCTCGCATGTCCTTTCTCGCCTTCAACGTCGCACCATGGTATTATTGAAAAAACTAAATTGTTCTCTTTAATTATTATAAATAAGCTACAAAACTACACACCGATAGTCCACTTGGAATGGAACAAATTTCGACCCACAAATTAAAATGCTACAAACTACACACTGAGGGGCCCACATATCATGAAACAAATTTGGACCCATATACAAATTAAAAAATAAAGGACGAGGATCGAACATGCGACTGGGCCTTCAAGCCGCACGTCAATAGGCAACATACGTAGTGAAAGTGCGTTATAGAGGGGGGGTGAATAGGCGATTTTTATGAAAGTCTTCAAAACATGGAAGTTATGAAGACAAACAGCAGAGATATGCCTATTACTATGCAGCGGAAGGTAGACTACACTAGGCAAGCCATGGTCAAGTATCAACAGAGTGAAAGCACAGTGACAAATAGCTGCGGTGTAATAAGGATCAGGTAGGAAGATATTATGAAGCCAAACAGATCATACACTCACGTTGTGAAGACAAAAGATAGAACAGACATGCAATGACTTCACAATGAGTAATCAGTAAGTAAAAAGAAGTGAAGATGAAACCGGTGACTCGTTCAAGACAATGATGTGTTGGACCAGTTCCAGTTGCTGTGACAACTGTACGTCTGGTTGGAGCGGCTAGGTATTTAAACCTTAGGACACACAGTCCCGGACACCCAGTCCTGAACACGCAGCTCAGGACACCAAGTCCTCACCGTATTATCCTTGAGCTAAGGTCACATAGTCCTCGCCCAATCACTCTGGTAAGTCTTCAAGGTAGACTCCCAAACCTTCACAGACTTCGTTCACTGGCAATCCACAATGTCTCTTGGATGCTCAGAACGCGACGCCTAACCGTCTGGAGGATTCACAGTCCTCAAGTGTAATAAGTCTTCAGATCACATAGACAAGAAGACTTAAGTGATGCCCAATTTTCTCTGGCTCTGGGTGGTTAGGTCTTTCTCCTCGCTAGGAATTTTCTCTCAAAGGCTTCGAGGTGGGTTGCTCTCAAACGACAAAAGCCGTACTCTCCATCTGAGCAGCCAACCATTTATGGTTGTAGGGGGTGGGCTATTTATAGCCACTTGGCAACCTGACCTGATTTGTCCGAAATGACCCTGGGTCACTAAGGAACTGACACGTGTCTCAACGGTCAGATTTCAAACTCTCATGGCAACTTTACTTGGGCTACAAGCAAAGCTGACTTGTCTGGCTCTGGACAAGATTCGCTCTCATTGTCTTCACTCGAAGACATAGGTTTTTGGTTTAGGCATCACTTCAGTCATTCTGACTGGTTCTCCTGGACCCCACTTAACAGTACGGTGGTTCCTATGACTCAACACAAAAGAAAAAGAACTACGAAAGATCTAAGTCTTCGAGCTCCATAGGCTTCATATCGTGTCTTCTCTTGTCATAGTCTTCAATGTGAATATCTTCATATACCACCTTTGACTTCAATGTCTTCATACATTTTTAGGGGTCATCTCTGGTAGTAAAACCGAATCAATGAGGGACTTCTACCTGTGTTATCCTGCAATTCTCACAAACACATTAGTCCCTCAACTAGGTTTGTCGTCAATACTCCAAAACCAACTAGGGGTGGCACTAGATGCACTTACAATCTCCCCCTTTTTGGTGATTGATGACAAACTAGTTGAAGTTTTCAATAGGGAATATAATCTGTGAATTTGTAAAAGATAAGGAATTGTCTTCATAAGTTGCAAGGGCTCCCCCTGAAGATGTGCATATAAGTTAATTTGCTCTTGGAATGCAAATGCACATGGCAGGTTGTACTTGTGGAGATCCACTTCAGCTTATGATGACAATCCACTATGCATGTGAAAGTATATGAAGATAATGACATGCATAATGGAAAATGGACGTCTGCAGAATGAGCTAAGTGCGGAATTTATCGTCGCACATGCGGAATTTATCTTCGCAAAACAAGGTGGCAAACAAGTAGCAGACGACCATCTGGTTTAAGTGTTACAACTCATAAGAACCAATTGTAGCAAAAACGAGAGTTGTAAGCACGAAGCAAAATATAAGGCACCCGCCCATATGAACCCGCTTGAAGACTATCAATCTCATATGCTTCTCCCCCTTTTGTCAGTAATGACCAAAAAGGTTTGAAGACATAGAGTCTCTACGCGTTTCCATGAGGATTAGGTGAAGTAGCAGGGTTGTTGGCGTTGTTTGGCGGTGCAGAAGAGCTTGGAGGTGCTGAAGCAGGTGGCGGTGAGGTAGCATCGTCTTCTTCCTCAATAATTCTGGCAGTGACTGTGGCAGCAGAGGAAGAGAACTCAGAATCTTCAAGGGATGGAGTTCCTAGCAGCACAGCTCTTCGAGGAGGTGTGGAGTCAAACTTGAATCTCTTAGTGAAGCCATCCTCTTGAAGATCAGCTTCAGAAAGCATCATCGTTAGCCCTTTTCATGTGCGGCGACAGGTTTCATGGGCAATGAAAGCGTTCTTGGTGGCAAGATTTCAGATGCGATTTACATCCACCAAGAGGCTTTTCATCTGTCTCTTCAACCAGTCATGATGCCTATCCTGCTTTTGATGAAGGGCCACAAGAAGCTCTCGGTCGTTGAGAACACGAGTGCGCTTCTTGGGTCTTGAAGCGGTGGCACTGTCAGTGGCTTCAGTTGAAGCAGGGTGTGGGGCACGTGTAGTGCCAGCCAGCGGATACACCCTGGAGATGGCTTCAACACCTTCAACATTTTGAGTGAAGCTCTGGTGTTCTGCATTCTGAAGACTCAGAGGTTGCTTGGCAGGTTCAGGATAGATGGCTTCAGCAGAGGTATCCACATCAGGCAAGAAGATCCGATGGTTGCGGGCTGAGGGCTGATACGAGATGGAAGAGTGAAGTTTGATCAGCCTCATTACCCAAGGAGCATAGAACTTTAAACCAAACAGATCTGAGCCTGATGCAGCTAGTTGGCGTATGAAGAAATCCTGTGCGTTGAAGCATTTGCCATGAAGGATACAGAATATCAGAGTCTTCATTGCACCCTCGATCTTGGCATTTGAAGAGTGTCCTTTAATGGGCCAGAGAGTCCGTCAGATGATGTGATAGATGGTCCTGGGCAGGTACTCAAGGTATTCAACGAAGAACTCTGTGGGATAAGGAGCATCGTGGGGCAATGTCTTCATCATGGAGAGCATCTGACTCATATTCGGTTCAGGCCTCTGAAATATGCTCTCAATAGCTTCAGTGTGTAGCCGATAGCCTTGCTCGAAGAATTCGCCTAGAGTGGGCAGGCCAGTGAGCTCAATGATATCAAATGCATTGGCTTCGTGATGAATGTTGCCGGTCATCCACTCCAGGACCCAAGTCTTTGGATCTCTGTTGTATCCTTTGATGTGCAGTGTGGCATAGAATTGTAGCAGGAGCTCTTCATTCCAATGCTCTTCATCAGTAACAAACTGTAGCAAACCCACTTGTTTGAAGCAATCAAACGCTTCCTCTAGACAGGGCAGACCAGCAATAGCTTCAACATCAAGGCGCTTGTGCGGGAAAATGCGACCTTGGTTGTACAGTATGCAAGAGTAGTAGCTGCGCTGAGGATAGCTCCAGAACCTATCTGATGAAATCCTTTCCCTTGAATAGGGGTTCTTGGAGCTATTAAAGAAAGTATTATCTGCCCTGAAGCTATTGATGTTGAAGGAACCAGGTGCTGATGCAGGACCTGGGAACCTTGGCATTCTTGGGATTGGCTTCTGAACCTGAGGCCTGTGCTGAACATGGTAGTTGAATTGTGGACCGGCAGCAGACTCAGGAACAGAAGTGTCAGGATCAGTAGCTTCGCTGTCTTCTGAAGCTTTTGGTGGGGAGGGCTCCACATTAGCTTCAATGTTAGTTGTGGCATCCTCACGATTTGCTTCCTCCACTTGACGAGCTGGAGGGTCGGACACAAGCACGTTCTCCTGGAGAACTGCTTCTTGGTGGAGCAGAGGAGTGGGCTCTTGTGGTACTTCTTCCGCGGCTGATGCAGCTGGAATGTCTTCAGCATAGACTTGAGGCCTTGGACCTTTGCGAAGCCTGCGGAACGCAGACGACGCCTGTGGGGTTGGAGTGGGCTGGGCCTCATAGTCTTCTTCCTCTTGAGGGCGATCTGCCCATGAAGCATCCTGTGCAATTGGCGTCAGTGGACGACCAATGCTGATGAGTTCGCTGTGTTCTAACTGAGGAAGGGCTGCATCATCTTCTACATTGTCACGATGACCAATGCCTTCAGCAGCGATGGGGTCAGCTGCTGGAATGTCTTCAGCTTCAGGAGCCTCTGTGGAAGCAGGCTCATGAACTGTCAGTTGACGTTCCGCGTCAGGGTGAACCATAGAAATGGGTTCAACTATCAAGGGCTCTGTGGGAGCAGCCCGAGATTTCTTGGTCTTTCTCTTTTTCTTGCTGGGGGAGGTAGGAGAGGCTTCAGAGCTTTTCCTCTTCCTGGCTTCAGCCTCTGCAGTTCTCGTCTTCTTGAGCTCTGAAGCGGTTGACCGGCTCTTTGGCTTCAAGCCAGTCGTTGCAGTTGGGAAGACAAGCGAAACTGCTTCCTGCCTTGGTGCCTCTGGTTCAGTTGGAACGGTCTTCTTCTTTTTCTTTGCGGCCATCTTGGGGTCGATGCCAGGACGCCCAAGTGCCTTGCGCTTCTCAGCCTCATTGTAGGCTTGCACACATCTGTCAGCCAGATTCTTCATCCGCTCACGTGAACCCTGAGCTTCTGCATGCTTCTTCAGAAAGTTTTCCTTTAGCTCATGCAACATGATCTTGAAGCTCTTCACTTCTTGCACGCTGAGCTTGGCCATATGCTTCTTGAACTAAGCCTTTTCATGATCAATTTTCTGCTTCAGTTCAATAATGTGCTGGGCAATAGCAAGTTCTGAAGCAATAGTGCCTTGGAAGGCGACGCTGAGGCCAACGGGCAGCTGTAGATCTTCAAAGCTGATGTTTGGTGTGGCAAACCACTCGTCAATGAAGTTGTGGATGATGGCGACATCAAAGAGAGGCAGATTGTTGAAGATTTCTGCTTCTTCTTTGCTCTTGATGAGTTGCTCAAGAGCGTCATCTCCAAGATCTTCATTACTTGACAGATCAATGGCTTCACTGCGCAGGATGGCAGCAGCTGTGAGCTCTTTGCCAGTGTGAGACAGAGGCATCTTGGCCTTCTGGTGCCTTGAGACGCGTGATAGGTCTTCAGACTGCACATTGTCTTCAGGAGGTGCAGTCGCCAATGGCTTCGCCTTTGAGATTTTTGGTGAAGGGGCTGGCTTTGAAGCTTTTGGCTTCTTCAACTGCTTCGACTTCGGCACTGCAGGCACTGCAGGCGCTTCATCAGACTCAGTGTCAGCTGCAGGCTCATTCACTGCAGTCCCTTGAACCAAGATGTAGGTGATGAGGCCTTCAAGGTTGGCATATGGATCGATGACATTGGGTTCTGCTTCTCGTGTGCCATCTACCCTTGGTGCTGAGGGACCAGGGTTGAAGTCTAACCCAAATTTCTTCTTGTTCTGCTTCGCTGAATTTTGGGCAAACTGGAAGTTGCGCTTGAACAGATTGTCGTCATGACACCAGAGTAGTGACGACGGATGTGCATCATCAGGCTGTGGCCCACGAACCATGCATGGATAGAAGCTTTGGGCAATAGCTTCATCTCTGGACCTGGGTACAAGATTCTTGTATAAGATGTCTCCCCACGGTCTTTTTATGGCACTTTTCTCAGCATACTCTTGGGTTGTGAAGCGGTATTTGAACCATTGTTCTGCCCAATAGCGTCGAATCCATTGGATTCGGGTCTTGCGTTGACCATAATTCTCTTCAGGATCTGTTTTATACATTTCTGCTAGTTCATCAGGCAGATCTTTGGATGTTCCTCCACGTCGCTGTCTGCTCCCCTTCCTTGCTGCTGTTTCTGAAGCCATAAACCTTAACTTGGAAGGCTTCAAGACGTTCAAAGGCTTCAAAGGCTTTCTTTTGCTGGACCAACAGGAACTGGCTTCAGGAGAATTTATGTGATGCTGTAAGAATTCTGCAAATGAATGCAGACTATGAGAACCAAAGGATTCTCCCACGGACATGTACCTGTGACAGCATTAAGGTGCGAGGGAAGGGGAAGAGGTCATATGCATTCTCAGAAGATTTTGAAGATAAATCAGTTTAGAAGACATTGACCTCATCGTGTGAAGACATTCACTCATAGATAAGAAATTGGTTCCAGTTTTGTACGAATCCACAGATCAGTACAAGTGAGGAATGTAACTACTTTGTGAAGCACAAGTGAATATGCTAGGCATGTTATGAGATGCAGTTTGAGCGAGATCTAGCTTGTGTGAACAGAAACTGCTTGTGGTAGAAAGTGATAGATCAATAGGATCAACGGTGCTGTAAAAAGGGGGTTTTATTTACCACACTGAGAACTGCTAGACGGAGTGGGAGATGAGGCCGAGCAGTTCACTCGTCCGTGCCCTAACTTGGCGACGGAGGAGACCTACGGCGACGGCGGAGAGGACGATGTCCGCGGTCGGCGTGAAGACGGCGTCGGAGAGGTTGCGGCAGCGAAACGCTTCGTCGCCGGCGTCATCGAGAGCTAGCGGTGGCGCTAGGGTTCGTGCGAGGGTGGAAGAAGAGATAGTTACCGCTGTGAGTGTGTATTTATAGGCACAGGGGTGGCACTGCGCTATTACGCAGGTGCCCCTGGCGATTCGCATTTGAGTAATACATGGCCATCATGCGGTATTTTGGGGGCAGTTCCACCTCCCACGCACGCCTGGATTGTTGGGTGGTCGTTCCTACTTCTCCGGATTTCATGTGGATAAATGAGCATTGAAAACGGACTTAAATGTTGTCTCTGTGTCTTCTGCTGACAAGGACGCAGAGAAGACATTCAACAGTTTCAATAGAATGCATATGACTTGGAGAGATAGAATTTTGAGATAGAGAGCATAGAGAGGTTAGGGTCCGATCACATTCACTTAGTTCAAAAGATTCAAACAAGAAGACATAGCTATAAGTGAATGCTGTAGAGGACATAACACTAGTATATATATATATCTATATAATCAACGTAGTGAAGATAATCATGAAGACATGTTGAGATTGAAGCCAAACCAAATATGAAGACATTGCAAGGTAACGCCATGAGTGAAACACTTCAAAATAGAACGTTTGGTGGTGGCGTTACCCACCGTATAGGAAGTATTAGACCCAGACACGGCGCACAATTATCGTGGCGCTCCGAAGTCAAATTCCACATTAATGTATTCACACTTAGAATGTATGTCTTCATTGATTGAAGATATACTTTACTTCGTGTGTTGCACATCTAAGTCATCAATATGCATAAGGGTTAGGATGTGTGCCTGATCACAGGACATTTGAGGATTCTAGGATATTTAGCTCACACCGTAACTTGCAAAACCTCTTCTCATCCAAGGGCTTGGTGAAGATATCTGCCAATTGCTCTTCAGTGTTGACGTGTATGATATCAATGTCTTCCTTCACAATATGATCTCTGAGAAAGTGATGACGAATTCCAATGTGCTTTGTCTTCGAGTGCTGAACTGGGTTGTTGGCAATCTTGATGGCGCTTTCATTGTCGCAGTAAAGTGGCACTTGCTTCAGATGAATGCCATAGTCCTTGAGTGTTTGCTTCATCCACAGAAGCTGAGCGCAGCAAGATCCAGCAGCAATGTATTCAGATTCAGCAGTGGAGAGAGATGCATAGTTCTGCTTCTTTGAAGACCAACATACAAGTGATCGTCCCAGAAAGTGACATGTGCCTGATGTAGACTTGCGATCAACTTTGTCACCAGCATAATCAGCATCCGAGAATCCAACCAAATCAAACTCTGAGCCCTTTGGATACCATAATCCTAGAGTTGGGGTGTGAGCCAAATATCGAAGAATTTGCTTCACAGCTAAGTGATGCGACTCCTTTGGTGCCGCTTGAAATCGAGCACACATGCAAACACTAAGCATAATATCTGGCCTAGATGCACATAAATAAAGAAAAGAACCAATCATGGAGCGGTATACCTTTTGATCAAACTCTTTACCATTGTCGTTGGGACCCAGATGATGTTTGGCTGGCATTGGTGTTGTGAAGCCTTTGCAGTCTTGCATACCAAACTTCTTCAGGCACTCTTTGAGATATTTCTCTTGAGATATGAAGATGCCATTGCGTTGTTGTCGTATTTGAAGACCAAGGAAGGCTTCTTCAACTTTCTTGGGTTCTGATATTGAGACGAATGCGAAGTGCCCACAGAAATTTGCTAGCTGAGTTGCCCTTGAACGAGTGAGTGGACCAGGTGCATTGATGCTATCAACTATTCTTTCAATCTGCACTTCATTGGCAACGCGAGGATGTACAGGGCGAAGACTTTGCTCTTGCTGTTCACTATCGTTGTTGGAAGGAATCTCTTCAGGCTGAGCAATGTCTTCATGTTGATCAGGTGCTGAAATGATAAGTTCTTCTTCAGGATGAGCTTCAGAAGGTATAATCTCTCTAGTTCCCATTAGCTTGATTGATTCACTGGATGGAACTTCATCTAGCACACTTGGCAGCTGCTCTCTTTGTGATCGGTTGGTCTCATCGAACCGCACATCCACTGTTTCAACCACTTTGTAATGAAAGAGATTGAAGACTCTGTAGGAGTGCGAATCCTTTCCATATCCAAGCATAAAACCCTCATGTGCTTTTGGTGCAAATTTTGAGGTGTGATGTGGGTCCTTGATCCAGCACCTTGCGCCAAATACTCTGAAGTAACTGACATTTGGCTTTTTGCCAGTAAGGAGCTCATAAGATGTCTTGTTCAGTAGCTTGTGAAGATAAACGCGATTGATTGTATGACATGCAGTATCAATGGCTTCGGGCCAGAATTTTCTTGGAGTCTTGTATTCATCTAGCATCGTTCTGGCCATCTCAATTAGTGTTCTGTTCTTGCGTTCGACGATGCCATTCTGCTGTGGCGTGTATGGGGCTGAGAATTCATGTGTGATGCCCAAGGTATCAAGATATGTATCAAGGCCAGTGTTCTTGAATTCACTGCCATTGTCACTTCTGATGTGCTTTATCTTGGCGCCAAAATTGTTCATAGCACGATTGGCGAAGCGTCTGAAGACATCCTGCACTTCAGTCTTGTAAAGGATTATGTGCACCCAAGTATATCTAGAATAATCATCAACAATAACGAAGCCATAGAGGCAAGCAGTAGTAGTTAGAGTTGAGTAATGAGTGGGACCGAAAAGATCCATGTGGAGCAGTTCGAAGGGTTGAGTAGTAGTCATGATTGTCTTCGAGGGATGTTTGGCCCTCGTCATTTTCCCTGCTTCACAGGCACCGCATAAATGGTCTTTCTTGAACTTGACGCCCTCGATGCCTATGACATGCTTCTTCTTCGCGAGGGTGTGGAGGTTCCTCATGCCAGCATGTCCAAGCCTCCGATGCCATAGCCAGCATTCTGAAGCCTTTGCTAGAAGACATACTACAAGCTGTGGCCCTGTTGAGAAATCAACCACGTACAGATCATCTTTTCGATACCCTTCAAACACTAGAGACTTGTCAGATTCCATTAGTACAAGGCAACGATATTTTCCAAACATTACGATCATGTTCAAATTGCAAAGCATTGAGACAGACATTAAGTTGAAGCCAAGGGATTCAACAAGCATGACTTTATCCATGTGTTGATCCCTTGAGATTGCAACTCTACCTAGACCCAATACCTTACTTTTACCAGTGTCAGCAAATGTGATGTGACTCTTGTCAGATGGACGTAAGGTTGAGTCCATAAGAAGACTTCTTTTGCCGGTCATGTGATTTGTACACCCACTGTCAATAATCCATTCTGAAGACGCTGGTGTCGTACCCTACAGTGCAGTTAGGGGGATAGGCTTCACCAAGAGCATTGTGAAGCAAAAACATTTGACGAACTAGTGGGTTATGAAAGCTTAGATCCAGGTTAGGACTAATAGGGAAATTAGCAAGCGATTCAGGTACGAAGTACATAGTAAGACCATTTGGGCATTTGATCTTACGCCCTACAAGATGTTTAAGGTCCCCAGCAATAGCATCAGACGATTTTGGTTTTCTGCTGGAGACCATTCCCTGCAAAAGAGAGTTAAGCCTTCTTAACCACCCACATCTTCAAGGGTGGCTTAGAAGCAATAAGTCTAAGTGCAGCATCTGAGAATTTTGGCTTTGAAGCCTTAGCAAACAGTCTTGCAGGTGGACAATAGTACTCATAAGAATAAGCAGAATAGTTCTTGGTCTTATGAACATAGCGGTTTGATGAACCGCTCTCATATTCATATGACTGAGTATGGTCTCCCTGCAAAACATTTGCGTTAGTGCGACTCAGGTGAGTCCTCTGTTTGTATGAAGCCTTTGGACCGTATGAAGCCTTTGGTCTGAGGTTTGTCTTCTTCAAGTGAGGTGTCATGAAGACATTCACAGGAAGATTTTCCAGACACTTTTTCGGAACCCAGATCTTCTTCATAGGTGGTCCATTCCTGCAGTTAGTACCAATGTACCCGGCAAACACTTCACCATTCTGATTCTTAAACAGTATATAGTTTGCATCAAAGGATTCATCAATGATAATGGGGTTAGCACAAGTGAAGCCAGTTAGATTGGATGGATCTGCTGAAGGTTCCTTTGCAGCAACCCACATGGTTTTGGGGTACTGCTCAGGTTTCCAGTAAGAGCCATCTGCATTCATTTTCCTTACGAACCCAACACCCTCTTTCCTAGGGTTTCGGTTCAGAATCTGCTTTTTGAGGACATCACATAGTGTCTGATGCCCTTGAAGACTTTTGTACATCCCTGTTTCAAGCAATGTCTTCAACCTAGCATTCTCATCAGCAATAGCGGTGGTATCCTCAACAGAGGGGTTAGTTACCGCATCAACAGTTGAAGATATTGCAACAGCAGTAGCAGTAGAACATTCAGCAACAGAAGTAGCATTATCATGCTCAATGCATTTAAGACATGGTGGTTCAAATCCTTCCTGAGCGGGACTGATTTGTTTGGCGCGAAGTGACTCGTTTTCCGTTTGAAGATCTTCATGAACCGCTCTCAATTTCTCAAGATCTTACTTCCTTTGAAGATAATCATAGGAAAGCTTTTCATGAGTTGTTGAGAGAGTTTCATGACGATTTTCAAGTTCCTGATACTTAACGTGAAGATTTTTTATGTCTTCAATTAAGGATTCAGATCGAGTCATTTCAGCACCCAACAGATCATCGCTTCTGTCTAACAGTTTTTGAATATGTTCCATAGCTTTCTGTTGTTCAGTTGCAATTTTAGCAAGTGTTTTGTAGCTAGGTTTTGAAACACAATTCGAGTCATCGTCACTAGATGTTTGATAGTGAGTAGTGCGTGTGTTTACCTTGGCACCGCATGCCATGAAGTAGTAGGTAGAAGCGGAGCAGTCCTTGTCATTTGCATCGGTGTCGGTGATGAAGTCATTGTCTTCAGTGTTGAAGATGGACTTGGAAACGTATGCTGTAGCCAGACTTGCGACGCCTGAGTCGGATTCCTCTTCAGACTCCACCTCCGCCTCCTCAGAAGCAGACTCCTCCTATGAATCCATTTCCTTGCCAACAAACGCACGTGCCTTGCCAGATGAGCTCTTCTTGTGTGATGAAGACTTTGAGGAAGACTTGGAAGAAGACTTTGAGTATTTCTTCTTCTTCTTCTTCTTATCGTCAGAGTCATATTCCTTGCTCTTCTTCTTCTTCTTTTTGTTCCCATTGTCCCACTGTGGACACTCAGAGATGAAGTGGCCAAGTTTCTTGCACTTGTGACATGTTTTCTTCTTGTAGTCATGAGCAGGAGCTTCATCATTCCTTGAACTTGATCGGGAAGACTTTCTGAAACCTTTCTTCTGCGTAAATTTTTGGAACTTCTTGACAAGCATAGCAAGTTCCCTTCCAATGTCTTCAGGATCATCAGAACTGCTGTCAGATTCTTCTTCAGATGAGGAAACAGCTTTTGCCTTCAAGGCACGAGTTCGCCCATAGTTTGGACCGTAGATATCTCTTTTCTCAGAAAGCTGAAACTCATGTGTGTTGAGCCTCTCAAGTATGTCAGACGGATCGAGTGTCTTGAAATCAGGACGTTCTTGAATCATCAGGGCTAGGATGTCAAACAAACTATCAAGTGATCTCAGCAGCGTCTTGACGATTTCATGTTTGGTGATCTCAGTAGCGCCGAGGGCTTCAAGCTCATTTGTGATGTCAGTGAGCCGATCAAATGTGTGCTGGACATTCTCATTGTCATTTCGCTTGAAGCGGTTGAAGAGGTTGTGAAGAACGCTGATTCTCTGATCTCTCTAGGTTGAGATGCCTTCATTGACCTTGGAGAGCCAGTCCCAGACCAGCTTGGATGTCTTCAAGGCACTCACACGGCCATACTGTCCTTTGGTGAGATGACCATAGATGATATTCTTGGCAGTAGAGTCCAGTTGAGTGAACTTCTTGACATCAGCAGCCGTGACACCTTCTCCAGCCTTGGGAACGCCGTTCTCGACAACATACCATAGGACGACGTCAATAGCTTCAAGATGCATGCGCATCTTATTCTTCCAGTAGGGATATTCAGTTCCATCGAAGACGGGGCACGCAGCGGAGACTTTGATTATCCCTGCAGTCGACATAGCTAAAACTCCAGGTGGTTAAACTGAATCACACAGAACAAGGGAGCACCTTGCTCTGATACCAATTGAAAGTGCGTTATATCGACTAGAGGGGGGGTGAATAGGCGATTTTTATGAAAGTCTTCAAAACGTGGAAGTTATGAAGACAAACAGCAGAGATATGCCTATTACTATGCAGCGGAAGGTAGACTACACTAGGCAAGCCATGGTCAAGTATCAACAGAGTGAAAGCACAGTGACAAATAGCTGCAGTGTAATAAGGATCAGGTAGGAAGATATTATGAAGCCAAACAGATCATACACTCACGTTGTGAAGACAAAAGATAGAACAGACATGCAATGACTTCACAATGAGTAATCAGTAAGTAGAAGTGAAGATGAAACCAGTGACTCGTTGAAGACAATAATGTGTTGGACCAGTTCCAGTTGCTGTGACAACCGTACGTCTGGTTGGAGCGGCTAGGTATTTAAACCTTAGGACACACAGTCCCGGACACCCAGTCCTGAACACGCAGCTCAGGACACCAAGTCCTCACCGTATTCTCCTTGAGCTAAGGTCACATAGTCCTCACCCAATCACTCTGGTAAGTCTTCAAGGTAGACTCCCAAACCTTCACAGACTTCATTCACTGGCAATCCACAATGTCTCTTGGATGCTCAGAACGCGACGCCTAACCGTCTGGAGGATTCACAGTCCTCAAGTGTAATAAGTCTTCAGATCACACAGACAAGAAGACTTAAGTGATGCCCAATTTTCTCTGGCTCTGGGTGGTTAGGCCTTTCTCCTCGCTAGGAATTTTCTCTCAAAGGCTTCGAGGTGGGTTGCTCTCAAATGACAAAAGCCGTACTCTCCATCTGAGCAGCCAACCGTTTATGGTTGTAGGGGGTGGGCTATTTATAGCCACTTGGCAACCCGACCTGATTTGTCCGAAATGACCCTGGGTCACTAAGGAACTGACACGTGTCTCAACGGTCAGATTTCAAACTCTCATGGTAACTTTACTTGGGCTACAAGCAAAGCTGACTTGTCCGGCTCTGGACAAGATTCGCTCTCATTGTCTTCACTCGAAGACATAGGTTTTTGGTTTAGGCATCACTTCAGTCATTCTGACTGGTTCTCCTGGACCCCACTTAACAGTACGGTGGTTCCTATGACTCAACACAAAAGAAAAAGAACTACGAAAGATCTAAGTCTTCGAGCTCCATCGGCTTCATATCGTGTCTTCTCTTGTCATAGTCTTCAATGTGAATATCTTCATATACCACCTTTGACTTCAATGTCTTCATACATTTTTAGGGGTCATCTCTGGTAGTAAAACCGAATCAATGAGGGACTTCTACCTGTGTTATCCTGCAATTCTCACAAACACATTAGTCCCTCAACTAGGTTTGTCGTCAATACTCCAAAACCAACTAGGGGTGGCACTAGATGCACTTACACATAGAATAACAATGTTTGTTGTACCCCCTTTGTTCACAAAATGTTTTTTATATTACCACAGCCTAATTAATGGATAACATGCAATATTATTTTTAGTACTATTCACCTTCACTTACTGGTGGGTTCCATGTGTGCTCTCTCTCTCTCTCTCTCCTCCCCTTCTGTGTTTAGAAGCACGGGCAAACAGGAAGAACTCGCGGGCAATGTTGTCGTTGACCATATCTGGACGCGTTCACACAAGTCACGACACCAGTTTCACGTACTAGCAGCACTAGTCAGTGTGTACGTGCAATGCATGTTAATTTGGAAGTATATTAAGTGCATGCGGATATTAACTACTAGGATATTATTTGCGTGTTGTCATGTGATTAGCACTATTTTGGCATGAAATTAACTGCACGCTAAACGTGTTGAGCGCTCGATATTGAAGCAGTCTAGGTCGTTGGATGACAAGGAATACATGTGGCTTGATGACGTTTTAAATTTAATTTGATACGGCTCTAGCAGAACATTCAATCGATCAAACCATACATTTCGTTCAGTCTGACTCCGACTTTAAATTATACGACGATCGATATAAAATAAACGGAAATGATAAACGTTCGGATTTTAAGCATGGCAATCCGAACGTTTTTCATGGCAGATTTAGATTACGCGGCGGCGGCTCGCGGTGGGAAGAGGCTCCTCTGCCATGCTCTGTGTGTCGTCGGGCCACTGACCGACGGCGACGGCGGCGTCTTGCGCCGTTGTTAGCGTACTCATGGACATTGGCCTAACTTCAAGGAAGGCCAAAATGTTCTGGACTTCGGAGCGAGGGAACTGGCGGGAGGAGGCGACTGGCGTTGGTGCAAGGAAGTGGTCGACGGCGGCCATCCATGCCGCTGAGGGGGGCACTGGCACCTGCGCGGGGACATGCGCTGTCAACGACACGGCAGAGACATTCGTGTGCATGGGCACCGGCACGGGAGCGCACGTCAGTTCACGCGCAGGCGCATGCGCTGGCAGGTGCACGGGCACCGGCACGGGCGTGTGCGTCAGTGCACGCGCAGGCGCATGCGCTGGCAGGTGCACGGGCGCGTGAAAGTTGGCGAGGACCTCGTGGAACCCCGTGGGATCAAGCTCGGCGACAATGTGCGGCTCCCAGCCCATCAATGCCACGGGGATGGGCGCTGGCACAGTCGGGGCGACAGGAGCCGGAACGGGAGCGGGGACAGGCGCGGCGTCTTCTCGCAAGGCCAGTTCAAGCTTGTCCCAAAGCGTCTTATGTTCTTGAGACTCCGGCTGGGTGTCTTCCTCAGGAAACTGGAACACTAAGGGCAGACCATCGTGATGCGGCATGGCGTATGTTTAGGTCAGCCTAGTTGGAGGTAGACGACAGGAGAATCGGAGAGGAAGAGAGAGGATTGTAGCGATACCGGGTAGTGCGGGGTTGATTTTAAACTGCGGCGCCGGCGACATTAAAAGTGCGAGCAGTTGGGACAACGGTGGGCGGCGGAGCCTGGTCAAAGGGCTCGCCTCCCGGTGAGCCTGCACAGCGGTCTGCTCGCACGCCTCCCTAACAGCCGGTGCAGCGGTCTGCTCGCACGCCTCCCGTCGACTCACACGCTTGCTCGAATGGCACCTGCCGATGAGAAGCAGGGACTCATGGCGGCACGTAAACGCCCATGGTTTCAATAGTGAAAGCGTTCGCCTTAACGTGACAGGTCTTTGTTCCAAAATATGTTGGCTCTTCATTTGTGCAACTTGTCATAAGCAGCTTGTCTCAAATTGAAGAAAAAACTTATGAAGTAATATTTGTGCCATATCACGTGACCATGCTTAGTTTCAAGAATTTATGCTCACTTTTGGATTTTCTGAAATTTAAGATCCAGGATTCGAAACAATATCATAACCTGCATCATGCAATAAATTTTTCAAGCCATACATCTGTCCTGTTGTATTTCTTAAGAAAGGATTTGGTCAAACATTTTGCTTAGTTAGACTTCAGACAAGTTATATATGTAGAGTAAAAGGATAATCCCTCCGTACCAGTGCATTGCCTGATATATTAACTCAAGTACTAGGCACGAACAAACGGGCTCAATTTTGTGCTCATCCTGGTGTAGTAGTAGTAGTAGTAGTAGTACTAGGCAATGCAGTTGACGGGTGACCTTGACGAGCGGCGACCGAGGGAATTGAACTATGCTCGGCACGGTAGGTAACGTTGTCTAGTTACTAAAGCATCCCTCCGTTGTTCATCGGTAGTCATTATGGACCGAGGACATGAGAGGAATTTCCTAGGGCTGGAATTCTGGCTGCCAGATATTTTGACTTGAAACGTTGAGGCTCGACTGGTTGGGGTTGCCTAATGTGCATACCACGCACGCCACCGAAGGACATGAGCCCGGTTTTTTTAGGATCAACACGAGCCAAGGTCTGGCTGGTACGCTTTTGGGTCCTACCATTCGAGAATACAAAAGGAACCTTTTAAATTGCCGAATGAATCTATGTGTATTACAATACCCGTATTTTCCTTGCAAATACTAATCTCAACGTGATAATTGATTTATGACGAGTTGTCGAATTAGAGTGAGTTTGTGATATAGTGATCTCAACGTGGATTTCACATTTCATGGTATCCCTAGTAAGTTTTCCAATGAAAATTAAATTTAAAAGATGAACAATATGGAGGTGAGAAAACTTTGTATGTATCAAGCATATGACCACACACACACACACACAGAGACACACACGCACGAACACAACAACAATCCGATAAGTATAGTGCATCTATTTTTCCAAACCATGCATGTATGACACGAATTCAAAAATACTCCTTCTATTCCTAAATATTAGTCTTTTAGAGAGTTCAACAAGTGACTACATACAGAGCAAAATGAGTGAATCTAGACTCTAAAATATGTCTATATACATCCGTATGTGCCAGTCCATTTGAAGCCTCTAAAAAGACTAATATTTAGGAACGAAGGGAGTAAAGTGTAAGACATCTATGGTCCTCAGTTCAATATTTAAAATGAACATGAAACTGAAACATGAATATTAATTCTAGTACTACAGTACATGCAAATGTTGTGTTTAGGCGGAGCTATGATTGTCGGGGGTCAACCCCTCGACCTTAGATAAAATTATGGAGCTTTGTTTAGGGTTGTTTAGATTATATTTGTCCCCACCCTCCCAACCACCGATTGGTTGTGCACCCCCAACCCCTCCTCCCCGGGAGAATATCATGTGCCACCATACCTTAGATGCTATATGCCGATACGAATTGCTTGGAGCTTGTAGATCTGAGATATAGCAGCTCACATGATGTGTCTTAATATTTTTGCAGGAAACCTTGATGAGTTTGAGAATTGCACACAATTTGTACAAAAACTACTTAGATGCCCTTTGATCCCATATCCAACGACCTCGAAGCTCGTATCTCCGTAGCATCTAAGATGAAGGAGGACATCATATTCTCATGTATGTAAGAATATCATGTGCTACCACACCTTAGATGCTTTGGTGATACAAGCTCTTCGGAGGCATTGGATTTATGACCCAACACCTCCTCGGTGGTTTGAATGGTTTTTTGCAGAAAAGCCCCAAAAGAGTTCGGCCACTGCTTACAAGCACAAAGACTGCTCAGATGCCATTGGATCTCAGATCAAACGACCTCCAAGCTTGTATCACCGTAGCATCCAAGCTGCGATAGCACCTTATGTTTTCTCACACGGGAGAGTATGAGGTGCTCCCGCACCATAGATTCTATGGTGATACGAGTTCACTGAGATCGAACGACCCACAGTACGAGGTTTGAATGTTTTTGCAATATACGGATGATAGAGTTTGGGAAATGCGCAGAAAGTACAAGTACTACGCATGTGCCATCTGATCATTGATCATACGACCTAGATGCTCATATCACCATAGCGGGTAATTAAGCTATGGGGAGCACCTAATATGAGCACCGGGGAGCCGTTGGATCGAAGATGCAGCGGCACACACGAGGCCTGAATGTTTTATTTGCAAAAAACCTTTGGAGAGTTTGGAAATTGCGGATAATTACAAAGACTACTCCCAAGCCATTGGATCTCACTTCCAACGGTGTAAAAACTCGTATCACCACAGTATCTAAGTTGCGGGGTGGATGTGATATTCTATGCCGCTGTCATTTTTGTTCGTAAACTTGCAAAATACGTGTAACTCGTGCCGTTACTTGTCTAACCGCGCAAAGTGTTTGTTCAAAGAAACCATCCTACACTGAAATATCGGAACAACACACGGGGGTCACACTTGTCATTAATCAAATTTGGACCAAAAACTAACAAATCTGAAAGACGAGATTCGAACTGGCAACCTGGACTACAAAGCGTAAGTCGATAGCCTGAAAAAATGAACGGTTGTTGGCTTTGTTCCATAACTTGATTTTATACAGTACTTGCGTTGAGTAGAGTAGAGGGAGTGCCTCGTCAACACGTGCATGACCGTTGTCTCACTTACTGGTGGATCCCAGGTCTGCGATCTCAATCTCACTTCTCTCCATCGTCTAACCTTTGCACGGGCACACACGAAGAGCGGCGCTAGCTTGCCGTGGTGTTATTACAACTAAAAAAGCTTGGAAATAGAAGAATCGCCTAGAACAAGAGACTTTTTGGCTGGTCGAGACGGAGCTAACCACATCTATCTTCCGTGCCACGTTTGCATGATGAAGCTGTGTGGCTAGTGGGATGTTTTCGACCGACTGGCTGGGTCCCGAGGTCGAACCATAAGTACTACATCTGATACAGTATATTTTTACACACACATTTTTCCTCCATGCCGAGACGTGGCACACCCTACCACGCGGTTTCGGGGTCCTCCTGGGTGGTGCACGCATATATTCTTCCTGATGTGGGACGCCCTACCGCGTGTTTTCTGGGTCCTCCTCGGTCGTAGCGCTGAAGCAAGTAAATGAGTCGTCAAATCACGAAAGATCACCTTTCCCACCGAGTACATCAGTGAAGCACGGTGGCTAGCTAGTTCGACCGATTAGCTAGGCCGCCGACACATTTGTTTTTTCACCCCTTTTTTTATCTACTTGCCGGCAGGTAAATTTAAATATCCACCGCGGCGTTGCTCTGGTGTTTGGGTGCGGCAGGATTTTTAATTTTTTGATTGACGGGAGCAGGCGCGGCAGCAATTAGTCACGATGACTCCGCCTGTAAGAACCCACTGCTCCCTGATGTGAGAAGTTGTCGACTGGTGTTTTACCGTGGTGAAAACCAAAAGATTCCCCGCTACCTCTGCCTTCCCGTAGATTGCATTGCCTTTCAGCCGTTTCGCTCCCTTTGCTTCCTCTCCCCATTGCTTCTACCTGGTGCCATGGTGGCGTAGCAGATCACGGAGTCCGAGGTGAGGTGCCTGACACAGGAGCTCCATGCCAAGGATGCGGAGCTTAGGGCCAAGGATGTGGAGCTCCGTGAGCTCAAGGAGGAGAGGAGTGCCATGCTCCTCCATTATGTGCAGGAGTTCACGGAGCTTCAAAAGCGGCAGGCATCCACCACAAAGATGCTCGAGGCGTCGGCGACGTTGCTGCAGAAAGCGGGAGATACGATAGGCCGTCAGGGGAGCCGGCTGGAGCGCGAGCGGGCCGATCGTGACGAGGTCAAGGATCGCCTCAGCCACTTGGTGAACCAAGTTGCCACACACGTGTTGCGGCTGCGCGATGCCTATCGTCGTGCCAGCGCGACGATGCCGGTCGTCGGGCTAAACCCGTTCGACCACCCGGTCGACTTCAACGAGCTACGGCTTCCTGACCTGGTCTCGTTCTTTACCTATATCTCCGAGGAGCCGAGCCGTCTCCGCGCGATGGTGGGGGCTGAGCTGGACAAGGAGGGGTTGCGGGCTGCCGTCGTCGTTGCCAGGCGAATCCTTTCAGGTCTCCGTCACCGGATTCCATTCGTGCCATTGGACACCGTCTTTGACGAGCTGGCTCCCGTCGACCGGGAGCGGGCTCTATGGGCGGTTGCACCCTGCATCACCAATGTCGTGCGCCTCGAGAAGCAGAGGGACTTCAGTGGTGGGCATGTCCATGTCTCGGCGCAACATGACCGTTAGATCAAACTCAGACGGTGCAGATCAGTCACTGTAGCACAAAGTGTGTGGGTGTGTTTGGTTGCATTCTCATCTCAATATAGTTGTTTCCTCTTCGTGTATTTTTGTCAACCTACTAGTGTGGACTCTGAAAGATCGTGGATGTCGCCTAGAGGGGGGTGAATAGGTGCTTTAAAATAATTACGGTTTAGGCTTGAACAAATGCGGAATAAACCTAGTGGTTAATTTGTCAAGCACAAAACCTACAACAACTAGGCTCACCTATGTGCACCAAAAACTTATGCTAAGCAAGATAAACTACTAGGTGATAGCAAGATATATGACAAGAAACAATATGGCTATCACAAAGTAAAGTGCATAAGTAAAGAGCTCGGGTAAGAAATAACCAAGGCACGCGGAGACGACGATGTATCCTGAAGTTCACACCCTTGCGGATGCTAATCTCCGTTTGGAGTGGTGTGGAGGTACAATGCTCCCCAAGAAGCCACTAGGGCCACCGTAATCTCCTCACGCCCTCGCACAATGCGAGATGGCATGATTCCACTAAGGTACCCTTGAGGGTGGTCACCGAACCCATACAAATGGCAACCCTTGGGGGCGGTCACCGAACCCGTACACGTTGGCAACCCTTGGGGGCGGTCACCGGAACCCGCCAAATTGCTCGGGGCAATCTCCACAACCTAATTGGAGACCCCGACGCTTGCCCGGAGCTTTGCACCACAATGATTGAGCTCCGAACACCACCAACCGTCTAGGGCGCCAAGGCACCCAAGAGGAACAAGCTCTAGGGTGCCCAAACACCCAAGAGTAATAAGCTTCTCAAACTTCACTTCCACGTATCACCGTGGAGAACTCAAACCGATGCACCAAATGCAATGGCAAGGGCACACGGAGTGCCCAAGTCCTTCTCTCCCAAATCCCACCAAAGCAACTAATGCTAGGGAGGAAAATGAGAGGAAGAACGAAAGAAGAACACGAAGAACTGCAAGATCTAGATCCAAGGGGTTCCCCTCACTTAGAGGAGAAAGTGATTGGTGGATACGTGGATCTAGATCTCCTCTCTCTTTTCCCTCAAGAACTAGCAAGAATCATTGGAGGGATTGAGAGTTAGCAAGCTCGAAGAAGGTCAACAATGGGGGAAGAACACGAGCTCAAGAGATTGGGTTCATTGGGGAAGAAGACCCCCTTTTATAGGTGGGGAAAAATGCAACCGTTATGCTCACAGCCCGCACAGAGCGGTACTACCGCTCCAAGGAGCGGTACTACCACTAGGGCGGAAGTACCCCTTTGAAAAACAACAGCGAGGAGGCAAAAGGCCAGTAGAACCGCCGGAGCGGTACTACCGCTCGTCCTCACGGTACTACCGCAAATGTTAGCGGTACTACTACTTGCGAGCGGTAAAAAAATACTTCCGTGCCTACTTCCGCTGAGCAAAACATGAGATTTTGGTCCGGAACGGTACTACCGCTTAGGAGCCACGGTAGTACTGCTCTGGAGCGGTACTACCGCTCAGGAGCCGCGGTAGTACTGCTCTAGAGCGGTAGTAAAAAATTACATCCGCTTTAGCCACGGTAGTACCGCTGCAGCCTTTACAAAAACAACCATAACTTCTGCAAACGGACTCCGAATCCAACGAAACCAAGTTTGTTGGAAAGCTAACGTCATGGCCTAACACAATATTGATAGAAATACCAATAAGAAGCAAATGAGAAAAGGCCCAAAAGAAAATGGTGAGAACCCTTCCTCTTATAATACCGGTAAAACCTCCAACACCGAAAACATCATAGAAGACGCATGCAAACTCCGTTTTCGATGAACTCAAGCTTGTCATCAAGATGACCATAAGCTCTAAGACTCACAAAGAGAACAAAACAAGAACCAAGAAACATGATGCAAGGATGCAATGGTTTGATCTCTCGACGAATGATATGGTCAAGCTACTCACTTGAGAGCCCCCCTTGATAGTACGGCTATCGATCCTATAACACGGTCTCCCAACTACCACCATGAGACCGGTAAAATAGAAAACCTATTAAGGGCAAACCTTTGCCTTGCACATGATCCACTTGAGCTAGATGACGACGATCTTGTCCTCCTCAAGATGGACCACCTTTCTTGATTGCGTTGGGTCGATGGAGACTAGATGATTGCTCCCCATACTCCACTATGGGTGAGCCACTCTTCGGCACATCTTCAAAAGTCCATTGAAACCACAATGGATGGCAAGCTTCAAGCACTTGATCTCTTCGTGATTCTCCACTTGAACTTGCACACGACAATCTTGATGACGATCACCACTTGATGTCATCCTTCCCATGGGTTGTATGATATCATCCTCTTGACGCAAGCCCATGGAAACGTACCTAACCCCACATAGACTCTCACATAGACCATGGGTTAGTACACAAAGTGCAATGGACAATGCTTACCATACCATGGGATCACTTGATCCCTCTCGGTACATCTTCTACTCTTTGTGAGTTGATCAACTTGATTCACTCTTGACTTAGTCTTGATCAACCTTGAATCTTTCCAACTCTCTTCGTTTGGATGATGTCTTGAAGGTAAACATGAATGATCACACAATCTTCTTCTTCAAGACATGCTTGCAATAAGCTCAACACTCACATGACCAATCTTTGGATAATTACTTAATAGCACCTTGGTCAACCCATAAACTCCTTGAAACCAACACATGGACTTCAAGAAATGCCTATGAAAAAATCCTTCAAATATAACTCAATGCAACCATTAGTCCATAGAGAATGTCATCAATTACCAAAACCACACATGGGGGCACCGCATGTCCTTTCAATCTCCCCCATTTTGGTAATTGATGACAATCACTTTCAAGAGAGTTTATATAAGGAATTATGCATCACCATGCAATGCAACAACCAATAATGCATGCGTAGGAGATGCGTATGCTTAGGAACAAACCAAAGCCAGAAGAGACAACTCTCTAAACTTCTCCATAAAACTCTCTGAAACTTCTCCCCCATTGGCATCGATTGAAAAAATGGGCTAAAAGATTAGAAGGCCAATATAAAATGTGTTCCTCCATAAATTGTGTATTTCTCAACAAGAGAGTGGAATGCAATACACATATCCAACGGTAAATACTTGGAGGAAGACAAACTATATTGAGGCCCAAAGATTGCAAAAGGAAGATATGCCACAAAGACATAATCAAAGAGAGAAACAAGCAATCAAGCAATCAAAAGATAGCAATTGAAGCAAGCTATCAAAAGATACCAATTGAACCAACTAGGCCAATGATCCTACGAGCCACATGAATAAAGGATATTATGATAAGAGTGGAGCATTGTTCTAAAGAAACTAGAGAAGCTCCCCATGATTTGTGCACATCAAGAATTTTTGTATTTGGATACAAAGTGCACAAAATAGGATCATAGCTCCCCCCAAATCAATAGAAACTTACAACAAGTGCAAGAGAGAATATAGGAAACTAAGCCTAGTACTTGCAACAAACACATGGTTGAGCAACAAGTAAGAGAGGCAACTTAAGAGTGGGCTCAACCAAAAATATGTGTGTGAGTCAAGGCAATGCACTTGAGAAGACTAATGTACAGAAGAGCATTAAGAATCAATAAAGTCATCAAAGAATGAGGCACACGGTGCAAGGCCTATCATTCCCACACACAACTAGCAAATGGGTTCACAAGCTTACTAATAAGCATATAGAGAACCTATGCTTGTGACAAGCCGTGGTGAAGATAGAAGATGAAAGGCGCATCAAGACGAGGGATGCCAATTAAGATGGAAAAAACCTCGTAAACATAAGCACGAGGAAACTAATCTTCACCACACAAGAGCGCATCAAGATGCAACGATAGAAGACACGCATTCAAGGCAAAAGCTTTCACGTAGCCACCAAAGAAATAACATAAGAAAGACAAGGTGGACGTGAAAGAAAGGATATCATCTAGATATGCAACTTCTCTCAAGTGTATAAGATTCTAGGTAGACGAAATCATGATCATATATATATATATATATCTACAAAGAAGGATACACCTGAAATAGTTACAACACGAAGGAACAAGATATCCAAAAGGAAGTCATACATGTACCAATAAGATATTTGCTTGAGAGCATAGCACATGGCTAGATATGGTCTTATTGTATATAAATGAATTCCAACCACACGAACATCAAAGACATCACAACTAGCAACAAGACATCATTGTTGGGATGCTTTGAGAAAGGAAACAAGTATCACAAGAAAGAATGGATAACATGCCATGATACAACCTACACAAGGTTGATGCAAGAAATGTGTGCATGAAGTATATGAAGATAATTGTTACCGAGATAACATTGGAAGGATGTAGTAGATACCAATTGAAGGTACAAAGTAGTTCATTGATCATCCTAGCTTGACTCCAATAAGCACATGGTGACAACACCTTCCTTGTGAGTGAGCCGAGCATCCAATGCATCTCCACTTGTTCCTAGAACAACAACACAAACAAAATGGTAGCCAAACTCATTGGGACCAAAGAGTTAGAGAACCAACAACACATAGGACAAACTCCACATAAATATGTGCATATAGATATGAAAATGAATTTCATGCACATCTCATCCAATTTGAGACTTGGTGGAGTTCCCCCTATATATTGGGTCAAAGAAAGATAACATGCCAAAGAAACTACAAGAAGTAAATATGCATGCTCAAGACTTTCAAGAACCGAGACCAAAAGACAAAGAAATACCAAGCAAAGAAAAGATACCAAATGAATAAATCATCACTTGGAGGATATCCAAAAAGATACATCAAGGAATGAGATATCCATTGATACACTCAAAAAGAAAGATGTCAAACTCCCAAAAGAGAGGATGGTTCCAAACAAACCAAGTGCTCTACAAAGTTTCATGATGGCACAAAGTACCAAAAAGAAACGGTTTGCATTCCACCAACACACACTTGATAAGGATCACAAGGTGAGCGTTCTAAGAAGAATAGGATAGCTCCCCCAAGCATTGTGCATTATAGAGAATTTGCATTTGAATACAAAAGGCACAAGATGGGATCACCCCTTTCACTATATCTATACAAACACTAGACAACCTCAAGTAAATAACAAGATCCACAAGTGGTATGGAATACAATGGGAGTTGACACAATCCTAGGCAAGAGATAAAGCAAATAAAAGCAAAGGCCAATGTAAAGATGATCAATAATTTCTACCACACATAAGTGAGTACCAATTGTCAAAAGACAAGAAGTATTTGGAAATAATTCCCGGTGGTAGATAGCAAGGATATCCGACATCATCTTCACACCAAAAAAAAAGCAAATTGCAACTTGTAGAGCTAACATGCCACCTAGGAACAAGATAATTTACAATATCAATTCTAGGTGATAATATCTCAAATGTACACATTTTCTAGGCTAGTAATATACACATAGCATATTACTCCCCCATAATGTGATACCAATTAAAGATAAACAAGAGGCAAAAAAATGATCCAACAAGAGATAATTAATGGACAATTTAGAATTTGAATTTCTCATGAGAAGACATACCACATAGCGACTAGATAATCTTGAAATATCAATACTAGATGGCATTACTCATGTACACACATATATAGGATTGTGAGGTGCACAAAGCACATCACTCCCCCATAATGGGATATTCCATTAATCTCTCACAAGAGCCAACTAAGAAAAGAACAAGATGCAAAAGGCTCAATGCATGACACACACGTACATGATGTGCAAACCAACACACACATACTTGATTGCTCAAGATAATCAAGTTGGAAGCACAACATATACAAACACATGCAAGGAACAAAACCAAACATGCAAAGGGGTAAGTAACTATCAATGTAAACACTTTAAGCACGAGTTATCGCATGGAGGAACATTGGATAAAAGATAGAAACTTGATAATCCGAATGACTTGGCTTGAGACAATTAGAATGATGAAGTCCCCTGAATTATTCATAAAGTAGCCAAGTCTCCAATGCCCTCCAACAACACCTATTGATCAAGTTTGAGCTAGTTGGTCCCCAACCAAGTTGGGTCCTAAGAGGTTAGTCACAATAGGCTTGGCTACCCAAATTGTTCTTTGCTTCAAACCACTTTGAGTACCAACAAACTTGGAAACCACATTGTCAACCTTATCCTTCCCAAGAAAATAGACATCATCAATAATAATTGGGTTGGATAAGTTACCACTAGTGCATGAAGAAGTGAGGTGACCTTTCTCACGACATAGGTAGCAACGTCTACTCTTCACTTTCTTCTCACTTGATTTCTCAACTTGAGAAGCATTAGCTTGAGTCTTCTTGGTAAGAGGCCTTTCTTCAACTCGAGGTTGAGCATGATAATGCACTTGTAGCCACTTCCCATGTTGCTTGTCACTAATGGCCTTCTTCTTCAATGGGCAAGATCTAACATGATGCCCTTCAATTTTGCACTTGAAGCAAATAATCTTGGCTGAACTCTTGACTTCTTTTTGGCCCTTTTTGTTGTTGCTCTTGGACTTCTTCTTCTTATTGGAGTTGAATCCAAGTCCACCTTTGTCATTGGGGGATTTTTGTACACACAAGATATTGTTGAGTGTGGCATTCCCTTCATGACACTCTTCCAAATCTTTCTTCAAAGAAGTGACTTGGGCCTTGAGCTCTTTGATTTCCTCTACATGGTTAGTCTCAACACAAGCACTAGAGGAAGTATAAGCTTCATCTTTAGAGCAACAAGGCAAGGAAAGCAATTCATCACAAGATGTACCAATGTTATGCATGGATGAATCGCGAGGACTAGCACAAGGCAATATAGCATTTTGAATAAAAGTAGTGCTAGTATCCACATGAGGCTCACTAGATGTTACCTTAGCAAGCATGGCCTCATGAGCTAACTTTAGCACATTATGGGATACTAGAAGATCATCATGAGAGCTTGTGAGCTTTACATGATTTTCTTCCAACATCCCATAATTGCTAGATAGCAACTCAAGTTGAGCCCTTAGCTCAACAGTCTCCTTCAATATGGATGCTTCACAAGAGATAGAGTTAGTAGCACAAGCATCATCATTAGCAACAAGAGGAGAAGACAACTTGGCAAGCTCTTTTGAATATGAAGCCTTAAGTTGAGAATGAGACTCGGTGAGTTTGATGAGCTCACTCTTAATGACCCTTGAGCCATTTTCGAGGTGCTCAAAGTCCTCAAGGAGTTTAGCATGCGCAACTTCAAGCTCCTCATTTTTAGTTTTGAAATCATTGGCCACCTCAAGAGCTCTATCACGAGATTCCCTCACTCTATATAATTCTAGAGAAAAAGTCTCCTTAAGAGATTCCTTGGTGGTTTGTTCAAGTTCAAGAGCTTGAGAGAGGTCCGCAATCTCATTAGCGTAATCACGCTCATGACCTTCCATTTTCTCAACGGTGACCTCATGCTCCTCGAGATGAGATTCCAACTCCTCAATATATTTCTTGCTCTCAATGGCAATGTACATAATTTCCATGAAGTTGGAACGAGCAATTTTATTTTTATGAAGAGCTTTAAAAACCATTTCCCCTTCATTTTTAAGGAGGCAACATTATCATTCTCTTCATCATAATCAACATCATCATCATTCTTGCCATCATCAATATTATCACAAGATATATTGGGATTCAAAGTGGGAGATACCTTCGAAGCCTTGTACATAAGGCAAAAAGCAATAGATGATGATGTGGGATCCCTTGAAGCACCATTCAAGACCACATCTTGTTCCATGGAGTGTTGGGTTTCCTCTACATTGTTAGCACAACAATTCGAGGAAATACATGCATTTTTATCATGGCAACAAGACATAGCAAGCATATCATCATGAGATTTAGTCAAGCAATTTGTACATGATATGCAAGGACTATCAACACAAGCATGTGAAAAATTTGGAGTGCTCGAAGTGCTAGAGTCAGCATCGCAACAAGAAAGTGATGAAGGATTATCAAAACTAAGCCCACTATCATCATTGCAATGAACACCACTACTCACCATGTCATTACCTTGTGGAAAACCACATGTAGGTGAAGTAGAATAAGTTGAGAACACAACATGGCCGGAGGTCGAGGGAGAACAATCATCCCCACAAAACTTGGACACGCCATATTTATCTTGAAGCTTTGTCCACAACTCATGAGCATCTCGGAAAGGCATGAGATGAAATATAACTACATTGCTCAAAGCATCGAAAAGGACATTAGAAGCTCGAGCATTGAGATAAGAGTTTTTCTCATCCTCTAAAGATAATCTTTGGGGATCCTTTGGAGGAGAAAAACCCATATCTACAATTCGCTCTAAATTTGGGTCCATGACTCTAAAGAGATTACGCATAAGAATAACCCAAACATCAAAATTTGTGCCATTGAAACTAAGAGTGTCAGAGAATCCTAATCCCCTAGTCGACATCTTTACTCTAGGCGGTTAAGCCTGACAAAGAGAGACGAGGCTCTGATACCAATTGAAAGATCGTGGATGTCGCCTAGAGGGGGGGTGAATAGGCGCTTTAAAATAATTACGGTTTAGGCTTGAACAAATACAGAATAAACCTAGCGGTTAATTTGTCAAGCACAAAACCTACAACAACTAGGCTCACCTATGTGCACCAACAACTTATGCTAAGAAAGATAAACTACTAGGTGATAGCAAGATATATGTCAAGAAACAATATGGCTATCACAAAGTAAAGTGCATAAGTAAAGAGCTCGGGTAAGAGATAACCGAGGCACGCGGAGACGACGATATATCCTGAAGTTCACACCCTTGCGGATGCTAATCTCCATTTGGAGCGGTGTGGAGGCACAATGCTCCCCAAGAAGCCACTAGGGCCACCGTAATCTCCTCACGCCCTCACACAATGCTGTTGGGGATCGTAGCAGAAATTTAAAATTTTCTACGCATCACCAAGATCAATCTATGGAGTAATCTAGCAATGAAGGGAAGGAGAGTGCATCTACATACCCTTGTAGATCGCTAAGCGGAAGCGTTCAAGTGAACGGGGTTGATGGAGTCGTACTCGTCATGATCCAAATCACCGATGATCCTAGTGCCGAACGGACGGCACCTCCGCGTTCAACACACGTACAGCCCGGTGACATCTCCTACGCCTTGATCCAGCAAGGGGAGAAGGAGAGATTGGGGAAGACTCCATCCAGCAGCAGCACGACGGCGTGGTGGTGGTGGAGGAGCGCGGGACTCCAGCAGGGCTTCGCCAAGCACTATGAGAGACGAGGAGGGAGGGGGGTAGGGCTGCGCCAACAGGGGAGGATTTCGTGTGTTGGGCTGCCCCTTTGCCTCCACTATATATAGGGGAGAGGGAGGGCTGCGCCCCCACCTAGGGTTTCCACCCTAGGGGTGGCAGCAGCCCCAATCCCATCTGGGGTGGCGGCCAAGTGGGGGGAGAGGGAGGCGCACCAGGCATGGGCCTTAGGGCCCATCTGCCCTTAGGGTTTGCCCCCTCTTCTCTCTAGGCGCATGGGCCTTGGTGGGGAGGCGCCCCAGCCCACCTAGGGGCTGGTACCTTCTCACACTTGGCCCATGTATGCCTCCGGGGCCCGTGGCCCCTCCCGGTGGACCCCCGGACCCCTCCGGTGATCCCGGTACACTACCGGTGATGCCCGGAACACTTCCAGTGGCCAAAACCATACTTCCTATATATCAATCTTTACCTCCAGACCATTCCGGAACTCCTCGTGACGTCCGGGATCTCATCCGGGACTCCGAACAACATTCGGTAACCGCGTACATACTTTCCCTATAACCCTAGCGTCATCGAACCTTAAGTGTGTAGACCCTACGGGCTCGGGAGTCATGCAGACATGGCCGAGACAATTCTCTGGTCAATAACCAACAGCGGGATCTGGATACCCATGTTGGCTCCCACATGCTCCACGATGATCTCATCGGATGAACCACGATGTCAAGGATTCAATCAATCCCGTATACAATTCCCTTTGTCTATCGGTATGATACTTGCCCGAGATTCGATCGTCGGTATCCCAATACCTTGTTCAATCTTGTTACCGGCAAGTCTCTTTACTCGTTCCATAACACATCATCCCATGATCAACTCCTTGATCACATTGTGCACATTATGATGATGTCCTACCGAGTGGGCCCAGAGATACCTCTCCGTTTACACGGAGTGACAAATCCCAGTCTCGATTCGTGCCAACCCAACAGACACTTTCGGAGATACCTGTAATGAACCTTTATAGCCACCCAGTTACGTTGTGACGTTTGGTACACCCAAAGCATTCCTACGGTATCCGGGAGTTGCACAATCTCATGGTCTAAGGAAATGATACTTGACATTAGAAAAGCTTTAGCATACGAACTACACGATCTTTGTGCTAGGCTTAGGATTGGGCCTTGTCCATCACATCATTCTCCTAATGATGTGATCCTGTTATCAACGACATCCAATGCCCATGGTCAGGAAACCGTAACCATCTATTGATCAACGAGCTAGTCAACTAGAGGCTTACTAGGGACATGGTGTTGTCTATGTATCCACACATGTATCTGAGTTTCCTATCAATACAATTCTAGCATGGATAATAAACGATTATCATGAACAAGGAAATATAATAATAACCAATTTATTATTGCCTCTAGGGCATATTTCCAACAGTCTCCCACTTGCACTAGAGTCAATAATCTAGTTCACATCGCCATGTGATTAACACTCACAGGTCACATTGCCATGTGACCAACATCCAAGAGTCTACTAGACTATATGATCTAGTTCACATCACTATGTGATAAACACTCAAAGAGTTCTGGGTTTGATCATGTTATGCTTGTGAGAGGGGTTGTAGTCAACGGGTCTTGCCATATTCAGATCCCTATGTATTTCGCAAAACTTTATGTCATATCATAGATGCTGCTACCACGTTCCACTTGGAGCTATTCCAAATTGTTGATCCATTATACGTATCCGGTATCTCTTCTCAGAGCTATCCGGATAGGTGTTAAGCTTGCATCGACGTAACTCTTTACGTCGAACTCTTTATCACCTCCATAACCGAGAAACATTTCCTTATTCCTCTAAGGACAATTTTGACCACTATCTGGTGATCCAGTCCTAGATCACCTTTGTACCCTCTTGCCAGACATGTGGCAAGGCACACATTAGGTGTGGTACTCAGCATGGCATACCGTATAGAGCCTATGACAAGAGCATAGGGGATGACCTTCGTCCTTCCTCTTTCTTCTGCCGTGGTCAAGCTTTGAGTCTTACTCAAGTTCACACCTTCCAACTCAGGTAAGAACCCCTTCTTTGACTGATCTATTTTGAACTCCTTCAAAAACATGTCAAGGTGTGTGTTCTTTGAAAGTATCATCAGGCGTCTTGATCTATCTCTATAGATCTTGATGCCCAATATGTAAGCAACTTTATCCAGGTCTTCCTTTGAAAAACACTTTTCAAACAACCGTTTATGCTTTCCATAAATTCTACATTATTTCGGATCAACAATATGTCATCCACATATACTTATCAGAAATGTTGTAGTGCTCCCACTCACTTTTTTGTAAATACAAGTTTCTAGCAAACATTGTATAAACCTAAAAGCTTTGATCACTCCATCAAAACATATATTCCGATTCCGAGATGCTTGCTCTAGTCCATAGAAGGATTGCTGGAGCCAGCATACCTTTTAGCATCCTTAGGATCGACAAAACCTTTTATTGTATCACATCTGTAAGAAAACTTGTTTTGACATCCATCTGTAAGATTTCATAATCGAAAAATACAGCTAATGCTAACATGATTCCGACGGACTTAAGCATCGCTACGGGTGAGAATTTCTCATCGTAGTCAACTCCTTGAACTTGTGAAAAGACTCTTTCCCACAAGTCGAGCTTTATAGACGGTAACATTACCGCCCACGTCCGTCTTCTTCTTAAAGATCCAATTATCTCAATGGCTTGCCGATCATCGGGCAAGTCCACCAAAGTCCATACTTTGTTCTGATATATGGATCCTATCTTGGATTTCATGGCTTCTAACCATTTGTCGGAATACGGCCCCACCATCGCTTCTCCATAGCTCGTAGCTTCATTGTTGTCTAACAACATGATATCTAAGACAGGATTACCGTACCACTCAGGAGTAGTACATATCCTTGTCGACCTACGAGGTTCGATAGCAACTTGATCCAAAGCTTCATGATCACTATCATTAACTTCCTCTTCAACAGATGTAGGCGCCACAGAAAACATCTTTCTGTGTTGCATCACTTTCTGGTTGAAATAAAGGTTCGACAACCTCATCAAGTTCTATCTTCCTCCCACTCAATTCTTTCGAGAGAAACTCCTTCTCGAGAAAGGACCCGTTCTTAGCGACAAACAATTTTCCCTCAGATCTGAGATAGAAGGTATACCCTACTGTCACCTTTGGGTATTCTATGAAGAAGTGTTTGTCCGCTTTTGGGTTCGAGCTTCTCCGGCAGAAGCCTTAAGCATTGCAGCCCCAAACATTAAGAAACGACAACTTTGGTTTCTTGCCAAACCAATGTTCACACGATGTCGTCTCAACGGACTTAGATGGTGTCCTATCTAAAGTGAATGCAGATGTCTCTAATGCATAGCCTCAAAATAATAGCGGTAGATCGGTAAGAGACATCATAGATCGCACCATATCTCATAAGGTTCGATTACGATGTCCGGACACACCATAACTCAGTGGTGTTCCAGGTGGCTTCAACTGTGAAACAATTCCACAATGTCTTAAGTGTTTGCCAAACTCATAACTCTGATATTCTCATTGATCAGATCGTAGGAATTTGATCTTCTTGTTATGATGATTCTTAACTTCACTCTGAAATCGCTTGAACTTTTCAAACGTTTCAGACTTGTGCTTCAACAAGTAAATATACCTATATCTACTCAAATCGTCAGTGAAGATGAGAAAATAGCGATATCCACCACACGCTTCAATTCTCATTGGATCACATGCATCAGCATGTATGATTTCCAACAAGTCACTTTCCCGTTTCATTGTACCTGAAAGCGGGGTCTTAGTCATCCTGCCCATGAGGCATGGCTCGCATGTGTCAAGTGATTCAAAATCAAGTGACTCCAAACATCCATCGACATGGAGTTTCTTCATGCATCTTACGCCAATATGACCTAAGCGGCAGTGCTACGAGAAAGTGGTACTATCATTATTAACTCTACATCTTTTGGCGTGAACATGTGTATTACCATGACCGAGATTCAGTGAACCATTCACATAGGGTGCATGACCATGAAAGGTATCATTCATGTAAACAGAATAACCATTATTCTCTAACTTAAATGAATGACCGTATTGCAATGAACATGATCTCATCGTATTCATGCTCAACGTAGACACCTGATAACATTTATCTAGGTTCAATGCTAATCTCAAAGGCAGATGGAGCGTGCGATGGTGATCTCATCAACTTTGGAAACACTTCCAACACACATCATCACCTCGCCCTTAGCCAGTCTCCGTTTAGTCCGTAGCTTTTGCTTCAAGTCACCAATAATAGTAGCTGAACCGGTATCCAATACCCAGGTGCTACTAGGAGTACTAGTGAGGTACATATTAATAACACGTATATACTTTGAAGTTGCCAGCCTTCTTATCTACCATGCATTTGGGGTAATTCCGCTACTAGTGACCGTTCCCCTTACAATAGAAGCACTTAGTCTCGGGTTTGGCTTCAACCTTGGGTTCCTTCACTGGAGCGGCAACTGGTTTGCCATCCATGAAGTTTCCCTTCTAGCCCTTGCCCTTCTTGAAACCAGTGGTCTTGTTAAACCATCAACACTTGATGCTCCTTCTTGATTTCTACCTTTTGCGGTTTTAAGCACCGAGAACAGCTCCGGGATCAACTCTATCCCTTGCATGTCATAGTTCATCACGAAGATCTAGTAGCTTAGTGATAGTAGCTAGAGAACTCTATCAATCACTATCTTATCTGGAAGTTTAACTCCCACTTGATTTAAGTGATTGTTGCACCTAGACATTCTGAGCACATGCTCACTAGCTGAGCTATTCTCCTCCATCTTGTTGGCAAAAGAACTTGTCAGAGGTCTCATACCTCTCAACACGGGCATAGGCTGAAATCCCAATTTCAGCTCTTTGAACATGTCATATGTCTTATGGCGTTCAAAACGTCATTCGAATCCCGATTCTAAGCCATAAAGTATGGTGCACTAAACTATCAAGTAGTCATCGGGATGTGTCTGTCAAGTGTTCACAACATCCACAGATGACGTTGTAGGGGTTTGCACATCGAGCGGTGCATCAAAGACGTAAGCCTTCTGTGCAGTAGTGAGGACACTCCTCGGACTACGGACCCAGTCCGCATCATTGCTTACAATATCTTTCAACTTAATCCTTCTCTAGGAATGTATTGAAACAGGGAGCTACAACGTGAGCTATTCATCTACAACATATTTGCAAAGACAATTTAGACTATGTTCATGATAATTAAGTTCATCTAATCAAATTATTTAATGAACTCCCACTCAGATTGACATCCCACTAGTCATCTAAGTGAAACATGATCCGAGTCAACTAGGCCGTGTCCGATCATCACGTGAGACGGAGTAGTCAACATCGGTGAACATCTTCATGTTGATCGTATCTTCTATACGACTCATGCTCGACCTTTCGGTCTTCCGTGTTCCGAGGCCATGTCTGTACATGCTAGGCTCGTCAAGTCAACCTAAGTGTATTGCGTGTGTAAATCTGGCTTACACCCGTTGTATTCGAACGTTAGAATCTATCACACCTGATCATCACGTGGTGCTTCGAAATGACAAACCTTCGCAACGGTGCACAGTTAGGGGGAACACTATCTTGAAATTTTAGTGAGGGATCATCTTATTTAAGCTACCGTCATTCTAAGCAAATAAGATGTAAAACATGATAAACATCACATGCAATTAAATAGTGACATGATATGGCCAATATCATTTTGCTCCTTTTGATCTCCATCTTTGGGGCTCCATGATCATCGTTGTCACCGGCATGACACCATGATCTTCATCATCATGATCTCCATCATCGTGTCTTCTTGAAGTTGTCTCGTCATCTATTACTTCTACTACTATGGCTAACGCTTTAGCAATAAAGTAAAGTAATTACATGACGTTTATGTTGACACGCATGTCATAAATAAATTAAGACAACTCCTATGGCTCCTGCCGGTTGTCATACTCATCGACATGCAAGTCGTGATTCCTATTACAAGAACATGATCAATCTCATACATCACATATATCATTCATCACATCCTTTTGGCCATATCACATCACAAGGCATATGCTGCAAAAACAAGTTAGACGTCCTCTAATTGTTGTTGCAAGTTTTTACGTGGCTGCTATAGGTTTCTAGCAAGAACGTTTCTTACCTACGCCAAAACCACAACGTGATATGCCAATTTCTATTTACCCTTCATAAGGACCCTTTTCATCGAATCCGATCCTACTAAAGTGGGAGAGACAGACACCCGCTAGCCACCTTATGCAACTAGTGCATGTCAGTCATTGGAACCAGTCTCACGTAAGAGTACGTGTAAGGTCGGTCCGGGCCGCTTCATCCCACGATGCCGCCGAATCAAGATAAGACTAGTAACGGCAAGTAAATTGACAATATCGACGCCCACAACTGCTTTGTGTTCTACTCGTGCATAGAAACTACGCATAGACCTAGCTCATGATGCCACTATTGGGGATCGTAGCAGAAATTTAAAATTTTCTACGCATCACCAAGATCAATCTATGGAGTAATCTAGCAACGAAGGGAAGGAGAGTGCATCTACATACCCTTGTAGATCGCTAAGCGGAAGCGTTCAAGTGAATGGGGTTGATGGAGTCGTACTCGTCATGATCCAAATCACCGATGATCCTAGTGCCGAACGGACGGCACCTCCGCGTTCAACACACGTACAGCCCGGTGACATCTCCTACGCCTTGATCCAGCAAGGGGAGAAGGAGAGGTTGGGGAAGACTCCATCCAGCAGCAGCACGACGGCGTGGTGGTGGTGGAGGAGCGCGGGACTCCAGCAGGGCTTCGCCAAGCACTATGAGAGACGAGGAGGGAGGGGGTAGGGCTGCGCCAACAGGGGAAGGATTTCGTGTGTTGGGCTGCCCCTTTGCCTCCACTATATATAGGGGGAGAGGGAGGGCTGCGCCCCCACCTAGGGTTTCCACCCTAGGGGTGGCGGCAGCCCCAATCCCATCTGGGGTGGCGGCCAAGTGGGGGGAGAGGGAGGCGCACCAGGCATGGGCCTTAGGGCCCATCTGCCCTTAGGGTTTGCCCCCTCTTCTCTCTAGGCGCATGGGCCTTGGTGGGAAGGCGCCCCAGCCCACCTAGGGGCTGGTCCCTTCTCACACTTGGCCCATGTATGCCTCCGGGGCCCGTGGCCCCTCCCGGTGGACCCCCAGACCCCTCCGGTGGTCCCGGTACACTACCGGTGATGCCTGGAACACTTCCGGTGGCCAAAACCATACTTCCTATATATCAATATTTACCTCCGGACCATTCCGGAACTCCTCGTGATGTCCGGGATCTCATCCGGGACTCCGAACAACATTCGGTAACCGCGTACATACTTTCCCTATAAGCCTAGCGCCATCGAACCTTAAGTGTGTAGACCCTACGGGCTCGGGAGTCATGCAGACATGGCCGAGACAATTCTCTGGTCAATAACCAACAGCGGGATCTGGATACCCATGTTGGCTCCCACATGCTCCACGATGATCTCATCGGATGAACCATGATGTCAAGGATTCAATCAATCCCGTATACAATTCCCTTTGTCTATCGGTACGATACTTGCCCGAGATTCGATCCTCGGTATCCCGATACCTTGTTCAATCTCGTTACCGACAAGTCTCTTTACTCGTTCCATAACACATCATCCTGTGATCAACTCCTTGATCACATTGTGCACATTATGATGATGTCCTACCGAGTGGGCCCAGAGATACCTCTCCGTTTACACGGAGTGACAAATCCCAGTCTCGATTCGTGCCAACCCAACAGACACTTTCGGAGATACCTGTAGTGAACCATTATAGCCACCCAGTTACGTTGTGACGTTTGGTACACCCAAAGCATTCCTACGGTATCCGGGAGTTGCACAATCTCATGGTCTAAGGAAATGATACTTGACATTAGAAAAGCTTTAGCATACGAACTACACGATCTTTGTGCTAGGCTTAGGATTGGGCCTTGTCCATCACATCATTCTCCTAATGATGTGATCCCGTTATCAACGACATCCAATGCCCATGGTCAGGAAACCGTAACCATCTATTGATCAACGAGCTAGTCAACTAGAGGCTTACTAGGGACATGGTGTTGTCTATGTATCCACACATGTATCTGAGTTTCCTATCAATACAATTCTAGCATGGATAATAAACGATTATCATGAACAAGGAAATATAATAATAACCAATTTATTATTGCCTCTAGGGCATATTTCCAACAAATGCAAGATGCCGTGATTCCACTAAGGGACCCTTGAGGGCGGTTGAGGGAGTCCTGGATTAGGGGGTGTTCGGATAGCCGGACTATACCTTCAGCCGGACTCCTAGACTATGAAGATACAAGATTGAAGACTTCGTCCCGTGTCCGGAGGGGACTTTCCTTGGCGTGGAAGGCAAGCTTGGCGATACGGATATGCAGATCTCCTACCATTGTAACCGACTTTGTGTAACCCTAACCCTCTCCGGTGTCTATATAAACCGGAGGGTTTTAGTCCGTAGGACAACATACACAACAACAATCATACCATAGGCTAGCTTCTAGGGTTTAGCCTCTCTGATCTCGTGGTAGATCTACTCTTGTACTACCCATATCATCAATATTAATCAAGCAGGACATAGGGTTTTACCTCCATCGAGAGGGCCCAAACCTGGGTAAAACTTCGTGTCCCTTGCCTCCTGTTACCATCCGGCCTAGACGCACAGTTCGGGACCCCCTACCCGAGATCCGCCGGTTTTGACACCGACATTGGTGCTTTCATTAAGAGTTCCTTTGTGTCGTTGTCGTCAGGCTCGATGGCTCCAACGATCATGAATAGTGATGCAGTCCAGGGTGAGACCTTCCTCCCCGGACATATCTTCGTCTTCGGCGGCTTCGCACTGCGGGCCAATTCACTTGTCCATCTGGAGCAGATCGAAAGCTACGCCTCTGGCCGTCAGGTCAGATTTGGAAGTTTAAACTACACAGCTAACATCCGCGGGGACTTGATCTTCGACGGATTCGAGCCACTGCCGAGCGCGCCGCACAGTCACGATGAGCATGATCAAGCTCTGTCGCCGAACAGTGCCCTGGAGGCCGCACCCGCATCGGCTTCAACCTTTAATTCAGAGCCAACTGCGCCGATCGAGGATGGGTGGTTGGACGCCGCCTCGGGGGCTACGATCCCAACGGCGATCGAGCCGAACACCAGCCCCGCACTCCGCGAGACTCGTGACTCCAAGAAGCCGGACTCTTCTCCGGACTCCGAACCCTCCGCGCCCCTGCCGATCGAATCCGATTGGGCGCCGATTATGGAGTTTACTGCTGCGGACATCTTTCAGCACTCGCCTTTCGGCGATATTCTGAAGACACTGAAGTCTCTCTCTTTATCAGGAGAGCCCTGGGTAGACTACGGTCAGCAAGGTTGGGGTACGAACGATGAAGAAATTCAAAGCCCACCCACCACCCACTTTGTAGCCACTGTCGACGATTTAACCGACATGCTCGACTTCGACTCCAAAGAAATTGACGGTATGGACGCCGATGAAGGAGACGATGAAGAACTAGCGCCTATCGGGCCCTGGAAAGCCACCTCGTCATATGACATATACATGGCGGACACCCCAAAATAAGGAGATGGCGATGGAACAGCGGAGGATGACCCCTCCAAGAAACAGCCTAAGCGCCGGCGTCAGCGGCGCCGCTCAAAATCCCGCCAAAACAAATACGGTGATTCCAGCACGGGAGATAATAATACTCCGGAGAGTGCCGAAGAAAACCCCCTCCAGCAAGATTTAGCACAGGAGGATGGAGAAGCCAGCCCTCATGTGAGAGCGGCAGACAAAGAGGTCGAGGACGACAATTATATGCCTCCCTCCGAAGACGAGGCAAGCCTCGGCGACGACGAATTTGTCGTGCCAGAGGATCCCGTCGAGCAAGAGCATTTTCAACGCAGGCTTATGGCCACGGCAAGAAGCCTTAAGAAAAAACAGCAACAACTTAGAGCTGATCAAGATTTGCTAGTCGACAGATGGACTGAAGTCCTTGCGGCCGAGGAGCATAAACTCGAACGCCCCTCCAAGAGCTACCCGAAGCACAGGTTGCTACCCCGGCTAGAGGAGGAGGCACTTAAACCTGCATCACCTGCACTCGATACGGCCGATTGGCCACCTCGTGGCCGTGACAGAGAGGCCTCTCGGCCCTCCGCTCAAGCCGCACCCCGTACCAAGGCACGGGAAAATGCGCCGGACCTGCGAGATATGTTGGAGGACAAGGCAAGGCAAACAAGATCGATCTACGGATCGCGTGGGCGCCCCACGACTCGAGACAGTAACCGTCACGCCGGCCACAAATTAGGCAGGGCCGAACACAGTAGACAAAGCTCATTGGAGCTACGTCGTGATATAGCCCAGTACAGAGGTGCCGCACACCCACTATGCTTCACAGAAGAAATAATGGATCATCAAATCCCCGAGGGTTTCAAACCCGTAAACATCAAATCATATGATGGCACAACAGATCCTGCGGTATGGATCGAGGATTATCTCCTTCATATCCACATGGCCCGCGGCGATGATTTCCACGCCATCAAATATCTCCCACTCAAGCTTAAAGGACCAACTCGGCATTGGCTTAACAGCTTGCCAACAGGATCAATCAGTTGTTCGGAGGACCTGGAAGCCGCATTCCTCGACAATTTCTAGGGCACTTACGTGTGACCACCAGACGCCGATGACCTAAGCCACGTAATTCAGCAGCCAGAAGAATCGGCCAGGCAATTCTGGACACGGTTCCTAACAAAGAAAAACCAAATAGTCGACTGTCCAGATGCAGAGGCCCTAGCAGCCTTCGGGCACAATAACCGTGACGAGTGGCTTGCCCGGCACCTTGGACAGGAAAAGCCGAAATCTATGGCAGCACTCACGACACTCATGACCCGCTTTTGCGCGGGAGAAGACAGCTGGCTTGCTCGTAGCAACAATATGACCAAGAACCCTGGTAATTCTGATACTAGGGACAACAGTGGCAGGTCGCGTCGCAACAAGTAGAAGCGCCGCATTAACAGCGACAATGCTGAGGATACGGCAGTTAATGCCGGATTCAAAGGCTCTAAATCCGGTCAATGAAAAAAGCCATTCAAAACAAATCCTAGGGGCCCGTCCAGTTTGGACCGAATACTCGACCGCTTGTGCCAGATACATGGCACCCCTGAAAAGCCGGCCAATCACACCAATAGGGATTGTTGGGTGTTCAAGCAGGCAGGCAAGTTAAATGCCGAAAATACAGACAAGGGGCTGCATAGCGATGACGATGAAGAGCCCCGGCCGTCGAACAATAGTGGACAGAAGGGTTTTCCCCCGCAAGTGCGGACGGTGAATATGATATACGCAAACCACATCCCCAAGAGGGAGCAGAAGCGCGCGTTAAGGGACGTATACGCGATAGAGCCAGTCGCCCCAAAGTTCAACCCATGGTCCTCCTGCCCTATCACCTTTGATCGAAGGGACCATCCCACTAGCACCCGTCATGGCGGATTCGTTCCATTGGTTCTAGACCCAATTATTAACGGATTTCATCTCACTAGAGTCCTTATGGACGGCGGCAGTAGCCTGAACCTTCTTTACCAGGATACAGTGCAGAAAATGGGCATAGATCCCTCGAGGATTAGGCCCACCAAAACGACATTTAAAGGCGTAATACCAGGTGTAGAGGCCAACTGTACAGGCTCAGTCACACTTGAAGTGGTCTTCGGATCTCTGGATAATTTCTGAAGTGAGGAGTTAATCTTCTACATAGTCCCATTCCGCAGTGGCTATCACGCACTGCTCGGACGAACCGCATTCGCCAAGTTCAATGTGGTACCGCACTACGCATACCTTAAGCTCAAGATGCCAGGCCCTCGAGGAGTAATTACGGTCAATGGAAACACCGAATGCTCCCTCCGAACGGAGGAGCACACGACGGCCCTTGCAGCGGAAGTACAAAGCAGCCTCTCCAGGCAGTTCTCCAGTCGGGCCATTAAACGTCCGGACACCGTCAAGCGCGCCCGGAGTAACCCACAACATGACCGCCTGGCACGTTCCGAGCAGGCATAGCAATGCGGCCCCAACCCTAGCCCTTGCAAAAATGCGGCGCCAGTACTTCGCGTACATAACTACGCTCTACAAATACCATGGGTACAGGGGGAGGGGCACCATCACGGCACACCCAAAACACGGCTTAAACCGCACCAGGGGCTGCCGATTTTTTAATTTTCTCTTACTTTCAGGACTCTACTCTTCGGAAGGCCTGTTCGGCAGTTCAATTGCCGCACAAACGATGCAAGAACCAGGGAAGCAGACAAGCCATGCCGCATTACGGAACTCCCAGGTGGTCTCTATCACGAGGAGTATACCTGTTTCGCATACCATTCCGCAGCCTGCCCCTGGAACGGACATGTTAAAATAGTCCAACCTTTTGCTTATCACATTATTTGTATCGTTCTGCTTTGATCGCAACCCTTTTTAATAAACAATGCATAGCTTTTGTCTGTTTTTGCATTACTCTTTTTCTATAAATATATGTTCCTTAACGACATGTTGCACCCGTACACTTTGGTACGGCCAAAATACGCCAGGGGCTTTAGTACCCCTCAATATGGTGTGAGAAGTCCGAACACTTTAACAAGTGTGGCACCCTGAACTTATAGCATTATATGCATCGGCTCCGAATCATGTCTTGGGTCAATAGTTGGGTTTGCCCGGCTCCTATGTTTTGGTGCCTTACGTTCTGCTATATCGGCTAAGGTAGCACTAGGAGAACCACTGCGATTGTGCCCCAGTTGAGCTGGGTCGAGCACCTCAGTGGAGAAAGCTAAAACTGGCTGTCATGATGAAGCGAGAGCTGGTCGCTGTTCGAGAGGTTTTTCGAGTCCCTAAAGACTTATGCCGCTTAGAGCGAGGAGTCGGCTCTGTCCGGCCAAGGCATGAATAGCGCCCCGAACTCGGTCTTCCGAATACTAGGGGCTTCGCCGAAATTTAAAATTATAGAATTCTATGGCTAAGTGAGAGTGTTCACGCATTATAGTCTGATTGCCTTGTTCGTTGGGCTGAGCGCCTCCCTCGAAGGACCCAAACATGGGAAAAAGAGCGCCCAGGTTTATGCCCGAACACGCCAGCACTAGCGGCACGGGGGCAGAAGTCGATGACTCGCCATCTCTCAGTATTGATAAACAGCCGCACAGAAGGTAATATTTTAAATTCCAACAACATTTCTTAGCGCATATGAACAAGTTTTCAGTGCACAGGACAAGACGAGCGAGTTTTGCTCAAAAAATACATCCTTTGAACATTCATCCGCCACAAGGCAGGCACCCTTCAGAACATCCTTATAATAATTCTCGGGTGTGCGATGTTCTTTCCCCGACGGTGGCCCGTCCTTCACAAGCTTCTCAGCATCCAGCTTGCCCAGTGCACCTTAGCACGGGCAAGGGCCCTACGGGAACCTTCAATGCAGACGGAGCGCTTGATGTCTTCGAGCCTCGGACAGGCCCCCACCAGCCGCCGCACCAGCCCGAAATAGCTCCCAGGCAGAGCCTCTCCAGGCCACAGCCGAACTATGAGGCCCTTCATGGCCTGTTCGGCCGCCTTGTGGAGCTCGACCAGTTGCTTCAGCTGGTCGCTCAGGGGCACGGGGTGTCCAGCCTCAGCATACTGAGACCAAAACACCTTCTCTGTCGAGCTGCCCTCCTAGGCTCGATAGAATGCAGTGGCATCGGACACACTACGGGGAAGATCTGCAAACGCTCCTGGAGAGCTCCGGATTCGGGTAAGTAACAAGTAACTCACGTTTATGTGTTTGCTTTGCATAAAGAATGCCTTACCCGCTGCTATCTTCTTCACCTCATCCAACTCCTGGAGGGTCTTCTGGGATTCGGCCTTGGCAGACTTGGCATTTTTAACAGCCGCCGCGAGCTCGGACGCTCACGTCTTTGAGTCAAGCTCCAAACTCTCATGTTTTTTCATGAGAACCTGAAGCTCTTGCTGTACCTTGCCAACCTGGGCCTCGTACTTCTCCCGCTCGGTGTGCTCCATGGTCGCCCTCCTCTCGGCCTTGACCAGCGCTTGCTTAAGGGTCGCCACCTCAGACATGGCCCCTACAATAGCCACGATAATCCTGTCATTTTTTGCAATTGCACCTTTTTATATATATTTAAACAAGGTATTTCTTACCTTCATTGTCCTCGAGCTGCTTCTTGGCACGCCCGAGCTCTTGCTCGGACCGCTCGAGGTTCTGCTTTAGCGTGTCCACTTCCACAGTTAGTGCGGCGGACACAAGCAGAGAAGCCTGCATACGCATATTGACTCCTTTTTGTTAGACTCCTGCGAATTTTTGTTTGATCCTCTATTCGGCTTTTCTTCCCGAACGCCAAACAGAGCATCAGGGGCTACTGTCTATGCGGTAATATTATTTACACATTCTTTACTTACCTCAAAGCTTGTTAAAAGGCTAGTACAAGCTTCAGTCAGTCCGCTCTTGGCGGACTAAACCTTCTGGACCACAGCACTCATAATGGTGCGGTGCTCCTCGTCGATGGAGGCGCCTTCGAGCGCCTCCAACAGATCGTTCGGCGCCTCCGGTTGGACGGGGGTCACCGGCACAGTGGGCTTGCTCCTCTTGGAAGGAGGTCGCCTGCTGGACTCTGGAACCTTTGAAGGTTCCGGAGCGGTGTCCGGCCTTGAGCCGGACTTGGAGCCCTGGGGGTTTTTATCCCCTTTACTCCTGGAGTCCGAGAGGTCGCCTTGCGGCGCCTCCAGGACCACCTCCTCTCGACTTGGAACCTGTTGAGACAACACTTCGGCGTCGTCCGCAGGGCGGGGGGAGGAAGCCGTCGGAAGCGAATTCACATCCGACGAGTCCAGTGAGCCGCTCGACGACGCGTCGAGCCGGTCTTTGGGTGGGCTGCATAAACATATTCGACATAAGGGAAAGCTGTGCAATAAAGGAATACTATGAATTACTCTGGTATCCGGATACTTACGATTTCGCCAGGGGCTTGGCCCTGAGCGGCCACTCCTCTCCGCCGTCGTCGGCGTCGATGGAGTAGTCCGGAGGAAGGGTTTTCCCCTTCTTGGACCCTCCGGCCTCCTTAGAGAGGGCGGCCTTCCTTTTCTTCTCTCCTCCCGCTGCAGGGGGAGAGGTCTCTTCTTCTTCCTCCTCGTCTTCACGAGAGGAATGTGCCTCGGAGCCGCCGGATGATGAATCCGACACCTCCTGGCGCCGGGCACTCTTTCGAGTCCCGTGGCCTTCTCCGTGGCCTTCTTCTCCGGCACCACATAGGGTGCCGGAACCAGCAGCTTCACCAAGCGGGCATCGGCTGGGTCTTCGGGCAAAGGAGCCAGACAGTTGATCTGTCCGGACTGCGCCTGCCAAGCCTATCAAAGGTAAGGGAGCTTAGATCCCGCATAGATTCAAACTATGGAAAACTAATACCCTGTAAAAGGTACAAACAACTTACCGCGCTAGCTGACGCTACGCGCTGAATCCGCGATCCTCGGTAGCGGATGCGGGAGCTTCGGCGCCCTTGAAGAGCACCTTCTAGGCATCCTCGTACGTTGTGTCGAAGAGCCTGCTCAGAGTTCGGTACTGCGCCGGATTGAACTCCCACAGATTGAAAGCCCGTTGTTGACACGGGAGGATCAGGCGGATGAGCATAACCTGGACTACGTTGACAAGCTTGAGCTGCTTGTCCACCAGGGATTGGAGGCATGTTTGCAGTCCAGTCACCTCTCCTTTTCTGCCCCACGACAGGCCCGTCTCTTTCCAGGACGTGAGCCGCGTTGGGGGTCCGGACCGGAACTCGGGGGCTGCGACCCACTCAGGGTCGCGCGGCTCGGTGATGTAAAACCACCCTAATTGCCACCCCTTCAGGGTCTCCACAAAGGAGCCCTCGAGCCATAAGACGTTGGGCATCTTGCCCACCATGGCGCCTCCGCACTCCGCTTGGTTACCGCGCACCACCTTCGGCTTGACATTGAAAGTCTTGAGCCATAGGCCGAAATGGGGGCGGATGCAGAGGAAAGCCTCGCACCCGACAATAAACGCCGAGATGTTGAGGACAAAGTTCGGGGCCAGATCGTGGAAATCCAGGCCATAGTAGAACATGAGCCCCCGGACAAATGGGTGAAGAGGGAAGCCCAGTCCGTGAAGGAAATGGGGGAGGAACACCACCCTCTCATGGGGCCTAGGGGTGGGGATGAGCTGCCCCTTTTCGGGAAGCCGGTATGCGATGTCGTTAGACAAGTATCCGGCCTTCCTTAGTTTTTTTGATGTGTCCCTCCGTGACGGAGGAGACCATCCACTTGCCTCCCGCTCCGGACATGGCTGGAGAAGGTTGAGGTGGGGAGTGCGGACTTGGGCACTAGAGCTCGAGTGCGCGAGAATGGATAGGCAAAGGAGGAAGAAGGTGTAGGTGAAAAGGTGGATCCTTATCCCCTTATATGGGTGGACACAACTACGTGTCCCCACCAGCCTGGTAAAACTCGCTTATCTCCAAGCGCCGTAATCAATGGCGCGGTTGGGTTACCCACGCCCGTATTGATGAGAATCCCGGAATAAGGGGACACGATCTCTGCTTTAATAAGACGTGCCAAGGAAACCGCCTCGCATGACGCGCTGAGGTGGGATAATTAAACGACTCGGATAAAGGCTTGGCCGTGGTGTGTCACACTACGGAATGCGTCAGCAGATTAGATTTGTGTAAATATTATTCTCTCTATAGCAATATGTGGAAACTTATTTTGCAGAGCCGGACACTATCTTTGTGTTCAAAATCTTCTATGAAGTACTTGGAGGAGGAACCCGCCTTGCAATGCCGAAGACAATCTGCGTGCCAGACTCGTCGTCATTGAAGCCTGGTTCAGGGGCTACTGAGGGAGTCCTGGATTAGGGGGTGTTCGGATAGCCGGACTATACCTTCAGCCGGACTCCTGGACTATGAAGATACAAGATTGAAGACTTCGTCCCGTGTCCGGAAGGGACTTTCCTTGGCGTGGAAGGCAAGCTTGGCGATACGGATATGCAGATCTCCTACCATAGTAACCGACTTTGTGTAACCCTAACCCTCTCCGGTGTCTATATAAACCGGAGGGTTTTAGTCCGTAGGACAACATACACAACAACAATCATACCATAGGCTAGCTTCTAGGGTTTAGCCTCTCTGATCTCGTGGTAGATCTACTCTTGTACTACCCATATCATCAATATTAATCAAGCAGGACGTAGGGTTTTACCTCCATCGAGAGGGCCCGAACCTGGGTAAAACTTCGTGTCCCTTGCCTCCTGTTACCATCTGGCCTAGACGCACAGTTCGGGATCCCCTACCCGAGATCCGCCAGTTTTGACACCGACAGCGGTCACCAAACCCGTACAAATGGCAACCCTTGGGGGCGGTCACCGAACCCATACACGTTGGCAACCCTTGGGGGCGGTCACTAGAACCCGTCAAATTGCTCGGGGCAATCTCCACAACCTAATTGGAGACCCCGACGCTTGCCCGGAGCTTTGCACCACAATGATTGAGCTCCGAACACCACCAACCGTCTAGGGCGCCAAGGCACCCAAGAGGAACAAGCTCTAGGGTGCCCAAACACCCAAGAGTAATAAGCTTCTCAAACTTCACTTCCACGTATCACCGTGGAGAACTCAAACTGATGCACCAAATGCAATGGCAAGGGCACACGGAGTGCCCAAGTCCTTCTCTCCCAAATCCCACCAAAGCAACTAATGCTAGGGAGGAAAATGATAGGAAGAACGAAAGAAGAACACGAAGAACTCCAAGATCTAGACCCAAGGGGTTCCCCTCACTTAGAGGAGAAAGTGATTGGTGGATACGTGGATCTAGATCTCCTCTCTCTTTTCCCTCAAGAACTAGCAAGAATCATTGGAGGGATGGAGAGTTAGCAAGCTCGAAGAAGGTCAACAATGGAGGAAGAACACGAGCTCAAGAGATTGGGTTCATTGGGGAAGAAGACCCCCTTTTATAGGTGGGGAAAAATCCAACCGTTATGCTCACAGCCTGCACATAGCGGTACTACCGCTCCAAGGAGCGGTACTACCGCTAGGGCGGAAGTACCCCTTTGAAAAACAACAGCGAGGAGGCAAAAGGCCAGTAGAACCGCCGGAGCGGTACTACCGCTCGTCCTCACGGTACTACCGCTCGACCTCACGGTACTACCGCAAATGGTAGCGGTACTACTGCTTGCGAGCGGTACAAAAAAAATACTTCCGTGCCTACTTCCGCTGAGCAAAACACGAGATTTTGGTCCGGAGCGGTACTACCGCTTAGGAGCCACAGTAGTACTGCTTTGGAGCGGTACTACCGCTCAGGAGCCGCGGTAGTACTGCTCTGGAGCGGTTGTAAAAAATTACATCCGCTCTAGCCACGGTAGTATCGCTGCAGCCTTTACAAAAATAGCCATAACTTCTGCAAACGGACTCTGAATTCAACGAAACCAAGTTTGTTGGAAAGCTAACGACATGGGCTAACACAATCTTGATAGAAATACCAATAAGAAGCAAATGAGAAAAGGCCCAAAATAAAATGGTGAGAACCCTTCCTCGGATAAGACCGGTAAAACCTCCAACACCGAAAACATCATAGAAGACGCATGCAAACTCCGTTTTCGATGAACTCAAGCTTGTCATCAAGATGACCATAAGCTCTAAGACTCACAAACAGAACCAAACAAGAACCAAGAAACATGATGCAAGGATGCAATGGTTTGATCTCTCGATGAACGATATGATCAAGCTACTCACTTGAGAGCCCCCCTTGATAGTACGGCTATCGATCCTATAACACGGTCTCCCAACTACCACCATGAGACCGGTAAAATAGAAAACCTATCAAGGGAAAACCTTTGCCTTGCACATGATCCACTTGAGCTAGATGATGACGATCTTGTCCTCCTCAAGATGGACCACCTTTCTTGATTGCGTTGGGTCAATGGAGACTAGATGATTGCTCCCCCATACTCCACTATGGGTGAGCCACTCTTCGGCACATCTTCACAAGTACATTGACACCACAATGGATGGCAAGCTTCAAGCACTTGATCTCTTCGTGATTCTCCACTTGAACTTGCACACGGCAATCTTGATGATGATCACCACTTGATGTCATCCTTCCCATGGGTTGTATGATATCATCCTCTTGACACAAGCCCATGGACACGTACCTAACCCCACATAGACTCTCACATAGACCATGGGTTAGTACACAAAGTGCAATGGACAATGCTTACCATACTATGGGATCACTTGATCCCTCTAGGTACATCTTCTACTCTTTGTGAGTTGATCAACTTGATTCACTCTTGACTTAGTCTTGATCAACCTTGAATCTTTCCAACTCTCTTCGTTTGGATGATGTCTTGAAGGTAAACATGAATGATCACACAATCTTCTTCTTCAAGACATGCTTGCAATAAGCTCAACACTCACATGACCAATCTTTGGATAATTCCTTAATAGCACCTTGGTCAACCCATAAACTCCTTGAAACCAACACATGGACTTCAAGAAATGCCTATGGAAAATTCCTTCAAATATAACTCAATGCAACCATTAGTCCATAGAGAATGTCATCAATTACCAAAACCACACATGGGGGCACCGCATGTCCTTTCAGACTCATGAAGCCTTCATGCACTCTGCCACACACCCAAAAGTGGGTCGAGAAGGGAACTTTTGCTCCCATCCCGTGCACCCTTCATACACCCTGCCTAACACTATTCGTGCTTCATATGGTTCATGTTTCGTGGAGTACTATAGCATCATACTCTCCATGCACTGTGGACCTAGTTCTGTTAACATTGATCTCACCGTTCATTCTCGACCGGACAGTCGAAAAAGCGGTACTATCTTACATATAGGAGTAGTTGACATGCGCACAACATCATTTGTTATCGTCATATCTTACTACACTAGCAACAAGATTGTGTAGTACTGACGTATGAACCACTGCACATGCCTAGTAGTAGGAGCACTGTGTATGTACAAGTGGCTACTGTGTTTCGCACTCCTCCGTCGTAAGAGTGGAAACGCTTGCTGTAATCATTTTTTTCTTCAAAAAAAACAGTGGACATGCTCTACCATGCGGATCCTCCTCCAGCCATGCACTAAATTACTCACTTTCGCCGACGTGTGGGACAGCCAGCACCTGGGTCCACCAGCCATGCACTAAATTACTCCGTAGTAGAGTGATGGTAGACTACCCCGATCGAACCACCGCAGTAATGCGCAATGAGCCGTCAAATCACAACCCCCCCTTTCCAGCAGTAAGTTGGACGGACGAAGCAACCATCATTTCACTCTTCTCTCTCAGCTTCCTCTCTTGAAGAAAACCCCCACTCGCTTCGCTTCTCCCTCATCTCGTTCCTCCTTTCACTCTTCTCTCTCAGCTTCCTATCTTGGATGGACGCCGGAGCACCGGCCGACGTGATTTCTATGGCTCTGGCCAAAACCGTCGAGGCTCATGGTACGAAGAAGCGCAAGCACCCCGCCAAGACTACCGCAGACAAGCTCAAAGCCATCGCCCTGTCCAAGCCCCCCCTCTCCGGGATCCCTCATTAAGCAAGTCCAGGTAATGTCTCTTGTTGATGATCTTTTTCTCGATCTTGATCGTGTTTTTTCATCTAACGCGCAGTACTAGTACTGCTAGTACAACTTTTTGGGTGATCTTGCATGTGATTTTAGTGTGCCAAATGACGGTTCTAAACTCCTCTTTTGACCAAAACATGCGTGTGACGCCCCGAGGCCGAGGTGCCAGGTGTCTTCCAGTTATTCGTTGTCGTTGTCATGTCATTTGCTTGCATGTTGCATCTTATCATGTCATCATGTGCATTGCATCATCATGTTTTAAAACTTGCATTCGTCCGGGTTCTCCGTTCTCTCCGTTGTCTGTTCTGAGCCCAACCACACTTGCACACGCCCGCGGCATGTCCGAAATAGTATTTTATAAGTAGCCGGAAAATGTTCTCGGAATGGGATGAAAGTTGGCGTGCGGTGTTGTTTTGTTCTTAGTAGGCCGCCTGTCAATTTTCATCGCGTTCGGAGTTCGTCTGATAGCCCAACCGTTAAACTATAGCGACAATATAGTCGGACGTTTTCGGTCTCCGGAAACAGTCGCCGGGCCTCTCTTCTCTTCTCTCAGCCTGAGACCTTCTGCACAGTCCACTACCTACCGCCAGGCCTATCCTAGGCTCTCTCGTCAGTCCGCGGACCTCCTCGCGCGCCCGTTCGAAAGATGTCCCGGACCCGACCCGGGCAGTCATCATCGTTGTGTCCGGATCATCCCCAAATGTCTACAAAACGTCTCCGTTTTCTTATTGGGCCTTCCTAGCCTATTTATTCGTGACCATCCGATTACGATCAGAGGGACGAGGTAGCCCCTAAACCTAGTTCCCTACTATATAAACCAACCTAACCCTAAATTCTAGGAGGTTTGTCCCCTCAGCCGCCGCCACCCACTCAAAATCTCTTGGGATCCATTCCCCAATCCCTTTGTCCCACCGATCCAACCAACTCTCTCCACTGCTCCTCATCGATCCAGCTGCCTGCGCCCCCGATCAAAAATTCTCTGGGCCTCCAACCTGCAGTCCTTCTGCTCGATCTGTATGGGATCGAGGCCGTGCCCCTCGTCCCCGTGCCCCTGGTTCACTCAATCCAGAGGAGAGGAGCACGCCATCGTCAAGCTCCTCCCGCTTGCTCCTCCCTCCATGGCGTCATCGTCGCCGGTGGCTAAACCAGCAGCAAGTCACAACTCCTGCAGGACCCTGCGAACATGAGGAGGCTATGGGGACTGCCCTTCTGCACCTCGTCACCATCCCCTGCCCGCCGGAGCCATGCCTCCCTGTGACTCGCGGCCACGGCGACGGTCTTCTTACACGACCTGCTCCCCTCGCCTCCGCCCGGTTCCTCCTTGCCGGAGTCTCAGCACCGCCGTTCCCGATCTTGCAGCGCTGCTGCCTGGAGCTTCTTCGCCGGAGGCCTTCGCCTCGTCCGCGTCGTCAGCGTCCATCCCCGCCTGAATCCTCGCGTCCTCTCTGAACCTTGTGCCTGCAGCTTCGCCTCTACATCAACGAGTCTCTGCCTCCTCCGCCCGAGCACCCACACGGGAGATGCCTGGCGCTCCACCCCCTAAGAAGGAACAGCGCCCAAGCGCTCCCCCTCCTCGCGACCCGCCGCCCCGGTGAACCTCGCTCCCGGCAACTACCTCCCGCAGGAGCTCCTACCCCCTGGCCATGGACACCCATGCTTCCCTGGCGCCTTGCACGTCCACGCCGCCAATGACAGCAGCAGCAGGGAGACCCGTCGCCGGATCCGCCTCCATCGGCCTCTGTTCGGTGCGGCACCGCCGGGATCTGCTCGCCACCTCACCGACCTGCTGCTTCCCCTGCATCGTCTGAAGTCGCCCGCGTTCCCCTCTGTCTGCTTCCTGGCGCATAGAGGAACCGCTGCCTCGCTCGCCCGTGTTGACCCCATACCAGCGCGCCTCCAGCCCAGCGCCAAGGCCCAGTTCCCTCCACCGAGCCGGGCCACGGCCCATTGGTGAGCCGCCCCCTCTCCTGTGCACCTTGGGCCCAGCAGTTTTGGCCTACTTCTGTTTTTTTCCTTTCAGCGATTTTCCTTTTTATCCAGATAACAACAGATTTACAGAAAACCCCCCTAGCTTCATGCATTTAATAACTCTCAAACCATGCATCCAAATTAATCAAACTTAATATGAAACTTGCTTAGAATTTTGTCTAGTTTCATAATATGTCTTTTTCATCCATGTTCAAAATGTTTAAGATGTTGTTTGTTTAAATTTGCTTAAATAACTTGCTAAAATGATTTAATTCATAACTAATTAACCATAGCTCCAAATTTAATAAACTTTAGATGTAAATGGGGTAGAATTTTGCCTAGTTTAACATGGTGGCATCATCTTTGCATGTTTAACAACTATAAAATATGGTTTAGGGCAGAACAGTACCATAACCAAAATATGCACATGAGGAGTTTCCGGACTTGTTGTTTGTCGTTTCGGCCTCATTTAAACTTGCCTAGATAGGTAGTTCCGGACTTGTAACGCCCTCGATGTGGCTATATCTCCCACATGTCGAAGCATGACTTAGAGGCATAACCGCATTGAAAGTAATGTGGCAAGTGAGCTAATCTTCACACAACCCATGTAATACATAAGGGACAGAGATACATAGTTGGCTTACAATCGCCACTTCACACAATACATGAATAAAGCATTACAACATCCAAATACATTCAAGGTCCGACTACGGAACCAAAATAAAGAGCAACCCCAAATGCGACAAGGTCCCCTGATCGACCCCAACTGGGCTCCACTACTTATCAACTAGAAACAAAACAAGACAAAGGACAAGATCTTCAACGAGCTCCTCCTTGAGCTTGGTTGTGTCATCTGCACGGTCTCATCGGCACCTGCAAGCTGGTTTTGGAAGTATCTATGAGTCACGGGACTCAGCAATCTCACACTCTTGCGATCAAGACTATTTAAGCTTATAGGTAAGGTAAAGGTATGAGGTGGAGCTGCAGTAAGCGACTAGCATGTATGGTGGCTAACATATACGCAAAAGAGAGCGAGAAGAGAAGGCAAAAGCACGGTCGAACAACTATGATCAAGAAGTGATCCTAGAACAACCTACGTCAAACATAACTCCAACACCGTGTTCACTTCCCGGACTCCGCCGAGAAGAGACCATCACGGTAACACACGCGGTTGATGTATTTTAGTTAAGGTCAACTTCAGGATTTCTACAACCGGACATTAACAAATTCCCATCTGCCCATAACCGCGGGCACGGCTTTTGAAAGTTCAAATCCCTGCAGGGGTGTCCCAACTTAGCCCATCACAAGCTCTCACGGTCAAGGAAGGATATTCCTTCTAGCGGGAAGACCTGATCAGACTCGAAATCCCGGTTACAAGACATCCTTGATAATGGTAAAACAAGTCCGGTAACACCGCCCGAATGTGACAACAAATCCCGATAGGAGCTGCACATATCTCGTTCTCAGGGCACACTCAGATAGGTCAAGCTATGAGTAAAACCAACCCTCGAGTTGCCCTGAGGTGGCCCCGCAGGCTGCCCATTTCGGACCAACACTCAGAGGAGCACTGGCCCGGGGGGGTTAAAATAAAGATGACCCTTCAGTCTGCAGAACCCAAGGGAAAAAGAGGCTAGGTGGCGAATGGTAAAACCAATGTTGGGCATTGCTGGAGGAGTTTTATTCAAGGCGAACTGTCAAGGGGTTCCCATTATAACCCAACCGCGTAAGGAACGCAAAATCCGGGAACATAACATCGATATGACGGAAACTAGGGTGGCAAGAGTGGAACAAAACACCAGGCATAAGGCCGAGCCTTCCACCCTTTACCAAGTATATAGATGCATTAATTAAATAAGAGATATTGTGATATCCCAACAAAATATCCATGTTCCAAACATGGAACAGGCTCCAATCTTCACCTGCAACTAACAACGCTATAAGAGGGGTTGAGCAAAGCGGTAGCATAGCCAAACAATGGTTTGCTAGGACAAGGTGGGTTAGAGGGCTTGGTTCAACAATATGGGAGGCATGATAAGCAAGTGGTAGGTATCGCGGCATAGGCATAGCAAAAGAGCGAGAAACTAGCAAGAAAAGATAGAAGTGATTTTGAGCGTATGGTCATCTTGCCTGAGATCCCGCAAGGAAGAAGAACGAGTCCATGAAGAAGGAAAACGGACGTAGTCGAACGGGTCCTCACAAACGCGACGTTATCGGAACCAACCCGAAGAAGCAACACCAGAAAGAAGCACACAACATAGTAAACAACCATCACATAATCATGGCACGATGCGCAAACAAGTATGATGCATGTCCGGTTTAATGAGGCATGGCATGGCAAAGTGCACAAACAATCCTACAAATTAAGTGGAGTTCAACATGCAACGGAGTTGCATTTTGACGAAACACCACATGCAAGTTATTTAGTTCGATCTCGTTTATGTACCCAACAATATTAAATGTTGTTAAACAAGGCAAGAGGGTGAAGCAAATGAAAACTACCTATCTAGGCAAGTTTAAATGAGGCCGGAACGACAAACAACAAGTCCGGAAACTCCTCATGTGCATATTTTGGTTATGGTACTGTTCTGCCCTAAACCATATTTTATAGTTGTTAAACATGCAAAGATGATGCCACCATGTTAAACTAGGCAAAATTCTACCCCATTTACATATAAAGTTTATTAAATTTGGAGCTACGGTTAATTAGTTATGAATTAAATCATTTTAGCAAGTTATTTAAGCAAATTTAAACAAACAACATCTTAAACATTTTGAACATGGATGAAAATGACATATTATGAAACTAGACAAAATTCTAAGCAAGTTTCATATTAAGTTTGATTAATTTGGATGCACGGTTTGAGAGTTATTAAATGCATGAAGCTAGGGGGTTTTCTGTAAATCTGTCGTTCTCTGGATAAAAAGGAAAATCGCTGAAAAGGAAAAAAACAGAAGCAGGCCAAAACTGCTGGGCCCAAGGTGCACAGGAGAGGGGACGACTCACCAATGGGCCGTGGCCCGGCTCGGTGGAGGGAACTGGGACTTGGTGCTGGGCTGGAGGCGCGCTGGGACGGGGTCAACACGGGCGAGCGAGGCAGCGGTTCCTCTGTGCGCCAGGAAGCAGATAGAGGGGAACGCAGGCGGCTTCAGACGATGCAGGGGAAGTAGCAGGTCGGTGAGGTGGCGAGCAGATCCCGGCGGTGCCGCACCGAACAGAGGCCGATGGAGGCGGATCCGGCGACGGGTCTCCCTGCTGCTGCTGTCGTTGGTGGCGTGGACATGCAAGGCGCCAGGGAAGCATGGGTGTCCATGGCCAGAGGGTAGGAGCTCTTGCGGGAGGTAGTCGCCGGCAGCGAGGTTCGCCGGGGCAGCGGGTCGCGAGGAGCGGGAGCGCTTGGGCGCTGTTCCTTCTTAGGGGGTGGAGCGCCGGGCATCTCCCGTGTGGGTGCTCGGGCGGAGGAGGCAGAGACTCGTTGATGCAGAGGCGAAGCTGCAAGCACAAGGTTCAAAGAGGACGTGAGGATTCAGGCGGGGATGGACGTCGACGACACCGACGAGGCGAAGGCCTCCAGCGAAGAAGCTCCAGGCGGCGGCGCTGCAAGATCGGGGACAGCGGTGCTGAGACTCCGGCAAGGAGGAACCGGGCGGAGGCGAGGGGAGCAGGTCGTGTAAGAAGACTGTCGCCGTGGCCGCGAGTCACAGGGAGGCATGGCTCCGGCGGGCAGGGGATGGTGACGAGGTGCAGAAGGGCAGTCCCCATAGCCTCCTCATGTTCGCGGGGTCCTGCAGGAGTTGCGACTTGCTGCTGGTTTAGCCGCCGGCGACGACGACGCCATGGAGGGAGGAGCAAGCGGGAGGAGCTTGACGATGGCGTGCTCCTCTCCTCTGGATCGAGCGAACCAGGGGCACGGGGATGAGGGGCACGGCCTCGATCCCATCCGGATCGAGCAGAAGGACTGCAGGTTGGAGGCCGAGAGAACTTTTGATCGGGGGCGCAGGCAGCTGGATCGATGAGGAGCAGTGGAGAGACCTGGTTGGATCGGTGGGACAAAGGGATTGGGGAATGGATCCCAAGAGATTTTGAGTGGGTGGCGGCGGCTGAGGGGACAAACCTCCTAGAATTTAGGGTTAGGTTGGTTTATATAGTAGGGAACTAGGTTTAGGGGCTACCTCGTCCCTCCGATCATAATCGGATGGTCACGAATAAATAGGCTAGGAAGGCCCAATAAGAAAATGGAGACGTTTTGTAGACGTTTAGGGATGATCCGGACACAACGGTGATGACTGCCCGGGTCGGGTCCGGGACATCTTTCGAACGCGCGCGCGAGGAGGTCCGCGGACTGACGAGAGAGCCTAGGTTAGGCCTGGCAGTAGGTAGTGGACTGTGCAGAAGGTCTCAGGCTGAGAGAAGAGAAGAGAGGCCCGGCGACTGTTTTCGGAGACCGAAAACGTCCGACGTTTGACCGACTATATTATCGCTATAGTTTAACGGTTGGGCTATCAGACGAACTCCGAATGCGATGAAAATTGGCAGGCGGTCTACTAACAACAAAACAACACCGCACGCCAACTTTCATCCCATTCCGAGAACATTTTCCGGCCACTTATAAAATACTATTTCGGACATGCCGCGGGCGTGTGCAAGTGTGGTTGGTCTCAGAACGGACAACAGAGAGAACTCGGAGAACCCGAACGAATGCAAGTTTTAAAACATGATGATGCAATGCACATGATGACATGATAAGATGCAACACGCAAGCAAATGACATGACAACGACAGCGAATAACTGGAAGACACCTGGCACCTCGGCCTCAGGGCGTCACAATGCGAGAGGTTGACACCGATTTCTTATAGATTACTTTCAACTACTCCCTCTGTCCCAAATTTCTTGTCTTAGATTTGTCTAGATATGGATGTATCTAATACTAAAATGTGACTTGATACATCCATATCTAGACAAATCTAAGACAATAATTTTGGGACGGAGGGAGTACTGTATAAACATCAATGCTACCTTTTAAGAGGGTATATTTGCCTCAGTAACTTGTGTTATGGATATTGCATGTAATCCCTCTGCTCTCATGCCTTTGAAGACATGTTCTAGTGTCTTTGTTCACTCATTTCTGTGCGTATATGTAGTCATATATGGAGTATAATATCGAAAATCATCCTATATTTTTGAACGGAGGTAGTAATAAAATATGGTTTCTGTTTGAATTAGAACCAGGTCCACGGTGGAGATGAAGTTCTCAAAGTCATGCCGTGTGAACTGGAAGACCTGATGATGAGTTCTACTGCTGAACTATCCAGTTGATGTGTCCTTGTCGCCACGTGTCCTGAACTAGTGTTTTCCTGTAGCATTGTTGTCAGGCGTGTTCTCGAGGCTGTACTTGACCACAACAATTTCCTGGTTGTGCCTTCGATTACGAAGGGTGTGGTTCTTGTAAAGCTTCCCAACAAATCTGATGCAGCATGTCTTCATCATCATGTTTATGAGTGGAAAGACCACTCTGTTAGGTTCTCCAAGGTTGACAAGATGGTGATGGTGCATGTAGACATCTCACACGAAGTCCATGGCCTAGTCAGTTATGCGGGGTTCATCCCGTAGGCCGATGGCAAGAAATAGTCTGCAGAGTTTACTTAGTGCAACTTTGCTTGTCTGTAGTAAGTACTATTGTTCAGTACTTGATTTGTGTTTGTGAACCCTGTATTGTTTATTAGTACTGCCGCTTTTGGTGTGTGGTCAGTCCTGAGAACGATCTATGTTAATGTCTGTCCACTCAATTCAGTCTGTATATTTTGAATTATCCAGATCATATTTTTTGTGAGGACGGTTTATCAATTATGGTTACACTCCAATATCTGTATGCATTGCAGGTTTTATCGCACCCACCAGGATTTCCAGTCCCATGGATGTTCGGTCCATACGATTTGTCACGACCTTTGGACTGTCCTGCTTGTGGGAGTAGGCGGGGCCCCTGCATGTCACGCGTAGTCGGACGATCAATCTTCTGTTTAGTACTTCAACATAGTGATTTCCTGGTAAGGATTCACTCGTGTCACATCAAGTAAATCTTATTGATTTACTATCTAAATCTTATTGATTTAATGTCATTTTTTCTTTCTTTTCCTGCAATTTTACGATGCAGGTTTTGCCATGTGACATTCATCACAGAATAGACCGTTTGGTTTGCTCTACGATGGCTATTTTTGCAGGTTTCACTTCTTATGTCGTGTCAGTAACGAAGGCACTGTCCATCACTTATATTACTGGAAAAAATTGGATCAGTCTGTTGTCTGAGTACAAGCTAAATCCCGATGATGAACTGTAGTTTGGTTTAACAAAAATGCCACAATTAGTCCTTCTCGCGTTTAAAAGAAATGAAGAAAAAACTGGATCACGGTCACGGATCCTAGTCAAGTTAGAAAGCTGATCATAGCAGACCAAACACGATCGCTGCTGTCTCGCACAGATCAAGCACCGGCAGTTGCTCTAGCACTGACAGCGGCAGCAGCTCAGTCTGATCCAGCTGAGGATTGGGCACCGACCGCGTCAGCAGATCAGTCTGATCTACCGGAGGATTGGACATCGACACCGGCACCTGCTCCGACACCGGCACCAGCTCTACAAGGAGCACCATCTCTGGCAGCAGCGGCGGCTTCGGCACCTGCACCAACACTTGCACTTGCATCTGCTCCGGCCCATGCAGTTGCACCGGCAACAGACTGGGCTGCAGTTCGCACTTCATATACCAAAGTCCTTACAAAAACCGACATGTCCACCTTCTTGGTAAGCATTGGCCGCCCAAGTGCTTCGTTCTTTTTTCTTTCCATGTTGTTTCACATGATTCACTGTGTTGGTCTAACTATTTGGGTATGTCTTCTTGTTTGCAAATAGAGAATTCCTAGAGCAACGAGGGAGTCGTTCAACAATCCGGGCGACCACGTCCAAGTTTCTCTTACCATGCATAGCCTTGGTGTGAATGAACCTGCTCAATATACCGTAAGTACAAAGGATGGTCGCATGATCATTGATGCTAAAGGATGGTCAAGGTTCAAATCTAAATCATATCTTGCAGTAGGGGATGATGTCAAAATCGAACTTTCTCGGCAAGGAGAGCTGGTCCAAATCAACTTTGAAATTCTTCAGTAGCAGCACGCAACTGCCGAACTGATCTATCCTCCGAGAGATTTTGATGTAATAATCTGGCATGGTGAAACAAGTGTCATGTGTGTATAATTAGTACACAAGTATTATTTATCACATGGTATATCGTTGATAGAATTGCAACTCTGATTGCTGGTTAGGAACTGTCGTTCGATTTCATTCCAACAGCTGTCGTGCTTTATTCAATTTTGTGTATTCGCCTTGCGACAGCATCTAAAACCAGCGCCGTACCGATCGCTTGCAATATGAAAAGCGCTGAGGTAGAACACATGGGCCCCCAAACATGCAGGGTCGGCCTGCGGCCCAAAGTCCAGAACCTGGTTTCGAGAAGCACTAGCTCAGTGCAGAAGTGGCGTCCTCCTCCTGCTGTGGGTTGGGCGAAGATGAATGTTGATGCTGCGTTATCTCGCAATGGTGAAAGGGGAGCCCTGGCAGTTGTGAGCCGGGATCATACAGGCTTCTTCCTTGGATCATCGGCACTGGTGTGCGAAAGTGTTACTGATCCAGAGATCCTAGAGGCAATGGCATGTTGCGAGGGGCTATCTCTAGCTCTTGACTTAAACCTGCAACAAGTTCAGATTAGCACCGATTGTTCAGCAACAGTCAAGCATATCGGAGAGGCATACTTGGGGCCCAACAAAGTTATTATGGACGAGATCAAGATGAAGAAGAATATGTTCCAAACCATGGAGATCATACATGAAAAATGCGAGTGTAATGTTGAAGCGCATGTGCTCGCAAAAGCTACTACTTCTTTGCCCTGTGGACGCCATCTTTGGCTCATAGGAACCCCCGAAATTATTTGTATACATATGACTGTTAATCTTCAATACAGCAGCTTTTATCCCTAAAAAAATCTGAGTATTATATTCTCAGCTGAACCCCCATAATGCCCGTGCGTTGCAGAGGGAGTATATTTCTCGGCAAGGTGAGCCTGTGATATAAAAGATTTGTATATTTCTTTACAGAGGGAGTATCTCTCTGTCAAAAAATATATTTATGTGTAACTAGTTACTCATGTCTTTCTACTTCCTTTCGTTGATATGTGGGGCAACCGGCAACGGGGTCCACGTGCCATATGCACAAATTAGAGTGCACAACTTCACGGTAGACACACCCCGGTCGTAGCGCCGCAGTAATGCCCAATGAGCCATCAAATCACAACCCCCCCCCCTTTCCAACTTTAGCAGTAAGCTGGACGGACGAAGCGGCAATATTTCACTGGGCCTGAATCCCCTTCACCCTCGTCTGCTTGTTCATAGAAAACCCCCTCTCGGTGATTGCATAGGGTTTTCTCATGGAGAACCAGGTACGAATTCTTCATCCATCCCCGATAAATCCAAGTCCCTTGGTCGCAGGTAATCCTAGGATGGCAGCCATCGCTGTTGATGCATTTTTCTTCCTACTGAATCTAGTGTGTTTCATTTGCAGTGCCCAAAGTGCGAGTACCCTACAGGTTTCTGCGCCCTCGGCGAGACACCACACTTGTTCCTTCTCATCCTAACACAGCATTTTGAAACGTGCACAGTATGTTCCTAGAATCCTCTTTTCTATCCAGGAGGGTGGGTTTTTTTTTTGAACATGCTGTGTTCTCATATTATTTTTCCTGCAGTGTATTATTTGCTCTGCCAGAACACATGTACTCAAGATGCTCGGCCTTGCCATAACTGAATACACTAGTTTAATGGTCACAGTGAAGACAAGCCATGGATATAAGTTCCGAGTTGGGTTCATGAACCAAGAACATCACTGCTTTTTTTATGGCCGAACTTGGATTAACTTTCTCAAGTGTTACGGACTGAAAGTTGGCGCACGAATGTTGATGGAAATAGCAGAACCTGGTCTCATCTTCACTGCGATCTTCCACCCCGACGTCGTTCCAATTGTTCATCCATGTTGGTTTTGTATCTGGTTCTTGCTTGTTGCCTCGATTACTTCTTAATCCACCTATTCTGTCTAACTAATCACAATTTAACTTTAGAAGTAGCAACGAATCTCTCACGAAGATGCTACTTCTAACTAATATTTTCTTATAATTGGTGGCACGTGTAGGCTTTTTCAGAGTTAAGTAGTCTGCTTGTTTGTTACTCTGTAATAACTCGGCTGTTACTAATGGCACTGAAGTTGACTGGATCGACATCCACAAGTTCCTACACTTTATTGATCGTCTTGAGGTCCTTGTGGGGCGTTTCAATGGTGGAAGGCCATGTGGGATATGTGTGCCACTGCTGCACTCGTTGAACAGGTCCAACTGTGTCGAGAAACTTATGGTACAAGTTGTTTTCTGTTATATATGTTGTTCATAAACTATTGCTTATACACAGTTTTACAGTTGTGATCTTCTTGAAACATGAACTGCCGAGTTCTATTGTTCCTATACAGATGCCTGACCATGGTCGGGTCAGACTTGCGCTTGGTCACAACATGATGTCTATGTTGACCTACTCAATTCCCCTTGGAGGTTAAAAGATACTTATTCATGGGTGGTCTCAAATAATGAAGGCCCGTCCATCTTGGAGAATAGGACAGAAGATTATGTTCATGCTTTTCCATGGCTCTAAAGCGAATATCCTGTTTATTGACCATGTTGCGAGATGAAGCCGCTTTCAGAAGGTTGTGGATGCACGGGGTGGCGCCTGGGCCTTGTCCTGGGGCTTGGCGGCCTCACCCTTGGTTAACTGTGGGCAAAGTAGCATTGTTCGAGGCATGCTTTGTACGGTTGAACCTGTATAAGTACTCATACTGCTTTCAGCTTTGGTTGTTAAGTGCCCCTGCTGGTTTTAGTTAAGGTTGTTAAGTACTCCTGCTGCTTTTACAGTCTGTCATGTTTCTTCAGTCATGTCTTCCTCCAGCCGTCAAAACCAAACCAGCGCCGGCGGGGCCGCCTGCTTCTGCCTCCCACGGCTGGCTGCGCCTCAGCGCACTCATCGCCGCCCCACCGTCTCCTAAATTGTTAACACCACGTCCTCCGCGCGCTTTGGTGCGCTCGCCGCGGCGCCGCCCTCTCACGTTGTCAACATGGTCAACAAACAACAGGAATCGGCAGAAGTCGTGGAGAGGATGGCAGTAGGGGCCCACCACGTCAGCGTATGGAAAAATAAAATGCTTCCTCCTAGTGTTTTCCTGACATCTGGGACCCACGACATTGTGAGTGTATATAGTCAATAGACAAGAGAACAGCATAAGATCGGCTGACACCTGGGACGTAGCTACTCGAGCAGTATTTTTTTTGTTTGGTATTGTTGAGACGAAGCAGGGTTTGAACTGGGTTGTGGCCCGTCTAGCCCAGGCTTATATTTTATGTTCACCATGTGACCAGCCCAGCTATTTTTTCTTTGTGAAAATGAGACCAGTTTATTTTTTCTGAAGAATACCCAATCTAGGCCTACTTATTTTCTACGCCCTGATGGGCCGCAACTCTTTCAAGACGCCTGCAAATCTCGAAAGTAATATGAAATGGGTTGTAAATATAAAAATAGATGACAAATTGGCAATTACTTTATAATTTCTGAATTTTTTTTCACATTTTCAGATTCCTATTTCACTCGGCATTAACCTAATTTAAATATATCTTCAAGGTACCTTAAATCTGGCTCGACATTTCGGTATTAAAGATAGTTTGGAACCCACAGAAATATGCGAAATTGGCCCTGGCCAACCAAAAAAACGACTGCAATAAATTGCATAAGAAGTTTCCATGAGCTATATATAAATTATTAAAAAAAAGAGGGAGTGTTCTGACTTGTGGGCCTGTTTACTTGACGCGTATGCAAGATTTTTTTAGTTATTATATACGTCAACAAACGATTCTAGCAGACGTAACCGTTGGATGTCAATCCAACGGCCGTCGTGTTTCTTCAATCTCTGATCTTCTTGCTCCAGCCGCCAAAGCAGCGTTGGCGGGACCGCCTACTCCCGCCTCCCATGGCCGGCTATGCTGCCGCGCAGGCCTCAGCGCCCCTACTACTCTCACCGTTGGCCAGGGCATCCCTCTACTCACCCACACCCCCTGTTATTCTGTGGCGACGGCAGCCTCACACCGCAGCCGAACCGGTGAACCCTCGTACTCCTCTCCGCGCGGGCTTCCACTGCCGCTCTTCTCCAGCTCCGCGTCGTCCCCTTCCTAGGCCTCGCCATCGTCCACCGCCGTGGTGCTCTCGGCGCGGCGTGGTCAATGTGGTCAACGACCGACTTCCATTGGAAGAGTATTGTACGTGGAGAGGCTGACAGATGGGTCCATGGCAGCCGCAAGGAAGTGCCTCCTTATTACGCAGAAAATAATTATTCCTCCACCTGACAGCAGGGACCCACCGGACGGGCCACCAGTATTTCGCGAAAAAAACGTTTCCCCCTGACTGCTGGGACCCACAGGACGGGCCATCGTATTTCGTGAAAAAAAACGTTCCCCCCGCTGTCAGCTCGGACCCACCGGAAGTGCCTCCTTATTATGCACAAAAAAATGAATACCCCCTGCTAGCTGGGACCCACCTTGGTGGGAGGCTGACTTGTGGGCCTACGAAGTTGACTGGGACGGAGGCCTTTGTCAACTTTAGTCAATATATGAACGATTCTAGCTCCAGTGACCGTACGATGTCCATCCAACGGCCGTAGTGCTTCTTCAACCTCTGGTCTTCTTGCTCTAGCAGACCAAAGCAGCGCCGGTCGTGCCGCCTGCTCCTGCCGCCCGTGGCCAGCTGTGATGTCGTGGAGGCCTCACCGCCCCCTACTACTCCCACCACTGGCCAGGCCATCCCTCTACGCACCCACACCCCCTATTATTCTGCGGCGACGGCAGCCTCACACTGCAGACGAATGAGTGAACCCTCATACTCCTCTACGCATGGGCATCCACTGTCGCATCTTCCCCGGCTCCGCGTCGTCCCCTTCCTAGGCCTCGCCGTCATCCACCGCCCTGGTGCTCTCGGCGCGGAGTGGTCAACATGGTCAAGGAATGGCTTCCATTGGACATGGACTGTACGTGGAGAGGCTGACAGCTGGGTCCACGGCCGCAGCAAGGAAGTGCCTCCTTATTACGCGCAAAATAATTATTCCTCCACCTAACAACGGGGACCCACCGGACGGGCCACCGTATTTCGTGAAAAAAACGTTTCCCCCTAACTGTTGGGACCCACCAGCTACATCTTCACACGCAAGGAAGTGCGTCCGAAAAAAACGATTCACCCCCCTGACTGCTGGGACCCACCAGCTACATCTTCGCACGCAAGGAAGTGCGTCCGAAAAAAAAATGATTCGCCCCCCTGACTGCTGGGACCCACCAGCTACATCTTCGCATGCAAGGAAGTGCGTCCGGGCAAAAAAATGATTCCCCCCTGACTGCTGGGACCAAGCAGCTACACCTTCGCACGCAAGGAAGTGCGTCCGGGCAAAAAAACGATTCGCCCCCCTGACTGCTGGGACCCACCAACTACATCTTCACAGGCAAGGAAGTGCCTGACAGTCGGGACCCACCTGGTCGAAGCGTACATAGCGTTGTCATTCTGGTCGCGAACGTGTACGTACATATATACTGTTCGATGTAGAGGCGCACACGTGTCGTAGTAGAGGCGTGTATGTGTCATAGTAGAGGCGCGCACATAGCATGTACACGTACGTACAGCGGCCAGGGTTTAAGAAATAAAATACGGCCACGTACGTACATACAGGCAGAGTCTCAAACGCCTACTCGCGCATACGTATGACCAGGGCTCGTGTACATGGCTGGGTCGGAACAGAGAAACAACGTTGTCTTCGTGTTCATGGGAAGGCAACGGAATGCGTCGTGTTCATGGGGAGGCAACGGAATGCGTCGTGTTCATGGGGAGGCAACGGAATGCGTCGTGTTCATCGGGAGGCAACGGAACGCGTGGGAGCCAACCGGCTGGGTTGGAACGAAATGCGTGGTCGTGTTCATCGGGAGGGCTTGGACAGAACAGGCGATGGAAACGAGGCCTGGCGTATCGCAAAACAGAGGAAACGACCTTGTGTTCGACTGGCCACGTTCGAAACGGGATCCTGTTCATCGGGAGGGGTCTGGCGTACCGCAAAACGGAGGAAACGGACCTCCTACGGTCGAAATGGGGGTCCTGTTGATCGAGATGGGTGTGATGTACCGCAAAACGGAGGAAACAGACTTGTGTTGGAGCGCTACGGTCGAAACGGGGGTCCTGTTGATCGGGAGGGGTGTGGCGTACCGCAAAACGGGACTCCACAGGATACTGTTCATCTCCACCGTCGACCTCCTCCAGCCTCCACGGGCTACCGTCGACCTCCTCCAGCCTCCATGGGCTCCTGTTCATCCAGCCTCCACCGCGCGCAACTCCACCAGCTACTGTTCAACCACCCCTCCACCGTCTACTGTTCATCCAGCCCTCCACACCACGGGGTCCTGTTCAACCACCCCTCCACGGGCACCCCTCCACCGTCTACTGTTCATCCAGCCCTCCACCACACCACGGGGTCCTGTTCATCCAGAGGCAACGCCACCTCTCACTGTTCATCCAACCCCCCCCCCCCCCCCCGCAACACTCATTGTTCATCCAATCAATCGGCTTCAGTTAGCAGCAGTAGTGAAGGAATCGCTCGATCAGGTTCAGTTAACAGCCATCGATCGATCACTCGGGTTCAGTAACGCGTAGCCTGCAGTGCAATCGCTCAGGTTCAGTTAGAGCCCAACACCTCGCTCGGGTTCAGTTAGAGCCAACGCCTCACACACACGCACGTACGTGTACGAGAGAAACGCGCATCGCTCAGCCCCCGACCTCCCACCGTAACCGGGAACTCTCCGAAATTTTCCTCCCCCTTGCTTCTACCACGGTTTTTTCCGTCATGGACGGTCCAAAGAATGTCATGCAGCTGCGTCTCCGGCCCGCCCAGGACAAAAAGCCCATTTTCTGTCATGATTTTTTTTCATAGAAGTAGGAGCCCACCACATCTATGATGATACCGGGTTTTGTCACAATTATCGTCATAGAAGTGTCATATGTATGGCACAAAAAAAATTTGTTCGGCCCAAAATGTCACGGATGTGTCTTTTTTTGTAGTGTATCTTCTCCTTTTTGTCTTCTCCACAACCACCATTCTATTCCACCAATAGTGCTATGTCCATGGCTCACGCTCATGTATTGCGTGAAAGTTGAAAAGGTTTAAGAACGTCAAAAGTATGAAACAATTGCTTGGCTTGTCATCGGGGTTGTGCATGATGTGAATATTCTGTGTGGTGAAGATGGAGCATAGCCAGACTATATGATTTTGTAGGGATAACTTTATTTGGCCATGTTATTTTGAAAAGACATGATTGCTTTATTAGTAGGCTTGAAGTATTATTGTTTTATGTCAAATGATAGACTATTGCTTTGAATCACTCATATCTTAATATTCATGCCATGATTAGATATGTGATCAAGATTATGTTGGGTAGCATTCCACATCAAAAATTATATTTTTTATCATTTACCTACTCGAGGACGAGCAGGAATTAAGCTTGGGGATGCCGATACGTCTCCGTCGTATCTACAATTTTTGATTGTTCCATGCCAATATTCTACAACTTTCATATACTTTTGGCAACTTTTTATACTATTTTTGGGGACTAACATATTGATCCAGTGCCCAGTGCCAGTTCCTTTTTGTTGCATGTTTTTTGTTTCACAGAAAATCCATATCAAACGGAGTCCAAATGGGATAAAAACAGACGGAGATTATTTTTGGAATATATGGAAAATATGGGAAGAAAAATCCACGCGAGACGGTTCCCGAGGGGGGCACGAGGCAGGGGGGCGCACCCCTGACCCTCGTGCCCCCCCCCCCGTAAGGCGGCTAATGCTATTATTTTGCTGCAAGAAAGCTAATTTTCAGGAAAAAAATCTCGGCGAAGATTTTAGTCCAATCGGAGTTACGGATCTCCATATATATACGAAACGGAGAAAGGGCAGCCAGACAGAACGCATAAACAGAGAGAGACAGAGAGACAGATCCAATCTCGGAGGGGCTCTCGCTCCTCCCATGCCATGGAGGCCATAGAACAGAGGGGAAACCCTTCTCCCATCTAGGGAGGAGGTCAAGGAAGAAGAAGAAGGAGGGGGGCTCTCTCCCCCTCGCTTCCGGTGGCACCGGAGTGCCACCGGGGGCCATCATCATCACCACAATCTTCACCAACAACTTCACCGCCATCATCACCAACTCTTCCCCCTTATATGCAGAGGTGTAGCCCCTCTTTTACCCGCTGTAATCTCTACTCAAACATGGTGCTCAACACTATATATTATTTCCCATTGATGTATGGCTATCCTATGATGTTTGAGTAGATCCGTTTTGTCCAGTGGGTTAATTGATGATCGTGATTGGTTTGAGTTGCATGTTTTATTATTGATGTTGTCCTATGGTGCTCTCCATGTCGCGCAAGTGTGAGGGATTCCCATTGTAGGGTTTGCAATATGTTCATGATTTGCTTATGGTGGGTGGCGTGAGTGACAGAAGCACAGACCCGAGTAAGTAGGTTGTTTGCGTATGGGATAAAGAGGACTTGATACTTCAATGCTATGGTTGGGTTTTACCTTAATGATCTTTAGTAGTTCCGGATGCTTGCTAGAGTTCCAATCATAAGTGCATATGATCCAAGTAGAGAAAGTATGTTAGCTTATGCCTCTCCCTCAAATAAAATTGCAATAATGATTACCGGTCTAGTTATCGATTTCCTAGGGACAAATAACTTTCTCGTAACAAAAAGCTCTTTACTAAAACTAACTTACTTGTGTCTTTATCTAAACAGCCCCTACTTTTTATTTACGCACACTTTATTATCTTGCAAACCTATCCAAAAACACCTACAAAGTACTTCTAGTTTCATACTTGTTCTAGGTAAAGCGAACGTTAAGCGTGCATAGAGTTGTATCGGTGGTCGAGAGAACTTGAGGGAATATTTGTTCTACCTTTAGCTCCTCGTTGGGTTCGACACTCTTACTTATCGAAAGAGGCTACAATTGATCCTCTATACTTTTGGGTTATCAGGAGTCCACCTCATGGGCGCCGCATGTCATCACCAGTGCGGCCAACTCCCCGATTGCCATGCAGCTTCCCGCGCCCACGTCCAACGGGCAGGCTTCTTGCCCTGTGCCCCAATACATACTAGAGTACATCGACGACCTCCAGACCTCCGTGAACCCCATCTTGCCGACGCCGCCCGCTCGCTACAAGAGGGTTCAGCTACCTCCCAACTTCACGCCGAGGCGCAGTGGACACATTGCCATGCACGACAAGGACCTGGACTCTGAGACAAAAGCGAAACGGGTTCTTCTCCGCCGCCTCGGTCTCCTTGAGGAAGACGCGCCCGTTTCCGTGGCCATGCTCGAGAAGTACACACGCCTCTTCGACCGTCCTCTCGCCGTTGAGGTGGTCCAAGCCTTTGCAAATTTCTATGGATGGCACATCCCACCCAGACTGTTCGACGACCCGACCCAGGCACAGCAGAGGCTGGTTGAGATTTGACTCCTCTCCCCACCCCGTCCCACCGTGTACCCCCCTTCTTATGGATCAAAATCTTAAAATCATATTCTAGAATGTCTGTGGGCTAAATTGTCGTGCCAAGCGTACCGCAATCCGGACAGTGATCTCTGCTGCCACTCCTTGCATCGTGTGCCTCTCTGAGACCAAGTTGGATTAGGTCACGCCCGCGGTCATCCTCAAGACGCTCGACTCCCTCTTTACCGGCCTGTACTGGCTGCCGGCCGCAGGAACGAGGGGTGGCATTCTCCTCGTGTGGCGACCCGACCTCGTCAATCTCTCTAGCCCCTCCATTGGAACCTACCATGTCTCCGCCGTCGTCTCCACCCCATCAGGCGAGCACCCCTCGTGGATCACCGGCGTGTATGGCCCTCAGGTCGACGATGACAAGATGGCTTTCCTCGGCGAGCTCCATGAGCTCTGCGCCACCATGGCCGGACCCTGGCTGCTCGGGGGAGATTTCAACATGGTCACCACTTTCGCTGACAAAACAATGGCCGCATTAACCACCGAACGACCAATCGTTTCCGGCGCTTCATTGCGGATCACGCCTTGCGCGATATATACATGCATGGTAGCCGCTACACATGGTCTAACGAGCAGCAAAACCCCACTCTCGTCCGTAACGACCGCATCCTGTGCACTACTTCCTGGGTGACAGACCAACCTCACCAGTTCCTGCGTTGCCTCGCTTCCGCGACATCCGATCACTACCCCTTGGTCGTCGATTGCTCCCTCCGCACTCCTGAAAAACAACGCTTCCACTTCGAGCACTTCTGGGCCAAGCTTGATGGTTTCATGCAAACTATGGACGCGGCATGGCATTCCGCCCCCCCCCCCCGATGCTCGATGCTGATCCATTCCGGCGAATATTTGCGCGCCTCAAAGCTACCACGCACCAGTTGCAAAGTTGGGGCTCCCGATCCGTCGGCCACATCTCCTCCCAACTTGCCACGGCTCGGGAGCTCATCTATCGCTTCGACGTAGCGCAGGATCACCGACCTCTCTCCTCCACTGAAGCATGGCTCGGGCGTGAGCTAAAACGCAAGTACCTTGGCCTGGCCTCACTTGAGCGATCCCTAGTGCGCGAGCGCATTCGCTTCCGATGAATGAAGGAGGGCACCACCAACTCCGCATTTCATAAGATGCACGCCGATCATAGAAGTCAAAAGAAGCGCATCCTCAGCCTGCGGGTGCGCGGCGAAGACATTACAGACGTAGCTGCCATGTCGCAGGCAGCGTATGAGCACTTCTCGTCCATCCTTGGGGCCGCTACTGTGCGCACTCACTCCATTAGCCTTGACACCATCAACCATGGAAGCTTCGACCTACTTGAGCTCGATAGCCCATTCTCCGAGCAGGAGATTTGGGAGGCCATCAAGAAGATGCCGACAGGCAAAGCACCTGGACCAGATGGCTTCACCTCTGAGTTCCTCCGGGCATGTTGGCCCATCATCAAGGCTGACATTTGTGAGGCCTTCGACAAACTTTATTCCTTGAATGGGAGGGGATTTCACAAGCTAATGAGGCCCTGCTGATCTTAACGTCCAAGAAGCCTGATGTTGCCGCGCTCTCCGGCCCATCAGTCTAATTCACATCATCGCCAAACTGTTTGCCAAAGTGCTATTTTTGCGTCTTGCTCCGAGGATGGGGGAGATCGTCTCCGCCAACCAGAGCGTGTTCATTGCTGGCCGGTACGTGCATGACAATGCGGTCCGATGAGTGCTGATGCTAGCGGCAGGTATCGTTATTTTCTTACCTTCACAGATGATTTGAGCAGATATGGATATATCTACTTGATGAAACATAAGTCTAAAACATTTGAAAAGTTCAAAGAATTTCAGAGTGAAGTGGAAAATCATCGTAACAAGAAAATTAAGTTTCTATGATTTGACCGCGGAGGTGAATATTTGAGTTATGAGTTTGGTCTTCATTTGAAACAATGCAGAATAGTTTCGGAACTCACGCCACCTGGAACACCAGAGCGTAATGGTGTGTCCGAACGTCTTAACCGCACTTTATTAGATATGGTGCGATCTATGATGTCTCTCACTGATTTACCGCTATCGTTTTGGGGTTATACTTTAGAGACGGCTGCATTCACGTAGGGCACCATCGAAATCCGTTGAGACGACACCTTATGAACTATGGTTTGGCAAGAAACCCAAGTTGTCATTTCTTAAAGTTTTGGGTTGCGATGCTTATGTGAAAAAGTTTCAACCTAATAAGCTCAAACCCAAATCAGAGAAATGTGTCTTCATAGGATACCCAAAGGAGACTGTTGGGTACACCTTCTATCACAAATCCGAAGGCAAGATATTCGTTGCTAAGAATGGATCCTTTCTAGAGAAGGAGTTTCTCTCGAAAGAAGTGAGTGGGAGGAAAGTAGAACTTGATGAGGTAACTATACCTGCTCCCTTATTGGAAACTAGTTCATCACAGAAATCAGTTCCAGTGATTCCTACACCAGTAAGTGAGGAAGCTAATGATGATGATCATGAAACTTCTGATCAAATTACCACTGAACCTCGTAGGTCAACCAAAGTAAGATCCGCACCAGAGTGGTACGGTAATCCTGTTCTGTGATACATCGCCAACGTATTTATAATTTTTGATTGCTCCATGCTATATTATCTACTGTTTTGAGCAATATTGGGCTTTATTTTAAACTTTTATATTACTTTTGGGACTAACCTATTAACCGGAGGCCCAGCCTAGATTTGCTGTTTTATGCCTATTTCAGTGTTTTGAAGAAAAGGAATATCAGACGGAGTCAAAATGGAACGAAATCAACTGGAGAAGTTATTTTTGGAAGTAAACACACCTGATAGACTTGGACCCCACGTCAGGGGAGACACGAGGTGCTCACGAGGGTTGGGGCGCCCCCCCCTAGGGCGTGCCCCCCTATCTCGTGGGGCCCCCGTGGCTCCTCTGACGTCCTACCTGCACCCATATATATCCACGTAACCTAAAACTTCCAGAACGCAAGATAGATCAGGAGTTCCGCCGCCAGAAGCCTCCGTAGCCACCGAAAACCAATCCAGACCCGTTCCGGCACCCTGCCGGAGGGGGCAATCCTTCTCTGGTGGCCATCTTCATCATCCCGGTGCTCTCCATGACGAGGAGGGACTAGTTCTCCCTCGGGGCTGAGGGTATGTACCAGTAGCTATGTGTTTGATCTCTCTCTCTCTCGTGTTCTTGAGATGATACGATCTTGATGTATCGCGAGCTTTGCTATTATAGTTGGATCTTATGTTTCTCCTCCCCCTCTTCTCTCTTGTAATGAATTGAGTTTCCCCTTTGAAGTAATCTTATCGGATTGAGTCTTTGAAGACTTGAGAACACTTGATATATGTCTTGCCGTGGATATCTGTGGTGACAATGGGATACCGCGTGCCACTTGATGTATGTTAAGGTGACCAACTTGCGGGTTCATGAACCTATGCATAGGGGTTGGCACACGTTTTCGTCGTGATTCTCTGGTAGATCTTTGGGGCACTCTTTGAGGTCCTTTGTGTTGGTTGAATAGATGAATCTGATATTGTGTGATGCATATCGTATAATCATGCCCACGGATACTTGAGGTGACAATGGAGTATCTAGGTGACATTAGGGTTTTGGTTGATTTGTATCTTAAGGTGTTATTCTAGTACGAACTCTAGGGCTGTTTGTGACACTTATAGGAATAGCCCAATGGATTGATTGGAAAGAATAACTTTGAGGTGGTTTCGTTCCCTACCATAATCTCTTCGTTCGTTCTCCGCTATTAGTGACTTTGGAGTGACTCTTTGTTGCATGTTGAGGGATAGTTATGTGATCCAATTATGTTAGTATTGTTGAGGAAACTTACACTAGCGAAAGTATGAACCCTAGGCCTTATTTCCACACATTGCAATACTGTTTACGCTCACTTTTATCACTTGCTACCTTGCTGTTTTTATTATTTCAGATTACAAAAACTATTATCTACTATCCATATTGCACTTGTTTCACCATCTCTTCACCGAACTAGTGCACCTATACAATTTACCATTGTATTGGGTGTGTTGGGGACACAAGAGACTCTTTGTTATTTGGTTGCAGGGTTGCTTGAGAGAGACCATCTTCATCCTACGCCTCCTACGGATTGATAAACCTTAGGTCATCCACTTGAGGGAAATTCGCTATTGTCCTACAAACCTCTGCACTTGGAGGCCCAACAACGTCTACAAGAAGAAGGTTGTGTAGTAGACATCAAGCTCTTTTCTGGCGCCGTTGCCGGGGAGGTTAGCACTTGAAGGTATATATTTAGATCTTGCAATCGAGTCTTTTAGTTTCTTGTTTTATCACTAGTTTAGTTTATAAAAGAAAACTATAAAAAAATGGAATTGAGTTTGTCTCATACGCTTCACCTTTTTAATATCTTTCGTGAGTATGATGGAAAGGATAATTGTGCTCAAGTGCTAGAAGAAGAAATATATAAAATGTTTGGCACTAAATATTTGAATGATGAGCATGATTGCAATGTTGTTAGTATGAATTCTTTGAATATCCATGATGCTAATGATGATTGCACTAGTTATTATGAAAATGCCTCCTATAAACATGTCAATTTTTGTGGAGAAGATTGGGTTTGCAAGTACACACCAAATAGGGAAGATAGATATTGCAATAAGCATAAGCACTTAGAAACCAAATTGTTGCAAGAAGAGCTAGATGAATGTGCTAAAAATTTAAATTATCTTGGCCGTACTTGTGAACTTTGCAATGAACATGGTCATTTAAAGCTCCAATGCTATTTGTTTCATGATCAAGTCGTGTCCAAATATTGTGATAATTTGATTACCCTTGAGCATCATAAAGAGCTTAGCCTTCTTTGGGGTTATGAAGAAATGAAACGTATAACTGAGGATATTCCAAAATTTGCCCTTGATAAAGTTCTTCGTTTTGATCTAGAGAATATTTATATGTATTGTGCGGTGAATTGCATTGAAAATCCTTATACTGCCAATTACATAAAGAAAAGAAAACAAATAGAAGATGAAGAGAATACTAACGAAAGGGAAGAGACTTCCCAATATCCTCCTATTATTTCTTATGATGAATCAGGTAATGAGGAGGAGCCCCCTATTCAACCAATCTCATTAATAAGGATCTCCAAAAAGAGAATTGAACCCACGCATGATGTGGTGAAGAATAAGAAAATATAAAGGAAGAGAGGTAAAAAGGTATCTCTCCCAAATAAAGTTGCTCCTATTATTGTTGTGCCTCATGAAAATGAAGATGATACACTTTATGATGATCTCGTTATGCTTATTGCTTGTTGTGATGATTATGACTGGGAAGATAATGATACTTCTTATGATCTTGAAAATCTTTTTGGTACTTGCTTGGAAGAATATGATAATAATGTTTGCTATACTATTGGTGCTATCCATGCTATTAATGATGAGAGTGATTATGCTTATGATACGAAAAGGCCCAAACCTGGGGAAGCTATGTTTGATGAGGATGACATATTTGAGAATATATTTGCTGCAATTAATGTTTGTCCTAAGCTTGGGGATGCTACGCTTAATGAAGATGATATTTTTAGTATCCCAAGTTTCGATATGCAAATTTATAATGATAATAACATGCCTCCTACTTATGATAATTATTGTGATGATACATATGCTATAAAAAGTAGTGAGGATTATATTTATAATTGTCATGATTATGGTTACCCCTTTTCTGAACATTACTCTTTTAATGTGGAAACAATTTATAGTGTTCAAGTTTCTTATGATACTCCCACTATTCCAAATGAGAAGAATTTTGCTTATGTGGAGAGTAGTAAATTTTCTATGCTTGTAGATCATGAAAAGAATGCTTTAGGTGCTGGTTATATTGTTGAATTCATTCATGATGCTACTGAAAATTATTATGAGGGAGGAATATATGCTTTTAGTAATTGCAATAATATCAAATTTCCTCTCTATGTGCTTAAAATCTTGAAGTTACGCTTGTTTTACCTTCCTATGCTAGTTGATTATTGTTCCGATAAGTTATTTGCTCACAAAATCCCTATGCATAGGAAGTGGGTTAGACTTAAATGTGCTAGTCATATTCTTCATGATGCTCTCTTTATGTTTCAATTCTTATCTTTTATGTGAGCATCATTGAAATCATCATGCCTAGTTAGGGGCATTAAACGATAGCGCTTGTTGGGAGGCAACCCAATTTTATTTTATTCCTTGCATTTTGTTCCTGTTTAGTAATAAATAATTCATCTAGCCTCTGTTTATATGTGGTTTTATGCTTTTAATTAGTGTTTGTGCCAAGTAGAACCTTTGGGAAGACTTGGGGGAAGTCTTGTTGATCATGCTGTCAAAAACAGAAACTTTAGCGCTCACGAGAATTGCTACCATTTTTATTTGGAGAGTGCTATTTAGTTAATTATTTTTGGAGATGATTAATAGATAAATTCCTCATGTCCAGAAATTTATTTTAGAATTTTATGACTTCCAGAAGTATACGTTTGATCCAGATTACTACAGACTGTTCTGTTTTGACAGATTCTGTTTTTCGTGTGTTGTTTGCTTATTTTGATGAATCTATGGCTAGTAAAATAGTTTATAAACCATAGAGAAGTTGTAATACAGTAGGTTTAACACAAATATAAATAAAGAATGAGTTAATTACAGTACCTTGAAGTGGTGATTTATTTTCTTATACTAACGGAGCTTACGAGTTTTCTGTTAAGTTTTGTGTTGTGAAGTTTTCAAGTTTTGGGTAAGGATTCGATGGACTATGGAATAAGGAGTGGCAAGAGTCTAAGATTGGGGATTCCCAAGGCACCCCAAGTTAATATTCAAGGACAACTAAGATCCTAAGCTTGGGGATGCCCCGGAAGGTATCCCCTCTTTCGTCTTCGTTCATCGGTACCTTTACTTGGAGCTATATTTTTATTCACCACATGATATGTGTTTTGCTTGGAGCGTCAATTTATTTTGTTAGTATTTGCTTGCTGTTATTTATAACAATGTTTTGCATCTTTTATTTCAATAAAAGTGGCATTGATAGCCTTTACTATGCCTATGTTACAAGTATACATGTTGCTGTTTGAAAACAGAAAGTTTACCGTTGTTGCAATAATTCCCTAGAAAAGTCAGAATGTGATAAAATGTTGAAACCTTTTGCATATTAAGATCTGATAAATTTACTACAGTGGGAATTTTCTTTCATAATTTTTGGAGCTAGGGAAGTATGGATGTTGCAGCATTCTTTACAGACTACCCTGTTTAGGCAGATTGCTGTTATGTTTGCATTGTTTGCATATGTTCGCTTCTTTAATGATTCTATTTGAGGATAGGACTATTAAATATGCAGAGGCATTTAGTATGCAATGCTGAATAATAATTTTAGTGATTTTCTACAGTAGAGTATGATAAGGTTTTTTGCAATGGTTTATACTAACTTATCTCACGAGTCCTTGTTGAGTTTTGTGTGGATGAAGCTTTTGAGATTTAGGGAGACCATGATATGAGAGGAATTAAGGATACACAAAAGCTCAAGCTTGGGGATGCACAAGGCACCCCAAGATAATATTTCAAGAAGTCTCAATCATCTAAGCTTGGGGATGCCCCGGTTGGCATCCCACCTTTCTTCTTCAACAATTATCGGTTAGTTTCGGTTGATCCTAAGTTTTTGCTTCTTCACATAATGTTTGCTATTCATAGAATGTCATTTTATTTTGCTTTGCTTGATGTTTGAATAGAATACCAAGATCTGAAATTATTAAATGTTAGAGAGTCTTCACATAGTTGCATAATTATTCGACTACTCATTGATCTTCACTTATATCTTTCGGAGTAGTTTGTCATTTGCTCTAGTGCTTCACTTATATCTTTTAGAGCATGGTGGTAGTTTTATTTTGAAGAAATAGATGAACTCTCATGCTTCACTTAGATTATTTTGAGAGTCATAAATAGCATGGTAATTTGCTTAAAATCCTAATATGCTAGGTATTCAAGAATAATAAAATTCTCTTATGAGTGTGTTGAATACTATGAGAAGTTTGATACTTGATAATTGTTTTGAGATATGGAGATGTTGATATTAGAGTCATGCTAGTTGAGAGGTTATGAATTTGAGAAATACTTGTGTTGAAGTTTGTGATTCCCGTAGCATGCACGTATGGTGAACTGTTATGTGATGAAGTCGGAGCATGATTTATTTATTGATTGCCTTCCTTATGAGTGGCGGTCGGGGACGAGCGATGGTCTTTTCTACCAATCTATCCCCCTAGGAGCATGCGCGTAGTACTTTGTTTCGATAACTAATAGATTTTTGCAATAAGTATGTGAGTTCTTTATGACTAATGTTGAGTCCATGGATTATACGCACTCTCACCCTTCCACCTTTGCTAGCCTCTCTAGTACCGCGCAACTTTCGCCGGTACCATAAACCCACCATATACCTTCCTCAAAACAGCCACCATACCTACCTATTATGGCATTTCCATAGCCATTCCGAGATATATTGCCATACAACTTTCCACCGTTCCGTTTATTATGACACGCTTCATCATTGTCATATTGCTTAGCATGATCATGTAGTTGACATCGTATCTGTGGCAAAGCCACCATTCATAATTCTTTCATACATGTCACTCTTGATTCATTGCATATCCCGGTACACCGCCGGAGGCATTCATATAGAGTCATCTTTGTTCTAGTATCGAGTTGTATCATCGAGTTGTAAATAAATAGAAGTGTGATGATCATCATTCAATAGAGCATTGTCCCAAAAAAAGGGGAAGAAAGGCCAAATAAAAAAAGAAAGGCCAAATAAAAAAGGGGGCCAAATAAAAAAAGAAATGCCAAATAAAAAAATAAAATAAAAGGGAAAATGCTACTATCCTTTTACCACACTTGTGCTTCAAAGTAGCACCATGATCTTCATGATAGAGAGTCTCCTATGTTGTCACTTTCATATACTAGTGGGAATTTTTCATTATAGAACTTGGCTTGTATATTCCAATGATGGGCTTCCTCAAAATTGCCCTAGATTTTCGTGAGCAAGCAAGTTGGATGCACACCCACTAGTTTCTTTTGTTGAGCTTTCATACATTTATAGCTCTAGTGCATCCGTTGCATGGCAATCCCTACTCACTCACATTGATATCTATTGATGGGCATCTCCATAGCCCGTTGATACGCCTAGTCGATGTGAGACTATCTTCTCCTTTTTGTCTTCTCCACAACCACCATTCTATTCCACCTATAGTGCTATATCCATGGCTCACACTCATGTATTGCGTGAAGATTGAAAAAGTTTGAGAACATCAAAAGTATGAAACAATTGCTTGGATTGTCATCGGGGTTGTGCATGATTTAAATATGTTGTGTGGTGAAGATGGAGCATAGCCAGACTATATGATTTTGTAGGGATAGCTTTCTTTGGCCATGTTATTTTGAGAAGACATGATTGCTTTGTTAGTATGCTTGAAGTATTATCATTTTTATGTCAATATGAACTTTTGTCTTGAATCTTTCAGATCTGAATATTCATACCACAACTAAGAAGAATCACATTGAAATTATGCCAACTAGCATTCCACATCAAAAATTCTTTCTTTTATCATTTACCTACTTGAGGACGAGCAGGAATTAAGCTTGGGGATGCTTGATACGTCTCCAACGTATTTATAATTTTTGATTGCTCCATGCTATATTATCTACTGTTTTGGGCAATATTGGGATTTATTTTCCACTTCTATATTACTTTTGGGACTAACCTATTAACCGGAGGCCCAGCCTAGATTTGCTGTTTTATGCCTATTTCAGTGTTTTGGAGAAAAGGAATATCAGACGGAGTCAAAACGGAACGAAATCAACTGGAGAAGTTATTTTTGGAAGGAAACACACCTGATAGACTTGGACCCCACGTCAGGGGAGACACGAGGTGCTCACGAGGGTGGGGGGCGCCCCCCCTAGGGTGCGCCCCCCTGTCTCGTGGGGCCCCTGTGGCTCCTCCGACTTCCTCCCTACACCCATATATATCCACGTAACCTAAAACTTCCAGAACACAAGATAGATCGGGAGTTCCACCGCCAGAAGCCTCCGTAGCCACCGAAAACCAATCTAGACCCGTTCCGGCACCCTGCCGGAGGGGGCAATCCTTCTCCGGTGGCCATCTTCATCATCCCGGTGCTCTCCATGACGAGGAGGGAGTAGTTCTCCCTCGGGGCTGAGGGTATGTACTAGTAGCTATGTGTTTGATCTCTCTCTCTCTCTCGTGTTCTTGAGATGATATGATCTTGATGTATCGCGAGGTTTGCTATTATAGTTGGATCTTATGTTTCTCCTCCCCCTCTTCTCTCTTGTAATGAATTGAGTTTCCCCTTTGAAGTAATCTTATCGGATTGAGTCTTTAAAGACTTGAGAACACTTGATGTATGTCTTGCCGTGGATATCTATGGTGACAATGGGATACCGCGCGCCACTTGATGTATGTTAAGGTGACCAACTTGCGGGTTCATGAACCTATGCATAGGGGTTGGCACACGTTTTCGTCGTGATTCTCCGGTAGATCTTTGGGGCACTCTTTGAGGTCCTTTGTGTTGGTTGAATAGATGAATCTGAGATTGTGTGATGTATATCGTATAATCATGCCCACGGATACTTGAGGTGACAATGGAGTATCTAGGTGACATTAGGGTTTTGGTTGATTTGTATCTTAAGGTGTTATTCTAGTAGGAACTCTAGGGCTGTTTGTGACACTTATAGTAATAGCCCAATGGATTGATTGGAAAGAATAACTTTGAGGTGGTTTCGTTCCCTACCATTATCTCTTCGTTCGTTCTCCGCTATTAGTGACTTTGGAGTGACTCTTTGTTGCATGTTGAGGGATAGTTATGTGATCCAATTATGTTAGTATTGTTGAGGGAACTTACACTAGCGAAAGTATGAACCCTAGGCCTTATTTCCACACATTGCAATACCGTTTACGCTCACTTTTATCACTTGCTACCTTGCTGTTTTTATTATTTCAGATTACAAAAGCTATTATCTACTATCCATATTGCACTTGTTTCACCATCTCTTCGCCGAACTAGTGCACCTATACAATTTACCATTGTATTGGGTGTGTTGGGGACACAAGAGACTCTTTGTTATTTGGTTGCAGGGTTGCTTGAGAGAGACCATCTTCATCCTACGCCTCCTACAGATTGATAAACCTTAGGTCATCCACTTGAGGGAAATTTGCTACTGTCCTACAAACCTCTGCACTTGGAGGCCCAACAACGTCTACAAGAAGAAGGTTGTGTAGTAGACATCATTCTGGAGGTCATGTTACTTGACCATGATGAACCTACGAACTATGAGGAAGCGATGATGAGCCCGGATTCCGCAAAATGGCTTGAGGCCATGAAATCTGAGATGGGATCCATGTATGAGAACAAAGTGTGGACTTTGGTTGACTTGCCCGATGATCGGCAAGCCATAGAGAATAAATGGATCTTCAAGAAGAAGACTGATGCTGACGGTAATGTTACTTTCTACAAAGCTCGACCTAATGCGAAAGGTTTTCGACAAGTTCAAGGAGTTGACTACGATGAGACCTTCTCACCCGTAGCGATGCTTAAGTCTGTCCGAATCATCTTAGCATTTGCCGCATTTTATGATTATGAAATTTGGCAAATGGATGTCAAAACTGCATTCCTTAATGGATATCTTAAAGAAGAGTTGTATATGATGCAAACAGAAGGTTTTGTCGATCCAAAAGGTGTTAACAAAGTGTGCAAGCTCCAGCGATCCATTTATGGACTGGTGCAAGCCTCTCGGAGTTGGAATATACGATTTGATAGTGTGATCAAAGCATATGGTTTTATACAGACTTTTGGAGAAGCCTGTATTTACAAGAAAGTGAGTGGGAGCTCTATAGCATTTCTGATATTATATGTGGATGACATATTGCTGATCGGAAATAATACTGGATTTCTGAATAAAAGGATACTTGAATAAGAATTTTTCAATGAAAGACCTCGGTGAAGCTGCTTATATATTGGGCATCAAGATCTATAGAGATAGATCAAGACGCTTAATTGGACTTTCACAAAGCACATACCTTGATAAAGTTTTGAAGAAGTTCAAAATGGATCAAGCAAGAAAGGGTTCTTGCCTATGTTACAAGGTGTGAAGTTGAACCAGACTCAATGCCCGACCACTTCAGAAGATAGAGATAAAATGAAAGTCATTCCCTATGCTTCAGCCATAGGTTCTATCATGTATGTAATGTTGTGTACCAGACCTGATGTGTTCCTTGCTATTAGTTTAGCAGGGAGGTACCAAAGTAATCCTGGAGTGGATCATTGTACAACGGTCAAGAACATCCTGAAATACCTGAAAAGGACTAAGGATATGTTTCTCGTTTATGGAGGTGGCAAAGAGCTCGTCGTAAACGGTTACGTCGATGCAAGCTTTGACACTGATCCGGATGACTCTAAGTCACAAACTGGATACGTATTTTTTATTGAATGGTGGAGCTGTCAGTTGGTGCGGTTTCAAGCAGAGCGTCGTGGCGGGATCTACGTGTGAAGCGGAGTACATAGCTGCTTCGGAAGCATCAAATGAAGGAGTCTGGATGAAGGAGTTCATATCCGATCTAGGTGTCATACCTAGTGCATCGGGTCCAATGAAAATCCTTTGTGACAATACTGGTGCAATTGCCTTGGCAAAGGAATCCATATTTCACAAGAGAACCAAGCACATCAAAAGACGCTTCAATTCCATCCGCGATCAAGTCAAGGAGGGAGACATAGAGATTTGCAAGATACATACGGATCTGAATGTTGCAGGCCCGTTGACTAAGCCTCTCTCACGAGCAAAACATGATCAGCACCAAGACTCCATGGGTGTTAGAATCATTACAATGTAATCTAGATTATTGACTCTAGTGCAAGTGGGAGACTGGAGGAAATATGCCCTAGAGGCGATAATAAAGTTGTTATTTTATATTTCCTTATATCATGATAAATGTTTATTGTTCATGCTAGAATTGTATTAACTGGAAACTTAGTACATGTGTGAATACATAGACAAACAGAGTGTCACTAGTATGCCTCTACTTGACTAGCTCGTTAATCAAAGATGGTTAAGTTTCCTAGCCATGGACAAAGAGTTGTCATTTGATAAATGGGATCACATCATTAGAGAATGATGTGATTGACTTGACCCATCCGTTAGCTTAGCACTTTGATCATTTAGTTTACTGCTATTGCTTTCTCCATAACTTATACATGTTCTTATGACTATGAGATTATGCAACTCCTGAATATCGGAGGAACACTTAGTGTGCTATCAAACGTCACAACGTAACTGGGTGACTATAAAGATGCTCTACAGGTGTCTCTGATGGTGTTTGTTGAGTTGGCATAGATCGAGATTAGGATTTGTCACTCCGTGTATCGGAGAGGTATCTCTGGGCCCTCTTGGTAATGCACATCACTATAAGCCTTGCAAGCAATGCGACTAATGAGTTAGTTACGGGATGTTACATTACGGAACGAGTAAAGAGACTTGCCGGTAATGAGATTGAACTAGGTATTGAGATACCGATGATCGAATCTCAGGCAAGTAACATACTGATGACAAAGGGAACAACGTATGTTGTTATGCGGTTTGACCGATAAAGAGCTTCGTAGAATATGTAGGAACCAATACGAGCATCCAGGTTCCGCTATTGGTTATTGACCGGAGATGAGTCCCGGTCATGTCTACATAGTTCTCGAACCCGTAGGGTCCGCACGCTTAACGTTCAGTGACGATCAGTATTATGAGTTTATGTGTTTTGATGTACCGAAGGTAGTTCGGAGTCCCAGATATGATCACGGACATGACGAGGAGTCTCGAAATGGTCGATACATAAAGATCGATATATTAGAAGGCTATGTTTGGACATCGGAATGGTTCCGGGTGAGTTTGGGCATTTACCGGAGTACCGGGGGTTACCGGAACCCCCCGGGGAGTATATGGGCCTTATTGGGCCTTAGTGGGAGAGAGGAGGAGGCGGCCAAGGTGGAGGGCGCGCCCCCAAGCCCAATCTGATTTGGGTGGGGGGCCGCCCCCCTTCCTTCCCTCTCTCTTCCCCTTCCTTTCTCTCCTACTCCAACAAGGGAAGGGGCGATCCTACTCCCACCGGGAGTAGGACTCCCCCCTTGAGGCGCGCCATAGAGGGCCGACCCTCCCCCTCCTCCACTCCTTTATATACGGGGGAGGGGGGCACCCCATAGACACACAAGTTGATTGTTTAGCCGTGTGTGGTGCCCCCTGCACATATTTCCACCTCGGTCATATCGTTGTAGAGCTTAGGCGAAGCCCTGCGTCGGTAACGTCATCATCACCATCATCACGCTGTCGTGCTGACGAAACTCTTCCTCGACCTCAGATGGATCTAGAGTTCGTGGGACGTCACCGAGCTGAACGTGTGCAGATCGCGGAGGTGCCATACCTTCGGTGCTAGGATCGGTCGGATCGTGAAGACGTATGACTACATTAACCGCGTTGTCATAACGCTTCCGCTTACGGTCTACGAGGGTATGTGGACAACACTCTCCCCTCTCGTTGCTATGCATCACATAGATAGATCTTGCGTGTGCGTAGGAATTTTTTTAAAATTAATGCGTTCCCCAACAGAGGGTAGATGCGGCGGAGGCGGCACGACTGCGGCAGAGGCCACACGACTACGGCGAAGGCGGCATGACGGCGGCAGAGGCGACACGACGGCGGCGGAGGGGGCGGCGCGGAAGCGACTGGATCTGATTCAGGTTACAGTGAGTGTCAGTTTCGTGGCCCCACTGGTTACCACGTAACGGTCAAAATGTGGACTCCTCCCTACGCGGCCCCACTCGTCAGAGTTAACAGTCAAGCCATTGACCCGACGGCAACGTCCGCTGTGACCAGTTCTGAGGGTTTCGGGCAAGGGAGTGGGGAAAAGTGAGCAAAAATTAAGAGCATGGGGATGAATGAGTAGACCTAAGGAACCAGGGACACAGAAATAAAAATTCCTAGAGATTAACCATGAATTATTGTTTATATGAGCCCAAGGCCCATATATAATTCAACACAGACAAGCATGATGTGACACGCCAGTTGTGTCGTCGTGCACCACACCGGTACATCAACTTTTGATGTCATTAAAACCATATCAAGAGTTCGCCGCGAAGTTGGGAAGACCCCCTTATGGATGGGTGGGTCTTGTACACCCTTGTGGTGACCATGACATGGACATGTTTTTATGAAATAACCATGACCTCCATTGGCCATGGTAAAATTGCCCTTTTTATGAAAAGGGCAAAAGATTAGCCGCATCATTAAGTAAGAGAGTGTTTAAAAATGTCTTATAGCCTGAAGACCAGAATTTAAAAGCTTACTTCTCGACATAATATTCACAAATATGTCCCTCCCCATCGACATCTAGTTGCGCACCTCAGTGCAGATTTTAGAGATGATGATGGAAAGCGGAGGTAGATATGTTGTTGAAGACCCTCGCACTACCCTCATTCCAAATTTCTCAAGAGATAAGCACGATGATGGAAGCTGCCGCCTTACGTTTTCTGTGCCTATGGTGCGCCACATCAGTCGACCATTTTTCACATCGTTGAACCAAAAAGTTCGGTGCAAAGTCGGGGAGACCCCCTCCTATCCATTTTGTTTGGGTAATTTGTGGACACCCTTGTGATGACCATGACGTGGTCCTATTTAATGAAAGCACCGTGCTCAATTGGCGATCATGAAACTGCTCCTATCCAGCTCTTGATGTGGCTGGGGGCATAAGCCAAAAGATATAACTCCGCAATTTTCAAAAGCAAATATCTTACTGTTTAGAACGCTATTTGAGAAGGAGGCTTGGATTGCCAACATTATTATAATTTTGTGCCTCACGATGCACACACATCGGTGATTTTTCTTTGAGTTATGGTTCAATTTGCGTGAAGTCCACATTATCGCTTAGGATAGTAATTTTTGGAACCTCACCACCTTGAGTGAACTTGGCATCTTTTGCGTACCACAAGCATCTTGAGACCTCGAACTCCTTACTGTGCCACTTGTGCAAAACAGAATTGAAAATACAGGCACATATTCTTCATGATGCATTATTTGCAATGAGTTCATGGTGTGGCTTGGGCTTCTTGAGCTGCACACTAATAATTGGTGGCACTCCCTCGTCAACATCAACGAAAATCCGAGGAAGGGGGTCGTTCCCTCATCATGTTGGTTTCGTCGGAAATTCGGAACAAGAGAAATACGAGGGTGGCTAGGAATGTCTCCTCCATACCAAATGCCATAACAAGTAAGATTTTAAGAATAAAGCCGCACTTTGGACGACGATGGACGCCAAACACTTGAGGTCACTCATGCCACGAGAGTAGCCTAGAGGCTTCTCGCCGCTTTGTCGGTTTGTTAAACCGATAAGATGAGGCAGAACTTTTACCTCCGTTCCGAAAAGAAAAATAATCATCTGAAAATGGATTCTACACTTTGCAACGGTTACAAGACGTGTCCGTGACCCCCATCGACACCCAAACCGGGACAGTGACAAATGCATGGGGACTGGGGAGGCTTCGCATCGCCACCTCTCACAGATAATCGGTCCTAGCTAGCGACTTTGGCCGTGCCCACCAGATACAGTACGCAGGGTAGCATATAGGAGTATAATATAAAACTGACGCCCAACATAAAGCTCGTCGTCCTTCCCGTCGTACTAGATCCCGGTCTCTCTCTCTCTCTCTCTCTCTCTCTCTCTCTCTCTCTCAGTATTGGTGCCTAGGAGACCGCGCGGCAGGAGAGGAGCCCCCTCCCCTCCCCTCCCTCCCTCCCTCCCTCCACTTCTACCGACGCCGTCGAGGTCGAGGTACGCCACGCACGCTCCTTGTTTCTCCGCACCTCGTTGCTTATTCCTGCACTTGCACCTAATTGACATTACCAGCTGGGATTTAATTTAATCGGTCGATTCACAATGGAGGAGGGGCTGACAGAGTGGGACGGAAACAGCGGCGGAAGCAGGAGTTGCTGCTCCAAATTCCTTCCCCTTCATCATGCAAGAATTCGCCCCCTTCCACATCTTTTGAGGATCTTTTTGTTTTCCTTCTTGTGGGGTCGTCCGTTTAACCCACCCAGTCTCTTGGCATTTATCGGGGAAGGAGAGGAGAGGAGAGGGGAACTGAGAAGAGCCTGATTTGATTCCTGGTAAGTGGAGCCACTGTTGGGGGGGAAGGGAATCTATGTTGGTTGGTTCGCCTCTAATGCCGTTTCGTTTGCTTCTCTCTCGCCGTGATCTGGAACAAGCTGAATCCGATCGGCCGATCCTGATCCTGTTCGATCAGACTCGCTCGATTGGGTTGGGTTGAGTTCATTCATTCCGCTCCGCTCCTTTTCCTTCCGTTGATGTTCTTTCTTCTCTACTACGATTGATTCCTTTTGCTGTGCCAGAAAAGTCGTAGCGATTTCCAACTTCTGTCAGTCAACCTTTTGTTTTATTTTCAGTTATTTAAATCCAAGATGTTTTGTCCAGGTTCAAAACAAGTCTGAAGGAATGAATTGTCAAATGCAGAGTTAGTAGACGCGTTTAATCTGAATATCTGATCGTCGTAATGATCTTTTAATTACAACAGTTTGATCCATTCCCTGTTTCTAGTAGTTAATTCGTGCACTTACCTTTCCGTGGCCCCTCTCATTGACATTGACGAACTCTTCTCCTTTTAACTACTAGTACTTGCTTAGCATTTGAAACATATTACACTGCACCTCCCACTGAGAATGTTACTGTCAGTTCGTCGCAAACTACTTTAGAGTTTAGAGTAAAGATTTGTGCTTTCCACCCACGTTCCACGTTTGATAAGCAGGTGAGACTGTCATTTTCGTGATGTCATAGTCATACAGACAGTGGCCGAGCTAGAACCAAAACCCTGTGGCTGTGGGGTCAACTAATCTAAACTTTCTGGCACTTAAAGTATGTACCAAAATAATTAAGAAAAACAGTATTCAATCGGGAAACAGTACTGAATCCAAGATGTTTTATTGAGAAACTTTGAAATTAACGATCCGACGTTGTGTCAAACAGCGCATAGATGATAGTAAAACTTCAAAATAGAGGGTTGAATGAATGGTCATTTATTAGGGAATTCATGGGTGATAAATACGTCATTTCTGAAATTTCAAACTTGTACTACCATATTTGTTTGCATATCTATTTTGTCATTATATACTTTTGTACTCCATTCTTTATAATTTTCTGAAATAAATAACAGAAGCCCAAGTTTATTAGTTAATTTTTGTAGTCTATATTGGCACACTATAATGTCCCCTATCTCATTTCCCAAGTTTCCGACCTTCTCCTTGCCCTCTGAATTCTTATGGTTGCAAAGGGTGACGGTTTCTCGCCGAAAAAAGGGTAACGCTTGTGATTATCTCTCTCATAAATTATGCGCGTTTTCCTTGGGCCAATTCGTGGTAGCTTCTTGTGTTGTGCTGCCACCTTCCTTGATGATATCTGAAGATAGACAAGGTAGCCGAATTTGGCTTCCCTTTTCGTCCTTTCTCTTGTCTTGTTTAATATGCCCAGCAACGTTGAGAAAGGTCTCATCCTTAGCCAATCTTATGGTGTTCTGCACTGACCACTTTGCCCCTTGCTGCATTACATGGCCTCTTTCCTGTGATGCACATGCTGACATCTGTTGCTTCTAGACATGCTCCAAGAATCAGTTTCTTTTTGCCTTTCCATGAATACATCCACATCATTGCCTCTGATATTTTGTCATATGCAAGCAGGGGCAAAGGGAACTACACAGAAGCAGCAATGGATGAAGGGATGGAGCTCAAGGGGTGCGTTTGCCGGATCAAGAGCTGCGCCGGCCAACTTCTGTCGATGGAGGAGGATCTGGTGACTGATCTGGACGATGACTCATGGGACTTGGTCTGGAGGGACCTCCGCCTGAAGGCTACCTTCTTGTACATTGATCTGAGCCGTGTGATCTCCCGAAGTGAGAACGATGAGCGCAGGAAGGCGCTCACCCTTCTCGCCAACAAATTCTTCTACTGCACGGATGAGGTGATTGATTGCTGTCTTCTCCCTTAAATTTCGGTAGATTTCCTTGCAAGCAAACCAAGATGATTTACTTGTACGAAAACACAGAGCACGGCAATTATTTTACAAATTTCTTATCGAGGCACCTGCCAGGTGTGCACTTAAATTTTATTATATTAAGCACACCTATGAGTCAATCTTAGAAAGAAATACGATCTATTATCCACCACACACATGGTAGCGGTCCTTTTCTTTTGACAACCATGGTAGTGGTCCTAATTGTTTAAGAATTTCCTTCTTATATATCATGTAGCAAATCCAGTAATCTTTCAATGTGGATGCTGTTTCTGGACTCTGATAACCAGTGTCCATGGGAAGCTAACCTACTTCAAATTGCCCTTGTTTTGGCATGTTTATGTCATATTTATGGACCACTGGTTCCATTGTTAGTAAGTTCTAACTGTGAGTAGAAGTACATGAGAATAGTACTCTTGAGAGTTAGAGAACCTTCTCAGCCTTGATTTCCCATATCATGAGGTACCAATTAGAACTTCAAGATGTCTCTGAGTTGCAGATCAATGCTTGTGCCCCTTAACCAAGTTTGTATGGTTCTTGACTCAGATCATGCAATAAATAGTTGTCAATTGCATTTTGCTCAGATTACTCAACTAGCAATGCGGCGAACTGGTCATGGTCAAACATAAAAAATCTCAAATTTCCGTAGTCTAGTCCTTGCGCAGAATTAAACTGTAGAATGACACAGAAGTGGTCTGTTCAGTTTGTTAGCTTACTTTGTGGACGTGTTTGATGCTTTTGACATAAAACTGCTCCTGCACAAATGGCAGCTATGCGATGCGGTGACGAGCCGAAGCGTCCCCGTCGTGAAGATGTGCTACAACGACACCGCTCAGGCTCTCCGTGAGTTGCTCGCGGCCCTTGCGCCGCCGCAGTAGCATGTTGGGCTCATGCCATGTGGTCCTGTACTACGATGCGATGCTGTGAGGCTGGATCAAGCAGACACAGCATTTGCATCTTCTGGATAGCAAGGAAAGGATGGAGTCATGCCAGAAACTCTTGCAGAGGGATGAGTCTTTATGTAAGGAACGTATGTGCCTGAAACTCACATGGGCATTTTCCAGATGAGCACGGCTAGAGCACCTGTGTACATACATGGTCCAAATATCTCCGCAGTTGAAGCAGAGCAAGAGAAATAATACCTAGCGTGTGGTTATCTCCAGCAAAGTTTTCTCCTGTTTTGTTTCTGATTTTAATTATATGTCTGTGTTTACCTGATGGTAATCGTTGCCAAATTTCATGGAATTTAGCCAGCGCCAGGGATAATAATCATTTGATCATAGCAGGTTGCTCCAGTTGATGGTACTGCGGTAATGGTTCGGCCAATTTGACCTCTTAAAACAGAGTGAATTGCAAAAAACCACCACATTAAAGTGTAGGTTTGCAGAAAAGACTTTTCTATGAATTTGTGCCCAAAAACACTGATTCTTAGCCTAATCTTTTGCAGAAAACACTAGTTGATGGCTTTAACCCATTTGATGACGATTATGACAGATGGAGCCCGCCATTTGCTGATGTGGCTAACGGTCTTTTTGCCAAAACGTCCTCCGCTCCCTAAAAAATTATTCCTTAAAAAACTACCCTCTCCCTGCTCCTCCACCTTCCTCCGGCGCGCCCCTGCCTCCCAGCGCCGCCACCTCCCTCCCGACGCGCCCCCGCCTCCCAGTGCTGCCACCTCCCTCCCGGCGCGCCCCCGCCCTCCCAGCGCCACCACCTCCCTTCCCGGCTACGACCCTGACGCGCAGCTCGGCCCGCCATGCCAAGCTCGACCCGCCTTGACGGGGAGGAGGAGGGACGAGGTGTGGTGGAGACTGGGCCCGCCGGATCCTGGCGCAGGCCGTCCTTGGACGTGGGTTGTGGAGACGGGGAACATCGGACCCGGCCGGATCTGGCATGTGGTGGCACAGGACGTGGGTGGCAGCGATAGGAGGTAGTCTGGTCTGCGCGCTAGAGGCGGAGTGGTGGTCGGGGCAGCTGCTCCAGGTAGGCCACCCGGACCGCGCGCTACTCCGTGGCGAGCCGCGGCGGGAGGCGGCGACAGGGCTCGTCTACGCGACCGCCCGATGTGGCAACCTGCCGGAGCAGACGCAAGCGCCCTCCTCGCCGCCAAGTTCAGCAGGGGCTTCGCGTCCACCGCCGCCGAGCGGGTTGCGCGCCGCGCCTCAGGCTCAACCTCTGGCGCCCTTGCTCGGCGTCCGCGCCAGCAAGAGCAGGCTCGCCTGCGACTTGAGGATGCGCTTGTGCCGCGGCCGTGCTCTCTGCTCCCATTCCAGGTGACGAGACTCATCAGCCATGGCCGGCGTGTTGCTGCTCTGCTCTCTGGGCAGCCCAAATTCACCAAGGAGCTGATTGCGTTTTATACTTTTACCCGAAGGGTGACTATGCAAAAATACCAGGGCCCCACATGTCATAATCGAGGTTAAAATGCATAAAACGGTTGATCAGTGTTTTTTGCAAAAGGTTAGGACTAAAATCAGTATTTTCTGACACAAATTCGTAGAAAAGTCTTTTCTGCAAACCTACGCTTCAATATGATGGTTTTTCGCAATTCACTCTTTAAAACACTATGTGCCACCAGGAATAAATGGGAACCGTGGGCACACTAGCAATGAACAATGTAGCAAAGCTTTGGCATCGATTTTGATATACGTGTATTAACAATTGAAAAGCTATTAGATGTCTCGCTACGCCCCAGCGCTTAGGGTTCTTCACGTAACCGGCATCGTAGGCGGCCAGAGGAGTGGAGATCAGGGGCGGACGCACGTTGAGCTCAGTGGGGGCCAATGCCCCTACTCGATTTTTGCCTCCCGTAACACTAGGCCCATAGTAAAAGGTGTTGCCCCCACTCAGCCCATGCTTTTCAATAAAGGACGATTTTATTATCTCAGAATATAGCATCAAGGGGATACAAAACATTATGAGTAACACTTGGTCTCTGCATAACTGAGATGCACACAGCCAAATTCAAAAGTCTGACAAAAAATATGAAATATAAACCGACATATCGGCAACAGTAAAGTCCTATAGACCGACACTATGCCTATGTCGAAGGTGGTGGTGGATCGATCCGGAGGTTATGCTGCCACCCATGTTGGGAAAAAACCTCCGTAGCCACCTGTTCCAACCGCGTACACACCGCCTTGAACAGCGATTGGTGCTCCGATCGTTGTAGCATAGGCCACGTATGAAGCGAGTGCATACAACGGAAAATAACCTGCATAGGAAAAGCATTTTTTCCATTAAAAACCAAATCGTTTCTACATAGCCAGAGCGACCAAATTAAGGCGTACGCTCCCACCCTTATAAGCGCTTTAAACCTATTTGGAATACCTCCAACCTGTGACCAAATATATTGGCAACACTTATGGGCGGATATAAATTTGACGCTATTTGGATGATTGATACGTAGAACGTGCAAACTTGCATTGGAAAAAGAGGTGTTTGATTGTCTCGTCATGAGTACAAAAACAACACTTCTTACTCCCTGACCAGTTGCGTCGTGCGAGGTTGTCTTTGGTCAACACAACTCCCTTACGAAGATACCACATGAAAATTTTCACTTTTAGTGGAATCTTGGACTTCCAAATTTTCTTGTTATTACTCACTGGTACCTCAGAATGTGTGAGCGCACGGTACATAGAGTCTACTGTAAAAGACCCTGATGTAGTAAGGTTCCAGCGAAACATATCCCGACCTTGTGTCAGGTTAATCGAATCCAACCGGGACAAAAGATTATGCCATGACATAAGTCTGGGGCCAATCAAATCCCGCCTAAACGAAATGTTCGATGGGGATGAACTGAGCACGTGCACAATAGTGTTGTTCTTATCACGAGCAATGTTATATAAGGCTGGATATTGTTCTCTGAGACTGGCATTGCCTAGCTAGATGTCTTCCCAGAATCGAATCTCCGACTCGTCTTTTATCGCGAAAGACCCAAAGCGAAAGAGATGTTTCTTTGCCGCCATTAGGCCAGGCCAGAAGTGCGAGTCACCAGGTTTCCAATATGCCTGGGACACTGCCTTTTGGCCTAGATACTTATTGCGCAACATGGTTTGCCAAACACCATCCTCGGTAATAAGTTTGAACAACCATTTACTGAGCAATGCCTCATTCTTGACCTGTAGGTCATGAATTCCAAGGCCGCCTTGGTCTTTTGGCCTACAAACCATGCTCCATTCGGTCAACCGATATTTTTTCTTTTCTCCATCTCCACTGGTAGAAAAAGGGCCTATAGTCCTGGTTCGTAAGGGCCTTTAGTCCCGGTTCCGGAACCGGGACTAAAGTGTCGGTACTAATACCTCCCCCCTTTAGTCCCGGTTCAATCCAGAACCGGGACTAAAGGCCCTCCATGTGGGCAGTGCGCAGAGCCCAGTCAGGAGACCCTTTGGTCCCGGTTGGTGAAACCAACCGGGACCAATAGGCATCCACGCGTCAGCATTTCTGTGGCTGGGGTTTTTGTTTTTTTTGAAAGGGGGGGGGGGTTGAGGGTTTTGGGGGGTTAATTTAGGTGTTTCATATATTGTGTTAGCTAGCTATAATTAATAGAGAGAAGTGTCCTCTCTTATGTCCGTGCTTGGTCGACGCTACGTACTATACATACGTATAGAGAGGACTAGACACGCTGGCTAGCTAGTAAGCAAATGAAGGAAACAGAAGATCGTCATGAACATATATGCATACAGAGAGAAGTGATATCGACCACCTCTCCTTCTCCGAGAGATTGGTCGAACAACAAGTTCTCGTATATCTATCTGACACTACCGGCTACATATATACAATAATTATCTCTTACAAATATAATCATACGGACTCAGGGTCCACATAGAATTCTCCATCTTCAGGGATCATGTGGTCAAGAAAGAATGCCGCCAATTCCTCTTGAATTGCTCGCATGCGAGCTGGTGCTAGGAGTTCATCCCGCTTCCGAAACATCTAATTTGAAGAAGGGGTCAATACATATATATATGAATGAATGAAACTCAACACAAATGATGGTAATAAAATAAAATTGTGAATGTTGTTATTTACGTACTTCATATTGTTCATTAGAGTACCCGCCCCGCTCACAGGTCGTGTGGCGGATGGACTCGCAGATGTAGTATCCATAGAAATCATTCCCTTGTTCCTGCCACAACCACTTTATAAGAAATAGAGGTCAATCAAACTGATAAGCAAGAATGCTAAATGGTATTAATGAAACTAGCGCTTGAATCACTAGGAGATGCGCGGAACATGCTACTATAGTACTTACTTTCAGGTGTCTAAATTCCAGCTCCTTCGGCAGTCCCGGAACTGTTTTGGTGAATTTTCTCCAAACCCTGCCGGACAAAGAAAACAATTACTTGATATCAGAAAATGAACAAAGTTGCTGATATGGTGGATAATGATCGATTTAACTTACTTCTGGAGTATTTGAGTCATGTCTGCATAGTCCTGGGGATCTTTTCGTTTAGAGTCTAAGACGGTTACTACTCCCTGCTCAAGCTTAATCTCTAGGAGAATATAGTGGAAACTGCACACACATGCATAACTCATCAATTACATTACTATAACCTTGACTAATATATAAGGGAAACCGAATACGCACAAGACAGTAACACTCACCTGAAGTTGTAAGGAAAGAGTATTATATCTTTGTTTTGATTTATTACAAACGATCGTAGCAAGTTGGCCTCGGTAGCTGCGGCATGAAGTTTAACCTGAGTTGCATCTATGAGATATGTGTTAATGAACCCAATATCACCGACTTGTCTTTTCTTCAATTCGGCGATCTTCAATCTGCATAATATAGTGAGGATGATTATAAATACATGCAATGAAAGAGCTAAGCTATATAGAGAAACTTAATGACAGAAGTAGTACTACTTACAGACAGTAGCAGGCGACCGTTGTTTTATCGAGGGCCAATTGATTGAAAAACTGATAGAACTCCTCAAATGGAACAGGCAACAGATCAATTCCAACGAGGTCATGCTCCTTTTTAACTTTCACATACAAAGTACTCCTCCCCCCAGAGTCTCTGCAGATTTTCAAGTACCAATCATGCAATCTTCGCATCATCGTTGATAGAGATCTTTCATCTTTGACGAGAGGCTTCCCGTACTCGTATCTTTGTATCTGCACGTCCATGGGTTCATAATGTACTTCGTCGAGCAGGTAATCTGCAAGATTGCTATAACCGGGCACCATCCTCGGATCATTAACGACGTTGTGGCTAGGCACCTTGAGCGGGGGGGGGGGGGCACGATTGCTTCGCTTGTTCGCCGAGCTGGGCAATTTGTTTCCCAGCTCGTCGTTCTTTCAGCCTTTGATCACTGACAGTACTTCCCGACCGCTCCACTTCGGCAAATTCCTTTCCAATAATACGGTCATAGTTTCCTTTCGGCGGATCAGACTTCGGTGGTTTTGTCAGGGCAGCCAGAGTGCGCTTCACTTTCACCCGATCTACCTTCTCCTCCGGAGGTGGATGTTTCTTTGCTTTCACCCCTTCAAAGAATTTCTTCACTTTTTCTCGCGCGATCTCAGCGTTCTCCTCCTGGGTCCTCTCGTATGGTAACTTCTCTGGAGTCTTCAGAGAAGGACCGAATCTGTATGTCCTCCCGCCTCTGGTTGTACTGCTAGACGCCGACCGAGCAGACGTAGCGGTTGTCTTCTTTACTTGATTAAGAGGCGGAGGAGAAGGACTACGACGCGCCGGAGCAGTTGGAGCGGCGGCAGGTCTCTTCCGCCCTTGCTGACGAGGCGGAGAAGGAGGAGGCTGCCTGCTCGGGCGCGTCGGCGCAGGCGGAGAAGGAGGCGGAGTGCCGCCACGCGCCGGAGAAGGAGCCAGCCGAGGGCCCTGATCGTCACTCGCCGGAGGAGGAGGCGGTGGAGGCGGAGTGCCCTGACTCGCCGGAGGAGGAGGAGGAGGCGGTGGCGTCCAGTTCGGAAGGTTGATGAGCTCCTTCCGCCATAGGCATGGAGTCTTCAGAGCAGACCCCAGCCGAGTCTCCCCTTCACCGGTAGGGTGGTCAAGCTGGAGGTCCTCAAATCCCTCCGTTATCTCATCCACCATCACCCTAGCATATCCTTCTCGAATCGGCCGGCAGTGAAAAGTTGCGCCGGGTTCAGTAGGATAAACAGAGCCAACAGCCGCCTTGACCTTCAAATTCATCCATTGCGTCATAAGGTGGCAATTTTGAGACTCCGTTATAGCATCCACGGGATAGCTGGCAGGAGCCGTCAAGGCATGCTCCGGCTGAAGCAGCTCGGTGGAAGCCACGCTGCTTCTGCGCTGAGATGGCGGGGTAGCTTCGGGGGAGGCTTCGGCAGTACGTTTGCTGCGATTTGCTTCTCGTTCCTCTATCACGTCTACCCTTGCTTGCAGCGCCTGCATTTGGGTCTGCTGCACTTTTTTCCTCCTCTCATGGGATTTGTAACCGCCTGCGTCCGGAAACCCAACCTTCCACGAAATGGAGCCTGGCGTGCCTCGTGTCCGTCCAGGGTGCTCAGGATTCCCGAGGGCCATTGTGAGCTCGTCGTTCTCTCTGTCTGGAAAGAACGTCCCTTCCTGCGCTGCTTCGATATACTGCTTAAGCTTACTGACTGGTATGTCCATTTGATTGTTCGTCCAAATGCACTTCCCTGTTACAGGGTCCAGGGTTCCGCCAGCCCCGAAGAACCAAGTCCGGCAACGGTCTGGCCAGTTAATTGTCTCTGGTTCGATCCCTTTATGAACCAGATCATTCTCAGTCTTGGACCACTTAGGCCGGGCTACGAGGTAGCCACCTGACCCCGTGCGATGGTGAAGCTTCTTCTTCGCAGCATTTTGCTTGTTTGTCGCCGACATCTTCTGACTCTTTTCCGATGTCTTGTGGGCCACAAATGCGGGCCAGTGATCTCTGATCTTCTCATATCTGCCCTTGAATTCTGGTGTCTTATTATTTTCGACAAACTTATTCAGCTCTTTCTTCCACCTCCTGAATAGTTCTGCCATCCTCTTCAGAGCAAAAGACTTGATTAATTTCTCTTTAACTGGGTTCTATGGATATCCTCAGGCGGTAGGGTGAAATTTGACTTCAGCTCAGTCCAAAGATCATTTTTCTGCATATCATTGACATAAGAGACCTCAGGGTCTTCTGTAGCCGGCTTAAACCATTGCTGGATGCTTATCGGGATCTTGTCCCTAACCAGAACCCCGCACTGAGCAACAAATGCGCTCTTTGTCCGGAGGGGTTCAATAGGTTGGCCGTCGGGCGTGATTGCTATGATCTCAAACTTTTCATCCGAGCTCAACTTTTTCTTCGGGCCTCGTCTCTTTACCGAAGTTGTGCTCGATCCGGAGGGCTAGAAAAAAGAACAAAGACTTAATTAATATGTGTACATACCAAAACAATGAATGCATCAATCAGCTAGTCAGCATAGGCTTAACTAATATATATACCTGGCCGGACTCGGTTCGGCCACCGGAGCCATCATCACGGTCTCCTTCTTGCACCGGCATTGGGTCACCGGAGCCGTCCTCATGTTCTTCTTCTTGCACCGGCATTAGGTCACCGTAGCCAGCTTGTTCACCCTCTCCTTCCAGACCATCGGTTTCGTTGAGAAACAACGAGATGGCATCACTTCCTTCTGCGATTATGTCCCTCAACAACGCTTCTTTTGCTTCATCTAGAGCGGTGTCCATAGTTTCTACAAATATTTACAACATGGCAATTATTATTCAAACATGACAGATGGATATATATATTAGTGCCAAACGTAGAACTAGCTACCTAATCATAGTAAGCTATCGGGAGGGGGTATATATCGACAACGATGACACTACATCTATGTCCCTCGATGACCCTCGTTCCCGATAAAAAAAGAGGAAGAAGAAGAAAAAAAAGAGGAGAAGAAAGAATAGAGGAGAAGAACCCTCGAACCCTCGACCCCTAGACGACCCTCTTCTTCCTCTCATGTTCGAGAGGATCACCGAGGGGTCGGGAGGTTGCCTAGTGTCAAAGGATTCAACAAAACCATGTCTTCATCATTAGGCGAAAGTAACATGTGCATGATGGTACGAAGCTCTTCAAAGTTGTTCTTGAACGGAGTCCCAGATAGGATAATTCGCTTTTTGGTACAAAGTTCAGAAAGAGCCTTTCGAATATCGCTATTTGGAAGGCCATTGCTGAATTCGTACCAAAAGGCGGATTATTCTATCCGGGACTCCATTCCAGAACAACTTTGCAGAACTTCGTACCAACATGCCCTGGTTACTTCCGGCTAATGATGAAGGCATGGATTTCTTCAATACTTTGACACTAGGAAACCTCTCTCGACCCCTCGGCGATCCTCGACCCCTCGAACCCTCGACGACCCTCGAACCCTCGACCCCTAGACGACCCTCTTCTTCCTCTCATGTTCGAGAGGATCGCCGAGGGGTCGGGAGGTTGCCTAGTGTCAAAGGATTCAACAAAACCATGTCTTCATCATTAGGCGAAAGTAACATGTGCATGATGGTACGAAGCTCTTCAAAGTTGTTCTTGAACGGAGTCCCAGATAGGATAATTCGCTTTTTGGTACAAAGTTCAGAAAGAGCCTTTCGAATATCGCTATTTGGAGGGCCTTTGCTGAATTCGTACCAAAAGGCGGATTATTCTATCCGGGACTCCATTCCAGAACAACTTTGCAGAACTTCGTACCAACATGCCCTGGTTACTTCCGGCTAATGATGAAGGCATGGATTTCTTCAATACTTTGACACTAGGAAACCTCTCTCGACCCCTCGGCGATCCTCGACCCCTCGAACCCTCGACGACCCTGGAACCCTCGACCCCTAGACGACCCTCTTCTTCCTCTCATGTTCGAGAGGATCGCCGAGGGGTCGGGAGGTTGCCTAGTGTCAAAGAATTCAACAAAACCATCTCTTCATCATTAGGCGAAAGTAACATGTGCATGATGGTACGAAGCTCTTCAAAGTTGTTCTGGAACGGAGTCCCAGATAGGATAATTCGCTTTTTGGTACAAAGTTCAGAAAGAGCCTTCCGAATATCGCTATTTGGAAGGCCTTTGCTGAATTCGTACCAAAAGGCGGATTATTCTATCCGGGACTCCATTCCAGAACAACTTTGCAGAACTTCGTACCAACATGCCCTGGTTACTTCCGGCTAATGATGAAGGCATGGATTTCTTCAATATTTTGACACTAGGAAACCTCTCTCGACCCCTCGGCGATCCTCGACCCCTCGAACCCTCGACGACCCTAGAACCCTCGACCCCTAGACGACCCTCTTCTTCCTCTCATGTTCGAGAGGATCGCTGAGGGGTCGGGAGGTTGCCTAGTGTCAAAGGATTCAACAAAACCATGTCTTCATCATTAGGCGAAAGTAACATGTGCATGATGGTACGAAGCTCTTCAAAGTTGTTCTGGAACGGAGTCCCAGATAGGATAATTCGCTTTTTGGTACAAAGTTCAGAAAGAGCCTTCCGAATATCGCTATTTGGAAGGCCTTTGCTGAATTCGTACCAAAAGGCGGATTATTCTATCCGGGACTCCATTCCAGAACAACTTTGCAGAACTTCGTACCAACATGCCCTGGTTACTTCCGGCTAATGATGAAGGCATGGATTTCTTCAATACTTTGACACTAGGAAACCTCTCTCGACCCCTCAGCGATCCTCGACCCCTCGAACCCCTGATAAAAATTAAGAAGAAGAAGAAGAAGAAGAAAAAAGAGGAGAAGAAGAACTGACAAAGTCTTCTCCTCTATTCCTTCTTCTTCTCCTCTTTTTTTTCTTCTTCTTCCTCTTTTTTTCCTTTTCTTTTTTTTTCTCCTCTTCTTCCTCTTCTCTTCTTCTCCTTCTTCGGGTAATCCCTAGTTTCCCGACCCTCGACCGCTCGACGACACTCTCGACATGCCCTCGTTTCCAATAAAAAAAAGAGGAAGAATAAGAATAAAAAGAGGAGAAGAAAGAATAGAGGAGAAGAAGTTATTCCCATCTATTCTTTCTTCTCCTCTTTTTATTCTTCTTCTTCCTCTTCTTTTTTTCCTCTTCTTCCTCTCCTCTTCTTCTCCCTCTTCCCCGCCTCTCTCATGAATGTTCGCCGTCCCCCCCCCCTCGACCCCTCGACGACCCTCGTTCCCGATAAAAAAAGAAGAGGAAGAATAAGAAGAAAAAAGAAGAGAAGAAAGAATAGAGGAGAAGAACTTCTTCTCCTTTATTCTTTCTTCTCCTCTTTTTATTCTTCTTCCTCTTCTTCTCCCCCTTCTTCCCCTTCTTCCCCGCCTCTCTCATCATTTGATCATCTATCATCTATGAACAAAAATATTCCTAGATACATAAAAAAATTCTACAAATGAAAATAACCTAAAAAAATCATATATATTTAGCAAATTCTAGCCACATACATCACATACACATATACATTATAGCCACATACACATATACATCACATATGAACAAAAAAAATAAACTAATAAAAATAAAAAAAACATATTGCAACATATGAAAAAAAACATGGTGGCGCCGGCAGGGCAGAGGGGCATGGCGGCAGGTACTCACAGAGGGGAGCGGCGCCGGCGTCGGGGCAGATGGCGTCGAGGGCGGCGGCGACGGCGTCGGGGCGACGCGGGGCGCAGGCGGCGACGGGGTGACGACGACGGGCGCGGGCGACGGCGACGAGGAGCAGGGCGTCGGGGCAGATGGCGTCGAGGGCGGCGGCGACGGCGTCGGGGCGACGCGGGGCGCGGGCGGCGACGGGGCGACGACGACGAGGAGCAGGGCGTCGGGGCAGAGGGTGGCGTCGGCGGCGGGGAGTTGAGGAACTGAATGAAAATTTTGACAAGTGTTGTATATATAGCGAGGCCTTTGGTCCCGGTTCGTGGCACCAACCGGGACTAATGCACCCCTTTAGTCCCGGTTGGTGCCACCAACCGGGACCAAAGGCCAATTTTCAGGAGCCCAAAGGGCGGGAAGCGAAGGCCATTGGTCCCGGTTGGTGGCACCAACCGGGACTAAAGGGGTGCATTAGTCCCGGTTGGTGCCACGAACCGGGACCAATGCCGCCTTTAGTCCCGGTTGGTGCTACCAACCGGGACCAATGGCCTTTGCTGCCCCGCGCCCAAAAGTTTAGTCCCACATCGCTAGCTGAAGGGCGCCGGCACTGGTTTATAAGCGCTGCTGTGCCTCCCCATTCGAGCTCCTCTCTAATGCAGGCTTTCGGGCCTAAACTTGTTACTGCCTGTGGGCCTATTGGGCCTCTGCGGGCCTGAATCCTGGCCCATGTAGGGTTTCTAGTCGTATTCAGGCCGTGGAGGCCCAGTAGGTGGCATTTTTTTGGTTTTTTCTTTTTTATTTCTACATTTTTTGGTTTTTTATTTTTTTATTTCTACTTAAATTTTGAATAGTTTAAATTTGAATAGTTTAAATTTGAATTTTTAAAAATTTGTGTGAATCACTAGTTTATGAATAACTTTACTATAAAAATAGAATTTTTTTTCTATTTATTTTTTATTTATACTTACAACTAAATACTTATAGTTTTTTAGTGATTTCTTTTTGATTTTAGGTCACAAAAATTATAAACTTTCTGTTAGTGCCATTAGTTTTAAATTTTGAATAGTTTAAATTTGAATTTTTAAAAATTTGTGTGAATCACTAGTTTATGAATAACTTTACTATAAAAATAGAATTTTTTTTCTTCTTTGCTATTTATTTTTTATTTATACTTACAATTAAATACTTATAGTTTGATTTTAGGTCACAAAAATTATATTCTTTTTGCTATTGAAGAATATTATAGTTTTATTTTAGTTGATCATAACATAATATTTTAATTGATTGTTTTTATTTTCATAAAAGTTTTGTAGTTCATTTTGTTTGCTATTAATTCATTCTTTGAGCTAAATGACTCTGAAATTGGAAAGCATTTCAAAATGAACTCTGAAAAGGTTGAAAGTTGGCATGGTATCATCATTTCACCCACATAGCATGTGCCAAAAAGTAGAGAGGGTTATGAAAAAAACTTGATGCACTTCGTGTACAAAATGGACAATCACTTTCGAAGTATCAAAGTTTCGAACCATAAGACATGAAAGCATTTCAAATGAACTCTAGAAAAGTTGAAAGTTGGGATGGTATCATAATTTCACCCACATAGCATGTGCATGTACAAAACGGACAATGGTAGCATGTTCGTCTGTTACAAATTTGGCATGGTATCATCATAATAGTTGCGGGAGAAAGTCTTCACTTTTTCTTCGCTTGTGTCATTTGCTTATTGCGCCGTAACCATGGATAATCTTCATTGTTTATCAGGATGCTTGGGTCAGCCTTGACATTGAAGGGAGGAATTTCATGAAACTTTTCATAATCTTCAGACATGTCTGTCTTGCCGTCCACTCCCAGGATGTCCCTTTTTCCTGAAGAACTATGTTGCGCTTTGGCTCATCGTATGATGTATTCGCTTCCTTATCTTTTCTTTTTCTCGGTTTGCTAGACATGTCCTTCACATAGATAACCTGTGCCACATCATTGGCTAGGACGAACGGTTCGTCAGTGTACCCAAGATTTTTCAGATCCACTGTTGTCATTCCGTACTGTGAGTCTACCTGTACCCCGCCGCCTAACAGATTGACCCATTTGCACTTAAACAAAGGGACCTTAAAATCAGGTCCGTAGTCAAGTTCCCATATGTCCACTATGTAACCATAATATGTGTCCTTTCCGCTCTCGGTTGCTGCATCAAAGCGGACACCGCTGTTTTGGTTGGTGCTCTTTTGATCTTGGGCGATCGTGTAAAATGTATTCCCATTTATCTCGTATCCTTTGTAAGTCAATACAGTCAAAGATGGTCCCCTGGACAACAAGTACAACTCATCACAAACAGTGTTGTCACCTCTGAGACGTGTTTCCAACCAACTGCTGAAAGTCCTGATGTGTTCACATGTAATCCAGTCGTCGCACTGCTCCGGGTGTTTGGAGCGCAGACTGTTCTTGTGTTCATCGACATACGGGGTCACCAAGGTAGAGTTCTGTAGAACTGTGTAGTGTGCTTGAGACCAAGAATATCCGTCCCTGCATATTATTGAGTCTCTTCCAAGAGTGCCTTTTCCAGTTAGTCTCCCCTCATACCGCGATTTAGGGAGACCTATCTTGTTAAGGCCAGGAATGAAGTCAACACAAAACCCGATAACATCCTCTGTTTGATGGCCCATGGAGATGCTTCCTTCTGGCCTAGCGCGGTTACGGACATATTTCTTTAGGACTCCCATGAACCTCTCAAAGGGGAACATATTGTGTAGAAATACGGGCCCCAGGATGACAATCTCGTCGACTAGATGAACTAGGACGTGCGTCATGATATTGAAGAAGGATGGTGGGAACACCAGCTCAAAACTGACAAGACATTGCGCCACATCACTCCTTAGCCTTGGTACGATTTCTGGATCGATCACCTTCTGAGAGATTGCATTGAGGAATGCACATAGCTTCACAATGGCTAATCGGATGTTTTCCGGTAGAAGCCCCCTCAATGCAACCGGAAGCAGTTGCGTCATAATCACGTGGCAGTCATGAGACTTTAGGTTCTGAAACTTTTTCTCTGGCATATTTATTATTCCCTTTATATTCAACGAGAAGCCAGTCGTGACCTTCATACTAAGCAGGCATTCAAAGAAGATTTCTTTCTCTTCTTTCGTAAGAGCGTAGCTGGCAGGACCTTTATACTGCTTCGGAGGCATGCCGTCTTTTTCGTGCAAACGTTGCAGGTCCTCTCGTGCCTCGGGTGTATCTTTTGTCTTCCCATACACGCCCAAGAAGCCTAGCAGGTTCACGCAAAGGTTCTTCGTCACATGCATCACGTCGATTGAGGAGCGGACCTCTAGTTCTTTCCAGTAGGATCGAAAGTATGTCTAGAGGGGGGTGATTAGACTACTTGACCAAATAAAAACTTAACCTTTTCCCAATTTTAGTTCTTGGCAGATTTTAGCTATTTTAGGACAGGTCAAGCAATCATCACACAATTCAAGCAAGCATGCAAAGAGTATATTGGCAGCGGAAAGTAAAGCATGCAACTTGCGAGAATGTAAAGGGAAGGGTTTGGAGAATTCAAACGCTATTGGAGACACGGATGTTTTTCCCGTGGTTCGGATAGGTGGTGCTATCCTACATCCACATTGATGGAGACTTCAACCCACGAAGGGTAACGGTTGCGCGAGTCCACACAGGGCTCCACCCAAGGGCAACGGTTGCGCGAGTCCACACAGGGCTCCACCCACGAAGGGTCCACGAAGAAGCAACCACCCACAAAGGGTCCACGAAGAAGCAACCTTGTCTATCCCACCATGGCCATCGCCCACGAAGGACTTGCCTCACTAGCGGTAGATCTTCACGAAGTAGGTGATCTCCTTGCCCTTACAAACTCCTTGGTTCAACTCCACAATCTTGTCGGAGGCTCCCAAGTGACACCTAGCCAATCTAGGAGACACCACTCTCCAAGAAGTAACAAATGGTGTGTAGGTAATGAACTCCTTGCTCTTGTGCTTCAAATGATAGTCTCCCCAGCACTCAACTCTCTCTCATAGGATTTGGATTTGGTGGAAAGAAGATTTGAGTGGAAAGCAACTTGGGAAGGCTAGAGATCAAGATTCATATGGTAGGAATGGAATGTCTTGATCTCAACACATGAGTAGGTGGTTCTCTCTCAGAACATATGAGTTGGAATGGTGTGTGTGTTCTGATGGCTCTCTCATCGAATGAGAAGGAGGTGGAGGGGTATATATAGCCTCCACACAAAATCCAACCGTTACACACAATTTACCAATCTCGGTGGGACCGAATCAGAAAACTCGGTCTGACCGAAATAGTAAACCTAGTGACCGTTAGGAATTTCGGTGGGACTGACATGCAACTCGGTAGGACCGATTCGGTTAGGGTTTGGGCATAACGTAATCTCGGTGAGACCGATTACACAAACTCAGTGAGACCGAATTTGGTAATTAGCTAACCAGAGAGTTGGTCAGGCAAACTCGGTGGGACCGATTTGCTCTTTCGGTGAGACCGAGTGGAAATCGGTGAGACCGAAAAGTTACAAAGGGGAAACACTGAGTTTACATTGCAATCTCGGTGGGACCGATTCGCTCTTTCGGTAAGACTGAAAAGTTACGAAAGGGAAACAGAGAGTTTGCAACCCCATCTCGGTGAGACCGAGATCCTTATCGGTAGAACCGAGTTGCTAGGGTTTGGCAGTGGCTAATGACAAGTGAAACTCGGTGGCGCCGGATAGGAAGGATCGGTAGGACCGAGTTTGGCTTAGGGTTTAGGTCATATGTGGATATGGGAAAGTAGTTGAGGGTTTTGGAGCATATCACCAAGCACATGAAGCAAGAGGCTCATTAAGCAACACCTCATCCCTCCTTAATAGTATTGGCTTTTCCTAAAGACTCAATGTGATCTTGGATCACTAAAATATAAAATGAAGAGTCTTGAGATTTTGAGCTTGAGCCAATCCTTTGTCCTTAGCATTTTGATGGTTCCACTTTCACATCCATGCCATGCCAATCATTGAGCTTTTCCTGAAATAATTGTCTTGGAATAGTATTAGCTCAATGAGCTATATGTTGTTATGAATTACCAAAACCACCTAGGGATAGTTGCACTTTCAATCTCCCCCTTTTTGGTAATTGATGACAACATATAGATCAAAGCTTCGACAAATGATAATAAGCATGAAATATATCGTCGCTTTGAGAAGTATGTGATAAGTAAGAGCTCCCCCTAAATTTGTGCATATTTTAAAATTTGCTTTGGACTGCAAATGCACAAAGAATTAGAATTATGGGTTACTCTTCCATGTCACATACATCTTGGTGGAGCGCTAAAAAATGATAAGATTGAAATACATGCACTCATCACCAAGAAAAGTGAATGATCACAAACGATAGATAGAATGATAATATTTAAGCAAGCATTAAGCAAACATTAAGTGTAGCTTATGATCAAACACATGATCATCAATGTCTCACAAATAATGACGTAGTATCAAGCACTCAAAAGCAAACAAGTCAAGAAACCACCAAATAAAGCAAGAGAGAAAAGCAACACTCTCTCTCTCGAAGCCTATGATCTATACATCTTCTCCCCCTTTGGCAACAAGTTACCAAAAAGTTCCTAGAAAATACATAGCACTAGATCGACGCTCAGGCTTGATCTTCAGGTGGTGGTGGAGTCCGGAGCACTCCAAGGACGAAGCCTTCGGTAGACGTGGTCGGAGTCGAGGCTGAAGTGGATGCTGGAGCTGGTGGAACTGAGGCGGTGGCTGGTGCAGACGTTGTAGCTCTGGTGTCAGCAACTGGCAGTGCAGACGACCTCGGACCTCGTGGCACCCTCGCAAAAGCATCAGTCGTGGTCCTGCCTCTCCTCTCATTCATGTCCTCCTGGAGCTGCTCCACGGCAGTCTGTATCTCTATCACCTTGATGTCCAAGTCATAGAACCTCTGTTCCATGATCCTCTCTAAACTCGCCTGGTTCTGAGTCAGGGTGGCTATACTCTGCTCAATCCGCAGGGTGGACGCAATCAGGTAACCAAGCTGCTCTTGTTTGGTTTTCAGGAAGTAATCAGATGCCTCCGCTTGAGTAGGCATCCTGGCAGCTTTCTCCTTCCTTGCCTTCTCCTTCTGAGCTTGTGCATGGGCAGATGATGATTCATTCTCAGTCATAACAACTTGATTATCTTCGAAATCTGGACGGATGGGCAGGTGTTCCTTATCCAACAGATATACGCCCGTGCCCATCTTGGAGTTGATGAGCTCCTGAATCTGAGGGGCATATCCACAGCTCCTCTTCTGATCTGCCGCAGTCCTTTTGATTGTTTCCACTATGAGGCTCATGACTTTGAATTTTTGAGGCATGTCAAAGACATGAAGCAAATTGATCACGTGACCTCTGATCATCTTGTGATCTCCAGACTTGGGCAGAAGGGTGTGCCTAAGGATCCAGTTGATCGTAGGCAATCCTGATAGCAGATAATGCACTGAGCCAAACTTGAACGTGTCAAGTGCTTCATTTGGAATCTCCTTGTACATGTTGGACATGGAGTTGTGGTCCATCTTTTTCTTGGCATAAATGTCCAAGTCATCTGCTTGCTCCTCTGGGGCATTGATCAGCTTCGCCCATTCCTCAACAGTAGAGTGGTACCTTGTACCCTCTGACATCCATGTGATCCTGCCATCCGGATAAAAGTGTGCTGTGGAGTAGAATTGCATGATTAGCTCCTCGTTCCACTTTGTGAGCTTCTGCCCAACAAAGTCTGCAACTCCACACGCACTAAAGCTGTCACATACTCCTGGGTAGTGTTCCTCCTTCTCCCTCATGTAGGTCCAGTCAACCCATCTCATGTCACAGACAATTGGCTTCTTGTCAAGTAGCACTGTCTCATAGAAATCCTGCTGCTCCTTGGTATGAAACCTGTAGTCCACTGCAGTCCTTCTCCTAGAAGCATATGGATCTGCTTCTCTCCATTTCCTGAGCCCTGAGTCTCTCCTGAGCTTCATATCCTCAGCCACAGGATGAGCATCATTGTGGTCTGGGATCTTGGGCTTTAGCTTCCTACGGACATTCTCTTCTTCTTCCTCTGCAGCTTCAGGCACTGGGGCCTTGTTCTTCTCAGTGGCTGGGATGCTTCTTGTGTTTCTCTTTGGTGCACTCTTAGGCTTAGATGCAGCCTTAGGTGCTTCCTTTGGCTTGGATGCAGCTCCCCCTGACCTTATGGCATCTCCCATTAGCTTGGGTGCCTTGGGCGCTGGTGCAGCTGCCTCTTCTTCCTCTTCCTCTTCCATGATGGAAGCTTTGCCAAGCACTCTAGCCACAGTCTTCTTCACCCTCTCCTTCCTTTTCTTGCCCTCAGCTGCAGCTGGCTCTTGGGAAGTGGGCTTCTCAGTTGAGGCTCTAGCCTTAGACATGGGCTGCCTGCCTGCTGACCTTTTGATTTTCAGACCTGGCTTAGTGCCTTGAGCTGGTTCAATTCTCTTGGAAGTGGCCTCTTCCTCTGCCACATAGTCCTCATCTTCAGAGTCTGAAGTTTTCTTCTTCCTTTGTCTCGTGGCAGCCTTTGGCAAATTGCTAGGAGTGCTCCTGCTGCCATCATCTGAGGAACTTGAGGGGCTAGTGCCCTCACTCAACTGCACTTGCTGCTCTGACAAGTTTTGGCTGTCACTCTGGTCTGACATGATGCAAACTGACTGCTGACCCTGTGAATAGATTATAGATGAGATAGAGTGGATGAGCATCACAAAATGCAGAGATTTTTGCAAAAGAATAATTCAAAAACCTAGTTTTAGTTTCCCACTGAGATCATCTCGGATCTACCGATTTTCAAACTCGGTGACACCGAAGCAGTGTTGGCACCAGAACTAGTGAACTCGGCCAGACCGAGTCACAGTTCGGTGGCACCGAGACTGCTAGGGTTTCACAGGGTTCCAAAATCGGTCACACCGATAAGTAATTCTCGGTCAGACCAAGTTTTACTTGTGCAATGGCATAAGCCAAATCGGTGGGACCGAGTTTTTCAACTCGGTGGGTCCGAGATGGTTTCGGCGGAAACCTAAACCTAGAATTTTCGAACCAAACCTAATCTATGAGCGTTTTGACTGGATAGAAGTTTATCAAACGTGGCTAGAAACAATATGATCACAATGTGCTAGGAATCAGATTGAGGAGTAGCACAAAGATCAAGTCCGTACCCTAGTTCAGTGGGGACTTGCTACGGCGGCAACGGCAGGGCAGAATTCCCGTTGACGGCGACGGAGACCAGCGACTGGAGGCTGCTGGCGGCGAGAAGACGATCCGGAGACCTCGAGGGCAGAGCAGGCTATCGCGCGGGCGAAGGGGTTCGGAGAAATTTCCAAATTTTGCCCGTGACTATATATAGCCTGACCCTGTCGGTGTGACCGAGTGGAACAACTCGGTGGCACCGAGATTCATAACTGCGTGCAGTTACTGAAACTCGGTGTGACCGAAAGGTTCAAATCGGTTGCACCGAGATCAAAAACCTAGATCAACTTAATGATCTCGGTAGGACCGAAAGTGGAGTATTGGTCAGACCGAGAATCATAAAGAGGTTTTGGAAGTTTAAGTCTATGACGAATCGGGGACTCCGAGCGCTCCTCACACAGAGTGGTTCGAATCTGACTTGATCAAATTTTGTGATGCAGCATGAATAGAGTTTGAGATGAGAAAAGCATAGATAGCTAGAGGAGGTTCTTAGGCATTCTTGTCCATCCACTTGGCAAAAAGAAATAAAGCCGAACAATCAAAACAACAAGTGGATGTCCTCGAATGAGTAAAATATGCAACCAGCATGCTCACACAATAAGATGGCAAATGAAATATGTGGAAAGGCATGCACAACCAATTCTAGCATCTATCAAGCAATTTGCGATGACTAGGTCATCTATATATGAGTATATTGACTTAGGAGTCAAGTGAGAACACTTGATCATAGGTCATACTCATCGTTTAAGCTCAAGTGGGGTTACCACTTTTACATAAAGCATTGTTGTGTTCACATCTTTAGAGTTGCTTTAGCTCAAGTCTTAGAGTAAAGCTCCCCCTAGATGTGATATCCCCCCTAAGAGGGATGAACTAACCTTGGGTTTTGTCGATGATGACTTCATGTAGATATTGAAGATGTGGATGCTCAATGTTGATGTAGATCTCTTGGAGCTATCCATTTGAGTGAATTGCACTTTCAATACCTACATGGGTTAGTCCCACAAGGAACAAACAAGGATATCCATAGACATAGAGTGATGCACACAAAAATGATGTCCATGAAAACTTTTAGGTTACCTTGTCCCTTGTCTTACCAACAAGAGGGTTTGTGACTCCTTGAACTAGTGCAAGATGTGGAAGTTGATTGCACTTGTTCTTGCCAAAATGATAAGAGTGAAGTATGTTGGCGGAGTCACCCTCAAGAACTCTCTAGTTCTTCTTCTTTTGGATCCACATCATCTTGATGGGAATCCTTGGAGTTGTAGTCGTACTTGATGAAGTGGAACTTGAAGTAGTCTTGGGAATCCACTTGACTAAGGTCTTAGGAGCTTCTTCAAATGCATCAATTTCCTCTTGAAGCTTGTCCTTGCCTTTTTGCTCGTAGTCTTGTGGTGGAAGATCATCTTGAGCTTGTGTCCCCTTGAAAGAAGTATACTTCTCTTGTTGAGGGACAAACTTTGTCTTGGGGTATTGATCTTCTTCCCATTCAACTCCATTGGCATTGAACTTTCGTTCAAAACCAACACCTTGATTCTTCCGGTGCATTCCTTGCTTGCGCACAATTTCCTCGAATTGCTTACTCTCGGCAAGGCTTTTGTACACTCCTTTCTCTATAATTCCCTTCAATAAGCTATTTTCTTGCTCAAGTGTAACTTGGCTAAGAGAATCATTAGTGGAATCAAGAGAACTACTAGAAGCAACAATATTGGATTTAGCATGATCATTGTTACTACTAGAGGAAGAATCTTTCTTGTTAGACTTGACTTGAGGCATGTAAGTGGATAAGAGCAAACGCTTGTCAATGTAAGAAGAACTTTTCTTGCGGAGATCATCATTGATTGCTTTTAAGAACTCATGCTCTTGCTTAAGATTGAGCTTTTCAAAGCGTAGTTTCTCATGAGCTCTTAAAAGTTCACGATGATCTTCGAAGATAGTGTCATGAGCTAACTTAAGAGTTTTTAGTTCTTTAGTTAGAGCCTCAATCTTCTCCTTATCATTGTCATTCGTTTTATCTTGATTAGCATGATTAATTGGTCTTTCATCATAGTATTCATCACTAGAGTTGTCACCAAGCAAATCATCACCTAACAAGTCATCTTCATCACTATTGAAATCAACATACTCGGGGTGTGTTACCTTAGGACCTTTGGCCATGAAGCATCTTCCAATTCCTTCATTTGGTGAGTCAAATATGTCGTAGGAGTTGGTTGACACAAGTGCTAGACCGGCAACACCTTCATCTTGAGTATCTTCGGAGTCGGAGTGATAACTTCTCTCGGAGTGGCTGTCGGAGTCGGAGCCGGATACCCATTCACCAACATGAGCTTGATGTCTCCGTCTTGTGTAGCTCCTTGATGATTTTTCCTTCCTTTCCGAATCCTTGCTTCTCCGTGAGTATCTTCGTTCATAACGATCATCTCTACTCCTTCTCTCTCTTGGTGGTGATCCTTTGCTTCTTTTTGGAGAATCTTCTCTTCTCTTGTAGGGAGCCGTACACTCATTGGAATAGTGTCCGGGTCTTCCACAATTGTAACAGTTTCGCTCTCGACTAGAAGATCTTTTGCCATTGTAGGACCTTGACTTGGAGCTTCTATCTTTGCTTCTACTCTTGTAGAACTTGTTGAAGTTCTTCACCATTAAGCTCAATTCTTCATTGAAGTCTTGTTTCTCACTTGATGATGTAGGGGCTTCACATGAGGCTTTATAGGCACCACTTGATTTGTTGTGAAGTTCCTCTTTATCCTTAAGTGACATCTCATGAGCAACAATTCTTCCAATCACCTCCGTTGGCTTGAGATCTTTGTAATTGGGCATCATTTGGATCAATGTGCACACGGTATCATATTTTCCATCCAAGGCTCTTAGAATCTTCTTGATGATGAATTTATCGGTCATCTCTTCACTTCCTAAGCCGGCAATCTCATTTGTGATGAGAGCAAGCCTAGAGTACATTTCAGCGACACCTTCACCATCCTTCATCTTGAACTTGTCAAGTTGGCTTTGAAGCACATCCAACTTGGATTCCTTGACGGAGTCGGTACCTTCGTGCATATCAATCAAAGTGTCCCAAATTTCCTTTGCATTCTCAAGGCGGCTGATTTTGTTGAATTCTTCGGGGCACAATCCGTTGAAGAGAATATCACAGGCTTGAGCATTGTATTGCAACATCTTCAACTCATCCGCGGTAGCTTCACGCTTTGGTTCTCTCCCGTCAAAGAAGTCACCTTGCAAACCAACACACACACAATAGCCCAAACAGCGGGGTTATGTCCAAGAATATGCATTTTCATTTTATGCTTCCAACTAGCAAAATTAGTACCATCAAAGTAAGGACCTCTACGGTGATAATTTCCCTCGCTAGACGCCATACTCTCTTAGGTTGTGAAACCAAGGCTATGACCACCAAAAGCTATGGAGATCAAGCAAATGGAGACCAAAGCTCTGATACCACTTGTAGGATCGAAAGTATGTCTAGAGGGGGGTGATTAGACTACTTGACCAAATAAAAACTTAACCTTTTCCCAATTTTAGTTCTTGGCAGATTTTAGCTATTTTAGGACAGGTCAAGCAATCATCACACAATTCAAGCAAGCATGCAAAGAGTATATTGGCAGCGGAAAGTAAAGCATGCAACTTGCGAGAATGTAAAGGGAAGGGTTTGGAGAATTCAAACGCTATTGGAGACACGGATGTTTTTCCCGTGGTTCGGATAGGTGGTACTATCCTACATCCACGTTGATGGAGACTTCAACCCACGAAGGGTAACGGTTGTGCGAGTCCACACAGGGCTCCACCCAAGGGCAACGGTTGCGCGAGTCCACACAGGGCTCCACCCACGAAGGGTCCACGAAGAAGCAACCACCCACAAAGGGTCCACGAAGAAGCAACCTTGTCTATCCCACCATGGCCATCGCCCACGAAGGACTTGCCTCACTAGCAGTAGATCTTCACGAAGTAGGCGATCTCCTTGCCCTTACAAACTCCTTGGTTCAACTCCACAATCTTGTCGGAGGCTCCCAAGTGACACCTAGCCAATCTAGGAGACACCACTCTCCAAGAAGTAACAAATAGTGTGTAGGTAGTGAACTCCTTGCTCTTGTGCTTCAAATGATAGTCTCCCCAGCACTCAACTCTCTCTCATAGGATTTGGATTTGGTGGAAAGAAGATTTGAGTGGAAAGCAACTTGGGAAGGCTAGAGATCAAGATTCATATGGTAGGAATGGAATGTCTTGATCTCAACACATGAGTAGGTGGTTCTCTCTCAGAACATATGAGTTGGAATGGTGTGTGTGTTCTGATGGCTCTCTCATCGAATGAGAAGGAGGTGGAGGGGTATATATAGCCTCCACACAAAATCCAACCGTTACACACAATTTACCAATCTCGGTGGGACCGAATCAGAAAACTCGGTCTGACCGAAATAGTAAACCTAGTGACCGTTAGGAATTTCGGTGGGACTGACATGCAACTCGGTAGGACCGATTCGGTTAGGGTTTGGGCATAACGTAATCTCGGTGAGACCGAATTTGGTAATTAGCTAACCAGAGAGTTGGTCAGGCAAACTCGGTGGGACCGATTTGCTCTTTCGGTGAGACCGAGTGGAACTCGGTGAGACCGAAAAGTTACAAAGGGGAAACACTGAGTTTACATTGCAATCTCGGTGGGACCGATTCGCTCTTTTGGTAAGACCGAAAAGTTACGAAAGGGAAACAGAGAGTTTGCAACCCCATCTCGGTGAGACCGAGATCCTTATCGGTAGAACCGAATTGCTAGGGTTTGGCAGTGGCTAATGACAAGTGAAACTCGGTGGCGCCGGATAGGAAGGATCGGTAGGACCGAGTTTGGCTTAGGGTTTAGGTCATATGTGGATATGGGAAAGTAGTTGAGGGTTTTGGAGCATATCACCAAGCACATGAAGCAAGAGGCTCATTAAGCAACACCTCATCCCTCCTTAATAGTATTGGCTTTTCCTAAAGACTCAATGTGATCTTGGATCACTAAAATATAAAATGAAGAGTCTTGAGCTTTTGAGCTTGAGCCAATCCTTTGTCCTTAGCATTTTGAGGGTTTCACTTTCACATCCATGCCATGCCAATCATTGAGCTTTTCCTGAAATAATTGTCTTGGAATAGTATTAGCTCAATGAGCTATATGTTGTTATGAATTACCAAAACCACCTAGGGATAGTTGCACTTTCAGGTAGGTCCCAAAATATAGATTTCTTTTCCACATGGGTGCGTGTCCGTCAGCGTCATTCGGAACAGCTAGTCCACCGGGACCCTTTCCAAAGATTACGTAGTGTAAATCATTGACCATAGCAAGCACGTGATCACGGTGCGCATGGCGGGCTTCTTCCGGTGATCTGCCTCGCCTTTGAAATGCTTGCCTTTCTTTCGACATTGATGGTTGGTCGGAAGAAATCGACGATGGCCCAGGTACACATTCTTCCTGCATTTGTCCAGGTATATACTTTCAGTGTCATCTAAACAGTGCGTGCATGCGTGGTATCTTTTGTTTGTCTGTCTTGAAAGGTTACTGAGAGCGGGCCAATCGTTGATGGTCACGAACAGCAACGCCTTAAGATTAAATTCCTCCTGTCTGTGCTCATCCCACGTACGTACACCGTTTCCATTCCACAGCTGTAAAAGTTCTTCAACGAATGGCCTTAGGTACATATCAATTTCGTTGCCGGGTTGCTTAGGGCCTTTGATGAGAACTGGCATCATAATGAACTTCCGCTTCATGCACATCCAAGGAGGAAGGTTATACATACATAGAGTCACGGGCCAGGTGCTGTGATTGCTGCTCTGCTCCCCGAAAGGATTAATGCCATCCGCGCTTAAAGCAAACCATACATTCCTTGGGTCCTTTGCAAACTCATCCCAGTACTTTCTCTCGATTTTTCTCCACTGCGACCCGTCAGCGGGTGCTCTCAACTTCCCATCTTTCTTTCGGTTCTCACTGTGCCATCGCATCAACTTGGCATACTCTTCGTTTCTGAACAGATGTTTCAACCGTGGTCTTATAGGAGCATACCACATCACCTTCGCAGGAACCCTCTTCCTGAGGGGCTCGCCGTCAACATCACCAGGGTCATCTCGTCTGATCTTATACCGCAACGCACCGCATACCGGGCATGCGTTTAGATCCTTGTATGCACCGCGGTAGAGGATGCAGTCATTAGGGCATGCATGTATCTTCTCCACCTCCAATCCTAGAGGGCATACGACCTTCTTTGTTGCGTATGTACTGTCGGGCAATTCATTATCCTTTGGAAGCTTCTTCTTCAATATTTTCAGTAGCTTCTCAAATCCTTTGTCAGCCACAGCATTCTCTGCCTTCCACTGCAGCAATTCTAGTACGGTACCGAGCTTTGTGTTGCCATCTTCGCAATTGGGGTATAACCCTTTTTTGTGATCCTCTAACATGCGATCGAACTTCAGCTTCTCCTTTTGACTAATGCATTGCGTCCTTGCATCGACAATGACCCGGCGGAGATCATCATCATCGGGCACATCGTCTGGTTCCTCTTGATCTTCAGCAGCTTCACCCGTGGCAGCATCATTGGGCACATCGTCTGATTCCTCTTGATCTTCACCAGCTCCCCCATTGCAGCATCACCGTATTCAGGGGGCACATAGTTGTCATCGTACTCTTCTTCTTCGCCGTCTTCCATCATAACCCCTATTTCTCCGTGCCTCGTCCAAACATTATAGTGTGGCATGAAACCCTTGTAAAGCAGGTGGGAGTGAAGGATTTTCCGGTTAGAGTAAGACCTCGTATTCCCACATTCAGTGCATGGACAACACATAAAACCATTCTGCTTGTTTGCCTCAGCCGCATCGAAAAACTTATGCACACCCTTAATGTACTCGCGGGTGTGTCTGTCACCGTACATCCATTGCCGGTTCATCTGCATGCATTATATATAATTAAGTGTCCAAATTAATAGAAGTTCATCATCACATTAAAACCAAAGTGCATACATAGTTCTCATCTAACAACATATAGCTCTCCAGAGCATCTAATTAATTAAACCATACATTGAAACTATGTAAAACATTTCAATGCAAAAACAAATGCGATCATAATCGCAACCAAGGTAACAATTGATCCAACGGCATAATGATACCAAGCCTCGGTATGAATGGCATATTTTCTAATCTTTCTAATCTTCAAGCGCATTGCATCCATCTTGATCTTGTGATCATCGACGACATCCGCAACATGCAACTCCAATATCATCTTCTCCTCCTCAATTTTTTTTATTTTTTCCTTCAACAAATTGTTTTCTTCTTCAACTAAATTTAACCTCTCGACAATAGGGTCGGTTGGCATTTTCGATTCACATACATCCTAGATAAATAAAATCTATGTCACGTTGGTCGGCATAATTTTCATAAACAATAAATGAACCAATAGTTATAAAGATAATATACATACCAAATCCGAATCATAGACAGGACGAGGGCCGACGGGGGTGGATACCAAAACCATCGCACTATATAAGATGCAATAATAAATGTAAGAAAATGATACAAGTATCTATCTAAACATACAAGTAAGAATATTTTTCCTTTCAGAAAGAAGATAAGAACAAGAGGCTCACCACGGTGGTGTGTCGGTGATGAGATCGGCGCGGGTGATCGACGGCGGTGAAGACGGGGACGGGGCGTGACGGACCGCTAAATCTAGACAAATCTCGAGGAAAATGGAGCTTGGAGGTCGAGCTTCGAGAGGAGAAAGCTTAAGTAGTGTGGCTCGGGCATTCCATCGAACACCTCATGTGCATAGGAGGTGAGCTAGAGCACCACAAAGCCCTCTCCCCCTCGGCCAGAAAAAACAGAGCACTGAGCTCTGCTCTTGCGCGAGGGGGTATACATAGGCACCTCATTGGTCCCGGTTGATGACATGAACCAGGACTAAAGGGAAGCCTTTGGTCCCGGTTCAAGCCACCAACCGGGACCAATGGTGGTGGGCCAGGAGCGAGGCCCATTGGTCCCGGTTCGTCCCACCAACCGGGACCAAAAGGTCCAGACGAACCGGGACCAATGGCCCACGTGGCCCGGCCGGCCCCCTGGGCTCACCAACCGGGACCAATGCCCACATTGGTCCCGGTTCTAGACTGAATCGGGACTAATGGGCTGAGCCGGCCTGGACCATAGCCCTGTTTTCTACTAGTGCTCCTTGCCAAAAAAAATCTGGATCTAAAATAATCCAATCTTTGCAGGACCCCTTTTGGGAGTTGGAAGAAAGAAAGCATATAGAGAACCATATTTGTGAGAACGGAGTTAATCAAAACCAGCCGTCCTCCAACTGAGAGCAGCTTGCCTTCCCAACTGCTCAATCGTTTCTCTAGACGCTCCTCTACATGCTTCCACTCCGCAATGGTGAGACGCCGGTAGTGGATCGGTATTCCCAAATATTTAATCGGGAATTGGCCATGTGCGCAACCAAAGAGGTCCGCATAATCGGCAGCCGCCCATGCTAAGAGAGCAACTAGTTAAGAGCGCTCCTTCGGGAGCCTCGCAACGATTAGTGTCACTTGGCGCACTCCCAGCCATTCGCCACGTATCGCGCTCTGGACGGTCCCTCCGAATTTTTTTTCTGCACACATTTTCGGATTTTTAAATGTTTTTTTCGATTTTTTTCGACGTTTTCGTTTTCCACCGGTCTTCCTTAGCTTTTCAATAAAAAAAATTATTTTGCATGAAAAAATGTATTTTCTTTTTTTTCCTTTCATGAGAGGCACGGTTTTTCTTTCACGAGAATCACGGCCGTGCCTCTCGAAAACGGAAAAAAACACGTTTTTTGTTTTTTTTCTTTCGCGAGAGTCACGGTTTTGCTTTTGCGAGAGGTACGGGTGTGCTTTCGCGAGAGTCACGGCCGTGCCTCTCAGAAACAAAAAAAACGTGTTTTTTCTTTTTTTTTTCTTTTCAAGAGTCACGGTTTTGCTTCCGCGAGAAGTATGGTTTTGCTTCCGCGAGAAGCATGGTTGTGCTTTCGCGGAAGCAAAGCCGTGCCTCTCGGAAAGGAAAAAAACACGTTTTGAGAGTCATGGTTTTGCTTCCGTAAGAGTCACGATTGTGCTTTCACGGTCGTGCCTCCTCGGAAACGAAAAAAAACGCGTTTTTTTTCTTCCACGAGTCACGGTTTTGCTTCCGCGAGAGGCACGGTTGTGATCAATCAACGGCGCAAGGATCAGTCGACGAGGGCCTGTTGGCTCTCTTCGGTTCTTGGTAGTAGGTGTGTCAAGCAATGGGATGCTCTTGGTGCATCGACTTTGACCTCTTTTTTCAATTTGTTCCACGTGTAAAGACCCGGTTTTTCAAACACTCTGGATTGGTGGTGAAGGATTACAAGCCTGCATTACATTGGATGCACCGGCGGAGCTAAGGCAAGACCGAATAGGCCGTGGTTCGCCCAACATTTGCAAATTTTTGGAGTTATTTTCTTTTTACTTTTGGACCTTGGAAAACCAGCCCACGGGCCCTTTCTTTTTGTTTGGCCCGCCCAGCCTACTCATTCCATCAATGAGCTTCAAGCTCGGCCACTGGTTGGATGATACCTCAACCGATGTTCTTTCAAGCAGGTTCTAGATCTCATAGCTAGCGGTGAGTATTGCTCAAAAGAAAAAAAAGCTAGCGGTGAGTGACTATTGAGGTCTTCAAAGTATTGTATGGCGAGGCGTTTGCAGACATCCCTTTTCATTACTGTTGAGTGTGTTTTTCAAACTCTGTCGGACGGTGTATAACCAAAAGAAGTTGACCAGTATGATTTTTGTGTCATATTGTCTTTGCTTTGTAGCGTCTGTAGTTTTTCTTGATAAATATCGGATATGAGATGCTTTTCCGGTGTCTTTTCTCTCTCAAAAAAAGTCTCACTATGAACGATATGATTGATCAATCAAGGTACTTGAAGATTTTGCCTTATATCAGATATCAGATTCATTTTTCGGAAGCCAGTATACAATGACTTGAATCAGCTTAGCCAAAGAGTATAACAAGGACCAAAAAAGGAGAGACATGTCATGTAATTTTTTGAACTGAAATGGCATGAAGAGCCACAATGATAAAATAGCAACCGTGTCAGAACTCCGAGCATGAAAATCTAAGGGGTTTGAGTCCTCTTCTAGTCATAACATGGGGAATGGTCACTCAATGAGCTTTATCTAGCTACCAACGTTCTTGAGTATCTGATGAGATTTGTGTTGTGTTGATCATACTCGGCACGTCCAGTGAAGAGAGATTACAGTGAAGTGAGAGCTTTGCAATACACACAGAAGGGTTACCTTGCAAGTGACAAAAGGGCATTTTCCTGCTAATTATTTGTATCAAGTTTCTATGCTACACTACTTGTTAAGATGATCACTTGGACTGGAGCAAAAGCTGGACCAGGGGAGAAAACCAAACAATATGTGCAACAAGATGAGGAAAACTGCAATTGCGAAAACCCTCCCTATTTTCAATGACTAATATTATATATAGACTTGCAGAGAGAGAACATTTGACGCCGTGTTTGAAGGCACACACCGCAGTGTGGCTCTCCAGATATTAGGTAGGAAAAGATGGATGTTTCTTGCATCTCTTGCTTCTCCACGCAGACACGGGGCAAAGAGCTCTCCAAACCTTTCATCTATTACTGAAAAATGAGGAGCCACCTTTGCAATGGCTCACCAGTTTCCTCTTGGCTCCTCTTTCAGGTAGCTGCTGCTAAGAACTTGGGCCTTCAAATGAACACAATAAGGACATCAAGAGTGGCCATTCCAGTATACAATCTGGTGCTAGTCAAGAGAATATTAAAATAGCAAAAAGGAAAAAAAGGTTATTCTTCTACTTATACATGTTTTTCATCAAAAGACACTTTGATTAACTTTGTACTCTACATTAATTAGTTTGGAGTACGGGATTGGTAATAGAAGCTAGTATCAGCAGCCAAGCAAATTAGTCTCAGTAGCGAAGTGCTTGGTTTATTTTTTTCCTGTGTATTAAAGGCCAGTGTCAATTGGCAACTTCGGATAAGCATTTTAATCTAACAGTACACTAGATTTTCACATAGGTATTTAGATTCATGGTTGTACATCAGAGGCTGAGATATTGATTACTCAAACTTAACAATCTGAACAGCGCTAGAACACTGATCGTTCCCACCATGCAGGTCAAAGCAGAAGAGCATTTACCAAATTAACACCCGGGAGCAGATAACTGCAAAGCTTTTCATCCACTGAAATAGGCAACCTAGGCATCTTGCTCATTATTCCAGGTATTTGGCTCATGCTGTTCATTGAGAGCATCACATTAGAATTGCATGGGTAGCAATGACATATCCCTAGATCTGTACCTTTTATAGTGACTTTTACCTTTGTAGAAGATTATTGATGTTACTTCTTGTGCGATGGAAAAGATCAATGTTGTTCTGAGCCTGAAAGGAATTGTTAAAATGAATTTAACTCCTGCACAACCAAAGCTCCCGTGCACAAGAAATCAAGGGGAAATAACAATATTACTCCTACCATACATACAAAATACCAACCTGTGATGTCAAAATATTTGCTTCTATCTGATTGAGAAGTCGAGCATTTTCTTCCAATACATTAAGCATTGCACGGTCGATGTCAGAGGCTGCAGAGCAAAATGTAGAAACGTGGTCATTAGAAAATAGGACCTGTGCATAACTGCATATTCTTGTACTGAGAACTGGTAAGTTAGAGTTCATTTAAACATATGAACCGTTTTCATATACACAGGGAAAACAAGTACTTGAGTCTCTGTGTTAATGGTATTAAGTAGTTCCAGCAAAAGTTTAGCAACAAAGTAACCATCGAAGGAGTCCAAGCTAGGAATTGCATCAGAGCTTTAGTAAAAGACTAATTGTTATCCATTATTATAAGCTAGGGAACACCTTAACTCACAAAGCATAGGAATACGAAAAACCATTCAAAATGTCTTGAATCATTCATTCTATGCAGAATATGCATGGATTATTTCTCCCAAGTCCCTAAGTTACTTGGAATGCTTCAAAAAAATTATCACACAGGTAGTGAAACATGATAATCGCTAGAAAAGGATAAAATGATGGTATAATCAATCACAGATTATCTACACAAGTGACCTACCAACCTCCAGATACAAATCAATTATCGACTGCTATTACCTATCGTAACAGAAGAACCTCTGGTATCTGTTGGAACAGAACGATTGTTAGCCCACAATGACGACTCCACCATTTTGTCCTGAGATACAGCCTTGATGAGCACCAGGCAAAAAGAGACAAAAAAAACTTCTCAACTTCATTCTTGCAAGGCAAATATATTCGACAAACAAAACCATGATTTTCACAAACAATTCTAAATTTAGTGCATGCTTCCGAGGAGTCAGAACAGAAGTTGCTTCCTAGAAAGACTATTCTGAAAGTGGCGAGGAGGCATATCATATGAAAAGGCAAATGATTGATACCTTTCTATCTTTAATCTTTCTTCCAACATTGTGTTCTTCAGTCTTCCGTCGTCTTGTATTTTGTTTTTCCTGTATAAGCAGCACATTATTAGTATTGTAAGGAATGGAAAAGGGAAACATCATATGCTTTACATGATTATTACATGTTTACTCTGGAAAGGATACTTGTTTAATAGGCACATAATTACTGAAGACAAAGCTCAACCCCAATGCTCTGCTTCTGTTACCTCTTTTCAACGCTACTTGAAACGATTTCTTGAGTGCTCTACAATTTGTTTATATAATTTTAGGAAATGACAAGCCAGCAATATATTTTTTTTCGTGCAAACTATTCTCAGCTTGCCATGGCTCAATACTGGTCATTGATCAATTCAGCTTATGAGAAACTGTATCAGTTGTGCTAACTGACCATACACTTCTAATAGATATACATGCTTTTGTCATGAATCACGAGATGATCAACTTTTCATTGGATATCCTTTTGACGATATTAGTAGAGACACAACCATTGCTAACAGTGTCAAAAGCAGAGCCTTTGCATCCCTACAAATATTTTTCTAGTACACACTACTAGATAAATACAAATGTAAATCTGCGGGACAACAGCACAAAAGGATACTTGGGAGGACCAGCTCAGAGCACACTAACTTTATCGTCCATAACAGGCCACTATAGTATGTATATCGATGTCGACAAATAAGTGTATCTATGCATGATCTACTTTCATATATGCGGCACTGGTTGAGTGGAATTATAGTGACATCATTCTGACAGCCATTAAAGTATAAGCCATTGTTTGTCCCCATCCATAAGTTGTTACAGGAGCACATATTCCTTTAGCTCGAAAATATAATGTAGAGAATGGATAAACATCTTGCATATTTTTTGCATTTCAAAGTTTTAAATGAGTACCGACATTAGGTGGATCTGAAGGAAAAAATGTGATCTAGATGCTTCAGAATAGATTAGACGAATCGGGTACTAACCACCATCCACTGGCATCTCATGGCCACATCTCTTACTGTCTTCTCTGGCAACATTGCTGCTATCTTGATATACTTCATGATTCCCGGTTCACTTGCATACCTGACAATTTCATCACCAGTGCACACAATTATACATAATTGGCAAAGTCACTATTTACTGGAAAAATTGAAGCGCAAAAACACAACTCATTGCAACAAGATCAAGTGAAATCCTTTGTCTGAAAGATAAAAGAAAGTGATATGCCATTATTCTCCAGCAGAAATGAAGTATCCATCTTATCATGAAATAAACAAATATTTATCTTGACGCACTATAACATAATAAACACTTGTTATTCTGATCCAATATAGGCAGAATAATTATTTCGTACCTGGTGTCAATTGCCAGGTGTATTCCATCTTAATGTTAAACTATATGAATTAACTCGGCATATACATGTGATAAAATGCTCTCTTTCTCACTGATGTAATAAAAGTCAGTAATTATACTATACATAGTGGCAGAAAACATACTTATGGAGGCCGTCATTAAGCATCTGTAACTCAGGGTATGACCACTCCACAGCCATTGGACCTCCATACTTTAGGCTCTGGCTAGAATCAGGAATCATGTTGGGTGAAGCAGTGGATACAATCGTCGAAGGTGTAGTGTTCAACATTGCCAGATTACCATTTATCCCACTGGAAGTGTCCAGGCAGACCGGCATGACTCCCGGCCCATTGGTAATTGCACTCGTCTGAAATGAAACCACATGTTGGCCGAAGAATGAATGCGGAAATACGCCGTATTGGTTAGGATCTGTTGACATCTGCATGCCAGACAAAATTTGGTGCTCCGGGTTGAGCCTCACAAACACTTGACCAAGCTACGGAAGAACGCTTGATTTTGCTACCCAACTTTCTTCTGCAATGAGGGGACAAATGGCGTAGCACAAGTTACATCTCCACAGTGGCGCATCAAAGGTGAGCTCGGCATCCAGGGCTCCACAAACACATGAGAGTAACCATGGATGCCATCCAAACTAGTACAAGATAATGTCCAAAGCTTTACTGAAAAAGGGCCACTCCTCTACAAACAGTACCCAGATTTGAGAAGCTTGCAGAGTACACTTTCTGCAGAAAACATGAAGGGAGCAATCTTATTATTATTGCTTCTGCATAATAATACACAAAACTACATGAAAGTTAAACTAATAATGCAATAAAAAACTTTGCGCTTGGAATGGTAGTTAGTACAACAAGGAAAAAAAAACTTTGAGCTGCTAACCACACAAAAAAAAGGAAGCTAACAGCCTGGGGAGTAGCACTGAACGATCAGTCATCTATTTTGAATTGAAGCTCAGCTCAAGTATTATGCTCTTATAATATATTTAAGCAGCATGTAAAAAAAATTGGTGTGACGATGACAAAGAATGCATGGCCAAAGTTCAAATTTTTGTTAGAAAAGCGTGAGGTCGTCTCGTTTCTGCCAGGGCTCTACAAAAACAAACAAGTGGGCAATTTACTAACTCAGACGCAGACATACTAATCAAACTGAGTCCGTACAGCGATAACAGGGTCCAAGAAAAAAAAGAGAAGACGAACTCCAGGTTGGTGGCAGGATTGGAGGAAGAGGAAGGATAGAAGCGCGAACGCTAATCTGCTCTTGCAGTGGAGAAGAGAAGAGAAGAGAAGCAGCAGCAATAGAGAGAGAGAAAGACTTGTTTGAATGGAAAGGAAGAAAGCAAATCAAGCAACGATGATTACAGGAAAGGCGGCGGCCACGCACAAACGTGCCGAGCACCCCACCCACCCAGCCCAGCCCAACCGAGGGTTCGCTTTCCACATCGAAGGGCACGCCGGCCGGCCCCAACCCCCCAGCACAAGTCAGAATCCTCCTACTGGCGCGCGACGTACCCAGATCAAGAAAGAAAGAAGAGAAACCACCCGCGATCCGATCCTACGGAATCCGCAGACGAGAGCGCGAGCAGGCGGGCAAGTCAAGGAACGCACCTCCGACCTTGGGATCGTCCGTCGGTCGGTCCTCGCGGCGAAAGGGCAGGGCACAAGGAACAGCGGCGCCACGCGATCCTCCTCTGGCTGGCTGGGACGGAGTGCAGTGTAGCAGCACTAGTGATGGTGGTGGTGCGCTCTCACTACTCTTGTTGAGAGGGTTTGGGTCGATCTCCTCCGCCTCCTGCTGCTCTTCCTTTAAATGGTGCCGCCCAGCTTTGTACGCTCCAATGGGAAGAAGGAGGCCCAAAAGCGGCGGCCCCGCAAAGGCGAGGCGAGAGAAGCACAAGCCTCCTCCTCCTCCTTCTCCTGCCCTCCTGCCTTTGTTGTGCGCCCAAAAAGGCAACGCCCTGTGCCAACTCCACTGCGACCAACTTGCACCACCCCGCCACCAAAACGGAGGAGAGAGGGGAGGAAGAATGACGGGGGAGAGGGAGGAGAGAGAGGTGTGAGATCTCTGGAATTCAGCGCTAGGAGATGGATGCGGAGCTGGGATTCCCGATGCCCAAACAATTATTGAGGCTACTCTCTCTGCTTCTTCTTCTCCTCCCTCTGGCTGGGCCTCTGCTTTTGTCTCTCTTCGCTTTTCCTCGCCAGGAAAGAAAGAATCTGGCGTCTGCTTTGCTTTTCTTTTCTTTGCTGGTCAGTGGTCGCTGCCTTGCTTGCGCCAATTGTGCGCATGCATTTGCTAGTACTAGTCCTAACTCATACCAGTAGAGTAGTGTATACTTTTTCTTCCATTTTTATTTTTTATGTTCTGGTGGCTAGTCAACTGGTCTGGCCTGGCCTGTAAATATTACAACTTCCTTTGTCTTATAATATAAGATCGTTTTTGACATTAGTATAGTGTAAAAAACACTCTTATATTATGGGACAGAGTGATTATTTATTTTCATCTGAGTTGAGTTTATTAGTCCTCACTGTATTTTTGTCAAAGTTTGATCACGTATTTGACTACCAAAAATATTGCTGTATTAAAAAACATTATTGGATTCCTATTTAAATTTAGTTTTCAACGGTATTTTTTTTGCTATGTTTGCTTATAGTTTATTAATTAAAATCATGTTCAAAATATGACTCGGAATATGAGAAGAAGACTAGTAAATAAGACAAACGTGATACAGTAAAACTATCTTTTCTTCTTCTGATCCTCCTTAATCCTTATCCACATGCATCCTAGGCGAGTGAGTTGGTGCGTCGCCGGTCCTACCTGGAGACGTGGATGTGTAGTTCCGTACGTGTCGATCCTGCGAAGTGTCCTCTGATATTTCGTGACTAAGACGGTTAACTGCTACAGTAGTTTTAAGCGATTAAAGGAATGCCTGTTCTAATTAAGGAGACTTGTTCTTAACCAATTACGTTCCGGCTACGTGTCTTGAGATGCCATGACTTCTCATCAGTTGACCGAGACCAAACCAACATTATTGTGTACTCCCTCATGATTCTAGTTGTTCTTTGAGCACAAGCTAGTATAATAAGGTGATGTAGATAAATATATTATTACACTTCTTCTTCAGTACAACCCCTCTAAACACATTGACGGACCAGATCTGTCGATACCTCTTCATAAAAAAGGATAAGATGGTCCTTTTATAAAATACATCACCCTGACCGTATACAACGCAGTAAATTGGGCCGGCCCATCAACGATCTATCTCTAAAGTGGTTTTGTAGTGAAAGAGTGAAAAATACTACTACAAAAAATTAGCCTACGGCAGGAATCGACCATAGACCTCCCGCAAACACACAAACAAGCCAAACCACTACGATGAGCTAGCTTTCTTGGCTAACTAACTGCGCGGAGTTTAAAGAACTATGTGAAGCGACATATTTGAACATTTTTGCTGAAATTTGAACGTGACTTTTTTTAAACGCGAACATTTTCCAATATTGTAAAGAAAATTATGAAAGTGGAAACAAATTTTCCGAAACGTGGAACACATTTTAGAACTCCAGACAAAATTTAAAAATGTTATTTTATAATTCCGAATTTCTTTTGAAAACACAAACAATTTTGACACTCTAAAGGTTTCTGAGACGCCACCATTTTTTGATATTTTTGAACTTTATTCAAAAATACGAATAGAAAAATAAATATGTTGAACTTTTTTGAGCTTTGCAATTTTGAAAATGAAAAAAAAAACAATTCATGGACCTTCTTAAACGCTCCCAAACTGGTAAAAACCGGCCTGGAACTATCTAGAGGTTCCCAAAACCGGCATCTGCAGAGGCGACAAACAGATTAAAATGGGCTGTCCCATGTTCACTCGTAACGATTGCATATGTGGGAAATAATAAGCGTCATAGGGTTTTCCCCCAATTGACAGCGTCGCCTAGTTAGGCCAACGCCTAAATAGTTTTTCTCTATTTTTATTTTTATTCTCTTTTCTTGATAATTCATTTTACTTTTCAAACTTTATTGTTATTTTTTAAACTTGTTCTAAAAACTGATTTTTTTGGAATACCCTAAATGTTCTTGTTTTCAAATATTTTTAGAATTTTAAAAATATTCTGGAATTTCAAAAGAAATCACGTTTTTGAATATATTGTTCATAGATTTAAGAAATATTTGTGCTTTGAAAAAAAGTTGTTAATTTCTTAAAATAGTACATTGTTTCCAATTTTTGTTCAAAATTTTCATCAATTGTTGGAAATTTGTTACCAATTTTGGAAAAGGTGTTCAAAGTTGTCAAAAGTTCATGCGCAATTTATCGGACTTTTTTCACCGAGAAAAAACAATAGAAAATGCAAAATATGTCGGAAGCTCAAACAACTTGGCATGGTGCCTTGAATTGGCCATATAAGCTCACAGAATAAATTTGGGTCATGTGATAGATGCCAAAAACAATGTGGTCTCAAACGGACCCTTCTCGCCTACCCAAACACTCTCCGTTAAATATGGTCTATTTTTGGACACGCATAAAATGACCTAACTTTTGCCAGTAGGCGAGCATACCCATGGTAAGCACCCATGCCAAGTTTGAATGAATTCCGACACCGTATGCAAGTTTGTGTCACGTCCGACCATTTTTTCACTGAGAAAACTATAGAAAATGCAAGAATTGCCGGAAACTCAAACAACTTGGCATGGTACTTTGAATTGGTCATACAAGGCCATGAACAAAACAAACTCTCAAATAGACCATTTTGGCCTACTCGAACTTCCTCCATTGAACATGGTCTATTTTTCTACATGCATGAACTGACCCTAACTTTCGCAAGCAGGTGGGCATGCCTATGGTAGTCATCTATGCCAAGTTTGAATGATTTTGGACACCGTATGCAAGTTGCATCACGCCCGACATTTATCATCGAAAACTCCAAAAAAATGCAAGAATTGTTGAAAACTAAGAAAAAAATTGGCATGGCGCCTTGAATTGGTCATACAATACGAAAAAAAAATTAGAGCCATTGTAGAGATGTTGAGAAACATACTGCTACCAAATGGACCCTTCTCACCTACCATGAACACGGTCAATTTTTTGACATGCATGAAATGACCCCATGTTTTGCAAGCAAGTGAGATTGCCCATGGTAGGCATCCATGGCAGGTTTGAAGGAATTCTGACACCATATGCAAGTTGCGTCACGTCCGACCATTTATTGGCTATTTTCCACAAAACAAACTCTAGAAAATGAAAGAATTGCCTAAAAGTCAAAAAACTTGGCATGGTACCTTGAATTGGTCATGCAGAGCCAGTAAAAAAAATTGGGGCCATTTAAGGGATGTTGAATAACGAGCTGCTCCCAAACGGACCCTTCTGGCCTACTCAAATACTCTCCGCTGACACATGGTATTTTATTGGAAATCTCTGGACGGACCCCAACTTTTGCTAGCAAGTCCGCCATCCTGCATCTGCATCGTCGGCAGTCATGCTCTCCCACACAATGACCCAAGGCCCCCTCCCCACGCAGTGGTTTTTGCCTTCCACAAAGATTGTGGCGACATCGTCGTACGCGCGAGGGCAGCGGTGGCAACAAGAAGCCGACATGCTTCATCCCGTTTCCTCCTCCTTCCACCCCATTGCAGAAGTCTTAATGGTTTCGTCCCTACTTCCTCCACAACATAGACGATCCTACCTCGACGGAAAAGGTAGACGTGTCAGAGTGGTTCCAACGCATGATGCAGGAAGCTCATCATGTTTATCGTGCTCTGGCGCCGAGGTGGACAATGGCCATTGGATATGGAGAGGAGGACAAGGGATACAATGTGCGCAAGTGTGAATGCCACAAAATTACTAGAACATATGACCTTTTGGGAGGGGGTGTGCAAAAAAGTTGTCACATTGAAGTAGTCAACCGCCCACCCCGTGTCAAAATTGATGCAGTGTGGATAGGACTGCGAGCAACACACTTGGCAAACTTTTAGGATCCATATATAAATTTCAAAGTATTCGGACTAATATGACACACACCAAATATTTTTAAGACTTATGGTGTATTTTACTCTTAAAAATTGTTGTTGTTTACAAAAAAAAATCGCAATTTCAAAAATAATCTAGTTTACAAAAAAATTCACAAATTTTAAAAAGTACACTTTTCCAAAGTTTATTCACATATTCAAACAATGTTCGTGGAGTTTCAAATAACGTTTGCACTTTCAAAATTTGTTTGGAATTTAAAAAATGTTCCTGCTTTCAATTTTTTGTTCACAAATTCAGAAAAATGTTCGACGAAATTCCATAAACCCTTTTGGTTTCAATTTTTTTGTTCGACTTGTTAAAAAAATGTTTGAAAATACCAATTGTTGTTTGTGTTTTCCAAAAATCGCTGGTTTTCAAAATTTTGTTTGTACTTTTCAAAAACTGTTCATGCCTTATCATTCTGAACAATGTTTTAAGGACATGAACATTTTTCAAAAATTCATTTTTTCTGAAAATGTGATTTAATTTTTCCAATATATGAATCAAACTGGAAAAAACGAAAATTTTATGAAATTTTGAACAAAATTAAAAGCATTCAGTTTTGTTGAGAATAAAAAAACTTCAAATAGGAAAAAAAACAAAGAAAAAAGAAAAAGAAGCAGGAAAACAAATGGTTCGCTACACTAAACGGGTTGCTGTGATCATTCTGCTAGCGTTTCTTTATTGGACAACGCTATTAGGTGGATTGGCTAGCTATCAGCGCTTATCATACTGAGGTGCTTGGTTCGAATCCTTTTGCTGGTCATTTTCTTGTGGTTGTTTATTTTCACAGTTTTCACGCAATAATGGGCCGGCCCACTCGGGAGGCTCTCCCTCTGAGGACGCACATCAGTCAAACAGAACGCGCCTCGTACTGGGGCATCGAGCGTATGTATAGGTAAGGTGTGAAAAGACTACCTTGCCCCTGTATACGTTTTAGGAGGGGGCTGTACTGAAGCGGGACTCATATTATTATTATATTTTTGGAAATGTGAAAATCTGACATCATATTTTTAAGCATGGCAAATCAAATATTTTTATGGAAATTTATGATGTAGCAAGGATGGCAAATTTCCATTAGCAAGCACGGCAAATTCTGGCTAAAAGTAATTGTCATCGTCGCGACAACATTATTTGCCACAAAAACCGTCTGATTTGCCATGCTAAAAAATCCAGCGTCGATTTGCAGCGAAATCCTATATTTGTTTATGGGTAACGATCTTTCAGAAAAGAAAGATAATTGGAGTAGCCGGGAAAACACTTCAGCCTGACTTCGGACACAAGACTTCGATGTGAACGGCAACGACATTGGCTCCTCTTAATATAATAAACCAAATCGTGTTGACTATGTACATATGCTTGCTTGCCTACGTTCGTTCTGGATGCAGTATTGGTGCTCCCTCGGACACCTTTTTTTTGAAAAAGGGGACTCTCCGGCCTCTCCATCAGAACGACGCATAGGCCATTTTAAAATAGGGGAGAATTTCACTTCCTCGGCCTCTGCGTCAACTAGGGATGCATACGACCATTTTAATATGAGTACCAAGATAAACATGATTTTTAGAAATTTTTTAAATGAGTATCAAGATGTTTTTTGATGAATGATTTCACCACACACCAAACTTGATTCTCAATAAATGAGAGGAAACCCATGTGCATCACCTGTCAATTGTAAGAATTGAACTCAGGTCGTTAAGTTGTACAACCGTATGCCCAACCACTGAGTCAAGTCCCCTCGGACACCTGGATGTGCTCAAGTACATAAAATAGCGAGCTCATGAACCACAGGGCTTGATAGTATAACTCAGGCAGAAACGTGCAAGACCTTCTATTGGCTCCATCTTTCAGCGCTTGACCATTTCGTTACTAGGAGTACTCGTAAGTTGGCTCCATCGTTCTCATCCGCACGTACATTCCCGTGTTAATTTGCCGCCCGCCATGGCGGCACGGCACGTACGTCTTTCTGTGTTGTTTCTATAGTCAGCTGTAGACGAGATTTCAAATGTCGCCGAAGCTTAGCTCCGGACGTACCGCTACTGCTAGTGCCAGAGAGGAATGGGTCCGCTCCGCGTGAACGTTTACATGTGGTGGGCTCAATCGCTGTCCCGCTGACGCGCACAGCCACGCGTCGCCCATGCAAGGTGTCAAGCAGGCAACCCACTACCAGCATTTAGTCTGTCAAGGTACGGAAGAATTCATTGTTTACCGGCATTCAGATATCCATGGACGGTCGACTGAACAACTCATATCCTAAGTTTTGAGTTTTGACTCAAGCAAAAAGATAGGCCGAAAGAAGAACCATGAGCGATAAAACGTACGGAGTGTATAGAGGTTGTTAATGTTTATGTAGAATAGAACAATGGCCGTGCGTTGCAATGGATATAAATATTCTAGTACGTTAACTTGTGTCTGTGGTTGAGTTGGTTAGATGGACAGTGGTATTCCCAACCCATCAGGGTTCAAATCCTGATGCTCGCATTATTCCTAAATTTATTTCAGGATTTCCGACGATGCGCTTTCAGTGGGAGGAGACGTTCCCGTCGACGACGAGGCGCCTACGGTGACTTCGTAAATCTCAAGATGATATGCCGGCTCAGTCTCTCGGAGGTGCTCATAGGGATAGGGTGTGCGTGTGTGCGTTCATAGGGGTGAGTGTATGCGCGTGTATACGAGCGCTTGTGTCTGGACTGATGCTAAAAAAAAAGAGATTTAGTATCTGTCAATAATAATGCGACTTTGTAAATAAATGTTCATTAAATTCTGATCATGAATTACTTTATATTTTGGTTAAAAGTTTGGTAAGTAAACTAAAGTGAAATTGGTTCAGACAATAAATAAATTAAGATGATTGATTATCATATGCATGAAAGGTATAACAAAGGGATGATGGAAAGAAAGGTGAAATGAGAATATTACATTTTTTCTAAGTAGTAGAGATAGAGATATATCATGCTGAGACAAACTCACAAATAGTAAAAGCGTCATCAATAAATTTGGCAGAACGGAAACTTAAAAAAAATGCAAGGACGGTGTACTGTCATAAAAATGCAAAAATTTCCCACCAACTAATCAGAAGTTGGCGTTATTATCAATGACACATATTTTAAACACACAAATCTATTTCGCAAAAAAGACACAAATCTACTGTGAAGGTTCATCGGTAGTAGAAAAGCACTTCAAACATAATAAAAATTATATCAAGGTCACTGGACCATTAAACAACCACTATCATTGCGAGAATGTACCGCCAACGCGCAACGACTCTCCTAACGTTCATACAAATTAACCTGCAACACAAGCCAGATCATTAAGGAGGGATGAATCAACCCTTGCATGCCCCCCCTCCTCTCTCAAAGCTCATGTCTTGTCATTTGACTTTGCCAGTGAGGGAGAAAGTAGCTCTGATGTCACCATTGTCGACGTCAGCTTTCCGGGAAGCACCCACCGCACCCCATGGTGTCCTAGGATGAGGAAGAGGCCACTCTGAAGATTCGATCACAAGCCAGGTGTGTCATGTGTCTCACGTGATTGGGGTTAGCATTTGAGTGATTTGGGCATTTTATAACTGAGCTCTATTGAGTGGATTTGGTTGGTGCATTACATGCCCGGTACTATCTACTACAAGGATTGGAGTGGGTGAGCAAAAGATCTCCCTGTTAGAATGTATTGTACATGTATATATGGTATGAATATAAACCGTATATATGCCTCGTAGGATTATGTATTGCGTGGGTCATTGTAATTAGGTAGTTGCGGTTGTTAGGATTCATCCTCATATTTGTATAGCTTTTCTTGAGGATCAATCCAACACCAACTGAACTATCAAATCTTGTAAACTTGTCGGTCTATATAACATGCAACACATCCCTGTCAGAGGCATACGCTTCATCCAATCTTTCATGGTATTCAGAGCCAACTTCCTCGCCAACATAAAACCCTAGTCATGGCTAGCTCTAGCTCCGCCGCCGCCGCTTTTGCCCTCATTCCCATCACTGACAAGCTGCACCAGGGTAATTACCTGGTCTGGCACGCGCAAGCCTTAGCCACCATCCACGGAGCACAGCTGATCGATCACCTCAACCCCGATCACCCGTTCCCGGAGCCCAAGCTTGCCGACAAAGATGGTAAGCCGACGGATGTGCCAAACCCGGCGTATCTCGTCACCCTGGCGCAAGATTCTCAGGTGCTGAGTTTCATCTTCAACTCGATCTCGCCACCTGTGATGATCCAAGTTGCTCACTGCACCAAGGCCGCGGCAGCATGGACCGCCATCAGGGAGATGTTTCTCTCCCAGACGCAGGCCAACATCGTCAACACGCGGATCACCCTCTCCACCACCAAAAAGGGCACCGTGACCATCGCCGACTACATCGGGCGCATGAAAGCGCTGGGCGACGAGATGGCTTCAGCAGGCAAGCCGCTCGACGATGATGACATGGTCTCCTACATCCTCGCTAGACTAGACTACGACTACATCTCGTTTGTCTCGTCCATCTGCGCCGCGAGGACTGAACCAATCAAGGTAGCTAAACTTTACTCTCAGTTGATCGGTTTTGAAAAACGTCTTGCTATGTTCGAGGGTGGAAACCACTCCTCCTAGTCCTCAGCCAATGCTGTCTCCCGTGGCCGTGGTGGTTTTGGCCGCGACAATGGAGGAGGCGGCCGCGGCAACAGAGGCCGTGGCAAATGGAGGCAGTGGCCATGGCAATGGAGGCCGCGGCAACAACAACGGCAACAGAGGAGTTGATGATCTTCCTGAGGTCGTCTGCCAAATCTACAAGAGGTCGAACCACACCGCCCTTGAATGCTACCATCGCTTCGACATCTCCTACACCAAGAATGAGAAGAGCGTCGGATCAGCCACAACCTCGCCCTATGGAGTAGATACCAACTGGTATCTGGACACAGGTGCCACCGACCACATCACCAGCGAGGTCGACAAGTTGACCGTCCACAACAAGTACCACGACAACGAACAAGTCCACACTGCAAACGGAGAAGGTATGGAAATTAGTCATATTGGTCACACTACTGTTCGTACCCCTACTCGTGATCTTCATCTAAAGAATATCTTGCATGTGCCCGATGCCACCAAAAATCTTATCTCTGCTCATCGCTTGTCCACTGATAATCATACTTTTCTTGAAGTTCACCCAAATTTCTTTCTCGTCAAGGAACAGGGAACGAGGAAAACCCTTCTTCGTGGCAGGTGTATACAAGGCCTCTACCCCGTATAATCGGCTCCTTTTAGCTCAAGCAGACAAGCGTTTGGTGCTAATAAACTGCCTGTTGAAAGGTGGCACAGTCGGCTAGGGCATCTGTCATCTACCATAGTGCGTCATGTTCTTAGCCAGAATGATATTCCTTTTTCTAGTAGTGAGTTGAATAAAGAAGGTGTTTGTGATGCATGCCAAATGGGCAAAAGTCACCAACTTCCTTATCCTAGTTCAAACAGTGTGTCTAAAGCTCCTTTAGAGCAAATTTTCCCCGATGTATGGGGGCCTGCCCGTGATTCTATCAATAGGAAAAACTATTATGTGTCTTTCATTGATGATTACAGCAAATTCACGTGGATATATCTACTCAAACACTGATCTGAAGTGTTTAAAGTCTTTCATGAATTTCAAACTTTTGTTGAAAGATTGTTCAATAAGAAAATCATCACTATGCAAATAGACTGGGGTGGCGAATATGAACGCCTAAATTCCTTCTTTTGTCAATTAGGAATCACTCACCATGTCTCCTGTCCCCATGCTCATCAGCAAAACGGGTCAGCAGAAAGAAAACATCGACATATTGTTGATGTAGGGCTCTCTCTTTTAGCCCATGCCTCTATGCCCTTGAAGTTTTGGGATGAGGCTTTCCTCTCTGCCACATACTTGATAAACCGTACCCCTAGCAAAGTGATTAATTTTGAAACTCCTCCAACACGTTTGTTCCAAGAACAACCAAATTATCATTCTCTCTGAGTTTTTGGATGTGCATGCTGGCCGAATCTTCGTCCTTATAATTCCAAAAAATTGGAATTCCGTTCCAAACAGTGTGTATTCCTTGGCTATAGCAATCTTCACAAAGGATTCAAGTGCCTAGATGTTGCTGCTGGTCGAGTCTATATATCCCGTGATGTTATTTTTGATGAAACAGTTTTTCCCTTTGCATCTTTAAATCGAAGTGCAGGCACCCCTCTCCGGTCAGAAATCTTGTTACTTCCCGAGTCTGAACCTCTTGATCATGGGGGCGAATCTGTAGTTGATCAACAGGCTAATATTCGCCCTAATCCTGTTGCTAATAGTGGAGAAAATCCAGTTTTTGTGCATGATTTTATGCATCCAGAACAAGACGAAAATGATGCAGGACACGAGGAGGATTCAGGTGCTGCGGGCAGCGATCCCGAGACTGCAACATCAGTGGGTGATGTCTACTACACAACCTTGTTCTTGTACACGTTGTTGGGCCTCCAAGTGCAGAGGTTTGTAGGACAGTAGCAAATTTCCCTCAAGTGGATGACCTAAGGTTTATCAATCCGTGGGAGGCGTAGGATGAAGATGGTCTCTCCCAAACAACCCTGCAACCAAATAACAAAGAGTCTCTTGTGTCCCCAACACGCCCAATACAATGGTAAATTGTATAGGTGCACTAGTTCGGCGAAGAGATGGTGATACAAGTGCACTATGGATAGTAGATAAAGGTTTTTGTAATATGAAATTATAAAAACAGCAAGGTAACTAATGATAAAAGTGAGCATAAAAGGTATTGCAATGCTAGGAAACAAGGCCTAGGGTTCATACTTTCACTAGTGCAAGTCCTCTCAACAATAAAAACACAATTGGATCATATAACTATCCCTCAACATGCAACAAAGAGTCACTCCAAAGTCACTAATAGCGGAGAACAAACGAAGAGATTATTGTAGGGTACAAAACCACCTCAAAGTTATCATTTCTGATCGATCTATTCAAGAGTCCGTAGTAAAATAATATGAAGCTATTCTTTCCGTTCAATCTATCATAGAGTTCATACTAGAATAACACCTTAAGACACAAATCAACCAAAACCCTAATGTCACCTAGATACTCCAATGTCACCTCAAGTATCCATGGGTATGATTATACGATATGCATCACACAATCTCAGATTCATCTATTCAACCAACACAAAGAACTTCAAAGAGTGCCCCAAAGTTTCTATCGGAGAGTCAAGACAAAAACGTGTGCCAACCCCTATGCATAAGTTCACGAGGTCACGGAACTCGCAAGTTGATCACCAAAACATACATCAAGTGGATCACGTGATATCCCATTGTCACCACAGATAAGCACGTGCAAGACATACATCAAGTGTTATCAAATCCTTAAAGACTCAATCCGATAAGATAACTTCAAAGGGAAAACTCAATCCATTAAAAGAGAGTAGAGGGGGAGAAACATCATAAGATCCAACTATCATATCAAAGCTCGCGATACATGAAGATCGTACCACCTCAAGAACACGAGAGAGAGAGAGAGATGAAACACATAGCTACTTGTACATACCCTCAGCCCTGAGGGTGAACTACTCCCTCCTCGTCATGGAGAGCGCCGAGATGATGAAGATGGCCACCGGAGAGGGATTCCCCCCTCCGGCAGGGTGACGGAACGGGTCTAGATTGGTTTTTGGTGGCTACGGAGGCTTCTAGCAGCGGAACTCCCGATCTATTCTGCTCCCCGATGTTTCTAGGGTATATTGATATATATAGGCGAAAGAAGTCGGCCAGGGGGGCCACGAGGCAGGGGGGCGCGCCCAAGGGGGTAGGGTGCGCCCCCACCCTCGTGGTGGCCTCGGGACTCTTCTGGCCCACCTCTGCTACTCCGCGGGCTTCTTCTGGTCCAAAAATAAGTTCCATGAAGTTTCAGGTCAATTGGACTCCGTTTGATTTTCCTTTTTTGCAATACTCTAAAACAAGTAAAAAACAGAAACTGGCACTGGGCTCTAGGTTAATAGGTTAGTCCCCAAAATCATATAAAATAGCACATAAATGCATATAAAACATCCAAGGTTGATAATATAATAGCATGGAACAATCAAAAATTATAGATACGTTGGAGACGTATCAGCGGGCGCAGGTGGCGTAGGTGGCCCAGGGGCGAATTTGCCTCGAGGGCGTAGACGCCACCCAGGGAGTGACGTGTGGCGCGTGCCGGATCACCAGATAGCGCGTCTCCAGGTGGGCCAACCGGCTCTCCTCTCGCGGGCCGCCAGGTGGGCCAACCGAGCGAGGGAGTCGTGCGCGTAGACTCTGGCATGGATCTGCCCCGACAGGATGAAAGATCCTCTATCGCCGGCGACATATCTGATACGGGATCGCGTGCTGATACGGGATCGCGTGCGGCTGTGCCCCTCTCCAGCGGATCTTCTGTGCCACATGCATCTACAACTCCTGATGTGCCAACTCGGCGAACACGGTCACCACACGGTATTTCAAAACCTCAAGTTTGTACAGACGACACAATCTGGTATGATAAGCTCAGAACTTGTTTTGGTGGTCTGATAACTACTGGTGAACCTCATAGTTTGAAAGAAGCTTTGAGTGATCCAAATTGGAAGAAGGCCATGAATGATGAGTATGATGCTCTTATTAAAAATAAGACTTGGCACTTAGTTCCACCAACAAAAAATAAAAACATCATTGATTGTAGGTGGGTCTATAGGATTAAAAGAAAGGCAGATGGTCAAATTGACAGATACAAGGCAAGGCTAGTAGCAAAGGGGTTCAAACAAAGATATGGTATAGACTATGAGGATACCTTTAGTCCTGTTGTTAAAGCAGCTGTTATCATACTTGTTCTTTCTATTGCAGTATCCAGTAACTGGAGCCTTAGGCAATTGGATGTTCAGAATGTGTTCCTTCATGGCGTTCTAGAGGAAGAAGTCTATATGAGACAACCACCTGGCTATGAGATAAAAGGCAAGGAAAATCATCTCTGCAAACTTGACAAAGCTTTGTATGGTCTAAAACAAGCACCTCGAGCATGGTACTCCAGGTTATGTGACAAACTTCAAGCACTTGGTTTTAAACCATCAAGGGGGGATACTTCTTTGTTCTTTTATAGAAGAGGAAAGATTATTATCTTGATGTTGGTCTATGCTGATGATATTATTGTTGTTAGCTCATCACAAGATGCAACTATAGCTTTGTTGGCATATTTGAGGAGAGATTTTGCCTTAAAGGATGTAGGAGATCTACATTATTTCTTGGGAATTGAAGTCAAAAAGGTGAAATATGGCATTCTTCTGACCCAAGAAAAATATGTCATGGATATCACTAAAAAAATACACTTCCGTGATGATACGTGTTTGTCACAATAGGTCACATTTTCTGTCATGCATGTACATCCATGACAAATTTATGACAGAATGAAGATAGTCATACTTGTGCTGTCGTAGAAGTGTTCCATGACATTACCAAAATTATCATCACGGAAGTGTCCACTTCCATGATGATAAATCGCGCGTCATAGAAGTGCTTTCGTCAAGGGTGACCGACACGTGGCATCCACCGTAACGAGACGCCGTTAAGCTATCGGGTCCGGTTTTGGATCCGATAACCCGCTAACAGCCACGACCAATGCCGATTTTCCACGTGTAAAATTCTCATTGGCCGACGGAACCACGCGTCAGCTCCGCATTGGCACATGTGTCAATGGTCGAGATGGGCCTATGATATGTTGACACGTGGACGGGCCCAAAAGTGGCCCCATAAAGTTTAAATGGGCCAGCCCAACTAAAGGCCCACAAGATTTAGCGCACCATAATGGGCCGGTCCAGCTAAAGGCCCACAAGCTTTTGTAGACCATAATGGGCCGGCGCAGCTAAAGGCCCACAAGATTTAGCGGACCATAATGGGCCGGTCCAGCTAAAGGCCCACAAGCTTTTGTAGACCATAATGGGCCGGCGCAGCTAAAGGCCCACAAGATTTAGCGGACCATAATGGGCCAGCCCAGCTAAAGGCCCACAAGATTTTGCAGACCATAATGGGCCGGCCCAGCTAAAGGCCCAACATTCTCAGTTAAAGCCCGTACGGCTAGTGTCAAATCGGCCCATCAACGGCCTGTCCTAAACTTGTCATCATCGCGGCCCATGGTCACTTCTGGCCCGTTAACAGTGCACTAAGTATATGGGCCGAATTACGGTCCGGTGTATTTCTGGCCTGTTAAAGGTCCTGCTTCATTTGGGCCCATTTACAGGCCATTGAAACTTTCAGCCCATAAATGACCGTGAAGGATTTGGGTCATATTCGGCCATGTCTGACATTCGGCCTATTAGAGGCCCACTATGGATTTGGGCCACTTTCGGCCTGTTGTGATTTTCGGCTTGTTAACGTCGGACGAAATCCATGGGCCATATGTGGCCCAACGTCACACTGGGCCCATTAACAGCCCATATAAAAATGACGATAATCTAGCCCGACCGAACTTCCGGCCTGTTAAAGGCCCATGTATTAGGTCGGCGCATTTACAGCCCGTCCGAATTTCGGCCTGTGAAAGATCTGCATCGTAAATGGGCCACCATTTCGGCCTGCTAAGACCAGTGGGTTATTTGGTACAATCAGGGCCCAATCTCACTTTCGGTCTATTAAAGGCCCATGTTTTTTATGGGCTTGAGATATTTACACTTGTAAATGGCCTATTGTTACTGAGGGCCCAAATTATGTTTAGGCCTGTTAAAGGCCCACTATGGGCACAGGCCTACCAGTAAAATACGAAAGCTTATGCTGATTTAGGCCCAAATATTTTTAGTGGGCTACATGCAAATTTCAGCCCATAAATCGTTTTTAGCCCAATTGGAATGGGCCCGACGAATGTTGGCATGTTGGGCTCCTACGAAGCTTCCGGCCGAATACATTACTAAGATAAACCTACACTGTACAAAAATAGCGTCGTAATTACTGCAGTCTTTGGCAGCATCATAAATGCTGTATCACAACAAAATAAATTCCAACCATACAACAAAAGGCCTGTTGGCATAAAGTTTACATTCCTTGCAGATAAAAGCACCATCAGATGTATATAAGCACATATCATTTGACCTAAGTGCTAATGTTTCAGGCTGTAGAATCTGATGGAGCAGCACGATCTTCACCTTTTTTCCGCCATTGCTCTTGAACAACGAAGTGAATGTCTGATAGTCTGGTTTCAAAACCATTCATATCTTGACGACATTTGTCAACCACTATTCTTGTTTCCAAAACGACGTCCATTAGGGATTGGACTTGTGTCTGGAGCACATACATATCACTCTATCTAGCAGGAAGATTTTGTTCAGTAGGCGATTTGGACGAGGTTACCTTGACAACCAACCCAGAATTACGCAGGAAGGTGCTTTTTGCACTGTTAGTGGAGAGATACTGACGCACTACAGCAAGAGGTGACATTGTGCCTGTGGTAGCCTCGTCACCTTCAGGTGGTTTTGGCCATTCAATCATTTATTCCATAGCTTCCTGAAAGATTGAACTTGTAGATTAGTGTACTAGATAAGTTACTAATGAGACAAAAACAAACAAAGTAGGTTACACGTTTATACATAACTTATTTTGGTGAACTACTGTAATACATTAGCATGTATTGTAGTGCCAACTACATAATAAAATCACTTTCGGAACATATGTCCATGTAGCATGCCTACTGTATTGTCTATTTCCTCACATTCGTTGACATCTAAGGATAAAGAGACATGGTTTAAAGTAGGATGAACACAGTATGGCATCATTCGTATCATGGGCAAATAGATATAAAACAAATAGGCTATTTTATCATTGTGTGCACACATGAACATAACAACTAGATTACAGATCAAGACCAAAAGAATATCATTCATCTCTTTTAAACCATGTAAGGTGAAATGATACGTTAAGACAACTATGTATAAAAGTGAACAGAGTAACTGACATTGGCTGCAAACCAAGTAGTGAAATGAACACATGATAGTACCAATCAGTTCAAAGGCAGGAGGAGTAGAGTAAGGACTTACAACAGCGGCTTGAACTGGTGTGCTCATGCCCTTCATCTTGCTGGTGTGGCAATCCTTGAAGATTTGCACTGCATTCGGTCCAGGTTCTTTTTGGTCCGCACATGCTTTCCTCTGTATTTGGAACAAGTCAATATAGATACGATAATATGGCATAGAAAAAACAAGGAAGTAGCAGCTATTTACAAGAGCCTCGCAGTGTGCAATATAGCTACGAGATCCTGTTGTCTGTTGGAATTTCACTTTAGAACGGTTGGTCTTGTTCTTCAAATAGTTAGCCTAGAAGAAGATACACTTGTAAGGCACATACATAAATACAAGTTCAATATGTGGTCTGATCAAATACATATAGCCTACCTGATACTTTGGATCAGACTAGTGTTTAACGAGGGCTGTCCAGTCTTCATCTGTAATATATTCCACTGGAGATGTTTGGGCGATTTCATCGTTAGCCCTGCCTTCAAAGTGAGATTTTCTAAGGTGGTACCGATATTGTGGCAGAGCAGACTGAAAAACATGAGTGCATGCTTGTTTAGTTGCATCATCTTTCAGATCAAACTTGAACCTCATCTGTTGAAAAAAGAATATGAGTCTTATTAGGAGGAAGCTAGAAAGTACGGGACAGAGCAAGACAATATTACTAATTGCGATGAATAACATTACTTACGGATAAATGGTCAAGGAAGGTGTTAAACTGGATATTGTCTTTCTCATTCCTGTACTGGATCCATATTGGGAGGATACGTGCATGACACCTAACGAGAACGGTTGCCTCTGATATTAACTTGGCTGACTCTGTAGCATCACGTGGCCTTTTTAAACCTGCCTCAAAATGGATCTCCATTCTTCCTCCTTTATATTTGGTTAATCTGTCAAGCATTATCCCTGATGTCTGTTTCCGCTTGCGCCGTGGTGCTAGTTCAACAATGAATATGGAAAGTGCTAGTGTACATCAAACTGTGAGAGTACATATAAAGGAGCATGCAACTGCAACTTGACTCGGTCAGGTACCGTCTTGGTGTTGATGCTCATGAGGTTCATCTGATCTTGCCAAGTCCTATTGTGTCAGCAGTGCTTCAGAAGTAGTGTTAGGTGTGAAGGCAGCTTGGGAACTGGCCAGTTCCGGAGCAAACGAACGAGTAACTCGTTGAGATGCTAGTACAGTTGAAGCGGATGCTGCAGCTAGTGGAGCAGGTGATACTGTGTTTGTAGATTTAGCCGGTGGACTTGGACCTTCTACTGCACTATAAGTACCAGCAGAATCTGGACGGCAAATCCTTTTCCGTTTCTCCCAACGAGTAACACCACTCCCTACTATATTATTTTCCTTGCTCTTTTTTGACTTTGCCATGTCAAGCCGTACCCACAACACAAAAGAATAAAATCGCTCTTCAGAACTCATTGATGCATGATACAGACAAGTGCTACATCTTGAGCTTGCGTTGGTTTTCCCCAAAGAGGAAGGGATGATGCAGCAGAGTAGCGTAAGTATTTCCCTCAGTTTTTGAGAACCAAGGTATCAATCCAGTAGGAGGCCACGCTCAAGTCCCTCGTACCTGCACAAAGCGATAGCTACTCACAACCAACGCAATTAGGGGTTGTCAATCCCTTCACGGTCACTTACGAGAGTGAGATCTGATAGATATAATATTTTTGGTATAAAGATGCAAAGTAAAAAAGCAAAGCAAGATTAAAGTGATGGAGATTGATATGATGAGAATAGACTCGGGGGCCATAGGTTTCACTAGTGGCTTCTCTCAAGAGCATAAGTATTCTACGGTGGGTGAACAAATTACTATTGAGCAATTGACAGAATTGAGCATAGTTATGAGAATATCCAGGCATGATCATGTATATAGGCATCACATCCGTGACAAGTAGACCGAAATGATTCTGCATCTACTACTATTACTCCACTCATCGACCGCTATCCAGCATGCATCTAGAGTATTAAGTTAAAAACAGAGTAACGCCTTAAGCAAGGTGACATGATGTAGAGAGATAAATTCATGCAATATGAAATAAACCCCATCTTGTTATCCTCGATGGCAACGATGCAATACGTGCCTTGCTGCCCCTTCTGTCACTGGGAAAGGACACCGCAAGATCGAACCCAAAGCTAAGCACTTCTCCCATGGCAAGAACTACCAATCTAGTTGGCCAAACCAAACGGATAATTCGAAGAGACTTGCAAAGATAACCAATCATACATAAAAGAATTCAGAGAAGATTCAAATATTATTCATAGATAGACTTGATCATAAACCCACAATTCATCGGTCTCAACAAACACACCGCAAAAAGAAGATTACATCGAATAGATCTCCACAAGAGAGGGGGATAACTTTGTATTGAGATTCAAAGAGAGAGAAGAAGACATCTAGCTACTAACTATGGACCCGAAGGTCTAAGGTAAACTACTCACACTTCATCGGAGAGGCTATGATGATGTAGAAGCCCTCCGTGATGACGGCCCTCTTCCGGCGGAGCTCCGGAACAGGCCCCAAGATGGGATCTCGTGGATACAGAAAGTTGCGGCAGTGGAATTAGGTTTTTGGCTCCTGTTCTGATTGTTTGGGGGTACGTGTGTATATATAGGAGGAAGGAGTACGCCGGAGGAGCACCGAGGGGCCCACGAGGCACGGGGGGTGTGCCCTAGGGGGGGCGCCCCCACCCTCGTGACCGCCTCTTTTATTCCTTGGAGCAAGATCCAAGTCTCCTGGATCACGTTCGGTGAGAAAATCACGTTCCCGAAGATTTTATTCCGTTTGGACTCCGTTTCTTCAAAACAGTGAAATAGGCAAAAAACAGCAATTCTGGGCTGGGCCTCCGATTAATAGGTTAGTCCCAAAAATAATATAAAAGTGGAAAATAAAGCCCAATATAGTCCAAAACAGTAGATAATATAGCATGGAGCAATCAAAAATTATAGATATGTTGGAGACGTATCAGGCATCCCCAAGCTTAATTCCTGTTCGTCCTCGAGTAGGTAAATGATAAAAAGAGAATTTTTGATGCGGAGTGCTACTTGGCATAATTTCAAAGCAAATCTTCTTAATTGTGGTATGAATATTCAGGTTCGAAAGATTCAAGACAAAAGTTTATATTGACATAAAAATAATAATACTTCAAGCATACTAACAAAGCAATTACGTCTTCTCAAAATAACATGGCCAAAGAAAGTTATCCCTACAAAATCATATAGTCTGTATGTGCTCTATCTTCACCACACAAAGTATTTAAATCATGCACAACCCCGATGACAAGCCAAGCAATTGTTTCGTACTCTAACTTTTTCAATCTTCACGCAATACATGAGCGTGGGCCATGGATATAGCACTATAGGTGGAATAGAATGGTGGTTGTGGAGAAGACAAAAAGGAGGGGAAGATAGTCTCACATGAACTAGGCGTATCAACGGGCTATGGAGATGCTCATCAATAGATATCAATATGAGTGAGTAGGGATTGCCATGCAACGGATGCACTAGAGCTATAAGTATATGAAAGCTCAAAAAGAAACTAAGTGGGTGTGCATCCAACTTGCTTGCTCATGAAGTCCTAGGGCAATTTGAGGAAGCCCATCATTGGAATATACAAGCCAAGTTCTATAAATGTAAAATTCCCACTAGTATATGAAAGTGATAACATGAGAGACTCTCTACTATGAAAATCATGGTGCTACTTTGAAGCACAAGTGTGGTAAGAGGATAGTAACATTGTCCCTTCTCTCTTTTTCTATCATTTTTTAATTTTATTTTTTTATTTGGGCCTTTTCTCTTTTTTTATATGACCTCTTTTTATTTGGGCTTCTTTGGCCTCTTTTTTTTATTTTTTGTCCGGAGTCTCATCCCGACTTATGGGGGAATCATAGTCTCCATCATTCTTTCCTCACTTGGGACAATGCTCTAATAATGATGATCATCACACTTTTATTTTTCTTACAACTCAACAATTACAACTTGGTACTTAGAACAAAATATGACTCTATATGAATGCATCCGGCGGTGTACCGGGATATGCAATATGACAATGATGGAGTGTGTCATGATGAACTAGATGGTGGAAAGTTGCATGGCAATATATCTCGGAATGGCTATGGAAATGCCATAATAGGTAGGTATGGTGGCTGTTTTGAGGAAGGTATATGGTAGGTGTATGATACCTGCGAAAGGTGCGCGGTATTAGAGAGGCTAGCAAAGGTGGAAGGGTGAGAGTGCGTATGATTCATGGACTCAACATTAGTCATAAAGAACTCATATACTTATTGCAAAAATCTAGAAGTTATCAAAGCAAAGTATTACGCGCATGCTCCTAGGGGGATAGATTGGTAGGAAAAGACCATCGCTCGTCCCCGACCGCCACTCATAAGGAAGACAATCAATAAATAAATCATGCTCCGACTTCATCACATAACGGTTCACCATACGTGCATGCTACGGGAATCACAAACTTTAACACAAGTATTCTTTAAATTCACAACTACTCAACTAGCATGACTTTAATATTATCACCTCCATATCTCAAAACAATTATCATGCTTCAATCTTTTCTTAGTATTCAACACTCAAAAGAAAGTTTCACAAATCTTGAATACCAAGCATATTATTATTAAGCAAATTACCATGATATTAAGAGACTCTCAAAATAATTTAAGTGAAGCATGAGAGATCAATAGTTTCTTTAAAACAAATCCACCACCATGCTCTAAAAGGTCTAAGTGAAGCACATAAAGCAAAATTATAACGCTCAAAAGATATAAGTGAAGCATATAGAGAAAAATTAACTAGCTCAAAAGATATAAGTGAAGCACATAGAGCAAAACTACTTAGCTCAAAAGATATAAGTGAAGCACATAGAGCAAAACTACTTAGCTCAAAAGATATAAGTGAAGCACATAGAGTATTCTATCAAATTTTAATTCATGTATGGCTCTCTCAAAAGGTGTGTACAGAAAGGATGATTGTGGCATACTAAGACACAAAGACACAAATAATACAAGACGCTCCAAGCAAAACACATATCATGTTGGTGAATAAAAATATAGCTCCAAGTAAATTACCGATGGAAGTGGACGAAAGAGGGGATGCCTTCCGGGGCATCCCCAAGCTTTGACTTCTTGGTGTCCTTGGATTATCTTGGGGGTGCCATGGGCATCCCCAAGCTTAGGCTCTTGCCACTCCTTGTTCCATGATCCATCAAAAGAATTCACCCAAAACTTGAAAACTTCACAACACAAAACTCAAAATAGAAAACTCGTGAGCTCCGTTAGCGAAAGAAAACAAAAGACCACTTCAAGGTACTGTAATGAACTCATTATTTATTTATATTGGTGTTAAACCTACTGTATTCCAACTTCTCTATGGATTATAAACTATTTTACTAGCCATAGATTCATCAAAATAAGCAAACAACACACGAAAAACAGAATCTGTCAAAAACAGAACAGTCTGTAGTAATCTGTAGCTAGCGCAATATCTGGAACCCCAAAAATTTTAAAATAAATTTCTGGACATGAGGAATTTATCTATTAATCATCTTCAAAAAGAATTAACTATATATCACTCTTCAAATAAAAATGACAGCAGTTCTCGTGAGCGCTAAAGTTTCTGTTTTTTACAGCAAGTTCAACAAGACTTTCCCCAAGTCTTCCCAATGATTCTACTTGGCACAAACACTAATTAAACACAAAAAACACAACCAAAACAGAGGCTAAATAATTTATTTATTACTAAGCAGGAGCAAAAATCAAGGAATAAAAATAAAATTGGGTTGCCTCTCAACAAGCGCTATCGTTTAACGCCCCTAGCTAGGCATAAAAGCGAGGATAGATCTAGGTATTGCCATCTTTGGTAGGCAATCCATAAGTGGCTCTCATGATAGTTTCATATGGTAATTTTATTTTATTTGTTGGAAAGTGTTCCATGCCCTTTTTAATGAAAATTAAAATCTAATATTCCCTTCCTTATATCAATAATCGCACCAACCGTTATAAGGAAAGGTCTACCAAGAATTATAGGGCAAGAAGGATTGCAATCTATATCAAGAACAATGAAATCTATGGGCACATAATTCCTATTTGAAACAATAAGAACATCATTAATCCTTCCCATAGGTTTCTTAATAGTAGAATCCGCAAGATGCAAGTTTAGAGAGAAATCATCAAGATTACGGAAATCTAGTAAATCACACAAAGTCTTGGGAATAGTAGAGACACTAGCACCCAAATCACACAAAGCATAAAACTCATGATATTTAATTTTAATTTTAATAGTTGGTTCCCATTCATCATAGAGTTTTCTAGGGATAGAAACTTTCAACTCAAGTTTTTCTTCATAAGATTGCATCAAGGCATCAACAATATGTTCGGTGAAGGCTTTATTTTGAGTATAAACATGTGGAGAATTTAGCACGGATTGCAACAAGGAAATACAATCAATTAAAGAGCAACTTTCATAATTAAATTCCTTGAAATCCAATATAGTGGGTTTAGCAACATCTAGATTTTTATTTCTTTCAATCCCACTTTCATCAATTTCATCATTAAGATCTAGATACTCTGAATTTTTAGAACGCCTTCTAGGTAAAGGAAGATCATATTCAGTTTCATCAAGATTCATATTGCAAAACAAAGATTTAATAGGGGACACATCAATAACTTTTAGATCTTCATCTTGATTTTCATAGGAATTGGAAGAACACGCTTTAATAAAGGCATCTTTGGAAGCACGCATCCTAGCGGTTCTTTCCTTGCACTCATCAATGGAAATTCTCATGGCTTTGAGAGACTCATTATCATGCTTAGGAGGAATAGATCTAAGCTTTAAAGAATCAATCTCAGGAGAAATTCTATCAATGTTTCTAGCCAAATCATCAACTTTAAGCAATTTCTCTTCAAGCAAATCATTAAAATTCTTTTGTGAATTCATAAACTCTTTAACACTATTCTCAAATTCAGAGGGCATCTTATTATAATTTCCATAAGAGTTGTTGTAGGAATTCCCATAATTATTAGGAGGATTACTAGGATATGGCCTAGGATTAAAATTCCCTCTATAAGCGTTGTTACCAAAATTATTCCTACCAACAAAATTCACATCCATAGATTCATTGTTATTCTCAATCAAAGTAGACAAAGGCATATCATTAGGATCAGAAGAAGCACTCTTAGTAGCAAATAATTTCATAAGTTCATCCATCTTTCCACTCAAAACATTGATTTCTTCTATCACATGCACTTTTTTATTAGAAGATCTTTCAGTATGCCATTGAGAATAATTAACCATAATATTATCTAGGAGTTTAGTAGCATCTCCTGAAGTGATTTCCATAAAAGTGCTTCCCGCAGTGAATCTAAAAGATTTCTAGAAGCAAAATTCAATCCGACATAAATTTTTTGTATGATCATCCACAATTTCAAACCATGAGTAGGGCAATTACATATCATTAATTTCATTCTCCCCCAAGCTTGTGCAACATGTTCATGATCTAGTTGTTTAAAGTTCATAATATCGTTTCTAAGAGAGATGATCTTAGCGGGAGGAAAATACTTAGAGATAAAATCATCTTTGCACTTGTTCCATGAATCAATACTATTCTTAGGCAAAGACGAAAACCAAGCTTTAGCACGATCTCTAAGCGAAAAAGGAAATAGCTTCAATTTAACGACATCATTATTGACATTTTTTTCTTTTGCATATGACATAAATCAACAAAGCTATTCAGATGAGTAGCGGCATCTTCACTAGGAAGGCCGGCGAATTTATCTTTCATAACAAGATTCAAGAAAGCAGTATTAATTTCACAAGATTCAACATCGGTAAGAGGAGCAATCGGAGTGCTAAGGAAATCATTATTGTTGGTATTGGCGAAGTCACACAATTTAGTATTATCTTGAGCCATCACGACAAACAAGCAATGTAACACACGAGCAAACAAAAAGGAAAGCGGGCAAAAAGAGGCAAATAGAGAGGGAGGATAGAGAGAGAGAGGGTGAATAAAAAGGCAAGGGTGAAGTGGGGGAGAGGAAAACGAGAGACAAATGGCAAATAATGTAATGCGAGAGATAGGGATTGTGATGGGTACTTGGTATGTTGACTTTTTGTGTAGACTCCCCGGCAACGGCGCCAGAAATCCTTCTTGCTATGTCTTGAGCTTGCGTTGGTTTTCCCCAAAGAGGAAGGGATGATGCAGCAGAGTAGCGTAAGTATTTCCCTCAGTTTTTGAGAACCAAGGTATCAATCCAGTAGGAGGCCACGCTCAAGTCCCTCGTACCTGCACAAAGCGATAGCTACTTGCAACCAACGCGATTAGGGGTTGTCAATCCCTTCACGGTCACTTACGAGAGTGAGATCTGATAGATATAATATTTTTGGTATAAAGATGCAAAGTAAAAAGTAAAGGCAAAGTAAAAAAGCAAAGCAAGATTAAAGTGATGGAGATTGATATGATGAGAATAGACCCAGGGGCCATAGGTTTCACTAGTGGCTTCTCTCAAGAGCATAAGTATTCTACGGTGGGTGAACAAATTACTGTTGAGCAATTGACAGAATTGAGCATAGTTATGAGGATATCTAGGCATGATCATGTATATAGGTATCACGTCCGTGACAAGTAGACCGAAACGATTCTGCATCTACTACTATTACTCCACTCATCGACCGCTATCTAGCATGCATCTAGAGTATTAAGTTAAAAACAGAGTAACGCCTTAAGCAAGGTGACATGATGAAGAGAGATAAATTCATGCAATATGAAATAAACCCCATCTTGTTATCCTCGATGGCAACGATGCAATATGTGCCTTGTTGCCCCTTCTGTCACTGGGAAAGGACACCGCAAGATCGAACCCAAAGCTAAGCACTTCTCCCATGGCAAGAACTACCAATCTAGTTGGCCAAACCAAACGGATAATTCGAAGAGACTTGCAAAGATAACCAATCATACATAAAAGAATTCAGAGAAGATTCAAATATTATTCATAGATAGACTTGATCATAAACCCACAATTCATCGGTCTCAACAAACACACCGCAAAAAGAAGATTACATCGAATAGATCTCCACAAGAGAGGGGGAGAACTTTGTATTGAGATTCAAAGAGAGAGAAGAAGCCATCTAGCTACTAACTATGGACCCGAAGGTCTGAGGTAAACTACTCACACTTCATCGGAGAGGCTATGATGATGTAGAAGCCCTCCGTGATGACGGCCCTCTTCCGGCGGAGCTCCAGAATAGGCCCCAAGATGGGATCTCGTGGATACAGAAAGTTACGGCGGTGGAATTAGGTTTTTGGCTCCTGTTCTGATCGTTTGGGGGTACGTGTGTATATATAGGAGGAATGAGTACACCGGAGGAGCACCGAGGGGCCCACGAGGCAGGGGGGCGTGCCCTAGGGGGGGCGCCCCCACCCTCATGACCACCTCTTTTGTTCCTTGGAGCAGGGTCCAAGTCTCCTGGATCACGTTCGGTGAGAAAATCACGTTCCTGAAGATTTTATTCTGTTTGGACTCCGTTTGATTCCGTTTCTTCGAAACACCGAAATAGGCAAAAAATAGCAATTCTGGGCTGGGCCTCCGGTTAATAGGTTAGTCCCAAAAATAATATAAAAGTGGAAAATAAAGCCCAATATAGTCCAAAACAGTAGATAATATAGCATGGAGCAATCAAACATTATAGATACGTTGGAGACGTATCAACAAGCAATACTTTGATGTAAGACAACCGTATGAGGATGGAATATGTAAGAAAAATAGGACGGCATGACATATTCACAGCTACGATGTGTAAACTAAGCAGAAGGATTTTCAAGAAAATAGAAGTAATGCAAGCTAGACACCATATGAAAGATGCAACCAATATTACTCTGCCAAGTTAAAAGTGTCTTATCATAAGTGGCAATTCGAAAAATTAGAAGCAGTACAACGTAGAAACCAATGCAAGATGCAACCACTATCAAACTGCCATGTTAAAAGCATCCAATCATGAGTGAATGATGCGGTATACACAACAACAATACTTTGATGTAAGAACATGGTATGATAGATAGATGCAGTGTATTCTAGACACAGAACGCCATGTCATATGCAAATGTATAACGTATAAACTCAACAGGTGCAATTTAATCAAAATATAAGAAATACAGGCTAGACAATATATGCAACATGAAACCAATTATCACACTGTCAACTTAGAGCAAGCACCTGTGATGGTGGAGTACGAGATGAACTCATCATGTAGACTTGGGACTTTAACTTCATTAGCAGTAGCAGTGGAAAATCTAGAGAGTCTCTGTTTACGTCGGTGCGGAGGACCACCAACATCCCCTAACTTACTATTTTCCTTTCTATTTTCTGATATTGCCTTATGAAGTCAAAACCACAAGAAGATGAATAAAATTAGCTCTGCATAAGTGGTTGATGCATGATACAGAAGAACACTACTTTGATGTAAGGCAAGCGCAGGATAGGAGGATGGAATGTATACAAAAAACAGACATCATTTCATATTCACACGTATGCTAGGAGGATGGAATATGTATGAAAAAACAGTAAGCGGAAGGCATTTCAACAAAATTAGAAGAAATGAAAGCTAGGCACCATATGAACATGCAACCAATATCACTCTATCAGGTAAAAAGTGTCTCGTCGTAAGTGTCATTTCAAGAAATTAGAAGCAGTACAAGCTAGAAGACAATGAAAGATGCAACCTACATCAAGTCCCAAGTTAAATGTGTCTTATGGGTAAGTGATCATTGCAGGTATAAGTTGTAAGCTACGCAGATACAATTCAACATAATCAGAAGCAATACAAACTAGACATCATACGGAAAACACAACCACATATAAAAGTTCCAAGTTAGAGCAAGCACATGTGATGGTGGAGTAGGGGAGATGTGCCCATCATGTACACGTATGTTCTAGAAACAGGAACACGTGTCATATTCACAGGCATTATGTGTAAAGCAAGGAGATGCAATTCAACAAAGTTAGAAGCAATACAAGCTAGACATCGTACGCAACATGCAACCACATATAATAGTGCCAAGTTAGAGCAAGCACCTGTGATGGTGGAGTAGGGGAGATGTGCTCATCATCTACACAGCTACGTTGACTGTCGAGTCTTGTGTTGTCTTGCGAATCTTGTTGGGAGGATGGCGGAGTAGAATCTGGAATGAACCCCTGTTTGAGTTGCTCCGAAGGACCACCATCATCCACTGCCGGACTAATTTCCTTTAGCTGTAATGATTTTGCATTGAAGTCAAACCGATAAGAAAAAGGAATAAAATTCGCTCTTCGGAACTCATTCATGCATGATACTGACGAACACTACTCGGATGAAAGGAAAACACATGATGCGAGGATGGAATATGTATGAAAAACAGGATGGTGTAACATATTCACACCTATGATGTGGTAACTAAGAAGAAGGCATTTCAACAAATTAGAAGCACTGCAAGCTAGACACCATATGAAAGATGCAACCAATATCACTCTGCCAAGTTCAAACTGTATGGCGTTTCAACAAATTAGAAGCAGTACATGCTAGAAATCATATGCAAGACACAACCAATATCACAGTGACGACTTAAAGGTGCCTTATCATAAGTGACTGATGCGGGATATGCAAGAATAGTAGTCTGATGTAAGAACATTATGTGATCAGATATAGCATGTTCTAGAAACAGGAACATATGTCATATTCACAGGCATTATGTGTAAAGTAAGCAGATGCAATTCAACAAAGTTAGAAGCAATAGTACAAGCTAGACATCATACGCAACATGCAACCACATATAATAGTGCCAAGTTAGAGCAAGCACCTGTGATGGTGGAGTAGGGGAGATGTGCTCATCATCTACACAGCTACGTTGACTGTCTAGCCTTGCGTTGTCTTGCGAATCTTGTTGGGAGGATGGCGGAGTAGAATCTGTAGAGAACCTCCATTTCAGTTGCTCGGAAGGACCACTATCATCCAATGCGTTGCCAATTTCCTTCAGCTTTATTGATTTTGCATTGTGAGGTCAAACCGACAAGAAAAAGGAATATAATTTGCTCTTCAGAACTCATTCATGCATGATACTGATGAACACTACTGTGATGAAAGGCAAAGTCATGATACGAGGATGGAATATGTACGGAAAAATGGACGGCTTGACATATTCACACCTATGATGTGGTAACTAAGCAGAAGGCACTTCAACAAATTAGAAGCACTGCAAACTAGACACCATATGAAAGGTGCAATCAATATCACTCTGCCAAGTTAAAACTGTCTCGTCATAGGTGGCGTTCATCAAAATAGAATCAATACATGCTAGAAATCATATTCAAGACGCAAACCAGTATCACACTGCCAACTTAAAGGTGTCCCATCATAAGTGACTGATGCAGGATACACAAGAAAGAGTAGTTTCATGTAAGAACATGGTGTGATAGACATATATAGTATGTGCCAAAAACAGGAAAGCGTGTCATATTCACACGTATCATGTGTAAGCTAAGCAGATGCAGTTTACACTAATTAGGAGCAATACAAGCTAGACACCATATGCAACATGCAACCAGATATCACACTGCCAAGTTAGAGCAAGCACCTTGGATGGTGGAGTAGGGGAGCGGAGACTTGGACCTTGTAATGCACTATCAGTACAAGGAGAATCGGTACAGATGCTTCGTTTACGTTGCTGCAGACGACCACCATCATCGCCTTCCTTACTCTTTTCCTTCCTCTTTCTTGATTTTGCCTTGTCAAGTCAAACCCACAAGAAAAAGGAATAAAATTTGCTCTTCAGAACTCATTGATGCATGATACTAACGAACACTACTTTCTTGTAAGGCAGCCGCATGATAGGAGGATGGAATATGTATGAAAAACAGGACGGCGTGACATATTGGCATGTATGATATATAAAGTGTAAACTAAGCACAAGGTGCTTGAACTTGTTAGAATCAATGCAAGCTAGAAACCATATGAAAGATGAAACCAATATCACTCTACCAAATTAAAAGGGTGCTCTAACAAATGTATTTGAACAAATTAGAAGCAATACATGGCAACAGGCTAGAAATAATATGCAATATGCAACGAATAAAGGTGACTCATCGTAAGTGATTGATGCAGGATAAAGAAGAGAGGTAATTTCATGTAAGAACAAGGTTAACACATAGATGTAGTGTGTACCAAAAATAGGAAGGCATGTCATATTCACAGGTATAATGTGTAAACTAAGCAGATGCAATTTACCCTAATTAGAAGCATTACAAGCTAGACACCATATGCAACATGCAACCACATATCACACTGCGAAGTTAGAGCAAGCACCTGTGATGGTGGTGTGGGGGAATTGCGGTCATCAACTAGAGAGCTACGTTGACTATCTTCATTTAGCCTGGCTGTTTCTTGAGAATCATGTGGGGAGGATGACACTACACTCTTTAAACGAGTACGGCGTCTGACAGTAACTCACTTGGGTGACTATCCCATCATAAGTGATTGACGAGGGATACAAAAGAGCATTAGTTTGATGTACGAACATGGTTATTAGACATATGTAGTATGTATCAAAAACAAGAAGGCATGTCATTATCAAAGGTATAATGTGTAAAGTAAGCAGATGCAATTTAAGCAAATTGGAAGCAATACAAGATAGACACCATATGCAACATGCAACCACATTTGACAGCGCGAAGTTAAAGCAAGCACCTGGGATGGTTGTGTGTGCCAATTGAGATCATCAACTACAGAGCTATGTTTACTGTCTCCAACTACTGACACTGCACCCTCTAGAGCGCTGAAACGCTTAGTGCTTATCTTCGAATTACACTGGAGCGACTTCTGTCTTTTCTTTTCTGCATTCATCAACATTGCGTCAGAGTCTGAAATACCCATGCATAAAAAAACAATAGTGTGAGTATGGGTGAAGTGTGTGCACAAATAGTACAGTGTAAAGGTAGCAGATAGCAGGCGGTGAGAAATAAATGACGGGAGACATATGACAGCTCTATAACATGCATGGCACACTAAATTACTACAGGATTCTATGAAAATAATAGTCGACTGAAAACAAATAGGTCAGTACATTTTTTCTGCACCGTCCGATGTACAAAGAACGGCGGATCGCCTTCATCTACCTCCAGCCAGTTAGTGTTGACGATCTTCCTCGAAACGCCAGCGACCACCGGCCCAGTCCCCTGCCTGTGCCCTCCCCTCGACCTCACCGCACTGCCCCCCGGCCATCCATTCAAGCCCCGCCGACCTCCAGATCGAGCGCAAGCAGGTCCTGCGCCCCACACCCCTATGATAGACACCGATGCGCCGCTTCCCCGGCGAACATGCGGACTAGGTGCTCCGTGTGCCTAAGCGGGTGCTTCTTCTTTTAATCGCGGTTCACTGACCCTGAATTGAAATCCAGGCGGGCTACTAACCTCTAGCAAAGGTGAAACGGTAAAGGGAGGAAACCGTGTGCATTTAGTATCACGAAGAAGATGCAGTAAGAAGCGCTCAACTAGTTTCTTTCGTGGGATGAATACGGTGTGAGCAGAGACGTAAGGTTTGCACGAATAAGGGAAGATGAGTACCTTTTTCTGCTGGCAGTGTTGTGTCCTCCTTCTGTTTTTCCAACGATCTTCTTGTGGTTTGCTGGAAACGAGAAGTTGTGGAGGACGGTGGAGCCTTGGACGAACCCATGGCCAAGTTGTTGAGTGTGGTGCGATGGTCGTCTGTTGGCGGCGGGGAACCAGATCCGAGGCGGAGAACGACGGCATAGCGGGAACAGCTCTGGTGCGGTGGACGGTTGCGACAGTGGAGCAGCAGCAGTGAGGCGCAGGATAGTGTGGTCAGAGTGGTTCTGGTACGGCGCACGTCGGCGTCGGCGTCATGGAGGCAGCTCTACCTCGTCTTCAGCTGCTAAGTCCTTGAGGGCATTGCGGTTGCGGTTGCATTGGACGACGACGTCGGGGTACCGGCTCCAGCGTGATGGAGGAGGGCGGCGGTGGATTGGGCTCTATGGGGTGGAGGACGGAGGAGGCTGGGGTTTCGCGACTGGTGGAGAGGGTGTTTTGGCGCCCAGGGAGTATGAATGGGGAAACGGAGGGAGGCGGGGAACTAAGGGGGAACAATGTTTCGGTTTGAGACGCGCTTGTTTGAAATTTGGGGAAAATTACAAACTTTGCCCCCATCTAAAATTTCGGACATATTGTGGGTTGGGGGTAGGACAGTAATCTCAAGTGTCCCAAATGTGGGCGGGATAGATTTCAGCCGAGCGCATGGGTGTTTAGGCACCCACGGCGTATGAATGCTTCTCGGAGGTGGTTGAGACTGGCGTCATGGTGAAGTTACAAACCTGCCCCAGTTTAGACCTTTGGACATCGAGACGGTAGGCTACATGGGCTAGAGTCAGGACAACAATTTTCTACCACCAAACATTAGTCTCGCGCGGTTTCGGGTGACCAGAGGCCTATTTGGCGCTTCGTTCAATATTTGGGAGCAGAAGCATTAACGTTTTCGGTTCTCTTGAATTGAACTTTCAGGATTTTTCAAACTTCACAAATCTTTACTCTTGAAAATCCTAAAGCTACGATTATTTTGGAATGGAGGGGGTACATTTGAATATACATTGTACATGAGTATATATTAAAAAATATGCAACTTACCTCAGTTCATGCATGGTTCTAGATCTAATCTCCTTGGTTGCAAAAAAAGTTAGACATGCGTATGAATATATATAGCATGTTCAAATGCAGAACAAAGATTGATGCCCCCTTTTACATCTGATTTACAAATGCCATTATCTCGGGTTCAAATAGATGAATGCACTTCCTATGAATTTGAATCTTCGAAACCCCCTTTATGTTGAATTCGACATGTATTCTATTTTGTAGCTACCAATTTGGAATGTATCCATGCAAGTGACAAATGTATAAAGTGCTTCACACTAACAACATGGAGTGCACTAGTTAATGTTTATATATGAATTGCAAAAGCATACATTGCCTGTATTTCAAACCGCTCTCACTCTATGGATCGATAATATGAAATAAACACATGCAGATGCTAGAATTCAATAGAGTATGGGTGTGTGATAGACCGATTTTCGGCCATACACAATTTGCAAAATTCATGATCTCATCCAAAAATAATAATGCCATTTATATTTTAATTTAATGCGTAGAACCGCCTTTTACACGTAGATGCACTATGCCTCAGCCCGTTCTCACAAACACGCTATGTATCTCTCTATCTACCGCATAAGTGCAAACACTTTATATGCATCGGCATTTCTCTTTCACACATGCTCACAATCTCTCTCGGGGTGTCAGGGAATCTCACGCACATGCTCTCTCTGTATCTCTCTCTCTCTCTTTCTGACTACTATGTACCACTCTTTTCACTAATCTCAGTTGGAAAACACTATTTCTCTCACATGCATATATACACACGCACAGTATCTACTAGCCCTCCATACGCACATATATGTGCCTACGTGTCTCCCACACGCACATTATCTTTAGGCCTCTCTCGCACACATTGCCCCCCCAGACACACCTCTCTCTTAGTAGTTGGAAGATATGATTCCATCATATCATTCGGTAGGATATCCCTGACTGTTAGGCTGGATGGTAATACGAGGCAAAGTTTTACCCTAGTTCAGACCCTTGCAGTTGAGGAAAAAGCCTACTCCTGGTACTGTATATTAGTGATTGGGGTGTGTACAAAGTACACGTGAATACCAGGTATTGTGCGTGTGTGTATACTATCGACGAATTAGCCCCCAAGCTTCTATAACATACTGGGTGCCTAGGGTTACAAATCATATATAGTCGGCTTATCACCAGTGGGGATAGAGTCCTCCACGACTCTGGTAGCTAGCTTCGTGTTGTATGTCAAGTCCTCCACATGGGTCTTCGTATAACGCATCTCGGTCCAACCTATGTGGCGTAGGATGGAACCGACCCATGAGTCCTCATGTTGACCCACCACAACTAGAAATGATGTGCCCACCACACCACACATGCAATCGGCCACTAAGAAAATAAGCATATACAATAGTATAATGTTATACATGAAAGTTAATTGCATGGTACATCCAAAAATATTTGTTCTTCATTGTGAATGTTTATGTATTCTCCTAAAATATTAGTCACGGGAAAGAGAAACGAAGGGCATATCTCTCCTTGTCTCCACCGGACACCCCCTCTTTCTACACCACTTTCACGTACGCACACAAACTATGTCTCGACCCTCTAAAAGTATGCATGCCCACGACATATTCACGCGTGACGGTCACTGTATTTCAAGCTAAGGCACTATACGGTCACTGGACTTCAGAATATGCTCATTACGGTCACCGTATACATTCCCGTGGTGATCATACGATATCTAGCTCATGATACGTCTCCGTATTTTCTTGATGACACTGACGGACTTTGCATTTGATGCGTGCTCCGTATTTTATTGACGACACTTACGGTCATTGTATTTGAAGCGAAAGCACGATATGGTCACTGGACTTCAGAATAAGCTCATCACGTTCACCACATACATTTTGTCGTGCTAACCAACATGTGGTTGGATGGTTAGGACAGTGGTTTCTTGAGCCCACCAGGGTTAAAGTCCCGATGCTCGCATTTATCCTGGGTTAATTTCAGTATTTTCTGGCGATGTGCGTTTAGTGGGAGGAGACGTTCCACTCGACTACGAGGCACCTATGGTGACTTTGTAAAATCTCAAGATCATATGCTGGCTCACTCTCTCGAAGGTGCTCATAGGGGCAGCGTCTGCATGTGTGCGCTTATAGCGGTGAGTGCTTGCGCGTGTATATGAGCCCTTGTGTCTGTACCATGTTAAAAAAATACATGTCATGATTATATGGTCACTGGCTCACTCGTACAAATCCGTATTTTGTTGATGACACAATCAATTGACCAGTCAAACGTTCCACATGGCGCAACTAGTGTTGCACCATCGGGGTGTGTAACCGTGGGTCCCACCTGTCAGCCCGTATATGAAAGAAATAAATGGTAGTTTGAGTCTGTACTGTGTTAATAAAATACATTTTAGGGTGATCATACGGTCACTGGCTCACCATACAACTCCGTAATTTGTTGATGACAGGATCAATTGACCAGTCAAACGGTCCACATTCAGCAGTGCACATTACCATAGGGCCCACCCGTCAGCGTGTATATGAAGGACAGAAATGGTAATAAATTAGTGGTCAGTGGGTACTCGAAGTCGTGAGACCTCTGGTTGGCAGTCGCCGGCGGTGGTGGTGGGGGGGGGGGGTTGATTGGGCGGTGGGGTGGGGATCGCCGGAGAAAAAGCTCGGCGCGGGGGGCCTAGAGGGATGGCCGGTGCGGCAGCGGACCGGCGGTGGGGAGTAGTTTCGGGGCGGGCGGGGTGGCGTGGCGGCGCGGGCCGGCCACGGGCGGCGGGGGCCGGCGGTTCGGCCGGTGGTGGCTGGCTGCTCAGGGGGGTGGAGTTTGATGATAAACTGCAGGCCCTTGATTTCGTATCCAACGGCTGGAAAATCTAATGACCAGAGATGAAAAAGTCAATCGACTGACGTGTAGCCTCACCCCGCACGTACACATGCACGCATGCAAGACACACACGCATGCAGGAGTGCAACACTGACACGTACACATAACGAACACATGCATGCATGCAGGCGTGCAACACTGACACATACACATGCACTCATGAACACACACACATACACACACATGCATGCAACACTGAAACATACCCTTGCACGCACGCAACACTCGCACGCCTGCATGCACACAGCACACGATGCAAGACACACACTCAACCTATACATGCATGCACCCTTTGTTAAGGACATGTATTGTTATGGGTATTAATCAATCTTATATGTAATAAGCAGAACATTGATGTTTGCAGCGGTCTTTATGAATCCCAACGTATCGAACGGGCTATCAACATAGTAGGCTTATCTACATGAAAAGGATGACATCACACTGAATGAACAATCATCGGTTTATGAAATGCCCGCTTCTGACTACCCTGGCCCACCAAAGGTTCCTCTGCTGTGCGCTGCCTGCGTTGGGTCACTGACATGCAGGCCATGTACCCAAAGAGCCCACACGTCAGTGGAAGAATGACGCGGTGTCCTACGTCAGAGTCAAGGGCGCCACTCGCTGCACGCCCGGTTGAACACGCCTCCTTGCCGCATTCAAACTCCTCCATGAAACCCGCCCGTGTGGAAGCCGAGAAACCCACTCTGGACACACGTCCGACATTAAACGCAACGCTGGCCGAGCTACTCCTATCTGCCATCTATTTAATCTCCTATTTCAACGAGGCCAAACGCCGGCCAAGAATCGCACACCTCCGCCGCTCCCCTATCTTCTCCTTCACCATTTTGTCCACTCTTACAATGGCTTACGAAGAGTAGTTATTCCACACAAGCCATTTGTCTAGGTTTGTATGTCTCACACATACCCACTTAGGTGGGGGACATGCACGAAGAGAAGAGGTGCACGCACAGCGCACGTACTCCCGTCTCTTTCCGAACCACACCCGCGCGGGCACATGGTGGAGCTCATTTCTGTACGAAAAGGCAGCCCACGTGGTAATTTGACCGTGTACTGGTTGTCCACTTGGTGGAGGGAGGATCGTCTACCACGGGTGAACAAACAAATTGCGACTTGACGCGTTATGTTAAAAAAGAGGCAAACCATGTGGGGCCTACCTTAGAGGCAAGGCTCTATACACTCGAGTACTTTTGATGTGTCCCGTCAACTCGTAGAACGAGGAGAAGCTTGCTTAGTACGCCGTCTCCCCCGCCCACGGGCGCGGTGGCTCGCAGGATGAGGTGAAGCTTGCTTACTAGTAGTAGTATTGTACGCCTTACGCCCGCTCCCTCGCCCACATGCGCGGTGGCTCACAGGACGAGGAGAAATTTTTACTACTCCCTCCGTTTACTCCTCGTCCCTACTACTGTGGTTAGAGAGATTATCATATTGTTTGGAATATGTATGTCCTTTAGTACTCCCTCCATTTACTTATACAAGGCCACTATAAAAAAATACATTTTGCATCTATACAAGGCCACAAATAGTAATCGAGACAAAAGTTACTACTCCCTCCTTTCTAGTTTATGGCTCAATTTCAAAATCTCTCCAACCAAGGTAGACAGTGAGTGGTCGAATTAATTTCGTACTCCTAGTTTGCACAAGTAATTAGTACACTCATTTTTCTCAAGAAGTTATGTTTACCGAGGCATTAATTAGAAAGAATGCATGAATGACCACTAAATTTCCATGAACTTCTACATGCATTGGTGAGTTTTCTCTTGACACTGCTTGCATCGGGTGATCTAACGCACCTCGAAATCCAACATGTGATGGTACTACTACTAGTAGTAGAATTGAGACTTATAAAACAGAAAAACGAATGTTTTTTAGATGAGCCCTATAAACCCTAGTGGGTACGTACTCCGTAAAATCATATTTTCCCAAAACTAAGTCGCTCAACCTTTATTTGCTTGTTTCCCTTCCTGCCTCCTTGCCTCGAACAGACTATGCCAAACTCCCCTGCCTGCCGCGTGGGAAAAGACCAACCCTCTCCTTTTTTAGTCCGGGTTTGTATCGATGGATCGCGCGAAGCAACAAAAACCCAAGCCGTGTCTTGTACTCCTCCGTCGACGCTCGCTTTCATGAATTCTGTACTTCCTGTCGCCGACATGTGGGACATATAGCAACCGGGTCGACGTGTTAAGCACCAAATAACAGTGCAGAACATCAGGGGGGACGCACCCCAATCGTACCGCCCCAGTAGTAGTAGTAATGAACAATGAGACGTCAAATCACAATGCCGCACCTTCTGAGACATGCGAAGCAACCATTATTTCACACTTTGGTTTGCCATCATCTCAAACCACATAGTATTGCTTCTGCCTCAAGAGGGACACGCGCATCGCCTTGGTACATCATGACACATGGGACCGCATGACAAGCCATGCTCTGCCGCCGATCGCTCGGTAAAATCACCTCATTTTTACTACTATACCCCCTCCGTACCGGTTTACATGGCATGCACGTCATTCTAGGTTGTGACATAGTAAGTCATATTTAGTTAGTCAAATGGATGACCTAGAACTACGTGCACACCCTATAAACCGAGACGCCTAAAACAAACGAGATAGAGAGGGTAGTTCAGTACATATCTTTTTAGATCAATATAGTCGGGATTCACCAAGGAGCAAAACCAAGTGGTAGGCTGCACCTATCGTGTTGGCGTAGCAACTCAAGCAGGGTCAGTCCGCACATGAAATGGCGACACACTTAACAGGACCCCTTTGGCGACACGTGGCTCATCCACCATCTTGTTCCATGTGCGATGCACCAAATTACAGTTCGGAGCAGCGGTTGGAATTGGAGGCACCCCGGTCGTAGCGCCGCAGTAGTAGAAAATGAGCGATGAGAGGTCAAATCACAAAGCCCCAGCTTTCCCGCATTAAGCTGGACGGACGAAGCAACCATCATTTCACTCTAGGGCGCAAGAGCATAAAGAAAAGAGAAAACCAATGATGCATGCGGCAGCTACCTAGGGCACCCTAGGGTAGGGGTATCTAGTATAGATCATTCTTTTTTTGGAAGCGCCTCCACTACAAATCCGCTTCTCCCTCATCCTCTTGAAGAAAACCGATGATGCTTGTGGCGGTAGGGTTTGTAGGAGTACTACTACGGCATGTGGGGCCATGTCGTAGTAAATGAGAGAGGGATTGAGTTCGAGTCAACGCCTTAAATATGTGTGGGCCGCTTGGTTTTAGGGGAACGGGGCAACATTTTGGGTTCGGGGACCAGTGGAGATATAGTACGTACAAAAAATTGTGGACGTAGGTTGGACCGAAAGGCAATGATGCATGGGCCCTGCATTTTGATATACCCGGGACCACGTGAAATTTGCTACTCCACTCAAAACTAGTAAGGTACACATGCATTGAACGCATGAGATTTCGAAACCAAATTAGGAATAAATACACACTATAGCATGTAAAGCTTTGAGTCATATATGCATGATGTAGATGTTCGTTTAGTTCTTATAGTTCATCTCATTCAAAATCAATTAGTTTTATAAAAATGTTAAAATTCATGGGGTTGTGCATTGTAAAGCATAAAGTAAAAAACAAATAATGGCAATTCATTTAGAAAAAAATTCAATTATCATACGGAAGATTCTAGAACAAAGGAGAAGTGCTTGTGTTTTGAGGTTTGTGCATTATGCTTAACTTCAACCATGGAGTGTTCTAAATTGTACATGTGGTAGATCTGGTGGAATGTTGATGATATCCAACGGCCAGTAGTGCTTGGATTTGCCATCTCTGCACTGTCGGATTAGCTTCATCCAATGACCATCTTTCAAAGTTCTTCGAACACTATATAGTTCTTCTGCCATAGTTGCATGTCTTGGAAAAAAGCTACTAGTGGGTTGTACTAGCTATTTAGGAATAGAAGATGTATACATGGAAGTTGTAGGGAAAGAGATGGCATGGAGTATCTCAATTCCTATGAGTAGAGATTGGAAAAGAGATGTCATTTGGTTCACATCATAGGAACTTTTCTATTGAATCTAGAGATGACATGTATCTCAATTCCTATGAGGAGGGATTAGAAAAAAAGATGTAATTTGGTTCATATCATAGGAACTTTACTATTGAATATATGCTAATGTTTATTTTCCTTTGAAATTATGGGAGTATAGGAATCCATTCATATGAACCAAGTGGCTCTAAAGCTATAGAAATGATATCATGTTTATTTCCTTTGAAATGTGGAGTATATGAATCTATTCCTATGAACCAATTGGTTCTAAAGGAAAAAATCCTATAAAAATCATATCATATAGAGTTCCTATGATATTCCTCCACACCAAAGGATTGTTGAAATTGCTGCAGGTGATACGATGGAATTTCTTTGTAGACTCCTCCCCCATCTTTATAGTTACCTCTCGAAGATGAATGAAATGATATATACAGGGTATTCTACATGTGCAATTTGGTAAATGAAAACTCGGTAAAAAGTTTGTGAGGTTCGAATTTTCAATAAAGCTATATGCACTGCATTTTGGAACGGAGGGAGCATACGGCAGTTGCTAACACTCACGTGGAAAATTTGTGTGTAGGGGTGGCTGTTTTGTTAAATGACATGGCAAAACTGACACTATCGGATGCGGATCTAACGGTTCTTACGTCGTTCATCAGGAAAAGGCTTGTGGTGAACGTTTGTCGGATAATGATTTACGGACACATGCATTGCATTGATACGTGCCCCCTCTCTCTCACGCACACGCACCCTCACGAGTCACGACTCTCCTAAGTCCTCTCGCACCCACCGTCTATATGCAGGTAGATGTCACACACACACACACACACACACACACACATATATATATATATGTGCTCTTCACACCCTACCCTTAGAACTTCTAAAAAACAAAAGACGCCCCGCACATTTTATTTTAGCTCACACGTCACACTTATACTATTACTCTTGTGGCGAACGTTCTTTGGGCATAGTATATTGTACTCTCACGAAGAGAAGAGGTGCACGCACGCACTAGTTCTCTGACACCCACTCGCGGGTACACGTAGGAGCACATTTTTTTGAAGCTGGTACAACAAAATCACTCCACTATATATGTAAGCAGGAGCCTTAGCGCTTGCTTTACTAGGATTCCTCTCGTTTACTCTCTCATGCTCTCCAGATCTAAGTAAGACATAGGTGGCCACACTCTCTCTTAGCTCATGGCTGGTCACAAATCCGGCCGGACAAACTCGACCGGGGCAGGGGTGTAGGTGCATCATTCACACCGTCATCGGCGGCGAGGGAGGAGACCAACGGCTGCCCGTGCGTCCCGATCGGCGGCCATGCCATTCTCTCCGAGAGAGCGCCGGCTCGGGAGGGCCTCCGACCCCTTCTTCCTCCCTGCGGTATTGTGGCCAAGATGCGGCCTCCCGACACCGTCTTTGCCACATGCCGACGGCCCTCAGGTATATATTCCTTCGAAACCTGCCTTGCTTTACCGCCCCAGCTCCCCACTTGGCTTCGTGTGGATCTTTTTCTACTTCCGTCCGTTGTTCCAAAGCCACCTAGACTTTTACTATCATTAGAGGTAAAGCTAGTTCATACAGTCGACTCTAAGAGTTGGTTCAAACAGGGAAGAAAGTGGGAAAGCTGTAGCATGAATCTAGGACTTGGTTCTAAGAGGAAACGGGGGAAAGTAGTAGATACTGGCTACCCAACTGGTCTCTTGGTTGAAAGGACGAAGAAAGCATGGTGGATGGAGAAGGGTGGGGGGAAGTGGACCTATCTCTTGGTTCAAAAAGGAAAGAAAGTGACGGGTGTTGGGGGACAACGCAAATGAGAATGGGCAGGTCTAGATTTCCTGTGCTCACATAGGAAAATGTCGCCGAGGAGATAAAAAATGGGACAAATGCAAACATGCTGCCTGAGTGTTTGCCGTTCTCGGCAACCACATCTGCCTCACCACTTTATGCCCCTGCTGTCCCTACACCCATATCGCTACCGTTAATGTAAAATCACATGAAGCATTAAGCAATGCCACCTAATGTCAGTATAAGTAATGGTCTAGTGCCATCGATAAATTGAAGCAATGCCACCACCATTTTATGAAGTGCTTTCGTCTTGCTTTATTTCCCATGAACTGTGTTTTTGCAGTTACACTTAAATCTCACACCGCTAACATTGCTTCATCCCAGTTGAACTGCACAAATTTGATTGCACATTTACTGACCATGTGCTACTCTCATGACAGTAATACTAATGCTATTGTTCTGCATGTTAATCTAGTGGCAGTGTTGATGTGATGTGATGCTACTTACTTAAGGACACTTTCATACTGTCAATCTAGTGCCAATTATAACACAATAGATGCTGCTGTTAATCATACGCCACTGCAAATATCTGTCACTTTTTAAATAACCTTATTTCGTATTTGCGCAAACAGGGATGTCTATCTCCATATCGTTTCGGGATGTCTATCTCCGTATCGTTTCTATCCGCGTAATCAAAAGCACACACCTCAGTTTCAGTAGAACTGTGCAAAATGAGATGGCTATCCCTCGTTGCCGTCGTCTAACCACCCATCTTCCAGGTATTCCTACATTGGTAGTTACTAGGTAGAATGACCAAAGCAATATAAAAGAAGTTGATGCGTACATTTTACTTCCTGATTGCAGTGTAGGGACGAGCGAAAACAACTGCATCCTAGTCCGAAATGCACTTCCTATCAGTTCATCCATGGACCGAGGACTAGCTGGCATGGATGCACGGCGGTTTTTTTGGATAGGTGCGCGGACAAGAGCCATTGTGGTCTGCTTATTTCTGCAAATAGCGGTGCTTAGATTTAGTGGAATGCACAAGAATTTCACCTGGTCAGTACACTACATGGTTTAGTTTAGCATTCCAGTTGAGAACACAATTATAATTGGTTATTCTAGAATGAGAGAACCTAACCCTAGATGGTGGCAACAAGAAAAAACCAGAGTGAACTCCAGGAAATTTAAGCCTGCCGGGAGGCCCTTTTCTCAAAGAAGCCTTGCTTGTTTTTTTCCTGATTTGTAAACCTTCTCACAATTTTGTCTTTTTCTATGAACTAGTATATGTTTGTTATGTTCTATGAATCATTGAGATGTATAAAATTGCTTAACTTATGCTTTTCAAGTTTTTTATGAAGCCGAGTTTAATGTGAGTGTTCCACATGAACGCTAGACTAGCGTGTGAACGTTTGGAATTTACATTGTGGCCTCAGTTAACTGCATGAACCACTGTAACGAGATACATAGTTGCTTATATGTCAGACAACAGATTGTTGATTGTTAGCTGGTCGATAGCCTAGTGTTGAAGCGAGCTGAGCCAATGTGCCGTGTTTTGCACAACTGCTTACAAGTGGGGTAGCACCAACAGTGTTTACAAGTGCTTATGTATAAGTCGGCGCACAGTTCTCGAACGAGCACTCTATTTCATCAAAACACACACTGCTGTACGATAAACCGTGACAACTTATGTCTTACCATGCCATATTCATGAAAAAACTAGTGAGGACGCATCTTTTTCGGCAACAACTATGATGGTTCTCACATGATTCATGGGCACACAAAAGTAGCAACATATCCCATAGACGGATTCAAACAGAGTACTAGCCCCAGAGGGCTCAATAACAGGCAATGTTCGGATAATTAGACACAATCCAAACTACTATTAAACACTAGCTAGGGCAACTATTTCATGCCTCGATCTAATTTGGGCTGGACACAAGATGGACCTTGCCATGAACATCATCGAGGACGTCCAGCAGCAGCTCAATCCTGTGAACCTTCATGAAGACAACCTTGTGGCCTTGCCACTCATAAACTTGTTTGTGGAGGCATGTGCTACCTCTTTTAGCACTGCGTTGGTTTTCCCCGAAGAGGAAGGGATGATGCAGCAAAGTAGCGTAAGTATTTCCCTCAGTTTTTGAGAACCACGGTATCAATCCAGTAGGAGGCTACGCGCGAGTCCCTCGTACCTGCACAAAACAAATAAATCCTCGCAACCAACGCAAATAGGGGTTGTCAATCCCTATAGGGCCACTTACGAGAGTGAGATCTGATAGATATGATAAGATAATATTTTTGGTATTTTTATGATAAAGATGCAAAGTAAAATAAAGGCAAAGTAAATTACTAAGTAGTAGGAGATTGATATGATAAAGATAGACCCGGGGGCCATAGGTTTCACTAGTGGCTTCTCTCGAGAGCATAAGTATTCTACGGTGGGTGAACAAATTACTGTTGAGCAATTGACAGAATTGAGCATAGTTATGAGAATATCTAGGCATGATCATGCATATAGGCATCACGTCCGAGACAAGTAGACTGACTCCTGCCTGCATCTACTACTATTACTCCACTCATCGACCGCTATCCAGCATGCATCTAGAGTATTAAGTTAAAAACAGAGTAACGCCTTAAGCAAGATGACATGATGTAGAGGGATAGACTCATGCAATATGAATAAAACCCCATCTTGTTATCCTCGATGGCAACAATACAATACGTGCCTTGCTGCCCTTACTGTCACTGGGAAAGGACACCGCAAGATTGAACCCAGAGCTAAGAACTTCTCCCATTGCAAGAAAGATCAATCTAGTAGGTCAAACCAAACTGATAATTCGAAGAGACTTGCAAAGATAACCAATCATACATAAAATAATTCAGAGAAGATTCAAATATTACTCATAGATAGACTTGATCATAAACCCACAATTCATCGGTCTCAACAAACACACTGCAAAAAGAAGATTACATCGAATAGATCTCCACAAGAGAGGGGGAGAACATTGTATTGAGATTAAAAAAGAGAGAAGAAGCCATCTAGATACTAACTATGGACCCGTAGGTCTGAAGTAAAATACTCACACTTCATCGGAGAGGCTATGGTGTTGATGTAGAAGCCCTCCGTGATCGATGCCCCCTCCGGCGGAGCTCCGGAACAGGCCCCAAGATGGGATCTCGTGGATACAGAAAGTTACGGCGGTGGAATTAGGATTTTGTCTCCTGTTCTGATCGTTTGGGGGTATGTGGATATATATATATAGGAGGAAGAAGTACGTCGGTGGAGCAACAGGGGGCCCACGAGGGTGGGGGCGCGCCTGGTAGGGTAGGGCGCGTCCCCCTACCTCGTGGCCTCCTATTACGTGCCTTGACGTAGGGTCCAAGTCTCCTGAGTTGTATTCGGTGAGAAAATCACGTTCCCGAAGGTTTCATTCCATTTGGACTCCGTTTGATATTCCTTTTCTTCGAAACCCTAAAACAGGCAAAAAACAACAATTCTGGGCTGGGCTTCCAGTTAATAGGTTAGTCCCAAAAATAATATAAAAGTGGATAATAAAGCCCAATAATGTCCAAAACAGTAGATAATATAGCATGGAGCAATCAAAAATTATAGATACGTTGGAGACATATCAAGCATCCCCAAGCTTAATTCCTGCTCGTCCTCGAGTAGGTAAATGATAAAAACAGAATTTTTGATGCGGAGTTCTACTTGGCATAGTTTTAATGTAATTCTTATTAATTGTGGTATGAATATTCAGATCCGAAAGATTCAAGACAAAAGTTTATATTGACATAGAAAATAATAATACTTCAAGCATACTAACAAAGCAATTATGTCTTCTCAAAATAACATGGCTAAAGAAAGTTATCCCTACAAAATCATATAGTCTGGCTATGCTCCATCTTCACCACACAAAATATTTAAATCATGCACAACCCCGATGAGAAGCCAAGCAATTGTTTCATACTTTTGGCATTCTCAAAAGTTTTTCAATTTTCACGCAATACATGAGCGTGAGCCATGGACATAGCACTATAGGTGGAATAGAGTGGTGGTTGTGGAGAAGACAAAAAGGGGAAGATAGTCTCACATCAACTAGGCGTATCAACGGGCTATGGAGATGCCCATCAATAGATATCAATGTGAGTGAGTAGGGATTTCCATGCAATGGATGCACTAGAGCTATAAGTATATGAAAGCTCAAAAAGAAACTAAGTGGGTGTGCATCCAACTTGCTTGCTCATGAAGACCTAGGGCAATTCAAGGAAGCCCATCATTGGAATATACAAGACAAGTTCTATAATGAAAAATTCCCACTAGTATATGAAAGTGATAACATGAGGAACTCTCTACTATGAAGATCATGGTGCTACTTTGAAGCACAAGTGTGGTAAAAGGATAGTAGCATTGTCCCTTCTCTCTTTTTCTCTAATTTTTTCTTTTTTTCTTGGGCCTTTTCTATTTTTTTGGCCTCTTTTCTTTCTTTATTTTTTTTCATCCGGAATCTCATCCCGACTTGTGGGGGAATCATAGTCTCCATCATCCTTTCCTCACTAGGACAATGCTCTAATAATGATGATCATCACACTTTTATTTTTCTTACAACTCAAAAATTACAACTCGATACTTAGAACAAAATATGACTCTATGTGAATGCCTCCGGCGGTGTACCGGGATATGCAATGATGCATGAGTGACATGTATGAAAGAATTATGAACGGTGGCTTTGCCACAAATACGATGTCAACTACATGATCATGCTAAGCAATATGACAATGATGGAGTGTGTCATAATAAACGGAACGGTGGAAAGTTGCATGGCAATATATCTCGGAATGGCTATGGAAATGCCATAATAGGTAGGTATGGTGGCTGTTTTGAGGAAGGTATATGGTGGGTGTATGATACCGGTGAAAGGTGCGCGGTATTAGAGAGGATAGCAAAGGTGGAAGGGTGAGAGTGCGTATAATCCATGGACTCAACATTGGTCATAAAGAACTCACATACTTATTGCGAAAATCTACAAGTTATCAAAGCAAAGTATTACGCGCATGATCCTAGGGGGATATATTGGTAGGAAAATACCATCGCTCGTCCCCGACCGCCACTCATAAGGAAGATAATCAATAAATAAATCATGCTCCGACTTCATCACATAACGGTTCACCATACGTGCATGCTACGGGAATCACAAGCTTCAACACAAGTATTTCTCAAATTCACAACTACTCAACTAGCATGACTTTAATATCATCATCTCCATATCTCAAAACAATTATCAAGTATCAAACTTCTCATGGTATTCAACACACTCATAAGAGAGTTTTATTATTAATCTTGCATACCAAGCATATTAGGATTTTAAGCAAATTACCATGCTATTAAGAATCTCAAAATAATCTAAGTGAATCATGAGAGATCACTAGTTTCTATAAAACAAATCCACCACCGTGCTCTAAAAGATATAAGTGAAGCACTAGAGTAAAATTATATAACTCAAAAGATATAAGCGAAGCACATAGAGTATTCTAACAAATTCCAAATCATGTATGGCTCTCTAAAAAGGTGTGTACAGCAAGGATGATTGTGGTAAACTAACAAGCAAAGACTCAAATAATACAAGACGCTCCAAGCAAAACACATATCATGTGGTAAATAAAAATATAGCTCCAAGTAAAGTTACCGATAGAAGTAGACGAAAGAGGGGATGCCTTCCGGGGCATCCCCAAGCTTTGGCTTTTAGGTGTCCTTAGATTATCTTGGGGGTGCCATGGGCATCCCCAAGATTAGGCTCTTGCCAATCCTTGTTCCATAATCCATCAAATCTTTACCCAAAACTTGAAAACTTCACAACACAAAACTTAAAGTAGAAAATATCGTGAGCTCCGTTAGCGAAAGAAATCAAAAGACCACTTCAAGGTACTGTAATGAACTCATTCTTTATTTATATGGGTGTTATACCTACTGTATTCCAACTTCTCTATGGTTTATAAACTAATTTACTAGCCATAGATTCATCAAAATAAGCAAACAACACACGCAAAACAGAATCTGTCAAAAACAGAACAGTCTGTAGTAATATGTAGCTAGCGCAAGATCTGGAACCCCCAAAATTCTAAAATAAATTTCTGGACGTGAGGAATGTATCTATTAATAATCTGAAAAATGAATTAACTAAATATCACTTTCCAAATAAAAATGACAGCAGCTCTCTTGAACGCTAAAGTTTCTGTTTTTTACAGCAAGTTCAACAGGACTTTCCCCAAGTCTTCCCAACGGTTCTACTTGGCACAAACACTAATTAAACACAAAAAACACAACCAAAACAGAGGCTAGATAAATTATTTATTAATAAACAGGAGCAAAAAGCAAGGAATAAAAATAAAATTGGGTTGCCTCCCAACAAGCGCTATCGTTTAACGCCCCTAGCTAGGCATAACAAGCAAGAATAAATCTAGGTATTGCCATCTTTTGTAGGCAATCCATAAGTGGCTCTCATAATAGATTCATAAGGTAATTTAATTTTCTTTCTAGAAAAGTGTTCCATGCCTTTCCTTAATGGAAATTGAATCTAATATTTCTTCCTTCATATCAATAATTGCACCAATCGTTCTAAGGAAAGGTCTACCAAGAATAATAGGACATGAAGGATTGCAATCTATGTCAAGAACAATAAAATCTACGGGCACATAATTCCTATTTGCAACAATAAGAACATCATTAATTCTTCCCATAGGTTTCTTAATAGTGGAATCCGCAAGGTGCATGTTTAGAGAGCAATCATCAAAATCACGAAAACCTAACAAATCACACAAGGTCTTTGGAATCGTGGAAACACTAGCACCCAAATATCATAAAGCATAGCATTCATGATCTTTCATTTTAATTTTAATAGTTGGTTCCCACTCATCATAAAGTTTTCTAGGGATAGAAACTTCCAATTCAAGTTTTTCTTCATGAGATTGCATCAAGGCATCAACGATATGTTTAGTAAACGCTTTATTTTGACTATAAGCGTGAGGAGAATTTAGCACGGATTGCAACAAGGAAATACAATCAATCAAAGAGCAATTTTCATAGTTAAATTCCTTGAAATCCATAATAGTGGGTTTAGCAACATCTAGGGTTTTAATTTCTTCAATCCCATTTTATCAAATTGAGCATCAAGATCAACAAATTCCGAATTCTTAGGACGCCTTCTAGGTAAAGGTGGATCATATTCAGTCCCATCATTACCAAGATTCATATTGCAAAACAAAGATTTGATAGGGGACACATCAATAACTTTTATATCTTCATCTTTATTTTCATAGGAACTAGAAGAACACGCTCTTATAAAGGCATCTTTCTTAGCACGCATCCTAGCGGTTCTTTCTTTGCACTCATCAATGGAAATTCTCATGGCTTTGAGAGACTCATTGATATCATGCTTAGGTGGAATAGATCTAAGTTTCAAAGAATCAACATCAAGAGCAATTCTATCAACGTTCCTAGCCAAATCATCAATCTTAAGCAATTTTTCTTTAATCATAGCATTAAAATTCTTTTGTGAAGTAATAAATATTAGATTCAAAATCAGAGGGCATCTTATTATAATTTCCATAAGAATTATTGTAGGAATTACCATAATTATTAGAGGAATTACTAGGATAAGGCCTAGGGTTGAAATTTCCTCTATACGCGTTGTTACCAAAATTATTCCTACCAACAAAATTCACATCCATAGATTCATTATTATTATCAATCAAAGTAGACAAGGGCATATCATTAGGATCAGAAGAAACACTCTTATTAGCAAATAATTTCATAAGTTCATCCATCTTTCCACTCAAAACATTAATTTCTTCTATCGCATGCACCTTTTTATTAGTGGATCTTTTAGTATGCCATTGAGAATAATTAACCATAATATTATCTAGGAGTTTAGTAGCTTCTCCTAAGGTGATTTCCATAAAAGTGCCTCCCGCGGCGAATCCAAAAGATTTCTAGAAGCAAAATTCAATCCGGCATATTTTTTTGTAAAATCATCCGCAAATTTAAACCATGGGTAGGGCAATTACGTATCATTAATTTCATTCTCTCTCAAGCTTGTGCAACATGTTCATGATCAAGTTGCTTAAAGTTCATAATATCGTTTCTAATGGAGATGATTTTAGCGGGAGGAAAATACTTAGAGATAAAAGCATCTTTGCACTTATTCCATGAATAATTACTATTTTTAGGCAAAGACGAAAACCAAGCTTTAGCACGATCTCTAAGAGAAAAAGGAAATAGCTTCAATTTAACAATATCATTATCCACATCTTTCTTCTTTTGCATGTCACACAAATCAACGAAGCTATTTAGATGGGTAGCGGCATCTTCACTAGGAAGGCCGGAGAATGGATCTTTCATGACAAGATTCAGCAAAGCAATATTAATTTCACAAGATTCAGCATTGGTAAGAGGAGCAATCGGAGTGCTAATAAAATCATTGTTGTTGGTATTGGTGAAGTCACACAATTTAGTATTATCTTGAGCCATCGCGACAAACAAGCAAACTAACACACAAGCAAACAAAAAGCAAGCGGAAAAAAAGGGGCAAATAGAGAAAGAGAGGGAAAGTGAGAGAGGGCGAATAAAATGGCAAGGGTGAATTGGGGGGAGAGGAAAACGAGAGGTAAATGTCAAATAATGTAATACGGGAGATAAGGGTATCTGATGGGTACTTTGTATGTTGACTTTTGCATAGACCTCCCCGGCAACGGCGCCAAAAATCCTTCTTGCTACCTCTTTTAGCACTGCGTTGGTTTTCCCTGAAGAGGAAGGGATGATGCAGCAAAGTAGCATAAGTATTTCCCTCAATTTTTGAGAACCAAGGTATCAATCCAGTAGGAGGCTACGCGCGAGTCCCTCGTACCTGCACAAACAAATAAATCCTGGCAACCAATGCAAATAGGGGTTGTCAATCTCTATAGGGCCACTTACGAGAGTGAGATCTGATAGATATGATAAGATAATATTTTTAGTATTTTTATGATAAAGATGCAAAGTAAAATAAAGGCAAAGTAAATAGCAAAGTAAATAACTAAGTAGTAGGAGATTGATATGATAAAGATAGACCCGGGGGCCATAGGTTTCACTAGTGGCTTCTCTCGAGAGCATAAGTATTCTACGATGGGTGAACAAATTACTATTGAGCAATTGACAGAATTGAGCATAGTTATGAGAATATCTAGGCATGATCATGTATATAGGCATCACGTCCGAGACAAGTAGACCGACTCCTGCCTGCATCTACTACTATTACTCCACTCATCGACCGCTATCCAGCATGCATCTAGAGTATTAAGTTAAAAACAGAGTAACGCCTTAAGCAAGATGACATGATGTAGAGGGATAGACTCATGCAATATGAAGAAAACCCCATCTTGTTATCCTCGAAGGCAACAATACAATACGTGCCTTGCTGCCCTTACTGTCACCGGGAAAGGACACCACAAGATTGAACCCAAAGCTAAGCACTTCTCCCATTGCAAGAAAGATCAATTTAGTAGGCCAAACAAAACTGATAATTCGAAGAGACTTGCAAAGATAACCAATCATACATAAAATAATTCAGAGAAGATTCAAATATTACTCATAGATAGACTTGATCATAAACCCACAATTCATCGGTCTCAACAAACACACCGCAAAAAGAAGATTACATCGAATAGATCTCCACAAGAGAGGGGGAGAACATTGTATTGAGATCCAAAAAGAGAGAAGAAGCCATCTAGCTACTAACTATGGACCCGTAGGTCTGAAGTAAACTACTCACACTTCATCGAAGAGGCTATGGTGTTGATGTAGAAGCCCTCCGTGATCGATGCCCCCTCCGGCGGAGCTCCGGAACAGGCCCCAAGATGGGATCTCGTGGATACAGAAAATTACGGCGGTGGAATTAGGGTTTTGGCTCCTATTCTGATTGTTTGGGGGTACGTGGATATATATAGGAGGAAGAAGTACGTTGGTGGAGCAACAAGGGGCCCACGAGGGTGGTGGCGCGCCTGGTAGGGTACGGCGCCCCCTACCTCATGGCCTCCTGTTACGTGCCTTGACGTAGGGTCCAAGTCTCCTGAGTTGTATTCGGTGAGAAAATCATGTTCCCAAAGGTTTCATTCCGTTTGGACTCCGTTTGATATTTCTTTTCTTCGAAACCCTAAAACAGGAAAAAACAGCAATTCTGGGCCGGGCCTCCGGTTAATAGGTTAGTCCCAAAAATAATATAAAAGTGGATAATAAAGCCCAATAATGTCCAAAACAGTAGATAATATAGCATGGAGCAATCAAAAATTATAGATATGTTGGAGACGTATCAGCATGCCACGTCATCTTCCTGCGTAAGCTTGAAAAGAACAATATGCCTCACAAATGAAGGAGTGGCTTTGAACTTCTTGTGCTTCAGTACACCCTGGACAACACGCCTGATAACAGTGAGGCTGGAATACAACTCTTCATTGGTATAAGCACAAATGGCTTCCAGGATCCAACAGCCTAAAAACTCTGTTTTCCCAGTGCGTATATTCAGGTCATCCACCTCATAGCGAGTGACATGTACAACCACACAATCCTTGTGTGCATCAGGGCTCTAATTGAAACAGAAACAAATTCTGAATTACTTTCCAGTATAAGAAACACAAGTTATTGAAACCACTATGTATAGCATGGCATCAAAGCTAATAAAATTTTGCATTATTCGTCACCACATACTTACATGAAAAACCACAATCGAGATCGGCAAAGAAGAAAATCACCTTGGGCAGCTCAGTGGGGGGACACTTCCTCGAAGGGGGAAAACTGCTCCTGCAGTGCCACGGGGGCTGTAACCTCAAACGGGGCGTTGACCATCTCAGTAGTGGCCGTGAGCATATCTGGGGTCGGCTCGGTGGCTGCCTCCATCTTCTTGGCGCTCTCTGTCTCGTGGGGATCAGCCTCCCGCGTCTGCTCCAGTATCGGCAGATCTTTGCCTGGTTCTCCTTGGTCCATCATGAAACTGACGAATACTAGGAGACCACTGAAAAGAAAACACAATCGCAATGACAATGAAACAAAAAAGAGAGTGAGGATCGGTTACTGCTTTCCAAAAGTTCTTTTTTCTCTGAACGAAAATATACCAACATCACGGATCCGCTTACCTTCCCTTCGTTGGGAGAGAAGAACAGTGGCAGATGCGAGTGTTGCCTTTCTTGAAGACGGGGAGGGAGAAGGGGATTCAGCGAAGAGTGAAATGATGGTTGCTTCGCCCGTCAAACTTAGACTGCGGGGAGGTGGGGTTTTGTGATACAACGGCTCGTTACTGTCGCGCTATGACCGGGGTGACTCTCCACCTGCATACTGCCTTCTAATTTGGTGGATGGCATTTGGGCCCGCGCACTGCATGGCCCGCATGTCGGTGAACAAAAGTATAACGACATTCAGTAGAGGGAGACGTTTCGATGACCTAGGAGGAGCCAGAAGCGGTATTGTATCCACTGTACTAGTGGTAATTGTTTTTCTGGGTAGCTGTAGAGTGTCTCCACTGTACTAGTAGTAATTGTTTCTCTGGGCCCAAGACAAAACAGCCCATCCACCCTAGTAAATAGTAAAATCAATTCAAAAGTCCATATATTTACTGAATGAGAGGCGCTACCCACACCCAACACACCGCCCCCCAAAAAAACCTGGGTGTTCTTCTTCCTCCTCACTCCCACCCACCTCACGTCAGCTCGCTCCACTCGTACCCCCAAATTCCTCACCTCACTCCTACAGAAAACCCCAGCTCCCCTTCTTCCTCACTACTATAGAAAAACCCCAGCTCCCCTTCTTCTTCAGTCGCACTACAACTAGGCTCGTCATTCGTTACTCTGCTGAAATCCGTGAACGCGATGCCCTCGAGGAAAATGGAGTCGGCTGACCCCAGCGCCAAGAAGATGAGGCTCCCGCCAGCGGCAACGCCTGTTGTAGATCCCGCACCCGGCAGCGCGGGGAGAAGCGGCGACCCTGCCCCCACCGGATCCCCGGAACCCGTAGAATCTTGGGTGGACCGCATCGGCGATCTCCCGGACGCCATCCTTGGGTAGATCATCTCGCTTCTCCCCACCAAGGATTGCTGCCGCACCCAAGTCCTCTCAATTCGGTGGTGCCCTCTATGGCGCGCCGTGCCCCTTAATCTCGAATGCCTTCAGCTATCTCTCTTCAATAATTTTGAAATCCCCAGAGCCATCATCTCCTCCCACCAGGGCTCCGTTCAAAGCCTCTGCATCCCGTCATGCTATTTCAGCAAGCATACCATGCCCTGGATGGTGGACGCCTAGCTGAAATCCCCTAAATTAACAGAACTACAGCTGCTTGAGTTCTACTATTCCCCTGGAATTGACCTACCAGATACCGAACGCCATATACCTGTGCCCTCAGCACCGATGTCCATCTCGCGGTTTTCCTCCTCTATCCACACCGCCACTGAGGGAGTCCTGGATTAGGGGGTGTTCGGATAGCCAGACTATACCTTCAGCCGGACTCCTGGACTATGAAGATACAAGATTGAAGACTTCGTTCCGTGTCCGGAAGGGACTTTCCTTGGCGTGGAAGGCAAGCTTGGCAATACGGATATACAGATCTCCTACCATTGTAACCGACTTTGTGTAACCCTAACCCTCTCCGATGTCTATATAAACCGGAGGGTTTTAGTCCGTAGGACAACATACACATCAACAATCATACCATAGGCTAGCTTCTAGGGTTTAGCCTCTCCGATCTCGTGGTAGATCTACTCTTGTACTACCCATATCATCAATATTAATCAAGCAGGACGTAGGGTTTTACCTCCATCGAGAGGGCCCGAACCTGGGTAAAACTTTGTGTCCCTTGCCTCCTGTTACCATCGGGCCTAGACGCACAGTTCGGGACCCCCTACCCGGACAAATCTTCGTCTTCGGCGGCTTCACACTGCGGGCCAATTCGCTTGGCCGTATGGAGCAGATCGAAAGCTACGCCCCTGGCCGTCATGTTAGATTTGGAAGTTTAAACTACACGGCTGACATCCGCGGGGACTTGATCTTCGACGGATTCGAGCCACTGCCGAGCGCGCCGCACTGTCACGAAGAGCATGATCTAACTCTGCCGCCGAACAGTGCCCTGGAGGCCGCACCCGCATCGGCTCCGACCCTTAGTTTGGAGCCAACTGCGCGGATCGAGGATGGGCGGTTGGACGCCACCTCGGGGGCTGCGACCCCAACGGCGATTGAGCCGAACACCAGCTCCGTACTCTGCGAGACTCGTGACTCCAAGGAGCCGGACTCCCCTCCGGACTCTGAACCCTCTGCGCCCCTGCCGATCGAATCCGATTGGGCACCGATCATGGAGTTCACTGCCGCGGACATCTTTCAGCACTCGACTTTCGGCGATATCCTGCAGTCACTGAAGTCTCTCTCTTTATTAGGAGAGCCCTGGCCGGACTACGGTCAGCAAGGTTGGGGTACGGACGATGAAGAAATTCAAATCCCACCCACCACCCACTTTGTAGCCACTGTCAACGACTTAACCGACATGCTTGACTTCGACTCCGAAGACATCGACGGTATGGATGCCGATGAAGGAGATGATGAAGAACCAGCGCCTACTAGGCCCTGGAAAGCCACCTCGTCATATGACATATACATGGTGGACACCCCAAAAGAGGGAGATGGCGATGGAACAACGGAGGATGAACCCTCTAAGAAACAGCCTAAGCGCCGGCGTCAGCGGCGCCGCTCAAAATCACGCCAAAACAAAAACGGTGATTCCAGCACGGGAGACAATAATACTCCGGAAAGTGCCGAAGAAAACCCCCTCCAGCAAGACTTAGCACAGGAGGATGGAGAAACCAGCCCTCATGAGAGAGTGGAAAACAGAGAGGTCTTATATGCCTCCCTCCGAAGAAGAGGAAAGCCTCGACGACGACGAATTCGTCGTGCCAGAGGATCCCGTCGAGCAAGAGCGTTTTCAACGCAAGATTATGGCCACGGCAAGAAGCCTCAAGAAAAACAGCAACAGCTCAGAGCTGATCAAGATTTGCTGGTCGACAGATGGACTGAAGTCCTTGCGGCCGAAGAGCATAAACTCGAACGCCCCTCCAAGAGCTACCCAAAGTGCAGGTTGCTACCCCGATTAGAGGAGGAAGCACTTGATGCGGCCGACCGGCCACCTCGTGGCCGCGACAGAGAGGCCTCTCGGCCCTCCACTCAAGCCGCACCTCGTACCAAGGCACGAGAATATGCGCCGGACTTACGAGACATGTTGGAGGACAAGGCAAGGCAAACACGATCGATCTACGGATCGCGTGGGCGCCCCATGGCTCGAGACGATAACTGTCACGCCGGCCACAGATTCGGCAGGGCCGAACACAGTAGACAAAGCTCATTGGAGCTACGTCATGATATCGCCCAGTACAGAGGCGCCGCACACCCACTATGCTTTACATACGAAATAATGGATCATCAAATCCCCGAGGGTTTCAAACCCGTAAACATCGAATCATATGATGGCACAACAGATCCTGCGGTATGGATCGAGGATTATCTCCTTCATATCCACATGGCCCGCGGCGACGATTTCCACGCCATCAAATACCTCCCACTCAAGCTTAAAGGACCAGCTCGACATTGGCTTAACAGCTTGCCAACAGGATCAATCAGTTGTTGGGAGGACCTGGAAGCCGCATTCCTCGACAATTTCCATGGCACTTATGTGCGACCCCCAGACGCCGATGACCTAAGTCACGTAATTCAGCAGCCAGAGGAATCGGCCAGGCAATTCTGGACATGGTTCCTAACAAAGAAAAATCAAATAGTTGACTGTCCGGAAGCTGAGGCCCTAGCAGCCTTCAAGCACAATATCCGTGACGAGTGGCTGGCCCGACACCTTGGACAGGAAAAGCCGAAATCTATGGCAGCACTCACGACACTCATGACCTGCTTTTGCGCGGGAGAAGACAGCTGGCTTGCTCGTAGCAACAATATGACCAAGAACCCTGGTAATTTGGACACCAGGGACAGTAGTGGCATGTCGCGTCGCAACAAGCAGAAGCGCCGCATTAACGGCGACAATGCTGAGGATACGACAGTTAATGCCGGATTCAGAGGCTCTAAATCCGGTCAGCGGAAAAAGCCATTCAAAAGGAATCCTAGGGGCCCGTCCAGTTTGGACCGAATACTCGACCGCTTGTGCCAGATACATGGCACCCCCAAAAAGCCGGCCAATCACACCAACAGGGATTGTTGGGTGTTCAAGCAGGCAGGCAAGTTAAACGCCGAAAATGAAAGAAGGGGCTGCATAGTGATGACGACGAGGGGCCCCGGCCGCCGAGCAACAGTGGACAGAAGGGTTTTCCCCCACAAGTGCGGACAGTGAACATGATATACACAACCCACGTCCCCAAAAGGGAGCGGAAGCGCGCGTTAAGGGACGTATACGCGGTAGAGCCAGTCGCCCCAAAGTTCAACCCCTGATCGAAGGGACCATCCCACTAGCATCCGTCATGGCAGATTCGCCGCATTGGTTCTAGACCCAATCATTGACGGATTTCATCTCACTAGAGTCCTTATGGACGGCGGCAGCAGCCTGAACCTGCTTTACCAGGATACAGTGTGGAAAATGGGCATAGATCCCTCGAGGATTAAGCCCATCAAAACGACCTTTAAAGGCGTAATACCAGGTGTAGAGGCCAACTGTACAGGCTCAGTCACACTTGAAGTGGTCTTCAGATCTCCGGATAATTTCCGAAGCAAGGAGTTAATCTCCGACATAGTCCCGTTCCGCAGTGGTTATCACGCACTGCTCGGGCGAACCGCATTCACCAAGTTCAATGCGGTACCGCACTACGCATACCTTAAGCTCAAGATTCCAGGTCCTCAAGGAGTAATTATGGTCAATGGAAACACCGAACGCTCCCTCTGAACGAAGGAGCACACGGCGGCCCTTGCAGCGGAAGTACAAAGCAGCCTCTCCAGGAAGTTCTCCAGTCCGGCCACTAAACGGCCGGACACCGTCAAGCGCGCCCGGAGTAACCTACAACAAAACCACCTGGCACGATCCGAGCAGGTGTAGCAATGCGGCCCCAACCCCAACCCTCGCAAAAAGGCGACGCCAGTACTTCGCGTACATAACTGCGCTCTAGAAATACCATGGGCATAGGGGGAGGGGCACCATCACGGGGCTGCCGATTTTCTAATTTTCTCTTACTTTCAGGACTCCACTCTTCGGAAAGCCTGTTCGGCAGTTCAATTGCCGTACAAACGATGCATGAACCAGGGAGGCAGACAAGCCACGCCGCATTACGGAACTCCCAGGTGGTCTCTATCACGAGCAGTATACCTGTTTCGCATACTATTCCGCAGCTCGCCCCTGGAGCAGACATGTTAAATAGTCCAACTTTTTGTTTATCGCATTACTTGTATCATTCTGCTTTGATCGCAACTCTTTTTAATGAACAATGCATAGCTTTTGTCTATTTTTTGCATTACTCTTTTTATATAAATATATGTTCCTTAACGACATGTGGCACCCGTACACTTTGGTACGGCCAAAATACGCCAGGGGCTTTAGTACCCCTCAATATGGTGTGAGAAGTCCGAACACTTTCACAAGTGCGGCACCCCGAACTTATAGCATTATATGCATCAGCTCCGAATCATGTCTTGGTCAATAGTTGGGTTTGCCCGGCTGATGAAGACATGTACCTAGGGTAGGGACACGAACCTGACCGAAGGGTCCTACTCTAGGACACCCCTGGGAGAAATCACCTTTCAATCGACTTGAAGGCATCCCACTCGACAGGTTCAAGACACTCGACCAAGAAGCTACCACTCGACCAAGAAGCTACCACTCGACCATGAAGCTATTCACTCGACTGCCAGGAGATCTACAGTCACTCCGTAGGCAAACGGTCAGCTGTTAAGTAGTCTTCATGGTCATTACAGCACTTTATTAGAGGCGTTACCAGTAACGCCCCATCTTAAATGTACTTTAAAACCCTGCATTACTGAGGGCAGGAGGGGGTCGGCGAACTCTATATAAGCCACCCCCTCCTCAGTAGGAAGGGTTCGCACCCCTGTAATCTATACACGCATAATCCAGTCGACCGCCTCCGGGCTCCGAGACGTAGGGCTATTACTTCCTCCGAGAAGGGCCTGAACTCGTAAACCTCGCGTGTAACAACTTCCCAATAGCTAGGATCTAGCCTCTCCATACTCACCCCCCTACATCATTGTCAGAGTTAGAACCACGACAGTTGGCGCCCACCGTGGGGCAGGAATCTTAGCGCTTAGTTGGAGAAGTTGTGATTTTTCTCGATCCCTTTGATCATGTTTTCTTGCGGAGTTTTGGTGGAGGACCGCGAGATCCGTCTCGGCACGCTCACCTTCATCGTCGACGACTCCGCCTGGCTTCTGGAGGCACCGCTCGACATTGACGCGCTCCCCGCCCGCGGTGCGACACATTTCCGCGCATGCGTTCGTGGCGTCCTCCTGCGGCAACCGTCGACCCAATATGGGTCGGCCCCCGTATCGTCTCCCTGCCCTGTCTCCCACCAGCGCAAGCGCTTGGGTCGGTCAAGTCTTCAGCGGTGGGTGAGGCACGCCGTGGCCCGCCAATCGGCAGCCCCACAAGTCGCGGCCATCGAGCCCGTCGAATCCCTCTACGGCCTGTTCGATCTGTCGACTGGCTCCGTGGAGACCGCATCCGAGTGCGACAGCAGCGATCCAGCGGCTGAGGTTCTGGCGGTCGATGGAACACACAGTCCCCCTAGTTTCCCTCGCACTGATGGAGGCGCCGGTGGGGGCGATCCGTCGCATCCCCACGACGAGTATCTCCCCGAACCTCTCACGTCATTGCAGCGAGAGGAGCTTCGCCGCCGGAACATGGACGCGCTCCGCACTCCTATCGTTGGAGAGACTCCCGAGGCCCGGGCCTTGGAGGACGCGCGTTTGGCCAACTTGGCCGAGCGCACTCGACTGGAGAATCTCCAGCGAGCACTCGACGAGCAAGCGCGTCGGCGGGCTCCCGAGTCTAGTCGATGCCAGCTCTTCCCACCGACGCAGGTATATCGAACCCCAGTTCAGAATCTGGCCGCCGCGGCCCGTATAGCAGAATCGATTCAGCCCTCCCAGTCGGAGGCTGGCAGGGGCTTGTTACAGATCAGAGCATTGCTCCGGGCGGCGGGAGGCCAGAATTCCGTAGTCTCTCAGTCGCGGAATAGGATCCACAGTCGGTCTGTCGCAACAGATACAGTCGAGTCAGCTCACAGCCCGAGATCGCCCCCGAGGCGTGAGGGACGTGGTGGCCAGCATGATCAGTACAGGAGGAATGAACAGTATGATCACCGATTCGACCGTGATGATCGACGTCGAGTGCCAACCCCTCCCCCGAGGAGTGGGTCGTATGCGCCTCGACGGCAAGGTGACAGACGCCCTCATAGTGTTGGGCAGAGGATTCCAGTCGACCCCAGAGACCCAGGCTTTGATGCGAGATCCATCCTCGTTCAAGGTTTGGTTGACAGGAACAGAGCTCATCGAGAAGGCCACGACAGAGATGCGCCTGCCAGCAGCAGAGTATGTGCTTCAGGGCCAGAGTGTTTCAGTCGAGCCATCAGAGCCGCAGTGATACCTCCCAATTTCAGGTTGGCGACTGGAATCAGCAAGTTCACCGGTGAATCTAAGCCTGACACCTGGCTCGAAGATTACCGAGTGGCTGTACAGATTGGCGGTGGCAATGACGAGGTGGCCATGAAGCATTTGCCTCTCATGTTAGAGGGCTCGGCCAGAGCATGGCTAAATCAGTTGGCACCCAGCAGCATTTACACTTGGGAGGACCTCTCCCGAGTGTTTATCACAACCTTTGAAGGAACATGCAAGCGACCTGCAGGCCTAACAGAGTTACGGTCTTGTGTGCAGAAGCCGAATGAAACTCTGAGGGAATACATCCAGAGGTGGATCACGCTGCATCACTCGGTTGAGAACGTGCCAGACCATCAAGCAGTTTGTGCCTTCAAGGAAGGTGTTAAATACAGAGAGTTGAATCTGAAGTTCGGTCGAACTGGAGAGATGTCTCTGAATCAGATGATGGAGATTGCCACCAAGTATGCTAATGGAGAAGACGAAGATCGACTCCGGAGTGGCAAGCAGAAAGCAATCGCCCAGGAAACTGGAGGCAATTCCAGTCGGAAGCAGAAGCGGAAGGCCGAGCCAGCCGCTCCTGGAGAGGCCCTGGCCGTAGCCCAGGGAAACTTCAAGGGAAAACCCAAGGGCACCTGGAAGCCCAAAAAAGTCAAGGATCAAGACGGAAATGATGTTTTGGATCTGCCATGTCACATCCACACCAAGAAGGATGAAGATGGTAATTTTATTTACCCAAAGCATACCACTCAATAGTGCCGACTCCTGATCCAGCAGTTCCAAGGAAAGCAGTCCAAGGATAAGGAAAAAGAGTCAGACAGGGTCGAGGACAAGGAAGACAGCGACGATGGATACCCCCAAGTCAATTCCACCCTGATGATTTTTGCCGATGTCGAGAGCAAAAGTCGACTGAAAGTCATTAACCGAGAGGTGAACATGGTTGCCCCGGCAACACCCAGTTACCTGAAGTGGTCCCAGACTGCCATCACATTCGACCAGTCTGATCACCCGACGCACATTGCCACCCCTGGGAGGCAAGCTTTGGTGGTCGACCCAATTGTTGAAGGCACTCGACTGACTAAAGTCCTGATGGATGGAGGCAGTGGCCTGAACATACTGTATGCTGAAACATTGAAAGGAATGGGCATTCCGATGTCCAGACTCAGCACCAGTAACATGAGTTTCCATGGAGTCATTCCTGGGAAGAAAGCCCAATCACTCGGCCAGATCGCTCTTGATGTGGTTTTCGGTGATTCAAAGAATTACTGCAAGGAAAAGTTGACATTCGAGGTCGTGGACTTCCAAAGTGCTTATCACGCCATTTTGGGCAGGCCAGCTTACGCACGCTTCATGGCCCGGCCATGTTACGTGTACCTCAAACTGAAGATGCCCGGCCCCAAAGGTGTGATCACTGTCACAGGTAATCGGAAGAAGGCGGAAGAGTGCTTTCAGAAGGGCTCAAAGATTGCGGATGCTCAGATGGCAGTGGTCGAGCTGCAAGAGTACCAAAAGACTGCCGACCCAAGCGAGTTGCTACGAGCCAAGAAGCCTGCTTCAGAATCAACTTTTCAGTCGTCCGGTGAAACAAAAACAGTCGACATTCACCCGACCGACCCCGATGCTGCCCCGACTCACATCTCAACGACGCTTGACTCCAAATATGAAGAAGCGCTCATCCAGCTCCTCCGTGAGAACTAGGACATCTTCGCATGGAAACCCTCCGACATGCCTGGAGTTCCCAGGGGGCTGGCTGAGCACCATCTACGGGTCGACCCAAAATTCAAGCCTGTGAAGGAACATCTTCGACGGTCCGCCGTCCAGAAGAAGCAAGCCATTGGCGAGGAGGTGGCTCGGCTCTTAGCAGCAGAGTTCATCCGAGAAATTTACCACTCCGAGTGGCTCGCCAATGTCATCATGGTCCCCAAGAAGGACAAGTCACTTCGCATGTGCATTGATTTCAAACATATCAATCGGGCCTGCCCGAAAGATCATTTTCCTCTCCCTCGCATCGACCAAATAGTCGACTCGACTGTGGGGTGCGAGAGATTGTCTTTTCTAGATGCTTATTCCGGGTACCATCAGATCCGTCTGTATGGACCCGACGAAATTAAAACAGCTTTCATCACCCCATTCGGATGCTTCTGTTATGTCACCATGCCGTTCGGCCTCAAGAACGCCGGAGCCACGTTCATGAGAATGATTCAGAAGTGTTTACTCACTCAAATCAGTCGGAATGTGGAGGCATACATGGATGATATTGTGGTCAAGTCACGAAAAGGTTCCGACCTGCGAGCTGACCTTGCCGAAACCTTTGCCAACCTCAGGAGGTATGATATCAAGCTCAATCCATCGAAGTGCACATTCGGAGTTCCAGGCGGAAAGTTACTCGGTTTTCTCGTTTCCGAACGAGGGATCAACGCTAATCCTGAGAAAATTGGCACCATACTCCGGATGAAGTGTCCTGTACGCGTGCACGATGTCCAAAAGCTTACAGGCTGCTTGGCCGCTTTAAGTCGATTCATTTCTCGTCTCGGTGAAAAGGCGCTGCCTCTCTACCGACTGATGAAGAAGTCTGACAAGTTCGAGTGGACTCCAGAAGCTGACGCAGCGTTTGCAGAACTCAAAGCTCTGCTCTCCACCCAGCCGGTGCTTGCTGCCCCAATCAGCAAAGGGCCTCTGCTGCTGTACATTGTGGCCACGGGACAAGTTGTCAGTACAGTACTCACGGTCGAGCGGGAAGAAGAAGGAAAGGCCTTCAGAGTTCAGCGCCCAGTCTATTATCTGTCTGAAGTTTTGACCCCTTCAAAACAAAGATACCCTCACTACCAGAAGCTTGTATATGGGATTTACATGACCACGAAGAAGGTTGCACACTACTTCTCTGACCATTCCATTACAGTCGTCAGCGACTCCCCACTGTCAGAGATTCTGCATAACAGAGATGCAACTGGTCGAGTGGCCAAGTGGGCGATTGAACTCCTTCCCTTAGATATCAAGTTTGAAGCAAAGAAGGCTATCAAGTCCCAAGCAATCGCAGATTTCATCGCCGAGTGGATTGAACAGCAACTTCCGACTCAAGTTCACTCGGAGCACTGGACCATGTTTTTCGACGGATCTAAGATGCTGAATGGTTCCGGTGCTGGGGTAGTTCTAGTATCCCCCCGAGGAGATAAGCTCAGATATGTTCTCCAGATTCACTTCGATTCCTCCAACAATGAAGCAGAGTATGAAGCACTTTTGTATGGGTTGCGCATGGCCATTTCACTCGGTGTCCGTTGCCTCATGGTCTATGGCGACTCAGATTTGGTGGTTAATCAGGTGATGAAGGAGTGGGACGTCAGAAGCCCAGCTATGACTGGTTATTGCAATGCAGTGAGAAAGCTAGAAAAGAAATTCGAGGGGTTAGAGCTTCATCACATCCCCCGACTGAAAAACCAAGCAGCTGATGACCTGGCAAAGATAGGCTCCAAGCGAGAAGCCATTCCCAGCAATGTGTTTTTAGAGCACATCCTCTCGCCGTCAGTCCAGGAAGATCCTTTCACAGAAGAAGCCCCACAACCAAAAAGTGCCACAGATCCGACTGAAGTCGAAGTTCCTGCTATGGTCGACCTAATCATGGAAGTCTTGGCAATAACTCCCGACTGGACGATACCATACATCGCGTATATCCTAAGGAAAGAGCTCCCAGAAGACGAGGAAGAGGCTCGACAGATCGTCCGCCGATCTAAGGCCTTCACAGTCATAAAGGGGCAGTTGTATAGAGAAAGCGCGACTGGAATCGGTCAGAAGTGCATTACACCAGAAGAAGGTCGGATAATCCTTGATGATATCCACTCGGGAACCTGTGGCCACCATGCGTCCTCTCGGACCATTGTGGCTAAAGCATACCGAGCGGGATTCTTCTGGCCTAGAGCAAATGAGATGGCAAAAGAGATAGTCGACAAGTGCGGAGGCTGCCAGTTCTACTCCAACATGTCACACAAGCCTGCATCGGCCCTGAAGACCATTCCTCGCATCTGGCCATTTGCTGTCTGGGGTCTGGACATGGTTGGTCCACTGAGAACAGGTAGGAGCGGGTTCACGCATGTGCTTGTAGCAGTCGACAAGTTCACCAAATGGATCGAAGCCAAGCCTATCAAGAACCTCGATGCTGGCACTGCTATCAGTTTCGTCAAAGGACTAACATTCAGATATGGAGTCCCTCACAGCATCATCACCGACAATGGGTCAAACTTCGATTCGGACCAGTTCAGAGCTTTTTGCGCCTCTCAAGGCACACGAGTCGACTACGCGTCGGTCGCGCATCCTCAGTCGAATGGGCAAGCTGAAAGAGCAAATGGTCTGATTCTTAAAGGACTGAAACCTCGGCTGATGCGTGATCTCAAGCACGCGGCAGGCGCTTGGGTCGACGAGCTTCCGTCAGTTCTGTGGGGATTGAGGACCACCCCTAACCGGTCGACTGGAAGAACTCCATTCTTTCTGGTTTATGGAGCCGAAGCGGTTCTGCCAAGTGATCTTCTTCACAACGCGCCCCGAGTCGAGCTTTACACCGAAGATGAAGCAGAACAGGCCCGGCAAGACGCAGTCGACCTCCTCGAAGAAGAGAGGGAGACGGCCATGATCAGATCGACCATTTATCAGCAAGACTTGCGTCGATTCCACGCCCGGAATGTGAAGAGTCGAGCCTTCCAAGAAGGAGATTTGGTCCTCCAAGTGGATCAACAGAAACCGCACAAGCTTGCTCCCACTTGGGAAGGTCCCTTCATCATCACCAGAGTCCTCCACAATGGAGCGTATCACCTCTTCAATGTTGATCGCCAGATCGACGAGCCTCGAGCTTGGAATGCGGAACTACTCCGCCCCTTTTACACTTAAGTTCCTTCCCATAAAGATGTAATAAGAGAAATTTCCGCAGTTCATTTTTATGAAAGTCAAGAGTGTTCCAATGATTGCTGTCACTTCTGTTTACATACGAGAACCCCCAGTGGGTGACTTAGCCGCGAACCCGTTTCGCCTAAGTGCAAAAAAAAATCCTACCGAGTGGAGAGCAAACCTCCCACTCGGAGGCTTAGCTGCAGTCCAGCACTCGCCTAAGTTCTCCTACGCAGAGACTTAGCTGCAGTCAGCACTCGCCTAAGTTTGAAAAATCCTACCGAGTGGAGAGTAGACCTCCCACTCGGAGGCTTAGCTGCAGTCTAGCACTCGCCTAAGTTCTCCTACGCAGAGACTTAGCTGCAGTCAGCACTCGCCTAAGTTTGAAAAATCCTACCGAGTGGAGAGCAAAACTCCCACTCGGGGGCTTAGCTGCAGTCCAGCACTCGCCTAAGTTCTCTCATTTAGAGACTTAGCTGCAGTCAGCACTCGCCTAAGTTTGAAAAATCCTACCGAGTGGAGAGCAAACCTCCCACTCGGGGGCTTAGCTGCAGTCCAGCACCCGCCTAAGGTCTCCTACGAAGAGACTTAGCTGCGGTCAGCACTCGCCTAAGTTTGAAAAATCCTACCGAGTGGAGAGCAAACCTCCCACTCGGGGGCTTAGCTGCAGTCCAGCACTCGCCTAAGGTCTCCTACGAAGAGACTTAGCTGCGGTCAGCACTCGCCTGAGTTTGAAAAATCCTACCGAGTGGAGAGCAAACCTCCCACTCGGGGGCTTAGCTGCAGTCTAGCACTCGCCTAAGTTCTCCTACGAAGAGACTTAGCTGCAGTCAGCACTCGCCTAAGTTTGAAAAATCCTACCGAGTGGAGAGCAAACCTCCCACTCGGGGGCTTAGCTGCAGTCCAGCACTCGCCTAAGTTCTCCTACGAAGAGACTTAGCTGCAGTCAGCACTCGCCTAAGTTTGAAAAATCCTACCAAGTGGAGAGCAAACCTCCCACTCGGGGGCTTAGCTGCAGTCCAGCACTCGCCTAAGTTCTCCTACGAAGAGACTTAGCTGCAGTCAGCACTCGCCTAAGTTTAAAATCCTACCGAGCGAGAGCAAACCTCCCCCTCGGAGGCTTAGCTGCAGCCCAGCGCTCGCCTAAGTATGAAACACTTCTCATGTCCCAAGGACGACGAGAGGCAGGTCGACTGCCACCTTCTCCTTCGGAGCTGCACCACAGACACAAAGTTATTTCGAGTGAAGATCACATCCCACTCGACGGGTCGTCCACAAAGAGATTCAATGACAAATCAATTACGGATAAAGCCTAAAAGGTCCTAGAAACCTCAGGTCAAAGTACCCGAGCCCCCGGCTCGGCAGAGTTTAACTGTTACACTTCCACTCGGCATTCTGAGGCAAATTTAAGGCCGAGTTTAACGGTTTACAAAATACACTCGGCATTCCGAGGCAAGTTTTTTCATTCCTCAGGAGGAGGAGGACTGGCAGGGGCGACAAACTCATCCAAGTCGATCCCATCTGCGATGCGGGTAGCAGCAGTAATAAATGTCTCCATGAAGTCCTGGAAGTTGTGCTTCCTCGTGTTGGCAACTTGGATGGCGGCCAGCTTCTCCTCCCGCGCCTCCTTGCAATGAACGCGGACCAGAGACAGAGCCACGTAGGCACCACACCGAGCTGAAGACTTCTTCCACTCTTGCACTCGGTCAGGGATTCCGTTGAGTCGAGTCATCAGAGACTCGAGATCGTTCTGGAGCGTAGACTCTGGCCAAAGCGTCAGGTCGATCCGCGTCATGGCGACCTTCAGTCGAGCCAAGTAATCCACGACGCCGTCAACGCAGGATTCCAGTCGGAGCAGGTTCATGGAAGCTTCGTCTTGCACCGGAGAGTTGATTGGATCCAAACCTGTCTCGATCCGCCCGGTCTCCTCTTCGAAGTTCTGGCAAAGTTCTGCATACACGGCCCAAGGATAAGTCAAATTTCATAAAACTGAGTCCACACAAAAAGAACCAGTCGGAACTAATTGTGCACCTTCGAGCTTGATGTACAGCTTCTTGGCAAAGCTCCTCAAGTAGCTCTCCAGGTCGTCTCTCCTGCGAGCGAAGCTTTCCCTCTTCTCGCTTAGGGTGAGGTGCTCCTTCTTCCAACACGAACACTCCCTGTTGGCTTCCTTTAGAGCGGTCTTCAACTTGGTGTTCTCCCCTTCTAATTGGTCGACCAAAGCCAACTTCTGCGCGGCCAGAGCGGTCTTGTCATCAGCCTCCTTGCGAGCAGCAGCCAAGTCCTGATCCTTCTTCGCCAGAGCTTCTTTCAGTTTTTCTGCAAAAATGACGATTGAGTCGGAGGAAGCAAAAAGATACTCAAGCCTAAAAACCAACCAGTCGACAAAGGCGTCTTACCTGCGGCGCCGTCTCTGACATTCTGCAGCTCTGTCCTGGCCAGCTCCAGATCAAGGTTCATTTGAATTTGCTGCTTCTCCAAGTCAGCCAAGCGGGTTCCAAGATCACAAGATTTCTGAAGTCAAAGAGGAGGAGTTACAATTTCAGTAAAAAGGAAAAAGCAACAAAGGCAGTAAATACTAAGACTACGGTCGACTGCCAGCAGTCCACCATAGTCTCGGGGACTACACCCAGTGGGTGCACTTAGCGTGCCCCCACCGGTTCCTATCCCACTCGACCGATCCCTGAAGTTGAGTCCAAGACAAGCTGCTTCCGAGCAGTTAAGAGACAATAACAGAGTTTCTAAGACTACAGCCGAAGCAAAACATTCGACAGTAGCCTCGGGGGCTACACCCAGTGGGTGCACTCAGCGTGCCCCCACAGTAAAAAAAAAGAAGAGAAAACACGTCGACTGCCCGCAGTCGACGAGGTTCCATTCGGCACGACCCGATCAGACAGAACGAAGAGACTCAACTACGACTCAATTTAAAAAGACTACAGTCGACTGCCAGCAGTCGACCGTAGTCTCGGGGACTACACCCAGTGGGTGCACTTAGCGTGCCCCCACTCGTCCAAGAACTGGCAAACACACCCACTGGGTGTATAAACTTAAAGACCTTCGGAAAAGAGATTCTTCAAAGGACATATCAAAACAGACCAAGTGTTGAAGTCGACTGACCTGGACATTGCTCTGAAGAGCCGAGCTTGCGTCATAAGCCGCCTGGAAAGCCTCCCGAGCCACTCTCACCTGTTCCATCATGACTCCAGCCTGGCGTACAGCCTCCTTCGCAGCAGCTGCTTGGTCCTCAGGGACGGGGTACGCAGCAAAAAGCGAAGATGGATCTGCAGTCGACGCTGAAGGCTGCACACTCGTCAAAGGAACAGCGAAAGTCACGGAAGCCCGAGTGGGTTCGCCATCATCCCGAACTGCAGCCTCAGGCGCAGGAGTGGATTGCGGAGCCTTGCCAGCCAACACCTTCTTCTTCCTCTTCACCCTCAGTGGTGTGTTGTCGTCGTCGTCCGGGAGGTCGATAACATGAGGAGGAGCTGCAAGGAAAACATTCAATCGATCGACACCTTCTTCAGTCGACTCGTAAGCAGAACGGCAGTGATCGTACCAGGGTTGGAGGTGACAGCATCCTCCATCTCTTGGTCGTCGTTCCTGGCGGAGACCTCAGAAGTTGCACCACTGCAAATCTCGAAAGTTAGTCAGTTGGCCCAGTGAATCGACCAAGGATCCGTCCACAGTCGACAAAGGAAAGCAAGTGTTGTTGTTACCCCGAAATGGTGGGAACAGCTATCTTCATTTTGGGCAAGGCCTTGGGCGGCTTAAATGGCGCCGTTCGTGGGTGCTTGGGAGCCTTCCCGGTCGGCGGAGGAGAAGAAGTCCGAGGGCGTTTCAACGACTGCCCAACAGGAGCGGCCGCCTTGCCACGTTCCTGCGCTGGATCGTGGGCGAGCTTGGACCGTCCCTCCGGGCGGGAGGGTTCAGCCTCCTCCTCCTCCTCACTGGAGAAGATGTCGTCGCCCTCCTCTCCCTCACCGTCGGACTCCCACTCGACCTGGTCGTCCCCGCTCTCGCCTCCGCTCCCCTCACCTTCCTCGGTCGGCCCTTGTGCCCCGCTGGGCATCGAGTACATCTCAGTGGTAGCCTGGAGGACAACGGACAGGACGAAAGTCAGTCGACTTATACAAAGAAAACTAATATAGAAGGCCAGATATCCGACACAAAGACATACCTGATCCACTTCATATGAGTTGTCGAGTGGAATCACCCTTCTGGCTCCTCTGGGGTTGTCTTTGTTTCCCATGATACTTGACAGCCACCCCGCCAGCATCTCATCGGTGACCTCCTCCGGGTGGATCCGAGTGGTGTCGTCAAGGCCAGAATACAGCCACATCGGGTGGTCTCGCGCCTGGAGCGGTTGAATGCGCCTCTGGAGGAAGACCTCTAACAGGTCCATCCCAGTCACCCCCTCACGGACAAGCTCAACCACTCGACCCGCCAACACCTTGACCTGGGCCCTTTCCTCCGACGTGACTTTCAGAGAGACAGGCTTCTCGGCTCGGTCGAGGGAAAAAGGAGGAAGACCAGTCGACTGTCCGGGGGTCGCCTGGTCCTGGCAGTAGAACCAGGTCGACTGCCAGCCGCGAACCGACTCCGGGAAGGTGATAGAGGGAAAACAGCTCTTCCCCCTCGTCTGGATCGCCAGGCCCCCGCACAGCTGGATCACTTGCGTCTTTTCATCACTCGACTTGGCCTTTTTAACCGACTGAGAGCGGCAAGTGAAAATATGCTTGAAAAGCCCCCAATGCGGACGGCAACCCAGGAAGGCCTCGCACATGGAAATGAACGCGGCAAGATAGACTATGGAGTTGGGGGTAAAGTGATGGAGCCGCGCTCCGAAGAAATTCAAGAAACTCCGGAAGAAAGGATGGGGCGGCAGAGAAAACCCTCGGTCGATGTGGGTGGCTAGGAGCACGCACTCACCGTCACGGGGTTGAGGTTCGATCTCTCCCTCCGGAAGGCGCGCAGCTTCGTGGGGAATGGCTCCCTCCTCGACCATGTCGTCGAGATCGTCTTGCCGGAGCACCGAGGGCATCCAGTCGCCTTGGATCCAACCTTTGGGCAGAGCGGTCCTGGAGGAGGATCCGCCCCGAGCAGATCTCTTCCCTTTCCCCGCCGCCGCCGCCTTCTTCGCACGCTCCAAAGCGGTGGTCTTGCCCTTCACCATCGTCGCCGGAGAGATCTCGCACGGGCTCGCGGCGCTAGGGTGAGAGCGGAGGTAGCAGAGAGACTGGCAAAGGGAGAGAGGAAGAAGGAAGGAGAAGAGAGCGCACGGCTTGGAAACCCCGAGCCGACAACTTATAAGGGGCCGCTCCCGAGTGGCTGACCGGTAGGCCCAGGCCATCCAGTCAAATCCCGCAACAGACGCGCGCGCAGTACGTGGCGAAAAAGGCAACGCGGAGATCGAGGAACTTCCGCTTTATCGCTCCCGATTACTGCGGTGGCTCCCGTCCCGCGCGCTTCCCAAAATCCAAATCCCGCGACATCCGCGGGCCGCAGAACAGCTTGCTAAAAAACAGAAGACCCCGATCGCGCCGGCACTCGGTATAGCACAAACAAAGAAATTCACTTGACGGAAGGCCTGGAATGGATCAAGGCGACTGAAAAAGGTTGGCAACGTCATCCGTGACGATTGTCCCAAAACGAGGCACTCACATAGCCCGAAGAACCAGTCGGAAAGATCTCCAACTCTTTCCCCACTCTAACCTCGATCCATTCGGGGGCTAATGATGAAGACATGTACCTAGGGTAGGGACACGGACCTGACCGAAGGGTCCTACTCTAGGACACCCCTGGGAGAAATCACCTTTCAATCGACTTGAAGGCATCCCACTCGACAGGTTCAAGACACTCGACCAAGAAGCTACCACTCGACCAAGAAGCTACCACTCGACCATGAAGCTATTCACTCGACTGCCAGGAGATCTACAGTCACTCCGTAGGCAAACGGTCAGCTGTTAAGTAGTCTTCATGGTCATTACAGCACTTTATTAGAGGCGTTACCAGTAACGCCCCATCTTAAATGTACTTTAAAACCCTGCATTACTGAGGGCAGGAGGGGGTCGGCGAACTCTATATAAGCCACCCCCCTCCTCAGTAGGAAGGGTTCGCACCCCTGTAATCTATACACGCATAATCCAGTCGACCGCCTCCGGGCTCCGAGACGTAGGGCTATTACTTCCTCCGAGAAGGGCCTGAACTCGTAAACCTCGCGTGTAACAACTTCCCAATAGCTAGGATCTAGCCTCTCCATACTCACCCCCCTACATCACTGTCAGAGTTAGAACCACGACACCGGCTCCTATGTTTTGGTGCCTTACGTTCCGCTATATCGGCTAAGGTAGCACTAGGAGAACCACTACGATTGTGCCCCAGTTGAGCTGGGCCGAGCACCTCAGTGGAGAAAGCTAAAACTGACCGTCATGATGAAGCGAGAGCTGGTCGCTGTTCGAGAGGTTTTTTCGAGTCCCTAAAGACTTATGCCGCTTAGGGCGAGGAGTCGGCTCTGTCCGGCCAAGGCGTGGATAGCGCCCCGAACTCGGTCTTCTGAATACTAGGGGCTTCGCCGAAATTTAAAATTATAGAATTCTATGGCTAAGTGAGAGTGTTCATGCATTATAGTCTGATTGCCTTGTTCGTTGGGCTGAGCGCCTCCCTCGAAGGACCCAAATATGGGAAAAAGAGCGCCCAGGTTTATCCCCGAACACCCTAGCACTAGCGGCAAGGGGGCAGAAGCCGACGACTCGCCATCTCTCAGTATTGATAAACAGCCACACAGAAGGTAATATTTTGAATTCCAACAGCATTGCTTAGCGCATATGAACAAGTTTTCAGCACACAGGATAACACGAGCGAGTTTTACTCAAAAAATACATCCTTGGTACATTCATCCGCCACAAGGTAGGCACCCTTCAGAACATCCTTATAATAATTCTCGGGCTTGCGATTCTCTTTCCCCGGCGGTGGCCCGTCCTTGACAAGCTTCTTAGCATCCAGCTTGCCCCAGTGCACCTTAGCACGGGTAAGGGCCCTACGGGCACCTTCAATGCAGATGGAGCGCTTGATGTCTTCAAGCCTTGGACATGCCTCCACCATCCGCCGCACCAGCCCGAAATAGCTCCGAGGCAGAGCCTCTCCAGGCCACAGCCGAACTATGAGGCCCTTCATGGCCCGTTCGGCCGCCTTGTGGAGCTCGACCAGTTGCTTCAGCTGGTCGCTCAGGGGCACGGGGTGTCTGGCCTCAGCATACTAAGACCAGAACACCTTCTTTGTCGAGCTACCCTCCTCGGCTTGATAGAATGCGGCAGCATCGGACACACTCCGGGGAAGATCTGCGAACGCTCCTGGAGAGCTCCGGATTCGGGTAAGTAACAAGTAACTCACTTTTATATGTTTGCTTTGCATAAAGAATGCCTTACCCGCCACTATCTTCTTCACCTCATCCAATTCCTGGAGGGTCTTCTGGGATTCGGTCTTGGCAGACTTGGCATTTTCAATAGCCGCCGCGAGCTCGCACGCTCGCGTCTTTGAGTCCAGCTCCAAACTCTCATGTTTTTTCATGAGAACCCGGAGCTCTTGCCGCACCTTGCAAACCTCGGCCTCATACTTCTCCCGCTCGGTGTGCTCCGCGGCCGCACTCTTCTCGGCCTCGAGCAGCGCTTGCTTAAGGGTCGCCACCTCAGACGTGGCCCCTACAATAGCCACGTTAATCCTGTCATTTTTTGCAATTGCACCTTTTTTATATATATTCAAACAAGGTATTTATTACCTTCCTTCTCCTCGAGCTGCTTCTTGGCCCGCCCGAGCTCTTGCTTGGACTTCTCAAGGATCTGCTTTAGCGTGTCCACTTCCGCAGTCAGTGCGGCGGACGCCAGCAGAGAAGCCTGCATACGCATATTGACTCCTTTGTTAGACTCCTGCGAATTCTTTGATCCTCTATTCGGCTTTTCTTCCCGAACACCCAACAGAGCATCAGGGGCTACTGTCTATGCGGTACTATTATTTACACATTCTTTACTTACCTCAAAGCCTGTTAAAAGGCCAGTACAAGCTTCAGTCAGTCCGCTCTTGGCGGACTGAACCTTCTGGATCACTCCACTCATAATAGTGCGGTGCTCCTTGTCGATGGAGGCGCCTTGGAGCGCCTCCAACATATTGTCTGGCGCCTCCGGTTGGACAGGGGCCACCGGCACGGTGGACTTGCTCCTCCTGGAAGGAGGTCCCCCGCCGGACTCTGGAACCTTTGAAGGTTCCGGATCGGTGTCCGGCCTAGAGCCGGACTTGGAGCCCTGGGGGGTTTCATCCCCTTTACTCCTGGAGTCCGGGAGGTCGCCTTGCAGCGCCTCTAGGACCACCTCCTCCTGGCTTGGAACCTGTTGGGACAACACTTCGGTGTCGTCCGTAGGGCGGGGGGAGGAAGCCGTCGGAAGCGAGTTCACATCTGACGAGTCCAGTGAGCCGCTCGATGACGCGTCGAGCCGGTCTTTGGGTGGGCTGCATAAACATATTCGACATAAGGGAAAGTTGTGCAATAAACGAATACTATGAATTACTCTGGTATCCAGATACTCACGATTTCGCCAGGGGCTTGGCCCTGGGCTGCCACTCCTCTCCGCCGTCATCGGCGTCGGTGGAGTAGTCCGGAGGAAGGGTTTCCCCCTTCTTGGACCCTCCGGCCTCCCCAGAGAGGGCGGCCTTCCTTTTCTTCTCTCCTCCCGCTGGAGGGGGAGAGTTCTCTTCTTCTTCCTCCTCGTCTTCATGAGAGGAATGCGCCTTGGAACCGCCGGATGATGAATCCGACACCTCTTGGTGCCGGGCACTCTTTCGAGTCCCCGTGGCCTTTTTCGCGGCCTTCTTTGTCCAACACCACATAGGGTGCCGAAACCAGCAGCTTCGCCAAGCGAGCGTCCGCTGGGCCTTCGAGCAAAGGAGCCGGGCAGTTGATCTGTCCGGACGTCACCTGCCAATCCTGTCAAAGGTAAGGGAGCTTAGATCCCGCATGGAGTCAAACTATGAAAAACTGATACCATGTTAAAGGACAAAAACAGCTTACCGCGAGAGCGTGACGCTGTGCACTGAATCCGCGATCCTCGGTAGCAGATGCGGGAGCCTCGGCGCCTTTGAAAAGCACCTTCCAGGCATCTTCGTACATCGTGTCGAAGAGCCTTCTCAGAGTTTGGTGCCGCGCCGGGTCAAACTCCCACAGGTTGAAAGCCCGTTGTTGACATGGGAGGATCAGGCGGATGAGCATAACCTGGACTACGTTGACAAGCTTGAGCTTCTTGTCCGCCAGGGTTTGGATGCATGTTTGGAGTCCGGTCAGCTCTCCTTTTTTTACCCCAAGATAGGCACGTCTCCTTCCAGGAGGGGGTGCGACCCATTCGGTGTCGCGCGGCTCGGTGACGTAAAACCACCCCGATTGCCACCCCTTCAGGCTCTCCACAAAGGAGCCCTCGAGCCATAGGACATTGGCCATCTTGCCCACCATGGCGCCTCCGCACTCTGCCTAGTTTCCATGCACCACCTTTGGCTTGACGTTGAAAGTCTTGAGCCATAGGCCGAAATGGGGGCGAATGCGGAGGAAGGCCTCGCACACGACGATAAACGCCGAGATGTTGAGGACGAAGTTCAGGGACAGATCGTGGAAATCCAGGCCGTAGTAGAACATTAGCCCCCGGACAAATGGGTGGAGAGGGAAGCCCAGTCCGCGGAGGAAATGGGGGAGGAATACCACCCTCTCATGGGGCCTAGGGGTGGGGATGAGCTGCCCCTTTTCGGGAAGCCGGTACGCGATGTCGTTAGACAGGTATCCGGCCTTCCTCAGCTTTTTGATGTGTCCCTCCGTGACGGAGGAGACTATCCACTTGCCTCCCACTCCGGACATGGCTGGAGAAGGTTGAGGTGGGGAGTGCGGACTTGGGCGCTGGAGCTCGAGTGCGCAAGAATGGATAGGCGAAGGAGGAAGAAGGCGTAGGTGAAAGGGTGGATCCTTATCCCCTTATATGGGTGGACGCAACTACATGTTCCCACCAGCCTGGTAAAACTCGCTTATCTCCAAGCGCCATAATTGATGGCGCGGTTGGGTTACCCACGCCCGTATTGATGAGAATCCCAGAATAAGGGGACACGATCTCTGCTTTGACAAGACGTGCCAAGGAAACCGCCTCGCATGACGCGCTGAGGTGGGATAATGAAACGACTTGGATAAAGGCTTGGCCGTGGTGTGTCACGCTACGGAATACGCCAGCAGATTAGATTTGTGTAAATATTATTCTCTCTATGGCAATATGTGGAAACTTATTTTGCAGAGCCGGACACTATCTTTGTGTTCAAAATCTTCTATGAAGTACTTGGAGGAGGAACCCGCCTTGCAATGCCGAAGACAATCTGCGCGCCGGACTCGTCATCATTGAAGCCTGGTTTAGGGGCTACTGAGGGAGTCCTGGATTAGGGGGTGTTCGGATAGCCGGACTATACCTTCAGCCGGACTCCTGGACTATGAAGATACAAGATTGAAGGCTTCGTCCCGTGTCCGGAAGGGACTTTCCTTGGCGTGGAAGGCAAGCTTGGCGATACGGATATACAGATCTCCTACCATTGTAACCGACTTTGTGTAACCCTAACCCTCTCCGGTGTCTATATAAACCAGAGGGTTTTAGTCCGTAGGACAACATACACATCAACAATCATACCATAGGCTAGCTTCTAGGGTTTAGCCTCTCCGATCTCGTGGTAGATCTACTCTTGTACTACCCATATCATCAATATTAATCAAGCAGGACGTAGGGTTTTACCTCCATCAAGAGGGCCCGAACCTGGGTAAAACTTCGTGTCCCTTGCCTCCTGTTACCATCCGGCCTAGACGCACAGTTCGGGACCCCCTACCCAAGATCCGCCGGTTTTGACACCGACAGCCACCTTTGCGCTGTGCGACCTACCAGACAATCTGGTACTAAACCTTCGACTCCCATTTCTCAAGAAACTTTCACTTGTGCGGGTTCGTATATCGGAGGCCTCATTGCATAGCATCATCCACTCCAGTTGCCCTGCCCTGGAGTGCTTGGTGCTTGTTTTCACAGTTAGAATCGGTTGTCTCCAAATAAAGTCGCCAACCTTGTAAGAATTGGAATTTCTTTTGACGGAAGGCAGCTCATCATCCAAGATGCCCCTTCACTTCAAAGGTTGATCCTTGATTCTAGTTATTCACCATTGCAAATAACCGTCCTCCCTGTGCCTAAACTGGAGACCTTTGGTGTAATACATGATCTCTGTGCTCATTTCAATATGGTGTTTGGCTCCATAGTTCTTCAGGTACTTTATATTATCATCTACACTTGTAACCATAAGCTGCATTTTAAATTTCTGCGCATAAGTTATATGTCATCTTGGAGTACACATTTTGTACTAATATTATGTTCTATGCTCCATGAAGAGTTTCTCCATGGATGGCCTATCAAGGTGCTGGATTCTATCAAGATCTTATATATCCAAATGAATAGTTTTGATCTGAACAAGATTATTGGCTTGCTGCAATGCTTTCCATTTCTAGAGAAGTTGTATATAAAGGTGATAATTTCACGCACATTGGAAGCCCGCATTGTCGGCGTTCTGGGGACGGGGGTCCCCAGACTTGCCTGCCTGCTGCCCACGGCGTGGCTCTGCGAGCGGGCCAGTATGGCCCATCTTCACCACCAAAGACTCAAGACCCTCGCGAGGGGCCAAGCCTCATGAGCTGGATGACTCAAGACCTCCTCAGGAGCGGCCTTGCCAGGCAGGCTCGCGAGGGGTGGAGAGATCAAGGCACGGCAAACCTCGTGATGTTCCCGTGGCGTGAGCCATGACGATCGAGACCAGGCGAGCGCCAGCGCACGCGACGTCCTTGTTTCCTCTTTGGTGCTAAGGGGGCAAGCGCAGGCGCGGAGTACCGAGGCATCAAGCAAAGGTTTCCATATCGGTGCAACGAGACCAAGACCAGCAGGACAACAAGATGGAGGTCACCATGGAGCCCAAGGCGGCATCACCACCAGAGCCTTTTGCAGGCGAAGACCACTTTTGTCAGGATAAGTTGTACTAGATGTCCCCTTTCAAATTGGCCGTTGTTGGCTCCCTTCCCGCTCAATACTTGGGGAGAGGACCAGGGCCACTATAAATAGGACTAGCCACCACCGTAGCTAGGGCAACCTCATCTGAGACTAGAACTAGTTCATCCCCACAATCACATCCACCAAGCACAAGAACACCTCTCCTCAGGAGGCTGTTCTTTCCCCTATACTGTTCATCCTCAGCCCGAGAGGCAATCCACCACCACCACACTGGAGTAGGGTATTACACCACAATGGTGGCCCGAACCAGTATAAATCTTATGTCCTCTGTGTTGCGAGTTCGCCGAGTTAGTTCGTAAGATCTTAGCTGAGTTAGGACGTGGATCGGCAGGGGGAAATCTTCGTGCGCACCCTGGAGGTCGAACCTTAAGGGTTTTGCTGGAACCCATGATCGGCGGGCCACCCCGTCTCTCTCCGTCGACTGCCGCCAACACCGCCATTGGCCCGGCGGGGAACGAGCAGCAAGCATCCTCGCTGCACCCCTTGGTGCGACAGGACGACCGCACCGCTACTCCATCACAGACTCCCGCTGGTTCATCGTCTCACGCTCGTCGCATTCCCACAGATGCACAGGCCGCACTCCTCATGGCACACGAGCTCCTGCACTACCGCCCAGTCGACGACCTCTACGAGGACTGGCTTGACCGCATCGCCGAGCTTGTCCGCGCCGCAGGGGGCTCCCCTGCGCCGTCCCTCTCTCTGCCTCACCCTCCGCCAGCCACGGGCGACGTAGCTCATGAAGCACCTCCACCACCTCTGCACCAAGACGACGCCCTAGCGCCAAGGTGCGCGGCTCCACGGCACGACCCACCACGTCCGGCGCCCGCGCGTGAAGAACTGCCAAGAAGTCCCTCGACCGCAAGAGAGCACTCCGCCACTCCTCGCACCGCCGCGCTAGGATCGTTTGCTGCGGCAAGGCCCCGTGCCGCTTGCCGTAGTGGCGCGCGGGCGCCAAGACCAACTTCCACCTCCGAGGCGGGCCCCGGTGACCACGGCCGACTGCCCCGCCTTCACCCCTGAGTTGCGTAGCGTCGCCTGGCCGGGCAAGTTCAAGCCAGATCTGCCTCCTTGCTACGATGGCACCCCTGACCCCGCGGAGTTCCTGCAGCTCTACGAGCTGAGCATCGAGGCGGCCAACGACGACGATAAAGTCATGGTGAACTGGTTTCCCATGGCCCTCAAGGATGGCGCCCGCTCCTGGCTCCTGAACCTGCCTCTAGGCTCGATCTCCTCCTGGGACGAGATGCGCGACCGCTTCATCGCCAACTTCCAGGGCACTCGCAACCGCTGCCCGGCCGCGGGTGACGTGCGTCACGTCAAGCAACAACCAGGAGAGACCCTCTAGAAGTACATCCAGCGCTTCAACAACGTTCGTCTCAAGATCCCCAAGGTGACGGACGAGGCCATCATCTCCGCGTTCTCTGATGGCGTCCGTGATGTCAAGATGAAGGAGTAGCTCACCATCCACGGGGAGCTGTGCACGTCTCTGGAGTTGTTCAACCTGGCGACCAAGTGCGCCAGAGCTGAGGAGGGGCGCCTCTCCCACCTCGAGCTCCCGGCTGCGGACTCAGAGGAGAAGAAAGCCAAGGCCAAGGACGTGAAGTGCAAGGGAGCAGTCGTGCTCGCGGCGGAACCAGACACCAAGTGCGGCAGAGACCAGCCCGAGTCATCCAAGAGCAGCCGACCGTTCTGCACCTTCCATAACTTGCATACCCACAACACCAGCGACTGTCAAGAGCTCAGAGCCATTAGAGAAGGACGCTTTGGTCGACGCCCCGAGCGCAGCGACCGGGGCTACGGCCGAGGAGGAGGACATGGTGGCGGACGCTGGGATGACTGTGGCCCGCGCCAGGAGTGGCGCTACCGGACTCGTGAGGACCGCCGGCAGGATCAGCCTCGTGAAGGCGCCTGGAGGGAATAGCCTCGTGAGGATCGTCCTCAAGGCAACGCTGGCCTTCCTCCACTACCACCACCACCCAGAAGGAATGACGGCCACCATCAAGAACAGGGGGATGTGGGCTTCCAGGAGCCGCGCGCTATCGCGTGCATCTTGGGCGGAGCTCAAGCCCCAGCCTCGCAGTGTATCTTCAAACAGTTTGCTCGCGAAGTGAATGCAGTCCTCCCCAAGCTCAAGGCCACGCGCCCGCTCAGATGGTCCAAGTGCCCCATCATGTTCAGTTCGGCAGATCAGCTCAATTGTGCAGCTACTGCAGGCGTCCTCCCAATGCTTTGTTCACCAGTCATCAGCAACGTGCAAGTTACCAAGACCCTCGTCGACGGTGGCGCAGGGCTCAATGTCCTGTCCGTCGACACGTTCGACAACCTCCAAGTGCCATATGACCAGCTTTAGCCTACCAAGCCTTTCTCAGGAGTGACCGACGGCTCTACTACCCTGATCGGGCAGGTCCGCCTCCCCGTTACCTTCGGAGAACGCAACAACTACCACACCGAACTCATCGACTTCGACGTCGCCTACATCCGCCTGCCATACAACGCCATCCTCGGGTATCCAGCCCTAGCCAAGTTCATGGCGGTGACCCATCATGGCTACAATGTCCTCAAGATGCCAGGAAGCGGCGGAATCAACACAGTCCCGTGCGAGGAAAGAGACACGGTGTGCTCCCTCGAGCGTGCCTCCCAAGCTGCAGTAATCGACGACCCCGACAGCCAGGGCGAGCGCCCTCCTAAGGCCACCCCACAAGAAGAAGAAGCAGTTGCGCCACGCAGGACCTTAGGCAAGCGGCGCCTCGTCAGGATCGGCGCCCGCTGTCGGTGTCAAAACCGGCGGATCTCGGGTAGGGGGTCCCGAACTGTGCGTCTAGGCCGGATGGTAACAGGAGACAGGGGACACTTTGTTTTACCCAGGTTCAGGCCCTCTCGATGGAGGTACAACCCTACTCCTGCTTGATTAATATTGATGATATGGGTAGTACAAGAGTAGATCTACCACGAGATCAAGGAGGCTAAACCCTAGAAGCTAGCCTATGGTATGATTGTGTATGGAGTTGATCCTCTACGGACTACAACCCTCCGGTTTATATAGACACCGGATAGGGTTAGGGTTACACAAAGTCGGTTACAATGGTAGGAGATCTTGAATATCCGCATCGCCAAGCTTGCCTTCCACACCAAGGAAAGTCCCATCCGGACACGGGACGAAGTCTTCAATCTTATATCTTCATAGTCCAGGAGTCCGGCTGAAGGTATAGTCCAGCTACCCGAGCACCCCCTAATCCAGGACTCCCTCAGTAGCCCCCAAACCAGGCTTCAATGACGACGAGTCTGGCACGCAAATTATTCGGCATTGCAAGGCGGGTTCTTCTCCAAATCTTATGTACTTGTAGGAATAATGTCCTATTCTTGTAATGTAGTGCTCCTCGGCTTCCATGCCCAATAATGGCCGTCTTCTACGTGTAAAGCAAATGCGAAAAACCGAGGCGTTTTTACATTTACACCCCTGGCCATATAAACGAGCCGCCTATTTAACGGGATGGGGATTTAGATCCAAACCACATATCCTCCTTTCCGCGAGTGATCATCAGAGCGCTTCCAGCAAAGGTCTATTCCAACATGACCAGCTATCGTAGCTCCTCCCCTCGCCCCCCGGTCCCAAACCCGGGGACTGGGAGAGTTGTACCATCCCGCATAGCAAGTTAGCGTCACTTCAAGCCCAGGGATTCCTCCCCAAGGCCTGCATGGTCCCGGTCCGAGCCGGTCTCGCCACCTATAATGGCGGAAAACAAGCGGAGAGCACCCCCAATCCTTCTAGGGGAGAGCGGGTGTGCCTCATCCCCTATCTATTAAGGGGACTGGGATTTCCAATTCACCCATTTCTCCGCGGGCTTCTGGAGTTTTACGGCCTCCAACTGCACAATCTCACGCCCGCCTCCGTGTTGCATATTGCAGGTTTCGTCGCCCTTTGCGAGCTATTTTTAGGCGTTGAGGCTCATTTCGCACTGTGGAAGAGGTTATTCTGTCTGGTGCTCCGTTCTCAAAAGGGGTCCATATACCAAGTGGGCGGAGCCGAAGTATGGCGCATCGCCGGGACCGGATACCTATCCAGAACCCCCAAGGAAGCGTCCGAGGACTGGCCTTCGGAATGGTTTTATATAGATGACGTCCCGCTACCGGACCCTATCCGGGTCGGTCTCCCTGAGTTCAACAGTGCTCCATTGAAGAAACGCTTGAGCTGGCGTGCGCGGAGCTCTCAGAGAGAAAGCGACAGAGACGTCCTTTACCTGATGGGCCGGATAAGACTGTTGGCTCATTCCGGACTAACCATGATTGGAGTCATGGCCGCATGCATTATGCGGGGGGTGCAGCCGCTTCAATACAGAGGCCACCCAATGTGGGAATTCAACGGGGAGGATGACACCACCCGTTATGGTCGTAAAGGGCCGGCCTCAGCTGCCGCTCTAGAAAAGATCTTATCCTCTTTGTACAAGGGAGAAAAGGAGGAATTCCTCCGCGTCAATCCGCGGGCCGGATTCAATATGAACGATCCTCCAAGTTGGGTAAGCGAACAATTGCGCTTGCCTGTTTGTTTTATACTCCCGTGGTTAGATAGGTAGTCTAACAACTTCAATGCAGGAACTGCGGCAGGAGGTAAAAAATATCAGCAGCCGCCCTCCACAGCCCTAGGACCCAGAACGGTCCCTCGATCCGGACTCCGAAGAGGATCCGGACATATCGGTGGAGCTTATCGACGGGGTGTTCTATCAGCTAAGCAAGGACAATACCTTGGTAGCCATCACGGCTGATTACCCAGGGTTAATCCCGGCCTCCCAGGTGACGGAAACCGGAGTCTAATTCGCTTGAGTGGGATTACACTCTCATGTATTTCGGTGTTTTTGACGACAACCGCGTTTTGCAGGGGAGATTTCCATGGCAGGGAGCCGAACCTGCGGCGGCTAGCCAACGAGGGGCCGTAGAGCCCCGTAGGGCAAAAAGGAATGAAGTCCAGACTGAAATGCCGGCGCAAAGGTATAGTGCACCCTCTGCTTCCCTGGAGTTATTCTGTCAGGGTCATATTAACGTTCGTGCTATCTTCAGGACGAAGAGACCTCGCCGGACTACATCTGGAGAGGTTGCCAATCGCGCCTCCACCAGCCAGGCTCCAACGTCTGGACAGGAAGCGGAGGCAAGTACAAGGCGCGCACCGGACGCTCCTCCGACAGAGGATGCGGACAGGTTGTCCGCCACAAATTCAGAAGTGGAGAGTGCCATAAACCACAGGCGTCGCCGGACAACTCTACGCGATGGTTGTTTCTCCCAAGAGGCTTTAGATGCCTTTAATTCGGGAGATGCGTACCTCCGTGCCGCTCAAAATGGTTTAGCCAGAGCTACGGAGCAGTATGTGAAATACATATGGGTAAGAAAATTTTGGTTAAATATATACATATGCCAATAGCCCCCGAGACTTGAAACAGTTAGAGCAACTGATTTATGGATCATTGAATATGCAGGTTCTTACAGAGAAGAAATCTGTACTGTCCCAGGAGCTGGAGAAGTGCAAGGCCCAACTAGAGGTCGCACTAGCTGCAGCAGGGGAGCCCCGAGAGACCCCCTCAGGTAAAATACACTTTGAAAGATTAGTATTGTGTGGTGTGGGTGCAAATTTGACAAGTTAAATTGCAGATGGCGCCGGACTCGATCCGGACAAGCAACAACTCTTACGCCAGCTAAAGGCCGGTGAGAGTATGTTGACAAGGGTGAGGCGAGAGAAGAATGATCTTCAGGATGCCAACACCAAGCTGGATGTCGAACTTAAAGATGTTCGTGGCCAGCTGTTGGACTCCACGAAGGAGAATCAGCGGCTTCGACGCGGCATTTTTAGTAAGTGCTTGAACGAACTTTTGAAAAAAAAGGTTCGGCGAGGAAGTCGATTAACAGAGTAATGTCTGTAGGTATGCTCACAGGTCGTCCTGCAGAGGAGATGCCCGGTTCTACGGGTGACCTCTTCCCGAACTCATGCAACTACATGAGCGAATTCGGCAAGCGATGCGAGGTGTTGCCCAAGCCTTATGGCCTGCTCACTCCGTGCCCGAGAGCCTTGGAGATCTTGCGGAGAAGCTGAAGGGAGCTCGGCGGCGCTTCCGGTTGTGGAAGATATCGGCCTGCCGACAAGGCGCTCGGGAAGCCTGGGCCATGGTGAAGACCTGTTTTATGAAGTCTGACCCGAAACACATGGCCGAGGTCGGACCAATGGGCCCTGACAGGAAGGAGATCCCTGTGAGCTTAGTATACGGCCAAGTAGAGTTGGCCGCAAAGTATTCCCAGTAGGACTGTAAATTAGACAGCCTGTTAGATGGTATAGAAGAGGAATACAATCAGTCATAATGACTATGTGATTTTGAATTGACATGTGTAATGCCTTCTAGCCGGATTGTAGATCGTTTGTCGTTGCCGACCTTTTCGCTTCAACCTCGATACCTGACGGTCTGGAGTGTGTCCGAATACCATAGCGGTTATATAAGAACCGTGGTATGCGTGGAGACCAGGCATAGGGGTCATTAGTGCTTTATCAGACAAGAGCCCAACTAGTTATGTTACATTACATGGTTAGTAAGAAACATCTTCGAGAGAGAATAGTTCCGTTAGGGGTTCCTTTCGCTGGGAGGCATGCCCTAAAGTGCATGTCCAGACTGCGTAAAAAGATGCAGAAAAAGCATCTGGGGGCGCATAAAATGGGTAAAAAGATCATCTTTTATCTCACCGACCGAATATTCCTTTAAGAACTCTAGCTTTCGGCTTCACCAAGTCTGAGGTACACATCCGGCTGATCCGGCAGTAACAATCGCAGAGGTGCTCCCTTTACCACCTAGCCGAACAATCGGGAACGTAGGGGTAAGCACAGGAGCCAGGCAACCCAGCTTGGCCAAAACTTAAGTCATATCGATGCATATAATGGTGAAGAAAAAGGTACATGCCGAAGTTTGACGCATGTGTTGGGCATGAAGCCCATATAAATAAGCTTCTGTTAAAGAAGCCCCCAGGTTTAATGAGCGTGAGTGACGCATCACTTAGATGAGCCTTTAGGGGCGATAAAAGAAAAGAGGGGAAGGAGAGAAATGTAAGACAGAAAAATGCAAAAAATGGACAGAGGGAGGAGACGAACACAGAGTCCGGCGCTAGGCGTAGAATCTTCGGAGACAGGTGGCGTTCCATGGGTTCGGCTCGAGTCGGTTATCCGATGCATCTCGCAGGCGGTACGCCCTGCCAGTTAGGACTTGGTCGATTATGAATGGACCTTCCCACTTGGGCTTGAGTTTGTCCTTTTTCTTGTCCGGCAGGTGTAGAACTAGTTCACCGACATTGTAATTTTTGGCCCGTACTTCTCTGCTTTGATATGTTCGAGCCTGCTGTTGATAGAATGCGGAATGGGCTTTTTCCACGTCGCGCTCCTCCTCCAAAGCGTCCAAACTGTCCTGCCGATCGAGCTCGGCTTCTCTTTCTTCGTACATGTGCACTCGAGGTGAGTCATGAATTATGTCACAGGGCAGAACTGCCTCTGCGCCGTACACCATGAAGAATGGTGTGTATCCGGTGGTGCGATTCGGCATGGTCCGCAGCCCCCAGAGTACGGAGTCGAGCTCCTCTACCCAGTGCGTATTAGATTCCTTAAGGGACCGCACTAGTCTGGGTTTAATGCCGCTCATGATAAGACCATTTACACGTTCGACCTGGCCGTTGGTTTGTGGGTGATAGACGGAAGCATAGTCGAGCTTGATGCCCATGTTTTTGCACCAGAGTTTTACCTCGTCGGCGGTAAAGTTTGTACCGTTATCGGTTATGATGCTGTGGGGGACGCCATAACGGTGTACAACCCCGGATATGAAGTCTATCACAGGTCCGGATTCAGCCGTTCTAATAGGCTTGGCTTCTATCCATTTGGTGAATTTGTCCACCATGACCAATAAATATTTCTTTCTATCGGTCCCGCCTTTAAGGGGTCCGACCATGCCAAGCCCCCAGACCGCAAAAGGCCAGGTGATTGGTATAGTTTGGAGTGCGGTGGGTGGCATATGGCTTTGGTTGGCAAAGAGTTGGCAACCAGCACATCGTTGGACTAAGTCCTGAGCGTCTGCCCGGGCCGTCGGCCAATAAAAGCCTGTACGGAAAGCCTTGCTAACAAGGGACCGAGCAACGCCGTGGTGACCACCGAGTCCGGCATGAATTTCATCCAGAAGGTTCCGCCCTTCCTCTTCGGAGATGCACCTTTGAAGGACTCCGGTAGTGCTTTTCTTATAAAGCTCTCCCTCATGGACTCTGTAGGCTTTAGATCGCCACACTATGCAGCGGGCCTCGTTTTGGTCCTCCGGGAGTTCCTGCCTAGCAAGGTAGGCTAGGAATGGTTCCGTCCACGGGGCGATGACCGCCATTATTACATGGGCTGAAGGTGTAATTTTATTGGCAGAGCCTCCAATTGTGTCAGATTGTTCGGCTCGAGTGGTGCGGCTGGGTCCGGGCTGTTATTTGTGGGTTCCCCCTCCCATGCTACAGATGGCTTGAACAATCTTTCCAAAAAGATGTTGGGGGGGGGGGACTGCATCGCGTTTTGCTCCGATGCGTGCCAGGACGTCCGCTGCTTGATTGTTTTCTCGGGCTATATGGTGAAACTCCAGCCCTTCGAACCGAGCTGACATTTTCAGGACGGCGTTGCGGTAAGCTGCCATTTTTGGGTCCTTGGCGTCGAAGTCACCATTTATTTGGGATATCGTGAGGTTCTAATCCCCGCGTACCTCTAGGCGTTGAATGCCCATGGATACTGCCATCCGGAGGCCATGTAGAGGGGCCTCGTATTCGGCTGCGTTGTTGGAGTCCGTGTACATAATTTGTAGTACATATTGGACTGTGTCTCCTGTGGGGGACGTCAGCACGACGCCAGCCCCCAGTCCGGCCAATATTTTGGAGCCGTCGAAATGCATGATCCAGTTTGAGTATGTGCCGTACTCTTTAGGGAGTTCGGCCTCCGTCCATTCTACGATGAAGTCGGCCAAAACTTGCGATTTGATAGCTCGCCGTGGCTTATAGGTTATATCGAACGGGAGGAGCTCGATGGCCCATTTCGCGATCCGGCCCATTGCATCGCGGTTGTTGATAATATCGTTAAGTGGTACTTCTGAGGCTACTGTTATGGAACACTCTTGAAAGTAGTGTCGTAGCTTTCGGGATGCCATGAATACCGCGTATGCAATTTTTTGATAATGCGGGTACCATGATTTGCATGGAGTGAGGACAGTGGACACGTAGTAGACCAGCCTTTGAAGGGGGAATTTGTGTCTGTCAGTTTCCCGCTCGACAACGAGCACTGCGATGACAACTTGATGTGTTGCTGCAATGTACAATAGCATTGGTTCGCCGGTGTTTGGCACGACCAGGACTGGGTTTGTTGCCAATGTGGCTTTTATTTCGTCGAGTCCGGCCGTGGCGGCATCCGTCCACTCGAAGTGTTCGGTGCGCCGAAGGAGGCGATAAAGGGGCAGTGCCTTTTCTCCCAAGCGGGAGATGAAGCGGCTTAGAGCCGCCACGCATCCGGTTAATTTTTGTATTTGTTTGAGGTCCTTTGGGATATCCAATTGTGACAAAGCTCGGATCTTGGTTGGATTTGCTTCAATTCCTCTACCGGATACAATGAAGCCCGAGAGCTTTCCGGCTGGAACACCGAAGACGCATTTTTCCGGGTTGAGCTTGATGTCGTATTTTCGGAGGTTATCGAATGTGAGCCTCAAGTCGTCTACTAGAGATTCGACATATCTTGATTTGATGACCACATCATCCACATATGCCTCCACTGTTTTGCCGATCTGACTTGCCAGACATGTCTGGATCATGCGCTGATATGTTGCGCCGGCGTTTTTTAGCCCGAAGGGCATTGTGTTGAAGCAGAATGGGCCGTATGGTGTGATGAATGCTGTTGCAGCTTGGTCTGATTCTGCCATCTTGATTTGATGGTAACCAGAGTATGCGTCGAGGAAACACAACGAATCATGTCCTGCGGTGGCATCGATAATTTGATTGATACGGGGGAGGGGGAAGGGATTCTTTGGGCAAGCCTTGTTAAGGTCTTTAAAGTCGACACACATGCGCCAGGATTTGTCTTTCTTTGGTACCATCACCAGGTTTGCTACCCAGTCCAGATGTTTTATGTCTCTAATGAATCCGGCCTCCAATAGCTTGGCTATCTCTTCTCCCATAGCCTATCTCTTAGGTTCGGAAAAACGCCGAAGGGCTTGTTTGACAGGTTTGAATCCTTTTAGGATATTTAAGCTGTGTTCAGCCAGCCTGCGTGGGATCCCTGGCATGTCTGAAGGGTGCCAGGCGAAAATGTCCCAATTCTCTCGTAGGAACTCTCGCAGTGCGGCGTCTACATCGGGGTTCAGTCGTGCCCCGATGGAAGCTGTTTTATTGGGGTCCGTTGGATGGACCTGGAATTTGATTATTTCATCGGCTGGCTTGAAGGATGTGGATTTGGATCTTTTGTCGAGTATCACATCATCCCTGTTAACCGTGGAGCGCAGCGTAGTCAGTTCCTCGGCCGCCAAGGCTTCGGAAGGTGCCTCGAGGGCTAATGCGACCGTCTTGTTTTCGGCGCGGAGTGCTATGTCCGGATCACTAGCTAGAGTGATAATTCCATTCGGCCCGGGCATCTTAAGCTTCATGTACCCGTAATGGGGTATCGCTTGGAAGATTGTGAATGCTTCCCGCCCTAGTAAGGTGTGATGTCCGCTTTTAAACGGGGCCACCTGAAATGTGACTTCTTCGGACCTGTAATTATCCGGCGTGCCGAACACCACATCTAGTGTGATTTTTCCTGTGCAGCGCACTTCCCGACTGGGGATTATTCCTATAAAGGTTGTGCTGCTTCGCTCGACGCGGTTCTAGTCTATTTCCATTTTTTGAAGGGTTTCCTCATAAATGAGGTTCAGTCCACTGCCTCCATCCATGAGCACCTTGGTGAGGCGAAAGCCATCCACTATGGGACTGAGGACCAATGCGGCTGGTGCTCGGGCTGTTCGGAATCTAGGTTCATCACTTGCGTTGAAGGTGATAGCAGTGTCGCTCCATGGATTTATTGTTGCAACTTGATAGACTTCAGCGAGGCTGCGGAATGTTCTTTTTCACATATTGTTTGATGCGAAAGTCTCGAAGACTGTGAGAACGGTACTGGTGTCCTCGGGCTGGCTTTCTGCGGCCTCCCGATTTAAGAGGTCCTCGCCAATTTTGGCTACCTGCCGGAGTATCCAACACGCTCTAAGGCTGTGAGTTGGTGTGGCGTCCTCTGTACTATGAATTCTACAGGGTCCATCAAGCCACCTTTCCAGTACGGTTCCATGCCCTGTAGAGGGTTTTTGGCTTTTTGCTATTTACTCCGGGTATCTTATGATGATGCACCCTCTTAGTTCGGATGGGATTATTATTCAAGGCCGGATTATCCCAAAATTTTATTTCGGTTTTCCAGGCACTTTCCATCGCACAGTACTTTTGTACTATGAACGCCAAGTCAGCGAAGCGTGTAATATCACGGCGACTTATGGCGTTAAGGATTCCCTCGTTCGTGCAATTACTGCAGAAGATTGATATTGCGTCTCCCTCGCGGCAATCCTTTATCCTGTTCATGACCAGGAGGAATCTGGCCCAGTAATGATGTACTGTTTCATCGGGCCTCTGCCTAACTTGGGAGAGATCGCTTATATTCGGGTGGGTGGGTGTTGTTGAATCTGAGACTTCACCCGATCCAAGATTCGGAGGCCGAAGAGTTTCCGAACTCTGAAGTTCGGATTCTTGGATGTTGTCCAGTGAGTCCGGCCCGTTGCCTGATCCTAAGCTCAGGTCTTGAGTTACATCCTCCTCTCCGCGGGTATCCGGCTTGGAGGGGTCGGGAATTCGGACGTAGCTGGTCCTTAAAATAGATGAAGGGTCGCCGCATAGCGCCTCTACCACGACAACGTGGTGGGTGACTTGGGGAGAGTTAATTTCTCTTAGATCGGGTTTAAGCCCAACCTGGTCGTAATCCGTAGCAACCCCCAGGGCGGCGATGCGATCCAAGAGCCCGTTTGCGGAAGAGAGCTCCATTGGATCTAGCTGCTCGATGAGCTCCGAGCTGACGTGTAGGTTGCTTTTGATGACCCGAGAGGTCACCGTCGGCGCAACAGCCGAACAGGCGGTCATGAGGAAACCACCTAGTCGGAGGGTTTGGCCGACAGCCAAGGCTCCCTTAGCAACGGCGCCGTCTTTGAAGACGGGAGAAGGCATCCTTCCTGATTGTGACGGCACAGAGGAGCTCTCAATGAAAGCACCAATGTCGGTGTCAAAACCGGCAGATCTCTGGTAGGGGGTCCCGAACTGTGCGTCTAGGCCGGATGGTAACAGGAGACAGGGGACACTTTGTTTTACCCAGGTTCGGGCCCTCTCGATGGAGGTACAACCCTACTCCTGCTTGATTAATATTGATGATATGGGTAGTACAAGAGTAGATCTACCACGAGATCAAGGAGGCTAAACCCTAGAAGCTAGCCTATGGTATGATTGTGTATGGAGTTGATCCTCTACGGATTACAACCCTCCGGTTTATATAGACACCGGATAGGGTTAGGGTTACACAAAGTCGGCTACAATGGTAGGAGATCTTGAATATCCGCATCGCAAGCTTGCCTTCCACGCGAAGGAAAGTCCCATCCGGACACGGGACGAAGTCTTCAATCTTATATCTTCATAGTCCAAGAGTCCGGCTGAAGGTATAGTCCGGCTACCCGAACACCCCCTAATCCAGGACTCCCTCACCCGCGCTTGGGACGCCTCCCTCCATTGCATAGGAAAGCGCGCCTAGCACCCCTCTCGGGCAAGGCTCGGGGGCTCTCTTCTGGAGGGCCTCAGACTTTGCCAACATCACGAGGGAGGCGCTTGGGCACCACTTGGAGGCGTGCTTCGCGGCACGTTTCCCTCAGGAGAACATAGGGCAAGGAGTGCCCACCGTTCAGGAGTTCATCACCAAGACCACTCAGGAACTGCAAGACGCAAGGGCCATGCACGGCGGCCGCCGCTTACCAGGCGCAGCTCCCCATCCAGGCGAGGATGCCGGGCTACGCGTCTGCATCGACATCCCAGGGCTCAACCGGCCCGCCTCTCAGGAGCTTTTCTGGCCTTCGCGCGTGGGACGCTGCGAGGGCCCACCTCACAGCTACGTTTGCATGCCTTTTGGCCTGCCGAGCATGGCGACCGCCTATCAGCGCAACCTGCGGAGCATCCTGGCGGCTCAGGAGGCCAGGCACCACGCTGTGCTGACGGAGATGAAGACGGTCCTCAAGGAACCCCTGGACCCCCAGAGCCTCCCGAAGCTCAGGGCCCCGGTGGCTCATGAGGAATAGCCCCTTTGCCGCATACCTTCAGCTGCCCCAACTCTCCTTCATCAATAGAACCAGGTGACATTTTCCAAGTTCATTCAACTGGGAGCGCCCCCAGGGCTGCATCATTCCCAGGCCGCATGGGTCCGTCCCTGCGACATGTATCCCTTTTTACATCTTTAGCTTACCTTGTTGGGTGCGCCCCTCGGGCGCATCATCCCCAATCCGCTCAGGCCTGACCAAGTGGCATGCATCTTCCCTGCATTTACCTGAGCTAGGTTGCCTTTCATGCTTAATCTATCTATGACTATCACCTGCTCGATTGCCACCCACCATGGGAGCTGCGCGCCGGCCATCTTTCATCAGGACCCTTCATGTGAGTAAGTTAAGCATGGCGTCTATGCTCGGGCCCGTCCCTGCAGCGTCGATAAATCCAGCGGCTAAGCTCTGTCTGGCGGGCCGGACCCGTTCACGTTACCTCCTGGGCCATTGGTGCTTATCTTTCTCACGCGATAACCTCAGGAGATTCGTTCGGCGCAAGTTGCCTGACCACCTCGCAGGACCAAGACAGCAAACAAGAACCAAGACCAGGTGCAACCCGCCTTGAGGTAGGGCCTCGCGAGTCCCGCGCTGGCTCACGAGTGCCCAGATACACCTCGTCTAGCCCTGCCGTGCAAGCCACGTGTCAGGGATGGGCTGTACACGCCCCGGGAGCTCTCCGCAGTAGGGAGTCCCCCACCCATGCACCAGTGGAAGCACCATGCTCCGCGCTGGCCATCGACACTACCGAGGAGCGGCTATGACCGTGCACAAGCGGAAGCACTACGCTCCGCGCTGGTGATAAACAACTGAGGGCGGCCTCATGGCCGTACCAACCTCAGGGAGCCCCAGAGCTCAGTGTCTGGCCTCACCGCAACGCCTCCCCTTGGGAGAGCCGCGCGAGGGGGCTGGGCACGGGGGCTGCGCTTGGGTCACCCCCAAGCGTATGCCACCCAACCAAGTCCCTCGGACCTGGCCGTCGCACGCCCCTCCCAAGCCAAGCCTCGGCGAGGGCAAAGGTATGGAGAATGTTTGCACGTCAAGGGGGACTCCTGAGCATCGCGACTCAAGAGCCTAACTGGTCACATAGCCCCTCACTCCTTGGTCCGTCCTGGTCACCGGTCGGCCCAACAGGGGTTGTGGTATGCGCGGGGACGGGCTCTGCCGACGTAGAACATTAACCCATCCTCGCGTATCCTTCCTATAAGCTGTTTGCGCGCCAAGGGGGACTCCTGAGCATCGCGACTCAGGAGCCTAACTAGTCACGTAGGCCCTCACTCCTTGGCCCCTCCTAGTCTCCGGTCGGCCCAACGGTGGTTGAGGTATGCGCGGGCCGGGCTCTACCGACGCAGAACACAAAGCAAATAGGAAGAAAATCACAAAATCTCAAAGCAAATATTACAAGACATATTGTTCTCACAATATCAAACGTGAATTTAAATGCCTCCAAGAGGCACGTTACATGCTGCAGGAATCTCAACGGGAAAGGAGCCGCAAGCCCGTCATCCCTCGACACCGCCGGCACCTGCAAGAGGTGCCCCTCCAGGGTAGCATCGCCTTAACCCGCATCACCGGTCGAGGGCGCGGGGGCGAAGGCGTCGAACTTCTCCAGCAGGGCTTCCACCTGACCTTTCACGGCTGCGGCGACGGCTGAGCTCGCTCGAGGGCCGGGACCTAAGGACGTAGAGCACGAAGGAGAGCGTGGGAGAGGGGGAGACTCGTATGTGCCTGACCTAGCTACACTACGGTGGCCGACGTACGAGTTCGGCACGACTCGAGGAGCCAACCCCGGACTGCCAAGATAAGTTCTCGCTCTGGATCCACCAATCGCTACGACACGAGACCCTCGCTCACTCCCTTCGCTGCACTGCTCCGGCAACGTTTTCTTCATTTCGCATCCTAAGACAGCTGCTTGCACGCTAAAGGGGACCTCTTGAGCATCGCGCCTCAGGAGCTCTTACTGGACCTCGGGCCGCTCACCTCCTGGCCTTGACCACGACACGCGACCTGGCATACCAGCGACGGCTACAGCCTGCCTGGGGACCGGGACCTGTCACCATAGAGCACCAAGCTGCCGCAGGATTGGAAAGGGGAGGCCGAGCCTCGGCAGGATATGTGCATGCAAATCTTCATAATGAGGGCTATGTTGACAAAAGGCATTACAGACGCTTTACACGCCCCCACGGGGTTCATTTCTTGATTCCTCGTAGGAAACAAAAGGGAAGGAATCCCTAGGAGTTCTATCTACACGCACCAGATGTCGCCGACGCCATCATCAACAGTGGGCCACATGAGGTCGGCGCCAACCCCATCCAGATCAGTGACGACGACGGTTGGACGTCGTAGCCCTGCTCTGGGCTCGGCGGGAGCTCGGGGGCACGTAGCTGTTATCGCTCGTCTCCGGAGATTCCACAAGCTCAGGAGAGTCGCTGGACCACCGGGGGTCGCCGATGTCGCTGGAGGACTTGCAGGAGAAGCCTGCGGCGGGCCCAGCGCCCGCCGCAGCGTCGTCCTGGCGATCTCCTTCAGGTTAGCACTCTAAGCGGCGGCTTTCCTCGTCGAAGACCTTGAAGAACAGCACGGAGGCGTCGTCGTACTCAAAGTGGATCGCGAGGGCGCCCTTGATAACCCACAAGTATAGGGGATCAATTGTAGCCTCTTTTGATAAGTAAGAGTGTCAAACCCAACAAGGATCTAAAGGCGGAACAAATATTCCCTCCAGTTCTATCGACCACCGATACAACTCTACGCACGCTTGATGTTCGCTTTACCTAGAACAAGTATGAAACTAGAAGTACTTTCAAGGTGTTGTTGGATAGGTATGCAAGATAATAAAGAGCAAGTAAATAAAAAGTAGGGGCTTTTTAGATAAAGACACAACTAAGTTAGGTTTAGTAGAGAGTTTGTTGTTATGAGAAAGTTATTCGTCCCTAGGCAATCGATAACTAGACCGGTAATCATTATTGCAATTTTATTTGAGGGAGAGGCATAAGCTAACATACTTTCTCTACTTGGATCATATGCACTTATGATTGGAACTCTAGCAAGCATCCGCAACTACTAAAGATTCATTAAGGTAAAACCCAACCATAGCATTACAGCATCAAGTCCCCTTTATCCCATACGCAAACAACCTACTTACTCGGGTCTGTGCTTCTGTCACTCACGCCACCCACCATAAGCAAATCGTAAGCATATTGCAAACCCTACAGCGGGAATCCCTCATGCTTGCGTGACACGGAGAGCACCATAGGACATCACCAATAATAAAACATACAACTCAAACCAATCACGATCATCAAATAGCCATTAGGACAAAACAGATCTACTCAAACATCATAGGATAGCCATACATCATTGGGAAATAATATATAGCGTTGAGCACCATGTTTAAGTAGAGATTACAACGGGTAAGAGAGAGGTTACACCGCTGCATAGAGGGGGGAAGAGTTGGTGATGATGGCGGTGAAGTTGTTGGTGAAGATGGCGGTGATGATGATGGCCCTGGCAGTGCTCCAGCTCCACCAGAAGCAAGGGGGAGAGGGCCCCCCTTCTTTTTCTTCTTCTTCCTTGACCTCCTCCTTAGATGGGAGAAGGGTTTCCCCTCTGGTCCTTGGCACCCATGGCGTGGGAGGGGGGAGAGCCCCTCCGAGATTGGATCTATCTCTCTGTTTCTCTCTGGTTCTGCGTTCTCTCCTGGCTCTGTTTCACCGTTTCGTATATATATGGAGATCCGTAACTCCGATTGGCCTGAAACCTTCACCGTGATTTTTTTCCTGAACATTAGCTTTCTTAGGGAAAAAGAAGAGCGTCAACCGCCTTACGGTGGGCTCACAAGGGTAGGGGCACGCTCTAAGGGGGGGGGGGCACGCCCCCTGCCTCATGACCACCTCGGTCACTGGTTCGCGTTGATTTTCCTTCCGAATTTTCCATATTTTCCAAAAATAAGCTCCGTCCGTTTTTATCCCGTTTTGGACTCCGTTTGATCTGGATATTCTGCGAAACCAAAAACATGAAACAGACAGGAACTGGCACTGGGCACTGGATCAATATGTTAGTCCCAAAAATAGTATAAAAAGTTGCCAAAAGTATATATGAAAGTTCAATAATATTGGCATGGAACAATCAAAAATTATAGATACGACGGAGACGTATCAACATCCCCAAGCTTAATTCCTGCTCGTCCTCGAGTAGGTAAATGATAAAAAAGATAATTTTTGATGTGGAATGCTACCTAGCATAATCTTGATCATATGTCTAATCATGGCATGAATATTAAGACACGAGTGATTCAAAGCAATAATCTATCCTTTGACATAAAAACAATAATACTTCAAGCATACCAACCAAGCAGTTATGTCTTGTTGAAATAACATAGCCAAAGAAAGCTCATCCCTACAAAATCATATAGTCTGGCTATGCTCCATCTTCACCACACAGAGCATTCACATCATGCACAACCCCGATGACAAGCCAAGCAATTGTTTCATTCTTTTGACGTTTCTCAAACCTTTTCAACTTCCACGCAATACATGAGCGTGAGCCATGGACATAGCACTATAGGTGGAATAGAATATGATGATAGCGGTTATGTGGAGAAGACAAAAAGGGAGAAAGTCTCACATCAACTAGGCGTATTAACAGGCTATGGAGATGCCCATTAATAGATATCAATGTGAGGAGTAGGTATTGCCATGCAACGGATGCACTAAGAGCTATAAGTTTATGAAAGCTCAAACTGAAACTAAGTGGGTGTGCATCCAACTTGCTTGCTCATGAAGACCTAGGGCATTTGAGGAAGCCCATCGTTGGAATATACAAGCCAAGTTCTATAATGAAAATTCCCACTAGTATATGAAAGTGATAACTCAAGAGACTCTCTATATGAAGAACATGGTGCTACTTTGAAGCACAAGTGTGGTAAAAGGATAGTAACATTGCCCCTTCTCTCTTTTTCTCTCATTCTTTTGTTTTTTCGGCCTTCTTTTTTTGGCCTTTCTCTTTTTTTATATTTTTTATTTTTTCGTCCGAAGTCTCATCCCGACTTGTGGGGGAATCATAGTCTCCATCATCCCTTCCTCACTGGGGCAATGTCCTAATAATGATGATCATCACACTTTTATTTACTTACAGCTCGATATTACAATTCGATATCTAGAACAAAGATATGACTCTATATGAATGCCTCTGGAGGTGTACCGGGATGTGCAATGATCTAGCGTAGCAATGACATCAAAAAACGGACAAGCCATGAAAACATCATGCTAGCTATCTTACGATCATGCAAAGCAATATGGCAATAAATGCTCAAGTCATATATATGATGATGATGGAAGTTGCATGACAATATATCTCGGAATGGCTATGGAAATGCCATGATAGGTAGGTATGGTGGCTGTTTTGAGGAATGTATATGGTGGGTTTATGGTACCGGCGAAAGTTGCGCAGTACTAGAGAGGCTAGCAATGGTGGAAGGGTGAGAGTGTGTATAATCCATGGACTCAACATTAGTCATAAAGAACTCACATACTTATTGCAAAAATCTATTAGTCATCGAAATAAAGTACTACGCGCATGCTCCTAGGGGCATAGATTGGTAGGAAAAGACCATCGCTCGTCCCCGACCGCCACTCATAAGGAAGACAATCAATAAATAAATCATGCTCCGACTTCGTTACATAACAGTTCACCATACGTGCATGCTACGGGAATCACAAACCTCAACACAAGTATTTCTACAATCCACAACTACCCACTAGCATGACTCTAATATCACCATCTTTATATCGCAAAACTATTGCAAGGAATCAAACATATCATATTCAGTGATCTACAAGTTTTATGTAGGATTTTATGACTAACCATGTGAATGACCAATTCCTGTCATCTCTCTAAACAGATATAAGTAAAGCAAGAGATTTTAATTCTTTCTACAAAAGATATTCCCACGCTCTAACAAATATAAGTGAAGCAAAAGAGCATTCTACAAATGGCAGTTGTCTATGTAAAGAGAAACATGCAATCCAAACTTCAAATGATATAAGTGAAGCACATGAAGCATTCTATAAAGCCATACTCAAAAAATATAAGTGAAGTGAAAATAGAATTCTATAAATCAACCAAGGACTATCTCATACCAGCATGGTGCATAAAATAAAAATGAAAACTAAATGCAAAAGACGCTCCAAGATTGCACATATCACATGAACGAAACGAATCCGAAAACATACCGATACTTGTTGAAGAAAGAGGGGATGCCTTCCCAGCATCCCCAAGCTTAGATGCTTGAGTCTCCTTGAATATTTACTTGATGTGCCTCGGGCATCCCCAAGCTTTATCTCTTGCCTCTCTTCCTTCTTCTCACATTGAAACCTTCTCAATCATCGAACACTTCATCCACACAAAACTTCAACAGAAAACTCGGTAAGATCCATTAGTATAATAAAGCAAATCACTACTCTAAGTACTGTTGCAAACCAATTCATATTTTGTTTTTTCATTGTGTCTACTGTAATATAACTTTTCCATGGCTTAATCCACTGATATAAATTGATAGTTTCATCAAAACAAGCAAACTATGCATCAAAAACAGAATCTGTCTAAAACAGAACAGTCTGTAGCAATCTGAACATTCACCATACTTATGATACTTGAATTTTTTTTCCAAAATTAGGAAAAATAAACAATTTGTACAGAAAGACAGTGCAAAAAGAATCAGAACCATTTGACATTCCAGTAAAATATTAAAATTCACGCACTACAGCCAAAGTTTCTGTCCTGCACCGCACAAACCAACAAGCATTGTAAACATCCTAAAGGCAAACCTTGGCACGTTATTTTTATAATACAATGGAATTGTACAAGGGGATAATTATTTTTATTGAAAAGTTTCTGTAATCAAGATTCACAAAGTTTCTGTGAGCATGAACAAAGTTCAAGGCTAGCTCCCACTTCAACAATGCTTGTCTTTCTCACTTTCACTTTTCTTTTTGAAAAAGTTGTGGGTTCCCCTCTTTATTTTTGTTGTTTTTAAACTATATGAAAGCACTCAACAGAAATAAATTACTCTCTAAAACTTCCGGGTTGTCTCCCTGGCAGCGCTTTCTTTAAAGCCGTTAAGCTAGGCATATAGTGCTCAAGTAGTGGATCCACCCGGATCCCAAGGTATATCAAAGCCAATTTTAATTAACAATGATTTGTAATTTAGTAGTGAGCACAAAGTAACATATATCATGCAACAACGAAGTCTAACTCTCTTTCTATGCATCGGCATGTCATAAAAGAACAATTCATGCACACAAAGTAAAGGCTAATGCATAGTATAAACAGTTTCTTGCAATTTTATCATGTGGGAAGCATAGAGAGGTGGAGATATAGTTCCTCTCTCATAATAATTGCAAGTAGGAGCAGCAAGCACATGCATATTATATCTATCAAAATCATCATGTGCAACGGTAGAAGGCAACCCATCAATGTAATCCTTAATAAGTGCAAACTTCTCCGATATAGTGTAATCGGGAGAATTCAAAAAAAATAATAGGACTATCATGCGTGTGTGCAATAGCAACAATTTCATGTTTAACATAAGGAACTATAGCAAGTTCATCTCCATAAGCATCATTCATATTGGCATCTTGGCCACAAGCATAGCAAGCATCATCAAAAAGGGATATTTCAAGAGAATCAATGGGATCATAACAGTCATCATAGCAATCATCCTTCGGTAAGCACGAAGGGAATTTAAACAATGTATGAGTTGAAGAGTTACTCTCATTAGAAGGTGGGCACGGGTAGCTAATCCGCTCTTCCTCCTTTTGTTCTTCACTCTCCTCATCATCTTTTTCATCCAATGAGCTCACAATTTCATCAATTTCTTCTTCCATAGACTCCTGCAAAATATTAGTTTCTTCTTGGGCAGCAGAGTACTCCTCAATATATTGTTTAACATAGGCATTAGAAGCATAATTCTCATAACAGTATTCAAGTATGGCAAAATTTTCAGATTTGTAAAGAGTAGCATCATACTTTTCAATCAAAGAAGCAATTTCAAAAGCACCCTTAAAAGCAACAAATTCTTCAATTTGTTGAACATCATAGTAACTATAAGCACCTTTAGCATACGAAGACACGATTCCATTATCACTAAACTCACATTGGTAGGGAAGGTGTTTCTTAGGGTTTTCAGAACAACAAGTAAAATCATAATAATAGCATAAATTCCAAGCATAGCATTGCATAGTATTAATTTGATGCTGTAAAAGTTTCCCTTTTTGAGATATACGGTGTCGCACATAACAAGCATGCTCATCTAAAGATTTGCCCTCAACTAAGCTAGTTGGGGTTTCAGCACGAGCACATAGGGATCGAAGATGATCCAAGTAATAAGCTTCAACAGTGTGATAGATTTTGATTGGTTCTTCAACCATTGGTTCAGTAGGTACAACTAATTTTTTTGGTATTTTGCGTTTCCTACCCATAACTAAAGATAGGAAAAAACTAAGAACAAAAAATAAAAATTACTTAGTGATAAAGCAAACAAGCACACACGAGAATATTCACCCCACGCTATTGCTCCCCGTCAACGGCGCCAGAAAAAGGTCTTGATAAACCACAAGTACAGGGGATCAATTGTAGCCTCTTTCGATAAGTAAGAGTGTCGAACCCAACGAGGAGCTAAAGGCAGAACAAATATTCCCTCCAGTTCTATCGACCACCGATACAACTCTACGCATGCTTGATGTTCGCTTTACCTAGAACAAGTATGAAACTAGAAGTACTTTGTAGGTGTTGTTGGATAGGTATGCAAGATAATAAAGAGCAAGTAAATAAAAAGTAGGGGCTATTTAGATAAAGACACAATTAAGTTAGATTTAGTAGAGAGTTTGTTGTTACGAGAAAGTTATTTGTCCCTAGGCAATCGATAACTAGACCGGTAATCATTATTGCAATTTTATTTGAGGGAGAGGCATAAGCTAACATACTTTCTATACTTGGATCATATGCACTTATGATTGGAACTCTAGCAAGCATCCGCAACTACTAAAGATTCGTTAAGGTAAAACCCAACCATAGCATTAAAGCATCAAGTCCCCTTTATCCCATACGCAAACAACCTACTTACTCGGGTCTGTGCTTCTGTCACTCACGCCACCCAGCATAAGCAAATCATAAGCATATTGCAAACCCTACAGCGGGAATCCCTCATGCTTGCGTGACACGGAGAGCACCATAGGACATCACCAATAATAAAACATACAACTCAAACCAATCACGATCATCAAATAGCCATTAGGACAAAACAGATCTACTCAAACATCATAGGATAGCCATACATCATTGGGAAATAATATATAGCATTGAGCACCATGTTTAAGTAGAGATTACAGCAGGTAAGAGAGAGGTTACACCGCTGCATAGAGGGGGGAAGAGTTGGTGATGATGGCGGTGAAGTTGTTGGTGAAGATGGCGGTGATGATGATGGCCCCGGCAACGCTCCGGCGCCACCGGAAGCAAGGGGGAGAGGGCCCCCTTCTTCTTCTTCTTCTTACTTGACCTCCTCCCTAGATGGGAGAAGGGTTTCCCCTCTGGTCCTTGGCTCCAATGGTGTGGGAGGGGCGAGAGCCCCTCCGAGATTGGATCTATCTCCCTGTTTCTCTCTGGTTCTGCGTTTTCTCCTGGCTCTGTTTCACCGTTTTGTATATATATGGAGATCCGTAACTCCGATTGGCCTGAAACCTTCGCCGTGATTTTTTTTCCGAATATTAGCTTTATTGCGGCAAAAGAAGAGTGTCAACCGCCTTACGGTGGGCTCACGAGCGTAGGGGCGCGCCCTAAGGGGGGGGCCTGCCTCGTGACCACCTCGGGCACTGGTTCACGTTGATTTTCCTTCCGAATTTTCCATATTTTCCAAAAATAAGCTCCGTCCATTTTTATCCCGTTTGGACTCCGTTTGATATGGATATTCTGCGAAACCAAAAACATGCAACAGACAGGAACTGGCACTAGGAACTGGATCAATATTTTAGTCCCAAAAATAGTATAAAAAGTTGCCAAAAGTATATGAAAGTTCAATAATATTGGCATGGAACAATCAAAAATTATAGATACGACGGAGACGTATCAGCCCTCCGCGCGGCAGACTCGGGCAATCTCGCCCCAGCCTTGGGTCATGAAGATCCTCCCGGAGGCGACGACCTCAATCTCCGTTCCAGTCGGCGGGACGTCGCAATCGGCGTGCTGCAGCCAAAGCTCGAGAGGGCCCCTCGGCGGCATCTCGTCTGAAAAGAACTGCGGGAGGCGAATCCAAGTGCTTGGGGGCTTCACCGCCACAGCACAAACTTGCGCGAGGAGTCCGCAGCGTGGACCCCTGGGGCGACGGCGTGCGCCTCCGCGGCACGACGACCACGGCCCTAGCACGGGCGGTGCCGCTCACCGCTCCTCCCTCCGGAATCGTCGGTGTGAGCATACAAGGGCATCGGGTACCCAAGAGGCGGCCTTTCGTACCAAGGCCGCGACACCACCGGCCTCACGACCATCTCGCGGCGGTGAGACCTCCTCTTCTTCGGCGGGAGCAACTCGGGCTCGTTGAGGGGAGCCTTGCCCTTCTCTGTGGCCAAGAACCTCCGGATCGGCGCCATGTCTGCACAAGCAAGGAGTGGAGCTAGGAAGGAGAAGAAGCTGGAGAGGCAGAGGAAGAAATGGGCGATGGGGGCTCCGCCCCCTCCCATTTATACCAAGAGAAGGCCAACCAACACCCCCACGATCACAGGTAATGATGGTTTTCCTTGCATGTCACAGGGACTCGTCAAGTCAGGCAGTCACCGAGGCAGCGTGGGGAAGCGGAGATGCCCACGTCCAATCAACCGCAATGCGTCAACCAAGGCCGCAGGCTATTAGGGCTCATGGCGCTCCGCACTTGGCCTTTGGCTTCACCTCGAAGCCAAGCCCGAGCGCGCCTTGGCCCCGGGGGCTACTGTCGGCGTTCTGGGAACGGGGGTCCCTAGACTTGCCTGCCTGCGGCCCACGACATGGCTCTATGAGCGGGCCCGTACGACCCATCTTCACCAGCAAAGACTCAAGACCCTCGCGAGGGGCCAAGCCTCGCGAGGTGGACGATGCAAGATCTCCTCAGGAGTGGCCTCGCCAGGCAGGCTCGCGAGGGGCGGAGAGATCAAGGCACAGCAAACCTCGCGAGGTTCCCGTGACGTGAGCCGTGACGATCGAGACCAGGCGGGCACCAGCGCGCGTAGCGTCCTTGTTTCCTCTTTGGTGCTAAGGGGGCAAGCACATGCGCGGAGTACCGAGGCATCAAGAAAAGGTTTCCATATCGGTGCAACGAGACCAAGACCAATAGGACGACAAGACGGAGGTCGCCATGGAGCTCAAGGCGGCATCACCACCAAAGCCTTTTGTAGGCGAAGACCACTTTTGTCAGGATAAGTTGTACTAGCTATCCCCTTTCAAATTGGCCGTTGTTGGCTCCCTTCCCGCTCAATATTTGGGGAGAGGACCAGTGCCACTATAAATAGAACTAGCCACCACCGTAGCTAGGGCAACCTCATCTGAGACTAGAACTAGTTCATCCCCACAATCACATCCACCAAGCACAAGACCACCTCTCCTCAAGAGGCTGTTCTTTCCCCTGTACTGTTCATCCTCAGCCCGAGAGGCAATCCACCACCACCACACTGGAGTAGGGTATTACACCACAACGGTTGCCCGAACCAGTATAAATCTTGTGTCCTCTGTGTTGCGAATTCGTCGAGTTAGTTCGTAAGATCTTAGCTGAGTTAGGACGTGGATTGGCAGGGGGGAAATATTCGTGCGCACCCCAGAGTTCGAACCTTAAGGGTTTTGTCGGAACCCGTGATCCGACACGCATATAGTGTACTAGAATTAACCGTTCAACTGTTGCTCTTTCGACACTCTTTTTTAGACCTTTACTATTTTCAATCTTCATGTCTATTTAGGCAACATGACGGGGTAAGAAAGTTATAACCAATCGGTGGATTCGTAAGCATCGGGATTTTCTCACTTCGCATGAGATTCGATTGAAGACAATAACGCTAGAATGATATGTAGCCAACCGTGCAAACACTAGATTTGTCTCATTCTTCCTGCTGAATGCAAGGTTACTATTGTCTATCAGGCTTAAGTTTATCAGCAGCATGGTTTTGACGGATGGGTATGTGGAGGAGCAAAAAAAGGAGTTTCAGGTGGGCAAAAGAGCTTCTGAACATGCCGGGCTTCTATTTACAACATATTGTGGTCATAATCCAGTAAATTTTATGACCCAGGATGTTCATTCTATGGACTTGACCGATCCATTTGACTGTGACTGCCGAAAATAGTGATGGAGTTAGATGTCGTTGCCCTTTTCAACCTGGGTTTTTTTGTAAACCCGATGAACAATTAACCCTCATGCTTTTGTACAATTTGTAAGCTGGAGTTAGATGTTCTTGCCCTTTTCAACTCGGTTGTGACTGTCATATTTTCTTTGAAGCAAGGCAAATGGCTTGCCAGTCGTTTAATTTAGAGTGAAATATTGTAACAAATAACAAATCCCAACCAAGGGAAATAACATCACTCTCGCCAGCTGCTTGAGCTCATTGTGCGTTACAGAAGCCAAGTGATTAGCCCCCACCAGCACCCACAAACTTATTTCGAACTAGCACATCAAATGGGCTTTAAATTTTCATAGGAAAGGCTGCATGACTGTGACAGATTTGGATTTTGACATTTGGGACCTGCGAGGAAATAGCCTATCCAAGGTGGTGTCGACTTACTAGCCAGTCAACATACGATTATGCCTACCAGCCGTTGGATTGACATCCAACATCTGTCGTATATCTTCTATCTCTTGTCTTCTTCCTCCAGCCACCCAAACCAAACCACCCCGTCGGCTCCGCCTGCTCCCGCCTCCGATGGCTGGCTGCGCCTCTGCCGCCCTACCGTATGTACCCTCCAACGCTGGCCAGTCCCTCCCTCTATTCCCACACACATCCTGTTATTCTCCGACAACGTCAACCCCAACACGCACCCGCACCCGAACCAGTCAACCCTTGTACTCCCCTCCGCCTGCGACTGGACCGGTGCATCTTTCACGGCTCCTGTTCGTTCCGTTCGAGGCCTCGCCGTGGTCCTCTGCCTTGCGGCCTTGGTTCGCTTGCCGTGCACGGTGCGCCACCCTCTTGCGTTGTCAACGTCGTCAACAACCAAGAGGAACAAGGAGATGACTGTATGTGGAGAGGATGACAGTAGGGACCCACCAACGTCATGGCAGTACGCAAGCAAGTGCCTCTACATTACAAGCCCAAAAATATGGTTCCTCCTAATGGTTGGACATCTGGGGCTCATGCCATTGTCAACGTAGTCAATAAACAAGAGAATTACACTACGAGCGGCTGACACCAGGGACCCAACAGGTCGTGCAGTTTATTTTTTTAGGAACAAGCAGTTGTTATTTATACTAGTTTTAGCGATGGATCAGGGTAACAATGGGGCTGTGCGGGGGCTGTGGCCCGTCTAGCCAGGGTTTTATTTATGTTTACCACATCATGAGCCCAGTTGTGTTTTTTCCTTGCTGAAAATGGCTAGCCCAGTTCTATTTTTTTAAAGAAATACTCAAACAAGGCCTACTTGCTTTATCAGCCCTGCCGGGCTACAAATCTTACAAGACGAGGAGAGTTTCATTCGGTTTGCCCAGAAATGGGTTGTACATTTTTAAAACACATCAAACCAGGAATTAGTTTCAATTTTTTTTTCATTACAAGATTTTAAATTCCATTGATTTTTATGCGTGGACAATTATTTGGATTTTATATTTGTATAAATTATTTTTCAAAATAGTTTGAATGTGAATCAATATTTCAGGATTAAAAATAGTTGACCGCACCGAAATATGCAAAATTTCGTATACTTTTTAACCATGGCCACAATATGGGGTGTAATGCTAACAAAAAGAAGATGGGCTCCAAAAAAATCCTTAAGAATTAGCAAATGGGCTGTACATTATTAGAAATAATGCACACGAGAGCAGTGACTGTTAGATGTCCATCCAACGGCTGTCGTGCTTCTTCAATATCTGCTCTTCCTGCTCCAGCCGCTCAAACAAGCGCCGGCGGGAGTGCCTGCTCCCTCCTCCCGCGGCCGGCTATGCTTCCGCGCAGGCCTCACCGCCCCATCGTACTCCCATCGCTGGCCTAGCCATCCCTCTACTCACCCACACCTACTGTCATTCTTCGGGGATGGCAGGCGAACCAGTAAACCCTCGTACTCCTCCGTGTGGGAAACAACTGCCGAGTCTTCCCTGGCTCCGTGTCGTTCCCTTCCTAGGCCTCGCCGTCGTCCACCGCCCTGGTGCTCTCAGCGCGGCCTAGTCAACGTGGTCAACGATCGACATGCATCTGAAGTGGACTATATGTGGAGAGGCTGACAGCTAGGTCCACGGCCGCACGCAAGGAAATGCCTCCTTATTATGCGCAAAATAATGATTCCTCCACCTGACATCTGGGACACATCGAAAGAGCCTCTGTATTTCGCGAAAAAAACGTTACCGCCGCTGACAGCTCGGACCCACCAGCTATATCTCCGCACGCAAGGAAGTGCCTCCTTATTACGCACAAATAAATGAAGACCCCCCTGCTAGCTGGGACCCACCATAGTGGGTGGCTGACTTGTGGGCCTACTAAGTTGATGGGGATGGAGGGCTTTGTCAACTTAGTCAATATGAACGATTCTAGCTCCAGTGACCGTACGATGTCCATCCAACTTCCATAGTGCTTCTTCAACCTCTGGTCTTCTTGCTCCAGCCGCCCAAAGCAGGGCCGGTCGTGCCGCCTGCTCCTGCCTCCCGTGGCCGGCTGTGCTGCCACGGAGGCCTCACCGCCCCCATACTACTCCCACCACTGGCCAGGCCATCCCTCTACTCACCCACACCCCCTATTATTCTACGGCGACGACAACCTCACACCGCAGACGAACCAGTGAACCCTCGTACTCCTCTCCGCGTGGGCATCCACTGCCGCTTCTTCCCCGGCTCCACGTCGTCCCCTTCCTAGGCCTCGCCGTCGTCCACTGCCTTGGTGCTCTCGGCGCGGCGTGGTCAATGTGGTCAATGACCGACTTCCATCGGAAGAGTACTGTACGTGGAGAGGCTGACAGTTGGTTCCATGGCTGCAGCTGGGTCCACGGCCACAGCCCAGTTTTTTTGTGATTTGCCAAGTAAGTCGCTTTGTTAGGCCTGTTGGGCTGGAAATCTTTCAAGACGAGGAGAGCTTCATTCGGCTGGCCGAGAAAATGGCCTATCAGTAATGAGAAATGGGCTGTACATTTTTAAAACACATCAAACCGGCAATTAGTTTCAAACTTATTTTTTTCATTTCGAGATTTTAAATTGCATTGATTTTTTATGCATGGACAATTTGTTGGATTTTATATTGATATACATTTATTTTTAAAATCAGTTTGAATGTGACTCGAAATTTCGGGATTAAAAACAGTTTGGACCGCACCAAAATATGCAAAATTTCGTATAATTTTTTAACCGTGACCACAATATGGGCTGTAATGCTAACAAAAAGAATATGGGCTCCAAAAAAACCTTAAGAATTAGCAAATGGGCTGTAAATTATTAGAAATAATGGCAGATGGGCTGTATGCTGTTTTCCACAGATTTGAGGCTTTCCTAAAAAAAGGTTGGCACACAAGCAGTGACTGTTGGATGTCCATCCAACGGCCGTCGTGCTTCTTCAATCTCTGCTCTTCCTGCTCCAGCTGCTCAAACAAGCACCGGCGGGACTGCCTGCTCCCTCCTCCCCGCGGTGAGCTGTGCTGCCGCGTAATCCTCACCGCCCCACCGTACTCCCACCGCTGGCCTAGCCATCCCTCTACTCACCCACACCTGCGGTTATTCTCCGGCGACGGCAGACGAACTAGTAAACCCTCGTACAGTCGTACTCCCCTCCGCGTGGGAAACAACTGCCGAGTCTTCCCTGGCTCCGTGTCGTTCCCTTCCTAGGCCTCCCAGTTGTCCACCGCCCTGGTGCTCTCGGCGCGGCCTGGTTAACATGGTCAACGACCGACATGCATCTGAAGTGGACTGTACGTGGAGAGGCTGACAGCTCGGTCCACGGCCGCACGCAAGGAAATGCCTCCTTATTACGCGCAAAATAATGATTCCTCCACTTGACATCTGGGACCCACCGAAAGGGCCTCTGTATTTCCTGAAAAAACGTTACCGCCGCTGACAGCTCTGACCCACCAGCTATATCTTCGCACGCAAAAAGTGCCTCCTTATTACGCTCAAAAAAATGAATACTCCCCCTGCTAGCTGGGACCCAGTATAGTGGCAGGCTGATTTGTGGGCCTACTAAGTTGACGGGAACGGAGGGCTTTGTCAACTTAGTCAATATGCACGATTCTAGCTCCAGTGACCGTACGATGTCCATCCAACGGCCGTAGTGCTTTTTCAACCTCTGATCTTCTTGCTCCAGCCGCCCAAACCAGCGCCGGTCGTGCCACGTGCTCCTGCCTCCCGTGGCCGGCTGTGATGCCGTGGAGGCCTCACCGCCCCTACTACTCCCACCGCTGGCTAGACCATCCCTTTACTCACCCACACCCCCTGTTATTCTGCGGCGGCAGCATCCTCACACCGCATCCGAACCAGTGAACCCTCATACTCCTCTACGCATGGGCATCCACCGCCGCGTCTTCCCTGGCTCCGCGTCGTCCCCTGCCTAGGCCTCGCCTCGTCCACCGCCCTGGTGTTCTCGCCATGGCGTGGTCAACGTGGTCGAGGAACGGCTTCCATCGGACGTGGACTGTACGTGGAGAGGCTGACAGCTAGGTCCACGGCCGCAGCAAGGAAGTGCCTCCTTATTACGTGGAAAATAATGATTCCTCCACCTAACAGCAGGGACCCACCGGACGGGCAACCGCATTTCGTGAAAAAACGTTTCCCCCTGACTGCTGGGACCTACCAGCTACATCTTCGCACGCAAGGAAGTGCATCCGTGCAAAAAAAAAGATTCACCCCCCTGACTGCTGGGACTCACCATCTACATCTTCGCACGCAAGGAAGTGCCTGACAGTCGGGACCCACCTGGTCGAAGCGTACATAGCGTTGTCATTCTAGTCGCGAATGTGTACATACATACTGGTCGATGTAGAGGCGTGCACGTGTCATAGTAGAGGCGCACACGTAGCATGTACACGTACGTACATCAGCCAATGTGCAAGAAAGAAAATACGGTCACATACGTACATATGGGCGCGGTCTCGAACGCCTACTCGCGCATACGTACGGCCAGGGCTCGTGTACATGGCTGGGTCGAAACAGAGAAACTGTGGCGTCGTCGTGCTCATGGGGAGGCAACGGAATGCGTCGTGTTCATCGGGAGGCAACGGAATGCGTGGGAGCCAACTGGCTTGGACGGAACAGCCGATGGAAACGAGGCCTAGCGTACCGCACAACGGAGGAAACAACCTTGTGTTCAACCGTCACGTTCGAAACGGGATCCTGTTCATCGGGAGGGGTCTGGCATACCGCAAAACAGAGGAAACGGACCTCCTACGGTCAAAACGGGGGTCCTGTTCATTGGGAGGGGTGTGGCGTACCGCAAAACGGAGGAAATGGACTTGTGTTGGAGCGCTAAGGTCAAAACGGGGGTCCTGTTCATCGGGAGGGGTGTGGCGTACCGCAAAACGGGACTCCACGGGATACTGTTCATCTCCACCGTCGACCCCCTCCAGCCTCCACGGGCTACTGTTCATCCACCGTCGACCTCCTCCAGCCTCCACCCGTGACTGTTCATCCACGGGCTCCTGTTCATCCAGCCTCCACCGCACGCTACTCCACTGGCTACTATTCAACCAGCCCTCTCCACGGGCTCCTGTTCAACCACCCCACCACGGGCTAATGTTCATCCAGCCCTGCACCGTCTACTGTTCATCCAGCCCTCCACGAGGTGGTCTTGTTCATCCAGCCCTCCACGGGGTCCTGTTCATCCAGCCCCAACCTGCTCGATCGATCGGGGTCCTATTCATCCAGAGGCAACACCACGGGGTCCTGTTCATCCACCCCCACCGGGAACTGTTCATCCAAACCCCTCCCAGGAACGCTCACTTTTCATCTAGAGGTAGCATCGATCGGCTTCAGTTAGCAGCAGTAGCGAAGGAATCGCTCGATCGGGTTCAGTTAACAGCCATCGATCGATCGCTCGGGTTCAGTAACGCATAGCCTGTAGTGCAATTGCTCGGGTTCAGTAGGCGAACGCCTCGCTCGGGTTCAGTTAGAGCCTAGCGCCTTGCACCCATGCGCGTGCGTGTACGAGAGAAACGTGCAAACCTTCGTGCATCGCTCAGCCCCAACCACCCACCGTAACCGGGAACACCCCGATATTTTCGTCGCCCTCGCTTCTACCATAGTTTTTTCCGTCATGGACGGCCCAAAGAATGTCATGCAGCTGCGTCTCCGGCCCGCCCAGGACGAAAAGTCCATTTTCTGTCATGATTTTCTGTCATAGAAGTAGGATCCCACCACATCTATGATGATACCGGGTTTTGTCATAATTATCGTCATAGAAGTGTCATAAGTATGACAGAAAAAAATTTCATTCAGCCCAAAATGTCACGGATGTGCCTTTTTTTGTAGTGTATATTGAAACGTGCATGTATGATAAGTTGCAAGGTTTCAAACATACCTCTCTCAAGAAGAAGGAGAACCTTGGGGGGTGAAGAGTCAACAAGGTATAGAAGTATGGTAGGTGCTTTGCAACATTGACAAGACCTGATATTTGTTTCCCGGTAAACAAAGTTTGTCAGTATTTGCACTCTCCTACCTCTCAACACATGACAACAATCAAAAGGACCTTGAGATATCTTAAAGGTACTATGAGTACAGGTCTAAAATTCACCAAGTCAACTTGCAGTATTGTTAGTGCTTTATCGAATGCTAATTGGGCAGGATGTCCTGATGACAGAAGATCAATAGGAGGTTTCTGTGTGTTTTTTTGGTCCCAACTTGATATCTTGGAGTGCACGTAAGCAAGCTACTGTTTCAACATCAAGTACTGAGGCAGAGTACAAATCCTTAGCTAATGCAACTACTGAGATTATTTGGGTCCAAACTCTTTTGCGTGAACTTGGAGTTGCTCATTCACCAGTTGCTCGTCTTTGGTGTGACAACATTGGTGCCACATACCTGTCAGCAAATCCAGTGTTCCATGCAAGAACTAAACATATAGAAGTTGACTATCATTTTGTTCGACAAAGAGTAGCTAGCAAGCTACTAGATATTCGTTTTATACCCACAGGTGATGAAGTTGCTGATGGTTTCACCAAGGCCTTATCATGGCGGAAATTGGAAGATTTTAAGAGCAATCTCAACTTGGTGAAGTTGTGATTGAGGGGGCGTGTTAGAATGTATTGTACATGTATATACGGTATGAATATAAACCGTATATACGCCTGGTAGGATTATGTGCTGCGTGGGTCATTGTAATCAGGTAGTTGCGGTTGTTAGGATTCATCCTCATCTTTGTATAGCTTTTCTTGAGGATCAATCCAACACCAACCGAACTACCAAATCTTGTAAACCTGTCGATCTATATAACATGCAACGTGTCCCTGCCAGAGGCATACGCTTCATCCAATCTTTCACTCCCTACACTATGCCACCACTTGGCCCCTTGAAGGATGCTCGCGGGTTTTAAGTCAGTTGACACTGAAAGGAAATTTCTAGGAAGTGCAGATGATGTGAGTGAATTTTAGCTCAGCTAAACCATTGCAGTGGTGTGTTGTTTCAGTAAATGCAGATTGCTCTATTGCTAAAGTGAGCTTAATGAGCAAGAAGTGTGGTATGCCGTTTTAGTGAATGCAAGTGCTTTATGAATAAATTAATGAGTCATAACTGAGCTGTGTTAAAAAATGCAAGTGTTGCTCAAATGAGCTTAGTAATTAAATAATGTTGGGGAACGTAGCATGCAATTTCAAAAAGAAAATCCTACGATCACGCAAGATCTATCTAGAAGATGCATAACAACGAGAGGGGAAGAGTGTGTCCACGTACCTTCATAGACCAAAAGCGGAAGCGTTAACTTAACATGGTTGATGTAGTCGAACGTCTTCGCGATCCAACCGATCAAGCACCGAACGCACGACACCTCCGAGTTCAGCACACGTTCAGCTCGGTGACGTCCCTCAAACTCTTGATCTAGCAAAGTGTCGAGGGAGAGTTTCATCAGCACGACGGCGTTGTGACGGTGATGGTGATGTGATCCGTGTAGGGCTTCGCCTAAGCACTACGACAATATGACCGAAGGAGTAAACTATGGAGGGGAGGCACCGCACATGGCTAAGAGAACAATTGATGTGCTTTGGGGTGCCCCCTGCCCCTGGTGGAAGATGGGGGGCTTGCCTCCTCCTTTCATATAAAGGAGGAGGGGAGGAGGCCGGCCCTAGGGGCGAGCCCAAGTGTGTGTGTGGGGGGGAAACCAACTAGGACTCCTAGTCCTAGTCGGCCCCCCTTTCCTTTCTTTCGGAGGGGGGAATGGGAAGGAGAGGGAGAGGGTAAAGGAAAGGGTGGCCGCGCCCCCTTCCCCTTGTCCAATTCGGACTCCCATGGGGGAGCGCGCGCCACCCCTTGTGGGCTTCCCTCTCTCTCCCCTATGGCCCATGTTGGTGAAAGAAATATGCCCTAGAGGCAATAATAAAGTTGTTATTTATATTTCCTTATATCTTGATAAATATTTATTATTCATGCTAGAATTGTATTAACCATAAATTTAGTACATGTGTGAATATATAGACAAACAAAGTGTCCCTAGTATGCCTCTACTTGACTAGCTCGTTAATCAAAGATGGTTAAGTTTCCTAACCATAGACATGTGTTGTCATTTGATGAACGGGATCACATCATTAGAGAATGATGTGATGCACAAGACCCATCCGTTATCTTAGCATAATGACCACTTAGTTTTATTGCTATTGCTTTCTTCATGACTTATACATATTCCTCTGACTATGAGATTATGCAACTCCCGAATACCGGAGGAACACCTTGTGTTCTATCAAATGTCACAACGTAACTGGGTGATTATAAAGATGCTCTACAGGTGTCTCCGAAGGTGTTTGTTGAGTTGGCATAGATCAAGATTAGGATTTGTCACTCCGAGTATCAGAGAGGTATTTCTGGGCCTCTTGGTAATGCACATCAATATAAGCCTTGCAAGCAATGTGACTAATGAGTTAGTTGCAAGATGATGCATTACAGAGCAACTAAACAGACTTGCTGGTGACGAGATTGAACTAGGTATGATGATACCGACGATCGAATCTCAGGCAAGTAACATACCGATGACAAAGGGAATGGCGTATGTTGTTATGCGGTTTGACCGATAAAGATCTTCATAGGATATGTAGGAGCCAATATGAGTATCCAGGTTCCGCTATTGGTTATTGACCGGAGGTGTGTCTCAGTCATGTCTACATAGTTATCGAACCCGTAGGGTCCGTAAGCTTAAAGTTCGATGACGATTTATTATGAGTTATGTGTTTTGGTGACTGAAGTTTGTTTGGAGTCCCGGATAAGATCACGGACATGACGAGGAGTCTCGAAATGGTCGAGAGGTAAAGATTGATATATTGGAAGGTTACATACGGACACCGGAATGGTTCCGATAAGGTTCGGGGATTTTTCGGAGTACCGGGAGGCTACCAGAACCCCCCGGGAAATTTAATGGGCCTAATGGGCCATAGTGGAGGAGAGGATGCAGGCCACGGGAGGTGGAGCGCGCCCCCCTTGCCCAATCCGAATTGGACAAGGGGAGGGGGCGCGACCCCCCTCTTTCCTTCTCCTTCTCCCTCCTTTCCCCTTTCCCCCTCTCCGTTGGAAGGAAGGGGGGATCCTACTAGGAACGGAGTCCTAGTAGGACACCCCCCCTCTTGGCGCGCCCCCCCTTGGACCCGCCTCCTCCTCCTGCCTCCTTTATATACGTGGGCAGGGGGAACCCCAAAGGCACAACAATTGTTTCTTAGCCGTGTGTGGTACCCCCCCTCCATAGTTTACTCCTACGATTATAGCACCGTAGTGCTTAGGCGAAGCCCTGCGCTGATCACATCACCATCACCGTCACCACGCCGTCGTGCTGTCGGAACTCTCCCTCGACCCTCTACCGGATCAAGAGCTCGAGGGACGTCATTGAGTTAAATGTGTGCTGAACATGGATGTGCTGTACGTTCGGTACTTCGATCGGTTGGATCGTGAAGATGTTCGACTACATCAACCGCGTTAACCTAACGCTTCCGCTTTCGGTCTACGAGGGTACGTGGACACACTCTCCCCGTCTCGTTGCTATGCTTCTCATAGATAGATATTGCATGATCGTAGGAATTTTTTTGAAATTGCATGCTACGTTCCCAATAGTTGGCCCATTACTTCCCCCCCCCCGGGGGGGGGGTCCGGTAACCTCCCAGTACTCCGAAAAATACCCGAAACATTCCAGAACCATTCCTGTGTCCGATTACCATCGTCCAATATATCAATCTTTACCTCTCGACCATTTTGAGACTCCTCGTCATGTCTGTGATCTCATCCAGAACTCCGAACAATCTCCGGTCACCAAAACACATAACTCATAATACAAATTGTCGTCGAACGTTAAACATGCAGACCCTACGGGTTCGAGAACTATGTAGACATGACCGAGACACATCTCCGATCAATAACCAACAACGGAACCTGGATTCTCATATTGGTTCCTACATATTCTACGAAGATCTTTATCGGTCAAACCGCAATGACAACATACATTATTCCCTTTGTCATCGGTATGTTACTTGCCCGAGATTCGATCGTCGGTATCCTCGTACCTAGTTCAATCTCGTTACCGGCAAGTCTCTTTACTCGTTCCGTAATGCATCATCCCATAAATAACTCATTAGTCATATTGCTTGCATGGCTTATCACGATGTGCATTACCGAGAGGGCCCAGAGATACCTCTCCGATACTGAGTGACAATTCCTAATCTCGATCTATGCCAACCCAACAAATACCTTCGAGACACCTGTAGATCATCTTTATAATCACCCAGTTACATTGTGACGTTTGATAGCACATAAGGTGTTCCTCCAGTATTCGGGAGTTGCATAATCTCATAGTCATAGGAATATGTATAAGTCATGAAGAAAGCAATAGCAATAAAACTAAATGATCATTATGCTAAGCTAACAGATGGGTCTTGTCCATCACATCATTCTCCTAATGATGTGATCCCATTCATCAAATGACAACACATGTCTATGGTCAGGAAACTTAACCATCTTTGAGTAACGAGCTAGTCAAGTAGAGGCATACTAGGGACACTTCGTTTTGTCTATGTATTCGCACATGGATGAAGTTTCCGGTTAATACAATTCTAGCATGAATAATAAACATTTATCATGATATAAGGAAATATAAATAACAACTTTATTATTGCCTCTAGGGCATATTTCCTTCAATTAAATGCAAGGCTTTATTTAATATCATGCATGTTGATTAGGTAAGAAAGAATAAAATGTGGCTATGTGGAATGGGTTGACAACGAGTGACAAAATTCTTTGAGAATGTGCCTAGCTAAGCTATGGGAGATGTATTAGCAGTAGAAAAGAGATAATGTTAAAGATAACCCTGTTAGTGTTGAAGAAAACTCTAAGATTGCAGGACAGGGGAGGAAGTTAGAGGCTGAGCTCAGAATGTTCAAATGTGAGAAGGAGGGGGCTGTAGGTTTGAAGGCCCTGATAGAATGGGCTTTCCTTAAAGTGAAGGCAGTGTTGGACAAGAAGAAGCTTGATGGTGCTTCGATCACAAATATACACAAGGTGATGAGGTTGTCGGTGGACAAAAATGGGGACAAGCTGAAGGATGAGAAAAATAAGTTGGAGTACTTGATTGTAGATGTCCCGAAAGAAATAGAGGGTACAAAGGAGAAGTTGAGGAAGACCAGGGAGATGTCTGCTGAGGAGTGATCATTTGCTTTGTTGTTATAATGAATTAGTGAACTTGTAGTGCCTTTAACTTCCGGTTATTGTTATGTAGTTTGAAGTTGTAGTTGTTGTAGTAGTATCAATTTGGATTCGAAAATGGTTATATTGTTGGGAAAATTCCAAAAGCAGTTGTCGCTCTTCATTTCAAGTTATATGTGCCATATTTATCATTGTCATCCAGTTGATGTTGTGATGTTTCGATGTGTACTTTGAGTGTGTAAGTTTGTGTTTTTAGAATGAACATGGATAATTCAAGTCCTGGTATGATAACAGAAGTTGTGTATTGGAACATAGTAATGGGAACTGCAGCAAACAAGGCAAATTCAAACATTTTCTACAAGTTTCAATTAACTTATGTCTCCGATGTACTGACATCTTGCATTGTGCGAGGGGGTAAGGAGAATACGGTGGCTCTAGTGGCTTCTTGGGAAGCATTGTGCGTCCACACCACTCCAGCGGAGACGCACTTCCCCCTAAAGGGAAGGAACTTCAGAAACACATCCTTGTCTCCATCGACTCCACTTGTGGTTACTTCTTACCTTTACTTTGTGTAAGCTATTATTGTGTTGTATACTTTGCTTGCTTGTGTTGTGCTAGTTGTTAGTATCATATAGGTTGTTCACCTAATTTCATTTATAGACAACCTATTTGTTGCTAAACCTAATTTTTTAAGAAAGGCTAAAAATTGATAGTTGCCTATTGACGCCTCTCTAGTCAACCATATCGATACTTTCAGTCGTGTCATCCTGACTCCCAAGATTCGATGTTGATGGGGTGTTTGGTCGATGGATTCTGGGCGATGTGTTTTTCCATTTCAAGTTGGTGGATTTTGGGGGTTATGCCTGTTGAGCCGGTTCATGGATGCTATAGTTCATTCTCGCGCCGGGCAGCGTGGTGCAGCATGCTTCTTCGCTACCAAAAAAGGCTCTTGCCCCGCTTTATATATAAAGCAAACCACCAGAGCCACAAAGTACAACGGATAAGTTCACCCCCCCCCCCATACACACACAAGGTAGCACACAAACAAACTATCAAGGGTTACTGCTGAGGGAACAACTCAACAGGCCCTAAACAAAAAGAGAAAACAAGGCAGAAGCCCAGGGCGCACCCCAAAGGCACATAGTGCCTAATACGGCTTCGGAGGTGGCGGCGGAAGCGAAGGCGCCAAGCAGAAGGCCAACACATGAAGATTTGCAATGAAGATGTCAATGGTGTCCGATCATGCGGGCGTCTAAGTGGCCGGCAGAGCTGTAAATAGCCACACATTTTAAAAAATGCATTAGTAGTGCGTCGAAAAGAGGCACGCTGCATGTCTCTTCACTAGGAGCGGCCTCTCACAATTTTGTCTATTGTTGTTGTTCTCGCTTCGGGCAGCAAGGTGCGAAATGTCTTTTTATTAGGGATAGTGTTTCTCAGTTTGGTTTATTATTGCTATTGTTCTGCATTCGTTGATCGCTCCACTTAAAAACAATAGTGATAACAAACAAAAAAACAAGCAACTACCAAAGAGACTCTTAGCGGCGGGGTAAAGTGCGCATACCCCTTCTAGCACTAATCATTTCTCACATGATGGCAGGAAACAACGAACTTCTCCATACATATATTTTCCGTTCGAGGTAGTTTTCGATTACTCCCTCCATTTTAATACATAAGACACACACACATATTCCAAAATGTAAGTTTGCCATAAGTTAGACCAATAATATATAATAATTATATTATTAAAAACTTCTTTCGGATACGGATTCAACACTATAATTTTTTTGAGATATAACCTACATTTGATTGGTCTACTTTGTGTTGAAAGTTCAATTTTCAAATGTGCACACACTTTATTCATTGAGATGGAGCAAGTATTCCCTTCGTTTCTTTGTACTTCACATATAAGATTTGTTTGAAGTCAAACTACACAAAGTTTGATCAAATTTATATTAAAAAAATATTAACATCTACAATACTAAAGTTAGATAGTATGAAATTTAATTTCATGTCGATTTTGTATTGTGAATGTTGATTTATATATTTTTGTAAAATTGAACAAATTATATATAATTTGACTTTAAGATAAAGAAAGTGAGGCAGTACCTGAAAGAGGATTTGTAGCACCTGGGTGCTCCACCCTCTATATAATCATTAAGTTCAAAAAAAACCGAGAAATTTGAAAAAAAAACTGGGATTTGAGGATATCAAACTTGGGTGTCCGACCTACTTTCGTGTGAAATTTCATGAAAAAAAATACTAGGAACATGTCCGTAGCAAAAAAGACAAAAATATTTCTTTGTATAAAAGAACTGTTAGGATGGATTTTAGTTCGTATAGTATTTTCTTCATCACGGATACGTTTTCTAGTATTTTTTCACGAAACTTCACATGGGGCTAGATTGGGAACCCAGGTTTGTTATCGCCAAATTTTAGTTTTTTCTAACTTTTTTTATATTTAATATTTATATAGGGGCGTGGAGCTCCTGTGTATTTTCCGGGTGTACCATCCTTTCCCTTTCGAGGCCAGAACTCCTTCGAGGCCGTGCTCTGCTCGATGCGAGGAAAACCCAATCCGTCGGCAGGCAGCGTGACGCTGACACGCCGGAGCAAATGATTGGCCGGCGGAGGCGGCGAAAGAAAAGATTCGTGCGCTCGTCGGGTGGTACGGGACACATGGGCGGGATCCAACGGTAGTGCAGTGTCCAGGCGGAAAGCACCAACCAACCCTCGCACCACACCAGTCGGCTCTTCACCGGTAGACCGGCCGTCACCTGGCGTGGTGGCGAGCCAATAGGAAAACAAAGGGCGAACGGGGGGACGTGGCCCGCCATGACCGTGATGTGTGGCGTCGCGTGGAAAGCGAGCAGAGTGCTGGAAAAGGGACGGCGGTAGCTCCAGAAATGGAACACAGGCTTCTAATTTTAATCTTCCCACTCGTGTTAGGCTTAATTTGGGCCATACAAGTTATATCTGCGCTGTTTGATTAGAGATACGCTTCACATAAGAAAATTGTCTAAAAAAACATAACAAAAAAATTGCAGATACACGCCCCCTACTTCTTGTAAGTTTCCCATTGTTGGTCCATCTCCAAGAGATTCTGCCCGGTTCGGCCGAAGGGTGAATGCTTTGGATCCGTCGCCACAGATCAACGTACTCGATCGCAGCAGCGGCGCCCATAGCACCATGGATGTCCTCAATCCAGAGCGAGTTTTGCAGGGCCTCAGAGACGAGGCGTTGGCGCCGCGGCCGGCGCGGCACAAGTGCTACGAGAGCGGGGGCAATCTCCGCGGCCGATGACCCATTGATCCAATGATCGATCCAGAAGCGGCAAGTCCGTCCATCCCCGATGGTCCAGGTGGTGGATGCGCGAAAGAAGTGGCTCGTTTCCTCATCACGCGGGAGCGGAAGGTGGCTCCATGGGCGGTCCGGATCAGTAGCTTGCAACCATAGCCAGCGGGCGCGTAGGGTGATGCCCGTACGGTGGAGATCGCGCACCGCGAGGCCGCCAAGCTCGAGCGGGCGGGAGACTTTGGGCCAGCTCACGAAGCAGCAGCCGTGCCTGGCGTCTTTGCGCCCATGCTAGAGGAAGTCCCGTACCAGCATGGTGATCTTCTTGAGGATTGCAGGGTTCAGAGCCATGGCAAGCAGGATGTGGATTGGCATGGCGGTGAGCACGTGCCGCACCGGGGCGAGGTGCTCGGCGCGGGAGAGGAGCGAGGCCTTCCAAGTGGCGAGTTTCTTGTGCAGCTTGTCCACCAGGGGGAGGAGCGCGGAGGCATGGCACTTGCGAATGGTGAGTGGCAGGCCGAGGTAGGGGACGGGGAGTTCCTTGAAAGCGCATGAAAGCCCCGAGGCGATCACGGTGATCTCCTCGCTAGAGCACCGGATTGGCGATGCCGAGCACTTGGCGAAATTAGTGCGCAGGCCAGATGCGTCACCGAACAGTTGGAGCAGCGCTCGGATCATGGCGAGCTCTTGCGGGTCGGGGTGGCAGAAGATGACTACATCATCGGCGAAGAGCGGGATGCTGGAGGCCCCGTGCCTAGCGGTGAGCCGGCGCAATGCGCCCGTGGCCACGGCGTGTTGGAGGAGGGAGTTGAGGGTGTCGATGACGATGGCGAACAGCATGGGCGAGACCGGGTCACCCTGGCGCAGTCCACTCGCATGATCAATCGATGGGCCTTGGTTGCCATTAACGAGGACGCGAGTGGAGGCTGTGGATGTGAGAATGGAGATCCACTCGCACAGGTGTGATAAAGTCTCGAGCAGGAAAGGCCATGAGACAGTATCGAAGGCCTTGGCAATGTCGAGTTTCAAGAGAACTCTTGGTGACTTGTTGTTGTGGAGGAGCCTGGCAGTTTGCTGGACGAGGAGAAAGTTATCGTGCACGCAACGGCCGGCGATGAAGGCGCTTTGATTTGCGGAGACGATCTCCTTCATCCGAGGGGCGAGATACAGGGATAGCACTTTGGCGAACAGCTTGGCGATGATGTGAATCCGGCTGATTGGCCGGTAATCCGTGATAGCGGCAGCGTCAGGTTTCTTGGGCAGCAAGACGAGGAGTGCCTCGTTGAGCTTGTGGAATCCACGCCCATTCATGGTATAGAGTTTGTCAAAGGCCTCGCAGATGTCCGTCTTGATGATTGGCCAGCACGCCCGGAGGAATTCGGAGGTGAATCCGTCGGGGCCAGGTGCTTTGCCCGTTGGCATCTTCTTGATCGCGTCCCAGATATCCTCCTCGGAAGGGGCATCTAGCTCAAGGAGGTCTAAGCTTCGGTGGTTGATCACGTCCAGACTGAGAGAGTGGGTCCGGGCATTCACGGTGCCAAGGATGGAGGAGAAGTGCTCGTAGGCCACCCGCGACAGGGAGGCCGCGTCTGTGATCGTCGCATTGTTCACGCGCAAGATGAGAATACGCTTCTTCTGGCTCCGGTGCGCGGCATGGATCTTGTAGTAAGCGGCATTCGTGTCCCCCTTCTTGAGCCAGCGGAGCTGGACGCGCTCGCGCACGAGGCATCATTCGAGGGAAGCTAGATCGAGGTAGGTGCGTTTAAGTTCACGCCGGAGCCAGGTCTCGGCGGGCGAAAGAGCGCGGTGGTCTTGCGTGACGTCAAGCCGATAGATGAGCTCGCGCGCCGTGGTAAGCTGGGAGGTGATGTGCCCGATGGAGCGGGAGCCCCAGCTCTGGAGGTGGCGAGCGGTGGCCTTCAGCCGCGCGAAGAGCCGCTGGAAGGGGTCGGCGTCGCGGGGACAGAGTGCCAGGCCGCCTCCACAGTAGGCAGAACCCCCTTGAGCTTGACCCAGAAGCGCTCAAACTGGAATCGTCGCTTCTCAGGCGAGCAGAGGGAGCAGTCCAGGATGAGGGGGCAGTGATCCGAGGCCGCGGAGGCAAGGCAGCGGAGGAGGTGCTGCGGGTGTCCCGTGGCCTAGGAGGTGGTGCACAGCCCGCGATCGTTGCGAACCAGCGTGGGGATGTCCTGCTCATTCGACCAAGTGAAGCACCGCCCGTGCATGTATATGTCACGCGGGGCATGGTCTGTGATAAAGCGCCGGAATCTGCTGGAGGTACGCTGGTTAATCCGGCCATTGTTCTTGTCCGCAATGGAAGTGACCATGTTAAAGTCCCCTCCCAGAAGCCATGGTTCAGACATGGTGGCACACAGCTCATGCAACTCGTTCAGGAACGCGATCTTATCATCCGCGTCTTGCGGGCCGTACACGCCAGTGATCCACCAGGGATTCGTGGCCGACATGGTGGAGACCACGGCGGAGACGTGGTAAGATCCAATAGCGGGGTTAGAAAGACTGAGATGATCGGGGCGCCATGCGAGAAGGATGTCGCCGCGCGTGCCTGCTACTGGTAACCAGAAGAAGTCGGTGAACAGGGGACCGAGCGTTTCGAGGATGATTGCGGGCGAGACCAGAGAGAGCTTGGTCTCCAAGAGGCAGGCCACATAGGGGGAAGCGGAGGTGACAACGGTCCGTATTGCAGTGCGCTTGGCTCTACAATTTAACCCACGGACATTCCAGAAGATAAACTTGAGGTCTTGATCCATTAAAATTATTTGGTACACGGTGGGGGTGGGGGGGGTGTCATATCTCGACCATCCTTGGCTGTGGCGGCACAGCGCCATCAAACAAGCCAGGGGAACACACCACCCGTAAAAATCAGCAAAAGCCTGGACGACCCCAGCGGCAAGGGGGCGCTCGAAGAGCCGAGTGTAACGTGACCAAACATCCGGGGAAACTGGCTCATCCTCTTATAGGAGGCCGAGGCGACGGAGGAGCACCCGCTTCGCTTTGGTCGCGGAATCGAGGCCCTTGTTGTTCATGGTGATACGGCCACTGCGCCTGGGCGTGAAGTTCGGCGGCAGCTCGCCCCGCTTGCGGCGCACCGGCGGTGTGGGGAGGATAGGCGCAACGGTGGTCCGAAGATCGCCGATGAGGGTCAGCACATGGTGCGGAACAGGGCATGAGGCTTGGCCATTGGACGTAGGTGCAGGAAGCTACATGTCACCGGACGTGGGTTGCATGGCCTCGGAAGGGTTGGCCAGGCTGGAGGCGACATGTGGCGAGCCACCAATGGGATCGGACGCAACCAGAGAATCTTGAGGTTGGCAATCACGAGGCGGGCTGGGCGCGCGAGGGGATGGTGGGGACGAGTCCACCAAGGGGGGCATCGTGCGCGGCTCCCTGTGCCACGGAGATTGGGCGAGCAGAGGCCGAGGACGGTGGGGGCCCAGAATGCTCCACTGGCGGGGGCAGCAGGTTGGTGCGGCCCGCCTGGGGATCTGCAGTGGGGGCCACAAGGACTGGGGCAGGATGGATTGGAGAGCCCAGGACAGGATTTGAATCAGAAGCACTGTCTATGTGCGCGGGGTCGGGATTGCCACCAGGAGGGGATTGGCATGGGGGCGTGGCATGGAGCGGCACTGAATCAGCAACTGCGTCCTTGTCGGGCGGGGCTGGGGGCGTCAGCAGCAGTAGTGGTGGGGACGAGCGACAACTTGCGGGATCCGAGGCGGGCCACGCCAATGAGCACCTTGCATGATTGGGGCCAGCTGGGCTGGTCAGCGCCCCAGTTTGAACCGGGGCGACCAGGTCCGCAGCCAAGCCATGGCCTGTAGTGGTCGTGACGCCAGTGCCAGGGGAAAGCCGCGCGTGCACCGTGGGGCCACAGGAAAAGCCGCCAATAGGAGGATGGGGCCCAAGAACGCCATGCCAGCCGCAGAACGGCGGAGAAGCACGCCGGCGACGATGACCGGAGTGGTTGCGACTGCCTCCATGGGCCGGGGGGACCCACGGGGAGCACGGGGAGGCGGGAAGTCATGTCTGCGCGGCCATGCGATGGGGCACGGCGGCGAGCCACCCCCACCACCACCGGCAGCAGGCTCGGAAGCAGGTTGCGATGGGCCGGGGAGGCAGAAATCTGCGGAGCGCCGGACGTGGATGGAGACGGGGAAGCGCATGAGCTCGATGGCGAAGCGGTCGACGAGATCGGGGTTGGCGCCGGCATGGGCGTAGGGCTCGGCGAGCAGGAGCTCCGACGACCGCGGGATGGCATCGGGGTCGGCCATCCATGCCGAAAGCCGGAACACGAACATGTCAATGCCGTCAAGCATCTTCGGCGCCAGACGATCGATGAGGCAGAACGGAGATATCAGCTGCACGGCGGAGGAGATGTCCCAGCCGTGCTCGGGGATGCCAGTCATCTCAATGTCAACGGAGATGCGCAGGGAGACGGGCTCGGCGCCGGCGAGATGGCTCCAAGGATGAAGGATGAGGCGGAAGCGAGGGGCGTGGAAGGGGGCCACGGCCACGCGGGCCCGGGTCGCAGCGCCCGCGAAACGCAGGAGAAACTCTACATCCCGGCAGCGGTGGACGGAAAACACGTCCGGGCTAAGGCGGAAGCGAGCGGAGAGCTCGCCAGCGATGTCGGCAACGGAAGCACGCTGCCGGTTTCCCTCCACCACGGCGACGAGGGAAAGGTTGAGTGCGCGCTCGGCCTCCTCGAGGCGGATAGTCCGAGGCATGTAGCAAACGGCCCCTGCGGGGCGGAGCTTGCGATGCCCGTGCATGGCGACAATGACGACTCCAGGGGCGGAACCAGCAGCACTGGAGGAGGCCGGCGGGGAAGGCGGGGTGGCGCAAGAGGCCGAAGGTGTCGGATTCAGGGAGTAGGAGAGGGACAGGCCGGAGGACGCGGTCGGGAGGGGGCCATCCACGCTGGGGGCAGACGAGCCAGAGGAGCACGGAGAGGACACGAGCGGCCTCTTTGCGGCGGGGGCGCCGGAGGCAGGGGAGTACCGGGGGTTGGTGCAGAACCTGGCCACATGGCCGAAGAAGTGGCAGCGGAGGCACCACACGTCCCGCCGACACTCCGAACGGGGGTGGTCGCCCATGCAGCGCAGGCACTCAGCCACGGCGGGCAAGGGAGCTGGCCGGGGGAGGCGGGTGAGGGCGAGGGGTGCGCAGGCGGACGACGCGGCGCCCGGCGATGACGCGGGCGGCGCTGACCAGAAGCCCTCTCCCACCCGCCCTCGTCGGCTGGCGTGGCCTCGGTCATGACCCGGTGCACCTCGGAGCGGGGTCCAAGGCGCACGACGAGCGGGGAGGGCGGCAGCGGCGGGGTGGGGGAGGTGGGCGCCGAGGAGCAGAGGGCCTGGCGGTAGGAGCGGTCCTCCGATCCGGCCGAGGATGGGCTGGATTCCATCCAGCAGAGCGCACGAGAGCGGCCAGGGGCGGAGGGGGAGGGGGAAGGAGAGGCCATGGTGGGCAGCGGCACCGGAGCGGCGGCCGCCACAGATCTGGTGTACGCCGGGGCCGGAGTGGCCGTCGGCGGCGCGGGTGTGGAGCTAGGGGCCTTGGTTTCTCTCGGATCTAGATGCTTTAACTGGCTTTGTTCTATTTGTCGAGACAAACCACTGTTCTGCATAAAAAGCCTTGTTCCATGGATCGACCGCCAGCCCACTCTGGCATCTCATCTAGCGATCGTGGGCGCCTGACAGCGCCAAGTTCTTTCTCTGGCTCGCCTCGATGGATTGTTGCTGGACGGCTGAGCGCCGCGCTCGCCACGGATTGCCTCACAATCCCCTCTGCAAGCTATGCGGCCAAGAGCTCGAGTCCCTGGATCACCTGCTTGCCCGGTGCGTCTTCTCCAGGATTACTTGGCATGAAATCCTCTCATGGTGCCGTCTACCAATCCCTACGCCATGTTCCACCGACGACTTCTTCGAATGGTGGTGCAAAACCAACAACACTGCCCCGGCCTCGTATCGCAAGGGGATTAAATCGCTCATCGCGCTCACCGCCTGGTCCATTTGGAAGCATCGCAACGCCGCTAACTTCGACAATGCCCGGCCCTGTAACGATGATCTTGCTCGCACAATCAAAGATGAGGCCCGCCTGTGGGCACGTGCTGGAGCAACTAAGTTAGCATCCATCATTCCTGTAACCTAAGACTTATTATAGCGAGGCTAAGCATCCTCCCCTCTGCTCATGTTGCACTCTTCGGGTCGCCTGATCCCTAGAGTTGCACCCTGTACTACCCCCTATCAATGAAATGATACGCAATAATGCGTATTCACCAAAAAACTTCTTGTATGTTTATTAATAAGAGGTTTCTGAGTCGGCATGCATGAGCTAAAACCTTACCAACTTCGCAGATTTCCTAATCCCTCGTGTGCCAATTCATCTATGCTTTGAGAAAATGATGAATTGTTGGATTTTGAAAAAGCGCGCAAACATTCACTTCTATAAACACACGTACACGCACCATAACCATGTGAGACAATCAGCCAAGAGACTAAGCCGACTGGTCTTTAGATTGACGAAGTTGCCATAATCATCTCATAGTCGACGGGCACGTCATTCCATTGAGAAAATAACATCGAAAAACCTGAAATAGGTATAGAAAATATGCGAGCATCCCTCCCAGGTTTTTTTAGAGGTAAAGCATTTTAAAAATTAAAATAAATGAAACAAAGTATGGAATCTCATCTGCAACAACCTGCACGATACAGTTTGGTGGCACCTCAAGTCACTCTTTAATCTTTATTCATTTGAATGCTAACCCCTTCCTTTGTTAATCTATGCGATGCTGCATTAGCCGATCTACGAGCCCATCTCACCTTAAACCCTTGTCGAGTCTGTAGTAACTCCTTAACTTCCTCCATTAGTTGACCTACAACCGACAAATTCTTTCTCTTATCATTGACCATCGCCACCACCCCTTTGTTGTCTAGCTCGAGGTGTATCTTCTCCATGTTTTGTTGTATTGCTAGTTGGACCGCTCGCTGGCTTGCCAATACTTCTAGCAACTCTGGGTCAGAAGTGCCTGGGAGGAACGTGCACGCCCCTCCCCTATATGCACCATCATGGTCCCGCAAGACCACTCCTCCTCCATTTAACTATAATTTTGAAGTAGCCCCGTCGGCATTAACCTTGATCCAACCCACCTTGGGTGGCTTCCATCTTTCTACCAGCTTCGGTTCCACAGTCCGAGTTGTTCTTTGGTGCACCGCTCTCCACTCCTTCATGTGATCGTCAATCCGCTCTGCCACAATCTTTGCATCCGCAATTTTCTTTCCATCGCGCGCCTCATTCCTAGCTAGCCACAGACTATAGGCCCTGCACCATTGTCTCACGGTCAACATCACTAGCATTGGCGAACCATTCCTTCAACCATTGTGATATGTGATACGTCCCAAACGTATCTAATTTTCCAAACACTTTTGCTCTTATTTTGGACTCTAATTTGCATGATTTGAATGGAACTAATCCGGATTGACGTTATTTTCACTAGAATTGTCATGGTGTTGTTTTTGTGCAGAAATAAAAGTTCTCGGATTGAGTTGAAAATTTATGGGGAATTATTTTTAGAATATATAAAAAATATTGGTGGAAGAAATTATCAGAGGAGGCCCACCAAGGCGCCGCAAGCCCAAAGGGAGCGCTCCTGAGCCCCTGGCAGCCCCCACAACCCTAACTCCAACTCCATAAGTACCTATTCGCCAAGAAAAAATCAGAGAGAAGGAATCATCGCGTTTTATGATATGGAGCTGCCACCACCTCCTATTCTTCATCGGGAGGGCTGATCTGGAGTCCCGTCTGGGCTCCGAAGAGGGGGATTCGACGCCGTGTCATCGTCAACCTTCCTCCATCACCAATTTCATGATGTTCACCGCCGGGAGTGAGTAATTCCTTCGTAGGTTTGCTGGATGGTGATGGGTTGGATGAGATTTATCATGTAATCGAGTTAGTTTTTCTAGGGCTTGATCCCTGGTATCCACTATGTTCTGAGATTGATGTTGCCATGACTTTCCTATGTTTAATGCTTTTCACTAGGGCCCGAGTGCTATGATTTTAGAGATGAACTCTTTATGTTTTCATGAATATACACTACAAAAAAACACACTTCCGTGATGATACGTGTTTGTCACAGTAGGTCACGTTTTTTGTCATGCATGTACATCCATGACGATAGTCATACCTGTGCTGTCGTAGAAGTGTTCCATGACATTACCAAAATTATCATCACGGAAGTGTCCATTTCCATGACGATAAATGGTGCGTCATGGAAATGCTTTCATCAAGGGTAACCGACATGTGGCATCCACCGTAACGGGTCGCCATTAAGCTATCGGGTTTTGGTTTGGATCCGATAACCCGTTAACAGCCCGAACAAATGGGGATTTTCCACGTGTAAAATCATCATTGGCTGGAGGAAACATGTGTCTGCTCCTCGATGGGCCAGATGTCGTCATCCAATGGAGGAGACATGCCTATGATATATCGACACGTGGCAGGGCCCAACAGAGGCCCATATAGGTTAAAAAGGCTGGCCCAGTCAAAGGCTTGTAGTACTTACTCAGGTACTAGTGGGCTAGCCCAATAACTGCCTGTTTAAACATGGCCCATTTACGGCCCGAAGCCAGATCTGGCTCGTTAATTGTTCGCCGAATATTTGAGCCTAGTTACGGCCCAGTGATTTTTGGCCTGTTAGAGGTCCGATGTAGACATGGGCCCATTTCAGCCTGGTGTGTCTTTCGGCTGGGAATGGCCCGTGCTGCCCATGGGCCATATATGGTCCGATGCGACATCCGGCCCACTAACGCCCGGTGATAAAGGTGGCAACAGTTCAACCCAACGTGACTTTTAGCATGTTAAAGGTCTGTCATATAATTTGGCCCGTTGATGCCGGTACTAAGCTTTCGGCCTCTTAAAGGCCATGATATCAGTGGGCCAACTAAGGTCCAAGATATGTTTCGGCCTCGTAATGGCCCGTCATATAATTGGGCCAAAAAAGGCCCGGTCAACATTTCAGCCTGCTGAAGGCCCATCGACGACTTGTGAAAATTGAGGCCCAACATGCATTTTGGCATGCTAAAGGCCCATGGTTTCTTCTGGGCCATAACAGGCTAGCGGAATATTCAACCTGTTAATGGCCCAAAGCTACATGGGCCCAACTAAGCGTTGGGTCCACTAAAGGCCCAACTAAAATTTGGGACGAATATAGGCCCGATTAAGTTGTGGGCCTGGCACAAAGTGTGAAGGCCCCAATGGCCTTCCAGGCCCAAGAAAGTTGCAGGTCGGCCCAATTGTGGCCCGCTAAAAAGCAGGCCCGTTAGAGGCGAATGTTTCGGCCCGGTCGACTACATCAGATTTTTTTTCAAATAGCGAATGATGGCAGTAACTAGTAGGAATTAAGAACAAACCTACTCTATACAATAAAGAAATTGTGGCATAGTAACTTAGAATAAACCTACACTATACAATAAAGGATTTATGGTATATTACATCCACCGGGCGTTGAAGTTCGCCATCAGTGATCATAAAGCGCAACGAAGAAGCAGATTACAAAAACTAGGCACCATTGCAATGTAACAAAATAATACTGAACCAAGATCACTTCCAAGACAGTTCAAGAAAGGTTAGCCTTGCGCGGGAACTGCTGCACAAGCTGCTGAGCAAGGCTGTGAGACCGGCCTAGCATGTCGGTCATAGCTTCCAGGTGTAGCTATTTAGCAATGAGGTTCTCATTAGTGTTCTCCGCAATATTTCTTAGAGATAGAACTTCAAGTGGAAGTTGAGTTGCAGAATGCCTTTCTACTAGAACTTGGGACTGAATAAGTCAAACTGATTCAGACAACGAATTCTATGAGCTTGTCTGACTGCTAGTCTCAAGTAACTTGAACACTGCATCAAGACAAGACTTTGGGTTTGTCTCGCTATGTTCAAGATGTTTTGCATTCTTTGCTAGAATATATGTTGGGTTTGTCTCACAGCCTTCAGCAAACTTGTGCATACCATCAGGCATATCACCCTGAAACAAGCAGAGAGATGACAGGTTTTGCACGTGTATAAACAAAGATGATAACTGTGCTGTCAATTCCATCCAATTTCAAATTAGAAAATAAAGAGTAAGTTCAAAATATCAATAGCATAATTTGGCATTATTCATAATGCGGGGAGCTTCACCACACTACTGGATTACCATGTCAACATAACAAGCATAGATGAAGGGAAAAGACAATCATTGTATCTATTTTGGTTAATGTGCATGACATGTTGTTCATATCATCAGCCACATCAGTAAGATAAAACAGGAGACGACAAGGTGCAAACGTGGGCTACTTCACCACACACTGAATTATAGATCCACAAAACCAAGCATACATATCGGGAGTATTGAGTAATGTGCATGGTATGAATAAGGAATTTGGTTTTACAAGTAAAACTTGAAACTTACGGGTGCGAACATGCATTCTGATAGAAACAGCAAACTAAACAACAATTAACGATACGGAGTATGAGCAAATTAAACAACAGTTGAGGATAAAGGCTCTAGAAGGACTGACTTACATTAACAGTTAACACCGACTTTATAATGCCCTTCTCCATGTTAAGGGAAGGATAACTCACGAATTTCAGCACAGAATCTTCTTCATAAGCATTGCATGTACTCTACATTTTGTAGAGAGTAATTATAGATATGATAATACTGGAAGGGATAGAGGATAATGAAGATAAGATGTTGTCGGCGTCCTGGGAACAGGGGTACCCAGACTTGCCTGCCTGCGGCCCAAGGCGTGGCTCATTCGGCAGCCTGGTACGACCCATCTTCAGCAACAACCACTCAAGACCCTCGCGAGGGGCCAAGTCTCGCGAGGCGGACGACACAAGACCTCCTCCGGGGTGGCCTCACTAGGCTAGCTCCCGAGGAGCGGAGATATCTATGCAAGGGGCACCTCACGAGGTCCGCGTGACGTGAGCCATGACGACCAAGGTCAGGCGGGCGCTAGTGGGCACATGGTGCCAGTTTCCTCTTTGGTGCTAAGGAAGCAGGCGCAGACGAGGAGTCTCAAGGCATCAGGCAAAGGTTTCCATATCGGTGCAACAAGACCAAGACCAGCAGGACGGTAGGACAGAGGTCACCGCGGAGCCCACAGTGGCGTCACCACCAGAGCCTTTGGCAGGCGAAGACCACCTTTTGTCAGGATAACTTGTACTAGTTGTCCCCCTTCGAAATTGGCTGTTGTGGGGTGCCTTCCTGCCAAAACATTTGGGAGGAGGACCAGGGCCTCTATAAATAGGACAACCACCATCATAGAGGGGGATCAACTCATCTTAGATCAGATCCATTCCACCAAGGCCATCTCACCAGCTCATCAAGGTCAAGAACACCTCTCCCCAGGAGGTTGTTCGCCCACTATACTAGTTCATCCTCAGCCTACAAGGCAATCCACCACACCACACTGGAGTAGGGTATTACAGCACATCGGTGGACCGAACTAGTATAAACTCTTGTGTCTCTTGTTCCTTGGGTTCGGTGAGCTAGGCCTAGAGATCGTTGCGAGAGTTAGCGGGAGAGAGAGAGAGATCTTCATGAGCACCCCAGTGTTCGAACCTCAAGGGTTTGCTGGAACCCATGATCCGACATTTGGCGCGCCAAGTAGGGGTGCGTCGAAGCTTCGCCTCTCCGCTTGCTTCGTCCCGCTCCATGGCAGACGACATCCCTCCGATTAGGCCAGGGGGCACCTGCGGATGCGCCGTGGGCGTCTGGGCCTTCACCCATGCCTTGCGGTAGGTGCGGTGGCCGCGCAATTTCAAGCCGGAGATGCCACCCTGCTATGACGGCGCGGCAGATCCGACGGCCTTCCTGCAGGCATATGAGGAGGTCGTCCTCGAAGTCGGAGGCGACGACCAGGTCATGGCCAACTGGTTCCCGCTGGCCCTGGCCGGCGCGCCACATGCCTGGCTGCTCAGCTTGCCAGGATCTTCTGTGGCCTCCTGGGAGGAGCTGTGCCGCCTCTTCGTCGCGCGCTTCATGGCACAGGCTCCTCTCGCCGTAGCAGACCTCCTCGGTGGTTCACGGGCGACACCTACAGATCGCCACATCAAGCAATTCTTCCGCTAGGTGGGCGCCGCCCGCATGCAGCCAGGGGCTCCCCCGGGATGGGCGGCGCCCCAGGCTGACCTCACATTCAGCTCGGAGGACCACCCAGCTATCACTACGAGCTCGGGCGCGCTCCCAATGGTGTGCACACCCACCATCTGCAACGTGGCGGTGACCAAGACCCTCATCGACGGCGGAGCTGGCCTCAACATGCTCTCTGTGGAAGCCTTCGGCTTGCTTCATGTACCATACGGCAGGCTCCGCCCCACCAAGCCTTTCTCCGGGGTCGACATCGGCTCCACCAGCCCCCTAGGGCAAATACGCCTCTCGGTCACCTTTGGTACCCACGACAGCTACCGCACCGAGCTGGTCGACTTCAACATCGCCCACATCGGCCTCCCGTACAACACCATCCTCGGGTACCCTGCCCTGGCTCAGTTCATGGCAGCGACCCATCCAGCCTACAACCTCATGAAGATGCCCGGGGGCAGCGGCATTCTCACCGTGGACGGGGATACCAAGGAATCCCTAACGGCTCCGAAGCTCGACTTCAGAGCCGCCGCGGTAGCGCGCCCAGTCGATGAGGCCACCCTGGGGGCTAAAGGGGCCGCGCCAGCAAAAACTAAGCAGTTGTTCACTCAAGATCGGGATGAAACCAAGCAAGTGCCAGTTGAGGAAGACGGGACCTCGGGAGCCACTTTCACCATAGGCGCCAACCTCGGCCCCGACCAAGAAGAAGCGCTGGTGAGACTCTTGCGTGCGAACAAGGAGATATTCACCTAGGAGCCCAAGTAGCTGGTGGGAGTCCCAAGAGGTGTAATCGAGCATCACTTAAGGGTGTGCCGCAATGTGCGCCCTGTGAAGCAGAAGGCGTGACGACAGTCCATGGAGAAGCAGTCCTTCATCGTCCAGGAAACCCGCAAGCTACAAGCTGCGGGTGTCATCCGCGAGGTCCGGTACCCAGAGTGGCTGGCGAACCCCGTCGTTGTGCCCACGAAAGGTGGGATGGAACGTATGTGCGTCGACTTCACCAACCTCAACAAAGCCTGCCCTCAAGACCCGTTCCCACTTCCGCGCATCGACCAGATTGTCAACTGCACCACCGAATGCGACCTGATGTGTTTTCTAGATGCCTTCTCGGGTTATCACTGGATCAAGATGGCGGTGGAGGACGTGGAGAAGACGGCCTTCCTGACCCCATGCGGAGTATATTGCTACACCTGCATGCCGTTTGGACTGCGCAACGCTGGGGCAACCTTCCAGCGGCTGATGCACATCGCCCTGGGCCAGTAGCTTGGGCGGAACCGCTAAGGCCACGACGACGCACTCGGACAACCAGACCCCACAAGATGGCGTCTCTAGGCCCGCAGAGGCCATGGTGGGCAACCAAGCTCCTGAGGCCCCCGTACCTCGGGAGGCGCCACAACCTCTGGAGGCCTTAGGCTCCATCGACGCTCCCGCCCACGTCGAGCACCCAGTCTACTTCGTCAGCATGGTACTACGAAACACAAGGGCATGATACCCCATGACGCAGAAGCTCATGTTCGTGCTCCTGGTGGCCTCATGCAAGCTATGTCACTACTTCCAAGGCCACCCAATTAAGGTCGTCTAAGCCTACCCACTAGAGAGGGTGCTCCGGAGCCCCAATGTAGCGGGAAGAGTCGCCTGATACGTCTCCATTGTATCTACTTTTCCAAACACTTTCGCCCTTGTTTTGGACTCTAACTTGCATGCTTTGAATGGAACTAACCCGGGCTGACACTGTTTTCTGCAGAATTGCCATGGTGTTATTTTTGTGCAGAAATAAAAGTTCTTGGAATGACATGAAAATCAATGGAGATTATTTTTGGAATATATAAAAAATGCTGGCGAAAGAATCAAGGCCAGGGGGCCCACACCCTGTCCACGAGGGTGGGGGCGCGCCTACCCCCCTGGGCGCGCCCCCTGCCTCGTGGTCCCCCTGGTGCTCCTCCGACCTCAACTCCAACTCTATATATTCGTATTCGGGTAGAAAAAACCAGAGAGAATGATTCATCGTGTTTTACGGTACGGAGCCGCTGCCAAGCCCTAAACTCTCTTGGGAGGGCTGATCCGGAGTCCGTTCGGAGCTCCGGAGAGGGGAATCTGTCGCCATCGTCATCATCAACCTTCCTCCATCACCAATTTCATGATGCTCACCGCCGTGCGTGAGTAATTCCATCGTAGGCTTGCTGGACGGTGATGGGTTGGATGGGATTTATCATGTAATCGAGTTAGTTTTGTTAGGGTTTGATCCCTAGTATCCATTATGTTCTGAGATTGATGTTGCTATGCTTAATGCTTGTCACTAGGGCCCAAGTGGCATGATTTCAGATCTGAACCTATTATGTTTTCATGAATATATGTGAGTTGTTGATCCTATCTTGCAAGTCTATAGTCACCTATTATGTGTTATGATCCGTTAACCCCAAAGTGACAATAATCGGGATACTTACCAGTGATGACCGTAGTTTGAGGAGTTCATGTATTCACTAAGTGCTAATGCTTTGGTCCGGTACTCTATTAAAAGGAGGCCTTAATATCCCTTAGTTTACAATAGGACCCCGCTGCCACGGGAGGGTAGGACAAAAGATGTCATGCAAGTTCTTTTCCATAAGCACACATGACTATATTCAGAATACATGTCTACATTACATTGATGAACTGGAGCTAGTTCTGTGTCACCCTAGGTTATAACTATTGCATGAGGAATCGCATCCGACATAATCATCCATCACTGGTCCATTGCCTACGAGCTTTTCATATATTGTTCTTCGCTTATTTACTTTTTCGTTGCTACTATTACAATCACTATAAAACCAAAAATATTACTTTTGCTATCGTTACCACTACTATCATATTACTTTGCTACTAAATACCTTGCTGCAGATATTAAGTTTCTAGGTGTGGTTGAATTGACAACTTAGCTGCTGATACTTGAGAATATTCTTTGACTCCCCTTGTCTCGAATCAATAAATTTGGGTTGAATACTCTACCCTCGAAAACTGTTGCGATCGCCTATACTTGTGGGTTATCAAGACTACTTTATGGCGCCGTTGCTGGGGAGCATAGCTCTATTCTTTGAGTCACTTGGGATTTATATCTGCTGATCACTATGAAGAACTTGAAAGATAAAAAGAACCAAGATTTTCCCCTCAACTACGAGGGGAGGTAAGGAACTGCCATCTAGCTCTGCACTGGATTCACCTTCTGTTTTGAGTAAACTTGCGACACCTACTCATGCTATTCATTCTGATATGTCACATGTTATTGATGATGCCACTTCCGCTTTGCATGATACTTATGATGAAACTACTTCTATGCTTGATAATTCTGTGCCACTAGGTGAATTTCTTGATGAACAACTTGCTAGGGTTAGAGAGAATGAAATTATTGAAACTAATAATATTGATGAAAGTGATGATGAAGATTCTCCCCCTAGATATGAATTGCCTATTGTTCCCGAGGGCTATGTCATGAACGAAGAAACTGCTAGAGACTTTTTAGCTTGCAATGATAGATATGATCTTAAGAAATTATTAGCTAAGTTGAAAGAAAAGTCTTTGAATGCTAGAATGAAATATGACCCTGCTTTTTCTACTTCACCTATCCTTATTTCTGATAAGGACTATGATTTCTCTGTCGATCCTGAGTTAATTACTTTGGTTGAATCTGATCCTTTTTATGGCTATGAATCTGAAACTGTTGTGGCACATCTTACTAAATTAAATGATATAGCCACCCTATTCACTAATGATGAGAAAACTCGCTACAACTTCATCCTTAAGTTGTTTCCGTTCTCATTAAAGGGTGATGCTAAAACATGGTTTAATTCTCTTGATCCTGGTTGTGTGCGTAGTCCCCAGGACATGATTTATTACTTCTCTGCTAAATATTTCCCCACTCATAAGAAACAAGCTTCCTTAAGGGAAATATATAATTTTGTGCAAATTGAAGAAGAGAGTCTCCCACAAGCTTGGGGGAGGTTTCTCCAATTACTTAATGCTTTGCCTGATCATCCTCTCAAGAAAAATGAAATACTTGATATCTTTTATAATGGACTAACCGATGCTTCCAGAAACCACCTGGATAGTTGTGCTGGTTGTGTTTTCAGGGAAAGAATAGTTGATCAAGCTGAATTGTTGTTGAATAATATGTTGTGTAATGAAAATGATTGGACACTTCCTGAACCAACTCCTAAGCCAACTCCGAAGAAAAGGGGTATTCTATTTCTCAGTCCTGAAGATATGCAAGAGGCAAAGAAATCTATAAAAGAAAAAGGTATTAAAGCTGAAGATGTTAAGAATTTACCACCTATTGAAGAGATACATGGTCTTGATAACCCGACACAGGTAGTAAAGGTAAATTCTCTCTATGGATTTGCTGAAGGTGATATTCCTTGTAATAAGTGTGCTAGCCAATGCTTAGATGAGTTTGATAATTTTATCGTTAAATAATAAAACTTCAATGCTTGTGTTGGTAGACAATTGAAACACAATGCTGATATGCTTGAGCACTTGAGTGATTATATGTCTAGAGTTAAAGGTGAACTTAAACTTATTAGTAAACATGCTTCTATGGTTACCACTCAAGTAGAACAAGTACTTAAGGCTCAGAATGATTTGCTCAGTGAATTAAATAATAAGAAAAATGATAATGCCGTTAGAGTTATGACTAGAGGGGGTAAAATGACTCAGCAACCTTTGTATCTGAGGGCCACCCCAAGAGAATTGAGCAAGATTCTCAGAGAACTAATGTTGATGCACCTAGTTCTTCTTCTAAGAAGAAGAAAAATGATAGGACCTTGCATGCTTCTAGTGAACCTGTTGTTGAGTGTTGACACACCTGAGAATCCCAATGATATTTCTATTTCTGATGCTGAAACACAATCTGGTAATGAACATGAACCTAGTGATAATGCTAATGATAATGTTCATGTTGATGCTCAACCTAGGAATGGCAATGATGTAGAGATTGAACCTGCTGTTGATCTCGATAACCCACAATCAAAGAATCAACATTATGATAAGAGAGACTTTGTTGCTAGGAAGCACGGTAAGGAAAGAGAACCATGGGTTTAGAAACCCATGCCTTTTCCTCCTAAACCATTCAAGAAAAAGTATGATGAGGATTTTGAGCGCTTTGCTGAAATGATTAGACCTATCTTTATGCATATGGGTTTGACTGATATGCTTAAAATTAATCCTTATGCTAAGTACATGAAGGTATTGTTACTAATAAAAGAAAGATACCGGAAGCTGAAATTCCCACCATGCTTGCTAATTACATTTTTAAGGGTGGAATACCAAAGAAACTTGGGGATCGAGGAGTACCAACTATACCATGCTCCATTAAAAGAAACTATGTTAAAACTGCTTTATGTGATCTTGGAGCCGGTGTTAGTGTTATGCCTCTCTCTTTATATCATAGACTTGATTTGAATAAGTTGACACCTACTGAAATATCTTTGCAAATGGCTAATAAATCAACTGCTATACCTGTCGGTATTTGCGAGGATGTGCCTATTGTGGTTGCAAACGTTACTATTTTGATGGACTTTGTTATTCTTGATATTCTCGAGGACGATAGTATGTCCATTATTCTTGGTAGGCCCTTTTTGAATACTGCAGGGGCTGTTATTGATTGCAAAAAAGGCAATGTCACTTTTCATGTTAATGGTAATGAGCATATGGTACACTTTCCGAGGAAACAATCTCAAGTCCACAATATTAATTCTATCGGAAAATTTCAACAATTACTATTGGAGGTTTTGAATTTCCTCTTCCTACTGTCAAGAAGAAATATGATATTCTTATTGTTGGGGACATGCATATCCCCGTTGAGGTAACCTAGTGCTATTCGAAATTTCTCCAGTTTCATGCGATTCGGAATGAGTTTGTTAACAAGACTTGATCAACCTTGTTAGTGGATTCCTTTTGATGAGCACGAGATGGATGAAGTTAGAAAGCACAACCTTCTGTACCCTCTTTTTACTTTCTGTTATTTATATTAAATAAAGAAAAAATAGTATTTACTGTCTATTTTCTGAATTATCCTTGCAATAAAAAATACCCCAAAAATAAAAGTTCTCGAAATGCCCTGAAAATGAAATATGATTTTTTTCCAAAATATTTAAGAATTACTGGCACTGAGAACACACCAGGGGACCCACCATGTGTCCACGAGGGTGGAGGGGGCGCCCCTACCTCGTGGACCCCTCGTGGGTCCCCTCCACTTATCCTTGCACCCACCCACTTCGTCTTCCTCCATAAAAAATCATCCACCATCTCAAACTCGTGTTCTAGCTCTTCTTGCTGCCATTTTCGATCTCCTTGCTCAAAGCTCCATTCACAAAACTGCTTTGGGGCATTGTTCTTCGGTATGTGACTCCTCCAATGGTCTAATTAGTTTTTGTTCTAGTGCTTTATTTATTGCAAATTTTTGCTGCTTAGGTGACCCTATTTGAGCTTGCATGTCAAATTTATGTGGTCAAAAGTAGTTTAATGCATGATATAGCCTCTAGGCACTTGTAGGAGTAGTTGCTATCAATTTTGTTGAGTTTGGTTCACTTTTACTTTGAGTTACTAAAAATGTCATAAATTTTTAGAAAAAGATGAAGAGATTTTTGAGGGGCTCATCGAGCCGAAGCTCGAAGGATAAGCAAAGTGAAGAGAATAAGAAGCCCAAGTATAATCTCCCTCGTGCTGCGGAGGTTTGGCCGTGTGAATGGCCTTGTGATGAGTTCTTGAGAAGCCGGGATTTATGAAGATTTTTATTATATTGCTGAGAATGCAGGCCTCACCGACTTCCTCCACGACCAGCGTGAACAGTATCTCTTCACCAATATTTTTGTGCAAAATTTTCATTTCCATGCTAGGAGATCACCACCTTCGGTGGAATTTTATTTATATGATGAGCATAAGGAGATGTCGCTTTATGATTTGCCGGGTTTGTAGGATACCCTTTGAGGGTAGCATAGAGGAACCACATCGTAATGACGTGGTGGGATTTATTGATATAATTGTTGTAGGGGAAACGAGGAAAGTTTCCGATGGAAGAATCACTAGCATACATTTTCCTGTTCTACATTACTTTGCAACATTTGCTAGTAGATGCTTAATTGGTCACGGGAACTGTGGAAATCTTAGTGGCCCTGATATTGTTATTTTGTGCCATGCTTTGTTTCGTGATACCACTTTCATTTTAGGCGCTATTGTTGCTAAATGGTTAAATCTGTACCATACAAAGGGTCCCATCCTAGGTGGCATCTTCGCCTCGCGCCTTGCTGCATAGTTTAACATACCTATTAGGCATTATGAGAAAGAGGAAAATTTGCTACCTCATATTTTTCTAGATTATAAGAGCATGGTAGCACATGATTTTATTATTAAGCATAAGAAGAAGATGCTTAACTGTAGACTGATATTTGATAAGAAACACTTTGAGACTATTACCTTGTCTGCTCCCTCTTTGTTCAACATATTTTCAGGCACGTACCTTGTTTTGCTGGAGGCCGTTCAGGCATACCAGAGCCTGACATCAGCTCCAGAGCCGGAGCCACTATCTGATCCTCACTGCCAGTCTGTTTATCAGTGGGATCCGTAGGAGATCGCCAACCAGTGGCACCCCGAAGACCCTTCTCAGTACACCGGAGAGGGCAGTTTTGATCTGTGGGCATAGACCAACTTAGGCCAAAAGCCTAAGATTTGGGGAGTACGTATTTCTCACCAACATTACATTCTTGTTCACACACTCATGCCAGTTGTCGGTGCTCATACTTTTTCATTGTATCATCCATGCTAGTTTATTTTCTTTTTAAGCTTTCTTTTTGTGTGTTTGAAAAACCTTAAGAAAAAACAAAAAAAATTAGTTGTAGCTTTTAGCTAGTTTACTTTCCATGCCTGTAGTAGTAATAATTAATAGAAAACCCAAAAAGATTTCTCGTTCTTATTTTGCTTGTTGGGAGCTTTCCCGTGTAAATAGTTTAGTTTCTTTTCTTTTCTTTAGGGGTCGAGAGGAGAAGACCTTGATGAAAATGTTGAGTGGCTCTCATATGCATTATTGTTGATCTAACAAAGATCCCATATTACCTTGTCTTCTCCCTTGAGTTGAATGCTTGCAGATTCCAGCTTAGTCCAATGCACGTGCATTATTATTATTATCCACACTATTCGGTCATGTAAGTGAAAGGCAATAATGACGATATATGATGGACTGATTGAGATGACAAAAGCTGGTATGAACTTGACCTCTCTTGTTTTTGTAAATATGATTAGTTCATTGTTCCCGATTCAGCCTATTATGAATGAAACATGTTTGCAATGACAATTAGAGATTATAGTTGCTCATGCCATGCTTAATTTGCTAGGAGTTTATAATGGTTTACCTTGCGTGCAAACATGCTATTAAAATGGTTGTGATGTGGTATGATAGGGTGGTATCCTCCTTTGAACGATTCGAGTGGCTTGACTTGGCACATGTTCATTTATGTAGTTGAAACAAAATCAACATAGCCTCCATGATATTTATGTTCATGGTGATTTATATCCTACTCATGCTTGCATTCAGTGTTGATTAATTTTAATGCATGTTCATGACTGTTGTCGCTTTCTAGCTGGTCGCTTCCCAGTCTCTTTCTAGCCTTCACTTATACTAAGAGGGAATACTGCATCCAACTCCATAAACCCCAAAGTTATTCCATATGAGTCCACCACACCTTCCTATATGCGGTATCTACTTGCCGTTCCAAGTAAGTTTGTATGTGCCAAACTCTAAACCTTCAAATAAAATTCTGTTTTGTATGCTCGGATAGCTCATGTATCAACTAGGGCTGTCTGTATCTTCCATGCTAGGCGGGTTATTCTCAAGAGAGTGGACTCTGCTCCTCACTCACGAGAAAATGGCTAGTCACCGGGAGGCCCAGTCCCATTCTCAAATCAAATCAAAATAATTGCAAACCAAACTCCCCCAGGATTGTTGTTAGTTGGAGGCACCCGTTGTTTCGGGCAAGCCATGGATTGATGCTTGTTGGTGGTGGGGAAGTATAAACTTTACCATTCTGCTTGGGAACTGCCTATAATGTGTGTAGCATGGAAGATATCGAGATCTCTCGGTTGTTATGTTGACAATGAAAGTATACCGCTCAAAATATTATTCATCTCTGTTTCAAAATCGAGCTCTGGCACCTCTACAAATCCCTGCTTCCCTCTGCAAAGGGCCTACCTATTTACTTTTGTGTTGAGTCATCACCCTCTTATTAAAAAGCACCAGTTGGAGAGCACTGCTGTCATTTGCATCTATTATTGTTAGTTTACATTGAGTATGACTTGACTGGATCTCTTTTACCATGAATTACAATTTCCAGTCAGCCCTTGATCTTCAGGGGTGCTCTGCTTTTATGTTTTGCGGTCTCAGAAAGGGCTAGCGAGATACCATCTTGTTATATCATATTATGATTGTTTTGAGAAAGTGTTGTCATCCGAGATTTATTATTATTGCTCGCTAGTTGATTATGTCACCGATATGAGTATACATGAGACCTAAATGTTATTGTGAATATGGTTAGTTCATAATCTTTGCTGAAAACTTGAATGCTGGCTTTACATATTTACAACAACAAGAGCAAACAGAGTTTGTAAAACTTTTTCTTTATCACTTTCAGTTTATCAACTGAATTGCTTGAGGACAAGCAAAGGTTTAAGCTTGGGGGAGTTGATACGTCTCCATCATATCTACTTTTCCAAACACTTTTGCCCTTGTTTTGGACTCTAACTTGCATGATTTGAATGGAACTAACCCGGACTTACGCTGTTTTCAGCAGAATTTCCATGGTGTTATTTTTGTGCAGAAATAAAAGTTTTTGGAATGACCTAAAAATCAATGGAGATTATTTTTGGAATATATAAAAATACCGGCGAAAGAATCAAGGCTAGGGGGCCCACACCCTGTCCACGAGGGTGGGGGGCGCGCCTACCCCCTGGGCGTGCCCCTGCCTCATGCCCCCCTGATGCTCCTCCGACCTGAACTCCAAATCTATATATTTGTGTTCGGGGAGAAAAAAACCAGAGAGAAGGATTCATCGCGTTTTACGATACGGAGCCGCCGCCAGGCCCTAAACTCTCTCGGGAGGGCTCATCTGGAGTCCATTCGGGGCTCTGGAGAGGAGAATCTGTCGCCATCATCATCATCAACCTTCCTCCATCACCAATTTCATGATGCTCACCGCCGTGCGTGAGTAATTCCATCGTAGGCTTGCTGGACGGTGATGGGTTGGATGGGATTTATCATGTAATCGAGTTAGTTTTGTTAGGGTTTGATCCCTAGTATCCATTATGTTCTGAGATTGATGTTGCTATGCTTAATGCTTGTCACTAGGGCCCAAGTGGCATGATTTCAGATCTGAACCTATTATGTTTTCATGAATATATGTGAGTTGTTCATCCTATCTTGCAAGTCTATAGTCACCTATTATGTGTTATGATCCGTTAACCCCAAAGTGACAATAATCGGGATACTTACCAGTGATGACCGTAGTTTGAGGAGTTCATGTATTCACTAAGTGCTAATGCTTTGGTCCAGTACTCTATTAAAAGGAGGCCTTAATATCCCTTAGTTTCCAATAGGACCCTGCTGCCACGGGAGGGTAGGAAAAAAGATGTCATGCAAGTTATTTTCCATAAGCATGTATGACTATATTTGGAATATATGCCTACATTACATTGATGAACTGGAGCTAGTTCTGTGTCACCCTAGGTTATAGCTATTGCATGAGGAATCGCATCCGACATAATCATCCATCACTGGTCCATTGCCTATGAGATTTTCATATATTGTTCTTCTCTTATTTACTTTTCCATTGCTACTATTACAATCACTATAAAACCAAAAATATTACTTTTGCTACCATTACCACTACTATCATATTACTTTGCTACTAAATACCTTGTTGCAGATATTATGTTTCCAGGTGTGGTTGAATTCACAACTCAGCTGCTAATACTTGAGAATATTCTTTGGCTCCCCTTGCATCGAATCAATAAATTTGGGTTGAATACTCTACCCTCGAAAATTGTTGCGATCCCCTATACTTGTGGGTTATCATCACCGAGTGGAACATCGAGCTGCAGGCGTTCCAGTTGGAGTTCAGCACAACCAGGGTCATCAAGGGAGCGGCCCTCGCCGACGTCGTGGCAGAATGGACCGACGCTCGAGAACCCGAAGCGGGTGAGAACTGGCCCCTTTCGCCAGGAAGTGAAGCGCCAGACGGCTGGGTCATGTACTTCGACGGCGCTTTCGCACACCAGGGCGTGGGGGCTGGAGCCGTGCTCATCTTGCCCACTCAAGACAAGCTCTACTACGCAGTGCAACTCTGCTTCCAGCGGGGCGAGAAGGTCTCTAATAACATCGCGGAATACGAAGGCTTGATCGCCGGCCTCAAGGCTGCAGTGGCCTTGGGGATGAAGCGCCTCACCATCAAGGGTGACTCTCAGCTCCTCGTCAACTTCTCCAACAAGGTATACGAGCCAAAGGACAAGCACATGGAGGCATGCCTCGCAGAGGTACGCAAAATGGAGAAGCAATTCCTGGGCCTAGAACTGCAGCATGGGCCTCGCAGCACAAACATGGAAGTGGATGATATCGCCAAGAGGGCGTCAAGGCGACAGCCCCAGGAGCCTGGCGTCTTCGAGGAGCAGCTCTTTAAGCCTTCAGCAGCCCCCCGGCTGCAGAGCCTACACCGCTTCAGGAGGAGCTCCCATCGCCACCAACCTCAGGAGCTCGCGCTTGCGGCCTGACCTCAGGAGCGCGCTTGCTCCTTGCGCTTGAGACTCAGGAGGGGTGCTAGGCTGAAGAATTCAAGGCATACCTACTGTGAGGAACACTGCCGAAGAAAGAGGAGGACGCGGAGCATGTGGCCCGGCAAGCTACGGCATATTGCATCCATGATGGTGAGTTGTACAGGAAATGACCCAACGATGTTTCTTTGTGATGCATCTCCAGGAAGTAGAGGGCGAGCTGCTAGCTGATATACACGGCGGGGACTGTGGGCATCACTCGTCGTTGCACACCCTAGTTGGCAAGGCGTTCCACAACCGATTCTACTGGCCCACGTCACTCAGTGATGCAACCGAGCTAGTGAAATCATGCGAGGCTTGCTAGTTCGATGCCAAGCAAATCCACCAGCCTGCTCAGGGGCTCCAGACCATCCCACTCTCATGGCCATTTGCGGTCTGGGGGCTGGATATCCCGGGTCCATTCCCTCGAGCACCAGGGGGCTACTGCTACCTCTACGTCGCCATCGACAAGTTCACCAAATGGGCGGAGGTGGAAGCCGTCTGCACCATCCCAGCTCGGTCGGCACTTAAGTTCATCAAGGGCCTAGTGAGCCGGTTTGGGGTCCCTAACCGCATCATCACCGATAACGGCTCGCAGTTCACTATCAATCTCTTCAAGACATATTGTGCTAACCTTGGAACGTAGATTTGCTACGCTTTGGTAGCACACCCTAGGAGGAACGGCCAAGCCGAGCGTGCCAACGCGGAGGTCCTGAGAGGCCTCAAGACCAGGACCTTCAAGAAGAAGCTCGAGGCCTGTGGCAGGGGATGGCACGACGAGCTCCAGTCCCTGCTGTGGTCCATTCGCACCACCGCCACCAAGCCAACACGCGAGATGTGACGCCCCGAGACCAATGCGCCAGGTGTCTTCCAGTTATTCGCCGATGTTGCCATGTCTTTTGCTTGCGTGTTGCATTTCATCATGTCATCATGTGCATTGCATCATCATGTTTTCAAACTTGCATCCGTCCGGGTTCCCCCAGTTCCGTCCGTTTGTCTTCTTCATGGACTCGTTCTTCTTCCTTGCGGGATCTCGGGCAAGATGACCATACCCTCGAAATCACTTCTATCTTTTCTTGCTAGTTGCTCGCTCTATTGCTATGCTGCGATACCTACCACTTGCTATATCATGCCTCTCATATTGCCATGCCAAGCCTCTAACCCACCTTGTCCTAGAAAATCGTTGTTTGGCTATGTTACCGCTTTGCTCAGCCCCTCTTATAGCGTTGTTAGTTGCAGGTGAAGTTGAAGTTTGTTCCATGTTTGGAACATGGATTTTTTTGGGATATCACAATATCTTGTATGTTAATTAATGCATCTATATACTTGGTAAAGGGTGGAAGGCTCGGCCTTATTCCTGGTGTTTTCTTCCACTCTTGCCGCCCTAGTTTCCGTCATACCGGTGTTATGTTCCTTGATTTTGCATTCCTTACGCGGTTGGGTTATAATGGGAACCCCTCGATAGTTCGCCTTGAATAAAACTCCTCCAGCAAGGCCCAACCTTGGTTTTACCATTTGCCACCTAGCCTTTTTCCCTTGGGTTTCGCAGACTCAAGGGTCATCTTTATTTTAACCCCCCCGGGCCAGTGCTTCTCTAAGTGTTGGTCCAAGCTGAGCGATGTCCGGCGCCCCCTGGGCAACCAAGGTCTATGCCAACCCGACGTCTGGCTCATCTGGTGTGCCCTAAGAACGAGATATGTGCATCTCCTATCGGGATTTGTTGGCACATTCGGGCGGCTTTGCTGGTCTTGTTTTACCATTGTCGAAATGTCTTGTAACCGGGACTCCGAGTTTGATTGGGCTGTCCTGGGAGAAGGAATATCTTTCGTTGACCGTGAGAGCTTGTGATGGGCTAAGTTGGAACACACCTGCAGGGGTTTGAACTTTTGAAAGTCGTGCCCGCGGTTATGGGCAGATGGGAATTTGTTAATGTCCAGTTGTAGAGAACTTGGCACTTAACTTAATTAAAATGCATCAACCGCGTGTGTAGCCGTGATGGTCTCTTTCCAGCGGAGTGTAGGAAGTGAACACGGTTCTTGTGTTATGCTTGGACGTTAGTAGATTTAGGATCACTTCTTGATCACTTCTAGTTCACGACCGTGCTTTGCTTCTCTTCTCGCTCTTATTTGCATATGTTAGCCACCATATATGCTTAGTGCTTGCTGCAGCTCCACCACACTACCCCCTTTCCTACCCATAAGCTTAAATAGTCTTGATCTCGCGTTTGTGAGATTGCTGAGTCCCCGTGACTCACAGTTTACTTCCAAAACCAGTTGCAGGTGCCGATGAGACCATGCAGGTGACGCAACCGAGCTCAAGGAGGAGCTCGATGAAGATCGTGTTCATTGTGTTGTTTCTTTTCAAGTTGATCAGTAGTGGAGCCCAGTCGGGGCGACCGGGGATCTAGCATTAGGAGTGGTCTTCTTTTATTTTGGTTCCGTAGTCAGACCGTAATTGTATTCTGGGTGTTGTAATGTTATATTTATGTATTGTGTGAAGTGGCGATTGTAAGCCAACTCTTTATCCCTTTCTTATTCAGTACATGGGATGTGTAAAGATTACCCCTCTTGCGACATGCCTACTATGCGGTTATGCCTATAAGTCGTGCTCCGGCACATGGGAGATATAGCCGCATCGTGGGTGTTACACAAGACCCCGTTCTTCCTCGTCTACGGAGCAGAAGCGGTTATCCCACACGAGGTCAGGCATTGCTCCGCGCTGGTCCTGGCGTTTTCTGAGATGCAGCTGGACGCCATGCGGGGGATGGACCTTGTGCTGGCGGAGGAACACCACCGTGAAGCCTTGCTCCGGGCAGCAAGGTACCAGCAGGCGCTGCGACGGTACTGCTGTCGCAGCGTCCGCTCCAGGACGCTCGAGGTGGGCGATCTCGTCCTGAGGCGGGTGCTCTCGAGGGAAGGGATGCACAAGCTCTCACCCATGTGGGAAGGCCCGTTTAAGTTTGCCCGTGTCTCCAGGCCTGGCGCCGCGCGCCTGGAGACACAGGACGGGATCCCCATCCAGAACGCCTGGAACATCTAGCACCTCCGGAAGTTCTACCCATGAAGCAAGGCCAAGTGCCTATGAAGGTCTTCGCTCGTGACACTCACGTAATAATGAATGGGGTTGTACATGCACCAGAGTCTCCGGAGTGCCGCCCTCGGGCCTTGGGGGCTCCCTCGCATGTCCTAGTGGCATCACTTAGCTTCGCACTGGTGAGAAGACTAGACTAGGTGCTGGACGTGGCTGTTCATTTGCTTTCTGTAGTTGGTTTGCCCCCCTTTTTTATGGAATTTGGAGTTCTGGCATTTGTCGATCGCTCGGTTGAACCCTTTCTTTGCCCTACTTCCTCGCTTGGTTCTTTGTTTTGTGCCAGGAAGGGCGGCAGTTGCCCGATGCTCTCCCTCGCGTGCCTCGCGCGGGGGCTGGGCAGGGCAGGTGTGTGCATGCGCTGAGCTAACCTAAGCCACGGGCACGCCTAGCCAGAGCCCTGTCCTATCGCTCCAGAGGTTTGGCTCTCCTGACCTTCGCGAGGCACCCTTGATTGATCTCGCGGTTGGCGCAACCCCCCTAAAAGTCCGTGCCCCACGGGTACCGCGACGTGGTGTGCTGGGCCGTGATCATGAGGCGTCATGCAGGGAAGGACAAGGCGCCCGACGGGCATCTTAACAATTTCTGCGGCTCCGTGACGCCTCCTGAGGGCAGCGGCTCCCGGGCCAGCAACATGGCGGGCCCATCAGGTGCCAGAAGGCGTGCCCTCACGAGACAGGAAACTACCCTGGGCGCATTCAGCTAAGTTATATTTCCATGTCTACATAAAGCATGAACACCCTAACAAAACATCTGAATGATAAACATAGCACAAAGCAACATAAGCACTACGGTTCATTACACACCCTCGCAGGGCCCCATACCTGTTTCTTGTAAAATGCCGGAACAAAGGAAAGGACAAGCAAAAGCGGCCCTCATGGCGCAGGTGCTCACGAGGATTGGTCCCCGAACTCAGCCAGAGCCCTCCTCACGCTTCACTGGGGCGCGGCGACGGGACAACCCGCCACCATCCTTAAAGCGAGCCCGACGACGCGGCGGCTGGTCATAGCCGCCGCTGCTGGAGCTCTCGTTGGAGGAGGAGCTACCGTTGCCAAACGAGCCATGGTCGCCGCCGGGGGCAAGGCCACCCTCTTCCTCATCACGACCGTCGCCAAGGCCGAGCACCCCATCGCCTTCGCTGTCTTCATGGCAGCACCCGGCGCGGCGACCATCTTCCTCGAACACCCTCACGAAGAGGGCCGCGGACCCGTCTTATTTGAAGTGGAGGGTGCACCACCTGCCCAAGCCGCGCACGCGGGCAAATGATTGCCAGCCGCGGGCTAGGGCTATGTTTCCCGTGACGGAGACCTCCACCGCAACCCACGAAGCCTTGCTGCAGCAGTCGTTAGCCTGCAGCCAGAGGCCGCCGGGACCTGAGGCCAGCAGCTCGATGGCAAAGGAGCACGGAAGCTGAAGCAAGGTGCCGGCCGGGTTCTCCGACCACACGACGAACTCCGGCAGCACCTCCGCCGAGTGGAAGCGCGGCTGGGGAGGCTGCGAGACCATGGAGCGCCTCCCTTCGTGGACAGGACTACCGCATCTTGGGCGGCTCCCGCCACGCGAGGGGATGCCGCCACAACCGCCAGGAACGGTGCCAGACCCCGAAGAAGTCCGCCCGCGCCCCCGAGCGGCCACAGTAGGAGTCGCGGCATGCTTGCGGGGGCAGCCACGACCCCGCTTGGGTGGCGGAGAGTCGGGTCCCTCCTGGCGCGCCTTCCCCTTCTCTGCAGGTGTGAATCTCTTCGTCGGCGCCATGGGTGTCACTACAAGACGACAAAGCAAAGATGAAGAAGAGGAAGCAAGCGGGACGGAGGAAGAGATGAGCAATGGGGGCTCCGCCCCTCCCCTCATTTATAGCCAGAGGGAGGCCAACCGCTGGCCTCCATGATATAAGGTAATGATGATTTTCTTCTACATGCAACAGGGTCTCGTCAAGTCGGGCAGTAGCCGAGGCAGCGTGGGAAGCAGAGACGGCCACGACCTATCAGTCGCCATGCGTCAATCGAGGCCGCATGCTATTGGGGCCCGTGACACTCCGCACTTGACCCTTGGCTTCGCCTCGAAGCCAAGTCTGAGCACGCCTTGGGCCCGGGGGCTACTGTCGGCGTCCTGGGAACAGGGGTACCCAGATTTGGCTGCCTGCGGCCCAGGGCATGGCTCATCCAGCGGCCTGGTATGACCCATCTTCGTGAACAACCACTCAAGACCCTCCCGAGGGGCCAAGCCTCACGAGGCATACGACACAAGACCTCCTTTGGGGTGGCCTCGCTAGGTTGGCTCCCGGGGAGCGGAGATATCTATGCAAGGGGCACCTCACGAGGTCCGCGTGACGTGAGCCATGTAGACCAAGGCCAGGCGGGCGCCAACGAGCGCAGGGTGACAATTTCCTCTTTGGTGCTAAGGAAGCAGGCACAGGCGAGGAGTCCCGAGGAATCAGGCAAAGGTTTCCATATCGGTGCAACAAGACCAAGACTAGCAGGACGGCAGGACGGAGGTCACCACAGAGCCCAGGGCGCCGTCACCACCAGAGCCTTTGGCAGACGAAGACCACCTTTTGTCAGGATAACTTGTACTAGCTGTGCCCTTCGAAATTTGCTATTGTGGGATCCCTTCCCGCCTAAACATTTGGGAAGAGGACCAGTGCCTCTATAAATAGGACTAGCCACCATCGTAGAGGGGGATTGGCTCATGTTGGATCGGATCCATTCCACCAAGGCCATCTCACCAACTCATCAAGATCAAGAAAACCTCTCCTTAGGAGGCTGTTCGCCCACTGTACTAGTTCATCCTTAGCCTACAAGGCAATCCACCACACCACACTGGAGTAAGGTATTACACCACATCGGTGGCCCGAACCGTTATAAACTCTCGTGTCTCTTGTTCCTTGGGCTCGGCGAGCTAGGCCTAGAGATCGTTGCGAGAGTGAGCGGGAGAGAGAGAGAGATCTTGATGCGCACCCCAGCGTTTGAACCTCAAGTGTTTGCCGGAACCCACGATCCTACAGATGCAGATTGATGCTACATAATCAACTACCAATCCCTGGAAGTACAAGTGTTATAGGACAAAATGTACTGACAAGAGCAATGGGCTACACTTCTGCACTGGCATTGTCTGTGTATTCAACTTTTTGGTAAGTTTAAATATAAATCTGATATTTTTTAGTAAATGGTGGGCGAGGGAGATAAGATGAAGAATGCTACACAATGAACCAATCCCTCTTCCCATAATATAAGAGTGTTTTGAACACTGGTGTACTGTACAAAACGTTCTTATATTATGGGACGGGGGGAGTAGCTGTTAATGTAAGTATAGTGATAGATGACGTTCAATACTTACAAGAGGACTGCAGAGCTAAACCGCTTCAAAAGCATTGGGTTGATTCTAAATTTATGTAAGAGTCCATACGGATCTTATAATGTCCACCAAATGGACGATAACGAGGCTAACATGTGCAGCGATGCTACATAATCAACCAGCTATGAAAGTAAGTATGGTCATACAGGGCAAGAGGTACTCACAAGAGCAATGTAGTGTGCAGTATAGTTGCGAGATTTTGTGGTCCCTTGAGAATGAATGTTCTTCTGCTAATAGTTTTCGTACAAGTGAGACATTAAGCAAAATGCGGAAATGTAGTACCTTACGCTGCAGACGAGACCAATGTGTAACAAGATTATTCCAGTCACTGTCTGATAAATGTAGCACCAGAGACTTTACATAAATTTTGTTTAGAGGCTTTCCATTGAAGTGCGCTTGCCTCCGGTAGGAACGATACTTCATCAATGAGTGCTTGAAAAGCGCAACCAACCCTTGCTCGTCTTGACAATCCAGTTTGGTCCTCGCCTATTTAAAAGAATAAAATCTTGTGTCTTCTATCAGCAGAAACATATGCAGTAATTACCATGAATAACATTAGTACATTACTTATGCGTAAGTTGTGGAGGAAGACTGTAAATTGTTTTGTGTTTGCGGTATAATCTTTCCATGAAGGAAAGATGCGCACAAAGTTCCTGGCAACAATATAAGCTTCGTCTTCTAAACTGGGAAGAAATGGAACAAGGGTCCTATTTGCTGCAATTGGGGCTCTCTCTGGTTCGAAAAAGGATTTGGCAACTGGATTTGGTGTACTCTTTGCTGGAATGGGGGTTTTGCATCGTAGAGCTGGTGGTATGTCAACTGGCATCATCATACTATTTTCTTCAGTTGGGGTCTGCTGAGTTGGGGCATCAGAGATGACCAGTGTAGTAGGGCTAGAGTCTACTAGAGTTGGGGCCGTGTTTTGTGGGTCAGGTGATATTGCAACTACACCTAATGGGCTATTTGTTTTATGAGGTGTCACTACCTTTTCCAAATACTTTGCTCGCGCTCCTCCGCGGTCAACAATCGCCCTCTTCCTTTTGAACGTCTGATACACAAGAACAACATTTGAATGGATAAATATGGTATGATGACAGATGGAATATGTAATGAAAATGGATAGGCAGGGCGTATTCACATACACAATGTGTAAACTAAGCTAATGGCAATGCAACAAAGTAGAAGCAATGCAAATCATCAGTTGCAAGATATGTGCAACCAATATAACCTTGGAAAGTTAGATCAAGCACCCTGATGTGTGAATAAGATAGGGCATCTGCCTCTTACTCTTCTAGTAGGGAGCTACATTGACTTAGGTCTCCCTCTAGCTCAGAATCACTGTTAGGGTCATATTCTGAGCATGAATTTGTAGGTGGAGAGCGTTTGCATTGCATTGCATCCAGACTTGATTTCAGCCCCTTAATGCCAAGTTTGACAACCATGGCATTGTTCTACTTTATTCTTTTCATGCGCGCAAGCTCATAATCATTATGATGCTGTTCAGTATCTAAGATTCATGAAAACATTAAAGTAGTCAGATTATCTATGGAATGCATTGCGGATTCAACTCGAAGACTGTCTCCCTATAAACCCCTGCATATGCAAAGTTCACCCCCAACCGTGCTTACCAGACCACACACGGAAATACAAACCTCTTACGTCTCTATAACAGGTAGACACACATTTCAAAACTAAAGTAGGAACATTAGAATCATATCAAATTCATATTTGAACAAATAAACTAAGGAATTATGAGTGGCATAATGTTTAGCTTCAAGGGTAGAGTGTTGGTAGTGCGATACAAAGCAAGTAGGCAGATTGTATTCCAAGTAAAATACCATAGTCTATGTAAAAGGTGGAAATGACACTTTCTTTCTATACAATGCAGTGTTCGTTGCCCACACATGATGGAGGAGATCACACAGAGAAATACTATTCACTCATGTCTGCGATTCCAGTATTTTGAAACAGGGTGGTCCACCATAAAGGAATATTGACAACAAATATGACAAGGCAAGCATAGATGTAGTGAATCATTCATTACTTGTGAGCTTACTAGGACAAGTATGCAGAATTGTAATTGCAGTAAGAGACCGTCCAAAATCTGAATCAAGAAGTTTGTCTAGCACTTATTGTTTGCAACTAATCGACGTGAATAATTGGATATCATATCGAATGAGTGAGAAAGACAAGTAAAATTGTCAACAAACCTGGCCTGCAGTAGTAATCTGGGTCAATGTCACTATGACCAACAATCCAAAATGACTAGTGTCTATTCCTAGGGACATAATTTTGAAACCCTATGAACTTTACAGGTACTAAGGGAAATTACGAGCACCGCGTTGCAAATGCACGTGATCAAAGAAATCTAGCGAAGCTGTGGAAGAGGCTGGCTAATGGGACGGTCATCTTTCGAACCAAAGTAAAAGGCACTTAAGTTTCATCAGATTCAGACTTACGATCATTGCTGAAACCAATGGCCGAACATCCCACTAGTAGGGATTTTGATATGGATAGCTAAGGGTAGGTGTACTAATAACACCAGAGCAATCTCTATATCTATAGGGACAACTATGATACGTTACTGAAATACATCTGAACCATTAAGTGTAGGTAGCACTCAGTACGCAACAAACCCTAATGATAGCAATGCCTAATGAGTAATGAATCAATTAGAAAATGGGTGAGGAGTGGATGCTGAGTGTTGAGGACGTATCTAAGGATACATCGAGTTGGTTTGGTGGCTGCTGCACGCCTGAGCCCTGAACGGACTGGGAAAGTAGGCACGGCGGCGCGCCCGGGCAGTGGTGACGCTGTTGGGCGAGCGGCTTGTGACATCCTGTTAGTCCGGCGCCTCCTCCTAGAGTCATGCCGTCCGGGGATGGCAAGTCGCCGGTGAGGTAGTCGGCTGGGGGCGAGTAGAGATCGGAAGCGTAGCAGAACAGAGGGGAATTAGGGCCTAGGCCGACACAAAATCCCAAGGTGGGCCGCGACCCACCGTGGGCGCCCTGTAGAGATACACACCCGAGCGGAGTACATGCATTTTTGAAACTAATTTAGGAACATTTAGCTGACCAATTAAACGACTCTGTTTTAATAATATCAGATTCGTATTTGAACAACTAAGCTTGTTTAGCTTGATGGGAGGAGCAGTGCTATTATGACATGAATCACGTATGCTGATTGTATAATGATCATAAAAGGCGGAAACCCTAAGCATTTTTTGAGCAAAAGAGGGTTTCCCCTCCTATTTATATTAAAAAAACCACCACGGAACCAACATGATCAATTAAACCCTAAGCATGATCAATTAAACCCTATTATGACCGTGCCATGGCATATTTAAAGCTGCAAACCGGAGAAATGCTATTTAGCATCCATTGTTTTCTTTGAACTAAGAACTAAATTCTAAGAGCTAAAAAGAAAGTACAGTAACCAAGTTACGATCTATTTTCTGGTTGAGATCAAAAAGTTGAGGAGATATGAAGTACCACCTCTCTTGCGGCGCCGTGTAGGCATCGGGGTTGCGATGGTTGTCGTTGGTGTTGAAGCAGATCTGCGACGGTAGACGGGAGCATTGGGGGATAAGTCCCGCTGCGGTGGATGAGAAGGTCGTGTGAGCGGCCCCGGCAAAGAGGACGACGGCGCCGATGAAGCGAGAGGACACAATGCAAGGTTGTTGGTCCGTCGCCGTGGATGAGAAACGTCCATCTCTAGCAGTGGACGACGCGGTCTTGGTAGGCACTCTGGCATGGTGGAGGACGGTGGTGATGGATGGGGTGAAGGCTGACGGTGATGGATGGGGTGGCGGACGGAGGAGGCTGGTGCGAGGATGTTGTTCTAGCACGGACGGTGTATGAATGGGAAAATGGAGGGAGAGGTACGGGGAACCATGTTTTTGGGACGCGCCTGTCTAAAATATGGGAAAGTTACGGACTTAGCCCCCGTTTAAAATTTGGACATCTCGTCGGTTGGGGATAGGACGGTAATCTCGCATCTCGCCAATATTTTCCCAGAGCGATTTCGAGCGAGGAAAGGGTGTTCTAGTGCCCACGATTGGCGCCCATGGTGTATGAACGGGGCTAACAGGTAGGGCGGTTGTGTCACATCTGAGTGAAGTTACAAACCTGCCCCTATTGAAAATATTTGTCTACATCGATTTCAACCGAGTCGAGTTTGTTTTGCCGCCCACCGTGTATGAATGGGGAAATGGAGGGAGAGACTGTAGTCTTTCGGATGAGCTTGAATCAAATGTGTTTTGCCGCCCATGTTTGGCGCCCACCTTGTCGGAATGGGCTCAGAGGCGGTCGTGCCACGCCTAATTGAAGTTACTAACCTACCCCTATTGAGAGCAGCAGAAATCGGGCCGATGGATAGTCCGTGTAAGGGGTAGACAGTAATTTCCATCTCCCAAACACTTGGCTTCGGGAAGCCGGCGTGGGAGTGGACATTTTGCCGCTTCTTTTGAATTTTGGGACAATAAGCTTCCACGTTTACCCTGACAACTAAATTTGAATCCATTTTGTATACCTATACGAATCTTTATAGATCATTCTGTGTGTTTTCATATATCTTCAAAATCCCGACAAAGATGTATTCCACTATCATATATGAATATGTTTTAGAAATGCCGATACTCTAATTCAGAAGCTAGAATCCAGTTTAAGGTGAATTCGAATATTTGAAACCACCTTATGTCCAACTCAAGTGTCACATGCAGCATAATGTGTACTCTCATTTAGATATGTACACAAGCGATGTATCAAGATTCAAATGCCGAGTCAATCAACCAACAATGTACAAAACTAACAGACATATAAACACTTATAGAGTATATGGATCAATAATATCAACTAACATACATAAGCCAGGCCATTGTACTTTTTTGCTACAAGAGCATCCTTTTTTTAGCGAAGCTAGTACATGATATTGGCCCTTTCCGATGCGTGCCACTTAAGGTCCATCTATACTACTATTATTATTGAATGCACATTCAGCCCGATTAGCATATTTGTAAGTCTGACACAACAATCAAAATGAAATGTCTTAGAGTGTTATCAATTAATGCAGACTTGTGCTAAAAATAATTTACAAACCAAAAAACAAAAAATAATTATTACATGATCTCTAAAACAAATGGTTTGATCGATTACATGACCAAACAATACAAAGGTTATGCAACGATGGAAAGAACATTTCACCTATGATTTACCAAGTGGAAATTTAATTTCCTTTTTTCCTTCAGGACCTTAACAATGTGGCCAGTCTTAGCTTGCTTCGTTTTGATATCCACCAGATATTTAATGTTTATCTTGAGTAATGCTTGTGATTGTGCTGTTTGCTTCCTCAACATGTCAACTTCATCTCTAAGTGCAGAAGCAGAATCTCTTTCTACCAATAGTTTAGCTCTAGAGCATCAACAGTTGGCAATTCATGATGCACGATTGGTCCGGTGCCACTGCTATGGGATGATACAACGTCCATGGGGACCTCGCTCTTTGATCTTGGGCTAACCTGTTTTGCCATTAAAGTTCCGATTGGATTCCGAAAAGTTGAAGTTAGCAAAACATCTCAATTGGGAGTTATAACAGCAAACCTGTTAAACAAACAAGAAATTAAAGAGTATAAATTGGACGCTGAAAAGTAGTTATTAACATCATTGTAATCGGTTGCAGCAGCAAACCAGTTAAACAAACAAGTTTTGCAAAAGGTACCTGTTGTGGCATTGGAGTTTCTCTTGGATCCTAAAAAGTTGAGTAGCCAGTAACGTAATTAGAGCAACCAGTTGCAGCAGCAAAGCAGTTGAATAAACAATTTTTGCAAAAGGAACCTGTTGTGGCATTGGAGTTTCTCTTGGATCCTGAAAAGTTGAGTAGTTAGTAACTTGATTAGATCAACAAGTTACAACAGAAAAACTGTTACACAAATATATTTTTGAAAATGTACCTGCTGTGTAATTGGACTTCCAATTGGATACTGAAAACTTGAAGTTGGTAGGATGATCACAACAACAAGTTACAGCAGCAGACCAGGGAAACAAGGAAGTTTCTGAAAACATACATGTTGTGCCAACGGAGTTTCATTTGGATCCTGCAAACTTGAATGTTAGCAATCATAAATAAAGTGTTGCAAGAGCAATAAAAAACTAACATCAAACTAGTAAACTAACCAGTTTTGGCAACATATTTAATTACACATGAACTAGTAAAACTAACAAGTTCTTGGCAACGTATTAAAATAACAATCGGTACCGTTTACCAGCAACACAAACATCTGTAAATTTCTTTGTTGTAAGCAAAATGATCCCAACACATATATAAGTTAAGAAGATGGTGCCCCTCATATAAACCTGACAGTTGATTATCTATGAACATGAAAAAATTACTAGTGCTACAAGTGATAACAGCAAACCATTTAAACAAACAGGGTATCAGAACGTAAATTACACATGAATTCTACTGCACCGTAGAAGTACATATGACCAGCTATCTACGTGCTTAAGTAGCTATTTAAGTTCAGGCAAACAGGTAATTCTTAACAGTAAGAATCAAACACATAGATAGGCGTAGTCTATAATAGGATTAAGAGGCTATGTCATTATGTGATCAGTAGCAAACTAAATTAAGCCAACCAACGTAATTGAACAATTTTGCAATAAGTGGCTAACTAAAATTCCGAGAAGCAGGTAACTGAACTTACACTAGCTCTTTGTACAGGCACACTGCAACTTATTTTTTGCTTACAAGGTTCTACGAAGGAGTCCATGGCATCAATTGCTTGGATACGCAGTCCCGATACATCTTTCTTCCCACACTGCATTGGTAAGTCGAATGGTTAATCTGATAAGATGGTGCGTCCATGATATGTTATATGAGGACGGTTTGTCAGAATAGTTGCAGCCACGCACACCGCACTGGATTTTACTGTATATTTCAAGCGGGTACATTTGGCATATCGAGATCTAAGCAATCTACAATAGGATGAAAAGACTGGCATCCTTCACATTATTGGCGAACTCAGTTCATAGAAACAAGCAATTCAACCATTCTGTGGGTAAATCAAAAGCGCCACTGGAATATTTTTCACTACCCAATCATACATGCAAAAAGGGGCGACGCCATCGTAGGGGCTGGTATGGGCGGCCGCCTCGGGTGGCTGGAAAGTGTGCACCTAGTTTGAGCCGTCCAGGTTGGCCCAAACTAGTTTTGTTCGTCCCAACGCATGAGTAGGCAATGTAAAAAATGAAGAAAAATGTTTCAATTTGGATGGGCCAATAATGTAAGTGCAATGCAAGCCCTATAGCAGGCTCGCGGCCCAAACGAGCGCCTCCCATATCGATCGACAGCAGGAAAAATCCCAATTCGTTCACTCCAGCCTCCAGTCTGGTTCGCTCCTAACCTAGCCACCACTGGACAGACTAACACAACACTTCCTCGTGCCCTCGTTGGAGGGCAGTCGCCATGCTTCAAGAGAATGGAAGGACAAGAAGATGAAGATCCAACCCTGGGTGTAGCCTGGGTGGGAGGCAGCAGCGGCATCACGGGCATGGCATCGAGCTTGTGCAAACGGACAGTCGCAGCTTGCAAGAGCAGCATGCGCAACGAGCAGGTACATCACATCCCTGATTATATCTAATTCAACTGTTCAATTTCTGGCCAATAGTTAAACCTGACGGTGTTGTGAAACTGCTTGTATGTAGGGAATCTATCAGAAAATGAAACCAATTTCTGCTTATTTTATAACTCCCCCAATGAATATTTAACTGACTGAACCTGATGTATCTAATCAAGTTTCCGGTGCAAACATACAAGCTCATGTTGTTCTTGAGACTGAAGTGTCTAATGAACAGAATGCTAATGAAGGATTTGATGCAAACATTTTACATGCTCCTGGTGATGAACATATGGTGTCTAACGAGGGATCTAATGCAAGCATTTTGCAAGCTCCCATTGAAGGATTTAGTGTCTAATGATGATCTGCTATGTTGAGAGAGACATAGAGATTTGCAGGCATTGATGACAAGCAAATTATAGTACATTTTCATGGCTTGAGGAAACATTGAGGCCATCTACCAGAAAGTCCCTGTATCATGACAACGTAGCATAAATAGTTTTCTAAACTATTGTTTGAAACTATTGGCATACTTGTGCAGGATAGATATATTGATATGCAGTTTGCGCACTGGTTATAAACTAGTACGCGTCGGTGCTATACAAACGGTGTTTAACCCCTTTCTACGACGGCATTTGGAACCGTCGTCTAGTGAGTGACGGTGATAGGGGGGTCCTTCCCACACGACCCAGAAACCATCGGGGATAGGGAGCATTGATGCATACAGTTGTCCCTATATAACCGTTTTCGATATCTCGAATATTCCAAACGCTTCATCCTTGCTACTCGTTTGTGCTCTCATTGCCCTCGCAGTCGGAGTTTTGTGATTTTACCTAAAACCATGCAGATTCCAGGCACGGGAGCTTTCCAGGCAGATTCTATGTAGCGACCCGATCCCATTGGATCGAAGTCTCTATGCTTAAGTGTCATCCCTGGATCGGTATGCTGACACACATAGTACTCGAGGATTTATAACAGAGTTCAATCACACACTTATTACATCGAGGTTCTCATAAAGAGTATTTATTACAAAAATATGGCTGAAGCCCAACTAAACAAAATAACCGCAGAAGCTTCGAAGATAAATGAGTCCATCCAACTCCACGGCAAAACTGAGTGCACGACAACGACCTATCACACCTTAATCCTCGTCTAAATTTTTTGCCACATGAGACGCTGCAGCCGTGTAGGTCAGCACATGGAATATGTTGGCAAGATCACACTATAGAGCAATAATGAACAATATCTATCACTACATGCATATTTGGCTGGTGGAGGCTCTAAGTTTAATTTTTTCATAAAGCTAATTTTTCCCTACAACAAAGGAATAATTTTTTTACTACCAAGTTTATGCCATTATTGAGAAGGTTCCTCCAACTCAATCCCAAAATTACCAAGTAACAATAATAATTACCCAACAATTTCATTAGACAGAATGATGAGATCAACAAATAATTCACTTCTAGATACTCAAGTTGTCCATAACCAGGGACATGACTAATCATAATTAGCTTGTACACTCTACAAAGGTTTGCGCACTTTTCCCCACAAGACTCGACCAACTCCATGATCGGAAGATTGAGACACAGTCTTTCTGAAGCATTAACTCTTTACTCTGGGTAGACTGATACACCTACTTTTCCCTACATCTGCTAGTCTACCACTAAAAGAGGTCACACAACTTACTCAACTATGCTAGAGCCCATAATGGCTTGTGGCTGCACATGGAAGTTTCTAGGAATGAATAATTATATGATCCCTTTGATCCTGGGTGGCGGACCTAGGGTAATCACACGGGTACACCGGGATTCCCTTGGTCAAGCGCTGGTTTCTCCAGGTGCCCCAAACAATCCACCCAGATGTGTGTTAATGTTGCCACCTTAAGTTTCCCTTAGTTATTATTACTCTCACAGCTTTCATGAATCTCACATACAAATCCCCGTCTACGAGCATGGCTAAGCAATATGAGCATAATGTATATTCCCAGGGTGATCAAAGGTAATAGGTTCCTACCTCATGAACTACATAGCAATAACCACATGTTCCCAATCCTACTCATGCAATCTTTGAGGGTGAAACTAATGCATAGTAAAACTGGGTATCAAAAAGTATGACCAAAGTGTACCTTGCCTTGCTGACAATCGGTAAACCATAGAGATTCGTAGTAGCAAGTTTTGCACTCCGGAAAATCTACCATAAACAAACAATAGCATACATAAGCACTCAAGCATGAAGATGCAAAGAAAACCGATGAAAAAGATTCAAAAACTCCAAAATAAGCGAATAACACTTTCAAACAGAAAAAAATTTCTAACAGTACCTAAATTATGTGGAGTAGGTCTTAACAAAAAGTTTAGGTCAAAAGCTTTGATTTGCAAAAAGAATCAACCAAATCGGAGTTACCAAACTCAAGTTATGATCAAAAGAAGTTCAAATTCAAATATGTTTGAATTCAAATTTTAAACTTTCAACAATACTATTAAGTTGGTTATCTGGATAGAGGGGATCATGACGAAGAATTTGGCGTTGGTTTCATCGAATTCGGACAAACGAGTAAAAAGTTGTGAGGTTTTGAAAACCAGGGGCTAATCTGTAAGAAAAGTAATCGCAACTAGGTCCCTGGCTACAAAACAGGAAATCTAACGAACGAGCGTTCGCTACAGAACCTAAACGATGAAAACAGTTCGCTACATAAGCGAAACTAATGAACGTTCACTAATTAAAAATGGTTTGAAAAAAAGATGAAATGATCTGGATCGTCCGATCCAGATTGGACGGGAGAGAGGGGCAGGGGAGTACCGCGGCGATGGTGCTGAAATCCGGCGATGTCGGCAGCGAGATCGGCGGCGGCGGCAGCTACGCAGGGCGGCGACGACGACTGCGCGGGCCGGCGAAGCAACGGCAGCGGCGACTTGCAGCGGCGGTGGCGGTTGCGGCGGCTGCTGCTGCTGCGGCTGTTGATGGAGGAGAGAGGGGGTCGGGTGCCAGTATTTAAGGAGGGAGTGGCGACGGGGCAAGGAGAGGCGGCGGGGAATCCGGGTCGGGCACGACGGCGACGATGTGTGCTGGAGCCGGTCTCCGGCTCAAGGTCGAGGACGAGCAGCGCGCGGCTGGGCTAGGCTGCGGCCTGGCTAGGTAGCGGGGCCGGCCCAGTTCGGTGGAGGAAGTTTTTAAAATCATTTTCATGAAATAAGAAAAACACGAAAAATATAATTAATAAAATTTTAAAAATTCCAGAAAAATTCACATAATTATATGACCATATATATGACCTTGTGAACATTTTTCTGGCCTAAAATGCAAGTTTTAAAAATTCATTTTCAGTACTAATAAGCTCCGCAGTAAAAATAAATAAACTTGCAAATAAAATCAAATAAAATATTTCAAAATTCAAAATTCAAGTTCCAATATTTCTTTGCTGTTTTTGAAGAAGTCATGTTATCTTCCCTCATTATTTTATTTAGTTTAAAAAAATACTGGAAAAGAATTTTGAATAAACAAATTTGATCCAATTTTCCAAATTTTGAAAATTCAAAAATGGATTTTTGGGAAACCTCCAACTCTCTCAATAAGTCCTTGAGTTGCTTAAGGTTTCTAGGATCAAAATTCAAATAAAACAAATGGGCAAAATGCATAAATTGTGGATGCATATTAATGATCTAATAATAACATTCAAATTGAAAAATTGGGATGTTACATTCCAGGCACAGGAGTTTTACGATGCCTGGCACATCACAAACAGTTCATGATTATAAACTGTGTATGATAGGTAGACAATCACACACATTTAGTTTTCCCGCACCGTATGTGATAGTGTCTGACATCACACACGCTTTGCAAATGGCAACCGCGTGCATTGTTACATACGTTTCCTCTCCGTGAACCGTGTCAAATTATGACGTATATCGCACACGCTGTGCTTTATTAACCGTGTGCGCCGTAATGACCTGCACACCCTAATTTCGCCCTAATTTAATTGCTGCTATTTAAAATTGTACCTAATTTAGACTTGAAAGTAGGCTTTAGCTTTATTCATATCCATCAGGTTGAAACAAGCAATGCATTATTCGATTCACAGGTACATATGTTTAAGAATTACATAAGCACCAAATAAAGAATGATGAACTAGGGTTCTATACTTGTAGTATTACAGATGGTAAAGAAAGAGGCGACAGACATTCCAGTTGCTGAACAAGGTGAAGCGCTACGGCCCTATTGTGCTCTCCTGGATGCAGAAGGCATGCAGGACTCTAGTCCAACCCCTTGTGATGGCCGGCCACCAATCATGTAGTTTGAGAGGTAATCTTGAGTAAACTACTTCAACATCCACTTCAAAGAAAAAAAAGATTCAGACATTGTCATCTAACACAAGTCATTACGGGTAGTAAAAAGAATGCTACAGGGTTCTTACTTACCATCCTGCAGTTCACTCTTGTCTTGCATAAAGTGTAAACAAATAGTTCGATTGACATCTTTTTACCCATTTTAATAACAATCTTTATCTGTTTCCTCACTTGATGCTGGTTTATGAATATCTCATTGCCCCATACACAGAAATATTCGAAGTGTGGATCTTTGGCAATGATATATGTGCCTAAAAGCACCAAGTTAATATTAGAAGCTAAACAACAATTGAAAAATGATGTAGTACAACACTCCCTCCATCCCATTATATAATATTTTATTACATGTATATCTAGACATCATCAGAACATTAAGGTAATACTCTTCCTTGTTGCTATGTTGCCTGGGATTGCATATTTAGTCATTCAGTACAACGCATGTTGCTATGTAGCCTCACATATATTAAATTTGACCCTAGTTACCCTACTGATAAATGGGTTATAGATATATTCAGTGAAATGTTCCATTCAACGATTAATCCCTTATCAGCCCCAGGCTATATGGTACCAGCTACCGATATCCTGAACAATGAGTACATATAAGCAATGTGATGAAACTAACCTCGATGGAAAACAACATTGTTCTCAATATTGTCCTGCATGAGTACATATAAAGGCATGTTAAGCACAACAGGCTAAACATCAACCAAATATATCCATGGTAGAGAACATAATCTACAAATGATAGCTTTAGTGTGCAGGCTTAAGCACGCTAGTTAAGCAAAAAAAAGAAGTGGAAAGGTGTGTTAACTGCATCAGGTATAACATTTAAAAACAAGCAAATAGTCATTCAAACTGGTATTGTGCAGGTCTAAAGTACACTAGTTATTGTTGAAAAAACGAAAAGGCATGTTAACTGCAATATCCTTAACAGCAACCAAATATCGTAATTCATAGTGGTATTGTTGAAACTGTTATTGATGAAATTGAACTGCACGGCAAATAGTTGGACATATATATAGAGCATCACATTGTGAAGAACTGGAATAAACAAGTCATAAGGCCATCTCTAGACGATCCTTAAAAAGTTAAAGGACTAAAACCCTTAGTGGATATATATATACTCCAACAATTTTTGGCATTTTCTAGTCGATCCCCTAAACTTAAGGTTGTAAAGTTCAATTTGATCAAGTTCAAAGTAGGTTCAACCGAAAGTAGCATGCATTCAAACATAAACATAGATAGTTTTGCATAACCGAACATAAAACATAAATTTAAACTAAGCTAAACTACTTTCGGTCGAAATAGAGGTCGAGCCAATCCTTCCTCGTCATGTACGGTGTGCCGTGAGCCGGGTCCGGGCCGGTGTCGTCGTCGGGTTTGTTGGGGAAGGCACTCCTCCGCTCATCAACGTCGATCTCCTCATCCTTGGGGCCCACCTCGATGCCCTCCGCGCCGTCATCGCCGCCGCCTTCGACCTCGTCATCGGAGGAAAGAGCGATAACCTTGCCGCCCTCTGGGCCGCCGTCCTCGCCGCCTTTGACCTCTGCAACGATTGCCCGCTCCGCCTCCACGAGCTACGCGTGCTGCCGGTGGAGCTCTTGCATCTAGGCCTCGTCGGTGGCCTTGGCCTCGAGGCGCTCCCCACCTCGCGGTCCTCCCGTGCCATAGATGAGCTCACCACCCCTGGCTCCGGTGTTACGAGGTCGATCGGACATGTGCCAAAGGGGAAATTGAGCCTATCCACCGCGTCATGGTAGAGGACCTGCCAGTGGTCGCACTCCATGGCCGCGAGCTCGGCCGTGTGGAATCTATCGAGCCACCGGCGGGTGTGGGTCTCCTGATCTATAATCTCGGTGACCCACGTCCCCCACCGCCGCTGTCCGACCCGAGGTATCGTCGGCTGCCAGGTCCGAGGGAGGACGGGGAAGTTCTTGAACCGGCGTAGGGGCATGGTGGTGGGTGAATCTGGGGACTGGCGACGGCGGATCGAGCCCGCGGAGGACGATGGTGACACCTTGGCGGCCACCTCACCGGCGTCGGGCGAAAAGGTCGCGATAAACCTCTTTTTGGCCATTGGACCCTCGACCTTCCCGGCACACAGGCAGAGGTTGAGGATGGAGGCGCCGGCGATGGCGGCGACCTACCAATGCTTTCGGGGGTGGTGTGTGTCTGTGTGAGCGGAGGTTTTGGGGAGTGTGTGGTGTGTGTGGAGGGGGGCAAGGTTGTGTTTGAGGAAATACTGCGGCAACTGAAAATTTTACTAGGCGGGAGTAACAAGGTGAGGCTACTGAAAATTTGGATCAAGGGCGAGCAGATATTTTTGAGATTGCGAGGGATGTAGAGGCGGGAGTAATATGCCGGGGCTACTGAAAATTTGAATCAAGGGACTTAAGCAAAGCGGGAGTAACAGACATCGCACACGATCCGCACATACTAATCACGTGCTATCAAACATTAAAACCTTCCAGGCGGTAGATATTTTCGAGATTACGAGGCAATAATATTTTCGAGATTGCGAGGGATGCAAAGGCGGGAGTATTTGGGGAGCGAGCTAGTGTGCTTGACACGCCGGATGTGGACTAGCCGACGCACCTTCTCGCGTAAGCCATAGGCGTACTATACACCGACGGTGGTCCAGGATATTTTGTACTACATCTCACATGGTTGGTGATAATAAACCGTGTGGGATCTACTTTATTTTTCATCTTGATTTGAATTACATAATGGGGTCACATCAGCAATGGACGGTCTTTGAATTGCTAGACCTTTTATCTGCATTGAACATGCAACTATATGTGTGTCGTAAAAAATTGGAATTATTCAGGGTTCGTTTGGACATTTTATACATTAAACCGGTTTTCTAGCCATTTCAGGTGCACAATTCGAAATTAAACTACATGCACATGCTCCGGTGCATATAAATTGGTTGAAAAGACAAATCTGTGTCCTTGAGTGAATGCTTAGGTCCCATGCAAGAAATGGGAATGAATTTCAAACACCAGGGCACTATTGATTGCCGACAAAACATTGAGATACCTGGTTTTTAAAGTCTAGTAAAACCAAAACTCGTTTGAATTCATGAAACTTGGCGTGGTATCATGGAGCGGCATCAACATGCCGTGGTAAATTTTTTGTCCCATTTGGGGCAGGTTTGGGTATAAGCTTCTCACAAACCAGAGCTTCTCACAACAAGCCTGATGGTTTTGGTACGGAATGTGCCACCTTTGGGGACGAAACGATATCCATTGCCTCTTATTACTATCAAAAAAATTCTAGTGTCAACATAGAACTACAAGAGTGTTGTGTTAAGTTTTGAATTTTCCGTGGTTCGTTTGGACATTTTTATACATTAACTAGGTTTTCTATGCATTTTATGTGCATAATTGAAATTCGAAATACATGCACATGCTCCAGTGCATATAAATTGGTTGAAAAAACAAGTCTGTGTCCTTGGGTGCATGCTTAGGTCCCATGCAAGAAACGGGAATGGATTTCAAACACCAGGCCACTGTTGATTGCCGACAAAACATTGAGATAACTGGTTTTTAAATTCTAGTAAATCCAGAACTCGTCTGAAATTCATGAAACTTGGCATGGTATCATGGAGCGGCATCAACATGCCATGGTAAAAAATTTGTCCCATTTGGGGCAGGTTTGGGTATAAGCTTCTCACAAACCAGAGCTACTCACAACAAGCCTGATGGTTTCGGTACAGAACGTGCCACCTTTGGGGATGAAACGATATCTATTGCCTCTGATTGCTTTCAAAAAAATTTCTAATGCCAACATAGAACTACTGGGGTGTTGTGTTAAGTTTTGGATTTTTGCGTGGTTTATTTGGACATTTTATACATTAACTGGGTTATCTAGGCATTTTATGTGCATAATTCAAATTTGAAATGCATGCAGATGCTCCAGTGCATATAAATTGGTTGAAAGATCAAATATGTGTCCTTGGGTGTGTGCTTAGGTCCCATGCAAGAAATGGGAATGGATTACAAACACCAGGGCACTGTTGATTGCTGGCAAAACGTTGAGATACCTGGTTTTTAAATTCTAGTAAACCCAAAACTCATCTGAAATTCATGAAACTTGGCATGGTATCATGGAGCGGCATCAACATGCCGTGGTAAATTTTTTTCCAATTTGGGGCATGTTTGGGTATAAGCTTCTCACAAACCAGAGCTTCTCACAACAAGCCTGATGGTTTGGGTAAGGAACGTGCCACCTTTGGGGACGAAACGATATCTATTGCCTCTTATTGCTTTCAAAAAATTTCTAGTGCCACCGTAGAACAACATGAGTGTTGTGTTAAGTTTTGGAATTTTTTGTGGTTCGTTTGGACATTTCTATACATTAACTGGGTTTTTAGGCATTTATGTGCATAATTCAAATTTGAAATACATGCACATGCTCTAATGCATATAAATTGGTTGAAACATCAAATCTGTGTCCTTGGGTGCTTGCTTAGGTCCCATGCAAGAAATGGGAATGAATTTCAAACACCAAGGCACTACTGATTGCCGGCAAAACAATGAGATACCTTGTTTTTAAATTCTAGTAAATCCAAAACTCATCTAAAATTCATGAAACTTGGCATGGTATCATGGAGCGGCATCAATATGCCGTGGTAAAAAATGTGTCCCATTTGGGGCAGGTTTGGGTATAAGCTTCTCACAAACCAGAGCTTCTCACAACAAGCCTGGTGGTTTCGATACGGAACGTGCCACCTCTGGGGACGAAACAATATCCGTTGCCTCTTATTGCTTTCAAAATTTTTCTAGTGCCAACATAGAACAACAGGAGTGTTGTGTTAAGTTTTGGAATTTTTCGGGGTTTGTTTGGACATTTTTATACATTAACTGGGTTTTCTATGCATTTTATATGCATAATTCAAATTTGAAATACATGCACATGCTCGAGTGCATATAAATTGGTTGAAAAATCAAATATGTGTCCTTGGGTGTATGCTTAGGTCCCATGCAAGAAATGGGAATGGATTACAAACACCAGGGCACTGTTGATTGCTGGCAAAACGTTGAGATACCTGGTTTTTAAATTCTAGTAAACCCAAAACTCATCTGAAATTCATGAAACTTGGCATGGTATCATGGAGCGGCATCAACACGCCGTGGTAAAAAATTTGTCTGATTTGGGGCAGGTTTGGGTATAAGCTTCTCACAAACCAGAGCTTCTCACAACAAGCCTAGTGGTTTCGGTACGAAAGGTGCCACCTTTGGGGAAGAAACGATATCTTTTGCCTCTTATTGCTTTCAAAAAATTTCTAGTGCCAACATAGAACAACAGGGGTGTTGTGTTAAGTTTTTGAATTTTTCAGGGTTTGTTTGGACATTTTTATACATTAACTGGGTTTTCTAGGCATTTTATGTGCATAATTGAAATTTGAAATACATCCACATGCTCGAGTGCATATAAATTGGTTGAAAAATCAAATTTGTGTCCTTGGGTGCATGCTTAGGTCCCATGCAAGAAATGGGAATGAATTTCAAACACCAGGGCACTGTTGATTGCCGGTAAAACATTGAGATACTTGGCTTTTAAAATCTAGTAAATCAAAAACTAATCTGAAATTCATGAAACTTGGCATGGTATCATGGAGCGGCATCAACATGCCGTGGTAAAAAAATTGTCCCATTTGGGGCAAGTTTGGGTATAAGCTTCTCACAAACCAGAGCTTCTCACAACAAGCCTGATGGTTTTGGTATGGAACGTGCCACATTTGGGGACAAAATGATATCCGTTGCCTCTTATTGCTTTCAAAAAAATTCTAGTGCCAACATAGAACAACAGGAGTGTTGTGTTAAGTTTTGGAATTTTCGGGGTTCGTTCACACATTTATACATTAACTGGGTTTTCTAGGCATTTTATGTGCATAATTCAAATCTGAAATACATGCACATGCTCCAGTGCATATAAATTGGTTGAAAAATCAAATCTATGTCCTTGGGTGCATGCTTAGGTCCCATGCAAGAAATGGGAATGAATTTCAAACACCAGGGCACTATTGATTCCCGGCAGAACGTTGAGATACTTGGATTTTAAATTCTAGTAAATCCAAAACTCCTCTGAAATTCATGAAACTTGGCATGCTATCATGGAGTGGAACCTGACATGCTGTGGTATTTTTCGTGCCCATTTTGAGAGAAGGCGCACTCGAATAATAGCCAACAAAGGCATTTTGAAAAAAGAGCTGCCACTTTAATATCTCAAACATTTGTATAATTCAAACTGTGTGCGTTCTGTTAACCATTCACGTGACACCATGTGTCTTGGTTTTAATGGCTATAGGAGGTGCCGTGCAGATAGCTGCTTGACTGGACGGGAGGTGTGCGAGCGCAGTCCGATGCGCAGGCTCACCAGGAAGCATGCAAGCTGTTCAATGCATGATCTGTCCATCTCTTCAACGCAAACGGTTCAGATTATGGTATGCAAATTAAAGCCAGACTTCGGCGCTAAGCCAAGAGACACTGCGATTTTTCAAAGTATGCATCTAAAATTCAATAGCACTATATATTTTTCTTGCAACTAATTCAGTAATTAAGCATAGATTTGATTCATAGAGATGAAGCAGTCGTTCTCAACAGGAAGCGAGACAGCCTTGGACCGCTGCCCGCCTCTCTCCCACTAGTCTGTATTAATGGTGCGGCCGAGTGGCCGCACCCCCCATCCTAGCCACACACACAATCCACTCTCTCCGCTCGCGTCCTCGACACTGCTCTAAGTCCTCAAAGCTCTTAGTGTATGAGGATGCCGCCGAAGCACCCTATCAGAGGGAGTGGCGACGCTAGGGCTACTGAAGCACCGGAGCCAGGCGTGAATATGGAGACAGAGGTTTCCGTCACCATCGACGAGGTGGAGAACGAGGCTACCAACAAGCGGAGGCGGGTCGAGAAAGAACCACAAGCGACTCTAGCAGGCCTAGACTTCATCAACAACCTCCCTGATGATATGCTGATAGTCATCATATCCCTCCTCCCAATCAAATATCGGGCGAGGACAGCCGCCCTTTCCCGGTGGTGGCGCCCCCTATGGCTCCTCACCCATGTCGACCTCCTTGACGCCCACGAGCTCTGCCATGGCTATCTCTAAAGCTTGGATGCGTTCTCCCAGATCATCAACAGTCACCATGGCCCAATCAAAGGCCTAATCACGGTCAAGTTCCATTCCAATGGCAAGGATCGAGCCAAGCTTGATGAGTGGTTCTGATCCCCCGCCATAGATCTGCTCGAGAAGCTCATTTTTAATGATGGGCATATGCATTTGCTGCCAACGTCCATGCTCTGCTTCGCGCCCACGCTGCGCCTCGCCAAGTTCATGAACTGCCATCCTCCCCCTTAATGACGCGCCCGCTCTTTTTCTACCATGACTGAAGCAACTCGAGCTCGTCTCCATCTACATCCCAAAGGATGACATGGAGCTCCTGCTCTGCGGTTGTACTGCACTCGAGTTCCTTCGTCTTCAGGCGATGAATTGTTTGAGTACCTTGCACATCACCTCCAGGACTCTCCGGACTATTTATGTGTGTTTCCGGTGCTGCAACGAGAGATCACAGAAGGTAGACCACAATATGGTCATTGAGGACACACCTTCATTTGAGATATTACTTGTAGTTGATCAAGACAATCCAACAAGAATCAATATCATTTCTATGTTGAAATTGACAGTTGTGGGCTACTCGTCTGTCAAATACTACTATTTTCAGGTACAACAGTCGCCTTATACCTCTCCTTCTTTATATCAACATTATTTCTAGTTTTGAAGATGTATGTTCGTCTATCATCCAGCAAAGGTTCACCCAGATTCTGGGCACAGTGAAGGTCCTGGCACTAGAATCTGTCAGCCCCAACCTAGACCAAGTTGTCAGATGCCTGAGATGCTTTCCGTGCTTGAAGAAGCTGTATATCTAGGTGATGTTCCTTTCCTGTTAAATGTTAACTATAAGGTAGTTCAATTTTTTGCACCTTTTCCCAAGTTTACAATGACAATGTACTATGATTTCTGAAGGAATTTTGGAGGATTTCAGGACATACACCCCCACCCCATATTGGTTGCTTGATTCATATGGTTACAAACCATAAGCATTTCTCCTTTGTATTCATCTGTACTACTTTTCTTTGGGAATTTTTCATCCAATCCAACCTCGTGTGAAGAAGGCTACATGTTTCTAGATTGTAATCAAATGCCCATGTTAATCATGTCAGATCAAAAATGGCACGTTGGTGCATTTTACAAATCCTGCAAACCAAATAGGACTGTAGTAGTGTTCAGAACTGCATGTAGGAACTAACACATTCTCTTCTTTTGTAGATAATAATAATAGGCCTGGAGGTGGATAATGTTTATAATGACAATCACATCGAATGCTTGGATATGCATCTCTCAAATATTACTTTGAACTCCTACCGAGGGACCTTACCAGAGATTACACTCGCCAGGTTCTTTCTTGCCAGAGCAAGGGTGTTGAGAGTACTGAGGTTGAACACACATTTATTTAGGAAAGATGAATGGTATGTTGATCAAAGCCGGCGGGTACTGCAGAATGGAAGAGGCTCCAAAAAAGCTAAACTTCGTATTGGAAGAGCATATGACAGAGCAATTGGAAGTCATTGTGCAAACCCATACATGACTTGTCAGCGGCTGATCCCTTTGCAGAAATGATGAAGTATGCAATGTGTGGATTTTGGCATTGTAATCTTTGAATTTGAAACTTGCAATATTTATGGTATTTGTTATATTAAACCCTTTCTGTTCTCTTGTATCAACGCAAATAGTTCATTCGATTGAACTGCATGTCGTATATCGCACACACCTTGATCTGGCTGACCATTTCTTTGTGTTGCCTAATCACAATCAGTTCATTCGAGTGAACCATATGTTGTACATCGCACACACGTTCATCTGGATGACCATTTCTTTTGTGTTGCCTAATCACAAACAGTTCATCCGAGTGAACCATATGCTGTACATCACACACACACCTTCATTTGGCTTCCCGTTTCTTTTGTTCCTCCTCATCGCAAATGGTTAATTGAACTAAACTGTACGCCCTGCATCGCCCACGCAACTAAAATCTGAACCGTGTTTGATGCATCCTCCATCACAAACATTTTGCACCTTTTTTGACAGGTTTTTACACCACCGTTTGCAATTATTGCATCGCACACACTTTCGTCGAAGGGTCTTTGATCGTAGTGTCGCGTTAGCAGCATCCTATAGTAGTGATAGGTGCAATTACACTTTGATATTTTCAGCCAGAGAATGAATAATTCAAGAAGGTATAGACCATGTTAGTAGTCCTTGTACACCATGTTGCATTTTGTGTTTTTTGGTGCTTACATCATTTAGTGTTTTATAATCTTAACTACTTTGGATCATTAGCTAGTTTTTAAATTGCATGTAGCTTCACATTTCTCAAGTTATGTTGATTTCCGAAGTGCAAGTGCCTTCGTATTTTTTAAGTTAAAATTTTCGCCCCAGGTAACTTGAATTCCTGGATCCACCACTACACATAAATCATACACGCAGGTCAGTACGAATTAAATGAAATGCAGGGACTTACGCTAGCTCATTGTACAAGGTCACTGCAGGTCTCCTTGCGCTTGGGATGTTCCATGTATAAGTCCATGTTACCACTTGCTTGGATGTGCATGCCTTGTGCTCCTTGCATCCCCCTCTGCATTTTTGACACGGCGAATGGTTGATCAAATAAGAGGAATTGACCTTGTTGTTTTACGAGAGGATAGATACTTACAAGGTTATACGAGTGTCATGATGTGTACCAGATCCTGTTGCGCTGTCATGCTCCGCTAAAAAATGGTTTTGCTTGTTTCAGATGATATCTCCAGAAGAAATAAGAGTTAAAGTCAGAGTTGCATAGGTGTGTAAGCTAAGAGAGTAGTGAAAGGATATCCAAACATTGTTGGAACAGTGCGCAAGGGAGTGATATGTGAAAGAAATATGCCCTAGAGGCAATAATAAAGTTGTTATTTATATTTCCTTATGTCATGATAAATTTTTATTATTTATGCTAGATTTGTATTAATCGTAAACTTAGTACATGTGTGAATACATAGACAAACAGAGTATCCCTAGTATGCCTCTACTTGACTAGCTCGTTAATCAAAGATGGTTAAGTTTCCTAGCCATAGACATGTGTTGTCATTTGATGAATGCGATCACATCATTGGAGAATGATGTGATGGATAAGACCCATCCGTTAGCTTAGCATAATGATCGTTTAGTCTATCTACTATTGCTTTCTTCATAACTTATACATGTTCCTCAGACTATGAGATTATGCAACTCCCGAATACCGGAGGAACACCTTGTGTGCTATCAAACATCACAATGTAACTGGGTGATTATAAAGATGCTCTACAGGTGTCTCCGATGGTGTTTGTTGAGTTGGCATAGATCGAGATTAGGATTTATCACTCTGTGTATCGGAGAGATATCTCTGGGACCTCTCGGTAATGCACATCACTATGAGCCTTGCAAGCAATGTGTCTAATGAGTTAGCCATGGGATGATGCATTACGGAACGAGTAAAGAGACTTGCCGGTGACGAGATTGAACTAGGTATGATGATACCGACGATCGAATCTCGAGCTAGTAACATACTGATGACAAAGGGAACAACGTATGTTGTTATGCAGTTTGACTGATAAAGTTGTTCGTAGACTATGTAAGAGCCAATATGAGCATCCAGGTTCCACTATTGTTTATTGACTGGAGATATGTCTCGGTCATGTCTACATAATTCTTGAACCCGTAGGGTCCGCACGCTTAATGTTCAATGACGATTTGTATTATGAGTTATGTGATTTGATGTACCGAGGTTTGTTTGGAGTCCCGGATGAGATCACAGACATGACGAGGAGTCTCGAAATGGCCGAGACATAAAGATTGATATATTGGACCATGTTATTCGGACACCGGAAGTGTTCCGGATAGTTCGGGTAAAAACAGAGTGCTAGAGGGGTTACATGATACGTCTCCAACGTATCTATAATTTTTGACTGCTCCATGCTATATCTACTGTTTTGGACATTATTGGGCTCTATTATCCACTTTTATATTATTTTTCGGACTAACCTATTAACCGGAGGCCTAGCCCAGAATTTCTGTTTTTTCCTGTTTTAGGGTTTCGAAGAAAAGAAATATCAAACGGAGTCCAAACGGAATGAAACCTTCGGGAACGTGATTTTCTCAACAAATAAGACCAGGGAGACTTGGACCCTACGTCAAGAAATAAATCAGGAGGCCACGAGGTAGGGGGGTGCGCCCACCCCCACCAGGCGCGCCCTCCACCCTCGTGGGCCCCCTGTTGCTCCACCGATGTACTCCTTCCTCCTATATATATCCACGTACCCCCAAACGATCAGATACGGAGCCAAAACCCTAATTCCACTGCCGTAACTTTCTGTATCCATGAGATCCCATCTTGGGGCCTGTTCCGGAGCTCCGCCGGAGGGGGCATCAATCACGGAGGACTTCTACATCAACACCATAGCCTCTCCGATGAAGTGTGAGTAGTTTACCTCAGACCTACGGGTCCATAGTTAGTAGCTAGATGGCTTCTTCTCTCTTTTTGGATCTCAATACAATGTTCTCCCCCTCTCTTGTGGAGAACTATTTGATGTAATCTTCTTTTTGCGGTGTGTTTGTTGAGACCGATGAATTGTGGGTTTATGATCAAGTCTATCTATGAATAATATTTGAATCTTCTCTGAATTCTTTTATGTATGATTGGTTATCTTTGCAAGTCTCTTCGAATTATAAGTTTGGTTTGGCCTACTAGATTGATCTTTCTTGCAATGGGAGAAGTGCTTAGCTTTGGGTTCAATCTTGCGGTGTCCTTTTCCAGTGATAGTAAGGGCAGCAAGGCACGTACTGTATTGTTGCCATCGAGGATAACAAGATGGGGTTTTCTTCATATTGCATGAGTCTATCCCTCTACATCATCTCATCTTGCTTAAGGCATTACTCTGTTTTTACTTAATACTCTAGATGCATGCTGGATAGCGGTCGATGAGTGGAGTAATAGTAGTAGATGCAGGCAGGGGTCGGTCTACTTGTCTCGGACGTGATGCCTATATAAATGATCATACCTAGATATTCTCATAACTATGCTCAATTCTGTCAATTGCTCAATAGTAGTTTGTTCACCCACCTTAGAATACTTATGCTCTCGAGAGAAGCCACTAGTGAAACCTATGGCCCCCAGGTCTATCTTTATCATATTGATCTCCTACTACTTAGTTATTTCCTTTGCTATTTACTTTGCCTTTATTTTACTTTGCATATTTATCATAAAAATACCAAAAATATTATCTTATCATATCTATCAGATCTCACTCTCATAAGTGGCCCTATAGGGATTGTCAACCCCTATTTTCGTTGGTTGCGATGATTTATTTGTTTTCTGCAGGTGTGAGGGACTCGCACGTAGCCTCCTACTGGATTGATACCTTGGTTCTCAAAAACTGAGGGAAATACTTACGCTACTTTGTTGCATCATCCCTTCCTCTTCGGGGAAAACCAATGCAGTGCTCAAGAGGTAGCAAGAAGGATTTCTGGCGCTGTTGCCGGGGAGGTCTATGCAAAAGTCAACATACCAAGTACCCATCACATACCCTTATCTCCCGCATTACATTATTTGCCATTTGCCTCTCGTTTTCCTCTCCCCCCACTTCACCCTTGCCGTTTTATTTGCCTCTTTTTGTCCGCTTGCTTTTTGTTTGCTTGTGTGTTAGTTTGTTTGCTTGTCGTTATGGCTAGTCCCTATCTTCTCCGTTGTCTCCCGAGAATGAAATTCTAAATTTTAAGCAAAGGGAGGGAGAAAGTCTAAAAGATGCCTGGTATAGAATTTGCAATGCTTAAAATAGATCTACTAGGAAGCAATCTACCTCTGTTCTCCTTCGCAATTTTTATGTAGGCATTACTCCTTGGCACCCTTATGTTCTTGATACTATTACTGGAGGGAACTTTTTGGGTAGCCATACTTTTGATTCTTATAATGCTATGTTAGATTTATTTGGCTCACCCCCTCTCTTGGTTAATGGAACTATATTAACTTTGGAGCATGTAATGCAAAGGCTTGAAAATATTGAAAATAAGGTTGCTACCGTAGAATTGATTGAAAATTTGGATAAAAAGATCCACAGCCGAATCTCTCGATATGGATCTAAAGTAGGAGTTACTTTGAAAGATATTAAAGAAAAGGAACCCATAGTTAATGAGAAAATAAATCACGATTCCGTTAGGATCGATAAACTTGAGAATATTATTACCAACTTGGGAACCACTTTTTCTTCCATAAATAATACTCCAAGTCCTTCCACTAAAGTTGCCAAGCTTATGTACGTTCCTAAAAATAAGAGTGAATCCTCTAGTAAGGATGTAGATCTCAAATCTATAAGTATTCATCCCAATCTTTTTGCTATCATTAAGGAACCATTTGTTACAAATGAATTTTTCGATCTTGTGCCTAAAATTTTGATAATTAATAAAAAGAAATAAATTCCTAAAGATGGTAGATGCCTCATCAAAGAATTGCCTACCAAAGATGGCAATACCTAGATCTATTCTTGCTTGTTATGCTAGCTAGGGGCGTTAAATGATAGCGCTTGTTGGGAGGCAACCCAATTTTATTTTTATTCCTTGCTTTTTTCTCCTGTTTAGTAATAAATAATTTATCTATCCTCTGTTTTGGTTGTGTTTTTTGTGTTTAATTAGTGTTTGTGCCAAGTAGAACCGTTGGGAAGACTTGGGGAAAGTCTTGTTGAACTTGCGGTAAAAAACAGAAACTTTAGCGCTCACGAGAACTGCTGCCATTTTATTTGGAAAGTTATATTTAGTTAATTCTTTTTGCAGATGATTAATAGATAAATTCCTCACGTCCAGCAATTTATTTTAGAATTTTTGGGGTTCCAGATCTTGCGCTAGCTACAGATTACTACAGACTGTTCTGTTTTTGACAGATTCTGTTTTTCGTGTGTTGTTTGCTTATTTTGATGAATCTATGGCTATTAAAATAGTTTATAAACCATAGAGAAGTTGGACAGTAGGTATAACACCAATATAAATAAAGAATGAGATCATTACAGTACCTTGAAGTGGTTTTTTATTTTCTTTCGCTAACGGAGGTCACGAGATTTTCTACTTTGAGTTTTGTGTTGTGAAGTTTTCAAGTTTTGGGTAAAGATTTGATGGATTATGGAACAAGGAGTGGCAAGATACTAAGCTTGGGGATGCCCATGGCACCCCCAAGATAATCTAAGGACACCTAAAAGCCAAAGCTTGGGGATGCCCCGGAAGGCATCCCCTCTTTCGTATACTTCTATCGGTAACTTTGCTTGGAGCTATATTTTTATTCGCCACATGATATGTGTTTTGCTTGGAGCGTCTTGTATGATTTGAGTCTTGTCTTGTTAGTTTACCACAATCATCCTTGCTGTACACACCTTTTGAGAGAGCCATACATGATTTAGAATTTGTGAGAATACTCTATGTGCTTCGCTTATATCTTTTGAGTTATATAATTTTTCTCTAGTACTTCACTTATATCTTTTAGAGCACGGTGGTGGATTTGTTTTATAGAAACTATTGATCTCTCACGCTTCACTTAGATTATTTTGAGATTCTTAAATAGCATGGTAATTTTCTTAAAATCTTAATATGCTTGGTATACAAGATTAATAATATAACTTCCTTATGAGTGTGTTGAATACTATGATAAGTTTGATACTTGATAATTGTTTTGAGATATAAAGATGGTGATATTAAAGTTGTGCTAGTTGAATAGTTGTGAATTTGAGAAATACTTGTGTCAAAGTTTGTGATTCCCGTAGCATGCACGTATGGTGAACCGTTATGTGATGAAGTCGGAGCATGATTTATTTTTTGATTGCCTTCCTTATGAGTGGCGGTCGGGGACGAGCGATGGTCTTTTCCTACCAATCTATCCCCCTAGGAGTATGCGCATAATACTTTGCTTTGATAACTTGTAGATTTTTGGAATGAGTATATGAGTTCTTTATGACTAATGTTGAGTCCATGGATTGTACGCACTCTCACCCTTCCACCTTTGCTAGCCTCTCTAATACCGCGCACCTTTCGCCGGTATCATACACCCACCATATACCTTCCTCAAAACCGCCACCATACCTACCTATTATGGCATTTCCATAGCCATTCCGAGATATATTGCCATGCAGCTTTCCACCGTTCCGTTTATTATGACACACTCCATCATTGTCATATTGCTTAACATGATCACGTAGTTGACATCGTATTTGTGGCAAAGCCACCGTTCATAATTCTTTCATACGTGTCACTCATGCATCATTGCATATCCCGGTACACCGCCGGAGGCATTCATATAGAGTCATATTTTGTTCTAAGTATCGAGTTGTAATTGTTGAGTTGTAAGAAAAATAAAAGTGTGATGATCATCATTATTAGAGCATTGTCCCAGTGAGGAAAGGATGACGGAGACTATGATTCCCCCACAAGTCGGGATGAGACTCTGGACGAAGAATAAATAAAAGAGGCCAAAGAAGCCCAAATAAAAATAAAAAAAGAGAAAGAAAAGAGGCCATAAAAAAGAGAAAAGGCCCAAATAAAAAAAGGAGAGAAAAAGAGAGAAGGGACAATGTTACTATGCTTTTACCACACTTGTGCTTCAAAGTAGCACCATGATCTTCATAGTAGAGAGTCTCTCATGTTATCACTTTCATATACTAGTGGGAATCTTTCATTATAGAACTTGGCTTGTATATTCCAATGATGGGCTTCCTCAAATTGCCCTAGGTCTTCATGAGCAAGCAAGTTGGATGCACACCCACTTAGTTTCTTTTTTAGCTTTCATATACTTATAGCTATAGTGCATCCGTTGCATGGCAATCCCTACTCACTCACATTGATATCTATTGATGGGCATCTCCATAGCCCGTTGATACGCCTAGTTGATGTGAGACTATCTTCTCCCTTTTTGTCTTCTCCACAACCACCACTCTATTCCACCTATAGTGATATATCCATGGCTCACTCTCATGTATTGTGTGAAGATTGAAAAAGATTTGAGAATGTCAAAAGTATGAAACAATTGCTTGGCTTGTCATCGGGGTTGTGCATGATTTAAATATTTTATCTGGTGAAGATAGAGCATAGCCAGACTATATGATTTTGTAGGGATAACTTTCTTTAGCCATGTTATTTTGAGAAGACATAATTGCTTTGTTAGTATGCTTGAAGTATTATGTAACATGCCAAATTTTCAATTTGGAATGTTATACATAGATCATTCTTGCATATCATATTTTATTGCATTTTCGTTCAGCAATCCTTGAAATCCTAAGCAACTCAAGGACCCACGGAGAGAGTTGGGGATTTCCCGGTTTCCTTATTTGATTGTTATCAAATAGTGAAACGAGGATTTTGGTTTTAATTAATTTTTTTCTCCGAAAGTATTTCATAATTAAAAATATATGCGAGGAGATAATATGACTTCTCCAAAATAAATGAAAATATTGGAGGAAAAATATTAAAATCATTTATTTGATTTTATTTATATTTTATTGCAATTTTGTTTGCATTAGAAAAATTGCACGTTTTTCAAAGCTGCATTTAGGGCCAAGAAAATGTTCATCTTGTTCTAAATATTTTATTTAGACGGTGAAAATTTATTTTTGGCATTTTTAGATTTTTATTTTATTTTCTAGGATTTATTTTCTGTTCGTTGGAATTACTTAAAAAAGAAGAAGAACCCCCACGCGCCGACTGGGCCAAACCCAGCCGGGCCGGCCCAACCACCGTCGCCGCCGTCTCCCGCGCGGAATCGCGCGCGCCGCCGCCCCGACTCGGACCGGAGTCCGAGCCGGACTCCTCCACCGCCGCCGCCTTGCCCCCTCCTCCAAGCCACCTCTCCCCCCTTTATATACCGTGCCACCCCGCCGCCACCACCACCGAACCCCGCCGTCCCGCAGCCCAAGCCGCGCCGCGCCGCCGCCTCCCGAGCCGCGCCGCCCGCTCCCGCGCCTCGCCACCGCCGCTGCAGCGCCACTGCCGCCGCCCTCGTCGCGCCGCTTCGGCCCGCCGCCCCGCCGCCCGAGCCCCGCCTCGCCGGAGAGGTAACGCGCCGTTCGCCACCGCCTGTTTTTTTAAAGAAAACCGATTCGTTCTTTTTTTGAAAAACCCCTAGTTCATTTTTTAGATTGGTTCGCCGGGTTTTCCCGGTTCTTCTATTTAGCGGATGTTCGTCCGTACGTTCGTTTTAACGAACGGTTTTCGCCCGTTAGTTACAGCTAATGAACACTCGTTCGTTAGTCTGTTCGTCAGTTTTCTTTTATCGGATTTTTCCGCGATTATTCTCGATCGTGATTTCTGATCCGATTTTCGTTTCTGTTTATCTTGTCGCTCGTTAGTCGGAATCGGGCGATTCAAACGCCTAGATCTTCCTCTCAAGACCCTCTTTCCGCTTAACCAACTTGAACAAGATTTTGGTACTATAAAATTTGACCTTATTTCAGATTAGTAAACGGATCTTGTTTCTTTTGCCGTTTGAGTTTCGTTGCTCCGTTTGGTTTGCTTCTTTTTGCAAACCGAAGTTCTTAAGTTGAGCTTTCTGGTTAGATCTTCATTTGAGTTTTACCCGTGCTTCTTTGTTAGTTGCTTATGTATGTTATTGTTTGTTTGCGATAGAATTCTCGGAGTGCGAAGCGTGTTATTTGGAGTCTCTAGGTTACGCGGATCGTCAACAAGGCAAGTAACACTTTGATCATATCCCTTTATCACCCAGTTTTTATGCATTAGCTCCAATCCTCAAACATTGCATGGTTAGGATGACATTAACTTGTGGATTGGTAAGTAGTTGATGAGGTAGAACCTATTGCCTTGTTACATTCAAACCCTTGGGAGTTACTTCTACGCTTTGCTTATATTGCTATGCTATGCTCGTAGACGTGGTTTGGGTGAGTGAAATCCATGATAGATGTGAGATTGTTAATTAATGGTTCAAATTAAGGTGGTAACTTAAATTTACATCTGGGTGGATTGAGGCACTTGGAGTACCCAGTGTTGCCTGTATTTTTTGGAAATCCCGGAGTACTCGTGTGATCTTCCTATGGACCGCCACCCAGGCTCAAAGGGAACTGAGATTTTTCATGCTAGAAACTTCCATGTGCAGCCACAAGCTATTATGGGCTCTAGCATAGTTGAGTAGGTTACGTGAAGCTCTTGAAGAGGTAGATCAGCAGGTAGTTGGTTTGTAGGTTTGGTATGGTCTACCCGGAGTAGAGAGTTAATGTTTCTGAAAGACTGTGTCTCGGTCATCCGTTTCTCAAACATCATGTAGTGCAAGAAATCCAACGGAGGCGATCAAGTATTGTGGGGAAAAGTGCGCAAACCTCTGTAGAGTGTATAAACTAATCATGGTTAGCTGTGTCCCCGGTTATGGAGAACCTTGAGTACCTAGTACTTGGAGTATCTTAAGTATCTCACCACTCTTAATTAATATTGTTGATCACTTTAATTGGGATTGAGTTGGAGGAACCTTCTCAATGATGTTTCAACTACCATGATAGTTAAATTAAAATCTATTCCTTTGTTGTAGGGAAAAATTGGCTTTTCGCAAAAACTATAACCATAGAGCTTTCCACCAGCCATATATGCATGTAGTGACAGCATTATTCTGTTCTTGCTCTACTGTGTTACTTTGCCAGCATATTCCATGTGCTGACCCGTTTTCGGGCTGCAACGTATTATGTTGCAGACTTTTCAGACAAGGAGTAAGGTTCATTAGGTCGTTGCCGTGCAGCTCAGCTATGCCGTTGGAGTTGATGGACTCACTTTATCTTCCAAGCCTTCCGCTGTTATCGTGTTAGATGGCCTTAAGCCATATTTATTGTAATCATATCTCTTTTGAGACATCTGATGTAATAAGTGTGTGATTGCTACTCTGTTATAAATCCTTCGAGTACTGTGTGTGTCAGCATTACCGATCCAGGGATGGCACTGAAGCACAGAGACTTGACCGTTTGAGGTCGGGTCGCTACAAAGATGGTATCAGAGCACACGCTGAGTGTAGGACACGACCACTAAGCTAAAGCCATAGATCACTATTCTCTTCTCATTTCTGAATCCTCTCCGTTTTCTACTCTTTAGGATGGCGGAGATGAAGAACAAGTTTGCACAACCGGATGAAGACGCACCTTTGGACGACACTTGAAGGAAGTCTCAAGGTACTTGAATATAGGAATACCAAGCTTCACCGGGACATACAACGCCACTTTACCAGAAGAGGAGCGCTAGATGATTCAAGTTCAAGTTCTAGGAAGGACATTCACGCCAGTCACTAAGCCCATAGAATTTTCCTTTGACGCACCAACCTGGAGTTTAGGAAAGAGTATGTCAGCTCACATCACCATGGGACGCATTGGAGAAGTATATCACAAGGATCTTATGGATACTACCTACCAGATATGTGGGCGCCGAGACGAGCAATGGGAAATGATCAACACCAGGTAGGATAGATCAATTGCAGCTTTCATCCAGGAACTAAACCAACACATTCGACGCCAGGAGAATCAGATGTGCGCAGACATGATAGATTTGAAGAAGGCGAAGACAAGGATCATCGAGCTGGAAGAAGAACTTAAGTCTACACGCGATGGATATGAGGAGGAAATTGCAACACTATTGGAGAAGAATGACGACCTGATTAAGAAGATCGGAATATTCATGGGAGACCCCACTCCAATAGAAGAAGATGAAGAACCCAAGGAGATTCGACCGGAGGACTACATCATCACCGACGACACTGACTCCGACCTTAGCGATGATGAATTTGAAGACGAAGCTGGAGCAGATATCATGGAGTCTGCAACCGAGGAATATTTTTAGTAGACTACCATAGTAGTAGTATTCCACCATGTAAATAAAGTAGTCCGAGCACTTTTGTGATAGTTAGATCAATTGTATGCCTTGCTTGATTGATTGAGTGAAATGATTGTGTTTGTCTCATGTGCATATGGGTAGTGCCTTCTCATTAGACCTCATTCTATTTTAATCTCTTCCACCTAAACCCATCAGATGCCTCCGAGATGTGACCGCAGATTTGCCTTCCCGCTTGAGCTCACTCAGTTGATCCAGCAGCAGAATACCCTGATGCAATTGTTAGTTCAGAATCAAGGCAACAACAACAACAACAATCCACCAGCACCACCACCAGTTTACAACTTAGCCCGTTTTCTGAGGTTCCAGCCGCTGGTGTTTTCCAGTAGCACCGAGCCTATAGTAGCAGATGATTGGCTCCGCAAGATTGGAAGGGAGTTGACCACTGCAGGATGTACTGATGCTGAGAAGGTGTGTTTCCCGCACATCAGTTGGATGGACCAGCAGCATCATGGTGGGAGAATTACACTGTCACCTACCCTATAGCCACAGTGACTTGGGACCAGTTTCAGCAAGCTTTCCGCATAGCCCATGTGTCAACTGGAGCTATGGGTATGAAGAAGCGTGAGTTTAGCAACTTACGCCAGGGGAACCGTACTGTGGCTCAGTACGTGGATGAGTTTAGCAAGCTATCGCGCTATGCCCTGACGATGTGGCCACAGATGCCGCGAAGCAGGAGAAGTTTATGGAAGGGCTGAATGATGAGATGAGTATGTAGTTGATGGTAGCCACCTTCAACAAGTACCAGGAGTTGGTAGATAAGGCTCTTATGATTGAAGGGAAGCAACAACAGATCGAGAGCCGTAAGAGGAAGTATGGACAAGGGAGGTATAACTCAGGATCTCAGTAGAAGCCTCACCTAACCCCGAACTCGGGAGGACTTGTTCATAACCATGGAGGTCATAACCACACTGGAGTAGGATCGCATAATCACAATGGTACTAAGAATGGGAATGGGAACGGAGCCAATAACAATCAAAACCGCCCCAATCCAGCCACACCCGCCAAAAGAGATCTAAGTCACGTTACTTGTTTCAAGTGTGGGAGGACTGGACACTATGCCACGGAGTGCCCTGAAGGAAAGAATGGAAATGGAAATGGGAGCGCTGGGAAGAAGCCCAATCCATTCAACAAAGGACAAGTGAACCACGTTAACATGGAGGAGATTGAAGAGCAGCCGGACGCGGTAATAGGTAAGTTTTTGGTTAAGTCATCTACCGCTCTTGTTCTATTTGATACTGGTGCATCACATTCATACATATCAAGGGGATTTGTGGATAAGTTTAAACTACCAACCCAAACCCTTAGGACCCCTCTCTTAGTGAGTTCACATGGAGCATAGTATATGGCTAGTCAATGGTGCAACCAGATACCCCTGACCATTGGCACCCATGTTTTTCCGCCTGACCTAATTATCTTGGAGTCACAAGGATTGGATGTGATATTAGGTATGGACTGGATGTCAAAGTATGGAGGAAGCATTGACTGTGCTAGTAAGTCGATTTATCTCACCACCCCGGAGGGAAAAAGGATGAAGTATGTATCTAGGCATGTGCCTAGGAGGAGTCAAGTGAATACTCTCACGGGAGTTGTTTAGGAGGAAGTGCCTGTAGTGAAGGATTACCCGGATGTTTTTCCAGAGGAGTTACCACGCATGCCACCGGATCGGGATATCGAGTTTTTGATAGAGCTACTGCCAGGTACCGGGCCAATATCCAAGAGACCCTATTGGATGCCCGCGAATGATCTGGAGGAAATTAAGAAACAGATCAAGGAGTTGTTGGAGAAAGGATACATTCGAAGGAGTTCATCACCTTGGGGAGCCCCAGTGCTTTTGGTGGAGAAGAAGGATAAATCCCTAAGAATGGTTGTTGATTATCGAGCCTTGAATAAAGTGACGATCAAGAACAAGTACCCCCTGCCAATGATCAATGATCTGTTTGATTAGCTACAAGGAGCTAAGGTGTTTTCGAAGATCGATTTGCGATCGAGATACCATCAGTTGAAGTTTCGAGAGAAAGATATACCCAAGACAGCATTCACCACGCGTTACAGATTATACGAATATATGGTCATGTCGTTTGGACTGACTAACGCCCCTGCCTATTTCATGAGCATTATGAACAAGGTGTTCTTGGAGTATTTGGACAAGTTTGTTGTGGTGTTCATTGATGAAATTATGGTATACTCGAAGAATGAAGAGGAGCACAAGGAGCATTTGCGACTAGTTCTCGAGAAACTCAGGGAACACCAGTTGTATGCCAAGTTCAGCAAATGCGAGTTTTGGTTGAAGGAAGTCGGATTCCTTGTACATGTTATATCAGGAGAAGGATAGCAGTAGACCCCAGCAAGGTTCAGTCAGTCACTGCATGGATAGCACCCACTTCAGTTAGCGAGATCCGTAGTTTTCTTGTACTCGCTGGATACTATCAGAGATTCATTGACAATTTTTCCAAGATTGCGAAGCCAATGACGGAGTTATTGAAGAAGGATACCAAGTTTAAATGGACAGAAGACTGCGAGGCAAGTTTTCAGGAGTTGAAGAAACGTTTGACTACAGCCCCAGTGCTGACGCTGCCAGATATACATAAGGATTTCTATGTGTATTGCGACGCCTCTCACTTAGGACTTGGATGTGTGCTTTAATCTCTCGGATCCGAATATTCATACCACAATTAAGAAGAATTACATTAAAATCATGACAAGTAGCACTCCGCATCAAAAATTCTGTTTTTATGATTTACCTACTCGAGGACGAGCAGGAATTAAGCTTGGGGATGCTTGATACATCTCCAACGTATCTATAATTTTTGATTGCTCCATGCTATATTATATACTATTTTGGACATTATTGGGCTTTATTATCCACTTTTACATTATTTTTGGGACTAACCTATTAACCGGAGGCCCAGCCCAGAATTGCTGCTTTTTGCCTGTTTTAGGGTTTCGAAGAAAAGGAATATCAAACGGAGTCCAAACGGAATGAAACCTTCGGGAATGTGATTTTCTGAACGAATAATACCAGGGAGACTTGGACCCTACGTCAAGAAATAAATCAGGAGGCCATGAGGTAGGGAGGCGCGCCCACCCCCACCAGGCGCGCCCTCCACCCTCGTGGGCCCCCTGTTGCTCCACCGACGTACTCCTTCCTCTTATATATATATATCCACGTACCCCCAAACGATCAGATACGAAGCCAAAACCCTAATTCCACTGCAGTAACTTTCTGTATCCATGAGATCCCATCTTGGGGCTTGTTCCGGAGCTCCGCCGGAGGGGGCATCGATCACGGAGGACTTCTACATCAACACATAGCCTCTCCGATGAAGTGTAAGTAGTTTACCTCAGACCTACGGGTCCATAGTTAGTAGCTAGATGGATTCTTCTCTCTTTTTGGATCTCAATACAATGTTCTCCCCTCTCTCGTGGAGAACTATTCGATGTAATCTTCCTTTTGCGGTGTGTTTGTTGAGACCGATGAATTGTGTGTTTATGATCAAGTCTATCTATGAATAATATTTGAATCTTCTCTGAATTCTTTTATGTATGATTGGTTATCTATGCAAGTATCTTTGAATTATCAGTTTGGTTTGGCCTACTAGATTGATCTTTCTTGCAATGGGAGAAGTGCTTAGATTTGGGTTCAATCTTGCAGTGTCCTTTCTCGGTGACAGTAAGGGCAGCAAGGCACGTATTGTATTGTTGCCATCGAGGATAACAAGATGGGGTTTTCTTCATATTGCCTGAGTCTATCCCTCTGCATCATGTCATCTTGCTTAAGGCGTTACTCTGTTTTTACTTAATACTCTAGATGCATGCTGGATAGCGGTCGATGAGTGGAGTAATAGTAGTAGATGCAGGCAGGAGTTGGTCTACTTGTGTCGGACGTGATGCCTATATACATGATCATACCTAGATATTCTCATAACTATGCTCAATTCTGTCAATTGCTCAACAATAATTTGTTCACCCACCATAGAATACTTATGCTCTCGAGAGAAGCCACTAGTGAAACCTATGGCCCCCGGGTCTATCTTTATCATATTGATCTCCTACTACTTAGTTATTTCCTTTGCTATTTACTTTGCCTTTATTTTACTTTGCATATTTATCATAAAAATACCAAAAAAATATCTTATCATATCTATCAGATCTCACTCTCGTAAGTGGCCCTATAGGGATTGACAACCCCTATTTGCGTTGCTTGCGAGGATTTATTTGTTTTGTGCAGGTGTGAGGGACTCGCGCGTAGCCTCCTACTGGATTGATACCTTGGTTCTCAAAAACTGAGGGAAATACTTATGCTACTTTGCTGCATCATCCCTTCCTCTTCGGGGAAAACCAACGCAGTGCTCAAGAGGCAGCATTACCCGAACCCCCAGGGGGAACTAATGGGCCACCATGGGCCTTATTGGAGAGAGAGGAGGGCCGCCAGGGCAGGCCGTGCCCCCCTAGCAGTCTGAATTGGACAAGGGAAGAGGGGCGACGCCCCCTTTCCTACTCCCTGTCCCTCTCCTTACTTCCCCCTCTCTCCCTTTTGGTGGAATCCTACTAGGACTAGGAGTCCTAGTGGGGCTCCCCTCTTGGGTGCGCCCTAGGGGCTGGCCGGCCCTCCCCTCCTCCCACCTATATATACGTGGGGAGGGGGCACCCTATAACACACAAGTTGATCTTTTAGCCGTGTGCGGTGCCCCCCTCCACAGTTACACACCTCGGTCATATTGTTGTAGTGCTTAGGTGAAGCCTTGCGTCGGTAACTACAACATCACCGTTGTCACGCCGTCGTGCTGACGGAACTCTCCTTCAGCCTCAACTGGATCAAGAGATCAAGGGACGTCATCGAGCTGAACGTGTGCTAATCATGGAGGTGTCGTGCATTCGGTACTTGGATCGGTTGGATCGCGAAGACGTTCGACTACATCAACCGCGTTACTAAACGCTTCCGCTTTCGGTCTACGAGGGTATGTAGACACACTCTCCCCTCTCGTTGCTATGCATATCCTACATAGATCTTGCGTGACCGTAGGTAAATTTTTTGAAATACTGTGTTCCCCAACAGTGGCATCCGAGCCAGGTCTATGCGTAGATGTTTTATGCATGAGTAGAACACAAAGAGTTTTGGGCGATAATAGTCATACTGCTTACCAGCAATGTCTTACTTTGATTCGGCGGTATTGTTGGATGAAGCGGCCCAGGCCGACATTACATGACCGCGTTCATGAGACTGGTTCTACCGACGTGCTTCGCACATAGGTGGCTAGTGGGTGTCTGTTTCTCCAGCTTTAGTTGAATCGAGTTTGACTACACCCGGTCCTTGTTGAAGGTTAAAACAACACACTAGACGAAAAATCATTGTGGTTTTGATGCGTAGGTAAGAACGGTTCTTGCTAGAAGCCCGTAGCAGCCACGTAAAACTTGCAACAACAAAGTAGAGGATGTCTAACTTGTTTTTGCAGGGCATGTTGTGATGTGATATGGTCAAGACGTGACGATATATAAATTGTTGTATGAGATGATCATGTTTTTTAAAAGTTATCGACAACTGGCAGGAGCCATATGGTTGTCGCTTTATTGTATGAAATGCAATCGCCATGCAATTGCTTTACATTATCACTAAGCGGCAACGATAGTCGTAGAAGCAATAGTTGGCGAGATGACAACGATGCTACGATGGAGATCAAGGTGTCTAGCCGGTGATGATGGTGATCATGACGGTGCTTTGGAGATGGAGATCAAAGGCACAAGATGATGATGGCCATATCATATCACTTATTTTGATTACATGTGATGTTTATCATTTATGCATCTTATTTTGCATAATACGGTGGTATCATTATAAGATGATCTCTCACTAAATTTAAAGGTATAAGTGTTCTCCCTGAGTATGCACCATTGCTACAGTTCGTTGTGCTGAGACACCACATGATGATCGGGTGTGATAAGCTCTACGTTCACATACAACGGGTGCAATCCAGTTTTGCACACGCAGAATACTCGGGTTAAACTTGACGAGCCTAGCATATGCAGATATGGCCTCGGAACAATGAGACCGAAAGGTCGAGCGTGAATCATATAGTAGATATGATCAACATAGTGATGTTCACCATTGAAAACTACTCCATCTCACGTGATGATCGTACATGGTTTAGTTGATATGGATCACATGATCATTTAAATGAATAGAGAGATGTCTACGTAAGTGTGAGTTCTTAAGTAATATGACTAATTGAACTTTAATTTATCATGAACTTAGTACCTGATAGTATTTTGCATGTCTATGTTGTTGTAGATAAATAGCCCGTGCTACTGTTCCTTTGAATTTTAATGCGTTCATAGAGAAAGCAAAGTTGAAAGATGATGGTAGAAACTACACAGATTGGGTCCGTAACTTGAGGATTATCCTCATTGCTGCACAGAAGAATTACGTCCTAGAAGCACCGCTAGGTGCAAAGCCCGCCGCAGGAGCAACACCAGATGTTATGAATGTCTGGCAGAGCAAAGCTGATGAGTACTCGATAGTTCAGTGTGCCATGCTTTACGGCTTAGAATTGGGACTTCAACGACTTTTTGAACGTCATGGAGCATATGAGATGTTCCAGGAGTTGAAGTTAATATTTCAAGCAAATGCCCGAATTGATAGATATGAAGTCTCCAATAAGTTCTATAGCCGCAAGATGGAGGAGAATAGTTCTGTCAGTGAACATATACTCAGAATGTCTGGGTACCACAATCACCTGACTCAACTGGGAGTTAATCTTCCTAATGATAGTGTCAATGATAGAGTTCTTCAATCACTGCCACCAAGTTACAAAAGCTTCATGATGAACTATAATATTCAAGGGATGGATAAGACAATTTCCGAGCTCTTCCCAATGCTAAAGGCGGAGGAGGTAGAAATCAAGAAGGAGCATCAAGTGTTGATGGTCAACAAGACCAGTAGTTTCAAGAAGAAGGGCAAAGGGAAGAAGGGGAACTTCAAGAAGAACGGCAAGCAAGTTGCTGCTCAAGTGAAGAAACCCAAGTCTGGACCTAAGCCTGAGACTGAGTGCTTCTACTTCAAGGGACTGGTCACTGAAAGCAGAACCGCCCCAAGTATTTGGCGGATAAGAAGGATGGCGAAGTGGAAGGTATATTTGATATACATGTTATTGATGTGTACCTTACTAATGCTCGTAGTAGCACCTGGGTATTTGATTCTGGTTCTGTTGCTCATATTGCAACTCAAAACAGGGGCTATGGATTAAACGAAGATTGGCTAAGGACGAGTTGACGATGCACGTGGGAAATGGTTCCAAAGTCGATGTGATCGCCATCGCCATGCTACCTCTACAGCTACCTTCGGGATTAGTATTAGACCAGAATAATTTTTATTTGGTGCCAGCGTTAAGCATGAGCATTATATCTGGATCTTGTTTGATGCGAGATGGTTATTCATTTAAATCAGAGAATAATGGTTGTTCTATTTATATGAGTAATATCTTTTATGATCATGCGCCCTAGATCAGTGGTCTATTTTTATTGAATCTCGATAGTAGTGATACACATATTCATAGTATTGAAGCCAAAAGATATAAGTTTAATAATGATAGTGCAACTTATTTGTGGCACTTCCGTTTAGGTCATATTGGTGTAAAGTGCATGAAGAAACTCCATGCTGATGGGCTTTTGGAATCACTTGATGCTTGAGAACCATGCCTCATGGGCAAGATGACTGTCAGTGTCAAAACCGGCGGATCTCGGGTAGGGGGTCCTGAACTGTGCGTCTAGGCCGGATGGTAACAGGAGATAGGGGACACTTTGTTTTACCCAGGTTCGGGCCCTCTCGATGGAGGTAAAACCCTACTCCTGCTTGATTAATATTGAAGATATGGGTAGTACAAGAGTAGATCTACCACGAGATCAAGGAGGCTAAACCCTAGAAGCTAGCCTATGGTATGATTGTGTATGGAGTTGATCCTCTACGGACTACAACCCTCCGGTTTATATAGACACCGGATAGGGTTAGGGTTACACAGAGTCGGTTACAATGGTAGGAGATCTTGAATATCGCATCGCCAAGCTTGCCTTCCACGCCAAGGAAAGTCCCATCCGGACACGGGACGAAGTCTTCAATCTTATATCTTCATAGTCTAGGAGTCCGGCTGAAGGTATAGTCCGGCTATCCGAACACCCCCTAATCCAGGACTCCCTCAGTAGCCCCTGAACCAGGCTTCAATGACGACGAGTCTGGCGCGCAAATTGTCTTCGGCATTGCAAGGCGGGTTCCTCCTCCAAGTCCTTCATAGAAGATTGTAATCACCAAGAGTAGTGTCCGGCTCTGTAAAATAAGTTTCCACATATTGCTATAGAGAGAATAATATTAACACAAATCAAATCTGCTGACGTATTCTGCAATGCTCCATCACACTACAGCCAAGTCCTTTACTCGAATCGTCTTTACTTTTCCACCTCAGCATGTTTTGCGAGGTGGTCTCCTTGGCACGTCTTGTCAAAGGAGAGATCGTGTACCCTTTTTACGGGATTCTCATTAATACGGATGTGGGTAACCCAACTACGCCATTTATCACGGTGCTCGGGAGGCAAGCGAGTTTTATTAGGCAAGTGGGGACGCATAACCGCATCCGCCTATATAAGGGGATAAGGATCCACCCTATTTACCTATGCCTTCGTCCTCCCTTGCCTACCCATCTCTCGCGCACCCGAGCTCCAGCGCCCAAGCCTGCACTTCCCACCTCAACCTTTTCCAGCAATGTCCGGAGCGGGAGGCAAATGGATGGTCTCCACCGTTACGGAGGACAAAATAAAGAAGCTAAGGAAGGCCGGGTATCTGTACAAGGACATCGCGCACCGGCTTCCCGAGAAGGGACAGCTTATCCCCACCCCAAGGCCCCATGAGAGGGTGGTATTTCTCCTCCACTTCCTCCGCGGACTGGGTTTTCCACTCCACCCATTTGTCCGGGGCTCATGTTCTACTACGGCCTGGATTTCCATGATCTGGCTCTGAACTTCATTCTCAACATCTCGGCGTTTATCGTCGTGTGCGAGGCCTTTCTCCGCGTCCGCCCCCATTTCGGCCTCTGGCTCAAGACTTTCAACATCAAGCCCAAGGTGGTGAGCGGCAGCCAGGCGGAGTGCGGAGGCGCCATGGCGGGCAAGATGGCCAACGCCCTATCGTTCGATGGCTCTTTCGTGGAGACCCTAAAGGGATGGCAATCCGGGTGGTTTTATATCACCGAGCCACGCGATCCGGAATGGACCGCGGTCCCTGAGTTCTGATCTAGACCCCCCACGTGGCTTGTGTCTTGGAAAGAGACGGGCCTGTCACGGGGCGACGAGAAAGAGGTGACCGGATTGCAAACATGCATCCGGTCCCTGGTGAACAAGCCAATCCGGCTTGTCAACATAATCCAGGTTATGCTCGTCCGCCGGATCCTCCCGTGCCAACACCGGGATTTCAATCTGTGGGAGTTTGACTCGGCGCAGCATCAAACCCTCAGCAGGCTCTCGGACACAACGTACGAAGATGGCTGGAAGATGCTATTCAAGGGCGCCGAGGCTCCCGCATCCGCTTCCGAGGACCGCGGATACAGCTCACAGCGTCACGCTAGCAAGGTATGCTATCTACACCTGTTACAGGATGTTCAAGCTTTTTTCATAGTTTGACTCTATGCGGGATCTAAACTCCCCTGCCTTTGACAGGCTTGGCGGGCGATGGCCGAACCGATTAACTGTCCGGCTCCGCTGCCCGAAGACCCAGCCCCAGCTCTACTGGTGAAGCTGCTGACTCCGGCGCCTTATGTGGTGCCGGAGAAGAAGGCCAAGAAGAAGAAGACCACGGGGACTCGAAAGAGTACCCGTAATGTGGTGTTTGTCGGACTCATCATCCGGCGAGTCCGAGACGCCCTCCTCCCATGAAAACGAGGTGGAGGAAGAAGAAACCTCTCCCCCTCCAGCGGGGGGAGGAAAGAAGAGGGAGGCCGCCCCAACTGGGGAGGCCGAGGGGTCCAGGAAGAGGAAGACCCCTCCGCCGGACTATTCCCCCGACGCCGAACAAGACGAAGAGGAGTGGCAGGACAGGGCCAAGCGTCCGGCGAAATCGTAAGTTCGGATATCAGAGTAACTCGTGATGTTCCTTTGTTGCACAACTTTACCTAATGTCGATGATACTTATGCAGTCCGCCCCGGGCCGAACTCAACGAGTCGTCGAGCGGCTCCCTGGATTCATCGGACGTGAACTCCGTTCCGCCCGCTGTCTCCCCCCGCACTGCGGATGACGCCGAAGTGGCGTCGCGACAAGCTCCGGGGCAGGAGGAGGTGGTCCTGGAGGAGCCGCAAGGCAACCTCCCGGACTCCAGGAGTAAAGGGGACAAGACCCCCTAGGGCTCCAAGTCCGGCCTTAAGCCGGACACCGTGCCGGAATCTTCAATGATTCCGGACCGCGGTAGGCGAGCCCCTTCCAAGAGGAGCAAGACTTTTGAGCCGGCAACCTTCATCCAACCAGAGGTGCTGGACAATCTGCTGGAGGTGCTTGAAGGCGCCTCCATCGATGAGGAGCACCGTACTATTATGAGTACGGTGATCCAGAAGGTCCAGTCCGCCAAGAGCGGGCTGAGTGAAGCTTGCGCTAGCCTCCTAACAGGCTTCGAGGTAAGTAAAAATATGTAAAAATATTACCGCATAGACAGTAGCCCCTGATGCTCTATTTGGCGTTCGGAAAGAAAAGCCGAATAGAGGATCTATTAAATTTCGCAGGAGTCTAACAATAAAGAGTCAATATGCGTATGTAGGCTTCGCTGCTGTCCACCGCCACACTGACTGCGGAGGTGGGTCTCCTGAAACAGGGACTCGAGCGGTCCGTGCAAGAGCTCGGCCTTGCCAAGCGGCAACTCGAGGATAAAGAAGGTAAGAAATACCTTACAGAAATAAGTGCCTATAGAGAGGCGTGATTGCAAAAAATAACAGGATTGTACTGCTTATTGTAGGGGCCACGACTGAGGTGGCGACCCTCAAGCAGGTGCTGTCCGAGGCCGAAAAGAAAATGGTTGCGGAGCGCACCGAGCGAGAAAAACTTGGGGCTCAGGTCGGCGAGGTGCAGCAAGAGCTGCAAGCTCTCATGAGAAAACATGAGAGTTTGGAGCTTGAGTCAGAGACCCGAGCGTCCGAGCTCGCGGCGGCCCTTGAGACTGCCAAGTCTGCCAAGGCCGAAGCCCAAAAGGCCCTCCGAGAGTCGGAGGATATGAAGAAGATAGCAGTGGGTAAGGCATTCTTTATGGAAAGCAGAAATATAAAAGTAAACTACTTGTTACTTACCCGAATCCGGAGCTCTCCAGGGGCATTCGCTGATCTTCCCCGCAGCGTATCCGATGCCGCCGCATTCTACCGAGCTGAAGAGGGCAGCTCGACGGAGAAGGTGTTTCGGTCTCAGTATGCTGAGGCCGGACACCCTGTGCCCTTGAGCGACCAGCTGAAACAGCTGGTCGAACTCCACAAGGCGGCCGAACAAGCCATGAAGGGCTTCATAGTTCGGCTGTGGCCCGGAGAGGCCCTGCTTGGGAGCTACTTCGGGCTGGTGCGGCGGCTGGTGGAGGCCTGTCCAAGGCTCGAGGTCCTCAAGCACTCCGTCTGCATCGAAGGTGCCCGTAGGGTCCTTGCCTGTGTAAAGGTGCACTGGGGTAAGCTAGACGGTGAGAAGCTTGTGAAGGACGGGCCGCCGCCGGGGAAGGAGGATCGCAAGCCCGAGAACTATTACAAGGATGTTCTTGCGGGTGCTTGCCTTGTGGCAGATGAATGTACCAAGGATGTAATTTTTGAATAGACTCGCTCGTTTTTATCCTGTGCGCTGAAAACTTGTTCATAGGCGCTTAAGCAATGCTTGTTGAATTTAAAATATTATTTTCTGTGCGGCCGTTTATAAAAAAATTGAGAGATGGCCAGTCGTCGGCTTCTGCCCCCATGCCACTAGTGCTGGGGTGTTTGGGGATAAACCTGAGCACTCTTTTTCCCATAGTTGGGTCCTTCGAGGGAGGTGCTCAGCACGGCGAACCAGGCAATCGGACTATAATGCTTGAACACTCTCACTTAGCCATAGAACTTTATAATTTTAAATATCGGCAAAGCCCCTAGTTCGGAAGACCGAGTTCGGGGCGCTATCCACGCCTTGGCTGGGGTTATCCAGCTCCTCGCTCGAAGCAGCATAGGCCTTTAGGGACCCGAAAAACCTCTCGAACAGCGACCGGTCTCTCGCCTCATCATGACAGTCAGTTTTAGCTTTCTCCACTGAGGTTCTTAGCCCAGCTCAACCGGGGCACAATCGCAGTGGTTCTCCTAGTGCTACCTTAGCCGATATAGCGGAACGTAAGGCACCAAAACATAGGAGCCGGGCAAACCCAACTATTGACCCAAATCATGATTCGGAGCCGATGCATATAGTGCTATAAGTTCGGGGTGCCGCACTTGTGAAAGTGTACGGACTTCTCACACCATATTAAAGGGTACTGAAGCCCCTGGCGTACTTGTCGTATCATAGTGTACGGGTGCAACATGTCATTAATGAACATATATATGAAAAGAGTAATGCAAAAAATAGACAAAAAGCTAAGCATTGTTTATAGAGAGGCTATTTATCAAAGCCGAACGATACAAATAGTGCGATAAGCAAAAGATATTGGACTATTCAGTATGTCCTGACCAGGGAAAGCCCGCGGAATTTTATTTAAAATAGGTATACCGCTCGTAACAGAGACCACCTGGGAGTTCCATAATGCGGCATGGCTTGTCTGCCTCCATGGATCTTGCATCGTTTGTGCGGCAGTCGAATTGCCGAATAGGTCGTCCGAAGTATGGAGTCCTGAAAGTAAGAAAAGAAAAGAATCCGGCAGCCCCTGGTACGTTTTAAGCCGTATTTTGGGCGTGCCGTTATTGTGCCCCTTCCCCTGTGCCCATGGTATTTCAAGGGCATAGTTATGTACGCGAGGTACTGGTTTCGCTAGGTCGCGAAAGCTGGGGTTGGGGCCGCATTGCTACGCTTGCTCAGAGTGTGCCAGGCGGTCCTGCTGTAGGTTACTCCGGGCGCGCTTGGCAGTGTCTGGCTTTTTAATGGACGGACTGGGGAATTGCCTAAGAAGGCTACTTTGTACCTCCGCTGCGAGAGCCGCCATATGCTCCTCCGTACGGAGGGAGCGTTCGGTGTTTCCGCTGACCGTGATTACTCCTCGAGGGCCTGGCATCTTGAGTTTGAGATATGCGTAATGCGGCACTGCATTGAATTTTGTGAATGCGGTTCGTCCGAGCAGGGCGTAGTAGCCACTGCGAAATGGGACTATATCGAAGATTAACTCTTCGCTTCGGAAATTATTCGGGGATCCGAAGACCACGTCAAGTGTTACTGAGCCTGTACAGTTGGCTTCTACACCTGGTATGACACCTTTAAAGGTCGTTCTTGTGGGTTTGATCCTTGAGGGATCTATGCCCATTTTCCGCACTGTGTCCTGATAAAGCAGGTTCAAGCTACTGCCGCCGTCCATGAGGACTCTTGTGAGGTGAAATCCGTCGATGATTGGGTCGAGAACCAATGTGGCGAAGCCGCCATGACGGATGCTAGTGGGATGGTCCCTTCGGTCAAAAGTGATCGGGCAGGAGGACCATGGGTTGAATTTTGGGGCGACTGGCTCCATCGCGTATACGTCCCGCAGCGCACGCTTCCGCTCCCGCTTGGGAATGTGGGTTGCGTATATCATGTTCACCGTCCGCACTTGTGAGGGAAAGCCCTTCTGTCCATTGTTGTTCGGCGGCTTGGGCTCCTCGGCGTCGCTGTGCAGCCCCTTGTCTCTGTTTTCGGCTCTTAATTTGCCTGCCTGCTTGAACACCCAACAATCCCTGTTAGTGTGATTGGCTGGCTTTTCGGGGGTGCCATGTATCTGGCACAAGCAATCGAGTATTCGGTCCAAACTGGACGGGCCCTGAGTATTCTTTTTGAATGGCTTTTTTCGCTGACCGGATTTATAGCCTCTGAATCCGGCATTGACTGCCGTCTCTTCATTGCTGTCGCTGTTAACGCGGCGTTTTTGTTTGTTCTGACGTGTTCTGCCACTTTTGTCCTTGGTATCCGAATTACCAGGGTTCTTTGATAAGTTGTTACTGTGAGCCAGCCAACTGTCTTCTCCCGCGCAAAAGCGGGTCATGAGTGTCGTGAGTGCTGCCATGGATTTCGGCTTTTCCTGTCCCAGGTGCCGGGCAAGCCACTCGTCGCGGATGTTATGCTTGAAGGCTGCTAGGGCCTCTGTGTCCGGACAGTCGACTATTTGGTTTTTCTTTGTTAGGAACTGTGTCCAGAATTGTCTGGCTGATTCTTCTGGCTGCTGAATTATATGGCTTAAGTCATTGGCATCCGGCGATCGCATGTAAGTTCCCTAGAAGTTATCGAGGAATGCGGCTTCCAGGTCCTCCCAAGAACCGATTGAGTCTGCTGGCAAGCTGTTAAGCCAATGCCGGGCCGGTCCTTTAAGTTTGAGTGGGAGGTACTTGATGGCGTGTAGATCATCGCCGCGTGCCATGTGGATGTGAAGGAGATAGTCCTCGATCCATACCGCCGGGTCTGTGGTGCCATCGTATGATTCGATGTTTACGGGTTTGAAGCCCTCTAGGATTTTATGATCCATTACTTCATTCGTGAAGCATAGCGGGTGTGCGGCGCCTCTGTACTGGGCTATATCACGACGCAGCTCAGAAGAGCTATGTCTGTTGTGTTCGGCCCGGCCGGATTTGTTGTATCCGGAGTGAAGATCATTGTCACATGCCACAGGGCGCCTGCGCGATCCGTAGATCGATCTTGTTTGTATTGCTTTATCCTCAAGTATGTCTTGCAGGTCGGGCGCATTTTCCCGTGCCTTAGCTGTGCGGCGTCGGGGCATGGCTTGGGTGGAGGGCTGAGCAGCCTCTCTGTCACAGCCACGGGGTGGCCGGTCTGCCATGTCATGCGCTGGTGATGTAGGTGCTTCCTCCTCTGATCGGGGTAGCGGCCTGTGCTTCAGGTAACTCTTGGAGGGGCGTTCGAGTTCACACTCTTCGGCCGCAAGGACTTCAGTCCATCTGTCAGCTAGCAAATCTTGGGCAGCTCTAAGCTGTTGCTGCTTTTTCTTGAGGCTGCTTGCCGTGGCTAAAAGCTTGCGTTTAAAACACTCTTGTTCGGCGGGGTCTGATGGTATGACGAATTCGTCGTCATCGAGGCTTGCCTCGTCTTCGGAGGGAGGCGTATAGTTATCATCCTCGACCTATTGGTCTGCCGCTCTCTCATGAGGGCTGGCTTCTCCATCTTCCTGTGCTGAATCTTGCTGAGGTGGGTGTTCTTCGGCGCTGTCCGGGGTAGTATTATCTCCCGTGCCGGAATCACCGTTTTTGCTTTGGCGGGATTTAGAGCGGCGCCGCTGACGCCGACGCTTTGGCTGTTTCTTGGGGGCGTCATCCCCCATTGTTCCATCGCCATCTCCATCTTTTGGAGTATCCACCATGTATATGTCGTATGACGAGGTGGCTTTCCAGCGCCCTACAGGTGCTGGTTCCTGTTCGTCTCCTATATCGTCGTCCATGCCGTCGATGTCTTCGGAGTCAAAGTCAAGTATGTCAGTTAAATCGTCGACAGTGGCTACAAAGTGGGTTGTGGGTGGGTTTTGAATTTCCTCACCGTCCGTATCCCACCCTTGCTGACCGTAGTCCGGCCAGGGCTCTCCTGATAAAGAGAGAGACTTAAGAGAATTCAGGATGTCGCCAAAAGGCGAATGCTGAAAGATGTCCGCTGCGGTGAACTCCATTACCGGCACCCACTCGGATTCGATTGGCAGGGGCACGGGGGGCTCGGAGTTCGGAGAGGAATCCGGCTCCTCGGAGTCACAGGCCGTGCGGAGTGCGGGGCTGGAGTTCGGCTCGATCGCCTCTGAGATCGCAGCCCCTGAGGCAGCGTCCAATTGCTGATCCTCGATCGGCGTAGTAGGTTCCGAATCAATGGTCGAAACCGATGCGTGTGCGGCCTCCAAGGCGCGGTTCGGCGGCAAAGCTATATCATGCCCATCGAGACAGTGCGGCACGCTTGGCTGTGGCTCGAATCCGTCGAAGATCAAGTCTCAGCGGATGTCAGCAGTGTAGTTTAGGCTTCCAAACCTGACCTGATGGCCAAGGGCGTAGCTTCCGATCTGCTCAAGGTGGCCAAGCGAATTGGTCCGCAGTGTGAAGCCGCCGAAAATGAAGATCTGTCCGGGGAGCAAAGTCTCAACCCGGACTGCATCATTGTGGATGATCGAAGGAGCCATCGGGCCTAAAGGCGACGACATAGAGGAACTCTCAATGAAAGCACCAATGTCGGTGTCAAAACCGGCGGATCTCGGGTAGGGGGTCCTGAACTGTGCGTCTAGGCCGGATGGTAATAGGAGACAGGGGACACTTTGTTTTACCCAGGTTCGGGCCCTCTCGATGGAGGTAAAACCCTACTCCTGCTTGATTAATATTGAAGATATGGGTAGTACAAGAGTAGATCTACCACGAGATCAAGGAGGCTAAACCCTAGAAGCTAGCCTATGGTATGATTGTGTATGGAGTTGATCCTCTACGGACTACAACCCTCCGGTTTATATAGACATCGGATAGGGTTAGGGTTACACAGAGTCGGTTACAATGGTAGGAGATCTTGAATATTGCATCGCCAAGCTTGCCTTCCATGCCAAGGAAAGTCCCATCCAGACTCGGGACGAAGTCTTCAATCTTATATCTTCATAGTCCAGGAGTCCGGCTGAAGGTATAGTCCAGCTATCCGAACACCCCCTAATCCAGGACTCCCTCAATGACTAAGACTCTGTTCTCTGGAACAATGGAGCGAGCAACAAACTTATTGGAAATAATACATATTGATGTATGTGGTCCGTTGAGTGTTGATGCTTGCGGCGGGCATCGTTCTTTTCTGACCTTCGCAGATGATTTGTGCAGATATGGGTATATTTAGTTAATGAAACATAAGTCTGAAACATTTGAAAAGTTCAAAGAATTTCAGAGTGAAGTGGAAAATCATCGTAACAAGAAAATAAAATTTCCACGATCTAATTCTGGAAGTGAATATTTGAGTTATGAGTTTGGTCTTCATTTTAAAAAGTGAAGAATAGTTTCGCAACTCATGCCACCTGGAATACCACAGCGTAATGGTGTGTTCGAACGACGTAACCACACTTTATTAGATATGGTGCGATCTATGATGTCTCTTACTAATTTACCGCTATCGTTTTGGGGTTATGCTTTAGAGACAGCTGCATTCACGTTAAATAGGGCACCATCAAAATCCGTTGAGACGACACCATATGAACTGTGGTTTGGCAAGAAACCCAAGTTGTCGTTTCTTAAATTTTGGGGCTGCGATGCTTATGTGAAGAAGCTTCAACCTGATAAGCTTGAACCTAAATCAGAGAAATGTGTCTTCATGGGATACCCAAAGGAGACTGTTCGGTACACCTTCTATCACAGATCCGAAGGCAAGATATTCGTTCCTAAGAATGGATCCTTTCTAGAGAAGGAGTTTCTCTCAAAAGAAGTGAGTGGGAGGAAAGTAGAATTTGATGAGGTAACTGTACCTTCTACCTTATTGGAAAGTAGTTCATCACAGAAATCAGTTCCAGTGATTCCTACACCAATTAGTGAGGAAGATAATGATGATGATCATGAAACTTCTGATCAAGTTACTACCGAACCTTGTAGGTCAACCAAAGTAAGATCCGCATAAGAGTGGTATGGTAATCCCGTTCTGGAGGTCATGTTACTTGACCATGACGAACGTACAAACTATGACGAAGCGATGATGAGCCCAGATTCCGCGAAATGGCTTGAAACCATGAAATCTGAGATGGGATCCATGTATGAGAACAATGTGTGGACTTTGGTTGACTTGCCCGATGATCAGCAAGAAATAGAGAATAAATGGATCTTCAAGAACAAGACTGACGCTGACGGTAATGTTACTGTCTACAAAGCTCAACTTTTTGCGAAAGCTTTTCGACAAGTTCAAGGAGTTGACTACGATGAGACCTTCTCACCCGTAGCGATGCTTAAGTCTGTCTGAATCATGTTAGCAATTGTCGCATTTTATTATTATGAAATTTGGCAAATGGATGTCAAAACTGCATTCCTTAATGGATATCTTAAATAAGAGTTGTATATGATGCAACCAGAAGGTTTTGTCGAGCCAAAAGGTGCAAACAAAGTGTGCAAGGTCCAGCGATCCATTTATGGACTAGTGCAAGCCTCTCGGAGTTGGAATATACGCTTTGATAGTGTGATCAAATCATATGGTTTTATACAGACTTTTGGAGAAGCCTATATTTACAAGAAAGTGAGTGGGAGCTCTGTAGCATTTCTGATATTATAAGTCGATGACATATTGTTGATTGGAAATGATACTGAATTTCTGAATAGCATAAAAGGATACTTGAATAAGAATTTTTCAATGAAAGACCTCGGTGAAGCTGCTTATATATTGGGCATCAAGATCTATAGAGATAGATCAAGACGCTTAATTGGACTTTCACAAAGCACATGCCTTGGTAAAGTTTTGAAGAAGTTCAAAATGGATCAGTCAACCAAAGGGTTCTTACCTGTCTTGCAAGGTGTGAAGTTGAGTCAGACTCAATGCCCGACCACTGCAGAAGATAGAGAGAAAATGAAAGTCATTCCCTATGCCTCGGCGATAGGTTCTATCATGTATGCAATGCTGTGTACTAGACCTGATGTGTGCCTTGCTATTAGTTTAGCAGGGAGGTACCAAAGTAATCCAGGACTGGATCACTGGACAACGGTCAAGAACATCCTGAAATACCTGAAAAGGACTAAGGATATGTTTCTCATCTATGGAGGTGACAAAGAGCTCATCGTAAATGGTTACATCGATGCAAGCTTTGACACTGATCCATATGACTCTAAGTCACAAACCGAATACGTATTTTTATTGAATGGTGGAGCTGTTAGTTGGTGCTGTTCTAAGCAAAGCGTTATGGCGGGATCTATGTGTGAAGTGGAGTACATAGCTGCTTTAGAAGCAGCAAATGAAGGAGTCTGGATGAAGGAGTTCATAACCAATCTAGGTGTAATACCTAGTGCATAGGCTCCAATGAAAATCTTTTGTGACAATACTCGTGCAATTGCCTTGGCAAAGGAATCCAGAGTTCACAAGAGAACCAAGCACATCAAGAGACGCTTCAATTCCATCCGCGATCAACTCAAGGTGGGCCACATAGAGATTTGCAAGATACATACGGATCTGAATGTTCCAGACCCGTTGACTAAGCCTCTCTCTCTCGGAAAACATGATCAACACCAAGACTCCATGGGTGTTAGATCATTACTATGTAATCTAGATTATTGACTCTAGTCCAAGTGGGAGACTGAAGGAAATATGCCCTAGAGGCAATAATAAAGTTGTTATTTATATTTCCTTATATCATGATAAATGTTTATTATTCATGCTAGAGTTGTATTAACCGGGGACTTAGTACAAGTGTCAATACATAGACAAACTTAGTACATAGAATTGTGCTCCTTGCATCCCCCTTTGCATTTTGACACGTCGAATGGTTGATCAAATAAGAGCAATCGACCTTGTTGTTGTCGGATTTCGGGTTCCGGCAGACCCTTGAGGTTCGAACACTTGGGTGCGCGCAGAGATTTCGTCTTCTACCTACCTGCACCCCTCTGCCTCGCTAAGATCTAAGCAGTGGAAAGAACAACACGAATGACACAGGGTTTATACTGGTTCGGGCCACCGTTGTTGTGTAATACCCTACTCCAGTGTGTGGTGTGGTGGATTACCTCTTGGGCTGATGATGATGAACAACACAAGGAAGAACAACCTCGCGAGGGTCTGCTCTTGGCTGGGGCGATGAACTGCTAGGAGGAGTTCAGTCACCCCTTCCTCTCTCTCTCTCTGCTAGAGTTCTACCAGATCTCTTCCCGTCGTCCTCCTCTCTTCGTCTTCTCATCATCTTCTTCTCGTCCCCTCTCTGTGGGTGGTTGGTCCTATTTATAGAGGCCATGGTCCTCTTCCCAAATATCGAGCGGGAAGGGAGCCAACAATGGCAGGCTAATTTGAAGGGGGACAGCTAGTACTAGCTATCCTAACAAAAGTAGTCTTCGCCTGCACAAAGCTCTGGTGGTGACGCCGTCTTGGGCTCCACAATGACCTCTGTCTTGTAGTCCTCATGGTCTTGGTTTTGTTGCACCGAAATGGCAACCTTTGCCTGATGCCTCGGTACTCCGCGGTTGCGCTCGCTCCCTTTGCACCAAAGAGGAAAGGAGGACACTGCGCGGGCTGGCACCCGCCTGGCGCCTTTGGTCGTCATGGCTTGCGTCGCGGGCACCTCGTGAGGTACCCCGCCTTGATCTCTCCGCCTCCTTGCGAGCCAGCCTGATGAGGCCGTGCCTGAGGAAGCTCCGCGTCATCCGCCCCGCGAGGCTTGGCCCCTCGCGAGGGTCTTGGGTCTGTGTTGGTGAAGATGGGCCATGCAGGGCCCCCCTTTGAGCCACGCCGCAGGCCGCAGGCAGGCAAGTCTGGGGACCCCCGTTCCCAGAACACCGATAGTAGCCCCCGGGCCCAAGGCGCGCCCGGACTTGGCCGTGCAGGGAGGCGGAAGGGCAAGAGCGTAGCGCCGCGGGCCGTAACAGCCTGCGGCCTTGGGCGCCGCGTGGAGGTTGATTGGACGTGGGCGTCTCCACTTCCCCATGGCGCCTCGGCAACTGCACGGATTGGACTAGTCCCTGCATGCAAAGCGGGTCATGATTACCTGTGGTCGTGGAGGTCGACGTTTGGCCTTCGCCGACCATAAGTACGGAACGACGCGCGCCCTTCCAGTTCATCCCCCCTTGCTTCTCCTTCTTCCCGGTCCTTGCTCTGTCTTGCTGCGATGGCTCCGATCCGCCGGTTCTCGACGGCATAGAAGGGAAAGGCTCCCCGAGACGAACCTGACCTACTCCCGCCGAAGAAACAGCTCGTCCCCCGTGGCCTGGACGAGGGGGCCCTTCAGGTGGTGCCGAGGCCTCGGTGCAAGCGGGCACCGCCGGGGTTCCCGCTTCCCTTGTATGCCCACATCGAGGGCCCTAAAGGAGCTGATGCTGATCGCCACGGGCGGCGCCGCCGTTGGCGCCGATGGGTCATGAAGGTGTGGGTCGTCCCCCCTGGGGTCCACACCAAGGGCGCCTCCCGCGAGCTCGTGCTCCACGTCGCCATGCCTCCTCGGTCTTGGATTCGCCTTCCTCCCTTCTTTGCCTCCATCGTCCCGCAGGGGGAGCCCCTGGAGCTTTGGCTGCAGCACGACAGCTGCAGCACCCTCGCGACCGAGGCAGAGGTCGCGGCCGTTGCCCCGGGCGAGGTCTTCACGACTCGAGGCTGGAGCGAAGTCGCCCGGGTCTGCAAGACAAGAGGCGCCTTCACGATCCACTTGGAGTACGACGGTGCTTCGGTGATGTTCTCCAAGGTCTTCGATGCGGACGGGCACCGGCTGGAGTGCTGCCCCAGGAGAGGTGGTCGGGGCCCTGCTGCGGCGAGGACTAGGCCCGCCGACCGCTCCCTTGGCGGCTCCACAGGCGGTGGTGGCGTCGGAGGCTCCAGCGACTCCGGCGAACTCTTCGCGACTCCGGAGATGAGCGACGACAGCTACGAGCCCCCGAGCCAGTGCCGCTCTTGGAGCAAGGCGGGCTCGTCAGGCCGCCGCCGACTCTGATCTGGATGGGGTTGGCGCCGGTGCTTGACGGCCCACTGTTGATGATGGCATCTTTTGCAGTGGCGCGTGTAGTTAGCGTCCCTTTTTAGGGTCTGTTCCCTGCGAGGAATCAAAGACGTGCCCCGTGGGGGCTTGTAAGGTGCCTGTGATCCTGTTTGTTAATATAACCCTTGTCGTAAAATTGTGCAAGTTGCTCATTCCGTCTTAGCTCAGTTCTCCCTTTCGAACCTCGCGAGGACTTGGTGCTCTGCACCGACAGGTCCCAGTCCCAAGGCGGCATCAGCCGTCACTGGTATGCCAGGTCGCGATGCCGTGGTCAAGGCCAGGAGGTGAGCGACTCAGGGTCCGGTAAGAGCCCCTGAGTCGCGATGCTCAGGAGGTCCCCTTTGGCACTTAAGTAGCCGTCGTTCGGTGAGAAAGGAGAGTGGCGTCGCTAACACGGGATTGCATTAGGTGTGGGGATGGTGCCACGGTAGCTTGTGCTTCCGGATGGTGACTTATCTCGAGAATCAGGGACCGCTCCCTGGTGTGTCACTGGGTCCGCGCATCGACAGGCGTGAGATCGCTTGGCGAGGTCCTCACGTGTCCCTTCCCTCTCGCCTTTGCTCCCCTTTCTGCTCTACGTCCTCGGGTCCCGGCCCTCGAGCGAGTCTCAGCCGTCGCTTGTATGCCAAGTCGCGATGCCGTGGTCAAGGCCAGAGGGTGAGGGCTGGAGAACCGGTAGGAGCCCTGAGTCGCGATGCTCAGGCACCCCCCCTTTAACGTGCTAGCGGTTCGCGCGGACGGGAGTGAAGGAGACGCCGCAAGGGCCTTGGCGCAGCTCCTTTAGGAGATCCTGTGGACTCATCACAGAAGAACAAGGGGTTGCCATGACAATTGACAGTCAGCCGTTGGTTGCTTCCGAGGGGTGATGAGGCACTGAAGGCTTGACGAGGTGGCGCCATGCGGGGCTGCCGCGGCCAGAGCTCAGCCTTTCAGGTTTGTCGGCATTGCAGGGACGGACCCATGCGCAAGCGTCATGCCGTTTGAGAGCAGTTCCGTCAGTTGGCATCAGTTGAGCTGGCAGCTAGGTCAAACACATTAGCCGCGAAGGAGTGGATTCATTCAAATAGATGCTGGGAAGGTGGACGTCACTGGGTCTGGCCCGAGTGACTTGGGGATCATGCAGCCCGAGGGGCGCCCCCAACAAGGTAAGCTAACAACATGAAATAAAAGGGATACATGCCGCAGGGACGGACCCACGCGGCCTGGGAATAATGCAGCCCTGGGGGGGTGCTCCCAGCTGGAAGTGAAACTTGAAAGATGTCACCTGATGATGTTGAAGACGAAGGAGTGTTGGTGTAGCGGACTCAGCGGGCTGCGGAAGCCGATCCTCACGAGCCCCCAGGCCCAGGGGCCTCAGGAGGCTCCGGAGGCACTGGTGGCTCCTCGCGGACCATCTCCATCTCCGCCAGGGCTGCGGAGCGCCTGGCCTCTTGAGCCTCCATGATGCCCCTCATGAGGCGAAGGTACGTGGCAGCCGCGCTCGGCAGGCCGTAAGGCATGCGAACGTAGCTATGGGGTGGACCTCCGCAGCGCCCCACTCGCGAGGGCCAGAGGCGCTCCAGAGAGGCGACTCGGTTGAGCCCTGGTATGTCAATGCAGACGCGCAGCCCACCATCCTCGCCTGGATGGGGAGCCACTGCTGGTAGACGGCGGCCGCCTTTCATGACCCTTGACTCCTGTAGCTCCTACATGGCCTTGCTGACGAACTCCTGCGGGTCTGGCTCTCCTTGCCTTACTCCTTCTTGAGGGAAACGTGCTTCGAAGCATGCCTCCATGTGGTGCCCAAGCGCCTCCCTCGTGACCCTAGCCAGGTTGGTGGCCCTCCAGGGGAGAGCCCCCGAGACCTGCCTGAGGAGGGCGCCGGGCACGCTTTCCTATGTGACGGAAGGAGGTTCCCCTGGGCAGGAACGGGCCCAGAGGGGCCTGCCTCCTGAGGGACCGGGCCAGACAATGTCTTCTTCTTCTTGGGGGCGGTCTCGGGAAGCCTCCTGCTTCTGCGATCCGGGTCTTCCAGTTACGCGGCCTGAAAGGCTCGTTCCAGAGAACACACCGCGTCCCTCTCTTTAGAGGGAACCGTGATGACTCCGCCACTTCCTGGCATCTTGAGGACGTTGTAGCCATGGTGAGTTACAACCATGAACTTGGCCAGCGCCGGGTACCCAAGGATGGCGTTGTACGGCAGGCGTATGTGGGCGACGTCGAAGTCGATGTGCTCAGTGCGGTAGTTGTCGCGTGCCCCGAAGGTGACAGGGAGGCGGACCTGCCCAATCGGGACCATGGAGCCGTCGGTGATTCCGGAGAAGGGCTTGGTTGGCTGAAGCTGGCTGTAGGGCACTTGGAGATTGTTGAATGTTTCCACGGACAGGACGTTGAGCCCTGCCCCGCCGTCGATGAGGGTCTTGGTGACCACCATGTTGCTGATGATTGGGGAACAAAGCATCGGGAGGACTCTGGCTGTAGCCGCACACTTGAGCTGATCTGATGAGCTGAACGTGATGGCGCACGCTGACCACCTGAGAGGGCACGTGGCTTCAAGCTTGGGGAGGACTGCATTCACTTCGCGGGCGAACTGCTTGAAGATTCGTTGAGAGGGTGGGTCCTGAGCCCCGCCCAGGATGCAGGCGATCGCGCGCGGCTCCTAGAAGCCCCCAGCCCCCTCGTCTTGGTGGCGGTCCTCGTTTCTCCTTGGCCGCGGTGGCAGCGGAGGGAGGCCTGCGTTGCCATGAGGGCGATCCTCGCGAGGCTGATCCCTCCAATCTCCCTCGCGAGGTGGGTCTTGCCAGCGGTCCTCGCGAGGTTGATCACGCCACCCTTGGCGCGGGCCACGGTCTTCCCAGCGTCCTGCGTTCCTTCCTCCTCCTCGACCGTAGCCCTGGTCTCCACGGTTGGGGCGACGGCCAATCCTTCCTTCCCGCACGGCTCGGAGCTCTTAACATTCGTTGGTGTTGTGGGTGTGGAGGTCATGGTACACATAGTACCGGCTGCCCTTGGAAGGTTCGGGCTGATCTCTTCCCCGCTTGGTGTCTGGTTCTGCCGCGAGCATGGCAGCCCCCTTGCGCTTCACGTCCTTGGCCATGGGCTTCTTCTCTTCTGGGTCTGCGGCAGGCAGCTCGAGGAGGGAGAGACGCACTTCCTCAGCCCTGGCGCACTTGGTCGCCAAGTTGAACAGCTCCAAGGAAGTGCACATGTCTTCATGCATCGCCAGCTCCTCCTTCATCTTGACATCACGCACGCCGTCGGAGAAGGCTGAGATGATGGCCTCCTCAGTCACCTTGGGAATCTTGATGCGTGCGTTATTGAAGCGCTGGATGTACTTCTGCAGGGTCTCCCCGGGTTGTTGCTTGATGCGGCGCATGTCGCTCACGGCGGGTGGCCGGTCGCGAGTACCTTGGAAGTTGGCGATGAAGCGGGTGTGCATCTTGTCCCAGGAGGAGATCGTGCCTGGAGCCAGGTTCAGGAGCCAGGTGCGGGCCCCGTCCTTGAGCGCCATGGGAAACCAGTTCGCCATGACCTTCTCGTCTCCGTTGGCGGCTTCGATGCCCAGCTCGTAGAGCTGGAGGAACTCCGCAGGGTCAGTCTAACGAGGAGGCAGGTCCGGCTTGAACTTGCCGGGCCACGCGACGCTGCGTAGCTCGGTGGTGAAGGCACGGCAGCCTGCTGTGGCCACTGGAGGCCTTGGGTGACGGAGAGCTTGGTCTTGCATGTCCCCGCGTGGTGCAGCTGGGCTTGACGCGCTGGAGCAGGAGCATGGTCGCGACATGCTGGGGCAGGGAGCGCCCGGGCAGCTTCTTGCGGGCGAGGGACTTCTTGGCAGCTCTGCTCTTGCCGCGCTGGCACCTGACGGAGCGGGTTCTGCCCTGGGGCCACGCACCTTGGAGCCATGGTGCCTTCTTGTGGAGGAGGCGGTCGGGGCGCCGCCGGAGCTTCGTCGCCCACGCGGGGAGGGGTGCGGTGCAGCGGAGCGGACGGCGCAGGAGAGCCCCCTGTGGCGCGGACGAGCTCGGCGACGCGGTCGAGCCATTCTTCGTAGACGTCATCGACGGGACGGTAGCGCAGGAGCTCGTTTGCCGCGATGAGCGCAACTCGAGCCTCCATGGGTGCGCGGAGCACGCGGGACGAAGAACCAGCTGGGGTGAGCAAGAGAGTAACGGTGCGGCCGTCTTGCCGCACGGACGGATGCTGAGACGATGCTTGCTGCTCGTCCCCCGCCGGGCCGGTGGTGGCGTTGACGGCAGGTGACGGGGAACGGCGAGGACGCCCACTGACAGGAGCCGTCTGGGCGACGCGGGAAGCGAGAGCGGCCCGGCGCTCGGCGCGGGCCCGGCGAGCGTCAGACATGGGCACGATGGTCGGAGGAGAACGGGGCGGTGGAAGACGAATTCCGGCGCACCCCTACCTGGCACGCCAAATGTTGGATTTCGGGTTCCGGCAGACCCTTGAGGTTCGAACACTGGGGTGCGCGCGAAGATTTCGTCTTCTACCTACCTGCACCCCTCCGCCTCGCTAACATCTAAGCAATGGAAAGAACAACACGAATGACACAGGGTTTATAATGGTTCGGGCCACCGTTGTGGTGTAATACCCTACTCTAGTGTGTGGTGTGGTGGATTGCCTCTTGGGCTGATGATGATGAACAATACAAGGAAGAACAGCCTCGGAGGGTCTGCTCTTGGCTAGGGCGATGAACTGCTGGGAGGAGTTCAGTCACCCCTTCCTCTCTCTCTCTCTCTCTCTGCTAGAGTTCTACCAGATCTCTTCCCGTCCTCCTCCTCTCTTCGTCTTCTCGTCGTCTTCTTATCGTCCCCTCTCTGTGGGTGGCTGGTCCTATTTATAGAGGCCCTGGTCCTCTTCCCAAATATCAAGCGGGAAGGGAGCCAACAATGGCGGGCTAATTTGAAGGGGGACGGCTAGTACTAGCTATCCTGACAAAAGTAGTCTTCGCCTGCACAAAGCTCTGGTGGTGACGCCGTCTTGGGCTCCACAATGACCTCCATCTTATAGTCCTCCTGGTCTTGGTTTTGTTGCACCGAAATGGCAACCTTTGCCTGATGCCTCGGTACTCCACGGCTGCGCTCGCTCCCTTTGCACCAAAGAGCAAAGGAGGACACTGCGCGGGCTGGCACCCGCTTGGCGCCTTTGGTCATCATGGCTTGCGTCACGGGCACCTTGTGAGGTACCCCGCCTTGATCTCTCCGCCTCCTCGCGAGCCAGCCTGATGAGGCCGTGCATGAGGAAGCTCCGCGTTGTTCGCCCCGCGAGGCTTGGCCCGTCGCGAGGGTCTTCGGTTTGTGTTGGTGAAGATGGGCCATGCTGGGCCCCCCTTTGAGCCACGCCGCAGGCCGCAGGCAGGCAAGTCTGGGGACCCCCGTTCCCAGAACGCTGACAGTTGTTGTACCGGAGGACAAATAATTACAAGGTTATACGGGTGTGCATGATGTGTACCAGTTCCCGTAGCGCTGTCATGCTTTGCTAAAAATGGTTTTGCTTGTTTCAGATGATATCTCCAGAAGAAATAAGTGTTAAAGTCAGAGTTGCATAGGTGTGTAAGCTAAGAGAGCAGTGAAAGGATATCCAAACATCGTTGGAAAAGTGCACAAGGGAGTGATATGTGAACGAAATATGCCCTAGAGGCAATAATAAAGTTGTTATTTATATTTCCTTATATCATGATAAATGTTTATTATTCATGCTAGAATTGTATTAATCGGAAACTTAGTACATGTGTGAACACATAGACAAACAGAGTATCCCTAGTATGCCTCTACTTGACTAACTCGTTAATCAAACATGGTTAAGTTTCCTAGGCATAGACATGTGTTGTCATTTGATGAACGCGATCACATCATTAGAGAATGATGCGATGGATAAGACCCATCCGTTAGCTTAGCATAATGATTGTTTAGTTTTTCTGCTATTGCTTTCTTCATAACTTATACATGTTCCTCAGACTATGAGATTATGCAACTCCCGAATACCGAAGGAATACCTTGTGTGCTATCAAATGTCACAACTTAACTGGGTGATTATAAAGATGCTCTATAGGTGTCTCCGATGGTGTTAGTTGAGTTGGCATAGATCGAGATTAGGATTTGTCACTCTGTGTATCGGAGAGGTATCTCTGGGCCCTCTCGGTAATGCACATCACTATGAGCCTTGCAAGCAATATGTCTAATGAGTTAGCCACGGGATGATGCATTACGGAACGAGTAAAGAGACTTGCCGATGATGAGATTGAACTAGGTATGATGATACCGACGATCGAATCTCGGGAAAGTAACATACCGATGACAAAGGGAACAATGTATGTTGTTATGCGGTTTGACCGATAAAGATCTTCATAGAATATGTAGGATCCAATATGAGCATCCATGTTCCGCTATTGGTTATTGACTGGAGATATGTCTCGGCCATGTCTACATAGTTCTCGAACCGGTAGGGTCCGCACGCTTAACGTTCGATGACGATTTGTATTATGAGTTATGTGATTCGATGTACCGAAGTTTGTTCGGAGTCCCGGATTAGATCACGGACATGACGGGGAGTCTCAAAATGGTCGAGATATAAAGATTGATATATTGGACCATGTTATTCAGACACCGGAAGTGTTCCGGATAGTTTTGGGTAAAAACGGAGTGCCGGAGAGGTTACCGGAACCCCCCCCCCCCAGGGGAACTAATGGGCCACCATGGGCCCTATTGGAGAGAGGAGGGCTGCCACGGCAGGCCGCTCCCCCCTTAGGAGTACGAATTGGACAAGGGAAGGGGGGGCGGCGCCCCCATTCCTACTCCATCTCCCTCTCCTTCCTTCCCTCTCTCTCCCTTTTGGTGGAATCCTACTAGGACTAGGAGTCCTAGTAGGACTCCCCTCTTGGGCGCGCCCTAGGGGCCGGTCGGCCCTCCCCTCGTCCTTCCTTTATATACGTGGGGAGGGAGCACCGTAGAACACACAAGTTGATCTTTTAGCCGTGTGTGGTGCCCCCTCCATAGTTACACACCTCGGTCATATCGTTGTAGTGCTTAGGAGAAGCCCTACGTCGATAACTACATCATCACCGTCGACACGCCGTCGTGCTGACGGAACTCTCCTTATGCCTCAACTGGATCAAGAGATCGAGGGACGCCATCAAGCTGAATGTGTGCTGATCGCGGAGGTGCCGTGCATTCGGTACTTGGATCGTGAAGACGTTCGACTACATCAACCGTGTTACTAAATGCTTCCGCTTTCGGTCTACGAGGGTACATAGACACACTCTCCCCTCTCGTTTCTATGCATCTCCTAGATAGATCTTGCGTGATCATAGGTAAATTTTTTGAAATACTGCGTTCCCCAACAATATGTGGATACCTAGTTCGGGCCAGCGTTTGGGCATGCTCGCCTAGCTAGAGTGTGATTCACTTCAGAGCCATTGAGGTTGATGCGCTGGCGTTGGCTGGCCGTGCACAGATGCAGATCTTGAGTGGCAGTGGAGCGCTACGATGTAGTGGGTGAGACCATTGGTGAAGCCCCAACGGCCTCGTGGGGCGGAGGTGCGACGATGTGCTTGGTGAAGTAGCCCTAGTGAGGTGGGAGACGGCGTCGATGAAGCGTACATGATGCGGTGGAAGTCATTGTGTGTGAGGCACGTCGGTTGCGGCGTCCGACATTATCGGTGGACCACCTGGTGCGGTGGACGATGGCGTAGATGAGGTAGCTCCGGTGCGGTGGTGAAGCGCGGCCGTCTTTTTTGTCGTCGTCGTCTAGCACATAGGTGGGGAAAGAGATGAGATGACGGGCGATTCGAACTTTGCTTGGGTTGGCGGCGAATTAGGGATTTGAGCAATCTGGGCGCGGAAGGGATGGTTGAGAAGGGAGATTTTGCAGGGATGGAATTGGGGCCGCAAGATATTTCAATCCGAAATGTGGAAGCATGAACTTATTTTGTCGTCGTTCTGGTGCAATTACATTTGAGAATGCAAACGAATCTTCTTTAATTTGCAAACGAATCTGTATATATTACCATGCCCGTGTTTCCCTTGCAAATAATTAGTCATTCGAAACGAGATACTATAAATTAATTAATGAGGAGTTATTTGAATTAGAGTGTTCGTCACATAGCAATCTCCAATTCTAACGTGGATTTCGCATTTCACGGTATTCACACTACTTTTTTAATACAAATTCATATGTATATGATGAACACCATGGTAGTGAGAAAACTTTGGATGGATTCAAACATATGACCTACAAAAATATCACAACAATCGAGTCAATGTCAACTTTTCCAAATCTAGTATGGCACGAATTCGAAATAATTACCCATATGCATGGTCCTCAGTTCAAATCTTGCAATGTACACTAAATTGAAACATTGATGTTAAGTCTCATACTATATACAATAAAATGTTGTTTTTAGCCCCCCCCCCTCAGCACACATGCTACATACTTCATGTATCGGTCAATCTTCCTCTCCTAACCACCTTAGGAAGCTATCGGTTTCCGACACACATTCATTCTATCTCTCCATGTTTCGATCTCTAACTCCCTCAACTACACAACCCCCTTTTTCCACTCTGTTACCAAATGTATATACCTCACACACCCGCCATTGCACCCCATGCCGAGCTCTCTCTCTCTCTCCCTCCCACCCTCTCTCGCTAGATACATGCATTGCCCCCCAACCTCTCGTGCGCACGCACGCACGCACGTTGTGTATCTAGGTCACTCCCTTGAGACTATCTCACTCTTTCTTCCACACGGCAGGCCACACTCGCTCAATCTCACTCTCTTTATCTGAGTCTCGATTAACCTCACTTTTTTTCACACACAAATGATATATCTCCCTGTTCGGGCCTCGATCGACACACTCTATACTCTCTCACGCAGATTGTCTATCTAGGTTAGTCCATCCAAGCCACCCACACTTTTGGTCTCATGGCAGGCCACGCTCGCTTAATATCTCTCTCTCTCTCTCTGTATGTCTCGATTGACCTCGCTCTCTCTCGGACACAAACGATATATCTCCATGTTTGAGCCCAATTTGACATATTCATATTGTATACTCTCTCACGCACATTGTCTATCTAGGTCACTCTATCCAAACCGTCTCACTCTTTCAACCGCACGACGACCCACACTCGCTCAATCTCTCTCCCTTTATATATGTAATTGATTGACCTTGCTTCCTCCCACGCACAAAATATATCTACATGTCTGTGACTGGATCATCTCTCAAGCTCTATCTTACAGCCCTCACCCTTCCCAAAAGCTCAATCTGACAATATCTCTCCAGAGCATATAGATCTTTTCAATGAATGTCGGACCACACTCACTTTGTCTCTCTATCTATCTATGTCTCGATTGACCTCACTTTCTCACGCCGTATCTTACACACATTGAAGCTACCTCTCCATCCCTCGCAAAGCCGGAGCTATTTACATTGCAAGGGGACTCCAACCTTGGATTAATTTGTGTAGGCATTTATTCCGGTGGGTTTAGATTATATTTTCATAGCATTCGGCCTACAACTACTCCAAACACCATTGCAACCCCCGCACCTCCCCCAATTGATTCCCCTCTGGCTCGGTCATCGCTCTCTCGCACATCCTTTCTCGTCTTCAACGTCGCACCATTGTATTTTTGCAAAAAAAACTCTGTTGTTCTCTTTAATTATTACAAATAAGATACAAAACTACACACCGATAGTCCACATGTAATGGAACAAATTTCGACCCACAAATTAAAGTGCTACAAACTACACACTGAGGGGCCCACCTGTCATGAAACAAATTTGGACCCATATATAAACTAAAAATTAAAAAGGACGAGGATCGAACATGCGACCAGGGCCTTCAAGCCGCACATTAATAGGCAACATACGTAGTACAACAATGTTTGTTGTACCCCCCTTTGTTCATATAATGTTTTTATATTACCACAACCTATTTAACGGATAACATGTAATATTATTTTTAGTACATTAGTGGGACCGGCTCGTTAGCATGCACTATTCGCATTCACTTACTGGTGGGTTCCGTGTCTACTCTCTCTCTCCTCCCCTTCTATGTTTAGACGCACGGGAAAACACGAAGAACTCGCGGGCGTTGTTGCCGTTGACCATATAGTAGTACTAGTCAATGTGTACGTGCAATGCACGTTAATTTGGAAGTATATTAAGTGCATGCAGATATTAAGTAGGGCATTATTTGCGTGTTATTATGTGATTAGCACTATTTTTGGCATGAAATTAACTGCGCGCTAAACGTGTGGACCTCTCGACCTTGAAGCAGTCTAGGTTGTTCGATGAGAAGGAATACATGTGGCTTGACGATGTTTTATATTTAATTTGATATGGCTCTAGCAAAACATTCAATTGATCATACCGTAGATTTCATTCAGTCTGACTCCGACTTTACATTCATACGATGATCGGTCTAAAATAAACGGAAATGATAAACGTTCGGATTTTAAGCATGGCAATTAGAACGTTTTTCATGGCAAATTTAGATTACGCAGCGGCAGCGGGGGTGTCTTGTGGTGGGAAGCGGCTCCTCTGCTGTGCTCTGTGTGTCGTCAGGCCACTGACCGACAGCAACGGCAGCGCCTCGCACCGTTGTTGGCGTACTCCTGGACGTTGGCCCTAGCTTTAAGGAAGGGCATAATGTTCTGGATTCGGTCTCCGAGAGCGAGTCAACTGGCGGGAGGAGGCGACTGGCGTTGGTGCAAGGAAGCGGTTGATGGCGGCCATCCATGCCTCTGAGGGGGGCACTGGCACCCGCGCGAGGACAGGCGCTGGCAACGGTGCGGTGGATATATTCGTGTGCACGGGCACCGGCATGGGCGCGCGCATCAGTGTACGCACAGGCGCATGCGTTGGCAGGTGCACGGGCACGTGAAAGTCGGTGGGGACCTTGTGGAACCCCGTGGCATCAAGCTTGGCGACAATGTGCAGCTCCTAGCCCATCAATGCCACGAGGATAGGCACTGGCGCAGTCGGGGCGACGGGAGCCGGAACGGGAGCGGGGACAGGTGTGACGTCTTCCCGCAAGACCGGTTCAAGCTCGTCCCAAAGCGCCTTATGTTCTTGAGACTCCGGTTGGATGTCTTCCTCAGGAAACTGGAAGACTAAGGGCAGACCATCGTGATGCGGCATGGCGTATGGTTAGGTCAGGTTGGTTGGAGGTAGACGACATGAGAATCAGAGAGGAAGAGAGAGGACTGTAGCGATACCGGGTAGTACAGGATTGATTTTAAACTACGGCTCCGTGCCATTAAAAGTGGGGGCAGTTGGGACGAAGGTGGGCAGTGGAGCCTGGTCAAAGGGACTGCCTCCCGGTGAGCATGCGCAGCGGTGTGCTCGCACACCTCCCGGTCAGCCGACGCAGCGGTCTGCTCGCACGCCTCCCGTTGACTAACACGCTTGCTCGGACGATACCTAGCAATGAGAAGCGGGACTCGTGGCGGCATGTAAATGCCCATGATTTGAATAGTGAAAGCGTTCGCCTTAACGTGACAGGTCTTTGTTCCAAAATATCTTGGCTCTACATTTGTGCAACTTCTCATAAGCAGCTTGTCTCAAATTGAAGAAAAAAATTACGTAGGAATATTTGTGCCATATCACGAGACCATGCTCAGTTTCATTCCGGTCACTTTTGGATTTTCTGAAATTTAAAATCCAGGATTCGAAACAATATCATAACCTGCATCATGCAATAATTTTTCAAGCGATACATCTTTCCTGTTGTATTTCTTAAGAAAGAATTTGGTCGATATTGACCTGATGGCGACTCCCACCCTCTCCTCCCACCAGCGCCCATGGCGACACCCATGATCCCACCCTCCCCACCCAAATCCAACTAGCCAAATCTGTTTCCCCTCCAATGGATCCTTTCAATGATCCACTTTCCATTGCTCATCAACTGGATTTTTCATTTGGACATCATTTCAGATCTCAAGTTCGTGATCTATTTGCCTCAGCAGTCAACCCGGTCTCCCCTTCATCTGGTTTCATCTTGGTGGTTTATTTTGGAAGATCAAGGTTCAAACTTGATCCATTGAATGTAAGTCTTGCTATCTCATCATGTAGTGGTGCTGCCTATGATGCTATCAATGTCACACACATCATTGGCAACATATTTAGTTTCAAAGTTTGTTCAAAGGCAGTGGGTTTTCATCTTGTCTGTTTGAAATATTTCTCATGCAATATGTTCAAATGTTTCTTTCATCTACGGAGCGGTGGAGGCCCTAATAGGATTTATGAAGAGAAAGTTTGGATCAAAGAACAAGATGAAGAATGGACTCGCGTGACTTATAAAAGGAAGCCTCCTTCTAGACACATCTCGGTCAACAAAGTTTATCGAAGAATTCTTAATGACATATCATCTATGCCTCAGCCCAATCAAGGTATCATATCCAATGGCATTAATACTGTTCGGCCTCTTACTGGTGCCAACTCCACCCCGATTGGCAATCCTTAGATCTCATCAGCGGAGTTGGATGATCATAACAATCAGCCGATCAAGGTATGTAGCTCAACCAACCCCATGCATAGCAGATCGTTAGTTGCTGGGCCCAACGTAATTTCAAATTGCCACACTGACTTGGGCCCTAATGACCCAACTATGGAGCCCAATGGCGCCAACGCAACCCAGCCCACTTGTGAGCCCGTGAGGGGGTCGATTCACATTCCAAATCTTTCACCTGGACTTATTTTCTGCATTGAAATGCTTGGGATATGGTCATTATCCATCGGGTTGTTGTAATAGTATCAGATGTAAAAATTGTTATGGTTATAATCACATCGCTAGATTTTGTTTCAACAAGAAAAACCGCACGCTGATATATCGGATAAAAAAGTCTGCACCTGTTGATCATAATAAATCCCAGAAGACCCCCCTGCCGCCTCCTCGCATTCTACTCCCCTGCCTAGCCTCCACGCTCCACCAATCACCATCGCACAGCCGACGACAACGCCATGGCCTGCTACCCGTGCATCCATACCCTCACCTGAACACTGGCACCACGATCATTGCTCTAGGTCCTGAAAGTGTACATCGAGGCTACGTCGTCCTCGGTGCTGAGCTTTCTATGGTCTGCGATGAGTGGGCAATCGCTACTTTGGTTCCTGCTGCCCCCCTGAATTTCCCTGCCACCAATGCAATGATTAGTGCGTATCTTGAAGCCAAGGTACGGAGGATTAACTACACCTCCAGATGTCGTATGTGTACTGCTCTGATCCAATTTACAACTGCCTGTTCGAGAGATTTTGATATTAGTAATAGTACTTATGAGTTTGCGTACTCTGTTCTTCGCATCACCAGGCATGATAGGAGTCTGAACTACCGTAGCATCACTTTTACCCATGATGTTTGGCTCATGTTAATGAACTACCCACTTGAATGCTGGGATGTAGGAGTTGTTAGCTGCACACTCTCTCAATATGGTAGATTTCTGATCTGGAACAAGGACTCGAGAGACAAAACTAGGATTATTGTTAAGGTCAGAGTTATGAATGTGGATACTTTTCCTGTCAGCATTGTTGTTCTGCGCAATCTGTACGATGTTGTGTATGGTGATTCATGGACTTGTACCACCTATATACTGTCTCGTGAGCTCATTGGCCAACTTGGTGGTGATGAGGATCCTCTACCTCCCAATGGAGGAAATCCACATCCTCTCCCGCATGTTCATGAGGGTTTTTGGCATGACGAAGTGCTTGGTAACATCCCCATGGAGCAGGTTGTTATAAACCCACACAATGAGCATCTTGGAGCTCCTTATGAGGATGTTCATGTACCTGCTGTTGTTGGCAATGCCAACAATGATCAGAATGAGGTGTTTCCCACTGCTATCATGCCTATTCCTATGTAGGTTGATTCTGCAGCACAGGCACTTAATGATAAGGTGCAGGAGGATCAAATGGATTTCATTCCTCTGCCTGATGATGACCCTCAGGATATCCAAGCCAACAGTCCAGCTTTTGTGCCTGCTAATGTATCTATGGACTATGAGGATGCACATATCACTGAGAATGTTGAGCCAAATAGCTATATGTCTGACAACATCTCTGTTCTTCAGGGCCTCATTGGAAACATTGTGTCCAATGCCATGACATGTTACCCAAACTGGGTGGCTCCAAAATTGTCAATGCTAAATGTAACATTGTGGATGTGGAAGGCACTCAAGGTTTCAGCAAGAAGTGTTATCTGCAAATAATGACTGTTCAAGACTAGCATGCACCTGTTAGCTCTACTAGTCTTACTGAGATCACTAAAGAGACATTTGCTGAGGTTTGCAAACCATCTGGGAACAACAAGAGAAAGAAGAAAACAATTGTTGATGAGGCCTTTTGCAGAAGGAGCAATAGAATTGCACAAATCAAGATGGGTTTCAAAGACAAATATGTTGTTGTAGCTGCCATAGTCAAGGCTGGCACCTCCAACATGCAGCCAACCAAGCAAAACAAAGAATCTAAGAAAATGAAAAAAACAGATGTTGCAATCAATCTTGGGCCAAGATTTGAGGCTGTTGTGATGGACAAAAATGCTCCTCCACCTCTTGTGCTACCACTGGAAACTATCTAGGCTATTGGGACAGGTCCTTTCAAGATGGAACCTCATGAAGTGTCATCCTCAGCCCTGAACTATGATAGTTCTGATGATTAATATGCTTGCTCTGCTATGGGTTTTTGACATCTCCCCTAACTGATGTCTTCTTTGGTTTAATTCCAGTTATCATCAAACTTCCTACTTTATGGTTTATTGTGTTATGTGCCTGTGTGCACTTTTGCTTATTTTGGGCTGTAATAAGTACTTTGGCATGTGGTTATGTACCTCTTCAAATAGACCTTCTTATGTGATCTGTAATGCCAGTTATGTTTGCTGTTATGTTCTCTCTTGCTTCACCTGCCCGTTGATTTATATGCCACCTCATATGTGTTCTTACCCCCAATGAAGAAAACAAAAGAAGTAATCCCCCATGTCATGATAGCCATGCCATGTCTTACACTTCCATTACACATCTATAATGATTAGAAGCTGGAATATTCTTAATTGGAATGTTAGAGGGATTAACTCAAATGATTGACGGGATGATATCAGGCTGAAAATTGATGAAAGCTCATGTTGTGTTATGAATTTCCAAGAAACTAAGAGAGAACAATTTGATCTGGCATATGATTAGGAATTTTTGCCCTAAAAGGTTCAACCAATATAGCTTCATGCCCTCTGCTGGTAATTCAGGTGGTCTGATTACCATCTGGAATGGTAATATTTTCAAAGGCAGAGAAATATCCAAAGATTTCTTTCAGATTACTGTTGAGCTCACATCAAAACTGGACAATACTGTTTACTTCATAACTAATGTTTATGGGCCAAACTCTGTTGAGGGCAAAACTGAATTTTCTAATTGGCTACTGAATATTAATATCCAACCTATGAAATTGTGGCTCATTGTTGGAGATTTTAATTATATTAGAGGGCCTGCGAATAGGAATAGAGGAGGAGGCGACCACAATGATATGATGCACTTCAACAACATCATTATCAATCTTGATCTAGTTGAGATCCCACTGAAAGGCAGGCAGTTCACCTGGAGTAATATGCAGGATACTCCTCTTTTGGAAAAGCTTGGTTGGATTTTCACCAGTGCTGATTGGACTAGCAAGTTACCAAATACTCTTGCCACCCCCATGGCCAAACTTTCCTCTGATCATGTCCCCATTAATATTCAGACTGACAGCATGATCCCCAAGTGCCACATATTCAGGTTTGAGGAATTTTGGCTGGATTTTGAAGGTTTTATTGACACTGTCTCTAATTACTGGAATAATTGCATTTTCTATGCTGATTCAACAAAGAACTTGGTGGCTAGGTTTAAGTCCATTAGAAAAGGACTGAAGATTTGGAGCAAACAACTTTCACAGCTCAATAAAACCATTGAAAACTGCTGCTTCTATGTTAAGCTCCTGGATGGCATTGAAGATCAAAGAGATCTCTTTCAACATGAGAAGAACGTCAGGAAGTTATTGATCAAGCACACTAATAAACATCTTGAGGCTAAAAGAAAATATTGGAGAATTAGAGCCAATATTAGATGGGCTCAGCTGGGTGATGAAAACACCAAATTTTTCCATGCTATTGCCACACATGTTTTCAGAAGTAATTATATTACTTTCCTACTCAACACTGATAACCTGATTGTTAATGATCATGAGCAGAAAGCAGCTATTTTGTGGAACTCATTCAAAAACAGGATTGGCACTGCTGGCACATCCCAGATGAAATTCAACGTTGATCATCTATCCAAATCAATTAATCAAGAGGAGTTGGAACAACCTTTCTATATGAAAGAAGTGGATGATGTCATTAATTCTATGCCTAATGACAAATCCCCTGGACCTGATGGTTCTAATGGCATTTTCATGAAGAAATGCTGGCATATTATTAAAGAGAGTATCTATAAATTTCTTCAGGATTTCCAATCAGAGAGTGTGGATCTTGCTCCAGTTAATACTGCTTATATTGCCTTGATCCCTAAGAAATAAAACCCAGAAACTCCCAATGACTTCAGGCCCATCTCCTTGGTAAGTATGCCTATCAAAATCCTTACTAAGCTACTTGCAAACAAAGTCCAAAAATGCAACATTCCTGTGATAAGCAGGAATCAATATGGTTTCATCAAAACCAGGAATATTCAGGATTGTCTTGCATGGTCTTTTGAGTACATCCATATGTGCCAGAAATCTAAGAAATAAATTGTCATTTTCAAAGTGGACTTTGAGAAAGCATTTGACAAAATCAACTATGGGTCCATCCTTTTCATGCTCAAACACCTAGGGTTTGGAGACAAATGGATTAGATGGATCAATAACATCCTACAGACTGCCTCTGCTTCTGTAATTTTAAATGGTGTACCTGGGAAGAAAATGAAATGCAAATGTGGAGTAAGACAAGGGGACCCTCTCCCCCCTCTTTTATTTGTTATTGCTGCTGAATTGCTACAGATCCTGATTAACCAAGCTTGGCACAATGGCCACATCAATACTCCCATTGAGCAACCTGCTTCCATATCATACCCTATTGTCCAATATGCTGATGACACCTTAATTATTATGCCAGCTGTGCCTCATCAGATTTCACATGTTATGGAGACTTTAAAGACATTTTCAGATTTCACTGGCCTTCAGGTGAATTTACACAAATCCTCTCTTGTACCCATTAACATCTCTGATGAAAAAGCCACTCAACTTGCCAATATTTTGGGCTATAAAAAAGAAAGCATGCCTTTCACTTATCTGGGGCTGCCAATGGGGTCCACCAGACCAAGAGTTGATGAGTTCATGCCAATGGTATCTAGATTGGATAAAAGGTTATCTGGGATTGCAACAATGATGTCATATTCAGGTAGACTCACTCACCTCAAGGCTATCATCACTGCACTACCTATATTTGCCATGTGTTGTATCAGGGTACCCTTCACCATCTTGGATCATTTTGAAAAATCTGGCAGAAGTTTTATTTGGTATGGTAAGGACATCAATAAATTTGGCAAATGCCTTGTCAAATGGGAACAAGTCTGCTTACCCAAGGATGTTGGTGGTCTTGGTGTTCTAGATCTTAGAGCACACAACAAAGCACTCTTGACAAAATTCCTACACAAGTTCTTCAATAAAATGGATATCCCATGGGTGCAGCTTATTTGGAGCAAATACTATGGAAATGGTGAGCTACCACAATTCCCAACTAGGCTTGGTTGATTCTGGTGGAGAGATTGCTACTCTATTCTTAACAAATACAAAGACCTCACAACTTGTATTGCTGGTATTGGTGACTCCACTTCTTTATGGCACGACAAATGGAATGACAACCCACTGAAAGACTGCTTCCCACACATGTACTCCTCTGCCATAAACAAAGACATCTCTCTCCAGAAGGCTTGCATTGAAACTAAGAATGACTTCTATAGCATGTTCCACCTACCTATGTCTTCTGTGGCTGTTCAACAGAGCACTGAGCTCATGGCCCTCATTAATGGTGTGATGAGTAACAGTGAACCTGACATCTGGAAGTTTAAATGGGCCTCTTGACATTACAATGCTAAGAAGGTCTACCTTGAATATTTGGGATGCCCTGAGAAAGCTCCTAAACCTTTCCAATGGATTTGGAAGTCTGGTTTGCCTTCCTAAACTAAATTTCTTTTTCTGGCTCCTTCTTATTGACAGATTAAATACCAGAGATCTTCTCACTAGGAAAAACTTGTACATTGAGAGCTCCATATGTGTTTTATGTGATGATGATCCTAATGAATACATGAAACATCTCTTCTTCTCAAGTGATTTTAGCCAAAAAATTTGGTTATCACTTGGCTTTGAATGGAACACTGATTTAAACTGCAATGATATGCTTATTGAAACCAGAAACAGAACTCGGATTCAACCCTTTAAAGAATGCCTAATTGCTGGTTGTTGGACAATCTGGAAAAACAGAAACAACATCATTTTTGATAACAAGGAAAGGGACTTGAGCTACTGTATTTCCTACTTCAAGGAACATTTGGCACCATCGTGAAAAGAGTCAAACCTAGTATAAAGGAGGGAATGCAAAGCTAGTTGGACTATTTGTAAACATCTCTTTTTTATGCTCCCCTCCCTTGTTGTAATCCATATGTGTATAACACCCCCCCATATTAATGAAAAATAGAGTTACAGTAGGATTTTTACCCTTTGATCAAAAAAGAAAGAAAGGATTTGGTCAAACATTTTGCTTAGTTAGACTTCAGACAAGTTATATATGCGGAGTAAAAGGATAAACCCTCTGTACCAGTGCATTGCCTAACATATTAACTCAAGTACTAGGCACGAACAAACAGGCTCAATTCTGTGCTCATCCTGGTGTAGTACTCCTATTAGTACTAGGCAATGGAGTTGACGAGTGACCTTGGGTAGCGGCGACCGAGGGAATTGAACCGTGCTCGGCACGGTAGGTAACGTTGTCTACTTACTAAAGCATCCCTCCATTGTTCATCGGTAGTCATTATGGACCGGGGACATGAGGGGAATTCCTAGGGATGGAATTTTGGCCGCCAGATATTTCGACTCGAAACGCAGAGGCTCGACTGGTTGCGGTTGGCTAATGTGCATACCGCGCACGTCACTAGAAGGACGCGATCCCGTTTTTTTAGGATCAACATGAGCCAGGGTCTGGCTAGTACGCCATTGGGTCCTACCATCCGAGAATATGAAATGAATCTTTTAAATTGCTAAGTGAATCTATGTGTATTACAATGCCCGTATTTTCCTTGCAAATAGTAATCTCAACGTGGTAATTGATTTATGACAAGTTCTTGAATTAGAGTGAGTTTGTGATATTGTGATCTCAACGTGGATTTCACATTTCATGGTATCCCTAGTAAGTTTTTCATTGCAAATTCAAATTTAAAAGATGAACGGTATGGTGGTGAGAAAACTTTGTATGTATCAAGCATATGACCACACAGACACACATCAATACAACAACAATCTAGTAAGTATAGTGCATGTTTTTTTCCAAACCATGCATGTATGACACGAATTCAAAAATACTCCTTTTGTTCCTAAATATTTGTCTTTTAGAGATTTCAACAAGTGACTACATACAGAGCAAAATGAGTGATTCTACACTCTAAAATATGTCTATATACATCTTTATGTGGCAGTCCATTTGAAATCTCTAAAAAGACTACTATTTAGGAACGAAGGGAGTAAAATGTAAGACATGCATGGTCCTCAATTCAATATTTAAAATGAACAGGAAACTGAAACATGAATATTAAGTCTAGTACTACATACATGCAAATGTTGTGTTTAGGCGGAGCTATGTAGATTGTTAGGAATTAACCCCTCGACCTTAGATAAAATTGTGAACCTGTGTTTAGGATTGTTTAGATTGTATTATTTGAACATTATATTTGTCCCCACCCTCCCAAACACCGATTGGTTGTGCAGCCCCCTCCCCGGGAGAATATCATTTGCCCCCACACCTTAGATGCTATATGCTGATACGAGTTGCTTGGAGCTTGTAGATCTGAGATATAGTAGCTCATAGGATTTCTTAATATTTTTACAGGAAACCTTATTGAGTTTGAGAATTGCACACAATTTGTACAAAAACTACTCAGATGCCCTTGGATCCCATATGCAACGACCTCGAAGCTCGTATCACAGTAGCATCTAAGATGAAGGAGGACCTCATATTCTCCTATATGTAAGAATATCATGTGCTACCACACCTTAGATTTTTTGGTGATACAAGCTATTCGGCGTCGTTGGATTTGTGATCCAACAACTCCTCGGTGGTTTGAAAGTTTTTTTTGCAGAGAAGCCTGCAAAGAGTTCGACCACTGCTTACAAGCAAAAAGACTGCTCAGATGCCATTGGATCTCAGATCGAACGACCTCGAAGCTCTTATCACCGTAGCATCCAAGCTGCGAGAGCACCTGACGTTTTCTCGCACGAGAGAATATAAGGTGCTCCCGCACCATAGATTCTATGGTGATATGAGTTCTTGGAGATCTAGCGGCTCACAGTAGGAGGTTTGAATGTTTTTGCAATATATGCCTGAGAGAGTTTGAGAATTGCGCAGAAAGTACAAGTACTACACATGTGGCATCCGATCACAGATCATACGACCTAGATGATCATATCACCATAGCGGCTAATTAAGCTACGGGGAGCACCTAATATGAGCAACGGGGAGCCGTTGGATCTAATATGCAGTGGCACACACGAGGCCTGAATGTTTTATTTGCAAAAAAACTTGGAGAGTTTGGAAATTGCGCATAATTACAAAGACTACTCCCAAGCCATTGGATCTCAGTTCCAACGATGTAAAAACTTGTATCACCATAGCATCTAAGCTGCTGGGTGGATGTGATATTCTATGCCGCTGTCATTTTTGTTCCTAAACTTGAATAATACATGTAACTCGTGCCATTACTTGTCTAACCGCGCGAAGTGTTTGTTCAAAAAAATCATCCTACACTAAAATATCGGAACAACACACGGGGGTCCCACTTGTCATTGATCAAATTTGAACCTAAAACTAATAATCTGAAAGACAAGATTCGAACTGGCAACCTGGACTACAAAGCGTTAGTCGATAGCCTGAAACAACAATGGTTGTTGGCTTTGTCCCAGAACTTAATCTTATAGAGTATTACGTTGAGTAGAGTAGAGGGAGTGGCTCGTCAACACATGCATGAACGTTGACTAACTTACTGGTGGGTCCCAGGTATGTGATCTCTCTCTCCTCTCCATCATCTGACCTTTAGACGCACGGGCACACATGAAGAGCGGTGCTAGCTTGCCGTGGTGTTACTATAACTAAAAAAAGCTTGGAAAAATAAAAGAATCGCCTAGAACAAGAGACGTTGTGGCTGGTCGAGACGGAGCTAACCACACCCATCCTCCGAGCATCATGATGAAGTTGTGTGGCTAGTGGGGTGTTTTCGACCGACTGGCTGGGTCCCGAGGTTGAACCATAGGTAGTACATCTGATACAGTATATTTTTACACGAACATTTTTCCTCCGTGCTGAGACGTGGCACACCCTACCATGCGGTTTCGGGGTCCTCCCGGGTGGTGCACGCATATATTCTTCCTTGCCAAGACGTGGGACACCCTACCGCGCGTTTTCTGGGTCCTCCTCGGTCATAGCGTTGAAGCAAGTAAATGAGTCGTCAAATCACGAAAGACCACCTTTCTCGCCGAGTACATTAGTGAAGCACGGTGGCCAGATAGTTGGGCTAGTGCAACCAATTATCTAGGCCGCCGCCACATTTGTGTTTTCACCCCTTTTTTATCTCCTTGCTGGTAGGTAAATTTAAATATACATCGCGGTGTTGCTCTGGTCTTTGAGTGCGGTAGGCGCGGCATTGTTTTTAATTTTTTGATACACGAGAGCAAGCGCGGTAGGATTTTTAATTTTTTGATTGACGGGAGCAGGCGCGGTAGCAATTAATCACTATGACTCCGCCTGTAAAACCCACTGCTCCCTGATGTGAAAAGTCGTCGATTGGTGTTTGCCATGGTGAAAACCAAAAGATTCACCCCGCTCCTCGGTTGGCTCCCTCCGCCTTCCCGTAGATTGCATTGCCTTTCAGCCATTTCTCCCCCTTTTGCTTCCTCTCCCCATTGCTTCTACCTGGTGCCATGGCGACACAGCAGATCACGGAGTCTGAGGTGAGGCGCCTGACACAGGAGCTCCAGGCCAATGATGCGGAGCTCAGGGCCAAGGATGTGGAGCTCTGTGAGGTCATGGAGGAGAGGAGTGCCATGCTCCTCCTTTATGTGCGGGAGTTCACGGAGCTTCAAAAGTGGCAGGCATCCACCACAAAGATGCTCGAGGCGTCGGCGGTGTTGCTGCAAAAAGCGGGAAATACAATAGGCCATCAGGCGAGTCGATTGGAGCGCGAGCGGGCCGATCATGACGAGGTCCAGGATCACCTCAGCCACTTGGTGGACCATGTTGCCATGCATGTGTTGCGGCCGCGCGATGCCTACCGTCGTGCCAGCGCGACCATGCTGGCCGTCGGGCTAAACCCGTTCGACCACCCCGTCAAGTTCAACAAGTTGCGGCTTCTTGACCTGGTCTCCTTTTTCACCTATATCTCCGAGGAGCTGAGCTGTCTCCGCGCGATGGTGGGGGCGAGCTGGACAAGGAGGGGTTGTGGGCTACCGTCGCCGTTGCCGGGCGAATCCTCTCAGGGCCCCGTCACAGATGTCTACTACACAACCTTCTTCTTGTAGACATTGTTGGGCCTCCAAGTGCAGAGGTTTGTAGGAAAGTAGCAAATTTCCCTCAGGTGGATGACCTAAGGTTTATCAATCTGTGGGAGGCATAGGATGAAGATGGTCTCTCTCAAACAACCCTGCAACCAAATAACAAAGAGTCTCTTCTGTCCACAACACACCCAATACAATGGTAAATTGTATAGGTGCACTAGTTCGGCGAAGAGATGGTGATACAAGTGCAATATGGATAGTAGATAATGGTTTTTGTAATCTGAAAATATAAAAACAACAAGGTAACTAATGATAAAAGTGAGCGTAAACGGTATTGCAATGATAGGAAACAAGGCCTAGGGTTCATACTTTCACTAGTGCATGTTCTACCAACAATAATAACATAATTGGATCATATAACTATCCCTCAACATGCAACAAAGAGTCACTCCAAAGTCACTAATAGCTGAGAACAAACGAAGAGATTATGGTAGGGTACGAAACCACCTCAAAGTTATCCTTTCTGATCGATCTATTCAAGAGTCCGTAGTAAAATAACATGAAGCTATTCTTTCCGTTCAATCTATCATAGAGTTCGTACTAGAATAACACCTTAAGACACAAATCAACCAAAACCCTAATGTCACCTAGATACTCCAATGTCACCTCAAGTATCCGTGGGTATGATTATACGATATGCATCACACAATCTCAGATTCATCTATTCAAACCAACACAAAGTACTTTAAAGAGTGCCCCAAAGATTCTACCGGGGAGTCAAGATGAAAACGTGTGCCAACCCCTATGCATAGGTTCATGGGCGGAACCCGCAAGTTGATCACCAAAACATACATCAAGTGGATCACGTGATATCCCATTCTCACCATGGATAAGCACATGCATGACATACATCAAGTGTTCTCAAATCCTTAAAGACTCAATCCGATAAGATAACTTCAAAGGGAAAATTCAATTCATCATAATAGAGTAGAGGGGGAGAAGCATCATAAGATCCAACTATAATAGCAAAGCTCGCGATACATCAAGATCGTACCACCTCAAGAACATGAGAGCGAGAGAGAGATCAAACGCATAGCTACTAGTACATACCCTCAGCCCCGAGGGTGGACTACCCACTCCTCGTCATGGAGAGCGCCGGAATGATGAAGATGGCCACTGGAGAGGGATTCCCCCCTCCGGCAGGGTGCTGAAACGGGTCTAGATTGGTTTTCGTTGGCTACGGAGGCTTTTGGCGGCAGAACTCCCGATCTATTCTGCTCCCCGATGTTTTTAGGGTATATGGGTATATATAGGAGGAAGAAGTACGTCGGTGGACCTCTGGGCTGTCCACGAGGCAGGGGGCGCGCCCAGGGGGGTGGGCGCGCCCCCCACCCTCGTGGGCAGCCCGGGACTCTCCTCGTCCATCTCAGATACTCCGTGGGCTTCTTCTAGTCCAAAAATAAGTTCCATGAAGTTTCAGGTCAATTGGACTCCGTTTGATTTTCCTTTTCTACGATACTCTAAAACAAGGAAAAAAACAGAAACTGGCACTGGGCTTTGGGTTAATAGGTTAGTCCCAAAAATAATATAAAAGTGCATAATAAAGCCCATAAACATCCAAAACAGATAATATAATAGCATGGAACAATCAAAAATTATGGATACGTTGTGGACGTATCAGCATCCCCAAGCTTAATTCCTGCTCGTCCTCGAGTAGGTAAATGATAAAAACAGAATTTTTGATGTGGAATGCTACCTAACATATTTCTCTAAGTAATTCTCTTTATTGTGGCAAGAATATTCAGATCCATAAGATTCAAGACAAAAGTTTAATATTGACATAAAAAATAATAATACTTCAAGCATACTAACAAAGCAATTATGTCTTCTCAAAATAACATGGCCAAACAAAGCTATCCCTACAAAATCATATAGTTTCGCTATGCTCCATCTTCACCACACAAAATATTTAAATCATGCACAACCCCGATGACAAGCCAAGAAATTATTTCATACTTTTGATGTTCTCAAACTTTTTCAATCTTCACGCAATACATGAGCGTGAGCCATGGACATAGCACTATATGTGGTATAGAATGGTGGTTGTGGAGAGGTCAAAAAGGAGAGATAGTCTCACATCAACTAGGCGTATCAACGGGCTATGGAGATGCCCATCAATAGATATCGATGTGAATGAGTACGGATTGCCATGCAACGGATGCACTAGAGCTATAAATGTATGAAATCTCAAAAAGAAACTAAGTGGGTGTCCATCCAACTTGCTTGCTCACGAAGACCTAGGGCATTTGAGGAGGCCCATTGTTGGAATATAAAAGCCAAGTTTTATAATGAAAATTTCCCACTAGCATATGAAAGTGACAAAACAAGAGACTCTCTATCATGAAGATCATGGTGCTACTTTGAAGCACAAGTGTGGAAAAAAGGATAGTAGCATTGTCCCTTTTATTTTTATTTTTTTATTTGTCCGTACTTTTTTTATTTGGCCTTTTTTTGGGCCTTCCCTTTTTTTGGCCTTTCCCTTTTTGGGGGACAATACTCTATAAATGATGATCATCACACTTCTATTTATTTACAACTCAATGATTACAACTCGATACTAGAACAAAGTATGACTCTATATGAATGCCTCCGGCGGTGTACCGGGATGGGCAATGAATCAAGAGTGACATGTATGATAAATTATGCATGGTGGCTTTGCCACAAATACGATGTCAACTACATGATCATGCAAAGCAATGTGACAATGATGGAGCGTGTCATAATAAACAGAACGGTGGAAGGTTGCATGGCAATATATCTCGGAATGGCTATGGAAATGCCATAATAGGTAGGTATGGTGGCTTTTTTGAGAAAGGTATATGGTGGGTTTATGGTACCGGCGAAAGTTGCGCGGTACTAGAGAGGCTAGCAATGGTGGAAGGGTGAGAGTGCGTATAATCCATGGACTCAACATTAGTCATAAAGAACTCACATACTTATTGCAAAAATTTATTAGTTATCGAAACAAAGTACTACGCGCATGCTCCTAGGGGGATAGATTGCTAGGAAAAGACCATCGTTCGTCCCCGACCGCCACTCATAAGGAGGACAATCAATAAACATATCATGCTCCGACTTCGTCACATAACGTTTCACCATACGTGCATGCTACGGGAATCACAAACTTCAACACAAGTATTTCTCAAATTCACAACTACTCAACTAGAATGACTCTAATATCATCATCTCCATATCTCAAAACAATTATCAAGTATCAAACTTCTCATAGTATTCAATGCACTTTATATGAAAGTTTTTATTATACCCTTCTTGGATGCCCATCATATTAGGACTAAATTCATAACCAAAGCAAATTACCATGCTGTTTAGGACTCTCAAAATAATATAAGTGACGCATGAGAGTTCATCTAATTCTATAAAATAAAACCACCACCGTGCTCTAAAAGGATATAAGTGAAGCACTAGAGCAAATGACAAACTACTCCGAAGGATATAAGTGAAGATCAATGAGTAGTCGAATAATTATGCAACTATGTGAAGACTCTTTAAAATTAAAGAATTTCATATCTTGGTATTTTATTCAAACAGCAAGCAAAGCAAAATAAAATAAAATGATGCTCCAAGCAAAACACATATCATGTGGCGAATAAAAATATAGCTCCAAGTAAAGTTACCGATGGAAGTAGACGAAAGAGGGGATGCCTTCTGGGGCATCCCCAAGCTTAGGATCTTGGTTGTCCTTGAATATAACCTTGGGGTGCCTAGGGCATCCCCAAGCTTAGGCTCTTGCCACTCCTTGTTCCACAGTCCATCAAAACTTAACCCAAAACTTGAAAACTTCACAACACAAAACTCAAAATAGAAAATCTCGTGAGCTCCGTTAGTGAAGGAAAACAAAACACCACTTCAAGGTACTGTAATGAACTCATTCTTGATTTATATTGGTGTTAAACCTACTGTATTGCAACTTATATATGGTTTATAAACTCTCTTACTAGCCATAGATTTTGTAGCGACCCGACCCGAATGGATCAAGTCTCTGTGCTTAGGTGTCATCCCTGGATCAGTATGCTGACACACACAGTACTCGAAGGATTTATAACAGAGGTAAATCACATATATAAAGTAACGTAAATACTATTACCTCAATCCAAATAGCGGAAGCAACAAGGTTGTGGATTCCCATCAACACCAACGGCAAAGTTGAGTGTAGAAACCGTAACCCTAACGTATCACTTACTCGCCGTAAGATAATCCTGCAACATGAGACGTTGCAGCCTGAAACGGGTCAGTACATTGAATGTACTGGCAAATTCACACCATAGAGAAAATGATGAACAATGGCTATCACTACATGCATGTTTGGCTGGTGGAAAAGCTCTATGGTTATAAGGTTTTTGCGAAAAGCCAATTTTTCCCTACTGCAAAGGAATGAATTTATTTAACTATCATGGTGGTTGTTGAACATTGAGAATGGTTGACAGCATTCTCAATCCCAATTAAGTAACATCATTAAACCCAACAATATTCATTTAAAGTAACGTGATGAGATCAACAGGATAATCCAAGAACTAGATACTCAAGATGTCCATAACTGGGGACACGGCTAATCATGATTAGTTTCTACACTCTGCAGAGGTTTGCGCACTTTTCCCCACAAGACTCGATCGCCTCCGTTTGGTTTCTCGCACTACAGGGTGTTTGAGAAGACGGATGACCGAGACCTAGCCTTTCAGAAGCGCTAGCACCTTACGATTGGGTAGACCGGTACACCTACATCCCCTACATCTGCTAGTCCACCACTGTAAGAGTTCGCACAACTTAGTCAACTATGCCAGAGCCCATAATGGCTTGTGGCTGCACACGGAAGTTTCTAGCATGAAAGATCTTATGATCCCTTTGAGCCTGGGTGGCGGTCCAAAATAAAACAGGCAAGTCCTGATAGACATCAGGTGCCTCAGTCCACCCAGATGTGTGTTTAAGTTGCCACCTTAGATAAACCATTAAAATTATCAACTCACATCTATCATGGATATCACTCACCCAATCCACGTCTACTAGCATAGCATGGCATAATAAGCAAACGTAGAAGTAACTCCCAAAGGTTTCATAATAAACAGGTAATAGGTACTACCTCATCTACTTCCCATCCCACAATTTAATTAGATCCTAATCATGAAGTGTGAGAGGATTGATCTAATGCAATAAAACATGGGTTGTAGAAAAGGTATGATCAAAGTGTGAACTTGCCTGCAATGTAGATGAAGATGATTCGCACTTAAACTCTTGATAGATCTACTCGTCTCACTCCGGTCAATCTATCGTAAGCAAACAATAGTAACCACACAATAAGTACTCATCTAATGCACAGGTAAAACTCGAACAAGAGATTGAACTAGGTAGTTCAACTTAAGAACTCCGGTTGCAAAGAAAGAACGAACCGAACAAAGAAACGGAAAAACAAACGGCGGAAGAAAATGACTCGGTTCTAGCAAGTTGAAACTAGGTCAAATTTTACCAGGGCAAAAACTTGTTTAGGTTGATTAGACGGAACGGCGGTTTCGAAACAAAACTCCAGGCGCTTGAATCACCTGATTCCGATAAACGAGCGAGAAGATAAACTAGAACGAAAATCGGATCTGAGATCACGATCGCGGAATAAATCCGACGAGAAGAAAAAGAAGAACGGTTAAACGAACGGGTGTCGTTAACCGGGAATAATCGGTGATCACGTTCGTTGAGACGAATGGTCCGAAAGAAGAACGAAAACCGATCTAGGGTTTTCGGAAAAGAAACCGAAAAAGAAAACGGAAAACCGATCTAGGGTTTCGGAAAAGAAACCGAAGCGAAGAATCAGAGAGAAAAACCGGAAAATGAAACCGGAACGGTTTCTTTTAAAAGAACCGAACCGCGGGGAAGAAAAAGAGAGGCGCGGGGCTACCTCCGGTGAGGCGGGGCGAATGGTGGCGACGGCGGCGTGCTAGGGCGGCGGCGGCGGCGCTATAGGGGCGGCGGCAGCGGGTGAGGGGCGCGGGGTGGGGCGCGGCTTGGGGAGGAGAGGGGGTTTGGGTTTTTGGTGTGAGGAGAGGGGGGGTCTATGGGGGTATTTATATTGGTGAGGGGAGAGGAGACTTGGGGTAGGGGGCAAGAAAAAGAGAAGGAAAAGGAAAACGAAACAAAGGAAAGGGGGCTAAGAATCCTACTAGGATTCGTCCTAGAAGGATTCCTCCTGGGAATCGGTAGTGGAGGCGGCGGCTGGCGCCTGCCTAGCACTGGCGGCACGACGGGGAGGCTGGGGCCTGGCCGGCTGGCCTGCTGGATTTTTTTTAAATCGGTTTCGCGCGCAGAAAAAAACACAGAAAAGAAAATCTAAACGGGCTCCAAAATTACTAAAGTAAATTTTCCCCGACTCCTAAAAATGAGTCGAACAAAAAGAACTTTACTCCGAACCTAAAATGCAATTTTTGAAAACGCGCATTTTTCCCTATCCAAAGAAAAACAAACAAACACTGGAAAACGAAATTTGATCTATTTATTAAATCTTCATTTTTCCTATATTTTGGGAAAGTCATATTATTCCCTCTCTCATATTTTGATATCGGAAAAATAATTGAAGATGAAATAAATCAAATGATCCTCTTTTCAAATTCGAGAAAACTCTCAAATATGAAAATAACGAAATCTCCAACTCTCTCCGAAGGTCCTTGAGTTGCGTGAAATTTCTAGGATCGACCAAAATGCACGAAAATAAGATATGCATGATGATCTAATGTATAACATTCCAAATTGAAAATTTGGGATGTTACAAACCTACCACCCTTAAAAGGAATCTCGTCCTCGAGATTCGGAGAGGCTAGCAAGAAAAGGTTAGGGTTTGGGGGTCTTCTCAAAATCCATCGATCATCACACAGTGTCTGGGGTGCTACCCCCCTTAGAATCATTGTTACGGTTCCATCAAAACTCATATACTCCATCCTTATTCTTGACAGTGCCGTCTTCTCAGATCGTAAGGATAATTCCTTCTCTAGGCTCTTCAGGTAGTGGCATAACCTTTTACTCAATTCTTCTATCATTTCCTCTTAGTAAGGTTATTCCGAGATTGGGTCTTCTTAGATGACGGGTCTAGCGCCAAAACTAAACAACTATCGATATCTCATGGTGGTCAACAATGTATGGTTTCTCCTGCAGGAAATGGGTCTTGGTTGATCCTCACCGTATAACCTACGGTTGGCACAACTGCCGTGTACAAGGGAAAAATACTTATACCATTCTAAGGTTTAAACAGAGTTTTGATCGTCGTCTCTCTACTATAGGTAAGTCACTCAGATTTACCATCCCATATATCAAGGCGAATAATAAGAGTAAGTCGGTATGGTGATCAATCCATCCCGCACCCAAATCATTACCTTGTATACGGTTTAGCGAATCTCGCACTATAACACTCGGTCATCCTCACAAGCATTGCAGAATTTCTCTCGTCGACGAACCAAGTTCGGAATAATCCATTGATTCTGCAAGCCAGTCAAACATCTATCGTTCCTTCACAACTCTCAGGTTTTGCGTAAACTCCTATAAAATCGTCTGTCGACAAAGGTATATCCACTTCCAGGGTTTTTCCTTCAGCAAGAATGTGCTTGCTTCTTGGCAGGTCCTGGGGCCTGTGGGTTATGGCACATCTCATCACTTGCAAACCTTGAACTCTTCATCAGGGCAGCGGATCTCTAATCCAACATCCAACTTCCAGCTTTCCCAGTATACTTAAATCCATCCAATTGTACTGTCTTCCTTCCTTCTATTGGCTCCAAACTAGGACATGTTTACTCACACTCATCATGGAATTTTCCATTGATCCATATTTCCAACATCATACCTCTTTTATATCCAATAGTAATTCATCTCTTCATCCTCGTGGAATATCCCACATACCAAGATAAAAACTTGTACTTATGAAGTCCATATTCCACTTTGTGGAACATCATTATCCTTTCCGCGGTCAAGCATCCTTACAGGGGAATACTGGCCATCTCTGCATGGCACTTCTTCAACTGGGAAACGTGAAACACATCATGATCTCCTGACAGTCCTTCGGGTGACTCCAACTTGTTGGCCACTTCTCTCATACACTCCAAAACTCGGTATGGTCCTAAAAATCTCGGGGCTAACTTTACCTTAACTCCAATTCGTTTAACTCCTCGCAGAGGGGTCACACGAAGACATGCTCTATCTCCAAATTTCATAGACTACCTCCTTGAGTCTACATAACTCTTCTTCCTGGACCGAGCTACCTTCAGTCTATCTCGAATCAACTTAACATTCTCTTCTGACTCCTTGATCACATTTGATCCAAACAACTGACGGTCTCCAACTTCATCCCACATACTCTTGGGGCATCACACATATCGAGACAAAACTCGTATTCATTTTGTCCGAAATCCACTCAGTGGAGTATGCTTATATTTTCCAGGGGTCAACGGTTCTTACAGGGTACTACCACCCTTAAAAGGCTCCAATATTTTGTAGACCATATTTCTCATATCCTCAAAAATGGTCAACATCTTTCCTCATATAGTAACTCATAAAATCCAAATCAGTACCAACACTGCTAACTTTATTGATTCTCAAATTATTACAATCTCCTGTTTTTCCATTACATGCCTCAACTCAACACCTCAATATAAAGGAAAATGTCCTCACTACTATGACTATATTTCTTCTGGTACAAACTCAACTACTTATCACAAGTCTCCTTCTCCTTCGGACAATCTCTGGCAAAGTGCCCTGCTTTATTACAACTAAAACATATTACTTCTGACAAGTATCGAGGTTTCCTTTTTGGGCATTTGTTGAGGTAGTGCCCTGACTCCTTGCACCCATAACAGGTGACATGACTCAGATCCTTCCTGGAATCCAATATACTTCTCTTTCTGGACTTTTCCATTCCAATCAGGGCTTCTATTTCTTGTGGGTCATACTCTACTTCCTCAGCCGGGAATTCTACTAGATCCCCATTCATACAATCCTGGGAGATGTGTCCTTCTTCTCCACATGAATAGCAAGACTTGGTGTAGGGTTTAATTGGTTCCTCTTTGGGTGTGTCCTCCACCTCGTCCTTCATCGCCGGTTCTTTTAAAATTCCCATTGGGGCTCCTTTCATTGCTTCTTTTTTCTGCTGGATGGTTCCTTGTACCATGGTGTAAATGTGACACTGTGCAGGGTAGTGGGTAGTCCCTTCACACAAGAAACAAGTGATCTGCCTAGTTGGGCATTCTTTAGCTGGGTGACTTCCTTCACAATTAGGGCATTCATCCTTGTGTTCTTTATGGTTGTGTCCTATTTCTCCACAAAGCTTGCATGCACAAGTTTTTTTTCATATCCTTTCCATAAGGCTTCAATTTCTGGGGCACAAACTGAGACTTTAGCAAAGTCAACTTAAATTCTTTCCAAGTGGTTACTCCTTGCCATCCATTGATGGTTTGGTACGTCCTCCACCAAGTAGCAGCACCTCTTTCAAAGCATTGAAGAGCATGTTGGGCCATATCCTTTCCGACTATAGGGTTGTTCTCCATATGATCCTCCATGTCCTGAATCCATCGGTCTGTCTCCAATTGGATCATCGGTCCCGAAAATACAAGCTCATCTCCATTCATCCTCTATTAGCTCCATGGGGTTGGGGTGAGATAAGAGAGATAGAGAGGGATGCACACAATGCAAACAACAGTTTTGAAAAGATAGATTTTTGTTGTGGCTGTCGAAAAACATCAAACAAATGACAGCTCACAAACGTCGCATCTAACGTAGGTGTATAACAGGGGTTTGGTCTTCTAAGGTCAACGTTGCCAAACTCTTCAAGTCTTGTTCATGCCTCCAATGGCTTCTTCCGATCGTGCTTGTCTTCTCAAGTTCTTTTGCCAGATCAACTCTGTTGACGCGAAGTCTCTCGTGACATCCTTGAATATTCTAGAATTGCATTCCAAACTTCTAGGTTTCAACATCCTTGGCATGAGCCATGGTCATACTGTCCTTCAGTTCCTGACAAATCTCCGGTATCTCGAGGTTGTAGCTCCTCCATCTTGGCTACTTTCAGCTTTTGGTTCCTGAGTTCTTCACGAAATGCTTCCTTGTCTAATATGCTTTCATGGAGCTCCACCTTAAACTTCTTTATGTACTACTCCAGATCCTGGTGATACACCGGCTAAGGTTAAAACTTCATCTTACTAGTAGGTGCTCCATCAGCCTTCTACAATCCAATCCTTCCATGCATAGACATGCTTAACTCAGCACGGTGACAATAGCATAAGCGGGCGATAACCTCATGGATAGCCGTGTTTCTGCTCTTGTCATTTCCATGAGCTATCTCTCCATAGTTGATATCTCCTGCATTGGGGTTTCTTTGACAAAACTTCGAGTTCTCATACTCCTTGTTTCAGTCTTTCTCCGATACACCTTGATCTCGGGTATTGACAACTTCCATAATCTGTCAAGTTCCATAGGGTAGCATTCCTAGGTCATACAAATCTGGGGATTCTTCAGAGCCGCCAATTCTCCTAGTCTTCAGAGTCATCAACAGCTGTAGTTTCCATTATCATAATGTATGGTAAAATCCTCTTCATTCCGAATGGTCTTACTAGTCTGATATCCTGTACTTCTTAGAGTGGTCTCATCAGTCGAATCTTCGTGGTCAAAAGGGAAAAGGGGTATGGTCTTACGAAAAAAGGAATTTTTGAATAAGCTCAGAAGAGAAGAGAGGTAAAAGATCTTTTTGAAAGGGAAAGTTATAGAGAAAAGTCTTTGCTATGGGCTTGCCAGTTTCTAGGGTCACGTCCTATAGTCAACATGTGCTCTGATACCATCTTGTAGCAACCCGACCCGAATGGATCAAGTCTCTGTGCTTAGGTGTCATCCCTGGATCAGTATGCTGACACACACAGTACTCGAAGGATTTATAACAGAGGTAAATCACATGTATAAAGTAACGTAAATACTATTACCTCAATCCAAATAGCGGAAGCAACAAGGTTGTGGATTCCCATCAACACCAACGGCAAAGTTGAGTGTAGAAATCGTAACCCTAACGTATCACTTACTCGCCGTAAGATAATCCTGCAACATGAGACGTTGCAGCCCGAAACGGGTCAGTACATTGAATGTATTGGCAAATTCACACCATAGAGAAAATGATGAACAATGGCTATCACTACATGCATGTTTGGCTGGTGGAAAAGCTCTATGGTTATAAGGTTTTTGCGAAAAGCCAATTTTTCCCTACTGCAAAGGAATGAATTTATTTAACTATCATGGTGGTTGTTGAACATTGAGAATGGTTGACAGCATTCTCAATCCCAATTAAGTAACATCATTAAACCCAACAATATTCATTTAAAGTAACGTGATGAGATCAATAGGATAATCCAAGAACTAGATACTCAAGATGTCCATAACCGGGGACATGGCTAATCATGATTAGTTTCTACACTCTGCAGAGGTTTGCGCACTTTTCCCCACAAGACTCGATCGCCCCCTTTTGGTTTCTCGCACTACAGGGTGTTTGAGAAGACGGATGACCGAGACCTAGCCTTTCAGAAGCGCTAGCACCTTACGATTGGGTAGACCGGTACACCTACATCCCCTACATCTGCTAGTCCACCACTGTAAGAGTTCGCACAACTTAGTCAACTATGCCAGAGCCCATAATGGCTTGTGGCTGCACACGGAAGTTTCTAGCATGAAAGATCTTATGATCCCTTTGAGCCTGGGTGGCGGTCCAAAATAAAACAGGCAAGTCCTGATAGACATCAGGTGCCTCAATCCACCCAGATGTGTGTTTAAGTTGCCACCTTAGATAAACCATTAAAATTATCAACTCACATCTATCATGGATATCACTCACCCAATCCACGTCTACTAGCATAGCATGGCATAATAAGCAAACGTAGAAGTAACTCCCAAAGGTTTCATAATAAACAGGTAATAGGTACTACCTCATCTACTTCCGATCCCACAATTTAATTAGATCCTAATCATGCAGTGTGAGAGGATTGATCTAATGCAATAAAACATGGGTTGTAGAAAAGGTATGATCAAAGTGTGAACTTGCCTGCAATGTAGATGGAGATGATTCGCACTTAAACTCTTGATAGATCTACTCGTCTCACTCTGGTCAATCTATCGTAAGCAAACAATAGTAACCACACAATAAGTACTCATCTAACGCACAGGTAAAACTCGAACAAGAGATCGAACCAGGTAGTTCAACTTAAGAACTCCGGTTGCAAAGAAAGAATGAACCGAACAAAGAAACGGAAAAACAAACGGCGGAAGAAAATGACTCGGTTCTAGCAAGTTGAAACTAGGTCAAATTTTACCGGGGCAAAAACTTGTTTAGGTTGATTAGACGGAACGGCGGTTTCGAAACGAAACTCCAGGCGCTTGAATCACCTGATTCCGATAAACGAGCGAGAAGATAAACTAGAACGAAAATCGGATCTGAGATCACGATCGCGGAATAAATCTGACGAGAAGAAAAAGAAGAACGGTTAAACGAACAGGTGTCGTTAACCGGGAATAATCGGTGATCACGTTCGTTGAGACGAACGGTCCGAAAGAAGAACGAAAACCGATCTAGGGTTTTCGGAAAAGAAACCGAAAAAGAAAACGGAAAACCGATCTAGGGTTTCGGAAAAGAAACCGAAGCGAAGAATCGGAGAGAAAAACCGGAAAATAAAACCGGAACGGTTTCTTTTAAAAGAACCGAACCGCGGGGAAGAAAAAGAGAGGCGCGGGGCTACCTCCGGCGAGGCGGGGCGAACGGTGGCGACGGCGGCGTGCTAGGGCGGCGGCGGCGGCGCTATAGGGGCGGCAGCGGCGGGTGAGGGGCGCGGGGTGGGGCGCGGCTTGGGGAGGAGAGGGGGTTTGGGTTTTTGGTGTGAGGAGAGGGGGGGGTCTATGGGGGTATTTATATTGGTGAGGGGAGAGGAGACTTGGGGTAGGGGGCAAGAAAAAGAGAAGGAAAAGGAAAACGAAACAAAGGAAAGGGGGCTAAGAATCCTACTAGGATTCAGCCTAGAAGGATTCCTCCTAGGAATCGGTAGTGGAGGCGGCGGCTGACGCCTGCCTAGCGCTGGCGCGCGCGACGGGGAGGCTGGGGCCTGGCCGGCCGGCTGGGCCTTGGCCCGGCTGGCCTGCTGGATTTTTTTTAAATCGGTTTCGCGCGCAGAGAAAAACACAGAAAAGAAAATCTAAACGGGCTCCCAAATTACTAAAGTAAATTTTCCCCGACTCCTAAAAATGAGTCGAACAAAAAGAACTTTACTCCGGACCTAAAATGCAATTTTTGAAAACGCGCATTTTTCCCTATCCAAAGAAAAACAAACAAACACCGGAAAACAAAATTTGATCTATTTATTAAATCTTCATTTTTCCTATATTTTGGGAAAGTCATATTATTCCCTCTCTCATATTTTGATATCGGAAAAATAATTGAAGATGAAATAAATCAAATGATCCTCTTTTCAAATTCGAGAAAACTCTCAAATATGAAAATAACGAAATCTCCAACTCTCTCCGAAGGTCCTTGAGTTGTGTGAAATTTCTAGGATCAACCAAAATGCAAGAAAATAAGATATGCATGATGATCTAATATATAACAATCCAAATTGAAAATTTGGGATGTTACAGATTTATCAAAATAAGTAAACAACACACGAAAAATAGAATCTGTCAAAACAGAACAGTCTGTAGTAATCTGTAACTAACGCAAACTTCTGGAACCCCAAAAATTCTAAAATAAATTTCTGGACGTGAGGAATTTATCTATTAATTATATTCAAAAAGATTTAACTAAATATCACTCTCCAATAAAAATGGAAGCAATTCTCGTGAGCGCTAAAGTTTCTGTTTTTTACAGCAAGATCAACAAGACTATCCCCAGGTCTTCCCAACGGTTCTACTTGGCACAAACACTAATTAAAACATAAAAACTCAATCACAACAGAGGATAGATAATTAATTTATTACTAAAAACTAACAAAAAGCAAGGAACAAAAATAAAGTTGGGTTGCCTCCCAACAAGCGCTATGGTTTAACGCCCCTAGCTAGGCATGATGATTTCAATGATGCTCACATAAAGGATAAGAATTGAAACATAAAGAGAGCATCATGAAGAATATGACTAGCACATTTAAGTCTAACCCACTTCCTATGCATAGGGATTTTGTGAGCAAACAACTTGTGGGTGCAATAATCAACTAGCATAGGAAGGAAAAACAAGCATAACTTCAAAACTTTAAGCACATAGAGAGGAAACTTGATATTATTGCAATTCCTACAAGCATATGTTCCTCCCTCATAATAATTTTTAGTAGAATCATGAATGAATTCAACAATATAGCCATCACATACAGTATTCTTTTCATGATCTACAAGCATAGAAATTTTATTACTCTCCACATAAGCAAAATTCTTCTCATTCCGAATAGTGGGAGTATCATAAGAGACTCGAATACTATAAATTGTTTCCACATTAAAAGAGTAATGTTCAGAAAAAGGGTAATCATAATCATGACAAGTTTTATAAATATAACCATCACTACTTTTTATAGCATAAGTGTCATCACAATAATCATCATAAGTAGCAACTTTGTTCTCATCATAATCAATTGAAACCTCTTCCAAGATAGTGGAATCATTACTAAATAAAGTCATGACCTCTCCAAATACAATTTCATAATTATCACAATGATATTTAGCATCCTCCAAAATAGTGGGATTACTACATCCTAAAGTTGACACTCTTCCAAACCCACTTTCATCAATATAATCATTATAAGTAGGAGGCATGCTATCATCATAACAAATTTGCATATCAAAACTTGGGAGGCTAGAAATATCATCTTCATTAAACATAGCATCCCCAAGCTTGGGACAAACATTAATTGCAACAAATATATTCTCAAAAACATCATCTTCATCAAACATATCATCACCAAGCTTGGGCCTTTTCATATTATAAGCATAATCACTCTCATTATTGATAGTATGGATAGCACCAATAGTATAGGAATTATCATTATCAGAAGGAGTAATAGGAGCAGCATCATTTGGGAGGGATACCTTTTTACCTTTGCTCCTCCATCTTTTCTTTTGCTTCTACACATCATGTGTGGGTTCAACCCTCTTTTTGGAGCTCCTTAGTAATGAGATTGGTTGAATAGAAGGCTCCTCCTCGTTACCTGATTCATCATAAGAAATAATAGGAGGATATGGGGAAGTCTCTTCCCTTTCATTAGTATTCTCTTCATCTTCTATTTTTTTTGTTTTCTTTATGTAGTTGGCAATATAAGGATTTTCAATATAATTCACCGCACAATACATATAAATTTCCTCTAGATCAAAACCAAGATGTTTATCACGAGTAAATACTGGAAGATAGTTAGTTATACGTTTCATTTCTTCATAACCCATAAGCAAACTAAATTCGTTATGATGTGCAAGAGAAATCAAGTCATCACAATTTTTGGAAACGATTAGATCATGAAACAATTTGCATCGGATGGTTAAATGACCATGTTCATTGCAAAGCTCACAAGTACGGCCAAGAAAATTTAAATTTTCAGCACAAACATCTAGCCTTTCTTGCAACCATTTAGTTTCTAAGTACTTATGCCTCTTGCAAAATCTATCTTCCCTAATTGGTGTGTTCTTGCAAACTATATGCACTCCACAAAAATCGACATGCTTATAAGAGACATTCTCATCATGACTAGAGCTATCATCATTAGTACTATGGATATTGAAAGAGTTCATAATAATAAGATTACAATCATGCTCATCATTCAAATATTTAGCACCAAACATTTTAATGCATTCTTCTTCTAACACTTTGGCACAATTTTCCTTTCCATCATAGTCACGAAAGATATTAAAAAGTTGAAGCGTATGAGGCAAACTTAATTCCATATTTTTTTGTAGTTTTCTTTTATAAACTAAAGTAGTTCTAGAACAAGAAACAAAAAGATTCGATTGCAAGATCTAAAGATATGCCTTCAAGCGCTAACCTCCCCGGCAACGGCACCAGAAAAGAGCTTGATGTCTACTACACAACCTTCTTCTTGTAGACGTTGTTGGGCGTCCAAGTGCAGAGGTTTGTAGGATAGTAGCAAATTTCCCCTAAGTGGATGGCCTAAGGTTTATCAATCCGTGGGAGGCGTAGGATGAAGATGGTATCTCTCAAACAACCCTGCAACCAAATAACAAAGAGTCTCTTATGTCCCCAACACACCCAATACAATGGTAAATTGTATAGGTGCACTAGTTCGGCGAAGAGATGGTGATACAAGTGCAATATGGATAGTAGATAATGGTTTTTGTAATCTGAACATATAAAAACAACAAGGTAACTAATGATAAAAGTGAGCGTAAACGGTATTGCAATGATAGGAAACAAGGCCTAGGGTTCATACTTTCACTAGTGCAAGTTCTCTCAACAATAATAACATAATTGGATCATATAACTATCCCTCAACATGCAACAAAGAGTCACTCCAAAGTCACTAATAGCGGAGAACAAAAGAAGAGATTATGGTAGGGTACGAAACCACCTCAAAGTTATCCTTTCTGATCGATCCATTCAAGAGTCCGTAGTAAAATAACATGAAGCTATTCCTTCCGTTAAATCTATCATAGAGTCCGTACTAGAATAACACCTTAAGACACAAATCAACCAAAACCCTAATGTCACCTCAAGTATCCGTGGGTATGATTATACGATATGCATCACACAATCTCAGATTCATCTATTCAAACCAACACAAAGTACTTCAAAGAGTGCCCCAAAGATTCTATCAGAGAGTCAAGACGAAAACGTGTGCCAACCCCTATGCATAGGTTCATGGGCGAAACCCGCAAGTTGATCACCAAAACATACATCAAGTGGATCACGTGATATCCCATTGTCACCACAGATAAGCACATGCAAGACATACATCTAGTGTTCTCAAATCCTTAAAGAATCAATCCGATAAGATAACTTCAAAGGGAAAACTCAATTCATCACAAGAGAGTAGAGGGGGAGAAGCATCATAAGATCCAACTATAATAGGAAAGTTCGCGATACATCAAGATCGTACCACCTCAAGAACACGAGAGAGAGAGAGAGATCAAACACATAGCTACTGGTACATACCCTCAGCCCCGAGGGTGGACTACACCCTCCTCGTTATGGAGAGCGCCGGGATGATGAAGATGGCCACTGGAGAGGGATTCCCCCCTCTGGCAGGGTGCCGGAACGGGTCCAGATTGGTTTTCGGTGGCTATGGAGGCTTCTGGTAGCGGAATTCCCGATCTATTCTGCTCCCCAAAGTTTTTAGGGTATATGGGTATATATAGGAGGAAGAAGTACGTCGGTGGACCTCCGGGCTGTCCACGAGGCAGGGGGGCGCGCCAAGGGGGCTGGGCGCGCCCCCACCCTCGTAGGCAGCCCGGGACTCTCCTGGTCCATCTCCGATACTCCGTGGGCTTCTTCTGGTCCAAAAATAAGTTCTGTGAAGTTTCATGTCAATTGGACTCCGTTTGATTTTCCTTTTCTGCGATACTCTAAAACAAGGAAAAAAACAGAAACTGGCATTGGGCTCTGGGTTAATGGGTTAGTCCCAAAATAATATAAAAGTGCATAATAAATCCCATAAACATCCAAAGCAGATAATATAATAGCATGGAACAATCAAAAATTATGGATACGTTGGAGACGTATCAGTCACTGTAATCCATTCGTGCCGTTGGACGTCGTCTTTGATGAGTTGGCTCCCATCAACCGGGAGCGGGCTCTGCGGGCGGTTGCACCCTGCATCACCAACATCGTGCGCCTCGAGAAGCAGAGGGACTTCAGTGGTGTTTAGGCGTCCTCTGCATGGGCATGTCCATGTCTCGGCGCAACATAACTGTTGGATCAAACTCAGACGATGCAGATCAGTCACTGTAGCACAAAACGTGAGGGTGTGTTTGGTTGCATTATCATCTCAATATAGTTGTTCCCTCTTCGTGCATGCTCATCTCAGCACCCCTCTTCATGCATGCTTCTAGTGTATTTGTGTTAACCTACTAGTGTGGACTCATGCAACCTTCATGCACTCTGCCAAACACCCAAAAGTGGGTCGAGAAGGGCACTTTTGCTCCCATCCCGTGCACCCTTCATACACCCTGCCTAACACTGATTCGTGCTTCATATGGTTCATGTTCCGTGGAGTATTGTAGCACTGTACTCTCTATGCGATGTAGACCTAATTCTGTTAACATTGATCTCATCGTTCATTCTCGATCGGACAGTCAAAAAAGGGGTACTATGTTACATTACTGTTCATATAGTTGACATGCGCACACCATCATTTGTTATCGTCATATCTTACTACACTAGCAACAAGATTATGTAGTACTAACATATGAACCACTGCACATGCCTAGTAGTAGGAGCAACGTGTAAGTTCAAGTGGCTGTCGTGTTTCGCACTCCTCTGTCGTAAGAGCGGAAATGCTTCTTGTAATCAGAAAAACAGTGGACACACTCTATCGTGCAGATCCTCCTCGACGGTCATCAGGAACCTTGCTACTCACTTTTGCCGATGTGTGGGACAGCCAGCATTGGGGTCCATTATCCATGCACTAAATTAGTCTGTATTAGAGTGCCCAACTGAACGGTAGACTACCCCGATTGAAGTGCCGCAGTAATGCCCAATGAGCCGTCAAATCACAAAAACCCCTCTTTTATAGCAGTAAGTTGGACGGATAAAGCAACCATCATTTCACTCTTCTCCGTCAGCTTCCTCTCTCGAAGAAAACCCAAACTCGCTTCTCCCTCATCTTGTTCCTCATTTCTTCAAGAAAAACCCGACCTGCTTCTGCCATTGTTCTTCTCTCCCAAAGAAGGAAAGGTGAGCGCATCAACGGTGTTGATTCTGGCCAAGGCCCGGTCTTGCAACCCCAAGACTGATCCTATAACTCCCTCTCTGTTCTTCTATTGGGTTTGTGATTATGGTTTCTTTTCTTTTATTTCTATTTGACAGTTTCTTGATGAACGCTGGAGCACCGGCCGAAGTGATGTCTATGGCTCTGGCCAAAACCGTCGAGGTTCATGGTATGAAGAAGTGCAAGCACCCCACCGAGACTACCGCAGACAAGTCAAAGCCATTGCCCTGTCCAAGCCCCCCTCTCCGGAATCCCTCATTAAGCAAGTCTAGGTAATATCTCTTCTTAACGATCTTTCTCTCGATCTTGATCGTGTTTTTTCATCTAACATGCATTACTAGTACTAGTAGTACAACTTTCTGGGTGATCTTGCATGTCAATTTTTGTGTGCCAAATGACGGTTATAAATTCCTCTTTTGACCAAAACATGCGAGAGGTTGACACTGATTTCTTATAGATTACTTTCAACTACTTTATGAACATCAATGCTACCTTTGAAGAGAGTATATTTGCCTTAGTAACTTGTGTTATGGATATTTCAAGTAATTCCTTTGCTCTCATGCCTTTGAAGACATGTTCTAGTGTCTTTGTTCACTCATTTATGTGCGTATATGTAGTCATATATGGAGTAAAATATTGAAAATCATCTTATATTTCTGAATGGAGGTAGTAATAAAATATTTGGTTTTGTTTGAATTAGAACCAGGTCCGCGGTGGAGATGAAGTTCTCAAAGTCATGCCTTGTGAACTGGAAGACCTGAGGATGAGTTCTACTGCTAAACTATCCAGCTGATGTGTCCTTGTCGCCACATGTCCTAAACTAGTGTTTTTCTGTAGCATTGTTGTCAGGCATGTTCTTGAGGTTGTACTTGACCACAACAATTTCTTGGCCGTGCCTTCGATTACGAAGGGTGTGGTTCTTGTAAAGCTTCCCGTCAAATCTGATGTGGACTGTCTTCATCGTCATGTTTATGAGTGGAAAGACCACTCTGTTAGGTTCTCTAAGGTTGACGAGATGGTGATAGTGTAGGTAGACATCTCTCACGAAGTCCATGGCCTAGCTAGTCAGTTATGCGGGGTTCATCTCGTAGGTCAGTGGCAAGAAATAGTCCGCAGAGATTAATTAGTGCCACTTTGCTTATCTGTAGTAAGTACTATTGTTCAGTACTTGGTTTGTGTGTGTGAACCATGTGTTGTTTAGTACGGCCGCTTTTGGTGTGTGGTGAGTCCTGTCTGTCTACTCAATTCAGTATGTATAGTTTGAAGTACCCAGGTCATCTTTTTTGTGAGGACGGTTTATCAATTATGGTTACACTCCAATATCTATATGCATTGTAGGGTTTATCGCACCCACTAGGATTTCCGTTCCCATGGATGTTCGGTCCATACGATTTGTCACGACTTTGGACTGTCCTACTTGTGGGAGTAGGCGGGGGCCCTGCATGCCACACGTAGTTGGGCGATCAATCTTCTGTTTAGTACTTCAACATAGTGATTTCCTGGTCATTATTGATTTACTGTCTAAATCTTATTGATTTAATGTCATGTTTTCTTACTTTTGCTGCAATTTTATGATGCAGCTTTTGCCATGTGACATTCATCACAAAATAAACCATTTGGTTTGCTCTATGATGGTTATTTTTGTAGGTTTCTCTTCTTATGTCGTGTCAGTAACAAAGGCAATGTCCATCACTTATATTATTGGAAACAATTGGATCAGTTTGTTGTCTGTGTACAACCTGAAGCCCTATGATGAACTGTAGTTTGGTTTAACAAACACGCCAAAATTAGTCCTTCTTGCGTTTAAAATATTTTCCTGCTCATAAGAAACAAGCTCGCTTACAGGAAATATTTAACTTTGTGCAAATTGAAGAATAGAATCTCCCTTGAGCTTGGGGGAGGCTTCTCCAATTACTTAATGCTTTGCATGATCACTCTCTCAAGAAAAATGAAATACTTGATATCTTTTATAATGGACTAACTGATGCTTCTAGGGATTACCTAGATAGTTGTGCTGGTTGCGTTTTCAGGGAACAAACTATTAAACAGGCTGAAGATCTATTGAATAATATATTGGACAATTCCTGAACCACCACCTAAGTCTACTCCAAAGAAGAGGGGTATTCTATTTCTAAGTCCTGAAGATATGCAAGCGGCAAAGAAATCTATGAGAGAAAAAGGTATTCAAGCTGAAGTTGTTAAGAATTTACCACCTATTGAAGAAATACATGGACTCAACACTCCGACATAGGTAGTAGAGGTAAATTCTTTTATAAAGTTTGATGAAGGTTATATTCCTTACAATAAATCTCTTAGTCAATGCTTGTATGAATTTGACAACTACATTATCAAGCAAGATCACTTTAATGCTTATGTTTTGAAACAACTGAAACATAATGCCAACACAATTAATCGCTTGAGTGATTGGTTTAGAATTGCAAATATGTTAAAGGTGTAGGTAAACATGCTTCTATGGTCCAGGCTCGGTTAGAACAAGTAGCTAAGTCAGAAAAAGATTTTCTTAATGAAATGAATAGTAATATGAATGATCATGCAGTTAGAGTAATGACTAGAGGAGATAGGGTGACGCCGGAGCCACTCTATCATGAAGGTCACACTAAAATAATTGAACAAGCACTGGTACAGCGAGGTGCTATACAAATGGTTTTTAACCCCTTTCCGGGACGGTGTTTTGAACCGTCGCCAAGTGAGTGTGTGCGATAAGGGGGTCCTTCCCAAATGACCCAGAAACCATCGAGGATAGGGAGCCTTGATGCATACAGTTGTCCCTACAAAACTGTTTCTGATATCTGGAATATCTGAAATGCTTCATCCTTGCAAGTCGTTTGTGCTCGCATTGTCATCGTAGTCGGTATTCTGTGGTGCTACGTTTATGATGCGCGACCCATCACAAACAGTTCACGACTATAGAAGCAGACAATCACACCCATTTACTTTTCCTCAACTATATGTGATTCTTTGTACGAGCGCATACAGTTGTCCCAAAACTGTATGAGAAGCTTGAATACATCCCACATGATTGATCTGTCATACCCGCGTCGCATGAAGACCTATCGCACGCGTTCTTCTATGACCAAACATTTGCGATGCGCACAACATCACAAACAGTCCATAATTGCCAAGCGTGTGTGATAAGGTGACTTTCGCAAATATTTAATAAAAAAGAACTATGTGCGATGATGTTGTTACTTGCACACGTTTTTTTGGCTGATCATGTGGGCAGTAGAGATTGATCGCACATGTAGTGGATCCGAGAAACGTGTCTGATCTCCACGTCTATCACAAACGTTTCGCTTTCGCAAACTGTGTGCAGTGTAATCCCTAATTTATCCCTAATTTAATCCCAAATTTAAAAATCCCAAATTTTGAATCTGAAAGTATGCAATCACTTATTTCATATCGAACCATGTTTATTACAAATATAGGTTCAACCACGAATGCATAATTCGATGCACAGGTAGATATACTAAAGAACGACAGAAGCACCAAGTAAAGAATGATGAAGCACAGTTGTACTAAAGACTGTAAAGAGAGAGGCGAAAGACATTCTGGTTGCTGGATAAGGTGAAGCGGAATGCCCATATTGTACCCTCCTCCATGCGTAATGTGCGCACGACTCAAGGACAACCCCTTGTGATAGCTGCCCGTCCATCCTTCATTGTCTTCGTTAGGACTTCTCAATGCTCATTGTAGTCTGGATGAAATACTTTAACCTTCATTGAGTGTCCACCAATCATGTACTTTGCGAGGTAATCTTGAGCAAACTGCTTCAGTAACCACTACGAACAAAAAAGATTCAGACATTGTTGCCTAACAACTCATTATGGGCAGTAAAAAGAGAAGGCTACAGAGTTTGTAGTTACCATCCTACAACTCACTGTTGTGTTGGATAGCGCGTAAACAAATAATTTGCTTGCCACCGTTCATATCTTTTTGCTAATAATCCTTATCAGTTTCCTCACTTGATGCTTGTTCATGAATATCTCATTGCCCCATACGCAAAAAGGGTTGATGCGTGGATCCTTGCCAAGGGCGTATGTACCTACAAGCAACAAGTCAATATTAGAAGCTAACAAGTGTCTAGGCCTGGATCTATATGCACTACATTATGAAACGACGGGGGGGGGGGGGGAGTACAAGCCGAGTGATGAAACTAACCACAGCGGAAAATGGTGGCCACTCCCGTTGTCATCCTGCATAAGTAGGGGAAAGGCATGATAAGTACAACAACCTTAACATCAAGCAAATATAGCAACGGTAAACAACATCATCTCCAAATTATAGCCTGAATGTGTTGGTTTCAGCATGTTGTTAAAGAGGATATAAAATGGAAGGGAATGTTACCTACAGCAGGCTTAACAGCCATTAAATATTGTAATTCAAATTGGTATTATTGAAAATGAATAGAACGTATGTCTTGCTTAAGCATCACACTGGATAAATGTGTAAAACTGAAATAAAGAGCATGTGTTAACTACACCAGGCATAACTGGAGCCAAATATAGCTATTCAAACTAGTATTGATGCAATTGAGCGGCACAATTCCGACTTGCACATAATGAACATCACTTTGTGAGTGACTGAAATAAACAAGGCGTAAATGATCACTGTAACAACCAAACATAGCCATTGAAAACTGGACAGAGTCTCACTGGAAACCAGCCTAACAACCAAATACAGATAAACAAGGCATATGCTTGAAAACTGAACAAATGCTCACTGCAACCAACCTAACAAGCAAATACAGATAAACAAGGCATCTGCTTGAAAACTGGACAAAATTTTCACTTCAACCAACCTAACAACCAAATACAGATAAACAAGGCATCTGCTTGATAACTAAACAAATGCTCACTACAACCAACCTAACAACCCAATACAGATAAACAAGGCATCTGCTCAATAACTGGACAAATGCTCACTGCAACCAACCTAACAACCAAATACAGATAAACAAGGAATCTACTCACTATAAACAACCAAATATAGCCATTCGTGAAATTGAAGTCGACAATTCATACTTAAACATCACACAGCCCTATTGAACATTACAGTTTGCATAACTAAAATAATGAAACACGACATAGTTAAAACACCGCATGGAAAAAGCTACTACAACAAAGGGTACGAGTTGGCAAGTTAGAAAAGGTAAGATTTGTTGATAGGATATTGCCTCACATGTCATGGACGGGATCCTTCCAGTTGGAAGAGCAAAGACCCATGGTGCGCTCTCTGATATCACAGATTGGTTGTTTTACCTTGGAAGAACCATTGTGGGTTCCCTCCTCGTGGTCGTGGTCAATGAGATCTGACTTGGCATTTGAGGATCCCAAGTCGTCACCGTAGAAAGTGTCCTTCAGAAATGACAAAATGGGCTCAATGGCATAAAGGATCGCAAATCCTTGACCACGTGGCGGAGGAGATCAGCAGCAGAGCCGTCGAAGAGATCGACGGCGGTTGAGCCAGAGGGCTTGGGGATGGACCACTTAACCTATGACATGGCCCGCGTGAAGCCCTTGCGGTCGACGAGTTTGATGCCGTAGCCAGCTTTCCTGAGATACACTAATACGCTAGCCCGCTGACATGAAGCCTTCGACATGGCAACGTGGTCAACGTCTTTGCCGGCTTCTGCGGCGACGTGTTGCTCCAGGATCGACAAGTCGGGGCGAACAGCGGCCACCTCGCGAAGGTCCGCTGGAGAGGCCATGATAAACCTCTTCTTGGCCGAACGCTCGTCGGGCTCCCCGGGATACGTGATCGAGCTTAGGCTGCCACATTCTGGAGCAGGGGATGTGGATCTGGTTGGGAGGGACACCGCAGGCCTCATCTAAAAACTCAAGGGAGTGGGGCGACGGTATGGGAATCGATGGGTAACCTGAACTATATTATCTAAGCTAGGACGAACGGGCTGGCCGACAGAGGTTGGCGGCAGCGGCGGCGAGCTAGGGTTCGAGGGGGGCGAGTTTGAGGATACGCCGCGACTGCTGAAAATTTTAGTAATGGTGGGTGGAGATGGTGGTGGATGAGGCATGGCAAGGGTTCAAATGCCTCGGTTACTGCAATTTTACTATAAGGTTGATGCTGGAGGAGTGTGGGTGACGGTTGAAGTATGGTGGGTACTAAAATTTGGGTAAATTAAGGAACTGATGCGGGGCGGGAGTACCCAAGATCACAGACGGTCCAATAAGAATATGTGTGTATGATAATAAGGAAAAGAGGTGGAACCGCCGATTTTGGCAACCACTCAAGGCGGGTAGTTTGTTTTTAGATTTCTAGCTAGCTGATCTACCGCACAGGGTTCGTCCTAATTTTCAGACGCATATGTGGAATTCAATCTAAATAAACTACCCACCTTTAGCTTGCGCGTGTGGTGATTTTACAGCGCACTAGCATCGCACACGGTTAAGCCAGTACCTCCACCTTTGCTCGCGCTTGCGCAGTCATGGTGATTCATAGTGCACTTGAATCGCACACGGATAAGCCGGTACACCCGTGTCCGTTGAGCGTCATCAAAGTATTTGCAGCAAAAAACGTTAGAGAGGGTCAGAAGACAGTCACACCAGCATGTGGCCCAAATATATGAGTGAAAAGGGTGGTCAGTGATGTTCGAAATTCCAATGCACAACTTTGACCGCGTGGGCCCATGGTTGGGCGCGTCGTCGAAGATAGATGAGAGGGGCCAGAAGTCAAGAACCACCTAGAAGTGGCCAAATATATGTAGGAATATAGGGTGTGATGTTTAAAACTTTAAATACACAATGCACAACTTTGGTGGCACCTGCCTCGCAAACCCGAAAGCACCGTTGGATATATCTATAATGACATAATGTCGTAGCTACCTAGCTAGGGTGCTTGACTCACCTCCCACTTCGTGTCAGCGGGGCGGATGCACGTAATGATACTTTGGTCATACATGCATGTCACCATGACCTACCATAAGATGGACCAGTGAATCTATAGTTTGGTCAAACAACAACTGTTGTTGATAAAAATGGATAGAATATATATATAAACCACTTGGGCCAATAGATTGAACCATCATAAAAAATCGCACGAGACGGACCGTAAAACCAGCACCGCCTGCATGTGCCCAAAATGATGTATGTTGGAAGGGGTGATGTGTATTTTCAATATCAAATACTGTACAATTTAGATGTAGTGCCTGCCTCTCGATACAGACAACAACCATGAAAGCCAGGTAGTTAAGGACGAGATACGCAGGGTGTGGTGTCGGTCGAACCCGGCAATCCGAGCGTGTGGGAGGGAATCCAGACAACACATGAGCGCAAGCTTTGGTTGAACGATATGTGACGGTGACCGGACCTAACACGAACTACGAGGAATCCATTGATGGCCAACACATACCCCTCGTTATCGGTCAAAGGGATGATACACACACACACACTCGGGGAGCCCACAGATGTGCGTGTCATCACAAAAACTGCACAAGGGAGACGTGGTCGATAAGAAGACCCCCTATACACTGCATGCAGACCGAAAACATGTATGGGTATGGTGGTGTGTGATGTGTTCAAATCCCGAAATCACAACTTCGATGGGGCACCAACTACATTACAAATCGAACACTGTACCCGACCACAAGCTAGGTTCAATACGTACGATGTCGGTTCCCCAACTTCGAGGTGGGGGTGTCGTCCAACGCATGCGCTCAAACTTTATTTGGTATAACATGGCACACATAGCAATAGGAAACCATCATAGTCAAACCCTTCTCGTATGTTGGATCAAAGGGATAGATTTTGTGGGTACAGAAGGTTGCGGCGGTGGAAAAGTATTTCCGTTGCTTTTTCCGAGGGTTTGGGAATATATGTGAATTTATAGGACGAAGAAGTAGGTCAGGGGACTCCCGAGGGGGCACAAGCCAGGGGCGCCACCCCCTAGGGCGCGCCCCTACAGCTTGCTACTCCCTCGTGGGTCTTCTGACTTGGACTCCAGGTCCTATAGGTGTCTTCTGGTCCAAGAAAAATCACCGCGAAGTTTTATTCCGTTTGATATTCCTTTTCTGCGAAATTTAAAAACAAGGAAAAAACAGAAACTGGCATTGGGCTCTAGGTTAATAGGTTAGTCCCAAAAATAATATAAAATAGCATATTAATGCATATAAAACATCCAAAACAGATAATATAATAGCATGGGTGAGGGAGTCCTGGATTAGGGGGTGTTCGGATAGCCGGACTATACCTTCAGTCGGACTCCTGGACTATGAAGATATAAGATTGAAGACTTCGTCCCGTGTCCGGATGGGACTTTCCTTGGCGTGGAAGGCAAGCTTGGCGATGCGGATATTCAAGATCTCCTACCAGTGTAACCGACTTTATGTAACCCTAACCCTATCCAGTGTCTATATAAACCGGAGGGTTGTAGACCGTAGAGGATCAACTCCATACGCAATCATACCATAGGCTAGCTTCTAGGGTTTAGCCTCCTTGATCTCGTGGTAGATCTACTCTTGTACTACCCATATCATCAATATTAATCAAGCAGGAGTAGGGTTTTACCTCCATCGAGAGGGCCTGAACCTGGGTAAAATAAAGTGTCCCCTGTCTCCTGTTACCATCCGGCCTAGACGCACAGTTCGGGACCCCCTACCCGAGATCCGCCAGTTTTGACACCGACATTGGTGCTTTCATTGAGAGTTCCTCTGTGTCGTCGCCTTTAGGCCCGATGGCTCCTTCGATCATCCACAACGATGCAGTCCGGGTTGAGACTTTCCTCCCCGGACAGATCTTCGACTTCGACGGCTTCACACTGTGGACCAATTCGCTTGGCCACCTTGAGAAGATCGGAAGCTACGCCCCTGGCCATCAGGTCAGGTTTGGAAGCCTAAACTACACGGCTGACATCCGTGGAGACTTGATCTTCGACGGATTCGAGCCACAGCCAAGCGTGCCGCACTGTCTCGATGGGCATGATATAGCTGTGCCGCCGAACAGCGCCTTGGAGGCCGCACACGCACCGGTTTCGACCATTGATTCGGAACCTACTGCGTCGATCGAGGATCAGCGGTTGGACGCTGCCTCAGGGGCTGCGATCTCAGAGGCGATCGAGCCGAACTCCAGCCCCGCACTCCGCATGGCCCGTGACTCCGAGGAGCCGGATTCCTCTTCGAACTCCGAGCCACCCGCCCCCTGCCAATCAAATCCGATTGGGCGCCGGTAATGGAATTCACCGCAGCGGACATCTTTCAGCATTCTCCTTGTGGCGACATCCTGAATTCTCTTAAGTCTCTCTCTTTATCAGGAGAGCCCTGGCCGGACTACGGTCAGCAAGGGTGGGATACAGACGGTGAGGAAATTCAAAACCCATCCACCACCCACTTCGTAGCCACTGTCGACGATCTAACCGACATGCCTGACTTCGGCTCCGAGGACATCGACAGCATGGATGACGATGGAGGAGATATCGACGAACCAACGCCCATAGGGCATTGGACAGCCACCCCATCTCACGATGTGTACATGGTGGACACCCCTAAGGGAAGCAACAACGAGGAAAAAGGGGATAGGACGAGAGATCGACCCCCAAAAAGCAATCAAGGCGTCGACACAAACGCCGGCCCAAGCCCCGCCTCGATAAAAGCCCAGCCATAGAGCAGGACGAGCCGGTCGACGACGTACAGGCCTTAGAGCAACCGTCCGAACAGGGCGACACGGATAGAGAAACCGAACATCCCTCCCCCGGCGAAAGCGGCATTCCGAACGACCTCACGCCAAATAAACCTATGGAGCAGAAGAATCTCCATGAGAGGCTCGTTGCAACTGCACGCAGCCTAAAAAAGCAGAAGCGCAAGCTAAAAACAGCGGAAGATGCACTTCGGATCAGATGGAGCAAGGTAATCAATGCCATAGATAAGTACGGCGACAGTCGCCGCACTAAAAGCTATCCGAAAAGAAAGCTACTGCCTGAATTCGATGAAGAGGCCTCAGAGCCCTCGCATTCAAAAAATGAAAAAGCCACACGGTCAGATAGACGACCCCATAAGGCAACAAGCGGCGCCACACCTAAATCGGCATGCGACCCTCCTAAGGATTCGCATCATGGCCCAGTCAGGTCCATTTATGGGCCAAGCAAGCAAGTTCTCGTAAGCAATGCTATGAAGCCATCATCAGAATCCGGCATACCCAAATACAGGGGTGCCGCACACCCCCTATGTTTCACCGATGAGGTCCTGGACTATGAATTCCCCGAGGGATTCAAACCCGTAAACATAGAGGCATACGATGGAACAACAGACCCTAGAGTCTGGATCGAGGATCATATCCTCCACATACACATGGCAAGAGGAGATGATCTCCACGCCATAAAATATCTACCCCTTAAGCTTAAAGGGCCAGCCCGGCATTGGCTTAAAAGCCTTCCCGAAAACTCAATTGGAAGCTGGGAAGAGCTCGAGGATGCTTTCCGAGCAAACTTTCAAGGGACCTATGTCCGCCCTCCGGATGCAGACGATCTTAGTCACATAACTCAACAACCCGGAGAATCAGCTCGGCAGTTCTGGAATAGATTCCTCACTAAAAATCAGATAGTCGACTGTCCGGACGCCGAAGCCTTAGCAGCTTTCAGACATAACGTCCGAGATGAATGGCTCGCCAGACACCTCAGCCAAGAAAAGCCAAGAACAATGGCCGCACTAACAAGCCTCATGACCCGCTTTTGTGCAGGGGAGGACAGCTGGTTGGCAAGGTGCAGCCCCAGCGACCCAAGTACATCCGAAACCAGGGATGGAAACGGAAGACCGCGATGCAACAAGGACCGTCGCCGGACTAAGGACAAAAGTCCTAAGAGCACGGCAGTCAATGCCGGATTCAAAGGCTCATGACAAAAACAGGAAAAATCGCCCCCCAGGATAACAGGGACGATCCATCCAATCTAAATAAAATCCTGGACAGGATATGTCAGATACACAGTACTCCCGGGAAGCCTGCTAACCATACCCACAGAGACTGTTGGGTCTTCAAACAATCCGGCAGACTCAATGCCGAACACAAGGGGCTCGACGTACCAAGCAAAGACGAGGACGAACCCCAACAGCAGAGCACCAGGAAACAATAGAACTTCCCACAAGAAGTAAAAACACTGAACTCACTTCACATAACAAAACGTGTGGTGCCCATAAAGGTACACACCACATGGCCCATCCCCAAAGGATCCTGCCACTGGTTGTCAAAACCGATCACCTTCGATCAGCTAGATTATTCTAGGAATATCTGGAATGTAGGATCGACTGCCTTGATACTTGATCCAATAATTGGCGGACTCAAGTTCTCAAATGTCCTTATGGACGGCGGCAGCGGACTAAACCTGATATATCAGGATACAATACAGCACATGGGGATAAACCCAGCAAGAATCCGTCGCAGCAAAACCTCCTTTCAAGGGGTAATACCTGGTCCGGACACCCATTGCATGGGTTTTCTTCGGCTCACAGTCACATTCGGCTCTGCCGATAACCTCCGCCGTGAAAAGCTGACCTTCCACGTCGTCCCGTTCTCAAGTCGCTATCAAGCACTACTGGGACGTGAAGCTTTCGCTCGATTTAACGCAATACCACATTATGCATCTCTTACGCTTAAGATGCCCGGTCCACGAGGCATCATCTCTTTTATGGGGAAGCACTAAAGTGCGCCTCCCCAAGCGGAGGACAGTGCGGCCGCTTTAACAGCCCCACAGCAAAATGGCCTCACCAGCCAAAAAACTTCAAAATAGGTCATTTAAAGACCACGAACGCGGATGGACGAGTTCGGTGCAAAATCATCATTGATGCAGGCCTAGAAGCCATATACCCCCGCACAAGGGGCTCCACGCATATACAATAAGAGACAATAAAGCTCAAACTTACATATCTTACTTTATACTTTGCGTATTTAAAAAAAAAATTGGCACGACCCGTTTTTCAACTCAGTTCCTCTCTTTTATAGATGAACGTCGTGCGGCGCCCATCCAGGATACGGCACAATGGAGACACAGGCGCAGACGTGCAGTAGGGACCCGTCCTAAAGGATTCTTTTTAGATTAAGACCCTGCGTAAACCTTTTTTACTGTCTCTTGTTGCTATACATCCCCTGGTTTTTCTTTCTAATATAACCAAGGAGGAGGCTGGCGTCTTGGCATGTGGCCACGTCAGAATTTTTTGCACGTACCTGGACACTAGGGGCTTTTTCAATAAAGAGTGTTGTTTGGCCCGCACTCATAAAGACCGAACACCTTAGGGAGTGTTCGGCGTCGCGAGTTTTGGCATTATATGCATCAGCTCCGAATCATGTCTTTGGTCAAAGGTTGGGTTGCCCGGCTCCTGAGTTCGGCTACCTTACATTCCGCTCTATCGGCTAAGGTAGCACCAGGAGAACTACTGGGATTGTGCCCCCGGTTTGGCCAGGGCGAGCACCTCAGTAGAGAAAGCCGAAAACTGACTGTCATGATGTAGCGTGAGACTGGTCAGCCACTCGACGACCAATAGGAATCTATCGGATTCCTCCGCTTTAACAAAGGACCGCTTCCCGGTCAGGCACATACGCGCCCCGAATTCGGACGAGCGCAGTTGCCACCAAGGAGCTACCTAAAGAGTCTCATTTTCAAACTCCTATGGCTAAGTGAAAGTGTTAAAGCATTATAGTCCGGTTGCCTGGCCCGCTGCGCTATCACCTCCTTGGTAGGACCAAGACGTTGGGTTAAGTGTGAAAATGCGTCTTCTGCGAGCACCCCCGCACTATGTGCGTGGGGGCTGAAGCCAATGACTGCCATCTTTCAGATTCTATATATATATATATATATATATATATATATATCTTAAAACGGCCGCATAGAAGGTGTTTACAATACTTGGAGACACAAGTATAAAATAGGCCACTACAGTTTATCAAAATATTACTTTATAATTACATATGTTATCATAACATAGCATCTTTCGGGCACTGCGTCTCTATTACACGAGCGCCTTCAAGAACTTCCTGAAAATAGTGCTCGGAGGGTACTCGGCTTCGGTCCGAATCTCGGGACGCAACAACGGTGGTCTCCATCTCTGCCCAGTATGTCTTAACACGGGCTAGAGCCATCCTAGCGCCCTCTATGCATGCTGACCTCTTAATTGCATTTATACGCGGCACCGCGTCAAGGAATTGCTGCACCAAGCTGAAATAACTCTTCGGCTCCGAGCTCCCCGGCCACAGATGATCCATGACGTACTTCATGGCAAGTCCGGACAACCTATTCAGTTCGGCCCATTGAGCCAAACGATCATCCACTGCCAGTGGACGCTCTGGATTATGAAACTGCGACCAGAAAAGCTTTTCCACTTCGCAATCTTTCTGATCTCGAAAGTGTTCGGTCGCATCAGCGGCACTTGTTGCCAAATCCAGATAGGTGTCCTTCACACTCCACATCCGGTCCAACGGAGCAAACTTCGGATCACAAAACTTCCTCCGCGGCATAAAGGGCTTTCCAGCCGCAATCTGTTCGGCCTGACGCAGCTCCTCTTTCGCAGCTCTCATCGCAGAGCGAGCGTCCTTGGCATCGGCAACGGCCTTATCTAAATCCATTTGTCTCGCCCGGTCTTCTTTCTCAAGAAGTTCGCAACGGTCTGCAGCGCTCTTTAACTTCTCGGCCATCTTGGCCATTTCCTCTTTGCTTCGGCAGTGAGCAGCCTGTTCGGCTCTCAGCTCTTCAAGGGCCTTCTTGGCAGCCGCATCGCTTTTTCTGGCTTGCTCCTTAGCTCGGGCAAGTTCTGCCCTAAGATTCTCCACGGCGGCCGTACCATCTACGTCAAGCACCCACATTGTAAGACACTGGCATGAAGCTCCTCTTACCTGATGCCGCCCGAAGAATTACATACCTTGAGCCTCATCAAGCCGCTTGTTGACAAGCACGATGTCGGCATCTGCCACGTCCAGTTGCCGCTTTAGTTCGGCCAAATCATTAGTCCGGCTTGATTCCGGACACCTCGCCACCTACATTCAAAGGCGACATCTTAGACCTGGGACTATGATCCTCTACGTGCCGTCATTTATTGACAACACGCAGAGTCTCAGGGGCTACTATCTACACAAGGCGCATATTATTTACGCGCAACTGACAAAAGTGTACATTACCTAACGTACCTCAAAACCCGTCAGTAAACTTTTGACGGCCTCATGCAATTCGCTTTTTGCGGATGAAATCCTTTCAATCACCATGCCCATCAAGGCACGGTGCTCTTCGGAGATAGAAGCTCGCCCCAGCAGAATCTTTAGTTCTTCCGGCCGAGCGCCAGACGGTGCCGGACTTGTCCTATGGCCTCTTTCGAAGGGCGGACGCGGAGGACTTCGGGGGGCCGCACTGCCACCTCCCATCCCTGCCGGATTCGGAGAAACCCTCCGCGACGACACCTCAGGGTCGCCCGCCTCGCTGGGCGGCACAGCAGAGGGAGGTGTTCCGCTCTCCATCATCTCCGGAAGAAGATCCCCCGAAGACGAGCTCTGCTGCGAGGGGTTGAGGTCCGAGCTACAAGGTAAAATTTCGGTTAAATCTTCTCAGATGCAAAATCAAGGATTTCTCTCATCCCTCAAAAAGAAAATCTTTTCTCCACTTACGGATCGCTTGAGGGCTGATCCCCTTGAGGGCGTAGTCCGGCCAAGGAACTCCCTGGCGTCGGACCCTCTGACGAGGATTTTCTCCCCCGTTTTGAGGCCATGGTTTCTGGGTCGTCAGAGGCGGCTCTCTTCTTCCCTTTAGGAGAGGAATTGTCGGTTCCTCCCTTCGGAGCAGCCTCCTTCGATGAGGCCGTAGCTTCCTTGTCCTCTCCCTCCAAAGGCATTATCTCCAGCATCCTGACTAGCACAGGATCCGGCCTAGTTTCAGGAAGGGGAGCCGGACACCTGATCAGCTTCGCCTTCGCTGTCCACTCCTGTTTAAAAAGACGGCTCTTTTAGGGGCAAGTTTATGACGATTATACGGATAAAAGGTCCGGGCACAAGGTTGCTTACTTGAGTATCTGGGCGATTGCAGCTTAAGCCTGCGTCCTCGGTTGAATCCGGACACATCTCTTGTGATCCGAAGAACATTTTATACATCTCCGCGGGCATTGCGCCCATAAAATTCTGAAGAACTCGCGGTCCCTCCGGATTAAACTCCCACAGACGAAGGGGGCGACGTTTCCCGGGCAATGTTCGGCAAATCAACATGACCTGCGTCACCTTGACTAGACTAAGGTCTCCTTCCAAGAGATCCTTAACTCGGCCCTGTAGCAGGGGCACGTCTTTGGGCAAACCCCAATCTAATCCTTTGTTGACCCATGACGCTAGCCGTGATGGGGGACCCGAGCGAAAGGCAGGAGGCGCCTCCCACTTGGCGCTCCTGGGACGGTAATGTAGAACCATTCTCGTTGCCACAAGCCGAGCTCTTCTTGAAAGGAGCCCTCGGGCCATGGAGCATCAGAATTCTCACTGATGACAGCACCTCCGCACTCTGCGTGCCGTCCCTCGATCATCTTCGGCTCCACTCCAAAAGTCTTGAGCCATAAACCGAAGTGAGGAGTAACGCAGAGGAACGCTTCGCACACGACGATGAATGAGGAAATATGAAGGATGGACTCCAGAGCTAAGTCATGAAATTCCAGCCTGCAATAGAATAGCAGCCCCCTCACGAAGGGATCCATCGGGAAGCCTAACCCCCGAAGGAAGTGAGACATGAACACTACGCTCTCACCGGGCTGGGGATCGGGAATAGCTTGCCCTTGAGCAGGCAACCTATGCAGAATTTCGGCGGTCAGGAACTTAGCCTCTCTCAACTTTAGCACATCCTCCTCCGTGACGGAAGAGGGCATCCATCGGCCTTGAAGGTCGGAACCGGACATTGTCGAAGGTCCGAAGCGCCTGGAATCTGAAGCCTAGGGTGTTGGAACTTGAGGCGACGGGCGAACTCGTTTGAGATTGGAAAAAGAAGTAAGGCCTTGGTCTCTTTATAAGAGGTTGAATACCAGGAGCCCTTCCCGTAACCGTTTGGGACTCGCCTTTAATCGAGAAAACATGCTAACGGGCACGATTTGGTTACCCACATCCATATTAATGAGAATCCCATAAAAAGGGTACACGATCTCTGCTTTGACAAGACCTGCCAAGGGAACCACCTCGCAAAACATGCTGAGGTGGAAAAGTAAAAACGATTCGAGTAAAGGACTTGGCTGTAGTGTGATGGCGCACTGCAGAATACGTCAGCAGATTTGATTTGTGTTAATATTATTCTCTCTATAGCAATATGTGGAAACTTATTTTACAGAGCCGGACACTACTCTTGGTGATTACAATCTTCTATGAAGGACTTGGAGGAGGAACCCGCCTTGCAATGCCGAAGACAATTTGCGCGCCGGACTCGTCGTCATTGAAGCCTGGTTCAGGGGCTACTGAGGGAGTCCTGGATTAGGGGGTGTTCGGATAGCCGGACAATACCTTCAGCTGGACTCCTGGACTATGAAGATATAAGATTGAAGACTTCGTCCCGTGTCCGGATGGGACTTTCCTTGGCGTGGAAGGCAAGCTTGGCGATGCGGATATTCAAGATCTCCTACCAGTGTAACCGACTTTGTGTAACCCTAACCCTATCCGGTGTCTATATAAACCGGAGGGTTGTAGTCCGTAGAGGATCAACTCCATACACAATCATACCATAGGCTAGCTTCTAGGGTTTAGCCTCCTTGATCTCGTGGTAGATCTACTCTTGTACTACCCATATCGTCAATATTAATCAAGCAGGAGTAGGGTTTTACCTCCATCGAGAGGGCCCGAACCTGGGTAAAATAAAGTGTCCCCTGTCTCCTGTTACCATCCGGCCTAGACGCACAGTTCGGGACCCCCTACCCGAGATCCGCCGGTTTTGACACCGACAATGGGACAATAAAAAATTATAGATATGTTGGAGACGTATCAAGCATCCCCAAGCTTATTTCCTACTCGTTCTCGAGTAGGTAAATGATAAAAACAGAATTTTTGATGTGAAATGCTACCTAACATATTTATCCAGGTAATTTAATTTATTGTGGCATGAATATTCAGATCCATAGGATTCAAAACAAAAGTTTAATATTGACAAAAAACAATAATACTTCAATCATACCAACAAAGCAATCATGTCTTCTCAAAATAACATGGCCAAAGAAAGTTATCCCTACAAAATCATATAGTCTGGCTATGCTCCATCTTCATCACACAAAATATTAAATCATGCACAACCCCAGTATTGGCCAAGCAATTGTTTCACCCTTTAGTAATCTCAAACTTTTTGAACTTTCACGCAATACATGGGCGTGAGCCATGGATATAGCACTATAGGTGGAATAGAATATGGTGGTTGTGGAGAAGACAAAAGGAAGGAGATAGTCTCGCATCAACTAGGCAAATCAACGGGCTATGGAGATGCCCATCAATAGATATCAATGTGAGTGAGTAGGGATTGCCATGCATCGGATGCACTAGACCTATAAGTGTATGAAAGATCAAAAAGAAACTAAGTGGGTGTGCATCCAACTCGCTTGCTCACGAAGACATAGGGCAATTTGAGGAACCCGTCATTGGAATATACAAGCCAAGTTCTATAATGAAAATTTCCCACTAGTATATGAAAGTGACAACATAGGGGACTCTCTATCATGAAGATCATGGTGCTACTTTGAAGCACAAGTGTGGAAAAAGGATAGTAGCATTGCCCCTTCTCTCTTTTCTCTCATTTTTTATTTTTGGTTGCCTTCTTTGGCCTCTTTTATTTTTTTGTGGGCCTCTTTTAATTTTTGTAGAGTCCAAAGACTCATCCCAACTTGTGAGGGAATCATAGCTTCCATCATCCTTTCCTCACATGGGACAATGCTGTAATAATGATTATCATCACACTTTTATTTACTTACAACTCGAGAATTACAAATCGATACTAGAACAAATATATGACTCTATATGAATGCCTCCGGTGGTGTACCGGGATGGGAAATGAATCAAGATGACATGTATAAAAAATATGAATGTTTTCTTAGCCACAAATACGATGTCAACTACATGATCATGCAAAGCAATATGAAAATGATGAAGCATGTCATAACAAACGGAATGGTGGAAGTTGCATGGCAATATATCCCGGAATGGCTATGGAAATGCCATAATAGGTAGGTATGGTGGTTGTTTTGAGGAAGGTGATGGTGGGTTTAATGCACCAGCAAAAGTTGCGTGGCACAAGAGAGGCTAGCAATGGTCAAAGGGTGAGAGTGCTTATAATCCATGGACTCAACACTAATCATAAAGAACTCACATACTTATTGCGAAAGTCTAGAAGTCATCGAAACAAAGTATTAGACACATGCCCCTAGGGAAGGGTTGGTAGGAGTTAGCCATCACGCGATCCCAACCTCCACACAAAGGATGACAATCAAAAAATAAATCATGCTCTGACTTCATCACATAACGGTTCACCATACGTGCATGCTACGGGAATCACAAACTTTAACACAAGTATTTCTACCAATCCACAATTACTCACTAGCCTGACTCTAATATTACCATCTTTATATCTCAAAAACAATCATAAAGAATCAAACTTCTCATAGTATTTGGTGCACTTAATACGAAAGTTTTTATTATATCCCTCTTGGATGCCCATCATATTAGGACTAATTTCATAACCAAATAAAATTACCATGTTGTTTAGAGAGACTCTCAAAATAATATAAGTGAAGCAAGAGAGTTCAACAACTTCTATAAAATAAAGCCACCGCAGTGGTCTAAAAAGATATAAGTGAAGCACTAGAGCAAAATTGCAAAGCTCAAAAGATCTAAGTGAAGCACATAGAGTATTCTAATAAATCACGATTCATGTGTGTCCATCTCAAAAGGTGTGTACAGCAAGGATGATTGTGGCAAACTAAAAAGCAAATACTCATATAATAGAAGTCGCTCCAAGAAAAACACATATCATGTGGTGAATAAAAATATAGCCTCAAGTAAATTTACCGATGGATGAAGACGAAAGACGGGATGCCTTCCGGGGCATCCCCAAGCTTAGGCTCTTGGTTTTCCGGCTCTTGGTTTTCCTTAAATATTACCTTGGGGTGCCTTGGGCATCCCCAAGCTTAGGCTCTTGCCAGTCCTTATTCCATAGTCCATCAAATCTTTACCCAAAACATGAAAACTTCACAACACAAAACTCAACAGAAAACTCATGAAATCCGTTAGTATAAGAAAATAAATCACCACTTTGGGTACCATTTGAACTCATTCTGTATTTATATTGGTGTAATATCTAATGTATTCCAACTTCTCCATGGTTCATACCCCCCGATACTACCCATAGATTCATCAGAATAAGCAAACAACACATAGAAAACAGAATCCATCAAGAACAGAACAATCTGTAGTAATATGTAAACCTCGAATACTTCTGTAACTCCAACAATTCTGAAAAATTAGGAAAACAGAGGGAATTTGTTTATAAATCTCTTTAAAAAATAATCAGTATTTTATTGCGCTTCTGTTAAAAATGAAAATTATTTTTCTAGGCGGAAAAGTTTCTGTATTTTAGCAAGATCAAATCAACTATCACCGAAGCCATCCCAAAGGTCTTACTTGGCACAAACACTATTTAAAACATAAAAACATCTAACAAGAGGCTAGATGAAAAAGTTATTGCAAAACAGGAACAAAACGATAGAAACAAAAATAAAATTGGGTTGCCTCCCAACAAGCGCTTTTCTTTAAGGCCTTCTAGTTAGGCGTTGATGATTTTAATGATGCTCACATACAAGATAGCAATAGAAACACGAAGAGAACATCATGTAGCATGTGAAAAACACATCTAAGTCTAATATACTTCCTATGCGCAGGCATCTTATAAGTAAACTAGTTATCAAGGCAAGCAAAAACCACCATATGCAAGCGAGAAGAAAGAAACAATAGCAATCTCAACATAACGAGAGGTAATTTTGTAACATGAAAACTTCTACAACCATATTTTCCTCTCTCATAATAATTACATGTAGGATCATATTCAAATTTAACAATATAACTATCACAGAAAATATTCTCTTCATGATCCACATGCATGCAAAGTTGACACTCTTCCAAAATAGTGGGATTATCATCAAATAAAGTCATGACCTCTCCAAACCCAGTTTTATCAAAAGAATCATAAGACTAATCTCCAAAGTAGTGGGATCATTTTTTCCTAAAGTTGACACTCTTCCAAACCCACTTTCAATATTATAGCAAACATATTCATCATGAGGCTTAAATAAATTTTCAAGATCATAAGAAGCGGTATCACCCCAATCATGATCATTGCAATAAGTAGAGGACATAGCAAAACTAGCATCCCCAAGCTTGGGGTTTTGCATATAATTAGCACAATTGACATTAATAGAAATTATAGTAACATCATTTCAATCATGCTTTTGATTCAAGGAACTATCAAGTATGGGTGCAATAGCAATAATCTCATGTTTAACATAAGGAACTATAGTGAATCTTGGTTTTTAAATCTCCTTAAATCAAAAACTCACCAGAAAATCATGAACTTGGCATGGTGTCACTACTTAGCACATATATGTCATGGTAAAAAATTGTCCAATTTGGGCCAAGCCATATTACAAGCCTCTTACAAACCGAAGCTTCTCGCAACCCTCGTGGTTCCGATAGGTAAACATGCCCCTCTTGTGGGAGAAACAATAAGATAAGGTGCACACGTTAACAGCTGACACGTTAATATCGCAAACGGTTGTACTATATGAACCGTGTGTTCCCGTAACCATTTAAGTGCGGCCACACGTCCCTCTTTTCTTATGGGATAGTACTACCTCCATCCTCGTTCATTGGTCATCTTTGTATTTTGTGCCTAAATTTAATCATACTTGGTGGTGGTCGTGCAGCTATTTGATTAGACGCGGCGAGTGCGAGAACTCCCACATGTAGGCTCGACGGGACGCGTGCGAGCATGCTGCCGCACAGGCTCGACGGGACGCATGCATCCTGTCCATCTTACCGGGGCGCATGAGAGCAGCAAGGCCGCCCATGCTCACTGGGAAGCGAGCTCTTTGACCTCCATCCACCAGCCACCCACCTCGCTCACAACTTCTCCATTAATGGCGGTCGAGCCGATGTTTAACACGCGGTTAATTAAAGCACCTGGACGGAGGGTGTTTGCTTGTGATCCCATGGCCCCGCTCAATGTTAGCATTTGCTTTATTCGTGTTTTCAACTCGTATTCCGGATAATTTAAAATGCCACATAGGGAAACATATAATATGACGACAAATAAAATGGCAACGGATAATACGACGACAAATTTACAATGGAGCGGATATGCCTGCCATCCTGTAGTATAGGCCGTTCGATTTATATCTGATGGATAGGAAGGAAACTATGGCAATTTTCCAAAAAAATATCGACACCCCTCTCCAGATTTGCAAATAAGGCCTTCCCTCGTTCATTCTTTTCTCCCACAAGATAAACTACTCATGCAAATGCATCTTGATGTTCCATGCAACGCACGGGCATCTTGCTAGTCTACTACTCTCTTATACAAGCAAGATAGATCTCTACTCTTATAAAAACAGAGTTGGTGGTGATGGTGTGCCTGCCATCCTACAATATAGGCCGTCCAATCTATATCTAACGGATAGGAAGGAAACTATGACAATTTACGCGCACTCCTCTCCACATTTGCAGATAAGGCCTTCCCTCGTTCATCCTTTTCTCCCACAAGATCTTGATGTTCCATGCAACGCACGGGCATCTTGCTAGTCTTATAAAAAACAGAGTTGGTGATGATGGTATGCCTGCCATCCTGCAATATAGGCCGTACAATTTATATCTGATGGATAGGAAGAAAACTATGGCAATTTTGCAAAAAGATACCTACATCCCTCTCCACATTTGCAAATAAGGCCATCCCTCGTTCATCCTTTTTCTCTCACAAGATAAACTACTCATACAAATGCATCTTGATGTTCCGTGCAACGCACGAGGATGTTTCCTTGGGGGTCTCTCCAGCGCGGCGTGGCTGTAATTGCAAGTTGATGCCCCTTGAGATGCCGACAATGAGGGGCACTCGGATTTTGTCCGATGAGCAGGTAAGATGAGTTTGATCACGTAGTAAATGCATTCTAAAGAATACTTCCGTGTCCATTTCCTAATTCTCCCCCTGCCCACTGTTTCATAGGTTAGGCTCGGTGCGAGTGGAGATTGGCTTGCATATGTACGGGAGGGTACCAACATCAATTTGCACAACATTAACAACGGTGACACCGTTCCCGTACAACCTTTGTCCAACATTGGGATCAACCATGCAACGGGCCACCGCCTGAATTGGTACGAGGAACCACGTTGAGATTGAAGAAGATAGCACGAACCTTGCACATGGCGATCAAAGGTGGACCATGCTGTCTGCGGCCGATCTGTTGTCGTACGAGTACGAAGACGTTCTGCTCCTTTCTAACCGCATCTTCGCGGTGAAAAACCAGGTTGACTTGTTTCGTATGGGACACATCCTACAGTATACTTCCCCTCTCCCAGTTTATTTGTTTTGAATTTTTTTCATTTTATAAGTTTCAAATTCAAATTTAGAGCTCCCCATCACATGTTGATATTACAATGTCTGCTAAATCATTGTGTGCATGTATAGTAAAGAAACAAATCTCGAGTTTGGCATGAGTTCATGCAGCGGTAGCACCACAAGGCCTGGTGCAGGAGTTACATTTCCCTCTCAGGCCCTCGGGACTGAGCTTCAGCGCCTTACTACACCTGCCTTTGAGTCAATAACATGTGGACCTGATAGGTGGATGGTCCACATGTAATGCTCCCGAAGGCAGAGGGGCAGTGGGGCCGAGAGGGGTGAGCCGCGGGGGACGTGTGGTGTAATGGGTTCGAGCGGCGTCGTGGGAATTGTCTGTGGCTATGGTAGAAACTTTATGCTCACCGCATTTCAGGTGGCCCACATGTCAAGCACACAAAGGCAGAGGGGTGTGCGGCCGAGAGGGGTAAGGCGCATGTTGGTGGACGTGGTGCTGTGGGTTGGAGCGGCATCGTGGGAATCGCGAGTGGCAGTGGATGAAACATAATGGTCGCCGTAGATGAACTTCCATGGACAAGCTTTCATGTATACGGACACATGCGTTGCATAGCGGTCACTGGAAGGAGTAGTAGTAGAGAAAGCTAGGGGGATAAATAGTTCCTTATAGTCAAGCGGACCCACGCTACTACTTGTTTCAAAGACATGCACACCATCGAAATAGTCCATCTATATCAATATACACAGAGAGGGAATAATTTTGTTACAAGAGAGGAAATAGTTCATCCATCCACAATGCACTGCTGTTGGTGCAACTTCTTCTCCTTCTTCTTCTTCTTGTTCTCATTTTCTATGGGAGATGGCTTCGCAAAAATCTCTCTGGACCTTGCAGCTATCTCGAAACTCACACGGGCATCGAGGGCAGCATATTTTATCCGCCCATACATCAAGGGATAATTCTCCCATCCAGACGACCTTAATGCCAGCGTGTCTTGTCACCCTTTTGAAGATTCGTTACGAGCACAAAATTTGCTATGTCGAATAGGGATGGTGTTCGTTTATCACAATCTTTTATAGGAATTTTTACTTTGGTTTGTACGTCAGCGATGCTTTTCGAATCAAGGTTGTACGGCTCCAACTTCTGCTTGTCCCCTGCGATGGCTGCCCCATGATAACCCACAAGTATAGGGGATCGCAACAGTTTTTGAGGGTAGATTATTCAACCCAAATTTATTGGTTCGACACAAGGGGAGCCAAAGAATATTCTCAAGTATTACCACTTGAGTTGTCAATTCAACCACACCTGAAAGACTTAATATCTGCAACAAAGTATTTAGTCGCAAAGTAGTATGGAAGTAACGGTAACGGTGGCAAAAGTAAGAGTAGTAGTTTTTGTAGCAATCGTAACAGTGGCAACGGAAAAGTAACTAAGCAAATATAGATATGTGAAAAGCTCATAGGCAATGGATCAATGATGGATAATTATGTCGGATGCGATTCCTCATGCAACAGTTATAACATAGGGTGACATAGAACTAGCTCCAGTTCATCAATGTAATGTAGGCATGTATTCCGAATATAGTCATGCGTGCTTATGGAAAAGAACTTGCATGACATCTTTTGTCCTACCCTCCCGTGGCAGCGGGGTCCTATCGGAAACTAAGGGATATTAAGGCCTCCTTTCAATAGAGTACCCGACCAAAGCATTACCACTTAGTGAATACATGAACTCCTCAAACTACAGTCATCATCGGGAGTGGTCCCGATTATTGTCACTTTGGGGTTGCCGGATGATAACACATAGTAGGTCACTATTGACTTGCAAGATAGGATCAAGAACTCACATATATTCATGAAAACATAATAGGTTCAGATCTGAAATCATGGCACTCGGGCCCTAGTGACAAGCATTAAGCATAGTAAAGTCATAGCAACATCAATCTTAGAACATAATGGATACTAGGGATCAAACCCTAGCAAAACTAACTTGATTACATGGTAAATCTCATCCAACACATCACCGTCCAGCAAGCCTACGATGAGATTACTCACGCACGGTGGTGAGCATCATGAAATTGGTGATGGAGGAAGGTTGATGATGTCGGTGGCAATGGATTCCCCTCTCCGGAGCCCCGAACGGACTCCAGATCAGCCCTCCCGAGGAAGATTAGGGCTTGGCGGCGGCCCCGTGTCGTAAAACGCGATGAATCCTTCTCTCTAATTTTTTTCTCCCCGAAAGTGAATATATGGAGTTGGAGTTGAGGTCGGTGGAGTTGGAGTTGGAGTTGAGATTGCAACAGAGATAGGTGAAGTAGCAAAAGCAGGGTCAGGTTTCATTCTAGCATTTAGAGATTGCTTACCCCATTTAGCTAATAATTTTTTAAGTTTAGTTCTATTTCTGCAAGCTAAAATAGCTAAAGAAGCATCTTGATCAAAAACATAACCCTTAGGAATGGCAAGTGGTTCTTCATCATCACTTTCATCAGTATCATCATATTCAATATTTTCAATTTCTCTAGCCCTAGCAAGGTGTTCATCAAGAAAAGCACTAAGTGGCATAGTAGTATCAGGCATATAGGTAGTTTCATCATAAGTATCATGCATAGCAGAAGTGGCATCATCAATAACATGCGACATATCAGAACGAATAGCAGAAGCAGGTGTAGGTGTCGCAAGCTTACTCAAAACAGAAGGTGAATCAAGTGCGGAGCTAGATGGCAGTTCCTTACCTCCCCTCGTAGTTGAGGGATAGATCTTGGTTTTTGGATCTCTTAAGTTCTTCATAATGATAAGCAGATATATATCCCAAGTGACTCCAAGAATAGAGCTATGCTCCCCGGCAACGGCGCCAGAAAATAGTCTTGATAACCCACAAGTATAGGGGATCGCAACAGTTTTCGAGGGTAGAGTATTCAACCCTAATTTATTGATTCGACACAAGGGGAGCCAAAGAATATTCTCAAGTATTAGCAGCTGAGTTGTCAATTCAACCACACCTGGAAACTTAATATCTGCAGCAAAGTGTTTAGTAGCAAAGTAATATGATAGTAGTGATAACGGTAGCAAAAGGTAACAGTAGTAAAAGTAATGTCTTTGGTATTTTGTAGTGATGATAGCAATAGCAACGGGAAAGTAAATAAGCGAAGAAGAATATATGGAAAGCTCATAGGCAATGGATCAGTGATGGATAATTATGCCGGATGCGGTTCATCATGTAACAGTCATAACCTAGGGTGACACAGAACTAGCTCCAGTTCATTGATATAATGTAGGTATGTATTCCGAACATAGTCATACGTGCTTATGGAAAAGAACTTGCATGACATCTTTTGTCCAACCGTCCCGTGGCAGCGGGGTCCTTACGGAAACTAAGGGATATTAAGGCCTCCTTTTAATAGAGTACCGGAACAAAGCATTAACACATAGTGAATACATGAACTCCTCAAACTACGGTCATCACCGGTAAGTATCCTGATTATTGTCACTTCGGGGTTAACGGATCATAACACATAATAGGTGACTATAGACTTGCAAGATAGGATCAAGAACACTCATATATTGATGAAAACATAATAGGTTCAGATCTGAAATCATGGCAGGGCCGTAGTGGCAAGCATTAAGCATAGCAAAGTCATAGCAACATCAATCTCAGAACATAGTGGACACTAGGGATCAAACCCTAACAAAACTAACTCGATTACATGATTGATCCCATCCAACCCATCACCATCCAGCAAGCCTATGATGGAATTACTCACGCACGGCGGTGAGCATCATGAAATTGGTGATGGAGGATGGTTGATGATGACGATGGCGACGGATTCCCCTCTCCGGAGTCCCGAACGGACTCCAGATCATCCCTCCCGAGAGGTTTTAGGGCTTGGCGGTGGCTCCGTTTCGTAAAACGCAATGATTTCTTCTCCCTCATTTTTTTCTCCCCGAAACTCAATATATGGAGGTGGAGTTGGAGTCGGAGAGGCAACAGGGGCCCACGAGGTAGGGGGCACGCCCTAGGGGGGCAGGCGCGCCCCCCACCCACGTGGCAAGGTGGTGGGCCCCCTGGCCTTCATCTTTGTCAGGTATTTTTCTTATTTTCTGAAAAGTGTCTCTGTGAAGTTTTAGGTCATCCCGAGAACGTTTGCTCCTGCACATAAATAACACCATGGTAATTCTGCTGAAAACAGCGTCAGTCCGGGTTAGTTCCATTCAAATCATGCAAGTTAGAGTCCAAAATAAGGGCAAAAGTGTTTGGAAAAGTAGATACGTTGGAGACGTATCAACTCCCCCAAGCTTAAACCTTTGCTTGTCCTCAAGCAATTCAGTTGACAAATTGAAAGTGATAAAGAAAAACTTTTACAAACTCTATTTGCTCTTGTTGTTGTAAATATGTAAAGTCAGCATTCAAGTTTTCAGCAAAGATTATAACTAACCACATTCACAATAACACATAGGTATCAAATTTACTCATATCAATGGCATAATCAACTAGCGAGCAATAATAATAAATCTTGGATGACAACACTTTCTCAAAACAATCATAATATGATATAACAAGGTGGCATCTCGCTAGCCCTTTCTGAGACCGCAAAACATAAATGCAGAGCACCTTCAAAGACCAAGGACTGACTAGACATTGTAATTCATGGTAAAATAGATCCAGTCAAGTCATACTCAATGTAAACTAGCAGTAATGAATGCAAATGACAGCTGTGCTCTCCAACTGGTGCTTGTTAATAAGAGAATGATGACTCAGCATAAAAGTAAATAGATAGGCCCTTCGTAGAGGGAAGCAAGGATTTTTAGAGGTGCCAGAGCTCGGTTTTGAAACAGAGGTGAATAATATTTTGAGCGGTATACTTTCATTGTCAACATAACAACCAAGAGATGGCGTTATCTTCCATGCTACACACATTATAGGCGGTTCCCAAACAGAATGGTAAAGTTTATACTCCCCCTTCCACCAACAAGCATCAATCCATGGCTTGCTCGAAACAACGAGTGCCTCCAACTAGCAGGAGTCCCAGGGGAGTTTTGTTTACAATTATTTTGATTTAGTTTGCATAAAGCATGGGACTAGGCATCCCGGTGACCAGCCATTTATCTCGTGAGTGAGGAGCGGAGTCCACTCCTCTTGAGAATAACCCGCCTAACATGGAAGATACAGACAGCCCTAGTTGATACATGAGCTATTCGAGCATACAAAACAGGATATTTATTTGAAGGTTTAGAGTTTGGCACATACAAATTTACTTGGAACGGCAGGTAGATACCGTATATAGGTAGGTATAGTGGACTCATGTGGAATAACTTTGGGGTTTAAGGGATTGGATGCACAAGCAGTATTCCCGCTTAGTACAGGTGAAGGCTAGCAAAAGACTGGGAAGCGACCAGCTAGAGAGCGACAACAGTCATGAACATGCATTAAAATTAATCAACACCGAATGCAAGCATGAGTAGGATATAATCCACCATGAACATAAACATCATGGAGGCTATGTTGATTTTGTTTCAACTACATGTGTGAACATGTGCCAAGTCAAGTCGCTTAAATCATTCAGAGGAGGATACCACCCTATCATACCACAACATAACCATTTGAATAGCATGTTGGCACGCAAGGTAAACCATTATAACTCATAGCTAATCAAGCATGGCATAAGGAACTATGATCTCTAGTTGTCATTGCAAACATGTTTATTCATAATAGGCTGAATCAGGAACGATGAACTAATCATATTTACAAAAACAAAAGAGGTCGAGTTCATACCAGCTTCTCTCATCTCAGTCAGTCCATCATATTTCATCATAATTGCCCTTCACTTGCACGACCGAATAGTGTGAATAATAATAATAGTGCACGCGCATTGGACTAAGCTGGAATCTGCAAGCATTCAATAAACAGGAGAAGACAAGGCAATATGGGCTCTTTTGTCAGATAAACAATAATGCATATAAGAGCCACTTCAACAATTTAATTATGGTCTTCTCCTATCGACCCCCAAAGAAAAGAAAAGAAATAAAACTATTTACACGGGAAAGCTCCCAACAAGCAAAAGAAGAACATGAAATCTTTTTGGGTTTTCTTTTTAATTACTACTACAAGCATGGAAATTAAACTGATTAAAAGCTACAACTAATTTTTTTGTTTTTTCTTAAGGTTTATTAAACACACAAGAAGAAAGCATAAAAAGGAAAATAAACTAGCATGGATGATACAATGAAAAAGTATGAGCACCGACATCTAGCAATGAGTGTGTGAACATAAATGTAATGTCGGTGGGAAATACGTACTCCCCCAAGCTTAGGCTTTTGGCCTAAGTTGGTCTATGGCCACGGCTGACCTGGTGGATATCCATAATAATAGCTGGGGTCGTACTATGATGCAGCAGCTATCGCCTGCTGAGCTGCAGGGTGGTGATGAGCGGCCTCCTCTCTCCTCTCGTACTCATCTGCCTCCTCTCTGGTAGTAGTATATCCTCCTCTTGCCTAATAATCAAAGAAGGCGGGAGCAGGGAGAGTAATACGGACAGCACGACGTCTGTCAAAGATTAGTCGATACTGGAGAGGTGATTCATTCCTCTCAACAAACTGGTGGTGAACCATAGCATTAAAATCTAGATAAGCAAGTGGTAATTCAGTATCATCTTCGCGTATATCTATACGAAGAAAATTAGCTATGCGGGTTGCATAAATTCCACCAAAGAAATCTCCATTACGTCTATTAAGATGCAACCTACGTGCAACAATGGCTCCAAATTATATGATTTGTCTCCTAACACAGCACTCCTAAGAATACTGAGGTCGGGGACACACATGTGACATGCCTCATCCTTACCATTGATGCATCTACCTATGAAGAGAGCAAAATAATGTATAGCAGGAAAATGAATGCTCCCTATGGTAGCCTGTGTAATATCTCTAGATTCTCCCACAGTTATGTTGGCAAGAAAATTTCTAAATTCAGATTTGTGAGGATCCCTTATACTACCCCATTGTGGAAGTTTGCATGCAGTGGTAAAATCCTCTAGGTCCATGGTATAAAATTTATCATAAAGATCAAACAGGACAGTTGGAGAATTACATGAAGTTGAAAATTCAAACCTCCTCACCAAGGAACTAGTGAGAGTGTGATACTGGCTGCACTTCTCTTCCTCGAAGCTCACAAGATCAGCATTACGCAAATATGCGTTAAATTCTTCCTTAATTCCCGCTCGATGCATAAAGTTCTCAGAAGGCCATTCACAAGGACGCATTGGAGCGTCTCTTGGTGGTTCTTCATCAGCATCACGCATTGCAAGCCTGGGTCCTTGCTTCCTTGAAGAACCACCTTGGAACATTTTCCTAAGCATTTTTCTTCCTCTGAAAAATTCTGAAATTTTTTAGTAACTTCAAAATAAAAGTAAACCAAACTCAACAATAGTGATAGCAACTACTCCTACAAGTGCCTAGGGCCTATATCATGCTTCAAAACTACTTTTGACCATATAAATTTGACATGCAAGCTCAAGAACAGGGTCACCTAAGCAACACAAATTTACAATGAATAAAGCACTAGAACAAAAACTAATTGGACCAATGGAGGAGTCACATACCAAGGAACAATCTCCCCAAGCAGTTTTGTGAGAGGTGCTTTGAGCAAGGAGATCGAAAATGGCAGCAAGATGAGCTAGAACTCGTGCTTGAGCTAGATATTCGTGTTTGTGGGAGGAAGATGAAGTGTGTGGGTACAGGAATAAGTGGAGGAGGGCCACCGTGGGCCCACGAGGCAGGGGCACGCCCTAGAGGGGTAGGCGCGCCCTCCACCCTCGTGGGCAGGTGGTTGGCCCCCCTGGTGTGTTCTCAGTTCCATAAATCATCAAATATTCTAGAAAAAATCATATTTAATTTTCAGGGCATTTGGAGAACTTTTATTTTCGAGGTATTTTTTATTGCACGGATAATCAGATAACTGACGGACAAATATTTATTTTATTTAATATAAATAACAGAAAGTAAAAGTGGGGTACAGAAGGTTGTGCCTTCTAGTTTCATCCATCTCATGGTCATCAAAAGGAATCCACAAACAAGGTTGATCAAGTCTTGTTAACGAACTCATTCCGAATAACATGGAACCGGAGAAATTTCGAATAACACTATGTTACCTCAATGGGGATATGCACATCCCCAATAATAAGAATATCATATTTCTTCTTGACAGTAGTAAGGGGAAATTCAAAACCTCCAAATATAATCGATGGAATTTTTCCAATAGAGTTGATACTATGAACTAGAGGTTGTTTCCTCGGAAAGTGTACCGTATGCTCATTACCATTAACATGAAGAGTGACATTGCCTTTAGTGCAATCAATAACAGCCCCTGCAGTATTCAAAATTGGTCTTCCAATAATAATAGACATACTATAGTCCTTGGGAATACCAAGAATAACAAAGTCCGTTAAAATAGTAACGTTTGCAACTACAACAATCACATCCTCACAAATACCGACAGGTATAGCAGTTGATTTATCAGCCATTTGCAAAGATATTTCAGTAGGTGTCAACTTATTCAAATCAAGCCTATGATATAAAGAGAGAGGCATGACACTAACACCGGCTCCAAGATCACATAAAGCAGCTTTAACATAGTTTCTTTTAATGGAGCATGGTATAGTTGGTACACCGGGATCTCCAAGTTTCTTTGGTATTCCACCCTTAAATGTATAATTAGCAAGCATGGTGGAAAATTCAGCTTCTGGTATCTTTCTTTTATTTGTAATGATATCTTTCATGTACTTAGCATAAGGATTGGTTTTGAGCATATCAGTTAATCGCATACGCAAAAAGATAGGTCTAATCATTTCAGCAAAGCGCTCAAAATCCTCATCATCCTTTTTCTTGGATGGTTTGGGAGGAAAAGGCATGGGTTTCTGAACCCATGGTTCTCTTTCTTTACCATGTTTCCTAGCAACAAAATCTTTCTTATCATAACGTTGATTCTTTGATTATGGGTTATCAAGATCAACATCAGGTTCAATTTCTACATCATTATCATTACTAGGTTGAGCATCATCATGAACATTATTACTAGTTTCAGGTTCATTACCAGATTGTGTTTCAGCATCAGAAATAGAAATATCATTTGGATTCTCAGGTGTTTCAATAACAGGTTCACTAGAAGCATGCAAAGTCCTATCATTTTTCTTTTTCTTCCTTTTAGAAGGACTAGGTGCATCTATATTATTTCTCTGAGAATCTTGCTCAATTCTCTTAGGATGGCCTTCAGGATACAAAGGTTCCCGAGTCATTCTACCAGTTCCAGTAGCCACTCTAACAGCATTATCATTATTCGTATTATTCAATTCATTGAGCAAATCATTTTGAGCTTTAAGTACTTGTTCTACCTGAGTTGTAACCATAGAAGCATGTTTACTAATAAGTTTAAGTTCACCTTTAACATTAGCCATATAATCACCCAAGTGTTCAAGCATATTTGAATTGTATTTCAATTGTCTACCAAAATAAGCAATTAAGTCTTCTTGCTTAGCCATAAATTTATCAAACTCATCTAAGCATGGGCTAGCAATTTTAGTAAATGGGATTACAGCTTTATCATATCTATAGAGAGAATTTACCTTTACTACATGTGTCGGGTTATCAAGACCATGAATTTATTCAATAGGAGAAGGATTTGGATTATATGTTTCTTCAACAGGCGGTAAATTAATACCATGTATTTCTTCAATAGGAGGTAAATTCTTAACATCTTCAGCTTTAATACCTTTCTCTTTCATAGATTTCTTTGCCTCTTGCATATCTTCAGGACTGAGAAATAGAATACCCCTATTCTTCGGAGTTGGTTTAGGAATAGGCTCAGGAATTGGCTCCGGATGTGTCCAATTATTTTCATTTGTCAACATATTATTCAATAGAGTTTCAGCTTCATCCGGTGTTCTTTCCCTGAAAACAGAACCAGCACAACTATCTAGGTAATCTCTGGAGGCATCGGTTAGTCCATTATAAAAGATATAAAGTATTTCATTTTTCTTAAGAGGATGATCAGGCAAAGCATTAAGTAATTGGAGAAGCCTCCCCCAAGCTTGTGGGAGACTCTCTTCTTCAATTTGCACAAAATTATATATATATATCCCTTAAAGCAGCTTGTTTCTTATGAGTAGGGAATTATTTAGTAGAGAAGTAATAAATCATATCTTGGGGACTACGCACACAACCAGGATCAAGAGAATTAAACCATATCTTAGCATCACCCTTTAATGAGAACGGAAATATTTTAAGGATATAAAAGTAGCGAGTTCTCTCATCTTTAGTGAATAGGGTGGCTATATCATTCAATTTAGTAAGATGTGCCACAACAGTTTTAGATTCATAACCATGAAAAGGATCAGATTCAACCAAAGTAATTATATCAGGATCAACAGAGAATTCATAATCCTTATCAGTAACAGAGATAGGTGAAGTAGCAAAAGCAGGGTCAGGTTTCATTCTAGCATTTAGAGATTGCTTACCCCATTTAGCTAATAATTTTTTAAGTTTAGTTCTATTTCTGCAAGCTAAAATAGCTAAAGAAGCATCTTGATCAAAAACATAACCCTTAGGAATGGCAAGTGGTTCTTCATCATCACTTTCATCAGTATCATCATATTCAATATTTTCAATTTCTCTAGCCCTAGCAAGGTGTTCATCAAGAAAAGCACTAAGTGGCATAGTAGTATCAGGCATATAGGTAGTTTCATCATAAGTATCATGCATAGCAGAAGTGGCATCATCAATAACATGCGACATATCAGAACGAATAGCAGAAGCAGGTGTAGGTGTCGCAAGCTTACTCAAAACAGAAGGTGAATCAAGTGCGGAGCTAGATGGTAGTTCCTTACCTCCCCTCGTAGTTGAGGGATAGATCTTGGTTTTTGGATCTCTCAAGTTCTTCATAATGATAAGCATATATATATCCCAAGTGACTCAAAGAATAGAGCTATGCTCCCCGGCAACGGCGCCAGAAAATAGTCTTGATAACCCACAAGTATAGGGGATCGCAATAGTTTTCGAGGGTAGAGTATTCAACCCAAATTTATTGATTTGACACATGGGGAGCCAAAGAATATTCTCAAGTATTAGCAGCTGAGTTGTCAATTCAACCACACCTGGAAACTTAATATCTGCAGCAAAGTGTTTAGTAGCAAAGTAATATGACAGTAGTGATAACGGTAGCAAAAGGTAACAGTAGTAAAAGTAATGTTTTTGGTATTTTGTAGTGATGATAGCAATAGCAATGGGAAAGTAAATAAGCGAAGAACAATATATGGAAATCTCGTAGGCAATGGATCAGTGATGGAGAATTATGCCGGATGCGGTTCATCATGTAACAGTCAGGACCTAGGGTGACACAGAACTAGCTCCAGTTCATTGATATAATGTAGGCATGTATTCCGAACATACTCATACGTCCTTATGGAAAAGAACTTGCATGACATCTTTTGTCCTACCCTCTCATGGCAGCGGGGTCCTTACGGAAACTAAGGGATATTAAGGCCTCCTTTTAATAGAGTACCGGAACAAAGCATTAACACATAGTGAATACATGAACTCCTCAAACTACGGTCATCACCGGTAAGTATCCCGATTATTGTCACTTCGGTGTTAACGGATCATAACACATAATAGGTGACTATAGACTTGCAAGATAGGATCAAGAACAGTCATATATTGATGAAAACATAATAGGTTCAGATCTGAAATCATGGCACTCGGGCCCTAGTGACAAGCATTAAGAATAGCAAAATCATAGCAACATCAATCTCAGAACATAGTGGACACTAGGGATCAAACCCTAACAAAACTAACTCGATTACATGATAGATCCCATCCAACCCGTCACCGTCCAGCAAGCCTACGATGGAATTACTCACGCACGGTGGTGTGCATCATGAAATTGGTGATGGAGGATGGTTGATGATGACGATGGCGACGGATTCCCCTCTCCGGAGCCCCGAACGGACTCCAGATCAGCCCTACCGAGAGGTTTTAGGGCTTGGCGGCGGCTCCGTATCGTAAAACGCGATGATTTCTTCTCCCTCATTTTTTTCTGCCCGAAACTAAATATATGGAGGTGGAGTTGGAGTCAGAGAGGCAACAGGGGGCCCACGAGGTAGGGGAGCGCGCCCCCCACCCTCGTGGCAAGGTGGTGGGCCCCCTGGCCTTCTTCTTTGGCAGGTATTTTTCTTATTTTCTGAAAAGTGTCTCCATGAAGTTTCAGGTCATTCCGAGAACGTTTGCTCCTGCACATAAATAACACCATGGTAATTCTGCTGAAAACAGCGTCAGTCCGGGTTAGTTCCACTCAAATCATGCAAGTTAGAGTCCAAAATAAGGGAAAATGTGTTTGGAAAAGTAGATACGTTGGAGACGTATCAGTGTCTTAGCAGTTTATTGGAGAAGTTGCGATTATTCCGATTCCCATCATCATGGTTTCCGGCGGAGGATTGGTTGAAGGCCGTGAGATCCGTCTCGGCTCGCTCGTCTTCATCACCGATGACTCCGCTTGGCTCCACGAGGCTCCACTGGACATCGAGGTGCTCCCCGTCCGTGGGGCGACGCACTTCCGCGAGCCTGCGTCCGCGGTGTCCTTCTTTGACAGCCGTCGACTCAGTATCGGTCGGCTCCTACGACAACCTCGCTTCCCGTTGTTCGCCGGAGCCAGCGATCCGGTCGGTCGCGGCTTCAGCGGTGGGTGAGGCATGCGGTGGCCCGCCAATCGGCCACTCCACAAATCGCGGCGATCGAGCCTGATGAAACTCTCTATGGCATGTTCGACTGGCTCCGTCGAGACTGCATCCGAGTGCGACAGCAGCGACCTTGCGGTGGAAGTTTTGATGGTCAATGGACCCCACAGTCCTCCTGGCTTCACCCGTGATGATGGTGGTGATGGCGTCGGCGACCCATCACATGCCCACGAGGAGTACTGCCCCGAGCCCCTCGCTTTGCAGCGGAGGGAAGAGCTTCGCTGCCATAACATGGATGCACTTCACACTCCTATCGTTGGAGAAACCCCCGAGGCCTAGGCCTTGGAGGAGGCGCGCCTGGCCAACTTGGCTGAGCGCACTCGACTGGAGAACCTCCAGCACGCACTCGACGAGCATGCTCGGCAGCGAATTCCTGAATCTAGTCGACGACGACTTTTTCCGCCTCCGACTCAGGTATACCAAACTCCGATCCAGAATATCACAGCTGCAGCTCGAATAGCAGAGTCAATTCAACCTTCCCAGTCAGAAGCTGGCCGAGGTTTGATGCACATCCGGGCTTTGCTCCAGGCAGCGGGAGAACAGAATACAGCAGTATCTCAGTCGCGGAATAGGATTCATAGCAGATATGTGGTGGCAGACACTGTCCAATCTGCTCACAGCCCAAGATCGCCTCCGCGGCATGAGGAACGTGGGCACCGACAAGATCAGTACAGGAACCGCAAGCGGTATGATCATCGACTTGACCACGATGACCGTTGTCGAGTGCCCACGCCTCCTCCGAGGAGTGGGTCATATGTGGCTCGGCGGCAAGATGACAGGTGCCCCCACAGCGGCGAACGAAGAATTCCAGTCGATCCTAGAGAGCCAGGCTTTGATGCAATATCTATCCTCGTTCAAGGTCTGGTGGATAGGAACAGGGCTCACAGAGAAGGCCACGATAGAGATCATCCGACTGGAAGCAGGGTGCACGTTTCAGGACCCGAGTGTTTTAGCAGAGCCATCAGAGCAGCAGTGATTTCTCCCAACTTCAGGTTGGCAACTGGAGTCAGCAAGTTCACCGTTGAGTCCAAGCCAGACACTTGGCTTGAGGACTACCGAGTGGCTGTGTAGATTGGTGGCGGCAATGATGATGTGGCTATGAAGCACCTCCCCTTGATGTTGGAGGGCTAAGCCAGAGCGTGGTTGAATCAGTTGGCTCCTGGCAGTATATATAGTTGGGAAGAACTTGCTCGAGTGTTTGTTAGGACCTTTGAAGGCACTTGCAAAAGGCCGGCAGGGTTGACAGAATTGCAGTGTTGTGTCCAGAAACCGAATGAAACCTTGAGGGATTATATCCAGAGATGGATCACGCTGCACCATACAGTGGAGAATGTGTCATATCACCAAGCAATTTGTGCCTTCAAGGAAGGCGTTAAGTATCGGGAGTTGAATCTGAAATTCGGTCGGACAGGAGATATGACTCTGACTCGGATGATGGAGATTGCCACCAAAGACGCTAATGGTGAAGAGGAAGACCGACTCCGGAGTGGTAAGCACCAAACAGTCGTCCAAGAAACCGGAGGAGGGAATTCCAGTCGGAAACAGAAGCGAAAGGCTGAACCAGCTGCTCCTGGTGAAGCTTTAGCTGTTACCCAAGGAAAGTTCAAAGGAAAGCCCAAGGGGCCCTGGGCTCCCAAAAAAGTGAAGGATAAAGATGGGAATGATGTGTTAGACTTACCATGCCATATTCATACCAAAAAAGATGAAGAGGGGAACATCATTTACCCTAAACACACCACTCGACAGTGTCGTTTCCTTATCCAGCAGTTCCGAGAGAAACAACCCAAGGAGAAGGAAAAGGAGTCGGACGGAAGTAAGGATAGGGAGGAAGATGATGGTTTTCCCAATGTCAATTCCACACTGATGATTTTTGCTGATGTTGAAAGCAAAAGTCGGTTGAAAGTTATTAACAGGGAAGTAAACATGGTTGCTCCTGCAACACCCAGTTATCTGAAGTGGTCTCAGACTACCATCACATTCGACCAGTCAGACCATCCAGCTCATATAGCAACCCCTGGGAGGCAAGCACTGGTGGTCGACTCGGTAGTTGAAGGCACTCGACTGACTAAAGTGCTGATGGACAGTGGCAGTGGCTTGTATATCCTTTATGTTGAAACCTTGAAGGGAATGGGCATTCCGATGTCCAAGATTAGTGAAAGCAACATGAGTTTCCATGGCGTTATTCCTGGCAAGAAAGCCCAGTCACTCGGCCATATCGCCCTTGACGTGGTTTTTGGTGATTCCAAGAACTACCGCAAGGAAAAGTTGACATTTGAGGTAGTGGATTTCAAGAGTGCTTACCATGCTATTCTGGGTAGGCCCGCTTATGCATGTTTTATGGCTCGACCATGTTACGTGTATCTGAAATTGAAGATGCCCAGTCCTAAAGGAGTAATCACTGTCACTGGCAATCGGAAGAAGGCGGAAGAGTGCTTCCAAAAGGGCTCAAAAATTGCTGATGCACAGATGGCAGTAGTAGAACTGCAAGAGTATCAGAAGAATGTAGATCTGAGTGATTTGCTGCGAGCCAAGAAGCCTGCCACAGACTTTGCATTTCAGTCGTCAGGGGAAACGAAGCTGATTCATATTCACCCGACCGACCCCAATGCTGCTCCGACCCATATCTCGTCAACACTCGATGGCAAATAGGAAGAAGCGCTCATCCAGTTCCTCCATGAGAACTGGGACATCTTTGCATGGAAACATTCTGACATGCCGGGTGTACCCAAGGGACTGGCTGAGCATCGTTTGCAAGTCGACCCAAAGGTAAAACCAGTCAAGGAACATCTCCGACGGTCCGCCGTCCAGAAGAGAAAAGCAATCAAAGAGGAAGTGGCTCGGCTCCTAGCAGCTGAGTTCATCCGTGAAATCTACCACTCCGAGTGGCTCGCCAATGTTGTCATGGTCCCCAAGAAGGACGACTCACTTCGCATGTGCATTGACTTCAAGCATATCAATCGGGCCTGCCCGAAAGATCATTTCCCTCTCCCCCGCATCGACCAAATCGTCGACTCAACTGCGGGGTGTGGGCGTTTGTCTTTTTTGGACACCTATTCTGGGTACCATCAGATCCGACTGTATGGTCCCGATGAGATAAAAACGGCTTTCATCACTCCATTCGGATGCTTTTGTTATGTCACTATGCCATTCGGCTTGAAGAACGCCGGAGCCACATTCATGAGGATGATCCAGAAGTGTCTGCTCACTCAAATCACTCGGAATGTGGAAGCATACATGGATGACATTGTGGTCAAGTCACGTAAAGGTTCTGACCTGTTGGCTGATCTTGCTGAAACCTTTGCCAATCTCATAGATATGATATCAAGCTGAATCCATGAAAATGCACATTCGGAGTTCCTGGCGGAAAGTTACTCGGTTTTCTCGTTTCCGAACGAGGGATCGACGCTAACCCAGAGAAAGTTGGTTCTATACTTCGGATGAAACGCCCTGTGCGTGTGCACGATGTCCAGAAGCTTACTGGTTGTTTGGCCGCCTTGAGTCGATTCATTTCTCGCCTCGGTGAAAAGGCATTGCCTCTTTACCGACTGATGAAGAAGTCTGATAAGTTCGGGTGGACTCCCGAAGCTGACGCAGTGTTTTCAGAGCTCAAAGCCCTGCTTTCCACCCAGCCAGTGCTTGCTGCGCCAATTAGCAAAGAGCCTTTACTGCTTTATATTGCAGCCATTGGACAAGTTGTCAGTACAGTACTCACGGACGAGCGGGAAGAAGAAGGAAAAGCCTATAAAGTTCAGCTTCTAGTATATTATGTTTCTGAAGTTTTGACTCCGTCGAAACAAAGATATCCACATTATCAGAAGCTTGTTTATGGGATTTACATGACCACAAAGAAAGTTGCACACTACTTCTCTGATCATTCCATGACAGTCGTCAGCGACGCTCCATTATCAGAGATTCTAAACAACAGAGACACAGTTGGTCGAGTGGCAAAGTGGGCGATTGAACTCCTTCCCCTGGACATCAAATTTGAGGCAAAGAAGGCCATCAAGTCCCAAGCAATAGCTGATTTCCTTGTCGAGTGGATCGAACAACAACTTCCGGCCCAAATCCACTCAGAGCATTGGACCATATTCTTCGATGGGTCCAAGATGCTGAATGGTTTCGGTGCTGGAGTGGTGTTGGTATCCCCCCGCGGTGACAAACTTAGCTATGTTCTCCAGATTCACTTTGACTCCTCCAACAATGAAGCCGAATATGAGGCACTTCTGTACGGGTTGTGCATGGCCATTTCACTCGGCGTCTGTCGCCTCATGGTCTATGGCGACTCAGATTTGGTGGTCAATCAAGTAATGAAGGAGTGGGATGTCAGAAGCCCAGCTATGACTGGTTATTGCAATGCGGTGAGAAAGCTAGAAAAGAGATTTGAGGAATTAGAGCTGCATCACATCCCTCGACTGAAAAATCAAGCGGCCGATGATCTGGCAAAGATAGGCTCAAAAAGAGAAGCCGTTCCCAGCAATGTTTTCCTGGAGCATATTCGTACACCTTCAGTTCAAGAAGATCCCTTCACTGAAGAGCCCCCACAGCCGAAGAGTGCCACCGATCCGACTGAAATCGAGATTCCAGCTGTGGTCGACTTGATCATGGAAGGTTTGGTCATCACCCCCGATTGGACAGTACCATATATCGCATACATTCTTAGAAGGGAACTTCCAGAAGATGAAGAAGAGGCTCGATAGATCGTCCGTCGATCTAAAGCCTTTACTGTGATAAGAGGACAGTTGTTCAGAGAAAGTGTGACTGGAGTTTGCCAGAAATGCATAACGCCTGAAGAAAGTTGAGTGATCTTGAATGACATCCACTCGGGGACTTGTGGTCATCATGCGTCCTCTCGAACCATTGTGGCCAAAGCATATCGAGCGGGATTTTACTGGCCGCGGGTAAATGAGATGGCACAAGAAATAGTCGACAGATGTGAAGGTTGCCAGTTTTACTCCAACATGTCTCACAAGCGTGCGTCAGCCCTGAAGACCATTCCACTTGTTTGGCCCTTTGCTGTTTGGGGATTGGACATGGTTGGACCTCTGAGGACTGGTAGGAGTGGATTCACTCATGTGCTTGTAGCAGTCGACAAGTTCACCAAGTGGATTGAGGCCAAGCCTATCAAGAACCTTGATGCCAGCACTGATGTCGGCTTCATCAGAGAGATAACATTCAGATATGGTGTTCCGCGCAGCAGCATCACTGGCAACGGATCAAACTTCGACTCTGATGAGTTCAGAACTTTTTGTGCTTCACAAGGTACTCGAGTCGACTATGCCTCAGTTGCCCATCCCAAGTCGAATGGACAAGCTGAAAGAGCAAATGGATTGATTCTCAAAGGATTGAAAGCCCGACTAATGCGTGACCTCAAACACGCAGCAGGAGCCTGGGTCGACGAACTTCCATCAGTATTGTGGGGATTGAGGACAACTCCCAATCGGTCGACTGGCAGAACCCCGTTTTTCTTGGTTTACGGAGCTAAAGTTGTACTTCTGAGTGACTTGCTCCACAATGCGCCTCGAGTCGAGCTTTTCTCAGAGGAAGAAGCAGAACAGGCACAACAAGATGCAGTTGATCTCTTGGAAGAAGAAAGAGAGATGGCCTTGATACGATCAACCATCTATCAGCAAGACCTGCGTCGATTCCATGCCAGAAATGTGAGGGTCGAGCATTTCAAGAGGGAGACTCGGTTCTCCGAGTGGATCAGCAGAAACCACACAAGCTTGCTCCCTCTTGGGAAGGCCCCTTCGTTATCACCAGAGTACTCCATAATGGAGCGTACCACCTCTACAACGTCGAGCACAAGAAAGACGAGCCACGCGCTTCGAATGCGGAGCTGCTCCGCCCCTTTTATACCTAAACACTCAGTCTGTTGAGATGTAATAAGAAGCACCTTTGTAGTTTGTTTATCAAATACAAGAGTTTTTACAATCTTATGAAAATGATTGTCGATTGTTTATGTTTGTTTCTGAAATCCCCCAGTGGGTGGCTTAGCTGCGAATCCCTTTCACCTAAGTTTCAAAAATCCTACCGAGTGATGAGCAAGTCTCTCACTCGGAGGCTTAGCTGCGAATCTGTTTCGCCTAAGTTGAAAAAATCCTACCGGGTGATGAGCAAGTCTCTCACTCGGAGGCTTAGCTACAGTCCAGTACTCGCCTAAGTTGAAAAAAAATCCTACCGAGTGATGAGCAAGTCTCTCACTCGGGGGCTTAGCTGCATTCCAGTACTTGCCTAAGTTGAAAAAATACTACCGAGTGATGAGCAAGTCTCTCACTCGGAGGCTTAGTTGCAGTCCAGTACTCGCCTAAGTTGAAAAAATGCTACCGAGTGATGAGCAAGTCTCTCACTCAGGGGCTTAGCTGCAGTCCAGTACTCACCTAAGTTGAAAAAATCCTACCGATTGATGAGCAAGTCTCTCACTCGGGGGCTTAGCTGCAGTCCAGTACTCGCCTAAGTTGAAAAAATCCCATCGAGTGATGAGCAAGTCTCTCACTCGGGGGCTTACCTGCAGTCCAGTACTCGCCTAAGTCGAAAAAAATCCTACCGAGTGATGAGCAAACCTCACACTCGGGGGCTTAGCTGCAGCCCAATGCTCGCCTAAGTTTCAAAAATCCTACCGAGTGATGAGCAAACCTCACACTCGGGGGCTTAGCTGTAGCCCAGTGCTCGCCTAAGTTTCAAAAATCCTACCGAGTGATGAGCAAACCTCACACTCGGGGGCTTAGCTCCAGCCCAATGCTAACCTAAGTTTCAAAAATCCTACCGAGTGATGAGCAAACCTCACACTCGGGGGCTTAGCTGCAGCCCAGTGCTCGCCTAAGTTTCAAAAATCCTACCGAGTGATGAGCAAACCTCACACTCGGGGGCTTAGCTGCAGCCCAATGCTCGCCTAAGTTTAAAAAATCCTACCGAGTGATGAGAAAACCTCACACTCGGGGGCTTAGCTGCAGCTCAGTGCTCACCTAAGTTTCAAAAATACTACCAAGTGATGAGCAAACCTCACACTCGGGGAGCTTAGCTGCAGCCCAGTGCTTGCCTAGGTTTAAAAAACCATCCCTATCCGCAAGGACGGCGAGGTGCAGGTCGACTGCAATCCTCTCCACGGAGCTACGCTACAAGTACAATGTCCGCTCCATCCCTATCCGCAAGGACGATGAGGTGCAGGTCGACTGTAATCCTCTCCATGGAGCTATGCTACAAGTACAATGTCCGCTCCATCCCTATCCGCAAGGACGACGAGGTGCAGGTCGACTGCAATCCTCTCCACGGTGCTACGCTACAAGTACAATGTCCGCTCCATCCCTATCCGCAAGGACAACGAGGTGCTGGTCGACTGCAATCCTCTCCACGGAGCTACGCTACAAGTACAATGCCCGCTCCATCCCTATCCGAAAGGACGACGAGGTGTAGGTCGACTGCAATCCTCTCTACGGAGCTGCGCTACAAGTACAATGTCTGCTCCATCTCTATTCGCAAGAACGACGGGGTGCAGGTTGACTGCGATATCCTCCTGAGAGTTGCATCTCAAAGAATATTCCAAGTGAAGAATAATCTCCACTCGAAGATAAATGCAAGAGCGTGTAGAAGATAAACCAAGATCAAATAAAATCGCAAAGGTCTCAGGACGAAGACAAAAGTACTCGGGCTTCGGACCCTAAAGAGTTTAATGGTTACAATAACCACTCGGCATACTGAGGCAAATTTAAAGCAAGTTTGAGTATCAAGTTGGTTCACTCAGCAGGAGGTGGACTGGCAGGCTCGACGAACTCATCCAAGTCCATCCCATCTGCGATCCGAATGGTAGCAGCAATGAAAGTTTCCATGAAGGACTAGAAGTCATGCCTTTTTGTGTTGGCGACCTTGATCGCCGCCAGCTTCTCTTCTCGAGCCTCTCTGTAGTGGACCCTGACCAGTGATAGAGCCACGTCAGCACCGCAGTGGGCGGAGGACTTCTTCCATTCCTGCACTCGGCCAGGGACCTCATTGAGTCGAGCCATCAGAGACTCGAGATCATTCTGAAGTGTTGCCCTTGGCTAGAGTGATGAGTCGATGCATGAAACTGCCACCTTCAGACGGGCAAGGTAACTTGTAACACTGGCGACACGGGATTCTAGTTGAAGCACATTCATAGCAGCCTCGTCGCCGACTGGAGAAAGGATTGGGTCCAATCCCGTCTCGATTTGTCCAGTCTCCTCTTCAAAGTTTTTGAAGAATTCTGCAGTCAAGGAGTTAATGAGTCGACTGGCCAAGACTAACCTGCAAACAGTAAAATAGTCGAGTAAAAGAGGATACGTTCGAGCATAAGAAAGAGTTTCTTGGCGAGAGCCTTCAAATAAGCTTCCAGATCATTCCTCCTACGCGTCATGCTTTCCAGCTGGTCGGTCAGAGCCACCTTATCTTTCTTCAGATGAGTCGCCTCTCGATTGGATTCAGTGAGGGACGACTTCAGCTTGTTGATTTCTTCCTCTAGCACACCGACTGAAGCCAGTTTCTGGTCAGCAAGGGTAGCCTTCTCTTGAGCCTCTTTCTACGCAGCTGCAAGGTCCAAGTCTTTCTTCTAAGTTTTGTTGGGCCAGCTCCAGGTCAAGGTGGAGTTGCCTCTGCTTCTCCTCAAACTCGGCGAACTTGGAAATGAGGGTGCAAGATTTCTACCGTAAGTAAAAGACATATCAATCGACGAGATCAAAGATTATTTACTTCCGAGTGAATAAAGCTTCAAGACTAAAAGAAAAGTACTCAGACCCCAGATGACTGCCAGTAATCGACAGCAGTCTCGGGGACTACTCCCAGTAGGTGCACTTGGCGTGCCCCCACTGGTTTGGATTCCATTCGGCTGGTCCGCCCAGACTGAATAAAAAAGTGCTCAGACCCCAATCGACTGTCAGCAGTTGACTGCAGTCTCGGGGACTACACCCAGTGGGTGCACTTAGCGTGCCCCCACTAGTTTAGATCTCACTCGACCAGACCGAGTGGAAGAGTGTAAATAATACAGACGACAAAACACCCAGTGGGTGTATAGATTCGAAGCAGATAATAAGAGATTGTGTGAAGGGAAATATTTAGGAAGCATATCCTAACAAGATAAGTTCAGTTAGAAGTCAAGTTCAGTCAGAAGTCAACTTACCTGGACATTGGATCGAAGAGCCGCGCTGGCATCGTAAGCAGCCTGACTATTTTCGTGCACCGCCTTCATCCGCTCCATCATTACACCAGCCTGACGGATAGCCTCCGCGGCGGCGTCTGACTGGCTTTCCGGAACATGATAGGTGGTGAAGAAGGGGACAGACGGTCCAGACGCAGCAGCTTGGGGCTCCAAGGCATGAGGTTGGATGGCTGAAGAAAACACTGGTACAGTCGACGGTGCGGGGTGCTCACTCGACACTGGGACATCAAAGGTTACAGAGGCTCTACTCGCATCTTCGGGTCGTTGGACTGTTGGTTCTGTTGCTGGTTCTGACCGAGATATCCTGCCAGCTGTTGTTTTCTTGCTCTCCCTGGGCCTCAGTGGCACGTCCTCGTCATCATCCGGAAGCTCAATGACATTGGGAGGGGCTGCAAAAAAGTTAGCCGACTCCAGATGAGTCACCAGAAGTTAATCGACCATACAATCGAGAACGAGATCACGAGGTTTATACCTGGATTGGAGGTGACCGCATCTTCCATGTCCTCGTCTTCATACTGGCGAGTGGAAGTCCCAGAGGTAGCGGCACTACAAATTTCAGAGTTCAGTCGGTCATGTCTGACGAAATGAATCGACTCAAGTCCAGATTCATACTAAAGCAAGAAATCAAGTCCAACTAATACCCGGAAGTAATGGGGATGGCCACTTTGATCTTCGGCAAGGCCTTTGGCAGTTTGGACGGCGCAGCTTTTGGTTCCTTCGACGCCTTTTCGGTCGGTGCTGGAGAAGACGTTCGAGGGCGCTTCGATGACTGCCCAGTCTGCGCGGTCGCCTTGCTGGATAGTGAGAAAGCTTGGATCGTTTCTCCCTATGAGGAGGAGAGTCGACCTCTTCTTCATCAATCGGGTCGTCGCTGTCCTCGTCTTCCTCGTTGTCAGAGTGCCATTCGCCGCTCTCACCTCCACTCGCTTCTCCCTCTGGGTCCTACTCCCCGTTGGGCATCGAGTACATCTCAGTCAGGGCCTAGAAGACAACAAACAAGAAAAGAGGCAGTCAGGTGATAGCAGACAACAACTTGATAAATCAAGAAAACACTTGACCATGTGGAGTCATACCTTGTCAGTCTCGTATGAGTTATTGAGTGGATGAATCCTCCGGGATCCCCTGGGGTTGTCTTTGTTGCCAGTGATACTCTTCAGCCACCCTTCCAACGTAGCATCATCGACCTCCTCTGGATGGATCCGAGTGGTGTCGTTGATGCCCGAATACATCCACATCAGATGGTCACGGGCTTGAAGTGGTTGGATGCGTGCCTGAGGAAGACTTCCAACAGATCCATATCGGTTACCCCATCACGAACAAGTTGAACTACTCGCTCGACCAGCACCTTCACTTGCGCCTTCTCCTCTGGGATCACTTTCAAAGCAGAGGGCTTCTCCACTCGGGCCATGGAAAAGGGGGGAAGTCCAGTCGACTGACCTGGGGTCGGCTGGTCCTTGCAATAGAACCAGGTCGACTGCCACCCTCGAACCGACTCAGGAGGGATCATGGCTGGGAAAGTACTCTTACTCCTCATTTGGATCCCAAGACCCCCCGCACATCTGAATCACTTGCGTTCTCTCGTCACTCGGGTTGGCCTTCTTGACCGACTGAGAATGGCAGGTGAATATGTGCTTGAAGAACCCCCAGTGTGTCCTACAGCCCAGGAAGCTCTCGCACATGGACACAAAAGCAGTAAGATATACGATGGTGTTCGGGGTGAAGTGCTGGAGTTGCGCCCCAAAGAAGTTCAAGAAACCTCGAAAGAAAGGGTGGGGAGGCAAGGAAAACCCGCGGTCGACGTGAGTAGCGAGAAGGACGCGCTCATCCTCCTATGGCTGCGGCTCGGTCTCATTCCCCGGGAGTCGCGCCGATTCATGGGGAATCAATCCTCCCTCGACCAGATTGTCAATGTCGTCCTGGCGGATCATCGAGCGAATCCAGTCGCCCTGGATCCAGCCCGGTGGCAAGCCGACCCTCGAAGAAGATCCACCTCGGCCGGACTTCTTCCCCTTTGCCTTCGCCATCGCCTTCTTCGCACGCTCCAGTGCCACCATCTTCTCCTTCCCCATGGCAGCAGATCGAGTTCGAACGGAGCAACGACGCCGAGAACGGAGGCAGTTGCGGTGGAGAAAACAGAGGAGGAAGGGGAAGAATGGGAATGCACTATGCGAAAAACCCCGTCCGACGCCTTATATGAAGTCATTTCCGAGTGGCTGACTCGTGGGCCCAGGTGACCTGATCAAATCCTACAACAGTCGCGCACGCGATACATGGCGAAAAAGGTGGCGTGGTGATCGAGGCAGCCTGCCTAATCCATCCCGATTACTGCGGCCTCCTCCGCTTGGCGCGCTTTCCAAAATTCGAATCCCGCGAAATCCGCAGGCGGCAGAACAACCCGTCAGACGGAGGATTTTTCCCATATCAACACTCGAAGCTTAATAATGAAAGTTCACTGGACAAAACCAAGAATGGATCAAGGCGACTTAACAAGCAGTTGAAGTCATCATGGATGTTCATTCGACCTCTAGACAAGACATTTCTGAAGCGCAAAAGCTGAATTGGGGAGGTTATCAACTCCTTCTCCACTCAAACCCTGAACCATTTGGGGTCAAGGCGACTTAACAAGCAGTTGAAGTCATCATGGATGTTCATTCGACCTCTAGACAAGACATTTCTGAAGCGCAAAAGCTGAATTGGGGAGGTTATCAACTCCTTCTCCACTCAAACCCTGAACCATTTGGGGGCTAATGATGAAGATATGTACCTAGGGTAGGGTCATAGGCCTGACCGAGACACCCTCCCCTAGGACGTCACCTTAAAACTAGAAGCATTCGAAGAGGAGTCATCATCCACTCGACCATGAGGACTTCCACTCGGAAGACTTGAAGTCACTCGACCGCAGGGACTGTCACTCGACCACCAGAAGGTCTAAGGTCACTCTAGACCACAACGGTCGGACATCACCTCATAGCTTTAATGGTCATTATGTCTCTTTATTTACTAGCTTTACCAGTAACGTCTCCCCTTCAATGTACCTTAAACCCTTTGTAACGTGGGTCGGCTAGGGTCCTGGCGCACTCTATATAAGCCACCCCCCTCCACAGGCACAAGGGTTCGCATCTTTTGTAAACACACACACACACATATAATCCAGTTGACCGCCTCAGGGCACCGAGACGTAGGGCTGTTACTTCTTCCGAGAAGGGCCTGAACTCGTAAAACTCGTGTGTACAACTACTCCATAGCTAGGATCTTGCCTCCTCATACCTACCCCCCATTCTACTGTCAATCTTAGAACCACGACAGATAGACTGAGGAGTGGTACCTGTCCCTGTATGTGCCCATCCTTCTAGCGCTACATGTGCCACTGGCTAGTTGAGGTCACTCTTTCAAATCACCATGGCGAGACATTTTATGATTCCTTTTTATTTATGCACCCACCTGATAGGTGGGACCTATGTAAATAGATAAAAAAATGTGTTGTAGCTGGTTCGGATGGATATTGGCGCGTGCGTAGGAGACACAACATTCTCTAGTTAAGGAATATGTGTTTATCCTCAAAAAAGAAAAGGCCTTCTTCGCGCTTCCGCATGCATGAGAATTTGGTTCTGCTTGCAATATGGATGATACCTGGAGGATGAAGTGAACAGAGGCATGCTAGCACGGGAGACCTATTTCCACTATACAATACTACTCATGTTCATACTACTCCTACTACTACTACTACTAGTAGTAGTAGTAGTAGTAGTAGTAGTAGTAGTAGTAGTAGTAGTAGTAGTAGTACAACTGTGGTACACTTGATAGTCAAAATATTATTCATCCGGTCCTCATAGTGAACTGACAAGACCCTACGCCCGAGGTGACACTAGCCCAGGCGGCATGTTCGGGTTACCAAAGTCAGCCTCACCTTGTGCACTATGCAGTCACTATCACTGCAGTTGTATAGCATGCCTCGCCTCGTCTCCCCCTCCGCTAGCTTTGGGTTCAATCTTGCGGTGTCCTTTCCCAGTGACAGTAGGGGCAGCAAGGCATGTATTGTTGGGGAATGCAGTATTTCAAAAAAATTCCTACGATCACGCAAGATCTATCTAGGGATGCATAGCAACGAGAGGGGAGAGTATGTCTACGTACCCTCATAGACCGAAAGCGAAAGCGTTAAGAAACGCGGTTGATGTAGTCGAACATCTTCGCGATCCAACCGATCAGGTACCGAACGCACGGCACCTCCGCGATCTACACACGTTCAGCTCAGTGACGTCCCTCGTACTCTTGATCCAGTTGAGGCCGAGGGAGAGTTTCTTCAGCACGATGGCGTGTTGACAATGTGAAGTTACCGGCGCAGGGCTTCGCCTAAGCACTACGAAGATATGACCGGGGTGTGTATCTGTGGAGGGGGGCACCGCACACGGCTAAAACAATTGTCAACTTGTGTGTCTATGGGGTGCCCCCTCCATCGTATATAAAGGAGGGGAGGAGGGGGTCGGCCGGCCCTCATGGTGCGCCCCCAAGGGGGATTCCTACTCCTACTAGGAGTAGGTTTCCCCCCTTTCCTAGTCCTAATAGGAGGCGGAAGGAAGGGGAAGAGAAGAAGAAGGAAAGGGGGGTCGTCCCCCCTCCCAATTTTGATTGGGCTTGGGGGGGCGCCCCCACCTCTTGGCCGCCTGCTCTCTCTTCCACTAAAGCCCATGTAGGCCCATTTAGCCCCCGGGGGGTCCCGGTAACCCCCCTGGTACTCCGGTATATGCCCGAACTCATCCGAAACCATTTCGGTGTCCAAACATAACCTTCCAATGTATCAATCTTCATGTGCCGGCCATTTCGAGACTCCCCATCATGTCCGTGATCACATCTGGGACTCCGAACTATCTTTGGTACATCAAAACACACAAACTCATAATACCTATCGTCATCGAACGTTAAGCATGCGGACCCTACGGGTTTGAGAACTACGTAGACATGACCGAGACTCATCTCCGGTCAATAACCAATAGCGGAACTTGGATGATCATATTGGTTCCTACATATTCTATGGAGATCTTTATTGGTCAAACCGCATAACAACATACGTTTGTTCCCTTTGTCATCGGTATGTTACTTGCCCGAGATTCGACCGTCGGTATCATCATACCTAGTTGAATCTCATTACCGGAAAGTCTCTTTACTCGTTACGTAATACAACATCCCGCAACTAACTCATTAGTCACATTGCTTGCAAGGCTTATAGTGATGTGCATTACCGAGAGGGCCCAGAGATACCTCTCCGATAATCGGAGTGACAAATCCTAATCTCGATCTATGCCAACTCAAGAAACACCATCGGAGACACCTGTAGAGCATATTTATAATCACCTAGTTACGTTGTGACGTTCGATAGCACACTAAGTGTTCCTCCGGTATTCGGGAGTTGCATAATCTCATAGTCATAGGAACATGTATAAGTTATGGAGAAAGCAATAGCAATATACTAAACGATCATAGTTGTCGGGGTTACTAATCCACGAGAACCTATGGGACCGGCGGACCGAGTCCCTTTCGGTTCGGCGGGGGTGAGGGTCACACAAAGAGCGGATCGAGGCGAAGCACACGAGCAGTTTACCTAGGTTCGGGCCGCACGGATGCGTAAAACCCTACTCCTGCTTTGTGGTTTGTATTGAGTTCTTGCTCGGGAGCGCGGAGTGCTACAGTACACCCCAGCAGCTAACGAGACCGAGCTTGAGTGTTCTCTTCCTCCCCCCTCCCCTCTACATTGCGCATGGGCCTCCTTTTATATGCTCAAGGGGTCACCGACAGGTGGCAACGTAGACAAGGGTAAAAATGGAAAGGTGTTGCGGTTGGTATAGCTACCTGCTACAGTGTATCATACCTAACCCTGACGGCAGGGGACCAGGGCATTAAATGCCTGTCTGCGTCGCCTAAATAGTGCAAAAGGGACCGTCAGGGACGCCACCGCTCGCCACGATGGCAATCTTGTCAGCGTCGCTTGCCACCGCGCACCGCTAGCTGCACAGCCTCCCGCCACGTACGCCTGGAAGGGTCCCAGAGCGACACGTTGGTGGATGTGCTGGAGCGCGGACACAGAGTGGTGGCTTGCCGCGGCAAGTGCCTTGCCGCGGTCGTTGTCTTGTCGCGTCCGGGAGCTTGTCGCTCACCGGGCCTTGCCGGGACGCGTGGCGCGTCGCGGCAAGTTCCTTGAAATGCCTTGGTTGGCCTTTCCGGCAAGCTCCTCTTGCCGGGGTCTTGTCTCCTTGGCTTGGATACTTTGTCCTTGAATGGCTCCAAAGGAACCACGGAGGACCTTGGCGGTCACCCGGCAAGCCTTGCCGCGGGATGCTGCGACTGCCCGTGCACAAGTTTGGGATACTAGGGTACCCCTACTCTAGTACACCGAAAAAGGAGCCCCCGGGCCTGGGCCATACACGGTGCCGAGCGCTATTGGGCCAGGCCCAAAACAGGGCACGGGCACGCACGGCCTGGGTTACGCCGTATCTCTCCCCGTATCCACCGCGCCCTCCCCGAACGGCACGCGTTGAATGCGGCGTCGTGGAATAGATCGTGGGTGGTTTCTTTATTCAGAAAGGCAGAATGTCCGCCCCTCCCTCTTTATAAGCATGGGAAACAGGGGTAGTTCGCCCATTCGCCGGTTGCTACTCCAATCTTGGAAACCTCCGCCGCTCCTTCGTCTTCCCAAAGCTGAAAGAGAGCAGCGCCCCGCCCCCCATCGCCACCAGCACCACCAACGCCGTCGACCTCCTCCACCACCTCCGCCATGGCTCCGAGAGCCAACAAAGGGAAGGTTGTGAAGTCGACCGAGGCGCAGCGGCTTGCGGCGCTGCGAAAGGAGCGGGCAATCTTCCCCCCCCCCCCAAGCTCGCCACGAGGGAGCTGAGGGAGAATTACTACCTCTTCTGGTCGACGGAGACGCGAGCGCATCCGTGCACGAAGGTACTTCCAGCCGCCGCTTGGAAAATGGCTCCAAACGAATATCCTTTCTTCGCCTTGTTCTTCTACTGCGGGCTCTGCCCGCTCTTCTCTGAGTTTTTCTGCGATATTATCAACACCTACGGGTTCCGCCTCCTTGACTTCACCCCCAATGCTGTTCTAACCATGGAAGTTTTCGCACATCTCTGCGAAAACTTTGTCGGAGTCTATCCCAATGTAGCCCTTTTTCGCCACTTCTTTATGCCCCGAGTAGAGAGAGGAGAGCCTTTATCCGGCGGAATCGCCTGGATCTCGAGGGCCGGCAAGAAGGACACTTATCTGGAGGGAGAGTTCCGCGGCAAGTGGGAGGAATGGAGAGCAGACTGGTGCTGGATTGTCGAGGAGAACCCGCAGTCGTTTACCGCCCGGCGCCAAGCCCCAATAGCACGCGGCAGCGATTGGAGTGACGTGGCCCCGGAAGACGATAGGCTTAAGATTGTCGTCACCCGGATCCAACGCCTCAGGCTTGCCGGGCTCACTGTAGGCGCTGTTGGCGCAGATTTTCTTCATCGCCGCATCGCCCCCCTGCAGGAACGGAGGAGACCCGCCTGGGAATTCAAGAATGCGGCGGATATCATGAGGCTGCGTCCGGGCCTCAACTTCAACTTCACTGTTCTGGAGCTTAACGCGATGCTCCAGGAGCTGTTCAAGTACGACCCTCAACATCCCGAAGTGTTCAGGTTGCCGAAGGGTGTCGTTCCGCTGTGCAACAACTCCGCGCTCGACCGCATCCGTGCAATGATGCCGCTGTGTGATTCGCATGGAATTGTCCCCACTTGGCAAGAGCCTGCAGACGACGTCGTGCAGGAGTTCTTTGACGGCTTGGTAGAAGTGCCGGTCCGCTCCGACGAAAAGAATAGCCTCACCCGCGACACCACCGATGCGGAGATGACACGCATCGCCACTAGGCTGGAAGAGGCGGCGGCAGCCGCAGCCGCGGGCGAATTTGGATTCACCGTGGAGGAGGCAGAGGCAGCAGAGGCGGCAAGCCGTGCCGAGCGAGAGGAGCTCGTCGGCGAGAAAGAGCTTGCCGGGCATGACGTCGAGTCGAGCGAGCCCGCCGAGGATACGAGCGGCTCGCTGGAGATCAACTCCTCTTCCTCCTCATCTTCAGGCAGCTCGCCGCAAGCAGAGCCTCCATCCCCACCAAGAAGGCGTCTCCGTAAGGCCGGGGACATAGCGGGGCGGCGGGCGAGTCAACAGTCGCCGCGCCGCGTGACACGCTCCACCGCGGCAAGCACTGTGGCCGCGGGAGCACCTCATGCTGCTGCGGAAACTGGAGCGGGGTCCACCCGGACCATCGCTTCTGCTCCTGCCGCTTCTCACGCCGCGGCGGCAGCCGGAGCGGGGTCATCTCAGACCACCGCCACTGTTCCCGCCAAGCGGCCAAGGGAAACTACTCCTCCGCCTCCTCGCGTCGGACGTGAGCCGGACTTCGACTTCTCCGCGTTCAGCTCCGACGAGGAAGAAGAAGAGTAAGATTCTCTTGTTGTACTTGTAGTTCTTCAATTCTTGCTGTTTTTCTTGTATCTCATTTGCTTTACTCTGAACTTATTCCTTTTTAGGACTCTGGCCCAGAGAGCAGCGAAGAGAGCCAAGGTCCCGGTGATTGTCATCAAGGACGAACCCACCGTGACAGCAGGGGGTGCGTCCGAGACAACCTTGCCGGACCCGGCAACTGTTCTCCAGAGCAGCCCCCAGCGTAAGTATATGGTTCGCTTTCCGCTGTTAGGCGCGCATGGATACTCTTTATTTGCTGGCATCTGACCGTTGGTTTGTGTAGGAGCAGAGCAGCCCCACCAGGAGCGCCCGGAGGCCGCCCCCGAAATGCCAAGGGAGAGTCCTCCGGCAAGGGAGAGTTCTCCGGCAAGGGACAGCACCGGCGTCCCCCCGGCGGCGGAGACTACGACTGCCGAACCCAGTACAGGTAATCTTCTCTTCAAAGCTTCCCTTGGGTTCTTCTTTTTTTTGGGTATTTGCTTGACTTTTCTCACTTTTCCGGCCATCAGACCCATCTGATGCGGAGCCGATGGAGACCGAGGTTGCTGCCGACGATGCCGCTGCCACTGAAGAAGCAGCCGGCGCTGATGATCCTGCCGGCGACAAGGCCGCCAAAGCTGCCGCCGCAGCAGCTGGCGAGGGGTCTGGCGATCGCACTGACGGCCTTGAGGCCGCAGGAGCGCCAGGCGCTACGTCGACCGCTGACCCGTCCGCCGCTGCCGCAGCGCCAGGCTCAGAAGAGCCCCAGCCAGGCGTCTACTTGAAGGCCGGCGATGGCGTCTTCATCAACCTCCCCTGGGCGTCAAGCTCCAGGGCGCCGGTCGAGGGAGAGAGCTTTGATGGAGAGGTGCTCGCCTCCGCTGGGCTGACGCTAGTTGATGCGCCGAGTAGCAGCAGCGGCGAGCCTGAGGAGGAACGGCTGCTGCGGAAGCTGTTGTCGCTCTACCGCGCGCGGCAAGCCAAGCTGGAATCCCGCGAGGTGCTTGTCGCGAAGGCGGGAGCGGACATCGAGAAACGCGCGGAGGAGCTCCGGGGTCTCAACCAGGAAGCTCACCGGTCCCTGGCAGAGGAGCGGGAGCAACTCGCCGAAGAGCAGAAGGCCTTCTTCCTCGAGAAGGCCGAAGTTGAAGAGCAACAGCGGCTTGCCGCTGAGAAGCTGTCTGCGCAGGAGGGCGAGCTGGTGCAGCGGAAAGTTAACCTCGACAGCCACGAGGAGGAGCTTGCCGCGCGTGAGCAAAAATTCGGCGGAGCCCTTAAGCAAGCAGAGGATGCTGCCGCAGTTGCCGAGGCCGCCAAGAAGGAGCTGGAGACGAAGGTGGCGCAGCTGGAGGCCGATCTCAAGGCGAGTGGTGAAGAGCTTGCCGCGCTCAAGCGTGAGCGGGAGGAGGACGCCCACAGCAACTCAGAGCTGCAGGTTCGTCTCGCCGAGAAGGGCAAAGAGCTTAGCGCCGCCAAGGACTCGAACGCAGATCTTGAGTTGAAGCTGACCACTTTGACCAAGACGCTGGACGGCGCCAGGGAGCAGGAGGTGGCCTTGAAGGAGGAGATCAAGGGCGACAAGGCGCTGCTGGCGAGTGCTGCCGCCGCCCGGAATGCTTTTAGGGAGAAAGTGGAGCACTGGACGGAGGGTCTCGTGAATGCTGCCGCAGATATCGACAGGGAGCTGGCGCAACTTGGGGTGGAGGATCTCGGGTATCCCTCTGATGAGAACCTCCAACCCAGCGCCAAGCTCACCTTGTTCTTCAAAGGCGTGGCGACGGCCCTCCAGTGGCTCCCGGAGAAGATCCCAAAGCAGCTGGCCGACGAGTCGCGCAAGATCTGCACGAGAGCTCTTCAAAAGGTGTTGGTGAAGGTGTCCTTCCGCAACCCGGGCCTCAACCTCACCAACGTCCTCAAGACCCTGCCGACGGATGCTGATCTGGAGGCGCTCAAGACCCTTGTCGCACCCATTGTGGATAAGGTGAGCAGGATCAAGAGGATTGAGGGCGATCGCGTGGACTAGGCCGCCCGTTTTCTTCTTTTCTTGTCGCTGCTGGTCATGTTATGAGAACAATCTGTTAGAGCCGCGACAAGCTACCTTGTAATATAACTCTATTCCGGGTAATGATTGCAATGTTATTCCCTTTACTTGATTCCTCCCTTTGTATGTTTTTGCCCTACACTTTTAGGGAACTTGCCGGTGCAGGCACCTTAGCCGCGAGCGCTGAGTGCGGGACGTCAGCAGCCTGCTGGCGGTGCCGCTACCGACAAGAAACCTTGTCGCAACTAGTCGCAGCTCACTTAAGTTGTTGAGCGGACTCGAAACAAAGTAAGGGCGCAACTAGCTACGAGTTGGTTCCTCCGTGCACAGGTTTTCCATACAAAGTGCGGTCGTTCAAGGGAGATAACTTAAAAATTTAAAAAATCTGATTGCTCAAACTTTGGCAACTTAGCTTTTCTGTTGTTTGCTTCCCGGTAAGGCGAAACTTTCTTGAACGACGCCTGGTCCATACCATTATCTTCTCCTTCCCCCCCCCCGGCAAACTTGTGGGCGAGGGAACCTTCCTTTCCTTGAGAAAAAAGAAAGAGGAGAAAATAAAGATATGGAGCCTTACGGCTCGTTATTGCTTACCGGGGAGTAGGTGCTGCACAAAGTGTCAGATCACATATGCAAAAAATAGAAATCATGAAATTGAAAAGATGTGTGGAGCATATGAGCTTTACTTATGCACGGGGTCTGCGCCCGGCTTTGTACAAAGGATTACATGCAACAGCGGCAAGACTTGTACAAAAGGTGGTTGCCGGAACAGGTTTCGGCAACCGCGCCTTACGGGTAAAACTTACGAAGATGCTCAATGTTCCAGGAATTGCTCACCGGAATGCTATCTTCGGTCTCAAGGCGGACAGCGCCAGGCCTAGTGACTCGTTTCACCCGGTAAGGGCCTTCCCACTTCGGCGTCAACTTGTTGGAATTCTTGGCGGACTGAACACGCCGAAGAATAAGGTCGCCTTCCTCGAGACTTCTGGCGTTAACTTTGCGGCTATGGTAGCGGCGCAAAGCTTGCTGGTAGCGAGCAGCTCGTACAGCAGCCTGAAGACGGTCTTCCTCAAGGAGTAGCGCGTCATCTTGTCGCAGCTGCTCTTGCTCAAGCTCATCATAAGCGAGCACTCGAGGTGACCCGTATACGAGTTCCGTGGGGAGAACTGCCTCTGCTCCATAGACTAGAGAGAAAGGTGTCTGGCCAGTGGCTCGATTTGGCGTCGTCCTGATCGACCAAAGAACCGCCGGCAGCTCCTCGATCCAGTTTCTTCCGCACTTGTGCAGCCTGTCGAAAGTCCTGGTCTTGAGCCCACGCAGCACTTCAGCATTTGCCCTCTCCGCTTGACCGTTGCTTCTCGGGTGAGCAACAGAAGCGAAGCAGACCTTGGCGCGAAGATCTTGGACGTACTGCATGAAGGTGCGGCTCGTGAATTGCGTACCGTTGTCGGTGATTATCCTGTTAGGGATCCCGAAGCGGCAAACAATCGACCTGAAGAACTTGACTGCTGACTGTGCTGTCACCTTCCTCACTGCTTCCACTTCCGGCCACTTTGTGAACTTGTCGATTGCAACGTACAAGTACTCAAAGCCCCCGACTGCTCGGGGAAAGGGGCCGAGGATGTCGAGCCCCCAGACTGAAAATGGCCAGGATAAAGGGATCGTCTGGAGAGCTTGAGCTGGTTGGTGTATCTGCTTGGAATGGAACTGGCACGCTTCACACTTGGTTACTTGTGCAGTTGCATCCTGGAGGGCTGTCGGCCAAAAGAAACCTTGCCGGAATGCTTTGCCGGCAAGTGCTCTTGCGCCAATGTGGTGACCACATATGCCTCCATGTATCTCTGCCAACAGCTTTTGTCCGTCTTCCCGGTGAATACACTTCAATTTCACACCGTTGAGTCTTCTTCTGTACAGTGTGTTATCGACAAACTGGTACATACTTGACTGCCGGGCTACTCTTTCCGCTTCTTCTTGCTCTTCGGGAAGTTCTCCTGTCTGAAGGAAACGGACAATCTGCTGTGTCCATGCTGGAGCTTGTGGCTCGACAACAAGGACTAAAGGCAAATCTGCTGCTGCGGGAACATCCGCTTCTACGGCGAGAACCTGCAGCTCTGCCGGAGCTTGACGTTCCCCGGCAATCTTGCCGGAGCAAAACTTGTCGGGAGTTTCTGCTTCAACGGAACAAACCCTAGGGCTTGCCGGAGCAGACTGCTCCTCAGCGCTCTTGGCGTTGATCTTGGGGACCTTCTTGGCGGCGGCTTCAGGAAGCTCTGCCGGAAAATAGTCACTAGAAATCAACTTCCTCTTCTTGCTCTGTCCAGTTGATGGCGTTACAGATGGTTGAGTCAGCTTGAGCACAAAGATCCCTGGTTCCACAGGTAACTTAAGTGCGGCGCACTTTGATAGGCCATCGGCAATGGCGTTCTGAGCTCTTGGAACATGCTCCATCTGTAGGCCGTCAAAGTGCTCTTCTAGCTTTCTCACTTCGTCGACGTAGGCTTCCATCAACGGACTCTGATAGCTCTTGTTCACTTGGCGGACGACAAGCTGCGAGTCACCCCTGACAATGAGCTTCTTGATCCCAAGGTCTGCCGCGATCTTGAGACCGGCAAGCAAGCCTTCATACTCTGCAGTATTGTTTGTTGCTTGCTCCTTGGGAAAGTGCATCTGGACTACGTACTTGAGGTGCTCTCCGGTGGGTGCGACAAGCAGCACGCCAGCGCCGGCGCCTTGCAGCGAAAAGGCACCATCAAAGTACATCAGCCACTCTTTGCTTGCTTCCTCGACAGGGATGCTCGTTTCTGGAATTTCTTCATCTGGTGTTGGCGTCCATTCTGCTATGAATTCTGCCAATGCTCTGCTTTGGATAGTTGAAGTACTCTCAAACTTGAGGCCAAAGCTTGACAGTTCCAGTGCCCACTCAACAATCCTGCCTGTCGCTTCTGGATTCTGTAGTATCCTCTTCAGCGGAAAACGAGTGACAACTGTGATCTCATGTGCTTGGAAGTAATGGCGCAGCTTTCTCGAGGCCATGAGAAGGCCGAAAAGCAATTTCTGCATGCCAGAGTACCTTGACCTAGCCCCCTGCAGAAGGGAACTGACAAAGTAAACTGGGCGCTGTACCATTCTCTTCTGTATCTCCTCGCGCGTCTGCGCAGATCCATCCTTGTCGGGACCAGAGCTTGTCGGGGAAGCCCCCTGCTTGTCGCTGGATGTGCCTGCCGTGGTTGCTGGCTCGTCATCTGCCTCCCTCTCTGCTACTAACGCAGCACTAACCACTTGATTGGTTGCCGCTATATACAATAGCAACTTCTCTTGTGGCTTAGGTGCGACAAGTGTTGGAGTGGAGGACAGGTATCTCTTCAAGTCTTGCAGCGCAGCCTCCGCTTCCGGAGTCCATTTCATTGGACCTGCCTTTTTCAATATTTTGAAAAATGGCAGGGCGCGCTCAACAGACCTAGAGATAAACCTGCTGAGAGCAGCCACGCAACCGGCAAGTCTTTGTACATCCTGGACGCGCTTTGGTGCTTCAATCTGCTCAATGGCCTTGATCTTGTCGGGATTGGCTTCGATTCCCCTCTGAGACACGAAGAACCCAAGAAGCTTGCCGGAGGGGACTCCAAACACACACTTCTTGGGGTTGAGCTTGAGGCTGATCTTGCGCAGATTTGCAAAGGTCTCGTCTAAATCTTGAATCAGAGTTGCCTTGTCCTTGCTCTTGACCACTATGTCATCCATGTAGGCTTCCACATTTCTGTGTATTTGTGGCTCAAGAGCGACATGGACTACCCTTGCAAATGTTGAACCAGCATTTTTTAAACTGAAAGGCATCCGTATGAAACAGTACGTGCCACATGGAGTGATGAATGCGGTCTTCTCCTCATCCTCTTCTGCCATGAAGATCTGATGGTATCTTGAGTATGCGTCAAGAAATGAAAGCAAGTCACATCCGGCCGTGGAGTCAACAATCTGGTCAATGCGCGGCAAAGGAAATGGGTCTTTGGGACAAGCTTTGTTAACATCGGTAAAGTCGATACAAAGTCTCCATTTCCCGTTCGCCTTGCGCACGACTACAGGATTGGCCAACCACGTAGGATGGAGCACTCCTCTGACAAGGCCTGCTGCTTCGAACTTCTTGATCTCTTCTGCGATGAATTCTTGGCGCTCCACTACTTGCTTCCTGACCTTCTGCTTGACGGGCCGCGCATGAGGACAAACAGCAAGATGGTGCTCAATTACTTTCCTGGGTACACCGGGGATGTCAGGCGGTTGCCACGCAAACACGTCGACGTTCGCCCGCAGGAAAGCAATGAGCGCGCTTTCCTATTTAGGGTCGAGAGTGGCACTGATGGTGAAGGTACCACCAGTGCCGTCCTCCTTGGCGGACACCTTCTTGGTCTCTGGCGGAGCTACCATTGTCTTCTTACACTTGCCGGTGGAGCTCGATGGTGCGTCCTCGATGGCAGCGCGGCACTCCGAAGAGGTGCGCTTGCCGGAGTGGGCATCAGAACTCTTGCCGGACTTGGTCTTCTTCTTCCCCCCGGGAGCTTCAACGGCAGGTGACTTGCGATCTGTTGCAGCTGCCGCTTCCCGGTAGATCTTGTCGGTGCAGATAAGAGCATCCTTCTTGTCGCCAGGGACAGAGATGACGCTTATCGGGCCTGGCATCTTCAGCATGTTGTATGCGTAGTGAGAGGCTTCCATGAACTTGGCGAGTGCTGGACGGCCGAGTATCCCATTGTAAGGCAATGGAAAATCGGCAACGTCAAAAGTGACCCTCTCAGTCCTGAAGTTCACCTCGTTGCCAAATGTTACTGGCAACGTGACCTTCCCCTTCGGCTTGCTCCTTCCCGGGTTGATTCCTTGGAATGTGCCGGTCTCTTCGAGCTCGCTGTCAGGGATCTGGAGTTTCTGGAGTACAGCGGAGGAGATCAGGTTCAAGCCGGCCCCGCCGTCAACTAGCATCTTAGTGACCTTGAGGTTGCGGATAGTTGGTGAAACCAACATCGGCAAGCACCCGACCGCAGTTGTGCGATCAGGGTGGTCCTCAATATCAAAGATGATAGGCGTGCTGGACCATTTTAGAAGCTTGCGTGACTCGACAGGTGGTTCCGCCGCATTGACTTCCCGCACCCACTACTTGAGTTGGCGGTGCGAAGTATGCAGAGAAGCACCGCTGTCAACGCACAAGACCTCTGTGGCTTTCTGGAACTCCTGCTCACTGGTCTCAACACCATCCATGTCTTCGTCGTTGTCATCATCTTCATCCTTGTCGCGGCCGCGGGGAGGTCTGTCTCCTTGCCGCTGCTTGGCCTTGCCGCGGCGTCCTCCCTGGCCGGCGCGCTTCTTGCCGGATTCTCCAGCGCCTCCTTGGGCCCTCTCCTTGTCGCGTCGCTCGTATTCAGCCTTTTGCTGCTGGACAAGCTGCTCGACCTTCTTGCAGCTCTGGAGGTCATGGCCCTTGGTGCGGTGGATCTTGCAGTACTGCTTGTCGGTGCCGTCCTACTTGTCGGCGACCGCCACAGTCTGGCAGTTGGTGCATGCAGCAATCTCCTTGCCGGAGCTACCAGCTTTGGCTTTCTTGGCGCCACCTTCGTTGCCGGACTGCTCAATGACTAGCACATCTTTGCCTTTCTTCTTGCTGTTGTTCCGCCGCCGGTTTTTCTTTGCCGGGGCAGCATCCTCGCTGTCAGATCCTCCTGCTCCTGTATTCTCTCCGGGGAGTTTCCTCCCTTCCTCAGCACGTGCACACTTGTCGGCCAGGGCATACAGCTCATTGACGTCTCTGATCTTGCACATCACCATCTCCTCCCGCATCCTGCGGTTACGCACGTTCTGATGGAACGCGCTGATGACCGCGGCAGGGTGGACATCTGGGATGTTGTGCTGTACACGGCTGAATCTCTGAATGTACTTGCGCAGGTGCTCTCCTTCCTTCTGGGCGAGCAGATGAAGGTCACTCTCTTGGCCATGAGGTTTGTGGCCGCCTGTAAAGGCGCCGACAAACTGATGGCATAGGTCTGCCCAGGAGGATATGGAGTTGTCCGGCAAGTGCATGAGCCAGGACCTGACGTTGGGCTTGAGCACCAGCGGGAAGTAGTTGGCAAGGATCTTGTCGTCCCGCCCCCCGGCAGCCTGCACCGCGATGGTGTAGATCCTGAGGAACTCCGACGGATGCGACTTGCCGTCATACTTCTCTGGTACGTCTGGCTTGAAATTCTTCGTGCTGGGCCACTGGACTTGCCGCAGCTCACGAGTAAACGCAGGGCAATCTACCGCGTACGGCAAGTCGCCTGGTTCCCCTGGCGCATGCATGTCGACAGAGGGCCCAGCGCGCTGGTCCGATTGATGTCGCGCTTCTCTTCGGTGCTCGATGCGAGTACGAGCGTCTTCTTGCTGTCGTTCGTGAAGAACTTGGCGCTGATCGCGACGAGCTCGTGGATCTGATCACGCGGTGGAGTCGCTATCGAGGTGGATCCGGCGAGTCGGCGATCTTGGCCTTCGGGGCGGAGAGTGCACAGTGGTTGCACCCCCACCGGTCTTGTCGCCACCGGCTCGTGCCTGGCTGACTTGTCGCGGCTGCGATGTGCTCGGCTGCCATTGAGTGTCGCCGTTGGCGAAGCCGATGAGACTCTGAATGGTGGCCCTCCAGTCGTCGATCTTGTCTGCCGTTGGAGGGTAGTCCAGGAGCAGTTGAGCTCGCGCCAAATCTTCTGCTGTAGTGGCGGGTGGCGGTGGCGAACGGTGCGAGGAGCGGGATATGCTCGGACTTCTAACTATGTTAGAAGGAGCAGTATCCCGTCCAGGCGACCGTGCCTCGCTCGTGCCAGCATGTTGGCGTGCATGCTGGTCTTGAGCACTCCGAGATCCACCAGCTCGATCTTGGTCCAGCAAACGCATGGTACCGTGAGTACCATGACGCTGCCGGTCCCGCGCCTCCTGAGATGGGCGCGGTGCATGTACGGACGCCGAGGTCTTGGAGTGCGCCCGGTCGTTGTGGGAGCCGGCTACGCCGCCGATGGGCAGCGCAGCCTTGTCCTTGGACCTGGCAGCACCGTGAGCTCCCTCGTCGACGCCCGTTCTTCCGCCGGCGTCTGCCCCATCAGCCGTTTGCTCCGGCGGTGGTGGGTTCGGCGCGGACGGAGCAGCCGCCTCCGAAGCCTGCTTCTTCGGCGGCATATCGATGAAGATGATGAAGATCTAGCTCGTGTGAATGCCGGATCTGGTTCACACAACCTCGACTCCCCCTACCTGGCGTGCCAAAGATGTTGGGGTTACTAATCCACGAGCACCTATGGGACCGGCGGACCAAGTCCCTTTCGGTTCGGCGGGGGCGAGGGTCGCACGAAGAGCGGATCGAGGCGAAGCACACGAGCAGTTTACCCAGGTTCGGGCCGCACGGATGCGTAAAACCCTACTCCTGCTTTGTGGTTTGTATTGAGTTCTTGCTCGGGAGCGCGGAGTGCTACAGTACACCCCAGCAGCTAACGAGACCGAGCTTGAGTGTTCTCTTCCTCCCCCCTCCCCTCTACGTTGCGCATGGGCCTCCTTTTATATGCTCAAGGGGTCACCGACAGGTGGCAACGTAGACAAGGGTAAAAATGGAAAGGTGTTGCGGTTGGTACAGCTACCTGCTATAGTGTATCATACCTAACCCTGATGGCAGGGGACCAGGGCATTAAATGCCCGTCTGCGTCGCCTAAATAGTGCAAAAGGGACCGTCAGGGACGCCACCGCTCGCCACGATGGCAATCTTGTCAGCGCCGCTTGCCACCGCGCACCGCTGGCTGCACAGCCTCCCGCCACGTACGCCTAGAAGGGTCCCAGAGCGACACGTTGGTGGATGTGCTGGAGCGCGGACACTGAGTGGTGGCTTGCCGCGGCAAGCGCCTTGCTGCGGTCGTTGTCTTGTCGCGTCCGGGAGCTTGTCGCTCACCGGGCCTTGCCGGGACGCGTGGCGCCTCGCGGCAAGTTCCTTGAGATGCCTTGGTTGGCCTTCCCGGCAAGCTCCTCTTGTCGGGGTCTTGTCTCCTTGGCTTGGATACTTTGTCCTTGAATGGCTCCAAAGGAACCACGGAGGACCTTGGCGGTCACCCGTCAAGCCTTGCCGCGGGATGCTGCGACTGCTTGTGCACAAGTTTGGGATACTAGGGTACCCCTACTCTAGTACACCGACAATAGTGCTAAGCTAACGGATGGATCAAGTCAATCACATCATTCTCTAATGATGTGATCCCGTTCATCAAATGACAACTCATGTCTATGGCTAGGAAACTTAACCATCTTTGATTAACGAGCTAGTCAAGTAGAGGCATACTAGTGACACTCTGTTTGTCTATGCATTCACACATGTACTAAGTTTCCGGTTAATACAATTCTAGCATGAATAATAAACATTTATCATGATATAAGGAAATATAAATAACAACTTTATTATTGCCTCTAGGGCATATTTCCTTTAGTCTCCCACTTGAACTAGAGTCAATAATCTAGATTACAGTGTAATGATTCTAACACCCATGGAGTCTTGGTGTTGATCATGTTTTGCTCATGAGAGAGGTTTAGTCAACGGGTCTGCAACATTTAGATCCGTATGTTTCTGGAAAATCTCTATGTCTCCCTCCTTGTCTTGATCGCGGATGGAATTGAAGCGTCTCTTGATGTGTTTCGTTCTCTTGTGAAATCTGGATTCCTTTGCCAAGGCAATTGCACCAGTATTGTCACAAAAGATTTTCATTCGACCTGATGCACTAGGTACGACACCTAGATCGGATATGAACTCCTTCATGCAGACTCCTTCATTTGCTGCTTATGGAGCATCTATGTATTCCGCTTCACACGTAGATCCCACCATGGCGCTTTGCTTAGAACTGCACCAACTAACAGCTCCACCATTCAATAAAAATACGTATCCGGTTTGTGACTTAGAGTCATCCGGATCAGTGTCAAAGCTTGCATCGACGTAACCATTTACGACGAGCTCTTTGTCACCTCCATAAACAAGAAACATATCCTTAGTCCTTTTCAGGTATTTTAGGATATTCTTGACCGCTGTCCAGTGATCCACTCATGGATTACTTTGGTACCTCCCTGCTAAACTAATAGCAAGGCACACATCAGGTCTGGTACACAGCATTGCATACATGATAGAACCTATGGCTGAAGCATAGGGAATGACTTTCTTTTTCTCTCTATCTTCTGCACTGGTCGGGCATTGAGTCTGACTCAACTTCACACCTTGTAACACACGCAAGAACCCTTTCTTTTCTTGATCCATTTTGAACTTCTTCAAAACTTTATCAAGGTATGTGCTTTGTGAAAATCCAATTAAGGGTCTTGATCTATCTCTATAGATCTTGATGCCCAATATATAAGCAGCTTCACCGAGGTCTTTCATTGAAAAATTCTTATTCAAGTATCCTTTTATGCTATTCAGAAATTCAGTATCATTTCCAATAAACAATATGTCATCCACATATAATATTAGAAATCAATGTTGGGGATATCGCTTATCGGGAACGTATCGGTCGACCCAAGATAAGGGGTAAATCGACCAGTTTATCGTCATATCAGATGATTTATCGCCATATCGGCTAATTTATAGGCTGATTTATCTTTTCGGTTAGATAACAGTAAGCAATAAATCGGCCGATTTATCAGAATATCAGAAGATATCTTGAACAGTGTCAGAAATGCTAGAGAGCTCCCACTCACTTTATTGTAAATACAAGCTTCTCCAAAAGTCTGTATAAAACCATATGCTTTGATCACACTATCAAAGCGTATATTCCAACTCCGAGATGCTTGCACCAGTCCATAAATGGATTGTTGGAGCTTACACACTTTCTTAGCACCTTTTGGATCGACAAAACCTTCTGGTTGCATCATATACAACTCTTCTTTAAGATATCCATTAAGGAATGTAGTTTTGACATCCATTTGCCGAATTTCATAATCATAAAATGCGGCAATTGCTAACATGATTTGGACGGACTTAAGCATCTCTACGGGTGAGAAGGTCTCATCATAGTCAACTCCTTGAACTTGTCGAAAACCTTTCGCAACAAGACGAGCTTTGTAGATAGTAACATTACCGTCGGCGTCAGTCTTCTTCTTGAAGATCCATTCATTCTCTATGGCTTGCTGATCATTGGGCAAGTCAACCGAAGTCCACACTTTGTTCTCATACATGGATCCCATCTCAGATTTCATGGCCTCAAGCCATTTCGCGGAATCTGGGCTCATCATCGCTTCCTCATAGTTTGTAGGTTCGTCATGGTCAAGTAACATGACCTCCAGAACAGGATTACTGTACCACTCTGGTGCGGATCTTACTCTGGTTGACCTACGAGGTTCGGTAGTAACTTGATCAGAAGCTTCATGATCATGATCATTAGCTTCCTCACTAATTGGTGTAGGAATCACATGAACTAATTGCTGTGATGGACTACTTTCCAATAAGGGAGCAGGTACAATTACCTCATCAAGTTCTACTTTCCTCCCACTCACTTCTTTCGAGAGAAACTCCTTCTCTAGAAAGGATCCATTCTTAGCAACGAATATCTTGCCTTCGGATCTATGATAGAAGGTGTACGCAACAGTCTCCTTTGGGTATCCTATGAAGACACATTTCTCCGATTTGGGTTCGAGCTTATCAGGTTGAAGCTTTTTCACATAAGCATCGCAGCCCCAAACTTTAAGAAACGACAACTTGGGTTTCTTGCCAAACCATAGTTCATAAGGTGTCGTCTCAACGGATTTAGATGGTTCCCTATTTGATGTGAATGCAGCCATCTCTAAAGCATAACCCCAAAACGATAGTTGTAAATCAGTAAGAGACATCATAGATCGCACCGTATCCAATAAAGTGTGGTTACGATGTTCAGACGCACCATTGCATTGTGGTGTTCCGGGAGCGTGAGTTGCGAAACTATTCCGCATTGTTTCAAATGAAGACCAAACTCGTAACTCGAATATTCTCCTCCACGATCAGATCGGAGAAACTTTATTTTCTTGTTACGATGATTTTGCACTTCACTCTGAAATTCTTTGAACTTTTCAAATGTTTCAAACTTATGTTTCATCAAGTAGATATACCCATATCTGCTCAAATCATCTGTGAAGGTCAGAAAATAACGATACCCGCCGCGAGCATCAACACTCATCAGACCACATACATTAGTATTTATTATTTCCAATAAGTCTGTTGCTCGCTCCATTATTCTGGAGAACGGAGTTTTAGTCATCTTGCCCATAAGGCATGGTTCGCAAGCATCAAGTGATTCATAATCAAGTGATTCCAAAAGCCCATCAGCATGGAGTTTCTTCATGCACTTTACACCAATATGACCTAAGCGGCGGTGCCACAAATAAGTTGCACTATCATTATTAAACTTATATCTTCTGGCTTCAATACTATGAATATGTGTATCACTACTATCAAGATTTAGTAAAAATAGACCACTCATCAAGGGTGCATGACCATAAAAGATATTACTCGTATAAATAGAACAACCATTATTATCTGATTTAAATGAATAACCGTCTCGCATCAAACAAGATCCAGATATAATGTTCATGCTTAACGCTGGCACCAAATAACAATTATTCAGGTCTAAAACTAATCTCGAAGGTAGATGTAGAGGTAGCGTGCCGACTGCGATCACACCGACTTTGGAACCATTTCCCACGTGCATCGTCACCTCGTCCTTAGCCAATCTTCGCTTAATCTATAGCCCCTGTTTCGAGTTGCAAATATTAGCAACAGAACCAGTATCAAATACCCATGCGCTACTGCGAGCATTAGTAAGGTACACATCAATAATATGTATACCAAATATACCTTTCACTTTGCCATCCTTCTTATCCGCCAAATAGTTGGGGCAGTTCCGCTTCGAGTGACCAGTCCCTTTGTAGCAGAAGCACTCAGTCTCAGGCTTAGGTCCAGACTTGGGCTTCTTCACTTGATCAGCAACTTGCTTGCTGTTCTTATTGAAGTTCCCCTTCTTCCCTTTGCCCTTCTTCTTGAAACTGGTGGTCTTGTTGACCATCAACTCTTGATGCTCCTTCTTGATTTCTACCTCCACAGCCTTTAGCATTGCGAAGACCTCTGGAATTGTCTTATCCATCCCTTGCATATTATAGTTCATCACGAAGCTCTTGTAGCTTGGTGGCAATGATTGAAGAACTATGTCAATGACACTATAATTAGGAAGATTAACTCCCAGCTGATTCAAGTGGTTGTGGTACCCAGACATTCTGAGTATATGTTCACTGACAGAACTATTCTCCTCCATTTTGCAGCTGTAGAACTTATTGTAGACTTCATATCTCTCAATCCGGGCATTTGCTTGAAATATTAACTTCAACTCCTGGAACATCTCATATGCTCCATGACGTTCAAAACGTCGTTGAAGTCCAGGTTCTAAGCCATAAAGCATGGCACACTGAACTATCGAGTATTCATCAGCTTTGCTTTGCCAGATGTTCTTAACATCGTCAGCAGCATCTGCAACAGGCACTACAAAAAAAGACACATCCATGACATTTTGGGCCGAACGAAATTTTTTTCTGTCATACTTATGACACTTCTATGACGATAATCATGAAAAAACCTAGTATCATCATAGATGTGGTGGGATCCTAGTTCTATGATAAAAAAATCATGATAGAAAATGGGCTTTTCGTCCTGGGCGGGCCGGAGACGCAGCTGCATGACATTCTTTGGGCCGTACATGACGGAAAAAACCCTAGTATAAGCGAGGGTGAGGGAAATATCGGGGTGTTCCCCATTACGGTGGGTGGTCGGGGCCGAGCGATGCGCATTTCTCTCGTACACGCACGCGCGTGGGTGCAAGGCGTTGGGCTCTAACTGAACCCGAGCGAGGCGTTGGTCTCTAACTGAACCCGAGCGATTGCACTGCAGGCTACGCGTTACTGAACCCCAGCGATCGATCGATGGTTGTTAACTGAACGCGATCGAGCAATTCCTTCGCTACTGCTGCTAACTGAAGCCGATCGATGCTGCCTCTGGATGAACAGTGGGGGGGTGGGTGAACAGTTCCCGGTGGGGGTGGACGAACAGGACCCCGTGGTGTTGCCTCTGGATGAACAGGACCCCGATTGATCGAGCCGGTTGGGACTGGATGAACAGGACCCCGTGGAGGGCAGGATGAACAGTAGACGGTGGAGGGCTAGATGAACAGTAGCCCGTGGAGGGGTGGTTGAATAGGAGCCCGTGGAGAGGGATGGTTCAATAGTAGCCGGTGGAGTAGCGTGCGGTGGAGGCTGGATGAACAGTCGCAGGTGGAGGCTGGAGGAGGTCAACGGTGGATGAACAGTAGCCCGTGGAGGCTGGAGGGGGTCGACGGTGGAGATGAACAGTATCCCGTGGAGTCCCGTTTTGCGGTACGCCACACCCCTCCCGATGAACAGGACCCCCATTTCGACCGTAGCGCTCCAACACAAGTCCGTTTCCTCCGTTTTGCGGTATGCCACACCCCTCCCGATCAACAGGACCCCGTTTCGACCGTAGGAGGTCCGTTTCCTCTGTTTTACGGTACGCCAGACCCCTCCCGATGAACAGGATCCCGTTTCAAACGTGGCCGGTTAAACACAAGGTCATTTCCTCCCTTCTGTGGTATGCCAGGCCTCGTTTCCATCGACTGTTCCGTCCAAGCCCTCCCGATGAACACAACGACACATTCCGTTCCGACCCAGCCGGTTGGCTGCCCATGAACATGATGACGACGTTGTTTCTCCGCTCCAACCCAGCCATGTCCACGAGCCCTGAACGTACGTATGTGAGAGTAGGCGTTCCAGACCCTGCTCGGATGTACGTACGTGGCCATATTTTCTTTCTTGCACACTGGCCGCTGTACGTACGTGTACATGCTACGTGCGCGCCTCTACTACGACACGTGCGCGCCTCTACATCGACCAGTCTGTACGTACACGTTCGCAACCAGAATGACAATGCTACATACACTTCGACCAGGTGGGTCCCGACTGTCAGGCACTTCCTTGCGTGCGAAGATGTAGCTGGTGGGTCCTAGCAGTCAGGGGGAAACGTTTTTTTTGCGAAATACGGTGGCCCATCCGGTGGGTCCCCGCTGTCAGGTGGAGGAATAATTATTTTGCGCGTAATAAGGAGGCACTTCCTTGCTGCGGTCGTGGACCCAGCTGTCAGCCTCTCCACGTATAGTCCATGTCCGATGGAAGCCGTTCCTTGACCACATTGATCACGCCACGCGGAGAGCACCAGGGCAGTGGACGACAGCGAGGCCTAGGAAGGGGACGACGCGGTGCCGGGGAAGACGCGGTAGTGGAAGCCCACGCGGAGAGGAGTATGAGGGTTCATTGGTTCGGCTGGAGTGTGAGGCTGTCGTCGCCACAGGGCCTGGCCAGCGGGGGAATAGTAGGGGGCGGTGAGGCCTCCGCGGCAACACAGCCGGCCACGGGAGGTAGTAGCATGCGGCACGACCGGCGCTGCTTTGGGCGGCTGGAGCAACAAGACCAGACGTTGAAGAAGCACTATGGCCGTTGGATGGACATCGTATGGTCACTGGAGCTAGAATCGTTCATATTGACTAAGTTGACAAAGCACTCCGTCCCCGTCAACTTAGTAGGCCCATAAGTCAGCCTCCCGCCAAGGTGGGACCCAACCAGTAGGGAGAGTATTCATTTTTTTGTGCGTAATAAGGAGGCACTTCCGGCGGGTCCGAGCTGACAGTGGGGGAACATTTTTTCACGCAATACGGTGGCCCGTCCGGTGGGTCCCAACAGTCAGGGGTCAAACGTTTTTTCACGAAATACGGTGGCCCGTCCGGTGGGTCCCTACTGTCGGGTGGAGGAATCATTATTTTCCGCGTAATAAGGAGGCACTTCCTTGCTGCCGTCATGGACCAAGCTATCAGCCTCTCCACGTACAGTCCACGTCCGATGGAATCCGTTCCTTGACCACGTTGACCACGCCGCGCTGAGAGCACCAGGGCGGTGGACGACGGCGAGGCCTAGGAAGGGGACGACGCAGAGCCGGGGAAGACGCGGCCGTGGAAACCCGCGCAGGGAGGAGTACGAGGGTTCACTGGTTTGGCTGCGGTGTGAGGTTGTCCTCGTCGCGGAATAACAAGGGGTGTGGGTGAGTAGAGGGATGGCCTGGCCAGCGGTGGGAGTAGTAGGGGTGGTGAGGCCTCCGCGGCATCATAGTCGGCCACGGGAGGTAGGAGCACGCGGCACGACCGGCACTGCTTTGGGCGGCTGGAGCAAGAAGACCAGAGGTTGAAGAACCACTACGGCCATTGGATGGACATCGTACGGTCACTGCAACTAGAATCGTTCATATTGACTAAGTTGACAAAGCCCTTGGTACGCGTCTACTTAGTAGGCCCACAAGTAAGCTTCCTAAACGGTGGGCCCCAGATGTCAGGGGGAGGAATCATTTTTGGGCGGGTGAAGCATGACATCCATTGGATGGACAACCAACGGCCACTGCTGCTAGAACCGTGTGTTGACTATAATAAGTTCACAAAGCCTTGCATGTGCGTCATCTTTTTTTAGGGGACGTGTCAACTTAGTAGGCCCACAAGTGTGTGGGAGAGAACTTATAGCCCATTTGCGATTTGTAAGAATGTACAGCCCATTTTTGAATTCTAATGGAATTTACTACAGCCCATTTACAGTTTGTTAAAAGTACATCCCATTTTCTAGCTAGGACAACGATTAATAATTTGAACCAACCGTTGAAGACAGAACTCAATAAAATTTCCCACATTTTGATGGGATCCGAAATATTTTTATCCGAAATTTCTAGTCATATTAAATATAAATTTGTATTACGTAAAAATCTAACAAAACATTGCACGTGCAACAATTAAAAATTAAGATTTTCAAAATCCATAAATAATATTTTATAAACTAATTCTGTGCTTGGTGCATTTTTTATAGTTATTGCCTAGTTTTTATAATTATATCCCATTTATTCTTTTTTAAATCCCATTTTCCTGTTAAGCCTAATGCATCCCCCCTAATGCATCCCCCCATTTTTTATACAGATGTGTGTACTAGGTTACCCCCTTTTTCCCTTTTCGACCAACAAAGCGGCTGGATAGCTAGTCTATACTACTTTCCCTCCCTCCTTTCCTCATTGAACCACGTCCTAGATTCATGCTCCACCTCACCGCACCCTTCTTTCCTCTTTGAACCAAGACCTAGATTCGACTATAGAATCGAAAAAGATCAGCATGCAGCTAGACCAATGACGGTTTCAAAGAAACTTATACTTTAGGGTCGTCGGGATGTGGCAAGGCGTGCGGCGGGAGGTCGGATCTGCCCACACTACATACGGCAGCAAGGAAGAAGGGGTCGTTGGCCCTCCCACACAGGCACTGGGTGAAAGAGAAAAGCGCAGCCGTCAGTGGATTGCAACCAAGGTGAACTGACGAAGGATATCATCTTTGTGGGTAACAAGCAAAGAGCACTGATGGAAGACAGCTTGTTTTTCATTGAAAATCGATTAGCTTCACCAGCCGACAGAACCATGAGCATCGATAGGTCCTCGTGGTGATGCATCATCCATTTGGCATCAAGTTTGGGTGAGGCACCTATGAAGTTCGACAAATCCTCACTGTGGTCTGTTTCTTCTCAGTAGTCAAGCTCGAGGAAGGAAGAACCACGTGGCAGAGGACAGTGAGGCGGAACAACAATGGCCATCCAATTTTGTGCAGTTCCACTAAAATTGAGGAAGACATGCCCGGGTATGGAGATACGCATCGCTGTTTCCAAAAATATAAAAAAGGGATATAGTGTTGTTACTTTGTTTTACAAGATTAACAACAACATCTCAATTGTCAATAAGAATTACGAAAAGTACACCAACAAATAGAAGCATCATGATTATCTTGATGGGAACTAAACCAGGATACCCAAAAAAACATTTCTTCATTTAACCAGTGATAGTATTAGATTAGCAGCAGCAATAGGAGAATATGGACAATGACCGCAGAACCACCATGTACTTTTTGTCGAAACAAAATGTATACCTCCACCGAGGCAAAAATCAGGACAACTTTTCGAGTGGCATTTCCTCTATAATAGTAGCTGATGTTGGACCAGCCGACGAACCCTAGATACTATACATGGGGAGCTAGGGAGTAGTCGCATAGAAGAAAACCCACATGCAGCGACCTGGGGAGCTGGACCAGTAGAAGAAGTTATACCTCAGGTGGGCGAGATGTCGCTTAGGCGGGCAGGTGGGATCTGCCCACACGACGGCAGCGAACAAGGCGCGGAGGACCTTCGTCCGCGCTAGCGCCAGCTCCGAGAGGATGATGCGCATCGGCTTCCTCCATCGCTGACGGCGACAACGTCAACGCTGCACCTCCTCACCTCCCGCAGTGGACGGGATTCGGCCGGATTTGTGACCACCGGTGAGGAGAGAGATAGTGTGGACACTGTCATCTTGTTTTGATATGGAGAGGGTGAGAGAGCGAGACGCGAGAAATTCTATCAAATAAGAGGCTATAATGGAGTAAAACATTCCCTCCGTAGTAGTGGTTTTAAATAGAATACGCGCGTTCCTGGAAAAAATAAACAAAAACTGACGGACAATTTTTTTAACGTACCAAGAAAGAAAACTCGATCAAAAACACGCCCCCGCTTCCACGTCGCGAGAGTCGTCGCGCACACACACATAGACATAGACATGCATATCCGTGTTTACGTAAAATTTCATTTCCATATCCATCTCCAATCATATTTTTCCAACTGGCACATTATTTACGTTGTTAATTATATACGCGGCAATATTAACGTACATCATCTCTTGTTTGCGGGCGTCCGGACCGCTGCCACGGCCACTCCTGACCAACCCGAACCCTCTTCATCACCCGTGCATGCTTCCCGCCCGGAACTGTCAGTGCCGCATTCATGCCCGGCCAAAGCGGACGTGACCTCTCATTGGCGCCGGCATTGAAGCGGCCCGCCGGTCGAGAGAGCGTCGCCTGCGCCACTTCCTAGTGCACGCAACTGCTCCGTGTTCAAAGGTCGCAATTGTAACGCCCCAAGACCGATGTGCCAGGTGTCGTGCAGTTATTCGATGTTGTTGCATTGTCATTGCTCGCATGTCATGCATTGCATATCATGTCATCATGTGCATTTCATTTGCATACGTGTTCGTCTCATGCATCCGAGCATTTTCCCCGTTGTCCGTTTTGCATTCCGGCGCTTCGTTCTCCTCCGGTGGCCCTTTCTACCTTTCTTTCGTGTGTGGGGATTAAACATTTCCGCATTGGACCGAGACTTGCCAAGCGGCCTTGGTTTACTACCGGTAGACCGCCTGTCAAGTTTTGTACCATTTGGACTTCGTTTGATACTCCAACGGTTAACCGAGGGACCGAAAAGGCCTCGTGTGTGTTGCAGCCCAACACCCTTCCAAAGTGGCCCAAAACCCACCTAAGCCTCCTCCATCGTCTCGGTCATTCGATCACGATCGTGTGGCCGAAAACCGCACCTCATTTGGACTCTCCTAGCTCCCTCTACCAATATATTTGTGTCTCCCCCCGAAAATCCGCGCAGATCAAACCCTAGTTTCTTCCCCTCGCGCCGCCGGACAAAAACTGCCCACCGCCCGGACATGTCCGCTCCGCCGGCCACCTCACCTCCACCAATCATAGGACGCCACGTCATCCCCGCCGCCACTCCAGGCCAATCGTCGCCCACCACCTCACCCGGCCAGCCCTCTCTCCGCCGCGGCCCGCAGGGCCCGAGGCCGGCCCGCGCAGGCCCATCTCGGTCTGCCGCCCGGGAGACGCCGCCGCCTTCGCCCGAGCTTCTCCTGCCCGCGCGCCGCGCCTCCTTCCCCGACGCCGGCGCCGCCCGCCACCGCATCGACGAGCCATCGCCGTCGCGACGCCATGGCCGCCACCCCGCCGTCCTTCTCCGCGCATCTCCTTTGCCCCGTGTCGCCGGTGCAAGCCACCACCCGGAGATCCGCGCCGCCCGTCCGCCTCCTCGCCGTTCCGCCATGGAGCAACTGCTCCGGCGACCGCCACCGCGACGCTGCCTGCCGGAGCTCCGCCTCTCGCCGCTGCTCGTCCACGGGGCCCGAGCGCCGCCGTCTTGGACAGATCCGGACCCGGGGAGCCAAGCCCCGCCGGACCCGCCCTCCTTTGCGTTTCGGTGATCGCCGGAGTTCAAGCCCGCCTCGCCGGAGAATAAGGTGGACCGGATACACCGGGAGATGAACCAAACGCCGCCCCTCCGTTCTGGATCCGAACCATCCCGCACCGCTCCGTCCCGTTGACTTTCTCGGAGAGGTCCAATTTCTACCAAGTCCCCGAGATTTCCAGATTTATATGCCCATATTCATCATGCCGTAACTTTGTGTCCGTAGCTCCGATTCATGCATATAGCATATCAAAATGTTCGTCTCAGAGAGTACATCATTTCATCTCATTGCATCATTTTCATTTAAGTTCATCTTGATGCCCGAAATGCTGTTAGAAGAGTGCTACTTGAGATAATTGTCAGATCTGCTGCTCCATTTAGATATTTGTCATTTTCGCCATGATTATTGTGTGCATGATATGCACATGAGCTCTACATGTGTTTTGTTAGATGTTTTGTCATCTTTCCAGAGGTGCAACCCACGTATTTTTATGATGTGTGTGGTGACTAGCACAAGCTTGCAAAGTGGTGCACTTGGTAATGCTGATTTCAGGGACTTAGCATTTCCACTAAGTCCTTGGTCTGTTTATCTCATTATGCCATATGTTCATGTTGTTTCCTAGTGATCCGTGCCTCTTTTGAGGATGATCAGTAAGTATGTTTTGTTAATCTTGTAGTGCTCTATCCATCCATGTCTTTGTTTGCAATTATGGAGCACCCTATCCTGAGTCAATCGAGCTCTACTTTTGTCATTTCGTGAATCTGGGCAGATTGTCTAGTTGTTAGCAATTTTGCCGATGATGTTGTAGTTGATCCGTGCACGCTATGCTATTGTTCTTGCCATGTCTAGCTTGCATTTTGTGTATTCTTGATGGGTGTATGCTTAGATTATCATGACATGCTCTGTAGTGAGTGCATCGAGCTCGTAAACATGCCTACTTGATATCTGTTTCAGCATGTTCCAGTTTTCACTAAGTCTGAGAACTGATTATGTTTTTGCCATGTTCACATGCTTGCAATTGTATTTTATGATCCCTTTTGGCTCAAGGTCACTAAGGGACTTTTGTTAAGCTCTTTGAGTAGCTCCATGCCATGGGTTACTTTGCCATGTTCAGGTCCTGTAGCATATAGTTTTGCTGCTCCAAAGTGGGCTATCTGATCTGAAATTCCAGACAAGTGTTAATTTCACTAAGTCTGAAATCTGTTTACCATATGCATTTTTGCCATGCTTGTTTGAACCTGTTAATGGATGAATTGGCTGTAGCTAAGTGTTCATCTTTTGTTAAGCATCATGAATGGATCCCTTCCATGTATTTTGTTGTCATGTTTGGGTGATGTAGCTTGTTCATCTCATTGCATTTAGATGGCTACTTATTGTATATCGCAGACCGGTGCCATATTTGAATTGCTTGCCATTTCCAAACCGTAACTCCGATTCCGGCGTTCTTTATATCGTTTTCAAGCGATTTCATCTCATCTTTCCATTGGCACACTTGGATTTCCATGTTGAGGCCAGGTTCATGCATTCCTTGTCAAATCATGCATATGCATCGCATACTGCATCCCGCGTATCATACCATGTTCATGTGTTGGTTGTTTACTATGTTGTGTGCTTCTTTTCCGGTGTTTGCTTCTTCGGGTTGGTTCCGATAACGTCGCGTTTGTGAGGACCCGTTCGTATACGTCCGTTTGTCTTCTTCTTGGACTCGTTCTTCTTCCTTGTGGGATCTCAGGATCATACCCTCGAAATCATTTCTATCTTTGCTTGCTAGTTGCTCGCTCTTTTGCTATGCCTATGCTGCGATACCTACCACTTGCTTATCATGCCTCCCATATTGTTGAACCAAGCCTCTAACCCACCTTGTCCTAGCAAACCGTTGATTGGCTATGTTACCGCTTTGCTTAGCCCCTCTTATAGCGTTGTTAGTTGCAGGTGAAGATTGAAGTTTGTTCCTTGTTGGAACATGGAGATCGTTCCTTGTTGGAACATTGTTTTACTTGTTGGGATATCACACTATATCTTATTTAATTAATGCATCTATATACTTGGTAAAGGGTGGAAGGCTCAGCCTTATGCCTGGTGTTTTGTTCCACTCTTGCCGCCCTAGTTTTCGTCATATCGGTGTTATGTTCCCGGATTTTGCGTTCCTTACACGGTTGGGTTATAATGGGAATCCCTTAACAGTACGCTTTGAATAAAACTCCTCCAGCAAGGCCCAACCTTGGTTTTACCATTTGCCACCTAGCCTTTTTTCCCTTGGGAGTCGCGCATCCCGAGGGTCATCTTCATTTTAACCCCCCCGGGCCAGTGCTTGTCTAAGTGTTGGTCCAAACTAGAGCCACTTGCGGCACCACCTCGGGGAAACTTGAGGGCTGGTTTTAGCTGTACGTAGTGTTCATCCGGTGTTGCCCTGAGAACGAGATATGTGCAGCTCCTATCAGGATGTCGGCGCATCGGGCGGTCTTGCTGGACTTGTTTTACCATTGTCGAGGATGTCTTGGAGTACCGGGATACCGAGTCTGATCGGAATGTCTCGGGAGGAGGTCTATTCCTTCGTTGACCGTGAGAGCTTGTCATGGGCTAAGTTGGGACACCCCTGCAGGGATTTGAACTTTCGAAAGTCGTGCCCGCGGTTATGGTCAGATGGGAATTTGTTAATGTCCGGTTGTAGATAACTTGAACCTTAACTTAATTAAAATGAGTCTACTGCGTGTGTAACCGTGATGGTCTCTTTCCGGCGGAGTCCGGGAAGTGAACACGGTGTTGGAGTTATGCTTGACGTAGGTTGTTTTAGGATCACTTCTTGATCATAGTTTATCGATTGTGCTTTGCCTTCTCTTCTCACTCTCTTTTGCGTATGTTAGCCACCATATATGCTAGTCGCTTGCTGCAGCTCCACCTCATACCTTTTACCTTACTCATAAGCTTAAATAGTCTTGATCGCGAGGGTGCGAGATTGCTGAGTCCCTGTGGCTCACAGATACTTTCAAAACCAGCTTGCAGGTGCCGTTGAACCGTGCAGGTGATGCAACCAAGCTCAGGAGGATCTCGATGAAGATCTTGTCCTTTGTGGTTTCGTTCTAGTTGATCAGTAGTGGAGCCCAGTTGGGGTCGATCGGGGACCTTGTCGCATTTGGGGTTCTTCTTTTATTTTGGCTCCGTAGTCGGGCCCTGATTGTATTTGGATGATGTAATGCTTTATTCATGTATTTGTGTGAAGTGGCGATTGTAAGACAACTATGTATCTCTTTCCCTTATGTATTACATGGGTTGTGTGAAGATTACCTCACTTGCTACATTGCTTTCAATGCGGTTATGCCTCTAAGTCGTGCTTCGACACGTGGGAGATATAGCCGCATCGAGGGCGTTACAAGTAGCCGGCCATAACATGCATGTAAAAAAGTTCTTGGGAGTCCGTGCTACAGCTAGCTGTCCTCCCCAACTCGTCATTCTCTTCCAGTACTACTAGTACTCCATGGCGCGATCCATCGACAAGCAGGCGGGAAAGTTATCGTATACTTGGTTTGCGGTGAGTGGCATGCCGAGCGACCGTGTGGGGTCGAGCCATGGGGGAGGGTGAGACACGAACGTGACAGACGTGATTTAAACTTTGGTTTTGCTCGATGGCGCGATCCAACGAAATGAAACGTTGGTTTCTCTCCGTTTCCATTTTTTCTCCGGAAAAATGGGAGCTTTCCACTCCATTTGCATTCCTTTTTGACCAACAAAGCAACATGGAGATGGAGCTACGTGGGGAGCTGCGGCAGTGGAGCAAGCTGGCTCCAAAAGGAAGATGGACTACCTGGGACGTCGGGCTGTAGCTAGAAGGGCGGTTGGGACGCGGCATCGGCCCATACCGCGGTGACCCCCGATTGGGACGCACCGACTGTGGATTTTCTCCCTCGCCGATGTCGACCGCGCCTATGCACAACATTGTTCCCTTCCCCAGCTGCGGGATCAGGCCGGATATGTGACCAGCGGTGTGGCCACCGTCGTTCTATGCTTGTGAAGAGAGCAACCCAAGCAAGCAGGCTTGTAGCTTAGGCTCCTGCTGGTGTATATATAGTGGTTTTCTTTTTCTCTCCATATCAACCATTTTATATTGCGTACGTGTCATTGAAGAGTGAAATTATGGTTGCTTCTTCCGACTAACTTACTGTGTGATTTAACTGCTCCTTTAGAGGCCCCTACACGTACTCCCCCTACGTGTATGCAACAGTCACACGTACACATGGACGCAAAAACACGCGCGATGCCGTAATGCATGCATGTCCGAGCACACGACGGAACACACACGGTCACGCTCAAATGCTCAACCTACACATGCATGCACACACATACTCAGCCAGGGCGAGCTAGTGACCATATAAACACCGGAAAATGTATATATTGAGCGCAATGAGCGTATTATGAAGTCCACGGACCGTCTTTTTACAAATATACAGTGACAGACAGTGTATTTATCTCGTTTGAAATTAAGCCATATTAACTGGAGAGGAGGAAGTATGGACTAGCATTACTTTGTTGTATCCCGTCAACTTGCCGAACGAGGAGAAGCTTGCAGGACGGGAGAAGCTTGTGCCCAATGGCTCGCAGGACAAGGAGAAACTTTTGACTAATGCAAGTTGTCCTTCGCTCAGGCGGTGGACGTGCAATAGTTAATTCGGTGTCAGATTGCCAGAAGCATACACTATACTAGTAGTACTATTATTGTTGCACTTCCCGAAGAGGCGAACAGCCAAGCGCAAAGTTTACTAGTACTAGTACTACTACTATAGTCTATAGAGGTAGTACTAGGAACCAGATGGAGAAACGTCTGCACTCTTATTATATTTTTAAAATGTGATAAAGCAATCTTCAACACATTGGTTCTCTTCGAGGGTTCTCGCATGTGATAATGGAAGTTGATTTCATGGAACACTCGCCACAATTCTCGCTTAATTCTGGCTCATATCCTGTTACACATAGGAGCGCTCGGTAATATTTCCTCTTTTTTTTGTTATCCAGCATGTAAACAGGTCAGCAAACCTTCCGGTGCATCTTTGTGCGAACCGTGCTTGCTGTACTTTGAATGTGGTCGAGAGCTGGCTTGATGAAACACCTTGCTTCCTACCTCTTTTTTTGCGGGGTACCTCGCTTCCTAGTGACCAATGTCTTGGCTGATCTTCCTAAGAATGCTTATATATGAATAAAGCTCTCTCATTTACCCGCAAAAAAGATTAAGCCATATTAACCGGAAAGGAGGGAGTATGGACTAGCACTACTTGTTGGTGTGTCCCATCAACTCGCAGAATGAGGAGAAGCTTGCAGGACAAGGTGAAGCTCGCTTATGCCTTTTGACTAAGGCAACGTACCCTCGCCCAGGCGGTGGACATGCATCAGTTCATTTGGTTTCAGATTGCCAGAGGCATACATTGTAGTACCAAACATGCGGAGTACCATCATTGTTCGACTTCACGAAGGGGCGAAGAGCCAAGCGCAAGGTTTAGTAGTACGAGTAGTACTACTACTAGAACCGCATGGTGGAGCCTCTATACTCTTATTTTTCTTAATCTTTGATAAAGTACACATTTATTCCAGAGAAGGGCGGAAAAAGGCAGCCCAACATGTAATGATGATATCGTTCAACCATGCTCGAATATATCTTGGCCTCCGTGCGAGCCCGTCTGTGTGTTCTCGCTCCTCATCTCTCTCAAGGAACGGCGGGTTGGCCATTTTGCCGTCAATTGAGATCGGTTTGCTCACACTCCGGTCCCGCATGTCAGTGATATGCCAAGAGGAGGTGCGTTGACCGACTGGCCATACGTGTACTTCGTTTTGCACCTTCATACTACTCCTCCCTCTGTCACAGTTTACAGGGCGCGCTTCATTATGATGCATTTCTCTCAATGCATTTCCACCACCAGAGAGACTTTAGACGCGTTTGGTTTAATGCTCAATTAGTTAGGGCGTGGTAACCACAATTTTCTCTCAATGTAGTACTAAGGAGTGGAGTAAGTGCATGCATGTGTCTACCCGGGGTGAAAGCACTGCATGCATGTGTGTACGCATTATTTCCTCTAGTAATAGACGTCGTGCTATAACTACCAATGCTATTTTTCAGGACGATCGCTAGACGCCTTGGTCCCAGAGATTTTCTCTTTTTCTGAAGCGCGCTCTATAAATAGTGACGGATGGAGTAGTATGAGCGGATTCAAAGAAGAGCGTATTGATGGTTGCTTCTTCCGAGCAACTTATAGTGGGAAAGGTGGGGCTCATGATTTGACTGCTCATTACTCACTATTAATACGGTGCAACGACCGGTCTGAGTCTCCCATGCGACTGTGCACTACCCCCTCGGTTCTTAAATATACTTCAGAGTATTTGTCTTTCTAGAGATTTCAACAAGTGACTACTCAAATATTTGTCTTTTTAGAGATTCAAATGGACTACTACATACGGATGTATATAGACATATTTTAGAGTGTAGATTCACTCATTTTGCTCCGTATGTAGTCACTTGTTGAAATATCTAGAAAGACAAATATTTAGGAACGGAGGGAGTACACATACGAAGCAAAATGAGTGAATCTACACTCTAAAATATGCCCATTTGAAATTTGTAAAAAGACAAATATTTAGGAACGAAGGAGTATAATTTTGTGCATGGCACATGGACCCGGATGCCGAAGAGGCTTCTGGCAATGCTATCAAGCTTCCAGCAATTGTATACATAATTCATGTACTATACAGATAATTTTCCAGCGACATGAAATTGTACAATGGTGTGAGCTTTCAGCTTTTGTTGCGTGTGTCTTGCCATCGATGCTCTTTCGGAAACAATAAAAAACTAACTTCCTTGCTAATCAAAGCTAATATTTACATCACAAATGAAGACAAAGTTGTGAGAAGGTGTTAAATTAAAATTGATCCATGCTTTCATTGACAGCAATGTCCCCCCAGCTCTGTCTAAATCAACAAGGCATGTTGGAAAAAAAGTAGCTGTCTGGAGCATGCAACATTCCGATCATTTTGTGCAGTTCCACTAAAATAGAGCTGAGTGTCCCTGCTGCAAAGATATTAAGTGTGATTACGATAATGGAGGACTGCTGATGAAACAATAAACACACAAATAGAAGCCGGTCACCTTTGCAGTCTCTCTTAAGACTAACTAGTTGGAGAAGATTAGGCTCGGAGTTGGATGAGGATGATAGAGCAAGACCAATCTCCCTTTGCACAGTCGCAATGAAATGTAGAGACGTTGCTCGTGTGACATTTTGGCAGAACTGCACAAAACACTCTTAAGAAAAAAGTGATTTGTGCAGTTCACCAAAAGGTCGCAATAGCAACGAGGTGAAATGGATAGCCCTGTTTGCAAAAAAGAGGTAGAAAGGAAACAATTACTGGCCAATAACAGTTGATGACACATGCGATGACAAAAAAGAAGCATATTCCTTGTCCTAACGGAAGATAACAACATGTTTGTGTTTGTCTAGAATGGTGTGAGGACGAGATTGCAATATGGACAGTACGCCAGACGAGCTACGTTTTGGGCAAAGAACTATGGAAGATCCACATGCAGGACGTGGGAAGACGGGCAGTGGAGCAAGGCTGGAGGGGATACTTGGAGGTCGTCGGGGTGTAACTAGGTGAGCGGCAGCGGGCGGAATCTGCCCATACTGCGGTAGCGAGCAGGTGACGTAGGCCCTACCACACCGGAGCTTGGTCAGAGAGAACGGCGTGTACCGCAGATCGGGATGTGCTGCCTTGGCGCCGTCGAACGGAGAAACGATGCACGTCCTCCCTTTCCGCTGGCGGACGGGATGCAGCCGGATCAGTGACCAACGGTGAGAGAGAGAGGCCACCGCAGCCTTGTGTGAGATACTCTGAAGAGAGACAAACCAGGCAGGCAGGCTCCATTGTATATAGTGGAGTGGACTACCTTTTTCTCCATAAAAATCGTTCTATATTCTGAGTACGTGCCATTGAGCGATATAACTTTATTTAAAAATAACGCGCCAACACATCAAGTCGAACTTTGTTTCGTGCACGCGTGGTACATGACCTCCGTAGGTAAACAACCGCTACACGCGTTCAAATTAGCACATGGGCTGCCATTTCATACAGAAATGAGCTCCACCGTGTACCTGCGCGGGTGTGGGTGGGCACGAAGCATGAGTACGTGCACGGTGCACCTATTCTCTTGTTGTATACGTACACCACCTACATGGGGTTGTGTGAGAGAGATACAAACGTAGAGAGATATAGTGTGTGGGTTTGTGAGAGTTTTTTGGAGGGGTGGGGTCAATCAAAAAATGTAACATATGCAATGTGTGTGAAACAGAGTCCTGGATATATCGAGGGGGTGATCCACGAGAAGAGAGTGGAGGTATCATCGGCTTGAGGTGTCCATAGAATCGAAGAAAGGAATGATGTGTGTGTGTGTGCGCGCGCGCGATCGATAAAGAGTGCCATCGAATTTGTGTGTGCCCACGTCAAAGATATAGAGTGGCTGGCCTACTGGAACGTGTGAGGGGACATGTGCAATTTGTCTCTGTGGCATGGATACCTACCTACAGCGCTTGACTATCGGTGTGTGGGGGGAGGGAGGCCTAATTAACTATAGAGGTACAATGGCTGGTATATGTGTGGAGGAGGAGAGAGGCCTACCTCATGTATTAAGGGAGATCGATCGGCATCCATGCATATGTGTATGAGAGGAATAAGGTTGGGAGAGAGACAGAGCTAGAGTGTTGGAGGGGTGGTAGTGGAGTTGCTTGTAACAAATGGTGGGATAGGCTTGCTAGACAACCGGAGGGCACGCCTGCAATATCAATAAGAGAGGGGATGGCTGCATGTCTGTGCACGTGCGTGTGAGAGACGGGTCAGGAGGCATGCACGAATGATGAGGGGGGCGATATGGATGTGGTAAGCAGACATAACTACATAGGTAGATCAATCGTCCTTTGTCAGAGAAAGGAGAGACATAACTTATGAGGTACATCGATCGATGGGGGGGAATAGTTAAAATCGACCTAGGTATATGTTGGGAGATCGATCGGTATACATGCATGTGTGTGTTAGAAGCAAATGAGGCATGTGGAGAAGGATAGAGAGAGAGAGAGGGATGCATCTAGGAGGTGGTGCGAGAGTCATACTATATCGATGGGGAGAAGTGTGCGAGTACGAGATCGATGAAAAGAGTGGTGGGAGTGAGGCATGGACGGTGATAGGACAAGAGGGCAAGCTTGTGTTTTGTGCTAGGCACACCTGGCTAGAGAGGCATATCGATCGATGTGTGCCGTAAAGAAGGAGCTAGGGGGACTACACACACCGTGGGTGAACGACCTAAAGTGAAAAGACGAATTTGCGCGATGGAGCTAGAGAATGCTAAGGGAGGGTTAGAGGGATGCGGGCGTCTGCATGCATGAGAGAAAGTTAGCGCTAGCTAGCTACAAAGATAAGAGGATTGTGTGGGTGTAAAAGATGAATAGAGGATCATACTTCATTATAAAAAGCGAATTCAGATATTTGAAGAATATATCATAGTGTTTTAAACCGACGCATGTGTGAATATATATAACGGTGATACACATGGTGTGGTTATGAACATGTTATACTACATATAATATATTTTATCTCTACTCTTATAAAAACGGAGTTGTTGATGATGGTGCCATCCTACAATATAGGTCGTCCGATTTCTATCTGACGGATAGGAAGGAAACTATGGCAATTTTGCAAAGAGATACCCACACCCCTCTCCATATTTGCAAATTAGGCCTCCCCTTGATCATGTTGATGTTCTGTGGAACACATGGGCATCTTGCTAGTACTACGTATAACATATAGAACATTGATCATAACTTGGGCTAATGTGTGGCTTTTGCAGCTCAGGTCTAAATACTTGTCATAATGTAGGGGGCGGGGCACTATACTATGTGTGATAAACACGGTGTACACGTATGGAACATGGTTTAGATTATGAATATATAGTTAGTACATCAAATGTACTATTATTTGGAATCAACATCAAGTGTATTCAAAAAATAGAATCTGAGTTCATGTAGTACACATAGTTCATTCTATCTCTATAGTAATCATGTGGTGTGTTATTAAGGTAATACATGAATGATGGTTGAAGTTGGCAACAATCATGATTGTAGATTGTTATTGAAATAGAGAAATGAATTCAAATTCAGTTTGAACTGTAGCGGTAGTATAGACATTTGGAATGCACTAAAATGTTGGTATGAGTAGGTTACATGCATTATACAGCAAGCGAAAAAAATTAATTGGACATAACATGGATTCATACTACTGAATAGCATTTAATTGCACTAAATTGTTGGTATGAGTAGCTTTAAATAGCATTTTTATAGTAAAACGGGGCAAGACTCTCTCTTTGTGTGGTGTGAATAGTTTTATTTTTTTTGTTTTCTTTTTGGTTGAGGGAAGTACAATATTACATGTTAGGCTTGTCCCTAAAATTCAACCCGCGCCTTGTTATATCCTGAAAATTCAGATATCGTGCTCCCAAAACTGGCGCCTTCACAACCCGTGCCTTGCTATCCCGAAATTACAACGCGCGCGAAAATTCCCTCCAGCTACCAAATCTCGACACGTGAAATCCCCCTTCTAACCCTGACCCGAAAGGGCCGCTAGATCAAATCGGTGCGGGGTACTTTTGTAACACACCCTACATTTTGGACAAGCGCGTCCCTAAGTCATCGTTCACCCCCTCCCATCGCCTCCTTTTTGCCATTCGAAATCTTAGGCCGCCATAAACTCTCCGCTCCAGCCGCGAAACTCCACCCTCCTCCGTCTGCCACCTCACCGCTGCCCGGCCGGAGCCTCTTCCCTGACGACGTCGTCCACCGCAACAGCTCGACGTCCCTCGTCCACCTCCCTGGATGAGGATCCGTCGTCCATCTCATCGTCCCGCTGGTTCAGCCGCCCCGTCCTCCACCTCCAAGGAGCTGCTCCAACAATCGCCTTGTCTATCGCGGCTGCTCCATCCCCACAGCGCCGCCTTAACCTGCTCCACCGGAACCGCAGCATCCTCACCGACTCCTCGGACGAAGCCGAGGCCTACTCGGCGCCACCAAAGAGGTTGTACACTCATTGCATCACACCTTCTCCTTACCTCGACCTCCCGGCGCCGACAGTGCTCCATCCTGCACCCCCATGGAGCGGCTACCTTGAAGCAGGCGCCGCGGGCGACATCTCCACGGCGGCTCTCCATACCAGCCGGATCTGCTCTTGTTGCTCTGGCTCTCACTCGCGCTGCTGCTGCTGCTCTCCCCCTTGCTCGTGCTGCTGCTCTGCTCCGGTTTAGCTACACTTTAGTCGACTGAATCGACTGTTGGGTCAGTCGATTTTCAGGGGGTGGGGGGCTCGCCGGAGTTAAGGAAGAACCACTGGCAACGGGGACGGGGGCTCGCCGGAGAGGTACCCCACTATCTATCTTAGGGTTCAGGGTGGGGGCGGGGGGCCTATAGGGCTGGCCGGGGCAGCGGCAGACCGGCGGTGGGGAGTTGTTTCGGGGCGGCGAGGCGGCGCTAGGGTCGGCGGTTTGGCCGGTGGTGGCTGGCGGCTAAGGGGGGTGCAGGTTGAAGATGAACTGCAGTCCCTCCCTAAACTACATGTCAAGTGCCTCTCTGCTACCATTGCATTCAGTTTCGACAGTAACATTCAGATTCCATAGTAAATTTCAGTTTTGACAGTTAAGTTCAGAGTCAACAGTTTTTACCTCATCTGTTGTAGTCAGGTGGTTTTTCGTGATGTAAATTTTACATCTATTTTACATCATCTATTGGAGATGCTACTAGAATCCCACTTGAGATGGATGATGTCTGTCTTGTGCTGCTTCAGCCTTGAAGTCTTACGGCTCACCGGGGTTGCTCCAACGACAGAACAATCCATCACAACAGAGCAGTGCCCTGGACGCGGTCTACAGATTCCTCAGATCTTCCTCCACACCTCCGACAGCCACCTCTGCCTCAACTGCTTCAGCGACCAACCCAATGATGCTAAGGTCGACACGGCTACGACAAATAGGTTGTACACTTGTTGCATCACTTATTACTATACATTCATGTCGATCCATTAGGGCTATTTTGGTTCAACGGAAAAACATAGCAATAGGGAATTTTCCAATGGCACTCTACTATTCAATTATTCATGCATTTTGTTGAAAGGAATGAAGCAAAACATCCACCTATACCTACTTTTCAAAATCATATGCATGAAAACAAGACCAAGTGCATTAGTGGCAGAATAACATTTTAATTGTACACGCTTTCATATGGTTTCACTTTATTTTGGCCATGTTTCTTTGCATTCCTCTGCTCTTCCAATTCCTGTAAACCAAATACTCAAGTTGACAGAAATCATGTGTTTACAAATGCTCTGTTTACCATGTGCATTCATATCCTATTCTGGTGTTTTTCATATCCCTGCGTTTTTAGAATCATGCAAGCCAAATGAGCCCTTACAGAATTACTTCAGTTATAGGTACGTGTCGAAGGGAACTTTGTGTGGTTTGTCCTGCTCCTGCCGCGACGTTGTCCACCTCAACTGAGTTGCTCCATCGACAGAAACATCCACCAAACCAGACATCACGACTCCTGACCGTCTTTCGCCGCCTCAGATCTCCTTCCCTGCCACCGGCACCCACCGCAACGGCATCACCATCATGGACTCAGCAGATGAACCTGAGGAGTACACGGGTCCACAAGAGAGGTCGCACTCTTTTGTTTCTGCTTATGTTATGCATTGCTTAAAATTGCCTGCTACTTTATTGTCATGTTCACCTCTTGGACTCCAAGTCAGGTCCAAATTAATGTTCAAACTTGAGTTCTAAATTAGTTGTGGGGAACATATTGAGGAAGCAATTAATAGTATCTCTGTCTAATATCTAGTTCACCTAGGGTATGACTATGTTGTTCATCTTGGGTGGGAAACAAATAGTAAAGCAATTATCATCTGTCTTTTTATTAAATTAAAGCAATCATCAGCCTGCTATCATTATTTTTGGATCCATCCACTGGTTGTTACCATCACTCTAAATTTATGCATGCTCTCCTTACATAATCTCACCATATTTTTTTCGTATGCATGTCAGATATTGTACACAGTCATGCTGAACATGTAGAGAAAAAGAGAAGAGTTTTGCGCGGCAATACAATGTCATGCAGACATCGCTCCATGGTGGGTTCAATGGCAAACCATCCCCACCCCTCTCTAGATTGTAATCTAGAGGAAGATATCTGTTCTGAGGTGGATTCAGACGCCGCTGACCACTCCTATTTACCCCCAAGGTGTTTGCTCTACCTTGGCATGATGATGTTAGTCATATCATGCATATGTTGCCTTGCAGTGCCTACTTTTGACATCATATATGTCATCTGCTTAGTTTAGACATGTTCTGTAATACCACCTGTTTAGTTTCTATATCATATATGGGAATTGTGCAGTCTCATGTCTTTTAGCCAGCCATAATATACGTGAAATGTGCAATGCCATCCTGATTAACCAGGCATCATATATTTGAATGATATCTTGCCCATCATTTTCTTCATTACATTTCCATTTGTCTACAATGTTTGTACATTAAACTACTATTCCTGTGAATCAGCCATTCGGGTGGGAGATTGAAAAATCTGGAGTGAAAACAAGGCCTTCAGCACATACAGTGCTACCTGTCGGAGCAGATCTCTTGTTGGGTCCTGATAGCTCCTCAGAGATGGATTCAGAGACAGATGACCAGTCTTATTTCCCCACCGAGGTGTATGCTCTAACTTGGCACGGTTATACTGCTCATATCATGCATATGGTGTCTTGCATTGCATAGATTAGACATCATATACACAATATTCAACACCATGTTCTTAGTTCAGACATCATATCTAATGCCCTCTGTTTAGCATATAAATCACATATGTGAATTAAATGACGCGATCCTGATTACTTAGATAACATGTAGGTGAATTATGTCATGCGATCATGTTTAGTTATCCATCGTATCTTTGAATTATGTTATGCTATGCTATCCAGTTTAGATAGACATCCGATATGTGAAATTATGTCATGCTATCCGTTTTAGTTAAACAATATACATGTCAACTATTTCATGCCCTCTTTTTTCCACACTATCTATTGCATCTATCTCTCATACAATGTCTGTACATTCAACTATGTTTCCTGTTTATCAGCCATTTGAATTGGAGCGGGTGATGCCAGCATCTAGCGGACTAAAAACACGGTCTTCAAATAAAACAGTGCTACCTCTTGGTGGAGATAGCACCCCGGTTGTACATGCACGAGAACCAGCGCTACCACACATAACCCAAACTCTCGCAGATTGTACCCCTACTACGATGGACAGAGAACCAGCTTCACCCAATCTAACCCCAACCCCAGCATATAGTAACCCAGTTCCTGTTGACACAGCACCATCTCCACCACAGAGCTCCCAAACAAGAGCAGTTAGTAAGGCAGCTCCAGTGCCCAAAGGGCCAGTACTACCACGGCAAACCCTAACTCCACCAGTTAGTATGCCTATTCCTATGGAGGAAGCACAACCAGCTAGTCGTAGTTTAGCATCTATCGCATTTGATGTTGTTAAATTGTATGTGCGTATCTTCCCATCTAGGAAATATTATACTGAAGATGAAGGAAAATGCCTTTTTTTAACTATGATTGCTATCATGCATACTGCTTTGCTCTTGTATCACTGTATTTACTCATACAAACTTATTTTTAAATTGAAGGATCCAATCGAAACTTCAATGGCACAGCAAGTATGTGCACGCATGTTTCTTTAACAGGCTTGCTCTTGTCAATAGATCTGTTGATTTCAATTTCAATTGTGTATACAGTTGACTTCTCATATCATGCACATTACTAGCATCACAACAGAGCCAATAGTGTTGTTGTACATGTAGACCCGTGGTACCCATCTAAAATCTTGTTGTGCCGTGTAGTTTCCCACGCTTTGTATTCTTTCACTGCTGCTTTGTCTTGAACTTATATGATTTGAACCGTGTCTCTATTTTGATTTGGCAAGACAATGCAGTGACCATAGGACATAGATATATGTTTGTTTGATGTTTTTATTATGTACTAGTACTTGGCAATAGAAGACTTGGTAGTTTAATCCTGTCCACCTTACTAATGAACTGGTTCATCGAAATGAGTTTCATATACTAGTACATGCTAAACTGTTATGTGTCTGCTTGTTTCTTCTTTTAGAATGTTGACAGAATATTGGGGAAGAGTGCCTTATTAAGCAATGGTAAAGGAAGTAATGCAGATAAGGTTCAGGATAGTGACACATCCTTGTTGGTCTCCAACAAAGCTGATAAAACAGCTAAGGAAGACTATCTCGAAGACAGTGAGACAACCCCAAAGTCCTGTCTTGGTTTAGTGTTGGAGTTACTGGCCACTACCGCTTGCACAAGCTATTCAAACTCACTGTCTGAATCAGTTCAGTTTCTTGAGTCTCAACTACAAGCTGAAAGACATCGATCAACTGTGCTGCGACAAGAAGCGGAAGGACTGCGGAAGTCCCTGGAGCATTCAGATGCATACCCCTGGAGCATTCAGATGCATACTTTCTGATGCAACAGCAAGCGTTGGAGGATTTTAGCGTCAAACAGGACAAAGCTAATAAGCTTGCTAAGCTTATTGCCAGCATGGTGGATACCATGTTTCTTGAGCTCTTCTGAAGTTGTTTCAGTTATGCTCTTGGTGTGTTGCCGCGTTTATTTGCACTGTTGGCCAATTTTGACGGCCAATGTATGTAATATGTTGCTTTGTTCCCTATATTTGCACTGGTGGCGAACTTTGATGCCTAGTGGATGTAATATGTGTAATAGCGGTAATAGGCTAGCGTTAATTGCTTGCTTATTTATTTCCTTATTGTCTTGTTTAGTTGTTTGGTTGTAGTCACTACAGTTCTTTTTCTGTGTTTTTCTAGTGGCCACAATAACCAATTTTTGGAAACTAGGCCAAAATAATCATGGAAACACACGGACTGTTGTAACCATGGGCCTCCTGCGGGCCGTATGATCCATGGGCCTTCTATGGGCCGTAGGATCCATTGGCCTTCTATACGGGCCGTAGGATCCATGGGGCTTTTACGGGCCGTACGATCCATGGGCCTTTTACGGGCCGTACGATCCATGGGCCTTCTACCGGGCGTATCGTCATTTCACCAATCATGGGCGTACTATTCGTGGACAATAACGGGCCGTTTATTGGTCGTATTTGATAACTCTATGAAAACAGCCCAATAGGTTTTTTCGACATGAAAACGGCTCAATGTATTAACGGGCCACAAACGGGCCGACTGTAACCACGGGCTGAATTTGGCCCACAAGCAGAAAATGACAGTAACGGGCCAGAAGTAACCGAATGCTGGAAATGAGCCCAAGAATAAATGGGCCCTGAGAAGGCCCAAAGATATCATGGGCTAGAAACGGCCCAACGGAATAATGGGCCGTTAATGGGTATAAAGTGATGCACTGTTCATTACGGGCCAGTTTTGCCACGGGCCATTAAGGGGCCAAGGGTTACTAAGGGCCTCATATGGGCCGAAAGACATCATGGGCCATACATGGGCCGGAAGTTAAAACGGGCTGGAATTATATTGGACGGCCCAGATGACGCTACTGGGCCTAATTCAGATAGGCCGTAAACAGGCCCTGGGATAGCGGGCTGTAAATGGGCTATATGCGAACATGCCGTTAACAGGCTTCCCATGGGCTGACCCGCCACCTTTTGACCAAGTCAAACAGGCCGGCCTTTTCACAGTAATGGGCCTCTGTTGGGCCGTACCACGTGTCGGCGTATCATAGGCGCTTTGGGTCCAATGAGTGGATGACATCTGTCCCAACGGTGAGCTGACACGTCTTTCCTCCAGCCAATGATGATTTTACATGTGGAAAATCGCCATTGGTCGGGGCTGTTAATGGGTTATCGGATCCAAAACCGGACCCGATAGCTTAACGGCATTCCGTTACGGTGGATGCCACGTGTCGGTCACCCTTGACAAAAGCACTTCTGTGATGCGCGATTTATCGTCATGGAAGTGGACACTTCCGTGATGATAATTTTGGTAATGTCATGGAACACTTCTACGACATCACAGGTGTGACTATCTTACTATCATAAATTTTTCATGGATGTACATGCATGACAGAAAACGTGACCTACTGTGACAAACACGTATCATCACGGAAGTGTATTTTTTTGTAGTGAGGCTTGTCACCCAGCAGTGCTTCCAGGAGGCAATTCTTCTGTGCAGCGATGAGGATAATCCTCAATTTACGGACCGAGTCTGTGTAGTTGCTACCATCATCTTTCAACTTAGCTTTCTCTAGGAACGCATTAAAATTCAAAGGAACAGTAGCACGGGCCATTTATCTACAACAACATAGACGTGCAAAATGCTATCAGGTACTAAGTTCATGATAAATTAAAGTTTAATTAATCATATTACTTAAGAACTCCCACTTAGATAGACATCCCTCTAATCATCTAAGTGATCACGTGATCCATATCAACTAAACCATGTCCGATCATCACGTGAGATGGAGTAGTTTTCAATGGTGAACATCACTATGTTGATCATATCTACTATATGATTCACGCTCGACCTTTCGGTCCCAGTGTTCCGAGGCCATATCTGTATATGCTAGGCTCGTCAAGTTTAACCCGAGTATTCTGCTTGTGCAAAACTGGCTTGCACTCATTGTATGTGAACGTAGAGCTTATCACACCCGATCATCACGTGGTGTCTCGGCATGATGAACTGTAGCAACGGTGCATACTCAGGGAGAACACTTATACCTTGAAATTTAGTGAGAGACATCTTATAATGCTACCGCCATACTAAGAAAAATAAGATGCACAAATGATAAACATCACATGCAATCAATATAAGTGATATGATATGGCCATCATCATCTTGTGCCTTTGATCTCCATCTCCAAAGCACCGGCATGATCACCATCGTCACCGGCATGACACCTTGATCTCCATCATAGCATCGTTGTCATCTCGCCAACTATTGCTTCTATGACTATCGCTACCTCTTAGTGATAAAGTAAAGCAATTACATGGTGATTGCATTTCATACAATAAAGCGACAACCATATGGCTCCTGCCAGTTGCCAATAACTGTGTTACAAAACATGATCATCTCATGCAAAAATTTATATAATCACGTCTTGACCATATCACATCACAACATGCCCTGCAAAAACAAGTTAGACGTCCTCTACTTTGTTGTTGCAAGTTTTACGTGGCTGCTACGGGCTTAGCAAGAACCGTTCTTACTTACGCATCAAAAACCACAACGCGGTATAGTGATTGCTTTTTGATATTCAGAATGAACCCTATTCATTGAAACCGATTCAACTAAACTTGGAGCAACAGACACCCACTAGCCACCTGTGTGCAAAGCATGACAGTAGAACCAGTCTCATGAACGCGGTCATGTAATGTCGGTTTGGGCCGCTTCATCCAACAATACCGCCGAATCAAGATTCAACTAGTGATGGCAAGCAATATGTATATACCCACGCCCAAAACTCCGTTGTGTTCTACTCGTGCATATAACATCTACGCATAGACCTGGCTCGGATGCCACTGTTGGGGAACGCGGTATTTCATAAAATTCCTATGATCACGCAAGATCTATCTAGGCATGCATAGCAACGTGAGGGGATAGTATGTCTACGTACCCTCGTAGACCGAAAGCGGAAGCGTTCAGAAACGCGGTTGATGTAGTCGAACGTCTTTGTGATCCAACTGATCAAGTACCGAACACATGGCACCTCCACAATCTGCACACGTTCAGCTCGGTGACATCCCTCGTACTCTTGATCCAGATGAGGATGAGGGAGAGTTTCTTCAGCACGATGGCGTGTTGATGGTGATGATGAAGTTACTGGCGTAGGGCTTCGCCTAAGCACTATGACTATATGACCGAGGTGTGTATCTGTGGACGAGGGCACCGCACACGGCTAAAATAATTGTCAACTTGTGTGTCTATGGGGTGCCCCCTCCCCCGTATATAAAGGAGGGGAGGAGGGGGCCGGCCGGCCCTCATGGTGCACACCCAAGGGGGATTCCTACTCCTACTAGGAGTAGGTTTCCCCCCTTTCCTAGTCCTAATAGGAGGGGGAAGGAAGGGGAAGAGAAGAAGAAGGAAAGGGGGCCAGCCCCCCTCCCAATTCGGATTAGGCTTGGGGGGCACGCCCCTACCTCTTGGCCGCCTTCTCTCTCTTCAACTAAAGCCCATGTAGGCCCATTTAGCCTCGGGGGGGTTCCGGTAACCCCCCCCCCCCCCCCCCGATACTCTGATATATGCCCGAACTCATCTGAAACCATTCCGGTGTCCAAACATAACCTTCCAATATATCAATCTTCATGTATCAACCATTTTGAGAATCCTCGTCATGTCCGTGATCACATCCGGGACTCTGAACTATCTTCGGTACATCAAAACACATAAACTCATAATACCGAACGTCATCGAACGTTAAGCGTGTGGACCCTATGGGTTCGAGAACTATATAGACATGATCGAGACTCATCTCTGGTCAATAACCAATAGCGGAACCTGGATGCTCATATTGGTGCCTACATATTCTACGAAGATCTTTATCGGTCAGACCGCATAACAACATACGTTGTTCCCTTTGTCATGGGTATGTTACTTGCCCGAGATTCGATCGTCGGTATCATCATACCTAGTTCAATCTCGTTACTGGCAAGTCTCTTTACTCATTTCGTAATACAACATCCCGCAACTAACTCATTAGTCACATTGCTTGCAAGGCTTATAGTGATGTGCATTACCGAGAGGGCCCAGAGATACCTCTCCGACAATCGAAGTGACAAATTCTAATCTCGATCTATGCCAACTCAACAAACACCATCGGAGACACCTGTAGAGCATCTTTATAATCACCCAGTTACCTGTGACGTTTGATAGCACAATAAGTGTTCCTCCGGTATTCGGGAGTTGCATAATCTCATAGTCATAGGAACATGTATAAGTTATGGAGAAAGCAGTAGCAATAAACTAAACGATCATAGTGCTAAGCTAACAGATGGATCAAGTCAATCACATCATTCTCTAATGATGTGATCCCGTTCATCAAATGATAATTCATGTCTATGGCTAGGAAACTTAACCATCTTTGATTAACGAGCTAATCAAGTAGAGGCATATTAGTGACACTCTGTTTGTCAATGTATTCACACATGTACTAAGTTTCCGGTTAATACAATTCTAGCACGAATAATAAACATTTATCATGATATAAGTAAATATAAATAACAACTTTATTACTGCCTCTAGGGCATATTTCCTTCACGTATTGTATTGTTGCCATCGAGGATAAAAAGATGGGGTTTATATCATATTGTTTGAGTTTATCCCTCTACATCATGCCATCTTGCTTAAAGCGTTACTCTGTTCTTATGAACTTAATACTCTAGATGCATGCTGGATAGTGGTCGATGTGTGGAGTAATAGTAGTAGATGCAGAATCGTTTCGATCTACTTGACACGGCCGTGATGCCTATATTCATGATCATTGCCTTAGATATCTTCATAACTATACGCTTTTCTATCAATTGCTCGGCAGTAATTTGTTCACCCACTGTAATACATGCTATCTTGAGAGAAGCAACTAGTGAAACCTATGGCCCCCGGGTCTCTTTCTTATTACATTGCATCTCTTTTATCTACATCACATCTCGTTTACTATTTTGCAATCTTTACTTTCCAATCTATACAACAAAAATACCAAAAATATTTATCTTACTATCTTTATCAGATCTCACTTTTGCGAGTGACCGTGAAGGGATTGACAACCCCTTTATCGCCTTGGTTGCAAGGTTCTTGATTGTTTGTGCAGGTACTAGGTGACTTGTGTGTTGTGTCCAACTGGATTGATGATACGTCCATTTTTCATCATGCTTTTATATCGATATTTATTGCATTATGGGATGTTATTACACATTATGTCACAATACTTATGCCTATTCTCTCTTATTTTACAAGGTTTACCTGAAGAGGGAGAATGCCGGGAGCTATAATTCTGGGCTGGAAAAGGAGCAAATATTATAGACGTATTCTACACAGCTCCAAAAGTCCTCAAACTCCACGGGAATTATTTTCAGAATATATAAAAATATTGGGCGAAAGAAGTACCAGAGGGGGGCCACCCACCGTCCACGAGGGTGGGGGCGCGCCCTACCCCCTGGGCATGCCCCCCTGCCTCATGGGCCCTCTGGTGGCCCTCCGATGCCCATCTTTGGCTATATGGAGTCTTTCGTCGAGGAAAAATTCATAATCAAGCTTTCGGGAAGAAACTCCGCCGCCACGAGGCGGAACCTATCTAGGGCTCCGGCAGAGCTGTTCTGCCGGGGAAACTTCCCTCTAGGAGGGGGGAAATCATCACCATCATCATCACCAACGATCCTCTCATTGGGAGGGGGTCAATCTCCATCAACATCTTCACCAGCACCATCTCATCTCAAACCCTAGTTCATCTCCTGTATCCAATCTTTGTATCCAAACCTCAGATTGCTACCTGTGGGTTGCTAGTAGTGTTGATTACTCCTTGTAGTTGATGCTAGTTGGTTTACTTGGTGGAAGATCATATGTTCAAATCCATTATGCATATTAATACCCCTCTGATTATGAACATGAATATGCTTTGTGAGTAGTTACGTTTGTTCCTGAGGACATGGGAGAAGTCTTGCTATAAGTAGTCATGTGAATTTGGTATTCGTTCGATATTTTGATGAGATGTATGTTGTCATCCCTCTAGTGGTGTCATGTGAACGTCGACTACATGACACTTCACCATTGTTTGGGCCTAGAGGGAGGCATTGGGAAGTAATAAGTAGATGATGGGTTGCTAGAGTGACATAAGCTTAAACCCTAGTTTATGCGTTGCTTCGTACGGGGCGGATTTGGATCCATATGTTTCATGCTATGGTTAGGTTTACCTTAATACTTCTCTTGTAGTTGTGGATGCTTGCAATGGGGGTTAATCATAAGTGCAATGCTTGTACATTTAAGGACAGTACCCAAGCACCGGTCCACCCACATATCAAATTATCAAAGTACCGAACGTGAATCATATGAACATGATGAAAACTAGCTTGACGATAATTCCCATGTGTCCTCGGGAGCGCCTTTCCTTCATATAAGAGTTTGTCCAGGCTTGTCCTTTGCTACAAAAAGGATTGGGCCATCTTGCTGCACCTTATTTACTTTTATTACTTGCTACTCGTTACAAATTACCTTATCACAAAACTATCTGTTACCGATAATTTCAGTGCTTGCAGAGAATACCTTACTGAAAACTGCTTATCATTTCCTTATGCTCCTCGTTGGGTTCGACACTCTTACTTATCGAAAAGGCTACGATAGATCCCCTACACTTGTGGGTCATCAAGACTCTTTTCTGGCACCGTTGTCGGGGAGTGAAGCGCCTTTGGTAGGTGGAATATGGTAAGGGAAAATTTATGTAGTGTGCTGAAATTTACTGTCACTTGTTACTATGGAACATAATCCTGTGAGGGGCTTGTTCGGGGTATCTTCACCCCGACCAGTAGAGCAAAGAGTTGCTCCTCAACCTACTGAACCTACTAAAAATGTTTACTTTGAAATTCCTTCGGGTATGATAGAGAAACTGCTAGCTAATCCTTTTGCAGGAGATGGAACATTGCATCCCGATTTACACTTAATCTATGTGGATGAAGTTTGTGGATTATTTAAGCTTGCAGGTATGCCCGATGATGTTATCAAGAAGAGTTGATGTTGGACAAGGAAGACAACGTAATGGGTTATGTTTTCTTCCATCCGAGATAAATTATATTGTCATGGATCATCCAACATGTTGAGGTTGACTTTCCCTCTCTTGCTAGCCAATTTCTTTGCACCAAGTAGAGATACTACTTGTGCTTCCAAATATCCCTAAACCTAGTTTTTCCATGAGAGTTCACCATATCTACCTATGGATTGAGAAAGATCCATCAAGTAAGTTGTCATCGTTGCAAGCAATAAGACTTGCCCTCTAAATATGTATGACTTATTAGTGTGGAGAAAATAAGCTTTAGACGATCTTGTGATGTGGAAGAAATAAAAGCGAAGGACTGCATAATAATGGTCCATATCACAAGTGGCAATATAAAGTGACGTTCTTTTGCATTAAGATTTCGTGCATCCATAAAAGCACATGACAACCTCTGCTTCCCTCTGCGAAGAGCCTATCTGTTATTCTTGCCTTATACTTCTTGCAAGAGTCATGGTGATATTCACCTTTCCTTTTTACATTTTACCCTTTGGCAAGCACAATGTGTTGGAAGGATCCTGATATATATGGCTAATTGGATGTGGGTTTTCATGAACTATTATTGTTGACATTACCCTTGAGGTAAAAGGTTGGGAGGCAAAACTATAAGCCCCTGTCTTTCTCTGTGTCCGATTAAAACTTCATAACCATAAATATCGCGTGAGTGTTAGCAATTATGAAAGACTAAAAGATGGTTGAGTATGTGGACTTGCTGAGTGCTACCTCTTGAGCACTGCGTTGGTTTTCCCTTGAAGAGGAAAGGGTGGTGTAGTAAAGCAGCGTAAGTATTTCCCTCAGTTTTTGAGAACCAAGGTATCAATCCAGTAGGAGACCGCGTGCGAGTCACCTCGTACCTACACAAACAAATAAGAACCCCGCAACCAACGCGATTAAGGGGTTGTCAATCCCTTCATGACCACTTGCAAGAGTGAGATCTGATAGAGATGATAATAATAAGATAAGCATTTTTGGTATTTTTATTATATAGATTGAAAGTAAAGATTGCAAAATAAAATAGATTGGTAACTTCTATGATGGAAAATAGACCCGGGGGCCATAGGTTTCACTAGTGGCTTCTCTCAAGATAGCATAAGTATTACGGTGGGTGAACAAATTACTGTCGAGCAATTGATACAAAAGCGAATAATTATGAGAATATCTAGGTATGATCATGTATATAGGCATCATGTCCGTGACAAGTAGACCGACTCCTACCTGCATCTACTACACATCGACCGCTATCCAGCATGCATCTAGAGTATTAAGTTCATAAGAACAGAGTAACGCCTTAAGCAAGATGACATGATGTAGAGGGATAAACTCATGCAATATGATGTAAACCCCATCTTTTTATCCTCGATGGCAACAATACAATATGTGACATTTCCCTTTCTGTCACTGGGATCGAGCACCGCAAGATTGAACCCAAAGCTAAGCACTTCTCCCATTGCAAGAAAGATCAATCTAGTAGGCCAAACTAAACTGATAATTCGAAGAGACTTGCAAAGATAAACAAATCATACATAAAAGAATTCAGAGGAGATTCAAATATTTTTCATAGATAAACTTGATCATAAACCCACAATTCATCGGATCTCGACAAACACACCACAAAACAAGAGTTACATCGACTAGATCTCCAAGAGAATCGAGGAGAACTTTGTATTGAGATCCAAAGAGAGAGAAGAAGCCATCTAGCTACTAGCTATGGACCCGAAGGTCTGAGGTAAACTACTCACACATCATCGGAGGGGCCATGGAGTTGATGTAGAGGCCCTCCGTGATCAATGCCCCCTCCGGCGGAGCTCCGGAAATGGCCCCGAGATGGGATCTCTTGGGTACAGAAGGTTTCGGTGGTGGAAATAGGGTTTCGTGGTGCTCCTGGATGTTTGCGGGGTATATGGATATATATAGGAGGAAGAAGAAGGTCAGTGGAGCAACGAGGGGGCCACGAGGGTAGAGGGCGCGCCCCCTGCCTCATGGCCTCCTTGTTGATTGCTTGACGTCCACTCCAAGTCGTCTGGATCACGTTTGTTCCAAAAATCACGCTCCCGAAGGTTTCATTCCATTTGGACTCCGTTTGATATTCCTTTTCTACGAAACACTGAAATAGGCAAAAAACAACAATTTGGGTTGGGCCTCCGATTAATAGGTTAGTCCCAAAAATAATATAAAAGTGTAAAATAAAGCCTGTTATCATCCAAAACAGATAATATAATAGCATGGAACAATCAAAAGTTATAGATACGTTGGAGACGTATCACTGAGAAGCTCTTATATTGACTCTTTCCTATGTTATGATAAATTGCAATTGCTTCAATGACTGAAATTATAGTTTGTTAGTTTTCAATGAAGTTTCCGATTCATACTTGAGTATGTGCATGAATTGTTACTTTAGCATGGGAGTTCATACGACAATATATATATGTTGTTGTTCTAAGAATAATCATTATGCCCTCATGTCCGTATTTTATTTTATCGACACCTCTATCTCTAAACATGTGGACATATTTTTCGATATCGGCTTTCGCTTGAGGACAAGTGAGGTCTAAGCTTGGGAGAGTTGATACGTCCATTTTGCATCATGCTTTTATATTGATATTTATTGCATTACGGGATGTTATTACACATTATGTTACAATACTTATGCCTATTCTCTCTTATTTTACAAGGTTTACCTGAAGAGGGAGAATGCCGGCAGCTGGAATTCTGGGCTAGAAAAGGAGCAAATATTATAGACCTATTCTGCACAGCTCCAAAAGTCCTGAAACTGCATGGGAATTATTTTCAGTATATATAAAAAATATTGGGTGAAGGAAGTACCAGAGGGGGGGCCACCCACTGTCCACGAGGGTGAGGGCGCGCCCTACCCCCCTGGGCGCGCCCCCTGCCTCATGGGCCCCCTGGTGGCCCTCCGATGCCCATCTTTGGCTATATGGAGTCTTTCGTCGAGGAAAAAATCATAAGAAAGCTTTCGGAAAGAAACTCCGCCGCCACGAGGCGGAACCAATCTAGGGCTCCGGCAGAGCTGTTCTGCCTGGAAACTTCCCTCCGGGAGGGGGAAATCATCACCATCGTCATCACCAACGATCCTCTCATCGGGAGGGGGTCAATCACCATCAACATCTTCACTAGCACCATCTCATCTCAAACTCTAGTTCATCTCTTGTATCTAATCTTTGTATCCAAACCTCAAATTGCTACCTGTGGGTTGCTAGTAGTGTTGATTACTCCTTGTAGTTGATGCTAGTTGGTTTACTTGGTGGAAGATCATATGTTCAGATCCATTATGCATATTAATACCCCTCTGATTATGAACATGAATATGATTCGTGAGTAGTTACGTTTGTTCCTGAGGACATGGGAGAAGTCTTGCTATAAGTAGTCATGTGAATTTGGTATTCATTCGATATTTTGATGAGATGTATGTTGTCATCCCTCTAGTGGTGTCATGTGAACGTCGACTACATGACACTTCACCATTGTTTGGGCCTAGAGGGAGGCATTGGGAAGTAATAAGTATATGATGGGTTGCTAGAGTGACAGAAGATTAAACCCTAGTTTATGCGTTGCTTCATAAGGGGCTGATTTGGATCCATATGTTTCATGCTATGGTTAGGTTTACCTTAATACTTCTGTTGTAGTTGCGGATGCTTGCAATGGGGGTTAATCATAAGTGGGATGCTTCTCCAAGTAAGGACAGTAACCAAGCACCGGTCCACCCACATATCAAATTATCAAAGTACCGAATGCGAATCATATGAACATGATGAAAACTAGCTTGACGATAATTCCCATGTGTCCTTGGGAGCGCTTTCGTTCATATAAGAGTTTGTCCAGGCTTGTCCTTTGCTACAAAAATGATTGGGCCATCTTGCTGCACCTTATTTACTTTTATTACTTGCTACTCGTTATAAATTACCTTATCACAAAACTATCTGTTACCGATAATTTCAGTGCTTGCAGAGAATACCTTACTGAAAACTGCTTATCATTTCCTTCTGCTCCTCGTTGGGTTCGACACTCTTACTTATCGAAAAGGCTATGATAGATCCCCTACACTTGTGGGTCATCAAGACTCTTTTCTGGCGCCGTTGTCGGGGAGTGAAGCGCCTTTGGTAGGTGGAATTTGGTAAGGAAAAATTTATATAGTGTGCTGAAATTTATTGTCACTTATTATTATGGAACATAATCCTTTGAGGTGCTTGTTCGGGGTATCTTCACCCCGACCAGTAGAGCAAATAGTTGCTCCTCAACCTACTGAACCTAGTAAAATGTTTACTTTGAAATTCCTTCAGGTATGATAGAGAAACTGCTAGCTAATCCTTTTGCAGGAGATGGAACATTGCATCCCAATTTACACTTAATCTATGTGGATGAAGTTTGTGGATTATTTAAGCTTGTAGGTATGCCCGATGATGTTATCAAGAATAAGTTATTCCCTTTATCTTTTAAGGGATAGGCATTGACATGGTATAGGCTATGTGATGATATGGGATCATGGAACTACAAACGATTGAAATTGGAATTTCATCAGAAGTTTTATCCTATGCATCTTGTTCATCGTGATCGTAATTATATATATATATATATATAATTTTTGGCCTCACGAAGGAGAAAGCATCACTCAAGCTTGGGGGAGGCTTAAGTCAATGTTATATTCATGCCCCAATTATGATCTCTCAAAATAAATGATTATTCAAAAAAATTATGCTCGGCTTTCTCTCAGTAATCGCTCCATGCTCAATACTTCTTGTACTAAATCTTTTATGATGAAGACTATTGAATTCAAATGGGATTTATTGGAAATAATTAAACGCAACTCTGAAGATTGGGACCTCGATGAAGGTAAGGAGTCAGGTACAACACCTAAGTTTGATTGTGTTGAATCTTTTATGGATACCGATGCTTTTCATGAATTTGGCACTAAATATGGACTTGACTCTGAGATAGTAGCTTCTTTCTGTGAATCTTTTTCTACTCCTGTTGATCTCCCTAAGGAGAAGTGGTTTAAATATAATCCTTCCATTGAAGTAAAATTAGTTGCACCTATTAAAGTTGAAGAAAAGACTATCACTTATAATGATCATGTTGTTCCTACTGCTTATATTGAGAAACCACCTTTCCCTGTTAGAATAAAGGATCATGCTGAAGCTTCAACTGTGGTTAACAAAAGTAATATTAAGACACCTAAACCCCTTGAGAAAATTAAAGTTAAACCTAGTGTTTCTATGGTTAAAGATCTCTTGGCCGATAATATTGATGGGCATGTTATTTACTTCTGCAATGAATCTACTAGAACTGCTAGACCATATACTAAAAATAAACATAGATCTGTTGTAGGCATGCCTGTTATTTCTGTTAAAATAGGAGATCATTGCTATCATGGCTTATGTGATATGGGTGCTAGTGCAAGCGCAATACCTCATTCCTTATACAAAGAAATTATGCATGATATTGCACCTGCTGAGATAGAAGAGATAGATGTTACAATTGAGCTTGCCAACAGAGATACTATTTCACCAATTGGGATTGTTAGAGATGTTGAAGTCTTGTGTGGGAAAGTTAAATACCCTGCTGGTTTTCTTGTTCTTGGTTCCCCACAAGATGACTTTTGTCCCATTATATTTGGTAGACCCTTTTTGAATACTGTTAATGCTAAGATAGACTGCAATAAGGATATTGTTTCTGTTGGTTTAGGGGATATGTCTCATGAGTTTAATTTTGCTAAATTTTGTAGACAACCCCATGATAAAGAATTGCCGAGTAAAGATGAAATTAGTGGTCTTGCTTCTATTGCCGTGCCTCCTACTGATCCTTTAGAACAATATTTGCTAGATCATGAAAATGATATGTTTATGAATGAAAGAAGGGAAATAGATGAAGTATTCTTTAAACAGGGACCTGTTTTGAAACACAGCTTGCCTGTTGAAATCCTAGGGGATCTCCCTCCACCTAAGAGTGATCCTGTGTTTGAGCTTAAACCTTTACATGATACTCTTAAATATGCTTATATTGATGAGAAAGAGATATATCATGTTATTATTAGTGCTAACCTTTCAGAGCATGAAGAAAAGAAATTATTGAAAACTCTGAAGAAGCACCGTGCTGCTATTGGATATACTCTTGATGATCTTAAGGGCATTAGTCCCACTCTCTGCCAGCACAAAATAAAGCTGGAGCAAGATGCTAAACCAGTTGTTGATCACCAACGACGGTTAAATCCTAAGATGAAAGAAGTGGTAAGAAAAGAAATACTAAAGCTTCTGGAGGTAGGTATTATTTATCCTGTTGCTGATAGTCAGTGGGTAAGCCCTGTCCATTGTGTCCCTAAGAAGGGAGGTATTACTGTTGTTCCTAATGATAAAGATGAATTGATCCCACAAAGAATTGTTACAGTTTATAGAATGGTAATTCATTTCTGCAAAGTAAATAAAGGTACTAAAAAGGATCATTACCTGTTATCTTTTATTGATCAAATGCTAGAAAGACTATCCAAACATACACATTTTTTCTTTCTAGATGGTTATTCTGGTTTCTCTCAAATACTTGTGTCAAAAGAGGATCAAGAAAAGACAATTTTTACTTGCCCCTTCGGTACCTTTGCTTATAGACGTATGCCGTTTGGTTTATGTAATGCACCTGCTACCTTTCAAAGATGTATGACTCCTATATTCTCTGACTTTTGTGAAAAGATTGTTGAGGTATTCATGGAAGATTTCTCTGTTTATGGGACTTCTTTTGATGATTGCTTAAGCAACCATGATCGAGTTTTGCAGAGATGTGAAGAAACTAATCTTGTCTTGAATTGGGAGAAGTTCCACTTTATGGTTAATGAAGGTATTGTCTTGGGGCATAAAATTTCTGAAAGAGGTATTGAAGTTGATAAAGTTATGGTTAATGCTATTGAAAAGATGACGTGTCCCAAGGACATTAAAGGTATAAGAAGTTTCCTTGGTCATGCCGGTTTTTATAGGAGGTTCATTAAGGACTTTTCTAAAATTTCTCAGTCTCTGACTAATCTTTTACAAAAAGATGTTCCTTTTGTCTTTGATGATGATTGTGTAGAAGAATTTGAAATACTTAAGAAAGCTCTGGTTTCTGCACCTATTGTTCAGCCTCCTGATTGGAATTTACCATTTGAAATTATGTGTGATGCTAGTGATTATGCTGTAGGGGTTGTTCTAGGACAAAGAGTTGATAAGAAATTAAATGTTATCCAATATGCTAGTAAAACTCTAGATAGTGCTCAAAGAAATTATGCTACTACTGAAAAAGAATTTTTAGCAGTTGTATTTGCTTGTGACAAGTTCAGACCTTACATTGTTGATTCTAAAGTAACTATTCACACTGATCATGTTGCTATTAAATATCTTATGGAAAAGAAAGATGCTAAACCTAGACTTATTAGATGGGTTCTCTTGCTACAAGAATTTGATTTGCATATTATTGATAGAAAAGGAGCTGAGAACCTCGTTGCAGACAACTTGTCTAGGTTAGAAATGTTCTGGATGACCCACTACCTATTGATGATATCTTTCCTGATGAACAATTAGCTGTCATAAACGCTTCTCGTACTGCTCCATGGTATGCTGATTATGCTAATTATATTGTTGCTAATTTTATACCACCTAGTTTCACATACCAGCAAAAGAAAAAGTTCTTCTATGATTTAAGACATTACTTCTGGGATGACCCACACCTTTATAAAGAAGGAGTAGATGGTGTTATTAGACGTTGTATACCTGAGCATGAACAAGAACAGATCCTAGGCAAGTGTCACTCCGAAGCTTATGGAGGACACCATGCTGGAGATAGAACTGCACATAAGGTATTGCAATTCAGTTTTTATTGGCCTACTCTCTTCAAGGATGCCCGTAAGTTTGTCTTATCTTGTTATGAATGTCAAAGAATTGGTAATATTAGTAGACGTCAAGAAATGTCTATGAATTATTCACTCATTAATGAACCATTTGATGTTTGGGGCTTCGATTATATGGGACCGTTTCCTTCCTCTAATGGGTATACACATATTTTAGTTGTTGTTGATTATGTTACTAAGTGGGTAGAAGCTATTCCAGCTAGTAGTTCTGATCATAACACCTCTATTAAGATGCTTAAAGACATTATTTTTCCGAGGTTTGGTGTCCCTGGATATTTAATGACTGATGATGGTTCACATTTTATTCATGGTGCCTTTCATAAAATGCTTGTTAAGTATGATGTTAATCATAGAATTGCATCTCCATATCACGCGCAGTCTAGTGGTCAAGTAGAATTGAGTAACAAAGAGCTCAAATTAATTTTGCAAAAGACTATTAATAGATCTAGAAAGAATTGGTCCAAGAAACTTGATGATGCATTATGGGCTTATAGAACTGCATATAAAAATCATATGGGTATGTCTCCATATAAAATGGTTTATGGTAAAGCATGTCACTTACCTCTTGAATTAGAACATAAGGCATATTGGGCTATTAAAGAGCTCAACTATGACTTCAAACTTGCCGGTGAGAAGAGGCTTTTTGACATTAGCTCACTTGATGAATGGAGAACCTAGGCCTATGAAAATGCCAAACTATTTAAAGAAAAAGATAAAAGATGTCATGATAAAAGGATACAAAAACGTGAGTTCAATGTAGGTGATTATGTATTGTTATACAACTCTCATTTAAGATTTTTTGCAGGCAAACTTCTCTCTAAATGGGAAGGTCCTTACGTTATCGAGGAGGTCTATCGTTCCGGTCCCATAAAAATCAACAACTTCGAAGGCACAAATCCGAAGGTGGTGAACGGTCAAAGAATCAAACATTATATCTCAGGTAATCCCATAAATGTTGAAACCAATGTTATTGAAACCGTAACCCCGGAGGAATACATAAGAGACATTTTCCAAAATGTTTTAGACTCCGAAAAGTGATAAGTATGTGGTACGGAAAGTAAACCGACTCTAAAACAGTTCTAATGGTAATTTTTCTCTGTTTTGGAATATTTAAGAAAATAGGAAAATAAGAAGTAGTCCGGGAAGGAAACGAGGCTTCCACGAGGTGGAGGGCGTGCCCTACCCCCCTGGGCGCGCACCCCTGCCTCGTGGGGACCTCGTGTGCCCTCCGGACTCTGTTTTCTTGCACGATATTTCTTATGGTCGGTAAAAATTCATTATATAATCTCCTGAAGGTTTTGATCTCCGTATCACGCAAAAATCTCCTGTTCTTGTTTCAAGCTGTTTCCTGCCAGGGTTGTCAAGGCCAAGCATCATGTCGCCTCCCTCCTCCTCCAACAACGAGGGCAATGATGCTTGGCTAATGAAGATAGAGCTGAAGAGAGAAGAACCCGAAGAGATCAGCAAGGATGATGGTGTAAGTGCATATAGTGCCCCTTAGTGATTTTGGTGTATTGAAGACTTATAGGTTAAGGGACTAATGCGTTTCTGAGTGTACACAGGTCTATAAGTCTATGTGGAGTTTGATATTTACAGAGAAAGTCGACCCCTAAAAATGAAGTTCTTCGACTGAAGACTTTGGATTTCTAAAGACTTTCTGGAGACTTTGAAAGTGAAGAAATTGGTGTGACCTTGAAGACTTGGTATTCATTCGAGGAACATGAAGCGTGAAGACTTTTGTTTTCATAGTTTCATTTTCTCTTTATTGAAGGGCGTTTATGTCTTATCAAGTCGGGCTGCTCCCTAGGCTATAAATAGCCGCCCCCTACAACCACTAGCTGGTTGGCTGCTCCGAGAGAAACTGACACTTGTCATTTGAGAGCAACCCATCCTCCGAGGACTTTGAGCGAAAATCATCAAGTGAGGAAAAACCCAAACCCAAACACCTACAAACCCCAAGTGATTGAGCATCACTGAAGAGATTGATCCTACATGGATCCGACGCTTGTTACCTTTGAAGACTGTGCTTCTTCCAGACGGTTAGGCGTCATGGTCTAGAGCATCCAAGAGGAATTGTGGATCGCCAAGTGACCAAGTTTGTGAAGGTTCGGAAGTCACCTGAAGACTTACCACCGGTGATTGGACTAGGTCTGTGTGACCTTAGTTCAAGGAGAATACGGTGAGGACTTGGTGTCCTGATCTGCGTGTTCATGACGGGGTGTCCGGGACTGTGTGTCCTCGAGTTTAAATACTCAGCCGCTCCAACCACACATACAACTGAGACAGCAGTTGGAACTAGTCTACCAAATCATTGTCTTCACCAAGCTTACTAGTTCTATTCCCTCAACTCTTTCATTTCCTCATAACTGTGTTGTGTGTTTGTTCATATCTGTGTTTGAATACTTTGACTGAAGACTTTCTCAATTTTCTTAGTTCAATTTCTTCAGTCTGTTTGTCTTCATCCTGTGTTATCCTGTGCTTACGCTTCATGTACTCTGTGCCTGTCTTCATTTCATCATGATGACCATGCTTGTGTTCTGTTATGTTTACTTTTGAGTACTTATTCTGCTGCTAGTAGTTCTTCACCAAGGAATTTCCTCACCGACAAATTCCTCAGCGAAGAATTTCATAAAAATTGCCTATTCACCCCCCCTCTAGTCGATATAATGCACTTTCAATTGGTATCAGAGCAAGGTACTACCTTGTTCTGTGTGATTTTGGTTTAACCACCTGGAGTTTAGTTATGTCGACCGCAGGTATGAAGAAAGTGACATGCCCCATCTTTGACGGTCACGAGTATCCCAAGTGGAAGGCCATGATGAAGAAGCGCCTCATGGCGATGAACAGCGAGTTGTGGACCGTCACTGAGATTGGTCTGACCGATCTGTGCAAGATGGCGGAAGCAGATGACATTCGCAAGTACACTCTTCTAAACCTCACGTTGAAGGACGTCATCTGCTCCTGTCTGTCTCAAAATTAGTTCAGGAATATCATGCATCTCTATCAGGCGAAGCTTATCTGGGACCGTCTCTCTGAGGTCTATGAAGGTCATCAAACCTGTCATGGTCCTTGGTTTGAGGACTTCAAGGAATCTCTCAAAGCGATGACATTCGAACCAGAATCATCATCTTCTGCATCATGCCTTATGGCAAAAGATGCTAAGGTAACTGAATGCTACCTATCCGAGTCTAGTGATGATGAATCTGGTGATGAATTTGGACCCAGCTATGTCAAACTTGCTTCCCTTGCCACTAAACAACAAAGAGCTTTGGAGAAAGTTCACTACATGCTAAATAAGAGTGATGATATGTTGGATGAAGAAATGGATCAGTCAAAAGCTATGGCTGAAAGTCTTCAGAGACTTCGTACTAAGTATGACACCCTTCAAGATCATTGAGGGAGTCCTGGATTAGGGGGTGTTCGGGTAGCCGGACTATACCTTCGGCCGGACTCCTGGACTATGAAGATACAAGATTGAAGACTTCGTCCCGTGTCTGGATGGGACTTTCCTTGGCGTGGAAGGCAAGCTTGGCGATGCGGATATTCAAGATCTCCTACCATTGTAACTGACTCTGTGTAACCCTAACCCTATCCGGTGTCTATATAAACCGGAGGGTTGTAGTCTGTAGGCAATCAACTCCATACACAACAATCATACCATAGGCTAGCTTCTAGGGTTTAGCCTCCTTGATCTTGTGGTAGATCTACTCTTGTACTACCCATATCATCAATATTAATCAAGCAGGAGTAGGGTATTACCTCCATCGAGAGGGCCCGAACCTGGGTAAAACAAAGTGTCCCCTGTCTCCTGGTACCATCCGGCCTAGACGCACAGTTCGGGACCCCCTACACGAGCGCCCTCAAGGACTTCCTGAAAATAGTGCTCGGAAGATAATCGGCTTTTGTCCGAATCTCGGGACGCAACAACGGTGGTCTCCATCTCTGCCTAGTATGTCTTAACACGGGCAAGAGCCATCCTAGCGCCCTCTATGCATGCTGACCTCTTCATTGCATCTATACGCGGCACCGCGTCAAGGAATTGCTGCACCAAGCTGAAATAACTCTTCGGCTCTGATCTCCCAGGCCACAGATGCCCCATGACGTACTTCATGGCGAGTCTGGACAATCTATTCAGCTCGGCCCATTGAGCCAGGCGATCGTCCACTGCCAGTGGACGCTCTGGATTGTGGAACTGTGACCAGAAAAGCTTTTCCACTTCACGATCTTTTAGATCTCAAAAGTGTTCGGTCGCATCAGCAGCACTTGCTGCCAAATCCAGATAGGTGTCCTCCACACTCCACATCCGGTCCAACGGAGCAAACTTCGGATCACAAAACTTCCTCTGCAGCATAAAGGGCTTTCCAGCCGCAATCTGTTCGGCCTGACGCAGCTCCTCCTTCGCAGCTCTCATCGCAGAGCGAGCATCCTTGGCATCGGCAACGGCCTTCTCTAAATCCGTCTGTCTCGCCCGGTCTTCTTCCTCAAGAAGTTTGCAACGGTCTGCAGCGCTCTTTAACTTCTCGGCCATCTCAGCCATCTCTTCTTTGCTTCGGCAGTGAGCAGCCTGTTCGGCTCTCAACTCTTCAAGGGCCTTCTCGGCAGCTGCATCGCTTTTTCTGGCTTGCTCCTTAGCTCGGGCAAGTTCTGCCCTAAGATTCTCCATGGCGGCCGTACCATCTGCGTCAAGCACACACATTGTAAGACACTGGCATGAAGCTCCTGTTACCTGATGCCGCCCGAAGAATTAAATACCTTGAGCCTCATCAAGCCGCTTGTTGACAAGCGCGATGTCGGCATCTGCCACGTCCAGTTGCCGCTTTAGTTCGGCCACATCATCAGTTCGGCTTGATTCCGGACACCTCGCCACCTACATTCAAAGGCGACATCTTAGACCTGGGATTATGATCCTCTGCGTGCCGTCATTTCTTGACACCGCGCAGAGTCTTTAGGGGCTACTATCTACACAGGGCGCATCTTACTTATGCGCAACTGACAAAAGTGTACATTATCTAATGTACCTCAAAACCCGTCAGTAAACTTTTGACGGCCTCATGCAATCCGCTTTCTGCGGATGAAATCCTTTCAATCACCGTGCCCATCAATGCACGGTGCTCTTCTGAGATAGAAGCTCGCCCCAGCAGAATCTTTAGTTCCTCCAGCCGAGCACCAGACGGTGCCGGACTTGTCCTATGGCCTCTTTCGAAGGCCGGACACGGAGAGCCTCGGGGGGGCACATAGCTATCTTCCGCCCCTGCCGGATTCGGAGAAACCCTCCACGACGAAACCTCAGGGTCGCCCGCCTCGCTGGGCGACACGGCAGGGGGAGGCGTTCCGCTCTCCATCATCTCCGGAAGAAGATCCCCCGAAGACGAGCTCTGCTGCGAAGGGCTGAGGTCCGATCTACAAGGTAAAATTTCGGTTAATCTTCTCAGATATAAAATCAAGGATTTCTCTCATCCCTCAAAAGGAAAATCTTTTCTTCACTTACGGCTCGCTGGAGGGCTGATCCCCTTGAGGGCGTAGTCCGGCCAAGGAACTCCCTGGCGTCGGACCCTCTGACGAGGATTTTCTCCCCCGTTTTGAGGCCATGGTTTCCGGGTCGTCAGAGACGGTTCTCTTCTTCCCCTTAGGAGAGGAATTGTCGGTTCCTCCCTTCGGAGCAGCCTCCTTCGAGGAGGCCATAGCTTCCTTGTCCTTCCCCTCCAAAGGCATTATCTCCAGCATCCTGACCAACACGGGATCCGGCCTAGTTTCAGGAAGGGGAGCCGGACACCTGATCAACTTTGCCGTCGCTATCCACTCCTATTCAAAAGGACGGCTCTTTTAGGGGCAAGTTTATGACAATTATACGGATAGAAGGTCCGGGCACAAGGTTGCTTACTTGAGTATCCGGGCGATTGCAGCTTAGGCCTGCGTCCTCGGTTAAATCCGGACACATCTCTTGTGATCCGAAGAACAGTCTATACATCTCCGCGGGCGTTGCGCCCATAAAATGTTGGAGAGCTCGTGGTCCCTCCGGATTAAACTCCCACAGACGAAGGGAGCGACGCTTGCCGGGCAATGTTCGGTGAATCAGCATGACCTGCGTCACCTTGGCCAGGTTGAGGTCTCCTTTTAAGAGATCCCTAATGCGGCCCTGCAGCAGGGGCACGTCTTTGGATAACCCCCAATTTAATCCTTTGTTAACCCATGACGCCAGCCGTGGTGGGGGACCCGAGCGAAAGGCAGGAGGCGCCACCCACTTGGCACTCCTAGGAGTGGTGATATAGAACCACTCTCGTTGCCACAAGCCGAGCTCCTCTTGAAAAGAGCCCTCGGGACATGGAGCATCGGCATTCTTACTGATGACAGCACCTCCGCACTCTGCGTGCCGTCCCTCGACTATCTTCGGCTCCACTCCAAAGGTCTTGAGCCATAATCCGAAGTGAGTAGTAACGTGGAGGAACGCTTCACACATAACGATGAATGAGGAAATGTGGAGGATGGACTCCGGAGCTAAGCCATGAAATTCCAGCCCGTAATAAAACAGCAGCCCCCTCACGAAGGGATCCATCGGGAAGCCTAACCCCCGAAGGAAGTGAGACATGAACACTACGCTCTCACCGGGCTGGGGATTGGGAATAGCCTACCCTTGAGCAGGCAACCTATGCGGAATTTCAGCGGTCAAGAACTTAGCCTCTCTCAACTTTAGCACATCCTCCTCCATGACGGAGGAGGGCATCCATCGGCCTTGAAGGTCGGAACCGGACATTGTCGAAGGTCCGAAGCGCCTGGAATCTGAAGCCCAGGGTGCTGGAACTCGAGGCGATGGGCGAACTCGTTTGAGATTGAAAAAAAAGGGAGTAAGGCCTTGGTCTCTTTATAAGAGGTTGAATACCAGGAGCCCTCCCCGTAACCGTTTGGGACTCGCCTTTAATCGAGAAAACATGCTGACGGGAACGATTGGGTTACCCACGTCCGTATTGATGAGAATCCCGTAAAAGGGGGGCACACGATCTCTGCTTTGGCAATACGTGCCAAGGAAACCGCCTCGCAAAACATGCTGAGGTGGAAGAGTAAAAATGATTCGAGTAAAGGACTTGGCCGTGGTGTGATAGTGCACTGCGGAATACATCAGAAGATTTGATTTGTGTTAATATTATTGTTCTCCCTATGGCAATATGTGGAAACTTATTTTACAGAGCCGGACACTACTCTTGGTGTTTACAAATCTTCTATGAAGGACTTGGAGGAGGAACCCGCCTTGCAATGCCGAGGACAATTAGCGCGCCGGACTCGTCGTCATTGAAGCCTGGTTCAGGGGCTACTGGGGGAGTCCTGGATTAGGGGGTGTTCGGGTAGCCGGACTATACCTTCGGCCGGACTCCTGGACTATGAAGATACAAGATTGAAGACTTCGTCCCGTGTCCAGATGGGACTTTCCTTGGCGTGAAAGGCAAGCTTGGCGATGCGGATATTCAAGATCTCCTACCATTGTAACCGACTCTGTGTAACCCTAACCCTATCCGGTGTCTATATAAACCGGAGGGTTGTAGTCCGTAGGCAATCAACTCCATACACAACAATCATACCATAGGCTAGCTTCTAGGGTTTAGCCTCCTTGATCTCATGCTACATCTACTCTTGTACTACCCATATCATCAATATTAATCAAGCAGGAGTAGAGTATTACCTCCATCGAGAGGGCCCGAACCTGGGTAAAACAAAGTGTCCCCTGTCTCCTGTTACCATCCGTCCTAGACGCACAGTTCGGGACCCCCTACCCGAGATCCGCCGGTTTTGACACCGACAATCATCATAACACTCTCTTATCTGATCATGAGAAGCTTTCTTATGAATTTCTTCAAAGAAAGCAAGACCTTGAGAAGCTAAGAGTGAGTTATGAAGATCTTCAGAAGGAGCGTGATTCATTACTTGCTCAACAAATCAGCGCTTCTCAGGAAGAATTTGTTCCTCCTTGTTTGAAATGCATTGAACGTGAATCTGCTAATTCTTAACCTGAATGTTCAAATGCTGCTAATGTTTCAAATTCTTCACATGCCTCTGCTATCACTAATTCCTCATCTGAGGACACTGCTAGTATCACTGATGATGCAGGGCTGAAGGAATTGTACATGACAGGCATGTACAAAAGCCTCAAAGGGCATCAGACTCTTTGTGATATGCTTAAAAAGCAAATCCTCAACAGGAACCCTAGGAAAGAGGGTATTGCCTTTGAGAGGAAACTTAATGCTGATGATACATATTGGAAGTCTGAGCAGTACCCCAAAACTACATGGGGTGCTGCAAAGGGACCTCTAGTTGATCCATCTAACTTATCTGGATTTGCATGTGAATCTCCTTGTTCTGATGATGAATCATTTGTCTCCAACTATAAACTGTTCAAAAATTAGAATGGTGAAGTATTTGGCAAGTACCGTTGTGTTGTGGTTATGGAAGCTGACAATTCCAAAGTCTTCGAAGGCTTTAGGAGAGGAGACCTGTATATTGTTGATTTCTCTACAGGACCACAACCAGCCGTGTGCCTACTTGCAAAAGCTTCAGAAGGCTGGCTCTGGCATCGACGACTTGGTCGTGCAGGCATGAGGAATCTGCACACGCTTGCGAAGAAGAAGCATGTCATAGGCATCGAGAATGTCAAATTCCTCAAGGATCACCTATGCGGAGCCTGTGAAGCTGGGAAGATGACAAAGGCCAAGCATCAAGCGAAGACTATCATGACCACTACTCGACCATTTGAACTACTTCACATGGATCTCTTTGGTCCTAACCATTATTCTGCTGTTTCAAATGATGCATCTCAATATGGCTTTGTTATTGTTGATGATTACTCTTGATACACATGGGTACACATTGTTACTTACAAACATGAAGTGCAGGAAGTCTTCAAACGATTTGCATCGAGGGCTTCAACCAACTTTGGTGTGAAGATCAAGCACATCAGAAGTGACAATGGAACTGAGTTCAAGAATTCTGGTCTAGATGACTATCTTGATGAACTTGGTATTACTCATGAGTTATGTTCTCCTTATACTCCTTAGCAGAACGGCGTCGTGGAGCGCAAGAACAGGACTCTTGCTGAGATGGCTCGCACTATGCTTGATGAATACAAAACGCCTCGTCGTTTCTGGATTGAGGCAATTGATACTGCATGCCACATCATCAACAGAGTATATCTTCACAAATTCTTCAAGAAGACTGCCTATGAACTCCTCACTGATAAGAAACCCAATGTAAGTTATTTCAAAGTCTTCAGTCCTAAATGTTGGATTAGAGATCCTCATCACAACTCAAAATTTGCACCGAAAACACATGAAGGTTTTATGCTTGGTTACGGAAAGGACTCGCACACCTACAGAGTCTTCAACAACGTTCTTCACAAGGCTGTTGAAACTGTAGATGTGCGGTTCGATGAAACTAATGGCTCGCAAAGAGAGCACCTACGTACTGTGATAGATGAACCAGCACCTGAGGAAACTATCAAATTCAAGGCTACTGAGGATGTCATTCCTACTGAAGAATCTGCTGAAGAATTCATTCCAGAACATGAAGAACGTTGAGCTAATGCACCTGAAGAAAATATTGAAGAAAATGGTGCTGAAGAGAATGCTGATCAAATTCCTCAATGACAACCAGCTCATTCTCGCATTGCAAAAGAAGTGCAAGTTGAAAAGATCATCAATGACATCAAAGCGCCAGGTCCTCTCACACGCTCAAAAGCTTCACATTTATCTAACTTTTGTGGGCACTATGCCTTTGTCTCTATCACAGAGCCCACTAAGGTAGATGAAGCATTTCTGGAGCCTGAGTGGATTCAGGCCATGCAAGAAGAATTACATCAGTTCGAGCTCAACAATGTCTGGGAATTGGTCAAACATCCAGATCCTCGCAAGCACAATATCATTGGCACAAAGTGGATCTACCGCAACAAGCAAGATGAAAATGGCCTTGTGGTAAGAAATAAGGCACGGCTCATAGCTCAAGGCTACACACAGATTGAAGGAATTGACTTCGATGAAACTTTTGCACCTGTTGCTAGACTTGAGGCTATTCGCATATTACTTGCTTATGCTAACCATCATGATATCACTTTATATCAAATGGATGTGAAAAGTGCATTCCTCAATGGTAAGCTTGAGGAAGAAGTATATGTTGCTCAACCCCCAGGTTTTGAAGATCCGAAGAATCCTGACAAAGTCTTCAGACTCAACAAGGCCCTCTATGGCCTCAAGCAAGCCCCACGGGCGTGGTATGACACCTTGAAGGAATTCTTCATGAAGAAAGGCTTCAGACCTGGTTCACTCGACCCTACTCTTTTCACTAAATCTTATGATGGTGAATTGTTTGTGTGCCAAATATATGTTGATGATATTATCTTTGGCTGTACTGACCAACGTTATAGTGATGAATTTGCCTATATGATGAGTGAAGAATATCAAATGTCTATGATGGGAGAGTTGAAATTCTTCTTAGGTCTTCAAATTCATCAACAACGCAATGGCATATTCATATCTCAGGAGAAATACCTCAAGGATATACTGAGGAAATTCGGCATGCAAGATTGCAAAGGCGTCAAGATTCCTATGCCCACAAATGGCCATCTGTGCACTAATGAAAATGGTATCGACTTCTATCATAAGGTATACCGCTCCATGATTGGCTCTTTATTGTACTTAAGTGCATCTAGGCCAGACATAATGCTTAGTGTTTGCATGTGTGCCCGAGTTCAAGCTACACCGAAGGAATCACACCATAAGGCTGTGAAGCATATTCTTCGATATCTAGCTCACACACCAACACTTGGATTATGGTACCCCAAGGGCTCGGCTTTTGATCTCATTGGATATTCTGACTCTGACTATGCTGGTGATCGTGTGGACCGCAAGTCAACATCTGGTACATGTCATTTCCTCGGACGATCTTTGGTCTGTTGGTCCTCGAAGAAACAGAACCGCGTATCACTATCTACTGGTGAAGCTGAGTACATTGCCGCTGGTTCTTGCTGTGCTCAATTGCTATGGATGAAGCAAACTCTCAAGGACTACGACGTCAACATGAAGAATGTGCCTCTCTTCTGTGACAATGAGAGTGCCATCAAGATTGCTCACAACCCAGTTCAGCACTCGAAGACTAAGCACATTCAGATTCATCATCATTTTCTTCATGATCATGTGTTGAAGGGCGACATTTCTATTGAGCATGTGAAGACTGAAGAACAGCTAGCCGATATCTTCACAAAGCCCTTGGATGAGAAGAGATTTAGCAAGTTGCGGTGTGGGCTAAATATCGTAGAGTCTTCGAATGTTCTTTGAAAAGGACACTCATCCTAACACTTATGCAAAATTGAATGACTTAGATGTGCAACACATGAAGAAACGTTTTTCTTCAATCAATGAAGAATAACACTCTAAGTGTGAAGAAATTAACGAAGAATTTGATTCTCAGAACCCTACGATAATTGTACGCGATGTCTGAAATCATCATTCTTATACGGTGGGTCACGCCACCACCAAAAGTTGAAATTCCTCAGTTGTTCAAATTCTTCAACTTTGCATTGTCTTCACTGTTTCCGTCGTTTTTCTTCATTGGCTATATATATATATATATGAGTTTATGTCCTCTACAGCATTCACTTATGGCTACTTCTTCAAGTTGGTTTTTCTGCTAAGTGAATGTGATCGGACCCTTTCCCCCTCTATGCTATACTCAACCTAATATGTTCACAAATTCTTCATGTGCATTCTATTTGAAACTCGTTCTAAATATTCACTGTGTCCTTGCCAGCTAAAGAAATTGAGAACGGAACTTTAAAACCTATCTTATCTAAATTTTCGGCTTTGCCGCTCAAACCGTTCCGCATCCCATGACATACTTATCCACTCACCCATGATCTAACACGATCTCCACTTATCAGTACGTGGGTGACACATGTCAAGCGAATGAGAAGGGTCAAGGGCACGTTCATCCAATTTCTTTGGGCGAACATGTTTTCACCATGGCTATAAATACCCCTCTCCCCTTCCTCACTTCTTTTACTCCGCTCGGCCTCTCTCCAGCTCGAGCTTCTCAAACCCTAGCGCCGCCGCTACTTCATCGTCGCCGGTGAGGAAGAGCTTCACTGCCTCGACCTCGTCGCCACCGTACTCGTGTCGGCCGCGGAAATCTTCACTCTGTCGCCATCGTAGCCGTCTTCCTCCGCCGAGTTAGGGCATGGAAGATCTACACAGACGAACTTCACATCTCCTCACTCCAGTTCGTCGTGTTCTTTGTTCAGGGTAATTAAAAGTTACTTTTACTGCCCTCGTTGATTCGAATGATTATATACAAAATCTTCAAATCCTCACACACTAAAACACCTCACATATCATCTGTTCTTGATTCGTTTCTCTAAGCTATGTTTTTCTTCAAGATTCCTCAAATGTGTGGATTCTTGATCTACACATCTTTGGAACCTAAGACAAAGAACGCTTAGTGAAATTCTTCAAGACTCACCTGGTCAAATTCCTCAAACTTGTTCTTTATAAAACCTTCTGAGAACGCATATGACCTCTCCAAATTCCTCGTAATTATACTCTATTCACAGGTACTCATGTCAGCTGCTGAATCTCTAGGTTCTCATCAACTTAACTCATTTGCAGCGTTCCTCAAAGAAAAGTTGCATACTTCTTCAGAAAATTCAATTGTTCAAATTCCTCAACTGAAGAAAATGGCTGACGGTAAGAAGCCACAGAAAGGAGGAAAGAGGGCTGAGGTCAACACAGCGTTTGAAATCCTTGATGACATATACAAGGATTACTGCACTCCTGATGAGGCCAAGTTTGGAAAAGAGGACAAAATCAGCGCAAGGTGCGCATACAGAGGATAGAAAGGAGATGGGCAAGAGAGTGGAGGGAGTACAGGTATGTTACCCCCAAGTACATGAAGAAATTTGCACTCAATCCTCCATGCCAAAGACCTCCATTGGCACCTGGCCAAATAGCTGATCCCACCAGCCTCAAGCACAGTGAAGACTATCCTGATGAATGGGCCAAGCGCCAAGCCAAGTTGGCTAAGCAAGCCAGAGAAGCGGTGAGGACATTCAATGAAGACTGCTGCTGCTGCCTCTGCTGAGGCCTCTGCTATCAAGCCGAAGAAGGCTATGTCAAAGAAGCCTGTGCGCAAGCCAAGTGCTTCACCAACAGTGCCCTCAAGGCCAAGTTCCTCAGCAATGCTCTCACGGCCAGAATCCTCAAATCCCTCACGGCCAATTCCTCATACTGCTCCTGCTCCTCAAAAGTCCTCAGCTCCTCCGCCAAAGTCTTCGGCCGCTTCGACAAAGTCCTCTGCACCTGTGCATCTCGCCACGTGTCAAAGGACCACAGGCGTCTCAATTGCCTTAGGAGCTTCAGCTAGTTCCTCAGCTGCACCAAATTCCTCAACGGGACCCTCTGTACTGAAGACAAAGGCCACTGCTGGACGAGGTCCTCGCCCTAGTCCTCAGAAGAAGCAGGTCACCTTCCAAGTGCCATCTGAAGAAGACGAAGCTGATGATGATGAACTTGCTGAAATCATCAGAGATAGGCAAGTCAGGGCCACTAGAGCCAAGGGAACAGATGTGCCACTGCTTTTGGATCCCAAGTTGATCCTCGAATACATTGATGTTTGGCACAAGAACCCCAACACTCCCATGCCTGATTTCAAGCTGACTCCTGGCCAAAGTCACATGCTGACCCACTTCATTCAAGAAGAAAAATGGAAATTTGAGAAGGCCAGGCAGATCAAGAAAGCGCAGTACAAGAAGGAGCGCTATCCAAAGAAAAACATTGTCTCTATGACGACTGAAGAACTTGTCACTATTCAAACTGAGATCAAGAAACTCAGTGGTGAATTTGACGCATACCGCGCTGATTGGCTTGGAGCCAAGGTTCGTTTGGTGAGACTTGCTGATAACTTCACTTCCAATGTTGCTGCCCCAACGCAACAGGAAATTCCTCAGGCTAAAGCATCTGCTCAGCCGATTGAAGAACATGCCAGCACCGCTGATGAAAATCAGGCTGCTAAAGAAAATGTGAGTTCCAGGGCTGATGACTGCATTCCAGCCGCTGAAGAAATTGCCAGGGCATCCACTAGTGGTGCGCCTGAAGAAACTGAAGAAATTAGGGCAACTGCATCAGTTGTGCCTGAAGAAAATCAACCATATTCCTCTGCTGCTCCTGCGCCAACACCAACTCCGATCCTTTCATCTGCATCAGATGTGAAGAAGACCAAGGCTGCAGAGCGTGAAGCAGTGAAGAAAAGGAAACCATCAGCTACTTCAGATTCTTCAGCTCCAAAGAAGATGAAGCCTTTGACCAGTTCATTTGCTAATCCCATTGATGTTGTTCTGATCTCAACCATGCCATCAAAGGACCTTGTTCCTTTTGGTGAAGAATATGAGATCCCTAGCGGATCTAATGAAGAAAATCATTTTGTTGATTCGTCAGAGCAGATTGATGAAGAAACTGAAGTGGATACGATCCCTTCAACACATGTTATCTCCTGGCCTATGCCTCAGTTCACAGCTGAAGAGGCTGGCGTTGAAGAAATGGAAGATGAAGATGTGGACGTTGGCTGCTCCACACCAGTGATGAGTGATGAATTCTGGGAAAGTCAGCATCCAAACTCTCCAATGTTCACACCGTTGCAGCAAATACCTCAGTCCCCCGCACAAACTGTTCAAATGGGCTCTGAAGAAACTCACCCCACTTCATCTGTACGAGAGGAAATTCCAGCCACTAGTGTTAAAGAAACTGCTGCTGCTGAACATCTGAAGACACAGACTGCCACTGAAGAGGAACCAGAAATTCCTCAGCCTGAAGAACCTGAGATTGCGATTCCTGAGGTCGTGATGCAACTCACTGACACTCCTCTGCCCAAGCCAAAGGATCCATTCTCACGCAAGCAAAAGTTCAAGGCTGATGATTTCTTCAGCGAGCACGTATTCTTCGAAGACTACAACCCATATGATTCTGCTCGTATAAGGAAGAGGCGTTTCTGGACTGCTAGTCAAGCAAATTTCCTCAGTGTTGTTCAACAAAGAGAAAATCTTCTACCATGAGCACATTCCTCACATGGATATGGAATCTCTGTCGTGTTTCGTGCCAGTCCTCAGTGTTCTTCACGACGCTGGACTGTTAAACTTTTGCTCTGACATCTGTGATTGGAATGAAGAACTGATTCTTCAATTTTATGTGACGCTGCACATCACAGGAGATTCTGAAGATGTGAATTCATGGGTGCTGGACTGGATGTCTGATAACACTCACTACACAGCACCAGCTACTGAATTGCTTCGTGCCTTACCACTCAGTCCTCCCCTTGAAGAAGCTCGTTGCATCTACAATGAACCTGAGCTTACAAATCACTACATGCAAGTTCTGATGAAACCTTTGAAGCCAGGTCAGGCCCCACGAACCAAATTCCTAGTGAAGGAATTACTTTATGTGCCCAGAACTGTCTATCATATTCTTACGAGGACAATGAGTCCTATCAAAGACCACGACTCATCTGATGAGGAAATTGTTGGCATCATGAAGAATCTGGTATTCAATATCGTTCATGGAATTCCTGTAAATTATCACGATTTCTTCATGAGGACTCTGGCAAATGTTGCACTATCTCCATTTGAGCTGAAGCCTTATGCACCTTGGATTATGAGATTCCTCAGAACAAGGTCTTCACTCAACTACAAAGCTGATTTTCAGAATCACCTCAGCTACTTGCCCCCAATTGAAGTCCTCAAGCGGACCTATTCCTCAGTTGATGAAAAGGGCAAGGCACCAGCTGTTATAGATGAAGGCATTCGTCCATTGGATGGACAGTTTCGCAAAGCTGCCTCTTATTCCACCAATGATGACTCTGCCACACATGACTCTGCCAATGCACCCAAGTCTACTCCTCAAGCCATTGCTTCTCGTGTGATGACTGATTGTGAGCTTCTGCTTAGTCTTCACCAGAAGGTGGATCGAAATCATAAATGGGTTAAGCGTCAGTTTGGTTCATTTCTTCACAACATGACTGCTACACACAATGTAGTGAAGAAAAACCATTACTACCTCCATGAAGTCTTCGATCACACCTGGGCAATACTGTCACATCTGTATGGTGAAGAAGATCTGAAGAAAATGGGTCTCAAGGAAGATTTTGACTGGTCTGCACCTCCACCGAAGAAATTCAAGAAGGTCAAGGTTCCTTCCTTGGTGGCCAGCTCATTTTCTTCATCGCGCGACACTGATGAGAATGAAGACTTGGACGACACTGCGGCAGGCCCTACTACGACAAACGACCCCAACAACGTTGGCGCTCCTTCATCAACTTGATATTCTTCAGGGGCGTTAGTCCTCATATTCAATCCTTTTGGTCATTTGATGACAAAGGGGGAGAATTTTGAGTTAGTCTTCAAGCGGGTCTTTCTATATGGGTGTTTTTTGCTAAGTTACAACTCTTGTTCTTCTGAAACTTTATTGGATCGAATTGTAAACTTAAACCCGATGGTGCTCTGATACTTTTGATATGTTTTTCTACATGCTTATTCCTCGTTAATATTATTGCACGCATGCTGAATTACATCAGTCTCCATATTTCATCATGCATTTCAAATTCTTCACTGTGATATGTCAAATGCGTGTATGAATTACAAGATATAGGGGGAGATCTCCATGATTCTACTCTTCAAGTGTGCAATGCTTCAAAAGCAAATACCTCACCATGCACATATTCAGGGGGAGTTCTTCTATATCTTGCAATCAAATTCCTCAATATCAGTATGTACACTTCATATGTTTATCCCCGTTGAAAACTTAACCTATATTGTCATCAATCACCAAAAAGGGGGGGATTGTAAGTGCATCTAGTGCCCCTTAGTGATTTTGGTGTATTGAAGACTTATAGGTTAAGGGACTAATGCATTTGTGAGTGTACATAGGTCTATAAGTCTATGAGGAGTTTGATATTTACAGAGAAAGTCGACCCCTAAAAATGAAGTTCTTCGACTGAAGACTTTGGATTTCTAAAGACTTTCTGAAGACTTTGAAAGTGAAGAAATTGGTGTGACCTTGAAGACTTGGTATTCATTCGAGGAACATGAAGCGTGAAGACTTTTGTTTTCATAGTTTCATTTTCTCTTTATTGAGTCATAGGAAACATCGTACTGTCAAAGGGGGTCGAGGAAATACTAAGGAAAAATTTCCATGTGATGCTCAACTCAAAATCCTACACCTACCAATCCCTTCGAGTGAAGCCATTGGAAATCTCATACAGTCTAGTCATATTCTTCAATGACAGAGACGAAGTTCTTCTGGTCTCTGAGGAATTTTTTCTGACTAAGGAGTTAGAAATTCGCCAGTGCGGATTGTCTACACAGTGAGGAACATGATATCCCTGAGGATTTTGCTACTCAAAATTCCAACCATTGCTGTGCTATGCGCCAGCTGTCCCAAAATATCTATCCACCTAACGGTCATATCATTGAAGGGCATTTATGTCTTATCATGTCGGGCTGCTCCCTAGGCTATAAATAGCTGCCCCCTACAACCACTAGCTGGTTGGCTGCTCCAAGAGAAATTGACACTTGTCATTTGAGAGCAACCCATCCTTCGAGGACTTTGAGCGAAAATCATCAAGTGAGGAAAAACCCAAACCCAAACACCTACAAACCCCAAGTGATTGAGCATCACTGAAGAGATTGATCCTGCGTGGATCCGACGCTTGTTACCTTTGAAGACTGTGCTTCTTCCGGACGGTTAGGCGTCATGGTCTAGAGCATCCAAGAGGAATTGTGGATCGCCGAGTGACCAAGTTTGTGAAGGTTCGGAAGTCACCTGAAGACTTACCACCAGTGATTGGACGAGGTCTGTGTGACCTTAGTTCAAGGAGAATATGGTGAGGACTTGGTGTCCTGAGCTGCGTGTTCAGGATTGGGTGTCCGGGACTATGTGTCCTCGAGTTTAAATACTCAGCCGCTCCAACCAGACGTACAACTGAGACAGCAGTTGGAACTGGTCTACCAAATCATTGTCTTCACCAAGCTTACTGGTTCTATTCCCTCAACTCTTTCATTTCCTCATAACTGTGTTGTGTGTTTGTTCATATCTGTGTTTGAAGACTTTGACTGAAGACTTTCTCAATTTCTCAGTTCAATTTCTTCAGTCTGTTTGTCTTCATCCTGTGTTATCATGTGCTTACGCTTCCTGTACTTTGTGCGTGTCTTCATTTCATCATGATGACCATGCTTGTGTTCTTTATGTTTAATTTTGAGTACTTATTCCGCTGCTAGTAGTTCTTCTCCAAGGAATTTCCTTACCGGCAAATTCCTTAGTGAAGAATTTCATAAAAAACACCTATTCACCCCCGCTCTAGTCGATATAACGCACTTTCAGATGGGATCAAGAAGGCCATGGGGGATCAAGTTCCGGCAGTAGCAGAAGAAGGCATCCTTCAACCTCACCACAACCTCTTTACCCCAACGGAGATTGAAGCTTTCAAGATGATTGAGTTAGCTCACATTCAGAACAAGTATCTCATAAGTGAAAATATTTTGTTGAAGGAGCATATCATCGCACTCAAGGGCATTATCTGCAAATTGGAGGATCTCTTATGCTCGATGTGCGACTACCCATCATCACCAACACCTTCTTCACCAACAAAGAAGAACTGAGCCTCGGGTATGGGCACTCCCCTTGGCAGCTGCCAAGCTTGGGGGAGTGCCCCGGTATCGTATCGCCATCACTTTTATCTTTACCGTTTTTCTTAGTTTGATCCTTTTGATAATATCTTGATCTAGTAGAATAAAGTTTTAGTATGATCTAGTTGTGAGTTTTGCTTTATGATCTTCCTATGTAATCGAGTCCGTGAGCAATATATAATAAAGATTAGTGTTGAGTCAAGGGCTTGATTATTTTTGGTATCATCTTGAGGGAATAAAATAAAAGAGAAGAAATAAAAAGGAAAAAAGAGATCACATGGATCTTATGGAGAGTAATGAGCTCACATATAAAGAGTATGATGAATAAAAGTTGTTGAGAGTTGACAAACATAGTTTTGGTCATCATTGCAATTAATGGGAGGTAATAAAGAAAGAGAGGTTTTCACATATAAATATACTATCTTGGACATCTTTTATTATTGTGAGCACTCATTAAAGTATGATATGCTAAAGAGTTGACGTTGCACAAGGAAGACAACGTAATGGGTTATGTTTTCTTACATCTGAGATAAATTATATTGTCATGGATCATCCAACATGTTGAACTTGACTTTCCCTCTCTTGCTAGCCAATTTCTTTGCACCAATTAGAGATACTACTTGTGCTTCCAAATATCCCTAAACCCAGTTTTTCCATGAGAGTTCACCATATCTACCTATGGATTGAGAAAGATCCATCAAGTAAGTTGTCATCGTTGCAAGCAATAAGACTTGCCCTCTAAATATGTATGACTTATTAGTGTGGAGAAAATAAGCTTTATACGATCTTGTGATGTGGAAGAAATAAAAGCGAAGGACTGCATAATAAAGGTCCATATCACAAGTGGCAATATAAAGTGACGCTCTTTTGCATTAAGTTTTCGTGCATCCAACCATAAAAGCACATGACAACCTCTGCTTCCCTCTGCGAAGGCCCTATCTTTTATTCTTGTCTTATACTTCATGCAAAGAGTCATGGTGATATTCACCTTTCCTTTTTACATTTTACCCTTTGGCAAGCACAATGTGTTGGAAGGATCCTGATATATATGGCTAATTGGATGTGGGTTTTCATGAACTATTATTGTTGACATTACCCTTGAGGTAAAAGGTTGGGAGGCAAAACTATAAGCCCCTGTCTTTCTCTGTGTCCGATTAAAACTTCATAACCATAAATATCGCGTGAGTGTTAGCAATTATGAAAGACTAAAAGATGGTTGAGTATGTGGACTTGCTGAGTGCTACCTCTTGAGCACTGCGTTGGTTTTCCCTTGTAGAGGAAAGGGTGGTGCAGTAAAGCAGCGTAAGTATTTCCCTCAGTTTTTGAGAACCAAGGTATCAATCCAGTAGGAGACCGCGCGCGAGTCACTCGTACCTACACAAACAAATAAGAACCTCGCAACCAACGCGATTAAGGGGTTGTCAATCCCTTCACGGCCACTTGCAAGAGTGAGATCTGATAGAGATGATAATAATAAGATAAGTATTTTTGGTATTTTTATGATATAGATTGAAAGTAAATATTGCAAAATAAAATAAATTGGAAACTTGTATGATGGAAAATAGACCCAGGGGCCATAGGTTTCACTAGTGGCTTCTCTCAAGATAGCATAAGTATTACGGTGGGTGAACAAATTACTGTCGAGCAATTGATACAAAAGTGAATAATTATGAGAATATCTAGGTATGATCATGTATATAGGTATCACGTCCGTGACAAGTAGATCGACTCCTGCCTGCATCTACTACACATCGACCGCTATCCAGCATGCATCTAGAGTATTAAGTTCATAAGAACAGAGTAACGCCTTAAGCAAGATGACATGATGTAGAGGGATAAAATCATGCAATATGATGTAAACCCCATCTTTTTATCCTCGATGGCAACAATACAATACATGTCGTTTCCCTTTCTGTCACTGGGATCGAGCACCGCAAGATTGAACCCAAAGCTAAGCACTTCTCCCATTGCAAGAAAGATCAATCTAGTAGGCCAAACCAAACTGTTAATTCGAAGAGACTTGCAAAGATAAACCAATCATACATAAAAGAATTCAGAGAAGATTCAAATATTGTTCATAGATAATCTTGATCGTAAACCCACAATTCATCGGATCTCGACAAACACACCGCAAAAGAAGAGTTACATCGAATAGATCTCCAAGAGAATCGAGGAGAACTTTGTATTGAAATCCAAATAGAGAGAAGAAGCCATCTAGCTACTAGCTATGGACCCGAAGGTCTGAGGTAAACTACTCACACATCATCGGAGGGGCCATGGAGTTGATGTAGAGGCCCTCCGTGATCAATGCCCCCTCCGGCGGAGCTCCGAAAAAGGCCCCAAGATGGGATCTCTTGGATACAGAAGGTTGCGGCGGTGGAAATAGGGTTTCGTGGTGCTCCTGGATGTTTTCGGGGTATATGGATATATATATAGGAGGAAGAAGTAGGTCGGTGGAGCAACGAGGGGCCCACGAGGGTGGAGGGCGCGCCCCCTGCCTTGTGGCCTCCTCGTTGATTGCTTGACGTCCACTCCAAGTCCTCTGGATCATGTTTGTTCCAAAAATCATGCTCCTGAAGGTTTCATTCCGTTTGGACTCCGTTTGATATTCCTTTTCTATGAAACACTGAAATAGGCAAAAAAACAGCAATTTGGGTTGGGCCTCCGGTTAATAGGTTAGTCCCAAAAATAATATAAAAGTGTAAAATAAAGCCCGTTATCATCCAAAACAGATAATATAATGGCATGGAACAATCAAAAATTATAGATACGTTGGAGACGTATCACTAAGAAGCTCTTATATTGACTCTTTCCTATGTTATGATAAATTGCAATTGCTTCAATGACTGAAATTATAGTTTGTTAGTTTTCAATGAAGTTTCTGATTCATACTTGAGTATGTGAATGAATTGTTACTGTAGCATGGGAGATCATATGACTATATATATATATATATATGTTGTTGTTCTAAGAATAATCATGATGCCCTCATGTCCGTATTTTATTTTATCGGCACCTCTATCTCTAAACATGTGGACATATTTCTCGATATCGGCTTTCGCTTGAGGACAAGCGAGGTCTAAGCTTGGGGGAGTTGATACATCCATTTTACATCATGCTTTTATATCGATATTTATTGCATTATGGGCTGTTATTACACATTATGTTGCAATACTTATGCCTATTCTCTCTTATTTTACAAGGATTACCTGAAGAGGGAGAATGCCGACAGCTGGAATTTTGGGCTAGAAAAGGAGCAAATATTAGAGAGCTATTCTGCATAGCTCCAAAAGTCATGAAACTCCATGCGTATTATTTTCAGAATATATAAAAAATATTGGGCGAAAGAAGTACCAGAGGGGGGCCACCCACCGTCCACGAGGGTGGGGGCGCGCCCTACCCCTCTGGGTGCGCCCCTGCCTCATGGGCCCCCTGGTGGCCCTCCGATGCCCATCTTTGGCTATACAGAGTCTTTCGTCGAGGAAAAAATCATAAGAAAGCTTTCGGAAAGAAACTCCGCCGCCACGAGGCGGAACCAATCTAGGGCTCCGGCAGAGCTGTTCTGCCTGGAAACTTCCCTCCGGGAGGGGGAAATCATCACCATCGTCATCACCAACGATCCTCTCATCGGGAGGGGGTCAATCTCCATCAACATCTTCACTAGCACCATCTCATCTCAAACCCTAGTTCATCTCTTGTATCTAATCTTTGTATCCAAACCTCAGATTGGTACCTGTGGGTTGCTAGTAGTGTTGATTACTCCTTGTAGTTGATGCTAGTTGGTTTACTTGGTGGAAGATCATATGTTCAGATCCATTATGCATATTAATACCCCTCTGATTATGAACATGAATATGCTTTGTGAGTAGTTACGTTTGTTCCTGAGGACATGGGAGAAGTCTTGCTATAAGTAGTCATGTGAATTTGGTATTCGTTCGATATTTTGATGAGATGTATGTTGTCATCCCTCTAGTGGTGTCATGTGAACGTCGACTACATGACACTTCACCATTGTTTGGGCCTAGAGGGAGGCATTGGGAAGTAATAAGTAGATGATGGGTTGCTAGAGTGACAGAAGCTTAAACCCTAGTTTATGCGTTGCTTCGTAAGGGGCGGATTTGGATCCATATGTTTCATGCTATGGTTAGGTTTACCTTAATACTTTTGTTGTAGTTGCGCATGCTTGCAATGGGGGTTAATCATAAGTGGGATTCTTGTCCAAGTAAGGACAGTACCCAAGCACCGGTCCACCCGCATATCAAATTATCAAAGTACCAAACGCAAATCATATGAACATGTTGAAAACTAGCTTGACGATAATTCCCATGTGTCCTCGGGATCGCTTTCCTTCATATAAGAGCTTTTCCAGGCTTGTCCTTTGCTACAAAAAGGATTGGGCCATCTTGCTGCACCTTATTTACTTTTATTACTTGCTACTCATTACAAATTACCTTATCACAAAACTATATATTACCGATAATTTCAGTGCTTGCAGAGAATACCTTACTGAAAACTGCTTATCATTTCCTTCTGCTCCTTGTTGGGTTCGACACTCTTACTTATCAGAAAGGCTACGATAGACCCCCTACACTTGTGGGTCATCAATTGATACCTTGGTTCTCAAAAACTAAGGGAAATACTTACGCTACTTTGCTGCATCACCCTTTCCTCTTTAAGGGAAAACCAATGCATGCTCAAGAGGTAGCAGAGAACATCCAGGAACTCCAGGAGGCGGGGTACCTGGCCGCGGAAATTGCCCATTGGCTTCCTGCCAAGAAGCAGATCATCCCTACTCCAGAATCCAATGAGAGGGTAGTATTTATCCCCCACTTTCTCCGCGGACTAGGGTTTCCTCTCCACCCTTTTGTCCACGGGCTCATGTTCTACTATGGGCTAGACTTTCACGGTCTAGCCCCAAATTCCTTCCTCCACATCTCGGCGTTCATCGTCATGTGTGAGGTGTTCCTCCGTATCCCCCCCTTCGGACTATGGCTCAAGGTCTTCAATGTGAAGCTGAAAGTGGTGGACGGTCAACACGCGGAGTGCAGCGGCGCCATGGTGAGCAAGCTCCCCAATGTCACTTGGCCCAATGGGGCCTTTGTGGAGACCGTGAAGGGATGGCAGCAGGAGTGGTTCTATGTCACTGAACCTTGTGACGCCACATGGGCCGCCACTCCTGAGTTCAAATATGGGCCTCCAATGCGGCTCACATCGTGGTTTAAAAAGGGCCGAGACTGGGCATCATCCGATGAGGTGATGACACTGCAGAAGCGTGTCAAGGGCATGATAGAGAAGAACACCAGCCTCGCCGACGTGATCCAGGTGATGCTTTTTCGCCGGATTCTCCCCTGCCAGCGCCGAACTCTCCATATGTGGGAATTCAATCCGGCCGGCCCTCTGACCCTGCATCACTTCTTTGGCACGAAGCATGAAGACATCTGGAAGCTGCTTTTCAAGGCCCAAAAGTCATGGTCGGGAACGACCGAAGACCTCGGCCTCGATTGCGCTCACTCGGCCACTCCAGTAAGTTTTTCAGGTTTCCAAACATAACCTCTATTTGTAGATTCGAGGAGTATGCTAAGCCTTCCTTTTCCCCTTCAGATCTGGACAAAGAAAGCGGAGCGGACCAAGTGTCCGGCTCCGCTGCCCGAAGACCCAGCTATCCCTCTGCTAACGAAGATGCTGGTTCCGGCACCGTACCAGGCACCGGAGAAGAAGACCAAGAAGAAGGTCAAGGAGGCCACAAGTAGCCTCCACTGTAAAGGTACTTCGGACATTGCGTCCGAAGACACCGAGGTTCTCTCCTCCCATGAGGGAGACGAAGATGAAGAGGAAGAGGAGGAGAGAAATTCTCCTCTCAAGGGAGAGAAGAAAAGGGCGGCGTCCACGGACCTAGAAGCGAAGGTGCCCAAGAAGGGGGAGATTTCCCTTTCGGATGATTCGGATTCAGACACCGAAGTCATCCCTGAGCGGCGCCTCGGGCCGAAGCCCCGGCCGAATCGTAAGTATTTAAAGATACTATACATACACCTCGCCTTTTACTGATCGTAGGATAACATTTTATTTACGTATTTTCAATCCGGACCATGATCTCCCCCAACAATCGTCGTCTTTGGGAAACTCGTTGGCGCCGGAGATGATGGAGAGCAAAACGCCTCCGCGAGCCTCTCCACCACGAGCTGTAGAAGACACCGAGGTGTTGTCCCAAAGGACTTCTCCGAGCCAGGGGGAGGTGCGGAAGGCCGCTGAAACAGCGCCAGAGGGTGATGCCTCGGCTGCTGAAAACATGGGGGATACTATCCCCATGGAAACTGACGACGGGGACCTGGATCAGTCCAGCCCCTAGCTGAATACCATTCCGGAGACCCACGTGGCTCCAGAGTCGAGCGAGCAGCCCCCTTCAAGGGAAGGGGGAGTGTCGACTCCATCGGCGACCTCTATCAATCCGGAGGTGCCGGATATGTTGAGGGAAGCACTTCAACATGCTTCTGTCGTGGAAGAGCACCGTACCCTGATGGGTGCGGTGGTTGAGAAGGTTCAGTCTGCTAAAAGCGGTCTGAACGAAGCATTCACTAGCCTGTTAATAGGTTTTGAGATAAGTGATATAACATGCTTTAGCCGCTTTTCGTATTGGAAGAATATGCCTGTATATAGATAGTAGCCCCTGAGACTCTATTTGGGTCTTTGGAAAAATTAGCTGGATAGAGGATCAAATAGTCGCCGGAGATAATGCGTTCATATATTTTGACAAACAGCTTCACTGTTGGCGGCTTCAGCTAAGGATGTTGAAGTATCCGAACTCCAGCGGAAACTGAAGCTGGCTGATGACGAGATCGACCGTATTAACAAGCGGTTCGATGAGGCCCAGGGTATGCTTTTTTTAAGAGACCCCTTTACAAGCCTAAATTATAATGCAAACTCAGAGTTTAAGCTCATGCGCCGCTATGTAAATGATTGTAGGCAATGAGACCGAGGTCGAGGCCCTCAAGAATGCCCTTGCCGAAGCCAAGGAGGAGGCGAGGGCAAGCAAAGTAGCCACAGAGAAAGCGGCTGCGGATGTAGAGGCCGAAAAGGTCACCCGCCTTCAGTATGAGGCGAGGGTGATAGAAGTAGAGCAGGCACTCCAGGAAGCCGCCACCAAATGTGAGTCCTTGGAGGAGAGCAACAAGGCCCAAGCGGCCGAGCTCACCATGGCTCTTCAAGCTGCGAAGGAGGATCGGTTTAAGTCCTGGGCGGCTCGCGAGGAGATCAAGCAAGTCAAACAGATAGTGGCTGGTAAGCCTTTTCTTTTACAGAGTATATTCGGCGGTCAAAGATATGCTTTGCTAAATCAACTGTGCAGTGCTCCAGACACTTTTGCGGATCTCCCGAGGAGTGTTGCCGACGCCGCCGAGTATTTACGGGCCCAAGAAGGGAACGCGACGGAGAAGCTCTTCTGGTCGCAGTACTTGGCGCCGGAGCGGCCAGCGCTGCTAAACAATTAGATGATGCAGCTGGCAGAGCTGCATAGGATGTCCGGTTTACCAATGAAGGACATCATAGTCTGGCTATGGCCAGCCGGACCTATTCCGAGTAGCTACTTCGGTTTGGTCAAGCGTCTTGGTGACGCCTTGCCCCGAGTAGAGGTCGTGAAGCGCTCAGCGTGTATAGAAGGTGCGCGGATGGCCTTTGCCCATGTCAAGATGCACTGGGCCAAAATGAAGGCCGCCATCGTGGCCGTCGAGGGTCCGCCCGGGGGCAAGGACCACCGTACGCCGGAGCGTTACTTTGAGGACGTCTTCAAAGGTGCCCGCTTGATAGAGGGCCAGTGCTCAAAGAACATCATGTTCGAGTGAATGTGTCCGAACTGCCTGGATATTGTATGAACCAAAGCTTTGTAATATAAACCAAGGCCTTGTAATATATTGTATGCACTTATCGTAAAGTGTTATTCCTCCTGTGCGGCCGTATTTAATTCTTGAGAATTTACCAATTGTCGGCTTCAGCCCCCACGTAGATACTACGGGGGTGTTCGTAATAGTGTGTGACCACACTTGACCCAATGCCGTGGTCCGTACAGGAGGTGCCAGCGCGGCGAACCAGGCAATCGAACTATATGGTTTTATCATTCTCACTTAGCCATAGGAGTTTGATAATGGGACTGTAGGGTAGCCCCTAGTGCGTATGCGGCTATCGAACTTGGATGCCTTTTAAATGCTTGACTGGAAAAATCCAGTCCTTCGTGTAATATGAAAGAAATCGCTAGAGATTTAGTAAGTCATCGAATTGCTAACCAGCTCTCACCGCATCACGACAGTCAGTTTTTGGCTTTCTCTACTAAGGTGTTTGACCGGGCCAGCCAGAAACACAATCGCAGTAGTTCTCCCTTTGCTACCTTAGCCGAAAAAACGGAACATAAGGTAGCAAGCACAGGAGCCGGGCAACCCAACTATTAAGGATGGCAATTTTATCCATGGATATCCGACCCGAATGGATAGGGTTTGGATATGCTTTTGTGTCCATGGGCGGCGCCCAAACCCGACCCGATTGTTCGTGGGTAGGGCATGGATATAATCTTGTACCCATGGATATACCCAAACCTGACCCGATAGTATGACTTAATGGGAAAAAATCTTCCATCCCTGCCCCACGTTCACATGTCCCACGACAATTTTACACTTTTTTATCTAAACCATGCATAAGAAATCACACAATCCCCATTGTAAATTTTATAAGTTGACAGTCAATCCCCTCTGTAACATACTCCAACACCCTTCCCTTATTTCTATCTCCTTCTTAAATGACTCGTCATTCTCATCTGTGAGAAAAATACTAAATGATCTTAGGTTGTTACTGGATGTTGATTTACCATAAGTGAAGCCTAGCCTGCCACGAGGTGAAGAATGGAAGAGTTTATGTTAATATTGTGTTAAGTTTTATTTACATGTCTCGAGAGGACCCAGTGGATATCCAGTGGATATGGATATCCATCGGATTTGGACATGGACACATTTTTTCACCCATGGATTTTTTTCATGGGTGGGCGAAGACTGTCTTCATGGATATGGACATGGATTTGATATTGTTCAACCCGATCCAAACCCGACCCATTGCCATCCTTACCAACTATTGACCAAAGACGTGATTCGGAGCCGATGCATATAATGCAGTATTCGGGACGCTGAATTATACCCTGAGAGTGTTCGGACTTTCTATTATTGAGAATATGTATATGGCTCAAAATAGAGCCCCTGGCAATTTAAGTCGTACAAAGGTGTATATGCCAATTCAGACATAAAATGGAGAACGGATTAAGAAATAAGCCAATACCGAACAAGGTTGGGCGAAAATTGTTTCCATTATAGTCTGATTGGTACGTCAAAACGTATTTTTACATAGGATGCTATAAGCATCAGGGCCATTTTACATGCCGAGAACAAGGGAAAGTTGTATACATGTCTAAATTTCAAAAGATGATCTTGAAGATCTTTTGGACACTCTGCCACACATCTACGCCGCCTTTCCCTGTAGTATATGGTCCTTTGAGAGGATCAACAATCGAGTGTATATATGGGGCCTGAAAAAGGACCCTAAGTACCATCGAAGAGTGGTGTAGGTTGTAAAGAACATGAAAAGGAAAAAAATAAGAAAAAAGATGGAAGAATATAAAGGTCTGGGTAGGGTCGAGCCGTGCCATTGACCGTGTTTTCCGTATGCCTCCGTCCGTGCACATGGTATCTTTAGTGGGTAGTTATGTATGCGCAGTACATATGCCGCCATCCAGTTGGGGTTATGGCAGAGGCTGGATTGCTAATCTAGCTCTGGACCAGCCAGGCTGTCGTCTGTGGGGTAGACCGCACTTGTTTGATAGTGTCCGGGGGCTTGACTGTCGAGGTAATGTTCGGTTTGACAAGGCCACCCTGTGCTTCAGATGCGAGAGCCGCGGTATGATCCTTAGTACGGAGGGAGCGCTCCATGTTCCCATTGACTGTAATAACGCCGCGAGGTCCAAGCATTTTGAGCTTTAGGTAAGCATAATGCGGGACCGCGTTGAAGCGGGTGAAGGTGGTCCTTTCGAGCAGTGCGTGATAACCGCTACGGAAAGGGACGACGTCAAGATCAACTCTTCGCTTCGGAAGTTGTCCGGCGAACCGAAGACCACTTCCAATGTTACTGAGCCCGTGCAGTGGGCTTCAACGCCCAGTATGACTCCTTTGAAGGTGGTTTTGGTGGGCTTGATTCTTGACTGATCAATGCCCATTTTGCGGACAGTTTCCTGGTAAAGCAAGTAAAGACTGCTACCGCCGTTCATAAGGACGCGCGTGAGGTGGAATCCATTGATAATTGGATCGAGGACCAATATTGTCGAGCCCCCATGACGGATGCTGGTCGGATGGTCTCTGCAATCAGAAGTGATCGGACAGGCTGACCATGGGTTAAATTTTGGGGCGACTGGCTCTATGGCATAAATGTCCCTTAGTGCGCACTTGCGCTCCCTTTTGGGTATATGTGTAGCGTATATCATATTCACCATTTTTACCTCGGGGGGAAATTTCTTCTGTCCCCCTGTGTTCGATGGGCGAGGCTCTTCATCATCATCCTCGCTGGGGCAGCCCCTTCCCCTTATGTCCTGTGTTTAGATTGCCGGCTTTTTTAAAGATCCAACAATTCCTGTTGGTACGATTAGCAGGCTTATCAGGGGTGCCATGAATCTGGCAGGGCCGATCGAGTATTCTGTCCAAACTAGATGGACCATCCTTATTTCCTTTGAATGGCTTCTTCCGCTGACTGGGTTCGGAGCCACTGAATCCAACGTTAACCATCGTGTCTTCAGTATCTTCGTTATTGCTTCGACGCTTGTGTCTGTTGCGTCGTGGCTTGCCATTGCCATCCCTGGCTTCGGAGGTGCCAGGGTCGCTGGTGTTGTTGCTTTTGCGAGCTAGCCAGCTATTCTCTCATGCGCAAAAGTGGGTCATAAGTGTGGTGAGGGCTGCCATGAACTTCGGTTTTTCTTAGCCGAGGTGTCGGGCGAGCCACTCATCTCGGACGTTGTGTTTAAAGGCCGCGAGGGCTTCGGCGTCCGGACAACCCACAATTTGGTTCTTTTTAATTAAGAACCCGGTCCATAGCTTCTGGGATGATTCTCTGGGTTGCTGGACTATGTGACTAAGATCATCGGCGTCTGGAGGCCGAATATAGGTTCCTTGGAAGTTGTCTCTAAAGGCATCCTCCAAGTCTTCCTAGCTGCCAATAGAGTTTTCTGGGAGGCTATTTAACCAGTGCCATGCTGGTCCCTTTAATTTTAATAGGAGGTATTTGGTGGCATGGAGATCTGTTGGGTAACGTAGTAATTTCAAAAAAAAACCTACGCACATGCAAGATCATGGTGATGCATAGCAACGAGAGGGGAGAGTGTCGTCTACATACCTTCGTAGACCGTAAGCTGAAGTGTTATGACAAGGCGGTTGATGTAGTCGTACGTCTTCACGATCGACCGATCCTCAGTACCGAACATACGGCACCTCCGCGTCCAGCACGCGTTCAGCTCGGTGACGTCCCGCGAACTCACGATCCAGTAGAGATTCCGGGAAGAGCTTCCTCATCACGACAGCGTGGTGACGGTGTTGATGAAGCTACCGACGCAGGGCTTCGCCTAAGCACCGCTAAGATATGACCGAGGTGGATTATGGTGGAGGGGGCACCGCACACGGCTAAAAGATCAATGATAAATTGTTGTGTCTATGAGGTGCCCCCTTCCCCCGTATATAAAGGAGCTAGGGGGGAGGCGGTCGGCCAAGGAGGAGGGCGCGCCAAGGGGGGAGTCCAACTCCCACCGGGAGTAGGACTCCTTCTTTCGTAGTAGGAGTAGGAAGGAGGGAGGGAAGGAGAGAGGAGAAAGGAAAGGGGGGCGCACCCCCCCCCCTCCTTGTCCAATTCGGACTAGAGGGGGAGGGGGCACGCAGCCTACGCTGGCCGCCCCTCCTCTTCTCCACTAAGGCCCAATAGGCCCAATATACTCCCCGGGGGGTTCCGGTAACCCCCCGGTACTCCGGTATATGTCTGAAACCTCCCGGAACACTTCCGGTGTCCGAACATAGTCGTACAATATATTGATTTTTACATCTCGACCATTTTCAGACTCCTCGTCATGTCCGTGATCATATTCGGGACTCCGAACTACCTTCGGTACATCAAAACACAAAAACTCATAATACCGATCGTCACAGAACTTTAAGCGTGCGGACCCTACGGGTTCGAGAACTATGTAGACATGACCGAGACACATCTCCGGTCAATAACCAATAGTGAAACCTGGATGCTCATATTGGTTCCTACATATTCTACGAAGATCTTTATCGGTCAAACCGCATAACAACATACGTTGTTCCCTTTGTCATCGGTATGTTACTTGCCCGAGATTCGATCGTCGGTATCTCAATACCTAGTTAAACCTCGTTACCGACAAGTCTCTTTACTCATTCCGTAATGCATCATCCCATAACTAACTCATTAGTCACATTGCTTGCAAGGCTTGTAGTGATGTGCATTACCGAGAGGGCCCAAAGATGCCTCTCCGACAATCGGAGTGACAAATCCTATTCTCGATCTATGTCAACACAACGAACACCATCGGAGACACCTGTAGAGCACCTTTATAATCACCCAGTTACGTTGTGACGTCTGGTAGCACACAAAGTGTTCTTCCGGTAATCGAGAGTTGCATAATCTCATAGTCATAGGAACATGTATAAGTCATGAAGAAAGCAATAGAGTAAACTAAATGATCAAGTGCTAAGCTAACGGAATGGGTCATGTCAATCACATCATTCTCCTAATGATGTGATCCCATTGATCAAATGAAAACTCATGTCTATGGCTAGGAAACTCAACCATCTTTGGTCAACGAGCTAGTCAAGTAGAGGCATACTAGTGACACTATGTTTGTCTATGTATTCACACGCGTATTATGTTTCCGGTTAATACAATTCTACCATGAATAATAAACATTTATCATGATATGAGGAAATAAATAATAACTTCATTATTGCCTCTAGGGCATATTTCCTTCAGTCTCCCACTTGCACTAGAGTCAATAATCTAGATTACACAGTAATGATTCTAAGACCCATGGAGTCTTGGTGCTGATCATGTTTAGCTCGTGGAAGAGGCTTAGTCAACGGGTCTGCAACATTCAGATCCGTATGTATCTTGCAAATCTCTATGTCTCCCACTCGGACTTGATCCCGGATGGAATTGAAGCATCTCTTGATGTGCTTGGTTCTTTTGTGAAATCTGGATTCCTTTGCCAAGGCAATTGCACCAGTATTGTCACAAAAGATTTTCATTGGACCCGATGCACTAGGTATGACACCTAGATCGGATATGAACTCCTTCATCTAGACTCCTTCATTTTCTGCTTCTGAAGCAGCTATGTACTTCGCTTCACACGTAGATCCCACCCCGACGCTTTGTTTAGAACTGCTCCAACTTATAGCTCCACCGTTCAATATAAACACGTATCCGGTTTGCGATTTAGAATCATCCGGATCAGTATCACAGCTTACATCGACGTAACCATTTACGATGAGCTCTTTGTCACCTCCATAAACGAGAAACATATCCTTAGTCCTTTTCAGGTATTTCAGGATGTTCTTGACCGTTGTCCAGTGATCCACTCCTGGATTACTTTGGTACCTCCCTGCTAAACTAATAGCAAGGCACACATCAGGTCTGGTACACAACATTGCATACATGATAGAGCCTATGGCTGAAGCATAGGGAACACTTTTCATTTTCTCTCTATCTTCTGCAGTGGTCGGGCATTGAGTCTTACTCAACTTCATACCTTGTAACACAGGCAAGAACCCTTTCTTTGCTTGATCCATTTTGAACTTCTTCAAAACTTTATCAAGGTATGTGCTTTGTGAAAGTCCAATTAAGCCTCTTGGTCTATCTCTATAGATCTTGATGCCCAATATACAAGCAGCTTCTCCGAGGTCTTTCATTGAAAAAATCTTATTCAAGTATCCTTTTATGTTATCCAGAAAATCTATATCATTTCCAATCAACAATATGTCATCCACATATAATATTAGAAATGCTACAGAGCTCCCACTCACTTTCTTGTAAATACAGGCTTCTTCAAAAGTCTGTATAAAACCCTATGCTTTGATCACACTATCAAAACGTTTATTCCAACTCCAAGAGGCTTGCACCAATCCATAAATGGATCGCTGGAGCTTGCACACTTTGTCAGCACCCTTTGGATCGACAAAACCTTCTGGTTGCATCATATACAACTCTTCTTCCAGAAATCCATTCATGAATGCAGTTTTGACACCCATTTTCCAAATTTCATCATCATAAAATGCTGCAATTGCTAACATGATTCGGACAAACTTAAGCATCGCTACGGGTGAGAAAGTCTCATCATAGTCAACCGCTTGAACTTGTCGAGAACCTTTCGCAACAAGTCGAGCTTTGTAGACAGTAACATTACTGTTAGCGTCAGTCTTCTTCTTGAAGATCCATTTATTCTCGATGGCTTGACGATCATCGGGCAAGTCAACCAAAGTCCACACTTTGTTCTTGTACATGGATCCCATCTCAGATTTTATGGCCTCAAGCCATTTTGCGGAATCTGGGCTCACCATCGCCTCTTCATAGTTCGTAGGTTCGTCATGGTAAAGTAACATGACTTCCAGATCAGGATTACGGTACCACTCTGGTGCGGATCTTACTCTGGTTTACCTACGAGGTTTGGTAGTAACTTGATCTGAAGTTTCATGATCATCATCATTAGCTTCCTCACTAATTGGTGTAGGTGTCACAGGAACCGGTTTCTGTGATGAACTACTTTCCAATAAGGGAGCAAGTATAGTTACCTCATCAAGTTCTACTTTCCTCCCACTCACTTCTTACGAGAGAAACTCCTTCTCTAGAAAGGATCCATTTTTAGCAACAAATGTATTGCCTTCGGATTTGTGATAGAAGGTGTACCCAATAGTTTCCTTTGGGTATCCTATGAAGACACATTTCTCCGATTTGGGTTCGAGCTTATCATGTTGAAGCTTTTTCACATAAGCATCGCAGCCCCAAACTTTAAGAAATGACAACTTTGGTTTCTTGCCAAACCACAGTTCATAAGGCGTCGTCTCAACGGATTTCGATGGTGCCCTATTTAACATGAATGCAGCAGTCTCTAAAGCATAACCCCAAAACGATAGCGGTAAATCTGTAGAAGACATCATAGATCGCACCATATCTAGTAAAGTACGATTACGACGTTCGGACACACCATTACGTTGTGGTGTTCCGGGTGGCGTGAGTTGTGAAACTATTCCGCATTGTTTCAAATGTAGACCAAACTCATAACTCAAATATTCTCCTCCACGATCAGATCGTAGAAACTTTATTTTCTTGTTACGATGATTTTCCACTTCACTTTGAAATTCTTTGAACTTTTCAAATGTTTCAGACTTATGTTTCATTAAGTAGATATACCCATATCTGCTCAAATCATCTGTGAAGGTGAGAAAATAACGATACCCACCGCGAGCCTCAATATTCATTGGACCACATACATCGGTATGTATGATTTCCAACAAATCTGTTGCTCGCTCCATAGTTCCGGAGAACGGTGTTTTAGTAATCTTGCCCATGAGGCATGGTTCGCAAGTACCAAGTGATTCATAATAAAGTGATTCCAAAAGTCCATCAAAATGGAGTTTCTTCATGCGCTTTACACCAATATGACCTAAACGACAGTGCCACAAATAACTTGCACTATCATTATCAACTCTGCATCTTTTGGCTTCAACATTATGAATATGTGTATTACTACTATCAAGATTTAACACAAATAGACCACTCTTCAAGGGTGCATGACCATAAAAGATATTATTCATATAAATAGAACAACCATTATTCTTAGATTTAAATGAGTAACTGTCTCGCATCAAACAAGATCCAAATATAATGTTCATGCTTAACGCTGGCACCAAATAACAATTATTCAGGTCTAAAATTAACCCCGAAGGTAGATGTAGAGGTAGCGTGCCGACGGCGATCACGTCGACTTTGGAACCATTTCCCACACGCATCGTCACCTCGTCCTTAACCAATCTTCGCTCAATCCGTAGTCCCTGTTTCGAGTTGCAAATATTAGCAATAGAACCAGTATCAAATACCCAGGTGCTACTGCGAGCTCTAGTAAGGTACACATCAATAACATGTATATCACATATACCTTTGTTCACTTTGCCATCCTTCTTATCCGCCAAATACTTGGGGCAGTTCCACTTCCAGTGACTAGTCTGTTTGTAGTAGAAGCACTCAGTCTCAGGCTTAGGTCCAGACTTGGGTTTCTTCTCCTGAGCAGCAACTTGTTTGCCGTTCTTTTTGAAGTTCCCTTCTTCTTCCCTTTACCCTTTTTCTTGAAACTGGTGGTCTTGTTGACCATCAACACTTGATGCTCCTTCTTGATTTCTACCTCCGCAGCCTTTAGCGTTGCGAAGAGCTCGGGAATTGTCTTATCCATCGCTTGCATATTATAGTTCATCACGAAGCTCTTGTAGCTTGGTGGCAGTGATTGAAGAACTCTGTCAATGACACTATCAACAGGAAGATTAACTCCCAGTTGAGTCAAGTGATTATGGTACCCAGACATTCTGAGTATATGTTCACTGACAGAACAATACTCCTCCATCTTGCAGCTGTAGAACTTATTGGAGACTTCATATCTCTCAATCCGGGCATTTGCTTGAAATATTAACTTGAACTCCTGGAACATCTCATATGCTCCATGACGTTCAAAACGCATAGAAGTCCTGGTTCTAAGCCGTAAAGCATGGCACACTGAACTATCGAGTAGTCATCAGCTTTGCTCTGCCAGACGTTCTTAACGTCATCAGCAGCATCTGCAGCAGGCCTGGCACCCAGCGGTGCTTCTAGGACGTAATTCTTCTGTGCAGCAATGAGGATAATCCTCAAATTACGGACCCAGACCGTGTAATTGCTACCATCATCTTTCAACTTTGCTTTCTCAAGGAATGCATTAAAATTCAATGGAACAATAGCACGGGCCATCTATCTACAACAACAGAGCCAAGCAAAATACTATCACGTACTAAGTTCATGATAAATTTAAGTTCAATTAATCATATTACTTAAGAACTCCCACTTAGATAGATATCCCTCTAATCAGCTAAGTGATCACGTGATCCAAATCAACTAAACCATAACCGATCATCACGCGAAATGGAGTAGTTTTCAATGGTGAACATCACTATGTTGATCATATCTACTATGTAATTCACGCTTGACCTTTCGGTCTCAGTGTTTCGAGGCCATATCTGCATATGCTAGGCTCGTCAAGTTTAACTCGAGTATTCTGCGTGTGCAAAACTGGCTTGCACCTGTTGTATAAGAACGTTGAGCTTATCACACCCGATCATCACCTGGTGTCTCGGCACGACGATCTTTTGCAACGGTGCATACTCAGGGAGAACACTTGTACCTTGAAATTTTTAGTGAGAGATCATCTTATAATGCTACCGTCAATCAAAGCAGAATAAGATGCATAAAGGATAAACATCACATGCAATCAATATAAGTGATATGATATGGCCATCATCATCTTGTGCCTTTTGATCTCCATCTCCAAAGCACCGTCATGATCACCATCGTCACCGGCGCGACACCTTGATTTCCACTGTAGCATCGTTGTCGTCTCGCCAACTATTGCTTCTACGACTATCGCTACCGCTTAGTGATAAAGTAAAGCAATTACATGGCTATTGCATTTCATACAATAAAGCGACAACCATATGGCTCCTGCCAGTTGCCGATAACTCTGTTACAAAACATGATCATCTCATACAATAAAATATAGCATCATGCCTTGACCATATCACATCACAACATGCCCTGCAAAAACAAGTTAGACGTCCTCTACTTTGTTGTTGCAAGTTTTACATGGCTGCTACGGGCTGAGAAAGAACCATTCTTACCTACCCATCAAAACCACAACGATAGGTCGTCAAGTTAGTGATGTTTTAACCTTCAACAAGGACCGGGCGCAATCACACTCGGTTCAACTAAAGTTGGAAAAACTGACACCCGACAGCCACCTGTGTGCAAAGCACGTCGGTAGAACCAGTCTCGCGTAAGCGTACGCGTATGTCGGTCCGGGCCGCTTCATCCAACAATACCGCCGAACCAAAGTATGACATGCTGGTAAGCAGTATGACTTATATCGCCCACAACTCACTTGTGTTCTACTCGTGCATATAACATCTACGCATAAACCTGGCTCGGATGCCACTGTTGGCTAACGTAGTAATTTCAAAACAATTCCTACGCACACGCAAGATCATGGTGATGCATAGCAACGAGAGGGGAGAGTGTCGTCTACGTACCCTCATAGACCATAAGCGGAAGCGCTATGACAACGTGGTTGATGTAGTCGTATGTCTTCACGATCGACCGATCCTCAGTACCGAACGTATGGCACCTCCGCGTTCAGCACATGTTCAGCTCGGTGATGTCCCGCGAACTCACGATCCAGTAGAGATTCCGGGAAGAGCTTCATCAGCACGACGGCATGGTGACGGTGTTGATGAAGCTACCGACGCAGGGCTTCGCCTAAGCACCGCTACGATATGACCGAGGTGGATTATGGTGGAGGGGGGCACCACACACGGCTAAAAGATCAATGATCAATTGTTGTGTCTATGAGGTGCCCCCTGCCCCCGTATATAAAGGAGCTAGGGGGGAGGCGGCCGGCCAAGGAGGAGGGCGTGCCAAGGGGGGAGTCCTACTCCCACCGGGAGTAGGACTCCTTCTTTCCTAGTAGGAGTAGGAGAAGGGGGGAGGGAAGGAGAGAGGAGGAAGGAAAGGGGGGCGCACCCCCCCCCCTCCTTGTCCAATTCGGACTAGAGGGGAAGGGGCGTGCGGCCTGCCCTGGCCGCCCCTCCTCTTCTCCACTAAGGCCCAATAGGCCCAATATACTCCCCGGGGGGTTCCGGTAACCCCCCCGGTACTCCGGTATATGTCTGAAACCTCCCGGAACACTTCCGGTGTCCGAACATAGTCGTACAATATATTGATTTTTACATCTCGACCATTTCGAGACTCCTCGTCATGTCCGTGATCATATCCAGGACTCCGAACTACCTTCGGTACATCAAAACACAAAAACTCATAATACCAATCATCACAGAACTTTAAGTGTGCGGACCCTACGGGTTCGAGAACTATGTAGACATGACCGAGACACATCTCCGGTCAATAAACAATAGCGAAACCTGGATGCTCATATTGGTTCCTACATATTCTATGAAGATCTTTATCGATCAAACCGTATAACAACATACATTGCTCCCTTTTTCATCGGTATGTTACTTGCCCGAGATTCGATCGGCGGTATCTCAATACCTAGTTCAATCTTGTTACCGGCAAGTCTCTTTACTCATTCCGTAATGCATCATCCCATAACTAACTCATTAGTCACACTGCTTGCAAGGCTTGTAGTGATGTGCATTACCGAGAGGGCCCAGAGATACCTCTCCGACAATCAAAGTGACAAATCCTATTCTCAATATATGTCAACTCAACGAACACCATCAGAGACACCTGTAGAGCACCTTTATAATCACCCAGTTATGTTATGACATTTGGTAGCACACAAAGTGTTCTTCCGGTAATCGGGAGTTGCATAATCTCGTAGTCATAGGAACATGTATAAGTCATGAAGAAAGCAATAGCAGTAAACTAAATGATCAAGTGCTAAGCTCACGGAATGGGTCATGTCAATCACATCATTCTCCTAATGATGTGATCCCATTAATCAAATGAAAACTCATGTCTATGGCTAGGAAACTCAGCCATCTTTCATCAATGAGCTAGTCAAGTAGAGGATACTAGTCACACTATGTTTGTCTAGGTATTCACACATGTATTATGTTTCCGGTTAATACAATTCTAGCATGAATAATAAACATTTATCATGATATGAGGAAATAAATAATAACTTTATTATTGCCTCTAGGGCATATTTCCTTCAAGATCATCACCGCGGGCCATGTGAATATGGAGAAGAAAATCTTCGATCCAAAATGCGGGATCTGTAGTACCATCATATGATGCGATGTTCATGGGTTTAAACCCTTCAGGGAACTGGTGCTCCATCACCTCATCGGTGAAGCATAAGGGGTGTGCGGTGCCTCTATATCGGGCGATGTCGCGGCGCAGTTCAGATGAAGTCTGAATGCGGTTTTCGGCCTGGGTGTGGTCGTGCCAGTCGCGCCAGGTCTGATGGTCGTCCTCTCGTGCTGGAGCATGCCCCCTTGACCCATAGATTGATCTTGTCTGACCGGCTTTATTGTCCAGGTCCTTTCGTAGGTCATAGGTATAGCCCGGGGCCACTGCCTCCCTGCCTCGACGGCGGGGTGGCGCGGCCTGGTGTTCGGCGTAAGTGGACGGTCTGTCCCGTCCATGCGGTGGTCGGTCAGGTTCGTCAGCAGGTTTATACTTTGGCGGTATTGGCGCAAGGGCCTCGTCATCGAATTGTGGTAGCAGCTTGCGCCTCGGGTAGCTCTTTGTTGGGCGCTCGAGGCCGTATTCCTCGGCTGCCAGAACTTTAGTCCATCTGTCATTGAGCGTATCCTGATCGGCTTGGAGTTGTTGTTGCTTCTTTTTTAGGCTTCTCATAGTGGCGATTAGCCAGCGCTTAAAGCACTCTTGTTCGAGGGGTTCCTCTAGCACGATGAAGTCTTCATCACCGAGGCTCACATTCTCTCCGGAGATCGGTAGGTAGTTACTATCCTCCGAGTCTTCGTTCCCGACAGGATCGTCAGGGTTAACTTGCCCATCCTCCCAATCATCATGTTCGGATGTTGACTCGCAGGGGCTTTGGGGTCTTCGGCATTCTCCAGAGTGTTATTGTCTTCGGTGTCGGTATTGCTATCTTTTTCGCAACGCGATTTTGAGCGGCGCCGCTGATGTCGACGCTTTGGAGGTGCTTCAGCAGGCTTGTCCTCAACCGTATCCTTCTTGCCGTCATCGTCATCCTCTTTGGGTGTGTCTACCATGTACACATCGTATGTGGAGGTTGCCGTCCAACGTCCGGTAAACGGGGGGTCTTGGCCTTGTTCGTCTCCGGCATCGTCGTCCATGCCGTCGATGTCTTCGGAGGTGTAATCCAGCATGTCGGTTAAGTATTCGACAGTGGCTATGAAGTGGGTGGTGGGTGGGATGTAAAATTCCCCACTCTCAACCCCTAGTCCGGGCTGGGCGTAATTTGGAAGCGATTCCTCTGTAATGGCGAGGGATCGCATTAAGTCTAGAGCATCGTTTAGGAGCGAGGTTTGGACACGGAAGCGAGAGTTCATGGGGGCAGCAGGGGTGAGAGCCTCCTGGCCACGCTCACTTGATGCGGACCTCGAGAATTCAGATCTGGAGTTCGAGGGGGAGTCCGGCACTTTAGCGACAAGGGGAGCCCGGTTCGTCTTCATGTTTGCCGATGGTGCGGTCCCCTCCAGATCTCCGATAGCAAGTTCCATAATTGCAGGGTGTCTCGCGGGCTCTAAGCTCCCGTCTTCGGACCTGGTAGCCTGCTCTGGATCTAAGGCCAGAGCGGCGGTCGGGGCGCGAACCCTTTGAAGATCAAGTCTCCTCGGATATCAGCGATGTAGTTCAGATTTCTGAAACTGATTTGATGACCAGGGGCGTAGCTATCGATCTGCTCAAGATGGCCAGTTGAGTTGGCACGCAGTGCGAAGCCGCCGAATACAAAAATTTGGCCGGGGAGAAAAGTCTCCCCCGAGACGGCATCGTTGTAGATGATAGAACGATCCATCGAACCTTCTGTCGACAGCACAGAGGAACTCTTAATGAAAGCACCAATTTCGGTGTCAAAACCGGCCGATCTCGGGTAGGGGGTCCCGAACTGTGCGTCTGAGGATAGAAGGTAACAGGAGGCAGGGGACACGATGTTTACCCAGGTTCGGGCCCTCTTGATGGAGATAATACCCTACTTCCTGCTTGATTGACTTTGATGAGTATAGGGGTTACAAGAGTTGATCTACCTCGAGATCGTAATGGCTAAACTCTAGATGTCTAGCCTATCTGATTATGATTGCCTCTATGGACTAAACCCTCTGGTTTATATAGACACCGAAGGGATCTAGGGTTGTACAGAGTCGGTTTACAGAGAAAGGAATCTTCACATCCGAACGCCAAGCTTGCCATCCACGTAAAGGAGAGTCCCATCCGGACACGGGGGAAGGCCTTCGATCTTGTATCTTCTTGGCCCATCAGTCCGGCCCATATCACATAGCCCGGACGCCCGGGGACCCCCTAATCCAGGACTCCCTCACCAGGATCCCTGTCGGTGTCAAAACCGACGGATCTCGGGTAGGGGGTCCCGAACTGTGCGTCTAGGCCAGATGGTAACAGGAGACAGGGGACACTTTGTTTTACCCAGGTTCGGGCCCTCTTGATGGAGGTAATACCCTACTCCTGCTTGATTAATATTGATCATATGGGTAGTACAAGAGTAGATCTACCACGAGATCAAGGAGGCTAAACCCTAGAAGCTAGCCTATGGTATGATTGTTGTGTATGGAGTTGATTGCCTACGGACTACAACCCTCCGGTTTATATAGACACCGGATAGGGTTAGGGTTACACAGAGTCGGTTACAATGGTAGGAGATCTTGAATATCCGCATCGCCAAGCTTGCCTTCCACGCCAAGGAAAGTCCCATCCGGACACGGGACAAAGTCTTCAATCTTGTATCTTCATAGTCCAGGAGTCCGGCCGAAGGTATAGTCCGGCTACCCGAACACCCCCTAATCCAGGACTCCCTCAGTAGCCCCCGAACCAGGCTTCAATGATGATAAGTCCGGCGCGCAGATTGTTCGGCATTGCAAGGTGGGTTCCTCTCCAAATCTTGTGTACCTGTAGGAATAATGTCCGATTTTTGTAATGTAGTGCTCCTCGGCTTCCATATCCAATAATGGCCGTCTTCCACGTGTTCAAACAAATGCGAAAAGCCGGGGCATTTTTACATCCACACCCCTAGACGTATAAATGATCCGCCTATTTAACGGGATGGGGATTTAGGTCCAAACCACATCTTCTCCTTTCCGCGAGTTATCATCAGAGCGCTTCCAGCAAAGGTCCATTCCATCATGACCAGCCGTCGCAGCTCCTCCCCTCGCCCCTCCGGTCCCAAACCCGGGGACTGGGAGAGTTGCACCATCCCGCACAGCAAGTTAGCGTCGCTCCAGGCCAAGGGATTCCTCCCTCAGGCATGTATGGTCCCGGTCCGAGCCGGTCTCGCCACCGATAATGGCGGAAAACAAGCGGAGAGCACCCCCAATCCTTCTAAAGGAGAGCGGGTGTGCCTTGTCCCTTATCTAATGAGGGGACTGGGATTTCCAATTCACCCATTTCTCCGCGGGCTTCTGGAGTTCTATGGCCTCCAGCTGCACAATCTCACGCCCGCCTCCGTATTACACATTGCGGGTTTCGTCGCCCTTTGCGAGCTATTTTTAGGTGTTGAGGCTCATTTCGCGCTGTGGAAGAGGTTATTCTGCCTGGTGCCCCGTTCTGAAAAGGGGTCTATATATCAAGTGGGCGAAGCTGAAGTATGGCGCATCGCCGGGACCGGATACCTATCCGGAACCCCAAAGAAGGCGTCCGAGGACTGGCCTTCGGAATGGTTTTACATAGATGATGTCCCGCTACCGGACCCTATCCGGGCCGGTCTCCCTGAGTTTCAACAGTGCTCCATTGAAGAAACGCTTGAGCTGGCGCCCGCGGAGCTCTCAGAGAGAAAGTGACAGAGACATCCTTTACCTGATGGGCCGGATAAGACTGTTGGCTCATTCCGGACTAACCATGATTGGAGTCATGGCCGCATGCATTATGCGGGGGGTGCAACCGCTTCAATATAGAGGCCACCCCATGTGGGATTTCAACGGGGAGGATGACGCCACACGTTACGGTCGTAAGGGGCCGGACTCATCCGCCGCCTTAGTAGAGATCTTATCCTCTTTGTATAAGGGAGAAAAGGAGGAATTCCTCTGCGTCAATCCGCAGGCCGGATTCAGTATGTACGATCCTCCAAGTTGGGTAAGTGAACAATTGCACTTGCCCGTTTGTTTTATACTCCCATGGTTAGATAGGTAGTCTAACGACTTCAATGCAGGAACTGCGACAGGAGGTGAAGGACATAAGCAGCCGCCCTCCACAGCCCGAGGACCCAGAACGGTCCCTCAATCCGGACTCCGAAGAGGATCCGGACATATCGGTGGATCTTATCGACGGGGTGTTCCCTCAGCTAAGCAAGGACAATACCTTGGTAGCCATCATGGCTGATTACCCAGGGTTAATTCCGGCCTCCCAGGTGACAGAAACCGGAGTCTCATTCCCTTGAGAGAGATTGCACTCTCGCGTATTCCGGTGTTTCTGACGACAACCGTGTTTTGCAGGGGAGTTTTCCGAGGCAGGAGGCCGAACTTGCGGCGGCTAGCCAACGAGGGGCCGCCAGGCCCCGCGGGGCAAAAAGGAGTGAAGTCCGGACTGAGATGTCGGCGCAAAGGTATAGCGCACCCTCTGTTTTCCTGATGTTATTTTGTCAGGGCATATTAATGTTTGTGCTATCTTCAGAACGAAGAGACCTCGCCGGACTACATCCGGAGAGGTTGCCAATCGCGCCTCCACTAGCCAGGCTCCAACGGCTGGCCAGGAAGCGGAGGCGAGCACAAGGCGCATACCGGACGCTCCTCCGACAGAGGATGAGGACAGGCTGTCTGCCACAAATTCTGAAGTGGAGAGTGCCATGAACCACAGGCGTCACCGGACAGTTCTACACGATGCTTGTTTCTCCCAAGAGGCTTTAGATGCCTTTAATTCGGGAGATGCGCACCTCCGTGCCGCTCAAAATGGTTTAGCCAGAGCCACGGAGCAGTATGTGAAAGACATACGGGTAAGAAAATTTTGGTCAAATATATATATACTAGTAGCCCCCGAAGACTTGAAACAGTTAGAGCAACTGATTTAAGGATCTTTTAATATGCAGGTTCTTACAAAGAAGAATATTGTACTGTCCCGGGAGCTGGAAAAGTGCAAGGCCCAACTAGAGGCCGCACTAGCCGCAGCAGGGGAGTCCAAAGAGACCCCCTCAGGTAAGATACACTTCGAAAGATTAGTATTGTGTGGTGTGAGTGTAAATCTGACAAATCATATTGCAGATGGCGCCGGACTCGATCCGGACGAACAACAACTCTTACGCCAGCTAAAGGCCAGTGAGAGTATGTTGACAAGGGTGAGGCGAGAGAAGAATGATCTTCAGGATGCCAACACCAAGCTGGACGTCAAACTTAAAGATGTTCATGGCCAGCTGTCGGACTCCACGAAGGAGAATCAGCGGCTTCGACGCGACATTTTTAGTAAGTGCTTGAACGAACTTTGAAAAAAGAGTTCGGCGAGGAAGTCGACTAATAGAGTAATGTCTGTAGGTATGCTCACAGGTCGTCCTGAAGAGGAGATGTCTGGTTCTATGGGTGACCTTCTTCCCGAACTCACGCAGCTGCACGAGCGAATTCGGCAGGCAATGCGAGGTGTTGCCCAAGCCTTATGGCCTTCCCACTCCGTGCCCGAGGGCCTTGGAGAGCTTGCGGAGAAGCTGAAGGGAGCTCGGCGGCGCTTCCGGTTATGGAAGATATCGGCCTGTCGACAAGGCGCTAGGGAAGCCTGGGCCATGGTGAAGACCCGTTTTACAAAGTCTGACCCAAACCACATGGCCGAGGTCGGACCAGTGGGGCTTGACGGGAAGGAGATCCCGGTGAGCTTAGTATACGGCCAAGTAGAGTTGGCCGCAAAGTATTCCCAGTAGGACTGTAAATTAGACAGCCTGTTAGATGGTATAGAAGAGGAATACAATCAGTCAAAATGACTATGTAATTTTGAATTGTCATGTGTAATGCCTTCTAGCCGGATTGTAGATCGTTTGTCGTTGCCGACCTTTTCGCTTCAACCTCGGGACCTGACGGTCCGGAGTGTGTCCGAATACCATAGCAGTTATATAAGAACCGTGGTATGCATGGAGACCAGGCGTAGGGGTCATTAGTGCTTTATCAGACAAGTGCCCAACTAGTTATGTTATATTACATGGTTAGTAATAAACATCTTCCAGAGAGAATAGTTCTGTTAGGGGTTCCTTTCGCTGGGAGGCATGCCCTAAAGTGCATGTCCGGACTGCGTAAAGACGCAGAAAAAAGCATCTGGGGGCGCATATATATAAAAAAGAAAAAAGATCATCTTTTGTCTCACCGACCGAATATTCCCTTAAGAACGCTAGCTTTCGGCTTCACCCAGTCTGAAGTACACATCCGGCTGACCCGGCAGTAACAATCGCAGAGGTGCTCCCTTTACCACCTAGCCGAACAATCGGGAACGTAGGGGTAAGCACAGGAGCCAGGCAACCCAGCTTGGCCAAAACTTAAGTCATATCGATGCATATAATGGTGAAGAAAAAGGTACATGCGGAAGTTTGACGCATGTGTTGGGCGTGAAGCCCGTATAAATAAGCTTCTGTTAAAGAAGCCCCCAGGTTTAATGAGCGCGAGTGGCGCGTCACTAGATAAGCCTTTAAGGGCTATAAAAGAAAAGAGGGGAAGGAGAGAAATGTAAGACAGAAAAATGCAAAAAATGGACAGAGGAAGGAGACGAACACAGAGTCCGGCGCTAGGCATAGAATCTTCGGAGACGGGCGGCGTTCCACGGGTTCGGCTCGAGTCAGTTATCCGACTCATCTCGCAGGCGGTACGCCCCGCCAGTCAGGACTTGGTCGATTATGAATGGACCTTCCCACTTGGGCTTTAGTTTGTCCTTTTTCTTATCCGGCAGGCGTAGAACTAGTTCGCCAACATTGTAATTTTTGGCCCGTACTTCTCTGCTTTGATATCTTCGGGCCTGCTGTTGATAAAATGCGGAACGGGCTTTTGCCACGTCACGCTCCTCCTGGCGTCCAAGTTGTCCTGCCGATCGAGCTCGGCTTCTCTTTCTTCGTACATGCGCACTCTAGGTGAGTCATGAATTATGTCGCAGGGCAGAACTGCCTCTGCGCCGTACACCATAAAAAATGGTGTGTATCCGGTGGTGCGATTTGGCGTGGTCCGCAGCCCCCATAGCACGGAGCCGAGCTCCTCTACCCAGTGCGTGTTAGATTCCTTGAGGGACCGCACCAGTCTGGGTTTAATGCCGCTCATTATAAGACCATTTGCACGTTCAACCTGGCCGTTGGTTTGTGGGTGATAGACGGAAGCATAATCGAGCTTGATGCCCATGTTTTTGCACCAGAGTTTTACCTCGTCGGCGGTAAAGTTTGTACCGTTATCGGTTATGATGCTGTGGGGGACGCCATAACGGTGTACAACCCCGGATATGAAGTCTATCACAGGTCCGGATTCGGCCGTTTTAACAGGCTTGGCTTCTATCCATTTGGTGAATTTGTCCACCATGACCAGTAAGTATTTTTTCCTATCGGTCCCACCTTTAAGGGGTCCGACCATGTCCAGCCCCCAGACCGCAAAAGGCCAGGTGATGGGTATAGTTTGGAGTGCGGTGGGTGGCATATGGCTTTGGTTGGCAAAAAGTTGGCAACCAGCGCATCGTTGGACTAAGTCCTGAGCGTCTGCCCGGGCCGTCGGCCAATAAAAGCCTGTACGGAAAGCCTTGCTAACAAGGGACCGAGCAGCGGCGTGGTGACCACCGAGTCCGGCATGAATTTCAGCCAGAAGGTTCCGCCCTTCCTCTTCGGAGATGCACCTTTGAAGGACTCCAGTAGTGCTTTTCTTATAAAGCTCTCCCTCATGGACTCTATAGGCTTTAGATCGCCGCACTATGCAGCGGGCCTCGTTTTGGTCCTCCGGGAGTTCCTGCCTAGTAAGGTAGGCTAGGAATGGTTCTGTCCACGGGGCGATGACCGCCATTACTACGTGGGCTGAAGGAGTAATTTCATTGGTAGAACCTCCAATTGTGTCAGATTGTTCGGCGTCGAGTGGTGCGGCTGGGTCTGGGCTGTTATTTACGGGTTCCCCCTCCCATATTACAGATGGCTTAAACAATCTTTCCAAAAAGATGTTGGGGGGGACTGCATCGCGTTTTTCTCTGATGCGTGCCAGGACGTCCGCTGCTTGATTGTTTTCTCGGGCTATATGGTGAAACTCCAGCCCTTCAAACCGAGCTGACATTTTTAGGACGGCGTTGTGGTAAGCTGCCATTTTTGGGTCCTTGGCGTCGAAGTCTCCATTTATTTGGGATATCGCGAGGTTTGAATCCCCGCGTACCTCTAGGCGCCGGATACCCATGGATACTGCTATTCGGAGACCATGTAGGAGGGCCTCATATTCGGCTGCATTGTTGGAATCCATGTACATGATCTGGAGCACATATTGGACTGTGTCTCCTATGGGGGACGTCAGCACGACGCCAGCCCCCAGTCCGGCCCACATTTTGGAGCCGTCGAAATGCATAATCCAGTTTGAATATGTGCCGTACTCTTTAGGGAGCTCGGCCTCCGTCCATTCTGCGACGAAGTCGGCCAAAACTTGTGATTTAATAGCTCGCCGTGGCTTATAGGTTATATCGAACGGGAGAAGCTCGATGGCCCATTTTGCAATCCGGCCCGTTGCGTCGCGGTTGTTGATAATATCGTTGAGTGGTACTTCCGAGGCTACTGTTATGGAACACTCTTGAAAGTAGTGTCGTAGCTTCCGGGATGCCATGAATACCGCGTATGCAATATTTTGATAATGCGGGTACCGTGATTTGCATGGAGTGAGGACAGTTGATACGTAGTAGACCGGCCTTTGAAGGGGGAATTTGTGTCCGTCCGTTTCCCGCTCGACAACGAGTACTGCGCTGACAACTTGATGTGTTGCTGCAATGTACAATAACATTGGTTCGCCGGTGTTCGGCGCGGCCAGGACTGGGTTTGTTGCCAATATGGCTTTTATTTCATCAAGTCCGGCCGTGGCGGCCTCCGTCCACTCGAAGTGTTCGGTGCGCCGAAGGAGGCGATAGAGGGGTAGTGCCTTTTCTCCCAAGCGAGAGATGAAGCGGCTTAAAGCCGCCACGCATCCGGATAACTTCTGTATTTGTTTGAGGTCCTTTGGGATATCCAATTGTGACAAAGCTCGGATCTTGGCTGGATTTGCTTCAATTCCTCTACCGGATACAATGAAGCCCAAGAGCTTTCCAGCTGGAACACCGAAGACGCATTTTTCCGGATTGAGCTTGATGTCATATTTTCGGAGGTTATCGAATGTAAGCCTCAAGTCGTCTATTAGAGATTCGACATGTCTTGATTTGACGACCACATCATCCACATACGCCTCCACTGTTTTGCCGATCTGATTTGCCAGACATGTCTGGATCATGCGCTGATATGTTGCGCCGGCGTTTTTCAGCCCGAAGGGCATTGTGTTGAAGCAGAATGGGCTGTATGGTGTGATGAATGCTGTTGCAGCTTGGTCTGATTCTACCATCTTGATTTGATGGTAACCGGAGTATGCGTCGAGGAAACACAACGATTCGTGTCCTGCGGTGGCATCGATAATTTGATCGATACGGGGGAGGGGGAAGGGATCCTTTGGGCAAGCCTTGTTAAGGTCTTTAAAATCGACACACAGGCGCCAGGATTTGTCCTTCTTTGGTACCATCACCAAGTTTGCTAGCCAGTCCGGATGTTTTATGTCTCTAATGAATCCGGCCTCCAATAGCTTGGCTAGCTCCTCTCCCATAGCCTGTCTCTTGGGTTCGGAAAACGCCGAAGGGCTTGTTTGACAGCTTTAAATCCTTTTAGGATATTTAAGCTGTGTTCGGCCAGCTTGCGTGGGATTCCTGGCATGTCTGAAGGGTGCCAGGCGAAAATGTCCCAGTTCTCTCGTAGGAACTCTCGCAGTGCGGCGTCGACATCAGGGCTCAGTCGTGCCCCGATGGAAGCTGTTTTATTGGGGTCTGTTGGATGGACCTGGAATTTGACTATTTCGTCAGCTGGCTTGAAGGGTGTGGATTTGGATATCTTATCGAGTATCACATCATCCCTGTTAACCGTGGAGCACAGCACAGTCAGTTCCTCGGCCGCTAGGGCTTCGGATAGTGCCTCAAGGGCTAATGCGGCCGTCTTGTTTTCGGCGCGGAGTGCGACGTCCGGATCACTAGCTAGAGTGATAATTCCGTTCGGCCCGGGCAACTTAAGCTTCATGTACCCGTAATGGGGTATTGCTTGGAAGATTGTGAATGCTTCCTGTCCCAGTAAAGCGTGATGTCCGCTCTTAAACGGGGCCACTTGAAACGTGACTTCTTCGGACCTGTAATTATCCGGCGTGCCGAACACCACATCTAGTGTGATTTTTCCTGTGCAGCGCGCTTCCCGACTGGGGATTATTCCTCTAAAGGTTGTGCTGCTTCGCTCGACGCGGCTCCAGTCTATTTCCATTTTTTGAAGGGTTTCCTCATAAATGAGGTTCAGTCCGCTGCCTCCATCCATGAGCACCTTGGTGAGGCGAAAGCCGTCCACTATGGGACTGAGGACCAATGCGGCTGGTGCTCGGGCTGTTCGGAATTTAGGTTCATCACTTGGGTTGAAGGTAATAGTAGTGTCACTCCATGGATTTGTTGCGACTTGATAGACTTCGGCGAGGCTGCGGAGTGTTCTTTTTCGCACATTGTTTGATGCGAAAGTCTCGAAGACTGTGAGAACAGTACTGGTGTCCTCGGGCTGGCTTTCTGTGGCCTCCAGTTTTAAGAGGTCCTCGCCAATTTTGGCCACCTGCCGGAGTATCCAACATGCTTTAAGGCTCTGAGTTGGTGTGGCGTCCTCTGTACTGTGAATTCTACAGGGTCCATCAAGCCACCTTTCTAGTACGGTTCCATGCCCTGTAGAGGGTTTTGGCTTTTTCATGTTTATCCCGGGTGTCCTATGATGATGCACCCTCTTAGTTCGGACGGGATTACTCTTCAAGGCCGGATTATCCCAAAATTTTATTTTGGTTTTCCAGGCGCTTTCCATTGCACAATATTTTTGTACTATGGATGCCAAGTCAGCGACGCGTGTAATATCACGACGACTTACGGCGTTAAGGATTCCCTCGTCCATGCAATTACTGCAGAAAATTGAGATTGCGTCTTCCTCGCGGCAATCCTTTATCCTGTTCATAACCAGGAGGAATCTGGCCCAATAATGATGTACTGTTTCCTCGGGCTTCTGCCTGATTTGGGAGAGATCTCTTATGTTCGGGTGGGCGGGTGTCGTTGAATCTGAAACCTTACCCAATCCAAGATTCGGAGGCCGAAGAGTTTCCGAACTCTGAAGTTCGGATTCTTGGATGTTGTCCAACGAATCTAGCCCGTTGCCTGATTCTAAGCTCAGGTCTTGAGTTACATCCTCCCCTCCGCGGGTATCCGGCTTGGAGGAGTCGGGAATTCGGACGTAGCTAGTCCTTAAAATAGATGAAGGGTCGCCGCACTGCGCCTCTACCATGGCAACGTGGTGGGTGACTTGGGGAGAGTTAATTTCTCTTAGATCGGGTTTAAGCCCAACCTGGTCGTAATCTGTAGCGACCCCCAGGGCGGCGATGCGATCCAAGAGCTCGTTTACGGAAGAGAGCTCCATTGGATCTAGTTGCTCGACGAGCTCCGAGCTGACGTGTAGGTTGCTTTTGATGACCCGAGAGGTCACCGTCGGCGCAACAGCCGAACAAGCGGTCATGAGGAAACCACCTAGCCAGAGGGTTTGGCCGACAGCCAAGGCTCCCTTAGCAATGGCGCCGTCTCTAAAGACGGGAGAAGGCATCCTTCCTGATTGTGACGGCACAGAGGAACTCTCAATGAAAGCACCAATGTCGGTGTCAAAACCGGCGGATCTCGGGTAGGGGTCCCGAACTGTGCGTCTAGGCCGGATGGTAACAGGAGACAGGGGACACTTTGTTTTACCCAGGTTCGGGCCCTCTTGATGGAGGTAATACCCTACTCCTGCTTGATTAATATTGATCATATGGGTAGTACAAGAGTAGATCTACCACGAGATCAAGGAGGCTAAACCCTAGAAGCTAGCCTATGGTATGATTGTTGTGTATGGAGTTGATTGCCTACGGACTACAACCCTCCGGTTTATATAGACACCGGATAGGGTTAGGGTTACACAGAGTCGGTTACAATGGTAGGAGATCTTGAATATTCGCATTGCCAAGCTTGCCTTCCACGCCAAGGAAAGTCCCATCCGGACACGGGACGAAGTCTTCAATCTTGTATCTTCATAGTCCAAGAGTCCGGCCGAAGGTATAGTCCGGCTACCCGAACACCCCCTAATCCAGGACTCCCTCAATCCCCTCTTGAGTCTGTAGCACTAGGTGATCACGGTCAATCCCTAGGATCCCCCCTTGAGTCTGTAGAACTGGGTGATCACTAGTCAATCCCTAGGATCCCCTCTTGAGTCTGTAGAACTGTGTGATCACTAGTCAATCTCTAGGATCCCCTCTTCTTGCAAGCAGTCCACCTAGAGGTGTATTGAAATCTTGAAGTCTTGTAGTCTTGAGGTTGATCCAGATATTATTATCACACTCACATCTCACATGAAACACTCATACCAATCCTCGTCTACTGAAGCATAGCTAAACTAACTTAACAACAATTCCCGGGGCTTGGTGACAAGGGTACGGGTTCCTACCTCATGATTCTACTGAAGCTACAAGTTTCGATATTCCTATCGGATGCAAGAGTAAAAATGGCACTAATGCAATAAAATCATATGTATTCAAAATATGATCAAAGTGAACTTGCCTGTTATAGTTGATGAAGTTTTATCGCTCTCAGAAATGTCCTGATAGTACTATTCATCGCTCTTCAGGAGATCTATATTAATCACATAATTGTACCCATATAAGCATTCACTCTAGCAATCAAAAGAAATATACAAGTAAAGCAAAAGTGAAATCCAAAATAAACACAAAGATCAAATTAAAGGAATCTCTAAAAAACACTTTGGAAAACTCCACTGGTTGTAAAACAAAATAGAAATAGTGTTATGTAAATAAGTTCTTAACAGAAGAAAAAAAAATTAATTTTTATTAAATTAACAGAAAGAATTTTACTCTTAAGTTTTCTTAGGAAAAAAGAATATATTCAAAGGCTATTATACAATTCTAGTTATGATCAAAACAATATTTACTTAGAATTAAACCAAAGCCAATTTCAACTATCAATACAAATTGTTTCTGGTCTAATTAAACTTAACAGAAAATAAAACTTGCAAAACTAAATTATTATTTTTTGAAAATAAAAACTATACTTGCAAAGAAATCAGTTACAAGTTATTATGAAACTAGAATTGATCTTATGCAAACAAGCTCAAAACTAAACTAAAACAAAACAAAAATACTTTTGGTGAAAAACTACTAGTGTCAAAGTGAAAACCTACTAGAATCAATCTAAAGTGGCAAAAGAATTACTTTTTAAAATAAAACAAAATCATTTTTCTTATTAACAAAACTAGGCATAAATGCTATTGTTTTGAATATGTTTAAAACGAATCTAAATAAACATTACAAATTAATTTATTTAAACCACTGGATAATCAATTTCATTAGAAACCAGTAGCAAAAAGTTTCAATCCAAAATATATTTTTATTGAAAAATTATAAGTAAATCAAGGTTTGAAGCAAATTTGACCAAATTCAAATTTAAAAACTTCAAATATGAAAAAAAAATGAATCTATAGAAACTTTATAAAATTCTGAAACTAGTGCCAAAAGAATCACTCAAAAACATTTAAAACTCTAAAGGATATTAAGATTCTAAAAAACAGAACTAAATCTGGAAAAGAAATAAAAACAGAAAAAGTAAAAAATGCTACGGATCGGCTACTGCTACGTGGCGCGATGTGAAATGGGCAAGGGATCGACCGAACAGAGAAACGGGCGGACGACCTATCCGAAAAGAAAAACGGTTTGCGACTTTAAGTCATCTAATCTGAGCCGTATGATTTAGAACTGATGGGGAGGATTGCTCCGATGGCTTACAAAGGTGAGGGAAGGAACTTTGGCGAGGCTCGACGTTGACGGCGGCTTGGCTCGAATGGGGTGGCGTCTCTGGTTATCTTCGAGATCGAGGAAGCGGTCGGGGTGATGAAGTCGACAACGGCGGAGCGGATGGTGGTGACGGCGAGGTTCGGGTGGCCGAGGTGAGTGGGGTGAGGTCAATGGCGGCGGCGGCAGTAGCGAACTCCGGCATGGAATTACGGCGAGGGGAGGCGTCGGGTGAGGAGCAATTAGGGCGGAACGAGTGCGGGGAAGCTCGGCTTTTACAGAGGAGGTGTCGTGGGGGAGGGTGCGAGCTCAAAAGGGCAGGAAATCGCGACAGGGTTCAATGTCGCGGCGGACTCCGGCGAAAGTCACGGGAGGGAGGAAAGGAAAGGTGGGATCCGAGATCGGACAGTGGGCCCCACTATCAGCGAGAGGGAGAGAAAGGAAGGCGCGGGTGGCGGATCGGAAAGAAATCGGGTGCGAGCGAGGACTAGGTGGGTCACGGCAGTGCTGGGCCTCACTGGCTTGGCCAGCCTCTTTTTAATTTATTTTTTCTATTTACTATGTATAGCGGCACAAAACACTCCAAAGCAAAATTAAACCAAATCCAAATAAATTGAAATTTTGCACATAATTACTTTTAGCATACATAGGCCCTTGTGCACTTTTTATTGTTGCCAAATAAAATCTAAATAAATTCAAATAAATACAAAAGCATTTTGTGGCTATTTAAATAATCCAAATTGATTTTTGAAATATTCAAAATAGCCTCATAATGATTTCTTCTATTTTTTATGGGAGGGAGTCATTTTACCCTCATTCTCATATTTTTATTCTATAGGAGAAAATAAATTTCATAGAACTAATAAAATTAGTATTCAATAATTCCAGAAAATAGCTATGCAAATAAATTCAAATATTTTTCAAACCACTTTATGTTGGTTTCATAATTTATTTTCCATATTTTATTTCTGATATTTGAAGGAGTTATATTTCCTTTCTCATTATTTTAATTGAATATATGGAAATGATTTTGAAACTGACATGGGAAACTTTCTCAAATGACATTTTGAAAGTGGTACTCATCACTTCCCACTCTATTTCATAATTTGAGGAAGTCATCTATCTTTCCTCATGAAAATCCTTGAGTGGCATGAAGTTTCTGGTTTGAAATATTTCAAATCAAATTCAAATCTTCTCAACCCCCATTTTTTCATTTCTTCAATGTAAGAAGTCATGTCATCTTCAACTCTAAGGTTTTGTATTTGAACTGAATTCGAATTCATTGAAACCAATTGCAAATATGAAAGTTTGGGAATGTCCTTTTATTTCCTCTCATTTAACTTCAAAAAGTTTCAAATCCCACTTATTTTCACACAATCAATCATACAAACAATCAGAATCATTTATTTAATATACATTCCAAAATTTAGAATTTTGGGATGTTGCAATTTGTTTTTAGTTCTTTTTTTTCTTAAAAAGGGCAAAAGCTTTGTGTTTCATTGCATTGATAGAGAAAAGAGTCATTACAAGCCCCAAGAAGGGACAGGACTGACTTACAACAGCCCAAGCAAGGCACACACCCAACGCACAATACAACGCCCCTAGACCCTAGTCGTAACTTGTTGTTTTAAATTTCTTTCCATGGTCATTAAGAGAAACATTTGTGACAAAGCTACGTAATAGATCGTCATAATTGCAAACTAAGTAAACATGAGAATAATTCCACCCTACTACAAAGAAAAAACTACGAGTGTGGACACACAAACGATCTTTTCATCGCAATTCGAGAGACCTTTACATGGTGTGCCGATCGAGCGCGAAAGCCAAGCATATGCATGATGCATGCAGGTACAAGGCATCTAGTGCTTTGCTGCTTTTGCAGTAATGGTTGAAACTAGAACAGTGGTTCTTCTTCCTCCGGTCTAAAGTTTATTCATGATTTTTCTAAGCTAGCAACGTCCTAGCAATAGCTATATGCGTGTTCATCACTAGAGGTGGTGAAGCTAAAGCACTTTGTTTCCTTCTATTTTCTTCTGAGGGAGAAAAGTGCTTTATTCCACGGCTACCCTAGTCAGTCCGACGTGTTTTCACAGTATTTTTAGTCGAGCAACATGTGTTGATTCGGATCGATGCTGAAAGAGAGCCCTTTTGTTATGTTATTACATCTATAAATATCTAATTATGCTGGTATGCTTACGTAAGAAATTCCGTTTTATATTCGGACACCAGAAAGGAACTCCATGTGTAGTCAAGAAAGGAGAGATCTTATTCACTGCCCGAGCATGTTTGGTACCTATATAAACTTAAAAAATGTAAGCTCACTTTCCGTCAGGCGACGGTGAAAACCCCGAGCCGATTGCCAGAACCGCTGCATCAGTGCATTAGAATTGCAATTCTGTAGTGGTTGCCACTAAGCAAGCACAAGGCTGAACAAAGGTAGAAGCAGAGAGAAAAGGCATGGTTTTTCAAGTCCCTTCAAGGTGGGAGCTTGACCCTACCTGAATACACGTACTGATCAAATCAAAACCCTCGCGCAAAGGAGCCACGCCCTGCAGTGCCAAGTGCGTGCGTGATGCAGATCTTTCAGTCGACATTTTAATCATCCATCGAAAGAATGTTTGCCACCACAAACATGAGCCAGCTTTCCACCGCGTGCATGCTCATCCATTTTGCATCCACTGTAGGAAATCCAGCAAGTAGTACATATAGTATCCAGCAGCTTGCATGCTCATCCATTTTGCATCCACTGTAGGAAATCCAGCAAGTAGTGCATATAGTATCCAGCAGCATCCATGCATGCAAGAAGCAAAGCTAGGTTTAACTATATATACCCCGGCCTGTCGCGATCATGGTTTGTGCTAGATGTGCAAGCTGAAACTGCTAGGAGGGGATAAGCTGCTGCAACAAAATCCAGGGGCGAGCCTTGGCCCTTGGGCCATGTGTAAAAGAGGGGGAAATGAAATGCATGCATATACCGGTGAATGGTGATTGCTTGCACACGAAGAAAGGCACAGAGCCTTGCTTTTCCACGTACGTCAATAGGGCCGGTGAGAGGGAAATGCATCTCTATCCAACTAGGGAGAAGAGGGCGGCCGGGAGCAGGAGCAGAAAGCAGCAGACGGCAACACATGCGCCCGAAAGAAGGCTAGGCACGCACTGAAACGAAAAAGAAGACGGCCGGACAGCAACTAGACGGGATACTGGCTAGCTAGGCCACCACCGGACCGGTAATGCGATGCGGATGCAGAATCTAAGCACTGATTGCGGCGAGGGAGTCAAAGGTTCCCCGTCCACCCACCCACACGCGCGAGATTCTTCGCGGAGGCTGCGGGGAGGCGACACGATGCTCAGAGATTCCGGCCGTATCGATCGATGCCACCGGCAAACTGCTTCTTTCCCTCTCTCAGTGCTATAGCTCCCTAAAGAGAATAGAGATCATGGCTAGGGCTAGCTAGCCGCGACTATGGACGGCCAGGGTAGTTTGTTCCTCACCCCGACTCTCTGGCTGTTGCTACGCTACCGCTACGTAGAAATGCTTGATCGGGCATGCCGGTCACTCGGTAAGGTTTCTCCGTCGCAATTATTCCTCGTAAAGCAGCAACCAGCTCGTGGCAGACAGATGAACGCCAACGGTCATGGAAGTGAGGAGAGCCGCGAGTGCGCCAGGAGGTGGCGAGCGGACTGATCATTCCATCACATCAGGAGGAACTAGCTTGTCGATATGATCGCTCCCAGTTTCTGATTTTTATTGGGCCACTCAAAGTGCCACATATATTGCAGCTACACCACTACTGTCTGCAGGGAACTATATATCCTGTTTACATAACTACTCCCTCCCTCCGATCCAAATTAAACGACGCAGCCTCTATACAAAGTCAAATCATCCGAATTAAATGACGCAGCCTCTATACAATGTCAAATGTTGCACATTAAGGCAGGGTGTTTATTCTCATCTATTGTTTATACAAACACACTAACAAGCATCCAAGCAACAATTCTGGTACATGGAAGATTTGCAAATAGCAGCACCACATCTACATTCAGGTAGATATGCACGCTCTAAGTTTACAGCTGAAGCAAGGTGTCCCTCCAAGATAAAGAAAACCTTCATGTACACATTCACAAACCAGCCCAACTGAACAACTTCAACAGAAGAAAGCCTCTTCAGACATTCTGCTCCTTCGTCGGCAGTATTGTCGTTTTATTGTCAACTGGGGTCGGCTCTATAGTCGACGCAACACTCATATTCAGAGGTGAAAAGCCTTTCTATCATCTTGTTCATGTCCTGTCAAACAAATTCAAGGCATCCTCTTCTCCATTAGGAGTTCGACACCGTTGCCCTGTCAAAAACCTCAGGACAACTAGCATTCATCTTCTCCTGCCATATCCTTGGTAGAAACCACCAGCGGCGTGGTGACGCCGAGCGCCTCCCCTGATCCAACCATCCCAATTGCCCCGCCCACCTGATCTAATACTGCTGCTGGTATTGCTCCCTCCTTGGCCCCAGTTCCCCATTTGTGACGATCCGCCATTCATTTCTTCCTCCTCCCTCTCGTTGTATTCAAGGATCCTCCGCTTAATGTTCTGCTTCTCCTCAAGCTCGGCAGCTTCTTGCTGCTTTGTGCTCTGTACAAGAGAGCAGTCGCCAGGGACGAACATCTGCTTCGTCTGTTGCTTGTGCCCTTTCTTCATTAGCACCTTAACACGCACCTTGCTGCCACCACCAGCATTACCACCCTCTTCATCCACAGTTTCTTCTCCACTCTCTGACTCCACAGCCCTTGCATCCTTTGAACCTTCAAGGACATTCATTGGTACCTTCATGTTCAAACTGGACCTGGAACGCACCTCCGATTTACGTGACTCCAAACTCTCCTGTAGAAGGGCTTTCAGCTCTCGGTCAAAGTCTTCTTGCTCCTTGGGATCAACCTGCACGACCTTTTGCCTAACCTCAACACCCTCATCTTCATCAGAACCAACAGGCATCCCATCATCCTCATCATCACCTTCGTTCTCCGATGCATCATTTGATTTCTCCTCAGACAGAAGATCTTCTTCATCTTCATGACCACCAATGCTGCCACTATCTGAATAGCTCTCACTATCTGCGCCTTCTCCATGATCCTTACCATTTCCCTCAGCTCCATTCGCTGAACCCCTGCCATCATCATGTGGCTGCCTTTTCTGAGATTCATTGTCCGAGTGCCTTTCACTCTCAGGTTTCTCTACTGAGGCCGCACGCTCGTGTTCTTCGAGTTCAGCTAATGCAGAGTTAAGTTCATCTATTGATGAATATCTGGTCATGTTTGGTCGTAGCTCAGCAAACAAATCCTGAAAGAACATATGGATGAGCTCACTGAAGGGTTGTGCAAGTAGAGCTATGGAATATATTCGATTCTACATTAAAACTATCATGTTGACTTTTCTTTTAACTCCTAATACAAAAACAACAGCAATAAAACAGTATTTATTGCCTTATTACAAAAATAATAGGTTCATCTAAGATATTGCCCTGTTTCTTTTGTATAGCATTTACTTTGGAACATGTGCCATGTGCCTTGCTGCTGCTACAAAAGTCAAGGCTCGACACCATACATTTATCGTTGTTTATTTTCTTTTACTCATTCTATTTTTAAAAGATTAATAGCATCCAGAAGCCAAAAGCTTTTGTAGAGTGTTGTTCGACATTCTCTAAGGGCAAAAAACGGCCTAGTGCACTGGTATGAATATTTTGAATGGTTCAGGTCTTTGCTGCCTGGTTGCAAAAGGAATATCAAATATAGCATGCAATACGATAATGTTTGAACACACGTCGTTTGATATATGTGTGCACTCTTATAATTTTCAACAAGGTGGAGCTGGCTTTCAGAACGAGGGCTGGCTGTCGCCAAGCTCAAACATAAGCAGTGGGCCCCATGTTGTCGCTAGCTCAGTGCTGCTGTGTTTTGTTCTATGAGATATTTTAATCCGTAATCCACCTCATGGGACTTGGGAGGTCTTTTTCCCTACTTAAACATTTGAGCTACCTTTCATCAGCTAGTTGTGGGAGTGGGATAGATGGTTGATAGAGACTTGTTAAGTATTGGTTATGTGCTAGCCTGGGTTGAGACAGTCAAGTTTTAGCTCAGTAAAATCCGTTTTGCCGCTGTTTTTCAATGAAAAATAAGGTTTCAGTAATATGGGTATACTAATTTAGTTCCTCCTATTCCTTCTTCTTTTTGGATTAGCTCCACCAATTCAGAAAAAGCAAAGTCACAAAGGAGCGAGACCCACATGGTTCCCTGATTCTCAGAAGCAAAAGGGTTGCATCATCTACTAGGTATAAAGTTGTAACCTATATTTGACGATCAACAAGTCCACTGATCTTCAGAAGCATGATGATATTTATAAGCATGCAACATTGTGAATGTAAAAATGCAAGTCCTGAATATTCTCCTATTGGTAAGTGCATGGATCTTCAGATGCCCATCAAAATATATTCAACTATCAACAGCTCCACTGATCTTCAGATGCACGTCGAAAACATTCCTTTGGTTAACTATTACAAATGTGAATGCTACGATTGCTACAGTAAAGTCTTTTGACTCAAAGGATCGAATCTTTCTCTCTCATTATCAAAATGTAGAACCTACAAGATAGGAACTTTGCTTCGGTAGACACCCACTAGAAAAGTTTATGGATTTTGATGCAGATTAAAGGTAGAGATTAGAAGGTATCCCTTTAATAAAAAAAGGGTAATATAGGCTTTTGTATCCAAATCAGTCTATCCAATACGTTTGATCTGCAGGCTAATATGGTGATAGCCTTTTTAAGTAACTTTAAGATTCATGCAAACTTTTAGGACCCGAATATCCAGCAAACGTCAGATTTTTAGACATGGCAAATCGAACGTTTTTCATGGCAAATTATGTTCCTCGAGGATGACAAGTTTAGTTGGCGAGCATGGCAAATCCGTCTCAGTTTAATTTTTTTCCAGGGAATTGCCGTGCTTGCAAACTAAATTTGCCATACTCGTGTCAATATAAATTGCCATGAAAAACATTCAATTTACCATGTCTAAGAATCTGACATCAGACTTTTAGCATTTTCGAATTTTAAGAGAGGGGGGGGGGGGGGGGGGGTTATCAAGGCAAAAAAACTCACAAGATAAATATTCTCGTCTACCAACAATAGAAATTTAACTGTATCCTTTTTTTGCGAAAAGAAATTTAACTGTATCCATCTTAGAGGGAATGGTTATTTCTTTACTTTATAGCTCAGCAATTATCACTGTTAAAAATCTCGTCCGATTTAATCAGCCAGTTAACCAATTTATTGGCCGATTCACCTATTAATCCCCTACTCGCCAGTGCAGTTACCAGTTAATGATTTCCTGAACATTGGCATTTATAATAGAGTAAACTCACAGAATATTTATGCATGTTGGCAAACTGTTCACACGAGAAAGAAACTGACAGAAGTATTTATGCATGTTGTGAAGTTATACATGAGAAAGAAACTAACCTGAATGTCAAACTCTATGTCAAGTGGTAAGGGCCCTTTCATAATAATGTATCTTTGAAAATGTAGCAAGAACTTGTCAAGCTTTCTTTTGGACGAGCCTCTAGTGAAATAGTGGCCACAAGTCTGCAGAAGTGTTATGATCAACCTGATCCTGAAGCAATCTTCTGGTGGATCCAACACATCTTGCTGTGCAAGAAAGAAATTAAGAGTGATTGATCATTCTCAGACATACGCTTGCAATAAGTAATACTCCCTCCGTCCCAAAATAAGTGACTCAACTTTGTACTAACTTTGTACCTTTAGTACAAAGTTAGTACAAAGTTGAATCACTTATTTTCGGACAGAGGGAGTATGATAAAAAAGAGGAATTAAGGTTAATGTCATCAAATTTCTAGGGTGCAAATAGGTATCACACATAAGAAATAATTTAACAGTTCTTTATAATTGACAATTTTAGATCGTGCCGTACATAACATGCAATCACTTTTTGCACTTTGATTTGAGCACTAAATCAACATGAAATTTAGTAAAAATTGATGCCACTTTTAGTATTCTAGCACTATTAAAATACAACATCAAATATAAATGTCTTAGCCAGGAAAGGAGGCAAGTTTGCTGTGAATAGTTTTTCTCATTTTTTGTACCCTTAAAAAAGAATGGATTTGACTTTAAATTTTACACATAGATACACTAATTTGAGAAGTGCATTTAGAAACCTTTGGGGGAAATGATTTTGGTGTCTGAACCAAAAGCAATTACATGAAGGGTAACTGCAGAGGATATACCGACTTATAGCCAAACCCAATAAATCTAAGTAACACTTCTATTAACATCTAAAATTATTACGAGAATCACACACGTCTTTACATGCCAGCATCTGAACCACATTTCAACGATGATAAGGACTAGCACCGGAAAATGAATTAAGGTTAGCAAAAGTTTCAATCTTACTAAAGGATGTAAGTGCTTACTTCATAAGTCCCATGACCAAACATAATGATAAGGTATAATGTCTCAAATACAACTGATGAGTCAATATGCTTGTAGCTGTACAGCTCTCCAAGAAATCGCATGTGTGCAAGTCGTCTTTGTTGCGTCGCATAGTCATTCAACTCCAACCCAACCCTTATCTCTTCCAAAACCTAAATCAAATTAGATAAATAAATTAACTCAATTGGATGCTAGCTGATTGCACCTTCTCCAAAATAAACTAGATACAGCCATTCTCATAGGTCAATAGGTAACTCTCGAAAATAGGTAACTTTGCCTGCCATTGACATTTATGAGTTTGTCACATATATGCTTGTGCAATGAATGTAAATTATATCAACCAGATTTTTCTTTTGGGGTCAAAAACATCATTTAAGGCATCAATTATAGGAACTGACCTCATCTACCACTGCAACAGCAAAGTCATCATGATAACGGCTAAGCCCAGCAGTGAGAAGAGCAATCAGGTGAACTTGGCTGTACTTTCCCTTGTGAACCTTTAGAAAGCACTTTACAAGGTATTGCTGGCACTCTACCCAAGGTAGCTTTCGTAACTGGCGAAGAACATGCTCAACACTTGATTTGTCGAGATCTGAGAAAAGCAGCTTCCTTATGTACTGCATAGGAAGAAAAAGAAGCATTGTTCATTATTGCACTCAATAGATAAGTGAATTTAAAGGGTCAGAGAAGAAGTAAAATCTTACTTGATACAAAGGTGGGCGAACTTTTGAAACTCTCGCAGATCTTTCAGGTGGTTTACAAAGGTAGTAGGCATTTTCTACAAGTGTACTGTGGCGCGGATCCAGATTCTTAACATTTTTCAATCTCATCAGTATCTCCAGCATGTTAGCCATGCGGATTGTAGTTTCAGGTGAACGATATAAAAAACGTCCGCATGTCTCGAGAAGGTTGCAGGCCACGTCAATATTATGATGATTGAAATCATCTAGGCACGCCTGCAACATTAAACAATAAGCTTTCTCTAAGCAACAGGTGGAAGTGCAAAAAGCCTAGAAATTACTACTCCATGTATAAGACAATACCTTCAAACAACTAAAAACAAGAGCCGCTGGTGCAATTTTGAATTTGCACAATTCTCCAATAAATCTTATATTCTTTATTTTTGTTTCAATGTTGATCTGATCCTGTAAACAGAACAGAGAAGAATAGTTAGTCACAGTACATCAGTTTATGTAGATATCCTGTCCCCCTGGATTTAAACTCCAAGATTCTCCTAATTTAAAGGATGTGAGGGAGGTCCTGGAGATGTTTGATCCATGAATTACTGTTTATAATGATGTTAGTATCTTAGCTTAGGTTCTAGACTTAACAATAAATCGCAAATATTGTCAGGGATAGAAAGACAAATCAGTATGATAGGAAACAAGAACTTAGCAATGAGAAGAAGAAAAAGCAAAGAAACTAAGAGTTACTATGATCATACCTTTTTATTTATTAAGAAGTTGAACTCCTCTTCAAGCATGGGGAGAAGCATAGTAGGGACATCTTTCATACATGATGACAATGTGGCAATCATTCGAGAATAATAAGGTAAAAGCTCCAGAGAAGTCCTTGGAACACTGAATAAGGCCCGCACAAGTTTTTTCCGGCTTGCTTTAGAATTCAGGTAGCAAAACTCAACCTGGTGAAACCAAAGTAGCTTGAGAATGATAATGAGCCTCTGTGAAAAGGACAGACAATACAGCAGGAGTAAATACCGTCAATTGATCTATAAGATCACGGCTCACACATCCTGGCAACCTCTGTAGCAGGTTGTCCAAACTTCCACCATCCAAGGCTCTTACTTTCTCTTTATCTTTTTCAGTTTTCCTGTCCAAATCCTTCTCTTTCGATTTTTCTGCCTCTTTTCCCTTATCCTTTTCTTTTTCTTCACTATCTTTCGCTACATCATCTGCCTTTCCCTCAAGTTGATCTTCAGTGGCAGAAGAAGTCTGAGCATTATCATGCACTTCAGTCTCTTGTTCCGCATTCGACTCCTTCAAAAAGAAGATGCATACAATGATTTACTGCTGAACCCAAAGAAAAGAATAATGCTTACCAAAAGAAAATAGAAATTATCTTTACACCACTTCAAAAACAAACTATATGTTATTCATACTTACTATCCAGAAGAAATGAGAAGAGGATGTACTCAAAATGTCAGACAATTATCCAAAAAGGAAAAGATCAGTTCTTAACTGCTGATATGTTGCAAACAAGCAATATAATCACAGAATGACATATGGCATCTAACAATCCAGTTTACACCGCTTCAAAAACAGTTCAGTTTATAAAAGAAAGGAAGGTATTATAAAATCTTCTCGGACAGTGCCAAGTGAACTGGCAGAATGAACTGCTTTTAAGGTATCAGAATCTTACACTAGATTGTTCACGGCCCTTAGCATGTTGCTCATTCAACTTCTGTTCAGCCTCTCCCAATAAGACAGCAGGTACAAATGCTCTGCTCAGAAAGTAGACTATGTAGTTTCAGAAGAAGAATCTAGTAAAATAACATAATTGGCAAGCTAGAGAATTGGCGATAAAATGAAGAGGAACCTTAGATCAGGTAAAGATTCATAAAAAGTCTTGGTATCGTCATCATCCCAAATAGGTTCCAGCACAGATGGTTCTTTTCCCGAAGAGGGGGTGACATCAGTTCCCGTAGTAACCCTTGTTGTATTCCCATCATCTGGCATCACCGGAGGCTGCAAGTCAATAGCTTCAGCTAACCTGCAAAGGAAAAGGTTGCAGATCCTCATTAATCATACATAAATAGTAAATACATATTCGAATGAAAAAATTGACATACTATTAGGCAAAGCGTTAACAATTATTCATTTCTAACACATCTAAAAGATACAGCTAACTGAACATCTATGGTCTTTTGCAAAGCTGAACATAAAATAGTATTAGCTTTAAATTAGTCGAGATGTGTCCTCATTTGCTTAATACTTGTTTTCAGTTTTTCAGGTGTTTCCTTAGAAGGAAATATGAACTAGGAAGAAAATATTGTTTGAATTTTCATAAAGAAAGAACCGATAGTAGACTACAGAATCAAAAGGAAATCTCCGCTGAACTTCTCAGGTACGTACGAGGGAAGCCGACCCTATCAACACAGCTAATGTTGTCTCCTAGTTGCAGTAAGCATGGATGACTCCCGTTTTAGTAAATACAATATTCCCATAACCATATTATTTTGTTACATTATCAAGGCTATAGGGCATGAGAGGTAAGAACCCAGTGGTGGCATAGTATTGCTGGAACAACAAATTCAGCTAGTAAATTACAAGGGTCAGACATGTGCTTATGTGTTCGATAACCATACATCCCTTACAAAAAGGGCATATGCCACAGTGTTCAACCTACAAATACCAGAACTAGACAAACTGCAAATTATGCTGCTACGAGTGAACAGAGAGGTTAATAATAGCATTCTCGAATAGATACTCACGAGGATACACCACGTAGTAACTGATCAAAAGACTTTCGGAGCTTCTCATATGAAGCTGTGTTCTCATCACTTAATTCACCTTTGGCACTCAAAACTTTTGCATTCTCTGCCTCCATCAGACGAAGAGACTGGATATAGTGTATGGTTGCGTACATGCATAGAGATATCAGAAGATAGTTAAAGGATAACAAATAGAAAAGTACAAAGTAATAAACAGAAAGGGTGTAGTAGTTACCGCATTTTCTGATTGTAGTAGTTCAGACACAGCATCATAGTAAGAGTTCAAGGCTTTCTTGAAGAATTTCTTCTGATCAGCAGTAACATTTAAGTCCTTAAAGAACTGCATCAATCAACATTTTATAGGTAGGTTAGCTCAGTATGGGCAATGAAACATATCAGTCTTCTGACCAATAGGTGGCATATAAGTGCAGGAATGCTGCACTGGTAGACTCCTGAGAATAGTATATAGAACAGCATAGGATGGTGAGAGCAGGCACATTTATCACACTCATACTTTCATGCATGCAGGTCCATCCCATGCTTAGGCTTGTGCACCAATGAATCAATTAAAGTACCTGAAGTTCCCAACCATTTTTCACTTAAGGCAGCCATCTGCTTTTTAAAAGCCTGATCTGTGTTAGCCCACTTTGACATTAGTTGGAGACTCGTCAATTTAAGTGTTCACTGATCATTTTTAAAGGCTGCAAACATCATGTGCACTTACTCAAAACAAAAAACAAATGTAACTTTCGGCTAAAGGATGTGCCTAGAACTCAGTAAAAGCAGCTAGCTCTACTTATTACAGTTGAAGTCGAATGTCATGATCATTTTTACTGAGACCATTTTATACCTAATAAAATTATTTTGGCACTTCAATCTCTTACCTCATCGTAATATTCATGACCATGAGACCGTAACCCTATAAATAACCTCCCTTGACGAACAAAGGAAGAGAGAAGAGACAGATTTGTCTGAGTTGCTTCCCGGTCCTTCAAATGCTCCAGTGATGTAAGATCTTTTATAATGTTTACAAAGATACTAGCATCTTCAACTATTCCAACAAAGTACAGTTCAATCAGTAGTTTCAGGGTGCTTCTCTTCTTCATAGCTCTTGAGTTTTTGTCTGTATCCAAATCATCTCCAGATTTACCAGGCAAGAAGACCTTCAGTAAACCTTGTATAAGACAAGGAGAGAAGTCCTTGTATCTTTGATGAAGCAATGAGCAAACCTACATTACATTGCTAGAAGGGTTATAAAACACATAAAGCTGCATAGAAGTGATGTATTTGGAACTTGACATGTTCATCATCAAATAAACCTCAAATTCTAAAGTGCCGTGATGAAGCCATGTAACAGCAAGATGACAATAAGCCAAAAAAAACTGAAAACATATGTGTTGAATGAGTGGCTCATGTACTACTGGCCCAGGAGCCCCAGGCCCACACCAGAGTGGTGGCTGACCTAGTTCAGGTCGAGCTCCAGGCAACAGAGAAGAGAGCCGCCAGAACCATCGAGCTACAGTGTGTTGAGCTCCTCACCCGTTCCACATGGTATCAAAGGACAGGGCGACAGAGGAGGCAGAGCGATCAGCGGGGCTATTCTGCCACGCGGTGGCGGCGGTGCTGGCATCGGCTGACATGGCAGAAGAGGCACACCTGCTATTAAGTTATCTTCAGTCCTACATGTGCCAGTTTTCCTGGTCAATATGCTGTCTATGAGTGCTCTGATCGACTAGGTGGACTGTAGGATAACACTTGACAGAGGACTGTGCTTGATTCAGGACAGGCTGACTGGAAGGAGGACGGGGACTGGAAAAAGGCGTAGGGGGCTTGTCGTTCAGGGACCGTGAGAGGCTTGGTCAGATTGGCAGCTTTGTGTTTGTGGCAATTGTGGAAAAAAAAGAATCCTCGGTGATGAAACATCACTGTAGAATGGGGCATGTATTGTTTGATAAAATGTACAAGTTGTTTCCTGATGTAATGAATGGAGTAGATAAGAACAAGCTGAAATGTAATGTGTGTGAGTTTGGAAAACACACGAGAACGTCTTATGTGAGTAAGGGACTTGGGAGTATATCCTCATTCATGCTTATTCACTCGGATGTGTGGACAAGTGGTAGGACTAGGGTTCCTACCGGCTCTATTGCGAAGGTTGTAGGGGCAAGGAGGGAGTGGACGCGGCGAGGAACGGGCGCGCCGGCGGCAGGGCGCCGTCGCGGCTAGGGTTGAGGGCGGCGGCGGCTTGGCTGCGGCGGCTAGGGTTTCCGGCTCCTCTAGGAGCCGGGCAACAAAAGATAATAATAGTCTTTATTGCCTGCCTCAAAACGATGTCTTACATGAGTATTTATAACTTTAGCCTAAGATAACTTTCCTAAGATAACTTGCCTAAGATAACTTGTGGGCCAAGCCCCTAATACTAATGCCCGGTGGGCCTCTTCCTAGAATAGACCAAGCCGGTCATAACATCTCTCCCCGCCTGCGCAAACAGCTCGTCCTCGAGCTGAAAGTCTGGATAGTGCTGACGGAAATCTTCACGCTGCTCCCAAGTAGCCTCCTCCTCCGGAAGGCCCGCCCACTGAATTAGGACGAACCAGACGCCACGACGGAGCTGGGCCTGCAACACCTTTGCTGGCTCTGGAAGAATGCGACCATCGGCGGTTGGAGGAAGCGCCGGAGGAGCCGCCGGTGGCTCGCCACGGAAAGGCTTGAGCAGCCCCACATGGAACACGTCGTGGATGCGGGCGCGGGCTGGAAGCTGAAGACGATAGGCCACCTTCCCAATGCGCTCCACGACAGGGAAGGGCCAAGCTTGCGCTTCGCGCGCGGGTCCAGTGACTGCGTAGAGCGGTGGAGAAGACGCAGCCACACCCAGTCACCAACTGCGAACTCCGCCTCGCGATGATGATTGTCGTAGTAGTGCTTGGCCGTCTGCTGGGCCTGAAGGAGACACTAACGGACCTCAGCCAGCATCTCATCACGGGTGCGGATAAGGTCACCCGCAACCGCCGTCCGAGCCGTCTCCGGGTCGACCGGAAGTATAGGCGGGGGTGGTCGACCATAGACCACCTCAAATGGCGTCGCGCGCAGGGCGGAGTGATAAGAAGTGTTGTAGCAGTACTCCGCCCAAGAGAGCCAGTCCACCCAAGCGCGAGGCCGATCACCTGTCACACAACGCAAATACATGGCAATGACCTTGTTAACCACCTCAGACTGACCGTCCGTCTGAGGATGGAACGCCGTACTCAGGCGGAGCTGGACACCCGCCATCCTGAAGAGGTCGCGCCAGACATGGCCCGTGAAGACTGGGTCCCGATCACTGATGATCGACGTCGGGAACCCGTGTAGACGGACTATGCCGTCGAAGAAGGCCCGGGCCACGGATGCCGCCGTGTATGGATGGCCCAGCGCGATGAAGTGGGCGTACTTAGAGAAGCGATCGACCACCGTGAGGATGACGGACTTGCCCCCCACCTTGGGAAGGCCCTCGATGAAGTCTAAGGAGATATCCGCCCAAACCTGAGACGGCACCTCCAAGGGCTGAAGGAGCCCCGCCGGCCTCAGGGTCTCTGTCTTGTTGCGCTGGCAAGTCTGACAAGACCGAACCCAGTCGCGGATCAGGGCACGATCACCAGGGATGTAGAAGTCGGCGTGAAGACGATGGAGGGTTTTCTACACACCCTCATGGCCCGCCGAGTGGGCGAGCTGCAACACCTGGTGACGGAGATCATCATGCGCCGGAACAAAGATCCGGCGCCCATGGAGGAGCAGTCCGTCAGAGAAGCGCCAGGGCTCCTCCAAGTCGCCGGACGCGAGCTGCTGCTGAAGACGTGCGGCGTCATCTGCCGTCGCAGTGGCGCGTCGAATGTCGGTGAAGAGACCGAACGATGGCCCGAAGCGGATGCACAAGGCCATCCCGGCGGACGCGTCGGCGGATGGCGCGAGGTCGGAGTCACGACGGGACAGCGCGTCGGCCACGGTGTTAAGACGGCCCGGCCGATACTCGACGGAGAAGTCGAAGCCGAAGAGCTTGCTGATCCACTGGTGCTGCGGAACGGTCGACAGCCGTTGATCCAGCAAGAACTTCAGGCTGTAGTGGTCCGTGCGAATGTGGAAGGTCCGCCCCCACAAGTATGGCCGCCAATGACGCACGGCCTGGACGAGGCCAATGAGCTCCCGCTCGTAAGCTGCCAACTTAAGATGGCGCGGAGCGAAAGGCCGGCTGAAGAAAGCGAGGGGCCCATCGCCCTGATGAAGTATGGCGCCGAACCCGGCGCCCGAGGCGTCACAGTCCACCACGAACGGCCGGTCGAAGTCGGGCATCTGGAGGACGGGGCCCGTCGTGAGGGCCCCCTTGAGGGCCTCGAACGCCGTCGTCGCCTCGTCGTCCCAGGCGAAGGCGTAGCGGCGAAGCAACCGCGTGAGGGGCGCCGCGATGAGTCCGAACTCCCGGATAAATTTCCGGTAGTAGCCGGCGAGTCCGAGGAACCCGCCGAGGGCCCGCGACGAGTGAGGCGTCGGCCAGGCGAAGACGGCCGCCACCTTATCGGCGTCCATAGCCACCCCGTCGGCCGAGATGACATGGCCGAGGTAGGCGACGGTAGGCGTCCCGAACGAGCACTTCGAGCGCTTAAGGTGGAGGTGGTGCGCCCGAAGCTCGTTGAAGACGATGGCGACGTGCTGGAGATGTTCGGCCCAGGTGGCGCTGTAGATAAGGATGTCATCAAAGAAAACAAGCACAAACTGCCGTAAGAAGGGTCGAAGTACGTCGTTCATCAGGGCCTGGAACGTCGCCGGGGCGTTGGCGAGGCCGAAAGGCATCACCAAGAACTCGAAGTGGCCATGGTGGGTGCGAAACGCCGTCTTGGCGATGTCATCCGGATGCATGCGCACCTGATGATAGCTCGACCGGAGATCGAGCTTGGTGAAGAAGCGTGCCCCATGGAGCTCATCCAAGAGCTCGTCGACCATCGGTATAGGGAACTTGTCCTTGAGCGTGAGTGCGTTGAGGGCGCGGTAGTCGATGCAGAAGCGCCATGTGCCGTCTGACTTACGGACGAGAAGCACCGGCGCCGTGAAGGGCGACGTGGAGATCCGAATGATGCCTGCGACGAGCATCAGGGCACACTGGCGCTCCAACTCATCCTTCTGCAGCTGGGGGTAGCGGTAGGGTCGCACCGCCACCGGAGTGGAGCCTGGTACGAGGTGAATATGATGGTCGTACACCCGAGCAGGCGGAAGACCCTGCGGATCGTCGAAGAGGTCGCTGTGCTGCTGCAGAAGAGAATCCAGCAGGGGGTGCTCGGCCTCCGAAGACGCGGCAGCCAGCTGGAGGTGTGGCACGGCAGGCGCGGCACCCCCAATGCCCTCCCACCGGATGCGGCGGCCCTGCCGCCAGAATGTCATCGTGAGCGCGTCGAATTCCCACAGGATGGGGCCGAGGGTCCGGAGAAAGTCCACCCCGAGGATGAAGTCGAAGCAGCCCAGATCGATCCCTGCACAGGTGATGGATAAGTGTTCGCCACCGATGGAGATGGGAACGTTGCGGGCTAGCCCATGGCACCGGAGGCGATCGCCGTTCGCCACTGTGATCCGCAGGCGCTCCCCGCCCGTCGTCGGGAGGGCTAGCCGACGCATGGTCGACTCGGGCAGAAAGTTGTGTGTGGAGCCCGTATCCAGCAGGGCCACCAGTCGCTCGCCATGGATCGTCACGGGCAGCAGCATGGTCCGCTCGCCCCGGATGCCGGCCAGGGCATGAAGGGAGACGACACACGCCGTCGCTGCGGAATCCGCGGCCGCGTCCTCGGGCGCCGCAGGCGGATGTAACGGGTCGGGCGAGTCGTCCTCCTTGGTGTAGTCGACCGTCTCTAAATAAAAGAGGCGGGGGCAGACATGGGTCGGCGTGTAGGGCTCATCGCAGTTGAAGCAGAGACCCTGACGGCGACGCTCCTGCTGCTCGGCCGGTGACAGCCGACAGAAGGGCCGTGTGGCGGCCGGGGGTGTGGCCGTCGCGGCTGGGAGAAGCCGACCCGGGGCTGAGGAAGTCGGTGCTGGCCGACTGGGCTGGCGGCCGCTCCGTCCAAGTGGCTGCTGCAGTGCCTGGGCCCGCTGCTCGAAGGCCCGGGCGTAGTACATGGCCGTCTGGAGGTCGGAGGGATCCCGGAGCTCGACGTCCACGCGGATATGGTCCGGCAGACCGCCCACAAAGAGCTCGGCGCGCTGGGTCGCGGAGACGCCCGGCGCGTGGCACGCCAGGGCCTGGAAGCGGTCGGCGTAGTCCTGCACCGTAGATGTGAATGGTAAACGGCCGAGGGCCGCCAGGCGGCTCCCGCGGATAGGAGGCCCAAAACGGAGGAGGCAGAGCTCCCGGAAGCGCTCCCAAGGTGGCATGCCGCCCTCGTCCTGCTCGAGGGCGTAGTACCAGGTCTGCGCTGTGCCTCGAAGATGATAGGACGCGAGCCAGGTGCGATCCGAAGCGAGCGTCCGCTGCCCTCGAAAGAACTGCTCGCACTGGTTGAGCCAATTGAGGGGGTCCTTCGTGCCCTCGTAGGTGGCGAAGTCCAGTTTGGCGAAGCGAGGGGGTGTCGGCCCGCCGTGCCCGGGGGCGGCCGCAGTCGCCGCCGGTGCGTATGCTGGGTCGGGAAACGCTGGGGCGTAGTTCGCCGAGCTGGAGGGGTGATCAAACCGCAGAGAGGGCGTCCGGCGTTCCGGCGCCGTGGAGTAGACCGGGCCCAGAGACAAGCCGGTCGCCCAAGCGGGAATCGGCGATGGTGACGGTGGAAACTGCACCTGGTGCAGGGGCCGACCCATAGCCCTAGGCGCGGGTGGTGGTACTGTCGATGACGGCGGCGCCTGGTGGAGCTACTGCACCGGCGCCTGCGGCGAGGGGGCCGGCAGTGACGCCGGAAGAAGCTGCTGGGTCTGGCCCCCCAGCGGCGCGGTGGAGGTCGGCCATGCTGGCCACGGCTGTCCCGCAGCCGAGTAGTGCGGCAGCAGCAGCAGCGGCGGCTGGGACGCCCCTCCGTAGGGCGCCTGGAAGGCCGGGGCGGGCCACTGTAGCGGCGGTGGCCCGTAGGCGGTGGTGCCGGTGCTCGGTGGCGGGGGCTGGTTCCCGGCGAGGTAGAGGGTAATACCCTTGACCGCCTGGACAAGCTCCCGCAGGGTGCCCGACATCTCCTCGGGCGAGAGGAGCGGAGGCGGGTCCGGCGTGATGGTGATGGGCGCGGTGGTGATGGTGGTGCCGGATGCAATCTCCGCCATCGCGGTGGCAGTGGCCGGCGGCAGCGAGAGCGGGGTGGAGGTGGATGGTAGCGGCGGTGATGGAGATTGGGACATGATCGGCCTAGTGTCTCTGGATACCAAATTGGTAGGGCTAGGGTTCCTACCGGCTCTATTGCGAAGGTTGTAGGGGCAAGGAGGGAGTGGACGCGGCAAGGAACGGGCGCGCCGGCGGCAGGGCGCCGTCGCGGCTAGGGTTGAGGGCGGCGGCGGCTTGGCTGCGGCGGCTAGGGTTTCCGGCTCCTCTAGGAGCCGGGCAACAAAAGATAATAATAGTCTTTATTGCCTGCATCAAAACGATGTCTTACATGAGTATTTATAACTTTAGCCTAAGATAACTTTCCTAAGATAACTTGCCTAAGATAACTTGTGGGCCAAGCCCCTAATAGTAATGCCCGGTGGGCCTCTTCCTAGAATAGACCAAGCCGGTCATAACATCATGTGGTGTCGGTTAGTGGTGCAAAGTATTTTGTGACCTTTATTGACTGCCACTCACGTATGACATGGGTCTATTTGATGTGTCACAAGGATGAAACTTTCCAATGCTTCAAGAATTTCTACGCCTATGTGAAAAATCACTTCAATGTTCAAGTACAAATGATAATAACTGATAATGGCACTGAGTATGTGAACAAAGTGTTTGGGACTTTCTTATCATAGCAAAGGATTTTGCATCAAACCTCGTGTACTCACACTCCTCGGAATGGAGTGGCAGAAAGGAAGAATCGACATATTCTAGAGGTTGCTCGATCGCTGATGTTCACTATGAATGTGCTGAAGTTCTTGTGGAGTGAGGCTGTGATGACTGCGACATACCTGATCAATCACACATCATCGAGAGTACTGGGTATGAAGTTACCTCATGGGCTACTACTGGGAAAGAATGATCTCTAGGTTCCTCCCAAGTTGTTCAGTTGTCTGCTTTGCCAGGGATCACAGGCCATCTGTGGGCAAACTGGATCCATAGGCTGTCAAGTGTAACTTCATTGGGTATTCTTCTGGGCAGCGAGGCAACAAGTGTTGGAGACTTGGAGTCCTTCTGAACGGAGGACATTTGTGAGCATGGATGTCACCTTCAGGGAATCCGAACCATTTTATGGTGAGAAAACTGGTCTTAGTGGCTTATTTCAGTCTTGACCATACCCAGACTGAAGATGGGGAGAGTTACGGTCGCTGTGGTGGTGCCGATTTGGTGTTGCAGCAACTAATTGAGGGTGATATTCTGGTACAGCGAAGCAAGCAACAGTCTCAGCAATTGATAACGCCACCGAGCTAAGGGCCGGTTTGTGACTGATGGAGTGCCCAGACAGGCAGGCAGTGCTCCCGCCTGGATCGGTAGTTTGCCGAGGTGGACAGCAGAACAAGAGGAGCAGCTCAAGGTGTATTTGAGGAAGTGAGGTACTGGTGTTGCGCATTAGGGGGTAGCAACTAGATCAGCCACAGCTAAAGTGTATTCACGGAGGCGAGGTGATGGTGTTGCACATCATGGGCAGCAACTAGATCAGCCACAGGCGGAACAACAGGGTATTACTGACGTGATTTCAAGCTCCTCTGATGGGGATCAGGCTGAACATGAGTCAGTGGCTACAGAAGGGTTAATTGATTTGCCAATTGCTTTGAGATAAGGTAGTCGAGCAAAAGCAGGGATACCAGAGGAACGATATGGGTTCGATGCCAGTGATATTGGAAAATGTCTCCTATGAAGCATTATCTCCAGCCTACAAAGTATTTGTTGCTTCTCTTCAGTCTGTTTCAATTCCGACTAAAAATAAGAAGGCAAAGAAGGACTAAGAATGGTGCATGGTCATGGTGGAGGAGCTGAAGGCTTTTTGCAAGAACAAGACATGGGTACTAACACCTCTTCCAACAGGAAAGAAGGTAGTCAGCTGCAAGTGGGTATACATTCTGAAGCAGAATGTAAAAGGAAAGATTGATATGTACAAAGCAAGGTTTGTGGCGGGGGGTACAGCCAGACCTACGGCATTGACTATGATAAGACCTTTGCTCCATTAGCAAAGATGAACACTGTGAGGATTTGATCTCCTGCGCTACGAATTTCGGGTGGTCTTCACATCAACTTGATGTGAAGAATGCTTCTTGCATAGGGACCTGCAGGAGGAGGACTACATGGAGATCCCACCTAGGTTCTCTAGGTCTGAGACTGCTGGCAAGGTATGCGGGTTAAAGAAAGCTATTTATGGTTTGAAACAGTCCCCGAGAGCATGGTTCGACAAGTTCAGACATGATGTACGTAATATGGGATATGGGCAGTGTAATGGTGATCATACACTATTCTACAACATGGAATAGGGAAAATCACTATACTTGCAGTATATGTGGATGATATTATTATCAAAGAGGATGACAAATAAGAAATTACAAGAATGAAAGAGTCTTTGGGTAAGGCCTTCAAAGTCAAAGATCTGGGCCGACTCAAATACTTCGCGGAAACAGAGTAGCCAGGTCTGCCAAGGGGATTGCGCTATCACAGAGGAAGTATACTTTAGATCTCTTAGGCAATGTAGGAATGCTAGGATGTCGGGCAGCCTCAACACCAATTGATCAAAACCACAAAGTGATAGCTCAGTCAGGTGAGTCAGTAGATTAGGAGAAATATCAAAGATTAGTTGGGAGGTTATTGTACTTATGTCATACACGCCCTGACATTGCTTTTGCAGTAAGTGTGGTAAGCAGATACATGCATGAACTTAGGAGTGATCATCTTGAAGCGGTGTACAAAATTCTGAGGTACTTGAAGGTGACTCCAGGAAAGGGACTATTATTTGAGAGTAACAGGCATCTCGTGGTGGATGGGTGCTGTAATGCAGATTGGGAAAGTTGCCTAGATGATCAGGACAACAGATTGCAGACTGCTTGACTAAAGGATTGGAGACTAAAGAATGCAATACGTGTGACAAGATGGCGCCCCTCTTGAGGGGGAGTGCTAAATGACCATGTACTGCTGACCCAGGAGGCCCAGGCCCATATCAGGTCGAGCTCCAGGCAACAGAGAACAGAGCCGCCGGAATGTTCGAGCTACAGTGTGGTGAGCTCTTTCCATTCCACAATATGCAACAGCACGACGTTGACCAATAAGTCCAAATGAAATGACTGAGAACATATGCAGCAACACAGTGTAAAAGATATCACTAAAGCAGGAACATGTCCTATTATGTAACCCAGAGGCTTGAAACAGACAAGTCCAATAAACAAAAGATCTTGCTCAAGCACAGGGGCCGGCTCTATGACACTGGCATATTTGCTTATGTACTGAGGCGAATGCACATTACAATCATCAATTACCTGAACTGCAGCTTGTATATCAGCAGAACGAAGTTTAGCCTCACAAATATAAGAAACTGCTTCACTGACAAATTTGCTCAAGTTCACACTTTTCAACTCATCCATTAATCCATCCTTTTGTTCATCATTTATTGTTTTGAGCTTCTTTATAACTGTTGTATTTCGTTTAATACTTGAGTCAAGAGTCCTCAGGTAGTTTGCATCTGAAATTAATGAATAATGTCAGATCATAATGTTGCCGCAGAAACATGTGCATGACTTGTCAAGATCAGAAATTGTCTACTCAAAATTATAAATATTAATCTGAAGAACCAAGAATGGAATGAAATTAAGTAAAAAGGAAAAACTTGACTATGAAAATGGAGCAGCTGAGTAACTACTAGCTTATTTTTATTGCTATATGGCTCAAAAAGCTATGCATATAAACTACAGAGATTTTCTGATGCCCCATCTGCAACAGAAGCTCATACTGAGATGTTTGTTGTAGAGAAAATTAGAACCAAAAAAATAACAAAATTAACATGTGATCAAATAAGAATAGCTAAGCTAATAGATGATACACATAAATTATACAAGTTGTAAGAGTGAGATTGGGGGAACAACTTCCTTTATCAACATGGCTGAAAGGCAAGTAGAGAGGTAACAAAATAGGCTTGTTCAACCTGGGACTGAGATGCAGTTATATTACTTAATTTAGTCGTGTTCTACCTACAATATACATATACATCTGCATCTGCTTTGGACATAAATTCACAGAGTTCCTCCTACGTCCATATGCCTTTGAAGTTGCGCGCGCGCACACACAAAAAAAGTATTTTTGTCCTTTTGTCCTAATTGAAACGGTTGGGTAACCACCCAATGGGGTATCTTTGCGATCCTGCCACCAGAACGGCCATTGCGACCATGGTTCTCAAGTCGCACGACTAGTCGCAAAAAAATATCGACTCGTGACTCGAGTCGCGACTAGTCGCAACTGCAGGCTCGACTTTTTCCAAGTCGCTACCCCAGAACAACTCATCGTCTCCAAAACCATGATTGCGACGATGCCGCTGCCACTGGGGTCCACGTGTGTCGTCTGGGACTGGGTCACTGTGATCGAGTGAATGCAAAAAAAAAAAAAATTCGCCAGCGCTTGGCCAACAGCCGGCCGCATGCTCCTCAACATCCCAGGCGAGCGTCCCGGACATAGGCAATCTCACGAGCGTCATGGCGGAGGGCTGTAAGTAGGCTGCGTGTCCGGCGGCAGCAGCCTACAGACACCGAGGCAAGAACGGCAAGTGGCCTGGCTATCCGATGCCTGCCACCAGGGAAGGCCGTGGCGCATTTGTGTCATGCCTAACGCGGCAAGCCAGATGATGCAAACACACATCCCAGGGTCCACAGTGCGTCCCGGACCCGGGCAACGCGGTCAGCCACGCGGCGAGGCCATGGGCGTCATGAATGGCGGCAGCTGCGCGCATGACAGAGTCCATGCCGACAGTGAATCCGGAGACCATCGTGAGGCCACGGGCGCCATGGATAATGTCAAAGCCAACGTAGGCATCGTGGACGACGTCAATGGCGACGAAGCATGTTGTATTTAGATCAGCGGTGGATTTGGGAGAGGAATACCCATGGGCAATCAAACAGATGATCAGGCTTTCCATATATATGATATTTTCATGTAACAAAATACCCCTTTTTAACAAAGGGGTAAGTTCTAATCTCCGTCGTCGATTTGCCTCGAAAACTGTAAACTTTTTAAAGGGGGGTGTAGCAAAGCGCAACAGGTATTGAACAGCCTCATCCCACTCACCCTCTTCATGCACATGAAATTGCCCTTAAGCAGAGCTTCATGGACAACTTGCAGTTGGTTTGTTGTGTTGTTCCGTTGTGCCATCTAGTTAGTTATAGAGTCTCAATGCATACTAACTGGGGTAAGTTTTTGCTATCACGGTTATAAAAGAAGATAGTTTAAACTAATTGCCTTATCCAGAAGCAGGGATAGAGAAGTGCTTCTAGGAATCCAACACAATGTCAAAAGGAACCTTGGTTTACTATAATAGTCTTGAACACTACTACATAGGGCTCGAAATATAATTTAATTGGTAGTTTGGTACGGCACTGGTCTAGCAATTGAAGTGCAAGGAGACAATGGCAGGAAACTCAGTGTCTGCACTCTGCAACATCTACACTATCACTCAAGAATATAGTACTTAACTGCTAGCAAGAATAAGAACAAAGAATGTTTGTGGCACTTCACTTGACCTCTTTTGTGCAGTGCACATGCTATACATCTATATGACTTTAAGCAGATAAATTTCACGTGTTCAAATGGAACAGAACTTGCTTGGGCATGTAAAATACTTTGTTCCTGCCATTCAATACAACGAGACGCAAAGCCTTTGCACTTTCTCAAACAAAACAAAAAAATAAAAACGTAACTTTCATCACAACTTCTATGGAATGGCCATTAATGGGAGAAAACGATGACTACCTGGTCTCTCAGGATTTTGATTGTTTCGGCGAAGGGCAATCTTTTGATCCATTAGTCTTTTGTATTCTTCAATGCGGGCCTCCTGCACACAGTGACTTGCAAAGTAAGAAAGCTAAGATACCCAATGTAAAGAATCAAATATGAGTTATGAATCTTCGAATAAGATCTGTCACAAAACCCTAGGAAACATACCACCAGAACTGTACGAATAATCAATTTGAAGAAACAATTTCGAGTTATAGAAACTAGAAACCTACCAAGTAGCAAAGTAGCAATTGTGTGTGCAGTGCTGAGTAAACTGCGTTTCACGGCGTGGATAATTTCTGTTGGTAAATAACAACCTCGCCAAATCTCAATACTAAACAGAGGTTCCTCGCAAAAGATATTGCTGGCAGTGGCGTGTCAGGATTACCTCATCTTCCTGTTTGCTTTGGCGCGCATCGTCATCTTGTTTAGTGTCTGTGAGGTTCTCGGTCTGACTGCTCTCCATTTTTATTCACAGCTACGACGAGACGGGGACAGGGGCGGATCTAGATGGTGCGCCGGGTATGCACCTGCGCAGCCAGAAGTTATGAAGGTCGGTTGGATTTAACCAATCGCTGGATGAAAACAACCACGTACCTGAAAACTCAATGGGCGAAACTGTGGACGGGGTGGAGACGCGATGTCCCCTCGAGGAAGAACGGGAACGGCGATGGCAGCGACGCGCGTGAGAGGCCGGGGTGTCGGAGGTGGGGAGAAGGCGTCGGGGAGGGGGGCGTGGGACTGAGCCGTCGGGTGCGAGGCGGAGCGGGATTGAGGCGTCGGCGGTGACGCTGAGGTCCGGCACGGCGGCAGCTGCAGGAGAGATTTGGAGCCGCGTTGCTAGGTAAGGACTCCGGGCGAAGAGAAATGGCATCAGAATAGTATTACGCTAACTGTAAACTGTTTTTGTTTGCAGCAAGTCCTTTGCTTGTGCAACTGAGCTCCGTCCGGAGGTTCTTAATACTGATTCCAGATTATTATTATCACTATTTTCCAAAAAGATAACCTCGCATAACTGACCTACTTTGATCTGAACTCTGTTTAGCTCGATAAAATTGCCTGATTTGCTTGCCGACGCTTAGAACATCTTCAACGGCAGCCCTAAAGCACACCTGTGCAAAAAAAAATCATTTAGATAAAAAAAGGCTCCAGCAGCAGCCCTATAGTTATATCGAAAAAGTTTAGGTCCTGCCCAAAAAACTGCTACGAGTGATGCATATTTGCATCACCGCTAGCCGCCGACGCAAAATCAGAAATGACGCCAGAAGAGCCTCAACCGTTGAAACTGAAAATTGTTGTCACTGAATCGCCTCCCGCCACGACCGCTGCCAACAACTAATACGTCGTGGAAGGCATCTCCGACGCGACCACCGCAGGCCACCAGTTCATCATGGAACGCATCTCCAACTCGACCGTCAAAACCGCCGACCTCCCGTTGCCCTCGTCGCACCCGGAATCGTCCCTCATGTGGTTCCCGGTGGCAGTGCAACAAGCTGAAGGTCATCCGCTGCAAGCTTGCGCCGTCGCGAATCACCGTCGTAGTCAGCGGGGATGCGCCTAAGGACCCCCATCGTCGCCGCTAAGGCTCCGGCGTACACGAAGAAGGTCATCGGGAAGAGGTCGCCACGGGAACCATCGGGCATGGTTAAGAAGAAGACAACAGCAATGGCCCCGCCGCCACCGATCCCTTCCACGACGGCAGTGACTCCTCCGGCACCGCTTGGGGCCTCTTCCCCTCCCATCTCACCGTCATATGCGGACAAGTTGACATCACTCGTCGCCACAACCCCCGATGTCCCCAACGTGTTTAGTGAAATGATCGGAGCTAAAAAATTCCTTTTTGGTTTTTCAACTATTTTTATGGGATTTTACAGTTTGTATGTAGTTGTCATGTGATGTGTGTGTATTTACTTCAAATTTGATGTATGTGGCATGGATGCTGGATTTTTTGGGGGAAATACACTTGTGTGGAGGTCGGTGGTCGAGGTCGAGGAGAGGAAGCTAGGCTACAAAGAAATAATCAAGAACATCGAAAACGAGCAAAAGCTCATGTTCATGACTTCATGGGCACAAGTACTCTCGATGAGAAGGTAAGAACATGGTTGGAGCTTTGTCACGATCAAGTGACGACGATGAGGTCAATGGGAGGCTTTCTGAGAAGGTTTTGGAGGCTTTTGGATGATTCATGAGAAGAGGCATGGGTTAAATGAGTGGAAATGGAAACAATGGTGGCAATTGAGAGAATGGGGTAAATGAAGAGAATGCAAGCATTACTCATGACAGTAAAGGCAATGACATTTGAGAGCTCTGTGCATTCATGTTCTATGCACTTTTGATTGTGTTTATGATGCACAATGCTTTTGATTTTATGCTTAACTTCAAAGTTTAATTTGGAATATTTTGGATTTGAACTTGAATTTGAAATGTTGTTGATTATATGTGTTGTGAGGTTGCAATGTGTTAATTGCCATGTCATAGTTTTTTTAATATGTGTGCAATTTTGGAGTAGAGAAAAAGAAGGCCAAATTTTAGGGCCCTAGTTTTTGGTCTGCTGGAAAAGCATAACTTTTCTGGTGACCAAAACCTTCTCCCCCTCCTCTAAAACCATTTTAGGGCACCAAATCATTGGGTCATTGTTGGACATGCACCTAGAGCATGTGGCATTTTGGTTACGCAAAACGAGGTTTAAGATTTGGCCAAATGTCATCTGGCGCTTCAACCCCTTTTAGAGTGATGCGGAACTTTGGTCACCTAGTGGGGTTGCGGCTTTATTGGTCTTTCAAAACCTTTGAGATTCTTACCAAAGTTTGATTGCCCATATACCATGTCGTCAAGACCTTCGAGGTTAATCAAACTTGTGCAAGTTTACTCAACTGAATTACTCACATGAATCATGATGGAAAGTCGATATGCAAAAGGTGAAACTTCAGACAATGACTTTGAATAAGTTTGATGTAACTTTCAATTTATTATCATTTTCTATGGAGACATCAAAAGACGACCTAAGTAAGAACCCTAGGTACATGGCTCCACTGGACTAATCACCCAGGGCTCTAGTCGACAACAACGAAAAAATCATGAGGAAAAGCTTAGGTGGTTAGCAGGCCTATGACACATGGTGTCAATGACTACATATGGTGTCGTAGGCCTGGGATCCGGGCCAGGCTAGCGGAGGTGGAGGGCTCTGATCGTCATTGGTGACTTCTCCGTTGCCGGTTTTCTCATTCTTCTCTTTTGTGAGCTAGTCGTTGAGCTAGCACTCTCTGGATGAGTGAATTTGCCATGTACATCCCATGATTGTGGTGCTGGCAGGGGTCGCTCAAGATATCCTCATACGTGCGTGTTGGCCGTCGGGGGCCTATTTTCCCATCCCCTCTTCTTGTTGCTGGCCTGGCTAACGCTGTGTGTTACTGCCACAAGTTTTGGATCTTGCTCCTCTTTGCACTGGTGGTCTCTGTTGCAATTCTTGTTTCTTCCCCTAGAGCTGTCACCATCGGCGGGCTCCTGTTATTCTGCTGCTGGCATGGGTCGCCGACCTGTGCGAGTTGTTTCCTCCCCGATAGCGTATTTGTGGCGACCTTCATGAGTGTTGCCATGGAGGTTAGGTTGCCTTCTCCCCATTTCTTGCCAAGCTTGTGGCAGAACAAGGGGTCTTGTGCATTGTGGATGAAGGTGTCAATTGTTGTCCGATAACCCACAAGTATAGAGGATCAGTTGTAGCCTCTTTCGTTAAGTAAGAGTGTCAAACCCAACGAGGAGCTAAAGGTAGAACAAATGTTCCCTCAAGTTCTATCGACCACCGATACAACTCTACGCACGCTTTACGTTCGCTTTACCTAGAACAAGTATGAAACCGGAAGTACTTTGAAGGTGTTGTAGGATAGGTTTGCAAGATAATAAAGAGCACGTAAATAAAAACTAGGGGATGTTTAGATAAAGAAACAACTAAGTTAGTTTTAGTAGAGAGATTTTTGTCACAAGAAAGTTATTTGTCCTTAGGCAATCGATAACTAGACCGGTGTCGGATTTTGGGTTTCGGCAGACCCTTGAGGTTCGAACACTAGGGTGCGCGCGGAGATTTCGCCTCCTACCTAACTGCGCCCCTCCGCCTCGCTAAGATCTAAGCAATGGAAAGAACAACACGAATGACACAGGGTTTATACTGGTTCGGGCCACCGTTGTGATGTAATACCCTACTCCAGTGTGTGGTGTGGTGGATTGCCTCTTGGGCTGATGATGATGAACAATACAAGAAAGAACAGCCTCGCGAGGGTTTGCTCTTGGCTGGGGCGATGAACTGCTGGGAGGAGTTCAGTCTCCCTTCTCTCTCTCTGCTAGGGTTCTACCAGATCTCTTGCTGTCCGTCCACTCTGTGGGTGGCTGGTCCTATTTATAAAGGCCTTGGTCCTCTTCCCAAATATCGAACGGGAAGGGAGCCAACAATGGCGGGCTAATTTGAAGGGGAACAGCTAGTACCAGCTATCCTGACAAAAGTAGTCTTCGCCTGCACAAAGCTCTGGTGATGACGCCGTCTTGGGCTCCACAATGACCTCCGTCTTGCAGTCCTCCTGGTCTTGGTCTTGTTGCACCGAAATGGCAACATTTGCTTGATGCCTCGGTACTCCGTGGCTGCGCTTGCTCCCTTTGCACCAAAGAGGAAAGGAGGACGATCATCAATTAACCCATAGGACAAAACGGATCTACTCAAACATCATAGGATAGCCATACATCATTGGACAATAATATATAGCGTTGAGCACCGTGTTTAAGTAGAGATTACAGTGGGGAGAAGAGGTTTTACACTACTGCATAGAGGGGGAGAGAGTTGGTGATGATGGCGGCGAAGTTGTTGGTGTAGATTGTCGTCACGATGATGGCCCCGGCGGCGTTCTGGCGCCACCGGGAGAGAGGGGGAGAGAGCCCCCCTCCTCCTTCTTCTTCCTTGACCTTCCATTAGATGGGAGAAGGGTTTCCCCTCTGGTCCATGGCCTCCATGGCGGTGGAGGGGCAGGAGCCCTTCGGAGATTGGATATCTCTCTCTCTCTGTGTGTTTCTTTCTTTTTCTGCGCTCCCTGATTCTGACCTTTCATCGTTTCTTAAATTCTCGAAGATCCCTAACTCTGATTGGGCTGAAATTTTAACACAATTTTTATCTGGATATTAGCTTTCTTGCGGCGAAAGAAGGGCACCAACCGCCTTACGGGATGGCCACAAGGGCCCAGGGCGCGCCCCTCACCCTTGTGGCCCCCTCGGGCATTGTCTCGCGTTGATTCTTTTTCCCAAAATTCACATATAGTCCAAAAAAAATCTCCGTAAGTTTTTATCGCATCTGGACTCTGTTTGATATGGATTTTCTGCGAAACAAAAAACATGCAACAAACAGGAACTGACACTAGGCACTTAATCAATATGTTAGTCCAAGAAAATCATATAAATTGTTGCCAAAACTATGTAAAATTTGTAGAATATTGGCATGGAACAATCAAAAATTATAGATACGACGGAGACGTATCAGCATCCCCAAGCTTAATTCCTGCTCATCCCTGAATAGATAAATGATAAAAAAGATAATTTTTGATGTGGAAAGCTACCTAGCATAATTTTGATCATATAATCTAATCATGGCATGAATATTAAGACACGAGTGATTCAAAGCAATAGTCTATCATTTGACATTAAGACAATAATACTTCAAGTATACTAATAAAGCAATCATGTATTCTCAAAATAACATGGCCAAAAAAAGTTATCCCTACAAAATCATATAGTCTGGCTATGCTCCATCTTCATACACAAAGTATTTCATCATGCACAAACCCGATGACAAGCCAAGCAATTGTTTCATACTTTTAATGTTCTCAAATCTTTTCAACTTTCACGCAATACATGAGCATGAGCCATGGATATAACACTATAGGTTGAATAGAATATGATGGTGGAGGTTATGTGGAGAAGACAAAAGGGAAGAAAGTCTCACATCGACGCGGCTAATCAACGGGCTATGGAGATGCCCATCAATTGATGTCAATGCGAGGAGTAGGGATTGCGATGCAACGAATGCACTAAGAGCTATAAGTGTATGAAAGCTCAAACTGAAAACTAAGTGGATGTGCATCCAACTTGCTTGCTCATGAAGACCTTGGGCATTTGAGGAAGCCCATCATCGAAATATACAAGCCAAGTTCTATAATGAAAATTCTCACTAGTATATGAAAGTGATAACTCAAGAGACTCTCTATGTGAAGAACATGGCGCTACTCTGAAGTACAAGTGTGGTAAAAGGATAGTAGCATTGCCCCTTCTCTCTTTTTCTCTCATTTTTTTCTCTCTTTTTTTGTCCTCTTTTTTTCATCCGGAGTCTCATCCCGACTTGTGGGGGAATCATAGTCTCCATCATCCTTTCCTCACTGGGACAATGCTCTAATAATGATGATTATCACACTTGTATTTACTTACAACTCAATATTACAACTCAATATTACAACTCGATACTAGAACAAAATATGACTCTATATCAATGCCGTTGGCGGTGTACCGGGATGTGAATGATCTAGCGTAGCAAAGATTAAAAAAAAACAGACAAGCTATGGAAATATCATGCTAGCTATCTTACGATCATGCAAAGCAATATGACAATGAATGCTCAAGTCATGTATATGATGATGGAAGTTGCATGGCAATATATCTCGGAATGACTATGAAAATGACATGATAGGTAGGTATGGTGGCTGTTTTGAGGAAGATATAAGGAGGCTTATGTGTGATAGAGCGTATCATATCATGTGGTTTGGATGCACCGGCGAAGTTTGCACCAGCTCTCGAGGTGAGAAAGGGCAATGCACGATACCGAAGAGGCTAGCAATGATGGAAGGATGAGAGTGCGTATAATCCATGAACTCAACATTAGTTATAAAGAACTCACATACTTATTGCAAAAATTTATTAGCTATCGAAACAAAGTACTACACGCATGCCCCTAGGGGGATAGATTGGTAGGAAAAAACCATCGCTCGTCCCCGACCGCCACTCATAAGGAAGACAATCAAAAATAAACCATGCTCCGACTTTATCACATAACGGTCCATCATACGTGCATGCTTCGGGAATCACAAACCTTAACACAAGTATTTCTACCAATCCACAATTACTCACAAGCATGACTCTAATATCACCATCTTTATATCGCAAAACTATTGCAAGGAATCAAACATATCATATTCAATGATCTACAAGTTGCATGTAGGATTTTATGACTAATCATGTGAATGACCAATTCCTGATGACTCTCTAAATAGATATTAGTGAAGCAAGAGAATTTAATTCTTTTTACAAAATATATGACCGCGCTCTAACAAATATAAATGAAGTAAAAGAGCATTCTACAAATGACGGTTTTTTATATATAGAGAAACAGGCAATCCAAACTTCAAATGATATAACTGAAGCACTGCTACTCCGATGGAAAAATCGCTGCACTCTCGTGAATTGGGCCGGCCATCAGGTGAAGCCCACGTTCCCATTGTAATCATCTCCACGGTGCCTCTCGTCAACCCTAACGGAGGAGGCACCCACCCAGTCTACCGAGGGGATGGCAAAGGCGCACGGCGCGGCGGCGGCCCTATCCCGAGACGGCGGGTACATGTCGGACACGCACGACGAGGGTCGACTGCAAGAGAAAGAAGGAGATGGCGGACGATTAGCCGCCACCGATGCAGGCCCCAAACCAGTGGGTCGCCACAACTCCCTGAGCGACCGCGTCAGCGAGAGCCTTTGCATCTCCGAGGATGTCGCTGTCGACGACCAGAGCTCTCAGCGACGACGTGGCCCGCCCGCGTCCCATCGAGGCCGTGGAGGCGTCAGTTAGTAAGGGCCACGGAGTGTAGAAAAGGGCGAGCGGCCATGCAGGTACGACGATTTACCACTCCTATTCTTCTGCATCTTGCAATTCTTTTCCTTTGTCCGTTGCCTCTGAATCTGTTGTGCCGATTGGATTACCACAGGAGGCCAAGGAGGCCACAAGTGAGGCATCCAGCTCGACTTCGCCATGCGGGTCGCGCTGCACATTCGTCCCATCGCCGGCAAAGCATTCGTCAGTTGGGAAGGTGAGCAAGCAGGTAATGCCTTACGCTTTTTGTTGTTCATTTTCCGTTTCATTTCTTGATCAGCATTCGCGTCACCACTTCAGAATGCAGTTATCTGAAGCTTATCTTGTCTTCTTTGTACTCAAATATTATTGTGAGTACGCCATTTTATATTATTTCTTAGATTCTTGATCGACCGAGTAGATACTTTTGGAGACAAAATGACTTGTCTGAAACTTATGATCTCCCCAGTGTACTTACATTTTGGTAGCATGTGCACTTCACAATTATATTAGTAGAAGCACTGCTCATATTAGTAATTTATACGTACATACTCTCCAATTCACCACGCTTGAGCATTTTGATAGGTGTATCCCGATAATTTCTTAGCTTTGTGAACATATAGTTTAGAAACCAAATATACTGTTATCTGAAGCTTATTATCTAATCGGTGAAATTAGCACGCTGATTATTGTACTCTCCAGCTCTCCAGGCTTTAACATTTTGGTCAGTGTAACCTGATCATTTCTTAGCTTCTTCATAATTGATTAGACCATCAGATACTACATCGCTGATTTTCATCAATGGTTTTATACTGGAGCTAAAATGGTTAGCTTTTCTGTTCTTAGATTCAACAGCTTGATGGTCAATGCTGATGATTGGGATTCCATGGATCCATGCAATATATGTACATATTTGATCATGTCTCCTGGATCTGATCAACCTTGGTAGAAGAAGCCAACAATGTGGAGCAGTGCAATCTCTCTGCCACTTAGCCCTTGTAGGCAGTGCGGTAATTAGCAATTAAACTCGAATTATAAATCTTAAAACACATGGTAAAATACTTAGCAAACAAATTTTTTTCCGGTACACATCAAATTTCAGGTTTGAATGTTGTATTATTGCATGAAACCAATACTATAGGTACTATACAATCGGCATTTAAATTCCTCAATGCGAAGCAATTTCACACCAAATACGATTAAATTTGACATTTTGTGCTTACCTCTTTGTTGGAGCTTGTAGGATTATTGTGATAGACTAAATGTAGAATTCTCTTGCCGGCGAGAATGTGTTGTACAAATTTCCCGAAGTATTTGTAGTGCCTATTTATTTACTCAAATATATCATTTTTCCTCAATATTTCTACTTTTGAGATTTTATGGCGGGGGCCTTTCCGAGAGAACTCTTTCTAGGAGCCAAAAGTGGTCACGATAAATCACAACATGTATCCAACTATCTATCAACCATCCTAGAGACTAAGAGCAACTCTAGCACCCCGCATCCCGCCCCGACCCGTAAAATAACCGCCAATCCCGCCCCGTCTTGTAAAAAAATTTAGGGGGCGCGGTAAAATCCCAACCCTAATCCGGAAAAACGCGGGTTTCCCGCGGAAGCGGTTGGTACGGAGACATTTCATCCCGCGCTTTCTCCCACCAACCACCTCTCCTCTCCCCCCTCGTGCCGCCGCCGGCCGCCGCCCAAGATTCCGGCGACAGCAGCCGGTAGGAGCACGCCGGAAGGCCGCCACGCACATGAGGCCTCCCCTCCCTTCCCCCTGCATCGGCGGGCTGTCGGATTTGGCTTTTTCGGCCGCCGGTTGCTGCCCCAGGCGATGGAGTGGTCGGGGAGCCTCTCCCGCAGCCCAGGCAAGGGCGCATCGCCGCATGCAGGCACGGGTTCGTCTGCCCGCCGCTGCCGAAGGTTTGCGGGCAAGGACTCGTCCGGCCGTCCACCGGGCTCGGCGCTCGCGCAACGTCTTTGTGGCTTGCCGATGCCGCTCATAGAGTGCGACGACTGCCCGCGGAAAGTGCTGCGGCTCACTTCGGGCACGCCGAAGCACCCCGGATGGGTGTTCTACAAATGCAAAAATGACGGGGTACGTGCACTTGCGGTAGCTCGTTTCATAGCTCATTCTTTAGTTCAATTGCGGTAGCTCACTTCGAGATTGCTCATTCTTTTGTGTAGGACGATGGATGCTCATTTTGGTATTGGGAAGGCCAATACATTGATTTGTTGATAGAAAGAAACTTAATAGATGTTAGTGCACTCTTTAGTACAATCGAAGGCAATGATGTGGCTGCATGTGGAATTAGAGGGGAAGCAACGTCTACTTCTTTTGAACCAAAAATGAAGAACGAAGAATGCAAAATCAAGAATCCGCAGATCAACAATGGATGCATGGAGAAGATATTAGTCCAACTTGTGGGAGCAGTTATGGAAGTTGAAAATCTTCTGAAATGCATACTTGTGGTTCTTCTTTTCTTTGGTTTTGCTATTCTAGCCAAGATTTGGTGATATATTTTGTATCTAATGTTGTTGCAAAAGCAAAGAAATGCATTACGCTAGATCAATTTAAGTTGCAAATCTAAGTTTTGCGGGCCGGGAGGAGCTGTGCCAGATCAGAACCCGCAGAAGCCGACTCGTAAAAAAGCATATTCCGCGAATATGCTTTTTTACGGGTCCATTATGCGGGGTCTGCATTTGTGCCAGCCCACGCCGGCCCGCAAAAGCGGTTTTGCGCGAACTGTTGCGTTTTGCGGGCCGGCGGGATGCGGGGTCTGCTAGAGTTGCTCTAATACACTTGAGACCCAAACATGAACCAACTACAAGTTCATCAGACCTAAGAAAAAAGATCAACACACAACTTTCTTGCAATCCAATATGACTCCTCTCTTCAATTACATACCATGATTTGTAAAATGAAGCAGAGAATCACGATATGCAAGAAAGCACAACACCACTCCAAAGCTTTGCAAACAATGATATACAGATTACTTCATGTCCCTAAAAAATATAGAGCAAAATTAGACGGGCGCGGCAACGCGCGCCATCAATGATCTAGTGAAGCATTCTATAAAGCCATACTCAAAAGATATAAATGAAGTGCGAAGCGCATTTTATAAATCAACCAAGGACTATCTCATACCAGCATGGTGCATTAAACAAAAAAGGAAAAATAAAAAGCACACGACGCTCCGAGATTTACGCATATCATGTGACGAATAAAAAAATAGCTTCAAGTAAAATTACCGATAGTTGTTAGAAGAAAGAGTGGATGCCTTCCGGGGCATCCCCAAGCTTAGGCTCTTGCCACTCCTTATTCCTTCATCCATCGTGATCTCACCCAAAACTGAAAACTTCAATCACACAAAACTTAACAAAACCCTCATGAGATCTGTTAGTATAATAAAGCAAATCACCACTTCAAGTACTGTTGCAAACCCATTCATGTTTTATTTTTGTATTATTGCTACTGTATTATAACTTCTCCATGGCTTACACCACCGATAAAAATGATAGTTTCATCAAAACTAGTAAAACAATGCATCAAAAACAGAATATGTCTTAAACAGGATAATCTATAGCAATCTGAACATCTACCATACTTCTGTAACTCCAAAAATTCTAAAAAATTAGGACAAAAATTTGTATAGAAGTATTGTGCAAAAAGTTTCAGAAACATTCAACATTCCAGTAAAAAATGAAAATTCACGCACTACAGCCAAAGTTTCTGTTTTTGCACTGCACACACCAAACAATCAATCTAATCATCCTAAAGGCAAATATTGGCACATTATTTTTATAATACAGTGGAGTTGTACAAGGGGATAATTATTTTTGTTGAAAAGTTTCTGTAATCGAGATTCGCAAAGTTTCCATGGGCACAACCCACCAGGGTGCGCCTGGGCCTCCTGACGCGCCCTGATGGGTTGTGCTCCCCTCGGAGCACCCCCAGGCACTTCTTCGGCCCACTAGATGTCTTCTGGTCCAAAAAAATCTTCAAAAAGTTTTGCTGCGTTTGGACTCTGTTTGGTATTGATTTCCTGCGATGTAAAAAACATGCAGAAAACAGCAACTGACACTTGGCACTATGTCAATAGGTTAGTACCAAAAAATGATATAAAATGGTTATAAAATGATTATAAAACATTCAAGAATGATAATATAACAACATGGAATAATAAAAAATTATAGATATGTTGGAGACGTATCATGCCTCTTATGCTGGATCTAAAGAAGATCCTCGATTTCATTGACTTATGGCACAAAGATCCCAACACTCCACTTCCTGACTTTAACCTCACTCCTGGTCAAAGTCACATGCTGAACGCCTTCATAGGCAAGGAAAAGTGGAAGTTTCAGAAGGCCAAACAAGTGAAGAAGGCCCATTACAAGAAGGAGAGATTCATGAGGAACAACGTTCTTACATTGGCTCCTGAAGAACTTGTAACTGTTCAGAGGGAGATCAGAGACCTTAGTGATGAATTTGACAGATATCATGCTGATTGGCTCGGTGCCAAAGTCAGATTCGTCAAGACTGCCAAGAATCTCAAGGCAGACGTTGCAGCATCATCGCAACAGCAAATTCCTCAGGCTAAAGCATATGCTCAGCAAACTGAAGAAAATGAAAGTGCGGCTGATGAAAATTAGGCTGCTAAAGAAACTGAAGCTACCAGGATTGCTGAATAAATTTCAGCTCCCGAAGAACATGCCAGGGTGACAGCATCAGTCGTGCCTGAAGAAACTGCACCAACTTCATCTGCTCCTTCGGGAAAATCTTCAACGGTGAAGAAAATCACTCTTCATTCTGCATCAGAAGTGAAGAAAACAAAAGCTGCAGAGAAGGAAGCCACAAGGAAGAGGAAAGCATCAACCTCTGCAGAGTCCTCAGCTCCCAAGAAAGTGAGTACTTTGACGAGCTCTTTCACGGAACCTATTGATGTTGTTCCAATATCAATAGTGCCATCAAAGGAACTCATTCCATTTGGTGAAGAATATGTCATTCCAGATGACACTGATGAAGAGAATCCTTCTGCTGCTTCCTTACAGCAATTGGATGAAGAAATCAATGTGGGAGACGTTGTTTCCACACCACTGGTATCATTGCCTGTGCCTCAGTTCATAGCTGAAGAGGCCGACATTGAGGAAATTGAAGATGTGGATATTGGCTCAACAACTCCTGTGCTGAATGATGACTATTGGGAAAATCTTCACCCCAATTTTCCAATTACCACACCTCTGCATCCAATTCGTCAGTCCCCTGTGTGGACTGGAGAAATTCTAACAAGATCTGAAGGACGTCAAGCTTCACTTTAGTCCATACCTGAAGAAATGGAGAACCAGACTGCTGCTAAAGAACCCGAAGCTTCAATCCCTCAATCAGCAGCACCAGAGGTTGTGACTCAAGAAGTTGTGAGACCGTCAACTGCAAATCTTTAGCCCAAGCCACAAAATCCTCATGCAAAGAGGCCAAAATTCAAGGCCGGTGATTTCTTCGCTAAGCATCATTTCTTCATTGATGCAAATCCATATGACTCAGCAAGACTTAGGCGCAAGAGGTTCTGGACTGCTAGCCAGATGAATTTCTATGCATCGCTTCTCTTTGATAAGGACAAGGTATTTCAGCACCGTCAAATTCCTCATGTGGATATGGAGTCCATTCCTTGCTTCCAACCTATCTTGAATGTTCTTCATGAAGCTGGGCTCCTAAATTTCTATGCTGATATCTATCACTGGAATGAAGAGCTAATTCTTCAATTCTATGCAACTCTGCACCTCACTGGAAATGTGGCTGATGTCAATTCATGGGTGCTTGACTAGATGACCGAGAACACTCATGATAAACTTTGCAAGGATTTTTTTATATCAATAATAAGAATTTCTGGAGCCAAGACCCACTAGAGAGGGGCCCCTGGGTGGGCACAACCCACCAGGGCGCGCCCCCCTCTCTTGGCGCGCCCAGGTGGGTTGTACCCACCTGGTGGCCCCGCTGACGACCCCCTTGATACTATAAAATCACATATTTCCAGAAAAAATCAAGGAAAAAGAATTATCGCGATCCACGAGACGGAGCTGCTGCCAGGCCTGTTCTTCCTCGGGAGGGCAAATCTGGAGTCCAATTGGGGCTCCAAAGAGGGGGATCTTCGTTCTTCGTCATCACCAACCCTTCTCCATCGCCAATTCCATGATGCTCCCCACTGGGAGTGAGTAATTCCATCGTAGGCTCGCTGGTCGGTGAGGAGTTGGATGAGATTCATCATGTAATCGAGTTAGTTTTGTTAGGGCCTGATCCCTAGTATCCATTATGTTCTTAGATTGATGTTGCTATGACTTTGTCATGCTTAATGCTTGAGACTTTGGGCCCGGGTGCCATGATTTCAGATCTGAATCGTTTATGTTATCATCATTATATCCATGTTCTAGATCCAATCTTGCAAGTTATAGTCACCTACTATGGTTATGATCCGGCAACCCCGGAGTGACAACAACCGGGCCCACTCTCGGTGATGACCGTTGTCAGTGTCAAAACCGGCGGATCTCGAGTAGTGGGTCCCGAACTGTGCGTCTAGGATGGATGGTAACAGGAGGCAGGGAACACGATGTTTTACCCAGGTTCGGGCCCTCTTGATGGAGGTAAAACCCTACGTCCTGCTTGATTAATATTGATGATATGGGTAGTACAAGAGTAGATCTACCACGAGATCAAGGAGGCTAAACCCTAGAAGCTAGCCTATGGTATGATTGTTGTATATGGAGTTGATTGCCTACGGACTACAACCCTCCGGTTTATATAGACACCGGATAGGGTTAGGGTTACATAGAGTCGGTTACAATGGTAGGAGATCTTGAATATCCGCATCGCCAAGCTTGCCTTCCACGCCAAGGAAAGTCCCATCCGGACATGGGACGAAGTCTTCAATCTTGTATCTTCATAGTCCAGGAGTCCGGCTGAAGGTGTAGTCCGGCTACCCGAACACCCCCTAATCCAGGACTCCCTCAGTAGCCCCTGAACCAGGCTTCAATGACGATGAGTCCGGCGCGCAAATTGTCTTCGGCATTGCAAGGCGGGTTCCTCCTCCAAGTCCTTCATAGAAGATTGTAAACACCAAGAGTAGTGTCCGGCTCTGCAAAATAAGCTTCCACATATTGCCATAGAGAGAATGATATAAACACAAATCAAATCTGCTGACGTATTCCGCAGTGCGTCATCACACTACAACCAAGTCCTTTACTCGAATCGTTTTTACTTTTCCACCTCAGCATGTTTTGCGAGGCGGTTTCCTTGGCACGTCTTGTCAAAGCAGAGATCGTGTACCCCCTTTACGGGATTCTCATCAATACGGACGTGGGTAACCCAACCGCGCCATTTATCACGACACTTGGGAGGCAAGCGAGTTTTACTAGGCTGGTGGGGACGCATAACCGCATCCGCCCATATAAGGGGATAAGGATCCACCTTTTTACCTACGCCTTCTTCCTCCTTTGCCTATCCATCTCCTGCGCACTCGAGCTCCAGCGCCCAAGCCCGCACTTCCCACCTCAACCTTCTCCAGCAATGTCCGGAGCGGGAGGCAAGTGGATGGTCTCCTCCGCTACGGAGGGCCAAGTCAAGAAGCTAAGGAAGGCCGGATACCTGTCTAAGGACATCGCGCACCGGCTTCCCAAAAAGGGGCAGCTTCTCCCCACCCCAGGGCCCCATGAGAGCGTAGTATTTCTTCCCCACTTCCTCCGCGGACTGGGTTTTCCACTCCACCCATTTGTCCGGGGGCTCATGTTCTACTACGGCCTGGATTTCCACGATCTGGCCCTGAACTTCATCCTCAACATCTCGGCGTTTATCGTCGTGTGCAAGGCTTTCCTCCGCGTCCGCCCTCATTTCGGCCTCTGGCTCAAGACCTTCAACGTTAAGCCCAAGGTGGTGCGCGGCAGCCAGGCGGAGTGCGGAGGCGCCATGGCGGGCAAGATGGCCAACGTCCTATGGTTCGAGGGCTCTTTTGTGGAGACCCTAAAGGGGTGGCAATCCGGGTGGTTTTACATCACCAAGCCACGCGATCCGAACTGGATCGCAGCCCCCGAGTTCCGATCCGGACCCCCCACGCGGCTTATGTCCTGGAAAGAGACGGGCTTGTCGTGGGGTGATGAAAAAGAGGTGACCGGATTGCAAACATGCATCCAGTCCCTGGTGAACAAGCCAATCCGGCTTGTTAATGTAATCCAGGTTATGCTCGTCCGCCGGATCCTCCCGTGCCAACAACGGGATTTTAATCTGTGGGAGTTCGACCCGGCGCAGCACCAAACCCTTAGCAGGCTCTTCGACACGACGTACGAAGATGCCTGGAAGGTGCTATTCAAGGGCGCCGAGGCTCCCGCATCCGCTTCCGAGGACCGCGGATACAGCTCGCAGCGTCACGCTAGCGAGGTAAGCTATCTTCACCTTTTACAAGATGTTAAGCTTTTTTCATAGTTTGACTCTATGCGGGATCTAAACTCCCTTACCTTTGACAGGCTTGGCGAGCGATATCCGGACCGATTAACTGTCCGGCTCCGCTGCCCGAAGACCCAGCCCCAGCTCTACTAGTGAAGCTGCTGGTTCCGGTGCCTTATGTGGTGCCGGAGAAGAAGGCCAAGAAGAAGAAGACCACGGGGACTCGAAAGAGTGCCCGCAACATGGTGGTGTCGGACTCGTCATCCGACGAGTCCGAGACGCCCTCTTCCCGTGAAAACGAGGAGGAAGAAGAAAACTCTCCCCCCCAGCGGAGGGAGGAGAGAAGAGGAAGGCCGCCCCAACGGGGGAGGCCAAGGGGTCTAGGAAAAGGAAGACCCCTCCGCCGGACTACTCCCCCGATGCCGAAGAGGGCAGAGAGGAGTGGCCAAACAGGGCCAAGCGTCCGGCGAAATCGTAAGTTCGGATATCAGAGTAACTCATGATGTTCCTTTGTTGCACAACTTTCCCTAATGTCAAACGTAATTATGCAGCCCGCCCCGGGCCGAATTCAACAAATCGTCGGGCGGCTCCTTGGACTCATCGAACGTGAACTCAGTTCCGCCCGCTGTCTCCCCCCGCACTGCAGACGACGCCGAAGTGGCGTCGCAACAAGCTCCGGGGCAGGAGGAGGTGGTCCCGGAGGAGCCGCAAGGAAACCTCCCGGACTCCAGGAGTGAAGGGGATAAGGCCCCCCAGGGCTCCAAGTCTGGCTTTGTGCCGGACACCGCGCCGGAATCTTCCACAGTTTCGGACCGCGGTAGGCGAACTCCTTCCAAGAGGAGCAAGCCTTCTGAGCCGGCGGCCTCCGTCCAACCGCGGGTGCCGGACAATCTGCTGGAGGTGCTTGACGGCGCCTCCATCGACGAGGGGCATCGTACTATTATGAGTATGGTGATCCAGAAGGTTCACTCCGCCAAGAGCGGACTGACTGAAGCTTGCGCTAGCCTTCTAACAGGCTTTGAGGTAAGTAAAAATATGTAAAAATATTACCGCATAGACAGTAGCCCCTGATGCTCTGTTTGGCGTTTGGAAAGAAAAGCCGAATAGAGGATCTATTAAATATCGCAGGAGTCTAACAAAAAAGAGTCAATATGCGTATGCAGGCTTCGCTGCTATCCACCGCCGCACTGACTGCGGAGGTGGGTGTCCTGAAGCAGGACCTCGAGCGGACCGAGCGAGAGCTCGGCCTTGCCCAGCGGCGGCTCGAGGAGAGAGAAGGTAAGAAATACCTTACAGAAAAAGTGCCTACAAAAAGGCGTGATTGCAAAAAAAATAACAGGATTGTACTGCTTATTGCAGGGGCCACGACTGAGGTGGCGACCCTTAAGCAGGCGCTGTCTGAGGCTGAAAAGAAAACGGCCGCGGAGCGCACCGAGCGAGACAGACTTGGGCTCAAGTCGGCGAGGTGCAGCAAGAGCTTCAGGCTCTCATGAAAAAACATGAGAGTTTGGAGCTTGAGTCAAAGGCGCAAGCATCCGAGCTTGCGACGGCCCTTGAGACTGCCAAGTCTACCAAGGCCGAAGCCCAAAAGGCCCTCCAAGAGTTGGAGGAGATGAGGAAGATAGCAGCGGGTAAGGCATTCTTCATGCAAAGCAGAAATATAAAAGTAAACTACTTGTTACTTACCCGAATCCGGAGCTCTCCAAGGGCATTCGCAGATCTTCCCCGCAGCGTATCTGACGCCGCCGCATTCTACCGAGCTGAAGAGGGCAGCTCAACGGAGAAGGTGTTCTGGTCTCAGTATTCTGAGGCCGGACACCCTGTGCCTTTGAGCGACCAGCTGAAACAGCTGGTCGAGCTCCACAAGGCGGCCGAACAGGCCATGAAGGGCTTCATAGTTTGTCCATGGCCCGGAGAGGCCCTGCCTGGGAGCTATTTCGGGCTGGTGCGGCGGCTGGTGGAGGCCTGTCCAAGGCTCGAGGTCATTAAGCGCTCCATCTGCATCGAAGGTGCCCGTCGGGCCCTTGCCCGTGCAAAGGTGCACTGGGGTAAGCTGGACGGTGAGAAGCTTGTGAAGGACGGGCCACCGCCGGGGAAGGAGCATCGCAAGCCCGAGAACTACTACAAGGATGTTCTTGCAGGTGCCCGCCTTGTGGCGGATGAATGTACCAAGGATGTGATATTTGAATGAACTTGCTCGTGTTTATCCTGTGTGCTGAAAACTTGTTCATATGCGCTAAGAAATGCTTATTGAATTTAAAATATTACTTTCTGTGCGGCCGTTTATCAAAAATTGAGAGATGGCCAGTCGTCGGCTTCTGCCCCCATGCCACTAGTGCTGGGGTGTTCGGGATAAACCTGAGCGCTCTTTTCCCATAGTTGGGTCCTTCGAGGGAGGCGCTCAGCACAACGAACCAGGCAATCAGACTATAATGCTTGAACACTCTCACTTAGCCATAGAACTCTATAATTTTAAATTTCGGCGAAGCCCCTAGTTCGGAAGACCGAGTTCGGGCGCTATCTATGCCTTGGCCGGACAAAGCCAGCTCCTCGCTCGAAGCGGCATAAGTCTTTAGGGACTCGAAAAACCTCTCGAACAGCGACCAGTCTCTCGCCTCATCATGACAGTCAGTTTTAGCTTTCTCCACTGAGGTGCTTAACCCAGCTGAACCGGGGCACAATCACAGTGGTTCTCCTAGTGCTACCTTAGCTGATAGAGCGGAACGTAAGGCACCAAAACATAGGAGCCGGGCAAACCCAACTATTGACCCAAATCATGATTCGGAGCCGATGCATATAGTGCTATAAGTTCGGGGTGCCGCACTTGTGAAAGTGTACGGACTTCTCACACCATTATGAGGGGTACTGAAGCCCCTGGCGTGTTTGCCGTACCATGGTGTACGGGTGCAATCATGTCATTTAATAAACATAAATGTGAGAAGAAGATAATGCAAAAAATAGACAAGAAGCTAAGCATTATTTATAGAGAGGCTATTTATCAAAGCCGAACGATATAAATAGTGCGGTAAGCAAAAGATATTGGACTATTCAGTATGTCCTGACCAGGGGCAGGCCGCGGAATTGTATTTAAAACAGGTATACCGCTCGTAACAAAGACCACCTAGGAGTTTCATAATGCGGCATGGCTTGTCTGCCTCCCTGGATCTTGCATCGTTTGTGCGGCAGTCGAATTGCCGAACAGGTCGTCCGAAGTATGGAGTCCTGAAAGTAAGAAAAAATTAAAAAAAGAATCCGGCAGCCCCTAGTATGTTTTAAGCCGTATTTTGGGCGTGCCTTTATTGTGCCCCTTCCCCTGTGCCCATGGTATTTCAAGGGCGTAGTTATGTACGCGGGGTACTGGTTTCGCTATGTCGTGAAAGCTGGGGTTGGGGCCGCATTGGTACGCTTGCTCAGAGTGTGCCAGGCGGTCCTGCTGTGGGTTACTCCAGGCGCGCTTGGCAGTGTCTGGCTTTTTAATGGCCGGACTGGAGAATTGCCTGAGAAGGCTACTTTGTACCTCTGCTGCGAGAGCCGCCGTATGCTCGTCCGTATGGAGGGAGCGTTCGGTGTTTCCGTTGACCGTAATTACTCCTTGAGGGCCTGGCATCTTGAGCTTGAGATATGCGTAGTGCGGCACCGCATTGAACTTTGCGAATGCGGTTCGTTCGAGCAGGGTGTGATAGCCACTTCGAAACGGGACTATATCGAAGATTAACTCTTCGCTTCAGAAATTGTCCGTGGATCCGAAGACCACGTCAAGTGTTACCGAGCCTGTACAGTTGGCTTCTACACCTGGTATAACGCCTTTAAAGGTCGTTCTTGTGGTCTTAATCCTTGAGGGATCTATGCCCATTTTCCGCACTGTATCCTGATAAAGCAGGTTCAGGCTACTGCCGCCGTCCATGAGGACTCTTGTGAGATGAAATCCGTCGATGATTGGGTCGAGAACCAATGCGGCGAAGCCGCCATGACGGGTGCTAGTGGGATGGTCCCTTCGATCAAAAGTGATCGGGCAGGAGGACCATGGGTTGAACTTTGGGGCGACTGGCTCCATCGCGTATACGTCCCTGTAAGTGCATCTAGTGCCACCCCTAATTGGTTTTGGAGTATTGACGACAAACCTAGTTGAGGGACTAATGTGTTTGTGAGAATTGCAGGATAACACAGGTAGAAGTCCCTCATTGATTCGGTTTTACTACCAGAGATAACCCCTAAAAATGTATGAAGACATTGAAGTCAAAGGTGGTATATGAAGATATTCACATTGAAGACTATGACAAAAGAAGACACGTTATGAAGCCTATGGAGCTCGAAGACTTAGATCTTTCGTAGTTCTTTTTCTTTTGTGTTGAGTCATAGGAACCACCGTACTGTTAAGTGGGGTCCAGGAGAACCAGTTAGAATGACTGAAGTGATGCCTAAACCAAAAACCTATGTCTTCGAGTGAAGACAATGAGAGCGAATCTTGTCCAGAGCCGGACAAGTCAGCTTTGCTTGTAGCCCAAGTAAAGTTGCCATGAGAGTTTGAAATCTGACCGTTGAGACACGTGTCAGTTCCTTAGTGACCCAGGGTCATTTCGGACAAATCAGGTCGGGTTGCCAAGTGGCTATAAATAGCCCGCCCCCTACAACCATAAACGGTTGGCTGCTTAGATTGAGAGTACGGCTTTTGTCGTTTGAGAGCAACCCACCTCGAAGCCTTTGAGAGAGAGAATTCCTTGTGAGGATAAAGCCCTAACCACCCAGAGCCAGAGAACATTGGGCATCACTTAAGTCTTCTTGTCTGTGTGATCTGAAGACTTATTACACTTGAGGACTGTGCATCCCCAGACGATTAGGCGTCGCGTTCAGAGCATCCAAGAGACATTGTGGATTGCCAGTGAACGAAGTCTGTGAAGGTTTGGGAGTCTACCTTGAAGACTTACCAGAGTGATTGGGCGAGGACTATGTGACCTTAGCTCAAGGAGAATACGGTGAGGACTTGGTGTCCTGAGCTGCGTGCTCAGGACTGGGTGTCCGGGACTGTGTGTCCTAAGGTTTAAATACCTAGCCGCTCCAACCAGACGTACAGTTGTCACAGCAACTGGAACTGGTCCAACACATCATTGTCTTCAACGAGTCACTGGTTTCATCTTCACTTCCTTTTACCTACTGATCACTCATTGTGAAGTCATTGCGTGTCTGTTCTATCGTTTATCTTCACAACGTGAGTGTATGATCTGTTTGGCTTCATAGTATCTTCCTACCTGATCCTAATTACACTACAGCTATTTGTCACTGTGCTTTCACTCTGTTGATACTTGACCATGGCTTGCCTAGTGTAGTCTAACTTCCGCTGCATAGTAATAGGCATATCTCTACTGTTTGTCTTCATAACTTCCACGTTTTGAAGACTTTCATAAAAATCGCCTATTCACCCCCCTCTAGTCGATATAACGCACTTTCAATTGGTATCAGAGCAAGGTGCTCCCTTGTTCTGTGTGATTCGGTTTAACCACCTGGAGTTTTAGCTATGTCGACTGCAGGGATAATTAAAGTCTCTGCTGCGTGCCACGTCTTCGATGGAACTGAATATCCCTACTGGAAGAATAAGATGCGTATGCATCTTGAAGCCATTGACGTCGACCTATGGTATGTCATCGAGAACGGCGTTCCCAAGGCTGGAGAAGGTGTCACTGCTGCTGATGTCAAGAAATTCGTTCAACTGGACTCTACTGCTAAGAACATCATCTATGGTCATCTGACCAAAGGACAGTATGGCCGTGTGAGTGCTTTGAAGACATCCAAGCTGGTCTAGGACTGGCTCTCCAAGGTCAATGAAGGCATCTCAACCCAGAGAGATCAAAGAATCAGTGTCCTTCGCAATCTCTTCAACCGCTTCAAGCGAAATGACAATGAGAATGTCCAGCACACATTTGACAGACTCACTGACATCACAAATGAGCTTCAAGCCCTCGGCGCTACTGAGATCACCAAACATGAAGTCGTCAAGACGCTGCTGAGATCACTTGATAGTTCGTTTGACATCCTAGCCCTGATGATTCAAGAACGTCCTGATTTCAAGACACTCGATCCATCTGACATACTTGAGAGGCTCAACACACATGAGTTTCAGCTTTTTGAGAAAAGAGATATCTACGGTCCAAACTATGGGCGAACTCGTGCCTTGAAGGCAAAAGCTGTTTCCTCATCTGAAGAAGAATCTGACAGCAGTTCTGATGATCCTGAAGACATTGGAAGGGAACTTGCAATGCTAGTGAAGAAGTTCCAAAAATTCACCAAGAAGAAAGGCTTCAGAAAGTCTTCACAATCAAGCTCAAGGAATGATGAAGCTTCTGCTCATGACTACAAGAAGAAAACATGCCACAAGTGCAAGAAAACTGGACACTTCATCTCTGAGTGTCCACAGTGGGACAATGAGAACAGAAGGAAGAAGAAGAGCAAGGAATATGACTCTGACGACAAGAAGAAGAAGAAATACTCAAAGTCTTCTTCCAAGTCTTCCTCAAAGTCTTCATCACACAAGAAGAGCTCATCTAGCAAGGCACGTGCGTTTGTTGGCAAGGAAATGGATTCTGAGGAGGAGTCCGCTTCTGAGGAGGCAGAGGTGGAGTCTGAGGAGGAGTCTGATTCTGGCATTGCAAGTCTGGCTACAGCATACGTCGCCAAGTCCATCTTGAACACTGAAGACAATGACTTCATCACCGACACCGATGCAAATGACAAGGATGACTCCACTCCTACCTACTGCTTCATGGCACGCGGTGCCAAGGTAAACACACGCACTATTCGCTATCAAACCTCCAGTGACGATGACTCTGATTGTGATTCAAAACCCAACTACAAAACACTTGCTAAAATTGCAACTGAACAACAAAAGGACATGGAACATATTCAAAAACTGTTAGACAGAAGCGATGATCTGTTGGGTGCTGAAATGACTCGATCTGAATCCTTAATTGAAGACATAAAAAATCTTCATGTTAAGTATCAGGAACTTGAAGATCGTCTTGATACTCTCTCAACAACTCATGAAAAGCTTTCCTATGATTATCTTCAAAGGAAGCAAGAACTTGAGAAATTGAGAGCGGCTCATGAAGATCTTCAAAAGGAAAACGAGTCACTTCGCGCCGAACAGATCAGTTCCGCTCAGGAAGGATTTGAACCACCATGTCTTAAATGCATTGAGCATGATAATGCTACTTCTGTTGCTGAATGTTCCACTGCTACTGCTGTTGCAATATCTTCAACTGTTGATGTGGTAACTAACCCCTCTGCTGAGGATACCACTGTTATTGCTGATGAGAATGCTAGGTTGAAGACATTGCTTGAAACAGGGATGTACAAAAGTCTTAAAGGACATCAAACATTATGTGATGTCCTCAAGAAGCAGATTCTGAACCGAAACCCTAGGAAAGAGGGTGTTGGGTTCGTAAGGAAAATAAATGCAGATGGCTCTTACTGGAAACCTGAGCAGTACCCCAAAACCAAGTGGGTTGCTGCAAAGGAACCTTCAGCAGATCCATCCAATTTATCTGGCTTCACTTGTGCTAACCCCATTATCATTGATGAATCCTTTGATGCAAACTATATACTGTTTAAGAATCAGAATGGTGAAGTGTTTGCCAGGTACATTGGTACTAACTGCAGGAATGGACCGCCTATGAAGAAGATCTGGGTTCCGAAAAAGTGTCTGGAAAATCTTCGTGTGAATGTCTTCATGACACCTTACTTGAAGAAGACAAACCTCAGACCAAAGGCTTCATACGGTCCAAAGGCTTCATACAAACAGAGGACTCATCTGAGTCACACTAACGCAAATGTTTTGCAGGGAAACCATACTCAGGCATATGAATATGAGAGCGGTTCATCAAACCGTCATGTTCATATGACCAAAAATTATTCTGCTTATTCTTATGAGTACTATTGTCCACCTGCAAGACTGTTTGCTAAGGCTTCAAAGCCAAAATTCTCAGATGCTGCACTTAGACTTATTGCTTCTAAGCCACCCTTGAAGATGTGGGTGGTTAAGAAAGCTTAACTCTCCTTTGCAGGGAAAGGTCTCCAGCAGAAAAACAAAATCTTCTGACGCTATTGCTGGGGACCTTAAAAATCTTGTAGGGCGCAAGATAAAATGCCTGAATGGCATCATTATGCACTTCGTTCCTGAATCGCATGCTACTCTCCCTATTAGTCCTAATCTGGATCTAAGTTTTCATAACCCACTGGTTCGTCAAATGTTTTTGCTTCACAATTCTCTTCGTGAAGCCTATCCCCCTAACTGCACTGTAGGGTACGACACCAGCGTCTTCAAAGTCTTCAGAATGGATTATTGACAGTGGATGTACAAATCACATGACTGGCAAAAGAAGCCTTCTTATGGACTCAACCTTACGTCCATCTGACAAGAGCCACATCACATTTGCTGACACTGGTAAAAGTAAGGTATTGGGTCTAGGTAGAGTTGTAATCTCAAAGGATCAACACATGGATAAAGTCATGCTTGTTGAATCCCTTGGCTTCAACTTGATGTCTGTCTCAATGCTCTGCGATTTGAACATGATCGTAATGTTTGGAAAATATCATTGTCTTGTACTAATGGAATCTGACAAGTCTCTAGTGTTTGAAGGGTATCGAAAAGATGATCTGTATGTGGTAGATTTCTCAGCAGGGCCACAACTTGCAGTATGTCTTCTTGCAAAAGCTTCAGAATGCTGGCTTTGGCCTCGGAGGCTTGGGCATGCTGGCATGAGGAACCTCCACACCCTTGCGAAGAAGAAGCATGTCATAGGCATCGAGGGCGTCAAGTTCAAAAAAGATCACTTATGCGGTGCTTGTGAAGCAGGGAAGATGACGAGGGCAAAACATCCCTCGAAGACAATCATGACCACTACTCGACCCTTCGAACTGCTTCACATGGATCTTTTTGGTCCCACTCACTACTCAACTTTTACTACTACTGCTTGCCTCTATGGCTTCGTTATTGTTGATGATTATTCTAGATATACTTGGGTGCACATAATTCTTTACAAGACTGAAGTGCAGGATGTCTTCAGACGCTTCGCCAATCGAGTCATGAACAATTACGGCACCAAGATAAAGCACATCAGAAGTGACAATGGCACTGAATTCAAGAACACTGGCCTTGATACATATCTTGATACCTTGGGCATCACTCATGAATTCTCAGCTCCGTACACGCCACAGCAGAATGGCGTCGTCGAACGCAAGAACAGAACACTCATTGAGATGGCCAGAACGATGCTAGATGAATACAAGACTCCAAGAAAATTCTGGACTGAAGCCATTGACACTGCATGCCATACAATCAATCGTGTTTATCTTCACAAGCTTCTGAACAAGACATCTTATGAGCTCCTTACTGGCAAAAAGCCAAATGTCAGTTACTTCAGAATATTTGGCGCAAGGTGCTGGATCAAGGACCCACATCACACCTCAAAATTTGCACCAAAAGCACATGAAGGTTTTATGCTCGGATATGGAAAGGATTCGCACTCCTACAGAGTCTTCAATCTCTTTCATTACAAAGTGGTTGAAACAGTGGATGTGCGGTTCGATGAGACAAATGGTTCACAAAGAGAGCAACTGCCAAATGTGCTAGATGAGATTCCAGCTAGTGAATCAATCAAGCTAATGGGAACTGGAGAGATTATACCTTCTGAAGCTCATCCTGAAGAAGAACTTATCATCTCAGCACCTGATCAACATGAAGACAATGCTCAGCCTGAAGACATTCCTCCCAACAACAACACAGATCAGCAAGAGCAAAGTCTTCGCCCTGTACATCCTCGCGTTGCCAATGAAGTGCAGATTGAAAGAATAATTGATAGCATCAATGCACCTGGTCCACTCACTCGTTCAAGGGTAACTCAGCTAGCAAATTTCTGTGGGCACTTCACATTCGTCTCAATATTAGAACCCAAGAAAGTTGAAGAAGCCTTCATGGAACCTGAATGGATTCAAGCTATGCAAGAAGAGCTTCAACAGTTTGAGCTGAATAATGTATGGGAACTGGTTAAGCGTCCTGATCCACGGAAGCACAACATAATAGGCACCAAATGGATATACCGCAACAAGCAAGATGAGCATGGTCAAGTTGTCAGAAACAAAGCTCGTCTCGTTGCTCAAGGATATACTCAAGTGGAGGGCATTGACTTCGATGAAACATTTGCTCCTGTGGCTAGGCTTGAAGCCATACGCATACTGCTGGCCTATGCAAATCATCATAACATACTTCTATATCAAATGGATGTGAAAAGTGCCTTTCTCAATGGCAAGATTGAAGAAGAAGTGTATGTTGCACAACCGCCTGGCTTTGAAAATCCAAAACATCCTGACATGGTATACAAGCTCAACAAGGCACTGTATGGCCTCAAACAAGCCCCTAGGGCCTGGTATGACACACTCAAATATTTCCTGAAGAGCAAAGGCTTCATACCTGGTTCCCTAGATCCCACTCTTTTCACGAAGACATATGATGGTGAACTGTTTGTGTGCCAAATATATGTGGATGACATTATCTTCGGCTGCACCAATCAGAAGTACAGTGAAGAGTTTGGATATATGATGCAAGAGCAATATCAGATGTCCATGATGGGGGAGCTGAAGTTCTTCCTTGGTCTTCAAATACGACAACAACGCAATGGCATCTTCATATCTCAAGAGAAGTATCTCAAAGATTGCCTGAAGAAGTTCGGTATGCAAGACTGCAAAGGCTTCACAACACCAATGCCAGCCAAACATCATCTAGGTCCTGACGACAATGGTAAAGAGTTTGATCAAAAGGTATACCGCTCCATGATTGGTTCTTTGCTTTATTTATGTGCATCTAGGCCAGATATTATGCTTAGTGTTTGCATGTGTGCTCGATTTCAAGCGGCACCAAAGTTGTCGCATCACTTAGCTGTGAAGCGAATTCTCCGATATTTGGCTCACACCCCAACTCTAGGATTATGGTATCCAAAGGGCTCAGAGTTTGATTTGGTTGGATTCTCGGATGCTGATTATGCTGGTGACAAAGTTGATCGCAAGTCTACATCAGGCACATGTCACTTTCTGGGACGATCACTTGTATGTTGGTCTTCAAAGAAGCAGAACTGTGTATCTCTCTCCACTGCTGAATCTGAATACATTGCTGCTGGATCTTGCTGCGCTCAGCTTCTGTGGATGAAGCAAACACTCAAGGACTATGGCATTCATCTGAAGCAAGTGCCACTTACTACGACAACGAAAGCGCCATCAAGATTGCCAACAACCCAGTTCAGCACTCGAAGACAAAGCACATTGAAATTCGTCATCACTTTCTCAGAGATCATGTTGTGAAGGAAGACATTGATATCATACACGTCAACACTGAAGAGCAATTGGCAGATATCTTCACCAAGCCCTTGGATGAGAAGAGGTTTTGCAAGTTACGGTGTGAGCTAAATATCCTGGAATCCTCAAATGTCCTGTGATCAGGCACACATCCTAACCCTTATGCATATTGATGACTTAGATGTGCAACACACGAAGTGAAGTATATCTTCAATCAATGAAGACCTACATTCTAAGTGTGAATACATTAATGTGGAATTTGACTTCGGAGCGCCACGATAATTGTGCGCCGTGTCTGGGTCTAATGCTTCCTATACGGTGGGTAACGCCACCACCAAACGTTCCATTTTGAAGTGTTTCACTCATGGCGTTACCTTGCAATGTCTTCACATTTGATTTGGCTTCGAACTCAACATATTTTCATGATTATCTTCACTATGTTGACTATATATATATATGCTAGTGTTCTGTCCTCTACAGCATTCACTTATAGCTATTTCTTCGTGTTGAATCTTTTGAACTAAGTGAATGTGATCGGACCCCAAACTTCTCTATGCTTTCTATCTCAAACTCTATCTCTCTAAGTTATATGCATTCTATTGAAACTGTCGAATCTCTTCACTGCGTCCTTGTCAGCAGAAGATATAGAGACAACCATAAAGTCCATTTTCAATGCTCATTCCTCCACATAAAATCCGGAGAAGCAGGAACGACCGCCCGACAATCCAGGCGTGCGTGGGACGTGGAACAAACCCCAAACTTCTGCAAACTAGCCATGCGTTCCTCAGATGCGAATCGCCAGGGGCACCTGTGTAATAGCACAGTGTCGCCCCTGTGCCTATAAATTCACACTTACCGCGGTCATTATCTCCTTCTTCCACCCTCGCATGAACCCTAGCGCCACCGCTAGCCCTCGACGACGCCGGCGACGAAGCGCTTCGCTGCGGCAACCTCTCCGATGCCGTCTTCACGCCGATCGCGGACATCGTCCTCTCCGCCGTCGCCGTAGGTGTCTTCCGTCGCCAAGTTAGGGCACGGAGGATTGAACTGCTCGGCATCATCTCCCACTCCGTCTAGCAGTTCCAAGTGTGGTAAATAAAACTTCTTTTTACAGCCCCTTTTGATCTCATGGTTCTGTCACTTTCTACCATAAGAAGTTTCTCTTCACACAAGTTAGATCTCTCAATCTGCACCTCATAACATGCCTAGTATATTCACTTGTGCTTCATGAAGTAGTTAGATTCCTCACTTGTACTGATCTGTGGGTTCATACAAATCTGGAACCAACTTCTTATCTATGAGTGAATGTCTTCGCACGATGAGGTCAATGTCTTCTAAACTGATTAATCTTCAAAACCTTCTGAGAATGCATATGACCTCTTCCCCTTCCCTCGCACCTTAATGCTGTCACAAGTACATGTCTGTGGGAGAAACCTTTGGTTCTCATAGTCTGCATTCATTTGCAGAATTCCTACAGCATCACATAAATTCTCCTGAAGCCAGTTCCTGTTGGTCCAGCAAAAGAAAGCCTTTGAAGCCTTTGAAAGTTTTGAAGCCTTTCAAGTTAAAGTTTATGGCTTCAGAAGCAACAACAAGGAAGGGGGGCAGACAGCGACATGGAGGAACATCCAAAGATCTGCCTGATGAACTGGCAGAAATGTATAAAACAGATCCTGAAGAGAATTATGGTCAGCGCAAGACCCGAATCCAATGGATTCGACGCTATTGGGCAGAGCAATGGTTCAAATACCGCTTCACAACCCAAGAGTATGCTGAGAAAAGTGCCATCAAAAGACCGTGGGGAGACATCTTATACAAGAACCTTGTACCCAGGTCCAGAGATGAAGCTATTGCCCAAAGCTTCTATCCATGCATGGTTCGTGGGCCACAGCCTGATGATGCACATTCGTCGTCACTACTCTGGTGTCGTGACGACAATCTGTTCAAGCGCAACTTCCAGTTTGCCCAAAACTCAGCGAAGCAGAACAAGAAGAAATTTGGGTTAGACTTCAACCCTGGTCCCTTAGCACCAAGGGCAGATGGCACACGCGACGCAAAACCCAATATCATCGGTCCGTATGCCAACCTTGAGGGCCTCATCACCCGCATCTTAGTCCAAGGGACTGCCGTGAATGACCCTCTAGCTGACTCTAAGTCTGATGAAGCTCCTGCTGTACCGAAGCCAAAGCAGTCGAAGAAGCCAAAAGCTTCAAAGCCGGCCCCTTCACCAAAAATCTCAAGGGCGAAGCCATTGGCAACTGCACCTCCTGAAGACAGTGTGCAGTCTGAAGACGTATCCCGCGTCTCCAAGCCCCAGAAGGCCAAGATGCCTCAGCCACACACCGGCAAAGAGCTCACAGCTGCTGACATTCTGCACAGCGAAGCCATTGATCTGTCAAGTGATGAAGATCTTGGAGATGACTCTCTCGAGCAGCTCATCAAGAGCAAAGAAGAAGCTGAAATCTTCAACAATTTGCCTCTCTTTGATGTCGCCATCATCCACAACTTCATCGACGAATGGTTTGCCACACCAAACATCAGCTTCGAAGATCTGCAGCTGCCCGTTGGCCTCAGCGTCGCCTTCCAAGGCGCTATTGCTTCAGAACTTGCAATTGCCCAGCGCATTGTTGAACTGAAGCAAAAAATTGATCATGAAAAGGCTCAGTTCAAGAAGCATATGGCCAAGCTCAGCATGCAAGAAGTGAAGAGCTTCAAGATCATGTCGCACGAACTAAAGGAAAACTTTTTGAAGAAGCGTGCATAAGCTCAAGGTTCGCGGGAGCGAATGAAGACTCTGGCAGACAGATGTGTGCAGGCCTACAATGAGGCCGAGAAGCGCAAGGCACTTGGGCGTCCTGGCATCGACCCCAAGATGGCCGCGAAGAAGAAGAAGAAGCCTGCTATGGCTGAACCATAGGCACCAAGGCAAGAAGAAGTTCCAATTGTCTTCCCAACTGTAATGACTGGCTCGAAGCCAAAGAGCCGGTCAACCGCTTCAGAGCTCAAGAAGACGCGAACTGCAGAGGCTGAAGCTAGGAAGCGGAAACACTCTGAAGCCTCTCCTTCTGCCCCCACTCAGAAGAAGCGAAAGATCAAGAAAGCTCGGGCTGCTCCCACAGAGCCCTTGATGGTTGAACCCCTTTCTGTCGTCTATCCTGACACAGAACGACAACTGACAGTTCATGAGCCTGCTTCCACATAGGCTCCTGAAGCTGAAGACATACCAGCAGCCGACCCCATCGCTGTTGAAGACATTGGTCATCAGGACAATGTACAAGATGATGCAGCCCTTCCTCAGTATGAACACAGCGAACTCATCAGCATTGGTCGTCCTCTGACGCCAATTGCACAAGATGCGTCATGGGCGGATTGCCCTCAAGAGGAAGAAGACAATGAGGCCCAGCCCACTCCAACCCCACAGGCGTCGTCTGCATTCCGCAGGCTTCGCAAAGGTCCAAGGCCTCAAGTCTATGCTGAAGACATTCCGGCTGCATCAGCCGCAGAAGAAGCACCACAAGAGCCCACTCCTATGCTCCACCAAGAAGCAGTTCTCCAGGAGAACGTGCTTGTGACCAACCCTCCAGCTAGTCAAGTGGAGGCTGAAAATATTGAGGCTGCCACAACCAACACTGAAGCCAATGTGGAGCCCTCCCCACCAAAAGCTTCAGAAGACAGCGAAGCTACTGATCCAGACACTTCTGTTCCTGAGTCTGCTGCAGGTCCTCAATTTGATTACCATGTTGAGCACAGGCCTCATGTCCAGAAGCCAGTTCCAAGGCTGCCGAGGTTCCCAGGTCCTGCATCAGCACCTGGCTCCTTTAACATCAATAGCTTCAAGGCAGATAATACGTTCTTCAACAGCTCCAAGAACCCCTATTCAAGGGAAAGGATTTCATCAGATAGGTTCTGGAGCTATCCTCAGCGCAGCTACTATTCATGCATCCTATACAACCAAGGTCGCATCTTCCCGCACAAGCGCCTTGATGTTGAAGCTATTGCTGGTCTTCCCTGTCTAGAGGAAGCGTTGGATTGCTTCAAGCAAGTGGGTCTGCTGCAGTTTGTAACTGATGAAGAGCACTGGAATGAAGAGCTTCTGCTGCAATTCTATGCCACCCTCCACATCAAAGGATACAACAGAGATCCGAAGACTTGGGCCCTGGAGTGGATGACCGGCAATGTCCATCACGAAGCCAATGCATTTGATATCATTGAGCTCACCGGCCTGCCCACTCCTGGCGAACTCTTCGAGGAAGGCTGTCCACTACACACTGAAGCTCTTGAGAGCATATTCCAGAGGCCTGAACCGAATATGAGTCAGATGCTCTCCATGATGAAGCCATTGCCCCACGATGCTCCTTATCCAACAGAGTTCTTCGTTGAAGACTTTGAGTACCTGCCCCGAACCATCTATCACATTATCCGACAGACTCTCTGGCCTATCAAAGCGCACTCTCCAAATGCCAAGATCGAGAGTGCAATGAAGACTCTGATATTTTGTATCCTTCATGGCAAATGCTTCAACGCACAGGACTTCTTCATACGCCAACTTGCTGCATCAGGCTCAGATTTACTTGGTTTGAAGTTCTATGCTCCTTGGGTAATGAGACTGATCAAGCTTCACTCTGCGATCTCATATCAGCCCTCAGCCCGCAACCATCGGATCTTCTTGCCAGATGTGGATACCTCTGCTGAAGCTATATATCCTGAGCCTACCAAGCAACCTTTGAGTCTTCAGAATGCAGAACACCAGAGCTTCACTCAGAACGTTGAAGGTGTTGAAGCCATCTCCAGGGTGTATCCTTTGGCTGGCACTACACGTGCACCACCCCCTGCTTCAACTGAAGCCACTGACAGTGCAACTACTTCAAGACCCAAGAAGCGCGCTCGTGTTCTCAATGACCGAGAGCTTCTTGTGGCCCTTCATCAAAAACAAGATAGGCATCATGACTGGCTAAAGCGTCAGATGAAAAGCCTCTTGGTGGATGTTAATCGTCTTTGAAATCTTGCCACCAAGAATGCTTTCGTTACCCATGAAACCTGTCGTCGTACATGGAAAGGGCTATCAATGATGTGTACTGAAGCTGAACTTGAAGAGGATGGCTTCACTGAGCGATTCAAGTTTGACACCACACCTCCTAGAAGGGCTGTGATGCGAATCACACCATCACTTGAAGACTCTGAGTTTTCTTCATCTGCTGCCACAGTCACTGCCAGAATCATTGATGAAGAAGACGATCCTACCTCACCGCCACCTGCTTCAGCACCTCCAAGCTCTTCTGCACCGCCAAACAACGCCAACAACCCTGCTACTTCATCTACTCCTCATGGGAACGAGTAGAGGCTCTATGTCTACAAACCTTTTTGGTCATTACTGACAAAAGGGGGAGAAGCATATGAGATTGATAGTCTTCAAGCGGGTTCATATGGGCGGGTGCCGTATATTTTGCTTCGTGCTTACAACTCTCGTTTTTGCTACATTTGGTTCTTATGAGTTGTAACACTTAAACCAGATGGTCGTCTGCTACTTGTTTGCCACCCTGTTTTGCGAAGATAAATTCCGCATGTGCGACGATAAATTCCGCACTTATCTCATTCTGCAGACGTCCATTTTCCATTATGCATGTCATTATCTTCATATACCCTCACATGCATAGTGGATTGCCATCATAAGTTGAAGTGGATCTCCACAAGTACAACCTGCCATGTGCATTTGCATTCCAAAGGCAAATTACTTATATGCACATCTTCAGGGGGATCCCTTGCAACTTATGAAGACAATTCCCTATCTTTTACAAATTTCACAGATTATATTCCCCGTTGAAAACTTCAACTAGTTTGTCATCAATCACCAAAAAGGGGGAGATTGTAAGTGCATCTAGTGCCACCCCTAGTTGCTTTTGGAGTATTGACGACAAACCTAGTTGAGGGACTAATGTGTTTGTGAGAATTGCAGGATAACACAGGTAGAAGTCCCTCATTGATTCGGTTTTACTAGCAGAGATGACCCCTAAAAATGTATGAAGACATTGAAGTCAAAGGTGGTATATGAAGATATTCACATTGAAGACTATGACAAAAGAAGACACGTTATGAAGCCTATGGAGCTCGAAGACTTAGATCTTTCGTAGTTCTTTTTCTTTTGTGTTGAGTCATAGGAACCACCGTACTGTTAAGTGGGGTCCAGGAGAACCAGTTAGAATGACTGAAGTGATGCCTAAACCAAAAACCTATGTCTTCGAGTGAAGACAATGAGAGCGAATCTTGTCCAGAGCCGGACAAGTCAGCTTTGCTTGTAGCCCAAGTAAAGTTGCCATGAGAGTTTGAAATCTGACCGTTGAGACACGTGTCAGTTCCTTAGTGACCCAGGGTCATTTCGGACAAATCAGGTCGGGTTGCCAAGTGGCTATAAATAGCCCGCCCCCTACAACCATAAACGGTTGGCTGCTTAGATTGAGAGTATGGCTTTTGTCATTTGAGAGCAACCCACCTCGAAGCCTTTGAGAGAGAGAATTCCTTGCGAGGATAAAGCCCTAACCACCCAGAGCCAGAGAACATTGGGCATCACTTAAGTCTTCTTGTCTGTGTGATCTGAAGACTTATTACACTTGAGGACTGTGCATCCCCAGACGATTAGGCGTCGCGTTCAGAGCATCCAAGAGACATTGTGGATTGCCAGTGAACGAAGTCTATGAAGGTTTGGGAGTCTACCTTGAAGACTTACCAGAGTGATTGGCGAGGACTATGTGACCTTAGCTCAAGGAGAATACGGTGAGGACTTGGTGTCCTGAGCTGCGTGCTCAGGACTGGGTGTCCGGGACTGTGTGTCCTAAGGTTTAAATACCTAGCCGCTCCAACCAGACGTACAGTTGTCACAGCAACTGGAACTGGTCCAACACATCATTGTCTTCAACGAGTCACTGATTTCATCTTCACTTCCTTTTACTTACTGATCACTCATTGTGAAGTCATTGCGTGTCTGTTCTATCGTTTGTCTTCACAACGTGAGTGTATGATCTGTTTGGCTTCATAGTATCTTCCTACCTGATCCTAATTACACTACAGCTATTTGTCACTGTGCTTTCACTCTGTTGATACTTGACCATGGCTTGCCTAGTGTAGTCTAACTTCCGCTGCATAGTAATAGGCATATCTCTACTGTTTGTCTTCATAACTTCCACGTTTTGAAGACTTTCATAAAAATCGCCTATTCACCCCCCTCTAGTCGATATAACGCACTTTCAGTCCCGTAGCGCACGCTTCTGCTCCCGCTTGGGAATGTGGGTTGCGTATATCATGTTCACCGTCCGCACTTCTGGGGGAAAGCCCTTCTGTCCATTGTTGTTCGGCGGCTTGGGCTCCTCGTCGTCGCTGTGCAGCCCCTTGTCTCTGTTTTTGGCCCCTAACTTGTCTGCCTGCTTGAACACCCAACAATCCCTGTTAGTGCGATTGGCTGGCCTTTCGGGGGTGCCATGTATCTGGCACAAGCGATCGAGTATTCGGTCCAAACTGGACGGGCCCTGAGTATTCTTTTTGAATGGCTTTTTTCGCTGACCGGATTTATAGCCTTTGAATCCGGCATTGACTGCCGTGTCTTCATTGCTGTCGCTGTTAACGCAGCGTTTTTGCTTATTCCGACGTGTCCTGCCACTTTTGTCCTTGGTATCCGAATTACCAGGGTTCTTTGATAAGTTGTTACTGCGAGTTAGCCAGCTGTCTTCTCCCACGCAAAAGCGGGTCATGAGTGTCGTGAGGGCTGCCATGGATTTCGGCTTTTCCTGTCCCAGGTGCCGGGCAAGCCACTCGTCGCGGATGTTATGCTTGAAGGCTGCTAGGGCCTCTGCGTCCGGACAGTCGACTATCTGGTTTTTCTTTGTTATGAACCGTGTCCAGAATTGTCTGGCCGATTCCTCTGGCTGCTGAATTATGTGGCTTAAGTCGTCGGCATCCGGCGGTCACACGTAAGTGCCCTGGAAGTTGTCGAGGAATGCAGCTTCCAGGTCCTCCCAAGAACCGATTGAGTCTGCTGGCAAGCTGTTAAGCCAATGCCGGGCCGGTCCTTTAAGTTTGAGCGGGAGGTATTTGATGGCGTGAAGATCATCGCCGCGTGCCATGTGGATGTGAAGGAGATAATCCTCGATCCATACCGCCGGATCTGTTGTGCCATCGTATGATTCGATGTTTACGGGTTTGAAACCCTCTGGGATTTTATGATCCATTACTTCGTTCGTGAAGCATAGCTGGTGTGCGGCGCCTCTGTACTGGGCTATATCACGACGCAGATCGGAAGAGCTATGTATGTTGTGTTCGGCCCGACCGGATTTGTTATATCCGGAGTGAAGATCATTGTCACATGCCGTAGGGCGCCTGTGCGATCCGTAGATCGATCTTGTTTGTCTTGCCTTATCCTCCAGTATGTCTCGCAGGTCGGGCGCATTTTCCCGTTCCTTAGTTGAGCGGCGTCGGGGCATGGCTTGGGTGGAGGGCCGAGAGGCCTCTCTGTCGCGGCCGCGAGGTGGCCGGTCTGCCATGTCATGCGTTGGTGATGTAGGTGCTTCCTCCTCTGATCGGGGTAGCGGCCTGCGCTTGGGGTAACTCTTGGAGGGGCGTTCGAGTTCATACTCTTCGGCCGCAAGGACTTCGGTCCATCTGTCAGCTAGCAAATCTTGGGCAGCTCTAAGCTGTTGCTGCTTTTTCTTGAGGCTGCTTGTCGTGGCTAAAAGCCTGCGTTTAATACGCTCTTGTTCGGCGGGGTCTGATGGTATGATGAATTCGTCGTCATCGAGGCTTGCCTCATCTTCGGAGGGAGGCGTACAGTTATCATCCTCGACCTCTCGGTCTGCCGCTCTCTCATGAGGGCTGGCTTCTCCATCTTCCTGTGCCGAATCTTGCTGAGGTGGGTGTTCTTCGGCGCTATCCGGGGTAGTATTATCTCCCGTGCCGGAATCACCGTTTTTTGCTTTGGCGGGATTTAGAGCGGCGCCGCTGACGCCGGCGCTTTGGCTGTTTGTTGGGGGCGTCATCCCCCACTGTTCCATCGCCATCTCCATCTTTTGGAGTATCCACCATATATATGTCATATGACGAGGTGGCCTTCCGGCGCCCTACAGGTGCTGGTTCCTGTTCGTCTCCTACATCGTCGTCCATGCCCTCGATGTCTTCGGAGCTGAAGTCAAGCATGTCGGTTAGATCGTCGACAGTGGCTACAAAGTGGGTGGTGGGTGGGCTTTGAATTTCCTCATCGTCCGTATCCCACCCTCACTGACCGTAGTCCGGCCAGGGCTCTCCTGATAAAGAGAAAGACTTAAGAGAATTCAGGATGTCGCCAAAAGGAGAATGCTGAAAGATGTCTGCGGTGGTGAACTCCATTATCGGCGCCCAATCAGATTCGATTGGCAGGGGCGCGGGGGGTTCGGAGTCCGGGGAGGAGTCCGGATCCTCGGAGTCACGGGTCGTGCAGAGTGCGGGGCTAGCGTTCGGCTCGATCGCTTTCGGGATTGCAGCCCCCGAGGTGACGTCCAACCGCTCATCCTCGATTGGCGCAATAGGCTCCGAGTTAGGGGTCGGAACCGATGCGTGTGCGGCCTCCAGGACACTGTCCGGGGGCAGAGCTAGATCATGCCCCTCGAGTTAGTGCGGCGCGCTTGGCCGTGGCTCGAGCCCGTCGAAGATCAAGTCTCCGCGGATGTCAGCCGTGTAGTTTAAGCTTCCAAACCTGACTTGATGGCCAGGGGCGTAGCTTTCGATCTGCTCCAGGTGGCCGAGCGAATTGGCCCGCAGAGCGAAGCCACCGAAGACGAAGATCTGTCCGGGGAGCAAAGTCTCACCCTGGACCGCATCGTTGTTGATGATCAAAGGAGCCATCGGGCCTAAAGGCGACGACACAGAGGAACTCTCAATGAAAGCACCAATGTCGGTGTCAAAACCGACGGATCTCGGGTAGTGGGTCCCGAACTGTGCGTCTAGGCCGGATGGTAACAGGAGGCAGGGAACACGATGTTTTACCCAGATTTCGGGCCCTCTTGATGGAGGTAAAACCCTACGTCCTGCTTGATTAATATTGATGATATGGGTAGTACAAGAGTAGATCTACCACGAGATCAAGGAGGCTAAACCCTAGAAGCTAGCCTATGGTATGATTGTTGTATATGGAGTTGATTGCCTACGGACTACAACCGTCCGGTTTATATAGACACCGGATAGGGTTAGGGTTACATAGAGTCGGTTACAATGGTAGGAGATCTTGAATATCCGCATCGCCAAGCTTGCCTTCCACGCCAAGGAAAGTCCCATCCAGACACGGGACGAAGTCTTCAATCTTGTATCTTCATAGTCCAGGAGTCCGGCTGAAGGTATAGTCCGGCTACCCGAACACCCCCTAATCCAGGACTCCCTCAACCGTAGTTTGAGGAGTTCATGTATTCACTATGTGTTAATGCTTTGTTCCGGTTCTCTATTAAAAGGAGGCCTTAATATCTCTTAGTTTCCAATATGGACCCCGCTGCCATGGGAGGGTAGGACAAAACATGTCATGCAAGTTCTTTTAATAAAGCACGTATGACTATTTACGGAATACATGCTACATTATATCGATGAACTGGAGCTAGTGCCGTATCGCCCTAGGTTATAACTGTGTCATGATGAATATCATCCAACAAGTCACCGATCCAATGCCTACGAAATTTCCCATATTGTTTCTGCTAAGTTACTATTGCTATCATCACTGTTACACTTGCTACAAAATTACTGCTATCACTGTTACTGTTACTGTTGCTGCTATCACTACTATCAAAACTATCAAACTACTTTGCTACTGATCACTTTGTTTTAGGTAATTAATCTCCAGGTGTGGTTGAATTGACAACTCAGCTGCTAATACTTTCAAATTTGGGTTGAATATTTACCCTCGAAAACTGTTGCGATCCCCTATACTTGTGGGTTATCAAGAACTTTTTCTCGCGCCGTTGCTGGGGAGCATAGCTATATTTGTTGAGTCACTTGGGATTATTATCAATTTATCACTATGAAGAATCTGAAGGATCCTAAGACTAAGATATTTCCCTCAAGGATGAGGGGAGGTAAGGAACTGCCATCCAGTTCTGCTTTAGATCCACCTTCTGTTATGAATAAACTTGCAACACCACCATATGCTATCAATTCTAATATGTCGCAAGTTATTGATGATGCTACTTCTCCTATGAATGATGCTTATGATGATCCTAGTACCTTGCTTGATAATGATGATGTGCCACTTGGTGAATTTCTTGATAAACAAATTGCTAGAGTTATACAACATGATGTTGTTGAACCTGATGATGAGCTTGAAACTGAATCTCCTGAAACACCTGCTAGAACTAGCCCTCCTAGATATGAATTGCCTAAGGTACCGGAAGTTTATGTCATGAGTGAAGAAGCAACTAAAGATATTCTTGCTTGCAATGATAGAGATGATCTAGAGAAATTATTTCACAAGTATAAAGAAAAATCTATGAATGCTAGAATGAAATGTGATCCTAAGTTTGCTACTTCACCTATCTTTATTGATGATAAGGATTATGAATTCTCTGTCGACCCAGAGTTAATCACTTTGGTTGAATCTGATCCTTTCCATGGTTATGAAACTGAAACTGTCGTGGCACATCTTACTAAGTTGAATGACATAGCCACCATTTTTACTCATGATGAGAAAACTCGCTATTACTTTATTCTCAAATTATTTCCTTTCTCATTAAAGGGTGATGCTAAAGCTTGGTACAATACTCTTGCTCCTGGTTGTGTGTGTAGTCCCCAGGATATGATTTATTACTTCTCTGAAAAATATTTTCCTACTCATGTGAAACAAGCTACCTTACAGGAAATATTTAACTTTGTGCAAACTAAAGAAGAGAGTCTCCCACAAGCTTGGGGGAGGCTTTGCCAGTTACTTAATGCTTTACCTGATCATCCTCTTAAAAATGAAATACCTTATATCTTCTATAATGGAGTAACCGATGCTTCTAGGGACTTCCTAGATAGTTGTGCTGGTTGTGTTTTCAGGGAACGAAGTGTTGGACAAGCTAAAGAAATATTGAATACCATATTAAAAAATTATGATGATTGGACTATTCCTGAACCACCGCCTAAACCCACTCCGAAGAAGAGGGGTATATTATATCTCATTCCCGAAGATATGCAAGAGGCAAAGAAATATATGAAGGAAAAAGGTATTAAAGCTGAGGATGTTAAAAATTTACCTCCTATTGAAGAAATACATGGGCTTAATACACCACCACTGCCTAAGGTGGTAGATGAAGGAAATATGCCCTAGAGGCAATAATAAAGTTATTATTTATTTCCTCATATCATGATAAATGTTTATTTTTCATGCTAGAATTGTATTAACCGGAAACATAATACATGTGTGAATACATAGACAAACATAGTGTCACTAGTATGCCTCTACTTGACTAGCTCATTGATCAAAGACGGTTGAGTTTCCTAGCCATAGACATGAGTTGTCATTTGATTAACGGGATCACATCATTAGTAGAATGATGTGATTAACTTGACCCATTTTGTTAGCTTAGCACTTGATCGTTTTAGTTTACTGCTATTGCTTTCTTCATGACTTATACATGTTCCTATGACTATGAGATTATGCAACTCCCGATTACCGGAGGAACACATTGTGTGCTACCAAACATCACAACGTAACCGGGTGATTATAAAGGTGATCTACAGGTGTCTCCGATGGTACTTGTTGAGTTGGCATAGAACAAGAATAGGATTTGTCACTCCGATTGTCGAAGAGGTATCTCTGGGCCCTCTCAGTAATGCACATCACTATAAGCCTTGCAAGCAATGCAACTAATGAGCTAGTTGCGGGATGATGCATTATAGAACGAGTAAAGAGACTTGCCGGTAACGAGATTGAGCTAGGTATTGAGATACTGACGATCGAATCTCGGGCAAGTAACATACCGATGACAAAGGGAACAACATATGCTCATGTTGTTATGCGGTTTGACCGATAGAGATCTTCGTAGAATATGTAGGAACCAATATGAGCATCCAGGTTCCGCTATTGGTTATTGACCGGAGATGTGTTGCAGTCATGTCTACATAGTTCTCGAACCCGTAGGGTCCGCACGCTTAAAGTTCTGTGACAATCGGTATTATGAGTTTTTATGTTTTGATGTACCGAAGGTAGTTTGGAGTCCCGGATATGATCATGGACATGACAAGGAGTCTCAAAATGGTCGAGACGTAAAGATTGATATATTGGATGACTATGTTCGGACACCGGAAGTGTTTCGGGAGGTTTCAGACATATACCGGAGAACCGAGGGATTACCGGAACCCCCCCAGGGATGTAATGGGCCTATTGGGCCTTAGTGGAGAAAAGGAGGGGCGGCCAGGGCAGGCCGTGTGCCCCCTCCCCCTCTAGTCCGAATTGGACAAGGAGGGGGGGGGGCGCCCCCCTTTTCCTTCCTCCTCTCTCCTTCCCTTTTCCCTTCTCCTACTCCTACTAGGAAAGAAGGAGTCCTCCTCCCGATGGGAGCAGGACTCCCCCCTTGGCACGCCCTCCTCCTGGCCGGCCGCCTCCCCCCTAGCTCCTTTATATACGGGGGTAGGGGCACCCCAAAGACACAAGTTGATCATTGATCTCTCCCAGCCGTGTGTGGTGCTCCCCTCCACCATACTCCACCTCGGTCATACTGTAGCGGTGCTTAGGCGAAGCCGTGCGACGGTACCTTCATCAACATCGTCACCACGCCGTCATGCTGACGAAACTCTCCCTCGAGCTGTACTGGATCGTGAGTTCGAGGGACGTCACCGAGCTGAACGTCTGCTGAACGCGGAGGTGCCATATGTTCGGTACTGAGGATCGGTCGATCGTGAAGACGTACGACTACATCAACTGCGTTGTCATAACGCTTTCGCTTAACGGTCTACGAGGGTACATGGATGACACTCTCCCCTCTCGTTGCTATGCATCACCATGATCTTGCGTGTGTGTAGGATTTTTTTTTGAAATTACTACGTTCCCCAATAGTAGAGGTATATTCTCTTATGAATTTTAATGATAATGATAATCCTCACAATATGCATCCTAGTCAATGCCTTTATGACTTCGAAAACTACATTAGAAAACAAGATCACTTCAATGCAAATGTTATGAAACAATTGAAATATAATTCTAATATGATTGCTTGCTTAAGTGACTTGTTATTTAGGATATCAAATGATGTTAGAGGCGTCGGAAAGCATGCTTCTATGGTTCAAACTCAATTAGAACAACTTGCTGAATCACAAAGAGAATTGATTGATGAAATGAATCATAATATGTCAGTGTTCTGGGAACGGGGGTCCCCAGACTTGCCTGCCTGCGGCCTACGGCGTGGCTCAAGTGGGGGCCCAGCGCGGCCCATCTTCATCAGCTCAAGCTCAAGACCCTCGCGAGGGGCCAAGCCTCGCGGGGTGGACGATAGAAAGCTTCCTCAGAGGCAGCCTCATCAGGCAGGCTCGCGAGGAGGCAGAGAGATCAAGGCAGGGGTACCTCGCGAGGAGCCCGTGACGCAAGCCATGACGATCGAGACCAGGCGGGCGCCAGGTGGGCGCCGACCTGCGTAGTGTCCTTGTTTCCACTTTGGTGCAAAGGGGGCAAGCACAGGCCAAGGCATCGGGCAAAGGTGTAACACCCTCGATGCGACTATATCTCCCACGTGTCGAGGCACGACTTAGAGGCATAATCGCATTGAAGGCATATGTCGCAAGTTAGGAAATCTTCACAACATCCCATGTAATATAATAATAAAGGGGAGATAACATAGTTGGCTTACACTCGCCACGTCAATCAAGTACATAAATAACATTACATCATCCAAACACTCATGGCCCGACTACGGCGCCAAAGTAAAAGAGAACCCAACATGCGACACGGTCCCGATCATCCCCAACTGGGCACCACTACTTATCATCAGGAAAGGAAACATAGTAACGTTGAGAGTCTTTGTCGAACTCCCACTTGAGCTCAAATACGTCTCCTGGAGCGGAATCATCAGGCCCTGCATCTGGTGTAATAGTAATCTGTGAGCCACAGGGACTCAGCAATCTCGCACCCTCGCGATCAAGACTATTTAAGCTTATAGGTATGGCAAGGTAAAATATGTGGAGCTGCAGCAAGCGACTAGCAAAATATGGTGGCTAACTTATTCGCAAAAGAGAGCGAGAAGAGGAGGCAAAGCGCGATCGAGAGACTAGAGAGCAACCTGCGCAAACATTACTCCAACAGCGTGTCCGCTTCCCGGACTCCGCCGAGAAGAGGCCATCACGGTAACACACTCAGTTGATTCATTTTAATTAAGTTAAGGTTCAAGTTATCTACAACCGGACATTAACAAATTCCCATCTGCCCATAACCGTGGGCACGGCTATCGAAAGTTCAAATCCCTGCAGGGGAGTCCCAACTTAGCCCATGACAAGCTCTCATGGTCAACGAAGGAATAGACCTCCTCCCAAGACGTTCCGATCAGACTCGGTATCTCGGTTCTTCAAGACACTTCGACAGGTTAAAACAAGACCAGCAACACCGCCCGAATGTGCCGACAAATCCCGATAGGAGCTGCACATATCTCGTTCTCAGGGCACACTCAGATGAGACATCCTACGAGTAAAACCAACCCTCAAGTTGCCCCGAGGTGGCCCCGCAGTCTACTCGGTCGGACCAATACTCAGAGGAGCACTGGCCCGGGGGGGTTAATTAAGATGACCCTCGGGCTCCGGAAACCCAAGGGAAAAATAGGCTAGGTGGAAAATGGTAAAACCAAGGTTGGGCATTGCTGGAAAAGCTTTAATCAAGGCGAACTATCAAGGGGTTCCCATTATAACCCAACCGCGTAAGGAACGCAAAATCCGGGAACATAACACCGATATGACGGAAACTAGGGCGGCAAGAGTGGAACAAAACACTAGGCGAGAGGCTGAGCCTTCCACCCTTTACCAAGTATATAGATGCATTAAGATAACATGATAATATAATGATATCCCAACAAGTAAATAAATGTTCCAACAAGGAACGACCTCCAATCTTCACCTGCAACTAGCAACGCTATAAGAGGGGCTGAGCAAAGCGGTAACATAGCCAATCAACGGTTTGCTAGGACAAGGAGGGTTAGAGATTTAACATGGCAATTTGGGAGGCTTGAAAGCAAGTGGTAGGCATCGTAGCATTGGCATTGCAAAAGAGCGAGCAAACTAGCATAGCAAAGATAGTAGTGATTTCGAGGGTATGATCATCTTGCCTGCACAGTTGTTAGAGTTGACTGGATCCTCGAAAGCAAACTCAACGGGCTCCTTGTTAGCGAACTCGTCTCCCGGCTCTACCCAAGCAAGACAAACAAGCAACAAGGACACAATCAACCACGTGCAAGGATCAAACAAGACGATGCAAAGACGAGATGCTATGCGGGATGCGATGCGGGATGCGTATGCAAGATATGACAGGAAATGCATGACCCTGGCCTCAACTTGGGAATCCAAGTGTGCCACTAGAAAGATGAGATGAAATCGCTTGAAAACGCTATAAAGAACGCCGGAATCGGAGTTACGGTTTGGAAATGGCAAGCGATTCAAATATGACACCGGTCTGCGATTTACAGCAAGTAGCCATCTAAATGTAACGAAATGAACATGCTACAGCACCCAAACAAGATAACAAAATACATGGCAGGGATGCATACAAGATGCTTAACAAAAGTCTAGCACTGAGCTACGGCCAATTCATCCATTAACAGGTTCAAACAAGCATGGCAAAAATGCATATGGTAAACAGATCTCAGACTTAGTGAAATTAACACTTGTCTGGAATTTCAGATCAGGTAGCTCTCTTCGGAGCAACAAAACTACATGCTACAGGACATGAACATGGCAAAGTAAAGCATGGCATGGAGCTAGTCAAAGAGCTTAACAAAAGTCCCTTAGTGACCTTGAGCCAAAAGGGGTCAGAAAATACAATTGCAAGCATGTGAACATAGCAAAAACATTATCAGTTTTCAGACTTAGTGAAAACTGGCACATGCTGAAATATAACTCAACTAGGCATGTTTACGAGCTCGATGCACTCACTACAGGGCAATTCATGGCAAGCTAAGCATACACCCATTAAGAACACACAAAATTCAAGCTAGACATGGCAATAACAATAGCATAGCATGCACGGATCAACTACAACATCATCGGCAAAATTGCAAACAAGTTGACAATCTGCCCAGATTCACAAAGTAGCAAAAATAGAGCTCGATTGACTCAAGCTAGGGTGCTCCATAATTGCAAACAAAGACACATATGGATAGAGCACTACAACATTAACAAAACATCCTTAATGATCATCCTCAAAAGAGGCACGGATCACTAGGAAACAACATGAACATATGGCATCATGAGATAAACAGCTCAAGGACTTAGTGGAAATGCTAAGTCCCTGAAATCAGAATTACTAAGTGCACCACTTTGCAAGCTTGTGCTAGTCACCACACACATCACAAAAATACATGGGTTGCACCTCTAGAAAGATGACAAAACCCTTAACAAAGTGTATGTAGAGCATCAGGGCATAGCATGCACACAATAATCATGGAAAAATGACAAAAAGCTAAATGGAGCAGCAGATCTGACAATTATCTCAAGTAGCCCTCTTCTAACAGCATTTCGGGCATCAAGATGAACTCAAATGAAAATGATGCAATGGAATGAAATGATGTACTCTATGAGATGAACATTTTGATATGCTATATGCATGAATCGGAGCTACGGATGCAAAGTTACGAGGCTACGAACAAAAGAACTTGGATTTGGAATTTCGGGACTTAGAAGAAAAAAACCACCTAGGGTTTACTGTTCACGGCCAGATCTGGATCGGGCGACAAGCGATCTGAGGTTCGACGTCGCCGGAGAGGACGCCGGTGGCCGGACTCGACGCGGAGGCGGCCGAAGGCGACGAGGAGGACGGCGGAGGGCGGCGGGGTCGCCGGGGCCGGGGACGGGCAGGCGAGGCGCGAAGCTTGCCGGCTCGGGCGGAGCTCCGGCGGGGCGGTGGCCGGAGATGGTGCGGCGGTAGGGCGGCGGGGACCCGGCGATGGCGCGCGGCGGCGCGGGGCCGGTGCGGTGGCGGCGGGGATCCGGCGAGCGGCGCGGGAGGAAGGAGGAGGCGGCGCGTGGGGCGGCTGGGCCGGGAGGGCCGGCTACGGGCTCGCCGGGTAGCGGCAGCGGCTGGCGGTGGAGATGCCACATGGCGGCACTGGATTGGGCGGCGGTGGCGGCGCGGACGCGTCCGGTCAGGCAGCGGACATGTCGATCGGTGGCGGGGCGATTTTTAGGGTTTCGGGGGAGAAGGAGATCCGAATTTCGGTGGGGGGGGGTGTTTAAATAGGCATAGAGGGAGCTAGGAGAGTCTAAATGAGGTGCGGTTTTCGGCCACGTGACCGTGATCGAACGCTCTAGATGATGGAGAAGGCTTAGGTGGGTTTTGGGCCAAATTGGAGGGGTGTTGGGCTGCAACACACACGAGGCCTTTTCGGTCCCTCAGTTAACCGTTGGAGTATCAAACGAAGTCCAAATGATACGAAACTTTGCAGGCGGTCTACCGGTAGTAAACCAAGGCCGCTTGGCAAGTCTCGGTCCAATCCGGAAATGTTTAATCCCCACACACGAAAGAAAGCTAGAAATGACCACCGGAGGAGAACGAAGCGCCAGAATGCAAAACGGACAACGGGGAAAATGCTCGAATGCATGAGACGAACACGTATGCAAATGCAATGTACATGATGACATGATATGAGATGCATGACAATGACAATAACACACGGAGACAAAGACCCGAACCCTAGAAAATAAATTAACTTAATGCCGGAAACGACAAGAGTTGGAGTACAAATTGGGAAAGTTACATCCGGGGTGTTACAACACTCCACCACTATGAAAGGATCTCGTCCCGAGATCTAGGACTGAAAGAACGCCGGGTACTCAGAACGGAGGTGATCCTCGCATTCCCAGGTAGCTTCACGGTCGGAATGGTGTGACCACTTGACTTTGAGAAATTTGATTGACTTGTTGCGAGTCTTGCGTTCAGTCTCTTCAAGAATAGCAATTGGGTGCTCACGATAAGAGAGATCTTCTTAGAGCTCAATGTCCTCGAAGTTGACGGTGCGATCAGGAGTCTTGAAGCACTTTCGGAGCTGAGAGACATGGAACATGTCATGAACATTTACAAATTTTGAAGGAAGCTCGAGTTGATAGGCGAGGTCGTCTCTCTTGCTGACAATCTTGAAAGGTCCCACGTATCTGGGGGCAAGCTTCCCTTTGATACCGAAGCGACGAGTACCTTTCATAGGAGAGACGCAGAGGTAAACATGATCTCCGATCTCGAAAGCCAAATCACGGTGCTTACTATCATAGTAGCTCTTCTGGCGGGATTGGGCTGCTTTGAGGTTATCTCGAATGACTTTGCACATTTCCTCTGCCTCTGTGATTAAGTCATTACCCAAAAGCTGACGTTCACCGGTTTCAGACCAGTTGAGAGGTGTACGACACTTCCTGCCATACAGAATTTCAAATGGGGCCTTGCCCGAACTTGCTTGAAAACTGTTGTTGTAGGAGAATTCAGCATAAGGAAGACAATCCTCCCACTTCATGCTGAAGGAGATCACACAAGCCCTGAGCATATCTTCAAGAATCTGGTTGACACGCTCGACTTGACCGCTAGTTTGAGGGTGGAAAGCTGTGCTGAAGCGGATGTTAGTGCCCATGGCCTTCTGAAAAGAATCCCAAAACTTCGAGGTAAAGATGCTGCCACGGTATGAAGAGATCACCAATTGAGCTGCAGAGAGACAATACGAGAGGTATAGAGTTCCGCCAATTGAGCTGCAGTGATCGACTCTTTGATAGGCAGAAAATGAGCCACTTTGGTGAGTTTATCGATGACAACGAATATAGCATCATTGCCATGTTTGGACTTTGGAAACCTAGTCATGAAGTCCATCTCAATGTGGTCAAACTTCTATTCTAGAATGGCAAGAGGTTGGAGGAGACCAGCTGGCCTTTGGTGTTCTGCCTTCACTCTTCTGCAGACATCACATTCATTCACGAATTGAGCAATCTCGCGCTTCATTCGAGTCCACCAATAAGCCTGCTTAAGGTCCTGATACATCTTCGTGCTCCCAGGGTGGATGGAGAGGAGAGAATTGTGAGCCTCGTTCATGATCACTTTACCGGAGGTCACCTTTGGGTACAACAATACGATCCTCGAAGAAGAGAGTGTCCTTGTCATCCTGGCGGTAGCACTTGTACTTGGGTTGACTCTTGGCAATCCCAATCTTCACCTTTTTCACCATAGCATCAAGAAGCTGGGCTTGGCGAATCTGGTCTTCCAAGGTAGGAGAGACTTGAAGGTTGGCGAGGAAACCTTGAGGAACAACTTGCAGATTAAGTTTGCGGAAAGCTTCACAAAGCTCGGGTTGATAAGGCTTGAGAATCAGACTGTTGCAGTAAGCTTTCCTACTCAATGCGTCAGCAATCACATTGGCCTTGCCTGGAGTATACTCGATACTCGGATTATACTCTTGAATCATTTCGACCCATCGAGTTTGCCTGAGGTTGAGATTAGGCTGAGTGAAGATGTACTTGAGACTCTTGTGATCAGTGAAAATGTCCACTTTTCTTCCCAATAGAAGATGTCTCCAAGTCAAAAGAGCATGCACAACTGCCGCCAACTCGACATCATGAGTGGGGTAGTTCTCTCATTAGGCCTCAACTGGCGAGAGGTATAAGCAACAACTTTGTTCTCTTGCATCAATACTGCGCCAAGACCTTGGAGAGAGGCATCACAAAAGACCTCGTACGGTTTGGATTCATCAGGCGGAGTCAGAACTGGAGCAGTGATCAATTTCTCTTTCAAAGTGTTGAAAGCAATGTCACACTCCGGAGACCAAACGTACTTGACGTGCTTCTGGAGAAGATTTGAGAGAGGCTTCGCGATCTTAGAAAAGTTTTCAACGAATCTTCGGCAGTAGCTTGCGAGACCGAGGAAGCTACGGAGTTGCTTCACGTTCTGAGGAGGTTCCAAATTCACAATTGCAGACACCTTCTCAGGATTCACGGCAATGACCTTGGCAGAGATGATATGACCAAGATAAAGAACCTCATCGAGCCAAAATTCACACTTGGAGAACTTGGCGTAGAACTGATGTTCCCTGAGCTTATTGAGTACCAAACGCAAGTGCTTGGCATGATCTTCCTTGTTCTTTGAGAAAACCAGAATGTCATCGAGATAGACCAAAACGAAGTCATTGGTGTAGGCGTTGAAGATGAAGTTCATCATGCGAGAGAACGTCGGAGGAGCATTGACGAGGCCAAAAGACATGACAGTGTATTCATATGAACCATAGCTTGTCCTGAAAGCCGTCTTGGGCATATCTTGCTCCCGGATTCGAATCTGATGATAACCCATACGGAGATCAAGCTTGGAGAATACTTGGGCACCTTTGAGTTGTTCGAATAGCTCATTGTTGTTGGGAAGTGGGTATTTGTTCTTGATAGTCTTCTTGTTCAATGGACGGTAATCAACACAAAGTCGGTCCGTTCCATCCTTCTTCTTCACAAAAAGAACACCACAACCCCACGGAGAAGAACTAGGCCGGATGAGACCCATTTTCTCTTGAATATCGAGTTGCTTCTTCAGCTCCTTCAACTCTTCAGGTCCAAGCTTGTAAGGACGCTTGCACACAGGTTCCGTGCCAGGCTCAAGATCAACAACGAATTCAACTGGCCGGTGCGGAGGCATTCCTGGAAGCTCTTCTAGAAAGACGTCTTGATATTCGCAAACGACTGGAATTTGAGAGATAGCATCCAGTTCACCCTTCTCATTGAGAGAAAACATACGGATAGTATCATCACGAGCGGCAAAGACAATTACATCCTCAGACGAATGAGTCAATTGAATCTGCCTGGCAGCACAATCAAGATGTGCCTTGTGCTTAGAAAGCCAATCCATTCCGAGAATAAGATCAATATCCGAATTACCAAGAACCACCGGAGAAGAGAGAAACTTGTAGTCGCCCAATGTGATAGAGATCTCGGGAGCAACCAAACTAGAAGTCAAAAGCTTGCCGGGAGAAACAACTTGCGACTTTGGGCATGATCTCAGTCTCAACATTGTGCTTCGATGCAAAAGGGCATGACAAAAAGGAATGCGATGCACCGGTGTCAAAAAGAACTTTTGCAGGAACATCGTTAACAGGAAGGTTACCCATGATCACATCTGACGAGTCCTCTGCCTGAGCTGCATTCATCAAATTGACCTTGGCGTGCTTGGGATTATGCTTGACCACAGCTGTACTTGCCGATCTGACAGGAGGAGGAGGAGGAAGACGCCTCTGGTTGAAACACTTGTTGGCATAGTGACCCTTGTGTTGGAACTTGTTGCACGTGACCTCTGAAAGCGGACGGTGATACGGAGCACTCGATCTTGGAGCTTGAGACGAAGTCTTGTTCTGAAAGCCAGGGTTGGGTGGGTGGGAAGAACCACTGCCACCTTTGCTCTTCTACTGATACGGCTGACGGAACGGAGGAGGAGGAAGCCAATACTTCTGCTGCTTGGCCACTTGAGTAGAGGAAGAAGGAGTAACATCTCTGACTCGCTTCTTGGAAGCATCACACCTCAACTGAGCAACCTCTTGCTTCAATGCCATGTTGTAGAACTCATCGTATCTCAAGGGCTCAAAGAGAACAAGAGCGAGCTGAATTTCTTCTCTGAGACCACCCCTGAACTGGTATATCATGCTCTTCTCATCAGGGATGTCCTGCTTGGCAAAGCGGGCGAGCTTCTGGAACAACTTGTTGTAGTCATAGACAGACAAAGAGCCTTGCTTCAGATTGCGGAATTCCTCACGCTTGCTTTCTGCTCTGAGGAATATGATGAGCTCGGAAATCTTGACGGAATTCATCCCAAGTGATAACACGTCCACCTCTGGAATCCTTGTACTGCTGGAACCATTCTCCAGCTTGATCTTTGAGTTGGAAGGAAGCGAACTTGACAAAGTCCTCAGGCCTGACGTTACTGCACTCGAAATGCTTGCACAGATCCACTAGCCAATCGTCAGCATCGATTGCCTCAACACAATTGCTGAAAGTCTTTGGCCCGTTAGCAAGGAACTGGTTGAGTGAAGCAAAGTGATTCTGATTGTTGCCTTGATTCCCTTGGTTGCCTTGATTGCGCTCTTGAAGAATTTGCATGATCAACTGTGTGTTTGCATTGGTTGCGGCCATCAAAGCTTGCCATGCCTCCGGAGGAGGTGGAGGTGGTGGCGGATCAGGATTCGGAGTCGTGCGCGTTGGAGGAGCCATCCTGAAGAGGTTGACATCCATTAGCACCTTGATAGACAAATATTGAAGCTGAAACCAACGGAACGAAAATTGCAACATATAGTCTTGACATCCGAACAAAATGAACGAATGCATTCCTCTTGAAATGGTCACATATCCATAAATTGAGAAGCCACGTAGAATTAAGGTAGATAAATAAATCAACAAGGTACGGATCAAGAACGAATAATCGGTAAGAAATCCCAATATCAAACCAATATCCGTGGAAGAAGAACTAGAGCTACAAGAATTCCCACCTATGAAACTCCCGAACCTTTCCGGTTATGCAATCAGGTGTTGGGGATACAGGGGAAGCATAATATCTCACCCAAACTAGCAAATCCTACATCTAGCTGTATCCATCCTTCAACAAACCTTCTACCTCAACCTTCTACCTCAACCTTCGAAAAGCATCCGTTATACAAGTTATGGCGATACTCCCGAACTCCCGCCCCAGTACTGGGTGGCGTCGAGGTTATCTCACCAACGAACTGCATAAAAGAGATTTTCGATGTCGGCGTACTAAACTCAGGTATTCCAGAACTGCAACGATAAAATTATGATGACAACACCTCAGAGCTCAACTCCCCGGGACACTTCCACTAAACCCCTGACAGGAGGCACCAAGACAATGTTCTCATCATAAAACCATCGGAACGATTCCAAGATACCCGCGTGATCCTAATTTTTTTTGTGAAATTTGAGAAGAGAAGAGTCAAAACTCTACGTCAGGACGCCTTACCAGAGCGATGAGGAGACTGGGAAGTAAAAAGAATTCCTAAACTCTCTGATATATAATTCCTAAATGACTCAAAACATTTTTCTAGACATAACTCGGCCGCTAAAAACGATCAAGCAATGCGGCTCCTATGGTCGGGGAAGGCTCTGATTACCAACTTGTAACACCCTCGATGCGACTATATCTCCCACGTGTCGAGGCACGAGTTAGAGGCATAATCGCATTGAAGGCATATGTTGCAAGTTAGGCAATCTTCACAACATCCCATGTAATATAATAATAAAGGGGAGATAACATAGTTGGCTTACACTCGCCACGTCAATCAAGTACATAAATAACATTACATCATCCAAACACTCATGGCCCGACTACGGCGCCAAAGTAAAAGAGAACCCAACATGCGACACGGTCCCGATCACCCCCAACTGGGCACCACTACTGATCATCAGGAAAGGAAACATAGTAACGTTGAGAGTCTTCATCGAACTCCCACTTGAGCTCAAATACGTCTCCTGGAGCGGAATCATCAGGCCCTGCATCTGGTGTAATAGTAATTTGTGAACCACAGGGAGTCAGCAATCTCGCACCCTCGCGATCAAGACTATTTAAGCTTATAGGTATGGCAAGGTAAAATATGTGGAGCTGCAGCAAGCGACTAGCAAAATATGGTGGCTAACTTATTCGCAAAAGAGAGCGAGAAGAGGAGGCAAAGCGCGATCGAGAGACTAGAGAGCAACCTGCGCAAACATTACTCCAACACCGTGTCCGCTTCCCGGACTCCGCCGAGAAGAGGCCATCACGGTAACACACTCAGTTGATTCATTTTAATTAAGTTAAGGTTCAAGTTATCTACAACCGGACATTAACAAATTCCCATCTGCCCATAACCGCGGGCACGGCTCTCGAAAGTTCAAATCCCTGCAGGGGAGTCCCAACTTAGCCCATGACAAGCTCTCACGGTCAACGAAGGAATAGACCTCCTCCCAAGACATTCCGATCAGACTCGGTATCTCGGTTCTTCAAGGCACTTCGACAGGTTAAAACAAGACCAGCAACACCGCCCGAATGTGCCGACAAATCCCGATAGGAGCTGCACATATCTCGTTCTCAGGGCACACTCAGATGAGACATCCTACGAGTAAAACCAACCCTCAAGTTTCCCCGAGGTGGCCCCGCAGTCTACACGGTCGGACCAACACTCAGAGGAGCACTGGCCCGGGGGGGGGGGGGGGTTAAATAAGATGACCCTCGGGCTCCGGGAACCCAAGGGAAAAATAGGCTAGGTGGCAAATGGTAAAACCAAGGTTGGGCATTGCTGGAAAAGCTTTAATCAAGGTGAACTATCAAGGGTTCCCATTATAACCCAACCGCGTAAGGAACGCAAAATCCGGGAACATAACACCGATATGACGGAAACTAGGGCGGCAAGAGTGGAACAAAACACTAGGCGAGAGGCCGAGCCTTCCACCCTTTACCAAGTATATAGATGCATTAAGATAACATGATAATATAATGATATCCCAACAAGTAAATAAATGTTCCAACAAGGAACGGCCTCCAATCTTCACCTGCAACTAGCAACGCTATAAGAGGGGCTGAGCAAAGCGGTAACAGCCAATCAACGGTTTGCTAGGACAAGGAGGGTTAGAGGTTTAACATGGCAATTTGGGAGGCTTGAAATAAAGTGGTAGGCATCGTAGCATTGGCATAGCAAAAGAGCGAGCAAACTAGCATAGCAAAGATAGTAGTGATTTCGAGGGTATGATCATCTTGCCTGCACAGTTGTCAGAGTTGACTGGATCCTCGAAAGCAAACTCAAAGGGCTCCTCATTAGCGAACTCGTCTCCCGGCTCTACCCAAGCAAGACAAACAAGCAACAAGGACACAATCAACCACATGCAAGGATCAAACAAGACGATGCAAAGACGATATGCTATGTGGGATGCGATGCGGGATGCGTATGCAAGATATGACAGGAAATGCATGACCCTGGCCTCAACTTGGGAATCCAAGTGTGCCACTGGAAAGATGAGATGAAATCGCTTAAAAACAATATAAAGAACGCCGGAATCGGAGTTACGGTTTGGAAATGGCAAGCGATTCAAATATGACACCGGTCTGCGATTTACAGCAAGTAGCCATCTAAATGTAACGAAATGAACATGCTACAGCACCCAAACAAGATAACAAAATACATGGCAGGGATGCATACAAGATGCTTAACAAAAGTCTAGCACTGAGCTACGACCAATTCATCCATTAACAGGTTCAAACAAGCATGGCAAAAATGCATATGGTAAACAGATCTCAGACTTAGTGAAATTAACACTTGTCTGGAATTTCAGATCAGGTAGCTCTCTTCGGAGCAACAAAACTACATGCTACAGGACATGAACATGGCAAAGTAAAGCATGGCGATGGCGCGCGGCGGCGCGGGGCCGGTGCGGTGGCGGCGGGGATCCGGCGAGCGGCGCGGGAGGAAGGAGGAGGCGGCGCGCGGGGCGGCTGGGCCAGGAGGGCCGGCTACGGGCTCGCCGGGCCGCGGCTGGCGGCGGAGATGCCACGTGGCAGCACAGGATTGGGCGGCGGTGGCGGCGCGGACATGTCCGGTCAGGAGGCGGACATGTCCGTCAGTGGCGGGGCGATTTTTAGGGTTTCGGGGGAGAAGGAGATCCGAATTTCGGGGGGGGGGGGGGGGTGTTTAAATAGGCATAGAGGGAGCTAGGAGAGTCCAAATGAGGTGCGGTTTTCGGCCACGCGATCGTGATCGAACGCTCTAGATGATGGAGAAGGCTTAGGTGGGTTTTGGGCCAAATTGGAGGGGTGTTGGGCTGCAACACACACGAGGCCTTTTCGGTCCGTCGGTTAACCGTTGGAGTATCAAACGAAGTCCAAATGATACGAAACTTGACAGGCGGTCTACCGGTAGTAAACCAAGGCCGCTTGGCAAGTCTCGGTCCAATCCGGAAATGTTTAATCCCCACACACAAAAGAAAGCTAGAAATGACCACTGGAGGAGAACGAAGCGCCGGAATGCAAAACGGACAACGGGGAAAATGCTCGAATGCATGAGATGAACACGTATGCAAATGCAATGCACATGATTACATGATATGAGATGCATGACAACGACAAAAACACACGGAGACAAAGACCCGAACCCGAGAAAATAAATTAACTTAACGCCGGAAACGGCAAGAGTTGGAGTACAAATTGGGAAAGTTACATCCGGGGTGTTACAAAGGGGGCAAGCACAGGCCAAGGCATCGGGCAAAGGTTACCATTTCGGTGCAACGAGACCAAGACCAACAGAGCGGCAGGACAGAGGTCACCGTGGAGCCCAAGACGGCGTCATCACCAGAGCTTTTGGCAGCCGAAGACCACCTTTGGTCAGGATAACTCGTACTAGAGTTTCCCCTTCAAAATGGCCAATTGTTGGCGCCCTTCCCGCTCCTTATTTGGGGAGAGGCCCAGGGCCTCTATAAATAGAGCTAGCCACCACAGAGTAGGGGGAGGGGGGAAGAGAGACGGCTAGAGATCTGATAGAACCCTAGCAGAGAGAGAGAGAGAGAGAGGCGACTGAACTCACCCAAGCAGTTCATCGCACCAGCTCAAGAACACCTCTCGCGAGGCTATTCTTCTCTTGTGCTGTTCATCCTCAGCCCCCGAAGCAATCCACCACACCCCACACTGGAGTAGGGTATTACACCACAACGGTGGCCCGGACCAGTATAAATCTCGTGTCCCTTGTGTTGTTCGTTGTTTCCAGCTTAGATCACGCGAGGAGATTGGACGTAGATCGGTAGGGGAGAGATCTCCGCGCGCACCCCAGTGTTCGAACCTCAAGGGTCCGCCGGAACCTGAAATCCGACATTTGGCGCGCCAGGTAGGGGTGCGCCGGAGTCCTCCCTCCTGACGACCCGCTCTCCCCCGACATCGCATCCCGCCCTCATGGCGGACGACGCACCGCCCGCTCCAGCGACGGATGCCGACACTAGGGCCAGGGGGCTCCGGGCCTTGGCCCACGCCTTGCGACCGGTGCAATGGTCGCGCAAGTTCAAGCCCAAGACGCCGCTGTGCTACAATGGCGCAACGGACCCGATGATTTTCCTACTGGCGTACGAGGAGGCCGTCCTCAGAGCCGGGGGCGACGACCGGGTGATGGCCAACTGGCTACCCATGGCCCTCACCGGCGTCCCGCGCGTGTGGCTCCTCCACCTGCCGTCGACTTCTGTCACCTCCTGGGAGGAGCTGCGCGACCTCTTCCTCGCCCGTTTTGTCGCACCAGCGCTGCCTGTCGTTGCAGCTCTCCTGCGTGGCTCCCAGGCGCCACCCTCGAGCCATCACGTCAAGCCGTTCACCCGCCGGACCAGCACCGCCTCCAAGCGCCGAGAAGCCCCCCCGGGCTGGGTGGCGCCCGAGGCCGATCTAACCTTTGACTCGGAGGATCACCCCTTCAACCCCATCGGTTCGGGCGCGCTCCCGATGCTGTGCACCCCCACCATCTGCCAAGTGGCCATCACCAGGACCCTCATCGACGGTGGTGCCAGCCTCAACGTGCTCTCGGTGGAGGCCTTCAGCCTCCTCCACGTGCCGCTGGAGCGGCTCCAACCCAGCAGGCCTTTCTCGGGCGTCGGAGCCGGTTCCACCACCTCCTTGGGACAGATCCGCCTCCCGGTGACCTTCGGCACCTACGACAACTTCCGCACGGAGCTGATCGACTTCGACATCGCCCCATTGGCCTCCCCTACAACGCCATCCTCGGCTACCCGGCCTTGGCTCGGTTCATGGCAGCAACTCACCCGGCGTACAACCTCATGAAGATGCCTGGGAGCAGCGGAGTCCTCACCGTGTCAGGAGACACAAGGGATGCGCTGCAGGTGCTCTAGCTTGTTTTCAGGGTGGCCGCGGTGGCATAGCCCACTAGCACCGACACCCTTGAGCACAAGGGGGCTGCGCCGGCTAAAAAGAAGCAGCTATTCACCCAAGACAAGGCAGAAACCAAGCAGGTACCAGTCGACGAGGACGGGTCCACTGGCGCCACCTTCACCATAGGGGCCAACCTCGAGCCCGAGCAGGAGAAGGCCCTGGTGAGGTTCCTGCGTGCGAACAAGAAGGTGTTCGCGTGGGAACCTGATCAGTTAGCAGGGGTCCCAAGGGGAGTGATTGAGCATCACCTCAACGTGTGCCCCAATGTGCGCCCCGTGAAGCAGAAGGCGAGGCGGCAGTCCACTGAGAAACAGGATTTCATCGTTCAAGAGACCCCGGAAGCTAGAGGCGGCAGGAGTTATCCGCGAGGTCCGCTACTCTGATTGGCTGGCCAATCCGGTCGTTGTGCCAAAAAAGGGAGGAAAGGAGCTCATGTGCGTCGACTTCACCAACCTCAACAAGGCCTGCCCGCAGGATCCATTTCCGCTCCCCCGCATTGACCAGATAGTTGACTCCACCGCCGAGTGTGACCTATTGTGCTTCCTAGATGCCTTCTCGGGCTATCACCAGATCAAGATGGCGGTAGAAGACGTGGAAAAGACGGCTTTCCTGACCCCGTGTGGAGTGTACTGCTATACGTGCATGCCATTTGGGTTGCGCAACGCTGGCACGACCTTTCAGCGGCTGATGCACATCGCCTTGGGCCGGCAGCTCGGGAGGAACGCTGAAGCTTATGTCGATGACATTGTGGTGAAGTCTTGTGAGGCAGGAACCCTGATACAGGACCTGGAGGAAACCTTTGCGAGCCTCAACGAAGTGGACCTACGGCTCAACCCAGAGAAGTGCGTGTTTGGAGTCCCCTCGGGCAAGCTCCTGCGTTTCCTCGTATCCCACAGGGGCATCGAGGCCAACCCGGAGAAGGTCAAGGCAGTCGAAGATATGAGCCCGCCAAGGACCCTCAGAGAAATGCAGAAGCTCACCGGGCGTGTAACTGTGCTGGGGCGCTTCATCTCCAAGCTGGGGGAACGAGCGCTGCCCTTCTCCAAGCTGATGAAGAAAAAGGGCCCCTTCGAATGGACTAAAGAGGCCGACAAGGCATTCCAAGACCTCAAGAGGTACCTTACCAGTCCATCAGTGATGGTAGCTCCGCATCCTCAGGAGCCCCTGGTGCTCTACCTTGCGGCCACCCCCTACTCCGCTAGCGCAGCCCTGGTGGCGGTCAGGGAGGAGCGCGGCGCCAAGGCCGCATAAACTATCCGAACTGAAGCAAAGCAGAGCCAGGAGGGCCTCGCGAAGGCCGCAACCGCAGCCGGAAAGGAACAGCCATAACAGGGGAACGCGCCAGGAGCAGGAGAGGCCTCATCAGGCGACCAAGCGCTGGGGGCTCCGTCGTCTCAAGAGACGCCTCGACTACTGGACGACGCAAGCTGCGCCAGCACCCTCAATCTCGTCGAGCATCCCATGTACTTCGTCACCATGGTGCTACGGGACGCAAGGGCACGGTACCCCATGCCTCAGAAACTCCTCCTTGCGCTACTAGTGGCCTCACACAAGTTGCGCCACTACTTCCAAGGCCATCCCATCAAAGTCGTCTCAGCATACCCCTTGGAAAGAGTACTCAGGAGCCCCAACTCAGCTGGGAGGGTTGCTGAATGGAACATTGAACTACACACATTTCAGCTAGAATTCAGCACGGCCAGAGTCATCAAGGGAGCCGCACTTGCGGATTTCGTGGCAGAATGGGCAGAAGCGCCGGGTCTCGAGGCAGGCGAAGACCGATCGCTTTCCCCGGGAAGTGAAGCACCGGAAGGCTGGGTCATGTACTTCGATGGGGCGTTCTCCCGACACGGTGTGGGAGCTGGCGCAGTGCTCATATCCCCTACCCAGGACAAACTCTACTACGCCGTACATCTCTGCTTCCAGCATGGAGAAAAGGTCTCCAACAACATAGCGGAGTACGAAGGCCTAATAGCAGGCTTGAAGGCCGCAATTGCCTTAGGGGTAAAGCGCCTCATCATCAAGGGCGATTTGCAGCTCCTCGTCAACTTCTCCAACAAGATATACGAGCCAAAGGACGAGCACATGGAAGCCTACCTCGCTGAGGTTCGCAAGATGGAGAAACAGTTCTGGGGGCTGGAGTTGCAGCATGTGCCTCGCGGCACCAATCAGGAGGCCGATGACATTGCTAAGAGTGCATCCAGGCGGCTGCCTCAGGAGCCTGGCGTCTTCGAGGAGCGGCTCTTCAAACCCTCGGTGGTGCCGTCACTGTCGAGCACGGCGCAATCAAGGGAGGAGCTCCCTCAGCCGCCTGCCTCAGGAGCCCCGGTCTGCGGCCCGGCCTCAGGGGCACGCCTGCTCCTGGCGTTAGAGCCTCAGGAAGGGTGTTGGATCCCGGAGCTCAAGAACTACCTGATGCAAGGGACTCTGCCAGAGAATGAGGAGGGAGCGGAGCGTGTGGCGCGGCAGGCCACGGCTTATTGCATCAAGGATGGAGAGCTCTACAGGAAGCGACCAAATGACGTGTCCCTACATTGCATCTCCCGAGAGCAAGGGAAGGAGCTACTGGCGGACATACACGGCGGAGATTGTGGGAACCACTCGTCGTCACGAACCCTCGTCGACAAGGCGTTCCGTAGTGGATTCTACTGGCCCACGGAGCTCAACGACGCCGTTGAGCTGGTGAAGGCTTGCGAGGCCTGCCAGTTTCACACTAAGCAGATCCATCAGCCTGCGGGGGGCCTACAGACTATACCCCTCTCATGGTCATTCGCAGTTTGGGGGCTGGACATTCTGGGCCCGTTTCCTCGAGCGCCAGGGGGCTATCGCTACCTCTACGTCGCTGTGGACAAGTTCACCAAGTGGGCCGAGGTGGAAGCCGTCCGCACAATCCCGGCGGGCTCTGCGGTCAAATTCATCACGGGCCTCGTGAGTCGATTTGGGGTGCCCAACCGCATCATCACCGACAATGGTTCACAATTCACTAGTAATCTCTTCAAAACGTATTGTGCTAACCTTGGAACGCAGATATGCTATGCTTCGGTAGCACACCCCCGGAGCAACGGCCAGGACGAGTGGGCCAACGCGGAGGTCCCGAGGGGCCTCAAAGCCAGGACCTTCAAGAAGAAGCTGGAGGCATGTGGCAGGGGCTGGTACGACGAACTCTAGTCTGTGCTATGGTCAATCCACACAACTGCGACCAAGCCGACTGGCGAGACCCCGTTCTTCCTCGTCTACGGAGCAGAGGCTGTTCTCCCTCACGAGGTCAGGCGTCGCTCCGCACGGGTCCTGCGTTCGACGAGACGCAGCAGGACGCCATGCGGGGGACGAATCTTGTGCTGGGGGAGGAACACCGTCGAGAAGCCGCACTGCGAGCGGCAAGGTATCAACAGGCGCTGTGACGATACCACTGCCGCAACGTCTGCCCCAGAACTCTTGAGGTAGGGGATCTCGTGCTCAGACGGGTTCTCTCCAGGGAGGGGCTGCACAAGCTCTCTCCCATGTGGGAGGGCCCATTCAAGGTTGTTCATGTCTCCAGGCCTGGCTCCGCGCGCTTGGAGACCACGGAGGGGGTACCCATCCAGAACGCGTGGAACATTCAACATCTCCGGAGGTTCTATCCCTGAGCGAGGCCTAGCGCCTAGGAAAGGCCCGGTGCCTGTGAAGAAGGCGAATGCCTGTGAAGCTGCTGCGTTTTGGGAAAGGCCCGGTGCCTGTGAAGAAGGCGAATGCCTGTGAAGCTGCTGCATTTTGGGAAAGGCCCGGTGCCTATGAAGAAGGCAAATGCCTGTGAAGCTACTGCGTTTTGGGAAAGGCCCGGTGCCTGTGAAGAAGGCGAATGCCTGTGAAGCTCGCCGCCCGTGACACTCTCACGTAATAATGAGTGGGGCTGTACATGCCCCGGAGTCTCCGGAGTGCCGCCCTCGGGCCTCGGGGGCTCCCGCCCACGCCTAGTGGCAGCACTTAGCTCCGCGCTGGTGAGAAGACGTCAAAGACTAGAATAGGTGCCGGACGCGACTTTCCCATTTGCTTTCTGCAGTTGGCTTGTTTATTCCCGTTTGAAGTTTTATTGGAGTTGTTGACGTTCCTGGCTTGTGAATCTTTATCTTTTTCACTCGCTTGCCTCGTTTTCTATCGCACAAGTTTCGCGTGGGAGGTTTGCGGGCGCCCTCGCGAGTGTTTTCTGCCCCATTTGTTTGGAGCTTTCCTATCTGAGTCCTCTGCGGGAGCACCCCTCCCAGTCCGTGCCTCACGGGCATCGCGACACGAGCGCAGGACCTGGGCCGATCGCCCCCACAACCAAGACCGAAAGTTACCTCTCCTACTAATCCTTGCAGGGCACAAAGCGCACGGCGAGGCCACGGCCTCGGGAGGCGAGGACCGCGTTAGGCCCCACCGAGCTAAAACAGTTCCCGCACATGGGTGCACGGCGCGGAAACACATCGCAGAAGTAGCGGAAGCAACACGATGGTTAACAGCAGTAGTTCTAACACGCCCCCGCAGGGCCTTATACTACCCTCTATTTCTGCGCAGGAAAGGAAGGAAAACAAAATGGGCATGATTCTCCCTACAACAACCCACAGCGAAGGTCCGAGCTGCTCCAGAGGCTCAAGTGGATCCATCCTCTAGCTTCATCGGGGCACGACGGCGGGCTGACCCGCTACCTTCACCCAGGCGGGCGCAACGGTGCGGGGGCTGGTCGCGGCCACCGCTGGAGGAGCTGCTGCCTGAGAGGGAGTTGCCGAAGCTCAGCAAACCCCGAGCACCGCCGCCCGTACGCCTGTTGCCGTCTTCATCCTGGTCAGTACCGAGGCTGGCCAGGCGGCCGCGGTCGTCGTCTTCGGGGCAGCACACAGCATGACGACCGTCTTCCCCGAACACCCTCACGTAGAGGGTGGCGTCGTCATCGAACTTGAAGTGCAGGGTGCACCACCGGCCCAGGCCGCGCGCGCGGGCAAACGTTTGCCAGCCGCGGGTCAGGGCCCCATTCCCAAAAACGGAGACCTCCAGCGAAGCCCAGGAGGCCCTGCTGCAGCAGCCATCTGCCTGGAGCCAGAAGCCGCACCGGGCGCTGGCCGGTAGTTCATCTACGAAGAAACGGGGGAGCTGGAGCCGGGTGCTGGTTGGGTCCGCCGACCACACGACGAACTCCGGCATCACCTCCACAGAGCGAAAGTGTGGCCTAGGGGGGCACGCAGCCACGGCGTGCCCCCATCGGCAACAGGGCGCTCACCACCGCGTAGGGAACCGCCTCCATGGCCGCGGGAGGCCACTACGGGGACCGTGGAATACTTGCGAGGGCGGCCCCGGCCGCGCTTGGTCGGGGGGGGGGGGAGTCAGGCCCTGCCTGGTGGGCCTTTCCTTTCTCCGCGGTCGAGAATCTCTTTGGAGCCATGGGAGCAACGAGTAGCCAGGAAGAAGGCAAGGAGCAGCAAGAAGGGATGGGCTGAAGGGGCTCGCGCGGCCCTGTACTTATAGCTGGAGGAGGCCAACCGCCGAGCACCACGATCGCAGGTAATCATGATCGGTTTCTCTGCATGCAGGGACTTGTCAAGTTGTGCGGCCGCCGAGGCGTCGTGGGGAAGCGCAGTCGCCCACGTCCAATCAATCGCCACGCGGCGCCCAAGGCCACATGCTATTAGGGCCCGCGACGCTTCGCGCTTGCCCCTTCGCTTTCCTGCTAGGCCAAGCCCGGGCACGCCTTGAGCCCAGGGCTACTGTCAGCGTTCTGGGAACAGGGGTCCCCAGATTTGCCTGCCTGCAGCCTGTGGCGTGGCTCAAGTGGGGGCCCAGCCTGCCTATCTTCATCAGCTCAAGCTCAAGACCCTCGCGAGGGGCCAAGCCTCGTGGGGCGGACGACAGAAAGCTTCCTTAGAGGCAGCCTCATCAAGCAGGCTCGCGAGGAGGCGGAGAGATCATGGCAGGGGTACCTCGCGAGGAGCCCGTGACGCAAGCCATGATGATCGAGACCAGGCAGGCGCCAGGCGGGCGCCGGCCTGCGCAGTGTCCTTGTTTCGTCTTTGGTGCAAAGGGGGCAAGCACATGCCAAGGCATCAGGCAAAGGTTACCATTCCGGTGCAACGAGACCAAGACCAACAGAGCGGCAGGACGGAGGTCACCGTGGAGCCCAAGACAGCATCATCACCAGAGCTTTTGGCAGCCGAAGACCACCTTTGGACAGGATAACTTGTACTAGATGTTCCCCTCCAAAATGGCCAATTGTTGGCGCCCTTCCCACTCATTATTTGGGGAGAGGCCCAGGGCCTCTATAAATAGAGCTAGCCACCATAGAGTAGGGGGGGGGGGAGGAGAGACGACTAGAGATCTGATAGAACCCTAGCAGAGAGAGAGGCGACTGAACTCACCCAAGCAGTTCATCACACCAGCTCAAGAACACCTCTCGCGAGGCTGTTCTTCCCTTGTACTGTTCATTCTCAGCCCCCGAAGCAATCCACCACACCACACACTAGAGTAGGGTATTACACCACAACGGTGGCCCGAACCAGTATAAATCTTGTGTCCCTTGTGTTGTTCGTTGTTTCCAACTTAGATCACGCGAGGAGATTGGACGTAGATCGGTAGGGGAGAGATCTCCGCGCGCACCCCAGTGTTCGAACCTCAAGGGTCTGCCGGAACCCGAAATCCGACATAATATGCATGACTTTGCTGTTAGAGTTGCAACTAGAGGAGGTAAAATGACTCAGGAACCATTTTATCCTGAGGGACACCCTAAAAGAATTGAACAAGATTCACAAAGAGCTAACACTAGTGCACCAAGTCCTTCTAGAAAGAAAAAAAATGATAGGACTTTGCATACCTCTAGTGAACCTTAAATAGAAAAACCTCCTGATAATGATAATGAAGTTTCTATCTCTGATGCTGAAACTCGGTCTGGTAATGAACACTCACCTAATGATTATGAAAAAGATAATTATGAGGTTCATGAAGACTCTCAACCAAGTAATGAAAAAGAACCAGATAATGATGTTGAGATAGAACCACCTGTTGATCTTGATAACCCACAACCTAAAAATAAAAGATATGACAAAAGAGACTTTGTGCTAGAAAACACAGTAAAGAAAGAGAACCGTGGGTTCAAAAACCTATGCCTTTTCCACCCAAGTCAACTAAAAAGAATGATGATGAAGAATTTGAACGCTTTGCTAAAATGCTGAGGCCAGTCTTTTTGCGTACTCGCTTGACTGATATCTTGAAAATGCCTCCGTACACAAAATATATGAAAGACATCATCACAAATAAGAGAAAAATATCGGAAGCTGAAATCTCCACTATGCTTGCTAATTACACTTTTAAAGATGGATTACCTAAAAAACTTGGAGATCCGGGAATACCAACTATACCTTGCTCTATCAAAAAGAATTATGTGAAAAATGCTTTGTGTGATTTAGGAGCTGGTGTTAGTGTTATGCCTTTCTCTTTATATAAAAGACTTGACTTGAATAAACTCAAACCTATTGAAATATCTTTGCAAATGGCTGACAAATCAACTGCCATACCTATCGGTATCTGTGAGGATGTGCCCGTTGTTGTTGCTAATGTTACTATTTTGACAAACTTTGTTATACTTGAGATGCCCGAGGACGACAACATGTCGATTATCCTTGGTAGACCCTTCTTGAATACTATAGGGGCTGTTATTGATTGCAATAAAAGCAAGTTCACTTTTCATATTAATGGTAATGAGCATACAGTGCACTTTCCGAAGAAACAATTCCAAGTGAATGGTATTAATGTTATTGAAAAATCTCCGACAATCACTATTGTTCCAAATACCTCTACCTACTTTCAAATAGAAATATGAAATACTTATTGAGGGAGTCCTGGATTAGGGGGTGTCCGGACAGCCGGACTATACCTTCAGCCGGACTCCTGGACTATGAAGATACAAGATTGAAGACTTCGTCCCCATGTCCGGAAGGGACTTTCCTTGGCGTGGAAGGCAAGCTTGGTGATACGAATATGCAGATCTCCTACCATTGTAACCGACTTTGTGTAACCCTAACCCTCTCCGGTGTCTATATAAACCGAAGGGTTTTAGTCCGTAGGACAACATACACAACAACAATCATACCATAGGCTAGCTTCTAGGGTTTAGGCTCTCCGATCTCGTGGTAGATCTACTCTTGTACTACCCATATCATCAATATTAATCAAGCAGGACGTAGGGTTTTACCTCCATCGAGAGGGCCCGAACCTGGGTAAAACTTCGTGTCCCTTGCCTCCTGTTACCATCCGGCCTAGACGCACAGTTCGGGACCCCCTACCCGAGATCCGCCGGTTTTGACACCGACATTGGTGCTTTCATTGAGAGTTCCTCTGTGTCGTCGCCGTCAGGCTCGATGGCTCCTACAATCATCAATAGCGATGCAGTCCAGGGTGAGACCTTCCTCCCCGGACAGATCTTCGTCTTCGGCGGCTTCGCACTACGGGCCAATTCACTTGGCCATCTAGAGCAGATCAAAAGCTATGCCCCTGGCCGCCAGGTCAGATTTGGAAGCTTAAACTACACGGCTGACATCCGCGGGGACTTGATCTTCGACAGATTCGAGCCACTGCCGAGCGTGCCGCACTGTCACGACCAGCATGATCTAGCTCTGCCGCCGAACAGTGCCCTGGAGGCCGCACCCGCATCGGCTTCGACCCTTAATTCGGAGCCAACTGCGCCGATCGAGGATGGGTGGTTGGACGCCGCCTCAGAGGCTGCGATCCCAACGGCAATCGAGCCGAACACCAGCCCCACACTCTGCGAGACTCGTGACTCCAAGGAGCCGGACTCCGAACCCTCCGCACCCCTGCTGATCGAATCCGATTGGGCGCCGATCATGGAGTTTACTGCCGCGGACATCTTTCAGCACTCGCCTTTCGGCGATATTTTGAAGACACTGAAGTCTCTCTCTTTATCAGGAGAGCCCTGGCCGGACTACGGTCAGCAAGGTTGGGATACGGATGATGAAGAAATTCAAAACCCACCCACCACCCACTTTGTAGCCACTGTCGATGATTTAACCGACATGCTCGACTTCGACTCCGAAGACATCGACGGTATGGATGCCGATGAAGAACCAGTGCCTATTAGGCCCTGGAAAGCCACCTCCTCATATGACATATACATGGTGGACACCCCAAAAGAAGGAGATGGCGATGGAACAGCGGAGGATGACCCCTCCAAGAAATAGCCTAAGAGCCGGCGTCAGCGGCGCCGCTCAAAATCCCGCCAAAACAAATACGGTGATTCCAGCACGGGAGATAATAATACTCCGGAAAGTGCCGAACAAAACCCCCTCCAGCAAGATTTAGCACATGAGGATGGAGAAACCAGCCCTCATGAGAGAGCGGCAGACAGAGAGGTCGAGGACGATAATTATATGCCTCCCTCCGAAGATGAGGCAAGCCTCGACGACGACGAATTCGTCGTGCCAGAGGATCCCGTCGAGCAAGAGTGTTTTCAACGCAGGCTTATGGCCACGACAAGAAGCCTCAAGAAAAAACAGCAACAACTTAGAGCTGATCAAGATTTGCTAGTCGACAGATGGACTGAAGTCCTTGCGGCCGAAGAGCATAAACTCGAACGCCCCTCCAAGAGCTACCCAAAGCGCAGGCTGCTACCCCGATTAGAGGAGGAAGCACTTAAACCTACATCACCTGCACTCGATACGGCCGATCGGCCACCTCGTGGCCGCGACAGAGAGGCCTCTTGGCCCTCCACTCAAGCCGCACCCCGTACCAAGGCGCGGGAAAATGCGCCGGACCTGCGAGATATGTTGGAGGACAAGGCAAGGCAAACAAGATCGATCTACGGATCGCGTGGGCGCCCCACGACTCGAGACAGTAACCGTCATGCCGGCCACAAATTCGGCAGGGCCGAACACAGTAGACAAAGCTCATTGGAGCTACGTTGTGATATAGCCCAGTACAGAGGCGCCGCACACCCACTATGCTTCACAGACGAAATAATGGATCATCAAATCCCCGAGGGTTTCAAACCCATAAATTGAATCATATGATGGCACAACAGATCCTGCGGTATGGATCGAGGATTATCTCCTTCATATCCACATGGCCCGTGGCGATGATTTCCACGCCATCAAATACCTCCCACTCAAGCTTAAAGGACCAGCTCGGCATTGGCTTAACAGCTTGCCAACAGGATCAATCAGTTGTTGGGAGGACCTGGAAGCCGCATTCCTCGACAATTTCCAGGGCACTTATGTGCGACCCCCAGACGCCAATGACCTAAGTCATGTAATTCAGCAGCCAGAGGAATCGGCCAGGCAATTCTGGACACGGTTTCTAACAAAGAAAAATCAAATAGTCGACTGTCCGGACGCTGAGGCCCTAGTAGCCTTCAAGCACAATATCCGTGACGAGTGGCTTGCCCGACACCTTGGACAGGAAAAGCCGAAGTCTATGGCAGCACTCACGACACCCTTGACCCGCTTTTGCGCAGGAGAAGACAGCTGGCTTGCTCGTAGCAACAATATGACCAAGAACCCTGGTAATTCGGATACCAGGGACAGTAGTGGCAGGTCGCGTCGCAACAAGCAGAAGCGCCGCATTAACGGCGACAATGCTGAGGATACGACAGTTAATGCCGGATTCAGAGGCTCTAAAGCCAGTCAGCGGAAAAAGCCATTCAAAAGGAATCCTAGGGGCCCGTCCAGTTTGGACCGTATACTCATCCGCTTGTGCCAGATACATGGCACCCCCGAAAAGCTGGCCAATCACACCAACAAGGATTGTTGGGTGTTCAAGCAGGCAGGCAAGTTAAATGCCGAAAATGAAGACAAGGGGCTGCATAGCGATGACGACGAGGAGCCCCGGCCGCCGAACAATAGTGGACAGAAGGGTTTGCCCCCACAAGTGCGGACGATGAACATGATATACGCAACCCACGTCCCCAAAAGGGAGCGGAAGCGCGCGTTAAGGGACGTATACGCGGTAGAGCCAGTCGCCCCAAAGTTCAACCCATGGTCCTCCTGCCCGATCACCTTTGATCGAAGGGACCATCCCACTAGCATCCGTCATGGCGGATTCGCCGCATTGGTTCTAGACCCAATTATTGACGGATTTCATCTCACTAGAGTCCTTATGGACGGCGGCAGTAGCCTGAACCTGCTTTACTAGGATACAGTGCGGAAAATGGGCATAGATCCCTGAGGATTAAGCCCACAAAAATGACCATTAAAGGCGTAATACCAGGTGTAGAGGCCAACTGTACAGGCTCAGTCACACTTGAAGTGGTCTTCGGATCTCCGGATAATTTCCGAAGCGAGGAGTTAATCTTCGACATAGTCCCATTCCGCAGTGGCTATCACGCACTGCTCGGGCGAACCGCATTCGCCAAGTTCAATGCGGTACCGCACGATGCATACCTTAAGCTCAAGATGCCAGGCCCTCAAGGAGTAATTACGGTCAATGGAAACACCGAACGCTCCCACCGAACAGAGGAGCACACGGCGGCCCTTGCAGCGGAAGTACAAAGCAGCCTCTCCAGGTAGTTCTCCAGTCCGGCCATTAAACGACCGGACACCGTCAAGCGCGCCCGGAGTAACCTACAATAAGACCGCCTGGCATGATCCGAGCAGGCGTAGCAATGCGGCCCCAACCCCAGCCCTCGCAAAAATGCGACACCAGTACTTCGCGTAGATAACTACGCTCTAGAAATACCATGGGTACAGGGGGAGGGGCACCATCACGGGACGCCCGAAACACGGCTTAAACCGCACCAGGGGCTGCCGATTTTTTAATTTTCTCTCACTTTCAGGACTCCACTCTTTGGAAGGCCTGTTCGGCAGTTCAATTGCCGCACAAACGATGCAAGAACCAGGGAAGCAGACAAGCCACGCCGCATTACGGAACTCCCAGGTGGTCTCTATCACGAGCAGTATACCTGTTTCACATACTATTCCACAGCTTGCCCCTGGAACGGACATGTTACATAGTCCAACCTTTTGCTTATCGCATTATTTGTATCGTTCTGCTTTGATCGCAGCCCTCTTTAATAAACAGTGCATAGCTTTTGTCTATTTTTGCATTACTCTTATATATATATATATATGTTCCTTAACGACATATTGCACCCGCACACTTTGGTACGGCCTAAATACGCCAGGGGCTTTAGCACCCCTCAATATGGTGTGAGAAGTCCGAACAATTTAACAAGTGCGGCACCCCGAACTTATAGCATTATATGCATCGGCTCCGAATCATGTCTTGGGTCAATAGTTGGGTTTGCCCGGCTCCTATGTTTTGGTGCCTTACGTTCTGCTATATTGGCTAAGGTAGCACTAGGAGAACCACTGCGATTGTGCCCCAGTTGAGCTGGGTCGAGCACCTCAGTGGAGAAACCTAAAACTGACTGTCATGATGAAGCGAGAGCTGGTCGCTGTTCGAGAGGTTTTTCGAGTCCCTAACGACTTATGCCGCTTAGAGCGAGGAGCCGGCTCTGTCCGGCCAAGGCGTGGATAGCGCCCCGAACTTGGTCTTCCGAATACCAGGGGCTTCGCCGAAATTTAAAATTATAGAATTCTATGGCTAAGTGAGAGTGTTCACGCATTATAGTCCGATTGCCTTGTTCGTTGGGCTGAGCGCCTCCCTCGAAGGACCCAAACATGGGAAAAAGAGCGCTTAGGTTTATCCCCAAACACCCCAGCACTAGCGGCACGGGGGCAGAAGCCGACGACTTGCCATCTCTCAGAATTGATAAACAGCTGCACAGAAGGTAATATTTTAAATTCCAACAGCATTGCTTAGCGCATATGAACAAGTTTTTAGCGCACAGGACAAAACGAGCAAGTTTCACTCAAAAATTACATCCCTAGAACATTCCTCCGCCACAAGGCAGGCACCCTTCAAAACATCCTTATAATAATTCTCGGGCTTGCGATGCTCTTTCCCCGGCGGTGGCCCATCCTTCACAAGCTTCTCAGCATCCAGCTTGCCCCAGTGCACCTTAGCACGGGCAAGGGCCCTACGGGCACCTTCAATGCAGATGGAGCACTTGATGACTTCGAGCCTTGGACAGGCCTCCACCAGCCGCCGCTCCAGGCCATAGCCGAACTATGAGGCCCTTCATGGCCTGTTCGGCCGCCTTGTGGAGCTCGACCAGTTGCTTCAGCTAGTCGCTCAGGGGCACGGGGTGTCCGGCCTCAGCATACTGAGACCAGAACACCTTCTCTGTTGAGCTGCCCTCCTCGGCTCGATAGAATGCGGCGGCATCGAACACACTCCGGGAAAGATCTGCGAACGCTCCTGGAGAGCTCCGGTTTCGGGTAAGTAACAAGTAACTCACGTTTATGTGTTTGCTTTGCATAAAGAATGCCTTACCCGCCGCTAACTTCTTCACCTCATCCAACTCCTGGAGGGTCTTCTGGGATTCGGCCTTGGCAGACTTGGCATTTTCAATAGCCACCGCGAGCTCGGGCGCTCACGTCTTTGAGTCAAGCTCCAAACTCTCATGTTTTTCCATGAGAGCCTGGAGCTCTTGCCGTACCTTGCCAACCTCGGCCTCATACTTCTCCCGCTCGGTGCGCTCCGAGGCCGCCCTGTTCTCGGCCTCGACCAGCGCTTGCTTAAGGGTCGCCACCTCAGACGTGGCCCCTACAATAGCCACGACAATCCTATCATTTTTTGCAATTGCACCTTTTTATATATATTTAAACAAGGTATTTCTTACCTTCATTGTCCTCGAGCTGCTTCTTGGCACGCCCGAGCTCTTGCTCGGACCGCTCGAGGTTCTGCTTTAGCGTGTCCACTTCCGCAGTCAGTGCGGCGGACGCAAGCAGAGAAGCATGCACACACATATTGACTCCTTTTTGTTAGACTCCTGTGAATTTATTTGATCCTCTATTCGACTTCTCTTCCCGAATGCCAAACAGAGCATCAGGGGCTACTGTCTATGCGGTAATATTATTTACACATTCTTTACTTACCTCAAAGCCTGTTAAAAGGCTAGTACAAGCTTCAGTCAGTCCGCTCTTGGTGGATTGAACCTTCTGGACCACCGCACTCATAATGGTGCGGTGCTCCTCGTCGATGGAGGCGCCTTGGAGCGCCTCCAACAGATTGTCCGGCGCCTCCGGTTGGACGGGGGTCACCGGCACGGTGGGCTTGCTCCTCTTGGAAGGAGGTCCCCCACCAGACTCTGGAACCTTTGAAGATTCCGGAGAGGTGTCTGGCCTAGAGCCGGACTTGGAGCCCTAGGGGGTTTCATCCCCTTTACTCCTGGAGTCCGGGAGGTCGCCTTGCGGCGCCTCCAGGACCACCTCCTCCCGGCTTGGAACCTGTTGGGATAACACTTCGGTGTCGTCCGTAGGGCGGGGGGAGGAAGCCGTCGGAAGCGAGTTCACATCCGATGAGTCCAGTGAGCCGCTCGACGACGCATCGAGCCGGTCTTTGGATGGGCTGCATAAACATATTCGACATAAGGGAAAGCTGTGCAATAAACGAATACTATGAATTACTCTGGTATCCGGATACTTACGATTTTTCCAGGGGCTTGGCCCTGGGCGCTCCTCTCCGCCGTCGTCGGCATCGGTGGGGTAGTCCGGAGGAAGGGTTTTCCCCTTCTTGGACCCTCCGGCCTCCCCAGAGAGGGCGGCCTTCCTTTTCTTCTCTCCTCCCGCTGGAGGGGGAGAGGTCTCTTCTTCTTCCTCCTCGTCTTCACGGGAGGAATGCGCCTCGGAACCGTCGGATGACAGATCCGACACCTCCTGGCGCCGGGCACTCTTTCGAGTCCCCGTGGCCTTTCTCGCGGCCTTCTTCTCTGGCACCACATAGGGTGCCGGAACCAGCAGCTTCGCCAAGCGAGCGTCCGCTGGGCCTTCGGGCAAAGGAGCCGGACAGTGATCTGTCCGGACATCACCTGCCAATCCTGTCAAAGGTAAGGGAGCTTAGATCCCACATGGAGTCAAACTATGAAAAACTGATACCCTGTAAAAGGAAAAAAAAGCTTACCGCATGAGCGTGACACTGCGTACTGAATCCGCGATCCTCGGTAGCGGATGCGGGGGCCTCGGCGCCCTTGAAAAGCACCTTCCAGGCATCTTCGTACGTCGTGTTGAAGAGACTGCTCAGAGTTTGGTGCCACGCCGGGTCGAACTCCCACAGGTTGAAAGCCCGTTGTTGACACGGGAGGATCAGGCGGATGAGCATAACTTGGACTACGTTGGCAAGCTTAATCTTCTTGTCCACCAGGGTTTGGACGCATGTTTGGAGTCCGGTCAGCTCTCCTTTTTTACCCCACGACAGGCCCGTCTCCTTCCAGGAGGTGAGCCACGTAGGGGTTCCGGATCGAAACTCGGGGGCTGCGACCCATTCGGGGTCGCGCGGCTCGGTAATGTAAAACCACCCCGATTGCCACCCCTTCAGGGTCTCCACAAAGGAGCCCTCGAGCCATAAGACGTTGGCCATCTTGCCCACCATGGCACCTCCGCACTCCGCCTGGTTGCCGCACACCACCTTCGGCTTGACATTGAAAGTCTTGAGCCATAGGCCAAAATGGGGGCGGATGCGGAGGAAAGCCTCGCACACGACGATAAACGCCGAGATGTTGAGGACAAACTTCGGGGCCAGATCATGGAAATCCAGGCCATAGTAGAACATGAGCCCCCGGACAAATGGGTGAAGAGGGAAGCCCAGTCCGTGGAGGAAATGGGGGAGGAACACCACCCTCTCATGGGACCTAGGGGTGGGGATGAGATGCCCCTTTTCAGGAAGCTGGTACGCAATGTCGTTAGACAAGTATCCGACCTTCCTCAGTTTTTTGATGTGTCCCTCCGTGACGGAGGAGACCATCCACTTGCCTCCCGCTCCGGACATGGCTGGAGAAGGTTGAGGTGGGGAGTGCGGACTTGGGCGCTGGAGCTCGAGTGCGTGAGAATGGATAAGCAAGGGAGGAAGAAGGCGTAGGTGAAAAGGTGGATCCTTATCCCCTTATATGGGTGGACGCAACTACGTGTCCCCACCAGCCTGGTAAAACTCGCTTATCTCCAAGCGCCGTAATCAATGGCGCGGTTGGGTTACCCATGCCCGTATTGATGATAATCCCGGAATAAGGGGACACGATCTCTGCTTTAACAAGACGTGCCAAGGAAACTGCCTCGCATGACGCGCTGAGGTGGGATAATGAAACGACTCGGATAAAGGCTTGGCCGTGGTGTGTCACACTACGGAATACGTCAGTAGATTAGATTTGTGTAAATATTATTCTCTCTATGGCAATATGTGGAAACTTATTTTGTAGAGCCGGACACTATCTTTGTGTTCAAAATCTTCTATGAAGTACTTGGAGGAGGAACCCGCCTTGCAATGCCAAAGACAATCTGCGCGCCGGACTCGTCGTCATTGAAGCCTGGTTCAGGGGCTACTGAGGGAGTCCTAGATTAGGGGGTGTCCGGACGGCCGGACTATACCTTCAGCCGGACTCCTGGACTATGAAGATACATGATTGAAGACTTTGTCCCATGTCCGGAAGGGACTTTCCTTGGCGTGGAAGGCAAGCTTGGCGATACGGATATGCAGATCTCCTACCATTGTAACCGACTTTGTGTAACCCTAACCCTCTCCGGTATCTATATAAACCGGAGGGTTTTAGTCCATAGGACAACATACACAACAACAATCATACCATAGGTTAGCTTCTAGGGTTTAGCCTCTCCGATCTCGTGGTAGATCTACTCTTGTACTACCCATATCATCAATATTAATCAAGCAGGACGTAGGGTTTTACCTCCATCGAGAGGGCCCGAACCTGGGTAAAACTTCGTGTCCCTTGCCTCCTGTTACCATCTGGCCTAGACGCATAGTTCGGGACCCCCTACCCGAGATCCGCCGGTTTTGACACCGACACTTATTGTTGGGGAAATGCATATCCCCATTGAGGTAACTTAGTGATTTATGAAAGTTCTTCGGTTTCATGCTAATCAAAAGTGGTTGTTAATAAGACTTGATCAACCTTATTAATGGCTCATTTTTGAATAGTATGAAGTTGATGAATTTAGTAAGCACTACTTTCCGTCCCTACTTTTTATTCTCTGTTTTTATTACTTAAATAAAATAAAATGCCATGTTTTGTCTGTTTTCTGAATTTCCCATGCAATAAAAAATGACCCAAAAATAAAAGTTTTCAGAATGCCCTAAAAATTTTATACGATTTTTTCTGAATATTTGAGAATTTTTGGTGCAAATAACATCAGAGGGAGGTGCACCAGGTGGGCACAACCCACCTGGGCGTGCCAGGACCCCCAGGCGCGCCCTGGTGGGTTGTGGTCCCAACGTGGGCCCCTCACTTACCTCTTCATCCCACATCATCACTTACCTCCAGAAAAACTCAATTGCTCTGTCTCCCGTGTTCTTGAGCTCAAACCCGCGGATTTTGATCTCTTTGCTCGAAGCTCCATTTCTGAAACTGTTTCAGGGGATTGTTGCTTGGTATGTGACTCCACCATTTGTCCAATTAGTTTTTGTTTTAGTGGTTTATACTTTGAATAATTATCTACTCTTGGTGATGCTGTAGATGTGTTTGCATGTTGAATTCTTAGTGTTCTAAGTAGTTTGAATGCTTTCTATGGCCTCTATGTATCCCTATGAGTAGTTGCTATCAATCTTACAAAGTTTGGTTGACAATTTTTTGTCACTCCAAATTTTTTATTTTCAGAAAATTGTATGCGGACATGAATATCTTCAGGAAGTTTGGCTCTAAGAAGAACTCCAAGGTTGTTACTGCGGAGTCTTCCGACAATGATCTCCACCCTCGGAGGTTGGCAGAAGTATGGCAGTGCGAATGGCCGCACACCCCGTTCCTGGAAGAGGCTGGAATTCTTGAGGAGTTCACGCAATATACTGCTAATGCCGGCCTCACTGACTTCATCGCAGATGAGTGTGACCAGCACCACATCCTCACAAACGTCTTTGTTTAGAGCTTTACTTTCTTGCCTAGAAATAATCCTCCTGAATTGAGCTTTAATTTATATGCTGAAAACCATTAGATACCACTTACTGGGTTTTGTGACATATGCATGATCCCGTCTGATGGGATGTTGGCTGAGCCTAGGTTGGTTGGGTTTGAGAATTTTTATCGCACTCTGACAGTGGGTGATGAGAGAGGAGTGTCAGCCACTACGGCTGCTAGCATACACTTTCCCACCATACATTATTTTGCTTTATTTGTTGCCAAGTGCTTGCTTGCTAGAAAGAAAGTAGGTGCGCTTAGTTTTACGTCGAGCACTAGAGGGCGAAAATACCTATAGCTTGGGAGCTAATGTGGCTCGTCGCCTCCATCTTAATAAATCACAGGGTGAAATACATGGTGGGAATTATGCTACTCGTTTGGCGGCTCACTTCGAGGTTGAGATACACCCTCATGATTTCCCTCTGGCCAAAGTTTACCTAGACCGTGCCGCCATGGATCACCACCATTTTACTGATATAGAATCTCCTCACATCCCTATTCCGTATAACCTGGTTTTTAATGTGAGGACTCGTGATGTTATTCCATTGCCTGCTCCTGCTTTGTTTGATTCTGCTGTCAGGGGCGGATATAGGATTATGCCTGCAGATACCATCACCTACCGGAACGCTCAGGCTGCTGCGGAAGCGGCACAACAGGCACCCCAGCACTGGGACGAGTGGATGCCTGCTCCTCAGCACCCCTTGTAACGACCCGACCGAAAATGGATCGAAGTCTCTGTGCTTAAGTGTCATCCCTGGATCGGTATGCTGACACACACAATACTCGAGGTATTATAACAGAGTTCAATCACACTTTATTACATTGAGGTTCTCAAAAGAGTATTTATTACAATAATATGGCCAAGGACCATCTAAATAAAAATAACTGCGGAAGCTTCAAAGGTAAATGAGTCCATCCAACTCCACGGCAAACTGAGTGTAGAACAATGACCTATTGCACCTTTAATCTTCGTCAGAAAAGTCTGCAACATGAGACGTTGCAGCCGTGTAGGCCAGCACATGGAATATGCTGGCAATTTCACACTGTAGAATAATAATGAAAAAAACTATCTATATATGCAAATTTAGCTGGTGGAGGCTCTAAGTTTAATTTTTGCATAAAGCAAATTTTACCCTACAACAAAGGAATATTTTTTTAATTACTACTAAGTTAAAATGCCATTACTGAGAAGGTTCCTCCAACTCAATCCCAAAATTCCCAAGTTATTAGTAACCCAATAATTTCATTAAATAGAGTGACGAGATCAACCAATAATTCACTTCTAGGTACTCAAATTGTCCATAACCGGGGACACGGCTAATCATGATTAGTTTGTACACTCTGTAGAGGTTTGCGCACTTTTGCCCACAAGACTCGACCACCTCCATGATTGGAAGATCGAGACATAGCCTTTCTGAAGTATTTCCTCCAAACCCTGGGTAGACCGGTACACCTACTTTCCCCTACATCAGCTAGTCTACCACGGAAAGAGGTCACACAACTTACTCAACTATGCCAGAGCCCATAATGGCTTGTGGCTGCACATAGAAGTTTCTAGGCATGAAATATTTTATGACCCCTTTGAGCCTAGGTGGTGGACCTAGGGTAATCACACGGGTACTCTGGGATTTCCCTTGGGCAAGCACTGGTTACTCCAGGTGCCCCCACTAGTAGAAAACATGGCTATGGTCCAGGCCGGCTCAGCCCATTAGTCCCGGTTCAGTCTAGAACCGGGACCAATGTGGGCATTGGTCCCGGTTCGTGAGCCCAGGGGGCCGGCCGGGCCACGTGGGCCATTGGTCCTGGTTCGTCTGGACCTTTTGGTCCCGGTTGGTGGGACGAACCGGGACCAATGGGCCTTGCTCCTGGCCCACCACCATTGGTCCCGGTTGGTGGCTTGAACCGGGACCAAAGGCTTCCCTTTAGTCCCGGTTCATGTCATCAACCGGGACCAATGAGGTACCTATATATACCCCCTCGCGCAAGAGCAGAGCATAGTGCTCTGTTTTTTCTGGCCGAGGGGGAGAGGGCTTTGTGGTGCTCTAGCTCACCTCCTATGCACATGAGGTGTTCGATGGAATGCCCGAGCCACACTACTTAAGCTTTCTCCTCTCGAAGCTTGACCTCCAAGCTCCATTTTCCTCGAGATTTGTCTAGATTTAGCGGTCCGTCACGCCCCGTCCCCGTCTTCACCGCCGTCGATCACCCGTGCCGATCTCATCATCGACACCACCGTGGTGAGCCTCTTTTTCTTATCTTCTTTTTGAAAGGAAAAATATTCTTACTTGTATGTTTAGATAGATACTTGTATCATTTTCTTACATTTATTATTGCATCTTATATAGTGCGATGGTTTTGGTATCCGCCCCCGTCGGCCCTCGTCCTGTCTATGATTCGGATTTGGTATGTATATTATCTTTATAACTATTGGTTCATTTATTGTTTATGAAAATTATGTCGACCAACGTGACATAGATTTTATTTATCTAGGATGTATGTGAATCGGAAATGCCAACCGACCCTATTGTTGAGAGGTCAAATTTAGTTGAAGAAGAAAACAATTTGTTGAAGGAAAAAATAAAAAAAATTGAGGAGGAGAAGATGATATTGGAGTTGCATGTTGCGGATGTCGTCGATGATCACAAGATCAAGATGGATGCAATGCGCTTGAAGATTAGAAAGATTAGAAAATATGCCATTCATACCGAGGCTTGGTATCATTATGCCGTTGGATCAATTGTTACCTTGGTTGCGATTATGATCGCATTTGTTTTCGCATTGAAATGTTTTACATAGTTTCAATGTATGGTTTAATTAATTAGATGCTCTGGAGAGCTATATGTTGTTAGATGAGAACTATGTATGCACTTTGGTTTTAATGTGATGATGAACTTCTATTAATTTGGACACTTAATTATATATAATGCACGCAGATGAACCGACAATGGATGTACGGTGACAGACACACCCGCGAGTACATTAAGGGCGTGCATGAGTTTCTCTATGCGGCTGAGGCAAACAAGCAGAATGGTTTTATGTGTTGTCCATGCACTGAATGTGGGAATACGAGGTCTTACTCTAACCAGAAAATCAATTAAAATATTATGTTATGATCAACTAAAATAAAACTATAATATTCTTCAATAGCAAAAAGAATATAATTTTTGTGACCTAAAATCAAACTATAAGTATTTAATTGTAAGTATAAATAAAAAATAAATAGCAAAGAAGAAGAAAAAAAATTCTATTTTTATAGTAAAGTTATTCATAAACTAGTGATTCACACAAATTTTATAAAATTCAAATTTAAACTATTCAAAATTTTAAAACTAATGGCACTAACAGAAAGTTTATAATTTTTGTGACCTAAAGTCAAAAAGAAATCACTAAAAAACTATAAGTATTTAGTTGTAAGTATAAATAAAAAATAAATAGAAAAAATTTCTATTTTTATAGTAAAGTTATTCATAAACTAGTGATTCACACAAATTTTTAAAAATTCAAATTTAAACTATTCAAAATTTAAAAACTAATGGCACTAACAGAAAGTTTATAATTTTTGTGACCTAAAAGCAAAAAGAAATCACTAAAAAACTGTAAGTATTTAGTTTTAAGTAGAAATAAAAAAATAAAAAACCAAAAAAATGTAGAAATAAAAAAGAAAAAACTAAAAAAGTGCCACCTACTGGGCCTCCACGACCTGAATACGACTAGAAACCCTACATGGGCCAGGATTCAGGCCCGCAGAGGCCCAATAGGCCCACAGGCAGTAACAAGTTTAGGCCCGAAAGCCTGCATTAGAGAGGAGCTCGAATGGGGAGGCACAGCAGCGCTTATAAACAAGTGCCGGCGCCCTTCAGCTAGCGATGTGGGACTAAACTTCAGCTAGCGATGCAGCACAAGGCCATTGGTCCCGGTTGGTGGCACCAACCGGGACTAAAGGGGGCATTGGTCACGGTTCGTGGCACCAACCATGACCATTGCCCCCCTTTAGTCCCGGTTGGTGCCACCAACCGGGACCAATGGTCTTCGCTTCCCGCCCTTTCGGCTGCCGAAAATTGGCCTTTGGTCCCGGTTCGTCGCACCAACCGGGACTAAAGGGAGCATTAGTCCCGGGTCGTAGCACGAACCGGGACCATTGCTCTGGCTATATAAGCCACCACTTGTGAAATTTTGGCCAACCGCTCCCATTCCCCCCGATGCCCCCAGGCCGTTCGTCGTCGTCGCCGCCGCCCCGAGCCCGTCGTCGCCCCGCGCCCGCCGCCGTCGCCCCGCCCCGCCCCGCCCCGTCGCCGCCCTGAGCCCGTACGTCGTCGCCCCGCGCCGTCGCCCCGAGCCCGTCGTCGCCCCGCGCCCGCCGCCGTCGCCCCGCCCCGTCGCCGCCCCGAGCCCGCCGCCGTCGCCCCGCCCTGTCGCCGCCCCGAGCCCGTCGCCTCCCCGAGCCCGTCGTCGCCCCGCGCCGGCGCCCTTTAGGTTGATGATATGATGATGTTGATGATATGATGATGTTTTTTTTTCTGTTGATGATATGATGATGTTTTTTCTGTTGATGATATGATGATGTTTTTTTTCTGTTGATGATATGATGATGTTTTTTTTCATATATGCATTTTTTCATATATGTATTAATTTTTTTAAGTTGTTAGTAGATATCGATTTTAGGTTAGTGCATTTTATCACTGATTTTAGGTTAGTTGAGCCTCTTTAGTGCATTTTATGTTTGTTGCATTTTAGGTTAGTGCATTTTATGTTAGTGGAGAGGAAAAAGTAAAATAAGGAAAAGGAAAATAAGTAGAGAAAGAAGGAGAAGAAGAAGGAGAAGACGAGGAGAGGAAGAAAAGGAAGAGGAGAAGAAGAAAGGAATAGAGGAGAAGAAGAAAAAATAGAATTTATTCTATTTTTTCTTCTTCTCCTCTATTCCTTTCTTCTTCTCCTCTTTTTCTTCTTTTTTTTCTTCGATCTTCTCCCCCTCCCGATAGGAAAGTTTTATATAGAAAGTTACAATTTTAGAAAAGTTTTATATATGCAAAAATTACAATTTTAGAAAAAGAAGGATAGGAAAGAAGAAAATAAGAAGAGGAAAGAAAGAAGAAGAGGAGAGGAAAAGAAGAGGAGAAATAAATAAGAAGAAGAAAAAAGAAGAAAAAGAAGAGGAGAAGGAAGAAAGGAATAGTGGAGAAGAAGAGAAAATAGAATAGGGTCGGGAACTAGGGTAGAGGGTCGAGGGTCGTTAAGGGGTCAAGGGTCGAGGGTTTCAGGTTCGAGGGTTCGAGGGTTCTATAGGTTCGAGGGTCGAGGGTTCCAGCAGGGTCGTCTAGGGGTCGAGGGTTCCAGGGTCGTCGAGGATTCGAGGGGTCGAGGATCGCCGAGGGGTCGAGAGAGGTTTCCTAGTGTCAAAGTATTGAAGAAATCTATGCCTTCATCATTAGCCGGAAGTAACCAGGGCATGTTGGTACGAAGTTTTGCAAAGTTGTTCTGGAATGGAGTCTCGGATAGAATAATCCGCCTTTTGGTACGAATTCAGAAAAGGCCTTCCAAATAGCGATATTCGGAAGGCTCTTTCTGAACTTTGTACCAAAAAGCAAATTATCCTATCTGGGACTCCGTTCCAGAACAACTTTGAAGAGCTTCGTACCATCATGCACATGTTACTTTCGCCTAATGATGAAGACATGGTTTTGTTGAATCCTTTGACACTAGGCAACCTCCCGGCCCCTCGGTGATCCTCTCGAACATGAGAGGAAGAAGAGGGTCGTCTAGGGGTCGAGGGTTCTAGGGTCGTCGAGGGTTCGAGGGGTCGAGGATCGCCGAGGGGTCGAGGGAGGTTTCCTAGTGTCAAAGTATTGAAGAAATCCATGCCTTCATCATTAGCCGGAAGTAACCAGGGCATGTTGGTACGAAGTTCTGCAAAGTTGTTCTGGAATGGAGTCCCGGATAGAATAATCCGCCTTTTGGTACGAATTCAGCAAAGGCCTTCCAAATAGCGATATTCGGAAGGCTCTTTCTGAACTTTGTACCAAAAAGCGAATTATCCTATCTGGGACTCCGTTCCAGAACAACTTTGAAGAGCTTCGTACCATCATGCACATGTTACTTTCGCCTAATGATGAAGACATGGTTTTGTTGAATCCTTTGACACTAGGCAACCTCTCGACCCCTCGGCGATCCTCTCGAACATGAGAGGAAGAAGAGGGTCGTCTAGGGGTCGAGGGTTCCAGGGTCGTCGAGGGTTCGAGGGGTCGAGGATCGCCGAGGGGTCGAGAGAGGTTTCCTAGTGTCAAAGTATTGAAGAAATCCATGCCTTCATCATTAGCCGGAAGTAACCAGGGCATGTTGGTACGAAGTTCTGCAAAGTTGTTCTGGAATGGAGTCCCGGATAGAATAATCCGCCTTTTGGTACGAATTCAGCAAAGGCCTTCCAAATAGCGATATTCGGAAGGCTCTTTCTGAACTTTGTACCAAAACGCGAATTATCCTATCTGGGACTCCGTTCCAGAACAACTTGCAGATTACCTGCCCGACAAAGTACATTATGAACCCATGGACATGTAGATAAAAAGATACGAGTACGGGAAGCCTCTCGTCAAAGATGAAAGATCTCTATCAACGATGATGCGAAGATTGCATGATTGGTACTTGAAAATCTGCAGAGACTCTGGGGGGAGGAGTACTTTGTATGTGAAAGTTAAAAAGGAGCATGACCTCGTTGGAATTGATCTGTTGCCTGTTCCATTTGAGGAGTTCTATCAGTTTTTCAATCAATTGGCCCTCGATAAAACAACGGTCGCCTGCTACTGTCTGTAAGTAGTACTACTTCTGTCATTAAGTTTCTCTATATAGCTTAGCTCTTTCATTGCATGTATTTATAATCATCCTCACTATATTATGCAGATTGAAGATCGCCGAATTGAAGAAAAGACAAGTCGGTGATATTGGGTTCATTAACACATATCTCATAGATGCAACTCAGGTTAAACTTCATGCCGCAGCTACCGAGGCCAACTTGCTACGATTGTTCGTAATAAATCAAAACAAAGATATAATACTCTTTCCTTACAACTTCAGGTGAGTGTTACTATCTTGTGCGTATTCGGTTTCCCTTATATATTAGTCAAGGTTATAGTAATGTAATTCATGAGTTATGCATGCGTGTGCAGTTTCCACTATATTCTCCTAGAGATTAAGCTTGAGCAGGGACTAGTAACCGTCTTAGACTCAAAACGAAAAGATCCCCAGGACTATGCAGACATGACTCAAATACTCTAGAAGTAAGTTAAATCGATCATTATCCACCATATCAGCAACTTTGTTCATTTCCTGATATCAAGTAATTGTTTTCTTTGTCCGGCAGGGTTTGGAGAAAATTCACCAAAACAGTTCCGGGACTGCCGAAGGAGCTGGAATTTAGACACCCGAAAGTAAGTACTATAGTAGCATGTTCCGCGCATCTCCTAGTGATTCAAGCGCTAGTTTCATCAATACCATTTAGCATTCTTGCTTATTAGTTTGATTGACCTCTATTTCTTGTAAAGTGGTTGTGGCAGGAACAAGGGAATGATTTCTGTGGATACTACATCTGCGAGTCCATCCGCCACACGACCTGTGAGCGGGGCGGGTACTCTAACGAACAATATGAAGTACGTAAATAACAACATTCACAATTTTATTTTATTACCATCATTTGTGTTGAGTTTCATTCATTCATATATATATATGTATTGACCCCCTTCTTCAAATTAGATGTTTCGGAAGCGGGATGAACTCCTAGCACCAGCTCGCATGCGAGCAATTCAAGAGGAATTGGCGGCATTCTTTCTTGACCACGTGATCCCTGAAGATGGAGAATTCTATGTGGACCCTGAGTCCGTATGATTATATTTGTAAGAGATAATTATTGTATATATGTAGCTGGTAGTGTCAGATAGATATACGAGAACTTGTTGTTCGACCAATCTCTCGGAGAAGGAGAGGTGGTCGATATCACTTCTCTCTGTATGCATATATGTTCATGCCGGGGCTTCTGATCCACGGGCACCTATGGGACCGGCGGACCGGGTCCCTTTTGGTTCGGCGGGGGGCGGAGGTTGCGCAAAGAGCAGATCGAGGCGGAGCAAGCGGGCGGTTGGTCGTGCGAGGGGTAAATCGAGGTGAAACACGCGAGCGATTTACCCAGGTTCGGGCCGCAAGGATGCGTAAAACCCTACTCCTGCTTTGTGGATTGGTATTGATCTCTAGCTCGGGAGCGAGAGCGAGCGTGAGTGTGTGGAATGCTAAACCTCGCGAGGGCTCTCGAGGTGGCCGACCCCCTCTACGTTGCACATGGGCCTCCTTTTATACTCAAGGGGTTACCGACATAGAGCAACGGGGGCCAAGGGTAAAAGTGGAAAGGGTGCCGTGGGTAGGCACAGCTAGGTGCTGTAGTAGGCACAGCTAGCTGCTACAGTGTTATCATACCTAACCCTGACGGCAGGGGACAAGGGCATTAAATGCCCGTCTGTGTCGCCTAGACAGCACCGAAAGGGACCGCTAGGGACGCCACCGTCTTGCCACGGTGGTTGTCTTGTCAGCGCCTTCGTGCCACCGCACGCCCCTAGCTGCACAGCCTCCTGCCACGTGCGCTCGAGAGGGGGCCCCGGAGCGACACGTGGGTGGATGTGCTGGAGTGCGGGCGTGGAGTGGGGGCTTGCCGCGGCAAGCGCCTTGCCGCGGCTGTCGACTTGTCGCTTCCGGGAGCTTGCCGCTCACCGAGCCTTGTCGGGGCGCGTAGCGCGCCGTGGCAAGTTCCTTGGAATGCCTCGGACGGCCTTCCCGGCAAGCGCCTCTTGCCGGGGTCTTGGGACGCTTCTGATGGCCTTCCCGGCAAGCTCCTCTTGCCGGGGTCTTGCCTTCTTCCCGGCAAGCTCCTCTTGCCGGGGTCTTGTCTTAAGTACTTTGTTCTTGAATGGTCTTCAAAAGGACCGTGGAGGATCTTGGCGGTGACCTGGCAGGCCTTGCCGCGGGACGCTGCGACTGCCCGTGCACAAGTTCGGGGTACTAAGGGTACCCCTACTTTAGTACACCGACAGTTCATGACGATCTTCTGTTTCCTTCGTTTGCTTACTAGCTAGCCAGCGTGTCTAGTCCTCTCTATACGTATGTATAGTACGTAGCGTCGACCAAGCACAGACATAAGAGAGGACACTTCTCTCTATTAATTATATCTAGCTAACACAATATATGAAACACCTAAATTAAACCCCCAAAACCCCCAACCCCCCCCCCCCCCTTTCAAAAAAAAACAAAAACCCCAGCCACAAAAATGCTGACGCGTGGATGCCTATTGGTCCCGGTTGATGCCACCAACCGGGACCAAAGGGTCTCCTGACTGGGCTCTGCGCACTGCCCACGTGGAGGCCCATCAGTCCCGGTTCTGAATTGAACCGGGACTGAAGGGTCGGGGCATTAGTACCGACACTTTAGTCCCGGTTCAGGAACCGGGACTAAAGGCCCTTACGAACCGGGACTAAAGGCCCTTACGAACCGGGACTATAGGCCCTTTTTCTACCAGTGCCCAAACAATCCACCTAGATGTGTATTAAAGTTGCCACCTTATGTTGTCCCAAAATTATTGTCTCTCACAACTTGCATGGATCACACATACCAATCCCCGTCTACGAGCATGGCTAAGCAATATAAGATATAACGAATATTCCCGGGGTGATCAAAGGTCATAGGTTCCTACCACAAGAACTACAAAGCATAACCACATGCCCCCAAACCTACTCATGCAATCTTTGAGGGTGAAACTAATGCATAGTAAAAACTGGGTATTGAAAATTATGATCGAAGTGTAAGCTTGCCTTGCTGACATTCGTTGAACTGTAAATATTCGTAGTAGCAAGCTTCGCACTCCGGATGATCTAGCGTAAGCAAGCAATAACATACATAAGCATACAAGCAAAGATCCAAAAAGAAAACAAAAGAAAGACTTTGAAAAACTCCAAAACAACCAAATAAAGTTTCTGTACATAACATAATTTTTACAGCAGCAAAAATATGTGTGTTTGGGTCTAACAGAAAGTACACGTTACGAGCTTCGATTTGCAAAAAGAATCACCTAAAACGGAGTTACGAAACTCAATTTATGGCCTAACGAAGTTTGAATTCAAATCTGTTTGAATTCAAATTTTAAAATTTTCAAAAAAATATTTTTTGTTTGGTTCTCTGGGTAGATGGGATTTCTATGAACTAGTAGGAAAAAGAATCAACTAAATTGGATCTATAGAATAAAAGATATACAAGAAAGAAGATTTGGTAAAGAATCTGAATTTGGAAAAAATCCTAAAAAAGAAAAAAATTTGGCCAGAGACAAGCGGTGCTCTGTGATTCACTGGCTGGGTGCTGACCGGACTTGTCGCTGGATACAAGGAAGAAGGTGGCTTCGGTGTGCTTCATCGAAGGACGCGTGCGGAACGATGTAGAGGAGGATGAGGTGAACCACTTGAACAAGTTGTGGTGGTAGATTGCTTCCTGTACGCACGGTGAGAGGTTGTCGGAATTCGTGAAGTCCGGCGAGCAATTGGAGAGGTTAGAGAGAGGAAAAAACTCCAGAAGGAGAGGGCTTCAGACGAGGGTTGAGAGGGGCTCCCAGGGGTGCTTTATATAGGGCAGGGGAGGTCCAGAGTTGGGTGGGGCGAGATGTGTTAATGGCTGCAGTTTCAAGTGCTCATGATGGTCATTATGGTTGTTTTTGAGGTGCACCAGGGGATGGGAGGGGTCGAGGGAGGCGAGGGGGTTCCGTTCAGAGGCGTTTTGGAGCGGGGGAGAGGAAGATGAGGGGAGGAAGAGGTAGAGGCGCCATGGATGAACGTCCTGTCAGTGTTCACGTACAGAGAGGAGGAAGAAGGAAGCCAGCGCATGCTATGGGCCTTAGTGGGAAATTTGGCCCGTGGCTGAGTGGTTTTTTTAATAACAGAAACACTATGGCACCAAAAATACTAATAAATATTAGTCTACAAATGCCAGAAAAAATCACATAATATTATGGTCTTATATATGACCTTCTGAACATTTATCGGGCCTAAAATGCAAGTTTTCAAAAATAAACTTTTTGCTATGCTAATAAAATAAATTGCAAATAAAACTCAACAAATATATTTTGGTTCCAAATTCGATTTGCAATATTTTCTTTTCTGATTTTGAAGAAGTCATTTTATCTTCTCTCTTTATTTTATTTTTGATATAATGGAAATGAATTTTGGTGGAACCAAGTTTGATCCAATTTCCCAACTATGATAATTCTCAAAAATGGTTTTAGGGAAACTTCCAACTCTCTCTTTTGGTCCTTGAGTTGCTCAAAGTTCCTTGGATCAAAATTCAAATAAAACAAATGGGGCAAAAATGCATAAATCACGGATGCATATGAATGATCTATTTATAAACATCCAAATTGAAAATTGGGATGTTACAAACATACCCCCCTTAAGATGAATCTCTCCCTCGAGATTCGGGTTGGCTAGCAAAAAGGTGTGGGTGGTCCTGTCGGAGGTCTTCTTCTCGTTCACATGTGGCTTCTTCCTCAGTATGATGACTCCACTGAACCTTGCAAAACTTGATGACCTTGTTGCGGGTAACCCTGCTTGCAGTCTCGAGAATCTTGATGGGCTTCTTCTCATAGGTTAGATCACTATCCAACTATATGGCCTCCAGTGGCACTGCATCTCTTAGAGGAATATCGGCCATCTCTGCATGACACTTCTTCAACTGGGAAACATGAAACACATCATGAACTCCTGACAAGGCTTTTGGTAATTCCAACTTGTAGGCAACTTCACCCATGCGTTCTAAAAATCTGTACGACCCCAAAAATTGTGGTTCTAACTTTCCTTTGACTCCAAATCGTTTAACTCCTCGAAGTGGCGACACACGCAGATATGCTCTATCTCCGACTTCATAGGTTACCTCCTTGCGTTTAGTATCGGCATAACTCTTCTGTCTGGATTGGGCTATTTTGAGTCTGTCACGGATCAATTTAACTTTCTCCTCTAAATCTCTAATTAAATCTGGTCCGGATAATTTACAGTCTCCAACTTCATCCCACATGAATGGTGTCCTGCACCTCCTTCCGTACAAAGCTTCGAAAGGGGCCATTTTCAAACTAGCTTGATAGCTATTGTTATATGAGAACTCTGCGTAAGGCAAATTATCATCCCAACTAGATCCATAATCTAGCGCACAAGCTCTCAACATGTCCTCCAGAATCTGATTGACTCTCTCGGTCTGCCCATCTGTCTGCGGATGAAAAGCCGTACTGAACTCCAGCCTGGTACCCAAAGTTTCATGTAACTAATGCCAAAACTTTGAGGTAAATTCTGTTCCTCTATCTGATACGATGGTCCTCGGAACTCCATGCAGACATACGATCCTGGTCATGTATATCTTGGCTAACTTAGCACTTGTATATGTGGTTTTCACGGGGATGAAGTGAGCTACCTTAGTCAAGCGATCAACCACTACCCAAATAGAATCATAGCCTGATCGGGTCCTGGGTAATCCTGTAATGAAGTCCATGCCAAGCTTGTCCCACTTCCAATCTGGTATCGGCAAAGGCTGAAGTAATCCTGCTGGTTTCTGGTGCTCTGCCTTAACCCTCTGACATACGTCACATACTGCGACATACTCGGCAATATCCTTCTTCATACCTATCCACCAGAAACTTTCCTTCGATTCCAAATACATCTTGGTGTTGCCCGGGTGTATTGAATAAGGCGAATCATGAGCCTCCTGAAGAATCAATTTCCTGATTTCTGGGTCATTTGGCACGTAAATACGCTGCTCAAACCATAAGGTTCCATGTTCATCCTCACGAAATCCACCTGCCTTTCCTTGGTTCATCCTTCCCTTTATATCCGCAATATCTTTGTCTAACTTCTGGGCTTCTCGGATCTTTCCCAACAAAGTGGATTGAATTTCCATTGCGACAACAAAACATCATGGTACTATCTCCAATCGAAGATCTCTGAGATCATCAATTAACTCCTGAGGCAATCCTCTTGTTGTGAGGGTATTAACATAGCTCTTGCGGCTCAGTGCATCTACCACAACATTGGCCTTTCCTGGGTGATAGTGCAATTTCATGTCATAATCCTTTATGAGCTCCAACCATCTTCTCTGCCTGAGGTTCAACTCCTTCTACGTGAAGATGTATTTCAAACTCTTATGATCCGTGTAAACATCACAACGATTTCCGATAAGAAAATGTCTCCAGGTCTTGAGTGCGTGCACTACGGCTGCTAACTCCAATTCATGTGTGGCATAATTCCGCTCATGAGGTCGAAGCTGACGTGAGGCATATGAAACAACGCTTCCCTCTTGCTTAAGAACACCTCCAAGTCCCTGACGAGAAGCGTCGCAATATACTTGGAAATCCTTGCATATATTCGGAAGAATTAGCAGTGGGGCTGTGACCAAACGTTTCTTTAGCTCCTGGAAACTGGCCCCACACTCGTCGGTCCAAACAAACTTAGTGTCTTTCTTCAATAACTCTGTCATGGTGTAGCGACCTGACCTGAATGGATCACGTCTACCGTGCTACGGTGTCATCCCTGGATCAGTAATGCTGACACCACACAGTACATCGAGGTTTTATAGCAGAGTTGCAATCACACACTTATTACATCGATGGCTCAAAAAGAACTTGTTACAATAAATATGACTTAAGGCCATATTTTAAAGATAACAGCGGAAGACTTGGAAGATAAATGGGTCCATCAACTCCAGCGGCATCACTGAGTATAGAACCACGACCTAAACGCACCTCAATCGTCGTCTACAAAGTCTGCAACATTAACGTTGCAGCCCGAAAACGGGTCAGCACATGGAATATGCTGGCAAAGTAACACATAGAGAGTAATGGAATGAAACAGCTATACTATATGCATATATGGCTGGTGGAAAGCTCTATGGTTACAGTTTTTGCGTAAAGCCAATTTTTCCCTACTGCAAAGGAATAAATTTTATTTACTATCATGGTGGTTGTGAAACATTGAGAATGGTTGACAGCATTCTCAATCCCAATTAAGGATAATTAAAACCCATCAACATTAATTAGAAGTAACATGTTGAGATTCACAATGATATTCAAGTACTAGATACTCAAATTGTCCATAACCGGGGACACGGCTAATCATGATTAGTTTGTTACTCTGCAGAGGTTTGCGCACTTTTCCCCACATGACTCGATCGCCTCCGTTTGTTTTCTCGCACTACATGGTGTTTGAGATACGGATGACCGAGACATAGTCTTTCAGAAGCACTAGCACCTTACATGTGGGGTAGACCGGTACACCTACATCCCCTACATCTGCTAGTCCACCCCGTAAGAGTTCGCACAACTTAGTCAACTATGCCAGAGCCCATAGTAGCATGTGGCTGCACACGGAAGTTTCTAGCATGAAAGATCTTATGATCCCTTTGAGCCTGGGTGGCGGTCCAAAAAAAACAGGCAAGTCCTGATAGACATCAGGTGCCTCAATCCACCCAGATGTGTGTTTAAGTTGCCACCTTAGATAAACCATTAAAATTATCAATCTCACATCTGTCATGGATATCACTCACCCAATCCACATCTACTAGCATAGCATGGCAATATAAGCAAACATAGAGTAACTCCCAAAGGTTTCATAATAATATAGGTAATAGGTACTACCTCATCTACTTCCCATCCCACAATTTAATTAGATCCTAATCATGCAATGTGTGAGGATTGATCTAATGCAATAAAACATGGGTTGTAGAAAAGGTATGATCAAAGTGTTACTTGCCTTGCTGATGATCCGCGAGTCCTAGGGTTTCGAAGTAACAAGCGGCGCAATCCGGGTAATCTATCGCAGACAAACAACAAGCATACAATAAGTACTCATCTAATGCACAGGTAAAACTCGAACAAGAGAACGAACCAGGTAGTTCAACTTAAGAACTCCGGTTGCAAAGAAAGAACGAAAAACAAACGGCGGAAGAAAACAACTCGGTTCTAGCAAGTTGAAACTAGGTCAAAATTTTACTGTAACAAAAGCTTGTTCAAGTTGATTAGACGGAACGGCGGTTTCGAGACGAAACTCCAGGCGCTTGAATCACCTGATTCCGATAAACGAGCGGAAAAATAGACTAGGAAGAAGATCGGATCTGAGATCGCGATCGCGGAATAAGTCTGACGAAAAGAAAAAGAAGAACGGTTAAACGAACGGACGTTCGTTAACCTAGAAGAATCCGGTGATCACGTTCGTTAGGACGAATGGTCCAAAGGCAACTAAATCGGAGAAGAAAACGAATCCGATCTAGGGTTTCGGAGAAGAAAAACCGATCGAAAAACTGATCTAGAAAACCGGAACGGTTTAGAGAAGAAAAGAATCGGAACGATTAGAAGAAAACGATCCGAGGAAAAGAATAGATGTAGCGCGGGGCTACCTTGGCGAGGTCTCCGGTGAACGGGGCTTCGGCGGCGTCGGCGTAGGGCGGCGGCGTGGGCAAGGTGCGGCGGCGGCGCGGGTGTGGGGCGGCGGCGCGGGTGTGGCGGCGCGGCGGCGGTGACGCAGGGCGCGGTGTGGAGGAGAGCTTTGATTTGATGTGTTTAGAGGGGGGGGGGTGCTTGGGTATTTATATTGGGGAGGGGAGGGGTTTACTTGGGGTAGAGGACAAGGAATTAGAATAGGAGTAGGAAAGATCTAGAAAATAAACGGAGTAGGACTAAAGAAAACGAAATAAGGAAAAGGGGACAAGGGGGCGCCCTAGAATCCTAAAAGGATTCGGTCCTAGCAAGAGGCGGCGGCGGCCGACCGGCTCCTGGCTCGGCGCCTGGCGCCTGGGAGCGCGGCGGTAGGTGGCTTGGCTTGGGCCTTTGGCCCAAGGCGCTGCTCAATTTTTTTTATAGTTTCCTCGCGCAGAAAAAAAAACAAAAAGGGATCTAAACGAACTCCGAAAAATCTAAAGTAAATTTTCCCCGACTCCTAAAAATGAGCCGAACAAAATGAACTTTTCTCCGGACCTAAAATGCAATTTTTGAAAACGCGCATTTTTCCCTATCCAAATAAAATGCAAATAAACACCGGAAAGCAAAATTGATCTATTTATTATATCTTCATTTTTCCTAAATTTTGGAAAGTCATATTATTCCCTCTCTCATATTTTGACACCGGAAAATTTATTGAAGATAAAATAAATAAATCAAATGATCCTATTTTTCAAAATTCGAGAAAACTCTCAAATATGAAAATAACGAAATCTCCAACTCTCTCCGAGGGTCCTTGAGTTGCGTGAAATTTCTAGGATCAACCAAAATGCAAGAAAATATGATATGCATATGATCTAGTGTATAACATTCCAAATTGAAAATTTGGGATGTTACAAACCTACCCCCCTTAAGAGGAATCTCGCCCTCGAGATTCGGGTTGGCTAGAAAACAGGTGAGGGTGGTCTTTGAGCAAATCTTCTTCTCTCTCCCAGGTGGCTTCATCCTCTGAATGGTGGTTCCACTGAACTTTGCAAAACTTGATAACCTTGCTGTGAGTAACTCTGCTGGCATAATCGAGAATCTTGACTGGCTTCTCCTCATATGTTAGGTCATCCTTTAACTGAATTGCTTCTAATGGCACTGTATCTCTTAGCGGTACCTCCGCCATCTCGGCGTGACATCTCTTCAGCTGAGAAACATGGAATACATCATGAACTCCTGACAGTCCTTCTGGCAGTTCCAACTTATAAGCGACTTCTCCCATACGTTTCATGATCTTAAACGGTCCAACGAAACGCAGTGCTAACTTTCCCTTAACTCCAAAATGCTTAACTCCTCGAAGTGGGGATACTCGAAGGTAAACTCTGTCTCCGGTTTCGTAAACTATCTCCTTGCGTTTAGAATCTGCATAGCTCTTCTGCCTGGACTGGGCTACCTTGAGCCTATCGCGAATCAACTTAACCTTCCGTTTTGACTCCTTAATCAAATCTGGTCCAAAGAATTGACGGTCTCCAACTTCGTTCCAGGACAACGGTGTCCTGCACCTCCTTCCGTATAAAGCTTCGAAAGGGGCCATCTTCAAACTGGTTTGGTAACTGTTGTTATAAGAAAACTCCGCGTACGGTAAGTTTTCGTCCCAACTTGATCCATAATCTAGTGCACAAGCTCTCAGCATATCTTCCAAAATCTGATTGACTCTCTCGGTCTGTCCATCTGTCTACGGATGAAAAGCTGTGCTGAACTCTAGTCTGGTTCCTAAAGTTTCATGCAACTGATTCCAAAACTTTGAGGTAAATTGGGTTCCTCTATCTGATACGATACTCCTCGGAACTCCATGCAAACAAACGATTCTAGTCATGTATATCTTTGCCAACTTAGCACTGGTGTAAGTGGTCTTAACTGGAATGAAATGTGCTACCTTCGTCAAACGATCAACTACTACCCATATCGAGTCATATCCGGCTTTTGTCCTGGGTAGTCCTGTGATAAAATCCATGCCTATCTTATCCCACTTCCATTCGGGTATCGACAGTGGTTGTAACAATCCTGCTGGCTTTTGATGTTCTGCTTTTACTCTCTGACATACGTCACAAACTGCTACATACGCTGCAATATCCTTCTTCATTCCGGTCCACCAGAATGTTTCCTTCAAATCCAAATACATCTTGGTATTCCCTGGGTGAATCGAATATGGTGAATCATGTGCCTCCTGCAAAATCAACTTCCTGATCTCCGTGTCATTGGGCACATAAACACGGTCCTCAAACCATAAGGTGTCGTGCTCATCCTCACGAAATCCCTTTGCTTTTCCTTCGCTCAATTTCTCCTTTATAGCAGCAATCTCTTTGTCAGATTTCTGAGCTTCTCTGATCTTATCCATCAATGTTGATTGAATCTCCAATGCTGCTACATAGCCTTTCGGATATGTTTGGAAATAGTTCCGAAGGTTTTCTGCTAACTCCTTGGGTACTTCTCCCGTCACTAGGGTGTTGACATGGCTCTTACGGCTCAATGCGTCAGCTACTACATTAGCCTTTCCGGGATGATAATGCAATCTCATGTCATAATCCTTGATGAGCTCCAACCATCTCCTTTGTCGGAGGTTCAACTCCTTCTGCGTGAAAATGTACTTCAAACTCTTGTGATCCGTGTACACCTCACAATGATTTCCAATGAGGAAATGTCTCCACGTTTTCAATGCATGCACTACGGCTGCTAACTCCAAATCATGTGTGGCATAATTCAACTCATGAGGCTTCAGTTGTCGTGATGCATACGAAACAACTCTCCCTTCCTGCATAAGCACTGCTACAAGTCCTCGACGTGAAGCGTCGCAATACACCTCATAATCCTTGGTCTGATCTGGCAAAATCAATACCGGTGAGGTAACCAATCGTTTCTTCAACTCCTGGAAACTAGCCTCACACTCCTCAGTCCATTTGAACTTAGTATCCTTCTTCAACAATTCAGTCATAGGCTTTGCAATCTTTGAAAAGTTCTCAATGAATCTCCGGTAGTATCCTGCGAGTCCAAGAGAACTCCGGATCTCTCCAACTGTTGTTGGTGCTTCCCATTCGGTTGCGGTCTCAACCTTTGTGGGGTCAACTGCTATACCTTCTCCGGATATAACGTGTCCGAGGAATCCAACTTCCTTCAACCAAAACTCACATTTGCTGAATTTGGCATATAACTGATGTTCCCTTAATTTCTCCAAAACCAAACGCAAATGTTCCTTATGCTCCTCTTCATTCTTTGAATAAACCAAAATGTCATCGATGAACACTACGACGAACTTATCCAAAAACTCCATAAACACTTTGTTCATCAGGTTCATAAAATAGGTAGGTGCATTAGTCAATCCAAATGACATAACGGTATACTCATACAGTCCATATCTTGTGGTGAATGCTGTCTTAGGTATGTCCTGCTCTCGAATCTTCAACTGATGGTACCCTGATCGCAAATCGATCTTGGGAAACACTTTAGCTCCTTGCAATCGATCAAACAGATCGTTGATCATTGGCAGTGGGTACTTGTTCTTGATGGTTACTTCATTCAATCCCCGATAATCTACAACCATCCTTAATGATCCATCCTTCTTTTCCACTAGAAGTACGGGTGATCCCCAAGGTGAAGAACTTGGGCGAATGTAACCTTTATCCAATAACTCCTTAATCTGATTCTTAATTTCCACCAAATCCTTTGCTGGCATCCGGTACGGTCGCTTCGATATTGGGCCTGTACCTGGCAATAACTCAATCAAAAACTCAATGTCTCTATCCGGTGGCATGCCTGGTAATTCCTCAGGAAATACATCAAGAAAATCCTTTACCACTGGTACTTCCTCCTGCACAACTCCTGATAAGCAATTCACTTGTGTCCTGTTTGGCACATGCCGGGATACATACTTGATCCTTCTTCCTTCTGGTGTGGTAAGCAAAATTGTCTTACTGGCGCAATCAATGTTTCCTCCATACATCGACAGCCAATCCATGCCAAGAATCACATCCAGACCTTGGGATTCCAGAATAATTAAATCCGTTGGGAATACATGCCTTCCTATACTCAATGGTACTTGAAAACATCCTTGTCTGGCCATGTATTCTGCTCCTGGCGAGCTTACTAGCATAGGTGTTTTAAGAATCCTAGTGGGCAGGCTATACTTTTCCACAAATCCCCTTGATATGTATGAATGCGATGCACCAGTATCAAAAAGAACGAGTGCAGTAAATGACTTAACCAAAAACTTACCGATTACTGCATCGGGCTGATCTTCAATCTCCTCCACATTAACGTGGTTCACCTGTCCCCTATTGAAAGGGTTCGGCTTCTTCCCAGAGCTTCCATTGCCATTTCCATTCTGGCCTTCAGGACATTCATTGGCATAATGTCCAGTCTTCGAACACTTGAAACAGGTGACTTGACTCAGGTCTCTCTTGGTTGGGGTTGATGGGGTTGTTCGGTTCTGGCCGTTTCTTCCTCCATTCCCATTACCATTCTTGTGGCCATTATGGTTGTGCGAGCTACCTCCTCCATGGGTGTGCTGAAACTTAAATCCCGGTTTAGGGGTAAAACGGGGCTTCTGATGGGCTCCAGAGTTATACTTCCCCTGTCCATACTTCCTCTTACGGTTCTCAATCTGCTGTTGCTTCCCTTCAATCATGATGGCACGATCTACCAACTCCTGGTAGTTGTTGAAATTTTCTACCATCAACTGCATGCTTAGTTCATCATTCAATCCTTCCAGAAACTTCTCCTGCTTGGCTGCATCCGTAGCAACGTCATCTGGGGCATAACGGGCTAGCTTACTAAACTCTTCCACATACTGGCCAACAGTCCTTCCTCCTTGGCGTAAGTTGCGAAACTCACGCTTCTTTATGGCCATAGCTCCTGCTGAAACATGGGCAGTGCGGAAAGCTTGCTGAAACTGATCCCATGTGACAGTGTCAATTGGGTAAGTGGCTGTGAAATTCTCCCACCATGCTGCCGCGGGTCCGTCAAGCTGGTGTGCGGCAAACTTCACTTTCTCACCATCCGTGCATCCTGCAGTGGTCAACTCCCTTCCTATCTTGCGGAGCCAATCGTCTGCTACTATTGGCTCGGTGCTACTGGAAAACACCGGCGGATTCAGCCTAAGGAAACGGGCTAAGTGGTCAACAGGTGGTGGTGGTGGGTTGTTGTTGTTGGTCTGCTGATTCTGAACTAACATCTGCATCAATTGATTCTGCTGCTGGATCAACTGAGTGAGCTCCGATGGAAATCCATTGTCACGTCTCGGAGGCATCTGAGGTTTTTAGAAAAGACGAGAATTGAGAATAGAATGAGGTCTAAAGGGAAAACACTACCCATATGCACATGAGGCAAAAGCACACAATTCACTTCAATCAATCAAACAAGGGCTTACAAACGGTCTAACTATCGCAAAAGTGCTCGACTATAATGTGTTTACATGGGGGAATACTACTACTATCTGGGGGTCATCTAGAAATTTGAACCGGTGGAAGACTCCATGATATCTACTCCAGCTTCGTCTTCAAAGTCGGGTTCACTTGGATCCGAATCGGTGTCGTCGATGATGATGTAGTTGTCCGGACATGCGACGTACTTGTCGTCCTCCTGGGATGCTAACTTGCTCTTGAGTTCTTCAATCTCCTGCTTAAGATCGCAATTGTGCCTTGCTAGAGCTACGATATTGTCCATGTAGTCCTTGCATGTAGACTTCAGTTCTCCTTCTAGCTCGATGATCCTTGCCTTCGCATTCGTCAACTCTACCATATCATTGCACATCTGGTTCTCGTGGCGTCGAATGTGCTGGTTTAACTCCTGGATGAAAGATGCAATGGTTCTATCTTTCTTGGTCCTGACTAACTCCCATTGTTCATCACGGCGTCCGCAAATCTGGTAGATAGTATCCTTGAGGTCTTCTTGATAAACTTCTCCAATGCGTCCTATGGTGATATGAGCTGCCATGCTCCTTCCTAGACTCCAGGTTGGTGCATTGAAAACACTATCTATGGGCTTCGTGATTGGCGTGAATGTTCTTCCCGGAACGTGAGCTTGAATCTTCCAGCGCTCCTCTTCAGGCAGAGTGGCGTTGAAGGTTCCCGTGAAGCTTGGTAATCCAATGTTCAGGTACTTGGTGACTTCCTTCAGGTGAAATCCAAATGGTGTGCCTTCATCCGGTTGAGCGTACTTAATCTTCGCGTGCGTCATCCTAAAAGAGTAGAAAAGATGAGGAGTTAGAAAATGAGAAGAGAAGGGTGATCTATGGCTTTAACTTAGTGGTCGTGTCCTACAGTCAGCGTGTGCTCTGATACCATCTCTGTAGCGACCTGACCCGAATGGATCACGTCTACCGTGCTACGGTGTCATCCCTGGATCAGTAATGCTGACACCACACAGTACATCGAGGTTTTATAGCAGAGTTGCGATCACACACTTATTACATCGATGGCTCAAAAAGAACTTATTACAATAAATATGACTTAAGGCCATATTTTAAAGATAACAGCGGAAGACTTGGAAGATAAATGGGTCCATCAACTCCAGCGGCATCACTGAGTATAGAACAACGACCTAAACGCACCTCAATCGTCGTCTGCAAAGTCTGCAACATTAACGTTGCAGCCCGAAAACGGGTCAGCACATGGAATATGCTGGCAAAGTAACACATAGAGAGTAATGGAATGAAACAGCTATACTATATGCATATATGGCTGGTGGAAAGCTCTATGGTTACAGTTTTTGCGTAAAGCCAATTTTTCCCTACTGCAAAGGAATAAATTTTATTTACTATCATGGTGGTTGTGAAACATTGAGAATGGTTGACAGCATTCTCAATCCCAATTAAGGATAATTAAAACCCATCAACATTAATTAGAAGTAACATGTTGAGATTCACAATGATATTCAAGTACTAGATACTCAAATTGTCCATAACCGGGGACACGGCTAATCATGATTAGTTTGTTACTCTGCAGAGGTTTGCGCACTTTTCCCCACATGACTCGATCGCCTCCGTTTGTTTTCTCGCACTACATGGTGTTTGAGATACGGATGACCGAGACATAGTCTTTCAGAAGCACTAGCACCTTACATGTGGGGTAGACCGGTACACCTACATCCCCTACATCTGCTAGTCCACCCCGTAAGAGTTCGCACAACTTAGTCAACTATGCCAGAGCCCATAGTAGCATCTGGCTGCACACGGAAGTTTCTAGCATGAAAGATCTTATGATCCCTTTGAGCCTGGGTGGCGGTCCAAAAAAACAGGCAAGTCCTGATAGACATCAGGTGCCTCAATCCACCCAGATGTGTGTTTAAGTTGCCACCTTAGATAAACCATTAAAATTATCAATCTCACATCTGTCATGGATATCACTCACCCAATCCACGTCTACTAGCATAGCATGGCAATATAAGCAAACGTAGAGTAACTCCCAAAGGTTTCATAATAATACAGGTAATAGGTACTACCTCATCTACTTCCCATCCCACAATTTAATTAGATCCTAATCATGGAATGTGTGAGGATTGATCTAATGCAATAAAACATGGGTTGTAGAAAAGGTATGATCAAAGTGTTACTTGCCTTGCTGATGATCCGCGAGTCCTAGGGTTTCGAAGTAACAAGCGGCGCAATCCGGGTAATCTATCGCAGACAAACAACAAGCATACAATAAGTACTCATCTAATGCACAGGTAAAACTCGAACAAGAGAACGAACCAGGTAGTTCAACTTAAGAACTCCGGTTGCAAAGGAAGAACGAAAAACAAACGGCGGAAGAAAACAACTCGGTTCTAGCAAGTTGAAACTAGGTCAAAATTTTACTGTAACAAAAGCTTGTTCAAGTTGATTAGACGGAACGGCGGTTTCGAGACGAAACTCCAGGCGCTTGAATCACCTGATTCCGATAAACAAGCGGAAAAATAGACTAGGAAGAAGATCGGATCTGAGATCGCGATCGCGGAATAAATCCGACGAAAAGAAAAAGAAGAATGGTTAAACGAACGGACGTTCGTTAACCTAGAAGAATCCGGTGATCATGTTCGTTAGGACGAACGGTCCGGCGAACGGTCCAAAGGCAACTAAATCGGAGAAGAAAACGAATCCGATCTAGGGTTTCGGAGAAGAAAAACCGATCGAAAAACTGATCTAGAAAACCGGAACGGTTTAGAGAAGAAAAGAATCGGAACGATTAGAAGAAAACGATCCGAGGAAAAGAATAGATGTAGCGCGGGGCTACCTTGGCGAGGTCTCCGGTGAACGGGGCTCCGGCGGCGTCGGCGTAGGGCGGCGGCGTGGGCAAGGTGCGGCGGCGGCGCGGGTGTGGGGCGGCGGCGCGGGTGTGGCGGCGCGGCGGCGGTGACGCAAGGCGCGGTGTGGAGGAGAGCTTTGATTTGATGTGTTTAGAGGGGGGGTGCTTGGGTATTTATATTGGGGAGGGGAGGGGTTTACTTGGGGTAGAGGACAAGGAATTAGAATAGGAGTAGGAAAGATCTAGAAAATAAACGGAGTAGGACTAAAGAAAACGAAATAAGGAAAAGGGGACAAGGGGGCGCCCTAGAATCCTAAAAGGATTCGGTCCTAGCAAGAGGCGGCGGCGGCCGACCGGCTCCTGGCTCGGCGCCTGGCGCCTGGGAGCGCGGCGGTAGGTGGCTTGGCTTGGGCCTTTGGCCCAAGGCGCTGCTCAATTTTTTTTATAGTTTCCTCGCGCAGAAAAAAAAACAAAAAGGGATCTAAACGAACTCCGAAAAATCTAAAGTAAATTTTCCCCGACTCCTAAAAATGAGCCGAACAAAATGAACTTTTCTCCGGACCTAAAATGCAATTTTTGAAAACGCGCATTTTTCCCTATCCAAATAAAATGCAAATAAACACCGGAAAGCAAAATTGATCTATTTATTATATCTTCATTTTTCCTAAATTTGGGAAAGTCATATTATTCCCTCTCTCATATTTGACACCGGAAAATTTATTGAAGATAAAATAAATAAATCAAACGATCCTATTTTTCAAAATTTGAGAAAACTCTCAAATATGAAAATAACAAAATCTCCAACTCTCTCCGAGGGTCCTTGAGTTGCGTGAAATTTCTAGGATCAACCAAAATGCAAGAAAATATGATATGCATATGATCTAGTGTATAACATTCCAAATTGAAAATTTGGGATGTTACACATGGGCTTCGCGATCTTGGAGAAATTATCAATAAACCTCCGGTAATATCCTGCAAGTCCAGGAAAACTGCGAATCTCTCCGACTGAGGTGGGTGCCTTCCATTCGGTGATGGCTTCAACCTTGGAGGGGTCTATTGCTATTCCTTCTCCTGATATAACATGTCCAAGAAATCCGACTTCCTTCAACCAAAATTTGCACTTGCTGAGCTTGGCGTATAACTGATGTTCCCTGAGCTTCTCAAGAACCAAACGCAAATGTTCCTTGTGTTCTTCTTCATTCTTCGAGTAAATCAATATGTCATCAATGAATACCACAACAAACCTATCCAAGAACTCCATGAATACCTTATTCATCATACTCATGAAATAGGCAGGGGCATTTGTCAAACCAAAAGACATGACCGTGTACTCATAAAGTCCATATCTCGTGGTAAAGGCTGTCTTGGGTATATCCTGTTTTCGAATCTTCAGCTGGTGATATCCTGATCAAAGATCGATCTTTGAGAAAACTATTGCTCCTTGTAGCTGGTCAAACAAATCATTGATCATCGGCAGAGGGTACTTGTTCTTGATTGTCACCTCATTCAACGCACGATAATCTACAACCATTCTCAAGGATCCATCCTTCTTCTCAACTAGAAGCACTGGGGATCCCCAAGGTGATGAACTCGGTCGAATATAACCTTTTTCCAATAATTCCTTAATCTGCTTCTTAATTTCCTCCAGATCATTTGCGGGCATCCGGTACGGTTTAGAGTGGATGAGAAATTAGAATAGAATAAGGGCCTAATGAGAGAAATCACTACCCATATGCTTATGATAGAAGAAAATTTCAAATCAAGCAATTCACACAGATCACACCACACAAGCAAAAACCTACATGTAAGGTCATATCCACAAGAGATATGATCTCTTCATACTACCGCAATCATTCGTTGGACTCAACTTGGTAGTGGCGGTCTAAACTAAATCTCCTCAAATCAATGTCAACTCTATCTTCTTCTTCTTCTTCTTCTTCTTCTTCTTCCTCTTCTTCTTATTCTTCGTCATAGGTCATGGTCTCATTGGGCTGAGCAACTTGGTGATGGGCTTCAACAACTATTTTATTGAACTGGAGAAGAGATAGAAATGAATAGAGAAGAGTACAGACCAACGGATATTTAAGGAAGTCATAAAATAAAGTTTTCTTCCTATGGCTTTCCATTTCCTAGTGGTCGCGTCGTACAGTTAGCGTGTTCTCTGATACCATCTTGTAACGACCCGACCCAAAATGGATCGAAGTCTCTGTGCTTAAGTGTCATCCCTGGATCGGTATGCTGACACACACAGTACTCGAGGAATTATAACAGACTTCAATCACACTTTATTACATCGAGGTTCTCAAAAGAGTATTTATTACAATAATATGGCCAAGGACCATCTAAACAAAAATAACTGCGGAAGCTTCAAAGGTAAATGAGTCCATCCAACTCCACGGCAAACTTAGTGTGGAACGACCTATCTCACCTTTAATCTTCGTCGGAAAAGTCTGCAACATGAGACGTTGCAGCCGTGTACGTCAGCACATGGAATATGCTGGCAATTTCACATTGTAGAATAATAATGAAAAAAAACTATCTCTATATGCAAATTTAGCTGGTGGAGGCTCTAAGTTTAATTTTTGCATAAAGCAAATTTTACCCTACAACAAAGGAATATTTTTTTATTACTACTAAGTTAAAATGCCATTACTGAGAAGGTTCCTCCAACTCAATCCCAAAATTCCCAAGTTATTAGTAACCCAATAATTTCATTAAATAGAGTGATGAGATCAACCAATAATTCACTTCTAGATACACAAATTGTCCATAACCGGGGACACGACTAATCATGATTAGTTTGTACACTCTGCAGAGGTTTGCGCACTTTTCCCCACAAGACTCGACCACCTCCATGATCGGAAGATCGAGACATAGCCTTTCTAAAGTATTTCCTCCAAACCCTGGGTAGACCGGTACACCTACTTTCCCCTACATCAGCTAGTCTACCACGGAAAGAGGTCACACAACTTACTCAACTATGCCAGAGCCCATAATAGCTTGTGGCTGCACACATAAGTTTCTAGGCATGAAATATTTTATGATCCCTTTGAGCCTGGGTGGCGGACCTAGGGTAATCACACGGGTACTCCGGGATTTCCCTTGGGCAAGCACTGGTTACTCCAGGTGCCCCAAACAATCCACCCAGATGTGTATTAAAGTTGCCACCTTATGTTGTCCCAAAATTATTATCTCTCACAACTTGCATGGATCACACATACCAATCCCCGTCTACGAGCATGGCTAAGCAATATAAGATATAACGAATATTCCCGGGGTGATCAAAGGTCATAGGTTCCTACCACAAGAACTACAAAGCATAACCACATGTTCCCAAACCTACTCATGCAATCTTTGAGGGGGAAACTAATGCATAGTAAAAACTGGGTATTGAAAATTATGATCAAAGTGTGAACTTGCCTTGCTGACGTTCGTTGAACTGTAAAGATTCGTAGTAGCAAGCTTCGCACTCTGGATGATCTAGCGTAAGCAAGCAATAACATACATAAGCATACAAGCAAAGATCCAAAAAGAAAACAAAAGAAAAACTTCGAAAAACTCCAAAACAACCAAATAAAGTTTCTATACATAACATAATTTTTACAGCAGCAAAAATATGTGTGTTTGAGTCTAACAGAAAGTACACGTTACGAGCTTCGATTTGCAAAAAGAATAACCTAAAACGGAGTTACGAAACTCAATTTATGGCCTAGCGAAGTTTGAATTCAAATCTGTTTGAATTCAAATTTTAAAATTTTCAAAAAATATTTTTCGTTTGGTTCTCTGGATAGATGGGATTTCCATGAACTAGTAGGAAAAATAATAAACTAAATCGGATCTATAGACTAAAAGATATACAAGAAAGAAGATTTGGTAAAGAATCTGAATTTGGAAAAAATCCTGAAAAAGAAAAAAAGTTCGGCCAGAGACAAGTGGCGCTTTGTGATTCGATAACTGGGTGCTCACCGGACTTGTCGCCGGAGATGAGGAAGAAGGTAGCTCCGATGTGCCTCGTCGAAGGACGGTTGTGGAACGATGTAGAGGAGGATGAGGTGACCACTTGAACAAGTTGTGGTGGTAGATTGCTTCCTGTATGCACGGTGAGAGGTCGCCGGAATTCATGAACTCCGGCGAGCAATTGGAGAGGTTAGAGAGAGGCAAAAACTACAGAAGGAGAGGGCTTCGGACGAGGGTTGAGAGGGGCTCCCAGGGGTGCTTTATATAGGGCAGGGGAGGTCCAAAGTTGGGTGGGGGCGAGATGTGTTAATGGCTGCAGTTTCAAGCGCTCATGATGGTCATTATGGTTGTCTTTGAGGCGCACCAGGGGATGGGAGGGGTCGAGGGAGGCGAGGGGGTTCCGTTCAGAGGCGTTTTGGAGCGGGGGGAGATGAAGATGAGGGGAGGAAGAGGTAGATGCGCCATGGATGAACGTCCTGTTAGTGTTCACGTACATAGAGGAGGAAGAAGGAAGACAGCGCATGCTATGGGCCTTAGTGGGAAATTTGGCCCGTGGCTGAGTGGTTTTTTTAATAACAGAAACACTATGGCACCAAAAATACGAATAAATATAAGTCTACAAATGCCAGAAAAATTCACATAATATTATGGTCTTATATATGACCTTGTGAACATTTATCGGGCCTAAAATGCAAGTTTTCAAAAATAAACTTTTTGCTATGCTAATAAAATAAATTGCAAATAAAACTCAACAAATATATTTTGGTTCCAAGTTCGATTTGCAATATTTTCTTTTCTGATTTTGAGGAAGTCATTTTATCTTCTCTCTTTATTTTATTTTTGATATAATGGAAATGAATTTTGGTGGAACCAAGTTTGATCCAATTTCCCAACTATGAAAATTCTCAAAAATGGTTTTAGGGAAACTTCCAACTCTCTCTTTTGGTCCTTGAGTTGCTCAAAGTTCCTTGGATGAAAATTCAAATAAAACAAATGGGGCAAAAATGCATAAATCATGGATGCATATGAATGATCTATTTATAAACATCCAAATTGAAAATTGGAATGTTACACCCCTACTACCCTCTAGGTTACTGATCGACTACCAAGTTAGGCCAAAAGCCTAAGCTTGGGGGAGTACGTGTTTCCACTGACTTCACATTCATGCATATTATGCCATTTGTCGGTGCTCACACTTTTTCATTGTATCATCCATGTTTAAATTTGTTTTCTTGCTTTCTTCTTGTGTGTTTGAAAAACTTTAGAAAAACCGAAAAAATTAGTTGTAGTTAATTTACTTTCTATGCATGTTTAGTAGTAGTACTAAAAAGAAAATCCAAAAAGATTTCCTAGTTCTTCTTTTGCTTGTCGGGAGCTTTCCCGTGTAAATAGTTTTTCTCGTTTTTGCTTTTCCCTTTTATTTGCTTGCTAAAGAAAACCAAAAACTCCAAAAATATTTCAGTATGTTTCTCTGAATTTCTTTTCTTTTATTCCAGTTGTACCGAGGAGAAAAGATAAATCTAGTAGGCCAAACCAAACTGATAATTCAAAGAGACTTGCAAAGATAACCAATCATACATAAAAGAATTCAGAAAAGATTCAAATATTGTTCATAGATAAACTTGATCATAAACCCACAATTCATCGGTCTCAACAAACACACCGCAAAAGAAGATTACATCGAATAGATCTCCACAAGAGAGGGGGAGACCTTTGTATTGAGATCCAAAAAGAGAGAAGAAGCCATCTAGCTAATAACTATGGACCCATAGGTCTGAGATAAACTACTCACACTTCATCGAAAGGGCTATGGTGTTGATGTAGAAGCCCTCCGTGATCGATGCCCCCTCCGGCGAAGCTCCGGAACAGGCCCCAAGATGGGATCTCGTGGATACAGAAAGTTACGACGGTGGAATTAGGGTTTTGGCTCCGTATCTGGTAGTTTGGGGGTACGTAGGTATATATAGGAGGAAGGAGTACGTCGGTGGAGCAACAGGGGGCCCACGAGGATGGAGGGCGCGCCTAGGGGGGTAGGCGCGCCCCTACCTCGTGGCCTCTCCTGGTTGATGTCTTGACGTAGGGTCCAAGTCCTCTGGATCACGTTCGTTCCGAAAATCACGTTCCCAAAGGTTTCATTCCGTTTGGACTCCGTTTGATATTCTTTTTCTCCGAAACTCTAAAATAGGCCAAAAAAAATAGCAATTCTGGGTTGGGCCTCCGGTTAATAGGTTAGTCCCAATAATAATATAGAAGTGTACAATAAAGCCCAATAATGCCCAAAACAGAATATAATATAGCATGGAACAATAAAAAATTATAGATACGTTGGAGACGTATTAGGCATCCCCAAGCTTAATTCCTGCTCGTCCTCGAGTAGGTAAATGATAAAAACAGAATTTTTGATGTGGAATGCTACTTTGACATAATTTCAATGTAATTCTTCTTAATTGTGGTATGAATATTTAGATCCGAAAGATTCAAGATAAAAGTTCAATATTGACATAAAAATAATAATACTTCAAGCATACTAGCTAAGCAATTATGTCCTCTCAAAATAACATGGCCAAAGAAAGCTCATCCCTAAAAAATCATATAGTTTAGTCATGCTCCATTTCCGTCACACAAGAATGCTCTCATCAAGCACAACCCCGATGACAAGACAAGCAATTGTTTCATACTTTAGTAATCTCAAACTTTTTCAACCTTCACGCAATACATGAGCATCAGCCATGGATATAGCACTATGGGTGGAATAGAATATAATGATGGGGGTTATGTGGAGAAGACAAAAAGGGAGAAAGTCTCACATAAACGAGGCTAATTAATGAGCTATGGGGATGCTAATGCAAGAAGTAGGGATTGCCATGCAACAGATGCACTAGAGCTATAAATATATGAAAGCTCAATAAAAGAAACTAAGTGGGTGTGCATCCAACTTGCTTGCTCACAAAGACCTAGGGCATTTGAGGAAGCCCATTGTTGGAATATACAAGCCAAGTTCTATAATGAAAAGTTCCCACTAGTATATGAAAGTGACAAAACAAAGACTCTCTATCATGAAGATTATGGTGCTACTTTGAAGCACAAGTGTGGTAAAAAGGATAGTAACATTGTCCCTTCTCTCTTTTTCACTCATTTTTGGGCCTTCTCTTTTTTATGGCCTTTCTCCTTTTTTATTTTATTTTATTTTATTTTTCCTCACTTGGGACAATTCTCTAGATAATGATGATCATCACACTTCTATTTATTTACAACTCAATGATTACAACTCGATACTAGAACAAAGTATGACTCTATATGAATGCCTCCGGCGGTGTACCCGGATATGCAATGAACCAAGAGTGACATGTATGAAAGGATTATGAATGGTGGCTTTGCCACAAATACTATGTCAACTACATGATCATGCAAAGCAATATGACAATGATGAACGTGTCATGATAAATGGAACGGTGGAAAGTTGCATGGCAATATATCTCGGAATGGCTATGGGAATGCCATAATAGGTAGGTATGGTGGCTGTTTTGAGGAAGATATAAGGAGGTTTATGTGTGAAAGAGCGTATCATATCACGGGGTTTGGATGCACCGGCGAAGTTTGCACCAACTCTCAATGTGAGAAAGGGAAATGCACGGTACCGAAGAGGCTAGCAATGATGGAAAGGTGAGAGTGCGTATAATCCATGGACTCAACATTAGTCATAAAGAACTCACATAATTATTGCAAAATCTATAAGTCATAAAAAACCAAGCACTACACGCATGCTCCTAGGGGGATAGATTGGTAGGAAAAGACCATTGCTCGTCCCTGACCGCCACTTATAAGGAAGACAATCAAAGAACACGTCATGTTTCAAATTTTTTACATAACGTTTACCATACGTGCATGCTACAGGACTGGCAAACTTCAACACATGTATTTTTCAAATTCACAACTACTCAACTAGCATAACTTTGATATCACTACCTCCAGGTCTCAAAACAATCATCAAGCATCAAACTTCTCTTAGTATTCAACACACTCATAAGAAAGTTTTTACTAGTCTTGAATACCTAGCATATTAGGATTATTTAAGTAAATTACCATGCTATTTAAGACTCTCAAAATAATCTAAGTGAAGCATGAGCGAATAATAGTTTCTATAAAACAAATCCACCGACGTGCTCTAAAAGATATAAGTGAAGTACTAGAGCAAAAACTATATAACTCAAAAGATGTAAGTGAAGCACATAGAGTATTCTAATAATTTCCGAATCATGTGTGTCTCTATCAAAAGGTGTGTAAAGCAAGGATGATTGTGGTAAACTAAAAAGCAAAGACTCAAATCATACAAGACGCTCCAAGCAAAACACATATCATGTGGTGAATAAAAATATTGCTCCAAGTAAAGTTACCGATGGAAGTAGACGAAAGAGGGGATGCCTTTCGGGGAATCCCCAAGGTTTGGCTTTTAGGTGTACTTAGATTATCTTGGGGTTCCATGGGCATCCTCAAGCTTGGGCTCTTTCCATTCCTTGTTCCATAATCCATCAAATATTTCACCAAAAACTTGAAAACTTCACAACACAAAACTTAAAGTAGAAAATCTCGTGAGCTCCGTTAGCGAAAGAAAACAAAACACCACTTCAAGGTACTGTAATGAACTCATTATTTATTTATGTTGGTGTTAAACCTACTATATTCCAAATTCTCTATGGTTTATAAACTATTTTACTAGCCATATATTCATCAAAATAAGCAAACAACACACGAAAAACAGAATCTGTCAAAAACAGAACAGTCTGTAGTAATATGTAGCTAACGCAATATATGGAACCCCAAAAATTCTAAAATAAATTTCTGGAAGTGAGGAATTTATCTATTAATCATCTTCAAAAATAATTAACTAAATAGCAATTTCCAAAAAAATGGCAGCAATTCTCGTGAGCGCTAAAGTTTCTGTTTTTTACAGCAAGATGAAAAAGACTTACCCCAAGTCTTCCCAACGGTTCTACTTGGCACAAACACTAATTAAACACAAAAAAACAACCAAAACAGAGGCTAGATAAATTATTTATTACTAAACAGGAGCAAAAAGAAAGGGATAAAAATAAAATTGAGTTGCCTCCCAACAAGCGCTATCGTTTAACGCCCCTAGCTAGGCATAAAAAGCAAGGATAAATCTAGGTATTGCCATCTTTGGTAGGAAATCCATAAGTGGCTCTCATAATAGATTCATAAGGTAATTTAATTTTCTTTCTAGGGAAGTGTTCCATGCCTTTCCTTAACGGAAATTGGAATATAATATTCCCTTCCTTCATATCAATAATTGCACCAATCGTTCTAAGGAAAGGTCTACCAAGAATAATAGGACATGAAGGATTGCAATCTATGTCAAGAACAATAAAATCTACGGGCACATAATTCCTATTTGCAACAATAAGAACATCATTAATTCTTCCCATAGGTTTCTTAATAGTGGAATCCGCAAGGTGCAAGTTCAAAGAGCAATCATCAAAATCACGGAAACCTAGCAAATCACACAAAGTCTTTGGAATCGTCGAAACACTAGCACCCAAATCACACAAAGCATAGCATTCATGATCTTTAATTTTAATTTTAATAGTGGGTTCCCACTCATCATAAAGTTTTCTAGGGATAGAAACTTCCAACTCAAGTTTTTCTTCATAATATTGCATCAAAGCATCAATGATATGTTTAGTAAAAGCTTTATTTTGACCATAAGCATGAGGAGAATTTAGCACGGATTGCAACAAGGAAATACAATTTATAAAAGAGAAATTGTCATAATTAAAAATCCTTGAAATCCAAAATAGTGGGTTCATCGATATTTAATGTTTTGACTTCTTCAATCCCACTTTTAACAATTTTAGCATCAAGATCTAAAGACTCTCAATTTTTGGAACGCCTTCTAGGTAAAGGTGGATCATATTCAGTCCCATAATTATCAAGATTAATATTGCAAAACAAAGATTTAATAGGGGGCACGTCTATAACTTTTAGATCTTCATCTTTATTATCATGGAAACTAGAAGAACACGCTTTTATAAAGCAAACTTTCTTAGCACGCATCCTAGATGTTCTTTCTTTGCACTCATCAATGGAAATTGTCATGGATTTGAGAGACTCATTGATATCATGCTGAGGTGGAATTGATCTAAGTTTCAAAGAATCAACATCAAGAGAAATTCTATCAACGTTCCTAGCCAACTCATCAATCTTAAGCAATTTTTCTTCAATCAAAGCATTGAAATTATTTTGCAAAGTAATAAATTCTTTAATACTAGATTCAAAATCAGAGGGCATATTATTATAATTTCCATAAGAATTGTTGTAGGAATTACCATAATTATTAGAGGAATTACTAGGATATGGCCTAGGATTAAAGTTTCCTCTATACGCGTTGTTACCAAAATCATTCCTACCAACAAAATTTACATCCATAGATTCATTATTATTGTCAATCAAAGTAGACATAGGCATATCATTAGGATCATAAGAAACACTTTTATTAGCAAATAATTTCATAAGTTCATCCATCTTTCCACTTAAAACTTTAATTTCTTCTATCGCATGCACTTTTTTATTAGTAGATCTTTCAGTGTGCCATTGAGAATAATTAACCATAATATTATCTAGGAGTTTAGTAGCTTCTCCTAAAGTGATTTCCATAAAAGTGCCTCCCGCGGCCGAATCTAAAAGATTTCTAGAAGCAAAATTCAATCCGGCATAAAATTTTTGTATAATCATCCACAAATTCAAACCATGCATAGGGAAATTACGTATCATTAATTTCATCCTCTCCCAAGCTTGTGCAACATGTTCATGATCAAGTTGCTCAAAATTCATAATATCTTTTCTAAGAGAGATAATCTTAGAGGGAGGAAAATACTTAGAGATAAACACATCTTTGCACTTATTCCAGGAATCAATACTATTTTTAGGCAAAGACGAAAACCAAGCTTTAGCACGATCTCTAAGTGAAAAAGGAAATAGCTTCAGTTTAACAATATCATTATCCACATCTTTCTACATTTGCATATCACACAAATCAACGAAGCTATTTAGATGGGTACGTAGCGGCATCTTCACTAGGAAGGCCGGCGAATTGATCTTTCATGACAAGATTCAACAAAGCAGCATTGATTTCACAAGATTTAGTATCGGTAAGAGGATTGTTGTTGGTATTGGTAAACTCACATAATTTAGTATTGTCTTGAGCCATCGTTGCAAGCAAGCAATCCAACACACGAGCAAACAAGAGACGGGCGTAAAGAGGCAAATAGAGAAAGAGAGGGAGGATGGAGAGAGAGAGGGCGAATAAAATGGCAAGGGTGAAGTGGGGGAGAGGAAAACGAGAGGCAAATGGAAAATAATGTAATGCGGGAGATAAGGGTTTGTGATGGGTACTTGGTATGTTGACTTTTGCGTAGACCTCCCCGGCAATGGCACCAGAAATCCTTCTTGCTACATCTTGAGCACTACGTTGGTTTTCCCTTGAAGAGGAAAGGGTGATACAACAAAGTAGCATAAGTATTTCCCTTAGTTTTTGAGAACCAAGGTATCAATCCAGTAGGAGGCCACGCACGAGTCCCTCGCACCTACACAAACAAATAAATCCTCGCAACCAACGCGATAAGGGGTTGTCAATCCCTACACGGTCACTTACGAGAGTGAGATCTGATAGATATGATAAGGTAATATTTTTGGTATTTTTATGATAAAGATGCAAAGTAAAATAAAAGGCAATAAAAATAGCTAAGTGTTGTGTAAGTGCATCTAGTGCCACCCCTAGTTGGTTTTGGAGTATTGACGACAAACCTAGTTGAGGGACTAATGTGTTTGTGAGAATTGCAGGAAAACACAGGTAGAAGTCCCTCATTGATTCGGCTTACTACCAGAGATGACCCCTAAAAATGAATGAAGACATTGAAGTCAAAGGTGGTATATGAAGATATTCACATCAAAGACTATGACAACAGAAGACACGTTATGAAGCCTATGGAACTCGAAGACTTAGATCTTTCGTAGTTCTTTTTATTTTTGTTGAGTCATAGGAGCCACCGTACTGTTAAGTGGGGTCCAGGAGAACAAGTCAGAATGACTTAAGTGATGCCTAAATCAAAAACCTATGTCTTCGAGTGAAGACAATGAGAGCAAATCTTGTCCAGAGCCGGACAAGTCAGCTTTGCTTGTAGCCCAAGTAAAGTTGCCATGAGAGTTCGAAATCTGACCGTTGAGACACGTGTCAGTTCCTTAGTGACCTAGGGTCATTTCGGACAAATCAGGTCGGGTTGCCAAGTGGCTATAAATAGCCCACCCCCACAACCATAAACAGTTGGCTGCTCAGATTTCAGTGCACGGCTTTTGTCGTTTGAGAGCAACCCACCTCGAAGCCTTTGAGAGAAAATTCCTAGTGAGGAGAAAAGCCCTAACCACCCAGAGCCAGAGTAAATTGGGCATCACTTAAGTCTTCTTGTCTGTGTGATCTGAAGACTTATTACACTTGAGGACTGTGAATCCTCCAGACGGTTAGGCGTCGCGTTCAGAGCATCCAAGAGACATTGTGGATTGCCAGTGAACGAAGTCTGTGAAGGTTTGGGAGTCTACCTTGAAGACTTACCAGAGTGATTGGGCGAGGACTAAGTGACCTTAGCTCAAGGAGATTACGGTGAGGACTTGGTGTCCTGAACTATGTGTTCAGGATTGGATGTCCGGGACTGTGTGTCCTAAGGTTTAAATACCTAGCCGCTCCAACCAGACGTACAGTTGTCACAGCAACTGGAACTGGTCCAACATATCATTGTCTTCAACGAGTCACTGGTTTCATCTTCACTTCCTTCTCTTGCTGTTACTCATTGTGAAGTCATTGCGTGCTTGCTTTATCATTTGTCTTCACAACGTGAATGCATGATCTGTTTGGCTTCATAACGTCTTCCTACTTGATCCTTATTACACTGAAGCTGTTTGTCACTGTGCTTTCACTCTATTGAATACATGACCATGGCTGGCCTAGTGTAATCTAACTTCCGCTGCATAGTAATAGGCATAATCTTCACTGTTTGTCTTCATAACTCCCAAGTTTTGAAGACTTTCATAAAAATCGCCTATTCACCCCCCCTCTAGTCGATATAACGCACTTTCAATTGGTATCAGAGCAAGGTGCTCCCTTGTTCTGTGTGATTCGGTTTAACCACCTGGAGTTTTAGCTATGTCGACTGCAGGGATAATCAAAGTCTCCGCTGCGTGCCCCGTCTTCGATGGAACTGAATATCCCTACTGGAAGAATAAGATGCGCATGCATCTTGAAGCCATTGACGTCGACCTATGGTATGTCATCGAGAACGGCGTTCCCAAGGCTGGAGAAGGTGTCACTGCTGCTGATGTCAAGAAATTCGTTCAACTGGACTCTACTGCCAAGAACATCATCTGTGGTCATCTGACCAAAGGACAGTATGGCCGTGTGAGTGCCTTGAAGACATCCAAACTGGTCTGGGACTGGCTCTCCAAGGTCAATGAAGGCATCTCAACCCAGAGAGATCAACGAATCAGTGTCCTTCGCAATCTCTTCAACCGCTTCAAGCGAAATGACAATGAGAATGTCCAGCACACATTTGATAGACTCACTGACATCACAAATGAGCTTCAAGCCCTCGGCGCCACTGAAATCACCAAACATGAAATCGTCAAAACGCTGCTGAGATCACTTGATAGTTCGTTTGACATCCTGGCCCTGATGATTCAAGAACGTCCTGATTTCAAGACACTCGATCCGTCTGACATACTTGAGAGGCTCAACACACACGAGTTTCAGCTTTCTGAGAAAAGAGATATCTACGGTCCAAACTATGGGCGAACTCGCGCCTTGAAGGCAAAAGCTGTCTCCTCATCTGAAGAAGAATCTGACTGCAGTTCTGATGATCCTGAAGACATTGGAAGAGAACTTGCAATGCTAGTGAAGAAGTTCCAAAAATTCACCAAGAAGAAAGGCTTCAGAAAATCTTCACGATCAAGCTCAAGGAATGATGAAGCTTCTGCTCATGACTACAAGAAGAAAACATGTCACAAGTGCAAGAAAACTAGACACTTCATCTCTGAGTGTCCACAGTGGGAAAATGAGAACAGAAGGAAGAAGAAGAGCAAGGAATATGATTCTGACGACAAGAAGAAGAAGAAATACTCAAAGTCTTCTTCCAAGTCTTCATCAAAGTCTTCATCACACAAGAAGAGCTCATCTGGCAAGGCACGTGGGTTTGTTGGAAAGGAGATGGATTCAGAGGAGGAGTCCGCATCTGAGGAGGCAGAGGTGGAGTCTGAGGAGGAGTCTGATTCTGGCATTGCGAGTCTGGCTACAGCATACGTCGCCAAGTCCATCTTCAACACTGAAGACAATGACTGCATCACCGACACCAACGCAAATGACAAGAACGACTCCACTCCTACCTACTGCTTCATGGCACGCGGTGCCAAGGTAAACACACGCACTACTCGCTATGAAACATCTAGTGACGATGACTCTGAATGTGATTCAAAACCTAGCTACAAAACACTTGCTAAAATTGCAACTGAACAACAGAAAGCTATGGAACATATTCAAAAACTGTTAGACAGAAGCGATGATCTGTTGGGTGCTGAAATGACTCGATCTGAATCCTTAATTGAAGACATAAAAAACCTTCACGTTAAGTATCAGGAACTTGAAGATCATCATGATACTCTCTCAACAACTCATGAAAAGCTTTCCTATGATTATCTTCAAAGGAAGCAAGAACTTGAGAAATTGAGGGTGGCTCATGAAGATCTTCAAAAGGAAAACGAGTCACTTCGCTCCGAACAGATCAGTCCCGCTCAGGAAGGATTTGAACCACCATGTCTTAAATGCATTGAGCGTGATAATGCTAATTCTGTTGCTGAATGTTCCACTTCTACTGCTGTTGCAATATCTTCAACTGTTGACGTGGTAACTAACCCCTCTGCTGAGGATACCACTGCTATTGCTAATGAGAATGGTATGTTGAAGACATTGCTTGAAACAGGGATGTACAAAAGTCTTAAAGGACATCAGACACTATGTGATGTCCTCAAGAAGCAGATCCTGAATCGAAACCCTAGGAAAGAGGGTGTTCGATTTGTGAGGAAAATCAATGCAGATGGCTCTTACTGGAAACCTGAGCAGTACCCCAAAACCACATGGGTTGCTGCAAAGGAACTTTCAGCAGATCCATCCAACTTATCTGGCTTCACTTGTGCTAACCCCATTATCATTGATGAATCCTTTGATGCAAACTATAAACTGTTTAAGAATCAGAATGGTGAAGTGTTTGCGAGGTACATTGGTACTAACTGCAGGAATGGACCGCCTATGAAGAAGATCTGGGTTTCCAAAAAGTGTCTAGAAAATCTTCCTGTGAATGTCTTCATGACACCTTACTTGAAGAAGACAAATCTCAGACCAAAGGCTTCATACGGTCCAATGGCTTCATACAAACAGAGGACTCACCTGAGTCACACTAACACAAATATTTTGCAGGGAAACCATACTCAGGCACATGAGTATGAGAGCGGTTCATCGAACCGTGTTCATGTGACCAAAAATTATTCTGCTTATTCCTATGAGTATTATTGTCCACCTGCTAGACTGTTTGCTAAAGCTTCAAAGCCAAAATTCTCAGATGCTGCACTTAGACTTATTGCTTCTAAGCCACCCTTGAAGATGTGGGTGGTTAAGAAAGCTTAACTCTCCTTTGCAGGGAAAGGTCTCCAGCAGAAAAACAAAATCTTCTGATGCTATTGCTGGAGACCTTAAAAATCTTGTAGGGCGCAAGATAAAATGCCCGAATGGGATCAATATGTACTTCGTTCCTGAATCGCATGCTACTCTCCCTATTAGTCCTAATCTGGATTTAAGTTTTCATAACCCACTGGTTCGTCAAATGTTTATGCTTCACAATTCTCTTCGTGAAGCCTATCCCCCTAACTGTACTGTAGGGTACGACACCAGCGACTTCAAAATCTTCAGAATGGATTATTGACAGTGGGTGTACAAATCACATGACTGGCAGAAGAAGCCTTCTTATGGACTCAACATTACGTCCATCCGACAAGAGCCACATCACATTTGCTGACACTGGTAAAAGTAAGGTATTGGGTCTAGGTAGAGTTGCAATCTCAAAGGATCAACACATGGATAAAGTCATGCTTGTTGAATCCCTTGGCTTCAACTTAATGTCTGTCTCAATGCTTTGCGATCTGAATATGATTGTAATGTTTGGAAAATGTCGCTGCCTGGTGCTAATGGAATCTGACAAATCTCTAGTGTTTGAAGGGTATCGGAAAGGTGATTTGTACGTGGTAGATTTCTCAGTAGGACCACAACTTACGGTATGCCTTCTTGCAAAAGCTTCAGAATGCTGGCTTTGGCATCGGAGGCTTGGGCATGCTGGCATGAGGAACCTCCACACCCTTGCGAAGAAGAAGCATGTCATAGGCATCGAGGGCGTCAAGTTCAAGAAAGATCATTTATGCGGTGCCTGTGAAGCAGGGAAGATGACAAGGGCAAAACATCCTTCGAAGACAATCATGACTACTACACAACCCTTCGAACTGCTCCACATGGATCTTTTCGGTCCCACTCACTACTCAACTTTTACTACTACTGCTTGCCTCTATGGCTTCGTCATTGTTGATGATTACTCTAGATATACTTGGGTACACATAATCCTTTACAAGACTGAAGTGCAGGATGTCTTCAGACGCTTCACCAATCGAGCTATGAACAATTTTGGCGCCAAGATAAAGCACATTAGAAGTGACAATGGCACTGAATTCAAGAACACTGGCCTTGATACATATCTTGATACCTTGGGCATCACACATGAATTCTCAGCTCCGTACACGCCACAGTAGAATGGCGTCGTCGAACGCAAGAACAGAACACTCATTGAAATGGCCAGAACAATGCTAGATGAATACAAGACTCCAAGAAAATTCTGGACTGAAGCCATTGATACTGCATGCCATACAATCAATCATGTTTATCTTCACAAGCTTCTGAACAAGACATCTTATGAACTCCTAACTGGCAAGAAGCCAAATGTCAGTTACTTCAGAGTATTTGGCGCAAAGTGCTGGATCAAGGACCCACATCACACCTCAAAGTTTGCACCAAAAGCACATGAGGGCTTTATGCTTGGATATGGAAAGGATTCACACTCCTACAGAGTCTTCAATCTCTTCCATTACAAAGTGGTCGAAACAGTGGATGTGCGGTTTGATGAAACAAATGGTTCACAAAGAGAGCAACTGCCAAATGTGCTAGATGAAGTCCCAGCTAGTGAATCAATCAAGCTTATGGGAACTGGAGAGATTATGCCTTCTGAAGCTCATCCTGAAGAAGAACTCATCATCTCAGCACCTGATCAACATGAAGACAATGCTCAGCATGAAGACATTCCTCCAAACAACAACGCAGATCAGCAAGAGCAAAGTCTTCGCCCTATACATCCTCGTGTTGCAAATGAAGTGCAAATTGACAGAATACTTGACAGCATCAATGCACCTGGTCCACTCACTCGTTCAAGGGCAACTCAGCTAGCAAACTTCTGTGGGCATTTCACATTCGTCTCAATATCAGAACCCAAGAAAGTTGAAGAAGCCTTCATGGAACCTGAATGGATTCAAGCTATGCAAGAAGAGCTTCAACAGTTTGAGCTGAATAATGTATGGGAACTGGTTAAGCGTCCCGATCCACGGAAGCACAACATAATAGGCACCAAATGGATATACCGCAACAAGCAAGATGAGCATGGTCAAGTTGTCAGAAACAAAGCTCGTCTCGTTGCTCAAGGATATACTCAAGTAGAGGGCATTGACTTCGATGAAACTTTTGCTCCTGTGGCTAGGCTTGAAGCCATACGCATACTGTTGGCCTATGCAAATCATCATAACATACTTCTATATCAAATGGATGTGAAAAGTGCCTTTCTCAATGGCAAGATTGAAGAAGAAGTGTATGTTGCACAACCACCTGGTTTTGAAAATCCAAAACATCCTGATATGGTATACAAGCTCAACAAGGCACTGTATGGCCTCAAACAAGCCCCTAGGGCCTGGTATGATACACTCAAGTACTTTCTGAAGAGCAAAGGCTTCATACCTGGTTCCCTGGATCCCACTCTTTTCACGAAGACATACGATGGTGAACTGTTTGTGTGCCAAATATATGTGGATGACATTATCTTCGGCTGCACCAATCGGAAGTACAGTGAAGAGTTTGGATATATGATGCAAGAGCAATATCAGATGTCCATGATGGGGGAGCTGAAGTTCTTTCTTGGTCTTCAAATCCGACAATAGCGCAATGGCATCTTCATATCTCAAGAGAAGTATCTCAAAGATTGCCTGAAGAAGTTCGGTATGCAAGACTGCAAAGGCTTCACAACACCAATGCCAGCCAAACATCATCTAGGTCCTAACGACAATGGTAAAGAGTTCGATCAAAAGGTATACCGCTCCATGATTGGGTCTTTGCTTTATTTATGTGCATCTAGGCCAGATATCATGCTTAGTGTTTGCATGTGTGCTCGATTTCAAGCGGCACCAAAGGAGTCGCATCACTTAGCTGTGAAGCGAATTCTTCGATATTTGGCTCACACCCCAACTCTAGGATTATGGTATCCAAAGGGCTCAGAGTTTGATTTGGTTGGATTTTTGGATGCTGATTATGCTGGTGACAAAGTTGATCGCAAGTCTACATCAGGCACATGTCACTTTCTGGGACGATCACTTGTATGTTGGTCTTCAAAGAAGCAGAACTGTGTATCTCTCTCCACTGCTGAATCTGAATACATTGCTGCTGGATCTTGCTGCGCTCAGCTTCTGTGGAGGAAGCAAACACTCAAGGATTATGGCATTCATCTGAAGCAAGTGCCACTTTACTGCGACAACGAAAGCGCCATCAAGATTGCCAACAACCCAGTTCAGCACTCGAAGACAAAGCACATTGAAATTCGCCATCACTTTCTCAGAGATCATGTTGTGAAGGAAGACATTGATATCATACACGTCAACACTGAAGAACAATTGGCAGATATCTTCACCAAGCCCTTGGATGAGAAGAGGTTTTGCAAGTTACGGTGTGAGCTAAATATCTTGGAATCCTCAAATGTCCTGTGATCAGGCACACATCCTAACACTTATGCATATTGATGACTTAGATGTGCAACGCACAAAGTAAAGTATATCTTCAATCAATGAAGACATACATTCTAAGTGTGAATACATTAATGTGGAATTAGACTTCGGAGCCCCACAATAATTGTGCGCCGTGTCTGGGTCTAATACTTCCTATACGGTGGGTAACGCCACCACCAAACGTTCCATTTTGAAGTGTTTAACTCATGGCTTTACCTTGCAATATCTTCACATTGGTTTGGCTTCGAACTTAACATGTCTTCATGATTATCTTCACTACGATGATTATATATATATATATATATATATGCTCTAAGTGTTCTGTCCTCTACAGCATTCACTTATAGCTATGTCTTCTTGGTTGAATCTTTTGAACTAAGTGAATGTGATCGGACCCTAACCTCTCTATGCTTTCTATCTCAAACTCCATCTCTCCAAGTCATATGCATTCTGTTGAAACTGTCGAATGTCTTCACTGTGTCCTTGTCAGCTGAAGACATAGAGACAACCATAAAAGTCCGTTTTTAATGCTCATTCCTCCACATAAGATCCGGAGAAGCAGGAATGACCGCCCGACAATTTAGGCGTGCGTGGGACGTGGAACAAATCCCAAACTTCCGCTAACTGGCCACGCGTGCCTCAAATGCGAACCGCCAGGGGCACCTGCATAATAGCACAGTGCCGCCTCTGAGTCTATAAATTCACACTTACCGCGGTCATTATCTCCTTCTTCCATCCTCGCACGAACCCTAGCGCCATCGCTAGCACTCGACGACGCCGGAGACGAAGCGCTTCACTGCCGCAACCTCTCCAACGCCGTCCTCACGCCGACCGCGGACATCGTCCTCTCCGCCGTCGCCGTAGGTGTTTTCCATCGCCAAGTTAGGGCACGGAGGACTGAACTGCTCGGCATCAACTTCCTTCCGTCTAGCAGTTCCAGTGTGGTAAATAAAACTTCTTTTTACAGCCTCTTTTGATCTCTTGGTTCTGTCACTTTCAACCATAAGAAGTTTCTCTTCACACCAGTTAGATCTCTCACTGCATCTCATAACATGCCTAGTATATTCACTTGTGCTTCATAAAGTAGTTAGATTCCTCACGTGTACTGATCTATGGGTTCGTACAAATCTGGAACCAACTTCTTATCTATAAGTGAATGTCTTCGCACAATGAGGTCAATGTCTTCTAAACTGATTAATCTTCAAAACCTTCTGAGAATGCATATGACCTCTTCCCCTTCCCTCGCACCTTAATGCTGTCACAGGTACATGTCCGTGGGAGAATCCTTCGATTCTCATAGTCTGCATTCATTTGCAGAATTCCTACAGCATCACATAAACTCTCCTGAAGCCAGTTCCTGTTTGTCCAGAAAAAGAAAGCCTTTGAAGCCTTTGAAAGTTTTGAAGCCTTTCAAGTTAAAGTTTATGGCTTCAGTTGCAGCAGCAAGAAAGGGGGGCAGACAGAGACGTGAAGGAACTTCCAAGGATCTGCCTGAAGACTTGGCAGAAATGTAGAAAACAGATCCAGAAGAGAGCTATGGGCAGCGCAAAACCCGAATCCAATGGATTCGACGCTATTGGGCAGAACAGTGGTTCAAATACCGCTTCGTCACCCAAGAGTATGCTGAAAAGAATGCAATCAAGAGTCCATGGGGGGATATCTTATACAAGAACCTTGTACCCAGAACCAGAGATGAAGCCATTGCTCAAGGCTTCTACCCATGCATGGTCCGAGGACCACAGCCTGATGATGCACATCCGTCGTCACTTCTCTGGTGTCGTGACGACAACTCTTCAAACGCAACTTTCAGTTTGCTCAACAGTCTGCGAAGCTAAACAAGAAGAAATTTGGGCTTGACTTCAATCCTGGTCCCTCCTCACCAAGGGCAGATGGCACACGCGACGCGGAACCCAATATCATCGGTCCGTTTGCCAATCTTGAGGGCCTGATCACCCACATCTTAGTCCAAGGGACTGATGTGAATGACCCTCCAGCTGATTCTGAGTCTGATGAAGCTCCTGCTGTGCCGAAGCCAAAGCAGACAAAGAAACCAAAAGCTTCGAAGCCGGCCCCTGCCTCAAAAATCTCAAGGGCGAAGCCATTGAAAACTGCACCTCCTGAAGTCAGTGTGCAATCTGAAGATGTATCCCGCATCTCCAAGCCCCTGAAGGATAAGGAGCCCCAGCAACACACAGGCAAAGAGCTCACTGCTGCTGCCATTCTGCGCAGTGAAGCCATTGATCTATCAAGCGATGAAGATCTGGGCGATGACGCACTAGAACAGCTCATCAAAAGCAAGGAGGAAGCGGAAATCTTCAACAATCTGCCTCTCTTTGATGTCGCCATCATCCACAGCTTCATCGATGAATGGTTTGACACACCAGATATAAGCTTCAATGATCTGCAGCTGCCTGTTGGACTCAGCGTCGCCTTCCAAGGCGCAATTGCTTCAGAACTGGCCATTGCTCAGCGCATTGTTGAGCTGAAGCAGAAAATTGATCACGAAAAAGCTCAGTTCAAGAAGCACATGACCAGTCTCAGCGTGCAGGAAGTGAGAAGCTTCAAAATCATGCTGCATGATCTCAAAGAAAACTTTCTGAAGAAGCGTGCTGAAGCTCAAGGCTCGCGTGAAAGGATGAATTCATTGGCTGACAAATGTGTTCAAGCCTACAACGAGGCTGAAAAGCGCAAGGCACTTGGGCGTCCAGGCATCGACCCCAAGATGGCCGCAAAGAAGAAGAAGCGGCCTGCTGTGAGTGAACCAGAGGCATCAAGACAAGCAGCCACTTCCATTGTCTTCCCAACCGCCACGACTGGCTTGAAGCCAAAGAGCCGGTCAACAGCTTCAGAGCTAAAGAAGACAAGAGCTGCAGAAGCTGAAGCCAGAAAAAGGAAGAGCTCTGAAGCCTCTCCTTCTGCCCCCAGTAAAAAGAAGCGCAAGACTAAGAAATCTAGGGCTGCTCCCACAGAGCCCTTGATGGTTGAACCCCTTTCTGTCATTCACCCCAATGCAGAAAGAAGACTAACAGTTCATGAGCCTGCTCCCACAGAGGCACCTGACGCTGAAGATATTCCAGCAGCCGACCCACTAGCTGCTGAAGACATTGGTCATCAGGACAATGTGCAAGGTGATGCAGCCCTTCCTCAGCTTGAAACAAGCGAACCCATCAGCATTGGTCGTCCTCTGACGCCAATGGCACAAGATGAGTCATGGGCGGATCGCCCTCAGGAGGAAGAAGACATTCAGGCCCAGCCCACTCCGACACCACAAGCGTCGTCTGTGTTCCGTAGGCTTCGCAAAGGTCCACGGCCTCAAGTCCAGTCTGCAGAAATTCCGGCTGCATCAGCCGAAGACAATGAAGAAGCACCTCCAGAACTCACTCCCTCGCTCCATCAAGATGCAGTTCCCCAAGAGAACGTGCCTGAAGATGTCCCTCAAACTACTACCACTGAAGCCAATGTGGAGCACGCCCCACCAAATGCTTCAGCGGACATCGAAGCCACTGAGCCAGACACTTCAGTTCCTGAGTCTGCTGCAGGTCCACAATTTGACTATCACATAGAGCACAGGCCTCATCACCAGAAGCCAGTCCCAAGGCTTCCAAGGTTCCCAGGTCCTGCATCAGCACCTGGCTCCTTTGATGTAAACAGCTTCAAGGCAGACAACACATTTTTCGATGGCTCCAAGAACCCCTATTCAAGGGAAAGGATTGTATCAGACAGGTTCTGGAGCTATTCACAGCGCAGCTATTATTCTTGCATCTTATACAACCAAGGTCGCATCTTCCCACACAAGCGCCTTGAGGTTGAAGCTATTGCTGGTCTGCCATGTCTTGAGGAAGCTTTGGACTGCTTCAGGCAAGTGGGTCTGCTGCCGTTCATGACTGATGAAGAGCACTGGAACGAAGAGCTTCTGCTTCAGTTTTATGCCACTCTCCACATCAAAGGCTACAACAGAGATCCTAAGACTTGGATCCTGGAGTGGATGACCGGAAATGTCCATCATGAAGCCAATGCATTCAATATCATTGAGCTCACTGGCCTGCCCACTCCAGGCAAATTCTTCAAGGAAGGGTGTCAACTTCATTCTAAAGCTATTGAGAGCATATTTCAGAGACCTGAACCCATTATGAGTCAGATGCTCTCAATGATGAAGCCATTGCCTCAAGATGCACCCTATCCAACTGAGTTCTTTGTTGAAGACCTAGAGTACCTGCCCAGGACCATATATCATATTATCCGGCGGACTCTCTGGCCCATTAAGGGACACTCTCCACATGCCAAGATTGAGGGTGCAATGAAGACTCTCATATTCTATATCATGCATGGCAAATGCTTCAATGCACAGGATCTTTTCATACGACAACTTGCTGCGTCAGGCTCGGACTTATTTGGTCTAAAAATCTATGCCCCTAGGGTGATGAGGCTGATCAAACTGCACTCTACAATTTCATATCAGCCCTCAGCCCGAAACCATCGCATCTTCCTGCCAGATGTGGATATCTCTGCTGAAGCAATATACCCTGAGCCTGCCAAGCAACCAATAAGTCTTCAGAATGCCGAACACCAGAGCTTCACGCAGAATGTTGAAGGTGTTGAAGCCATGTCCAGGGTCTATCCTATGGCTGGCACTACACGTGCACCAGCATCAACTGAAGCCACAGATAGCACAAACGCTCCAAGACCCAAGAAGCGTGCTCGTGTCCTCACTGACCGAGAGCTTCTTGTGGCCCTTCAACAAAAGCAACATAGGCATCACGACTGGCTAAAACGTCAGATGAAGAGCCTCTTGGTGGATGTCAATCGTCTTCGAAACCTGGCCACCAAGAATGCCTTCGTTACGCATGAGACTTGCCGTCGTACGTGGAAAGGGCTCTCAATGATCTGCACTGAAGCTGAACTTGAAGAGGATGGCTTCACAGAGCGCTTCAAATTTGACACCACACCTCCTAGGAGGGCTGTGATGCGCAACACACCATCACTTGAAGACTCTGAGTATTCCTCATCTGCTGCCACCGTCACTACGAGGATCATTGATGAAGATGATGATTCTACTTCACCACCACCCGCTTCAGCACCTCAAAGCTCAGCACCGTCAAACAACTCCACCGACCCTTCTGCGCCTGGGAACGCGTAGAAAACTCTATGTCTTCAAACCTTTTTGGTCATTCCTGACAAAAGGGGGAGAAGCATATGATGTTTATAGTCTTCAAGCGGGTCAATATGGGCGAGTGCCTTGTTTTGTTATACTTGCTTCGTGTTTGCAACTCTTGTTTTGCTTCATTTGGTTCTTTTGAGTTGTAAACACTAAAACTCGATGGTCGTCTGCTACTTGTTTTACCACTCCTTTTGCGAAGATAAATTCCGCATGTGCCACGATAAATTCCGCACTCATCTCATTCTGCAGACGTCCATTTTCCATTATGCATGTTATTATCTTCATATACTTTCACATGCATAGTAGATTGTCATCATAAGCTGAAGCTGATCTCCACAAGTACAACCTGCCATGTGCATTTGCATTCCAAAAGCAAATTAACTTATATGCACATCTTCAGGGGGAGCACTTGCAACTTATGATGACAATTCCTTTACAGACTTCACACTTTATATTCCCCTTTGAAAACTTCAACTAGTTTGTCATCAATCACCAAAAAGGGGGAGATTGTAAGTGCATCTAGTGCCACCCCTAGTTGGTTTTGGAGTATTGACGACAAACCTAGTTGAGGGACTAATGTGTTTGTGAGAATTGCAGGAAAACACAGGTAGAAGTCCCTCATTGATTCGGCTTACTACCAGAGATGACCCCTAAAAATGAATGAAGACATTGAAGTCAAAGGTGGCATATGAAGATATTCACATCGAAGACTATGACAACAGAAGACACGTTATGAAGCCTATGGAACTCGAAGACTTAGATCTTTCGTAGTTCTTTTTATTTTTGTTGAGTCATAGGAACCACCGTACTGTTAAGTGGGGTCCAGGAGAACAAGTCAGAATGACTTAAGTGATGCCTAAATCAAAAACCTATGTCTTCGAGTGAAGACAATGAGAGCAAATCTTGTCCAGAGCCGGACAAGTCAGCTTTGCTCGTAGCCCAAGTAAAGTTGCCATGAGAGTTCGAAATCTGACCGTTGAGACACGTGTCAGTTCCTTAGTGACCTAGGGTCATTTCGGACAAATCAGGTCGGGTTGCCAAGTGGCTATAAATAGCCCACCCCCACAACCATAAACAGTTGGCTGCTCAGATTTCAGTGCACGGCTTTTGTCGTTTGAGAGCAACCCACCTCGAAGCCTTTGAGAGAAAATTCCTAGTGAGGAGAAAAGCCCTAACCACCCAGAGCCAGAGTAAATTGGGCATCACTTAAGTCTTCTTGTCTATGTGATCTGAAGACTTATTACACTTGAGGACTGTGAATCCTCCAGACGGTTAGGCGTCGCGTTCAGAGCATCCAAGAGACATTGTGGATTGCCAGTGAACGAAGTCTGTGAAGGTTTGGGAGTCTACCTTGAAGACTTACCAGAGTGATTGGGCGAGGACTAAGTGACCTTAGCTCAAGGAGATTACGGTGAGGACTTGGTGTCCTGAACTGTGTGTTCAGGACTGGGTGTTCGGGACTGTGTGTCCTAAGGTTTAAATACCTAGCCGCTCCAACCAGACGTACAGTTGTCACAGCAACTGGAACTGGTCCAACATATCATTGTCTTCAACGAGTCACTGGTTTCATCTTCACTTCCTTCTCTTGCTGTTACTCATTGTGAAGTCATTGCGTGCTTGCTTTATCATTTGTCTTCACAACGTGAATGCATGATCTGTTTGGCTTCATAACTTCTTCCTACTTGATCCTTATTACACTGAAGCTGTTTGTCACTGTGCTTTCACTCTATTGAATACATGACCATGGCTGGCCTAGTGTAATCTAACTTCCGCTGCATAGTAATAGGCATAATCTTCACTGTTTGTCTTCATAACTCCCAAGTTTTGAAGACTTTCATAAAAATCGCCTATTCACCCCCCTCTAGTCGATATAACGCACTTTCATGTTGGAAGATTAATATGATGGAAGATAGACCCGGGGGCCATAGGTTTCACTAGTGGCTTCTCTCAAGAGCATAAGTATTCACGGTGGGTAAACAAATTACTGTTGAGCAATTGATAGAATTGAGCATAGTTATGAGAATATCAAGGTATGATCATGTATATAGGCATCACATCCGAGACAAGTAGACCGACTCCTTCCTTCATCTACTACTATTACTCCACACATCGACCGCTATCCAGCATGCATCTAGAGTATTAAGTTCAAGAGAACAGAGTAACGCTTTAAGCAAGATGACATGATGTAGAGGGATAAACTCATGCAATATGATATAAACCCCATCTTGTTATCCTCGATGGCAACAATACAATACGTTCCTTGCTGCCCCTACTGTCACTGGGAAAGGACACCGCAAGATTGAACCCAAAGCTAAGCACTTCTCCCATTGCAAGAAAGATCAATCTAGTAGGCCAAACCAAACTGATAATTCGAAGAGACTTGCAAAGATAACCAATCATACATAAAATAATTCAGAGAAGATTCAAATATTGTTCATAGATAAACTTGATCATAAACCCACAATTCATCGGTCTCAACAAACACACCGCAAAAGAAGATTACATCGAATAGATCTCCACAAGAGAGCGGGAGAACTTTGTATTGAGATCCAAAAAGAGAGAAGAAGCCATCTAGCTAATAACTATGGACCCGTAGGTCTGAGGTAAACTACTCACACTTCATCGGAAGGGCTATGCTGTTGATGTAGAAGCCCTCCGTGATCGATGCCCCCTCTGGTGGAGCTCCGGAACAGGCCCCAAGATGGGATCTCGTGGATCCAAAAAGTTACAGTGGTGGAATTAGGGTTTTGGCTCCGTATCTGGTAGTTTGGGGGTACGTAGGTATATATAGGAGGAAGGAGTACGTCGGTGGAGCAACAGGGGGCCCACGAGGGTGGAGGGCGCGCCTAGGGGGGTAGGCGCGCCCCCTACCTCATGGCCTCCTGGTTGATGTCTTGACGTAGGGTCCAAGTCCTCTGGATCACGTTCGTTATGAAAATCACGTTCCCAAAGGTTTCATTCCGTTTGGACTCCGTTTGATATTCTTTTTCTGCGAAACTCTGAAATAGGCAAAAAAAACAACAATTCTGGGCTGGGCCTTCGGTTAATAGGTTAGTCCCAAAAATAATATAGAAGTGTATAATAAAGCCCAATAATGTCCAAAACATAATATAATATAGCATGGAACAATAAAAAATTATAGATACGTTGGAGACGTATCACTCCCATATCTTCTTCACCGTGACCCTGCTCACTGGCGCGCGGACGACGGAGGCCTCGCCTTGTGCAAGTTGGTGCCACTTGATAATGATATGTGTGATGTTAAGATGCCATCACTTGAGGGTAAGGCTTGGGCACACGCAAATGGAGATTGGGTTGTTTATATTGGATCCAACTGCGAGTGGGAACTTGTGAATATGTACACTCGTCACCGGGTTCCACTTCCAAAAATCTCAGACTGCCCAGAGGTTTAGCACACCGTTTATCTATGTATGTTCAACTACGGTCATGGTGACTGTCATCTATAGAAGATAGCAATTTGTCAAGTTCCTGGCCGCTCTTAGGATTTAATGGAATATGTAGTTGTTGCTATCTTCGACAAGCTTGTTGCCTTCCTCCATAGTTCGACTAGATGGATATTGCTCAAAAATCAGTCTCTATACAAGGATGAGTACTGCGATGCAATTCAATATGAGGGTCTTGTGTTTGCTACCACCACTCGTGGCACTGTTTTTGCATCGAATCCTTATGCTTTTGGTATGTTTGTATTCCACCGTAATTATAATTGTTTCATCCACATGCAAGCGGGTTAGCTAGTTTCCCTTTACTAATTAACCTTCTTGTGTTTCCAAGGTCCTGTGAACATTCCACCACCTGTACTTGAATGTGTTTCCAAGGAGGAGATGACGATGATGATGATCACGAGCATGAGGACCCATATACTCAGTGGCGCCTGGCAACTTATTCGGATGGATCACCTCTTCTTGTCTGTATACAGGGAACCACTGATGTGACTAAGGAAGCAGGTGTTGTCTCCCATGGTCGCACTCTCTGGACCTATTCCAACATCCGTTGCGGGGTATTCGGGATGGATACTACTGTGCTAGCGCCAACACCTTCTCCCTGGTTTAGTATTGATACTCTTGGAGGAAACTCGCTCTTCCTTGGACAAAACCATCCAATCATGGTGAAAGGCGACCCAGCTACTGTTGACACAACATTACTACCATTTTTGACAAGCAACTGTATCTATACCTCGGACATTGCTATGCTTCCCTACCATGGCTATCACAATATGGGTCATGAAATAGGCCGCTTCAGCCTGGATGATCAGTCATGCGTTGGTCTCGAGCTTGACAGTAGCTGGCCCTTCCGAGAGAAACTCTTCTGGTTCAAAGCAAGCATTTCCAACACCGAGGATTGGTTGAGATGAAGTTCATTTCATTGCTTGTTATTGTGATGAAACTTTAGTATTTACTAGAATGTTTGGTTGGAACTAATCTATAATCCAACATGTATCCTCGTTGTCGTTGTGTGTTGATGACTTGTTGTATGTAATGAATGGTACATTTGCATATGCATGTCATAAACTCAATTTGTAAATCGTTTTCGGCTCACTTCTTGGAGTGTTAGTTTCATAGTAGTATAGTCAGCATCCGTAGTAGTATGAAGTTGCCACATCACATAGAGCCAACCAATAGTTGGTTCTAGTTAGATCAACTAGAGCTAGGTGTCGCACGGAGGCCGAGAAATATGGTGATAGTGTGACTACGTGAGGTGGGATTGTACGTAGTATGATGTAGGCACAAGGCTTGCCATGTTTCCTACTCCTCCGGTCGAAATGTGGAGAAGATTTGGTCGAGTTCTTCCTGCTTTTGCCGACACATGGGACATCCAGCATACAGGTCATGTCATGCAAGAAAATGGAGTGGTAGTTGAAGCCACGTGATGTGCATCTTGGGTTAAACTGTAAATAGAATCTTACTACTCTTGAGTAACTCCAAAAGCGTCCACCAAAGATCTTTATTGATTTTTTTTTTCATCACCAGCACGTCGAGGTGAAAGATGTGCAGGTTCAGTGGGTCCTCTTGCGTTTTCACTAACATGTGGGACCGCATGCGAGCAAACCGACGATGGGCTCCGCACGTCTGCTGGCTAGCTGAGAAGAGAGATAGAGGAGGGCTGAGCACGGACTCCAGGAAATTTGTTCTACGTAACCAGCACCTCGATATAGGCTTGATATATTGGAGTGGCATGGGCCATAACTAGCATTCACGTCTAGCAGTATTGCACACGTCACCCACACGAGTCCCATCCGACACCAATTTTCTTGGAGTCTGTGCTACAACCATCTCTTCTCCCTCCTGTTTTCTCAGCCATCACGCGGTGGGCAGGGTGGGGGTTTGCCGATAGTCAGTTTGCTCAACTACGGTCCCACTTGAGCGGCGTGCCGGACCAACTGAGGGAGTCCTGGATTAGGGGGTGTTTGGATAGCCGGACTATACCTTCAGCCGGACTCCTGGACTATGAAGATATAAGATTGAAGACTTCGTCCCGTGTCCGGATGGGACTTTCCTTGGCGTGGAAGGCAAGCTTGGCAATGCGGATATTCAAGATCTCCTACCATTGTAACCGACTTTGTGTAACCCTAACCCTATCCGGTGTCTATATAAACCGGAGGGTTGTAGTCCGTAGAGGATCAACTCCATACACAATCATACCATAGGCTAGCTTCTAGGGTTTAGCCTCCTTGATCTCGTGGTAGATATACTCTTGTACTACCCATATCGTCAATATTAATCAAGCAGGAGTAGGGTTTTACCTCCATCGAGAGGGCCCGTACCTGGGTAAAATAAAGTGTCCCCTGTCTCCTGTTACCATCCGGCCTAGACGCACAGTTGGGGACCCCCTACTCGAGATCCGCCGGTTTTGACACCGACATTGGTGCTTTCATTGAGGGTTCCTCTGTGTCGTCGCCTTCAGGCCCGATGGCTCCTTCGATCTTCAACAACGATGCAGTCCAGGATGAGACTTTTCTCCCCAGACAGATCTTCGTCTTCGGCGGCTTTGCACTGCGGGCCAACTCGCTTGGCCACCTTGAGCAGATCGAAAGCTACGCCCCTGGCCATCAGGTCAGGTTTGGAAGCCTAAACTACACGGCTGACATCCGCGGAGACTTGATCTTCGACAGATTCGAGCCACAGCCAAGCATGCTGCACTGTCTCGATGGGCACGATATAGCTCTGCCGCCGAACAACGCCTTGGAGGCCGCACACGCATCGGTTTAGACCATGGATTCGGAACCTACTGCGCCGATCGAGGATCAGCGGTTGGATGCTGCCTCAGGGGCTGTGATCTCAGAGGCGATCGAGCCGAACTCCAGCCCCGCACTCCGCACGGCCCGTGACTCCGAGGAGCCGGATTCCTCTCCGAACTCTGAGCCCCCTCCGCCCCTGCCAATCGAATCCGAGTGGGCACCGGTAATGGAGTTCACCGCAGTGGACATCTTTCAGCACTCGCCTTTTGGCGACATCCTGAATTCTCTTAAGTCTCTCTCTTTATCAGGAGAGCCCTGGCCGGACTACGGTCAGCAAGGGTGGTATACGAACGGTGAGGAAATTCAAAACCCACCCACCACCCACTTTGTAGCCACTGTCGACGATTTAACTGACATACTTGACTTCGGCTCCGAAGACATCGACGGCATGGATGACGATATAGGAGACGAACAGGAACCAGCACCTGTAGGGCGCTGGAAAGCCACCTCGTCATACGACATATACATGGTGGATACTCCAAAAGATGGAGATGGCGATGGAACAATGGGGGATGACGCCCCCAACAAACAGCCAAAGTGCCGGCGTCAGCGGCGCCGCTCTAAATCCCGCCAAAGCAAAAACGGTGATTCCGGCACGGGAGATAATACTACCCCGGACAGCGCCGAAGAACACCCACCTCAGCAAGATTCGGCACAGGAAGATGGAGAAGCCAGCCCTCATGAGAGAGCGGCAGACAAAGAGGTCGAGGATGATAACTATACGCCTCCCTCCGAAGACGAGGCAAGCCTCGATGACGACGAATTCGTCATACCATCAGACCCCGCCAAACAAGAGAGTTTTAAACGCAGGATTTTAGCCACGGCAAGCAGCCTCAAGAAAAAGCAGCAACAACTTAGAGCTGCCCAAGATTTGCTAGCTGACATATGGACTGAAGTCCTTGCGGCCGAAGAGTATGAACTCGAACGCCCCTCCAAGAGTTACCCGAAGCACAGGCCGCTACCCCGATCAGAGGAGGAAGCACCTACATCACCAGCGCATGACATGGCAGACCGGCCACCCCGTGGCCGTGACAGAGAGGCCGCTCAGCCCTCCACCCAAGCCATGCCCCGACGCCGCACAACTAAGGCACGGGAAAATGCGCCCGACCTGCGAGACATACTGGAGGATAAAGCAAGACAAACAAGATCGATCTACGGATCGCGCAGGCGCCCTACGGCATGTGACAATGATCTTCACTCCGGATACAACAAATCCGGCCAGGCCGAACACAACAGACATAGCTCTTTCGAGCTGCGTCGTGATATAGCCCAGTACAGAGGCGCCGCACACCCGCTATGCTTCACGAATGAAGTAATGGATCATAAAATCCCAGAGGGCTTCAAACCCGTAAACATCGAATCATACGATGGCACCACAGACCCGGCGGTATGGATCGAGGACTATCTCTTTCACATCCACATGGCACGCGGCGATGATCTACACGCCATCAAGTACCTCCCGCTCAAACTTAAAGGACCGGCCCGGCATTGGCTTAACAGCTTGCCAGCAGACTCAATCGGTTCTTGGGAGGACCTGGAAGCCGCATTCCTCGATAACTTCTAGGGCACTTACGTGCGACTGCCGGATGCCGATGACTTAAGCCACATAATTCAGCAGCCAAAAGAATCAACCAGACAATTCTGGACACGGTTCCTAACAAAGAAAAACTAGATAGTCGACTGTCCGGACGCAGAGGCCCTAGCAGCCTTCAAGCATAACATCCGCGACGAGTGGCTTGCCCGGCACATGGGACAGGAAAAGCCGAAATCCATGGTAGCACTCACGACACTCATGACCCGCTTTTGCGCGGGAGAAGATAGCTGGCTGGCTCGCAGTAACAACTTATCAAAGAACCCTGGTAATTCGGATACCAAGGACAAAAGTGGCAGGACATGTTGGAATAAGCAAAAACGCCGCGTTAACAGCGACAACAATGAAGAGACGGCAGTCAATGCCGAATTCAGAGGCTATAAATCTGGTCAGCGGAAAAAGCCATTCAAAAAGGATACTCAGGGCCCGTCTAGTTTGGACCGAATACTCGATCGCTTATGCCAGATACATGGCACCCCCGAAAAGCTAGCCAATCACACTAACAGGGATTGTTGGGTGTTCAAGCAGGCAGGCAAGTTAAGAGCCGAAAACAGAGACAAGGGGTTGCACAGTGACGACGAGGAGCCCAAGCCGCCGAACAACAATGGACAGAAGGGCTTTCCCCCACAAGTGCGGACGGTGAACATGATATACGCAACACACATCCCCAAGCGGGAGCGGAAGCGTGCGCTGCGGGACGTATACGCGATGGAGCCAGTCGCCCCAAAATTCAACCCATGGTCCTCCTGCCCGATCACTTTTGACCGAAGGGACCATCCACTAGCATCCGTCATGGCGGCTTCGCCGCATCGGTCCTTGACCCAATCATAGACGGATTTCACCTCACAAGAGTCCTCATGGACGGCGGAAGTAGCCTGAACCTGCTTTATCAGGACACAGTGCGGAAAATGGGCATAGATCCCTCAAGGATCAAACCCACAAGAACGACCTTTAAAGGCGTTATACCAGGTGTAGAAGCCAACTGTACAGGCTCAGTAACACTTCACGTGGTCTTCGGATCCCCGAATAATTTCCGAAGCGAAGAGTTAATCTTCGATATAGTCCCGTTTCGCAGTGGCTATCACGCCCTGCTCGGACGAACCGCATTCGCAAAATTCAATGCGGTGCCGCATTACGCATATCTCAAACTCAAGATGCCAGACCCTCGAGGAGTAATCACGGTCAACGGAAACACCGAACGCTCCCTCCGTACGGAGGAGCATACGGCGGCTCTAGCAGCGGAGGTACAAAGTAGCCTTCTTAGGCAATTCCCCAGTCCGGCCATTAAAAAGCCAGACACTGCCAAGCGCGCCCGGAGTAACCTACAGCAGGACCGCCTGGCACACTCTGAGCAAGCGTAGCAATGCGGCCCCAACCCCAGCTTTCGCGACCTAGCAAAACCAGTACCTCGCGTACATAACTACGCCCTTGAAATACCATGGGCACAAGGGAAGGGGCACACTAACGGCACGCCCAAAATACGGCTTAAAACGTACCAGGGGCTGCTGGATTCTTTTTTTTATTTTTTTACTTACTTTCAGGACTCCATACTTCGGACAACCTGTTCGGCAATTCGATGGCCGCACAAACGATGCAAGATCCAGGGAGGCAGACAAGCCATGCCGCATTATGGAACTCCCAGGTGGTCTCTGTTACGAGCGGTATACCTGTTTTAAATACAATTCCGCGGCCTGCCCCTGGTCAGGACATACTGAATAGTCCAATATCTTTTGCTTATCGCACTATTTGTATCATTCGGCTTTGATAAATAGCCTCTCTATAAACAATGCTTAGCTTTTTGTCTATTTTTTGCATTACTCTATTTTATATATGTTCATTAATGACATGTTGCACCCGTACACTATGGTATGACAAGTACACCAGGGGCTTCAGTCCTTTAATATGGTGTGAGAAGTCCGTACACTTTCACAAGTGCGGCACCCCGAACTTATAGCACTATATGCATCGGCTCCGAATCATGATTTGGGTCAATAGTTGGGTTTTCCCGGCTCCTATTTTTTGGTGCCTTACATTCCACTATATCGGCTAAGGTAGCACTAGGAGAACCACTGCGATTGTGCCCCGGTTGAGCTGGGCTAAGCACCTCAGTGGAGAAAGCTAAAACTGAATGTCATGATGAGGCTAGAGACCGGTCGCTGTTCGAGAGGTTTTTCGGGTCCCTAAAGACCTATGCCGCTTCGAGCGAGGAGCTGGATAACCCCAGCCAAGGCGTGGATAGCACCCCGAACTCGGTCTTCCGAACTAGGGGCTTCGCCGAAATTTAAAATTATAAAGTTCTATGGCTAAGTGAGAGTGTTCAAGCATTATAGTCTGATTGCCTGGTTCGTCGTGCTGAGCGCCTCCCTCGAAGGACCCAACTATGGGAAAAAGAGTGCTCAGGTTTATCCCCGAACACCCCAGCACTAGTGGCATGGGGGCAGAAGCCGACGACTGGCCATCTCTCAATTTTTTGATAAACGGCCGCACAGAAAATAATATTTTAAATTCAACAAGCATTGCTTAAAGCGCCTATGAACAAGTTTTCAGCGCACAGGATAAAAACGAGCGAGTTTATTCAAAAATTACATCCTTGGTACATTCATCTGCCACAAGGCAAGCACCCGCAAGAACATCCTTGTAATAGTTCTCGGGCTTGCGATGCTCCTTCCCCGGCGGCGGCCCGTCCTTCACAAGCTTCTCACCGTCTAGCTTACCCCAGTGCACCTTTACACGGGCAAGGGCCCTACGGGCACCTTCGATGCAGACGGAGCGCTTGAGGACCTCGAGCCTTGGACAGGCCTCCACCAGCTGCCGCACCAGCTCGAAGTAGCTCCCAGGCAGGGCCTCTCCGGGCCACAGCCGAACTGTGAAGCCCTTCATGGCCTGTTCGGCCGCCTTGTGGAGTTCGACCAGCTGTTTCAGCTGGTCTCTCAAGGGCACAGGGTGTCCGGCCTCAGCATACTGAGACTAGAACACCTTCTCCGTCGAGCTGCCCTCTTCAGCTCGATAGAATGCGGCGGCATCGGATACTCTGCGGGGAAGATCTGCGAATACCCCTGGAGAACTTCGGATTCGGGTAAGTAACAAGTAGTTTACTTTTATATTTCTGCTTTGCATAAAGAATGCCTTACGCGCTGCTATCTTCTTCATATCCTCCAACTCTCGGAGGGCCTATTGGGCTTCGGCCTTGGCAGACTTGGCTGTCTCAAGGGCCGTCGCGAGCTCGGACGCTCGGGTCTCTGACTCAAGCTCCAAACTCTCATGTTTTCTCATGAGAGCCTGAAGCTCTTGCTGCACCTCGCCGACCTGAGCCCCAAGTTTTTCTCGCTCGGTGCGCTCCACGGCCGTTTTCTTTTCGGCCTCAGACAACGCCTGCTTGAGGATCGCCACCTCAGTCGTGGCCCCTACAATAAGCAGTACAATCCTGTTATTTTTTGCAATCACGCCTCCCTATAGGCACTTATTTCTGTAAGGTATTTCTTACTTTCTTTCTCCTCGAGTTGCCGCTTGGCAAGGCCGAGCTCTTGCTCGGACCGCTCGAGTCCCTGTCTCAGGACACCCACCTCCGCAGTCAGTGCGGCGGTGGACAGCATCGAAGCCTGCATATGCATATTGACTCTTTATTGTTAGACTCCTGCCAAATTTAATAGATCCTCTATTCGCCTTTTCTTTCCGAACGCCAAATAGAGCATCAGGGGCTACTGTCTATGCAGTAATATTTTTACATATTTTTACTTACCTCGAAGCCTGTTAGGAGGCTAGCGCAAGCTTCACTCAGCCTGCTCTTGGCGGACTGGACCTTCTGGATCACCGTACTCATAATAGTACGGTGCTCCTCGTCGATGGAGGCGCCTTCAAGCACCTCCAGCAGATTGTCCGGCACCTCTGGTTGGACGGAGGTTGCCGGCTCAGAAGGCTTGCTCCTCTTGGAAGGAGCTCGCCTACCGCGGTCCGGAATCGTTGAAGATTCCGGCACGGTGTCCGGCTTAAGGCCGGACTTGGAGCCCTGGGGGGTCTTGTCCCCTTTACTCCTGGAATCCGGGAGGTTGCCTTGCGGCTCCTCCAGGACCACCTCCTCCTGCCACAGAGCTTGTCGCGACGCCACTTTGGCGTCGTCCGCAGTGCGGGGGGAGACAGCGGGCGGAACGGAGTTCACGTCCGATGAATCCAGGGAGCCGCTCGATGACTCGTTGAGTTCGGCCCGGGGCGGACAGACAATGTGATATGCCAATTGCTATTTACCCTTCATAAGGACCCTTTTCATCGAATCTGATCCGACTAAAGTGGGAGAGACAGACACCCGCTAGCCACCTTATGCAACTAGTGTATGTCAGTCGGTGGAACCAGTCTCACGTAAGAGTACGTGTAAGGTCGGTCCGGGCCGCTTCATCCCACGATGCCGCCGAATCAAGATTGGACTAGTAACGGTAAGCATATTGAACAAAATCAACGCCCACAACTACTTTGTGTTCTACTCGTGCATAGAAACTACGCATAGACCTAGCTCATGATGCCACTTTAGGGGAACGTAGCATAAATTCAAAATTTTCCTACGTGTCACCAAGATCTATCTATGGAGTCATCTAGCAAAGAGGGAGGAGTGGATCTACATACCCTTGTAGATCGCGCGCGGAAGCATTCAAGAGAACGGGGTTGATGGAGTCGTACTCGTCGTGATCCAAATCACCGATGATCCTAGCGCCGAACGGACGGCACCTCCGTGTTCAACACACGTACGGAGCAGCGACGTCTCCTCCTTCTTGATCCAGCAAGGGAGAAGGAGAGGTTGATGGAGATCCAGCAGCACGACGGCATGGTGGAAGTAGCGGGATTCCAACAGGGCTTTGCTAAGCGCTGCGGGAGGAGGGAGATGTGTCACGGGAGGGAGAGGGAGGCGCCAGGCCTTAGGTTTGGTTGCCCTCCCTTCCCCCCACTATATATAGGGCCAAGGGAGAGGGGGAGGGCGCAGCCTTGCCCCTTCCTCCAAGGAAGGGTGCGGCCAAGGGGGGGAGGAGTCCATCCTCCCCAAGGCACCTCGGAGGTGCCTTCCCCCTTTAGGACTCTCCCCTCCTTTGGTCCCTTTGGCGCATGGGCCCCTAGGTGCTGGTGCCCTTGGCCCATGTAGGACAAGGCGCACCCCCTACAGCCCATGTGGCCCCCGGGTAGGTGGCCCCACCCGGTGGACCCCCGGGACCCTTCCGGTGGTCCCGGTACAATACCGGTGACCCCGAAACTTGTCCCGATGGCCGAAATAGCACTTCCTATATATAATTCTTTACCTCCGGACCATTCCGGAACTCCTCGTGACGTCCGGGATCTCATCCGGGACTCCGAACAACATTCGGGTTAACACATACTAATATCTCTATAACCCTAGCGTCACCGAACCTTAAGTGTGTAGACCCTACGGGTTCGGGAACCATGTAGACATGACCGAGACGTTCTCCGGTCAATAACCAACAGCAGGATCTGGATACCCATGTTGGCTCCCACATGTTCCACGATGATCTCATCGGATGAACCACGATGTCAAGGACTTAATCAATCCCGTATACAATTCCCTTTGTCTAGCGGTACGATACTTGCCCGAGATTCGATCATCGGTATCCCGATACCTTGTTCAATCTCGTTACCGGCAAGTCTCTTTACTCGTTCCGTAACACATCATCTCGTGATCAACTCCTTGGTCACATTGTGCACATTATGATGATGTCCTACCGAGTGGGCCCAGAGATACCTCTCCGTTTACACGGAGTGACAAATCCCAGTCTCGATTCGTGCCAACCCAACAGACACTTTCGGAGATACCCGTAGTGTACCTTTATAGCCACCCAGTTACGTTGTGACGTTTGGCACACCCAAAGCACTCCTACGGTATCCGGGAGTTGCACAATCTCATGGTCTAAGGAAATGATACTTGACATTAGAAAAGCTTCAGCGAACGAACTACACGATCTTTGTGCTAGGCTTAGGATTGGGTCTTGTCCATCACATCATTCTCCTAATGATGTGATCCCGTTATCAATGACATCCAATGTCCATTGTCAGGAAACCGTAACCATCTATTGATCAACGAGCTAGTCAACTAGAGGCTTACTTGTCAACTAGAGGCTTACAATTATAGCATGGATAATAAACAATTATCATGAACAAGGAAATATAATAATAATCAATTTATTATTGCCTCTAGGGCATATTTCCAACAGTCTCCCACTTGCACTAGAGTCAATAATCTAGTTCACATCGTCATGTGATTAACACTCACAGGTCACATCGCCATGTGACCAACATCCAAAGAGTTTACTAGTGTCACTAAACTAGTTCACATCATCATGTGATTAAGACTCAATGAGTTCTGGGTTTGATCATGTTTTGCTTCTGAGAGAGGTTTTAGTCAACGGGTCTGCAACATTCAGATCCGTATGTACTTCGCAAATTTCTATGTCATCTTGTAGATGCAACTACTACGCTACATTTGGAGCTATTCCAAACAACTGTTCTACTATACGAATCCAGTTTACTATTCAGAATAATCTGGATCAGTGTCAAAGTTTGCATCGGCGTAACCCTTTACGACGAACTCTTTTACCACCTCCATAATCGAGAAAATTCCTTAGTCCACTAGTTACTAAGGATAACTTTGACCGCTGTCTTGTGATCCATTCTTGGATCACTCTTGTACCCCTTGACTGACTCATGGCAAGGCACACTTCAGGTGCGGTACACAGCATAGCATACTGTAGAGAGCCTATGATAAAAGCATAGGGGACGACCTTCTTCCTTCCTCTTTCTTCTGCCGTGGTCGAGCTTTAAGTATTAACTTCATACCTTACAACTCAGGCAAGAACTCCTTCTTTGACTGATCCATCTTGAACACCTTCAAGATCATGTCAAGGTATGTGCTCATTTGAAAGTACCATTTAAGCGTTTTGATCTATCCTTATAGATCTTGATGCTCAATGTTCAAGTAGCTTAATCCAGGCTTTCCATTGAAAAACACTTTCCAAATAACCCTATATGCTTTCCAGAAATTCTACGTCATTTCTGATCAACAATATGTCAACAACATATACTCATCAGAAATTCTATAGTGCTCCCACTCCTTTGGAAATACAAGTTTCTCATAAACTTTGTATACACCCAAAACTTTGATCATCTTATCAAAGCATACATTCCAACTCCGAGATGCTTACTCCAGTCCTTAGAAGGATCGCTGGAGCTTTGCATACTTATTAGCATCTTTCAGGATTGACAAAACCTTCCGGTTGTATCACATACAACCTTTCCTCAGGAAAATCGTCGAGGAAACAATGTTTTGACATCCTATCTGCAAGATTTCATAAATAATGCAGTAATCGCTAATATAATTCCAACAGACTCTTAGCATCGCTACGAGAAAGTCTCATCGTAGTCAACTCCTTGAACTTGTCAGAAAACATCTTAACGACAAGTCAAGCTTTCTTAATGGTGACATTTACCATCATTGTCCGTCTTCCTTTTAAATCCATCTGTACTCAACAGCCTCACGACCATCAAGTAGTTCTTCCAAAGTCTACACTTTGTTTTCATACATGGATCCTTTCTTGGATTTTATGGCCTCGAGCCATTTATCGGAATCCGGGCCCACCATCGCTTCTCCATAGCTCGTAGGTTCATTGTTGTCTAGCAACATGACTTCCAAGACAGGATTACGTACCACTCTGAAGTAGTACGCATCCTTGTCATCCCACGAGGTTTGGTAGTGACTTGATCTGAAGTTTCATGATCACTATCATAAGCTTCCACTTCAATTGGTGTAGGTGCCACAGGAACAAATCCCTGTGCCCTGTCACACACTAGTTGAAGAGACGGCTCAATAACCTCATCAAGTCTCCACCATCCTCCCACTCAATTCTTTCGAGAGAAACTTTTCCTCTAGAAAGGACCCGATTCTAGAAACAATCCCTTATTGCTTTCAGATCTGATACAGGAGGTATACCCAACTGTTTTGGGTGTCCTATGAAGATGCATTTATCCGCTTTGGGTTCGAGCTTATCAGCCTGAAACTTTTCCACATGAGCGTCGCAGCCCCAAACTTTTAAGAAATGACAGCTTAGGTTTCTCTAAACCATAGTTCATACGGTGTCATCTCATCGGAATTACGTGGTGCCCTATTTAAAGTGAATGTGGTTGTCTTTAATGCCTAACCCATAAACTATCGTGGTAATTCGATAAGAGACATCATGGTATGCATCATATCCAATAGGGTGCAGTTATGATGTTCGGACACACCATCACACTATGGTGTTCCAGGCTGTATTAGTTGTGAAACAATTTCCACAATGTCTTAATTCTTTGCCAAACTCGTAATTCAGATATTCATCTTTATGATCATATCATAGATATTTTATCCTCTTGTCACGATGATCTTTCAACTTCACCCTGATATTACTTGAACCTTTCAATAATTCAGACTCGTGATTCATCAAGTAAATGTACTCAACATCTACTCAAACCATCTGTGAAGTAAGAACATAACGATGTCCACTACACGCCTCAGCACTCATTGGACTGCACACATCAAAATGTATTACTTCCAACAAGTTGCTTTGTAGTTCCATTTTACTGAAAACGAGGCTTTCAGTCATCTTGCCCATGTGGTATGATTTGCATGTCTCAAGTGATTCAAAATCAAGTGAGTCCAAACGATCCATCTGTATAGAGTTTCTTCATGCATATCTACCAACAAACATGGTTCGCATGTCTCAATCCTTTCAAAATTGAGTGAGTCCAAAGATCCATCAACATGGAGCTTCTTCATGCGTATTATACCGATATGACTTAAGTGGCAGTGCCACAAGTAGGTGGTACTATCATTACTATCTTATATCTTTTGGCATGAACATGTGTATCACTATGATCGAGATTCAATGAACCATTCATTTTAGGTGCAAGACCATTGAAGGTATTATTCAAATAAATAGAGTAACCGTTATTCTCCTTAAATGAATAACCGTATTGCGATAGGCATAATCCAATCATGTCTATGCTCAACGCAAACACCAAATAACCATTATTTAGGTTTAACACCAATCTCGATGGTAGAGGGAGCGTGCGATGCTTGATCATATCAACATTGGAGACACCTCCAACACATATCGTCAGCTCACCTTTAGCTAGTCTCCGTTTATTCCGTAGCTTTTATTTCGAGTTACTAACACTTAGCAACCGAACCGGTATCTAATACCCTGGTGCTACTAGGAGTACTAGTAAAGTACACATCAACACAATTTATATCCAATATACTTCTATCGACCTTGCCAGCCTTCTCATCTACCAAGTATCTAGGGTAATTCTGCTCCAGTGGCTGTTCCCCTTATTACAGAAGCACTTAGTCTCGGGTTTGGGTTCAACCTTGGGTTTCTTCACTAGAGCAGCAGCTGATTTGCCATTTCATGAAGCATCCCTTTTTGCCCTTGCCCTTCTTGAAACTAGTGGTTTCACCAACCATCAACAATTGATGCTCCTTCTTGATTTCTACTTTCGCGGTGTCAAACATCGCGAATATCTCAAGGATCATCATATATGTCCCTGATATATCATAGTTCATCACGAAGCTCTAGCAGCTTGGTGGTAATGACTTCGGAGAACCATCACTATTTCATCTAGAAGATCAACTCCCACTCGATTCAAGCGATTGTTGTACTCAGACAATCTGAGCACAAGCACAACAATTGAGCTTTTCTCCTTAGTTTGTAGGCTAAGAAGTCGGAGGTCTTATACCTCTTGACGTGGGCACGAGCCTGAAATCCCAATTTCAGCCCTCAAAACATCTCATATGTTTTGCGACATTTCAAAAACATCTTCGGTGCCTCAACTCTAAACCGTTCAACTGAACTATCACGTAGTTATCAAAATGTGTATGTCAGATGTTCGCAACATCCACAGACAACGTTCGAGGTTCAGCACACTGAGCGGTGCATTAAGGACATAAGCCTTCTATGAAGCAATGAGGACAATCCTCAGTTTACGAACCTAGTCCGCATAATTGCTACTATCAACTTTCAACTAAATTTTCTCTAGGAACATATCTAAACAGTAGAACTGAAGCGCGAGCTACGACATAATTTGCGAAGACCTTTTGACTATGTTCAGGATAATTAAGTTCATCTTATGAACTCCCACTCAGATAGACATCCCTCTAGTCATCTAAGTGATTACATGATCCGAGTCAACTAGGTCGTGTCCGATCATCACGTGAGACGGTCTAGTCAACATCGGTGAACATCTTCATGTTGATCGTATCTTCTATACGACTCATGCTCGACCTTTCGGTCTTCTGTGTTCTGAGGCCATGTTTGTACATGCTAGGCTCGTTAAGTCAACCTAAGTGTTTGCATGTGTAAATCTGTCTTACACCCGTTGTATGTGAACGTATGAATCAAACACCCGATCATCACGTGGTGCTTTGAAACTACGAACTGTCGCAACGGTGCACAGTTAGGGGGAACACTTTCTTGAAATTTTAATGAGAGATCATCTTATTTACTACCGTCGTTCTAAGCAAATAAGATGTATAAACATGATAAACATCACATGCAATCAAATAGTGACATGATATGGCCAATATCATATAGCTCCTTTGATCTCCATCTTGGGGCTCCATGATCATCTTGTCACCGGCATGACACCATGATCTCCATCATCATGATCTCTATCATCGTGTCTTCATGAAGTTGTCTCGTCAACTATTACTTCTACTACTATAGCTAACGGTTAGCAATAAAGTAAAGTAATTACATGACATTTATGTTGACACGCAGGTCATAAATAAATTAAGACAACTCCTATGGCTCCTGCCGGTTGTCATACTCGTCGACATGCAAGTCGTGATTCCTATTACAAGAACATGATCAATCTCATACATCACATATATCATTCATCACATCCTTTTGGCCATATCACATCACATAGCATAACCTGCAAAAACAAGTTAGACGTCCTCTAATTGTTGTTTGCATGTTTTACGTGGCTGCTATGGGTTTCTAACAAGAACGTTTCTTACCTACGCAAAAACCACAACGTGATATGCCAATTGCTATTTACCCTTCATAAGGACCCTTTTCATCGAATCCGATCCGACTAAAGTGGGAGAGACAGACACCCGCTAGCCACCTTATGCAACTAGTGTATGTCAGTCGGTGGAACCAGTCTCACGTAAGAGTACGTGTAAGGTCGGTCCGGGCTGCTTCATCCCACGATGCCGCCGAATCAAGATTGGACTAGTAACGGTAAGCATATTGAACAAAATCAACGCCCACAACTACTTTGTGTTCTACTAGTGCATAGAAACTACGCATAGACCTAGCTCATGATGCCACTGTAGGGGAACGTAGCATAAATTCAAAATTTTCCTACGTGTCACCAAGATCTATCTATGGAGTCATCTAGCAACGAGGGAGGCGTGGATCTACATACCCTTGTATATCGCGCGCGGAAGCATTCAAGAGAACGGGGTTGATGGAGTCGTACTCGTCGTGATCCAAATCACCGATGATCCTAGCGCCGAACGGACGGCACCTCCGCGTTCAACACACGTACGGAGCAGCGACGTCTCCTCCTTCTTGATCCAGCAAGGGAGAAGGAGAGGTTGATGGAGATCCAGCAGCACGACGGCATGGTGGAAGTAGCGGGATTCCAACAGGGCTTCGCTAAGCGCTGCGGGAGGAGGGAGATGTGTCACGGGAGGGAGAGGGAGGCGCCAGGCCTTAGGTTTGGTTGCCCTCCCTTCCCCCCACTATATATAGGGCCAAGGGAGAGGGGGAGGGCGCAGCCTTGCCCCTTCCTCCAAGGAAGGGTGCGGCCAAGGGGGGGAGGAGTCCATCCTCCCCAAGGCACCTCGGAGGTGCCTTCCCCCTTTAGGACTCTCCCCTCCTCTTGTCCCTTTGGTGCATGGGCCTCTAGGGGCTGGTGCCCTTGGCCCATGTAGGCCAAGGCGCACCCCCTACAGCCCATGTGGCCCCGGGGTAGGTGGCCCCACCCGGTGGACCCCCGGGACCCTTCCGGTGGTCCCGGTACAATACCGGTGACCCCGAAACTTGTCCCGATGGCCGAAATAGCACTTCCTATATATAATTCTTTACCTCCGGACCATTCCGGAACTCCTCGTGACGTCCGGGATCTCATCCGGGACTCCGAACAACATTCGGGTTACCACATACTAATATCTCTATAACCCTAGCGTCACCGAACCTTAAGTGTGTAGACCCTACGGGTTCGGGAACCATGTAGACATGACCGAGACGTTCTCCGGTCAATAACCAACAGCGGGATCTAGATACCCATGTTGGCTCCCACATGTTCCACGATGATCTCATCGGATGAACCACGATGTCAAGGACTTAATCAATCCCGTATACAATTCCCTTTGTCTAGCGGTACGATACTTGCCCGAGATTCGATCGTCGGTATCCCGATACCTTGTTCAATCTCGTTACCGGCAAGTCTCTTTACTCGTTCCGTAACATATCATCCCGTGATCAACTCCTTGGTCACATTGTGCACATTATGATGATGTCCTACCGAGTGGGCCCAGAGATACCTCTCCGTTTACACGGAGTGACAAATCCCAGTCTCGATTCATGCCAACCCAACAGACACTTTCGGAGATACCCGTAGTGTACATTTATAGCCACCCAGTTACGTTGTGACGTTTGGCACACCCAAAGCACTCCTACGGTATCCGGGAGTTGCACAATCTCATGGTCTAAGGAAATGATACTTGACATTAGAAAAGCTTCAGCGAACGAACTACACGATCTTTGTGCTAGGCTTAGGATTGGGTCTTGTCCATCACATCCAATGTCCATGGTCAGGAAACCGTAACCATCTATTGATCAACGAGCTAGTCAACTAGAGGCTTACTAGGGACATGGTGTTGTCTATGTATCCACACATATATTTGAGTTTCCTATCAATACAATTATAGCATGGATAATAAACAATTATCATGAACAAGGAAATATAATAATAATCAATTTATTATTGCCTCTAGGGCATATTTCCAACAGTCTCCCACTTGCACTAGAGTCAATAATCTAGTTCACATCGTCATGTGATTAACACTCACAGGTCACATCGCCATGTGACCAACATCCAAAGAGTTTACTAGTGTCACTAAACTAGTTCACATCATCATGTGATTAAGACTCAATGAGTTCTGGGTTTGATCATGTTTTGCTTCTGAGAGAGGTTTTAGTCAACGGGTCTGCAACATTCAGATCCGTATGTACTTCGCAAATTTCTATGTCATCTTGTAGATGCAACTACTACGCTACATTTGGAGCTATTCCAAACAACTGTTCTACTATACGAATCCAGTTTACTATTCAGAATAATCTGGATCAGTGTCAAAGTTTGCATCGGCGTAACCCTTTACGACGAACTCTTTTACCACCTCCATAATCGAGAAAATTCCTTAGTCCACTAGTTACTAAGGATAACTTTGACCGCTGTCTTGTGATCCATTCTTGGATCACTCTTGTACCCCTTGACTGACTCATGGCAAGGCACACTTCAGGTGCGGTACAAAACATAGCATACTGTAGAGAGCCTATGATAAAAGCATAGGGGACGACCTTCGTCCTTCCTCTTTCTTCTGTCGTGGTCGAGATTTAAGTCTTAACTTCATACCTTACAACTCAGGCAAGAACTCCTTCTTTGACTGATCCATCTTGAACACCTTCAAGATCATGTCAAGGTATGTGCTCATTTGAAAGTACCATTTAAGCGTTTTGATCTATCCTTATAGATCTTGATGCTCAATGTTCAAGTAGCTTAATCCAGGCTTTCCATTGAAAAACACTTTCCAAATAACCCTATATGCTTTCCAGAAATTCTACGTCATTTCTGATCAACAATATGTCAACAACATATACTCATCAGAAATTCTATAGTGCTCCCACTCACTTCTTTGGAAATACAAGAATCTCATAAACTTTGTATACACCCAAAACTTTGATCATATTATCAAAGCATACATTCCAACTCCGAGATGCTTACTCCAGTCCTTAGAAGGATCGCTGGAGCTTTGCATACTTATTAGCATCTTTCAGGATTGACGAAACCTTCCGGTTGTATCACATACAACCTTTCCTCAAGAAAATCGTCGAGGAAACAATGTTTTGACATCCTATCTGCAAGATTTCATAAATAATGCAGTAATCGCTAATATAATTCCAACAGACTCTTAGCATCGCTACGAGAAAGTCTCATCGTAGTCAACTCCTTGAACTTGTCAGAAAACATCTTAACGACAAGTCGAGCTTTCTTAATGGTGACATTTACCATCATTGTCCATCTTCCTTTTAAATCCATCTGTACTCAACAGCCTCACGACCATCAAGTAGTTCTTCCAAAGTCTACACTTTGTTTTCATACATGGATCCTTTCTCGGATTTTAGGCCTCGAGCCATTTATCGGAATCCGGGCCCACCATCGCTTCTCCATACCTCGTAGGTTCATTGTTGTCTAGCAACATGACTTCCAAGACAATATTACGTACCACTCTGAAGTAGTACGCATCCTTGTCATCCCACGAGGTTTGGTAGTGACTTGATCTGAAGTTTCATGATCACTATCATAAGCTTCCACTTCAATTGGTGTAGGTGCCACAGGAACAACTCCCTGTGCCCTGTCACACACTAGTTGAAGAGACGGTTCAATAACCTCATCAAGTCTCCACCATCCTCCCACTCAATTCTTTCGAGAGAAACTTTTCCTCTAGAAAGGACCCGATTCTAGAAACAATCCCTTATTGCTTTCAGATCTGATACAAGAGGTATACCCAACTGTTTTGGGTGTCCTATGAAGATGCATTTATCCGCTTTGGGTTCGAGCTTATCAGCCTGAAACTTTTCCACCTGAGCGTCGCAGCCCCAAACTTTTAAGAAATGACAGCTTAGGTTTCTCTAAACCATAGTTCATACGGTGTCATCTCATCGGAATTACGTGGTGCCCTATTTAAAGTGAATGTGGTTGTCTTTAATGCCTAACCCATAAACTATCGTGGTAATTCGATAAGAGACATCATGGTATGCATCATATCCAATAGGGTGCAGTTATGATGTTCGGACACACCATCACACTATGGTGTTCCAGGCTGTATTAGTTGTGAAACAATTTCCACAATGTCTTAATTCTGTGCCAAACTCGTAATTCAGATATTCATCTCTATGATCATATCATAGATATTTTATCCTCTTGTCACGATGATCTTTCAACTTCACCCTAAAATTACTTGAACCTTTCAATAATTCAGACTCGTGATTCATCAAGTAAATGTACTCAACATCTACTCAAACCATCTGTGAAGTAAGAACATAACGATGTCCACTACACGCCTCAGCACTCATTGGACTGCACACATCAAAATGTATTACTTCCAACAAGTTGCTTTTTAGTTCCATTTTACTGAAAACGAGGCTTTCAGTCATCTTGCCCATGTGGTATGATTTGCATGTCTCAAGTGATTCAAAATCAAGTGAGTCCAAACGATCCATCTGTATAGAGTTTCTTCATGCATATCTACCAACAAACATAGTTCGCATGTCTCAATCCTTTCAAAATTGAGTGAGTCCAAAGATCCATCAACATGGAGCTTCTTCATGCGTTTTATACCGATATGACTTAAGTGGCAGTGCCACAAGTAGGTGGTACTATCATTACTATCTTATATCTTTTGGCATGAACATGTGTATCACTATGATCGAGATTCAATGAACCATTCATTTTAGGTGCAAGACCATTGAAGGTATTATTCAAATAAATAGAGTAACCGTTATTCTCCTTAAATGAATAACCGTATTGCGATAGGCATAATCCAATCATGTCTATGCTCAACGCAAACACCAAATAACCATTATTTAGGTTTAACACCAATCTCGATGGTAGAGGGAGCATGCGATGCTTGATCATATCAACATTGGAGACACTTCCAACACATATCGTCAGCTCACCTTTAGCTAGTCTCCGTTTATTCCGTAGCTTTTATTTCGAGTTACTAACACTTAGCAACCGAACCAGTATCTAATACCCTGGTGCTACTAGGAGTACTAGTAAAGTACACATCAACACAATTTATATCCAATATACTTCTATCGACCTTGCCAGCCTTCTCATCTACCAAGTATCTAGGGTAATTCTGCTCCAGTGGCTGTTCCCCTTATTACAGAAGCACTTAGTCTCGGGTTTGGGTTCAACCTTGGGTTTCTTCACTAGAGCAGCAGCTGATTTGCCGTTTCATGAAGCATCCCTTTTTGCCCTTGCCCTTATTGAAACTAGTGGTTTCACCAACCATCAACAATTGATGCTCCTTCTTGATGTCTACTTTCGCGGTGTCAAACATCGCGAATATCTCAAGGATCATCATATATGTCCCTGATATATCATAGTTCATCACGAAGCTCTAGCAGCTTGGTGGTAATGACTTCAGAGAACCATCACTATTTCATCTGGAAGATCAACTCCCACTCGATTCAAGCGATTGTTGTACTCAGACAATCTGAGCACAAGCACAACAATTGAGCTTTTCTCCTTAGTTTGTAGGCTAAGAAGTCGGAGGTCTTATACCTCTTGATGTGGGCACGAGCCTGAAATCCCAATTTCAGCCCTCAAAACATCTCATATGTTTTGCGACGTTTCAAAAACGTCTTCGGTGCCTCAACTCTAAACCGTTCAACTGAACTATCACGTAGTTATCAAAATGTGTATATCAGATGTTCGCAACATCCACAGACAACGTTCGAGGTTCAGCACACTGAGCGGTGCATTAAGGACATAAGCCTTCTATGAAGCAATGAGGACAATCCTCAGTTTACGAACCTAGTCCGCATAATTGCTACTATCAACTTTCAACTAAATTTTCTCTAGGAACATATCTAAACAGTAGAACTGAAGCGCGAGCTACGACATAATTTGCGAAGACCTTTTGACTATGTTTAGGATAATTAAGTTCATCTTATGAACTCCCACTCAGATAGACATCCCTCTAGTCATTTAAGTGATTACATGATCCGAGTCAACTAGGCCGTGTCCGATCATCACGTGAGACGGTCTAGTCAACATCGGTGAACATCTTCATGTTGATCGTATCTTCTATACGACTCATGCTCGACCTTTCGGTCTTCTGTGTTCCGAGGCCATGTCTGTACATGCTAGGCTCGTCAAGTCAACCTAAGTGTTTGCATGTGTAAATCTGTCTTACACCCGTTGTATGTGAACGTCTGAATCAAACACCCGATCATCACGTGGTGCTTTGAAACTACGAACTGTCGCAATGGTGCACAGTTAGGGGGAACACTTTCTTGAAATTTTAATGAGAGATCATCTTATTTACTACCGTCGTTCTAAGCAAATAAGATGTATAAACATGATAAACATCACATGCAATCAAATAGTGACATGATATGGCCAATATCATACAGCTCCTTTGATCTCCATCTTGGGGCTCCATGATCATCTTGTCACCGGCATGACACCATGATCTCCATCATCATGATCTCTATCATCGTGTCTTCATGAAGTTGTCTCGTCAACTATTACTTCTACTACTATAGCTAACGGTTAGCAATAAAGTAAAGTAATTACATGACATTTATGTTGACACGCAGGTCATAAATAAATTAAGACAACTCCTATGGCTCCTGCCGGTTGTCATACTCATCGACATGCAAGTCGTGATTCCTATTACAAGAACATGATCAATCTCATACATCACATATATCATTCATCACATCCTTTTGGCCATATCACATCACATAGCATACCCTGCAAAAACAAGTTAGACGTCCTCTAATTGTTGTTTGCATGTTTTACGTGGCTGCTATGGGTTTCTAGCAAGAACGTTTCTTACCTACGCAAAAACCACAACGTGATATGCCAATTGCTATTTACCCTTCATAAGGACCCTTTTCATCGAATCCGATCCGACTAAAGTGGGAGAGACAGACACCCGCTAGCCACCTTATGCAACTAGTGCATGTCAGTCGGTGGAACCAGTCTCATGTAAGAGTATGTGTAAGGTCGGTCCGGGCTGCTTCATCCCACGATGCCGCCGAATCAAGATTGGACTAGTAACGGTAAGCATATTGAACAAAATCAACGCCCACAACTACTTTGTGTTCTACTAGTGCATAGAAACTACGCATAGACCTAGCTCATGATGCCACTGTAGGGGAACGTAGCATAAATTCAAAATTTTCCTACGTGTCACCAAGATCTATCTATGGAGTCATCTAGCAACGAGGGAGGCGTGGATCTACATACCCTTGTATATCGCGCGCGGAAGCATTCAAGAGAACGGGGTTGATGGAGTCGTACTCGTCGTGATCCAAATCACCGATGATCCTAGCGCCGAACGGACGGCACCTCCGCGTTCAACACACGTACGGAGCAGCAACGTCTCCTCCTTCTTGATCCAGCAAGGGAGAAGGAGAGGTTGATGGAGATCCAGCAGCACGACGGCATGGTGGAAGTAGCGGGATTCCAACAGGGCTTCGCTAAGCGCTGCGGGAGGAGGGAGATGTGTCACGAGAGGGAGAGGGAGGCGCCAGGCCTTAGGTTTGGTTGCCCTCCCTTCCCCCCACTATATATAGGGCCAAGGGAGAGGGGGAGGGCGCAGCCTTGCCCCTTCCTCCAAGGAAGGGTGCGGCCAAGGGGGGGAGGAGTCCATCCTCCCCAAGGCACCTCGGAGGTGCCTTCCCCCTTTAGGACTCTCCCCTCCTCTTGTCCCTTTGGCGCATGGGCCTCTAGGGGCTGGTGCCCTTGGCCCATGTAGGCCAAGGCGCACCCCCTACAGCCCATGTGGCCCCCGGGGTAGGTGGCCCCACCCGGTGGACCCCCGGGACCCTTCCGGTGGTCCCGGTACAATACCGGTGACCCCCGAAACTTGTCCCGATGGCCGAAATAGCACTTCCTATATATAATTCTTTACCTCCGGACCATTCCGGAACTCCTCGTGACGTCCCGGATCTCATCCGGGACTCCGAACAACATTCGGGTTACCGCATACTAATATCTCTATAACCCTAGCGTCACCGAACCTTAAGTGTGTAGACCCTACGGGTTCGGGAACCATGCAGACATGACCGAGACGTTCTCTGGTCAATAACCAACAGCGGGATCTGGATACCCATGTTGGCTCCCACATGTTCCACGATGATCTCATCAGATGAACCACGATGTCAAGGACTTAATCAATCCTGTATACAATTCCCTTTGTCTAGCGGTACGATACTTGCCCGAGATTCGATCGTCGATATCCCGATACCTTGTTCAATCTCGTTACCGGCAAGTCTCTTTACTCGTTCCGTAACACATCATCCCGTGATCAACTCCTTGGTCACATTGTGCACATTATGATGATGTCCTACCGAGTGGGCCCAGAGATACCTCTCCGTTTACACGGAGTGACAAATCCCAGTCTCGATTCGTGCCAACCCAACAGACACTTTCGGAGATACCCGTAGTGTACCTTTATAGCCACCCAGTTACGTTGTGACGTTTGGCACACCCAAAGCACTCCTATGGTATCCGGGAGTTGCACAATCTCATGGTCTAAGGAAATGATACTTGACATTAGAAAAGCTTCAGCGAACGAACTTCACGATCTTTGTGCTAGGCTTAGGATTGGGTCTTGTCCGTCACATCATTCTCCTAATGATGTGATCCCGTTATCAATGACATCCAATGTCCATGGTCAGGAAACCGTAACCATCTATTGATCAACGAGCTAGTCAACTAGTGGCTTACTAGGGACATGGTGTTGTCTATGTATCCACACATGTATTTGAGTTTCCTATCAATACAATTATAGCATGGATAATAAACGATTATCATGAACAAGGAAATATAATAATAATCAATTTATTATTGCCTCTAGGGCATATTTCCAACACCTCCCTCTTCTTTCCTCCGCCCGCTGGAGGGGGAGAGGTTTCTTATTCCTCCTCCTCGTTTTCATGGGAGGAGGGCGTCTCGGACTCACCAGATGAAGAGTCCGACAACACCGCATTACGGGTACTCTTTCGAGTCCCCGTGGTCTTCTTCTTCTTGGCCTTCTTCTCCGGCACCACATAAGGCGCCGGAGTCAACAGCTTCACCAGTAGAGCTGGGGCTGGGTCTTCGGGCAGCGGAGCCGGACAGTTAATCGGTTCGGCCATCGCCCGCCAAGCCTGTCAAAGGCAAGGGAGTTTAGATCCCGCATAGAGTCAAACTATGAAAAAAGCTTGAACATCCTGTAACAGGTGTAGATAGCATACCTTGTTAGCGTGACGCTGCGAGCTGTATCCGCGGTCCTCGGAAGCGAATGCGGGAGCCTCGGCGCCCTTGAATAGCATCTTCCAGGCATCTTCGTACGTTGTGTCGAAGAGCCTGCTGAGGGTTTGATGTTGCGCCGAGTCGAACTCCCACAGATTGAAATCCCGGTGTTGGCACGGGAGGATCCGGCGGACGAGCATAACCTGGATTATATTGACAAGCCGGATTGGCTTGTTCACCAGGGACCGGATGCATGTTTGCAATCCGGTCACCTCTTTCTCGTCGCCCCACGACAGGCCCGTCTCTTTCTAGTACACAAGCCGCGTGGGGGGTCCGGATCGAAACTCAGGGACCGCGGTCCATTCCGGATCACGTGGCTCGATGATATAAAACCACCCGGATTGCCATCCCTTTAGGGTCTCCACGAAAGAGCCCTCGAACCATAGGGCGTTGGCCATCTTGCCCGCCATGGCGCCTCCGCACTCTGCCTGGCTGCCGCTCACCACCTTGGGCTTGATGTTGAAAGTCTTGAGCCAGAGGCCGAAATGGGGGCGGACGCGGAGAAAGGCCTCGCACACGACGATAAACGCCGAGATGTTGAGGATGAAGTTCGGAGCCAGATCATGGAAATCCAGGCCGTAGTAGAACATGAGCCCCCAGACAAATGGGTGGAGTGGAAAACCCAGTCCGCGGAGGAAGTGGAGGAGAAATACCACCCTCTCATGGGGCCTTGGGGTGGGGATAAGCTGTCCCTCCTCGGGAAGCCGGTGCGCGATGTCCTTGGACAGATACCCGGCCTTCCTTAGCTTCTTGATTTTGCCCTCCGTAATGGTGGAGACCATCCATTTGCCTCCCGCTCCGGACATTGCTGGAGAAGGTTGAGGTGGGAAGTGCGGGCTTGGGCGCTGGAGCTCGGGTGCGCGAGATGGGTAGGCAAGGGAGGAAGAAGGCGTACGTGAATAGGGTGGATCCTTATCCCCTTATATAGGCGGATGCGGTTATGCATCCCCACTTGCCTAATAAAACTCGCTTGCCTCCCGAGCGCCGTGATAAATGGCGCGGTTGGATTACCCACATCCGTATTAATGAGAATCCCGTAAAAAGGGTACACGATCTCTGCTTTGACAAGACGTGCCAAGGAAACCACCTCGCAAAACATGGTGAGGTGGAAAAGTAAAAACGATTCGAGTAAAGGACTTGGCTGTAGTGTGATGGCGCACTGCAGAATACGTCAGCAGATTTGATTTGTGTTAATATTATTCTCTCTATAGCAATATGTGGAAACTTATTTTACAGAGCCGGACACTACTCTTGGTGATTACAATCTTCTACGAAGGACTTGGAGGAGGAACCCGCCTTGCAATGCCGAAGACAATTTGCGCGCCAGACTCATCGTCATTAAAGCCTGGTTCAGGGGCTACTGAGGGAGTCCTGGATTAGGGGGTGTTCGGATAGCCGGACTATACCTTCAGCCGGACTCCTGGACTATGAAGATATAAGATTGAAGACTTTGTCACGTGTCCGGATGGGACTTTCCTTGGCGTGGAAGGCAAGCTTGGCGATGCGGATATTCAAGATCTCCTACCATTGTAACCGACTTTGTGTAACCCTAACCCTATCCGGTGTCTATATAAACCGGAGGGTTGTAGTCCGTAGAGGATCAACTCCATACACAATCATACCATAGGCTAGCTTCTAGGGTTTAGCCTCCTTGATCTCGTGGTAGATCTACTCTTGTACTACCCATATCGTCAATATTAATCAAGCAGGAGTAGGGTTTTACCTCCATCGAGAGGGCCCAAACCTGGGTAAAATAAAGTGTCCCCTGTCTCCTGTTACCATCCGGCCTAGACGCACGGTTCAGGACCCCCTACCCGAGATCCGCCAGTTTTGACACCGACACCAACCGTTTGGGGGTGCGACGCGAACACAATAGACTTTTCATTTTGAACATGTAACTTGTAAAATTTGGTTCTGCTCCATGGCGTGACCGGTAGATAGAAATAACGATTATCCCTAGAGTAATGAGAAGTTTGGTTCTGGCGCAGTTCATGCATGGAGTACGTACGAAAATTATGAAGTTGAGGCGAAAGGTAAGATAATTACTAGTAGTACCATATACTACTACATGGATTTGAGGAAAAGATAAAGATACATACGGATCCATCAACGACATCCTCACGCCCTAGTGCGCCGGGTCACCAACCGACGTGTGAGGAGTAGCGGCGTTGGCGGCGAGCTCAACGTGCTTCTGAACAATGCCGTCCAAGGCTGCCCTGCGGGTCAAGAAGGCCAGCAACCTATCGTCCTCCTCTGGCACGTAGTAGTCCTTGTGGACGATTTGCGCGTAGACTTGGGTGATTATGTCGACGGTGTCTTACTGCGCCAGGCGCTGTGTGGCGAGCGCAACCTCGAGGTGGACATTCTCCGGCGCGACGGTGGGCAGTCGCAGGGCCACCAGTGCGTCAAAGAGGTTGAGGGTGGCAGGCATTCTAGAGCTTGGGTGCGTGGGCTGGAGGCGTACGTCAAGGTCGTCCGTGAGCTTCTTGAGGACGGTGAACTTGTCGAGGAAGCTGACGAGGACCTCATCGAACAAGCAGGCGAAGCTGGCGTCCAAGAGGCCTCTTGCCCTGGTGGCCTCAAGCATGACCTGGAGACATTCCTTGCTGCCGGGCCGCAGGCCGGCGTCGTGGACCATCTGGCACAGCCGGCTGATGCTCGCGCTCATCTCCTCCATGGGTCTAGCTTCTAGTCAACTGATCTTGTGATTGGAGTGATCACTCTTGCCCTTGGTTAGGGTGCATGGGTGCCTAGGATTTCATAGATTGGACTGGCGGGGAGCCTTTATATGAGAAGTGCAGACTGCGTTGCATTCATGTGTGTGTTGGCTATCTACTCCTCGGCCCTCTACTGCACCTGCCTTTGGCTGTATGACAGGTGGGCCAGCCACCTGTTGGGCCCACGTGTCATTAACCCAAACGCATGTGCAGTAAGTCAATGAAGCTGCGTCCCCCTCCATGCCGGTGTAGTATAGTCATCTCACCGGACCTCTAGTTGGGGCCAAACGAGAGAACTTTGATGTTTACTGGTTTATTGGTCCCCTTTGCATTGTGCTCCAAGTTTTGACCTTTTATTTAACAAATAAAATGGTAATGCATGTAACAAAAAATGTTGTGTAAGTCACCTTACGAAAACCAAATAATCCCAAAACACTTAGGCATGGTACATTAACTCCCTCCTCGTTTCTTATTTCGTGACATATCAGCCAATGAGAGATGTGGGCCGTGCATGCTTTCAATGAGTTGAGACTACCAAACATGACATACAGTGGTTAGTTCATTGCATGTAATCCTATCAATTAGCAAAAAGACATTAAGTTTTATTGCTTTCCCCTTCGTCTTGGTCACGGTGCACAACCTAAGAGCATGGCTAGACTACCCACAATGGGAGTAACATAGGTGGTAACATCACACTTATCCAGGCAAAATAGATGATGTGGTATTTAATTAATGAAGAAAGAGAGGCATGTGGTAACATAGCTAGTTACTGTAACATCACACATATCAAGAAAAGATGAGTCTACAACCTAATAAATGAAGTGATGCATGACACAATACATATGTTACTACCCACCATGGAGGTAGTAACATAGACTAATAACATATGCATGTTACTACTCTAAGTTACTCCCCACTTTGACTAGTCTTAATAGTATAGCCAACTGCTGGCTATATGATGTTGCCATGTCATATAGAGCCATCACTTGTAGCCACTCATACAATAAGGTTAGCTATAAGGCTGGCTATAAGAGTACTACTTTTTCTCATCTTCTCTCTCTCTTTCTTCATATTTATTGTATATCGGCCTAGGAATCGGCATATAGCTAGGCTCTTGCATGAGAGCCCGCTCCTCTTTTTCACTTGCTCTAAGATGACTTATACACCTAGATGGAGGGAGTAGTCTCAAGTCATTGGATGCATACGCACCCCACGTCTCGTATTGGGTGATTTCTTTTTTCATGGCAAAAAACAGGGAACGAGGTGGGTAGTTAATGCATCGCGCCTAAAATTTTTGGGATTACTATTTGGTTTTCGTAACATGACTAATGCACCAGTACGGAGGGAGTACAATAGTAGTCTTTGATCGCAATCTTTTGTTGGTAGCTTACAAAGATGAGCGCTCGGTGAGTACAATAGTAGTCTGATTGATGAGACTTCAGATTTGAGCCATCTACCGGAAGGAATAAAGCAATACACCATGTATTTATTTACAGAGGGAGTAGTACATTTTTTGTGACATGCATTACTAGATATTGCTAGTCAAATACTAAATCCAATGGACGTGGTAGTACTACTAAATCCAGACGGTGGTGCTAGTACTAGTAGTAGTACTACCAATGTAGTAGTAGTACTGTACTACCCGTTGGTCAAATTATTACGTGCTGCTCCTCATAGTGAAGTGACAAGACCCTGCGCCGGAGATGACACCTAAGTATAGGCGCCGTGTTCGGCATACCATAGTCAGCCTCACCATCTGCAGTCACTATCATCATGGTTGCTAGCTTGCTTACAACTAGCCATGTTTGACATAATTTCCTGTGCGTAGATGCCCGTTCATTGCACGGAACACCAAGATTGGGGGTGGACGGCGCCGGCAGCGGCCATCGCGCCAAATTTTTTCCATGGCCTTCTAGATGTGGTGGGGAGGACATAAGGCTGATTGTGAGAGACAAGGAGTTGTTTGTAAATAGGGAACAAGTGCGGGCATCTTTTTGCAAAACTGGAGAAGTTTGGTTTGTATGCTTCAGATCTAGATCCGACGGCTATTGGTGAAAGATGGCAGGCACAACATCATCACCAACTCAGGACCTCTTTGATTCGCAGGATTTTGAAAACGCAGGAATATGACACGGCAATATTACAAGTTTCAAATTGATATTACAAATGTTAGGAGTAATGCTGCACCTACGAAGAGGGAATTACTAGGAAGTTTACGTAAGAATTTTCGTTACTTTAGGTGGATGCAGCATTATCGTACACACCAAAATCCACCGCCCTCACAAGTTACTAATGGGAAAATAAATTTTCGAGCCTCTGGCCATTTGATGTTTCAAAAATAAATTCAACGTCTGCGGAGACTTTGTCATTTAGGCTTAGACGCTTGCGGTGATCAGCACACCATTCATTGTTGCGGCAGAGAAAGCCAAACCTCATTACCTTGAGCACACTTGCCTCCAGAACAAAGAACCTGGACAATTTAATCTCAAATGTGCTGCCTGAGTAGTCGATCAAATCAATTTCTGTAAGATGGAGATCAAGGCATTCGATGAGATTGTTATAGTGCAGCACATTTTTCACTTTCGGGTCTTTTTTTATCTGCAAAAGAAGAGAACATATTAGAGCAGCTGACTGTATAAGATTTCCGTGTCATCAAGAGGTACCAATATCATTCGCTCATACGATAGGGTTGGCTGGCTAGTGATATTTTTTCACACACACACACACACTCTCTCTCTCCTCTCATTTACCTAGGAGCACGTGAAGAGCTTGGGCATTTGTTGCCTTCCACTATGTGGCCGATGCCATATTTCTCAAAAGTATGCCACATAATACGCATCGATGTCAAATCAATTGATTCGATGTGAGAGAGTTGGCACCACTGTGCACACAGACCCACATGTATAAACAAATCAATCAAACCAACTACATCTGCCTCTCACTCTCCCAAACTAGTGTTTTTTTATTGCCTCAATCCTCTCTCTGTCCCACGCAAGTGTTTTTTCATTGTGTGAGTTAATTTGGCACCGGGGCAAAGTAGGTGATCCAGATTTTCTTCCAGATTGGGGCACCAGGTGAGCAATGGAGGGGCATCGATGCCAAATGCATCACAAGTGAATTTGGCACATGTTTTGGCCTACATAGTGGAGGGCCGTTATTGTTGGGTTCTGCGGTAGGGTGCGTCGACTACAAATTAAAATTTTCCTACGCGCAAAACAACCAAGAACATGCTACGGGAGATGGACCACAGATCGTTACCACTAGACGTGCAGTGCCGTGCAGCGGAAGAAGAGTTGGGGCAGCGCGTCCGCGTGACTCGTCTCCTCCTCGTCCGATCTCCCTCGAATAGTAGGTCGTCGGTTCCAATGTACAGGTTCACTGGAGTGACGCAAGTGCACCGCCTCTAACGGTATCCGCGCGTGCAGGAGGAACACCGCGTGGCGGACTGCTAGGTCCGATCACACGGTCGGCGGCGAGTGGAGGTGGCTATTCGCAACACATGCAAACCCTAGTGACAACGCCGAAGCGATCAAAATCACATGAGTGTGCCACACCCCCGCTTTATATAGGCGTCCGTCATGGGCTCAACACTTGGGCCTTGCACGGACCCTAAAGCCCATAAGTGTACTCAGCCAGAATCGGAACACAACTCAGATCACATCCGACCAGTGTCCTCGGATCCGACCTCGTATGTTCCTTCCCTTAAGCGCGCGACCCCTTAGGTTCAAGCCGTCTTGGTCGCAGTTCGGATCACCTCCGAACTGCATGGTTGGTAGCGGCCCCTAGCAAGGCATGCCGAACACCAAGCAGACTATGAAGCTGGTTAGGCGAACCTGTACATCATACTTCCATTCCTTTTGCCACATGATATATGTTGTCGGGCTCAAGGCGAGCCTGTCATCCTTGTGCTAGCCCGACCTCTTTCTCGTTCCAGTGATGCCGACCACAAATCAAATTATCTCATAATCCTTGTCGCATGGCCATGCTTATCCTGGTCGGATCACACGAGGGCCCCAGAGTATATCTCTCCTGATCGGAGGGGCAAATCCCATCTTGCTCGACCATGTCTCGCAGCATGGGTCTGGACAAGCCCGAAACCTACCTTTGTAACTACCCAGTCACGGAGTAGCATTTGGTTGGCCCAAAGCAAGTCTGTCACCATCCCGAGTACATGCACCAGCTCAGGTCTTAGGACATAGAACGTATGTTATACTAGAGACTCACAGATGACATATCGCTACGTCTCATAGTTGGGTCTGTCCGACTCAGACCTTATCTGAACTCGGATCCGACTACGTCGAATCCGACCAGATCCTTCCAAGTCCATATTATCCGGTTAGCATCCAATGCTCCATGGCTAGTGAGACTAAGCCATCGACCGTGTCATATGCTAGTCTAGTCTGCTGCGTGTCCACACAGCCCTTTCGACTAGGGACCTTTTAGGACGGTCATCATACAATGCATAGTACCACAAGCAAGTCACGTACTTGCTAATACACATCATTGATAATGTCCACAGACTATCTTTATTCATAAACACATAGGAAATATCATCATACACGATTGCCTCTAGGGCATATCTCCAACAGTCTCCCACTTGCACTAGAGTCAATCAAATAGACATCGAATGCCCATAGCTCTAACGTGCCCCTCATGCTTGGATTGTGGAAGCGGCTTAGTCAACGGATTTGCAACATTTGTATCCGTTTGAATTTTGCATAACTCAACATCACCATTATTTACGATCTTTCGTATCAGGTGATATTTCCGATCTATGTGTCTGGTCTTGTGGTGATCCCTCGGCTCCTTAGCTTGTGCGATGGCACCAAAATTATCACAATAAAGGGCCAACAGTTTTACCAAGGCTGGGAAAATACCAAGATCATCCAGAAAGTTCCAGATCCAAACACCTTCCTTTGCAACTTCACAAGCCGCAATGTATTCAGCTTCTGTGGTAGAATCGGCCACCGTATCTTGCTTGGGATCCATCCAGCTCACTGCTCCTACGTTCATGACATACACGAATCCGGACTATGATCGACAATCATCTCTATTGGTTTGGAAACTAGCATCGGCGTAACCTCTTACGATGAGCTCTTCCTCACCTCCATAAACTAGGAACATCTCTTTAGTCCTTTTTAGGTACTTCAAAATAGTCTTTACCGCTGCCCAGTGACTCTCACCTGGGTTGGCCTACTATCTACTTGTTAGGCTTATTGCAAAAGCAACATCAGGCCGTGTACATATCATGGCATACATGATGGATCCAATTGCCGAGGCATACGGAATCCGACTCATCCTGCTTCGCTCATCAGATGTGGAAGGACTCTGATCTCGCTTAGCCTTATACCATGTGAGACAGGCAAGAACCCTTTCTTGGCCTCACTCATGTTGAACCGCTTCAACACTTCATCTATGTACATGCTTTGGCTCAAGCCGAGCAGCCTCCTCGATCTATCTCTATAGATCTTGATGCCTAAAATGTAAACTACCTCACCAAGGTCCTTCATTGAAAACTTTCCATTCAATGATTCCTTGACCGAGTTCAGAATCGAAACATCATTTTTGATCAGTAGTATGTCATCCACATACAAGATCAAAAACACAATCGAGCTCCCACTTAACTGCTTGTATAAACAAGCGTCCTCATCGCTTTTGATGAAACCGAGACTAGTGACGACCTCATCAAAACAAATGGTCCAACTCCGAGATGCTTGCCTCAACCCATAAATGGATCTCTTGAGCTTGCATACTTTACTAGTGCTAGTCGGATCGACAAAACCCTCGGGCCGTATCATATACACGTCCTCGGTTAAATTTCTGTCAAGGAAAGCCGTTTTGACATCCATCTGCCATATCTCGTAATCGAAATATGCAGCTATAACTAGTACGATCCTCACCGACTTCGGCTTCGCTACCGGCAAGTAAGTCTCGTCGTAGTCAATTCCTTGAACTTGTCCATAACCTTTAGAGACAAGCCGAGCTTTGTGGATCTGAACATTTCCATCCACATCAGTTTTCTTCTTAAAGACCCATTTGCAGCCAATGGCCTTTACGCCAGGCGGCGGATCAACCAAGTCCCAGACTTGATTTTCATCCATGGACATTAACTCGGATCTCATGGCCTCTAGCCATGCCTCGGAATACGAGCTCACCATCGCTTCTGCATACATGGCCGGTATCGGTGTCAAAACCAGTGGATCTCTGGTAGGGGGTCCCGAATTGTGCGTCTAAGGTCGATGGTAACAGGAGACAGGGGACACAATGGTTACCCAGGTTCGGGCCCTCTCTATGGATGTAATACCCTACTTCCTGCTTGATTGATCTTGATGAATACGAGTATTACAAGAGTTGATCTACCACGAGATCGTTATGGCTAAACCCTAGAAGTCTAGCCTGTCTGACTATGATTATGAGGAGATATCTCTATGGACCTAGCCCTCTGGTTTATATAGACACCGGAGGGATCTAGGGTTACATAAGGTCGGTTATAGAGAAAGGAATCTTCATATTTGGACGCCAAACTTGCCTTCCACGTCAAGGAGAGTCCCATCCGGACACGGGTAGAGTCTTCGGTCTTTGTATCTTCACAATGTAGGGGAATGCAACAGAAAACAAAAAATTTCGGTATAGCGAGCACGCCCAGGACCACTATGGAGACTGCATACAAGGTTTGATCTGTTCCGTACCGACTCGAAGCGCAATGGAAGAAGATTCGGTGGAGATCGTTGGTGCAGATCCCCGCAGCTAGGATTTACAACCTCCCAACCGCGAGGATGTACTCCCTCGCCGGACAGCCCTTCGGGAGGCGGTCGGACAGTCCCCCGGACGATGTCGCGACAGCCCTTTGGGAGGACCCTTGAAACTCAAACGGAGACTCGGACAGCCCTTCGGGAGGACACTCGAACAGCCCCTCAGGCAAAAGACTGAAACTACGACCTCTCTACGGGGTTGCACACATACGGTGTCAGCTATCCGGCAGGGCTTCCCCGTCCAGAACTAGTTCCTGCCGGAACCCAGACAGCCTTACGGCTCTATGAAACTCTTTTCATGAGAGGGAGAGAAGAAGCCAGATAAGGCATGGCATGTGTATGAGAGCAAGGGATGAGGAGAATGGAAGCCCCTTCTCCTCCTTTTATATGCCAAGGCAAGGGGTGGGGTGGTGGAGGAAATACCAAAACACCCATGCTACATGTCCCACATGAAGGGTGAAATGGTAACTCAAGTGGGGCACCAAGGGGACACCATGGAGGCACCCCCTTGGCCAGCCACAACCTTGCCCCCTCCCATGGGGGCCCCCAACAAGCCACCAACATGTCTCCTAGAAACATGGGTGCTCCCTAGACAAAAAGCCACCAAACATGTAACCCCCGAGTTGTGGGATCTTGTCCCCTCGTGCTGAGACAAGATGTTTTCCGGGAAACATTTTTTCTGAAAAATTCCGGAAGGTCCCAGAACATTTCCGGCACCCTCTAAAATTATTCTGGGCATGATCCGAAACATTTCCTGTGTGGTGATTTTTATCAGCGAAAAGCAACAACGACGGTTACGGCAGCTCCGGAACATTTTCGTTTTTTCTCTCCGAAAATTCCCAAAAGTTCCCAGACCAATTCTGGGGCCCTCTAAGAATTTTCTGGAGAGTGTTGAAACCATTTTGACCTAATAATATATTCTGAAACAACTTTTCGGTTTTACCGAAACTCTTTCGGTGTTCTCTCTCCGGAACTCTTCCGTTGTCTCCGAAACTTTTCTGACTTTCTCTCAGACTCCCTGTCTAGTATTCAGCAGATAGATGACCCTTAAGCGTGTGTCCCTATAGGTTCAGTGAAGTATAGACATGACCTGGAACCCCTTCCGATCAATGATCAACATCGGAGCCGTGGACACCCATATTGACCCCTATACCCACACGAATGAAATATTCGAGTGAACCTCCAGTTGCTGTAAGCTATTCCTGTTTCTTCGCGATATGTCACAAATACCCGAGGTGAGATTTATTGCATTCCCGTGGGCCAACACTTTGTCCACCATGCAAGTTACCTCATTACTGGTTTTGTTCTATTTTCTCGTTTCCGTGTTCCGGCATCCCAGTGATCAAATCATAAGGTGTCTGGCCAGACGATGATGGATACCGTTACACCGAGAGGGCCCGAGTATATCTCTCCGTCGTTGGAGGAGCAAATCCCAATCTTGAGCTATCTCGCTACTTGCCATAATTTTCCGTGAACCCATAAGCCGCCGTAATAGCCACCCAGTTACGGATGACGATTAACAAACCCCAAAGTTCACGAAGCAAGTACGAAGAAACTCGATACTCTCATGGTCTAAGGTATTATGCAAACATTAATTTCCCTGTGTTATTAACCATTAACTTGTGACGAAAGTATCTCATAGCATAAGATCATATTGGGTCGATTCAACACATGTGTTCTACTAACAATTGTGCCCTCAAAATTGCCGGTATAGTCATGCCCATGATCAGGAAAACAGGATTATCATGCAATACTTGAGCCAATCATAGAGGCTTGACTAGGAATACATTTTACCGTTTATTATCCCACATGTGCACATGAGTTTCCCTCCAAGCCTCATTTTATTTGCAGACTCAAGAATCATTGCAGTTATAGCATGGAACATAAACCTTCATTACAAACCAGGAGATACAAAATAAATGTTATTACTGCCTCTAGGGCATATCTCCTACAGACTCCCACTTGCACTAGAGTCATAATCCAGTTACATGGCTTCCCTAACACCAATGGCTATTCGGTGTTGCTCATGCTTTGCTCATGGTAGAGGCTTCGTCATCGGGTCTGACACATTCAGATCCGTGTGAACCTTGCGTAATTTCACTAAACCCTCTTCGACATGATGCCGAATGAGTTTATATTTGCGTTGAATATGTCTTGTCTTATGGTGCGAACTTTGCTCCCTTGCGTGAGCCACGGTGCCACTATTATCACAATAGATCTCCACCAGGTCCGGAGCACTTGGAACCACACCAAGTTCTTCAAGAAATTGCTTGATCCATACCGCCTCCTTGGAGGCTTCTGAAGCGGCAACATACTCCGCCTCCGTCGTAGAATCTGCCACAGTCTTTTGTTTGGAACTTTTCCAATCAACTGCGCCGCCGTTCAATATGAAAACATAGCCTGATTGAGATTTGAAGTCATCTGGGTCAGTCATGAAGCCTGCATCAGTGTAACCACTTATAATGAGCTCTTCATCACCTCCGTACACAAGGAGTAAATCCTTGGTCGTTCTGAGGTACTTATGAATACCCTTGACTGCGGCCCAGTGTTCCAACCCTAGATCACTTTGGTACTGGCTGCTAACACTTAGCGCATAGGAAACATCTGGTCTTCTACATAGCATGGCATACATAATAGAACCAACTGCCGAGGCATATGGAACATCATTCATTTGTACTCGCTCATCCAGAGTCCGAGGACTCTGATTCTTGCAAAGCACCGTTCCAGGTGACATGGGGAGTAAGCCTTTCTTGGAGTTCTCCATGTTGAACCTTTTCAACACCTTGTCAATGTACGTGCTTTGGCTAAGCGCTATCAGGCATTTTGATTTATCTCTATAGATTCTGATGCCCAATACATATGCCACTTCGCCTAAGTCTTCCATTGAAAACCTCTTTTTCAATGAGTCTTTTATTTTGGTAAGAAAATTCACGTCATTTCCAATCAAAAATATGTCATCCATATACAAGATTAGAAATGCTTTTGTGCTCCCACTAAACTTCTTGTAAACACAAGATTCTTCGTCATTCCTGATGAAGCCAAACTCTTTGACCACTTCATCAAAATGAATGTTCCAGCTCCTTGATGCTTGATTCAGACCATAAATGACTTTCTGAAGTTTGCATACCTTTCCAGCATCCTCATGAATGACAAAACCTTCTGGCTGTATCATGTATACATCCTCTTTGAGGTTTCCATTTGGGAAAGCCGTTTTGACATCCATCTGCCATATTTCATAGTTGAAATAAGCAGCAATTGCTAGCAATATCCGAACAGACCTAAGCATAGCTATGGGCGAGAAAGTCTCGTCGTAGTCCACTCCTGGAACTTGCGTGAACCCTTTCGCGACAAGTCTAGCTTTGTGGATAGTAATGTTACCATCTGTGTCCGTCTTTCTTTTGAAAATCCATTTACAACCAATCGGCTTTACGCCTTCTGGAAGTTCTTTCAAGTTCCAAACTTGGTTTTACATGGATTTCATTTCGGATCTCATGGCCTTGTGCCATTCTTTTGAGTTGGGCCCCGTCATCTCTTCCTTGCAGTGCGTAGGTTCATCGTCTTCAAGAATGAAGATTTCGTTATGAAACCACTCAGGTGGCTGGATAGCCCTACCTGATCTGCGTGGTTCAGTTAAAAACATTGTCTGAAGTCTCCGCATCATATGCGACAACTTTCGGCTCAGTTGCAGGGATAATTAGCGGAATTTCTTCCGGTTCCTTAGCCATATCAACAGTTGCTGAAGATTCACTAATCTCATCAAGTTGTACTATTCTCCCACTTAATTATTTGGCGAGAAATTCTTTCTCAAGAAAGACTCCACTTTTAGCGACAAACACTTTGTGCTCGGAGGGTAGGTAGAAGGAATACCCAATTGTTTCTTTTGGATAACCTACAAAGTTACACTTGTCTGATCTGGGATCGAGTTTGGTAGGTTGTAAATGTTTTACATGTACCTCACATCCCCAAATTTTAAGATGCGACAAACTGGGTTTCTTCCCATTCCACATCTCATGTGGTGTCGTCTTAACAGACTTAGACGGTGCTCTATTTAGTGTGTGAGCAGCAGTTTCTAGTGCATGACCCCAAAAAGATATCGGCAGATCTGTAAGAGACATCATCGACCTTACCATGTCCAACAGGGTTGGGTTACGTCTTTCCGATACTCCGTTTCTCTGTGGAGTTCTGGGAGGCGTAAGCTGTGAAACGATTTCACGGTCACTCAAATGTTGGCCAAACTCATGACTAAGATATTCGCCTCCGTGATCAAACCGCACAAACTATCCTTTTGTTACGATGATTTTCTACCTCATTCTGAAATTCTTTGAACTTTTCAAAGGTTTCCGACTTATGCTTCATTAAGTAGATATAGTCATACCGACTTAAATCATCAGTAAAATTCACGAAGTAGAAATACCCACCCCGTGCGGCTATACTCATTGGACTACATACATCACTATGTATTATTTCCAATAATTCACCCGCCCGTTCAGGATGACCCGTGAACGGCGTCTTGATCATTTTCCCCATCAGACAAGCTTCACATGTGTCAAATGAGTCAAAATCAAAGGATGGTAAAGCTCCATCTCTTTGGAGTCTTTTCATGCGTTTCTTTCCGATGTGACCAAGTCGACAGTGCCACAAGTAAGTGGTGGTGGTATCAGCTTTCTTAAGGCGTTTGGCATTCACGTTAAAGACATCATTTTCACATTCAAGATTTAGTATGAAAAGGCCCCCAACAATGGGTGCAAATCCATAAAACATATCCTTACAATAAAGTGAACAACCATTGTTCTCAGACTTGTACGAATACCCATCGTGTACTAAACATGACCCGGAGATAATGTTTCTACACAACAGTGGAACAAAATAACAGTTGGCTAGTTCTAAGATAAATCTTGAAGGGAGACGTAGAGGCATAATGCCGACGGCTTGAGCGGCGATCCCAGTGTCATTCCTGACGCATATTATGACTTCATTCTTTGCCAGCTTGCGCACCTCCTGAAGCCCATGTATCGATTTGCAAATGTGAGAAACCGATCCGGTATCAAATACCCAAGACTTAGAATGTTTGCTAGCAAGCAAAACGTCAATGACATTAACCTCTATAACAATTATACCTTTTCCGGTTTTCCCGGTCTTCTTATCTTCCAGATACTTCTTGCAGTTTCTCTTCCAGTGTCCTGTGCCCTTGCAGTAGAAGCACTCAGTTTCATTCTTGGCTCCGCCCTTAGAGTTGATTTGGGAGCCAGTCTTACCAGCGCCCTTGCCCTTCTTTGGCTTGCCTTTCTTTTTGAAACTGGCGGTTTTATTCACAAGCAACACTTGCTTGCGATTTTTCCGCAGTCCTCCTTCTGTATTTTTCAGCATGGCGAGCACCTCTTTCGGTGTCTTCTCCATCCCTGTCATGTTGTAGTTCATGACAAAACCGTCGTAAGACGGGGGGAGTGAAGAAAGCAACATGTCCATTATATGGCCAGGTGGAAGCGGAAATTCCAGGGCTCTAAGCCTTTCAGAATAGCCAATCATTTTGACCACGTGTTCGCCAACTGAACTTCCCTCAGCCATCTTGCATTCCATCAAAGCCTTCATGATATTAAATCGTTCAGACTTTGCGGTTTCCTTGTACAGAGCATCCAATTCCCGGACCATGTCACGGGGTTTATGGAATTCAAAACGTTTTTGAAGCCCTGGACTCATGCAAGCTAGCATGAGGCACTGCACTAAGTTGTGATCATCATCCTTAGTGGCCCCGACATTTTGTTCATCCTCCGGGGCCTCTGCCACCGGTTTAGCTGGAAGAGCAGTTTCAAGCACGTACAATTTCTTAGCGCTCCTGAGGACAATCCTCAGGTTACAGACCCAGTCCGCATAGTTGTTTCCAGTCGTAGCCAACTTCTCTTTCTCTAACATCGGGCCTAAGTTGAATGCGGTGTTGTGAGCCATTTGATCTACAATGGAAAACACAAGTTTCACTTAGACTTTATTTATAATGAAATTTGCACTAGTGAATAAACATTTTTATTCTAAAGTGTGCTCCCACTCAAATCAATATCTCTCAAAATTGATTTTGAGTGATTCAAGATCCAAATATCAATTCAACGTCATAGAATCATCATCTCATGACGAGGATTTCAATTGGTAGGCCAACTTGCCGATCACATTTCTATGTGACTCTTGTTCATCTTTCGATGCGTGTGTTCCGAGCTTAGGACGATCCTGCCATGAACGTCAAGACAACCAAGTGATCTTGCTGCGAGGTCTGACCTCACCCGCCTTACATTTCTCCAATCGTTCGTACCCATCATCCAAGGCGCACCCCGAAAGGATAGATGTTGTGACGGTGCTGCACTTGGGAGAACACTAACTACTTGATATTTTAAGTGAGAGATCACCCTAATAAAAGCGACCACTGTGCAATCAAGAAGGGTGCATCAAGAGGGATAAACATCTCAATTCATAATGGCATGATGTGGTATAGCCTCTTCTAATGGAGAAGTCAAGTATTTCTTCGTCTCCGACATTCGCGTCGGTGTTCACCTTTGCGAAGATTGCCACCACCTTGTCAATGCACCAGATAATATTGCTATCTCCATAGAGGATAAAATAAATGCATTACTTAAGGTTGACACGCAGGTCATTAAAGTGAAATCATATGGCTCTAGCCATCATGCCGAATCATGACACACAGGTCATGTTAATTACATCATATAGTCATCTCATACATAATCAAATTGAATATGAGCATTGCTATACCACATCACAAGCACATCCCGCAAAACCAAGTTAGACGCCTCTATTCGGTTTATGCAAAATTTTACTTTATGTGGCTTCTAAGGTTTTGACTTAAACCGCAGCTACCAACGTTTTATCATCAAGTATGATTATTCAAGTTGCTAGATTAACATCTCGGGGTGTATGAAACACGAGATAATTAAATCTCGAGCCCCATACTAAACTTCATCATACGCATGACCCCCGTGCAGATCGTATCCGCAATGCCCTTTCATCTACGAATTTCATCTTTCTTTTGACTATGGCAGAACCCAAAGAACTGATAGCACTTCCATGATCAATCAGGATCACAGATTTCCAGAACTTTGTCAAATTCCACCATGCTGTCTCGAGATTGAGCAAACGCAAATTCTAGGGAAGCAACAAGAACATCGGGTAACAAATTTCATCTGTCACCGTCATAAATAATTTTCCGAAATAGATCTCATCTACTCCAAAATTATATTATGCAATACCCATACATCTCCATGTATTCTAGATCATAACCTGCATCTATGCATAGCACGGCTCTTGATGCCACTGTAGTGGAACGCGACAGAAAACAAAAAATTTTGGTATAGCGAGCACGCCCAGGACCACTATGGAGACTGCATACAAGGTTTGATCTGTTCCGTACCGACTCGAAGCGCAGCGGAAGAACAGTCGGTGGATATCGTTGGTGTAGATCCCCGCAGCTAGGATTTACAACCTCCCAACCGCGAGGATGTACTCCCTCGCCGGACAGCCCTTCGGGAGGCGGTCAGACAGTCCCCCGGACGATGTCGCGGACAGCCCTTCGGGAGGACCCTCGAAACTCGAACGGAGACTCGGACAGCCCTTTGGGAGGACACTCGAACAGCCCCTTGGGCAAAAGACCGAAACTACGACCTCTCTACGGGGTTGCACACATACGGTGTCAGCTATCCGGCAGGGCTTCGCCGTCCAGAACTAGTTCCTGCCGGAACCCAGACAGCCTTACGGCTCTACGAAACTCTTTTCGTGGGAGGGAGAGAAGAAGCCAGATAATGCATGGCATATGTATGAGAGCAAGGGATGAGGATAATGGCAGCCCCTTCTCCTCCTTTTATAGGCCAAGGCAAGGGGTGGGGTGGTGGAGGAAATACCAAAACACCCATGCTACATGTCCCACATGAAGGGTGAAATGGTAACTCAAGTGGGGCATAGAGGGTACACCATGGAGGCACCCCCTTGGCCAACCACAACCTTGTCCCCTCCCATGGGGGGCCCAACAAGCCACCAACATGTCTCCTAGAAACATGGGTGCTCTCTAGACAAAAAGCCACCAAACATGTAACCCCCGATTCGTGGGATCTTGTCCCCTCGTGCCGAGACAAGATGTTTTCTGCGAAACATTTTTTATGAAAAATTCCGGAAGGTGCCAGAACATTTCTGGCACCCTCTAAAATTATTCTAGGCATGATCCAAAATATTTCCGGTGTGGTGATTTTTATCAGCGAAAATCAACAATGACGGTTATGGCAGCTCCGGAACATTTTCGGTTTTTCTCTTCGAAAATTCCCAAAAGTTCCCAGACTAATTCTGGGGCCCTCTAAGAATTTCCAGGCGAGTGCCGAAACCATCTTGACCTAATACTATATTCCGAAACAACTTTTCGGTTTTACCGAAACTCTTTCGGTGTTCTCTCTCCGGAACTCTTCCGTTGTCTCCGAAACTTTTTCGGTGACTTTCTCTCAGACTCCCTGTCTAGTATTCAGCAGATAGATGACCCTTAAGCGTGTGACCCTACAGGTTCGGTGAAGTATAGACATGACCTGGAACCCCTTCCGATCAATGATCAACATCGGAGCCGTGGACACCCATATTGACCCCTATACCCACACAAATGAAATATTCGAGTGAACCTCTAGTTGCTGTGAGCTATTCCTGTTGCTTCGCGATATGTCACAAATACCCGAGGTGAGATTTATTGCATTCCCGTGGGCCAACACTTTGTCCACCATGCAAGTTACCTCGTTATCGGTTTTGTTCTCTTTTCTTGTTTCCATGTTCTGGCATCCTAGTGATCAAATCACAAGGTGTCTGGCCAGACGATGATGGATACTGTTACACCGAGAGGGCTTGAGTATATCTCTCCATCGTGAGAGGAGCAAATCCCAATCTTGAGCTATCTCGTTACTTGCCATACTTTTTCATGAACCCATAAGCCGCCGTAATAGCCACCCAGTTATGGATGACATTTAACAAACCCCAAAGTTCACGAAGCAAGTACGAAGAAACTCGATACTCTCATGGTCTAAGGAATTATGCAAACATTAACTTGTGTTATTAACCATTAACTTGTGACGAAAGTATCTCATAGCATAACATCATATTGGGTCGATTCAACACATGTGTTCTACTAACAATTGTGCCCTCAAAATTGCCGGCATAGTCATTCCCATGATCAAGAAAACAGGATCATCATGCAATACTTGAGCCAGTCATAGAGGCTTGACTAGGAATACATTTTACCGTTTATTATCCCACACATGCACATGAGTTTCCCTCCAAGCCTCGTTTTATTTGCAGACTCAAGAATCATTATAGTTATAGCATGGAACATAAACCTTCATTACAAACCAGGAGATACAAAATAACTATTATTACTGCCTCTAGGGCATATCTCCTACACACAACCCATCAGTCCGGCCCACGTCTAATAGGTCGGACGCCCGAGGACCCCTTAGTCCAGGACTCCCTCAGTAGCCCCTGAACCAGGCTTCAATGACGAGGTGTCCGGCGTGCAGATTGTCTTTGGCATTGCAAGGCGGGTTCCCCTCTCTGAATACTCCAAGTTAGTCTTCGGACGCAATAAGCATGCTCAGATCTGCAACACAAGTACCACACACAACCATAGAGAATATAATATTGCACGAGTCCAATCCGCCGACAAATTTTTGCAATGTGACATCACATCTGTTCGGTCTCATTTCGAATCATTTTCCGTTTTCCGTTCCACTTTTCAAGACGCGGTTTTAATAGGAACGTCTTGTTCAAGCTGAGATCGTGTCCCCTTATTGCGGGATTCTCATCAATACGGGCGTGGGTAATATAACCATGCTGTTTACACATCCCTTGGGAACAGGCGAGTTTTAAGGCGAGTGGGGAGGCGCCTGATATTCACTGCCTTTATAAGGAGATAAGGATTCCCTTTCTTCACCCACGCCTTTTCACTTCCTCTACCCTTCCGTCCTCGAGCTCCAGCGCCCAAGTCCTCATTCTTTCCACCTCAAGGAAGCACTTAGCCATGTCCGGATCTGGAGGGTAAGGCAAGTGGATGGCCTCCTCCGTTAGGGAGAAAGACATCACCAAGCTTCGGGAGGCCGGGTATCTGGCGAAAGAAATCGCCCATCGGCTTCCAGCCAAGGGACAAATCGTCCCCACCCCGAAGCCCAACGAGAGGGTGGTCTTCATCCCCCATTTTGACTGCGAGTTAGGGTTTCCTCTCCACCATTTCGTCCGCGGGCTTATGTTCTATTACGGGCTAGATTTCCATGATCTATCCCGAACTCTTTCCTCAACATCTCGGCATTCATTGTCGTGTGCGAGGCCTTCCTCCGCATCCAACCCCACTTCGGTCTATGGCTCAAGATTTTCAATGTGAAGCCGAAGGTGGTGGATGGCCAGCACGCAGAGTGCGGAGGCGCCATGGTGAGCAAGCTGCCCAATGTCACCTGGCCCAAGGGTACTTTTGTGGAGACTGTCAAGGAGTGGCAGAAACTGTGGTTCTATATCACAGAGCCCCGCGACGCCACTTGGGTCGCGACTTCCAAATTCAAGTCCGGATCTCCAGTGCAGCTCACCTCCTAGATGGAGAAGGGCCAAAATTGGTCTTCGTCGGACGAGCTGATAGCGCCGCAAACGCACATTCAAAGCATCATGGATAAAAACATCAAGCTCGTCGAAGTAATCCAGGTGATGCTGGTTCGTCGGATTCTCCCATGCCAAAGCCGAAGCTGCCCCTTATGGGAATTCTACCCGAAGAAGCACCAAACCTTGGAAAGGCTCTTCGGAATCACTCACGAAGATGCCTGGAAGTTGCTCTTTAAGGGCAACGAGATGTCGCCGGCCATAGACTTGGACCACGGGCATGACATTACCCATTCTGCCAATAAGGTAAGCCTCTCATGTCTCCAAACGCATCCTCCACTTGTTTGTTTCAAGGAGGGTATCTAAACTTTATTATTTCAGGTATGGACAGAGGCTCCACTGCCCGAGGAGCCAGTCATCCCGCTCCTGGCGAAGATGCTGGTACCGGTGCCCTATAAGGCGCCGGAGAAGAAGGCCAAGGGGGTCCGGAGTGGCCCCCACCGCAAGGGAGCTTCGGACGTGTCGTCCAAAGACAAGACACACTCCTCTGCCGCCGAAGACGATGACGAGGAGTAGGAAGAAAGCACCTCTCCCCCTGATGAGGGGAGGAAGAAGAGGGCGGCCTCCACAAATCTGGAGGCAGAGGTGCCCAAGAGGGGGAAGGGCCCCCTTGCGGATAACACCGCGTGGGACATCGACAGTAGCCCAGAGCGACGCCCCCCGAAACAAGCCCCTAGCTGTGTCATAAGTACTAAAAACCCGCATACGTCCCTACATCCAGCCTCTCTTGCTTCATGGTATTAATATGTTTAAATGATGCCATTGCATTCCGGCCCACGATAGCTACCAGCGATCCTCATCAAGAGGTTCATTGGATTCGAAGGCGATGGCCAGCGAGTCACCGCCGGCCGCTCACTCTCCCACGGCCAAGGGCGATGACGAGGTGTTGTCCCAGAGGACCTTCCCAGGCCAGGGAGAGGTTCAGGAGGCTGCCAGGGTGACGCCTGAGGGTGGAACATCGGCTGCCGGACACATAGGGGAGAAGACCCCCATGACGACTGGGGATGGCGGCCTTGCTCAATTCGGCCCCCAGCTGAATATAAGTCGGGAGACCTATATGGCTCCAGAATCCGGCGAGCAACCTCCTTCGAAAGAAGGGGGTGTGCCTATTCTGCTGGTGACCTCTGTCCAACCAAAGGCATTGGATAATCTGCTGGAAGCGCTACGTGGCTCTTCCATTGTGGATGAACACCGTATCCTTATGGGTACGGTGATTGAGAGGGTTTAGTCCGTCAAAAGTGGACTGACCAAAGCCTGCGGCAGCCTGCTGATAGGCTTTGAGGTAAGCGACACAAAAGAGAAAATCCCAATATAGACAGTAGCCCCTGAGACACTGTCCGGTGTTCGGAAAGAAGAGCCGAACAGAGGATCAATTTATTTTCGCAGGAAACTAACTAAAATATGTCTTATATGAATAAGCAGACGTCGTTGCTGGCCGCGACCTCACACACTGCCAAAGTCTCCGGACTAAAGCAGAGACTGGAGCGGGCTGAGGAGGAGCTCGGCCAAGCAAGGAAGCAGCTAGAAGACCAGCAAGGTATGTACTGACTGGCTGTTGATATGTCTCCATCATATATACTTTTCCAAACACTTTTGCCCTTATTTTGGACTCTAACATGCATGATTTGATTGGAACTAACCCGGACTAATGCTGTTTTCAACAGAATTGCCATGGTGTTATTTTTGTGCAGAAATAAAAGTTCTGGAATGACATGAAAATCAATGGAGATTATTTTTGGAATATATAAAAAATACTGGAAGAAGAATCCACGTCAGGGGGCCCACACCCTGTCCATGAGGGTGGGGGCGCGCCTACCCTCCTAGGCGCGCCCCTACCTCGTGGCCCCCCTGATGCTCCACCGACATCCACCTTGAGTCCATATATTCACTTTCAGGGAGATAAAAATCAAGGAGAAGGATTCATCGCGTTTTACGATATGGAGCCGCCACCAAGCCCTAAACTCTCTCAGGAGGGCTGATCTGGAGTCCGTTCGGGGCTCCGAAGAGGGGAATCCGTCGCCATCATCATCATCAACCTTCCTCCATCACCAATTTCATGATGCTCACCGCCGTGCGTGAGTAATTCCATCGTAGGCTTGCTGGATGGTGATGGGTTGGATGAGATTTATCATGTAATCGAGTTAGTTTTGTTAGGGTTTGATCCCTAGTATCCACTATGTTCTGAGATTGATGTTGCTATGACTTTGCTATGCTTAATGCTTGTCACTAGGGCCCGAGTGCCATGATTTCAGATCTGAACCTATTATGTTTTCATGAATATATGTGAGTTCGTGATCCTATCTTGCAAGTCTACAGTCACCTATTATGTGTTATGATCCGTTAACCCCGAAGTGACAATAATCGGGATACTTACCGGTGATGACCGTAGTTTGAGGAGTTCATGTATTAACTATGTGTTAATGCCTTGGTCTGGTACTCTATTAAAAGGAGGCCTTAATATCCCTTACTTTCCAATAGGACCCCGCTGCCACGGGAGGGTAGGACAAAAGATGTCATGCAAGTTCTTTTCCATAAGCACGTATGACTATATTCGGAATACATGCCGACATTACATTGATGAACTGGAGCTAGTTTCGTGTCACCTGATGTTATAACTGTTGCATGATTGATCGCATCCGACATAATTCTCCATCAACGATCCAATGCCTACGAGCTTTTCATACATTGTTCTTCGATTATTTAGTTTTCCGTTGCTACTGTTACAATCACTATAAAACCAAAAATATTACTTTTGCTACCGTTACCACTACTATCATATCACTTTGCTACTAGATACTTTGCTGCAGATATTAAGTTTCCAGGTGTGGTTGAATTGACAACTCAGTTGCTAATACTTGAGAATATTCTTTGGCTCCCCTTGTGCCGAATCAATAAATTTGGGTTGAATACTCTACCCTCGAAAACTGTTGCGATCCCCTATACTTGTGGGTTATCAAGACTATTTTCTAGCACCTTTGCCAGGGAGCATAACTCTATTCTTTGAGTCACTTGGGATTTATATCTGCTGGTCACTATGAAGAACTTGAAAGATCAAAGAACCAAGATTTTTCCCTCAACTACGAGGGGAGGTTAGGAATTTCCATCTAGCTCTGCACTTGATTCACCTTCTGTTTTGAGTAAACTTGCGACACCTACACATGCTATTGATTTTGATAGGTCACATGTTATTGATGATGCCACTTCTGCTTTGCATGATACTTATGATGAAACTACTTCTATGCTTGATACTACTGTGCCACTAGGTGAATTTCTTGATGAACAACTTGCTAGGGTTAGAGAGAATGAAATTATTGAAACTGATAATATTGATGAAAGTGATGATGAAGATTCCCCCCTAGATATGAATTGCCTGTTGTGCCTGAGGGTTATGTTATGGATGAAGAAACTGCTAGGGACTTCTTAGCTTGCAATGATAGATCTGATCTTAAGAAATTATTAGCTAAGCTTAAATAAAAGTCTTTGAATGCTAGAATGAAATATCACCCTGATTTTGCGACTTCACCTATCTTTCTTACTGATAAGGATTATGATTTCTCTGTCGATCCTTAGTTAATTGCTTTGGTTGAATCTGATCCTTTTTATGGCTATGAATCTGAAACTGTTGTGGCACATCTTACTAAATTAAATGATATAGCCACCCTGTTCACTAATGATGAGAAAACTTGCTATTACTTTATCCTTAAGTTGTTTCCGTTCTCATTAAAGGGTGATGCTAAAACGTGGTTTAATTCTCTTGATCCTGGTTGTGAGCGTAGTCCCCAGGATATGATTTATTACTTCTCTGCTAAATATTTCCCCGCTCATAAGAAACAAGTTGCCTTAAGGGAAATAAATAATTTTGTGCAAATTGAATAAGAGAGTCTCCCACAAGCTTGGGGGAGGCTTCTCCAATTACTTAATGCTTTGCCTGATCATCCTGTCAAGAAAAATGAAATACTTGATATCTTTTATAATGGACTAACCAATGCTTCCAGAGACTACCTGGATAGTTGCGCTGGTTGTGTTTTTAGGGAAAGAACTATTGACCAAGCTGAATTGCTATTGAATAATATGTTAACTAATGAAAATAACTGGACACTTCCTGAACCAACTCCGAAGAAAAGGGGTATTCTATTTCTCAGTCCTGAAGATATGCAAGAGGCAAAGAAATCTATGAAATAAAAAGGTATTAAAGCTGAAGATGTTAAGAATTTACCACCTATTGAAGAAATACATGGTCTTGATAACCCGACACAGGTAGTAAAGGTAAATTCTCTCTATAGATTTGATGAAGGTGATATTCCTCGTAATAAGTCTGCTAGCCAATGCTTAGATGAGTTTGATAATTTTATTGTTAAACAAGAAAACTTCAATGCTTATGTTGGTAGACAATTGAAACGCAATGCTGATATGCTTGAACACTTGAGTGATTATATGGCTAGTGTTAAAGGTGAACTTAAACTCATTAGTAAACATGCTTCTATGGTTACCACTCAAGTAGAACAAGTAGTTAAGGCTCAGAATGATTTGCTGTATGAATTAAATAATAAGAAGAATCATAATGCTATTAGAGTTATGACTAGAGGAGGTAAAATGACTCAGGAACCTTTGTATCCTGAGGGCCACCCTAAGAGAATTGAGCAAGATTCTCAGAGAACTAATGTTGATGCACCTAGTCCTTCTAAGAGGAAGAAAAATAAAAATGATAGGACTTTGCATGCTTCTAGTGAACCTGTTGTTAACACACCCGAGAATCCCAATGATATTTCTATATCTGATGCTGAAACACAATCTGGTAATGAACATGAACCTAGTGATAATGTTAATGATGATGTTCATGTTGATGCTCAACCTAGCAATGACAATGATGTAGAGATTGAACCCACTATTGATCTTGATAACCCACAATCAAAGAATCAACGTTATGATAAGAGAGACTTTGTTGCTAGGAAACATGGTAAAGAAAGAGAACCATGGGTTCAAAAACCCATGCCTTTTCCTCCTAAACCATCCAAGAAAAAGGATGATGAGGATTTTGAGCGCTTTGCTGAAATGGTTAGACCCATCTTTTTGCGTATGTGTTTGACTGATATGCTTAAAATGAACCCTTATGCTAAATACATGAAGGAAATTGTTACTAATAAAAGAAAGATACCGGAAGCTGAAAATTTCCACCATGCTTGCTAATTATACTTTTAAGGGTGGAATACCAAAGAAACTTGGAGATCCAGGAGTACCAACTATACCATGCTCCATTAAAAGAAACTATGTTAAAACTGCTTTATGTGATCTTGGAGCCGGTGTTAGTGTTATGCCTCTCTCTTTATATCATAGACTTGATTTGAATAAGTTGAAACCTACTGAAATATCTTTGCAAATGGCCGATAAATCAACTGATGTCGGCGTTCTGGAACGGGGGTCCCCAGACTTGCCTGCCTGCGACCTGCGGCGTGGCTCGAGTGGGGGCCCAGTGCGGCCCAGCTTCATCAGCTCAAGCTCAAGACCCTCGCAAGGGGCCAAGCCTTGCGGGGCGGACGATAGGAGGATTCCTCAGGAGCAGCCTCATCAGGCAGGCTCACGAGGAGGCGGAGAGATCAAGGCAGGGGTGCCTCGCGAGGAGCCCGTGACGCAAGCCATGACGATCGAGATTAGGCGGGCGCGGGACTGTGCAGTGTCCTTGTTTCCCCTTCGGTGCAAAGGGAGTAAGCACAGGCCAAGGCATCGGGCAAAGGTTACCGTTCCAGTGCAACGAGACCAAGACCAGCAGAGCGGCAGGACGAAGGTCACCGTGGAGCCCAAGACGGCGTCATCACCAGTGCTTTTGGCAGCCGAAGACCACCTTTGGTCAGGATAACTTGTACTAGATGTTCCCCTTCAAAATGGCCAATTGTTGGTGCCCTTCCCGCTCATTTTTCAGGAAGAGGACCAGGGCCTCTATAAATAGGACTAGCCCCGGAGGTCAGAGGAGAGGCCCAGGGAGAAGAAAGAGAGAGAAGAGAAAGAAAGAGAGAAAGACCCCGGACCAAGTAGAACATACCACACCAGCTCAAGATCACCTCTCGCGAGGCCGTTCTTCCCCTGTATTGTTCATCATCAGCCCCTGAGGCAATCCACTACACCACACACTGGAGTAGGGTATTACACCACATCGGTGGCCCGAACCAGTATAAACCTCGTGCCCCTTGTGTGTTCTTCTTTCTAGCCTAGATTTCTTGCGAGCCATAGAAGCACGAGTCGGTAGGGGAAAGATCTCCGTGCGCACCCCAGAGTTAGAACCTGAAGGGTCTGCCGGAATCCGAAATCCGACAACTGGTACCTGTCGGTATTTGTGAAGATGTGCCTGTTGTGGTTGCAAATGTTACTATTTTAACAGACTTTGTTATTCTTGATATTCCCGAGGACGATAGTATGCCGATTATCCTTGGTAGACCCTTTTTGAATACTACAGGGGCTGTTATTGATTGCAACAAAGGCAATGTCACTTTTCATGTTAATGGTAATGAGCATACAGTACACTTTCTGAGGAAACAACCTCAACTCCACAATATCAATTCTATTGGAAAAATTCCAACTATAGGTTTTGAATTTCCTCTTCCTACTGTCAAGAAGGATTATGATATTCTTATTGTTGGGGACATGCATATCCCTGTTGAGGTAACCTAGTGTTATTCGAAATTTCTCCGGTTTCATGCAATTCGAAATGAGTTTGTTAACACTTGTTAGTGGATTCCTTTTGAGGAGCATGAGATGGATGAAGTTAGAAAACACAAACTTCTGTACCCTCTTTTTCCTTTCTGTTATTTATATTAAATAAAGCAAAAAATAGTATTTTCTGTCTGTTTTCTAAATTATCCATACAATAAAAAATACCTCGAAAATAAAAGTTCTCCAAATGCCCTGAAAATGAAATATGATTTTTTTTCTAGAATATTTGAGAATATCTGGCACTAAGAACACACCAGGGGGACCCACCACGTGCCCACGAGGGTGGAGGGCGCGCCCACCCCCTGGGCCCGCCCGCTGCCTCGTGGACCCCACATGGGCCCCCTCCACTTATCCTTGCACTCACACACTTCGTCTTGCTCCAGAAAAAAAATCACTAGCCAGATGAAACCCGAGTTCTTGCTCATCTTGCTACCATTTTCGATCTCCTTGCTCAAAGCTCCATTAACAAAACTGCTTTGGGGGATTGTTCTTTGGTATGTGACTCCTCCAATGGTCCAATTAGTTTTTGTTCTAGTGCTTTATTCATTGCAAATTTTTACTGCTTAGGTTACCTTGTTCTTGAGCTTGCATGTCAAATTTATGTGGTCAAAAGTAGTTTTAATGCATGATATACCTCTAGGCACTTGTAGGAGTAGTTGCTATCAATCTTGTTGAGTTTGGTTGACTTTTATTTCAAGTTACTAAAAATTTCAGAAATTTTTCAGAGGAAGAAATATGTTTAGGAAAATGTACCAAGGTGGTTCCTCAAGGAAGCAAGGACCTAGGCCCGCAATACGCGAGCCAGACAATGAACTACCAAGGGATGCTCAAGTGCGGCCTTATGAATGGCCGTCAGATAACTTCATGGTTCGAGCAGGAATCAAGGAAGAATTTGACGCATATGTGCGTAACACTGATCTTGAGAGCTTTGAGGAAGATAAGTGCCGCCAGTACTACTACCTCACTGATTCCTTTGTGAGAAGGTTTGAATTTACATCATCACGCAATTCTCAAACTGTCTTGTTTGATCTTTATGATAAATCTTATACCATGGACCTATAAGATTTTAATACTGCTTGTAAACTCCCACAGTGGGGTGATGTTAGTGAACCTCGTAAATCTTAATATAAAGATTTTCTTGCTAGTATCACTGTGGCGGAATCTAGAGAAATAACACAAGCTACCATAAGGAGCATTCATTTTCCTGCCATATACTATTTTGCTCTCTTCATAGGTAGATGCATTAATGGTAACAATGAAGAATGTCACATGTGTGTTCCCGACCTAAGTGTTCTCAAGACTGCTGTATTAGGAGATAGACAATATAACTTGGGGGGCCATTGTTGCACATAGGTTGCATAATAATAGAATTAATGGAGATTTCTTTGGTGGAATTTATGCAAACTGTTTAGCTGATTTTCTTGAGATACCCATACGTGGATATGATATTGAGTTGCCGCCTGCTTATTTAGATTATAACGCTATGGTTCGTCATCAGTTTGTTGATAGGAATGATCGGTCCCTCCAGTACCGACTAATCTTTGACACACGACGCACCTATCTCGTTGCTCTCCCTGCTCCTACTTTCTTTGACTTTCAGGAAAAAGGGAGATATGTTATAACTAGGGAGGAGGCGGACGAGTACGAGAGGAGGACGGAGGCAGCCCGCCTCCAAGCTGCAGCCCTTCAGGCAGTAGCTGATGCATCTCAGTACGACCCCAGCTTCAACTTCAGATATCCACCATGCCATCCATGGGCTTAGACCAACTTAGGCCAAAAGCCTAAGCTTGGCGGAGTACGTATTTCTCACCGACATTACATGCATGTTCACACACTCATGCCAGTTGTCGGTGCTCATACTTTTTCATTGTATCATACATGCTATTTTATTTTCATTTTCTCGCTTTCTTCTTGTGTGTTTGAAAAACCTTAAAAAACAAAAAAAATAGTTGTAGCTTTTAGTTAGTTTACTTTCCATGCATGTAGCAGTAGTAATTAAAAAGAAAACCCAAAAATATTTCTCGTTCTTCTTTTTCTTGTTGGGAGATTTCCCGTGTAAATAGTTTGTTTTATTTCTTTCCTTTGGGGGTCGAGAGGAGAAGACTATAAAGAAAATGTTGAGTGGCTCTTATATGCATTATTGTTGATCTAACAAAGAGTCCATATTACATTGTCTTCTCCCATGAATTGAATGCTTGCAGATTCCAGCTTAGTGCAATGCACGTGCACTATTATTATTATCCACACTATTCGGTCGTGCAAGTGAAAGGCAATAATGACGATATATGATGAACTGATTGAGATGAGAAAAGCTGGTATGAACTCGACCTCTCTTGTTTTTTGTAAATACGATTAGTTCATCGTTCCTGATTCAGCCTATTATGAATGAAACATGTTTGCAATGACAATTAGAGATTATAGTTGCTTATGCCATGCTTAATTATCTAGGAGTTTATAATGGTTTACCTTGCGTGCCAACATGCTATTAAAATGGTTGTGATGTGGTATGATGGGGTGGTATCCTCCTTTGAACAATTCGAGTGGCTTGACTTGGCACATGTTCACGCATGTAGTTGAAACAAAATCAACATAGCCTCTATGATATTTATGATCATGGTGAATTATATCCTACTCATGCTTGCATTCGGTGTTGATTAATTTTAATGCATGTTCATGACTGTTGTCGCTCTCTAGCTGGTCGCTTCCCAGTCTCTTTCTAGCCTTCACTTGTATTAAGCGGGAATATGATACATCTCCAACGTATCTATAATTTTTGATTGCTCCATGCTATATTATCTACTGTTTTGGACATTATTGGGATTTATTATCCACTTTTATATTATTTTTGGCACTAACCTATTAACCGGAGGCCCAACCCAGAATTGCTGTTTTTGCCTGTTTTAGGGTTTCGAAGAAAAGGAATATCAAACGGAGTCCAAACGGAATGAAATCTTCGGGAATGTGATTTTCTCAACGAACAAGACTCGGGAGACTTGGACCCTACGTCAAGAAAGAAAAGTGGAGGCCACGAGGTAGGGCGGGCGCGCCTACCCCCTAGGCACGCCCTCCACCCTCGTGGGCCCCCTATTGCTCCACCGACGTACTCCTTCCTATATATCCACGTACCCCCAAACGATCAGATACGGAGCCAAAACCCTAATTCCACCACCGTAACTTTTTGTATCCACGAGATCCCATCTTGGGGCCTGTTCCGGAGCTCCGCCGGAGGGGGCATCGATCACGGAGGGCTTCTACATCAACACCATAGCCTCTCCGATGAAGTGTGAGTAGTTTACCTCAGACCTACAGGTCCATAGTTAGTAGCTAGATGGCTTCTTCTCTCTTTTTGGATCTCAATACAATGTTCTCCCTCTCTCTTGTGAAGAACTATTCGATGTAATCTTCTTTTTGCGGTGTGTTTGTTGAGACCAATGAATTGTGGGTTTATGATCAAGTCTATCTATGAATAATATTTGAATCTTCTCTGAATTCTTTTATGTATGATTGGTTATCTTTGCAAGTCTCTTCAAATTATCCGTTTGGTTTGGCCTACTAGATTGATCTTTCTTGCAATGGGAGAAGTGCTTAGCTTTGGGTTCAATCTTGCGGTGTCCTTTCCCAATGACAGTAGGGCAACAAGGCACGTATTGTATTGTTGCCATCGAGGATAACAAGATGGGATTTTCTACATATTGCATGAGTCTATCCCTCTACATCATGTCATCTTTCTTAAGGCGTTACTCTATTTTCATTAACTTAATACTCTAGATGCATGCTGGATAGCGGTCGATGAGTAGAGTAATAGTAGTAGATGCAGGAAGGAGTCGGTCTACTTGTCCCGGACGTGATGCCTATATACATGATCATACCTAGATATTCTCATAACTATGCTCAATTCTGTCAATTGCTCAACAGTAATTTGTTCACCCACCGTAGAATACTTATGCTCTCGAGAGAAGCCACTAGTGAAACCTATGGCCCCGGGTCTATCTTTATCATATTGATCTCCTACTACTTAGTTATTTCCTTTGCTATTTACTTTGCCTTTATTTTACTTTGCATCTTTATCATAAAAATACCAAAAATATTATCTTTATCATATCTATCAGATCTCACTCTCGTAAGTGTCCTTATAGGGATTGACAACCCCTATTTGTGTTGATTGCGAGGATTTATTTGTTTTGTGCAGGTACGAGGGACTAGCGCGTATCCTCCTACTGAATTGATACCTTGGTTCTCAAAAACTGAGGGAAATACTTACGCTACTTTGCTGCATCATCCCTTCCTCTTCTGGTAAAATCAACGCAGTGCTCAAGAGGTAGCAAGAAGAATTTCTGGCGCCGTTGCCGGTGAGGTCTTCAGAAAAGTCAACATACCAAGTACCCATCACATACCCTTATCTCCCGCATTACATTAATTGTCATTTGCCTCTCGTTTTCCTCTCCCCCACTTCACCCTTGCCGTTTTATTAGCCCTATCTCTCTATCCTCCCTCTCCTTGCCTCTTTTTGCCCGTTTGCTTTTTGTTTGCTTGTGTGTTAGTTTGCTTGCTTGTCACGATGGCTCAAGATAATACTAAATTACGTGACTTCACCTATACCAACAACAAGGATTTTATTAGCACTCCAATTGCTCCTCTTATCGATGCTGAATCTTGTGAAATTAATACTGCTTTGCTGAATCTTGTCATGAAAGATCCGTTTTCCGGCCTTCCTAGTGAAGATGCTGCTACGCATCTAAATAGCTTCGTTGATTTGTGTGACATGCAAAAGAAGAAAGATGTGGATAATGATATTGTTAAATTGAAGCTATTTCCTTTTTCGCTTAGAGATCGTGCTAAAGCTTGGTTTTCGTCTTTGCCTAAAAATAGTATTAATTCATGGAACAAGTGCAAAGATGCTTTTATCTCTAAGTATTTTCCTCCCGCTAAGATCATCTCTCTTAGAAACGATATTATGAATTTTAAGCAACTTGAGCATGAACATATTGCACAAGCTTGGGAGAGAATGAAATTAATGATACGTAATTTCCCTACTCATGGTTTAAATTTGTGGATGATTATACAAAATTTTTATGCCGGATTGAAATTTGCTTCTAGAAATCTTTTAGATTCGGCCACGGGAGGCACTTTTATGGGAATCACATTAGGAGAAGCTACTAAACTCCTAGGTAATATTATGGTTAATTATTCTCAATGGCATACTGAAAGATCTACTAATAAAAAGGTGCATGCGATAGAAGAAATTAATGTTTTGTGTGGAAAGATGGATGAACTTATGAAATTATTTGCTAATAAGAGTGTTTCTTCTGATCCTAATGATATGCCCTTCTCTACTTTGATTGAGAATAATAATGAATCTATGGATGTGAATTTTGTTGGTAGGAACAATTTTGGTAACAACGCATATAGAGGAAATTTCAACCCTAGGCCTTATCCTAGTAATCCCTCTAATAATTATGGTAATTCCTACAACAATTCTTATGGAAATTATAATAATATGCCCTATGATTTTGAATCTAATATTAAAGAATTTATTACTTCGCAAAAGAATTTTAATGCTATGATTGAAGAAAAATTGCTTAAGATTGATCATTTGGCTAGGAACGTTGATAGAATTGCTCTTGATGTTGATTCTTTGAAACTTAGATCTATTCCACCTAAGCATGCTATCAATGAGTCTGTCAAAGCCATGAGGATTTCCATTGATGAGTGCAAAGAAAGAACCTCTAGGATGCGTTCTAAGAAAGATGCCTTTATAAGAGCGTGTTCTTCTAGTTCCTATGAAAATAACAATATGAATCTTGATAATGATGGGTCTGAATATGATCCACCTTTACCTAGAAGGCGTTCCAAGAATTCGGAATTTTTTGATCTTGATGCTAAATTTGATAAAAGTGGGATTGAAGAAATTAAAACACTAGATGTTGCTATACCCACTTTTATGGATTTCAAGGAATTTAACTATGAAAAGTGCTCTTTGATTGATTGTATTTCCTTGTTGCAATCCGTGTTAAATTCTCCTCACGCTTATAGTCAAAATAAAGCGTTTACTAAACATATCGTTGATGCCTTGATGCAATCTTATGAAGAAATACTTGAATTGGAAGTTTCTATCCCTAGAAAACTTTATGATGAGTGGGAACCAACTATTAAAATTAAAATTAAATATCATGAATGCTATGCTTTATGTGATTTGGGTTCTAGTGTTTCCACGATTCCAAAAACTTTGTGTGATTTGTTAGGTTTCCGTGATTTTGATGATTTCTCTTTAAATTTGCACCTTGCGGATTCCACTATTTGGAAACCTATGGGAAGAATTAATGATGTTCTTATTATTGCAAATAGGAATTATGTGCCTGTAGATTTTATTGTTCTTGACATAGATTGCAATCCTTCATGTCCTATTATTCTTGGTAGACCTTTCCTTAGAACGATTGGTGCAATTATTGATATGAAGGAAGGAAATATTAGATTCCAATTTCCATTAAGGAAAGGCATGGAACACTTTCCTAGAAAGAAAATTAAATTACCTTATTAATCTATTATGAGAGCCACTTATGGATTGCCTACCAAAGATGGCAATACCTAGATCTATTTTTGCTTGTTATGCCTAGCTAGGGGCGTTAAACGATAGCGCTTGTTGGGAGGCAACCCAATTTTATTTTTATTCCTTGCTTTTTGCTCCTGTTTATTAATAAATAATTTATCTAGCCTCTGTTTTGGTTGTGTTTTTTGTGTTTAATTAGTGTTTGTGCCAAGTAGAACCGTTGGGAAGACTTGGGGAAAGTCTTGTTGAACTTGCTGTAAAAAACAGAAACTTTAGCGCTCACGAGAACTACTGCCATTTTTATTTGGAAAGTGATATTTAATTAATTATTTTTTCAGATGATTAATAGATAAATTCCTCACGTCCAGCAATTTATTTTAGAATTTTTGGGGTTCCATATCTTGCGCTAGCTACAGATTACTACAGACTGTTCTGTTTTTGACAGATTCTGTTTTTCGTGCGTTGTTTGCTTATTTTGATGAATCTATGTCTAGTAAAATAGTTTATAAACCATATAGAAGTTGGAATACAGTAGGTATAACACCAATATAAATAAAGAATGAGTTCATTACAGTACCTTGAAGTGGTCTTCTATTTTCTTTCGCTAACGGAGCTCACGAGATTTTCTACTTTAAGTTTTGTGTTGTGAAGTTTTCAAGTTTTGGGTAAAGATTTGATGGATTATGGAACAAGGAGTGGCAAAACACTAATCTTGGGGATGACCATGGCACCCCCAAGATAATCTAAGGACACCTAAAAGCCAAATCTTGGGTATGCCCCGGAAGGCATCCCCTCTTTCGTCTACTTCTATCGGTAACTTTACTTGGAGCTATATTTTTATTCGCCACATGATATGTGTTTTGCTTGGAGCATTTTGTATGATTTGAGTCTTTGCTTGTTAGTTTACCACAATCATCCTTGCTGTACACACCTTTTTAGAAAGCCATACATGATTTGGAATTTATTAGAATACTCTATGTGCTTCGCTTATATCTTTTGAGTTATATAATTTTGCTCTAAGTGCTTCACTTATATCTTTTAGAGCACGGTGGTGGGTTTGTTTTTTTAGAAACTATTGATCTCTCATGCTTAACTTAGATTATTTTGAGAGTCTTAAATAGCATGGTAATTCGCTTAAAATCCTAATATGCTTGGTACACAAGATTAATAATAAAACTTTCTTATGAGTGTGTTGAATACTATGATAAGTTTGATGCTTGATAATTGTTTTGAGATATGAAGATGGTGATATTAAAGATGTGCTAGTTGAGTAGTTGTGAATTTGAGAAATACTTGTGTTGAAGTTTGTGATTCCCGTAGCATGCATGTATGGTGAACCGTTATGTGATGAAGTCGGAGCATGATTTATTTATTGATTGTCTTCCTTATGAGTGGCGGTCGGGGACGAGCGATGGTCTTTTCCTAGCAATCTATCCCCCTAGGAGCATGCGTGTAATACTTTTCTTTGATAACTTGTAGATTTTTGCAATAAGTATATGAGTTCTTTATGACTAATGTTGAGTCCATGGATTATACGCACTCTCACCCTTCCACCTTTGCTAGCCTCTCTAATACTGCGCACCTTTCGCCGGTATCATACACCCACCATATACCTTCCTCAAAACAGCCACCATACCTACCTATTATGTCATTTGCATAGCCATTTCGAGATATATTGCCATGCAACTTTCCACCGTTCCGTCTATTATGACACACTCCATCATTGTCATATTGCTTAGCATGATCATGTAGTTGACATCGTATTTGTGGCAAAGCCACCATTCATAATTCTTTCATACGTGTCACTCTTGATTCATTGCATATCCCGGTACACCACCGGAGGCATTCATATAGAGTCATATTTTGTTCTAAGTATCGAGTTGTAATTGTTGAGTTGTATGAAAAATAAAAGTGTGATGATCATCATTATTAGAGCATTGTCCCAGTGAGGAAAGGATGATGGAGACTATGATTCCCCCACAAGTCGGGATGAGACTTCGGACGAAAAATAAAAAAAGAAAAATAAAAGAGGCCATAAAAAAAGAGAAAAGGCCCAAATAAAATAATGAGAGAAAAAGAGAGAAGGGACAATGCTACTATCCTTTTACCACACTTGTTCTTCAAAGTAGCACCATGATCTTCATAGTAGAGAGTCTCTTTCATATACTAGTGGGATTTTTCATTATAGAACTTGGCTTGTATATTCCAATGATGGGCTTCTTCAAAATGCCCTAGGTCTTCATGAGAAAGCAAGTTGGATGCACACCCACTTAGTTTCTTTTGTTGAGCTTTCATATACTTATAGCTCTAGTGCATCCGTTGCATGGCAATCCCTACTCACTCACATTGATATCTATTTATGTGCATCTCCATAGCCCGTTGATACGCCTAGTTGACGTGAGACTATCTTCTCCCTTTTTTTCTTCTCCACAACCACCATTCTATTCCACCTATAGTGCTATGTCCATGGCTCATGCTCATGTATTGCGTGAAAAATGAAAAAGTTTTGAGAATGTCAAATGTATGAAACAATTGCTTGGCTTGTCATCGGGGTTGTGCATGATTTAAATATTTTGTGTGGTGAAGATGGAGCATAGCCAGATTATATGATTTTGTAGGGATAACTTTCTTTAGCCATGTTATTTTGAGAAGACATAATTTCTTAGATTAGTATGCTTGAAGTATTATAATTTTTATGTCAATATGAACTTTTGTCTTGAATCTTTCAGATCTGAATATTCATACCACAATTAAAAAGAATTACATTAAAATTATGCCAAGTAGCACTCCGCATCAAATACTCTATTTTTATCATTTACCTACTCGAGGACGAGCATGAATTAAGCTTGGGGATGCTTGATACGTCTCCAACGTATCTATAATTTTTGATTGCTCCATGCTATATTATCTATTATTTTGGACATTATTGGGCTTTATTATCCACTTTTATATTATTTTGGGACTAACCTATTAACCGGAGGCCCAGCCCAGAATTGTTGTTTTTTTTTGTGTTTTAGGGTTTCGAAGAAAAGGAATATCAAACGGAGTCCAAACGGAATGAATCCTTCGGGAACGTGATTTTCTCAACGAACAAGACCCGGGAGACTTGGACCCTACATCAAGAAAGAAAAGAGGAGGCCACGAGGTAGGGGGCGCGCCTACCCCCCCCCCCCCAAAGCGCGCCCTCCACCCTCATGGGCCCCCTGTTGCTCCACCGAGGTACTCCTTCCTCCTATATATATCCACGTACCCCCAAACGATCAGATACGGAGCCAAAACCCTAATTCCAACACCGTAACTTTCTGTATCCATGAGATCCCATCTTGGGGCCTATTCCGGAGCTCCGCCGGAGGGGGCATAGATCACGGAGGGCTTCTACATCAACACCATAGCCTCTCTGATGAAGTGTGAGTAGTTTACCTCAGACCTACGGGTCCATAGTTAGTAGCTAGATGGCTTCTTCTCTCTTTTTGGATCTCAATACAATGTTCTCCCCCTCTCTTGTGGAGAACTATTCGATGTAATCTTCTTTTTGCGGTGAGTTTGTTGAGACCGATGAATTGTGGGTTTATGATCAAGTCTATCTATGAATAATATTTGAATCTTCTCTGAATTCTTTTATGTATGATTGGTTATCTTTGCAAGTCTCTTCGAATTGTCCGTTTGGTTTGGCCTACCAGATTGATATTTCTTGCAATGGGAGAAGTGCTTAGCTTTGGGTTCAATCTTGCGGTGTCCATTCCCAGTGATAGTAGGGGCAGCAAGGCACATATTGTATTGTTGCCATCGAGGATAACAAGATGGGGTTTTCTTCATATTGTGTGAGTCTATCCCTCTACATCGTGTCATCTTGCTTAAGGCGTTACTCTGTTTTCATTAACTTAATACTCTAGATGCATGCTGGATAGCGGTCGATGAGTGGAGTAATAGTAGTAGATGCAGGCAGGAGTCGGTCTACTTGTCTCGGACGTGATGCCTATATACATGATCATACCTAGATATTCTCATAACTATGCTCAATTCTGTCAATTGCCCAACAGTAATTTGTTCACCCACCGTAGAATACTTATGCTCTCGAGAGAAGCCACTAGTGAAACCTATGGCCCCTGGGTCTATCTTTATCATATTGATCTCCTACTACTTAGTTATTTCCCTTGCTATTTACTTTGCCTTTATTTTACTTCACATCTTTATCATAAAAATACAAAAAATATTATATTTATAATATCTATCAGATCTTATTCTCGTAAGTGGCCTTATAGGGATTGGCAACCCCTATTTGCGTTGGTTGCGAGGATTTATTTGTTTTGTGCAGGTATGAGGGACTAGCGCGTAGCCTCCTACCGGATTGATATCTTGGTTCTCAAAAACTGAGGGAAATACTTATGCTACTTTGCTGCATCATCCCTTCCTCTTCGGGGAAAACCAATGCAATGCTCAAGAGGTAGCAGAATACTGCTTGTGCATCCAATTCCATAAACCCAAAAGTTATTCCATATGAGTCCACCATACCTCCCTATATACGGTATCTACCTGCCGTTCCAAGTAAATTTGTATGTGACAAACTCTAAACATTCAAATAAACATCCTGTTTTGTATGCTCGAATATCTAATGTATCAACTAGGGCTGTCTGTATCTTCCATGCTAGGCGGGTTATTCTCAAGAGGAGTGGACTCCGCTCCTCATTCACGAGAAAATGGCTGGTCACCGGGATGCCCAGTCCCATGCTCAAATCAAATCAAAATAATTGCAAACAAAACTCCCCCAAGATTGTTGTTAGTTGGAGGCACCTGTTGTTTCGGGCAAGCCATGGATTGATGCTTGTTGGTGGTGGGGGAGTATAAACTTTACCATTCTGCTTGAGAACCGCCTATAATGTGTGTAGAATGGAAGATATCGAGATCTCTCGGTTGTTATGTTGACAATGAAATTATACCGCTCAAAATATTATTCATCTCTATTTCAAAATCGAGCTCTGGCACCTCTACAAATCCCTGCTTCCCTCTGCGAAGGGCCTATCTATTTACTTTTATGTTGAGTCATGATCCTCTTATTAGAAAGCACCAGTTGGAGAGCACCGCTATCATTTGCATGTATTATCGTTAGTTTACATTGAGTATGACTTGACTGGATCTCTTTTACAATGAATTACAATGTCTAGTTAGTCCTTGATCTTTAAAGGTGCTCTGCATTTATGTTCTGCGGTCTCAGAAAGGGCTAGCGAGATACCATCTTGTTATATCATATTATGATGGTTTTGAGAAAGTGGTGTCATCCGAGATTTATTATTATTGCTCGCAAGTTGATTATGCCATTGATATGAGTAAACATGAGACCTAAATGTTATTGTGAATATGGTTACTTCATAATCTTTGATGAAAACTTGAATGCTAGCTTTACATATTTACAACAACAAGAGCAAACGGAGTTTGTAAAAGTTTTTCTTTATCACTTTCAGTTTATCAACTGAATTGCTTGAGGAAAAGCAAAGGTTTAAGCTTGGGGGAGTTGACACGTCTCCATCGTATCTACTTTTCCAAACACTTTTGCCCTTGTTTTGGACTCTAACTTGCATGATTTGAATGGAACTAACCCGGATTGACGCTGTTGTTGGATGTGGGGTTCTGGCAAACCCTTAAGGTTCGAACACTGGGGTGCGCGCGAAGTCTTTCCTTCCTACCAATCTACGCCCTAGCTCGCTAAGATCTCGCGGACGAACTCGACGGACTCTCAACACAGAAAGACACGAGGTTTATACTGGTTCGGGCCACCATTGTGGTGTAATACCCTACTCCAGTGTGGTGGTGGTGGATTGCCTATAGGGCTGATGATGAACATTACAAGGGAAGAACAACCTCCTGAGGTTGGCGTGTTCTTGTGAGTAGGCTCTCGGTCACTTTGGATCGAGCTAAGGTGATATGAGATCTCTCAGATCGTCCCCGATCCTCTCAGATCCTCCCCCTACTATGGTGGCTAGCTCTACTTATATAGGCCCTGGTCCTCTTCCCAAATATCGAGTGGGAAGGGAGCCAACAATGGCGGGCCAATTTGAAGGGGGGCAGCTAGTACAAGCTATCCTGACAAAAGTGGTCTTTGCCTGCGAAAAGCTCTGGTGGTGACGCCGTCTTGGGCTCCACGATGACCTCCATCTGGCCGTCCTCCTGGTCCTGGTCTCATTGCACCAATATAGCAACCTTTGCCTGATGCTTCGGTACTCTTCGCCTGCGCTGGCCTCCTTTGCACCAAAGAGGAAACAAGGACGCTGCATGCGCTAGCGCCTGCCTGGTGCCCGCCTGGTGTCATGCGTCATGGCTCATGTCACGAGGGCCTCGTGAGGTTTGCCCCGTCTTGATATCTCCGCTCCTCGTGAGCCTACCCGGCTAGGCTAGTCAAGAGGAGGCCTTGCGTCGTCCGCCTCACGAGGGTCTTGGGTGCTTTGTTGGCGAAGATGGGCCGTACGACCTGCTGGCTTGGCCACACCGCGGGCCGCAGGCACGCAAGTCTGGGGACCCCCATTCCCAGGACATTGACAATAGCCCCCAGGCCCAAGGTGCTCTCGGGCTTGGCTTCATGGCGAAGCCAAGGGCCAAGTACGGAGCGCCCCGGGCCCCGAAAACCTGCGGCCTCGATTGACGTGTGGTGGATGATTGGACGTGGGCGTCTCCGCTTCCCCACGTTGCCTCAGCAACTGCTCGACTTGTTAGGTCCCTGCGACATGCAAGGAAAACCATCATTACCTGCGATCGTGGGAGACGCCGGTTGGCCTTCCCTTGCTATAAATGGGGAGGGGGCGGAGCCCCCGTTGCCCATCTCTTCCTTCCTTGCTTGCTCCTTCCTCCTCGCTCCATCACTTGCAGTGACACCCATGGCACCACAAAGGAAGTTCTCCGCCGCCGAGAAGGGGAAAGCCCCTCGTGAGGGACCCGGCTCCCCGGCGCCCAAGCGCGGCCGCGGACGCCCTCGTAAACATGTCGCGACCCCCGCCGTGGCCCATTGTCGAGACGGCGCCACGACACGCGGAGTGGGTATCCCAGCCATGGCGGTCCAGTTGATGAGGGGAGGCATGCCATGGTGGCGCGGCCTCCTCGTCCATGCTTCCACACGGCGGAGGTATCGCCGGAGTTCGTCGTCTGGTCGGAGAACCCGGCCGGCAACTGGCTGCAACTCCCACGCTTCTTCGCCGGCGAACTGCCGGCCTTTGGTCCAGGCGAACTCTGGCTGCAGGTGGATGGCTGCTACAGTAAGGCCTCTTGGGTTGCGGTCGAGACTTCCGCCGCGGGCGACATAGCCCTGGCCCGCGGCTGGCAGACACTCGCCCGCGCGCGCGGCCTGGGCAGGCGGTGCACCGTCCACTTCAGGTACGATGGTGGGTCAACCCTTTATCTGAGGGTGTTTGGGGAAGATGGTCGTCGCGCCGGGTGCTACCCCGAGGCGAACGACGGTGAGGAGGTACTCGGCCTTGGGGACGGTCGCGACGAGGACGAGGGCGAGCCCGCCCTCGTCGGCGATCGTGTCTCGTCCAGCTACGGCGGCTCTTCCTCCGGCTACAGCTCCAGCAGTGGCGGCTATGCCCAGCTGCCACGCCATCGCGCCCATTTTGAAGGCGGCAGTGGGTCGTCTTGTCGCCGCACCTCCGTGAAGCGCGAGGAAGGATATGGCTAGGCTCGGGGTAGTGCTAGGTGCCTGTACTCGCGGATCGCTGCAACGCTACTTTTGTTTTGCTCTTTTCCTACATCAAGAATGAAACCAGCATGGGCCCAGGGGGGTGTGTATCGAACTATGGTTCCTTGGTTATATCAGTATGCGTGCTATTCTCATGCTGTGTCATTATTTTGCGCAAAGATAACTTAAGCTGGTATACTCTGGATGTCCTCTTCCTCGCGAAGCGTTTATTTCCTTGCATTCATCTTGCCTTGGTGTCCTGCATTTTCTCAGGAACTGCGAAAAACTCGTTAGGAAGTGCGTTAAAAGATTTGCCGTTCATCCTGGCCCTGACCTGGCGCTTTGTGTCGCGGTACCTGAGGGGCACGGACTAGGAGAGGTGCGCCAGCTTTTGGGCTCGAACGAGGGTGGCTCGCGAGAAGGCAGAAAGGATAAAAATGCTCGCGAGGGCGCCTGCCTAGCCCCCTTGTGAGGCATGTGTGAGAGAGAACATGAGCAAATTCGAGCCAGAAAAAATGCAGTGAGAGGCGAGGGAATCAAATCAGCAAGGAACGCCAAAGGAAAACTTTGATTGAGGAAAAGGGAGTCAACTACGGAAAGCAAATGAAAAGCCGCGTCCGGCACCTAATCTAGTATTCAGGTCTTCTCACCAGCGTGGAGCTAAGTGCTGTCCACTAGGCGCAGGAGGGAGCCCCAGGGTCTGAGGCCGGCGCTCCTGAGACTCCGGGGCGTGTACAGCCCCACTCATTATTACGTGAGAGTGTCACGGGTGGCGATTCTTCACAGGCACCGGGCCTTCTTCACAGGTTCTGGGCCTTTCTTCATAGGCTCTGGGCCTTGCTTCTCTGGCTCTGGGCCTTGCTTCATGGATAGAACTTCCGGAGGTGCTGGATGTTCCAAGCGTTCTGCATGGGTATCCCGTCCTGCGTCTCCAGGCGCGCTGCACCCAGCCTGGAGACATGGATGACCTTGAACGGGCCCTCCCACATGGGCGAAAGCTTGTGCAGCCCTTCCCTAGAGAGGACCCGCCTCAGTACGAGGTTGCCCACCTCGAGCGTCCTGGAGCGGATGTTGCGGCAGTGGTATCGCCGTAGCGCTTGTTGGTACCTTGCTGCCCTCAACGCGGCTTCGCGACGACGTTCCTCCCCCAGCACGAGATCCATCCACCGCATGGCGTCCTGCTGCGTTTCATCGAACGCTAGGACCCGTGCGGAGCAATGCTTGACCTCGTGAGGAAGGACTGCTTCACCTTCGTAGATGAGGAAGAATGGAGTCTCGCCCGTTGGCTTGGTGGCGGTGGTTCGGATGGACCACAGCACGGACTGGAGCTTGTCATGCCAGCCCCTGCCGTAGGCCTCCAGCTTCTTCTTGAAGGTCCTGGTCTTGAGGCCCCTCAGGACCTCTGCGTTAGCGCACTCGGCCTAATCGTTACTCCTGGGGTGGGCCACCGAAGTGTAGCAGATCTGCGTTCCGAGGTTAGCACAGTAGGTTTTGAAGAGGTTGCTAGTAAACTGTGAACCGTTATCTGTGATGATGCGGTTGGGGACCCCGAAGCGGCTCACGAGGCCCTTGATGAACTTGACAGCAGAGCCGGCTGGAATGGTACATACGGATTCCACTTCTGCCCACATGGTGAACTTGTCGATGGCGACATAGAGATAGTGGTAGCCCCCTGGAGCCCGGGGAAACGTGCCTAGGATGTCCAGCCCCCAGACCGCAAACGGCCATGTGAGCGGGATGGTTTGGAGGCCCTGAGCAGGCTGATGGATTTGCTTGGCGTGAAATTGGCAAGCTTCACAGGACTTCACCAGCTCGGCCGCGTCGTTGAGTGCTGTAGGCCAATAGAACCCACTGCGGAACACCTTGCCGATGAGGGTCCGTGATGACGAGTGATGTCCGTAGTCACGGCCGTGTATGTCATTCAACAACTCCCTTCCTTAATCGCTGGAGATGCAGCGCAGCGTGACATCGTTCGGTCGTTTCCTGTATAACTCGCCGTCTTGGATACAGTATGTCGTGGCCTGCCGAGCCACGCGTTCCGTCCTCTTCCTTCTCCGGTAGCGTCCCGTGCATCGGGTACTCCTTGATCCCTCACTCCTCCTGGGGCTCGAGCGCCATGAGCAGCCGAGCTCCTGAGGTCGGGCCACAGGCTGGGGCTCCCGTGGCCGGGGGCTGTGGGAGTTCCTCTCGAGGCTGAGTCATGCTTGAAAGAGGTGGCAAAGCTGATGGCTTGAAGAGCCGCTCTTCGAAGACGCCGAGCTCTTGCGGTTGCCGCTTGTATGCTCTCTGGCGATGTTATCGGCTTCCTTGTTGGTGCCCCGGGGCACGTGCTGGAGCTCCAGGCCTGAGAACTGCTTTTCCATCTTGCGCACCTCCGCGAGGTAGGCCTCCATGTGCTCGTCCTTCGGCTCATACACCTTGTTGGAAAAGTTGACGAGGAGCTGCGAGTCGCCTTTGACGGTGAGGCTCTTCACCCCTAGAGCCGCTGCAGCCCTCGGGCCAGCTATAAGGCCTTCGTATTCTGCGATATTGTTGGAGACCTTCTCGCCATGCTAAAAACAGAGTTGCATGACGTAGTAGAGCTTGTCCTGAGTGGGCGAGATGAGCACTGCTCCAGCCCCCACGCCCTGATGCGCGAAGGCGCCATCGAAATACATGACCCAGCCGTCTGGTGCCTCGCTTCCTGGGGAGGTGGACCGGTGTTCTCCGTCCTCAAGAGCCGAGGCATCTGTCCATTCTGTCACAAAATCAGCGAGCGCGGCTCCCTTGATGACCCTGGTAGTGCTGAACTCCAACTGGAATGCTTGCAACTCGATGTTCCACTCAGCGACCCTTCCGGCTGAGTTAGGGCTCCTGAGCACCCTCTCCAATGGGTAGGCTGAGACGACCTTGATGGGGTGGCCCTGGAAGTAGCGCCGCAGCTTGCGCGAGGCCATCAAGAGTGCGAGCAGGAGCTTTTGCAGCATGGGGTAGCGCGCTCCCGCGTCCCGCAGTACGATGCTGACGAAGTACACGGGTGCTCGACGAGGGCTGGCACACTGTCGAGGCTGGTGTCACATCCCTAATTCTGGTCTGACCTATGCCAGCTTCCATGTGTGCATCATGTTTAAATTCAAATGAAATTTGAATTGAGGAATTTTCAAAGCCTCAGAAACCCCCTAAAAATAACCAACATTTAAATCTCATCAAATGAGTCCAAGAAAATGTTCCTGTTATTCTGTGAAAATATTGGCATGAGGTGAAATACCAACCAATATTTTTGGAGTCACAGAAATAAGTTATTTCGGCCTTTGATTTAAATCAATAATATATTTGGGTTGGAATTATTTCTGTTATATAAGAAATAATGTCCAAATAATCCTAAACTGAAATGTTCCATGTTGGGTTTATTCCATACAATGAGCATGAGCAGTTTGGTGATTTTTGGAAGTGCCTAGGTATTTTTAGAAAAGCCACAAACTTGCAGAAATATTAGAAAACAAAACAAAATTGAAACAGAAAGCAGAGAGAGAGAAAGAAAACCTGGCGGCCCACCTGTGGTCCAGCACTGTTGGCCCATCCCACCTCCTTCCCTTGTCTTCTTCCAGCTGCTCCCAGGAGGATGCCGGGCGTGTGCTCGCCACGCGCGCGCCACCTCCACCCTGCTCTGGCCACCTCCTGCTTCCCCGGGCCCTTCTAGCGACGCCACGGAGATGCCCCGAAGCCCCTGTCCCCTCTCCCTCACTCGCCGCTCTCTCTCCCCTCCCCTGGCTCTCTCCCTTTAGATCACCCGAGCGAAGCCGTTGCTGCCGACCAGCGCTCGCGCGGCCACAGCCACCCCCTTGCTCCCCTGACGCATCCGAGAGCTCCGCCACGTCGTCCTCATCTTCTTCACCGAGTCACAGGAGCTGGGTCGCCCTGTGATGCCGCCAACATCATCTTCTTCCTCGCCGGTCGCCAAAGATCCCCCTTGCCGCCCCGACTGCTCCGGACCGTCTCCGAGCTCGCTGACCTCCTCGTCCGACTCGCCGTGAGCCTCTGACCCTGCCCATCCCTCTCTTCTTCCTCGTAGGCCTCCGTAGCCACCGGACCGCCTACGCCCGAACCCGCCGCCCCCTGCGCTCGACGCTGACGCAACTCCGGCGACCAAATGGTCCGCCCGACGCGCCCAACCCACTCACCGCATCGCGTAGCCCCCCGCTAGCGCCTCAGTTCGATAGCTCGCGCACTGCAGCACTGCCCGCGCTCACGCCCGAGCTCCGGCCACCGCACTTGTCACCGTTGCCATTGCAACGGGCCGCCCTAGCCACCGTTGCTTGCACTGCTCGATGCGGACGAGCACGAGCAACGCGTAGATGCCCTCCGCCGCGCTTCAGGCCGTTGGAGGAGGAATTCCGGTGAGCCTCCGCCGTGCGTGCTGTCGCCGCCGGCTAAACTCCGGCCTAACCACAAGTTAATTAGGCTAAGGACCCTGCTAATCTAATCCTGGGTCATTGACATGTGGGCCCCGGCCCCACTGACATTTTAGTTAGGTTTAATTTAAGGCTAATTAACTATATTAATTAGCTGAGTGGATGACATATGGGTCCCACTGTCAGGTTTGACTCTGGTTAGGCGCTGTTGACCAGCTGACGTCACAATGACGCAGTGCTGACGCAATAACTCATTTTCTGGATTTATTCTTATTCAGGAAATTCCAAAAAATGCCCTAAACTTCCAAAAATCATAGAAATTCAACCGTAACTCCAAATGAAATAATTTATATATGAAAAATTATCAGAAAAATATGAAGAATCTGTTTATGGCATTTGCATGCATGTTAGAGCAACTTATATCCTCTGTTTAGGACAATTCAATTAAATGGCATTTAAGAAAGCACATATGGGGTTTGAATTTGAACCTAGGGTTCAAACCAACTTCATTTAATATGGTTGCTAGTTGCATTAGTTCAATCAACAGCATATTGCCATGTCATGAGCATGCATCATATTGTTGCATTGCATTGGTTGTGTTTCCTTCTTTATTGCCGGAAGTTGTCCCCTCTCGATAGACTTGGTTTCGACGATGAGTTTGATGACACCCATGAAGAGCTATATTATCTTCAGAAGTGCCAGGCAAGCAAAACCCCCTTGTTCATTCTGATACAATCCCACTCTCTCGCTCCTGCTCTCTTTTATTGCATTAGGACAACAACGATTCATCTGTTACTTGCTGCGGTAGTTGAACCCCTTATCCTCTGCATGACCTGTCATTGCCACAGTATATAGATGAAACCCACTAGCATGAGTAGGAGTTGTTTGAGCCCTGATGTGCCTACTCATTCATGCTTGTGTATCATGCCTGCTACTGCTTAGAGTTGAGTCAGGTCTGATTCATCGGGGATGAATTGGAACAGTGTGGAACATGTCCTACCGTGTGTGAGCTAAGTGTGTGAACACGATGTGGTAAAGGTAGCGGTGAGAGGCCATGTAGGAGTACATGGTGGGTTGTCTCATTGAAACCATTCTTAGGAACTGAGTTCTGTGTTTGTGATCCATGAACAACTACTACCACGCATTGGGCCCGAAACCAATGGACCCTCTCGATGTATTAACTGCCCTTGTCCTCTGTCCAGGAGTTGCAACTAGTTTCTGGTGTTTGTAGGATATGTGTTGGCGGCCGTGCGTAGCACTGACCCTAGGGGCGGGCTATGATGTGGTAGATACACCGTGGCACGGTGTACCGGGCGCCCGTTTGGTGTCTCGGGAACCCTGCACACATCGTTTGGGCCTGTGAGTGAAACTCCGGCCGGATCTCCTCGCGGATGGAACCCGAATAGGAGATAAACCTGGACTAGAGACTTGTGTGGTTAGTCAGGTCGTGGCCGACTCCCTCGCCTGGCTTCCGCTTGAAGGTTGCCGAGATACATGGTGGTAAGTGGCGAGAGCGTGTGTGAAGAAGTACACCCCTGCAGGGTTATAAATGATCTATTCGAATAGTAAAATGCGCAAGATAAGTGTGAGTGCTATGGATGGCCTTCTCGTAGGGAGACGGGAGCAGATCCATAGTGGTGTATTGAATGGTGAATATGTGGACTCGTGTGCGCCACCCAAAAGAGTTGCTTGCAGTCATAGTTCAGGTTAGCCACTGAGTCAAAGCTGGCTTGCTGCAGTTAAACTCCACTCCCCCCCTTTATTGATACCGATGCATATGTAGATAGTTCTGATGTAAGTCTTGCTGAGTACTTTTGTACTCACGTTTGCTTAATTTATGTTTTGCAGAAAGACTTCAGTCTCGCTAGTAGTTTCGCGTGGACTTCAACGTTTAGCTTGATACCTCAGCTACGATCTTGTGCCCTTGGCAGGATCTGGTAGATAGTCAGGCTTCTTAGCCTTTTCATTTGTAGATGTCTGTACTCAGACATGTTAAGCTTCCGCATGTGCTTTGATTTGTATGCTATGATTGTTGGGTCATGAGACCCATGTTTGTAATATCTCGCTCCTCGGAGCCTAATGATTAAATATTTGAGTCGTAGAGTTATGTTGTGATGCCATGTTGTATTTACACATATCGAGCATATTGTGTGTATGATTGAAATGCTTGGTATGTGTGGGATCCGACAATCTAGTTGTTTATCCTTGGCAGCCTCTCTTATGGGGAAATGTAGTCTAGTGCTTCCATGAGCCATAGTAGTCCGCTACAACCTGGTTCACCGGAGTCCTGCTAGCCCAGCACTACTGCTCAGGACACTTGACTGGCCGGCATGTGTTTCACTTTGTTCCTATGTCTGTCCCTTCGGGGAAATGTCACGCGGTGACATCTGGAGTCCTGTTAGCCCAGTGCTACAGCCCAGATTCACACGCTGCTGACCGACATGCTCGATGTGATTCATGTATGCCTGTCCCCATAGGTTGGTGCCGCTTTGGGTTCATGACTAGCCATGTCGGCTCGGGTTCTCTGTCATATTGATGCTAGCGACACTATCATATACGTGAGCCAAAAGGCGCAAACGGTCTCGGACCATGGTAAGGAGACACCCATGGGAATACCGTGCGTGAGGCCGCAAAGTGATATGAGGTATTACCGGCTAGATCGATGTGACTTGGAATCGGGGTCCTGACAGCTTTGGTATCAGAGCCTGACTGCCTGTAGGATTACCAAGCCAAATTAGTCGAAGTTGTGTCTAGAAATGCTTTAGTTATGTAGGGGAATTGATTGTGGAAGGAACGTAAGGCTCTTTTTACTCCTTTACCTTATGCCCTCTGATCTGAGTCATTCTCTTCTCAATTATGTGGGTTAAGAAACTAGTCCTTCTCATCTATCTATCAGGATGACGTGTTACTAAACCGTAGTTGTCTAGGATTGTTGAGTTCAAGCCCCAGTTCAGTTCCTACTATCTTCTGTATGTTCGTAATTGGTCCCGGAACCTTGATATTGTGATGTTGAGTGGTTATGCCACCATTTTGCAGGATGTCTCAAATCTTTTTGAGCATTTACATCCGTTATGCTGTCCGAGTCATCCCAGGTTTCTAAGTAGTCTGATGCATTTGCAAACCCCTTCCTCCTGTTCCTGATGTCCAATTGGGCCAGGTTAATCACACTAATCGGTGAGTTGAGGTACTTTGTTGCCTCGACATATATGTTGGAGCTATTACTATGACCCTAGGTGTTTTAGGGAGTCACCTAGTAATCTAGCCATGTTTTGTGTTCCGGTGTGATGATTCTGGCCACCATTCTCGAAAGCATCCCATGATGCCATGTAGTGGTAGGTATTCTATTCATGGGTTCTTGAACCCGAGATTCACCCTACTTATCTCATGTTGATAGTGTTGCTAGTTCCTTTAGGATATTAGTAACCTTTGCGATAGTCCTCGAGGTCCATGGTATTTCCTTCTTCCAAATACTATGAACCACTTATCGCAGAAGTTTGTTGGATCAAAAGATCACAACTAGAGTGCTCTTGATGAGTTCTCCATTCTGCATTGTGAATCTGCGAGTCCTACCTTTCTGCATGGGTTGTCTGGAAGAAATGTTGAGCTTTGCTCGACATACTAATCTATGCATCCACAACTCAGAAAATTATATGTTCCTCGAGTTGTTCCTCTTTAGTTGTATCCCGACCATCTTCTATCAGTTGATAGCCAAGAGTATGTGTGCATTTGTGTTCATCGATGCCTATTATTCTTGTGGTCCGTCAAGCCATTCTATTCCAGAATGACTAGGAGAAACAAATTCCAGTACCTCATCCATATCTAGGATTGGGTCAAAGTAGTTGTATCCCGCAGATCAAAATGCCAATCCAGCTTTTGTTCTGTTCTACCTTGGAGTTCTACCCTATTCATGCCAAGAATACCATAGGAATTGCACCATCTCTTATGAATTTTGACGCAGTAATACTTCTTGTCATCATTGTTCATTCCTCGGCTCCCGTGTTATTGTAACCGGAATGCTGGTAAGTTAGTCGTGATGTGTGAAATCAATACTCCTAGCAACTCCGTTGCTTGGTAGTTAATGGACAATATTCTCACTCTTAGCGTGTTGGTTATTAAATCATCATCCTAAGATTGATCGTGCTATCTAGTCCTTATTTCTGGTGCACTCCTCGATCAATGAGTTAGGATTATGTTAATCCCTCACTCTTTTGATCATATCATCTTGCCCTGAAAAGCAAGGTTGTTCTCGAGCCTAGTAACATATCGGTGGTTCGTGATTTTCCGAAGATCTTCTCGGAAGTATTACCTAGTTGTCCCCTGACTGTTATGTTGAGCTCGTCATCAAGTTGGTTTCTTGTAAACCACCCCTTCTCCAAGAATCTGTGTTGGATACCCCTGAGCTAGTTGGTTAAGCTGAACAACAACTTGGAGAGTTGGAAGATAAAAGCTTGTCTGACTTAGTTCATGTTAAGGAATATCTTTTTGTGTGTGTGTATTGAAAAAAAAGATGATATCTCCGTCGATTGGTCCTCGTGATCAGTTGTTGGATCTATTGCCTTGTCAAAACTTTGACTTGAGTATGGGCTATCGTCAAGTCAAATCAGAACCAACGATGTTCATAATGTTGTTTTACTCGTGGTTGATCCCTCGAGCATACACCATTACATCCTTTGGTCTGACCAATGCTACCACCGTGTCACATGATGGTGGAAGTCCAGTGATATGGAAATTTCGATGAGTTGCTGTTGAGCCCATCAGCAACATGTTGTCTCCCCCATGATTCATGTTGAACATCTAAGTTATTATTGGAAACTTTGTAAGCAATGCTTTCGTGTTCCATTCATGAAGCTTATGCCTAGATGGAAGAAGTGACTTCCTCGAATTCACGTGCATTAGTTGTAAGTTGCCACCATGAATTTGAGGAAGGTTTGTTTTGTTTCCCTTGGAATAATCCCAAATCATTCATGCATACGTGCGAAGTATTCTATGGTTTGGTAGATTAATTACCTCCACTCCATATGTGTTCCTAGCACACCAAGCCACTGATTGGTTTGTTCAAGGAGAAGAAGTTTCTTCTTAGGAGCTAGACTTACGCAAGGACTTCGATATCCTCGTTGATGGTTCCCTCATGAACTCGGTAGTGTTTCATTATAAGACTACTATGTGGTCATGCTTGTCTTGGACAACATGTTCACATGCTTGTGGCAGAACTGGCTCATGTTTTGGAGCTTACTATCGTAGTTCATTCCCCGAGAATCTTGCAACGCCATCTCGTCGATTTGTGTTGCAAACTTTCATTTTTCTTTCTAGACTTGATGAGTCTGGAATATACTATTACCAACCAGATCTGAATCTTAGGCAAATATGATGGTTGGAACTTTTCCAAGATCTATGATGTAGGTCCCGACAAGGTTGATGTTCTGGCCGACACACCTAGCCGGAAGATCTATCACTGTAGTATCTTGATTGAGCTATTTGACCATCTTCTCCATGAGGATTTCGTGCAACTTATTCTAGAAGTTGTTCCCTGGGGGTCCTTGTACTCTCGGTTTCCTCGGTTATGCTATAACCATTCAAATAGGGTAATCGCTCTCGTGTGTTGAGCTTTTCCCCAGTCACTAGAATCATTCCCAGTATTTGCATTTTGTTCCCAGCTTGCACCCGTCATTGTGTCAGTCTACCATGCGTCCCATCCATTTTCGATGATAAGCAAAAGCATCCATCATGTTGTCTTCAACAAGGTAGTCCAAATCATCCATTCGAATCCGGATATGCCATCCTTTCATACCCTGCCAAATGATTGTTAGCGAATTGCCTCAAGTTGGTATAGATAATTTCAATGTTCTCTAAATCAAAAGTAATTCTTTTTCGCACTTAAGGGATGATTCTGCAGGTCACCCTCCTCCAAGATGTCTCGTTTTGGTGTCTTGGAAACTCAACTCCTCGCTACGTTGGCAACCGTTCACCACCCTTTTAGATGTGGAATTGTTGCCTACCTAGTGATCCTTTGTCATGTGTTTCACTCCATCCCTCTGGACGTATGCTCCATGTCTCAGCTCGAGAGATGTTTCAGCATCTTGCTCCATGAGTTGATCCTAAGTTGTTCGATCTTCGATAAGATCGATCCGTCTAGAGATTTCCCTTTCCTATCATTTGTCATGTTAGTTGGAGTTCTCAGAGCAGGACATTGTGACAATGATGGTGATCGAATCAACGTTCTTATCAAGTGCAACTTGGATCGAGAAGATTGTGTTAGTTGCGTTCCCCTCTGTCCTCTTACCTCACATCTTGAATCTCGGGACAAGATTCTTGTTTAGTGGGGGTGAGTTGTCACATCCCTAATTCTGGTCTGACCTATGCCAGCTTCCATGTGTGCATCATGTTTAAATTCAAATGAAATTTGAAATAAGGAATTTTCAAAGCCTCAGAAACCCCCTAAAAATAACCAACATTTAAATCTCATCAAATGAGTCCAAGAAAATGTTCCTGTTATTCTGTGAAAATATTGGCATGAGGTGAAATACCAACCAATATTTTTGGAGTCACAGAAATAAGTTATTTTGGCCTTTGATTTAAATCAATAATATATTTGGGTTGGAATTATTTCTGTTATATAAGAAATAATGTCCAAATAATCCTAAACTGAAATGTCCCATGTTGGGTTTATTCCATAGAATGAGCATGAGCAGTTTGGTGATTTTTGGAAGTGCCTAGGTATTTTTAGAAAAGCCACAAACTTGCAGAAATATTAGAAAACAAAACAAAATTGAAACAGAAAGCAGAGAGAGAGAAAGCAAACCTGGCGGCCCAGCTGTGGTCCAGCACTGTTGGCCCATCCCACCTCCTTCCCTTGTCTTCTTCCAGCTGCTCCCAGGAGGATGCCAGGCGTGTGCTCGCCACGCGCGCGCCACCTCCACCCTGCTCTGGCCACCTCCTGCTTCCCCGGGCCCTTCTAGCGACGCCACGGAGATGCCCCGAAGCCCCTGTCCCCTCTCCCTCACTCGCCGCTCTCTCTCCCCTCCCCTGGCTCTCTCCCTTTAGATCACCCGAGCGAAGCCGTTGCTGCCGACCAGCGCTCGCGCGGCCACAGCCACCCCCTTGCTCCCCTGACGCATCCGAGAGCTCCGCCACGTCGTCCTCATCTTCTTCACCGAGTCACAGGAGCTGGGTCGCCCTGTGATGCCGCCAACATCATCTTCTTCCTCGCCGGTCACCGGAGATCCCCCTTGCCATCCCGACTGCTCCGGACCGTCTCCTAGCTCGCTGACCTCCTCGTCCGACTCGCCGTGAGCCTCTGACCCTGTCCATCCCTCTCTTCTTCCGCGTAGGTCTCCGTAGCCACCGAACCGCCTACGCCCGAACCCGCCGCCGCCTGCGCTCGCCGCCGATGCAACTCCGGCGACCAAATGGTCCACCCGACACGCCCAACCCACTCACCGCATCGCGTAGGCCCCCGCTAGCGCCTCAGTTCGCTAGCTCGCGCACTGCAACACTGCCCGCGCTCACGCCCGAGCTCCGGCCATCGCACTTGTCGCCGTTGCCGTTGCTACGGGCCGCCCTAGCCACCGTTGCTTGCACTGCTCGATGCGGACGAGCACGAGCAACGCGTAGATGCCCTCCGCCGCGCTTCAGGCCGTCGGAGGAGGAATTCCGGTGAGCCTCCGCCGTGCGTGCTGTCACCGCCGGCTAAACTCCGGCCTAACCACAAGTTAATTAGGCTAATGATCCTGCTAATCTAATCCTGGGTCATTGACATGTGGGCCCCGGCCCCACTGACATTTTAGTTAGGTTTAATTTAAGGCTAATTAACTATATTAATTAGCTGAGTGGATGACATATGGGTCCCACTGCCAGGTTTGACTCTGGTTAGGCGTTGTTGACCAGCTGACGTCACAACGACGCAGTGCTGACGCAATAACTCATTTTCTGGATTTATTCTTATTCAGGAAATTCCAGAAAATGCCCTAAACTTCCAGAAATCATAGAAATTGAACTGTAACTCCAAATGAAATAATTTATATATGAAAAATTATCAGAAAAATATGAAGAATCTGTTTATGGCATTTGCATGCATGTTAGAGCAACTTATATCCTCTGTTTAGGACAATTCAATTAAATGGCATTTAAGAAAGCACATATGGGATTTGAATTTGAACCTAGGGTTCAAACCAACTTCATTTAATATGGTTGCTAGTTGCATTAGTTCAATCAACAGCATATTGCCATGTCATGAGCATGCATCATATTGTTGCATTGCATTGGTTGTGTTTCCTTCTTTATTGCCGGAAGTTGTCTCCTTTCGATAGACTTGGTTTCGACGATGTTCGATGACACCGATGAAGAGCTATATTATCTTCAGAAGTGCCAGGCAAGCAAAACCCCCTTGTTCATTCTGATACAATCCCACTCTCTCGCTCCTGCTCTCTTTTACTGCATTAGGACAACAACGATTCATTTGTTACTTGCTGCGGTAGTTGAACCCCTTATCCTCTGCATGACCTGTCATTGCCACAGTAAATAGATGAAACCCACTAGCATGAGTAGGAGTTGTTTGAGCCCTGATGTGCCTACTCATTCATGCTTGTTTGTCATGCCTGCTACTGCTTAGAGTTGAGTCAGGTCTGATTCATCAATGATGAATTGGAACAGTGTTGAACATGTCCTACTGTGTGTGAGCTAAGTGTGTGAACACGATTTGGTAAAGGTAGTGGTGAGAGGCCATGTAGGAGTACATGGTGGGTTGTCTCATTGAAACCGTTCTTAGGAACTGAGTTCTGTGTTTGTGATCCATGAACAGCTACTACCACGCATTGGGCCCGAAACCAATGGACCATCTCGACTTATTAACTGCCCTTGTCCTCTGTCCAAGAGTTGCAACTAGTTTCTGGTGTTTGTAGGATATGTGTTGGCGGCCGTGCGTAGCGCTGATCCTAGGGGTGGGCTATGATGCGGTAGATAAACCGTGGCATGGTGTAACAGGCGCCCGTTTGGTGTCTCGGGAACCCTGCACACATCGTTTGGGGCTGTGAGCGAAACTCCGGCCGGATCTCCTCGCGGATGGAACCCGAATAGGCGATAAACCTGGACTAGAGACTTGTGTGGTTTGTCAGGTCATGGCCGACTCCCTCGCCAGGCTTCCGCTTGAAGGTTGCCGAGATACACGACGTGTACATGGTGGTAAGTGGCGAGAGCATATGTGAAGAAGTACACCCCTGCAGGGTTATAAATGATCTATTCGAATAGCCGTGTCCGCGGTAAAGGACTTCTGGGTTGCCTATAACAGTTCATAGACAAGTGAAAGAGGATACTCTAAAGTGCGCAAGATAAGTGTGAGTGCTATGGATGGTGAGGGAGTCCTGGATTAGGGGGTGTCCAGATGGCCGGACTATACCTTCAGCCGGACTCCTAGACTATGAAGATACAAGATTGAAGACTCCGTCCCGTGTCCGGAAGGGACTTTCCTTGGCGTGGAAGGCAAGCTTGGCGATACGGATATGCAGATCTCCTACCATTGTAACTGACATTGTGTAACCCTAACCCTCTCCGGTGTCTATATAATCCGGAGGGTTTTAGTCCGTAGGACAACATACACAACAACAATCATGCCATAGGCTAGCTTCTAGGGTTTAGCCTCTTCGATCTCGTGGTAGATCTACTCTTGTACTACCCATATCATCAATATAATCAAGCAGGACGTAGGGTTTTACCTCCATTGAGAGGGCCCGAACCTGGGTAAACTTCGTGTCCCTTGCCTCCTGTTACCATCCGGCCTAGACGCACAGTTCGGGACGCCCTACCCGAGATCCGCTAGTTTTGACACCGACATTGGTGCTTTCATTGAGAGTTCCTCTGTGTCGTCGCCATCTGGCTTGATGGCTCCTACGATCATCAATGGCGATGTAGTCCAGGGTGAGACCTTCCTCCCCGGACAGATCTTCGTCTTCGGCGGCTTCGCACTGCGGGCCAATTCACTTGGCCATCTAGAGCAGATCGAAAGCTATGCCCCTGGCCGTCAGGTCAGATTTGGAAGCTTAAACTACACGGCTGACATCCGCGGGGACTTGATCTTCGACGGATTCGAGCCACTGCCGAGCGTGCCGCACTGTCACGACGAGCATGATCTACCTCTGCCGCCGAACAGTGCCCTGGAGGCCGCACCCGCATCGGCTTCGACCCTTAATTCGGAGCCAGCTGCGCCGATCAAGGATGGGTGGTTGGACGCCGCCTCGGAGGCTGCGATCCCAACGGCGATCGAGCCGAACACCAGCCCCGCACTCTGCGAGACTCGTGACTCCAAGGAGCCGGACTCCTCTCCGGACTCCGAACCCTCCGCGCCCCTGCCGATCGAATCCGATTGGGCGCCGATCATGGAGTTTACTGCCGCGGACATCTTTCAGCACTCGCCTTTCGGCGATATTCTAAAGACACTGAAGTCTCTCTCTTTATTAGGAGAGCCCTGGCCGGACTACGGTCAGCAAGGTTGGGATACGGATGATGAAGAAATTCAAAACCCACCCACCACCCACTTTGTAGCCACCGTCGATGATTTAACCGACATGCTCGACTTCGACTCCGAAGACATCGACGGTATGGACGCCGATCAAGGAGATGATGAAGAACCAGTGCCTATTAGGCCCTGGAAAGCCACCTTGTCATATGACATATACATGGTGGACACCCCAAAAGAAGGAGATGGCGATGGAACAGCGGAGGATGACCCCTCCAAGAAATAGCCTAAGCGCCGGCGTCAGCGGCGCCGCTCAAAATCCCGCCAAAACAAATACGGTGATTCCAGCACGGGAGATAATAATACTCCGGAAAGTGCCGAAGAAAACCCCCTGCAGCAAGATTTAGCACGGGAGGATGGAGAAACCAACCCTCATGAGAGAGCGGCAGACAGAGAGGTCGAGGACGATAATTATATGCCTCCCTCCGAAGACGAGGCAAGCCTCGACGACGACGAATTCGTCGTGCCAGAGGATCCCGTCGAGCAAGAGCGTTTTCAACGCAGGCTTATGGCCACGAGAAGAAGCCTCAAGAAAAAACAGCAACAGCTTAGAGCTGATCAAGATTTGCTAGTCGACAGATGGACTGAAGTCCTTGCGGCCGAAGAGCATAAACTCGAACGCCCCTCCAAGAGCTATCCAAAGCATAGGTTGCTACCCCGATTAGAGGAGGAAGCACTTGATGCGGCCGACCGGCCACCTCGTGGCCGCGACAGAGAGGCCTCTTGGCCCTCCACTCAAGCCGCACCCCGTACCAAGGCACGGGAATATGCGCCGGACTTACGAGATATGTTGGAGGACAAGGCAAGGAAAACAAGATCGATCTACGGATCGTGTGGGCGCCCCACGGCTTGAGACGGTAACCGTCACGCCCGCCACAAATTCGGCAAGGCCGAACACAGTAGGCAAAGCTCATTGGAGCTACGTCGTGATATAGCCCAGTACAGAGGCGCCGCACACCCACTACGCTTCACAGACGAAATAATGGATCATCAAATACCCAAGGGTTTCAAACCCGTAAACATCGAATCATATGATGGCACAACAGATCCTGCGGTATGGATTGAGGATTATCTCCTTCATATCCACATGGCCCGCGGCGATGATTTCCACGCCATCAAATACCTCTCACTCAAGCTTAAAGGACTAGCTCAGCATTGGCTTAACAGCTTGCCAACAGGATCAATCAGTTGTTGGGAGGACCTGTAAGCCGCATTCCTCGACAATTTCCAGGGCACTTATGTGCGAGCCCCAGACGCCGATGACCAAAGTCACGTATTTCAGCAGCCAGATGATTCGGCCAGGCAATTCTGTACACGGTTCCTAACAAAGAAAAATCAAATAGTCAACTGTCCGGACACCGAGGCCCTAGCAGCCTTCAAGCACAATATCCGTGATGAGTGGCTTGCCCGGCACCTTAGACAGGAAAAGCCGAAGTCTATTGCAGCACTCGCGACACTCATGACCCGCTTTTGCGCGGGAGAAGACAGCTGGCTTGCTCGTAGCAACAATATGACCAAGAACCCTGGTAATTCGGATACCAGGGATAGTAGTGGCAGGTCGCGTCGCAACAAGCAGAAGCGCCGCATTAACGGCGACAATGATGAGGATACGGCAGTTAATGCCGGATTCAGAGGCTCTAAATCCGGTCAGCGGAAAAAGCCATTCAAAAGGAATCCTAGGGGCCCGTCCAGTTTGGACCGTATACTCGATCGCTTGTGCCAGATACATGGCACCCCCAAAAAGCCGGCCAATCACACCAACAGGGATTGTTGGGTGTTCTAGCAGGCAGGCAAGTTAAATGCCGAAAATGAAGACAAGGGGCTGCATAGCGATGACGACGAGGAGCCCCGGCCACCGAACAACAGTGGACAGAAGGGTTTCCCCCCACAAGTGCGGACGGTGAACATGATATACGCAACCCACGTCCCCAAAAGGGAGCTGAAGCGCGCGTTAAGGGACGTATACGCGGTAGAGCCAGTCGCCCCAAAGTTCAACCCATGGTCCTCCTGCCCGATCACCTTTGATCGAAGGGACCATCCCACTAGCATCCGTCATGGCGGATTCGCCGCATTGGTTCTAGACCCAATTATTGACGGATTTCACCTCACTAGAGTCCTTATGGACGGCGGCAGTAGCCTGAACCTGCTTTACCAGGATACAGTGCAGAAATGGGCATAGATCCCTCGAGGATTAAGCCCACCAAAACGACCTTTAAAGGCGTAATACCAGGTGTAGAGGCCAACTGTACAGGCTCAGTCACACTTGAAGTGGTCTTCGGATCTCCGGATAATTTTCGAAGCGAGGAGTTAATCTTCGACATAGTCCCATTCCGCAGTGGCTATCACGCACTGCTCGGGCGAACCGCATTCGCCAAGTTCAATGCGGTACCGCACTACGCATACTATCGTGGAATTGTCACGTCAGATGTCCTAGTGTAAGGACTTAGTCATGAGGCCAACGCATCTATGTGGTAGCTTGAGAGGGGTTGAGCGGAATCGAGAGACGCAACACAAGACAGGGATTTAGACAGCTTCGGGCCCCGGGAAACATCATCCGATAACAACCCTACATGCTGTTTGAGGCTAGGTCCCATTATCATCGTGAGGGAGTTGCCGTAAACCGGCTCTCCTCTTTGTGTCTAGCCCTAAGATTGTTGATTGTTGTCTGTCCCTCTTTGGGGAGCCCTGCCCCTCCTTATATATGTTGAAGGGGCAGTTTACATGTGGAGTCCTATTAGGATTAAGACTAGTCTATCTCTAATACAAACTGGATACGAGTCCTGGTCTTAACTCCTTGTAAGGTAAATATTCCTTATGCCTTTCTTCTTAAACTGGCCCACCATAGTATGAACCGGCCTTCATGAACCGCCCGTTGGGCCACCGGGTCTTGTCGCTCCTCTGACCCGCCTGCCGGTTTACCAATGAGTCGTAATGACCAGGCGGGTTGCTTGTAAACCGCCAGGTCAGGGCGAGTCGCCAGTAACTCGCCAAGTGCCAGCGGGGGTCTTCAGATAAACCGCCAAGTCCGGCCGGGTTACACTTCCGGCCGGTTTACACCACGGGGTATATCCCCGACATTAGCCCCCAGTTCAATTTGGATTTATCCATGTTAAACTGATCCTGTAAAACAAATACAAGAACGAATTTGATAGATTATGCTCCGGGTTAAGAATTCTTGTAAACCGGCATCTGATCATCCTTAATTCCTTGCCATTTCCTTCTTCTAGAAAATCCAGGTCAATAAGCCAGCTTTATACTCAATTTGCTGACATTGGTTTCTCACAGAGAAATATTATGAAGAATAATCCACTTGAGTCGGCTTCCAAAGCGCCGGTTTATAAATATTGATGGCACCGGGTCATAATTTTTGTCGACACCGGGTCATGTAATTGATCTTCCTGATTTGCTCAAAACTAATAAAATGAAGATGTTCCTCCTTTATATGCATAATACCTGTAGCCCCCAAGTCTTAAGAGTAGAACATAGTGATAACTTAAGACTTGCTCCGATAAGTGTTTCAACCTTGAAGAAATCTGGTTTGTTCATCTCAATCATATAAACTGAATACTCCATATATGTAGCCCCCAAGTGCCGGGTTGTCATGCTTGCAGCAACCTGGGACTTGCAATTGCTTATAAAAACTTCAATCAGTGTAGCCCCCAAGGGCCGGGTCATTATGCAATAATTAGCAGGGACTTTATAAATATAATCATGTAGACTTGAGCAGTGATGTGTAGCCCCCAAGGGCCGGCTTAGTAAGATAATACTGAACCGGGACTTGATATATACTTCAATGAAAATAACATGTTATAATGTAGCTTCCATCGTAGGGCTTGAACCCACGTCCACAAGGTTAAGAGTTTTGTGCTTTACCAACTGAGCAATGAATCCTTCAATATTATGGACGAAAACTTGTGTACCTTGAATTGTTGACAGGAGCAATTGGTAGCCCCCAAGGGCCGGCTCATTATAATATGATGAGTCGGGTCTTCAATAAGACTAGTAAAAATGACTTTGCATTAGCCCCCAAGTGTCATGCTGCATGCTTGCAGCGATATGAGACTTGCATGTAATCTCAATTTGAATAATGTAGCCTCCAAGTGCCGGGTTATAAGCCTGCAGCGACTCGGAACTATTCCTTCCATTGTAGAATAAATCATATCCTTTGATAAAATAATAGACATTGCGCTATAGCGACTTTGAAAACCTTAAAAATCCAGCCATGTTGGCTATTCAAGATAATATAATCCGGTATGAAAACCTTATTCATTCAATATCATAATGAAATTTCAGCCAAGTTTGGCTATTTGAATAATATAACCCGATGATTTATAAGCGCATGATTCCAATGGCGCAATCCAAATATATACTGGCGACTTATAGTCCAAAGCCAGGCCGGTTTAATAAACACCGGATCATACTACCGGTTTAATAAACACCGGTGATTTATAATCATGCTTTATTCAACCTGTTTCTGCATACAACAAGTTAAAAGTGTCCTGGCGGTTTACCACCGGACGGGTCATAATGCCCAACATATAACCTGGGTTTATAACCAAGGCTGCATTTAGAATAATCAAATATGAAATATATCATACCTGTGACATTGAATCACATCGTTGGTTTACCAACTTCTTTTTTAGTAAGGGTGATAACCCAAATCTCGAGTACTGATAACTCCTTCCATATTGTGCTGGTTTATGATAAAACCGTGCCGGGTTGTGATAAACACTGTGTTACTCCATACGAGGATGTTAACAACAAGGATCAAACCGGGCAAATAGTCTCCGGATTGACATGAACTGTGTTCCGTCAATTGATTGGTTAAAAAACTTTGTCGGTTTAAAAAACACAATGAAAAGCAAAAACCCCCCTTCAAAGAAAAGTGTCAAGCAAAAGAAAAGTTTTATTTAAGCTGATCAAATGGCGTTACCATGGCCAAACACGACCAAGCTCCCGTTAGGTGTAACTATGGTTCTAGTCAGCCAGGTCCCCAAATGAAACCGTGGCATTTATGCCGACCAAATGGCGTGGTCATGGTTCGGGTTCGACCAAGCCCCCAAGTGATTCTGTGGCCTTAGGCCGATCAAGAGGCATGACTGGCTCAGACATGACCAAGTCCCCAAGTGATCTGGTGGCTCTCGCCTATCAAGAGGCATGGTATTGGTTCGGACACGACCAATCCTCCAAGTGATATAACACGATGCTTTTAGCAAAGCGAACTCAAGGGGTAAACCGGAGGCCGCTTTAGAGCAACTCCGTGTAACCTCATATGATGTAAAAGAACAGAGACTATGAAGCAGAAGCCCCCATGTGATCGATAATATGTCAGGCCAGTAAGGCGGGATACCCATGTTTGAACCGCGCATCATGGCAGCAGGTCCTCTTTGGCAATTTTTAACTTTTTTTGCACGAGATAAATTCTTCTTGAACCGGGATCTTGAACCGGATATTGAGAGCTTCAAAGCTTTGTGGGAGACATCTTTCCCTTGAACCGGATTTTAAACCGGAATCTTCATTTTCAGTCGGAAAATTTTCTGACGGCCTTTAAACTCGAACTTGCGAGAAGTTAATTCCTTTTTGAACCGGACATTGTTAAACCGGATTTGAGCGTTTCAGAGCTTTGTGGGAGAACAGATTTCCCTTGAACCAGACTGTAAACCGGATATCTGAGAGCTTCAGTCAGACTGACTTCCCTTGAACCGGATTTTAAACCGGAATCCTTTCTGATGACCCGGATCTTCTTCATTGAGCCGGGATTTTATAACTGTCATATACTTTCTAAACCAGAAATTTTATGACGGCCTTTAAACTTTCATCAATATAACAGTAGCCTCTGGGACCGGGTTATCCTTCCCTCCATCGTCCTAGGGTTCTTAAATTTGCTGAAACTGGCAATATTCGCTGAGTCATGTCATCGTAGCCCCCGAGTCTCAAAGGTGACTCGAGGAATTGGCTTGAGACTCTCCATATTTGACCGTGATATAAATCAGCATAACTTGTATATCACTGGCGTTGATAGCACGATGTGAATCCATAGAAGGTTGAGGTGACTGCAGCGGGATGTAAATGATCCCATATGAGCCGTGTTAGCAACTCGGCCAATGTTCCTTCCAACTGGCGATTTGAAGTTAATCAAAACTGTAGTGGTGGCGACATGTGCGCCCAATAAACAACTCATGCAGACAGGTGCGGCCCGGTGTGTTGATGTAGACCAGGCCGCGAGAGACGGACGACAAAGACAGCCGCAGCTTCAGAGATGGCACAGCCAGATGAGTCGGCCGCGGCGTAGTAAGTCGGCGCGGATGGGAGAGTCGGCCGCGGGAGTTGTAAACCAGCACGGACGGAGAGCCGCCTGCGGGTATTGTGAACCGGCGTGGACGGGGATTCGCCTGCGGGCATTGTAAGCCGGCGTAGATGGAGAACCGGTCGCGTGTTGATGTAAACCGGACCACAGGCGGTTTGCACGCGTCCGTTGAGTAGTGCGGAATGGTTAAAAGCCAGTATATAATGACGCCAGTGCGTGCTCCATATGCATGGTGTAACACCAATGTTGTGGCGAATAATTGTCCTGCATATAAAAATATGCAGAACCAACGTAATTGTTCTTTTTTTAAAAAAACAATATATGTCAAAAATAGATTTAGATAGATGTCACCTGATATGTTAGGCCGGAATTTATCCACCGCGGTGAAGCTAAAATCAACCACAGATGAGTCACCCGCAGGAACAAACGGATGAACCGGCCGCAGCGTTGTAAGCCGATACGAACGGACGAGCCATGCAGCCATCCAGCAGCATGGCACAGACCAGCCCTACTGCAATAATCTTGGCATGCGTCCCTTTGCGACACCTTTTGTAACAAATAATGATCCTGCCCAAAAATAGTAAAGACCAGAGTAATTGTTCTTGGAAAAAACATTATTTGTGCTGATAAAATATGCAGGAAGGATAGCACCTCGTAGTATTGTCCAACGCCGGTAGGCCAGCTTGTTGCGGGTACCCCGGGTTGCATCCATGGTTACAACAGTGGCAGCAGGGCGGAGACGTGGAGCAGTGAGGCAGATTACGATAGCGGCGAGACGCTCGGTCGCGAAGGCTGTAGAGGTGGCTGAAACAGACAGCAACCCGCCACAGGGCCGCTTCAGGAACGGTACGTGGAGCAGTGAGGAGCAACTTGGAGTTGCTCTGGCGGGGTTGGAGTCGGAAGAGGAGTCAGCACGTGGCGGTTCGTTCGCGGTGGAGTCCGGGTCGTCCTTGTTTTCTCTAATGTGATTTTCCAATGCCATAGTAGAATCGGATCAATGCAGCTCTGAATCTGATCGGATATGATACTGTAACCAATTCTTCATGAAAAAGAAATTCTCCTTCCTTCTGGCCGGCAGTTTTAGAGAGACACCGGTTCAGCAGGGCCGCGGCCGAGCGGCAATCGGAAGCGCGCCTGGCGATGGTGATTCAGGGACGAAGACGGATGCAGCGACCAAGTCGGCGACTTTATCCACTCCTGTCTCCTTTTTTTTCAATCTGACGCTGATTTCTTTTCACACGGGAGATTGCTTTGATAGCTTTGGCTTTGACCCGGAGTGCTCATTGATTCGCGAACAGGGTTTACGCGTTACCACCACACACATTGGGACCCGAGGCGGTGCAAAAAGTTTCTCGAGTCCGATCTGATGTAAGCTGCCATCGGAATATTATTTGATCCTGATTGACAAGATCGCAGTTGATGTAAATTCTTCTTCACCGGATTCTTGACTAATCACAAGCTTCTCGATCCCTAGGAGAGATCCCTCCAAGAACTCATCACCACCGTGCGCAAGCCCCACGGTGGGCGCCAACTGTCGTGGAATTGTCACGTCAGATGTCCTAGTGTAAGGACTTAGTCATGAGGCCAACGCATCTATGTGGTAGCTTGAGAGGGGTTGAGCGGAATCGAGAGACGCAACACAAGACAGGGATTTAGACAGCTTCGGGCCCCGGGAAACATCATCCGATAACAACCCTACATGCTGTTTGAGGCTAGGTCTCATTATCATCGTGAGGGAGTTGCCGTAAACCGGCTCTCCTCTTTGTGTCTAGCCCTAAGATTGTTGATTGTTGTCTGTCCCTCTTTGGGGAGCCCTGCCCCTCCTTATATATGTTGAAGGGGCAGTTTACATGTGGAGTCCTATTAGGATTAAGACTAGTCTATCTCTAATACAAACCGGATACGAGTCCTAGTCTTAACTCCTTGTAAGGTAAATATTCCTTATGCCTTTCTTCTTAAACTGGCTCACTATAGTATGAACCGGCCTTCATGAACCGCCCGTTGGGCCACCGGGTCTTGTCGCTCCTCTGACCCTCTAGCCGGTTTACCAATGAGTCATAATGACCAGGCGGGTTGCTTGTAAACCGCCAGGTCAGGGCGAGTCGCCAGTAACTCGCCAAGTGCCAGCGGGGGTCTTCAGATAAACCGCCAAGTCCGGCAGGGTTACACTTCCGGCCGGTTTACACCGCGGGGTATATCCCCGACACATACCTTAAGCTCAAGATGCCAGGCCCTCGAGGAGTAATTACGGTCAATGGAAACACTGAACGCTCCCTCCGAACGGAGGAGCACACGGCGGCCCTTGCAGCGGAAGTACAAAGCAGCCTCTCCAGGCAGTTCTCCAGTCCGGCCATTAAATGACCGAACACTGTCAAGTGCGCCCGGAGTAACCTACAACAAGACTGCCTGGCATGATCCGAGCAGGCGTAGCAATGCGGACCCAACCCCAGCCCTCGAAAAAATGCGACACCAGTAATTCGCGTACATAACTACGCTCTAGAAATACCATGGGTACAGGGGAGGGGCACTAAGGGAGTCTTGGATTAGGGGGTGTCCGGATGGCCGGACTATACCTTCAGCCGGACTCCTGGACTATGAAGATACAAGATTGAAGACTTCGTCCCGTGTCCGGAAGGGACTTTCCTTGGCGTGGAAGGCAAGCTTGGCGATACGGATATGCAGATCTCCTACCATTGTAACCGACTTTGTGTAACCCTAACCCTCTCCGGTGTCTATATAAACTGGAGGGTTTTAGTCCGTAGGACAACATACACAACAACAATCATACCATAGGCTAGCTTCTAGGGTTTAGCCTCTCCGATCTCGTGGTAGATCTACTCTTGTACTACCCATATCATCAATATTAATCAAGCAGGACGTAGGGTTTTACCTCCATCGAGAGGGCCCGAACCTGGGTAAAACTTCGTGTCCCTTGCCTCCTGTTACCATCCGGCCTAGACGCACAGTTCGGGACCCCCTACCCGAGATCCGCCGGTTTTGACACCGACATTGGTGCTTTCATTGAGAATTCCTCTGTGTCGTCGCCGTCAGGCTCGATGGCTCCTACGATCATCAATAGCGATACTGTCCAGGGTGAGACCTTCCTCCCCGGACAGATCTTCGTCTTCGGCGGCTTCGCACTGCGGGCCAATTCACTTGGCCGTCTGGAGCAGATCGAAAGCTACGCCCTGGCTGTCAGGTCAGATTTGGAAGTTTAAACTACACGTCTGACATCCGTGGGGACTTGATCTTCGACGGATTCGAGCCACTGCCGAGCGCGCCGCCCGGTCACGACAAGCATGATCTAGCTCTGCCGCCGAACAGTGCCCTGGAGGCCGCACCTGCATCAGCTTCGACCCTTAATTCGGAGCCAACTGCGCCGATCGAGGATGGGCGGTTGGACGCCACCTCGGGGGCTGCGATCCCAACGGCGATTGAGCCGAACACTAGCCCCGCACTATGCGAAACTCGTGACTCCAAGGAGCCGGACTCCTCTTCGGAGTCCGAACCCTCCGCGCCCCTGCCGATCGAATCTGATTGGGCGCCGATCATGGAGTTTACTTCCGCGGACATCTTTCAGCACTCGCTTTTCGACGATATTCTGAAGACACTGAAGTCTCTCTCTTTATCAGGAGAGCCCTAGCCGGACTACGGTCAGCAAGGTTGGGGTACGGACGATGAAGAAATTCAAAGCCCACCCACTACCCACTTTGTAGCCACTGTCGATGACTTAACCGACATGCTCAACTTTGACTCCGAAGACATCGACGGTATGGACGCCAATGAAGGAGATGATGAAGAACCAGCGCCTACCAGGCCCTAGAAAGCCACCTCATCATATGACATATACATGGTGGACACCCCAAAAGAAGGAGATGGCGATGGAACAGCGGAGGATGACCCCTCCAAGAAATAGCCTAAGGGCCGGCGTCAGCGGCGCCGCTCAAAATCCCGTGAAAACTAATACGATGATTCCAGCACGGGAGATAATAACAATCCGGAAAGTGCCGAAGAAAATCCCCTCCAGCAAGATTTAGCACAGGAGGATGGAGAAACCAGCCCTCATGAGAGAGCGGCAGACAGAGAGGTCGAGGACGATAATATATGCCTCCCTCTGAAGACGAGGCAAGCCTCGACGATGACGAATTCGTCGTGCCAGAGGATCCCGTCGAGCAAGAGCGTTTTCAATGCAGGCTTATGGCCACGACAAGAAGCCTCAAGAAAAAACAGCAACATCTTAGAGCTGTTCAAGATTTGCTAGTGGACAGATGGACTGAAGTCCTTGCGGCCGAAGAACATAAACTCGAACGCCCCTCCAAGAGCGAGCCAAAGCGCAGGTTGCTACCCCGATTAGAGGAGGAAGCACTTGATGCGGCCGACCGGCCACCCCGTGGCCGCGACAGAGAGGTCTCTCGGCCATCCACTCAAGCCGCACCCCATACCAAGGCACGGGAATATGCGCCGGACTTACGAGATATGTTGGAGGACAAGGCTAGGCAAACAAGATCGATCTACGGATCACGGGGGCTCCCCACGGCGCGAGACAGTAACCGTCACGCCGGCCACAAATTCGGCAGGGCCGAACACAGTAGACAAAGCTCATTGGAGCTACGTCATGATATAGCCCAGTACAGAGGTGCTGCACACCCACTATGCTTCACAGACGAAATAATGGATCATCAAATCCCTGAGGGTTTGAAACCCGTAAACATCGAATCATATGATGGCACAACAGATCATGTGGTATGGATCGAGGATTATCTCCTTCATATCCACATGGCACGCGGCGATGATTTCCATGCCATCAAATACCTCCCACTCAAGCTTAAAGGACCAGCTCGGCATTGGCTTAACAGCTTGCCAACATGATCAATCAGTTGTTGGGAGGACCTGGAAGCCGCATGCCTCAACAATTTCCAGGGCACTTATGTGTGACCCCTAGATGCTGATGACCTAAGTCACGTAATTCAGTAGCCGGAGGAATCGGCCAGGCAATTCTGGACACGGTTCCTAATAAAGAAAAATCAAATAGTCGACTGTCCGGACGCTGAGGCCCTAGCAGCCTTCAAGCACAATATCCGTGACGAGTGGCTATCCCGGCACCTTGGACAGGAAAAGCTGAAATCTATGGTAGCACTCACGACACTCATGACCCGCTTTTGCGCGGGAGAAGACAGCTGGCTTGCTCGTAGCAACAATATGACCAAGAACCCTGGTAATTCGGACACCAGGGATAGTAGTGGCAGGTCGCGTCGCAACAAGCAGAAGCGCCGCATTAACAGCGATAGTGCTGAGGATACGACAGTTAATGCCGGATTCAGAGGCTCTAAATCTGTTCAGCAGAAAAAGCCATTCAAAAGGAATCCTAGGGGCCCGTCCAGTTTGGACCGAATACTCGACCGCTTGTGTCAGATACATGGCACCCCCAAAAAGCCGGCCAATCACACCAACAGGGATTGTTGGGTGTTCAAGCAGGCAGGCAAGTTAAACGCCAAAAATGAAGACAAGGGGCTGCATAACGATGACGACGAGGAGCCCCGGCCGCTGAACAACAGTGGACAGAAGGGTTTTCCCCCACAAGTGAGGACGGTGAACATGATATACGCAACCCACGTCCCCAAAAGGGAGCGGAAGCGCGCGTTAAGGGAGATATATGTGGTAGAGCCAGTCGCCCCAAAGTTCAACCCATGGCCGTCCTGCCCGATCACCTTTGATCGTAGGGACCATCCCACTAGCATCCTCATGGCGGATTCTCGGCATTGGTTCTAGACCCAATTATTGACGGATTTCATCTCACTAGAGTCCTTATGGACGGCGACAGCAGCCTGAACCTGCTTTACCAGGATACAGTGCGGAAAATGGGCATAGATCCCTCGAGGATTAAGCCCACCAAAACGACCTTTAAAGGTGTAATACCAGGTGTAGAGGCCAACTGTACAGGCTCAGTCACACTTGAAGTGGTCTTTGGATCTCCGAATAATTTCCGAAGCGAGGAGTTAATCTTCGACATAGTCCTGTTCTGCAGTGGTTATCACGCACTGCTCGGGGGAACCACATTCGCCAAGTTTAATGCGGTACCGCACTACGCATACCTTAAGCTCAAGATGCCAGGCCCTCGAGGAGTAATTATGGTCAATGGAAACACCGAACGCTCCCTCTGAACGGAGGAGCACACGACGGCCCTTGCAGCGGAAGTACAAAGTAGCCTCTGCAGACAATTCTCCAGTCTGGCCACTAAACGACCGGACACCGTCAATTGCGCCCGGAGTAACCTATAACAAGACCGCCTGGCACGATCCGAGCAGGTGTAGCAATGCGGCCCCAACCCCAACCCTCGCAAAAAGGCGACGCTAGTACTTCGCGTACATAACTATGCTCTAGAGATACCATGGGTACAAGGGGAGGGGCACCATCACGGCACGCCCGAAACACGACTTAAACTGTACCAGGGGCTGCCGATTTTTTAATTTTCTCTCACTTTCAGGACTCCATACTTCGGAAGGCCTGTTCGGCAGTTCAATTGCCGCACAAAAGATGCAAGAACTAGGGAAGCAGACAAGCCACGCCGCATTACGGAACTCCCAGGTGGTCTCTATCACGACCAGTATACCTGTTCCGCATACTATTCCGCAGCTTGCCCCTGGAATGGACATGTTAACTAGTCCAACCTTTCACTTATCGCATTATTTGTATCGTTCTGCTTTAATCGCAGCCCTTTTTAATAAACAATGCATAGCTTTCGTCTATTTTTGCATTACCTTTTTTCTTTATATATGTTCCTTAATGACATGTTGCACCCGTACACGTTGGTACGGCCAAAATACGCCAGGGGCTTTAGTACCCCTCAATATGGTGTGGGAAGTCTGAACACTTTAACAAGTACGGCACCCCGAACTTATAGCATTATATGCATCGGCTCCGAATCATGTCTTGGGTTAATAGTTGGGTTTACCCGGCTCCTATGTTTTGGTGTCTTACGTTCCGCTATATCGGCTAAGGTAGCACTAGGAGAACCACTGCGATTGTGCCCCAGTTGAGCTGGGTCAAGCACCTTAGTGGAGAAAGTTAAACTGACTGTCATGATGAAGCGAGAGCTGGTCACTGTTCGAGAGGTTTTTCGAGTCCCTGAAGACTTATACCGCTTAGGGCGAGGAGCCGGCTCTGTCCGGCCAAGGCATGGATAGCGCCCCGAACTCGATCTTCCGAATACCAGGGGCTTCGCCGAAATTTAAAATTATAGAATTCTATGGCTAAGTGAGAGTGTTCACGCATTATAGTCCGATTGCCTTGTTCGTTGGGCTAAGCGCCTCCCTCGAAGGACCCAAACATGGGAAAAAGAGCGCTCAGGTTTATCCGCGAACACCCCAGCACTAGTGGCACGGGGGCAGAAGCCGACGACTCGCCATCTCTCAGAATTGATAAACAGCCGCACAGAAGGTAATATTTTAAATTCCAAAAGCATTGCTTAGCGCATATGAACAAGTTTTCAGCGCACAGGACAAAACGAGCAAGTTTCACTCGAAAATTACATCCCTAGAACATTCATCCGCCACAAGGCAGGCACCCTTCAGAACATCCTTATAATAATTCTTGGGCTTGCGATGCTCTTTCCCCGGCGGTGGCCCGTCCTTCACAAGCTTCTCAGCATCCAGCTTGCCCCAGTGCACCTTAGCACGGGCAAGGGCCCTACGGGCACCTTCAATACAGACAGAGCGCTTGATGACTTTGAGCCTTGGACGGGCCTCCACCAGCCGCCGCACCAGCCCGAAATAGCTCCCAGGCAGAGCCCCTCCAGGCCACAGCCGAACAATGAGGCCCTTCATGCCCTGTTCGGCCGCCTTGTGGAGCTCGACCAGTTGCTTCAGCTGGTCGCTCAGGGGCACGGGGTGTCCGGCCTCAGCATACTGAGACCAGAACACCTTCTCTGTCGAGCTGCCCTCCTCGGCTCGATAGAATGCGGCGGCATCAGACACACTCCGGGGAAGATCTGCGAACGCTCCTAGAGAGCTCCGGATTCGGGTAAGTAACAAGTAACTCACGTTTATGTGTTTGCTTTGCATAAAGAATGCCTTACCCGCCGCTATATTCTTCACCTCATCCAACTCCTGGAGGGTTTTCTGGGATTCGGCCTTGGCAGACTTGGCATTTTCAATAGCCACCGCGAGCTCGGACGCTCGCATCTTTGAGTCAAGCTCCAAACTCTCATGTTTTTCCATGAGAGCCTGGAGCTCTTGCCGTACCTTGCCAACCTCGGCCTCATACTTCTCCCGCTCGGTGCGCTCCGAGGCCGCCCTCTTCTTGGCCTCGACCAGCGCTTGCTTAAGGGTCGCCACCTCAGACGTGGCCCCTATAATAGCCACGATAATCCTGTCATTCTTTGCAATTGCACCTTTTTATATATATTTAAAAACAAGGTCTTTCTTACCTTCATTGTCCTCGAGCTGCTTCTTGGCACGCTCGAGCTGTTGCTCGGACCGCTCGAGGTTCTGCTTTAGCGTGTCCACTTCCGCAGTCAGTGCGGCGGACGCAAGCAGAGAAGCCTACATACACATATGGACTCATTTTTGTTAGACTCCTGCGAATTTTATTTGATCCTCTATTCGGCTTTTCTTCCCGAACGCCAAACAGAGCATCAGGGGCTACTGTCTATGCGGTAATATTATTTACACATTGTTTACTTACCTCAAAGCCTGTTAAAAGGCTAGTACAAGCTTCAGTCAGTCCGCTCTTGGCGGACTGAACCTTCTGGACCACCACACTCATAATGGTGCGGTGCCACTCGTCGATGGAGGCGCCTTGGAGTGCCTCCAACAGATTGTCCGGCGCCTCCGGTTGGACGCGGGTCACCGACATGGTGGGATCGCTCCCCTTGGAAGGAGGTCCCCCGCTGGACTCTGGAACCTTTGAAAGTTCCGGAGCGGTGTCCGGCCTAGAGCCGGACTTGGAGCCCTGGGGGGTTTCATCCCCTTTATTCCTGGAGTCCAGGAGGTCACCTTGCGGCGCCTCCAGGACCACCTCCTCCCGGCTTGGAACCTATTGGGACAACACTTCGGTGTCGTCCGTAGGGCGGGGGGAGGAAGCCGTCGGAAGCGAGTTCACATCCGACGAGTCCAGTGAGCCGCTCGACGACGCGTCGAGCCGGTCTTTGGGTGGGCTGCATAAACATATTCGACACAAGGGAAAGCTGTGCAATAAACGAATACTATGAATTGCTCTGGTATCCGGATACTTATGATTTTGCCAAGGGCTTGGCCCTGGGCAGCCACTCCTCTCCGCCGTCGTCGGCGTCGGTGGAGTAGTCAAGAGGAAGGGTTTTCCCCTTCTTGGACCCTCCGGCCTCCCCAGAGAGGGCGGCCTTCCTTTTCTTCTCTCCTCCCGCTGGAGGGGGAGAGGTCTCTTCTTCTTCCTCCTCGTCTTCACGGGAGGAATGCGCCTCGGAACCGTTGGATGATGGATCCGACACCTCCTGGCGCCGGGCAATCTTTCGAGTCCCCGTGGCCTTTTTCGTGGCCTTCTTCTCCGGCACCACATAGGGTGCCGGAACCAGCAGCTTCGCCAAGCGAGCGTCCGCTGGGCCTTCGGGCAAAGGAGCCGGACAGTTGATCTGTCCGGACGTCACCTGCCAATCCTGTCAAAGGTAAGGGAGCTTAGATCCTGCATGGAGTCAAACTATGAAAAACTGATACCCTGTAAAAGGAAAAAACAGCTTACCGCGAGAGCATGACGCTGCGCACTGAATCCGCGATCCTCGATAGCGGATGCGGGAGCCTCGGCGCCCTTGGAAAGAACCTTCCAGGCATCTTCTTACATCGTGTTGAAGAGCCTGCTCAGAGTTTGGTGCCGCGCCGGGTCGAACTCCCACAGGTTGAAAGCCCGTTGTTGACACGGGAGGATCAAGCGGATGAGCATAACCTGGACTACGTTGACAAGTTTGAGCTTCTTGTCCACCAGGGTTTGGACGCATGTTTGGAGTCCGGTCAGCTCTCCTTTTTTACCCCACGACTGGCCCGTCTCCTTCCAGGAGGTGAGCCGCGTAGGGGGTCCGGATCGAAACTCGGGGGGTGCGACCCATTCGGCGTCGCGCGGCTCGGTGATGTAAAACCACCCCGATTGCCACCCCTTCAGGGTCTCCACAAAGGAGCCCTCGATCCATATGACGTTGGCCATCTTGCCCACCATGGCGCCTCCGCACTCCGTCTGGTTGCCGCGTACCACCTTCGGCTTGACATTGAAAGTCTTGAGCCATAGGCCGAAATGGGGGCGGATGCGGAGGAAAGCCTCGCACACGATGATAAACGCCGAGATGTTGAGGACAAAGTTCGGGGCCAGATCGTGGAAATCCAGGCCGTAGTAGAACATGAGCCCCCAGACAAATGGGTGGAGAGGGAAGCCTAGTCCACGGAGGAAATGGGGGAGGAACACCACCCTCTCATGGGGCCTAGGGGTGGGGATGAGCTGCCCCTTTTCGGGAAGCCGGTACACGATGTCGTTTGACAGGTATCCGGCCTTCCTCAGCTTTTTGATGTGTCCCTCCGTGACGGAGGAGACCATCCACTTGCCTCCCACTCCGCACATGGCTGGAGAAGGTTGAGATGGGGAGTGCGGACATGGGCGCTGGAGCTCGAGTGCGCAAGAATGGATAAGCGAAGGAGGAAGAAGGCGTAGGAGAAAAGGTGGATCCTTATCCCCTTATATGGGTGGACGCAACTACATGTCCCCACCATCCTGGTAAAACTCGCTTATCTCCAAGCGCCGTAATCAATGGCGCGGTTGGGTTACCCATGCCCGTATTGATGAGAATCCCGGAATAAGGGGACACGATCTCTGCTTTAACAAGACATGCCAAGGAAACGGCCTCGCATGACGCGCTGAGGTAGGATAATGAAACGACTCGGATAAAGGCTTGGCCGTGGTGTGTCATGCTACGGAATACGTCAGCAGATTAGATTGGTGTAAATATTATTCTCTCTATGGCAATATGTGGAAACTTATTTTGCAGAGCCGGACACTATCTTTGTGTTCAAAATCTTCTATGAAGTACTTGGAGGAGGAACCCGCCTTGCAATGCCGAAGACAATCTGCGCGCCGGACTCGTCGTCATTGAAGCCTGGTTCAGGGGCTACTGAGGGAGTCCGGGATTAGGGGGTGTCTGGATGGACGGACTATACCTTCAGCCGGACTCCTGGACTATGAAGATACAAGATTGAAGACTCCGTCCCGTGTTCGGAAGGGACTTTCCTTGGCGTGGAAGGCAAGCTTGGCGATACGGATATGCAGATCTCCTACCATTGTAACCGACTTTGTGTAACCCTAACCCTCTCCGGTGTCTATATAAACCGGAGGGTTTTAGTCCGTAGGACAACATACACAACAACAATCATACCATAGGCTAGCTTCTAGGGTTTAGCCTCTTCGATCTCGTGGTAGATCTACTCTTGTACTACCCATATCATCAATATTAATCAAGCAGGACGTAGGGTTTTACCTCCATCGGGAGGGCCCGAACCTGGGTAAACTTCATGTCCCTTGCCTCCTGTTACCATCCGGCCTAGACGCACAGTTCGGGACCCCCTACCCGAGATCCGCCGGTTTTGACACCGACAGATGGCCTTCTCGTAGGAAGACGGGAGCGGATCCATAGTGGTGTATTGAATGGTGAATATGTGGACCCGTGTGCGCCACCTCAAAAGAGTTGCTTGCAGTCGTAGTTCAGGTTAGCCACTGAGTCAAAGCTGGCTTGCTGCAGTTAAACTCCACTCCCCCCCTTTATTGATACCGGCGCATATGTAGATAGTTCTGATGTAAGTCTTGCTGAGTACTTTTGTACTCACATTTGCTTAATTTATGTTTTGTAGAGAGACTTCAGTCTCGCTAGTAGTTTCGCGTGGACTTTGATGTTTAGCTTGATACCTCAGCTACGATCTTGTGCCCTCGGCAAGATCTGGTAGATAGTCAGGCTTCTTAGCCTTTTCATTTGTAGATGTCTGTACTCAGACATGTTAAGCTTCCGCATGTGCTTTGATTTGTATGCTATGATTGTTGGGTCATGAGACCCATGTTTGTAATATCTCGCTCCTCGGAGCCTAATGATTAAATATTTGAGTCGTAGAGTTATGTTGTGATGCCATGTTGTATTTACACATATCGAGCATATTGTGTGTATGATTGAAATGCTTGGTATGTGTGGGATCCAACAATCTAGTTGTTTATCCTTGGCAGCCTCTCTTATGGGGAAATGTAGTCTAGTGCTTCCATGAGCCATAGTAGTCCGCTATAGCCCAGTTCACCGGAGTCCTGCTAGCCCAGCACTACTTCTCAGGACACTTGACTGGCCGGCATGTGTTTCACTTCACTCCTATGTCTGTCCCTTCGGGGAAATGTCACACGGTGACATCCGGAGTCCTGTTAGCCCAGTGCTACAGCCCAGATTCACACGCTGCTGACCGACATGCTCGATGTGATTCATGTATGCCTGTCCCCATAGGTTGGTGCCTCTTTGAGTTCATGACTAGCCATGTCGGCCCGGGTTCTCTGTCATATGGATGCTAGCGACACTATCGTATACGTGAGCCAAAAGGCGCAAACGGTCCTGGACCATGGTAAGGCGACACCCGTGGGAATACCGTGCGTGAGGCCGCAAAGTGATATGAGGTGTTACCGGCTAGATTGATGTGACTTGGAATCGGGGTCCTGACAGCTGGGGTCCTGCGAAGATTGTGGCATATCCTGAGGTGGTGGGTTTCCTGAGACCTGACCGTCCTCAGGAGCTTCTGCGATGTTGCCCTGTTGAGCTTGGTCTTCCACCGCTGATGGCTTTGCCGCGCCTTCCTGACCCCGCGCTGCATCAGCTCTGGCTTGGCGCGGCACACCCTTGTCTTGGCGCTCCTCCCGAACTGCCACCAGCGCCGCGCTGGTGGAGTATGGGGCGGCGGTAAGGTCGAGCACCAGAGGCTTGAGAGGCCGCGGTGCCACCATCACTTGGGGCTGGTGAGGTATTTCTTGAGGTCTTGGAAGGCCCGGTCGGCCTCCGGGGTCCACTCGAACGGGCCCTTCTTCTTCTTGAGCTTAAAGAAGGGTAAGGCGCACTCGCCTAGCTTGGAGATGAAACACCCTAACGCGGTCACCCACCCTGCTAGCTTTTGCATTTCCTTGAGGGTCTGCGGTGGGCTCATGTCTTCGAAGGCCTTGATCTTCTCTGGGTTCGCCTCGATCCCTCTATGGGATACGAGGAACCCCGGTAGCTTGCCGGAGGGGACGCCAAACACACACTTCTCTGGGTTAAGCCTCAAGTTCACTTGGCGCAAGCTCTCGAAGATCTACTCCAGGTCTTGAATCAACGTCCTCGCCTTGCGAGATTTGACTACTATGTCATCAACGTAGGCCTCTGTGTTTCTGCCGAGCTGTCGCCCCAAGGCGATTTGCATCAACCGTTGAAAGGTTGCGCCCGCATTGCGCAGCCCGAAGGGCATGCAGTTGTAGTAGTACACCCCGCATGGTTTCAGGAAGGCTGTCTTCTCCACATCCTCCACCGCCATCTTGATTTGGTGGTATTCTGAGAATGCATCCAGGAAACATAGCAAGTCGCACTCGGCGGTGGAGTCGATGATTTGGTCGATGCGTGGAAGCGGGAACGGATCCTGGGGGCACGCTTTGTTAAGGTTGCTGAAGTCGACGCACATCCGTTCCTTCCCGCCTTTCTTTGGTACTACGACGGGGTTCGCCAGCCATTCGGGGTATCGAACTCCTCGGATGGTACCTGCCGCTCTAGCTTGCGTGTCTCTTGGACGATGAAGGCCTGCTTCTCAGTGGACTATCGCCTTGCTCGCTGCTTCACGGGGTGTACGTTGGGGCACACCCATAGATGATGCTGGATTACCTCTCTCGGGACCCCTACCAACTGATTGGGATCCCACGCGAATATCTCCTTGTTCGCGCGCAAAAACCTCACCGAAGCTTCTTCTTGTCCCGGGTCAAGGCCGGTTCCTATGGTGAAGTTGGCTCTTGAAGACCCGTCCTCGTCGACCGGCACCTGCTTGGTCTCCGCCTTGTCTTGAGTGAATAGCTGCTTCTTCTTGGTGGGCACAGTTTCCTTGGCCTCGGCTGTACCGACGCCGGCTGGCTGTGCTACTGCCGCGGTCTTGAAGGCGAGCCTGAGTGCTGCCACGGCCTCCTTAGTGTCCCCCTTGATGGTGAGGACGCCCTTGCTCCCTGGCATCTTCATGAGGTTGTAGGCCAGGTGAGTCGCCGCCATGAACTAAGCGAGAGCCAGGTACCCGAGCATGGCATTGTACGGGAGATCGATGCGGGCGATGTCAAAGTCCACCAGCTCGGTGCGATAGTTGTCTCGCGTACCAAAGGTGGCAGGGAGGCGGATCTTCCCCAGAGAGTGGGCAGCTCCACCACCCACTCCTGTGAAGGGCTTGCTGAGGCCGAGCCGTTTGAGCGGCACATGAAGAAGGTTGAAGGCTTCTACGGAGGGCAAGTTGTGGCCGGCGCCGCCGTCGATGAGGGTCTTGGTGACGGCCACGTTGCAGATGGTGGGCATGCAGAGCATCGGGAGCATCCCAGAGCTGGCGGTGGAGCCGGGGTGGTCTTCCGAGCTGAAGGTGAGGTCGGCCTCCGGTGCAGCCCAACCCGGCGGAGCCCCTGGGCACTTGAAGGCTGCCCCAATCTGACGGAAGAAAGGTTTGACGTGGCGATCTGAAGGCGGTGCTTGGGAGCCACCCAGCAGTGCCGCGACTGCGTGGTGCACCGGCACCGCGTAGCGCGTGGTGAAGAGGTTGCGGAGTTCCCCCAGGATGCCACTGTGGATCCCGGGAGGTTGAGCAGCCAGGCGCGCGGCTCGTCGGCGAGGGCCATGGGAAACCAGTTGGCCATGATTTTGTTGTTGCCTCCGACCTCGAGGACGGCCTCCTCGTACGCAACAGGGACAACGCTGGGTCTGCTGCGCCGTCATAATACGATGGCATCTCCGGCCTGAACTTGCCGGCCACTGCACTCGCTTCAGAGCGGGGGCCAGGGCTCGATACCCAGACTCCCTGTTGCTGGTGTTGGCCGCAGAGGTTGGTGGCGGGGCACCTGCCATGGGAGCGTAGTGCGGCGGTACGGGGCGCTGGTTGGTGGAGAGAAGCCCCGGCGCACCCGTACCTGGTGCGCCAAATGTTGGATGTGGGTGACGGTGTCCTGGACTAGGAGGTACTCACCACGTCGTCTCCCGATCTATTAGATTGGGCCGAGGACCCCTGTGGCCGTATACTCATGGGCCAGTTCGGATGGCTACCGCATACAAGGAAGATTCCACAAGACTTGGCGATCAAGACAAGGACTTCTCCCCACCGGCGTATTCGGCTAGGACTCTTGTTATCCTAGGCCTCCGGTGCATTATATAAACCGAGGCCAGGCTAGTCGATAAAGAGACAATACATACAACAATCATACCATAGGCTAGCTTCTAGGGTTTAGCCTCCTTGATCTCGTGGTAGATCTACTCTTGTACTACCCATATCATCAATATTAATCAAGCAGGACGTAGGGTTTTACCTCCATCAAGAGGGCCTGAACCTGGGTAAAACATCGTGTCCCCTGCCTCCCGTTACCATCCACCTTAGACGCACAGTTCGGGACCCCCTACCCGAGATCCGCCGGTTTTGACACCGACATTTGTGCTTTCATTGAGAGTTCTGCTGTGTGATCGACAAAAGGATCGATGGCTCGCCTGCAGATCAACTACGACTTTGGCATCTTCGCCACCAGCTCGACTGGTCACCTTGGTTTGACCAAGAATTACGCCCCGTGTTCGGATCACCATGTTCGGACGAGGGCCTTCATCAAACATCAACTCCGATCTCTATCAAGATCACGGAGGAATCATCTATGGAGCTCGGGGGCTCAACGTCAACATTGCCCTCAAGCGACCGTGCTGTTTTTCTGTACAGCAAACTCATATCTGCCGCCACCACCTCCTAGAGTATCTCTTTGACTATCGCTTTGGTGGAATTGTGCGGAATTGTGTCTAACACAACCCTGGAAAATTTCGTCGAGTTCCGATGGAGGAATCTTTGGCAATCCACGGTATACCGGAGCCCTGTCAAATCTGGACGGGAATTTGGATGAGTTTAGGGCGTGGTGTCTAGCTTCTAGCTCGGACGTCCTTTGGAAGATCCAACCATTGATCGGTTGCGGAATTCCTGTATCTACCACCTCTCAAAATTTCAGCTCGATCTGACCGTCCAAAGTCCGGGAACCTTCCGATTAGTGCATCACTTTTCGGATCTGTTTTCTGCGCGAAAACGAGTCCGACCCGAGTTCATCTTTTTTATGAACAGGATTTCGGAAATCTCTTTTGATTTGTTGCCGAAAACATCCCACTAAATTTAAGATCTTTTGAACATGATCTTCAACATCATGCTGGTGTCAAACCAGTCCGGCAATATTACTCCACGGCTGCCGACCTGCGCTAGACACGGCGTCACTTTGTTGAGCCGAGCTCAACCTCTTCGGATCATCATCTCGGCAAGCCGAACAAGAGTCCGGCATCGCGAAGGATATATCATCACCAACGTCGCCGCCCCACGGATTACACGGAGCGGGCATACTGGCATCGCCGCACGATCGCTTCATCAAGCCGGCATCGACCACATCACGACCTGCATCGACAGGGCCGCACTATTGCTTCTTCAAGCTGGTGTCCATCATGCCGACCTACTTCGACTCATCGGCTGACATCAAGGCTTCGACATCTTGGCTGGACCGGGGGCTTCTCCATCTCTTCATCAACCTACTCTGGACACTTCGGCGTCACTAGCCGACCGACTCCGTCACGTTAGCTGGGCCGAGGGCTTTGCCTCGGCGAGTCAACCTTTACCAGCATTGCCATGCCGTCGTTTTATCGCCCATCAGGCAATGGGTGTGCGGAGCGGGTCCCAATTTTAGGAATCACCTTCCTTCTGATTGCTACAACAAATAAACCAGGTGCTATTAATCCTAGTATTTTTTGCTTGTTTGGGTTCATTTTTCCCAAGGAATTATTACTCTGGTTTGTCCGTCATATGTACACAGGTCTATCAAATGGTGGCTGCATTAAACGACACTCACATGGTGGTTCGGTCAGTTTCCGTACATAGTCCGGCGAACCCCGCACTCGGAACTCGGACCGACCTGCGAATTCAGGCTTTGCCACGCCTTTACCGCATCACGCCGACACCCTGCATCGACTTGACTTCGGCGCCAGGCCATATTTCTTTTATTACTCACTTTGCATAAATTATTTATTATGCACTGATTTTTTTAATTATCATTATTACTATTATCTCCGGTTTGCACTATTTTTTGTGCACAGGAAAATGATTCAGGGACTTCGGCGTCACTCTGCCGGCGTGTCAAGCTCTCCGCTCCGCCACCTCAGGACTGGCTTGAGGGATGAAACCTTGCCCCGCATCAAGCTCGGACCGCGTCATCAATACCGAACACATTAACCAGCTAAGTCGCTTTCATGCTCAAAGCTTTAATTTCTAACTTCCGTTCGGTTCGACCAAGCATTATACTTTTTTGGAAAAAAGTTGCTTCTAAAAAATTTCCTTGTCCAAACTTTGTTTGTGACGCATAAATTGAAATACCCCGTTTACTTGGGGGCTTCCTTTATGAAGCTTTTCCTATTGCATATGATTATACTTGTACGGCTTCGTTCCTTGTTCGTGTATTACGCCACAATATGCACCACATTGACTTAAGAGATTTGCAAGCTGGGTTGCCTCGCTCCTGTGTTTACCCCTACGTTCCGATTGTTCGGCTAGGGAGTAAAGGGAGCACCTCTGCGATTGTCACGATCGGGTCACCCGAGCCAGACCTCAGACTGGGTGAAGACAAAAGCTAGCGCTCTTATAGTTATTCAATGATGGTCGGCACACAACGGAACTCATGAGTACAAAAAAATCTATTGCACAAGTCTCATAATAACAATGAGCACCGAAGAAAGGTATCGGTGGGGGTACTATTTTCTTCAAAGATGCTTCTTACTCTTCGCAATAATATAGCATAAGTTCCCTGAGCGCGCTTTGTCTGCTACAGCCTTATGGCCTGATTACCTGGTTATTGGAAACACCATCGATATTCTCGACCGATGGAGTACATAACACTTTTCGGTACTTAACCGAAGAGGGAGAAGCCGACGGTCGGTTAAGACGCGTTTAAAGTTCGGTTGAACATAGATATGATATAAGTATTTCGGTACATGCAATCATTCTTCTACCCAAGTCACTTGGGGGCTCTTAAGTTTATTTGAGCCGTTTTATAATGAGTGTTCTTCTTCTCAGTCGTTGCAAAGTTCTATTATTATTATTATTTATCACTCCTTTTTTCAACGTGAGTGTGCGGTCACTAGCCGGGGAGCCTAATTTCTCTCTCAAAGCCGCTAGAGTTTAGTTTGCTAAACTGGCCTAATGAGAAGTACTCCGCCCACGGGATAGGAGGTTGAAGCCGTAGGCTGACCCGCTCGAAGTCTTGAGATAGGATGTGTCATGTTAAAGGACGACAGAAGCACTTCTTTTTTCTAAGACCAATTTTCGGATTGGCACCGAACACTTGATCTTGTTCGGATGTCATGTTTTTACTGACGTTTCTTGGTTTTCCAAGCTTTTTGGCACTTTTAAACTATTTTTGCTTTTCCAACATTAGTCTCGCAGTGCAACGTCGGACACCTTTAGGGATTCGGTAAAAACATTCTCAGATATTGCTATATATGCATCGGTTTCGAATTGTGTCTTCGGTCAATAGTTGGGTTGCCCGGCTCCTGCACTTGCTTCCTACGTTCCGTTTTGTTCGGCTAGGCGTGCAAAGGGAGAACCATTGCAATTGTGCTTCCAGCTCACATGGTTAAGCACCTTAGTGGAGAAAGCCAAAAACTGACTGTCACAATAAGCGTAAACTGGTCAGCGATCCGATGACTATGATGGGCCATTCATAACATTGGCCGAAGTGTTTACGGCTTGACCTCGACTGTCGCCGAACACTACCGGGGGCTATTAATTGGCCTCCCAAACTAAATCCTTGATATTTTGCTCTTACATTCGAGCTGAGGTTTCATGATCATGCTTAGCATGAAAACCCAAAGAAACGAACCGATAGCGGGACTATTTTCTTTGTAATACATTTCTTCTGTTAAACAGTAATATAACATATCTCTCTGCGTACCTTTGTTTATAAAACCGTGTGGCCAGATTGCCTTGTTTGTCGTAAATCTTTGCCCTCATAAAGGCTTTATAAAGTAGGACAAACACTCCTCGGCTACTGGCCAAGGAGGTGGAAGCCGATGGTCGGTCAACAAAGTTTTGTACAATGCGGATCCGAGCATTAATGACGTAAAGTACTTGGATACATAGAGTCATTACCCATAATTTGTGATTTTACTATGGATATTGATCCTTAATTTGGCCACCCGTGCCCGCATTAAGGCTCGGGGGCTACTGGGCTTCGGGCTTATTATTTACAAATATTAAAGGGGCACATCGATCCCCTGATCTGGTGTTACCACCCGACCAGTGTCTCGGGGGCTACTGCATTGCTTGTCCAATGCAGAAAATTTTATGTGCAATATAGTTTCCGAGGAGATTTTGATCCTCAGGTTGGTCGGCCGCACCCAACCTGAGTCTTGAGGACTGAGCACGCCGCTTTTGTGTCCCGAAGTATTCTGCCGAGCTAGGACTTGATCCTCAGGACGATTTTGCAAATCAACCTGAGTCTCAGCGGCTACTGGGATCAGCGGTCTTATGTCATCCTTCATGTGCATCTCGGGTTTTAGACCGATACACACCTTGAGGGCTACTGGCTATATATCTCGGCAGAGAATAAATTGCACCAATAAAAAATATTGACAAAAAATCGGCCCATAGTCGGGGTGGTGCACCACCTCGGAAGCAGTCCGGCATAAAGCTCGGGCGCTAGTGGCTGGCTCCATAGAGGGCATTTCCAGCATTAAGCTCGGCTAAACTCCTTCAACTTTTTTGAACCAAGGTGATATGACACCTCGGATATAGTCCGGCATTGGAGCCTGGACACAGTCCGGCATTGGAGCTCGACGTTGGAGCTCGGATATACAGTCCGGCGTTGGAGCTCGGATACATAGTCCGGCGTTGGAGCTCGGATACATTCCGGCGCTAGCGCTGGGAAGCGGTCCGGTGTTGGTGCTCGGCTGCAAAAGATACCTCGAATGCAGTCCAACGTTGGAGCTCGGACGCAAGAGGACCCTGCCTCCCGGGAACAACTTCAAACCCGAGGTGTGGCATAAAAATAAACAAGGCATTGATAAAGGCCGTAAACTTAATGGGGCTCCTCGGATACCCGACGTTTAAACTCGTCAAATGCATTTCGGCGATCCTCAAGATCGAAGATAAAGAAGATTTGTTGAACCAGTTTTCAAGACTGGGAAACGAAGATGAAGAACAGTTCGGAAGAATCGAGGATCGTCCCTAACTTGAAGACCGGTTTAGTGGGCTATTGACAGTGTCCTGGAATAGGGGGTACTCACCACGTCGTCTCCCGATCTATTAGATTGGGCCGAGGACCCCCGTGGCCGTATACTCATGGGCCAGTTCGGACGGTTACTGCATACAAGGAAGATTCAACAAGACTTGGCGATCAAGACAAGGACTTCTCCCCACTGGCGTATTCAGCTAGGACTCTTGTTATCCTAGGCCTCCGGTGCATTATATAAACCGAGGCCAGGCTAGTCGATAGAGAGACAATACATACAACAATCATACCATAGGCTAGCTTCTAGGGTTTAGCCTCCTTGATCTCGTGGTAGATCTACTCTTGTACTACCCATATCATCAATATTAATCAAGCAGGACGTAGGGTTTTACCTCCATCAAGAGGGCCTGAACCTGGGTAAAACATCGTGTCCCCTGCCTCCAGTTACCATCCACCTTAGACGCACAGTTCGGGACCCCCTACCCGAGATCTGCCGGTTTTGACACCGACAGTGGGGTTCCGGCAAACCCTCAAGGTTCGAACATTGTGGTGCACGCGAAGTCTTTCCTTCCTACCAATCTATGCCCCAGCTCGCTAAGATCTCGCGGATGAACTCGACGAACTCGCAACACAGAAAGACACGAGGTTTATACCGGTTCGGTCCCCCGTTGTGGTGTAATACCCTACTCCAGTGTGGTGGGGGTGGATTGCCTCTAGGGCTGATGATGAATAGTACAAGGGAAGAACAACCTCCTGAGGTTGGGGTGTTCTTGTGAGTAGGCTCTCGATCGCGTTGGATTGAGCTAAGGTGAGATGAGATCTCTCAGATCGTCCCCGATCCTCTCAGATCCTCCCCCTACTATGGTGGCTAGCTCTACTTATATAGGCCCTGGCCCTCTTCCCAAATATCGAGCGGGAAGGGAGCCAACAATGGTGGGCCAATTTGAAGGGGGACAGCTAGTACAAGCTATCCTGACAAAAGTGGTCTTCGCCCGTGAAAAGCTCTGGTGGTGACGCCATCTTTGGCTCCACGATGACCTCCGTCTGGCCGTCCTCCTGGTCCTGGTCTCGATGTACCAATATAGCAACCTTTGCCTGATGCCTCGGTACTCTTCGCCTGCGCTGGCCTCCTTTGCACCAAAGAGAAAACAAGGATGATGCGCGCGCTGGCGCCCGCCTGGTGTCATGCATCATGGCTCACGTCACGAGGGACTCGTGAGGTTTGCCCCGCCTTGATATCTCTGCTCCTTGTGAGCCTGCCTGGCTAGGCTACTCTAGAGGAGGCTTTGCGTCGTCCGCCTCGCGAGGCTTGGACACTCGCGAGGGTCTTGGGTGCTTTGTTGGTGAAGATGGGCCGTACGGCCTGCTGTCTTGGCCATGCCGCGGGCCGCAGGCAGGCAAGTCTGGGGACCCCTTTTCCCAGGACGCCGACAGCTGTTTTCAGCAGAATTGCCATGGTGTTATTTTTGTGCAGAAATAAAAGTTCTCAGAATGACCTGAAAATCAACAAAGATTATTTTGGGAATATATAAAAATACTGGAAGAAGAATCCACGCCAGGGGGCCCACACCCTGTCCACGAGGGTGGGGGGCGTGCCCCCTACCTCGTGTGGCCCCCATGATGCTCCACCGACGTCCACCTTGACTCCATATATTCACTTTCGAGGAGAAAAAAAATCAAGGAGAAGGATTCATCGCGTTTTACAATACGGAGCCGCTGCCAAGCCCTAAACTCTCTCGGGAGGGCTAATCTGGAGTCTGTTCGGGGCTCCGGAGAGGGGAATCCGTCGCCATCATCATCATCAACCTTCCTCCATCACCAATTTCATGATGCGCACTACCGTGCGTGAGTAATTCCATCGTAGGCTTGCTGGACGGTGATGGGTTGGATGAGATTTATCATGTAATCGAGTTAGTTTTGTTAGGGTTTGATCCCTAGTATCCACTATGATCTGATATTGATGTTGCTATGACTTTGCTATGCTTAATGCTTGTCACTAGGGCCCGAGTGCCATGATTTCAGATCTGAACCTATTATGTTTTCATGAATATATGTGAGTTTGTGATCCTATCTTGCAAGTCTATAGTCACCTATTATGTGTTATGATCCGTTAACCCCGAAGTGACAATAATCGGGATACTTACCGGTGATGACCGTAGTTTGAGGAGTTCATGTATTCACTATGTGTTAATGCTTTGGTCCGGTACTCTATTAAAAGGAGGCCTTAATATCCCTTACTTTCCAATAGGACCCCGCTGCCACGGAGGGTAGGACAAAAGATGTCATGCAGGTTCTTTTCCAGAAGCACGTATGACTATATTCGGAATACATGCCTACATTACATTGATGAACTGGAGCTAGTTTTGTGTCACCCTATGTTATAACTGTCACGACCGGTTTTCCAATAAAAATATTTATTGAGAAACCAATCTTTTGAGTCCAGTATGAGATAAATTCCCCTTACCGGTAGACAAATTCTTGATACAATAAGCCAGTAGCATAAAATATATTACAGGGTTGAGCTACGGCTGCTCAACCAAATTATTACAAGCATGCCAATAATTATACATAATGGCGGACATGACACAGTGGTGTGGAGGCATACTACTGACTCGAGGATAGGGTGGTGGTGGAAAAACACAGCGGGGAGTGAGATACATGACTCTAAAACTGGCAACTCATCGAGCGTCGAGGAGGGGCTCGATGAATTTATTTGGTAGCAGAAGCGGATATAATACAGTGACCAAATCCAGGGTCGCACGAGACTGACAGGGACTCCTCTAGGCGTCGGACTCGCTATCAAAATCTTCACCCATGAGATCACCTTCGTCAGCATCTGGCCAAATCAACAAGCCAGTGAGTACTTTGAAAGTACTCGCAAGACAGTTCGGACGTAAGATATAACAAATGCATGCATGAATGCGTCATGATTAATTCACCAATGTACATTCAAAAATTAGCATAACGAAGTAAGTAAAAGGGAAACGGCGGTAGTCCGCCTGAAATCCCAACAAAACATAAATGAAAACCGATCGGGTGTCTGAAGCGACGCCTCGAAAGGTGAACACGACACCACATAAAGGGCTTTAAAAGAAATGCCACAGCCGAACGTCGGGGCGACATCACAGAAAGGGCTTTTAAAGAAATGCCACAGTCGGGCGTCTTAGCGACACCACATAAAGGGCTTTAAAAGAAATGCCACAGTCGGACGTCGGGGCGACATCACAGAAAGGGCTTTAAAAGAAATGCCACAGTCGGGCGTCTTAGCGACACCACATAAAGGGCTTTAAAAGAAATGCCACAGTCGGACGTCGGGGCGACATCACAGAAAGGGATTTAAAAGAAATGCCACAGTCGGGCGTCTTAGTGACACCACATAAAGGGCTTTTATTCACAAGGAAGTAATGCTCATAATAAATATTCAATTCATGAAAATAAACGGGTTAGTCCATCCACAGGAATAATCATTTAACCGGACTTAGCACTCATGCGATTCACCGGAGTTTCTGTCATCAAACTGGCACTTGTCAGGATAAGATAATACTGAACTTGGATATGGAATAGATGATTCAAGGAATATATGACTCTGCAGAGTTTGTACAAAAATTTCCCACAGCCAATGGATTTCCGTAGTCACGAAGGACTAGTTCCGTTTACGGTATTTCGGAAGAAAACACAGCTAACTAGTACACACCCATCCTACCTCTCGATGCTAGGAATCACCCTAGACATCGTCCAAGAAAAACTTTTGAGTCGGGGAGATCACAATCTCGAATAGCATGGGATCAAATTTATATACGCGCGCTCTAAGGGGTGCCCCCCTCTCGGTCCCAACCGGAAACACCCATGCCCCCTGACCGGATGACTGGCTTTAATCCAGGGCCATGGAACCATCATCCCGGCCTCTCCTTTTGGTGTGTACCAGGAAAGCGGTTTGCAACTTACTAAGCCATATTCCTTGTGGAAAACATGTGGTAGTACAGGGAAGGAAATGGGAGGAACTGGACCGATACGGTTTGACACTGTAGTCATACAGCCTGGCATAAGACTGGCATGCTACAACACTGCCATCTTACCCATCCTCATGCCAACACATGGCCATTCATACTCACATCCATCCACTTATGGATCATCGAACTCACTTACCTCAACAATGTATGGAAATAACGTTCATCGGTATGCTCAACAACATGCCATGAGACTAACTAAATGCATAACATGCCAAGACACTCATCATATCAAAAGTTCAAACATGCTTGCCTGGTTCGGAGTAGTCGGAGCCTAGCTCGGTGAAGTTCGCGGCTCCGTCACCTCCTTCGGTATCTACGGTATAAAGAAAATATATGCGCTATCGTAAATACCAAGAGGTGCACAAAAAGTATTCCAAATATTTTTCAAATAAATCTGATAAAAAACTAGACAAAATTTTAAAGAGGACAGAAAAAGAATCAATCAAAAATACTTTTCTGTTTAAAAGTTATAAGGGTTTTAGTCCAGGGACTCATCTTTAATGAAACAGAAGGTTTCCAGGGGCTAGCTCATAAAAACAGAAAACGTTCCAGTATTGAATACGCCAGCCCAGAGGGGAAAGCGTATTTTGCCCGAAGGCGTTTTCAGATAACGATTCGTTTAAAAGGATCTGAGAGGCTGACGAGCGGGTCCCACTCGTCAGGTTTAAACTTTCAAAAAAAAGGGGAACGAAGCTCGTCGACGCCCGAGAGCCGCGGTGGTCGCCGGCGGCGATCCACGTCGAGGCAGGGGGATCGGAGGGTACCTCCGTGTTCAGGGCACCTTTCCGCGTCGGTTGGTGGTGGTGGTGGTCGCCGGCGAGTACCACGTCGACGGCGAGCCTTGCTCCGGCGGACGGCGGCTCGGGTGGTCGAGGGACTCGTCGGAGAGAGCTGCGAAGGACAAATTGATGCTGGCGTTAGCTTACTGGGTGCTAGACGGGGCTATAGACAAGATTTGGGCGCCGGGGACGGCCTCACCGGAGCGAATCGAGCTGGTGGCCGAGGCGGATCGGGGCGGCCGGAGTTGGGGGAGGAGACCTCCTCGAGGTCCTCCGGGTGGCTTGGCAGAGTCTTGGGGAGGTGCAGTAAAGGTGTGGGGCTCGTGAGCGAGCTCGGGGTCCTTTATATAGGCGATCCGAGGCGGTGGCCGTGAACGGGGATCTCCGGTGAAGGTTACGGTGGCGCAGGGCTTGGTCGGGGGTGATTAGGGAGCTGGGCGCCATCGTGGAGGTCCACGGTTCCATTTAGGTGCTAATCGGGCTGGGATTTGGTGTTTTTGGGCGAGTTCGACAGAACGGGGCGGCGCTGGCCCGTCGGCGGCAGGGAGCATGTCCCATGCTTGCTGGGCCACGGTGACGGTGCCACGGGCATGCGCTGGCATGCATGAGGCCACGCGGAGAGCAGAGAAGCGTTGGGCGGCGCCGAACGGCGTTGAGCCGCCGTTCTGTTCCCTGTCGGCTGTTACGGGGGTTCGGCCGCCGCAAGATAGGCCGGCGCGGGCGGCCAAGGGCGCCACCGACGCCGGGAAGACGCCAAGCGCGCGTGCGGGGGTGCTGGCCAGGGAGAAGAAGCCGCGTGCAACGCGCCAAGCGCACTGTCTACGCGTGATTGAAACTGACGGACGAAAACGACACTGAAATCTGAATTTCCTGAATATGAAGAACAACAGTGCATGCAAGGTGTTCGACAGAATGAATTTGGCCTCTGGGGATTTTTCCTTGAGCTGATTTTTGGTGGAGTGGCTACTCATTGCTCCAGTAGGCTGCCTGAATTTTGGTGGAATTTTTGGAGAAGTGTAGATATGAATTTTACCAAATTTGGCAAATCTGGTCCAAACTTGCAGAGACTGAATTTTGAAAAATTTGAAAAGAGGTGGAGTGGATCAAGATGGTTCTGGGTTGTGGGTACAAAGGACTATCCAGGAGAGTTGGTTTGAGGTCAAAATTCAAATGAAAAAGGGTACTTGCTTTGAAAATCTCTCAGGCTCCAAATAATTTTTAGAAATGTTTTGAGGGGAAAAATAATTAGAATAAAATCCAAAACTTGCTTGGATTAGTTGGGACAGAGAACTTAGGTTGATTACAAGGGGGAGGGGAGGTTTTGGAGGGGTTTTACCACATGGGCAAAATACAAAGTCATGGGTGGTTTCCAAGGTATGAAAATCCCAAATTTTCATAGAGTTTCTTTTTTTTTTAAAAGATTAAATTCCCAAAATAATTTGAGAGGGAACCAACAGAGAAGAAGTTTCAAAAGATCAAACACCATAGTTTGAAGAAAATAAAATCCTTGCCAATGAAAAGGAAGTCTTTAAGAGGATGGATTTCTGGAAAAAGAAATTTTAAAAGCCCTAAAAAAATCCAACAAAGTTTTTGATGAAAACCAAATTAAAATTTTTGGAGTGTCACAACACCTACCCCCTTAGGAAAAATCTCGTCCCCGAGATTTCAGCTGTTCCTCAAATAAGTGTGGATGCTCTGTCCGAAGAAAATCCTCTCTTTCCCAAGTTGCTTCGCTATCGGTGTGATTGCTCCACTGAACTTTGAAAAACTTGATGGTTTTCTGTCGGGTTCTCCTTTCAGACTCCTCTAATATTTTTACTGGGCGTTCCCGATAAGTGAGTTCTGGCTGCACGTCAATGTTCTCATGGGATACTTGCTTCTCTGGTTTGCTTACGCACTTCCTTAGTTGAGAGACGTGGAACACGTTGTGAATGTCGGACAAGTCTTCGAGTAAGTCTAGCTGGTAGGCTACAGTGCCTCTTCGTGCCACTATGCAAAATGGTCCAATGAATCTTGGTGCTAACTTCCCTTTAATCTTAAACCGTTGCAGTCCCCTCATAGGTGATACTCGTAGGTACACAAATTCACCGGGTTCAAAATTGACCCCACGATGTTTCTGATCGTAATAACTCTTCTGTCGGCTTTGAGCGGTCTTGAGTCGGTCCCTGATTAGCTTGACTTTTTCCTCGGCTTCTTTGAGCATGTCTGGGCCGAAGATACGGCTGTCTCCGGTCTCTGACCAATTTAGCGGGTACGACACCTCCGTCCGTATAGGGCTTCAAAAGGTGCCATTCGCAGGCTAGCCTAGTAGCTGTTGTTGTATGCGAACTCGGCATATGGCAGACTTTCTTCCCAACTGGTTCCATAGGTGACGACACATGCTCTCAGCATGTCTTCTAAAACTTGGTTTACGCGTTCAGTCTGTCCATCAGTCTGGGGATGGTAGGCTATACTGAAGGCCAATTGAGTTCCCAGAGCCTGTTGTAAATGATCCCAGAATTTCGAGACAAATTGAGTGCCTCTGTCGGTTATTATAGTCTTCGGGACTCCATGCAGACAAACTATACGGGAGAGATAAATCCTGGCAAGCTTCTGAGTGTTGTAGGTTGTCTTTACTGGAATAAAATGTGCCACCTTGGTTAATCTATCGGTGATGACCCATATGGCATCATTCCCGTGTCGTGACCGAGGTAGTCCGACAATAAAATCCATCCCTATTTCATCCCATTTCCACTCAGGTATTTTGTTTGGTTGCAGTAGTCCGGCTGGTTTTTGATGCTCAACTTTTATGCGTTGACAAGAATCGCAACATGCAACGTATGTGGCTATGTCCCTCTTCATACCGTGCCACCAAAATCTTTCCTGAATATCCTTATACATTTTGGTTCCTCCAGGGTGGATTGAATATGGAGTGGTGTGTGCTTCAGCTAGGATTTGCTGTTTGAGGTCCTCTATGTTTGGCACGCAGAGTCTGTCCCCGTACCGTAATATTCCATCATCGCCTATGACAAACTCCGAGGCCTTGCCCATACTCACCTTTCTTTTGATTCCTTCAATGCTGGGGTGACCAGGCTGAGCTTCTTTAATTCTCTCCACAAGGTCGAGCTTTATTTCCAAGTTTGATATGGTGCCTTCCGCGATCATTAACAAGTTGAGTTTGGCAAATTCTTGTTGGAATTCAGGTCTCAAGCTTTGCAGACTATTTTCGTCGGAGCTGGGGTTCTGACTAAGAGCATCGGCCACTACATTTGCTTTCCCTGGATGATAGTGGATACCAACATCATAATCCTTTACCATTTCCAACCAGCGTCGTTGCCGTAAGTTTAGTTCTGGCTGTGTGAAAATATATTTGAGACTTTTATGGTCCGTGTATATTTCACATCGATTCCCAAGTAAGAAATGTCTCCATTCCTTAAGTGCATGAATGACTGCTGCCATTTCTAAGTCATGAGTGGGATAATTTTCCTCATGCTTGCGGAGTTGTCGTGAAGCGTATGCGACAACCTTGCCTTCTTGCATCAACACGCACCCGAGACCTTTTTGGGATGCGTCACAGTACACCTCAAAGTTCTTGTGTATGTCTGGCACAATTAATACCGGTGCTGTGGTTAATTTCCGTTTTAACTCTTGAAAACTTTTTTCGCAGGCTTCTGTCCATTCAAACTTCTTGTCCTTCTTGAGCAACTGCGTCATTGGCTTGGCTAGGGTGGAGAATCCTTCAATAAATCTGCGGTAATATCCTGCCATTCCCAAGAAACTTCGTACGTCTGTTACGCTGGCTGGTGCCTTCCAGTCAAGTATGGCCCTGACTTTCTCCGGGTCCACTGCGATACCGTCTTGGGTCAGCACGTGACCTAGAAAGCCTACTTGTCTTAGCCAAAATTCGCACTTACTGAACTTGGCATACAATTGATGTTTCCTGAGTTCTCCTAGCACAATCCTGAGATGTCCCGCGTGCTCTTCTGGTGTTTTGGAGTATATCAGAATATCATCGATAAATACCACAACGAACTTGTCCATAAACTTCATAAATACTTTGTTCATGAGGTGAACAAAATATGCAGGGGCGTTTGTTAATCCAAAAGGCATAACTGTGAACTCATATAGTCCATATCTGGAGGTGAAGGCTGTTTTGGGGATATCTTCTGTTCGCACTTTTAATTGACGGTATCCTGACCTTAAGTCAATCTTTGAGAATACCTTGGCCTGAGCGAGCTGATCAAACAAATCATTTATTCGTGGCATCGGGTATTTGTTCTTGACTGTGACCATGTTAAGTGCTCGGTAGTCTATGCACAATCTTAGTGTTCCATCCTTCTTTTTGGCAAATAAAATTGGTGACCCCCAAGGTGAGGAGCTGGGTCGAATGTATCCCTTGTCCAGTAATTCCTTTATTTGTTTCTTCAACTCAATCAATTCGGATGGTGCCATTCTGTATGGTTTCTTGTATATGGGGGTGGTTCCTGGTGCTAGCTCAATGCTGAATTCTATTTCTCGATCTGGTGGCATGCCTAGTAGTTCTTCAAGAAATACATCTGGAAATTCACATACCACTGGAACCTTGCTTAACTCAGAAACGTCCACCTTATTTAATCTCGGCTGCCGGGGTATTTTTCTTTCCTTGGTTGATACTTTTATTGTATTCCCGTGGTGGTGCGTGAGAATTACGGTCCGGTTGAAACAGTCAATAAAACCTTTGTTGGTGGTTAACCAGTCCATCCCTAGGATGACATCCAGTCCTTTATTTTCCAACACAATAACATTGGCGTAAAATTTCAATCCTTCGAACTCAATAACCACATTCTGACAGTAATTCTGAGTAACTTGCTGAATCCCAGGGGACTTGATGATCATGGATTTTTCCAAGGGAAACATCGAAAAATTATTTTGCAACGCAAAACTTTTCGAAATGAATGAGTGAGAAGCTCCAGAATCAAACAAAACCGTTGCAGGTATTGTGTTGACAGGAAACGTACCGAGTACGATATCCGGAGCGTTATGTGCTTCTTCTTTGGTCACGTGGTTTAGATGACCCTTCCTGTGGTTGTTGTTGGGGTTGAAATTGTTGCGCTTGGGCGCTGAATTATTTCCACCATTGTTTGGCTTCGGGGTCGAGTTCCTTGGCTTGGGGCACTGTTTGGCGTAGTGCCCTTCTTCTCCACAAGCGTAGCAAGTAACGCCTGGGCGATATGTGAACTCTTTGTCCCTTGCATGGAAATTCTTGATTGGGCGTGAGATGTTTGTCGTAGGTTTGTGTGTCCCACCTTTCTGAAAATCTGTCCTGCTTCGATGATTGCGAGCATGGTTAGTCTGGTCCCTTTTTCGCTTGCGGATATCTTCCAGGCTGCGTCTCTCATTTTCCAGAGTAATGGCTTTGTCCACCAGCGTTTTAAAATCTGGAAAAGTATGCACGACCAGTTGGCATTTTAGCGCGGGCGCCGGACCATCAAGGAATTTCTCCATCTTCTTACTTTCAGTCATACGCTCTTCATTGGCATAGCGAGACAATAGAGTAAATTGACCGTTGTAATCTGACACAGTCATGTTCCTTTGTTTGAGGTCATCGAACTCTCTCTTCTTGATTTTCATAATACTCTTAGGAATGTGTGCACCACGGAAACCTTCCTTGAAATCATCCCAGGTTATATCATTTTCGTTGGGGTGCATGTGCAGAAAATTCTCCCACAATGATGCAACTGCTCCTGTGAGATAGTGCGGAGCATATAGTACTTTCTCGAGATCTGAACATTTTGCAATAATTAATTTTCTCTCCATATCTCGAAGCCAATCCTCGGCTTCAAGAGGCTTGTCAGTATGAGAAAATGTTTGGGGACGTGTCTTCTGTAGCTCAGATAACTTGTAATGCTGCTGATACTGTCCATGGTGATTTTCCCATGTTGATGACTTGGTTCATCATTTCCCGATGTTGTTGCTGACTCTGCTCATAAAGGCGGCACATTTGTGAAAGTGCCGATTCATTGCCCTGTTGGCTTGACTGTCCTTGTGTGAACTTGTTGCTGGGTTGTGTATCATAATTTTCCTCTGGTGGAGTTGGCATGGAACGAGTCCAAGGACGAGACATTTTTCACTCTGGGGATATATTTTGTAAAACCCATAAGAAAAGCGAAAAGAGTCGCAAAAACGATTCCATAAATGCATAAAGCTGGCAAATTAAATAACCAAGCTTACTTAAGAAAAACAAATCGATTTGCGCACGGAGAAGGACTGCTCATTACATATCTTACACGCGAGCGGTAATTATAAAATACGTCACTCAGGATATGCGTACATAATCCTGACATGTTATTTAGGCTAGTGCACTCCTCCAGATCCTACATGATGCGCAAACAGGCTACTTCTCACAACTTATGTACATATAAACATATCATACAAAGCGGTACATTTCATGGCGGCTAAGCGTACTCAGGCGGAGATGTTGACGACCTCCTTTGCCCTGCCGAGGGTGAGGCGTAGCGAGGCTGGGGACTCGACTTCCTCCTCGCTGATAGGCTCCATACGAGTAGAGTTGCACTGAGTGGACGGAGCGGGTGCCAGGGGCGGAACAACACGAATAGGAGTGGGCGCGCAGGGTGGTGCAGTGCGCGCTGGAGTGGGCGCAATGACTTGGTTGAACTCTTCGGTAGAAGGCAGGCGACGAGTAGGTGCATAAGATGCTGAGGACGAGACCAAAGTCAGTGGCGGTGCGGTGGGTAGGAGCTCCCTCCTGTTGGCAGCACAGCCATGAACTGAGTCCATGCGGGCAGCCACGAATTCGTCCACCAGGTTGTCGAAGGCTGCCTCCAGGGCCCGGAGATACTCAATGAGCATCTCAAAAGCCTTGTCTCGTTCTCCTCTGGGGCAGGAGAATGCATAGTGACAGGTGTAAGGCACATGGCATGGAAGATAACGGTAACGACGAGTCTTCATCACGGGGAGGACATCCCTGAGACAAGCTATCGCCTCGCGGGCATGCCTCTCCGTAGGCATGGCCCTTCCCAAGAACCGGAAGCGGCGTAACTCACCACGCCCTCCCTTGAACTGCACCGCGGCCTGGTGCATGGTCAGACTGTCGTTGACTCGGTGCTGGCAGAGTGTGAAGACTGGGCGCACAGATGGCCCCATCGCGACCTGAACGATGAAGGAAAGAAGCTTGACGAACCCATCGGGCACGTTGGCGAAGGTCTGAGACTCGCAGCTGTTGTCGGCCATCTACAAAAGTAGGCAAAAATTCTGCATGGTCAGATCATAAATTTATGCTGACTGACAGAAAATAACTATAATTCCAAGAAACTATGAAATGGCTCAATCATGCTAATAACCAATTAGCGATCGCACCTAGTGGCTTCCTACAGTCAGCCTGGCTCTGGTACCAAGCTTGTCACGACCGGTTTTCCAATAAAAATATTTATTGAGAAACCAATCTTTTGAGTCCAGTATGAGAAAAATTCCCCTTACCGGTAGACAAATTCTTGATACAATAAGCCAGTAGCATAAAATATATTACAGGGTTGAGCTACGGCTGCTCAACCAAATTATTACAAGCACGCCAATAATTATACATAATGGCGGACATGACACAGTGGTGTGGAGGCATACTACTGACTCGAGGATAGGGTGGTGGTGGAAAAACACAGCGGGGAGTGAGATACATGACTCTAAAACTGGCAACTCATCGAGCGTCGAGGAGGGGCTCGATGAATTTATTTGGTAGCGGAAGCGGATATAATACAGTGACCAAATCCAGGGTCGCACGAGACTGACTGGGACTCCTCTAGGCGTCGGACTCGCTATCAAAATCTTCATCCATGAGATCGCCTTCGTCAGCATCTGGCCAAATCAACAAGCCAGTGAGTACTTTGAAAGTACTCGCAAGACAGTTCGGACGTAAGATATAACAAATGCATACATGAATGCGTCATGATTAATTCACCAATGTACATTCAAAAATTAGCATAACGAAGTAAGTAAAAGGGAAACGGCGGTAGTCCGCCTGAAATCCCAACAAAACATAAATGAAAACCGATCGGGTGTTTGAAGAGACGCCTCGAAAGGTGAACACGACACCACATAAAGAGCTTTAAAAGAAATGCCACAGTCGGACGTCGGGGCGACATCACAGAAAGGGCTTTTAAAGAAATGCCACAGTCGGGCGTCTTAGCGACACCACATAAAGGGCTTTAAAAGAAATGCCACAGTCGGACGTCGGGGCGACATCACAGAAAGGGCTTTAAAAGAAATGCCATAGTCGGGCGTCTTAGCGACACCACATAAAGGGCTTTAAAAGAAATGCCACAGTCGGACGTCGGGGCGACATCACAGAAAGGGCTTTAAAAGAAATGCCACAGTCGGGCGTCTTAGCGACACCACATAAAGGGCTTTTATTCACAAGGAAGTAATGCTCATAATAAATATTCAATTCATGAAAATAAACGGGTTAGTCCATCCACAGGAATAATCATTTAACCGGACTTAGCACTCATGCGATTCACCGGAGTCTCTGTCATCAAACTGGCACTTGTCAGGATAAGATAATACTGAACTTGGATATGGAATAGATGATTCAAGGAATATATGACTCTGCAGAGTTTGTACAAAAATTTCCCACAGCCAACGGATTTCCGTAGTCACGAAGGACTAGTTCCGTTTATGGTATTTCGGAAGAAAACACAGCTAACTAGTACACACCCATCCTACCTCTCGATGCTAGGAATCACCCTAGACATCGTCCAAGAAAAACTTTTGAGTCGGGGAGATCACAATCTCGAATAGCATGGGATCAAATTTATATACGCGCGCTCTAAGGGGTGCCCCCCTCTCGGTCCCAACCGGAAACACCCATGCCCCCTGACCGGATGACTGGCTTTAATCCAGGGCCATGGAACCATCATCCCGGCCTCTCCTTTTGGTGTGTACCAGGAAAGCGGTTTGCAACTTACTAAGCCATATTCCTTGTGGAAAACATGTGGTAGTACAGGGAAGGAAATGGGAGGAACTGGACCGATACGGTTTGACACTGTAGTCATACAGCCTGGCATAAGACTGGCATGCTACAACACTGCCATCTTACCCATCCTCATGCCAACACATGGCCATTCATACTCACATCCATCCACTTATGGATCATCGAACTCACTTACCTCAACAATGTATGGAAATAACGTTCATCGGTATGCTCAACAACATGCCATGAGACTAACTAAATGCATAACATGCCAAGACACTCATCATATCAAAAGTTCAAACATGCTTGCCTGGTTCGGAGTAGTCGGAGCCTAGCTCGGTGAAGTTCGCGGCTCCGTCACCTCCTTCGGTATCTACGGTATAAAGAAAATATATGCGCTATCGTAAATACCAAGAGGTGCACAAAAAGTATTCCAAATATTTTTCAAATAAATCTGATAAAAAACTAGACAAAATTTTAAAGAGGACAGAAAAAGAATCAATCAAAAATACTTTTCTGTTTAAAAGTTATAAGGGTTTTAGTCCAGGGACTCATCTTTAATGAAACAGAAGGTTTCCAGGGGCTAGCTCATAAAAACAGAAAACGTTCCAGTATTGAATACGCCAGCCCAGAGGGGAAAGCGTATTTTGCCCGAAGGCGTTTTCAGATAACGATTCGTTTAAAAGGATCTGAGAGGCTGACGAGCGGGTCCCACTCGTCAGGTTTAAACTTTCAAAAAAAAGGGGAACGAAGCTCGTCAGCGCCCGAGAGCCGCGGTGGTCGCCGGCGGCGATCCACGTCGAGGCAGGGGGATCGGAGGGTACCTCTGTGTTCAGGGCACCTTTCCGCGTCGGTTGGTGGTGGTGGTGGTCGCCGGCGAGTACCACGTCGACGGCGAGCCTTGCTCCGGCGAACGGCGGCTCGGGTGGTCGAGGGACTCGTCGGAGAGAGCTGCAAAGGACAAATTGATGCTGGCGTTAGCTTACTGGGTGCTAGACGGGGCTATAGACAAGATTTGGGCGCCGGGGACGGCCTCACCGGAGCGAATCGAGCTGGTGGCCGAGGCGGATCAGGGCGGCCGGAGTTGGGGGAGGAGACCTCCTCGAGGTCCTCCGGGTGGCTTGGCAGAGTCTTGGGGAGGTGCAGTGAAGGTGTGGGGCTCGTGAGCGAGCTCGGGGTCCTTTATATAGGCGATCCGAGGCAGTGGCCGTGAACGGGGATCTCCGGTGAAGGTTATGACGGCGCAGGGCTTGGTCGGGGGTGATTAGGGAGCTGGGCGCCATCGTGGAGGTCCACGGTTCCATTTAGGTGCTAATCGGGCCGGGATTTGGTGTTTTTGGGCGAGTTCGACAGAACGGGGCGGCGCGGGCCCATCAGCGGCAGGGAGCACGTCCCGTGCTTGCCGGGCCACGGTGACGGTGCCACTGGCGTGCGCTGGCATGCATGAGGCCACGCGGAGGGCAGAGAAGCGTTGGGCGGCGCCGAACGGCGTTGAGCCGCCATTCTGTTCCCTGTCGGCTGTTACGGGGGTTCGGCCGCCGCAAGATATGCCAGCGCGGGCGGCCAAGGGCGCCACCGACGCCGGGAAGACGCCAAGCGCGCGTGCGGGGGTGCTGGCCAGGGAGAAGAAGCCGCGTGCAACGCGCCAAGCGCACTGTCTACGCGTGATTGAAACTGACGGACGAAAACGACACTGAAATCTGAATTTCCTGAATATGAACAGCAACAGTGCATGCAAGGTGTTCGACAGAATGAATTTGGCCTCTGGGGATTTTTCCTTGAGCTGATTTTTGGTGGAGTGGCTACTCATTGCTCCAGTAGGCTGCCTGAATTTTGGTGGAATTTTTGGAGAAGTGTAGATATGAATTTTACCAAATTTGGCAAATCTGGTCCAAACTTGCAGAGACTGAATTTTGAAAAATTTGAAAAGAGGAGGAGTGGATCAAGATGGTTCTGGGTTGTGGGTACAAAGGACTATCCAGGAGAGTTGGTTTGAGGTCAAAATTCAAATGAAAAAGGGTACTTGCTTTGAAAATCTCTCAGGCTCCAAATAATTTTCAGAAATGTTTTGACGGGAAAAATAGTTAGAATAAAATCCAAAACTTGCTTGGATTAGTTGGGACAGAGAACTTAGGTTGATTACAAGGGGGAGGGGAGGTTTTGGAGGGGTTTTACCACATGGGCAAAATACAAAGTCATGGGTGGTTTCCAAGGTATGAAAATCCCAAAATTTCATAGAGTTTCTTTTAAAAGAAAAAAAGATTAAATTCCCAAAATAATTTGAGAGGGAACCAACAGAGAAGAAGTTTCAAAAGATTAAACACCATAGTTTGAAGAAAATAAAATCCTTGCCAATGAAAAGGAAGTCTTTAAGAGGAAGGATTTCTGGAAAAAGAAATTTTAAAAGCCCTAAAAAATCCAACAAAGTTTTTGATGAAAACCAAATTAAAATTTTTGGAGTGTCACAATAACTGTTGCATGATTGATCGCATCCGATATAATTCTCCATCAACGATCCAATGCCTACGAGCTTTTCATACATTGTTCCTCGCTTATTTACTTTTCCGTTGCTACTGTTACAAATCACTATAAAATCAAAAATATTACTTTTGCTACCATTACCACTACTATCATATTACTTTGCTACTAAATACTTTGTTGTAGATATTAAGTTTCCAGGTGTGGTTGAATTGACAACTTAGCTGCTAATACTTGAGAATATTCTTTGGCTCCCCTTGTGTCGAATCAATAAATTTGGGTTGAATACTCTACCCTCGAAAACTGTTGCGATCCCCTATACTTGTGGGTTATCAGCTGTATATTCGGAAAGATAAGTAATGCGTACTGACTATAGTGCCATGATATGTGTAGGAGCGGCGACCGAGGTCGAGGTCCTTAAACAGGCCCTGACCCAGGCTTAGGAGAAAGCTGCTAAGGAAAAAGCCGCCCGTGAGAAGCACGAGGCCCGGCTGGATGAGGTCCAGCAAGAGCTCCAGGGTGCGGTGAAGAAATGCGAATCCTTGGACCGCGACATTTTGGCTCGAGTGACCGAACTCGCTATGGCCGGCCAAAGCGCGGAAGAGGCCCGGATTGAGGCCCGAGGCGCCCTCCAAGAGATCCGGGAGGCCAAGAAAATGGCGGCGGGTAAGGCGTTTAGTATGCAAAGCAAATATGCGAAGAAAAAGTATCTCCTACTAACCCGGATTCGGAGTTCTCCAGGGGCGTTTGCGGATCTGCCATGCAGTGTGTCTGACGCTGCGGAGTTCTTCCGAGCCGAAGAAGGGAGCCCTACGGAGAAGCTGTTCTAGTCGCAATATCTTGCGCCAGAACATCCGGTGCCCTTTAGCGATATGCTAAAACAGCTTGTCGAGCTGCATAGGGTGGCAGAACTGGCCATGAAGGATTTAATAATTCGGTTGTGGCCTGCCGAAGCTATGCCTGATAGCCACTTCGGGCTCATGAAGCAACTGGTGAGCGCCTACACTCGGCTGGACGTCGTCAAGCGGCCGGTCTGCATCGAGGGCGCACGCATGGCCTTCGCCCGCATCAAGGTGTGGTGGGCGAAGATGGACGCCGTCAAGCTAACGACCGGGGGACCGCCAGAGGGCAAGGTGCACCGCACGCCTGAGCAGTACTTTGAAGACGTCCTGGAGGGGTTTCGTATTGTGGCAACGCAATGTGCGCAAGACATTATTTTCGAATGAATGCATTCATGTCGTCTCTGCCTCGTATGATGAAACAAAGTCGTTATGTAATATAATGTTTGTTATTTAAAAAAATTCACCTCGTGTGCGGCCGTGTTGTGTGAAATCTGAGAGTTGGCCAGTCGTCGGCTTCTGCCCCCACGTAGGTAGTATGGGGGTGTTCGGGATGTAATCTAAACACTCTTGATCCAATTGTTTGGTCCTTGAAGGAGGTGTTTAGCGTGACGAAGTAGTCAATCAAACTATGCAGCTTTAGCACCCTCACTTAGCCAAAGGAGTTTGACAATAAAAATATAGGTGCAGCCCCTAGTATCCGAACTAGGATGCTGTAAACACCTGATCGGGTAAGTACCGATCCCTCGCGTAATGCGAAAAAAATCTTTAAAGATTTGAGACCTCCGAAGAGCTGACCGGCTCTCGCCGCATCATGACAATCAGTTTTCGGCTTTCTATACTGAGGTGCTCATCCGGGTAAACCAGGGCACAATCAAAGTAGTTCTCCCTTTACTACCCTAGCCGATATAGCGTAACGTAAGGTAGCAAGAATAGGAGCCGGGCAACCCAACTATTGACCAAAGACATGATTCAGAGCCAATGCATATAGTGCTAAATTCGGGGTGCCGAGCTATACTGTAAAATGTGTTCGAACTTTGTTGCCATGTTAAGGGGCGCTATGAAGCCCCTGGCAAATTGAAACATACCAAAGTGTACAGGTGCTATTTGAGAAGGTTATCAAAAAAGAAAAGGAAGAAAGGGTAGTAAGCTAGAGCCGCAGAATTTGGGCTGCAAACTGTTTCCATGATAATTTCATTAGTGCATCAAAGTGCATTATACAAGTAGTGCAGTAAGTAGAAGGCTATTTAATATGCCTTAACCAAGGGAGAGTTGCTTGTGGGTCCCGAAAATAAACCGCCTAAAATTTCCCCAGTACGTCCATGCTTCTTGTCGTCTTGGTGTATTTATCCTGCAAAAAGAACCGATGGTCAAGCCATCAGGGAAGGCATATGAAAAAGAAACCTGAAAAAGGAGGAAAAAAGGAAACAGTGAAAGTATGTGTGTCCGGGGGCGGTCGAGCTGTATTGTAGATCACAAGCTAGTTATGCCTCCATCCATGCCCATGGTATTTTGAGTGCGTAGTTATGTACATGCGGTACAATTGACGCCACTTGGTCGGGACTGGGACAGAGTTTGAATTGCTAGTCGAGCTCTTGACGAGCCGAGCTGTCCTGCTACAGAATACTCCGGACTCTCTTGACAGTGTCCGGGAGCTCGACCGCCGAATTAAGGTTCTGCTTGGAAATGCCGCTCTGTATTTCTGCTGCTATGGCAGCGGTGGGCTCCTCGGTGCGGAGGGAGCGTTTCGTGTTTCCATTAACTGTTATGAAGCCGCGTGGTCCAGGCATCTTGAGCTTGAGATAAGCATAGTGTGGTACTGCGTTGAATCGAGAAAATGCGGTTCGTCCAAGCAGTGCGTGATAGCCGCTGCGAAAGGGGACGATATAGAAGATGAACTCCTCGCTTCAGAAGTTGTTCGGAGATCCTAAGACAACCTCTAGTGTGATTGAGCCCGTACAGCGGGCCTCTACACCTAGTATGACTCCTTTAAATGTAGTCTTTCTGGGCTTGATCCATGATGGATTAATGCCCATTTTGCACACTGTATCCTGATAGAGCAGGTTGAGACTGCTGCCACCGTCCATCAGGACTCGCGTCAGGTGGAACCCATCAATTATTGGGTCCAGGATGAGTGCGGCTAAACCGCCGTGACGGATACTGGTCGGATGATCCCGATGATCGAAAGTGATCGGGCATGATGACCATGGATTAAATTTTGGGGCGACTGGCTCTATCGTGCAGACGTCCCTGAGCGCGCGCTTGCGCTCCCTCTTGGGGATGTGGGTAGTGTATATCATGTTCACCGTTTTGACCTGAGGGGGAAACTTCTTCTGTCCCCCTGTGTTCGGTGGCCGGGGCTCCTCCTCGTCGTCCTTGCTTTGCGATCCCTTCTCCTTGCTTTCAGCATTTAACTTGTCGGCCTGTTTAAAAACCCAACAATCTATGTTGGTATGATTGGGTGGTTTGTCTGGGGTGCCATGTATCTGGCACGGGCGATCGAGTATGCGGTCCAAGCTGGATGAGCCTGAATTATTCTTTTTGAACGGCTTCTTCCGCTGACCGGACTTAGAGCCACCGAATCCGGCATTGACCGCCTTATCATCAGTGTTGTCATTGTTGTTTCAACGCTTGTGTCTGTTGCATCGGGACTTGTGGTTGCTATTTCTGGCTTCAGAGGTGCCGGGGCTGCTTGCATTGTTTTTGCTACGGGCCAGCCAACTATCTTCACCCACACAAAAGCGGGTCATGAGTGCCGTGAGGGCTGCCATGGACTTCGGCTTTTCTTGGCCAAGGTGGCGGGCGAGCCATTCGTCATGGATGCTGTGTTTAAAGGCCGCTAGGGCTTCGGCATCCGGACAGTCGACGATCTGGTTCTTTTTAGTTAGGAACCTAGTCCAGATTTTCCTGGCCGACTCTCCGGGCTGTTGAACTATTGGCTTGAGGCATCGGCGTCTGGTGGCCGGACATATGTACCTTGGAAGTTGTCGTGGAAGGCGTCTTTTAAATCCTCGCAGCTACCAATAGAGTTTCGTGCAGACTATTTAACTAGTGTCGAGCTGGCCCTTTGAGTTTTAACGGGAGGTATTTGATGGCATGGAGGTCATCTCCGCGGGCCATATGGATATGGAGAAGAAAATCCTCAATCCACACAATGGGATCAGCTGTTCCATCGTATGATTCAATATTCATGGGTTTAAACCCTTCTGGGAATTCATGCTCCATTACTTCGTCAGTGAAGCAAAGAGGGTGTGCGGCGCCTCTGTATCGGGCCACATCACGACGTAGCTCCGATGGAGTCCGTCTGCGGGTTTTGGCCCGCGCATGACTAGGCTTGTCATGCTCGGCTTGATAGCCGTCATCGCGCGTCAAGGCACGCCCCCGTGATCCGTAGATCAATCTAGCCGGGCCTGTTTTATTCTTCAAGCCCTGCCGGAGATGATACGTGTATCCCTGAGCAATTTTGTCTCTGCCTTTATGGCGAGGTAAGGCGGGCTGGTGTTCGGCTTGTGTTGCCGCTTTGTCCCGACCACGTGGTGGTCGGTCAGCCGCATTGTGTACTGACGGCCTAGGCTCTAACGCCTCGTCGTCAAATTGAGGTAGCAATTTACGGTTTGGGTAACTTTTGAGTGGTCGCTTGAGGCCGTGCTCCTCGGCTGCCAGGACATCAGTCCATCTATCGTTGAGCAGATCTTGATCAGCTTGAAGCTGATGCTGTTTCTTTTTCAGGCTCCTTGCAGTGGCTATTAGCTGGCGCTTGAAGCGCTCCTATTCAAGAGGTTCCTCAGGCATGATAAAATCCTCGATGTCGAGGCTTGCCTCGTCCTTGGAGAGCGGAAGATAATTACTATCTTCCGAATCTTCGCGCATGGCCTATTTACCAGGGCTAACTTGCCCATCTTCCCGTTCATCCTTCGGAAGTTGGCTGAACAGGGTCTTCATTGTTTTCGGCACCGTCCAGAGTGTTGTCTTCTCCTATGCCGGTGTTGCTGTCTCTTCTGCAGTGTGACTTAGAGTAGCGCTGCTAACGCCGGCGCTTTGGTTGTGTCTCGGGAGGTTTATCCTCAACCGGATCTTCCTTGTCATCGTCGCTATTCTCTTTTTGCGTTTCAGACTAATGTGTCCAAGCCGGCAATGCCAGAAGTACGTCGGATTTATCTCATTAGGTTTATGCCTCTTGACATTAACGTTATAGACCGGTTCCTGTTCCAGATTCAATATAAATAGCCCATCAACAATGGGTGCATAGCTGTGGAACATACCATTCAAATAAAACGAACAACCATTGTCCTTTAAATTGAATTCATAACCCTGACTCATCAAGCATGAGGTAGAAATAATGTTCCGACTAAGTGCAGGAATGTAATAATAATTATCCAATTTCAAAATAAATCCAAAAGAAAGCTGGAGCTTCATCGTGCCGACCTCCAACGCAACAACTCTTGCTTTGTTGCTGACCCTACTGTCAATCTCCCCTTGTACCACACGCCTAGTTCTTAACAGCCCCTGCATCAAGTTGCAAATATCAACAACCGATCCGGTATCAAATACCCAAGAGCTAATAGATATGTCAGCAAGGTAAATGCCTATAACATATGCAACAAGTGTACCTTTGCCTGAAGAAGCATTTCCGGCCTTCTTGCCATGCTCTGCAAGCCACTTTCTACAGTTCCTCTTTTATTGACCGGTTTCCTTGCAATGATAGAAAATGGTCTTTGAGTCTGGTCTAGACAGCAGAGGTTACCGTCTCCGTGCCCTTTTCCTTAGCCTTTTTCTTGGACCAACTCTTCTTGAACTTAGCCGATTTCTGCACCATCAACACTTGATGTGTGCCTTTCTTAATATCCTGCTCTGCCACTTTGAGCATACCATGAAATTCAGTGAGCTTCTTATCCATGCCATGCATATGATAGTTCGAGATGAACGTTCCATAGCTGGGCGGAAAAGAACCCAGAACTACATCCGTAGCCAGCTCATCCAAGAGCGAGAAGCCCAAACGATCCCAAGCTTGCACATATCCAATCATCTTGATCACATGTGGGCTTAGTGGATCACTTTCCTTCAACTTGCAATCCATCATGGATCGCCAGAAGTTGAACCTTTCGGTCCTAGCCTGTGTTTGAAACATGCTCTTGAGACTTTCGATCATATCTTAAGCCTTAACATTTTCAAAATGCTGTTGCAAATCAGGCTCCATACGAGCCAGCATCAGACAACTGATCTCCGTTGATTCATCAATGAGTTTCTGGTAGGCATTCTTAGTTGTGGTATTAGCATTATCGGCAGGTACCTCTGGAAGTGGATCCTCTAGAACATGTTCCTTTTTATCATGCTTGAGAACTATTGTCAGATTTCTATACTAGGTGGTAAAGCTTGTTACATTTAGTTTATCCTTTTCCAGAATTGATTTCAATGCAAAATTGGGTTGAGCACGTGGTGCCATTGATCTACAACAAAAAATATGCAATCACTAAGCAATGTGTTTATGTAGAGTAATTCAAGCCTTAAAATAAACTACTCCCACTGAAGTTGTCATCCCTCTACAAACTCTCAGTGATTCAGGATCCATCTAGCACATGAGACTAGTGAGCTTTAGCATCACTTCTAGACAACATGCCTATCCGGTAAGCAACTCCTTGCTAATCGTATCTCTATATGACTCTTGTCGGTCCGGAAGGTATCTCATACCCCGGCCCCCAACCTTCTTTGCCACAAGGCCCAAAACCGTTTTGACAGCCTTGTCAAGTTAACCTGATGCAGCGCATGTCAGTGTCCGACATGAACCCTTCAGTTCAAGGACACCTAGCAGCACCCCAATTTTATGAGCCCACTACTAGACGTACTTGACGTGCGAAGGTGCAACATCGGGAATGGCAAATTTCTTGATATTAACGAGGGATCTTTCTATCATTCTAACATGCATAGAAAACAAGAAGCATAAGAATCACAAATAAAACATATATTCTGAAATAGTATGGCTCCTTCATGGATGTTCTTCCAGGTCGGCTCCGACTCTGATGACCATCTAGGAACTTCGTCTTGTTTGTCATGCCGGGACGCCAAGCCACCAACCTGATCTCTATTATCCAACTACTACAACTAGTAATGAATTTTACATAGAGTCACAAGTCGACACGCAGGTCGTTATACAATATAATGACAGCACTTTGGCTCCTGCCGGCTGACAAACATGTCACATCAAACCTGCAAACAAAGTTACGGGTAGAATCGCAGTCTACCAGTTTGAGTGATCGTGTACGAAATACAAGGTGCTACGCACGCGGCGGTCCCGACTGGTAGGGGTAGGTTGTGTCACGACCTCATCGACTCCGTGTTGACACCAGATTTTGGCACGGTCAAGAACTTATTTAAGATGGACTCAAATGGAGAAGTGATCTACATGAAAGAGTTCCGTATTATTGATATGAACATCTTTGAAGTTCAGGTCATCGCCGTCCGATTTCATCTCGAAGGCCGAAACTATGCTCAAAGTATTAAGATCTTATATTCAGAGTACAGTTTGGCCGATTAAGCCCCCAATACGACCTCAAATGCAAAAATGATCTACACTGGTTGTCTTCTTCTCGTCGAAACAATCGATTTTGATATAAAAATCGTCCAAATTCGAGTTCGTATGCAAAAGTTAGAGCAATCGGAGTGCAGCCCTGTCACGAGGCGAGATGTGGAGCGCCCCACCAGACACATATCTGATGGGTAGCGCGAGGGAATAGCCTGTTTTGCGCGACCGATTTGACCCTCAAGATGACCTCTGCTCAAAAAACCTTCAACATGAAAGTTGTTCGTCTCGTCGAAAGAGTCAAGATTGCTTTTAGGCTCATTTTCATCCGAGATCGTTTACCACCACAAAAAAGACCCGCAAGGTGCAGCCAGTTTAAACCAAACAGTTTTGGAAAGTTTGGATAAAACCAATTCGAATTTGACTAGGGTTTTGGACCTGAATCCAAGCCTTTTCCTTGCACGGGAATTCCAGCCACCTCTTATATATCTAATGGGTGACGGCCGATTGAATAACACACAATTGATCAAACCATCTACCACTTTTTACCTTTACTTTTATCTTCTTCCTTGTTCTTCTTCTTCCTCGTTCTTCGTCTGTTCTTCTTGTTGCAGGGCGGCGAACCTCGAGGCCCTAGGGGCGATCAGGTCGACCTAGGGCATCCCATAGCCACCGCGCGCCCTGACGGGGTCCCTCCCGGGCGCGTGGGGTTTCGGGTCATCAAAAGCGCCCACCGGATTGCTTGCGTACCGCGCTTCCGGACGGGTCTCCTTCAACGTGAGCTGTGGTGCATCACCCTCGGTGTTGGAGGTACACGGTGACGTGTTCATGTGCGAACACACTTTTTGGCGACTCCGCTAGGGACGAAGCTTTGAACGGTCTCCGGCCCGTTCTTGCTACGAAGAGATCGCCATCTAGGTGCTGCAATCTACAAAGGTAACATGAATACCCAATTCCCCTTTGTAGATGCGAATAATCCATATGTTGTTGCTGGATCACCTAATGAGCATAATGTATCGTCTAGCCCTAGTTTTATCAATCATGCATCAAATTATGCGCAAGGGCGGATACAAAGCAATCTTCATGCTTCAAATTCTTATGATTTTAGCAACGTACAACATATGTATCCAAACTCTCATGCATCGGCAACCCCACAAATCCATATGCCGATGAACAACATGATGGGTTTGGTTAATCAATTTGAAACACCTCATGTTAAAATTTCCAATAGAATACAAGAAAGTGTTTCACCTTTTTATTCATCGGCAACTAATTTGCAATATGTGAATCCAACCTTGCCGATGGATGGGACAATTGGCCATGCTACTACTAGCTATTCGGCCAGTTACTCTCAACCATCATATGCTACATCTCATGTTAGTAATTTTTCAGCACTGTATGCAACTGTAGATGTTCATAATTCGGCCCTACATCTTCATGGTCATAGCCGAATAAGTGAAAATTTTACAGGAACACATGTGCCATCATCAAATACTGTAGCATATAATGCATACTCTACGCAGTTCAAGAATTTTGACAACATTGACGAATCATTGCCAAAAGAACCTGAAAGTATTGCGGAGCAATCCCTTCCAGAAGCGGTTGTGGCTGCATTAAAAAAGATCTTGGAACAAAACAAGAGGATTAGTGCTCTTTTCCTTGAACAATATGAAAAGGGGTTGTTTCCTGATTTTGCTGCAATAAAGGCTAGAGTTTTGAAAGAAGATGAAACTTCATATATCGATAGAATTGGCGAGAGAGCATATCATTATACAGAAGTGCATACACCTCCACCTAGTACCGCATCATATTATACACCCCTACACAGTTGCAAAATTTCGGCAACACTTACAGTTCATTGCCAAAAGATCCTAAAAGCATTGGGGGGCAAACTACAGTAGAGCGGGCTGAAATTGAGAGGGGAGTTAAAGCTTTGCGCGATAGGGTGCAAGTACTTCGCCAATAGAGAATTGACAGGGAGTTCGCTCAAAGAAAAAAGCCTTGCCAATTGATATAACCGGTGAAAAGAATGATGATTCGGAAACTGAAAGTGCTTCGGTTGAAAAAGCCGAATCAAGTTATATATATTCCGAATCCATCAATTCCAAAGAGGCAAACATTATTTAGAAAGGGCATGGAAAGTATAGCAAGACAGCCATACTTGATTTTTCTGAAGTTAATGGAACCTACTTCCTGGCCTATGAGTTTCGTGCCATAGAAATTGATGAGCTTCAAGAACAAGAACAAGTTGCCGAAGAAAGCTTGGTGGACGAAGATCTTGAAACTAATGATTCACCAAATCAAGAAAAAGATGATGACAAGGCATTGGGGAGCTATCCGAAGGCGGAACAAGATATTTTTCAAGTCACACCACCATCATGCTCTCCCAACATATTTGAGGAGGTATGTCTAGCAATTAATTTATATGTTTTCGGATTTGGTCATGACTTAGTTGTTGATGCATATATTAGAAAAATCTTCATAAGAAATATTGAGAGACCAATGAAGAAGGGTAATTTATTTGTTAGCAATCAGATTGTCACAAAGCATATCGGTCAACATATTTCACCATTCAGAAAGACCGATAGTGAAAAATTATTGCAGTCAAGGCTTTCCCCATTGCTTTATCTAAAGCTCATATCTAATTGGGTAGCTTTGCTTATTTCTTACTTGGTTTACACTTGGTCTCAACTGAGACATCTATGTTCTAAATATCTTCGTTTCAGAAATGTAAAGCCAAGGTTAAATTCTATTGAGAAAACTGATGCTAATATAATATCTTATCCGAAGACATCGGAGATAGAGTTGAAAACACAATGCATAGCCGAATGGGGAGATTCCAAATCTGAACCATTCGTTTGCTTATCTCCAAAGCCGTTCACACAGCAAGATCGGCTAAAAAACAAGAAGTATACCTTCAATTCCAGCATGTGTGATCAAATATTTGATTTTTTTGAGAAATAATTATATTAGAATTCTTGATCACCATGTTGAGCCATTTGTCCATGGATGAATGTATTGTAAGTTGCATGATTTGTCCAAGCATAATTTTGAGGATTGCAACATGTTCCATCAAATAGTTAAACCGGTCATTGATAAAGGATGATTAAAGTTTGTTGAGACACCAACAGATGATGATTCTATTCCAATTGGTCCTGATGGCAAAAGGTTTTTGCATCGGCTGCTTCGAGCCGGTCCATTTAAAGAGAAGGTAAAAACTACAGGTGATGCGATCGAGCTTTCAAGTAATCAAGTTGTTGAAGAGCATAATGAACATAATCTTGAGGGCAAGAATTCCATCAAAGCTACAATGGAGACGCCAAGGACTGTGGGGCAGCAAGCAAATCCAATGATCGACGAAAGCAAATCAAAAGAAAACAAAGGCCGAAATAAGCGCAAGTCTAAGAGATCAAAAATCACCTTTGCTGAACTATTGGATAAATATCAAAAGAAGAGTGAAGAGAAGAATTCTTACCGTCCCAATCCTGAAAAGAAACCAAGATCACCCCCAAGGCGCAAATATGAGCATTGGTATTGGCAAAGTGAGAATTTTAATGCAACATATTCATATCCTTATTTTAGGCCGCCAATGCCAATGCCGTGGATGCCTCCCTATGCTCATATTGATCCATATCCATCATGGGACAGGTTTGATACAAGGGCACATTCTCCATCTTATTTTAGACCATCTCACCAATATTATGCAGCTCCGAGAAGATCAACATTTGAACAATCACATGTTAAACACCGCTTCAATAATAAGGAATCGGTCCAGAGCTCAAGGAAGAAGAAAGAGATGGTCAAGCAAGTTTACCGTGTTAAAAGAGATGGTCGTAAAAGTGCAACTTCAGATTTGATCTCAAATGAAAAAGAGCCAATTAATGTGTTGACATTGGCTACTAAAGACAATGAGACAAAGAAACCAATTATTGAGAGTCGAAGTGCCAAATCTGAAGAAAAGAAGTTGAGAGTGCACAAGGCCAAAAAGGAATTACCATTGGTCAAAACAGAATCTCAGCCGAGATGCCCACTCGGCTTATCCTATTGGCAAAAGTGGGAATTACAAAAACTTAGTGCACAAGAACTTGAAGAAAGGAACATGGCATGGGTTCCCAAAGGAAGTGCTCAAAATAAGAATTATGTGAAAGCATCCATTACACGACGTGCGACAAAGATGAAGAAGGACCAAGCCGAAGGTTTCAACATCTTCGGTCCACACATTATCCATATTCTTCAACTATGTCGTTGATGCCTATGCCATGGAATTCGTCATCAGGTATGATTGGTTACCCTCAATGGGCATATTATAATCCATGGATGCAATATAATTTCTTACATCATGAAAGGGTATTGCCAAGTCACTATACATTTGATTAGCTACAAGTTTGTTGCTGATCCAAAGGACCGAAATACTTGATTTGTCATTTCATTTGTTTATTTCTGCTTTGAATGAAGTTTACATGGTAATGGCCGATATTTATCTATCGTCCTAAGATTATGTCAACGCATGGCCGGTGTAGTATTCTAACATCGTCCTTAGTTTGATTGGAGAGCGAGGCAAGGTACGTGCTCATGGAAATTTATATGTATGCCTATATTATGATTGAATGGAGTTAAGACATCATGACCGATGTCATTGAATATATGCTGCATAGACCAATTCATAGCTGCAGAATTGGCTAGTGGGCTTATACTTTGTTTGGATATGATTTGTCTTATGCATCTTTGAGATCTATAAGAGGCCAAATCATAGCTGATTTTATTACTGAACATCGGATTAATGTCATGCATAATATTAATATTAGCCTTGTCTCTCTAGTACTATGGAGATTATGTTTTGATGGTTCAATTCATAGCAATGGCCAAAGTGTTCGTGTTGTTTATATATCTCTTTATGGTACTATTTTTGAAGCCTCGTGCCGTTTAGAATATTTTTATGCATGATTAATCAATGCCGAATATGCATTGTTATTCGGATTGACTCTTTTACTTGCTATAGGTGCTATACATATTGAGGCTTTTGGTGATTCGTTATGAGTAGTGCAACAAATATCCAAGGGTTATCAATGTTTTGACGAATCACTTATAGTTTATCTTGGGGTATGTCTAGATGCAAAATTTACCTTGGGTTGCATTAAAATTGTTCATATATTTAGACATGTCAATTGAAGAGAGTTGACATAGCAAGCATTCTGCTACCATGTCCGTCATGGTGTATTGCATATCTATCAATAGCCGATGCTTATTCTTGCCAACATAGGTAAGGCCGAATTGGAGCTCACTACCTCGGCCACTAATGAAACTTTTATGCAGACAAAGTAAGGATTCGAGAAAGTTCATTGTTGATTATCTGCAAGATCCTAGCAGAAGGGTGGACAATATGGTTGATGGATGGTCTTGACATGCATACCTATGGAACTTTATAGTCGGATTAATGAAGTTGGGAAAGTCACCCAAGCTTGCATCAAAATATTCACACAAGCAATGGCCGATATAAACTTATCGTCCTAAGCATATGCAAAATGGCCGATGTAGTGTTGACGTCGTCCTTGGAGCAAGCTATGTGCAAGTTATTTTTCGGCACACAAGCTTTGCCGAAAAACAGGAGGGCATGTGTTGACACCAGATTTTGGCACGGTCAAGAACTTTTTTAAGATGGCCTCAAATGGAGAATTCAACTACATCAAAGAGTTCCGTATTATTGATATGAACATCTTTGAAGTTCGGGTCATCGCCGTGCGATTTCATCTCGAAGACCGAAACTATGCTCAAAGTACTAAGATCTTATATTCAGAGTACAGTTTGGCCTATTAAGCCCCCAAGACGACCTCAAATGCAAAAATGATCTACACAGGTTGTCTTCGTCTCGTCGAAACGATCGATTTTGATATAAAAATCGTCCAAACCCGAGCCCGTATGCAAAAGTTAGAGCAATTGGAGTGCAGCCCTGTCACGAGGCGAGATGTGGCACGCTCCACCACACACATGTCTGATGGGTAGCGCGAGGGAATAGCCTGTTTTGTGCGACCGATTTGACCCTGAAGATGACTTCTGATCAAAAAACCTTCAACATGCAAGTTGTTCGTCCCGTCGAAACGGTCAAGATTGTTTTTAGGCTCGTTTTCATCCGAGATCGTTTACCACCACAAAAAAGACCCGCAAAGTGCAGCTAGTTTAAACCGAACAGTTTTGGAAAGTTCGGATAAAACCAATCCGAATTCGACTAGGGTTTTGGACGTGAATCCAAGCCTTTTCCTTGCACGGGAAGTCCAGCCGCCTTATAACACCCCGTATGTAACTTACCCAATTTGTACTCCAACTCTTGTCGTTTTCGACGTTAAGTTATTTTATTTTCTCGGGTTCGGGTTTTGTCTCCATGTGTTGTTATCGTTGTCATGCATCTCATATCATGTCGTCACATGCATTGCATTTGCATACGTGTTCATCTCATGCATTCGAGCATTTTCCCCGTTGTCCGTTTTGCATTCCGGCGCTTCGTTCTCCTCTGGTGGTCATTTCTACCTTTCTTTCGTGTGTGGGGATTAAACATTTCCGGATTGAAACGAGACTTGCCAAGCGGCCTTTGTTTACTACCGGTAGACCGCCTGTCAAGTTTCGTATCATTTGGACTTCGTTTGATACTCCAACGGTTAACCGAGGGACCAAAAAGACCTCGTGTGTGTTGCAGCCCAACACCCCTCCATTTTCGCCCAAAACCCACCAAAACCCTCTCCATTATCTAGAGCGTTCGATCACGATCGCGTGGCTGAAAACCGCACCTCATTTGGACTCTCCTAGATCCCTCTACCTATATAAACACCTTCCCCTCCGAAATTCATGGACAAACCCTAATTTTTCCCCTCTCCTCGCGCCGCCGGACGAGATCTGAACAGCCGGACACGTCTGACCTGCGCGCCGCCGCGTCCGTGCCAATCGCACTGCGCCACGTGGCACAGCAGCCGCCGCCGCCGCTGAGGCCCGTTCGGCCCAGGGCGGGCCCTCACCGCCGCCAACTGGGCCGCCGCCTCCTCACCGCGCGCGCCGCCCGCACCATCGCCCCGCCGCCATCTTCGCCGCTCCGGCCGCCGAACCTTGCCTCGCCACCGTCCGCATTCACCGGCGCCGGCAGCCGCCCCGCTCCGCCGTCTGGGTCACCGCCGCCCCGCCCAGCTGCTCCGCCCGGCGCGCCGCCCGTGCTCCGGCGACCGCGCCGCTTCTCGCCGGCCATCGTCGCCCCGCGGCGACCTCGAGCCGGCCACCGCCTCCCCTGTCTCCGGCACCAACTCCGGCGAAGACCCGGCCCTGCCTCGATCTGCGTGCACCCGGGTCAAAACCCTAGATCTGTTCTTGGAGGTGGTAATTTCTTCTAAGTCCCCAAATTCTAGATCCATATGCTCCTGTTCATGGCATCGTAACTCCTCATCCGTAGCTCCGTTTTGGGCATATAGCAAATCAAAATGTTCATCTCAGAGAGTACATCATTTCATTCCATTGCATCATTTTCATTTGAGTTCATCTTGATGCCCGAAATGCTATTGGAAGAGAGCTACTTGAGATAATTGTCAGATATGCTGCTCCATTTAGAGATTTGTCATTTTTGCCATGATTTTTGTGTGCATGATATGCCCATGAGCTCTACATATGTTTTGTTAAGGGTTTTGCCATCTTTACAGAGGTGCAACCCATGTATTTTTGTGATGTGTGTGGTGACTAGCACAAGCTTGCAAAGTGAGGAACTTGGTAATGCTGATTTCAGGGACTTAGCATTTCCACCAAGTCCTTGAGCTATTTATCTCATATGTCCATATGTTCATGTTGTTTCCTAGTGATCCGTGCCTCTTTTGAGGATGATCAGTCAGGATGTTTTGTTAATCTTATAGTGCTCTATCCATTTGTGTCTTTGTTTGTAATTATGGAGTACCCTAGCTTGAGTCAATCGAGCTCTACTTTTGCTACTTTGTGAATCCAGGCAGATTGTCTACTTGTTAGCGATTTTGCCGAGGATGTTGTAGTTGATCCGTGCATGCTATGCTATTGTTCTTGCCATGTCTAGCTTGCATTTTGTGTATTCTTGATGGGTGTATGCTTAGATTATCATGACTTGCTCCGTAGTGAGTGCATCGAGCTCGTAAACATGCCTACTTGATAACTGTTTTCAGCTTGCTCCCGTTTTCACTAAGTCTGAGAACTGATTATGTTTTTGCCATGTTCACATGCTTGCAATTGTATTTTCTGACCCCTTTTGGCTCAAGTTCACTAAGGGACTTTTGTTAAGCTCTTTGAGTAGCTCCATTCCATGCTTTACTTTGCCATGTTCAGATCGTATAGCATGTAGTTTTGTTGCTCCGAAGAGTGCTACCTGATCTGAAATTCCAGACAAGTGTTAATTTCACCAAGTCTGAAATCTGTTTGCCATATGCATTTTTGCCATGCTTGTTTGAACCTGCTAATGGATGAATTGGCCATAGCTCAGTGCTAGAATTTTGTTAAGCATCATGAATGCATCCCTGCCATGTATTCTGTTGTCATGTTTGGGTGTTGTAGCTTGTTCATCTCTTTGCATTTAGATGGCTACTTGCTGTAAATTGCAGACGTGGTCATATTTAAATCGCTTGCCATTTCCAAACCGTAACTCCGATGCCGGCGTTCTTTATATCGTTTTCAAGCGATTTCATCTCATCTTTCCAGTGGCACACTTGGATTCCCAAGTTGAGGCCAGGTTCATGCATCCCTTGTCAAATCTTGCATATGCATCCCGCATGGCATCCCGCATAGCATACCATCCTTGCATCATATTGTTTGATCCTTGCACGTGGTTGATTGTGTCCTTGTTGCTTGTTTGTATTGTTTGGGTAGAGCCGGTAGACGAGTTTGCTAACGAGGAGCCCGTTGAGTTTGCTTTCGAGGATCCAGTCAACTCTGACAACTTTGCAGGCAAGATGATCATACCCTCGAAATCACTACTATCTTTGCATTGCTAGATTCTCGCTCTTTTGCTATGCCAATGCTATGATGCCTACCACTTGATTTCAAGCCTCCCAAATTGCCATGTCAAACCTCTAACCCACCATGTCCTAGCAAACCGTTGATTGGCTATGTTACCGCTTTGCTCTGCCCCTCTTATAGCGTTGCTAGTTGCAGGTGAAGATTGGAGGCCGTTCCTTGTTGGAACATTTATTTACTTGTTGGGATATCATTATATTATCTTGTTATCTTAATGCATCTATATACTTGGTAAAGGGTGGAAGGCTCGGCCTCTCGCCTAGTGTTTTGTTCCACTCTTGCCGCCCTAGTTTCCGTCATATCAGTGTTATGATCCCGGATTTTGCGTTCCTTACGCGGTTGGGTTATAATGGGAACCCCTTGATAGTTCGCCTTGATTTAAGCTTTTCCAGCAATGCCCAACCTTGGTTTTACCATTTGCCACCTAGCCTCTTTTTCCCTTGGGTTTCCAGAGCCCGAGGGTCATCTTATTTTAAACCCCCCCCCCCCGGGCCAGTGCTCCTTTGAGTGTTGGTCCAACTCGTCAGCCGCCGGTGGCTACCAGGGGCAACTCTGGGCTGGCCTACCGGAAGTTTAGACAATCTGAGTGTGCCCTGAGAAAGAGATATGTGCAGCTCCTATCGGGATTTGTCGGCACATTCGGGCGGTGTTGCTGGATTTGTTTTAACCTGTCGAAGTGTCTTGAAGAACTGAGGTACCGAGTCTGATCGGAATGTCTCGGGAGGAGGTCTATTCCTTCATTGACCGTGAGAGCTTGTCATGGGCTAAGTTGGGACTCCCCTGCAGGGATTTGAAGTTTCGAAAGCCGTGCCCGCGGTTATGGGCAGATGGGAATTTTTTAATGTCCGGTTGTAGATAACTTGAACCTTAATTTAATTAAAATGAATCAACTGAGTGTGTTACCGTGATGGCCTCTTCTCGGCGGAGTCCGGGAAGTGGACACGGTGTTGTAGTAATGCTTGCGTAGGTTGTTCTCTAGTTTCTCGCTCGCGCTTTGCCTCCTCTTCTCGCTCTCTTTTGCGAACAGGATAGCCACCATATTTGCTAGTCGCTGGCTGCGAGGGTGCAAGATTGCTGAGTCCCTGTGGCTCACAGATTACTATTACACTAGATGCAGGGCCTGATGATTCCGCTCCAGGTGACGCGCTTGAGCTCAAGTGGGAGTTCGACGAGGACTCTCAACGTTACTATGTTTCCTTTCCTGATGATCAGTAGTGGTGCCCAGTTGGGGGTGATCGGGACCGTGTCGTTTGTTGGGTTATCTTTTATTTTGGCACCGTAGTCGGGCCATGAGTGTTTGGATGATGTAATGTTATTTATGTACTTGATTGACGTGGCGAGTGTAAGCCAACTATGTTATCTCCCCTTGTATTATCTATATTACATGGGATGTTGTGAAGATTGCCTAACTTGCGACATATGCCTTCAATGCGATTATGCCTCTAAGTTGTGCCTCGACACATGGGAGATATAGTCGCATAGCGTGTTACAAGTTGGTAATCAGAGCCTTCCCCAACCTTAGGAGCCCCATTGCTTGATCGTTTTTAGCGGCCGAGTTGTGTCTTGAAAAATGTTTTGAGTCATTTAGGAATTATATATCGGAGAGTTTAGGAATTCTTTTTACTTCCCAGTCTCCTCATCGCTCTGGTAAGGCATCCTGATGTAGAGTTTTGACTCTTCTCTTCTCAAATTTCACAAAAAAAAAATTAGGATCACGCGGGTATCTTGGAATCGTTCCGATGGTTTTATGATGAGAACATTGTCTTGGTGCCTCTTGTCAGGGATTTTGAGGAAGTGTCCCGGGGAGTTGAGCTCTGAGGTGTTGTCGTCATAATTTTATCGTTGCAGTTCTGGAATACCTGAGTTTAGTACGCCGACATCAAAAATCTCTTTTATGCAGTTCGTTGGTGAGATAACCTCGACGCCACCCAGTACTGGGGCGGGAGTTCGGGAGTATCGCCACAACTTGTATAATGGATGCTTTTTGAAGGTTGAGGTAGATGGTTTCCGAAGGTTTTCTCGGTTATGTGTTGAAGGATGGATACAGCTGGATGTAGGATTTGCTAGATTTGGGTGAGATATTATGCTTCCCCTGTATCCCCAACACCTGATTGCATAACCGGAAAGGTTCGGGAGTTTCATAGGTGGGAATTCTTGTAGCTCTAGTTCTTCTTCCATGGATATTTGGTTTGAGATTGGGATTTCTTACCGATTATTCGTTCTTGATCCGTACCTTGTTGATTTATTTCTCTACCTAAATTCTATGTGGCTTCTCAATTTATGGATATGTGACCATTTCAAGAGGAATGCATTCGTTCATTTTGTTCGGATGTGAAGACTATATGTTGCAATTTTCATTCCGTTGGATTCAGCTTCAATATTTGTCTATCAATGTGCTAATGGATGTCAACCTCTTCAGGATGGCTCCTCCAACGCGCACGACTCTGAATCCGGATCCGCCACCACCTCCACCTCCTCCGGAGACATGGCAAGCTGTGATGGCCACAACCAATGCAAACACACAGTTGATCATGCAAATTCTTCAAGAGCGTAATCAAGGCAACCAAGGGAACCAAGGCAACAATTAGAATCACTTTGCTACACTCAACCAGTTCCTTGCTAACGGGCCAAAGACTTTCAGCAATTGTGTTGAGGAAACTGATGCTGACGATTGGCTTGTGGATCTGTGCAAGCATTTCGAGTGCAGTAACGTCAGGCCTGAGGACTTTGTCAAGTTCGCTTCCTTCCAACTCAAAGATCAAGCTGCAGAATGGTTCCAGCAGTACAAGGATTCCAGAGGTGGACGTGTTATTACCTGGGATGAATTCCGTCAAGATTTTAGAGCTCACCATATCCCTCAGAGCGTGGTTGAAAGCAAGCGTGAGGAATTCCGCAACCTGAAGCAAGGCTCTCTATCTGTCTATGACTACAACAAGTTGTTCCAGAAGCTCGCCCGCTTTGCCAAGCAGGACGTACCTGATGAGAAGAGCATGATATACCAGTTCAGGGGTGGTCTCAGAGAAGAAATCCAGCTAGCTCTTGTTCTCTTTGAGCCCTTGAGGTACGATGAGTTCTACAACATAGCATTGAAGCAAGAGGCTGCTCAGTTGAGGTGTGATGCTTCCAAGAAGCGAGTCAGAGATGTTACTCCTTCTTCCTCTACTCAAGTGGCCAAGCAGCAGAAGTATTGGCTTCCTCCTCCTCCGTTCCGTCTGCCGTATCAGTAGAAGAGAAAAGGTGTCAGTGGTTCTTCCCACCCACCCAACCCTGGCTTTCAGAACAAGACTTCGTCTCAAGCTCCAATATCGAGTGCTCCGTATCACCGTCCGCTTTCAGAGGTCACGTGCAACAAGTGCCAACAGAAGGGTCACTATGCCAACAAGTGTTTCAACCAGAGGCGTCTTCCTCCTCCTCCTCCTGTAAGATCGGCAAGTACAGTTGTGGTCAAGCATAACCCCAAGTACGCCAAGGTTAATATGGTGAATGCAGCTCAGGCAGAGGATTCATCAGATGTCATCATGGGTAACCTTCCTGTTAATGATATTCCAGCTGAAGTTCTTTTTAACACTGGTGCATCGCATTGTTTTATCTCGAGATCTTTTGCATCTAAGCATGGGTGGTTTTCTCAAGTTATGCATAAGCCATTAGCAGTTGTCTCTCCGGGTAGATGTTTGCTCGCTAACTACGAGGTTCCGGATATTTCTATATCGATGGGTGATTTCAAGTTTCTGGCTTCTCCAATGATCCTTGGTAACTCGGATATTGATCTTATTCTCGGAATGGATTGGCTTTCTAAGCACAAGGCTCAGCTTGATTGTGCAGCCAGGCAGATTCAATTGACTCATTCGTCTGAGGATGTAATTGTGTTTGCCACTCGTGATAATACCATCCGTTTTTTTCTCTCAATGAGAAGGGTGAATTGGATGCCATCTCGCAAATTCCAGTTGTTTGTGAATATCAAGACGTCTTTCCAGAAGAGCTTCCAGGAATGCCTCCGCACCGGCCAGTTGAATTCGTTATTGATCTTGAGCCCGACACAGAACCTGTGTGCAAGCGTCCTTACAAGCTCGGACCTAAAGAGTTGAAGGAGCTGAAGAAGCAACTCGATATTCAAGAGAGAATGGGTCTCATCTGGCCTAGTTCTTCTCCGTGGGGTTGTGGTGTTCTTTTTGTGAAGAAGAAGGATGGAACGGACCGACTTTGTGTTGATTACCGTCCATTGAACAAGAAGACCATCAAGAACAAATACCCACTTCCCAACATCAACGAGCTATTCGAACAAATCAAAGGTGCCCAAGTATTCTCCAAGCTTGATCTCCGTATGGGTTATCATCAGATTCGTATTCGTGAGCAAGATATTCCCAAGACGGCTTTCAGGACAAGCTATGGTTCATATGAATACACTGTCATGTCTTTTGGCCTAGTCAACGCTCCTTCGACGTTCTCTCGCATGATGAACTTCATCTTCAACGCCTACACCAATGACTTCGTTTTGGTCTATCTCGACGACATTCTGGTTTTCTCGAAGAACAAGGAAGATCATGCCAAGCACTTGCGTTTGGTACTCGATAAGCTGAGGGAACACCAGTTCTACGCCAAGTTCTCCAAGTGCGAATTTTGGCTCGATGAGGTTCTTTATCTTGGTCATATCATCTCTGCCAAGGGCATTGTGGTGAATCCTGAGAAGGTGTCTGCAATTGTGAATTGGGAACCTCCTCAGAACGTGAAGCAACTCCGTAGCTTCCTCGGTCTCGCAAGCTACTGTCAAAGATTCGTTCAAAACTTTTCTAAGATCGCGAAGCCTCTCTCAAATCTTCTCCAGAAGCACGTCAAGTACGTTTGGTCTCTGGAGTGTGACATTGCTTTCAACACTTTGAAAGAGAAATTGATCACTGCTCCAGTTCTGACTCTGCCTGATGAATCCAAGCCGTACGAGGTCTTTTGTGATGCCTCTCTCCAAGGTCTTGGCGCAGTATTGATGAAAGAGAAGAAAGTTGTTGCTTATACCTCTCGCCAGTTGAAGCCCAATGAGAAGAACTACCCCACTCATGATCTTGAGTTGGCGGCAGTTGTGCATGCTCTTTTGACTTGGAGACATCTCTTATTGGGAAGAAAAGTGGACATCTTCACTGACCACAAGAGTCTCAAGTACATCTTCACTCAGCCTAATCTCAACCTCAGACAAACTCAATGGGTCGAAATGATTCAAGAGTATAATCCGAGTATTGAGTATACTCCAGGCAAGGCCAATGTGATTGCTGACGCATTGAGAAGGAAGGCTTATTGCAACAGTCTTATTCTCAAGCCTTATCAACCCGAGCTTTGTGAATCTTTCCGCAAACTTAATCTGCAAGTTGTTCCTCAAGGTTTCCTCGCCAACCTTCAAGTCTCTCCTACCTTGGAAGATCAGATTCGCCAAGCCCAGCTTCTTGATGCTATGGTGAAAAAGGTGAAGATTGGGATTGCCAAGAGTCAACCAAGTACAAGTGCTACCGCCTTGATGACAAGGATACTCTCTTCTTCGAGGATCGTATTGTTGTACCCAAAGGTGACCTCCGTAAAGTGATCATGAACGAGGCTCACAATTCTCTCCTCTCCATCCACCCTGGGAGCACGAAGATGTATCAGGACCTCAAGCAGGCTTATTGGTGGACTCGAATGAAGCGCGAGATTGCTCAATTCATAAATGAATGTGATGTCTGCAGAAGAGTGAAGGCAGAACACCAAAGGCCAGCAGGTCTCCTCCAACCTCTTGCCATTCCAGAATGGAAGTTTGACCACATTGATATGGACTTCGTGACTGGGTTTCCAAAGTCCAAGCGTGGCAATGATGCTATATTCGTTGTCATCGACAAACTCACCAAATTGGCTCACTTTCTGCCTATCAAAGAGTCGATCACTGCAGCTCAATTGGCGGAACTCTATACCTCTCGAATTATCTCTCTGCACGGTATTCCACAAGTGATCTCTTCAGACCGTGGCAGCATCTTTACCTCCAAGTTTTGGGATTCTTTTCAGAAGGCCATGGGCACCAACATCCGCTTCAGCACAGCTTTCCATCCTTAAACTAGCGGTCAAGTCGAGCTTGTCAACCAGATTCTTGAAGATATGCTCAGGGCTTGTGTGATCTCCTTCGGCATGAAGTGGGAGGATTGTCTTCCTTATGCTGAATTCTCCTACAACAACAGTTTTCAAGCAAGTTCGGGCAAGGCCCCATTTGAAATTCTGTATGGCAGGAAGTGCCGTACCCCTCTCAACTGGTCTGAAACCGGTGAACGTCAGCTTTTGGGAAATGACTTAATCACAGAGGCAGAGGAAATGTGCAAAGTCATTCGAGATAACCTCAAAGCAGCCCAATCCCGCCAGAAGAGCTACTATGACAGTAAGCACCGTGATTTGGCTTTCGAGATTGGAGATCATGTTTACCTCCGCGTCTCTCCTATGAATGGTACTTGTCGCTTCGGTATCAAAGGGAAGCTTGCCCCTAGATACGTGGGACCTTTCAAGATTGTCAGCAAGAGAGGCGACCTCGCCTATCAACTCGAGCTTCCTTCAAACTTTGCAAATGTTCATGATGTGTTCCATGTCTCTCAGCTCCGAAAGTTCTTCAAGACTCCTGACCGCACCGTCAACTTCGAGGACATTGAGCTCCAAGAAGATCTCTCCTATCGTGAGCACCCCGGTGCTATTCTTGAAGAGACTGAACGCAAGACTCGCAATAAGTCAATCAAATTTCTCAAAATCAAGTGGCCACACCATTCCGACCGTGAAGCTACCTGGGAACGCGAGGATCACCTCCGTTCTGAGTAAGCGGCGTTCCTTCAGTCCTAGATCTTGGGACGAGATCCTTTCGTAGTGGTGGAGTGTTGTAACACCCCGTATGTAACTTACCCAATTTGTACTCCAACTCTTGCCGTTTCCGGCGTTAAGTTATTTTATTTTCTCGGGTTCGGATTTTTGTCTCCATGTGTTGTTATCGTTGTCATGCATCTCATATCATGTCGTCACGTGCATTGCATTTGCATACGTGTTCATCTCATGCATTCGAGCATTTTCCCCGTTGTCCGTGTTGCATTCCGGCGCTTCATTCTCCTCCGGTGGTCATTTCTACCTTTCTTTAGTGTGTGGGGATTAAACATTTCCGGATTGGACCGAGACTTGCCAAGCGGCCTTGGTTTACTACCGGTAGACCGCCTGTCAAGTTTCATATAATTTGGACTTCGTTTTATACTCCAACGGTTAACCGAGGGACCAAAAAGACCTCGTGTGTGTTGCAGCCCAACACCCCTCCATTTTGCCCCAAAACCCACAAAAACCCTCTCCATCATCTAGAGCGTTCGATCACGATCGCGTGGCCGAAAACCACACCTCATTTGGACTCTCCTAGCTCCCTCTACCTATATAAACACCTCCCCCTCTGAAATTCATGGGCAAACCCTAATTTTCCCTTCTCCTCGCGCCGCCGGACGAGATCCGAACGGCCGGACACATCCGACCTGCGCACCGCCGCCTCCGCACCAATCGCACTGCGCCACGTGGCACAACAGCCGCCGCCGCCGCTGAGGCCCGTTCGGCCCAGGGCGGGCCCTCGCCGCCACCAACCGGGCCGCCGCCTCCTCACCACGCGCGCCGCCCGCACCATCGCCCCGCCGCCATCTTCGCCGCTCCAGCCGCCGATCCTCGCCTCGCCACCGTCCGCGTTCACCGGCGCTGGCAGCCGCCCCGCTCCGCCGTCTGGGTCGCCGCCGCCCCGCCCAGCTGCTCCGCCCGTGCTCCGGCGACCGCGCCGCTTCTCGCCGGCCATCGTCGCCCCGCGGCGACCTCGAGCCGGCCACCGCCTCCCCTGTCTCCGACACCAACTCCGGCGAAGACCCGGCCCTGCCTCGATCTGCGTGCACCCGGGTCAAAACCCTAGATCTGTTCTTGGAGGTGGTAATTTCTTCTAAGTCCCCAAATTCTAGATCCATGTGCTCCTGTTCATGGCGTCGTAACTCCTCATCCGTAGCTCCGTTTTGGACATATAGCATATCAAAATGTTCATCTCAGAGAGTAAATCATTTCATTCCATTGCATCATTTTCATTTGAGTTCATATTGATGCCCGAAATGCTATTGGAAGAGGGCTACTTGAGATAATTGTCAGATCTGCTGCTCCATTTAGAGATTTGTCATTTTTGCCATGATTTTTGTGTGCATGATATGCCCATGAGCTCTACATATGTTTTGTTAAAGATTTTGCCATATTTACGGAGGTGCAACACATGTATTTTTGTGATGTGTGTGGTGACTAGCACAAGCTTGCAAAGTGAGGAACTTGGTAATGCTGATTTCAGGGACTTAGCATTTCCACCAAGTCCTTGAGCTATTTATCTCATATGTCCATATGTTCATGTTGTTTCCTAGTGATCCGTGCCTCTTTTGAGGATGATCAGTCAGGATGTTTTGTTAATCTTGTAGTGCTCTATCCATTTGTGTATTTGTTTGTAATTATGGAGCAACCTAGCTTGAGTCAATCGAGCTCTACTTTTGCTACTTTGTGAATCCAGGCAGATTGTCTACTTGTTAGCGATTTTGCCGAGGATGTTGTAGTTGATCCGTGCATGCTATGCTATTGTTCTTGCCATGTTTAGCTTGTATTTTGTGTATTCTTGATGGGTGTATGCTTAGATTATCATGACTTGCTCCGTAGTGAGTGCATCGAGCTCGTAAACATGCCTACTTGATAATTGTTTTTAGCTTGCTCCAGTTTTCATTAAGTCTGAGAACTGATTATGTTTTTGCCATGTTCACATGCTTGCAATTGTATTTTCTGACCCCTTTTGGCTCAAGGTCACTAAGGGACTTTTGTTAAGCTCTTTGAGTAGCTCCATGCCATGCTTTACTTTGCCATGTTCAAATCCTGTAGCTTGTAGTTTTGTTGCTCCGAAGAGTGCTACCTGATCGGAAATTCCAGACAAGTGTTAATTTCACTGTCGGAAATCTGCTTGCCATATGCATTTTTGCCATGCTTGTTTGAACCTGCTAATGGATGAATTGGCCGTAGCTCAGTGCTAGACTTTTGTTAAGCATAATGAATGCATCCCTGCCATGTATTTTGTTTTCATGTTTGGGTGCTGTAGCTTGTTCATCTCTTTGCATTTAGATGGCTACTTGCTGTAAATCGCAGACGTGGTTATATTTAAATCGCTTGCCATTTTCAAACCGTAACTCCGATTCCGGCGTTCTTTATATCATTTTCAAGCAATTTCATCTCATCTTTCTAGTGGCACACTTTGATTCCCAAGTTGAGGCCAGGTTTATGCATCCCTTGTCAAATATTGCATATGCATCCCGCATTGCATCCCGCATAGCATACCATCCTTGCATCATATTGTTTGATCCTTGCACGTGGTTGATTGTGTCCTTGTTGCTTGTTTGTATTGTTTGGGTAGAGCCGGTAGATGAGTTTGCTAACGAGGAGCCCGTTGAGTTTGCTTTCGAGGATCCAGTCAACTCTGACAACTTTGCAGGCAAGATGATCATACCCTCGAAATCACTACTATCTTTGCTTTGCTAGATGCTCGCTCTTTTGCTATGCCAATGCTACGATGCCTACCACGTGCTTTCAAGCCTCCCAAATTTCCATGTCAAACCTCTAACCCACCATGTCCTAGCAAACCGTTGATTGGCTATGTTACCGCTTTGCTCGGCCCCTCTTATAGCGTTGCTAGTTGCAGGTGAAGATTGGAGGCCGTTCCTTGTTGGAACATTTATTTACTTGTTGGGATATCATTATATTATCTTGTTATCTTAATGCATCTATATACTTGGTAAAGGGTGGAAGGCTCGGCCTCTCGCCTAGTGTTTTGTTCCACTCTTGCCGCCCTAGTTTCTGTCATATCGGTGTTATGTTCCCGGATTTTGCGTTCCTTATGCGGTTGGGTTATAATGGGAACCCCTTTATAGTTCGCCTTGATTAAAGCTTTTCCAGCAATGCCCAACCTTGGTTTTACCATTTGCCACCTAGCCTCTTTTTCCCTTGGGTTTCCGGAGCCCGAGGGTCATCTTATTTTAAACCCCCCCCCCCCCCCGGGCCAGTGCTCCTCTGAGTGTTGGTCCAACTCGTCAGCCGCCGGTGGCTACCAGGGGCAACTCTGGGCTGGCCTACCGAAAGTTTAGACAATCTGAGTGTGCCCTGAGAAAGAGATATGTGCAGCTCCTATCGGGATTTGTCGGCACATTCGGGCGGTGTTGCTGGATTTGTTTTAACCTGTCGAAATGTCTTGAAGAACCGAGGTACCGAGTCTGATCGGAACATCTCGGGAGGAGGTCTATTCCTTCGTTGACCGTGAGAGCTTGTCATGGGCTAAGTTGGGACTCCCCTGCAGGGATTTGAAGTTTCGAAAGCCGTGCCCACGGTTATGGGCAGATGGGAATTTTTTAATGTCCGGTTGTAGATAACTTGAACCTTAATTTAATTAAAATGAATCAACTGAGTGTGTTACCGTGATGGCCTCTTCTCGGCGGAGTCCGGGAAGTGGACACGGTGTTTGAGTAATGCTTGCGTAGGTTGTTCTCTAGTTTCTCGCTCGTGCTTTGCCTTCTCTTCTCGCTCTCTTTTGCGAATAGGATAGCCACCATATTTGCTAGTCGCTGGCTGCAGCTCCACATATTTACCTTGCCTTACCTATAAGCTTAAATAGTCTTGATCGCGAGGGTGCAAGATTGCTGAGTCTCTGTGGCTCACAGATTACTATTACACCAGATGCAGGGCCTGATGATTCCGCTCCAGGTGACGCGCTTGATCTCAAGTGGGAGTTCGACGAGGACTCTCAACGTTACTATGTTTCCTTTCCTGATGATCAGTAGTGGTGCCCAGTTGGGGGTGATCGGGACCGTGTTGCTTGTTGGGTTATCTTTTATTTTGGCGCCGTAGTCGGGCCATGAGTGTTTGGATGATGTAATGTTATTTATGTACTTGATTGACGTGGCGAGTGTAAGCCAACTATGTTATCTCCCCTTGTATTATCTATATTACATGGGATGTTGTGAAGATTGCCTAACTTGCGACATATGCCTTCAATGCGATTATGCCTCTAAGTCGTGCCTTGACACGTGGGAGATATAGTCGCATCGAGGGTGTTACACGCCTCTTATATATCTAAGGGGTGACGGCCGATTGAACAACACACAATTGATCAAATCATCTACCACTTTTTACCTTTACTTTTATCTTCTTCCTTGTTCTTCTTATTCCTCGTTCTTCATCTGTTCTTCTTGTTGCAGCGCGGCGAACCTCGAGGCCCTAGGGGCGATCAGGTCGACCTAGGTCCCTCCCGGGTGCATGGGGTTACGGGTCATCAAAAGCACCCACCGGATTGCTTGCGTACCGTGCTTCCGGACGGGTCTCCTTCGACGTGAGGTGCGGTGCATCACCCTCGGCGTTGGAGGTACACGGTGACATGTTCGTGTACGAACACTCCGATCATCAGAAAACATAGCCACATCAATGCCCATGTGCAGTTGATCTCATCAACCGTGCATACAGCCGATCTCATCAACGACAACAGATCTCATCTGCCGCCTCCACATATCTAATATGCATATAATCCGAAACCAAATCCTATAGCAGAGGCTCTGATACCACTGTTGGGTTCTACGGTAGGGTGCGTCGACTGCAAATTAAAATTTTCCTACGCGTAGAACAACCAAGAACATGCTACGGGAGATGGATCACAGATCATTACCACTAGACACATAGTGTCGTGCAGTGGAAGAAGAGTTGGGGCAGCGCATCCACTGACTCGTCTCCTCCTTGTCCGATCTTCCTCGAACAACCGGTCATCGGTTCCCACGTACAGGTTCATCGGAGCGGCGCAAGTGCACCGCCACTAACGGTATCCGCGCGTGCAGGAGGAACACCGTGTGGGGGACTGCTAGGTCCGATCACACAATCGGCGGCGAGTGGAGGTGGCCATTCTCAACACATGCAAACCCCAGTGACAACGCCGAAGCGATCAAAATCGCATGAGTGTGCCGCACCCCCACTTTATATAGGCGTCCGTCATGGGCTCAACACTTGGGCCTCGCACGGACCCTAAAGCCCATAAGTCTACTCAGCCAGAATCCAAACACAGCTCAGATCACATCCGACCAGTGTCCCACTACTGCAGGATGCTGCTAACGCGACACTACGATCAGAGACCCTTCGAGAAACTGTGTGCGATGCAATTGTAACATCACAAATTTTCAATTTGGAATGTTATACATTAGATCATCATTGCATATCATATTTTATTTTGCATTTTGGTTGATCCTAGAAATTCTACGCAACTCAATGACCCACGGAGAGAGTTGGGGATTTCGTTATTTTCATATTTGAATTTTTTCTCAAATTTTGAGAATAGGATCATTTGATTTTATTTATTTTATCATCAATTATTTCTATTACAAAAATATGAGAGAGGGAATAAAATGACTTTCCCAAAATAAAGAAATATTGAGGATTTAATAATAAAATCAAATAGGATTTTATTTCGGAGTTTTTCGGTGTTTTATTTGAATTTAGGAAAAATGTGCGTTTTCAAAATTGCATTTAGGTCCCAAATAAATGTTCACCTTGTGCGGCTTGATTTTAGAAGCCCGTGAAAATTTATTTCGGAATTTTTGGAGTCCGTTTAGTATTACTTTTTATTTTTCTTTCGAGCGGAATAAAAAAATGCGAACCGACTTAACGGGCCGTGTCCGACCTGGACACCGACCCGGGAGGCCTTTATAAGGCGGGGGGAGCCAGCTGAGCCCAGCCACCCGCGCCCCAAACCCTAGCCCGCGCCCCGCCCTAGCCGCCGCCGCTGTCGTCCGCAGTCGGATCCCGCTGCCGAGGTTCGTCGCCGCCTCGTTTTCTGTGCCGTCGTAAAAAAAGAAAAAGAGAGAAAAAATCGGCGTTCGTCGTTTTTCTTTTTCTCGGATTAAATCCGCGATTTTTCTGATCGCGATTCCTGATCTGATTTTCATTTTAGTATAACTTTTCGCTCGTTTATAATCAGGCGATTCAAGCGCCTAGAGTTTCGTCTCGAAACCCTCTATCCGTTTAACCAACTTAAACAAGATTTTGCTACTGTAAAATTTGCCCTAGATCCAGATTACTAGAACGAAGTAGTTTTCTTTCGCCGTTTGACTTTCGTTGCTTCGTTCGATCTGATTCTTTTTGCCAACCGGAGTTCTTAAGTTGAACCTTCTGGTTAGATCTCTTATTTGAGTTTTTCCTGTGCATTAGATGAGTACTTATTGAATGCTTGTTTGTTTATTTGCGATAGAGTACCCGGTGTGTGCCGCCTGTTACTTCGAATCATTTGGTTTCACGGATCATCAGCAAGGCAAGTAACACTTTGATCATACCTTTTCTACTACCCAGTTTTATTGCATTAGATCAATCCTCACACATTGCATGATTAGGATCTAATTAAATTGTGGGATGGGAAGTAGATGAGGTAGAACCTATTACCTGTTTATTATCAAACCTTTGGGAGTTACTTCTACGTTTGCTTATTATGCCATGCTATGGTAGTAGACGTGGATTGGGTGAGTGATATCCATGACAGATGTGAGATTGTTAATTAATGGTTTATCTAAGGTGGCAACTTAGACACACATCTGGGTGGATTGAGGCACCTGGGTATTCCAGGACTTGCCTGTTTTCTTTTGGACCACCACCCAGGCTCAAAGGGATCATGAGACTATTCGTACTAGAAATTTCCGTGTGTAGCCACAAGCTATTATGGGCTCTAGCATAGTTGACTAAGTTGTGCGAACTCTTACAGTGGTAGACTAGCAGATGTAGGGGATGTAGGTGGTACGGTCTACCCGATCGTAAGGTGCTAGCGCTTCTGAAAGACTATGTCTCGGTCATCCGTCTTCTCAAACACCTTGTAGTGCCAGAAACCAAACGGAGGCGATCGAGTCTTGTGGGGAAAAGTGCACAAACCTCTGCAGAGTGTAATAAGCTAATCGTGGTTAGCCGTGTCCCCGGTTATGGACATCTTGAGTATCTAGTACTTGGATTTTCATGTGAATCTCAACATGTTACTCTAAATTAATTTTGTTGGTTATGTTTAATGATGAAGCTTAATTGGGATTGAGAATGCTGTCAACCATTCTCAATGTTTAACAACCACCATGATAGTAATTAAATTTATTCCTTTGAAGTAGGGAAAAATTGGCTTTACGCAAAACTGTAACCACAGAGCTTTCCACCAGCCAAATATGCATATAGTTTAGTTGTTGCATTCCATTACTCTCTATGTGTTACATTGCCAGCATATTCCATGTGCTAACCCGTTTTCGGGCTGCAACATTAATGTTGCAGACTTTTCAGACGACGATTAAGGAGTTTTTAGGTCGTGGTTCTATACTCAGTGATGCCGTTGGAGTTGATGGACTCACTTATCTTCCAAGCCTTCCGCTGTTATCGTTATTAGATGGCCTTAAGCCATATTTATTGTAATAAGTTCTCTTTTGAGACACTTGATGTAATAAGTGTGTGATTGCTACTCTACTATAAACCCTTCGAGTAATGTGTGTTGTCAGCATTACTGATCCAGGGATGACACCGGGGCACAGAGATCAGACTGTTTGAGGTCTGGTCGCTACAGAGATGGTATCAGAGCACACGCTGACTGTAGGACACGACCACTAAGCACAAGACCTAGATCACTATTCACTCTCTTCTCTTCTGACCTCCCATCCTTTCTACTCTTTAGGATGGCGGATGCAAGGAACAAGTTCACACAACCGGATGAAGATACACCCTTTGGACGTCACTTGAAGGAAGTCACTAGATACCTGAACATAGGAATACAAAGCTTCACGGGAACCTACAACGCCACTTTACCTGAAGAAGAGCGCTGGATGATTCAAGTTCAAGTTCCAGAAAGGACGTTCATGCCAATCACTGTGCCCATAGAGTTTTCTTTTGATGCACCAACTTGGAGTCTAGGAAAGAGCATGGCAGCTCACATCGCCATGGGACGCATTGGAGAAGTCTACCGCAAGAATCTCAAGGATACTATCTACCAGATTTGTGGGCGCCGAGATGAACACTGGGAGATGATCAGCACCAGGAAGGATAGATCAATCACAGCTTTTATCCAGGAGTTAAATGAGCACATTCAACGACAAGAGAACCAGATGTGTGCCGACATGATAGATCTGAAGAAGGCTAAGACTAGAATCAAGGAACTGGAGGAAGAACTCAAGGCTACGCGTGAATATTATGAAGAAGAAATTGAAGTATTGGTGGAGAAGAATGACGACTTGATCAAGAAGATTGGAATATTTATGGGAGGCCCTACACCAGTAGAAGAAGACGAAGAACCCAAGGAAATTAGCCCGAAAGACTACATCATCATCGACAGCACCGACTCGGAAGCAGATAGTAGCGATGATGACTATGTTGATAAAGCTGGAGCAGATATCATGGAGTCAACGACCGTAGAATATTTCTAGTAGACCACCTCATCAGTAGTAGTAGTCCACCATGTAAATATAGTAGTCCGAGCACTTTTGCGATAGTTAGATCGATTGTATGCCCTTGTTTGATTGATTGAAGTGAATTGTTTGCTTTGCCTCATGTGCATATGGGTAGTGTTTTCTCTTTAGACCCCCTATATTCTTATATCTCATCTTTTCTAAACCCTCAGATGCCTCCGAGAAGTGACCCCGGATTTGCCTTCCCACCAGAGCTCACCCAGTTGATCCAGCAGCAAAACACATTGATGCAGTTGCTAGTCCAGAATCAAAATCAGGGGAACAACAACAACAACAACCCACCACCACCACCACCTGTTGACCACTTAGCCCGTTTTCTTAGGCTGAATCCGCTGGTGTTTTCCAGTAGCACCGAGCTGATAGTAGCAGATGATTGGCTCCGCAAGATAGCTAGGGAGTTGACCACAACAGGATGCACAGACGCGGAGAAGGTGAAGTTTGCCGCACATCAGCTAGAAGGACCCGCAGCATCAGGGTGGGAGAATTTCACAGCCACTTTCCCAGTTGACACTATCACATGGGACCAGTTTCAGCAGGCTTTTCGTACTGCACATGTTTCAGCAGGAGCCATGGCCATGAAGAAGCGTGAGTTTCGCAACTTGCGCCAAGGAGGAAGGACAGTTGGCCAGTATGTGGAGGAATTTAGTAAGTTAGCACGTTATGCCCCAGATGACGTCGCTACGGATGTAGCTAAGCAGGAGAAGTTTTTGGAAGGAATAAATGATGAGTTGACCATGCAGTTGATGGTAGCCACCTTCAACAACTACCAGGAGTTGGTAGATCGTGCTGTTATGATTGAAGGGAAGCAACAGCAAATTGAGAATCGCAAGAGGAAGTATGGACAAGGAAAGTACAATTCAGGAGCTCAGCATAAGCCACGTTTTACCCCTAGACCGGGAGGACATTTTCAGCATACCCATGGAGGAGGTAGCTCGCACAATCACAATGGCACCAAGAATGATAATGGCAATGGAGGAAGCAACGGCTAGAACCGCACCAACCCCTCAACCCCAGCCAAGAAGGACCTAAGCCAAGTCACTTGTTTTAAATGTCAGAAGACCGGACATTATGCCAATGAATGTCCTGAAGGCCAAAATGGCAATGGAAGTTCTGGGAAGAAGCTGAACCCTTTCAACAGGGACAAGTGAACCACGTTAGCGTGGAGGAGGTTGAAGCTCAGCCCGATGCAGTAATAGGTAAGTTTTTGGTTAAGTCATTTACTGCACTCGTTCTTTTTGATACTGGTGCATCGCATTCATACATCTCAAGGGGATTTGTGGATAAGTATAACCTATCAACCCAAGCCCTTAGGTCACACATGTTAGTAACCTCGCCTGGAGCAGAGTATGTGGCTAGTCTATGGTGTGATCGGTTACCATTAAGGATTGGTAACTATGTTTTTCCCTCAGACCTAATAGTATTGGAATCTCAAGGATTGGATGTGATATTAGGCATGGGTTGGTTATCAAAGTATGAAGGGAATATAGAATGTGCTAGTAAGTCAATTTTGCTTACCACCCCAGAAGGGAGAAGGATCAAGTATGTATCCCGGCATGTGCCAAAGAGGACTCAAGTAAATTGCTTAACAGGAGTTGTGCAAGAGGAAGTACCAGTGGTAAGGGATTTCCCTGATGTATTTCCAGAGGAGTTGCCAGGCATGCCACCGGATAGAGATATTGAGTTTTTGATTGAGCTATTGCTAGGCACAGGGCCAATATCAAAGAGACCATATAGGATGCCAGCAAAGGATTTGATGGAAATTAAGAAGCAGATTAAGGAGTTACTGGATAAAGGATATATTCGCCCAAGTTCTTCGCCTTGTGGATCGCCAGTACTACTAGTGGAGAAGAAAGATGGATCGTTAAGGATGGTTGTTGATTATCGAGGATTGAATGAAGTAACCATCAAAAACAAGTACCCACTACCAATGATCAACGATCTGTTTGATCGATTGCAAGGAGCTAAGGTATTTTCCAAGATCGATCTGCGATCAGGATACCACCAGTTGAAGATTCAAGAACAGGATATTCTGAAGACAGCTTTTACCACCAGGTATGGGCTGTATGAGTATACCGTTATGTCATTTGGTCTGACTAACGCACCTCCCTATTTTATGAACATGATGAACAAAGTGTTTATGGAGTTTTTGGATAAGTTCGTCGTAGTGTTCATTGATGATATCCTGGTGTACTCGAAGAATGAAGAGGAGCATAAGGAGCATTTGCGTTTGGTACTTGGAAAGCTCGGAGAACATCAATTATATGCCAAGTTCAGTAAATGTGAGTTTTGGTTGAAGGAAGTAGGATTCCTCAGACACGTTATATCTGGAGAAGGAATAGCAGTAGATCCCGCTAAAGTTGAAACCGTGACCAAGTGGGAAGCCCCAACAATAGTTGGAGAGATCCGTAGTTTTCTTGGACTCGCAGGATACTATCGGAGATTTATTGAGAATTTCTCAAAGATTGCGAAGCCTATGACAGAATTGTTGAAGAAAGATACCAAGTTCATATGGACGGAGGAATGTGAGGCTAGTTTCCAGGAGTTGAAGAAACGTTTGGTTACCTCACTAGTGTTGATTTTACCACACCAGACCAAGGATTATGAGGTGTATTGCGACGCTTCACGTCGAGGACTTGGAGAAGTGCTTATGCAGGAAGGGAGAGTTGTTTCATATGCCTCAAGACAACTGAAGCCTCATGAGTTAAATTATGCCATGCATGATTTGGAGTTAGCAGCCGTAGTGCATGCTTTGAAAACATGGAGACATTTTCTCATTGGAAATCATTGTGAGGTGTACACGGATCATAAGAGTTTGAAGTACATCTTCACACAGAAGGAGTTGAATCTCAGACAAAGGAGATGGTTGGAGCTTATCAAGGATTATGATATGAAATTGCATTATCATCCTGGAAAGGCTAATGTAGTAGCTGACGCATTAAGCCGTAAGAGCCATGTCAATACATTAATGACGGGATAAATACCCAAGGAGTTAGCAGAAAATCTTCATGAACTATGTTTGGAAATAGTTCTGAGAGGCTACATAGCAGCATTGGAGATTCAGTCAACTTTGATGGATAGAATCAGAGAAGCTCAGAAATCTGACAAGGAGATTGCCACTATAAAGGAGAAACTGAGCAAAGGAAAAGCTAAAGGATTTCGTGAGGATGAGCACGACACCCTATGGTTTGAAGACCGCGTTTACGTGCCCAACGACCCAGAGATCAGGAAGTTGATTTTGCAAGAGGCACACGACTCACCATATTCAATTCACCCAGGAAATACCAAGATGTATTTGGATTTAAAGGATATTTTTTGGTGGACCGGAATGAAGAAGGATATTGCGGAGTATGTAGCAGTTTGTGATGTATGTCAGAGAGTAAATGCAGAGCATCAGAAGCCAGCAGGATTGTTACAACCATTGCCGATACCCGAATGGAAGTGGGATAAGCTAGGCATGGATTTTATCACGGGATTGCCCAGGACTCGTTCAGGCTATGACTCGATTTGGGTTGTAGTTGATCGATTGACGAAAGTAGCTCATTTCATCCCGGTAAAGACCACTTACACCAGTGCTAAGTTGGCAAAGATATACATGACCAGGATCGTATGTCTGCATGGAGTTCCAAGGAGTATCGTATCAGATAGAGGAACCCAGTTTACCTCAGAGTTCTGGAAGCAGTTGCATGAAACTTTCGGAACCAGGCTAGAATTCAGTACAACTTTTCATCCACAGACAGATGGACAGACCGAGAGAGTCAATCAGATTTTGGAGGATATGCTGAGAGCTTGTATACTAGATTATGGATCTAGTTGGGACGATAATTTGCCATATGCAGAGTTCTCTTACAATAACAGTTACCAAACCAGTTTGAAGATGGCCCCTTTCGAAGCTTTGTACGGAAGGAGGTGCAGGACACCGTTATCGTGGGACGAAGTTGGAGACCGCCAGTTGTTTGGTCCTGACTTGATTAAAGAGTCTGAACAGAAGGTGAAGTTGATTCGCGATAGGCTCAAGGTAGCCCAGTCCAGACAGAAGAGTTATGCAGATTGCAGATTCTAAACGCAAGGAGACAGTTTACGAAGTCGGAGATAGAGCTTATCTTCGAGTATCTCCACTTCGGGGAACAAAGCGTTTTGGAGTTAAAGGGAAGTTAGCACCACGATTTGTAGGACCATATCGAGTTTTGGAGCATATGGGAGAAGTGGCCTACAAGTTGGAATTGCCCGAAGGATTGTCAGGAGTACATGATGTGTTCCACGTTTCTCAGTTAAAGAAATGTCACGCGGAGATGGCTGACATACCATTGAGAGACACAGTGCCTTTGGAAACTATTCAGTTGGATAACGATTTGACCTATGAGGAGAAACCAGTTAAGATTCTCGAGTTTGCCAACCGAGTTACCCGCAGCAAGGTTATCAAGTTTTGCAAAGTTCAGTGGAGCCACCACACGGAGGATGAAGCCACCTGGGAGCGAGAGGAAGATTTGCTCAAGGACCACCCTCACCTATTTTGTAGCCAACCCGAATCTCGAGGGCGAGATTCATCTTAAGGGGGGTAGGTTTGTAACATCCCAAATTTTCAATTTGGAATGTTATACATTAGATCATCATTGCATATCATATTTTATTTTGCATTTTGGTTGATCCTAGAAATTCTACGCAACTCAATGACCCATGGAGAGAGTTGGGGATTTCGTTATTTTCATATTTGAGTTTTCTCAAATTTTGAGAATAGGATCATTTGATTTTATTTATTTTATCATCAATTATTTCTATTACAAAGATATGAGAGAGGGAATAAAAGGACTTTCCCAAAATAAAGAAATATTGAGGATTTAATAATAAAATCAAATAAGATTTTATTTCGGAGTTTTTCAGTGTTTTATTTGAATTTAGGAAAAATGTGTGTTTTTCAAAATTGCATTTAGGTCCCAAATAAATGTTCACCTTGTGCGGCTTGATTTTAGAAGCCCGTGAAAATTTATATCGAAATTTTTGGAGTCCGTTTAGTATTTCTTTTTATTTTTCTTCCGAGCAGAATAAAAAAATGCGAACCGACTTAACGGCCCGTGTCCGACCTGGACACCGACCCGGGAGGCCTTTATAAGCCAGGGGGGAGCCAGCCGAGCCCAGCCACCCGCGCCCCGCCCTAGCCGCCGCTGCCGCCGTGCCGCCGCAACCGCTGGATCCCGCCGCCGAGGTTCGCCGCCGCCTCGTTTTCCATGCCGTCGTAAAAAGAGAGAGAGAAAAAAAATTCTGCGTTCATCATTTTTCTTTTTCTCGGATTAAATCCGCGATTTTTCTGATCACGATTCCTGATCCGATTTTCGTTTTAGTATAACTTTTCGCTCGTTTATCGGAATCAGGCGATTCAAGCGCCTAGAGTTTCGTCTCGAAACCCTCTATCCGTTTAACCAACTTAAACAAGATTTTTCTACTGTAAAATTTGCCCTAGATCCAGATTACTAGAACGAAGTTGTTTTCTTTCGCCGTTTGACTTTCGTTGCTTTGTTCGATCTGATTCTTTTTGCCAACCGGAGTTCTTAAGTTGAACCTTCTGGTTAGATCTCTTATTTGAGTTTTTCCTGTGCATTAGATGAGTACTTATTGTATGCTTGTTTTTTTGTTTGTGATAGAGTACCCGGAGTGCGCCGCCTGTTACTTCGAATCATTAGGTTTCGTGGATCATCAGCAAGGCAAGTAACACTTTGATCATACCTTTTCTACTACCCAGTTTTATTGCATTAGATCAATCCTCACAAATTGCATGATTAGGATCTAATTAAATTGTGGGATGGGAAGTAGATGAGGTAGAACATATTACCTGTTTATTATCAAACCTTTGGGAGTTACTTCTACGTTTGCTTATTATGCCATGCTATGCTAGTAGATGTGGATTGGGTGAGTGATATCCATGACAGATGTGAGATTGTTAATTAATGGTTTATCTAAGGTGGCAACTTAAACACACATTTGGGTGGATTGAGGCACCTGGGTATTCCGGGACTTTGCATGTTTTCTTTTGGACCGCCACCCAGGCTCAAAGGAATCATGGGACTATTCATACTAGAAACTTCCGTGTGCAGCCACAAGCTATTATGGGCTCTAGCATAGTTGACTAAGTTGTCCGAACTCTTATAGTGGTAGACTAGCAGATGTAGGGGATGTAGGTGGTACGGTCTACCCGATCGTAAGGTGCTAGTGCTTCTGAAAGACTATGTCTCGGTCATCCGTCTTCTCAAACACCTTGTAGTGCGAGAAACCAAACGGAGGCGATCGAGTCTTGTGGGGAAAAGTGCGCAAACCTTTACAGAGTGTAACAAGCTAATCATGGTTAGCCATGTCCCCGGTTATGGACATCTTGAGTATCTAGTACTTGGATTTTCATGTGAATCTCAACATGTTACTCTAAATTAATTTTGTTGGGTTATGTTTAATGATGATGCTTAATTGGGATTGAGAATGCTGTCAACCATTCTCAATGTTTAACAACCACCATCATAGTAATTAAATTTATTCCTTTTAAGTAGGGAAAAATTGGCTTTACGCAAAACTGTAACCATAGAGCTTTCCACCAGCCAAATATGCATATACTTTAGTTGTTGCATTCCATTACTCTCTATGTGTTACATTGCCAGCATATTCCATGTGCTGACCCGTTTTCAGGCTGCAACGTTAATGTTGCAGACTTTTCAGACGATGATTAAGGAGTTTTTAGGTCGTGGTTCTATACTCAGTGATGCCGTTGGAGTTGATGGACTCACTTATCTTCCAAGCCTTCCGCTGTTATCGTTATTAGATGGCCTTAAGCCATATTTATTGTAATAAGTTCTCTTTTGAGACAATCGATGTAATAAGTGTGTGATTGCTACTCTGCTATAAACCCTCCGAGTACTGTGTGGTGTCAGCATTACTGATCCAGGGATGACACCAGAGCACAGAGATCAGACTGTCTGAGGTCTGGTCGCTACAGCAATAATCGCAAACGGTGCTATATGAAAACCGTCCAAAATGTATAAAACGTTTGCGAGGACGGATGCATCAAAGACGGTTCAGGTTTTATTTGCGTGTGCGATGAAGGGCATACGGTTCAGTTCAATGAACTGTCTGCGATGAGGAGGAACAAAAGAAACGGGCAGCCAGATGAAGGCATGTGTGATACACAACATACGATTCACTCAGATGTACTGTTTGTGATTAGGCAACACAAAAGAAATGATGAGCCAGATCAAAGGTGTGCGCGATATACAACATGCGGTTCAATCGGATGAACTGTTTGCGTTGAGACATGAGAACAGAAATGGTTCGACTTAACAAGAAGTGTGTGATACGCGGCAAACAGGTATGTAATAAAAAAATGTGTGTGAAGACCGATAATAACACAGACGGTTGCTTGTAATAAGACGTGTGTGTTGTGCGATGGGATTGCATATAGAACAACAACATACATATATACACACACTTATAAGGACATGCTTGCATAACCAAATTAAACATCCACTTACATAGGTGGCTACTACAACCATGGCATTTGCACACACCAAAGTAAACTATTACATGCATAGTTACATAGGTGGCTACTACACACATGACATTTCCACACACACCAATAAAGTAAACTATATATTACATGCATGATTAACTAGCATAAACGATCATCTGATCATCATCTACTTCTTGTGATGCTTGCTCTGCTTGTGGCTCGATCTGGGCTCGTCGATTTTGGTAACGAGGCACTTCCTCATGTCAACGATCCGCCTGTGCATCTCGTAGCATGTGTACACGCTCTTGGCCGCGAACCTGAGGTGAGGTTCATCCAGTTGCCGCATCCTGGCCTTGTGCCAGGATACGGGACTTGTTCTTTGGGCATCCCGCTTCATCTTTTCGTAGTAGGGGTCGATGATGGCCAAGGCGAGTTCGACCAGGGAGTCCTGCTTCGCGCTGCCCCAGACCTTGTAGTGGTCACGGATTTCGACAAGGTTCTTGCAGGCCAAGCCCGTAACACTGAGCGCTTTTACATCGTCTTTGGTTTCCACCATGGTGAACTTGTAGTCGGTGCTGTTGACAAACCTGTTGAAACCGTCGCAAGGTTATGTGGCCATGCAGTAGTGGTAGATGAGGACATGATGGCACACACACAACTGGGCGACAGTAACCTTCTGATCTATGCCGGGACGACCGACGGTGTACCGGAGGTCGATGCCGACCACCTTGTACTTGTCTCCAGCAAGAAATTGCTCAACAATGTTGATGTAGTCGTCCACCACGGCCGGGTCGATGGTGTACACCACCGAGAGATCCATCTCCCTCGCGTGGGTCTCCACTCTATGCTCGCCGAACTCCATTGGAGCGCCGTCGGACATCCCCTCTCTATGTGTCATCGTGGGTGTGCTTGTCGTGTTGTGGGGTGCGATCGAAAGGTTGAAGAGACTAAGGTTATATTGGCCGCGTGAATTAAAGGGGAAGCCGGACGGCCAGGAATATCGGCAGGTCCTGATGGCAGTTCTAATTTGCAGCATGTAACTCCATCGTGCCGCACGTAACTGCATCGCGTGGCAACGCGCGCGGCGCAACCGCATGCATATGGGGTCCCTGACGTGATCGTGTGCACGCCCAACCGCTGGCAGAGCGCGCGCGGAGGGACGCGAGCAGAGCGCTCCGCGGTCGCCTCAAGGAAAAGCTGTCCACAAGCCGAGCGCGCCGACGGACGCGAGCAGAGCGCGCCAACGGACGCGACAAAGCGCGCCGCGGTGCCTAACGGCGAGCACATCGCGCTGCAGTGCCTAACGGCGAGCAGAGCTTGCCGAGGGACGCGAGCATAGGAGGGCACAGTGATACGTGGAAAAATAAGACGAACTGTGCGAGCGATGTCGGAGACATCAAGCACGAATCAGATTAGAGTTGCGTGTGCGATACGTGGCAGACAGTTGATCCATCAGAGCTGTTTGTGATGGAATAAGCTGTGTGTGTTGTGGGCAAATGCTTGCTGGCGTATAACCTTAAATTTAACCAAAAAAGTGTTAATGCATGTTACAAAAATTGTATAGCTGCAAACTATGTTCAAATATGACTCTAATGATATAATCTATGGTGACGTGCATTCGTATTTTATTAGTTAAATCCTACTTATAAACCAGAACGAGGGTATAGTAGGTAATTAAATCACAAACGTTTTTTTATTAACTATATGTGTACGTGTCCTCCCGTCGTCCTCTCGCACGTCTTGTCACCCCGCTGTCGCAGACGGCTTACAGCGCAAGCTTGTGCAGCGTGCGGGGGCGTTCTTTTGGCCAAACGGTGGCGCCAATGAATTGTCGATGAGCCCATCCCCACGCAACCTCGCATGTTCCCGCGCAAGTTTCCCGCCCGAGTCGGTGAAACCCCCCAAAATCCCAATGCTTGCCAGCCTACTATAAAAACCCTCACGGCTGGCAAGTCATGTGTCGCATTTTCCCCTCCCTCCCTATAGCTTATGTCGTCTGCTTCTCCCGCAATCGCCAATGGCACTGGTCTGTCGTCGTCGTTCAGCCACTCCGCCATCATCAGAGGACAGCTCCAGCTGGGAGGCTACACCACGGCGGCGTTGTAGTCCTCGGCGTCGTGTAGTGTGCGTGGCGTCCCTGTTGGCTGTGCGTAGAACACCCACCACATGCTCCGCCGCCGCTACCCGTCGGCAGCTGTTGCCGCCACACCACCGTCAAAAGCTAGGGCCATCCCCCGCTCCGTCGCTGCGGCCCGAAGGCGGGAGGTGACTGTCGTGGCCGCCACCCCACTGCCGGCCACCGTGGCCATCACCCGCTCCGCCACCGCAGCCCGAAGGCGGGAGGTGGTGGTCGTGGCCGCCATCCCATCGTCGGCCACCGTGGCCGCCACCCCATCGTCGGCCATCGTGGCCGCCGGCCCACCGTCGACCGCCGGGATCATCACCCGCTCCGCCACCGTCACCCGAAGGAGGGAGGCGGAGGTGGAGGCCCGTACGTGCGTCAGCGACCTTGCGCGCTACATCGAGTTCCTGCGGGAGGAGGAGGAGCACCTCGTTGAGCACGCAAAGAGCCTTACCGCAGCCGTGGCCGCAACACATGCCGACGCAGAGGCGAGGAATCAAGAGATCTATGAGCAGTCCGGCCGCTTCGAGAGGGATCGTCTGGAGCGGCAGTGGGCCTTCCAGCTGGCGAGCGTCGTTGAACGTGCAGCTGAAGGAAATATGCCCTAGAGGCAATAATAAAGTTATTATTTATTTCCTTATATCATTATAAATGTTTATTATTCATGCTAGAATTGTATTAACCAGAAACATAATACATGTGTGAATACATAGACAAACAGAGTGTCACTAGTATGCCTCTACTTGACCAGCTCATTAATCAAAGATGGTTATGTTTCCTAACCATGGACAGAGAGTTGTTATTTGACTAATGGGATCACATCATTAGGTGAATGATCTGATTGACATGACCCATTCCATTAGCTTAGCACCCGATCGTTTAGTATGTTGCTATTGCTTTCTTCATGACTTATACATGTTCCTGTGACTATGAGATTATGCAACTCCCGTTTGCCGGAGGAACACTTTGTGTGCTACCAAACGTCACAACATAACTGGGTGATTATAAAGGTGCTCTACAGGTGTCTCCAAAGGTACATGTTGGGTTGGCGTATTTCGAGATTAGGATTTGTCACTCCGATTGTCGGAGAGGTATCTCTGGGCCCTCTCAGTAATGCACATCACATAAGCCTTGCAAGCATTGCAACTAATGAGTTAGTTGTGAGATGATGTATTACGGAACGAGTAAAGAGACTTACCGGTAACGAGATTGAACTAGGTATTGAGATACCGACGATCGAATCTCGGGCAAGTAACATACCGATGACAAAGGGAACAACGTATGTTGTTATGCTGTCTGACCGATAAAAGATCTTCGTAGAATATGTAGGAGCCAATATGAGCATCCACGTTCCGCTATTGGTTATTGACCGGAGACGTGTCTCGGTCATGTCTACATTGTTCTCGAACCCGTAGGGTCCGCACGCTTAAGGTTTCGATGACAGTTATATTATGAGTTTATGCATTTTGATGTACCGAAGTTTATTCGGAGTCCCGGATGTGATCACGGACATGATGAGGAGTATCGAAATGCTCGAGACATAAAGATTGATATATTGGAAGCCTATATTTGGATATCGGAAGTGTTCCGGGTGAAATCGGGATTTTACCGGAGTACTGGGAGGTTACCGGAACCCCCCGGGAGGTATATGGGCCTTAGTGGGCTTTAGTGGAAGAGAGGAGAGGTGGCCAGGACTGGGCCGCGCGCCCCTCCCCCCTAGTACGAATAGGACAAGGAGAGGGGGGCGGCGCCCCCCCCCCTTCCTTCTCTCTCCTCTTTCCCCCCTCCGAATCCTATTCCAACTAGGAAAGGGGGGGAATCCTACTCCCGGTGGGAGTAGGACTCCTCCTGGCGCGCCCTCCTCCTGGCCGGCCGCACCCCCCCTTTGATCCTTTAAATACGGGGGCAGGGAGCACCCCTTGACACACAAGTTGATCCACGTGATCATATTCTTAGCCTTGTGCGGTGCCCCCTTCCACCATAGTCCTCGATAATATTGTAGCGGTGCTTAGGCGAAGCCCTGTGACGGTAGTACATCAAGATCGTCACCACGCCGTCGTGCTGACGGAACTATTCCCCGACACTTTGCTGGATCGGAGTCCGGGATCATCATCGAGCTGAACGTGTGCTAGAACTCGGAGGTGCCGTAGTTTCGGTGCTTGATCGGTCGGGCCGTGAAGACGTACGACTACATCAACCACGTTGTGCTAACGCTTCCGTTGTCGATCTACAAGGGTACGTAGATCACACTCTCCCCTCTCGTTGCTATGCATCACCATGATCTTGCGTGTGCGTAGGAAATTTTTTGAAATTACTATGTTCCCCAACAGCAGCAGTGGCAGGCACCATATTGCATTTGTCCAGCTCATCGATAGGCTCCTCCTCCTCCTCTGCCTCTTACTGAGCGCTCTCGGCAGAGGAGAGGCTGCCGGAATTAGCACAAAGCACCTCCGTGGTAGTAGTATTATTTAGGGGCTATTTTGTTCAGTTCATCTGACTATAGATGTGTGGTCGAATTGTACAACGTACTTAAAATTAGCTAGTATATATAGTTGAACTAGCTATTTCAGTATGTGGTTGGCAACAATTGGGGAGAAGTTTGGTCGGTTCAGCTGTCGAGTTGAACTGTTTGTATAAATTAAGAACGACTGCTTAATCTATGAATGAAATCTATGCTTAATTACTGAATTTTAGTTGCAAAAATTACATAGTGCTAATGATTTCTAGCTACATATTTTGACAAATCGCAGTGTTACAAGGATTGAAAAATGGCAACGTTACTAGATCAACAAATGTAAATCTTTCCAGTTTGACAAATGGCAACATACCCAATATGACAGATGCATATCTTACCAAATTTTTGTACCTGGTTGCACACAGGTCATCCAAAACAACCGTTTGCGTTGAAGGGCTAAAAAAATCTTGGGCCGCTCTCACTTTCCATATGGGTGTTCTATCTAAATTGTTTGCGATCAAGAGCTGCAGAAATCCCGCTCGGCACATTTTCTCTTGGCTTCTTGGGGAAGGTGTCGGTTTGCATACGGGTGTTCTAACTAAAACGTTTGCGATGAGTGTTTTATATTTAAAAAGAAAATTAAACTGCAGCTTGGGCGCCATAAATGGAGAGGATGCGAGCAAGGCGGGCGGCCATGGAAGTCAAAGGGCTCACTTCCTAGTGAGCATGCGCAGCGTATAGCTCGCACGCTTCCTGGTGAGCCTACGCACTCGAGGACAGCTTGCACGCCTCTCGTTCAGCCTGCGCACCGGACGGCACTCGCACGCCTCCCGTTCAGTCAAGGTCAAGCAGCTGTCCGCACGGCACCTCCTACAGCCATTAAAACCAAGACACGTGGCGTCACGTCAATGTTTAACAGAATTTTGGATTTACTAGAATTTAAAAACCAGGCATCTCAATGTTTTGCTGGCAATCAACGATGCCCTGGTGTTTGAAATTAATTCCCATTTCTTGCATGGGACCTAAGGATGCACCCAAGGACACAGATTTGTTTTTTCAGCCAATTTATATGCACTGGAGCATGTGCATGTAGTTCAAATTTGAATTATGCACATAAATGCATTGAAAACTCAGTTAATGCATAACAATGTCCAAACGAGCCCTGAAAAATCACAAACATTCACACAACACAAATGTTGTTCTATGTTGCCACGCGAAAAAAATTTGAAAGAAATAAGAGGCAGTGGATATCGTTTCGTCTCCAAAGGTGGGACACTCCCTACCAAAAAACATCATGCTTGTTGTGAGAAGCTCCGGTTTGTGACAAGCATATAGCTAAACCTAGCTCAAATGGGACAAAATTTGTACCACGGAATGTTGATGCCGCTCCATGATAGCATGCCAAGTTTCATGAATTTTAGACGATTTTTGGATTTACTAGAATTTAAAAACCAGGCATCTCAATGTTTTGTCGGCAATCAACGGTGCCCTTGTTTTTGAAATTCTTTCCCATTTCTTGCATGGGACCTAAGGATGCACCCAAGGACACAGATTTGATTTTTCAACCAATTTATATGCACTCGAGCATGTGCATGTAGTTCAAATTTCAAATATGCACATAAATGCATTGAAAACTTAGTTAATGCATAAAAATGTCCAAACGAACCACGAAAAATCACAAAAATTCACACAACACTCCTGTTGTTCTATGTTGACACGAGAAAAAAATTGAAAGCAATAAGAGGCAATGGATATCGTTTCGTCCCCAAAGGTGGGACGTTCCCTACCGAAAACCACCATGCTTGTTGTGAGAAGCTCCGTTTTGTGAGAAGCATATACCCAAACCTGCCCCAAATGGGACAAAATTTGTACCAAGGCATGTTGACACCGCTCCATGATAGCATGCCAAGTTTCATGAATTCCAGACAAGTTTTGGATTTACTAGAATTTAAAAACCAGGCATCTCAACGTTTTGTCGGCAATCAACGGTGCCCTGGTGTTTGAAATTCATTCCCATTTCTTGCATGGGACTTAAGCATGCACCCAAGGACACATATTTGATTTTTCAACCAATTTATATGCACTAGAGCATGTGCATGTAGTTCAAATTTTAATTATGCACATAAATGCATTGAAAACTCAGTTAATGCATAAAAATGTCCAAACGAGCCCCGAAGAATCACAAACATTCACACAACACTCCTGTTGTTCTATGTTGACACGCGAAAAAAATTTGAAAGTAATAAGAGGCAGTGGATATCGTTTCGTCTCCAAAGGTGGGACGCTCCCTACCGAAAACCATCATGCTTGTTGTGAGAAGCTCCGGTTTGTGAGAAGCATATACCTAAACCTGGCCCAAATGGGACAAAATTTGTACCAAGGAATGTTGATGCCGCTCCATGATAGCATGCCAATTTTCATGAATTTCAGACGAGTTTTGGATTCAGTAGAATTTAAAACCCAGACATCTCAATGTTTTGCCGGCAATCAACGGTGCCCTGGTGTTTCAAATTCCTTCCCATTTCTTGCATGGGACGTAAGCATGCACCCAAGGACACATATTTGATTTTTCAACCAATTTATATGCATTGGGGCATGTGCATGTAGTTCAAATTTGAAATATGCACATAAATGCATTGAAAACTCAGTTAATGCATAATAATGTCCAAACGAACCCCGAAAAATCTCAAAAAATCACACAACACTCCTGTTGTTCTATGTTGACACGAGAAAATTTTGAAAGCAATAAGAGGCAATGGATATCGTTTCGTCCCCAAAGGTGGGACGTTCCCTACCTAAAACCATCGTGCTTGTTGTGAGAAGCTCCGGTTTGTGAGAAGCATATACCCAAACCTACACCAAATGGGACAAAATTTGTACCACGACATGTTGATGCCGCTCCATGATTGCATACCAAGTTTCATGAATTTCAGATAAGTTTTGGATTTACTAGAATTGAAAAACCAGGCATCTCAATGTTTTGCCGGCAATCAACGGTGCCCTGGTGTTTCAAATTCATTCCCATTTCTTTAATGGGACCTAAGCATGCACCCAAGGACACATATTTGATTTTTCAACCAATTTATATGCACTAGAGCATGTGCATGTAGTTCAAATTTGAATTATGCACATAAATGCATTGAAAACTCAGTTAATGCATACAAATGTCCAAACAAACCCCAAAAAATCACAAAAATTCACACAACACTCCTGTTGTTCTATGTTGACACGTGATTTTTTTTGAAAGCAATAAGAGGCAACGGATATCGTTTCATCCCCAAAGATGGGACGTTCCCTACCGAAAACCATCATGCTTGTTGTGAGATGCTCTGGTTTGTGAGAAGCATATACCCAAACCTGCCCCAAATGGGAAAAAATTTGTACCATGGAATGTTGGTGCCGCTCCATGATAGCATGCCAAGTTTCATGAATTTCAGACGAGTTTTGGATTTACTAGAATTAAAAACCAGTTATCTCAATGTTTTGTCGGCAATCAACGGTGCCCTGGTGTTTGAAATTCTTTCCCATTTCTTGGATGGGACCTAAGCATGCACCCAAGGACACATATTTGATTTTTCAACCAATTTATATGCACTGGAGCATGTTCATGTAGTTCAAATTTGAAATATGCACATAAATGCATTGAAAACTCAGTGAATGCATAAAAATGTCCAAACGAACCCCGAAAAATCACAAAAATTCACACAACACTCCTGTTGTTCTATGTTGAGACGAGAAAATTTTGAAAGCAATAAGAGGCAATGGATATCATTTCGTCCCCAAAGGTGGGACGTTCCCTACCGAAAACCATCATGCTTGTTGTGAGAAGCTCCGGTTTGTGAGAAGCATATACCCAAACCTGCCCCAAATGGGATAAAATTTGTACCAAGGCATGTTGATGCCGCTCCATGATAGCATGCCAAGTTTCATGAATTTCAGACAAGTTTTGGATTTACTAGAATTTAAAAACCAGGCATCTCAATGTTTTGTCGGCAATCAACGGTGCCCTGGTATGTGAAATTCATTCCCATTTCTTGCATGGGACCTAAGCATGCACCCAAGGACACATATTTGATATTTCAACCAATTTATATGCACTTGAGCATGTGCATGTAGTTCAAATTTTAATTATGCACGTAAATGCATTGAAAACTCAATTAATGCATAAAAATGTCCAAATGAGCCCCGAAAAATCACAAACATTCACACAACACTCCTGTTGTTCTATGTTGACACGCAAAAAAAATTGAAAGCAATAAGAGGCAGTGGATATCGTTTCGTCTCCAAAGGTGGGACGCTCCCTACCAAAAACCATCATGCTTGTTGTGAGCAGCTCCGGTTTGTGGGAAGCATATACCTAAACCTGGACCAAATGGGACAAAATTTGTACCACGGAATGTTGATGCCGCTCCATGATAGCATGCCAAGTTTCATGAATTACAAACGAGTTTTGGATTTACTAGAATTTAAAAACCAGGCATCTCAATGTTTTGCCGGCAATCAACGGTGCCTTGGTGTCTGAAATTCATTCCAATTTCTTGCATGGGACCTAAGCATGCACCCAAGGACACATATTTGATTTTTCAACCAATTTATATGCACTAGAGCATGTGCATGTAGTTCAAATTTGAATTATGCACATAAATGCATTGAAAACTCAGTTAATGCATAAAAATGTCCAAACAAACCACGAAAATCACAAAAATTCACACAACACTCCTATTGTTCTATGTTGACACGCGAATTTTTTTTGAAAGCAATAAGAGGCAGTGGATATCGTTTCGTCCCCAAAGGTGGGATGTTCCCTACCGAAAACCATTGTGCTTGTTGTGAGATGCTCTGGTTTGTGAGAAGCATATACCCAAACCTGCCCCAAATGGGACAAAATTTGTACCAAGGCATGTTGATGCCGCTCCATGATAGCATGCCAAGTTTCATGAATTTCAGACGAGTTTTGGATTTACTAGAATTTAAAAACCAGGCATCTCAATGTTTTGTCGGCAATCAACGGTGCCCTTGTGTTTGAAATTCTTTCCCATTTCTTGCATGGGACCTAAGGATGCACCCAAGGACACAGATTTGATTTTTCAACCAATTTATATGCACTCGAGCATGTGCATGTAGTTCAAATTTCAAATATGCACATAAATGCATTGAAAACTTAGTTAATGCATAAAAATGTCCAAACGAACCATGAAAAATCACAAAAATTCACACAACACTCCTGTTGTTCTATGTTGACACGAGAAAAAAATTGAAAGCAATAAGAGGCAATGGATATCGTTTCGTCCCCAAAGGTGGGACGTTCCCTACCGAAAACCACCATGCTTGTTGTGAGAAGCTCCGTTTTGTGAGAAGCATATACCCAAACCTGCCCCAAATGGGACAAAATTTGTACCAAGGCATGTTAACACCGCTCCATGATAGCATGCCAAGTTTCATGAATTTCAGACAAGTTTTGGATTTACTAGAATTTAAAAACCAGGCATCTCAATGTTTTGTCGGCAATCAACGGTGCCCTTGTTTTTGAAATTCTTTCCCATTTCTTGCATGGGACTTAAGCATGCACCCAAGGACACATATTTGATTTTTCAACCAATTTATATGCACTGGAGCATGTGCATGTAGTTCAAATTTTAATTATGCACATAAATGCACTGAAAACTCAGTTAATGCATAAAAATGTCCAAACGAGCCCCGAAAAATCACAAACATTCACACAACACTCCTGTTGTGCTATGTTGACACGAGAGAAAAATTTGAAAGCAATAAGAGGCAGTGGATATCGTTTTGTCTCCAAAGGTGGGACGCTCCCTACCGAAAACCATCATGCTTGTTGTGAGAAACTCCGGTTTGTGAGAAGCATATACCTAAACCTGGCCCAAATGGGAAAAAATTTGTACCACGGAATGTTGATGCCGCTCCATGATAGCATGCCAATTTTCATGAATTTCAGACGAGTTTTGGATTTAGTAGAATTTAAAAACCAGGCATCTCAATGTTTTGCCGGCAATCAACGGTGCCCTGGTGTTTCAAATTCCTTCCCATTTCTTGCATGGGACCTAAGCATGCACCCAAGGACACATATTTGATTTTTCAACCAATTGATATGCATTGGGGCATGTGCATGTAGTTCAAATTTGAAATATGCACATAAATGCATTGAAAACTTAGTTAATGAATAAAAATGTCCAAACGAACCCCGAAAAATCACAAAAAATCACACAACACTCCTGTTGTTCTATGTTGACACGAGAAAATTTTGAAAGCAATAAGAGGCAATGGATATCGTTTTGTCCCCAAATGTGGGACGTTCCCTACCTAAAACCATCATGCTTGTTGTGAGAAGCTCCGGTTTGTGAGAAGCATATACCCAAACCTGCCCCAAATGGGACAAAATTTGTACCACGACATGTTGATGCCGCTCCATGATAGCATGCCAAGTTTCATGAATTTCAGATAAGTTTTGGATTTACTAGAATTTAAAAACCAGGCATCTCAATGTTTTGCCGGCAATCAACGGTGCCCTGGTGTTTGAAATTCATTCCCATTTCTTGCATGGGACCTAAGCATGCACCCAAGGACACATATTTGATTTTTCAACCAATTTATATGCACTAGAGCATGTGCATGTAGTTTAAATTTGAATTATGCACATAAATGCATTGAAAACTCAGCTAATGCATACAAATGTCCAAACAAACCCCGAAAAATCACAAAAATTCACACAACACTCCTGTTGTTCTATGTTGACACGTGAATTTTTTTTGAAAGCAATAAGAGGCAATGGATATCGTTTCATCCCCAAAGGTGGGACGTTCCCTACCGAAAATCATCATGCTTGTTTGAGATGCTCTGGTTTGTGAGAAGCATATACCCAAACCTGCCCCAAATGGGACAAAATTTGTACCATGGAATGTTGGTGCCGCTCCATGAAAGCATGCCAAGTTTCATGAATTTCAGACGAGTTTTGGATTTACTAGAATTTAAAAACCAGGGATCTCAATGTTTTGTCGGCAATCAACGGTGCCCTGGTGTTTGAAATTCTTTCCCATTTCTTGGATGGGACCTAAGCATGCACCCAAGGACACATATTTGATTTTTCAACCAATTTATATGCACTGGGGCATGTGCATGCAGTTCAAATTTGAAATATGCACATAAATGCATTGAAAACTTAGTTAATGCATAAAAATGTCCAAACGAACCCCGAAAAATCACAAAAATTCACACAACACTCCTGTTATTCTATGTTGACACAAGAAAAAAAATTGAAAGCAATAAGAGGCAATGGATATCGTTTCGTCCCTAAAGGTGGGACCTTCCCTTCCGAAAACCATCATGCTTGTTGTGAGAAACTCCGGTTTGTGAGAAGCATATACCCAAACCTGCCCCGAATGGGATAAAATTTGTACCAAGCCATGTTGATGCCGCTCCATGATAGCATGCCAAGTTTCATGAATTTCAGACAAGTTTTGGATTTACTAGAATTTAAAAACCAGGCATCTCAATGTTTTGTCGGCAATCAACGGTGCCCTGGTGTTTGAAATTCATTCCCATTTCTTGGATGGGACCTAAGCATGCACCCAAGGACACATATTTGATATTTCAACCAATTTATATGCACTGGAGCATGTGCATGTAGTTCAAATTTTAATTATGCACATAAATGCATTGAAAACTCAGTTAATGCATAAAAATGTCCAAACAAGCCCCAAAATATCACAAACATTCACACAACACTCCTATTGTTCTATGTTGACACGCAAAAAAATGAAAGCAATAAGAGGCAGTGGATATCGTTTCGTCTCCAAAGGTGGGACGCTCCCTACCGAAAACCATCATGCTTGTTGTGAGATGCTCCAGTTTGTGAGAAGCATATACCTAAACCTGGCCCAAATGGGACAAAATTTGTACCACGGAATGTTGATGCCGCTCCATGATAGCATGCCAATTTTCATGAATTTCAAACGAGTTTTGGATTCAGTAGAATTTAAAAATCAGGCATCTCAATGTTTAGCCGGGAATCAACGGTGCCCTGGTGTTTCAAATTCTTTCCCATTTCTTGCATGGGACCTAAGCATGCGCCCAAGGACACAGATTTGATTTTTCAACCAATTTATATGCACTGGGGCATGTGCTTGTAGTGCAAATTTGAAATATGCACATAAATGCATTGAAAACTCTGTTAATGCATAAAAATGTCCAAACGAAACCCGGAAAATCACAAAAAATCACACAACACTCTTGTTGTTCTATGTTGATACGAAAATTTTTTGAAAGCAATAAGAGGCAATGGATATCGTTTCGTTCCCAAAGGTGGGACGTTCCCTACCTAAAACCATCGTGCTTGTTGTGAGAAGCTCCGGTTTGTGAGAAGCATATACCGAAACCTACCCCAAATGGGACAAAATTTGTACCACGACATGTTGATGCCGCTCCATGATAGCATGCCAAGTTTCACGAATTTCAAATAAGTTTTGGATTTACTAGAATTGAAAAACTAGCCATCTCAATGTTTTGCCGGCAATCAACGGTGCCCTGGTGTTTGAAATTCATTCCAGTTTCTTGCATGGGACCTAAGCATGCACCCAAGGACACATATTTGATTTTTCAACCAATTTATATGCACTAGAGCATGTGCATGTAGTTCGAATTTGAATTTTGCACATAAATGCATTGAAAACTCAGTTAATGCATAAAAATGTCCAAACAAACCGTGAAAAATCACAAAAATTCACCCAACACTCCTGTTGTTCTATGTTGACATGCGAATTTTTTTTGAAAGCAATAAGAGGCAATGGATATCGTTTCATCCCCAAAGGTCGGACGTTCCCTACCGAAGACCATCATGCTTCTTGTGATATCCTCTGATTTGTGAGAAGCATATACCCAAACCTGCCCGAAATGGGACAAAATTTGTACCACGGAATGTTGATGCCGCTCCATGATAGCATGCCAAGTTTCATGAATTTCAAATGGGTTTTGGATTTACTAGAATTTAAAACCAGGCATCTCAATGTTTTGTCGGCAATCAACGGTGCCCTGGTGTTTGAAATTCTTTCCCATTTCTTGCATGGGACCTAAGGATGCACCCAAGGACACAGATTTGATTTTTCAACCAATTTATATGCACTGGAGCATGTGCATGTAGTTCAAATTTGAAATATGCACATAAATGCATTGAAAACTTAGTTAATGCATAAAAATGTCCAAACGAACCCCGAAAAATCACAAAAATTCACACAACACTCCTGTTGTTCTATGTTGACAGGAGAAAAATTTGAAAGCAATAAGAAGCAATGGATATCGTTTCGTCCCCAAAGGTGGGACGTTCCCTACCGAAAACCACCATGCTTGTTGTGAGAAGCTCCGTTTTGTGAGAAGCATATACCCAAACCTGCCCCAAATGGGACAAAATTTGTACCAAGGCATGTTGACACCGCTCCATGATAGCATGTCATGTTTCATGAATTTCAGACAAGTTTTGGATTTACTAGAATTTAAAAACCAGGCATCTCAATGTTTTGTTGGCAATCAACGGTGCCCTGGTGTTTGAAATTCATTCTCATTTCTTGCATGGGACCTAAGCATGCACCCAAGGACACATATTTGATTTTTCAACCAATTTATATGCATTGGAGCATGTGCATGTAGTTCAAATTTTAATTATGCACATAAATGCATTGAAAACTCAGTTAATGCATAAAAATGTCCAAAAGAACCCCAAATATTCCAAAATTGAACACAACACTCTTGTTGTTCTATGTTGACACTCGAATTTTTTTGAAAGCAATAAGAGGCAACAAATATCATTTCATCCCCAAAGGTGGCACGTTCCCTACTGAAACCATCACACTTATTGTGAGAAGCTCTGGTTTGTGAGAAGCTTATACCCAAACCTGCCCTAAATGGGACAAAAAATTTACCATGGCATGTTGATGCCGCTACCAGAAAGCATGCCAAGTTTCATGAATTTTAGACGAGTTTTGGATTTACTAGAATTTGAAAACCAGGTATCTCAATGTTTGCGGCCGAGTGACGGTGGCATGGTGTTTGAAATTCATTCCCATTTCTTGCATGGGACCTAAGCATGCAACCAAGGACACATATTTGATTTTTCAATAAGTTTATACTCAGTGGAGCATGTGCATGTTGTTCAAATTTGAATTATGCGCATAAAATGCCTGGAAAACCTAGTTAATGTATAAAAATGTACAAATGAACCCTGAATAATTCCAATTTTTTTGACGACACACCTAGTTAATATATAAAACCCAGTTAATGTATAATTGGAGGGGGCGGGGAAACCTAGTTAGTATATAAACCCCTCCCCCTTACCAAAAGCCACATTTCCCCTCTTTTCGCCTTCCTTTCCAAGTTGAAACCTTCACTCCTTGCTTGCAGCGCCGCCGCCTCCTCGCCGGCGACCCTCCTTCACGCTGCCCGGCCTCCTCTATCCAGGCAGGTAATCCATACCCGACCCCCATCATCCTCCTCCTTCCACATCCAACATGCCCGACCGACGGCGCGAGCGCGACACCTTCCACCCAAATCACCGAACCCTCCACCAAATAAGCGCCGGCCTAAGTCATGGTGCACGTAGTATAGCTAGGACCTCAAGGAGCGTTCGAGCATCCATCCGTTCCTCCGTCATATACCTTGCAACGACGGAGCCCGTCCAAGCCCAGACCGCGTGTGCCCACACTCAGCTTGTGGTGGCCTTTTCCAAAGAGATGGCGGACACGGATGGCGAGATGTTTGCCGAGTATGGTGCGATGGATGCCATGGAGCCGCTTCCCCAGGAGACCGTCGGGCGCGAGCTGGACATGGAGGCGGCGGCGGAGATCGACGAGCACCACCGGTAGTAGTACTCTATGTTTGTTTAATTAAGAGTGCCGGTCTTTAATTTTCTAGAGTAATGTTTAGGTCAGCTAGCTCTGTTTAATTGTTGAACTTTCTCGATTAAGAAGTGTGGGTGTGTTGTAGTCTCCTTTGTGTACCCAAATTATGCAATGACATGGATGACCACTGTAACCATGGAAATTCGAACCAAAACTTTTGACGTTCAAACTCATCACACACAGGTTAAGCTATCTGAATCGTTTGTGGTGTCCACATATTGTACACAATTCTGAATAAGGGATCATGTCTGATGACACTTTGTGCATCAGTTTTTTGGCTGAAGAGATTCCAAATTTTTGGCTTCCGCAGAAATATCTACCTCCCCGCCCCCTCCCCCTTACCAAAAGCCACATTTCCCCTCTCTCCGCCGTCCTTTCCAAGTTGAAACCTTCACTCCTTGCTTGGAGTGCCGCCGCCTCCTCGCCGGCGACCCTCCTTCACGCTGCTCGGCCTCCTCTATCCAGGCAGGTAATCCACACCCGACCCCCATCCTCCTCCTCCTTCCACATCCAACATGCCCAGCCAGCGGCGCGAGCGCGACACCTTCCACCCAAATCACCGACCCCTCCACCAAATAAGCGCCGGCCTAAGCCATGGTGCATGCAGTATAGCCAGGACCTCAAGGATCATTTGGCAGCGGAGAAGCAAATCGCGGCCGCACGCGCGGATGAGTTCGCGATGGCTGCCATTCGTGCCGACCCCCAGATCTTCAAGGAGCACCTTGCCATTTGCTAGCTACGCTGGTTAAGCATGCTGGTTTACCCGTTGCATGTGCTGCTCCTGCCTCTCCTTCACAAATTCTAGTGAATTGTGCTATCTAATTTTACCATGCAATCTGTTGCTCTAGTGTATATGTTCTATATGTCGTGCAGTGTGGTGCTCACTTATTAACTATTTTGTTAATTAGTTGTCGTCTTCCGTTAACTGTTTGGTTCAATTATGCAAATGTGATGTTCAATTCTTCAGGCTGCAATTTTGTATTGTCTTCCATGTGAGAAATAAATTGAATTTATCTTTACAAAATTGTGGGTGCATTCTGTTAGTGTATACCTTGTGAGGAATAAATTGAATTTGGCTGTAGTAAATACATGAGAAATAAATACAATTGCTACAATTGGCTATAGTTAACTATTTGGTTAACTGTATGATCTTCTATTAGGAGTATGTTATATTGTGCAATGTCGTGCTTAGTTAATGTTTGGTTCATTTGTTGTGGTGTTTAGTTAACTACTTGGTTCAATTCTGCAATGCGATGTACAATTGTCGTGGGTAGAATTTTGTATTGTTGTGCATGTGAGGAATAAATCGAATTTGGCTGCACTTAATACATGAGAAACATATACAAGTGCTATATTTCCTAGTTCTTCATCATGCTTGGTTTGGATAAATGGGTTTTCCGTGTGGCTTCAATTAATCTGACGAATCTACAATGTGATTATTTTTGATCAACATATTTTACTGATAGCATGCTAACCCTTAGTTAACCTAATGACTAACTACCTTATATATGTTGCAGGGAAACAATGGGAAGCACCGAGGTTTATAATCGAGGTTAGCACGTGCATGGTCCGTTGTCTAATAGCACATTATTGTGCAATTGCAGGAACCATTCTAATATTTAGGTTTTTAACAATTTGGTCTTGCACATGTAGGTCCTGCTGTCAGAGGTTTTGACCCACTGTTTGACCCTTTTTGCATATGGGGAAATGAGTTGTCCATGAATATCAGTCAAGTCAAAAACTCAGAAAGATTGTTAGGATAAAGAAATTAGCGACAAAAAACAACAAGATCTTTGTCTGCACAATGAAGAAGACATCAGTTCACTATAGGATGGTACTAACTATTATACCTTGCCTTTTTTATTCCTTTGCCCCATTTCCAATATAGAGAAGGTATTTATGCACATCCTTGTTTTCAGGCCTTTCCAAAGCAGTTCACTGATGATTACCTCTCAAACCACCTGTATGGTCAGGAGGCGAGGAAGGTATTCATACAACACCCACGGTTCAACATTGAAGTGTTCCTGAAGATGACGAAGGATGGACGGTCAATCATCCACATGCACTGGCCTAAAGTTACAAAGACCTTCAACATCAATGAAGGCTCAATATTAGCCTTCTGCTTCAGCAGTTTTCCAGATGAGATACATCTATCTATGTACCGTCTATGATGCTAATTTCGAAAGGTTATAGATGTTGCATGTGAAACTTGATCCTGGTGTAGTTGTGTAATGGGGTAGATGAGTGCTGAAGCTATATGATGTTGTACTCTGATGTATTTCAATTATGAAAATGAAATATATTGTGTGCTATGAACGGTCAAATAGATTAATAAATGGATTATGAATAATCAGATAATTAGCCTGCTAATTGGGTTTTGCTATTGCAAGCGGTTGTTGAAAAAATACCGTGGGCGATGACCTCAGGCAACACACACAGTTTCTAGGAATAAACCATGTTGGATCAATGAACAATCACACACGACTTGCTCTTAAAAACTGTTTGCGTTAGGCCACCTTGCGCAAACGTTTACCACATGAAAACTATGTGTGATGGACATCCTTTGCCACAAAGTTTCTTCCATGGACCGTGTGTGATATATTCAATAACACAAGCGATTTAACAGGAAAAATGGTGTGTGTTGTACCTGTGAACAGAAACGTTTTCCTTGGAGCAATTGTGTGGGATGTACATACGAACGGAAACATTTAGCGGGGACTGACTGTGTGGGATATACTTGCGACAGGAAACAATTTCATCGTTTAATTGTATTTTTTTAGCTCTACTGTACGTATTTCCATATTTGAGCGCCCGCCGGTCGCACACGACCTCATTTTACCGAACGTGTGTGCCAGGAGGGCATATCCATTCCAAATGCCATCGTAGAAAGGGGTTAAAACCATTTGTTTAGGAGCTCGCTGTACTAGTGTCCTCAGATCCGACCTTGGAGGTTCCTTCCCTTAAGCGCGCGACCCCTTAGGTTCAAGCCGGCTTGGTCGCGGTTCGGATCACCTCTGAACTGCAAAGTTGGTAGCGGCCCCTAGCAAGGCATGTCGAACACCAAGCAGACTATGAAGTTGGTTAGGCGAACCTGTATATCATACTTCCATTCCTTTTGCCACATGATATATGTTGTCGGGCTCAAGTTGAGTCTGTCATCCTTGTGCTAGCCCGACCTCTTTCTTGTTCGTGATGCCGACCACAAATCAGATTATCTCATAGTCCTTGTTGCATGGCCATGCTTATCCTCGTCGGATCAAACGAGGGGCCCATAGTATATATCTCTTGATCGGAGGGGCAAATCCCATCTTTCTCGACCATGTCTCACAGCATGGGTCTGGATAAGCCCGAAACCTACCTTTGTAACTACCCAGTCACTGAGTAGCGTTTGGTTGGCCCAAAGCAAGTCCGTCACCATCCCGAGTACATGCGCCAGTTCAGGTCTTATGACATAGAACGTATGTTGTACTAGAGACTCACAAATGACATATCACTACGTCTCATAGTTGGGTCTGTCCGACTCGGACCTTATCTGAACTCGGATCCGACTACGTCAAATCCGACCAGATCCTTCCGAGTCCATATTATCCGGTTAGCATCCAATGCTCCATGGCTAGTGAGACCAAGCATCGACCGTGTCATATGCTAGTCTAGTGTGCTGCGCGTCCACACAGCCCTTTCGACTAGGGACCTTTTAGGACAATCATCATACAATGCATAGTCCCACAAACAAGTCACGTACTTGTTGTTACACATCATTGATAATGTCCATGGACTATCTTTATTCATAAACACATAGGAAATATCATCATACATGATTGCCTCTAGGGCATATCTACAACAATTATTGCCCACTTTTGTACTACCTCGTATTTAGTGTAAAATTTTGCACATAGATTTACCTAAGAAAATGCCAATGCATGTCACCAAAAATTATACCATTTGAAATTATGTTCAAATACGAATCCAACGATATAATTTTTAGTGACATGCACTACATTTTGTCAGTTAAATCTATGGTCAAATTTTGATACTACAAAATAGGAAGAGTAAACCAGGATGGAGGTAGTACTTGCTCTTAGGGTAACCATTGAGTTACTAGTCTAAGTTAGTTTCCACTATGACTAGCCTAGGCTACTATAGTAGTACAACAAAAAACGATGCAGGTGATCACGTGAGAAAAAAATACTAAAAACATTTCTTTTGGTGCAGTGCGTAGATGCAGTTTTCAACACTACACTTGTCATCGTAATTTGGGAAAATTACGAAAAAATGAGCTATGTTGTGATTACCGTTTACTAATAGGAAAGAATTTTCACCTCGACGAGTAGCTTCTCCGTGCATGGAAAGCATGTAAGGAATCCATCAACTTGATCCAGATTGGGGCCGATAGATTTTATTGCCAAGACCTTTACTATGCGCATAGACTGGGTTAAGCTTGTGGGAATCATTTTCTGAAACACGGTCATAAATACATCAAGAAGAAATTAAAAATGTGAATTTCAAGAAGACGGAGAAGAAGATGAGAGATGTACCTGAACGATTACAGATCCAATAAAGAGTTCAGAGAATTTGGCAGACAAGTACACCAACACTGTCAATTTTGGCGCGTCAATGACCCTGATTTTTGTTGGACCTTCTAGATCAGATACAAGTAATCTCTCAAGGAAATGCGCATTCTGAATGACCATAACGTGGAACAGCTGGAGTGATCTCTTCCCAATTAATGTCTTGTTGCGGGGCCAGCAAGACACATAAATCCATCGGAGATTCGTCGAGGCGATGTGGAGGCTAATGAACCTGTGGATCTGCTCAAGACGAAGGTACTCGAGCGCAGTATAGCTGTGGAGTAGGTGCTCCATAGCCTTCTTCAAGATTACAACGTCGAAGAGGTTGAGCTGCTTGATTTTAGGGAGAAGAAGGGTGGGCGCGACATTAATCTGGGGAAGATAGCAGGAGCTGAAGTTGGCGCGGCACAACGTTGGCGTGAGGCGGAGCGCGGACGACAGCAGATAGCGACATCGTCCAGCTTCAAAGCTGAGCTCCTCGAGCTGATCTAGGGCGGGGGATAAGAACCACTCATTGAACTTGGCTTTGACCTTGTAGTTGGTACTGAACATGCGGATGTCAAGGCGTCTGGCTGGCCTAGGGTGTGATGAAAGGATCTTGGAGACTGCGGCCATGTGTTTGCAATTCCCGTCATAGAGGCAGTTGTCGACGGTGAGGTTGAGGGGGACGTGGCGCCAGAGGGGCGCCACCACCGGGAGAGTAGGGCGGTCCGCACCGCAGATTTGGTGGGGAGGAGGCTGATGATGACGAGCAGCATGTCGTCGGGCAGGCTGCTGATGAAGTCCAGGCTCACCGGATGCGGTTTTGGCTCAAGCCGCCTCCGCTTGTTGGCTGTCTCGCCGTCCATCTCAACTAGCGGCGATGCCGGTGTACACGTGTGCTGGTGTCTGTTGTGTGCTGGCCTGCAGGGTGTCGCGAGTGTGTACGTCCTTCTGTGAATGCCGCCGCGCAGTGGTGAATTGTGCACGAGTGCGTCCTTCACGTGGAAGAAGTGTGCCCTCAATTTACTAGCGTGCGGGGTGCTACCCCGAGTGGTTTCAACTTTGTTTACTTCACCGCGTGTCAGATGGGCCTCTAGTTTACTTATTTTCACCCACTGCCACATGGGCCAGCACACGAAGATAGAGAACACGAGCTGACAAGGCAGCATGTGGACTGGTTGACGGGTCAACTAAACAATATACAGAGCTATACGCTGACATAGTTAGCGTATAATCTGTTGGTATAGAGAGTTCGAGTGAGAGGGGAGGCCTGTGAGAGATTGCAGAGAGAGAGAAAGAGCTACTCCCTCCGTTCGATAATGTAGTGCCAACATTTTTTTAAAGTCAAACTGTTGAAACTTGGACCAAGTTTATAAAGAAATTACTTATATCTACAATACCAAAGATAAATGATAGTATGAAGTAAGTACATGTTGTGATGAATCTAATGATCATTCCAGATGTAAATGTTTTTCTCCACATATACCTGGTCTAACTTTTCTGAGGTTTGACTTTTCAAAACATCCATATGCTTATGGACGTGAGAGAGTACCTAACTAGAGAGAGTGTGTGAAATAGAACGAGTGACTAAAAAAAGTGTGTGTGCATGTGTGAAAGAGACATGGACAACACACGATAAAAGTAAAGAAAAAGTGTGCGTGTGTCTTATGCAAACATATCACACATGCATCTTCGATAGTGGAAGCAAGCTGAGGAGATAGTGTGTGGTTGTTTTCAACCGAGAGAGAAAGACCCCTAGCACGTGGCCAAGAGGGGTCTAACAAACAAGGGAGAGAGGTCAAGAGAGACGTAAGGAGAAAATGCAGACATGGGAGGAGAGAGTGTATGTTTGTCATAGAGAGATCCCCTGGAGATCACGATGGGACTACATGGGTGGGAGATCGAGCGACACGTGTGTTCCCGATAGAAGATACCCCAAGAGATATCGAGATAGACGTATGGATGGAAGGAGACAATATGTGTGTTCCTGATGGCTAGTGAGAGATAATCATACTTAGGGGGGAGTGCGTGCGCCTATGATGGAGTGAGGAATTATGGTACTTAGGGGGGTGCGTGTCACATAGAGAGAGAACAAGGGCGGAGAGTGTTAGATGGGTCTATGTAGCACGAGGGAGACATGTGTATGTGTGAACCAGGGAGATATAAAGTTTGAGAGAGATAGATGAGCCCCGATAAGGCAGAGTGGTGCGTCAGATAGCTGAGAGGGGGAAAGAGATATTCCATCCACTCGATAATGTAGTGCATGTAAATTTTTTAGAAGTCAAAATTTGGAAACTTTGACCAGGTTGACGCAAATGTTATTTATATCTACAATACCAAAGATATATCATACGAAACTACATCTCATGATGAATCTAATGGATATGTTTGCCGTTCTAGATGTAAATGTTTTTCTCCATATACATAGTCAAACTTTGTGATGTTTGACTTTTCAATAAATCTATATGCTATGGGCCGAAGAGAGTGCCTAAGTCGAGAGAGATCAAGTGAGTGTGGAAGAGAATGAGTGAGTGTGCAAAAAGAGTATGTGTGTGAAAGAGAAAGGGACAACAAATGATAAATTAGAGAGAGAGTGTGTGTTTTTGTTTCTTATGCAAACATATCACACATTCATCTCCGAGATAGAAAAGTGAGGTGAGGAGATACACGAAGATAGCTAGTTCATGATTGTTTGCAACAGAGAGAGACACCCCTATAGCACATGTCTAATAGAGGTCTGGCCAACAAGGAACAAAGGTCGAGAGGGACGCATGGAGAACATGGACGCATGGGGAGGGAGAGAGGGTGTGTTTGTGATAGAGAGATCCCATCGAGATCACGAGGGGACTATATGGGTGGGAGATCAAGGGAGGTGCGTGCACGATAGAAAGATGCCCCGAGAGAAATCGAGATAGACCATGCACATGTTTGTGATGGAGACTAATATTAGCTAGTCATTTACATATAGTGGGGACTGCGTGTGCCTACAATTGAGTGAGAGACCATCATACTTGGCTAGGCATGAGATTGTGTGTGTGTGCATGTGAGATGGAGAGAGAACAAGGGAGAGAGATAGAGTTTTAGATGGGTCTATCGAGTGCGAGTGAGATATGCATGTGTATGTGTGACCCAGGGAGATGGAGAGTTTGAGAGAGAGCGGGAAGAGCTCAAAGACGATAGAGTGGTGCGTGAGAGAGTTACGGGCAATGAGCCAAGGAATTTGTGTTCGTATGATGAGTGCACCCAAGATATTTAGCTTGGACTAGAGAATCATACATAGTGTGCGAGAGAGACCTATAGATGGAGTATATATGCATGCGAACTAGATAGACCCCCCCCCCCACACACACACACAAAGAGAGAGAGAGGGAGAGAGAGAGAGAGAGGGAGAGGGATCAACAAGGTTTGTGTGTTGGATGCGTGTGACAGAATTGAAGATTGTCGGCGAGAGAGAGAGAGAGAGAGAGAGAGAGAGAGAGAAAGAGAGAGCAGGAGTCCGGGACAGGGAGGTCGTGTTTTATGCATCAAAGACTGATATAAACCATGTTTCGATATAAACTTGTATTCAAATATTAAAATTGGAGAACATGTTGTCTGCAATCCACACATGAACGGAGATATGCATGTATCAAACAAGTTCATTAATTTGACTTTCAACATGTTCATGGAGTACTATAATACTGTACCACATGCTACTCGATTGAGGTGTTCAATTTTGGATTTAGTTCACTATTTTGACCTGGTGAACGAGCTATTTCATTAAATCGAGATATTTCATTTTGGGTTTGATTCCCATTTTTGAGTGGGTCAACTATTTTTCATATAGTAAATCATTAGCAACTAGCACGTAAAAACACATTACTCCCGAGCATCATCTCTCCATCTAAAAAAGAAGTGGCAAGATAATATTTCAAAATTTGATTCGAATCGACTTGGTAAGGTAGACATGGATGCTCGTTCTCCGAAAATTTGAACGAACCATTAAACACCCTTTGCTCGGTGGAATTTGCCCAAGCAAATAAATGGGAGACATGAAATTACTGGCCTTTGTGGGACACACATCAATTGGCCCATTGTACATCGAGGGTAGGTTCATAACTTCATCCAAGCGCGCCTTCTCCTTGGACGTAATGACATGTGCCGAATAATTCATAAACCATGGTCGGCAAAACACCCTCTCCTCGCCCGAAATCGCTCGCACCCACTATATTTCAAAACAAGCCCTCCTCGCTCGAAATCGCTCGCGCCCACTATATTTCAAAACATGCCCTCCTTGCCCAAAATCGCTCGTGCCCTCTATTTGGGAGAAGCAAAGTTACTGTACTATCCCTGACCCTCAGTACACAGAACCAAGCCGAGAAGCCTAAAGGCAGGGGTAGAACTATAACCCCCCCACACACACACACATTTCAGACAAATGCGTCCGTAAGACATGGTTCCCCCTCCCAATTCCCCATTCATACCTCGTGGCGCCAAACCACCTTCTCCCCGAAAGCTCCCTTCTCCCGAGCCGCGAAACCTCAGCCCGTCCTCCATGGCGCCCCCACCGCACCAAATTCACAGCCGCCCTCCTCTCTAATCCCGAAGACACTATCCATTTTCTGCCGTGCACTGGGCCATGTGCCTCTTACTCTGTGTTGCCGGAGATGCCTCGACGACGGCCGTGTGAACTGTACCGGAGCCGATTCACCCCCGCCATTGTTCACGGCGCCGGAGCGGCTCCAACTTTGGATCCGTCCAGAGCCACGGCGCTGCTTCCCCATAGCCGTCGACCATCGCGACATCTCTACTTCCCTGCTGCTGGTAGCCACTACAACCGTGCTGGCCTCACCGACTCGGCAGTTGGAGCTGCCTACTTCACCGGGCCACTAGATAGGTCGTGCCATCATCTCAAATCACTTTATTTAGGTGTCAATTGTCTAATTTTTTTATTCTGGGTCAACCGATTCCCAATGGGAAGCAGCACCCCTCGAGCCGTCATAGCTCCTAGGCTGCCGGTTGGCTGGTGTCTAACGTAAGGGTGCGGGGGCGCAAGTTCACTGTGGAATCAGTGCTTAGATGGCTATCTTAGATTTGTGTGGGTTGAAGGTGCTGCTGCTGCCAGATCTGGATGCCGGGGAGTCTTTGTGGATTGGCCCGGGGGCGGCGCAACCACGGCAGTGCGGTGGGGCGGGGAGCGGGGTTTTGGTCGGGGCCACGGATGGCGGAGGCAGGCTGCTCTGCCGTTGGTCGCTGGCTCTTCGAGGAAGATTCTGAACAGTGTCAGCCGGGAGGCATAAGATGGCCATCAAGCCATCCGGCGTAGATCGGACAGTACCAATATAAAATAAAATTGTGTGACCCCAATTTAGTCTTCAGTCAACAAACGTGTGACCACTCTCGTACCTTGATGTTGATCTCTTAGGGTATTTCTTCATATCAGAGAGATGTGTCGTTCTTAACATTATGCGTTTTCTACATCTTCAGCCACGCCGTCTTTCGACTCACCGCAGCTGCTCCAACAAGGGAAGCATACACCATAAGGGAGCTATAGTCCCCACTTAATAGTTCCCTACATCGAATGCGCGTGCCCAACATGGACAGCCACAACAACTGCAGCGCCATCGACAAGTCAGCACATGATGCTCACTCCTATGGATGGCGGCCAGATAGGTTGTACCCTCATCTTACTTGTGTGCAACATTTATGGCTTTGTTATTCATCTAAGCATGGAAAATAGATTATCGCATTTCACTGTATATTCATGCTGATCTCTTACGGGTCTTGTTCAGGAGTTAACGTCGTTCCATAGTTCAGCTAAGAGACTTGTTCTTTAGGTAATGATATTCCATAGTTATCATCCATCAGCCAATGCTATCCCACAGGCTGGTGATTATAGTATTATACCACTTCTAGTATAACCTATGTTGTTCTTTAATACTTTTGTGTGCCATCTAGTTAATCTCGAGTACAAACGATACATATTCTATAGCTTTCATCTGTGTTCTCCCTTTAGTTTTTGAGACCTGTTGCTGCTAGTTAACCCTAGTCCTACTATTTATCTCGTCTCCTACAAGCACTCATTGCATAAATCTAACTACTAGTTTTCTTCCATGCATGTCAGATATAATTGCACACACTGATTTATCCACAAGAACCTCACGGAACAATGTAACGGCCAACAAACTTGACGTCAATGATACCCAATATGATGGAACATGTAAAGGCAGTTCTTCAAAAGACTTGCAGAAAGATGATGAATCCTATTCACCCCACAAGGTCCTTGCTCTAACTTGTCCCTTGATATGGGTACAACATGCATATAATGTCTTGGAGTGCATCTACTCTGTTGCAATACCTGGTGCTTAGCCTGCTGATCATGCATGTAAATATGGCATGCCTTCCTATTTTTCAGTACCTATTCCATTCATGATAACATGTTTTCAAATTCAAGTACTGTCATTCTACTCTATCGCAATGCCATCTGCTTAGTTTGGACATCATGCATTGTTATTCATCAGTATGTACTTCATCTGTCTACCATACCATGTTCTTTTTTTACATTGAAGTGTTGTTCTAGTGGTCTCTTGCAATGCCATCTTAGTTTCCCAATCATACACGCATATGTTGCCTTAGTGTTTTTCTGGATGTATTCCACTAGCATACAATTTTACATTCAAGTAGTGTTTTTACACTGTTGTCCTGTCGTATCCCTAGCTCTTACATCATAATCCCTCCGTCTGGATTACAAGTCGCAGAAATGGATAAAACTGGATGTATCTAGAACTGAAATACACATAGACCCATCCATTTATTTCTGGATGGACGAAATACATGTCGATATGTCATGCCTTTCTATTCTTCAGTACCTATTCCATCTCTACTATAGCATGTTTTATAATTGAAGCACCATTCTTCTATATAAGGCATGCAAGGGGAAGACAACTATGTTAGAATCTGAAGGGTTACAAACCAGGTCTTTGCAAAAGATCCAAACACCAGAAGATAATAAACCAACTCCAGTTTTCATAGATACTGCTCTAGCACAGAGAAACCCAACTCCCACTGATAATAAGCAGATTCCAGTGGCCAAAGAACTAGTCTGCTACAGTCCAGCAAAAATATGTCAACTCCATTTTAAGAAGCGTGTGCGTATCCTCGCATATTGAAATTCTATAGCATTCTGATCATATTTTCTACATGTTTCTTACCCATCTCTCTTTTAGAAAATAAGGTATTCTAAAAGAAGACTTCCTCCATTGGGATCGTATTCGAGGAAAGTATCTTGCGGAAATTCTCTATGCTCCAATGTTGATCTAAAATTAGCATGTATTTTGTTAATCGGCGTGAATCCAACCTTTATCTGATCTAAAATTAGTTGTAGCAAAATGTTAAAGGCGACAATGTTGATTTTTGTAAGTAAAACTGCCTGGTAGTTTTGCATACTGAGCTGCATGAGTGTACTTTCTCATATCATGCACATTACTGAATTGTTGTGCTGCTCTGGTTTCCCATCCATTCATTGTGTCAATGTTTTTTTTATATTACCTTACCTGGCTGATGATAGTTGCGCCATATTGTGTTAATTTGGTGTAGGCTGGTGTGGTCTGGTTTTCCAAACGTTTGTTGTGTCAATGTTGCTTTCCTATTATGTGACCTGGCCAATGATAGCAATGCTAGTGTGTTAATTTGGTGCAGGCCGCTGAAGATAAGAAGACAAACTCTGAAAACAGCAAGGTAACCCCATTGTTTCTTTCCAATAAATCTAGGCCGGGCAATGTGGCAATAACTATTGATTAATCTATTCGGTTCCCCTCCTAATTTATGTTATGATTCAATGGTCGAGACACTCTCCATTATTAATAATACAAGCCTGCCAAATCGCCATCTGAATCTATTCAGTTTTGTCTGTCTCGAATGCAACAAAAAAATATGTTTGTGAACCAATTAATGGCTGAAGTAATGATGGAAATGGTGGAGGAATCAGAGGTGCACATTCGTGCGCAACAACAACTGATCAATGTTTTTAGAGAAAGTGTAGCAAAGCAGCAAGAACTTGCCCACATGCTTATGGGCGTCATCCGCGTTGAGGTTGCAGATTGTGACGTTGTAGACCGTTAGGTTCTGTTGATTTATTTGCACTAGCATCAATCTTTGATTGCCCGGTGGATGTAATTTCCTATAATATATGCTGGATGTGCAACGTTTTTCCCTGTGCAGTACCTTTGATTGATCGGTTTTGGTGTTGTGCATAATTGCTCGTCGTAATGGGCTCAAATTATCTAATTGGGCTTAAAGACATGTACGAACTTTAGTGGTCCCATTATGTTAATGGGCCGAAAGTTAATGGTCGACCCCCTTATCTCCCAGGTCGTTAACAGGCCGACATCAAAGCGGGCAACAGGCGGACCCATTTGATTTCATAGGCCGTTAACAGGCCGATACTAGGTCGGGCTACATATGGCCCAACTATACTGTGGGCCTTTAGCAGGCCGAAAGAGACAGCGGGCTCGTACTGGACCATGAAGAGCATGGGCCGTGAAGAGGCCGAAAGTCAGGTCGTACTATAAATGGCCCAACTGTGTTGTGGGCCTTTAGCAGGCCGAAAGAGAAACCGGGCTGGTATTGGACCATGAAGAGCATGGGCCGTTAAAAGGCCAAAACTTAGGTCTGACTGCAAATGGCCCAACTCACTTATGGGCCATTAACAGGCTGAAAGACACACCGGGTCGAAAATTGGCCCAACACTTAAATGGGTCGCTAAAAGGCCGAAAGATGTACATTTTGAAAATTGGCCCATCCCTTGAATGGGCCGTTAACAGGACGAAACCACATCGGGGCGATATTGAGCCCAAATATATAGCGGGCTGTTAACGGGCTCGAACTGGCGATGGGCTGCAATGGTGTCAAATTGTTAACGGCCCATTGACGGGCCGAATTGGCACATCTCGTATGGGCCGTGGGCTTAAATGGACATGACACAAGTTGGTCTTATATGGTCCGGCCTGCTAATTCTTATTGGGTCGGCCTTTTTCACCGGAATGGGCCACTGTTGGGCTGTGCCACATGTGAATCTATCATAGGTGCCTCCTGTCCAATGGACGGACGACATCTGGCCCACCAAGGAGCCGACACGTGTTTCCTCCAGCCAATGAGAATTTTACACATGGAAAATCCCCATTGGTCTGGGCTGTTAATGTGTTATCGGATCCAAAACCGGACCTGATAGCTTAACGGCGACTTGTTACGGTCGATGCCACGTGTCGGTCATCCTTGACGAAAGCACTTCTAGGACACGGGATTTATCGTCATGGAAGTGGACACTTCCGTTATGATAATTTTGGTAATTTCATGGAACACTACTACGACAACACAGGTATGACTATCTTGATTCTGTCATAAAATCGTTATGGATGTACATGCATGAGAGAAAACGTGACCTACTGTGACAAACACGTATCATCACGGAAGTGCATTTTTTTGTAGTGTTCCTTGCGTGTGAAGATGCAGCTGGTGGGTCCCAGCAGTCAGGGGCGAATCATTTTTTTGCGAAATACGGTGGCCCGTCCGGTGGGTCCCTGCTTTCAAGTGGAGGAATCATTATTTTCCGTGTAATAAGGAGGCACTTCCTTGTGTTCGAAGATGTAGCTGGTGGGTCCAGCTGTTAGCCTCACCGCCTAAAGTCCTCTTCCGATGACTGTCCTCTGTTGACCATGTTGACCACGCTGCGCCGAGCGCACCAAGGCAATGGACGACGGCGAGGCCTAGGAAGGGAACGATGCAGAGGTAGGGAAGAGGCAACAGTGGATGCCCACGTAGAGGGGAGTACATGGGTTGACTGCTTCGGCTGCAAAGTGAGGCTGCCGTCACCGGAGAATTACAGGAGGTGTGGGTGAGTATAGAGGGATGGCATGGTCAGAGGTGGCAGCACAACTGAACACGGGAGGCAGGAGCAGGCGGCACGGCTGGCGCTGGTTTGGGCGGCTGGAGCAAGATGACCAGAGGTTGAAGAAGCACGACGGCCATTGGATGGACATTGTACAGTCACTGCAGCTAGAATCGTTTATATTGACTAAGCTGACAAAGCCCATGGTACGCGTCAACTTAGTAGGTCCACAGGTCAGCCTCTGAAACGATGCACCCCAGATGTTAGGGGAAGGAATTATTTTTTGGGCGGCTGAAGCAGGAATATCCGAGATTGAAGAAGAAGCACGGTATCTGTTGGATGGACATCCAACGACCGCTGCTGCTAGAACCGTGTGTTGACTATAAGTTGACAAAGCCTTGCATACGCGTCAACTTAGTTTTTTAGGGGACGCATCAACTTTGTAGGCCCACAAGTGTGTGGCAGAGAACATATAGCCCATTTGCGACTTGTAAGAATGTACAACCCATTTTTGAATTCTAATGGAATTTACTACATCCCATTTACATTAGTTAAAAATACAACCCATTTTCTAGCTAGCACAATGATTAATAATTTCAACCAACCGCTCAAAACCGAATTCAATAAAATTTCCCACATTTTGATGGGATCCAAAATATTTTAATCCCGAAATTTCTCGTCAGATTAAAAATAATTTCAAAATAAATTTGTATTACGTAAAAATCGAACGAAATATTCTGCGTGCAACAATTAATGAAATTAAAATTTTCAAAATCCAATAATAATATTTTTTTTAAACTAATTATGTGTCTGGTGCATTTTTTTATAGTTACTGCCTAGTTTTTATAATTACATCCCAATTTTAGTTCTTAAAGCTCATTTTCTTGTTAAGCCTAATGCATCCCTGCTAGGAAAGATTTGCAGTCCAGCGGGGCGGAGAATAACAAGTTGACCTTGCCTGGGTATTCCTCAAAAAAAGTCGGGCAAGCCATTTTCAGCTTGAAAAAAATTAATATCTGGGCTGGATATGTGTCCTTCGCTAGACGGGTCATAGCCCGCCCAGCTAATACCCTGCTCTCCTCTGAACAACAACAAAAACACCGCTCAAGAAAAACTCAAAAACACAAATACTGCTCGAGCTGCTTGGTCCCAGCTGTCGGCCACTCCTTGTGCAATTCTCTCATTTACTGGCTACATAGGTTGACAATGGTGTGGGACCATGATGTCAGGAAACCAAGAGGAAGCAAAAAAATATAGTTGTATATAATAAGGAGGCACTTGCGTACGTGCGGCTATGGCCCTGGTGGGTCCCCACTGTCATCCTCTCGAAGTAAAGTCATCTCCTCATTCCTCATGTCCGTTCACCATGTTGACAACATGAGACGGCAGCGCCACAACGAGCGCAACAACTCAAAGTATGATGGAGAGGGCCTAGCGGGCCCTATGGATGGTCTGATACAGCGCCTGCTGCTCATTCAGGAAACTAGGATCATAGGGCCACATGTCCGCGACGGTATTGTCATTCGCTTGTTTGCCGGTGCTCGTTGAGGAGACAGAGGTTTCAGCACAGGTCCTCCTGCGCTGGTAGCTCTTCCTCCATTAGGGCATCGAAGTGCGGCCGCACCTTCTCTATGGTGAACATGACATGAACCGTCTTGGACAGCGGCGCTGGCTCCTAGTCGGAAGCTACGTCAATCGTCTGATTACCGTCGCTTAGCTCGGCGAGCTCGCTGGCGAGCCAGCATGTCCGGCTGCTGGACCGATCCGCTGCCAAGCACGAGTCTGACCGCCATGGCCCACCCAGACCGCCTCCCTCGCCCGCGCGCGCTTTCCGCCTGAAACGGTCAGCGCCACCCACGCTGCTTCCTGGTGCAGGCGATTGCTCTGCGTTCAAACAACACAAGTGTCGTCCGTCCGTCCGTCTGCCGCCCACATTAATGATACACGGTTGCCGAGGCGGCTACTCTGGTGCCACCCGTCCTTCCCTCCGCCACCCACCATTGCTATATAAACTGTTGCGCCGGCCATAGCCGCAGTCATCCGCCTCTGTTCCCTTTCTCCTGTCCACACCACTACTGCCCACCATGGCTTCCTCGCGCTCCAGCGCTCTTCGAGACGGGCGAATGACAGACCACAAGGAGATGGCAGCCATTGCTGCTGACTGGCTGGCCGGCAGGCAGCCGGAGGACGACGATGTCCCAAAGGAGAACATGGTAGTCGACGATCCGGCGCCAACCCCCTCCTCCACGCCATCCTCGCTGGTGCATTGTACCATGACCATCGGCGAGGCCCGTGCCCTATACATGGACATGGTGAGGCAGAAGCGTTAGGAGTACTTCCAGGAGGCACAGGCCGACACCGCCTACAACCACCATCTCCTCCAGGAGCACCTGCAGGAGGAGGAGCAGATCGCCGCAGAGCGGGCGGAGCAGGAGGCGCTGCACAACTCATACCGCTTGCTACCTCTTGAGCACTTGCGTTGCTTTTCCCTTGAAGAGGAAAGGATGGTGCAGCAAAGTAGCGTAAGTATTTCCCTCAGTTTTTGAGAACCAAGGTATCAATCCAGTAGGAGGCTACGCGCGAGTCCCTCGCACCTGCACAAAACAAATAAATCCTCGCAACCAACGCGATAAGGGGTTGTCAATCCCTTCACGGTCACTTACGAGAGTGAGATCTGATAGATATGATAAGATAATATTTTTGGTAATTTTATGATAAAAATGCAAAGTAAAATAAAAGGCAATGAAACTAACTAAGTATTGTTAGATTAGTATGATGAAGATAGACCCGGGGGCCATAGGTTTCACTAGTGGCTTCTCTCAAGAGCATAAGTATTTTATGGTGGGTGAACAAATTACTGTTGAGCAATTGACATAACTGAGCATAGTTATGAGAATATCTAGGTATGATCATGTATATAGGCATCACGTCCAAGACAAGTAGACCGACTCCTGCCTGCATCTACTACTATTACTCCACACATAGACCGCTATCCAGCATGCATCTAGAGTATTAAGTTCATACGAACAGAGTAACGCCTTAAGCAAGATGACATGATGTAGAGGGATAAACTCATGCAATATGATGAAAACCCCATCTTGTTATCCTCGATGGCAACAATACAATACATGCCTTGCTGCCCCTACTGTCACTGGGAAAGGACACCGCAAGATTGAACCCAAAGCTAAGCACGTCTCCCATTGCAAGAAAGATCAATCTAGTAGGCCAAACCAAACTGATAATTCTAAGAGACTTGCAAAGATAACCAATCATACATAAAAGAATTCAGAGAAGATTTAAATATTGTTCATAGATAAACTTGATCATAAACCCACAATTCATCGGTCTCAACAAACACACCGCAAAAAGAAGATTACATCGAATAGATCTCCACAAGAGAGGGGGAGAACTTTGTATTGTGATGCAAAAAGAGAGAAGAAGCCATCTAGCTAATAACTATGGACCCGTAGGTCTGAGGTAAAATACTCACACTTCATCGGACAGGCTATGGTGTTGATGTAGAAGCCCTCCGTGATCGATGCCCTCTCTGGCGGAGCTCCGGAACAGGCCCCAAGATGGGATCTCGTGGATACAGAAAGTTACGGCAGTGGAATTAGGGTTTTGGCTCCTGTTCTGATCATTTGGGGGTACATAGGTATATATAGGAGGAAGAAGTACGTCGGTGGAGCAACAGGGGGCCCACTAGGGTGGAGGGCGCGCCTGGGGGGGGGGGGGTAGGCGCGCCCCCTACCTCGTGGCCTCCCTGTTGGTTGCTTGACGTAGGGTCCAAGTCTCCTGGATCATGTTCGGCGAGAAAATCACGTTCCCGAAGGTTTAATTCCGTTTGGACACCGTTTGATATTCCTTTTCTTCGAAACCCTAAAATAGGCAAAAAAAACAGCAATTCTGGGCTGGGCCTCCGGTTAATAGGTTAGTCCCAAAAATAATATAAAAGTGTAAAATAAAGCCCAATAATGTCCAAAACAGTAGATAATATAACATGGAGCAATCAAAAATTATAGATACGTTGGAGACGTATCAAGCATCCCCAAGCTTAATTCATGCTCGTCCTCGAGTAGGTAAATGATAAAAACAGAATTTTTGATGTGGAATGCTACTTGGCATAATTTTAATGTAATTCTTCTTAATTGTGGCATGAATATTCAGATCCGAAAGATTCAAGATAAAAGTTTAATATTGACATAGAAATAATAATACTTCAAGCATACTAACTAAGCAATTATGTCTTCTCAAAATAACATGGCCAAAGAAAGTTCATCCCTACAAAATCATATAGTTTAGTCATGCTCCATTTTCGTCACACAAGAATGCTCTCATCATGCACAACCCCGATGACAAGCCAAGAAATTGTTTCATACTTTAGTAATCTCAAACTTTCTAAACCTTCACGCAATACATGAGCGTGAGCCATGGATATAGCACTATGGGTGGAATAGAGTATAATGATAGGGGTTATGTGGAGAAGACAAAAAAGGAGAAAGTCTCACATCAACGAGGCTAATCTATGGGCTATGGAGATGCCCATCGATTGATATTAATGCAAGGAGTAGGGATTGCCATACAACGGATGCACTACAACTATAAATGTATGAAAGCTCAACAAAAGAAACTAGTGGGTGTGCATCCAACTTGCTTGCTCACGAAGACCTAGGGCACTTGAGGAGGCCCATTATTGGAATATACAAGCCAAGTTCTATAATGAAAAATTTCCACTAGTATATGAATGTGACAAAACAAGAGACTCTCTATCATGAAGATCATGGTGCTACTTTGAAGCACAAGTGTGGAAAAAGGATAGTAGCATTGTCCCTTTTTTTGGGCCTTCATTTTTTTATTTGGCCTTTCTCTTTTTTTATTGGGACAATGCTCTATTAAATGATGATCATCACACTTCTATTTATTTACAACTCGATACTAGAACAAGGTATGACTCTATATGAATGCCTCCGGCGGTGTACCGGGATATGCAATGAATCAAGTGTGACATGTATGAAAAATTATGAACGGTGGCTTTGCCGCAAATACGATGTCAACTACATGATCATGCAAAGCAATATGACAATGATGAACATGTCATTATAAACAGGAGCGTGGAAAGTTGCATGGCAATATATCTTGGAATGGCTATGGAAATGCCATAATAGGTAGGTATGGTGGCTGTTTTGAGGAAGATATAAGGAGGTTTATGTGTGAAAGAGCGTATCATATCACGGGGTTTGGATGCACCGGCGAAGTTTGCACCAACTCTCAATGTGAGAAAGGGCAATGCATGATACCGAAGAGGCTAGCAATGATGGAAGGGTGAGAGTGCGTATAATCCATGGACTCAACATTAGTCATAAAGAACTCACATACTTATTGCAAAAATCTACAAGTCATCAAAAACCAAGCACTACACGTATGCTCCTAGGGGGATAGATTGGTAGGAAAAGACCATCGCTCGTCCCCGACCGCCACTCATAAGGAAGACAATCAAAGAACACCTCATGTTTCAAATTTGTTACATAACATTTACCATACGTGCATGCTACGGGACTTGCAAACTTCAACACAAGTATTTCTCAATTTCACAACTACTCAACTAGCACAAATTTAATATCACTACCTCCATATCTCAAAACAATCATCAAGCATCAAACTTCTCTTAGTATTCAACACACTCATAAGAGAATTTTATTATTAATCTTGTATGCCTAGCATATTAGGATTATTTAAGCAAATTACCATGCTATTTAAGACTCTCAAAATAATCTAAGTGAAGCATGAGAGATCAATAGTTTCTATAAAACAAATCCACCACCGTGCTCTAAAAGGTATAAGTGAAGTACTAGAGCAAAACTATATAACTCAAAAGATATAAGTGGAGCACATCGAGTATTCTAATAATTTCTGAATCATGTGTGTCTCTCTCAAAAGGTGTGTACAGAAAAGATGATTGTGGTAAACTAAAAATCAAAGACTCAAATCATACAAGACACTCCAAGAAAAACACATATCATTTGGTGAATAAAAATATAGCTCCAAGTAAAGTTACCGATGGAAGTAGACGAAACAGGGGATGCCTTCCGGGGAATCCCCAAGCTTTGGCTTTTAGGTGTCCTTAGATTATATTGGGGGTGCCATGGGCATCCCCAAGCTTAGGCTCTTTCCACTCCTTTTTCCATAATCCATCAAATCTTTACCCAAAACTTGAAAACTTCACAACACAGAACTTAAAGTAGAAAATCTCGTGAGCTCCGTTAGCGAAAGAAAACAAAAGACCACTTCAAGGTATTGTAATGAACTCATTATTTATTTATATTGGTATTAAACCTACTGTACTCCAACTTCTCTATGGTTTATAAACTATTTTACTAGCCATAGATTCATCAAAATAAGAAAACAACACACGAAAAACAGAATCTGTCAAAAACAGAACAGTCTGTAGTAATCTGTAGCTAGCGCAAGATCTGGAACCCACAAAATTCTAAACTAAATTGCTGGACGTGAGGAATTTATCTATTAATCATCTTCAAAAATAATTAACTAAATATCACTTTCCAAATAAAAATGGCAGCAGTTCTCGTGAGCGCTAAAGTTTCTGTTTTTTACAGCAAGATTAACAAGACTTTCCCCAAGTCTTCCCAACGGTTCTACTTGGCACAAACACTAATTAAACACAAAAAACATAACCAAAACAGAGGGTGGATAAATTATTTATTACTAAACAGGAGCAAAAGGCAAGGAATAAAAATAAAATTGGGTTGCCTCCTGTAACACCCTCGATGCGGCTATATCTCCCACGTGTTGAAGCACGACTTAGAGGCATAACCACATTGAAGGAAATGTCGCAAGAGGGGTAATCTTTACACATACTATGTACTGAATAAGAAAAGAGGTACAGAGTTGGCTTACAATCGCCACTTCACGCAATGCATAAATAACATTACATTCATCCAGATACAATCAAGGTCCGACTACGGAACCAAAATAAAAGAAGACTACCCCTAATGCTACAGATCCCCGATCGCCCCAACTGGGCTCCACTACTGATCAACAGGAAACGGAAACAACATAAGGAACACTATTTTCTTCGAGCTCCTCCTTGAGCTTGGTTGCTTCACCTGCATGGTAACAACGGCACCTGCAAACTGGTCTTGGAAGTAATCTGTGAGTCACAGGGACTCAGCAATCTCACACCCTCGCGATCAAGACTATTTAAGCTTATAGGTAGGGAAAAGGTATGAGGTGGAGCTGCAGCAAGCACTAGCATATATGGTGGCTACCTTATGCAGATGAGAGCGAGAAGAGAAGGCAAAGCACGTTCGAGAATCTATGATCAAGAAGTGATCCTAGACTACTTACGTTCAACCATAACTCCAACACCGTGTTCACTTCCCGGACTCCGCGGAAAGAGACCATCATGGCTACACACGCGGTTGATGCATTTTAATTAAGATAAGTTTCAGGTTCTCTACAAATGGACATTAACAAATTCCCATCTGCCCATAACCGTGGGCATGGCTTTCGAAAGTTTCAAATCCCTGCAGGGGTGTCCCAACTTAGCCCATCACAAGCTCTCACGGCCAACGAAGGATATTCCTTCTCCCAAGACAATCCGATCAGACTCGGAATCCCGGTTACAAGACATCTCGACAATGGTAAAACTAAACCAGCAAAGCCACCCGATGTGCCGACAAACCCCGATAGGAGTCGCACGTATCTCGTTCTCAGGGCACACCGGATAGGTCAAGCTACGAGTAAAACCAACCCTCGAGTTGCCCCGAGGTGGCCCCACAAGCTGCCCATTTTGGACCAACACTCAGAGGAGCATTGGCCTAGGGGGGGGGTTAAATAAAGATGACCCTCGGGCTCCGGAAACCCAAGGGAAAAGTCTAGGTTGTTAGTGCAAATGGTAAAACCAAGGTTGGGCCTTGCTGGAGGAGTTTTATTCAAGGCGAACTGTCAAGGGGTTCCCATTATAACCCAACCGTGTAAGGAACGCAAAATCAAGGAACATAATACCAGTATGATGGAAACTAGGGTGACAAGAGTGGAACAAAACACCAGGCATAAGGCCGAGCCTTCCACCCTTTACCAAGTATATATATGCATTAATTAAATAAGAGACATTGTGATATCCCAACAATAATCGTGTTCCAACAAGGAACAAACTCCAATCTTCACCTGCAACTAACAACGCTATAAGAGGGGCTGAGCAAGGCGGTAACATAGCCAAACAACGGTTTTGTCACACCCTGATTTTCATGCCACAACACTTAAGCTAAAAATCATGATAAAATGTGGTTTGACAAAAACTTTTGAGTGTTTTGGACCTTGCCTTGATTGGATTTTTGTCTGTTGTTTGCAAGTGCTCTAAAAATCAAATAAATCCTCCAACTCCTATACTTCATCTCCTTGCTCCAAACTCTTGAACCAATGATCATGCCATGTGTATAGAGCAATATAGTATTTTCTTAAAAAAATAATTTGGCCAAAAAGTATTTTCAAAAATTAGTTTTCCAAAAACCCCTGAATTAAGATTTGTACTGCAAGTACTTAATTCAGGGCAGTAAAAATCTTTCCAAAAATATGTTTGACTCCTATTAGATATAGGATACCCAGAAACCACAAAAATATAATTTTAAAAGTTATTTTACTATTTTATTTAAAAGCTTTTTCTTAAGGCCAGAAATGGTCTTTAATAGGGAAAAATTATTTTATTGTTTCAAAAATATTTGACAAAAATCAGGGAAACTCAATGGACATATGTTGTCCATATATAAGAGTTTCAACACATGGTCATGTTCAAAATATTGGTCAAATCCCTCAAAAACCATTTCTGCCCATTTCAAGGATTTGAAATATTTCTACAGGAAATATTCCCCAGCAATTCCAAGAAAATTCTAGCATGTCACATATGACATGTTTGATGATCTTGCCAAGTATCATGTCATGGAGAATAGTATAACCCCATGAGATCTCCTCAAAACCATTTCTGTCCATTTTGAAGTTTGAGCAACTTTACATTGCCAAACATGTCCAAATGTTCTCAAACCTTGTGAACATGCTCAAATGGTCTAATTATTCATCTAGACCAAATGGCACAAGTTGGAGAGAATGTTATCTTGCTCAAAGTGCCCCAAAACCCTTTCTGTCCAGAACCAGATTTGAACAACTCTACATTCCCAAGTGTGTCCTTTTGATCTGAATTTTTGTGGACATGTTCAAATCCTCAAATGATGACACTACACCAAGTGGTGCATCAAGGAGAATAGATTTGCATGACTAAATCTTGGAAAAGCCAATTCTGTTGATTTCTAGGGTTTACCAAAGTTACATTGGTTACTTTGCCCAAATGAGCTCAAACTTGGTGGAACATCCTACTTCTATGTGCCATTCCATCCTGTTAATTCTCATGGCAAGTGGAATTAATTTTCTTGCCCAAACCAACAACAAACACCTTCTGCCATTTTCCCAAAATCATCATTTTGACCTCTTCCACTAATCTCCTTGAGCTCAACTTTTTACCACAGCTCCTCCTAGCCTTCTCCTACCTCCAGTAACTCTCCCCTGGCCATTTCTCAATGATTGAGGGGTAAAATACCCCCATTTACCTCCCTGGACAGCCCCTCTCTCCCTCTTCTTCTACCTCTCTCCTCTCCTACTGGCTCACCAGGGCACCCAAGGCCACCACCCATTTGTTTACTCCTCCCCTGACCCCCTAGACACTAGTGGCCATGCCCTGGGCGCCAAAAAGATGCTAATGCCAGCCATATGCGTGCTCTGGAGCGTGCTACAGTGCACCAGAGCACTGTAGCCGCGTCATGCCCGAGGCTTCTGACCACCTAGGGCCCTCCCCTTGTGTTCCCCGAGGCCGCCTCGGCGTCCGGGACACGCAAGACGGTCAGCCCCCTCCTCCTTCTCCCTCCTCTTGCCCAGCTCGCACGCGCGCCGGTCGCCCGAGCGCTCCTATGGGCAGCCTCACACGCGTGATGCACTGGCCCTTCCCCGCTATCTCTCTTCTCTCCCCTCGCCCTAGACCAACCCCACGAGCACCCCAGACACGCCCACGCGTGCCCCCGTGACTTGCAACGACGGCAACAGCCTCGCCGGCGCATGAGCTCACGGTGCACCATCGCCCTGCCATAAAAGGCCACCCCCGAGCCCTCTCTGGCCTCGGTTCACTACCTCTTCCCCCCAGCAACCTCCTCGAGCAGCCTGATCCTCCTCCTGCACCTTCCTTCTCCTCCAACCACCGCACGGCCGCCGCTTCGGCTCGCTCAAATTCGAGCAACACCGAGCTCACCTCCCTCCCTTTCCTCCACGCAAAAGCTCCCCGTGGTCTGGCGAACCTCCCCACCTCCTTGAACCGTCGCAGGGATGCTCGAACGCCGAGAGCCACGGATGGCCGACAACCTCCCCCGCCACCGTCAAAGCTGCGGTCACCTCGGCCCCCTCCGGCGGCCGTGACCTGCACCAGCAGATGCCCCGCTCCGCGCTAAGCTCGCCCATAGGCGGAGCGCCGCGGGAGACGGCCGGAGGCGCCGGCTATCGTCGGACGAGCGCCGGCGTGCGCTCTACCTCCCCTGCTCAGCCTCGAGCGGGAGGTAGAGGACGACCGCCCCGCCAGCTGGCAGGGGGCCTGCCCGTCAGCGGCAGAGGCGACCGAGCCGGCCCACCAGTCGGGTTAAGTGGAAACGGCTTCGGTCCGATCCGCTTACCCCGCTGGGTCGCGCCCTCCGGCAGTACGCCTTCGGCGTCACCACCTCTGCCCGCGCAGCCGAGCCGCCAGGCCGGCCCAGTGGCGCCCTGCCACTATATCTCGCCCGGTGCGCCCAACCGCCGCCCAGATCCGGCCCATTTAGGTAAATCCTTTGTCTTTTTCTTTTTCAAGTCAACTTCAAAAATCCATAAATAATTCAACAGAGCTCCAAATCTAATGATTCAAATTTCTAGTAGCTCCATAAATCATGATCTATCACAAGGTGCTACTTGCACATTTTTACAGAAATATTTCTTTCACAAATAATTAGCAAATCCTATTTTTCCATTCCTTTGGTAAACTTTAGAAAATCATAGAGAGCCCATTTTTGATCCAAATTCCATGATTCAAAATCCAAGGTGTCTATAAGTTCAAAACTTAGTTTTTGAACATTTTTACTAATACTTTCTGTATCACCTCAAATAATGGTCTATTTCTTCATATTTGTCAACTTTGCAAATTCATAGGAAAATCATTTCAACTCCAAATCCAGTGAAACCAACTCCTAGATGCTTCTAAAATCATGGTTTGTTAAATGGGTGCCTTTGCTCATTTTTCAAAAATATGTTTCTCTACACTTCTTGCAAACCCCTTGATTCCATCATATCAAATTTTTTAGAAATATCCATTGATCCAATTCCAATGAAATCACTTTGGTCATTCCTCACATGACCAGAGGTATCCTAGAAAAGTCAAATCAATATTTTTGGAGCACTTTTATTTCTGCCTTGTTGTGTTGCTTATTATGGTTGCTTTCAACGATAGTTGACGAAGTAGACGAAATGCTTGGAGTTGGACCAGAGCTATTTGAAGACCTCGAAGACTTTGTTAAAATAGGCAAGCAACCCTTTGACCATGTCTATGAAACCCTTTTTATGCATGTCATATAGCACTTTATTAGTGTTCCTTCGGAATCATGATGAGATGGTAACCACTTTGGTAGGTTGCCTTCGTTACTTCCTCGTTGATACCTGCATTATGCATGACCCTACCTTCTTATGAGGGTTATGCCGGTGGGAGTAGATAGGATGCTAAAGTAGTTGCTACGCAAAAAGGGACGGGAATATGCATGGTGATGGAGATAAAGTATTTTGAAAGGACTTTTCGAAAACCCCGTCGGGTGCCACTTATGCCCGAGGGAGATAATGAGATGGGTAACCACTTGATGACAAAGTGGTGTACCGAGGCAAGTGTGTGTGTGTTGCTTTCAAAAATGGATTGGTTTAAGTTGCGACCGTTATTCCAACCTTACATGCGCAACCACTCTACCCTTATATGGGAAAGGGCATTATTGATTACCTAGGCCGATACTAGCTTGGAGCCCGCATTACTAGTGACGGGGGAGAGTTGGTGCTCTCTCTCGGGATAGGGTCGTGCCAGGTAGGGCGGACAAGAACATTTTTATGGGGCACCGGACACACCGTTGGTACCCCGTGCCAGTGGTATGTGATGAATATAGGAGCGAGGCTCCACAATTTTAATTTGTGAAATGTTGGGCACGGGGGTTACTATCAATCGAGTGGACTCCATGTTAGTGTCGTCTAGGGAAAGATAGTGATCGGGTGCTTACCCCGGGTACTTGAGGTACCGCGGGTCGTGGATGACACGGAAGTTCCCCGGATCTTGTGGGTAAAGTGTGCAACCTCTGCAGAGTGTAAAACTATTCGAATAGCCGTGTCCACGGTCAAGGACAGTTGGGTAACCACTCTTGGGCTACGTCCACTTGGTTTCAACCAGTGTGTAAGTGGGAAGAACTACTTGGGTCAAGTTAAAGGACTTGACATGATTGAGTTGGGTTGATGCCCACTCTATTTATGTTGATATCTGTAACCTGTCCTCATGAATTCTCCTGATGCATGTCTTAGAAGTTGTTGAACATGTCATTGCACTCAAAACTAGCTTTCCGCAAAAATTTACCTATATCATGCATTGTTGTATCTTGAACCAAAACATGGGTTGCTTGCGAGTACATTCAAAGTACTCATTGGCTTGCCACTAGTTATTTTATTGGCCAGGCATGAAAGAACAGGATATGATGAAGAATACTTCGTGACGAACATGCGAGCTAGGACGCTTCCCAGTCAGAATGCCTATAGGGTTAAGGCAGATGGCATGGATCCAAGTTGTCGACAAAGATTTCCGCTGCGATGTTATACTCAGGACTCGGCCATAATGGTCCTACTTGTGCAATACGGTATGTATGGATGTAAGACTCTTGTTATTCAGCTTCTGTGTGTTCAGTGAGCATTGATCTCTGGGATCACTGTACACGTGCATTCGGTGATCACGACTTATGAGTCGGGGTCCCCACAGGTTTGCTAGGACAAGGTGGGTTAGAGCCTTGGCATAGCAAAAGAGCGAGCAAACTAGCAAGCAAAGATAGAAGTGATTTCGAGGGTATGGCCATCTTGCCTACAAAGTTCTCCGAGTTGACGTTAACTTGATCCTCGTAAACGTACTCAACAGGTTCCTCAATCATGTACTCATCTCTCGGCTCTACCCAAAGCAAGAACACAAGCAAAGGGAGACACAATCAACCATGGTGCAATGCACAAGCAACATGATGCAAAACATGGCATGATATGCGGGATGTGATATGCAATGCATATGCGTGCTTCGGAAAGGAAAGATTGAACCAGGCCTCAACATGGAAAACCAAGAGTGCCGCTGGAAAGATGACTTGATTTCGGTCGAAATCAATATAAAGATCACCGGAATCGGATGCACGGTTTGCAAATGGCAAGCAAAACAATAATGGCTCCAAGCTGCGATTAACAGCACGAGACCATCTAAATGCATCAAGAAAAACAAGCTACTGCACTCTAACATAACAAAAAAGCACATGGCAAGGATCCACTCAAGATGCTTGACAAAAGATGAACACTGAGCTACGGCTAATTCACTCAATAGCAGGTTCAAACAAGCATGGCAAAAGTCCAAAAGATAACATGTTACAGACTTAGTGAAAATAACAACATGGTAGGAATTTAACATCAGGAAGCAATGTTTAGAGCAAGATAACAACATGCTACAGGAGCATATCATGGCAAAGCAAGGAATGGCATGAAGCTACTCAAAGCATACAACAAAAGTCCCTTACTGACCTTAATCCAAAAGGGATCAGAAAATACAATGGCACCCATGTGAACATAGCAATTATCGTTAATAGATTCAGACTTAGTAGAAAACTGGAACATGGCAAAACAGATTCACGTAGGCATGTTTACGAGCTCGATGCACTCACCACAAGGCATTGCATGACAAACTAAGCATACACCCAGCAAGTAGACATGGCATAGAAGCTAAACATGGCAAGAACAACAACATAGCATGCATGGATCAACTACAACAACTTCGGCAAAAATGCTTAACACGTAAACATTCTGCCAGGAACATTTTATAGCAAAAGTAGAGCTCGATTGAGTCAAGCTAGGGTGCTCCATAATTGCAAACAAAGACATGGATGGATAGAGCACAACAATATCTATAAAACATCCTTAATGATCATGCCCAAAAGAGGCATGGATCACTTTGTAGCAACAAGGATACATGGCATAAAAATATTAATAGGGCAAAGACTTGGAAGATTTCTAAGTCCCTGAAATCAGCAACATCATGAGGGCTACTTTTCATGCTTGTTCTAGTCACCACAAAGATCACAAAAATACATGGCATACACCCCTGTAAAGATGGCATGGCATACTTCAAAACTCATGTAGGGCTCAAGTTTGTAGGAGGCACACATTGTAAGTGCATCTAGTGCCACCCCTAGTTGGTTTTGGAGTATTGACGACAAACCTAGTTGAGGGACTAATGTGTTTGTGAGAATTGCGGGATAACACAGGTAGAAGTCCCTCATTGATTTGGTTTCCGTACCAGAGATGACCCCTAAAAATGTATGAAGACATTGATGTCAAAGGTGGTATATGAAGATATTCTCATTGACGACTATGACAAGAGAAGACATCGCATGAAGCCTATGGAGCTCGAAGACTTAGATCTTTCGTAGTTCTTTTTCTTCTTTGTTGAGTCATAGGAACCACCATACTGTTATGTGGGGTCCAAGAGAACCAGTCAGAATGACTGAAGTGATGCTTAACCAAAACCTATGTCTTCGAGTGAAGACTATGAGAGCGAATCTTGTCCAGAGTCGGACAAGTCATCTTTGCTTGTAGCCCAAGTAAAGCTGCCATGTGAGTTTGAAATCTGACCATTGGAACACGTGTTAGTTCCTTAGTGACTCAGGGTCATTTCGGACAAATCAGGTCGGGTTGCCTAGTGGCTATAAATAGCCCACCCCCTACAACCATAAACGGTTGGCTGCTCAGAGTTAGAGTACGGCTTTTGTCGTTTGAGAGCAACCCACCTCGAGGCCTTTGAGAGAGAATTCCTTGCGAGGATAAAGCCCTAACCACCCAGAGCCAAAGAGAGTTAGGCATCACTTAAGTCTTCTTGTCTGTGTGATCTGAAGAGTTATTACACTTGAGGACTGTGAATCCTCCAGCCGGTTAGGCGTCGCGTTCTGAGCATCCAAGAGACATTGTGGATCGCCGGTGAACGAAGTCTGTGAAGGTTTGGGAGTCTACCTTGAAGACTTACCAGAGTGATTGGGCGAGGTCTGTGTGACCTTAGCTCAAGGGGAATACGGTGAGGACTGGGTGTCCGGGACTGTGTGTCCTCACGTTTAAATACCTAGCCGCCCTAACTAGACGTACAGTTGTCACAGCAACTGGAACTGGTCCAACAAATCATTGTCTTCAACGAGTCACTGGTTTCATCCTTCCCTTCCCTTTACTTACTGGTGGTCCTTGTGAAGCCATTGTATGATTGCATTATCTTCTGTCTTCACTGAGTGACTGCTTGTTCTATTTGGCTTCATAATATCTTCCTGCCTGATCCTTAGTACATTGCTACTATTAGTCATTGTGCTTTCACTTCATTGAATACTTGACTATGGTTTGCCCAGTGTAGTCTACCTTCCGCTGCATGGTAATGGGTTTATTTCTATCGTTTGTCTTCGAAACTTCCACGTTTTGAAGACTTTCATAAAAATCGCCTATTCACCCCCCTCTAGTCGATATAACACACTTTCAATTGGTATCAGAGCAAGGTACTCCCTTGTTCTGTGTGATTCGGTTTAACCACCTGGAGTTTTAGCTATGTCGACTGCAGGGATAATTAAAGTCTCCATTGCGTGCCCCGTCTTCAATGGAACTGAATATCCCTACTGGAAGAATAAGATGCGCATGCATCTTGAAGCCATTGACGTCGACCTATGGTATGTCGTCAAGAACGGCGTTCCCAAGGCTGGAGAAGGTGTCACTGTTGCCGATGTCAAGAAGTTCATTCAACTGGACTCTACTGCCAAGAATATCATCTGTGGTCATCTGACCAAAGGAAAGTATGGCCGTGTGAGTGCTTTGGAAACATCTAAGCTAGTCTGGGACTGGCTCTCAAGGTCAACGAAGGCGTCTCAACCCAGAGAGATCAGAGAATCAGTGTTCTTCGCAACCTCTTCAACCTCTTTAAGAGAAATGACAATGAGAATGTCCAGCTCACGTTTGATCGACTCACTGACATCACAAATGAGCTTCAAGCCCTCGGCGCTACTGAGATCACCAAGCATGAAGTCGTCAAGACACTACTGAGATCACTTGACAGTTCGTTTGACACCCTAGCCCTGATGATTCAAGAACGTCCTGATTTCAAGACACTCGATCCGTCTAGCATACTTGAGAGGCTCAACACACATGAGTTTCAGCTTTCTGAGAAAAGAGATATCTACGGTCCAAACTATGGGCGAACTCGTGCCTTGAAGGCAAAAGCTATCTCCTCATCTCAAGAAGAATCTGACAGCAGTTCTGATGATCCTGAAGACATTGGAAAGGAACTTGCTATGCTTGTGAAGAAGTTCCAAAAATTCACCAAGAAGAAAGGTTTCAGAAAGTCTTCACGATCAAGCTCAAGGAATGATGAAGCTTCTGCTCATGACTACAAGAAGAAAACATGTCACAAGTGCAAGAAACCTGGCCACTTCATCTCTGAGTGTCCATAGTGGGACAATGAGAACAAAAAGAAGAAGAAGAGCAAGGAATATGACTCTGACGACAAGAAGAAGAAGAAATACTCAAAGTATTCTTCCAAGTCTTCCTCAAAGTCTTCATCACACAAGAAGAGCTCATCTGGCAAGGCACGTGCGTTTGTTGGCAAGGAAATGGATTCATAGGAGGAGTCCGCTTCTGAGGAGGCGGAGGTGGAGTCTGAGGAGGAGTCCGATTCTGGCGTTGCAAGTCTGGCTACAGCATACGTTGCCAAGTCCATCTTCAACACTGAAGATAATGACTTCATCACCGACACCGATGCAAATGACAAGGACTACTCCGCTCCTACCTACTGCTTCATGGCACGCGGTGCCAAGGTAAACACATGCACCACTCACTATCAAACATCTAGTGAAGATGACTCTGATTGTGGTTCAAGACCCAGCTACAAAACACTTGCTAAAATTGCAACTGAATAACAGAAAGCTATGGAACATATTCAAAAACTGTTAGACAAAAGCGATGATCTGTTAGGCGCTGAAATGACTCGATCTGAGTCCTTAATTGAAGACATAAAAAATCTTCACGTTAAGTATGAGGAACTTGAAAGTCGTCATGAAATGCTCTCAACAACTCATGAAAAGCTTTCCTATGATTATCTTCAAAGGAAGCAAGATCTTGAGAAATTGAGAGCGGCTCATGAAGATCTTCAAAAGGAAAACGAGTCACTTCGCGCCGAACAGATCAGCTCCGCTCAAGAAGGATTTGAACCACCATGTCTTAAATGCATTGAGCGTGATAATGCTACTTCTCTTGCTGAATGTTCTACTGCTGCTACTGTTGCAATATCTTCAACTGTTGATGTGGTAACTAACCCCTCTGCTGAGGATACCACTGCTATTGCTGATGAGAATGCTAGGTTGAAGACATTGCTTGAAACAGGGATGTACAAAAGTCTCAAAGGGCATCGGACACTATGTGATGTCCTCAAAAGGCAGATCCTGAACCGAAACCCTAGGAAAGAGGGTGTTGGGTTCGTAAGGAAAATGAATGTTGATGGCTCTTACTGGAAACCTGAGCAGTACCCCAAAACCACATGGGTTGCTGCAAAGGAACCTTCAGGAGATCCATCAAATCTATCTGGCTTCACTTGTGCTAACCCCATTGTCATTGATGAATCCTTTGATGCAAACTATAAACTGTTTAAGAATCAGAATGGTGAAGTGTTTGCCAGGTACATTGGTACTAACTGCAGGAATGGACCGCCTATGAAGAAGATCTGGGTGCCAAAAAAGTGTGTGGAAAATCTTTCTGTGAATGTCATCATGACACCATATGTGAAGAAGACAACAGGCTTCATACGGTCCAAAGGCTTCATACAGATAGAGGACTCACCCGAGTCGCACTAACGCAAATGTTTTGCAGGGAAACCATACTCAGGCCTATGAATATGAGCGCGGTTCATCGAACCGCCATGTTCATAAGACCAAGAACTATTCTGCTTATTCTTATGAGTACTATTGTCCGCCTGCAAGACTTTTTGCTAGGGCTCCAAAGCCAAAGTTCTCAGACGCTACACTTAGACATATTGCTTCTGAGCCACCCTTGAAGATGTGGGTGGCTAAGAATGCTTAAATCTCTTTTGCAGGGAAGGTTCTCCAACAGAAAACCAAAATCGTCTGACGCTATTGCTGGGGACCTTAAACATCTTGTAGGGCGCAAGATCAATTGCCCGAATGGTCTTACTATGTACTTTGTTCCTGAATCGCTTGCTACTCTCCCTATCAGTCCTAATCTGGATCTAAGCTTTCATAACCCACTGGTTCGTCAAATGTTTTTGCTTCACAATTCTCTTCGTGAAGCCTAACCCCCTAACTGCACTGTAGGGTACGACACCAGCGTCTTCAGAATGGATTATTGATAGTGGGTGTACCAATCACATGACTGGCAAAAGAAGCCTTCTTATGGACTCAACCTTACGTCCATCCGACAAGAGTCACATCACATTTGCTAACACTGGTAAAAGTAAGGTATTGGGTTTAGGTAGAGTTGCAATCTCAAAGGATCAACACATGGATAAAGTCATGCTTGTTGAATCCCTTGGCTTCAACTTAATGTATGCCTCAATGCTTTGCGATTTGAACATGATCTTAATGTTTGGAAAATATCACTACCTTATTCTAATGGAATCTGACAAGTCTCCAGTGTTTGAAGGGTATCGGAAAGATGATTTGTACGTGGTAGACTTCTCAATAGGACCATAGCTTGCCGTATGTCTTCTAGCAAAAGCTTCAGAATGTTGGCTCTGGCATCGGAGGCTAGGGCATGCTGGCATGAGGAACCTCCACACCCTTGCAAAGAAGAAGCATGTCATAGGCATCGAGGGCGTCAAGTTCAAGAAAGATCACTTATGCGGTGCCTGTGAAGCAGGAAAGATGACGAGGGCCAAACATCCCTCGAAGACAATCATGACAACCACTCGACCCTTCGAACTGCTCCACATGGATCTTTTCGGTCCCACTCATTACTCAACTCTTACTACTACTGATTGTCTCTATGGCTTCGTCATTGTTGATGATTACTCTAGATATACTTGGGTACACATAATCCTTTACAAGACTGAAGTGCAGGATGTCTTCAGACGCTTCGCAAATCGAGCTATGAACAATTTTGGCGCCAAGATAAAGCACATCAGAAGTGACAATGGCACTGAATTCAAGAACACTGGCCTTGATACATATCTGGATACCTTGGGCATCACACATGAATTCTCAGCTCCATACACGCCACAGCGGAATGGCGTCGTCGAACGCAAGAACAGAACACTCATTGAGATGGCCCGAACGATGCTAGATGAATACAAGACTCCAAGAAAATTCTAGCCTGAAGCCATTGATACTGCATGCCATACAATAAATCGTGTTTATCTTCACAAGCTTCTGAACAAGACATCTTATGAGCTCCTTACTGGCAAGAAGCCAAATGTCAGTTACTTCAGAGTATTTGGAGCCAGGTGCTGGATCAAGGATCCACATCACACTTCAAAATTTGCACCAAAAGCACATGAGGGTTTTATGCTTGGATATGGAAAGGATTCGCACTCCTACAGAGTCTTCAATCTCTTTCATTATAAAGTGGTTGAAATAGTGGATGTGCGGTTCGATGAGACTAACAGTTCACAGAGAGAGCACCTGCCAAATGTGCTGGATGAAGTTCCATCCAGTGAATCAATCAAACTAATGGGAACTGGAGAAATCATACCCTCTGAAGCTCAACCTGAAGAGGAACTTATCATCTCCGCACCTGATCAACCTGAAGACAATGCTCAGCCTGAAGACAATCCCTCTAACAACGACAATGATCAGCAAGAGCAAAATCTTCGCCCTGTACATCCTCGTGTTGCCAATGAAGTGTAGATTGAGAGAATAATTGATAGCATCAATGCACCTGGTCCGCTCACTCGTTCAAGGGCAAAACATCTAGCAAATTTCTGTGGGCACTTCGCATTCGTGTCAATAACAGAACCCAAGAAAGTTGAAGAAGCCTTCATGGAACCTGAATGGATTCAAGCTATGCAAGAAGAGCTTCAACAGTTTGAGCTGAATAATGTATGGGAACTGGTTAAGCGTCCTGATCCTCGAAAGCACAATATAATAGGCACCAAATGGATATACCGCAACAAACAAGATGAGCATGGTCAAGTTGTCAGAAACCAAGCTCGTCTCGTTGCTCAAGGATATACTCAAGTGGAAGGAATTGACTTCGATGAAACATTTTCTCCTGTGGCTCGACTTGAAGCCATACGCATACTGCTGGCCTATGAAAATCATCATAGCATACTTCTATATCAAATGGATGTGAAGAGCGCTTTTCTCAATGGCAAGATTGAATAAGAAGTGTATGTTGCACAACTGCCTGGCTTTGAAAATCCAAAACATCCTGACATGGTATACAAGCTCAACAAGGCACTGTATGGCCTCAAACAAGCCCTTCGGGCTTGGTATGACACACTCAAATACTTCCTGAAGAGCAAAGGCTTCATACCTGGTTCCCTCGACCCCACTCTCTTCACGAAGACATATGATGGTGAACTGTTTGTGTGCCAAATATATGTGGACGACATTATCTTCGGCTGCACCAATCAGAAGTATAGTGAAGAGTTTGGATATATGATGCAAGAGCAATATCAGATGTCCATGATGGGAGAGCTGAAGTTCTTCCTCGGTCTTCAAATACGACAGCAACGCAACGGCATCTTCATATCTCAAGAGAAGTATTTCAAAGATTTCCTGAAGAAGTTCGGTATGCAAGACTGCAAAGGCTTCACGACGCCAATGCCAGCCAAACATCATCTGGGTCCTGACGACAATGGTAAAGAGTTCGATCAAAAGGTATACCGCTCCATGATTGGTTCTTTGCTTTATCTATGTGCATCTAGGCCAGATATTATGCTTAGTGTTTACATGTGTCCTCGATTCCAAGCGGCACCAAAGGAGTCGCATCACTTAGCTGTGAAGCGAATTCTTCGATATTTGGCTCACACCCCAACTCTAGGATTATGGTATCCAAAGGGCTCAGAGTTTGATCTGGTTGGATTCTCGGATGCTGATTATGCTGGTGACAAGGTGGATCGCAAGTCTACATCAGGCACATGTCATTTTCTGGGACGATCACTTGTATGTTGGTCTTCAAAGAAGCAGAACTGTGTATCTCTCTCCACTACTAAATCTGAATACATTGCTGCTGGATCTTGCTGCGCTCAGCTTCTGTGGATGAAGCAAACACTCAAGGACTATGGCATTCATCTGAAGCAAGTGCCACTCTACGGCGACAATGAAAGCACCATCAAGATTGCCAACAACCCAGTTTAGCACTCGAAGACAAAGCACATTGAAATTCGTCATCACTTTTTCAGAGATCATGTTGTGAAGGAAGACATTGATATCATACACGTCAACACTGAAGAACAATTGGCAGATATCTTCACCAAGCCCTTGGATGAGAAGAGATTTTGCAAGTTACGGTGTGAGCTAAATATCTTGGAATCCTCAAATGTCCTGTGATCAGGCACACATCCTAACACTTATGCATATTGATGACTTAGATGTGCAACACACGAAGTAAAGTATATCTTCAATCAATGAAGACATACATTCTAAGTGTGAATACATTAATGTGGAATTTGACATCAGAACGCCATGATAATTGTGCGCCGTGTCTGGGTCTAATACTTCCTATACGGTGGGTAACGCCACCACCAAAGGTTCTGTTTGAAGTGTTTCACTCATGGCGTTACATTTGCTATGTCTTCACATTTGGTTTGACTTCAATCTCAACATGTCTTCACGATTATCTTCACTATGTTGATTATATATATATATATATTAGTGTTCTGTCCTCTACAGCATTCACTTATAGCTATGTCTTCGTGTTGAATCTTTTGAACTAAGTGAATGTGATCGGACCCTAACCTCTCTATGCTTTCTATCTCAAACTCTATCTCTCCAAATCATATGCATTCTATTGAAACTGTCGAATGTCTTCTCTGCGTCCTTGCCAGCAGAAGATACAGAGACAAACATTAAGTCCGTTTTCAATGCTCATTCCTTCACCTGAAACCCGGAGAAGTGGGAACGACCACCCGACAATCCAGGCGTGCGTGGGACGTGGAACAACCCCCAATATGCGTCATGATGGCCACGTGTTCCTCAGATGTGAATCGCCAGGGGCACCTGTGTAATAACACTGAGCCGCCCCTGTACCTATAAATACACGTCTCACTGTAGTCATTATCTCTTCTTCCACTCTCTCACGAACCCTAGCGCCACCGCTAGCCCTCGACGACGTCGGCGACGAAGCGCTTCACTGCCGCAACCTCTCCGACGCCGTCTTCACACCGACCGCGGACATCGTCTTCTCCGCCGTCGCCGTAGGTGTCCTCCGTCGCCAAGTTAGGGCATGGACGATCGAACTGCTCGGCCTCCTCTTCCACTCCGTCTAGCAATTCTTCGTGTGGTAAATAAAACTTCCTTTTTACGGCCCCTTTGATCCTATAGCTTCGTCACTTTCTACCACAAGTAGTTTCTATTTACACAAGTTGGATCTCTTTCATACTGCATCTCATAATATGCCTAGTGTATTCACTTATGCCTCACAAAGTAGTTAGATTCCTCACTTGTACTGATCCATGGATTCATACAAATCTAGAACCAACTCCTTATCTATGAGTGAATGTCTTCGCACCATGAGGTCAATGTCTTCTAAACTTATTTATCTTCAAAATCTTCTGAGAATGCATATGACCTCTTCCCCTTCCCTCGCACCTTAATGCTGTCACAGGTACATGTCCGTGGGAGAATCCCTTGGTTCTCATAGTCTGCATTCATTTGCAGAATTCTTACAGCATCATATAAATTCTCCCGAAGCCAGTTCCTGTTTGTCCAGCAAGCGAAAGCCCTTGAAGCCTTTAAACGTATTGAAGCCTTTCAGTTTAAAGTTCATGGCTTCAGAGAAATCTGCCAGGAAGGGAGGCAGACAACGTCGTGGGGGAACTTCAAAAGATTTGCCTGATGACCTCTCAGAACTTCACAAGACATATCCTGAAGAGGATTATAATCAGCGCAAGACCCGAATCCAGTGGATTCGAAGATATTGGGCAGAACAGTGGTACAATTACAGATTTGTGACCAAGGAATATGCTGAGAAGAGTGCTATCAAAAGTCCTTGGGGTGATATTCTCTTCCGAGGCCTTCCACCCAAGAACAAAGCTGAAGCTATTGCTCAGGGTTTCTACCCGTGTATGGTCCGTGGACCTCAGCCTGAAGATGCTGACCCATCATCATTGCTATGGTGTCGTGACGATAATCTCTTCAAGCGCAACTTCCAGCACGCAAAGGCATCGGCCAAGGAAAACAAGAAGTCATTGGGACTAGACTTCAACCCTGGTCCTTCTGCTCCCCGGGCTGACGGCACACGTGATGCAGAACCCAATGTCATCGGTCCTTTCTACAACCTTGAAGGTCTCATTACCCATATCTTGGTTCAAGGGACAGCCGTGGATGAGCCTGCAGATGACGCTGAATCAGATGAAGTGCCTGCAGCGCCGAAGCCAAAGAAACTTAAGCAGCCAAAAGCTTCCAAGCCTGCCTCTGCACCAAAAATCTCACGGGCAAAGCCATTGGCCACTGCACCTCCTGAAGACAGTGTGCAGTCTGAAGATTTGTCACACATCTCCAAGCCCCAGAAGGTCAAGATACCTCGGCCACACACCGACCAAGAACTGACAGCTGCTGCTATTCTGCGCAACGATGGCATTGATCTATCCAGTGATGAAGATCTTGCAGATGACGCTCTTGAGCAGCTGATCAAGAGCAAAGAAGAAGCAGAAATCTTCAACAATTTTCCTCTCTTTGACGTGGCAATCATCCACGACTTCATTGATGAGTGGTTTGAAACGCCCAACCTCAGCTTCGAAGACCTGCAACTTCCCATTGGTCTCAGTGTCGCCTTCCATGGCGTCATTGCTTCAGAGCTAGCTCTAGCTCAGCGCATTGTCGAACTGAAGCAAAAGATAGACTATGAAAAAGCTCAGTTCAAGAAGCATATGGCCAAGCTCAGCGTCCAAGAGGTCAAGAACTTCAAGCTCATGCTGCACGAGCTTAAAGAAGCTTTCTCAAGAAGCGTGAAGAAGCTCAAGGTTCTCGTGAGCGCATGAAGAGCCTGGCTGACAAGTGTGTGCAAGCCTACAATGAGGCTGAGAAGCGCAAGGCCCTTGGGCGTCCTGGCATCGACCCCAGGATGGCTGCAAAGAAGAAGAAGAAGCCCGCTATGGCCGAACCCGACGCACCAAGGCGGGAAGCAGATCCCATTGTCTTCCCAACTAGCATGACTGGCTCGAAGCCAAAGGCCAGGTCAACCGCTTCTGAATTGAAGAAGACGAGGACTGCTGAGGCTGATGCCAGAAAGAGGAAACATCCTGAAGCCTCTGCTACTGCTCCCTCCAAGAAGAAGCGGAAGAACAAGAAGGAACGGGCTGCTCCCACAGAGCCCTTGATTGTTGAACCCATCTCCATGGTTCGCCCTGACACTAAACCTCAAGAGCACCAACTGACTGTCCATGAGCCTGCTTTCACAGAGGCTCATGAAGCTGAAGACTTTCCAGCAGCTGATCCCATCGCTGCTGAAGACATTGGTCACCATGACCATGTTGAAGATGATGCAGTTCTTCCTCAGCTCGAGCACCAACAGGTATCATATTCTGTGCTAACGCACAGTGAGCTCATCAGCATTGGTCATCCTTTGACGCCAATTGCTCAGGATGCATCATGGGCTAATCGCCCACAAGCACAAGAGGAAGAAGACTTTGAGGCCCAGCCAACTCCAACTCCACAGGCATCGCCAGCGTTACGCAGGCTTCGCAAAGGACCAAGGCCTCCAGTCTCTGAGTCTGAAGCTAAAGCTGCTGAAGACATTCCGGCTGCATCAGCCGATGAAGAAGAAACCCCAAAAGCTGCTACTCCCCCGTCCCACCAAGAAGCTGTTCTCGAGGAGAACGTGACTGTGCCCGACCCTCCAGCTCATCAAGTGGAGGTTGAGAATCTTGAGGCTGCCACCACCAACACCAATGAAGCCATTGACGCTGTCATGGCTGAAGCTAATGTGGAGCCTTCACCAACCCTAGCACTAGAAGTCAGCGAAGCCACTGATCCCACTGCTTCTGTTCCTGTGCCTACTGCTGGTCCTCAGTTCGACTATCATGTTGAGCACAGGCCTCAGGTACAGAAGTCAATCCCACGATTGCCCAGGTTTCCAGGTCCTGCATCAGCACATGGATCCTTCAATGTCAATGGCTTCAAAGCAGACAACACTTTCTTCAATAGCTCCAGGAACCCCTACTCAAGGGAAAGAATATCATCTGATCGGTTCTGGAGCTATCCGCAGCGAAGCTATTACTCCTGCATTCTATATAATCAAGGTCGCATCTTCCCACATAAGCGTCATGACATTGAAGCAAAAGCTGGTCTGCCCTGTCTGGAAGAAGCTCTGGATTGCTTCAAAGAGGTTGGATTGCTGCCGTTTGTCACCCACCAAGAGCACTGGAATGAAGAGTTGCTGCTCCAATTCTATGCCACACTTCACATCTGTGGGTACAACAGAGATCCGAAGACTTGGGTCCTGGAGTGGATGACAGGAAATGTTCATCACGAAGCCAAATCCTTTGATATCATTGAGCACACTGGTCTGCCCACTCCTGGCAATCTCTACGAACATGGCTGTCAGCTTCACAGTGAAGCTGTGGAGAGCATCTTTCAGAAACCTGAACCTAACATGAGTCAGATGCTCAGTATGATGAAGCCATTGCCCCAAGATGCTGCATATCCCAAGGAGTTCTTCGTTGAAGACCTTGAGTATCTGCCACGGACTATTTATCACATCATAAGGCGAACTCTCTGTCCCATCAAAGGACATTCTCCACATGCCAAGCTAGAAGGTGCAATGAAGACTTTGGTCTTCTATATTCTTCATGGCAAATTCTTCAATGCACAGGACTTCTTCATCCGCCAACTTGCTGCATCAGGCTCTGATCTTTTTGGCTTGAAGTTCTACGCTCCATGGATAATGCAGCTGATCAAACTTCACTCCGCTATCTCATATCAGCCATCTGCTCACAATCATCGGATCTTTCTGCCTGATGTGGATATGTCTGTTGAAGCCATTTATCCTGAGCCTGCCAAGGAACCTCTAAGTCTTCAGAATGCGGAGCATCACAGTTTTTCTCAGAACATTGAAGGAGTTGAAGCAGTCACTCGTGTTTATCCTTTGACTGGAACTACACGTGCACCACCTCCTGCCCTTACTGAAGCCACCGATAGCACAATTGCCCAAAAACCCAAGAAGCGCACTCGTGTTCTCAATGACCGAGAGCTTCTGGTGGATCTTCATCACAAATAGGATAGGCATCATGACTGGCTGAAGCGCCAAATGCAAAGCCTCTTGGTGGATGTCAACCGCATTCGCAATCTTGCCACCAAGAATGCCTTTGTTGCCCATGAAACCTCTCGACGCACATGGAAAGGGCTGACGCTGATGTGCTCTGAAGATGATCTTCAAGAGGATGGCTTCTCTGAATGCTTCAAGTTTAACTCCACACCTCCTCGAAGGGCAGTGCTGAGACGAACTCCATCTCTTGAAGACTCTGAGTTCTCTTCCTCTGCTGCAACTGTGAATGCTAGAGTGATCGAGGATGTAGACGATGCTACTTCACCGCCACCTCCTTCAGCACGCCTCGACACTGCTCCAAGTTCTTCTGCACCGCCGAACACCACCGACGACCCTGCTGCTTCCCCTACTCTTCATGGGAACGAGTAGATGCTCTATGTCTTCAAACCTTTTTGGTCCTTACTAACAAAAGGGGGAGAAGCATATGAGTTTGATAGTATTCAAGCGGGTCCATATGGGCGGGTGCTTTATATTTTGCTTCGTGTTTACAACTCTTGTTTCGATACATTTCGTTCTTTGAGTTGTAACACTTAAACTCGATGGTCGTCTGCTACTTATTTGCCACTTTGTGATGCGATGATAAATTCCGCATGTGCGACGATAAATTCCGCACTTAGATCATTTTGCAGACGTCCATTTTCCATTATGCATATCATTATCTTCACATACCTTCACATGCATAGTGGATTGTCATCATAAGTTCAAGAGGATCTCCACAAGCACAACCTGCCATGTGCATTTACATTCCAAAAGCAAATTACTTATATGCACATCTTCAGGGGGAGCCCTTGCAACTTATGAAGACAATTCCTTATCCTTTACAATTTCACATATTATATTCCCCGTTGAAAACTTCAACTAGTTTGTCATCAATCACCAAAAAGGGGGAGATTGTAAGTGCATCTAGTGCCACCCCTAGTTGGTTTTGGAGTATTGACGACAAACCTAGTTTAGGGACTAATGTATTTGTGAGAATTGCAGGATAACACAGGTAGAAGTCCCTCATTGATTCGGTTTTCGTACCAGAGATGACCCCTAAAAATGTATGAAGACATTGATGTCAAAGGTGGTATATGAAGATATTCTCATTGAAGACTATGACAAGAGAAGACATCGCATGAAGCCTATGGAGCTCGAAGACTTAGATCTTTCATAGTTCTTTTTCTTCTTTGTTGAGTCATAGGAACCACCATACTATTATGTGGGGTCCAAGAGAACCAGTCAGAATGACTGAAGTGATGCTTAACCAAAACCTATGTCTTCGAGTGAAGACTATGAGAGAGAATCTTGTCCAGAGTTGGACAAGTCAGCTTTGCTTGTAGCCCAAGTAAAGCTGCCGTGTGAGTTTGAAATCTGACCGTTGGAACACGTGTCAGTTCCTTAGTGACCTAGGGTCATTTCGGACAAATCAGGTTGGGTTGCCTAGTGGCTATAAATAGCCCACCCCCTACAACCATAAACGGTTGTCTGCTCAGAGTTAGAGTACGGCTTTTGTCGTTTGAGAGCAACCCACCTCGAAGCCTTTGAGAGAGAATTCCTTGCGAGGATAAAGCCCTAACCACCCAGAGCCAAAGAGAGTTAGGCATCACTTAAGTCTTCTTGTCTGTGTGATCTGAAGACTTATTACACTTCAGGACTGTGAATCCTCCAGCCGGTTAGGCGTCGCGTTCTAAGCATCGAAGAGACATTGTGGATCACCGGTGAACGAAGTCTGTGAAGGTTTGGGAGTCTACCTTGAAGACTTACCAGAGTGATTGGGCGAGGTCTGTTTGACCTTAGCTCAAGGGGAATACGGTGAGGACTGGGTGTCCTGAGCTGCGTGTTCAGGACTGGGTGTCCGGGACTGTGTGTCCTCAGGTTTAAATACCTAACCGCCCTAACCAGATGTACAGTTGTCATAGCAACTGGAACTGGTCCAACAAATCATTGTCTTTAACGAGTCACTGGTTTCATCCTTCCCTTCCCTTTACTTACTGGTGGTCCTTGTGAAGCCATTGTATGATTGCATTATCTTCTGTCTTCACTGAGTGACTGCTTGTTCTATTTGGCTTCATAATATCTTCCTGCCTGATCCTTACTACATTCCTGCTATTAGTCATTGTGCTTTCACTTCATTGAATACTTGACTATAGTTTGCCCAGTGTAGTCTACCTTCCGCTGCATGGTAATAGGTTTATCTCTATCATTTGTCTTCGAAACTTCCACGTTTTGAAGACTTTCATAAAAATCGCCTATTCACCCCCCCTCTAGTCGATATAACGCACTTTCACACATCAATCATGGCAAAAATGACAAAAGTCCAATTACTGATAAGAACCTGAAACTAACATCAGATAGCACTCTTGCAACAGCATTTAGGGCATCAAGATGAGCTCAAATGAACATGGTGCAATGGAATGAAATGAAGTACTCGTCGAGACGAACAATTTGATATGCTATACGCACGAATCGGAGCAACGGTTTCAAAGTTATGATGCGATGAAGTATGCTGAAAATTACTGGGACTTAGGGAAAATCAACCTCTCCGAGAAAGTCAACGGGACGGAGCGGTGGGGGATGACGAGATCCGGGACGGGCGCGGGCGCGTTTGGTTGGTGGGCCGGTTGGATCTAATCCACCTCGCGTGGATTCGGACGGGGCGGCCGGTGACGGGACTTCCGGGCGGCGGAGCTCGCCGGAGCTGGTCGCCGGCGATGCTCCGGTGACCGATGAGGTCGGCAGGAGGCGGGGTCACGCGGGGACGACGACGATGCCCGATGCGAGTGGCCGAGCGGCTCGGGCGAGCAGGCAACCGAGCTTGGGCGGTGGCCGTTGGTGGCGGCGAACGACGGACGCGGGCGGTGGGATCCGGGCCCGATTCGGCCCCGCGCGGGGCGGATCTACGTTGGCGGGCCGCGGCGTTGAAGAGAGAGAGAGGCGCGGTGAGGTGGCGTGCCATGGTTGGGCGAGGCGGCGGTGGAGCTGACGTGGCGGCGCGCGATTCTCCGGAGTGAGGTGGAGGCTGGACATGTCCGGCGCGGATAGACATGTCCGGCGGCGTGAGGTGGAAGATGACTAGGGTTTCGTCCATGAATTTTGGAGGGGATAACATATATATATAGGTAGAGGGAGCTAGGAGAGTCCAAATGAGGTGCGGTTTTCGGCCATGCGTTCATGATCGAACGACCAGATGATGGAGGGGGTTTAGGTGGGTTTTGGGCCACTTTGGAAGGGTGTTGGGCTGCAACACACACGAGGCCTTTACGGTTCCTCGGTTAACCGTTGGAGTATCAAACGAAGTCCAAATGGCACGAAACTTGACAGGCAGTCTACCGGTAGTGAACCAAGGCCGCATGGCAAGTCTCGGTCCAATCCGAGAACGTTTAACACCCGCACATGAAAAGAGGCAAAAGGGAACACCGTAGGACATAGGAGCGCTGGATTGCAAAACGGACAACGGAGAAAATGCTCGGATGCATGAGACGAACATGTATGCAGATGCGATGGACATGATGACATGATATGAAATGCATGACACGCAAGCAATGAAAAGGCAACAACAGCGAATAACTGGAAGACACCTGGCACATCGGTCTCGGGGCGTTACAACACTCCACCACTACAAGAGGATCTCGTCCCGAGATTTAGAATGGCACCAGAGGGAAAACGGAAGAGAAAGAGAAGAGGTAAAACTAAGTTGCTTCTTCGACAAACGAGTGAAACCAAGGAACCTTGAAAAGGTTAAGCCATTTCGAGAAAAGAATACAACGGAGATGAACGAAGTTGAAACACTCCGTTAGAAAAAGTAACAAGGAACATTACGGGAACCTTGTAGGTTGAAAAGCATAAGAAAGAGGGTTGGAATGGACGAGAAGTACATGCAAGCACTCTGGTTGAAACGAGATGCAAGACTTGATAGGATGAAAAGGACTTGAGCAAAAGGGGCACAATACTCTGGTTAAAAGAGTAAGCATGAAAAGGACATGATCCTCACAATTTGAGATGATGTGAGAAAAGAGCAACATCACAATGCCTCCGGAAGAGAGAATAGAAGATAGATCGTCGGAACAAAAGAACGGAGAAGAAAATGGCAACTTCTGCCACAAAAGAGCTTGAAAAGCATCTTTAAGAGAAGGGTTGAACAGAATTGTTGGAAAACCAACAACGAAAAGAATAAACTTGATATGGTCTTATGGAATACATCTCAAAATTATGAGGTGACAACCTGCCACTACAGGAAACGATAGATTGGATTGATATTAACAAGGAGACGAGAAACTTATTTTTCCGGGAGGATAAATGAAGGCCTTGGTTCATTTAAAAGCACCATAAAAGCAACAAACCTTAGGGAAAGCTTTAGGTGAAATATAACCCAAGATAATTCCAATGAAGAGATTGGTTGATTTAAAATGCCTCATTCTCAACAACCTGTGAATCATGAAACATGAACTCAGATTATCAAGAACGGCATAATACCACCTCCAATGATACGGTAGAAAGAATTGCACTTTGGATTGCAAGATGAAGAATGCTTGAGCTCCTCTGAAAATAATTTCGATGAATAATTTGGGAAGGAATTAAATCCTTGATGAACCATCATGTAGAACCTTCATTAAGAACTCCGGTAACAAAAGGATGATCACACGAAAAGAAAGAGAAGTTGAAAACACAAGGTGAAACCTTGTAAAGATTTAGATGAATCTCCGGAATAAGGAATTAGTCGCTTGGATGAAACAAGAATAAGAATTACATTATGCTTATCCTTCGTCAATTAAATTGATGACCAACAATGGGTTTGGCATACTACTTATTCTCTTCGAAAGGATTAAGATAGATATAGCGCCAACTTGGGAAGGTCTTCAACGAACCACCGGTAGAATTTGGGAACAACGAATGAAAGATACGATAACAAAGGAAGAGAAAAAATCTTGAACGAACCACCGGCAAGAATTTAAAATGAACGAAATTACATGAGTGAATTTAGATCCATGAGAACGAAGAGATCACGAGCTGATTATAGAATACTTGAATGATGCACCGGTAAGATTTAGAGAAAGAGAGCTGAAAGCTGGAACGAAGAATCCTGAAATGATGGCCTCCGAAGAATCAGACTAAAAAGACTCCTGGGTTGCTCTGGATGGGTGAAAAAAATTCTCACGATCGAAAAACAATTATGGAAGGATGGCATCAAGCTAGAACCACGAGTCTCTGAGAGAACAGATAAGATATGGAGGAAAAACTCTTCTTCAGTCTTCAAAATCCGAGAATGACGACGAGAAACACCACCAAGAACTGTTGAGGCACTCCAGAATGAAGAATAGAAAAGGTTGAGCCAATGATGAAAAGAATTTGAAAGATCTTGGAGAAAAGCATTTGACTGATGAAAAATTTATTCTTACGTCAAACTTGGAAAAGAATTTGAGAGTAACTCCAGGAAGATTAGAAGAGTCAGGTAAGATCCTGGGAAAAGACCTGTGGGTTAGGGCCCACTCAAGAGAAACACCGTTGAAAAAGATTTAAAAGAGAGATTGCGCCGGTTGAAATAAATGGCTTGACTGAGATAACAATCTCGAAATAACTTGAACAGATCTTGAATGAAAAAACAAGCCTTTTGAGATATCTTCAGCATTCCTGAACCAATGTATAGCGAGAGGAATGATTATGAGGTGCACCGGCATAAGAAAAGCATTGGGAAAAATGAAAGGACTATGCTATACCAAAGCTTGAATTGAAATCACCGGAGAAGAAAAAGAACGAATAAAGGTGAACTTGAAGCTCCGTTAGAATCTTCTGGAGAATCACCGGATAAGAATATTGACGGAAAAGAATGGAGAGACTTCACATCAATAAGATGGATACTTGATTAAGAAATCCGAGTCCTCGAAGAAAAAGGGTGGGAGGGCGGGGTAAAACAAAGGCAACTTGGGACGGATGAAACAAACAACGTTGAGAAGGACTTGAGTTGATCTTGCGGATGTTGACAAAGATTGGATCCACTTGAAGATAAGCACGCCGGTTGAGAAGAAATTGAAATGACAAACTCGATGATCAATAAGGATTTGTATTCACATAGGAGTATGAGAACACGACTTAGGAAAGGTATGGAATCAACACTTGACATTGAAGCAACTCGAATACCACAACTCAAAACAAAACAAAGGATTGGCTTGCAGAAAAAAGTCGGACCAAACATATGACAGAGATTTCGTCCGAAGTTTTCGTGGTGGGGCCTACACGGGCTCGATCGTACAACACCATCATGTACAAGGCAGTGCACATGACATACGAAGCGTCCCCAAGTCAGCATAGCCAAGGACTCTTTAAGACACAACGAGACCACTGTAAAACCAACCGTGGATAGGCGGAACACTAGACGTCGAACCCCAATCTCATATCATGCATCTGTAGGAAACATATCCTAAGACCTACTTGAATTCCCACTTATAAACTCCTGAAACTTTCCGGTTATGCAATCAGGTGTTGGGGATATAGGGGAAGCATAATATCTCACCCAAAACTAGCAAATCCTACATACAGCTGTATCCATCCTTCAACACGTAACCACAAAAACCTTCGGAAATCATTTACCTCAACCTTCGAAAAGCATCCGTTATACGAGTTATGGAAATACTCTCGAACTCCCGCCCCAGTACTGGGTGGCGTCGAGGTTATCTCACCAACAACTTCATAAAAGAGATTTTTGATGTACGCAAAACTTAGGTATTCCAGAACTGCAACGATAAAATTGTGACGACAACACCTCGGAGCTCAACTCCCCGGGACACTGCCACAACCCCTAAATGTCAGGAGGCACCAAGAACAATGTTCTCGTCATAAAACCATCGGAACGATTCCAAGATACCCGCGTGATCCTAATTTTTTTGTGTGAAATTTGAGAAGAGAAGAGTCAACACTCTACGTCAGGATGCCTCACCAGAGCGACGAAGGGACTGAGGAGTGAAAAGAATCCTACTCTCTGATATATATAATCCTAAATGACTCAAAACATTTTTTCTAGACTCAACAACGCCAATGATTAGATCAAGCAGGGGGCTCCTAAGTCGGGGAAGGCTCTGATTACCAACTTGTAACACCCTCGATGCGGCTATATCTCCCACGTGTCAAAGCAAGACTTAGAGGCATAACCGCATTGAAGGCAATGTCACAAGAGGGGTAATCTTTACACATCCCATGTACTGAATAAGAAAAGAGGTACAGAGTTGGCTTACAATCGCCACTTCACGCAATGCATAAATAACATTACATTCATCCAGATACAATCAAGGTCCGACTATGGAACCAAAATAAAAGAAGACTACCCCTAATGCTACAGATCCCCGATTGCCCCAACTGGGCTCCACTACTGATCAACAGGAAACGGAAACAACATAAGGAACACGATTTTCTTCGAGCTCCTCCTTGAGCTTGGTTGCGTCACCTGCACAGTAACAACGGCACCTGCAAACTGGTCTTGGAAGTAATCTGTGAGTCATGGGGACTCAGCACTCTCACACCCTCGCGGTCAAGACTATTTAAGCCTATAGGTAGGGAAAAGGTATGAGGTGGAGCTGCAGCAAGCACTAGCATATATGGTGGCTACCTTACGCAAATGAGAGCGAGATGAGAAGGCAAAGCACGTTCGAGAATCTATGATCAAGAAGTGATCCTAGACTACTTATGTTCAAGGATAACTCCAACACCGTGTTCACTTCCCGGACTCCGCGGAAAGAGACCATCACGGCTACACACGCGGTTGATGCATTTTAATTAAGATAAGTTTCAGGTTCTCTACAACCGGACATTAACAAATTCCCATCTGCCCATAACCGCGGGCATGGCTTTCGAAAGTTCAAATTCCTGCACGGGTGTCCAAACTTAGCCCATCACAAGCTCTCACAGCCAGAAGGATATTCCTTCTCCCAAGACAATCCGATCAAACTCAGAATCCTAGTTACAAGACATCTCGACAATGGTAAAACTGAACCAGCAAAGCCACCCGATGTGCCGACAAATCCCGATAGGAGTCGCACGTATCTCGTTCTTAGGGCACACCGGATAGGTCAAGCTACGAGTAAAACCAACCCTCGAGTTGCCCTGAGGTGGCCCCGCTGGCTGCCCATTTCGGACCAACACTCAGAGGAGCACTGGCCTAGGGGGGTTAAATAAAGATGACCCTTGGGCTCCGGAAACCCAAGGGAAAAGGCTAGGTTGTTAGTGCGAATGGTAAAACCAAGGTTGGGCCTTGCTGGAGGAGTTTTATTCAAGGCGAACTGTCAAGGGGTTCCCATTATAACCCAACCGTGTAAGGAACACAAAATCAAGGAACATAATACCGGTATGACGGAAACTAGGGCGGCAAGAGTGGAACAAAACACCAGGCATAAGGCCGAGCCTTCCACCCTTTACCAAGTATATAGATGCATTAATTAAATAAGAGATATTGTGATATCCAACAATAATCATGTTCCAACAAGAAACAAACTCCAATCTTCACCTGCAACTAACAACGCTATAAGAAGGGCTGAGCAAGGCGGTAACACAGCCAAACAACGGTTTGCTAGGACAAGGTGGGTTAGAGGCTTGGAATGCAATATGGGAGGCATGATATAGAAAGTGGTAGGTATCGCAGCATAGGCATAGCAAAATAGAGAGCAAACTAGCAAGCAAAGATAGAAGTGATTTCGAGGGTATGGTCATCTTGCCTGCAAAGTTCTCCGAGTTGACGTTAACTTGATCCTCGTAAACATACTCAACGCGTTCATCGATCACGTACTCGTCTCCCGGCTCTGCCCAAAGCAAGAACACAAGTAAAGGGAGACACAATCAACCACGGTGCAATGCACAAGCAACATGATGCAAAGCATGGCATGATATGCGGGATGTGATATGCAATGCATATGCGTGCTTCGGAAAGGAAAGATTGAACCAGGCCTCAACTTGGAAAACCAAGAGTGTCGCTGGAAATATGAGTTGATTTGGTCGAAATCGATATAAAGATCACCGGAATTGTATGCACGATTTGCAAATGGCAAGCAAAACAATAATGGCACCAAGCTGCAATTAACAGCACGAGACCATCTAAATGCATCGAGAACGACAAGCTACTGCACTCTAACATAACAACAAAGAACATGGCAGGGATCCACTCAAGATGCTTGACAAAAAATGAACACTGAGCTATGGCTAATTCACTCAATAGCAGGTTCAAACAAGCATGGCAAAAGTGCAAAAGATAACAGGTTACAGACTTGGTGAAAATAACAACATGGCAGGAATTTAACATCAGGAAGCAATGTTTAGAGCAAGATAACATGCTACAGGAGCATATCATGGCAAAGCAAGGAATGGCATGAAGCTACTCAAAGCATACAACAAAAGTCCCTTACTGACCTTAAGCCAAAAGGGATCAGAAAATACAATGGCATCCATGTGAACATAGCAATTATCGTTAACAGATTCAGACTTGGTAGAAAACTGGAACATGGCAAAACAGATTCACGTAGGCATGTTTACGAGCTCGATGCACTCACCACAAGGCATTGCATGACAAACTAAGCATACACCCAGCAAGTAGACATGGCATAGAAGCTAAACATGGCAAGAACAACAACATAGCATGCATGGATTAACTACAACAACCTCGGCAAAAATGCTTAGCACGTAAACATTCTGCCAGGAACATTTTATAGCAAAAGTAGAGGTCGATTGAATCAAGCTAGGGTGCTCCATAATTGCAAACAAAGACATGGATGGATAGAGAACAACAATGTCTACAAAACATCCTTACTGATCATGCTCAAAAGAGGCATGGATCACTCTGTAGAAACAAGGATACATGACATAAAAATATTAATAGGGCAAAGACTTGGAAGATTTCTAAGTCCCTGAAATCAGCAACATCATGAGGGCTACTTTGCATGCTTGTGCTAGTCACCACAAAGATCACAAAAATACATGGCATACACCCCTGTAAAGATGGCATGGCATACTTCAAAACTCATGTAGGGCTCAAGTTCATAGGAGGCACACATCAATCATGGCAAAAATGACAAAAGTCCAATTACTGATAAGAACCTGAAACTAACATCACATAGCATCTGATCCACCTCGCGTGGATCCGGACGCGGCGGCCGGCGACGGGACTTCCGGGCGGCGGAGCTCGCCGGAGCTGGTCGCCGGTGATGCTCCAGTGACCGGCGAGGTCGGCAGGAGGCGGGGTTGCGCGGGGACGACGACGATGCCCGACGTGAGCGGCCGAGCAGCTCGGGCGAGCAGGCAACCGAGCTCGGGCGGTGGGGATGGCCGGGAGGAAGGCCGGAGCAGAGCGTAGCTCCGGCGAGGTAGCGGGAGGCGCGGCGGCGGTTGGTGGCGGCGAACGGCGAACGCGGGCGGCGGGATCCGGGCCCGATTCGGCCCCGCACGGGGCGGATCTGCGTTGGCGGGCCGCGGCAGTGAAGAGAGAGAGGCGCGGTGAGGTGGCATGCCGTGGTTGGGCGAGGGGGCGGTGGAGCTGACGTGCCGGCGCGCGATTCGCCGGAGTGAGGTGGAGGCTGGACATGTCCGGCGCGGATGGACATGTCCGGCGGCGCGAGGAGGAAGATGACTAGGGTTTCGTCCGTGAATTTTGGAGGGGATCACATATATATAGGTAGAGGGAGCTAGGAGAGTCCAAATGAAGTGCGGTTTTAGGCCACGAGTTCGTGATCGAACGACCGAGAAGATGGAGGGGGTTTAGGTGGGTTTTGGGCCACTTTGGAAGGGTGTTGGTCTGCAACACACACGAGGCCTTTACGGTTCCTCGGTTAACCATTGGAGTATCAAACGAAGTCCAAATGGCACGAAACTTGACAGGCGGTCTACCGGTAGTGAACCAAGGCCGCATGGCAAGTCTCGGTCCAATCCGAGAACGTTTAACACCCGCACATGAAAAGAGGCAAAAGGGAACACCGGAGGACATAGGAGCGCTGGATTGCAAAACGGACAACGGAGAAAATGCTCGGATGCATGAGACGAACATGTATGCAAATGCGATGCACATGATGACATGATATGAAATGCATGACACGCAAGCAATGACAAGGCAACAACAGCGAATAACTGGAAGACACATGGCACATCGGTCTCGGGGCGTTACACCTCCCAACAAGCGCTATCGTTTAACGCCCCTAGCTAGGCATAAAAAGCAAGGATAGATCTAGGTATTTCCATCTTTGGTAGGCAATCCATAAGTGGCTCTCATAATAGATTCATAAGGTAATTTAATTTTCTTTCTAGGAAAGTGTTCCATGCCTTTCCTTAACGGAAATTGGAATCTAATATTTCCTTTTTTCATATCAATAATTGCACCAATCATTCTAAGGAAAGGTCTACCAAGAATAATAGGACATGAAGGATTGCAGTCTATATCAAGAACGATAAAATCTACGGGAACATAATTCCTATTTGCAACGATAAGAACATCATTAATTCTTCCCATAGGTTTCTTAATAGTGGAATCCACAAGGTGCAAGTTTAAAGAGCAATCATCAAAATCACGGAAACCTAACAAATCACACAAAGTCTTTGGGATCGTGGAAACACTAGCACCAAAATCACACAAAGCATAGCATTCATGATCTTTAATTTTAATTTTAATAGTAGGTTCCCACTCATCATAAAGTTTTCTAGGGATAGAAACTTCCAACTCAAGTTTTTCTTCATAAGATTTCATCAAAGCATCAACGATATGTTTAGTAAACACTTTATTTTGGCTATAAGCATGAGGAGAATTTAGCACAGATTGCAGCAAGGAAATACAATCTATCAAAGAGCAATTATCATAATTAAATCCCTTGAAATCCAAAATAGTAGGTTCATTAGTGTCTAGGGTTTTGATCTCTTCAATCCCACTTTTATCTATTTTAGCATCAAGATCTAAAAACTCCGAATTTTTGGAATGCCTTCTAGGTAAAGGTGGACCATATTCAGTCCCATATTTATCAAGATTCGGATTGCAAAACAAAGATTTAATAGGGGACACATCAATAACTTTTAGATCTTCATCGTTATTATCATGGAAACTAGAAGAACACGCTCTTATAAAGGAATCTTTCTTAGCACGCATCCTAGCGGTTCTTTCTTTGCACTCATCAATGGAAATTCTCATGGCTTTGAGAGACTCATTGATATCATGCTTAGGTGGAATAGATCTAAGTTTCAAAGAATCAACATCAAGAGAAATTCTATCAACGTTCCTAGCCAACTCATTAATCTTAAGCAATTTTTCTTCAATCAAAGCATTGAAATTCTTTTGTGAAGTAATAAATTCTTTAATATTAGATTCAAAATCAGAGGGCATCTTATTAAAATTTCCATAAGAATTGTTGTAGGAATTACCATAATTATTAGAGGAATTACTAGGATAAGGCCTAGGATTAAAGTTTCCTCTATACGCATTGTTACCAAAATTGTTCCTACCAACAAAATTCACATCCATAGATATCATTAGGATCAGAAGAAACACTTTTATTAGCAAATAATTTCATAAGTTCATCCATCTTTCCACTCAAAACATTAATTTCTTCTATTGCATGCACTTTCTTATTAGTAGATCTTTCAGTGTGCCATAGAGAGTAATTAACCATAATATTATCAAGGAGTTTAGTAGCTTCTCCTAAAGTGATTTCCATAAAAGTGCCTCCCGCAGCCAAATCTAAAAGATTTCTAGAAGCAAAATTCAATCTGGCATAAAATTTTTGTATAATCATCCACAACTTCAAACCATGAGTAGGGCAATTACGTATCATTAATTTCATCCTCTCCCAAGCTTGTGCAACATGTTCATGATCAAGTTGCTTAAAATTCATAATATCATTTCTAAGAGAGATGATCTTAGTGGGAGGAAAATACTTAGAGATAAAAGCATCTTTGCACTTATTCCACGAATCAATGCTATTTTTAGGCAAAGACAAAAACCAAGCTTTAGCATGATCTCTGAGTGAAAAAGGAAATAGCTTCAGTTTAACAATATCGTTATCCACATCTTTCTTCTTTTGCATATCACACAAATCAACGAAGCTATTTAGATGGGTAGCGGCATCTTCACTAGGAAGGCCAGAAAACGGATCTTTCATAACAGGATTCAACAAGGTAGCATTAATTTCACAAGATTCAGCATCGGTAAGAGGAGCAATTGGAGTGCTAATAAAATCATTGTTGTTGGCATTGGTAAAGTCACACAATTTAGTATTATCTTGAGCCATCGTGACAAGCAAGCAATCCAACACACAAGCAAACAAGAAACAGGCAAAAGGAGGCAAATAGAGAAAGAGATGGAGGATAGAGAGAGAGAGAGGGCGAATAAAAGGGCAAGGGTGAAGTGGGGGAGAGGAAAACGAGAGGCAAATGGCAAATAATGTAATGCGGGAGATAAGGGTTTGTGATGGGTACTTGGTATGTTTGACTTTTGCATAGACCTCCCTAGCAACGGCACCAGAAATCCTTCTTGCTACCTCTTTAGCACTTGCGTTGGTTTTCCCTTAAAGAGGAAAGGGTGGTGCAGTAAAGTAGCGTAAGTATTTCCCTCAGTTTTTGAGAACCAAGGTATCAATCCAGTAGGAGGCTACGCGCGAGTCCCTCGCACCTGCACAAAACAAATAAATCCTCGCAACCAATGCGATAAGGGGTTGTCAATCCCTTCACTGTCACTTACGAGAGTGAGATCTGATAGATATGATAAGATAATATTTTTGGTATTTTTATGATAAAAATGCAAAGTAAAATAAAAGGCAATGAAAATAACTAAGTATTGGTAGATTAATATGATGAAGATAGACCCGGGGGCCATAGGTTTCACTAGCGGCTTCTCTCGAGAACATAAGTATTTTATGGAGGGTGAACAAACTACTGTTGAGCAATTGACAGAATTGAGCATAGTTATGAGAATATCTAGGTATGATCATGTATATAGGCATCACGTCCAAGACAAGTAGAACGACTCCTGCCTGCATCTACTACTATTACTCCACACATCGACCTCTATCCAGCATGCATCTAGAGTATTAAGTTCATAAGAACAGAGTAACGCCTTAAGCAAGATGACATGATGTAGAGGGATAAACTAATGCAATATGATGAAAACCCCATCTTGTTATCCTCGATGGCAACAATACAATACGTGCCTTGCTGCCCCTACTGTCACTGGGAAAGGACACCGCAAGATTGAACCCAAAGCTAGGCACTTCTTCCATTGCAAGAAAGATCAATCTAGTAGGCCAAACCAAACTGATAATTCGAAGAGACTTGCAAAGATAACCAATCATACATAAAAGAATTCAGAGAAGATTCAAATATTGTTCATAGATAAACTTGATCATAAACCCACAATTCATCGGTCTCAACAAACACAACGCAAAAAGAAGATTACATCGAGTAGATCTCCACAACAGAGGGAGTGAACTTTGTATTGAGATCCAAAAAGAGAGAAGAAGCCATCTAGCTAATAACTATGGACCCGTAGGTCTGAGGTAAACTACTCACACTTCATCGGAGAGGCTATGGTGTTGATGTAGAAGACCTCCGTGATCGATGCCCCCTCCGGCGGAGCTCCGGAACAGGCCCCAAGATGGGATCTCGTGGATACAGAAAGTTACGGCAGTGGAATTAGGTTTTTGGCTCCTGTTTTGATCGTTTGGGGGTACGTAGGTATATATAGGAGGAAGAAGTATGTCGGTGGAGCAACAGGGGGCCCATGAGGGTGGAGGGCGCGCCTGGGGGGGTAGGCGTGCCCCCCTACCTCATGGCCTCCCTGTTGGTTGCTTGACGTAGGGTCCAAGTCTCCTGGATCATGTTCGGCGAGAAAATCACGTTCCCGAAGGTTTCATTCCGTTTGGACTCCGTTTGATATTCCTTTTCTTCAAAACCCTAAAATAGGCAAAAAACAACAATTCTGGGCTGGGCCTCCGGTTAATAGGTTAGTCCCAAAAATAATATAAAAGTGGAAAATAAAGTCCAGTAATGTCCAAAACAGTAGATAATATAGCATGGAGCAATCAGAAATTATAGAGACGTTGGAGACGTAACACCGCTCCGCCCGTGAGAGCCACCTCGAGCGCTGGCGGTACCGCATGTGGGTGGCGGAGACTGCGGCCGCCTACAAAGAGGGCGATGAAGCGGGCGAGGTGCTGTTTGGCGAGACCGAGGATGAGGTAGAGGACAATGCCAGCTCCGACGAGTCCCTGCTCCGTCGGCACCGAGGCGGAGGATTATGCTGGCTTCCGTGAGGCCCTGCTCTGCTGAGGCAACGCCACGCCAACAACGAGGCAGAGGACAACGTCAGCTCCGCCGAGGCCCCGCCCCGCCGGCACCGAGGCAGAGGACCTCGTCGGCTTCGGCAAGGCCCTACTCTGCTGAGGCCCCGCCCCGCCAACAATGAGGCAGAGGACATCGCCGGCTCAGCCGAGACCCCGCCTTGCCGGCAACGAGGGGGAGGATTTCCCCCACTCCGCAGAGGCGCCGCCCCACCAGCAACGAGATAGAGGACATCGCCGTCTCCGTCGAGGCCCTGCCATGCTGCCAACAAGTCCACGCCACATAGAAAACAAGGAAGAGTAGAACACGGTAGGTCGCCGCTGCTCGGGTCCATGTAAGGCCACCGCTGCTACCCTCCGGTTGAAGCCTAGCTAGACGGGTTGACTGTCGGAGTAAATGACCACGGGTAGCCTAGCCGGCTCCCCCTGGCCTTTCTGAAAAAATTACAAACCGATCCGGCCCTCAAGAATCCAAGACGTGGGGCTGCCTTCCCCTGGCCGGCTGTCTCCCAGGCCGACTATCGGAAGGGGGCCCGACTTCAATCTTCGTGAAGAAAGCCACGGGAGGGCCGGCTTCGAGGAGCCGGCTGCGAGAAGGCTGACTCCAAGAAGCCGGCTCCCATAAAGCGGTCAAGATCGTACCCTCGAAGTCTGCATCCACGTAATGGCGACGTGGCGAGGCTTGGCTACAGTAAAGCCTGCCACCCCCGAATCCTGGAGCACGCCTGGCACAGTGCGCCGTACGGGTGGCCATGACCCGTCCGGCGTGGCACTGTTGCCAGGATGACCCTGATGTCATCCACGACGGGCTGCCAGAGTGGCCCACGGGCGGTGGGCCCCTTCGGGCAGAGAGACACCCGAAGGCGGCCTGGCCTCCCCCCAGTCGGCCCAAGACCGTGCTGGCTCTCCCAGGCCAGCTTTCCGCCCCCTCGAAGGAGACGCCCCATTAAGGAGATAAGACGCGGTGAGGCTACAGCGATCACCTGTCGGACGACGGCACTGCAGCCACGCTTACCTCGGCGAAGCCCTCGTCACCAAGATTGAGCAACAGTAACCAGCCACAGACAAGGCCCTGGGCAGTGGGGCCTGCCTGTCGACCGAGGAGCCGGCAGCCGGCAGGACTCACCAGTCGGCGGGCCCCAGCTGTCAGCGCGGAAGCCGGCAAGTATAGACACAGACGGCTAGGCCCCACGTCCAGCCGGATTACCATTATACCCCCGGGGGGTAGGCCTATATAAACCCCCCGGGACGCCCATGCAAAGGGTTGATCCCTGCTAGTTTTAGACACCACATAGGGAGGAGAAGAGAGCAGGCAGAGCCTTTCTTCCTCCTCTCACCGAACAGCTCAAGGAGCATCGTGTAGCTACTTGTTCATCTAGTGATCATGCGGAGACCCCGCAGAGCAGCAGTAGGGGTGTTATCTCCATGGTGAGCCCCGAAGCTGGGTAAAATTCGCCAGCGTGCATGTCTTCGCCTCATCCCGCTTCCAGGCACCGGCGACGTCTTACTGGCTCCCACAATCATAAGCCACCCATTGGCATATGTCGCACCTACCACCCGACATTTGGCGCCCACCGTGGGGCCAGGTGCACCGTCGTCCGGAGATCTGTTCTGGACGGGAACCCTCTTCCTCCCCCACGAGCGTAGCCAGCCCGGCACGCCCGATGGCGCTTGCCACGACGCGCTGCAAGACGTCACCAACGTCTGCGCAGCGATCAGCCTCGCTGGTCTCCTGGACAAGACCCTCATCTCCGACGAGCTCGCCTCCGACGCGGGCACCGACCACCTCGCCAACCTCCTCGGCCAGCTCCATGTCTCCGGCGAGCCTGCTATGGACTTGGAGTCGGTTGGCTCCACCGATCCGATGCCTGTCGACTCCGACACGGCCTCATTCGACACCTTCCCCACCGACGTCACGATCTACAACAACCCGCTTCCCCGGGCCGATGGCTGCGACGCCGTCACCACCGAGGTGATGGTCATCGGCCACGGCGGCGCTGCTGACGAGAGCGCCCACGACGCCCCGCACGCGGCGGTCCATGACTTGTCCATCCCCCTCCCGGCCGATGCCGACGCTGAAGCACTGGAGGCTCGCCACCTCGCCCTCCTCGCGGAGGGCCGGAAGTTGGTTTCCATGAGACGCCTCGCTGAGGCCTACCGACGCGAAGCCGACCGCGCCGCCTTTGGCACGCCGCCCCCAGGCGGGCCCAGCCGGGCCGGCGCTGTCAGACAGCGCGGCGCTGTCGTTGCTGACATGTTAGGAGTTGACCGCCCAGTCTACGCCACTCCACTCGAGAACCTGCGCGCTGCCCAGGCGGCCGTAGACGAGCTAGACGGACTGGGCCGAAGAACTCCCCCACATGACCCGACGCATCCAGCAGCTGATCGATGCAGCCGTGCAGCGGCACGAAGCCGGCGCCCGCGCGGAAAGCCCTCCCCCGCACCGAGATCATGGCGCGACATCCCGGACGCCGACTACGGGTAGAGACCGCGCGCGATGTGAGAAAGAGCCAGCTGCCAGCCGAAGCCCAACTCGAATCTCCATCGAGCGAGACGCAGAAGGCCACCCTCGGGCCGTGGAGTGGTGGGGCAACCCGCCTCCGCCTCGGCCCCATGGAGAGAGATATCCCACCCCGACGCCTTTTGCGCATCCGACTCTTAGCGGCCAGCTGGGTTGCCGCGAAGGAGTCGGCGAAAACGACGCCCACCATCGGATCGACCGCCTGGCGCGATCCCTGGCGCTAGAAGAAGAAGACGATGTCGGTCCGCCTTGCTTCGGCCCCCGCATCCGCGATGAGCCCTTCCCCAAAGGGTTCTCGCTCCCAAGAGACACGCCCAAGTACAACGGCTCCATGAAGCCGGAAGATCGGTTGATCGACTACTCCATGGCAGTTAGCATAGCCAACGGCAAGAGGCGCGTTGCCATGAAGTACGTGCCCCTCATGCTGCAATGCACGGCGCGGACCTGGCTCAACAGCCTCAAGCCATGCAGCATCAACAGCTGGCTAGATTTCACAGAAGCTTTCGTCCGCAACTTCACCAGCACCTACAAGCAGGCTCCCAAGCCCAGACAGCTCTCCTTGTGCGTACAAGGCCCCGCCGAGTCTACTCGCGACTACCTCACGCGTTGGGCTGAGCTCCGCAACTCTTGCGAGGGGGTGCACGAGGTGCAAGCCATAGAATACTTCACTGCCGGGTCCCGAGAAGGCACCCTCCTCAAGCACAAGCTTCTCTGCAACGAGCCGACTACCGTCGACGAGCTTCTAGACATAGCGGACAAGTATGCCACCGCCGACTCCTCAATGAAGACCGAGCTCCGGGTAGACGCTGATGGGGAACGTTGCAGAAAACAAAAATTTTCCTACGGTTTCACCAAGATCCATCTAGGAGTTCGTCTAGCAACGAGTGATCGGATTGCATCTACATACCTTTGTAGATCACGCGCGGAAGCGTTCAAAGAACGGGGATGAGGTAGTCGAACACGACGTCATCCAAATCACCAAAATCTTAGCACCGAACGGACGGTGCCTCCGCGTTCAACAAACGTATGGTCAGCGTAACGTCTCCTTCTTCTTGATCCAGCAAGAGGGAAGGAGAGGTTGAGGAAGATGGCTCCAGTAGCACGACGGCGTGGTGGTGATGGAGCTGCAGTACTCCGTCAGGGCTTTGCCAAGCGCTATGGAGGAGGAGGAGGTGTTGGAGAGGGAGAAGGAGGCAACCAAAGGCGTGGGAGAAAAGCCCTCCTTCCCTCACTATATATAGCAGGGTCAAGGGGGGGGGGGGGCGCCGGCCCTAGGAGATCCAATCTCCTAGGGTGGGACGGCGGCCAAGGGGGGTTTCCCTCCCCCCAAGGCACCTAGGAGGTGCCTTCCCCTCCTAGGACTCTTTCCCCTTGTAACCCTAGGCGCATGGGCCTCTTGGGGCTGGTGCCCTTGGCCCATGAAGGCCAAGGCGCACCCCCTACAGCCCATGTGCCCCCCCGGGACAAGTGGCCCCACCCGGTGGACCCCCGGGACCCTTCCGGTGGTCCCCGTACAATACCGATTACCCCGAAACTTGTCCCGATGGCCGAAACAGGACTTCCCATATATAAATCTTTACCTCCGGACCATTCCAGAACTCCTCGTGACGTCCAGGATCTCATCCGGGACTCCGAACAACATTCGGGTTACTGCATATACATATCCCTACAACCCTAGCGTCACCGAACCTTAAGTGTGTAGACCCTACGGGTTCGGGAGACATGTAGACATGACCGAGACGACTCTCCGGTCAATAACCAACAGCAGGATCTGGATACCCATGTTGGCTCCCACATGCTCCACGATGATCTCATCGGATGAACCACGATGTCGAGGATTCAAGCAACCCTGTATGCAATTCCCTTTGTCAATCAGTATGTTACTTGCCCGAGATTCGATCGTCGGTATCCCAATACCTCGTTCAATCTTGTTACCGGCAAGTCACTTTACTCGTACCGTAATGCATGATCCCGTGACCAGACACTTGGTCACTTTGAGCTCATTATGATGATGCATTACCGAGTGGGCCCAGTGATACCTCTCCGTCATACGGAGTGACAAATCCCAGTCTCGATCCGTGTCAACCCAACAGATACTTTTGGAGATACCTGTAGTGCACCTTTATAGTCACCCAGTTACATTGTGACTTTTGGTACACCCAAAGCACTCCTACGGTATCCGGGAGTTACACGATCTCATGGTCAAAGGAAAAGATACTTGACATTGGAAAAGCTCTAGCAAACGAACTACACGATCTTGCGCTATGCTTAGGATTGGGTCTTGTCCATCACATCATTCTCCTAATGATGTGATCCCGTTATCAATGACATCCAATGTCCATATCTAGGAAACCATGACTATCTGTTGATCAACGAGCTAGTCAACTAGAGGCTTACTAGGGACATATTATGGTCTATGTATTCACACGTGTATTACGATTTCCGGATAATATAGTTATAGCATGAATAAAGACAATTATCATGAACAAAGAAATATAATAATAATACTTTTATTATTGCCTCTAGGGCATATTTCCAACAGTCTCCCACTTGCACTAGAGTCAATAATCTAGTTACATTATGATGAATCGAACACCCATGGAATTCTGGTGTTGATCATGTTTTGCTCTAGGGAGAGGTTTAGTCAATGGATCTGCTACATTCAGGTCCGTATGTACTTTACAAATCTCTATGTCTCCATCTTGAACATTTTCACGAATGGAGTTGAAGCGACGCTTGATGTGCCTTGTCTTCTTGTGAAACCTGGGCTCCTTGGCAAGTGCAATAGCTCCAGTGTTGTCACAGAAGAGCTTGATCGGCCCCGACGCATTGGGTATGACTCCTAGGTCGGTGATGAACTCCTTCACCCAAATTCCTTCATGTGCTGCCTCCGAGGCTGCCATGTACTCCGCTTCACATGTAGATCCCGCCACGACGCTCTACTTGAAGCTGCACCAGCTCACTGCTCCACCATTCAACATATACCCGTATCCGGTTTGTGACTTAGAGTCATCCAGATCTGTGTCGAAGCTAGCGTCGACGTAACCCTTTACGACGAGCTCTTCGTCACCTCCATAAACGAGAAACATGTCCTTTGTCCTTTTCAGGTACTTCAGGATATTCTTGACCGTTGTCCAGTGTTCCTTGCCGGGATTACTTTGGTACCTTCCTACCAACTTACGGCAAGGTTTACATTAGGTCTGGTACACAGCATGGCATACATAATAGAACCTATGGCTGAGGCATAGGGGATGACACTCATCTCTTCTATATCTTCTGCCGTGGTCGGACATTGAGCTGAGCTCAATTTCACACCTTGCAAAACAGGCAAGAACCCTTTTTGGACTGATCCATTTTGAACTTCTTCAAAATCTTATCAAGGTATGTGCTTTGTGAAAGACCTATGAGGCGTCTCGATCTATCCCTATAGATCTTGATGCCTAATATATAAGCAGCTTCGCCAAGGTCCTTCATTGAAAAACTCTTATTCAAGTAGGCCTTAATGCTGTCCAAAAGTTCTATATCATTTCCCATCAAAAGTATGTCATCTACATATAGTATGAGAAAAGCTACAGAGCTCCCACTCACTTTCTTGTAAATGCAGGCTTCTCCATAAGTCTGCGTAAACCCAAACGCTTTGATCATCTCATCAAAGCGAATGTTCCAACTCCGAGATGCTTGCACCAGCCCATAAATCGAGCGTTGGAGCTTGCACACCTTGTTAGCATTCTTAGGATCGACAAAACCTTCCGGCTACATCATATACAATTCTTCCTTAAGGAAACCATTAAGGAATGCCGTTTTGACGTCCATTTGCCATATCTCATAATCGTAGAATGCGGCAATTGCTAACATGATTCGGACCGACTTCAGCTTCGCCACCGGTGAGAAAGTCTCATCGTAGTCAACCCCTTGAACTTGTCGATAACCCTTAGCGACAAGCCTAGCTTTATAGATGGTCACATTACCATCCGCGTTTGTCTTCTTCTTAAAGATCCATTTATTTTCTATGGCTCGCCGTTCAACGGGCAAGTCAGTCAAAGTCCATACTTCGTTTTCATACATGGATCCTATCTCGGATTTCATGGCTTCTAGCCATTTGTCGGAATCCGGGCCCGCCATCGCTTCTTCATAGTTCGAAGGTTCACTGTTGTCCAACAACATGATTTCCAAGACAGGGTTGCCGTACCACTCTGGTGCGGAACGTGTCCTTGTGGACCTTCGAATTTCAGTAGGAGCTTGATCAGAAGTATCTTGATCATCATCAACAACTTCCTCTCTAGTTGGTGCAGGCACCTCAGGAACATTTTCTTGAGTTGTGCCATTTTCCGGTTCAAGAGGTAACACTTCATCAAGTTCTACTTTCCTCCCACTTACTTCTTTCGAGAGAAACTCTTTCTCTAGAAAGAATCCATTCTTGGCAACAAAGATCTTGCCTTCGGATCTGAGGTAGAAGGTATACCCAACAGTTTCTTTAGGGTATCCTATGAAGACGCATTTTTCCGACTTGGGTTCGAGCTTTTCAGGTTGAAGTTTCTTGACATAAGCATCGCATCCCCAAACTTTCAGAAACGACAGCTTAGGTTTCTTCCCAAACCATAATTCAAACGGTGTCGTCTCAACGGATTTCGACGGAGCCCTATTTAAAGTGAATGCGGCAGTCTCTAAAGCATAGCCCCAAAAGGAGAGCGGTAAATTGGTAAGAGACATCATAGATCGCACCATATCTAATAGAGTGCGATTACGACGTTCGGACACACCATTACGCTGAGGTGTTCCAGGCGGCGTGAGTTGTGAAACTATTCCACATTTTCTTAAGTGTGTGCCAAATTCGTGACTCAAGTATTCTCCTCCACGATCTGATCGTAGAAACTTGATTTTCCTGTCACGTTGATTCTCAACTTCACTCTGAAATTCCTTGAACTTTTCAAAGGTTTCAGACTTGTGTTTCATTAAGTAGACATACCCATATCTACTCAAGTCATCAGTGAGGGTGAGAACATAACGATAGCCACCGCGAGCCTCAACACTCATTGGACCGCACACATCAGTATGTATGATTTCTAATAAGTTGGTTGCTCGCTCCATTGTTCCTGAGAACGGAGTCTTGGTCATCTTACCCATGAGGCATGGTTCGCACGTGTCAAATGTTTCGTAATCAAGAGACTCTAAAAGTCCATCTGCATGGAGCTTCTTCATGCGTTTGACACCTATGTGACCAAGGCGGCAGTGCCACAAGTATGTGGGAATATCATTATCAACTTTACATCTTTTGGTACTCACACTATGAATATGTGTAGCATTACGCTCGAGATTCATTAAGAATAAACCATTCACCATAGGAGCATGACCATAAAACATATCTCTCATATAAATAGAACAACCATTATTCTCGGATTTAAATGAGTAGCCATCTCGAATTAAACAAGATCCTGATACAATGTTCATGCTCAAAGCTGGCACTAAATAACAATTATTAAGGTTTAAAACTAATCCCGAAGGTAAATATAGAGGTAGCGTGCCGACGGCGATCACATTGACCTTGGAACCATTCCCGACGCGCATCGTCACCTCGTCCTTTGCCAGTCTCCGCTTATTCCGCAGCCCCTGCTTTGAGTTACAAATGTGAGCAACTGCACCGGTATCAAATACCCAGGAGCTACTACGGGTACTAGTAAGGTACACATCAATTACATGTATATCATATATACCTTTTGTTTTGCCGGCCTTCTTGTCCGCTAAGTATTTGGGGCAGTTCCGCTTCCAGTGACCATTTCCCTTGCAATAAAAGCACTCAGTCTCGGGCTTGGGTCCATTCTTTGGCTTCTTCCCGGCAGCTTTCTTGCCAGGTGCGGCAACTTCCTTGCCGTCCTTCTTGGAGTTCTTTTTACCCTTGCCTTTCTTGAACTTAGTGGTTTTATTTACCATCAACACTTGATGTTCCTTCTTGACTTCTACCTCTGCTGATTTCAGCATTGCAAATACTTCAGGAATGGTCTTTTCCATCCCCTGCATATTGAAATTCATCACAAAGCTCTTGTAGCTTGGTGGAAGCGACTGGAGGATTCTGTCAATGACCGTGTCATCCGGGAGATTAACTCCCAGCTGAGTCAAGCGGTTATGTAACCCAGACATAGTGAGTATGTGCTCACTGACAAAACTATTTTCCTCCATCTTACAGCTGAAGAATTTGTCGGAGACTTCATATCTCTCGACCCGGGCATGAGCTTGGAAAACCATTTTCAGCTCTTCGAACATCTCATATGCTCCATGTCTCTCAAAACGCTTTTGGAGCCCCGGCTCTAAGCTGTAAAGCATGCCGCACTGAACGAGGGAGTAGTCATCAGCACGTGTCTGCCAAGCGTTCATAACGTCTTGGTTCTGTGGGACGGGTGGATCACCTAGCGGTGCTTGTAGGACATAATCTTTCTTGGCAGCTATGAGGATGATCCTCAGGTTCCGGACCCAGTCCGTGTAGTTGCTGCCATCGTCTTTCAGCTTGGTTTTCTCTAGGAACGCGTTGAAGTTGAGGACTACGTTGGCCATTTGATCTACAAGACATATTGTAAAGATTTTAGACTAAGTTCATGATAATTAAGTTCATCTAATCAAATTATTCAATTAACTCCCACTTAGATAGACATCCCTCTTCTAGTCATCTAAGTATAACATGATCCGAGTCAACTAGGCCATGTCCGATCATCACGTGAGACGGACTAGTCAACGTCGGTGAACATCTTCATGTTGATCGTATCTTCTATACGACTCATGCTCGACCTTTCGGTCTTCTGTGTTCTGAGGCCATGTCTATACACATGCTAGGCTCGTCAAGTCAACCTAAGTGTTTGCATGTGTAAATCTGTCTTACACCCGTTGTATGTGAACGTTTGAATCAAACACCCGATCATCACGTGGTGCATTGAAGCAACGAACTGTCGCAAGGTGCACAGTTAGGGGGAACACTTTCTTGAAATTATTATGAGGGATCATCTTACTTACTACCGTCGTTCTAAGTAAACAAGATGTAAAACATGATAAACATCAAATGCAATCAAATTATAATAGTGACATGATATGGCCAATATCACGTAGCTCCTTTGATCTCCATCTTGGGGCTCCATGATCATCTTGTCACCGGCATGACACCATGATCTCCATCATCATGATCTCCATCATTGTGTCTCCATGAAGTTGCTCGCCAACTATTACTTCTACTACTATGGCTAACGCGTTTAGCAATGAAGTAAAGTAATTTACATGGCGTTTCTCAATGACACGCAGGTCATACAAAAATAAAGACAACTCCTATGGCTCCTACCGGTTGTCATACTCATCGACATACAAGTCGTGATTCCTATTACAATAGCATGAACATCTCATACATCACATATAGATCATTCATCATTCATCACAACTTTGGCCATACCATATCACAAAGCACTTGCTGCAAAAACAAGTTAGACGTCCTCTAATTGTTGTTGCAAGTTTTACGTGGCTGAAGTAGGGTTCTAGCAAGAACGTTTTCTTACCTACGTGAAAGCCACAACGTGATTTGTCAACTTCTATTTACCCTTCATAATGACCCTTTTCATCGAATCCGCTCCAACTAAAGTAGGAGAGACAGACACCCGCCAGCCACCTTATGCATCTTGTGCATGTTAGTCGGTGGAACCGGTCTCACGTAAGCGTACGTGTAAGGTTGGTCCGGGCCGCTTCATCCCACAATACCGTTGAAGCAAGATAAGACTAGTAGCGGCAAGAAAGTTGACAACATCTACGCCCACAACAAATTGTGTTCTACTCGCGCAAGAAGAACTACGCATAGACCTAGCTCATGATGCCACTGATGGGGAATGTTGCAGAAAACAAAAATTTTCCTACGGTTTCACCAAGATCCATCTAGGAGTTCATCTAGCAACGAGTGATCGGATTGCATCTACATACCTTTGTAGATCATGCGCGGAAGCGTTCAAAGAACGGGGATGAGGTAGTCGAACACGACATGATCCAAATCACCGAAGATCTTAGCACTGAACGGACGGTGCCTCCGCGTTCAACACACGTACGGTCAGCGTAACGTCTCCTTCTTCTTGATCCAGCAAGAGGGAAGGAGAGGTTGAGGAAGATGGCTCCAGCAGCAGCACGACGGCGTGGTGGTGATGGAGCTGCAGTACTCCGTCAGGGCTTCGCCAAGCGCTATGCAGGAGGAGGAGGTGTTGGAGAGGGAGAAGGAGGCAACCAAAGGCGTGGGAGAAAAGCCCTCCTTCCCTCACTATATATAGGAGGGCCAAGGGGGGGGGCGTCGGCCCTAGGAGATCCAATCTCCTAGGGTGGGACGGCGGCCAAGGGGAGTTTCCCTCCCCCCCAAGGCACCTAGGAGGTGCCTTCCCCTCCTAGGACTCTTTCCCCTTGTAGCCCTAGGTGCATGGGACTCTTGGGGCTGGTGCCCTTGGCCCATGTAGGCCAAGGCGCACCCCCTACAGCCCATGTGGCCCCCCGGGACAGGTGGCCCCACCCGGTGGACCCCCGGGACCCTTCCGGTGGTCCCGGTACAATACCGATTACCCCGAAACTTGTCCCGATGGCCGAAACAGGACTTCCCATATATAAATCTTTACCTCCGGACCATTCCGGAACTCCTCGTGATGTCCGGGATCTCATCCGGGACTCCGAACAACATTCGGGTTACTGCATATACATATCCCTACAACCCTAGCGTCACCGAACCTTAAGTGTGTAGACCCTACGGGTTCGGGAGACATGTAGACATGACCGAGACGACTCTCCGGTCAATAACCAACAGCGGGATCTGGATACCCATGTTGGCTCCCACATGCTCCACGATGATCTCATCGGATGAACCACGATGTCGAGGATTCAAGCAACCCCGTATGCAATTCCCTTTGTCAATCGGTATGTTACTTGCCCGAGATTCGATCGTCGGTATCCCAATACCTCGTTCAATCTTGTTACCGGCAAGTCACTTTACTCGTACCGTAATGCATGATCCCGTGACCAGACACTTGGTCACTTTGAGCTCATTATGATGATGCATTACCGAGTGGGCCCAGTGATACCTCTCCGTCATACGGAGTGACAAATCCCAGTCTCGATCCGTGTCAACCCAACAGATAATTTTGGAGATACCTGTAGTGCACCTTTATAGTCACCCAGTTACTTTGTGACGTTTGGTACACCCAAAGCACTCCTACGGTATCCGGGAGTTACACGATCTCATGGTCAAAGGAAAATATACTTGACATTGGAAAAGCTCTAGCAAACGAACTACACGATCTTGTGCTATGCTTAGGATTGGGTCTTGTCCATCACATCATTCTCCTAATGATGTGATCCCGTTATCAATGACATCCAATGTCCATAGCCAGGAAACCATGACTATCTGTTGATCAACGAGCTAGTCAACTACAGGCTTACTAGGGACATATTATGGTCTATGTATTCACACGTGTATTACGATTTCCGGATAATACAGTTATAGCATGAATAAAGACAATTATCATGAACAAAGAAATATAATAATAATACTTTTATTATTGCCTCTAGGGCATATTTCCAACAGACGCGTCCGGGAAAGTACTCAACCCGGCACCCAAGACGCCGGCTGGGGATTCCGGCCGACGCCCACACCCGAACGACCACAAGCGCAAGGGCCCCGCGCCGCCTCCCGCCAGTCGGCAGGTGGCCACAGTCGAAGAGGAGCCACCCGAAGGGCGGCCCGCGCCCAAGAAACCCAAGGGCAGCACGCCGGCTTGGCAGCCGGCCTTCTCCTACGAGCAAACTCTCGACGCCCCGTGCAAGTTCCACAGTGGCGCGAAGCCGTCCAACCACACAACCCGGAAGTGCCATTGGCTTGCCCGAATCTCAAAAGGCGAAGGGCTCGCGCCGCCTCCGCCTGCCGGTCCGCCGCCTCCGGCTCCGCAGCCGCCGGCCGTTCGGCCCGCAGTCGGAGCCGTGCATGACGAGTTCCCCGACGAGCATGCCGCCTATGTCATCTTTACAAGCCAGCGCGAAGACCGGCGCAGAAAATGCCGAGACCACCAGGAAGTCAGCATGGTCGCTGCCAACCCCGCCGAGCCCATGCACTGGTCAGAAAAACCTATCAGCTGGAGCCGGGCCGACCACCCAGAGGTGATGCCATCTCCCGGCTCTTACGCGTTGGTTCTGGATGCCACCATTGTACCCTCGGGGGGTAGGCCTATATAAACCCCCCGGGACGCCCATGCAAAGGGTTGATCCCTGCTAGTTTTAGACACCACATAGGGAGGAGAAGAGAGCAGGCAGAGCCTTTCTTCCTCCTCTCACCGAACAGCTCAAGGAGCATCGTGTAGCTACTTGTTCATCTAGTGATCATGCGGAGACCCCGCAGAGCAGCAGTAGGGGTGTTATCTCCACAGAGAGCCCCGAAGCTGGGTAAGATTCGCCGGCGTGCATGTCTTCGCCTCATCCCGCTTCCAGGCACCGGCGACGTCTTACTGGCTCCCACAATGATAAGCCACCCGTTGGCATATGTCGCACCTACCACCCGACATTGACCATTGACGGGAAATTAGCTTCTTGGCGGCGATGTGGAGTCGGAGAGCTGCGCTGGAGAAGAAGCTTCTGTTCGGCTCAAACGGACATGGGTGGGTACCTTCGGTTAATTAATTATACCTCCAGCGCACCCCTTTTTAGTTGAAGAATGTATGAAATGTAATGAAATCCAACATGTTTATATGAAATCCGACCGTGTATGAATGAATTTAGTTTGATTAGTTTGAATTCTTGTATCACTGGCATTGGATGAACATGCAAAACAATATGTACTAGCATTATTCCCAGGGTGATCACCTCGTTTGCTACTCCCTCTGGTCCTTTTTAGTCTGCATATAAGTTTTGTCTAAAGTCAAAGTATCTTTACTTTGACCAATCTTATAGAAAAAAGTATGAACATTCACAATGTAAAATCAACTGACTTGAAAGAAAACTAATATGCGAAGTAAAAGGAACAGAGGGAATACAAAGAGTTTGAGCAGCTTTTTAGCGTTCCTGTACATTGCAATCAAACACACAGGCCTGGCAAATCATAGGGAACATTCAAAACAATCGATGATTATGCATCTCAGCGATTCACATGTCAGAGCCAATATTTACTTCACAATTAAAGAATAAAGAAAAATTGATTGATGCTGCTGGCAGCAAAGGGTGTCCCATTCAAAAATATCAAATGCATGTCTTCTTGCTAACATTAATGAGCAAAATTTGACAAGGTTGTCCCATTCCAAAATGTCAAATGCGTGTTGTTTTGCGTACATCAATGAGCAAACTTTGACAAGTTATTCCCATTAAAATATCAAATGCCTACAATTGTGGAATGGACAAGGTTTGCCATCAGTTCGGACATTGACATGGCACCTCGTGCTAAATAAACCAGTTGTTCTTTTTGTGCAGTTCCACCAAAATCAACCAAATTTGTGCGTAGCTTGTATGATTTCACCTTTATATGTTGCAACGCCTTGAACATATCGGCACCTCCTTTCTTGTGGTGGAAATGAATATTTTGATGTATTCATGAACATTTTGTGCAGTTCCCATTGAAATCAAGCTGAGCACCACTGTTTGCACAAATACAAAAAAGTGATTAGTATAAAGCAAATTGTATTGTGAATTGTTAGTTTAAACATGCAACCTACATTATCCATGCAGAGCACACATTTAAAAAATGGAACTCACCGGAAGGAATCCTAACACAACATTGTATTGGCCATCACAGCAACAAAGATGGAGATCCATGAGTCCTTCTGAGCTGAAGTTAGTTTGTTCTTGTGGGCAATAACGTAACCATCCCAGCTGCTCCCTTCTTGGGAAGAGAGGCTTGGCTTTTTATATTGTCATAATCGGAACTAGGAACTTCACGTACTCCATATTCTTCTTTAGAGGAGGATGACCCTGTATTGCAAAGACAAGAGGACAACTAAATGTTAGCATCCCTTTTTGCTCGAAAAGAAGGAAAGGAAATATTTAAAACAACACAGATGAAGCACTTCTCAAGGACAATACGACTTTCTCATGACAGTGTTTAAACAGTAGCACAACACCAATAGAGATGACAAAGCTCAATCATATGGATGAAATCCGTGGGAGAGTACCAACCTTTGTCAGGAGGCTTGTTGTGTAGAGCATACAGATCAAGCACTTCTCCAGAACCATCTGTTGTTATCTACTGTGGTTGCCATGCTTACTATATACTCCTCGATTAGTTTAATGTTTCCAACATCTTCTTGTGCAGTTCCACTAAAATATATGTTATCTTCAAAGAAGATCCCTGCTTGCACAAGTAGATATAACTACATATTACATTAAGAGTAGCATCAAATCAGTGGAAAAACAATTGCTCGTTCCAGCCATAGCAATAAATTAAGATGCAAAACTATATCATTACTTGTGTCATCACAGTTCCAGTGCTTGATTACAGCACCAGGAGTTGATTTTTGTTTTTCTTCCGCTTGTTCTTGGATGACCCACAAGTATAGGGGATCTATCATAGTACTTTCGATAAATAAGAGTGTCAAACCCAGCAAGGAGTAGAAGGAAATGACAAGCAGTTTTCAATAAGGTATTCTCTACAAGCACTGAAATTATCGGTAACAGATAGTTTTGTGATAAGGTAATTCGTAACGGGTAACAAGTAACAAAAGTAAACAAGGTGCAGCAAGGTGGCCCAATCCTTTTTGTAGCAAAGGACAAGCCTGGACAAACTCTTATATAAAGGAAAGCGCTCCCGAGGACACATGGGAATTATCGTCAAGCTAGTTTTCATCATGCTCATATGATTCGCGTTCGTTACTTTGATAATTTGATATGTGGGTGGACCGGTGCTTGGGTACTGCCCTTCCTTGGACAAGCATCCCACTTATGATTAACCCCCCTCATAAGCATCTGCAACTACGAAAGAAGAACTAAGGTAAACCTAACCATAGCATGAAACATATGGATCCAAATTAGCCCCTTACGAAGCAACGCATAAACTAGGGTTTAAGCTTCTGTCACTCTAGCAACCCATCATCTACTTACTACTTCCCAATGCCTTCCCCTAGGCCCAAACAATGGTGAACTGTCATGTAGTCCACGTTCACATAACACCACTAGAGGAAACACAACATACATCTCACCAAAATATCGAACGAGTACCAAATTCACATGGCTACTTATAACAAGACTTCTCCCATGTCCTCAGGAACAAATGTAACTACTCACAAATCATATCCATGTTCATAATCAGAGGGGTATTAATGTTCATAAAGGATCTGAACATACAATCTTCCGCCAAATAAACCAACTAGCATCAACTACAAGGAGTAATCAACACTACTAGCAACCCATAGGTACCAATCTGAGGTTTTGAGACAAAGATCGGATACAAGAGATGAACTAGGGTTTGAGAGCAGATGGTGCTGGTGAAGATGTTGATGGAGATTGACCCTCCTCCTAATGAGAGGATCCATGGTGATGACGATGGTGACGATTTCCCCCTCACGGAGGGATGTTTCCCCGACAGAACAGCTCTGTCAGAGCCCTAGATTGGTTCCGCCAAGGTTCCGCCTCGAGATGGCGGCGTTTCATCCCGAAATCTTCCTTATGATTTTTTCTAGGGCAAAAGACACATTATACCAGAAGATGGGCATCGGGGGGCTTCCAGGTGGCCCATGAGGCAGGGGGCGCACCCAGGGGGTAGGGCGTGCCCTCCACCCTCGTGGACAGTGGGTGGCCCCCTGTGGTGCTTTCTTCGCCCAATATTTTTAATATATTCCAAAACTGACTTTCATGGAGTTTCAGGACTTTTGGAGCTGTACAGAATAGGTCTCTAATATTTTCTCCTTTTCCAGCCCAGAATTCCAGCTGCCGGCATGCACTCTCTTCATGTAAACCTTGTAAAATAAGAGAGAAAAGGCATAAGTATTGTGACATAATGTGTAATAATAGCCCATAATGCAATAAATATCGATATAAAAGCATGATGCAAAATGGACGTATCAATGATACGTCTCCAACTTATCTATAATTTATGAAGTATACATGCCAAGTTTACAATTGTTTTATATGATTTTGGTATGATTTGATTAGAACTAACCCAGACTGACGTTGTTTTCAGCAGGACTATCGTGGTGTTGTTTTTGTGCAGAAATAAAAGTTCTCAGAATGCGATGAAAATCAACGGAGAATTTTTCTGGAAAATATAAAAAATACTGGAACAATAATCTACTAGAGAGGAGTCCCGTGGGCCCCATGAGGGTGGGGGCGCAACCACCCCCCTGGGGCGCGCCCCTGTGCCTCGTGGACTTCCCATGGGGCCCCCTGACTTGTTCTCGACGCCAACCTCTCCTATAAATGCCCAAACCTCCAAAAAATAACCTAGATTGGAAGTTCGCCGCCGCAAGCCTCTGTAGCCACGAGAAATCAATCTAGGCCCTCTCTGGCACCCTGCCGGAGCGGGCCATCATCATCGGAGGCTATGGAGGAGGATCCCGGAAGGGCCATAATCACCAGGAAGGCCAAGGACCAGAGGGAGAACCTCTCCCCATCCAGGGGGAGGCCATGGAGGAGGAAGCACAAGGGGGAGAACCTCTCCTTCTCTCTCTCTCAGTGACACCGGAGTTCCATCGGGAGGGGAATCATCGCCGCGGTGATCGTCTTCATCAACATCACTATCATCATCTCTTTTACGCGGTCCACTCTCTCGCATCCCGCTGTAATCCCTACTTGAACATGGTGCTTTATGCCACATATTATGATCCAATGATGTGTTGTCATGCTATGATGTTTTGAGTAGATATCCTTTGTCTTTGGGTTGATTGATGATCTAGATTGGTATGAGTTGTATGTTTTATTTTGGTGCTGTCCTATTGTGCCCTCCGTGTCGCGCAAGCGTGAGGGATTCCCGCTGTAGGGTGTTTCAATACATTCATGATTCACTTGTAGTGGGTTGCTTGAGTGACAGAAGCATAAACCCGAGTAAGGGGTTATTGCGTATGGGATAAAGGGGACTTGATGCTTTAATGCTATGGTTGGGTTTTACCTTAATGATCTTTAGTAGTTGCGGATGCTTGCTAGAATTCCAATCATAAGTGCATATGATCCAAGAAGAGAAAGTATGTTAGCTTATGCCTCTCCCTCATATGAAATTGCGATGACGACTAACGGTCTTGTTAACGATTGCCTAGGATAATTCCGCACACCGACCCATCATTATTCCACACTCGCTATTGATAATATTTAGTAATATATTCTAACTTTATGATAACAGCACCTACTTCTATATTTTATCTCTCCGATATCATGCAAAGTTATCCTCTTCATACCCACAACGTAGTTTTATTTCTCATTTCTAGTTGGAAGCAAACGTTCAGTGTATGTAGAGTCGTATCAGTGGCAGATAGGACTTGAGAGAATATTAATCTTACCTTTAGCTACTTGTGGGTTTGACACTCCATACTTATCACTTCCACCATTGGGAATTGCTCCGATTATTCCCTACACTTGGGGATTATCAATCAACTCCCCCAAGCTTAGACCTCGCTTGTCCTCAAGCAGAAGCCGATATCGAAAAATATGTCCACATGTTTAGATATAGAGGTGTCGATAAAATAAAATACAGACATGAGGGCATCATGATCATTCTTAGAACAACAACATATATATATATATATGTTGTCATATGATCTCTTTACTAATAAATACATATTTAGAGACAATTTTTATTGCTTGCAACAATGACAACTTACTTGAAGGATCTTACTCAATCCATAGGTAGATATGATGGACTCTCATGGCAAAACTGGGTTTAAGGATACTTGGAAGCACAAGTAGTATCTCTACTTGGTGCAAAGAATTTGGCTAGCATGAGGGGGAAAGGCAAGATCAACATGTTGGGGGGAGGCCATGGAGGAGGAAGCACAAGGGGGAGAACCTCTCCTCCTCTCTCTCGGTGACACCGGAGTTCCATCGGGAGGGGAATCATCGTCGCGGTGATTGTCTTCATCAACATCACCATCATCATCATCATCTCTTTTACGCGGTCCACTCTCTCGCACCCCGCTGTAATCCCTACTTGAACATGGTGCTTTATGCCACATATTATGATCCAATGATGTGTTGCCATGCTATGATGTTTTGAGTAGATATCCTTTGTCTTTAGGTTGATTGATGATCTAGATTGGTATGAGTTGTATGTTTTATTTTGGTGCTGTCCTATTGTGCCCTCCATGTCGCGCAAGCGTGAGGGATTCCCGCTGTAGGGTGTTGCAATACGTTCATGATTCGCTTATAGTGGGTTGCTTGAGTGACAGAAGCATAAACCCGAGTAAGGGGGTTGTTGCGTATGGGATAAAGGGGACTTGATGCTTTAATGCTATGGTTGGGTTTTTCCTTAATGATCTTTAGTAGTTGCGGATGCTTGCTAGAGTTCCAATCATAAGTGCATATGATCCAAGAAGAGAAAGTTTGTTAGCTTATGCCTCTCCCTCATATGAAATTGCGATGACGACTACCGGTCTTGTTAACGATTGCCTAGGATAATTCCGCACACTGACCCATCATTATTCCACACTCGTGATGTCTACTACACAACCTTCTTCTTGTAGACGTTGTTGGGCCTCCAAGTGCAGAGGTTTGTAGGACAGTAGCAAATTTCCCTCAAGTGGATGACCTAAGGTTTATCAATCCGTAGGAGGCGTAGGATGAAGATGGTCTCTCTCAAGCAACCCTGCAACCAAATAACAAAGAGTCTCTTGTGTCCCCAACACACCCAACACAATGGTACATTGTATAGGTGCACTAGTTCGGCGAAGAGATGGTGATACAAGTGGTATATGGATGGTAGATAAAGGTTTTTGTAATCTGAAAATATAAAAACAGCAAGGTAACTAATGATAAAAGTGAGCACAAACGGTATTGCAATGCGTTGAAACAAGGCCTAGGGTTCATACTTTCACTAGTGCAAGTCCTCTCAACAATAATAACATAATTGAATCACATAACTATCCCTCAACATGCAACAAAGAGTCACTCCAAAGTCACTAATAGCGGAGAACAAACGAAGAGATTATGGTAGGGTACGAAACCACCTCAAAGTTATTCTTTCCAATAAATCCATTGGGCTATTCCTATAAGTGTCACAAACAGCCCTAGAGTTCGTACTAGAATAACACCTTAAGACATAAATCAACCAAAACCCTAATGTCACCTAGATACTCCAATGTCACCTCAAGTATCCGTGGGTATGATTATACGATATGCATCACACAATCTCATATTCATCTATTCAACCAACACATAGAACCTCAAAGAGTGCCCCAAAGTTTCTACCGGAGAATCACCACGAAAACGTGTGCCAAGCCCTATGCATAGGTTCATGGGCGGAACCCGCAAGTTGATCACCAAAACATACATCAAGTGAATCACGTGATATCCCATTGTCACCACAGATACGCATGGCAAGACATACATCAACTGTTCTCAAATGTTTAAAGACTCAATCCGATAAGATAACTTCAAAGGGGAAACTCAATCCATTACAAGAGAGTAGAGGGGGAAGAAAACATCATAAGATCCAACTATAATAGCAAAGCTCGTGATACATCAAGATCGTACCACCTCAAGAACATGAGAGAGAGAGAGATCAAACACATAGCTACTGGTACATACCATCAGCCCCGAGGGAGAACTACTCCCTCCTCGTCATGAAGAGCACCGGGATGATGAGGATGGCCACCGGAGAGGGATTTCCCCCTCCGCCAGGGTGCCAGAACGGGTCTAGATTGGTTTTCAGTAGCTACGGAGGCTTCTGGCAGCGGAACTCCCGATCTATTGTGCTCCCCAATCTTTTTAGGGTATATGGATATATATAGGCGGAAGAAGTACGTCAAGGGAGCCACAAGGGGCCCACGAGGGTGGAGAGTGCGCCCTAGGGGGTGGGCGCGCCCCCTGCCTCGTGCCTTCCTCGTTGCTTCCCTTACATAGACCCCAAGTCTTCTCGATAGCTTCCCAAAAATAAGTTCCGTGAAGTTTCAGGTCAATTGGACTCCATTTGATTTTCCTTTTCTGCGATACTCTAAAACAAGGAAAAAACAGAAACTGGCACTAGGCTCTGGGTTAATAGGTTAGTCCCAAAAATCATATAAAATAGCATATAAATGCATATAAAACATCCAATGATGATAATATAATAGCATGGAACAATCAAATATTGTAGATACATTGGAGACGTATCAGCATCCTCAAGCCTAATTCCTGCTCGTCCTCGAGTAGGTAAATGATAAAAATAGAATTTTTGATGTGGAATGCTACCTAACATATTTATCCATGTAATTCTCTTTATTGTGGCAAGAATATTCAGATCCATAAGATTCAATACAAAAGCTTATTATTGACATAAAAATAATAATACTTCAAGCATACTAACCAAGCAATTATGTCTTCTCAAAATAACATGGCCAAAGAAAGTTATCCCTACAAAATCATATAGTCTGGCTATGCTCCATCTTCACCACACAAAATATTCACATCATGCACAAACTCGATGACAAGCCAAGCAATTGTTTCATACTTTTGATGTTCTCAAACTTTTTCAATCTTCACGCAATACATGAGCGTGAGCCATGGACATAGCACTATAGGTGGAATAGAATGGTGGTTGTGGAGAAGACAGAAAGGAGAAGATAGTCTCACATCAACTAGGCGTATCAATGGGCTATGGAGATGCCGATCAATAGATATCAATGTGAGTGAGTAGGGATTGCCATGCAACGGATGCACTAGAGCTATAAATGTATGAAAGCTCAACAAAAGAAACTAGTGGGTGTGCATCCAACTCGCTTGCTCACAAAGACCTAGGGCATTTTGAGGAAGCCCATTATTGGAATATACAAGCCAAGTTCTATAATGAAAGATTCCCACTAGTATATGAAAGTGACAACATAGGAGACTCTCTATCATGAAGATCATGGTGCTACTTTGAAGCACAGGTGTGGTAAAAGGATAGTAGCATTGCCCCTTCTCTCTTTTTCTCTCATTTTTTTATTTGGGCCTTCTCTTTTTTATGGCCTATTTTTTTATTTGGGCTTCTTTGGACTCTTTTTTTTCGTCCGGAGTCTCATCCCGACTTATGGGGGAATCATAGTCTCCATCATCCTTCCCTCACTAGGACAATGCTCTAATAATGATGATCATCACACTTTTATTTACTTACAACTCAAGAATTACAACTCGATACTTAGAACAAAATATTACTCTATATGAATGCCTCCGACGGTGTACCGGTATGTGTAATGACTCATGAGTGACATATATGGAAGAATTATGAATGATGGCTTTGCCACAAATACGATGTCAACTACATGATCATGCAAGCAATATGACAATGATGAAGCGTGTCATAACAAACGGAACGGTGGAAAGTTTCATGGCAATATATCTCGGAATGGCTATGGAAATGCCATAATAGGTAGGTATGGTGGCTGTTTTGAGGAAGGTATATGGTGGGTTTATGGTACCGGCAAAAGTTGCGCGGTACTAGAGAGGCTAGCAGTGGTGGAAGGGTGAGAGTGCGTATAATCCATGGACTGAACATTAGTCATAAAGAACTCACATACTTATTGCAAAAATATATTAGTTATCGAAACAAAGTACTACGCGCATGATCCTAGGGGGATAGATTGGTAGGAAAAGACCATCGCTCGTCCCCGATGGCCACTCATAAGGAGGACAATCAATAAATACATCATGCTTAGACTTCTTAACATAACAGTTCACCATACGTGCATGCTACGGGAATCACAAACTTCAACACAAGTATTTCTCAAATTCACAACTACTCAACTAGCATGACTCTAATATCACCATCTCCATATCTCAAAACAATCATCAAGTATCAAACTTCTCATAGTATTCAATGCACTTTATATGAAAGTTTTTATTATATCCCTCTTGGATGCCCATCATATTAGGACTAGCTTCATAACCAAAGCAAACTACCATGCTGTTCTAAAGACTCTCAAAATAATATAAGTGAAGCACGAGAGTTCATCTAATTCTTCAAAATAAATCCACCGCCGTGCTCTAAAAAGATATAAGTGAAGCACTAGAGCAACAACAAACTACTCCGAGAGATATAAATGAAGCTCAATGAGTAGTCGAATAATTGTGCAACTATGTGAAGACTCTATAACATTTAAGAATTTCAGATCTTGGTATTTTATTCAAACAGCAATCAAAACAAAAGAAAATAAAATGATGCTCCAAGCAAAACACATATGATGGGGTAAATAAAAATATAGCTCCAAGTAAAGTTACCGATGGAAGTAGACGAAAGAGGGGATGCCTTCCGGGGCATCCCCAAGCTTAGGCTCTTGGTTGTCCTTGAATATTACCTTGGGGTGCCTTGGGCATCCCCAATCTTAGGCTCTTGCCACTCCTTATTCCATAGTCCATCAAATCTTTACCCAAAACTTGAAAACTTCACAACACAAAACTTAAAGTAGAAAACTCGTGAGCTCCGTTAGCGAAAGAAAACAAAACACCACTTCAAGGTACTGTAATGAACTCATTATTTATTTATATTGGTGTAATATCTACTGTATTTCAACTCATCTATGGTTCATACCCTCCGATACTACTCATAGATTCATTAAAATAAGCAAACAACACACGAAAAACAGAATCTGTCAAAAACAGAATAGTCTGTAGTAATATGTAACTAACGCAAACTTCTGGAACCCCAAAAATTCTAAAATAAATTTCTGGACGTGAGTAATTTATCTATTAATCATATGCAAAAATAATTAACTAAATAGAACTCTCGAATAAAAAATGTCAGCAATTCTCGTGAGCGCTAAAGTTTCTGTTTTTTACAGCATGATCGCAAAGACTTTCCCCAAGTCTTCCCAAAGGTTCTACTTGGCACAAACACTAATTAAAAAAAAACAACAATAACAGAGGCTAGATAAATTATTTATTACTAAACAGTAGAAAAAAGCAAGGAACAAAAATAAAATTGGGTTACCTCCCAACAAGCGCTATCGTTTAACGCCCCTAGCTAGGCATGATGATTTCAATGATGCTCATATAAAAGATAAGAATTGAAACATAAAGAGAGCATCATGAAGAATATGACTAGCACATTTAAGTCTAACCCACTTCCTATGCATAGGGATTTTGTGAGCAAACAACTTATGGGAACAAGAATCAACTTGCATAGGAAGGTAAAACAAGGATAACTTCAAGATTTTCAACACATAGAGAGGAAACTTGATATTATTGCAATTCCTACAAGCATATATTCCTCCCTCATAATAATTTTAAGTAGCATCATGAATGAATTCAACAATATAACCAGCACCTAAAGCATTCTTTTCATGATCTACAAGCATAGAAATTGTATTACTCTCCACACAAGCAAAAAATTTCTCATGAATAATAGTGGGAGCAAACTCAAAAAAATAATTATCATGCGAGGCATAATCCAATTGAAAACTAAAATCATGATGACAAGTTTCATGGATATCATTATTCTTTATAGCATACAATTCATCACAATAATCATCATAGATAGCAACTTTGTTCTCATAATCAATTGGAACCTCTTCCGGAATAGTGGATTCATCACAAAATAAAGTCATGACCTCTCCAAATCCACTTTAATCAATATAATCATCATAAATAGGAGGCATGCTTTCATCATAATAAATTTTCTCATCAAAACTTGGGGGACAAAAAATATCATCTTCATCAAACATAGCTTCCCCAAGCTTGTGGCTTTGCATATCATTAGCATCATTGATATTCAAGGAATTCATACTAACAACATTGCAATCATGCTCATCATTCAAAGATTTAGTGCCAAACATTTTAATGCATTCTTCTTCTAACACTTTGGCACAATTCTCCTTTACATCATACTCACAAAAGATATTAAAAAGATGAAGCGTATGAGACAAACTCAATTCCATTTTTTTGTAATGTTCTTTTATAAACTAAACTAGTGATAAAACAAGAAACTAAAAGACTCGATTGCAAGATCTAAAGATATACCTTCAAGCACTCACCTCCCTGGCAATGGCGCCAGAAAAGAGCTTGATGTCTACTACACAACCTTCTTCTTGTAGATTTTGTTGGGCCTCCAAGTGCAGAGGTTTGTAGGACAGCAGCAAATTTCCCTCAAGTGGATGGCCTAAGGCTTATCAATCCATAGGAGGCGTAGGAAGAAGATGGTCTCTCTCAAGCAACCCTGCAACCAAATAACAAAGAGTCTCTTGTGTCCCCAACACACCCAATACAATGGTAAATTGTATAGGTGTACTAGTTCGGCGAAGAGATGGTGATACAAGTGGTATATGGATGGTAGATAAAGGTTTTTGTAATCTGAAAATATAAAAACAGCAAGGTAACTAATGATAAAAGTGAGCACAAATGGTATTGCAATGCGTTGAAACAAGGCCTAGGGTTCATACTTTCACTAGTGAAAGTCCTCTCAACAATAATAACATAATTGGATCACATAATTATCCCTCAACATGCAACAAAGAGTCACTCCAAAGTCACTAATAGCGGAGAACAAACGAAGAGATTATGGTAGGGTACGAAACCACCTCAAAGTTATTATTTCCAATCAATCCGTTGGGTTATTCCTATAAGTGTCACAAACAGCCCTAGAGTTCGTACTAGAATAACACCTTAAGACACAAATCAACCAAAACCCTAATGTCACCTAGATACTCCAATGTCACCTCAAGTATCCTTGGGTATGATTACACGATATGGACCACACAATCACAGATTCATCTATTCAACCAACACATAGAACCTCAAAGAGTGCCCCAAAGTTTCTACCGGAGAATCACGACGAAAATGTGTGCCAACCCCTATGCATAGGTTCATGGGCGGAACCCGCAAGTTGATCACCAAAACATACATCAAGTGAATCACGTGATATCCCATTGTCACCACAGATACGGACGGCAAGACATACATCAAGTGTTCTCAAATCTTTAAAGACTCAATCCAATAAGATAACTTCAAAGGGGAAACTCAATCCATTACAAGAGAGTAGAGGGGGAAGAAAACATCATAAGATCCAACTATAATAGCAAAGCTCGCGATACATCAAGATCGTACCACCTCAACAACATGAGAGAGAGAGAGAGATCAAACACGTAGCTACTCCCACCTCGTCATGGAGAGCACCGGGATGATGAAGATGGCCACCGGAGAGGGATTGCCCCCTCCGGTGGGGTGCCAGAACAGGTCTAGATTGGTTTTCGGTGGCTACGGAGGCTTCTGGCGGTGGAACTCCTGATCTATTGTGCTCCCCGATCATTTTAGGGTATATGGATATATATAGGAGGAAGAAGTACGTTAGGGGAGCCACAAGGGGCCCACGAGGGTGGAGGGCGCGCCCTAGGGGGGTGGGCGCGCCCCCCTGCCTCGTGCCTTCCTCGTTGCTTCCCTTACGTAAACCCCAACTCTTCTAAATTGCTTCCCAAAAATAAGTTCCGTGAAGTTTTAGGTCAATTGGACTCCGTTTGATTTTCCTTTTCTGCGATACTCTAAAACAAGGAAAAAACAGAAACTGGCACTAGGCTCTGGGTTAATAGGTTAGTCCCAAAAATCATATAAAATAGCATATAAATGCATATAAAACATCCAAGGATGATAATATAATAGCATGGAACAATCAAAAATTATAGATACGTTGGAGACGTATCAACTCGCTATTTATAATATTTAGTAATATATTCTAACTTTATGATAACAACACCTAATTCTCTATTTTATCTCTCCGATATCATGCAAAGTTATCCTCTTCATACCCACAACGTAGTTTTATTTCTCATTTCTAGTTGGAAACAAACATTCGGTGTACGTAGAGTCATATCAGTGGTAGATAGGACTTGAGAGAATATTAATCTTACCTTTAGCTCCTTGTGGGTTCGACACTCCATACTTATCACTTCCACCATTGGGAATTGCTACGATTATACCCTACACTTGGGGATTATCAATCAACTCCCCCAAGCTTAGACCTCGCTTGTCCTCAAGCAAAAGCCGATATCAAAAAATATGTCCACATGTTTAGAGATAGAGGTGTCGATAAAATAAAAATACGGACATGAGGGCATCATGATCATTCTTAGAACAGCAACATATATATGTTGTCATTCTTAGAACAGCAAAATAATATGTTGTCATATGATTTCTTATGCTGAAGTAACAATCTATTCACAATGTAAAGTATGAATCAGAAACTTCATTGAAAAACTAGCAAACTATAATCTCAGTCATTGAAGCAATTGCAATTTATCATAAACTCGGAAAGAGTCAATATAAGAGCTTTTCAGCAAGTCCAGACACTCAACTATCATTTAGTCTTTCAGAATTGCTATCACTCACGCAATACTTCTGGGTATGAAGTTTTAATCGGACACAGAGAAAGATAGGGGCTTATAGTTTTGCCTCCCAACCTTTTACCTCAAGGGTAACATCAACAATAATGCTTTATGAAAACCCACATCCAATTGGATATATATATATATTAGGATCTTTCCAACACACAGTGCTTGCCAAAGGATAAAGTGTAAAAAGGAAAGGTGAAGATCAACATGACTCTTGTATAAGGTATAAGACAAAAATAAAAGATAGGCCATTCGCAGAGGGAAGCAGAGGTTTTCATGTTCTTTTATGGTTGGATGCACAAAATCTTAATGCAAAAGAACGTCACTTTATATTGCCACTTGTGATAGGGACCTTTATTATGTAGTCCATCACTTTTATTTATTCCATATCACAAGCTTGTATAAAGCTTATTTTCTCCACACTAATAGATCATACATATTTAGACAGAAATTTTTATTGCTTGCAACAATGACAACTTACTTGAAGGATCTTATTCAATCCATAGGTAGATATGGTGGACTCTCATGGCAAAACTGGGTTTCAGGATATTCGGAACCACAAGTAGTATCTCTACTTGGTGCAAAGAATTTGGCTAGCATGAGGGGGAAAGGCAACCTTAACATGTTGGATGATCCATGACAATATAGTTTATTTCGGATATAAGAAAACATAACCCATTACGCTGTCTTCCTTGTCCAATATCAACTTTTTAGCATGTCATATTTTGATGAGTGCTCACAAACATAAAAGATGTCCAAGATAGTATATTTATATGTGAAAACCTCTCTTTCTTTATTACTTCCTATTAATTGCAACGATGACCAAAACTATGTTTGTCAACTCTTAACAACTTTTATTCATCATACTCTTTATATGTGAAGTCATTACTCTCCATAAGATCAATATGATCTCTTTTTTCTTTTCATTCTTTCTTTTTTCTTTTATTCCCTCAAGATCATAGCAAGATAACCAAACCCTCGACTCAAGACTAATCTTTACTATATATAGCCCACAGACTCGATTACATAGATAAGGATCAACAGAAAAACTCAAAGCTAGATCATACTAAACTTTATTCTACTAGATCAAGATATAACCAGAAGGATCGAAATAAGAAAAACAGTAAAGATAGAAGCATGATGGTGATACGATACCGGGGCACCTCCCCCAAGCTTGGCAGTTTCCAAGGGGAGTGCCCATACCCATGTGTTTATGTCTCTTTCTTCGGAGGTGGTGATGATGGAGTTGTTGATGACGTAGGCTTCTTCCTTAATTTGCGTTTGAGGATAGAATTTTGCTCCCTTAGGTCATCGATCTCCTGCTCAAGGCTTAATATCTTTTTGCATAGTTCCTGTTTGTTCTCCTGCAAGAGGCGAGAAGGGATAAACTCGATCTTAGGTTTCTTTGCTCTATCAGGGAGGCTTGACTTTTTGAACTCCACATGCATGTCCCCAGGTTGAGGTAATGGGACTTCATCTTCATCTGAGCTCATCTCCTCCTTTACCCTAGGATCATAGTCTTCTTCTTCCTCCGTGGTCCAACCACAATGCTCCAAATCCCGGTAGACCTTAGGGTCTGCAAGGTAATCTGCCACATAGCTTTCTCCCTCCGAATCCTGGGACGACATATTGCTCTAATCTGCGGCAGAAACAACTCAAAACAAAAACAGAGGATTTTGTCGTGGTACGGTGGTCAAAACCTTCGGGAGATTATATAATGATTTTTTACCAACCAAAAGAAATATCGTGCAAGAAAACGGAATCCGGAGGGCACATGAGGTGCCCACGAGGTAGGGGCGCGCCCAGGGGGTAGGGCGCGCCCTACACCCTCGTGGATGCCTCATGTCCCTTTCGGACTACTTCTTATTTTCCTATTTTGTTAAGTATTCCAAAACGGAGAAAATTGCTATTAGAACTGTTTTGGAGTCGGTTTACTTACTGTACCACATACCTATTCATTTTCAGAGTCTGAAACGTTCTAGAAAGTGTCCCTTATGTACTCCTCTGGGGTTACGGTGTCAATAACATTGGTTTCAACATTTATGGGATTACCTGAGATATAATGTTTCATTCTTTGACCGTTCACCACCTTCGGATTTGTGCCTTCGAAGTTGTTGATTTCTATGGCACCGGAACGATAGACCTCCTCGATAACGTAAGGACCTTCCCATTTAGAGAGGAGTTTTCCTGCAAAAAATCTTAAACAAGAGTTGTATAACAGAACATGATCACCTACATTAAACTCACACTTTTGTATCCTTTTGTCATGCCATCTTTTGACTTTTTCTTTAAACAGTTTGGCATTCTCATAGGCCTGGGTTCTCCACTCATCAAGTGAGCTAATGTCAAATAGTCTCTTCTCACCGGCAAGTTTGAAATCATAATCGAGCTCTTTAATGGCCAAATATGCCTTATGTTCTAGTTCAAGAGGTAAGTGACATGCTTTTCCATAAACCATTTTATACAGAGACATACCCATAGGATTTTTATATGCAGTTCTATAGGCCCATAATGCATCATCAAGTTTCTTGGACCAATTCTTTCTGGATCTATTAATAGTCTTTTGCAAAATTAATTTAATCACTCTATTACTCAGTTCTACTTGACCACTAGACTGTGGGTGGTATGGAGATGCAATTCTATGATTAACATCATACTTAGCAAGCATTTTATGAAAAGCACCATGAATAAAATGTGAACCACCATCAGTCATTAAGTATCTAGGGACTCCAAACCTCAGAAAAATAACTTCTTTAAGAATCTTAATGGAGGTGTTATGATCAGCACTACTAGTTGGAACAGCTTCTACCCACTTAGTAACATAATCAACATCAACTAAAATATGTGTATACCCATTAGAGGAAGGAAACGGTCCCATATAATCAAAGCTCCAAACATCAAATGGTTCAGTAACAAGTGAATAGTTCACAGGCATTTCTTGACGTCTACTAATTTTACCAATTCTTTGACATTCATCACAAGACAAGACAAACTTACGAGCATCTTTGAAAAGAGTAGGCCAATAAAAACTGGATTGCAATACCTTATGTGCAGTTCTATCTCCAGCGTGGTGTCCTCCATAAGCCTCGGAGTGACACTTGCATAGGATCTATTCCTGTTCATGCTCAGGTACACAATGTCTAATAACACCATCTACTCCTTCTTTATAAAGGTGTGGGTCATCCCAGAAGTAATGTCTTAAATCATAGATTTTTTTTTCTTTTGCTGGTATGTGAAACTATGTGGTATAAATTTAGCAACAACGTAATTAGCATAATCGACATACCATGGAGCAGTACGAGAAGCATTTATGACAGCTAATTGTTCATCAGGAAAACTATCATCAATAAGGAGAGGGTCATCAAGAACATTTTCTAACCTAGACTAGTTGTCTACAACGGGGTTCTCAGCTCCCTTCCTATCAATAATATGCAAATCAAATTCTTGTAGCAAGAGAACCCATCTAATAAGTCTAGGTTTAGCGTTTCCATAGGTATTTAATAGAAGCATGATCAGTGTGAATAGTTACATTAGAGTCAACAATATAAGGTCTGAACTTATCACAAGCAAATACAATTGCTAAAAATTCTTTTTCAGTAGTAGCATAATTTCTTTGGGCACTGTCTAGAGTTTTACTAGCATATTGGATAACATTTAATTTCTTATCAAATCTTTGTTCTAGAACAGCACCTACAGCATAATCACTAGCATCACACATAATTTCAAAGGGTAAATTCCAATCAGGTGGCTGAACAATAGGTGCAGAAATCAAGGCTTTCTTAAGTATTTCAAATGCTTCTACACAATCATCATCAAAGACAAAAGGAACATCTTTTTGTAAGAGATTAGTCAGAGGCCTAGAAATTTTTGAGATGTATTTAATGAACCTACTAAAAACCGGCATAACCAAGGAAACTTCTTATGCCTATAATGTCCTTAGGACACGGCATCTTTTCAATAGCATCAACTTTAGCTTTATCAACTTCAATACCTCTTTCAAAAATTTTATGCCCCAATACAATACCTTCATTAACCATAAAGTGGCACTTCTCCCAATTCAAGACAAGATTAGTTTCTTCACATCTCTGCAAAACTCGATCAAGGTTGCTTAAGCAATCATCAAAAGAAGTTCCATACACGGAGAAATCATCCATGAAAACCTCAACAATATTTTCACAAAAGTCAGATAATATAGCAGTCATACATCTTTGAAAGGTAGCAGGTGCATTACATAAACCAAAAGGCGTACATCTTTAAGCAAAGGTACCGAAAGGGCAAGTAAAAGTGGTCTTTTCCTAATCCTCTTTCGACACAGGTATTTCAGAGAAACTAGAATAACCGTCTAGAAAGCAAAACTGTGTATGTTTGGATAACCTTTCTAGCATTTGATCAATAAAAGGTAAAGGGTAATGATCCTTTCTAGTAGCTTTACTTAATTTGCGGAAATCAATTACCATTCTAAAACCTGTAACAATTCTTTGTGGGATCAATTCATCTTTATCATTAGGAACAACAATAATACCTCCCTTCTTAGGGACACAATGGACATGACTTACCCACTGACTATCAGCAACATTATAAATTATACCTCCCTCTAGAAGCTTTAGTATTTCATTTCTTACCACTTCTTTCATCTTAGGATTTAACCGTCGTTGATGATCAACAACCGGTTTAGCGTATTTCTCCAATTTTATTTTTTGCTGTCATAGAGTGGGACTAATGCCCTTAAGATCATCAACAGCATATCCAATAGCAGCATGGTGCTTCTTCAGAGTTTTCAATAATTTCTCTTCTGCCTGCTCTGAAAGGTTAGCACTAATAATAACAGGATATATCTTCTTTTCATGAAGATAAGCATATTTAAGAGTATCAGGTAATGGTTTAAGCTCAAACACGAGATCACCCTTGGGTGGAGGAGGATCCCTAGAATTTCAACATGCAAGTTGTCTTTCAAAATAGGTCCCTATTTAAAGAATACTTCATCTATTTCCCTTCTTTCATTCATAAACATATCATTTTCAAAGTCTAGCAAATATTGTTCTAAAGGATCACTAGGAGGCACAACAATAGAAGCAAGACCAATAATTTCATCTTTACTAGGCAATTTTGTATCATGGGGTTGTCTATGAAATTTAGCAAAATTAAAATCATGAGACGTATCCCCTAAACCAACAGTAACAATATCCTTCTCGCAGTCTATCTTAGCATTAACAGTATTCAAGAAGGGTGTACAAATATAATGGGACAAAAGTCATCTTGTGGGGAAGCAAGAACAAGAAAATCAGTAGGATATTTAATTTTCCCACACAAGACTTCACCATCTCTAACAATCCCAACTGGTGAAATAGTATCTCTATTGGCAAGCTTAATAGTAACATCAATATCTTCTATCTCAGCAGGTGCAATATCATGCATAATTTCTTTATATAAAGTATAAGGTATTGCACTGAAACTAGCACCCATATCACATAAGCCATGATAACAGTGATCTCCTATTTTAACAGAAGCAATAGGCATGCCAACAACAGGTCTATGTTTATTTTTAGTATCGGGTCTAGCAATTCTAGCAGCTTCATCACAGCAGTAAATAACATGCCCATCAATATTATCGACCAAGAGATCCTTAACCATAGCAATACTAGGTTCAACTTTAATTTGCTCAGAGGGTGTAGGTGTTCTAGCATTACTCTTATGAACCACAGTTGAAGCTTTAGCATGATCCTTTATTGTAACAGGGAAAGGTGGTTTCTAATTGTAAGCGGTAGGAACTATAGGATCAACATTATAGGTGATAGTCTTGTCTTCAACTTTAATAGGTTCAACTAATTTTACTTCAATGGGAGGATGATATTTAAACACTTCTCCTTAGGGAGATCAACATGAGTAGCAAATGATTCACAGAAAGAAGCTACTATCTCAGAGTCAAGTCCATATCTAGTGCTAAATTTACGAAAAGCATCAGTATCCATAAAAGATTTAACACAATCAAACTTAGGTGTTATACCTGACTCCTTACCTTCGCCGAGTTCCCAATCTTCAGAGTTGTGTTTAATTCTTTCCAATAAATCCCATCTGAATTCAATAGTCTTCATCATAAAAGAACCAGTACAAGAAGTATCGAGCATGGAGCGATTATTGAGTGAGAGCCGAGCATAAAAAATTTGAATAATAATTTCTCTTGAGAGCTCATGATTGGGGCATGGATATAACATTGACTTAAGCCTCCCCCAAGCTTGAGCGATACTTTCTCCTTCGCGAGGCCAAAAATTACATATATAATTACGATCACGATGAACCATATGCATAGGATAAAACTTCTGATGAAATTCCAATTTCAATCGGTTGTAGTTCCACGATCCAATATCCTCACATAGCCTAAACCATGTCAATGCCTTTCCCTTCAAAGATAAAGGGAAGACCTTCTTCTTGATAACAACATCGGGCATACCTACAAGCTTAAATAATTCAAAAACTTTATCCACATAGATTAGGTGCATATCGGGATGTAATGTTCCATCTCCTGTAAAAGGATTAGCTAGCAGTTTCTCTATCATACCCGAAGGAATTTCAAAGTAAACATTTTCAGTAGGTTCAGTAGGTTGAGGAGCAACTCTTTGCTCTACTGGTCGGGGTGAAGATACCCTGAACAAGCCCCTCAAAGTATTATTTCCATAGTAACAAGTGACAGTAAATTTCAGCACATTAAATAAATTTTTCCTTACCAAATTCCACTTACCGAAGGCGCTTCACTCCCCAGCAATGGCGCCAGAAAAGAGTCTTGATGACCCACAAGTATAGGGGATCTATTGTAGTCCTTTCGATAAGTAAAAGTGTCAAACCCAACGAGGAGAAGAAGGAAATGACAAGCAGTTTTCAGTAAGGTATTCTCTGCAAGCACTAAAATTATCGGTAACAGATAGTTTTGTGATAAGGTAATTCGTAACGGGTAACAAAAGTAAACAACGTCCAGCAAGGTGGACCAATCCTTTTTGTAGCAAAGGACAAGCCTAGACAAACTCTTATATAAAGGAAAGCACTCCCGAGGACACATCGGAATTATCGTCAAGCTAGTTTTCATCATGCTCATATGATTCGCGTTCGTTACTTTGGTAATTTGATATGTGGGTGGATCGGTGCTTGGGTATTGCCCTTCCTTGGACAAACATCCCACTTGTGATTAACCCCCCTCACAAGCATCCGCAACTACGAAAGAAGAATTAAGGTAAACCTAACCATAGCATGAAATATATGGATCCAAATCAGCCCCATACGAAGCAACACATAAACTAGGGTTTAAGCTTCTGTCACTCTAGCAACCCATCATCTACTTATTACTTCCCAATGCCTTCCCCTAGGACCAAACAATGGTGAAGTGTCATGTAGTCGACGTTCACATAACACCACAAGAGGCAAGACAACATACATCTCATAAAAATATCGAACGAATACCAAATTCACATGACTACTTATAACAAGACTTCTCCCATGTCCTCAGGAACAAACGTAATTACTCACAAATCATATTCATGTTCATAATCAGAGGGGTATTAATGTGAATAAAGGATCTAAACATATAATCTTCCACCGAATAAACCAACTAGCATCAACTACAATGAGTAATCAACACTACTAGCAACCCACAGGTACCAATCTGAGGTTTTGCGACAAAGATCAGATACATGAGATGAACTAGGGTTTGAGAGGAGATGGTGCTGGTGAAGATGTGGATGTAGATTGACCCACTCCCGATGAGAGGATCGATGGTGATGATGATGGTGATGATGTCCCCCTCCTGGAGGGATGTTTCCCCGGCAGAACAGCTCCGCCGGAGCCCTAGATTGGTTCCGCCAAGGTTCCGCCTCGAGACGGCAGTGCTTCATCCCGAAAGCTTCCTTATGATTTTTTTTCCAGGGCAAAAGACACCTTATACCAGAAGATGGGCATCGAGGGGCTTCCAGGTGGCCCACGAGGCAGTGGGGCATGCCCAGGGGGGTAGGGTGTGCCCTCCACCCTCATGGACAGTGGGTGGCCCCCCTCTGGTGCTTTCTTCGCCCAATATTTTAATATATTCCAAAACCGACTTTCGTGGAGTTTCAGGACTTTTGGAGTTGTGAGGAATAGGTCTCTAATATTTGCTCCTTTTCCAGCCTAGAATTCCAGCTGTTGGCATTCTCCCTCTTCATGTAAACCTTATAAAATAAGAGAGAAAGGCATAAGTATTGTGACATAATGTGTAATAATAGCCCATAATGCAATAAATATTGATATAAAAGCATGATGCAAAATGGACGTATCATTCTTCCCCTTCATCACTTGGTTCAATAACAGACAAGCTTCGCCTTCAATGTAAGATTTGGCATGTCAATTAGGGAGCACAAGTATAGCACTAAACAACGACATTAATTTTCTGATGAAAGTGGCAAAATACAGGCTAACAGTTGTGAAATATCCTTATCTTACCTCAATGGAATATTACGATGCACATACACATTGGAAGTCTTGTCTCCATTTGTGCAGTTCACTAAAATCAAGCAACATTATCGTATAAGTAGCACAACATATGAAAGCACACTGCACAATCATGTGAAAGAAGGCTAGTACCGACCTCTCATGACGCGGAATTCAAACAACTCACAAGAAGAAGATCTGAACTAAATTTGCCAACACGGATAGGAAGTTAGATCTCCTCTTGTGCAGTTCCACTAAGATCAAGCAATCAAGCAACGTTGTCGGTGTGATATTTTGGTTGAACTGCACAAAACACCCTTAAAACAAAAGTGTTTTGTGCAGCGCAACGAAAGGTCACAATAGCAGCAAGGTGAAGTAGATAACCATGTTTACACAGAGGTCCAAAGGAAACAACTAGTGGTCAATAACGGTGGATGACACAGAAGCCAACAAAAAGAAGCATCTAACTTATCTAAATGGGAAAGAAAGCAAGACAGTAGCATTTCTCAAACAGTGGCATTGATTCATATTAACAAAGAGATTATATTAACAATAAAATTCATTAAACATGTCATTTTCTTTTAACTATCGCGTTGCATCAATTTTTCCAGCGGCATTATTGGAGGGTGTTTGTTTACAGGGACTTTTTGGTGTAGGGACTAAAAAAGTCCCTTTGGGTCCCATCTAAACCAAACAGGAGGGACTTTTAGGGACTAAAAGTGGGCATGACCCCGAGGGAGAGTCTTTTTGGAACTTTTTCCAACAGTTGCCCCTGCCCCGCATCACACCTTATCTCTATTAGTTCATTACTAGGGGTAACATGGTCTTTTAGTATGTCATTTAATAACCTCTAGTCCATGTTTCCAAGCAGGTACGGACTAGGGAATTTTTAGTTGGGACTAAAAAGAGTCCTAGGAATTTTTAACCAAACAGGGCCTTAGATTAACAACAGCTAAAGAGTTGCACGGGACAGTGGACGCACTAGCACCATGTGCATCTACCGATGTATAAAGGGGTGATGCACAGTTTGTTGCAACAAAGAACAAACAACCAAGGAGCATATTTGTGTTGGTCCCAGTTTTTTTATCTTTAGACACCTTTCCCTATGTGAGGGAAGCAAATCTAGTCCTGCTCAAACTCTACAGCCTTGTCCCCCAAAACAAAAAGATTATTCCATTACAGATGTGCGTACTGCCTTTGTCATTGTTTTCCCTTTTCGACCAACGTAGGTGCTGGATAGCCAGTCTGTACTAGTACTTTCCCCCCTTCCTTTACTCTTTGAACCACGTCCTAGATTCATGCTATACAACTTGCCCCACTACTTCCCCCCTTCTTTTCCTCTTTGAACCACGTCCTAGATTCATGCTATACAACTTTCCCCACTACTTTCCTGTTTGACCCAACACCTAGATTCGAGTGCAGAAGCCGAAAAAGCCCACATGCAGCTAGAGCAATGCATGTGGAATAAGTAAATTATACCTTAAGGTTCTTGGGGTGTGGTTCGGTGGGCGGCCGGAGGCCGTCCTGCCCACACTATGTGCGGCAGTGAGGAAGAAGGGGTCGGAGGCCCTCCCACGCTGCCGCTGGGTGAAAGAGAACATCTGCGCCGGTAGTGGATTCCCTCCCTCACCGACGGCGATAGCGTTAAGCCTCCTTCCCTTCCCAGCAGACGAATCATGCCGGCTCTTTGCCAGCAGTGAGGGAGAGAGAGAGAGAGAGGCCAACGAAGTCTTGTTTACATCTGGAGAGGGTGAGAGAGTGTGAAGAGAGCAAATACAAGCGCTAAGGCTTGAGCGTGTATAGATATATAGTGGAGAGAGTGTGTGAAGAGTGCAACCCCAAGAAAACAAGCGCCGAGGCTGCAGCGTACACGTGATGAGGTGATTATACGGTCACTGCGAGATCATGTAGCTCTGTATCCATCCATTTTGACTAGTCAAAGAATCCTGCTAGCACCGCCCCAGATCACTTTATCTCTCTGTCATGTGGGAGCTACCGGTCAATGGGTGGAAGAAAGAAGTCGAACAAACACAAAATTATGCTCAAGTGCGGTTATTGAAGGAAATATTCCCTAGAGGCAATAATAAAGTTGTTATCTATATTTCCTTATATCATGATAAATGTTTATTATTCATGCTAGAATTGCATTAACCGGAAACTTAGTACACGTGTGAATACATAGACAAAACAGAGTGTCCCTAGTATGCCTCTAATTGACTATCTCGTTAATCAAAGATGATTAAGTTTCCTAACCATAGACATGTGTTGTCATTTGATGAACGGGGTCACATCATTAGAGAATGATTTTATGGACAAGACCCATCTGTTAGCTTAGCATTGTGATCGTTTAGTTTTATTTATACATGTTCCTCTGACTATGAGATTATGCAACTCCCGAATACCGAAGGAACACCTTGTGTGCTATCAAACCTCAAAATGTAGCTGGGTGATTATAAAGATGCTCTACAGGTGTCTCCGAAGGTGTTTCTTGGGTTAGCATAGATCGAGATTAGGATTTGTCACTCCGTGTATCGAAGAGGTATCTTTGGGCCCTCTTTGTAATGCACATCACTATAAGCCTTGCAAGCAATGTGACTAATGAGTTAGTTACAGGATGATGCATTACGGAACGAGTAAAGAGACTTGCTGGTAACGAGATTGAAGTAGGTATGATGATATCGACGGTCGAATCTCGGGCAAGTAACATACCGATGACAAAGGGAATAACGTATGTTGTTATGCGGTTTGACCGATAAAGATCTTCGTAGAATATGTAGGAGCCAATATGAGCATCCAGGTTCCGCTATTGGTTATTTACCAGAGATGTGTCTTGGTCATGTATACATAGTTCTCAAACCCGTAGGGTCCGCACGCTTAACGTTCGATGACAATTTGTATTATGAGTTATGTGTTTTGGTGACCGAAGTTTGTTCGGAGTCCCGAATGAGATCACATACATGACAAAGAGTCTCGAAATGGTCGAGAGGTAAAGATTGATACATTGGATGAAGGTATTCGGACACCGGAAAGGTTTCCGGATGTTTCGGATATTTTTTGGGGAATTGAGGGGTTATCGGAACCCCCCGGGGAAGTTATGGGTCTTAATGGGCCATAAGGGAGTAGGAGATGGCAGGCCTCAAGGTGGCGCCCCCCAAGGTAGTCCGAATTGGACTAGCGGGAGGGGGTGCGGCCCCCTCTTTCCTTTCCCTCTACCTCTCCTTCCCTCCTTCACCCTCTTGGAATGGGAAAGGGAATCCAACTAGGATTGGGAATCCTAGTTGGACTCCCCCCATGGTGCGCCCTCCTTGGCCGCTGGCCTCCTCCTCCCCCTCCTTTATATACGTGGCCAGGGGGCACCCCAAAGGCACAATAGTTGTTTCTTAGCCGTGTGCGGTGCCACCCTCCACAGTTTACCACCTCGATCATATTGTCATAGTGCTTAGGTGAAGCCCTGCACGGATCAAATCACCAACACCGTCGCCACGCCGTCGTGCGTGCGGAACTCTCCCTCGACCCTCTACTAGATCAAGAGCTCGAAAAACGTCATCTGCTGAATGTGTGCTGAACACGGAGGTGCCGTACGTTCGGTACTCGGATCGGTTGGAGCGTGAAGACTTTCGACTACATCAACCACATTACTAAACACTTCCGCTTTCGGTCTACGAGGGTATGTGGACACACTCTCCCGTCTCATTGCTATGCTTATCCTAGATATATCTTGCGTGATTGTAGGAATTTTTTAAATTACAACATTCCCCAACAGTGGCATCCGAGCCAGGTCTATGCATAGATGATATGCACGAGTAGAACACAAAAAGAGTTGTGGGTGATAATAGTCATACTGCTTACCACCAACGTCTTATTTTGATTCGGCGCTATTGTTCGATGAAGCGGCCCGGACCAACATTACATGACCACGTTCATGAGACCAGTTCTACCGACGTACTTTTGCACACAGGTGGCTGGTGGGTGTCTGTTTCTCCAACTTTAGTTGAATCGAATTTGACTACGGCTGCTCCTTGTTGAAGGTTAAACCAACGCACTTGACGAAAAATCATTGTGGTTTTGATGCATATGTAAGAACCGTTCTTGCTAGAAGCCCATAGCATCCATGTAAAACGTGCAACAACAAAGTAGAGGACGTCTAACTTGTTTTTGCAGGGTATGTTGTGATGTGATATGGTCAAGACATGATGAGATATAAATTGTTGTATGATATTATCATGTTTTGTAGAAGTTATCGGCAACTGGCAGGAGCCTTATGGTTGTCGCATTATTGATTGAAATGCAATCGCCATGTAATTTCTTTACTTTATCACTAAGCGGTAGTTATAGTCGTAGAAGCAATAGTTGGTGAGACAACAACGATGCTACGATAGAGATCAAGGTGTCAAGCCGGTGACGATGGAGATCATGACGGTGCTTTGGAGATGGAGATCAAAGGCACGAGATAATAATGGCCATATCATGTCACATATTTTGATTGCATGTGATGTTTATCTTTTATGCATCTTATTTTTCTTAGTACGGCGGTAGCATTCCCTCACTAAATTTCAAGGTATAAGTGTTCTCCCTGAGTATGCACCATTGCTACCGCTCGTCGTGCAGAGACACCACGTGATGATCGGGTGTGATAAGCTCTACGTTCACATACAATGGGTGCAAGCCAGTTTTGCACATGCAGAATACTCGGGTTAAACTTGGTGAGCCTGGCATATGTAGATATGGCCTTGGAACACTGAGATCAAAAGGTCAAACATGAATCATACAGTATATGTGATCAACATAGTGATGTTCACCATTGAAAACTACTCCATCTCACGTGATGATCGGACATGGTTTTGTTGATATAGATAACGTGATCATTTAGATGACTAGAGGGATGTCTATCTAAGTGGGAGTTCTTAAGTAATATGATTAATAGAACTTTAATTTATCATGAACTTAGTACCTGATAGTTTTTGCATGTCTATGTTATTGTAGATTAATGGCCTGTGCTACCGTTCCCTTGAATTTTAATGCGTTCCTAGAGAAAGCTAAGTTGAAAGATGATGGTAGCAATTACACGGACTGGGTCGTAACTAGAGGGTTATCCTCATTGCTGCACAGAAAAATTACGTCCTGGAAGCACCGCTAGGTGCAAGACCCGCTGCAAGAGCAACTCCAGATGTTATGAACATCTGGCAAAGCAAAGCTGATGACTACTCAATAGTTTAGTGTGCCATGCTTTACGGCTTAGAATCCATACTTCAAAGATGTTTTGAACATCATGGAGCATATGAGATGTTCCAGGAGTTGAAGTTAATATTTCAAGCAAATGCCCGAGTTGAGAGCTATGAAGTCTCCAACAAGTTCTATAGCTGCAAGATGGAGGAGAACAGTTATGTTAGTGAACACATACTCAGAATGTCTGGGTACCACAACCACTTGACTCAGCTAGGAGTTAATCTTCTTGATGATAGTGGCATTGACAGAGTTCTTCAATCACTGCCACCAAGCTATAAAGGCTTTGTGATGAACTATAATATGCAAGGCATGGAAAAGACAATTCCCGAGCTCTTCACAATGCTAAAGGATGCAGAGGTAGAAATCAAGAAGGAGCGTCAAGTGTTGATGGTTAACAAGACCACTAGTTTCAAGAAAAAGGGCAAAGGGAAGAAGGGGAACTTCAAGAAGAACTGCAAGCCAGTTGTTGCTCAAGGGAAGAAGCCCAAGTCTAGACCTAAGCCTGAGACTGAGTGCTTCTACTACAAAGGGACTGGTCACTGGAAGCGGAACAGCCCCAAGTATTTGGCGGAGAAGAAGGATGGCAAAGTGAAAGGTATATTAGATATACATGTTATTGATGTGTACCTTACTAATGCTCGTAGTAGCGCCTGGGTATTTGATACTGGTTCTGTTGCTCATATTTGCAACTCGAAACAACGGCTACGGATTAAATGAAGATTAGCTAAGGACGAGGTGACGATGCGCGTGGGAAATGCTTCCAAAGTCGATGTGATCACCGTCGGCACGCTACCTCTACATCTACCATCGGGATAAGTTTTAGACCTGAATAATTTTTATTTGGTGCCAGCGTTGAGCATGAACATTATATCTGGATCTTGTTTGATGCGAGCCGGTTATTCATTTAAATCAGAGAATAATGGTTGTTCTATTTATATGAGTAATATCTTTTACGGTCATGCACCCTTCATGAGTGGTCTATTTTTGTTGAATCTCGATTGTAGTGATACACATATTCATAATATTGAAGCCAAAAGATGCAAAGTTAATAATGATAGTGCAACTTATTTGTGGCACTGCCGTTTAGGTCATATTGGTGTAAAGCGCATGAAGAAACTCCATGCTGATGGGCTTTCTGAATCACTTGATTATGAATCACTTGATGCTTGAGAACCATGCCTCATGGGCAAAATGACTAAAACTCCATTCTCTGGAACAATGGAGCGAGCAACTGACTTATTGGAAATAATACATACTGATGTATGCGGTCCGATGAGTGTTGAGGCTCACGGCGGGTTTCGTTATTTTATGACCTTCACAGATGATTTGAGCAGATATGGGTATATCTACTTAATGAAACATAAGTCTGAAACATTTGAAAAGTTCAAAGAATTTCAGAGTGAAGTAGAAAATCATCGTAACAAGAAAATAAAGTTTCTATGATATGATCATGGAGGAGAATACTTGAGTTATGAGTTTTGTCTTCATTTGAAACAATGTGGAATAGTTTCGCAACTCACGCCACCTGGAACACCACAACGTAATGGTGTGTATGAACATCGTAACCGTACTTTATTAGATATGGTGCGATCTATGATGTCTCTTACCGATTTACCGCTATCGTTTTGGGGTTTTGCTTTAGAGACGGCTGCATTCGAGTTAAATAGGGCACCATCTAAATCCATTGAGACGACACCATATGAAATGTGGTTTAGCAAGAAACCTAAGCTATCGTTTCTTAAAGTTTGGGGCTGCGATGCTTATGTGAAAAAGCTTCAACCTGACAAGCTCGAACCCAAATCGGAGAAATGTGTCTTCATTGGATACCCAAAGGAGACTGTTGGGCACACCTTCTATCACAGATCCAAAGGCAAGATATTCGTTGCTAAGAACGGATCCTTTTTAGAGAAAGGATTTCTCTCGAAAGAAGTGAGTGGGAGGAAAGTAGAACTTGATGAGGTAACTGTACCTTCTCCCGAATTGGAAAGTAGTTCATCACAGAAATCAGTTCCAGTGATTCCTACACCAATTAGTGAGGAAGCTAATGATGATGATCACGAAACTTCAGATCAAGTTACTACCGAACCTCGTAGGTCAACCAGAGTACGATGCGCACCAGAGTGGTACGGTAATTTGGTTCTAGAGGTCATGTTACTTGACCATGAAGAACCTACGAACTATGAGGAAGCGATGATGAGCCGAAATTCCACGAAATGGCTTGAGGCCATGAAATCTGAGATGGGATCCATGTATGAGAACAAAATGTGGACTTTGGTTGACTTTCCCGATGATTGGCAAGCCATAGAGAATAAATCGATCTTCAAGAAGAAGACTAACGCTGACGGTAATGTTACTGTCTACAAAGCTCGATTTATTATGAAAGGGTTTCGACAAGTTCAAGGGGTTGACGACGATGAGACTTTCTCACCCGTAGCGATGCTTAAGTCTGTCTGAATCATGTTAGCATTTGCCGCATTTTATGAATATGAAATTTGGCAAATGGATGTCAAAACTGCATTCCTTAATGGATATCTTAAAGAAGAGTTGTATATGATGCGACCAGAAGGTTTTGTTGATCCTAAAAGTGCTAACAAAGTGTGCAAGCTCCAGCGATCCATTTATGGACTGGCGCAAGCCTCTCGGAGTTGGAATATACGCTTTGATAGTGTGATCAAAGCATATGGTTTTATATAGACTTTTGGAGTAGCCTGTATTTACAAGAAAGTGAGTGGGAGCTCTGTAGCATTTCTAATATTATATGTGGATGTCATATTGTTGATTGGAAATAATACAGAATTTCTGGATATCATAAAAGGATACTTGAATAAGATTTTTTCAATGAAAGGCCTCGGTGAAGCTGCCTATATATTGGGCATCAAGATCTATAGAGATAGATCAAGACGCTTAATTGGACTTTCACAAAGCACATACCTTGATAAAGTTTTGAAGAAGTTCAAAATGGACCAGTCAAAGAAAGGGTTCTTGCCTGTGTTACAAGGTGTGAAGTTGAGTCAGACTAAATGCCCGACCACTACAGAAGATAGAGAGAAAATGGAAGTCATTCCCTATGCCTCAGCCATAGGTTCTATCATGTATGCAATTTGTGTACCAAACCTGATGTGTGCCTTGCTATAAGTATAACAGGGAGGTACCAAAGTAATCCTGGAGTGGATCAGTGGACAGCGGTCAAGAACATCCTGCAATACCTGAAAAGGACTAAGGATATGTTTCTCGTTTATGTAGGTGACAAAGAGCTCGTCGTAAATGGTTATGTCGATGCAAGCTTTGACACTGAACCAGATGACTCTAAGTCACAAATTGGATACCTATTTATATTGAATGGTGGAGCTGTAAGTTGGTCCAGTTCCAAGCAGAGCGTCGTGGCGGGATCTATGTGTGAAGCAGAGTACATAGCTGCTTCGGAAGCAGCAAATGAAGGAGTCTGGATGAAGGAGTTCATATCTGATCTAGGGGTAATACCTAGTGCATCGGGTCCAATGAAAATCTTTTGTGACAATACTGGAGCAATTGCCTTGGCGAAGGAATCCAGATTTCACAAGAGAACCTAACACATCAAGAGACACTTAAATTCCATCCGCGATCTAGTCAAGGAGGGAGATATAGAGATTTGCAAGATACATACAAATCTGAATGTTGTAGACCCGTTGACTAAGTCTCTTCCACGAGCAAAACATGATCAACACCAAGACTCCATGGGTGTTAGAATCATTACTATGTAATCTAGATTATTGACTCTAGTGCAAGTGGGAGACTGAAGGAAATATGCCCTAGAGGCAATAATAAAGTTGTTATTTATATTTCCTTATATCATGATAAATTTTTATTATTCATGCTAGAATTGTATTAACCGGAAACTTAGTACATGTGTGAATACATAGACAAAACAGAGTGTCCCTAGTATGCCTCTACTTGACTAGCTCGTTAATCAAAGATGGTTAAGTTTCCTAACCATAGACATGTGTTGTCATTTGATGAACGGGATCACACCATTAAAGAATGATGTGATGGACAAGACCCATCCGTTAGCTTAGCATTATGATCGTTTAGTTTTATTGCTATTGCTTTCTTCATGACTTATACATGTTCCTCTGACTATGAGATTATGCAACTCCCAAATACCGGAGGAATACCTTGTGTGCTATCAAACGTCACAATGTAACTGGGTGATTATAAAGATGCTCTACAGGTGTCTCCAAAGGTATTAGTTGGGTTGGCATAGATTGAGATTAGGATTTGTCACTCCGTGTATCGAAGAGGTATCTCTAGGCCCTCTCGGTAATGCAAATCACTATAAGCCTTGCAAGCAATGTGACTAATGATTTAGTTACGGGATGATGCATTACGGAACGAGTAAAGAGACTTGCCGATAACGAGATTAAACTAGGTATGATGATACCGACGATCGAATATCGGGCAAGTAACATACCGATGACAAAGGGAATAACGTATGTTGTTATGCGGTTTGACCGATAAATATCTTAGTAGAATATGTAGGAGCCAATATGAGCATCCAGGTTCCGCTATTGGTTATTGACCGGAGATGTGTCTCGGTCATGTCTACATAGTTCTCGAACCCGTAGGGTCCGCACGCTTAACGTTCGATGACGATTTGTATTATGAGTTACGTGTAAGTTTGTTTAGAGTCCCGGATGAGATCACGGACAAGACGAGGAGTCTCGAAATTGTTGAGAGGTAAAGATTGATATATTGGACGAAGGTATTCGGACACCGGAAAGGTTTCGGGACGTTTCAGATATTTTTCGAGGAACCAAGGGGTTACGGGAAACCCTCGAGGAAGTTATGGGCCTTAATGGGCCATAAGGGAGTAGGAGAGGGCAGGCCACAAGGTGGCCCCCCCAAGGCAGTCCGAATTGGACTAGGGGGAGGGGGCGCAGCCCCCTCTTTCCTTTCCCTCTCTCTCTATCCATCCCTCCTTCCCCTTCTTGGAATAGGAAAGGGGCACCCCAAAGGCACAACAGTTGTTTCTTAGTCGTGTACGGTGCCCCCCTCCACAGTTTACCACATCGGTCATATTGTCGTAGTGCTTAGGCGAAGCCCTGCGCGAATCACATCCCCAACACCATCGCCACGCCGTCGTGCTGACGGAACTCTCCCTCGACCCTCTACTGCATCAAGAGCTCGAGGGACGTCATCGTGTTGAACGTGTGCTAAACACGGAGGTGCCATACGTTTGGTACTTGGATCGGTTGGATCGTGAAGACGTTCGACTACATCAACCGCGTTACTAAACGCTTCCGCTTTCCGTAAACGAGGTTACATGGACACACTCTCCCATCTCGTTGCTATGCTTCTCCTAGATATATCTTGCGTGATCGTAGGAAATTTTTTGAATTACTACATTCCCCAACAATTATCGAACCCGAGACCTCAAGTTTGATGAGCGAACAGGCTAACCAGCTACACCACCCTCACGTTATGTTAAACGAGAGGAAAATAACCTTTTATACATTCCTGCATTCGTGTTACAAGCATGCCGTGTTTTTTTCGTGGGAGTCATTGGGATTTAAATCATAATCGTGTCATGTGGCTTTGGTGGTAAGGTCTTTTGGGATCTAAAGCAGTGTTGGTAGTACATAAATAATGCAGCCTTAGTCACCTTAACTCTCTCCACGTAGTACGTTGAGTCCCACCAGTCAGAGGGTGGAACAAACAAATTAATAAGAAAAATTTAAAGCACCAGCGGTGTATCTTACCACACACATCTCGCTACTGCTTGTGAACACTATCCAATTGATCCCTCTGTTCGCTCACGTACTATTTTAAGTGAATCCTTATTATAACATGCACATAGTATGCATGCATGCACTCACACACTAGCACACAGCGGGCAGACACACACTAGTTAGCACAAAGCACGCACACACCGGCGACCGGCGATGAAGTTCAGGCCGCAGGGTCGTACTTCGGCAGCCGCACGGCAATCGTGTGCACAAGGCGAGTAGAGCGACCTAGTGTGGGTGTCATCATAATCATCATTGATGGCCATGTCATCTCACGCAGATGGAGTTCGTATGCATTGCGCCACAAGCTGCGAGAGATCGGACTTGGCGTAGTGGTAGAGCAATGGGTCGACGACCTCAGGTGGCAGGGTCAACAACGGGAAAGGCGAACAACAGGCGAGGTACTGCATGAACTTGCGGCAATAGAGGCCGGCGTGCGACTTGAGTCTGTGCTAGTGCGTGTGCATGCACTGCAAGCTGCGTGCTGCATGCGTGTGCCGCTACTAAAGGTAGAAAACTATATTTGCCACTAGTTAATCACAACTGGAGGTTGGTCTAGCTGGTTAGCCTGTTTGCCCGTATAAAGCGTGAGGTCTAGGGTTCGAACCTCACCCCGTGCTTATTTTTATTTTTGTTCAACTTCTTTCTTCCACCCAATGACAGGTAGGACCCGCATGACATACAGAGAAAACTGATCTGACAAGGCGCCAGGAGGATTCTTTGACTGGTCAAAATGGATGATCTCGCAGTGACCGTATAATCACTTCATCATGTATATAGTGACCGTATCTACCGTATTCTTGAGTACAGTGACCAAAGTGAACTTATACAATAAGTTCAATGACCAACAGTGCATTTTACTCTTTTAATTATTTAGTTTGTACACTTTTCTCTCTTCCAATAATTTTGGTCACTTGTATTCGACCTAAGTCAGTGTGCCACCGTATCTCGTACTACTCCCTCTGTCTAGTTGTAAGTCACGTTAGAAGGTGCAGCGGGACTGATAACCCACAAGTATAGGGAATCACAACAGTATTCGAGGGTAAAGTATTCAACCCAAATTTATTGATTCGACACAAGGGGAGCCAAAGAATACTCTCAAGTATTAGTAGCTGAGTTGTCAATTGAACCACACCTGGAAACTTAGTATCTGCAGCAAAGTGTTTAGTAGCAAAGTAATATGATAGTAGTGGTAACGATAGCAAAAGGTAACAGTAGCAAAAGTAATGTTTTTGGTATTTTGTAGTGATGATAGCAATAGCAACGGAAAAGTAAATAAGCGAAGAACAATATATGGAAAGCTCGTAGGCAATGGATAAGTGATGGAGAATTATGCCGGATGCGGTTCATCATGTAACAGTCATAACCTAGGGTGACACAAAACTAGCTCCAGTTCATTGATATAATGTAGGCATGTATTTTGAATATAGTCATACGTGCTTATGGAAAAGAACTTGCATGACATCTTTTGTCCTACCCTCCCGTGGCAGCGGGGTCCTTACGGAAACTAAGGGATATTAAGGCCTCCTTTTAACAGAGTACCGGAACAAAGCATGAACACATAGTGAATACATGAACTCCTCAAACTACAGTCATCACCGGTAAGTATCCCGATTATTGGCACGTCGGGGTTAACGGATCATAACATATAATAGGCAACTATAGACTTGCAAGATAGGATCAAGAACTCTCATATATTGATGAAAACATAATAGGTTTAGATCTGAAATCATGGCACTTGGGCCCTAGTGACAAGCATTAAGCATAGCAAAGTCATAGCAACATCAATCTCAGAATATATTGGATACTAGGGATCAAACCCTAACAAAACTAACTCGATTACATGATAGATCCCATCCAACCCATCACCGTCCAGCAAGCCTACGATGGAATTACTCACGCACGGTGGTGAGCATCATGAAATTGGTGATGGAGGATGGTTGATGATGACGATGGCGACGGATTCCCCTCTCCGGATCCCCGAACGGACTCCAGATCAGCCCTCCTGAGAGGTTTTAGGGCTTGGTGGCGGCTCCATATCATAAAACGCGATGAATTCTTCTCTCTGATTTTTTTCTCCCCGAAACACAATATATAGAGTTGGAGTTGGAGTCGGAGGAGCTCCAGGGGGCCCACGAGGTAGGGGGCACGCCCCCACCCTCGTGGACAGGTGGTGGACCCCCTGGCCTTCATCTTTTGCAGGTATTTTTTATATTTCCCAAAAAGTTGCTCCGTGAAGTTTCAGGTCATTCCGAGAACTTTTGTTTCTGCACATAAATAACATCATGGTAATTCTGCTGAAAACAGCGTCAGTCCGGGTTAGTTCCATTCAAATCATGCAAGTTAGAGTCCAAAACAAGGGCAAAAGTGTTTGGAAAAGTAGATACGACGGAGACGTATCAGGGACCAAGGTGCAAGCAGATTGGAGGAGAAGGAGAAACTTGACCGGTCCTTCCTCCAATCAAAGCCCTGATTTCTGTCTCTAAACATGACAATTAATCATAACAACTAAGAGATGCCGTTTTAGCTACCATGCAGGGCCACGTATTAACTCGCATGCAAGCCAACTTTGATTTCTTGATTGATCAACGCGTAGTTGCTCTCCATGCATTGGGTGTCCGGGGTAAATAACAATGCAGAGTAATTAACAATGCTCGCTAGCAACGAGGCCAGGAGGGGATTGCGATGCGAAGTTAATGGACGACGCCTAAACATTTTGGGAATATCTGATTTTCGTAAGATGACTTAACACCTAGACAGAGGGAGTACTACTCCTCAGTCCAGGTTTGATGGAATATTCGTCACCTCTTCTCTTCTTGTACGTACTCCATTTGTATCTCACTTCCTGTGGCTTCGCACTCGCACGATATTCCTATTCTATGAACATGTGTGTGCGTGTGCGTGTGTGTGTGTGTTTAACAGCATGTGTGTGTTAGAGAGAGCGACACATCGACCTACTCCTACAAAGAGATGATGTGTAGTGTACGATTTAGCCGTGAGAGTCAGTGCATCCTCTCGTTTTCGGGCGTCCGGTCGAGACAGCTGCCACTCCCGCTACTTACCAGCCTGGCCCACCCAAAGCCCCTCCATCTCCCGCGCACTCTACCCGCCTGAAACGGTCAGCGCCGCTCCAAAGAATTGGTGCCGTATTCATGCCCGGGCAGAGCGGATGCGACCTCTCACTGGTGCCTGCGTTGAAGGGAGAAGCGGATTCAAGACTGATGGTTGCTTCGTCCGTCCAACTTACTGTTGGGTCTATGTGATTTGACGGCTCATTGGTCATTATTACTGAGGTAGTACGACTGTTGGATGTCCCATGCTTCGGCGAAAGGAGGTACGGACTAGATACAATTTTCTCCATTCTTACAGCAGAGGAGTGCGAAAGCAGTGAAAACACGCAGGCTCAGTGATTACATGGCCCACCTCTCACTATCACATATTTTCTAGACACCGTGCGACACCTAACTCTTTACATAGTACTACTATAGTACGTATTGTAATTTCTCAGCGAGATAAATTTGTACAATGCTATGAAGCTTCCAACTTCTGTTTCATGTATCTTGCGTCCAAGGTTGCCCCATTGCAACATTTTATCAAATACAAAGGAGACTAACATGCATGCTATTTCATCTCAATAATTGACAGATCATAGCCAATATGTACTCCCTTCGTTCCAAAATAAGTGTCTCAACTTTATGCAAACTTTAGTACAAAGTTGTACTACTACTAAAGTTGACACTAATTTTGGAACAGAGGCAACTAAAGAAAAAAAACGATCCATGCAGTCTCTAGCCCTTGAACCGTAAACCCTAACCATGCTTTAATTTGATGGCATCATTGGAGCTTCCCAAGAAATGAAGTTTTCAACCCTTTGACCATCGGACCATTTTGTGCAGTTTCACCAAAATCGAGATGAGCATCCATGTGGCAAAGAAATTGAAGAAGCGTGATTAGAATAAGATTACTGGGACTAGTTGATGAGACATAAACTCATCACAAATACAGTACGTGAGGTACGTGTGGGGCAAAGAAGTAGAGAAATATCCACATGGAGTGATGTGGGCAGCAGGGCCAGTGGTGCAAGCCGGCTGTAAGGAAGTTATGCCTGAGGGATGTCGGGACGTAGCTTAACCTAGAGGAGGGCGGCGGGAGGCGACACCTGCCCATGTCATGGCAGTGAGCAAGGGACGAAGGCAAACTCACCGGCTTTGTGAGAGAGAACGGCGGGGACCCCTTCTCGGGATGTGCCGATAGTGGGTTTTCGCCTTCAGCAACGGTGATCACATCTACACTAAGCATCCACCCCTTCCCCTAGTGGATGTGATCCGCCCGGATGTTAGATATGTGGCCACAGTCGTTTTGTGCGAGAGAGTGTGAAGAGAGCAACCCAGCAAGCAACCATGTAGGCTCGTCCTGGCTATGTATATAGTGGAGCGGTTTCCTTTTCTCTCCATATGAACCTATTTATATTGCGTATGTGCCACTGAAGAAAAAAAACTTTATTTATAAATGACGTGGCATCGTTCATGCGTGGTTCCCGACCCTCCATTATTTATAAGTTAGTAACTACTACTAGACGCGGAAAAGTATCACGTGGGCTGCATCATCTTACAGAAATGAGCTCCATCGTGTCACGTGTGTGGTTGGGGAAGATGCAAAAGACGCAAAGAGTGCTACTAGTACACTATGTGCGTGGGTGCGCGCACCTCTTCTCTTCGAGCATGCTTATTAAAAGTATAGCCCACTACTGTACTACCACGCGGTTATTATATATGGGGAAAGAGTATAGGCAGTAATAGTGACTAATAAGCCGTGAAATCACGAGGCCCACCTTTCTCTATGTTTGACCGAGGAAGCAACCATCATTTCACTCCTCGTTGAATATCCATCTGCTGCTACCTCCGCGAATAAATAAAAATCCGCTTCTACCTTTGTAGCATGGTTAATAATATAGCCATGTCAATCACGACATAGAAATATCATTCACTGATACAATAGGGCTGGATCTAAGGCTGGTGATTTTTTTACTTTGTCTCTTTCTCTTTTTGTCTCATTTACTCATTTTACATAGGAGCACACATAGAGGATGGCTATTCCTTTCGATGGGACTTCTTCATGGGGTTTAAGACTAAGCAGCTCCGAATTATGCCCGCTGCCCACCACTCTGAATCGTGCCATCTATAATAGGGAGTAGTCCCATTGCAACACTGAGGTCCACTAGGTCTAGCACGTCCTGTAAGAAGAGACTGTCACACAAAACATACATATTGTTGCCTTCTTCCTCGTACAGTATGTACCACTGGTACGTACTACTAGTACTACTACTACTCGTTCTCCTATAAACCTTGCGCTTGGCATCTCCAAAATATTAACCTTGTGCTTGGCTCTTCGCCTCTTCGGGAAGTCGAGCAATAATGGTACTGCAGTATATATCGTTCTAGCTATCTAAGACCAAATGAATTATTGCATGTCCACCACGTGGGCGAGGGTCGAGCGAGGGTTGAGGGGCAAGGGAGTTGTTGGGGAACACAGTAATTTCGAAAATTTCCTACGCACACGCAAGATCTATCATGGTGACGCATAGCTACGAGAGGGGAAGAGTGTTGTCCACGTACCCTCGTAGACCATAAGCGGAAGCATTATGACAATGCAGTTGATGTAGTGGTACGTCTTCACGATCCGGCCGATCCTAGTACCGAAAGTACAGCACCTCCACGATCTGCACACGTTCATCTCGGTGACGTCCCACGAACTCTCGATCCAGCTGAGTGTCGAGGGAGACTTTTGTCAGCACAACGGCGTGATGTCGGTAATCATGAAGCTACCGGCGCAGGGCTTCGCCTAAGCACTACGATGATATGAACAAGGTGGATTATGGTGGAGGGGGGCACCGCACACGGCTAAGGGATCAATGATCAACTTGTGTGTCCTAGGGTGCCCCCTGCCCCCGTATATAAATGAGTAAGGGGGAAGGCCGGCCGGCCCTTGGGGCGCGCCAAGGGCCGGAGGAGTCCTCCTCCTGGTAGGAGTAGGACTTCCCCTTTCCTAGTCCAACTAGGAGGAGGAAGGGGGAAGGAAGGAGAGGAGAAGGGAGAAGGAAAGGGGGGCACCTACCCCCTTCCCTAGTCCAATTCGTACTAGAGGGGGAGGGGCGCGCGGCCCTGCCTTGGTTGGCCCTCTCTCTCTCCACTAAAGCCCATGTGGCCCATTCGTTATTTTCATATTTGAGTTTCCTCAAATTTTGAAAATAGGATCATTTGATTTTATTTATTTTATCTTCAATTATTTCTATTATAAAATTGTGAGAGAGGGAATAAAATGACTTTCCCAAAATAAAGAAATATTGAGGATTCAATAAAAAATCAAATAAGATTTTATTTTGGTTTTATTTGCTATTTTATTTGAATTTAGGAAAAATTGCATGTTTTCAAAATTGCATTTAGGGCCAAGAAAATGTTCATCCTGTTCTAAATATTTTATTTAGACGGTGAAAATTTGTTTTGGCATTTTTAGAATTTTATTTATTTCTCTAGATTTTTTTTAGTTGCAGCATTATTGTTTTAAAAAAAGAGACCCCGCGCCCGACTGAGCCAACGGCCCAGCCGAGCAGGCCGGCCCAGCCGCCGCCGCCGCCAAGTCCGGGGAGGACACGCCTCCCGAGGCCACCCCCTTCCCCAAGTTCGCCCCCCCCCCCTTTATAACCCCGCCGAGCCCTCCCTGGAGCCCCACACCCGCCGCCGCCTCCCCACGTCACCCGCGCCGCCGCAGCCGCCTCCCGCGCTGCCTGTCGCCGCCGCCCGCGCCGCCGCCCCGGACCACCCGCCGCCGCCCGGAGCCCCGCCGGAGCATCGCCGGAGCCCCGAGCCGAGGTAGCCGCCGCCGGTTTTCTGAGAAAAGCGGTTTCGGTTTTTTTAGAAACCCTAGTTTTCGTTTTTTTAAATAGATCAGTTTTCTCCTGTTTATTTATTTATCGAGCGTTCGCTCGTTCGTTCGTTTTAACGGACGCGTTCATTGTTTAGTTCCAGTTAACAAACGTTCGTTCGTTAATCTGTTCGTCGTTTTTTCTTTTTCTCGGATTAAATCCATGATTTTTCTGATCGCGATTTCTGATCGGATGTTCGTTTTAGTTTAACTTTTCGCTCGTTTATCAGAATCAGGCGATTCAAGCGCCTGGAGTTTCGTCTCGAAATCCTCTTTCCTTTTAACCAACTCAAACAAATTTTTGCCTCTGTAAAAATTTCCCTAGATCCAGAATAGTAAACGAAGCCTGTTTCTTTTGCCATTTGTCTTTCGTTGCTTCGTACGATTTGGTTCTTTTTGCCAACCGCAGTTCTTAAGTTGAACTTTCTGGTTAGATCTCTTATTCGAGTTTTACCCGTGCATTAGATGAGTACTTATTGTATGCTTGTTTGTTCGCGATAGAGTATCCGGAGTGCGCCGCTTGCTACTTCGAATCGCTAGGTTTCACGGATCATCAGCAAGGCAAGTAACACTTTGATCATACCTCCTATTACCCAGTTTTTATTGCATTAGATCAATCCTCAGACATTGCATGATTAGGATCTAATTAAATTGTGGGTTTGGAAAGTAGTTGAGGTAGTACCTATTACCTGTTTATTATCAAACCTTTGGGAGTTACTTCTACATTTGCTTTTATGGCATGCTATGCTAGTAGATGTGGATTGGGTGAGTGAAATCCATGACAGATGTGAGATTGATAATTTAATGGTTTATCTAAGGTGGCAACTTAAATACACACATCTGGGTGGATTGAGGCACCTGGGTATTCCATTGATTGCCTGTTTTTCATTTGGACCGCCACCCAGATTCAAAGGGATCATGAGATTGTTCATACTAGAAACTTCCGTGTGCAGCCACAAGCTACTATGGGCTCTAGCATAGTTGACTAAGTCGTGCGAACTCTTACACTGGTAGACTAGCAGATGTAGGGGATGTAGGTTGGTACGGTCTACCCGTTCGTAAGGTGCTAGCGCTTCTGAAAGACTATGTCTCGGTCATCCGTTTCTCAAACATCATGCAGTGCGAGAATCCTAACAAAGGAGATCGAGTCTTGTGGGGAAAAGTGCGCAAACCTCTGCAGAGTGTATAAACTAATCATGGTTAGTCATGTCCCCGGTTATGGACATCTTGAGTATCTAGTACCTGGATTATCATGTGAATCTCATCATGTTACTCTAAATAATTTTGTTGGTTTTTTTTAGTGATGATGCTTAATTGGGATTGAGAATGCTGTCAACCATTCTCAATGTTTAACAACTACCATGATAGTTAAATAAAATTTATTCCTTTGTAGTAGGGAAAAATTGGCTTTACGCAAAACTGTAACCGCAGAGCTTTCCACCAGCCAAATATGCATGTAGAATAGCCTTATTCTTTTATTGCTCTCTATGTGTTACATTGCTAGCATATTCCCTGTGCTGACCCGTTTCGGGCTGCAACGTTCATGTTTCAGACTTTTCAGACGACGAGTAAGGTGCCTTTTAGGTCGTGGTTCTATACTCAGTGATACCGTTGGAGTTGATGGACTCACTTATCTTCCAAGCCTTCCGTTGTTATCGTTATTAGATGGCCTTAAGCCATATTTATTGTAATAAGTTCTCTTTTGAGACACTCGATGTAATAAGTGTGTGATTGCTACTCTGCTATAAATCCTTCAAGTACTGTGTGGTGTCAGCATTACTGATCCAGGGATGACACCGGAGCATAGAGATTGGACCGTTTGAGGTCTGGTCGCTACAAGATGGTATTAGAGCACACGCTGACTGCAGGACACGACCACTAAGCCAAAGCCCTAGATCACTACTCTCTTCTCTTTCTGACCTCTCATCTTTTCTACTCTTTTAGGATGGTGGATGCAAGGAACAAGTTCACGCAACCGTATGAAGATACACCCTTTGGACGTCATTTGAAGGAAGTCACTAGATATCTGAACATAGGAGTACCAAGCTTCACGGGAACCTACAACGCCACATTACCTAAAGAAGAGCGCTGGATGATTCAGGTTCAAGTTCCAGGAAGGACGTTCATGCCAGTCACTAAGCCCATAGAGTTTTCATTTGATGCACCAACAGGGAGTCTAGGAAAGAGCATGGCAGCTCACATCGCCATGGGACGCATTGGAGAAGTTTACCGCAATGATCTCAAGGATACTATCTACCAGATTTGTGGGCACTGAGATGAGTACTGGGAGATGATCAGCACCAAGAAGGATAGATCAATTGCAGCTTTTATCCAGGAGTTAAACCAGCACATTCGACGTTAGGAGAACCAGATGTGCGCCGACATGATAGATCTGAAGAGGCGAAGACAAGAATCAAGGAACTGGAGGAAGAACTCAAGGCTACACGTGAAAATTATGAAGAGGAAATTGAAGTATTAGTGGGGAAGAATGATGATCTGATCAAGAACATTGGAATATTTATGGGAGACCCTACACCAGTAGAAGAAGATGAAGAACCCAAGGAGATTCGCCCGGAAGATTACATCATCATCGACTACACCGACTCGGATCCAGATGATAGTGATGATGACTATGTAGATGAAGCTGGAGCAGATATCATGGAGTCTGCAACCGAAGAATATTTCTAGTAGACCACCCCAACAGTAGTAGTAGTCCACCATGTAAATATAGTAGTCCGAGCACTTTTGCGATACTTAGATCAATTGTATGCCCTTGTTTGATTGAATGAAGTGAATTGTTTGCTTTTGCCTCATGTGCATATGGGTAGTGTTTTCTCTCTAGACCCCTCTCTATTCTTAAATCTCATCTTTTCTAAACCCTCAGATGCCTCCGAGACGTGACCCCGGATTTACCTTTCCACCGGAGCTCACCCAGTTGATCCAGCAGCAGAACACATTGATGCAGTTGCTAGTCCAGAATCAGAATCAGGAGAACAACAACAACAACCCACCACCACCACCACCTGTTGATCACTTAGCCCGTTTTCTTAGGCTAAATCCGTCGGTGTTTTCTAGTAGCACCGAGCCGATAGTAGCAAATGATTAGCTCCGCAAGACAGCAAGGGAGTTGACCACGGCAGGATGCACCGATGCGGAAAAGGTGAAGTTTGCCGCACATCAGCTTCGAGAACCCACAACATCATGGTGGGAGAATTTCACCGCCACTTTCCCTATCGACACTGTCACATGGGACCAGTTTCAGCAGGCTTTCCGTACTGCCCATGTTTCAGCAGGAGCAATGTCCATGAAGAAGCGAGAGTTTCGCAACTTGCGCCAAGGAGGACGGACAGTTGGCCAGTATGTGGAGGACTTTAGTAAGCTAGCACGTTATGCCCCAGATGACGTTGCTACAGATGCAGGAGAAGTTTTTGGAAGGACTAAATGATGAGTTGAGCATGCAGTTGATGGTAGCAACCTTCAGCAACTACCAGGAGTTGGTAGACCATGCTCTCATGATTGAAGGGAAGCAGCAGCAAATTGAGAACCGCAAGAGGAAGTACGGACAAGGGAAGTACAATTCAGGAGCTCAGCAGAAGCCACGTTTTACCCCTAGACCGGGAGGACATTTTCAGCATACCCATGGAGGAGGTAGCTCGTACAATCATAATGGCACCAAGAATGGTAATGGTAATGGAGGAAGCAACGGCCAGAACTGCACCAACCCATCAACCCCAGCCAAGAGAGACCTGAGCCAAGTCACTTGCTTTAAGTGCCAGAAGACCGGACATTATGCTAATGAATGTCTTGAAGCCCAGAATGGAAATGGCAATGGAGGCTCTGGGAAGAAGCCGAACCCTTTCAGCAGGGGACAGGTGAACCACGTAAATGTGGAGGAGGTTGAAGCCCAGCCCGATGCAGTAATAGGTAAGTTTTTGGTTAAGTCATTTACTACACTCGTTCTTTTTGATACTGGTGCATCGCATTCATACATATCAAGGGAATTTGTGGATAAGTATAAACTGCCAACCCAAGCCCTTAGGTCACCCATGTTAGTAACATCGCCTGGAGTAGAGTATATGGCTAGTCTATGGTGTGATCGGTTACCATTAAGGATTGGTAACTATGTATTTCCCTCAGACCTAATAGTATTGGAATCTCAAGGATTGGATGTGATATTAGGCATGGATTGGTTATCAAAGTATGAAGGGAACATTGAATGTGCCAGTAAGTCAATTTTGCTTACCACCCCAGAAGGGAGAAGGATCAATTATGTATACCAACATGTGCCGAAAAGGACTCAAGTAAATTGCCTAACAGGAGTTGTGCAGGAGGAAGTACCAGTAGTGAAGGATTTCCCTGATGTATTTCCAGAAGAGTTGCCAGGCATGCCACTAGATAGAGATATTGAGTTTTTGATTGAGCTTTTGCCAGGCACAGGGCCAATATCTAAGAGACCATATAGGATGCCCGCAAAGGATTTGGAAGAGATTAAGAAGAAGATTAAGGAGTTACTGGATAAAGGATATATCCGCCCAAGTTCTTCCCCTTGGGGATCGCCAGTACTTCTAGTGGAAAAGAAGGATGTATCGTTAAGGATGGTTGTTGATTATCGAGGATTGAATGAAGTAACCATCAAGAACAAGTACCCATTACCAATGATCAATGATCTGTTTGATCGATTGCAAGGAGCTAAGGTATTTTCCAAGATCGATCTGCGATCAGGATACCATCAGTTGAAGATTCGAGAACAGGATATACCTAAGACGGCTTTTACCACCAGGTATGGGCTGTACGAGTATACCGTTATGTCATTTGGTCTGACTAACGCACCTGCATATTTTATATACATGATGAACAAAGTGTTTATGGAGTTTTTGGATAAGTTCGTCATAGTGTTCATTGATGATATCCTAGTTTACTCGAAGGATGAAGAGGAGCATAAGGAGCATTTGCGTTTGCTACTTGGTAAGCTCAGAGAACATCAGTTATATGCCAAGTTTAGCAAATGTGAGTTTTCGTTGAAGGAAGTTGGATTTCTCGGACACGTTATATCCGGAGAAGGTATAGTAGTGGATCCCACCAAGGTTGACACTGTGACAAATTGGGAAGCGCCAACAACAGTTGGAGAGATCCAAAGTTTCCTTCGACTTGCAGGATACTACCGGAGATTCATTGAAAATTTCTCGAAGATTGCAAAGCCTATGACGGAGTTGTTGAAGAAGGATACCAAGTTCATATGGACCAAGGAATGTGAGGCTAGTTTCCAGGAGTTGAAGAAACGCTTGGTGATAACCCACAAGTATAGGGGATTGCAACAGCTTTCGAGGGTAGAGTATTCAACCCAAATTTATTGATTCTACACAAGGGGAGCCAAAGAATATTCTCAAGTATTATAAGCTGAGTTGTCAATTCAACCACACCTGGAAACTTAGTATCTGTAGCAAAGTGTTTAGTAGCAAAGTAATATGATAGTGGTGGTAGCGGCAACAAAAGTAAAGACAGCAAAAGTAATGTTTTTGGTATTTTGTAGTGATTGTAACAGTAACAGTGGGAAAGTAAATAAGCGTAAACCAGTATATGGAAAACTCGTAGGCACCGGATCAGTGATGGATAATTATGTCGGATGCGGTTCATCATGTAACAGTCATAACATAGGGTGACACAGAACTAGCTCCAATTCATCAATGTAATGTAGGCATGTATTCCGTATATAGTCATACGTGCTTATGGAAAAGAACTTGCATGACATCTTTTGTCCTACCCTCCCGTGGCAGCGGGGTCCTATTGGAAACTAAGGGATATTAAGGCCTCCTTTTAATAGAGAACCGGAACAAAGCATTAGCACATAGTGAATACATGGACTCCTCAAACTATGGTCATCACAGGGAGTGGTCCCGATTATTGTCACTTCAGGGTTGCCGGATCATAACACATAGTAGGTGACTATAGACTTGCAAGATAGGATCAAGAACTCACATATATTCATGAAAACATAATAGGTTCAGATCTGAAATCATGCCACTCGGGCCCTAGTGACAAGCATTAAGCATAGCAAAGTCATAGCAACATCAATCTCAGAACATAGTGGATACTAGGGATCAAACCATAACAAAACTAACTCGATTACATGATAAATCTCATCCAACCCATCACCGTCCAGCAAGCCTACGATGCAATTACTCACACACGGCGGTGAGCATCATGAAATTGGTGATAAAGGATGGTTGATGATGACGACGGCGACGAATACCCCTCTCTGGAGCCCCGAACGGACTCCAGATCAGCCCTCCCGAGAGGTTTTAGGGCTTGGCGGCGGCTCCATATCATAAAATGCGATGATTTCTTCTCTCTGGTTTTTTTCTCTCCGAAAGCAAATATATAGAGTTGGAGTTGGCATCGGAGGGCATCCAGGGGGCCCACGAGGTAGGGGGCGCGCCCTAGGGGGGCGCCCCCCACCCTCGTGAGAAGGGTGTGAGCCCCCTGGTCTTCATCTTTGGCAAGGATTTTTTATTGTTTTTTCTAAGATGTTATGTGGAGTTTCAGGTCATTCCGAGAATATTTGTTTTCTGCACATAAAACAACACCATGGCAATTCTGCTGAAAACAGCGTCAGTCCGGGTTAGTTCCATTCAAATCATACAAGTTAGAGTCCAAAACAAGGGCAAAAGTGTTTGGAAAAGTTGATACGATGGAGACGTATCAACTCCCCCAAGCTTAAACCCTTGCTTGTCCTCAAGCAATTCAGTTGACAAACTGAAAGAAAGAAAGAAAAACTTTTACAAACTCTGTTTGCTCTTGTTGTTGTAACTATGTCAAGACAGCATTCAAGTTGTCAGCATAGATCATAACTAACCACATTTGCAATAATTCTCAGGTCTCATAATTACTCGTATCAATAGCATAATCAACTAGAAAGTCATAATAATAAATCTCGGATGACAACACTTTCTCAAAACAATCATAATATGATATAACAAGATGGTATCTCGCTAGCCCTTTTTGAGACCGCAAAACATAAATGCAGAGCACCTTTAAAGATCAAGGACTAACTAGACATTGTAATTCATGGTAAAAGAGATCCAATCATAGTCATACCCAATATAAATTAACAGTTATGAATGCAAATGACGGTTGTGCTCTCCAGCTAGTGCTTTTTAATAAGAGGGTGATGACTCAACATAAAAGTAAATGGATAGGCCCTTCGCAGAGGGAAGCAGGGATTTGTAGAGGTGCCAATGCTCGGTTTTGAAATAGAGATAAATTGTATTTTGAGCGATATACTTTCATGTCAACGTAACAACTAAGATATGGCGATATCTTCCATGCTAAACACATTATAGGCGGTTCCCAAACAGAATGGTAAAGTTTATACTCCCCCTCGACCAACAAGCATCAATCCATGGCTTGCTCAAAACAACGAGTGCCTCCAACATACATCAGGTCCCAGGGGGAGTTTTGTTTGCAATTAATTTTGATTTAGTTTGCATAAAGCATGGGACCGGGCATCCTGGTGACCAGCCATTTTCTCGTGAGTGAGGAGCGGAGTCCACTCCTCTTGAGAATAACCCGCCTAACACGGAAGATAAGGACAGCCTTGGTTGATACATGAGCTATTCGAGCATACAAAACAGAATGTTTATTTGAAGGTTTAGAGTTTGGCACATACAAATTTACTTGGAACGGCAGGTAGATACCGCATATAGGAAGGTATAGTGGACTCATCTGGAATAACTTTGGGGTTTAAGGGATTGGATGCACAAGCAGTATTCCCGCTTAGTACAGGTGAAGGCTAGCAAAAGACTGGGAGGCGACCAACTAGAGAGCGACAACAGCCATGTACATGCGTTAAAATTAATAAACATTGGATGCAAGCATGAGTAGGATATAATCTACCATGAACATAAATATCGTGAAGGCTATGTTGATTTTGTTTCAACTACATGCGTGAACATGTGCCAAGTCAAGTCACTTAAATCGTTCAAAAGAGGATACGACCCCATTATACCACATCATAATCATCTCAATAGCATGTTGGCATAAAAGGTAAATCATTATAACTCATAGCTAATCAAGCATGGCACAAGCAACTATGATCTCTAATTGTCATTGCAAACATGTTTATTCATAATAAGCTGAATCAAGAACGAGGGACTCATCATATTTACAAAAACAAAAGAGGTCAAGTTCATACCAGCTTTTCTCATCTCAGTCAGTCCATCATATATCATCATAATTGCCTTTCACTTGCACGACCGAACGGTGTGAATAATAATAAGAGTGCACGTGCATTGGACTAAGCTGGAATCTGCGAGCATTCAATAAACAGGAGAAGACAAGACAATGTGGGCTCTTGGTTAAATCAACAGTAATGCATATAAGAGCCACTTCAACAGCTTAATTATGGTCTTCTCCTACTGACCCCCAAAGAAAAGAAAAGAAATAAAACTATTTACATGGGAAAGCTCCCAACAAGCAAAAGAAGAATGGGAAATATTTTTGGGTTTTCTTTTTAATTATTACTACTACAGCAGAAAAATAAACTACTACTATTTTTTTGTTTTTCTTAAGGTTTAACAAACACAAAAGAAGAAAGCAGGAAAAAGAAAACTAAACTAGCATGGATATTATAGTGAAAAAGTATGAGCACCGACATCTAGCAATGAGTGTGTGTGAGCATAAATGTAATGTCGGTGAGAAATACGTACTCCCCCAAGCCTAGGCTTTTGGCCTAAGTTGGTCTATGGCCACGGCTAGCCTGGCGGATATCCATAATAATAATTGTTGGGGTCGTAGTGTGATGAGGAGGAATAGTTGGGATCATACTGATGAGCAGCGGTTATCGCCTGCTGAGCTGCAGTGTGGAGTCGAGCTGCCTCCGCTCTCCTATCGTACTCTTCTGCCTCCTCTCTGGTAATAACATATCTTCCTTTTGTTTGTGAATCAAAGAAGGCAGGAGCAGGGAGAGTAATACGGAAAACACGTCATTTATCAAAAATTAAGCGATACAAGAGAGGTGATTCAGGCCACTCGACAAACTGGTGCGAAGCCATAGAGTCATAATATAAATATGCAGGAGGCAACTCCATATCACCCTCACGAATGTCTATCTCAAGAAAATGAGCTATGCGGGTTGCATAAATTCCTCCAAAGAAATCTCCATTATGTCTATTATGATGCAACCTACGAGCTACAATGGCTCCCATATGATAAGATTGGTCTCCTAACACAACACTCCTAAGAATGCTAAGATCAGGGACACACATGTGACATGCTTCATCCTTAGCGTTTATGCATCTACCGATGAAGAGAGCAAAATAATGTATAGCAGGAAAGTGAATGCTCCCTATGGTAGCCTGCGTTATATCTCTAGATTCCCCCACAATTATACTAGCAAGAAAGTTTCTAAATTCAGATTTAGGGGGATCCCTAACACTACCCCATGATGGAAGTTTGCATGCAAGAGTGAAATCCTCTAGGTCCATGGTATAAGATTTGTCATAAAGATCAAACATGACTGAAGGAGAATTACGCGAAGATGAATACTCAAACCTCCTCACAAATGAACTTGTGAGATCATGATACTAGGGGCATTTGTTAGCCTCAAAATCCTCAAGACCGGCATTGCGCAAATATGCTTTGAATTCTTCTTTAATTCCCGCACGGTCCATAAAATTTTCCGACGGCCATTCGCAAGGCCGTACCGGAGCGTCTCTTGGTGGATCCTCGTCAGCATCGCGCATAGCAATCCTGGGTCCTTGCTTCTTAGAGGAACCACCTTGGAACATCTTCCTAAGCATATTGTTTTTCTCTGAAAAATTCTGAAATTTTTAGTAACTTCAAACAAAAGTGAACCAAATTTAATAAAACTGATAGCAACTACTCCTACAAGTACCTAGAGCCTATATCAAGCATTAGAACTACTTGGAACCATATAAATTTGACATGCAAGCTCAAGAACATGGTCACCTATGCAGCACAAATTTGCAAAGAATAAAGCACTAGAACAAAAACTAATTGGACCAATGGAGGAGTCACATACCAAGGAACAATCTCCCCAAGCAGTTTTGCGAGAGGTGCTTTGAGCAAGGAGATCGAAAATCACAGCAAAAGTGGCTAGAATTCGTGCTTGAGTTGGTTTTTCGGGTTTGTGTGAGATAGAGGAAGAAGATGGGTGCTGGGATAAGTGGAGGAGGGCCACCGTGGGCCCATGAGGCAGGGGGCGCGCCATAGGGGGGGCGCCCACCACCCTCGTGGCCAGGTGGCAGCTCCTCCCGCGGTAATTTTTGCACGGTAAATCCTCAAATATTCCCGAAAAATTCATATTAAATTGGCATGTCATTCTGAGGACTTTTATTTTCGGGATATTTTTATATTGCACGGATAAGTCAGGAAACAGACTAAAAATACTATTTTTTTACTTTATTTAATATAAATAACAGAAAGTAAAAGTGGGTTACATAAGTTTGTGCTTCTAGTTTCATCCATCTCATGCTCATCAAAAAGAATCCACTAACAAGGTTGATCAAGTCTTGTTAACAAACTCATTCCGATAATCATGAAACCGGAGAAATTTTGAATGACACTAAGTTACCTCAACGGGGATATGCACATCCCCAATAATAAGTATATCATATTTATTTTTGACAGTAGGAAGAGGAAATTCAAAACCTCCAAATATAATCGATGGAATTTTTCCAATAGAGTTGATACTATGAACTTGAGGTTGTTTCCTCAGAAAGTGTACCGTATGCTCATTACCATTAACATGAAAAGTGACATTGCCTTTGTTGCAATCAATAATAGCCCCTGCAGTATTAAGAAAAGGTCTTCCAAGAATAATAGACATACTATCATCCTCGGGAATATCAAGTATAACAAAGTCCGTTAAGATAGTAACGTTTGCAACCACAACAGGCACATCCTCACAAATACCGATAGGTATAGCAGTTGATTTATCAGCCATTTGCAAAGATATTTCAGTAGGTGTCAGCTTATTCAAGTCAAGTCTACGATATAAAGAGAGAGGCATAACACTAACACCGGCTCCAAGATCACATAAAGAAGTTTTAATATAATTTCTTTTAATGGAGCAAGGTATAGTAGGTACTCCGTGGTCTCCAAGTTTCTTTGGTATTCCACCCTTAAAAGTATAATTAGCAAGTATGGTGGAAATCTCAGCTTCTGGTATCTTTCTTTTATTAGTAATGATATCCTTCATATATTTAGCATAAGGATTTGTTTTGAGCACATCAGTTAATCGCATACGCAAAAAGATAGGCCTAATCATTTCAGCAAAGCGCTCTAAATCCTCATCATCCTTTTTCTTGGATGGTTTCGGACGAAAAGGCATGGGTTTCTGAACCCAAGGTTCCCTTTCTTTACCATGTTTCCTAGCGACAAAGTCTCTTTTATCATAACGTTGATTCTTTGATTGTGGGTTATCAAGATCAACAGCAGGTTCAATTTCTACATCATTGTCATTACTAGGTTGAGCATCATCATGAGCATTATCATTAATATTTTCATTAGGTTCATGTTCATTACCAGATTGTGTTTCAGCATCAGACATAGATATATCATTTGGATTATCAGGTGGTTCAGCAATAGGTTCACTAGAAGTTTGCGCAGTTCTATCATTTTTCTTCTTCTTTTTTTAGAAGAACTAGGAACATCAATATTATTTCTTTGAGAATCTTGCTTGATTCTCTTAGGGTGGCCTTCAAGATACAAAGGTTCCTGAGTCATTCTACCAGTTCTAGTAGCCACTCTAACAGCATAATCATTTTTCTTACTATTCATTTCATTAAGCACTTCTTTTTGAACCTTAAGTACTAGTTCTACTTGAGTGGTAACCATAGAAGCATGTTTGCTAACAAGTTTAAGTTCACCTTTAATATCAGCCATATAATCACCCAAGCGTCTAATCATATAAGCATTTTCTTTTAATTGTCTGCCAAAATAAGCATTGAATTCGTCTTGCTTAAACATAAAGTTATCAAACTCATCCAAGCACTGACTAGCAATTTTAGTAGGAGGGACTTCAGCTTTATCATATCTATAGAGAGAATTTACCTTTACTACCTGTGTCGAGATGCCGGGATCAGGAGGTTCTTCAGTAAATAAATAATTAAGATCATATGTTTCTTCAACAGGCGGTGAATTAAGACCATGTATTTCTTCAATAGGAGGTAAATTCTTAACGTCTTCAGCTTTAATACCTTTTTCTTTCATAGATTTCTTTGCCTCTTGCATATCTTCGGGGCTGAGAAATAAAACACCTCTCTTCTTCGGAGTTGGTTTAAAAATAGACTCAGTAATTGGAGCAGGAGCTGGCTCAGGAGGTGCCCAATTATTTTCATTTGTCAACATATTATTCAATAGAATTTCAGCTTCATCCGGTGTTCTTTCCCTGAAAAGAGAACCAGCACAACTATCCAGGTAATCTCTGGAAGCATCGGTTAGTCCATTATAAAACATATCAAGTATTTCGGGTTTCTTAAGAGGATGATCAGGCAAAGCATTAAGTAACTTGAGAAGCCTCCCCCAATCTTGTGGGAGACTCTCTTCTTTAATTTGCACGAAGTTGTATATTTCCCTCGAAGCAGCTTGTTTCTTATGAGCAGGGAAATATTTAGCAGAGAAGTAATAAATCATATCCTGGGGACTACGCACACAACCAGGATCAAGAGAATTAAACCATATCTTAGCATCACCCTTTAATGAGAACGGAAATATTTTGAGTATATAAAATTAACGCGATCTCTCATCATTAGTGAACAGGGGAGCTATATCATTTAACTTAGTAAGATGTGCCACAACAGTTTCAGATTCATAGCCATAAAATGGATCAGATTCAACCAAAGTAATTATATCAGGATCAACAGAGAATTCATAATCCTTATCAGAAACACAAATAGGTGAAGTAGCAAAAGCAGGGTCGGGTTTCATTTTATCTCTAAGTGATTCTTTGTTCCATTTAATTAATAACCTCTTAAGCTCATATCTATCTTTGCAAGCTAAAATAGCGGCAGAAGATTCCATATCAAAAAGATAACCCTCAGGAATAACAGGCATATTTTCATCATCACTATCATCATCGTATTCAGATTCAATAATTTCTTTTTCTATAGCCCTAGAAATTTGTTCATTAAGAAATTCACTAAGGGGCACAGTAGTATCAGGCATAGAAGCAGTTTCATCATAAGTATCATGCATAGCAGAAGTGGCATCATCAATAACATGCGACATATCAGAACGAATAGCAGAAGCAGATGTAGGTGTCGCTAGCCTACTCATAACAGAAGGTGAATCAAGTGCAGAGCTAGATGGCAGTTCCTTACCTCCCCATCATAGTTGAGGGATAGATCTTGGTTTTTGGATCTCTCAAGTTCTTCATAGTGTCCAGCAGATATAAATCCCAAGTGACTCAAAGAATAGAGCTATGCTCCCCGGCAACGGCGCCAAAAATTAGTCTTGATAACCCACAAGTATAGGGGATCGCAACAGCTTTCGAGGGTAGAGTATTCAACCCAAATTTATTGATTCAACACAAGGGGAGCCAAAGAATATTCTCAAGTATTAGCAGCTGAGTTGTCAATTCAACCACACATGGAAACTTAGTATCTGCAGCAAAGTGTTTAGTAGCAAAGCAATATGATAGTGGTGGTAGAGGCAACAAAAGTAAAGACAACAAAAGTAATGTTTTTGGTATTTTGTAGTGATTGTAACAGTAGCAGCGGGAAAGTAAATAAGCGTAAACCAGTATATGGAAAACTCGTAGGCACCGGATCAGTGATGGATAATTATGCCGGATGCGGTTCATCATGTAACAGTCATAACATAGGGTGACACAGAACTAGCTCCAATTCATCAATGTAATGTAGGCATGTATTCCGTATATAGTCATACATGCTTATGGAAAAGAACTTGCATGACATCTTTTGTCCTACCCTCCCGTGGCAGCGGGGTCCTATTGGAAACTAAGGGATATTAAGGCCTCCTTTTAATAGAGAACCGGAACAAAGCATTAGCACATAGTGAATACATGGACTCCTCAAACTATGGTCATCACCGGGAGTGGTCCGGATTATTGTCACTTCGTGGTTGCCGGATCATAACACATCGTAGGTGACTATAGACTTGCAAGATAGGATCAAGAACTCACATATATTCATGAAAACATAATAGGTTCAGATCTGAAATCATGCCACTCGGGCCCTAGTGACAAGCATTAAGCATAGCAAAGTCATAGCAACATCAATCTCAGAACATAGTGGATACTAGGGATCAAACGCTAACAAAACTAACTTGATTACATGATAAATCTCATCCAACCCATCACCGTCCAGCAAGCCTACGATGCAATTACTCACGCACGGCGGTGAGCATCATGAAATTGGTGATGGAGGATGGTTGATGATGACGACGGCGACGAATCCCCCTCTCTGGAGCCCCGAACGGACTCCAGATCAGCCCTCCCGAGAGGTTTTAGGGCTTTGCGGCGGCTCTGTATCGTAAAACGTGATGATTTCTTCTCTCTGGTTTTTTTCTCTCCGAAAGCAAATATATAGAGTTGGAGTTGGCGTCGGAGGGCATCCAGGGGGCCCACGAGGTAGGGGGCGCGCCCTAGGGGGGGCGCCCCCCACCCTCGTGAGAAGGGTGTGGGCCCCCTGGTCTTCATCTTTGGCGAGGATTTTTTATTGTTTTTTCTAAGATGTTCCGTGGAGTTTCAAGTCATTCCGAGAATATTTGTTTTCTGCACATAAAACAACACCATGGCAATTCTGCTGAAAACAGCGTCAGTCCGGGTTAGTTCCATTCAAATCATACAAGTTAGAGTCCAAAACAAGGGCAAAAGTGTTTGGAAAAGTAGATACGACGGAGACGTATCACTTGGTTACATCACCAGTGTTGATTTTGCCAGATCAGACCAAGGATTATGAGGTGTATTGCGACGCTTCATGTCGAGGACTTGGAGCAGTGCTTAGGCAAGAAGGAAGAGTTGTTTCGTATGCCTCACGACAGCTCAAGTCTCATGAGTTAAATTATGCTACTCATGATTTGGAGTTAGCAGCCGTAGTGCATGCATTGAAGACTTGGAGACATTTTCTCATTGGAAACCATTGTGAGGGTACACGGATCACAAGAGTTTGAAGTACATTTTCACGCAGAAGGAGTTGAATCTCAGACAAAGGAGATGGTTGGAACTCATCAAGGATTATGATATGAGATTGCATTATCACCCTGGAAAGGCTAACGTAGTAGTTGACACGTTGAGCCGTAAAAGTCATGTCAACACCTTAATGACGGGAGATTTACCAAGGGAGTTAGCCGAAAATCTTCGTGAGCTATGTTTGGATATAGTTCCGAGAGGCTATGTAGCAACATTAGAAATTCAGTCTACTTTGATGGATAAAATAAGAGAAGCTCAAAGGACTGACAAGGAGATTGCTTCTATTACAGAGAAAATGAGCAAAGGAAAAGCTAAAGGATTTCTTAAGGATGAGCACGATACCCTATGGTTTGAAGACCGTGTGTATGTGCCCAATGACCCGGAGATCAGGAAGTTAATTCTGCAGGAAGCCCATGATTCACCATATTCGATTCACCCAGGAAATACCAAGATGTATTTGGATTTAAGGATACTTTCTGGTGAACCGGAATGAAGAAGGATATTGCGGAGTATGTAGCAGTTTGTGATGTATGTCAGAGAGTAAAGGCAGAGCATTAGAAGCCAGCAGGATTGCTACAGCCATTGCCGATACCCGAATGGAAGTGGAATAAGTTAGGCATGGATTATATTATAGGATTACCCAGAACTCGTTCAGGCTATGACTCGATTTGGGTTGTAGTCGATCGTTTGACAAAGGTAGCTCATTTCATTCCAGTGAAGACTACCTATACCAGTGCCACGTTAGCAAAGATATACATGACCAGAATCGTATGTCTGCATGGAGTTCCAAGGAGCATTGTATCAGATAGAGGAACCCAGTTTACCTCAAAGTTCTGGAATCAGGTGCATGAAACTTTGGGTACCAGGCTTGAGTTCAGTACAGCTTTCCATCCGCAGACAGATGGAAAGACCGAGAGAGTCAATCAGATTTTGGAGGATATGCTGAGAGCTTGTGCGCTAGATTACGGATCTAGTTGGGACGACAATTTGCCATACGCAGAGTTCTCCTATAACAACAGTTATCAATCCAGTTTGAAGATGGCCCCTTTCGAAGCCTTGTACGGAAGGAGGTGCAGGACCCCATTGTCGTGGGATGAAGTTGGAGACCGCTAGTTGTTTGGACCGGATCTGATTAAGGAGTCTGAACAGAAAGCAAGATTGATTCGCGATAGGCTCAAGGTAGCCCAGTCCAGGCAGAAGAGCTACGCAGATTCAAAACGCAAGGAGACAGTTTACGAAGTCGGAGACCGAGTTTATCTTCGAGTATCTCCACTTCGAGGAGTTAAGCGTTTTAGAGTTAAGGGAAAGTTAGCGCCACGTTTTGTAGGACCATACAAAGTTTTGGAGCGTATGGGAGAAGTAGCTTATAAGTTGGAATTGCCCGAAGGATTGTCAGGAGTTCACGACGTGTTCCACGTTTCCCAGTTGAAGAAGTGCCACGCAGAGATGGCTGATATACCGCTAAGAGATACAGTGCCACTGGAAGCGATTCAGTTGGACAGTGATTTGACCTACGAAGAGAAACTAGTCAAGATTCTTGAGTATGCCAGTCGAGTCACCCGCAACAAGGTTATCAAGTTTTGCAAAGTTCAGTGGAGCCACCACACGGAGGATGAAGCAACCTGGGAACGAGAGGAAGATCGGTTGAAGGACCACCCTCACCTATTTTCTAGCATCCCCGAATCTCGAGGGTGAGATTCATCTTAAGGGGGGTAGGTTTGTAACATCCCAAATTTTCAATTTGGAATGTTATACAATAGATCATCATTGCATATCATATTTATTTGCATTTTGGTTGATCCTAGAAATTTCACGCAACTCAAGAACCCTCGGAGAGAGTTGGGGATTTCGTTATTTTCATATTTGAGTTTCCTCAAATTTTGAAAATAGGATTATTTGATTTTATTTATTTCATCTTCAATTATTTCTATTATAAAATTGTGAGAGATGGAATAAAATGACTTTCCCAAAATAAAGAAATATTGAGGATTTAATAAAAAATCAAATAAGATTTTATTTTGGTTTTATTTGCTATTTTATTTGAATTTAGGAAAAATTGCATGTTTTCAAAATTGCATTTAGGGCCAAGAAAATGATCATCTTGTTCTAAATATTTTATTTAGACGGTGAAAATTTGTTTTGACATTTTTAGAATTTTATTTATTTCTCTAGATTATTTTTTAGTTGCAGTGTTATTGTTTCAGAAAAAAAGAGACCCCGCGCCCGACTGGGCCAAGGGCCCAGCCGAGCAGGCCGGCCCAGCCGCCGCCGCCGAGTCCGGGGAGGACACGCCTCCCGAGGCCGCCCCCTTCCCCAAGTTCGCCGCCGAGCCCCCCCTGGAGCCCCACACCCGCTGCCGCCTTCCCACGCCACCCGCGCCGCCGCCCGCGCCGCCTGTCGCCGCCGCCGCACGCCGCAGTCGCCGCCTGCCGCTCCGCTGCCGCACGCCGGAGCCGCCGCCCCACCGCCCCGCACCACCCGCTGCCACCCGGAGCCCCAAGCCGAGGTAGCCGCCACCGCCGGTTTTCTAAGAAAAGCCGTTTCGGTTTTTTTAGAAACCCTAGTTTTTGTTTTTTTAAATAGATCGGTTTTCTCCGGTTTATTTATTTCGCGAGTGTTCGCTCGTTCGTTCATTTTAACGGACGCGTTCATCGTTTAGTTCCAGTTAACGAACGTTCGTTCGTTAATCTGTTCGTCGTTTTTTCTTTTTCTCGGATTAAATCCGCGATTTTCTGATCGTGATTTCTGATCCGATATTCGTTTTAGTTTAACTTTTCGCTCGTTTATCGGAATCAGGCGATTCAAGCGCCCGGAGTTTCGTCTCGAAACCCTCTTTCCGTTTAACCAACTCAAACAAGTTTTTGCCTCTGTAAAAATTGCCCTAGATCCATAATAGCAAACGAAGCCTGTTTCTTTTGCCGTTTGTCTTTCGTTGCTTCGTTCGATTTGGTTCTTTTTGCCAACCAGAGTTCTTAAGTTGAACTTTCTGGTTAGATCTCTTATTCGAGTTTTACCCGTGCATTAGATGAGTACTTATTGTATGCTTGTTTGTTCGCGATAGAGTATCCGGAGTGCGCCGCTTGCTACTTCGAATCGCTAGGTTTCACGGATCATCAGCAAGGCAAGTAACACTTTGATCATACCTCCTATTACCCAGTTTTTATTGCATTAGATCAATCCTCAGACATTGCATGATTAGGATCTAATTAAATTGTGGGTTTGGAAAGTAGTTGAGGTAGTACCTATTACCTGTTTATTATCAAACCTTTGGGAGTTACTTCTACATTTGCTTTTATGGCATGCTATGCTAGTAGATGTGGATTGGGTGAGTGAAATCCATGACAGATGTGAGATTGATAATTTAATGGTTTATCTAAGGTGGCAACTTAAATACACACATCTGGGTGGATTGAGGCACCTGGGTATTCCATTGATTGCCTGTTTTTCATTTGGACCGCCACCCAGATTCAAAGGGATCATGAGATTGTTCATACTAGAAACTTCCGTGTGCAGCCACAAGCTACTATGGGCTCTAGCATAGTTGACTAAGTCGTGCGAACTCTTACAGTGGTAGACTAGCAGATGTAGGGGATGTAGGTTGGTACGGTCTACCCGTTCGTAAGGTGCTAGCGCTTCTGAAAGACTATGTCTCGGTCATCCGTTTCTCAAACATCATGCAGTGCGAGAATCCTAACAAAGGAGATCGAGTCTTGTGGGGAAAAGTGCGCAAACCTCTGCAGAGTGTATAAACTAATCATGGTTAGTCATGTCCCCGGTTATGGACATCTTGAGTATCTAGTACCTGGATTATCATGTGAATCTCATCATGTTACTCTAAATAATTTTGTTGGTTTTTTTTAGTGATGATGCTTAATTGGGATTGAGAATGCTGTCAACCATTCTCAATGTTTAACAACTACCATGATAGTTAAATAAAATTTAATCCTTTGCAGTAGGGAAAAATTGGCTTTACGCAAAATTGTAATCATAGAGTTTTCCACCAGCCAAATATGCGTGTAGAATAGCCTTATTCTTTTATTGCTCTCTATGTGTTACATTGCCTGCATATTTCATGTGCTGACCCGTTTTAGGCTGCAATGTTCATGTTGCAGACTTTTCAGACGACGAGTAAGGTGTCTTTTAGGTCGTGGTTCTATACTCAGTGATGCCGTTGGAGTTGATGGACTCACTTATCTTCCAAGCCTTCCGCTGTTATCGTTATTAGATGGCCTTAAGCCATATTTATTGTAATAAGTTCTCTTTTGAGACACTCGATGTAATAAGTGTGTGATTGCTACTCTGCTATAAATCCTCCAAGTAATGTGTGGTGTCAGCATTACTGATCCAGGGATGACACCGGAGCACAGAGATTGGACCGTTTGAGGTCTGGTCGCTACATATATGATGATGATGCACCCCGTGGTCCATGCTGTCCTCGGCTGTAATATAATTGGGCTTGATGCAGATCCTGTTAGCCCATTACTATTTGGACTGTATCATGTATTGATTTGGCCTTTTGGCTAGCCCATACATATCCATGGGCCTACCCTATTGGTATTCCTACATCAATGAGCGATCCTCACATATGCTTACATCATGCAACGTTGACACGAGCGTATTCCCTCCGATTACAAATATAAGATCTTTTGGATATTTTAATATCGCTACATTTGAATTGAAATGAGTTAACAAACACATTAAAATACGCCTATATATGTCCAAATAAGAAAAATGTTAGAACATCTTATAATATTGAACGAGGTGACAAGGACAAATGTACGCACGCACGTCACTTCGCAAATGTACGCGCTACATCATACACGTCCGTGCATGGGGCAAATGCAGATTTTTTCTTCTTGTCGCCAGAAAGAGCAAATGCAGACAAGAGGAGACAAGACTAACTAAAATGAACTCTGTTTTTTTTTCTTTAGAGATGTGCCATGTTTATATTAATAATATCAACATATTACAACATACATGGCAGATTTGAGGAGAAATCCAAAGAGACAACCCACCAAGAGAAATTGCTAGAAGCAAAGAAAATTTATTGAAAAAATCTTCCTCGTCCTTGCATCCACCAACAAAACGACTATAATCTTCAGCCACCGCCGTCGCTAGAGCGTCCGTTGGAAAGGAGAAGAAGACATCTCCACCAAGCCAAGGTCCAAAAAAAAGCCATAGCAGCAAAACTGTGTTGTGAGCCTCTGACCAGGCGTTGCCACGAACGGCACCGTGTCCGTGTGGATTGTCTACCGGAGCACATCTCCGCTCCTCTTGGGTCGCGATTCTGAAGTACTCATGAGGCAACGCTGCTGAGGGGCTCCAAAACCAGCAACCATCTTTCATCTTTGAAGAAACTCTAGGTGCACGATACCTTAGATGAGACCACCGCTGCAGCACCGTCCACCTCCAACACTAACACTTTCGGCTTCGTGACAACGCCGGAGGAACCGCTGACACGACGTGGACGAAGGCGAAGAAACATGACCCTCGACAAGACCTCCACCGCTGTCTTTAAGGCCTTGCCTAGACACACATCCACGACTCCTCGACACCGTCATAGAACGCCGTCAAGGCGATGACCCGGAAACTTTTATTCCTGACAAAGACATCGGCACCTGAACAAACTAGCCTAGACCTAGACACGAGCCAAAAGAAACCGGGGCTCCCAAACCCTGTCGCCGCTGTTGGGGCAACGAGCGGAGGGAAGGCGAGCCAGCGGCTGTGCCGGCCTAGGAACTGCCTCGTGTATCGCCTCGAGCGAGAGAGGGGAAACGGAACTGCCTCGCGTTGTTTATAAGGAGATCATGAACACTGTTGTTAAGGCCTTCAATTTCCTCTAACCAAAACCAAACAAGTAAAGTAATCTTAATTTGAAAAAAAAACAAGGAACAGGCCACACCACCCAACAAATTGCCTGAGAACTACTACTGCTTTTGGACCGGCTGAAAGACACTTGAAACCAAAAACGAAGAACACCTACTGTTGGCAATTCACTCGAGATCTTCTCTGTTTAAACATGACACAAGGCGACCAAAAAAGGAAGCACGCGTGAACGAATGGTTTCACCGCATCCCCACCAACGCCGCTGCCGCCGCCGCCTCTTCTCATGGGAGCACCCGGTTGAACACCCGCGACACGTCCGACGGCCGGACGGGCTTCATCAGGAAATCCTCTGCGCCTTCCTCCAAGCATCTGATTATAAACAAGAAAAGGCACCGGCTTTAATCGACGTCTAGTTCCCCATAGAGCAGTACTTGGACATTGCAGTACTCTCCGTAAAGAAATATAAGAGAATTTAGATCACTAAAGTAGTGATCTAAACACTCTTATATTTCTTTACAGAGGGAGTAGAATTTAGACCTGCTGATCCTGGTCGGCACGTTCTCCGAGGACATGATCACCACGGGGATCTGCTTCAACGTGGATGACTCCTGCGCGATTTTTGCCTCGTAAACTAGATGTGATTTGTGGGAAAAGAAATTAAGATTGCCACTGGGCAGGACTTTTGGAGAAGAAGAAAAAAATAGAGTACCACGCACCTTGACCTTCTTTAGGAGCTCGTATCCCGTCATCTCCGGCATCCAGTAATCCGTAATTATCATGCTCACATTGGGCTCCTGGACGCGATCCCCAAACGCAGAAGCAGATCAGAAATACGTACTATTCAGAAGATACTAAAAATGCCAAAAGATTACATACAGCCAATAAAGAGACAAAGAGAGAAATCAAAGGCGTACCGATCCTAGCAGCTCCAGGGCCCTCTTCCCGCTATCCACGGCCGTCACTGCCCACGAAACCAACAACAGATGCACTCGGTCACTTCTCATGCATGCAAAACGCGCACAGATTCAATGGCGATGCTGCAACCAGACCCACGATTGGACTCACCACGGAACCGAGAGCTGCGAAGGATGCCGGAGATGACGGCGCGGTCGACGGAGCTGTCGTCCACCGCGAGAACGTGAAGAGGCGCGCCGCCGCCGGCCCCCGAAAACACGGCCGTCGTCCCAACCACGCCTCCGGCGACGCTCGACATCTCGAAAGCTTCGTGCCGATCGCTAGGATAGAAAGAAGAAAGATACGCGCGCGAGTCTGTAGCAGTATCTCTCTCGTCTCCCGTGGGTCGTCACAATCAAGAAGGGGCCATCCAGGGTGGTGCGTTTATATGGAGGGCCGAGGGTGAACGAGGGCGAGGGCGAGGGCGACGGGTCTCGGAAAATAGAGAAGGTAGTGCAGCGCGGGAGATCCTAGTGCAGCTGTGCAGGGATCCACAGGATCTGGATACGGCACGGAGGCCGGATACCACACGACACACGTGCCGGACCGGATCGCGTGTACTTGTACGCGCGCGGCGAGTAAAGCGGAAATCTTCCTCCTGCCTGTCGCGGCCGAGGACGGACAGGATCTCCCCTCTTAAATACCACCAGTCCCTTTTGATGCGTCACATGATCTCCTCGACGATATGATTGTGACGATTCAGCTTAATTAGTAGATAGTGATACGAGCTCGGCCGATCTGTAAATTCATACCATCTGCATGTGCCATAAAACGTTTTCCCGGCCGGTGGAGATATGTTTGTCCCGGCCTGGCCGAGCTGCCTTCGGCTGTTGCCAGCTTGTGCATCAATAGCAATATGGCATCACCAACGCGGATTTTTAAACCAGTCTCAAGTGTTTGGAATTTATAACCCTCTAACATGGATAATGGATAACTATAAACTATATCAGTCGCATCGGTTCGGACGTAGGCCCATCCAAAACACCATCAGCGGCCCATGCAATTTGATAAATTTTTGCCATTGTTCCCGTGTCAAACCCCAGCCTCTTTCCACCAAGCTTCGCCGCCCCCATCCATTTTCGAGGCCTTCCGCTGTCTGCCGCCACCGCGATGGACTCATCGGAGCCCATCTTGAAGGTTATTGTCCTACTGGATCCGGATCCCGTCCGCCATGCTTTCGTGCCGGTGAGTTTAGAGATTATCAAACGGCAAGAGCGGTGCGTGAAGGAGAGGGCGAAGAAGAAGGTGCAGGCGGCCGTTCAGACTAGAGCTCGTCCTCCACGAAGGACCACTGTGTCAAAACTACCCACGCAATCGCCCCATGACCCGCCCTGCACAGGCCGTTGTACATCACTACGGTCAGCCTATCATGCAACAATTGCCGCATCACTCTTTGGCCTCCTTTACCTCCGTCCGCCCTCCACCGCACTCCCTAATACAAGCCACTAAAGTACTACGCCGCTCATCTGTATAATCAATCAAACACGCAACAATTGTTGCAAAAATCTGCCGCCTCTTTCACCTCCGTCATAGAAAATTTATTGAATATCCGATGCTTTTGCTAGTAGTTGCATTTGGTTGCAACTATTTAAATGTATGGTCAAATTGCTATTGATCTAGATAATTTGAAAAAAAAGGAAAGGTTGGACAAGTAGAAAAGTTTTTGAGGACGCGGTTAGATGGCCTCCGCCAGGTTGGATGTCCACGGACACGTTCGAACATGTCCACAGACATTTTATGAGGTCCATATAGTGATCCACATTGAAGATGCCCTGGGTAGAACCGTCATGTCGGTGCAATGACACTACTGATTTGCTTATTAATTGTTATTATAATTATTATGCACAAACACAGGTTTTCCTGGGAGATTGTTGGGATAACGATTTGCAACACGCACGTCCGGCATGCATGCAGCCGCATGACCGCATCAAGATTCAAAAACTTGTTTATTGAGTTACTTCATGCATGCAACATTTTTTTGAAACAACGAAATTTTTTATCATTTCATTGATTAACAGAAAGAGGTTTCGAACAAGAGCTGCAAAGTAGCAAAATAAAAGGTCAACTCTCGCGGCATTACAACACTCATGTGTTGCGCACCCGCCACCGCCCAAAGAGACCCTCTTTGATCTTACTGATTAGAACCATGGAAGGGTTGGTCGTGTATCGAAAGACCCTGGCATTACACCCCGTCCATATCTCCCATGAGATGAGCATCGTCAATGAGGTGAGCGCCTTACGGGATCCAATGCGAATCTGAAGGTTGATGTTCCACCATTCTCTCACCGAAGCCCTCGTCTGCACCGCCGTAGAAATGTGATGCATGCCAAGCCACGGAAGAATATGGTTCCAAATGTGGATGGTGTACCGGCATTGGAAGAGCAGATGGGCGCCAACTCTTGGAATTGCTTGCAAAGCGGGTAGAGGCCACAGTTTGACCAACCGTGGCGTACAAGGCGATTTGATGTTCAAATCCTATTTTGAAGGACTGGCCAAGCAAAGAACTTGCACCGGGGGGGGGGGGGGGGGGGGGTTCTAGGCCGAGGAAGCATACTACACTCCATCCTTGGTGAATTTCCAAATGATGGAATCTTCCGTGTCAAAGTGATTGATATCTTCTCCCAGAAGTTAGTTAAACTGCTGGACATGCGCAAGCCATAGGCCATTGGAGGTGTCAATGAGAGAGATCCGGTTGTTGTTGGTAAGGGCTTGCTGGATAAAGGAATTCTTCTTGTGGGAGATGGCAAAGATGCTCGGTGCCAAGTCACAGGGGACCATGCAGCCATGGCAAGTTCGAGAACCTGGTCCGTTCGCCCGCATGCATGCAACTTTTGATCATAGTTTAAAAAACCAGACCATATCAAGAAAAACCTGAACTGATGGCCTCGCCGATTTTATAAGCTAATTAGATTGTTCCGTAAATGGACCGGACAAAACCGGTTGAGCCAGCTTGTTTTTTTGCCCAAACCAGATGAAAAACCGAAACCGGCTGAACCAGTAATACACACTAGCATTGCTGGCAAGAGGAAAAATAATTGCGGCCGCTAGGGGTTCAGCCTTGGGCGCAATTAAACAGGCCGACGTCACCAATTTGATCCAACAACCAACTTGCCCATCACACTTAACTATCAAAGGCTAGAAACTTAGTATATTTGATCTATTTTACATATTTTTATGACTTAAAAAAGCAGCAAATGAACCGGTGAATCGGCGGTCCGTCAGGTAAAAATCCGAACTGGCAGCATCACCGGTTTGATCGCTAATCCGGTTTTTAAAACTATGCTTATGATAGATAGTGCATGCCTCACCACCCCATCTTTCATGATTTTTCTTTTAGCTTCTAAATTTGAATCTATTATATCAGCTTGCCGAACCCTCCATTGGCCTCCTCGATGGTTCAACACCCCCACACTGGCCCATGCATGTCAGCTTGGCGAACCCCACATTGGACGAATCTCCGCCAACCGCGAGCACGTAAAGTCACCAAGGACACCACCATAGTATGGACGCGCTGTGCAATGAAAAATTACGTGGCTACTTGTGTATATTAATGTCTCACATGGAAGCGACGAACTATTGGTTGGGTGTGCCATTTTCTCATGCCACGGCGTGCAGGATCTAGCAAACAGGTACAGACGTTATGAATGGAACACCTTGGGAGAAATCGGAGGAGACGAGTCAAAGCCCGTACGGTGAAGACATATCTGCCACGGTTTTGTGGCTTGAGATTCGACGCCTGCGGACGATCTGAATCTGAATGCCGCAGGAGGGCGAGTACTGGCTAGTACCAGGAGTAGGAAGCGGCCGGGTGGATGGCTTGAATGCGTCGTAGCTTGCCAAGATATCCGAGACCAGCGTAGCAGGGAGCAAATCTGTTGGCTGGATGCAGTCGTGCAACCGCAGTGGCAGAGTGCAGCATAGTGGCGAAAACTACAGCGACCCTGTTGATGAGAGGGCATCTCCAAGGCTTACCTGTAAATTTGATTCTGCATTCATCCGCGGACACGGAAGTTGGCCATCCAACACTGCCAGCATATAATTAAAATCACATTTGAACTAAAACAGATGAAGTTCATGCAAACACAACGTTTTTCATTTAAATTTGGACTTAATTTACATAAAAGTATCAATATTTTAACCGTTTAACTAAAACTAGGAAAAAAACTAAACCCTATACCACACAATCATCTCGTATGCGTGGCCGCCTTGGCCTGCCGCACTGCCATTGTCGTCCCTCCAGCAGCGGAAGGGCACCGGTGGGCCACAACAGTCTTGTTCGGTGGCTGCCTGTCGCTCGCGGAGGAGCAACTCGGCGAAGCCCTGGCGGGAGCCGTACCCTTGCTGGCTTCGGCGGAGCAGTCGCTAAGTGACCACTCCCCGCCGTCAAGGCCGCAGCGGCGCCTGGCGATCATCTCCGCGGTGGTGACGGAGCGGGCGATGGTCCACCCAGCACCGACGTTCAGGTCGTCACGGACCCATTTGTAACATCCAAAATTTTCAATTTGAAATGTTATACATAGACCATTCATGCATATCATATTTTGTTGCATTTTGTTTCGTGACCCTCGAAATCCTAAGCAACTCAAGGAACCTCGGAGAGAGTTGGGGATTTTCCTGTTTTCATATTTGAGTTTTATCAAATATTGAAACGAGGATTTTTGATTTTAATTATTTTCTTTCCGAAAAATATTTCATATTAAAATACATGAGAGGAGATAATATGACTTCTCCAAAATAAATGAAATATTGGAGGAAGAATATTAAAATCAAATGTTTGTTTTTATCCGGAGTTTATTGCTATTTTATTTGAATTAGAAAAATTGCATGTTTTTTAAAGTTGCATTTTAGGGCCAAGAAAATGTTTATCCTGTTCTAAATATTTTATGTAGACGGCAAAAATTTTTCTAGGATTTACTTTAGTCCGGCGAAATTATTTAAAAAAACTTCCGCCGGACCGCACTGGGCCGAGGCCCAGCCGCGCCGCCTCCCCGCACCGGCTCGGGAGAGGAGTCCCGAGCGGCTCCGCCGCCGCCGTCGTGTCCGACCCGGACACGCGCCGCCTGCCCCTTTCCCCAAGCCGCGCCGCCCCCTCCCTTATAAGCCGCCGCACCCCCATAGAGCCCCGAGCCGCCCCGCCGCCGCAAGCCGCCAGCCCCGCCGCCGCAAGCCGCGCCGCCCCGCCGCCTTGTTGCCGCGCCGCCACCGCTGCCGGTTGACCGCACCGCCGCCGCTCCGCGCTGCCCCGCCCCACTCGCCGGAGCCGCCCCGCCCCGCCGGATCCTTGCAGGAGGTATAAGCGCCGTTCGTTTTTTTTAAAGACCGGTTCGGTTTTTTTAGAAAACCCTAGTTTTTTTGGGATAGATCGGTTCGTCGGTTTTTCTTGGTTTAGTTACTTTGCGGACGTTCGTTCGTACGTTCTTTTTAACAAACGGTGTTCACTCGTTAGCCGCAGACAACAAACGCTCGTTCGTTAGCGTGTTCGTCGGTTTTCTTTTTCTCGGATTCTCTACGATTATTTTCAATCGCGATTTTTGATCCTATTTTCGTTTTAGTTTATCTTTTCGCTCGTTTGTCGGAATCAGGCGATTCAAGCGCCTAGATCTTGGTCTCGAACCCCTCTTTCCGTTTAACCAATTTGAACAAGTTTTTGCTACTGTAAAATTTGACCTTAGTCCAGATTAGTAAACAGATCTTGTTTCTTTCAGAGTTTGAGTTTCGTTGCTCCGTTTGATTTGATTCTTTTCGCAAACCGGAGTTCTTAAGTTGAACTTTCTGGTTAGATCTTCTTATTTGAGATTTACCCGTGTTTCTTTGTTTGATTGCTTATGTATGCTATTGTTTGTTTGCGATAAAACACCCGGAGTGTGAAGCGTGCTATTACGAGTCCCTAGGTTTTATGGATCATCAGCAAGGCAAGTAACACTTTGATCATACCCCTTTATCACCCAGTTTTTATGCATTAGTTCCAATCCTCAAACATTGCATGGTTAGGATGTGAATAACATGTGGTTTGGGGAGTAGTTGATGAGGTAGAACCTATTGCCCTGTTATATTCAAACCATTGGGAGTTACTTATACGTATTGCTTTTATTGCTATGTTATGCTCGTAGACGTGGTTTGGGTGAGTGAAATCCATTACAGATGTGAGATTGTTAATTAATGGTTCAACTTAAGGTGGCAACTTGAATACACATTTGGGTGGATTGTTTGTTGGGCACCTGGAGAATCCAGTGTTGTCCTAGGATATCCGAGAGTACCTGTGTGATAATCCTATGGTCCGCAACCCAGGCTCAAAGGGAACTGAGATATTTTCATGCTAGAAACTTCTGTGTGCAGCCACAGGCTATTATGGGCTCTAGCATAGTTGAGTAAGTTGCGTGAAGCTCCCGAAGAGGTTGGTATGGTCTGCCTGGAGTAAGGGGTTAATGCTTCTGAAAGACTGTGTCTCGGTCATCCGTTTCTGAAACACCATGTAGTGCGAGAAATCCAACGGAGGAGATCGGGTCTTGTGGGGAAAAGTGCGCAAACCTCTGCAGAGTGTATAAACTAATCATGGTTAGCCGTGTCCCCAGTTATGGAGATCTTGAGTATCTAGTACTTGGAGTATCATAAGTATCTCATCACTCTAAAATAATATTGTTGGGTTGTTAATTACTTTAATTGGGATTGAGTTGGAGGAACCTTCTCAATGATGTTTCAACTATCATGATAGTTAAATAAAATCTATTCCTTTGTTGTAGGGAAAATTTGGCTTTTCACAAAAACTGTAACCATAGAGCTTTCCACCAGCCAAATATGCATGTAGTGATAGTATTATTCTGTTCTTGCTCTACTGTGTTACTTTGCCAGCATATTCCATGTGCTGACCCGTTTTCGTGCTGCAACGTATTATGTTGCAGACTTTTCAGATGAGGAGTAAGGTTCGTTAGGTCGTTGCCGTGCAGCTGAGCTATCTCGTTGGAGTTGATGGACTCACTTTATCTTCCAAGCCTTCCGCTGTTATCATATTAGATAGCCTTAAGCCATATTTATTGTACTAAGTTCTCTTTTGAGACATCCGATGTAATAAGTGTGTGATTTCTACTCTGTTATAAATCCTCGAGTACTGTGTGTGTCAGCATTACCGATCCAGGGATGACACTGAAGCACAGAGACTTGACCATTTGAGGTCGGGTCGCTACAAGATGGTATCAGAGCACACGCTGAGTGTAGGACACGACCACTAAGCTAAAGCCCTAGATCACTATTCTCTTCTCATTTCTGACTCCTCCATTTTCTACTCTTTAGGATGGCGGACGCAAGGAACAAGTTTGCACAACCGGATGAAGAACCACCTTTTGGACGACACTTGAAGGAAGTCACTAGGTACCTGAACATTGGAATACCAAGCTTCACCGGGACTTACAATGCCACTTTACCAGAAGAGGAGCGATGGATGATTCAAGTTCAAGTTCCAGGAAGGACATTCACGCCAGTCACTAAGCCCATAGAGTTTTCCTCCGATGCACCAACCCGGAGTCTAGGAAAGAGTATGGAAGCTCACATCACCATGGGACGCGTTGGAGAAGTTTATCATAAGGAGCTTAAGGATACTATCTATCATATTTGTGGGCGCCGAGATGTGCAATGGGAGATGATTAGCACCAGGAAGGATAGATCAATTGCAGCTTTCATCCAGGAGTTAAACCAACATATTCGTCGCCAGGAGAACCAGATGTGTGCAGGAAGATCTGAAGAAGGCAATGACTAGGATCACGAAACTAGAGGAAGAACATAAGGCTACTCGTGAAGATTATGAGGAGGAAATCGTCGTACTAGTGGATAAGAATGCCGACCTGACAATGAAGCTAGGAGTATTCCTAGGAGACCCCGCACCAGGAGGAGAAGACGAAGAACCCAAGGAGATTCACCCGGAGGACTACATTATCATCGACGACACCGACTCAGACCCCGACAATAGCGATGATGACTATGAAGACGAAGCTGGAGCAGACATCATGGAGTCTTCAACCGAAGAATATTTTTAGTAGACCACCACATCAGTAGTAGTATTCCACCTTGTAAATAGTATAGTCCGAGCACTTTTGTAACGATAGTTAGATCGATTGTATGCCCTTGTTTGATTGATTGAGTGAAATGATTGTGTTTGTCTCATGTGCATATGGGTAGTGTTTTCCCATTAGACCTCATTCTATTCTAATCTCTCCCGTCTAAACCCATCAGATGCCTCCGAGACGTGACCCCGGATTTACTTTTCCACCGGAGCTCACTCAGTTTATCCAGCAGCAGAATACCCTGATGCAGTTGTTAGTTCAGAACCAAGGCAACAACAACAACAATCCACCACCACCACCGCCAGTTGATAACTTAGCCCGTTTTCTAAGGTTGCAGCCGCCGGTGTTTTCTAGTAGCACTGAGCCAATAGTGGCAGATGATTGGCTCCGCAGGATTGGAAGGGAGTTAACCACTGCAGGATGTACCGATGCTGAGAAGGTTCGTTTTGCCGCACATCAGTTGGATGGACCAGCAGCCTCATGGTGGGAGAATTACACTGTCACCTACCCTATAGCCATTGTTACATGGGATCAGTTTCAGCAAGCTTTCCGTACAGCTCATGTCTCAACTGGAGCTATGAGTATGAAGAAGCGTGAGTTTCACAACTTACACCAGGGGAACCGTACTATGGCTCAGTACGCGGATGAGTTTAGCAAGTTATCTCGTTATGCCCCTGATGATGTGGCCACAGATGCCGCAAAGCAGGAGAAGTTTATGGAAGGGATGAATGATGAGATGAGCATGCAGTTGATGGTGGCAACATTCAACAACTACCAGGAGTTGGTAGATAAGGCTCTTATGATTGAAGGGAAGCAACAGTAGATTGAGAGCCGTAAGAGAAAGTATGGACAATGAAGGTATAATTCAGGAGCTCAGCAGAAGCATCGCCTAACCCCAAACTCGGGAGGACTTGTTCATAACCATGGACGCCACACCCATAATGGAGGAAGTAACCATAATCATACTGACCCAAGGAATGGGAATGGGAATGGAGCAAGCAACAATCAGAACCGCTCCAATCCAGCCACACCCGCGAAGAGAGACCTAAGCCACGTTACTTGTTTCAAGTGCGGGAAGACTAGACACTATGCCACGGAGTGCCCTGAAGTGAAGAATGAAAACGGCAATGGGAGCGCTGGAAAGAAGCCCAATCCATTCAACAAAGGACAAGTGAACCATGTCAACGTGGAGGAGGTTGAAGAGCAGCCAGACGCGGTTATTGGTAAGTTTTTGGTTAAGTCTTTTACCTCCCTTGTTCTTTTTGATACTGGTGCATCGCATTCATACATATCAAGGGAATTCGTGGATAAGTTTAAACTACCAACCCAAACCCTTAGGACCCATCTGTTAGTGAGTTCACCTGAAGCAGAGTATATGGCTAGTCGATGGTGCGACCAGATACCCTTAACCATTGGTAGCCATGTTTTTCCGTCCGACCTAATAATCTTGGAGTCACAAGGATTGGATGTGATATTAGGCATGGACTGGATGTCTATGGAGGAAGCATTGACTGTGTTAGTAAGTCAATTTATCTCACCACCCCTGAGGGAAAAAGGATCAAGTACGTATCTAGGCATGCGCCAAGGAGTAGCCAATTAAATACCCTCACGGGAGTTGTTCAGGAGGAAGTTCCTGTAGTCAAGGATTAACCAGATGTTTTTCCATAGGAGTTACCAGGCATGCCACCGGATCGAGACATCGAGTTTCTGAGAGAGTTATTGCCAGGCACCGGTCCTATATCGAAGAGACCGTATCGGATGCCCACAAATGATCTGGAGGAGATTAAGAAACAGATCAAGGAGTTATTGGAGAAAGGTTACATTCGACGGAGCTCATCACCGTGGGGAGCCCCAGTGCTTTTGGTCGAGAAGAAGGATAAGTCTCTAAGAATGGTTGTTGATTATCGTGCGTTAAATGAGGTGACGATCAAGAACAAATACCCACTGTCGATGATCAATGATTTATTCGAGCAGTTGCAAGGAGCTAAGGTGTTTTCAAAGATCGGTCTGCGATCTGGATATCACCAGTTGAAGATACGAGAGAAGGACATACCAAAGACATCATTCACCACATGGTACGGGTTGTATGAATATACGGTCATGTTGTTTGGACTGACTAACGCCCCTGCCTACTTCATGAGCATGATGAACAAATTTTTCATGGAATATTTGGATAAGTTCGTTGTGGTGTTCATTGATGATATAATGGTATACTCGAAGAACGAGGAGGAGCACGAAGAGCATTTGCGTTTACTTCTCGAGAAACTCAGGGAACATCAGTTGTATGCCAAGTTTAGCAAATGCGAGTTTTGGCTGAAGGAAGTTGGATTCCTTGGACATGTTATATCAGGAGAAGGTGTAGCAGTAGATCCTACCAAGGTTCAGTCAGTCACTGAATGTTTGGCACCCACTTCAGTTAGCGAGATCTGTAGTTTCCTTGGACTCGCAGGATACTATCGGAGATTCATTGAGAATTTTTCCAAAATTCCGAAGCCAATGACGGAGTTATTTAAGAAGGATACCAAGTTTAAATGGACAAAAGAATGTGAAGCGAGTTTTCAGGAGTTAAAGAAACGTTTGACTACAGCCCCAGTGCTGATTCTGTCGGATATACGTAAAGAGCTTCAAGTGTATTGCGACGCCTCTCGCCTAGGACTTGGAAGTGTGCTTATGCAGGACGGAAGAGTTGTTTCGTATGCCTCGCGAAAACTGAAACCACATGAGTTAAATTGTGCCACGCATGATTTGGAGTTGGCTGCCATAGTGCATGCGTTGAAGACCTGGAGACATTACCTTATAGGAAATCGTTGTGATGTGTACACGGATCATAAGAGCTTGAAGTACATTTTCACACAGAAGGAACTGAACCATAGGCAGAGGAGATGGTTGGAGCTTATAAAGGATTATGACATGAAGTTTCACTATCATCCAGGCAAGGCCAACGTCATAGCAGATGCCTTGAGCCGGAAGAGTTATGCTAATACCCTAGTGAGCACGGGATTGCCAAAGGAGTTAGCAGAGGATCTCAGGGAACTTCGATTGGAGATTGTTCCTAGAGGTTTTATTGCAACAATGGAGGTTCAGTCTATATTGTTAGCAAAGATTCGAGAACCTCAGAAGGATGACAAAGAGGTTGCCGAGATAAAAGAGAGAATGAGCAAAGGAAAGGCCAAAGGTTTTCGTGAGGATGAGCATGGCACCTTATGGTTCAAGGACCGTGTTTACATGCCCAATAACACAGAGATCAGAAAGTTAATACTTCAGGAGGCTCATGACTCACCATACTCGATACACCCCAGAAACACCAAGATGTATTTGGATTTGAAGGAACGTTTCTGGTGGACTGGTATGAAGAAGGATATTGCCGAGTATGTAGCCGTATGTGATGTATGTTAGAGAGTGAAGGCTGAGCATCAAAAGCCAGCAGGATTGTTACAGTCTATGCCGATACCGGAATGGAAGTGGGATAAACTTGGCATGGATTTTATCACCGGATTACCCAGATCCAAATCAGGATATGATTCTATATGGGTAGTAGTGGATCTCTTAACCAAAGTAGCTCACTTTATCCCAGTGAAAACCACCTATACAAGTGCAAAGTTGGCCAAGATATATATGACCAGGATCGTATGTCTGCATGGAGTTCTGAGGACCATTGTATTAGACAGAGGGACACAGTTTACTTCAAAGTTTTGGCATCAGCTGCACCAAACTTTGGGGACAAGGTTGGAGTTCAGTACAACTTTTAACCCGCAGACAGATGGACAAACCGAGAGAGTCAACCAGATTTTGGAGGATATGTTGAGAGCCTGTGCGCTAGATTATGGATCTAGTTGGGATGACAATTTGCCCTACGCGGAGTTCTCATACAACAATAGCTACCAAGTCAGCTTGAAAATGGCACCGTTTGAAGCCCTGTATGGACGAAGGTGCAGGACACCATTGATGTGGGATGAAGTCGGAGACCGACAGTTGTTTGGACCAAATTTGATCAGAGAGTCTGAAGAGAAAGTTAAGTTGATCAAAGATAGATTGAAGATAGCTTAGTCCAGGCAGAAGAGTTATGCAGTATCGAGATTTGTAGGACCATATCGAATTTTGGAACGTATGGGAGAAGTTTCCTACAAGTTGGAGTTACCTGAAGGACTGTCAGGAGTTCATGATGTATTTCATGTTTCACAGCTGAAGAAGTGTCATGCTGAGATGGCCGATATACCGCTTAGAGATACAGTACCCTTGGAGGCGATTTAGTTGGACAGTGGCTTGACCTATGAGGAGAAGCCAGTCAGGATTCTCGAATTTGCCAGCCGAGTCACCCGCAGCAAGGTTATTAAGTTTTGCAAAGTTCAGTGGAGCCACCATACCGAGGATGAAGCCACCTGGGAACGAGAAGATGATCTTTGCAAAGACCACCCACACATATTATCTAGCCAACCCGAATCTCGAGGGCGAGATTCATCTTAAGGGGGGTAGGTTTGTAACATCCCAAAATTTCAATTTGGAATGTTATACATAGATCATTCATGCATATCATACTTTGTTGCATTTCGTTTCGCGATCCTCGAAATCCTAAGAAACTCAAGGACCCTCGGAGAGAGTTGGGGATTTCCCTGTTTTCATATTTGAGTTTTATCAAATATTTTTTTGACTGAAACGAGGATTTTTGGTTTTAATTATTTTCTCTCCGAAAAATATTTCATATTAAAATATATGAGGGGAGATAATACGACTTCTCCAAAATAAATGAAATATTGGAGGAAAAATATTAAAATCAAATATTTTTTTATCCGGAGTTTATTGCTATTTTATTTGAATTAGAAAAATTGCACGTTTTTCAAAGTTGCATTTTAGGGCCAAGAAAATGTTCATCCTGTTCTAAATATTTTATTTAGACGGTGAAAATTTGTTTTGGCAAGATTTTATGTTATTTTTCTAGGATTTATTTTAGTCTGGCAAAATTATTTAAAAAAAAGAACTTCCGCCGGACCGCACTGGGCCGAGGCCCAGCCGCGCCGCCTCCCCTCACCGGCTCGGGAGAGGAGTTCCGAGCGGCTCCGCCGCCGCCATGTCCGACCCGGACCCGCGCCGCTCGCCCCCTTCCCCAAGCCGCGCCGCCCCCCCTCCCTTATAAGTCGCCGCACCCCCCTAGAGCCCCGAGCCACCCCACCGCCGCAAGCCGCGCCGCCCCGCCGCCTTGCTGCCGTGCCATCGCCGCCTCGCAGCCGCGCCGCCGCCCCGCCCCACTCACCGGAGCCGTCCCGCCGCGCCGGATCCTCGCCGGAGGTATAAGCACCGTTCGTTTTTTTTAAAGACCGGTTTGGTTTTTTTAGAAAACCCTAGTTTTTTTGGATAGATCGGTTCACCGGTTTTTCTCGGTTTAGTTACTTTGCGGATGTTCGTCCGTACGTTCGTTTTAACGAATGGTGTTACCTCGTTAGCCGCAGACAACGAACGCTCGTTCCTTAGCCTGTTCGTCAGTTTTCTTTTTCTCGGAATTTCCGCGATTATTTTCAATCCCGATTTCTGATCCAATTGTCGTTTTAGTTTATCTTTTCGCTCGTTTGTCGGAATCAGGCGATTCAAGCGCCTAGATCTTCATCTCGAACCCCTCTTTCCGTTTAACCAACTTGAACAAGTTTTTGCTACTATAAAAGTTGACCTTAGTCCAGATTAGTATGAGTCCCTAGGTTTTACGGATCATTAGCAAGGCAAGTAACACTTTGATCATACCCCTTTATCACCCAATTTTTATGCATTAGTTCCAATCCTCAAACATTGCATGGTTAGGATGTGAATAACATGTGGGTTGGGAAGTAGTTGATGAGGTAGAACCTATTGCCCTGTTATATTCAAACCCTTGGGATTTACTTATGCATATTGCTTTTATTGCTATGCTATGCTCGTAGATGTGGTTTGGGTGAGTGAAATCCATGACAGATGTGAGATTGTTAATTAATGGTTCAACTTAAGGTGGCAACTTGAATACACATCTGGGTGGATTGTTTGTTGGGCACCTGGAGAATCCAGTGTTATCCTAGGATATCCCGGAGTACCCGTGTGATAATCCTATGGTCCGCTACCCAGGCTCAAAGGGAACTGAGATATTTTCATGCTAGAAACTTCCGTGTGCAGCCACAAGCTATTATGGGCTCTAGCATAGTTGAGTAAGTTGCGTGAAGCTCCTGAAGAGGTGGATCAGCAGGTAGAGGGATGTAGGTTGGTATGGTCTGCCCGGAGTAAGGGGTTAATGCTTCTGAAAGACTGTGTCTCGGTCATCCGTTTCTCAAACATAAAGCTTTCCACTACTATAAACATAGAGCTTTCCACTAGCCAAATATGCATGTAGTGATAGTATTATTCTGTTCTTCCTCTACTGTGTTACTTTCCCAGCATATTCCATGTGCTGACCCATTTTCGGGCTGCAACGCATTATGTTGCAGACTTTTCAGACGAGGAGTAAGGTTCGTTAGGTCGTTGCCGTGCAACTCAGCTATGCCGTTGGAGTTGATGGACTCACTTTATCTTCCAAGCGTTCCGCTGTTATTGTATTAGATGGCCTTAAGCCATATTTATTGTACTAAGTTATCTTTTGAGACATTCGATGTAATAAGTGTGTGATTGCTACTCTGTTATAAATCCTCGAGTACTGTGTGTGTCAGCATTACCGATCCAGGGATGACACTGAAGCACAGAGACTTGACCTTTTGAGGTTGGGTCGCTACACCATTCCTCCACCATGTCTGTCTTGGCGAATACGGAGCGGCGGGCGGCATTGTGTCGGTCGTTTCGCGCCTGCTGCCAAGTCGCTCCTCCTCCTCGAAGATGATGACCCTTGAGCCCAAGGGACCATCAACACTGCTACTCTGAGGTAGTGGAGGAAGCAGGCCCACGCATTCATGATCAAGGGCAGAAGGCGGTTAAAGCAGGGCAGCGAGGCAGGCCCGACGATGTTGGCATACCGGCTGTGTGGGATCGATGTCGGCTCGTCCTTGACATGGCGTCTGATCTGGACGGTGCGGTTACGCGAGGGGGCAGGAAGGCGTCCACTCTGGACGCCTCCGCGGTTGCGCGCACGGGGTCCTCCTAGACCCATTGGAGTGGGGACGACGGCCCCAGCTTTACATGGTAGCGCGGCAGGGACGATGGCTCCTCCTTGACCCGCATCGGTGATACGTCTCCAACGTATCTATAATTTTGATTGTTTCATGCTATTATATTATCAATCTTGGATGTTTATATACATTTACAAACAATTTTATATCATTTTTTGGACTAACCTATTAACTTAGTGTCCAATGCTAGTTGTTGTTTTTTGCTTGTTTTTGACTTTGCAGAATATTAGTACCAAACGAAGTCCAAATGCCACAAAACTTTTTGGACATCTTTTTCTGGCAATAAGAGACCCCTGGAAGCTTCGGGAGGGAACCAGAAGATGAAAGAGGGGCCCACTAAGCACCAGGGTGCGCCGAGCCTCTAGCGACCGTTTTGGATCTTGTGATCATTTTGACCTTCCTCCGCCTCTATAAATAATCTAAAATCCCAAAACCTACCGGGGATTCCACGAAATACTTTTTCCACCGTCACAAGTTCCAAAACCACGAGATCCAATCTAGAGGCCTTTTCTAACACTTTGCCGGAGGGGAAAACGATCACAGAGGGGTTCTTCATCATCCATGTTGCCCCTTCGATGATGCGTGAGTAGTTTACCACGGGCCTATGGCTCCATAGTTAGTATCTATATGGCTTCTTCTCTCTTTGTGGTCTTCAATATAATGTTCTCCTCGATGTTTTTGGAGATCTGTTTGATGTAATGACTTTTTGCGGTGTGTTTGTTGGGATCCGATGAAGTGAGTTTATGATTAGATATATCCATGAATATTATTTGAGTTTTCTCTGAACTCTTTTATGCATGATTGTTATAGCCTCATATTTCTTCTCCGACTTATTGGTTTCATTTGGCCAACTAGATTGATTTATCTTGTCATGGGAAGATGTGCTTTGTGATGGGTCCGGTCTTGTGGTGCTCAATCTCAGTGGCAGAAAGAGACATGAGACGCATGTGTCATTGCTATTAAGGGTAACAGGATGGGATTTATTTCATCTATGAGTTTATCTTGTCTACATCATGTCATCTTGCTTAAGGTTTTACTCTGTTCTTTCATGAACTTAATACACTGCATGCATGTTGGATATCGGTCGATGTGTGGAGTAACAGTAGTAGATGCAGTCAGGAGTCAGTCTAATTGTCTCGGACGTGATGCCTATACACATGATCATTGCTTTGGATATCATCATAATTATTTGTTTTTCTGTTGAACACACTTGTTTGAGAGAGCCACATGCATATCATGATTTCCTAGAATACTCTATGTGCTTCACTTAAATATTTTGAGCTAGGCAGTTGCTCAAGTACTTCACTTATATCATTTTGAGCACGACGGTGGTTATATTTTAAAGAAATAAACTGTCTTGTTTAACTTATATTATTTTGAGAGTTGAGAAATTTTAAAGATATATGCTCTCATGCTTCACTTATATTATTTTGAGAGTTCAATTTTTTTGAAGAAATATTTATGCTCCCGTACTTCACTTAGATCTTTTTGAGAGTAAAGAATAGTAATGGTAATTTGCACGAGATATGAATTTGGTCCCAAAGTGATAGATATCCAAGGGGGTGTAACAAAAACTTTCATGAAGATCATTGGATATAATAAACTTAATTCCTTGCAATAGTTTTGTGATATGGAGATAGTGATATGTGAGTCATGTTGGTGAGTAATTACGCTTCTGTAAGAATATTGGTGTTAAGGTTTGTGATTCCCTATGCATCACGTAAAGTCAATAGTTATGCAATGAAATTATATCATACTTCTGGTGCATTATTCGGTGTTAATTATGTTCAATGCTCGTTTATGACCGTTTTCGTTTTTTGGTTGGTTGCTTCTCAATCTATTTGCTAGCCTTCACTTGTACTAAGCGGGAATACTGCTTGTGCATCCAATTCCTTAAACTCAAAGTTGTACAAAATGAGTCCACCATACCTACCTGTTGGGGTACGTAGCATGCAATTTCAAAAAAAAATCCTACGCTCACGCAAGATCTATCTAGGAGATGCATAGCAACGAGAGGGGGAGAGCATCTTCATACCCTTGAAGATCGCAAAGTGGAAGCGTTTATTAACGCGGTTGATGTAGTTGTACACCTTCACAATCCATCCCGATCAAGTACCGAACGTACGGCACCTCCGCGTTCAGCACACGTTTAGCTCGATGAGGTCCTCGCCTTCTTGATCCAGCAAGACGGGCGAAGTAGTAGATAAGTTCCGGCAGCACGACAGCATGGTGACGGTTGGTGATGAAGAACAATCTCCGCAGGGCTTCGCCAAGCACTACAGAAACTAGACAGATGATAAACTAGAGGGGACGGGGTTGCCGACACACGGCTTGGTGAATCTTGATTTTTTTTGGGTGCTAGCCCTGCCCCTCTATTTATATGTTGAGCCCTCGGGTCGAAACTTGGAGTAAAAGCCTCCTCAAAGTCAGTTTTTCCCGAAAGGCAAGAGTCCTTCTCGAACTCCAGGACCAGACGCCATGGTTCCCGGTGTCTGGACCTAGACGTTGGGAACCCTGGCGTCTGGCCCCTGGACTCCGCAAAACTTCCTTTTGCACTTTCCAAAAACCTCGTGGGCTTTCCCCTTTGTCCCAAATAAAGTGTTCTCGTACCCAACATTTCGGGAAACATCCGGAACCCCTTCCGGTGAATTCCAGAACCTTTCCGGAGACCGAACTAAAGGGAATATGCCCTAGAGGCAATAATAAAGTTGTTATTTATATTTCCTTATATCATGATAAATGTTTATTATTCATGCTAGAATTGTATTAACCGGAAACTTGGTACATGTGTGAATACATAGACAAACAGAGTGGCCCAAGTATGCCTCTACTTGACTAGCTCGTTAATCAAAGATGGTTAAGTTTCCTGACAATAGACATGTGTTGTCATTTGATGAACGGGATCACATCATTAGAGAATGATGTGATGGACAAGACCTATCCGTTAGCTTAGCATAATGATCATTAAGTTTTATTGTTATTGCTTTCTTCATGACTTATACATATTCCTTTGACTATGAGATTATGCAACTCCCGAATACCGGAGGAGCACTTTGTGTTCTATCAAATGTCATAACGTAACTGGGTGATTATAAAGATGCTCTACAGGTGTCTCCGAAGGTGTTTGTTGGGTTGGCATAGATCGAGATTAGGATTTGTCACTCCGCGTATCGGAGAGGTATCTCTAGGCCCTCTCGGTAATGCACATCACTATAAGCCTTGCAAGCAACGTGACTAATGAGTTAGTTGCGGGATGATGCATTACGGAACGAGTAAAGAGACTTGCCGGTAACGATATTGAACTAGGTATGCTGATACCGACGATCGAATCTCAGGAAAGTAACATACTGATGACAAAGGGAATGACGTATGTTGTTATGCGGTTTGATTGATAAAGATCTTCATAGAATATGTAGGATCCAATATGAGCATCGAGGTTCCACTATTGGTTATTGACCGGAGATGTGTCTCGGTCATGTCTACATAGTTCTCGAACCCGTAGGGTCCGCATGCTTAACGTTCGATGACGATTTATATTATGAGTTATGTGATTTGATGACTGAAGTTTGTTCAAAGTCCCAGTTGAGATCACATACATGACGAGGAGTCTCGAAATGGTCGAGAGGTAAAAATTGATATATTGGAAGGCTATATTCGGACATCGGAAAGGTTCTGAGTGATTCGGGTATTTTTCGGAGTACCGGAGAGTTACGGGAATTCGCTGGGGGAAGTTAATGGGCCTTATTGGGCTTTAGTGGAGAGAGGGAAGAAGGGAAACGAGGTGGCGCGTGCCTCCCCCCTGCCCAAACCGAATTGGACAAGGGGTGGGGGCACGACCCCCCCCCTTTCCTTCTCCCTCTCCCTCCTTTCCTTCTTTCCTACTCCGAAAAGGAAAGGGAATCCTACTAGGACTTGGGAGTCCTAGTAGGACTCCCTACACTTGGTGCGCCCCTAGGAGGGCCGGCCTCTCTCTCTCTCCCTCCTTTATATACGTGGGCAGGGGGCACCCCAAAGGCACTCCAAGATTTGTCTTAGCTGTGTGCGGTGCCCCCCTCCACAATTACACACCTCGGTCATATCGTCGTAGTGCTTAGGCGAAGCCCTGCGTCGGTTACTTCATCATCACCGTCACCACGCCGTCGTGCTGACAAAACTCTCCCTCGTCCTCAACTGGATCAAGAGCTCGAGGGACGTCATCGAGCTGAACGTGTGATGAACACGGAGGTGCCGTACGTTCGGTACTTGGATCGGTTGGATCATGAAGACGTTCGACTACATCAATCGCGTTACTAAACGCTTCCGCTTTCAGCTACGTGGGTACGTGGACACACTCTCCTGTCTCGTTGCTATGCATCTCCTAGATAGATCTTGCGTGATCGTAGGATTTTTTTTTGAATTACTATGTTTCCCAACAATGGCATCAGAGCCAGGTCTATACGTAGATGATATGCATGAGTAGAACACAATGACTTGTGGGCGATAATAGTCATACTGCTTACCACCAACGTCTTAATTTGATTCGGCGGTATTGTTGGATGAAGTGGTCCGGACCAACATTACATGACCGTGTTCATGAGACTGGTTCTACCGATGTGCTTTGCACACAGGTGGCTGGCAGGTGTCTGTTTCTCCAACTTTAGTTGAATCGAGTTTGACTACGGCAGGTCCTTGTTGAAGGTTACAACAGCACACTTGACGAAAAATCGTTGTGGTTATGATGCGTAGGTAAGAATGGTTCTTGCTAGAAGCCCGTAGTAGCCACGTAAAACTTGCAACAATAAAGTATAGGATATCTAACTTGTTTTTGCAGGGCATGTTGTGGTGTGATATGGTCAAGACGTGATGAGATATAAATTGTTGTATGAGATGATCATGTTTTGTAAAAGTTATCAGCAACTGGCAGGAGCCTTATGGTTGTCGCTTTATTGTATGAAATGCAATCGCCATGTAATTGCTTTACTTTATCACTAAACGGTAGCGATAATCGTGGAAGCAATAGTTGGGAAGACGACAACGACGCTACGATGGAGATCAAGGTGTCAAGCCGGTGACGATGGAGATCTTGACGGTGCTTTGGAGATGGAGATCAAAGGCACAAGATGATGATGGCCATATCATGTCAGATATTTTGATTGCATGTGATGTTTATCTTTTATGCATCTTATTTTGCTTACTACGGCGGTAGCATTATAAGATGATCCCTCACTAAATTTCAAGGTATAAGTGTTCTCCCTGAGTATGCACCGTTGTTATAGTTCTTCGTGCCGAGACACCACATGATGATCTGGTATGATAAGCTCTATGTTCACATACAACGGGTGCAAGCCAGTTTTGCACGTGCACAATACTCGGGTTAAACTTGACGAGCCTAGCATATGCAGATATGGTCTCGAAACCCTGAGACCGAAAGGTCGAACGTGAATCATATAGTAGATATGATCAACATAGAGATGTTCACCATTCAAAACTACTCCATCTCACGTGATGATCGGACATGGTTTAGTTGATATGGATCACGTGATCATTTAGATGACTAGAGGGATGTATATCTAAGTGGGAGTTCTTAAGTAATTTGATTAATTGAACTTTAATTTATCATGAACTTAGTCTTGATAGTATTTGCAAATTATGTTGTAGATCAATAGCTCGTGATGTAGCTCCCCGTTTATTTTTGATATGTTCCTAGAGAAAATGAGTTGAAAGATGATAGTAGCAATGATGCAGACTTGGTCCGTGATCTGAGGATTATCCTCATTGCTGCACAGAAGAATTATGTCCTTGATGCACCGCTAGGTGACAGGCCTATTGCAGGAGCAGATGCAGACGTTATGAACATTTGACAAAGCTCGGTATGATGACTACTTGATAGTTTAGTGCACCATGCTTTACGTCTTAGAACCGGGACTTCAAAAACATTTTCAAATGCCACAGAGCATATGAGATGTTCCAAGATATGAAATTGGTATTTCAATCTCATTCCCGTGTCAAGAGGTATGCGACCTCTGACATGTACTTTGCCTACAAGATGGAGGAGAATAGCTCAACCAGTGAGCATGTGCTCAGAATGTCTAAGTACTACAATCGCTTGAATCAAGTGTGAGTTAATCTTCTAGATAACATAGTGATTGACAAAGTTATCTAGTCACTATCACCAAGTTACTAGAACTTCGTGATGAACTATAATATGCAAGGGATGACGAAAGTAAATTCCCGAGCTCTTCGCGATGCTGAAATCGACGAAGGTAGAAATCAAGAAAGAGCATCAGGTGTTGATGGTTAACAAAAAGCACTAGTTTCAAGAAAAGGGAAAAGGAGAAGAAGGGGAACTTCAAGAAGAATGGCAAGACAGTTGCTGCTCCCAGGAAGAAGCCCAAGTCTGGACCTAAGCCTGAAACTTGGTGCTTCTACTGCAAAGGGACTGGTCACTAGAAGCGGAACTGCCCAAGTATTTGGCGAATAAGAAGGATGGCAAAGTGAACAAAGGTATATTTGATATACATGTTATTGATGTGTACTTTACTAGTGTTCATAGTAACCCCAAGGTATTTGATACCGATTCAATTGCTAAGATTAGTAACTCGTAACAGGAGTTGCAGAATGAACGGAGACTAGTTATGGGCGAAGTGACGATGTGTGTTGGAAGTGATTCCAAGGTTGATACGATCACCATCTCACACTCCCTCTACCTTCCGGATTAGTGTTGAACCTAAATAAATGTTATTTGGTGTTTGCGTTGAGTATGAATATGATTAGATCATGTTTATTGCAATACAGTTATTCATTTAAGTTAGAGAATAATCGTTATTCTGTTTAACATGGATAAAACCTTCAATGGTCATACACCCAATGTGAATGGTTTATCGAATCTCGATTCTAGTGAAACACATATTCATAATATTGATGTCAATAGATGCAAAGTTGATAATGATAGTGCAACATACTTGTGGCACTGCTGTTTAGGTCATATTGGTGTAAAGCGCATGAAGAAACTCCATGCAAATGGACTTTTGGAATAACTTGATTATGAATCATTTGATACTTGCGAACCATGCCTTATGGGCAAAATGACTAAAACTCTGTTCTCCAGAACAATGGAGCAAGCAACTGACTTATTGGAAATAATACATACGGATGTATGCCGTCTGATGAGGGTATCGTTATTTTCTTACCTTCACAGATGATTTGAGCAGATATGGGTATATCCACTTAATGAAACACAAGTTTGAAACATTTGAAAAGTTTCAAAGAATTTCAGAGTGAAGTGGAGAATCATCGTAATAAGAAAACAAAGTTTCTACGATCTGATCACAGAGGCGAATATTTGAGTTATGAGTTTGGCCTTCATTTAAAACAATGTGGAATGGTTTCACAACTCACTCCACCTGGAACACCACATCATAATGGTGTGTCCGAACGTTGTAACCGTACTTTATTAGATATGGTGCGATCTATGATGTGTCTTACCGAATTTACCACTATCGTTTTGGGGTTATGCATTAGAGACAGCTGCATTCACGTTAAATAGGGCATGCTACCTCTTGAGCACGCGTTGGTTTTCCCTTGAAGAGGAAAGGGTGATGCAGTAAAGTAGCGTAAGTATTTCCCTCAGTTTTTGAGAACCAAGGTATCAATCCAGTAGGAGTTAACACACAATTCCCTAGTACCTGCACAAACAAACAAGAACCTCGCAACCAACGCGATAAAGGGGTTGTCAATCCCTTCACGGTCACTTACGAAAGTGAGATCTGATAGAGATGCTAAGATAAATATTTTCGGTATTTTTATTGTATAGATTGGAAAATAAAGATTGCAAAATAAACAACGATAGAAATAGCAAATAGATAGGAAAATAGTATGATGGAAGATAGACCCGAGGGCCATAGCAAATTCTACGGTGGGTGAACAAATTACTATCGAGCAATTGATAGAAAAGCGGATAGTTATGAGAATATCTAGGCATGATCATGTATATAGGCATCACGTCCATGACAAGTAGACCGAAATGATTCTGCATCTAATACTATTACTCCACACATCGACCACTATCCAGCATGTATCCAGAGTATTAAGTTCATAAGAATAGAGTAACGCATTAGGCAAGATGACATGATGTAGAGGGATAAACTCAAGCAATATGATATCAACCCCATCTTTTTATCCTCGATGGCAACAATACAATACGTGCCTTGCTGCCCCTGCTGTCACTGGGAAAGGACACCGTAAGATTGAACCCAAAGCTAAGCACTTCTCCCATTGCAAGAAAGATCAATCTAGTAGGCCAAACCAAACTGATAATTCGAAGAGACTTGCAAAGATATTAAATCATGCATAAAAGAATTCAGAGAAGAATCAAATATTGTTCATAGCTAATCTTGATCATAAACCCACAATTCATTGGATCTCGACAAACACACCGCAAAAAGAATTACATCAAATAGATCTCCAAGAGAATCGAGGAGAACTTTGTACTGAGATCCAAAGAGAGATAAGAGGCCATCTAGCTAATAACTATGGACCCAAAAGTCTGTGGTAAACTACTCACACATCATCGGAGAGGCTATGGTGTTGATGTAGAAGCCCTCCGTGATCGATTCCCCCTCCGGCAGAGCGCCGGAAAAGGCCCCAAGATGGGATCTCACGAGTACAGAAGGTTGCGGCGGTGGAAATAGGGTTTCGTGGTGCTCATGGATGTTTTCAGGGTATATGGGTGTATATAGGAGGAAGAAGTAGGTCGGTGGAGCTACGAGGGACCCACGAGGGTGGGGGCGTGCCCTCCTGCCTCGCGGCCTCCTCGCTTCTTCCTTGATGTCCACTCCAAGTATCCTGGATTGCGTTTGTTCCAAAAATAACTCTCCCGAAGGTTTCATTCCGTTTGATATTCCGTTTCTGCGAAACACTGAAATAGGCAAAAAAACAGCAATTTGCATTGGGCCTTTGGTTAATAGGTTAGTCCCAAAAATAATATAAAAGGTATATTCAATCCCATTAAACATCCAAAACAGATAATATAAGAGCATGGAACAATAAAAAATTATAGATACGTCGGAGATGTATCAAGCATCCCCAAGCTTAATTCATGCTCGTCCTTGAGTAGGTAAATGATAAAAACAGAATTTTTGATGTGGAATGATTCCTAACATAATTCTCAATTTAATTTTCTTTATTGTGGCATGAATGTTCGGATCCTAAAGATTCAAGATAAAAGTTTAATATTGACATAAAAATAATAATACTTCAAGCATACTAACAAAGCAATCATGTCTTCTCAAAATAACATGGCCAAAGAAAGTTATCCCTACAAAATCATATAGTCTGGCTATGCTCTATCTTCATCACACAAAGTATTGAATCATGCACAACCCCGATGACAAGCCAAGCAATTGTTTTATACTTTTGATGTTCTCAAACTTTTTCAATCTTCACGCAATATATGAGCGTGAGCCATGGACATGGCACTATATGTGGAATAGAATGTTGGTTGTGGAGAAGACAAAAAGGAGAAGATAGTCTCACATCTACTAGGCGTATCAACGGGCTATGGAGATGCCCATCCATAGATATCATTGTGAGTGAGTAGGGATTGCCATGCAATGGATGCACTAGAGCTATAAGTGTATGAAAGCTCAAAAAGAAACTAAGTGGGTGTGCATCCAACTTGCTTGCTCATGAAGACCTAGGGCATTTTGAGGAAGCCCATCATTGGAATATACAAGCCAAGTTCTATAATGTAGAATTCTCACTAGTATATGAAAGTGACAACATAGGAGACTCTCTATCATGAAGATCATGGTGCTACTTTGAAGCACAAGTGTGGTAAAAGGATAGTAACATTGTCCCTTCTCTCTTTTTCTCTCATTTCTTTTTTCTTTTTTTCCTCTTTTTTTATTTGGGCCTTCTCTTTTTTATGGCCTCTTTTTTCTCTTTTTATTTATTTTTCATCCGAAGTCTCATCCTAACTTGTGGGGGAATCATAGTCTCCATCATCCTTTCCTCACTTGGGACAATGCTCTAGTAGTGATGATCATCACACTTTTATTTACGTACAACTCAAAAATTACAACTCGATACTAGAACAAAATATGACTCTATGTGAATGCCTCCGACGGTATACATGGATGTGCAATGAATCAAGAGTGACATGTATGAAAGAATTATAAAGGTGGCTTTGCCACAAATACGATGTCAACTACATGATCATGCAAAGCAATATGACAATGATGTAACGTTTCATAAATAATGGAACGGTGGTAAGTTGCATGTCAATATATCCCGGAATGGCTATGGAAATGACATAATAGGTAGGTATGGTGGCTGGTTTGAGGAAGGTATATGGTGGGTGTATGATACCGGCTAAAGGTGCGCGGTATTAGAGAGGCTAGCAATGCTGGAAGGGTGAGAGTGCGTATAATCCATGGACTCAACATTAGTCATAAAGAACTCACATACTTATTGCAAAAATCTATTAGTTATCGAAACAAAGTACTACGCGCATGCTCCTAGGGGGATAGATTGGTAGGAAAATACCATCGCTCATCCCCAACCGCCACTCATAAGGAAGACAATCAATAAATAAATCATGCTCCGACTTCATGACATAATGGTTCACCATACGTGCATGCTACAGGAATCACAAACTTTAGAACAAGTATTTCTCAAATTCACAACTACTCAACTAGCATGACTCTAATATCACCATCTTCATATCTCAAAACAACCATCAAGTATCAAACTTCTCATAGTATTCAATTCACTTTTTATGAAAGTTTTTATTATACCCATCTTGGATGCCTATCATATTAGGACTAATTTTATAGCCAAAGCAAATTACCATGTTGTTCTAAAAAGACTCTCAAAACAATATAAGTTAAGCATGAGAGATCAATATTTTCTATAAAATAAAACCACCACCGTGCTCTAAAAGGATATAAGTGAGGCACTAGAGCAAAATTATCTAGCTCAAAAGATATAAGTGAAGCACATAGAGTATTCTAATAAATTCCGATTTATGTATGTCTCTCCAAAAGGTGTGTACATGAAGGATGATTGTGGTAAACTAAAAAGGTAAGACTCAAATCATACAAGACACTCCAAGCAAAACACATATCATGTGGCGAATAAAAATATAGCCTCAAGTAAAGTTACCGATGGACAACTATGAAAGAGGGGATGCCTTCCGGGGCATCCCCAAGCTTAGGCTTTTGGTTGTCCTTGACTTTTACCATGGGGTGCCTTGGGCATCCCCAAGCTTAGGCTCTTGCCACTCCTTATTCCAAAATCCATCAAATATTTACCCAAAACATGAAAACTTCACAACACAAAACTCAACAGAAAATCCCATGAGCTCCGTTAGTATAAGAAAACAAACCACCACTTCATGGTACTTTAATGAATTGATACGTCTCCAACGTATCTATAATTTTTGATTGTACCATGCTATTATATTATCTGTTTTGGATGTTTAATGGGCTTTAATATACCTTTTTATATTATTTTTGGGACTAACCTACTAACCAAAGGCCCAGTGCAAATTGTTGTTTTTTGCCTATTTCATTGTTTCGCAGAAAAGGAATATCAAACGGAATCCAAACAGAATGAAACCTTCGGGAGAGTTATTTTTGGAACGAACATGATCCAGGAGACTTGCAGTGGACGCCAAGAAAGAAGCAAGGATGCCATGAGGTAGGGAGGCACGCCCAGGGGGTAGGCATGCCCCCACCCTCATGGGCCCCTCACAGCTCCACCGACGTACTTCTTCCTCCTATATTAACCCATATACGCCAAAAACATCCAGGAGCACCACGAAACCCTATTTCCACCGCCGCAACCTTCTACACCCGTGAGATTCCATCTTGGGGACTTTTCCGGCACTCTATCGAAGGGGGAATCGATCACGGATGGCTTCTACATCAACACCATAGCCTCTCCGATGATGTGTGAGTAGTTTACCACAGAACTTCAGGTCCATAGTTATTAGCTAGATGGCTTCCTCTCTCTCTTTGGATCTCAATACAAAGTTCTCCTCGATTCTCTTGGAGGTCTATTCGGTGTAATTCTTTTTGCGGTGTGTTTGTCGAGATCCGATGAATTGTGGGTTTATGATCAATATTATCTATGAACAATATTTGATTCTTCTCTGAAATATTTTATGCATGATTTAAATATCTTTGGAAGTCTCTTCGAATTATCAGTTTGGTTTGGCCTACTATATTGATCGTTCTTGAAATGGGAGAAGTGCTTAGCTTTGCGTTCAATCTTGCGGTGTCCTTTCCCAATGACATCAGGGGCAGCAAGGCATGTATTGTATTGTTGCCATCGAGGATAAAAAGATGGGGTCTATATCATATTGCTTGTGTTTATCCCTCTACATCATGTCATCTTGCCTAATGTGTTACTCTGTTCTCATGAACTTAATACTCTAGATGCATGTTGGATAGTGGTCGATGTGTGGAGTAATAGTAGTAGACACAGAATTTTTTTGGTCTACTTGTCGCCGACGTGATGCCTATATAGATGATCATGCCTAGATATTCTCATGATTATTCGCTTTTCTATCAATTGCTCGACAGTAATTTGTTCATCCACGGTAGAATTTGCTATCTTGAGAGAAGCCACTAGTGAAACCTATGGCCCCGGGTCTATCTTCCATCATATTATTTTCATATCAGTTTGGTATTCCTATTATCGTTTATTTTGCAATCTTTATTTTCCAATCTATATCAGAAAAATACCAAAAATATTTATCTTATTATCTCTATCAGATCTCACTTTCGTAAGAGACCATGAAGGGATTGACAACCCTTTTATCGCGTTGGTTGCGAGGTTCTTGTTTGTTTGTGCAGTACTAGGTGACTTGGGTGTTACCTCCTACTGAATTGATACCTTGGTTCTCAAAAACTGAGGGAAACACTTACGCTACCATGCTACATCACCCTTTCCTCTTCAAGGGAAAACCAACGCATGCTCAAGAGGTAGCAAGAAGGATTTAAATATCTTTTCGACGAAATCTTTTATGCATGATTTAAATATCTTTGCAAGTCTCTTCGAATTATCAGTTTGGTTTGGCCTATTTATCGTTTCTTGCAATGGTAGAAGTGCTTAACTTTGGGTTCTATCTTGCAGTGTCATTTCCCAGTGACAGCAGGGGCAGCAAGGCACATATTCTATTGTTGCCATCGAAGATAAAAAGATGGGGTTTATATCATATTGCTTGAGTTTATCCCTCTACATCATGTCATCTTGCCTAATGCGTTACTCTAATCTGATGAACTTACTACTCTAGATGCATGATGGATAGCGGTCGATGTGTGGAGTAATAGTAGTAGATGCAAAATCGTTTCGGTCTACTTGTCACGGACATGACGCCTATATACATGATCATGCCTAGATATTCTCATAATTATTCGCTTTTCTATCAATTGCTCGATAGTAATTTGTTCACCCACCGTAGAATTTGCTATCTTGAGAGAAGCCGCTAGTGAAAGCTATGGCCCCCGGGTCTATCTTCCATCATATTATTTTCATATCAATTTGCTATTCCTATTACCGTTTATTTTGCAATCTTTATTTTCCAATCTATATCACAAAAATACCGAAAATATTTATCTTATTATCTCTATCAGATATCACTTTTGTAAGTGACCATGAAGGGATTGACTACCCCTTTATCGTGTTGGTTGCGAGGTTCTTGTTTGTTTGTGCAGGTACTAGGTGACTTGTGTGTTACCTCCTACTGGATTGATACCTTGGTTCTCAGAAACTAAGGGAAATACTTACGCTACTGTGCTGCATCACCCTTTCCTCTTCAAGGGAAAACCAACACATGCTCAAGAGGTACCATGAACTCATTCTTTATTTATATTGGTGTTAAACCTAATTTATTCCAACTTCTCTATGGTTCATACCCCCCGATACTAGCCATAGATTCGTCAAAATAAGCAAACAACACACGAAAAACAGAATCTTTCAAAAACAGAACAGTCTGTAGTAATCTGTAGGTTTCGAATAATTCTTTAACCCCAAAAATTCTCAAATAAATTGGTGGACGTGAGGAATTTGTCTATTAATCATCTGCAAAAATAATCAACCTAATCGCACTGTCCAGTAAAAAATGGCAGCTAATCTCGTGAGCGCTAAGTTTCTGTTTTTTACAGCAAGATCGCAAAGACTCCCCCCAAGTCTTCCCAAAGGTTCTACTTGGCACAAACACTAATTTAAAACATAAAAACACATCTAAACAGAAGCTAGATGAATTATGTATTACTAAACAGAAACATAAAACAATAAAAAAATAAAATTGGGTTGTCTCCCAACGAGCGCTATCATTTAACGCCCATAGCTAGGCATAGAAACAAGAATAGATCTAGGTATTGCCATGATAATGATAAGGCAAATTGCGAAAACTCATCTCATACTCCCTACGTTCAGTGGCAAGTTTTCTTTCTGGCAACCAAAAGTAATCAAAATGGCTAAATTTAATGGGACAAAAGTCCCCAAGATCAAGCTCGGGAGGTATTGATTCCTCCTTTGGCCCCTCATATTGCACAACCAATTCATCATTATAAGCATTCTTTTGGCAAAAAGTCATGAGCTTTTGTTCAAGAGGAAAACCTAACCCATTGTTCTAGATAGCAAAATTATTGTTAAGTTCAGAAATCCTGTCAACTAGAACGTCGGTAGGAACCTTTTTTCTAAGGTTTTCATTAAAAGCAACATGATCTAAAGATCATAAGCGCATTATGTCTTCTTGATAAAAAAGGATTGCTTCTATGGGAGGACGACTGGAATCCACCCTATAATGCACAAAAATTTCATTGGCTTCTTTTATTATATATCTGAACTCATGAGCTAAAAATATGGTAGCTGCTCGCTTACCAAAAGAATGCTCAATATTAGAAAATTCTAGAAAAATCCTTCGGTTGCAAGGGTGCATATGAATAAATTGTCTTTCGAGTTCAACTATGAGCAAAGATATAGCATCCGCAAAACTACTAGTTCTATTAAGAATAGACCCTCCCATAGTGGGTAAAGCACCAGCACAAGTAAAGAAATCTTGAATAACTCATTTTCCAATAATATTACCACTACCGATTCGAAACTTTTTAGTGTGCAAAATAGTAGGTTCTTCATGAGGATAATCAAAAGCATCAACGTTTTCCATGTTATTGCCACTATCCTTATCAATGATAACCCCCCCCCCCCCCAATTTCAGACATGATGGTGATACGTCCATTTTGCATCATGTTTTTATATCGATATTTATTGTATTATGGGCTGTTATTACACATTATGTCACAATACTTATGCCTATTCTCTCTTATTTTACAAGGTTTACATAAAGAGGGAGAATGCCGGAAGCTGGGATTCTGGGCTAGAAAAGGAGCAAATATTAGAGACCTATTCTGCACAGCTCCAAAAGTCCTGAAACTTCACGCAAGTCATTTTCAGAATATATAAAAAATACTGAGCGCAAGAAGTTCTGGAGGGGGGCCACACCCTGCCCACGAGGATGGGGGGCGCGCCCCCTGCCTCGTGGGCCCCCTGGTGGCCCTCCAATTCCCATCTTCTGCTATATGGAGTCTTTCGATGAGGAAAAAAAATAATAAGCCAGCTTTCGGGACAAGACTCCCCCGCCACGAGGTGGAACCTTGGCGGAACCAATCTAGGACTCTGGCGGAGCTGTTCTGCCGGGGAAACTTCCCTCCGGGAGGGGGAAATCATCACCATCGTCATCACCAATGATACGTCTCCGTCGTATCTATAATTTTTGATTGTTCCATGCCAATATTCTACAACTTCCATATACTTTTGGCAACTTTTTATACTATTTTTGGGACTAACATATTGATCCAGTGCCCAGTGCCAGTTCCTGTTTGTTGCATGTTTTTTTTGTTTCGCAGAATATCCATATCAAACGGAGTCCAAACGGGATAAAAACTAACGGGGATTTTTTTTGAAATATATATGATTTTTGGGAAGAAAAATCCACGCGAGACGGTGCCCGAGGTGGCCAAGAGGCAGGGACGCGCCTGCCCCCTGGTGCGCCCTTGAGCCTCGTGGGCCACCCGTAAGGCGGTTGATGCCCTTCTTTCGCCGCAAGAAAGCTAATATACGGATAGAGATCGTGTTAAAATTTCATCCCAATCGGAGTTACGGATCTCCGGGAATATAAGAAAGGGTGAAAGGGAAGAATCTGAGAACGCAAAAACAGAGAGAGACAGAGAGACATATCCAATCTCGGAGGGGCTTTCGCCCCTCCCGTGCCATGGAGGCCATGGACCCGAGGGGAAACCCTTCTCCCATCTAGGGAGGAGGTCAAGGAATAAGAAGAATGAGGGGGGCTCTCTCCCCCTTGCTTCCGGTGGCACCGGAGTGCCACCGGAGGCCATCATCATCACCGCGATCTACACCAACACCTCCGCCATCTTCACCAACATCTCCATCACCTTACCCCCTCTATCTACAGCGGTCCGCTCTCCCGCAACCCGCTGTACCCTCTACTTGAACATGGTGCTTTATGCTTCATATTATTATCCAATGATGTGTTGCCATCCTATGATGTTTGAGTAGATTTTCGTTGTCCTATCGGTGGTTGATGAATTGCTATGATTGATTTAAGTTGCTTGTGGTTATGTTGCTGTCCTTTGGTGCCCATCATATGATTGCGCGCGTGGATCACACCCTAGGGTTAGTTTTATGTTGATAGGACTATGTATTGGAGGGCAAGAGTGACAGAAGCTTCAACCTAGCATAGAAATTGATGCATACGGGATTGAAGGGGGACCAATATACCTTAATGCTATGGTTGGGTTTTACCTTAATGAACATTAGTGGTTGTGGATGCTTGCTAATAGTTCCAATCATAAGTGCATAGAATTCCAAGTCAGGGATGACATGCTAGTAGTGGCCTCTCCCACATAATACTTGCTATCGGTCTAGTAAAGTAGTCAATTGCTTAAGGGGCAATTTCACAACTCCTACCACCACTTTTCCACACTCGCTATATTTACTTTATTGCTTGTTTACTTACAACAGCCCCTACTTTTTATTTACGTAATCTTTATTATCTTGCAAACCTATCCAACAACACCTACAAAGTACTTCTAGTTTCATACTTGTTCTAGGTAAAGCGAACATCAAGCGTGCGTAGAGTTGTATCGGTGGTCGATAGAACTTAAGGGAATATTTGTTCTGCCTTTAGCTCCTCGTTGGGTTCGACACTCTTACTTATCGAAAACTGTTACGATCCCCTATACTTGTGGGTTATCAAGACCTTTTTCTGGCGCCGTTGCCGGGGAGCAATAGCGTGGGGTGAATATTCTCGTGTGTGCTTGTTTGCTTTATCACTAAGTAATTTTTATTTGTTGTTCTTAGTTGTTCTTTATCTTTAGTTATGGATATGGAACACGAAATACCAAAAAAATTAGGTGTACTTTCTACTCATGGAGATGGGGAACCTCCTAAAACCCTCGATGCTGGTTATGTGAAAAATATTATGTACTACTTTAATAATCCCGAGAAAACCCCATTTAATTATGTAATGGGAGTAACGTTGGATCAACGTGAATACTTTAGGTATTACCGCTTGACACAAAACTATTATGGGATCAAATTCATATATTGAATTGGTATGCTAGGCAACTATGCTTGAGATATGATTATACTTGTTGCTCTAAGGTGAAGGGTCCACACCTTCCCTTTTCATGTGAATTTAATGATAATGAAACCTTAGCTTCTTATGCTAATGGTATATATGATTACTATGATGTGGAACAAATAGAAGAATTTGTTGCTTTTAAGGGTGCTTATGAAATTGAATCTTTGTTTGAAAAGCATGAAGCTTATGATGATGATGTTTATAGGCCTGAAAATTTAGCTATCTTAAAATATTGCTATGATAATTATGAATATAATTCCTATATTAATGCGCTTATTGAGAAAGTCTCCGCTATCCAAGAAGAGACTAATATTTTGCAGGAGTCTATGGAAGAAGAAATTGATGAAACTGTGAGCTCATTGGATGAAAAAGATGAGGAGGAGAGCAAAGAACAAAAGGAGGAAGAGCGGATTAGCTACCCGTGCCCACCTTCTAATGAGAGTAACTCTTCAACTCATACATTGTTTAATTTCCCTTCATGCTTACCGGAGGATGATTGCTATGATGATTGTTATGATCCCATTGATTCTCTTGAAATATCCCTTTTTGATGATGCTTGCTATGCTTGTGGCCAAGATGCTAATATGAATTATGCTTATGGAGATGAACTTGCTATAGTACCTTATGTTAAACATGAAATTGTTGCTATTGCACCCACACATGATAGTCCTATTATCTTTTTGAATTCTCCCAACTACACTATATCGGAGAAGTTTGCTCTTATTAAGGAATATATTGATGGGTTGCCTTTTACCGTTACACATGATGATTTTGATGAATATAATATGCATGTGCTTGCTGCTCCTACTTGCAATTATTATGAGAGAGGAACTATATCTCCACCTCTCTATGTTTCCAACACGATAAAATTGCAAGAAAAACTGTTTATACTATGCATTGGCCTTTACTTTGTGTGCATGAATTGTTCTTTTATGACATGTCGATGCATAGGAAGAGAGTTAGACTTCATTGTTACATTATATATGTTACCTTGTGCTCACTACTAAATTACAAATCATTGTTAATTAAAATTGGCTTTGATATACCTTGGGATCCGGGTGGATTCATTGCTTGAGCACTATATGCCTAGCTTAATGGCTTTAAAGAAATCGCTGCCAGGGAAACAACCCGGAAGTTTTAGAGAGTCATTTATTTCTGTTGAGTGCTTTTATATAGTTTAAAAACAACAAAAATAAAGAGGGGAACCCAAAACTTTTTCAAAAAGAAAAGTGAAAGTGAGAAAGACAAGCATTGTTGAAGTGGGAGCTAGCCTTGAACTTTGTTCATGCTCACATAAACTTTGTGAATCTTGATTACAGAAACTTTTCAATAAAAATAATTATCCCCTTGTACAATTCCTTGTATTATAAAAATAATGTGCCAAGGTTTGCCTTTAGAATGTTTACATTTGCTTGATGGTTTGTACGGTGCAGGACAGAAACTTTGGCTGTAGTGCGCGATTTTACATTTTTTGATGAAATGTCAAATGTTTCTGATTCTTTTTGCACTGTCTTCCTATAAAAATTGTCTATTTTCCTAATTTTGGTAGAATTTTTCAAGTATCAGAAGTATGGTGAATGTTCAGATTATTACAGACTGTTCTGTTTTAGACAGATTCTGTTTTTGATGCATAGTTTGCTTGTTTTGATGAAACTATCGATTCATATCAGTGGATTAAGCCATGAAAAAGTTATATTACAGTAGACACAATGCAAAAAAATGAATTGGTTTGCAACAGTACTTCGAGTAGTGATTTGCTTCATTATACTAACGGATCTTACCGAGTTTTCTGTTGAAGTTTTGTGTGGATGAAGTGTTCGATGATCGAGAAGGTCTTGATGTGAGAAGAAGGAAGAGAGGCAAGAGCTCAAGCTTGGGGATGCCCGAGGCACCCCAAGTAAATATTCAAGGAGACTCAAGCGTCTAAGCTTGGGGATGCCCCGGAAGGCATCCCCTCTTTCTTCAACAAGTATCGGTATATTTTCGGATTCGTTTCGTTCATGCGATATGTGCAAACTTGGTGCGTCTTTTGCATTTAGTTTTCACTTTTCTTTTATGAACCATGCTGGTATGAGACAATCCTTGGTTGATTTATAGAATGCTCATTGCACTTAACTTATATATTTTGAGTATGGCCTTATAGAATGCTTCATGTGCTTCACTTATATCATTTGAAGTTTGGATTGCCTGTTTCTCTTTACATAAAAAACCGCCATTTGTAGAATGCTCTTTTGCTTCACTTAGATTTGTTAGAGCATGGGCATACCTTTTGTAGAAAGAATTAAACTCTCTTGCTTCACTTATATCTATTTAGAGAGATGACATGAATTGGTCATTCACATGGTTAGTCATAAAATCCTACATAAAACTTGTAGATCACTGAATATGATATGTTTGATTCCTTGCAATAGTTTTGCGATATAAAGATGGTGATATTAGAGTCATGCTAGTGCGTAGTTATGGATTAGTAGAAATACTTGTGTTGAGGTTTGTGATTCCCGTAGCATGCACGTATGGTGAACCGTTATGTAACGAAGTCAGAGCATGATTTATTTATTGATTGTCTTCCTTATGAGTGGCGGTCGGGGACGAGTGATGGTATTTTCCTACCAATCTATCCCCCTAGGAGCATGTGCGTAGTACTTTGTTTTGATGACTAATAGATTTTTGCAATAAGTATGTGAGTTCTTTATGACTAATGTTGAGTCCATGGATTATACGCACTCTCACCCTTCCACCATTGCTAGCCTCTCTAGTACCGCGCAACTTTCGCCGGTACCATAAACCCACCATATACCTTCCTCAAAATAGCCACCATACCTACCTATCATGGCATTTCCATAGCCACTCCGAGAAATATTGCCATGCAACTTCCATCGTCATCGTATACATGACATGAGCATTCATTGTCATATTGCTTTGCATGATCGTAAGATAGCTACCATGATGTTTTTTTGATGTCATTGCTACGCTAGACCATTGCACATCCTGGTACACCGCCGGAGGCATCCATATAGAGTCATACTTTGTTCTAGACATTGAGTTGTAAGTAAATAATAGTGTGATGATCATCATTATTAGGTTATTGCCCCAGTGAGGAAAGGACGATGGAGACTATGATTCCCCTATAAGTCGGGATGAGACTCCGGACTTTACAAAAAAATAAAAGAGGCCAAAGAAGCCCAAATAAAAAAAGAGGCCAAATAAGCCAAAATAAAAAAAGAGGCCAAAGAAGCCCACCAAAAAAATAAAAAAATAAAAAAATGAGAGAAAAAGAGAGAAGGGGCAGTGCTACTATCCTTTTTCCACACCTGTGCTTCAAAGTAGCACCATGTTCTTCATATAGAGAGTCTCTTGAGTTATCACTTTCATATACTAGTGAGAATTTTCATTATAGAACTTGGCTTGTATATTCCGATGATGGGCTTCCTCAAATGCCTGAGGTCTTCATGAGCAAGCACGTTGGATGCACACCCACTTAGTATCAGTTGGAGGTTTCTTACACTTATAGCTCTAGTGCATCCGTTGCATGGCAATCCCTACTCACTCACATTGATATCTATTGATGGGCATCTCCATAGCCCGTTGATACGCCTAGTTGATGTGAGACTATCTTCTCCTTTTTGTCTTCTCCACCATCATATTCTATTCCACCTATAGTGCTATGTCCATGGCTCACGCTCATGTATTGCGTGAAAGTTGAAAAGGTTTGAGAACGTCAAAAGTATGAAACAATTGCTTGGCTTGTCATCGGGGTTGTGCATTGATACATCTCCAATGTATCTATAATTTTTGATTGCTCCATGCTATATTATCTACTGTTTTGGATGTTTATGGGCTTTATTATACACTTTTATATCATTTTTGGGACTAACCTATTAACCCAGAGCCCAGTGCTAGTTTCTGTTTTTACCTTGTTTTAGGGTTTCGAAGAAAAGGAAAATCAAATGGAGTCCAATTGACCTGAAACTTCACGGAACTTATTTTTGGATCATAAGAAGCCCAGAAGACTGGGAGTGCACATCAGGGGACCTTTGAGGAGGCCACAAGGTAGGGGGGCGCCCACCCCCCTAGTGCGTGCCCTACACCCTCATGGGCCTCTCGTGGCCCCCGTGACGTACTTCTTCCTCCTATATATCTCCATATACCCTAAAAACATCTGAGAGCACAATAGATCGGGAGTTCCGCTGCCAGAAGCCTCCATAGCCACCGAAAGCCAATCTAGACCCGTTCCGGCACCCTGCCGGAGGGGGAATCCCTCTCCGTGGCCATCTTCATCATTCCGGTGCTCTCCATGACGAGGAGGGAGTAGTTCTCCCTCAGGGCTGAGGGTATGTACCAGTAGCTATGTGTTTGATCTCTCTCTCTCTCTCTCTCTCTCGTGTTCTTGAGGTGATACGATCTTGATGTATCGCGAGCTTTGCGATCATATTTGGATCCTATGATGTTTCTTCCCTCCTCTACTCTCTTGTAATGGATTGAGTTTCCCCTTTGAAGTTATCTTATCGGATTGAGTCTTTAAACATTTGAGAACACTTGATGTATGTCTTGTCGTGCGTATCTGTGGTGACAATGGGATACCACGTGATTCACTTGATGTATGTTTTGGTGATCAACTTGCGGGTTCCGCCCATGATCCTATGCATAGGGGTTGGCACACGTTTTCGTCATGATTCTCCGGTAGGAACTTTGGGGCACTCTTTGAGGTTGTATGTGTTGGTTGAATAGATGAATCTGAGATTGTGTGATGCATATGGTATAATCATACCCACGGATACTTGAGGTGACATTGGAGTATCTAGGTGAGATTAGGGTTTTGGTTGATTTCTGTCTTAAGGTGTTATTCTAGTACGAACTCTAGGGTTGTCTGTGACACTTATAGGAATAGCCCAACAGATTGATTGGAAAGAATAACTTAGAGGTGGTTTCATACCCTATGTCGGTGTCAAAACCGGCGGATCTCGGGTAGGGGGTCCCGAACTGTGCGTCTAAGGCGGATGGTAACAAGAGGCAGGGGACACGATGTTTTACCCAGGTTTGGGCCCTCTTGATGGAGGTAAAACCCTACGTCCTGCTTGATTATTCTTGATAATATGAGTAGTACAAGAGTTGATCTACCACGAGATCGGTGAGGCTAAACCCTAGAAGCTAGCCTATGGTATGATTGTATGTTGTCCTACGGACTAAAACCCTCCGGTTTATATAGACACCGGAGGGGGATAGGGTTACACAAGGTCGGTTACAAAGGAGGAGATATGCATATCCGTATTGCCTAGCTTGCCTTCCACGCCAAGTAGAGTCCCATCCAGACACGGGACGAAGTCTTCAATCTCGTATCTTCATAGTCCATTAGTCTGGCCAAAGGATATAATCCGGCTGTCCGGATACCCCCTAATCCAGGACTCCCTCAGTAGCCCCCGAACCAGGCTTCAATGATGATGAGTCCAGCGCGCAGTGTTGTCTTCGGCATTGCAAGGCGGGTTCTTCTCCAAATTTCGAATGTTTGTTAAGCAGTGTCCGACCCCATAAATGTTGGACCTCTTGGCTTCTGCGCCCAATAAGGGCTATCTCCCACGCGTCGAATGAATACGAGGCGCCAAGGCGTTTTTACATTCGCCCCCTAGCCAGATAAATAAATTGTCTATTAAAGGGATGGGGATTCTTAGATCCAATCCATATCAGCCTCCCCCAGCGAGAATCCATCGGAGCGCGCTTCGGAAAAATCCACTCCAACATGGCTGACCTCCGCAGCTCCTCCTCCCGCCCCCGTAGCCCTAAGCCCGGTGATTGGGAGAGGTGTTCAGTCCCTCACAGTCGATTAGTCGAACTACAAAATAAGGGATTTCTCCCTCCAGCGTATATGGTTCCCGTCCGAACCGGGCTCGCCACCTACAATGGCGGGGAGCAAGCGGAGAGCTTCCCCAGTCCCTCTATGGGGGAGCGGGTATGCCTTGTTCCTTACTTATTAAGGGGACTCGGATTTCCAATTTATCCATTCCTCCGCGGGCTCCTGGAGTTTTACGGCCTCCAATTGCATAATTTCACCCCTGCTTCCATATTACACATCGCCAGCTATGCGCCCTCTGAGAGTTATTCCTGGGCTGCGAGGCTCATTTCGAGCTGTGGAAAAGGTTATTTCGCCTCGTCCCTCGCACACAGAAGGGGTCACTTTATCAAGTGGGTGGAGCCGAAATATGGCGCATCGCCGAAACCGGATACCTGTCTGGTACTCCGAAGAAGACGTCCGAAGACTGGCCTTCGGAATGGTTTTATATGGAGGACGTCCCCCTTCCGAACCCTGTTCGGCGGGGTCTTCCTGAGTTCAGAAAAGCTCCTCTGATGAAACGCAGAAGTTGGTGCCCACGGAGCCCGAGGAGGAAGACAACGGAGAAGTCCTTTACCTGATGAACCGGATTAAAGCGCTGGCTCAATTAGGATTGACAATAATCGAGGTTATGTCAATATGCATAATGCGGGGAGTGCAACCACTTCAATATCGAGGGCACCCCCTATGGTGTTTTAACGGGGAAGACGATGCCACCCGTTGCGGGCATAAGGGTCCAGACAACGCTGCTGCTTTAGCAAAAAATCTGTCCGAATTGTTCAAGGGAGAGGAAGAGGAGTTCATCCGCATCAAGCCACGTGATGGATTCTCCATGTACAACCCTCCAAAAACTAGGATCCCCTTTTAGACACTTCACCTACCATATACATATGGTGTTTTACAGGGAAGGCATTCGGGACGCCATGCCGAACCCGCAGCAACTCGCCAACAAGAGGCACCGAGGCCGGGCAGGCCAAAAAGGAAGGCGGTCAGGACGGAGACGCCGGCGTAGAGGTATGACAGAAACCCCGCTCCATGGTTGTCATCTTTCTTGAAATGTAATGACGTCCATGTTTCTTTAACAGAAAAAACGCTCGTCGGAATACGTCCGGTGAGGCTGCCGATCACGCTTCCACCAGTTGGGCTCCAGGACCGGACATAGAGGCGGAAGCCGACATGGGGCGGACGCCGGATACTCCCCCTACAGATGATGTGGATAGGCTATCCACTACAAATTCAGAAGTGGAGAGCGCCATGAAATCATAGGCGTCGACGGGCCGTACTCCGCGACGCTTGCTTCTCACCAGAGGCATTTGATGCCTTCAATTCTGGAGAGGCGTACCTCCGTGCTGCTCAAAATGGTCTAGCCAGAGCCACGGACCAGTATGTAAAGGATGTACGGGTAAGAAAATCTGACGATTATATGTACCAGTAGCCCCTGAGACTTGAAACAGTTAGCAGAACTGATTTAAGGATCATCTTATTGTGCAGGTTCTTACAGAGAAGAATACTCGACTGTCACAGGAGCTGGAGGAATGCAAGACCCAACTTCGGGCCGCTGTTGCCGCATTGAAGGAACCTAAAAAGTCCCCAACTGGTAACATTTCTTTCAAAGAACGATAGGTACCATATAGCGTGCGGCATGGCTGCAGATCTAACAATAGATGTTGCAGATGAATCCGGAGAGAATCCAGAGGACCAGCATGCCGTACGATAGCTAAAGGCTGGCGAACACATGCTGACTAAGGTCAGGCAGGAGAAAAACAATCTCCAAGACGCCAATACCAAGCTGAGCGTGGAACTGAAAGATGTTCGAGCCCAGCTTGCAGACTCCGAGAAGGAGAATAAGCGGCTTCGACGCGGCATTTTCAGTAAGTGCTTGAATGAACCCTTAAAAAGGGGACGGTAGAGAAACCGACTAACAGAGTTATGTATGTAGGTATGCTGACGGGTCGTCCCGCGGAGGAGATGCCTGGGTCTGCGGGTGATCTTCTATCCGAGCTCTCACAACTACACGAACAAGTTCGGCAGGTGATGCAAGGTGTTGCCCAGGCCTTGTGGCCATCAGTATCCCTGCCAGAAGGCATTGGAGAGCTTGCGGAGAAGCTCAAGGGAGCACGGCGGCGCTTCCAATTATGGAAGATATCGGCCTACCGTCAAGGTGCCAGGGAAGCCTGGGCCATGGTGAAGACGCGGTATACCAAGGTTGACCCAAACCACATGGCCGAGGTCGGACCTGTGGGGCCCGATGGGAAAGAGATCCCCGTTAGCTTAGTCTATGGGCAAGTAGAATTAGCCGCAAAGTATTCCCAATAGGATTGTAGGCTAGACCACTTGTTGGATGGTATAGAAGAGGAATTTAGTCAGTCTACATGACTAAGTAATTAAAGTGACATGTATAATGCCTTCTAGCCGGATTGTAAATCATTTGTCATCGCGGACCTTTTCGCTTCAACCTTGGGACCCGATAGTCCGGAGTGTGTCCGAATACCCGCTCAATTATATAAGAACCAAAGTATGCATGGAGACCAGGTGTAGGGGTCATTAGTGCTTGAACAGACAAGTACCCAACTAGTTATGTTATATTACATGGGTAGTAAGAAACATCTTCCAGGGAGAATAGTTCCGTTAGGGGTTCCTTTCCCTGGGTACGCATGCCGTAAAGTGCATGTCCGGACTGCGATGGGAGACGCAGGCAAAAACCTCTGGGGGCATATATGGGAAATAAATAAAAATCATCTTTTGTTCGCCAACCGAATATTCCCTTAAGAACGCTAGCTTTCGGCTTCACCCAGTCTGAGGTACACATCCGACTGACCCGACAGTAACAATCACAGAGGTGCTCCCCTTATGCCCTAGCCAAATTAATGGGAACGTAGGGCATAAATACAAGAGCCAGGCAACCCAGCTTGGCCAAAACTTAAGTCATATCGATGCATATAATGGCGAAGAAAAGGTACATGCAGAAGAATAACACATGTGCGGGGCATGAAGTCCAGATAGATAATTAAGCTTCTGTGTAAGAAGCCCCCAGGTATATAATGAGCGCGGTTAGCGTGTCTATAGTGTGCAAGCGAGGCACAAGTTGGCCCTTGAAGGCCTTGAAGAAGAATAAAAAGAAAGAAAGAGAAAAAAGATAGATAATGTATATGCAAAAAATGGACAGAGGAAGGAGACGAACATAGAATCCAACGCTAGGCGTAGAATCTTCGGAGCCTGGCTGCGTTCCATGGGTTCGGCTCAAGTCGATTATTCGATGCATCCCGTAGACGATATGCTCCACCGGTCAGAACCTGGTCAATAATGAATGGACCTTCCCATTTGGGCTCGAGCTTGGTCTTTTTCTTCTCCGGCAGGCATAGAACTAACTCACCAATGTTATAAGTGTTGGCCCGTACTTCTCTGCTTTGGTATCTGCGAGCCTGTTGCTGATAGAATGCGGAACGGGCTTTTGCCAGATCGCGCTCCTCCGCCAGAGTGTCTAGACTGTCCTGCCGATCAAGATCGGCTTCTCTTTCTTCGTACATGCACACTCGAGGTGAGTCATGAATTATGTCGTAGGGCAGAACTGCCTCTACGTCGTACACCATAAAGATTGGTGTGTATCCGGTAGTACGATTCGCGCGTGGTCCGTAGCCCCCAGAGTACGGGGTCGCGCTCCTCTACACAGTGCGTGTTAGACTCCTTGAAGGACCGCACTAATTGGGGTTTGATGCCGCTCATTATAAGACCATTTGCTCGCTCAACTTGGCTGTTGGTTTGTGGGTGATAGACGGAATCATAATCGAGCTTGATGCCCATGTTGCTGCACCAGAGTTTTACCTCGTCAGCAGTGAAGTTCATGCCGTTGTCAGTGATGATGCTGTGGGGGACGCCATAACGGTGTACAACCCCGGATATGAAGTCTATCACCGGTCCGGATTCGGCTGTTTTAACAGGTTTGGCTTCTATCCATTTGGTGAATTTATCCACCATGACCAGTAAGTATTTTTTTTCTTATGGGTTCCCCCTTTAAGGGGTCCAACCATGTCAAGCCCCCAGACCGCTAAAGGCTAGGTAATGGGGATTGTTTGGAGGGCGGTGGGTGGCATATGGCTTTGGTTTGCAAAAAGCTGGCAACCGGCACAACGTTGGACCAAGTCCTGTGCATCTGCCTGGGCTGTCGGCCAATAAAAACCTATAAGGAAGGCCTTGCTTACAAGGGCTCGGGCTGCGTCGTGGTGGCCGCCGAGTCCGGTGTGAATTTCTGCCAAAAGCTTCCGCCCTTCCTCTTCGGAGATGCACCTTTGAAGGACTCCGGTAGTGCTTTTCTTATACAGCTCTCCCTCGTGGACCCTGTAGGCTTTAGATCACCGCACTATGCAGCGTGCCTCATTTTGATCCTCGGGGCCTAGTTAGGTAGGCCAGGAATGGTTCCGTCCACGGGGCGATGACGACCATTATTACATGGGCTGAAGGTGTTATTTCGGTGGCAGAGCCTCCGATTATGTCAGAGTGTTCGGTATCGGGCCTTTTGGCCGGGTCCGGACTACTGTTACCGGTGTCCCCTTCCCATACCACGGATGGCTTAAACAACCTCTCCAAAAAGATGTTGGGGGGACTGCATCACTTTTGCGCCAATGCGGGCGAGGATATCCGTCGCCTGATTGTTTTCCCGAGCCACATGGTGAAATTCGAGCCCCTCGAACCGAGCTGACATCCTTAGGACAACGTTTCGATAGGCCGCCATCTTCGGATCCTTAGCATCGAAGTCTCCATTTATTTGGGATATTGCAAGGTTCGAATCCCCACGCACCTCCAGGCGTTGAATGCCCATGGAGACTGCCATCCGAAGACCATGCAATAGGGCTTCGTATTCGGCTGCGTTGTTGGAGTTTGTATACAGTATATGCAGTACGTATTGCACTGTATCTTCGGTTTGGGATGTCAGGACGACGCCAGCCCCCAGACCAGCCAGCATTTTGGAGCCATCGAAGTGCATGATCCAATTGGAGTATGCGCCGTACTCTTTAGGGAGTTCGGCTTCCGTCCATTCGGCGACAAAGTCGGCCAATACTTGCGATTTAATGGCTTGCCGAGGTTTGTATGTTATGTCGAACGGGAGGAGCTCAATGGCCCATTTGGCAATCCGGCCCGTGGCGTCGCGCTTGTTTATAATATCATTAAGTGGCACTTTCGAGGCTACTGTAATCGAACACTCTTGAAAGTAGTGTCGCAGCTTCCGGGGTGCCATGAATACCGCATAGGCTATCTTTTGATAATGTGGGTACCGCGATTTGCATGGAGTGAGGATAGTGGATACATAATATACCGGCTTTTGAAGAGGGAATTTATGTCCGTCCTCTTCTCGTTCGACGACGAGCACTGCGCTTACAACTTGATGAGTTGCCGCAATGTACACCAGCATTGGTTCGCCGATGTTTGGCGCGGCCAGGATTGGGTTGGTTGCCAGTATGGCTTTTATTTCTTCCAATCTGGCTGTGGCAGCGTCCGTCCACTCGAAGTGTTCGGTGCGCCGAAGGAGGTGATAAAGGGGTAATGCCTTTTCTCCTAAGCGGGAGATAAAGCGGCTTAGAGCCGCCACACATCCAGTTAGTTTCTGGGTTTGTTTGAGGTCCGTTGGTATAGCCAACTGTGATAGACCTCGGATTTTGGCCGGATTAGCTTCAATTCCTCTACTGGAGACAATGAAGCCCAGGAGCTTTCCGGCTGGTACGCCGAAAACGCATTTTTCCGGGTTGAGCTTGATGTCGTATGTTCGGAGGTTGTCGAATGTGAGCCTCAAGTCGTCTATTAGAGAGTCGACGTGTTTGGTTTTAACGACCACATCATCTACGTATGCCTCTACTGTTTTGCCGATCTGTTTCTCCAGACATGTCTGAATCATGCGCTGATATGTTGCACCGGCGTTTTTGAGCCCAAAAGGCATTATGTTAAAACAGAAGGGGCCGTATGGTGTGATAAATGCCGTTGCGGCTTGGTCGGACTCCGCCATCTTGATTTGGTGGTAGCCGGAGTATGCATCGAGGAAACACAATGACTCGTGTCCTGCGGTAGCATCGATAATTTGATCAATGCGGGGGAGGGGGAAGGGATCCTTTGGGCAAGCCTTGTTGAGGTCCTTGAAGTCGACACATAGGCGCCAGGATTTGTCCTTCTTTGGTACCATCACCAGGTTTGCTAGCCAGTCCGGGTGTTTTATTTCTCTAATGAATCCGGCCTCCAATAATTTGGCTAGTTCCTCTCCCATAGCTTGTCTCTTAGGTTCAGAGAAACGCTGAAGAGCCTACTTGACCGGCTTGAATCCCTTTAGGATATTGAGGCCATGCTCGGCCAGCCTGCATGGGATTCCTGGCATGTCTGAGGGGTGCCAGGCGAATATGTCCAAATTCTCGCGCAGGAACTCTTGTAGTGCGGCGTCCACGGCGGGGTTTAACTGTGCCCCTATGGAGGCTGTTTTTGTAGGGTCCGTTGGGTGGACTTGGAATTTGACTATTTCATCCGCTGGTTTAAAAGAGGTGGACTAGGATCTCTTGTCAAGTATCACGTCGTCCCTGTCCACTATGGAGCGTAGCGCAGTTAATTCCTCGGCCGAAAGGGCTTCGGATAATGCCTCGAGGGCCAATGCGGCTGTTTTGTTTTCAGCACGGAGTACTATGTCTGGATCGCTAGCGAGAGTGATGATTCTGTTGGGCCCGGGCATTTTGAGCTTCATGTACCCATAATGGGGTATGGCTTGGAAGATCGTGAATGCCTCCCGTCCTAAAAGGGCGTGGTATCCACTACTGAACGGGGCCACTTGGAATGTAATTTCTTCGGACCTATAGTTCTCTGGCGTGCCGAATACCACATCTAGTGTGATTTTCCCAGCATAACGTGCTTCCCGACTGGGGATGATTCCTCTGAAGGTTGTGCTGCTTTGCTCAATGCGGTTCTAGTCTATTTCCATTTTTTGAAGAGTTTCCTCATAAATGAGGTTTAATCCACTACCGCCGTCCATGAGTACTTTGGTGAGTCGAAAGTCGTCCACAATTGGACTACGGACCAGTGCAGCTGGTGCTCAGGCTGTTCGGAATTTAGGTTCATCAGTGGCATTGAAGGTAATAGCCGTGTCACTCCATGGATTTATTGCTGCCACATGGCAGATTTCGGCAATGCAACGGAGTGTTCGCTTGCGCCTATTATTTGATGCGAAGGTCTCAAAGACAGTTAATACCGTATTGTTATCCCTGGGATGGTGCTCTATGGCATCTGGGATAAGAAGATCCTCGCCGCTTTTGTCCACCTGCCGGAGTATCCAACATGCTCTAAGGCTGTGTGTTGGTATGGTATCCGCTGTACTATGAATTTTGCAGGGTCCGTTGAGCCATCCCTCCAATACGGTTCCACGCCCTGTAGAGAGTTTTTGCTTCTTTGTAATTAACTCGGGTGTCTTATGATAGTGCACCCTTTTACTTCGGACTGGGTGTATATTCAGAGCCGAATTATCCCAAAATTTAGTTACGGTTTTCCAAGCACTTTCCATCGCACAGTACTTTCGTACTATGGACGCCAAGTCGGCGAAGCGTGATATGTCACGGCGACTTATGGCGTTAAGGATTCCCTTGTCCGTGCAGTTATTGCAGAAAAGTGAGAATGCGTCTTCCTCGCAGCAGTCCTTAACCTTGTTCATCACAAGGAAGAATCTGGCCCAATAATGATGTACTGTTTCATGGGGCTCTTGCCTGATGTGGGAAAGATCGTTTATGTCTGGGTGGGTGGGTGGATTTGAGTCCGAACCCCTACCCGATCTAAGACCCAGGGGCCGAGGAGCTTCCAATCTTGGAAGTTCCGATTCTGGGATGTTGCCCGATGAGTCTGGCCCGCTGCCTGACTCTAGGTTGAGGGCTTGGGTGATGTCCTCCCGTAAACGAGTATCCAGCTCGGAGAGCTCAGGAATCCGGACATAGTTAGTCCTCAAGATAGAGGAAGAATCGCCGCATTGTTCCTCCACCACCGCAACATGATGGGTAACCGGTGGAGAGTTAATCTCCCCTTTGATCGAGTTTAAGCTCAATCTGATCATAGTTCATAGCGACTCCCAAGGCGGCGATGCGATCCAAGAGCTCATTTAGGGAAGAGAGCTCCATTGGATCCATCTGCTCGGCGAATTCCGAGCTGACGTGGAGGCTGTTTTCGATGACCCGAGAAGTCATTGTCGGTGCAGCGGCCGAACGGGCGGTCATGATGAAACTGCCAAGCCGGAGAGTTTGGCAGACAGCCAGGGCTCCCCCGGCGGTAATGTTGTTTTTAACAACGAGACGAGGCATCCTTCCTTATGGCGACGACACAGTGGAACTCTCAATGAAAGCACCAATGTCGGTGTCAAAACCGGCGGATCTCGGGTAGGGGGTCCCGAACTGTGCGTCTAAGGCGGATGGTAACAGGAGGCAGGGGACACGATGTTTTACCTAGGTTCGTGCCCTCTTGATGGAGGTAAAACCCTACGTCCTGCTTGATTATTCTTGATAATATGAGTAGTACAAGAGTTGATCTACCACGAGATCGGAGAGGCTAAACCCTAGAAGCTGGCCTATGGTATGATTGTATGTTGTCCTATGGACTAAAACCCTCTGATTTATATACACACCGGAGGGGGCTAGGGTTACACAAGGTCGGTTACAAAGGAGGAGATATGCATATCCATATTGCCTAGCTTGCCTTCCACGCCAAGTAGAGTCCCATCCAGACACGGGACGAAGTCTTCAATCTCGTATCTTCATAGTCCATTAGTCCGGCCAAAGGATATAATCCGGCAGTCCGGATACCCCTAATCGAGGACTCCCTCACCCTACCATAATCTCTTCGTTTGTTCTCCGCTATTAGTGACTTTGGACTGACTCTTTGTTGCATGTTGAGGGATGGTTATGTGATCCAATTATGTCATCATTGTTGAGGGAACTTACACTAGTGAAAGTATGAACCCTAGGCCTTATTTCCACGCATTGCAATACCGTTTACGCTCACTTTTATCATTAGTTACCTTGCTGTTTTTATAATTTCAGATTACAAATACCTTTATCTACTATCCATATACCACTTGTATCACCATCTCTTCGCCGAACTAGTGCACCTATACAATTTACCATTGTATTGGGTGTGTTGGGGACACAAGAGACTCTTTGTTATTTGGTTGCAGGGTTGCTTGAGAGAGACCATCTTCATCCTACGCCTCCTACGGATTGATAAACCTTAGGTGATCCACTTGAGGGAAATTTGCTACTGTCCTACAAACCTATGCACTTGGAGGCCCAACAACGTCTACAAGAAGAAGGTTGTGTAGTAGACATCAAGCTCTTTTCTCATGTCGTTGCCGGGGAGGTGATTGCTTGAAGGTATATCTTTAGATCTTGCAATCGAGTCTTTTAGTTTCTTGTTTTATCACTAGTTTAGTTTATAAAAGAAAACTATAAAAAAATGGAATTGAGTTTGTCTCATATTCTTCACCTTTTTAATATCTTTCGTGAGTATGATGGAAAGGATAATTGTGCTCAAGTGCTAGAAGAAGAAATCCATAAAATGTTTGGCACTAAATATTTGAATGATGAGCATGATTGCAATGTTGTTAGTATGAATTCCTTGAATATCCATGATGCTAATGATATGCAAAGCCACAAGCTTGGGGAAGCTATGTTTGATGAAGATGATATTTTTTGTCCCCCAAGTTTTGATGAGCAAATTTATTATGATGAAAGCATGCCTCCTATCTATGATAATTATTGTGATGACACGTATGCTTTAAAGAATAATGATAACCACGAAACTTGTCATCTTGATCTTAATTTTCAATCACATGATAGTTATTTTGTTGAGTTTGCTCCCACTATTATTCATGAGAAGAATTTTGCTTATGTGGAGAGTAATAAAAATTCTATGCTTATGCATCATGAAAATAATGCTTTAGGTGCTGGTTATATTGTTGAATTCATTCATGATGCTACTGAAAATTATTATGAGGGAGGAATATATGCTTGTAGGAATTGCAATAATACCAAGTTTCCTCTCTATGTGCTTAAAGTTTTGAAGTTATGCTTGTTTTACCTACCTATGCAAGTTGATTCATGTTCCCACAAGTTGTTTGCTCACAAAATCCCTATGCATAGGAAGTATGTTAGACTTAAATGTGTTAGTCATATTCTTCATGATGCTCTCTTTATGTTTCAATTCTTATCTTTTATGTGAGCATCGTTGAAATCATCATGCCTAGCTAGGGGCGTCAAACGATAGCGCTTGTTGGGAGGCAACCCAATTTTATCTTTATTCCTTGCTTTTTGCTCCTGTTTAGTAATAAATAATTCATCTAGCCTCTTCTTAGATGTGGTTTTATGCTTTTAGTTAGTGTTTGTGCCAAGTAGAACCTTTGGAAGACTTTGGGAAAGTCTTGTTGATCATGCTGTAAAAAACAGAAACTTTAGCGCTCACGAGAATTGCTGCCATTTTTATTTGGAGAGTGATATTTAGTTAATTATTTTTGCAGGTGATTAATAGATAAATTCCTCAGGTCCAGCAATTTATTTGAGAATTTTATGAGTTACAGAAGTATATGTTTGATCCATATTACTACAGACTGTTCTGTTTTTGAAAGATTCTGTTTTTCATGTGTTGTTTACTTATTTTGATGAATCTATGGCTAGTAAAATAGTTTATAAACCATAGAGAAGTTGGAATACAGTAGGTTTAACAACAATATAAATAAATAATGAGTTCATTACAATACCTTGAAGTGGTGATTTATTTTCTTATACTAACGGAGCTTGCAAGTTTTCTGTTAAGTTTTGTGTTATGAAGTTTTCAAGTTTTGGGTAAAGATTCGATGGACTATGGAATAAGGAGTGGCAAGAACCTAAGCTTGGGGATGCCCAAGGCACCCCAAGGTAAAATCCAAGGACACCAAAAAGCTTAACCTTGGGGATGCCCCGGAAGGCATCCCCTCTTTCGTCTTCATTCATCGGTAACTTTACTTGGAGCTATATTTTTATTCACCACATGATATGTGTTTTGCTTGGAGCGTAAATTTATTTTGTTAAGATTTGCTTTCTGTTATTTAGAACAATTTTTTGCATCTTTTATTTCAATAAAAGTGGCATTGATAGCCTTTACTATGCCTATTTTAGAAGTCAACATGTTGCTGTTTGAAAACAGAAATTTACCGCTGTTGCAATAATTCCCTAGAAAAGTAAGAATGTGATAAAATGTTGAAACCTTTTGCATATTAAGCTCTGATAAATTTACTACAGTGGGAATTTTCTTTCATAATTTTTGGAGCTAGGGAAGTATGGATGTTGCTGCATTCTTTACAGACTGTCCTGTTTAGGCAGATTGCTGTTATGTTTGCATTGTTTGCATATGTTTGCTTCTTTAATGATTCTATTTGGGGATAGGACTATTAAATATGCAGAGGCATTTAGTATGCAATGTTGAATAATAATTTTAGTGATTTGCTACAGTAGAGTATGATAAGGTTTTTGCAATGGTTTATACTAACTTATGTCACGAGTCCTTGTTGAGTTTTGTGTGGATGAAGCTTTTGAGATTTAGGGAGACCGTGATATGAGAGGAATTAAGGAGACACAAAAGCTCAAGCTTGGGGATGCCGAAGGCATCCCAAGATAATATTTCAAGAAGTCTCAAGCATCTAAGCTTGGGCGTCGGTGTCAAAACCGGCGGATCTCGGGTAGGGGGTCCCGAACTGTGCGTCTAAGGCGGATGGTAACAGGAGGCAGGGGACACAATGTTTTACCCAGGTTCGGGCCCTCTTGATGGAGGTAAAACCCTACGTCCTGCTTGATTAATATTGATGATATGGGTAGTACAAGAGTAGATCTACCACGAGATCGAAGAGGCTAAACCCTAGAAGCTAGCCTATGGTATGATTGTATGTTGTCCTACGGACTAAAACCCTCCGGTTTATATAGACACCGGAGAGGTTAGGGTTACACAAGGTCGGTTACAAAGGAGGAGATACACATATCCGTATTGCCTAGCTTGCCTTCCACACCAAGTAGAGTCCCATCCGGACACGAGATGAAGTCTTCAATCCTGTATCTTCATAGTCTAACAGTCCGGCCAATGGAGATAGTCCGGCTGTCCGGAGACCCCCTAATCCAGGACTCCCACAGTAGCCCCTGAACTAGGCTTTCAATGACGATGAGTCCGGCGCGCAGTATTGTCTTCGGCATTGCAAGGCGGGTTCCTCCTCCGAATATACCACAGAAGAATTTGAATACAAGGATAGTGTCCGACCCTGCAAAATAAGTTCCACATACCACCGTAGAGAGAATAATATTTCCACAAATCCAATTTGCTGACTTGTTTTGGCAACACGACATTATGTCACGGCCCGGTGATTATTCGAACTGTTTCCTTTATCTAGCCCCGCACATAACGCGAGGCAGTTTTTTGACACGTCTTGTCAAAGCAGAGATCGTGTCCCCTTATCACGGGATTCTCATCAATACGGGTGTGGGTAACCCAACCGTACCATCGATTACGGCGCTTGGGGGACAAGCGAGTTTTACCAGGCTAGTGGGGACGCATAGTTTTGTCCGCCCATATAAAGGGATAAGGATTTACCTTTTCATCCATGCCTTCTTCCTCCTTTGCTCATCCACCTTCGTACCCTCGAGCTCCAGCGCCCAAGTTCGCATTTCCCACCTCGACCTTCTCCAACCATGTCCGAAGTGGGAGTCAGGTGGATGGTCTCCTCCGTCATGGAGGGACACGTCAAGAAGCTGAGGAGAGCTGGATACTTGCCCAACGACATCGCGCACCGGCTCCCAGAGGAGGGGCAGCTCATCCCCACCCCCAGGCCCCATGAGAGGGTAGTGTTCCTCACCCATTTCCTCCGTGGACTGGGATTTCCTCTCCACCCATTTGTCCAGGGGCTCATGTTCTACTACGCCCTGGATTTCCACGATCTGGCCCCGAACTTCATCCTCAACATCTCAGCGTTTATCATCGTGTGCGAGGCTTTCCTCCGCATCAAGCCCCACTTCGGCTTATGGCTGAAGACTTTCAATGTCAAGCCAAAGGTAGTGAGCGGCCGCCAGGCGGAGTGCGGAGGCGCCATGGTGGGCAAGATGCCCAACATCACATGGCTCGTGGGCTCCTTCGTGGAGACCATAAAGGGGTGGCAATCGGGGTGGTTCTTCATCACCGAGCCGCGTGACCCTACATGGGTAGCGGCCCCCGAGTTCCGATCTGGCTTCCCCACATGGCTCACCTCCTGGCAAGAGAAGGGCCTGTCCTGGGGTAGTTCGGGAGAGCTGACCAGACTCCAAACATGTATTCAAAACATGGTGAACAAGAAGCTCAAACTCGTCAACGTAGTCTAGGTCATGCTCCACCGCCGGATCCTCCCGTGGCAACAACGGCCCTTCAACTTGTGGGAGTTCGACCCGACGCAGCATCGAGCTCTGAACAGGCTCTTCGACACAACTCATGAAGATGCCTGGAGGGTGCTGTTCAAGAGCGCCGAGGTCCCCCCTCCCATTACTGAGGATCGCGGATTTAGCGTGAAGTGCCAAGCCAGCGCGGTAAGCTGCTTTACCTCTTACAGGATACTTTTTTATAGATTGACTCCATGCGGGATCTAAACTCCCGTACCTTTGATAGGACTGGTAGGAGACGGCCGGACAGATCGACTGTCCGGCTCCTTTGCCCGAAGGCCCAGCAGACGCTCTTCTGGCGAAGATGCTGACTCCGGCTCCTTATACGGTGCCCAAGAAGACCAAGAAGGCCAAGGGAACCCGAAAGAGTTCCCGACGCTAGGAGTCATCGGACTCACCGTCCGAGGACTCTACGGCGCAATCCTCCCCTGAAGCCGAGGAGGCAGAAGAAGATGCTCCCCCTCCAGACGGGGGAGACAAGAAAAGGAAGGCCGCCCCAACTAGGGAGGCCGAAGGGTCCAAGAAGGGGAGGACTCTCCTTCCGGATAGCTCTACCACCGCCGCCGATGGCGAAGACAAGTGGCTGCCCAGGGCCAAGCCCCTGGGGAAGTCGTAAGTATTCGGATACCAGAGTATCTCATAGTATTCCTTTGTCGCGCTACTTCACCTAACGCCGAAATATGATTATGCAGGCCGCCCCGAGCCCATATCGATGTATCATCGGACGGCTCCCTGGGCTCGTCGGATATGGATAGCGATCCGGTCCCGACTGCCACCTCCCCTCATCCTGCGTACGACGCTGAGGTGCTGTCTGACGAGGCACCGGGTTGAAGGGAGACAGTCCCGGAGGCGCCTCAAGGCGGCCTCCCGGACTCCGGGAGCCAAGGGGACAAAGCCCCTGAGAGCTCCGAGTTCGGCCCTCAGCTGAACACCCCGCCGGAACCTCTAGTGGTTCTGGGCTCGGGCAGGCGGCCTCCTTCTAAGAGGGGCGAGACGCCTATACTGGCGACCTCTGTCCATCCAGAGGCACCGGACAATCTGCTGGAAGTGCTTCGCAGCGCTTCCATCGACGAGGAGCACCGCACTATCATGAGTGCGGTGATCCAGAAGGTTCAGTCCGCCAAGAGCGGATTGACTGAAGCCTGTGCCAGCCTTCTAACAGGCTTTGAGGTAAGTATTTTAAATATAGGAAAATATTACCGCATAGACAGTAGCCCCTGATGCTCTGTTCGGTGTTCACAAAGAAAAGCCAAACAGAGGATCAAACAATATCGCAGGAGTCTAATATGAGTATGTTAATATGCGTATGCAGGCTTCGCTGCTGGCGTCCGCTGCACTGACTGCGGAGGTCGCCGTACTGAAGCAGGACCTTAAAGGGTCCCAAGACGAGCTCGGCCTTGCCAAGAGGCAGCTTGAGGAGAACAAAGGTAAGTAGTACCTAGTCTATGGATATGTATAAAAAGAGTGCGATTGCAAAATGACAGGATCATCATGAATTTGCCAGGGGCCACGACCGAAGTGGCGACCCTAAAGCAAGCGCTGTCCGAGGCCGAAGATAAAGCGGCCAAGGAGCGCACCGAGCGAGAAAAGCAAGAGGCTCGGGTGGGCGAGGTGCAGCAAGACCTCCAGGCTCTCGTGACGAAGCATGAGGCGTTGGAGCTTGACTCGAAGACGCGAGAGTCTGAGCTTGCCGCGGCCCTCGAGAGTGCAAAAAGTGCCAAGGCCGAAGCCCAAAAGGCCCTCCAGGAGATCGACGCAGTGAAGAAGATAGCGGTGGGTAAGGCATTCTATATGCAGAGCAAGCATGTAAAAGTAAATTACCGATTACTTACCCGAATTCGGAGCTCTCCAGGAGCATTCACAGATTTGCCCCGCAGCGTGTCAGATGCTACATAGTTTTACCAGGCCGAGGAGGGAAGCTCAATGGAGAAGCTGTTCTGGTCTCAGTATACTGGGACCGAACACCCGATGCCTCTGAGCGACCAGCTAAAGCAGCTGGTCGAGCTGAACAAGGCGGCCGAACAGGCCATGAAGGGCCTTATAGTCCGGTTGTGGCCTGGCGACGCCCTTCCGAACAGCTACTTCGGCCTGGTGAGGCGGCTTGTGGATGCCTCCCACGGCTGGAGGTCGTCAAGCGGTCCGTCTGCATCGAAGGTGCACGCCGGACGTTCGCCCGTGTGAAGGTGCAGTGGGCCAAGCTAGATGTTGTGAAGCTGATCAAGGAAGGGCCGCCGCAGGGCAAGGGGCATCGCACCCCCGAAATTTATTATGAGGGTGTCCTGAAGGGTGCCCATCTTGCAGCGGATGAATGTTCAAAGGATGTAATATTTGAGTAAACTTGCTCGTGTGATCTTGTATGATGAAAACTTTGTTTCATATGCGCTATGCAACGCTTGTGTGGATTTAAATTATTACCTTATGTTTGGCTGTTTATCCAATCTGAGAGATGGCTAGTCCTCGGCTTCTGCCCCCATGCCACGAGTGCTGGGGTGTTCGGGATAAACCTGAGCACTCTTGTTCCCATGTCTGGGTCCTTCGAGGGAGGTGCTCAGCACAACGAACAAGGCAACCGGACTAATAATGCTTTATCACTCTCACTTAGCCATAGAATTCTATAATTTTAAATTTCGGTGAAGCCCCTGGTATTCAGAAGGCCGAATTCGGGGCGCGATACACGCCTTTAAGCCGGACAGGGCCGACCCCTCGCTCTAAGAGGCATAAGTCTTTAGGGACTCGAAAACCTCGCCGAACAGCGACCAGTCTCTCGCCTTATCATGACAGTCAGTTTTAGCTTTCTCTACTGAAGTGCTTTAGCCCAGCAGAACTGGGGCACAATCGCAGTAGTTCTCCTAGCGCTACCTTAGCCGATAGAGCGGAACGTAAGGTACCAAAACATAGGAGCTGGGCAAACCCAACATTTGACCAAAGACATGATTCGGAGCTGATGCATATAATGCTATAAGTTCGGGGTGCCGCACTTGTGAAAGTGTTCGGACTTTTCACACCATATTGTGGGGTACGTAAGCCCCTGGTGTATTGGCCGTACCAAAGTGTACGGTTGCAAGGCATCATTAATGAACACATATATATATAACGAGAATGCAATAATAGTCGTAATGTTATGCGTTGTTTATTCAAAAAGGTGCATTAAAGAAGAATGATACAGATGGTGCGATAAGCAAAGAGTAGGACTATGTCCCTTCCAAGGGCAAGCTGAGGAATAGTGTTAAATCAAATGTTTCGCTCGTTATTGTAATCCACCTGGGAATTCCATGGTGTGACGTTTTCTGCCTCGTTGGTTGCTGCATCATGTGTTCGGCAATAGTGCTGCCGGACAGGGTTTCCAGAGATTAAGGTCCTGAAAAAGAGAAAAATAACCAAACGGGAAGCCCCTAGTGCGGTTTAAACCGCGTCTTTGGGCGTGCCGCAGTTGTGCCCCCCTCCCCACCTGTGCCCATGGTATTTTTAATGTGTAATTATGTATGCGTGGCACGAGTTTTGCTGTTTGGCTGGGACTGGGGTGGGGGCCGCATTGCTACGCGGGCTCAGATCGCGCCAGGCGGTCTAGTTGTCGATTGCTCCGAGCGCGCTTGAAGGTGCCTGGTTCTTGAAACGCTGAACTAGTGGATTGCCTTGAGAGGCTGCTTTGCGCTTCTGCTGCGAGGGCCGCGGTGTGCTCCTCCGTTCGGAGAGAGCGCTCTGTGTTTCCATTGACTGTAATAACCCCGCGAGGTCCTGGCATCTTAAGCTTGAGGTATGCATAATGCGGTACCGCATTGAATCTCGCAAATGCGGTTCGCCCGAGCAGTGCCTGATAACCACTACAGAACGGGACTATATCGAAGATTAACTCTTCGCTTTGGAAGTTATCCGAGGATCCGAAGACCACTTCCAGTGTAATTAAGCCTATGCAATGGACCTCTACGCCTGGAATGACGCCTTTAAAGGTCGTTTTTGTGGGTTTGATCCTTGAGGGGTCTATAACCATTTTGCGCACTGTGTCCTGATAAAGCAGGTTCAGGCTGCTGCCGCCATCCATAAGGACTCGAGTGAGGTGAAATCCGTCAATGATTGGGTCCAGAACCAGTGCGGCGAATCCGCCATGACGGATACTAGTGGGATGGTCCCTGCGATCGAAAGTGATCGGATAGGAGGACCATGGGTTGAACTTTGGGGCGACTGGCTCCAACGCATATACGTCCCTGAGCACACGCTTCTGCTCCCTCTTGGGGATGTGGGTTACGTATATCATGTTCACCGTCCGCACTTGTGGGGGAAACCTCTTCTGTCCTCCGGTGTGTGGCTGCCGGGGGCTCCTCCTCGTCATCGCTATGTGGCCCCTTGTCCTTGTTTTCAGCAATTAACTTGCCGGCCTGCTTGAACACCCAACAATCCCTGTTGGTGTGATCGGCTGGCTTGTCTGGGGTGCCGTGTATTTGACACGAGCGATCGAGTATATGGTCCAAGCTGGACGGACCTGACGTACTTTGTTTGAATGGCTTTTTCCGCTGACCGGTTTTAGAGCCTTTGAATCCGGCATTGACTGCCGTATCCTCGGTATTATCACTGTTAATGCGACGCTTATGTTTGTTGCGACGTGACCTACTATTGCCGTCCTTGGTATCCTAAGTACCATGGTTCTTTGATATGTTATTACTGCGAGCCAGCCAGCTGTCTTCTCCCGCACAAAAGCGGGTCATGAGTGTCGTGAGGGCTGCCATAGATTTCGGCTTTTCCTGACCAAGGTGCCGGGCTAGCCATTTGTCACGGATGTTGTGTTTGAAAGCCGCTAGGGCCTCTGCATCCAGACAGTCGACGATTTGATTTTTCTTTGTTAGGAACCAAGTCCAGAATTGCCTGGCCGATTCTTCTGGCTGCTGAATTATGTGGCTCAAGTCATCGACATCTGGTGGCCACACATAAGTGCCCTGAAAGTTGTCGAGGAATGCGGCTTCCAGATCTTCCCAACAGCTAATGGACTCTGCTGGCAAGCTGTTAAGCCAATGCCGCGCTGGTCCCTTGAGCTTTAGTGGGAGGTATTTGATGGCGTGTAAGTCATCATCGCGGGCCATGTGGATGTGGAGGAGGAAATCCTCGATCCATACCGCGGGATCTGTTGTGCCGTCGTATGATTCAATATTTACAGGGTTGAAACCTTCTGGGATTTGATGATCCATTACTTCGTCTGTGAAGCATAAGGGGTGTGCGGCGCCTCTGTATTGGGCTACATCACGATGCAGCTCGGATGGGTCTTGCCCGCTGTGTTCGGCCCGGCCGGATTTACTATTACTGTATCCAGCGTGACGTTTATCGTCTCGTATAGCGGCGCGCCCTCGTGATCCGTAGATCGATCTTGCATGCTTTGCTTTGTCCTCCAATATGTCTCGCAGGTTTGGCATATCTCCCCATGCCTTTTTATTTGAATGGCGTCGGGGTGCAGGCTGAGTTTTTGGCTGTAATGCCTCTCTATCGCGGCCATGAGGTGGCCGATCAGCCACGTCATACGCTTCTTCCTCCAGTCGGGGTAGCAACCTGCATTTTGGGTAACTCTTGGAGGGGTGCTCGAGTTTATATTCCTCGGCCGCGAGGACATCAGTCCATCTGTCAGCTAGCAGATCTTGATCAGCTTGAAGCTGCTGCTGCTTTTTCTTAAGGCTATTTGCCGTGGCTATAAGCCGGCATTTGAAGCGTTCTTGTTCGACGGGATCCTCTGGCACGGCGAATTCGTCGTCGCCGAGGCTTGCCTCGTCTTCGGAGGGGGGCATGTAATTATCATCCTCCACCTCTCCATCTGTCGCTCTCTCAAGAGGGCTGGTTCCTCCATCCTCCTGCTCTAAATCTTGTTGGAGGGGATTGTTGTTGTCTTCGGCACTATCCGGAGTGTTATTATCTCCTGTGCCGGTATCACCACTTTTGCTTTGGCGGGACTTAGAGCGGCGCTGCTGACGTCGGCGCTTGGGTTGCTTCTTGGAGGGGTCATCCTCCGCTATCTCGTCGCCATTGCCTTCTTTGGGTGTATCCACCATGTATATTTCGTATGATGAGGTGGCTGTCCAGTGCCCTGTGGGCAGTGGTTCCTCTTCGTCTCCCGCATCGTCGTCCATACCGTCGATGTCTTCGGAGTCGAAGTCGAGCATGTCGGTTAAGTCATCGTCAGTGGCTACTAAGTGGGTGGTGGGTGGGCCGCGAATTTCTTTGTCGTCCGCATCCCAGTCCTGCCGGACATAGTTCGGCCAGGATCCACCTCACAAGGAGAGAGACCTTAATGAGTTCAGTATGTCGCCAAAGGGCCAGTGCTGAAAAATATCCGTGGAGGTAAACTCCATGATCGGTGCCCAATCGGATTCGATAGGAACGGGCGCAGGCGGTTCGGAGTACGTGGCCGTAGAGGGATCCGACAGTTTAACAACAGGGCCCTCGTGCAAGGTAAGGTCGATGTTTGGCTCGATCGCCGCTGAGGGTAAGGCCTCCGTGGCGGGGTCCATCCACCCATCCTTGGACGGCGCAACTGGCTCCGAATTGAGGGTCGGAGCGGCTGCCTGTGCGATCTCCTGAACACTGTCCGATGGTAGAGCTAAATCGTACTCATCATGACCGCGTGACGCATAAGGCAGAGGCTCGAATCCATCGAAGATCAAGTCTCCACGGATATCGGCCGTGTAGTTTAAGCTTCCAAACCTGACCTGGTGGCCAGGGGCATAACTTTCAATCTTCTCCAGATGGCCAAGCGAATTGGACCGCAGTGCAAAGCCGCCGAACATGAAGATCTGTTCGGGGAGAAAAGTCTCACCCTAGACTGCATCGCTATCGATGATAGTATGAGCCATCAAGCCTAACGACGACGACAAAGAGGAACTCTCAATGAAAGCACCAATGTCGGTGTCAAAACCGGCGGATCTCGGGTAGGGGGACCCAAACTGTGTGTCTAAGGCGGATGGTAACAGGAGGCAGGGGACACAATGTTTTACCCAGGTTCGGGCCCTCTTGATGGAGGTAAAACCCTACGTCCTGCTTGATTAATATTGATGATATGGGTAGTACAAGAGTAGATCTACCACGAGATCGGAGAGGCTAAACCCTAGAAGCTAGCCTATGGTATGATTGTATGTTGTCCTACGGACTAAAACCCTCCGGTTTATATAGACACCGGAGAGGTTAGGGTTACACAAGGTCGGTTACAAAGGAGGAGATACACATATCTGTATTGCCTAGCTTGCCTTCCACGCCAAGTGGAGTCCCATCCGGACATGAGATGAAGTCTTCAATCCTGTATCTTCATAGTCTAATAGTCCGGCTAATGGAGATAGTTCGGCTGTCCGGAGACCCCCTAATCCAGGACTCCCACATTGGGGATGCCCCGATTGGCATCCCACCTTTCTTCTTCAACAACTATCGGTTAGTATCGGTTGATCCTAGGTTTTTTCTTCTTCACATTATGTTTGCTATTCTTAGATGTCATTTTATTTTGTTTTGCTTGCTATTTGAATAAAGTATCAAGATCTGAAATTATTAAATGTTAGATAGTCTTCACATAGTTGCATAGTTATTCAACTACTTATTGATCTTCACTTATATCTTTCGGAGTAGTTTTTCATTTGCTCTAGTGCTTCACTTATATCTTTTAGAGCATGGTGGTAGTTTTATTTTGAAGAAATAGATGAACTCTCATGCTTCACGTAGATTATTTTGAGAGTATTAATAGCATGGTAATTTTCTTAAAATCTTAATATGCTTGGTATACAAGATTAATAATAAAAACTTTCTTATGAGTGTGTTGAATACTATAATAAGTTTGATACTTGATAATTGTTTTGAGATATGGAGATGGTGATATTAGAGTCACGCTAGTTGAGTAGTTGTGAATTTGAGAAATACTTGTGTTAAAGTTTGTGATTCTCGTAGCATGCACGTATGGTGAACCGTTATGTGATGAAGTCAGAGCATGATTTATTTATTGATTGTCTTGCTTATGAGTGGCGGTCGGGGACGAGCGATGGTCTTTTCCTACCAATCTATCCCCCTAGGAGCATGCGCGTAGTACTTTGTTTCAATAACTAATAGATTTTTGCAATAAGTATGTGAGTTGTTTATGACTAATGTTCAGTCCATGGATTATATGCACTCTCACCCTTCCACCATTGCTAGCCTCTCTAGTACCGCGCAACTTTCGCCGGTACCATAAACCCACCATATACCTTCCTCAAAACAGCCACCATACCTGCCTATTGTGGCATTTCCATAGCCATTCCGAGATATATTGCCATGAAACTTTCCATCGTTCCGTTTATTATGACACGCTCCATCATTGTCATATTGCTATGCATGATCATGTAGTTGACATTGTATTTGTGGCAAGGCCACCGCTCATAATTCTTTCATACATGTCACTCATGCATCATTGCACATACCGATACACCGCCAGAGGCATTCATATAGAGTCATATTTTGTTCTAAGTATCGAGTTGTAATTCTTGAGTTGTAAGAAAAATAAAAGTGTGATGATCATCATTATTAGAGCATTGTCCCAGTGAGGAAAGGATGATGGAGACTATGATTCCCCCACAAGTCGGGATGAGACTCTGGACGAAAATAAATAAGTAAAAGAGGCCAAAGAAGCCAAAAAAGAGAAAAGAGGCCATAAAAAAAGAGAAGGCCCAAATAAAAAAAAATAAAAAAATGAGAGAAAAAGAGAGAGGGGGCAATGCTACTATCCTTTTACCACACTTGTGCTTCAAAGTAGCACCATGATCTTCATGATAGAGAGTCTCCTATGTTGTCACTTTCATATACTAGTGGGAATCTTTCATTATAGAACTTGGCTTGTATATTCCAATGATGGGCTTCCTCAAAATGCCCTAGGTCTTCGTGAGCAAGCAAGTTGGATGCACACCCACTTAGTTTCTTTTTGAGCTTTCATACACTTATAGCTCTAGTGCATCCGTTGCATGGCAATCCCTACTCACTCACATTGATATCTATTGATGGGCATCTCCATAGCCCGTTGATGCGCCTAGTTGATGTGAGACTATCTTCTCCTTTTTGTCTTCTCCACAAGCACCATTCTATTCCACCTATAGTGTTATGTCCATGGCTCACGCTCATGTATTGCGTGAAGATTGAAAAAGTTTGAGAACATCAAAAGTATGAAATAATTGTTTGGCTTGTCATCGGGGTTGTGCATGATTTAAAAATTATGTGTGGTGAAGTTGGAGCATAGCCAGACTATATGATTTTGTACGGATAACTTTCTTTGGCCATGTTATTTTGAAGAGACATAATTGCTTAGTTAGTATGCTTGAAGTATTATTATTTTTATGTCAATATTAAACTTTTGTCTTGAATCTTATGGATCTGAATATTCATGCCACAATTAAGAAGAATTACATTGAAATTATGCCAAGTAGCACTCCGCATAAAAAATTCTGTTTTTATCATTTACCTACTCGAGGACGAGCAGGAATTAAGCTTGGGGATGCTGATACGTCTCCAACGTATCTATAATTTTTGATTGCTCCATGCTATATTATCTACTGTTTTGGATGTTTATGGGCTTTATTATACACTTTTGTATCATTTTTGGGACTAACCTATTAACCCAGAGCCCAGTGCCAGTTTCTGGTTTTACCTTGTTTTAGGGTTTCGAAGAAAAGGAAAATCAAACGGAGTCCAATTGACCTGAAACTTCACGGAACTTATTTTTGGATCAGAAGAAGCCCAGAAGACTTGGAGTGCACATCAGGGGACCTTCAAGGAGGCCACGAGGTAGGGGGCACGCCCACCCCCCTAGGGCGCGCCCACCACCCTCGTGGGCCTCTCGTGGCCCCCTGACGTACTTCTTCCGCCTATATATATCTCCATATACCCTAAAAACATCCGAGAGCACAATAGATCGGGAGTTCCGCCGCCAGAAGCCTCCGTAGCCACCGAAAGCCAATCTAGACCCGTTCCGGCACCCTGCCAGAGGGGGAATCCCTCTCCGGTGGCCATCTTCATCATCTCGATGCTCTCCATGATGAGGAGGGATTAATTCTCCCTCGGGGCTGAGGGTATGTACCAGTAGCTATGTGTTTGATCTCTCTCTCTCTCTCTCTCGTGTTCTTGAGGTGATACGATCTTGATGTATCGCGAGGCTTTGCTATCATATTTGGATCCTATGATCTTTCTTCCCCCCTCTACTCTCTTGTAATGGATTGAGTTTCCCCTTTGAGGTTATCTTATCGGATTGAGTCTTTAAAGATTTGAGAACACTTGATGTATGTCTTGCCGTGCGTATCTGTGGTGACAATGGGATACCACGTGATTCACTTGATGTATGTTTTGGTGATCAACTTGCGGGTTCCGCCCATGAACCTATTCATAGGGGTTGGCACACGTTTTCGTCATGATTCTCCGGTAGGAACTTTGGGGCACTCTTTGAGGTTCTATGTGTTGGTTGAATAGATGAATCTGAGATTGTGTGATGCATATCATATAATCATACCCACGGATACTTGAGGTGACATTGGAGTATCTAGGTGACATTAGGGTTTTGGTTGATTTGTGTCGTAAGGTGTTATTCTAGTACGAACTCTAGGGTTGTTTGTGACACTTATAGGAATAGCCCAACAGATTGATTGGAAAGAATAACTTTGAGGTGGTTTCGTACCCTACCATAATCTCTTCGTTTGTTCTCCGCTATTAGTGACTTTGGAGTGACTCTTTGTTGCATGTTGAGGGATGGTTATGTGATCCAATTATGTTATCATTGTTGAGGGAACTTACACTAGTGAAAGTATGAACCCTAGGCCTTATTTCCACGCATTGCAATACCGTTTACGCTCACTTTTATCATTAGTTACCTTGCTGTTTTTTATAATTTTAATTTACAAATACCTTTATCTACTATCCATATACCACTTGTATCACCATCTCTTCGCCGAACTAGTGCACCTATACAATTTACCATTATATTGGGTGTGTTGGGGACACAAGAGACTCTTTGTTATTTGGTTGCAGGGTTGCTTGAGAGAGACCATCTTCATCCTACGCCTCCTACAGATTGATAAACCTTAGGTCATCCACTTGAGGGAAATTTGGTACTGCCCTACAAACCTCTGCACTTGGAGGCGCAACAAAGTCTACAAGAAGAAGGTTGTGTAGTAGACATCATGCATGATTTGAATATTTTGTGTGGTGAAGATGGAGCATAGCCAGACTATATGATTTTGTAGGGATAAGTTTGTTTGGCCAAGTTATTTTGAAAAGACATGATTGCTTTATTGGTAGGCTTGAAGTATTATTGTTTTTATGTAAAATGATAGACTATTGCTTTGAATCACTCGTATCTTAATATTCATGCCATGATTAGATTACATGATCAAGATTATGCTAGGTAGCATTCCACATCAATTTTTTTTATCATTTACCTACTCGAGGACGGGCAGGAATTAAGCTTGGGGATGCTGATACGTCTTCATCGTATCTATAAGTTTTGATTGTTCCATGCCAATATTCTACAACTTTCATATATTTTGGCAACTTTTTATACTATTTTTGGGACTAACATATTGATCCAGTGCCAGTTCCTGTTTGTTGCATGTTTTTTTTTGTTTCGCAGAATATCCATATCAAACGGAGTCCAAACGGGATAAAAACTGACTTAGATTTTTTTGGAATATATATGATTTTTGGGAAGAAAAATCCACGCGAGACGGTGCCCGAGGTGGCCACGAGGCAGGGGGCGCGCCTGCCCCCTGGGCATGCCCCTGACCCTCACAGGCCACAAATAAGGCGGTTGATGCCCTTCTTCCGCCGCAAGAAAGCTAATATCCGGATATAGATCGTGTTAAAATTTTAGACCAATCGGAGTTACGGATCTCCGGGAATATAAGAAACGGTGAAAGGGAAGAATCTGAGAACACAGAAACAGAGAGAGACAGAGAGACATATCCAATCTCGGAGGGGCTCTCGCCCCTCCCATGCCATGGAGGCCATGGACCAGAGGGGAAACCCTTCACCCATCTAGGGAGGAGGTTAAGGAAGAAGAAGAAGGAGGGGGGCTCTCTCCCCCTCACTTTCGGTGGCACCGGAGTGCCACCGGGGGCCATCATCATCACTGCGATCTACACCAACACCTCCGCCATCTTCACCAACATCTCCATCACCTTCCCCCCTCTATCTACAGTGGTCCACTCTCCCGCAACCTGCTGTACCCTCTACTTGAACATGTTGCTTTATGCTTCATATTATTATCCAATGATGTGTTGCCATCCTATGATGTCTGAGTAGATTTTCGTTGTCCTATCGGTGGTTGATGAATTGCTATGATTGATTTAATTTGCTTGTGGTTATGTTGTTGTCCTTTGGTGCCCATCATATGATTTCGCGCGTGGATCACACCCTAGGGTTAGTTGTATGTTGATAGGACTATGTATTGGAGGGCAAGAGTGACAGAAGCTTCAACCTAGCATAGAAATTGATGCATACGGGATTGAAGGGCGACCAATATACCTTAATGCTATGGTTAGGTTTTACCCTAATGAACATTAGTAGTTGCAGATGCTTGCTAATAGTTCCAATCATAAGTGCTAGAATTCCAAGTCAGGGATGACATGCTAGCAGTGGCCTCTCCCACATAATACTTGCTATCGGTCTAGTAAAGTAGTCAATTGCTTAAGGGGAAATTTTGCAACTCCTACCACCACTTTTCCACACTCGCCATATTTACTTTATTGATTCTTTACTTACAACAGCCCCTACTTTTTATTTACGTAATCTTTATTATCTTGCAAACCTATCCAACAACACCTACAAAGTACTTCTAGTTTCATACTTGTCCTAGGTAAAGCGAACATCAAGCGTGCGTAGAGTTGTATCGGTGGTCGATAGAACTTGAGGGAATATTTGTTCTGCCTTTAGCTCCTCGTTGGGTTCGACGCTCTTATTTATCGAAAACTATTGCGATCCCCTATACTTGTGGGTTATCAACCAACGATCCTCTCATCGGGAGGGGGTCAATCTCCATCAACATCTTCACCAGCACCATCTCCTCTCAAACCCTAGTTCATCTCTTGTATCCAATTCTTGTCTCCAAGTCTAGGATTGGTACCTGTGGGTTGCTAGTAGTGTTAATTACTCCTTGTAGTTGATGCTAGTTGGTTTATTTGGTGGAAGATCATATGTTCAGATCCTATATGCATATTAATACCCCTCTGATTATGAACATGAATATGCTTTGTGAGTAGTTACGTTTGTTCCTGAGTACATGGGAGAAGTCTTGCTATTAGTAGTCATGTGAATTTGGTATTCGTTCGATATTTTGATGAGATGTATGTTGTCTCTCCTCTAGTGGTGTTATGTGAATGTCAACTACATGAGACTTCACCATTATTTGGGCCTAGAGGAAGCCATTGGGAAGTAATAAGTAGATGATGGGTTGCTAGAGTGACAGAATCTTAAACCCTAGTTTGTGCATTGCTTCGTAAGGGGCTGATTTGGATCCACATGTTTCATGCTATGGTTAGGTTTACCTTAATACTTTTGTTGTAGTTGCGGATGCTTGCAATAGAGGTTAATCATAAGTGGGATGCTTGTCCAAGTAAGGACAACACCCAAGCACCGGTCCACCCACATACCAAATTATCAAAGTACCGAACGCGAATCATATGAACGTGATGAAACCTAGCTTGACGAATATTCCCATGTGTCCTCGGGAGCGCTTTTCTCTATATAAGAATTTGTCCAGGATTGTTCGTTGCTACAAAAGGGATTGGGCTCCCTTGCTGCACTTTATTTACTTTTGTTACTTGTTGCTCGTTACCAATTATCTTATCACAAAACTATCTGTTACCTATAATTTCAGTGCTTGCAGAGAATACCTTGCTGAAAACCTCTTATCATTTCCTTCTACTCCTCATTGGGTTCGACACTCTTACTTATCGAAAGGACTATGATAGATCCCCTATACTTGTGGGTCATCAAGACTCTTTTCTGGTGCCGTTGCCGGGGAGTGAAGCGCCTTTGGTAGGTGGAATTTGGTAAGGAAAAATTATATAGTGTGCTAAAATTTACTATCACTTGTTACTATGGAAAGTAATCCTCTGAGGGGCTTGTTCGGGGTATCTTCACCCCGACCAGTAGAGCAAAGAGTTGCTCCTCAACCTATTGAACCTACTGAAAATGAAAATGTCGACTTTGAGATTCCTTCGGGTATGATAGAAAAACTGCTAGCTAATCCGTTTGCAGGAGACGGAACAATGCATCCTGATGAGCACCTAATATATGTGGATGAAGTTTGTGGATTATTTAAGCTTGCAGGTGTGCCCGATGATGTTATTAAGAAGAAGGTCTTCCCTTTATCTTTGAAGGGAGATGCATTGACATGGTATAGGCTATGTGATGATATGGGATCATGGAACTACAAACGATTGAAATTGGAATTTCATTAGAAGTTTTATCCTATGCATCTTGTTCGTCGTGATTGCAATTATATATATAATTTTTGGCCTCGTGAAGGAGAAAGCATCGCTCAAGCTTGGGGAGACTTAAATCAATGTTATATTCATGCCCCAATGATGAGCTTCCAGGAGAAATAATTATTCAAAATTTATATGCTCGGCTTTGTGATAACAATCGCATCATGCTCGATACTTCTTGTGCTGGCTCTTTTATGATGAAGACTATTGAGTTCAAATGGGATTTATTGGAAAGAATTAAACGCGACTCTGAAGATTGGGACCTCGACGAAGGTAAGAAGTCAGGTATGACACCTAAGTTTGATTGTGTTAAATCTTTTATGGATACCGATGTTTTCCATAAATTTAGCACTAAATATGGACTTGACTATGAAATAGTAGCTTCTTTCTGTGAATCTTTTGCTACTCATGTTGATCTCCCTAGGGAGAAGTGGTTTAAATATCATCCTCCCATAGAAGTAAAAGTAGCTGCACCTATTAAAGTTGAAGAAAAGACTGTCACTTATAATGATCCTATTGTTCCTACTGCTTATGTTGAGAAACCACCTTTTCCTGTTAGGATAAAAGATCATGCTAAAGCTTCAACTGTGGTTCGTAAAATCAATATTAGAACCTATACACCTCCTGAGCAAATTAAAGTTGAACCTAATATTGCTATTGTTAAAGATCTCTTGTCTGATAATATTGATGGGCATGTTATTCATTTCTATGATGAGACTGCTAGAATTGCTAAACCCTGTGCTATAGATAAACATAGAGCCGTGGTAGGCATTCCTATTATTTTTGTTAAAATAGGAGATCATTGTTATCATGGCTTATGTGATATGGGTGCTAGTGCTAGTGCAATACCTATTGACTTATACAAAGAAATTATGCATGATATTGCACCTGCTGAGATAGAAGATATTGATGTTACCATCAAGCTTGCCAATAGAGATACCATATCACCCATTGGAATTGCTAGAGATGTTGAAGTCTTGTATGGCAAAACTAAATATCCTGCTGATTTTCTTGTTCTTGGTTCCCCACAAGATAGCTTTTGTCTCATTATATTTGGTAGACCCTTCTTGAACATAGTTAATGCTAAGATAGATTGCGAAAAGGATGTTGTTACTATTGGTTTAGGTGATATGTCTCATGAATTTAATTTCTCTAAATTTCTTAGACAACACCGTGAAGAGGAATTGCCTAGTAAATATGAAATTATTGGTCTTGCTTCTATTGTCGTGCCTCCTAGTGATCCTTTAGAACAATATTTGCTAGACCATGAAAATGATATGTTTATGAATGAAAGAAGGGAAATAGATGAAGTATTCTTTAAACAGGAACCCATCCTGAAACACAATTTGCCTGTCGAAATCCTAGGGGATCCTCCTCCACCCAAGGGTGATCCCGTGTTTGAGCTCAAACCGCTACCTGATACTCTTAAATATGCTTATCTTGATGAGAAAAAGATATATCCTGTTATTACTTGTGCTAACCTTTCAGAGCATGAAGAAGAGAGATTATTGAAAACTCTCGATGATCTTAAGGGCATTAGTCCCACACTATGTCAATACAAAATAAATTTAGATAAAGATGCCAAACCAGTTCGTGATCACCAACGACGGCTGAATCCTAAGATGAAAGAAGTGGTAAGAAAGGAAATACTAAAGCTCCTTGAGGCAGGTATAATTTATCCCATTGCTGATAGTCAGTGGGTAAGTCCTGTCCATTGTGTCCCTAAAAAGGGAGGTATTACTGTCGTTCCTAATGATAAAGATGAATTGATTCCGCAAAGAATTATTACAGGTTATAGGATGGTAATTGATTTCTGCAAATTAAATAAGGCTACTAAAAAAGATCATTACCCCTTACCTTTTATTGATCAAATGCTAGAAAGATTATCCAAACATACACATTTTTGCTTTCTAGATGGTTATTCTGGTTTCTCTCAAATACCTATGTTAGCTGATGATCAATCTAAGACCACTTTTACTTGCCTATTCGGTACTTTTGCTTATAGACGTATGCCTTTTGGTTTATGTAATGCACCTGCTACCTTCCAAAGATGCATGATGGCTATATTCTCTAACTTTTGTGAAAAGATTTGTGAGGTTTTCATGGATGATTTCTCCGTCAATGGATCCTCTTTTGATGATTGCTTAAGCAACCTTGATCGGGTTTTGCAGAGATGTGAAGAAACTAACCTTGTCTTGAATTGGGAGAAGTGCCACTTTATGGTTAATGAAGGTATTGTCTTGGGGCATAAAGTTTCTGAAAGAGGTATTGAAGTTGATAAAGCTAAGGTTGATGCTATTGAAAAGATGCCATGTCCCAAGGACATGAAAGGTATAAGAAGTTTCCTTGGTCATGCCGGTTTTTATAGGAGGTTCATTAAGGACTTCTCAAAAATTTCTCAGCCTCTGACTAATTAATTACAAAAAGATATAACATTTGTTTTTTATGATGATTGTGTAGAAGCATTTGAAATACTTAAGAAAGCATTGATCTCTGCACCTATTGTTCAGCCACCTGATTGGAATTTACCCTTTGAAATTATGTGTGATGCTAGTGATTATGCTGTAGGTGCTGTTTTAGGGCAAAGAGTTGATAAGAAATTAAATGTTATTCAATATGCTAGTAAAACTCTAGAAAATGCTTAGAGAAATTATGCTACTACTGAAAAAGAATTTTTGGCGGTTGTATTCACTTGTGATAAGTTCAGACCTTATATTGTTGATTCTATAGTAACTATTCACATGGATCATGCTGCTATTAAATATCTTATGGAAAAGAAAGATGCTAATCCTAGACTTATTAGATGGGTTCTCTTGCTACAAGAATTTGATTTACATATTATTGATAGAAAGGGAGCTGAGAACCCCGTTGCAGACAACTTGTCTAGGCTAGAGAATGTTCTTGATGACCCACTACCTATTGATGATAGCTTTCCTGATGAACAATTAAATGTCATAAATGCTTCTCGTACTGCTCCATGGTATGCTGATTATGCTAATTATATTGTTGGTAAATTTATACCACCTAGTTTCACATACCAGCAGAAGAAAAAGTTTTTCTATGATTTGAGACATTACTTTTGGGATGACCCACATCTTTATAAAGAAGGAGTAGATGGTGTTATTAGACGCTGTGTACCTGAGCATGAACAAGAACAGATCCTACGCAAGTGTCACTCCGAAGCTTATGGAGGACACCACGCTGGAGATAGAATTACACATAAGGTATTGCAATCCGGTTTTTATTGGCCTACTCTCTTCAAGGATGCCCGTAAGTTTGTTGTATCTTGTGATGAATGTCAAAGAATTGGTAATATTAGTAGACGTCAAGAAATGCCTATGAATTATTCACTTGTTATTGAACCATTTGATGTTTGGGGCTTTGATTATATGGGACCTTTTCCTGCCTCTAATGGATATACACATATTTTAGTTGCTGTTGATTACGTTACTAAGTGGGTAGAAGCTATTCCAACTAGTAGTGCTAATCATAACACCTCTATTAAGATGCTTAAAGAAGTTTTTTTTTCCAAGATTTGGAGTCCCTAGATATTTAATGACCGATGGTGGTTCACATTTTATTCATGGTGCTTTCCGAAAAATGCTTGCAAAATATGATGCTAATCATAGAATTGCATCTCCTTATCACCCACAGTCTAGTGGTCAAGTAGAATTGAGCAATAGAGAACTCAAATTAATTTTGCAAAAGACTGTTAATAGATCTACAAAGAATTGGTCCAAGAAACTTGATGATGCATTATGGGCCTATACAACTGCATATAAAATTCCTATGGGTATGTCTCCGTATAAAATGGTTTATGGAAAAGCATGTCACTTACCTCTCGAACTAGAACATAAGGTTTATTGGGCTATTAAAGAACTCAATTATGATTTAAAACTTGCCGGTGAGAAGAGGTTATTTGACATTAGCTCACTTGATGAATGGAGAACCCAAGCCTATGAGAATGCCAAATTATTTAAAGAAAAAGTTAAAAGATGGCATGACAAAAGAATACAAAAGCGTGAGTTTAATGTAGGTGATTATGTATTGCTATACAACTCTCGTTTAAGATTTTTTGCAGGAAAACTTCTCTCTAAATGGGAAGGTCCTTACGTTATCGAGGAGGTCTATCGTTCCGGTGCCATAAAAGTCAACAACTTCGAAGGCACAAATCCGAAGGTGGTGAACGGTCAAAGAATTAAACATTATATCTCAGGTAATCCTATAAATGTTGAAACCAATGTTATTGAAACCGTAACCCCGGAGGAATATATAAGGGACACTTTCCGGAATGTTTCAGACGCCGAAAAGGAATAGGTATGTGGTACGGTAAGTAAACTGACTCCAAAACAATTCTAATGACAATTTTCTTCCGTTTTGGAATATTTAGAAAAATAGAAAAATAAGAAGCAGTCCGGGAAGGAAACGAGGGCTCCACGTGGGTGGAGGGCGCGCCCTACCCCCCTGGGCGCGCCCCCCTACCTCGTGGGCACCTCGTGTGCTCTCCGTACTTCATTTTCTTGCATGTTACGTATTTTGGTCAGTAAAAATTCATTATATAATCTCCCGAAGGTTTTAACTCCCGTATCACGCAAATATCCTCTGTCTTTGTTTCGAGCTGTTTTTCTGACAGATCCAAGTCATCATGTCGTCTTCAAGTGCCCCCAAGGACCAGTTCTTCGAGAAGGTCATGAACCCTACCTCGCGGAAGTGATGCAACACCCTCAAACCATTAAGATGCGTGAGGGGTTGTTGCACATCCGCGATGTTGAGGGACCAAGGAAGACTTGAAGCACGGAGGCAAGGCTCGAGGCATTGGAGCAACAAGTTTTCAAGTGTCAGGAGATGGTGGAGCGTGGACTCGATTCCAATCACATTATGATCACGGAGTTCACCAACAACCACAAGCTGGACGTCAAGGACATTGGGGAGGCCATCTTCAAGCTTCATGAGAAAATCGGGCACCTCCAAGCCCAGATCTATGACCTGCAAAATCAAAACTGTGAGTATGAATATAGATTCAAGAGGATGAGTTTGGATGCAGATTTGAGGTTTCAGGAGACTTGATCATCCTTCTATGATGGTGAGCCTATGCCTTGGAAGAGGGACGACAAGCCTACGCCATCAACAAAACCATCAACTCCTTCACCGGCAAAAGAGATATAATCACATGGGTATGGGCACTCCCCTTGGCAACTGCCAAGCTTGGGGGAGTGCCCCGGTATCGTATCACCATCACATCTATCTTTACCGTTTTTCTTAGTTCGATCCTTTTGATAATATCTTGATCTAGTAGAATAAAGTTTTAGTATGATCTAGTTGTGAGTTTTGCTTTATGATCCTTCTATGTAATCGAGTCCGTGAGCTATATATAATAAAGATTAGTGTTGAGTCAAGGGCTTGATTATTTTGCCATGATCTTGAGTGAATAAAAGAAAAGATAAAGAATAAAAAGGAAATACAAGAGATCATATAGATCTTATGGAGAGTAATGAGCTCACATATAAAAAGTATGATGAATAAAAGTTGTTGAGAGTTGACAAACATAGTTTTGCTCATAGTTGCAATTAATAGGAAGTAATGAATAAAGAGAGGTCTTCAAATATAAATATACTATTTTGGACATCTTTTATGACTGTGAGCACTCATTAAAATATGACATGCTAAAGAGTTGATGTTGGATAAGGAAGACAACGTAATGGTTATGTTTTCTTACATCTGAGATAAATTATATTGTCATGGATCATCCAACATGATTGAGCTTGCCTTTCCCCCTCATGCTAGCCAAATTCTTTGCACCAAGTAGAGATACTACTTGTGCTTCCAAGTATCCTTAAACCCAGTTTTGCCATGAGAGTCCATCATATCTACCTATGGATTGAGTAAGATCCTCCAAGTAAGTTGTCATCGGTGCAAGCAATAAAAATTGCTCTCTATATATGTATGAATTATTAGTGTGGGAGAAAATAAGCTTTATAGGATCGTGTGATACGGAAGAAATAAAAGCGACGGACTACATAATAAAGGTCCATATCACAAGTGGCAATATAAAGTGACGTTCTTTCGCATTAATATTTTGTGCATCCAACCATAAAAGCGCATGACAACCTCTGCTTCCCTCTGCGAAGGGCCTATCTTTTACTTTTATATCCTACCTTGCATAAGAGTCATGGTGATCTTCACCCTTCCTTTTTACATTTTATCTTTTGGCAAGCACAACATGTTGGAAAGGTCCTGGTATATATGGCTAATTAGATGTGAGTTTTCATGAACCATTATTGTTGACATTACCCTTGAGGTAAAACATTGGGAGGAAAAACTATAAGCCCCTATCTTTCTCTGTGTCCGATTAAAACTCCATACCCATAAGTATTGCATGAGTGTTAGCAATTGTGAAAGATTATATGATAGTTGAGTATGTGGACTTGCTTAAAAGCTCTTATATTGACTCTTTCCTATGTTATGATAAATTACAATTGCTCCAATGACTGAGATTATAGTTTGTTAGTTTTCAACGAAGTTTATGATTCATACTTGAAATTGTGATTGAATTGTTACTCTAGCATAAGAGATCATATGACAAGAATTATATAAGTTGATGTTCTGAGAATGATCATGATGCCCTCATGTCTGTATTTTATTTTTATCGACACCTCTATCTTTATTTATATTGATATTTATTGCATTATGGGCTGTTATTACACATTATGTCACAATACTTATGCATATTCTCTCTTATTTTAGAAGGTTTACATAAAGAGGGAGAATGCCGGCAGCTGTGATTCTGGGCCGGAAAAGGAGCAAATATTAGAGACCTATTCTGCACAGCTCCAAAAGTCCTGAAACTTCACGAAAGTCATTTTCAGAATATATAAAAAATACTGAGCTCAAGAAGTTCCGGAGGGGGGCCACACCCTGCCCACGAGGGTGGGGGCACGCCCTGCCCCTCTGGGCGCGCCCCCTGCCTCGCGGGCCCCTTGGTGGCCCTCGGATGCCCATCTTCTTCTATATGGAGTCTTTCGATGAGGAAAAAATCATAAGCCAGCTTTCGGGACGAGACTCCGCCGCCCCGAGGTGGAACCCTGGCGGAACCAATCTAGGGCTCTGGCGGAGCTGTTTTGCGGGGGAAACTTCCCTTCGGGAGGGGGACATCATCACCATCATCATCACCAACGATCTTATCATCGGGAGGGGTCAATCTCCATCAACATCTTCACTAGCACCATCTCCTCTCAAACCCTAGTTCATCTCTTGTATCCAATTCTTGTCTCCAAGTCTGGGATTGGTACCTGTGGGTTGCTAGTAGTGTTAAATACTCCTTGTAGTTGATGCTAGTTGGTTTATTTGGTGGAAGATCATATGTTCAGATCATATATGCATATTAATACCCCTCTGATTATGAACATGAATATGCTTTTTGAGTAGTTACGTTTGTTCCTAAGGACATGGGAGAAGTCTTGCTATTAGTAGTCATGTGAATTCGGTATTCGTTCGATATTTTGATGAGATGTATGTTGTCTCTCCTCTAGTGGTGTTATGTGAACGTCGACTACATGACACTTCACCATTATTTGGGCCTAGAGGAAGGCATTGGGAAGTAATAAGTAGATGATGGGTTGCTAGAGTGACAGAAGCTTAAACCCTAGTTTATGTGTTGCTTCGTAAGGGGCTGATTTGGATCCACATGTTTCATGCTATGGTTAGGTTTACCTTAATACTTTTGTTGTAGTTGCGGATGCTTGCAATAGAGGTTAATCATAAGTGGGATGCTTGTCCAAGTAAGGACAGCACCCAAGCACCGGTCCACCCACATACCAAATTATCAAAGTACCAAACGTGAATCATATGAACGTGATGAAACCTAGCTTGACGATAATTCCCATGTGTCCTCGGGAGCGCTTTTCTCTATATAAGAATTTGTCCAGGCTTGTCCTTTGTTACCAAAGGGATTGGGCTACCTTGCTGCACTTTATTTACTTTTATTACTTGTTGCTCATTACCAATTATCTTATCACAAAACTATCTGTTACCTATAATTTCTGTGCTTGCAGAGAATACCTTGCTGAAATACGGTTATCATTTCCTTCTACTCCTCGTTGGGTTCGACACTCTTACTTATCGAAAGGACTACGATAGATCCCCTATTCTTGTGGGTCATTAATGGTAGCAAATTGCACAAAGAACGGGCACACAAAAAGCAAGAAGAAGAGCGAACGAAAAAGAGGGCGAATAAAATGATAAGGGTGAAGTGGGGGAGAGGAAAACGAGAGGCAAATGGCAAATAATGTAATGTGAGAGATAAGAGTTTGTGATAGGTACTTGGTATGTCTTGACTTGTGCGTAGATCTCCCCGTCAACGGTGCCAGAAATGGCTTGTTGACGGGAGATCAAATCTTGACTTGACTTGGTGCAACCTCCCCGGCAACGGCGCCAGAAATCCTTCTTGCTACCTCTTGAGCATGCGTTGGTTTTCCCTTGAAGAGGAAAGGGTGATGCAGCAAAGTAGCATAAGTATTTCCCTCAATTTTTGAGAACCAAGTTATCAATCTAGTAGGAGGTAACACGCAAGTCCCTAGTACCTGCACAAACAAATAAGAACCTCGCAACCAACGCGATAAAGGGGTTGTCAATACCTTCACGGTCACTTACGAAAGTGAGATCTGATAGAGATAATAAGATAAATATTTTTGGTATTTTTATTGTATAGATTGGAAAATAAAGATTGAAAATAAACAACAATCGAAATAGCAAGTAGATAGGAAAATAATATGATGGAAGATAGACCCGGGGGCCATAGGTTTCACTAGTGGCTTCTCTCAAGAGAGCAAATTCTACAATGGGTGAACAAATTACTGTCGAGAAATTGATAGAAAAGAGCATAGTTATGAGAATATATAGGCATGATCATGTATATAGGCATCACGTCCGTGACAAGTAGACCGAAACGATTCTGCATCTACTACTATTACTCCACACATCGACAGCTATCCGGCATGCATCTAGAGTATTAAGTTCATAAGAACAGAGTAACGCATTAGGCAAGATAACATGATGTAGAGGGATAAAGTCAAGAAATATGATATAAACCCCATCTTTTTATCCTCGATGGAAACAATACAATATGTGCCTTGCTGCCCCTGCTGTCACTAGGAAAGGACACCACAAGATTGAACCCAAATCTAAGCACTTGTCCCACTGCAAGAAAGATCAATCTAGTAGGCCAAACCAAACTGATAATTCGAAGAGACTTGCACAGATATTAAATCATGCATAAAAGAATTCAGAGAAGAATCAAATATTGTTCATAGATAATCTTGATCATAAACCCACAATTCATCGGATCTCGACAAAGACACTGCAAAAAGAATTACATCGAATAGATCTCCAAGAGAATCGAGGAGAACTTTGTATTGAGATCCAAAGAGAGAGAATAAGCCATCTAGATAATAAATATTGACCCGAAGGTCTGTGGTAAACTACTCACAAATCATCGGAGAGGCTATGGTGTTGATGTAGAAGCCCTCCGTGATCGATTCCCCCTCCGGCGGAGCGCGGGAAAAGGCCCAAGATGGGATCTCACGGTTACAGAAGGTTGCGGTGGTGGAAATAGGGTTTAGTGGTGCCCCTGGATGTTTTCAGGGTATATGGCTATATATAGGAGGAAGAAGTAGGTCGGTGGAGCCACAGGGCCCATGAGGGAGGGGGCACGCCCACCCCCTCGGGCGCGCCCTCCTGCCTCGTGGCCTCCTCGCTTCTTCCTTGACGTCCACTCCAAGTCTCCTGGATTGCGTTTGTTGCAAAAATAACTCTCTCGGAGGTTTCATTCCGTTTGGATTCTGTTTGATATTCCTTTTCTACGAAACACTAAAATAGGCAAAAAAACAACAATTTGCACTGGGCCTTTGGTTAATAGGTTAGTCCCAAAAATAATATTAAAAGGTATATTAAAGCCCATTAAACATCCAAAACAGATAATATAATAGCATGGAACAATCAAAAAATATATATACGTTGGAGACGTTTTAGGGGACCATCTAAATCCGATGAGACGACACGATATGAACTGTGGTTTGGCAAGAAACCTAAGCTGTCGTTTCTTAAAGTTTGGAGATGCGATGCTTATGTGAAAAAGCTTCAACCTGATAGGCTCGAACCCAAATCAGAGAAATGTGTCTTCATACAATACCCAAAAGAGTGTGTTGGGTACACCTTCTATCACAGATCCGAAGGCAAGATATTCGTTGCTAAAAATGGGTCCTTTTCTAGAGAAGGAGTTTCTCTCAAAAGAAGTGAGTGGGAGGAAAGTAGAACTTGATGAGGTAATTGTACCTTCTCCCGAATTGGAAAATGGTTCATCACACAAATCAGTTCTAGTGATTCCTACACCAATTAGTGAGGAAGCTAATGATGATGATCATGAAACTTCAGATCAAGTTACTAACGAACCTCGTAGGTCAACCAGAGCATGTTCCGCACCAGGGTGGTACGGTAATCCTATTTTGGAAGTCATGATACTAGAGCATGACGAACCTACGAACTATGAGGAAGCGATGATGAGCCCAGATTCCGCGAAATGGCTCGAGGCCATGAAATCTAAGATGGGATCCATGTATGAGAACAAAGTATGGACTTTGGTTGACTTTCCCGATGATCGGAAAGCCATCAAGAATAAATGGATCTTCAAGAGGAAGACGGACGCTGATGGTAGTGTTACCATCTAGAAAGCTCGAATTGTCGCAAAAGGTTTTCGACAAGTTCAAAGTGTTGACTACGATGAGATTTTCTCGCTCGCATCGATGCTTAAGTCTGTCTGAATCATGTTAGCAATTGCCACATTTTATGAAATTTGGCAAATGGATATCAAAACTACATTCCTTAATGGATTTATTAGAGAAGAGTTGTATATGATGCAACCAGAAGGTTTTGTCAATCCTAAAGGTGCTAACAAAATGTGCAAGCTCCAGCAATCCATCTATGGACTGGTGCAAGCATCTCGGAGTTGGAATATACGGTTTGATGAGTTGATCAAAGTGTATAGTTTTATACAGCCTAGCGGTGAAGCCTGTATTTACAAGAAAGTGAGTGGGAGCACTACAACCTTTCTGATAAGTATATGTGAATGACATATTATTGATCGGGAATGATGTATAATTTTCTGGAAAACATAAAGGAGTATTTGAAAGGAATTTTTCAAAAGAAATACCTCAGTGAAGCTGCTTACAAATTGGGCATCAAAATCTATAGAGATAGATGAAGACGCTTGATAATACTTTCAATGAGTACATACCTTTTCAAAATGGATCAGTCAAAGAAGGAGTTATTGCCTGAATTGTAAGGTATGAAGTTGAGTAAGACTAAAAACCCGACCATGGCAGAAGATAGAGAAAGAATGAAAGTCATTCCCTATGCCTCAACCATAGGTTCTATAAAGTATGCCATGCTATATACCAGACCTATTGTGTACCTTGCCATGAGTTTGTCAAGGGGTACAATAGGGATCCAGTTGTAGATCACTGGCATCGGTCAAAATTATCCTTAAAGGACTAAGGAAATATTTCTCGGTTATGGAGGTGATAAAGAGTTCATCGTAAAGAGTTACGTCGATGCAAGCTTTACCACCGATCTGGATGACTCTGAGTCTCAATCTAGATACATATTGAAAGTGGGAGCAATTATCTAGAGTAGCTCCGTGTAGAGCATTGTAGACATTAATTTGAAAAATACATAAGTATCTGAATGTGGAAGACCCGTAGACTAAAACTTCTCTCACAAGCAAAACATGGTCACACCTTATTACTCTTGGGTGTTAATCACATAGCGATGTGAACTAGATTATTGACTCTAGTAAACACTTTGAGTGTTTGTCACATGGTGATGTGAACTATGGGTGTTAATCACATAAAGATGTGAACTATTGGTGTTAAATCACATGGCGATGTGAACAAGATTATTGACTCCAGTGCAAGTGAGAGACTGAAGGGAATATGCCCTAGAGGAAATAATAAAGTTGTTATTTATATTTACTTATATCATGATAAATGTTTATTATTCATGCTAGAATTGTATTAACCGGAAACTTGGTACATGTGTGAATACATAAACAAATAGAGTGTCCCTAGTATGCCTCTACTTGACTAGCTTGTTAATCAAATATGGTTAAGTTTCCTAACCATAGACATGTATTGTCATTTGATGAATGGGATCACATCATTAGATAATGATGTGATGGAAAAGACCCATCCGTTAGCTTAGCATAATGATCATTAAGTTTTATTGGTATTGCTTTCTTCATGACTTATACATATCCCTCTGACTATGAGATTATGCAACTCCCGAATACCGGAGGAACACTTTGTGTGCTATCAAATGTCACAACGTAACTGGGTGATAATAAAGATGCTCTACAGGTGTCTCCGAAGGTGTTTGTTGGGTTGGCATAGATCAAGATTAGGATTTGTCACTCCGAGTATCGGAGAGGTATCTCTAGGCCCTCTCGGTAATGCACATCACTATAAGCCTTGCAAGCAATGTGACTAATGAGTTAGTTGTGGGATGATGCATTACGGAACAAGTAAATAGACTTGCCGGCAATGATATTGAACTAGGTATGATGATACTGACGATTGAATCTCACGCAAGTAACATACCGATGACAAGGGAATGACTATGTTGTTATGCGGTTTGACCGATAAAGATCTTCATAGAATATGTAGGAGCCAATATAAGCATCCAGGTTCCGCTATTGGTTATTGACCGTAGATGTGTCTCAGTCATGTCTACATAGTTCTCAAAACCGTAGGGTCCGCATGCTTAATGTTCGATGACGATTTGTATTATGAGTTGTGTGATTTGATGACCGAAGTTTTTTTGGAGTCCCGGATGAGATCATGGAGATGACGAGGAGTCTTGAAATGGTCGAGAGGTAAATATCAATATATTGGAAGGCTATATTCGGACATCAGAAAGGTTCTGAGTGATTCGGGTATTTTTCGGAGTACCGGAGAGTTACGGGAATTCGTCGGGGGAAGGTAATGGGCCTTATTAGGCTTTAGTGGAGAGAGGGAAGAAGGCCCACGAGGTGGTGCGCACCTCCCCCCTGCCCAAACCAAATTGGACAAGGGGTGGGGGCGCGACCCCCCCTTTCCTTCTCCCTCTCCCTCCTTTCCTTTTTCCCTATACCGAAAAGGAAAGGGAATCCTACTAGGACTTGGGAGTCCTAGTAGGACTCCCTAAACATGGTGCGCCCCTAGGAGGGCCGGCATCTCTCCCTCCCTCCTTTATATACATGGGCAGGGGGCACCCCAAAGGCACTCCAAGATTTGTCTTAGCCATGTGCGGTGCCCCCCTCCATAGTTACACACCTCGGTCATATCGTCGTAGTACTTAGGCGAAGCCCTGCGCCGGTAAGTCATCATCAGCGTCACCACGCCGTCGTGCTGATGAAACTCTCCCTCGTCCTCAACTGGATCAAGAGCTCGAGGGACGTCATCGAGCTGAACGTGTGTTGAACATGGAGGTGCCATACGTTTGGTACTTGGATCGGTTGGATCGTGAAGACGTTCGACTACATCAACCACGTTACTAAACGCTTCCGCTTTCGGTCTATGAGGGTACGTGGACACACTCTCCTGTCTCATTGCTATGCATCTCCTAGATAGATGCGTGATCGTAGGAATTTTTTTAATTACTACGTGCCCCAACACGAACACTATTATCCCATATATCAATCTTTACCTCCGGACCATTTCGGAGCTCCTTGTAATGTCCGTGGTCATATCCAGGACTCCGAACAACATTCGGTCACCAATAAACATAACTCATATAATACTATATCGTCAATGAATGTTAAGCGTGCAGACCCTATGGGTTCGAGAGCTATGTAGACATGACCGAGAAACCTCCCTCGTCAATAACCAATAGCGGAACCTGGATGCCCATATTGGCTCCTGCATATTCTACGAAGATCTTTATCGGTCGAACCTTATGACAACATACGTTATTCCCTTTGTCATCAGTATGTTACTTTCTCGAGATTCGATCGTCGGTATCTTCATACCTAGCTCAATCTCGTTACCCGCAAGTCTCTTTACTCATTCCGTAATACAACATCCCGCAACAAACTCATTAGTCACATTGCTTGCAAGGCTTCTTATGATGTGTATTACCGAGAGGGCCCAGAGATACCTCTTCGATACTCGGAGTGACAAATCCTAATCTCGATCTATGCCAACCCAACAAACACCTTCGGAGATACCTTTAGAGCACTTTAGAATCACCCAGTTGCGTTGTGACGTTTGATAGCACACAAGGCATTCCTCTGGTATCCGGGAGTTGCATAATCTCATAGTCAAAGGAATATGTATTTGACATGAAGAAAGCAATAGCAATAAATTGAATGATCAATGTGCTAAGATAATGGATGGGTCTTGTCCATCACATCATTCTCCTAATGACGTGATCCCGTTATCAAATGACAACACATGTCTATGGTTAGGAAACTTAACCATCTTTGATTAACGAGCTAGCCTAGTAGAGGCTTACTAGGGACACGGTGTTTTGTTTATGTATCCACACATGTATCAAGTTTCCGACTAATACAATTCTAGCATGCATAATAAATATTTATCATGATATAAGGAAATATAAAATAACAACTTTAATATTGCTTCTAGGGCATATTTCCTTCAGTCTCCCACTAGCACTAGAGTCAATAATCTAGTTCACGTCGCCATGTGATTTAACATCAATAGTTCACATCAGCATGTGATTAACACCCAAATGGTTTACTAAGGTGTGATCATGTTTTGCTTGTGATAGAAGTTTAGTCAACGGGTCTGCCACATTCAGAACCGTATGTATTTTGCAAATTTCTATGTCTACAATGCTCTGCATGGAGCTACTCTAGCTAATTGCTCCCACGTTCAATACATATCTAGATTGAGACTTAGAGTCATCTAGATCAGTGTCAAAGCTTGCATCGACGTAACTCTTTACGACGAACTCTTTATCACCTCCATAACCGAGAAACATTTCCTTAGTCCTCTAAGGATAATTTTGACCGTTGTCTAGTGATCTACTCCTGGATCACTATTGTACCCCCTTGCCAAACTCTTAGCAAGGCACACAACAAGTCTGGTACACAACCTAACATACTTTCTAGAACCTATGGCTGAGGCATAGGGAATGACTTCCATTCTCTCTCTATCTTCTGCCATGGTCGGGTTTTGAGTCTTACTCAACTTCACACCTTGTAACACAGGCAAGAACCCTTTCTTTGACTGATCCATTTTGAACTTCTTCAAAACTTTATCAAGGTATGTGCTTTGTGAAAGTCCTATTTAAGCGTCTTGATCTATCTCTATAGATTTGGATGCCTAATATATAAGCAACTCCACCGAGGTCTTCCATTGAAAAACTTTTATTGAAGTATCCTTTTATGCTATCCAGAAATTTTACATCATTTCTGATCAAGAATATGTCATCCATATATAATATCAGAAATGCTACAGAGCTCCCACTCACTTTCTTGTAAATACAGGGTTCACCGTAAGTCTGTATAAAACTATATGATTTGATCACCTCATCAAAGCATATATTCCAACTCTGAGATGCTTGCACCAGTCCATAGATGGATCGTCGGAGCTTGCACACTTTGTTAGCACCTTTAGGATCGACAAAACCTTCTGGTTGCATCATATACAACTCTTCTTTAAGAAATCCATTAAAGAATGCAGTTTTGACGTCCATTTGCCAGATTTCATAATCATAAAATGTAGCAATTTCTAACAAGATTCGGATAGACTTAAGCATCGCTATGGGTGAGAAAGTCCCATCATAGTCAACTGCTTGAACTTGTCAAAAACCTTTTGCGATAAGTCGGGCTTTGTAGATAGTGACATTACTATCAGCGTCAGTCTTCTTCTTGAAGATCCATTTATTCTCAATGGCTTGCCGATCATCAGGAAAATCCACCAAAGTCCACACTTTGTTCTCATACATGGATCCTAGCTCAGATTTCATGACCTCAAGCCATTTGCCAGAATCTGGGCTCATCATAGCTTCTTCATAGTTCATAGGTTCGTCATGGTCTAGTAACATGACTTCCAGAATAGGATTGACGCACCACCCTGGTGCGAGTCATGCTATGGTTGACCTACAAGGTTCAGTAGTAACTTGATCTGAAGTTTCATGATCATCATCATTAGCTTCCTCTCTAGTTGGTGTAGGCATCGCGAGAACGGTTTTCTGTGATGAGCTACTTTCCAATTCAAGAGAAGGTACAATTACCTCATCAAGTTCTACTTTCCTCCCACTCACTTGTTTTGAGAGAAACTCCTTCTCTAGAAATGTTCCATTCTTGGCAACAAAGATCTTGCCTTAGGATCTGTGGTAGAAGGTGTACCCAATTGTTTTCTTAGGGTAACCTATGAAGACGCACTTCTCCGATTTGGGTTCAAGCTTATCAGGCTGAAGCCTTTTGACATATGTGTCGCAATCCCAAATTTTAAGAAACGACAGCTTAGGTTTCTTGCCAAACCACAGTTCATATGGTGTTGTCTCAACGGATTTAGACAGTGTCCTATTTAAAGTGAATGCAGTTGTATCTAATGCATAACCCCAAAACGGATAGTGGTAAATTGGTAAGAGACATCATAGATCGCACCATATCTAATAAAGTATGGTTACGACGTTCGGACACACCATGACGCTGTGGTGTTCCAGGTGGCATGAGTTGCGAAACTATTCCGCATTGTTTTAAATGAAGGCCAAACTCGTAACTCAAATATTCGCCTCTGTGATCAGATCGTAGAAACTTTATTTTCTTGTTATGATGATTCTGCACTTCACTCTGAAATTCTTTGAACTTTTCGAATGTTCCAGACTTGTGTTTTCGTTAAGTAGATATAACCATATCTGCTCAAATCATCTGTGAAGGTCAGAAAATAACAATACCCCGTGCGAGCTTCAACACTCAACGGACCGCATACATCAGTATGTATTATTTCCAATAAGTCATTAGCTTGCTCCATTGTTTGGGAGAATGGAGTTTTAGTCATCTTGCCCATGAGGCATGGTTCACAAGTATCAAATGATTCATAATCAAGTGATTCGAGAAGCCCATCTGCATGGAGTTTATTCATGCGCTTTACACCAATATGACCTAAATGGCTGTGCCATAAATATGTTGCACTATCATTATCAACTTTGCATCTTTTGGCATCTATATTATGAATATGTGTATCGCTATGATCGTGGTTCAATAAACCATTTACATTAGGTGTATGACCATAGAAGGTTTTATTCATGTAAACAAAACAACAATTATTCTCTCACTTAAATGAATAACCGTATCGCAATAAACATGATCCAATCATATTCATGCTCAACGCAAACACCAAATAACATTTATTTAGGTCCAACACTAATCCTGAAGGTAGAGAGAGTGTGCGATGGTGATCGTATCAACCTTGGAATTACCTCCAACACACATCGTCACCTCGTCCTTAACTAGTCTATGTTCTTTCTGCAATTCCCGTTTTGAGTTACTAATCTTAGCAACTGACCCGGTATCAAATACCCAGGGGTTTCTACGAGCACTAGTAAAGTACACATCAATAATCTGTATATGAAATATACCTTTGTTCACTTTGCCATCCTTCTTATCCGCCCAGTATTTGGGGTAGTTCCGCTTCTGGTGAAGATTCCCTTTGCAGTAGAAGCACTCGGTTGTAGGCTTAGGTCCAACTTTGGGCTTCTTCACGGGAGTGGCAACTTTCTTGTCATTCTTCTTAAAATTCCCTTTCTTTCTCTTTGTCCTTTTTCTTGAAACTAGTGGTCTTGTTAACCATCAACATTTGATGCTCTTTCTTGATTTCTACCTTCGCCGATTTCAGCATCGCGAAGAGCTCGGGAATCATTTTTGTCATCCCTTGCATATTATAGTTCATCACGAAGTTCTGGTAACTTGGTGATAGTGACTAGAGAACTCTGTCAATCACTATCTTATCTGGAAGATTAACTCCCACTTGATTCAAGCGATTATAGTACCCAGACATTCTGAGCACATGTTCATTGGTTGAGCTATTATCCTCTATCTTGTAGGCAAAGTACTTGTCAAAGGTCTCATACCTCTCGACACGTGCATGAGTCTGAAATACCAATTTCAGCTCTTGGAACTTCTCATATGCTCTGTGGCATTCAAAACCTTTTTGAAGTCCCGGTTCTAAGCCATAACGCATAGCACACTAAATTATCAAATAGACATCATACTGAGTTTGTGAAACATTCATAACGTATGCATCTGCTCCTGCAATAGCTTTGTCATCTAGCGGTGCATCAAGGACATAATTCTTCTATGCAGCAATGAGGATAATCCTCAGATCACGGACCCAGTCCACAACATTGCTACTATCATCTTTCAACTTTTCTCTAGGAACATATCAAAAATATATAGGAGCTATATTGTGAGATATTGATGTACAACATAGATATGCAAATTCTATCAGGACTACGTGATAAATTAAGTTCAATTAATCAAATTACTGAAGAACTCCCACTTAGATAGACATCCCTCAAGTTATCTAAGTGATACGTGATCCAAATCAACTAAACCATGTCCGATCAACACGTGAGATGGAGTAGTCATCAATGGTGAACATCTCTATGTTGATCATATCTACTATATGATTCACGTTAGACCTTTCGGTCTCTAGTGTTCCAAGGCCATGTCTGTTCATGCTAGGCTCGTCAAGTTTAACCCGAGTATTCCGCATGTGCAAAACTGTCTTGCACCCATTGTATGTGAACGTAGAGTCTATCACACCCGATCATCATGTGGTGTCTCAACACGACGAACTGTCGCAACTATGCATACTCTGTGAGAACACTTTGTAACGCCCCGGACACACCCGCCGGTGGTCGCTACTCCTGGCGGGATCTAGACTGGCCTCACAGATCAATACTAGTCTTTTCTGCTCACTTTGTCCTCACTCGTGCGCACCCAAGAGCAACTTTTCGGTCGGTCACCCATCCTAAAACTACTCCAACTAAGGACCCTTAACTTTGGAGTTCTTTCCGAATGGGCTCCCAAAAAAGAAGGAATTCCTTATTCATATGAGTCGTCTATCATCCCTAATAAGCCAGGCTATCACATACACTCCCACTCAAAGGAACCGACGTCCTCGTCGGGCCACAGGAACGTTCCCTCTTGGCACATACATATGTGCATCTAGTCTGGTACATGTGCCATGCCATGTGCCACGGCAGGTCACAAACGTCATGAACAACATGACCATGCACCTGTCTGCAAACATCCGTGTAACCGTGAGGGTCGGCTCTGATACCAACTTGTAACGCCCCGGACACACCCGCCGGAGGTCATTACTCTTGGCGGGATCTAGATTGGCCCCACAGATCAATACTAGTCTTTTTTGCGCACTTTGTCCTCACTCGTGCGCACCCGGGAGCAACTTCCAGTCGGTCACCCATCTTGAAACTACTTGAAGCTGAGCACGCTTAACTTTGGAGTTCTTTCCGAATGGGCTCCCGGAAAAGAAGGAATTCCTTATTGATATGAGTAGTCTATCGTCCCTAATAAGCTAGGCTATCACACACTTATACCTTGAAATTTTAGTTAAGGGATCATCTTATAATGCTACCGCCATACTAAGAAAAATAAGATGCATAAATGATAAACATCACATGCAATCAAAATATGTGACATGATATGGCCATCATCATCTTGTGATTTTGATCTCCATCTCCAAAGCATCATTATGATCTCCATCATCACCGGCTCGACACATTGATCTCCATCGTAGCATCGTGGTCGTCTCACCAACTATTGGTTCTACAACTATCATTAACGCATAGTGATAAAGTAAAGCAATTACATGGTGTTTGCATTTCATACAATAAAAAGAGAACCATAAGGCTCCTGCCGGTTGCCGATAACTTTTACAAAACATGATCATCTCAAACAACAACGTATATCACATCATGACTTGACCATACCACATCACAACATGCCCTGCAAAAACAAGTTAGACGTCCTCTACTTTGTTGTTGCAAGTTTTATGTGGCTGCTATGGGCTTCTAGCAAGAACCGTTCTTACCTACGCATCAAAAACGGTGATTTATCAAGTTTGTTGTTTTAACCTTCAACAAGGACCGGCCGTAGTCAAATTCGATTCAACTAAAGTAGGGGAAACAGACACCCGCCAGCCACCTTTATACAAAACTAGTTGCATGTCTATCGGTGGAACCGATCTCATGAACGTGGTCATGTAAGGTTGGTCCGGGCCACTTCATCCAACAATGCCGCCGAATCAAAATAAGACATTGGTGGTAAGCAGTATGACGATCACCGCCCACAACTCTTTATGTTCTACTCGTTCATATCATCTACGCATAGACCTGGCTTGGATGCCACTGTTGGGGAACGCAACATGCAATTTCGAAAAAAATCTACGCTCATGCAAGATCTATCTAGGAGATGTATACCAATGAGAGGGGGAGAGCATCTTCATACCCTTGAAGATCGCAAAGCGGAAGCGTTTATCAATGCGGTTGATGTAGTCGTATACCTTCATGATCCATCCCGATCAAGTACCGAACGTACGACACCTCCGCGTTCAGCACACATTCAGCTCGATGACATCCTCGCCTTCTTGATCCAGCAAGATGGGTGAAGTAGTAGATGAGTTCCGGCAACACGACGACGTGGAGATGGTTGGTGATGAAGAACAATCTCTGGAGGGCTTTGCCAAGCACTATAGAAACTAGACGGATGATAAACTAGAGGGGATGGGGTTGCCAACACAAGGCTTGGTGAAACTTGATGTTTCTTGGGTGCTAGCCCTACCCCTCTATTTATATGTTGAGCCCCCAGGTCGAAACTTTGAGTAAGAGCCTCCTCAAAGTGGGTTTTGCCTGAAAGGCAAGAGTCCTTCTCGGACTCCAGGACCAGACGCCAGGGACCCTGGCGTCCGGCCCCTGGACTCCGCAAAACTTCCTTTTGCACGTTCCAAAAACCTCATGGGCTTTCCCCTTTGGCCCAAATAACGTGTTCTCATACCCAAACATTTCGGGAAACTTCCGGAGCCCCTTATGGTGAATTACAGAACCTTTCCGGAGACCAAACACTATTATCACATATTTCAATCTTTACCTCCGGACAATTCTGGAGCTCCTCGTCATGTCTGTGATCATATCCAGGACTCCAAACAACATTCGGTCACCAAAAAACATAACTCATATAATACTATATCGTTAACGAACGTTAAGCGTGCGGACCCTACGGGTTCAAGAACTATGTAGACATGACCGAGACACCTCTCTGGTCAATAATCAATATCGGAACCTGGATGCCCATATTGGCTCCTGCATATTCTACAAAGATATTTATCGGTCGAACCTTATGACAACATACGTTATTCCCTTTGTCATCGGTATGTTACTTGCCCGAGATTCGGTCATCGGTATCTTCATACCTAGTTCAATCTCATTACCAGCAAGTCTCTTTACTCATTCTGTAATACATCATCTCACAACTAACTCATTAGTCACATTGCTTGCAAGGCTTCTTATGATGTGTATTACCGAGAGGCCCCAGAGATACCTCTCCGATACTCGGAGTGACAAATCCTAATCTCGATCTATGCCAACCCAACAAACACCTTCGGAGATACCTGTAGAGCATTTTTAGAATCATCCAGTTATGTTGTGACGTTTGATATCACACAAGGCATTCCTCCGGTATCCGAGAGTTGCATATTCTCATAGTCGAAGGAATATGTATTTGACATGAAGAAAGCAATAGCAATAAAATTGAACGATCAATATGCTAAGCTAATGGATGGGTCTTGTCCATCACATCATTCTCCTAATGACGTGATCCCATTATCAATTGACAACACATGTCTATGGTTAGGAAAATTAACCATCTTTGATTAATGAGCTAGTCTAGTAGAGGCTTACTAGGGACACGGTGTTTTGTCTATGTATCCACACATGTATCAAGTTTCCGTTAATACAATTCTAGAATGAATAATAAACATTTATCATGATATAAGGAAATATAAAATAACAACTTTCTTATTCCCTCTAGGGCATATTTACTTCACTAACTATATGCGGTATTTCCATGTCGTTCCAAGTAAATTTGTATGTGCCAACTCTAATTTGCAAAATGAATTTCCGTTTTGTGTGCCCGCACCGCTCATGAAGTGGCAAGGGGGTGGCCAATGTTTTCCATGCTAGGTATTTTATTCTCATGATGAGTGTTTATTCACTTGTCATTGCACGAGAGTGTGGCAGGTAATAGGGATGCCCAGTCCTAAAAGGACAAAACGATGATAATAAATTCCTTGGAAAGTGTTGGTATAGAAGGCACCCGTGGATACGGTTAGCCATGGATTGTGAAAGAATGGTGGAAAGGAAATAAACGTTAATTTTTTTGGGAACCGCCTATAATTTGTCTAGCATGGAATATATTGGAAATTCTTGGTCGTTTTCGTTGACAGGAAAAGCATGCCTCTAAAAACAATTTTATCTCTTAATTTAACCTATGAGCTCTGGCACCTCTACAAATCTCTGCTTCCCTCTGTGAAGGGCCTATCTATTTACTTGTATGTAATTTTATTTTTAATTGAGTCTCCATCTTCTCTTATAAAGCACCAACTAAGGAACACTATTTTCATACTTGTGTATTGGATGTAGTTAATATTTGAGTGTGTTTCATGAATGGATCAATGATTGAGCATAATGGGCTAGGGATAACTTTCTTTAGCATTGATATTTTGAAAGACATGGTTTCTTGTTGATATGCTTGAGTATTGATGTCTTCATGTCAAATTATGGACTATTGCTTTGAATCATTCAAGTCCAAATGTCCATGCTACAAAAGAAAAGAATATATGATGAGTATGTTAGGTAGCATTTCACATCAAAAAAATCTGTTTTTATCATTTGCCTACTCGAGGACGAGAAGGAATTAAGCTTGCGGATGCTTGATACGTCTCCAATGTATCTATAATTTTTTATTGGTCCATGCTATTATATTAACGATCTTAGATGTTATATATACATTTACAAGCAACTTTATATCATTTTTGGGGACTAACCTATTAACTTAGTGCCTAGTGTCAGTTGTTGTTTTTTGCTTCTTTTTGACTTTGCAGAATATCAGTACCAAACGAAGTCTAAATGCCATCAAAAATTTGGAGATCTTTTTCTGGCTATAAGAGACCCCTGGAATCTTTGGGAGGGAACCAGAAGATGAAAGAGGGGCCTACTAAGCACCAGGGCGCGCCGGGCCTCTAGCACGCCCTGGTGGGTAGTGGGGCCCACGAGCATCATTTTGACCTACCTCTGCCTCTATAAATACTCTAAAATCCCAAAACCTACAGGGAGTCCACGAAATACTTTTTCCGCCGACACAAGTTCCAGAACCACGAGATCCAATCTAGAGGCCTTTTCCGACACTCTGCCGGAGGGGGAAACGATCACAGAGGGGTTCTTCATCATCCTTGCTGCCCCTCCGATGATGCATGAGTAGTTTACCATGGACTTGTTCTCTCTTTTCGATCTTCAATACAATGTTCTCCTTGCTGTTCTTGGAGATCTATTTGATGTAATGACTTTTTGCGGTGTGTTTGTTGGGATCCGATGAATTGTGAGTTTATGATCAGATCTATCCATGAATATTATTTGAGTTTTCTTTGAACTCTTTTATGCATGATTGTTATAGCCTAGTAGTTCTTCAGTTTATTAGTTTGGTTTGGCCAACTAGATTGATTATGTTGCCACGAGAAGAGGTGCTTTGTGATGGGTTCGATCTTGTAGTGCTCAATCTCAGTTATAGAAAGAGACATGGCATGCATGTATCATTGCTATTAAGGGTAACAAGATGGGATGTATTTCATCCGTGAGTTTATCTTGTCTACATCATGTCGTCATGCTTAAGGCGTTACTCCATTGTTTCATGAACTTAATACACTAGATGCCTGCTAGATAGCGGTAGATGTTTGGAGTAATAGTAGTAGACGCAGGTAGGTGTCAGTCTACTTGTCTTGGATGTGATGCCTATATACATGATCATTGCCTTGGATATCATCATAATTATTTGATTTTCTTTCAATTGCTGATATGTCTCTGACATATCTATAATTTTTGATTGTTCGATGCTATTATATTATCTGTTTTGGATGTTTTATATGCTATTTCATATTATTTTGGGGACTAACTTATTAACCAAAGCCCAGTGCCAGTTCCTGTTTTTCCTTGTTTTTGACTTTTATAGAAAAGGAATATCAAACGGAATAAAACTTTACGGTGATTTTTCTTGGACCAGAAGACACCTAAGTGACTTGGAGAGAGGGCCAGAAGAGTCCCGAGGAGGCCACAAGCCTCTAGAAATACTCCCCCAACATCAGAAGTGTCCACCAAAATACTTTTCCGCCGCTGCAAGCCTCTATTCCCGTGGGATCCCATCTTGGGGCCTTTTCCAGCACCCTGTCGAAGGGGGATTTGATCACGGAGGGCCTCTACATCAACCTTGATTCCCTTCCGATGAAGCGTGAGTAGTTTACCACAGACCTACGGGTCCATAGATAGTAGCTAGATGACTTCTTATCTTTCTTTGATCTTTAATACAATGTTCTCCTCGATGTTCTTGGAGTTCTATTTGATGTAATATTCTTTTGCGGTGTGTTTGTCGAGATCCGATGAATTGTAGATTTATGACCAGATTATCTATGAATATTATTTGAGTCTTCTCTGAACTCTTTTATGCATGATTAAGATATCTTTGTATTTCTCTTCGAACTATCAGTTTGGTTTGGCCAACTAGATTGGTTTTTCTTGCAATGGGAGAGGTTCTTAGTTTTGGGTTCAATCTTGCGGTGTCCTCACCAAGTGACATAGTAGGGGTAGCGAGGCATGTATTGTATTGTTGCCATCAAGGATAAAAAGATGGAGTTTATATCATATTGCTTGAGTTTATCCCTCTACATCATGTCATCTTCCTTAAGGTGTGATACGTCTCCGTCGTATCTAAAAAAAATTATTGTTCCATGCCAATATTATAAACTTTCACATACTTTTGTCAACATTTTATATGATTTAATGGACTAACCTATTGATCTAGTGCCTAGTGCCAGTTCCTGTTTTTTGCATATTTTTTGTTTCGCAGTATATCCATATCAAACGAAGTCCAAATGCAATAAAATTTTGGAATATATGTGATTTTTGAGACTTGGAATCAACGCAAACGAGGGCCCACAGCCCCATAAGACACCAGGGCGCGCCCAAGTGGGTTGTGCTCACCTTGTATGTCGGTTGGATCTCTACTTCCGGCGTGATGTCTACTACGCAACTTTATTCTTGCAAACACGTGTTGGGCCTCCAAGCGCAGAGTTTTATAGGACAGTAGCAATTTTCCCTCAAGTGGATGACCTAAGGTTTATCAATCCGTAAGAGCTATAGGATGAAGATGGTCTCTCTCAAATGACCCTGCAATCAAATACGAGAAATCTCTTGTGTCCCCAACACACCCAATACAATGGCAATTTGTATAGGTGCACTACTTCGGTGAAGAGATGGTGATAAAAGTGTAATATTGATGGTAGAAATATATTTTTATTATCTGAATAAATAAAAACAGCAAGGTAGCAAATAGTAAATGGGCACAAAAACGGTATTGCAATGCTTGAAAATGAGGCCTAGGGTTCGTACTTTCGCTAGTGCAATCTCCCAACAGTGCTGATATAATTGGATCATATAACCATCCCTCAAAGTGCGATGAAGAATCACTCCAAAGTTCCTATCTAGCGGAGAACATAAGAATAAATTGTTTGTAGGGTACAAAACCACCTCAAACATATTCTTTCCATTTGATCTATTCAAGAGTTCGTACTAAAATAACACAAAGTTATTCTTTCCGCTCGATCTATCCTAGAGTTCATACTAAAATAACACCAAAGCAAACACATATTCATAATACTCAATCCAACACAAAGAACTTCAAAGAGTGCCCCAATAGTTTTACCGGATAAACAAAGACAAGAACATGCATCAACCCCTATGCATAGATTACCCCAATGTCACCTCGGGAATCCGTGAGTTGAGTGCCAAAACATATATCAAGTGAATCAATACAATGCCCCATTGTCACCATGAGTATTCAATTGCAAGACATATTCAAGTGTTCTCAAATCCATAAATGTATTCAATCCGATAACAACGAAATCTCAAAGGGAAAGACTCAATTCATCACAACAAGATAGAGAGGGGAAAATGCCATATGATTTGACTATATTAACAAAGCCCGCGATACATCAAGATCGTGACATCTCAAGAACACGAGAGAGAGAGAGATATTAAACACATAGCTACTGGTACAAACCCCCAGCCCCGAGGGAGGACTACTCCGTCCTCATCGTGGTGGCCGCCGGGATGATTAAGATGGCCACCGGTGATGATTTCCCCCTCTGGCAGGGTGTCGGAACGGTTCTAGATTGGTTTTTGGTGGCTATAGAGCCTTGCGGCAGCGGAACATCTGATCTAGGTTAACCCCGAGGGTTTCTGGAATTTTTGTGAATTTATAGGGTAATGAGGGGGTGCAGGAGGCCACCGAGGTGGGCACAACCACCTAGGCGCGCCTCCCAGACACGCCCTGGTGGGTTGTGCCCCCCTCGGGGCACCCCCCAGGTGCTGCTCTGGCCCATCCTGGGTGTTCTGGTCCATAAAAAATCTCCAAAAAGTTTCACGGTGGTTGGACTCCGTTTGATATTAATTTTCCGCGATGTAAAAAACAAGCAAAAACATCAACTGGCACTGGGCAATGGGTCAATCGGTTAGTCCCAAAAAATGATATAAAGTTGCTATAAAATGGTTGTAAAACATCCAAGAATGATAAAATAACAGCATGAATACTTCATAAATTATAGATACGTTGGAGACGTATCAGGGTGCAAGGAAGCTTATATCGGGAAAAAAACTGTGTTAAAATCTCAGCACAATCGGAGTTACGGATCTCCGAGAATATAAGAAACGGTTTTCGGCCAGAAAATAGGAACGTGAAACAGAAGAGAATAGAGAGGGAGATCCAATCTTGGAGGGGCTCCCGCCCCTCCGCCGCCATGGAGGACATGGACCAGAGGGGGAACTCTCCTCCCATCTAGGGGGGAAGCCAAGAAAGAAGAAGAAGGTGGGGGGTTCTCTCCCCCTCTCTCCCGGTGGCGCCGGAACGCCGTCGGGGCAAGGATCGTGACGATGATCTACATCAACAATCTTGATACCGTGAACACCAACTCTCTCCCCCTCTATGCAGCGGTGTAACCTCCCTTCTCCCACTGTAATCCCTACTTAAACATGGTGCTCAACTCCATATATTATTTCCCAATGATATTTTGCTATCCTATGATATTTGAGTAGATTTGTTTTGTCCTATGTGTTAATCGTGATCTTGGTTGGTATGAGTGTATATTTTATTTATGGTGCTGTCCTACGGTGCCCTCCGTGTCGCGCAAACAGAGGGATCCCCGTTGTTGGGTGCTACCTCTTGAGCATGCGTTGGTTTTCCCTTGAAGAGGAAAGGGTGATGCAGCAAAGTAGCGTAAGTATTTCCATCAGTTCTTGAGAACCAAGGTATCAATCCAGTAGGAGACTACACGCAAATCGCCTAGTACCTGCACAAACAAATAAGAACCTTGCAACCAACACGATAAAGGGGTTGTCAATCCCTTCATGGCCACTGATACGTCCATTTTGCATCATGCTTTTATATCGATATTTATTGCATTATGGGCTGTTATTACACATTATGTCACAATACTTATGCATATTCTCTCTTATTTTACAAGGTTTACATAAAGAGGGAGAATGCCGGCAGCTAGGATTCTGGGCTGGAAAAGTAGGAGATATTAGAGACCTATTCTGCACAGCTCCAAAAGTCCTGAAACTTCACGAAAGTCATTTTCAGAATATATAAAAAATACTGAGCGTAAGAAGTTCCGGAGGGGGGCCACACCCTGCCCATGAGGGTGGGGGGCATGCCCTACCCCCTGGGCGCGCCCCCTGCCTCGTGGGTCCCCTAGTAGCCCTCCGATGCCCATCTTCTGCTATATGGAGTCTTTCGATGAGGAAAAAATCATAAGCCAGCTTTCGGGGCGAGACTATGCCGCCACGAGGCGGAACGTTGGCGGAACCAATCTAGGGCTTTGGCGGAGCTGTTCTGCCGGGGAAACTTCCCTCCGGGAGGGGGAAATCATCACCATCGTCATCACCAATGATCCTCTCATCGGGAGGGGGTCAATATCCATGAACATCTTCACCAGCACCATCTCCTCTCAAACCCTAGTTCCTCTCTTGTATCCAATTCTAGTCTCCAAGTCTGGGATTGGTACCTATGGGTTGCTAGTAGTGTTAATTTCTCCTTGTAGTTGATGCTAGTTGGTTTATTTGGTGGAAGATCATATGTTCAGATCCTATATGCATATTAATACCCCTCTAATTATGAACATGAATATGCTTTGTGAGTAGTTACGTTTGTTCATGAGGACATGGGAGAAGTCTTGCTATTAGTAGTCATGTGAATTTGGTATTCATTCGGTATTTTGACGAGATGTATGTTGTCTCTCCTCTAGTGGTGTTATGTGAACGTTGACTACATGACACTTCACCATTATTTTGTCCTAGAGGAAGGCATTGGGAAGTAATAAGTAGATGATGGGTTGCTAGAGTGACAGAAGCTTAAACCCTAGTTTATGTGTTCCTACGTAAGGGGCTGATTTGGATCCATATGTTTCATGCTATGGTTATGTTTACCTTAATACTTTTGTTGTAGTTGCGGATGCTTGCAATAGAGGTTAATCATAAGTGGGATGCTTGTCCAAGTAAGGGCAGTACCCAAGCACCAGTCCACCAACATACCAAATTATCAAAGTACCGGACGCGAATCATATGAACGTGATGAAACCTAGCTTGACGATAATTCCCATGTGTCCTCGGGAGCACTTTTCTCCATTTAAATTTTTTTCCAGGCTTGTCCTTTGCTACAAAAGGGATTGGGCCACCTTGCTGCACTTTATTTACTTTTGTTACTTGTTGCTCTTTACCAATTATCTTATCACAAAACTATCTGTTACCTATAATTTTAGTGCTTGCAGAGAATACCTTGCTGAAGACCGCTTATCATTTCCTTCTGCTCCTTGTTGGGTTCGACACTCTTACTTATCGAAAGGACTACGATAGATCCCCTATACTTGTGGGTCATCAAGACTCTTTTCTGGCGCCATTGTCGGGGAGTGAAGCGCCTTTGGTAGGTCGAATTTGGTAAGGAAAATTTTATATAGTGTGCTGAAATTTACTGTCACTTGTTACTATGGATAGTAATCCTCTGAGGGGCTTGTTCGGGGTATCTTCACCCCACCAGTAGATCAAAGAGTTGCTCCTCAACCTATTGAACCTACTGAAAATGAAAAATGTCTACTCTGAGATTCCTTCGGGTATGATAGAAAAACTGCTAGCTAATCCTTTTGCAGGAGACGGAACAATGCATCCTGATGAGCACCTAATATATGTGGATGAAGTTTGTGGATTATTTAAGCTTGCAGGTGTGCCCGATGATGTTATTAAGAAGAAGGTCTTCCATTTATCATTGAAGGGAGATGCATTAACATGGTATAGGCTATGTGATGATATGGGATCATGGAACTACAACCGATTGAAATTGGAATTTAATCAGAAGTTTTATCCTATGCATCTTGTTCATCGTGATCGCAATTATATATATAATTTTTGGCCTCGCGAAGGAGAAAGCATCGCTCAAGCTTGGGGGAGGCCTAAATAAAGGTTATATTAATGCCCCAATCATGAGCTTCCAAGAGAAATAATTATTCAAAATTTATATGCTCGGCTTTCTGATAACAATCGCACCATGCTCAATACTTCTTGTGCTGGCTCTTTTATGATGAAGAATATTGAATTCAAATGGTATTTATTGGAAAGAATTAAACGCAACTCTGAATATTGGGACCTCAACGAAGGTAAGAAGTCAGGTATGACACCTAAGTTTGATTGTGTTAAATATTTTATGGATACCGATGTTTTCCGTAAATTTAGCACTAAATATGGACTTGACTCTGAAATAGTAGCTTCATTCTGTGAATATTTTGCTACTCATGTTGATCTCCCTAGGGAGAAGTGGTTTAAATATCATCCTCCCATATAAGTAAAAGTAGCTGCACCTATTAAAGTTGAAGAAAAGACTGTCACTTATAATGATCCTATTGTTCCTACTGCTTATGTTGAGAAACCACCTTTTCCTGTTAGGATAAAAGATCATGCTAAAGCTTCAAGTGTGGTTCGTAAAAGCAATATTAGAACCTATACACCTCCTGAGAAAATTAAAGTTGAACCTAATATTGCTATTGTTAAAGATCTCTTGTCTGATAATATTGTTGGGCATGATATTCATTTCTGTGATGAGACTGCTAGAATTGCTAAACCTTGTGCTAAAGATAAACATAGACCCACGGTAGGCATACCTATTATTTCTGTCAAAATAGGAGATCATTGTTATCATGGCTTATGTGATATGGGTGCCAGTGCTAGTGCTATACCTCATGACTTATACAAAGAAATTATGCATGATATTGCACCTGCTGAGATAGAAGATATTGATGTTACCATTAAGCTTGCCAATAGAGATACCATATCACCCGTTGGAATTGTTAGAGATGTTGAGGTCTTGTGTGGGAAAACTAAATATCCTGCTGATTTTCTTGTTCTTGGTTCCCCACAAGATAGCTTTTGTCCCATTATATTTGGTAGACCCTTCTTGAACACAGTTAATGCTAAGATAGATTGTGAAAAGGATGTTGTTACTATTGGTTTAGGTGATATGCCTCATGAATTTAATTTCTCTAAATTTCGTAGACAACATCGTGAAGAGGAATTGCCTAGTAAAGATGAAATTATTGGTCTTGCTTCTATTGCCGTGCCTCCTAGTGATCCTTTAGAACAGTATTTGCTAAACCATGAAAATGATATGTTTATGAATGAACGAAGGGAAATAGATGAAGTATTCTTTAAACAAGAACCCATCCTGAAACACAACTTGCCTGTCAAAATCCTAGGGAGTCCTCCTCCACCCAAGGGTGATCCCGTGTTTGAGCTCAAACCGTTACCTGATGCTCTCAAATATGCTTATCTTGATGAGAAAATGATATATCGTGTTATTATTAGTGCTAACCTTTCAGAGCATGAAGAAGAGAGATTATTGAAAACTCTGAAGAAGCAGCATGCTGATATTGGATATACTCTCGATGATCTTAAGGGCATTAGTCCCACACTATGTCAACAAAAAATAAAGTTGGAGAAAGAAGCCAAACCAGTTCGTGATCACCAACGACGGCTGAATCCTAAGATGAAAGAAGTGGTAAGAAACGAAATACTAAAACTCCTTGAGGCAGGTATAATTTATCCTGTTGCTGATAGTTAGTGTGCAAGTCCTATCCATTGTATTCCTAAAAAGGGAGGTATTACTGTCGTTCCTAATGATAAAGATGAATTGATTCCGCAAAGAATTATTACAGGTTATAGGATGGTAATTGATTTCCACAAATTAAATAAGGCTACTAAAATGGATCATTACCCCTTACCTTTTATTGATCAAATGCTAGAAAGATTATCCAAACATACACATTTTTGCTTCCTAGATGGTTATTCTGGTTTCTCTCAAATACCTGTGTCAGCTGATGATCAATCTAAGACCACTTTTACTTGCCCATTTGGTACTTTTGCTTATAGACGTATGCCTTTTGGTTTATGTAATGCACCTGCTACCTTCCAAAGATGCATGATGGCTATATTCTCTGACTTTTGTGAAAAGATTTGTGAGGTTTTCACGGACGATTTCTCCGCCTATGGATCCTCTTTTGATGATTGCTTAAACAACCTTGATCGAGTTTTGCAGAGATGTGAAGAAACTAACCTTGTCTTGAATTGGGAGAAGTGCCACTTTATGGTTAATGAAGGTATTGTCTTGGGGCATAAAGTTTCTGAAAGAGGTATTGAAGTTGACAAAGCTAAGGTTGACGCTATTGAAAAGATGCCATGTCCCAAGGACATCAAAGGTATAAGAAGTTTCCTTGGTCACACCGGTTTTTATAGGAGGTTCATTAAGGACTTCTCAAAAATTTCTCGGCCTCAGACTAGATTATTACAAAAAGATATACCATTTGTTTTTTATGATGATTGCGTAGAAGCATTTGAAATACTTAAGAAAGCATTGATCTCTGCACCTATTGTTCAGCCACCTGATTGTAATTTACCCTTTGAAATTATGTGTGATGCTAGTGATTATGTTGTAGGTGTTGTTCTAGGGCAAAGAGTTGAAAAAAGTAAATGTTATTCAATATGCTAGTAAAACTCTAGACAATGCTCAGAGAAATTATGCTACTACTGAAAAATAATTTTTGGCAGTTGTATTCGCTTGTGATAAGTTCAGACCTTATATTGTTGATTCTAAAGTAACTATTCACACAGATCATGCTGCTATTAAATATCTTATGGAAAATAAAGATGCTAAACCTAGACTTATTAGATGGGTTTTCTTGCTACAAGAATTTGATTTACATATTATTGATAGAAAGGGAGCTGAGAACCCCGTTGCAGACAACTTGTCTAGGCTAGAGAATGTTCTTGATGACCCACTACCTATTGGTGATAGCTTTCCTGATGAACAATTAAATGTCATAAATGCTTCTCGTACTGCTCCATGGTATGCTGATTATGCTAGTTATATTGTTGCTAAATTTATACCACCTAGTTTCACGTACTAGCAAAAGAAAAAGTTTTTATATGATTTGAGACATTACTTTTGGGATGACCCACATCTTTATAAAGAAGGAGTAGATGGTGTTATTAGACGTTGTGTACCTGAGCATGAACAGGAACAGATCCTACGCAAGTGTCACTCTGAAGCTTATGGAGGACACCACGTTGGAGATAGAACTGCACATAAGGTATTGCAATCCAGTTTTTATTGGCCTACTCTCTTCAAGGATGCCCGTAAGTTTGTTCTATCTTGTGATGAATGAAAAAGAATTGGTAATATTAGTAGACGTCAAGAAATGGCTATGAATTATTCACTTGTTATTGAACCATTTGATGTTTGGGACTTTGATTAGATGGGCCCTTTTCCTGTCTCCAATGGATACACGCATATTTTAGTTGTTGTTGATTACGTTACTAAGTGGGTAGAAGCTATTCCAACTAGTAGTGCTGATCATAACACCTCTATTAAGATGCTTAAAGAAGTTATTTTTCCAAGGTTTGGAGTCCCTAGATATTTAATGACTTATGGTGGTTCACATTTTATTCAAGGTGCTTTCCGTAAAATGCTTGCTAAATATGATGTTAATCATAGAATTGCATCTCCTTATCACCCACAGTCTAGTGGTCAAGTAGAATTGAGCAATAGAGAACTCAAATTAATTTTGCAAAAGACTATTAATGGATCTAGAAAGAATTGGTCCAAGAAACTTGATGATGCATTATGGGCCTATAGAACTGCATATAAAAATCCTATGGGTATGTCTCCATATAAAATGGTTTATGGAAAAGCATGTCACTTACCTCTCGAACTAGAACATAAGGCTTATTGGGCTATTAAAGAGCTCAATTATGATTTCAAACTTGCTGGTGAGAAGAGATTATTTGACATTAGCTCACTTGATGAATGGAGAACCCAAGCCTATGAGAATGCCAAATTATTTATAGAAAAAGTTAAAAGATGGCATGACAAAAGAATACAAAGTCGTGAGTTTAATGTAGGTGATTATGTATTGCTATGCAACTCTCGTTTAAGATTTTTTGCAGGAAAACTTCTCTCCAAATGGGAAGGTCCTTACGTTATCGAGGAGGTCTATCGTTCCGGTGCCATAAAAATCAACAACTTCGAAGGCACAAATATGAAGGTGGTGAACGGTCAAAGAATTAAAGACTATATCTCAGGTAATCCTATAAATGTTGAAACCAATGTTATTGAAACTGTAACCCCGGAGGAATACATAAGGGACACTTTCTGGAACGTTTCAGACTATGAAAAGGAATAGGTATGTGGTACGGTAAGTAAACCGACTCCCAAACAGTTCTAATGGCAATTTTCTTCCGTTTTAGAATATTTAGAAAAATAGAAAAATAAGAAGCAGTCCGGGAAGGACACGAGGGCTCCACGAGGGTGGAGGGCGTGCCCCTACCTCGTGGGCACCTCGTGTGCTCTCCGGACTCCGTTTTCTTGCACGTTACGTATTTTGGTTGGTAAAAATTCATTATATGATATCCCAAAGGTTTTAACTCCCGTATCACGCAAATATCCTCTTTCTTTGTTTCGAGCTGTTTTCTGCCAGGGTTGTCAAAGCTAAGCATCATGTCGTCTCCCTCCTCCTCCAACAATGAGGGCAACTATGCTTGGCTAATGAAGATAGAGATGAAGAGAGAAGAACCCATGGAGATCAACAAGGATGAAAGGATCAAGAAGGCCATGGAGGACCAAGTTCCGGCAACAAAAGACATCTTTCAACTTGATCACAATCTTCTTACCCCAACTGAGATCGAAGCTTTCAAGATGATTGAGCTAGCTTGTATACAAAACAAGTATCTCACACGTGAAAATATTTTGTTGAAGGAGCATATCATCGCACTCAAGGGCATTATCTGCAAGTTGGAAGACCTCCTACGCTCGATGTGCGACTACCAATCATCACCACCATCTTCTTCACCAACAAAGGAGACATAATCACATGGGTATGGGCACTCCCCTTGGCGACTGCCAAGCTTGGGGGAGTGCCCCGGTATCGTATCACCATCCCTTCTATCTTTACCGTTTTTCTTAGTTCGATCCTTTTGATAATATCTTGATCTCATAGAATAAAGTTTTAGTATGATCTAGTTGTGAGTTTTGCTTTATGATCCTTCTATGTAATCGAGTCCATGAGTTATATATAATAAAGATTAGTGTTGAGTCAAGGGCTTGATTATTTTTCCATGATCTTGAGTGAATAAAAGAAAAGAGAAAGAATAAAAAGGAAATAAAAGAGATCATATAGATCTTATGGAGAGTAATGAGCTCACATATAAAAGGTACGATGAATAAAAGTTGTTGAGAGTTGACAAACATAGTTTTGGTCATCATTGCAATTAATAAGAAGTAATAAAGAAAGAGAGGTCTTCACATATAAATACACTATCTTGGACATCTTTTATGATTGTGAGCACTCATTAAAGTATGACATGCTAAGAGTTGATGTTGGACAAGGAAGACAACGTAATGGGTTATGTTTTCTTACATCTGAGATAAATTATCTTGTCATGGATCATCCAACATGCTGAGCTTGCCTTTCCCTCTCATGCTAGCCAATTTCTTTGCACCAAGTAGAGATACTACTTGTGCTTCCAAATATTCCTAAACCCAGTTTTGCCATGAGAGTGCACCATACCTACCTATGGATTGAGTAAGATCCCTCAAGTAAGCTGTCATTGGTGCAAGCAATAAAAAAATGCCCTCTAAATATGTATGACTTATTAGTGTGGGAGAAAATAAGCTTTATACGATCATGTGATACGGAAGAAATAAAAGCGACGGACTGCATAATAAAGGTCCATATCACAAGTGGCAATATAAAGTGATGCTCTTTCACATTAAGATTTTGTGCATCCAACCATAAAAGCGCTTGATAACCTCTGCTTCCCTCTGCGAAGGGCCTATCTTTTACTTTTATCTCCTACTTTGCACAAGAGTCATGGTGATCTTCACCCTTCCTTTTTACATTTTATCTTTTGGCAAGCACAACATGTTGGAAAGATCCTGCTATATATGGCTAATTGGATGTGAGTTTTCATGAACTATTATTGTTGACATTACCCTTGAGGTAAAACGTTGGGAGGAAAAACTATAAGCCCCTATCTTTCTCTATGTCCGATTAAAACTCCATACCCATAAGTACTATGTGAGTGTTAGCAATTGTGAAAGACTATATGATAGTTGAGTATGTGTACTTGCTGAAAAGCTCTTATATTGACTCTTTCCTATGTTATGATAAATTGCAATTGCTCCAATGACTGAGATTATAGTTTGTTAGTTTTCAATGAAGTTTATGATACATACTTGAAATTGTGATTGAATTGTTACTATAGCATAAGAGATCATATGACAAGAATTATATAAGTTGTTGTTCTAAGAACGATCATGATGCCCTCATGTATGTATTTTATTTTTATCGACACCTCTATCTTTAAACATGTGGACATGTTTTTTGATTTCGGCTTTCGCTTGAGGACAAGCGAGGTCTAAGCTTGGGGGAGTTGATACGTCCATTTTGCATCATGCTTTTATATAGATATTTATTGCATTATGGGCTGTTATTACACATTATGTCACAATACTTATGCCTATTCTCTCTTATTTTACAAGGTTTACATAAAGAGGGAGAATGCCGACAGCTGGTATTCTGGGCTGGAAAAGGAGCAAATATTAGAGACCTATTCTACATAGCTCCAAAAGTCCTGAAACTTCACGAAAGTCATTATCGGAATATATAAAAAATACAGAGCGCAAGAAGTTCCAGAGGGGGCCACACCCTGGCCACGAGGGTGGGGGCGTGCCTTAACCCCCTGGGCGCGCCCCCTGCCTTGTGGGTCCCCTGGTGGCCCTCTGATGCCCATCTTCTGCTATATGGAGTCTTTCGATGAGGAAAAAAAATCATAAGCCAGCTTTCGGGGCGAGACTCCGCCGCCACGAGGCGGAACCTTGGCAGAACCAATCTAGGGCTCTGGCAGAGCTGTTCTGCCGGGGAAACTTCCCTCCGGGAGGGGGAAATCATCACCATTGTCATCACCAATGATCCCCTCGTCGGGAGGGGGTCAATCTCCATCCACATCTTCACCAGAACCATCTCCTCTCAAACCCTAGTTCCTCTCTTGTATCCAATTCTTGTCTCCAAGTCTGGGATTGGTACCTGTGGGTTGCTAGTAGTGTTAATTACTCCTTGTAGTTGAAGCTAGTTGGTTTATTTGGTGGAAGATCATATGTTCAGATCCTATATGCATATTAATACCCCTCTGATTATGAACATGAATATGCTTTTTGAGTAGTTACGTTTGTTCCTAAGGACATGGGAGAAGTCTTGCTATTAGTAGTCATGTGAATTCGGTATTCGTTTGACATTTTGATGAGATGTATGTTGTCTCTCCTCTAGTGGAGTTATGTGAACATGGACTACATGACACTTCACCATTATTTGGTCCTAGAGGAAGGCATTGGGAAGTAATAAGTAGATGATGGGTTGCTAGAGTGACAGAAGCTTAAAACCTAGTTTATGTGTTGCTTCATAAGGGGCTGATTTGGATCCATATGTTTCATGCTATAGTTAGGTTTACCTTAATACTTTTGTTGTAGTTGCGGATGCTTGCAATAGAGGTTAATCATAAGTGGGATGCTTGTCCAAGTAAGGGCAGTACCCAAGCACCAGTCCACCCACATACCAAATTATCAAAGTACCGAACGCGAATCATATGAATGTGATGAAACCTAGCTTGATGATAATTCCCATGTGTCCTCGGGAGCGCTTTTCTCTATATAAGAATTTGTCCAGGCTTGTCCTTTGCTACAAAAGGGATTGGGCCAACTTGCTGCACTTTATTTACTTTTGTTACTTGTTGCTCATTACCAATTATCTTATCACAAAACTATCTGTTACCTATAATTTCAGTGCTTGCAGATAATACCTTGCTGAAAACCGCTTATCATTTCCTTCTGCTCCTCGTTGGGTTCGACACTCTTACTTATCGAAAGGACTACGATAGATCCCCTATACTTGTGGGTCATCAGCCACTTGCAAAAGTGAGATCTGATAAAGATAGTAAGATAAATATTTTTTGGTATTTTTGTGGTATAGATTGGAAAATAAAGATTGCAAAATAAATAGTAAACTAGGATTTTAGATTGGAAACTTATATGATGTAAAGTTGACCCGGGGGCCATAGGTTTCACTAGTGGCTTCTCTCAAGATAGCATGTATTACGGTGGGTGAACAAATTACTGCCGAGTAATTGATAGAAAAGCGCATAGTTATGATGATATCTAAGGCAATGATCATGAATATAGGCATCACGTCCGTGACAAGTAGACCAAAACGATTCTGCATCTACTACTATTACTCCACACATCGACCGCTATCCAGCATGCATCTAGAGTATTAAGTTCATAAGAATGGAGTAAGACATTAGGCAAGATGACATGATGTAGAGGGATAAACTCAAGCAATATGATATAAACCCCATCTTTTTATCCTTGATGACAACAATACAATACGTGTCGTTTCCCTTTTTTTCACTGGGATCGAGCACCACAAGATTGAACCCAAATCTAAGCACTTCTCACATTGCAAGAAAGATCAATCTAGTAGGCCAAACTAAACCGATAATTCGAAGAGACTTGCAAAGATATCAAATCATGCATATAAGAATTCAGAGAAGAATCAAATAATATCCATAGATAATCAAGTTCATAAATCCACAATTCATCAGATCTCGGCAAACACACCGCAAAAAGAGTTACATCGAATAGATCTTCAAGAAGATCAAGGGGAACTTTGTATTGAGATCCAAAGAGAGAGAAGAAGCCATCTAGCTAATAACTATCGGCCCGAAGGTGTATGGTAAACTACGCACATCATTGGAGAGGCTATGGTGTTGATATAGAAGCCCTCCGTGATCGAATCCCCCTCCGGCAGATCATCGGAAAAGTCCCCAAGATGGGATCTCACGGGTACAGAAGGTTGCAGCGGTGGAAAAGGTGTTTCGTGGCTCTCTCCGAAGGTTTCAGGGTATAGAGTATATATAGGCAAAAGAAGTAGGTCGGTGGAGCTACGAGGGGCCCACGAGGGTGGGGGCGCGCCCTCCTACCTCGTGGCTTCCTCGCTGCTTCCTTGACGTCCACTCCAAGTCTCCTGGATTGTGTTTGTTCCAAAAACGATCCTCGCGAAGGTTTCATTCCATTTGGATTCCGTTTGATATTCCTTTTCTGCAAAACATTGAAATAGGCAAAAAAAACAGCAATTTGCACTAGGCTTTCGCTTAATAGGTTAGTCCCAAAAATAATATAAAAACGTAAAATAAAGCCCATTAAATATCCAAAACAGATAATATAATAGCATGGAAAAATCAAAAATTATAGATACGTTGGAGACATATCAAGCATCCCCAAGCTTAATTCCTGCTCGTCCTCGTGTAGGTAAATGATAAAAACAGAATTTTTGATGTGGAATGCTCCCTAACATAATTTTCAATGTAATTCTCTTTATTCTGGCATGAATGTTTATATCCAGAAGATTCAAGATAAAATTGTAATATTGACATAAAAATAGTAATACTTCAAGCATGCTAACCAAGCAATTACGTCTTATCAAAATAACATAGCCAAAGATAGCTTATCTACAAAATCATATAGTTTGGCCATGCTTCATTTTCGTCACACAAAATGCTCCCATCATGCATAACCCCGATGACAAGCCGAGCAATTGGTTCATACTTTTAAACGCGCTTCAGCCTTTTCAACCATTACGCAATACATGAGCGCAAGCCATGGATATAGCACTATAGGTGGAATTGTTGGAAATATGCCCTAGAGGCAATAATAAATTGGTTATTATTATATTTCCTTGTTCATGATAATCGTTTATTATCCATGCTAGAATTTTATTGATAGGAAACTCAGATACATGTGTGGATACATAGACAACACCACGTCCCTAGTAAGCCTCTAGTTAACTAGCTCATTGATCAATAGATGGTTACGGTTTCCTGACCATGGACATTGGATGTCGTTGATAACGGGATCACATCATTAGGAGAATGATGTGATGGACAAGACCCAATCCTGAGCCTAGCACAAGATCGTGTAGTTCGTATGCTAAAGCTTTTCTAATGTCAAGTATCATTTCCTTAGACCATGAGATTGTGCAACTCCCGGATACCGTAGGAGTGCTTTGGGTGTGCCAAACGTCACAATGTAACTGGGTGGCTATAAAGGTGCACTACGGGTATCTCTGAAAGTGTCTGTTGGGTTGGCACGAATCAAGACTGGGATTTGTCACTCCGTGTAACGGAGAGGTATCTCTCGGCCCACTCGGTAGAACATCATCATAATGTGCACAATGTAACCAAGGAGTTGATCACGGGATGATGTGTTACGGAACGAGTAAAGAGACTTGCCGGTAACGAGATTGAACAAGGTATCGGGATACCGATGATCGAATCTCGGGCAAGTATCGTACTGATAGACAAAGGGAATTGTATACGGGATTGATTGAATCCTTGACATCATCGTTCATCTGATGAGATCATAGTGGAGCATGTGGGAGCCAACATGGGTATCCAGATCCCGCTGTTGGTTATTGACCGGAGAGTTGTCTCGGCCATGTCTGCATGACTCCCGAGCCTGTAGGGTCTACACACTTAAGGTTCGATGACGCTAAGGTTATAGGGAATAGTTGTAAGTGGTTACCGAATGTTGTTTGGAGTCCCGGATGAGATCCTGGACGTCACGAGGAGTTCCGGAATGGTCCGGAGGTAAAGATTTATATATGGGAAGTCATCATACGGTCACCGGAATAATTCGGGGGTTACCGGTATTGTACTGGGACCACCGAAGGGGTTCCGGGGGTCCACCGGGAGGGTCCACCTGCCCCGGAGGGCCCTATGGGCTATGTGTGGAGAGGGACCAGCCCCTTAGTGGGCTGAGCGCCTCCCCCCCTTAGGGCCCATGCGCCTAGGGTTTGGGGGAACACTAAAGGGGGGCGCCCCCTTGCCTTGGGGGGCAAGGCGACCCCCCTCGCCGCCGCTCCCTCCTCATATTGGATCTGAGGGGCCCGGCCCCCCTCTCCCTTGCCCCTATATATATGTGGGGGTGGGAGGGCAGCCGCATCCAAGTTCTGGCGCAGCCCTCCCCCTCTCCCAAGTCCTCCTCCTCTCCCACTGTGCTTGGCGAAGCCTTGCAGGATTGCCACGCTCCTCCTTCACCACCACGCCGTAGTGCTGCTGCTGGATGGAGTCTTCCCCAACCTCTCCTTCTCCCCTTGCTGGCTCAAGGCGTGGGAGACGTCACCGGGCTGCACATGTGTTGAACGCGGAGGCGCCGTTGTTCGGCGCTTAGATCGGAATCAACCGCGATCTGAATCGCTGCGAGTATGACTCCTTCATCCGCGTTCTTGCAACGCTCCCGCTTAGCGATCTACAAGGGTATGTAGATGCACTCCCCTTCCCCTCGTTGCTAGATTACTCCATAGACTGATCTTGGTGATGCGTAGAAAATTTTAAATTTCTGCTACGATCCCCAACAGTGGCATCATGAGCTAGGTCTATGCGTAGTTTCTATGCACGAGTAGAACACAAGTTGTTGTGGGCGTCGATTTTGTCAATTTACTTGCCGTTACTAGTCTTATCTTGATTCGGCGGCATCGTGGGATGAAGCGTCCCGGACCGACCTTACACGTACTCTTACGTGAGACAAGTTCCACCGACTGACATGCACTAGTTGCATAAGGTGGCTAGCGGGTGTCTGTCTCTCCCACTTTAGTCGGATCGGATTCGATGAAAAGGGTCCTTATGAAGGGTAAATAGAAATTGGCAAATCACGTTGTGGTTTTGGCGTAGGTAAGAAACGTTCTTGCTAGAAACCTATAGCAGCCACGTAAAAATTTGCAACAACAATTAGAGGACGTCTAACTTGTTTTTGCAGCATATGCCTTGTGATGTGATATGGTCAAAAGGATGCGATGAATGATATATGTGATGTATGAGATTGATCATGTTATTGTAATAGGAATCACGACTTGCATGTCGATGAGTATGACAACCGGGAGGAGCCATAGGAGTTGTCTTAATTTATTTATGACCTGCTGTCAACTTAAACGTCATGTAATTACTTTACTTTATTGCTAAACCGCTAGCCATAGTAGTAGAAGTAATAGTTGACAAGACGACTTCATGAAGACACGATGATGGAGATCATGGTGTCATGCCGGTGACGATGATGATCATGGCACCCCGAAGATGGAGATCAAAAGGAGCAAAATGATATTGGCCATATCATGTCACTATTTGATTGCATGTGATGTTTATCATGTTTTACATCTTATTTGCTTAGAACGATGGTAGCTTAAATAATATGATCCCTCGCAATAATTTCAAGAAAGTGTTCCCCCTAACTGTGCACCATTGTGAAGGTTCGTTGTTTCGAAGCACCACGTGATGATCGGGTGTGATAGATTCTAACGTTTGAATACAATGGGTGTAAGCCAGATTTACACACGCAATACACTTAGGTTAACTTGACGAGCCTAGCTTGTACAGACATGGCCTCGGAACACGGAAGGCTGAAAGGTCGAACATGAGTCGTATGGAAGATACGATCAACATGAAGATGTTCACCGATGATGACTAGTCCTTCTCACGTGATGATCGGACATGGCCTAGTTGACTCGGATCATGTATCACTTAGATGACTAGAGGGATGTCTATCTGAGTGGGAGTTCATTAAATAATTTGATTAGATGAACTTAATTATCATGAACATAGTCTAAATTGTCTTTGCAAATATTTTGTAGATAAATAGCTCACGTTGTAGCTCCCTGTTTCAATACGTTCCTAGAGAAAGACTAAGTTGAAAGATATGGTAAGCAATGATGCGGACTGGGTCCGTAGTCCGAGGAGTGTCCTCACTGCTACACAAAAGGCTTGCGTCTTTGATGCACCGTTCGATGTGCAAACCCCTACAACGTTGTTTGTGGATGTTGTGAACACCTGACAGACACATCCTGATGACTACTTGATAGTTTAGTGCACCATACTTTACGGCTTATAATCGGGATTCCAATGACGTTTTGAATGCCATAAGACATATGAGATGTTCCAAGAGCTGAGATTGGGATTTCAGGCTCATGCCCGTGTTGAGAGGTATGAGACCTCTGACAAGTTCTTTTGCCAACAAGATGGAGGAGAATAGCTCAGCTAGTGAGCATGTGCTCAGAATGTCTGGGTGCTGCAATCACTTAAATCAAGTGGGAGTTAAACTTCCAGATAAGATAGTGATTGATAGAGTTCTCTAGCCACTATCACTAAGCTACTAGATCTTCGTGATGAACTATGACATGCAAGGGATGGAGTTGATCCCGGAGCTGTTCGCGGTGCTTAAGACCGCAAAAGGTAGAAATCAAGAAGGAGCATCAAGTGTTGATGGTTTAACAAGACCACTGGTTTCAAGAAGGGCAAGGGCTAGAAGGGAAACTTCATGGATGGAAAACCAGTTGCCGCTCCAGTGAAGGAACCCAAGGTTGAACCCAAACCCGAGACTAAGTGCTTCTATTGTAAGGGGAATGGTCACTGGTAGCGGAATTACCCCAAATGCATGGTAGATAAGAAGGCTGGCAACTTCAAAGTATATACGTGTTATTAATGTGTACCTCACTAGTACTCCTGGTAGCACCTGGGTATTGGATACCGGTTCTGTTGCTATTATTGGTGACTTGAAGCAAAAGCTACAGACTAAACGGAGACTGGCTAAGGGCGAGGTGACGATGTGTGTTGGAAGTGTTTCCAAAGTTGATGAGATCACCATCGCACGCTCCATCTGCCTTCGGGATTAGTATTGAACCTAGATAAATGTTATCAGGTGTCTACGTTGAGCATGAATATGATTAGATCATGTTCATTGCAATACGGTTATTCATTTAAGTTAGAGAATAATGGTTATTCTGTTTACATGAATAATACCTTTCATGGTCATGCACCCTATGTGAGTGGTTCATTGAATCTCGGTCGTGGTAATACACATGTTCACACCAAAAGATGTAGAGTTAATAATGATAGTACCACTTTCTTGTGGCACTGCCGCTTAGGTCATATTGGCGTAAGATGCATGAAGAAACTCCATGTTGATGGATGTTTGGAGTCACTTGATTTTGAATCGCTTGACACATGCGAGCCATGCCTCATGGGCAGGATGACTAAGAGCCCGTTTTCAGGTACAATGAAACGGGCAAGTGACTTGTTGGAAATCATACATGCTGATGCGTGTGATCCAATGAGAATTGAAGCGTGCGGTGGATATCGCTATTTTCTCATCTTCACTGACAATTTGAGTAGATATAGGTATATTTACTTAATGAAGCAAAAGTCTGAAACATTTGAAAAGTTCAAGCGATTTCAGAGTGAAGTTAAGAACCATCATAACAAGAAGATCAAATTCCTATGATCTGATCAATGAGAATTTCTGAGTTATGAGTTTGGCAATCACTTAAGACATTGTGGAATTGTTTCACAGTTGAAGCCACCTGGAACACCACAGGGTAATGGTGTGTCCGGACGTCGTAATCGAACCTTATGAGATATGGTGCGATCTATGATGTCTCTTACCGATCTACCGTTTTCATTTTGAGGATATGCATTAGAGAAAGCTGCATTCACTTTAGATAGGACACCATCTAAGTCCGTTGAGATGACGTCGTATGAATATGGTTTGGCAAGAAACCATAGTTGTCATTTCTTAATGTTTGGGGCTGCGATGCTTAAGGCTTCAGCCGGAGAAGCTCGAACCCAAAAGTGGACAAACACATCTTCATAGGATACCCAAAGGTGACAGTTGGGTATACCTTGTATCTCAGATCCGAGGGAAATTGTTTGTCGCTAAGAACGGGTCCTTTCTCGAGAAGGAGTTTCTCTCAAAAGAATTGAGTGGGAGGAAGATAGAACTTGATGAGGTTGTCGAACCTTTACTTCAACCAGAGAGTGATGCAACACAGAAAGATGTTTTCTGTGGCTCCTAGGTCTGTTGAATAGGAAGTTAATGGTAGTAATCATGAAGCTTCGGATCAAGTTGCTATCGAACCTCGTAGGTCGACAAGGATATATACTACTCCTGAGTGGTACGGTAGTCCTGTCTTAGATATCATATTGTTAGACAACAATGAACCTACAAGCTATGGAGAATCGATGGTGGGCCCGTATTCCGACAAATGGTTAGAAGCCATGAAATCCGAGATAGGATCCATGTATCAGAACAAAGTATGGACTTTGGTGGACTTGCCCGATGATCGACAAGCCATTGAGATAAATGGATCTTTAAGAAGAAAATGGACATGGGCGGTAATGTTACCGTCTATGAAGCTCGACTTGTGGGAAAGAGTCTTTTCACAAGTTCAAGGAGTTGACTACGATGAGAATTTCTCACCCGTAGTGATGCTTAAGTCCGTCGGAATCATGTTAGCATTAGCTGTATTTTTCGATTATGAAATCCGACAGATTGATGTCAAAAACAAGTTTTCTTACCAGTTTTTGTAAGAAAGAGTTGTATGTGATACAATCAAAGTTTTGTCGATCCTAAGGATGCTAAAAGGTATGCTGGCTCCGGCGATCCTTCTATGGACTAGAGCAAGCATCTCGGAGTCAGAATATATGCTTTGATGGAGTGATCAAAGCTTTTAGGTTTATACAATGTTTGCTAGAAACTTGTATTTACAAGAAAGTGAGTGGGAGCATTACAACATTTCTGATAAGTATATGTGGATGACATATTGTTGATCCGAAATAATGTAGAATTTTTGGAAAGCATAAACGGTTGTTTGAAGAGTGATTTTCAAAGGAAGACCTGGATAAAGCTGCTTACATATTGGGCATCAAGATCTATAGAGATAGATCAAGACGCCTGATGATACTTTCAAAGAACGCACACCTTGACATGATTTTGAAGGAGTTCAAAATAGACCAGTCAAAGAAGGGATTCTTACCTGAGTTTAAAGGTGTGAAGTTGAGTAAGACTCAAAGCTTGACCACGACAGAAGAAAGAGGAAGGACGAAGGTTGTCCCCTATGCTTTTGTCATAGGCTCTATACGGTATGCCATGCTGAGTACCGCACCTGATGTGTGCCTTGCCACATGTCTGGCAAGAGGGTGCAAAGGTGATCTAGGAGTGGATCACCAGATAGCAGTCAAAATTATCCTCAGAGGAATAAGGAAATGTTTCTCGGTTATGGAGGTGATAAAGAGTTCGATGTAAAGAGTTACGTCGATGCAAGCTTGACACCTATCCAGATAGCTCTGAGTAGAGATACTGGATACGTATAATGGAGCAACAATTTGGAATATCTCCAAGTGGAACGTGGTAGCAGCATCTACGATATGACATAAAGTTTTGCGAAATACATAGGGATCTGAATATTGCAGACCTGTTCACTACAACCTCTCTCACAAGCATAACATGATCAAACCCAGAACTCATTGAGTGTTAATCACATAGTGATGTGAACTAGATTATTGAATCTAGTAAACTCTTTGGATGTTGGTCACATGGCGATGTGACCTGTGAGTGTTAATCACATGGCGATGTGAACTAGATTATTGACTCTAGTGCAAGTGGGAGACTGTTGGAAATATGCCCTAGAGGCAATAATAAATTGGTTATTACTATATTTCCTTGTTCATGATAATCGTTTATTATCCATGCTAGAATTGTATTGATAGGAAACTCAGATACATGTGTGGATACATAGACAACACCATGTCCCTAGTAAGCCTCTAGTTGACTAGCTCGTTGATTAATAGATGGTTACGGTTTCCTGACCATGGACATTGGATGTCGTCGATAACGGGATCACATCATTAGGAGAATGATGTGATGGACAAGACCCAATCCTAAGCCTAGCACAAGATCGTGTAGTTCGTATGCTAAAGCTTTTCTAAAGCCAAGTATAATTTCCTTAGACCATGAGATTGTGCAACTCCCGGATACCGTAGGAGTGCTTTGGGTGTGACAAATGTCACAACGTAACTGGGTGGCTATAAAGGTGCACTACGGGTATATCCGAAAGTGTCTGTTGGGTTGGCACGAATCGAGACTGGGATTTGTCACTCCGTGTAACGGAGAGGTATCTCTGGGCCCACTCGGTAGGACATCATCGTAATGTGCACAATGTGACCAAGGAGTTGATCACGGGATGATGTGTTATGGAACGAGTAAAGAGACTTGCCGGTAACGAGATTGAACAAGGTATCGGGATACCGACGATCGAATCTCGGGCAAGTATCGTACCGATAGACAAAGGGAATTGTATACGGGATTGATTGAATCCTTGACATCGTGGTTCATCCGATGAGATCATCATGGAGCGTGTGGGAGCCAACATGGGTATCCAGATCCCGCTGTTGGTTATTGACCGGAGAGTTGTCTCGGCCATGTCTGCATGACTCCCGAGCCCGTAGGGTCTACACACTTAAGGTTCGATGACGCTAGGGTTATATGGAATAGATGTACGTGGTTACCGAATGTTGTTTGGAGTCCCGGATGAGATTCCGTACGTCACGAGGAGTTCTGGAATGGTCCGGAGGTAAAGATTTATATATGGGAAGTCATCATACGGTCATCAGAATAATTCGGGGGTTACCGGTATTGTACCGGGACCACCGAAGGGGTTCCGGGGGTCCACCGGGAGGGTCCACCTGCCCCGGAGGGCCCTATGGGCTGTGTGTGGAGAGGGACCAGCCCCTTAGTGGGCTGGGAGCCTCCCCCCTTAGGGCCCATGCGCCTAGGGTTTGGGGGGAACCCTAAAGGGGGGGGGGGCTTGCCTTGGGGGGCAAGGCAATCCCCCTGGCCACCGCCCCCTCCTCAGATTAGATCTGAGGGGGGCGGCCCCCCTCTCCCTTGCCCCTATATATGTGGGGGGTGGGAGGGCAGCCTCACCCAAGTTCTGGCGCAGCCCTCCCCCTCTCCCAAGTCCTCCTCCTCTCCCGCGGAGCTTGGCGAAGCCCTACAGGATTGCCACGCTCCTCCTTCACCACCACGCCGTCGTGTTGCTGCTGGATGGAGTCTTCCCCAACCTCTCCTTCTCCCCTTGCTGGATCAAAGCGTGGGAGACGTCACCGGGCTGCACGTGTGTTGAACACGGAGGCGCCGTTGTTCGGCGCTTAGATCGGAATCAACCGCGATCTGAATCGCTGCGAGTACGACTCCTTCATCCGCGTTCTTGCAACGCTTCCGCTTAGCGATCTACAAGGGTATGTAGATGCACTCCCCTTCCCCTCGTTGCTAGATTACTCCATAGATTGATCTTGGTGATGCGTAGAAAATTTTAAATTTCTGCTACGATCCCCAACAGGAATAGCATATGATGATGGGGGTTATGTGAGAAGACAAAAAAGGAGGAAGTCTCACATTGACGCGGCTAATCAACGGGCTATGGAGATGCCCATCAATTTATGTCAATGCAAGGAGTAGGGATTGCCATGCAACGGATACACTAGAGCTATAAGTGTCTGAAAGCTCATCAAAATAAACTAAGTGGGTGTGCATCCAACTTGCTTGCTCATGAAGACCTAGGGAATTTTGAGGAAGCCCATCATTGGAATATACAAGACAGGTTCTATAATGAAAAATTCCCACTTAGTATATGAAAGTGACAAAATAAGAAACTCCGTATCATGAAGACCATGGTGCTATTTTGAAGCACAGGTGTGGAAAAAGGATAGTAACATTGTCCCTTATCGCTTTTTCTCTCATTTTTTTGTTTGGCATTCTTTGTCCTCTTTTTTATTTGGGCTTCTTTGGCCTTTTTTTATTTCACCTCACATGGGATCACACTTTTATTTACTCATAACTCAATGTTACAACTCGACACTAGAACAAAAATATGACTCTATGTGAATGCCTCCGGCGGTGTGTCGGGATATGTGATGAATCAAGAGCGACAAGTATGAAAGAATTAAGAAAGTGGCTTTGCCACAAATACGATGTCAACTACATGATCATGCAAAGAAATATGACAATGATGGAGCGTGTCATAATAAACGGAACGGTGGAAAGTTGCATGGCAATATATCTCGAGATGGCTATGGAAATGCCATAATAGGTAGGTATGGTGGCTGTTTTGAGGAATATATAAGGAGGATTATGTGTGATAGAGCGTATCGTATCACGGGGTTTGGATGCACCGGCGAAGTTTGCACCAAATCTCGAGATGAGAAAGGGCAATGCACGGTACCGTAGAGGCTAGCAAATTGCGGAAAGGTAAGAGTGTGTATGATCCATGGACTCACATTAGTCATAAAGAACTCATATACTTATTACAAAATTTTATTAGCCCTCGAAGCAAAGTACTACTACGCATGCCCCTACAGAGATAGATTGGTAGGAAAAGACCATCGCTCGTCCCCGACCACCACTCATAAGGAAAGCACTCAAAGAACACCCCATGCTTCAAATTTGTCACACAACATGTACCATACATGCATGCTACGGGACTTGCCAACTTTAACACAAGTATTTCTCAATTTCAAAATTGCCCAACTAGCATGACTCTAACATTACCACCTTTATATCTCAAAACATCTATCAAGTATCATAGTATTCCTATCAAAGTTTTTATCATACCCATCTTGAATGCCTATCATATTAGGAATAATTTTATAGCCAAAGCAAATTACCATGCTGTTCTAAAAGACTCTCAAAATAATATAAGTGAAGCATGAGAGATCAATAATTTCTACAAAATAAAACAACCACCGCGCTCTAAAAAAACATAAGTGAAGCACTAGAGCAAAATTATCTAGCTCAAAAGATATAAGTGAAGCACATAGAGTATTCTAATAAATTCTGATTCATGTGTGTCTCTCCCAAAAGGTGTGTACAGCAAGGATGATTGTGGTAAACTAAAAATCAAAGACTCAAATCATACAAGACGCTCTAAGCAAAACATGTACCATGTGGTGAATAAAAATATAGCCTCAAGTATAGTTACCGATAGACAAAGACGAAAGAGGGGATGCCTTCCGGGGCATCCCCAAGCATAGGCTTTTGGTTGTCCTTGAATTTTACCTTGGGGTGCCTTGGGCATCCCCAAGCTTAGACTCTTGCTACTCCTTATTCCATAATCCATCAAATCTTTACCCAAAAACATGAAAACTTCACAACACAAAACTCAACAGAAAATCTCATGAGCTCCGTTAGTATAAGAAAACAAACCACCACATTAAGGTATTGTAATGAACTCATTATTTATTTATATTGGTGTTAAAAGTACTGTATTCAACTTCTCTATGGTTCATGCCCCCCGATACTAGCCATAGATTCATCAAAATAAGCAAACAACACATGAAAAACAGAATCTGTCAAAAACAGAACAATCTGTACTAATCTGTAGGTTTCGAATATTTCTATAACTCCAAAAATCCTACCAAATTAGAACGACCAGGGTAATTTGTATATTAATCTACTGCAGTTAGAATTGGTATTTTATCACTCTCTGGTAAAAATGAAAATTATTCTCGTGAGCGCATACTTTTTGTTTTTCAGCAAGATCAAACAACAATCATCCAAGAAGATCCTAAAGGCTTTACTTGGCACAAACACTAATTAAAGCATAAAAACACAATCATAACAGAGAATATATGATTTATTTATTACTAAACAGGAAAAAAAAGCAAGGAACAAAAATAAAATTGGGTTGCCTCCCAACAAGCGCTATCGTTTAACGCCCCTAGCTAGGCATAAAAACAAGAATAGATCTAGGTATTGTTATCTTTGGTATGCAATCCATAAGTGGCTCTCATAATAGATTCATAAGGTAATTTAATTTTCTTCCTAGGAAAGTGTTCCTTGCCTTTACTTAATGGAAATTGGAATCTAATATTTCCTTCTTTCATGTCAATAATTGCACCAATCATTCTAACGAAAGGTCTACCAAGAATAATAGGACATGTAGGATTGCAATCTATATCAAGAACAGTGAAATCTACGGGCTCATAATTCCTATTTGCAACAATAAGAACATCATTAATCATTCCCATAGGTTTCTTAATGGTGGAATCCGCAAGATGCAAATTTCAAGAACAATCATCAAATTCACGGAAACCTAACACATCACACAAAGTTTTTAGAATCTTGGAAACACTAGCACCCAAATCACATAAAGCATAACATTCATGATTTTTGATATTAATTTTAATAGGAGATTCCCACTCATCATAAAGTTTTCTAGGGATAGAAACTTCCAATTCAAGCTTTTCTTCGTAGGATTGCATTAAAGCATCAACGATATGTTTAGTAAAAGCTTTGTTTTGATCATAAGCATGAGGAGAATTTAACACGGATTGCAACAAGGAAATACAATCTATTAAAGAGAAATTATCATAATTAAATTCCTTGAAATCCAAAATAGTGGGTTCATTGCTATGTAAATTTTTGACCTCTTCAATCCCACTTTTTCCAATTTTTGCATTAAGATCTAAAAACTCCGAATCATTGGGACGTCTTCTAAATAAAGTTGACTCATCTCTAGTCCCATATTTATCAAGATTCATATTAGAAAACAAATATTTAATAGGATACACGTCAATCACTTTTAGATCTTCATCATTATTATCATAAAAACTAGAAGAACACGCTTTCACAAAGCAATCTTTTTTAGCACGCATCCTAGTGGTTCTTTCTTTGCACTCATCAATGGAAATTCTCATAGATTTGAGAGACTCATCGATATCATGCTTAGGTGGAATAGATCTAAGTTTCAAAGAATCAACATCAAGAGAAATTCTATCCACGTTGCTAGCCAACTCATCAATCTTAGGCAATTTTTCTTCAAGCAAAGCATTGAAATTCTTTTGCGAAATCATAAATTCTTTAACACTAGTCTCAAAATCAGAGGGAATCTTATTAGAATTTCCATAAGAGTTGTTGTAGGAATTACCATAATTATTAGAGGGATTACTAGGGAATGGCCTAGAATTAAAGTTTTCTCTATACGCATTGTTACCAAAATTGTTCCTACCAACAAAATTCACATCCATAGATTCATTATTATTCTCAATCAAAGTAGACAAAGGCATATCATTAGGATCAGAAGAAACACTCTTATTAGCAAACAATTACATAAGTTCATCCATCTTTCCACTCAAAACATTTATCTCTTCTATCGCATGAACCTTTTTACTAGTAGATCTTTCGGTGTGCCATTGAGAATAATTAACCATAATATCATCTAGGATTTTAGAAGCTTCTCCTAAAGTGATTTCCATAAAAGTGCCTCCTGCGGCCAAATCTAAAAGATTTCTGGAAGCAAAATTCAATCCAGCATAATTTTTTTGTAGAATCATCCATATATTCAAACCATATGTAGGGCAATTATGTATCATTAATTTCATCCTCTCCCAAGATTGTGCAACATGCTCATGATCAAGTTGCTTAAAATTCATAATATCATTTCTAAGAGAGATGATCTTAGTGGGAGGAAAATAATTAGAGATAAAAGCATCTTTGCACTTATTCCATGAATCAATACTATTTTAGGCAAAGAAGAGAACCAAGTTTTAGCACGATCTCTAAGCGAAAACCAAAATAGCTTAAATTTAACAATATCATTATCCACATCTTTCATATTTTGCATATCACACAAATCAACGAAGTTGTTTAGATGGGTAGCGGCATCTTCACTAGGAAGGCCAAAAATTGATATTTCATAACAAGATTCAACAAAGCGGTATTGATTTCACAAGATTCAGCATCGGTAGTAGGAGCAACCGGAGTGCTAATAAAATCATTATTGTTGGTATTGGAAAAGTCACACAATTTGGTATTATCTTGAGCCATCGTGACAATCAATCAATCCAGCAAGCAAGCACAGAAGAAGCAAGCGAAAAGAGGCGAACTAAAAAGGGCGAATAAAACGGTAAAGGTGAAGTGGGGGAGAGGAAAACGAGAGGAAAATAGAAATAATGTAATGCGAGGGATAAGAGTTTGTGATGGGTACTTGGTATGTCTTGACTTGTGCGTAGATCTCCCCGGCAACGGCGCCAGAAATCCTTCTAGCTACCTCTTGAGCATGCATTGGTTTTCCCTTGAAGAGGAAAGGGTGATGCAGCAAAGCAGCATAAGTATTTCCCTCAGTTTTCGAGAACCAAGGTATCAATCTAGTAGGAGACTACACGCAAATCGCCTAGTACCTGCACAAACAAATAAGAACCTTGCAACCAATGCGATAAAGGGGTTGTCAATCCCTTCACGACCACTTGCAAAAGTGAGATATGATAAAGATAGTAAGATAAATTTTTTTGGTATTTTTGTGGTGTAGATTGGAAAATAAAGATTGCAAAATAAATAGTAAACTAGAATTGTAGATTGGAAACTTATATGATGTAAAGTAGACCTGGGGGTCATAGGTTTCACTAGTGGCTTCTCTCAAGATAGCATGTATTACGGTGGGTGAACAAATTACTTCCAAGCAATTGATAGAAAAGCGCATAGTTATGATGATATCTAAGGCAATGATCATGAATATAGGCATCACGTCCATGACAAATAGACCAAAACGATTCTGCATCTACTACTATTACTCCACACATCGACCGCTATCCAGCATGCATCTAGAGTATTAAGTTCATAAGAATGGAGTAACGCATTAGGCAAGATGACATGATCTAGAGGGATAAACTCTACTAACAAAGCAATCATGTATTCTCAAAATAACATGGCCAAAGAAAGTTATCCCTATATAGTCTGGCTATGCTCTATCTTCACCACACAAAGTATTTAAATCATGCACAACCCCGATGACAAGCCAAGCAATTGTTTCATACTTTTGACATTCTCAAAACTTTTTCAATCTTCACGCAATACATGAGCGTGAACCATGGATATAGCACTATAGGTGGAATAGAATGGTGGTTGTGGAGAAGACAAAAGGGAGAAGATACCCTCACATCAACTAGGCATATCAACGAGCTATGGAGATGCCCATCAATAGATATCAATGTGAGTGAGTAGGGATTGCCATGCAACGGATGCACTAGAGCTATAAGTATATGAAAGCTCAACAAAAGAAACTAAGTGGGTGTGCATCCAACTTGCTTGCTCATGAAGACCTAGGGCATTTTGAGGAAGCCCATCATTGGAATATACAAGCCATGTTCTATAATGAAAAATTCCCACTAGTATATGAAAGTGACGAAATGAGAGACTCTCTATCATGAATATCATGGTTCTACTTTGAAGCACAAGTGTGGTAAAAGGATAGTAGCATTGCCCCTTCTCTCTTTTTCTCTCATTTTTTTATTTGGTCCTTTTCTCTTTTTATGGCCTCTTTTATTTCTTTCTTTTCTTCATCCGGAGTCTCGTCCCGACTTGTGGGGGAATCATAGTCTTCATCATCCTTTCCTCACTGGGACAATGCTCTAATAATAATGATCATCACACTTTTACTTTCTTACAACTCAACAATTACTACTCGATACTTAGAACAAAATATGACTCTATATGAATGCCTCCGGCGGTGTACCGGGATATGCAATGACTCATGAGTGACATGTATGAAAGAATTATGAATGGTGGTTTTGCCACAAATGCGATGTCAACTACATGATCATGCTAAGCAATATGACAATGATGGAGTGTGTCATAATAAACGGAACGGTGGAAATTTGCATGGCAATATATCTCGGAATGGCTATGGAAATGCCATAATAGGTACGTATGGTGGCTGTTTTGAGGAAGGTATATGGTGGGTGTATGATACCGGCGAAAGGTGCGCGGTATTAGAGAGGCTAGCAATGGTGGAAGGGTGAGAAAACTGTGTATAATCCATGGACTCAACATTAGTCATAAATAACTCATATACTTATTGCAAAAATCTACAAGTTATCAAAGCAAAGTATTACACGCATGCTCCTAGGGGGATATATTGATAGGAAAAGACCATCGCTCGTCCCCGACTGCCACTCATAAGGAAGACAATCAATAAATAAATCATGCTCCGACTTCTTCACATAACGGTTCACCATACGTGCATGCTACAGGAATCACAAACTTTAACACAAGTATTTCTCAAATTCACAACTACTCAACTATCACAACTTTAATATCACCATCTTCATATCTCAAAACAATTATCAAGCATCAAACTTCTCATAGCATTCAACACACTCATAAGAAAGTTTTTACTATTCTTGAATACCGAGCATATTAGGATTATTTAAGCAAATTACCATGCTATTTAATACTCTCAAAATAATCTAAGTGAAGCATGAGAGATCAATAGTTTCTATAAAACAAATCCACCACCATGCTCTAAAAGATATAAGTGAAGTACTAGAGCAAAACTATATAACTCAAAAGATATAAGCGAATCACATAGAGTATTCTAACAAATTCCAAATCATGTATGGTTCTCTCAAAAGGTGTGTACAGCAAGGATGAATGTGGTGAACTAACAAATAAAGACTCATATAATACAAGACGCTCCAAGCAAAACACATATCATGTGGTGAATAAAAATATAGCTCCAAGTAAAGTTACCGATAGAAGTAGACGAAAGAGGGGATGCCTTCCGGGGCATCCCCAAGCTTTGGCTTTTAGGTGTCCTTAGATTATCTTGGGGTGCCATGGGAATCCCCAAGCTTAGGCTCTTGCCACTCCTTGTTCCATAATCCATCAAATCATTACCCAAAACTTGAAAACTTCACAACACAAAACTCAAAGTAGAAAATCTCGTGAGCTCCGTTAGCGAAAGAAAACAAAAGACCACTTCAAGGTACTGTAATGAACTAATTCTTTATTTATATTGGTGTTAAACCTACTGTATTCCATCTTTTACATGGTTTATAACCTATTTTACTAGCCAAAGATTCATCAAAATAAGCAAACAACACATGAAAAAAAGAATCTGTCAAAAACAGAACAGTCTGTAGTAATCTATATCTAGCGCAAGATCTGGAACCCCAAAAATTCTAAAATAAATTTTTGGACGTGAGGAATTTATCTTTTAATCATATGAAAAACGAATTAACTAAATATCACTTTCCAAATAAAAATGGCAGCAGTTCTCGTGAGCGCTAAAGTTTCTGTTTTTTACAGCAAGATATCAAGACTTTCCCCAAGTCTTCCCAACGGTTCTACTTGGCAAAAACACTAATTAAACACAAAAAACACAACCAAAACAGACGATAGGTAAACTATTCATTACTAAACAGGAGAAAAAAATCAAGGAATAAAAATAAAATTGGGTTGCCTCCCAACAAGCGCTATCGTTTAACGCCCCTAGCTAGGCATAAAAAGCAAGGATAAATCTCGGCATTGCCATCTTTGGTATTAGGAAAGAAAAGAGCAAACTTGCTATCTATGGAATTAATCCTTCTATTTTGATAAAGTGCATGGCTATTAATGGTAGAGGAAAGATTAAGTATGTTACGGAAATTTGTATCTAGGCTAGCCTTTATCTCTTTAATAGATTCATTTTGGTAAGAGAGCAAAAAAGATATAGATTCAACTTTCTCATTCATGGGGTGCCCAAATATGGTTTTCATTTTTTCATAAGTGTCTACGACATCCCCTTCAAGAAAACCTTCTTCAAATATAGAATCTAAGACACGCTTAAAAGAAGAAGGAGGGGCAATATAAAAGCTCTTTAAGTAGACTTCAATTTGGTATTGAGGCACATAGCTAGCCCTGATCCTTAATAATCTATACCAAGCATCTTTCAAAGATTCATCAAGTAAATAACGAAAAATTCCAGAATCATCTTCATCAGAATTATTAAGATTCTCATCGATAACTCTGGTAGGTTTTTCCATAGTATCCTTATTTATGAGCTTAGCGAGGATAGAAGGGTTGTCTAAAGTACTAAAACTTTGGAGAGAACCCCCAACCCTTCTTGATTCAGACATGGCGGAAGAAAGGTGAGCGAGAAGAGAGGGCGAATAAAAAGACAAGGGTGATGTGGGGGAGAGGAAAACGAGAGGCAAATGGCAAATAATGTAATGCGGGAGATAAGGGTATGTGATGGGTACTTGGTATGTTGACTCAACGGCGCCATAAATTGCTTGTTGTCGGGAGTCAAATCTTGACTTGCGTGAACCTCCCCGGCAACGGCGCCAGAAATTCTTCTTGCTACCTCTTGAGCACTGTGTTGGATTTCCCCGAAGAGGAAAGGATGATGCAGCAAAGTAGCGTAAGCATTTCCCTCAGTTTTTAGAACCAAGCTATCAATCCAGTAGGAGGTTGCGCGCACGTCCCTAGTACCCACACAAAACAAATAACTCCTCACAACCAACGTGATAAGGGGTTGTCAATCCCTTCACGGTCACTTACGAGAGAGAGAGAGATCTGATAGATATGATAAGATAATATTTTTGGTATTTTTGTGATTAATATGCAAAGTAAAAAAGCAAAGGAAATAACTAAGTATTGGAAGATTAATATGATGAAGATAGACTCGGGGGCCATAGGTTTCACTAGTGGCTTCTCTCAAGAGCATAACTATTTTACGGTGCGTGAACGAATTACTGTTGAGCAATTGACAGATTTGAGCATAGTTATGAGAATATCTAGGTATGATCATGTATGTAGGCATCATGTCCGAGACAAGTAGACCGACTCCTTCCTGCATCTACTACTATTACTCCACTCATCGACCACTATCCAGCATGCATCTAGAGTATTAAGTTCATGAAAATAGAGTAACGCCTTAAGCAAGATGACATGATGTAGAAGGATAAATTCATGCAATATGATAAAAACCCCATCTTTTTATCCTCGATAGCAACAATACAATACGTGCCTTGCTGCCCCTACTGTCACTGGGAAAGGACACCGCAAGATTGAACCCAAAGCTAAGAACTTCTCCCATTGCAAGAAATATCAATCTAGTAGGCCAAACCAAACTGATAATTCAAAGAGACTTGCAAAGATAACGAATCATACATAAAAGAATTCAGAGAAGATTCAAATATTGTTCATAGATAATCTTGATCATAAACCCACAATTCATCGATCTCAACAAACACACCACAAAAAGAAGATTACATCGAATAGATTTCCACAAGAGAGGGGGAGATCATTGTATTGAGATCCAAAAAGAGAGAAGAAGCCATCTAGCTATTAACTATGGACCCGAAGGTCCGAGGTAAACTATTCACACTTCATCGGAGAGGCTATGGTGTTGATGTAGAAGCCCTCCGTGATGGATGCCCCCTCCGGCGGGGCTCCGGAACAGGCCCCAAGATGGGATCTCGTGGATACAGAAAGTTGCGGCGGTGGAATTAGGTTTTTGGCTCTGTATCTGACCGTTTGGGGGTACGTAGGTATATATAGGAGGAAGAGTACGTTGGTGGAGCAACAAGGGGCCCACGAGGGTGGAGGGTGCGCCTGGGGGTAGGCGCACCCCCCTACCTCATGGCCTCCTCCTTTGTTTCTTGACGTGGGGTCCAAGTCTCCTGGATCTTGTTCGGTGAGAAAATCACGTTCCCGAAGGTTTCATTCCGTTTGGACTCCGTTTGATATTCCTTTTCTTCGAAACCCTAAAATAGGCAAAAAAACAGCAATTCTGGGCTGGGCCTCCGGTTAATAGGTTAGTCCCAAAAATAATATAAAAGTGCATAATAAAGCCCAATAATGTCCAAAACAGTAGACAATATAGCATGGAGCAATCAAAAAATTATAGATATGTTGGAGACGTATCAGATGGCACGGGAGGGGCATTCATCATAAGCTCCACCCTCGACAGCAAATAGGAAAACGCGCTTGTCACTTTCCTGCGGGCGAATGTCGATGTGTTTGCGAGGCAAGCATCCGACATCCCCGGCGTTCCCAGGGAAGTGATTGAGCACCACCTTGTTGTCTGTCCCCATGCGCGACCCATCAAGCAGAAGGTCAGGAAGCAAGCTTTGGAACGACAGGAGTTCATCACAGAGGAGATCAGGAAATTGGAAGCAGCGGGTTTGGTGAGAGGAGTGCTTCATCCGACGTCGTTGGCCAATCCGGTGGTGGTGCGCAAGGCAAATGGGAAGTGGAGGCTGTGTACTTCGATAATCCAGAGCAGAGTCTTGGCGGAGTTCATTGCAGAATGGACCTCAACGCCCGACGAGGAAATCTAGGAGACCGCTCTCCCCAGCAAGGAAGCAAGTCGTGACTGGATCATGTACTTTGATGGGGCTTTCTCGCTGCAAGGCGCCGGTGCCAGTGTGCTGCTTGTCGCACCAACCGGAGAGAACCTCAAGTATGTGATCCAGATGCACTTTCCCAGGGAGATGTCCACGAATAACACCACTGAGTACGAGGGGCTGCTTGCCGGTTTCAGGATCGCGGCAGACCATGGGGTGAAGAAGCTCATCGTCAGGGGTGATTCGCAGCTTGTCGTCAAACAAGTCAACAAAGATTATCAGAGTCCACTGATGGAGGCCTACGTAGATGAGGTGAGGAAGCTGGAGGAGCATTTCGACGGTATACAAGCGAAGCACGTTCCCCGAGAGGAGAACGACATCGCTGACTACCTGTCAAAGCGTGCTGCATTCAAGCTACCTGTGGAACCAGGTACCTTTTTTGCTTCAGTTAACCAAACCATCCGTCAAACCATCAACGGAGCAGAACAAGGGGAGGAAATCGGGCCCTGGCAAGTACTTCCCTGCCGAGCCCCCAGGGGCCACCAGCAAGGGTGTTGCTGCGGATTCCGAGCCTACCAAGGGGCAGCTGGCTCCGGCAGGGTGCCAAGCCCTGGCCGTAGAAACGGCTGCCCCCATGGCGGAAGAGATTCTTTTGGTCCTTGCCGTCGAGCCCCAGGCTCCGACATGGACACAACATACCGTCCGTTTCCTCCAGACAGTGGAACTTCCTGAGGAGCAGGAAGAAGCGGAAAAAGTAGCCCGTTAGTCTGCCTTGTACCAGTTCGTCGATGATGTCCTGTACAGAAAAAGACCGAACGGTGTGAAATTGAAGTGCATCCCCTGGGAGGAAGGACTGGAGCTGTTGGCAGAGATACATGGAGGCATATGTGGCTCCCACATAGGGTCACGGTCCCTTTCCGGCAAGGCATTCCGGCAAGGCTTCTTCTGTCCCACCGCCCTCCAGGATGCGACGGCACTAGTAACCAGGTGTGAAGCGTGCCAGTTCCATTCGAAGAAGCTTCATCAACCAGCTCAAGCCCTTCAAACAATCCCTCTCTCCTGGTCGTTTTCGGTCTGGGGGCTCGACATACTGGGCCCTTTCCCTCGCGCTGTCAGGGGCTTTGAGTACTTGTACATTGCAATCGACAAGTTCACAAAGTGGCCGGAGGTGGAAGCAGTGAGGAAGGTGACAGCACAGTCAGCCGTCAAGTTCTTCAAGGGACTAGTCTGCCGTTTTGGTGTGCCAAACCGAGTCATCACCGACAACGGCATGCAGTTCACAAGCCACACCTTCATGTAGTACACCCAGGACCTCGGCAGCGAGGTCTGTTTCACTTCTGTGGCACACCCACGGAGCAACGACTAGGCAAAGAGGGCAAATGCTAAAGTACTGCGAGGCCTGAGAACAAAGACTTTTGACAAGCTGCACAAAAGCGGAAGGCGCTGGATTGATGAGTTGTCGGCGGTTCTTTGGTCGATCAGGACGACGCCAAATTGAGCCACCGGCCAGACACCCTTTGCCCTAGTATATGGGGTAGAAGCAGTTCTCCCCACGGAACTCATATAAGGGTCACCTCGAGTGCTCGCTTAAGACGAGCTTGAGCAAGAGAAGTTGCGGCAAGATGACGCAACGCTCCTTGAGGAAGATCGTCTTCGGGCGGCTGTGAGAGCAGCATGCTACCAGCAAGCCTTGCGCGCTACCATAGTCGCAAGGTTCATGCCCGAAGCTTTGAGGAAGGTGACCTTGTTCTTCCGTGCGTTTAGTCGGCCAAGAATTCCAACAAGTTGATGCCAAAGTGGGAAGGCCCTTATTGGGTAATACGAGTCACCAGGCCCGGCGCAGTCTGCCTGCAGACCTAAGATGTTGTCCCAGTGAGCAATTCCTGGAACATCGAACATCTTTGCAAGTTTTACCCATAAGGTGCGGTTGTCGGGCCTCCCGGCAAACCACCTTTTGTGCAAGCCTTGCCGGCAAGGCATGTAACCCTCTGTACAAAGCCGGGCGCAGACCCTGAGCATAAATAAACGAAGTGTTGGTGCCCTAAGTTATAGCATGCATGCTAGGTTAAGTCTCTACCTCGGTTAGGGTTGATAGTGCTTAGCGGCGACTAACCCCTAGCCAAGAGGTCGAGTGTGCGTCTTTCTGTTCTCCTTGGTTCGCAGGCACGCGGGCACTTCTGCTGAGCCGGTTGGGAAAAAGAGGACAAACCGGCGCTCCGGCCCCGGCAGGCCAAGACTACCGGGGGCTGAAGATACAAGGATCCAACCACGGCAAGCCAAGATTGCCGGGGGGCTGCGGATTCAGATAAGTCCTTCACCCCCCTGTTATGCATTTCCGTATAGAACTGGGACATGTGAAACCTCGTTTATGTTCTTAAAACCACTGTGCTCCCCCTTTCATGTACCCAAGAGCTACCTCCTGGGTCGGAATTTGGTAGTAGTCACAGTGGCAAGGAGATGAACGAGGGGCCTAACTCTACTTCGCCCCTGCCTTTGCCAAGAGCATGAGAATGGTCGACCAAAGTGGGGAGACGGTAAGGCCAGTTGCCGGGCGACAATGTTTATCTTAAAAATAACAAGGATTCATCCTTGGCATGGGCCTCGCTCACGCACAAAGAACCTGGCAAGCACCCTTTTTCATTAAAAACATCCCATACATGTACAGTTCATACGGAATTAAAAACATGAGCAGGGGGATTACAAGTCTTAGAATTAACAAGTGCCCGCAGGCTTACGAACTAAAAAGAGATAAGGTGCCCGTAATCCCTTTCTTGTCCCTCTCCACAGAAGGTGGAACAAGGCAGCGGGAGGGCGAAAAGAGTGCCTAGGCAAGGTATGAGGAGCAAAAGGCACCAAGAGAACATCTTGGTGCCAGGAAAGGAGCTGGAAGACGAGGCGGCGGGCCGGCAATACGCGACGAAGGCGTCGGTGCCCGTGTACTATGATTTGACGGCTGTCGCCCACCTTCTTTGCCTTCTCCAACCCTCCTACGCCAGCCACACAAGGAGACGATGGGGAGAACCCCGATGGAGAGCTTGGCGAGGATGGCCCTCGGCAAGGCGTGTGGCCGAGGAAGGGGCGGCACGGTCAGTCGAAGTCGGAGTTGGCATCCTGCCGCTCGACTCCCTCGTCGTTGATGTCGCTGTCCTCCTTGTCACTCCCGCTTGAGGAGGAATCTTCATTGTCGGAGTAGCTCTCCATGCAGAACTTCAAGCAAGTTCCGAGATCTCTAAATACCTTGATGGAAAGCAGGCTGCCCTCCGTTAACTTGAAGTAGAGGACAAGCCCCGCTGTCAAGTTGTGGTTGCGTGTGAACATCTTCCATCCGCGGCAGAGGTACATGACGTGAGGAGCAGGGGAGTCGATGTCGACCCATGTGCCGCCGTTCCCGCAGCCCTTCATGTGCAACCAGAGGGTCTGGGTGGATCGAGCTCCATCTCCCGAGCAAATGCAGTAGGGAGACGGAGGCCGCGACGCGGTGGCCGGTGCATCCTGATGAAGAACTCATGGGGCTGGTCCCCGACGTGGTGCTCCGTCGGGGGAGGCATCGCTGGCGGAGGCGAGGCCGATGCGCCGCCCCGTCCTCCTCTCCCCCGAGCGCCATGACGACCTCGGCCTCGCCCCCTCCCCCTTCCTCTCGTGGCCGGTTCCGTCGCCACGAGCTCTTGGGGAGGAGGAACGCGTTGACGAGCAGCAACCCTCGCCGCCACCGTCAAAGGGCCAGCGCTTCCTCTCGCCATAGCGGATGGAAGGAAGAAGCGGAGGTGGAAGGAGACAGATGATGGAAGAATGTGGAATGCCGCCCCCTCCCCTTCTTATAAAGGGGCACAGTCGGGGCTCGGCCGCCCCATTCGACCAATCCGACCATCGAGGGCGCAGGGAATCAGGACCGGCCCGCTGCCCCAATCAGCGACGGCCCTGTTTCCCGCCTCCACCTCCTTCCACCTGCATGAGGGACACATGGTGAGTGAGAAGCATTAAAGGGACGGGCGAAGCGGCCGCTCCCCACCCCGTGATCGTGGGGCGCGGGCGCCTTGAAGACCACGACCCAAGTCGACCCACTTAAATGGGTCATGCCTCTGTGCCTCCCTCCTTTTATGGGGAAGCCACGAGCCGCCTCTTTACCACGATGTGATGCATGCATGCAGGAAGCGCCCCACGCATGACCCCCACATCACGCACGACCCTCCACGTCACATGTTCAACGCGGGTCATGGGGAAGCGCAACGGACGAGAAGTTACTACGGTAAAATCCACCCCACCTGCCCGCACACCGTTCTAGGCCTAGCCCAACAACGTGTCGTGCTTATGTATGGCCCAGACCCGGGGACTCCTTTCGGTGTACAAAAGTAGGGGCTCTCCTTTTGACCCCTTTACTTGTGCACGGGAAGTCAGAGCCACGCACCGCGGCCACACTTAGTAGGGCAGAGGAGGGAAGCAGGAGAGAAGCCGAAGCACAAGACAAACAAGGCGATGCCAAGACCTGAAGCGCAGGAGGGCAAGAGGGCGAGGTGGACTCCCTCAGCAAGATCCTTGCCGAGGCGGCCCCCACAGCCCCGGCAAGAGCCTTGCCGGGGCAACTTGCCCAACACCAGCAGAGCGAGCCACCCTTGAGCCCACAGGCTCCGACCTAATCAACTACATTGGGACCAGGGCTCGGGAGGCACCTCCGTGGTGGCATGCAGATCTTTATCAAGATCATAAACACACAGGATCCGATGAGGATTAGAAGACGACGACCCTCGGCGGGATCCTCGCCAGGGAAATCCACAAGACCCCCGGCAAGCGTCTTGCCGGAGATGACTGCGACACCACGGCAAGGCCCTTGCCGGGCCCCCAGCAAGGCCCTTCCCGAGGACGCCAGCAGGGCCACTGCCAGGCCCGCATCAGCCAAGACTCCACCGCCGTTCGCATGCAGCTGCCAGCCCAACTAGCTAGGCAGGCACCTGCGTGGAAACATGCAGCTTTCAGGCCAAATCAGCAAGCACCTGCGTGGCGGCATGCAGATCCTCATGAAGGCCCTACCACCGCGCCACCTCAGCTGCCTGCCTGCCTACATGGCGCTGCATGCATCGCTGGTCTGGGCACGTGTCGAAGCGGCGACGGACGGGACGGGCCTTGTTCCCATCCCCGATAAAGCTAATGGACACCTACGTAGCACATTTAATGCACTTTGTTCCGTAATGTCGTGCGATAAGCTCGCGCACTGTAGGCCTTTCCACCTCCTGTGTGCCACTGTGGCAACCCCTTTTCCCTATAAAAGGAGGTCTGAGGCGGCCAGGAGAAGGATTCGGCTTTTTGGAATGGCACAGCCACCGTAGCTAGTTCAAAAATCTCAAGAACACCCAATACATCCACCAAAGTAGGACTAGGGTTTTACGCATCCTCGCGGCCCGAACCTGGGTAAACGATCTGTGTGCTTGCTCCTAAACCTGCTCTCTCACGACCCCACGCCCGCCGACCATAGAAGGGATCCCAGTGATCCCATAGGTGTCGTTCCCACCGACAGCTGCAAAGGGACTAGTCACTGGAAGCAGAACTGCCCCAAGTATTTGGAGGATAAGAAGAATGGCAAAGTGAACAAAGGTATTTTTGATATACATGTTGTTGATGTGTACTTTACTAGTGTTTATAGCAACCCCTCAGTATTTGATACTAGTTCAGTTGCTGAGATTAGTAACTCGAAATGAGAGTTGCAGAATGAACAGAGACTAGTTAAGGGTGAAGTGACGATGTGTGTTGGAAGTGGTTCCAAGATTGATACGATCATCATCGCACACTCCCTATACTTTAGGGATTAGTGTTGAATCTAAATAAATGTTATTTGGTGTTTGCGTTAAGCATGAATATGATTTGATCATGTTTATTGTAATACGGTTATTCATTTAAAGTCATAGAATAATTGTTGTTCTATTTACATGAATAAAACCTTCAATGGTCTTACACCCAAGGTGAATGGTTTATTGAATCTCGATCGTAGTGATACACATATTCATAATATTGAAGCCAAAAGATGCAAAGTTAATAATGATAGTGCAACTTATTTGTGGCACTGTCGTTTAGGTCATATTGGTGTAAAGCGCATGAAGAAAATCCATGCTGATGGGTTTTTGTAATCACTTGATTATGAATCAGTTGATGCTTGCGAACCATGCCTCATGGGCAAGATGACTAAGACTCTGTTCTCCGGAACAATGGAGCGAGCAACAGACTTGTTGGAAATAATACATACTGATGTATGCAGTTCGATGAGTGTTGAGGCTCGCGGTAGGTATCGTTATTTTCTGACCTTCATAGATGATTTGAGTAAGATATGGGTATATCTTTTTGATGAAACATAAATCTAAAACATTTGAAAAGTTCAAATAATTTCAGAGCGAAGTGGAAAATCATCATAACAAGAAAATAAAGTTTCTGCGATTTGATCATGGAGGAGAATATTTGAGTTACGAGTTTGGTCTTCATTTGAATCAATGCAGAATAGTTTCGCAACTCACGCCACCTGGAACACCACAGCGTAATGGTGTGTCCGAACATCGTAACCGTACTTTATTAGATATGGTGCAATCTATGATGTCTCTTACCAATTTACCACTATTGTTTTGGGTTTATGCATTAGAGACAACTGCATTCACGTTAAATAGGGCACCATCTAAATCTGTTGAGACGATGCCATATGAACTGTGGTTTGGTAAGAAACCAAAGTTGTCATTTCTTAAAGTTTGGGGTTGCGATGCTTATGTGAAAAAGTTTCATCCTGATAAGCTCAAACCCAAATCGAAGAAATGTGTCTTCATAGGATACCCAAAGGAGATAGTTGGGTACACCTTCTATCACAGATCCGAAGGGAAGACATACGTTGCTAAGAATGGATCCTTTCTAGAGAAGGAGTTTCTCTCGAAAGAAGTGAGTGGGAGGAAAGTAGAACTTGATGAGGTAACTGTACTTGCTCCCTTATTTGGAGAGTAGTTCATCACAGAAACCGGTTCCTGTGAACCTGATACGTCTCCGTCGTATCTACGTTTCCAAACACTTTTGCGCTTGTTTTGGACTCTAACTTGCATGATTTGAATGGAACTAACCCAGAATGACCTGAACCTCCACGGAGCGTATTTTTGGAAATAATAAAAAATATTGGCAAAAGATCAAGGCCAGGGGGCACACACCCTAGCCACGAGGGTGGGGGCGCGCCTACCCCCCTGGGCCGCCCCCTTGGAGCTCCTCTAACCTCAACTCTAACTCTATATATTCATGTTCAGGGAGAAAAAAATCAAGGAGAAGGATTCATCGCGTTTTACGATACGGAGCCGCCGCCAAGCCCTAAACTCTCTCGGGAGGGCTGATCTAGAGTCCGTTCGGGGCTCCGGAGAGGGGAGTCCGTCGCCATCATCATCATCAACCATCCTCCATCACCAATTTCATGATGCTCACCACCGTACGTGAGTAATTCCATCGTAGGCCTGCTGGACGGTGATGGGTTGGATGAGATTTATCATGTAATCGAGTTAGTTTTGTTAGGGTTTGATCCCTAGTATCCACTATGTTCTGAGATTGATGTTGCTATGACTTTGCTATGCTTAATGCTTGTCACTACGGCCTGAGTGCCATGATTTCAGATCTGAACCTATTATGTTTTCATGAATATATGTTAGTTCTCGATCCTATCTTGCAAGTCTATAGTCACCTACTATGTGTTATGATCCGGCAACCCCGAAGTGACAATAATCGGGACCACTTCCAGTGATGACCGTAGTTTGAGGAGTTCATGTATTCACCATGTGTTAATGCTTTGGTACGGTACTCTATTAAAAGAGGCCATAATATCCCTTAGTTTCCGCTAGGACCCCGCTGCCACGGGAGGGTAGGACAAAAGATGTCATGCAAGTTCTTTTCCATAAGCACGTATGACTATATTCGGAATACATGCCTACATTACATTGATGAATTGGAGCTAGTTCTGTGTCACCCTAGGTTATGACTTTTACATGATGAACCACATCCGGCATAATTCTCTATCACCGATCCATTGCCTAAGAGCTTTCCATATATTGTTCTTCGTTTATTTACTTTTCCGTTGCTATTGTTATCATCACTACAAAATACCAAAAACATTACTTTTGCTATCGTTACCTTTTGCTACCATTACCACTACTATCATATTACTTTGCTACTAAATACCTTGCTGCAGATATTAAGTTTCCAGGTGTGGTTGAATTGACAACTCAGCTGCTAATACTTGGGAATATTCTTTGGCTCCCCTTGTGTCGAATCAATAAATTTGGGTTGAATACTCTACCCTCGAAAACTGTCGTGATCCCCTATACTTGTGGGTTATCAAGACTATTTTCTGGCACCGTTGCCAGGGAGCATAGCTCTATTCTTTGAGTCACTTGGGATTTATATCTGCTTATCATTATGAAGAACTTGAGAGATCCAAAAACCAAGATTTATCCCTCAACTACGAGGGGAGGTAAGGAACTACCATCTAGCTCTGCACTTGATTCACCTTCTGTTTTGAGTAAGCTTGCGACACCTAAATCTGCTTCTGCTAATGATTCTGATATGCCGCATATTATTGATGATGCCACTTCTGCTATGCATGATACTTATGATGAAACTATTTCTATGCCTGATACTACTGTGCCACTTGGTGAATTTCTTGATGAACAACTTGCTAGAGCTAGAGAGAATGAAATTATTGAAACTGATAATACTGATGAAAGTGATTATGAAGGCTCTCCTAATAAATATGAATTACCTGTTGTGCCTGAGGGCTATGTTATGGATGAAGAAACTAGAAGAGACTTTCTTGCTTGCAATGATAGAAGTGATCTTAACAAATTATTAGCTAAGCTTAAACAAAAAACTTTGAATGCTAGAATGAAATATGATCCTGCTTATGCTACGTCACCTATCTTCGTTACCGATAAGGATTATGAATTCTCTATTGATCCTGATATAATTACTTTGGTTGAATCCGATCCTTTTTATGGCTATGAATCTGAAACTGTTGTGGCACATTTTACTAAATTAAATGATATAGCCACTGAGGGAGTGCTGGATTAGGGGGTCTCCGGACAGCTGGACTATATCCTTTGGTCGGACTGTTGGACTATGAAGATACAAGATTGAAGACTTTGTCCCGTGTCTGGATGGGACTCTCCTTGGCGTGGAAGGCAAGCTTGGCAGTACGGATATGTAGATCTCCTCCCTTGTAACCGACTCTGTGTAACCCTAGCCCCCTCCGGTGTCTATATAAACCAGAGGGTTTAGTCCGTAGGACAACATACAATCATACCATAGGCTAGCTTCTAGGGTTTAGCCTCTACGATCTCATGGTAGATCAACTCTTGTAATACTCATATCATCAAGATTAATCAAGAAAGACATTGGGTATTACCTCCATCGAGAGGGCCCGAACCTGGGTAAACATCGTGTCCCCCGTCTCTTATAACCATTCGCCTTAGACGTATAGTTCGGGACCCCCTACCCGAGATCTGCTGGTTTTGGCACCGACATTGGTTCTTTCACTGAGAGTTCCACTATGCCGTCACCGTAAGGCTTGATGGCTCCTTCGATCATTGGTAACGATGTGGTCCAGGGTGAGGTTTTCCTCCCCGGACAGATCTTCGTATTCGGCGGCTTCGCACTGCGGGCCAACTCGCTTGGCCATCTGGAGCAGATCGAGAGCTACGCCCCTGGTCATCAGGTCAGGTTCGGAAACTTAAACTACACTGCCGACATCTGCGAGACTTGATCTTCAACGGATTCATGCTCATGTTGGGTGCGCCGCACGATCACGACGAGCATGATTTAGCTCTGCTGTCGGACAGTGTTCGGGAGATCACACCTGCATCTACTCCGGCCTTCAATCCGGAGCAAATTGCGCCATTTGAGGATGGGTGGATAGACCCCGCCATGGAGGCCGCACTCTCAGTGGCGATAGAGCCGGATACTGACTTCACCCCTTACGAGAGCCGTGTTGCCGAACCACTAGATTCATCTCCGGCCATGGACTCCGAGCCGCCTGCGTCCATGCCTATCGAACCCGATTGGGCGCCGATCATGGAGTTCACGTCCGCAGGCATCTTTCAGCACTCACCTTTTGGCGACATGCTAAATTCATTAAGGTCTCTCTCCTTGTCAGGAGAACCTTGGTCGAACTATATCTGGCTAGAATGGGATGCGGACGACGAAGAAATTCGCTCCCCACCCACCACCCACTTGGTAGCCACTGTCGACGATTTAACTGACATGCTTGACCTCGACTCTGAAGACATCAACGATATGGACGACGATGCAGGAGACGAACAGGAACCACTGCCCACAGGGCGCTGGACCACCACCTCATCATATGATATATACATGGTGGACACCACCAAAGAAGGCAATGGCGACGAGATAGCGGAGGATGACCCCTCCAAGAAGTAACCCAAGCACCGACGTCAGCGGCGGCACTCTAAGTCCCGCCATAGCAAAAGTAGTGAACCGGCACAAGAGACAATAACACTCCGGATAGTGCCGAAGAAGACAACAATCCCCTCCAGCACGATTTAGAGCGGGAGGGCGAACAAGCTAGCCCTCCAGAGTAGGCAGCAGATAGAGAATCGGAGGAGGACAATTATATGCCTCTCTCCGAAGACGAGGTGAGCCTCGGAGATGAAGAATTTATCTTGCCTGAGGATCCCGTCGGGCAGGAGCGCTTCAAGCGTTGGCTTACAGCCACAGCAAACAGCATGAAGAAAAAGCAACAACAGCTTCAAGTTGACCAAGATTTCCTAGCAGACAGATGGACCGAAGTCCTTGCGGACGAGGAATACGAACTCGAGCGCCCCTCCAAGAGTTACCCAAAGAGGAGGTTTATACCTCACCTCGAGGAGGAAGCATTGAAACTTACATCACCAGTGTACGATGCGGTTGACCGGCCACCTCGTGGCCGAGCCAGAGAGGCGTTTCTGCGTGAAGTTCAGCCTGCACCCCGCCGCCACAAAAATACCAAGGCCCGGGGCAACACACGGGACCTGCGAGACGTATTGGAAAGCAGGGCAAAACATGCAAGGTCGATATACGGGTCAAGGGGGCGCACGCCAACGCGCGACGATGACCTTCACGCCGGATACACTAAAAGTAAATCCGATCGGGCCGAACACAGCAGACAAGACTCATATGAACTACGTCGTAATATAGCCCGGCACAGAGACGCCGCACACCCCCTATGTTTCACTGATGAAGTTATGGATCACGAATTTCTGGAGGGTTCTAAACCCGTAAATATCGAATCGTATGATGGTACAACAGATCCTGCTGTATGGATTGAGGATTTCCTCCTCCATATCCACATGGCTCGCGGTGATGATCTGCATGCCATCAAGTACCTCCCACTAAAACTCAAAGGACCAGCTTGGCATTGGCTGAATAGCTTGCCAACAGACTCCATCGGCATTTGGGAGGATTTGGAAGACGCATTCCTTGACAACTTCCAGGGCACTTATGTGCGACCACCGGATGCTGATGACTTGAGCCATATAACTCAGCAGCCAGGGGAACCGGCCAGGCAATTCTGGACACGGTTCCTAACTAAGAAAACCAAATTGTCGACTGTTCGGATGCAGAGGCCTTAGCGGCATTCAAGCATAACATCCATGACGAGTGGCTCACCCGGCACCTCGGTCAAGAGAAGCCGAAGTCTATGGCAGCCCTCACGACACTCATGACCCACTTTTGCGCGGGCGAGGATAGCTGGCTGGCTCGCAGCAACAACACATCAAGGAATCCGGGCACTTCGGATACCAAAGATGCCAACGGCAGACCACGCCATAACAGACAAAAGCGCCGTAACAACGGTGATAACGCCAATGATACGACAGTCAATGCCGGATTCAGAGGCTCTGGATCCGGTCAGCGGAAAAAGCCATTCAAAAGAAGTACTCCGGGCCCATCCAGTTTGGATCGCATACTCGATAGCTCGTGTCAAATACACGACACCCCTGATAAGCCAGCCAATCACACTAACAGAGAATGTTGGGTGTTCAAGCAGGCCGACAAGTTGAATGCCGAAAACAAGGACAAGGGGCTGCATAGTGATGACAAGGAGGAGCCCCGGCCGCCGAACACGGGAGGACAGAAGAGGTTCCCCCCACAAGTGAAGACGGTGAACATGATATACGCAACCCACATTCCCAAGAGGGAACGAAAGCATGCACTAAGGGATGTCCATGTGATGGAGCCCGTAGCCCCAAACTTCAACCCATGGTCCTCCTGTCCGATCACCTTCGATCGTAGGGACCACCCCACTTGTATCCGTCATGGTGGATCCGCCGCATTGGTCCTAGACCCCATCATCGACGGATTTCACCTCACTTGAGTCCTTATGGACGGCGGCAGCAGCCTGAACCTGCTCTATCAGGATACAGTGCACAAAATGGGTATAGATCCCTCGAGGATTAAACCCACCAAAACCACCTTTAAGGGCATCATCCCAAGTGTAGAGGCCCATTGCACGGGCTCAATCACACTGGAAGTGGTCTTCGGAGCTCCGGACAACTTTCGAAGCGAGGAGTTAATCTTCGATATCGTCCAGTTCTGCAGTGGCTATCACACACTGCTCGGGCGAACCACATTTGCAAAATTCAATGTGGTACCGCATTACGCATACCTCAAGCTCAAGATGCCAGGACCTAGGGGGTTCATAACAGTCAATGGAAACACAGAACGCTCGCTCCGCACGGGAGAGCATCTGCGGCCCTCGCAGCAAAAGCACAAAGCAGCCTTTTTAGGTAAACCGCAATTCAGCGATACAGCCCCCAGACACCGTCAAGCGAGTCCAGAGTAACCTGCAACAGGATCGCCTGGCACGTTCAGAGCTGGCCTAGCAACCCGGCCCCCGTCCCATTCCCAGTCAAGCGACGAAATCCATGCCGCGCGTACATGATTACGCACTGAAAATACCATGGGCATAGGCGGGGCCACGATCAAGGAACGTCCCGCAATGCGGCTTAACTTCCCTAGGGGTTGCATACCTTTATCATTTTTTCTCTTTCAGGACCTTACTCTCTGGAAGCCCTTTTCGGCAGTTTGATTGCCGGACACATTACGGGAAGCAACAACCAAGGAGGCAAGAATCTAAGACGTACAAGGGAACCCCCCAGGTGGTCTCTAATAACAATCGATATACCCGCTTTTTACTACCCATACGCAGCTTGCCCTTGGATAGGACATGTCAAATAGTCCTACTTTTTGCTTATTGCACTACTTGTATCAGTACGCTTCGACGTATTATTTAAATAACAATGCATAGCATTAGTCTATTATTGCATTATCCATCTTTTTCTTTCTTTTATATGTTCATTTCGACAACTTGCACCCATACATTCTGGTACGGTTAGTATGCCAGGGGCTTTTCCTTTACCCCATAATACGGCGTGAGAAGTCCAAACACTTTCGACAGTGCGGCACCCAGAATTTATAGCATTATATGCATCAGCTCTGAATCATGTCTTGGGTCAATAGTTGGGTTTGCCCGGCTCCCATGTTTTGGTACCTTACGTTCCGCTATATCGGCTAAGGTAGCGCTGGGAGAACTACTGCGATTGTGTCCCGGTTCTTCCGAGCGAGCAACTCAGTAGAGAAAGCCGAAAACTAACTGTCATGATAAGGCGAGAGCTGGTCGTTGTTCGAGAGGTCTCAAGTCCTTGAAGACTTTTTCCGCTTTAGGCGAGGAGTCAGCCTTGCCCGACTTAGGCGTCTATAGCGCCCCAAATTCGTCCTTCCGAATACTACGGGCTTCGCCAAAATTTAAAATTGTAGACTTATATGGCTAAGTGAGAGTGATAAAGCCTTATAGTCTGATTGCCTGGTTCGTTGTGCTGACCACCTCCCTCGAAGGACCCAAAATTGGGATAACGAGTGCTCAGGTTTATCCCGAACACCCCAGTACTAGTTACATGGGGGCAGAAGCCGACAACTGGCCAACTCTCAGATTTTATAAACGGCCACATAGAAGGTAATATTTTAAATTCAAAAAGCATTGCATAGCGCAAATGAATTTGTTTCACATTACAGGATCACATGAGCATGTTCATTCAAAAATTACATCTCTAGTACATTCCTCTGTCACAAGGCGGGAACCCTTCAGGACACTGTCATAATACATTTCGAGGCAGTGATGCTCCTTGCCCTCCGGCGGCCCCTCCTTCACCAGCTTCACAGCGTCCAGCTTCGCCCAGTGCACCTTCGCCCGGGCAAAAGCCATGCGTGCACCCTCGATGCAGATGGACCGCTTTATGACTCCAAGCCGTGGGCAGGCATCCACAAGCCGCCTCACCAGACCGTAGTAGCTGCCAAGCAGGGGATCGCCAGGCCACATCCGGACTATAAGACCCTTCATGGACTGTTCGGCCGCCTTGTGAAGCTCGACCAGTTGCTTCAGCTGGTCGCTCAAGGGCATTGGGTTTTCAGTCCCAGTATACTGAGACCAGAACAACTTTTCCGTCGAGCTCCCCTCCTCAGCTCGGTAAAACTCCGCGGCATCCAGTACACTGTGGGGAAGATCTGCGAACGCTCCTGGAGAGCTCCGAACTCATGTAAGTAAAAGGAAAGTTTCCTTCACATGCTTGTTTTGCATAATGAATGCCTTACCCGCTGCTATCTTCTTCATCGCATCCATCTCCTGGAGGGCCTTGTGGGCTTCAGCCTTGGCGCTCCGTGCGCTTTCGAGCGCCTTCGCAAGCTCGGACTCTCGCGTCTTAGAGTCAAGCTCCAATGACTCGTGTTTTTTGGCGAGAGCCTCGAGCTCTTGCTGCACCTCGCCTACCCGGGCTTCTTGCTTTTCCCGCTCAATGCGCTCCTTGGCCGCTTTGTCTTTGGCCTCGAACAGCACCTTGTTCAGGGACGCCACCTCGGTCGTGGCCCCTGGCAAATTCATGATGATCCTATTACTTTACAACCAAACTGCTTTTTAATGTATAGACAAGGTATTGCTTACCTTTGCTCTCCTCGAGCTGCCTCTTGGTAAGGCCGAGCTCGTCCTCGGACCGCTCCAGGTCCTGCTTCAGTGAAGCGACCTCCGCAGTACGTGCGGCAGCGGCCAGCAGTGAAGCCTGCACATGCACATGGACATATTCTGATTAGACTCCTAAGTTATTATTTGATCCTCTATTCGGCCTTTCTTCGCGAACGCCAAACAGAGCATCAGGGGCTACTGTCTATGCGGTAATATTTTCCTATATTTTGATTGCTTACCTGAAAGCCTGTTAGGAGGCTGGCACAAGCTTCGGTTAGTCTGTTTTTGGCGGACTAAACTTTCTCGATCACCGCACTCATGATAGTGCGGTGCTCTTCGTCGATGGAAGCGCCGCGAAGCGCTTGCAGCAAGTTGTTCGGTGCCTCTGGATGGACAGAGGCCACCGGCACGGGCGGCTTGCCCCCCTTAACAGGGGATCGCCTGCCGGAGTCCGGAACCACTGAAGGTTCCGGCGCAGTGTTCGGCTAGGGGCCAAACTTGGAGCCCGTGGGGATATTGCTCCCTTTGCGCCCAGGGTCCAGAAGGTCGCCTTGAGGCGCCCCCAGGACTACCTCCCCTCGGATCAGTGCCTTTTGAGACAACACCTCGATTTTGTCCGTAGGGCAAGGGGTGGAGGCGGTCGGAAGTGAATCGATATTCATATCCGACGAGTCCAAAGAACCATCCGACGAAGATACGTCGAGACGAGCTCGGGATGGACTGCATAAATCATATTCGGCGTAAGGAGAAGCAGTGCAATAAAACATACCATGAATTACTATCGTATCTGGATACTTACGACTTTGCCAGGGGCTTGTCCCTGGGTAACCACTCGTCGTCGCTGTAGGCGGCCGTCATGGAGCAGTCCGGAAGGAGGGTCCTTCCCTTTTTGGACCCTTCGGCCTCCCCGGTTGGGGTGGCCTTCCTTTTCTTGTCTCCCCCGGTTGGGGGGGCACTTTTCTCTTCCTCCTCCTCGTTCTCATGGGAGAAGTGCGCTTCGGAGTCATCGGACGATGAGTCCGATATAACCTTGCGCCGGGGACCCTTTCGGGTCCCCGTGGCCTTCTTCTCGGCCTTCTTCACCGGCACCTCGTAAGGCGCTGGACCAGCATCTCCGTTAGGAGAGCATCTGCAGGATCTTCAGGAAGGGGGGCTGGGTAATCGATCTGCTCCGCTATCTTTACCCAATCCTGTTAATCGCATGGAAGCTTAGATCTTGGACATGATTAAACTGGGGCAAATAAATATCCTGTGAGATATGACAACTTACCGGATTGGCATGGCGCTTTGCGCTGAGTCCGCGGTCCTCGGTAAGGGGAGGAGGTACCTCGGCGCCCTTGAACAACACCTTCCATACGTCCTTGTGCGTCGTGTCGAAGAGCTCTCGCAGCGTCTGGTGCTTGGCTGGGTCGAACTCCCTTAAATTGAATAACTGTCGTTGACACGGGAGAATCTGGCGAAAGAGCATGACCTGGACCATGTTGACGAGCTTGATTTTCTTGCTCATCATGTTCTTGATGTAGGTCTGGAGTCCGGTCAGCTCTACCGGGGAACCCCAGGACAGACCCTTCTCTTTCCAGGAAGTGAGCCGCGTGGGGATTCCGGATCGAAATTCGGGGGCCGCCACCCAGTTGGTGTCGCGCGGCTCGGTGATGTAGAACCACCCCGATTGCCACCCCTTTATGGTCTCCACATAGGAGCCTTCAAGCCAGGTGACGTTAGGCATTTTGCCCACCATGGCGCCTCCACACTCTGCTTGCTGGCCGACCACCACCTTCGGTTTAACATTGAAGGTCTTCAGCCACAGGCCGAAGTGGGGCCTGATGCGGAGGAAGGCCTCGCACACGATGATAAACGCCAAGATGTTGAGGATGAAATTGGGGGCCAGATCATGAAAATCCAGCCCGTAGTAGAACATGAGCCCGCGGACAAACGGGAGAAGGGGAAATCCCAGTCCGCGGACAAAGTGGGTAAGGAAAACTACCCTCTCATGGGGTTTTGGCATAGCGATGATCTGCCCCGCATCTGGTAGCCGGTGCGTGATGTCTGCGGCCAGATATCTGGCTTCTCTTAGCTTTGTGATGTTCTCCTCCGTGACGGATGAGACCACCCACTTGCCTCCCGCTCCGGACATGCTTGGAGTGGTTTGAGGAGAAATATGCGAACTTGGGCGCTGGAGCTCGAGTGTGCGAGCATGGATAAGCAAGGAGGAAGAAGGTGTGGGTAAAAAGGGTGAATCTTTGTCCCTTTATAAGTGCGGAAGAGGCGATGCGCCTCCCCACTTACCTATTAAAATCGTTTATTCCCCGAATGTCGTAATTGATGGCGCGGTTGGGTTACCCATACCCGTATTGATGAGAATCCCGTGATAAGGGGACATGATCTCTGCTTCGACAAGACGTGTCAAGAAAACCGCCTCGCAATATGTGCAGTGCTGGTTGAGAAAAATGGTTCGAATAATGACCGGGCCATGGCATGATGTCATGTTGCTAAACATGTCAGCAGGTTAGATTTGTGGAAATATTATTCTCTCTATGGTGGTATGTGGAACTTGTTTTGCAGAGCCGGACACTATCCTTGTGTTCAATATCTTCTATGGAGTATTCGGAGGAAGAACCCGCCTTGCAATGCCGAAGACAAATCTGCGCGCCGGACTCGTCGTCATTGAAGCCTGGTTTAGGGGCTACTGAGGGAGTCCTGGATTAGGGGGTCTCCGGACAGCCCGACTATATCCTTTGGCCGGATTGTTGGACTATGAAGATACAAGATTGAAGACTTCGTCCCGTGTCCGGATGGGACTCTCGTTGGCGTGGAAGGTGAGCTTGGCAGTACGGATATGTAGATCTCCTCCCTTGTAACCGACTCTGTGTAATCCTAACCCCCTCCGGTGTCTATATAAACCGGAGGGTTTAGTCCGTAGGACAACATACAATCATACCATAGGCTAGCTTCTAGGGTTTATCCTCTATGATCACGTGGTAGATCAACTCTTGTAATACTCATATCATCAAGATCAATCAAGCAGGACGTAGGGTATTACCTCCATCGAGAGGGCCCGAACCTGGGTAAACATTGTGTCCCCCGTCTCCTGTTACCTTCCGCCTTAGACGCACAGATCGGGACCCCCTACCCGAGATCCACCGGTTTTGACACCAACAGCCACCCTGTTCACTGATTATGAGAGAACTCGCTACTTTTATATCCTTAAAATATTTCCGTTCTCATTGAAGGGTGATGCTAAGATGTGGTTTAATTCTCTTGACCCTGGTTGTGTGTGTAGTCCCCAGGATATGATTCATTACTTCTCTGCTAAATATTTCCCTGCTCATAAGAAACAAGCCGCTTTAAGGGATATATATGTAATTTCGTGCAAATTGAAGAAGAGAGTCTCCCACAAGCTTGGGGGAGGCTTCTCTAATTACTTAATGCTTTTCCTGATCATCCTCTTAAGAAAAATGAAATACTTGATATCTTTTATAATGGACTAACCGATGCTTCCAGAGATTACCTGGATAGTTGTGCTGGTTCTGTTTTCAGGGAAAGAACACCGGATGAAGCTGAAATTCTATTGAAAAATATGTTGACTAATGAAACTAATTGGACACTTCCTGATTCAGCTCCTGATCCTATTCCTAAACCAACTCCGAAGAAAAGGGGTGTTCTATTTCTCAATCCTGAAGATATGCAAGAGGCAAAGAAATCCATGAAAGAAAAGGGTATTAAAGCTGAAGATGTTAATAATTTACCTCCAATTGAAGAAATACATGGTCTTAATTTACCACCTATTGAAGAAACACATGGTCTTTATAACCCGACACAGGTAGTAAAGGTAAACTCTCTCTATAGATATGATAAAGCTGAAATCCCATTTACTAAGTTTGCTAGCCCATGCTTAGATGAGTTTGATAAATTTATGGTTAAGCAAGAAGACTTCAATGCCTATTTTGGCAGAGAATTAAAACGCAATGCTGATATGCTTGAACACTTGGGTGATTATATGGCTAATGTCAAAGGTGAACTTAAACTTATTACTAAACATGCTTCTATGGTTACCACTCAAGTAGAACAAGTACTTAAAGTTCAAAATGATTTGCTCAATGAATTGAATAGTAAGAATAAGGACTATGTTGTTAGAGTGGCTACTAGAACTGGTAAAATGACTCAGGAACCTTTGTATCCTGAAGGCCACCCAAAGAGAATTGAGCAAGATTCTCAAAGAAATAATATATATGCACCTAGCCCTTCGAAAAGGAAGAAAAAGAAAAATGATAGGACTTTGCATGCTTCTAGTGAACCTATTGTTGAAACACCTGAGAATCCAATGATATTTCTATTTCTGATGCTGAAACACGATCTGGTAATGAACCTGAAACTAGTGATAATGTTAATGATGATGCTCAACCTAGTAATGATTATGATATAGAAATTGAACCTACTGTTGATCTTGATAACCCACAATCAAAAAAATCAACGTTATGATAAAAAAGACTTTGTTGCTAGGAAACATGGTAAGGAAAGAGAGCCTTGGGTTCAAAAACCCATGCCTTTTCCTCCCAAACCATCCAAGAAAAAGGATGATGAGGATTTTGAGCGCTTTGCTGAAATGATTAGACCTATCTTTTTGCGTATGTGATTAACTGATATGCTCAAAATGAATCCTTATGCTAAGTATATGAAAGAAATTGTTACTAATAAAAGAAAGATACCAGAAGCTGAAATTTCCACCATGCTTGCTAATTATACTTTTTAGGGTGGAATACCTAAGAAACTAGGAGATCCAGGAGTACCCACTAGACCATGCTCCATTAAAAGAAATTATGTTAAAACTGCCTTGTGTGATCTTGGAGCCGGTGTTAGTGTTATGCCTCTCTCTTTATATCGTAGACTTGATTTGAATAAGTTGACACCTACTAAAATATCTTTGCAAATGGCTGATAAATCAACTGTTATACCTGTCGGTATTTGTGAGGATGTGCCTGTTGTGGTTGCAAACGTTACTATTTTAACGGACTTTGTTATTCTTGATGTTCCCGAGGACAATAGTATGTCTATTATTCTTGGAAGACCCTTTTTGAATACTTCAGGGGTTGTTATTGATTGCACCAAAGGCAATGTCACTTTTCATGTTAATGGTAATGAGCATACGGTACACTTTCCGAGGAAACAACCTCAAGTCCACAGTATCAATTCTATTGGAAAAATTCCATTGATTATTTTTGGAGGTTTTGAATTTCCTCTTCCTATTGTCAAGAAGAAATATGATATTCTTATTGTTGGGGATGTGCATATCCCCGTTGAGGTAACCTAGTGTTATTCGAAAATTCTCCGGTTCCATGTTATTCGGAATGAGTTTGTTAACAAGACTTGATCAACCTTGTTAATGGATTCCTTTTGATGATCATGAGATGGATGAAGTTAGAAAACACAACTCTCTGTACCCTCCTTTTACTTTCTGTTATTTATATTAAATAAAATAAAAATAGTATTTTCTGTCTGTTTTCTGATTATCCATGCAATATAAAAATACCCCGAAAATAAAAGTTCTCCAAATGCCCTGAAATTTAAATATGATTTTGCTGGAATATTTGAGAATATTTGGCACTAAGAACACAACAGGGGGGCATCCAGCTGGCCGTGAGGGTGGAGGGCGCGCCCTACCCTCCTGGGCACGCCCCTGCCTCGTGGGCTCACGGTGGCCCTCCTCCACTTATTCCTGCACCCAGACACTCCTCATTCCTCCCACAAACACCATTATCTAGCTCAAGCACGAGTTCTAGCTCATTTTTCTGCGATTTTCGATCTCCTTGCTCAAAGCACCTCTCACAAAACTGCTTTGGGGGATTGTTCCTTGGTATGTGACTCCTCCCACTAGTAGAAAACAGGGCTATGGTCCAGGCCGGCTCAGCCCATTAGTCCCGGTTCAGTCTAGAACCGGGACTAATGTGAGCATTGGTCCCGGTTCGTGCGGCTAAGGAATTAGTCCCGGTTCATCTAGACCTTTTGGTCCCGGTTGGTGGGATGAACCGGGACCAATGGGCCTTGCTTCTGGCCCACAATCATTGGTCCCGGGTCGTGCCACAAACCGGGACTAATGGGGATGAGACCTTTAGTCCCGGTTCGTGCCACGAACCGGTACTAAAGGTCCCATTTTCAAACTATACCCCCCCCCCCGTGTGGATCGCCTTTTCAGTTTTAAAAAAAATAAAAGAAAATGATGGAAATGTCAAAAAATAAAAGAAACTAAGTTTCACATGTGATATGTGGTCTAGTTGTTGGGAAAATTTACAAATATGAATTTCGACTTCATTTACAAAATCTCTCTGGAATTTGTAAAATGGGCATAACTTTTGCATACGAACACGGATGAAAAAGTTTTTTATATGAAAAATCATCTACTCGAAAAGTTTTTTATATGAAAAATCATCTACGGCCTGTTTGCAAATTTCTAGAATCCTCAAATTCCAAAAGGAAAAAAAGTTATGCTCAAATTTCAGTTTTTTTAAATTTCAGTTTTTTTAAATACTTATTCAAGAAGTATTAGTGTTACTAAATAATTATTCAAGAATATTAGTGTTATTAAATAATTATTTCACCTTTTTTGAATTTTGGTCAAATCTAGTCAAACTATGGTCAAACTGTGGTCAAACAATGGTCAAACTACTTATTCAAAAATATTAGTGTTACTAAAAAATTATTGTTTTTTAGAACAATAGTTTTAAACTCAAACAGTGAAATATGTGACTTCATGCTCAAGCTAAATTCCTGAGGGTTAATAGGATTGACATCTTACTATTGTCAGGAAAACAACAAGTGCAGACTTGGAAATGAGGGAGAATAGAACCCCGAAGTTAAGCGTGCTCAGGCTGGAGTAGTGAGAGGATGGGTGACCGTTCGGGAAGTGAGATGATTTGGAATGATGAGGGGTGATTAGAGATTAGAGGTTAAAATAATTCAGAAATTTGAAAATAAAAAAATTTCAAAAAAAAATTTCAAAAAAAAATAAAAAAAAATTTCAAAAAAAATTTCAAAAAAAATCAGGAAATTTCCTTTAGTACCGGTTGGTGTTACCAACCGGGACTAAAGGTGGACCGGCCACGTGGAGGGCCTTTAGTCCCGGTTCTGGATTAAACCGGGACTAAAGGGTCAGGGCATTAGTACCGACACTTTAGTCCCGGTTCCAGAACCGGGACTAAAGGCCCTTACAAACCGGGACTAAAGGCCCTTTTTCTACCAGTGTCCATTGGTCCAATTAGTTTTTTTCTAGTGCTTTATTCATTGCAAATTTGTGCTTCCTAGGTGACCATGTTCTTGAGATTGCATGTCAAATTTATATGGTTCCAAGTAGTTTTGATGCATGATATAGGCTCTAGGCACTTGTAGGAGTAGTTGCTATCAATTTTGTTGAGTTTGGTTTACTTTTATTTGAAGTTAATAAAAATTTCAGAAATTTTTTAGAGGAAGAAATATGTTTAGGAAAATGTACCAAGGTGGTTCTTCAAGGAAACAAGGACCCAGGCTTGCAATGCGTGATGCTGATGATGGGCCACCGAGGGACGCTCCAGTGTGGCCTTGTGAATGGCCTTCAGAGGACTTCATGGATCGAGCGGGAATTAAGGAAGAATTTAACGCATATTTGCGTAACGCTGATCTTGTGAGCTTGGAGGAAGAAAAATGACGTCAGTACCACTATCTCACTAGCTCCTTTATGAGGAGGTTTGAATTTTCATCTTCACGTAATTCTCAAACTGTCATGTTTGATCTTTATGAAAATTCTTACACTATGGACTTAGAGGACTTTACCACTGCTTGCAAACTTCCACAATGGGGTAGTACTAGTGAACCTCGGAAATCTAAATTTAGGGATTTTCTTGATAGCATAACTGTGGGGGAATCTAGAGATATAGCACAAGCTACCATAGGGAGCATTCACTTTCCCGCTATACATTATTTTGCTCTCTTCATAGGTAGATGCACTAACGGTAAACATGAAGCATGTCACATGTGTGTCCCTGACCTCAGTATTCTTAGGAGTGCTATGTTAGGAGATAAATCTTATAATTTGGGAGCCGTTGTTGCACGTAGGTTGCATCTTAATAGATTTAATGGAGATTTCTTGGGTGGAATTTATGCAACCCACATAGCTAATTTTCTTGGTATAACCATACGTGAGGATGATATTGAGTTGCCTCCTGCTTATTTGGATTATGAGGCTATGGTTCGTCATCAGTTTGTTGAGAGGAACGATCAGTTCCTCCAGTACCGACTAATCTTTGACAAACGACGCACCTATCACGTCGCTCTCCCTGCTTCTACTTTCTTTAATTTTCAGGCAAGGGAGAGATATTCTATAACCAGAGAGGAGGCGGAAGAGTATAAGAGGAGGGCTGAGATAGCTCGCCTCCAAGCTGTAGCCCACGATGCAATGACTGCGACATCTCAGTACGACCCCAACTACAACTTTGGATATCCGCCAGGCCATCCGTGGCATTAGACCAACTTAGGCCAAAAGCCTAAGCTTGGGGGAGTACGTATTTCTCACCAACATTACATTCATGTTCACACACTCATTGCTAGATGTCGGTGCTCATACTTTTTAATTGTAATATCCATGCTAGTTTATTTCCTTTTTATGCTTTCTTCTTGTGTGTTTGATAAACCTTAAGAAAAAAACAAAAAATTAGTTGTAGCTTTTAATTAGTTTACTTTCCATGCTTGTAGTAGTAATTAAAAAGAAAACCCAAAAATATTTCTTATTCTTCTTTTGCTTGTTGAGAGATTTCCCGTGTAAATAGTTTTATTTCTTTTCTTTGGGGGTCGATAGGAGAAGATCATGATTAAATTGTTAAAGTGGCTCTTATATGCGTTATTTGATCTGACAAAAGAGCCCATATTGCCTTGTCTTCTCCTGTTTATTGAATGCTTGTAGATTCCAGCTTAGTCCAATGCACGCGCATTATTATTATTATTATTCACATCATTCGGTCGTGCAAGTGAAAGGCAATTATGACGATATATGATTGACTGATTGAGATGGGAGAAGCTGGTATGAACTCGACCTCTCTTGCTTTTGTAAATATGATTAGTTCATCGTTCCTGATTCAGCCTATTATGAATAAACATGTTTGCGATGACAATTAGAGATCATAGTTTCTTATGCCATGCTTAATTAGCTAGGAGCTTATAATGGTTTACCTTGCATGCCAACATGCTATTAAAATGGTTGTGATGTGGTATGATAGGGTGGTATCCTCCTCTGAATGATTTAAGTGACTTGACTTGGCACATGTTCACGCATGTAGTTGAAACAAAATCAACATAGCCTTCACGATATTTATGTTCATGGTGGATTATATCCTACTCATGCTTGCACTCAATGTTCATTAACTTTAATGCATGTTCATGGCTATTGTCGCTCTCTAGTTGGGCGCTTCCCAGTCTTTTGCTAGCCTTCACGTGTACTAAGCGGGAATACTGCTTGTGCATCCAACTCCATAAACCCCAAAGTTATGCCATATGAGTCCACTATACCTTCCTATATGTGGTATCTACCTGCCATTCCAAGTAAATTTGTATGTGCCAAACTCTAAACCTTCAAATAAATATCTTGTTTTGTATGCTCAAATAGCTCATGTATCAACTAGGGTTGTCCATATCTTCCATGTTAGGCGGTTTATTCTCCAGAGGAGTGGACTCCGCTCCTCACTCACGAGAAAAAGGCTGGTCACCGGGATGCCCAGTCCCATGCTTTATGCAAATCAAATCAAAATAATTGCAAACAAAACTCCCCCTGGGACTCTTGTTAGTTGGAGGCACTCATTGTTTCGAGCAAGCCATGGATTGATGCTTGTTGGTGGAGGGGGAGTATAAACTTTACCATTCTGTTTGGGAACCGCCTATAATGTGTGTAGCATGGAAGATATCGCCATCTCTTGGTTGTTATGTTGACAATGAAAGTATACCTCTCAAAATATTATTCACCTCTATTTCAAAACCGAGCTCTGGCACCTCTACAAATTCATGCTTCCCTCTGCGAAGGGCCTATCTATTTACTTTCATCTTGAGTCATCATCCTCTTATTAGAAAGCACCAGTTGGAGAGCACCACTGTCATTTGCATTCATTACTGTTAGTTTACATTGAGTATGACTTGACTGGATCTCTTTTACCATGAATTACAATGTCTAGTCAGTCCTTGGTCTTTAAAGGTGCTCTGCATTTATGTTTTGCGGTCTCAGAAAGGGCTAGCGAGATACCATCTTGTTATATCATATTATGATTGTTTTGAGAAAGTGTTGTCATCCGAGATTTATTATTATTGCTCGCTAGTTGATTATGCCATTGATATGAGTCAACATGAGACCTAAGAGTTATTGTGAATATGGTTAGTTCATAATATTTGCTGAAAACTTGAATGCTGGCTTTACATATTTACAACAACAAGAGCAAACAGAGTTTGTAAAAGTTTTTCTTTATCACTTTCAGTTTGTCAACTGAATTGCTTGAGGACAAGCAAAGGTTTAAGCTTGAGGGAGTTGAAACGTCTCCGTCGTATCTACTTTTCCAAACACTTTTGCCCTTGTTTTGAACTCTAACTTGCATGATTTGAATGGAACTAACCCGGACTGACGATGTTTTCAGCATAATTGCCATAGTGTTATTTATGTGCAGAAACAAAAGTTCTCGGAATGACCTGAAACTCCACAAAGCGTATTTTTGGAAATAATAAAAAATACTAGCAAAAGATCAAGGCCAGGGGGCCCACACCCTAGCTAGCCACGAGGGTGGGGGCGCGCCCCCTACCTCGTGGGCCCCCTAGAGCTCCTCCAACCTCAACTCCAACTCTATATATTCGTGTTTGGAGAGAAGAAAAACCAAGGAGAATGATTCATCGCGTTTTACGATACGGAGCCACCCCCATGCCCTAAACTCTCTTGGGAGGGCTGATCTGGAGTGCGTTTGGGGCACCGGAGAGGGGAGTCCGTCGCCATCGTCATCATCAACCATCCTCTATCACCAATTTCATGATGCTCACCGCCGTGCGTGAGTAATTCCATTGTAGGCCTGCTGGATGCTGATGGGTTGGATAAGATTTATCATGTAATGGAGTTAGTGTTTTTAGGGTTTGATCCCTAGTATCCACTATATTCTGAGATTGATGTTGCTATGACTTTGCTATGCTTAATGCTTGTCACTAGGGCCCGAGTGCCATGATTTCAGATCTGAACCTATTATGTTTTCATGAATACATGTGAGTTCTTGATCCTATCTCGCAAGTCTATAGTCACCTACTATGTGTTATGATCTGGCAACCCCGAACTGACAATAATCGGGACCACTTCCGGTGATGACCGTAGTTTGAGGAGTTCATGTATTCACTATGTGTTAATGCTTTGGTCCGGTACTCTATTAAAAGGGGGCCTTAATATCCCTTAGTTTCCGCTAGGACCCCGCTGCCACGGGAGGGTAGGACAAAAGATGGCATCCAAGTTCTTTTCCATAAGCATGTATGACTATATTCGGAATACATGCCTACATTACATTGATGAATTGGAGCTAGTTCTATGTCACCCTAGGTTATGACTGTTACATGATGAACCACATCCGGCATAATTCTCTATCACCGATCCATTGCCTACGAGCTTTCCATATATTTTTCTTCGCCTATTTACTTTTCCGTTGCTATTGTTATCATCACTACAAAATACCAAAAACATTACTTTTGATATCGTTACCTTTTGCTACCATTACCACTACTATCATATTACATTGATACTAAATATCTTGCTGCATATATTAAGTTTCCAGGTGTGGTTGAATTGACAACTCAGCTGCTAAAACTTGAGAATATTCTTTGGCTCCCCTTGTGTCGAATCAATAAATTTGGGTTGAATACTCTACCCTCGAAAACTATTGCGATCCCCTATACTTGTGGGTTATCAGACACCTACACCAATTAGTGAGGAAGCTAATGATGATGATCATGAAACTTCAGATCAAGTTACTACCGAACCTTGTAGGTCAACTAGAGTGAGATCCGCACAAGAATGGTACGGTAATCCTGTTCTGGATGTCATGTTACTTGACCATGACGAACCTACGAACTATGAGGAAGCAATGATGAGCCCAGATTCCACGAAATGGCTTGAGGCCATGAAATCTGAGTTGGGATCCATGTACGAGAACAAAGTATGGACTTTGATTGACTTGCCCGATGATCGCTGAGTCATTAAGAATAAATTGATCTTCAAGACGAAGACGGACGCTGATAGTAGTGTTACTATCTACAAAGGTCGAATTGTCGCAAAATGTTTTCGACAAGTTCAAGGTGTTGACTATGATGAGATTTTGTCACTCGTATCAATGCTTAAAAGTCTGTCCGAATCATGTTAGCAGTTGCCGCATTTTATGAAATCTGGCAAATGGATGTCAAAACTGTATTCCTTCATGGATTTCTTAAAGAAGAGTTGTATATGATGCAACCAGAAGGTTTTGTCGATCCTAAAAGGTGCTAACAAAGTGAGCAAGCTCCAGCGATCCATATATGGACTGGTGCAAGCATCTCGGAGTTGGAATATATGCTTTGATAAAGTGATCAAAGCATATGGTTTTATATAAACTTGCGGTGAAGCCTGTATTTACAAGAAAGTGAGTGGGAGCACTGCAGCATTTCTGATAAGTATATGTGAATGACATATTGTTGATCGGAAATAATGTAGAATTTTCTGGAAAGCATAAAGGAGTGTTTGAAAAGAGTTTTTCAAAGAAAGACCTCGATGAAGCTGCTTACACATTGAGCATCAAGATCTATAGAGATAGATCAAGACACTTGATAAGTTTTTTCAATGAGTACATACCTTGACAAGATTTTGAAGTAGTTCAAAATGGAACAGTCAAAGAAGGAGTTCTTGCCTGTGTTGCAAGGTGTGAAGTTGAGTAAAGACTCCAAACGCGACCACAACAGAAAGTAGAAAGAGAATGAAAAGTCATTCCCTATGCCTCAGTCATAGGTTCTATAAAGTATGCTATGCGGTTTACCAGTCCTATTGTATACCTTAGCATCTTTCTGGCAAGGGAGTACAATAGTGATCTAGGAGTAGATCACTGGACAGCGGTCAAAATTATCGTTAGAGGACTAAGGAAATATTTCTCGGTTATGGAGGTGATAAAAGAGTTCGTCGTAAAGAGTTACGTCGATGCAAGCTTTTTACATTGATCTAGATGACTCTAAGTCTCGATCTGGATACATATTGAAGGTGGGAGCAATTAGCTAGAGTAGCTCCGTGCAGAGCATTGTAGACATAGAAATTTGCAAAATACATACGGATCTGAATGTTGCAGACCTGTAGACTAAACTTCTCTCCCAAGCAAAACATGATCACTCTTTGGGTGTTAATCACATAGCGATGTGAACTAGATTATTTACTCTAGTAAACCCTTTGGGTATTAGTCACATGGAGATGTGAACTAATCACATAAAGATGTGAATTAGATTATTGACTCTAGTGCAAGTGGGAGACTGAAGGAAATATGCACTAAAGGCAATAATAAAGTTATTATTTATTTTCTTATATCATGATAAATGTTTATTATTCATGCTAGAATTGTATTAACTAGAAACTTAGTACATGTGTGAATACATAGACAAACAAAGTGTCACTAGTATGCCTCTACCTGACTAGCTTGTTGAATCAAAGATGGTTAAGTTTCCTAGCCATAGACATGAGTTGTCATTTGATTAACGGGATCACATCATTAGATAATGATGTGATTGACTTGACCCATTCCGTTAGATTAGCATTTGATCGTTTAGTATATTGCTATTGCTTTCTTCATGACTTATACATTTTCCTATGACTATGAGATTATGCAACTCCCGAATACCGGAGGAACACTTTGTGTGCTACAAAATGGCACAACGTAACTGGGTGATAATAAAGGTACTCTACAGGTGTCTCTGATGGTACTTGTTGAGTTGGCATAGATCGAGATTAGGATTTGTCACTCCGATTGTCAGAGAGGTATCTCTGCGCCCTCTCGCTAATGCACATCACTATAAGCCTTGCAAGCAATGTGACTAGTGAGTTAGTTGCGGGATGATGCATTACGGGATGAGTAAAGATACTTGCCAGTAACGAGATTGAACTAGGTATTGAGATACCGACGATCGAATCTCGGGCTAGTAACATACCGATGACAAAGGGAACAACGTATGTTGTTATGCGGTTTGACCGATAAAGATCTTCGTAGAATATGTAGGAACCAATATGAGCATCCAGGTTACGCTATTGGTTATTGACCGCAGACGTGTCTCGGTCATGTCTACATAGTTCTCGAACCCGTAGGGTCCGCACGCTTAACGTTCGGTGACGATCGGTATTATGAGTTTATGTGTTTTGATGTACCGAAGGTAGTTTGGAGTCCCGGATGAGATCGGGGACATGACGAGGAGTCTCAAAATGGTCGAGACGTAAAGATCGATATATTGGACGAATATATTCGGACATCGGAAAGGTTCCGAGTGATTCGGGTATTTTTCGGAGTACCGGGGAGTTACGGGTATACGCGGGAAGAAGTATTGTGCCTCATGGGCCAGGTGGTGGAAGAGAGGAGGCAAGACAAGGCAGGGCGCACGGCCCCCTAGCCCAAACCGAATTGGACTAGGGGGCCGGCCCCCTTTCCTCCTTTCCTCCCTCTCCTTCCTCTCCTCCTTCCTTTCCCCCCTCCTAGTAGGAGTAGGAAAGGGGAGTCCTCCTACTAGGAGGAGGACTCCTCCTCCTGGCGTGCCCTGCAATGGCCGGCCGGCCTCCTCCCTTGCTCCTTTATATATGGGGGCAGGGGGCACCCCAAGACACACAAGTTGATTGTTCCAAGCCGTGTGCGGTGCCCCCCTCCACCATAGTCCACCTCGGTCATATCGTAGCGGTGCTTAGGTGAAGCCCTGCGTCGGTAGCTTCATCAACACCGTCACCATGCCGTCGTGCTGACGAAGCTCTTCCCCGAAGCTCTACTAGATCGTGAGTTCGTGGGACGTCACCTAGCTGAATGTGTGCTGAACGCAGAGGTGTCGTATGTTCAGTACTGAGGATCGGTCGATCGTGAAGATGTACGACTACATCAACCGCGTTGTCATAACGCTTCCACTTACGGTCTACGAGGGTATGTAGACAACACTCTCCCCTCTCATTGCTATGCATCGCCATGATCTTGCGTGTGCGTAGGAAATTTTTGAAATTATTACGTTCCCCAGCAAATACTGCTCCGGAGGGTGATCGTTCGCCGGCCAGACCGCGTCCTTCTTTTTCACTATTTGCGCCGATCTATGCACGAATCCAGCTTGCTGCTGTGTGCGAGCGCGCGCCTGGCAGCTGGTCAAAATCTCCAATGACTAGAAACACATCCTCACTAGTTGCGCATGTTGCTGGTCCGTCGTAGCAGACTTTGGACCCGATGTACAGCCTGGCATGAAATTTTCCTGACTCTGGTTTAGCTGTACACAAAGTAGCAGAAGTAGCAGTCGGCCTCATAGTCTATGCTACAAAACTAGCAGTAAGGCATTAGTACTTGTTCACGTATGTGTTAAGAGGAATCAATGGCCTGGCCATGGCAGCCTTGACACTTAAAAAATTAAAGGAAAAGGAGGGAATCTCCCTGGATGGCTGTTGCCGTGCAGGAGCATCCTCGGCTCTACCGCCTGGTATGGGCTTGTCCTTGGCCTATACGTCTCGAGACACATCACCGTATACGTCAGGCAAGGGAGGCTATTGGTCGATCTCTATGGACACGCCACATTTGCCTGATCTCCTGATCTCCAACGAGGCAGTGTCGGCACTACATGATGCATGCCTGCCCGGCAGTGGCCTCAGTTCGCCTAGTATAACAGGATTGCCCGAAGCCGCACGAGATCAAACCTAGTCTGTAAAGAAAATAGAGCAATAGTGCAGACAATAATTGCAAAAGAAAATCGTATGTATGCGGAATAGATTGAATTGAAATCATAACACCTGATTTATGTCGTTGATCCGTGTCGACACCTAGGAGGCTCTCAATGAAAGCACCAATGTTGGTTCTATATCTGGCGTATCTCGTAGTAGGGGTCCTAAGCTAGGCGTCTTGGACACGGATTTTACCCAGGTTCGGGCCCTCTTGATGGAGGTAATACCCTACATCCTGCTTTTGATTGTATTCATATGGGGGATAGTACAGAGTACATACATCTACCACGAGATTGTTATAATGAATATGAGATTGTCTATTGACTTGCCTGGCCTCGGTTTATATAATGCACCGGAGGCCTAGGGTTTAGAGGAGAGTCCTTGGCTTGGGCGCCAAGTCTTGTGGAGTCTTCCTTGTATGCAGCATGGGATGTCCGAACTGGCCCAATAATGATCCACCATGGGGGTCCTCAGCCCGATCCACCTAACCGGGAGACGACGTGGTGAGTACCCTCTAGTCTAGGACATCGTCACCCGTGCTCGTGCTCGTGCGTGCCCCTCCACCAACCGTGGCGCCGGCCCCCGTGCATTTGGCTGCACCTGCCGCGCCCATGACCTTGCCCGTGTGTGCCCCTCCACCCACCGCGGCGCCGGTCCCCGTGCATTTGGCTGCACCCGCCGCGCCCGTGCACATGCCCGTGCGCGCGTGCCCCTCGGCGGCATGGGACACTGCCGCCGACTGCTACCTCTCAGCGGCGCCAATTGACGTCCTCTCATGCCCCGCCCGTCGATCGTGCGACGACATGATGTTTGATTTACATGTGAAGAACATTTTGTGCTGCCTTGAAGACTTCAACAACGGCGTCCCGGAGGACGACAACAACAACGACGGCGCGGCACGCCGCCTCCGCCGCCGCCGGAAATAGTTCTTTTGGGGTTTAATACTGTATCTCGAATTCTCGATCGTGTGAATATAAATTCGCAGTGTGACTGAATGAAAGATATGGTTTGAACGAACTTGCGTTTTTCTCTCTTAATGTACAGACTTATCAAATGGTTTTCTTTTGAAAAAAGTGTCAATGGTTTTTAAATATAAAACACTCATCACAAACATTTTAGTTAGAACACCCGTATGCAAACTGACAGCTTCCCCAGGAAGCCAAGGGAAAATGTGCCGAGTAGGATTTCTGCATCCCTTCAACGCAAATGGTTGTTTTGCATGACCCATGTGCAACCACGTACAAACAATTGGTAAGATTTGCATATCTGTCATTTTGGGTATGTTGCCATTTGTCAAACTGGAAAGATTGACATTTGTTTATCTAGTAACATTGCCATTTGCCAACCTTTTAACACTGCGATTTGTCAAAATATGCAGCTAAAAGTCACTAGCACTATATAATTTTTGCAACTAAAATCACTAGCACTGTTCATATGGACACCACTAGCAGGCGTGAGTTGATGGACGCATATGCAAATGTACCATTGATTACATACAGCAAGTCATCAACCCACAACGACAACGAGGATAAACGTTGGATTATAGATCATTTCCAACAAAACATTCTAGTAAAGTTTTTCTCACACAAGAAATAACAAAGCGATGAAATGAACTTCAGCTCAACCACTCGCCGGTGTTGAAAACGCTAGATTTGAACCAGAAGTGATTCTCTGGGAAGGGCCAGCTACTGTCAATCTCAAGACCAACACAGGACTGATCATCCAGGCTAAAGCGACCTTTGTCAGGACCCATATTGGGACGGCAGGGAAGCATAGTAATGTCTCAGGTATAGATACAGTTGCTTCTCATAAATGGTAGTAACGTTGTGTCAACAGCAGCTGGATCGCCTTCCACCATCATTGGATAGTTTTGTCCAAGGAAGAGTGAGTTTCCTCCAAGACTTTCAATATTGAACCAGGGAGAAGGTGTTGGCGCTAGTACACTAGTATCCATCCCGAATACCCTGCAACGGATGTTGGAATAGGTCCGGAGAGTGCGACCATGCGAGACAACACCTGCTTCCTTAGTAACATCAGCAGTGCCCTATATACAGACAAGAAGAGGTGATCCATCGGAATAAGTTGCCAGGCGCCACTGAGTATATGGGTCCTGCTCGTCCTCATGCTCGTGATCATCAACATCGTCATCTCCCACTTGGTTACAAAAAAATTCAAGTATAGGTGGTGGAATGTTCACAGGACCTTGGAAACACAAGAAGGTTAATTAGTAAAGGGAAACTAGCTAACCCACATGCATGTGGATGAAACAATTATAATTACGGTGGAAGACAAACGTACCGAAAGCATCAGGATTCCATGAAAAAACAGTGCCACGAGTGGTGGCAGCAAACACAAGACCCTCATATTGAATTGCATCACAGTACTCATCCATGTATAGAAATTGATTTTTGAGCAATATCGATCGAGGCGTGGAAGTAAGGACGGCAACAAGCTTGCCGAAGATAGCAACAACTTCATAGTTCCTGTAATACCAAGAGCGGTTGGGAACTCGACAAATTGTTATCTTCTATAGACGATAGTCACCATGATCATATTTGAACTCACGTAGAATACCAGTGTACTCAACCTCTGGGCAATCGTCTGAGATTTTTGGAAGTGGAACCCAGTGACGAGTGTACACATTCACAAGTTCCCACTCGCAGTTGTACCCAATATAAACAACCCAATCTCCATTTGTGCCTACCCAAGCCTTGCCCTCAAGAGATGGCATCTCAACATCATACATATCATTATGAAGCGGCATCAACTTACACAAGGCGAAGCTTCTCTCGTCCCCGTGCCAGTCAGCTGGGTCACGGCGAAGAAGATAGGGGAGATCAAACCACTCCTGGACCCTTGGGTTCCTTGTAATGATGTTATTAGTTGAGTCGAGAATGGTCTTGAATGAACCTGCCATGCTAACCGAGATGATGACGTCGCACCGATCAATGAGTTCCTCCACCATGTCATCATTCAGATCGGGGGAAGAATATCGGGGTCGTTTCCAGCCTGTTCCCTCCATGGAGAAGATAATCAAACAATGGCAGAAGGAAGGGTCAAGGCAAATGGATGAGGGAGGAAGGGCGTGCGACGGCAGTTCCAAATCGAGAGGGAAAGGTGAAGAGTAGGTAGACGGTTGCCACGGTACATGAAGAGGCGCCTGGGGAGCAAACGATTTCCACAGAGGTCACACACTGACGACAAGGGCCGAGTGAACCGCATGCATATATCACACACACCTTGATCTGGCTGACCGTTTCTTTTGTGTTGCCTAATCACAAACAGTTCATCCGAGTGAACGGTATGCTGTATATCGCACACACCTTCATCTGGCTGCCCGTTTCTTTTGTGTTGCCTAATCACAAACAATTCATCCGAGTGAACCATATGTTGTGTATCGCACATGCCTTCATCTGGCTTCCCATTTCTTTTGTTCCTCCTCATCGCAAATAGTTAATTGAACTGGACCATATGCCTTTCATCGCACAAGCAACTAAAATCTGAACCGTGTTTGATGCATCCGTCATTGCAAACGTTTTATACATTTTTGACAGTTTTCATACACCACCGTTTGCGATTATTGCATCGCACATAGTTTCTCAAAGGGTCTCTGATTGTAATGTCGCGTTAGCAGCATCCTGCATTAGTGACCCCTCGAACAAGAGCGCTTCAAGCGACGGCTCATCGCCACCGCGCGGAGCCTGAAAAAGAAACAACAGCAGATTAAAGCCGAACATGATACGCTCAATGACAGACGGACTAAGGTCCTATCCGCTGAAGAAGGATTTGGCTTTGAGCGCCCAACAAAGAGTTATCCCCAATGCAGGCTACTGCCACAATTCGATGACGAGGCCCTTGCGCCAATACCGTCAAAATACAATCAGGATGATCAATCAGACCAACCACCATGTGGACAGGACAAAACGGCTAATTATGCCGAACACCAGCCCACGCCCCCTCACCATAGAGGCAAGGAGACAGCGGCTCCAGGCTACAAGTACGACCTACATCAGGACCTGGCCAATAGAGCCCGCCATACCAAATCAATCTATGGATCAAGAGGACGTGCCCGCACATGAGATGACGGCCATCAAGCCTGGCACAACAAGCATAACCAAGTCCGGGGTCAGCACCGAACACAGATGTCATCCGAACTCCGTCATGATGTCGCACGGTACAAAGGTGCTGCACACCCTATGTGCTTTACCGATGAGGTAATGCAGCACCAATTTCCAGAAGGGTTTAAACCCGTGAACATTGAGCAATACGATGGAACGACGGACCCCGCCTTTATGGATTGAAGATTTTCTTCTCCACATTCACATGGCTCGCGGAGATGACCTCCACGCCATTAAATACCTCCCTCTAAAGCTGAAAGGACCGGCACGACACTGGTTGAACAGCCTCCTAGAGAACTCTATTGGAAGTTGGGAAGACTTAGATGATGCTTTTCGGGCCAACTTTCAGGGCACTTATGTCCGGCCACCGGATGCTGATGACCTGAGTCACATAGTCCAGCAACCCGAAGAGTCAGCTCGCAAACTTTGGAATCGGTTCTTAATTAAAAATAACCAAATCGTGAACTATCTGGACGCCGAAGCCTTAGCTACATTTAAGCACAGCGTTTGTGACGAATGGCTCGCCTGACACCTCGGTCAGGAAAAGCCAAAGACTATGGCAGCTCTTACTACACTTATGACCCGCTTCTGTGCGGGCGAAGATAGCTGGTTGGCTCATAGAAGCAACAATACCAGCGACCTCGGCACTTCTGAGGCCAGGGACGACAATGGAAGGCCACGACACAACAAAAACAAGCGTTGGAACATTAACAAAGAAACAGAGGATACGACAGTAAACGCCGGATTCAGTGGCTCCAGACCCAGTCAGCAGAAGAAGTCGTTCAAAGGTAATAGGGATGGTCCATCCAACTTGGAGAAAATACTAGAGAGACCTTTCCAGATTCATGGCACCCCTGAGAAGCCTGCCAACCACACCAACAGAAACTACTGGGTTTTCAAATAGGCCGGTAAATTAAATGTCTAACATAAGGGGAAAGGACCTCAAAGCGAGGATAATGATGAGCCTCGCCCGCCGAACACTGGGGAACAAAAACAATTTCCCCCTGAGGTGAAAACAGTGAACATGATCTATGTCACCCACATCCCCAAGAGGGAGTGCAAACGCGCATTAAGGAACGTCTACGCGGTAGAGGCTGTCGCCCAAAAATTCAACCCATGGTCGGCTTGTCCGATCACCTTTGGTCGCCGGGACCACCCAACCAGTATCCGTCACGGAGGTTCGGTAGCCCTGGTACTCGATCCTATCATTGACGGATACCATCTCACTAGAGTCCTTATGGACGGCGGCAGCAGCCTCAACTTGATCTATAAGGATATTGTCCGTAAGATGGGTATCAGCCCATCAAGAATCAAGCCTAGCAACACTATCTTCAAAGGAGTGATACCCGGTGTGGAGGCCCACTGCACGGGCTCATTAACACTGGAAGTAGTATTCAGCTCTCTAGACAATTTCCGAAGTGAAGAATTGATCTTTGACATCGTCCCTTTTCTCTATGGTTATCATGCACTTCTCGGACAATTTGCTTTCGCCCACTTTAATGCAGTCCCACACTATGTTTATCTGAAGCTCAAAATGCCTGGACCTCGTGGCGTCATCACCGTAAATGGGAACATGGAGCGCTCCCTCTGTACTGAGGAGCATACTACGGCCCTAGCAGCCGAAGTACAGGGCAGCCTCATCAAGCCGAACAACTCATCAGTCATCAAGACCCATGACACTGCTAAACGTGTATGATCCATGTTACAATGCGGTAGCTCGGTGGAACTGGAGCTTGAATAGCAGTTTCGCCTCCGTCGATCGCCCCATAAGGTTGCGGCATACGTACCTCGCGTACATAACTACACACTTAAAATACACTGGGCAACGCCGGAGGCACACTACGGAAAAGGTCCATAGTACGGCTTGACCCTATTCGGACCTCAAATATTTTTTCCACTGTAGGTTCGTTAAAAAACCTACCTGATCTATGGTCGTACGGGGACTCCCTTCTAGGTCCCTGTCGGTGTCAAAACCGGCGGATCTCGGGTAGTGGGTCCTGAACTGTGCGTCTAGGCCGGATGATAACAGGAGGCAGGGAACACGATGTTTTACCCAGGTTCAGGCCCTCTTGATGGAGGTAAAACCCTATGTCTTGCTTGATTAATATTGAGGATATGGGTAGTACAAGAGTAGATCTACCACGAGATCAAGGAGGATAAACCCTAGAAGTTAGCCTATGGTATGATTGTTGTATATGGAGTTGATTGCCTACGGACTACAACCCTCCGGTTTATATAGACACCGGATAGGGTTAGGGTTACATAGAGTCGGTTACAATGGTAGGAGATCTTGAATATCCGCATCGCCAAGCTTGCCTTCCACGCCAAGGAAAGTCCCATCCGGACACGGGACGAAGTCTTCAATCTTGTATCTTCATAGTCCAGGAGTCCGGCTGAAGGTATAGTCCGGCTACCCGAACACCCCCTAATCCAGGACTCCCTCAGTATCCCCTGAACCAGGCTTCAATGACAACGAGTCCAGCGCGCAAATTGTCTTCGGCATTGCAAGGCGGGTTCCTCCTCCAAGTCCTTCATAGAAGATTGTAAACACCAAGAGTAGTGTCCGGCTCTGCAAAATAAGCTTCCACATATTACCATAGAGAGAATAATATTAACACAAATCAAATCTGCTGACGTATTCCGCAGTGCGTCATCACACTACAGCCAAGTCCTTCACTCGAATCGTTTTCACTTTTCCACCTCAGCGTGTTTTGCGAGGCGGTTTCCTTGGCACGTCTTGTCAAAGCAGAGATCGTGTACCCCCCTTTTACGGGATTCTCATCAATACAGACGTGGGTAACCCAACCGCGCCACTTATCACGGCGCTTGGGAGGCAAGCGAGTTTTACTAGGCAGGTGGGGACACACAACCGCATCCGCCCATATAAGGGGACAAGGATCCACCTTTTTACCTACGCCTTCTTCCTCCTTTGCCTATCCATCTCCTGCGCACCCGAGCTCCAGCGCCCAAGCCCGCACTTCCCACCTCAACCTTCTCCAGCAATGTCCGGAGCGGGAGGCAAGTGGATGGTCTCCTCTGCCACGTAGGGCAAAGTCAAGAAGCTAAGGAAGGCCGGATACCTGTCCAAGGACATCGCGCACCGGCTTCCCAAAGAGGGGCAGCTTCTCCCCACCCCAAGGCCCCATGAGAGGGTAGTATTTTTCCCCCACTTCCTCCGCGGACTGGGTTTTCCACTCCACCCATTTGTCCGGGGACTCATGTTCTACTACGGCCTAGATTTCCACGATCTGGCTCCGAACTTCATCCTCAACATCTCAGCATTTATCGTCGTGTGCGAGGCTTTTCTCCGCGTCCGCCCTCATTTCAGCCTCTGGCTCAAGACCTTCAACGTCAAGCCCAAGGTGGTGCGCGGCAGCCAGGCGGAGTGCGGAGGCGCCATGGTGGGCAAGATGGCCAACATCCTATGGTTCGAGGGCTCTTTCGTGGAGACCCTAAAGGGATGGCAATCCGGGTGGTTTTATATCACCGAGCTGCGCAATCCGAAATGGACCGCAGCCCCCGAGTTCCGATCCGGACCCCCCATGCGGCTTATGTCCTGGAAAGAGACGGGCCTGTCGTGGGGTGACGAAAAAGAGGTGACCGGATTGAAAACATGCATCCAGTCCCTGGTGAACAAGCCAGTCTGGCCTTTTAATGTAGTCCAGGTTATGCTCATCCACCGGATCCTCCCGTGCCAACAACGGGATTTTAATCTGTGGGAGTTCGACCTAGCCTAGCATCAAACCCTCAGCAGGCTCTTCGACACAACGTACGAAGACGCCTGGAAGATGCTATTCAAGGGCTCCGAGGCTCCCGCATCCGCTTTCGAGGACCGCGGATACAGCTCGCAGCGGCACGCTAGCGAGGTATGCCATCTACACCTTTTACAGGATGTTAAGCTTTTTCCATAGTTTGACTCTATGCAGGATCTAAACTCCCTTACCTTTGACAGGCTTGGCAGGCGATATCCGGACCGATTAACTGTCCAGCTCCGCTGCCCGAAGACACAGCCCCAGCTCTACTAGCGAAGCTGCTGGTTCCGGCACATTATGTGGCGCCAGAGAAGAAGGCCAAGAAGAAGAAGACAACGGGGACTCGAAAGAGTGCCCGCAACGTGGTAGTGTCGGACTCGTCATCTGACGAGTCCGAGACTCCCTCCTCCCACAAAAACCAGGAGGAGGAAGAAGAAAACTCTCCCCCCCAGTGGAGGAGGAGAGAAGAGGAAGGCCGCCCCAACGGGGGAGGCCGAGGGGTCTAGGAAAAGGAAGACCCCTCCGCCAGACTACGCCCCCAATGCCGAAGAGGGCAAAGAGGAGTGGCCAAACAGGGCTAAGCGTCCGGCGAAATCGTAAGTTCGGATATCAGAATAACTCATGATGTTCCTTTGTTGCACAGCTTTCCCTAATGTCGAATGTAATTATGCAGTCCGCCCCGGGCCGAATTCGACGAATCGTCGGGCGGCTCCCTGGACTCATCGGACGTGAACTCAGTTCTGCCCGCTGTCTCCCCCCGCACTGCAGACGACGCCGAAGTGGCGTCGCGACAAGCTCTGGGGCAGGAGGAGGTGGTCCCAGAGGAGCCGCAAGGCAACCTCCTGGACTCCAGGGGTGAAGGGGATAACGCTCCCCAGGGCTCTCAGTCTGGCTTTGTGCCGGACACCGTGCCGGAATCTTCCACAGTTCCGGACCGCGGTAGGCGAACTCTTCCAAGAGGAGCAAGCCTTCTGAGCCGGCGGCCTCCGTCCAACCGGAGGTGCCGGACAATCTGCTGGAGGTGCTTGACGATGCCTCCATCGACGAGGGGCACCGTACTACTATGAGTACGGTGATCCAGAAGGTTCAGTCCGCCAAGAGCGGACTGACTGAAGCTTGCGCTAGCCTTCTAACAGGCTTCGAGGTAAGTAAAAATATGTAAAAATATTACCGCATAGACAGTAGCCCCTGATGCTCTGTTTGGCGTTCGGAAAGAAAAGCCGAATAGAGGATCTATTAAATATCACAGGAGTCTAACAAAAAAGAGTCAATATGCGTATGAAGGCTTCGCTGCTATCCACCGCCGCACTGACTGCGGAGGTGGGTGTCCTGAAGCAGGACCTCAAGCGGACCGAGCAAGAGCTCGGCCTTGCCAAGCGGCGGCTCGAGGAGGAAGAAGGTAAGAAATACCTTACAGAAAAAGTGCCTATAAAAAGGCTTGATTGCAAAAAGAGTAACAGGATTGTACTGCTTATTGTAGGGGCCACGACTGAGGTGGCGACCCTTAAGCAGGCGTTGTCTGAGGCCGAAAAGAAAACGGCCGCGGAGCGCACCGAGCGAGACAGACTTGGGGCTCAGGTCGGCGAGGTGCAGCAAGAGCTTCAGGCTCTCATGAAAAAACATGAGAGTTTGGAGCTGGAGTCGAAGGCGCAAGCATTCGAGCTTGCAATGGCCCTAGAGGCTGCCAAGTCTTCCAAGGCTGAAGCCCAAAATGCCCTCCAAGAGTTGGAGGAGATGAGGAAGATAGCAGCGGGTAAGGCATTCTTTAGTGAACTACCTGTTACTTACCCGAATCCGGAGCTCTCCAGGGGCATTCGCAGATCTTCCCCGCAGCGTATCCGACGCCACCGCATTCTACCGAGCTGAAGAGGGTAGCTCGACGGAGAAGGTGTTCTGGTCTCATTATTCTGAGGCCGGATACCCTGTGCCCTTGAGCGACCAGCTGAAACAGCTGGTCGAGCTCCACAAGGCGGCCGAGCAGGCCATGAAGGGCTTCATAGTTCGGCTGTGGTCCGAAGAGGCCCTGCCTGGGAGCTATTTCGGGCTGGTGCGGCGGCTGGTGGAGGCCTGTCCGAGGCTTGAGGTCATCAAGCACTTCGTCTGCATCGAAGGTGCCCGTCGGGCCCTTGCCCATGCAAAGGTGCACTGGGGTAAGCTGGACAGTGAGAAGCTTGTGAAGGACGGGCCGCTGCTGGGGAAGGAGCATCGCAAGCCCGAGAACTACTACAAGGATGTTCTTGCAGGTGCCCGCCTTGTGGCGGATGAATGTACCAAGGATGTGATATTTGAATGAACTTGCTCGTGTTTATCCTGTGCGCTGAAAACTTGTTCATATGCGCTAAGCAATGCTTATTGAATTTAAAATATTACTTTCTGTGCGGCTGTTTATCAAAAATTGAGAGATGGCCAGTCGTCGGCTTCTGCCCCCGTGCCACTAGTGCTGGGGTGTTCGGGATAAACCTGAGCGCTCTTTTTCCCATAGTTGGGTCCTTCGAGGGAGGCGCTCAGCACAACGAACCAGGCAATCGGACTATAATGCTTGAACACTCTCACTTAGCCATAGAACTCTATAATTTTAAATTTCGGCGAAGCCCCTAGTTCGGAAGACCGAGTTCAGGGCGCTATCCATGCCATGGCCGGACAAAGCCATCTCCTCGCTCGAAGCGGCATAAGCCTTTAGGGACTCCAAAAACCTCTCGAACAGCGACCGGTCTCTCGCCACATCATGACAGTCAGTTTTAGCTTTCTCCACTAAGGTGCTTAACCTAGCTGAACCGGGGCACAATCGCAGTGGTTCTCCTAGTGCTACCTTAGCCGATAGAGCGGAACGTAAGACACCAAAACATAGGAGCCGGGCAAACCCAACTATTGACCCAAATCATGATTCGGAGCCGATGCATACAGTGCTATAAGTTCGGGGTGTCGCACTTGTGAAAGTGTACGGACTTCTCACACCATTATGAGGGGTACTGAAGCCCCTGGCGTGTTTGCCGTACCATGGTGTATGGGTGTAATCATGTCATTTAATAAACATAAATGTGAAAAGAAGATAATGCAAAAAAATAGACAAGAAGCTAAGCATTGTTTATAGAGAGGCTATTTATAAAAGCCAAACGATACAAATAGTGCGGTAAGCAAAAGATATTGGACTATTCAGTATGTCCTGACCAGGGGCAGGCCGCGGAATTGTATTTAAAATAGGTATACCGCTCATAACAGAGACCACCTGGGAGTTCCATAATGCGGCATGGCTTGTCTGCCTCCCTGGATCTTGCATCTTTTGTGCGGCAGTCGAATTGCCGAACAGGTCGTCCGAAGTATGGAGTCCTGAAACTAAGAAAAAATTAAAAAAGAATCTGGCAGCCCCTAGTACGTTTTAAGCCGTATTTTGGGCGTGATGTTATTGTGCCCCTTCCCCTGTGCCCATGGTATTTCAAGGGCGTAGTTATGTACGCGAGGTACTTGTTTCGCTATGTCGCGAAAGCTGGGGTTGGGGCCGCATTGCTACGCTTGCTCAGAGTGTGCAAGGCGGTCCTGCTGTGGGTTACTCCGGGCGCTCTTGGCAGTGTCTGGCTTTTTAATGGCCGGACTGGAGAATTACCTAAGAAGGCTACTTTGTACCTCCGCTGCGAGAGCCGCCGTATGCCCCTCCGTACGGAGGGAGCGTTCGGTGTTTCCGTTGACCGTAATTACTCCTCGAGGGCCTGGCATCTTGAGCTTGAGATATGCGTAGTGCGGCACCGCATTGAACTTTGCGAATGCGGTTCGTCCGAGCAGGGCATGATAGCCATTGCGAAACAGGACTATATCGAAGATTAACTCTTCTCTTCGGAAATTGTCCGGGGATCCGAAGACCACGTCAAGTGTTACTGAGCCTGTACAGTTGGCTTCTACACCTGGTATAACGCCTTTAAAGGTCGTTCTTGTGGGCTTAATCCTGGAGGGATCTATGCCCATTTTCCGCAGTGTATCCTGATAAAGCAGGTTCGGGCTACTGCCGCCGTCCATGAGGACTCTTGTGAGATGAAATCCGTTGATGATTGGGTCGAGAACCAATGCGGCGAAGCCGCCATGACGGATGCTAGTGGGATGGTCCCTTCGATCAAAAGTGATCGGGAAGGAGGACCATGGGTTGAACTTTGGGGCGACTGGCTCCATCACGTATACGTCCCGTAGCGCACGGTTCTGCTCCCGCTTGGGAATGTGGGTTGCGTATATCATGTTCACCGTCCGCACTTGTGGGGGAAAGCCCTTCTGTCCATTGTTGTTCGGCGGCTTGGGCTCCTCGTCGTCGCTGTGCAGCCCCTTGTCTCTATTTTCGGCCCTTAACTTCCTGCCTGCTTGAACACCCAACAATCCCTGTTAGTGTGATTGGCTGGCCTTTCGGGGGTGCCATGTATCTGGCACAAGAGATCGAGTATTCGGTCCAAACTGGACGGGCCCTGAGTATTCTTTTTGAATGGCTTTTTCCGCTGACCGGATTTATAGCCTTTGTATCCGGGATTGACTACCGTGTCTTCATTGCTATCGCTGTTAATGCAGCGTTTTTGCTTATTCCGACGTGTCCTGCCACTTTTGTCCTTGGTATCCGAATTACCAGGGTTCTTTGATAAGTTGTTACTGTGAGCTAGCCAGCTGTCTTCTCCCGCGCAAAACAGGTCATGAGTGTCGTGAGGGCTGCCATGGATTTCGGCTTTTCCTGTCCCAGGTGCCGGGCAAGCCACTCGTCGCGGATGTTATGCCTGAAGGCTGCTAGGGCCTCTGCGTCCGGACAGTCGACTATCTGGTTTTTCTTTGTTAGGAACTGTGTCGAGAATTGTCTGGCCGATTCCTCTGGCTGCTAAATTATGTGGCTTAACTCATCGGCATCCGGCGATCGCACGTAAGTGCCCTGGAAGTTGTCGAGGAATGCGGCTTCCAAGTCCTCCCAAGAACCGATTGAGTCTGCTGACAAGCTGTTAAGCCAATGCCGGGCCGGTCCTTTAAGTTTGAGCAGGAGGTATTTGATGGTGTGTAGATCATCGCCATGTGCCACGTGGATGTGAAGGAGATAATCCTCGATCCATACCGCCGGATCTGTTGTGCCATCGTATGATTCGATGTTTATGGGTTTGAAACCCTCTGGGATTTTATGATCCATTACTTCATTCGTGAAGCATAGCAGGTGTGCGGCGCCTCTGTACTGGGCTATATCACGACGCAGCTCGGAAGAGCTATGTCTGTTGTGTTCGGCCTGGCCGGATTTGTTGTATACGGAGTGAAGATCATTGTCACATGCCGTAGGGCGCCTGCGCGATCCGTAGATCGATCTTGTTTGTCTTGCCTTATCCTCCAATATGTCTCGCAGGTCGGGCGCATTTTCCCGTGCCTTAGTTGAGCGGCGTCGGGGCATGGCTTGGGTGGAGGGCCGAGAGGCCTCTCTGTCACGGCCGCGAGGTGGCCGGTCTAACATATCATGCGCTGGTGATGTAGGTGCTTCCTCCTCTGGTCGGGGTAGCGGCCTGCACTTCGGGTAACTCTTGGAGGGGCGTTCGAGTTCATACTCTTCGGCCGCAAGGACTTCAGTCCATCTGTTAGCTAGCAAATCTTGGGCAGCTCTAAGATGTTGCTGCTTTTTCTTGAGGCTGCTTGCCGTGGCTAAAAGCCTGCGTTTAAAACGCTCTTGTTTGGCGGGGTCTGATGGTATGACGAATTCATCGTCATCGAGGCTTGCCTCGTCTTCGGAGGGAGGCGTATAGTTATCATCCTCGACCTCTCGGTCTGCCGCTCTCTCATGAGGGCTGGCTTCTCCATCTTCCTGTGCCGAATCTTGCTGAGGTGGGTGTTCTTCGGCGCTATCCGGGGTAGTATTATCTCCCGTGCCGGAATCACCGTTTTTGCTTTGGCGGGATTTAGAGCGGCGCCGCTGACGCCGGCGCTTTGGCTGTTTCTTGGGGGCGTCATCCCCCACTATTCCATCGCCATCTCCATCTTTTGGAGTATCCACCATATATATGTCATATGACGAGGTGGCCTTCCAGCGCCCTACAGGTGCTGCTTCCTATTCGTCTCCTACATTGTCGTCCATGCCGTCGATGTCTTCGGAGCTGAAGTCAAGCATGTCGGTTAGATCGTCGACAGTGGCTACAAGGTGGGTGGTGGGTGGGCTTTGAATTTCCTCATCGACCGTATCCCACCCTCGCTGACCATAGTCCGGCCAGGGCTCTCCTGATAAAGAGAGAGACTTAAGAGAATTCAGGATGTCGCTAAAAGGCGAATGCTGAAAGATGTCTGCGGCGGTGAACTCCATTATCGGCGCCCAATCGGATTCGATTGGCAGGGGCGCGGGGGGTTCGGAGTCCAGGGAGGAGTCCGGATCCTCGGAGTCACGGGTCGTGCAGAGTGCAGGGCTAGCGTTCGGCTCGATCGCTTTCGGGATCGCAGCCCCCGAGGTGACGTCCAACCGCTCATCCTCGATTGGCGCAATAGGCTCCGAGTTAGGGGTCGGAACCGATGCGTGTGCGGCCTCCAGGACACTGTCCGGGGCAGAGCTAGATCATGCCCCTCGAGATAGTGTGGCGCGCTTGGCCGTGGCTCGAGCCCGTCGAAGATGAAGTCTCCGCGGATGTCAGCCGTGTAGTTTAAGCTTCCAAACCTGACTTTATGGCCAGGGGCGTAGCTTTCGATCTGCTCAAGGTGGCCGAGCGAATTGGCCCGCAGAGCGAAGATCTATCCGGGGAGCAAAGTCTCACCCTGGACCGCATCGTTGTTGATGATCAAAGAAGCCATCGGGCCTAAAGGCGACGACACAGAGGAACTCTCAATGAAAGCACCAATGTCGGTGTCAAAACCGGCGGATCTCGGGTAGTGGGTCCCGAACTGTGCGTCTAGGCCGGATGGTAACAGGAGGCAGGGAACACGATGTTTTACCCAGGTTCGGGCCCTCTTGATGGAGGTAAAACCCTACGCCCTGCTTGATTAATATTGATGATATGGGTAGTACAAGAGTAGATCTACCACGAGATCAAGGAGGCTAAACCCTAGAAGTTAGCCTATGGTATGATTGTTGTATATGGAGTTGATTGCCTACGGACTACAACCCTCCGGTTTATATAGACACCGGATAGGGTTAGGGTTAGATAGAGTCGGTTACAATGGTAGGAGATCTTGAATATCCGCATCGCCAAGCTTGCCTTCCACGCCAAGGAAAGTCCCATCCGGACACGGGATGAAGTCTTCAATCTTGTATCTTCATAGTCCAGGAGTCCGACCGAAGGTATAGTCCGGCTACCCGAACTCCCCCTAATCCAGGACTCCCTCAGTCCCTCTTTCTTGCAGACGACCATCGAACTCCTCTCCAAGGATGTCTCACCAAGGAGAAGTGGTGCAAACGTGCAACAGGGCATCATTGGGATCCTCAAACCACTACTTTTAGGCCATGTGTAAACCTTTCCCTTGTGAAAACTTTTGGCATGTAAAATGGCCTCAATATTCATGGCATTATCTGTAACAACACGGCTCGACCTATTAATCAGGGTATAAATGAAGCAGTTGATCACCACTTTGTTTGGAAATCATTTTACTTTATATTATCATCTGTATTCCATCCCTACTTCAGACTGCCACATGTGCTTTAGTCTAGCCTTAACACTGAGGGTTGTATTCGGCCCTGCACATTTCAAGTCCGAACACCTATAGGGAACTCCTCGGCGTCTCGGATATTGCATTATATGCATCGGATCCGAATCATGTCTTTGGTCTATAGTTGGGTTGCCCGGCTCCTCTGCTTACCACCTTACATTCCACTTATTCGGCTAAGGTAGTAAAGGAAGAACTACTGTGATTATCCTTCTGGTTCGTCCGGACAAGTACCTCAGTAAAGAAAGCCAAGAACTGACTGTCATGATAGGCAAGAGCTGGTCGGCGATTCGGCGACTTAGTATTATACTACAAATCATTAGCAATTCACCCCGTGTTACACGAGCGGCTGGTCTTCGTCCAACCATGTGGAAAAGGCACCGTAGTCCCGATAGCCGGACACGCACAAGGGGCTGGTACTTAGCTCCATAGTCAAACTCCTATGGCGAAGTGAAAGTAATAAAGTCGCATAGTCCGGTTGCCCGGTTCCCCTCGAGGACACCTGCTTTATGGACCAAGACGTTGGATAAAGTATGATCACACGTTATGCCGAACACCCCTGTAGTATCTACATGGGGGTTGAAGCCGATGACTGGCAACTTTCAGAAATATAACAATAAACAGCCGCACATGAGAAAAAATCGCTCAAAAAGAAGGCGCAAACATAGATATATAACAGCATGGGTTCATAACATAGTTTGTACAACCAGAACACGCTTAATCAAATATTATGTCCTTAGAACATTGACCCTCTATCTCTCGGGCTCCTTCTAGGACGTCGTCAAAGTACCTATCCGGCTTCCGATGACCTTTTCCCTCGGGCGGGCCTACGATTGCCACTTCGGTGGCCTTCATCTTTGCCCATTGCATTTTGACACGGGGGAAGGCCACCAGGGCACCCTTTATGCAGGCCGAGCGCTTTACAGCGTCAATCTGTGGCCGCGCGTCGACAAGCCGCTCAACCAAACCGAAGTAGCTGCTCAGGATCGGCTCGGTCGGACAGAGCTGGACTATCAGGTCCTTTGTAGCCAAACCTGCCGCCCTATGCAGCTCTACCAGCTGCTTCAGTTGGTCGTTCAGAGGCGTCGGGTGTCCCGGCGCGAGAAATTGTGACCAGAATAGCTTCTTAGACGAGTTCCCCTCCTGGGCTCAGAAGAACTATGCGGCATCGGCGACACTCTTCGGAACATCCATAGACGCGTATGGAAAACTCCACACTTGTGTGAGCAAAGCATACCTTTGACCTCCAAAGATACTCTACAAAAGAAAGGCCTTACCAGCCGCTATCTGCCTCGCCTGGTGGATCTCTTCGTGAGCGCTCTGGGAGTCACTCCGCGCCTCTTTGGCGTCCTGGAGAACCTTGGCAACCTTGGAGGACTGGGATGAAGTCTTCCACTCCAATGTTTCGCATTTGCTGATGGCATCATTCAGCTCCTGCTCGACTTCGGCCACCCGAGCTTCGTGTTGGTGGCGGGCAGCTTGTTCGGCATCTATTTGAGCAGCCGCTTTATCAGCGGCTGCCTTATTTGCCTCTACTTCTTTCTTGGCCTGGGCAAGCGCGCCTGTGAGGGTCTCGACCTCGGTTGCTCCAACTATGATCATAAATCAAAGCATTCTATAAGTTAACCTCTAAATATACATATCACTTCTGACATGAAAACAAATTTTTAACATTGTACGCACACTACTGCAGGATGCTGCTAACGCGACACTATGATCAGAGACCCTTCGACGAAACTATGTGCGATGCAATAATCGCAAACGGTGGTGTAAAAGAATCTTAAAAAAGGTGCAAACCATTTGCGATGGCGGATCCATCAAACACGGTTCAGATTTTAGTTGCGTGTGCGATGCAGGGCATACGGTTCAGTCCAATGAACTATTTGCGATGAGGCGGAACAAAATAAATGGGCAGCCTGATGAAGGCGTGTGCGATATACAGCATACGGTTCACTCGGATGAACTGTTTTTGATGAGGAGGAACAATAGAAATGGGCAGCTAGATAAAGGTGTGTGTGATTGAGGGCATATGCTTCAGAAGGATTAACTATTTGTGATTAGGCAACAGAACAGAAACGGATCAGCCAGATCAAAGTGTCTGCGATTGATGGCATACACTTCACATGGATGAACTGTTTGCGATTAGCCACAACAAACTGAAACAGTTAGATAGATAAACGTGTGTGCGCTAGACGGGCACACACATTCTAATTAAAAGAAGCGTGCGCGATGGTAATAACGAGCGTGCATGGTTGTTGGAACAAGACGTGTGCTGACATTGCCTATTTGCAGTGCACCCTATGGTGCAAACACCACGTACGCGGCCAAGAAGGCGTATGTGCCCACGTTACGCCTTCCGGGAATAGTGCCGCACTATAACCATCAGTAAATTTTGAGAATGTGTCCCGTCACATTCCAAATTCCAAACCTGTTCAGACCGATCAAAACCTAAATGGTTTCCCAGTTAGGAGCGTATTACTACTCGGTTATAAATACTACTACTCCAAGATGACTGCACATTCCTCCTCAACTCCTCATCCACAAAAACAAAGTCATTCATCATCATTCCCTTTGCGTTTGCCATGGCCAGCGTGAGTTCTGCATTGAGAGATTGCCACCAGGGAGATGCGAGCATGGAGGCGGAAGCACGAGAGATGTCCCGCCTCGCCGCGAACGCAGTCGGCTGCTACCTCTTGAGCATTGCGTTGGTTTTCCCTTGAAGAGGAAAGGGTGACGCAGCAGAGTAGCGTAAGTATTCCCCTCAGTTTTTGAGAACCAAGGTATCAATCCAATAGGAGGCCATGCACGAGTCCCTCGCACCTACACAAACAAATAAACTCCTCGCAACCAACGCGATAAATGGGTTGCCAATCCCTTCACGATCACCTACGAGAGTGGGATCTGATAGATATGATAAGATAATATTTTTGGTATTTTTATGATAAAGAGAAATAAAGATGCAAGTAAAATAAATGGCAAAGGAAATAACTAGGTATTGGGAGATTAATATGATGGAAAATAGACCCGGGAGCCATAGGTTTCACTAGAGGCTTCTCTCGAGAGCATAAGTATTACGATGGGTGAACAAATTACTGTTGAGCAATTGACGTAATTGAGCATAGTTATGAGAATATCTAGGTATGATCATGTATATAGGCATCATGTCCAAGACAAGTAGGCCGACTCTTGCCTGCATCTACTACTATTACTCCACACATCGACCGCTATCCAGCATGCATCTAGAGTATTAAATTCAAGAGAACAGAGTAACGCTTTAAGCAAGATGACATGATGTAAAGGGATAAACTCACGCAATATGATATAAACCCCATCTTGTTATCCTCGATGGCAACAATACAATACGTGCCTTGCTGCCCCTACTGTCACTAGGAAAGGACACCCCAAGATTGAACCCAAAGCTAAGCACTTCTCCCATTGCAAGAAAGATCAATCTAGTAGGCCAAACCAAACTGATAATTTGAAGAGACTTGCAAAGATAACCAATCATACATAAAAGAATTCAGAGAAGATTCAAATATTGTTCATAGATAAACTTGATCATAAACCCACAATTCATCAGTCTCAACAAACACACCGCAAAAGAAGATTACATTGAATAGATCTCCACAAGAGAGGGGGAGAACTTTGTATTGAGATCCAAAAAGAGAGAAGAAGCCATCTAGCTAATAACTATGGACCCGTAGGTCTGAAGTAAACTACTCACACTTCATCGGAGAGGCTATGGTGTTGATGTAGAAGCCCTCCGTGATCGATACCCCCTCCGGCGGAGCTCCGGCAAAGGCCCCAAGATGGGATCTCGTGGATACGGAAAGTTACGGTGGTGGAATTAGGGTTTTGGCTCCGTATCTGGTAGTTTGGGGGTACGTAGGTATATATAGGAGGAAGGAGTATGTCGTTGGAGCAACATGGGCCCCACGAGGGTGGAGGGCGCGCCTGGGGGGTAGGCGCGCCCCCTACCTCATGCCTTCCTGGTTGATTGCTTGATGTAGTGTCCAAGTCCTCTACATCATGTTTGTTTCGAAAATCAAGTTCCCAAAGGTTTCATTCCGTTTGGACTCCGTTTGATATTCTTTTTCTGCGAAACTCTGAAATAGGCAAAAAAACAGCAATTCTGGGCTAGGCCTCTGGTTAATAGGTTAGTCCCAAAAATAATATAAAAGTGTATAATAAAGCCCAATAATGTCCAAAATAGGATATAATATATCATGGAACAATAAAAATTATAGATACGTTGGAGACGTATCAAGCATCCCCAAGCTTAATTCCTGCTCGTCCTCGAGTAGGTAAATGATAAAAACAGAATTTTTGATGTGGAATGCTACTTGGCATAATTTCAATGTAATTCTCTTAATTGTGGTATGAATATTCAGATCCGAAAGATTCTAGACAAAAGTTCAATATTGACATAGAAATAATAATACTTCAAGCATACTAACTAAGCAATTATGTCTCTTCAAAATAACATGGCCAAAGAAAGTTATCCCTACAAAATCATATAGTCTGGCTATGCTCCATCTTCACCACACAAAGTATTTAAATCATGCACAATCCCGATGACAATCCAAGCAATTGTTTCATACTTTTGGTGTTCTCAAACTTTTTCAATCTTCACGCAATACATGAGCGTGAGCCATGGACATAGCACTATAGGTGGAATAGAATGGTGGTTGTGGAGAAGACAAAAAGGGGGAAGATAGTCTCACATCAACTAGGCGTATCAACTGGCTATGGAGATGCCCAATAATAGATATCAATGTGAGTGAGTAGGGATTGCCATGCAACGGATGCACTATAGCTATAAGTATATGAAAGCTCAATGAAAAGAACTATTTGCGGCCGAGTGACGGTGGCAGGGTGTTTGAAATTCATTCCCATTTCTTGCATGGGACCTAAGCATGCAACCAAGGACACATATTTGATTTCTCAATAAGTTTATATGCACTGGAGCATGTGCATGTTGTTCAAATTTGAATTATATACATACAATGCCTGGAAAACCTAGTTAATGTATAAAAATGTACAAACGAACTCTGAATAATTCCAAATTTTTTGACGATACACCTATAGTTGCATGTTCACTGCAGATAAAAGTTCTAACAATCCAAACACCATCCTTTGTAGTTGTGACCCCATTACGTAATTCAAATGATCAAGATGATAAATCAAGTAGATCGCACGTAGTTTATTATCACCAACCATGTGAGATGCAGCACAAAATATCTTGGAGCACTGTCGGTGTATAGTACTATAAATCAAGTAGAACGCACACAGTTAGTCTCCTTTGTGTACCCAAATTATGCAATGACGTGGATGACCACTGTAACTAGGGAAATTCGAACCAAAATTTTTGACGTTCAAACTCAAGACACACGGGTTAAGCTATCTGAATCGTTTGATGTTCACATATCATACACAGTTCTGAATAAGGGACCGTGTCTGATGACACTTTGTGCGCCACTTTTTTGGCTGAAGTGATTCCAAATTTTCGTCTTCCGTGGAAATATCTACCTCCCCGCCCCCTCCCCCTTACCAAAAGCCACATTTCCCCTCTTTCTGCCTTCCTTTCCAAGTTGAAACCTTCACTCCTTGCTTGCAACGTCGCCGCCTCCTTGTCGACGACCCTCCTTCACGCTCCTCAGCCTCGCCTATCCAGGCAGGTAATCCACACCTGACCCCCATCATCCTCCTCCTTCCACATCCCACATGCCCCTACCGTCAACGCAAGCCCGACACCTTCCACCCAAATCACTGGCGCCTCCACCAAATAAGCGCTGGTCTAAGCCATGGTGCACGCAATATAGCCAGGACCTCAAGGAGCATTTGGCAGCGGAGAAGCAAATCGTGGCTGCACGCGTGGATGAGGTCACAATGGCTGCTATTCGTGCCAACCCCCAGATCTTGAAGGAGCACCTTGCCATTTGCTAGCTACGCCGGTTAAGCATGATCGGTTTACCCGTTGCATGTGCTGCTCCTGCCTTTCCTTCACAAATTCTAGTGAATTGTGCTATCTAATTCTACCATGCAATGTGTTGCTCTAGTGTATATGTTCTATATGTCGTGCAGTGTGGTGCTCACTTATTAATTGTTTTGTTAATTAGTTGTTGTCTTCAGTTAACTGTTTGGTTCAATTCTGCAAATGTGATGTTCAATTCTCTAGGCTGCAATTTTGTATTGTCTTCTATGTGAGAAATAAATCGAATTTATCTTTACAAAATTGTGGGTGCATTCTGTTATTGTATACCATGTGAAGAATAAATTGAATTTGGCTGTAGTAAATACATGAGAAACAAATACAATTGCTACAATTGGCTGTAGTTAACTGTTTGGTTAACTGTCTGATCTTCTATTAGGAGTATGTTATATTGTGCAATGTGGTGCTCAGTTAATGTTTGGTTCATTTGTTGTGGTGTTTAGTTAACTACTTGGTTCAATTCTGCAATGTGATGTCCAATTGTCGTGGGTAGAATTTTGTATTGTTGTGCATGTGAGGAATAAATCGAATTTGGCTGCACTTAATACATGAGAAACATATACAAGTGCTATATTTCCTAGGTCTTAATCATGCTTGGTTTGGATAAATGGGTTTTTCGTGTGGCTTCAATTAATCTGATGAATTTGCAATGTGATTATTTTTCATCAACATATTTTACTAATAGCATGTGAACCCTTACTTAACCTGATGACTAACTACCTTACATGTGTTGAAGGGAAACAATGGGAAGCACTGAGGTTTACAATCGAGGTTAGCACGTGCATGGTCCATTGTCTAATATCACATTATTGTGCAATTGTAGGAACCATTCTAATATTTAGATTTTTAACAATTTGGTCTTGCACATGTAGGTCCTGCTGTTAAAGGTTTTAACCCACTGTTCGACCCTTTTTGCATATGGGGAAATGAGTTGTCCATGAATATCAGTCAAGTAAAGAAACTCAGAAAGATTTTTAGGATAAAGAAATTAGCGACAAAAACAACAAGATCTTTGTCAGCACAGTGAAGAAGACATCAGATCACTACAGGATGGTACTAACTATTATACCTTGCCTTTTGTTTTCCTTTGCCCCATTTCCAATATAGAGAAGATATTTATGCACATCCTTGTTTTCAGGCCTTTCCAAAGCAGTTCACTAATGATTACCTCTCAAACCACCTGTATGGTCAGGAGGCGAGGAAGTTATTCATACAACACCCACGGTTCAATATTGAAGTGTTCCTGAAGAGGACGAAGGATGAACGGTCAATAATCCACAGGCACTGGCATAAAGTTACAAAGACCTTCAACATCAATGAAGGCTCAATATTCGCCTTCTGCTTCAGCAGTTTTCTAGATGTGATACATATGTCTATGTACCGTCTATGATACTAATTTCAAAAGGTTATAGATGTTGTATGTGAAACTTGGTCCTGGTGTAGTTGTGTAATGGGGTAGCTGAGTGCTGAAGCTATATGATGTTGTACTCTGATGTATTTGAATTATAAAAATAAATATATTGTGTTCTTAATATGAACTGTCAATTAGATTAATAAATGGATTATGAATAATCGGATAATTAGCCTGCTAATTGGGTTTTGCTATTGCAAACGGTTGTTGAAAAAATACCGTGGGTGATGACCTCAGGCAACGCACACAATTTCTAGGAATAAGCCGTGTTTGATCAATGAACAATCACACACGAGTTTTTCTAGAAAACTGTTTGTGTTAGGCCACCTTGCGCAAACGTTCACCACATGAAAACTATGTGTGATGGACAGCCTTTGCCGCACAGTTTCTTCCACGGACCGTGTGTGATATATTCAATAACGCAAGCGATTTAACGGGAAGAATTGTGTGTGATGTACCTATGAACGAAAACATTTTCCCTGGAGCGACTGTGTGGGATGTACATACGAACGGAAATGTTTAGCGGGGACTGACTATGTGGGATGTACTTGTGACCGAAAACAATTTCGCCGTATAATAGTATTTTTTAGCTCTACTGTACGTATTTCCGTGTTTGAGCGCTCGCCGGTCGCACACGACCTCATTTTGCCAAACGTGTGTGCCAGGAGGGCATGTCCCCGACGGTTTCTGGGTCGTGTGGGAAGGACCCCCCTATCGCCCACACTCACTTGGCAACGGTCCAAATGCCATCGCGGAAAGGGGTTAAAAACCGTTTGTTTAGGAGCTCCTTGTACTAGTGTGACACGTTCCCTCTCGGAACCACGAGCCTTCTTGAGGGAAGCTCCGGTTTGCAAGAAGCTTACACCAAAGCTTGTTCCAATTCGGCCAAAAAAATTACTGCAGCATGTTGGTGCCATGTCATGACACCATGCCAAGTTTCATGATTTTCAGGCGTGTTTTGGATTTACAGGAATTTAAAAACCAAGTTTCTCAATCTTTTCGGCCGAGCCACGATGCCCAGATGTTTGAATTTCATTCCCATTTCTTGCATTGGACCTATAAATTCACCCAAGGACACACATGTGATTTTTCAACCAACTTTGGTGTACTGGAGCATGTGCTTGTAGTTCAAATTTGAATTATGCACATTAAATGTGCAGAAACTCAATTAATGTATAAAAAGCCCAAACAAACTAGAATAATTCCAAAATTTAGCACGATATTTCTATTTGGTCTAATATGCCTATGTAAAAAAATTAAGACGGGAGAAGGCAGTGTACGTATCTCGTTTCGCACACGGAGGTGACACGTTCCCTCTCGGAACCATGAGCCTTCTTTAGGGAAGCTCCGGTTTGCAAGAAGCTTACACCAAAGCTTGTCCCAATTCGTCCTAAAAAATTACCGCAGCATGTTGGTGCCATGTCGTGACACCATGCCAAGTTTCATGATTTTCAGGCATGTTTTGGATTTACAGGAATTTAAAAACCAAGTTTCTCAATCTTTCGGCCGAGCCACGACGCCCAGATGTTTGAATTTTATTTCCATTTCTTGCATGGGACCTATAAATACACCGAAGGACACACATGTGATTTTTCAACCAACTTTGGTGCACTGTAGAATGTGCTTGTAGTTCTAATTTGAATTATGCACATTAAATGTGCAGAAACTCAATTAATGTATAAAAAGGTCAAACGAACTCGGAATAATTCCAAAATTTAGCATGATACTTTTATTTGGTCTAATCTGCCTGTGTAAAAAAATTAAGGCAGGAGAAGGTAGTGTACGTATCTCATTTCGCACACGGAGGTGACACGTTCCCTCTCGGAACCACGAGCCTTCTTGAGGGAAGCTCTGGTTTGCAACAAGCTTACACCAATGCTTGTCCCAATTCAGCCAAAAAATTACTGTAGCATGTTGGTGCCATGTCATGACATCATGCCAAGTTTCATGATTTTTAGGCGTGTTTTGGATTTACAAGAATTAAAAAAACCAAGTTTCTCAATCTTTCTGACCGAGCCACAACGCCTAGATGTTTGAATTTCATTCTCATTTATTGCATGAGACCAATAAATACACCCAACGACACACATGTAATTTTTCAACAAACTTTGGTGCACTGAGCATGTGCTTGTAGTTCAAATTTGAATTATGCACATTAAATGCGTAGAAACTCAATTAATGTATAAAAAAGGCCAAACGAACTCGGAATAATTCCAAATTTTAGCATGATACTTCTATTTGGTCTAATCTTCCTGTGTAAAAAATTTAAGGCGGGAGAAGGCAGTGTACGTATCTCGTTTCGCACACGGAGGTGAAACATTCCCTCTCGGAACCACGAGCCTTCTTGAGGGAAGCTCCGGTTTGCAAAAAGCTTACACCAACGCTTGTCCCAATTCGGCCAAAAAAATTACCGCAACATGTTAGTGCCATGTCATGACACCATGCCAAGTTTCATGATTTTTAGGCGTGTTTTGGATTTACAGGAATTAAAAAATCAAGTTTCTCAATCTTTCCGGCCGAGCCACGATGCCCAGATGTTTGAATTTCATTCCCATTTCTTGCATGGGACCTATAAATACACCCAAGGACACACATGTGATTTTTCAACCAACTTCGGTGCACTGGAGCATGTACTTGTAGTTCAAATTTGAATTATGCACTTTAAATGCGCAGAAACTTGATTAATGCATAAAAAGGCCAAACGAACCCGGAATAATTCCAAAAAATTAGCACGATACTTCTATTTGGTCTAATCTGCCTGTGTAAAAAATTAAGGCGAGAGAAGGCAGTGTACGTATCTCGTTTCGCACACGGAGGTGACACGTTCCCTCTCGGAACCACGAGCCTTCTTGAGGGAAGCTCCGGTTTGCAAGAGGCTTACACCAAAGCTTGTCCCAATTCGGCCAAAAAAATTACCGCAACATGTTTGTGCCATGTCATGACACCATGCCAAGTTTCATGATTTTCAGGCGTGTTTTGAATTTACATGAATTTAAAAACCGAGTTTCTCAATCTTTCCGGCCGAGTCATGATGCCCAGATGTTTGAATTTCATTCCCATTTCTTGCATGGGACCTATAAATTCACCCAAAGACACACATGTGATTTTTCAACAAACTATGGTGCATTGGAGCATGTGCTTGTAGTTCAAATTTGAATTATGCACATTAAATGCCCAAAAACTCAATTAATGCATAAAAATGACAAACGAACCCGGAATTATTCCAAATTTAAACACGACACTCATGTACTAGTTGCATGTTCACTGTACGTAAATGTTCTAGCAATTCAAACACCATCCTTTCCCTCCGTAACACCATTTTGTCTTTCTGAACATAATGAAAAAAAATCAGGTATACCACAAACAGTTTACTAGAAAGAATCGTGTGGGATGCGATATAAAATATCTTGGCGCACCGTCTTGTCTAGCTTACGCAGGAAGCTTCGTTGTCTACAGTCCATCGCCCCCGCTTGAACCACACTTGTGTGCCGGTTTCTCGCGGCATCGAGTGAAAATTTTTTGCCACCGCGGAAATATCTATCTCCATGCCCCCTCCGTCCTACCAAAAGCCACATTTCCATTCTTCTTCCTTGCTTTCCAAGTTCAAACCTTCACTGCTGCTTACTGGCAGCTCAACCTCCTCGCCGACGACCCTTCTTCTTGCAGCGTCGCCTCCTTGCCGGCTACCCTTCTTCTTGCAGGGTCGCCTCCTCGCCGGTGACTCTTCTTCTTGTAGCGCCGCCTCCTCGCCGGCGACCGTTCTTCTTGTTGTGCGGCCTCCTCGCCGGCGACCCTTCTTCTTGCTGCACGGCCTCCTCGCCACTGAACCTTCTTCTTCTTGCTGCGCGGCCTCGTCGATATGGTCAGGTAATCCACATCCCACCCACACCATCCTCCTCCTTTCCCGTCCCACATGCCCCGACCGACGGTGCGACACCTTCCACCGAAATCACTGCCCCCTCCTCCAATTAAGCGCCGCCCACAGCCATTTTGCACACAGTATAACGTGGAGCTCAGTAGCATGCGGTCGCACGCGCGCACGAGGTTGCTATGGCTGCCATGCGTGTCGACAGCTAGATCTTGGAGGAGCACCTTGTCTTCTAGGCCACCGTCAACACCGCCACACAGTTGTCTACTTTAAAATACAGTTCGCACTGTTTTCTCGAGGCCACCGCAGTGCCTTCTAGTGATTTGTCCTCTGTAATGTTAATATGCAATCTGATGTTTATTTAACAGTTTGGTCCTCTGAAATGTAATGTTCCGTTAACACTTTGGTCCAACAATTGCTACATTTTGTAGTGCTGTTCTCAAGCATTCTTTGTTTTGTTAACTGTCTTATCTTCTAGTACATGTTTCCATTCTGCAATGTCATGCTCAGTTAACTATTTTGGTTCATTTGGTCTGTTGTCCATTTAACTATTTGGTTCAGTTCTGCAATTTAATTTTCATTTGCTGTGGGTACAATTTTGTATTGTTATGCATGTGACACCAATCAAATTTGGCTGTACTCAATACATATTCTACTGATAGTATGGCAACTCTCAGTTAACCTGATCAAGATCTTCCTTATGTGTGTTGCAGGGAAACAATGGGAGACACTGCAGTTTACCATCGAGGTTTGTTCACGCAGGGTCCTTTAGCTAATAGCACATTATTGTGCAGTTGTAGGAATCATTCTAATATTTAGGTTTCTTACAATTTGGTCTTGCACATGTAGGTCCTGCTGTCAGAGGCTTAGACCCACTGTTCGACCCATTTTGCATATGGGGAAATGAGATGTCCATGAATATCAGTCAAGTCAAGAAACTCAGAAAGCTTGTTAGGATGAAGAAACTTGTGACGAATAACAGCAAGATCTTTGTTTGCACAATGAAGAAGAACTAAATAAATGGAAAATGAAAATTAATAGAATTCTTTTTTATTTTTTTTCTTCAAATCCAAAAATTTTCTCTTTTTTATACATAGGTCGTCGATTCGGCATTGGTTAAAAAAGGGCAGGGTGCCCCCTTTTTTTTCTAGTAAATAGTTCAAACCATTTTATCGATATGAGTGTTCTATATCAGATAAATTTTACATTAGCTATTTCCCGTTTACATCAGTCAACTATAGGATGGTACTGACTCTTTTACCTTGTTTTTACCCCTTGCGCCATTTCAAAATTTACAACAGCGATTTATGCATAGCTGTGTTTTCGGTACTTTTCAAAGCAGTTCACCGATGATTACCTCTCAAACCACCTGCATGGTCAAGAGGTGAGGAAAGTATTCATTCAACACCCACGATACAATATTCAAGTCTTGCCGAAGAGGACGAAGGTTGGGCGGGCAATTATCCATAGCCACTAGCCTAAAGTTGCAAGGACATTCAACATCACTGAAGGCTCAATATTTGCCTTCCGCTTCTGCAGTTTCCCACATGAGATTCATCTGTCTATTTACCATGTATGATGCTACTTTCCAAAGGTTTTTGATGCTGCATGTGCAACTTGGTGTTGTTGTGTAATGGCGTAACTGAGTGCCGAAGCTATCTGATGTAATTCGATTATGAAATATCTGACATGTTTATAAGAAATATCAGTTTGATTAGTACATGGATTATCAATAAATAGGCTAATTACCCTGCTTATTAGGGTTTTCTATTGCAGACAGTTACTCAGACAGCACCGTGGGTGATGAACATAAACAACTCGCACAGTTTCTAGAAAGTAGGCGTGTTCGATCAACTAACAATCACACATGGCTTCTGATACGTCTCCAACATATCTATGATTTATGAAGTATTCATGCTATTATATTATCAACCTTGGATGTTTTATATGCATCTATATGCTATTTTATATGATTTTTAGGACTAACCTATTAACCTAGTGCCCAGTGCTAGTTTCTGTTTTTTCCTTGTTTTTGAGTTTTACAGAAAAGGAATACCAAACGGAGTCCAATACGTGCCAATTTTTGATGATTTTTTATGGACCAAAAGAAGACCCCGGAGTAAAAGAGTTGGGCCAGAAGAGTTTCGGGCTGTCCATGAGGGTGGGGGCGCGCCCACCCCCACCCCCTCCCCCAGGCGCGTGGGCCTGCCTCGTGGATGACTCAGGCATCTTCTTGATGTGAGACCGACGCCAAAAATTCCTATAAATACAGAAACCTCTAGAAAATAACCTAGATCGGAAGTTCCGCTGCCGCAAGCCTCTGTAGCCACGAGAAATCAATCTAGGCCCTCTTTGGCACCCTGCTGGAGGGGGCCATCATCACCGGAGGGCATGGAGGAGGATCCCGGAGGGGCCATCATCACCATGAAGGCCAAGGACCAGAGGGAGAACCTCTCCCCATCCAGGGGGGAGGCCATGGAGGAGGAATCACAAGGGGGAGAACCTCTCCTCCTCTCTCTTGGTGGCACCGGAGTGCCATCGGGAGGGGAATCATCGCCGCGGTGATCGTCTTCATCAACATTACCATCATCATCACCATCCTCATCTCTTTTACGTGGTCCACTCTCCCGCACCCCGCTGTAATCCCTACTTGAACATGGTGCTTTATGCCACATATTATGATCCAATGATGTGTTGCCATCCTATGATGTTTTGAGTAGATATCCTTTGTCTTTGGGTTGATTGATGATCTAGATTTGTATGAGTTGTATGTTTTACTTTGGTGCTGTCCTATGGTGCCCTCCGTGTCGCGCAAGCGTGAGGGATTCCCGCTGTAGGATGTTGCAATATGTCCATGGTTTGCTTATTGTCTGCGTTGTGTGAGTGACTGAAACACAAACACGGATAAGCGGGACATGGCGTATGGGAATGAAGAGGACTTGATACTTTAATGCTATGGTTGGGTTTTACCTTAATGATCTTTAGTAGTTGCAGATGCTTGCTAGAGTTACAATCATAAGTGCATATGATCCAAGAAGAGAAAGTATGTTAGCTTATGCCTCTCCCTCATATGAAATTGCAATGACGACTATCGGTCTTGTTAACAATTGCCTAAGACAATTCCGCACACCGATCCACCGTTATTCCACACTCGCTATTTATAATATTTAGTAATATAGTCTAACTTCATGATTACAGCACCTACTTTCATATTTTAGCTCTCCGATATCGTCCAAAGTTATCCACTTCATACCCACAACATAATTTTATTTCTCGTTGCTAGTTGGAAGCAAACGTTCGGTGTACGAAGAGTCGTATCAGTGGCGGATAGGGCTTGAGAGAATATTGATCTTACCTTTAGCTCCTTGTGGGTTCGACACTCCATACTTATCACTTCCACCTTTGGAAATTGCTACGATGATTCCCTGCACTTGGGGATTATCAGCTTCCGGCAGCGAACTATTTGCGTTAGGCCACCTTGCACAAACGTTTCCACACAAAGAACTGTGTGTGATATACATACGTATAGAAATGTTTTCCTAGGATTCACCGTGTGGGATGTACATACCTATGGAAATGATTTTCTGGGATTCACCGTGTGGGATGTACATACCTACGGAAATGATTTTCTGGGATTCACCGTGTGGGATGTATATACCTACGGAAAAGTTTTTCTTGGATTACCGTGTGGGATGTACATACCTACGGAAATGATTGGGTTTCGATGCCTCGCCCGATCGCACACGGCCCCAGCCTGTGTCCCAGGAGGGCCTATCCCCGACGATTTTTGGGTCGTGTGGGAAGGATCCCCCTATTGCCCACTGTCAGTGTCAAAACCAGCGGATCTCGGGTAGTGGGTCCCGAACTGTGCGTCTAGGCCGGATGGTAACAGGAGGCAGGGAACACGATGTTTTACCCAGGTTCGGGCCCTCTTGATGGAGGTAAAACCCTACATCCTGCTTGATTAATATTGATGATATGGGTAGTACAAGAGTAGATCTACCACGAGATCAAGGAGGCTAAACCCTAGAAGCTAGCCTATGGTATGATTGTTGTATATGGAGTTGATTGCCTATGGACTACAACCCTCCGGTTTATATAGACACCGGATAGGGTTAGGGTTACATAGAGTCGGTTACAATGGTAGGAGATCTTGAATATCCTTCCACGCCAAGGAAAGTCCCATCCGGACACGGGATGAAGTCTTCAATCTTGTATCTTCATAGTCCAGGAGTCCGGCTGAAGGTATAGTCCGGCTGCCCGAACACCCCCTAATCCAGTACTCCCTCAGTAGCCCCTGAACCAGGCTTCAATGACGACGAGTCCGGCGCGCAAATTGTCTTCGGCATTGCAAGGCGGGTTCCTCCTCCAAGTCCTTCATAGAAGATTGTAAACACCAATAGTAGTGTCCGGCTCTGCAAAATAAGCTTCCACATATTGCCATAGAGGGAATAATATTAACACAAATCAAATCTGCTGACGTATTCCGCAGTACGTCATCACATTACAGCCAAGTCCTTCACTCGAATCATTTTCACTTTTCCACCTCAGCGTATTTTGTGAGGCGGTTTCCTTGGCACGTCTTGTCAAAACAGAGATCGTGTGCCCCCCTTTTACGGGATTCTCATCAATACGGACATGGGTAACCCAATCGTGCCCGTTAGCATGTTTTCTCGATTAAAGGCGAGTCCCAAACGGTTACGGGGAGGGCTCCTGGTATTCAACCTCTTATAAAGAGACCAGGGTCTTACTCCTTTTCTCCAATCCCAAAACAAGTTCGCTCGTCGCCTCGAGTTCCAACACCCTAGGCTCCAGATTCTGAGCGCCTCAGACCTTCAACAATGTCCGGTTCTGACCTTCAAGGCCGATGGATGCCCTCCTCCGTCATGGAGGAGGACGTGCTAAAGTTGAGAGAGGCTAAGTTCTTGACCGCCGAAATTTCACACAGGTTGCCTTCTCAAAGGCAGGCTATCCCCAGTCCCCAGCCCGGTGAGAGCGTAGTGTTCGTGTCTCACTTCCTTCGGGGGTTAGGCTTCCCGATGGACCCCTTTGTGAGGGGACTGCTGTTTTATTATGGGCTGGAATTCCACGACTTAGCTCCGGAGTCCATCCTCCATATCTCCTCGTTTATCGTTGTATGCGAAGCATTCCTCCGTGTTACCCCTCACTTCAGATTATGGCTCAAGACTTTCAAAGTGGAGCCGAAGATGATCAAGGGACGGAACGCAGAGTGCGGAGGCGCTGTTATAAGCAAAAATGCTGATGCTCCATGGCCCGAGGGCTCTTTTCAAGAGGAGCTAGGCTTGTGGTAACGAGAGTGGTTTTATATCACCGCTTCCCGGAGCACCAAGTGGGTGGCGCTTCCTGCCTTTCGCTCGGGTCCCCCACTACGACTAGCGTCATGGGTTAACAGAGGGTTAGATTGGGGTTTGCCCAAAGACGTGCCCCTGTTACAGGGCCGAATTAAGGATCTCTTGGAAGGAGACCTCAGCTTGGTCAAGGTGACGCAGGTCATGCTGATTCGCCGAATATTGCCCGGCAAACGTCGCCCCCTTCGCCTGTGGGAGTTTAATCCAGAGGGACCGCGAGCTCTCCAGAACTTTATGGGCGCAACGCCCGCGGAGATGTATAGACTGTTCTTCGGATCACAAGAGATGTGTCCGGATTTAACCGAGGACGCAGGCCTAAGCTGCAATCGCCCGGATACTCAAGTAAGCAACCTTGTGCCCGGACCTTCTATCCGTATAATTGTCATAAACTTGCCCCTAAAAGAGCCGTCCTTTTAAACAGGAGTGGATAGCGAAGGCAAAGCTGATCAGGTGTCCGGCTCCCCTTCCTGAAACCAGGATGGATCCCGTGCTGGTCAGGATGCTGGAGATAATGCCTTTGGAGGGGAGGACAAGGAAGCTATGGCCTCCTCAAAGGAGGCTGCTCCGAAGGGAGGAACCGACAATTCCTCTCCTAAGGGGAAGAAGAGAGCCGCCACTGACGACCCGGAAACCATGGCCTCGAAATGGGGGAGAAAATCCTCGTCAGAGGGTCCGACGCCGGGGAGTTCCTCGGCCGGACTATGCCCTTAAGGGGATCAGCCCTCCAGCGAGCCGTAAGTGGAGAAAAGATTTTCCTTTTGAGGGATGAGGGAAGTCCTTCATTTATATCTGAGAAGATTAACCAAACCTTTATCTTGTAGCTCGGACCTCAGCCCTTCTCAGCAGAGCTCGTCTTCGGGGGATCTCCTACCAGAGATGATGGAGAGCGGGACGCCTCCCCCTGCCGTGCCGCCTAGCGAGGCGGGCGACCCTGAGGTGTCGTCGCGGAGGGTTTCTCCAAATCCGGCAGGGGTGGAAGGTGGCTATGCGGCCCCCCGAGGTTCTCCGTGTCCGGCCTTCGAAAGAGGACATGGGACGAGCCCCGTCTGGTGCTCGGACGGAGGAGCTAAAGATTCTGCTAGGGCGAGCTTCTATCTTAGAGGAGCACCGCGCATTGATGGCCACGGTGATTGAAAGGATTTCATCTGTAGAGAGCGGATTGTATGAGGCCGTCAAAAGTTTACTGACGGGTTTCGAGGTACATTAGATAATGTATACTTTTGTCAGTTGCGCATGAGTAAGATGCGCCCTGTGTAGATAGTAGCCCCTGAGACTCTGCGCGTCGTCAAGAAATGACGGCACACGGAGGATCATAATCCCAGGTCTAAGATGTCGCCTTTGAATGTAGGCGGCAGGGTGTCCGGAATCGAGCCGAACTGACGATTTTGCCGAACTAAAGCGGCAACTGGACGTGGCAGATGCCGACATCACGTTGTCAATAAGCGGCTTGATGAGGCTCAAGGTATGTAATTCCTCGGGTGGCATCAGGTAAGAACAGTTTTATGCTTGTGTCTTACGATGTGTGTGCTTGACGCAGATGGTGCGGCCGCCGTGGAGAGTCTTAGGGCAGAACTTGCCTGAGCTAAAGAACAAGCCAGCGAAAGTGATGCGGCCACCAGGAAAGCCCTTGAAGAGCTGAGAGCCGAACATGCTGCTCATTGCCGAAGCAAGGAAGAGATGGCCGAGATGGCCGAAAAGTTAAAAAGCGCTACAGACCGTTGCAGACTTCTTGAAAAAGAAGACCAGGCGAAACAGGCGGACTTAGAGAAGGTCGTTGCCAATGCCAAGGACGCGCGCTCTGCGATGAGAGCTGCGAAGGAGGAGCTGCGTCAGGCCGAACAAATTGCGGCTGGAAAGCCCTTTATGCTGCGAAGGAAATTTTGTGATCCGAAGTTTGCTCCGTTGGACCGGATGTGGAGTGTGGAGGATACCTATCTGGACTTGGCAGCGAGTGCTGCTGATGCGACCGAACACTTTCGGGATCAGAAAGATCGCGAAGTGGAAAAGCTTTTCTTGTCGCAGTTTCACAATCCAGAGCGTCCACTGGCAGTGGATGATCGTTTGGCTCAATGGGCCGAACTGAATAGGTTGTCTGGACTCGCCATGAAGTACGTCATGGGTCACCTGTGGCCGGGGAGAACGGAGCCGAAGAGTTATTTCAGCTTGGTGCAGCAATTCCTTGATGCGGTGCTGCGTATAAATGCAATGAAGAGGTCAGCATGCATAGAGGGCACTAGGATGGCTCTTGCCCGTGTTAAGACATACTGGGCAGAGATGGAGACCACCGTTGTTGTGTCCCGAGATTCGGACAAAAGCCGAGTACCCTCCGAGCACTATTTTCAGGAAGTTCTTGAAGGCGCTCATGTAATAGAGATGCAGTGCCCGAAAGATGCTATGTTATGATAGCATATGTAATTATAAAGTAATATTTTGATAAACTGCAGTGGCCTTTTTTATACTTGTGCCTCCAAGTATTGGGAACACCTCCTGTGCGGCCATTTTAAGATATATATATATATATACAGAATCTAAAAGATGGCAGTCATTGGCTTCAGCCCCCACGCACATAGTGCGGGGGTGCTTGCAGAAGACGCATTTTCACACTTAACCCAACGTCTTGGTCCTACAAAGGAGGTGATAGCGCAGCGGGCCAGGCAACCGGACTATAATGCTTTAACACTTTCACTTAGCCATAGGAGTTTGACAGTGAGACTATTTAGGTAGCCCCTTGGTGGCAACTGCGCTCGTCCGAGTTCGGGGCGCGTATGTGCCTGGCCGGGAAGCGGCCCTTCGTTAAAGAGGAGGAATCCGATAGATTCCGATAGGTCATCGAGTGGCTGACCAGTCTCACGCTACATCATGACAGTCAGTTTTCAGCTTTCTCTACTGAGGTGCTCGCCCGGCCGAACCGGGGCACAATCGCAGTAGTTCTCCTGGTGCTACCTTAGCCGATAGAGCGGAACGTAAGGTAGCCGAACTCAGGAGCCGGGCAACCCAACATTTGACCAAAGACATGATTCGGAGCTGATGCATATAATGCCAAAACTCGTGACGCCGAACACTCCCTAGGGTGTTCGGTCTTTATGAGTGCGGGCGAAACAACACTCTTTATTAAAAAAGCCCCTAGTGTCCAGGTACATGCAAAAAATTCTGACGTGGCCACATGCCAAGACGCCAGCCTCCTCCTTGGTTATATCAGAAAGGAAAAACCAGGGGATGTGTAGCAACAAGAGATAGTAAAAAAGGTTTACGCAGGGTCTTAATCTAAAAAGAATCCTTTAGGACGGGTCCCTACTGCACGTCTGCGTCTGTGTCTCCGTTGTGCCGTATCCTGGACGGGCGCTGCAAGACGTTCATCTGTAAAAGAGAGGAACTGAGTTGAAAACGGGTCATGCCGAAAAAGTTTAAATAAGCAAAGTATAAAGTAAGATATATAAGATTGAGCTTTATTGTCTCTTATTGTATATGCGTGGAGCCCCTAGTGCGGGGGTATATGGCTTCTAGGCCTGCATCAATGATGATTTTGCACCGAACTCGTCTATCCGCGTTCATGGTATTGAATGACCTATTTCGAAGTTTTTTGGCCGGTGAGGCCATTTTGCTGTGGGGCTGTCAAAGCGGCCGCACAGTCCTCCACTTGGGGAGGCGCACTTTAGTGCTTCCCCTTCAAAGAGATGATGCCTCGTGGACCGGGCATCTTAAGCGTAAGAGATGCATAATGCGGTATTGCGTTAAAGCGAGCGAAAGCTTCGCGTCCCAGTAGTGCTTGATAGCGACTTGAGAATGGGACGATATGGAAGGTCAGCTTTTCGCGGCGGAGGTTATCGGCCGAGCCGAATATGACTTCGAGCTGGAGATAACCCATACAATGGGTGTCCGGACCAGGTATTACCCTTGAAAGGAGGTTTTGCTGCGGCGGATTCTTGCTGGGTTTATCCCCTTGTGCTGGATTGTATCCTGATATATCAGGTTTAGTCCACTGCCGCCGTCCATAAGGACATTTGAAAACTGGAGTCCGCCAATTATTGGATCGAGTATCAAGGCAGTCCAGCATACATTCTTGATATTCCTAGAATAATCTAGCTGATCGAAGATGATCGGTTTTGACAACCAGTGGCAGGACCCTTTGGGGATGGGCCGTGTGGTGCGTACCTTTACGGGCGCCGCACGTTTTGTTATGTGAAGTGAGTTCACTGTTTTTACTTCTGGTGGGAAGTTCTTTTGTTTCCTGGTGCTCTACTTTTGGGGTTCGTCCTCGTCTTCGCTTGGTGTGTCGAGCCCCTTGTGTTCGGCATTGAGTCTGCCGGATTGTTTGAAAACCCAACAGTCTTTGTGGGTATGGTTAGCAGGCTTCCCGGGAGTACTGTGTATCTGACATATCCTGTCCAGGATTTTATTTAGGTTGGATGGATCGTCCCTGTTATCCTGGGGGGCGATTTTTCCATATTTTGTCGTGAGCCTTTGAATCCGGCATTGACTGCCGTGCTCTTCGGACTTTTGTCCTTAGTCCAGCGATGGTCCTTGTTGCATCACGGTTTTCCGTTTCCATCCCTAGTTTCGGATGTACTTGGGTCGCTGGGGCTGCACCTTGCCAACCAGCTATCCTCCCCTGCACAAAAGCAGGTCATGAGGCTTGTTAGTGCGGCCATTGTTCTTGGCTTTTCTTGGCCAAGGTGTCTGGCGAGCCATTCGTCTCGGACGTTATGCCTGAAAGCTGCTAAGGCTTCGGCGTCCGGACAGTCGACTATCTAATTCTTTTTAGTGAGGAATCTATTCCAGAACTGCCGAGCTGATTCTCCGTGTTGTTGAGTTATATGACTAAGATCGTCTCCATCCGGAGGGCGGACATAGGTCCGTTGAAAGTTTGCTTGGAAAGCATCCTCGAGCTCTTCCCAGCTTCCAATTGTGTTTTCGGGAAGGCTTTTAAGCCAATGCCGGGCTGGCCCTTTAAGCTTAAGGGGTAGATATTTTATGGCGTGGAGATCATCTCCTCTAACCATGTGTATGTGGAGGATATAATCCTCGATCCAAACTCCAGGGTCTGTTGTTCCATCATATGCCTCTATGTTTACGGGTTTGAATCCCTCTGGGAATTCATAGTCCAGGACCTCATCGGTGAAACATAGGGGGTGTGCGGCGCCCCTGTATTTGGGTGTGCCGGATTCTGATGATGGCTTCATAGCGTTGCTTACGAGAGCTTGCTTTCTTGGCCCATAAATGGACCTGACTGGGCCATGATGCGAATCCTTAAGTGGGTCGCATGCCGATTTAGGTGCGGCGCCGCTTGCCGCTTTATGGGGTCGTCTATCCGACCGTGTGGCTTTTTCATTTTTTGAATGCAAGGGCTCTAGGGCCTCTTCGTTGAATTCAGGCAGTAGCTTTCTTTTCGGATAACTTTTAGTGCGGCGACTGTCGCCGTACTTATCTGTGGTATTGATTACTTTGCTCCATCTAATCCGGAGTGCATCTTCCGCTTTTTTTAGCTTCCGCTTCTGCTTTTTTAGGCTGCGTGCAGTTGCAACGAGCCTCTCGTGGAGATTCTTCTGCTCCATAGGTTTATTCGGCGTGAGGTCGTCCGGAATGCCGTTTTTGCCGGAGGAGGGATGTTCGGTTTCTCTATCCGTGTTGCCCTGTTCGGACGGTTGCTCTAAGGCCTGCTCGTCGTCTACCGGCTCGTCCTGCTCTATGGCTGGGTTTTTGTTGAGGCGGGGCTTGGGTCGGTGTTTACGCCGACGCTTTGATTGCTTTTCGGGGGGTCGATCTCCCGTCCCATCCCCTTTTTCCTCGTTGTCGCTTCCTTTAGGGGTATCCACCATGTACACATCGTGAGATGAGGTGGCTGTCCAATGCCCTATGGGCGTTGGTTCGTCGGTATCTCCTGCATCGTCATCCATGCTGTCGCTGTCTCCGGAGTCGAAGTTGAGCACGTCGTTTAAATTGTCAACAGTGGCTACCAAGTGGGTGGTGGGTGGGCTTTGAATTTCTTCATCGTCCGTATCCCATCCTCGCTGACAGTAGTTCGGCCAGGGCTCTCCTGATAAGGAGAGAGACTTGAGAGAGTTCAGGATATCGCCACAAGGCGAGTGCTGAAAGATGTCTGCGGCGGTGAACTCTATTATCAGCGCCCAATCGGATTCGATTGGCAGGGGCGCGGGGGGTTCAGAGTTCGGAAAGGAGTCCGGATCCTCGGAGTCACGGATCATGCAGAGTGCGGGGCTAGTGTTCGGCTCGATCACCTTTGAGATCGAAGCCCCCGAGGTGACGTCCAACCGCTCATCCTCGATTGGCGCAATAGGCTCCGAGTTAGGGGTCGGAACCTGTTGGGGAACGTAGAAATAATTCAAAATTTTCCTACGTGCCACCAAGATCAATCTATGGAGTCATCTAGCAACGAGGGAGGAGTGGATCTACATACCCTTGTAGATCGCGCGCGGAAGCGTTCAAGAGAACGGGGATGAGGGAGTCGTACTCGACGTGATCCAAATCACCGGAGATCCTAGCGCCGAACGGACGGCACCTCCACGTTCAACACACGTACGGTCAGCATAATGTCTCCTTCTTCTTGATCCAGCAAGGGGAAAGGAGACGTTGAGGAAGATGGCTCCAACAGCAGCACGACGGCGTGGTGGTGGTGGAGCTGCAGTACACCGGCAGGGCTTCGCCAAGCACTATGGAGGAGGAGGATGTGTTGGAGAGGGAGAGGGAGGCACCAAAGGCGTGGTTTGAGAGGCCCTCCTTCCCCCACTATATATAGGGAGCCTATGGGGGCGCCGGCCCTAGGAGATCCAATCTCCTAGGCTGCGGCGGCCAAGGGAGGAATCCCTCCTCCCCAAGGCACCTAGGAGGTGCCTTCCCCCTTTGGGACTCTTCCCTTCCTTATCTCTTGGCGCATGGGCCTCTTGGGGCTGGTGCCCTTGGCCCATATAGGCCAAGGCGGACCCCCTACAGCCCATGTGGCCCCCCGGGGCAGGTGGCCCCACCCGGTGGACCCCCGGGACCCTTCTGGTGGTCCCGGTACAATACCGGTGACCCCGAAACTTGTCCCGATGGCCGAAATAGCACTTCCTATATATAATTCTTTACCTCCGGACCATTCCAGAACTCCTCGTGACGTCCGGGATATCATCCGGGACTCCGAACAACATTCGGGTTACTGCATATACATATCCCTACAACCCTAGCGTCACCGAACCTTAAGTGTGTAGACCCTACTGGTTCGGGAGACATGTAGACATGACCGAGATCGCTCTCCAGTCAATAACCAACAGCGGGATCTGGATACCCATGTTGGCTCCCACATGCTCCTCGATGATCTCATCGGAAGAACCACGATGTCGAGGATTCAAGCAACCCCGTATACAATTCCCTTTGTCAATCGGTATGTTACTTGCCCGAGATCCGATCGTCGGTATCCCAATACCTTGTTCAATCTCGTTACCGGCAAGTCACTTTACTCGTACCGTAATGCATGATCCCGTGACCAGACACTTGGTCACTTTGAGCTCATAATGATGATGTATTACCGAGTGGGCCCAGTGATACCTCTCCGTCATACGGAGTGACAAATCCCAGTCTTGATCCGTGTCAACCCAACAGACACTTTCGGAGATACCCGTAGTATACCTTTATAGTCACCCTGTTACGTTGTGACATTTGGTACACCCAAAGCACTCCTACGGTATCCGGGAGTTACACGATCTCATGGTCTAAGGAAAAGATACTTGACAATGGAAAACTCTGGCAAACGAACTATACGATCTTATGCTATGTTTAGGATTGGGTCTTGTCCATCACATCATTCTCCTAATGATGTGATCCCGTTATCAACGACATCCAATGTCCATGGCCAGGAAACCGTAACCATCTATTGATCAATGAGCTAGTCAACTAGAGGCTTACTAGGGACATGGTGTTGTCTATATATCCACACATGTATCCGAGTTTCCTATCAATACAATTATAGCATGGATAATAAACGATTATCATGAACAAGGAAATATAATAATAATAACTAATTTATTATTGCCTCTAGGGCATATTTCCAACAGTCTCCCACTTGCACTAGAGTCAATAATCTAGTTCATATCGTCATGTGATTAACACTCACAGGTCACATCGCCATGTGACCAACATCCAAAGAGTTTACTAGTGTCACTAAACTAGTTCACATCATCATGTGATTAAGACTCAATGAGTTCTGGGTTTGATCATGTTTTGCTTGTGAGAGAGATTTTAGTCAACGGGTCTGCAACATTCAGATCCGTATGTACATCGCAAATTTCTTATGTCATCTTGTAGATGCAACTACTACGCTACATTTGGAGCTATTCCAAATAACTGTTCTACTATACGAATCCAGTTTACTACTCAGAATAATCTGGATCAGTGTCAAAGTTTGCATCGGCGTAACCCTTTACGACGAACTCTTTTACCACCTCCATAATCGAGAAAATTCCTTTGTCCACTAGTTACTAAGGATAAATTTGACCGCTGTCCTGTGATCCATTCTTGGATCACTCTTGTACCCCTTGACTGACTCATGGCAAGGCACACTTCAGGTGCGGTACACATCATAGCATACTGTAGAGAGCCTATGATAAAAGCATAGGGGACGACCTTCGTCCTTCCTCTTTCTTCTGCCGTGGTCGAGCTTTAAGTCTTAACTTCATACCTTACAACTCAGGCAAGAACTCCTTCTTTGACTGATCCATCTTGAACACCTTCAAGATCATGTCAAGGTATGTGCTCATTTGAAAGTACCATTAAGAATTTTGATCTATCCTTATAGATCTTGATGCTCAATGTTCAAGTAGCTTAATCCAGGCTTTCCATTGAAAAACACTTTCCAAATAACCCTATATGCTTTCTAGAAATTCTACGTCATTTTTGATCAACAATATGTCAACAACATATATTTATCAGAAATTCTATAGTGCTCCCACTCACTTCTTTGGAAATACAAGTTTCTCATAAACTTTGTATACACCCAAAATCTTTGATCATCTCATCAAAGCATACATTCCAACTCCGAGATGCTTACTCCAGTCCTTAGAAGGATTGTTGGAGCTTTGCATACTTATTAGCATCTTTCAGGATTGACAAAACCTTCCGGTTGTATCACATACAACCTTTCCTCAAGAAAATCGTCGAGGAAACAATGTTTTGACATCCTATCTTCAAGATTTCATAAATAATGCAGTAATCGCTAATATAATTCCAGCAGACTCTTAGCATCGCTACGAGTGAGAAAGTCTCACCGTAGTCAACTCCTTGAACTTGTCGGAAACTTCTTAACGACAAGTCGAGCTTTCTTAATGGTGACATTTACCATCATTGTCCGTCTTCCTTTTAAAATCCATCTGCACTCAATAGCCTTACGACCATCGAGTTGTTCTGCCAAAGTCTACACTTTGTTTTCATACATGGATCCTCTCTCGGATTTTATGGCCTCGAGCCATTTATCGGAATCCGGGCCCACCGTCGCTTCTCCATAGCTCGTAGGTTCATTGTTGTCTAGCAACATGACTTCCAAGACAGGATTACGTACCACTCTGAAGTAGTATGCATCCTTGTCATCCCACGAGGTTTGGTAGTGACTTGATCTGAAGTTTCATGATCACTATCATAAGCTTCCACTTCAATTGGTGTAGGTGCCATAGGAACAACTTCTTGTGCCCTGCCACACACTAGTTGAAGAGACGGTTCAATAACCTCATCAAGTCTCCACCATCCTCCCACTCAATTCTTTCGAGAGAAACTTTTCTCGAGAAAGGACCCGATTCTAGAAACAATCCCTTATTGCTTTCGAATCTGAGACAGGAGGTATACCCAACTGTTTTGGGTGTCCTATGAAGATGCATTTATCCGCTTTGGGTTCGAGCTTATCAGCCTGAAACTTTTTCACATAAGCGTCGCAGCCCCAAACTTTTAAGAAATGACAGCTTAGGTTTCTCTAAACCATAGTTCATATGGTGTCATCTCATCGGAATTACATGGTGCCCTATTTAAAGTGAATGTGGTTGTCTCTAATGCCTAACCCATAAACTATCGTGGTAATTCGATAAGAGACATCATGGTATGCATCATATCCAATAGGGTGCAGTTATGATGTTCGGACACACCATCACACCATGGTGTTCCAGGCTGTATTAGTTGTGAAACAATTTCCACAATGTCTTAATTCTGTGCCAAACTCGTAATTCAGATATTCATCTCTATGATCATATCATAGATCTTTTATCCTTTTGTCACGACGATCTTTCAACTTCACCCTGAAATTACTTGAACCTTTCAATAATTCAGACTCGTGATTCATCAAGTAAATATACTCAACATCTACTCAAATCATCTGTGAAGTAAGAACATAACGATATCCACTACACGCCTCAGCACTCATTGGACTGCACACATCAAAAATGTATTACTTCCAACAAGTTGCTTTCTAGTTCCATTTTACTGAAAACGAGGCTTTCAGTCATCTTGCCCATGTGATATGATTTGCATGTCTCAAGTGATTCAAAATCAAGTGAGTCCAAACGATCCATCTATATAGAGTTTCTTCATGCATATCTACCAACAAACATGGTTCGCATGTCTCAATCCTTTCAAAAATGAGTGAGTCCAAAGATCCATCAACATGGAGCTTCTTCATGCGTTTTATACCGATATGACTTAAGTGGCAGTGCCACAAGTAGGTGGTACTATCATTACTATCTTATATCTTTTTGGCATGAACATGTGTATCACTATGATCGAGATTCAATGAACCATTCATTTTAGGTGCAAGACCATTGAAGGTATTCTTCAAATAAACAGAGTAACCATTATTCTCCTTAAATGAATAACCGTATTGCGATAGATATAATCCAGTCATGTCTATGTTCAACGCAAACACCAAATAACAATTATTTAGGTTTTAATACCAATCTCGATGGTAGAGGGAGCGTACGATATTTGATCAACCTTGGAAATACTTCCAACACATATCGTCATCTCACCTTTTAGCTAGTCTCCGTTTATTCCGTAGCCTTTTGTTTCGAGTTTACTAACATTTAGCAACCGAACCGGTATCTAATACCATGGTGCTACTAGGAGTACTAGTAAAGTACACATTAACACAATGTATATCCAATATACTTCTATTGACTTTGCCAGCCTTCTCATCTACCAAGTATCTAGGGTAATTCTGCTCCAGTGGCTGTTCCTCTTATTACAGAAGCACTTAGTCTGTCTCGGGTTTGGGTTCAACCATGGGTTTCTTCACTAGAGCAGCAGCTGAATTGCCATTTCATCAAGTATCCCTTCTTGCCCTTGCCCTTCTTGAAACTAGTGGTTTCACTAACCATCAACAATTGATGCTCCTTCTTGATTTCTACTTTTGTAGTGTCAAACATCGCGAATATCTCAAGGATCATCATATGTGTCCCTGATATATTATAGTTCATCACGAAGCTCTAGCAGCTTGGTGGTAATGACTTCGGAGAAACATCACTATCTCATCTGGAAGATCAACTCCCACTCGATTCAAATGATTGTTGTACTCAGACAATCTGAGCACAAGCTCAACAATTGAGCTTTTCTCCCTTAGTTTGCAGGCTAAGAAAATCGTCGGAGGTCTTATACCTCTTGACGTGGGCACGAGCCTGAAATCCCAATTTCAGTCCTTGGAACATCTCATATGTTCTGCGATGTTTCAAAAACGTCTTTGGTGCCTCAATTCTAAACCATTTAGCATTACGCACTGAACTATCATGTAGTCATCAAAACGTGTATGTCAGATGTTCGCAACATCCACAGATGACGTTTATTTAGGTTTTAATACCAATCTCGATGGTAGAGGGAGCGTACGATATTTGATCAACCTTGGAAATACTTCCAACACATATCGTCATCTCACCTTTTAGCTAGTCTCCGTTTATTCCGTAGCCTTTTGTTTCGAGTTTACTAACATTTAGCAACCGAACCGGTATCTAATACCATGGTGCTACTAGGAGTACTAGTAAAGTACACATTAACACAATGTATATCCAATATACTTCTATTGACTTTGCCAGCCTTCTCATCTACCAAGTATCTAGGGTAATTCTGCTCCAGTGGCTGTTCCTCTTATTACAGAAGCACTTAGTCTCGGGTTTGGGTTCAACCTTGGGTTTCTTCACTAGAGCAGCAGCTGAATTGCCATTTCATCAAGTATCCCTTCTTGCCCTTGCCCTTCTTGAAACTAGTGGTTTCACTAACCATCAACAATTGATGCTCCTTCTTGATTTCTACTTTTGTGGTGTCAAACATCGTGAATATCTCAAGGATCATCATATATGTCCCTGATATATTATAGTTCATCATGAAGCTCTAGCAGCTTGGTGGTAATGACTTCGGAGAAACATCACTATCTCATCTGGAAGATCAACTCCCACTCGATTCAAATGATTGTTGTACTAAGACAATCTGAGCACAAGCTCAACAATTGAGCTTTTCTCCCTTAGTTTGCAGGCTAAGAAAATCATCGGAGGTCTTATACCTCTTGACGTGGGCACGAGCCTGAAATCCCAATTTCAGTCCTTGGAACATCTCATATGTTCTGCGATGTTTCAAAAACGTCTTTGGTGCCTCAATTCTAAACCATTTAGCATTACGCACTGAACTATCATGTGGTCATCAAAACGTGTATGTCAGATGTTCGCAACATCCACAGATGACGTTCGAGGTTCAGCACACTGAGCGGTGCATTAAGGACATAAGCCTTCTACTGTCTGCATAAATGCTACTATCAACTTTCAACTAATTTTTCTCTAGGAACATATCTAAACAGTAGAACTGAAGCGCGAGCTACGACATAATTTGCGAAGACTTTTTGACTATGTTCAGGGTAATTAAGTTCATCTTATGAACTCCCACTCAGATAGACATCCCTCTAGTCATCTAAGTGATTACATGATCCGAGTCAACTAGGCCGTGTCCGATCATCACGTGAGACAGACTAGTCAACATCGGTGAACATCTTCATGTTGATCGTATCTTCTATACGACTCATGCTCGACCTTTCGGTCTCTTGTGTTCCGAGGCCATGTCTGTACATGCTAGGCTCGTCAAGTTAACCTAAGTGTTTCACATGTGTTCCGAGGCCATGTCTGTACATGCTAGGCTCGTCAACACCCGTTGTATTCGAACGTAAGAATCTATCACACCCGATCATCACGTGGTGCTTCGAAACGACGAACTTTCACAACGATGCACAGTTAGGGGGAACACCTTCTTGAAATTTTAGTGAGGGATCATCTTATTTACTACCGTCGTTCTAAGCAAATAAGATGTATAAACATGATAAACATCACATGCAATCAAATAGTGACATGATATGGCCATTATCATATTGCTCCTTTTGATCTCCATCTTCGGGGCTCCATGATCATCATCGTCACCGGCATGACACCATGATCTCAATCATCATGATCTCCATCATCGTGTCTTCATGAAGTTGTCTCGCCAACTATTACTTCTACTTCTATAGCTAACGGTTAGCAATAAAATAAAGTAATTACATGACGTTTATGTTGAGACGCATGTCATAAATAAATAAAGACAACTCCTATGGCTCCTGCCGGTTGTCATACTCATCGACATGCAAGCCGTGATTCCTATTACAAGAACATGATCAATCTCATACATCACATATATCATTCATCACATTCTTCTCGGCCATATCACATCACATAGCATACCCTGCAAAAACAAGTTAGACGTCCTCTAACTGTTGTTTGCATGTTTTACGTGGCTGTTATGGGTTTCTAGCAAGAACGTTTCTTACCTACGCAAGAACCACAACGTGATATGCCAATTGCTATTTACCCTTCATAAGGACCCTTTTCATCGAATCCGATCCGACTAAAGTGGGAGAGACAGACACCCGCTAGCCACCTTATGCAACTAGTGCATGTCAGTCGGTGGAACCAGTCTCACGTAAGAGTACGTGTAAGGTCGGTCCGGGCCGCTTCATCCCACAATGCCACCGAATCAAGATTGGACTAGTAACGGTAAGCATATTGAACAAAATCAACGCCCACAACTACTTTGTGTTCTACTCATGCATAGAAACTACGCATAGACCTAGCTCATGATGCCACTGTTGGGGAACGTAGCAATAATTCAAAATTTTCCTACGTGCCACCAAGATCAATCTATGGAGTCATCTAGCAACGAGGGAGGAGTGGATCTACATACCCTTGTAGATCGCGTGCGGAAGCGTTCAAGAGAACGGGGATGAGGGAGTCGTACTCGACGTGATCCAAATCACCGGAGATCCTAGCGCCGAACGGACGGCACCTTCGCGTTCAACACACGTACGGTCAGCGTAACGTCTCCTTCTTCTTGATCCAGCAAGGGGAAAGGAGAGGTTGAGGAAGATGGCTCCAACAGCAGCACGACGGCGTGGTGGTGGTGGAGCTGCAGTACTCCGGCAGGGCTTCGCCAAGCACTATGGAGGAGGAGGATGTGTTGGAGAGGGAGAGGGAGGCACCAAAGGCGTGGTTTGAGAGGCCCTCCTTCCCCCACTATATATAGGGAGCCTAGGGGGGGGCGCCGGCCCTAGGAGATCCAATCTCCTAGGGGGCGGCGGCCAAGGGAGGAATCCCTCCTCCCCAAGGCACCTAGGAGGTGCCTTCCCCCTTTGGGACTCTTCCCTTCCTTATCTCTTGGCGCATGGGCCTCTTGGGGCTGGTGCCCTTGGCCCATATAGGCCAAGGCGGACCCCCTACAGCCCATGTGGCCCCCCGGGGCAGGTGGCCCCACCCGGTGGACCCCCGGGACCCTTCTGGTGGTCCCGGTACAATACCGGTGACCCCGAAACTTGTCCCGATGGCCGAAATAGCACTTCCTATATATAATTCCTTACCTCCAGACCATTCCGGAAATCCTCGTGACGTCCAAGATCTCATCCGGGACTCCGAACAACATTCGGGTTACTGCATATACATATCCCTACAACCCTAGCGTCACCGAACCTTAAGTGTGTAGACCCTACGGCTTCGGGAGACATGTAGACATGACCGAGATTGCTCTCCAGTCAATAACCAACAGCGGGATATGGATACCCATGTTGGCTCCCACATGCTCCTCGATGATCTCATCGGATGAACCACGATGTCGAGGATTCAAGCAACCCCGTATACAATTCCCTTTGTCAATCGGTATGTTACTTGCCCGAGATCCGATCATCGGTATCCCAATACCTTGCTCAATCTCGTTACCGGCAAGTCACTTTACTCGTACCGTAATGCATGATCCCGTGACCAGACACTTGGTCACTTTGAGCTCATAATGATGATGTATTACCGAGTGGGCCCAGTGATACCTCTCCGTCATACGGAGTGACAAATCACAGTCTTGATCCGTGTCAACCCAACAGACACTTTCGGAGATACCCATAGTATACCTTTATAGTCACCCAGTTATGTTGTGACATTTGGTACACCCAAAGCACTCCTACGGTATCCGGGAGTTACACGATCTCATGGTCTAAGGAAAAGATACTTGACATTGGAAAACTATAGAAAACGAACTATACGATCTTATGCTATGTTTAGGATTGGGTCTTGTCCATCACATCATTCTCCTAATGATGTGATCCTGTTATCAACGACATCCAATGTCCATGGCCAGGAAACCATAACCATCTATTGATCAACGAGCTAGTCAACTAGAGGCCTATCAATACAATTATAGCATGGATAATAAACGATTATCATGAACAAGGAAATATAATAATAATAACTAATTTATTATTGCCTCTAGGGCATATTTCCAACAGAGCCGATGCGTGTGTGGCCTCCAGGACACTGTTCGGAGGCAGAGCTAGATCATGCCCCTCGAGGTAGTGCGGCGCGCTTGGCCGTGGCTCGAACCCGTCGAAGATCAAGTCTCCGCGGATGTTAGCCGTGTAGTTTAAGCTTCCAAACCTAAGTTGATGGCCAGGGGCGTAGCTTTCGATCTGCTCCAGGTGGCCGAGCGAATTGGCCCGCAGAGCGAAGCCGCCGAAGACGAAGTTCTGTCCGGGGAGAAAAGTCTCACCCTGGACCGTATCGTTGTTGATGATCAAAGGAGCCATCGGGCCTAAAGGCGACGACATAAAGGAACTCTCAATGAAAGCACCAATGTTGGTGTCAAAACCGGCGGATCTCGGGTAGTGGGTCCCGAACTCTGCGTCTAGGCCGGATGGTAACAGGAGGCAGGGAACACGATGTTTTACCCAGGTTCGGGCCCTCTTGATGGAGGTAAAACCCTACGTCCTGCTTGATTAATATTGATGATATGGGTAGTACAAGAGTAGATCTACCACGAGATCAAGGAGGCTAAACCCTAGAAGCTAGCCTATGGTATGATTGTTGTATATGGAGTTGATTGCCTACGGACTACAACCCTCCGATTTATATAGACACCGGATAGGGTTAGGGTTACATAGAGTCGGTTACAATGGTAGGAGATCTTGAATATCCGCATCGCCAAGCTTGCCTTCCACGCCAAGGAAAGTCCCATCCGGACACGGGACGAAGTCTTCAATCTTGTATCTTCATAGTCCAGGAGTCCGGCTGAAGGTATAGTCCGGCTGCCCGAACACCCCCTAATCCAGGACTCCCTCACCCACACTCACTTGGCGACGGTTCCAAATGCCGACGCGGAAAGGGGTTAAAAACCGTTTGTATAGAACGTCGTTGTACCAGTGGCATACCTTGTGTTTCGTCGAACCGCTTGTTGATGCGGTCGAGTTCCTCATTTGCCACCTGAAGCTTCCGATTGAGCACGAAAACTTATGCAGTCTAGGCAGTTTCTGCCAACATGGAGGCCTGTTACAATAGCAACACAATAGGTCACTCTCCCGAATACTATGTGGATCCTCTGTTCGGTTTCTTGTATACCGGACAGAGCCTCAGGGGCTACTATCTGTACACAGGTTTATTCTTCTATATGAAAAGTTTTTAGAACATTACGTCGCATACCTCAAAGCATGTCAGTACACTGCAGAAGGCTTCATTCAGTCCGTTCTTAACAGACTGGACCTTCTCCATAACCACACCCATCAGGGTGCGGTGCTCCTCCATGATGGAAGCACTTTGCAGTGCTTCCTCTAGAGCGTTGGGCGCCTCCGGATTAGTGGAGGCTGCCAATGGAGCTGGTGCTACTCCCCCTCTTTCGTAGGGGGCTGCTTATCCGATCTTGGAGCCATGCTGGCCTCCGGATTGGTGTTCGACTGGAGCCCGGATTGCTTGGGCTCCCAACTGTCGGTTGTCATAAGGGTCGCCTCCCCTAGATCTTCGGCGATCGAGGTATTAACCTATTAACCTCGGGCGCTCTCTTGACGGCTCCACTCGCCTCTCTCGGCCAGGGGATGTCCTTTGGGACAACACTTCGGTGTCCTCCATGGCGATAGGCGAGGGGGCTCATGGTGGCCTATCACTCTCTGCCATTTCGGGCGGTAGAGAGTTCCGGTCCGATAATGGAGTATGGGGGAGCACACGGGGAGGGCTGAAAGGCAAATAACAAAATAACTTACATAATGGAAGCAAGTAGACCAAAGATAATAGTGAGTTTCTGAATACTTATGATTCGGCCAGGGGCTTCACCCTGGGAGGTTTCTTGGCGACTACTTCAGACTCTGAGTCCAAACTGTCCGGGAGGGTCAGCTTCCCCCTCTTGGGTGCCTCCCCCTCCAGGTCTTTGGAGACCGCCCTCTTCTTCTTCCTCCCCTTATGGGGGGAGTCGCTTTCCACCTCCTCCTCCTCTTCCTCCTCATCTTCATGGGAAGAGAGGGCTTCGGTCTCTCCGGACAATGTTTCTGAAGGACCCTTGGGGCGGGGCCGCCCTTGGCCTCCTTTCCTTTCTTCTTCTTGGTTTTCTTCTCGGGCGCCTGATAGGGCGTCGGGACCAGCATCTCCGTTAGCTGGGGTGTGGTCGGGTCCTCAGGCAGCGGTGTCGGACAGTTGATCCGCTCCGCCTTTGCAGTCCAGACCTGTAAGGAAAGCAGTCAATATAATTTTTGTTATATCTAAAATATTGACCAGATAGGTCTTTGGAAATATTATGCTTACCGCTGTGGTCGGGTTCTCGATGTCGAATCTAATGTCCTCGGTCTTGTTCGGCCACTTTTTCTGAGCCTTGAAGAGTTGCTTCCATATATCTTCATGCGTGGTGCTGAAGAAGCGCTTCAGGGTCCATGGCTCCTCTAGATTGAACCCCCACATGGGGAGGCCCGGAGCTGGCAGGGAAGGGTGCGGCGGAAGAGCATCACTTGAATCACGTTTGTGAGACCGGTGTTCTCACCCAACATGTTGGAGATGCGCTTCTGGAGCATCCTCACCTCCGATTTAGACCTCCAATCAAGGCCCTTGGCGGTCCATGAGGTGAGTCTCACTGGGGGTCCAGATCTGAAATCAGGCATGCCGCCCAGGTGGCATCGCAGGGTTCGATGATATAGAACCACTCCTACTATCATACCTTGACTATTTCTACGAATGCCCCTTTTGGCCAGATTGCATTGGGGAGCTTGCTTACCATAGCTCCGCCGCAATCTGCATGCTGTCCGTCAACCACCTTCGGCTTCAGATTGAAGACTTTGAGCCACAGGACAAAGCGTGGGGGGATGCGGAGGAGAGCCTCACACACGACTATAAAAGCTGGTACGTGGAGGAAGGAATTTGGGGCTAGATAATGGAAATCTAGCCTATAGAAAAACATAAGACCCCGGACGAAGGGGTGGAGGGGAAATCCTAGCCCCCGAAGGAAATGGGGGATGAACACAACCCTCTAACCAGGCCCTGGAGTAGGAATGACCTGGTCTTCTTCTGGAATCCTATACTTGATGTCCGCGGACAGATAGCCCACACTCCGGAGATCCTTGACATCCTTTTCGGTGACGGTGGAGGCCTCCCACTTGCCCTTGGAGTCAGACCTGGTCATTGCTGGGAAGGGTGGCAACGGTGGAGGAGATCGGAGTTGTAGGCGCTGGGGCTTGGAGATTGGGAGATAGAAGCTAGAGGAAGGCGTGAAGAAAAAGGAGGGGTCTTTACCCTTTTATGGATGATGAAAATACCAAGTGTCCCCCTCTAAAGCCACAAAACTCGCCTGCTCCCAACGATATCATGCGTAAGGTGTGGTTGGATTACCCAAATCGTATTGATGGGAATCCCGTAACGGGCGGGCATGATCTCTGTTTTGACGAGATGTGTCAATGGAGGTTAGGCCTCGAAACGCGAAACAAGAAGCATGAAAATGATTCGAAGTGTTAAAAAGTCAAGTGTGACACTTTGCCGAAAGAGTTTTCAGTAAAGACACTGTTTCTATTTGGACGCCTTGCCTTTGTGGCTAAGGGTTGTATTAATTATGCACATCTGGACACAATCCCTTTATGCAGGAAGCCTAATTAAAATGCTCGGAAGGAGGAACCTGTCTTGCAATGCCGAAGATAATTCGCGTGCCGAACACATCGTCATCGAAGACTGGTTCAGGGGCTACTGGGGGAGTCCTGGATTAGGGGGTCCTCAGGTGTTCGGTCTATTAGATATGGGCCGGACTGATGGGCCGTGAAGACAAAGCAGAAGACTATCCCTTGTTTCCGGGTAGGACTCCTATGTGCGTAGAACGCAAGTTTGGTGTCCGGGTGTAATGCTTCCTTCCTCTGCGAACCGACTCTATACAACCCTAGGCCCCTTCGCTGTGTATATAAACCGGAGGGTTAGATTCGTAGAAAAGGAGAAGAGTCACAGACTTGATAGCTAGGGTTTAGCCATCACGATCTCAAGGTAGATCAACTCTTGTAACCCTTATACACACCGAATACAATCAAGCAGGACGTAGGGTTTTACCTCCTTTAAGAGGGCCCGAACCTGGGTAAACATCGTGTCCCTATTGTCCCTTGTTACCATTGATCCTCAGACACACAGCTTGGGACCCCCTACCCGAGATCTGCCAGTTTTGACACCGACAACTATGTCAATAGGTTAGTCCAAAAAATGATATAAAGTTGCTATACAATGAATATAAAACATCCAAGATTGATAATATAATAGCATGGAACAATAAAAAATTATAGATATGTTGGAGACGTATCAGGCAGGGAGCTGGCGCCAAGGTCCCTAGCGTCTGGTCCTGGGCCAGACGCCGAAGTCCGTGACATTTTCGGAAACGTCAAGAACCTTGGCATTTCATGCTAGAATCAGAGGAGGACTCTTCCTTGCGTCCCAAACCAACTTTGGGGAGGCCCCCTCCCCAAGCTGCGACCTCAGGACTCAACATATAAATAGAGGGGCGGGGCTAGCCCCTAGAACATAAGTTTTGAAGCCTCCTCAAGTTCTCTCTTGATCTAGTTCTCGTCTAGTTTGATCTAGACTATATCTAGTTCTAGTTGGTTCTAGACTAATTAGAGCTAGTCCTAGCCACCTCTAATCCTTATAATTAGAAGCCCAGTGTGCTTATAATCTCCTCCCTCTAATTCTCCGACGACGATTAGCTCTGGACTGCGAAGCACTGCCGGATCATGAAGACCATACGCTTGCAACCAAGTAGAGAGGTCGTGCTTTCGGTCTTCCGTTCAAGGGATCATTCGAAGATGGTTCACGGGATCATCATCAATGTTCGAGGGACTTCAAGTACGATCTGCATCGACTCACCTTCTTCCGTTGCACTCCGGAGTCTGTAACGATCGTTGATCCCAACCTGTTATGCATCTTCATATTGATCTTGGTGATCGTAGGTGTGATTTTTTTCTACTACATTTCCCAACACATCCCACCCGGCCCCTGCACCCTATCCCTTGCCCGGGCCCCTACACCCGCCCGCCACCCTGACTGGCGTCCTCTAGAAGCTTTTGCCTTCCTTTTGATGCGGTGGGATTATTATGTCGCCGAGTTGATCTTGCAGGTGACCACCTTCTTTGTATCGCCCACTTCCGCCGACTCCGGTGGGTCTTTGTATGTGTCCATGCAGCAGTGGATGACAAAAAGCGCGGGAATTGGGGTGGAGACAACGACGATCAAAGCAGAGCGGGAGAGAGAGTGCGGGCTTTGGTGCGAAAATAACGTAGACTGCTCCAAGTGTGCAGGCTTCACCTTGATTTTGGGTGGGCCGAGGGTGTCGGAGTCCTACGTGGCGGTGATCTGAACTCCCGCACCCCATGTTTGCTTATGATTTGTGGGAAAACGGACAGGTGGACACATATGCGAACAAATATGTGATCGTCTTGCATGAAAAAGTGCATCTGAACAAGTCGGTCGGACATTTGTGGGCGTTTTGAAGGTCCATGTTGAAGATGCCTACACATATGTACAATAGCATTGCATTCTCATTGAACATAAAACTCAGGCTTTATCATGCCCACTTCAGCTCATTTTGGGTTCAACAATCCATACTTCCCACCCTGCTTTGAGAAGTGCTACAATACTCCCTACACTTGGGGGTTATCGGTAGGCATTTTGTATAGGTTTGCGTGCTTAGCATCATTTCTTCCTAGGTTACCAAATTGACCTCTCTCCACCTTAATTGCTTTGTTATATTAACCTTTTGCCTGCATGGAATTCTTAGCACCTGTACACCATGGAGCACTTGGAAGGTCCTTGTAGCATCTTCAACAGATGATGTATAAGAGCATCTCCAATGGATGATGTATAAGGGCATCTCCAATAGTTATAAGAGAAGAGTAGGATATGTCATAATATGGCATGCAATAAATGAGAAGAGAGAGCAAAGTTGTAAGTAGATTAACCGACACTCCTTGCACAAGCTTCAAGGCGAAATAGATAACAATCACGTTTATTTTTCACCTCCTAATGAATGGCATGGACATTGTATGGGACGCCCCCGATTCAATCGTACACTAATCATACACGCAAATGTGTACGATCAAGATCAGGGACTCACGGAAAGATATCACAACACAACTCTACAAAGAAAATAAGTCATACAAGCATCATATTACAAGCCAGGGGCCAAGAAGGCTCGAATACAAGTGCTCGATCATAGATGAGTCAGCGGAAGCAACAATATCTGAGTACAGACATAAGTTAAACAAGTTTGCCTTAAGAAGGCTAGCACAAACTGGGATACAGATCGAAAGAGGCGCAGGCCTCCTTCCTGGGATCCTCCTAAACTACTCCTGGTCGTCGTCAGCGGGCTACATGTAGTAGTAGGCACCTCCCGAGTAGTAGTAGTCGTCGTCGACAGTGGGGTCTGGCTCCTGGGCTCCAACGTCTGGTCGCAGCAATCGGGTATAGAAAGGGGGAAAAAAGGGAGCAAAGCAACCATGAGTACTCATCCAAAGTACTCGCAAGCAAGGAGCTACACTACATATGTATGCATTGGTATCAAATGGAATAAGGCTATCATATGTGGACTGAACTGCAGAATGCCGGAATAAGAGGGGGATAGCTAGTCCTATAGAAGACTACGCTTCTGGCAGCCTCCGTCTTGCAGCATGTAGAAGAGAGTAGATTGAAGTCCTCCAAGTAGCATCGCATAGCATAACCCTAACCGATGATCCTCTCCTCGTCGCCATGTCAGAGAGCGACCACCGGGTTGTATCTGGCACTTGGAAGGGTGTGTTTTATTAAGTATCCGGTTCTAGTTGTCATAAGGTCAAGGTACAACTCCAAGTCGTCCTGTTACCGAAGATCATGGCTATTCGAATAGATTAACTTCCCTGCAGGGGTGCACCACATTTCCCAACACGCTTGATCCCCTTTGTCCGGACACACTTTTCTGGGTCATGCCCGACCTCGAAAGATTAACACGTCGCAGCCCTACCTAGGCACAACAGAGAGGTCAGCACGCCAGTCTAAATCCTATGGCGCAGGGGTCTAGGCCCATCGCCCATTGCACACCTGCACGTTGCGTACGCGGCCGGTGAGCAGACCTAGCAACCTCCATTACAAAGGAAGTTGCGTTACACGGTCCAACCCGGCGCACGCTGCTCAGTCACTGAAGTCACGAAGGTTTTGGCTGATACCACGACGTCGAGTGCCCATAACTGTCCCCGCAAAGATGGTTAGTGTGTATAGGCCAATAGCCAGACTCAGATCAAATACCAAGATCTCGTTAAGCGTGTTAAGTGTCCGCGAACGCCGACCAGGGCCAGGCCCACCTCTCTCCTAGGTGGTCTCAACCTACCCTGTCGCTCCCCCACAAAGTAACAGTCGGGGGGCGCCGGGAACCCAGGCCCGCCACTACCTGGGTGGAACCACCTGCCCCTTCAGCCCCCATCTCCGAATAGTACCACAGGTAATGTAACAGTGTAAAGTATATAGTATATGCCCGTGATCACCTCCCGAAGTGATCACGGCCCAGTAATATAGCATGGCAGACGGACAAGAGTGTAGGGCCACTGATGGAACACTAGCCTCCTATACTAAGCATGTAGAATTGCAGGTAAGGTATCAACAGTTGTAGCAACAATGACAGGCTGTGCATCAGAATAGGATTAATGGAAAGCAGTAACATGCTACACTACTCGAATGCAAGAAGTAGAGAGAAGAGTAGGCGATATCTGGTGATCAAAGGGGGGGCTTGCCTGGTTGCTCAGACAAGGAGGGGTCGTCAACACCGTAGTCGAACTGGGTAGCAGCGGCGTCGGTCTCAGTGTCTAGTGAGAGAAAAGGGGGAAGAAACAATAAATATAATGCAAACAAATGCATGACGATGCATGACATGACAAGTAGCGGTGCTAGGGGTGCCCTAACATGGTAAGAGGTGGTACCGGTGAAGGGGGGAAACATCCGGGAAATTATCCCCGGTGTTTCGCGTTTTCGGACAGATGGACTGGAGGGGGAAAGTTGTGTGTTTGCTATGCTAGTGATGCGTGGCGGACAAACGGGCTGCGTATCCGGATTCGTCTCGTCGTTCTGAGCAACTTTCATGTACAAAGTTTTTTCATCCGAGCTACGGTTTATTTTATATTAATTTTAAAAGGATTAAATCATTTTTATGATTTATTTAATTATTTTAATGCAACATTATCCAGAATAGTGTTTGCTGACGTCATCATGACGTCAGCAGTTAACCTGGTCAACCTGACATGTGGGTCCCGTTCGTCATTGACTGTTTAGTCTAATTAGGGTTTAACTAATCTAATTACTATTTAATTAAACTAACTAGTTAATTAGATTAGTTAATTAGGATTAATTAACTTAATTAATTAATTAATTAATTTAATTAATTATTTTTAAGTATTTATTTTTTATATCTTTTTTAGTTACACATTAATTTTAATTTAGTAAAATATATCTATAGCCCCTAAAATAATGTTTCAGAGCAATCCACTACTATAAAAAGTTTTACCCTGATATAAAATAGTTTAGTATTTTATAAAATACCAAAGTCGTTCAAATAGTTGTTTTGCTACTATTTAAATCATTTTAGTGCTTTTAATCCTTTTACAAAAATGTGGTTCCTCCACCATTATGATTTTGGATTTATTTGCCCCATTTTGAACATTTTAGTTTTAACTTTTGAAAAATTTACCATTTGACTTGATTTTGAATTTGAATTTGAATTGGTTTCGAACTAACACGAGATTAGCAACAGTAACCATCGTGATGTGGCATCATTAACAGAGGTTTACTGTAGCTTAACTACACGGGCGTCACAATTCTCCTCCACTACAAGAAATCTCGTCCCGAGATTTAAGAGGGGGGTAAGGGGGAAAGGTCTAGTTACGATATTCTAACGGATCTTCTCGTCTTGGTTGAGCTTCTTGAAGAGGTCTATCCACTATGTTGATGTCTTCACTTCTCTGCTTCAGGTCACCATGATGAAGCCGACATCCTTTCTTAAGGATCTCCATCGTACTTACGAAAGAATAAAGGGTGGTTATTCTGTAAGAACGGACCTCTGCAAGGTTGACTACCTGGTAGTTAACATCGGGGAAGGTGGCGGAAAGTAACTCTCGAATTGAAACTTAAGAAAATATCGAGAGCAAAATAAGGAGATATCATGGGAAGTTTTGAGCGGGCAGGCAATCGTTCAATGCCTGAAATAGGGCGTGAAAGAGGTTCAAAGCAACGGGAATAAGTATTGTGTCTGATACCAGAATTGATCAACAGGCAGGTGGCCCATGAATTACATACAAAGTCAAGCGCGAGGAATAACTTTGACAACAGGGTGTACATGAGAGTCAGGTTTCGATCCTGTGGAACTATGGGTTATGGACCCACCATGTGGGTTAAAAATAGGAGCGGTGACATCTTGCACGATCGTGATAGCAAGGCATGTTAGAGAGTAGATGTCAGTTATGTCGGCAACAACGTCGGTACCAAGGGCGAGGGACGAAGAGAACCATTTTCCTGCTCGTTGAACGAGGCGGACCAATAGGCAAAGTTCTCGTCCATCGGCGGTTACCGGAAGTCATCAACAGTAGAAACAGTGTCTCACTGACAGAGTTGTACACCGAGGTGTTTCCATAAGCAGTGAATTATTACTGCTTAGCTCATATAGATCACAAGCAACGTTAACCCAACAAATGGAAAGGAAAATATGATTATCAGATTAAACAGAACAATGGAAAGGAAAATGTGTTTAAACACATATTTCAGGGGTATATCCTTCCCAAGGACAAGCAGAGCATGATATCCATGATAGGATATAACGTAGAAAACCCTTTAGTAAAGGGGAGAGAAATAACATGACATTACCCATACAATGGTGTTTGGGGTAAGTGAGCAAGAATTATTTAGCATTGGGCTTCAAATGATTTTGTTAAAAATCGGAGTACCACAGACAGGCTTCGAGATAGCATTGATATGGTCATCAGGTAAGGATCAGAATTTGGACGCACAAAGGATCGATCAGGAACAACTTATAGAATAAGTCTTACGATTTCCTCATGGAAGAATCGCTAACCTTGCTAAAAAGGAAACTATAATAGTAGGTCCTCCGGCCAGGTGTGCCGGGCATGACATCACCTTACCGGGTCATGAAAGAACATTGTTATTACCCTTGGAAATATATTCCAACCATCATATCTGTCCGAGATTCAGATCCAATTTGTGTCAAATTACCTCAGACTCAGGATGCCTGAGAAGAAAAGGTGCAACACAATTTGACAAGATGACATTGTGAGGTTCTCAGAAATGATCTATGGAAGTGAGCTCTGAAACAAGAGTTCATCAGTAAACCAAGGAGAGGATGAGGAGGTGGCTGATAGGCTCAGCAACAAATCATTGAGATTTCAAAAGGATTGATTTCCACAATTATGTGAACAAGGAAATATCATTTGTCGGATCAAATGATATAAGGATGTATGCTCGAGGGAAACATACACAACTGAACAATGATAGAAGGGTGCACCCAGGAATCTTGACTAGGTAGCACGATCAATGTTCGAATGATGATTCAATAAGCAATAGACTTATAATGAAACTGTAGACCAATAACTTCAAAGCAATAGGGTTGCTAGAAGTTTAGAATTTACACATCACAGACAATTTGTCAGTATTATGGTTAGAAACAACACGGAGACCAAGAAATGAACGCAAAAGGCGAGAGATATTACTATATCAAGAATTCTCAAGAGGTGGTAAAATTACCACGACATTCTTGACATAGAAGGTGGTAACATTCCAAGGTAAAGAAGAACAAATGCTAGATAGCAAGGATCTCAAGGTATAACACAAAACACGAATAAGTTTGTGTTGAACGGAAGGCAATAAAGTGGTCGGTGATAACACAAACCATTGAGGGGAGAGGATGGTACTTCTCATCATGTATTCAATTGATATCCTAGAAGGGGTCAAAATGTTGATGATGATCACGACACATTTGTCGAGAGGTTTCAAGAAGATGTAACCACTCGGCGATGACATCAAGTCCACGGAATGATGAAGCGAGAAGTTATTGAAACCATAGGTACGACACAAACTTGAAATCAAGCTTGTCATTCAAGGACAATGGTTATGATGAGGAAGATCGACGTAAGATTAGCTCACCTCGAAATTTTTGCTCTAGGAAGAAGGACCAGGTAGCACAGTTAAAATCGGCATGACAAGGATATAGCCAAGTAGGCTAGGAATGACATGATCGAGTTCAAATTCGTAAGTCATGAAGGTTACCACGATTTGTTTAATCGCGGTTCAGACTTCAGTCAGTTATCGGTGTCTTTGAGTGTTTAATAACTCAGAGCCCGTGAAAATTTTGGAGTCAGTGAGAATGTAGCACTTGTTGAAGAACTCATAAGAAGTTATGCGGTTCCATGATAATCTTGAGATGCCAGGGGGGTAACACTCGACGACAGATCAAAGTAGAGGTTGGACTAGGGTAATGCTCTGCAGAAGACAAGTGCTCAAACTTGCACGAGAAATGGAATCAAGGAGAAACATGGTCGGAACCACGTCCACCGATACAAGATGAACTTATAACAAGGGGATAATTATTTTAAGAGAAGCTTCCATGATAAGGTATACATCGGGCCCATGGGCATGAACACAGGGTTCAAGCTCGACTCCCACTTGTTCAACGTATAACCTTTCATTCACCTCTCGTATTTTGAAAATGACATTAGTTGTTGAAAGTTTTTACCTGGTGCAATACCAGATAAGTATGACCCGATAAAACCTTTTGTTTCATATAGTTTGGGTAAGGCATAGGTTCAACCTGTCAGGGTATCGTGGAAACATATACCACAAGCTTCAATCTTAAAAACCACCAGCTCGAAAACAGAGCATGGTTGAGAAAACAGAGGATACAATTTACCAAAAGCATTATGTATCCGAGGAAAGGTTCACAAGGTTATTGAATAAGGAGGACACTGTCGAATAATAATCCAATAAAGGATCTGACGGTCCATAGCGGAGCTGATGTGAGCATCGGCACACAATCAGTTGAAGAAAGGATGCAAGGCATCAGATTATAGAACACCTAAATGATTCAATGCTTAGATATCAAAGGAATTATGTTTTCCAATAGAAGGATCAGAAGCAGACGCTCTGATCATGGGTGGATAAGTTCAGTAGACCTAAGGGTACAATTGACGGTAAACAGATTGGTCGAGAACAAGCTCATGTTCAAAAATGACGTCTGAGCCAGAAAGATAATTTAAAAGGATCAACTGATGGTTGCGTGCATTCACACTCATGTTGAATCAATAGGATCAAAATGACGGTGTCTAAGAATGCCAATAAGATTACTATACTTATGGGATTAACCATAACACAAGCAAGCAAAGAATTTCAAGAGCAATAAGCTGCTGAGGATTTTCGGAAGATCGAATAGTATTTCGAAGACCTTTGTGAAATACATGAATCAACTGGGATGAGTGGATACTTGGTAAGTGCGAGAAATTATCCATACATGTATTCATGAGGAATAGGAGCCACAAGGCAGTAGACACAAAGGATTCTTGGAATATCTGGAGTATTTCAGGGTATCTTGTAATAACAACAACAATTAGAAAAGAAGTTATGGACGACAAATGTATGTAGCTTTCCATAGGGATTTATCGGTGGTATGGAAATGCAACGGCGAAGGGCACAAGGGTCTCGGGGAAACATCAGAGAGTATCTTCAAAATATTCTGGTGCAGCCAGCAATCATCTGGACTGAAGGGGCTCTCCGGGAGAAAGTATTTACGAGAACCTAATGTTAGAGTTTTAGTAAATTCATTTAACCCGAATAGAAGAGATGTCAGAGTCCCAGAGTATAGGTCGAGGAATAAAAGATCCTAGTACCACCCAATGGCGACATGGGCCCGTAAGCCGCATAGCCATGTTAGTAAAAGTTTTGCAATGACTAGACTCGACTTCAGCCAAGGAGTGTCGAAGGGGGATTCCTACAGGCAGTCGGCTCTGATACCAACTTGTGATGCCCCCGATTCAATCTTACACTAATCATACACGCAAATATGTACGATCAAGATCAGGGACTCACGGAAAGATATCACAACACAACTCTACAAATAAAATAACTCATACAAGCATCATATTATAAGCCAGGGGCCACTAAGGCTCGAATACAAGAGCTCGATCATAGACGAGTCAGCAGAAGCAACAATATTTGAGTACAGACATAAGTTAAACAAGTTTGCCTTAAGAAGGCTAGCACAAACTAGGATACAGATCGAAAGAGGCGCATGCCTCCTGCCTGGGGTCCTCCTAAACTACTCATGGTCGTCGTCAGCGGGCTGCACATAGTAGTAGGCACCTCCCGAGCAGTAGTAGTCATCGTCGACGGTGACGTCTAGCTCCTGGGCTCCAACGTCTAGTCGCAGCAATCGGGTATATAAAGGGGGAAAAGAGGGAGCAAAGCAACCGTGAGTACTCATCCAAAGTACTCGCAAGTAAGGAGCTACACTACATATGTATGCATTGGTATCAAATGGAATAAGGCTATCATATGTGGACTGAACTGCAGAATGCTGGAATAAGAGGTGGGTAGCTAGTCCTATCGAAGGCTACGCTTCTGGCAGCCTCCGTCTTGAAGCATGTAGAAGAGAGTATACTGAAGTCCTCCAAGTAGCATCCCATAGCATAACCCTAACTGATGATCCTCTCCTCGTCGCCCTGTTAGAGAGCGACCACCGGGTTGTATCTGGCACTTGGAAGGGTGTGTTTTATTAAGTATCCGGTTCTAGTTGTCATAAGGTCAAGGTACAACTCCAATTCGTCCTGTTACCGAAGATCACGGCTATTCGAATAGATTAACTTCCCTGCAGGGGTGCACCACATTTCCCAACACGCTTGATCCCCTTTGTTCGGACACACTTTTCTGGGTCATGCCCGGCCTCGGAAGATCAACACGTCGCAGCCCTACCTAGGCACAACAGAGAGGTCAGCACGCCGGTCTAAATCCTATGGCGCAGGGGTCTGGGCCCATCGCCCATGACACACCTGCATGTTGCGTACGTGGCCGGTGAGCAGACCTAGCAACCTCCATTACAAAGGAAGTTGTGTTACGCGGTCCAACCCGGCGCGCGCCGCTCAGTCGCTCACGTCACGAAGGCTTCGGCTGATACCACGACATCGAGTGCCCATAACTGTCCCCGCGTAGATGGTTAGTGTGTATAGTCCAATAGCCAGACTCTGATTAAATACCAAGATCTCGTTAAGCATGTTAAGTGTCCGCGAACGCCGACCAGGGCTAGGCCCACCTCTCTCCTAGGTGGTCTCAACCTGCCCTGTCGCTCCGCCACGAAGTAACAGTCGGGGGCCGTCGGGAACCCAGGCCCACCACTACCTGGGTGGAACCACCTGCCCCTTCAGCCCCCATCTCCGACCAGTACCACAGGTAATGTAACAGTGTAAAGTATATAGTATATGCCCGTGATCACCTCCCGAAGTGATCACGGCCCAGTAGTATTAGCATGGCAGACGGACAAGAGTGTAGGGCCACTGATGGAACACTAGCCTTCTATACTAAGCATGTAGAATTGCAGGTAAGGTATCAACAGTTGTAGCAACAATGACAGGCTATGCGTCAGAATAGGATTAATGGAAAGCAGTAACATGCTACACTACTCTAATGCAATAAGTAGAGAGAAGAGTAGGCGATATCTGGTGATCAAAGGGGGGGCTTGCCTGGTTGCTCAGACAAGAAGGAGGGGTCGTCAACACCGTAGTCGAACTGGGTAGCAGGCTAGCAGCGGCGTCGGTCTCGGTGTATAGTGAGAGAAAAGGGGGAAGAAACAATAAATATAATGCAAAAAAATGCATGACAATGCATGACATGACAAGTAGCAGTGCTAGGGGTGCCCTAACGTGGTAAGAGGTGGTACCAGTGAAGTGGGGAAACATCCGGGAAATTATCCCCGGTTATTCGCGTTTTCGGAAAGATGAACCGGAGGGGGAAAGTTGCGTGTTTGCTATGCTAAGGATGCATGGCGGACAAACGGGCTGCGTATCCGGATTCGTCTCATCATTCTGAGCAACTTTCATGTACAAAGTTTTTTCATCCGAGCTACGGTTTATTTTATATTAATTTTAAAAGGAATAAATCATTTTTATGATTTATTTAATTATTTTAATGCAACATTATCCAGAATAGTGTTTGCTGACGTCATCATGATGTTAGCAGTTGACCTGGTCAACCTGACATGTGGGTCCCGTTCGTCATTGACTGTTTAGTCTAATTAGGGTTTAACTAATCTAATTACTGTTTAATTAAACTAACTAGTTAATTAGATTAGTTAATTAGGATTAATTAACTTAATTAATTAATTATTTATTTTAATTATTAACAATTTATTTTTAAGTATTTATTTTTTATATCTTTTTTTAACGTTTCAGAGGGGGCGGACCCACATATCATTGGCCCTAGGGGCCATAGTGGGTCAGGCGTCGGGCACACCCGAATGGGCGCTGTGTGCGTCTGGTGGGAGCCGCGGCAGAAGGATAGGGGCGGCACCGGCGCGGCTGAGCCAAAGCTTGAGGCTGGGGCGCGGGGCTGCGGTCGGGTGGCTCGCCGGAGCACAACCACGACGAGCCAGCTGTGGACGGCGAGCAGCGGGGCTGCGCAAGGCCGCGACGGAGCAAGCAGCAGAAGGTCGCAGCAGGCAGGGCCGGCGAGGCTACGCGCGGGTTAGGCACGGCGTCGGCGAGCGCAGTGGTTGGCCGAGATGGCAGGGGGCGCGAGCGGGGTGCCGGTCCAGTCGCGGCGCAGGGAGGAGGAAGCGGCCGTGTGCGGATAGCGGGTCGTTGCCATGGCGAAGCAGCACGGGGCCGGTGGCCATCAGGGATGGCAGCAGGACCATGGCGCGAACGACAGGCGCGGTTGGATCTGGTGACGGGAGCAGAGGGGGAGACGGAGGAGGTCCTCACCCCATGTTGCAGGGGAACGGGCGGCGAGGCTCGATGGAGCATTTGGGGAGGAGGACGGGGACGAGCAACGGTGCCGGGGCGACTCCAAGGCGTGGTGGCGCGATGACGGCAAGGTGCGGCTATGATGAGGCGGCCGGGATGGGTGACGGCCAACGAGTGCCAAGTCGGTGGGCCTAGCCCCGGCGCGGCAGGCGCGCGGGCAAGAAGGAGGCCTGGGTGCTCGAGGCGATGGCGTGCTGCGAGGAGACGACCGGTCTCTGGCAAGGGCGTCCGCCGCGGGGTGCGAGGGAGGAGGTTGGCGATGCGGGAGGGTCGGAGCATGCCAAGGAGCCGCGAGAAGGTGGCCGTGGCGTGGGGTGGCCTTCTACGCCGGCGAGGTGGGGCGACGGGCAGCGGGATTGGCGATGGGGACGGGGCGCCAGCGTCATGGGGGGGCACGGGGCGTCGGCCCGATCCCGATCCAGAACTGGATCGGGGGGAGGGGGAGGGAGCGAGTGGGGGTGTGGGTGGTTAGGGTTTGCTGGGGGGTGAGGGGATAAGGGGTGCGGGTGGGCCGGCCCATGCGGGCGGTGGTGGCCAACTGGGCCGAGTGGCCCAGTGGGGGCGTTGTTTTATTCCTCTTTTTTTTCTTTTCATGTTTTTCTTTTCTGTTTTATTTTAGTTACACATTAATTTTAATTTAGTAAAATATATCTATAGCCCCTAAAATAATGTTTCAGAACAATCCACTACTATAAAAAGTTTTACCCTGATATAAAATAGTTTAGTATTTTATAAAATACCAAAGTCGTTCAAATAGTTGTTTCGCTACTGTTTAAATCATTTTAGTGCTTTTAATCCTTTTAATAAAATGTGGTTCCTCCACCATTATGACTTTGGATTTATTTGCCCCATTTTGAACATTTTAGTTTTAACATTTGAAAATTTTACCGTTTGACTTGATTTTGAATTTGAATCGGTTTCGAACTAACACGAGATTAGCAACAGTAACCATCGTGACGTGGCATCATTAACAGAGGTTTACTGTAGCTTAACTACATGGGCGTCACATTGTACCAACAAAATTTGATACAGCTTGTTGGAGATGTCCTAATACGCCAAAAGCTACAAAACTGCTTCTTAGCATTTGGACCACAAAGCAATGCTCCGGCACATGATGTATCTCCAAATATTGATGCATTTTTAGCGCAACCCAAAATTTTGGCCCCAGGTGCCGCAAATATATAACAATCGCGTGATTGCCGCAAATCCCCAACCATGCGGCACGCAGATGCAACCGTTGACTGAAGTTTTACCACGTGGCGGCTTTCCCTGCCACGTCGGCGCCGCTGCTGGTTCTGGACACCCTACCACCGCCACCCTATTTTGCACCGTTGTGAACCACCGATGCCACCACCACCTCATCGGATCCAACTGTTCTGTCCGCCTCCTTGAGCCGCATCCCTGCATGTCCACTCGCACAAGCGGGCACCCTGTCGCTGTCCAATCCCGGCAGCCCCATCCCTACAGGTGTCGGATCGAGGACCACCATGCCCGGATCTATCATTTTGGTCATTCAACACCACATTCCCCCGTCACCTCGTCGTGAATCTATCGCAGTTGTCTCCCTATCATGCGCGATCGAAATACCGCCACACCGCCTTTCGCTAAGTAGGCGTATTTCTCGCTCTCGAGAGGGCGATCAACAAGGAGGACGAGGTAGGCCCCTCAAGGATGATTAAGGCTGATTCAACATTTAGTATGATGACATTGACTAGAACATGCTCTTGCATGATACTGATGATGATGAGTAGTGTGTCTGTAGGAGTCTATCGTAGTACTCGCTATTTGTATGCTTAAGTATTGGGAAACGTAGTAGAAAACCAAAAAAAAGTGCGCCTACGCACACCCAAGATCAATATGAAGATGCATAACAGGTTGTGATCACGATCGTTACCATCATCGAGTTGCACGGAAGAAGACCATGTCGGTGTAGATCGTACTTGAAGCCCCTTGAACTGTAGATGAGCGATCCCTTGAACTGCTTTATGAACCATCCCCTAAAGGGAAGACCGAAAGCACGACCTCTCTATAGATTACAAGCGTACATGCTTCACACGATTTGGCAGCGCTTCGCCGTCCAGAGCTAATCGTCGCCGAAGAATTAGAGGGATAAGAAAAGAACCGCACATGGCTTCTCTATTATGAGGATTAGAGAGAACTAGAACTAGAACTAGATCAACTAGAAGAGGCACCCAAAACTGGTGTTGTTCAAAAGGTGGAAATCCTCTAGTATATATAGGTTGGAGGGGAAGAGGAGGACTGCCACCAAGGAGGGAAAGCCTCCTCCCCTAGTAGGATTCGCCCCCCTTCCTTAGGGAAGGGAGATGCCTACTCCACTTGGGCCCTTGTGGCCCAAGTTTCCTTCCACATCTTGGCCTTTTTAGACCCGTTGATATTAAATTAAATATATATTTGTTCTAAGCATTTTTAGAGCATTATATAATTTAACATCCCCGGAAATGTTTTCCACCTATATATATATATATTAATCAGTAATACCCGATATTCACCAAAACCCTTTCGGTGACCCTGAAACGCTTTCGGAACCTCTCGGAACTATTCCGGATATTAATGAAACAATTACACAAATATATTCTCATCACTCACATCCTACTAACACTCAGAAGATCATGATTACCTTATGCTTGCGACCCCGTAGGTTCGGGAACCATAGACATGAACGAAACCCCTTCGTTCAATGACCGATAGTGGAACCGCAGACAACCATATCGGTCCCTATGATTACACAAAGGATATTCGAGTGAACCTTTGGTTATCATGTGATGTTCCCTTTGCTTCGCGATACTTTACAAAACCCGGTGTGCATCGGTATCCTCTAGAGTCATCACCATGCTCACTATGTTGTTGCTCCCGTTACCGGTTTTGTTCTTCTTTCTCGTTGACGTGTTCCGGCATCCTCGTGATGTAGTCACTAGTGTCCGGCCATACGATGAAGGATGCTGTCACACCAAGAGGGACCTAAGAATATCTCTCCATCGTCGGAGGAGCAAATCCCACTCTTGAGCTGTTTGGCCACTTGTCAAACTTTCCGGTGAGCCTGAAAGTTGTCGTTATGATCACCTTGTTACAGATGACGTTTGAGCAACCCCAAAGCCCACCGTCCAGTAGGAAGTGACCGAGACACTCTCGTGGTCTGAGGAACTAAAACACATGCTAACACTCCGTGTTATAACAGATGATTTCAGACGATATGATCACATAGTATAACAGACAAGTATTGGGTCGATTCAATATGATCGTTCTTCTAACGTCATACCCTCAATGTTGTATTACGATTATCGTTACAGTTAACGATATCCTAAGATGCAGAAAATGATCACCAACAACACTTGAGCCGGTCTTAGAGGCGTCACCGGGAACCTATTGTTTTACCGTTTATCATTTCACACGTGCATATGAGTTTTCCACTGAATCGCATATTCCAGCATCATACCAATTATAGCATGAAATATCATTACAAGAAATATGTCAACTTGTGACCCTCACTATTGGCCGCTGAAAGGTCATAGTTTTTCGTTTGCGACCTTTTTGTGACCAAAAACAGAAGGTCAAAAGCTGGCGGTCGTAAACTGAAATTAGTGACCTTCTTTGTGATATGTAAAAGGTCGTTGGTTCCACGACCAATTTTTTGGTCACTAGTAACCTCCTCAGGCCACGTAGGCATCCAGTGTGGCAAGCTGATGTGGCACAAGAATCAGCCCGGTCCGATTCGGCGTTTTACATGGGCCGAGCCCAACAATTTAGCCTTTTTACTGTATATTTTTCTGTTAATTTTCTCTAGATACATGGGCCTGGCCCAACAATTTGGCCTTTTTATTTTCTAGGGCATGGCCTTTCTTGCTCCAAAGTTTTTGATTTTATTTTTTTTCAGAAGATAGGCCCACTAGTGAGATGGGACTCGGTTGTCAGGTTCTAATAAGTGGGTCCTAGTTGTCACTGTTATATTCTTCAGATCTCAATTTTCTAGTAAATAAATAACAATATTTAAATCAGAACAGAGTGTCGGAGTAATGGGCCACGGGTAGGCTAAGCCTAGCCCCAGAACCTTTCAAGACATCGGGGCAGGCTGCGCCCCTCAAGACCCCTGGACGAAGAGCCGCCTTCTGGAAGTCGGCGGCAAGGCGACCGACTGCCCACTCGCGGCCGAGTCCCGGGGACGACTTCAGGATAAGCCGACTCCTGACTGGCGACTTCCAGAGAAGCCGGCCTTGAGGAGTCGGCCCACGACTCCAACAAAAACCCCATGTCCTCATTAAGAGAGACGGGACGGGGAGTGGCTACAGTCAAGCCCACTCCCACCCCTTTCCAAAGGCAGGCATGGCCACAGTACGCCGTACCCGCGGAGATCTCTGTGCGGCGTGGCACTGTAGCCATGCTGGCCCTGACATCAGCACCGGTGGACCGAATCTTGCGCCCATGACAGCTTGTCTATACGACCTTTGGGCGGCGGGTCCCACCGGCCAGCGGGATCCCAGAAGACGGCCAGTGCGCCACAAGTCGGACCCGTCGGGAGTCGACCCCCGAGAGTCGGCCGGCTCCTCCCCTGGGGCCCACGCGCCATTAAGCAGATGTGATGGAGAGTGGCAATAGTAATCGCCCGCCAAGCGGCGGGCTGTTGCCACGACTCCATGACGAAGCTCACGTCATTAGAAGCACGGCTACAGTAATCAGCAGCCGGCAAGACCCGCCCGCGGCGGACGCGGCCTGTCGGCTCCGTACCTAGCCAGTCGGCAAGGCCCACTAGTCGGCGGGCCCCAGCAGTCGGCGGAGAAGACGGAGGCCAGAGGCACTGATGGCTGGGCCCGCGTCCAGCCGGATTACCATTGTACCCCTGGGGGTAGGCCTATATAAACCCCCAGGGCACCCATGCAAAGGGTTGGAACCCATTAGCTCTAGACCAAATCATATAGGAGGGAGAGAGCTACCCTTGCCCTCTCCTACTTCCAAGGAACAGCTCAAGGAGCAATCGTGTAAACACTTTGCCATAGTGATCATGCGGAAACCCCGCAGAGCAGCAGTAGGGGTGTTATCTCCCCGAAGAGCCCTGAAGCTGGGTAAGATTCGCCGGCGTGCATGTCTACGCCTCATCCCGTTTCCAGGCACCGGCAATGTTCTACTCGCCCCCACCATGATAAGCCATCCTTTGGCATATGTCGCACCCAACCCCCGACATTTGGCGCCCACCGTGGGGCCTGGTGCACCATCGTCCGGAGACCTGTTCTGGGCGGGAACCCTTTTCCTCCCTGGCGAGTGCAGCCAGCCAGGCACGCTAGACGGAGTTTGCACCGACGCACTACACGGCGTCGAGATTGCCTGCGCCACTAGCCGCCTCGCCGAACTTGTCAGTGAGGTTCGCATCTCCGACGAACCTGCATCCGACGCAGGCACGGGCGGCTCCGAGAGCCTCCTCGCGGGCCTCCTCGATCAACTCCACGTCGCTGGCGAGCCTGCCGTAGACCTGGAGTCTGTAGGTTCCACCGACCCGATGCTGGTCGACTCCGACACCGCGTCGCTCGACACGTTCCCCACTAATGTGGTGGTCTACGACGAGCCTCTCCCTCGTGCGGAGAGCGACGGAAGCACCGTCACCGAGGTACTCGTCATCAGTCATGACGAGCTCCCCGACGGAGGAGCGCATGATCCGCTTGGCGCGGCACTACAAGACCTGACTGCGCCCATTCCTGAAGACGCTGATGCGGAGACGTTGGAGGCGCGCCGCCTTCAGCTCGTCGAAGGCGCGAGGAAGCTGGCTAGCATGAGACGCTTGTCAGAAGCCTACCAGCGAGAGATGGATCGCGCTGTTGGTGGCTCGCCAGCCCCAGCTGGGCCCAGCCGCCTTGGCACGGTCCAGCAGCGCGGCGTAGCCATCGCCAACCTGTTCGGGGCAAGTCGCCCTGTGTACGCTACACCTGCGGAGAACATTTTAGCCGCCCAGGCGGCGGCGGATGAGCTGGACAATTTTGAGGGCGAAGAGCGCCGCCTGATGATGGAGCGAGTCCAGCGGCTCCTCGACGCGGCTGCCGCGCAGAATGAGGCCGGCTGCCGCACAGAGGCGCCACAGCAGCAAAACGACGACCTTCGTCGAGACCAAGGCGCGACGTCTCGGACGCCGACTGGCGGCGCCCGAGGAAGAAAGGACAAGGATCCGACTGTCAGCCACAGTCGGACTCACATTACCATAGAGCGCGACCGAGACGGCCGCCCGAGAGCAGTGGAACGACGGGACGACTGTCCGCCCCCTCCTCCTCGCAAGGAAAGGCGAGTCTCCCTGCTGCCTGTTGATCATCCGACTCTTGGCGACCGCCTTGGCCTCCGAGAGGGAGTCGGGGAGAAATACGATCGCCACCGGATCGACCGGCTTCACCGATCCCTGGTGCTGGAAGAAGAAGACGAGTTGGGTCCGCCTTGTTTCGGGCCCCGCATTCGAGACGAGCCCTTTCCCAGAGGGTTCACGCTCCCACAAGACACGCCCAAGTACACCGGCTCCGTGAAGCCGGAAGACTGGCTAGTCGACTACTCCACGGCTATCAGCATAGCGAACGGCAACAAGCGTGTCGCTGTAAAATACGTTCCGCTCATGCTCCAGGGCACGGCCCGGACATGGCTGAACAGCCTGAACCCCCGCAGCATCAACATCTGGGTCGACTTCACCGAAGCATTCGTCCGCAACTTCACTAGCACAAGCTGTCGGCACCTTGGGAAGGCCCTTTCATCATCAGCAAAGTGCTGGGCAACGACTCCTACCACCTGATTGACGCTCAGAAGCCCCGAGCACGAAAGAGGGACGACTCCGGCAAAGAGACAGAGTGGCCATGGAATGCAAATCTCCTCCGAAGATTTTACAGTTGATGTCGTATGTACCACGCTACCTTTTGTATTAAAGTACCAAGACTTCGGGCCCCCCGAGACGAGCTCGGGGACTGCCCTCTTTTGTCTATATGATAAAAGTTATGCCTACGAGTATGTTACTCTTTGTTATGCCGCTTGGCACCGGGCTCGACAGGTCGGCCCGGGGACTTGCTGCCTTGCACTATGAAATGCTTCCTGCAGCCGGACAAGTAGTGTGTGGCGCCTAAGCCATCTCCTGTCAGAAGCCGCAGCTTGCAGAGCGACTGTACGGTGGGCAGGAGTAAGGTAGAATGGGCGCTCGCATGAAAAATGGCTAAGGACTCAAAGCATAAAACATAGCTTAAGCCGGCTTCCAGCCTTCCTTTTTTCTTTTCACAAACCGACTATTAAGCAGTCGGCTCACCGCCTTCTAATCAACTTGCTAAAAAGCTCTAAAATGGCTAAGTACTTGCCTTCTCAAAGTAGCCAAGCATTTGATCCAGCGGCAGTCCGCAGAGCGGCTATCCGACTGGCAAGACAGGCAACTAAGGGAAAGCGGCAAAGGAAAAAAGCCAAAAGAGCAATGAGCAAGAAAAGATAGAATTTGAATAAATATTTACATAGCATAGGCCCTTGGCAGAATCTTCGAGCAGAAGTTCAAAATACACCCCGCGGGTGGAATTGTGCAAATTAACAAGTTCTTCAAGACTACTAAAGCAGATAAAATAAAGATAAAGCGGCAGCCTAAGATGCGGCAGACGGATTCGGAGGGTTGGAGGAAGCGGCAGCGTCAGGCATTGGGGCGGCCGGCCGGGCAGTCTCGGCTTGAACGCCTCCGGCGGCAGTCGGCTCGGTCGCACGCGGCTCGTTGTTGAAGGCGCGGTCGAGCTGAGGCTGGTCGTCTGCCCCGACTTCTGGTGCCTCCGTTTCGCCTCCGTCCTCCACCTCGCCTTCCTCCTCGACGCTGGAGCCGATCACCTCCGCCGAGTCCTCGCCGTAGTCTGGGTTCATTCCAAACCACTCCGGCGGTACCTCCTCGCTGTCTTCAGACCGCTCAGGGACGAAGACGCTGGTGTCGGTGTACTCAGCGATCACCGCGGCAAGCTTGACGAGGGCATCTTCCGCGGCTGCCAGCTCCGGTTGGGCCTCTAACCGGAGTATCGCCAGCCGGTCTAGATCCAGCCCCGGATACCACGCCTTGACGAACTCCAAGGCCCGGCGCGCTTGTAGGATCGAAAGTATGTCTAGAAGGGGGGTGATTAGACTACTTGACCAAATAAAAACTTAACCTTTTCCAATTTTAGTTCTTGGCAGTTTTTAGCTATCTTAGGACAAGTCAAGCAATCATAACATAATTCAAGCAAGCATGCAAAGAGTTTATAGGCAGCGGAAAGTAAAGCATGCAACTTGCGAGAATGTAAAGGGAAGGGTTTGGAGAATTCAAACGCTATTGGAGACACGGATGTTTTTCCCGTGGTTCGGATAGGTGGTGCTATCCTACATCCACGTTGATGGAGACTTCAACCCACGAAGGGTAACGGTTGCGGGAGTCCACACAGGGCTCCACCCAAGGGCAACGGTTGTGTGAGTCCACACAGGGCTCCACCCACGAAGGGTCCACGAAGAAGCAACCACCCACAAAGGGTCCACGAAGAAGCAACCTTGTCTATCCCACCATGGCCATCGCCCACGAAGGACTTGCCTCACTAGCGGTAGATCTTCACGAAGTAGGCGATCTCCTTGCCCTTACAAACTCCTTGGTTCAACTCCACAATCTTGTCGGAGGCTCCCAAGTGACACCTAGCCAATCTAGGAGACACCACTCTCCAAGAAGTAACAAATGGTGTGTAGGTAACGAACTCCTTGCTCTTGTGCTTCAAATGATAGTCTCCCCAACACTCAACTCTCTCTCATAGGATTTGGATTTGGTGGAAAGAAGATTTGAGTGGAAAGCAACTTGGGAAGGCTAGAGATCAAGATTCTTATGGTAGGAATAGAATGTCTTGGTCTCAACACATGAGTAGGTGGTTCTCTCTCAGAACATATGAGTTGGAATGGTGTGTGTGTTCTGATGGCTCTCTCTTCGAATGAGAAGGAGGTGGAGGGGTATATATAGCCTCCACACAAAATCCAATCGTTACACACAATTTACCAATCTCGGTGGGACCGAATCAGAAAACTTGGTCTGACCGAAATAGCAAACCTAGTGACCATTAGGAATTTCGGTGGGACTGACATGCAACTCGGTAGGACCGATATGGTTAGGGTTTGGGCATAACGTAATCTCGGTGAGACCGATTACACAAACTCGGTGAGACCGAATTTGGTAATTGGCTAACCAGAGAGTTGGTCAGGCAAACTCGGTGGGAACGATTTGCTCTTTCGGTGAGACCGAGTGGAACTCGGTGAGACCAAAAAGTTACAAAGGGGAAACACTGAGTTTACATTGCAATCTCGGTGGGACCGATTCGCTCTTTCGGTGGGACCGAAAAGTTACAAAAGGGAAACAGAGAGTTTGCAACCCCATCTCGGTGAGACCGAGATCCTTATCGGTAGAACCGAATTGCTAGGGTTTGGCAGTGGCTAATGACAAGTGAAACTCGGTGGCGCCGGATAGGAAGAATCAGTAGGACCGAGTTTGGCTTAGGGTTTAGGTCATATGTGGATATGGGAAAGTAGTTGAGGGTTTTGGAGCATATCACTAAGCACATGAAGCAAGAGGCTCATTAAGCAACACCTCATCCCTCCTTGATAGTATTGGCTTTTCCTATGGACTCAATGTGATCTTGGATCACTAAAATATAAAATGAAGAGTCTTGACCTTTTGAGCTTGAGCCAATCCTTTGTCCTTAGCATTTTGAGGGTTCCACGTTCACATCCATGCCATGCCAATCATTGAGCTTTCCTGAAATAACCATCTTGGAATAGCATTAGCTCAATGAGCTATATGTTGTTATGAATTACCAAAACCACCTAGGGATAGTTGCACTTTCAATCCCCCCCTTTTTGGTAATTGATGACAACATATAGATCAAAGCTTCGACAAATGATAATAAGCATGAAATATATCGTCGCTTTGAGAAGTCTGTGATAAGTAAGAGCTCCCCCTAAATTTGTGCATATTTAAAATTTGCTTTGGACTGCAAATGCACAAAGAGTTAGATTCATGGGTTACTCTTCCATGTCACATACATCTTGGTGGAGCGCTCAAAATGATAAGATTGAAATACATGCACTCATCACCAAGAATAGTGAATGATCACAAACGATAGATAGAATGATAATATTTAAGCAAGCATTAAGCAAACATTAAGTGTAGCTTATGATCAAACACATGATCATCAATGTCTCACAAATAATGACGTAGTATCTCACACACAAGCAAACAAAGTTCAAAAAAAACACCAAATAAAGCAAGAGAGAAAAGCAACACTCTCTCTCTCGAAGCCTATGATCTATACATCTTCTCCCCCTTTGGCAACAAGTTACCAAAAAGTTCCTAGAAAATGCATAGCACTAGATCGACGCTCAGGCTTGATCTTCAGGTGGTGGTGGAGTCCGGAGCACTCCAAGGACGAAGCCTTCGGTAGACGTGGTCGGAGTCGAGGCTGACATGGATGCTGGAGCTGGTGGAACTGAGGCTGTGGCTGGTGCAGACGTTGTAGCTCTGGTGTCAGCAACTGGCAGTGCAGACGACCTCGGACCTCGTGGCACCCTCGCAAAAGCATGAGTCGTGGTCCTGCCTCTCCTCTCATTCATGTCCTCCTGGAGCTTCTCCACGGCAGTCTGTATCTCTGTCACCTTGATGTCCAAGTCATAGAATCTTTGTTCCATGATCCTCTCTAAGCTCGCCTGGTTCTGAGTCAGGGTGGCTATACTCTGCTCAATCCGCAGGGTGGACGCAATCAAGTAACTGAGCTGCTCTTGTTTGGTTTTCAGGAAGTAATCAGATGCCTCCGCTTGAGTAGGCATCCTGGCAGCTTTCTCCTTCTTCGCCTTCTCCTTCTGAGCTTGTGCATGGACAGATGATGGTTCATTCTCAGTCATAACAACTTCATTGTTCTCAAAATCTGGACGGATGGGCAGGTGTTCCTTATCCAGCAAATATACGCCCGTGCCCATCTTGGAGTTGATGAGCTCCTGAATCTGAGGGGCATATCCACAGCTCCTCTTCTGATCTGCCGCAGTCCTTTTGATTGTTTCAACTATGAGGCTCATGACTTTGAATTTTTGAGGCACATCAAACACATGTAGCAAGTTGATCGCGTGAGCTCTGATCATCTTGTAATCTCCAGACTTGGGCAGAAGGGTGTGCCTAAGGATCCAGTTGATCGTAGGCAATCCTGATAGCAAATAATGCACTGAGCCAAACTTGAACGTGTCAAGTGCTTCATTCGGAATCTCCTTGTACATGTTGGACATGGAGTTGTGGTCCATCTTTTTCTTGGCATAAATGTCCAAGTCATCTGCTTGCTCCTCTGGGGCATTGATCAACTTCGCCCATTCCTCAACAGTGGATTGGTACCTCGTACCCTCAGACATCCATGTAATCCTCCCATCTGGATAAAAGTGAGCTGTGGAGTAGAACTGCATGATGAGTTCCTCGTTCCACTTTGTGAGCTTCTGCCCAACAAAGTCTTCTACTCCACACGCCTTGAAGCTATCCTGAACTCCTGGGTAGTACTCTTCATTGTCCTTGATATAGGTCCAGTCGACCCATCTCATGTCACATACAATTGGCTTCTTGTCAAGTAGCACTGTCTCATAGAAATCCTGCTGCTCCTTGGTATGAAACCTGTAGTCCACTGCAGTCCTTATCCTAGAAGCATATGGATCTGCTTCTCTCCATTTCCTGAGCCCTGAGTCTCTCCTGAGCTTCATATCCTCAGCCACAGGATGAGCATCGTTGTGGTCTGGGATCTTGGGATTGAGCTTCCGAAGGACACTCTCTTCCTCTTCCTCTGCAACAGTCTCAGGCACTGGGGCCTTGTTCTTCTTAGTGGCTGGGATGCTTCTTGTGTTTCTCTTGGGTGCACTCTTAGGCTTAGATGCATCCTTAGGTGCTTCCTTGGGCTTGGATGCAGCTCCCCCTGACCTTATGGAATCTCCCATAAGTTTGGCTGCCTTGGGCGCTGGTGCAGCTGCCTCTTCTTCCTCCTCCTCTTCTACCATGATGGAGGCCTTCCCAAGCACTTTAGCCACAGTCTTCTTCACTCTTTCTTTCCTCTTCTTGCCCTCAGCTGCAACGGGCTCAATGGAAGCAGGCTTCTCAGTTGAGGCTCTAGCCTTTGACATGGGCTGCCTGCCTGCTGGCCTTTTCATTTTCAGGCCTGGCTTTGAGCCTTGAGCTGGCTCAACTCTCTTGGAAGTGGCCTCTTCCTCTGCCACATAGTCCTCATCTTCAGAATCTGAGGTTTTCTTCTTCCTTTGTCTCGTGGCAGCTTTAGGCAGGTTGCTGGGTGTGCTCCTGCTGCCATCATCTGAGGAACTTGAGGGGCTAGTGCCCTCACTCAACTGCACTTGCTGCTCTGACAAGTTTTGGCTGTCACTCTGGTCTGACATGATGCAAACTGACTGCTGACCCTGTGAATAGATTATAGAGGAGATAGAGTGGATGAGCATCACAAAATGCAGAGATTTTTGCAAAAGGATAATTCAAAAACTTAGTTTTAGTTTCCCACTGAAATCATCTCGGATCTACCGATTTTCAAACTCGGTGATACCGAAGCAGTTTTGGAACCTAAACTAGTGAACTCGGTAGGACCGAGTCACAGTTCGGTGGCACCGAGACTGCTAGGGTTTCACTGAATTCAAAAATTGGTCACACCGATAAGTAATTCTCGGTCAGACCGAGTTTTACTTGTGCAATGGCATAAGCCAAATCGGTGGGACCGAGTTTTTCAACTCGGTGGGTCCGAGATGGTTTCGGCGGAAACCTAAACCTAGAATTTTCGAATCAAACCTAATCTATGAGCGTTTTGACTGGATAGAAGTTTCTCAAACGTGGCAAGAATCAATACGATCACAATGTGCTAGGAATCAGATTGAGGAATAGCACAAAGATCAAGTCCATACCCTAATTCGGCGGGGACTTGCTACAGCGGCAACGGCGGAGCAGAAATCCCGTTGACGGCGATGGAGACCAGCGACTAGAGGCTGCTGGCGGCGAGAAGACGATCCGGAGACCTCGAGGGCAGAGCAGGCTATCGCGCGAGCGAAGGGGTTTCGGAGAAATTTCGAAATTTTGCCCGTGACTATATATAGCCCGACCCTGTCGGTGTGACCGAGTGGAACAACTCGGTGGCACCGAGATTCATAACTGCGTGCAGTTACTGAAACTCGGTGTGACCGAAAGGTTCAAATCGGTTGCACCGAGATCGAAAACCTAGATCAACTTAATGATCTCGGTAGGACCGAAAGTGGAGTATCGGTCAGACCGAGAATCATAAAGAGGTTTTGGAAGTTTAAGTCTATGACGAATCGGGGACTCCGAGCGCTCCTCACACAGAGTGGTTCGAATCTGACTTGATCAAATTTTGTGATGCAGCATGAATAGAGTTTGAGACGAGAAAAGCATAGATAGCTAGAGGAGGTTCTTAGGCATTCTTGTCCATCCACTTGGCAAAAGAAGATAAAGCCAAACAATCAAAACAACAAGTGGATGTCCTCGAATGAGTAAAATATGCAACCAGCATGCTCACACAATAAGATGGCAAATGAAATATGTGGCAAGGCATGCACAACCAATTCTAGCATCTATCAAGCAATTTGCGATGACTAGGTCATCTATATATGAGTATATTGACTTAGGAGTCAAGTGAGAACACTTGATCGTAGGTCATACTCATCGTTTAAGCTCAAGTGGGGTTACCACTTTTACATAAAGCATTGTTTTGTTCACATCTTTAGAGTTGCTTTAGCTCAAGTCTTAGAGTAAAGCTCCCCCTAGATGTGATATCCCCCCTAAGAGGGATGAACTAACCTTGGGTTTTGTCGATGATGACTTCATGTAGATATCGAAGATGTGGATGCTCAATGTTGATGTAGATCTCTTGGAGCTATCCATTTGAGTGAATTGCACTTTCAATACCTACATGGGTTAGTCCCACAAGGAACAAACAAGGATATCCATAGACATAGAGTGATGCACACAAAGATGACGTCCATGAAAACTTTTAGGTTACCTTGTCCTTGTCTTACCAACAAGAGGGTTTGTGACTCCTTGAACTAGTGCAAGATGTGGAAGTTGATTGCACTTGTTCTTGCCAAAATGATAAGAGTGAAGTATGTTGGCAGAGTCACCCTCAATAACTCTCTAGTTCTTCTTCTTTTGGATCCACATCATCTTGATGGGAATCCTTGGAGTTGTAGTCATACTTGATGAAGTGGAACTTGAAGTAGTCTTGGGAATCCACTTGACTAAGGTCTTAGGAGCTTCTTCAAATGCATCAATTTCCTCTTGAAGCTTGTCCTTGCCTTTTTGCTCGTAGTCTTGTGGTGGAAGATCATCTTGAGCTTGTGTCCCATTGAAAGAAGTATACTTCTCTTGTTGAGGGACAAACTTCGTCTTGGGGTATTGATCTTCTTCCCATTCAACTCCATTGGCATTGAACTTTCGTTCAAAACCAACACCTTGATTCTTCCGGTGCATTCCTTGCTTGCGCACAATTTCCTCGAATTGCTTACTCCTGGCAAGGCTTTTGTACACTCCTTTCTCTATAATTCCCTTCAATAAGCTATTTTCTTGCTCAAGTGTAACTTGGCTAAGAGAATCATTAGTGGAATCAAGAGAACTACTAGAAGCAACAATATTGGATTTAGCATGATCATTGTTACTACTAGAGAAAGAATCTTTCTTGTTAGACTTGACTTGAGGCATGTAAGTGGATAAGAGTAAACGCTTGGCAATGTAAGAAGAACTTTTTTTGCGGAGATCATCATTGATTGCCTTTAAGAACTCATGCTCTTGCTCAAGATTGAGCTTTTCAAAGAGTAGTTTCTCATGAGCTCTTAAAAGTTCTCGATGATCTTCGAAGATAGTGTCATGAGCTAACTTAAGAGTTTTTAGTTCTTTAGTTAGAGCCTCAATCTTCTCCTTATCATTGTCATTCGTTTTATCTTGGTTAGCATGATTAATTGATCTCTCATCATAGTATTCATCACTAGAGTTGTCATCAAGAAAATCATCACCTAACAAGTCATCTTCATCACTATTGAAATCAACATACTCGGGGTGTGTTACCTTAGGACCTTTGGCCATGAAGCATCTTCCAATTCCTTCATTTGGTGAGTCAAATATGTCGTAGGAGTTGGTTGACACAAGTGCTAGACCGGCAACACCTTCATCTTGAGTATCTTCGGAGTCGGAGTGATAACTTCTCTCGGAGTGGTTGTCGGAGTCGGAGCCGGATACCCATTCACCAACATGAGCTTGATGTCTTCGTCTGGTGTAGCTCCTTGATGATTTTTCCTTCCTTTCCGAATCCTTTCTTCTCCGTGAGTATCTTCGTTCATAACGATCATCTCTACTCCTTCTCTCTCTTGGTGGTGATCCTTTGCTTCTTCTTTTTGGAGAATCTTCTCTTCTCTTGTAGGGAGCCGTACACTCATTGGAATAGTGTCCGGGTCTTCCACAATTGTAACAGTTTCACTCTCGACTAGAAGATCTTTTGTCATTGTAGGACCTTGACTTGGAGCTTCTATCTTTGCTTCTACTCTTGTAGAACTTGTTGAAGTTCTTCACCATTAAGCTCAATTTTTCATTGAAGTCTTGTTTCTCACTTGATGATGTAGGGGCTTCACATGAGGCTTTATAGGCACCACTTGATTTGTTGTGAAGTTCCTCTTTATCCTTAAGTGACATCTCATGAGCAACAATTCTTCCAATCACCTCCGTTGGCTTGAGATCTTTGTAATTGGGCATCATTTGGATCAATGTGCACACGGTATCATATTTTCCATCCAAGGCTCTTAGGATCTTCTTGATGATGAATTTATCGGTCATCTCTTCACTTCCTAAGCCGGCAATCTCATTTGTGATGAGAGCAAGCCTAGAGTACATTTCAGTGACACCTTCACCATCCTTCATCTTGAACTTGTCAAGTTGGCTTTAAAGCACATCCAACTTGGATTCCTTGACGGAGTCGGTACCTTCGTGCATATCAATCAAAGTGTCCCAAATTTCCTTTGCATTCTCAAGGCGGCTGATTTTGTTAAATTCTTCGGGGCACAATCCGTTGAAGAGAATATCACAAGCTTGACATTGTATTGCAACATCTTCAACTCATCTGCGGTAGCTTCACGGTTTGGTTCTCTCCCATCAAAGAAGTCACCTTGCAAACCAACACACACAATAGCCCAAACAGCGGGGTTATGTCCAAGAATATGCATTTTCATTTTATGCTTCCAAGTAGCAAAATTAGTACCATCAAAGTGAGGACCTCTACGGTGATAATTTCCCTCGCTAGACGCCATACTCTCCTAGGTTGTGAAACCAAGGCTATGACCATCAAAAGCTATGGAGATCAAGCAAATGGAGACCAAAGCTCTGATACCACTTGTAGGATCGAAAGTATGTCTAGAAGGGGGGGTGATTAGACTACTTGACCAAATAAAAACTTAACCTTTTCCCAATTTTAGTTCTTGGCAGTTTTTAGCTATCTTAGGACAAGTCAAGCAATCATAACATAATTCAAGCAAGCATGCAAATAGTTTATAGGCAGCGGAAAGTAAAGGATGCAACTTGCGAGAATGTAAAGGGAAGGGTTTGGAGAATTCAAACGCTATTGGAGACACGGATGTTTTTCCCGTGGTTCGGATAGGTGGTGCTATCCTACATCCACGTTGATGGAGACTTCAACCCATGAAGGGTAACGGTTCCGCGAGTCCACACAGGGCTCCACCCAAGGGCAACGGTTGCGCGAGTGCACACAGGGCTCCACCCACGAAGGGTCCACGAAGAAGCAACCACCCACAAAGGGTCCACGAAGAAGCAACCTTGTCTATCCCACCATGGCCATCGCCCACGAAGGACTTGCCTCACTAGCGGTAGATCTTCACGAAGTAGGCGATCTCCTTGCCCTTACAAACTCCTTGGTTCAAATCCACAATCTTGTCGGAGGCTCCCAAGTGACACCTAGCCAATCTAGGAGACACCACTCTCCAAGAAGTAACAAATGGTGTGTAGGTAATGAACTCCTTGCTCTTGTGCTTCAAATGATAGTCTCCCCAACACTCAACTCTCTCTCATAGGATTTGGATTTGGTGGAAAGAAGATTTGAGTGGAAAGCAACTTGGGAAGGCTAGAGATCAAGATTCTTATGGTAGGAATGGAATGTCTTGGTCTCAACACATGAGTAGGTGGTTCTCTCTCAGAACATATGAGTTGGAATGGTGTGTGTGTTCTGATGGCTCTCTCTTCGAATGAGAAGGAGGTGGAGGGGTATATATAGCCTCCACACAAAATCCAACCGTTACACACAATTTACCAATCACGGTGGGACCGAATCAGAAAACTCGGTCTGGCCGAAATAGCAAACCTAGTGACCGTTAGGAATTTCGGTGGGACTGACATGCAACTCGGTAGGACCGATATGGTTAGGGTTTGGGCATAACGTAATCTCGGTGAGACCGATTACACAAACTCGGTGAGACCGAATTTGGTAATTGGCTAACCAGAGAGTTGGTCAGGCAAACTCGGTGGGACCAATTTTCTCTTTCGGTGAGACCGAGTGGAACTCAGTGAGACCGAAAAGTTACAAAGGAGAAACACTGAGTTTACATTGCAATCTCGGTGGGACCGATTCGCTCTTTCGATGGGACCGAAAAGTTACGAAAGGGAAACAGAGAGTTTGCAACCCCATCTCGGTGAGACCGAGATCCTTATCGGTAGAACCGAATTGCTAGGGTTTGGCAGTGGCTAATGACAAGTGAAACATGGTGGTGCCGGATAGGAAGAATCGGTAGGACCGAGTTTGTCTTAGGGTTTAGGTCATATGTGGATATGGGAAAGTAGTTGAGGGTTTTGGAGCATATCAGTAAGCACATGAAGCAAGAGGCTCATTAAGCAACACCTCATCCCTCCTTGATAGTATTGGCTTTTCCTATGGACTCAATGTGATCTTGGATCACTAAAATATAAAATGAAGAGTCTTGAGCTTTTGAGCTTGAGCCAATCCTTTGTCCTTAGCATTTTGAGGGTTCCACTTTCACATCCATGCCATGCCAATCATTGAGCTTTCCTGAAATAATCATCTTGGAATAGCATTAGCTCAATGAGCTATATGTTGTTATGAATTACCAAAACCACCTAGGGATAGTTGCACTTTCAGCGCTCCAGCTCGGGCCGAGGAACCTTTCCAGGCCTCAAGACGACCAGCCGCGACCTCTAGCCAGTCGGCAGTCAGGCTGGGGGTACGCGGAGCCTGCATGTCCGGCCACAGGGCGGCAATCACCTGGGCACCGACACGTTGGAGCCTGCGCAACATCCGGTGAGTCGGCCGAAGGCGAGCCTCGATGCTCAGGATATGCTCATCAAGGGTTCGGGGAGCGTCGGCGGCGATCTCTGCACTTTTCGCCCTCCGACCTTCACGGTCAGCCTCAATGGCTTGGGTGGCGGCCTGCGAGTGCCCAGGGAAGAAGTCTGCCAAGACGGATGAAATGAAGAAACAAGTCAAAAACCAGGAGTCAACACGACTTATAATCGGCAGCTCGAAAAAAGAAAGTAAAAGAAACTCACCATCAACAATGTCTTCAATCTCATGGAAGCCGGAGGCCAGCATTGCCTCTTTGTCAGTCCAGGAGGAGCGCTCGCTCGCGAACTCGGCCAGGAGGGCGGTTTCTGCCTCTTCCGCCTCCTTCTGCATCTTCGCAAGCAGCTCCCTCTGCTCTGCCAATTGAGTGGCCAGCAGATCGCGCTCTGTGGCGAGCTTGCTGCACTCCTCCCCCTTGGCGCGCAACGCGGAGTTGGCTTCACTCAGCTACTATTGAAGAACAGCGTTGGCTTTTGAAGAGAAGGAAGAAAGAAGGCGTTAAGTCATCAATAAAGAAAGTCGCCGGGGAGATCCGGCCTGACTGGTCAGCAGTCGGCCCGAATCTTGGGGACTACAGCCCGCGGGTGCGCCAGCGTGCCCCCGCAAAGAAGAAAAAAGACTTACTCCGGCTCTCTGACAGGTCGGCGGTCCGCTTGCCCAGCTCTTCAACGTTGCAGTTGAAGGTGGTGACTCGGAGGTTGTGGTAGTCCTGCGACAAGCATTTCAGACAAAAATTAGTACCCAGAGCTCACCAATTGGAGTTCCGGGCCGCCTGCTCAGCAGCCGGCCCGAAACTCGGGGACTACACCCAGTGGGTGCGCTAGCGCGCCCCCACAGAGAGGAACAAGAAAACAAGGACCGAAGAGAAAACATACCCGGACGGCTGCCCGCGATGCCAGGTACGCCTTGGTGCAGTTCTGGATGGCGTCGCCCTCAGCTCGAAGCTTTGTTTGGACGTCCAGAAGCACCTGGTTCAGCGGCCCTGTGCCGCCTCCTCACACCCACCCAATGGGCGCGGCGCTCGTCGCTTCGGCGTCTGGGATCGCCGAGCTGGCGGTGCCGGTCTCCAGGGGGTGTGGCGCCGAAGTCGCCTTCTCAAGACGGCGGCGCGTTGGCGAGCCGACTTGAAGGAGTAGCCTAGCCATGGCCTCGTCTTCAGTCGGCGGCACCAGCGGATCCGCCGGCTGTTCGCCTTGCGTGCTCCCAGACGGCGGCGGAGGTGGCGGCGGGCGATCACATCCGGCGTGGAGGAGCCACCGCCTTCCTTCTCCATGACGGGGTTCTCGCGGACGGCTTCCCCAGTCTGCCCCGTGAACTCTGGAGGCAGCGGCGCAGAGTTCAGAGGGGTGACGAACACCGCCGATTGGCGGTGCGCGGCCTCCTCAGCCTGCCGCTTCGTCGCGGCGATGGCTTCGGCCTCCGCCAGTTTCTTCTTGGCAGAGGCCTCCGCCTTATCAGACCCCACCTTCTCCAGGCGGTCGGCCTCTTCCTCATTGTGCTTCTCCTGCGCATTCCGCTCCCTCGCCTCCCGGAGGTCAGCAGCGGGGTCAATCCGCCGAGTGGTGGCGGACGTCTCCGCTGACGCCATGACGGAGGCGGCGGCAACCCTCTCAAGAGTGAGGGGAGCCCTGAAGCGAGGGAAGCAAGTAAAAGACTTAGACAAAGCTACAGAGAAAGAATAAAGCGTCAAGATGGAATACTCATGCGGAGACCAGTGGCGGCTTCTTCACTTCCTTACGGAAGCGGATGGCCTTCACAGCCGCCTCGTTCCGCCGGGTCGCTGCAGCCGAACTCTTGGGCTTCTTCGGCCGACTGCCGAACAAAGTCGGCATGGCCCTGCGCTTCTTCCTGCCGCCTGGAGCACCCGGCGCGGCAGAAGAGCCCGCGCCGGGATGGCTGGCTCCTGGCCGGGGGCAAGAGGCGACCTCCTCATCATCGTCAAGCCAGTCCTCTAGACTGTCCCCGAGCCGCGGGCCGCCTCCTCCCTCGGTGTCGTCTTCCAAAGCCGCCGCCCCCAGATTGGGGTCGTCAACGTCGCTCTCCGCTCGGTCGGCAAGGAACTCGCGGGCCAGCCCCGAGGTGCCGGCTGGTGGATGGAGGAGGGGATTCTGACCAAAGCCGACTGGTCAGGTCGCACAAAACAGACTCGGCAAGAAAGAAGACAACTCGAAGGAAAGAAAGAAAGGGCAACTCACTATAGGTGGGGGGTTGGCGCGGGAGTATGGCTCCTTGCCGAATCGCCAGTCCTCCAGCAGCTTGTTGTCCGAGAGGTAGTTCACCATGTAGGCCACCTCCTCGTGAGGCATGTCCTTGGTGCACATCCGACTCGGGTCATGGCGCCCGCTCATTTGGCATATCATGTGGGCGCGGCTTTGGAGCGGGAGAACTCGACGCGCCACGAAGGCGGCCAGCAGATCCGGACTAGTTAGGCCCTCCGACTATGTTAGAACTCGGAGTCGCTGACGGCCCCGGCACCCGCAAGCGTCAGCGACTTGGCCCGATACGACCAGTTGGGCAGTCTCCCAGCCGGCGGGCTGGCTTCGAAAGCCGGCAGGTTGACCCAATCGCCCCCCGCGAGGATGCTTTTTACGTAGAAGTATGATCGCTGCCACATCTTCACCGACTTTATCAACTTGATGGTGGGGAAGGGGTTGTCGGCTCCCGATCTCCGCCCGGCGATGAATGCGCCACATTGAGCCGGCACGCCTGCAGCCTGGGTGCCGAGCTTGCAGTAGAAGAACTCCCCCCAGAGCTCGAGAGTGGGGAGGACTCCGAGGAAGCCTTCGCACAAGGCCACGAAGACGGACAGCAGCACCACCGTGTTGGGCGTGAGGTGGTGCGGCTAGAGGCCGTAGAACTCCAGGAAAGAGCGGAAGAAGCTGCTCGCCGACAGCCCCAATCCGCGTAGGCAGTGCGAGTGGAAGATGACCCGCTCGCCATCCTCCGGCGCTGGGGAAATATCCTTCCTCAGTGCAAGACGCACCCGCACGTAGTCTTCACCGGGGAGCCGACGAGTCTTGCGAAGGAACTCGATGTGGTCGTCGTGAACTTCTGAGCCGTCCCAGGTGCCGGAACGCACCAAGGGAGGCGCGGTGGCAGAAGAAGAACTCATCGCGAGCTGATCGCCGCGGCGTTCGTCAGAGCTTGGGCGCACAGCGGGGCGAGGAAGAAGAAGAAGAAGAAGAAGAAGAAGAAGAAGAAGAAGAAGAAGAAGAAGAAGAAGAAGAAGAAGAAGAAGAAGAAGAAGAAGAAGAAGAAGAAGAAGAAGAAGAAGAAGAAGAAGAGCAAGGAGTAGCGGGAAGGAGGGGCGCGCGTGCTCTGCCGCGCCCCCCTCCTCCCCCTACTTATAGCCTCATGGGCTACGAAGCCGAGGGGGGCGGTCGTGGGATTTACTGCGCCCACGGCCCCACGACCCCCACGTTTCCACGACAAAGTTACTGCACGCAGTAACTCCACGGGAATCCCATCTGTCCGCCTGGGCCACAGTGGATCCGCTCGGGCGCCGAGGCACGGTAGTGGCGGGCCCCGCCTATGGGCATGTCCCATCACGCGCGTAGGCTGGCAGACAGGCCCGGCCGCGTGTTATCACGTGACAGGCCCAGAACGGGCGGCGGCCTAGAGGCTTAGCCAGCACGCTACTTGGATCCCGCCATGACGTTCGAAATACTGTGCAAGTCAGAGTTGGGCGAGTCCGACTCCTTCTAGTCGGCCCGGCGGAAATCAAGCAACAACCATGTGTTGAGCACCCGGAAAGAGAAACTACTGAGGCTTCTCGGCCGATCGTCCGCGGCGCCTCACCAGCTTCGGGGACTACTGTCGGAGTAATGGGCCACGGGTAGGCTAACCTGAGCCCCAGAACCTTTCAAGACATCGGGGCAGGCTGCGCCCCTCAAGACCCCAGGACGAAGAGCCGCCTTCTGAGAAGTCGGCAGCAAGGCGACCGACTGCCCACTCGCGGCCGAGTCCCGGGGACGACTTCAGGATAAGCCGACTCCTGACTGGCGACTTCCAGAGAAGCCGGCCTTGAGGAGTCGACCCATGACTCCAGCAAAACCCCATGTCCTCATTAAGAGGGACGGGACGGGGAGTGGCTACTGTCAAGCCCACTCCCACCCCTTTCCAAAGGCAGGCATGGCCACAGTACGCCATACCCGCGGAGATCTCCGTGCGACGTGGCACTGTAGCCATGCTGGCCCTGACATCAGCACCGGTGGACCGAATCCTGCGCCCACGACGGCTTGTCTATACGACCTTTGGGCGGCGGGTCCCACCGGCTAGCGGGATCCCAGAAGACGGCCAGTGCGCCACAAGTCGGACCCGTCGGGAGTCGGCCCCTGAGAGTCGGCCGGCTCCTCCCCGGGGCCCACGCGCCATTAACCAGATGTGATGGAGAGTGGCAATAGTGATCGCCCGCCAAGCGGCGGGCTGTTGCCACGACTCCATGACGAAGCTCGCGTCATTAGAAGCACGGTTACAGTAATCAGAAGCCGGCAAGACCCGCCCGCAGCAGACGCGGCCTGTGGGCTCCGTACCTAGCCAGTCGGCGGGGCCCACCAATCGGCGGGGCCCACCAGTCGGCGGGGCCCAGCAGTCGGCGGGGCCCAGCAGTCGGCGGAGAAGACGGAGGCCGGAGGCACTGACGGCTGGGCCCGCGTCCAGCCGGATTACCATCGTACCCCTGGGGGGTAGGCCTATATAAACCCCCCAGGGCACCCATGCAAAGGGTTGGAACCCATTAGCTCTAGACCAGATCATATAGGAGGGAGAGAGCTTGCCTTGCCCTCTCCTACTTCCAGGGAACAGCTCAAGGAGCAATCGTGTAAACACTTTGCCATAGTGATCATGCGGAGACCCCGCAGAGCAGCAGTAGGGGTGTTATCTCCCCGGAGAGCCCTGAAGCTGGGTAAGATTCGCCGGCGTGCATGTCTATGCCTCATCCCGTTTCCAGGCACCGACGACGTTCTACTCGCCCCCACCATGATAATCCATCCTTTGGCATATGTCGCACCTAACCCCCGACACAGAGAGAAAACAAAATGCTTCGAACAGAGCACGACTAATCCGGAAAAATATGGTTCACATCATGAATACAATCAAAAAGAGCCAAACTTGGCACATTATTACAACCAAACATGGTTCACATTAGTTTTACAATAAAAAAATGTTCACATCAGGTAACACCGCTATCACCGCTTCTCCCTACTTGTTCATCCTGGACCTCATGACAAAACATGAATGAAGGCTAGCATCTGCAAGTTATCAAGCAAAATGCGAAATTTTTATCATTTAAGCATAGAAAGACAGGGTCAACAACATTTTAATGTTTGAAAAATGAACCAGGATTTCAATGTTTGAACAGCAAGAAAATGATACAGTAGATCATATGCGGTTTAATCAACCCCTAAGGAGAGACACGTTGACACGTTCATTTGGCAACACTTGTAGAAATTGAACCTCCTAAACATGCAATGTCGAATTTGTATCTCAAAGAAGTATACATACTTACCAGGTTTAATTAGCACAGAGAAGCCAAATGCTAGTAACTCATGATTAGTACACAAGACATGGTTCAGCAAAGTAACGCCAACGTGAAAAGTTTCAGCATTATTGACATATGTTTCCTCGGAATCATACTACACAGAGAAGGGTTCAGCCTCAAGTCTGAACTAGCCTTACATGGTGAAGTACATATTTTAGTGGCTACATAAACAAGAAGCATCGGCTTAAGTTGCAACCCGCAACAGAAACACTTACAAAAATCGAGCACTTGGGGGTTTGGCAGGAGTACTACCTTGTGGATGTCGCCCATGAAGTGTGAGAGGAACAAGAGCGCTTCCGTCAGGTTATCTGCAGTATTCCACGCAGAAAAACATGGCATCTTCAGTACGAATTCAGTCAACCAAAAGAGATGTCACTACAAGAAATATGTCAACTTATGACCTTCTGTCAGTGACCCTCGAAGAATTGGTCATAAATTTATGACCATTTTAGACCAATTGGTCAAAAGCTGTTCAGGGGGCTCCAAACCCTAAACCATTGCGACCATTTTGGTCAGAAAGGTCGTAATTTCCTTACACGAAATGGTCAGAAAGCAAACAGTGCTAGTCCGCTGCCTTATTTCTAGTTTTTAATGACCAATATAGATGGTCATAGCCTTGTAGATTATGGTGCGTTGTGATGACTAGGCGCCATCTCATCAGTTTTGCCTATGTGTCATGTCCATGTGGCAGTTTTGCCCTAGGTTGTGAAGCAACCTATATTTATATCATTCCCAAAATTCCCAAAAAATCTCATAAATTCTTTGGGGCATATCTTCATCAAATATGTAAAAATCCTTCCTTGCCTAGTTCAAAACTAATTCAAGAATATTAATTTTCCTATTTTGTTCACAACAACACTTTATGAAGGAAGTGCTATTTATATATTCTTGATTGCCCTCGGAATTTTTGGGCACTCTTTCCTATCCAAATCATTACCGCATGACAAAATTCAGCTCCATTTGCCTAGCAAATCTTCCTCGGGAAATTTCCAAAGTTTTTGTCCACCTAGAAGCATTGTGAAGGAAGTACCTTTTTTATATATCTAAATGACATGAAATTTATACAGTTCCTTCATATGCCCAAATTATCACCCTCCTCTAAATTGCAGCTCAGTCAAGTCATCTATGTGAGCCCAGGTTTAATTTATATTTTATGACCAAATCGGCACGTTGCAAAGCAAGTGTTATATAGACCCCTCCTATTACCCTCAAACTTTTCGGGCACTCTTTCATACCCAAATCATTGCCACATGATAATATTCAGCTCAATTTTCCTAGTAAATCTTTCTCGGGAAATTTCCAAAGTTTCTACCTCGAGAGAAGCTTTGTGAAGTAAGTACTAGCTAGGCTTACCCAAATGATCTGACAATTTACCAGCGCATGACCATACTTAAGTAACTTACCTACACCAATTTTGATCTCATTTCATTCATCCAATCTCTCACACTAGTTTTCCCAAGTTTGTATCCATAGAAGAGCATTGTGAAGGAAGTACTACTTTGGCATGTACAAATGGTATCAATTTTCTGCAATGCTTTCCTATGCCCAAATAACCATCCTCCACAAAATTTCAGCTCACTCCATTCATTATTTTGAGCCCAGCTTCAACATTCATATTTTTGTCCAGCGTGGTACTTTGCAAAGCAAGTACCACCTAGGATCCTCCTTTTGAGCTAAAAATTTGTGAAGACATTCTCCTTAGTAGATGATCATCCTCAGCCAAAACTCATGCCCATTGGCCATGTGCATTTCCCGTACCGCTAATCAAACACTTGGTTGCTAATTCATGTTTGAGCATCGATCGGTCTCCTCGTGAGAATCTTATGTTCTAATTTTCTTCCTAGCACCAACCTGGGAAGTGCCCAACCCACTAGACATGCCTAGGCCACCCAGAACACATGGCAACATTACGGTCACGCGGTGACCACGCGACGGGCATGCGAGTTTACGCGCTCTAGAGTTGGGGCCCTCGGCCACTGCCCAAACCTCGACGTATCGCCACCAAACCATGTATTTATGATTAAATAGGTCCTTATGTAACTAGAAATGATTTTTGGAAAAAATAAATAGCAAACTATGAGGCAGCTGCAGTTCAAATTTGACCCGCTTCCAACTGAATCGGCGGAAATTTGTCATTTTCACGAGAGGTGAATCAAAAAATTTTACTCCCAACCATTTTGTCAATTGTTCATTAAATATGTCCTAGTATTTTATAAAAATGATTTGGTCCAATTTTGCAACAATTATTTGGTAGTTCCTTCACAAAAAAACCTCCTTTCGGGCACTCGAAAAATGGAAAATGGTTTTTTCGTCCAACGAAAGTGAAAACTTCCTTGGGCAACATTGTTTGCCATTCCAATATGAACCCTTGTGCACAATATGAGATCATTTGAACAAACTATGCCATGAATGTGGCCATAAGATTGATCATTTGACTTGAAAGCCATTGATCTCCACACGTGATAGCTCGTTTCTGAGAACACTTTTTTAAAATAATTGCCGTATTACAAGTTTGTTATTTTTCCTGGGAACTTGGTCACATATAATGACACAATGCGAAGGTTTCCCAATTTTTTGGTTTTTTTTGAATTTTTTATGCCCGTTTCAAAATGTGGTCAAAACGGCGGGAATGACAGTTCCTAGCTAGTGGTTAAATCTTGGAATTTTTTTGGTGTTTCTATGATTAAGTAGATACCTATTTACCTAGCAATGATTTTTGGAAAAAAATAAAGAGCAAACTATGAGGCAGCTGCAGTTCAAATTTGACCCGCTTCCAGCTGAATCGACGGGAATTTGTCTTTTTCACCAGAGGTGGATCAAAATTTTTGACACCAAACCATTTTGTCAATTGTGCATTAAATATGGCCTAGTATTTTAGAAAATTGATTAGGTCCAATTTTGCAACAAATATATGGTAGGTCCTTCACAAAAAACTCATTTCAGGCACTCAGAAAATGGAAAATGGTTTTTTCGTCCAAAGAAAATGAAAACTTCCTTAGGAAACATTGTTTGCCATTCCAATATGCACCCTTGTGCATAATATGAGATCATTTGAACAAACTATGCCATGAATGTGGCCATAAGATTGATCATTTGGCTTGAAATCCATGAATCTTCACACTTGATAGCTCATTTCTGAGAACACTTTTTTAAAATAATTACCGTATTACAAGTTTATTATTTTTCCTGGAAACTTGGTCACATATAATGACACAATGCGAAGGTTTTCCAATTTTTTGGTTTTTTGAATTTTTTATGCCCGTTTCAAAATGCGGTCAAAACGGCGGGCTTGACCGTTCCTAGCTAGTGGTTGAATCTTGGAAAACTTTTGGTGTTTCTCTGATTAAATAGATACTTACGTACCTAGAAATGATTTTTGGAAAAAATAAATAGCAAACTATGAGGCAGCTGCACTTCAAATTTGACCCGCTTCCAGCTGAATCGACGGGAATTTGTCTTTTTCACCAGAGGTGGATCAAAACTTTTGACACCCAACCATTTTGTCAATTGTGCATTAAATATGTCCTAATATTTTATAAAAATGATTTGGTACAATTTTGCAACAAATATATGGTAGGTCCTTCACAAAAAAACCTCATTTCGAGCACTCGAAAAATGGAAAATGAATTTTCCGTGCAACGAAAATGAAAACTTTCTTAGGCAACATTGTTTGCCATTCCAATATGCACCCTTGTGCACAATATGAGATCATTTGAACAAACTATGCCATGAATGTGGCCATAAGATTGATCATTTGGCTTGAAAGCCATTGATCTCCACACGTGATAGCTCGTTTCTGAGAACACTTTTTAAAATAATTGTCGTATTACAAGTTTATTATTTTTCCTGGAAACTTGGTCACATATGATGACACAATGCGAAGGTTTTCCATATTTTTGATTTTTTTTGAATTTTTATGCCCGTTTCAAAATGCGGTCAAAACGGCGGGAATGACCGTTCCTAGCTAGTGGTTGAATCTTGGAATTTTTTTGGTGTTTCTCTGATAAAATAGATACTTATGTACCTAGAAATGATTTTTGGAAAAAATAAAGAGCAAACTAGAAGGCAGCTACAGTTCAAATTTTACCCGCTTCTAGCTGAACCGGCGAAAATTTGTCTTTTTCACGAGAGGTGGATCAAAACTTTTTACACCCAACCATTTGGTCAATTGTGCATGAAATATGGCCTAGTATTTTAGAAAAATGATTCGGTCCAATTTTGCAACAAATATATTATAGGTTCTTCACAAAAAAACCTCCTTTGGGGCACTCGAAAAATGGAAAATGGTTTTTTCGTCCAAAGAAAATGAAAACTCCCTTTGTCAATATTGTTTGCCATTCCAAGATGCAAACTTGTGCGAAATATGGAATCATTTAAACAAATATTTGATAGGACTTTCACAAAAATACTCATTTTGAGCACTGAAAAATGGAATGAATTTTTTTATCTTGAATCGATCACGACCAATTTATATTGGTCATAAGGTGATCAAATGGTTTGCTGCGTTTTGATTGGACCATGAGCATATCACGCGGATCACGCATCAACCACCGTCGGATGCTTCCGGATCCAACGGCCCAAACCCACCCGAGCCGAAACCCTAGGTCTGTCCTCATGGACATTTTCCATCCACCCCCCCCCCCCCGCCTCCATTCTTTCTTTCTTTCTCTCCCTCCCCCTCAGATCCTCTCCCCTCTCCCCCGTGCAGCGAACCCTAGCCCCTCTCTCCCCCGCACACCACTCCTCCTCCCTTCCATATCACAGCCGCCACCTCCTCCTTTTTGATCGCCACCGCCACCGTCCTTCCCTCTCCGCCTCGCCTCTGTCTCCCACCGTCTCCCCTCTCCCTCCCTCAGATCCGCCGCCGTCCGCCTCCGCGTGGCCTCCACCTCCACCTCCAGCCCCACCGCACACCACTCCTCTCTCTCCCCGTGTGACGAACCCTAACGCTTAGATCCAGATCCCTCCCATCGCCGCCACCCACCTCCCCCATCTCCCTCACCTCGCCGCCGGCCACGACCTCGGCTCTCCCCTCCCCTCCCTCATCAGAAGAGATCCGATCTCCCGTCGACGTCCTCCTCCCTCCTGCTCCGGGTAACCAGTTCCCCTTCCAACCTCCAACCAACATCCCACCACCGCGCTGCCATGCCCCTCCCTCGAACCAAGATCTCGGTGGCGATGAGCCCAGCGTGTGGCGTGCGGTGGCAGGGGGTCGGGATCGACGGGAGGAGTGGGAGGATCCGGGCCATCGGGAGGTGCTTGGCGGTGGCGGTGGAGGAGGCCGGTGCGCAGGAGGACGGCGTGATGCAGCCCAAGGAGGGGAGCGAGGCGGCCAAGAGGTACCCGTTGTACCTGTCCAAGGAGGTGCCCGAGGACGCGGCGCTCCCGATCACCGTGTTCGACCGCTTGCTCGTGCTCTTTATCCCCTCCATGTCGGTTTCTTTCTCCATGGATCAGTAGCGGTTCAGATGAAGAGCGTGATTTGATTTGTTTGGGTTTGAATTGATCGTGTGTGTGTGTGTGTGTGTGTGTGTTTACAGGGGAGAAGAAGGCCAAGGAGGAGCATGCCAAGAAGCTGCAGGCCAAGAAGTCCAAGATGAAGGTATGCGCTGCCGCTTCCTCGTTCCTCCCCTGCTTTGGCGCTGTTACTCGACTCGGATGTGTTGCTAGACTGCTTGTTAGTGGAATCAGCTTCTTGATTGGTGCTGTGCTGCTACTGTTGCTGTGTTAGATAAGCATATCATGTAGTCTTTTGGTACATGGAGTTCTGATTAGTGGTGTTTTATAGCTCAGAATTAGCGCTCAGTTGTGACATATAAGTATTACGATACAGCATCAGAGAATTGCTTATATCAGTTTAGTTTATTGCTTGAATTTGCTGCTCACTTTTCTTAAGTGCATATCGTTTGTCATTCACTGTTATTTACTTATGTGATCAGCATCATTTCTATGTAGATATGCAACTCTTGAGTATATTGTCCTTATATGCCCCTTTCATACCATTCCCACTCAAACCAAAGCTTCTGTATGCACTTGATATTTGCAATGAGACTTGAGAGAACTTCTGTATGCATTGAAGTTTTCTCTAATATAGATTTCTCAAATTTCTCTCTAAACTTCTCTAATAAAAAATGGTGCTAACTGTTAAAGCTCTTCGTGGTGACATGTTTCTTTTACCAATACAATACTATATTAGCACTCAAGGACTATTTGAGTGATAGGCTGTTCATAATATTAGATAAGTGAACTGATTAAGCTATTGCTTTCCCCAACAACAAAAAATAAACACGGCAGTTGAACAACGTGTATCCCTTCACTTGAAAGCCTATGAAACTTTCTGTAGCAGCAGTGCAGCACACTTTATATACATGTATGAGGCTGGGTAGTTCATCTCTACTTTACTTCCTAACTCATTCATATATATGATGGAAATTGTGCAAGTTCCATGGTGCCAAGTGGCCTCTGGCCATCTTGAACTGGGACTCCAGTAACAAGTAGATGTTGCTGCCGCACTCAATATTTTAAGTTGTTTTTTTCTTTTTTGGGATGTTAATCACCCAGTTTCCTTGTTAATAACCTAAGAACACTTGCCTCCTCCCCAACCCTCGCCCCAGCCTGCCGCTGCCGGCTTGCCGCGTGGCTGTCGCCACAGCAGCTAATTAGATTTTTGGGACTCTGTTTCTATGCTTTGCTCGATAACATTTTAGATATTGATTCGACACGCTTTATATAAAATGATTTATCTTGTACATTGCTCTGCCTAACTTGTATACATGAAACCATACTTGTCAAATATCGAGTATCACTGCTGAATAATAACGTCTTGTTTTCTGTTTACTGAATCACAATTCTTCTCTCTTTTTACCATTAATCCATCTTACAGCCATCAATAAGAAAAACACTTATCTTCATATTAGGCTTATTATTTTGTTGTCTGCAGTATTATAATGTACATATGCTTTTCTGTTCACTGAATCACAATTCTTCACTCTTTTTACCATCAATCCATCTTCTTATAGTTGCATGTTTTTTTTGGCTGTCCAGATGACCAAGCCAAAGGAGGAAGCAGCTGCTCATCACTGAGGACAAGTAACTCCAGCAGGTTGACGCTGTAGATTCACAATGTACCTTCCATATGCCCATCCAGTTCTGTGATTTGTTTCTTGAAACCCAAAAAACCCCATGCCCATGTGGGAGCTGAACCATAGTTTTTTGCTTGTGGGAAATAATATCCTTGGCTAAATCGACTTGAGGCAGTTTCTTCGAAATTCTTGGAAATGCTTCGGTAGTTCCTTTCGGCGAGAAACTGTTTCGTACTGAAGTTTACTTGTACATGTGTGGTTTGCTACTGTTGCTTTGTTTGGGTTGGGTTGGTTCCAGCAGGGAGATGTGCACGCACACTGGCAACATGAGCTAGCAGCCATGATTGCTAGCCAGCCACCACCATGTCAATGTAATAAATGTGTGGCCTATCTAGTGTGCTGCTGATAGAAATATAGATGTGTGGCCTATCTAGTGTGCTGTTGATAATCTGTTTTTACCTCACTTGGCAGGCACCATAATCTGTTTTTACCTCACTGTACTGTAGGAACAAATGTGTGGCCTATCTAGTGTGCTGCTGATAGAAATATAGATGGAAGATTAGTTGACCAGTTATGCAATCTATAATCCTTCATATATATTGTTGTTGTCTATGTGTGCTGCTGCTTCATACATGTTTAATAAAATCTATCAAGCAGCTGTTGTCATGTCATGCTTGCTGTATTAATAGCCAATTTAGTTGTGTATTGCCATTTCTATTTTGCTAATGAACACCTTCCAACTTAAATGTTGAATTGCCTTGTACACATAATTGTTTGTAATCTATGGGAAAGCCGTTAATAGTCAGCTGACCTTGTGAACTGTATAAATATATCAAAATCTTTTTTTGTTAAATTGAGCTTATTGTCAATTCTTGCTTATAAGCTATGTTTGATGCTGCCTACAGGTTCTTATTCTTCTTTTTTTTCATAGGTGAAGTATGAAGTGCGAAGTCGTGAAGCCTATCAGCAAGAGTAGCATATTATGTATTGTAATATCAGGCAGAGTGTAATATTAGTCAGAGTAGCATATAATGTATTGTAATATTTAGTGTTGTTTTGGATGAATTTCATTCGCTCTAGTCTGTTTGAAATATTGATTGTGTATATAACTTCAATACTATGAAATGGAAACCTGCCCAGGGGGACATATTTATGAGAATTGTTTGACAAATTTTCAAATTTCTGACGTGTGGGTGCAATTGTGATATCAGCATGACAAGTGGGACCAATCTGACCAGTGGGACCAGCACAAAAATAATATGGCTGAAAATAGAAAATTAATAGTAATGGCCCAGAAAATAAAAATGTTGAATTGTTGGGCCAGGCCCATGTATCTGACCAGAATTAAAAAGAAAAATAACATTAAATGGGCTGAATTGTTGGGCTCGGCCCATATAGACACCGAATTGGACCGGGCTGAATCTTATCAACGACCTTTTCAATTGGTCACAATTTTGCCACGTCAGATTGCCACGTCGGATCCGACATGGCCTAGGGAGAGAGCTAGCGACCAAAACAGAAGGTCATAGGATCAACGACCTTTTGTTAAAGGTCGCTATAGTCAGTTTACGACGCCCAGCTTTTGACCTTATGTTTTTGGTCACAAAAAGGTCATAAATGGAAATTTGTGACCATTCAGTGACCAATAGTGGTGGTCATAAGTTGACATATTTCTTGTAGTGTGTGCTGAAGCTCGTATGATCTAACTGAACATTACATTGGCGGGAAGATTTACAAGATGGAGATTGTGATGATGACCCCTAGGTGAGGAGCTGGGAGGTGTAGTTGTTGACGGCTCCGGCGACGCGGTAGCCCTTGACGCCCTCCTCGTCCTTGCTGCGAAGGATGGCCGGGACTCGGATGCTGAGCTCCCTGGGCGTCACCTGCTCCTTCTCATTGTAAGTTGTAATCAGGTGCGGGCTCCCTGGGCGATTCATGAAAGGGAAGTTCTCAAGCTTGACAATCTCGTTATCCGACAAGTCAATCGTGTCAAACTGGTCCTGTTATCAAAAAAAGGAACAAAGACAGTTATAAACACAGCTAGAGAAGGACCTGGAGCAACTACAAACAATTCAAAATGAGATTAAAAAACCCTATGATTTCAATTTCAAATCAAGCTAAACGGTTTAAATATTAAGCCATCGGTAATACAAAAATCATAAGAGGTGTGTCACTGATTGTAGAGTCAGTACAAGAAAGTAGGCTGGTAACACAATAACAAGCCACACATTAAACTGTCATGCCCTGGACAACTACATAGAAGAAAGCAAAAGTAACCAGAATAGTAGAGGTGCGCTGATCAAGTATAAAAACACTATTCTGAACCGTAACAACAAAATCACCGCTCTTAGGTGGACACTACACAAAATATGCTCAAACAGTACCCACGTCTCGCCAGGATGAATTGTCACAATGTCAAGATCAGTATTTCCCACAAAAGTTAATGATAGTTCTGGTTCCATATTTTTCTACCATTATGAAACAAGGTTGAAAAAAAGAAGACAAGTGCAGAACTAGCCAACTGACAGTACAGATCAAAAGGAAAATAAAACAAAGGAACACAAACCCATAAAGCGTAAGCTTGAATTTACCACTCTACGGAACCAAACTGCAGGGTTATTCCAGTTCTATACACAAAAGATTTAACATGTTTTCCTACTAGTATTTACAATGTTTTTATTTCGGTAAATTAGAAAGAGGGGAGATGGGGCACAGAACTTTGAGGCACTGTTATGAGGTAATGTCTGATGAAGGTTGCCCTTTGGGGCAGCAGTGGTAGCTCCGCCAAATGTAGCAGCGGCACCTCTGACTGGCACAACGGCAAATACCGAGAAGAATGTCATGAAAAAAGCAACACATAAGGCTTTTGTGATGGCATACCTGAAAATAGCAGTAGTGGGTTAGTGTGGTTTATGTATATTTGCACAGCACACAACATAACAGATAAACAAAGGCCAAGAACCCATAGGCGCCAGAAAACAAAAATCTTTTTAGACTAATGCCTATTCCATGCCATCTGATCTACAGCAGCAAAATTCACTAAACAATAGTTATTTCATAGAAGAATGTTACTCCAGGAGTACAATTCACTACACAATAGTTATTTTATAGAAAAATGTTCCTCCATGTGCACCAAAAGCAACCAATGCATCTTTTCACTGAGCTTGCTGGGGAAAAGCAATGATGCTACAGAAGAAGTTCTTAAACTTAATCCGTACTACATGTGCAAAGTAACTGGAGAGAGATTGTCTGCATAATCCCATCCGAGCTTCTGAACCATACAACAGCAGACTAAATGCCACTGAAAGAACAACACAATGACTTGAAAAGCAATACATCGGACGGAGTTAACATATGCTATTTGCAAATTGGAAAGAGATTGATTGTAGAACAATGTGTATTTGTGGACAAAGGCACGACGATAATTGGAACGGATTGAGCTATTATGGCTGAATAAGTAGACTAAGTTGTTGTCGGATTGATTGATTGATTCCACAGTGCACTGGACCAACAGAATTGTTCCCAGCAATGCTTTTTTCTACCCCATGGAGCCTTCCTACACTGATCTACTAGTTGCAGCACTTACTGCAACCAACATGTTATAGTCCAAGTTGAGGTACAAAAGAAACCCTGAAATTAAATCGGCTAGATGTCACTGAAACCTGCTGAGACTAACAAGATGCAGCCAAACTGACAAAGTGGTCTCGCTATTGTGTTACTCATGATGCAGATGTTGAGATTTTAATGTCCGACAGCCCCTAACTGAACCCGAACCTGAATGGTCTTCACACTTCCTGACTGAACCTGAACGCAGTGTGGGGATTAGGAGAGGAGGCGTACGTACATAGCAGGTCCACGACAGCTCTTTCTACCCTCATGGGCCTCGCTGCGGCCGGTGAGAAGGAAGGTCTTGAAGCCGAGGTTGTGGACCTCCCTGTAGAGGCGGAGGCTAGAGGGGATCACCGGCGCCTCCCCCGTCTCCACCCACCGTTCGAACTCCCAGTGGTCGAACAGCTCCAGCCTGCAATCGAACAACAAATTAATCGTGTGTGTTAATAGCAGGCCCGCGATCTCAGAATGTGACAAGCGTGGGTCGCCCACCCGTATCCATGTTGCGCGTAGTAGGGGAGCTTGGAGAGCAGCGTCTCGTCGACACCGAAGACCCAGGCGCCGGTGGCAGCGCGGGCGTAGGCGGAGGCCTCCCCATGACGAGGTCGAGGTTGGAGCGGTAGGCGGGGCTAGTGAGGTATGCGTGCACGTGCGGCACGCAGTCCTGCGGCACGGCGGCCCACGGCGCCAGGTTGTTGGCCTCCCCCGCCGTCCTCCAGCTCGCGCACCACAGGTTCAAGGCAGTCTCTGTGGACGCGGTGGGTGGCGCGCTCAGGTGGCGGGAGGACCAGGGGTGGGCCGGCGGCGAGGTTGGTGTAGTGACGGGAGGAAGGGGGCGGTGGACGAGGAGGGCTTGGATTGGATCTGGAGAGAATGGGGGCGGCGGTTGGAGTGGGAGGGGCTGGCGGGGAGGGTGCGATGTCACGATAGCGGGAAGGAAGGGGAGGGGATCAAGAGGAGCTCTGCTAGATCTGGAAGGGGAGAGGAGAGAGCTAGGGAAAGAAAGGAGGCGGGGCGTGGATGGAAAATGACCACAGGACAGAGCTAGGGTTTCGGGGATGGTGTGGAAGGGCCGAGGACTGTCGTTGGATCCCCGATCATCAGACGGTGTTTGATGCACGATTCGCGTGACACGTCCATGAACCAATCAGATTACAGTACGATGCTATGACCATCTAAATTGGTCGTGGTTGACTAAAATTAACGTGTTAAAATCATGTCAGCTATTTTATGACATGAAAAATTCAAAAAAATGGAAAACCTTCTCATTGTATCACCAAATGTGAACAAGTTTTCAGGAAAAATAACAAACAAGAAATAAGATAAATATCTTTTAAAATGTGTCTTCAGAAATGAGTTTTTTGGCAAAAAAAAACATTTTCCATTTTCTCAGTGCCCGAAAATGAGTTTTTTTTGTGAAGGACCTACCATATATTTGTTGCAAAATTGGACCAAATCAATTTTCTAAAATATTAGGCCATATTTAATGCACAATTGACCAAATGGTTGGGTGTCAAAAGTTTTGATCCACCTTTGGTGAAAAAGAGAAATTTCTGATGATTCAGCAGGAAGCGGGTCAAATTTGAACTACAGCTGCCTCATAGTTTGCTATTTATTTTTTCCAAAAATCATTTATAGGTACATAATATCTATTTAATCAGATAAATATCAAAAGTTTTCCAAGATTCAACCACTAGCTAGAAACGATTATGCCCACTGTTTTGACCCTATTTTGAAACGGGCATAAAAATTTCAAAAAAATCAAAAAATTGGAAAACTTTCGCATTTGTGTCATCATATGTGACCAAGTTATCAGGAAAAATAACAAACTTGTAATAAGACAATTATTTTAAAAAAAGTATTCTCAGAAATTAGCTATCATGCGTGAAGATTTGTGGCTTTCAATCCAAATGATCAATCTTATGGCCACATTCATTACATAGTTTGTTCAAATGATCTCATATTGTGCACAAGGGTGCATCTTGGAATTCCAAACAATGTTGCCTAAGGGAGTTTTCATTTTCTTTGCACGGAAAATTCATTTTCCATTTTTCAAGTGCCCGAAATGAGTTTTTTGTGAAGGACCTACCATATATTTGTTGCAAAATTGGACCAAATAAATTTTCTAAAATACTAGGCCATATTTAATGCAAAATTGACCAAATGGTTGGGTGTCAAAAGTTTTGATCCACCTCTGGTGAAAAAGGCAAATTTCTGATGATTTAGTATGAAGCGGGTCAAATTTGAACTGCAGCTGCCTCATAGTTTGCTATTTATTTTTTCCAAAAATCATTTATAGGTACATAAGTATCTATTTAATCATAGAAACATCAAAAGCTTTCCAAGATTCAACCACTAGCTAGGAACGGTCATGCCCGCCGTTTTGACCGCATTTTGAAACGGGCATAAAAAATTCAAAAAAAATCAAAAAATTGGAAAACTTTCGCATTGTGTCATTATATGTGACCAAGTTTCCAGGAAAAATAAAAACTTGTAATACGACAATTATTTTAAAAAAGTGTTCTTAGAAATTAGCTATCATGCGTGAAGATTCGTGGCTTTCATGCCAAATGATCAATCTTATGGCCACATTCATGGCATAGTTTGTTCAAATGATCTCATATTGTTCACAAGGGTGCATCTTGGAATTCCAAACAATGTTGCCTAAGGAGTTTTCATTTTCTTTGCACGGAAAATTCATTTTCCGTTTTCCGAGTGCCCGAAATGAGTTTTTTTGTGAAGGACCTGCCATATATTTCTTGTAAAATTGGACCAAATAAATTTTATAAAATACTAGGACATATTTAATGCACAATTGACCAAATGGTTGGGTGTCAAAAGTTTTGATCCACCTCTGGCGAAAAAGAGAAATTTCCGATGATTTAGTAGGAAGCGGGTCATATTTGAACTGCAGCTGCCTCATAGTTTGCTCTTTATTTTTTCTAAAAATCATTTCTAGGTACATAAGTATCTATTTAATCAGAGAAACATCAAAAGTTTTCCAAGATTCAACCACTAGCTAGGAACGGTCAAGCCCGCCGTTTTGACCGCATTTTGAAACGGGCATAAAAAATCAAAAAAAATCAAAAAATTGGAAAACCTTCGCATTGTGTCATTATATGTGACAAAGTTTCTAGGAAAAATAATAAAATTGTAATACAACAATTAATTTAAAAAAGTGTTCTCAGAAATGAGCTATCATGCGTGAAGATTCATGGCTTTCAAGCCAAATGATCAATCTTATGGCCACATTCATGGCATAGTTTGTTCAAATGATCTCATATTGTGCACAAGGGTGCATATTGGAATTCCAAACAATGTTGCCTAAGGGAGTTTTCATTTTCTTTGCACGGAAAATTTATTTTCCATTTTTCGAGTGCCCAAAATGAGTTTTTTTGTGAAGGACATACCATATATTTGTTGCAAAATTGGACCAAATCAATTTTATAAAATACTAGGACATATTTAATGCACAATTGACAAAATGGTTGTGTGTCAAAAGTTTTGATCCACCTATGGTGAAAAAGAGAAATTTTTGCCGATTTAGTAGGAAGCGGGTCAAATTTGAACTGCAACTGCCTTATAGTTTACTCCTTATTTTTTCCAAAAATCATTTCTAGATACATAAGTATATATTTAATCAGAGAAACACCAAAAAATTCCAAGAGTCAACCACTAGCTAGGAACGGTCATTCCCGACGTTTTGACCGCATTTTGAAACGAGCATAAAAAATTCAAAAAAATTAAAAATTGGAAAACCTTCGCATTGTGTCATTATATGTGACCAAGTTACCAGGAAAAATAATAAACTTGTAATATGACAATTATTTTAAAAAAGTGTTCTCAGAAATGAGCTATCATCTCTGAAGATTCATGGCTTTCAAGCCAAATGATCAATCTTATGGCCACATTCATGGCATTGTTTGTTCAAATGATCTTATATTGTTTACAAGGGTGCATATTGGAATGGCAAACAATGTTTCCTAAGGGAGTTTTTATTTTCTTTGGACGAAAAATCAATTTTCTATTTTTCGACTGCCCAAAATGAGTTTTATTGAGAAGGACCTACCATATATTTGTTGCAAAATGGGACCAGGTCATTTTTATAATATATTAGGCCATATTTAATGTACAATTGACAAAATGGTTGGTCATTAAAAGTACATATACACCTCTGGTGAAAAAGACAAATTTCCGATGATTGAGTAGAAAGCGGGTCAAATTTGAACTACAACTACCTCATAGTTTGCTCTTTATTTTTTCCAAAAAATATTTATAGGTACATAAGTATCTATTTAATCAGAAATGCATGGTTTGGTGGCGATATGTTGAGGTTTGGATGGTGGCCCAGGGTCCCAACTCCAAAGCGCGTAGACTCGCATGCCTGCCGTGTGGTCACCGCGTGACCGTGGTGTTGCCACCCATTCCGGGCAGCCTAGGCATGTCTAGTGGTTTGGGCACTCCCCTGTTAGGTGCCAGGAAGAAGAAGGCAATAGAAGATTCTCACGAGGAGACTGAACTGAGCTCAAACATGAATTAACACCCAAGTGTTTGATTAGTGGTACGGGAAATGCGCATGGCCAATGGGCTTAAGTTTTGGCTGAGGATGATCATCTACTAAGGACACTATCTTGGAAAATTTGTAGCTCAAATGGAGGAGCCTAGGTGTCACTTGCTTTGCAACGTACCACACTGGACAGAAATATGAATGTTGAAGCCACACTCACATGTATTGTTAGATGGGGCTCAAATTTTGTGAAGAGCTATTATTTGGGAATATAGAAGATGTGGCAAAAATTCAGCTCATTAAGATATGCCTAGCTAGTACTTCCTTCACAACAGTTCGAGTTGAACAAAAACTTTGGAAATTTGCCGAGGAAGATTTACTAGGCAAATGGAGTTGAATATTGTCATGAGGCAATGATTTGGATAGTAAAGAATGCCCAATTTTTTTTGGGGGGGGGGGGATTTTACAGAAATATAGGTTGCTTCACAACCTAGTGCAAAAATTGACACATGGACATGACACATAGGGAAAACTGATGAGATGGCGCCTAGTCATAGCAATAAGTACCAATGCATCCACGTTCACAACCTCATGACCATTTATATTAGTCGTAATCAGGTAGGAATAAGGTCATTGGCGCCTTTTGTCTGCTTTATAATCATTTGGTGTAAGCAATTTCAAGGTTTGAGCCCTTCCAAACGAAATGGCCGTAAATTTACGACCAATTCAGCTGGGGTCACTAAGAGAAGGTCATAAGTTAGACATATTTCTTGTAGTGTATAAACTCTTAATTATGAATAATGGAAATATAGCAATACAATATTATTGCCTCTAGGGCATATTTCCAACAGTCTCCCACTTGCACTAGAGTCAATAATCTAGTTAGCACTTTTAACCTTTACACCAATGGCAATCCGGCGTTTGTGGTATAGACTTCGTACTATCGAATCTGACAACTTCAAATCCGTGTGTATCATTTGCATTTTGATCAATCGACAAACCCTAATCCCCAAATCGAAACACCCCAAGCCATGGCGAAGCGCCGCCTCCTCGGCTCCAGCTCCGTTGGCCGTCCGGGCCACGTCCTCCTTTGCACACGTGGGTGGCGCGCTAGCAAGCTGGACGTTGTCCGCTGTATCACCGCGCGCACCACAACGGAAGCAATGGGATCCATGAAGGTGACAGTCTTCATCAAAGATCTGCCATCGCTCTCCTACTTCCATGTTAGCAGCTGCCCCGACCTCGAAGAGGACCACTTCACCAAAAGCCCGGAGATCCTATGGTCGTCGGAGTACTGCATCCTCTTCCGTATGTTTCCCCGTTCCGGCCGACCACAGTTGTTCATTGTAGGGACGAACAGCCCGGGTGCAAGCCGTCGCTTGATCCGCTCCCTCAAGTCGACTCGCATTTGGCTAGTGAGAGAATTAGTCCTTACCTCGTCGGCGTCGTTCCCGACTTCGACAGCCAGAACTATGTCTTGGCCGCTTTCCGAATGGATTGTGTTTCACGGATATACACACTCCACGTCTTCAGGTCCAAAGGGTCTGTCTGGAGCAAACATATTCTTGCCGTCGATCTTCCTTCCTGGATATATACGATTCATCCAGGGCTTTTTCCGGATAAGGTGATTGCCTTAGGTGAAGAGGTGGGCTATGTCGATCTCTGGAAGGGGATTCTCTTGTGCAATGTGCTCGAAGAACCAGGTAACGGCATGTTTCGTTCCATTGCCTGACCCACTACCAAACAACCTAGAATACTACGACGAATTTTCATCAATTGAAATACGCGATGTCACATGCACTGAATCCCCTGATGGCTTCATAATCAGATGTGTTGAGATGGAAGATTTATTCAGTTCCACAACCACCATCCCTGAAGCCAATGTAATATTTGATTCTGATGTCGATCCAACCAAGAAGGTGGTAGAACCCGAATGTGTTGGTTGGAGGCTTGTGACATGGTATAGGGAGACCTCTTGGAAGTTGGAACTATTGGTCCAAGGAGCATATAGTTAATGTTGATGACCTTGGAGCTGACTGGTTGCTTCCTTCTAATCCATCGTGCGTGCAATCTTCTTTTCCCATCCTGTGTGGTGATGATGCAGTTTGCCTCCTCTCCATGAGTGATGATTCGGATGGTGATGGTTGGATTGTCACTATTGACATAGAGAGGAAAAAAGTGAGAGGGATAATAGAATCTTCTTGTGACCGATACATGCTTTTCAGCTCAGCCATTTCCTGTGCGCCAAAGAAATATCCAGGTAACTATAGCCATACTTGTTGTCGTTTATGCCTCAATTAGCTGTGGTTTGGGTCATTTTGGTATGCAAGGTTCTTATTTCGTGTAGCAGATGTTATTATTCAGTCTGTACAGTTATAGTTAAGCCTTAAATCATGGTGGTTATCATTATTCAAATCTGAACAGTAGAACCATGACAAGAATTATGAAACGGAGGGAGTAATAATCAAGACCTTAATTATGGTGGTTATTATTCAGCCTTTGCAGTAATAGCTCAGACTTAAACCATGTTGGCATTATTTCTGTATGGTAAAAGTCTTTCTAAATTGCTGGAGATAAAGGATGTGTTACTTTAGGTCGTCGGCATGATCAATCAGTTATTATTTGCACGATCTGGCCTGTTTGGGTTTATGGTTAGTTATGACGTCAATGTTTTTCTCCATAATTGGTGAATAAGTGATGATGAATGTAACCGTTTTCTGCTCGCTATGCCTTTTAGATGGCGGTCCTCGCCTGTTGAGCAAGACCTTGTCTGTTGATGCTGATGGAAACAAGAGACCGAAATATGTGTTTCAGCCGCCAGACAAGTAACATTCATGAGCTTGTGATTTATAGTATTACTTGAAACACCAGCCATATAAACCATATTAGGCGTAGTTGATCTAAAATCTTGATGTTAATGTCTTCAAATAGAAAGTATATCTGCATTATTGTTCATCAAGGTTGTCAGCCGTTGCACCTGCCAATGTGTGTATATTTCATGTCCTGCTATTATTCCCTATGGAGAAATTATAGGCTGATATTTTTTTTGGAGGTGGTGATGCCTTTAAGCTCTGGACAAGGATCTGCGGGATGATTCAAGTTGTGCAGATATGCCATGTTCGTGTTTAAGACTATCTTTCTTGTCCTATTGTGTAGTAGATTCCGTGGGTTGCTCCTTCTAAGTTGTCTGATGGTTTATGAGTTTAAGCGCATTACTGTTCAGTACTATCATACACATGCCGCCGCCTTTCTTTTGATTAGGAGAAATTGGTCTTAGTGCACAAAAATCCTGGCTATGTCACTATTCAGGAATAAGAGATGAATATGTAGTGATTTCTGCAATGCGTTCTTATTGCATAGTTTTTTTCTTCTTCATATGTTGTCCTCGTTCTGGTCCGCATGGTTCCTCTGCTTCCTCTCCTGTCATCCTCTTTCTTATCTGTATGCAGAAAACCAGCATTGACATTGCAAAACTGAATTGGGGGCACAACTTCTCATGTATAGTGAGAACATAATCTAAGGAGTTGTTTGGTTGCAAGAATGATATCTTTATCGTAATCAAATCGCGGAGTTTTAGGAGGTGTAACGACTTGTTTGAAGTTTGTTTGGTTCGTCCAAGTAAAGGAATGGCCATTACGCTGCTCTTCTTTCACTTAGACTCTTGCCCCGTTTGCCGACCACCCTCCTCCCTGTTAGGCTACTCATAGTGGGGAGTATCATATACTAGTGTCATGCATACGATACTAGTGCATGATACTACTTCATAGTGCATAGTACTCCTTTCCGGTTTATTGGGCTCATCTCATTTTCTTGGTTTTTCCATATTATATGTCTTATTTTCACTTCTTTCCGCCATATGTTCACATTTCAGGGCGGTGACGGGGAGGCTGCGGTTGCGTCGTCCTTCGTAAGAAGACCGAAGAGCTCGATCGAAATCGGAGTGTAAATCCATTGCAGAATTGCAAAGTCGTCTTTCACGCAGATGGGATCGACAAGTGGTGGTGCTAAATGTGAGAGAAGGCAGAGTGCCTTTACCGGCGGCAGGCAGAGCGTCGTCCCTGGCGGCAGGGGCAAGTGCTGAGCCATGAGGGCCCAGCGCTCCTTGCCTCAGGCGGTTCACCTGGAGGCGGACGTCGAGGTCGCCGTTGAGCTGCCTTGCATGACGAGTTCCGCAGTGGACTCTGGACTCCTCCCTTTCTTTGGTCCCATGCTAGTGCAGACCATATAGGCCGAAGAGATCCGACAATTTTAACAACGGATCATTTGTAGTTGTAGGCTTGTAGCTGCTATAGGCTTTCTTCTCTGATTTTTAGAACAGATTTGAGGAAGCAATCAACTCAAAAAATCATGTATTGTTGTGAATTATTATAACCATACTATTCTTGAAGTTTCCTTATACTGGTAAATTGGTTTATTTTCTTCTTACAAGGAGTGGTTATCTGCTTGTGGATGCAAATTTTGGAATCCAGTGAATACTAGTTCAGTGGTGTAGGGATTATCTGAATTTTGACAAGTGCAGCGGCCTTGGTGCTGTGTTTTCTGAATTTTTAGATGTGCAGCGATTCTAGTTGTTCAGTGCAATACTAATGCAGGCTTGGGAAGATCAGTATAGTTCAGTGTAGGCTTTGGAAGATCAGTATAAATCAGTGTAGTACGGGTGAGTAACAGAGAATGGTACGCATGAATTTGACAGACAAAATTTTTACTCAGCTATATTGAAGTAAACATGGTACTAAAGCATCACTAATATTTCCTCGACAGTGACCATAAAAGAACATTAACATTTCCTTGGCCTAGTGCCACACAAAACTATGAAGTCAAACATAGAGGTTTGTTCTTTGACAATTTTATCTAAGCTCAATAAAAATACAACTGAAGGAATGTCTCAAAATCTTTTTTAGATGACCTGCCTAACATTTGACGTTAATGGCATCTCCAATGAACCCTCAAATCTCCCGCAAGCGTGCGGACCGACGAACCAAGTCTCCATCCTCCCCTCTTTCTTTGCATCCGCTTTCTCTCTTAGCGACGCCACCGCTCTAGCACCCGGGCTGCCCGTCGAGCCCCTGTCGGACCTCCGCGACCTCCACCACTACACAAGGCCTCCACGCTGCTTGTCCTCCACCGCTGGTCCACACCTCTCGCCCGCCCGCCGTCGCACAGGTACCATCCGCCCCTACTGTGGTCACCACTCCGACAAGTGTTTCGTGAAATGCCCATGTTAATTTTTTTGTCCCTTCTTTGTAGCAATGGATTTGGACATGGAGTACATATACAAGCACTACGTTGAGTCGTCCAACTACTCGTCCGATGAGGAGAACTACATGGATGAAACAAGTATGATGTAGGTGGTTCTCGCATACGTGGGGCAAACAAAAGAGCATGTTCTCAATTTCAAGGGATCGATCAAGGGTCATCGGTGCTCAATTGGGCACAACGCATGAGGCCATTTGACGTTGATGGACGACTACTTTGCCCTGCTACTTCTTGAGCTTACATTGGTTTTCCCTTGAAAATAAAAGGGTGATGCAGCAAAGTAGAGTAAGTATTTCCCTCAGTTTTGAGAACCAAGATATCAATCGAGTGGGAGACAACGAATAAGTCACTGAATACCTGCACAAACAATCAAACAAATTTGCACCCAACGCGATAAAGGGGTTGTCAATCCCTTCACGGTTACTTGCAAAAGTGAGATCTGATAGAGATAAATAAACGGTAAAGCAAATATTTTTGGTTTATAGATCGGAAAGTAAAAGATTGCAAAGGAAGTAAATACGAAACTATATTGTAGATCGGAAACTTATATGATGGAAAATAGACCCGGGGGCCATAGGTTTCATTAGAGTCTTCTCTCAAGATAGAAAATATTACCATGGGTAAACAAATTACTGCGGAGCAATTGATAGAAAAGTGCAAAGTTATGATGATATCTAAGGCAATGATCATGAATATAGACATCACGTCCGTGTCAGGTAGACCGACTCCTGCCTGCATCTACTACTATTACTCCACACATCGACCGACTCCTGCCTGCATCTAGAGTATTAAGTTCATGAAGAACAGAGTAACACATTAAGTAAGATGACATGATGTAGCAGGATAAACTCAAACAATATAATGAAAACCCCATCTTGTTATCCTCGATGGCAACAATACAATACGTGCCTTGCTGCCCCTACTGTCACTGGGAAATGACACCGCAAGATTGAACCCAAAGCTAAGCACTTCTCCCATTGCAAGGAAACCAATCTAGTTGGCCAAACCAAATCGATAGTTCAAAGAGACTTGCAAAGATATCAAATCATGCATATAAGAATTCAGAGGAGATTCAAATAATATTCATAGATAAGCTGATCATAAATCCACAATTCATCGGATCTCGGCAAACACACCGCAAAAAAGTATTACATTGAATAGATCTCCAAGAACATCGAGGAGAATATGGTATTGAGAATCAAAGAGAGAGAAGAAGCCATCTAGCTACTAGCTATGGACTCATAGGTCCGTGGTAAACTACTCACGCTTCATCGAAAGGGCAATGGTGTTGATGTAGAAGCCCTCTATGATTGAATCCCCCTCCGACAGGATGCCGGATGTCGGTGTAATGAGAACCAGGGTCCCACTAACCTCTGAAGATGGGCCATGACAGTGCTCAGCAACACTGTAAGTGCATCTAGTGCCACCCCTAGTTGGTTTTGGAGTATTGACGACAAACCTGGTTGAGGGACTAATGTGTTTGTGAGAATTGCAGGATAACATAGGTAGAAGTCCCTCATTGATTCGGTTTTCCTACCGAAGATGACCCCTAAAAATGTATGAAGACATTGAAGTCAAAGGTGGTATGTGAAGACATTCACATTGAAGACTATGACAAGAGAAGACATCGCGTGAAGATTATGGAGCGCGAAGACTTAGTTGTTTCATCGTTCTTTTTCTTCTTTGTTGAGTCATAGGAACCACCGTACTGTTAAGTGGGGTCCAAGTGAACCAGTCAGAATGACTGAAGTGATGCTTAACCAAAATCCTATGTCTTCGAGCGAAGACAATGAGAGCAAATCTTATCCAGAGCTGGATAAGTCAGCTTTGCTTGTAGCTCAAGTAAAGTTGCCGTGTGTGTTTGAAATCTGACCGTTGGAACACGTGTCATGTAACACCCTCGATGCGACTATATCTCCCACGTGTCGAGGCACGACTTAGAGGCATAATCGCATTGAAGGCATATGTCGCAAGTGAGGTAATCTTCACACAACCCATGTAATACATAAAGGAAAGAGGTACATAGTTGGCTTACAATCGCCACTTCACACAGTTACATGAATAAACATTACATCAACCAAATACAATCAAGGTCCGACTACGGAACCAAAATAAAAGAAGAACCCCAAATGCGACAAAGGTCCCCGATCGACCCCAACTGGGCTCCACTACTGATCAACTAGAACGAAACAACATAAAGAACACAATCTGCATCGAGCTCCTCCTGAGCTTGGTTGTGTCATCTGCACGGTCTCAACGGCACCTGCAAACTGGTTTTGGAAGTATCTATGAGCCACAGGGACTCAGCAATCTCGCACCCTCGCGATCAAGACTATTTAAGCTCATGGGTAAGGTCAAGGTATGAGGTGGAGCTGCAGCAAGCGACTAGCATATATGGTGGCTAACATACGCAAATGAGAGCGAGAAGAGAAGGCAAAGCACGGTCGATAAAAGTAAGATCAAGAAGTGATCCTAGACTACCTACGTCAAGCATAACTCCAACAACCGTGTTCACTTCCCGGACTCCGCCGGAAAGAGACCATCACGGTTACACACGCTGTTGATTCATTTTAATTAAGGTCAAGTTCAGGTTTTCTACAACCGGACGTTAACAAATTCCCATCTGCCCATAACCGCGGGCACGGCTTTCGAAAGTTCAAATCCCTGCAGGGTGTCCCAACTTAGCCCATGACAAGCTCTCATGGTCAACGAAGGAATAGACCTCCACCCGAGACGTTCCGATCAGACTCGGTATCCCGGTACAACAAGACATTTCGACAGGGTAAAACTAAACCAGCAACACCGCCCGAATGTGCCGACAAATCCCGATAGGAGCTGCACATATCTCTTTCTCAGGGCACACTCAGATGAGCGCTCCGTACAACTAAAACCAAACCTCGAGTTGCCCCGAGGGGGCGCTGCACAGGACTCTAGTTCGGACCAACACTCAGAGGAGCACTGGCCCGGGGGGGGGGGGGGTAAAATAATGATGACCCTTGGGCGCGCGACCCCCAAGGGAAAAGAAAAGGCTAGGTGGCAAATGGTAAAACCAATGTTGGGCATTGCTGGAAAAGCTTTACTTAAGGCGAACTGTCAAGGGGTTCCCATAATAGCCCAACCGCGTAAGGGACGCAAAATCCGGGAACATAACACCGATATGACGGAAACTAGGGCGGCAAGAGTGGAACAAAACACCAGGCATAAGGCCGAGCCTTCCACCCTTTACCAAGTATATAGATGCATTAATTAAATAAGATACATCGTGATATCCCAACAAGTAAATAAGAACCCCAACAAGGAACGGCCTCCAATCTTCACCTGCAGCTAGCAACGCTATAAGAGGGGCTGAGCAAAGCGGTAACATAGCCATTCAATGGTTTGCTAGGACATGGTGGGTTAGAGGTTTGACATGGCAATTTGGGAGGCTGACAAGCAAATGGTAGGCATCGTAGCATTGGCATAGCAAAAGAGCGAGCAAACTAGCATAGCAAAGATAGTAGTGATTTCGAGGGTATGATCATCTTGCCTGAGATCCCGCAAGGAAGAAGAACGAGTCCATGAAGAAGACAAACGAACGCAGACGAACGGGTCCTCACAAACACGACGTTACCGGAACCAACCCGAAGAAGCAACACCGGAAAAGAAACACACAACATAGTAAACAACCACGACAACAACATGGCACGATGCGCAAACAAGTATGATGCATGTCCGGTTTAATGAGGCATGGCATGGCAAAATGCACAAGCAATCCTACAAATTAAGTGGAGCTCAATATGCATCGGGATGCATATTGACAAAACACCACATCAATTATTTAGTTCTCTCTCGTTTATGTACCCCAACAATATTAAATGTTGATTAACATGGCAAGAGGGGGAAGCACAACAAAACTACCTATCTAGGCAATTTTAAATGAGGCCGGAAACAACGAACAACAATTCCGGAAACTCCTCATGAGCATAAATTAGGTTTGGTACTGTTCTGCCCTAAACACAATTTTAGAGTTGTTTAACATGCAAATAAAGGTCACCATGTTGAACTAGGCATTTTCCTACCCCATTTACATATAAAGTTTATTTAAATCGGAGCTACGGTTATTTAGTTATGAATTAAATCATTTTAACATGGCATAGGAGCAAAATTCTGATGAAAGTTGGATATTATTAATCTACACAAAATTCTGAGCAAGTTTTTTATATAACTTATTTTAATCCGATGCACGGTTTGTGAGTAATTAAATGCATGAACTAGGGGGACTATACTGCAAAACTGCCAATGCACTGGATAATGAACAAATTCGCAGGACCCGAAGAAAAATACATATCGGGCTGAAACTGGAACAGGGCAGGCGCTGGGGCGGCTCACCCATGGGCCTGGCCCGGTCGGAGGGAGAGGCAGGCCAGCTGGGCTGGCGCGGTGCGGAGGAGGTGGCCCGGCTGGGCCTGGCGCTGCGGCCCACGCGGCTGGCGAAGGGAGCTGGGGAGGAGGTCGAGCGAGGCCGGCGCTGGAGATGGGCCCGGGAGCGCGGCCCAAAATGAAGAGGAAGGAGGCCGGCGAGCTGGGCCAGACTCGGGCGTGGCCCACGTGGAGGCGCGGCGCGGTCAACGCAGATGGATCGGGCTCCTCCCGATCTGGCGCAGGGAGCGATGACTCCGGTGAAGCCGTGGACGGCGGCGCGGTTCCGGCGGAGATGTGCTCCGGCGAGGGGAGGCCGGCCGTGAGCAGGAAGGGGCGGATCCCGGCGCGTGATGACCGGATCTGGCGACAGCGGCGCCGGACGGGGCTCCAAGTCGCAGGGCGGCGCGCTCCGGCGAAGGTTGCAGGCGAGGTCGCCGGCGGAGAGACGCTAGGCGGCGGAGGCGCAGATCGAGGGGCTCCTCCCCTCGACCGGCTATGGGAGCGAGGAGGCGCGGGGTGCCTGCGGGCGGCGGCGGAGATCCGGGCTCGCGCGGGCCCCGGATGGGCTCCGCGGGCCAGCGGCGAAGTGGGGCGACGCGGAAGCCGGCTGGGACAGGTGGCGGCCGCGGGTTGGAGGAGAGCGGCGGCGGGGCTGAGGTGGCGCGCTCCGATTGGCTGGAGTGAGGTGGCGCGCGGGGGCGGACATGTCTGGTGCAGCGCGGACGCGTCCGGTGGCGCGGGGAGGAGTGGATCTAGGGTTTAGACTGCGAAATGATCCGAAATTTTGGGGAGGGGTGCTCTTTTATAGGTAGAGGGAGCTAGGAAGCTCCAAATGAGGTGCGGTTTTCGGCCACGCGATCGTGATCGAATGACCGAGATGATGGAGCAGAGTTAGGTGGGTTTTGGGTCAAAATGGAAGGGTGTTGGGCTGCAACACACACGAGGCCTTCTTGGTCCCTCGGTTAACCGTTGGAGTATCAAACGAAATCCAAATGGTACGAAACTTGACAGGCGGTCTACCGGTAGTAAACCAAGGCCGTTTGGCAAGACTCGGTCCAATCCGGAAATGTTTAATCCCCACACACGAAAGAAAGGTAGAAATGACCACCGGAGGAGAACGGAACGCCGGATTGCAAAACGGACAACGGGGAAATGCTCGGATGCATGAGACGAACATGTATGCAAATGAAATGCGCATGATGACATGATATGCAATGCATGACACGCAAGCAAAGACAACGCAACAACAGCGAATAACAGAACGACACCTGGCACATCGGTCTCAGGGCGTTACAACACTCCACCACTACGAGAGGATCTCGTCCCGAGATCTAGAATGGCACCGGAGGGACAAACGGAGGAGAAAGAGAAGAGGTAAACTAAGTTGCTTCTTTTACAAATGAGTGAAACCAAAGAACCTTGCGAGGTTGAACAAATTCGAGAAAAGAATATGACGAAGGTGAACTAGGTCGACAACACTACGTTAGAAACGAGGGACAAAGAGCATTGCGAAACCTTGAGGTAGAAGGGAAGATATATATAGAAAACACTCCGGTTAAGGAAAAGGGATCAAGGAAGACCAAAATTCGGGCAGCACTCCAATTGAGAAGGGATGCAAAATTTGATAAGATGAGAATATACTTGATGACATCACAATACACTGCCTCCGTAACTATTGAATGAATTGAAACAAGGGGTAAGAAAGATCTCAGACAGCACTCCGGTTGAACAGAGATGAAAGGCTTGATAAGGCGAAAAGAACTTGAGCAGAATGGCACCACACTCCGGTTAAATGGATAGGCATGAAAAGAACATGATCTTTGACAAAAGGAGATGATGGGTTGAAAAGAACAACATGGCAATGCCTCCGGAACGAAAGAGTAGAGTAAAGATAATTGAGACAAACGAATGTAGAAGACAATGCCAACTTCTGCTACAAAAGAGCCTGAAAAGGCATCTCTAGGAGGAGGGTTGAGCAGAGTTGTTGGAGAACCAACAACGAAAATAATAAGCTTGATATGGTCTTATGGAATACAACTCAAATTATGAGGTGACAACCTGCCACTCACGGGAAAAAGAATTGGATTGGATTGAACAAGGAGACGAGAAGCTTATCACCGGAAGGATATATGAAGAACTTGGATCATTTATGAGCACCATATACAACAATCCTTAGGAAAGGCTTTGGTGAAATATAACCCAAGATAATTCCAATGACGAGATTGATGGATTTAAAAATGTCTCATCCTTGACAGCATGTGAATCATGAAAACATGAACTCAAATTATCAAGAATGACATAATACTACCTCGAATGATAAGATAGACAGAAATGCACTCCGGATAGCAAGATGAAGAATGCTTGAGTTCCTTAAAAGGAATCTCGATGAGAACTTCGAGAAGGAATTAAATCCTTGAAGAAACATCATGTAGAATCTTCATGAAGAACTCCGGTAAACAAAAGAATGATCAAACGGAAAGAAAGGGTAGTTGACAACACAAGGTGGGACCTTGTACAGATTTAGATAGATCTTCGTGATGATATAATTGAGAGAAACTTGGCACTCCGGGAAAGAAAGAAGAGCACTTGAAACCAAGAATAAGTATGATGAACCACTCCAGAAAAACAGGAATTAAATAAACTCGATGATACAAGAATAAGAATTACATTATGCGTATCCTTCACCAATTAAATTGATGACAAACAACGGCTTCCACATATTACTTATTCTCTTTGAAAAGGATTAAGATAGATATAGCATAAACTCAATGGACCACCGGTAGGATTGGAACAATGCAAGAATTGATATGATAACGAAGGAAGAGAAATCTTGAACGAACCACCGTAAGAATTAAAAATGATTGAAGTAAGATAAAGAAAACACCGGGAGGAATTAGCAAATGAACAAAGATGCTTCAGGGGATTTAGATACAAGAGAACGAAGGGATCACAAAGTGATTAGAGATCACTTGAACGATGCACCGGTAAGATAGGAGAATGATAACTGACAGCTGAGAATGAATACATCTGAATTGATTGACTCCGGATAACAAACTGAGAAGACACTTGAATATCTCCGGATGGGTAAAAGAATTCTCACGATCAAAACAATTATAAGAGGATGGCAACAAACTAGAGCCACGAATCTTGAAGAGGATGGAGCAAGATTGAGAGAAAAATCTTCTTCGGTCTTCCAAAAATCTGAGAATAACGATGAGAAACACCACCATGAATTATTTAGGCACTCCGGAAGAATCAAAACGAAGAAGTTGAGCCAACGATGAAAAGAATTTGAGGATCTTGGAGAAATACATTTGACTGATGATCATTCATTCTTACGTCGAAACTTCGAAAAGAATTTTGAGGATAGCTCCGGGAGAATTAGAAGAGTCAGGTAAGATCCTAGGAAAAGACCTGTGGGTTAGGGCCCACTGAAAAGATACACCGTAGAACGATTTCAAAGAGAGATTGCACCGGTTGAATTTAAATGGCTTGAATGAGATAACATCCTTGAAATAGCTTGAATGAAAGAAGAGTGGATACACGAATCTTCGAGATATCTTCAGCACTCCAGAACAATTGAATATCGAGAGGTGAATGATTATGAGGTACACCGGTATGAGAAGGCATTTGAAAAGAGAGAAGGGTATGATCAACAAAGCTTGAATTTAACCACCGACGAAGAAAAATGAGTGAAGAGTGACGAACTTGAAGCTCCGTTAGAATCTTCATGAGAATCACCGAATAAGAATATTGATAGAAAAGAATGGAGAGACTTCACATGAATAGGATGGACACTTGATTACGAAATCTGAGTCCTTGAATAAAAAAAAGGGTGGGAGGGTGGGAAAAACAAATGCAACTTGAGATGGATGAAACGAACACCGTTGAGAAGAACTGATACTTGAACTTGTGAATGTTGAAGTGAACGGATCCACTTGAGGAGAAGCACATCGGTGAAAAAGATTGACATGACAATCTCGATTATCGTGACGGATTAGTATTCACATAGAAGTATGAGAACACCACTTGGAAAAGGTATGGAATCAACATTTGACTTCAAAGCAACTCAAATACCACAACTCAAAACAAAACAAAGGATTGGCTTGCATATTCAGCCAGAACAAACATATGATAGAGATTTCGCCCGAAGTTTTCATGGTGGGGCCTACACGGGCTCGATCGTACAGCACCATCATGTACAAGGCAGTGCACATGACATACGAAGCGTCCCCGAGTCGGCATAGCCAAGGACTCTTTAAGACACAACGAGACCACTGTAAAATCGACCGTGAATAGGCGGACCACTAGACGTCGAACCCCAATTTCATATCATACATCTGTCGGAAAGATATCCTAAGAACTACTTGAATTCCCACCTATGAAACTCCCGAACCTTTCCGGTTATGCAATCAGGTGTTGGGGATACAGGGGAAGCATAATATCTCACCCAAATCTAGCAAATCCTACATCCAGCTGTATCCATCCTTCAACACATAACCAAGAAACCTTCGGAAATCATCTACCTCAACCTTCGAAAAGCATCCGTTATACAAGTTATGGCGATACTCCCGAACTCCCGCCCTAGTACTGGGTGGCGTCGAGGTTATCTCACCAACGAACTGCATAAAAGAGATTTTCGATGTCGGCGTACTAAACTCAGGTATTCCAGAACTGCAACGATAAAATTATGACGACAACACCTCAGAGCTCAACTCCCCGGGACACTTCCACAAAACCCCTGATAGGAGGCACCAAGACAATGTTCTCATCATAAAACCATCGGAACGATTCCAAGATACCCGCGTGATCCTAAAAAAAATTTAGTGAAATTTGAGAAGAGAAGAGTCAAAACTCTACGTCAGGATGCCTTACCAGAGCGATGAAGAGACTGGGAAGTAAAAAGAATTCCTAAACTCTCCGATATGTAATTCCTAATTGACTCAAAACATTTTTCTAGACACAACTCGGCCACTAATAACGATCAAGCAATGGGGTTCCTAAGGTCGGGGAAGGCTCTGATACCAACTTGTAACACCCTCGATGCGACTATATCTCCCACGTGTCGAGGCACGACTTAGAGGCATAATCGCATTGAAGGCATATGTCGCAAGTGAGGTAATCTTCACACAACCCATGTAATACATAAAGGAAAGAGGTACATAGTTGGCTTACAATTGCCACTTCACACAATTACATGAATAAACATTACATCAACCAAATACAATCAAGGTCCGACTACGGAACCAAAATAAAAGAAGAACCCCAAATGCGACAAAGGTCCCCGATCGACCCCAACTGGGCTCCACTACTGATCAACTAGAACGAAACAACATAAAGAACACAATCTGCATCGAGCTCCTCCTGAGCTTGGTTGTGTCATCTGCACGGTCTCAACGGCACCTGCAAACTGGTTTTGGAAGTATCTGTGAGCCACAGGGACTCAGCAATCTCGCACCCTCGCGATCAAGACTATTTAAGCTCATGGGTAAGGTCAAGGTATGAGGTGGAGCTGCAGCAAGCGACTAGCATATATGGTGGCTAACATACGCAAATGAGAGCGAGAAGAGAAGGCAAAGCACGGTCGATAAAAGTAAGATCAAGAAGTGATCCTAGACTACCTACGTCAAGCATAACTCCAACAACCGTGTTCACTTCCCGGACTCCGCCGGAAAGAGACCATCACGGTTACACACGCTGTTGATTCATTTTAATTAAGGTCAAGTTCAGGTTTTCTACAACCGGACGTTAACAAATTCCCATCTGCCCATAACCGCGGGCACGGCTTTCGAAAGTTCAAATCCCTGCAGGGTGTCCCAACTTAGCCCATGACAAGCTCTCACGGTCAACGAAGGAATAGACCTCCACCCGAGACGTTCCGATCAGACTCGGTATCCCGGTACAACAAGACATTTCGACAGGGTAAAACTAAACCAGCAACACCGCCCGAATGTGCCGACAAATCCCGATAGGAGCTGCACATATCTCTTTCTCAGGGCACACTCAGATGAGCGCTCCGTACAACTAAAACCAAACCTCGAGTTGCCCCGAGGGGGCGCTGTACAGGACTCTAGTTCGGACCAACACTCAGAGGAGCACTGGCCCGGGGGGGGGGGGGTAAAATAATGATGACCCTTGGGCGCGCGACCCCCAAGGGAAAAGAAAAGGCTAGGTGGCAAATGGTAAAACCAATGTTGGGCATTGCTGGAAAAGCTTTACTTAAGGCGAACTGTCAAGGGGTTCCCATAATAGCCCAACCGCGTAAGGGACGCAAAATCCGGGAACATAACACCGATATGACGGAAACTAGGGCGGCAAGAGTGGAACAAAACACCAGGCATAAGGCCGAGCCTTCCACCCTTTACCAAGTATATAGATGCATTAATTAAATAAGATACATCGTGATATCCCAACAAGTAAATAAGAACCCCAACAAGGAACGGCCTCCAATCTTCACCTGCAGCTAGCAACGCTATAAGAGGGGCTGAGCAAAGCGGTAACATAGCCATTCAACGGTTTGCTAGGACATGGTGGGTTAGAGGTTTGACATGGCAATTTGGGAGGCTGACAAGCAAATGGTAGGCATCGTAGCATTGGCATAGCAAAAGAGCGAGCAAACTAGCATAGCAAAGATAGTAGTGATTTCGAGGGTATGATCATCTTGCCTGAGATCCCGCAAGGAAGAAGAACGAGTCCATGAAGAAGACAAACGAACGCAGACGAACGGGTCCTCACAAACACGACGTTACCGGAACCAACCCGAAGAAGCAACACCGGAAAAGAAACACACAACATAGTAAACAACCACGACAACAACATGGCACGATGCGCAAACAAGTATGATGCATGTCCGATTTAATGAGGCATGGCATGGCAAAATGCACAAGCAATCCTACAAATTAAGTGGAGCTCAATATGCATCGGGATGCATATTGACAAAACACCACATCAATTATTTAGTTCTCTCTCGTCTATGTACCCCAACAATATTAAATGTTGATTAACATGGCAAGAGGGGGAAGCACAACAAAACTACCTATCTAGGCAATTTTAAATGAGGCCGGAAACAACGAACAACAATTCCGGAAACTCCTCATGAGCATAAATTAGGTTTGGTACTGTTCTGCCCTAAACACAATTTTAGAGTTGTTTAACATGCAAATAAAGGTCACCATGTTGAACTAGGCATTTTCCTACCCCATTTACATATAAAGTTTATTTAAATCGGAGCTACGGTTATTTAGTTATGAATTAAATCATTTTAACATGGCATAGGAGCAAATTAATGCGGAGAGACGCTAGGCGGCGGAGGCGCGGATCGAGGGGCTCCTCCCCTCGACCGGCTACGGGAGCGAGGAGGCGCGGGGTGCCTGCGGGCGGCGGCGGAGATCCGGGCTCGCGCGGGCCCCGGATGGGCTCCGCGGGCCAGCGGCGAAGTGGGGCGACGCGGAAGCCGGCTGGGACAGGTGGCGGCCGCGGTTTGGAGGAGAGCGGCGGCGGGGCTGAGGTGGCGCGCTCCGATTGGTTGGAGTGAGGTGGCGCGCGGGGGCGGACATGTCTGGTGCAGCGCGGACGCGTCCGGTGGCGCGGGGAGGAGTGGATCTAGGGCTTAGACTGCGAAATGATCCGAAATTTCGGGGAGGGGTGCTCTTTTATAGGTAGAGGGAGCTAGGAAGCTCCAAATGAGGTGCGGTTTTTGGCCACGCGATCATGATCGAACGACCGAGATGATGGAGCAGAGTTAGGTGGGTTTTGGATCGAAATGGAAGGGTGTTGGGCTGCAACACACACGAGGCCTTCTCGGTCCCTCAGTTAACCGTTGGAGTATCAAACGAAGTCCAAATGGTACGAAACTTGACAGGCGGTCTACCGGTAGTAAACCAAGGCCGCTTGGCAAGACTCGGTCCAATCCGGAAATGTTTAATCCCCACACACGAAAGAAAGGTAGAAATGACCACCGGAGGAGAACGGAACGCCGGATTGGAAAACGGACAACGGGGAAAATGCTCGGATGCATGAGATGAACATGTATGCAAATGAAATGCGCATGATGACATGATATGCAATGCATGACACGCAAGCAAAGACAACGCAACAACAGCGAATAACAGAACGACACCTGGCACATCGGTCTTGGGGCGTTACATGTCAGTTCCTTAGTGACCCAGGGTAATTTCGGACAAATCAGGTCGGGTTGTCTAGTGGCTATAAATAGCCTACCCCTACACCATAAATTGTGGCTGCTCAAAGTTAGTGCACGGCTTTTGTCATTTGAGAGCAACCCACCTCGAAGCCTTTGAGAGAGAAATCCTTGCGAGGACAAAGCCCTAAACACCCAGAGCCAAAGAGTGTTAGGCATCACTTAAGTCTTCTTGTCTGTGTGATCTGAAGACTTATTACACTTGAGGACTTTGAATCCTCCAGCCGGTTAGGCGTCGTGTTCTGAGCATCCAAGAGTCATTGTGGATCGCCGGTGAACGAAGTCTGTGAAGGTTTGGAAGTCTACCTTGAAGAATTACCAGAGTGATTGGGAGAGGACTGGGTGTCCTTAGCTCAAGGGGAATAAGGTGAAGACGCGGTCTTCTGAGTTGAATCTCAGCCTCCCTAACCAGACATACGGTTGTCACAGCAACTGGAACTGGTCCAACAAATCATTGTCTTCAACGAGCCACTGGTTCTATCCTTTCCATCTCTTTATTTACTGTTAGTCCTTGTGAAGTCATTGCCTGTTTGCATTATCTTCTGTCTTCACTGAGTGACTGCTTGATCTGATTGGTTTCATACTATCTTCCATCTTGATCTATACTGCCTAGCTGCTATTAGTCTTTGTGCCTTCATTTCATTGAATACTTGACTATGGCTTGCTTAGTGTAGTCTACCTTCCGCTGCATGGTAATAGGTTTATTTCTATCGTTTGTCTTCGAAACTTCCATGTTTTGAAGACTTTCATAAAAAATCGCCTATTCACCCCCTCTAGTCGATCACTAGCATTTTCAATTGGTATCAGAGCAAGGTACTCCCTTGTTCTGTGTGATTTGGTTTAACCACCTGGAGTTTTAGCTATGTCGACTGCAGGGATAATCAAAGTCTCCGCTGCGTGCCCCGTCTTCGATGGAACTGAATATCCCTACTGGAAGAATAAGATGCGCATGCATCTTGAAGCCATTGATGTCGGCCTTTGGTATGTCGTCAAGAATGGCGTCCCCAAGGCTGGTGAAGGTGTCACCGCTACTGATGTCAAGAAGTTCGTTCAACTGGACTCCGCTGCCAAGAACATCATCTGTGGTCATCTGACCAAAGGGCAGTATGGCCGTGTGAGTGCTCTGTAAACATCTAAGCTAGTATGGGACTGGCTCTCCAAGGTCAACGAAGGCGTCTCAACCCAGAGAGATTAAAGAATCAGTGTCCTTCTCAACCTCTTCAACCACTTCAAGAGAAATGACAATGAGAATGTTCAGCTCACGTTTGATCGACTCACTGACATCACAAATGAGCTTCAAGCTCTCGGCGCTACTGAGATCACCAAGCATGAAATCGTCAAGACACTCCTGAGATCACTTGACAGCTCGTTTGACACCCTAGCCCTGATGATTCAAGAACGCCCTGACTTCAAGACACTCGATCCGTCTGACATACTTGAAAGGCTCAACACACATGAGTTTCAGCTTTCTGAGAAAAGAGACATCTACGGTCCCAACTATGGGCGAACTCGTGCTTTGAAGGCAAAAGTTGTTTCCTCATCTGAAGAAGAATCTGACTGCAGCTCTGATGATCCTGAAGACATTGGAAAGGAGCTTGCTATGCTTGTGAAGAAGTTCTAGAAATTCACCAAGAAGAAAGGCTTCAGAAAGTCCTCACGATCCAGCTCAAGGAATGATGAAGCTTCTGCTCATGACTACAAGAAGAGAACATGCCACAAGTGCAAGAAACCTGGTCACTACATCTCTGAGTGTCCGTAGTGGGACAATGAGAACAACAACAAGAAGAAGAGCAAGGAATATGATTCCGACGATAAGAAGAAGAAGAAATACTCAGAGTCTTCTTCCAAGTCTTCCTCAAAGTCTTCATCACACAAGAAGAGCTCATCTGGCAAGGCTCGTGCGTTTGTTGGCAAGGAAATGGATTCAGAGGAGGAGTCCGCTTCTGAGGAGGCGGAGGTGGAGTCTGAGGAGGAGTCCGGTTCTGGCATTGCAAGTCTGGCTACAGCCTACGTTGCCAAGTCCATCTTCAACACTGAAGACAATGACTTCATCACCGACGCTGATGCTAATGACAAGGACAACTCCGCTCCCACCTACTGCTTCATGGCACGCGGTGCCAAGGTAAACTCACGCACTACTCACTATCAAACATCCAGTGAAGATGACTCTGATTGTGGTTCCAAACCCAGCTACAAAACACTTGCTAAAATTGCAACTGAACAATAGAAAGCTATGGAACATATTCAAAAACTGTTAGACAAAAGTGATGACCTGTTAGACGCTGAAATGACTCAATATCAGTCCTTAATTGAAGACATAAAAAATCTTCATGTTAAGTATGAGGAACTTGAAAGTCATCATGAAACGCTCTCAACAACTCATGAAAAGCTTTCCTATGATTGTCTTCAAAGGAAGCAAGATCTTAAGAAATTGAGAGCGGCTCATGAATATCTTCAAAAGGAAAACGAGTCACTTCGCGCCAAACAGATCAGTTCCGCTCAGGAAGGATTTGAACCACCATGTCTTAAATGCATTGAGCGTGACAATGCTACTTCTGTTGCTGTATATTCTACTGCTGCTACTATTGCAATATCTTCAACTATTGATGTGGTAACTAACCCCTCTGCTGAGGATGCCACTGCTATTGCTGATGAAAATGCTAGGTTGAAGACATTGCTTGAAACAGGGATGTACAAAAGTCTCAAAGGGCATCAGACACTATGTGATGTCCTCAAAAGGAAGATCCTGAACCAAAACCCTAGGAAAGAGGGTGTTGGGTTTGAAAGGAAAATGAATGCTGATGGCTCTTACTGGAAACCTGAGCAGTACCCCAAAACCACATGGGTTGCTGCAAAGGAACCTTCAGTGGATCCATCCACCCTATCTGGCTTCACTTGTGCTAATCCCGTTGTTATTGATGAATCCTTTGATGCAAACTATAAACAATTTAAGAATCAGAATGGTGAAGTGTTTGCCAGGTATATTGGTACTAACTGCAGGAATGGGCCACCTAGGAAGAAAGTCTGGGTGCCGAAAAAGTGTCTGGAGAATCTTCCTGTGAATGTCGTCATGACACCACAAGTGAAGAAGACAAACCCCAGACCACAGGCTTCATATGGTCCACAGGCTTCATACAGACAGAGGACTCACCTGAATCACACTAACGCAAATGTTTTGCAGGGAAACCATACTCAGGCCTATGATTATGAGCATGTTTCTCAAACCGCCATGTTCATAAGACCCAGAACTACTCTGCTTATTCTTATGAGTACTATTGTCCACCTGCAAGACTATTTGCTAGGTCTCCAAAGCCAAAATTCTCAGATGCTGCACTTAGACTCATTGCTTCGAAGCCACCCTTGAAGATGTGGGTGGCTAAGAAAGTTTAACTCTCTTTTGCAGGGAAGGGTCTCTAGCCGAAAATCAAATGCATCTGAAGCTATTGCTGGGGACCTTAAACATGTTGTAGGGCGCAAGATCAAATGCCCAAATGGTCTTATTATGTATTTTGTTCCTGAGTCACTTGCAACTTGTCCTATCAGTCCTAACCTCGATCTAAGTTTTCATAATCCGCTTGCTCATCAAATTTTTATGCTTCACAATTCTCTTCGTGAAGCCTATCCCCCTAACTGCACTGTAGGTTATGACACCAGCTGCTTCAGAATGGATTATTGATAGTGGATGTACTAATCACATGACTGGCAAGCGAAGTCTTCTCATGGACTCAACCTTACATCCATCTGACAAGAGTCACATCACATTTGCTGATACTGGTAAAAGCAAGGTATTGGGTCTAGGTAGAGTTGCAATCTCAAGGGATCAACACATGGATAAAGTGATGCTTGTTGAATCCCTTGGTTTCAACTTGATGTCTGTCTCAATGCTTTGCGATGTAAACATGATTGTGATGTTTGGAAAATATCGTTGCCTTGTTCTAATGGAATCTGACAAGTCTCTAGTCTTTGAAGGGTATCAGAAAGATGATTTGTACATGGTAGATTTCTCAGCAGGACCACAGCTAGCTGTATGTCTTCTTGCAAAAGCTTCAGAACGCTGGCTTTGGCATCGGAGGCTAGGGCATGCTGGCATGAGGAACTTGCATACTCTTGCAAAGAATAAGCACATCATAGGCATCGAGGGCGTCAAGTTCAAGAAGGATCACTTATGCGGTGCCTGTGAAGCAGGAAAGATGATGAGGGCCAAGCATCCCTCGAAGACAATCATGACAACGAATCAACCCTTCGAACTGCTACACATGGACCTCTTCGGTCCCACTCACTACTCAACTCTTACTACTACTACTTGTCTCTACGGCTTTGTCATTGTTGATGACTATTCAAGATATACATGGATGCATATAATCCTCTATAAGATTGAAGTGCAGGATGTCTTGAGACGCTTCGCCAATCGAGCCATGAACAACTATGGCGTCAAGATCAAGCACATCAGAAGTGACAATGGCACTGAATTCAAGAACACCGGCCTCGACACTTATCTTGATACTTTGGGCATCACTCATGAGTTCTCAGATCCGTACACGCCGCAGCAGAATGGCATCGTGGAACGCAAGAATAGAACACTCATTGAGATGGCCCGGACAATGCTCGATGAATACAAGACTCCAAGAAAGTTCTAGCCTGAAGCCATTGATACTGCATGCCATGTCATCAACCATGTTTATCTCCACAAGCTTCTGAACAAAACATCCTATGAGCTCCTCACTGGTAAGAAGCCAAATGTCAGTTACTTCAGAGTATTTGGTGCCAGGTGCTGGATCAAGGATCCACATCACACTTCAAAATTTGCACCGAAAGCACATGAAGGTTTTATGCTTGGTTACGGAAAGGATTCACACTCCTACAGAGTCTTCAACCTCTTTCACTATAAAGTGGTTGAAACTGTGGTTGTGCGGTTCGATGAGACTAACGGCTCGAAAAGAGAGCACCTGCCAAATGTGCTAGATGAAGTTCCATCCAGTGAATCCATCAAGCCTATGGGTACTGGAGAAATCATACCGTCTAAAGCACAGCCCAAAGAGGAACTCATCATCTCTGCACCTGATCAACCTGAAGACAATACTCAGCCTGAAGACAATCCTTCTAACAATGACAATGATCAGCAAGAGCAAAATCTTCGTCCCGTTCATCCTCGTGTTGCAAATGAAGTACAGATTGAGAAAATAATTGATAGCATCAATGCACCTGGTCCACTCACTCGTTCAAGGGAAACACAACTAGCAAATTTCTGTGGGCACTTCACATTCGTCTCAATATCTGAACCCAAGAAAGTTGATGAAGCCTTCATGGAACCTAAATGGATTCAAGCTATGCAAGAAGAGCTTCAATAGTTTGAGCTGAATAATGTATGGGAACTGGTCAAGCGTCCTGATCCTCGTAAGCACAATATCATAGGCACTAAATGGATATATCGGAACAAGCAAGATGAGCATGGTCAAGTTGTCAGAAACAAGGCTCGTCTTGTTGCTCAAGGATACACTCAAGTTGAAGGAATTGACTTTGATGAAACATTTGCTCCTATGGCTAGGCTTGAAGCTATACGCATACTGCTGGCCTATGCAAATCATCATAACATTCTTCTGTATCAAATGGATGTGAAGAGTGCCTTTCTCAATGGCAAGATTGAAGAAGAAGTGTATGTTGTACAACCGCCTGGCTTTGAAGATCCAAAACATCCTGACATGGTTTACAAGCTCAACAAGGCACTGTATGGCCTCAAACAAGCCCCTCGTGCTTGGTATGACACACTGAAGGACTTCCTGAAGAGCAAAGGCTTCAAACCTGGTTCCCTGGATCCCACTCTCTTCACGAAGACATATGATGGTTGTAACGCCCTCGATGCGGCTATATCTCCTACATGTCGAGGCACGACTTAGAGGCATAACCGCATTGAAAGCAATGTCGCAAGTTAGGTAATCTTCACAACATCCCATGTAATATATAGATAATAAGAAGGGGATATACATAGTTGGCTTACACTCGCCATGTCAATCAAAGTACATAAATAGCATTACATCATCCAATCACTCATGGCCCGACTACGGCGCCAAAATAAAAGATCACCCAACATGCGACATGGCCCCGATCGCCCCAACTGGGCACCACTACTGATCATCAGGGAAAGACACATAGTAACGGCGTGAGTCCTCGTCGAACTCCCACTTGAGCTCAAGCGCATCATCTGGAACGGAGTCATCAGGCCCTGCATCTGGTTTGGAAGTAATCTGTGAGCCAAGGGACTCAGCAATCTCTCACCCTCGCGATCAAGACTATTTAAGCTTATAGGTAAGGCAAGGTAAATATGTGGAGCTGCAGCAAGCGACTAGCATATATGGTGGCTAACCTATTCGCAAAAGAGAGCGAGAAGAGAAGGCAAAGCGCGAATGAAATAACTAGAGAACAACCTGCGGCAAGCATGACTCCAACACCGTGTTCACTTCCCGGACTCCGCCGAGTAGAGACCGTCACGGTAACTCACACAGTTGATTCATTTTAATTAAGTTAAGGTTCAAGTTATCTACAACCGGACATTAACAAATTCCCATCTGCCCATAACCGCGGGCACGACTTTCGAAAGTTCAAATCCCTGCAGGGGAGTCCCAACTTAGCCCATGACAAGCTCTCATGGTCAATGAAGGAATAGACCTTCTCCCGAGACATTCCGATCAGACTCGGTATCCCGGTTCTACAAGACACTTCGACAAGTTAAAACAAATCCAGCAACACCGCCCGAATGTGCCGACAAATCCCGATAGGAGCTGCACATATCTCGTTCTCAGGGCACACTCAGATAGGTCAAGCTACGAGTAAAACCAACCCTCGAGTTTCCCCGAGGTGGCCCCGTAGGCTGCCCTGTTCGGACCAACACTCAGAGGAGCACTGGCCCGAGGGGGGGGGGGTTAAATAAGATGACCCTCGGGCTCCGGAAACCCAAGGGAAAAGAGGCTAGGAGGCAAATGGTAAAACCAAGGTTGGGCATTGCTGGAAAAGCTTTATTCAAGGCGAACTATCAAGGGGTTCCCATTATCACCCAATCGCGTAAGGAACGCAAAATCCGGGAACATAATACCGATATGACGAAAACTAGGGCGGCAAGAGTGGAACAAAACACTAGGCAAAAAGCCGAGCCTTCCACCCTTTACCAAGTATATAGATGCATTAATATAACAAGATAATATAATGATATCCCAACAAATAAATAATGTTCCAACAAAGAACGGTCTCCAATCTTCACCTGCAACTAGCAACGCTATAAGAGGGGCTGAGCAAAGCGGTAACATATCCAATCAACGGTTGGCTAGGACATGGTGGGTTAGAGGTTTGACATGGCAATTTGGGAGGCATGATAAGAAAGTGGTAGGCATCGTAGCATAGGCATAGCAAAAGAGCGAGCATCTAGCAAAGCAAAGATAGTAGTGATTTCGAGGGTATGATCATCTTGCCTGCAAAGTTGTCAGAGTTGACTGGATCCTCGAAAGCAAACTCAATAGGCTCCTCGTTAGCGAACTCGTCTCCCGGCTCTACCCAAACAAGACAAACAAGCAAACGGAACACAATCAACCACGAGCAAACTCAAACAACATGATGCAAACATGGTATGCTATGCGGGATGCGATATGTGATGCATATGCAAGATTTGACAAGGAATGAATGAACCTGGCCTCAACTTGGAAAACCAAGTGTGCCACTGGAAAGGTGAGATGATTTCGCTTGAAAACGATATAAAGAACGCCGGAATCGGAGTCACGGTTTGGAAATGGCAAGCAATTCAAATATGGCACCGGTCTGCGATATACAGCAAGTAGCCATGTAAATGCAACAAGATGAACATGCTACAACACTCAAACATGGCAACAAAATACATTGAAGGGATCCATTCATGATGCTTAACAAAATATGAACACTGGGTTACGGCCAATTCATCCCTTAACCGGTTCAAACAAGCATGGCAAGAATGCATTTGGTAAACAGATTTCAGACTTAGTGAAATTAACACTTGTCTGGAATTTCAGATCAGGTAGCACATTTTGGAGCATGAAAACTATATGCTACAAGGCCTGAACATGGAAAAGTAAAGCATGACATGGAGCTACTCAAAGAGCTTAACAAAAGTACCTTAGTGACCTTGAGCCAAAAGGGATCAGAAAATACATTTGCAAGCATGTGAACATGGCAAAAACATAATCAGTTCTCAGACTTAGTGAAAACTGGAGAATGCAAAAACAGATATCAAGTAGGCATGTTTACGAGCTCGATGCACTCACTACAGAGCATGCCATGACAATCTAAGCATACACCCATCAAGAATACACAAAATACAAGCTAGACATGGCAAGAACAATAGCATAGCATGCACGGATCAACTACAACATCCTCGGCAAAATTGCTAACAAGTAGAAAATCTGCCCAGATTCACGAAATAGCAAAAGTAGAGTTAGATTGACTCAAGCTAGGGTGCTCCATAATTGCAAACAAAGACATGGATGGATAGAGCACTACAAGATTAACAAAACATCCTCACTGATCATCCTCAAAAGAGGCACAGATCACTAGGAAACAACATGAACATATGGCATATTGAGATAAACAAATCAAGGACTTAGTGGAATTGCTAAGTCCCTGAAATCAGCATTAACGAATGCACCACTTTGCAAGCTTGTGCTAGTCACCACACACATCACAAAAATACATGGGTTGCACCTATGGAAAGATGGCAAAGCATATAACAAAACATATGTAGAGCTCAGGGGCATATCATGCACACATTAATCATGGCAAAAATGACAAATATCTAATTGGAGCAGCAGATCTGACAATTATCTCAAATGGCATTCTTCCAACAGCATTTTGGGCATCAAGATGAACTCAAATGAAAATGATGCAATGAGATGAAATGATGTGCTCTCTGAGACGAACATTTTGATATGCTATATGCCCAAAACAGATCTACGGATGCAGAGATATCACAGCTCAAAGTATGCAAAAAAAATAAAGGGGAGAGGGGGAGAAGTCAACGGAATCACAGATCTAGGGTTTGCTGGGCGGCGCGCGAACCGAGGACCGTCGGCGGGCACCGTAGCTCCGGCGAGGTGGTTTTGGCGCGGGGACGGCCGGAGTGCCGCGGGGGCGTGCCGGAGCTACGGATCTGGGGCGGCGGCCTTGAGGAGGATGGCGGGGTCGGCGGTCGCCGCCCAGGGCGCCGGGCGGTGATGTCGGCGCGGTGGCGCGGCGAGGTGGTGGCCGACGCGGGTGAGGAGGCACGGGCAGCGGCGCAATCGGGCGCGGCGGCGGGGAAGTGGCCCGCGGAAGGCGGCGGCTCGGGCCGGGGGGGGGGGGCGCCTGGGCCCGGGCGGGCCGGCGGCGAAGTGGGCGCGGCTGCCCACGTGGCCGTCTGCGATTCGTTGGGCGGCGGCGGCGCGTTTTGTCCGGCCGGACCGGACGTGTCCGGTGTGGCGCAAGGTGGTGGATCTAGGGTTTCGGGGAGAGGAGAACGAGAATTTTCGAAGGGGGTCTTTAAATAGGCATAGAGGGAGCTAGGAGAGTCCAAATGAGGTGCGGTTTTCAGCCACGCGATCGTGATCGAACGCTCTAGATGATGGAGAGGGTTTTGGTGGGTTTTGGGCCACTTTGGAGGGGTGTTGGGCTGCAACACACACGAGGCCTTCTCGGTCCCTCGGTTAACCGTTGGAGCATCAAACGAAGTCCAAATAGTACGAAACTATACAGGCGGTCTACCGGTAGTAAACCAAGGCCGCCTGGCAAGTCTCGGTCCAATCCGGAAATGTTTAATCCCCACACACGAAAGAAAGGTAGAAATGACCACCGGAGAGGAACGGAGCGCCGGAATGCAAAACGGACAACGGGGAAAATGCTCGGATGCATGAGACAAACACGTATGCAAATGCAATGCACATGATGACATGATATGAGATGCATGACAACAACAACAACAACACACGGAGACAAAAACCCGAACCCGAGAAAATAAAATAACTTAACGCCGGAAACGACAAGAGTTGGATTACATATTAGGTAAATCATATCCGGGGTGTTACAATGGTGAACTGTTTGTGTGCCAAATATATGTGGATGACATTATCTTCGGCTGCACTAATCAGAAATACAGTGATGAGTTTGGATACATGATGCAACAGCAATATCAGATGTCCATGATGGGTGAGCTGAAGTTCTTCCTTGGTCTTCAAATACGACAGCAACGCAACGACATCTTCATATCTCAAGAGAAATACCTCAAGGATTGCCTGAAGAAGTTTGGAATGCAAGACTACAAAGGTTACACGACGCCAATGCCTACCAAGAGTCATCTAGATTCTGACGCCAATGGTAAAGAGTTCGATCAAAAGGTATACCGCTCCATGATTGGTTCCTTGCTTTACTTATGTGCATCTAGGCTAGATATCATGCTTAGTGTTTGCATGTGTGCCCGATTCCAAGCGGCCCCAAAGGAATCGCATTACTTAGCTGTGAAGCGAATTCTTCGATATTTGGCTCACACCCCAGCACTAGGATTATGGTATCCAAAGGGCTCAGAGTTTGATCTAGTTGGATTCTAGGATGCTGATTATGCTGGTGACAAGGTGGATCACAAGTCTAGATCAGGCACATGTCACTTTCTGGGACGATCACTTGTGTGTTGGTCTTCAAAGAAGCAGAACTATGTATCTCTCTCCACTGTTGAATCTGAATACATTGCTGCTGGATCTTGCTGTGCTCAGCTTCTATGGATGAAGCAAACACTCAAAGACTATGACATTTATCTGAAGCAAGTGCCACTCTACTGCGACAATGAAAGCGCCATCAAGATCGCCAACAACCTAGTTCAGCACTCGAAGACAAAGCACATTCAGATCCGTCATCACTTTCTCAGAGATCATGTCATGAAGGAAGATATTGATATCATTCACGTCAGCACTGAAGAGCAACTGGCAGATATCTTCACAAAGCCATTGGATGAGAAAAGGTTTTGCAAGTTGCGGTGTGAGCTAAATATCTTGGAATCCTCAAATGTCCTGTGATCATGCACACATCCTAACACTTATGCATGTTGATGACTTAGATGTGCAAACACACGAAGTAACGTATATCTTCAACAAATGAAGACTTACACTCTAAGTGTGAATACATTAACGCAGAATTTGACTTCGGAGCGCCACGATAATTGTGCGCCGTGTCTGGGTCTAATACTTCCTATACAGTGGGTAACGCCACCACCAAACTTTTGTTTGGAATAATTTCTGTTGGCGTTGCATCTGCAAAGTCTTCGCATTTGGTTTGTCTTCATTTTTAACATGGCTTCATGTTTATCTTCAATATACTGATTTGGTTTCTGTCCTCTACAGCATTCACTTATAGCTATGTCTTCTAGGCGAATCTTTTGAACTAAGTGAATGTGATCGGACCCTAACCTTTCTATGCTCCCATCTTAAGTCTATCTATCCAAATCATATGCATTCTATTGAAACTGTCGAATGTCTTCGCTGCGTCCTTGTCAGCAGAAGATACAGAGACATACATTAATCTGTTTTCAATGCTCAATCCTTTTTACCTGAAACCCGAAGAAGTGGGAACGACCACCCGACAATCCAGGCGTGCGTGGGAACGTGGAACAACCTCCAATGTGTTGCATGATCACCATGTGTCCTTCAGATGTGAACCGCCAGGGGCACCTATGTAATAACACCGTGCCATCCTGAAAGTGCTAGTGATCGACTAGAGGGGGGGTGAATAGGCGATTTTTAGGAAAGTCTTCAAAACATGGAAGTTTCGAAGACAAACGATAGAAATAAACCTATTACCATGCAGCGGAAGGTAGACTACACTAAGCAAGCCATAGTCAAGTATTCAATGAAATGAAAGCACAAAGACTAATAGCAGCTAGGCAGTATAGATCAGGACGGAACATAGTATGAAGCCAATCAGGACAAGCAGTCACAGAGTGACGACAAATAGATAATGCAAACATGCAATGACTTCACAATGACCAATCTGCAAATAAAGAGATGGGAAGGATAGAACAAGTGGCTCGTTGAAGACAATGATTTGTTGGACCAGTTCCAGTTGCTGTGACAACTGTACGTCTGGTTAGGGAGGCTGAGATTCAACTCAGAAGACCGCGTCTTCACCTTATTCCCCTTGAGCTAAGGACACCCAGTCCTCGCTCAATCACGCTGGTAAGTCTTCAAGGCAGACTTCCAAACCTTCACAGACTTTGTTCATCGGCGATCCACAATGACTCTTGGATGCTCAGAACGCGACGCCTGACCGGCTGGAGGATTCACAGTCCTCAAGTGTAATAAGTCTTCAGATCACACAGACAGGAAGACTTCAGTGATGCCTAACACTCTTTGGCTCTGGGTGTTTAGGGCTTTGTCCTCACAAGGAATTCTCTCTCAAAGGCTTCGAGGTGGGTTGCTCTCAAACGACAAAAGTCGTACACTAACTCTGAGCAGCCACAATTTATGGTGTAGGGGGTGGGCTATTTATGGCCACTAGGCAACCCAACCTGATTTGTCCGAAATGACCCTGGGTCACTAAGGAACTGACACGTGTTCCAACGGTCAGATTTCAAACACACACGACAACTTTACTTGAGCTACAAGCAAAGCTGACTTATCCATCTCTGGATAAGATTTGCTCTCATTGTCTTTGCTCGAAGACATAGGATTTTGGTTAAGCATCACTTCAGTCATTCTGACCAGTTCACTTGGACCCCACTTAACAGTACGGTGGTTCCTATGACTCAACAAAGAAGAAAAAGAACGACGAAACAACTAAGTCTTCGCGCTCCATAGTCTTCACGCGATGTCTTCTCTTGTCATAGTCTTCAATGTGAATGTCTCCACATACCACCTTTGTCTTCAATGTCTTCATACATTTTTAGGGGTCATCTCCGGTAGGTAAAACGAATCAATGAGGGACTTCTACCTGTGTTATCCTGCAATTCTCACAAACACATTAGTCCCTCAACCAGGTTTGTCGTCAATACTCCAAAACCAACTAGGGGTGGCACTAGATGCACTTACAATCTCCCCCTTTTTTGTGATTGATGACAAACTGGTTGAAGTTTCAACAGGGAATAAAATATGTTAAATTGTAAAGGATGGGGTATTGTCTTCATAAGTGGCAAATGGCTCCCTCTGAAGATGTGCATATAAGTAATTTACTTTTGGAATGCAAACACACATGGCAGGTTGTACTTGTGGAGATCCTCTTCAACTTATGATGACAATTCATCATGCATGATTTGATATTACGAAGATAATGACATGCATAATGAAAAATGGACGTCTGCAAAATGACCTAAGTGCGGAAGTTATCATCGCACATGCGGAATTTATCATCGCATCACAGAATAGCAAATAAGTAGCAAATGACCATCGAGTTTAAGTGTTACAACTCAAAAATGAACCAAATGAATCAAAAGCGAGAGTTGTAAGCAGTTGGCAAATGTAGCAAAAAGTAAAGCAACCACCCATATGGACTCGCTTGAAGACTATCAACTCATATGCTTCTCCCCCTTTTGTCAGTAATGACCAAAAAGGTTTGAAGACATAGAGCTTCTACTCGTTCCCATGAGGTGCAGGCGAGGCAGCAGGGTCGTCGTTGAGATCAGAAGAACTCGCTGCAGTGTCAACACGCGCTGAAGTTGGAGGAGGTGAAGTGGCATCATCTTGGTCATCGATGACTCTGGCATTCACCATTGCAGCTGAGGACGAATAGTCAGAGTCTTCAAGTGAGGGAGTCCGACGCAAGTGAGCATTCCTTGGAGGAGTTGAGTGAAACTTGAATCTTTCTGTGAAGCCATCGTCTTGCAGATCAGCTTCAGCACTAAGCAATGTCAAACTCTTCCAAGACCTCCGATAAGTTTCATGTGTAACAAAGGCATTCTTGGTGGCAAGATTGCGAATGCGATTGACGTCCACCAAGAGGCTTTGCATCTGACGCTTAAACCAGTTATGATGCTTATCCTGTTTCTGATGTAGCGCGACAAGAAGCTCTCGGTCATTGAGAACACGAGATCGCTTCCGAGGCCTTTGGGCAATGGTGCTTCCAGTGGCGTCAGTTTGAGCGCGAGGGGCACGTGTGTTAGCGGCCAATGGATAAAAACGAGAGACTGCCTGAACTCCTTCAATGGGCTGGGTGAAGCTTTGACGATCAGCATTGTGAAGATAAATCGGATCCTTAGCAGGCTCTGGGTAAATAGCTTCAATAGACAGATCAATCTCTGGCAAGAATACAAGATGATTGTGCGCAGATGGCTGATAGTTGAAGGCAGAGTGCAGCTTGATAAGACGCATTACCCATGGAGCATAGAACTTCAAACCAAAAATGTCGGAGCCAGATGCAGCCAATTGTCTAATGAAGAAGTCTTGAGCATTGAATCTGATGCCATTGAAGATATAGAAAACCAAAGTCTTCATTGCTCCTTTAAGCTTCGCTGCAGATGAATGTCCTTTGACAGGCCATAGAGTTTTTCTGATAATATGGTAAATGGTGCGAGGCAGATACTCTAGGTCTTCAATAAAGAATTCAGATGGTTAGTCAGCGTCGTGAGGCAAAGACTTCATCATGCTCAACATTTGGCTCATGTTGGGTTCTGGCTTCTGAAAAATGCTCTCCAAAGCATTCTGGTGTTGTTGACAACCTGGTTCATAGTATTCACCAGGAGTGGGCACGGTTGTGAGCTCAATGATATCAAGAGCTTTGGCTTCATGATGGATATTGCCTGTCATCCACTCAAGGACCCAAGTCTTTGGATCCCTGTTGTAGCCTCGAATGTGAAGAGTTGCATAAAACTGTAATAGAAGCTCTTCATTCCAGTGTTCCTTGTCTGTGACAAATTGTAGGAGTCCAACGTCTCTGAAGCAATCCAACGCTTCTTCTAGACAGGGCAGGCCAGCTATAGCTTCAGTGTCGAGACGCATATGTGGAAATATGCGCCCTTGATTGTATAAGACGCATGAATAGTAGATGCGCTGCTGATAGCTCCAGAACCGATCCGATGAAATGCGAAGTTTGGAGTAAGGGTTCTTGGCGCTGTTGAAGAAGGTGTTATGTGCCACGAAGCCATTCACATTGAAGACCCCGGGTGAGGTTGCAGTGCCTGGGAATCTTGGAAGTCTTGGCTTGGGCTTCTGGACTTGAGGCCTGTGCTCGACATGATAGTCAAATTGTGGACCTGCAGCAATGGAGGAACCAGAATGGGCCATCGGACCATAACAGGCTGACCACGATCAAATGCCAGCTCAACAGTATGAGGTCTTGGAGGGGGTACATGAGCATTGGCATTGTCGTTGACATGGGCTGCAAGTGGCACAATAGCTTCAGAGGAATGATTACGTCTGGTGCAGCATTGGCTTCAGGTATGATGACATCAGTGTCGTCAGCAGTGTTGTTGGTGGTGGTGACGTTAGCTTCAGGCGCCACATTAGCTTCAGCCATCACAATGTCATTGGCTTCAGTGTTGATGTTGGTGGCCATCTCAGTATTGGTAACCTCCACTTCAGGAGTTGGAGGGTCGGACACGTTCTCCTTGAGAACAACTTCAGGAATGGTTGGTGGTGTAGCAATTCTTTCTTCATCACGTGGTGCTTCTTCTTCATCGGCTGATGCAGCCGGAATATCTTCAGCCGTTTTGGCTTCAGACTTAGAGGCGTTCATAGTTGGAGTGGCTTCTGGAAACACTTGACGTGCAACATATTGGTGATGCACTTCTCCTTCTGGAACACTCGGAAGAGTGACTTGGGGCCTTGGTCCTTTGCGAAGCCTGCGTAATGCCAGCAACGCCTGTGGAGATGGAGTTGGCTGGGCCTCAAAGTCATTGTCATCTTGCACTGGTGAGGTGACTTGTGGTTGGGGAGAACTTGGGGTGTCTTGTTGTGGGTGATCAGCCCACGATGCATCCTGAGCAGTGGCGTCAGAGGACGACCAATGTTGGTGAGCTCGCTGTGCGTGAGCACAGGCGATGATACCAAATTGTGCTCGATCTGAGGAAGGACTTCATCATCTTCAACATTGTCGTGAGGACCAATGTCTTCAGCTGCGGTGGGGTCAACAGCTGGATTGTCTTCAGCTTCAGGAGCCTCTGTGGAAGCAGGCTCATGAACTATCAACTAGCGCTCTCGATGTTCAGACGCAGGACAAGCAACAGAAATTGGCTCGACAAGAAGGGGCTCTGTGGGAGCAGCCCGATCTCTCTTCTTTGTTTTCCTTTTCTTGGTTGGAGGAGCATCATCAGTGGTCGCTTTGGTCTTGCGCTTTCTGGCTTCGGCTTCAGCTACTCTAGTTTTCTTGAATTCTGAAGCCATTGTGGGGACCTTAGGCTTCGAGCCTGTCATACTGGCTGGGAAGACAATGCGAGGTTCTTCCTGCCTTGATGCTTCTGGTTCTGCCACATCTGGCTTCTTCTTCTTCTTGGCAGCCATTCTGGGGTCGATGCCTGGTCGCCCCAAGGCCTTGTGCTTTTCAGCTTCATTGTAGCCTTGAACACATTTGGCAGCAAGATTCTTCATGCGCTCACGAGAACCTTTTTCTTCTTCTCGTTTCTTGTGGAATGCCTCCTTGAGCTCATGCATCATGACCTTGAAGTTTTGAATGTCTTCAACATTGAGCTTGGCCATGTGCTTCTTGAACTGAGCCTTTTCATAATCGATCTTATGCTTCAGCTCAACAATTTTCTGAGCTAGAGCCAGCTCAGGAGCAATGGCTCCGTGGAAGGCAATGCTGAGGCCAATAGGAAGGTGAAGATCATCAAAACTGACATCTGGGCTGTCAAACCACTCATCAATAAACTTGTTTAAGATTTCCACATCAAAGAGAGGAAGATCATTGAAGATTTCCGCCTCTTTCTTGCTCTTGATCAACTGCTCAAGAGCGTCATCACCAAGATCGTCGTCGCTGGACAGATCAATGGCGTCATACTCGTTTCTCAAAACAGCAGAAGGGGTCAGTGCTTGACTAGTGGGTTGCTTGGGCTTTTTCAACTTGGCAGACTTGGAGATGCGTGAGAGATCTTCAGACTGCACACTGGCTTCAGGAGGTGCAGTGGCCAGAGGCTTTGCCCGTGATACCTTTGGTGCAGATGAGGGCTTTGAAGCCTTTGGTACTGAAGAGGGCTTTGAAGCCTTGGGTTTCATTTTCTTCACATGCTTCAGTGGTGCAGGCGCTTCGTCAGAATCAGCGTCGTCTGCAGGTTGATCCACGTCTGCTCCTTGAACCCTTATGTGAGTGATGAGACCTTCTAAGTTGTAGAAGGGCCCAACAAGATTGGGTTCAGCTTCTCGTGTGCCATCGGCACGTGGTGCAGAGGGGCCTGGGTTAAAGTCTAATCCCAAGGACTTCTTGTTTTCCTTGGCTGAGTTCTTTGCAAACTGAAAGTTGCGCTTCCACGAATCGTGCAGGGGTAGAAGCCTTGAGCAATAGCTTTGGACTTCGACTTGGGCTGAAGACCTTTGTATATTATATCTCCCTAGGGGACCTTGATTGCACTCTTCTCAGCATATTCGTCGGTGACGAATCTGTACTTGAACCATTCCTCTGCCCAATGTCTTCGAATCCATTGGATTCAGTTCTTGCGTTCTCCATAGGTCTCTTCTGGATCTGACTTGTATAGTTCATAGAGATCTGGTGGCAGGTCCTTAGCAGTGTTTCCATGGCGCTGTCTGCCGCCCTTCCTAACTGATTTTTCTGTTGCCATGAAGTTTAGACTGAAAGGCTTCAACTCTATCAAAGTCTTCTGTCTACTGGTCAGACAAGAACTGGCTTCAGGAGAATTTATATGATGCCGTAAGAACTCTGCAAATGAATGCAGACTATGAGAACCAGGGGATTCTCCCACGGACATGTACCTGTGACAGCATTAAAGGTGCGAGGGAAGGGGAAGATGTCATATGCATTCTCAGAAGATTTTGAAGATAAATCAGTTTAGAAGACATTGACCTCATAGTTCGAAGACATTCACTCAGATGTAGAGAGTTGGTTCCAGATTTGTACGAATCCACGAATAAGCACAAGTGAGGAATCTAACTACTTTGTGAAGCATAAGTGAACATACTAGGCATGCTATGAGATGCAGAATGAGATAGATCCAACTTGTGGGAACAGAAACCACTTGTGGTTGAAAAGGATGAATCTATCGGATCAAAACGACTGTAAAAGGAGGTTTTATTTACCACACGAGGAACTGCTGGACGGAGTGGGAGAGGAGGCCGAGCAGTTCGATCTTCCGTGCCCTAACTTGACGACGGAGGACACCTACGGCGACGGGGGAGAAGACGATGTCCGCGGCTGGCGTGAGGACGGCGTCGGTGAGGTCGCGGCAGCTAAGCGCTTCATCGCCGGCATCGTCGAGGGCTAGCGGTGGCGCTAGGGTTTTGTGCGAGAGTGGAAGAAGAGATAATGACAGGGGTGAGGCGTGTATTTATAGAGACAGGGACGACACAACGTTATTACGTAGGTGCCCCTGGAGGTTCACATCTGAAGGACACGTGGCGATCATGCAACATATTGGAGGTTGTTCCACGTTCCCACACACGCCTGGATTGTCGGGTGGTCGTTCCCGCTTCTCCGGGTTTTAGGCAAAAGGATTGAGCATTTAAAAATGGATTTAATGTTTGTCTCTGTATCTCCTGCTGACAAGGACACAGCGAAGACATTCGATAGTTTCAATGGAATGCATATGATTTGGATAGATAGACTTGAGACAGGAGCATAGAAAGGTCAGGGTCCGATGACATTCACTTAGTTCAAAAGATTCAACGTGAAGACATAGCTATAAGTGAATGCTGTAGAGGACATAAACCAAATCAGTACATTGAAGATAAACATGAGGCCATGTTAACATTAAAGACAAACAAAATGCGAAGACTTTGCAAATGTAACGTCATGAGAAAAACACTTCTAAGGGAAGAATTTGGTGGTGGCGTTACCCACTGTATAGGAAGTATTAGACCCAGACACGGCGCACAATTATCGTGGCGCTCCGAAGTCAAATTCCACGTTAATGTATTCACACTCAGAATGTAAGTCTTCATTGTTTGAAGATATACTTTACTTCGTGTGTTGCACATCTAAGTCATCAACATGCATAAGTGTTAGGATGTGTGCCTGATCACAGGACATTTGAGGATTCCAAGATATTTAGCTCACACTGATGATAACCCACAAGTATAGGGGATCGCAACAGTTTTCGATAAGTAAGAGTGTCGAACCCAACAAGGAGCTAAAGGTAGAACAAAAATTCCCTCAAGTTCTATCGACCACCAATACAACTCTACGCACGCTTGACGTTCACTTTACCTAGAACAAGTATGAAACTAGAAGTACTTTGTAGGTGTTGTTGGATAGGTTTGCAAGATAATAAAGAGTACGTAAATAAAAAGTAGGGGCTGTTTAGATAAAGAAACAATAAAGTAAATATAGCGAGTGTGGAAAAGTGGTGGTAGGAGTTGCGAAATTGCCCCTAAGCAATTGACTACTTTACTAGACCGATAGCAAGTATTATGTTGGAGAGGCCACTGCTAGCATGTCATCCCTGACTTGGAATTCTATGCACTTATGATTGGAACTATTAGCAAGCATCCGCAAATACTAATGTTCATTAGGTAAATCCCAACCATAGCATTAAGATATATTGGTCCCCCTTCAATCTCGTATGCATTAATTTCTATGCTAGGTTGAAGCTTCTGTCACTCTTGCCCTCCAATACATAGTCCTATCAACATACAACTAACCCTAGGGTGTGATCCACGCGCGCAATCATATGATGGGCACCAAAGGACAGCAACATAACCAAAAGCAAATTAAATCAATCATAGCAATTCATCAACCACCGATAGGACAACAAAAATCTACTCAGACATCATAGGATGGCAACACATCATTGGATAAAGCATAAAGCACCATGTTCAAGTAGAGGGTACAGCGGGTTGTGGGAGAGTGGACCACTTTAGATAGAGGGGGGAAGGTGATGGAGATGTTGGTGAAGATGGCGGAGGTGTTGGTATAGATCGCGGTGATGATGATGGCCCCCGGCGGCGTTCCGGCGCCACCGGAAGCGAGGGGGAGAGAGCCCCCCTCCTCCTTCTTCTTCCTTGAGCTTCTCCCTAGATGGGAGAAGGGTTTCCCCTCTGGTCCATGGCCTTCATGGCACGGGAGGGGCGAGAGCCCCTCCGAGATTGGATCTGTCTCTCTCTGTTTCCGCGTTCTGTTCTGGCTCTGTTTCACCGTTTCGTATATATATGGAGATCCGTAACTCCGATTGGCCTGAAACCTTCGCCGTGATTTTTTTTCTTCCGAATATTAGCTTTCTTGCGGCAAAAGAAGAGCGTCAACCGCCTTACGGTGGGCTCACGAGGGTAGGGGCGCGCCCTAAGGGGGGGGGCGCCCCCTGCCTCGTGACCACCTCGGGCACTGGTTCGCGTTGATTTTCTTTGCGAATTTTCCATATTTTCCAAAAATAAGCTCCGTCCGTTTTTATCCCGTTTGGACTCCGTTTGATATGGATATTCTGCGAAACCAAAAACATGCAACAGACAGGAACTGGCACTGGGCACTGGATCAATATGTTAGTCCCAAAAATAATATAAAAAGTTGCCAAAAAGTATATGAAAGTTGAATAATATTGGCATGGAACAATCAAAAATTATAGATACAATGGAGACGTCTCAGCATCCCCAAGCTTAATTCCTGCTCGTCCTGGAGTAGGTAAATGATAAAAAAGATAATTTTTGATGTGGAATGCTACCTAGCATAATCTTGATCACATATCTAATCATGGCATGAATATTAAGACATGAGTGATTCAAAGCAATAGTCTATCATTTGACATAAAACAATAATACTTCAAGCCTACTAATAAAGAAATCATGTCTTTTCAAAATAACATGGCCAAAGAAAGTTATCCCTAAAAAATCATATAGTCTGGCTATGCTCCATCTTCACCACACAAAATACTCACATCATGCACAACCCCGATGACAAGCCAAGCAATTGTTTCATACTTTTGACGTTCTCAAACCTTTTCAACTTTCACGCAATACATGAGCGTGAGCCATGGACATAGCACTATAGGTGGAATAGAATATGATGGTGGAGAAGACAAAAAGGAGAAGATAGTCTCACATCAACTAGGCGTATCAACGGGCTATGGAGATGCCCATTAATAGATATCAATGTGAGGAGTAGGGATTGCCATGCAACGGATGCACTAAGAACTATAAGTGTATGAAAGCTCAAACTAGAAACTAAGTGGGTGTGCATCCAACTTGCTTGCTCATGAAGACCTCGGGCGTTTGAGGAAGCCCATCATCGGAATATACAAGCCAAGTTCTATAATGAAAATTCCCACGAGTATATGAAAGTGAAAGCATAGGATACTCACTCTATAAAGAACATGGTGCTACTCTGAAGCACAAGTGTGGTAAAAGGATAGTAACATTGCCCCTTCTCTCTTTTTCTCTCATTTTTTGTTTATTTTCTCTTTTTTTGGTGGGATTCTTTGGCCTCTTTTTTTATTTGGGCTTCTTTTGCCTCTTTTATTTTTTTGTAAAGTCCGGAGTCTCATCCCGACTCTATGGGGGAATCATAGTCTCCATCATCCTTTCCTCACTGGGGCAATGCTCTAATAATGATGATCATCACATTTTTATTTTCTTACAACTCAATATTACAACTCGATATCTAGAACAAAGATATGACTCTATATGAATGCCTCCGGCGGTGTACCGGGATGTGCAATGATCTAGTGTAGCAATGACATCAAAAAACGGACAAACCATGAAAACATCATGGTAGCTATCATACGATCATGCAAAGCAATATGACAATGATGCTCAAGTCATGTATATGATGATGGAAGTTGCATGGCAATATATCTCGGAATGGCTATGGAAATGCCATGATAGGTAGGTATGGTGGCTGTTTTGAGGAAGGAATATGGTGGGTTTACGGTACCGGCGAAAGTTGCGCGGTACTAGAGAGGCTAGCAATGGTGGAAGGGTGAGAGTGCGTATAATCCATGGACTCAACATTAGTCATAAAGAACTCACATACTTATTGCAAAAATCTATTAGTCATTGAAACAAAGTACTACGCGCATGCTCCTAGGGGGATAGATTGGTAGGAAAAGACCATCGCTCGTCCCCGACCGCCACTCATAAGGAAGACAATCAATAAATAAATCATGCTCCGACTTCGTTACATAATGGTTCACCATATGTGCATGCTACGGGAATCACAAACCTCAACACAAGTATTTCTCAATTTCACAATTACTCGACTAGCATGACTCTAATATCACCATCTTTATATTGCAAAACTATTTCAAGGAATCAAACATATCATATTCAGCGATCTACAAGTTTATGTAGGATTTTATGACTAACCATGTGAATGACCAGTTCCCGTCATCTCTCTAAATAGATATAAGTGAAGCATGAGAGTTTAATTCTTTCTACAAAAGATATGCCAACGCTCTAACAAATATAAGTGAAGCAAAAGAGTATCCTACAAATGGCGATTGTCTAAGTGAAGAGAAATAGGCAATCCAAACTTCAAATGATATAAGTGAAGCACATGAAGCATTTTATAAAGCCATACTCAAAAGATATAAGTGAAGTGCAATGAGAATTCTATAAATCAACCAAGGACTATCTCATACCAGCATGGTGTATAAAAAGAAAAAGAAAAACCTAAATGCAAAATACGCTCCAAGACTTGCACATATCGCATGAACGAAACGAATTCGAAAACATACCGATATTTGTTGAAGAAAGAGGGGATGCCTCCCCAGCATCCCCAAGCTTAGACACTTGAGTCTCCTTGAATATTTACTTGGGGTGCCTCAGGCATCCCCAAGCTTGAGCTCTTTCCTCTCTTCCTTCTTCTCACATCGAGACCTTCTCAATCATCGAACACTTCATCCACACAAAACTTCAACAGAAAACTCGGTAAGATCCGTTAGTATAATAAAGCAAATCACTACTCTAAGTACTGTTGTAAACCAATTCATATTTTGTTTTTGCATTGTGTCTACTGTAAGATAACTTTTTCATGGCTTAATCCACTAATATAAATTGATAGTTTCATCAAAATAAGCAAACTATGCATCAAAAACAGAATCTGTCTAAAACAGAACAGTCTGTAATAATTTGAACATTCACCATACTTATGATACTTGAAAAATTCACAAAAATTAGGAAAAATAAACAATTTTTATAGGAATACAGTGCAAAAGAATCAGAACCATTTGACGTTCCAGCTAAAAATGTAAAATCGTGCACTACAGCCAAAGTTTCTGTCCTGCACCGTACAAACCATCAAGCAAATGTAAACATCCTAAAGGCAAACCTTGGCACATTATTTTGTAATACAATGAAATTGTACAAGGGGATAATTATTTTTGTTGAAAATTTTCTGTAATCAAGATTCACAAAGTTGCCGTGAGCATGAACAAAGTTCAAGGAGCTCTCCCACTTCAATAGTGCTTGTCTTTCTCACTTTCACTTTCCTTTTTGAAAAGTTTTGGGTTCCCCTCTTTATTTTTGTTGTTTTTAAACTATATGAAAGCAATCAACAGAAATAAATGACTCTCTAAAACTTCCGGGTTGTCTCCCTGGCAGCGCTTTCTTTAAAGCCATTAAGCTAGGCATATAGTGCTCAAGTAGTGAATCCACCCGGATCCCAAGGTATATCAAAGCCAATATTAATTAACAATGATTTGTAATTTAGTAGTGAGCACAAAGCAACATATATCAAGCAATGACGAAGTCTAACTCTCTTCCTATGCATCGGCATGTCATAAAAGAACAATTCATGCACACCTAGTAAAGGCCAATGCATAGTATAAACAGTTTCTTGCAATTTTATCATGTTGGAAACATAGAGAGGTGGAGATATAGTTCCTCTCTCATAATAATTGCAAGTAGGAGCAGCAAGCACATGCATATTATATCTATCAAAACGCAACCCATCAATGTAATCCTTAATAAGTGCAAACTTCTCTGATATAGTATAATCGAGAGAATTCAAAAAGATAATAGGACTATCATGCGTGGGTGCAATAGCAACAATTTCATGTTTAACATAAGGAACTATAGCAAGTTCATCTCCATAAGCATAATTCATATTGGCATCTTGGCCACAAGCATAGCAAGCATCTTCAAAAAGGGATATTTCAAGAGAATCAATGGAATCATAACAGTCATCATAGCAATCATCCTTCGGTAAGCACGAAGGGGAATTAAACAATGTATGAGTTGAAGAGTTACTCTCATTAGAAGGTGGTCACGGGTGATCAATCCGCTCTTCCTCCTTTTGTTCTTCGCTCTCCTCCTCATCTTTTTCATCCAATGAGCTCACAGTTTCATCAATTTCTTCTTCCATAGACTCCTGCAAAATATTAGTATCTTCTTGGACAGCGGAGTATTCCTCAATATATTGTTTAACATAGGTATTAGAAGCATAATTATCATAGCAATATTCAAGTATGGAAAATTTTCAGATTTGTGAAAAGTAGCATCATACTTTTCAATCAAAGAAGCAATTTCATAAGCACCCTTAAAAGCAACAAATTCTTCAATTTGTTGAACATCATAGTAATTGTAAACACCCTTAGCATACGAAGATACGATTCCATTATCACTAAACTCACATTGATAGGGAAGGTGTTTCTTAGGGTTTTCAGAACAACAAGTAAAATAATATATTTCACATAAATTCCAAGCATAGCAGTGCAAACGATGAATTTGACCCAATAGAATTTTCCCTTTTTCAGATATTCGGTGTCGCACATAACAAGCATGCTAATCTAAAGATTTTCCCTCAACTAAGCTAGTTGGGGTTTCAGCACGAGCACATAGGGATCGAAGATGATCCAAGTAATAAGCTTCAGCAGTGTGATAGATTTTGAGTGGTTCTTCAACCATTGGTTTAGTAGGTACAACTAATTTTTTTGGTATTTTGCGTTTACTACCCATAACTAAAGATAGAAAACAACTAAGAACAACAAATAAAAATTACTTAGTGATAGAGAAAACAAGCACACACGAGAATATTCACCCCACGCTATTGCTCCCCGGCAACGGCGCCAGAAAAAGGTCTTGATAACCCACAAGTATAGGGGATCGCAATAGTTTTCGATAAGTAAGAGTGTCGAACCCAACGAGGAGCTAAAGGTAGAACAAATATTCCCTCAAGTTCTATCAACCACCGATACAACTCTACGCACACTTGACGTTCGCTTTACCTAGAACACGTATGAAACTAGAAGTACTTTGTAGGTGTTGTTGGATTGGTTTGCAAGATAATAAAGAGTACGTAAATAAAAAGTAGGGGCTGTTTAGATAAAGAAACAATAAAGTAAATATAGAGAGGGTGGAAAAGTGGTGGTAGGAGTTGCGAAATTGCCCCTAAGCAATTGACTACTTTACTAGACCGGTAGCAAGTATTATGTTGGAGAGGCCACTGCTAGCATGTCATCCCTGACTTGGAATTCTATGCACGTATGATTGGAACTATTAGCAAGCATCCGCAACTACTAATGTTCATTAAGGTAAAACCCAACCATAGCATTAAGATATATTGGTCCCCCTTCAATCCCGTATGCGTCAATTTCTATGCTAGGTTGAAGCTTCTGTCACTCTTGCCCTCCAATACATAGTCCTATCAACATACAACTAACCCTAGGGTGTGATCCACGCGCGCAATCATATGATGGGCACCAAAGGATAGCAACATAACCACAAGCAAATTAAATCAATCATATCAATTCATCAACCACCGTTAGGACAATAAAATCTACTCAGACATCATAGGATGGCAACACATCATTGGATAATAATATGAAGCATAAAGCACCATGTTCAAGTAGATGGTATAGTAGGTTGCGGGATAGTGGACCGCCGTAGATAGAGGGGGGAAGGTGATGGAGATGTTGGTGAAGATGGCGGAGGTGTTGGTGTAGATCACGGTGATGATGATGGCCCCCGGCGGCGTTCCGACGCCACCGGAAGCGAGGGGGAGAGAGCCCCCCTCCTTCTTCTTCTTCCTCGACCTTCTCCCTAGATGGGAGAAGGATTTCCCCTATGGCCCATGGCCTCCATGGCACGGGAGGGGCGAGAGCCCCTCCGAGATTGGATCTGTCTCTCTCTGTTTCTGCGTTCTGTTCTGGCTCTGTTTCACCGTTTCGTATATATATGGAGATCTGTAACTCCGATTGGCCTGAAACCTTCGCCGTGATTTTTTCCGAATATTAGCTTTCTTGCGGCAAAAGAAGAGCGTTAACCGCCTTACGGTGGGCTCACGAGGGTAGGGGCGCGCCCTAAGGGGGGGCGCCCCCCTGCCTCGTGACCACCTCGGGCACTGGTTCGCGTTGATTTTCCTTCCGAATTTTAAGCTCTGGCCATTTTTATCCCGTTTGGACTCTGTTTGATATGGATATTCTGCGAAACCAAAAACATGCAACAGACATGAACTGGCACTAGGCACTGGATCAATATGTTAATCCCAAAAATAATATAAAAATTCGCCAAAAAGTATATGAAAGTTGAATAATATTCGCATGGAACAATCAAAAATTATAGATACGACCGAGACGTATCAACCGTAACTTGCAAAACCTTTTCTCATCCAAGGGCTTTGTGAAGATATCTGCCAGTTGCTGTTCAGTGTTGACGTGTATGATATCAATATCTTCCTTCATGACATGATCTCTGAGAAAGTGATGACAAATTTCAATGTGCTTTGTCTTCGAGTGCTGAACTGGGTTGTTAGCAATATTGATGGCGATGTTGTCGCAGTAGAGTGGAACTTACTTCAGATGAATGTCATAGTCTTTGAGTGTTTGCATCATCCATAGAAGCTGAGCGCAGCAAGATCCAGCAGCAATGTATTCGGATTCAGCAGTGGAGAGAGATACACAGTTCTGCTTCTTTGAAGACCAACATACAAGTGATCGTCCCAGAAACTGACATGTGCCTGATGTAGACTTGTGATCCACCTTGTCACCAGCATAATCAGCATCCAAGAATCCAACTAGATCAAACTCTGAGCCCTTTGGATACCATAATCCTAGTGTTGGGGTGTGAGCCAAATATCAAAGAATTCGCTTCACAGCTAAGTGATGCGATTCCTTTGGTGCCGCTTGGAATCAGGCACACATGCAAACACTAAGCATGATATCTAGCCTAGATGCACATAAATAAAGAAAAGAACCAATCATGGAGCGGTATACCTTTTGATCAAACTCTTTACCTTTGTCGTCGGGACCCAGATGGTGTTTAGCTGGCATTGGCATCGTGCAACCTTTGCAGTCTTGCATTCCAAACTTCTTCAGGCAATCTTTGAGGTATTTCTCTTGAGATATGAAGATGCCGTTGTGTTGTTGTCGTATTTGAAGACCAAGGAAGAACCTCAACTCTCCCATCATGTACATCTGATATTGCTCTTGCATCATGTATCCAAACTCATCATTGTATTTCTGATTAGTGCAGCCGAAGATAATGTCATCCACATATATTTGGCACACAAACAGTTCACCATCATATGTCTTCGTGAAGAGTGTGGGATCTAGGGAACCAGGTTTGAAGCCTTTGCTCTTCAGGAAGTCTTTGAGTGTGTCATCCCAAGCACGAGGGGCTTGTTTGAGGCCATACAGTGCCTTGTTGAGCTTATACACCATGTCAGGATGTTTTGGATCTTCAAAGCCAGGCGGTTGTGCAACATACACTTCTTCTTCAATCTTGCCATTGAGAAAAGCTCTCTTCACATCCATTTGATATAGAAGAATGTTATGATGATTTGCATAGGCCAGTAGTATGCGTATAGCTTCAAGCCTAGCCACAGGAGCAAATGTTTCATCGAAGTCAATTCCTTCAACTTGAGTGTATCCTTGAGCAACAAGACGAGCTTTGTTTCTGACAACATGACCATGCTCATCTTGCTTGTTGCGATATATCCATTTAGTGCCTATGATATTGTGCTTACAAGGATCAGGACAGTCGACCAGTTCCCATACATTATTCAGCTCAAATTGTTGAAGCTCTTCTTGCATAGCTTGAATCCATTCAGGTTCCATGAAGGCTTCATCAACTTTCATGGGTTCAGATATTGAGACGAATGCGAAGTGCCCACATAAATTTTCTAGTTGTGTTGCCCTTGAACGAGTGAGTGGACTAGGTGCATTCATGCTATCAATTATTCTCTAAATTTGTACTTCATTTGCAACCCGGGGATGAACAGGACGAAGATTTTGCTCTTGCTAATCATTGTCATCCTTAGAAGAATTGTCTTCAGGCTGAGCATTGTCTTCAGGTTGATCAGGTGTAGAGATGATGAGTTCCTCTTCGGGCTGTGCTTCAAATGGTATGATTTCTCCAGCTCCCATAAGCTTGATGGATTCACTGGATGGAGCTTCATCTAGCACATTTGGTAGGTGCTCTCTTTGCGAGCCGTTAGTCTTATCGAACCGCACATCCACAGTTTCAACCACTTTATAGTGAAAGAGGTTGAAGACTCTGTAGGAGTGCGAATCCTTTCCGTATCCAAGCATAAAACCTTCATGTGCTTTCGGTGGAAATTTTGAACTGTGATGTGGATCCTTGATCCAGCACCTGGCACCAAATACTCTGAAGTAACTGACATTTGGCTTCTTACCAGTGAAGAGCTCATAGGATGTTTTGTTCAAAAGCTTGTGAAGATAAACACGGTTGATGATATGGCATGCAGTATCAATGGCTTTAGGCCAGAACTTTCTTGGAGTCTTGTATTCATCGAGCATCGTCCAGGCCATCTCAATGAGCGTTCTGTTCTTGCGTTCCACGATGCCATTCTGCTGCGGCGTGTACGGAGCTGAGAACTCATGAGTGATGCCCAAAGTATCAAGATAAGTGTCGAGGCCGGTGTTCTTTAATTCAGTGCCATTGTCACTTCCGATGTGCTTGATCTTGACGCCATAGTTGTTCATGGCTCGATTGGCGAAGCGTCTGAAGACATCCTACACTTCAGTCTTGTAGAGGATTATATGCACCCATGTATATCTTGAATAATCATCAACAATGATGAAGCCATAGATACAAGCAGTAGTAGTAAGAGTTGAGTAGTGTGTGGGACCGAAGAGGTCCATGTGTAGCAGTTCGAAGGGTTGAGTCCTTGTCATGATTGTCTTCGAGGGATGCTTGGCCCTCGTCATCTTTCCAGCTTCACAGGCACCGCATAAGTGATCCTTCTTGAACTTGACGCCCTCGATGCCTATGATATGCTTCTTCTTTGCAAGAGTGTGCAACTTCCTCATGCCAGCATGCCCTAGCCTCCGATGCCAGAGCCAGCATTCTAAAGCTTTTGCAAGAAGACATACAGAAAGCTGTGGTCCTACTGAGAAATCTACCATGTACAAATCATCTTTCCGGTACCCTTCAAAGACTAGAGACTTGTCAGATTCCATTAGAACAAGGCAACGATATTTTCCAAACATCACAATCATGTTTAAATCGCAAAGCATTGAGACAGACATTAAGTTGAAACCAAGGGATTCAACAAGCATCACTTTATCGATGTGCTGATCCCTTGAGATTGCAACTCTACCTAGACCCAATACCTTGCTTTTACCAGTATCAGCAAATGTGATGTGACTCTTGTCAGATGGACGTAAGGATGAGTCCATGAGAAGACTTCGCTTGCCAGCCATGTGATTAGTACATCCACTATCAATAATCCATTCTGAAGCAGCTGGTGTCATACCCTACAGTGCAGTTAGGGGGATAGGCTTCACGAAGAGAATTGTGAAGCATAAACATTTGACGAGCAAGTGGATTATGAAAGCTTAGATCGAGGTTAGGACTGATAGGGCAAGTAGTAAGCGACTCAGAAACAAAATACATAATAAGACCATTTGGGCATTTGATCTTGCACCCTACAAGATGTTTAAGGTCCCCAGCAATAGCTTCAGACGCATTTGATTTTCGGCTGGAGACCCTTCCCCGCAGAAAAAAGTTAAGCTTTCTTAGCCACCCATATCTTCAAGGGTGGCTTCGAAGCAATGAGTCTAAGTGCAGCATCTGAGAACTTCAGCTTTGGAGCCCTAGCAAATAGTCTTGCAGGTGGACAATAGTACTCATAAGAATAAGCAGAGTAGTTCTTGGTCTTATGAACATGGCAGTTTGATGAAACACACTCATATTCATAGGCCTGAGTATGGTTTCCCTGCAAAACATTTGCGTTAGTGTGACTCAGGTGAGTCCTCTGTCTATATGAAGCCTTTGGACCATATGAAGCCTTTGGTCTGGGGTTTGTCTTCTTCACTTGTGGTGTCATGACGACATTCACAGGAAGATTCTCCAGACACTTTTTCGGCACCCAGACTTTCTTCATAGTTGGCCCATTCCTGCAGTTAGTAGATATATAGCTAGCAAAGACTTCACCATTCTGATTCTTAAACAGTTTATAGTTTGCATCAAAGGATTCATCAATGACAATGGGATTAGTACAAGTGAAGCCAGATAGGGTGGATGGATCCACTGAAGGTTCCTTTGTAGCAACCCTTGTGGTTTTGGGGTGCTGCTCAGGTTTCCAGTAAGAGCCATCAGCGTTCATTTTCCTTTCGAACCCAACACCCTCTTTCCTAGGGTTTCGGTTCAGGATCTGCCTTTTGAGGATGTCACATAGTGTCTGATGCCCTTTGAGACTTTTGTACATCCCTGTTTCAAGCAATGTCTTCAACCTAGTATTTTCATCAGCAATAGCAGTGGTATCCTCAGCAGAGGGGTTAGTAACCACATCAATAGTTGAAGATATTGCAACAGTAGCAGTAGTAGAACATCCAGCAATAGAAGTAGCATTGTCACGCTCAATGCATTTAAGACATGGTGGTTCAAATCCTTCCTGAGCGGAACTGATCTGTTTGGCGCGAAGTGACTCGTTTTCCTTTTGAAGATCTTCATGAGCCGCTCTCAATTTCTCAAGATCTTGCTTCCTTTGAAGATAATCATAGGAAAGCTTTTCATGAGTTGTTGAGAGCGTTTCATGACGACTTTCATGTTCCTCATACTTAACATGAAGATTTTTAATGTCTTCAATTAAGGACTGAGATCGAGTCATTTCAGCGTCTAACAGGTCACCGCTTTTGCCTAACAGTTTTTGAATATGTTCCATAGCTTTCTGTTGTTCAGTTGCAATTTTAGCAAGTGTTTTGTAGCTGGGTTTGGAACCACAATCAGAGTCATCTTCACTGGATGTTTGGTAGTGAGTAGTGCGTGAGTTTACCTTGGCATCGCGTGCCATGAAGCAGTAGGTGGGAGCGGAGTTTCCCTTATCATCAGCATCGGCGTCGGTGACGAAGTCATTATCTTCAGTGTTGAAGATGGACTTGGCAACGTAGGCTGTAGCCAGACTTGCAACGCCAGAATTGGACTCCTCCTCAAACTCCACCTCCGCCTCCTCAGAAGCAGATTCCTCGTCTGAATCCATTTCCTTGCCAACAAACGCACGAGCCTTGCCAGATGAGCTCTTCTTGTGTGATGAAGACTTTGAGGAAGACTTGGAAGGAGACTTTGAGTATTTCTTCTTCTTCTTGTCGTCAGAATCATATTCCTTGCTCTTCTTCTTCTTCTTGTTCTCATTGTCCCACTGCGGACACTCAGAGATGTAGTGACCAGGTTTCTTGCACTTCTGGCATGTTCTCTTCTTGTAGTCATGAGCAGAAGCTTCATCATTCCTTGAGCTGGATCGTGAGGACTTTCTGAAGCCTTTCTTCTTGGTGAATTTCTGGAACTTCTTCACAAGCATAGCAAGCTCCTTTCTAATGTCTTCAGGATCATCAGAACTGCAATCAGATTCTTCTTCAGATGAGGAAACAGCTTTTGCTTTCAAAGTTCGAGTTCTCCCATAATTGGGACCGTAGATGTCTCTTTTCTCAGAAAGCTGAAACTCATGTGCGTTGAGCCTTTCAAGTATGTCGGGTGGATCGAGTGTCTTGAAGTCAGGGCGTTCTTGAATCATCAGGGCTAGGGTGTCAAACGAGCTATCAAGTGATCTCAGGAGTGTCTTGACGACTTGATGCTTGGTGATCTCAGTAGCGCTAAGGGCTTGAAGCTCATTTGTGATGTCAGTGAGTCGATCAAACGTGAGCTGAACATTCTCATTGTCGTTTCTCTCGAAGTGGTTGAAGAGGTTGCGAAGGACACTGATTCTTTGATCTCTCTGGGTTGAGACGCCTTCGTTGACCTTGGAGAGCCAGTCCCAGACTAGCTTGGATGTTTCCAGAGCACTCACACGGCCATACTGTCATTTGGTCAGATGACCACAAATGATGTTGTTGGCAGTGGAATCCAGTTGAACGAACTTCTTGACATCAACAGCGTTGATACCTTCACCAGCCTTGGGGACGCCATTCTTGACGACATACCAGAGGTCGACATCAATGGCTTCCAGATGCATGCGCATCTTATTCTTCTAGTAGGGATATTCAGTTCCATCGAAGACTGAGCACGCAGTGGAGACTTTGATTATCCCTGCAGTCGACATAGCTAAAACTCCAGATGGTTAAACTGAACCACACAGAACAAGGGAGTACCTTGCTCTGATACCAATTGAAAGTGCTAGTGATCGACTAGAGGGGGGTGAATAGGCGATTTTTAGGAAAGTCTTCAAAACATGGAAGTTTCGAAGACAAACGATATAAATAAACCTATTACCATGCAGCGGAAGGTAGACTACACTAAGCAAGCCATAGTCAAGTATTCAATGAAATGAAAGCACAAAGACTAATAGCAGCTAGGCAGTATAGATCAGGACAGAAGATAGTATGAAGACAATCAGGACAAGCAGTCACACAATGAAGACAAATAGATAATGCAAACAGGCAATGACTTCACAAGGACCAATCTGCAAATAAAGAGATGGGAAGGATAGAACCAGTGGCTCGTTGAAGACAATGATTTGTTGGACCAGTTCCATATGCTGTGACAACTGTACGTCTGGTTAGGGAGGCTGAGATTCAACTCAGAAGACCGCGTCTTCACCTTATTCCCCTTGAGCTAAGGACACCCAGTCCCCGCCCAATCACTCTGGAAAGTCTTCAAGGTAGACTTCCAAACCTTCACAGACTTCGTTCACCGGCGATCCACAATGACTCTTGGATGCTCAGAATGCAACGCCTGACCGGCTGGAGGATTCATAGTCCTCAAGTGTAATAAGTCTTTAGATCACACAGACTGGAAGACTTCAGTGACGCCTAACACTCTTTGGCTCTGGGTGTTTAGGGATTTGTCCTCGCAAGGATTTCTCTCTCAAAGGCTTCGAGGTGGGTTGCTCTCAAATGACAAAAGCCGTACACTAACTGTGAGCAGCCAACCAATTTATGGTGTAGGGGGTGGGCTATTTATAGCCACTAGGCAAGCCGACCTGATTTGTCCGAAATGACCCTGGGTCACTAAGGAACTGACACGTGTTCCAATGGTCAGATTTCAAACACACACGACAACTTTACTTGAGCTACAAGAAAAGCTGACTTATCTAGCTCTGGATAAGATTTGCTCTCATTGTCTTCGCTCGAAGACATAGGATTTTGGTTAAGCATCACTTCAGTCATTCTGACTGGTTCACTTGGACCCCACTTAATAGTACGGTGGTTCCTATGACTCAACAAAGAAGAAAAAGAACAACGAAACAACTAAGTCTTCGCGCTCCATAGTCTTCACGCGATGTCTTCTCTTGTCACAGTCTTCAATGTGAATGTCTTCACATACCACCTTTGTCTTCAATATCTTCATACATTTTTAGGGGTCATCTCCGGTAGGTAAACCGAATCAATGAGGGACTTCTACCTGTGTTATCCTGCAATTCTCACAAACACATTAGTCCCTCAACCAGGTTTGTCGTCAATACTCCAAAACCAACTAGGGGTGGCACTAGATGCACTTACACATCCCAATCCCTATAAATGCATGCCTCACCCCAGTCATTATCTATTCTTCCACTCTCGCACAAACCCTAGCGCCACCGCTAGCCCTCGACGACGCCGGAGATGAAGCGTTTAGGTGCCGCGACCTCACCGACGCCATCCTCACGCCAGCCGCGGACCTCGTCTTCTCTGCCGTCGCCATAGGTGTCCTCCGTCGCCAAGTTAGGGCACGGAAAATCGAACTGCTTGGCCTCCTCTTCCACTCCATCTAGCAGTTCCTCGTGTGGTAAATAAAACCTCTTTTTACAGTCTTTTTGATCCGATAGATTCATCGTTTTCAACCACAAGTGGTTTCTGTTCCTACAAGTTGGATCTATCTCATTCTGCATCTCACAACATGCCTAGTATGTTCACTTATGCTTCACAAAGTAGTTAGATTCCTCACTTGTACTTATTCATGGATTCATACAAATCTGGAACCAACTCTCTACATATGAGTGAATGTCTTCGCACTATGAGGTCAATGTCTTCTAAACTGATTTATCTTCAAAATCTTCTGAGAATGCATATGACCTCTTCCCCTGCCCTCGCATCTCTAATGCTGTCATAGGTACATGTCCGTGGGAGAATCCCTTGGTTCTCATAGTCTGCATTCATTTGCAGAGTTCTTACAACGTCACATAAATTCTCCTGAAGCCAGTTCCTGTCTGACCAGTAGACAGAAGACTTCAACAGTGTTGAAGCCTTTCAGTCTAAACATCATGACAACTCAAAAATCAGTCAGGAAGGGCGACAGACAACGCCGTGGAAACACTGCTAAGGACTTGCCACCGGATCTCTATGAGTTATACAAGTCAGATCCAGAAGAAACCTATGGAGAACGGAAGAACCGAATCCAATGGATTCGAAGACATTGGGTAGAGGAATGGTTCAAGTACAGATTCGTCACCAAGGAGTATGCTGAGAAGAATGCCTTAAAGGGCCCCTGGGAGATATAATATACAAAGGTCTTCATTCCAAGTCGAAGTCCAAAGCTATTGCTCAAGGCTTCTACCCCTGCATGATTCGTGGACCGCAGCCTGCTAATGCCGACCCATCCTCTCTGTTATGGTGTCGTGAAGATAATCTGTTCAAGCGCAACTATCAGGCTGCAAAGAACTCTGCCAAGGAAAACAAGAAGTCTTTGGGATTAGAATTCAACCCAGACCCCCTCTGCACCACGAGCTGACGGCACACGCGAAGCTGAACCCAATCTTATTGGGCCCTTCTACAACTTGGAAGGTCTCATTACTCACATTCAGGTTCAAGGGGCAGCCATGGACCACTCTGCAGATGACACTGATTCTGACGAAGCACCTGCACTACCGAAGCCTGTGAAGCAAAAGAAACCAAAGGCTTCAAAGCCCTCTTCTGCACCAAAGGTATCACGGGCGAAGCCTCTGGCCACTGCACCTCCTGAAGTCAGTGTGCAGTCTGAAGATCTCTCACGCATCTCCAACTCTGACAAGATGAAAAAGCCCATGCAACCCACTGGTCAAGCACTGACTCCTGCTGCTATTTTGAGAAACGAGAATGATGCCATTGATCTGTCCAGTGATGATGATCTTGGCGATGATGCTCTAGAACAATTGATAAAGAGCAAGCAAGAGGCAGAAATCTTCAATGATCTTCCTCTCTTTGATGTGGAGATCCTGTACAAGTTTATTGATGAGTGGTTTGACAGCCCAGATGTCAGTTTTGATGATCTTCAGCTTCCAATTGGCCTCAACGTCTCCTTCCACAGAGCCATTTCTCCTGAGCTGGCTCTTGCTCAGAAAATTGTTCAACTAAAGCATAAGATCGATTATGAAAAGGCTCAGTTCAAGAAGCACATGGCCAAGCTCAATGTTGAAGACATTCAAAACTTCAAGGTCATGATGCATGAGCTCAAGGAGGCATTCCACAAGAAAATAGAAGAAGCAAAAGGTTCTCGTGAGCGCATGAAGAATCTTGCATGGAGATGTTGGTGAAGATGGCGGAGGTGTTGGTGTAGATCGCGGTGATGATGATGGCCCCCGGCGGTGTTCCGACGCCACCGGAAGCGAGGGGGAGAGAGCCCCCCTCCTTCTTCTTCTTCCTTGACCTTCTCCCTAGATGGGAGAAGGATTTCCCCTCTGGTCCATGGCCTCCATGGCAGGGGAGGGGTGAGAGCCCCTCCGAGATTGGATCTGTCTCTCTCTGTTTCTGCGTTCTGTTCTGGCTCTGTTTCACCGTTTCGTATATATATGGAGATCCGTAACTCCGATTGGCCTGAAACCTTCGCCGTGATTTTTTTCCGAATATTAGCTTTCTTGCGGCAAAAGAAGAGCGTCAACCGCCTTATGGTGGGCTCACGAGGGTAGAGGGCGCTCCCTAAGGGGGGCCCTGCCTCGTGACCACCTCGGGCACTGGTTCGTGTTGATTTTCCTTCCGAATTTTAAGCTCTGGCCGTTTTTATCCCGTTTGGACTCTGTTTGATATGGATATTCTGCGAAACCAAAAACATGCAACAGACATGAACTGGCACTGGGCATTGGATCAATATGTTAGTCCCAAAAATAATATAAAAATTAACCAAAAAGTATATGAAATTGAATAATATTGGCATGGAACAATCAAAAATTATAGATACGACGGAGACGTATGAACCGTAACTTGCAAAACCTTTTCTCATCCAAGGGCTTTGTGAAGATATCTGCCAGTTGCTCTTCAGTGTTGACGTGTATGATATCAATATCTTCCTTCATGACATGATCTCTGAGAAAGTGATGACGAATTTCAATGTGCTTTGTCTTCGAGTGCTGAACTGGGTTTTTAGCAATATTGATGGCGCTTTCATTGTCACGGTAGAGTGGCACTTGCTTCAGATGAATGCCATAGTCTTTGAGTGTTTGCTTCATCCACAGAAGCTGAGCGCAGCAAGATCCAGTAGCAATGTATTTAGATTTAGCAGTGGAGAGAGATACACAGTTCTGCTTCTTTGAAGACCAACATACAAGTGATCGTCTCAGAAAGTGACATGTGCCTGATGTAGACTTGCGATCCACCTTGTCACCAGCATAATCAGCATCCAAGAATCCAACTAGCTCAAACTCTGAGCCCTTTGGATACCACAATCCTAGTGTTGGGGTGTGAGGCAAATATCGAAGAATTCGCTTCACAGCTAAGTGATGCGATTCCTTTGGTGCCGCTTGGAATCAGGCACACATGCAAACACTAAGCATGATATCTGGCCTAGATGCACATAAATAAAGCAAAGAACCAATCATGGAGCAGTATACCTTTTGATCGAATTCTTTACCATTGTCGTCGGGACCCAGATGGTGTTTAGCTGGCATTGGCGTCGTGTAACCTTTGCAGTCTTGCATTCCAAACTTCTTCAGGCAATCTTTGAGGTATTTCTCTTGAGATATGAAGATGCCATTGTGTTGCTGTCGTATTTGAAGACCAAGGAAGAACTTCAACTCTCCCATCATGGACATCTGATATTGCTCTTGCATCATGTATCCAAACTCATCACTGTATTTCTGATTAGTGCAGCCGAAGATAATGTCATCCCAATATATTTGGCACACAAATAATTCACCATCATATGTCTTCATGAAGAGTGTGGGATCTAGGGAACCAGGTTTGAAGCCTTTGCTCTTCAGGAAGTCTTTGAGTGTGTCATCCCAAGCACGAGGGGCTTGTTTGAGGCCATACAGTGCCTTGTTGAGCTTATACACCACGTCAGGATGTTTCGGATCTTCAAAGCCAAGCGGTTGTGCAACATACACTTCTTCTTCAATCTTGCCATTGAGAAAAGCGCTCTTCACATCCATTTGATACAGAAGAATGTTATGATGATTTGCATAGGCCTGCCGTATGCGTATAGCTTCAAGCCTAGCCACAGGAGCAAATGTTTCATCGAAGTCAATTCCTTCAACTTGAGTGTATCCTTGAGCAACAAGACGAGCTTTGTTTCTGACAACTTGACCATGCTCATCTTGCTTGTTGCAATATATCCATTCAGTGCCTATGATATTGTGCTTACAAGGATCAGGACAGTCGACCAGTTCCCATACATTATTCAGCTCAAATTGTTGAAGCACTTCTTGCATAGCTTGAATCAATTCAGGTTCCATGAAGGCTTCGTCAACTTTCTTGGGTTCATATATTGAGACGAATGTGAAGTTCCCACATAAATTTGCTAGTTGTGTTGCCCTTGAACGAGTGAGTGGACCAGGTGCATTGATGCTATCAATTATTCTCTGAATCTGTACTTCATTTGCAACCCGAGGATGAACAGGACGGAGATTTTGCTCTTGCTGATCATTGTCATCGGTAGAAGAATTGTCTTCAGGCTGAGCATTGTCTTCAGGTTGATCAGGTGCAAAGATGGTGAGTTCCTCTTCGGGCTGTGCTTCAGATGTTATAATTTCTCTAGTTCCCATAAGCTTGATGGATTCACTGGATGGAGCTTCATCTAGCACATTTGGCAGGTGCTCTCTTTGCGAGCCGTTAGTCTTATCGAACCGCACATCCACAGTTTCAACCACTTTATAGTGAAAGAGGTTGAAGACTCTGTAGGAGTGCGAATCCTTTCCGTATCCAAGCATAAAACCTTCATGTGCTTTCGGTGCAAATTTTGAACTGTGATGTGGATCCTTGATCCAGCACCTAGCACCAAATACTCTGAAGTAACTGACATTTGGCTTCTTACCAGTGAGAAGCTCATAGGATGTTTTGTTTAGAAGCTTGTGAAGATAAACACGGTTGATGATATGGCATGCAGTATCAATGGCTTCAGGCTAGAACTTTCTTGGAGTCTTGTATTCATCCAGCATCGTCCGGGCCATCTCAATGAGTGTTCTGTTCTTGTGTTCCACGATGCCATTCTGCTGTGGCGTGTACGGAGCTGAGAACTCATGAGTGATGCCCAAAGTATCAAGATAAGTGTCGAGGCCGGTGTTCTTGAATTCAGTGCCATTGTCACTTCTGATGTGCTTGATCTTGACACCATAGTTGTTCATGGCTCGATTGGCGAAGCGTCTGAAGACATCCTACACTTCAGTCTTGTAGAGGATTATATGCACCCATGTATATCTTGAATAATCATCAACAATGATGAAGCCATAAATACAAGCAGTAGTAGTAAGAGTTGAGTAGTGAGTGGGACCGAAGAGGTCCATGTGTAGCAGTTCGAAGGGTTGAGTCCTTGTCATGATTGTCTTCGAGGGATGCTTGGCCCTCGTCATCTTTCCAGCTTCGCAGGCACCGCATAAGTGAAACTTCTTGAACTTGACACCCTCGATGCCTATGATATGCTTCTTCTTTGCAAGAGTGTGCAACTTCCTCATGCCAGCATGCCCTAGCCTCCGATGCCAGAGCCAGCATTCTAAAGCTTTTGCAAGAAGACATACGGAAAGCTGTGGTCCTCCTGAGAAATCTACCATGTACAAATCATCTTTGTAATACCCTTCAAAGACTAGAGACTTGTCAGATTCCATTAGAACAAGGCAACGATATTTTCCAAACATCACAATCATGTTTACATCGCAAAGCATTGAGACAGACATTAAGTTGAAACCAAGGGATTCAACAAGCATCACTTTATCCATGTGCTGGTCCCTTGAGATTGCAACTCTACCTAGACCCAATACCTTGCTTTTACCAGTATCAGCAAATGTGATGTGACTCTTGTCAGATGGACGTAAGGTTGAGTCCATGAGAAGACTTCGCTTGCCAGTCATGTGATTAGTACATCCACTATCAATAATCCATTCTGAAGCAGCTGGTGTCATACCCTACAGTGCAGTTAGGGGGATAGGCTTCACGAAGAGAATTGTGAAGCATAAACATTTGACGAGCAAGTGGATTATGAAAGCTTAGATCGAGGTTAGGACTAATAGGGCAAGTAGCAAGCGACTCAGAAACAAAATACATAATAAGACCATTTGGGCATTTGATCGTGCACCCTACAAGATGTTTAAGGTCCCCAGCAATAGCTTCAGACGCATTTGATTTTCGGCTAGAGACCCTTCCCCGCAGAAAAAAGTTAAGCTTTCTTAGCCACCCATATCTTCAAGGGTGGCTTCAAAGCAATGAGTCTAAGTGCAGCATCTGAGAACTTCAGCTTTGGAGCCCTAGCAAATAGTCTTGCAGGTGGACAATAGTACTCATAAGAATAAGCAGAGTAGTTCTTGGTCTTATGAACATGGCGGTTTGATGAAACACACTCATATTCATAGGCCTGAGTATGGTTTCCCTGCAAAACATTTGCGTTAGTGCGACTCAGGTGAGTCCTCTGTCTGTATGAAGCCTTTGGACCATATGAAGCCTTTGGTCTGGGGTTTGTCTTCTTCACTTGTGGTGTCATGACGACATTCATAGGAAGATTCTCCAGACACCTTTTTGGCATCCAGACTTTCTTCATAGTTGGCCCATTCCTGCAGTTAGTACCAATATACCTAGCAAACACTTCACCATTCTGATTCTTAAACAGTTTATAGTTTGCATCAAAGGATTCATCAATGACAATGGGATTAGTACAAGTGAAGCCAGATAGGGTGGATGGATCCACTGAAGGTTCCTTTGCAGTAACCCATGTGGTTTTGGGGTACTGCTCAGGTTTCCAGTAAGAGCCATCAGCATTCATTTTCCTTTCGAACCCAACACCCTCTTTCCTAGGGTTTCGGTTCAGGATCTGCCTTTTGAGGATGTCACATAGTGTCTGATGCCCTTTGAGACTTTTGTACATCCCTGTTTCAAGCAATGTCTTCAACCTAGTATTTTCATCAGCAATAGCAGTGGTATCCTCAGCAGAGGGGTTAGTTATCACATCAATAGTTGAAGATATTGCAACAGTAGCAGTAGTAGAACATCCAGCAATAGAAGTAGCGTTGTCACGCTCAATGCATTTAAGACATGGTGGTTCAAATCCTTCCTGAGCGGAACTGATCTGTTTGGCGCGAAGTGACTCGTTTTCCTTTTGAAGATCTTCATGAGCCGCTCTCAATTTCTCAAGATCTTGCTTCCTTTGAAGATAATCATAGGAAAGCTTTTCATGAGTTGTTGAGAGCGTTTCATGACGACTTTCATGTTCCTCATACTTAACATGAAGATTTTTAATGTCTTCAATTAAGGACTGAGATCGAGTCATTTCAGCATCTAACAGGTCATCACTTTTGCCTAACAGTTTTTGAATATGTTCCATAGCTTTCTGTTGTTCAGTTGCAATTTTAGCAAGTGTTTTGTAGCTGGGTTTGGAACCACAATCAGAGTCATCTTCACTGGATGTTTGATAGTGAGTAGTGCATGAGTTTACCTTGGCATCGCGTGCCATGAAGCAATAGGTGGGAGCGGAGTTTCCCTTATCATCAGCATCGGCGTCGGTGACGAAGTCATTATCTTCAGTGTTGAAGATGGACTTGGCAACTTAGGCTGTAGCCAGACTTGCAACGCCAGAATCGGACTCCTCCTCAGACTCCACCTCCGCCTCCTCAGAAGTAGATTCCTCCTCTGAATCCATTTCCTTGCCAACAAACGCACGAGCCTTGCCAGATGAGCTCTTCTTGTGTGATGAAGACTTTGAGGAAGACTTGGAAGAAGACTTTGAGTATTTCTTCTTCTTCTTGTCGTCAGAATCATATTCCTTGCTCTTCTTCTTCTTGTTGTTCTCATTGTCCCACTGCGGACACTCAGAGATGTAGTGACCAGGTTTCTTGCACTTGTGGCATGTTCTCTTCTTGTAGTCATGAGAAGAAGCTTCATCATTCCTTGAGCTGGATCGTGAGGACTTTCTGAAGCCTTTCTTCTTGGTGAATTTCTGGAACTTCTTCACAAGCATAGAAAGCTCCTTTCCAATGTCTTCAGGATCATCAGAACTGCAATCAGATTCTTCTTCAGATGAGGAAACAGCTTTTGCCTTCAAAGCACGAGTTCTCCCATAGTTGGGACCGTAGATGTCTCTTTTCTCAGAAAGCTGAAACTCATGTGTGTTGAGCCTTTCAAGTATGTCGGGCGGATCGAGTGTCTTGAAGTTAGGGCATTCTTGAATCATCAGGGCTAGGGTGTCAAACGAGCTATCAAGTGATCTCAGGAGTGTCTTGACGACTTGATGCTTGGTGATCTCAGTAGCGCCAAGGGCTTGAAGCTCATTTGTGATGTCAGTGAGTCGATCAAATGTGAGCTGAACATTCTCATTGTGGTTTCTGTCGAAGCGGTTGAAGAAGTTGCGAAGGACACTGATTCTTTGATCTCCCTGGGTTGAGACGCCTTCGTTGACCTTGGAGAGCCAGTCCCAGACTAGCTTGGATGTTTCCAGAGCACTCACATGGCCATACTGTCCTTTGGTCAGATGACCACAGATGATGTTCTTGGCAGTGGAATCCAGTTGAACGAACTTCTTGACATCAACAGCGGTGACACCTTCACCAGCCTTGGGGACGCCATTCTTGACGACATACTAGAGGTCGACATCAATGGCTTCCAGATGCATGCGCATCTTATTCTTCCAGTAGGGATATTCAGTTCCATCGAAGACTGGGCATGCAGCAGAGACTTTGATTATCCCTGTAGTCGACATAGCTAAAACTCCAGGTGGTTAAACCGAATCACACAGAACAAGGGAGTACCTTGCTCTGATACCAATTGAAAGTGCTAGTGATCGACTAGAGGGGGGGTGAATAGGCAATTTTTAGGAAAGTCTTCAAAACATGGAAGTTTCGAAGACAAACGATAGAAATAAACCAATTACCATGCAGCGTAAGGTAGACTACACTAAGCAAGCCACAGTCAAGTATTCAATGGAATGAAAGCACAAAGACTAATAGCAGCTAGGCAGTATAGATCAGGACGGAAGATAGTATGAAGACAATCAGGACAAGCAGTCACACAATGAAGACAAATAGATAATGCGAACAGGCAATGACTTCACAAGGACCAATCTGCAAATAAAGAGATGGGAAGGATAGAACCAGTGGCTCGTTGAAGACAATGATTTGTTGGACCAGTTCCATATGCTGTGACAACTGTACGTCTGGTTAGGGAGGCTGAGATTCAACTCAGAAGACCGCGTCTTCACCTTATTCCCCTTGAGCTAAGGACATCCAGTCCCCGCCCAATCACTCTGGTAAGTATTCAAGGTAGACTTCCAAACCTTCACAGACTTCGTTCACTGGCGATCCACAATCACTCTTGGATGCTCAGAATGCGACGCCTGACCGGCTGGAGGATTCACAGTCCTCAAGTGTAATAAGTCTTCAGATCACACACAGGAAGACTTCAGTGATGCCTAACACTCTTTGGCTCTGGGTGTTTAGGGCTTTGTCCTCGCAAGGATTTCTCTCTCAAAGGCTTCGAGGTGGGTTGCTCTCAAACGACAAAAGCCGTACACTAACTCTGAGCAGCCAACCAATTTATGGTGTAGGGGGTGGGCTATTTATAGCCACTAGGCAAGCCGACCTGATTTGTCCGAAATGACCCAGGGTCACTAAGGAACTGACACGTGTTCCAACAGTCAGATTTCAAAGACACACGACAACTTTACTTGATCTACAAGAAAGGCTGACTTATCCAGCTCTGGATAAGATTTGCTCTCATTGTCTTCTCTCGAAGACATAGGATTTTGGTTAAGCATCACTTCAGTCATTCTGACTGGTTCACTTGGACCCCACTTAACAGTACGGTGGTTCCTATGACTCAACAAAGAAGAAAAAGAACGACAAAACAACTAAGTCTTCGCGCTCCATAGTCTTCACGCGATGTCTTCTCTTGTCACAGTCTTCAATGTGAATGTCTTCACATACCACCTTTGTCTTCAATATCTTCATACATTTTTAGGGGTCATCTCCGGTAGGTAAACCGAATCAATGAGGGACTTCTACCTGTGTTATCCTGCAATTCTCACAAACACATTAGTCCCTCAACCAGGTTTGTCGTCAATACTCCAAAACCAACTAGGGGTGGCACTAGATGCACTTACACATCCCTATCCCTATAAATGCATGCCTCACCCCAGTCATTATCTCTTCTTCCACTCTCGCACAAACCCTAGCGCCACCGCTAGCCCTCGACGATGCCGGCGATGAAGCTTTTAGGTGCCGCGACCTCACCGACGCCATCCTCACGCCAGCCGCGGACCTCGTCTTCTCTGCCGTCGCCATAGGTGTCCTCCGTCGCCAAGTTAGGGCACGGACGATCGAACTGCTCGGCCTCCTCTTCCACTCCGTCTAGCAGTTCCTCGTGTGGTAAATAAAACCTCTTTTTACAGTCTTTTTGATCCGATAGATTCATCCTTTTCAACCACAAGTGGTTTCTGTTCCTACAAGTTGGATCTATCTCATTCTGCATCTCACAACATGCCTAGAATGTTCACTTATGCTTCACAAAGTAGTTAGATTCCTCACTTGTACTTATTCGTGGATTCATACAAATCTGGAACCAACTCTCTACATATGAGTGAATGTCTTCGCACTATGAGGTCAATGTCTTCTAAACTGATTTATCTTCAAAATCTTCTAAGAATGCATATGACCTCTTCCCCTTCCCTTGCATCTCTAATGCTGTCACAGGTACATGTCCGTGGGAGAATCCCTTGGTTCTCATAGTCTGCATTCATTTGCAGAGTTCTTACAACGTCACATAAATTCTCCTGAAGCCAGTTCCTGTCTGACCAGTAGACAGAAGACTTCGACAGTGTTGAAGCCTTTCAGTCTAAACATCATGACAACTCAAAAATCAGTCAGGAAGGGCGACAGACAACACCATGGAAACACTGCTAAGGACTTGCCACCGGATCTCTATGAGTTATACAAGTCAGATCCAGAAAAAACCTATGGAGAACAGAAGAACCGAATCCAATGGATTCGAAGACATTGGGTAGAGGAATGGTTCAAGTACAGATTCGTCACCAAGGAGTATGCTGAGAAGAATGCCTTCAAGGGCCCCTGGGGAGATATAATATACAAAGGTCTTCAGCCCAAGTCGAAGTCCGAAGCTATTGCTCAAGGCTTCTACCCCTGCATGATTCGTGGACCGCAGCCTGCTAATGCCGACCCATCCTCTCTGTTATGGTGTCGTGAAGATAATCTGTTCAAGCGCAACTATCAGGCTGCAAAGAACTCTGCCAAGGAAAACAAGAAGTCTTTGGGATTAGAATTCAACCCAGACCCCCTCTGCACCACGAGCTGACGGCACACGCGAAGCTGAACCCAATCTTATTGGGCCCTTCTACAACTTGGAAGGTCTCATTACTCACATTCAGGTTCAAGGGGCAGCCGTGGACCACTCTGCAGATGACACTGATTCTGACGAAGCACCTGCACTACCGAAGCCTGTGAAGCAAAAGAAACCAAAGGCTTCAAAGCCCTCTTCTGCACCAAAGGTATCACGGGCGAAGCCTCTGGCCACTGCACCTCCTGAAGTCAGTGTGCAGTCTGAAGATCTCTCACGCATCTCCAACTCTGACAAGATGAAAAAGCCCATGCAACCCACTGGTCAAGCACTGACTCCTGCTGCTATTTTGAGAAACGAGAATGATGCCATTGATCTGTCCAGTGATGATGATCTTGGCGATGATGCTCTAGAACAATTGATAAAGAGCAAGCAAGAGGCAGAAATCTTCGATGATCTTCCTCTCTTTGATGTGGAGATCCTGTACAAGTTTATTGATGAGTGGTTTGACAGCCCAGATGTCAGTTTTGATGATCTTCAGCTTCCAATTGGCCTCAACGTCTCCTTCCACAGAGCCATTTCTCCTGAGCTGGCTCTTGCTCAGAAAATTGTTCAAGTAAAGCATAAGATCGATTATGAAAAGGCTCAGTTCAAGAAGCACATGGCCAAGCTCAATGTTGAAGACATTCAAAACTTCAAGGTCATGATTCATGAGCTCAAGGAGGCATTCCACAAGAAAATAGAAGAAGCAAAAGGTTCTTGTGAGCGCATGAAGAATCTTGCTGCCAAATGTGTTCAAGGCTACAATGAAGCTGAAAAGCGCAAGGCTTTGGGGCGACCAGACATCGACCCCAGAATGGCTGCCAAGAAGAAGAAGCGAGCTGTGGCAGAACCAGAAGCATCAAGGCAGGAAGAACCTTGCATTGTCTTCGCAGCCAGTATGACAGGCTCGAAGCCTAAGGTCCCCACAGTGGCTTCAGAATTCAAGAAAAGTAGAGCAGCTGAAGCCGAAGCCAGAAAGCGCAAGACCAAAGCCACCACTGATGATGCTCCCCCAACCAAGAAAAGGAAAACAAAGAAGAGAGACCGGGCTGCTTCCACAGAGCCCCTTGTTGTCGAGCCAATTTCTGTTGCTCGTCCTTCCTCTGCACATCGAGAACGTCATTTGTTAATTCATGAGCCTGCTTTCACAGAGGCTCCTAAAGCTGAAGAGAATCCAGCTGTTGACCCCACCACAGCTAAAGACATTGGTCCTCACGACAATGTTGAAGATGATGAAGTCCTTCCTCAGATCGAGCACAATTTGGTATCATCGCCTGTTCTCACAAACAGCGAACTCATCAGCATTGGTCGTCCATTGACGCCTATTGCTCAGGATGACTCATGGGCTAATCAACCTCAAGAATCCCCTCATGCTGAAGAAACACCAGTCACTCCCCCACCTCATGTCACCACTCCGGTGATTGACAGTGAAGACTTTGAGGCCCAACCAACTCCATCTCCACAGGTGTCGCCAGCATTTCGCAGGCTTCGCAAAGGACCGAGGCCACAGGTCACATTGTCAAGTGTTCCCGAAGGAGAAGAGCGCCAATCCGTCTCACGCGAAGTCTTTCCTGAAGCCTCTCCTACTATGAACATTCCTGAATCTGAAGCCAAAGCGGCTGAATATATTCCAGCTGCATCAGCCGATGAAGAAGAAGAACCACGTGATGAAGAAAGAGTTGCTACACCCTCGTCCAACCCTGAAGTTGTTCTCAAGGAGAATGTGTCTGACCCTCCAGCTCCTGAAGTGGAGGTTACCGATACTGAGACGGCCACCAACATCAACACTGAAGCCAATGACGTTGTCATGGCTGAAGCTAATGTGGTGCCAGATGACGCTGCACCTGAAGCCAATGCAGCACCAGAAGCAAATCCGCTGCCTGAAGCCAATGCCTCTGCTCCTGTACCTCCTCCAAGGCCACACACCATCGAGCAAGCATATGATCGTGGACAGCTTGTTACCGTCCGCTGGCCAATCCTGGTTCATCCGCCTGCTCCCGGACCTCAGTTTTCCTATCATGTGGAGCACATGCCTCAGGTCCAGAAGCCAAAGCCAAGGCTACCATGGTTTCCAGGTACTGCAACTTCACCAGGATCATTTAATCTGAATGGATTCAAGGCACACCACATTCTTCAATAGTGCCAAGAACCCCTACACAAGGCCAAGAATCTCTTCGGACCGATTCTAGAGTTATCAGCAGCGAAGCTATTATTCATGCATCTTGTACAATTAGGGACGCATCTTCCCTCACATGCATCTTGATTGTGAAGCCATTGCTAGACTGCCATGCCTTGAAGAAGCCCTTGACTGCTTTTGTGATGCGGGTCTGCTTAATTTTGTGACTGACAAGGAACACTGGAATGAAGAACTTCTGCTTCAATTCTATGCTACCCTCCACATTCATGGATACAACAGGGATCCGAAGACTTCGATCCTTGAGTGGATGACATGAGATGTTCATCATGAAGCTAAAGCTCAAGACATCATTGAGCTCACAGCCCTGCCCACTCCTGGTGAATACTATGAACCAAGTTGTCAACAACACCAGAATGCTTTGGAGAGCATTTTCCAGAAGCTAGAACCCAACATGAGTCAAATGCTGAGCATGATGAAGCCTTTGCCACGCGACGCTGAATACCCAACCGAATTCTTTGTTGAAGACCTAAAGTATCTGCCCCGCACCATTTATCATATCATCAGAAAGACTCTGTGGCCAGTCAAAGGACATTCATCTGCAGTGAAGCTTGAAGGAGCAATGAAGACTTTGGTTTTCTATATCTTCAATGGCATAAGTTTCAATGCTCAAGACTTCTTCATCAGGCAGTTGGCTGCATCTGGCTCCGATATTTTTGGTCTGAAGTTCTATGCTCCATGGGTCATGCGCCTTATCAAGCTTCACTCTGCCTTCAACTATCAACCGTCTGCGCGCAATCACCTTGTATTCTTGCCAGAGGTTGATCTGTCTGTTGAAGCTATTTACCCAGAGCCTGCTAAGGACCCAATCTATCTTCACAATGTTGATTGTCAAAGCTTCACCCAGCCCATTGAAGGAGTTCAGGCAGTCTCTCGTGTTTATCCCTTGGCTGGTAAAACACGTACCCCTCGCGCCCAAACTGACGCAACTGGAAGCACCATTGCCCAGAGACCTCGGAAGCGATCTCGTGTTCTCAATGACCGAGAGCTTCTCGTCGTGCTACATCAGAAATAGGATAAGCATCATGACTGGCTTAAGCGTCAGATGCAAAGCCTCTTGGTGGACGTCAATCGCATTCGCAATCTTGCCACCAAGAATGCCTTTGTCACACATGAAACCCGTCGGAGGTCTTGGAAGAGTTTGACTTTGCTCACTGCCGAAGAAGATCTTCAAGACGATGGCTTCACAGAAAGATTCAAGTTTGACTCCACTCCTCCAAGGAATGCTCACTTGTGTCGGACTCCCTCCCTTGAAGACTCTGACTATTCTTCCTCAGCTGCCACGGTGAATGCCAGAGTTATCGATGATCAAGATGATGCCACTTCACCACCTCCAACTTTAGCGTGTCTCGACACTGCACCAAGTTCTTCTGCACCACCGGACCTCAACGACGACCCTGCTGCTTCGCCTGCACCTCATGGGAACGAGTAGAAGCTCTATGTCTTCAAAGCTTTTTGGTCCTTACTGACAAATGGGGGAGAAGCATATGAGTTGATAGTCATCAAGCGGGTCCATATGGGTGGTTGCTTTACTTTTTGCTACATTTGCAAAGTGCTTACAACTCTCGCTTTTGAAACATTTGGTTCGTTTTTGAGTTGTAACACTTAAACTTGATGGTCGTCTGCTACTTTTTCGACACTATGTGATGCGATGATAAATTCCGCATGTGCGACGATAAATTCCACACGAGGTCATTTGGCAGACGTCCATTTTCCCTTATGCATGTCATTATCTTTGATATATCCTTTCATGCATGATGAATTGTCTTCATAAGTAAAAGAAGAGCTCCGCAAGTATAACCTGCCATGTGCATTTGCATTGAAAAGCAAATACTTATATGCACATCTTCAGGGGGAGCCTTCCTGCTACTTATGAAGATAATACTTAAATCCTTTACAATTTCACATACTTTTATCCCTGTTGAAAACATCAACCAGTTTGTCATCAATCACCAAAAAGGGGGATATTGTAAGTGCATCTAGTGCCACCCCTAGTTGGTTTTGGAGTATTGATGACAAACCTGGTTGAGGGACTAATGTGTTTGTGAGAATTGCAGGATAACACAGGTAGAAGTCCCTCATTAATTCGGTTTTCCTACCGGAGATGACCCCTAAAAATGTATGAAGACATTGAAGTTAAAGGTGGTATGTGAAGACATTCACATTGAAGACTATGACAAGAGAAGACATCGCGCGAAGACTATGGAGCGCGAAGACTTAGTTGTTTCGTCGTTCTTTTTCTTCTTTGTTGAGTTATAGGAACCACCGTACTGTTAAGTGGGGTCCAAGTGAACCAGTCAGAATGACTAAAGTGATGCTTAACCAAAATCCTATGTCTTCGAGCGAAGACAATGAGAGCAAATCTTATCCAGAGCTGGATAAGTCAACTTTGCTTGTAGCTCAAGTAAAGTTGCCGTGTGTGTTTGAAATCTGACCGTTGGAACACGTGTCAGTTCCTTAGTGACCCAGGGTCATTTCAGACAAATCAGGTCGGGTTGCCTAGTGGCTATAAATAGCCCACCCCCTACACTATAATTGGCTGGCTGCTCAAAGTTAGTGCACGGCTTTTGTCGTTTGAGAGCAACCCACCTCGAAGCCTTTGAGAGAGAAATCCTTGCGAGGACAAAGCCCTAAACACCCAGAGCCAAAGAGTGTTAGGCATCACTTAAGTCTTCTTGTTTGTGTGATCTGAAGACTTATTACACTTGAGGACTATGAATCCTCCAGCCGGTTAGGCATCGCGTTCTGAGCATCCAAGAGTCATTGTGGATCGCCGGTGAATGAAGTCTGTGAAGGTTTGGAAGTCTACCTTGAAGACTTACCAGAGTGATTGGGCGAGGACTGGGTGTCCTTAGCTCAAGGGGAATAAGGTGAAGACGCGGTCTTCTTAGTTGAATCTCAGCCTCCCTAACCAGACGTACGATTGTCACAGGAACTGGAACTGGTCCAACAAATCATTGTCTTCAACGAGCCACTGGTTCTATCCTTTCCATCTCTTTATTTACTGTTAGTCCTTGTGAAGTCATTGCATGTTTGCATTATCTTCTGTCTTCACTGAGTGACTGCTTGATCTGATTGGCTTCATACTATCTTCCATCCTGATCTATACTGCATAGCTGCTATTAGTCTTTGTGCCTTCATTTCATTGAATACTTGACTATGGCTTGCTTAGTGTAGTCTACCTTTCCGCTGCATGGTAATAGGTTTCTTTCTATTGTTTGTCTTAGAAACATCCATGTTTTGAAGACTTTCATAAAAAATCGCCTATTCACCCCCCCTCTAGTCGATCACTAGCACTTTCAAACACCTGGCAATCATTTCGCCGGCAAGCACTACTACCGCGTGGGGAGCGTCTCTCCCACGGTATGGATCAACACTCAAGCACACCAACCGGAAGGTTCCCCAGAAAGGTCTCCCCTGCGGGGATAGAGTCTGGCAGGGTCGAGACCACGCCCGAGATCGAGTCCAAGCTACTTCGGCAGAGTCTCTGGGGCCGCCAAACTAGACCCCGACGAGCCTCGGATTGACAAGCAAGTTCCTTGCCGCCTGCCAAGCCTGACCCCGACAAGCCTCGGATCGACAAGCAAGTTCCTTGCCGCCCGCCAAGCCAGACCCTGGCAAGCCTCGGATCGGCAAGCAAGTTCCTTGCCGCCCGACAAGTATTGACCCGGCAAGCTTCGGACCGGCAAGCAAAGTTCCTTGCCGACGCTCTATATCAATGATAGGCACATCATTAGATAGATGAGGACTACCAGGCCACGTATTCATCCACCGCTCTAGAACTACCTCTATTGGAGTCTTCCGAAGCACGTGTCAAGATGACATGGCTAGATGCTCAAGGGGTGGTGACTAGGCAGGTGAGGGAGTCCTGGATTAGGGGGTCTCCGGGTGTCCGGGCTATGTAACGTGGACCAGACTGGTGGGCCATGAAGATACAAGATAGAAGGCTCCCCCGTGTCTAGATGGGACTCTCCTTGGCGTGGAAGGCAAGCTTGGCGTTAGGATACGAAGATTCCTCTCTTTGTAAACCGACCCTGTACAACCCTAGCCCCCTCCGGTGTCTATATAAACTGGAGGGTTATAGTCCGTAGATGTAGTCATAATCATTCAGGCTAGACATCTAGGGTTTAGCTAGCCATTACGATCTCGAGGTAGACCAACTCTTGTAACCCCTATACTCATAAAAGCCAATTAAGTAGGAAGTAGGGTATTACCTCCATTAAGAGGGACCAAACCTAGGTAAACATCGTGTCCCCTGCCTCCTGTTACCTTCGATCCTTAGACACACAGTTCGGGACCCCCTACTCGAGATCTGCCGGTTTTGACACCGACATTGGTGCTTTCATTGAGAGTTCCTCTGTGTTGTTGACAAAGGATTCGATGTCTCGTTCGATCATCCACAATGATGTTGTTTCGGGGGAGATTCCCCCCGGCCAAATTTTCGTATTTGGCGGCTTCGCGCTGCATGCCAACTCGATTGGCCAGCTCGAGTAGATCGACAACTACGCCCCTGGTCATCAGATCAGTTTCGGGAACCTAAACTATGTCGCCGATATCCAAGGAGATTTGATCTTCGAAGGGTTCGCAGCCCCAATTACCGCTCTGGCCTTAGATCCAGAGTAGGCCGCCAGGTCCTAAGACGGGAGTCTAGAGCCTGCCGGACTCTCTGCACTTATGGAGCTTGCTATAGGAGAAGCGCCGGACACTCTACTAGACTCTAAGTCCGAACTCTCGAGGTCTGTGTCAAGCGGGCGCCGCCAGGAGGCCCCAACTCCGGACAGCCCCATAGACTCTTGTTTCTCTGTCCAACCCTCACCTTTAAACGAGGCTCTGGACTTAATGCGATCACTCGCCATTACGGAAGGATTGCTCCCGAATTATGCCCAGCCCAGACTTGGGGCTGAGGGCGGGGAATTTTACGTCCCACCGACCATCCACCTCATAGCCACTGTGGATGATCTAACTGACATGCTGGACTACGCCCCCGAAGACATCAGCGGCATGGACGACGAAGCCGGAGACGGACAAGGCCAAGACCCTCAGTTTACAGGACGTTATACGGCCACCTCCACATACGACATATACATGGTGGATACACCTAAAGAGGATGACGACGACGGCAAAAAAGATCCGGTTGAGGACCAGCCTGCTGAAGCACCTCCAAAGCGTCGACGTCAGCGGCGCCGCTCAAAATCATGTCGCCGAAAAGACAGCAATACTGGCACCGAAGACAATAACACTCCAGAGAATGCCGAAGACCCCGAAGCCCCTGTCGAGCCAACATCCGAATAGGATGATTGGGAGGATGGGCAAGTTAATCCTAAAAATCCTACCGAGAACGAGGGCTCGAAGGACAGCAATTACCTACCGATCTCCGAAGAGGATGTGAGCCTCGGTGACGAAGATTTCATCTTGTCGGAGGAACCCCTCAAACAAGAGCGCTTTAAATGCTGGTTAATCGCCACTACAAGAAGCCTGAAAGAAGCAGCAGCAGCTTCGAGCTGATCAGGATCTACTCAATGACAGATGGACTAACATCCTGGTTGCCGAGGAGTACGGCCTCGAACATCGAACTAAGAGTTACCTGAGTGCAAGCTACGGCCTAAATTTGATGAAAAGGCCCTTGAGCCCACACTGCCAAAGCATAGAACTGCTGACGAGCCCGACTGACCGCCACGTGGATGGGATAGACCAGCTACTCATGCCGAACACCAGCCCGTGCCACCCCGCCCTCGAGGCAAGGAGGTAACGGCCCTGGGCTATACCTACGACCTACGCAAGGACCTGGACAACAGAGCCGGTCTGATAAGATCAATCTATGGATCGAGGGGGCATGCTCCAACGCGCGAGGGCGGTCATCAGACCTGGCGGGACAGACACAACCTCGCACGGGCCGAAAACCGTATACGGCCTTGCTACCTCTTGAGCACTGCGTTGGTTTTCCCTTGAAGAGGAAAGGGTGATGCAGTGAAGCAGCGTAAGTATTTCCATTAGTTTTTGAGAACCAAGGTATCAATCCAGTAGGAGACCACATGCGAGTCACCTCGTACCTACACAAAAAAATAAGAACCTCGCAACCAACACGATAAAGGGGTTGTCAATCCCTTCACGGCCACTTGCAAGAGTGAGATCTGATAGAGATAATAATAAGATAAATATTTTTGGTATTTTTATGATACAGATTGAAAGTAAAGATTGCAAAATAAAGTAGATTGGAAACTTTTATGATCGAGAATAGACCCGGGGCCATAGGTTTCACTAGTGGCTTCTCTCAAGATAGCATAAGTATTACGGTGGGTGAACAAGTTACTGTCAAGCAATTGATAGAAAAGCGAATAATTATGAGAATATCCAGGTATGATCATGTATATAGGCATCACGTCTGTGACAAGTAGACCGACTCCTACCTGCATCTACTACTATTACTCCACACATCGACCGCTATCCAGCATGCATCTAGAGTATTAAGTTCATAAGATAGAGTAACGCCTTAAGCAAGATGACATGATGTAGAGGGATAGACTCATGAAATATGATATAAACCCCATCTTTTTATCCTCGATGGCAATAATACAATACGTGTCGTTTCCCTTACTGTCACTGGGTTCGAGCACCGCAAGATTAAACCCAAAGCTAAGAACTTCTCCCATTGCAAGGAAGATCAATCTAGTAGGCCAAACCAAACTGATAATTCAAAGAGACTTGCAAAGATAAACCAATCATACATAAAAGAATTCAGAGAAGATTCAACTATTGTTCATAGATAGACTTGATCATAAACCCACAATTCATCGGATCTTGACAAACACACCGCAAAAGAAGATTACATCGAATAGATCTCCAAGAGAATCGAGGAGAACTTTGTATTGAGATCCAAAGAGAGAGAAGAAGCCATCTAGCTACTAGCTATGGACCCGAAGGTCTGAAGTAAAGTACTCACACATCATCGGAGGGGCCATGGAGTTGATGTAGAGGCCCTCCGTGATCAATGCCCCCTCCGGCGGAGCTCCAGAAAAGGCCCCAAGATGGGATCCCTTGGGTACAAAAGGTTGCGGCGGTAGAAATAGGGTTTTGTGGTGCTCCTGGATGTTCTCGGGGTATATGGATAGATATATAGGAGGAAGAAGTAGGTCGGTGGAGCAACTAGGGGCCCACGAGGGTGGAGGGCGCACCCAAGGGGGGTAGGCGCGCCCCCTGCCACGTGGCCTCCTCGGTTGTTTCTTGACGTCCACTCCAAGTCCCCTGGATCATGTTTGTTCCAAAAATAATGCTCCCGAAGGTTTCATTCCGTTTGGACTCCGTTTGATATCCCTTTTCTATGAAACACTGAAATAGGCAAAAAAAACAGCAATTTGGGCTAGGGCTCCGGTTAATAGGTTAGTCCCATAAATAATATAAAAGTGTAAAATAAAGCCCATTAACATCCAAAACAGATAATATAATAGCATGGAACAATCAAAAATTATAGATACGTTGGAGACGTATCAAGCATCCCCAAGCTTAATTCCTGCTCGTCCTCGAGTAGGTAAATGATAAAAACAGAATTTTTGATGTGGAATGCTTCCTCACATATTTCTCAATGTAATTTTTCTTTATTGTGGCATGAATGTTCAGATCCAAAAGATTCAAGATAAAATTTTAATATTGACATAGAAATAATAATACTTCAAGCATACTAACTAAGCAACTATGTCTTCTCAAAATAACATGGCCAAAGAAAGTTATCCCTACAAAATCATATAGTCTGGCTATGCTCTATCTTCATGACACAAAATATTAAATCATGAACAACCCCTATGACAAGCCAAGCAATTGTTTCATACTTTTGATGTTCTCAAACCTTTTCAATCTTCACGCAATATATGAGCATGAGCCATGGATATATCACTATAGGTGGAATAGAATGGTGGTTGTGGAGAAGACAAAAAGGAGAAGATTGTCTCACATCAACTAGGCGTATCAATGGGCTATGGAGATGCCCATCAATAGATATCAATGTGAGTGAGTAGGGATTGCCATGCAACGGATGCACTAGAGCTATAAGTGTATGAAAGCTCAACAAAAGAAACTAAGTGTGTGTGCATCCAACTTGCTTGCTCACGAAGACCTAGGGCAATTTGAGGAAGCCCATCATTGGAATATACAAGCCAAGTTCTATAATGTAAAATTCCCACTAGTTTATGATAGTGACAACATAGGAGACTCTCTATCATGAAGATCATGGTGCTACTTTGAAGCACAAGTGTGGAAAAAGGATAGTAACATTGTCCCTTCTCTCTTTTTCTCTCATTTTTTATTTGGGCCTTCTTTTTTTCTTTTGGCCTCTTTTCTCTTTTTTATTTTTATTTTTTGTCCAGAGTCTCATCCCGACTTGTGGGGGAATCATAGTCTCCATCATCCTTTCCTCATTGGGACAATGCCTCTAATAATGATGATCATCACACTTCTTTTTACTTACAACTCAAGAATTACAACTCAATACTTAGAACAAAATATGACTCTATGTGAATGCCTCCGGCGGTGTACAGGGATATGCAATGAATCAAGAGTGACATGTATGGAAAAATTATGAACGGTGGCTTTGCCACAAATACGATGTCAACTACATGATCATGCATGGCAATATGACAATGATGAAGCGTGTCATAACAAACAGAACGGTGGAAAGTTGCATGGCAATATATCTCGGAATGGCTATGGAAATGCCATAATAGGTAGGCATGGTGGCTGTTTTGAGGAAGGTATATGGTGGGTTTATGGTACCGGCAAAAGTTGCGCGGTACTAGAGAGGCTAGCAAATGTGGAAGGGTGAGAGTGCGTATAATCCATGGACTCAATATTAGTCATAAAGAACTCACATACTTATTGCAAAAATCTATTGGTTATCGAAACAAAGTACTACGCACATGCTCCTAGGGGGGTAGATTCGTAGGAAAAGACCATCGCTCGGCCCCGACCGCCACCCATAAGGAAGGCAATCAATAAATAACTCATGCTCCGACTTCATCTCATAACGGTTCACCATACGTGCATGCTACGGGAATCACAAACTTCAACACAAGTATTTCTCAAATTCGCAACTACTCAACTAGCATGACTCTAATATCACCACCTCCATATCTCAAAATAATTATCAAGTATCAAACTTCTCATAGTATTCAATGCACTTATATGAAAGTTTATATTATGCCTAAAAGAAAATTGCCATGTTGTTTTAAAAGGACTCTCAAAATAATATAAGTGAATCATGAGAGATCAATTATTTCTATAAAATAAAACCACCACCATGCTCTAAAAGATAAAAGTGAAGCACTAGAGCAAAAACTATATAGCTCAAAAGATATACGTGAAGCACATAGAGTATTCTAATAAATTCCGATTCATGTGTGTCTCTCTCAATAGGTGTGCACAGCAAGTATGATTGTGGCAAACTAAAAATCAAAGACTCAAATCATACAAGACGCTCCAAGAAAAACACATATCACGTGGTGAATAAAAATATAGCTCCAAGTAAAGTTACCGATGAACGGAGACAAAAAAGGGGATGCCTTCCGGGGCATCCCCAAGCTTAGGCTTTTTGGTGTCCATGGATTTTACCATGGGGTGCCTTTGTAATCCCCAAGCTTAGGCTCTTGCCACTCCTTGTTCCATAATCCATCAAATCTTTACCCAAAACTTGAAAACTTCACAACACAAAACTTAACAGAAAATCTCGTGAGCTCCGTTAGCGAAAGAAAACAAAACACCACTTCAAGGTACTGTAATGAACTCATTATTTATTTATATTGGTGTTAAACCTACTGTATTCCAACTTCTCTATGGTTTATAAACTATTTTACTAGCCATAGATTCATCAAAATAAGCAAACAGCACACGAAAAACAGAATTTGTCAAAAACAGAACAGTCTGTAGTAATCTATAACTAACTCAAACTTCTGGAACCCCAAAAATTCTAAAATAAATTGATGGACGTGAGTAATTTATCTATTAATCATCTTAAAAAATAATTAACTAAATATAAATCTCCAATAAAAATGGCATTAATTCTCGTGAGTGCTAAAGTTTCTGTTATTTTACAGCAAGATCAAAAAGACTTTCCCCAAGTCTTCCCAACGGTTATACTTAGCACAAACACTAGTTAAACACAAAAAACACAACCAAAACAGAGGATATATAAATTTTTTATTACTAAACAGGAGCAAAAAAATCAAGGAATAAAAATAAAATTGGGTTGCCTCCCAACAAGCGCTATCGTTTAACGCCCCTAGCTAGGCATAAAAGCAAGGATAGATCTAGGTATTGCCATCTTTGGTAGGCAATCCATAGGTGGCTCTCATAATAGATTCATATGGTAATTTAATTTTATTTCTAGGTAAGTGTTCCATGCATTTCCTTAATGGAAATTGGAATCTAATATTCCCTTCCTTCATATCAATAATTGCACCAATCGTTCTAAGGAAAGGTCTACCAAGAATAATAGGACATGAAGGATTGCAATCTATATCAAGAACAATGAAATTTATGGGAACAAAATTCCTATTTGCAACAATAAGAACATCATTAATCTTTCCCATAGGTTTCTTAATAGTGGAATCCGCAAGGTGCAAGTTTAGAGAACAATCATCAAATTCACGGAAACCTAGCAAATCACACAATGTTTTTGGGATCGTGGAAACACTAGCACCCAAATCACACAAAGCATAGCATTCATGATCTTTAATTTTTATTCTGATAGTAGGTTCCCACTCATCATAAAGTTTTCTAGGAATAGAAACTTCCAACTCAAGTTTTTCTTCATAAGATTGCATCAAAGCATCAACGATATGTTTAGTAAAAGCTTTATTTTGACTATAAGCATGAGGAGAATTTAGCACGGATTGCAACAAGGAAATAAAATCTATCAAAGAGAAATTATAATAATTAAATTCCTTGAAATCCAAGATAGTGGGTTCGTTGCTATCTAAAGTTTTAACCTCTTCAATCCCACTTTTATCAATTTTTGCATCAAGATCTAAAAACTCCGAATTTTTGGGACGCCTTCTAACTAAAGTTGACTCATCTCCAGTCCCATCATTATCAATATTCATATTGCAAAACAAATATTTAATAGGGGACACATCAATCACTTTTAGATCTTCATCCTTATTATCATGAAAACTAGAAGAACGCGTTTTCACAAAGCAATCTCTTTTTGCACGCAACCTAGCGGTTCTTTCTTTGCACTCATCAATGGAAATTCTCATGGATTTGAGAGACTCATTGATATCATGCTTAGGTGGGATAGATCTAAGTTTAAATGAATCAACATCAAGAGAAATTCTATCCACGTTCCTAGCCAACTCATCAATCTTAAGCAATTTTTCTTCAGTCAAAGCATTGAAACTCTTTTGCAAAGTAATAAATTTTTTAATACTAGATTCAAAATCAGAGGGCATATTATTATAATTTCCATAAGAATTTTTGTAGGAACTACCATAATTATTAGAGAAATTACTAGGAAACGACCTAGAATTAAAATTACCTCTATACGCGTTGTTACCAAAATTGTTCCTACCAACAAAATTCACATCCATAGATTCATTATTATTCTCAATCAAAGTAGACAAAGGCATATCATTAGGATCAGTAGGAGCACTCTCATTAGCAAACAATTTCATAAGTTCATCCATCTTTCCACTCAAAACATTAATCTCTTCAATTGCATGCACCTTTTTACTAGTAGATCTTTCTGTGTGCCATTGAGAATAATTAACCATAATATTATCTAGGAGTTTGGTAGCTTGTCCTAAAGTGATTTCCATAAAAGTGCCTCCTGCGGATGAATCTAAAATATTTCTAGAAGCAAAATTCAATCCGACATAAATTTTTTTGTATAATCATCCATAAATTCAAACCATGTGTAGGGTAATTACGTATCATTAATTTCATCCTCTCCCAAGAATGTGCAACATGCTCATGATCAAGTTGCTTAAAATTCATAATATCATTTCTAAAAGAGATGATCTTAGCAGGAGGAAAATACTTAGAGATAAAAGCATCTTTGCACTTATTCCACGAATCAATACTATTTTTAGGCAAAGACGAAAACCAAGCTTTAGCACGATCTCTAAGAGAAAACGGAAATTGCTTTATTTTAACAATATCATTATGCACATCTTTCTTCTTTTGCATATCACACAAATCAACAAAGTTGTTTAGATGGGTAGCGGCATCTTCACTAGGAAGGCCAGAAAACGGATCTTTCATGACAAGATTCAGCAAAGCAGTATTAATTTCACAAGATTCAACATCGGTAAGAGGAGCAATCGGAGTGCTAATAAAATCATTATTGTTGGTATTGGCAAAGTCACACAATTTAGTATTATCTTGAGCCATCGTGACAAGCAAGCAATCCAACACACAAGCAAACAAGCGAAGAAGCAAAAGAGGCAAACTGGAAAGAGAAGGGGAACAGAAAAAGAGGGCGAATAAAACGGCAAGGGTGAAGTGGGGGAGAGGAAAACGAGAGGCAAATTGCAAATAATGTAATCCGAAGGATAAGAGTTGTGATGCGTACTTGGTATGTTTTGACTTGGCGTAGATATCCCCGGCAACGGTGCCAGAAATCCTTCTTGCTACCTCTTGAGCACTGCGTTGGTTTTCCCTTGAAGAGGAAAGGGTGATGCAGTAAAGCAGCGTAAGTATTTCCCTCAGTTTTTGAGAACCAAGGTATCAATCCAGTAGGAGACCACACGCGAGTCACCTCGTACCTACACAAAAAAATAAGAACCTCGCAACCAACATGATAAAGGGGTTGTCAATCCCTTCACGACCACTTGCAAGAGTGAGATCTGATAGAGATAATAATAATAAGATAAATATTTTTGGTATTTATGATATAGATTGAAAGTAAAGATTGCAAAATAAAGTAGATTGGAAACTTGTATGATAGAGAATAGACCCGGGGGCCATAGGTTTCACTAGTGGCTTCTCTCAAGATAGCATAAGTATTACGGTGGGTGAACAAATTACCGTCGAGCAATTGATAGAAAAGCAAATAATTATGAGAATATCTAGGTATGATCATGTATATAGGAATCACGTCCATGACAAGTAGACCGACTCCTGCCTGCATCTACTACTATTACTCCACACATCGACCGCTATCCAGCATGCATCTAGAGTATTAAGTTCAGAAGAACAGAGTAATGCCTTAAGCAAGATGACATGATGTAGAGGGATAAACTCATGCAATATGATATAAACCCCATCTTTTTATCCTCGATGGCAACAATACAATATGTGTCGTTTCCATTTCTGTCACTGGGACCGAGCACCGCAAGATTGAAACCAAAGCTAAGCACTTCTCCCATTCCAAGAAAGATCAAGCCAGTAGGCCAAACCAAACTGATAATTCGAAGAGGCTTGCAAAGATAAACCAATCATACATAAAAGAATTCAGAGAAGATTAAAATATTGTTCATAGATAGACTTGATCATAAACCCACAATTCATCGGATCTCGACAAACACACCGCAAAAGAAAATTACATCGAATAGATCTCCAAGAGAATCGAGGAGAACTATGTATTGAGATCCAAAGAGAGAGAAGAAGCCATCTAGCTACTATCTATGGACCCGAAGGTCTGAAGTAAACTACTCACACATCATCGGAGGGGCCATGGAGTTGATGTAGAGGCCCTCCGTGATCAATGCCCCCTCCGGCGGAGCTCCGCAAAAGGCCCCAAGATGGGATCTCTTGGGTACAGAAGGTTGCGGCGGTGGAAATAGGGTTTCATGGTGCTCCTGGATGTTCTCGGGGTATATGGATATATATAGGAGGAAGAAGTAGGTCGGTGGAGCAATGAGGGGCCCACGAGGGTGGAGGGCGCGCCCCCTGCCTCATGGCCTCCTCGATTGTTTCTTGACGTCCACTCCAAGTCCCCTGGATCACGTTTGTTCCAAAAATAACGCTCCCGAAGGTTTCATTCCATTTGGACTCAGTTTGATATTCCTTTTCTGTGAAACACTGAAATAGGCAAAAAATCAGCAATTTGGGCTGGGCCTCCGGTTAATAGGTTAGTCCCAAAAATAATATAAAAGTGTAAAATAAAGCCCATTAACATCCAAAACAGATAATATAATAGCATGGAACAATCAAAAATTATAGATACGTTGGAGATGTATCAGGCCTCCGTCCAATTACGCCGCGATGTCGCCCGAGACAGAGGCGCCGCACACCCCCGATGCTTCACCGATGAAGTAATGGAACATCAGTTCCCAGAGGGGTTTAAACCTGTCAACATCGAATCATATGACGGTACAACAAATCCCGCAGTATGGATTGAAGATTTCCTTCTCTGCATTCACATGGCTCGCAGTGACGATCTACATGCCATCAAATACCTCCCCCCTAAAGCTCAAGGGACCAGCTCGGCACTGGTTAAATAGCCTCCCAGAGAACTCTATTGGAAGCTTGGAAGACTTGGAAGACGCCTTTAGAGACAACTTCCAAGGCACTTATATCCGACTTCCGGACGCCGATGACCTCAGCCATATAGTCCAACAGCCCGGAGAGTCAGCCAGAAAATTCTGGATCAGGTTCCTAATTAAAAAGAACCAGATTGCCGACTGCCCAAACACCAAAACCCTAGAGGCCTTTAAACATAGCATCCGCGATGAATGGCTCGGCCTACACCTTGGCCAAGAGAAGCCAAAGTCCATGGCTGCCCTTACAGCACTCATGACCCTCTTTTGCGCGACAAAGGATAGCTGGTTAGCCCATAGCAACAACGGTGCCAGCGACCCGGGTACTTCTGAAACCAAAAACGGCAATGGCAGGCCCCGACGCAACAAACACAATCGTCGAAGCAACAATAACAATACTGAAGACACGACGGTCAATGCCGGATTCGGTGGCTCCAAATTCGGTCAGCGGAAGAAGCCATTTAAAAGAAATAAAGACAATTCATCTAGCCTGGACCGAATACTCGATCGACCTTGCCAGATTCACGTCACCCCCAACAAGCCTGCTAACCATACCAACAGAAGTTGTTGGGTCTTTAAACAGGCCGGTAAGCTAAACACCGGACATAAGGGGCCTCACCACCGAACACTAGGGGACATAAAAAATTTCCCCCGAGATCAAAACAGCGAATATTATATACACTACTCACATCCCCAAGCGGGAGCACAAGCGCGCTCTAAGGGACGTCTACACGATAGAACTAGTCGCCCCAACATTCAATCCATGCTCAGCCAGGCCGATCACTTTCGATCGCAAGGACCATCCGACTAGTATCCATCACGGAGGCTCGGTCGCGTTGGTACTCGAACCAATTATCAATGGATTCCACCTTACGCGGGTCCTCATGGATGGCGGCAGCAGCCTTAACCTGCTATATCAGGACACGGTCCGCAAAATGGGTATTGATTCATCAAGAATTAAACCCACCAAAACCACCTTTAAAGGAGTAATACCTGGTGTAGAGGCCCATTGCACGGGCTCAATCACGTTGGAAGTCGTCTTCGGTTCGCCGGACAACTTCTGAAGCGAGGACTTGACCTTCGACGTCATCCCCTTCTGTAGCGGCTATCATGCACTGCTCGGACAAACCATGTTCGCTCACTTTAATGTGATCCCGCACTATGCCTATCTCAAACTCAAGATGCCCGAACCATACGGTGTTATAATAGTCAATGGAAACATGGAGCGCTCCATCCATACTGAGGAGCACACTGCAGCCCTTGCAGCGGAAGTAAGGGAGGCCTTATCAAGCCAGATTCTATATCGACAGTTAAGCCCTGGGAGACTGTTAAACGCGTTCAGACTACCCTGCAGAGAGACAATCCAGCTCGTCCGGAGCTCGATTAACAGTTCGCCTCCATCTCATCCCCAACCAAATTGCGGCACATGTGCCATGCGTACATAACTACGCACTAAAAATACCATGGGCAAAGACGGAGGCATAGTAAAGACAAAGTCCACAATACGGCTAGACCCAATCTGGACCCTCATGTTTCTTTTTTTCCAGGTTCCTTACAAACCCCATCACCTTCCGATGGTACCAAGGTCCCTTTTCTAGGCCCCTCATGAAAACCCGATCGTTAATCCTTTCGAAGGATAATACACCTAGGAGAAAAAACAGCGTAGACGTGTGGCAGAGTGCCTAAAGAATCTTTAAAGATCACCTCTTACTTTTTTAGGACCCACACACAGCTTTCCCTGGTGCTCGGCATGTAAAATAGCCTCGATGCTTATCGCATCATTTGTAAAAATACGTTTAGACGTATCAATCAGACTATAACGGACACAGTTTTTCGCCCAACATATTCGGTACTGGCTTATTTCCTAATCCGTATTCCTCTTTTTTCGTCTGATTGCCATGTACACCTCGGTACGACTTAAATCACCAGGGGATCCATTCGGCCACGTACATTTCTTAAAAATAAAATAAGTCCGAACACTTATATAGTACAATTCAGCATCTCGAATATAGCATTATATGCATCAGCTCCGAATCATGTCTTTGGTCAATAGTTGAGTTGCCCGGCTCCTATGGTTACTACCTTACGTTCCGCTCGTTCGGCTATGGTAGTAAAGGGAGAACTATTGTGATTGTGTTTCCGGTTCATCCGGATAAACACCTCAGTAGAGAAAGCCGAAACTGATTGTCATGATGTGGTGAGAGCTGGTCAGCTATTCAGTGACTAAGTATAAATCTATCGCGATTTTTTTCCGCGTTACGCGAAGGACCGGTCTCCACCAGGGCAGGCATCTACAGCACCCAAGTTCGGATAATCGAATAAATACCAGGGGCTGCGCCTACAATCTCATTGCCAAACTCCTATGGCTAAGTGAGAGTGATAAAGCCACATAGTCTGATTGCCTGGTTCGCCACACTAACACCTCCTTGAAGGACCAAGTCGTTGGTTCAAGTGTGTCCAGGTGCTATTCCGAACACCCCCGTGCTACCCACGTGGGGGCTGAAGCCGATGGCTGCAACTCTCAAATACTGTAAAACAGCCACACAGGAGGAAAAGAATTAGAGGTAAAACAAGCAACATATTATACATAAGCCTCGTTTCATAATACAAAGTTTGGGCAACACGGATACATTCATTCGAAAATAATGTCCTTCGAACAATGGCCCTCTACAATGTGGGAACCTTCCAAGACTTCATCGAAATACCGCTCCGGCGTGCAGTGCTCCTTGCCTGCGGGCGGTCCCTAGATTGCCAGCTTGACGGCGTTCATCTTCGCCCACTGTACCTTGACATGGGCAAAGGCCATTCGGGCACCTTCGATACAGACCAACCGCTTTATGGCATCCAGCCGGAGGCAGGCACTGACAAGCCTCTTCACGAGCCCGAAGTAACTGTCGGGTATGGGCTCAGCGGGCCAGAGACGAATTATAATATCCCTCATAGCTAATCCGGCCACCCTATCCAGTTCGGTCAACTGTTTCAGTTGATCACTGAGGGGCACCGGATGCTCTGGCGCAAGATACTGTGACCAGAACAGCTTCTTCGTCGAGCTCCCCTCTTTGGCTCGGAAGAACTCCGCAGCATCGGCAATACTCCGGGGCAGATCCGCAAATGCTTCTGGAGAACTCCAAACCCGGGTCAGTAAGAGGTACCTTCTCCTCACAAATTTGATCTGCATATTAAAGGCCTTACCCGCCGCGATCTTCTTGGCCTCTTGAATCTCCCGGCAGGCGCCTTGGGGCTCAACCCGGGCCTCCTGCGCGCTTTGGAGGGACTTAGCAAGTTCGGCATCTTGATCCGTAATCTTGCGCTCCAAGGACTCACAATTACTTATGGCATCCCGAAGCTCTTCACTACAAAAAAAGACACATCCATGACATTTTGGGCTGAACGAAATTTTTTCTATCATGCTTATGACACTTCTATGATGATAATTGTGACAAAACCCGGTATCATCATAGATGTGATGGGTTCCTACTTCTATGACAAAAAATCGTGACAAAAAATGGGCTTTTCGTCCTGGGCAGGCCGGAGACGCATATGCATGACATTCTTTGGGCCGTCCATGATGGAGAAAACCGTGGTAGAACCGAGGGCGAGGAAAATATCGGGGGAGTCCCCGGTTACGTTGGGTGGTCGAGGGCCGAGCGATGCGCGTTTCTCTCGTACGTACGTGCGTGTATGCGAGGCGTTGTGCTCTAACTGAACCAGAGCGAGGCATTGGGCTCTAACTGAACCCGAGCGATTGCACTGCAGGCTACTCGTTACTCAACCCGAGCGACCGATCGATCCCTTGCTGCTAATTGAACCCGAGTGATTCCTTCGCTACTGTTGCTAACTAAAGCCGATCGATGCTGCCTTTGGATGAACAGTGAGCGTTGTTGGGGGGGTTGGATGAATAGTTCCTGGTGGGGGTTGGATGAACAGGACCTCGTGGTAGTAGAGGCCGTTGCCGCTGGATGAACAGTACCCCGATCGATCGAGCCGGTGGATGAATAGGACCCCGTGGAGGGGTGGATGAACAGGACCCAGTGGAGGAGTGGATGAACAGGACCCAGTGGAGGGCTGGATGAACAGGACGACCCCATGGAGGGCTGGATGAACAGTAGCCGGTGGAGGGCTGGATGAATAGTAGCCTGTGGAAGGATGGTTGAACAGGACCTCGTGGAGAGGGCTGGTTGAACAGTAGCCGGTGGAGGAGCGCACGATGGAGGCTAGATGAACAGGAGCCCGTGGATGAACGGTCACAGGTGGAGGCTAGAGGATGTCGACGGTGGATGAACAGGAGCCCGTGGAGGCTGGAGGAGGTCGACGGTGGAGATGAACAGTATCCCGTGGAGTCCCGTTTTGCTGTACGTCACACCACTCCTGATGAACAGGACCCCCATTTCGACCGTAGCGCTCCAACACAAGTCCGTTTCCTCCGTTTTGCGGTACGCCACACCCGTCCCGATCAACAGGACCCCATTTCCACCGTAGGAGGTCCGTTTCCTCCGTTTTGCGGTACGACAGATGATGAACAGGATCCCGTTCCACCATGGCCGATCGAACACAAGGCCGTTTCCTCCGTTCTGAGGTACGCCAGGCCTCATTTCCATCGGCTGTTCCATCCAAGCCGGTTGGCTCCCGATGAACATCACGCGTTCCGTTGCCTCCCGATGAACACGACATGTTCCGTTGCCTCCCCATGAACACGACGACGATGCAGTTTCTCCGTTCCGACCCAGCCACAGCCATGTACACGAGCACTGGCTATACGTATGCACGAGTAGGCGTTCGAGACCCCGCCCGTATGTACGTACGTGGTTGTATTTACTTTCTTGCACCCTGACCGATGTACATATGTGTACATGCTACGTGCGCGCCTCTACTATGACACGTGCCCTTCCTTACACGGCCAAGGTTCATCATTGCAGCCTGCAGACAGATCGATCGACCAGTATGTACATACACGTTCGCAACCAGAATGACAATGCTACATACGCTTCGACCGGGTGGGTCCCGATTGTCAAGCACTTCGTTGCATGTGAAGATGTAGCTGGTGGGTCCAGTAGTCAGGGGGGCGAATCATTTTTTTGCCCGTAATATGGACGCACTGTTTTGCGTGCGAAGATGCAGCTGGTGGGTCCCAGCAGTCAGGGGAAGAAAACATTATTTTCAGGGTAAAAAGGATGCAGTTGCATGCATGCGTCCATGGGCGTGGTGCGTCCCCACTGTCAGCCTCTCACGTACAGTCACCTTCTGATGACTCTCGTTTGTTGACCATGTTGACCACACTGTGCCGAGCGCACCATGGCCGATGGACGACAGCGAGGCCCCAGACTGGAACGACCCGAAGATGGGGAAGACACGGTAGTGGAGTCATGGATGGAGAGGAGTGGGAAACTTGACTGGTTCGGGTGCGCGACAGCACTGCCGCCCACGGGAGACAGGAGTAAGAACAGAGGTTGAAGAAGGAGCATGGCTGTTGGATTAACATCCAACGGTCCAGCTGCTAGAATCATTTGTTGATTAAGTTGACAAAGCCTTGCGTACACGTCTGCTTAGTAGGCCCACAAGTCAGCCACCAAATCTGCCGGGGCCCAGCTATCATCGGGGGGAATGGTTTTTTTTCGCATAACAAGGAGGCACTTCCTTCCGTGCAAAGATACAGCCGGTGGGTCCCAGCTGTCAGGGGGAGGACAACAGCTTAATAAGGAGGAACTTTCCTTGCGTGCGAGCATGGACCTTGTGGGTCCTAGCTGTCAGGATCTCCACGTACAGTCCTCTTTCGATGACTCTCCTTTGTTGACCATGCCGCGCCGAGCGCAGCGAGGCAGTGGACGATGGCAAGGCCCCAGACTGGAACGACTCGGAGATGGGGAAGACGCGGCAGTGGAGTCGCAGACGAAGAGGAGTGGGAAACTTGACTGGTTCGGATGCGGGGTGGGCCTACACTCGGCAGAGAATAACAGGAGGTGTAGAGTGGAGGGATGGCCTGGCAGTCGGCGGGGTAGCGTTTCGCTGAGGCGTGCAAAACAACGCTGCTGGATGTCGGAGGATGGAGCAGGTGGTCCCGGTAGCGTTGGGGGAAGAAGACGGGAGATTGAAGAAGAATGCCGGCCGTTGGATGTAAATCCAACGCCTTGCTTAGGCTTCGACCTACTGGCCCACATGTTAGCCAGTCCATTTGGTGGGCTGGGTGAAACAATGATGTAGCATCTATGCAGCCCGTTTATATATATGGTAGAATTTAAATCCCATTTGCATTTTTCTCGAAATCCGTGGACTTGCTGGGCTGGCTGAAAATATCATGTTGGGCTGGACGGAGAAATGTTATAAAAATATAAACACATGATTGCACGTCTATTACTACATTGGTCAGTAAAATCTTTGCAAGCTTATGTACGCAATCACTAGGAGTTAACTTGCCAAGTTATATATAAACAATTATTATTATTTTGTAAGAACTTTAAATTTACAAAATAAAATATCATTTTAATTTGACGAGTTAATAGGACGTGGGGTATTATTATTTTTTAGGCTAGACGTGGGACAGTTGAGTTGGTTCTAAGGAAAAGTACTGGGAGAAAACTCAGTTTACATCGAAAAAGAAAGTGGGAGAAAATTCAGATATAGGATTAATGAAAATGAAAAATAAAGGAAGTGGGAAGGTCTATAAAATGGTTGGATGAATGACAGGTTTAACGGAACCTTATGTTGTTTCTATTATATATATATATGTAATAAAATAAGATATAAATATAGGTCAGTTTTGCATTCTTATAGAAAACATAGGTTCAGTTTTGTATTCTTATAGAAAAATAGAACTGAGCTATGCGTCATCTTGAAAAAACAAACATAACTTGGGTTGCTGATGTTATAGACAAGCTAGGTTGGGAGGCCCAGAGGCCGCTTGATACCTGCTGGGTCCAAAAAATGTTGAAACATGTCGTGGGCTGCCTATGTTAAACAACAAAACCTAGGCCATGGACCTGGTGGGCCCGGGATTGTCAGCCCCTCGACAAATAGTTGTCTCCCGATTCCTCTTGTTTTGCTGACAATGTTGGGAAAGACAGACGGCGGCACCGTGGTGAGAGCACCAAGGCAGAGGACAACGTCGAGATCTCGGACTGAACGAACCGGGGCGGGGGAAGACGCAGGCGGAGGGGAGTACGAGGGTTGACTTGTTCGGGTGTAGGGTGGGCCGGTCGAGCTGCCGCCGTCGGACAATGTGTGGGAGTAGAGGGATAGTCTGGCCAACGCCATAGGTTATGATGGCTAGCCGCTGTATAGGAAGAGGACGAAAGATTGAACAAAATAAAGAAATACAAATGGATAGGTGGTTGGTCCCATATGTCTGTGTACGAGACCTGCTGGGTCCACCTGAGAAGGCGAATATGTTGGGAGGAAGGAGATTCAAAGCACAATAGCCGAGTGAACTAGTTTTTTTATACGAACGAGTGAACTAGTTACATACATAAGCAAATAGCCACTAAATAGCAAATAGGTTAATGGGTTCTTAAAAGAAATATTTCGGACAAAACAAATAATTACGACACATAGGCTAATGCATGAAACACTCAGATGATAAAGGTGCGTATAAACAGATAAAGTACAACATCTAGACCTTCCTGGCACACTTGATCATGACACTGCGGTTGTCCGTGTACTCATCGCTTACGGGAAGCAGGCACGCCCTCATGTCGAAGATCCATCTGTACATGTCATAGCATGCGTATGCGTCCTTGGCCGCGTAGGTTATCTAGGCTAGATTGAGAGGTACCTCCCACGTGTTCAAGTCCTTTGGTATCATTGTCTTCTTTCATGTTGGCGTATCAGGGGTAAATGATGGTCTCGGCGAGGTCAACCACAGAGTCCTTCTCCTGCCCGTTGCCGATGATCTTGTATTGCTTCTGGATGTCGACAAGCTTGTTGCACCATATGGACGGATCGTCGCGTTCTTCCTTCTCTCCACCGTAGCGAAGGTGCAGTCGGTGCTGCCGACGGAACGGGCGAATGCTCCAGAACCTCTGACGGCCCTACAGCAGTGGTAGACGAGAACCTCGTCCCACACACATACATGTGCGACGGCGATCCACTGGTCCCTGTCAGGAGACGAATGGACGGGCACAAGGTCTAGTCCTGCGACCTTGTGCTTTCTCGTCCTATAGGTACTGCTTGAACTCGGCGATGCAGAGCTTCACCGAGTCTGGATCGTTGGTGTACATCACATTCAACTTGGTGCAGCCATAGGACTGAATGGCGAACTCAAAGGGGAACTCCTTGCTGAAGTCCATATCCAGCAGGCTCACCCCTCGGATCGCCATTGGAGTCTCTTCAAGTGAGAGAGTGGGTAGGCGGCAACAACAGTTCGTTTTTCAGCTCTTGGGGAACTGGATTCAACAGTAAATTGAGTGTGTACATGCGACAACAGTTACTACCCCTCCCTCGCCTGTTGCATGCCTGGCAGAAGATGCACCCTTGGCGCATTCAAACGCCTCCATTAAGAAACCTACTCCGGCCACACGTCGGTTCACGAGCGGGTCTGTATTGGTACTGTAATAACAAGAGTTAGTGGTCACTTTACTTAAATTTAGTTAGTTTTAATATAAATTTATACTTAAAACAAGCAATGCATTGACTTGTTCTATCAGTGCCACAGGATCAACATGCACAACAATTAGAATTATTATTCTCAAGACGCACATGATCAACACATTTGTCACACTTTCACACAGATAATACTACCAAATTTGAACTGTTTGTTATGGTTGTTGTCATTTGCATCATCATGCCGTGTTTCCCAGCTTCCAAGATTCAGAACCAACAAATAAGATCCAAATAATAAGTACAACAAAGATGCCTACACATCTCATTAATTCCCAGCTTGCAAGATTCATAACCAACAAATAAGATTCAAATAATAAGTACAACAAAGCTGCCTACACATCTCATTGATTCCCAGCTTGCAAGATTCAGAACCAACCCATTAGAGCCTTTTTATAAAGTGAATATTGGGATTAAATCCATCTTGGCTAGCCGTGTCATACAACCCAAGAACTTGGCGAATGCTCTTGACAATCACAACATCTGTAGTTGAGTATTCATGTTTGCACATCATAGATAAGAAGAGCATGATTACTATAATAATGGCACTCCTTGAACTCAACCTGAAGCTCCACTCGGATGAGGCCTGCCTGGAGTTCCATGATTCAATTCATGTCCCTTTTTCTGCAGTTCACCTGAAATGAAGCAAAGATTGCATCATTCAGCTAGCAAGAAGTACTTGCTCTCGTGAGCTGGCAAGTCCTTCTTTAGTAGTTGCACTAAAATTGAGGAACATTAAGGTTGGTTGTCCGGCTCATGTAAGGTGCAACTATGATTTGCTTATCCTTTTTTGCAATTCCACTAAAATAAAGTGCCATTGTGGTGACAGTGACGGCTCATCTTGCAAAGGCTAATAAAATGTTGCACGAGATTACCAGCAGAATTTAACGGGGATTTTGGAAACTCCAATCACCATTTTGTGAAATTCCACCAAAATTGAGAGATGTTGCCCATGTGACATTTTAGTTGAACTGCATAAGACACTCATTCCAAAAAGGTGTTTTGTGCATTTCACCAAAAGGTCACAATAGCAACAAGGTGAAATGGATATCCCTATCTACACAAAAAGATATAAAATAAACAGTAGCTGGTCAATAAGAATATACGAAACATAAATGAAATGAAAAGAAGCATCTTAATTATGTTCATGGCAATCACGCAAGGACAGTAGAAATTTTAAAACGTCAGCAATGCTTCATGTTACCGGAAGCATTACGATCAACAATGACATTCGTCAAATATGGGATTACAATGGTGGCATTGCTTGTTTAACAGATATAGTAAATCAACAACAGCTAAAGAGTTGGTTTAAGGGCATGGGACCGTGGGGACACCAGGACACTCAGCAGCGTAAAGGAGCAACTTACTTATCATACTCGGGAAAACAACAGGAGTACCATTTGTAACACAATTTAATTGCATCATATCACTGGAGGCATTAGATTAACAATAACACTGGTTAGACATGTCCTTAAGGTAACAGTGTGATCGCTTCATTTTACATGCACCCTTACATTAACAATAGCAAAAGGTTGGTATAAGGACAGGCGACAGTGCACACATCAGCACAATGTACCTACAAGGAGGCATAAAGTGGTGATGCCGAGTTTGTTCATGCTCTGTGAGGGCAGCAAATCTAATCTTGGAGACCTTTTACTATGTGAGGGCAGAAAATCTAATCCTGGAGACCTTTTACTATGTGAGGGTAGCAAATCAAATCTTGGAGACCTTTTACTATGTGAGGGTAGCAAATCTAATCCTGGAGACCTTTTACTATGTGAGGGCAGCAATTCTAATCCTGGAGACCTTTTACTATGTGAGAGCAAAAAATCTAATCCTAGACATACTCTGTTGACTTGTCCACCAGCTGCCACTTTCTATCCTTTTTTCAACCAATAATAGATCTGTTCCTTATCCAGTTTGTACCGCATTTTCCCATTATTTCCCTTTTCAACCAAGAGACCGGTTGGGTATCCGGTCTCTACTACTTTCACCATATTATTTCCTCTTTGAATCAAGTCCTAGATTCATGCTACAACTTTGCCCCCTTTCTTCGTTGTTTGAACCAAGTCCTGGATTCGAATGCATGAAGTAGCTTTACCTCTAATAATACTAAAAATTTAGGTGGCTTTGGAAGAGCTGATGGGAGTAGAAAAATATGCACATGCAGACACGTGGGGAGCTAGGGCAGTAGAGCAAGGCCGCTTTTGAAGAACTTATACCTGAGGGTCGTGCCCCTCCGACAGAGGATCGGGCCCCTCCGGCAGCTGTGGGTTTCCTCCCTCACCGGTGATGACCATGTGAATGATGCACCTAGTCCTCTACACACACTAGCCGAAGGGATCTGGCCGGATCTGTGACCCGTGGTGAGCAGAGAGAAAATGTCGCTACCGCTGTCTTGTTTAGATCTGGAGAGGATGAGAGAATGAAGAGAGCAACCCTAGTAAAGAAAGCGCTCAGGCCCATGCGTACATATATAGTGGAGTGATTATCTTTTTCTCTCCACAACAAGTGTTTCAATTTGTGTATGTGGCAATCCATGGATACAAAATTAGTATATTGTACTATTTAAAAGTCGAGGGCGGGGCTTTTCCTGCACGGTGGGCGGGGTAGTTCCGCCTAGTCGGTTTGACAGAGATGCGAGAAGATGAGGGAGTAGGCTACTGCAAATGTAGGGTTGTGTGATTTGACAGCGAGTTACTGCTGGACAGGTGGGGCCCGGTGATTTCACTTGCCATTATCACTTTAACTGTGACGCTACGACCATCGTGAGTCTCCTCATTCCTGACCACCTCCATACAGGTGCCTCTCCCGATGCTCCACCATGTAGAGGCTGGCTCTTGCATGAGAGCCCACTCCTCCACTTTTCCCTTGCCTCTTTCCCCCACATATGCAAAAATGCCATGTAAAGCGGGCTTATAGCCCACTATTGTACTTGATCCTACAGTGCTAAGCCTGCCACATAAGCATAAAGTCTGATGTGGCAAGTTAATTAAGAAGAGAGAGACTGGTTTGGTGACTCCAGGAAGAAACGGTGCGAAGCGTGTGTACCTAGATGAAGCAAACTTAGCAACAAAAAACTAAGCACCTATGCATTGGGGACTTGAGTTGCTAAGCCATTTAATGCACATAGCACCTCATCTAAGCACCATTTCATTGGAAGAGGTCACTCCTTGGCAAATGCAATAAATACTATGAAGAAAGAGATAGAGAGAAGTAAACAAAAAATACTCTTATAACCAACCTTATAGCTAACCTTGTTGTAGTATGAGTGACTAAGTGATGACTATGTATGACATGCCAACATCAGATAGCCTAACGCACCATGTTAAGCTATTTGGTTTGTGACTAAATTAGCCAAAGATTGCCACAACTAAGGTTAGGCAAGTTTGACCAACTTAGGTGAGTGTTTGGTTCAAGCCACATCTTAGGCAAGCCACACTTGGGCCCCACATGGCATACACACAAAAAGTGTGGCAAGATTCCCTTAGGCTTGCCAACTTGTGGCTCTCATTTTGATGAACTAACATTAGGCAAGTTTGGCAAAAATGTGTGGCAAAGTGTGGCAATGCTATTCCTAGAACCAATGGCTGTTTGGTCCTAGGCCTAACCATGCCACACTATGCCACACATTTTTGCCAAACTTGCCTAATGTTAGTTCATCAAAATGAGAGCCACAAGTTGGCAAGCCTAAGGGAATCTTTCCACACTTTTTGTGTGTATGCCATGTGGGACCCTAGTATGGCTTGCCTAAGGTGTGGCTTGAACCAAACACCCACCCAAGTTGGTCAAACTTGCCTAACCTTAGGTGTGGCAACCTTAGGCAAACTTAGTCTCAAACCTAAATCTCCAAGGGCACGACCGCGCGAGCGAGGCGACAGTCATGGTAGGCGCGACCATGATACAGGCTGCTGGCAAACCTTGGATCTGAGATCGAGCGGTCGCATGCTAAGTTGCTGAAAATTTGCAGAATAACCCTCCAGGATAGGATATTCACCCATAGGTCTAGAATCACGCCATGCAACCGTTCGATCTCGGATCCAAAGGCTCTCGGAAGCCCGTATCATGGGAGAATGGAAAGCTTCGTATCACCTGTAATTTTCCCGACGCTTGACATGACATCGAAAGCCATTTAATTGGGTGTCGAGTAGACATGACATCTAATTGGGCCCCCATAGTACCGTGCATGAATCCATTTATCCACCAGGCAAGCCACTACCCTACCATTCACACACGCCCTCACTCGGCATTTTTACAATCGATAAACCGCTCCTAGTCGTCCTGTCCTTTCACATTACGGCAGTTCCACTAATCCTAACCCTCCTCCCAAATCAATGGCATCCCAAATCTCCATGATTGATGGTGAGTACAAGGTTAGAACCATCACTGGCGACGAGTTCGATGTCATCTACGCCCGTTCTTCCGCAACGGTGAAAGGATGCCTTGCATGCTTCAAACGCATGTTCGAAAACTCAAATGATGAGTGGGTCACTGGGCTAGATGTTGAGTACACCACAGTCCTGGGAAGCAAGAAGAATCTAAAGGAGGTAGAGAAGAAGAAGCCCGTCGTGATCCAAGTTTGCGTGCATGACTTATGCTTGGTTTACCACATATGCCATGCCGATGTTGAGTGCGAGGAATTTCAGAAGTTCCTCAAGGGCGGCCGAGTCAAATTCGTTACTGTAGACTTTAGGAACGACAAGGAAATCCTGGGTCGGATAGGCCTCGTTATAGGCAACCCCTTCGACCTCCAGAAGGAAGGGCTGGTGCCCTCCCGTGATCAGCCTTCAATGCTGACCCTGACAGGATCCATGGTTTGTCCTTCGTACGGTAAACTGAAGAAACCCCCGCACACGTTTCATCGTGCATGGCAGTGGAATGTACTACATATAGACCACATCCACTACGCTGCAATGGATGGCTACCTTTGTTTCAATATCTACAAGGGTTGGATGAAGAGCAAGAGCCAAGTGTGCGGTTCAAGCAAAGAAGTATCGGCCAAGAGGAAGAGGGACAAGGAGGAAGTCGAGGACGTGGACGAGGACTCCGAGTAAGGTGGCAGTGTCGTTGCTTAGGGTGGTTCTAATGTAGTGTTTACCGGATTAGTTGCTTAGTTTAATTTCTGGTGTGCTTAGTTTTATTTGAGGGGTGTGTTGTGTTGAGCCCCCAGCAGAACTATGTTATGTTTCTTCTTGTTACTTTAACTCTTCAGTACGTACATACTAGTATTTCTTACAGTTCATCTTTTAGTTGGTACAGTACTACGACTACCACTCGTTTCTTCACATTATATACGTACAATATATATGGACAACATCATATAGACAACAATTTAGTTGTCAAAGAATTTCAGGGTGCTTAGTTTTTTTAGGGGTGTGTTGTGCTAGACACCATTATTGTGACTCAAATCTCTTTTGCCATGTTATAATGACATAAATACCGATGGACCAACATGCCAGCTCTCCCTCTATCTCACTACAGTAAATAAAGTGTGGGGCCTACTGAATCCCAACAACGTTCTTATTTTCCTGTAAAATTGTTCACTTGGTTACTCCTGACAAGCGGGGCCACACTTATCATTGTGAGAATCGGCTTATTTTTATCATGTAACATGGTCAACGGTTTTGACGTGAAAATCACAATGTCTAATGGCATTTTTGAGCAAACATCTAACTTAACAATGGCATTTTTGAGATATCTAATTGCATATTTGAGCAGGCATCTCACGGATCGATGGCATTTTTTAGTAGTTCTAACTTCTAATGGCAAAACTAAGTAGTGATACACAACTAGTTGGATAGCTTGTTGTGGTATTAGTATAAGCAAAAGCCTGTCCTCGTCTGCGAGCCACCGCGCACATGGGCGAGGGAGAAGGCGTGTAGTACTAAAATCAAGCTTCTCCTTGTTGTACAAGTTGACGCGACACATCATAGCATTGGCCCCACATGGTTGCCTGCCTCTAAACTTGGCTGAAAGACCCGCAGTGTACAATACTCCATTTGCTGCAACCTCTAACATTTACCCCACCACAAATTAAAATATATATTCCTGTCTTGACCAGATGAGCATGCAAACTACAATCACTAGGATGAGAGGTAGGGCTAGAAGATTATTTTAATAAAAAAAAGCATGGAGCCGACCCCAACGATTTTATGCTTACAGGCACGGTACACACTATCCTAGACTACTCTACACATGAAGCTGCCACACGAGCGTCCGGGCTGCACTTGGCTCTTCGCCTCTTCGGGAAGTCGAACAATGATGGAGTAATACTGCATGCTTCTGGCCATCTGACACCGATTGAACTGCTACATGTCCACCGCGTGCAGGAGGGAGAGCGTGTAGCGAATGAAAGCTTCTCCTAGTCCTGCCAGCCACCATGCTCATGGGCGAGGGAGGGACGCAGCTTCATTGACTTATTGCTCCTGCCTATGCATGCATGACAGGTAGGCCCAACAGGCGGGTGGCCCACCTGTCATGCAGCCAAAGGCTGGTGCAGCCACCGAAGCTCAGTCCATGAGGGAGAGGGCATTGTAGTAATCAAACCTCTCGGTCTTGTACGAGTTGATGCGACACATCAAAGCACTGCACTCGATATATTTCAATAGTTTGCATTTACTGATGCATGTCGTGACTCTCCTTTTGATACTTGCATGTGTGGATTTAATGCAGCTTGAAGTAGTATGATTATTATGTGACGGTAAAGCTTTGTAATGCCCTGACCCTAATAAAGCAAGAGATGGTTGTGCACGAGGAGGGCGAGATCATGCAGATGGAACAAGACCCGATCATGGAGCTCTCTATGGTCTCGATGGACCTCAGCTTGCTCCACTGCCCCTTGTGCCTCCGCCCCTTAAAGCCTCCAGTGTATGAGGTTCGAATACACCTCGTCTGTTCGGCTGATCGAGCAAGGTGCAGGTTTCTTGATTGATGTGTTGTTCGATTGATTTGTGCAGTGCAAGGGAGGGCATCTGGCCTGCACGGACTGCCGCGTCGAGCACCTCGGGAACCAGCGGCAGTGCCAGAAGTGTGAGCGCGGCGGTGGCTTCAACGTGAGGAACACGACGGTGGACGACGTCCTCTCCTCGGTGAGGGTGGAGTGCCCGCACAAAGGCTATGGGCTCTACATCACTTACCACAAGCTTTCCGATCACTAGAGCGTGTGTCCGCTCGCGCCCTGCAAATGCCCCATGCCCGTCTGTGGCTAGGAAGGCCCGCCGCCGACGCTCTCCCACCACATCAGCACCGTGCATCCCATGCCCATGCACAGGATCCAGTACGGCAAGGCGCTCCAGCTGCAAGTGCCACTGTCTGAGCCACGGCTCTTGCTGTTCGCAGAGGAGGACGGCCGCACATTTTTCTTGGTAGGCGGCGTGCTCGACATCGGCGCGCCTATCACCGTGTCGGTCGTCTACATCAGAGCGAGGGCGTCCCCACTGCCGCACTACATGACCAAGCTATGGGTGAACGGCCCGCCGGGGGAGCCCAAAGGCAGGACCGACGCCGTTAAGGTGGAAATGGAGGTGACAAGCAACAAGGATCCCGGCGACTTCGCCGTGCAGGAGCTGACCTTCTTCACAGTTCCACCCAAGCTACTGGCCGGGGCTAGGCTGGTGTCCCTCCACATTCGGATTGACAAGCTCACATCCTTAATGATTCTACGGTGCCTTCTGCTTATCTTAGTAATATGCTAATGTAGGGGTTAGCTCGGTCTACTTTAGCTTAAGAGATGGTGGGTTTTGGTGGTGATGCAGCAATTACTTCGACATCAGATCAGCAGTTAAAGTAATTTCCAACAGTCGAATGGATATTTTGTGTCTGTTGGATATAAAGATCCTTTGGGTAAGAAGTATTAACAGCTTATATGCTTGTTTGTCCAGGAAATGTTGCATACTTGTGCGAGTTGACGCGACACATCAAAGTAGTACTACTAGTAGTACTCCCTCTTATCCTAATTTCTCTGCGCATAATAAGTCGAGGCGCATATACTAAGGAGGGCCTGATTGTGTCTATACTTGGACAACCCACCCGACTACGCACCAGGCAGACGAAGCTCGTGTCGTGTTGGTGCCATGTGCGGCCCACACATTAACCAAAACCTCTCGCATCCAGCTTAGCCTCCGCGTTTTAAACTTCTCAATCTCAAGGCCAAGGACCAACGTGAAACCTACGATAGAGCCAATCGGATGGCTGAGAACACTACAATTCGTAGCTACAGATGCGTGTGTGAGAGAGGAGGAGTGTGTGCGTGCACCTCTTCTCTTCCTGTATAACATACTCCCAAATTACCCATCGCAAATTACTCATCGCAGAAATGGATGTATCTAGAACTAAAATACATCTAGATACATCCATACCTGCGACAAGTAATTCAGGACGAAGGGCTAAACTCAGAGTACAAGTGTATGTGGGTGCCATCGACCTAGGGAGTTAGAGATGGTGCGTGCGAGAAGTCCTGAGATATAGGTGTGTGCGTGGGAAAGAGGGAGGGAGATGATATGTGTTGATGTAATCGTGTGAGAAAAAAGACTAGTCTATAGCTCGCCATGAGGCTATTCTTGTCGAACACCCCAATAACCGTAAGATATGTATCCGACGGTGTCGGTTATTGCACGTACACAGCAGTAGAAAAAGAAGTACCATGGCATATGATACACCATGGCCGAGAACACGTGCCCACGTTACACCATCCGAGAATAGTGTAGCACTTCGAAACTAGAATTGTCAATAAATTTTGAGCTTGCATCTCATCACATTCCAAATTACTACTACCACGCTATATTTAATTGCAAACCTATTCACACTAATCAAAACCTAAACGGTTTCCCGCTTAGGAGTGTATTAGTAGTACTCGGTTATAAATACTACTATGCCAAGATGACGGCACATTCCTCAACTCCTCATCGACAAAAAACAATCAAGTCATTTAGCATCGTTCCCTTGCGTCTTCCATGGCCAGCGTGAGTTCTAGGTCGAGAGGTTTCCACCAGCGAGAGGTGAGCATGGAAGAGGAAGCATGAGAGATGCCCCGCCTCACCGCGAAAGCAGCCGACATGTCCAGCCACGCAGCAGTAGCAACACAGAGGTCCCACCGCGCCGCCGAAGCAGCACGGAGGTCCCGCTGCACCGTCGATGTAGCACACTGGTCTGGCCACGCTGCGGAAGCAACAGAGATGTTCTGCCGCACCGCCGAAGCAGCACGGAGGTCCCGCTGCGCTGCGGCTACCTGAGAAAATTTCTCGCGGGCAGGCAAGGACTCTTATACGCGCATGCATGTGATCATCCATAGCCAGTGGGATCAGATCTCCGGCTAGGCTAGGTTGCAGGACAAGGCTACCGGCGTCATTCGGCAACTAGGGGAGGGCAATGCGAAGCTCCGGGCCGAGCGTGACCTGCTGAGGGCGAAGATCGCTGGAAGGGCGATGCAGGCGGAGGAGACCGCTGCCTTGTTGCAGAGGATGGGCATCATCATCCAGAAACTTATGGATGAGAATGCCATGCTCCGCATCAAGCGCAACAGGCTGGTGGAGGAATCCGGGGATGCTGCCAAGCAGTGTATTAAGGACATGAAACTAATGAAAGAGATCAGCGCCGCTCACCGCGAGAACTAGTCTCCGTGACCTACAGTGCATAAAGAAAGTAGAGATCTGCGAGCCAGATCGTTGTATGTGTCTTCTTCTTTTGCCCTTTTGTATTTCGAGCGTAGCCGCATGTGGCTTTTTAAATTATCTTCCTAATTATGTAAGACAATTATTATCCACTCTCGTCATCCTTATATATATTCATCAGTCTTGCTATAAGTCGCAATAGATGCTATATAGGTCCGTCGAATCTTACATCAAGATCCGTGCAAAATTTTCTTTTTAGATTTTCTTTTTTCTCCCTTAAATCTCAGTCGAGTGAGACATAGCCACGCATTAAACAGAGGCTCGAGCGCCATTAATGGAGACCTTGGGAGAGAGGTGGATGGCAGATAGAGGTCAAAGGGCTCTCCTCCCGATAAGCAGGCGCAGGGGTCTGATCGCACACCTCCCATACTCAAATAGCTACCCTGCACAGCACCTCCTAGCTAATAAAAAAGGGACGGGTGGCGGCACATAGATGGTAAATAGAACGCCTGCGGTTTCAATAATACATGTGTTTCCGATTGTAATGTGACAACACTTGTTCCAAAATGACTTTTTTGATTGTTAATGTGTGCGCCTTCGCAAATCGGACAGCAAAATTAACACAACATGTTGGTGCCATGTCATGACACCAAGCCAAGTTTCATGATTTTCATGCGTGTTTTGGATTTACAGGAATTAAAAAACCAAGTTTCTCAATGTTTCCAGCCGAGCCACGACGCCCGAATGTTTGAATTTCATTCCCATTTCTTGCATGGGACCTAGAAATTTACCCGAGGACACACATGTGATTTTTCAACCAGCTTTGGTGCACCGGAGCATGTGCTTGTATTTCAAATTTGAATTATGCACACAAAGGTGACACGTTCCCTCTCAGAACCACGAACCTTCTTGAGAGAAGCTCCGGTTTGCAAGAAGTTTATACCAAAACTTGTTCCTATTCGGCCAATTTTTTACCACAACATGGTAGTACCATGACATGACACTATGCCAAGTTTCATGATTTTCAGGCGTGTTTTGGATTTACAAGAATTTTAAAACCAAGTTTCTCAATGCTCTCGGCTGAGCCACGATTCCCAGATGTTTGAATTTCATTCCCATTTCTTGCATGGGACCTAGAAATTCACCCGAGGACACACATGTGATTTTTCAACCAACTTTGGTGCACGGGAGCATGTGCTTGTAGTTCAAATTTGAATTATGCACATTAAATGACCAGGAAATCAATTAATGTATAAAAAAGGCCAAACGAACCTGGTATAATTCCAAAATTTAACAGGGCACTCATGTAGTTCTATGTTGCCTCTGTAAAGAAACTCAAGGGGGCAGCATATATTGTTTCACACTCAAAGGTGACACGTTCCATCTCAGAACCACGAGCCTTCTTGAGAGAAGCTCCGGTTTGCAAGAAGCTTATACCAAAATTTGTTCCTATTGGCCATTTTTTTACCATGGCATGGTAGTACCATGACATGACACCATGCCAAGTTTCATGATTTTCAGGCATGTTTTGGATTTACAAGAATTTTAAAACCAAGTTTCTCAATGTTCTCGGCCGAGCCACGATGCCCATGTGTTTGAATTTCATTCCCATTTCTTGCATGGGACCTAGAAATTCACCCGAGGACACACATGTGATTTTTCAACCAACTTTGGTGCACGGGAACATGTCCTTGTAGTTCAAATTTGAATTATGCACATTAAATGACTAGAAACTCAATTAATGTATAAAAAAGCCCAAACGAACCCGGAATAATTCCAAAATTTAATAGGGCACTCATGTAGTTCTATGGTGCCTCTGTAAAGAAACTCAAGGGGGGGCAGCGTATATCGGTTCACACCCAAAGGTGACACGTTCCCTCTTAGAACCACGAGCCTTCTTGAGATAAGCTATGGTTTGCAAGAAGCTTATACCAAAACTTGTTCCAAATATGTCCAATTTTGTACCACAACATGTTAGTTCCATGACATGACAGCATGCCAAGTTTCATGATTTCCAGGCGAGTTTTGGATTTACATGAATTTAAAAACCAAGTTTCTCGATGTTCTCGGCCGAGTCACGACGCCCAGATGTTTGAATTTCATTCCCATTTCTTGCATGGGACCTAGAAATTCACCCAAGGACACACATGTGATTTTTCAACCAACTTTGGTGCACCGAAGTATGTGCTTGCAGTTCAAATTTGGATTATGCACATTAAATGTCCAGAAACTCAATTAATGTATAAAAATGCCAAACGAACCGGGAATAATTCCAAAATTTAATAGGGCACTCATATAGTTCTATGTTGTCTCTGTAAAGAAAATCTGGGGGGAGGCAGTGTATATCGTTTCACACGCAAAGGTGACACGTTCCCTCTCGGAACCACGAGGCTTGTTGAGAGAATCTGCGGTTTTGCAAGAAGCTTATACCAAAACTTGTCCCAATTTAGCCAAGAATTATAGACATATGAGAATAGGGTTTAGATTATCCCAAACATCTCGCCACCTAGACCAATGTACTCTGATTTGAGTTGAACATAAAATGGATACAAATATTTGAATTGGAGATCGTATGTCACATGTAGTTTATAGTGAAATATGATTACTGCTATATGCATGTTTTTTGTTATCAAGATAATATTTAAATGATTGTATAACTTGACAACATTCGTATTCAAATAAGGAAAATTGATTCAAATTTAGTCCATATGGTAGACGACAATATATATGTTCATAGGGTGGAGTAAAATGTTCATATATGATGGAAGATCAAAATGTAGGACTACATCCATTATAAACCGCAAGGTCACCTAACGATATATTCGAATTCAACATAACGTGGATTCAAAAATTGAAGTTCGAGATCCTGGCATTTGTAATCATATAAAAAGGTACATGAATCTTTCTTTTGGTGGGAATTGATTTGTTTTTTGTTGTTGTTGAGGGAAGTGCGAATCAATTTGGTACTGTATAGGTAATCTTGTTCTCCCAATTTTTTAACATTTTTCTTGTAGTTTTTTCAATGACATTTATAGCAATATAGTAAAAGGGGACATGACTCTCTTGTGTCTTGTATGAATGTTTTTTATACAAGTTAAGTTTGCTCTGTCGAACAAGGAATCCGCGCCTTGTTATCCCAAAATTTTCAATCTCGAGTATCTTTTGTCTCATCTACTTTGAAACTCCCGCCTCTTCAACCTGCGTCATGCCTTGTTATCTCGAAATTTCGACGCACGTGAAAACTCCCTCCTCATCCGAAATCGGTCCTGCAGCCCAGACACACGAAGTCCGCCTTCTACCCCTCAGCCGGAAATGCCGGTTCGACGTCGTGGTGTCAAAACCGGTGGGGGTATGCTGGTAACTTACCCTACATTTCATACAAGCACGTCCCTAAGCCATGGCTCCCCTACCTTCCCCTTCGTCCCCCCATTCGTACACAGGCTGCCAAAACCCACGAAACCCCATGCTCCTCGGTCGGCCTCCAGACCGCCGCCCAGCCGGAGACACTTCCCCGACGACGTCGTCCACCGCAACAGCTCGCCGTCCCTCATCCACCACACCCTATGAGGAACCACCGTCGATCTCATCGTCCCGCCGGATCAGCCACCCCGTCCTCCACCCCCAAGGAGATGCCCCGACGTTCACCTCGTCTATCGCGCCACCTCCATCCCCACAACATCGTCTTGACCTGCCCCACTGGAACCGCAACACCCTCACCAATTCCTCTGATGAATCCGAGGCCAACTCGGTGCCACCAAGTAGGTTCTGCACTCACCACTGCATTTTGTCTTTTATTCGATCTCACGGGGCTGCCGGTGCTCGATACCGAACAGCCATGGCGGGTCTCCATCAACGGCGCCGTCGCCGGCCACTTCATCCACGGCGTCTCTCCCCCATGTCGTTGCTTCCTCGGCGGCGACTTCCACACTGGCACTAGCTGCAGCTGCTCCGGCTCTCGCTGCTGCTGCTGCTGCTCCGGCTCTCGCTCGCGCTACGACTCTGTTCTTGTTGTCGGCCGCGCTGCTGCACTGCTCTTGCTTTCGTTCGTGCTGCTGCTCTAGTCTGATATTGCTGTCGGTCGCGCTGCTGCTCCTCTCTTGCTCTCATTCATGCTACTTCTCTGCTCTTACTCTCGCTCACGCTACTACTGCACGACCTCCGGTAGCTACAGGAGTTGCTACTTTAGTACTCGCTCGTGGTTCTACTGCACGACTTTCTCTCTGCTAGTGCGTTCCCTGCTCAAGCGTCTGCTGATTTAGATCACTTCTTCTCTGCTACTAGTGCTCGAACGCCCTAAACATCTATTGCAATGCTCTTCTACTATTTCAATCAGTTTTGTGACCATCCTTATCACTGACTGTGAATATAAATGCGCCGCTTGGGTGCATGGCTTCTATTCGGCAACCAGGAAAGTAGCCTGATATCGGTGTCAATACCGGCAGATCTCGGGTAGGGGGTCCTGAACTGTGCGTCTAAGAATCGAAGGTAACAGGAGGTAGGGGACACGATGTTTACCTAGGTTCGGGCCCTCTTAAAGGAGGTAATACCCTACTTCCCGCTTGATTGACTTTTATGAGTATAGGGGTTACAAGAGTTGATCTACCTCGAGATCGTAATGGCTAAACCCTAGATGTCTAGCCTGAATGATTATGACTGCCTCTATGGACTAAAACCCTCCGGATTATATAGACACCGGAGGGGGCTAGGGTTATACAGGGTCAGTTTACAAAGAAAGGAATCTTCATATACGAATGCCAAGCTTGCCTTTCACGCCAAGGAGAGTACCATCCGGACACGGGGGGAAGCCTTCTATCTTGTATCTTCACGGCCCACCAGTCCGGCCCACGTTACATAGCCTGGACGCCCGGGCACCCCCTAATCCAGGACTCCCTCAGTAGCCCCTGAACCAGGCTTCAATGACGATGTGTTTGGCGCGCAGATTGTCTTCGGCATTGCAAGGCGGGTTCCTCCTCTGAATACCCCAAAGTAGTTGATCAAAAGAACTATATTCGTCTCTGTACAGTAGTTACAACCCTGGACCGCGAGGGCAAAATACTTCTAAAAATAGGTTATGTCTTCTGACAACGTTTTCGGTGAGGTATTGTGTCCCGTCCTTACTATTATTTTGAACCGTTTTCCAGCCTCCCGCTTCCTTCGCGGGCTAGGGTTTCCTCTCCGCCCTTTCATCCGTGGACTCATGTTCTATTACGGGCTAGATTTCCATGATCTAGCCCCAAATTCATTCCTCTATATCTCGGCGTTCATCGTCGTGTGCGAGGCGTTTCTCCGCATCCCCCCACTTCGGTCTATGGATCAAGGTCTTCAATGTGAAGCCGAAGGTGGTCGAGGGTCAACACGCAAAGTGCAGCGGCGCCATGGTGAGCAAGCTCCCTAACGTCACCTGGCCCAAGGGGACCTTCGTAGAGACCGTGAACGGGTGGCAATAGGAGTGGTTCTATGTTACAGAATCTTGTGACGCCACTTGGGCCGCCACTCCCGAGTTCAAAACCGGTCCACCAATGCGGCTGACAACATGGCTCAAGAAGGGCCTAGATTGGGTGTCATCCGACGAGGTGATGACACTGCAAAAGCGCATCAAGAGCATGGTGGAGAAGAACACCAGCCTTGCCAGCGTGATCCAGGTGATGTTGTTTTGCCGGATTGTCCCCTGCCAACGCCGGACTCTCCGTATGTGGGAGTTTGATCCGGCAAGTCCCCGGACCTTGCAGCGGTTCTTCGGCACGAGACACGAAGATATATGGAAGCTGCTTTTTAAGACCCAAAAGACGTGGCCGCCAACGACCGAAGACCTCGGCCACGACTACGCTCATCCAGCCACTCCAGTGAGTTTTTCAGATTTCTAATCATATCCTTGATTTGTGGGTCCAAAGAATAAGTTTAAACCTTCCCCTTGTCCCCCCAGGGCTGGACAAAGAAGGCGGAGCGGATCAGGTGTCCGGCTCCCCTACCCGAAGACCCAGCTATTCCTTTTCTGACGAAGATGCTGGTTTCGGCGTCGTACCAGGCGCCGGAAAAGAGGGCCAAGAATAAGGGCAAGGAGGTCTGAAGTGGCCTTTGCCACAAATGTGCTTCTGACATATCACCAAAGATACCAAAGCTCTCTTCTCCCACGATGTAACGCCCCAGATACGACTTTCCCAATTTGTACTCCAACTCTTGCCGTTTCCGGCATTAAGTTATATTTATTTCTCGGGTTCGGGTTTTGTCTCCGTGTGTTGTTTTCGTTTTCATGCATCTCATATCATGTCGTCATGTGCATTGCATTTGCATACGTGTTCGTCTCATGCATTAGAGCATTTTCCCCGTTGTCCGTTTTGCATTCCGACGCTTCGTTCTCCTCCGGTGGTCATTTCTAGCTTCCTTTCGTGTGTGGGGATTAAACATTTCTGGATTGGACCGAGACTTGTCATGCGGCCTTGGTTTACTACCGGTAGACCGCCTGTCAAGTTTCGTATCATTTGGACTTCGTTTGATACTCCAACGGTTAACCGAGGGACCGAAAAGGCCTCGTGTGTGTTGCAGCCCAACACCCCTCAAATTTAGCCCAAAACCCACCAAACTCTGCTCCATGTCCTAGAGCGTTCGATCACGATCGCGTGGCCGAAAACCGCACCTCATTTGGACTCTCCTAGCTCCACTTATGCCTATAAATGGCCCCCCTCCAAATTCGGATCTTCTTCCCCGTCCAACCCTAGTTCTAAAAAAAACATCTCCGCCACCGACGGACACGTCCGCCCCCGGCCGGACGCGTCCGCCGCCGCCCGCCTCCGCCAGCCACGACGCGCCACGTGGCAGGACCACATCGCCGCGGCCGCCGGCCCGCAGGCCCGCGCGGGGCCCTCCCCAGCCCGCGATACGCCGCGCCCTTCTTCCCCGAGCCGACCGGCCACGCCTCCCGCGCCGCTCGCCGCCGTTCTTCCCGCGCCGCCGCAGTCCCCGGCTCCGGCGAACTCCGCCGCGGCCGCCCGGCTCGCCGCGCCGCCCGGAGGCCGGCGCCCACCTCGCCGCCTCGCCGCCGTTCCACCTCGTCGCCGGCCCCGGCCTCTCCCCGCTGCTCCGGCCACTTCTCCCTCGCCCGCCGCCGTCATCTACAGGAACTCCGGCGAGCTCCCCGGCGATCCTCGCAATCCGTGCGGATCTCAGATCTGGAAAAAGAAACCCTAGCCGGTTGACTTTGTCTCTCTCCGTTAATTTTTTTTATGCATACTTTGACCGCCCGTAACTTTGCATCCGTAGCTCCGATTTGGGCATATGATATATCAAAATGTTCGCCTCGACGAGTACATCATTTCATTCCATTGCATCATTTTCATTTGAGCTCATCTTGATGCCCAAAATGCTGTTAGAAGGAGGCTTCATGAGTTAATTGCCAGATCTTCTAGTTCATCTTAGACTTTTGTCATTTTTTCCATGATTATTGTGTGAATGCTATGCCTGTGAGTCCTTCATATGTTTTGTTAAGCATTTTGTCTTATTTCCAGAGGTGCAACCCATGCATTTTTAGGATGTGTTTGGTGACTTGTGCAATCTCGCAAAGAGAGGCACCCGGTAAATCTGTTTTCAGGGACTTAGTGATTTTCACTAAGTCTGGGATATTTTAGTTCATGATGCCATATGTTCAGCTTGTTTCCTAGTGATCCGTGCCTCTTTTGAGGATGATCAGTAAAGGAGTTTTGTTAATCATGTTATTCTCTATCCATCCATGTCTTTGTTTGCAGTTATGAAGCACCATAGCTTGAGTCAATCGAGCTCTACTTTTGCTTCGTGGTGAATCTGGGCAGATCGTCAACTCGTTTGCGATTTTGCCGGCGTTGTTATAGTTGATCCGTGCATGCTAAGCCATTGTTCTTGCCATGTCTAGCTTGTATTTTGTGCCTTATTAATGGGTGTATGCCTGCCTTGCCATGACTTGCACCGTGGTGAGTGCATCGAGCTCGTTTACATGCCTTCGTGAGTTATATTTCAGCATGTCTCAGTTTTCACTATGTCTAAAAACTGATTGTGTTTTAGCTATGTTCGTGTGCCCGTTAATATATTTTGTGATCCCTTTTGGCCCCAGGTCACTTTGGGACTTTTGTTAAGCTTGTTGAGTAGCTCCATGCCATGTTCTTACTTGACATATTCAGGTCATGTATCATGTTGTTTTGCTGCTCCGAAGAGAGCATCGTGATCTGAAATTTCAGACAAGTGTTAATTTCACTAAGTCTGGAATCTGTTTTGCATTTGCGTTTTTGCCATGCTTGTTTGAACCTCATAATGGATGAATTGGCCGTGGCTCAGTGCTAGTCTTTTGTTAAGCATCTTGTGTGCATCCCTGCCATGTCTTTTGTTGTCTTGTTTGGTGGCTGTAGCATGTTCATTTCGTTGCATTTAGATGCCTACTTGCTGTAAATTGCAGACCGGTGTCATATCTTAAAACACTTGCCATTTCCAAACCGTAACTCCGATTCCAATGATTTTTATATCGTTTTCAAGCGATTTCATCCCCTCTATCCAGTGGCACCCTTGGAATTCCAAGTTGAGTCCAGGTTCATGCATTTCCTGTCATAACTTGCATTTTGCATCCCGCATTGCATATCATCATTTCATCATATTGCTTGGTCTTGCACGTGGTTGATTGTATCCTTGTTGCTTGTTTGTCTTGTTGGGTAGAGCCGGGAGACGAGTTCGCTACTGAGGAGCCCGTTGAGTTTGCTTGTGAGGATCCAGTCAACTCTGACAACTGTGCAGGCAAGATGATCATACCCTCGAAATCACTACTATCTTTGCTATGCTAGTTTGCTCGCTCTTGCTATGCCAATGCTACGATGCCTACCTTTTGCTTGTCAGCCTCCCAATTGCCATGTCAACCTCTAACCCACCTTGTCCTAGCAAACCATTGATTGGCTATGTTACCGCTTTGCTCAGCCCCTCTTATAGCGTTGCTAGTTGCAGGTGAGGATTGGAGCCGTTCCTTGTTGGGACATCTTTTATTTACTTGTTGGGATATCATTATATTGCTATGTTATCTTAATGCATCTATATACTTGGTAAAGGGTGGAAGGCTCGGCCTCTCGCCTAGTGTTTTGTTCCACTCTTGCCGCCTTAGTTTCCGTCATATCGGTGTTATGTTCCCGGATTTTGCGTTCCTTATGCGGTTGGGTTATAATGGGAACCCCTTGATATTTCGCCTCGATTAAAGCTTTTCCAGCAATGCCCAACCTTGGTTTTACCATTTGCCACCTACCCTTTTCTTTCCCTTGGGTTCTGCAGACTCAAGGGTCATCTTATTTTAGCCCCCCCACGGGCCAGTGCTCCCTCTGAGTGTTGGTCCGAACTGAGCTACCTGCGGGGCCACCTCGGGGAAACTTGAGGGTTGGTTTTACTCGTAGCTAGTCTCATCTGAGTGTGCCCTGAGAAAGAGATATGTGCAGCTCCTATCGGGATTTGTCGGCACATTCGGGCGGTGTTGCTGGTCTTGTTTTAACCTGTCGAATTGTCTTGTTGTACCGGGTTACCGAGTCTGATCGGTGTGTCTCGGGTGGAGGTCTATTCCTTCGTTGACCGTGAGAGCTTGTCATGGGCTAAGTTGGGACTCCCCTGCAGGCATTGAACTTTCGAAAGCCGTGCCCACGGTTATGGGCAGATGGGAATTTGTTAATGTCCGGTTGTAGATAACTTAAACCTAAATTAATTAAAATGAATCAACTGTGTGTGTTACCGTGATGGCCTCTTCTTGGCGGAGTCCGGGAAGTGGACACGGTGCTGGAGTAATGCTTGCGCAGGTTGCTCTTCTAGATTCTCGATCGCGCTTTGCCTCCTCTTCTCGCTCTCTTTTGCGTATAAGTTAGGCACCACATATGCTAGTCGCTTGCTGCAGCTCCACATATATTTGCCTTATCCATTCCTATAAGCTTAAATAGTCTTGATCGCGAGGGTGCGAGATTGCTGAGTCCCTGTGGCTCACAGATACTATAACTCCAGATGCAGGTCCAGGTGATTCCGCTCCAGGTGATGAGTTCGAGCTCAAGTGGGAGTTCGACGAGGACTCTCAGCGTTATTATGTTTCTTTTCCCGATGATCAGTAGTGGTGCCTAGTTGGGGTTTGATTCAGGGCCTTGTCGCATGTTGGGTTTTCTTCTATTTTGGCGCCGTAGTCGGGCCATGAGTGTTTGTATGATGGATGTTATTTATGTACTCTGATGTGACGTGGCGAGTGTAAGCCAACTATGTTCTTCCCCCTTTTATTATATATTACATGGGTTGTTGTAATGATTGCCTGACTTGCGACATTGCTTTCAATGCGGTTATGTCTCTAAGTCGTGCCTCGACACGTGGGAGCTATAGCCGCATCGAGGGCGTTACACACGATGAAGACAAGGAGGAAGTGGAGGAGAACAATTCTTCCCCTAAGGGGGAAAAGAAGAAAAGGGGGGTTTCCGCAGATCTAGAGGCGGAAGCGCCCAAGAAGGGGAAACTCTCCCTTTCAGACGATTTGGAATCGGACATCGAAGCCGTCCCTGAATGGAACCCCAGGTCGAAGCCTTCGGCCGAATCGTAAGTATTTAAGGATAATGTATATATCCGGCTTTATGCCTTGCGATCCTAACACACAAAATCACGTATTGTAGTCCAGCCCGCGATCTTCCCCGACGATCATCGTCTTTTGGGAATTCGCTGGGCTCGACCATGATGGAGAGCGAGTCGCCTCCATTGGCCTCCCCACCCACTGCTACAAACAATACCGAAGTGTTGTCCCGAGGGACCCTTCTGGGCCATGGAAAGGTGTGGGAAGCCGTCAAGGTGGCGCCAGAGGGTAATACCTCTGCTGCCGAAAACATGGGGGAACCGACCCCCATGGAGACTGGTGACGGGGGCCAAGCCCACTCCGGCCCCCAGCCGAATGTCATTCCGGAGACCCATACGGCTCCGGGATCAGGTGAGCGGCCTCCTTTTAAGGAAGGGGGTGCGTCAACTCCACCGGCGACCTCTGTCAATCCGGAGGCGCCGGACAATCTGGTGGAAGCGCTTCAGAGCGCTTCCATTGTGGAAGAGCATCATACCCTTATGGGTACGATAGTGGAAAGGGTTCGGTCCGCTAAAAACGGATTGAACGAAGCCTACACCAGCGTTCTAACAGGCTTTGAGGTATGGGATGTAGTACTTTTTATCTATATAAAAAGGATGCCTTTGTATAGTTAGTAGCCCATGAGACTCTGTTCGGCGTTCGTGAAGAAAGGCCGAACAGAGGATCGAATATTTCGCAGGAGATGATCATACATGTCTATTTAAACAAACATGCTTCGAAGTTAGCGGCAATCGCTCACACCGCCGAATTATCCAAACTAAAGCGGAGGCTGGAGCGGGCCGACGAAGAGCTCATCCATACCAACAAACGATTGGAGGAGAATCAAGGTATGTGATACCTATTCACATCTGAAATGGCATGACTTGTTGTTTTATTATCTTACTGAGTTTTATAATTATGCTTACAATTGACGCGTCTGAGGTCGAGACCCTCAAGAATGCGCTGGCCGAAGCCAAGAAGGAGGTGGAGGAGGAACGTGATACGTCTCCGTCGTATCTATAATTTTTGATTGTTCCATGCCAATATTCTACAACTTTCATACACTTTTGGCAACTTTTTATACTATTTTTGGGACTAACATATTGATCCAGTGCCCAGTGCCAGTTCCTGTTTGTTGCATGTTTTTTGTTTCGCACAATATCCATATCAAACAGAGTCCAAACGGAATAAAAACTGACAGAGATTTTTTTTGGAATATATATGATTTTTTGGAAGAAAAATCCACGCGAGACGGTTGCCGAGGGGGCCACGAGGCAAGGGCGCGCCCCAGGGGGCAGGCGCGCCCCTGACCCTCGTGGCCACCCTGTAAGGCGGTTGGTGCCCTTCTTTCGCCGCAAGAAAGCTAATATCCGGGTAGAGATCGTGTTAACATTTCAGCCCAATCGGAGTTACGGATCTCCCGGAATATAAGAAACGGTGAAAGGCTAGACTCTGAGAACGCAGAAACAGAGAGAGACAGAGAGACAGATCCAATCTCGGAGGGGCTCTCGCCCCGCCCACGCCATGGAGTCCATGGACCAGAGGGGAAACCCTTCTCCAATCTAGGGAGGAGGTCAAGGAAGAAGAAGAAGAAGGAGGGGGACTCTCTCCCCCTCGCTCCCGGTGGCACCGGAGTGCCACCGGGGGCCATCATCATCACCGCAATCTTCACCAACAACTTCACCGCCATCATCACCAACTCTTCCCCCCTCTATGCAGCGGTGTAACCTCTCTCTTACCCGCTGTAATCTCTACTTAAACATGGTGCTCAACGCTATATATTATTTCCCAATGATGTATGGCTATCCTATGATGTTTGAGTAGATCCGTTTTGTGCTATGGGCTATTTGATGATCAAGATTGGTTTGAGTTACATGTTTTATTATTGGTGGTGTCCTATGGTGCTCTTTGTGTCGCACAAGCGTGAGGGATCCCCGCTGTAGGGTTTTGCAATACGTTGATGATTCGCTTATAGTGGGTTGCCTGAGTGACTGAAACACAAACCCGAGTAAGGGGGTTGTTGCGTATGGGATAAAGAGGACTTGATGCTTTAATGCTATGGTTGGGTTTCACCTTAATGATCCTTAGTAGTTGCGGATGCTTGCTAGAGTTCCAATCATAAGTGCATATGATCCAAGTAGAGAAAGTATGTTAGCTTATGCCTCTCCCTCATATGGAACTGCAATAGTGATTACCAGTCTAGTTATCGATTGCCTAGGGACAAATAACTTTGTCATAACAACAAGATCTCTACTAAAACTAACTTAGTTGTGTCCTTATATAGGCAGTCCCTACTTTTTATTTACGTACTCTTTATTATCTTGCAAACCTATCCAACAACACCTACAAAGTACTTCTAGTTTCATACTTGTTCTAGGTAAAGCGAACGTCAAGCGTGCGTAGAGTTGTATCCGTGGTCGATAGAACTTGAGGGAATATTTGTTCTACCTTTAGCTCCTCGTTGGGTTCGACACTCTTACTTATCGAAAACTGTTGCAATCCCCTATACTTGTGGGTTATCAAAACGAGCCACCCACCAAAAGCATGAATCAAGGGTAGAGGAAGTTCAACAAGCACTACAAAAAAGACACTTCCATGATGATACGTGTTTGTCACAGTAGGTCATGTTTTCTGTCATGCATGTGCATCCATGAAAAGTTTATGATAGAATCAAGATAGTCATACCTGTGCTGTCATAGAAGTGGTCCATGACATTACCAAAATTATCATCACGGAAGTGTCCACTTCTATCATGATAAATCGCACGTCATGGAAGTGCTTTCGTCAAGGGTGACCGACACGTGGCATCCACCGTAACGGGTCGTCGTTAAGCTATCGGGTCTGGTTTTGGATCCGATAACCTGCTAACAGCCCAAACCAATGAGGATTTTCCACATGTAAAATTCTCATTGGCCGGAGGAAACACGTGTTGGCTCACCGTTGGGACAGATGTCATCCATTCATTGGACAGGAGGTGCCTATGATACGTCGACACGTGGCACGGCCCAACAGAGGCCCATTCCGGTGAAAAGGCCGGCCCGTTTGACTTGGTCAAAAGGTAACGGGCCGGCCTACGGAAAGCCTATTAACGGCTTGTTCGTATATAGCCCATTTACGGTCCGCTAACTCACGGCCCGTTTGGGCCTATCGGAGTTAATCCTAGTAGCTTCATTTGGGCCGTCCAATATGATTCCAGCCCATTGTAACTTCCGGCCCATGTATGGCCCATGATGTCTTTCGGCCCATACGAGGCCATTTGTAACTCTTGGCCCATTAATGGCACATGGTGAATCTGGCCCGTGATGAATAGTGTACCCCTTTATACCTATTAACGGCCCATTATTCCATTGGGCCATTTCCAACCCGTGTTATGTTTCAACCTTCTCAGGGCCCATTTATTCTTGGGCTCATTTCCAGCATTCGATTACTTATGGCTCGTCATTGGCCTTTTCTGCTTGTGGGCCAAATTCATCCCGTGGTTACAATCAGCCCGTTTGCAGCTAGTTAATCCGTTGGGCCGTTTTCTTAACATCATCGAATACGACCGATTAACAACGGCCTGTTATTGTCGGCCCATGAACGGACAATTCCAAATCTAGCCTGTTTACGGCCCATAATGCGGTCTATTATTGGCCCATGTTTGGCCTATCGATCATACGACACGTAGAAGGCCCATTGATGCTACGGCCCGTAGAAGGCCCATTGATGCTACGCCCCATAGAAGGCCCATTCTTTCTACGGCCCTAAAAAGGCCCATTGTTTCTACGGCCTGTAGGAGGCCCATGGTAACTACAGTAAATATGTAGCCCATGGTTATTGTGGCCTAGTTTTAAAAAATAGGTTATTGCGGCCACTAGCAAACAGCAGAAAAAGAACTGCACTGACTACAAGCAAACAAATAAATAAGACAACATGGAAATAAATAAGCAAGCAACTTACGCTAGGCTATCATGACTATTACACATATTACATCCACTGGGCATCAAAGTTCGACACCAGTGAAAATATAGGGAACAAAGCAGCATATCATATACAATGGTTGTCAAACTTGGCGACCAGTGCAAATAAACGCCGCAGCAAAACAAGTCCAGAACTGAAACCACTTTAGACACGTCATAGGTTTAGCATGTAGTATACCAAACTCATTTTGGTAAACCGGTTCAGTATTAAGGTGGAAAGGATAACAACATGAAACAAACATATATCTATGTACTATGGTCAATGTATTGTCCATATCATTCTACTTTATGTTGCCAAATCAAGATAGAGACACGGTTCAACTCATATATTTTTAAGACACAACAGCATAGACAGAATATAAGTGTGAGAAACTACACAACATTGGCAACACTTGTAATGTGCATCACATGAGAACATAGTTGTTTATACAACTAAAACTGAAATCAACATAGAGCAGGAAGTTAGAACAGCAATCCAGTTAAAGAAATAGGTTTAAAACATACCTATTGCGCCATTGGAGTTTCAATTGGATTCTTCAAATTCGAAAGTAGTTGGTATGAGTAAATACAGTGATGCAACAACAAAGGAGTATGGACCACAGCTACGGGATCTGACCTGAGAACAGTTGCTCATCTGCTTTAAACGTGGAGTTTGGCTTCACTGTGGTGGTCTTCGTGCTTTGGGCATTGCAGTTGCTTTACAAACTGCTCATGTGGGGGTACTCTGTGGTGGACATGGTGCTTTGTCAACTAGAAGTGGGTTACTATCCGCTGGGGTTGGGGTTAGATGGGTTGTAGCTGGTTCTCTGCCCAACGGTGTAAGTGTGCAATCTGGAAGAGTGTTGATTATGTGTGGTGGGGCATGTTTATGGGCCAGTACAACCATGGTTCTATCTGCATCGACGGGTAGCACTGTCTTTTATGAAGAATGGGTTTTTTCTCCCTTAGATACTGCCATCACCCCCTCCAATTCAAATGGCTGATAAACAAGAAAAGAAATTGAACATGCAGACATTGTATGATAGACAGATGTGGTAATTCACATATATGTTGTCTAACCAAACAGGACAGCCTGACACAATTTCACATATATGATGCCTAACTAAACAGGATAGCATGACACAGTTTCAGATATATGATGGATAACTTAACAGGATATAATGGCATAATTCCACATATGATGAGTATCTAAACAGGATGACATGACAAAACTATATGATGTCTTTCTAAAATAGGTTGGGATGAAATAATTCACATAAATGTTGTCTAAGTATACAGGATGGCATGATATGATTGACATAATTGATTCATATACTAAGTAGTTGGCACTCGCATGTATGATATCTAAACTAAGCAGATGGAATTCAATATTGTGCATATGATGTCTAAACTAAGCAATGAAAGACACCATATGCATGACAGGAGAAATATAAACATTGCAACTTAGAGCATACACCTCAGGTGGGATATAGGACTGATCATCTATCTCTAAATCCTCCTCTGAGGAGCTCCCTGTAACCATCGAGATATATGCTTCAACAGGTACCATTGCCTGCTCTAAAGACCTTGTTTTCACTCTTGATTTTTCCATAACCGGCTCAAATGGCTGATACACATGAAGGGTAGTTCAATATACACAAATTATTGACAAATGGAATACGTAATGAAAAAATAGATGGCATGAGATAATTCACATATATGATGCCTGGCTACATGGCGGTGCATAATTCACATATATGATAACTAGCTGAAAAACATGGCATTGCATAATTCACATATCTAATATAGAAAGCAAACAGGAGGCATTCACACAAAGCATGCCTAATCTAAGCAGATGGCATGGCAATGCAAGACACCATATGCATGATATGAGCAATATAACCTTGCCAAGTTAGAGCATGCACCTCGGGGGGGATACGACTGATCATCTGTCTCTGAATCCTCCTCTGAGGAGCTATCTGTATCCAGCAAGAAATCTGCATCGACAGGTAGCACTGACTGCTCAGAAGACCTTGTTTTCACTCCAAATTTTCCCATGACCGACTCAAATGGTTGATGCACAGGAAGTAGATGAATGTATAAACATTGTTGACAAATGGAATACATTATGAAAAAAAATATGGCATGATACAATTCACATATACAATGACTGGCTAAACAGGATGGCATTGCATGATTCACGTATATGATGCCTAGCTAAAGAAGATGGCATTGCATAATTCCGATATACTCCCTCCGGTCCTAAATATTTGTCTTTTTAGAGATTTCGGAAGGACTACTACATACAGATGTATATAGACATATTTTAGAGTGTAGATTCACTCATTTTGCTCCATATGTAGTCACTTGTTGAAATCTCTAAAAAGACAAATATTTAGGAACGGGGGGAGTATGATATAGAAACCAAACATGTGGCATTCACACAAAGAAAATCTAAAGTAAACTGATGACATATAAGATCAATAATGTAAGCAATGCGAGGCGCCATATGCATGATATGACCAACATCAGCATGCCAGGTTAGAGAAAACACCTCAGGTGGTAAACAGGAGTGGTCGGCTCCCTCTGAATCCCCATCTGAACAGTTATCTTCCTCTGGAATATAATCTGGAATGGAGGGAGGGGGCACTTCAGCCACCATGGAGCGGCGTCTGCATGACATTGTATTCCCATGCAACAGTCTTCTCTTTTTCTCTACATGTTCAGTACGATTGTGTACAATAGCTGACATGCATAATAAAAAATTAGTTAGGTTTTGTAAGGCCTAAGGGGTGCATGCAGAAATCAAGACTGATGGTAGCAAATGAGTGGATAGATCCAAAACTAGTGATAGTAGGTAGATTATAGCTTCAGTTTAAAAAGATAGACAATGGATCATCTACTATTTGTTGCCCACCCAACATGAACCACATAGAAGACCCCAGATGAACCAGATAGTAGACAGATACTATTCGTTGCTGCCTCGATATGAGACCCATGGGCATTTTAAAACTCAAGTTTGAACGATAAAGTAGCAGGTAATAATAACCGATGTATAACGTAATAAAACACGAAAGACTGTGACCTCTCTTCCGGAACTCAGGTTCATCTACTCAGTCAATGATGGTAATGTAGTTGGCGTGGCTGCCGGTAACGGGGAAGATGATCTGAGGAGGTGAAAGAAAGTTTGCAGGGGGAATCTGTGCTGTAGTGAACGCTTCTGTCGATGGTGCACCTCGGGTGGGGTGGATGACGACACGGCAGGAGCAGGACATAACACACAGAGTTTTCGTTGACGCCTATCTGAAAATGAAGTAAATCTGTAAGGCCTCCTTAGAATTGGAGGATTCTAAACACAGGGACAGGAAAAACGTAGGAATAGGATAGGAATGCACATGCAAAAAAAGCATTTGGAAACATAGGGTTTCTGCGAACCTCGGTGTTTGATTCACATGAATTGGAAGAACACACGAATGGAGAAACATGGTCAAATTAAAGTCAAACCACGTGAAAAGTGAAAAAATAAGAATCTTATTATGACAGTAATGCAATTAGTCCTGTTCTTCATGCATATTAATTTGAAAAGGACGTCCAATTGGATATTAAAATTCCTACCATTTTTCTTTGAAAGAGACACCAAAGGAAAAAAAATCCTGCAGTTTTGCTTTGCTCCACTCCTAACCAAATGCATGAATAGTAGTACCATAGTAGTTCCATAGCAAAGGATCCCTGAGGGATTGACATGAATGCAGAGTAACAAAGTGATGCAACGAGTGTACAACCTCTTTGGCATAGCCTTGTCGACCTCAGCATCAGTGGGTTGGACGTGGAGGATGGTGATGCTGGTGTGACTGTAGGAGGCGGGGAAGAAGATCTGAGGCCTCTGGAAACGGCGCCGATGGTACTGCTCCGCTGTGATGGACGGTTCCATCGTTGGAGCAGCTCCGGTGAGGTGTACGGCGGCAAGGTTGAAGCAGGACAAGATAGGCAACGTTAATCTGAAGTGGGACTCTAATATCATCTGTAATAGATGATGTAAAATACATCACCAAAAAGTGCTAGATGTAAAATGCATCAGCCGCGCCACGACCGCTCCTACAAATGTTGTAAATATTGTTTACTCCTCTTGTATGCACTGTATGCCACTGTTGGTGACCCCTTGGACATATAGAAGGAGGCCCAAGGCCTAGCTACAAGATGGGGGACCAGCTAGCCCAGTTCATACGGGTAGCTGTTGTGTACTATTCATCACATAGCGCTCTTGGAGCCAGAGCCCAAGAACACAGAATATACACTCAAGCAGGACTAGGGTTTTACTCTTATAAGCGGCCCGAACCTGGGTAAAAATCCCCTCGCGCTGATCGCTAGACCTGCTCTTTGCACAACTCTTCACCCCCGCCAACCGTAGTAGGGGTCCTCGGGATCCCATAGGTGTCCTTTTCCCCGACATCTTTGGCGCACCAGGCAGGGGGGAAAGGCTGTGCAAATCTGGTCTAGCAGTTAGCGCGTCAGTTTCTTCAAGATCATCATCATCACCTTCCATGGAGCCCAAGAAAAAGGGCTCCAGGATGATGAAGCCTTCCACATAAAAACTTCCTTCACCCACGCCTGCGGGTGGCGCGGGCAGCGCTAGCGCCGCGGACGGCATGGCTGCTGTGGTAGGCACGACCAGCGTAGGCGGCATGGTCGCCGTGCCCGCTGCATCAAGAGCGGGCGATGGAGATGCTGGAGGCGGTCATCTTTCGTGACCCCCGACCAAATTTCTTCACCAACAATGGCGTCTTCTTCGCCATCATCACAATTCAGAGGAAGCTAAGTTCCAAAACTTTAATTACATCATGTTGCATAGTCTTATCCTTAATGACGTTTTTTGCACATAACCTGTGCGCAAAGGAGCACTTTTGGAATATTCTGCACTCTAGGTTGTTCAGGTCCGCCTAGCAACGCCTATGCAGCCGTGTTTATTTTCGATGTGTTAAGCCCCTGGCAAGGCAGCATTCTCTTTCGGGTGCTAACTAGGACCTGATCCTAAGCTCCATTGACTAGAACGTGCGTAACCAGGTGATATTCCGGCAAGCGTAGGGAATAGTTGTGCAAAAAAATTAGTCATTTAAGGAAAATACTTAACAAGTTTTTATTTATTTGAGATTTCTGCACAAACCCGCATGCTAAGGAACCTTCTCGGGGCTAGTTGCGCTCCATGTTGCCTCGAGACCACTCGGCAACTTGTGCAACTGCACTAGAACCAGGAAGGCAAAACTTTCCGGGAGGCGACGTTCCCGAGTAGCTGCTAAGGGCCCGTTCCCTCAAGCGTTGTTGACTAGATCGTATGCACCGGAAAGCATTCTAGCAGGCACAGGGAATATTTAGCAGAAGTCAAAATTTACAAGTAAGTTAAGTGCAATTTGGATACTAATTTACTTGTCATATTTAAACGTATTATGGCCCGGGGGCTGGCAACGCCCTTAGGACCAATCTTTTTGGTGTCAAGAACGATGAAGTTCTTCACCATAAGCCTTCCCGGCAACGATCTTGCTGGGAGCCGGTATCAAGGATGATGAAGTTCTTCGCCATGAGCCTTCCCGGCGGTGTCGAGAACTCCGGAGTTCTCCACTGAAATCGGGCATCGAGAACGTCAAAGTTCTCTGCTGAAGATAAAAGCCTTCCTGGTGACAAGCTTGCCGGAAGCCGGCGTTGAGAACGTCAAAAGTCTTCGCTAAAAACATAAGAATTCCCGGCAACAGCCTTGCCGGGAGCAAGAAAGGAAACAAAACCACACTCTAGCATCAAGATCTATAGAGTTCTCTGCCATAAAATTTCCATGGAAGCAGACTCGTGGGCTGGCCAACGCCTTTGGAAGCAACCTTTTGGGGTAACATGGTTAAACACTATCATGACCCATGCAAAATTTGGCCCCAACTCCAGTGTCGAGCTCTTAGAGATCTCCGCTGAAACTGGGCCTGGGGGCTGTGTTGGTGTAATGAGAACTAGGGTCCCACTAACCTTTAAAGATTAGCCATGATAGTGCTCAGCAATGCCCGGCAATCATTTCGCCGACAAGCACTACTACCGCGTGGGGAGCGTCTCTCCCACGGCATGGATCAACACTCAAGAACACCAACCAGAAGGTTCCCCAGAAAGGTACCCCCTGCCGGGATAGTCTGGCGGGGTCGAGACCATGCCCGGGATCGAGTCCAAGCTACTTCAGCAGAGTCTTTAGGGCCTCCAAACCAGACCTCGGTGAGCCTTAGATCGACAAGCAAGTTCCTTGCCACCCGCCAAGCCAGACCCCTGAAAGCCTCGGATCGACAACCAAGTTCCTTGTTGCCCTCCAAGCCAGACCCCGTCAAGCCTCGGATCAGTAAGCAAGTTGCTTGCCGCCCGGCAAGCTTCGTACCGGCAAGCAAAGTTCCTTGCCAGCGCTCTATATCAATGATAGGCACGTCATTAGATAGATGAGGACTGCATGGCCACGTATTCATCCACCGCTCTAGAACTACCTCTATTGGAGTCTTCCCAAGCATGTGTCAAGATGGCATGGCTAGATGCTCAAGCGGTGGTGACTAGGTAGGCTACTTTCCTGCTGACCGAATAGAAGCCATGCACCCAAGCGGGGCATTTAAATTCATTGTCAGTGATAAGGATGGTCACACTATAGTGACTTTACACCTCTTGTATGCACCGTATGTCACTGTTGGTGACCCCTTGGACATATAGAAGGAGGCCCAAGGCCTAGCTACAAGAGGGGGGACCGGCTAGCCCAGTTCATACGGGTAGCTGCTGTGTACTATTCATCACATAGAGCTCATGGAGCCAGAGCCCAAGAACACAGAATATACACTCAAGCAGGACTAGGGTTTTACGCTTCCGAGCGGCCCAAACCTGGGTAAAAATCCCCTCGCGCTGATCGCTATACCTGCTCTTTGCACAACTCTTCAGCCCCACCAACCGTAGTAGGGGTCCCCGGGATCCCATAGGTGTCGTTTTCCCCGACACCGGAAAAGGCCCCTAGATGGGATCTCACGGGTACAGAAGGTTGCGGCAGTGGAAAAGTGTTTTCATGGCTCTCCTGATTGGTTTTGGAATATATGAGAATATATAGGCGGAAGAAATAGGTCAGTGGAGTCACGAGGGGCCAGAAGGGTGGGGGCGCGCCCTCCGTTCTTGTGGCTGCCTCATGGCTTCCCTGAATTGCACTCCAAGTCCTCTTGATGTCTTTTGGTCCAAGAAAAATCATCGCAAAAGTTTCATTCTGTTTGGACTCTGTTTGGTATTCCTTTTATGCGAAACTCTAAAACAATGAAAAAACAGAAGCTGGCACTGGGCTCTAGGTTAATAGGTTAGTCCCAAAAGTAATATAAAATAACATATTAATGCATATAAAACATCCAACACAGATACTATAATAGCATGGAACAATAAAAAATTATAGATATGTTGGAGACGTAACAAGAATCCCCAAGCTTAATTCCTGCTCGTCCTTGAGTAGGTAAATGATAAAAACAGAATTTTTGATGTGGAATGCTACCTAACATACTTATCCATGTGATTTTCTTTATTGTGGCATGAATGTTTAGATCCATATTATTCAAAACAAAAGTTTAATATTGACATAAAACAATAATAATTCAAGCATACTAACAGGGAAATTATGTCTTCTCAAAATAACATGTCCAAAGAAAGCTTATCCCTACAAAATCATATAGTCTAGCTATACTCCATCTTCATCACACAAAATATTTAAATCGTGCACAACCCCGATGACAAGCCAAGCAATTGTTTCATACTTTTGATGTTGTCAAACTTTTTCAACTTTCACGCAATACATGAGCATGAGCCATGGACATAGCACTATAGGTGGAATAGAAGGTGGTTGTGGAGAAGACAAAAAGAAGGAGATGTATCAACGGGCTATGGAGATGCCCATCAATATATATCAATGTGAGTGAGTATGGATTGCAATGCAACGGATGCACTAGATCTATAAGTTTATGAAATCTCAAAAGAAAACTAAGTGGGTGTGCATCCAACTTGCTTGCTCACCAAGACCTAGGGCAATTTGAGGAAGCCCGTCATTGGAATATACAAGCCAAGTTCTATACTGCAAAGTTCCCACTAGTATATGAAAGTGACAATATAGGAGACTATGTATCATGAAGATCATGGTGCTACTTTGAAGCACAAGTGTGGTAAAAGGATAGTAGCATTGCCCCTTCTCTCTTTTCTCTCATTTTTTTATTTGGGCCTTCTCACATTTTTTTGGCCTCTTTTTTCGTCCGGAGTCTCATCCCGACTTGTGGGGGAATCATAGCCTCCATCATCCTTTCCTCACATGGGACAATGCTATAGTAATGAATATCATCACACTTTTATTTACTTACAACTCAAGAATTACAACTCGATACTTAGAACAAAATATGACTCTTTGTGAATGCCTCCGGCGGTGTACCGGGATGTGCAATGAATCAAGAGTGACATGTATGAAAGAATTATTAACGGTGGATTTGCCACAAATACGATGTCAACTACATGATCATGCAAAGCAATATGACAATAATGGAGCATGTCATAATAAACGGAACGGTGGAAAGTTGCATGGCAATATATCTCAGAATGGCTATGGAAATGCCATAATAGGTAGGCATGGTGGCTGTTTTGAGGAAGGTATATGGTGGTTTTATGGTACCGGCGAAAGTTGCACGGTACTAGAGAGGCTAGCAATGGTGGAAGGGTAAGAGTGCGTATAATCCATGGACTCAACATTAGTCATAAAGAACTCACATACTTATTGTAAAAATCTATTATTTATCGAAACAAAGTACTACGCGCATGCTCCTAGGGGATAGATTGGTAGGAAAAGACCATCACTCGTCCCCAACCGCCACTCATAAGGAAGACAATCAATAAAGAAATCATGCTCCGACTTCATCACATAACGGTTCACCATACGTGCATGCTACGGGAATCATAAACTTTAACACAAGTATTTCTCAAATTCACAATTACTCACTAGCATGACTCTAATATCACCATTTTCATATCTCAAAACAATCATAAGGAATCAAACTTCTCATAGTATTCAATGTACTTTATATGAAAGTTTTTATTATATCCATCTTGGATGCCTATCATATTAGGACTAATTTTATAACCAAAGCAAATTACCATGCTGTTTAGAGACTCTAAAAATAATATAAGTGAAGTACAAGAGTTCATCAATTTCTATAGAATAAAACCACCGCCATGCTCTAAAAAGATATAAGTGAAGTACTAGAGCAATATTGCCTAGCTCAAAAGATATAAGTGAAGCACATAGAGTATTCTAATAAATCACGATTCATGCATGTCTCTCTCAAAAGGTGTGAACATCAACGATGATTGTGGCAAAAAAAATCGAAGACTCAAATCATACAAGACGCTCCAAGCAAAACACATATCATGTGGTGAATAAAAATATAGCCTCAAATAAAGATATCGATAGACGAAGATGAAAGAGAGGATGCCTTCGGGGCATCCCCAAGCTTAGGCTCTTGGTTGTCCTTGAACATTACCTTGGGTTGACTTGGGAATCCCCAAGCTTAGGCTCTTGGTTGTCCTTGAACATTACCTTGGGTTGACTTGGGAATCCCCAAGCTTAGGCTCTTGCCACTCCTTATTACATAGTCCATCAAATCCTTACCCAAAACTTGAAAACTTCACAACACAAAACTCAACAGAAAATCTCATAAGCTCTGTTAGTATAAGAAAATAAATCACCACTTTTGATACTGCTGTGAACTCATTCTTTATTTATATTGGTGTAATATCTACTGTATTCCAACTTTTCCATGGTTCATACCCCCCCGATACTAGCCATAGATTTATCAAAATAAGCGAACAACACATAGAAAATAGAATCTGTCAAAAACAGAACAATCTGTAGCATTCTGGAGATTTAGAATACTTTTGTAGCTTCAAAACTTCTGAAAATTTAGGAAGACCTAAGAAGTTTGTTTTTTAATCTTCTGCAAAAAGAATCAGTATTTTGTCGCGCTTATGCAAAAAACTAAAATTAATCTGCTAGGTGCAAAAGTTTCTGTTTTTCAGCAAGATCAAATCAACTATCACCGTAAGCCATCCCAAAGGTCTTACTTGGCACAAACACTAATTAAGACACAAAACCACATCTAACTAGAGGCTAGATGAATTATTTATTGAAAAACATCAAGGAAAAATATTGGGTTGTCTCCCAACAAGCGCTTTTCTTTAAATCCTTTTAGTGAGGCATCGATAATTTTAATGATGCTCACATGAAAGATAACAATTGAAACATGAAGAGAGCATCATGAAACATGTCACAAACAAGTTTAAGTCTAACATGATTCCTATGCATAGGGATTTTATAAGTAAACAAATTATCAAGACAAACAAAAACTACCATGTGCAAGGAAGAAGAAAGAAACAATAGCAATCTCAACATAACGGGAGGTAATTCTGTAACATGAAAATTTCTACGACCATATTTTCCTATCTCGTAATAATTACATGTAGGATCATTTTCAAATTCAACAATATAGCTATCACATAAAATTTTCTCTTCGTGATCCACTTGCATGCAAAGTTGACACTCTTCCGAAATAGTGGGATTATCATAAAATAAAGTCATGACCTCTCCGAACCCACTTTTATCAAAAACTTCATAAGATTGAACATTATCCAAATATGTGGGATCTAAAGTTTACACTCTTCCAAACCCACTTTCAGTATTATTACAAACGTTATTATCAATCTCATATTCATCATGGGGCTTAAATAAAATTTCAAGATTGTAAGAAGAGTCACCACAATCATGATCATTGCAACAAGTAGTGGACATAGCAAAACTAGCATCCCCAAGCTTAGGGTTTTGCATATCATTAACACAATTGACATTAATAGAATTTATAATAACATCATTGAAATCATGCTTTTCATTCAAGGAGCTATCGTGAATCACTTCATAAATTTCTTCTTTCAACACTTCATCACAATTTTTAGATTCACGAATTTCAAGCAAAATCTCATAAAGATAATCTAGTGCACTCAACTCACTAGCAATTGGTTCATCATAATTGGATCTTTTAAAAAGATTAGCAAGTGGATGAGGATCCATATCAATAGATTTTTAGCAAGCGAAGATGCAAGCAAATAGAAGGCACATGGCAACACAAGCAAATGAAAAGACGAACGGAAGAAGGGCGAAGAAAAGGGTAAATGTTTTTGAAAATCATTTTAGAAGTAGGGAGAGGAAACTAGAGGCAAATGGCGAATAATGTAATGCAAGAGATGATAGTTTATGATGGGTACTTGGTATGTCTTGACTTGTCGTAGATCTCCCCGGCAACGGCGCCAGAAATTCTTCCTGCTACTTGTTGAGCTTGCATTGGTTTTTCACTTGAAGAGGAAAGGGTGATGTAGCAAAGTAGAGTAAGTATTTCCCTCAGTTTTGAGAACCAAGGTATCAATCCAGTAGGAGACAACAAACAAGTCACCGAATACCTGCACAAACGATCAAACAAACTTGCACCCAATGCGATAAAGGGGTTGTCAATCCCTTCACGGTTACTTGCAAAATTGAGATCTGATAGAGATAAATAAACGGTAAAGTAAATATTTTTGGTATTTTTGGTTTATAGATCAGAAAGTAAAAGATTGCAAAGGAAGTAAATAGGAAACTAATATTGCAGATCGGAAACTTATATGATGGAAAATAGACCCGGGGCCATAGGTTTCACTTGTGACTTCTCTCAAGATAGGAAACATTATGGTGGGTGAACAAATTACTGTCGAGCAATTGATAGAAAATCACAAAGTTATGACGATATCTAAGGCAATGATCATGAATATAGGCATCACGTCCGTGTCAAGTAGACCGACTCTTGCCTGCATCTACTACTATTACTCCACACATCGACCGACTGCTGCCTGCATCTAGAGTTTTAAGTTCATGAATAACGGAGTAACACATTAAGTAAGATGACATGACGTAGCGGGATAAACTCAAGCAATATGATGAAAACCCCATCTTGTTATCCTCGTTGGCAACAATACAATACGTGCCTTGCTGCCCCTACTATCATTGGCAAAGGACACCGCAAGATTGAACCCAAAGCTAAGCACTTCTCCCATTGCAAGGAAAACCAATCTAGTTGGCCAAACCAAATCGATAGTTCAAAGAGACTTGCAAAGATATCAAATCATGCATATAAGAATTCAGAGGGATTCTAATAATAATCATAGCTAAGCTGATCATAAATCCACAATTCATCGGATCTCGGCAAACACACCACAAAAAAGTATTACATCGAATAGATCTCCAAGAACATCGAGGAGAACATGGTATTGAGAATCAAAGAGAGAAGAAGCCATCTAGCTACTAGTTATGGACCCATAGGTCTGTGGTAAACTACTCACGCTTCATCGGAAGGGCAATGGTGTTGATGTAGAAGCCCTCCGTGATCGAATCCCCCTCCGGCAGGACGCCGGAAAAGGCCCCTGGATGGGATCTCATGGGTACAGAAGGTTCCGGCGGTGGAAAAGTGTGTTCGTGGCTCTCCTGATTGGTTTTGGAATATATGAGAATATATAGGCAGAAGAAATAGGTCGGTGGAGTCACGAGGGGCCCACAAAGGTGGGGGCGCACCCTCCGTCCTTGTGGCTGTCTCGTGGCTTCCCTGACTTGCACTCCAAGTCCTCTGGATGTCTTTTGGTCCAAGAAAAATCATCGTGAAAGTTTCATTCCGTTTGGACTCCGTTTGGTATTCCTTTTCTGCGAAACTCTAAAACAAGGAAAAAACAGAAACTAGCACTAGGCTCTAGGTTAATAGGTTAGTCCCAAAAATAATATAAAATAACATATTAATGTATATAAAACATCCAAATCAGATAATATAATAGCATGGAACAATCACAAATTATAGATACATTGGAGACGTATCATGCCCCCGATGAACTATTCACTGACAATTTTTGCCGGCGCTTTTAGATGTGAAAAATGTCTTCGATTGCCTCTACCATGGCGTCATGTCCTTTGATGACTATTTCATCTTGAAGAATGATGTCGTTCGAAGGATTGGATTCTCTAGTTATTACAAGTGCACGGTCGCATTGCGGATTCTTACATATGGCACCATCGCAGATTCATGGACAAATACCTACGAATGTCTGAGAGAACATGTAGAGACGCCATGGTCAAATTTGCCACTATCGTGATCTCATTGTTTGGACCTTGGTACTTGAGAGAACCAACTATCACAATCACCGAGAGGCTCTTGGCAATGTCCGAAGCAAGAGGGGGGTCAGGTTTGCTCAGATCTCTTGACTGTATGCATTGCAGATGGAAGGACTGTCCAAAAGCTCTAGAAGGGCAATACTAGGGCCATGTTAAGAAGCCATTTTTCATTCTTGAAGCAACAACGTAATAGGATCCCTGAATTTGGCACACTTTCTTTGGCATGCCCGACTCTCACAATGAGATCAATGTGTTGCAGCGGTCTCCATTGTTTGCTAGGCTGATTGAAGGGAAAGCTCCTCCGTGCAACTATACTGTTAATGGACATGAATACAACATGGGCTACTATCTTGTTGACGGTATCTATCCTCCTTGGGCTACCTTTTTGAAGACCATCTATGAGCCAGTTGGTTAGAAAGGGTCTTACTTTGCCCATAGACAATAAGCATATAGAAAGGATGTGGAGAGGGCATTTGGAGTGCTCCAGGCCCATTTTGAAGTTTTTTGTGGACCTACTAAACAATGGAATTTGTGTGATCATGCACAACATGATCGTGGAGGATGAGGGTGAAGATGTTGCCGCAACTCTTGAATTTGAGAACATGGGTGATCCTCTCAAACTTCCAGATCAGAATCTGGCCACATTTGATGAGTTTATTCAAATGACCAAAACATTTGGCATTGAGAAACTCATGAGCAACTCAAGAAAGATTTGATTGAGCACTTGTGGGTGATTAAAGGGGACAACTAGAACATATTTTCTTGTTGATTTCAAGTTTCAACTATGTTAATTTGAAAACTTTGTTGGTATGTAATATTTAAGTTAGAACAAAGATTTGATATGCGCTTGTTTTGAGCTTGTGTACTTAAAAAATAGAGGTAGAAGATTTTCAGCTAGCTTTGGATGGTCGGCTCTCGCATCATTGTCCACAGACAGGTCTGTCGAATTCAGGGCTCTGCAGACCCTTGAGAGGTTCGAACACTGGGGTGCGTATGAAGAACTCCTTCTCCGCGACCTGCCGGCCCAACGATTCCACAGCCTAGCTCGACGAACCCAAGGAACAGGAGACACAACTATTTATCTTGGTTCGGGCCACCTTGCGGTGTAATACCCTACTCCATATTTGTGGTGGATTGCCTCGAGGGGCTGAGGATGCACTGGTACAGTGGATGAACAAACTCAGGAGGTGAGGTGTTCTTGTGCTCGATGACCTGGTGAGGTGGTCAGGGTGGAGCGGATCTGATCCTTCTCTCCCTCTCGATGCCTGCTACGGTGGTGGCTAAGTCCTATTTATAGTGGCCTTGGTCCTCTTCCCAAATGTACGTGGGAAGGGATCCTGCATCAGCCAATTTTGAAGGGAGAAATCTAGTACAAGTTATCCTGACAAAAGTAGACTTCGCCTGCAAAAGGCTCTGGTGGTGACACTGTCGTGGGGTCCACGATGACCTCCATCCTATCGTCCTGGCGGTCTTGGTATTGTTGCACTAATATGGAAACCTTAACTTGATTCCTCGGGACTCCGCGCCTGCGCTTGCCCCCTTGGCACCAAAGGGGAAACACATACACTGTGCCCGCTGGCGCCCGCCTGGCCTTGGTCGTCACGGCTCACGTCATGTGAACCTCGCGAGGTGCACCTTGCCTTGATATCTCCGCTCCTCAGGAGCCACCCTAGTGAGGCCACCACCTAGGGAGGTCTTGGTGTCATCTGCCTCGCGAGGCTTGGCCCCTCGCGAGGGTCTTGTGTTGTTGCTGTTGAAACTAGGCCATACGAGGCCGCTGATGGAGCCACGCCATAGTGTCACACCCTCGATGCGACTATATCTCCCATGTGTCGAGGCACGACTTAGAGGCATAATCGCATTGAAGGCATATGTCGCAAGTTAGGCAATCTTCACAACATCCCATGTAATATAGATAATAAAAGGGGAGATAACATAGTTGGCTTACACTCGCCACGTCAATCAAGTACATAAATAACATTACATCATCCAAACACTCATGGCCCGTCTACAGCGCCAAAATAAAAGATAACCCAACATGCGACACGGTCCCGATCAACCCCAACTGGGCACCACTACTGATCATCAGGAAAGGAAACATAGTAACATTGAGAGTCTTCGTCGAACTCCCACTTGAGCTCAAGCGCGTCACCTGGAGTGGAATCATTAGGCCCTTCATCTGGTGTAATAGTAATCTGTGAGCCACAGGGACTCAGCAATCTCGCACCCTCGCGATCAAGACTATTTAAGCTTATAGGTAAGGCAAGGTAAAATATGTGGAGCTGCAGCAAGCGACTAGCAAATATGGTGGCTATCCTGTTCGCAAAAGAGAGCGAGAAGAGGAGGCAAAGCGCGAGCGAGAAACTAGAGAGCAACCTGCGCAAACATTACTCCAACACCATGTCCACTTCCCGGGCTCCGCTGAGAAGAGGCCATCACGGTAACACACTCAGTTGATTCATTTTAATTAAGTTAAGGTTCAAGTTATCTACAACCGGACATTAACAAATTCCCATCTGCCCATAACCGCGGGCACGGCTTTCGAAAGTTCAAATCCCTGCAGGGGAGTCCCAACTTAGCCCATGACAAGCTCTCATGGTCAACGAAGGAATAGACCTCCTCCCAAGACGTTCCGATCAGACTCGGTATCTCGGTTCTTCAAGACACTTCGACAGGTTAAAACAAGACCAGCAACACCGCCCGAATGTGCCGACAAATCCCGATAGGAGCTGCACATATCTCTTTCTCGGGGCACACTCAGATGAGCGCTCCATACAACTAAAACCAAATCTCGAGTTTCCCCGAGGGGGCGCTGCACGGGACTCTAGTTTGGACCAACACTCAGAGGAGCACTGGCCTGTGGGGGTTTAAATAAGATGACCCTCGGGCTACGGAAACCCAAGGGAAAAAGAGGCTAGGTGGCAAATGGTAAAACCAAGGTTGGGCATTGCTGGAAAAGTTTTAATCAAGGCGAACTATCAAGGGGTTCCCATTATAACCCAACCGCGTAAGGAACGCAAAATCCAGGAACATAACACCGATATGACGGAAACTAGGGCGGCAAGAGTGGAACAAAACACTAGGCGAGAGGCCGAGCCTTCCACCCTTTACCAAGTATATAGATGCATTAAGATAACATGGCAATATAATGATATCCCAACAAGTAAATAAATGTTCCAACAAGGAACGGCCTCCAATCTTCACCTGCAACTAACAACGCTATAAGAGGGGCTGAGCAAAGCGTTAACATAGCCAATCAACGGTTTGCTAGGACATGGTGGGTTAGAGGTTTGACATGGCAATTTGGGAGGCTTGAAATCAAGTGGTAGGCATCGTAGCATTGGCATAGCAAAAGAGCGAGCAATCTAGCATAGCAAAGATAGTAGTGATTTCGAGGGTATGATCATCTTGCCTGCGCAGTTGTCAGAGTTGACTGGATCCTCGAAAGCAAACTCAACGGGCTCCTCGTTAGCAAACTCGTCTCCTGGCTCTACCCAAACAAGACAAACAAGCAACAAGGACACAATCAACCACGTGCAAGGATCAACAAGATGATGCAAAGATGATATGCTATGCGGGATGCGATGCGGGATGCATATGCAAGATTTGACAAGGGATGCATGAACCTGGCCTCAACTTGGAAAACCAAGTGTTCCACTGGAAAGATGAGATGAAATCGCTTGAAAACGATATAAAGAACGCCGGAATCGGAGTTACGGTTTGGAAATGGCAACCGATTCAAATATGACCACGGTCTGCGATTTACAGCAAGTAGCCAACTAAATGCAACAAGATGAACATGCTACAGCACCCAAACATGGCATACAAATACATGGCAGGGATGCATTCAAGATGCTTAAAAAAAGTCTAGCACTGAGCTACGGCCAATTCATCCATTAACAGGTTCAAACAAGCATGGCAAAAAAGCATATGGCAACCAGATTTCAGACTTGGTGAAATTAACACTTGTCTGGAATTTCAGATCAGGTAGCACACTTCGGAGCAACAAAACTACATGCTACAGGACCTGAACATGACAAATTAAAGCATGGAATGGAGCTACTCAAAGCGCTTAACATAAGTCCCTTAGTGACCTTGAGCCAAAATGGATCGGAAAATACAATTGCAAGCATGTGAACATAGCAAAAACATAATCAGTTTTCAGACAGTGAAAACTGGAGCATGCTGAAACATATCTCAAGTAGGCATGTTTACGAGCTCGATGCACTCACTACGGAGCAATTCATGATAAACTAAGCATACACCCATCAAGAATACACAAAATGCAAGCTATACATGGCAAGAACAATAGCATAGCATGCACGGATCAACTACAACATCATCGGCAAAATCGCTAACAAGTAGACAATCTGCCCAGATTCACAAAGTAGCAATCTATCCCTCCCATAGCAATAACTAGAATTAAAAAAAAGGGAATGACAAAGCATCTGGGAATAAACGATTAATATCTATCAATAAACCTGCTAAAGCACCAAACCATAGAGTACTTAGCACGGGTGCTACAGAGAGATATGTTTTTATATCCCGCATTGAAAATCCTCCTTCCTTGTTGGAATACATATATGATCATAAACTCTTGCCCAAGATTGTTATGCTATATATAAAATGAACCATATCGACGAAATTTTCCTATCCCTAAAAAAGAAAAAGATGACCCCTTCTTCCTATATATTACCAAGGAGAGCTCAATTGACTCAAGCTAGGGTGCTCCATAATTGCAAACAAAGACATGGATGGGTAGAGCACTACAAGATTAACAAAACATCCTTACTGATCATCCTCAAAAGAGGCACGGATCACTAGGAAACAACATGAACATATGGCATCATGAGATAAACAGATCAAGGACTTAGTGGAAATGCTAAGTCCCTGAAATCAGAATTACCAAGTGCCTCACTTGGCAAGCTTGTGCTAGTCACCACACACATCACAAAAATACATGGGTTGCACCTCTGGAAAGATGAAAAAACCCTTAACAAAACATATGTAGAACTCATGGGCATAGCATGCACACAATAATCATGGCAAAAATGACAAATGTCTAAAAGGAGCAGCAGATCTGACAATTATCTCAAGTAGCCCTCTTCTAACAGCATTTCGGGCATCAAGATGAACTCAAATGAAAATGATGCAATGGAATGAAATGATGTACTCTATGAGATGAACATTTTGATATGCTATATGCCAAAAACGGAGCTACGGATGCGGAGATATAGCATGATGAACAGGAGCACATGGATTAGGGTTTCGGGCAAAAGTCAACCCGAACGAGATCTAGATCTGAGATCCGGACGGTGCGGATAACGAGGTTCGTTGGGGCACTGTTCACCGGCGGCGGGGACGACGCCAGAGGAGGTCGCTGGAGTGGCCAGACGTCGAGGAGGCGGCGGACGACGGTGGCGGCGCTCGGCGGCCGGGCGGCGAGGCACGCGGGCGGGGCGGCGCGCCGAAGCGGTGGTGCGGTGGTGGCGGTGCCTCACCGGAGCGGCGAGGCCGGCGATGGCAGGCGGCGGCGCCGGGCACCGGGCATGGGGAAGAGGCGGCGGGGCGAGCCGGGTGCGGCGGCGGCGAGGCGCGGGCCTCGGGGGCCCTCCCCGGGCCGAGCGGGCCGGTGAAGTGGGGCGGCGCGGCAAGCAAATGGCGGAGCGCCACGTGGCAGCGGCGGCAGATCCGGACGTGTCCGGCTGGACAGAGAAATGTCCGCCGGCGCGAGAGGTGGGTGGATCTAGGGTTTCGTCCGTGAATTGAAATGGGGGGTTCTTTATATAGGCATAGAGGGAGCTAGGAGAGTCCAAATGAGGTGTGGTTTTCTGCCACACGATCGTGATCGAATGATCTAGATGATGGAGAAGGATTAGGTGGGTTTTGGGCCAAATTGGAGGGGTGTTGGGCTGCAACACACACAAGGCCTTTTCGGTCCCTCGGTTAACCGTTGGAGTATCAAACGAAGTCCAAATGGTACGAAACTTGACAGGCGGTCTACCGGTAGTAAACCAAGGCCGCTTGGCAAGTCTCGGTCCAATCCGGAAATGTTTAATTCCCACACACGAAAGAAAGGTAGAAATGACCACCGGAGGAGAACGAAGCGCCGGAATGCAGAACGGACAACGGGGAAATGCTCAAATGCATGAGATGAACACGTATGCAAATGCAATGCACATGATGACATGATATGAGATGCATGGCAATGACAACAACACATGGAGACAAAAATCCGAACCCGAGAAAATAAAATAACTTAAAGCCAGAAACGGCAAGAGTTGGAGTACAAATTGGGAAAGTTACATCTGGGGTGTTACACATAGGCCGCAGGCAGGCAAGTTAGGGTACCCCCGTTCCCAGGACGCCGACAATAGCCCTCGGGCCCAAGGCGCACTCGAGCTTGGCTTCGAGGCGAAGCCAAGGGGCTAGTGCAGAGCATCGCGGGCCCAACCGCCTGCAGCCTTGGTCGACGTGTGGCGATTGATGGGACGTGGGCGCCTCCACTTCCCCATGCTGCCTCGGCAACTACCCGGCTTGACGAGACTCCGCTGCATGCAGAGGAAAATCATCATTACGTGCGATCGTGGTGACCGGCGGTTGGCCTCCTCCTGGCTATAAATGAGGGAAGGGGCAGAGCCCCCTTGCTCATCTCTGTCTTCCTGTAGTCCGCTCTTTCTTCTTCCTCTTGGTCCCTCCATCCTGCTATCTTGCCGAAATATCCATGGCGCCGATTAGGAGGTTTTCGGCAGCAGAAAAGGGAAAGATCCCCCTCGTGGGGCCCGAGCTACTTCTGCCGAAGAAGAGGTTCCGGTGCCCTCACGACGCCGGGGTGAGGCGGGAGGTGACGTGACCCTGGTACGAGCGGCCACCCCTGGCTTCCCACTTCCTCTGTACGCTCGGGCGCCAGGCTTGGGAGAAGGTGGCAGCGTCCCACGCCATGCGAGCTGCAGGGACCAGGCAGGGGCTGCGTGACCGTCTGTCTTGCGGACCCACGCCGAAGCCTCCTCGCGTGAGTTCGTGCTGTGGGAGGCGATGCCTCTGCTCACATGGATCCGGTTCCCGCAGTTCTTCATTGAAGAGATCTGCTGAGGGGGCCGCTCGAGCTGTGGCTGCAGCATGCTGGGTGCTGCAGTTTAGCCATGGGTGCGGAGGTTGAGGTCGTCTCCCCCGACAAGATCTTCATGACTCGTGGATGGGGCGAGGTCGCCCGCGCCTACCGCGCGGAGGGGGGCCTCGCCATCCATTTCGAGTATGACGGCGCCTACACACTATTCTTCAAGGTCTTCGGTGAGGAAGGCCGCCGCCTGGAGTGCTGCCCCGGAGGAGGCCGTCAGCAGAGAGAGGCGACGGGCGTAGTGCTTGCCGTGGGTCCTGTCGATGACTCCTCCAGCAGCAGCGATGACTCCTGGAACTCTAGCGACTCTCCTAAGCCTAGCGAGTCTCCGGAGTCGAGCAACGATAGCTACGCGCCCCTGAGCTCCCGCCGTGCCCGGAGCGCTGCGGCGACCTCCGCCTGGCACCGATGGTGATCTGGATGGGGTAGGCGTCGGCCTCACATGGTCCACTCTGATGGCGTCGGCGGCAGTGCCCATAGCCGGGGCTTCTAGGGGTTGTTCTTCTTTTGTTCCCTGCGAGGAATCGAAACGAACCCCGAGGGGGTATGTAAAGAACCTGCAATGCTTTTATTCCATCTCCTATTACTCTTAGCATGAGATCGTGGCTGCGTGTTTCCCTCAGGCATTACTCCCCCTTTTCGTTCTTGCGGTAGCTTTAGCGCTCTACGCTGTCAGGTCCCAGTCCCCAGGCAGGCTCCAGCCGTCGCTAGTATGCCAGGTCGCGATGCCGTGGTCAAGGTCAGGAGGTGAGCGGCCCGAGGTCCGCTAAGAGTTCCCAAGGAGCGATGCTCAGGAGGTCCCCTTTGGCGTGCAAGCAGCTCCCTGGAAGCCGAAAAGGAAAGCAGCACTGCCGAAGTGAGTTTATGACAGCGGAGGGCTTTAGGTAGAGAGATTCACTTTATTACGCATGGGTGACTTATCTTTTGGCAACCCTATGGTGATTCCTTGCGCAACGCCTGACTCGTGCTTCAGCGGTGATGCTACTAGGTAGGGCCAAGCCGGTCTCCCCTTTCCTCGCTCATCTAAATGCTCTGCGTCCTCGGGTCCTGACCCTCGAGCGAGGCTCAGCCGCCGCTGGTATGCCAGGTCACAATGTCGTGATCAAGGCCAGGGGGTGAGGGCTGGAGACTCAGTAAGGGCTCCTAAGGCGCGATGCTCAAGAGTCCCCCCTTTAACGCGCAAGCAAATCACGTAAAAAGGGGCGGCCGGCGAGGCCGCCTGTAGTTGAGCTCTGGAGATTCCTACGGGTTAGTTCGAGGGGAGAGCATAACTCATAATCGCGTTTGCTGTCCTGCCACTGCTCTTTCCACAAGAAGATGAAGGCACTGAGGATCTGGTGAGGTGACGTGCGCGGAGCGGGCCGCGAGCCAGAGCTTGATCGTGCAGGTTTATTGTAACGCCCTCGATGCAGCTATATCTCCCACGTGTCGAAGCACGACTTAGAGGCATAACCGCATTGAAAGCAATGTCGCAAGTGAGGTAATCTTCACACAACCCATGTATTACATAAGGGAAAGAGATACATAGTTGGCTTACAATGGCCACTTCACACAAATACATGAATAAAGCATTACATCATCCAGATACAATCAAGGTCCGACTACGGAACCAAAATAAAAGAAGAACCCCAAATGCGACACGGTCCCCGATCGACCCCAACTGGGCTCCACTACTGATCAACTAGAACGAAAACAACACAAAGGACAAGATCTTCAAAGAACTCCTCCTTGAGCTTGGTTGCGTCATCTGCACGGACTCATCGGCACCTGCAAGCTGGTTTTGGAAGTATCTGTGAGCCACGGGGACTCAGCAATCTCGCACCCTCGCGATCAAGACTATTTAAGCTTATGGGTAAGGTAAAGGTATGAGGTGGAGCTGCAGCAAGCGACTAGCATATATGGTGGCTAACATACGCAAAAGAGAGCGAGAAGAGAAGGCAAAGCACGGTCGAGAATCTATGATCAAGAAGTGATCCTAGAACAACCTACGTCAAGCATAACTCCAACATCGTGTTCACTTCCCGGACTCCGCCGGAAAGAGACCATCACGGTTACACACGCGGTTGACTCATTTTAATTAAGTTAAGGTTCAAGTTATCTACAACCGGACGTTAACAAATTCCCATCTGCCCATAACCGCGGGCACGGCTTTCGAAAGTTCAAATCCCTGCAGGGGAGTCCCAACTTAGCCCATCACAAGCTCTCACGGTCAACGAAGGAATAGACCTCCTCCCGAGACATTCTGATCAGGCTCGGTATCCCGGTTCTACAAGACATTTCGACAGGGTAAAACTAAACCAGCAACACCGCCCGAATGTGCCGACAAATCCCGATAGGAGCTGCACATATCTCTTTCTCAGGGCACACCGGATCGTCCAAACTTCCGGTAGGCCAGCCCAGAGTTGCCCCTGGTGGCCACCGGCGGCTGACAAGTTGGACCAACACTCAGGGGAGCACTGGCCCGGGGGGGTAAAATAATGATGACCCTCAGGAGCGCGACTCCCAAGGGAAAAGAAAAGGCTAGGTGGCAAATGGTAAAACCAATGTTGGGCATTGCTGGAGGAGCTTTACTTAAGGAGAACTGTCAAGGGGTTCCCATTATTACCCAACCGCGTAAGGAACGCAAAATTCGGGAACATAACACCGATATGACGGAAACTAGGGCGGCAAGAGTGGAACAAAACACCAGGCATAAGGCCGAGCCTTCCACCCTTTACCAAGTATATAGATGCATTAAGTTAATAAGATATATAGTGATATCCCAACAAGTAAACATGTTCCAACAAGGAACAACATCTCCATGTTCCAACAAGGAACAAAATTCGATCTTCACCTGCAACTAACAACGCTATAAGAGGGGCTGAGCAAAGCGGTAACATAGCCAAACAACGGTTTGCTAGGACAAGGTGGGTTAGAGGCTTGGTTCAACAATATGGGAGGCATGACAAGCAAGTGGTAGGTATCGCAGCATAGGCATAGCAAAAGAGTGAGCAACTAGCAAGCAAAGATAGAAGTGATTTCGAGGGTATGATCATCTTGCCTGAGATCCCGCAAGGAAGAAGAACGAGTCCATGAAGAAGACAAACGGACATAGTCGAACGAATCCTCACAACACGACGTTACCGAAAACAACCCGAAGAAGCAACACCGGAAAAGAGCAAACAACCTAGTAAACAACCACCACATAAACATGGCAAGATGCACAACCAAGTATGATGCCTGTCCGGTTTAATTATGCATGGCATGGCAAAGTGCACAAACAATCCTACAAATTAAGTGGAGCTCAATATGCAACGGTTTGCATATTGACGAAACACCACATCAATTATTTAGTTCTCTCTCGTTTATGTACCCAACAATATTAAATGTTGATTAACATGGCAAGAGGGTGAAGCAAATGAAAACTACCTATCTAGTCAAGGTTAAATGAGGCCGGAAGCAACGAACAACAATTCCGGAAACTCCTCATGAGCATATTATAGATTTGGTACTGTTCTGCCCTAAACACAATTTTATAATAGTTTAACATGCAAATAAAGGTCACCATGTTAAACTAGGAATTTTTCTACCCCATTTACATATAAATATTATTAAATTTGGAGCTACGGTTAAATAGTTATGAATTAAATCATTTTAACATGGCATAGGAGTAAATTTAGCCAAACATCATTTTAAATATTTTAAACATGGATGAAAATGACATATTATGAAACTAGATGCAATTCTAAGCATTTTTCATATTAAGTTTATTTTAATATGATGCATCGTTTGTGAGTTACAATATGCATGATCATGAAGGGGTTTTCTGCAAAACTGGCAGCCTCAGGATAATTTAGAAAAACGTCCAGACAGGAAAAAAACACATAGGCCGAAACTGGCAGGCCCGAAGGAATAGGGAAATGGGAGGGCTCCTCACCCAGGGGCTCGGCCCAGTAGGAAGCAGAGGACGCCGGATGGGGCAGAAGTTGGGCCGGCCTGTCTGAGGCCCATGCAGCACTGGATCCGGGCCTTGAGTGCGGGGTCAACGCGCTTGGTCTCCTCGAGCACCCGCTCGAGCAGGAAGCAGGGGCGGCGGCTGCCGCGTCAAACGCCGGCGAGGGGCGGCGCAGAGAGGATCGGCGAGGAGCGGGATCCGGCCTGAATGGATGCGGGGCGGCGCGGGCTTCCCAGATCTGCCAGCAGGGAGGTCGGATCGGGCGACTGGCGGCATATTCCGGCGACGGCGGCGCAGATACGGGCCATGGAGGCTCTGCAGGAAGAGGCAGAGAGAGATGACACAGGGAGGAAAAAACGAGGAGGGAGGAAGGAGAGGGGCGGCCTGGGACGCGACCTGGTGCTCGTCGGCACGAGCAAGTCTGGCGAGGCCCGCGGGGTGACGGGGCAGAGCGGCGGAGGAGCTCGGATCGGGATCTCCCTCTCCCGATCTGGAGCTCGGGGAGCAGGGGCGGCGCGGTGCGTCCAGGATGGCGCCAAGTGGCAGGGACGAGGTGGCCGGCGGTGGAAATAGAGGAGAGGAGGTGGGAGGCGGCTGGCTGATGATTGGGGGCGGATTTCGAGGAGGAGGAAGGAGAAGGCCCAAAATGGCATGGAGGGGGTCTATATAAGGTAAGGGGGGCTAGGGTTAGGGGGTTTGAGGCCGTTTCGGAGCCGTTCGATCTCGATCGGACGACCCGGAGCGGAGGGGGTTAGATAGGTGGGCTAGTGGGCTGTTCTAGAGAGAGATGGACTGAGAAGAGAGGAGAGCGAGGCCCGGCAACGGTTTTCAGAGACCGAAAACGTCCGACGTTAGACCGACTATATTGCCGCTATAGTTTAACGGTTGGGCTATCAAACGAGCTCCGAATGCGATGAAACTTGGCAGGCGACCTACTAACAACATAACAACACCACATGCCAACTTTCATCCCATTCCGAGAACATTTTCCGGCCACTTATAAAATACTATTTCGGACATGCCGCGGGCGCTTGCAAGTGTGGTTGGACTCAAAACGGACAACGGAAGGAACGGGGATACCCGGACGGATGCAAGTTTTGAAAACATGATGATGCAATGCACATGATGACATGATAAGATGCAACACGCAAGCAAAAGACAAGGCAACAACAGCGAATAACTGGAGGACACCTGGCTCAACGGTCTCGGGGCGTTACAACACTCCACCACTCCGAGAGGATCTCGTCCCGAGATCTAGAATGGCACCGGAGGGAAAATGGAAGAGAAAGAGAAGAGGTAAAACCAAGTTGCTTCTTGGACAAACGAGAGAAACCAAAGAACCTTGAAAAAGGTTAAGCCATTTCGAGAGAGAGAAAATACCACGGAGATGAACGAAGTTGAAAACCTCCGTTAGTAAAGAGGGACAAGGAAGAACAACTTTGGGAAGCACTCTGGTTGAATAGAGCTGCAAGGCTTGATAAACTGAAAGAACTTGAGCAGCGGCACACACTCCGGTTAAGTGGATAAGCACAAAAAGAACAAGGTCCTGACAAGAACAAGAAGAAGGGTCGAAGAGAGCAACATCACAAAGCCTCCGGAACAAAAGTAAGAATGGAATGGAATGGACTAAGGGAAACACGATCTTGAGAGAGCACGCTTACAACAAATGCTAGAACAGAGTTGTTGGAAAAACAACAATGAAAAGAGTAAGCTTGATGTGGGCTTAAGGAAAACATCTCAAAACTGAGGTGAAATTCTGCCACTAACGGAAACAAAATATTGGATCGATAACAACAAGGAGATGAGAAACTTAATTCACCGGGAGGATAGATGAAGAAATTGGACCATTTATAAGCACCATAATTAGCAACAATCCTTAGGGACGGTTTTAGGTGAAATATAGCCCAAGATAATTCCAACGAAGGGATTGATGGATTAAAATACCTCATTGTTAACAACCTGTGAATCATGAAACATGAACTCGAATTATCAAGAATGACATAATACCACCTCCAATGATATGGAAGAAAGAATTGCACTCCGGATTACAATATGAAGAAAGCTTGAGTTCCTCTGAACAGAATCTTGATGAACACTTCGAGAAGAAATTAAATCCTTGATGAACCATCATGTAGAACCTTCATGATGAACTCCGGTAAATAAAAGATAACGAAAAGAGAGAGAAGTTGAAAACACAAGGTGAAACCTTGTAATGATGTAGATGGATCTCCATGATAATATAATTGAAAGAGGTTGGAACTCTGGGAAAGGAGAAGATGAAAACAAATGAAACCGAGAATTTAATCATCATGAACAAACTCCGGAAGAAAAGATTAACATATGGATGAAAACAAGAATAAGAATTACACTATGCTTATCCTTCACCAATTTAATTGATGACATAGAACGGATTTAACATATTACTTATTCTCGTAGAAAAGATTAAGAGAGATATAGTGCCAACTTGGGAAGGTCTTCTATGAACCACGGGTAGGATTGACAACGAATAAATTGATAAGGAAGAGAAATCTGGAAGAACCACCGTAAGAAATGAAAATGAACGAAGAAAAGATAAAGGAACACCGGGAAGAATTATGAAATGAACGAAGATATTTGAGAGAATTTATATATGAGAGAACGAGGAGATCATGCACTGATTAGAGGATATTTGATCGATGCACCGGTACGATTTGGGGAATGGTAGCTGAAAGCTGAGAATGAATAAGTCTTCTGAAATGATGGGCTTCGAAGAAACAAACTGAAAAGACTCTTGAATTGCTCCCGATAGGTGGAAAGAATTCTCACAACCGAAAATGATTATGAGAGAATGGCGTAAAGCTAGAATCACGAATCTTGAAGAGAAAAGAGCAAGACTGAGAGAAAAATTCTTCTTCGGTCTTCAAAATCCGAGAATGACGACTGAAACACCACCATGAATTATTTAGACCTCCGGAAGAATCAAAACGAAGAGATTGAGCCAATGATGAAAAGATTTTGACAGATCTTGGAGAAGACATTTGACTGATGATAAATCATTCTTACATCAAACTTCGAAAATAATTTGAGAATACCTCCGGGAAAATAAGAAGAGTCAGGTAAGATCCTGGAAAAAGACCTGTGGGTTAGGGCCCACTCAAAAGAACACCGTTGAAAAGATTTCAAAGAGAGGTTGCACCGGTTGAATTAAAAGACTTGAAAGAGAGAACGTCCTCGAAGATATTGAATAACTGCAGAGTGGAAACACGAATCTTCGAGATATCTTGAGCACTCCGGAACAATTGAATAGCGAGAAGAGGAATGAATATGAGGTGCACCAGCATGAGAAAACATTTGAAATACGGAAAAGAATATGAACAACACCGAAAACTTGAATTGGATCCACCGGAGAAGAAAAGGCAAATATTAGTATCTTCATGAGAATCACTGGATAAGAACATTGAAGGAGAAGAATGGAGAGACTTCACATCAATAAGATGGATACACGATAAAGAAATCCGAGTCCTAGGATAAACAAGGGTGGGAGGGTGGGAAAACAAAGACAACTTGGGATGGATGAACGAACACCATTGATGCAAACTGAGATTGGATCTTGTGGATGTTGAAATGATCGGATCCACTTGAAGAGAAAACACGCCGGTGAAAAGGATTAACAAGATAATCTTGATGATCAAGAAGGATTGGTGTCCACATCGGAGTATGAGAACACCATTTGGGGAAGGTATGGAATCAACACTTGACATTGAAGCAACTCGAATACCACAACTGAAAACAAAACAAAGGATTGGCTTGCAAAATAAACCGGAACAAACATATAATAGAAATTTCGTTCGAAGTTTTCGTGGTGGGGCCTACACGGGCTCGATCGTACAGCACCATCATGTACAAGGCAGTGCACATGACATACGAAGCGTCCCCGAGTCGGCATAGCCAAGGACTCTTTAAGACACAACAAGACCACTGTAAAACCAACCGTGAATAGGCGTACCACTAGACGTCGAACCCCAATTTCATATCATATATCTGTTGGAAAGATATCCTAAGAGCTACTTGAATTCCCACCTATGAAACTCCCGAACCTTTCCGGTTATGCAATCAGGTGTTGGGGATATAGGGGAAGCATAATATCTCACCCAAACTAGCAAATCCTACATCCAGCTGTATCCATCCTTCAACACATAACCAAGAAAACTTCGGAAATCATCTACCTCAACCTTCGAAAAGCATCCGTTATACAAGTTATGGCAATACTCCCGAACTCCCGCCCCAGTACTGGGTGGCGTCGAGGTTATCTCACCAACGAACTACATAAAAGAGATTTTCGATGTCGGCGTACTAAACTCAGGTATTCCAGAACTGCAACGATAAAATTATGACGACAACAGCTCAGAGCTCAACTCCCCGGGACACTTCCACAAAACCCCTGACATGAGGCACCAAGACAATGTTCTCATCATAAAACCATCGGAACGATTCCAAGATACTCGCGTGATCCTAAAAAAAAATTAGTGAAATTTGAGAAGAGAAGAGTCAAAACTCTACGTCAGGATGCCTTACCTGAGCGATGAGGAGACTGGGAAGTAAAAAGAATTCCTAAACTCTCCGATATATAATTCCTAAATGACTCAAAACATTTTTCTAGACACAACTCGGCCGCTAAAACCGATCAAGCAATGGGGCTCCTAAGGTTGGGGAAGGCTCTGATTACCAACTTGTAACGCCCTCGATGCGGCTATATCTCCCACGTGTCGAAGCACGACTTAGAGGCATAACCGCATTGAAAGCAATGTCGCAAGTGAGGTAATCTTCACACAACCCATGTATTACATAAGGGAAAGAGATACATAGTTGGCTTACAATGGCCACTTCACACAAATACATGAATAAAGCATTACATCATCCAGATACAATCAAGGTCCGACTACGGAACCAAAATAAAAGAAGAACCCCAAATGCGACACGGTCCCCGATCGACCCCAACTGGGATCCACTACTGATCAACTAGAACGAAAACAACACAAAGGACAAGATCTTCAAAGAACTCCTCCTTGAGCTTGGTTGCGTCATCTGCACGGACTCATCGGCACCTGCAAGCTGGTTTTGGAAGTATCTGTGAGCCACGGGGACTCAGCAATCTCGCACCCTCGCGATCAAGACTATTTAAGCTTATGGGTAAGGTAAAGGTATGAGGTGGAGCTGCAGCAAGCGACTAGCATATATGGTGGCTAACATACGCAAAAGAGAGCGAGAAGAGAAGGCAAAGCACGGTCGAGAATCTATGATCAAGAAGTGATCCTAGAACAACCTACGTCAAGCATAACTCCAACATCGTGTTCACTTCCCGGACTCCGCCGGAAAGAGACCATCACGGTTACACACGCGGTTGACTCATTTTAATTAACTTAAGGTTCAAGTTATCTACAACCGGACGTTAACAAATTCCCATCTGCCCATAACCGCGGGCACGGCTTTCGAAAGTTCAAATCCCTGCAGGGGAGTCCCAACTTAGCCCATCACAAGCTCTCACGGTCAACGAAGGAATAGACCTCCTCCCGAGACATTCTGATCAGGCTCGGTATCCCGGTTCTACAAGACATTTCGACAGGGTAAAACTAAACCAGCAACACCGCCCGAATGTGCCGACAAATCCCGATAGGAGCTGCACATATCTCTTTCTCAGGGCACACCGGATCGTCCAAACTTCCGGTAGGCCAGCCCAGAGTTGCCCCTGGTGGCCACCGGCGGCTGACAAGTTGGACCAACACTCAGGGGAGCACTGGCCCGGGGGGGTAAAATAATGATGACCCTCAGGAGCGCGACTCCCAAGGGAAAAGAAAAGGCTAGGTGGCAAATGGTAAAACCAATGTTGGGCATTGCTGGAGGAGCTTTACTTAAGGAGAACTGTCAAGGGGTTCCCATTATTACCCAACCGCGTAAGGAACGCAAAATTCGGGAACATAACACCGATATGACGGAAACTAGGGCGGCAAGAGTGGAACAAAACACCAGGCATAAGGCCGAGCCTTCCACCCTTTACCAAGTATATAGATGCATTAAGTTAATAAGATATATAGTGATATCCCAACAAGTAAACATGTTCCAACAAGGAACAACATCTCCATGTTCCAACAAGGAACAAAATTCGATCTTCACCTGCAACTAACAACGCTATAAGAGGGGCTGAGCAAAGCGGTAACATAGCCAAACAACGGTTTGCTAGGACAAGGTGGGTTAGAGGCTTGGTTCAACAATATGGGAGGCATGACAAGCAAGTGGTAGGTATCGCAGCATAGGCATAGCAAAAGAGTGAGCAACTAGCAAGCAAAGATAGAAGTGATTTCGAGGGTATGATCATCTTGCCTGAGATCCCGCAAGGAAGAAGAACGAGTCCATGAAGAAGACAAACGGACATAGTCGAACGAATCCTCACAACACGACGTTACCGAAAACAACCCGAAGAAGCAACACCGGAAAAGAGCAAACAACCTAGTAAACAACCACCACATAAACATGGCAAGATGCACAACCAAGTATGATGCCTGTCCGGTTTAATTATGCATGGCATGGCAAAGTGCACAAACAATCCTACAAATTAAGTGGAGCTCAATATGCAACGGTTTGCATATTGACGAAACACCACATCAATTATTTAGTTCTCTCTCGTTTATGTACCCAACAATATTAAATGTTGATTAACATGGCAAGAGGGTGAAGCAAATGAAAACTACCTATCTAGTCAAGGTTAAATGAGGCCGGAAGCAACGAACAACAATTCCGGAAACTCCTCATGAGCATATTATAGATTTGGTACTGTTCTGCCCTAAACACAATTTTATAATAGTTTAACATGCAAATAAAGGTCACCATGTTAAACTAGGAATTTTTCTACCCCATTTACATATAAATATTATTAAATTTGGAGCTACGGTTAAATAGTTATGAATTAAATCATTTTAACATGGCATAGGAGTAAATTTAGCCAAACATCATTTTAAATATTTTAAACATGGATGAAAATGACATATTATGAAACTAGATGCAATTCTAAGCATTTTTCATATTAAGTTTATTTTAATATGATGCATCGTTTGTGAGTTACAATATGCATGATCATGAAGGGGTTTTCTGCAAAACTGGCAGCCTCAGGATAATTTAGAAAAACGTCCAGACAGGAAAAAAACACATAGGCCGAAACTGGCAGGCCCGAAGGAATAGGGAAATGGGAGGGCTCCTCACCCAGGGGCTCGGCCCAGTAGGAAGCAGAGGACGCCGGATGGGGCAGAAGTTGGGCCGGCCTGTCTGAGGCCCATGCAGCACTGGATCCGGGCCTTGAGTGCGGGGTCAACGCGCTTGGTCTCCTCGAGCACCCGCTCGAGCAGGAAGCAGGGGCGGCGGCTGCCGCGTCAAACGCCGGCGAGGGGCGGCGCAGAGAGGATCGGCGAGGAGCGGGATCCGGCCTGAATGGATGCGGGGCGGCGCGGGCTTCCCAGATCTGCCAGCAGGGAGGTCGGATCGGGCGACTGGCGGCATATTCCGGCGACGGCGGCGCAGATACGGGCCATGGAGGCTCTGCAGGAAGAGGCAGAGAGAGATGACACAGGGAGGAAAAAACGAGGAGGGAGGAAGGAGAGGGGCGGCCTGGGACGCGACCTGGTGCTCGTCGGCACGAGCAAGTCTGGCGAGGCCCGCGGGGTGACGGGGCAGAGCGGCGGAGGAGCTCGGATCGGGATCTCCCTCTCCCGATCTGGAGCTCGGGGAGCAGGGGCGGCGCGGTGCGTCCAGGATGGCGCCAAGTGGCAGGGACGAGGTGGCCGGCGGTGGAAATAGAGGAGAGGAGGTGGGAGGCGGCTGGCTGATGATTGGGGGCGGATTTCGAGGAGGAGGAAGGAGAAGGCCCAAAATGGCATGGAGGGGGTCTATATAAGGTAAGGGGGGCTAGGGTTAGGGGGTTTGAGGCCGTTTCGGAGCCGTTCGATCTCGATCGGACGACCCGGAGCGGAGGGGGTTAGATAGGTGGGCTAGTGGGCTGTTCTAGAGAGAGATGGACTGAGAAGAGAGGAGAGCGAGGCCCGGCAACGGTTTTCAGAGACCGAAAACGTCCGACGTTAGACCGACTATATTGCCGCTATAGTTTAACGGTTGGGCTATCAAACGAGCTCCGAATGCGATGAAACTTGGCAGGCGACCTACTAACAACATAACAACACCACATGCCAACTTTCATCCCATTCCGAGAACATTTTCCGGCCACTTATAAAATACTATTTCGGACATGCCGCGGGCGCTTGCAAGTGTGGTTGGACTCAAAACGGACAACGGAAGGAACGGGGATACCCGGACGGATGCAAGTTTTGAAAACATGATGATGCAATGCACATGATGACATGATAAGATGCAACACGCAAGCAAAAGACAAGGCAACAACAGCGAATAACTGGAGGACACCTGGCTCAACGGTCTCGGGGCGTTACAACACTCCACCACTCCGAGAGGATCTCGTCCCGAGATCTAGAATGGCACCGGAGGGAAAATGGAAGAGAAAGAGAAGAGGTAAAACCAAGTTGCTTCTTGGACAAACGAGAGAAACCAAAGAACCTTGAAAAAGGTTAAGCCATTTCGAGAGAGAGAAAATACCACGGAGATGAACGAAGTTGAAAACCTCCGTTAGTAAAGAGGGACAAGGAAGAACAACTTTGGGAAGCACTCTGGTTGAATAGAGCTGCAAGGCTTGATAAACTGAAAGAACTTGAGCAGCGGCACACACTCCGGTTAAGTGGATAAGCACAAAAAGAACAAGGTCCTGACAAGAACAAGAAGAAGGGTCGAAGAGAGCAACATCACAAAGCCTCCGGAACAAAAGTAAGAATGGAATGGAATGGACTAAGGGAAACACGATCTTGAGAGAGCACGCTTACAACAAATGCTAGAACAGAGTTGTTGGAAAAACAACAATGAAAAGAGTAAGCTTGATGTGGGCTTAAGGAAAACATCTCAAAACTGAGGTGAAATTCTGCCACTAACGGAAACAAAATATTGGATCGATAACAACAAGGAGATGAGAAACTTAATTCACCGGGAGGATAGATGAAGAAATTGGACCATTTATAAGCACCATAATTAGCAACAATCCTTAGGGACGGTTTTAGGTGAAATATAGCCCAAGATAATTCCAACGAAGGGATTGATGGATTAAAATACCTCATTGTTAACAACCTGTGAATCATGAAACATGAACTCGAATTATCAAGAATGACATAATACCACCTCCAATGATATGGAAGAAAGAATTGCACTCCGGATTACAATATGAAGAAAGCTTGAGTTCCTCTGAACAGAATCTTGATGAACACTTCGAGAAGAAATTAAATCCTTGATGAACCATCATGTAGAACCTTCATGATGAACTCCGGTAAATAAAAGATAACGAAAAGAGAGAGAAGTTGAAAACACAAGGTGAAACCTTGTAATGATGTAGATGGATCTCCATGATAATATAATTGAAAGAGGTTGGAACTCTGGGAAAGGAGAAGATGAAAACAAATGAAACCGAGAATTTAATCATCATGAACAAACTCCGGAAGAAAAGATTAACATATGGATGAAAACAAGAATAAGAATTACACTATGCTTATCCTTCACCAATTTAATTGATGACATAGAACGGATTTAACATATTACTTATTCTCGTAGAAAAGATTAAGAGAGATATAGTGCCAACTTGGGAAGGTCTTCTATGAACCACGGGTAGGATTGACAACGAATAAATTGATAAGGAAGAGAAATCTGGAAGAACCACCGTAAGAAATGAAAATGAACGAAGAAAAGATAAAGGAACACCGGGAAGAATTATGAAATGAACGAAGATATTTGAGAGAATTTATATATGAGAGAACGAGGAGATCATGCACTGATTAGAGGATATTTGATCGATGCACCGGTACGATTTGGGGAATGGTAGCTGAAAGCTGAGAATGAATAAGTCTTCTGAAATGATGGGCTTCGAAGAAACAAACTGAAAAGACTCTTGAATTGCTCCCGATAGGTGGAAAGAATTCTCACAACCGAAAATGATTATGAGAGAATGGCGTAAAGCTAGAATCACGAATCTTGAAGAGAAAAGAGCAAGACTGAGAGAAAAATTCTTCTTCGGTCTTCAAAATCCGAGAATGACGACTGAAACACCACCATGAATTATTTAGACCTCCGGAAGAATCAAAACGAAGAGATTGAGCCAATGATGAAAAGATTTTGACAGATCTTGGAGAAGACATTTGACTGATGATAAATCATTCTTACATCAAACTTCGAAAATAATTTGAGAATACCTCCGGGAAAATAAGAAGAGTCAGGTAAGATCCTGGAAAAAGACCTGTGGGTTAGGGCCCACTCAAAAGAACACCGTTGAAAAGATTTCAAAGAGAGGTTGCACCGGTTGAATTAAAAGACTTGAAAGAGAGAACGTCCTCGAAGATATTGAATAACTGCAGAGTGGAAACACGAATCTTCGAGATATCTTGAGCACTCCGGAACAATTGAATAGCGAGAAGAGGAATGAATATGAGGTGCACCAGCATGAGAAAACATTTGAAATACGGAAAAGAATATGAACAACACCGAAAACTTGAATTGGATCCACCGGAGAAGAAAAGGCAAATATTAGTATCTTCATGAGAATCACTGGATAAGAACATTGAAGGAGAAGAATGGAGAGACTTCACATCAATAAGATGGATACACGATAAAGAAATCCGAGTCCTAGGATAAACAAGGGTGGGAGGGTGGGAAAACAAAGACAACTTGGGATGGATGAACGAACACCATTGATGCAAACTGAGATTGGATCTTGTGGATGTTGAAATGATCGGATCCACTTGAAGAGAAAACACGCCGGTGAAAAGGATTAACAAGATAATCTTGATGATCAAGAAGGATTGGTGTCCACATCGGAGTATGAGAACACCATTTGGGGAAGGTATGGAATCAACACTTGACATTGAAGCAACTCGAATACCACAACTGAAAACAAAACAAAGGATTGGCTTGCAAAATAAACCGGAACAAACATATAATAGAAATTTCGTTCGAAGTTTTCGTGGTGGGGCCTACACGGGCTCGATCGTACAGCACCATCATGTACAAGGCAGTGCACATGACATACGAAGCGTCCCCGAGTCGGCATAGCCAAGGACTCTTTAAGACACAACAAGACCACTGTAAAACCAACCGTGAATAGGCGTACCACTAGACGTCGAACCCCAATTTCATATCATATATCTGTTGGAAAGATATCCTAAGAGCTACTTGAATTCCCACCTATGAAACTCCCGAACCTTTCCGGTTATGCAATCAGGTGTTGGGGATATAGGGGAAGCATAATATCTCACCCAAACTAGCAAATCCTACATCCAGCTGTATCCATCCTTCAACACATAACCAAGAAAACTTCGGAAATCATCTACCTCAACCTTCGAAAAGCATCCGTTATACAAGTTATGGCAATACTCCCGAACTCCCGCCCCAGTACTGGGTGGCGTCGAGGTTATCTCACCAACGAACTACATAAAAGAGATTTTCGATGTCGGCGTACTAAACTCAGGTATTCCAGAACTGCAACGATAAAATTATGACGACAACAGCTCAGAGCTCAACTCCCCGGGACACTTCCACAAAACCCCTGACATGAGGCACCAAGACAATGTTCTCATCATAAAACCATCGGAACGATTCCAAGATACTCGCGTGATCCTAAAAAAAAATTAGTGAAATTTGAGAAGAGAAGAGTCAAAACTCTACGTCAGGATGCCTTACCTGAGCGATGAGGAGACTGGGAAGTAAAAAGAATTCCTAAACTCTCCGATATATAATTCCTAAATGACTCAAAACATTTTTCTAGACACAACTCGGCCGCTAAAACCGATCAAGCAATGGGGCTCCTAAGGTTGGGGAAGGCTCTGATTACCAACTTGTAACGCCCTCGATGCGGCTATATCTCCCACGTGTCGAAGCACGACTTAGAGGCATAACCGCATTGAAAGCAATGTCGCAAGTGAGGTAATCTTCACACAACCCATGTATTACATAAGGGAAAGAGATACATAGTTGGCTTACAATGGCCACTTCACACAAATACATGAATAAAGCATTACATCATCCAGATACAATCAAGGTCCGACTACGGAACCAAAATAAAAGAAGAACCCCAAATGCGACACGGTCCCCGATCGACCCCAACTGGGATCCACTACTGATCAACTAGAACGAAAACAACACAAAGGACAAGATCTTCAAAGAACTCCTCCTTGAGCTTGGTTGCGTCATCTGCACGGACTCATCGGCACCTGCAAGCTGGTTTTGGAAGTATCTGTGAGCCACGGGGACTCAGCAATCTCGCACCCTCGCGATCAAGACTATTTAAGCTTATGGGTAAGGTAAAGGTATGAGGTGGAGCTGCAGCAAGCGACTAGCATATATGGTGGCTAACATACGCAAAAGAGAGCGAGAAGAGAAGGCAAAGCACGGTCGAGAATCTATGATCAAGAAGTGATCCTAGAACAACCTACGTCAAGCATAACTCCAACATCGTGTTCACTTCCCGGACTCCGCCGGAAAGAGACCATCACGGTTACACACGCGGTTGACTCATTTTAATTAACTTAAGGTTCAAGTTATCTACAACCGGACGTTAACAAATTCCCATCTGCCCATAACCGCGGGCACGGATTTCGAAAGTTCAAATCCCTGCAGGGGAGTCCCAACTTAGCCCATCACAAGCTCTCACGGTCAACGAAGGAATAGACCTCCTCCCGAGACATTCTGATCAGGCTCGGTATCCCGGTTCTACAAGACATTTCGACAGGGTAAAACTAAACCAGCAACACCGCCCGAATGTGCCGACAAATCCCGATAGGAGCTGCACATATCTCTTTCTCAGGGCACACCGGATCGTCCAAACTTCCGGTAGGCCAGCCCAGAGTTGCCCCTGGTGGCCACCGGCGGCTGACAAGTTGGACCAACACTCAGGGGAGCACTGGCCCGGGGGGGTAAAATAATGATGACCCTCAGGAGCGCGACTCCCAAGGGAAAAGAAAAGGCTAGGTGGCAAATGGTAAAACCAATGTTGGGCATTGCTGGAGGAGCTTTACTTAAGGAGAACTGTCAAGGGGTTCCCATTATTACCCAACCGCGTAAGGAACGCAAAATTCGGGAACATAACACCGATATGACGGAAACTAGGGCGGCAAGAGTGGAACAAAACACCAAGCATAAGGCCGAGCCTTCCACCCTTTACCAAGTATATAGATGCATTAAGTTAATAAGATATATAGTGATATCCCAACAAGTAAACATGTTCCAACAAGGAACAACATCTCCATGTTCCAACAAGGAACAAAATTCGATCTTCACCTGCAACTAACAACGCTATAAGAGGGGCTGAGCAAAGCGGTAACATAGCCAAACAACGGTTTGCTAGGACAAGGTGGGTTAGAGGCTTGGTTCAACAATATGGGAGGCATGACAAGCAAGTGGTAGGTATCGCAGCATAGGCATAGCAAAAGAGCGAGCAACTAGCAAGCAAAGATAGAAGTGATTTCGAGGGTATGATCATCTTGCCTGAGATCCCGCAAGGAAGAAGAACGAGTCCATGAAGAAGACAAACGGACATAGTCGAACGAATCCTCACAACACGACGTTATCGAAAACAACCCGAAGAAGCAACACCGGAAAAGAGCAAACAACCTAGTAAACAACCACCACATAAACATGGCAAGATGCACAACCAAGTATGATGCATGTCCGGTTTAATTATGCATGGCATGGCAAAGTGCACAAACAATCCTACAAATTAAGTGGAGCTCAATATGCAACGGTTTGCATATTGACGAAACACCACATCAATTATTTAGTTCTCTCTCGTTTATGTACCCAACAATATTAAATGTTGATTAACATGGCAAGAGGGTGAAGCAAATGAAAACTACCTATCTAGTCAAGGTTAAATGAGGCCGGAAGCAACGAACAACAATTCCGGAAACTCCTCATGAGCATATTATAGATTTGGTACTGTTCTGCCCTAAACACAATTTTATAATAGTTTAACATGCAAATAAAGGTCACCATGTTAAACTAGGAATTTTTCTACCCCATTTACATATAAATATTATTAAATTTGGAGCTACGGTTAAATAGTTATGAATTAAATCATTTTAACATGGCATAGGAGTAAATTTAGCCAAACATCATTTTAAATATTTTAAACATGGATGAAAATGACATATTATGAAACTAGATGCAATTCTAAGCATTTTTCATATTAAGTTTATTTTAATATGATGCATCGTTTGTGAGTTACAATATGCATGATCATGAAGGGGTTTTCTGCAAAACTGGCAGCCTCAGGATAATTTAGAAAAACGTCCAGACAGGAAAAAAACACATAGGCCGAAACTGGCAGGCCCGAAGGAATAGGGAAATGGGAGGGCTCCTCACCCAGGGGCTCGGCCCAGTAGGAAGCAGAGGACGCCGGATGGGGCAGAAGTTGGGCCGGCCTGTCTGAGGCCCATGCAGCACTGGATCCGGGCCTTGAGTGCGGGGTCAACGCGCTTGGTCTCCTCGAGCACCCGCTCGAGCAGGAAGCAGGGGCGGCGGCTGCCGCGTCAAACGCCGGCGAGGGGCGGCGCAGAGAGGATCGGCGAGGAGCGGGATCCGGCCTGAATGGATGCGGGGCGGCGCGGGCTTCCCAGATCTGCCAGCAGGGAGGCCGGATCGGGCGACTGGCGGCATATTCCGGCGACGGCGGCGCAGATACGGGCCATGGAGGCTCTGCAGGAAGAGGCAGAGAGAGATGACACAGGGAGGAAAAAACGAGGAGGGAGGAAGGAGAGGGGCGGCCTGGGACGCGACCTGGTGCTCGTCGGCACGAGCAAGTCTGGCGAGGCCCGCGGGGTGACGGGGCAGAGCGGCGGAGGAGCTCGGATCGGGATCTCCCTCTCCTGATCTGGAGCTCGGGGAGCAGGGGCGGTGCGGGCCTCAGAGCCCAGATCAGGGCCCGGGCAGGCCTGACGCGGGCCTGGCGGCGCGGGGCGATGTGGGGCGCGAGGAGGCGACGTGGCGGCTTCCCGTTGGCTGCGGGCGTCCTGCGTGGTGGCGGCTGGCCACCAGGATGGCACCAAGTGGCAGGGACGAGGTGGCCGGCGGTGGAAATAGAGGAGAGGAGGTGGGAGGCGGCTGGCTGATGATTGGGGGCGGAATTCGAGGAGGAGGAAGGAGAAGGCCCAAAATGGCATGGAGGGGGTCTATATAAGGTAAGGGGGGCTAGGGTTAGGGGGTTTGAGGCCGTTTCGGAGCCGTTCGATCTCGATCGGACGACCCGGAGCGGAGGGGGTTAGATAGGTGGGCTAGTGGGCTGTGCTAGAGAGAGATGGACTGAGAAGAGAGGAGAGCGAGGCCCGGCAACGGTTTTTGGAGACCGAAAACGTCCGACGTTAGACCGACTATATTGCCGCTATAGTTTAACGGTTGAGCTATCAAACGAGCTCCGAATGCGATGAAACTTGGCAGGCGACCTACTAACAACATAACAACACCACATGCCAAGTTTCATCCCATTCCGAGAACATTTTCCGGCCACTTATAAAATACTATTTCAGACATGTCGCGGGCACGTGCAAGTGTGGTTGGACTCAGAACGGACAACGAAAGGAACGGGGAGACCCGGACGGATGCAAGCTTTGAAAACATGATGATGCAATGCACATGATGACATGATAAGATGCAACACGCAAGCAAAAGACAAGGAACAACAGCGAATAACTGGAGGACACCTGGTCTCGGGGCGTTACATTTATCAGCGTTGCAGGGACAGACCTAAGCACAAGCGCCATGCCAGCATGTGAAACCCCCGTTGCAGGATGGGCGAGATGCCGGTCAGCAACGCGGGGAGCCTCGAAGGGCGTCAAGTAGGTAGGTGATAACATAAATCATCTTATGGGAGAAGATAAAGCTAGTCCAGATAGATGCAAGGACGATACATGCCGTAGGGGTGAACCCTACGCGGCCTGGGGATGATGCAGCTCGAGGGGCGCCCCCAACAAGGTAAACTAAAGATGCAAAAAGGATAGGTGCCACAGGGACATGCCCATGCGACTTGGGGATAATGCAGCCCGAGGGGCGCCCCCAACTGAATAAACTGGAAAATGTCACCTGGTGCCGTTGCTGAAGAGATGCTGGAGTAGCTGAAGATGCGCCCTGAAGAGGTTGCTCCTCACGAGCCACCTTGGTCTTGAACCTCGGGAGGCTCTGGAGGCTAGAGAGGTTCGTGAAGAACCGCTGCCGCCTCCGCCAGGACCGCGTGGTATCTGGCCTCCTGAGCAGCCACGATGCTTCGCACGCGACGCTGGAAGGCGGCAGCCGCGTTCGGCAAGCCAAAAGGCATGCGAACGTATCTGTGAGGTGGGCCCTCACACCAGCTAGCGCGCGAAGGCCAGAAGCGCTCCTGAGTTGCTGCCCTGTTGAGCCCGGGGATGTTGATGCAGACGCGCAGCTCGTTATCTTCGCCGGGACAAGGGGCCGCGCCAGGTGGTAGGTGATGGTCGCCACGCATGGCTCTCGCCTCTTGAAGCTCCTCGGTCATCTTGGCGATGAACTCCTGAGCACCTGGCACCTTGTGCCTAGTGCCCCCGTGAGGGAAGCGTGCGATGAAGCATGCCTCCACATGGTGCCCGAGCGCCTCCCTTGTGACGTTGGCTAAGTCAGAGGCCCTCCAGAAGAGAGCCCCCGATCCTAGCCTGAGGAGGGCGCCGGGCGTGCCTTCCTATGCATGAGAGGGAGGCGCCCCATCCGTGGGTGCTGATCCAGAGGTGGTGCCGCTGGAGACACCGCTCCCCTGAGGCTCTTGGCGGAGTAGTTGCTTCTTCTTCTTGGGGACAGCCTCAAGAGGGTAGATGGTGCCTTCGTTGTCTGGGTATTCAATTGCCGCACCCTGATAGGCGAGCTCAAGGGAGCACACCGCGTCCTTTTCCTCGCAGGCAATCGTGATGATGTCGTGGTTCCCTGGCATCTTGAGGACGTTGTAGCCATGGTGGGTCACCGCCATGAACTTGGCCAGGGCTAGATACCCAAGGATGGCATTGTACGGGAGGCGGATGTGAGCGACATCGAAGTTGATGAGCTCGGCGCGGTAGTTGTTGCGCTGGCCAAAGGTGACAGGGAGGCGGATCTGCCCTATCGGGGTGGTGGAGCCATCGGTCACTCCGAAGAAGGGCTTGGTGGGCTGCAGCTGATCATACGGCACTTGGAGGCGGTTGAACGTCTCGACGGAAAGAACATTGAGCCCTGCACCACCATCGATGATGGTCTTGGTGACAAGGACATTACTGATGACGGGCGAGCAAAGCATTGGGAGGGCGCCAGCAGTTGCCACGCACTTGAGTTGCTCAAACAAGCTGAGGGTGATGGTGCACTTGGACCACTTGAGCGGACGTGTGGCCTCGGGCCTGGGGAGGGCCGCATTCACCTCACGCATGAACTTCTTGAAGACGCGATGGGAGGCTGGGGCCTGAGCGCCACCCATGATGCAGGCGATGGCGCAAGGCTCCTGGAATCCCCCAGCCCCCTCGTCCTGGTGGTGGTCGCCGTTTCTTCTTGGTGGTGGTGGCAGCGGAGGGAGGCCGGCGTTGGACGGTCCACACGAGGCTGGCCTTGCCAGCGATCCTCACGAGGCTGGTCGCACCACTCCTGGCGGGGGCCGCGGTCTTCCCAACATCCTCCACTTCTGCCTCCTCTGCGGCCGTAGCCTCGATCGTTGCGCTCAGGGCGTCGACCGAGGCACCCGTCGTGGATGGCCCTGAGCTCTTGATAGTCATTGGTGTTGTGGCTGTGTACGTTGTGGAAGACGCAAAATGAATGACTACCCTTGGACGACTCCGGGTGGTCGCAGCCGCGTTTCATCTCTGGTTCGTCCACGAGCACGGCAGCCCCCTTGCGCTTCATGTCCTTGACTTTGGCCTTCTTGTCTTCTGGGTCGGCAGCTGGGAGCTCGAGGAGGGAGAGGCGCCCCTCCTCATCTCTCACGCACTTGGTAGCCATGTTGAACATCTCCAGAGCCGTGCATAGGTCCTCATGGATGGCGAGCTCCTCCTTCATCTTGACATCGCAAACACCATCGGAAACGCTGAGATGATGGCTTCGTCAAAAACCTTGGGGATCTTGAGGCGAACGCTGTTGAAGCGTTGGATGTACTTCTGCAGGGTCTCCCCAGGCTACTGCTTGATGTGCCGTAGGTCACCCGCGGTAGGCGAGCGGTCGCGAGTGCCCTGGAAGTTGGCAACGAAGCGCTCGCGCATCTCGCCCCAGGAGGATATCGATCCCGCGGGCAGATTCAGGAGCCACGAGGGCGCGCCATCCTTGAGGGCCATTGGAACTAGTTTTCCATGACCTTTTCGTCACCGCTGGCTGCCTCGATGTTCAGTTCGTAGAGCTGCAGGAACTCCACGGGGTCGGGGGTGCTGTCGTAACGTGGGGGTAGGTTAGGCTTGAACTTGCGTGGCCAGATGACGCTGCATAGCTCAGGGGTGAAGGCACGACAGCCTGCTGTGGTCAACGGAGCCCGTCGTGGAGGTGGAGCCTGATCTTGGTGCTCGCGCACCACCGTTGCAGGGGCACACGGTCTTGACGTAGCAGTGGAGGGAGCACCGTGGCACCTTCTTGCAGCCATTGGACCTCCTGACAGCTTTCTTCTTCGTGCGCGGGCGCCCGGAGTGGAGGGTCACGCCGTGGGGCCGCGTGTCTTGGACCGAGGGCGACGTCCTGACGAGGAGGTGGCGGAGGCGCTTCCATGGGCTACGTCGCCCGCAGCAGGCGGCGGACGAGGCAGCGAGAGGGACGGTGCAGGAGAGCCCCTAGCCACGCTAACTAGCTCGGCGATGCGGTCCAGCCAGTCCTCATAGATGTCGCCGACCGGGCGGTAGCTCAGGAGCTCATGCGCCATGAGCAACGCAGCCTGTGTGTTCGCCGGTCCATGGTGAGCGTGGGACAACGAGCCGGTGGGAGTCAGCGATGGGGTGGCGGTGCGTCCATCCCACCGCACGGAGGGATGCTCCGACGAAGCTTGCTGCTCATGCCCCGCTGGGCCGATGACGACGTTGGCGGCTGGTGATGGAGAACGATAGGGAGGCCCGCCGACAGGCGCCGTCTAGGCGACGCACGCGGCGAGAGCGGCTCGGCGCTCAGCACGGACTCGGTGTGCATCTGCCATGGAGACGGTGGAGCGGCGGCGAGTCGATCGATGGAAGAGAAGCTTCGACGCAACCCTACCTAGCGGGCCAAATGTCGGATTTAGGGCTCCGCAGACCCTTGAGAGGTTCAAACACTGGGGTGCGTACGAAGAACTCCTTCTCCCCGACCTGCCAGCCCAACGATTCCACAGCCTAGCTCGACGAACCCAAGGAACAAGAGACACAATAGTTTATCCTGGTTCGGGCCACCTTGCGGTGTAATAACCTACTCTAGCTTTGTGGTGGATTGCCTCGAGGGGATAAGGATGAACTAGTACGGTGGATGAACAGCCTTAGGAGGTGAGGTGTTCTTATGCTAGATGAGTTGGTGAGGTGGTCAGGGTGGAGTGGATCTGATCCTTCTCTCCCTCTTGATGCATGCTACGGTGGTGGCTAAGTCCTATTTATAGTGGCCTTGGTCCTCTTCCCAAATTTAGGCGGGAAGGGATCCCACAACGGCCAATTTTGAAGGGAGACAACTAGTACAAGTTATCCTAACAAAGGTAGTCTTTGCCTGCAAAAGGCTCTGGTGGTGATGCTGTCGTGGGCTCCGCGATGACCTCCGTCCTGTCGTCCTGGCGGTCTAGGTCTTCTTGCACCAATATGGAAACCTTTGCTTGATTCCTCGGGACTCCATGGCTGCGCTTGCCCCCTTGGCACCAAAGGGGAAACAGGTACACTGCGCCCGCTGGCGCCCGCCTGGCCTTGGTCGTCACGGCTCATATCATGTGAACCTCGCGAGGTGCACCTTGCCTTGATATCTCCGTTCCTCGAGAGCCAGCCTGGTGAAGCCGCCCCCTAGGGAGGTCTTGGTGTCGTCCGCCTCGCGAGGCTTGGCTCCTCACGAGGGTCTTGCGTTGTTGCTGCTGAAACTGGGCTGTACCAGGCCGCTGATGGAGCCACGCCATGGGCTGCAAGCTGGCAAGTCTGGGTACCCCCGTTCCCAGGACGATGGCAAGGTCCCCATTGGCCCGCGGATGGATACGGTGTCCGGTTTGGGGGTCAGTGTTAGAGATTCCCTAAAGCTACAATTAAGTATGTTAGTCATGATCTGGATACCTATTTCCAGTATCAACACCGACATATTCAACCTTGAAAACATAAAGCAGATACAATACTATTGGTGCAAATGGTTTGTCCCCTTGTGTTTTGAAGATTGTTATCATAAAAGGTATGGACTAATTTGTTTGCTAGTGAGAGAGAAATATTCCATGCAAGCCCGAGGAGAATGTTGTATTCGGTGTGAAGTTTGAAGAACTTCATCGAAGATTATCTATGTAGTATAGAAGGATGAGCTACACTTTGAGAAGACGTGGAAGTGAGAAGATCGTATCGAAGGAATTGACCTCTTGAAATCATTGTTGATGTGAAGCAATATTCGTTTGGTTCATCCGAGGAAGAATGACTGCAATCGAGAAGATTGAAGGCGAAGTGAAGACGTAGCATTCCTTTCGTCATTCTTCTATCTCTTATTTGAGTCATAGGACCCCCATACTATTAAGAGTGTTGTAGGTTCTCTAAGATTAGGTCTGCTGTGATGCTTAGCTGAAACCTATGAAGGACCGATAGAAGTTTTTTTGTGCTCCGTATGATTACCTAGCAGTAGAAGACGTTGTTCTTCGAGCTGTAGGAGATATCTTTCGGACCGACGAGCTAGCATTTCTTGCTTTGCAAGCAATGTTACCATTGTGCTCAAAATCCGACTGTTGGAAACGTGTCCTTCGGTCATTGGCGGATCCATCAGTCCAATTTGATCAGTTCCCATTAGGGAAGGCTGTGGCTATAAATAGCCGCCCCGCTCCAGCGTTGATAGTTGGCTGCTCAGCTTATGATTTCTGAGAAGATTAATTGAGCATCCCCTCTCTAGAGATTTGAGTTTAAGATCCACCGAGAGAAAACCGAGAGCCAAAACTTAGACAATGGTTGAGCATCACAATAGATTTGAGTTAGAGTCCTTGTACCTATTACTCTTGAGAGTTGCGCACTCTCTAGACGGATAGGTGTCGGCTTGAGTGACAAAGAATAATTGTCTTCACCAGGCAAAGTCTTCAGCAATCAAGAGTGATTGTGGTTAGCGAATAAGTCTGTCGAAGGTTTGAAGATCACCGACAAGTATCTACCACAAGTGAAATCAACTTAACTTTGATCAGCTTCGAGTTGAAGGAGAATTGTAGCGACCCGATCCCAATGGATCGAAGCCTATATGCTTAACTGCCATCCCAGGATCGGTATGCTGACACACACAGTACACAAGAATTTATAACAGAGGTAAATCACATGTATAAAGTAACGTAAATACTATTACCTCAATCCATATAGCGGAAGTAACAACAAAGTTGTGGAGTCCCAACAACACCAACGGCAAAGTTGAGTGTAGACATCGTAACCCTAACGTATAACTTACTCGTCGTATGATTCCAGCAACATGAGACGTTGCAGCCATATAGGTCAGTACATTGAATGTACTGGCAATTTCACACCATAGAATAATGAAAATATCTATCTCTATTGTGACGCCCTAAGACCGATGATCAAGAAGACTTCCATATGTTCCGGGTTTCGCCGTGTGTTTCATTTGTGCCTGCCCTTTTATTCTTGCATTGCTTCATGTCATCATGCCATCGTGTCATTAATCTTTGCAAATCAAATAAATAAACCGTATGGATCTTCAGTCCATTTAAACCGAGGGAATTCATATGGTGATTCTCTTTATAACATATCCTCCCGATATTAGGGAGCTATTATAAATAGTCCATTAACTTGGAATCACCCACAACACAATTGCACTACTCTTCAACTCTTCTTTTATCCGACTCAACTTCATATTTTTCCTTGTCATCTCTCTCAAGCCACACCCATGCATCATCACATCTCACTTCCTTCTTTTTTTCATGTCTTTGCAAGTGACTTTATTCCTCCTCCTTTAATGTTCATCTTTTCCCTATAAATCTTGCCTCTTTCCTACACCCTCTCTGTCAGATTTCATCCCATTCGAAGTTGTTTTGGTCAGGTTCAAAAATGATTGAAGTTTGAGAATAATTCAAACTCTAATTATTTTTCTACCTTCTAAAAATGCCAGAGCAATTTATTCAAACCCTACATAAATCCAGGGTTCGAGGTATATATTTATATATCTCATATCCCTAACCAAAAACCCCTGGATTTTCCCCCTTTGTTGATTGTTTATTTATATAAACAATAAATTAAATAAATGAAAGAATTTGGAGGGAGTGGAGAGCCCAGCAGCCTCCCTCTCCTCTGGGCCGGCCAGCCAGTCCGCCCTGCTCCCCTCAGCCCACCAGAGGCCCAACCGGCACCCCCCATCCTAACCCTAGCCCGTCCCCCACGCTCCCTCTTGTCCTCCCGATATCGCCGCCACCCACGCACGCACGTAGACCAGAACCGCTCGATCTCCTTGATCCCCCTCGCTCTCTCCCTCACCTTCTCTCTCGCACACGCAGGAGCCCCCGTGCTCGATCCCGATCCCACAGCAACCGCTCTTCCTTCCCGAGGCCGCCGCCGGCGCCCCAAGTTTCCCCTCGTCCTCGACCCCCATCTCTCCCTTGACCCAGCTCACCATCGATGCCCTTCACGTGGCCCCCTTCCTCTGTATCGCCTCCCACCGCGCCCTGCTGCAGCTGCATCCATACGCCGCCGCCATCAAGCTCCAGCCTGGAGGTCAACTCCGGCGCCCCCTGCCTCGCGTCGTCCCACCGCCTTCATCGCGCCGGTGACCTTGGCCCGCCATGGATGGCCAGCTCTGCCAGGCCAGGACTCCCTCGCTGTCGCTCCTGCTACCCGCCTCTGCTCTGCACGGACGGCCCCTGCGTCCGTGGCTTCGCCTCCGTCGAGCTCGCCCCGCCGCCTCCGTTCTACTCCGGCCAGATCGCAAGGCCGGCCTCCTGCAGCTCGTCGTTCCCGGAGTTCTCCACCACTAGTAAGCAGCCGCGCCATGACCCTCCTCGCGTGGTGTCTCCACCTACCGGTCCATCCGCGAGAAAGCTGCCCCTGTTGCCTCTTGTTCTTGGCCGCAGAGATCCTTGGACGACCCGTGTGCCTTGCCGTGACGCAGGTGGAATTCCTTGATCCTTCGGCCGCCAAGACCGCAAGGCCGCCACTAACTGAAGGAGCCCACAACCACCACATCAACCTGCCCCTCTTGTCGTTGCCAAAACCACCAATCCAGGAAACGCCAAGACCAAACGTTTTTGTTTTCGCCAAGTTCCGTCAAACTGACCGTGTACTCTACCGTCGCCGTGGGTTCTTTTTTTCATCAAGTTCGACTACAGCACGAAGATGTGAACAACTACGCAGAGTCGCGGAGAACGAATACACATGGGACCCGTCAAGTTCTTCTACGCGCGTGTACGACTACACATCCAAGATGCGTCGAGTACCTCTACGGAAGACCCGAACGTCTACGATCCGTGTACCACGACCGTTGCCAAAGACCGTCGAGTGAACAACTACCCTCGCCGTGGACTCGACAAGACAATTTGTACAACTACTTCCACGACGACCGTGCTCCACTACCGTCGCAAGAACGAGATCGACGAGTCTGAAAACCCCTAGTATCACGACAACCCCGAAGGGACTCGGATCCTTCAAGTTCATCTTCGACAAGTGTACCACTTCTTCCTACGACCGTCCCGAGAACGTCTACTTCCTCTACGCCGACTTGATCCGTTCCGAAAATGCACGCTTCAAAGGTATAAACACCGAGACGACCACCAGTGGAACCTATGCATGTGACGTGTGTATGAGATGGTTTCATGTAACTACTGCTCACCGCGTACGATGTGTCTCTTGCGCGTTACCCATTTTTGAGCCATCGACACCTGGGAACCCGGTAACCGGGAGCACCCCACCGTTCATCGCATGACGCGCTCCCGTCACCACTTTCTTTTGCACCGACATCTCAACTAGTTGTCGAATCATCGGAACGTTGCCGTGGCACCGTTTCCGTTTTCGCCGCCATGGCACCCCTTTCTTTCCGTCGTGGTGAACAAATGCTCTCATCATGCTCTTATCAACACTTTCATAAAACTTGCATAAACTTGCACATGTCATCCGCATCATGATAACAACATCAAGTATGTTTACAATTGTTGTTGCATTTAATTGCTAATGCATATGGGGATTTACCGGAATTGTTGTTTGTTCCGACCTCATTTTAAACTTGTTTAGATAGAGGTTTTACTTTTGCTTCTTCTCTTGCCATGTTTAACAACATTTAATATTGTTGGGTATCTAATCGAGAGAGAACTAAATAATTGATGTGGTGTTCCGTCAATATGCATCTCGATGCATATTGGGCTCCATTTAACTTGTAGTTTTGTTTGTGCACTTTGCCATGCCATGCATATTTAAACCGGACATGTATCATACTTGGTTGTGCATCATGCCATGATTATGTGATTGTCGTTTACCATGTTGTTTGCTTCTTTCCGGTGTTGCTTCTTCGGGTTAGTTCATGTAACGTCGCGTTTGTGAGGATTCATTCGACTTCGTCCGTTTGTCTTCTTCATGGACTCGTTCTTCTTCCTTGCGGGAGCTCAGGCAAGATGACCATACCCTTGAAATCACTTCTATCTTTGCTCGCTAGTTGCTCGCTCTTTTGTTATGCCGCGATACCTACCATTTGCTATATAGTGCCTCCCATATTGCCATGTCAAGCCTCTAACCCACCTTGTCCTAGCAAACTGTTGTTTGGCTATGTTACCGCTTTGCTCAGCGCCTCTTATAGCGTTGCTAGTTGTAGGTGAAGATGAAGTGTGTTCCTTGTTGGAACATGGTTATTGTTGGGATATGTTTATGTTGGGATATCACAATATCTCTTATTTAATTAATGCATCTATATACTTGGTAAAGGGTGGAAGGCTTGGCCTTATGCCTGGTGTTTTGTTCCACTCTTGCCACCCTAGTTTCCGTCATACTGGTGTTATGTTCCTTGATTTTGCGTTCCTTACGCAGTTGGGTTATAATGGGAACCCCTTGATAGTTCGCCTTGAATAAAACTCCTACATCAAGGCCCAACCTTGGTTTTACCATTTGCCACCTAAGCCTTTTTCCCTTGGGTTCTACAGACTCAAGGGTCATCTTTATTTCAACCCCCGGGCCAGTGATCCTCTGAGTGTTGGTCCAAACTAGAGCACCGTGCAGGGCCATCCCTTGGCAACTTGGGTTACGTCGGCTCTTGTACGCTTAGCTTATCCGGTGTGCCCTGAGAACGAGATATGTGCAGCTCCTATCGGGATTTGTCGGCATAGCGGGTGGTCTTGCTGGTCTTATTTACCATTGTCGAGATGTCTTGTAACCGGGATTCTGAGTCTGATCGGGTCTTCCTGGGAGAAGGAATATCCTTCGTTGACCGTGAGAGCTTGTGATGGGCTAAGTTGGGACACCCCTGCAGGGTTTTGAACTTTCGAAAGTCGTGCCCGCGGTTATGGGAAGATGGGAATTTGTTAATGTCCGGTTGTAGAGAACTTGACACTTAACTTAATTAAAATGCATCAACCGCGTGTGTAGCCGTGATGGTCTCTTCTCGGCGGGGTCCGGGAAGTGAACACGGTGTTGGAGTTATGCTTGAACGTAAGTAGTATCAGGATCACTTCTTGACCACTTCTAGTTCACGACCGTGCTTTGCTTCTCTTCTCGCTCTCATTTGCGTAAGTTAGCCACCATATATGCTAGTGCTTGCTGCAGTTCCACCTCACTACCTTTTCCTACCCATAAGCTTAAATAGTCTTGATCGCAAGGGTGCGAGATTGCTAAGTCCCCATGACTCACAGATTACTTCCAAAACCAGTTGCAGGTGCCGATGATACCAGCGCAGGTGACGCAACCGAGCTCAAGGAGGATCTCGATGAAGATCATGTGCGTTGTGTTATTTCGTTTCCAGTTGATCAGTAGTGGAGCCCAGTCGGGGCGATCGGGGATCTTTTGCTTTAGGGGTGGTCTTTCTTTATTTGGTTCCGTAGTCGGACCTTGATTGTAACTGGATGATGTAATGCTGTAGTTATGTATTGTGTGAAGTGACGATTGTAAGCCAACTCTTTATCTCTTTCTTATTCAGTACATGGGATGTGTAAAGATTACCCCTCTTGCGACATGCCTACAATGCGGTTATGCCTCTAAGTCGTGCTCCGACACGTGGGACATATAGTCGCATCGTGGGTGTTACAAGTTGGTAATCAGAGCCTTCCCCGACTTAGGAGCCCCCTGCTTGATCGAATCGCTGGCGTTGTTCAGTCTAGAAAAAAAATTTGAGTCTTATAGGATTATATATATCGGAGAGTAGGATTCTTTTTACTCCTCGGTCCCTTCGTCGCTCTAGTGAGGCTTCCTGACGTAGAGTTTTCACTCTTCTCTTCTCAAATTTCACTAAAAAAATTAGTATCACACGGGTAACTTGGAATCGTTTCGATGGTTTTGTGACGAGAACATTGTTCTTGGTGCCTCCTGACATTTAGGGGTTGTGGCAGTGTCCCGGGGAGTTGAGCTCCGAGGTGTTGTCGTCACAATTTTATCGTTGCAGTTCTGGAATACCTGAGTTTCGCCGACATCGAAAATCTCTTTTATGCAGTTGTTGGTGAGATAACCTCGACGCCACCCAGTACTGGGACGGGAGTTCGGGAGTATTGCCATAACTCGTATAACGGATGATTTTCGAAGGTTGAGGTAAATGATTTCCGAAGGTTTCTTGGTTATGTGTTGAAGGATGGATACAGCTGGACGTAGGATTTGTTAGTTTGGGTGAGATATTATGCTTCCCATGTATCCCCAACACTTGATTGCATAACCGGAAAGTTTCGGGAGTTTATAAGTGGGAATTCAAGTAGCTCCTAGGATATCTTTCTAACAGATGCATGATATAAGATTGGGGTTCGACGTCTAGTGGTCCGCCTATCCACGGTTGGTTTTACAGTGGTCTCGTTGTGTCTTAAAGAGTCCTTGGCTATGCTGACTCGGGGATGCTACGTATGTCATGTGCACTACCTTGTACATGATGGTGATGTATGATCGAGCCCGTGTGGGCCCCACCATGAAAACTTCGGACAAAATCTCTATCATATGTTTGTTCCGGCTTATTCTGCAATACAATCCTTTGTTTTGTTTTCATTGTGGTATTCGAGTTGCTTCGAAGTCAAATGTGGATTCCATCCCTTGTCTAAGCGGTGTTCTCATATTTCTATGTGAATACCAATCTTTCTCGATCATTGAGTTTGTCATGTCAATCCTTTTTCAACCGGTGAGCTTTCCCTCAAGTGGATCCATTCATTTTCAACATCCACAAGATCAACTCAATTATTCCCAATGGTGTTTGTTTCATCCGTTCCCAAATTGTTTTTGTTTTCCCATCCCTCCCACCCTTTTCTTCAAGGACTAAGATTTCTTAATCAAGTATCCATCTTATTGATGCGAAGCCTCTCCATTCCTTTTCCGTCAATGTTCTTATCCGGCGATTCTCAGGAATATTCTAACGAAGACTCAAGTTCATCATTATTCGTTCTCTTTCTTCTCTAGTGGATTCAATTCAAGCTTTGTTGATCATATTCCTTTTTCCTCGTTTCAAATGCTTTTCCATGCCGGTGCACCTCTTAATAATCCACTTCTCGCTATTCAATTGTTCTGAAGTGTTGAAGATATCTTAGAAGATTCACGGTTACATTCTTGATCCGTTCAAGTTCTTTTGAGGTTGTTATCTCATTCAAGCTATTTAATTCAACCAGCGCAATCTATCTTTTAAATCATTCAACGGTGTTTCTTTTGAGTGGGCCCTAACCCACAGGTCTTTTCCCAGGATCTTACCTGACTCTTCTAATTTTTCCCGAAGTTACTCCCAAATTCTTTTCCAAGTTTGGCGTAAGAATGAATTGTCATCAATCATTTGTATTGCTCCAAGATCTTTCAAATTCTTATCATTGTTGGCTCAACATCTTCGCTTTTCATTATTCCGGAGTGCCTCAATAACTCATGTTGGTGTTTCGCGTCGTCATTCTCAACTTTTGAAGACCGAAGAAGAGTTTTTTCCTCCAAATCTTTTCCGTTCTATCAAGGATTCGTGGTTCTAGCTTCATGATATCCTCTCATAATTGTTTTTGATTGTGAAAATTCTTTTCACCCATCCGGAGCAATTCAGGAGTCTTCTCAGTTTGATTCTCCGAATCCCATCATCTCATAATTTATTCATTCTCAGTTTTCAGCTCTCGTTCTCCAAATCTTACCGGTGCATCGATCAAATATCCTCTAATCAGTTCATGATCTCTTCGTTCTCTTGTATCTAAACTCTCTCGTGTATCTTCGTTCATTTGCTAATTTTTACCGGTGATTCATCCCTTTACTTCGTTCGGTTTTCAATTCTTACGATGGTTCTTCCAAGATTCTTCTTCCTTCGTTTATCATATCAATTTATTCATTCATGCCTTCCAAATTCTACCGGTGGATCATTGAAGTCTTTTCTCAAGTTTGTGCTATATCTCTCTTAATCCTTTCTACGAGAATAAGTAGTGTGCCAAATCCATTGTTTGTCATCAATTTAATTGGTGAAGGATAAGCATAGTGTAATTCTTATTCTTGTTTCATCGAGTGAATTCAATTCCTTATTCCGGAGGCTCTTCAAATTCTCGGTTTCACTTGATTCATCTTTCTTTTCCCGGAGTTCCAAGCTCTCTCAATTTTCTCGTCATGAAGATCCATCTAATCATTGCAAGGCTTCACCTTGTGTTTTCAACTTCTCTTTCCTTTTGTTCGATCATTCTTTTGTTACCGGAGTTCTTCATGGAGGCTCTACATGATGGTTCATCAAGGATTTAATTCCTTCTTGAAGTGTTTATTGAGATTCTTTTCAGAGGATTTCAAACATTCTTTATCTGGCATTCTGAAGTGCAATTCTTTCTACCTTATCTTTTGAAGTGGTGTTATGCCATTCTTGACAATTTGAGCTCGTTTTTCATGATTCACATGTTGTCAAGAATGAGATATTGTAAATCCACCAATCTCTTCGTTGGAGTTATCTTGTGTCATGTTTCACCTAAAGCCTTCCCTAAGGATTGTTGCTATTTATGGTGCTCATAAATGACCCAAGTTCTTCATTTATCCTCCCGGTGAATAAGTTTCTCGTCTCCTTGTTGATATCAATCCAATCTATTGTTTCCGTTAGTTGCAGAATTCCACCTCATAGTTTTGAGATGTTCTCCATAAGCCCACTACAACCTTATTCTTTTCGTTGTTGGTTTTCCAACAACTCCGTTTGACCCTTCTCCTAAAGAGGCTTTTTCAAGCTCATTTGAGGTAGAAGATGTTGTTTTCTCCTTTGTTCTTTTGATTCCATTCCTACATTTGTTCCGGAGGCATTGTGATGTTGCTCTCTTCGACCCATCATCTTGTTTTGCCAAGTTCAGATTCTATGCCTTCCATTTCCAACCGGAGTGTTGTCATAATTGATCCTTATCATTCTTTGTACATCTCGTTCTACCGGAGTGCTTGCATGTACTTCTTGCCCATTACAACCCTTTTTCTCATGTCTTTCAACCTACAGGGTTCTCATGATGTTTTTTGTTCCTCTTTCCTAATGGAGTGTTTCCAACTTTGTTCATCTTCGTTGCTTTCTTTCTTTCAATTTGTTCAACCTCACAAGGTTCTTTGGTTTCACTCATTTGTCAAAGAAGCAACTTTGTTTTACCTCTTCCTATTCCGTTTTCTATCCGGTGCCATCCTAGATCTCGGGACGAGATCCTTTCGTAGTGGTGGAGTGTTGTGACGCCCTGAGACCGATGGTCGAGAAGACTTCCATATGTTTCGGGTTTCGCCGTGTGTTTCATTTGTGCCTGCCCTTTTATTTTTCCATTTCTTCATGTCATCATGCCATCGTGTCATTAATCTTTGCAACTCAAATAAATAAACCATATGTATTTTTAGTCCATTTAAACGGAGGGAATTCATATGGTGATTGTCTTTATAACATATCCTCCTGATATTAGGGAGCTATTATAAATATTCCATTAACTTGGAATCACCCATAACACAATTGCACTACTCTTCAACTCTTCTTTTATCTGACTCAACTTCATATTTTTCCTTGTCATCTCTCTCAAGCCACACCCATGCATCATCACATCTCACTTCCTTCTTTTTTTCATGTCTTTGCAAGTGACTTTATTCCTCCTCCTTTAATGTTCATCTTTTCCCTATAAATCTTGCCTCTTTCCTACACCCTCTCTGTCAGATTTCATCCCATTCGAAGTTGTTTGGGTCAGGTTTAAAAATGATTGAAGTTTGAGAATAATTCAAACTCTAATTATTTTTCTACCTTCTAAAAATGCCAGAGAAATTTATTCAAACCTACATAAATCCAGGTTCGAGGTATATATTTATATATCTCATATCCCTAACCAAAAACCCCTGGATTTCCCCCTTTGTTGATTGTTTATTTATATAAACAATAAATTAAATAAACGAAAGAATTTGGAGGGAGTGGAGAGCCCAGGAGCCTCCCTCTCCTCTGGGCCAGCCAGCCAGTCCGCCCTGCTCCCCTCAGCCCACCAGAGGCCCAACCGGCACCCCCCATCCTAACCCTAGCCTGTCTCCCACGCTCCCTCTCGTCCTCCCGATATCGCCGCCACCCACGCACGCAGGTAGCCCAGAACCGCTCGATCTCCTCGATCCCCATCGCTCTCTCCCTCACCTTCTCTCTCACACACGCAGGAGCCCTCGTGCTCGATCCCGATCCCACAGCAACCGCTCTTCCTTCCCGAGGCCGCCGCCGGTGCCCCAAGTTTCCCCTCGTCCTCGACCCCCATCTCTCCCTCGACCCGGCTCACTATCGACGCCCTTCACGCGGCCCCCTTCCTCTGTATCGCCTCCCACTGCGCCCTGCTGCTGCATCCATACGCCGCCGCCATCAAGCTCCGGCCTGGAGGTCAACTCCGGCGCCCTCTGCCTCGCGTCGTCCCACCGCCTCCGTCGCGCCGATTGTGACGCCCCCGATTTGACCGTACACTAATCATACACGCAAACGTGTACAATCACGATCAGGGACTCACGGAAGATATCACAACACAACTTACAAATAAAATAAGTCATACAAGCATCATATTACAAGCCAGGGGCCTCGAGGGGTCGAATACAAGAGCTTGATCATAGACGAGTCAGCGGAAGTAACAATATCTGAGTACAGACATAAGTTAAACAAGAATGCCTTAAGAAGGCTAGTACAAACTGTGATACAGGTCGAAAGAGGCGCAAGCCTCCTGCCTGGGATCCTCCTAAACTACTCATGGTCGTCGTCAGCGGGCTGCACGTAGAAGTAGGCACCTCCAGTGTAGTAGGAGTCATCATCGACGGTGGCGTCTGGCTCCTGGGCTCCATCGTCTGGTCGCAGCAATCGGGTATAGAAAGGGGGAAAAGGGGGAACAAAGCAACTGTGAGTACTCATCCAAAGTACTCGCAAGCACAGTGCTACACTACATATGTATGCATTGGTATCAAATGGAAAAGGGGGTATCATATGTGGACTGAACTGCAGAATGCCGGAATAAGAGGGGGATAGCTAGTCCTGTCGAAGACTACGCTTCTGGCAACCTCCATCTTGCAGCATGTAGAAGAGTAGATGGTAAGTTCACCAAGTATCATCGCATAGCATAATCCTACCCGGCGATCCTCCCCTCGTCGCCCTGTTAGAGAGTGATCACTGGGTTGTATCTAGCACTTGGAAGGGTGTGTTTTATTAAGTATCCGGTTCTAGTTGTCATAAGGTCAAGGTACAACTCCGGGTCATCCTTTCACCGAGGGACACGACTATTCAAATAGATCAACTTCCCTGCAGGGGTGCACCACATTTCCCAACACGCTCGATCCCCTTTGTCCAGACACACTTTTCTGGGTCATGCCCGGCATCAGAAGATCAACACGTCACAGCCCTACCTAGGCACAAAAGAGAGGTCAGCACGCCGGTCTAAATCCTATGGCGCAGGGTCTGGGCCCATCACCCTTTGCACACCTGCACGTTGCGAACGCGGCCGGAAGTAGAACTAGACCCTTAGTACAAGAGCAGGCTTCCAGTCCAATCCGGCGCGCGCCGCTCAGTCGCTGACGTCATGAAGGCTTCGGCTGATACCACAACGTCGAGTGCCCATAATTGTCCCTGCATAGATGGTTAGTGCGTATAGGCCAGTGGCCAGACTCAGATCAAATACCAAGATCTCGTTAAGCGTGTTAAGTATCCGTGAACGCCGACCAGGGCCAGGCCCACCTCCCTCCTAAATGGTCTCAACCTGCCATGTCGCTCCGCCACAAAGTAACAGTCAGGGGCCGTCGGGAACCCAGGCCCACCTCTACCGGGATGGAGGCACCTGCCCCTTCAGCCCCCATCTCCCAACAGTATCATAAGTAATGTAACAGTATAAAGTATATAGCATATGCCCGTGATCACCTTCCGAAGTGATCACGGCCCAGTAGTATAGCATGGCAGACGGACAAGATTGTAGGGCCACTGATGGAACACTAGCATCCTATACTAAGCATTTAGGATTGCAGGTAAGGTATCAACAGTTGTAGCAGCAATGACAGGCTATGCATCAGGAAAGGATTAACGGAAAGCAGTAACATGCTACACTACTCTAATGCAAGCAGTATAGAGAAGATTAGGCGATATCTGGTGATCAAGGGGGGGCTTGCCTGGTTACTCTGGCAAGAAGGAGGGGTCATCTCCGATGTAGTCGAACACACGGACATCGGCACCGGTCTCGGAGTCTACCGAAAAGGAGTAATGGAGAGGGAACACAATAAATAATAGAGCAATCAAATGTAACACAAAGCAAGTCGCGGCAATACGTTGTGCTAGGGGTGACCTAACGTAGGGATAGGCGATACCGGCGAAGGAGGGAAACATCCAGGAAAGTATTCTCGGTGTTTCGTGTTTTCGGACAGATGAACCGGAGAGGGAAAGTTGCGTGTTCTCTATGCTAGGGATGTGTGACGGACGAATGGGCTGCGTATTCGGATTCGTCTCGTCGTTCTGAGCAATTTTCATGTATAAAACTTTTTCATCTGACTTGCGGATTATTTTATATGAATTTTTAAAGCTTTAATAATATTCTAGAATTTTTGGAATTGTTTTGAATTTGAAAGTTAATTTCTAAAGTGCAGTCAACCCAGTCAACTTTTGACTAGTCAAAAGGGATAGCATGACCCACATGTCATGGTCATAGGTGTAGATTACTTAAGCTAAATTAATTTAAACTAGGCGGCCATATGTCATTGTTTATATAGACTAATTAGCACTAAATTACATCATACCTAAACTAGCCCTAATTAAGCCTAGCCTAATTAAACCATGGGCCGTCCGGTGGCATAGCCAGCCGTGGCTGTGTACACACACGCACACACGGAACACAATAGCGAGGGGTTACTTCTGTTCCCTGTTAACAGAATAAAACATTTTATGATTTTTATAGAATTTAATCCATGTCGTATTTGAATTTGGTCCAATGAAATAATTTGGAGGTTGTCATGTGAACTCCTAACACAAATTAATTTCAACGAAGTTAGACTTTATACGACCATAGTTTTGTCGCCATCTAGAGAGCTAAGAAGGTAGAAATAGAAAAAGCCAGCCAGCGCTACAGTAACATTCAGTTACTGTAGCAGCGGCAGCAGAGCAGCGAAACGCAGCGGCATGAGCGGCGAGGGTGCGGCGGCAAGCAGGCAAGCAGCAGCAGTCAGCGGCATGGCGCGTACGCGGCCAGGCAATGCCGCGCACGGCCGGGATGCGGCCCGGGCAGCGTTGCCGGAGCCAGTGGTAGGCGGAGGCGACGACAACGCCGAGCGTGGGCGGGAGACTGCGGAGGCGCGCGCGTGGCCAGGGGGTGGCGCGGGGATGGACATGAGAAGGAGCAGACGCGCACCGGAGCACGAGTGCGGCCACGGCGTGGTCCGGCCACGACGGCCATGGGCGGATGCACGGCTGGGCTCTTTCGATCGGGCATGACGAGCTGCGTCGAACGATGGCAGCATCAAGGCAGAAGGCAACCGAAACTATGCCGACGACGTGCTAAGGCAGAGGCAGGGGCTCCGGTTCAATGGAAATCGAGGACACGACCATGTTGTTGACGAACCAAAGGAGCTACGCGTATGTTTCACTAGAGCACCAGAAGCACGGCAGTAGTTTCAACTCATCCCGAGGTGGACAAGGACGACGACGGTGAGCTCGACAACGGCGGCGGAGCAGCAGTAATGGCGACGACAACTAGAGGGCAAGATTGATGGCGCTAGCAGAGGGGAAATGTTGGGGTGCTTACGTAGGAGCACACGGTGGCTCATTGGAAGGTTAGGAGCGGCAGAGGGCGACGGGATCGTCGACGAACGCCGGCGACAGCAGAGGAGGAGATCGGCTCGATCCGTCGACTTGGGACTCTCCTGCTCGATCTGCTCCTCGAGGAAGACGTACTGGACGACGAAGGAGCGGCCGGGCATGGCCTCACCGCACGGGGACGACAGCGGGGGTGAGGATGACGAAGGCCATGGCGGGCAGCGCTTGGGCGCGAACAAAAATGACGATGACGGCGCGAGAGAGGGAGATGATGGGGACTAGGGTTCATGTACAGGGTCGAGGGGGCCTTATAGATGTCAGGGAGGGGCTGGATGCTCGGCACGTGGCCATCCATGGCCACGGACGTGGGCGCGGCGTCCACCCAGCCTCTGATGAACAGAGAGGTTGGGGACGAGCTCTAGGTGGGTTGGGCCTTGCCTGTTTATTTCAAGGCCCAGGTACACAGTAGTTTAGTTTCTGTTTTCTTTTCCTTTTATTGCTCCTGTTTTTTTTCAATTAATTTTTGTATCAAATGAATTTTGTTGCCATTAAAACTTTGCCCAAAAACACTTTGTATTATTAGGAGCTATCACACAATTTTTGGTCGCAATTGGAGTTAAATAAATAATTGCTTATTTTGAAAAGGCTATTTTTATTTTCTGTTAGAATACTTATTAATTTCCTAGGAATTTATTTGTGAGCCCAACAAAGTTGGTTTCAACATCAAGATGATCAGGGAATTTATAGAACTATTCGAACATTTTAGTTTTACTGTTTGAAGAACTAATTATTTTGACTTGATTTTAAAATTTGAACTTGAACTCGGTTTGGACCAAAGTGCCGTTTAGCAAATTAGGTGCAATGACATGGCACCGTTAGGGTGTGATTACTGTAGCTTATCTACTATGGTGTTACAAATCTCCTCCACTACAAGAAATCTCGTCCCGAGATTTAAGAGGTGGAGTAAGGGGAAAGTGCTGGTTACGAAATTCTAACGAGTGTTCCCGGTCTTGGTTGCTCTTCTCGAATAGGTCGACCCACTACGTTGATGTCTTCATTTCCCTACTCCGGGTCATCATGATAAAGTCGTCATCCTATCTTCGGAAAACTCCATCGTACTTACGGAAGAATAAAGGGTGGGCATTCTGGGAGAACAGACCTCTGCGAGGTCGACTTTATGGTTGATAATATCGAGGAAGGTGGTGGAAGTAACTCTCGAATTGAAACTTACAAAAATATCGAGAGCAAAGTAAGGAGGTATCATGGGAAGTTTCGAGCGGGCAGGCAATCGTTCGATGCCTGAAACAGGGCGTGAAAAGGGGTTCAAAGCAATGGGAATAAGTATTGTGTCTGATACCAGAATTGATGATCTCTCGGAAGGTGGCTCGTGAATCACATACGAGGCCAAGTGTGAGGAATTAACTTTGGAAACCGGGGGTGTATAGGAGAGTCAGGTTTCGATCCTGTGGAACTGTGGGTTATGGGCCCACCATGTGGTTAAACATAGGGAAGGCATTGACACCTTGCACGGTCATGATAGCAAGACATGTCAAAGGGTAGCCTATCAGTTATGTCGACAACAATGTCGATACCAAGGGCGAGGGACGAAGAGAACCATTTTCCTACTCGTTGAACGAGGCGGACCATTAGGCAAAGTTCTCGTCCATCGGTGGCTATCGGAATGTAATCAACAAAAGTAACATGGTCTTTCTGGCAGAGTGGTACAACGAGGTGTTTACATAAGCAGGGATATATTACTGCTTATATAATATAGATCACAAGAAGGTTTAAACAAACCAATGGAAAGGAAAAGTGATTATCAGGTTTAAACAGAACAATGGAAAGGAAAATGTGTTTAGACACATATTTCAAGGGTATATCCTTCCCAAGGACAAGCAGAGCATGATATCCATGAAAGGATATAATGTAGAAAACTCTTTAGGTAAGGTGAGAGAAATTTCATGACATTACCCATACAATGGTGTTTGGATAATTGAGCAAGAAACATTTAGCATTGGGATTCAAATGTTCTTTGTTGAAAATTGGAGTACCATAGACATGCTTCGAGATAGCGTTGGCGTGGTCTTCAAGCAAAGGTTAGACTCAGGATGCCTGAGAAGAGGTGCGACAAAAATCGACGAGATGACATTATAAGATTCTCAGGAAATGAACTATAGGAGCAAGTTCCGAAACAAGGGTTCATCAGTAAACCATGGAGAGGATGAGGAGGTGGCGGATGGACACAGCGGCAATTCATCGAGGCTTCCAAAAATATGGATTTCCACAATTAAGTGAACAAGGTGATAGCATTGGACACATCGAAGTATATAATGAGGTATGTTTGATGATAACATCCACAATTAAATATTGAATGAAAATGCACCTGGAAATATGGACTAAGTAGGACGATCAAAGTTAGAATGGTGATTTGATAACTAAACTATCGGCCATTCACTTCTAAACAATAGGGTTGCTAGAAGTTTCGAAGTCGCACATCATAGATCAATTGTCGGTTTTCCGGTTAGAAACAACACGGTGAACAAGGAGCGAACGGATATGGCAAGGAGTATCACCTGTATCAAGAATTCTTAAGAGGTGGTGAAATTCTCACGACATTCTTGACATAAAAAATGGTAATACTCCAAGGTAAAGAACAAATGCTGGATAGTAAGGATCTCAAGGTATATCACGAAACACGAACAAGTTTGTGTTGAACAGAAGGCAATAAAGTGGTCGGTGATAACACAAATCATTGAGGGCAAGGATGGTACTTCTCATCATGAATTCAATTGATATCCTGGAAGGAGTCAAAATGTTGACAATGATCACGACAAATTTGTCGAGAGGTTTCAAGAAGATATAGTCGATCGGTGATGACATCAAGTCAATAGAACGATGAAGCAAAAAATTATTGGAACCATGAGTACGACACAAACTCGAAATCAGGCTTGTTGTTCAAGACGAAATGATATGACGAGGAAAATCGACGTAAGCTTAGCTCATCGTCAAAAGTGGTGCTCCGGGGATAAGGCCCAGGTAGCATAGTTAAAAATTAGCCCAATAATGGTATAGCCGATCAGGCTAGGAATGACGGGAAGGATTATTAAACTCATAAGCAACGAAAATTAACTAGGGTTATCAAACCGGAATGAGGAATCGGTTCACATATCGGTGTTCTCGGTTGACGACAACCCAGAACCCAGAAAAATTGAAATCGGTGAGAAATAACAGTTGATGAAGAACCCATAAGAAGTTATGCAGTTCCATGACATTATCAAGATATCCTAGTGTAATACTCGATGGTAGATGAAAGTAAAGGTTGGACAGGTGCAATGATCTACACAAGACAAGTACTTAACTTGTCCGATAAATGGTATTAATGAGAAAATATGGTCGGAACCATTATTGCAAAGGACCAAACATAGATACAGGATGAACTTATAACAAGGGGGTTAATATCATTTACAAGAAGCTTCGATGATAAGTTTCACATCGGGTCCATGGGCATGAACGCAAAGGCTCAAGGTCCACTCCCACTTCTTCCGTGCATAACCTTTCATTTTACTTCTCGCTTTTGATGAAGTTGTGTACAAATTTTATTTAGCAAAATACCATAAGAGTATGGAATGAATTCAACAATATAACCATCGCATAAAGCATTCTTTTCATGATCTACAAGCATAGAATATTTACTACTCTCCACATAAGTAAAATTCTTCTTATTCAGAATAGTGGGAGTATCATAAGAAACTCGAATACTATAAATTGTTTCCACATTAAAAGAGTAATGTTCAGGAAAAGGGTAATCATAATCATGACAAGTTTTATAAATATAATCATCACTACTTTTTATAGCATAAGTATCATCACAATAATTATCATAAGTAGCAACTTTGTTCTCATCATAATCGATTGAAACCTCTTTCAAGATAGTGGAATCATTACTAAATAAAGTCACGACCTCTCCAAATCCACTTTCATAATTGTCAAAATAATATTCAACATCCTCCAAAATAGTGGGATCATTACTTCCTAAAGTTGACACTCTTCCAAACCCACTTTCATCAATATAACCACGTAGAAGCTTCCGGGTTTACACGGATTAGAAAAGGCATAGCTTCAACCCATCGGGGCATCATAGAAACATATACCACAATCTTCAAGAGTAAATAGCACCAGCTCAAAAGCAGAGAATGGTTGGCCAAACACAGAATAGGATTTACTAATGGCATTATATATCATAGGAAGAACTTCCAAAGTGATTGAATATGAAGGACGTTGTCGGGTAAAATCTAACAAAGGATCCGATGGTCCTCAAGGGATCTGATGTAAGCATCGGTATTCAACCAGAGGAAGAAAGAATCCAAGGAGATCAAATTATAGAAACAACTGACTTAATTCAAAGCTCAATTGCAAAGGAAGTATGAATTCCAAAACAAGGGATCAGAAGCAATGCTCTGATTAGGGATGGATAAGTTGAATAGACTTAGGGGTACATTCGACGACAACTTGATTGGTCGAGGACCAGCTCATGTTCAAAATGACGTCTGAGCCAGAAGGATGAATCCTGGGGTCTGATTAAGGAATGTGAGAATTCCCAACATAATGATTCAACAGACTCAAACTGATAATGACTAAGGATGCCAATAAGATTACCGGACTTATGAGGTTAATCATAATGCAAGCAAGCAAGAATTTCAAGAGCAAATAGGTTGTTGAGGATTTTCAGGGATCGAATGGTATTTCTAAGACTTTTGTGAAATACATGAATCAACTGGGGATGAGCGGATACTTGATAACTGCGAGAAATTATCCGCAAGGGTATGTCTGCGGCAAAGAGCTGCAAAGCGGTGGGCACAAAGGATTCTCGAATTATCGAAGAAATTTTCAGGGTATCAAGTAATAACAGGGGAAACTAGGAACAAAAGTAAGAACGACAAGTGTAAGCAGTTATCCATAAGGATTTATCGGTGGTCGGGAATAGCAAAAGTGGTGGGCACAAGGTCTCGAAAGAATAACGGAGAGTATCTTCGGAATCTTCTGGTGAAGCAGGCCATCATCTGGAATGAAGGGGCTCTTCGGGAGAAAGTATTAACGAGAACCTAGAGTTAGAGTTAGCAAAATCATTTAACCCAAATAGAAGAGAGTTCAGAGTCCCAGAGTAAGGATCGAGGACTAAAAGATCCTAATACCACCCAAATGGTGACGTGGTCCCGTAAGACACACAGCCATGTTAGTAAAAAGTTTTATAATGTCTAGACTCGACTTCGGCCAAGGAGTGTGGAAGGGGGATTCCTACAGGCAGTCGGCTCTGATACCAACTTGTGACGCCCTCGATTTGACCTTACACTAATCATACACGCAAACATGTACCATCATGATCAGGGACTCACGGGAAGATATCACAACACAACTCTACAAATAAAATAAGTCATACAAGCATCATATTACAAGTCAGGGGCCTCGAGGGCTCGAATACAAGAGCTTGATCATAGATGAGTCAGCGGAAGCAACAATATCTGAGTACAGACATAAGTTAAACAAGAATGCCTTAAGAAGGCTAGTACAAACTGGGATACAGGTCGAAAGAGGCGCAAGCCTCCTGCCTGGGATCCTCCTAAACTACTCCTAGTCGTCGTCAGCGGGCCGCACGTAGTAGGCACCTCCAGTGTAGTAGGAGTCATCGTCGACGGTGACGTCTGGCTCCTGGGCTCCATCGTCTGGTCGCAGCAATCGGGTATAGAAAGGGGGAAAAGGGGGAACAAAGCAACCGTGAGTACTCATCCAAAGTACTCGCAAGCACGGAGCTACACTACATATGTATGCATTGGTATCAAATGGAAAAGGGGGTATCATATGTGGACTGAACTGCAGAATGCCGGAATAAGAGGGGGATATCTAGTCCCGTCGAAGACTACGCTTCTGGCAACCTCCATCTTGCAGCATGTAGAAGAGAGTAGATGGTAAGTTCACCAAGTATCATCGCATAGCATAATTCTACCCGGCGATCCTCCCCTCGTCGCCCTATTAGAGAGCGATCACCGGGTTGTATCTGGCACTTGGAAGGGTGTGTTTTATTAAGTATCTGGTTCTAGTTGTCATAAGGTCAAGGTACAACTCCGGGTCGTCCTTTTACCGAGGGACACAGCTATTCGAATAGATCAACTTCCATGCAGGGGTGCACCACATTTCCCAACACGCTCGATCCCCTTTGTCCGGACACACTTTTCTGGGTCATGCCCGGCCTCAGAAGATCAACACGTCGCAGCCCTACCTAGGCACAACAGATAGGTCAGCACGCCGGTTTAAATCCTATGGCGCAGGGGTCTGGGCCCATCGCCCTTTGCACACCTGCATGTTGCGAACGCGACCGGAAGCAGAACTAGCCCCCTTAATACAAGAGCAGGCTTACGGTCCAATCCGGCGCGCGCCGCTCAGTCGCTGACGTCACGAAAGCTTCGGCTGATACCACGACGTCGAGTGCCCATAACTGTCCCCGCGTAGATGGTTAGTGCATATAGGCCAGTGGCCAGACTCAGATCAAATACCAAGATCTCGTTAAGCGTGTTAAGTATCCGCGAACGCCGACCAGGGCCAGGCCCACCTCTCTCCTAGGTGGTCTCAACCTGTGACTCCCGGATAATCTTGCTACAGTAATCCCATGCTAATCGTGCCATGACACCTCAGTTACTGTTGCTATCCTCGCAAAATTCGAAACCGTTCAAAATTCAAATTCAAATTAGTACAACAATAAAAGTTTTCAAAAATTGAAACAAAAATGTTCAGTGGTTGCCGAATATTACCAGGGTAATTATGATGCAACAAACACATTTTTATAAAATGGCTAGATGGTTTGAAGTTAAATAAAAGAAAGAAAATACAAAAGGAGAAAACAGAGAACAAAAATAGAAGGAGAACACCCCCTTCCCTGGGCCGTGGCCCAACTGGGCCAACCCACCTAGCCCAGCCGGCCCACCCCCGGCTATAACCCCCCCCCCCCACTACCAGAAACCCTAACCCCATCCACCCCCACTCCCCCCCCCCCCCGCGCAGAAATATCTCCCTCCCCCCCCCATCTCTCCCGATTGGATCGGGAGGAGACGGCCGCCCCGACGCCCGTCGTTGCCGGCCCCGCCAATCGCCGCCGCCGCCCGACGCAGCCCGCTCCGACCTCGCCGCGCCGCCGCCTGCCATCGACGCCCGCCTCCTCATCTCCTCCCGCACGGCCGCGCCCGACGCAAGCCACCACTCCGGCCACCGCAGCCGGCGCCGGTGCCGCCCCCAGGGCCTCCTCTGCGCCCCTGCGTCCTCGTCGCCAACCCCGCCGACCTCATCGCCTCCCCATCGAGAACGGCGCATCGGTCCCGTTGCCAACGTCGCCCGTCGCCGAACCTCCCCGCCGGATCGCCGCCGTCCTCCTCATCCTCCTCCCCAGGCCGCTTCCTCGCGCCTCACCGCCCCTCTCCTCGGCAACGAACGTGAGCCGCGCCCCCTCCCTCGTTCCCCCTCGGTCGCTATGCCGCTCCCCGCGCCGCATCGCCCGCTGCCCCGCTACGTGACCACCGCCGCTGTTTAGCTCCTCCCCGCGTCGCCCCCCTTGCTGCTTGCTGCGGCCCCGCTTCCCCTGGCCAGCGCCTCACAGCGCCCGGTGGCCATCACCGTCCACGACCTCGCCGCTGCCACCTCAGGCGACCGGCCTCGCCGTGCCGATGGCCGCCCCTGTTGACCCGGGTATATGCCCAATCGGGCTGGGTGCCCGCGCCCACAAGGCCCCTCTGGCCTATGACATGTGGGGCCCTACCCTCCCACAGAACGTTTAAATAAAAATAAAAATAAAAAAATAGAAAAAAAATTAATTAATTAATTAATTAAAGAATTAATTAACTTAATTAATTTTGATTATTTAAACTAATCAAATAACTAAACTAATTAAGCTGTTAGTCAATTAATTAATTAGTATGACCGTGGGCCCCCCACCTAATTAATACTAATTAGGTTAATTAATATGTCTAATTAAAATGTGTCACTGGCCAGTGGGACCCACTGGTCAGGTTGACCAGTCAACCCTGTTGACTGCTGACATCAGCATGACATCATGCTGATGTCATAAATCCTTTTTCGAATTAAATTAAATAATTAATTAAATTCCAAACATTAATAAAATCTTTAAAAAATCATATCTTTTAATCCGTGACTCGGATTAAATTATTTTCAACATGAAAGTTGCTCAGAACAACGAGACGAACCCGGATACGCAGCCCGTTCATCCGCCACACACCCCTAACGTATCAAACACGCAACTTTTCCCCCCTCCGGCTCCTCTACCCGAAAACGTGAAACACCGGGGATACTTTCCCGGATGTTTCCCCCCTTCACCGGTATCACCTCATACCGCGATAGGGCACCCCTAGCACCGATACTTGTCATGTCATGCATCACCATGCATCTGTTTGCTTAAATATTTATTGTTTCTTCCCGCTCTTCTCTCGCTAGACACCGAGACCGACGCCACTGCTACCCAGTACGACTACGGAGTTGACGACCCCTCTCTCTTGCCAGAGCAACCAGGCAAGCCCCCCCTTTGATCACCAGATATCGCCTACTCTTCTCTATACTGCTTCCATTAGAGTAGTGTAGCAAGTTACTGCTTTCCGTTATTCCTATCCTGATGCATAGCCTGTCCTTGCTACTACCGTTGTTACCATTACCTGCTATCCTACTGCTTAGTATAGGATGCTAGTGTTCCATCAGTGGCCCTACACTCTTGTCCGTCTGCCATGCTATACTACTGGGCCGTGATCACTTCGGGAGGTGATCACGGGCATATACTATATACTGTACACAGTTACATTACTTATGATACTGTTCGGAGATGGGGGCTGAAGGGGCAGGTGGCTCCATCCCGGTAGAGGTGGGCCTGGGTTCCCGACGGCCCTCGACTGTTACTTTGAGGCGGAGCGACAGGGCAGGTTGAGACCACCTAGGAGAGAGGTGGGCCTGGCCCTGGTCGGCGTTCGTAGATACTTAACACGTTTAACGAGATCTTGGTATTTGATCTGAGTCTGGCTACTGGCCTATACGCACTAACCATCTACGCGGGGACAGTTATGGGCACTCGACGTCGTGGTATCAGCCGAAGCCTTCGTGACGTCAGCAACGGAGCGGCGCGCGCTGGATTGGACTGGAACGCCTACTAGGCTAGGTCTGCTTCCGGCCGCCCACGCAACGTGCAGGTGTGCTAAGGGCGATGGGCCCAGACCCCTGGGCGCTTAGGTTTAGACCGGCGTGCTGACCTCTCTGTTGGTCTAGGTGGGGCTGTGACGTGTTGATCTTCCGAGGCCGGGCATGACCCAGGAAAGTGTGTCCGGCCAAATGGGATCGAGCGTGTTGGGGTATGTGGTGCACCCCTGCAGGGAAGTTAATCTATTCGAATAGCCGTGATCTTCGGTAACAGGACGACTTGGAGTTGTACCTTGACCTTATGACAACTAGAACCGGATACTTAATAAAACACACCCTTCCAAGTGCCAGATACAACCGGTGGTCGCTCTCTCACAGGGCGACGAGGGGAGGATCATCGGTTAGGATTATGCTACGTGATGATACTTGGAGGACTTCAGTCTACTCTCTTCTACATGCTGCAAGACGGAGGCTGCCAGAAGCGTAGTCTTCGAAAGGATTAGTTATCCCCCTCTTATTCTGGCATTCTGCAGTTCAGTCCACATATGATACCCTTATTCCATTTGATACCCATGCATATGTAGTGTAGCTCCTTGCTTGCGAGTACTTTGGATGAGTACTCACGGTTGCTTTCTCCCCCTTTTCCCCCTTTCCTTTCTTCCTGGTTGTCGCAACCAGATGCTGGAGCCCAGGAGCCAGACGCCACCGTCGACGACGACTCCTACTACACCGGAGGTGCCTACTACTACGTGCTGCCCGCTGACGACGACCAGGAGTAGTTAGGAGGATCCCAGGCAGGAGGCCTGCGCCTCTTTCGATCTGTATCCCAGTTTGTGCTAGCCTTCTTAAGGCAAACTTGTTTAACTTATGTCTGTACTCAGATATTGTTGCTTCCGCTGACTCGTCTATGATCGAGCTCTTGTATTCGAGCCTTCGAGGCCCCTGGCTTGTAATATGATGCTTGTATGACTTATTTTATTTGTAGAGTTGTGTTGTGATATCTTCCCGTGAGTCCCTGATCTTGATCGTACACGTTTGCGTGTATGATTAGTGTACGATTGAATCAGGGGCGTCACACAACCTGCCCTGTCGCTCCACCGCAAAGTAATAGTCGGGGGCCGTCGGGAACCCAGGACCCACCTCTACCGAGATGGAGCCACCTGCCCCTTCAGCCCCCATCTTCGAACAGTATCATAAGTAATGTAACAGTATAAAGTATATAGCATATGCCCGTGATCACCTCCCGAAGTGATCACGGCCCAGTAGTATAGCATGGCAGACGGACAAGAGTGGAGGGCCACTGATGGAACACTAGTATCCTATACTAAGCATTTAGGATTGCAGGTAAGGTATCAACAGTTGTAGCAGCAATGACAGGCTATGCATCAGGAGAGGATTAACGGAAAGCAGTAACATGCTACACTACTCTAATGCAAGCAGTATAGAGAAGATTAGGCGATATCTGGTGATCAAGGGGGGGGCTTGCCTGGTTGCTCTGGCAAGAAGGAGGGGTCATCTCCGATGTAGTCGAACACACGGACATCGGCACCGGTCTCGGAGTCTACCGGAAAGGAGTAATGGAGAGGGAACACAATAAATAATAGAGCAATCAAATGTAACACAAAGCAAGTCGCGGCAATACGTTGTGCTAGGGGTGACCTAATGTAGGGATAGGCGATACCGGCGAAGGGGGGAAACATCCGGGAAAGTATTCTCGGTGTTTCGTGTTTTCGGACAGATGAATTAAAGGGGGAAAGTTGCGTGTTCTCTATGCTAGGGATATGTGACGGACGAATGGGCTGCGTATTCGGATTCGTCTCGTCGTTCCGAGCAATTTTCATATATAAAACTTTTTCATCTAACTTGCGAATTATTTTATATGAATTTCTAAAGCTTTAATAATATTCTAGAATTTTTGGAATTGTTTTGAATTTGAAAGTTAATTTCTAAAGTGCAGTCAACCCAGTCAAATTTTGACTAGTCAAAAGAGATAGCATGACCCACATGTCATGGTCATAGGTGTAGACTACTTAGGCTAAATTAATTTAAACTAGGGGGGCCACATGTCAGTATTTATATAGACTAATTAGCACTAAATTACATCATACCTAAACTAGCCTTAATTAAACCTAGCCTAATTAAACCATGGGCCGTCCGATCGCATAGCCATCCGTGGCTGTGTACACACTAACACACACGGAACCCAATAGCTAGGGGTTACTCTGTTCCCTCTTAACAGAACAAAGCATTTTGTGATTTTTATAGAATTTAATTCATGTCATATTTGAATTTGGTCCAATGGAATAATTTGAAGGTTGTCATGTGAACTCTTAACACAAATTAATTTTAACGAAGTTAGACTTTGTTTGATCATAGTTTTGTCGCCGTCCAGAGAGCTAAGAAGGTAGAAATAGAAAAAGCTAGCCAGCTGTAGCAGCGGCAGCAGAGCAGCGAAACGCAGCGGCATGAGCGGCGAGGGTGCGGCGGCAAGCAGGCAAGCAGCAGCAGTCAGCGGCATGGCGCGTACGCGGCCAGGCAACGCCGCGCACGGCCGGGATGCGGCCCGGGCAGCGTTGCCGGAGCCAGCGGCAGGCGGAGGCGACGGCAACGCCGAGCGTGGGCAGGAGACTGCGGAGGCGCGCGCGTGGCCAGGGGGTGGCGCGGGGATGGACATGAGCAGGAGCAGACGCGCACCGGAGCACGAGTGCGGCCACGGCGTGGTGTCCGGCCAAGACGGCCATGGGCGGATGCACGGCTGGGCTCTTTCGATCGGGCATGACGAGCTGCGTCGAACGATGGCAGCATCATGGCAGAAGGCAACCGAAAACTATGCCGACGACGTGCTAAGGCAGAGGCAGGGGCTCCGGTTCAATGGAAATCGAGGACACGACCATGTTGTTGACGAACCAAAGGAGCTACGCGTACGTTTCACTGGAGCACCAGCAGCACGGCAGTAGTTTCAGCTCATCCCGAGGTGGACAAGGGCGACGACGGTGAGCTCGACAATGGCGGCGGAGCAGCAGTAATGGCGACGACAACTAGAGGGCAAGATTGATGGCGCTAGCAGAGGGGAAATGTCGGGGTGCTTACGTAGGAGCGCACGGTGGCTCGTTGGATGGTTAGGAACGGCAGAGGGCGACGGGATCGTCGACGAACGCCGGCGACAGCAGAGGAGGAGATCAGCTCGATCCGTCGACTTGGGACTCTCCTGCTCGATCTGCTCCTCGAGGAAGACGTACTGGACGACGAAGGAGCGGCCGGGCATGGCCTCACCGCACGGGGACGACAGCGGGGTTGAGGATGACGAAGGCCATGGCGGGCAGCGCTCGGGCGCGAACAAAAATGACGATGACGGCGCGAGAGAGGGAGTTGATGGGGACTAGGGTTCATGTACAGGGTCGAGGGGGGCCTTATAGACATCAGGGACGGGCTGGATGCTCGGCACGTGGCCATCCATTGCCACGGACGTGGGCGCGGCGTCCACCCAGCCTCTGATGAACAGAGAGGTTGGGGACGAGCTCTAGGTGGGTTGGGCCTTGCCTGTTTACTTCAAGGCCCAGGCACACAGTAGTTTAGTTTCTGTTTTCTTTTCCTTTTATTGCTCCTGTTTTTTTTATATTAATTTTTGTATCAAATGAATTTTGTTGCCATTAAAACTTTGCCCAAAAACACTTTGTATTATTAGGAGCTATCACACAATTTTTGGTCGCAATTGGAGTTAAATAAATAATTGCTTATTTTGAAAAGGCTATTTTTTATTTTCTGTTAGACCACTTATTAATTTCCTAGGAATTTATTTGTGAGCCCAACGAAGTTGGTTTCAACATCAAGATGATCAGGGAATTTATAGAACTATTCGAACATTTTAGTTCTACTGTTTGAAGAACTAATTATGTTGACTTGATTTTAAAATTTGAACTTGAACTCGGTTTGGACCAAAGTGTGGTTTAGCAAATTAAGTGCAATGACATGGCACCGTTAGGGTGTGATTACTTTAGCTTAACTACCGGGGTGTTACACCGGTGACCTTGGCCCGCCATGGATGGCCGGCTCTGCCAGGCCAGGACTCCCTCGCTGTCGCTCCTGCTACCCGCCTCTGCTCTGCACGGACGGCCCCTGCGTCCGTGGCTTCGCCTCCGCCGAGCTCGCCCCGCCGCCTCCATTCTACTCCGTCCAGATCGCAAGGCCGGCCTCCTGCAGCTCGTCGTTGCCGGAGTTCTCCACCACCAGCAAGCAGCCGCGCCATGACCCTCCTCGCGTGGCGTCTCCACCTTCCGGTCCATCCGCGAGCAAGCTGCCCCTGTTGCCTCTTGGTCTTGGCCGCAAAGATCCTTCGACGACCCGTGTACCTTGTCGTGACGCTGGTGGAATTCCTTAATCCTTCGGCCGCCAAGACCGCAAGGCCGCCACTAACCGAAGGAGCCCACGACCACCACATCAACCTGCCCCTCTTGTCGTTGCCAAAACCACCAGTCCAGGAAACTCCAAGACCAAACGTTTTTGTTTTTGCCAAGTTCCGTCAAACTGACTGTGTATGTCTACCGTCGCCGTGGGTTCTTTTTTTCATCAAGTTCGACTACAACACGAAGATGTGAACAACTACGCGGAGTCGCGGAGAACGACTACACATGGGACCCATCAAGTTCTTCTACGCGCGTGTACGACTACACATCTGAGATGCGTTGAGTACCTCTACGAAAGACCCGAACGTCTACGATCCGTGTACCACGACCGTTGCCAAAGACCGTCAAGTGAACAACTACCCTCATCGTGGACTCGACAAGACAATGTGTACAACTACTTCCACGACGACCGTGCTCCACTACCGTCGCAAGAACGAGATCGACGAGTCCGAAAACCCCTAGTATCATGACAACCCCGAAGGGACTCGGATTCTTCAAGTTCATCTTCGACAAGTGTACCACTTCTTCCTACGACCGTCCCGAGAACGTCTACTTCCTCTACGCCGACTTGATCCGTTCCGAAAATGCACGCTTCAAAGGTATAAACACCGAGACGACCACCAGTGGACCGAATGCATGTGACATGTGTATGAGATGGTTTCATGTAACTGTTTCTCACCGCGTACGATGTGTCTCTTGCGCATTATCCGTTTTTGAGCCATCGACACGTGGGAACCCAGTAACCGGGAGCACCCCACCGTTCATCGCATGATGCGCTCCTGTCACCACTTTCTTTTGCACCGGCATCTCAACTAGTTGTCGGATCATCGGAACGTTGCCGTGGCACCATTTCCGTTTTCGCCGCCATGACACCCCTTTCTTTCCGTCGTGGTGAACAAATGTTCGCATCATGCTCTTATCAACACTTTCATAAAACTTGCATAAACTTGCACAGGTCATCCGCTTCATGATAACAACATCAAGTATGTTTACAATTGTTGTTGCATTTAATTGCTAATGCATATGGGGATTTACCAGAATTGTTGTTTGTTCCGACCTCATTTTAAACTTGTTTAGATAGAGATTTTGCTTTTGCTTCTTCTCTTGCCATGTTTAACAACATTTAATATTGTTGGGTATCTAATCGAGAGAGAACTAAATAATTGATGTGGTGTTCCGTCAATATGCATCCCTATGCATATTGGGCTCCATTTAACTTGTAGTGTTGTTTGTGCACTTTGCCATGCCATGCATATTTAAACCGGACATGCATCATACTTGGTTGTGCATCATGCCATAATTATGTGATGGTCATTTACCATGTTGTTTGCTTCTTTCCGGTGTTTCTTCTTCGGGTTAGTTCTTGTAACATCACGTTTGTGAGGATTCATTCGACTTCGTCCGTTTGTCTTCTTCATGGACTCGTTCTTCTTCCTTGCGGGAGCTCAGGCAAGATGACCATACCCTTGAAATCACTTCTATCTTTGCTCGCTAGTTGCTCGCTCTTTTGTTATGCCGCGATACCTACCATTTGCTATATAGTGCCTCCCATATTGCCATGTCAAGCCTCTAACCCACCTTGTCCTAGCAAACTGTTGTTTGGCTATGTTACCGCTTTGCTCAGCGCCTCTTATAGCGTTGCTAGTTGTAGGTGAAGATGAAGTGTGTTCCTTGTTGGAACATGGTTATTGTTGGGATATGTTTATGTTGGGATATCACAATATCTCTTATTTAATTAATGCATCTATATACTTGGTAAAGGGTGGAAGGCTTGGCCTTATGCCTGGTGTTTTGTTCCACTCTTGCCACCCTAGTTTCCGTCATACTGGTGTTATGTTCCTTGATTTTGCGTTCCTTACGCAGTTGGGTTATAATGGGAACCCCTTGATAGTTCGCCTTGAATAAAACTCCTACATCAAGGCCCAACCTTGGTTTTACCATTTGCCACCTAAGCCTTTTTCCCTTGGGTTCTGCAGACTCAAGGGTCATCTTTATTTAAACCCCCGGGCCAGTGATCCTCTGAGTGTTGGTCCAAACTAGAGCACCGTGCAGGGCCATCCCTTGGCAACTTGGGTTACGCCGGCTCCTGTACTCTTAGCTTATCCGGTGTGCCCTGAGAACGAGATATGTGCAGCTCCTATCGGGATTTGTCGGCACAGCAGGTGGTCTTGCTGGTCTTGTTTTACCATTGTCGAGATGTCTTGTAACCGGGATTCCGAGTCTGATCGGGTCTTCCTGGGAGAAGGAATATCCTTCGTTGACCGTGAGAGCTTGTGATGGCCTAAGTTGGGACACCCCTGCAGGGTTTTGAACTTTTGAAAGCCGTGCCCACGGTTATGGGCAGATGGGAATTTGTTAATGTCCGGTTGTAGAGAACTTGACACTTAACTTAATTAAAATGCATAAACCGCGTGTGTAGCCGTGATGGTCTCTTCTCGGCTTGGTCCGGAAAGTGAACACGGTGTTGGAGTTATGCTTGAACGTAAGTAGTATGAGGATCACTTCTTGATCACTTCTAGTTCACGACCGTGCTTTGCTTCTCTTCTCGCTCTCATTTGCGTAAGTTAGCCACCATATATGCTAGTGTTTGCTGTAGTTCCACCTCACTACCTTTTCCTACCCATAAGCTTAAATAGTCTTGATCGCGAGGGTGCGAAATTGCTGAGTCCCCATGACTCACAGATTACTTCCAAAATCATTTGCAGGTTTCGATGATACCAGTGCAGGTGACGCAACCAAGCTCAAGGAGGAGCTCGATGAAGATCGTGTGCGTTGTGTTATTTCGTTTCCAGTTGATCAGTAGTGGAGCCCAGTCGGGGCGATCGGGGATCTTTTGCTTTAGGGGTGGTCTTTCTTTATTTGGTTCCGTAGTCGGACCTTGATTGTAACTGGATGATGTAATGCTATATTTACGTATTGTGTGAAGTGATGATTGTAAGCCAACTCTTTATCTCTTTCTTATTCAGTACATGTGATGTGTAAAGATTACCCCTCTTGCGACATGCCTACAATGCGGTTATGCCTCTAAGTCATGCTCCGACACATGGGAGATATAGCCGCATCGTGGGTGTTACATCTATATGCATATTTGGCTGGTGGAGGCTCTAAGTTTAATTTTGCATAAAGCTAATTTTTCCCTACAACAAAGGAATACATTTTTATTTACTACTAAGTTAAATTACCCATATTGAGAAAGGTAACCCCAACTCAATCCCAAAACTCTAACCCAATAATTTCATTAAATAGAGTGATGAGATCAACCAATAATTCAAATACCAGATACTCAAAATGTCCATAATCGGGGACACGGCTAATCATGATTAGTTTGTACACTCTGTAGAGGTTTGTGCACTTTTCCCCACAAGACTCGATCTCCTCCGTTGAATTCCTCGCACAACCAGGGATAGTCTTTCCGAAGAGGTCCCCTTAACCGATAGATAGGCCGGTACACCTACAATTCCCCTACATCTGCTAGCCCATCATGGAAAGGTTTCCCACAACTTTCTTAACTATTCCAGAACCCATAATGGCTTATGGCTGCACATGGAAGCGTCTGGGCATGAAGAATCTTATGATTCCTTTCAGCCTGGGTGGCATTCCATAGGATGATCACACGGGTAACCCGGGATCTCCTAGGACAACACTGAATTCCTCAGGTGCATTGAATCTGCTTAGAAAGTTGTGTAACAACTCTTTGGTGGACTAGTACAGTAACTGGCTAGGATCAAAATTATATGTTGGAAAGATGACACTAATTGTGTGAACAGAAAGATTACTTCAATACGAATCTGATGCAGTTGGGTTTATCGGAAACAGAGCTACGGATAAAAAGATATGATAAAAAAATTGAATATGAATCTGAACAAATTTCAAAATTTGAAAATTGCAAAAAGTTTATTTGATAGATTTACTAGATAGGTGAAATCAAGACGAAAATGTAGACGTTGGATCTATCTAATTTGGATGAACGAGTAAAAAGTTATGGCTATTTGAAAAATCAGAACCAAGCTGTTTTATGGACGAGAAATAGCTATTGCTAAAAGATTTCTACGCCTAAAGTGTAAATACAGAGACTAATTAATAATCTAATTATTCTATCGTACTAGTCTAGAAATAATAAGTTATGGGAGTATATAAAAATACGAAGAAAGATACCTTTATAAGGTAGAGAAAATAAGACTTCGGAGAGTGGAGACAACTTTTACAAGTCCCGCAGGGGAGAAGAAATATATTTTTCTTTAGTGGATCGAGTCAAACCAAAATATTTATTTAATCCGAATTGGATGATTTTTGGAGGCTATATGGATCTATATTTATACGTGGAAAAGAGGCTTAGGGTCAAAGTCTAGGCAGTGTGGGGCTAAACATATACATACATGGAAGACATTGAAAAAGATCATGCGCATGGGCTAAGAGTTCAGCCCGCCCGCGCGCATACACTGTGCGGCAATTTTTTTATTTTCTTTCACTTTTCATAAATAAATAAATAAAATAACATAAAAGAAAATTGTAAACCTTAACGAAAATAGAAAGAGAAATAGAAAAATACAGGCTGTCCTATCTACTATGCTGCGCATGTGGGTGACAGATAATTATGAGCCGCACGTACAGTTTTTCTTAATTAGAAACAAAAAGGAAAACTGAATAAGGAAAAAAATTATATAGGCATATTATATATAAAAAAATTCATAAAAAGATTTCGCAAAACATGAACATATTTTTAGCGGCAAATAAATTCCACAAAAATTTAGAGAAAGCAAATAATACTGCTTGTTCAATTAAAAACCAGATAAAAATATTTTTAAAATATAAAATAATTTCAAATTTATTTCTCTCAATTTTTATATTATAGGGAATCATTTTAACCTATTTTCCATATATTTTATTTTTGTATAAAAATAATTTGAATAAGAACCAAATATCTCCAAATTGAAAATGAGTTTCAAAATAACTTCAAAGGACTTTCAATTTGATTCTTTGAAACTTCCAACTCTCTTTCTTAGAATTTGCAGAAGTCATTTTATCTTCTCTCATGAAACTCATTGGGTTGCATAAATTTTCTAAATTTGAAATATTTTCAAATGGAATTCAAACCTTTTCAAAACCCCTTTTTCATTTAATTAAATGGAAGAAGTCATATCGTCTTCTCTCTAGGGTTTTGTGATGAAATGAATTTGAATTCATGGAGATCATAAATGCAAGGTGAAAGTTTTGGGAAAGTCATTTTATTCCCTCTCATTCAACTTCCAAAAAGTTTCAAATTCCACTCAATTTCACAAAAGCAACCACACCACAATCAAACAATCGATCAAAACTATTTATTTAATATAACATTCCAAAATTTAGAATTTTGGGATTGTAACGCCCGGATAATCTTGCTACAGTAATCCCACGCTAATCATGGCACGTCATCCCGATTACTGTTGCTATCCTCGCAATAATTCGAAACCGTTCAAATTCAAAATTCAAATTGATGAAAACAATAAAAGTTTTCAAAAATTAAAATAAAATTGTTCGGTGGTTGACGAATATTACAAAGGTAATTATAGTGCAACAGACATATTTTTATAAAATGGCTAAATGGATTAAATGATTTAAATAGAAAAGAAATAATAAAAGAAAATACAAAAGGAAAGAAAAACAGAAAATCAAAAAAGAAAAAAAAGAGAACACCCCCTCCCCCCCACTGGGCTTCGGCCCAGCAGGCCACCGGGCCGCCTGGCAAACCCACCCCTCTCTCCTTATTCCCCCCGGGTGAGACCCCGAAACCCTAGCCACCCCCCACTCGCATCCACTCTCCCCCCTCCCTCCCGATTGGATCGGGAGGATAACAGCGCCGCGCCCCGGCCTGCCCCCGTCCTCCTCGCCGTGGAACGACGCCGCCGCCCGGAGCTCCTACCCCGCCGGCCTGCTCCCCGTCGCCCGCTCGTCCCTGGCGGCCTCCCCAACCTCCCCCGAGCTCGCTCCCGAGACCCTACGCGTCCCTCCCCGTGAGCTCCTCTCCTCCCTTTCCCCTCTGTCGCCGGCGACGTCCGCACCCAGTCGCCGCGCCCGACGGCGTGCGCCGCGCGCCCCTCGCGCGTCCAGGCCACGCGCCCGACGCCTCGACCTCCTCTACCGCGCGCACGCGCGCTCACCGCGTTCGGGCCGCGCCCTGGCCGCGCGCCGTCGCCCCGTCCCGACGCGTCTCGCCTGGTCAACCGCCCGCACGGGCGCCCCTCCTCCCTGCTCGCCCCCCCCTCCGTGCCGACTGCGCCATGGCCTCGCGCGCCCCGGCCGTCCTCCCTCGCCGTGGCCCGCGTCCCGCTTCGTCTCCCCTCGCCTTGGCCTCGCCTCTCCACGCCGGCCTGCGCGTGGCTTTGGTCGCCGACGCCCGCGGCCGGCCACCACCGCTACCTGCCGGCCTCACCCGCCTGTGCCCCGCCTCCTCTGCACACGGCGCCCGGCCCCGTGGCGCCCCTGTTTCCCCCGCTCCGCCCTGTGCGCCGTCGCCGCCGCCGGCGAGCCTGCGCCCCGGCTCGCCGTGCCCCCCCTTCCCCGTTGGCCGCGGACGGGCGCCCGCTGCGCCAGTTCGGGCGGGTGCCCAGCGCCCGCTAACACCGAAACCACTCTGGCCACTAGTGCCAATGACATGGGGGCCCCACGGCCCCAGAACGTTTTATTAAAAAAAAGGAATTAAAATTAATAATAATAAAATTAATTAATTAATTAATTAAGGAATTAATTAAGTTAATTAATCATAATTAGATTAATCAAATTAACTAATTAGTCTAATTAAACTGTGATTAGTTTAGCTAAAACCTGATTAGCCTAAACAGGGTATGACAGGTGGGCCCCGCTGGACCCACACGTCAGTTTGACCAGTCAACGCCCCTGTTGACTGCTGACGTCATGCTGGCGTCATGATGACGTCAGCAAACACTGTTTTGGATAATGTTAGATTTAAATAATTAATTAAATTCCAGAAATTATTAAAATCTTTAGAAAATCATATCTTTAATCCGTAACTCGGATTAAAATATTTTCAACATGAAAGTTGCTCAGAACGACGAGACAATTCCGGATACGCAGCCCGTTCGTCCGCCACACATTCCTAACCTATCCAACTCGCAACTTTCCCCCTACGGCCCCTCTGCCCGAAAACGCGAAACGCCGGGGATACTTTCCCGGATGTTTCCCCCCTTCACCGGTATCACCTCATACCGCGTTAGGGCACCTCTAACGCCGTTACTTGTCATGTCATGCATCACTATGCATCTGCTTGCTTAAATATTTATTGTTTCTCCCCCCCTCTTCTCTCGATAGACACCAAGACCGACGCTGCTGCTGCCCCGATCGACTACGGTGTTGACGACCCCTCTCTCTCGCCAGAGCAACCAGGCAAGCCCCCCCCTTGATCACCAGATATCGCCTACTCTTCTCTATACTGCTTGCATTAGAGTAGTGTAGCATGTTACTGCTTTCAGTTAATCCTAAACTGCTGCATAGCCTGTCCTTGCTACTACTGTTGTTACCTTTACCTGCTATCCTACTGCTTAGTATAGGATGCTAGTATTTTCATCAGTGGCCCTACATCCTTGTCCGTCTGCCATGCTATACTATCGGGCCGTGATCACTCGGGAGTTGATCACGGGTATATACTATATGCTTTATACATGATACATGTGGTGACTAAAGACGGGTCGGCTTGTGGAGCACCCGCGAGTGATTCACGGATTGGGGGCTGAAAGGACCTTTGTCCCAACGGCCCTCTGTGTGGATCTTTGAGGCGGAGCGACAGGGCAGGTTCCGACCACCTAGGAGAGAGGTGGGCCTGGCCCTGGTCGACGTTCGCGGATACTTAACACGCTTAACGAGATCTGGGTATTTGATCTGAGTTTGGCCATTTGGTCTATACGCACTAACCATCTACGCGGGAGTAGTTATGGGTATCCCGGCGTCGTGGTATCAGCCGAAGCCTTCGTGACGTCAGCGACGGAGCGGCGCGCGCCGGATTGGACTGGAACGCCACTAGGCTAGGTCTGCTTCCGGCCGCCCACGCAACGTGCAGGTGTGCTAAGGGCGATGGGCCCAGACCCCTGGGCGCTTAGGTTTAGACCGGCGTGCTGACCTCTCTGTTGGTCTAGGTGGGGCTGTGACGTGTTGATCTTCCGAGGCCGGGCATGACCCAGGAAAGTGTGTCCGGCCAAATGGGATCGAGCGTGTTGGGGTATGTGGTGCACCCCTGCAGGGAAGTTAATCTATTCGAATAGCCGTGATCTTCGGTAACAGGACGACTTGGAGTTGTACCTTGACCTTATGACAACTAGAACCGGATACTTAATAAAACACACCCTTCCAAGTGCCAGATACAACCGGTGGTCGCTCTCTCACAGGGCGACGAGGGGAGGATCATCGGTTAGGATTATGCTATGCGATGTTACTTGGTGAACTTACCTTTTGCTCTCTTCTGCTTGCTGCAAGATGGAGGTGGCCAGAAGCGTAGTCTTCGATAGGACTAGCTATCCCCCTCTTATTCCGGCACTCTGCAGTTCAGTCCACATATGATACCCTTACTCCATTTGATACCCATGCATATGTAGTGTAGCTCCTTGCTTGCGAGTACTTTGGATGAGTACTCACGGTTGCTTTCTCCTCCTTTTCCCCCTTTTCTTTCATTCTGGTTGTCGCAACCAGATGCTGGAGTCCAGGAGCCTGACGCCACCGTCGACGACGACTCCTACTACACCGGAGGTGCCTACTACTACGTGCTGCCCGCTGACGACGACCAGGAGTAGTTAGGAGGATCCCAGGCAGGAGGCCTGCGCCTCTTTCGATCTGTATCCCAGTTTGTGCTAGCCTTCTTAAGGCAAACTTGTTTAACTTATGTCTGTACTCAGATATTGTTGCTTCCGCTGACTCGTCTATGATCGAGCTCTTGTATTCGAGCCCTTGAGGCCCCTGGCTTGTAATATGATGCTTGTACGACTTATTTTATTTGTAGAGTTGTGTTGTGTTATCTTCCCGTGAGTCCCTGATCTTGATCGTACATGTTTGCGTGTATGATTAGTGTACGATTGAATCGGGGGCGTCACAAGTTGGTATCAGAGCCGACTGCCTGTAGGAACTCCCCTTCCACACTCCTTGGCCGAAGTCGAGTCTAGACATTGCAAAAACTTCTACTAACTTGGCTGTGTGCCTTATGGGCCCACGTCGCCATCGGGTGGTACTAGGATCTTTTACTCCTCGACCTTTACTCTGGGACTCTGAACTCCCTTCTACTCGGGTTAAACGAATTTACTAACTCTGACACTAGGATCCCGTTATGACATTCACCCCAAAGTTGGATAAGCCCTAGTTATTCTTTAGAGTAGTACTTGAACATTATCCACATTGTCATTTGACTCCTGTGAAAACAACTTTGTTTTCAGATGGAACCCACGAGGCAGGTCGTGCGCCACACGACGGCCATTTGTGCCTCAGGATCACCTGCTGTGTTGGCTGAGATGATGACCTATCTGGGTTATCGCTGGCACCCTGAGTACACCGTCTATGAGGAGTATCAGGACTTCAACCAGGAGTAGTACCGTGCCATCGTCCACCTCTACTCTCGAGAGTATGACTCCACTACCGTGCTGCACACTGCTCATGGTGTTGGAGTGACTATCGATATGGCGGTCCACGATGCTGCTTATGCTGCTCTGACACGTCTCCGTGGAGAGTATCAGGAGTTGGACACCTCCCCCTTCAGGCACATTGCTATTGCATCCGATGTTGGTGCGGAGGGTTACTACACTGCTGCCTACTCCACTGTCACCCGAGAGCCATTCTACCATCAGAACCTGGTTCTGCATGCTGATGGGCTGGATAGAGCTAACCGAGCTCTTCGCCACGAGTTGTACACCACCCGTCAGCACCTGTATCGTGCTCTGACGCTGTTGCACCCCTCTGTCCGCTCTGGTAATCTGTCGCGTTCTGCGATCTACCCTGCCCGGACCGTGATGCCCCAGGGCATCGGCTGGCCAGATGTGGGAGGCTACTCTCCTGCATTGGGCCCTCTCCTGCCACCTGCGCAACGGGTTCCGCACCAGAGTATCCGCGGACCCCAGGCTACTCGCGTGGAGGTCTTCCCTTCGCGTCACTACCAGCTGTCGGGCTACACCTACCTCCGCAGTACCGCGTGGGACTGATGTAGACTTGCTTGTTAGTGTTAGATGCATTCGCCGCGAGCCTGCGTGCCGCCTATGATGTCTTAGTCTATGTACCAAAAACTCTGTGTAACGAACTCCATGCATGATCTCTTTTGTAAGATATGCCGACTACTATGTAGTATCTATCGTGCTGCTTTCGTTGTGCATGTTTCATCATGAATGACTCTTGTTATTTTTGCAAATTTCTCAATGCTGAACTATCCCTGTTAAATATTAGCAGGATGGTTAGACCAGGTGGTCGTGGTCGTGGTGGCAACGCCCCACCACCGCCTGAGTACATGGCTGGTATGATCCAACAGCTTGAGATGAATCGCCAGTTCATGGAGAATATGATGGCTCAGTTTCCTCGCCCCAATATGAACCAGCAGCCAACCCCAGTGACTCTGCAGGATTTCATGCGCCTGAACCCAACTGTGTACCGCAGCTCAACTCAGCCTCTGGATGCTGATGACTGGCTCCGTGACATCACCTATGAGATGGAGTCTGCTGATGTAGCCCCTGCCAGCTATGTCACCTTTGCTTCCTTCTTCCTGAAAGGACCCGCGGCTCAATGGTGGGACAGCCACAGGCGTACTCTGCCAGCTGGAACAATCATCACCTGGCCAGACTTCCAAGCTGCCTTCCGTGCTCGCTTCATTCCTCAGGGAGTTATGGACCGGAAGAAGCGTGAGTTCCGCAACCTCACCCAAGGCAACAGAACTGTGGAAGCTTATCAGCGGGAGTTTCTGGACTTGTCCCGCTATGCTGAAGAAGACATTGCAACTGATGCACGCAGACAGGAGAAGTTCCGTGATGGCCTTCAAGCTGACATCAAGCTCGCACTTCTAGTGCATGACTTTACTGATTTCGCCACCTTGGTGAACAAAGCCATCAACGTCGAAACTGGTCTGCAGGAATACCAGAGCTCTCACAGGCGCAACCGTGACACGGGCTCATCTTCGGGCCCGTCCTCGCAGAAGCGCAAGATATGGATTCCCAATAGCTTGTACCAGCCGGATGCACCTACCCCAAGGCAGACCTATGCTGCACCTCGTCTGCCTACTCCTCCGACTAGGCGGCCAAGACTCCCAGCTCCACCACCACAAGCTCCTGTTCCCACTCCCAATAATGGATTGTGCTTCAGGTGTGGACAACCAGGGCATCGTGCTAGGGAATGCAACCAGAACCCGAATCAACTGGCCCTTCCAGCAACTGGCCGTGGAAGCAACCAGCCCCGCAGCAACAATGCCAAGTCTTATGGTCGTGTTCATGCCAACCACGTTGATCTGAGCGAAGCTCAAGACCAGCCTGCTACTGTGATGGGTACCCTCCTCGTAAATTCAGTACCAGCATCCGTTTTATTTGATACAGGTGCATCGCATTCTTTCATGTCAGAAGGTTTTGCATGCTTGCACGACATTAAATGTGAGAACATGGATGCTTCACTATTAGTACACACCCCTGCGGGCCAATGTCGAACCTCCATGATTTGCAACGACGTCCCTGTAGAAATCCAAGGACTGGAATTCCTTGTCTCTCCCATCGTACTGAAGTCCTGTAGCATTGATCTCATTCTGGGAATGAATTGGTTAAAAGCGCATACTGCTTCTATAGTTTGCGCCACTAAGGTCGTCCATTTGCTACACCCTTCTGATGAAATAATAGCTTATCAAGCTCATCTAGTTCAGAACGCCGAGGCACGACTTTATGCCTTGAATGCGTTGAACGCTGCACCACTCGAGGGCATTGAAAACGTTCCCGTCGTTCGTGAATTCCAAGATGTATTCCCAGAAGAACTTCCAGGGATTCCCCCTGCTAGAGCTGTCGAATTCATCATCGACTTGAAACCCGGCACTACCCCTATAGCTAAACGACCCTACAAGATGCCGCCGCATGAACTCCTTGAGCTTAAGGAGGAAATCGACAAATCTCTTGTCAAAGGTTTCATTCGCCCAAGTTGCTCTCCTTGGGGAGCACCTTCTCTCTTTGTTAGGAAGAAGGATGGGACAAACCGATTGGTCCAAGACTACCGTCCTATAAACCAAGCTATCATTCAGAATAAATACCCTCTTCCTCGGATCAATGATCTTTATGATCAACTGGCTGGTTCATCAGTGTTCTCCAAACTCGACTTGAGGTTGGGTTACCACCAGATCCGTGTTCGTGAAGAGGACATCCCAAAAACCGCCTTCGTGACTCGGTATGGGTCATATGAGTACACCGTCATGTCATTCGGCTTAACGAATGCTCCCGCCACCTTCTCTCGTCTGATGAATTATATATTCATGGATTACCTCGACAAGTTCGTCGTGGTTTATCTGGACGATATCCTTGTATTTTCCAAGAACGAGGAAGAACATGCTGGACATCTGCGTCTTGTGCTAGAGAAGCTTCGAGAACATCAGCTGTATGCTAAGTATTCCAAGTGTGAATTCTGGCTTCCCGAAGTAACCTATCTTGGGCATGTCATCTCCAAAGATGGTATTGCCGTCAACCCTGAACGAGTTCAGGCTATTCTCGATTGGACTCCTCCGAAGAATGTGAAGCAAGTCCGAAGTTTTCTCGGTCTCGCCAGCTATTGCCGTCGATTCGTCGAGAACTTCTCCAAGATTGCCAGGCCTCTGACTAATTTGTTGCATAAGGGTGTCAAGTTCGACTGGACAGACAAGTGTCAGGAAAGTTTCCAGGCGCTCAAAGACAAGTTGACTTCTGCCCCCGTGCTTGCACCACCTGATACTAAGAAGGACTTCGTCATTTACTGCGACGCTTCCCGCCAAGGATTAGGCTGTGTCCTAATGCAGGAGCGCAGAGTGATTGCTTATGCCTCTCGTCAATTGCGCCCTCACGAAGAAAACTACCCGGTTCACGACCTCGAGCTTGCTGCTGTCATTCATGCACTGAAGCAGTGGCGACATTACCTTCTCGGTAATCGTTGCGAGATCTTCACCGACCATCAAAGTCTGAAGTATCTGTTTACTCAGCCAGATTTGAACCTACGCCAGTAGAGATGGATGGAGACTGTTGCAGACTTTGACGTGGATATATCATATACCCCCGGCAAGGCTAATGTGATGGCTGATGCCTTGAGCCGCAAGTCTTACTGCAACCACCTCCAGGTTCATAAAGTTCAGTCCTCGCTTACCGAAGAATTTAGAAGGCTGAACCTCCATATTGTTCCCCCGGGATCACTCGCTCCCCCTCCCGAAGGTTTCCCCAAACAGAACCTCCATGTTGTTTCCAAGGGTTCTCTCAATACCCTGGTTGCGAAACCAGATCTTGTGGACACCATCAAATGGTTACAGAAATGTGACGATGAAGTCCTCAAGATTAAGCGCGACCTCAAAAGGGGAAAGCCCTCATTCTTCACGATCGCCGACGATGGCGCCTTGTATTTCAAAGGCCGCTTAGTGGTACCATGTTCGAAGAAAAACCTGGATAAGACTAAAAGGGTTATGCAAGAAGCCCATGATACGCCTCTGTCCATCCATCCTGGTAGTACAAAGATGTACCAGGATATTCGTCAAAGATTCTGGTGGTCTAATATGAAGCAGGACATTGCTTGTTATGTTGCTGAGTGTGACATTTGTCGCCGAATCAAAGCAGAGCATCAAAGGCCTGCTGGAACTCTGCAACCTATCTCTATTCCTGAATGGAAATGGGACCATGTTGAGATGGACTTCGTCACTGGTTTTCCCAAATCGCAGAAAGGTAATGATGCTATTCTTGTCGTCATTGACCGGCTTTCCAAAGTTGCCCATTTTCTGGCGGTCAAAGAGACAATCACGGCTAGTCAGCTTGCTACTCTCTACATGGCCAGAATTGTTTCACTTCACGGTATCCCACTGGTTATCAGCTCAGACCGTGGCAGCTTATTCACTTCAAGGTTTTGGGCGAGTTTCCAAGAAGCTATGGGAACTCATCTGTCGTTCAGTACTGCGTTTCATCCGCAGTTACAAGGGCAAGTTGAACGTGTCAACCAAGTTCTCGAAGACATGCTTTGAGCTTGTGTAATCTCATTCGGCAAGAAATGGGAGGAATCTCTTCCATATGCCGAGTTCTCTTATAATAATAGCTATCAAGCTAGTCTGAAGATGTCCCCCTTCGAAGTGCTTTATGGACGAAAGTGTCGAACCCCTCTGAACTGGTCAGAAACTGGGGAACGCCCACTCTTCGGTCCGGATATTATCCAACAGGCCGAAGAACAAGTTCGCATTATTCGCGAGAATCTCAAGACTGCTCAGTCACGACAGAAAAGTCAGTATGACCGTCATCACCAAGACATGGTCTATCAACCTGGCGAAAAGGCTTATCTTCGAGTTACACCAATGAAGAGTGCTCACCGCTTCGGGATCAAAGGCAAGCTAGCTCCTCGCTATATCGGTCCCTTCACTATTTCGAAAGGCGTGAAAAGGTGGCATATCAACTGGAGCTTCCGCCGAACCTTTCTCAGGTTCACGATGTGTTCCATGTGTCACAACTCCGCCGTTGCTTCAAGGATCCAATCCGAACGGTGGATCATGAAGTGCTTGAATTGCAGCAGGACCTCTCCTATAAAGAGCATCCGGTCCGCATTCTCGACCAAGCTGAACGCCGCACACGCCAGAAGGCGATCAAGTTCCTCAAGGTCCAGTGGTCGAATCACTCTGAAGACGAAGCCACCTGGGAACGCGAGGATCGCCTGCGTGATGAATACCCCGCACTGTTTCCTTCTACCTCCTAAAATCTCGGGACGAGATTTCTTGTAGTGGAGGAGATTTGTAACGCCCGGATAATCTTGCTACAGTAATCCCACGCTAATCATGGCACGTCATCCCGATTACTGTTGCTATCCTCGCAATAATTCGAAACCGTTCAAATTCAAAATTCAAATTGATGAAAACAATAAAAGTTTTCAAAAATTAAAATAAAATTGTTCGGTGGTTGACGAATATTACAAAGGTAATTATAGTGCAACAGACATATTTTTATAAAATGGCTAAATGGATTAAATGATTTAAATAGAAAAGAAATAATAAAAGAAAATACAAAAGGAAAGAAAAACAGAAAATCAAAAAAGAAAAAAAAGAGAACACCCCCTCCCCCCCCACTGGGCTTCGGCCCAGCAGGCCACCGGGCCGCCTGGCAAACCCACCCCTCTCTCCTTATTCCCCCCGGGTGAGACCCCGAAACCCTAGCCACCCCCCACTCGCATCCACTCTCCCCCTCCCTCCCGATTGGATCGGGAGGATAACGGCGCCGCGCCCCGGCCTGCCCCCGTCCTCCTCGCCGTGGAACGACGCCGCCGCCCGGAGCTCCTACCCCGCCGGCCTGCTCCCCGTCGCCCGCTCGTCCCCGGCGGCCTCCCCAACCTCCCCCGAGCTCGCTCTCGAGACCCTACGCGTCCCTCCCCGTGAGCTCCTCTCCTCCCTTTCCCCTCTGTCGCCGGCGACGTCCGCACCCAGTCGCCGCGCCCGACGGCGTGCGCCGCGCGCCCCTTGCGCGTCCAGGCCACGCGCCCGACGCCTCGACCTCCTCTACCGCGCGCACGCGCGCTCACCGCGTTCGGGCCGCGCCCTGGCCGCGCGCCGTCGCCCCGTCCCGACGCGTCTCGCCTGGTCAACCGCCCGCACGGGCGCCCCTCCTCCCTGCTCGCCCCCCCTCCGTGCCGACTGCGCCATGGCCTCGCGCGCCCCGGCCGTCCTCCCTCGCCGTGGCCCGCGTCCCGCTTCGTCTCCCCTCGCCTTGGCCTCGCCTCTCCACGCCGGCCTGCGCGTGGCTTTGGTCGCCAACGCCCGCGGCCGGCCACCACCGCTACCTGCCGGCCTCACCCGCCTGTGCCCCGCCTCCTCTGCACACGGCGCCCGGCCCCGTGGCGCCCCTATTTCCCCCGCTCCGCCCTGTGCGCCGTCGCCGCCGCCGGCGAGCCTGCGCCCCGGCTCGCCGTGCCCCCCCTTCCCCGTTGGCCGCGGACGGGCGCCCGCTGCGCCAGTTCGGGCGGGTGCCCAGCACCCGCTAACACCGAAACCACTCTGGCCACTAGTGCCAATGACATGGGGGCCCCACGGCCCCAGAACGTTTTATTAAAAAAAAGGAATTAAAATTAATAATAATAAAATTAATTAATTAATTAAGGAATTAATTAAGTTAATTAATCATAATTAGATTAATCAAATTAACTAATTAGTCTAATTAAACTGTGATTAGTTTAGCTAAAACCTGATTAGCCTAAACAGGGTATGACAGGTGGGCCCCGCTGGACCCACACGTCAGTTTGACCAGTCAACGCCCCTGTTGACTGCTGACGTCATGCTGGCGTCATGATGACGTCAGCAAACACTGTTTTGGATAATGTTAGATTTAAATAATTAATTAAATTCCAGAAATTATTAAAATCTTTAGAAAATCATATCTTTTAATCCGTAACTCGGATTAAAATATTTTCAACATGAAAGTTGCTCAGAACGACGAGACAATTCCGGATACGCAGCCCGTTCGTCCGCCACACATTCCTAACCTATCCAACTCGCAACTTTCCCCCTACGGCCCCTCTGCCCGAAAACGCGAAACGCCGGGGATACTTTCCCGGATGTTTCCCCCCTTCACCGGTATCACCTCATACCGCGTTAGGGCACCTCTAACGCCGTTACTTGTCATGTCATGCATCACTATGCATCTGCTTGCTTAAATATTTATTGTTTCTCCCCCCTCTTCTCTCGATAGACACCGAGACCGACGCTGCTGCTGCCCCGATCGACTACGGTGTTGACGACCCCTCTCTCTTGCCAGAGCAACCAGGCAAGCCCCCCCCTTGATCACCAGATATCGCCTACTCTTCTCTATACTGCTTGCATTAGAGTAGTGTAGCATGTTACTGCTTTCAGTTAATCCTATACTGCTGCATAGCCTATCCTTGCTACTACTGTTGTTACCTTTACCTGGTATCCTACTGCTTAGTATAGGATGCTAGTATTTTCATCAGTGGCCCTACATCCGTGTCCGTCTACCATGCTATACTATCGGGCCGTGATCACTCGGGAGTTGATCACGGGTATATACTATATGCTTTATACATGATACATGTGGTGACTAAAGACGGGTCGGCTTGTGGAGCACCCGCGAGTGATTCACGGATTGGGGGCTGAAAGGACCTTTGTCCCAACGGCCCTCTGTGTGGATCTTTGAGGCGGAGCGACAGGGCAGGTTCCGACCACCTAGGAGAGAGGTGGGCCTGGCCCTGGTCGACGTTCGCGGATACTTAACACGCTTAACGAGATCTGGGTATTTGATCTGAGTTTGGCCATTTGGTCTATACGCACTAACCATCTACGCGGGAGTAGTTATGGGTATCCCGGCGTCGTGGTATCAGCCGAAGCCTTCGTGACGTCAGCGATGGAGCGGCGCGCGCCGGATTGGACTGGAACGCCACTAGGCTAGGTCTGCTTCCGGCCGCCCACGCAACGTGCAGGTGTGCTAAGGGCGATGGGCCCAGACCCCTGGGCGCTTAGGTTTAGACCGGCGTGCTGACCTCTCTGTTGGTCTAGGTGGGGCTGTGACGTGTTGATCTTCCGAGGCCGGGCATGACCCAGGAAAGTGTGTCCGGCCAAATGGGATCGAGCGTGTTGGGGTATGTGGTGCACCCCTGCAGGGAAGTTAATCTATTCGAATAGCCGTGATCTTCGGTAACAGGACGACTTGGAGTTGTACCTTGACCTTATGACAACTAGAACCGGATACTTAATAAAACACACCCTTCCAAGTGCCAGATACAACCGGTGGTCGCTCTCTCACAGGGCGACGAGGGGAGGATCATCGGTTAGGATTATGCTATGCGATGTTACTTGGTGAACTTACCTTTTGCTCTCTTCTGCTTGCTGCAAGATGGAGGTGGCCAGAAGCGTAGTCTTCGATAGGACTAGCTATCCCCCTCTTATTCCGGCACTCTGCAGTTCAGTCCACATATGATACCCTTACTCCATTTGATACCCATGCATATGTAGTGTAGCTCCTTGCTTGCGAGTACTTTGGATGAGTACTCACGGTTGCTTTCTCCTCCTTTTCCCCCTTTTCTTTCATTCTGGTTGTCGCAACCAGATGCTGGAGTCCAGGAGCCAGACGCCACCGTCGACGACGACTCCTACTACACCGGAGGTGCCTACTACTACGTCCTGCCCGCTGACGACGACCAGGAGTAGTTAGGAGGATCCCAGGCAGGAGGCCTGCGCCTCTTTCGATCTGTATCCCAGTTTGTGCTAGCCTTCTTAAGGCAAACTTGTTTAACTTATGTCTGTACTCAGATATTGTTGCTTCCGCTGACTCGTCTATGATCGAGCTCTTGTATTCGAGCCCTCGAGGCCCCTGGCTTGTAATATGATGCTTGTACGACTTATTTTATTTGTAGAGTTGTGTTGTGTTATCTTCCCGTGAGTCCCTGATCTTGATCGTACATGTTTGCGTGTATGATTAGTGTACGATTGAATCGGGGGCGTCACAGGGATGTTACAAGAATAGGACGGAGAGAGTCTTAGGGCATATTTCTCCCTTTGTGGTTTTGGTGACTGACGATAATACTTTTGCGGACTAATCGTGTGCATTGAGCATTTCAGATATTCTATCATATGGCATGACGATTAGACCCCTCTGAGTTTTAAAGTGAAGATGGTTTATTTTCCTTCATTTCAGTTTTGGTGGACTTTAGTCGTAGGAAAAATTGTACTATCAGGAGGGGGTTCGCTTCGGAAAGGTTTGGGTGGAATCAACACGTACACGTCTCCATTTGCACCCTACATATCTTTCCGCTTCGTTGGAGTTTCACCTACCGTTACTTGAGTGCTTTGGTGAGCCGCCAGCGGTAGTACCGCGGATAGCAGTGGTAGTACCGCTCCCAGTACCGTTGGTATTGCCGCCTCGACTCGGGTCTCGATTTTTCGTGTCGGGTTCAGAGGTAGTCCAGCGGTGGTCCCACTTACATACGACCGCCGGTCCCACTTTGACCTAGTTGGGCAAGTAGAGTGCAGTGGTTGGCGGAAGTACCGAGGTCTCTGATACGTCTGTGACGTATCTACTTTTCCGAACACTTTTGCCCTTGTTTTGGACTCTAACTTGCATGATTTGAATGGAACTAACCCGGACTGACGCTGTTTTCAGCAGAATTGCCATGGTGTTATTTTTGTGCTGAAATAAAAGTTCTCGGAATGACCTGAAAATCAATGGATATTATTTTGGAATATATAAAAAATACTGGAAGAAGAATCCACGTCAGGGGCCCCACACCCTGTCCACAAGGGTGGGGCGCGCGCGCCCCTACTTCGTGGGCCCCCTAATGCTCCATTGACCTCAACTCCAACTCCATATATTCGTGTTCGGGGAGAAAAAAATCAGAGAGAAGGATTCATCGCGTTTTACGATACGGAGCCGCCGCCAAGCCCTAAACTCTCTCGGGAGGGCTGATCTGGAGTCCGTTCGGGACTCCGGAGAGGGGAATCCGTCGCCATTATCATCATCAACCTTCCTACATCACCAATTCCATGATTCTCACCGTCGTGCGTGAGTAATTCCATCGTAGGTTTGCTGGACGATGATGGGTTAGATGATATTTATCATATAATCGAGTTAGTTTTGTTAGGGTTTGATCCCTAGTATCCACTATGTTCTGAGATTGATGTTGCTATGACTTTGCTATGCTGAATGCTTGTCACTAGGGCCCGAGTGCCATGATTTCTGATCTGAACCTATTATGTTTTCATGAATATATGTGAGTTCTTCATCCTATCTTGCAAGTCTATAGTCACCTACTATGTGTTATGATCCGACAACCCCGAAGTGACAATAATCGGGACCACTCCCGGTGATGACCGTAGTTTGAGGAGTTCATGTATTCACTATGTGTTAATGCTTTGGTACGGTACTCTATTAAAAGGAGGCCTTAATATCCCTTAGTTTCCAATAGGACCCCGCTGCCACGGGAGGGTAGGACAAAAGATGTCATGCAAGTTCTTTTCCATAAGCACGTATGACTATATTCGGAATACATGCCTACATTACATTGAATTGGAGCTAGTTCTGTGTTACCCTATGTTATAACTGTTGCATGGTCGATCGCATCCGACATAATTCTCCATCACCGATCCAATGCCTACGAGCTTTTCATATATTGTTCTTTGCTTATGTACTTTTCCGTTGCTACTGTCACAATCACTACAAAACCCCAAAATATTACTTTTGCTACCGTTACCACTACTATCACATTACTTTGCTACTAAATACTTTGCTGCAGATATTAAGTTTCCAGGTGTGGTTGAATTGAAAACTCAGCTGCTAATACTTGAGAATATTCTTTGGCTCCCCTTGTGTCGAATCAATAAATTTTGGTTGAATACTCTACCCTCGAAAACTGTTGCGATCCCCTATACTTGCGGGTTATCAAGACCATTTTCTGGCGCCATTGTCGGGGAGCATAGCTCTATTCTTTGAGTCGCTTGGGATTTATATCTGCTTATCATTATAAAGAACTTGAAATATCAAAGAACCAAGATTTTTCCCTCAACTACGAGGGGAGGTAAGGAACTGTCATCTAGCTCTGCACTTGATTCACCTTCTGTTATGAGTAAACTTGCGACACCTACACATGCTATTGATTCTGATAGGTCGCATGTTATTGATGATGCCACTTCTGCTTTGCATGATAATTATGATGAAACTACTTCTATGCTTGATACTGCTGTGCCACTTGGTGAATTTCTTGATGAACAACTTGCTAGGGCTAGAGAGAATGAAATTATTGAAACTGATAATATTGATGAAAGTGATGATGAAGATTCTCCCCCTAGATATGAATTGCCTATTATGCCTGAGGGTTATGTTATGGATGAAGAAACTGCTAGAGACTTTCTTGCCTGCAATGATAGAAGTGATCTTAAGAAACTATTAACTAAGCTGAAAGAAAAATCTCTGAATGCTAGAATGAAATATGATCCTACTTATGCCACTTCACCTATCTTTATTACTGATAAGGATTATGATTTCTCAGTTGATCCTGATATAATTACTTTGGTTGAATCTGATCCTTTCTATGGCTATGAATCTGAAACTGTTGTGGCACATCTTACTAAATTAAATGATATAGCTACCGTGTTCACTAATGATGAGAAAACTCGCTACTATTATATCCTTAAATTATTTCCGTTCTCATTAAAGGGTGATGCTAAAATATGATTTAATTCTCTTGATCCTGGTTGTGTGCGTTGTCCCCAGGATATGATTTATTACTTCTCTGCTAAATATTTCCCCGCTCATAAGAAACAAGCTGCTTTAAGGGAAATATATAATTTTGTGCAAATTGAAGAAGAGTGTCTCCCACAAGCTTGGGGGAGGCTCCTCCAATTACTTAATGCTTTGCCTGATCATCCTCTCAAGAAAAATGAAATACTTGATATCTTTTATAATGGACTAACCGATGCTTCCAGAGATTACCTGGATAGTTGTGCCGGTTGTGTTTATAGGGAAAGAACAGTTGATCCAGCTGAAATTCTATTGAATAATATGTTGACCAATGAAAATAATTGGACACTTCCTGAACCAACTCCTAAGCCAACTCCGAAGAAAAGGGGTATTCTATTTCTCAGTCCTGAAGATATGCAAGAGGCAAAGAAATCTATGAAAGAAAAAGGTATAAAAGCTGAAGGTGTTAAGAATTTACCTCCTGTTGGAGAAATATACGGGCTTAATTCATCACCTATTGAAGAAACACATGGTCTCGATAACCCGACACAGGTAGTAAAGGTAAACTCTCTCTATAGATATGATAAAGCTGGAATCTCTCCTGCTAGGTTTGCTAGCCAATGTTTGGATGAATTTGATAACTTTATGGTTAAGCAAGAAGATTTTAATGCTTATTTTGGTAGACAGCTGAAACGCAATGATTATATGATTGAACACTTGAGTTATTATATGGCTAGTGTTAAAGGTGAACTTAAGCTTATTAGTAAACATGCTTCTATGGTTACCACTCAAGTAGAACAAGTACTTAAAGCTTAGAATGATTTTCTCAGTGAATTAAATAGTAAGAAGAATGATAATGTTGTTAGAGTTATGACTAGAGGTGGTAAAATGACTCAGGAGCCTTTGTATCCCGAGGGCTACCCTAAGAGAATTGAGCAAGATTCTCAGAGAACTACTATAGATGCACCTAGTCCTTCTAAAAGGAAGAGAAAGAAAAATGATAGGACTTTGCATGCTTCTAGTGAACCTGTTGTTGACACACCTGAGAAACCCAATGATATTTCTATTTCTGATGCTGAAACACAATCTGGTAATGAACATGAACCTAGTGATAATGTTAATGATGATGTTCATGTTAATGCTCAACCTAGCAATAATAATGATGTAGAAATTGAACCTGTTGTTGATCTTGATAACCCACAATCAAAGAATCAACGTTATGATAAGAGAGACTTTGTTGCTAGGAAGCACGGTAAAGAAAGAGAACCATGGGTTCAGAAACCCATGCCTTTTCCTCCTAAACCATCCAACAAAAGGGATGATGAGGATTTTGAGCGCTTTGCTGAAATGATTAGGCCTATCTTTTTGCGTATGTGTTTGACCGATATGCTTAAAATGAATCCTTATGCTAAGTATATGAAGATATTGTTACAAATAAGAGAAAGATACCAGAAGCTGAAATTTCCACCATGCTTGCTAATTATACTTTTAAGGTTGGAATACCAAAGAAACTTGGAGATCCAGGAGTACCAACTATACCATGCTCCATTAAAAGAAACTATGTTAAAACTGCTTTATGTGATCTTGGAGCCGGTGTTAGTGTTATGCCTCTCTCTTTATACCTTAGACTTGATTTTGAATAAGTTGACACCTGCTGAAATATCTTTGCAAATGGCTGATAAATCAACTGCTATACCTGTCGGTATTTGTGAGGATGTGCTTGTTGTGGTTGCAAACGTTACTATTTTAACGGACTTTGTTATTCTTGATATTCTCGAGGACGATAGTATGTCTATTATCCTTGGAAGAACTTTTTTGAATACTGCAGGGGCTGTTACTGATTGCACCAAAGGCAATATCACTTTTCATGTTAATGGTAATGAGCATACGGTACACCTTCCAAGGAAACAACCTCAAGTCCACAGTATCAATTCTATTGGAAAATTTTCAACAATTACTATTGGAGATTTTGAATTTCCTCTTCCTACTGTCAAGAAGAAATGTGATATTCTTATTGTTGGGGAGATGCATATCCCCATTGAGATAACCTAGTGTTATTCAAAATTTCTCCGGTTTCATGTTACTCGAAATGAGTTTGTTAACAAGACTTGATCAACCTTGTTAGTGGATTCCTTTTGATGAGCATGATATGGGTGAATTTAGAAAACACAACTCTCTGTACCCTCTTTTTACTTTCTGTCATTTATATTAAATAAATCAAAAATAGTAATTTCTGCCAGTTTTTTGAATTATCCATGCAATAAAAAATACCCCGAAAATAAAAGTTCTCCAAATGCCCTGAAAATTAAATATGATTTTTTCTAGAATATTTGAGAATATGTGGCACTGAGAACACTTCAGGGGGAGCCAGCACCTGGCCACGAGGGTCCAAGGCGCGCCCTACCCCCCTGGGCGTGCCCCCTGCCTCATGGGCCCCTGGTGCCCCCCGTCCACTTATTCTAACCACCACACACTCCTTCTTCCTCCCAAAAAAATCACCAACCAACTCAAGCACGAGTTCTAGCTCATCTTGCTGCCATTTTCGATCTTCTAGCTCAAATCTCCATTCACAAAACTGCTTTGGGGGATTGTTCTTTGGTATGTGACTCCTTCAATGTTCCAATTAGTTTTTGTTCTAGTGTTATTTATTGCAAATTTTTACTACTTAGGTGACCTTGTTCTTGAGCTTGCATGTCAAATTTATGTGGTCAAAAGTAGTTTTAATGCATGATATGGCCTCTAGGCACTTGTGGGGGTAGTTGCTATCAATTTTGTTGAGTTTGGTTCACTTTTATTTTGAGTTGCTAAAAATTTCAGAAATTTTTCAGAGGACGAAATATGTTTAGGAAAATGTACCAAGGTGGTTCTTCAAGGAAGCAAGGACCCAGGCCCGCAATCCGTGAGCCGGACGATGAACCACCGAGGGACGCTCAAGTGCGGCCCTGTGAATGGCCGTCAGAAGATTTCATGGTCCAAGCAGGAATCAAGGAGGAATTTGACGCATATGTGCGTAACGCCGATCTTGAGAGCTTTGTGGCAGATAAGTGCCGTCAGTACCACTACCTCACTGATTCCTTTGTGCGAAGGCAAAAGGGAGATATGTTATAACCAGGGAGGAGGCGACCGAGTACGAGAGGAGGACGGAGGCAGCCCGCCTCCATGCTGCAGCTCTTCAGGCAGTAGCTGATGCATCTCAGTACGACCCCAGCTTCAACTTCGGATATCCACCAGGCCATCCATGGGCATATACCAACTTAGGCCAAAAGCCTAAGCTTGGGGGAGTACGTATTTCTCACCAACATTACATTCATGTTCACACACTCATGCTAGTTGTCGGTGCTCATACTTTTTCATTGTATCATCCATGCTAGTTTATTTTCGTTTTCTTGCTTTCTTCTTGTGTGTTTGAAAAACCTTAAGAAAAACCAAAAAAATTAGTTGTAGCTTTTAGCTAGTTTACTTTCCATGACTGTAGTAGTAGTAATTAAAAAGAAAACCCAAAAATATTTCTCGTTCTTCTTTTGCTTGTTGGGAGCTTTCCTGGGTAAATAGTTTTGTTTCTTTTCTTTGGGGGTCGAGAGGAGAAGACCATAATGAAAATGTTGTGTGGCTCTCATGTGCATTATTGTTGATATAACAAAGAGCCCATATTACCTTGTCTTCTCTCTTGAATTGAATGCTTGCAGATTCCAGCTTAGTCCAATGCACATGCACTATTATTATTATCCACACTATTCGGTCGTGCAAGTGAAAGGCAATAATGATGATTATATGATGAACTTATTGAGATGAGAAAAGCTGGTATGAACTCGACCTCTCTTATTTTTGTAAATATGATTAGTTAATCATTCCTGATTCAGCCTATTATGAAAGAAACATATTTGCAATGACAATTAGGGATTATAGTTGCTTATGCCATGCTTAATTAGCTAGGAGCTTATAATGGTTTACCTTGCATGCCAACATGCTATTAAAATGGTTGTGATGTGGTATGATAGGGTGGTATCCTCTTTTGAATGATTCGAGTGGCTTGACTTGGCACATGTTCACGCATGTAGTTGAAACAAAATCAACATAGCCTCTACGATATTTATGTTCATGGTGCATTATATCCTACTCATGCTTGCATTCGGTGTTGATTAATTTTAATGCATGCTCATGACTGTTGTCGCTCTATAGCTGGTCGCTTCCCAGTCTTTTTTATAGCCTTCACTTGTACTAAGCGGGAATACTGCTTGTGCATCCAATTCCATAAACCCCAAAGTTATTCCATATGAGTCCACCATACCTTCCTATATACGGTATCTACCTGCCATTCCAAGTAAATTTGTATGTGCCAAACTCTAAACCTTCAAATAAACATTCTGTTTTGTATGCTCGAATAGTTCATGTATCAACTAGGGTTGTATGTATCCTCCATGCTAGGCGGGTTATTCTCAAGAGGAGTGGACTCCGCTCCTAACTCACGAGAAAATGGCTGGTCACCGGGATGCCCAGTCCCATGCTTTAAGCAAATCAAATCAAAATAATTGCAAACAAAACTCCCCCAGGATTGTTGTTAGTTGGAGGCACCCGTTGTTTCAGGCAAGCCATGGATTGATGCTTGTTGGTGGTGGGGGAGTATAAACTTTACCATTCTGCTTGGGAACCGCCTATAATATGTGTAGCATGGAAGATATCGAGATCTCTCGGTTGTTATGTTGACAATGGAAGTATACCGCTCAAAATATTATTCATATCTATTTCAAAACCGAGCTCTGGCACCTCTACAAATCCCTGATTCCCTCTGCGAAGGGCCTATCTATTTACTTTTATGTTGAGTCATCATCCTCTTATTGAAAAGCCCCAGTTGGAGAGCACCGCTGTCATTTGCATCCATTACTATTAGTTTACATTGAGTATGACTTGACTGGATCTCTTTTACAATGAATTACAATGGCTAGTCAGTCCTTGATCTTTAAAGGTGCTCTGCATTTATGTGTTGCGGTCTCATAAAGGGCAAGCGAGATACCATCTTGTTATATCATATTATGATTGTTTTGAGAAAGTGTTGTCATCTGAGATTTATTATTATTGCTCACTAGCTGCTTATGCCATTGATATGAGTAAACATGAGACCTAAATGTTATTGTGAATATGCTTAGTGAATATGGTTAGTTCATAATCTTTGCTGAGAACTTGAATGCTGGCTTTACATATTTACAACAACAAGAGCAAATAGAGTTTGTAAAAGTTTTTCTTTATCACTTTCAGTTTATCAACTGAATTGCTTGAGGACAAGCAAAGGTTTAAGCTTGGGGGAGTTGATACGTCTCCGACGTATCTACTTTTCCAAACACTTTTGCCCTTGTTTTGGACTCTAACTTGCATGATTTGAATGGAACTAACCCGGACTGACGCTGTTTTCAGCAGAATTGCCATGGTGTTATTTTTGTGCAGAAATAAAAGTTATCGGAATGACCTGAAAATCAACGGAGATTTTTTTGGAATATATATAAAATACTGGAAGAAGAATCCACGTCAGGGGGCCCACACCCTGTCCACGAGGGTGGGGGTGCGCCTAGCCCCCTGGGCGCGCCCCTGCCTCGTGGGCCCCCTGACGCTCCACCGACCTCAACTCCAACTCCATATATTCATGTTCGGGGAGAAAAAAAATCAGAGAGAAGGATTCATCGTGTTTTATGATACGGATCTACCGCCAAGCCCTAAACTCTCTCGGGAGGGCTGATCTGGAGTCCTTCCGGGGCTCCGGAGAGGGGAATCCGTCGCCATCATCATCAACCTTCCTCCATCACCAATTCCATGATGCTCACCGCCGTGTGTGAGTAATTCCATCGTAGGCTTGCTGGACGGTGATGGGTTGGATGAGATTTATCATGTAATCGAGTTAGTTTTGTTAGGGTGTGATCCCTAGTATCCACTATGTTCTGAGATTGATGTTGCTATGACTTTGCTATGCTTAATGCTTGTCACTAGGGCCCGAGTGCCATGATTCCAGATCTGAACCTATTATGTTTTCATGAATATATGTGAGTTCTTGATCCTGTCTTGCAAGTCTATAGTCACCTACTATGTGTTATGATCCGGCAACCCCAAAGTGACAATAATCGGGACCACTCCCGGTGATGACCGTAGTTTTGGGAGTTCATGTATTCACTATGTGTTAATGCTTTGGTCCGGTACTCTATTAAAAGGAGGCCTTAATATCCCTTAGTTTCCAATAGGACCCCGCTGCCACGGGAGGGTAGGACAAAAGATGGCATGCAAGTTCTTTTCCATAAGCATGTATGACTATATTGGGAATACATGCCTGCATTACATTGATGAATTGGAGCTAGTTCTGTGTCACCCTCTGTTATAACTGTTGCATGATCGATCGCATCCGACATAATTCTCCATCACTGATCCAATGCCTACGTTCTTTTCATATATTGTTCTTCGCTTATTTACTTTTCCGTTGCTACTGTCACAATCACTACAAAATCCCAAAATATTACTTTTGCTACCGTTACCACTACTATCATATTACTTTGCTACTAAACACTTTGCTGCAGATATTAAGTTTCTAGGTGTGGTTGAATTGACAACTCAGCTGCTAATACTTGAGAATATTCTTTGGCTCCCCTTATGTAGAATCAATAAATTTGGGTTGAATACTCTACCCTCGAAAGCTGTTGCGATCCCCTATACTTGTGGGTTATCAGGCTTCGGTGAGGCAAGGCTTCTGGCTGTGATTGGGCGGTGTCTCCGGTGAGTCCCCAGCATCCGCGAGGTCTCCAGTCAATGCGGCAGAGCTGACGGTCATGTGTGTGGCATTGGGGTGGGATTAGGGGGTCAGAGTTGACGGTGAGGGAAACAATGGTGCGGTGGCAGAGGTGGAGCTCTAATGAGAAATAGCGGGCATAGGAAGGCGTCGAGGGGGAGGGGGGTGTTCTAGGGTAGGACCGAACGAGGGGGAGAGGATTTTATAGGGGAGGAAGCTTGGACGAGGGGCATGATACGTCTTTGTCGTATCTTTAATTTTTTATTGTTTCATGCCAATATTATACAACTTTCACATATTTTTGGCAACATTTTATATGATTTATTGGACTAACATATTGATCCAGTGCCCAGTGTCAGTTCCACTTTTCTGTATGTTTTTATTTCAAAGAATATCCATATCAAACAAAGTCCAAATGCGACAAAAATTTATGGAGAATTATTTTGGAATATTTGTGATTTTGGGGAGATGGAATCAACGCAAACTAGGGCCCACAGCCACCACAAGACACCTAGGCGCGCCAGGTAGCACAGGTGCGTGGAGGTGGGTTGTTCCCTCCTCGTAAGTCGGCTGGAGCTCTACTTCGAGTGCAAGGAATCTTATATCTAGAAAAAAACTGCGTTGAAATCTCAGCGCAATCGGAGTTACGGATCTCCGGGAATATAAGAAACGGTTTTTGGCTAGAAAAAAGAAGATGAAACAGAAGAGAACAGAGAGGGAGATCCAATCACGGAGGGTCTCCTGCCCCTCCGCCGCCATGGAGGCCATGGACCCAAGGGAGAAATCTCCTCTCATCTAGGGAGGAGGCCAAGGAAGAAGAAGAAGGATGGGGGCTCTCTCGCCCTCTCCCCCGATGGCGCCGGAACGCCGCCAGGGCAATCATCATGTCACGGCGATCTACTCCAACAACTCCGTCATCTTCACCAATATCTTCATCACCTTCCCCCATCTATCTACAGCGGTCCACTCTCCCGCAACCCATTGTACCCTCTACTTGTCCATGGTGCTTTATGCTTCATACTATTACTCAATGATATGTTGCCATCATATGATGTCCTAGTAGATTTTTGTTGTCCCATCGGTAATTGGTGAATTGCTATGGTTGGTTTAATTTTCTTGTGGTTATGTTGCTGTCCTTTGGTGCCCATATATGAGCGTGCGTGTGGATCACACCATAGGGTTAGTTGTACGTTGATAGGACTATGCATTGGAGGGAAAGGGTGACAGCAACTTCAGCCTAAGCATAGAAATTGATACGTACGGGATTGAAGGGGGCCAATATATATATCTTAATGCTATGGTTGGGTTTTACCTTAATGAATTTTAGAAGTTGCAGATGCTTCCTAATAGTTCCAATCATAAGTGCATAGAATTCCAAGTAAGGGACGACATGCTAGTAGTGGCCTCTCCCACATAAAAACTTGCTATCGGTCTAGCAACATAGTCAATTGCTAAGGGACAATTCTGCAAATCCTACCACCACTAATCCACACTCGTTTTTAGTAAACTTAATTGTTTCTTTATTTAAACATAACTGAACTTTTATTTTCACATTCTTTATTATCTTGCAAACCTATCCACACCTACAAAGTACTTCTAGTTTTATTCTTGTTCTAGGTAAAGCAAATGTTAAGCGTGCGTAGAGTTGTATTGGTGGTCGATAGAACTTGAGGGAATATTTGTTCTACCTTTAGCTCCTCGTTGGGTTCGACACTCTTATTTATCGAAAAAGGCTACAAATGACCCCTATACTTGTGGGTTATCACGGCACGGCCAGAATCGGAAGGAGATCGGCTCGGGGTGGGTTTGCCGATGCGGTGCTCCGATGAGGAAGGAAGGTAAACGGGAGGTTGGAAAAGGTGAGCACGGGCAAGGGGCGATCGGACGGTGGGGTCCGTGTGTAAGAGAGAGAGAGAGAGAGAGAGAGGGATCCGATCGGATCGGTCGACCAATCCGATCCAGATTCGGTGTGGGCGCGCTTAGTTGGTCCGGATCCGTGAGGTGGGCTGCGGGCTTATTTCATTTTAAAGGAAATTGCCTTCCTATTGTAAAATAAAATAGAGAAAGGAAATAAAATAAAGAAAAGAAATAAAAACTTTACCTAGACATATTTTATACCAAAATATTCAGAAAAGTACAAAGAATAAGATGGACTATTTTTCAAGTTCAAATAAAGTCCACAAAAATTCAAACAGTGCTAATGTTGCAATAAAAACCAATGACAATATTTTTACAATACCAAAATGATTTAAATTTATTTTCTCCTAATTTTTCATTGAAGGGAACCATTTTACTCTTATTTACATAGATTTATTAATAGGAGAATTTTTTTGAATAAAACTTCAAATGAGTTTGAATTTGAATTTCAAACCACTTGTAATACTTTTCTCTTTTTCATTGACCAAATCTATTCCTAATTACCTCTGAATTTTGAAGTGGCATATACCTTCTCTCATTTTAAATATTTCCAGAGAATTTGAATTTTGGAAAGTCAAATAACTTCAAATTGAAAATGGGTTTTTAGAAAACTTGAAAAGGGACTTTCAGAATGGTTCCTTTAAACTTCCAACTCTCTTTCTTATAATTTGAAGGAGTCATTTTATCTCCTCTCATGAAAATCATTGAGTTGCATAAAGTTTCTGAATTTGAAATATTTTTAATGGAATTCAAGTCTTTTCAAAAAAAACTTTTTCATTTCAAATGGAAGAAGTCATGTCATCTTCACTCTAGGGTGTTGTGTTTTAAATGAATTTGAATTCATGGAGATCAAAATGTAAGATGGAAGTTTTGGGAAAATCCTTTTATTCCCTCTCATTCACGTTTCAAAACTTTCAAGTTTTCACTCAATTTCACACAAGCAATCACACAACAATCAAACAAACAATATAATTATTTATTTAATATAACATTCCAACATTTAGAATTTTTGAACGTTACAAACAACCACCCTTAAAATGAATCTCGTCCTCGAGATTCGGAGAGGCTAGAAAGAAGGTTAGGTTTGGAGGGTTCTTCTTGAAAATTCATTGATCATCACAAAGGTTCAGGATGCTACCACCCTTAGAAGCATGGTTACGGTTCCAACAAAACCCATGTACTATATCCTTAGGGTTGACGGTGTCAGTCTTCTCATTTTCTCCGGGGTAACTCTTTCACTGGTGCTATTCCGGTAAAGGCATGACCCTTTTCTCAAAATCTCGAGTCCTTACATCAAAATAAGGTCCTTTCGAGACTGGATCTTCTTGGCCGACAGATCAGTCGCTAATACTAAACAACTATCAACACTCTCATGGTGGTCAACAATTACTAGTTCCTGCAAGAAAAATGGTTTGGGTTTAATCTCATCGTATATCCTATGATTTGCAACCGTTTCCAGTACATGGATAAATCGTCCTACCATTCTAAGGTTTTTCACATCGTCGTCTCTCTACTATGGGTTAGTCACTCTAGATTTACCATTCTAAATAGCAAGAGTGAATGACAAGAGTAAGTCGGTATGGTGATCAATCCATTCCGCACCCAAACTGTTACCATGTATAAGGTTTAGCGAATCTCGCTTGCTAACACTCGAGCATTCTCACAAGCATTGCAGAATTTCTCTTGTCCATGAACTAGGTTCGGATAAAACCCATTGATTCCTGCAAGCCAACAAATCATCTATCGTTTCTTCACAACTCATGGTTTTTTTGCGTAAACTCCTATGATACGTCTGCCGATGAAATTACAGATTCTTCCAGATTTCTTCCTTCAACAAGGTTATGTCTACTCCTTATCAAATCATGGGCATGTGGGTTATGGACCACTTCATACTTGTACATCTCTGTCTTGTGTTCGAGAATTATCTGTTCCATATTCCAACATTTAACTTTCTTAGTATTCTTAATTCCAATTGTACTCCATTCCTTCATATTCTTGGAGAAATCATCATATCAAAACAAAACTCCAGCTTATTTGGTCCAAACACCGCTCTATGGATTAACATTTTAGTTTTTATTGGTCAAGTGTTCTCACAGGGTACTAACGCCCTTAAAATGAAATGCACAAATTCATCCATAGACTGTATTTATCATATCCTCGAAAATTGTCGAAATCTTTGTTTATAGAGTAATAACTCTTAATATTTACACATATGAGGTTCCAGACACATTAACTTTATTTATTCATGAATCATTACAATCTCCAAGACTTCCATTACATAACTCAACTCCACATTCTCATGACTATAATAGTGCTTCCTACTACATTTATTATATTCTTTATTCCAGTAATCAAATCTGAAATACTCAGTTCAAGCATTCTTCTTGTCTGGACATTCCTGGCAAAATGTGCTGTTTCGTGGCAACATAAACAGATGACTTCCGACAAGTCTTAGGGCTTCTTGGTGATTGTGTCTGCTCCTTGGGTTCTTGCCCTCTTGGCTCCTTTCCTGGGCACGTACTGGCGTAGTGACCCGAGGTCTTGTACTTGAAACAAGTGATATAACTCAGGTCCTTCCGTGTAGGAATTGGGTGGTTCTTGGTATACTTTCTCTTCTTCTTCGTCGATGTATTCGTACTGATCAAGGCTTCTATTTCCTATGGGTCATACTCAAACTCCACTATCTGGAACTCTCCCAGATACTCTTTACACTCCTTCGGGCAATTCTGAGAGTATTTCCTTCTTCTCCACAGGAATAGCATGTCTTCATGCAGTGCTTGGTTGGTTTGTCTTCAGGTGTATCTTTAACTTCTTCCTTTATAATAGGTACTTCCGGTTGGTTCTAGAGGGATTCTTTTATTCCTTCTTTTTGTTGCCGGATGATTTGTTGTACCTTGGGGTAAATGTGACAGTGAGTAGGGTAGTGTGTAGTTCCTTCACACAGGAAACAAGTAACCTGCCCAGTCGAGCATTCTTCAGCTGGGTGATTTCCTTCACAATGAGGGCATCCATCCTTTTGTTCTTCATGGGTGTGTGCTATTTATCCACAGATCTTGCATGCACAAGGTTTCTACATTTTACTATCACGGGGCTTCTGGATGAGATGAGATCTTAGTAGAGTCATCTTGAATTCCTCTCGGGTTTTTGCTCCGTTCCATCCTTGTATAGCTTGATGCATCTTTCACCATGTTAAAGCACCTTGTGTGAAGTACCATAGGGAGTACAGAATCATATACGCGCTTCCAACACTGTATTTCCTTCATGTGATCTAACATGTTCTGCACCCACTCTTCTACCTCCAGCTGAGTCATTGATCAAGGAAATACGAGTCCATCCCCATTCATCATTTATTGGGTCCAAGGGCTTTGGGGTGAGATAAGAGAGAGAGAGAGAGAGAGAGAGATACCCAGACAAACAAACTATTTTTGAAAATTGGTTTTATCCGCGGTTGTCGAAAAAACATCACAAAATGACAGCTCACAAATCATCATATCTAACGTAAGTATATAACAGGGGTTTGATCTTCTAAAGGTCATATAAGTATTGGGATTCTCTAGGGTCTTCGGAGTCTTCAACTATTGTAGCTGCAATTCTGCATGATGGAATCCTTTTACTCCGAAGTGATCCTTAATTAGTTGATTCTCTGTGAGGTGAAAAGGGAAAGGGGTATATTCTAACTATCTGAGGTAAGAGGGATTATTTATAAAATTAGAGAAGACGAGAAATAAAGGATTTTTTGAAAAATAAAGTTTTGGAGATATCTTGTCCTAGGGGCTTTCCAGTTTCTAGGGTCACGTCCTACAGTCAACATGTTATCCAGTACCATCTCTGTAGCGACCCGACCCAATACGGTCAAGTCTCCGTGCTTTCTATGCCATCCCAGGATCAGTATGCTGACACACACAGTACTTTGATGAAATACCATAATATCACATGTAAAATAAATACCATAGATCTAGAGTATACCTTATATATCACAATAGAAACAAAGCATAAGGGTGTGGGGTCTCATCAACACCAACGGCAATTTGAGTGTAGATCGTAACCGTATATCGTAACTCTTACTCGACATAGAGATATCTTCAACATGATAAGTTGCAGCCATCTAGGTCAGTACATTGAATGTACCGGCAAGATCACAATAGAAAGCATATGAAAACTCTATACTATATGCAGTATGGCCGTGGTAGCTCTAAGTATGAGTTTTTTTTGCGTAAAAGCTGGTTTTTATTTTTCCTACAACAAAGGAATGTCAGGACTATCCACTATAGAGTTATCTAATATGTCATGGTTCCGCCAACCAATTCTCATAGCCCATAATTATCGGTTGCCCACAATTAATTATCAGTCCGGTGTTGGGAGTTGTGAGATAGATCCGGGTCCAAAGGCTCCAATTGTCCCTAACCTGGGACATGGCTAATCGATTAGGTTTTACTCTGCAGAATTTGGTGCAATTTACCCACAAGATTCGATCCCTCCTTTTTCATTCTTGCACTAGATGGTGTTTGAGAACATGATGACTGAAACATGGTCTTTCAAAGAGTTTCCTGATAGGTCTCCAAATCTATAATTTTTTTATTGTTCCATGCTGTTATATTATCATTCTTGGATGTTTTACAATCATTTTATAGCAACTTTATATCATTTTTTGGGACTAACCTATTGACATAGTGCCCAGTGCCAATTGCTGTTTTTTTTTCTTGTTTTTTACTTCGCGGAAAATCTATACCAAACGAAGTCCAAATGCAGGGAAACTTTTTGGAGCTTTTTTTTGGACAGAAGACACAAGATGGGTCAAAGAAGTACCAGAGGGGTGCCCCGAGGGGGGAACAACCTACCTGGGCGCGCCCTGGTGCCACCTCGTCCGACTCCCACATCGCCTCTTTGCTCTATAAATACCCCGAAAATCCAAAATCCATAGGGGAGTCGACAAAACACAATTCCAGCCGCCACAAGTTTCAGAAACCACACATCCAATCTAGACACCATCTCGGAGGGGTTCATCATCCTCATTGGCGCCTCTCCGATGATGCATGAGTAGTTCATTGTAGACCTACGGGTTCGTAGGCAGTAGCTAGATGGCTTCCTCTCTCTCTTTTGATTCACAATACAATGGTCTCTTAGAGATCTATTTGATGTAACTCTTTTTTTGCAGTGTGTTTCTTGGGATCCGATGAACTTTGAGTTTATGATTAGATCTATTTTATTCATGAAAGTTATTTGAGTTTTGATCTCTTATATGCATGATTGCTTATAGCCTCGCATTTCTTCTTCGAATCTTTGGTTTAGTTAGGCCGACTAGATCGATTTTTCTTGCCATGGGAAGAGGTGCTTTGTGATGGGTTCTATCTTACGATGCTCAATCCCAGTGACAGAAGGGGACATGACACATATGTATTGTAGCTATTAAGGATAACAAGACGGGGTCTATTCCTACATGAATAGATCTTTTCTAAATCATGTCATTGTTCTTATTACATTACTCTGTTTTTCCATGAACTTAATACACTAGATGCATGCTGGATAGTGGTCGATGTGTGGAGTAATAGTAGTAGATGCAGGCAGGAGTCAGTCTACTAATCTTGGACGTGATGCCTATATAACGATCATTGCCTGGATATCATCATAATTATTTGAAGTTCTATCGATTGCCCAATAGTAATTTGTTTACCCCATATGCTAATTTTCTCGAGAGAAGCCATTAGTGAAATCTACGGCCCCTAGGTTTCTTCTTTATCATATTTGCCTTTGAGATCTATTTTTATTCGCTTTTATTTTTAGATCTATTAATCCAAAAACCCAAAAATACCTTGCTGCAACTTTTTGTTATTTATTTAATTTCGCGTTTCCGCAAGATCTATTTATCCAATCTACTGGAAATTTATCTATCCTTTTACCCGGGAGGGATTGACAACCCCTCTTACACGTCGGGTTGCAAGTATTTTTCTTTGTGTACAGGTACCGTTTACATAGTGTTGCATTGTTCACCTACTGGTTCGATAACCTTGGTCTCATTACTAAGGGAAATACCTACTGTAGCTGTGGTGCATCATCCCTTCCACTTTGGGGAAATATTGACGTAGTTGAAGCCGCATCAAAAGGAATTTTTGGCACCGTTGCTGGGGAGACATCGTGAACATCTATCAGGTTCCTAATCACAAATCTCATCTCCTTGCAATTTACATTATTTGCCATTTTCCTCTCGTTTTCATCTCCCCCACTTCACAAAAATTTGCCATTTTATTCGCCCTCTTTTTCATTTGCCTTTTTTTCTGGTTCGATCTTATGTTTTATTGCAATGATCATGATTGGGGTGATAATGATTCTTATGATCTTGAAAATATATTTGAACCTCATGATGAATATGTTTGTGATAATATTAAAAGTGGGTTTGGAAGAGTGTCAACTTTAGCTAAAAATAATCCCACATATTTGGAAAGTGTTCAATCTTACGATTTTTTTTAATAAAAGTGGGTTTGGAGAGGTCAAGACTTTAGTTGATGTTAATCCCACTATTTTTGAAGAGTGTCAACTTTGCATGCATGTGGATCACGAAGAGAATATTTTATGTGATAGTTATATTGTTGAATTTGATTATGATCCTACATGTAATCATTATGAGAGAGCATAATATGGTTGTAGAAATTTTCATGCTACTAAATTACCTCTTGTTATGTTGAGATCGTCAATATTTTATCCTCTTCTTTGCATATGTTAGATGTTTCTTGTCTTGATAATTTGTTTGCATATAAAACTCCTATGCATAGAAAGTATGTTAGACTTAAATGTGTTTGTCATATGTTTTATGATGCTCTCTTTGTGTTTCAATTCTTATCTTTCGTGTGAGCATTTCTACTTCTTGAGTTTGCGTTGTTTTTTCCCTTGAAGAGGAAAGGGTGATGCAGCAAAGTAGAGTAAGTATTTCCCTCAGTTTTGAGAACCAAGGTATCAATCCAGTAGGAGACAACGCACAAGTCACCGAATACATGCACAAACAAGCACCAACTTGCACCCAACGCGATAAAGGGGTTGTCAATCCCTTCACGGTTATTTGCAAAGTGAGATCTGATAGAGATGGATAATCGGTAAAGTAATATTTTTGGTATTTTTGGTTTATGGAACAAAAAGTAAAAGATTGCAAAGGAAGTAAATAGGAAACTAAAATTGTAGATCAGAAACTTATATGATGGAAAATAGACCCAGGGGCCATAGGTTTCACTAGAGGCTTCTCTCAAGATAGAAAATATTGCGGTGGGTGAACAAATTGCTGCCAAGCAATTGATAGAAAAGCGTAAAGTTATGACGATATCTAAGGCAATGATCATGAATATAGGCATCACGTCTGTATCAAGTAGACCGACTCCTACCTGCATCTACTACCATTACTCCACACATCTACCGACTCCTGCCTGCATCTAGAGTATTAAGTTCATAGAATAGAGTAACACATTAAGTAAGATGACATGATGTAGCGGGATAAACTCAAGCAATATGAAAACACCATCTTGTTATCCTTCATGGCAACAATACAGTACGTGTCGGTTCCCCTTCTGTCAGTGGGATCAAGCACCGCAAGATTGAACCCAAAGCTAGGCGCTTCTCCCATTGCAAGAAAAACCAATCTAGTTGGCCAAATCAAATCGATAGTTCGAAGAGACTTGCAAAGATATCAAATCATTCATATAAGAATTCAGAGGAGATTCAAATAATATTCATAGATAAGCTGATCATAAATCCACAATTCATTGGATCTCGACAAACACACCGCAAAAAGAGTATTACATCGAATAGATCTCCAAGAACATCGAGGAGAACATGGTATTGAGAATCAAAGAGAGAGAAGAAGCCATCTATACTAGCTATGGACCCGTAGGTCTGTGGTAAACTACTCACACTTCATCGGAGAGGCAATGGTATTGATGTAGAAGTCCTCCGTGATCGAATCCCCCTCCGGAAGGATGTCGAAAAAGGCCCCTAGATGGGGTCTCGCGGGTACAGAAGGTTGCGGCAGTGGAAAAGTGTTTTCGTGGCTCTCCTAGTTGGTTTGGGAATATTTGAGAATATATAGGCGGAAGAAATAGGTCGGTGTAGTCAGAGGGGCCCACAAGGGTGGGGCGCGCCCTCCGTCCTTGTGGCTGCCTCGTGGCTTCCACGACGTGTACTCCAAGTCCTCTAGATATCTTTTGGTCCAAAAAAATCACCGCGAAAGTTTCATTCCATTTGGACTCCATTTGATATTCCTTTTTTCCGAAAGTCTAAAATAAGGAAAAAAACAGGAACTAGCACTGGGCTCTAGGTTAATAGGTTAGTCCCAAAAGTAATACTCCCTCCGTTCCTTGATGTAAGGTGTATAGATTTTTGAGAAAAAGTCCGAAATATAAGGTGTATTGCATTGCACCACTCGTTTGGATATTTTTTAGGGGTTTGATTACATTTTCTTATATCGAGCAAGCTCCTCTATTTCCTCATGTCAATTAGTCAGGTGAAATCTTGCCCAAAACTTGTGAAATTTTCCCTCCACATGCGTTCTTTAATTTCCATGCCAAAAACTATACACCCTATATCTAGGAACGGAGGGAGTATAAAATAGCATATTAATGCATATAAAACATCCAAAACAGATAATATAATGGCATGGAACAATCAAAAATTATAGATACATTGGAGATGTATCAAGCATCCCCATGCTTAATTCCTGCTCGTCCTCGAGTAGGTAAATGATAAAAATAGAATTTTTGACGTGGAATGCTACCTAACATATTTATCCATGTAATTTTCTCTATTTTGGCATGGATGTTCAGATCCGTAAGATTCAAAGCAAAAGTTTAATATTGACATAAAAACAATAATACTTCAAGCACACTAACAAAATAATTATGTCTTCTCAAAATAACATGGCCAAAGAAATCTCATCCCTACAAAATCATATAGTCTGGCTATGCTCCATCTTCATCACACAAAATATTCAAATCATGCACAACCCTATGACAAGCCAAGCAATTGTTTCATACTTTTGATGTTCTCAAACATTTTCAACTTTCACGCAATACATGAGCGTGAGCCATGGACATAACACTGTAGGTGGAATAGAAGGTGGTTCTGGAGAAGACAAAAAGGAGGGAGATGGTCTCACATCAACTAGGCTTATCAATGGGCTATGGATGCCCATTAATAGATATCAATGTGAGTGAGTAGGTATTGCCATGCAATGGATGCACTAGAGCTATAAGTCTATGAAAGCTAAAAAAGAAACTAAGTGAGTGTGCATCCAACTTGCTTGCTCATGAACACCTAGGGCAATTTGAGGAAGCCCATCGTTGGAATATACAAGCCAAGTTCTATAATGAAAATTCCCACTACTTTATGAAAGTGACAACATAGGAGACTCTATATCATGAAGATCATGGTGCTACTTTGAAGCACAAGTATGGAAAAGGATAGTAACATTGCCCCTTCTCTCTTTTTCTTTTTTCTTTCTTTCCTTTTTTTCTTCGTTCATTTTTTTCTTTCTCTCTTTTTTTCTTTCTTTTATTTCCTCACGTGGGACAATGCTCTAAAAAGGAAAATCATCATACTTCTAATTACTTACAACTCAATACTAGAACAAGATATGACTCTATATGAATGCCTCCGGTGGTGTACTGGGATGTACAATGAATCAAGGGTGACATGTATAAAAAATGAAGAACGGTGGCTTTGCCACAAATACAATGTCAACTACATGATCATGCAAAGCAATATGAGAATGATGATGCATGCCATAAAAAATGGAACGGTGGAAAGTTGCATGGCAATATATCTCGGAATTGCTATGGAAATCCATAATAGGTAGGTATGGTGGCTGTTTTGAGGAAGGTATATGGTGGATTTATGATACCGGTGAAAGTTGCGTGGTACAAGAGAGGCTAGCAATGATGGAAGGGTGAGAGTGCGTATGATCCATGGACTCAACATTAGTCAAACTCGCATACTTCTTGCAAAAATCTATTAGTCATCGAAACAAAGTACTACGCGCATGCTCCTAGGGGGTAGATTGGTAGGAAAACACCATCGCTCGTCCCCGACCGCCACTCATAAGGAAGACAATCAAAAAATATCTCATGGTCCAACTTCGTTACATAACGGTTCACCATAGGTGCATGCTACGGGACTCACAAACCTTAACACAAGTATTTATCAAATTCACAACTACTTACTAGCATGAATCTAATATCACCATCTTCATATCTCAAAACAATCATAAGGAATCAAACTTCTCATAGTATTCAATGCACTTTATATGAAAGTTTTTATTATATCCCTCTTGGATGCCTATCATATTAGGACTAATTTTATAACCAAAGAAAATTACCATGATGTTTAGAGACTCTCAAGATAATATAAGCGAAGTATGAGAGTTCATCAGTTTCTGTAAAATAAAACCACCACTGTGTTCTAAAAAGATATAAGTGGAGCACTAGAGCAAAATTGCCTAGCTCAAAAGATATAAGTGAAGCACATAGAGTATTCTACTAAATCATGATTCATGCGTGTGTCTCTCAAAAGGTGTGTACAGCAAGGATGATTGTGGCAAACTAAAAATCAAAGACTTAAATCATACAAGACGCTCCAAGCAAAACACATGTCATGTGGTGAATAAAATATAGCCTCAAGTAAAGTTACGGATAGACGAAGACGAAAGAGGGGATGCCTTCCGGGGCATCCCCAAGCTTAGGCTCTTGGTTATCCTTGAATATTACCTTGGGGTGCCTTGGGCATCCCCAAGCTTAGGCTCTTGCCACTCTTTATTTCATAGTCCATCAAATCCTTACCCAAAACTTCACAACAAAACTCAACAGAAAATCTCATAAGCTCCGTTAGTATAAGAAAATAAATCACCACTTTTCGTACTGTTGTGAACTCATTCTTTATTTATATTGGTGTAATATCTACTATATTCTAATTTTTCCATGGTTCACACCCCCCGATACTAGCCATAGATTTATCAAAATAAGAAAACAACACAAAGAAAACATAATCTGTCAAAAACAGAACAATTTGTAGCAATCTGGCTGTTTCGAATACTTTTGTCACTCCAAAAATTCTGAAAACTTAGGACGACCTAAGAAATTTCTTTATTGATCTTCTGCAAAAGGAATCAATATTTTTATCACTCTTTTGCTAAAAATGAGAATTATTTTGCTGAGCGCAAAAGTTTTTGTTTTTCAGCAAGATCAAATCAACTATCACCGTAAGCTATCCCAAAGGTCTTACTTGGTACAAACACTAATTAAAACACAAAACCACATCTAACTAGAGGCTAAATGAAATATTTATTGCAAAATAGAACCTAAAAGTAAAAAATAGGGTTGCCTCCCAACAAGCACTATTGTTTAACGCTCTTAGCTAGGCATAAAAAACTAATGGATATAAGTATTATCATCTTTGGCATGCAATCCATAAGTGACTCTCATAATAGATTCATAAGGCAATTTAATTTTCTTTCTTGGGAAGTTTTCCATGCCTTTCCTTAACGGAAATTGAAATCTAATGTTTCCTTCTTTCATATCAATAATTGCACCAATCGTTCTAAGGAAGGGCCTACCAAGAATAATAGGGCATGTAGGATTGCAATCTATATCAAGAAAAGTAAAATCTACGGGTACATAATTCGTATTTGAAACAATAAGAACATCATTAATCCTTCCCATTGGTTTCTTAATAGTGGAATCCGCAAGATGCAAATTTAAAGAACAATCATCAAATTTACGGAAACCTAACACATCACATAGTTTTTGGAATAGTGGAAACACTAGCACCCAAATCACACAAAGCATGTCATTCATAATCTTTAATCTTAATCTTAATAGTAGGCTCCCACTCATCATAAAGTTTTCTAGGAATAGAAACTTCCAATTCAAGCTTTTCTTCAAAGGATTGCATCACAGCATCAACAATATATTTAGTAAAAGCTTTGTTTTGATTATAAGCATGAGGATAATTCAACATGGATTGCAACAAGGAAATACAATCTATTAAAGAACAATTGTCATAATTAAATTCCTTGAAATCCAAAAGAGTGGCTTCATTGCTACCTAAAGTTTTGACCTCTCCAATCCCACTTTTATCAGTTTTGGCATAAGATCTAAAAACTTCGAATCATTGGGACGCCTTCTAACTAAAGTTGACTCATATCCAGTCCCATCTTTATCAAGATTTACATTTGAAAACAAAGATTCAATAGGAGTCACATCAATAACTTTAAGATCTTCATCATTATTTTCATGGAAACTAGAAGAACATGCTTTTATAAACCAATCTTTTTTAGCACGCATCTTAGCGGTTCTTTCCTTGCACTCACCAATGGAAATTCTCATAGATTTGAGAGACTCATTGATATCATGCTTTGGTGGAATAGATCTAAGTTTCAAAGAATCAACATCAAGAGAAATTATATCCACGTTCCTAGCCAAATCATCAATCTTAAGCAATTTTTCTTCAATCAAAGCATTGAAATTCTTTTGCAAACTCATAAATTCTTTAACACTATTCTCAAATTCATAGGGCATATTATTATAATTTCCATAAGAGTTGTTGTAGGAATTACCATAATTATTAGAGGAATTACTAGGAAACGGCCTATGATTGAAATTACCTCTATACGCGTTATTACCAAAATTGTTCCTACCAAAAAAATCACATCCATAGATTCATTATTATTCTTAATAAAAGTAGACAAAGGCATATCATTGGGATCAATCGTAGTAGTCTTGCTAGCAAATAATTTCATAAGCTCATCCATCTTTCCACTCAACACATTAATTTCTTCAATTGCGTGCACTTTTTTACTTGTGGAAGATCTTTCGGTATGCCATTGAGAATAATTAACCATAATATTATATAGGAGTTTAGTAGCTTCTCCTAAAGTAATTTTCATAAAAGTACCTCCCACGGCCGAATCTAAAAGATTTCTAGAAGAAAAATTCAATCCGACATAAAAAATCTGTATAATCATCCACAAATTCAAACCATGCGTAGGGCAATTTCGTATCATCAACTTCATCCTGTCCCAATATTGTGCTACATGGTCAAGATCAAGTTGCTTAAAATTCATAATATCGTTCATAAGGGAGATGATCTTAGCGGGAGGAAAATACTTGGAAATAAAAGCATCTTTACACTTATTACATGAATCAATACTATTTTTAGGCAAAGATGAAAACCAAGTTTTAGCACGATCTCGAAGTGAGAACGGAAATAGCTTCAATTTAACGATATCATTATCCACATATTTTTCTTTTGCATATCACACAAATCGATGAAATTATTAAGATGGGATGCGGTATCTTCACTTGGAAGGCCGAAGAATTGATCTTTCATAACAAGATTCAGCAAAGCAGCATTAATTTCACAAGATTCCGCATTAGTAGCGAGAGCAATCGGAGTACTAATAAGATCATTATTATTGGTGTTGGAAAAGTCACACAGTTTGGTATTCTCTTGAGTTATCGTAACAAGCAAGCAATCCAACACACGAGCACACAAAAGGCAAGCGAAGAAGACGAAAGGAAGAGGGGCAAAGAAAAGGCAAATCTTTTGAAAAATCGTTTTAGAAGTGGGGGATAGGAAAATGAGAGGCGAATGACGAATAATGTAATGCGAGAGATGAGAGTTTGTGATGGGTACTTGGTATGTGTTGACTTGGCATAGATCTCCTTGGCAACGGCGCCGGAAATTCTTCCTGCTACTTCTTGAGCTTGCGTTGGTTTTTCCCTTGAAGAGGAAAGGGTGATGCAGCAAAGTAGAGTAAGCATTTCCCTAAGTTTTGAGAACCAATGTATCAATCTAGTAGGAGATGCACAATTCATCGAATACCTACACAAACAAACACCAACTTGCACCCAACACGATAAAGGGGTTGTCAATCCCTTCACGGTTATTTACAAAGTGAGATCTGATAGAGATGGATAATCGATAAAGTAATATTTTTGGTATTTTTGGTTTATGGAACGAAAAGTAAAAGATTGCAAAGGAAGTAAATAGGAAACTAAAATTTTAGATCAGAAACTTATATGATGGAAAATACACCCATGGGCCATAGGTTTCACTAGAGGCTTCTCTCAAGATAGAAAATATTATGCTGGGTGAACAAATTACAGCCGAACAATTGATAGAAAACGCAAAGTTATGACGATATCTAAGGCAATGATCATGAATATAGGCATCATGTCTGTATCAAGTAGACCGACCCCTGCCTGCATCTACTACTATTACTCCACACATCGACCGACTCCTGCATGCATCTAGAGTATTAATGTAACACCCTGGTAGTTAAGCTATAGTAACCTCACTCTAATGATGCCATGTCATCACCGTTTTATTAAGCTAATTGTCACCTGATTAAAATTCAAGACAAATTAAAATTGAAATAACAAGTCAAGTTATTAATTCTTCAAACATTAAAATAAAAATGCATGTTAGGTAGCAAGTATTCACTAATTAATTTTCATGAATAACACAACATTTTTGGAGATGTTTAGAATGCCCCGGGCAAATAAAACAGTGCCCAAAACAGCCCCATTAATCCGTTTTCATTTGTATAAAATTTAAATGAAATCTCATTGCCTCCAAACTTTTGTGGCGGTACTAAATAATCCCTAGTACTTGTTTTGTCAAGTGTGATTTTTTACAAAATTCATTTGGTGGCTCAACTTAACACAAAACAGTAGCTAATAAAAGAAAGGTTTAAAGAAAATGAAAGAGAGGAAAAGGGCACTATGCTCTTACGAGGCCCGGCACACACTGTGCTCATAAAGCCTATTGCTACAGTGCATAAGGCCCAACTCGCGTTGGCCTTTTCCCCAACCTCTCTCACCAGAGGCAGAGAGGCCATGGCGCGTACGCCGTCCACCCGTCGATTGCCTCGCTGTCGAGCATCCCGCGGCCCTCTGGTGGATAAGGAGACCGTCCCCGACGCCGCTGTCGAACCCTACCCTATCCACTTCTTCCCCCTCGCTCTCGTCCCTGATCTGGAGAGGCACCCGTACGCAGCCGTCGACGCCGCCTCGTCGTTGACACGCTCCGACACCACCCCTTCCCGCTCGAAGGCGCCCAGGAGCTGTGCCTCGACGTCCTCTACCTCCACGACAACACTCACGAGCACGGACGTACTGTACGGTAGCCATCGAGCTCACCTTCGCGTACATCGTCGCCGTCCGCCGTCGTTTGCCGCTACTCCGGTCCGTCCCCGGCCACCCCGACCACGTTCCGGAGTCCACTGTGAGCTCCTCTGCCCGCTCCCCCTTCTCACCCCCTCGATTCCGTGCCTACCGTTGCTGCTGCCATGGCCGTCGGAGCTCAACACCGCCGCCGTTTTAACTGTCGCTGCTATTGTGCTCCTTTGGCCCAGCCAAGCGCGCCGCCCCGCTCGTGGCCCCGCGTAGATGTTGCCCGTGCCCCTGGTGAGCCAGCTGTGTGCCTATGGCTTCGATCTACATCGAGCCCAGATGCGTGCACTGCTCGCCCCGCCGCTCATGCCCACCCGTGGCCGCACCCGACCTCGAGCGCGCGGCATGTCCTGCCCATCTCTGCGCCCACGCGCGCGTGCCTGCAGCCACCTGCTGTTGCCTTCCCGTCGCTGCTTGCTGCTGCACTACCGCTGCTGCTGCCTTCGCTTGCTGATGCCGCTGCTTCGTACTGCTCTTGCTGCTGCCTTCTATCGCTTGCTGTTGCCCGTGCTCGGCCGCCCGCTACCGCCTGCTGCCGTCAATTGCATGATGCCGCCGCCGCTGCTCGCCGGCCCATGGCCTTCTGCTTGCGCTCGTCGTGCTATGCTTCGGCCATGGACGACCATGCATTCGTGCACACGAGCATCCAACGCTTCTGCATATGCGTTGCATGCTCTTGTGCATGCCTACAGCCCGCCAAAACTTTGGTTTAATACTAGGATTTGTTTAGTACCCCCGTATTAGGTAGACTTAGTTGGCCCAATGACATGTGGCCCCCTCTAGTTTATTTTAGTCTAACTACTTTTGATAGCACATGTGATACTTACATGCAGTAGCGGTCCCAGGTAAAAGTGACGCCCCAGGCAAACAACGTATGTACAGTGTCAAACAGTGAAAATACTGTAGCTATGCCTGCATCCGACGAAGCAACGGCCAGCCACGCCCCAGGCCGAGGCCCTGGCTGCCTGGGGCCTGGGTCGGCCACTGCTTACATGTGGGCCACCTTTACCATTTTGACCAATCAACATTAACTGGTCAACTGTTGATTAACCCACCTGACTGGACCACCCCTGGCCCCACTGTCTTACACATAGGCCAGGGTAGCACTGGGTGACAAAAGTGTTTATTATTTTATTTCGAATTAAATTGAATCAGGAATTTCAGAATATTGTTAAGACTTTGAAAAATCATATAAAATAATCTAAAATAATCCGTAAGTCGGATGAAAATAGTATATATATGAAAGTTGCTAAGAAAAATAAGGTGAATCCGGATATGCGCTCCGTCCATCTATCACATGCCTCTAGCATGATGAACATGGAACATTTTCCCCTCTTTCGTCTGTCCGGAAAATGCCAAACTCCGGGAAAACATTCCCGGATGTTTTCCCCTCCGTCTATATCAAGTAGTACCGCGTTAGGTCACCCCTAACGCAGCGTATTTCCATGTCTTGCCTTATGATGCAATTGTTTGCTCTGTTATTTATTGTGTTCCCCCTTCGCTACTTCTTTTCCGGTAGACGCCGAGACCGTTCTTGATCCGGTGATCGACTACTCCACCGTCGATGATCCGTATCTGTCTGTAGAGCTTCCAGGCAAGCCCCCCTTTTGATCACCAGATATCGCCTACTCTTCTCTCTACTGCTTGCATTAGAGTAGTGTAGCATGTTACTGCTTTCCGTTAATCATATACTGTTGCATAGCCTGTCATTGTTGCTACAACTATTGATACCTTACCTGCCGTCCTAGATGCTTAGTATAGGTTGCTAGTACTTCATCAGTGGCCCTACATTCTTGTCCGTCTGCCATGCTATACTATCGGGCCGTGATCACCCAGGAGATGATCACGGGTATATACATACATATATACATGCTATACAGGTGGTGACTAAAGTCGGGTCGGCTCGTTGAGTACCCGCAAGTGATTCGTATGTGGGGGCTGAAGGGGCAGGTGGTTCCATCCAGGTAGTGGTGGGCCTAGGTTCCCGACGGCCCCCGACTGTTACTTTGAGGCGAAGCGACAGGGCAGGTTGAGACCACCTAGGAGAGAGGTGGGCCTGGCCCTGGTCGGCGTTCGCGGTTACTTCAAAATAACACGCTTAACGAGATCTGGGTATTTGATCTGAGTCTGGCTACTGGCCTATACGCACTAACCAACTACGCGGGAACAGTTATGGGCACTCAACGTCGTGGTATTAGCCGAAGCCTTCGTGACGTCAACGACTGAGCGGCGCGCGCCGGGTTGGACTGGAACGCCTGCTCTTGTATAAGGGAGGCTAGGTCTGCTCGCCGGCCGCGTACGCGACGTGGAGGTGTGTAATGGGCGATGGGCCCAGACCCCTGCGCGCATAGGATTTAGACCGGCGTGCTGATCTCTCTGTTGTGCCTAGGTGGCGCTACGACGTGTTGATCTTTCGAGGCCGGGCATGACCCAGACAAGTGTGTCCGGACAAAGGGGATCGAGCGTGTTGGGAAATGTGGTGCACCCCTGCAGGGAAGTTAATCTATTCGAATAGCCATGATCTTCGGTAACATGACGACTTGGAGTTGTACCTTGACCTTATGACAACTAGAACCAGATACTTAATAAAACACACCCTTCCAAGTGCCAGATACAACCGGTGATCGCTCTCTCACAGGGCGACGAGAGGAGGATCACCGGGTAGAATTATGCTATGCGATGATACTTGGTGAATTTACCATCTACTCTCTTCTACATGCTGCAAGATGGAGGCGGCCAGAAGTGTAGTCTTTGTCAGGACTAGCTATCCCCCTCTTATTCCGGCATTCTGCAGTTCAGTCCACATATATTACCCCCTTTCATTGATACCAATGCATATGTAGTGTAGCTCCTTGCTTGCGAGTACTTTGGATGAGTACTCACGGTTGCTTTGCTCCCCCTTTTCCCCCCTTTTCTATACTCGATTGCTTCGACCAGACGATGGAGCCCAGGAGTCAGACGCCATTGTTGATGACGACTGCTGAGGGAGTCCTGAATTAGGCGGTGTCCGGATGGCCGGACTATACCTTCGGCCAGACTCCTAGACTATGAAGATACAAGATTGAAGACTTCATCCCGTGTCCGGAAGGGACTTTCCTTGGCGTGGAAGGCAAGCTTGGCGATACGGATATGTAGATCTCCTACCATTGTAACCGACTCTGTGTAACCCTAGCCCTCTCCGGTGTCTATATAAACCGGAGAGTTTTAGTCCATTGGACGAATAACAATCATACCATAGGCTAGCTCCTAGGGTTTAGCCTCTCTGATCTCGTGGTAGATCTACTCTTGTACTACCCATATCATCAATATTAATCAAGCAGGACGTAGGGTTTTACCTCCATCAAGAGGGCCCGAACCTGGGTAAAACATCGTGTCCCCTGCCTCCTGTTACCATCCGACCTAGACGCACAGTTCGGGACCCCCTACCCGAGATCCGCCGGTTTTGACACTGACATTGGTTCTTTCATTGAGAGTTCCTCTGTGCCGTCGCCATCAGGAAGGATGCCTCATCCCGTCTTTAAAGACGGCACTGTTGCTAAGGGAGCTTTGGGTGTCGGCCAAACTCTCCGGCTAGGCGGTTTCCTTATGACCGCCTGTTCGGCTGCTGCGCCGACGATGACCTCTCGGGTCATCGAAAGCAATCTTCACGTCAGCTCGGAATTCGCCGAGCAGCTAGATCCAATGGAGCTCTCTTCCCTAAACGAGCTCTTGGATCGCATCGCCGCCCTGGGAGTCGCTACGGATTACGACCAGATTGGGCCTAAACCCGATCTGAGAGAGATTAACTCTCCCCAGGTCACCCATCACGTTGCCGTGGTAGAGGGACAGTGCGGCGACCCTTCATCTATCTTAAGGACTAGCTATGTCCGGATTCCCGATCCCTCCAAGCCGGATACCCTCGGAGGGGAGGATATCACTCAAGTCCTGAACTTAAAGTCAGGCGATGGACTATATTCATTGGGCCGCATCCAAGAATCCCAACGCCCGAGTTCAGAAACTCCCTGGTCCCTGGGTCTCAGATTGGGTGAGGTTTCGGATTTGATTCCACCCACCCACCCGTACATAAGCGATCTATCCCAAATTAGGCAAGAGCCCGAAGAAACAGTACATCATTACTGGGCCAGATTCCTCCTGGTTATGAACAGGATAAAGGACTACCGCGAGGAAGACGCAATTTCATTTTTCTGCAATAATTGCACGGACAAGGGAATCCTCAACGCCATAAGTCACCGTGATATTACACGCTTTGCTGACTTGGCGTCCATAGTACGAAAGTACTATGCGATGGAAAGCGCCTGGAAAACCGAAACAAAATTTTGGGACAATCCGGCCTTGAATACAAACCCGGTCCAAAATAAAAGGGTGCATCATCGTCAGACACCCGGGTTCAATACCAAAAAGAAAAAGCCCTCTATAGGGCACGGAACCGTACTTGAAGGATGGCTTGATGGAACCTGTAAAATTCAAAGTGCAGAGGGCGCCACACCAACTCACAGCCTTAGAGCATGTTGGATACTCCGGCAGGTGGCAAAAATTGGCGAAGATCTTCTAATTCCAGAAGCCACAGAAAGTCACCCCAAAGAAACCAGTACGGTATTAAGAGTCTTCGAGACTTTCGCATCAAATAATATGTGAAAAAGAACACTCCGCGGCCTTGCTGAAGTCTACCAAGTAGCAACAATAAACCCATGGAGTGACACGGCTATTACTTTTAACGCCAGTGACGAACCTGAATTCCGAACAGCCCGAGCACCAGCTGCATTGGTCCTCAGTCCAATAGTGGACGGCTTTCGTCTTACCAAGGTACTCATGGATGGCGGCAGCGGATTGAACCTCATTTATGAGGAAACCCTTCAAAAAATGGAAATAGACTGGAACCGCATTGAGCGAAGCAGCACAACCTTTAGAGGAATAATCCACAGTCGGGAAGCACGCTGCACAGGAAAAATCACACTAGATGTGGTGTTCAGCACACCGGATAATTACAGGTCTGAAGAGGTCACGTTCCAGGTGGCCCCGTTCAGTAGCGGATATCACGCTCTGCTAGGGCGGATCAAATTATTGACGCTACCGCAAGACACGATTCATTGTGTTTCCTCGACGCATACTCTGGCTACCATCAAATAAAGATGGCAGAGTCAGACCAAGCTGCAACGGCATTCATCACACCATACGACCCATTCTGCTTCAACATAATGCCCTTCGGGCTCAAAAACGCCGACGCAACATATCAGCGCATGATTCAGACATGTCTGGCAAACCAGATCGGCAAAATAGTGGAGGCATACGTAGATGATGTGGTCGTTAAAACAAGACATGTCGAATCTCTAGTAGACGACTTGAGGCTAACATTTGATAACCTCCGAACATACGACATCAAGCTCAACCCGGAAAAATGCGTTTTCGGCGTTCCAGCCGGAAAGCTCTTGGGCTTCATTGTATCCGGTAGAGGAATTGAAGCAAATCCAGCCAAGATCCAAGCTTTGTCACAATTGGATATCCCGAAGGACCTCAAACAAATACAAAAATTAACCGGATGCATGGCGGCTCTAAGCCGCTGTATCTCCCGCCTAGGAGAAAAGGCCTTACCCCTTTACCTCCTCCTTCGGCGCACCGAACACTTCGAGTGGACGGATGCAGCCACGGCCGGACTCGATGAAATAAAATCCATCTTGGCAACAAACCCAGTCCTGGCCGTGTCAAACATTGGCGAACCAATGCTATTATACATTGCAGCAACCCATCAGGTCGTAAGCGCAGTGCTCGTCGTCGAACGAGAAACGGATGGACACAAATTCCCCCTTCAAAAGCCGGTCTATTACGTGTCCACTGTCCTTACTCCGTGCAAGTCACGGTACCCGCATTATCAAAATATTGCATACGCGGTATTTATGGCATCTCGGAAGCTGCGACACTACTTTCAAGAGTGTTCAATAACAGTAGCCTCGGAAGTGCCACTTAACGATATTATAAATAACCGCGACGCGACGGGCCGGATTGCAAAATGGGCCATTGAGCTCCTCCCGTTTGATATAACTTACAAGCCACGACGAGCTATCAAGTCGCAAGTTTTGGCCGACTTCGTCGCAGAATGGACGGAGGCCGAACTCCCTAAAGAGTACGGCACATATTCAAACTGGGTCATGCACTTCGACGGCTCCAAAATGTTGGCCAGTCTAGGGGCTGGCGTCGTTTTGACGTCCCCCACAGGAGACACAGTTCAATATGTCCTCCAGATAATGTACACAGACTCCAACAATGCAGCCGAATATGAGGCCCTTTTACATGGTCTCCGGATGGCAGTATCCATGGGCATTCAACGCCTAGAGGTGCGCGGGGACTTGAACCTCGCAATATCCCAAATAAATGGAGACTTTGATGCCAAGGATCCAAAAATGGTAGCTTATCGCAACGCCGTCCTAAAAATGTCAGCTCGGTTCGAAGGGCTCGAATTTCACCATATAGCCCGGGAAAATAATCAGGCGGCAGATGTCCTGGCACGCATCGGCACAAAACGCGATGTTGTCCCCCCCAACATCTTCTTGGAAAGGCTGTTCAAGCCGTCCGTAGTATGGGAAGGGGAACCTGGCAATAACAGCCCAGACCCAACCGCACTGCCCGACACCGAACACTCTGACATAATTGGAGGCTCTGCCAATGAAATAACACCTTCAGCCCACGTAATAATGGCCGTCATCACCCCGTGGACAAAACCATTCCTCGCCTACCTTACCAGGCAGGAACTCCCTGAGGACCAAAATGAGGCACGCTACATAGTGTGGCGATCTAAAGCCTATAAAGTCCATGAGGGAGAGCTTTATAAGAAAAGCACTACCGGAGTCCTTCAAAGGTGCATCTCCGAAGAGGAAGGGCGGAACCCCCTGGCTGAAATTCATGCCGGACTCGGCGGACATCACGCTGCAGCTCGGTCCCTTGTAAGCAAGGCCTTCCGTACAGGCTTTTATTGGCCGACGGCCCGGGCAGACGCCCAGGACTTAGTCCAACGATGCGTTGGTTGCCAGCTTTTTGCAAACCAAAGCCATATGCCACCCACCGCCCTCCAAACTATCCCCATCACCTGGCCCTTCGTGGTCTGGGGGCTTGACATGGTTGGACCGCTTAAAGGCGGAACCCACAAGAAAAATACTTACTGGTCATGGTGGATAAGTTCACCAAATGGATAGAAGCCAAGCCTGTTAAGAAGGCCGAATCCGGACCGGTGGTAGACTTTATATCCGGGGTTGTACACCGTTACGGCACCCCCCCACAGCATCATCACTGATAACGGCACGAACTTTACGGCCGACGAGGTAAAATTCTGGTGCAAAAACATGGGCATCAAGCTCGATTATGCTTCCGTCTATCACCCACAAACCAACGGCTAGGTCGAACGTGCAAATGGTCTTATCATGAGCGGCATCAAACCCAGATTAGTGCGGTCCCTTAAGGAATCTAATACGCACTGCGTAGAGGAGCTCGACTCCGTACTCTGGGGGCTGCGGACCACGCCGAATTGCACCATCGGATACACACCATTCTTCATGGTGTACGGCGCAGAGGCAGTTCTGCCCTGCGACATAATTCATGACTCACCTCGAGTGCGCATGTACGAAGAAAGAGCAGCCGAGCTCGATGGGCAGGACAGTTTGGACGCCTTGGAGGAAGAGCGAGACGTGGCAAAAGCCCGTTCCGCATTCTATCAACAGCAGGCTCGAAGATACCAAAGCAGAGAAGTACAGGCCAAAAATTACAATGTTGGTGAATTAGTTCTACGCCTGCCGGACAAGAAAAAGGACAAACTCAAGCCCAAGTGGGAAGGTCCCTTCATAATTGACCAAGTCCTGACTGGTGGAGCGTACCGCCTGCGAGATGCATCGGATAACCGACTCGAGCCGAACCCATGGAACGCAGCCCGTCTCCGAAGATTCTATGCCTAGCGCCGGACTCTGTGTTCGTCTCCTTCCTCTGTCCATTTTTTACATACTTTCTGTCTTACATTTCTCTCCTTCTCCTCTCTCTCTTATAGCCTTTAAAGGCTCATAAAATGATGCGCTATCCGCGCTCATTAAACCCGGGGGCTTCTTTAAACAGAAGCTTATTTATACGGGCATCATGCCCAACACATGTGTCACACTTCCGCATGTACCTTTTATTCGCCATGATATGCATCGATATGACTTAAGTTTTGGCCAAGATGGGTTGCCTGGCTCCTGTGCTTACCCCTACGTTCCGGATTGTTCGGCTAGGTGGTAAAGGGAGCACCTCTGTGATTGTTACTGTCGGGTCAGCCGGATGTGTACCTCAGACTGGGTGAAGCCGAAAGCTAGCGTTCTTAAGGGAATATTCGGTCGGTGAACTAAAGATGATCTTTTCTTATTTTTTATCTATACACCCCCAGATGTTTTTCCTGCGCCTCTTTTCGCAGAATGGACATGCACTTTAGGGCATGCCTCCCAGGGAAAGGAACCCCTAACGGAACTATTCTCCCTGGAAGATGTTTCTTACTAACCATGTAATATAACATAACTAGTTGGGCACTTGTCTGTTCAAGCACTAATGACCCTTACGCCTGGTCTCCATGCATACCCCGGTTCTTATATAACTGCAAGGGTATTCAGACACACTCAGGACCGTTAGGTCCCGAGGTTGAAGCGAAAAGGTCGGCCATGAAAAACAATCTACAATCCGGCTAGAAGGCATTACACATGTCAATTAAAATTACATAGTCAATCTGACTGATTGTATTCCTCTTCAATACCATCTAACAGGCTGTCTAGTTAACAGTCCTGTTGGGAATACTTTGCGGCCAACTCTACTTGGCCGTATACTAAGCTCACATGGATCTCCTTCCCATCGGGCCCTACGGGTCCGACCTCGGCCATGTGATTTGGATCAGCCTTCGTGTACCGCGTCTTCACCATGGCCCAGGCCTCCCTGGCGCCTTGACGGCAGGCCGACATCTTCCACAATCGGAAGCGCCGCCGCGCTCCCTTCAGCTTCTCTACAAGCTCCCCAAGGCCTTCGGGCATGGAGACGGATGGCCACAAAGCCTGGGCGACGCCTTGCATCACCTGCCGAACTCGTTCGTGCAGTTGTGAGAGCTCGGGAAGAAGGTCACCCGTAGAACCGGGCATTTCCTCTGTAGGACGACCTGTTAGCATACCTACTGTAACACCCTCGATGCGACTATAGCTCCCACGTGTCGAGGCACGACTTGGAGACATAATCGCATTGAAGGCATATGTCGCAAATTAGGCAATCTTCACAACATCCCATGTAATATGATAATAAAAGGGGAGATAACATAGTTGGCTTACACTCGCCACATCAATCAAGTACATAAATAACATTACATCATCCAAACACTCATGGCCCGACTACGGCGCCAAAATAAAAGAGAACCCAACATGCGACACGGTCCCAATCACCCCCAACTGGGCACCACTACTGATCATCGGGAAAGGAAACATAGTAACGTTGAGAGTCTTCGTCGAACTCCCACTTGAGCTCATACGCGTCTCCTGGAGCGGAATCATCAGGCCCTGCATCTGGTGTAATAGTAATCTGTGAGCCACATGGACTCAGCAATCTCGCACCCTCGCGATCAAGACTATTTAAGCTTGTAGGTAAGGCAAGGTAAATATAGGTGGAGCTGCAGCAAGCGACTAGCAAATATGGTGGCTAACTTATTCACAAAAGAGAGCGAGAAGAGGAGGCAAAGCACGAGCGAGAAACTAGAGAACAACCTTCGCAAACATTACTCCAACACCGTGTCCACTTCCCGGACTCCGCCGAGAAGAGGCCATCACAGTAACACACTCAGTTGATTCATTTTAATTAATTAAGGTTCAAGTTATCTACAATCGGACATTAACAAATTCCCATCTGTCCATAACCGCGGGCACGGCTTTCGAAAGTTCAATTCCCTGCAGGGGAGTCCCAACTTAGCCCATGACAAGCTCTCACGGTCAACGAAGGAATAAACCTCCTCCCAAGATGTTCCGATCAGACTCGGTATCTCGGTAATTCAAGACAACTCCGACAATGGTAAAACAAGTCCAGCAACACCGCCCGCTGTGCCGACAAATCTCGATAGGAGCTGCACATATCTCGTTCTCAGGGCACACCGGATAAGCTAAGCGTACGGGAGCCAACTTAACCCAAGTTGCCAAGGGACGGCCCCGCACGGTGCTCTAGGTTGGACCAACACTCAGAGGAGCACTGGCCCGGGGGGGGGGGGGGTTAAAATAAGATGACCCTTGAGTCCGCGAAACCCAAGGGAAAAAGGCTAGGTGGAAAATGGTAAAACCAAGGTTGGGCATTGCTGGAGAAGTTTTATTCAAGGCGGACTGTCAAGGGGTTCCCATTATAACCCAACCGCGTAAGGAACGCAAAATCCGGGAACATAACACCGATATGACGGAAACTAGGGCGGCAAGAGTGGAACAAAACACTAGGCGAGAGGCCGAGCCTTCCATCCTTTACCAAGTATATAGATGCATGAAGATAACAAAGTAATATAATGATATCCCAACAAGTAAATAAATGTTCCAACAAGGAACGACCTCCAATCTTCACCTGCAACTAGCAACGCTATAAGAGGGGCTGAGCAAAGCGGTAACATAGCCAATCAACGGTTTGCTAGGACATGGTGGGTTAGAGGTTTGACATGGCAATTTGGGAGGCTTGCAAGCAAGTGGTAGGCTTCGTAGCAATGGCATAGCAAAAGAGCGAGCAAACTAGCATAGCAAAGATAGTAGTGATTTCGAGGGTATGATCATCTTGCCTGCACAGTTGTCAGAGTTGACTGGATCCTCGAAAGCAAACTCAACGGGCTCCTCGTTAGCAAACTCGTATCCCGGCTCTACCCAAACAAGACAAACAAGCAACAAGGATACAATCAACCACGTGCAAACGCAAACAACACGATGCAAAGATGATATGCTATGCGGGATGCGATGTGGGATGCAAAATGCAAGATATGACAGGAAATGCATGAACCTGGCCTCAACTTGGAATTCCAAGTGTTCCACTAGAAAGATGAGATGAAATCTCTTGAAAACGATATAAAGAACGCCGGAATCGGAGTTACGGTTTGGAAATGGCAAGCGATTCAAAATGACACCGCTCTGCGATTTACAGCAAGTAGGCATCTAAATGCAATGAGATAAACATGCTACAGCACCCAAACACGACAACAAAATACATGGCAGGGATACACACAAGATGCTTAACAAAAGTCTAGCACTGAGCTTCGGCCAATTCATCCATTAATAGGTTCAAACAAGCATGGCAAAAATGCAAATGGCAAACAGATCTCAGACTTAGTGAAATTAACACTTGTCTAGAATTTCAGATCAGGTAGCCCTCTTCGGAGCAACAAAACTACATGCTACAGGACCTGAACATGGCAAAGTAAAGCATGGCATGGAGCTACTCAAAGAGCTTAACAAAAGTCCCTTAGTGACCTTGAGCCAAAAGGGATCAGAAAATACAATTGCAAGCATGTGAACATAGCAAAAACATAATCAGTTTTCAGACTTAGTGAAAACTGACACATGCTGAAATATAACTCAAGTAGGCATGTTTACGAGCTCTATGCGCTCACTACGGTGCAAGTCATGGCAAGACAAGCATACATCCATCAAGAAGGCACAAAATGCAAGCTAGACATGGCAAGAACAATAGCATAGCATGCACGGATCAACTACAACATCACCGGCAAAATTGCAAACAAGTTGACAATCTGCCCAGATTCACAAAGTAGCAAAAGTGGAGCTCGATTGACTCAAGCTAGGGTGCTCCATAATTGCAAACAAAGACATGGATGGATAGAGCACTACAAGATTAACAAAACTCCCTTACCGATCATCCTCAAAAGAGGTACGGATCACTAGGAAACAACATGAACATATGGCATCATGAGATGAACAGCTCCAGGACTTAGTGAAATCACTAAGTCCCTGAAAACAGAATTAGCAAGTGCACCACTTTGCAAGCTTGCACAAGTCACCACACACATCCTAAAAATACATGGGTTGCACCTCTGGAAAGATGACAAAACCCTTAACAAAACATATGTAGAGCACACGGGCATATCATGCACACAATAATCATGGCAAAAATGACAAAAGTGCTAAACGGAGTAGCAGATCTGACAATTAACTCAAGTAGCCCTCTTCTAACAGCATTTCGGGCATCAAGATGAACTCAAATGAAAATCATGCAATGGAATGAAATGATGTACTCTCTGAGATAAACATTTTGATATGCTATATACATGAATCGGAGCTACGGATGCAAAGTTACGGAGCCGAGAATAGGAGCACTTGAACTGAAAATATCCGGGACTTGGTGAAAAAAAATCAACCTCTCCGGGACAGATCTAGGGTTTGCACAGAAACCGAGGCGCGGCCGGGGCACTGTAGCAGCTCGAGGACCGCCGGAAAAAAAGGAGTCGCGGCGGCCGGATCTCTCACCGGAGAGGCCCCCGGCGACGAGGAGGCGGTCGCCCGGAGCTTCACGGAGGCGGGGCGTCGCGTCGCGGGGCGCGGGGCTTCCGGCGTCGAGCTTGGCGGCGGAGGCGGCGAGTGGCGGGGCGGCGGTCACCGGCCGGTGCGGCGAGGCCGGCAATGGCGCGCGGCGGCGCCGGCCACCGGGCGTGGGGACGGAGGAGGCGCGAGGCGCGGGGCGGCTCGGGCCCGATCCGGCCCAGGGCGGGCTCCCCGTGGGCCGAGCGGGCCGCGGCGGCGGTGGGTGGCGTGTTGGGGAACGTAGCAGTAATTCAAAATTTTCCTACGTGTCACCAAGATCTATCTCATCTGGAAGTTGAAAGATCGTCGTGACAAGAGGATAAAATATCTATGATATGATCATAGAGATGAATATCTGAATTTGGAGAAACATCACTATCTCATCTGGAAGATCAACTCCCACTTGATTCAAATGATTGTTGTACTCAGACAATCTGAGCACAAGCTCAACAATTGAGCTTTTCTCCCTTAGTTTGCAGGTTAAGAAAATCGTCGGAGGTCTTATACCTCTTGACGTGGGCACGAGCCTGAAATTCCAATTTCAGCCCTCAAAACATCTCATATGTTTCGTGACGTTTCAAAACGTCTTTGGTGCCTCAACTTTAAACCGTTTAACTGAACTATCATGTAGTTATCAAAACGTGTATGTCAGATGTTCGCAACATCCACAGACAACGTTCGAGGTTCAGCACACTGAGCGGTGCATTAAGGACATAAGCCTTCTATGAAGCAATGAGGACAATCCTCAGTTCACGGACCTAGTCCGCATAATTGCTACTATCAACTTTCAACTAATTTTTCTCTAGGAACATATCTAAACAGTAGAACTAAAGCGTGAGATACGACATAATTTGCAAAAAACTTTTGACTATGTTCAGGATAATTAAGTTCATCTTATGAACTCCCACTTAGATAGACATCCCTCTAGTCATCTAAGTGATTACATGATCCGAGTGAACTAGGCCGTGTCCGATCATCACGTGACACGGACTAGTCAACGTCGGTGAACATCTTCATGTTGATCGTATCTTCTATACGACTCATGCTCGACCTTTGGGTCTTCTGTGTTCCGAGGCCATGTCTATGCACATGCTAGGCTCGTCAAGTCAACCTAAGTGTATTGCGTGTGTAAATCTGTCTTACACCCGTTGTATGTGAACGTAAGGATCTATCACACCCGATCATCACGTGGTGCTTCAAAACGACGAACTGTAGCAACGGTGCACAGTTAGGGGGAACACTTTCTTGAAATTATAATGAGGGATCATCTTATTTACTACCGTCGTTCTAAGCAAATAAGATGTATAAACATGATAAACATCATATGCAATCAAATAATAGTGACATGATATGGCCAATATCATATAGCTCCTTTGATCTCCATCTTGGGGCTCCATGATCATCTTGTCACCGGTATGACACCATGATCTCCATCATCATGATCTCCATCATTGTGTCTTCTTGAAGTTGTCTCGTCATCGACATGCAAGTCGTGATTCCCTTGACAAGAACATGATCAATCTCATACATCACATATATCATTCATCACATCCTTTTGGCCATATCACATCACATAGCATACCCTGCAAAAACAAGTTAGACGTCCTCTAATTGTTGTTTGCATGTTTTACGTGGCTGCTATGGGTTTCTAGCAAGAACGTTTCTTACCTATGCAAAACCACAACGTGATATACCAATTGCTATTTACCCTTCATAAGGACCCTTTTCATCGAATCCGATCCGACTAAAGTTGGAGAGACAGACACCCGCTAGCCACCTTATGCATCTAGTGCATGTCAGTCGGTGGAACCAGTCTCACGTAAGAGTACGTGTAAGGTCGGTCCGGGCCGCTTCATCCCACGATGCTGCCGAATCAAGATAAGACTAGTAACGGCAAGCATATTGAACAAAATCAACGCCCACAACTACTTTGTGTTCTACTCGTGCATAGAATCTACGCAATAGACCTAGCTCTGATACCACTGTTGGGGAACGTAGCAGAAATTCAAAATTTTCCTACGTGTCACCAAGATCTATCTATGAAGAGACTAGCAACGAGGGGAAGGAGAGTGCATCTACATACCTTTGTAGATCGCTAAGCGGAAGCGTTCAAGTGAACGGGGTTGATGAAGTCGTACTCGTCGTGATTCAAATCACCGATGATCAAGTGCCGAACGCACGGCACCTCCGCGTTCAACACACGTACAGCCCGATGACGTCTCCCATGCCTTGATCTAGCAAGGAGAGAGGGGGAGGTTGATGAAGATTCAGCAGCACGACGGCGTGGTGGTGGATGCAGGGCGTCACAGTAGCAGGGCTTCGCCTATACTACGAGAGAGAGACGTAACGGGGAGAGGGGAAAGCACCAAAGGCTGAGGTATGAAATCCCTCCTCTCCCCCATTATATATAGGAGGGCCAAGGGGGGGTGGTGCGCAGCCTAGGAGATCCAATCTCCTAGGTGCGGCGGCCAGGGGAGGTTTCCCTCCCCCCCAAGGCACTTAGGGGTGCCTTCCACTAGTGGGACTCCTCCCCCATGGAAACCCTAGGCGCATGGGCCTAGTAGGGCTGGTGCCCTTGGCCCATGTAGGCCAAGGCGCACCCCCTACAGCCCATGTGGCTCCCCCGAGACAGGTGGCCCCACCCGGTGGGCCCCCGGGACCCCTCCGGTGGTCCCGGTACAATACCGATAACCCCGAAACTTGTCCCGTTGGCCGAAACAGCACTTCCTATATATAATTCTTTACCTCCGGACCATTCCGGAACTCCTCGTGACGTCCGGGATCTCATCCGGGACTCCGAACAACATTCGGGTTACTGCATACACATATCTTCATAACCCTAGCGTCACCGAACCTTAAGTGTGTAGACCCTACGGGTTCGGGAGACATGCAGACATGACCGAGACGTTCTCCGGTCAATAACCAACAGCGGGATCTGGATACCCATGATGGCTCCCACATGTTCCACGATGATCTCATCGGATGAACCACGATGTCAAGGACTTAATCAATCCCGTATACAATTCCCTTTGTCTAGCGGTATGTTACTTGCCCGAGATTTGATCGTCGGTATCCCTATACCTTGTTCAATCTCGTTACCGGCAAGTCTCTTTACTCGTTCCGTAACACATCATCCCGTGATCAACTCCTTGGTCACATTGAGCATATGATGATGTCCTACCGAGTGGGCCCAGAGATACCTCTCCGCTTACACAGAGTGACAAATCCCAGTCTCGATTCGTGCCAACCCAACAGACACTTTCGGAGATACCTGTAATGCACCTTTATAGTCACCCAGTTACGTTGTGACGTTTGATACACCCAAAGCACTCCTACGGTATCCGGGAGTTGCACAATCTCATGGTCTAAGGAAATGATACTTGACATTAGAAAAGCTTTAGCATACGAACTACACGATCTTTGTGCTAGGCTTAGGATTGGGTCTTGTCCATCACATGATTCTCCTAATGATGTGATCCCGTTATCAACGACATCCAATGTCCATGGTCAGGAAACCGTAACCATCTATTGATCAACGAGCTAGTCAACTAGAGGCTTACTAGGGACATGGTGTTGTCTATGTATCCACACATGTATCTGAGTTTCCTATCAATACAATTATAGCATGGATAATAAACGATTATCATGAACAAGGAAATATAATAATAATCAATTTATTATTGCCTCTAGGGCATATTTCCAACATGGCGGCGTCCACGTGGCAGCGCGCTAGTGGGCGCGGGCGGCGGCGGACGTTGTCCGGCCCGCTCCGGACACGTCCGGCCGCGGCGGTGGATGGATCTAGGGTTAGGGGGGGAGTGGAACCGCGAATTTGAAGGAGGGGGTCTATATATAGGCATAGAGGGAGCTAGGAGAGTCCAAATGAGGTGCGGTTTTCGGCCACGCGATCGTGATCGAACGCTCTAGGTGATGGAGCAGAGTTAGGTGGTTTTGTGCCAAATTGGAGGGGTGTTGGGCTGCAACACACACGAGGCCTTTTCGGTCCCTCGGTTAACCGTTGGAGTATCAAACGAAGTCCAAATGATACGAAACTTGACAGGCGGTCTACCAGTAGTAAACCAAGGCCGCTTGGCAAGTCTGGGTCCAATCCGGAAATGTTTAATCCCCACACACGAAAGAAAGGTAGAATTGACCACCGGAGGAGAACGAAGCACCGGAATGCAAAACGGACAACGGGGAAAATGCTCAAATGCATGAGATGAACACGTATGCAAATGCAATGCACATGATGACATGATATGAGATGCATGACAACGACAACAACACACGGAGACAAAAACCCGAACCCGAGGAAATAAATATAACTTAACGCCGGAAACGGCAAGAGTTGGAGTACAAATAGGGAAAGTTACATCCGGGGTGTTACAACACTCCACCACTACGAAAGGATCTCGTCCTGAGATCTAGGACTGAAAGAACGCCGGTACTCAGAACGGAGGTGATCCTCGCGTTCCCAGGTAGCTTCACGGTCGGAATGGTGTGACCACTTGACTTTGAGAAATTTGATTGACCTGTTGCAAGTCTTGCGTTCAGTCTCTTCGAGAATAGCAACTGGGTGCTCACGATAAGAGAGATCTTCTTGGAGCTCAATGTCCTCGAAGTTGACGGTACGGTCAGGAGTCTCGAAGCATTTTCGAAGCTGAGAGACATGGAACACATCATGAACATTTGCAAAGTTTGAAGGAAGCTCGAGTTGATAGGCGAGGTCGCCTCTCTTGCTGACAATCTTGAAAGGTCCCACGTATCTAGGGGAAAGCTTCCCTTTGATACCGAAGCGACGAGTACCTTTCATAGGAGAGACACGGAGGTAAACATGATCTCCGATCTCGAAAGCCAAATCGCGGTGCTTACTATCATAGTAGCTCTTCTGGCGGGATTGGGCTGCTTTGAGGTTATCTCAAATGACTTTGCACATTTATTCTGCTTCTGTGATTAAGTCATTACCCAAAAGCTGACGTTCACCGGTTTCAGACCAGTTGAGAGGGGTACGGCACTTCCTGCCATACAGAATTTCAAATGGGGCCTTGCCCGAACTTGCTTGAAAACTGTTGTTGTAGGAGAATTCAGCATAAGGAAGACAATCCTCCCACTTCATGCCGAAGGAGATCACACAAGCCCTGAGCATATCTTCAAGAATCTGGTTGACACGCTCGACTTGACCGCTAGTTTGAGGATGGAAAGCTGTGCTGAAGCGGATGTTTGTGCCCATGGCCTTCTGAAAAGAATCCCAAAACTTTGAGGTAAATATGCTGCCACGGTCTGAAGAGATCACTTGTGTGTGGAATGCCGTGCAGAGAGACAATACGAGAGGTATAGAGTTCCGCCAATTGGGCTGCAGTGATCGACTCTTTGATAGGCAGAAAATGAGCCACTTTGGTGAGTTTGTCGATGACAACGAATATAGCATCATTGCCACGCTTGGACTTTGGAAACCCAGTTACGAAGTCCATTTCAATGTGGTCAAACTTCCATTCTGGAATGGCAAGAGGTTGGAGGAGACCTGCTGGCCTTTGGTGTTCTGCCTTCACTCTTCTGCAGACATCACATTCATTCACGAATTGAGCGATCTCGCGCTTCATTCGAGTCCACCAATAAGCTTGCTTATGGTCCTGATACATCTTCGTGCTCCCAGGGTGGATGGAGAGGAGAGAATTGTGAGCCTCGTTCATGATCACTTTACGAAGTTCACCTTTGGGTACCACAATTCGATCCTCGAAGAAGAGAGTGTCCTTGTCATCAAGGCGGTAGCACTTGTACTTGGACTGACTCTTGGCAATCCCAATCTTCACCTTTTTCACCATAGCATCGAGAAGTTGGGCTTGGCGAATCTGGCCTTCTAAGGTAGGAGAGACTTGAAGGTTGGCGAGGAAACCTTGAGGAACAACTTGCAGGTTAAGTTTCCGGAAAGCTTCACAAAGCTCGGGTTGATAAGGCTTGAGAATCAGACTGTTGCAGTAAGCTTTCCTGCTCAAAGCGTCAGCAATCACATTGGCCTTTCCTAGAGTATACTCAGTACTCGGATTATACTCTTGAATCATTTCGACCCATCGAGTTTGCCTGAGGTTGAGATTAGGCTGAGTGAAGATGTACTTGAGACTCTTGTGATCAGTGAAAATGTCCACTTTTCTTCCCAATAGAAGATGTCTCCAAGTCAAAAGAGCATGCACAACTGCCGCCAACTCGAGATTGTGAGTGGGGTAGTTCTTCTCATTAGGCTTCAACTGGCGAGATGTATAAGCAACAACTTTCTTCTCTTGCATTAAAACTGTGCCAAGACCTTGGAGAGAGGCATCATAAAAGACCTCGTACGGCTTGGATTCATCAGGCGGAGTCAGAACTGGAGCAGTGATCAATTTCTCTTTCAAAGTGTTAAAAGCAATATCACACTCCGGAGACCAAACGTACTTGACGTGCTTCTGGAGAAGATTAGAGAGAGGCTTCGCGATCTTGGAAAAGTTTTCAACAAATCTTCGGCAATAGCTTGCGAGACCGAGAAAACTGCGGAGTTGCTTCACATTCTGAGGAGGTTCCCAATTCACAATTGCAGACACCTTCTCAGGATTCACGGCAATGCCCTTGGCAGAGATGATATGACCAAGATAAAGAACCTCATCAAGCCAAAATTCACACTTGGAGAACTTGGCGTAGAACTGATGTTCCCTGAGCTTATCAAGAACCAAACGCAAGTGCTTGGCATGATCTTCCTTGTTCTTCGAGAAAACCAGAATGTCGTCGAGATAGACCAAAACGAAGTCATTGGTGTAGGCATTGAAGATGAATTTCATCATGCGAGAGAACGTTGGAGGAGCGTTGGCGAGGCCAAAAGACATGACAGTGTATTCATAAGAACCAAAGCTTGTCCTGAAAGCCGTCTTGGGAATATCTTGCTCACGGATTCGAATCTGATGATAACCCATACGGAGATCAAGCTTGGAGAATACTTGGGCACCTTTGAGTTGTTCGAACAGCTCATTGATGTTGGGAAGTGGATATTTGTTCTTGATGGTCTTCTTGTTCACTGGACGGTAATCAACACAAAGTCGGTCCGTTCCATCCTTCTTCTTCACAAAAAGAACACCACAACCCCATGGAGAAGAACTAGGCCGGATGAGACCCATTTTCTCTTGAATATCGAGTTGCTTCTTCAGCTCCTTCAACTCTTCAAGTCCGAGCTTGTAAGGATGCTTGCACACAGGTTCCGTGCCAGGCTCAAGATCAATGACAAATTCAACTGGCCGGTGCGGAGGCATTCCTGGAAGCTCTTCTGGAAAGACGTCTTGATATTCGCAAACGACTGGAATTTGCGAGATAGCTTCGAGTTCACCCTTCTCATTGAGAGAAAACAGAAGGATGGTATCGTCATTCGCGGCAAAGACAATTACATCCTCAGACGAATGAGTTAATTGAATCTGCCTAGCTGCACAATCAAGCTGATCCTTGTGCTTAGAAAGCCAACCCATCCCGAGAATAAGACCAATATCCGAGTTACCAAGAACCATTGGAGAAGCCAGAAACTTGAAATCACCCATCATGATAGAAACATCCGGGACTATTGAAGTAGCCCTCATAGACTTAGCCGGAGAAACCACTCCCATAGGTTTACCCAACATTTGTGAAACGAAGTCATGCTTGGAAACAAATGATCTTGACATGAAACAATGCGATGCACCAGTGTCAAATAGAACTTTTGCTGGAAAAGAGTTAACTGGAAAGTTACCCATGATGACATCTGATGATTCCTCTGCCTGAGCTGCATTCAGCAAGTTGACCTTGGCGTGCTTGGGGTTATGCTTGACCACAGCTATACTTGCCGATCTGACAGGAGGAGGAGGAGGAAGACGCCTCTGGTTGAAACACTTGTTGGCATAGTGACCCTTCTGTTGGCACTTGTTGCACGTGACCTCTGAAAGCGGACGGTGATACGGAGCACTCGATCTTGGAGCTTGAGACGAAGTCTTGTTCTGAAAGTCAGGGTTGGGTGGGTGGGAAGAACCACTGCCACCTTTGCTCTTCTGCTGATACGGCTGACGGAACGGAGGAGGAGGAAGCCAATACTTCTGCTGCTTGGCCACTTGAGTAGAGGAAGAAGGAGTAGCATCTCTGACTCGCTTCTTGGAAGCATCACACCTCAACTGAGCAGCCTCTTGCTTCAGTGCCATGTTGTAGAACTCATCGTATCTCAAGGGCTCAAAGAGGACAAGAGCTAGCTGAATTTCTTCTCTGAGACCACCCCTGAACTGATATATCATGCTCTTGTCATCAGGGACGTCCTGCTTAGCAAAGCGAGCGAGCTTCTGGAACAACTTGTTGTAGTCATAGACAGACAAAGAGCCTTGCTTCAGATTGCGGAATTCCTCACGCTTGCTTTCAACCATGCTCTGGGGAATATGATGAGCCCTGAAATCTCGACGGAAATCATCCCAAGTGATAACACGTCCACCTCTGGAGTCCTTGTACTGCTGGAACCATTCTGCAGCTTGATCTTTGAGTTGGAAGGAAGCGAACTTAACAAAGTCCTCAGGCCTGACGTTACTGCACTCGAAATGCTTGCACAGATCCACAAGCCAATCGTCAGCATCGGTTGCCTCAACACAATTGCTGAAAGTCTTTCGCCCATTAGCAAGGAACTGGTTGAGTGTAGCAAAGTGACTTTGATTGATGCCTTGATTCCCTTGACTGCCTTGATTGCGCTCTTGAAGAATTTGCATGATCAACTGTGTGTTTGCATTGGTTGAGGCCATCACAGCTTGCCATGCCTCCGGAGGAGGTGGAGGTGGTGGCGGATCAGGATTCGGAGTCGCGCGCGTTGGAGGAGCCATCCTGAAGAGGTTGACCACCATTAGCACATTGATAGACAATTATTGAAGCTGAATCACCCAGAATGAAAATTGCAACATATAGTCTTCACATCCGAACAAAATGAACGAATGCATTCCTCTTGAAATGGTCACATATCCATAAATTGAGAAGCCATGTAGAATTAAGGTAGAGAAATAAATCAACAAGGTACGGATCAAGAACGAATAATCGGTAAGAAATCCCAATCTCAAACCAATATCCGTGGAAGAAGAACTAGAGCTACTAGAATTCCCACCTATGAAACTCCCGAACCTTTCCGGTTATGCAATCAGGTGTTGGGGATACAGGGGAAGCATAATATCTCACCCAAACTAGCAAATCCTACATCCAGCTGTATCCATCCTTCAACACATAACCAAGAAACCTTCGGAAACCATCTACCTCAACCTTCGAAAAGCATCCGTTATACAAGTTATGGCGATACTCCCGAACTCCCGCCCCAGTACTGGGTGGCGTCGAGGTTATCTCACCAACGAACTGCATAAAAAAGATTTTCGATGTCGGCGTACTGAACTCAGGTATTCCAGAACTGCAACGATAAAATTACAATGACAACACCTCAGAGCTCAACTCCCCGGGACACTTCCACTAAACCCCTGACAGGAGGCACCAAGACAATGTTCTCATCATAAAACCATCAGAACGATTCCAAGATACCCGCTGATCCTAAATTTTTTTAGTGAAATTTGAGAAGAGAAGAGTCAAAACTCTACGTCAGGATGCCTTACCAGAGCGATCAGGAGACTGGGAAGTAAAAAGAATTCCTAATCTCTCCGATATATAATTCCTAAATGACTCAAAACATTTTTCTAAACACAACTCGGCCGCTAAAAACGATCAAGCAATGGGGCTCCTAAGGTCGGGGAAGGCTCTGATTACCAACTTGTAACACCCTCGATGCGACTATAGCTCCCACGTGTCGAGGCACGACTTGGAGACATAATCACATTGAAGGCATATGTCGCAAATTAGGCAATCTTCACAACATCCCATGTAATATGATAATAAAAGGGGAGATAACATAGTTGGATTACACTCGCCACGTCAATCAAGTACATAAATAACATTACATCATCCAAACACTCATGGCCCGACTACGACGCCAAAATAAAAGAGAACCCAACATGCGACACGGTCCCAATCACCCCCAACTGGGCACCACTACTGATCATCGGGAAAGGAAACATAGTAACGTTGAGAGTCTTCGTCGAACTCCCACTTGAGCTCATATGCGTCTCCTGGAGCGGAATCATCAGGCCCTGCATCTGGTGTAATAGTAATCTGTGAGCCACATGGACTCAGCAATCTCGCACCCTCGCGATCAAGACTATTTAAGCTTGTAGGTAAGGCAAGGTAAATATAGGTGGAGCTGCAGCAAGCGACTAGCAAATATGGTGGCTAACTTATTCGCAAAAGAGAGCGAGAAGAGGAGGCAAAGCACGAGCGAGAAACTAGAGAAAAACTTGCGCAAACATTACTCCAACACCGTGTCCACTTCCCGGACTCCGCCGAGAAGAGGCCATCACGGTAACACACTCAGTTGATTCATTTTAATTAATTAAGGTTCAAGTTATCTACAACCGGACATTAACAAATTCCCATCTTCCCATAACCACGGGCACGGCTTTCGAAAGTTCAATTCCCTGCAGGGGAGTCCCAACTTAGCCCATGACAAGCTCTCACGGTCAACGAAGGAATAGACCTCCTCCCAAGACGTTCCGATCAGACTCGGTATCTCGGTAATTCAAGACAACTCCGACAATGGTAAAACAAGTCCAGCAACACCGCCCGCTGTGCAGACATATCCCGATAGGAGCTGCACATATCTCGTTCTCAGGGCACACCGGATAAGCTAAGCGTACGGGAGCCAACGTAACCCAAGTTGCCAAGGGACGGCCTCGCACGATGCTCTAGGTTGGACCAACACTCAGAGGAACACTGGCCCCCGGGGGGGGGGGGGGGGGGGGGGGTTAAAATAAGATGACGCTTGAGTCCGCGAAACCCAAGGGAAAAAGGCTAGGTGGCAAATGGTAAAACCAAGGTTGGGCATTGCTGGAGAAGTTTTATTCAAGGCGGACTGTCAAGGGGTTCCCATTATAACCCAACCGCGTAAGGAACGCAAAATCCGGGAACATAACACCGATATGACGGAAACTAGGGCGGCAAGAGTGGAAGAAAACACTAGGCGAGAGGCCGAGCCTTCCACCCTTTACCAAGTATATAGATGCATTAAGATAACAAAGTAATATAATGATATCCCAACAATTAAATAAATGTTCCAACAAGGAACGGCCTCCAATCTTCACCTGCAACTAGCAACGCTATAAGAGGGGCTGAGCAAAGTGGTAAAATAGCCAATCAACGTTTGCTAGGACATGGTGGGTTAGAGGTTTGACATGGCAATTTGGGAGGCTTGCAAGCAAGTGGTAGGCTTCGTAGCAATGGCATAGAAAAAGAGCCAGCAAACTAGCATAGCAAAGATAGTAGTGATTTCGAGGGTATGATCATCTTGCCTGGACAGTTGTCAGAGTTGACTGGATCCTCGAAAGCAAACTCAACGGGCTCCTCGTTAGCAAACTTGTATCCCGGCTCTACCCAAACAAGACAAACAAGCAACAAGGATACAATCAACCACGTGCAAACTCAAACAACACGATGCAAAGATGATATGCTATGCGGGATGCGATGCGGGATGCAAAATTCAAGATATGACAGGAAATGCATGAACCTGGCCTCAACTTGGAATTCCAAGTGTGCCACTAGAAAGATGATATGAAATCTCTTGAAAACAATATAAAGAACGCCGGAATCGGAGTTACGGTTTGGAAATGGCAAGCGATTCAAAATGACACCGGTCTGTGATTTACAGCAAGTAGGCATCTAAATGCAATGAGATAAACATGCTACAGCACCCAAACATGACAACAAAATACATGGCAGGGATGCACACAAGATTCTTAACAAAAGTCTAGCACTGAGCTACGGCCAATTCATCCATTAACAAGAGGAGACAAGAGGATAAAATATCTATGATATGATCATAGAGATGAATATCTGAATTTGGAGAAACATCACTATCTCATCTGGAAGATCAACTCCCACTTGATTCAAATGATTGTTGTACTCAGACAATCTGAGCACAAGCTCAACAATTGAGCTTTTCTCCCTTAGTTTGCAGGTTAAGAAAATCGTCGGAGGTCTTATACCTCTTGACGTGGGCACGAGCCTGAAATTCCAATTTCAGCCCTCAAAACATCTCATATGTTTCGTGACGTTTCAAAACGTCTTTGGTGCCTCAACTCTAAACCGTTTAACTGAACTATCATGTAGTTATCAAAACGTGTATGTCAGATGTTCGCAACATCCACAGACAACGTTCGAGGTTCAGCACACTGAGCGGTGCATTAAGGACATAAGCCTTCTATGAAGCAATGAGGACAATCCTCAGTTCACGGACCTAGTCCGCATAATTGCTCCTATCAACTTTCAACTAATTTTTCTCTAGGAACATATCTAAACAGTAGAACTAAAGCGTGAGATACGACATAATTTGCAAAAAACTTTTGACTATGTTCAGGATAATTAAGTTCATCTTATGAACTCCCACTTAGATAGACATCCCTCTAGTCATCTAAGTGATTACATGATCCGAGTGAACTAGGCCGTGTCCGATCATCACGTGACACGGACTAGTCAACGTCGGTGAACATCTTCATGTTGATCGTATCTTCTATACGACTCATGCTCGACCTTTCGGTCTTCTGTGTTCCGAGGCCATGTCTATGCACATGCTAGGCTCGTCAAGTCAACCTAAGTGTATTGCGTGTGTAAATCTGTCTTACACCCGTTGTATGTGAACGTAAGGATCTATCACACCCGATCATCACGTGGTGCTTCAAAACGACGAACTGTAGCAACGGTGCACAGTTAGGGGGAACACTTTCTTGAAATTATAATGAGGGATCATCTTATTTACTACCGTCGTTCTAAGCAAATAAGATGTATAAACATGATAAACATCATATGCAATCAAATAATAGTGACATGATATGGCCAATATCATATAGCTCCTTTGATCTCCATCTTGGGGCTCCATGATCATCTTGTCACCGGTATGACACCATGATCTCCATCATCATGATCTCCATCATTGTGTCTTCTTGAAGTTGTCTCGTCATCGACATGCAAGTCGTGATTCCCTTGACAAGAACATGATCAATCTCATACATCACATATATCATTCATCACATCCTTTTGGCCATATCACATCACATAGCATACCCTGCAAAAACAAGTTAGACGTCCTCTAATTGTTGTTTGCATGTTTTACGTGGCTGCTATGGGTTTCTAGCAAGAACGTTTCTTACCTATGCAAAACCACAACGTGATATACCAATTGCTATTTACCCTTCATAAGGACCCTTTTCATCGAATCCGATCCGACTAAAGTTGGAGAGACAGACACCCGCTAGCCACCTTATGCATCTAGTGCATGTCAGTCGGTGGAACCAGTCTCACGTAAGAGTACGTGTAAGGTCGGTCCGGGCCGCTTCATCCCACGATGCTGCCGAATCAAGATAAGACTAGTAACGGCAAGCATATTGAACAAAATCAACGCCCACAACTACTTTGTGTTCTACTCGTGCATAGAATCTACGCAATAGACCTAGCTCTGATACCACTGTTGGGGAACGTAGCAGAAATTCAAAATTTTCCTACGTGTCACCAAGATCTATCTATGAAGAGACTAGCAACGAGGGGAAGGAGAGTGCATCTACATACCTTTGTAGATCGCTAAGCGGAAGCGTTCAAGTGAACGGGGTTGATGAAGTCGTACTCATCGTGATTCAAATCACCGATGATCAAGTGCCGAACGCACGGCACCTCCGCGTTCAACACACGTACAGCCCGATGACGTCTCCCATGCCTTGATCTAGCAAGGAGAGAGGGAGAGGTTGATGAAGATTCAGCAGCACGACGGCGTGGTGGTGGATGCAGGGCGTCACAGTAGCAGGGCTTCGCCTATACTACGAGAGAGAGACGTAACGGGGAGAGGGGAAAGCACCAAAGGCTGAGGTATGAAATCCCTCCTCTCCCCCATTATATATAGGAGGGCCAAGGGGGGGTGGTGCGCAGCCTAGGAGATCCAATCTCCTAGGTGCGGCGGCCAGGGGAGGTTTCCCTCCCCCCCAAGGCACTTAGGGGTGCCTTCCACTAGTGGGACTCCTCCCCCATGGAAACCCTAGGCGCATGGGCCTAGTAGGGCTGGTGCCCTTGGCCCATGTAGGCCAAGGCGCACCCCCTACAGCCCATGTGGCTCCCCCGAGACAGGTGGCCCCACCCGGTGGGCCCCCGGGACCCCTCCGGTGGTCCCGGTACAATACCGATAACCCCGAAACTTGTCCCGTTGGCCGAAACAGCACTTCCTATATATAATTCTTTACCTCCGGACCATTCCGGAACTCCTCGTGACGTCCGGGATCTCATCCGGGACTCCGAACAACATTCGGGTTACTGCATACACATATCTTCATAACCCTAGCGTCACCGAACCTTAAGTGTGTAGACCCTACGGGTTCGGGAGACATGCAGACATGACCGAGACGTTCTCCGGTCAATAACCAACAGCGGGATCTGGATACCCATGATGGCTCCCACATGTTCCACGATGATCTCATCGGATGAACCACGATGTCAAGGACTTAATCAATCCCGTATACAATTCCCTTTGTCTAGCGGTATGTTACTTGCCCGAGATTCGATCGTCGGTATCCCTATACCTTGTTCAATCTCGTTACTGGCAAGTCTCTTTACTCGTTCCGTAACACATCATCCCGTCATCAACTCCTTGGTCACATTGCGCATATGATGATGTCCTACCGAGTGGGCCCAGAGATACCTCTCCGCTTACACAGAGTGACAAATCCCAGTCTCGATTCGTGCCAACCCAACAGACACTTTCGGAGATACCTGTAATGCACCTTTATAGTCACCCAGTTACGTTGTGACGTTTGATACACCCAAAGCACTCCTACGGTATCCGGGAGTTGCACAATCTCATGGTCTAAGGAAATGATACTTGACATTAGAAAAGCTTTAGCATACGAACTACACGATCTTTGTGCTAGGCTTAGGATTGGGTCTTGTCCATCACATGATTCTCCTAATGATGTGATCCCGTTATCAACGACATCCAATGTCCATGGTCAGGAAACCGTAACCATCTATTGATCAACGAGCTAGTCAACTAGAGGCTTACTAGGGACATGGTGTTGTCTATGTATCCACACATGTATCTGAGTTTCCTATCAATACAATTATAGCATGGATAATAAACGATTATCATGAACAAGGAAATATAATAATAATCAATTTATTATTGCCTCTAGGGCATATTTCCAACATGGCGGCGTCCACGTGGCAGCGCGCTAGTGGGCGCGGGCGGCGGCGGACGTTGTCCGGCCCGCTCCGGACACGTCCGGCCGCGGCGGTGGATGGATCTAGGGTTAGGGGGGAGTGGAACCGCGAATTTGAAGGAGGGGGTCTATATATAGGCATAGAGGGAGCTAGGAGAGTCCAAATGAGGTGCGGTTTTCGGCCACGCGATCGTGATCGAACGCTCTAGGTGATGGAGCAGAGTTAGGTGGTTTTGTGCCAAATTGGAGGGGTGTTGGGCTGCAACACACACGAGGCCTTTTCGGTCCCTCGGTTAACCGTTGGAGTATCAAACGAAGTCCAAATGATACGAAACTTGACAGGCGGTCTACCAGTAGTAAACCAAGGCCGCTTGGCAAGTCTGGGTCCAATCCGGAAATGTTTAATCCCCACACACGAAAGAAAGGTAGAATTGACCACCGGAGGAGAACGAAGCACCGGAATGCAAAACGGACAACGGGGAAAATGCTCAAATGCATGAGATGAACACGTATGCAAATGCAATGCACATGATGACATGATATGAGATGCATGACAACGACAACAACACACGGAGACAAAAACCCGAACCCGAGGAAATAAATATAACTTAACGCCGGAAACGGCAAGAGTTGGAGTACAAATAGGGAAAGTTACATCCGGGGTGTTACAACACTCCACCACTACGAAAGGATCTCGTCCTGAGATCTAGGACTGAAAGAACGCCGGTACTCAGAACGGAGGTGATCCTCGCGTTCCCAGGTAGCTTCACGGTCGGAATGGTGTGACCACTTGACTTTGAGAAATTTGATTGACCTGTTGCAAGTCTTGCGTTCAGTCTCTTCGAGAATAGCAACTGGGTGCTCACGATAAGAGAGATCTTCTTGGAGCTCAATGTCCTCGAAGTTGACGGTACAGTCAGGAGTCTCGAAGCATTTTCGAAGCTGAGAGACATGGAACACATCATGAACATTTGCAAAGTTTGAAGGAAGCTCGAGTTGATAGGCGAGGTCGCCTCTCTTGCTGACAATCTTGAAAGGTCCCACGTATCTAGGGGAAAGCTTCCCTTTGATACCGAAGCGACGAGTACCTTTCATAGGAGAGACACGGAGGTAAACATGATCTCCGATCTCGAAAGCCAAATCGCGGTGCTTACTATCATAGTAGCTCTTCTGGCGGGATTGGGCTGCTTTGAGGTTATCTCGAATGACTTTGCACATTTATTCTGCTTCTGTGATTAAGTCATTACCCAAAAGCTGACGTTCACCGGTTTCAGACCAGTTGAGAGGGGTACGGCACTTCCTGCCATACAGAATTTCAAATGGGGCCTTGCCCGAACTTGCTTGAAAACTGTTGTTGTAGGAGAATTCAGCATAAGGAAGACAATCCTCCCACTTCATGCCGAAGGAGATCACACAAGCCCTGAGCATATCTTCAAGAATCTGGTTGACACGCTCGACTTGACCGCTAGTTTGAGGATGGAAAGCTGTGCTGAAGCGGATGTTTGTGCCCATGGCCTTCTGAAAAGAATCCCAAAACTTTGAGGTAAATATGCTGCCACGGTCTGAAGAGATCACTTGTGTGTGGAATGCCGTGCAGAGAGACAATACGAGAGGTATAGAGTTCCGCCAATTGGGCTGCAGTGATCGACTCTTTGATAGGCAGAAAATGAGCCACTTTGGTGAGTTTGTCGATGACAACGAATATAGCATCATTGCCACGCTTGGACTTTGGAAACCCAGTTACGAAGTCCATTTCAATGTGGTCAAACTTCCATTCTGGAATGGCAAGAGGTTGGAGGAGACCTGCTGGCCTTTGGTGTTCTGCCTTCACTCTTCTGCAGACATCACATTCATTCACGAATTGAGCGATCTCGCGCTTCGTTCGAGTCCACCAATAAGCTTGCTTATGGTCCTGATACATCTTCGTGCTCCCAGGGTGGATGGAGAGGAGAGAATTGTGAGCCTCGTTCATGATCACTTTACGAAGTTCACCTTTGGGTACCACAATTCGATCCTCGAAGAAGAGAGTGTCCTTGTCATCAAGGCGGTAGCACTTGTACTTGGACTGACTCTTGGCAATCCCAATCTTCACCTTTTTCACCATAGCATCGAGAAGTTGGGCTTGGCGAATTTGGCCTTCTAAGGTAGGAGAGACTTGAAGGTTGGCGAGGAAACCTTGAGGAACAACTTGCAGGTTAAGTTTCCGGAAAGCTTCACAAAGCTCGGGTTGATAAGGCTTGAGAATCAGACTGTTGCAGTAAGCTTTCCTGCTCAAAGTGTCAGCAATCACATTGGCCTTTCCTGGAGTATACTCAATACTCGGATTATACTCTTGAATCATTTCGACCCATCAAGTTTGCCTGAGGTTGAGATTAGGCTGAGTGAAGATGTACTTGAGACTCTTGTGATCAGTGAAAATGTCCACTTTTCTTCCCAATAGAAGATGTCTCCAAGTCAAAAGAGCATGCACAACTGCCGCCAACTCGAGATTGTGAGTGGGGTAGTTCTTCTCATTAGGCTTCAACTGGCGAGATGTATAAGCAACAACTTTCTTCTCTTACATCAAAACTGTGCCAAGACCTTGGAGAGAGGCATCATAAAAGACCTCGTACGGCTTGGATTCATCAGGCGGAGTCAGAACTGGAGCAGTGATCAATTTCTCTTTCAAAGTGTTAAAAGCAATATCACACTCCGGAGACCAAACGTACTTGACGTGCTTCTGGAGAAGATTAGAGAGAGGCTTCGCGATCTTGGAAAAGTTTTCAACAAATCTTCGGCAATAGCTTGTGAGACCGAGAAAACTGCGGAGTTGCTTCACATTCTGAGGAGGTTCCCAATTCACAATTGCAGACACCTTCTCAGGATTCACGGCAATGCCCTTGGCAGAGATGATATGACCAAGATAAAGAACCTCATCAAGCCAAAATTCACACTTGGAGAACTTGGCGTAGAATTGATGTTCCCTGAGCTTATCAAGAACCAAACGCAAGTGCTTGGCATGATCTTCCTTGTTCTTCGAGAAAACCAGAATGTCGTCGAGATAGACCAAAATGAAGTCATTGGTGTAGGCATTGAAGATGAATTTCATCATGCGAGAGAACGTCGGAGGAGCGTTGGCGAGGCCAAAAGACATGACAGTGTATTCATAAGAACCAAAGCTTGTCCTGAAAGCCGTCTTGGGAATATCTTGCTCACGGATTCGAATGTGATGATAACCCATACGGAGATCAAGCTTGGAGAATACTTGGGCACCTTTGAGTTGTTCGAACAGCTCATTGATGTTGGGAAGTGGATATTTGTTCTTGATGGTCTTCTTGTTCACTGGACGGTAATCAACACAAAGTCGGTCCGTTCCATCCTTCTTCTTCACAAAAAGAACACCACAACCCCATGGAGAAGAACTAGGCCGGATGAGACCCATTTTCTCTTGAATATCGAGTTGCTTCTTCAGCTCCTTCAACTCTTCAGGTCCGAGCTTGTAAGGATGCTTGCACACAGGTTCCGTGCCAGGCTCAAGATCAATGACAAATTCAACTGGCCGGTGCGGAGGCATTCCTGGAAGCTCTTCTGGAAAGACGTCTTGATATTCGCAAACGACTGGAATTTGCGAGATAGCTTCGAGTTCACCCTTCTCATTGAGAGAAAACAGACGGATGGTATCGTCATTCGCGGCAAAGACAATTACATCCTCAGACGAATGAGTTAATTGAATCTGCCTAGCTGCACAATCAAGCTGATCCTTGTGCTTAGAAAGCCAACCCATCCCGAGAATAAGATCAATATCCGAGTTACCAAGAACCATTGGAGAAGCCAGAAACTTGAAATCACCCATCATGATAGAAACATCCGGGACTATTGAAGTAGCCCTCATAGACTTAGCCGGAGAAACCACTCCCATAGGTTTACCCAACATTTGTGAAACGAAGTCATGCTTGGAAACAAATGATCTTGACATGAAACAATGCGATGCACCAGTGTCAAATAGAACTTTTGCTGGAAAAGAGTTAACTGGAAAGTTACCCATGATGACATCTGATGATTCCTCTGCCTGAGCTGCATTCAGCAAGTTGACCTTGGCGTGCTTGGGGTTATGCTTGACCACAGCTGTACTTGCCGATCTGACAGGAGGAGGAGGAGGAAGACGCCTCTGGTTGAAACACTTGTTGGCATAGTGACCCTTCTGTTGGCACTTGTTGCACGTGACCTCTGAAAGCGGACGGTGATACGGAGCACTCGATCTTGGAGCTTGAGACGAAGTCTTGTTCTGAAAGTCAGGGTTGGGTGGGTGGGAAGAACCACTGCCACCTTTGCTCTTCTGCTGATACGGCTGACGGAACGGAGGAGGAGGAAGCCAATACTTCTGCTGCTTGGCCACTTGAGTAGAGGAAGAAGGAGTAGCATCTCTGACTCGCTTCTTGGAAGCATCACACCTCAACTGAGCAGCCTCTTGCTTCAGTGCCATGTTGTAGAACTCATCGTATCTCAAGGGCTCAAAGAGGACAAGAGCTAGCTGAATTTCTTCTCTTAGACCACCCCTGAACTGATATATCATGCTCTTGTCATCAGGGACGTCCTGCTTAGCAAAGCGAGCGAGCTTCTGGAACAACTTGTTGTAGTCATAGACAGACAAAGAGCCTTGCTTCAGATTGTGGAATTCCTCACGCTTGCTTTCAACCATGCTCTGGGGAATATGATGAGCCCTGAAATCTCGACGGAAATCATCCCAAGTGATAACACGTCCACCTCTGGAGTCCTTGTACTGCTGGAACCATTCTGCAGCTTGATCTTTGAGTTGGAAGGAAGCGAACTTAACAAAGTCCTCAGGCCTGACGTTACTGCACTCGAAATGCTTGCACAGATCCACAAGCCAATCGTCAGCATCGGTTGCCTCAACACAATTGCTGAAAGTCTTTCGCCCGTTAGCAAGGAACTGGTTGAGTGTAGCAAAGTGACTCTGATTGCTGCCTTGATTCCCTTGACTGCCTTGATTGCGCTCTTGAAGAATTTGCATGATCAACTGTGTGTTTGCATTGGTTGAGGCCATCACAGCTTGCCATGCCTCCGGAGGAGGTGGAGGTAGTGGCGGATCAGGATTCGGAGTCGCGCGCGTTGGAGGAGCCATCCTGAAGAGGTTGACCACCATTAGCACATTGATAGACAATTATTGAAGCTGAATCACCCAGAATGAAAATTGCAACATATAGTCTTCACATCCGAACAAAATGAACGAATGCATTCCTCTTGAAATGGTCACATATCCATAAATTGAGAAGCCATGTAGAATTAAGGTAGAGAAATAAATCAACAAGGTACGGATCAAGAACGAATAATCGGTAAGAAATCCCAATCTCAAACCAATATCCGTGGAAGAAGAACTAGAGCTACTAGAATTCCCACCTATGAAACTCCCGAACCTTTCCGGTTATGCAATCAGGTGTTGGGGATACAGGGGAAGCATAATATCTCACCCAAACTAGCAAATCCTACATCCAGCTGTATCCATCCTTCAACACATAACCAAGAAACCTTCGGAAACCATCTACCTCAACCTTCGAAAAGCATCCGTTATACAAGTTATGGCGATACTCCCGAACTCCCGCCCCAGTACTGGGTGGCGTCGAGGTTATCTCACCAACGAACTGCATAAAAGAGATTTTCGATGTCGGCGTACTGAACTCAGGTATTCCAGAACTGCAACGATAAAATTACGATGACAACACCTCAGAGCTCAACTCCCCGGGACACTTCCACTAAACCCCTGACAGGAGGCACCAAGACAATGTTCTCATCATAAAACCATCAGAACGATTCCAAGATACCCGCGTGATCCTAAATTTTTTTAGTGAAATTTGAGAAGAGAAGAGTCAAAACTCTACGTCAGGATGCCTTACCAGAGCGATGAGGAGACTGGGAAGTAAAAAGAATTCCTAATCTCTCCGATATATAATTCCTAAATGACTCAAAACATTTTTCTAAACACAACTCGGCCGCTAAAAACGATCAAGCAATGGGGCTCCTAAGGTCGGGGAAGGCTCTGATTACCAACTTGTAACACCCTCGATGCGACTATAGCTCCCACGTGTCGAGGCACGACTTGGAGACATAATCGCATTGAAGGCATATGTCGCAAATTAGGCAATCTTCAGAACATCCCATGTAATATGATAATAAAAGGGGAGATAACATAGTTGGATTACACTCGCCATGTCAATCAAGTACATAAATAACATTACATCATCCAAACACTCATGGCCCGACTACGGCGCCAAAATAAAAGAGAACCCAACATGCGACACGGTCCCAATCACCCCCAACTGGGCACCACTACTGATCATCGGGAAAGGAAACATAGTAACGTTGAGAGTCTTCGTCGAACTCCCACTTGAGCTCATATGCGTCTCCTGGAGCGGAATCATCAGGCCCTCCATCTGGTGTAATAGTAATCTGTGAGCCACATGGACTCAGCAATCTCGCACCCTCGCGATCAAGACTATTTAAGCTTGTAGGTAAGGCAAGGTAAATATAGGTGGAGCTGCAGCAAGAGACTAGCAAATATGGTGGCTAACTTATTCGCAAAAGAGAGCGAGAAGAGGAGGCAAAGCACGAGCGAGAAACTAGAGAACAACTTGCGCAAACATTACTCCAACACCGTGTCCACTTCCCGGACTCCGCCGAGAAGAGGCCATCACGGTAACACACTCAGTTGATTCATTTTAATTAATTAAGGTTCAAGTTATCTACAACCGGACATTAACAAATTCCCATCTTCCCATAACCACGGGCACGGCTTTCGAAAGTTCAATTCCCTGCAGGGGAGTCCCAACTTAGCCCATGACAAGCTCTCACGGTCAACGAAGGAATAGACCTCCTCCCAAGACGTTCCGATCAGACTCGGTATCTCGGTAATTCAAGACAACTCTGACAATGGTAAAACAAGTCCAGCAACACCGCCCGCTGTGCAGACAAATCCCGATAGGAGCTGCACATATCTCGTTCTCAGGGCACACCGGATAAGCTAAGCGTACGGGAGCCAACGTAACCCAAGTTGCCAAGGGACGGCCTCGCACGATGCTCTAGGTTGGACCAACACTCAGAGGAGCACTGGCCCCGGGGGGGGGGGGTTAAAATAAGATGACCCTTGAGTCCGCGAAACCCAAGGGAAAAAGGCTAGGTGGCAAATGGTAAAACCAAGGTTGGGCATTGCTGGAGAAGTTTTATTCAAGGCGGACTGTCAAGGGGTTCCCATTATAACCCAACCGCGTAAGGAACGCAAAATCCGGGAACATAACACCGATATGACGGAAACTAGGGCGGCAAGAGTGGAACAAAACACTAGGCGAGAGGCCGAGCCTTCCACCCTTTACCAAGTATATAGATGCATTAAGATAACAAAGTAATATAATGATATCCCAACAATTAAATAAATGTTCCAACAAGGAACGGCCTCCAATCTTCACCTGCAACTAGCAACGCTATAAGAGGGGCTGAGCAAAGCGGTAAAATAGCCAATCAACGTTTGCTAGGACATGGTGGGTTAGAGGTTTGACATGGCAATTTGGGAGGCTTGCAAGCAAGTGGTAGGCTTCGTAGCAATGGCATAGAAAAAGAGCCAGCAAACTAGCATAGCAAAGATAGTAGTGATTTCGAGGGTATGATCATCTTGCCTGGACAGTTGTCAGAGTTGACTGGATCCTCGAAAGCAAACTCAACGGGCTCCTCGTTAGCAAACTCGTATCCCAGCTCTACCCAAACAAGACAAACAAGCAACAAGGATACAATCAACCACGTGCAAACTCAAACAACACGATGCAAAGATGATATGCTATGCGGGATGCGATGCGGGATGCAAAATGCAAGATATGACAGGAAATGCATGAACCTGGCCTCAACTTGGAATTCCAAGTGTGCCACTAGAAAGATGATATGAAATCTCTTGAAAACAATATAAAGAACGCCGGAATCGGAGTTACGGTTTGGAAATGGCAAGCGATTCAAAATGACACCGGTCTGTGATTTACAGCAAGTAGGCACAAAATACATGGCAGGGATGCACACAAGATTCTTAACAAAAGTCTAGCACTGAGCTACGGCCAATTCATCCATTAACAGGTTCAAACAAGCATGGTAAAAATGCAAATGGCAAACAGATCTCAGACTTAGTGAAATTAACACTTGTCTGGAATTTCAGATCAGGTAGCTCTCTTCGGAGCAACAAAACTAAATGCTACAGGACCTGAACATGGCAAAGTAAAGCATGGCATGGAGCTACTCAAAGAGCTTAACAAAAGTCCCTTAGTGACCTTGAGCCAAAAGGGATCAGAAAATACAATTGCAAGCATGTGAACATAGCAAAAACATAATCAGTTTTCAGACTTAGTGAAAACTGACACATGCTGAAATATAACTCAAGTAGGCATGTTTACGAGCTCTATGCGCTCACTACGGTGCAAGTCATGGCAAGACAAGCATACATCCATCAAGAAGGCACAAAATGCAAGCTAGACATGGCAAGAACAATAGCATAGCATGCACGGATCAACTACAACATCACCGGCAAAATTGCAAACAAGTTGACAATCTGCCCAGATTCACAAAGTAGCAAAAGTGGAGCTCGATTGACTCAAACTAGGGTGCTCCATAATTGCAAACAAAGACATGGATGGATAGAGCACTACAAGATTAACAAAACTCCCTTACTGATCATCCTCAAAAGAGGCACGGATCACTAGGAAACAACATGAACATATGGCATCATGAGATGAACAGCTCCAGGACTTAGTGAAATCACTGTCCCTGAAAACAGAATTAGCAAGTGCACCACTTTGCAAGCTTTCACAAGTCACCACACACATCCTAAAAATACATGGGTTGCACCTCTGGAAATATGACAAAACCCTTAACAAAACATATGTAGAGCACACGGGCATATCATGCACACAATAATCATGGCAAAAATGACAAAAGTGCTAAACGGAGTAGCAGATCTGACAATTAACTCAAGTAGCCCTCTTCTAACAGCATTTCGGGCATCAAGATGAACTCAAATGAAAATGATGCAATGGAATGAAATGATGTACTCTCTGAGATGAACATTTTGATATGCTATATACATGAATCGGAGCTACGGATGCAAAGTTACGGAGCCGAGAACAGGAGCACTTGAACTGAAAATATCCGGGACTTGGTGAAAAAAAATCAACCTCTCCGGGACAGATCTAGGGTTTGCACGGAAACCGAGGCGCGGTCGGGGCACTGTAGCAGCTCGAGGACCGCCGGAAAAAAAAAGGAGCCGCGGCGGCCGGATCTCTCGCCGGAGAGGCCGCCGGCGACGAGGAGGCGGTCGCCCGGAGCTTCACGGAGGCGGGGCGTCGCGTCGCGGGGCGCGGGGCTGCCGGCGTCGAGCTTGGCGGCGGAGGCGGCGAGTGGCGGGGCGGCGGTCACCGGCCGGAGCGGCGAGGCCGGCAATGGCGTGCGGCTGCGCCGGCCACCGGGCGCGGGGACGGAGGAGGCGCGAGGCGCGGGCCGGCTCGGGCCCGATCCGGCCCGGGGCGGGCTCCCCGTGGGCCGAGCGGGCCGCGGCGGCGGTGGGTGGCGGCGTCCACGTGGCAGCGCGCTAGTGGGCGCGGGCGGCGGCGGACGTTGTCCGGCCCGCTCCGGACACGTCCGGCGGCGGCGGTGGATGGATCTAGGGTTAGGGGGGGAGAGTGGAACCGCGAATTTGAAGGAGGGGGTCTATATATAGGCATAGAGGGAGCTAGGAGAGTCCAAATGAGGTGCGGTTTTCGGCCACGCGATCGTGATCGAACTCTCTAGGTGATGGAGCAGAGTTAGGTGGGTTTTGGGCCAAATTGGAGGGGTGTTGGGCTGCAACACACACGAGGCCTTTTCGGTCCCTCGGTTAACCGTTGGAGTATCAAACGAAGTCCAAATGATACGAAACTTGACAGGCGGTCTACCGGTAGTAAACCAAGGCCGCTTGGCAAGTCTGGGTCCAATCCGGAAATGTTTAATCCCCACACACGAAAGAAAGGTAGAATTGACCACCGGAGGAGAACGAAGCGCCGGAATGCAAAACGGACAACGGGGAAAATGCTCGAATGCATGAGATGAACACGTATGCAAATGCAATGCACATGATGACATGATATGAGATGCATGACAACGACAACAACACACGGAGACAAAACCCAAACCCGAGGAAATAAATATAACTTAACGCCGGAAACGGCAAGAGTTGGAGTACAAATAGGGAAAGTTACATCCGGGGTGTTACACCTACAGACATTACTCTGTTAGTCGACTTCCTCGCCGAACTCTTTTTCGAAAGTTCATTTAAGCACTTACTATATATGCCGCGTCGAAGCCGCCGATTCTCCTTCACGGAGTCCGACAGCTGGGCACGAACGTCCTTCAGTTCAACGCCCAGCTTGCTGTTGGCATCTTGGAGATCGTTCTTCTCCCTCCTCACCTTGGTCAGCACGCTCTCACCAGCCTTCAGCTGGCGTCGGAGTTGTTGCACTTGCGGATTTAATCCGGCGCCATCTGTAATTTCATTTGTCAGATTTGCACCCACGCCGCACTTTGCAAAATACTTATCTTTCGAAGCGTATATTACCAGAGGGGGTCTCCTTGGGCTCCCCTGCCACGGCTAGTGCGGCCTCAAGTTGGGCTTTGCACTCTTCCAGCTCCTGGGACAACATGGTATTCTTTTCTGTAAGAACCTGCATAACAGATGATCCTTAAATCAGTTATTCTAACTGTTTCAAGTCTCGGGGGCTACTGGTATATATATATATATATATAATTACCAAATTTTTCTTACCCGTATGTCTTTCACATACTGCTCCATGGCTTTGGCTAGACCATTTTGAGCGGCACGGAGGTACGCGTCTCCCGAATTGAAGGCATCCAATGCCTCTTGGGAGAAACAAGCATCACGAAGAATAGTCCGGCGACGCCTGTGGTTCATGGCACTCTCCACCTCGGAATTGGTGACAGACAGCCTGTCTGCATCCTCTGTCGGAGGAGCGTCCGGTGCGCACCTTGTGTTCGCTTCCGCTTCCGGACCAGGCTTTGGAGCCTGGCTGGTGGAGGCGCGATTGGCAACCTCTCTGGATATAGTCCGGCGAGGTCTCTTCGTCTTGAAGAAAGCATGAGCGTTAGTATGCCTTGAAGGAATAACACCTGGGAATCGGATGGCGCGCTATACCTTTGCGCCGGCGTCTCAGTCTGGACCGCACTTCTTTTCAGCCCACGGGGCCTCGCCGCCCCTCGTTGGCTAGTCGCCGCAGGCTCGGCCTCCCGTCTCAAGGACCTCCCCTGCAAAACATGGTTGTCATACGACAGTCAAATACACGCGAGGACAGATCCCTTTTCAAAGTGTTGGGACTTTGGTCTCAGTTACCTGTGAGGCTGGGAGTAACCCTGGGTAATCGTCCGTAATGGCCACCAAGGCGTTGTCCTTGCTCAATTGATGAAATACCCCATCAATCAGCTCCACAGATAAGACGGATCCTCTTGAGAGGACGGGTCGAGGGACCTTCCTGGGTCCTCGGGTTGTGGAGGAGGGATGTTTATTTCTTTAGCAGCCTGGCGCAGTTCCTGCGTTGAAGTCATTAGACTGAATATTTAACAATGGGAATATGAAATGGATGGGCAAGTAAAAGTGACCACTTACCCAGCTTGGGGGATTGTACATAGGAAATCCACCCTGTGGGTTGACGCGGAGAAATTCCTCCTCTTCTCCCTTGTACAAAGTGGACAAGATCTTTAGTAGAGCGGTAGCCGAATCCGGCCCCTTACGGCCGTAGCGGGTGGCGTCGTCCTCCCCATTGAAGTCCCACATGGGGTGGCCTCTATACTGAAGCGGCTGCAGCCCCCGCATGATGCATTCGGCCATAACCCCGATCATGGTTAGTCCGGAATGGGCTAACAATCTTATCCGGCCCATCAGGTAAATGACGTCCCTGTCACTTTCCCTCTGGGGGCTCCGTGGACGCCAGCTTAGGCGCTTCTTTAGGGGAGCACTGTCGAACTCAGGGAGGCCGATCCGGACAGGATCCGGCAGCGGGATGTCCTCTATATAAAACCATTCCGAAGGCCAGTCTTCGGACGCCTTCTTTGGGGTTCCGGATAGATATCCGGTCCCGGCGATGCGCCACACTTCGGCTCCGCCCACTTGATATATTGACCCCTCCTTAGAGCGGGGCACAAGGCAGAATAGCCTTTTCCACAGCGCGAAATGAGCCTCGCAGCCCAACAGCAGCTCGCAAAGGGCTACGAAGCCCGCGATATGCAATATGGAGGCAGGCGTGAGGTTGTGCAGCTGGAGGCCATAGAACTCCAGAAGCCCCCGGAGAAACGGATGAATTGGAAATCCGAGCCCTCTTATTAAGTAAGGGGCAAGGCATACCCGCTCTCCTTTGGAGGGACTGGGGCGCTCTCCGCTTGCTCTCCGCCATTATAGGCGGCAAGTCCGGCTCGAACCGGGACCATATAGGCCGGGGGGAGAAATCCCTTGGTCTAGAGCTTCACTAGCTCGCTGTGCAGGATGGAGCACCTCTTCCAATCTCCGGGCTGAGGGCTGGAAGGGCGAGAGGAGGAGTTGCGGCGGCTGGCCATGATAGAATGGACCTCTATAGGATACGCCCCGATGAATACTCGCGGAAGGGAGAAGGTGTGATTTGGATCTAAATCCTCGTCCACTTAAATAGGCGGCTCATTCACGCGGCTAGGGGTGTAAATATAAAAAACACCCTGACTTTTCGTATTCGTTTGACACGTGGAAAATGGCCATTATTGGGCGTAGAAGCCAAGGAGCACTACATTTACAAGAAACCGGACACTATTCAACAGGTACATGGAATTTGGAGGAGAACCCGCCTTTCAATGCTGAAGACAATCTGTGCGCCGGACTCGTCGTCATTGAAGCCTGGTTCAGGGGCTACTGAGGGAGTCCTAGATTAGGGGGTGTCCGGATGGCCGGACTGTACCTTCGGCCAGACTCCTGGACTATGAAGATACAAGATTGAAGACTTCGTCCCGTGTCCGGAAGGGACTTTCCTTGGCGTGGAAGGCAAGCTTGGCTATACAGATATGTAGATCTCCTACCATTGTAACCGACTCTGCGTAACCCTAGCCCTCTCCGGTGTCTATATAAACTGGAGAGTTTTAGTCCGTAGGACGAACAACAATCATACCATAGGCTAGCTTCTAGGGTTTAGCCTCTCTGATCTCGTGGTAGATCTACTCTTGTACTATCCATATCATCAATATTAATCAAGCAGGACGTAGGGTTTTACCTCCATCAAGAGGGCCCGAACCTGGGTAAAACATCGTGTCCCCTGCCTCATGTTACCATCCGACCTAGACGCATAGTTCGGGACCCCCTACCCGAGATCCGCCGGTTTTGACACCGACAACTGCTACTACTCTGGAGGTGCCTACTACTACCGCAGCCCGCTGACGACAATCAGGAGTAGTTTAGGAGGATCACAGGCAGGAGGCCTACACCTCTTTCGATCTGTATCCCATTTTGTGCTAGCCTTCTTAAGGCAAACTTGTTTAACTTATGTCTGTACTCAGATATTGTTGCTTCTGCTGACTCGTCTATGATCGAGCTCTTGTATTCGAGCCCTCGAGGCCCCTGGCTTGTAATATGATGCTTGTATGACTTATTTTGTTTGTAGAGTTGTGTTGTGATATCTCCCCGTGAGTACCTGATCTTGATCGTACACGTTTGTGTGTATGATTAGTGTACGATTGAATCGGGGGCGTCACAAGTTGGTATCAGAGCCGACTGCCTGTAGGAATCCCCCTTCCACACTTCTTGGCGGCAGTTGAGTCTAGTCATTAAAAAACTTTTACTAACATGGTTGTGCGGCTTATGGGCCCACATCGCCATTGGGTGATATTAGGATCTTTTACTCCTCGTCTATACTCTGGGACTCTGATCTCTCTTCTATTCGGGTTAAATGTACCAAATCTGACTCTAGGTTCTCGTAACTACTTCTTCCGGAGAACCCCTTGTCACATATGATGGCCTGCTTCACCAGAAAATTCTAAAGATACTCTCCGTTATTCTCTCGAGACTTTGTGCCCATCACTTTTGCTATTCCCGACCACCGATAAATCCTTATGGATAACTGCTTACACTTGTCGTTCTTACCTTTGTTCCCAGTTGCCCCTGTTATTACTTGATACCCTAAAAATTTCTTCGATCATTCGAGAATCCTTTGTGTCCACCGCTTTGCAGATCTTTGCCACAGAAATACCCCTACAGATAATCCCTCACACTTATCGAGGATTTGTTCATCCCTAGTTGATCATGTGTTTCACAAAATTCTTTGAATGCTATTCGGTCTTTCGAAAATCCTCAGCACACTATTGCTCTTGAAATTCTTACCTGCTTGCATTATGGTTAATACCATATGTCTAGTAGTCTTCTTTGACATCCCTTGCCCTTGCCATTTTGAGCCTAATGAATTATTGTCTGGGAATGTACGCAGTCATTAGTTGACCCTTATAAATTATCCTTCCGGCTCAGACGTCATTTTAAACATGAGCTGGATCTCGGCCAATCAAATTGCCATCGATTGTACCCCTAAGGCTATTCTACTTATCCTTCCCTAATCAGAGCTTTGCTTCTGAACCCTTGTCTTGGAATTCATAAATCCTTTGCATTTGAGCTTTGAGTTAGTCAGTTGTTTCTATCATCTGACCCCCTTGCATTCTTTCTTCTTCTGGAAGAGTACCGATACTCACATCAGCTCCCTTGTGGATCGTCAGATCCATTGTTGGATTTCATCCGACATCATCCTTAATATTCAATAACCTTGTGAGCCTTTCCACAGTTATATAATGCCTTTGGTAAATTGTATCCTCTGCCTTGTCAACCATGCTCTACTTTCGAGCTTGTGTTATTTACTCCTGAAGTTTGTGATATATGTTCCTAAGATACCCGATGGTTTGAACTAATGCCTTCCCTAATCTGTGCAAACCAGGAAGATTTCACGGGTCATACCTATCTGGTATTGCACCAGGTAAAACTTTCAACAACTAATGTCATTTTCAAAATATGAGAGGTGAATGAAAGGTTATGCGTTGAACAAGTGGGAGTCGACCTTGAACCCTGTGTTCATGCCCATGGAAACGATGTACACCTTATCATGGAAGCTTCTCTTAAAATAATTATCCCCTTGTTATAATTTCATCTTGTATCTGTGGACATGGTTCCGACCATGTTTCTCCTTGATTCCATTTCTCGTGCAAGTTTGAGCACTTGTCTTCTGCAGAGCATTACCCTAGTCCAACCTCTACTATGATCTGTCGTCGAGTATTACCCCCTGGTATCTCGAGATTATCATCGAACTACATACTTCTTATGAGTTCTTCATCAAGTGCTACATTCTCACTGATTCCAATTTTTCGCGGGCTCTGAGTTATTAAACACTCAAAGACACCGATAACTGACTGAAGTTCGCACCGTGATTAAACAAATCTTGGTAACCTTCATGACTCACAAGTTTGAACTCGATCACGTCATTCCTAGCCTGCTTGGCTATATCCTTGTCGTGCCGATTTTAACTGTGCTACCTGGTCCTTCTTCCCGGAGCAAAAATTTCGACGGTGAGCTAATCTTACGTCAATCTTCCTCGTCATATCAATTGTCCTTGAACAACAAGCTTGATTTCGAGTTTGTGTCGTACCCATGGTTTCAAGAACTTTTCGCTTCATCATTCCGTTGACTTGATGTCATCGCTGATCGGTTACATCTTCTTGAAACCTCTCGACAAATGTGTCATGATCATCATCAACATTCTAAGGTCTTCTAGGATATCAATTGAATTCATGATGAGAAATACCATCCTTGCCCTCGATGATTTGTATTCTCATCAACCACTTTATTACCTTCCCACCAACACAAACTTGTTCTTGTTTTGTGTTATGCCTTGAGTTCCTTGCTATCCAGCAATTGTTCTTCTTACCTTGGAGTATTACCATCTCTTATGTCAAGAATGCCGTCAGAATTTCACCACCTCTTAAGAATTCTTGATATAGTAATACTTATCGCCATCTCCGTTCTTATCTTGGTCCCCGTGTTGTTTCTAACCGGAAAACCGACAATTGAACTATGATGTGCGACTTCAAAACTTCTAGCAACCCTATTGCTTTCAAGTTAATGGTCGATATTTCATTCTTAGACCATTGGTTATCGAATCAGCATTCTAACGTTTATCGTACTACCTAAGCCCATATCCCGGGTGCGCTTTTCAACCAATGTTTAATAGTGTGTGTTTTCCTCGAGCATACCTCATTTTATCATTTGATCTGACAAATGTTATCTCCTTGTTCACATAATTGTGGAATTCCATCTTTTGGGAATCCCAATGAATTGTTGCTGAGTTCATCAGCCACCACCTCGTCCTCTCCTTGGTTAAATGATGAACTCATGATTCAGAACTTGGTTCCATAGTTCATTTCCCGAGAATCCTACAATGGCATCTCGTCTATTTGTGTTGCACCTTCCTTCTCAGGCATCTTGAGTCCGAGGTATCCTGGCACCAATCAGATCTGATTCTCTGTCAGATATGATGGTTGGGACATATTCCCAAGAGTTATAACATTGATCTATATATGACCCGATAAGGTGATGTCCTACCTAGAATACCTGGCCGGAGGACCTATTGTTATAGTATCCTTTTTAGCCAGGTTAGCCATTCTTCCATGAGGAAATTGTAAGACTTATTCAATAAGTTGTTCATGATGAATCATTTGTGTATCCAAAGTCTGACCTTTGCTTAAAGACCATGTCAATACTATCTCGAATCATGTCTATGGTACTCCAATATTCGATAAGAACATTTAAAGCACTATGCTGAAATTTCTTTATCAATTATCCAAACACTGTTGCATGGGTAATGTTATGAAATTCCTCTCCCCTTACCTGAAATGGTTTTCTACTTCTATCCTGTCATGGATATCATGCTCTGTTTGTCCTTGGGAAGGATATACCCCTGAAATATGTGTTTAAACACATTTTCCTTTCCATTGTTCTGTTTAATTTGATAATCATATTATCCTTTCCATTCTTTTGTTTACCCTTTCTTGTGATCTATATGACTGAAGCGGTAATATTTCCTTGCTTATGTAAACACCTTGGTGTACAACTCTGTCAGTAAGACCCTGTTACTATTGTTGATGACATTCTGGTAGCCACCGATGGACGAGAACTTAGCCTATTGGTCTGCCTCGTTCAACGAGCAGGAAAATGGTTCTCTTCGTCCCTCACCCTTGGTACCGACGTTGTTGCCGATATAACTGACATGTCTTGCTTACATGATCGTGCAAGATGTCACCGCCCTTTCTATTCTTAACCCACATGGTGGGCCCATAACCCACAGTTTTTCAGGATCAAAACCCGACTCTCCTGTACACCCCTATTTCCAAAGTTATTCCTTGCACTTGATTCATATGTAGTTCACGGGCCACCTTCCTAGTGATCTATTCTGATACCAGACGCAATACTTATTCTCGTTGTGTTGGACCTCTTTTCACACTTTGTTTCAGACGTTGAACGATGGTCTATCCGTTTGGAACTTCTTATTATTACCTTCTTACTTTCCTCTCGACATGCTTTATTGGTTCAACTCGAGAGATAATCTTGTGCTCATTCATGGGATATCCCCCAGATGATTAACCCTTATAGCATCCTATCGTTGTCAAGCTGTCCCTTACCTATTTGTAAGTACGATGAACACCCTGAAGGAAGGACGACAACTTCATCCTGATGCAATGAAGTAGAGAATTGGAGACATAATCGAAAGAGATCAACTTTGAGAAGAGCAACCAAGAGCAAGAGGACTCGTTAGAATTTCATAGCCACACCTTTCCCCCTTACTCCACCTCTTAAAATCTCGGGACGAGATTTCTTGTAGTGGAGGAGATTTGTAACACCCTGGTAGTTAAGCTATAGTAATCTCACTCTAATGATGCCATGTCATCACCATTTTATTAAGCTAATTGTCACCTGATTAAAATTCAGGACAAATTCAAATTGAAATAACAAGTCAAGTTATTAATTCTTCAAACATTAAAATAAAAATGTATGTTAGGTAGCAAGTATTCACTAATTAATTGTCATGAATAACACAACATTTTTGGAGATGTTTAGAATGCCCCGGGCAAATAAAACAATGCCCAAAACAGCCCCATTAATCCGTTTTCATTTGTATAAAATTTAAATGAAATCTCATTGCCTCCAAACTTTTGTGGCGGTACTAAATAATCCCTAGTACTTGTTTTGTCAAGTGTGGTTTTTTTACAAAATTCATTTGGTGGCTCAACTTAACACAAAACAGTAGCTAATAAAAGAAAGGTTTAAAGAAAATGAAAGAGAGGAAAAGGGCACTATGCTCTTACGAGGCCCGGCACACACTGTTCTCATAAAGCCTATTGCTACAGTGCATAAGGCCCAACCCGCGTTGGCCTTTTCCCCAACCTCTCACCAGAGGTAGAGAGGCCATGGCGTGTACGCCGTCCACCCGTTGATTGCCTCGCTGTCGAGCATCCTGCGACCCTCTGGTGGATAAGGAGACCGTCCCCGACGCCGCTGTCGAACCCTACCCTATCCACTTCTTCCCCCTCGCTCTCGTCCCTGATCTGGAGAGGCACCCGTACGCAGCCGTCGATGCTGCCTCGTTGTTGACACGCTTCGACACCACCCCGTCCCGCTCGAAGGCGCCCAGGAGCTGCGCCTCGACGTCCTCTACCTCCATGACAACACTCACGAGCACGGACGTACCGTACGGTCGCCATCGAGCTCACCTCCACGTACATCGTCACCGTCCGCCATCGTTTGCCGCTACTCCGGTCCGTCCCCGGCCACCCCGACCACGTTCCGGAGTCCACTGTGAGCTCCTCTGCCCGCTCCGCCTTCTCACCCCCTCGATTCTGTGCGTACCGTTGCTGCTGCCATGGCCGTCGGAGCACAACACTGCCGCCGTTTTAACTGTCGCTGCTATTGTGCTCCTTTGGCCCAGCCAAGCGCGTCGCCCCGCTCGTGGCCCCGCGTAGATGTTGCCCGTGCCCTTGGTGAGCCAGCCATGTGCCTATGGCTTCGATCTACATCGAGCCCAGATGCGTGCCCCGCTCGCCCCGCCGCTCATTCCCACCCTTGGCCGCACCCGACCTCGAGCGCGCGGCATGTCCTGCCCATCTATGCGCCCACACGCGCGTGCCTGCAGCCACCTGCTGTTGCCTTCCCGTCACTGCTTGCTGCTGCACTACCGCTGCTGCTGCCTTCGCCTGCTGATGCCGCTGCTTCGTACTGCTCTTGCTGCTGCCTTCTATCGCTTGCTGTTGCCCGTGCTCGGCCGCCCGCTACCGCCTGCTGCCGTCAATTGCATGATGCCGCCTGTCGGAGTGATGGGCCACGGGTAGGCCAACCCGAGCCCCAGAACCTTTCAAGACATCGGGCAGGCTGCGCCCCTCAAGACTCCAGGATGAAGAGCCGCCTTCCGAGAAGTCGGCGGCAAGACGACCGACTGCCCACTCACGGCCGAGTCTCGGGGACGACTTCAGGGTAAGTCGACTCCTGACTGGCGACTTCCAGAGAAGCCGGCCTTGGGGAGTCGGCCCACGACTCTAGCAAAACCCCATGTCCTCATCAAGTGGGACATGACAGGGGAGTGGCTACAGAGAAGACTGCTCCCACCCCTTTCCCGAGGCAGGCATGGCTACAGTACGCCGTACTCGTGGAGATCTCCGTGCGGCGTGGCACTGTTGCCATGCCAGCCCTGCCATCAGCACCGGTGGACCGAATCCTGCGCCCACGACGGATTGTCCGTACGGCCTTGGGGCAGCGGGTCCCACCAGCCAGCGGGACCCCAGAAGACGGCAAGTGCGCCACCAGTCGGACTCGTTGGGAGTCGGCCCCCGAGAGTCGGCCAGCTCCTCCCCCGGGGCCCACGCGCCATTAACCAGATGTGACGGAGAGTGGCAATAGTGATCGCCCGCCAGGCGGCGGGGCTGTTGCCACGACTCCATGACGAAGCCTACGTCATTAGAAGCACGGCTACATTAATCAGCAGCCGGCAAGACCCGCCCGCGGCGGACATGGCCTGTCGGCTCCGTACCTGGCCAGTCAGCGGGGCCCAGCAGTCGGCGGGCCCCAGCAGTCGGCGGAGAAGACGGAAGCCAGAGGCACTGACGGCTGGGCCCGCGTCCAGCCGGATTACCATTGTACCCCTGGGGGGGTAGGTCTATATAAACCCCCCAGGGCACCCATGCAAAGTGTTGGAACCTATTAGCTTTAGACCAGATCATATAGGAGGGAGAGAGCTAGCCTTACCCTCTCCTACCTCCAGGAAACAACTCAAGGAGCGATCGTGTAAACACTTTGCTATAGTGATCATGCGGAGACCCCGTAGAGCAGCAGTAGGGATATTATCTCCCCGGAGAGCCCTGAAGCTGGGTAAGATTCGTCGGCGTGCATGTCTACGCCTCATCCCGTTTCCAGGCACCGGCGACGTTCTACTCGCCCCCACCATGATAAGCCATCCTTTGGCATATGTCGCACCCAACCCTCGACATTTGGCGCCCACCGTGGGGCCTGGTGCACCGCCGTCCGGAGACCTGTTCTGGACGGGAACCCTTTTCCTCCCTGGCGAGCGCAACCAGCCAGGCACGCCAGACGGAGTTTGCACCGACGCACTGCATGGCGTTGAGATCGCCTGTGCAGCCAGCTGCCTCGCCGAACTTGTCGGCGAGGTTCGCCTCTCCGGCGAACCTGCATCCAACGCGGGCACGGGCGGCTCCGAGAGCCTCCTCGCGGGCCTCCTCGATCAACTCCACGTCTCCGGGGAGCCTGCCGTGGACGTGGAGTCTGTAGGCTCCATCGACCCGATGCTGGTCGACTCCGACACCGTGTCGCTCGACGCGTTCCCCACTAATGTGGTGGTCTACGACGAACATCTCCCTCGCACGGAGAGCGACGGAAGCACCATCATCGAGGTGCTCGTCATCAGTCATGACGAGCTCCCCGGTGGAGGAGCGCATGATCCGCTCGGCGCGGCGCTACAAGACCTGACTGCGCCCATTTCTGAAGACGCTGACGCGGAGACGTTGGAGGCGCGCCACCTTCAGCTCATCGAAGGCGCGAAGAAGCTGGCCAGCATGAGACGCTTGTTGGAAGCCTACCAGCGAGAGATGGATCGTGCTGTTGGCGGCTCGCCGGCCCCAGCGGGGCCCAGCCGCCTTGGCGCGGTCCAGCTGCGCGGCGTAGCCATCACCGACCTGTTCGGGGCAAGCCGCCCCGTGTACACTACACCAGCGGAGAACATCCGAGCCACCCAGGCGGCGGCGGACGAGCTGGACAATTTCGAGGGCGAAGAACGCCGCCTGATGATGGAGCGAGTCCAGCGGCTCCTCGACGCGGCTGCCGTGCAGAACGAGGCCGGCTGCTGCACGGAGGCGCCGCAGCGGCAAAACGACGACCTTCGCCGAGATCAAGGCGCGACGTCTCGAACGCCAACTGGCGGCGCCCGAGGAAGAAGTGAAAAGGATCTGGCTGTCAGCCACATTTGGACTCACATTACCATAGAGCGCGACCGAGACGGCTGCCCGAGAGCAGTGGAACGATGGGACGACTATCCGCCTCCTCCTCCTCGCAAGGAGAGGCGAGTCTCCCCACCTCCTGTTGACCATCCGACTCTCGGCGACCGCCTTTGCCGCCGAGAGGGAGTCAGAGAAAATGATGCCCGCCACCGGATCGACCGACTTCACCGATCCCTGGCGCTGGAAGAAGAGGAGTTGGGTCCGCCTTGTTTCGGGCCCCGCATTCGAGACGAGCCCTTTCCCAAAGGGTTCACGCTCCCAAGAGACACGCCCAAATACACCGGCTCCATGAAGCCGGAAGACTGGCTAGTCGACTACTCTACGGCTGTCAGCATAGCGAACGGCAACAAGCGTGTCGCCGTAAAGTACGTTCCGCTCATGCTCCAGGGCACGGCCAGGACATGGCTGAACAGCCTGAAGCCCCGCAACATCAACAGCTGGGTCAACTTCACCAAAGCATTCGTCCGCAACTTCACCAGCACGTACAAGCGTCCTCCCAAGCCTCGACAGCTCTCCTTGTGCATGCAAGGTCCCGACGAGTCAACTCGCGACTAGCTCACGCGTTGGGCCGAGCTTCGGAACTCCTGCGAGGGCGTGCACAAGGTGCAGGCTATCGAGTACTTCACCACCGGGTGCAGAGAAGGCACCCTCCTCAAGCACAAGCTCCTCTGCGACGAGCCAGAAACCCTCGACGAGCTGCTGATCATAGCAGACAAGTACGCCACAGCCGACTCCTCCATGAAGGCGGAGATTCAAGTCAGCGCAACTGGCAAAGTGGCCCCTCAAGCTCCAAGAACTCCGGCGGGAGATGCCAGTCGGCGACAACAGCAGGGCGACCACAAGCGCAAGGCCCCGCAGCCGGCTTCCAGCAGCCGGCAGGTCGCAACAGTTGAAGCCCAACAGCCGGATGGGCAGCCTCCGCCCAAGCGGCAGAAAGGCAGCAAGCCCAACTGGTTGCCGGCCTTCTCCTACGAGCAGACTCTGGATGGACCTTGCAAGTTCAATAGCGGCGCAAAGCCGTCGAATCACTCCACCCGGAAGTGCCACTGGCTCACCAGGATTGCCAAGGGAGACGGCCTCCTGCCTCCCCCTCCTGCTGGGCAGCCGCCTCCGCCTCCGCCCCAGCAGCCGGCTGTCAGGCCAGTTGGCGCAGTACAAGACGAATACCCCGAAGAGCACGGAGCCTACGTGGTATTTACCAGTATGGCTGATGATCGACGCAGCAGGCGGCTGCAGCGAAAAGAGGTGAATGCGGTAGCGTCAGAGACGCCAGAGTTCATGCACTGGTCCGAGAAGCCTATCAGCTGGAGCGGGGCTGATCACCCGGAGGTGATGCCGAGTCCGGGCTCCTATGACTTGGTCTTGGATGCCACCTTTGCCACGGATAGGCGAGCCGCTTGTTTCTCGCGAGTTCTGATAGACGGAGGCACCAGCATCAACGTCCTGTACAAAGACACCATGGAGAAGTTAGGAATCAAGCAAAGACAGCTTCAGAACAGCCGGACTGTGTTCCACGGCATTGTTCCTGGGCTTTCCTGCTCACCAATCGGCAAGATCCTGATGGACGTCCTCTTTGGAGACAAAGATCACTTCCGCCGAGAGTCAGTTTGGTTTGAGGTGGTGGACCTTGAGAGCCCATACCATGGGCTACTCGGCCGACCCGCCTTGGCCAAGTTCATGGCGGTCCCCCACTACGCCTACCTCAAAATGAAGATGCCCAGTTCCAGGGGAATTCTGACTGTAGCCGGCGACTACCGGAAGTCGTCTGCCTGTGCGGCTGAGAGCAGTCGGCTAGCCGAGTCCCTGGTGATCGCAGCCGAGAAGCGGCTCCTGGAGTGGGTTGTGGCGATGGCCGGCAAGCAGCTAGAGGTGTCACCCAACCCAAAGGAGTTGGGGGCTGAGGGTTCGTTCAAGCCGGCCAAAGAGACAAAGAAGATACCCCTGGATCCGGAGCACCCGAAGAGGCACGCTGTCGTAGGCGCAAACCTTGACAGCAAATAGGAAGGCGAGCTCATCGATTTCCTCCATGAGAATCGGGACATCTTCGCATGGTCCCCCAAAGACATGCCAGGTGTACCAACGGAATTCGCCGAGCACAAGTTACATATCCGATCTGATGCAAAGCCGGTCAGGCAGCCCCTGCGCCGCCTATCAGAAGAGAAGAGAAGAGTTGTCGGAGAAGAGATAACCCGACTCCTAGCAGCCGGCTTCATTATGGAAGTGTTCTTTCCAGAATGGCTAGCAAATCTGGTCCTGGTACTGACGAAGAACAAGCAGTGGCGAATGTGTATTGACTACACGAGCCTCAACAAGGCTTGCCCCAAGGACCCGTTTGCTCTACCAAGAATTGATCAGGTGATAGACTCCACAGCCGGATGCGAGCTATTGAGTTTTTTGGATGCATACTCAGGATATCACCAGATCAAGCTGAATCCGGCTGACAGACTGAAGACTGCCTTCATCATGCCGTTTGGAGCCTTCTGCTACCTCACCATGACGTTCGGCTTGAGGAATGCCGGCGCCACCTTTCAGCGTTGCATGCAGAAGTGCCTCCTCAAGCAGCTCGGTAGGAACGCCCACGTCTACGTGGACGACGTGGTGGTGAAGACGGAAAAGCGTGGAACACTGCTGGAGGACCTCAAGGAGACCTTTGAGAACCTACGCCGATTCCAGATCAAGCTCAACCCCGAGAAGTGTGTCTTCGGAGTACCAGCCGGCCAGCTCCTTGGCTTCCTAGTCTCTGAACGCGGCATAGAATGCAACCCTGTAAAGATCAAGGCCATTGAGAGAATGGAGGTACCCAGCCGACTGCTGGATGTGCAAAAGTTCACCGACTGCTTGGCGTCCATCAGCCGATTCATCAGTCGGCTGGGCGAGAAAGCTCTCCCCTTATACCAACTCATGAAGAAGACCACTTTTTTCGAGTGGAACCACAAGGCGGACGAAGCTTTTCTCTAGTTGAAAAAGATGCTGACTACTCCACCCGTTCTGGCGGCTCCGACTCCTAAGGAACCTATGCTCCTGTACATCGCCGCCACCAGCCGGGTAGTCAGCACGGTCATTGTAGTGGAACGCAAGGAGGAAGGCAAGGCGTTACCTGTCCAGAGACCAGTATATTACCTGAGCGAAGTACCGTCGACCTCCAAGCAGAACTACCCCCACTACCAGAAGATGTGCTATGGCGTACACTTTACCGCCAAGAAATTGAAGCCTTACTTTCAAGAGCATCCAATCACTGTGGTCTGCACGGCCCCACTTGCCGAGATCATCGGAAGCCGAGATGCTTCCGGCCGAGTGGCCAAGTGGGCCATAGAGCTGGCTCCTTACACCATCCACTACCAGCCCCGCACCGCCATCAAGTCACAAGCACTGGCCGACTTTCTCGTCGACTGGGCCGAGACCCAGTACCTGCCTCCAGCGCCCGACTCCACCCATTGGCGGATGCATTTCGACGGCTCCAAGATGCGCACCGGCTTGGGAGCCGGCGTCATCCTCACTTCCCCTAAAGGCGACAAGCTCAAATACGCACTGCAAATCCATTTTGCCGCCTCCAACAACGTCGCCGAGTACGAGGCACTCATTCACGGGCTCTGGCTTGCCAAAGAACTTGGCATTCGCCGGATCCTGTGTTATGACGACTCGGACTTAGTGGTCCAACAGTCATCTGGCGACTGGGACGCCAAAGATGCGAACATGGCGAGTTACCATTTCCTCGTGCAGCAACTCAGCGGGTATTTCGAGGGGTGCGAGTTCCTCCATGTGCCAAGAGACGACAACGACCAAGCAGACGCCTTGGCACGAATCGGCTCTACCCGCCAAGCAATAACATCCGGCGTTGCCCTTCAACGCCTCCTCAAGCCGTTTGTCAAGCCTTCACCAGAATCAGATTCCATCTTTGTGCCGGCTCCTCCCGAAGAAGTCGGATCCGACTCCAGAGCCTCGGTAGACGGCATGGGGATTTTGGCAGATGGCTCCAAAGCCGGCACAGTCGAGGCCGGCCCAGGGACCGCAGTACCCGGCCCGGGGACTGCGGCGGCGGACTCGAAGACTCCAGAACTCGGCCCAAGAACCGCGCCAGTCGGCCTGGGGACTTCATTAACCTAGCAAGCGGTTGTTGATTCCAACCCACCGCCTCCCAGCCCAACCGCCCTCGTCCAAGTCGCAGTTCTGGCAGTCGAAGAAATAGCAGCACCCTCATGGGCCCAGCCCATCCTCAAATTCCTGGTGAACAAAGAGCTGCCGACTGATGAGACCTCAGCTCGGCAAGTACAACGCTGAGCGGCAGCCTACACCATAGTCAACAGAGAGCTGGTCAAGCGCAGCGTCACTGGTGTCTACCAGCGCTGCGTAGAGCCAGAGCAAGGCCAAGAAATTCTCAAAGATATCCATCAAGGCGAGTGCGGCCACCATGCGGCTTCAAGAGCACTCGTCGGAAAATCCTTTCGACACGGTTTCTTCTGGCCGACTGCCTTAGAAGAGGCCAAGGAATTGGTCCAAAAATGCAAAGGGTGCCAGAAGTTCAGCTCCAAGCCGCACCAGCCGGCTTCTGCACTCAAGACCATCCCCATTGCCTGGCCTTTCGCAGTTTGGGGTCTAGACATGGTGGGACCATTCAAGACAGCACGAGGTGGCTTAACTCACTTACTTGTCGCAGTGGACACATTCACCAAGTGGATAGAAGCGAAGCCAATCAAGAAACTGAACGGTCCGACTGCCGTGACTTTCATCTCCGATATCACAATTCGGTACGGCATACCACACAGCATCATCACCGACAACGGCACAAATTTTGCCAAAGGCGCCTTGGCCCGTTTTTGCGCAACACAGGGCATCCGAATGGACCTAGCGTTCGTCGCCCATCCACAGTCAAACGGCCAGGTGGAGCGAGCAAACGGCCTCATCATGTCCGGCATCAAGCCCCGGTTGATCGATCCTCTGGAGCGCTCAGCTGGCTGCTGGCTCGACGAGCTGCCAGCCGTCCTCTGGAGTCCGCGCACGACTCCAAACAAGTCAACCGGCTTCACGCCTTTCTTCCTCGTCTACGGTGCCGAAGCCGTCATCCCAATGGACATAGAGTTCGACTCCCCACGAGTCACCATGTACACTGAGGAGGAAGCAGAAGAAGCACGTCAAGACGGCGTCGATCTGCTGGAAGAGGGCCGGCTCTTGGCACTCAGCCGGTCCAGCATCTACTAGCAGAGCTTGCGCCGATACCACAACAGGAAGGTCAAGCCAAGATCTTTCCAAGAAGGCGACCTTGTGCTCCGGCTGATCCAGCGAACAGCCGGCCAGCACAAGCTGTCGGCGCCTTGGGAAGGCCCTTTCATCATCAGCAAAGTGCTGGGCAACGACTCCTACTACCTGATTGACGCTCAGAAGCCCCGAGCACGCAAGAGGGACGACTCCGGCAAGGAGACAGAACGGCCATGGAATGCAAATCTCCTCCGAAGATTTTACAGTTGACGCAGTATGTACCACGCCACCTTTTGTATTTAAGTACCAAGACTTCGGGCCCCCCGAGACGAGCTCGGGGACTGCCCTCTTTTGTCTGTATGATAAAAATTATGCCTACAAGTATGTTACTCTTTGTTATGCCGCTTGGCACCGGGCTCGACAAGTCGGCCCGGGGACTTGCCGCCTTGCACTATGAAATGCTTCCTGCAGCCGGACAAGTAGTGTGTAACTCCTAAACCGTCTCCTGTCAGAAGCCGCAGCTTGCAGAGCGACTGTACGGTGAGCAGGAGTAAGGTAGAATGGGCGCTCGCATGAAAAATGGCTAAGGACTCAAAGCATAAAACATAGCTCAAGCCGGCTTCTAGCCTTTTTCTCGCAAACCGACTGTTAACCAGTCGGCTCACCGCCTCCTATTCAACTTGCTCAGAAACTCTAAAACGGCTAAGTACTTGCCTTCCCAAAGTAGCCAAGCATTTGATCCAGCGGCAGTCCGCAGAGCGGCTGTCCGATTGGCAAGGCAGGCAACTAAGAAAAAGCGGCAACGAAAAAAAAAGCCAAAAGAGCAATGAGCAAGAAAAGATAGAATTCAGATAAATATTTACATAACATAGGCCCTTGGCCGAATCTTCGAGCAGAAGTTCAAAATACACCCCGCGGGTGGAATTGTGCGAATTAACAAGTTCTTCAGAGACTACTAAAGCAGATAAAATAAAGATAAAGCGGCAGCCTAAGATGCGGCAGACGGATTCGGAGGGTCGGAGGAGGAGGCGGCGTCAGGCGTTGGGGCGGCCGGCCGGGCAGTCTCGGCTTGATCGCCTCCGGCAGCAGTCGGCTCGGTCGCACGCGGCTCGTTGCTGGAGGCGCGGTCGAGCTAAGGCTGGTCGTCCGCTCCGTCTTCTGGTGCCTCCGTCTCGCCTCCGTCCTCCGCCTCGCCTTCCTCCTTGACGCTGGAGCCGATCACCTCCACCGAGTCCTCGCCGTAGTCTGGGTTCATCCCAAACCACTCCGGCGGTACCTCCTTGCCGTCTTCAGACCGCTCGGGGACGAAGATGCTGGTGTCGGTGTACTCGGCGATCACCGCAGCACGCTTGACGAGGGCGTCTTCCACAGCTGCCAGCTCCGGCTGGGCCTCTGACCGGAGGGTGGCCAGCCGGTCTAGATCCAGCCTCGGATACCACGCCTTGATGAACTCCAAGGCCTGGCGCGCTCTAGCTCGGGCTGAGGAACCCTTCCAGGTCTCAAGATGACCAGCCGCGACCTCTAGCCAGTCGGCAGTCAGGCTGGGGGTGCGCGGAGCCTACATGTCCGGCCACAGGGCGGCAATCGCCTGGGCGCCGACACGTTGAAGCCGGCGCAGCATCCGGTGAGTCGGCCGAAGGCGAGCCTCGATGCTCAGGATATGCTCATTAAGGGTTCGGGGGGCGTCAGCGGCGATCTCTGCACCTTCCGCCCTTCGACCTTCACGGCCAGCCTCGATGGCTTGGATGGCGTCCTGTGAGTGCCCAGGGAAGAAGTCTGCCAAGACGGAAGAAACGAAGAAGCAAGTCAAAAACCAGGAGTCGGCACAACTTATAATCGGCAGCTCGAAGAAAGAAAGTAAAGAAACTCACCATCAACGATGTCTTCAATCTCATGGAAGCCGGAGGCCAGCATCGCCTCCTTGTCAGTCCAGGAGGAGCGCTCGCTCGCGAACTCGGCCAGGAGGGCGGTTTCCGCCTCCTTCGCCTCCTTCTGCGTCTTCGCAAGCAGCCCCCTTTGCTCTGCCAATTGTGTGGCCAGCAGATCGCGCTCTGTGGCGAGCTTGCTGCACTCCTCCCCCTTGGCGCGCAACACGGAGTTGGTGTCGCTCAGCTGCTGTTGAAGAACAACGTTGGCTTCTGAAGAGAAGGAAGAAAGAAGGCGTTAAGTCATCAATAAAGAAGGTCGCCGGGGAGATCCGGCCCGACTGCTCAGCAGTCGGCCCGAATCTCGGGGATTACAGCCCGCGGGTGCGCCAGCGTGCCCCCGCAAAGAAGAAAAAAGGACTTACTTCGGCTCTCCGACAAGTCGGCGGTCCGCTTGCCCAGCTCTTCAATGTTACGGTTGAAGGCAGTAACGCGGAGGTTGTGGTAGTCCCGCGACAAGTGTTTCAGACAAAAGTTAGTACCCGGAGCTCACCAATTGGAGTTCTGGGCCGCCTGCTCAGCAGCCGGCCCGAAACTCGGGGACTACACCCAGTGGGTGCGCTGGCGCGCCCCCACAGAGAGGAACAAGAAAACAAGGACCAAAGAAAAAACATACCCGGACGACTGCCCGCGATGCCAGGTGCGCCTTGGTGCAGTTTTGGATGGCGTCGCCCTCAGCTCGAAGCTTCGCCTGGACGTCCAGAAGCGCCTGGTTCAGCGGCCCTATGCCGCCTCCTCGCACCCACCCAATGGGCGCGACGCTCGTCGCTTCGGCGTCTGGGATCGCCGAGCTGGCGGTGTTGGCCTCCAGGGGGCAGGGTGCCGAAGTCGCCTTCTCCAGACGGCGGCGCGTTGGCGAGCCGACTTGGAGGAGTAACCTCGCCACGGCCTTGTCTTCGGTCGGCGGCACCAGAGGGTCCGCTGGCTGTTTGCCCTGCACACTCCCAGACGGAGGTGGAGGCGGCGGTAGAACGATCATGTCCGGCGTAGAGGAGTCGCCGCCTTCCTTCTCCATGATGGGGTTCTCGCGGCCGGCTTCCCCAGTCTGCCCCGTGAACTCTGGAGGCGGCGGCGCAGAGTTCAGCGGGGTAACAAGCACCGCCGATTGGCGGCGCGCGGCCTCCTCAGCCTGCCGCTTCATCGCGACGGCGGCTTCGGCCTCCGCCAGTTTCTTCTTGGCGGAGGCCTCCGCCTTATCGGCCTCCGCCTTCTCCAGGCGGGCGGCCTCTTCCTCGTTGCGCTTCTCCTGCGCATTCCGCTCCATCGCCTCCCGGAGGTCAGCAGCGGGGTCAATCCGCCGAGTGGTCGCGGACGTCTCCGTTGACCCCATGACGGAGGCGGCGGCAACCCTCTCAATTGTGAGGGGAGCCCTGAAGCAAGGGAAGCAAGTAAAAGACTCAGACAAAGCCACAAAGAAAGAATAAAGCATGGAGACGGAATACTCACGCGGAGACCAGTGGCGGCTTCTTCACTTCCTTACGGAAGCGGATGGCCTTCACAGCCGCCTCGTCCCGCCGGGTCGCCGCAGCCGAATCCTTGGGCTTCTTCGGCCGATTGACGAACAAGGTCGGCACGGCCCTACGCTTCTTCCTGCCGCCTGGAGCACCCGGCGCGGCAGAAGAGCCTGCGCCAGGCTGGCTGGCTCCTGGCCGTTGGCGGGGAGCGACTTCTCCCTCGGCCTCGTCGTCAGGCCAGTCGGCAAAAGTGGCCGAAGGCCTGGAGCCACCTGCTGCTCCTCCTCCTCCCTTTGCGTCGTCTTCTAAAGCCGCCGCTCCCAGATCGGGGTCGTCGACGTCGCTCTCTGCCCGGTCAGCAAGGAACTCGCGGGCCGGCCCCGAGGTGCCGGCTGGTGGATGGAGGAGGGGTTTCTGACCAAGGCCGACTGGTCAGGTCGCACAAAACAGACTCGGCAAGAAAGAAGACAATCCAAAGAAAGAAAAGGCAACTCACTACGGGTGGGGGGGAGGGGGGGTTGGCGCGGGAGTACGGCTCCTTGCCGAACCGCCAATCCTCGAGGAGCTTGCTGTCCGAGAGGTAGTTCACCATGTAGGCCACCTCCTCGTGAGGCATGTCCTTGGTGCACATCCGACTCGGGTCACGGTGCCCGCTCATTTGGCATATCATGTGGGGGCGACCTTGGAGCGGAAGAACTCGGCGCGCCACGAAGGCGGCCAGCAGGCCTGGACCAGTCAAGCCCTCCGACTGCGTCAGCACTCAGAGTCGCGTGACGGTGCCGGCTCCCGCATGCGTCAGTGACTTGGCCCGGTACGACCAGTTGGGCAGTCTCCCAGCCGGCGGGCTGGCTTCGAAAGCCAGCAGGTTGACCCAGTCGCCCCTCGCGGAGATGCTCCTGACGTAGAAGTACGACCGCTGCCACATCTTCACCGACTTTATCGGCAAGATGGCGGGGAAGGGGTTGTCGGCCCCTGACCTTCGCACGGCGATGGAAGCGCCGCATTGAGCCGGCACGCCTGTAGCCTGGGTGCCGAGCTTGGAGAAGAAGAAATCCCCCCAGAGCTCGAGGGTGGGGAGGACTCCAAGGAAGCCTTCGCACAAGGCCACGAAGGCGGACAATAGCACCACCGTGTTGGGCGTGAGGTGGTGCGGCTGGAGGCCGTAGAACTCCAAAAAAGAGCGTAAGAAGCTGCTCGCCGGCAGCCCCAACCCGCGCAGGCAGTGCGAGCGGAAGATGACCCGCTCGCCCTCCTGCGGCGCGGGGGAAATCTCCCTCCTCGGCGCAAGACGCACCCGCACGTGATCTTCGCCGGGGAGCCGACGAGTCTTGCGAAGGAACTCAATGTGGTCATCATGAACTTCTGAGCCGTCCCAGGTGCCGGAGCGCACAGGGGAGGCGCGGCGGCAGAAGAAGAGCTCATCGTGAGCTGATCGCCGCGGCGTTCGTCGGAGCTTGGGCGCACGGCGGGGAGAGGAAGAAGAAGAAGAAGGAGAAGAGCAAGGCGTAGTGGTAAGGAGGGGCGCGCGAGCCCTGCCGTGCCCCCCTCCTCCCCCTACTTATAGCCTCATGGGCTGCGAAGCCGAGGGGGCGGTCGTGGGATTTACTGCGCTCACGACCCCACGACCCCCACGTTTCCACGACAAAGTTACTGCGCGCAGTAACTCCACGGGAATCCCAACCATTCGCCTGGGCCACAGCGGATCCGCTCGGGCGCCGAGGCGCGGTAGTGGCGGGCCCCGCCTACGGGCCTGTCCCATCGCGCGCGTAGGCTGGCAGAATGGCCCGGCCACGTGTTATCACGTGACAGGCCTGGAACGGGCGGCAGCGTGGAGGCTTAGCCAGCACGCTACTTGGATCCTGCCGCGACGTTCAAAATATTGTGCGAGTCGGAGTTGGGCGAGTCCGACTCCTTCTAGCCGGCCCGGCAGAAGTCAGCCAAGAACCATGTGTCGAGCACCCGGAAAGAGAAACTGCTGAGGCTTCTCGGCCGATCGTCCGCGGCGCTTCACCAGCTTCGGGGACTATTGTCGGAGTGATGGGCCACGGGTAGGCCAACCCGAGCCCCAGAACCTTTCAAGACATCGAGGCAGGCTGCGCCCCTCAAGACTCTAGGATGAAGGGCCGCCTTCCGAGAAGTCGGCGGCAAGACGGCTAACTGCCCACTCGCGGCCGAGTCCCGGGGACGACTTCAGGGTAAGCCGACTCCTGACTGGCGACTTCCAGAGAAGCCGGCCTTGGGGAGTCGGCCCACGACTCCAGCAAAACCCCATGTCCTCATCAAGAGGGACATGACAGGGGAGTGGCTATAGAGAAGACTGCTCCCACCCCTTTCCCGAGGCAGGCATGGCTACAGTACGCCGTACTCGCGGAGATCTCCGTGCGGCGTGGCACTGTTGCCATGCCAGCCCTGCCATCAGCACCGGTGGACCGAATCCTGCGCCCACGACGGCTTGTCCGTACGGCCTTGGGGCAGCAGGTCCCACCAGCCAGCGGGACCCCAGAAGACAGCAAGTGCGCCACCAGTCGGACTCGTTGGGAGTCGGTCCCCGGGAGTCGGCCAGCTCCTCCCCTGGGGCCCACGCGCCATTAACCAGATGTGACGGAGAGTGGCAATAGTGATCGCCCGCCAGGCGGCGGGGCTGTTGCCACGACTCCATGATGAAGCCTACGTCATTAGAAGCACGGCTACAGTAATCAGCAGCCGGCAAGACCTGCCCACGGCGGACACGGCCTGTCGGCTCCGTACCTGGCCAGTCAGCGGGGCCCACCAGTCGGCGGGCCGCACCAGTCGGCGGAGAAGACGGAAGCCAGAGGCACTGACGGGTGGGCCCGTGTCCAGCCGGATTACCATTATACCCCTGGGGGGTAGGCCTATATAAACCCCCCAGGGCACCCATGCAAAGGGTTGGAACCTATTAGCTTTAGACCAGATCATATAGGAGGGAGAGAGCTAGCCTTGCCCTCTCCTACCTCCAGGAAACAGCTCAAGGAGCGATCGTGTAAACACTTTGCTATAGTGATCATGCGGAGACCCCGTAGAGCAGCAGTAGGGGTATTATCTCCCCGGAGAGCCCTGAAGCTGGGTAAGATTCGCCGACGTGCATGTCTACGCCTCATCCCGTTTCCAGGCACCGGCGACGTTCTACTCGCCCCCACCATGATAAGCCATCCTTTGGCATATGTCGCACCCAACCCCCGACACCGCCGCCGCTGCTCGCCGGCCCATGGCCTTCTGCTTGCACTCGTCATGCTATGCTTCGGCCATGGACGACCATGCATTCATGCACACGAGCATCCAATGCTCTTGCATATGCGTTGCATGCTCTTGTGCATGCCTACAACCAGCCAAAACTTTGGTTTAATACTAGGATTTGTTTAGTACTCCCGTATTAGGTAGACTTAGTTGGCCCAATGACATGTGGCCCCCTCTAGTTTATTTTAGTCTAACTACTTTTGCTAGCACATGTGATACTTACATGTGGGTCACCTTTACCATTTTGACCAGTCAACATTAACTGGTCAACTGTTGATTAACCCAGCTGGCTGGACCACCCCTGGCCCCACTGTCTTACACATAGGCCAGGGTAGCACTGGATGACAAAAGTGTTTATTGTTTTATTTCCAATTAAATTGAATCAGGAATTTTAGAATATTGTTAAGACTTTGAAAAATCATATAAAATAATCCGTAAGTCGGATGAAAATAGTATATATATATGAAAGTTGCTCAGAAATATAAGGCGAATCCGGATATGCGCTCCGTCCATCTATCACATGCCTCTAGAATGATGAACATGGAACATTTTCCCCTCTTTCGTTTGTCCGGAAAATGCCAAACTCCGGGAAAACATTCCCGGATGTTTTCCCCTCCGCCTATATCAAGTAGTACCACGTTAGTTCACCCCTAACGCAGCGTATTTTCATGTCTTGCCTTATGATGCAATTGATTGCTCTGTTATTTATTGTGTTCCCCCTTCGCTACTTCTTTTCCGGTAGACGCCAAGACCGTTCTTGATCCGGTGATCGACTACTTCACCGTCGATGATCTGTATTTGTCTGCAGAGCTTCCAGGCAAGCCCCCCTTTTGATCACCAGATATCGCCTACTCTTCTCTCTACTGCTTGCATTAGAGTAGTGTAGCATGTTACTGCTTTCCGTTAATCCTATACTGTTGCATAGCCTGTCATTGTTGCTAGAACTGTTGATACCTTACCTGCCGTCCTACATGCTTAGTATAGGTTGCTAGTACTTCATCAGTGGCCCTACATTCTTGTCCGTCTGCCATGCTATACTATTGGGCCGTGATCACTCGGGAGGTGATCGCGGGTATATACATACATATATACATGTTATACAGGTGGTGACTAAAGTCGGGTCGGCTCGTTGAGTACCCGCAAGTGATTCGGATGTGGGGGCTGAAGGGGCAGGTGGTTCCATCCAGGTAGAGGTGGGCCTAGGTTCCCGACGGCCCCCGACTGTTACCTTGAGGCGAAGCGACATGGCAGGTTGATACCACCTAGGAGAGAGGTGGGCCTGGCCCTGGTCGGCGTTCGCGGTTACTTCAAAATAACACGCTTAACGAGATCTGGGTATTTGATCTGAGTCTGGCTACTGGCCTATATGCACTAACCAACTATGTGGGAACAGTTATGGGCACTCGACGTCGTGGTATCAGCCGAAGCCTTCGTGACGGCAGCGACTGAGCGGCGCGTGCCAGGTTAGACTGGAATGCCTGCTCTTGTATAAGGGAGGCTAGGTCTGCTCGCCGGCCGCATACGCAATGTGCAGGTGTGCAATGGGCGATGGGCCCAGACCCCTGCGCGCATAGGATTTAGATCGGCGTGCTGACCTCTCTGTTGTGCCTAGGTGGGGCTGCGACGTGTTGATCTTCCGAGGCCAGGCATGACCCAGACAAGTGTGTTCGGACAAAGGGGATCGAGCGTGTTGGGAAATGTGGTGCACCCCTGCAGGGAAGTTAATCTATTCGAATAGTCGTGATCTTCGATAACAGGACGACTTGGAGTTGTACCTTGACCTTATGACAACTAGAACCGGATACTTAATAAAACACACCCTTCCAAGTGCCATATACAACCGGTGATCGCTCTCTCACAAGGCGACGAGGGGAGGATCACCGGGTAGGATTATGCTATGCGATGATACTTGGTGAACTTACCATCTACTCTCTTCTACATGCTGCAAGATGGAGGCGACCAGAAGTGTAGTCTTCATCAGGACTAGCTATCCCCCTCTTATTCCGGCATTCTGCAGTTCAGTCCACATATATTACCCCCTTTCATTGATACCAATGCATATGTAGTGTAGCTCCTTGCTTGTGAGTACTTTGGATGAGTACTCACGGTTGCTTTGCTCCCCCTTTTCCCTCCTTTTCTATACTCGATTGCTACGACCAGACGATGGAACCCAGGTGCCAGACGCCACTGTCGATGACGGCTGCTACTACTCTGGAGGTGCCTACTACTACCGCAGCCCGCTGACAATGACCATGAGTAGTTTAGGAGGATCCCAGGCAGGAGGCATGCGCCTCTTTCGATCTGTATCCCAGTTTGTGCTAGCCTTCTTAAGGCAAACTTGTTTAACTTATGTCTGTACTTAGATATTGTTGCTTCCGCTGACTCGTGTATGATCGAGCTCTTGTATTCGAGCCCTCGAGGCCCCTGGCTTGTAATATGATGCTTGTATGACTTATTTTGTTTGTAGAGTTGTATTGTGATATATTCCCGTGAGTCCCTGATCTTGATCGTACACGTTTGTGTGTATGATTAGTGTACGATTGAATTAGGGGCGTCACAATTAAGTTCATGGAACAAAGTAACAGATTAATTAAGATGACTTGATGTAGCGGGATAAACTCAAGCAATATGATGAAAACCCCATCTTGTTATCCTCGATGGCAACAATACAATATGTGTCGGTTCCCCTCCTGTCACTGGGATCGAGCACCGCAAGATTGAACCCAAAGCTAAGCACTTCTCCCATTCCAAGAAAAACCAATCTAGTTGGCCGAACCAAATCGATAGTTCAAAGAGACTTGCAAAGATATCAAATCATGCATATAAGAATTAAGAGGAGATTCAAATAATATTCATAGATAAGCTGATCAGAAATCCACAATTCATTGCATCTCGGCAAACACACCACAAAAAGAGTACTACATCAAATACATTTCCAAGAACATCGAGGAGAACACGGTATTGAGAATCAAAGAGAGAGAAGAAGCCATCTAGCTACCAGCTATGGACCCGTAGGTCTGTGGTAAACTACTCACTCTTCATCGGAGAGGCAATGGTGTTGATGTAGAAGCCCTCCGTGATCGAATCCCCCTCCAACAGGATGCCGGAAAAGTCCCCTAGATGGGATCTCACGGGTACAGAAGGTTGTGCGGTGGAAGTGTTTTCCTGGCTCTCCTGATTGGTTTGGGAATATTTGAGAATATATAGGTGAAAGAAATAGGTCGGTGGAGTCACGAGGAGCCCACAAGCATGGGGGGGCGCACCCTACCCCCTGGGCATGCCCTCCATCCTTGTGGCCACCTCGTGGCTTCCTTGACGTGTACTCCAAGTCCTCTGTATGTATTCTGGTCCAAGAAAAATCATCACGAAAGTTCCATTCCGTTTGGACTTCGTTTGATATTCCTTTTCTGCGAAACTCTAAAACAAGGAAAAAAAATAAGAACTGGCACTAGGCTCTAGGTTAATACGTTAGTCCCAAAAATAATATAAAATAGCATATTAATGCATATAAAACATCCAAAACAAATAATATAATAGCATGGAACAATAAAAAATATAGATGCGTTGGAGACATATCAAGCATCGTTGAAATATTATGCCTAGCTAGGGGCGTAAAATGATAGCGCTTGTTGGGAGGCAACCCAATGAATAAAATTTATTTTTGTCTTCTTTTCTTGTTCTTGAGTGTTTGCACAATTATGCTACTGTTATGATTGTGTTTCTTGTGTTTAAATTAGTGTTTGTGCCAAGTAAAGCCTTTGGGATCATGTTCGGTGATAATTGATTTGATCTTGTTGAAAAACAGAAACATTTGTGCCTAGTAAAACAATTTTAATATTTCATAGAAGCGCGATAAAATACTCATTTTCTTATAGAAGATTGATATCCAAATTTCCCACGTTGTCCTAATTTTCAGAATTTTGAGAAGTTTTCAGATTGCTACAACTGTTCTGTTTTTGACAGATTCTGTTTTCTTTGTGTTGTGGGCTTGTTTTGATGAATCTATGGTTTGTATTGGAGGGTATAAGGTATATGAATATAGTAGATATAATGCAAAAATTAAATATGAATGGGTTTTCAAGAGTACTTAGAGTAGTGATTTGCTTTGTTATACTAACGGATCTCACGAAGGTTTTGTTGAGTTTTGTGTGATTAAAGTTTTCAAGTTTTGGGTGAGATCACGATGGATGAAGGAATAAGGAGTAAGAAGAGCCTAAGCTTGGGGATGCGCATGGCACCCTGATGTCTACTATGCAACTTTATTCTTGTAGACTCGTGTTGGGCCTCCAAGCGCAGAGTTTTGTAGGACAGTAGCAATTTTCCTTCAAGTGGATGACCTAAGGTTTATCAATCCGTGGGAGGCGTAGGAAGAAGACGGTCTCTCTCAAACAACCCTGCAACCAAATACAAGAAAATCTCTTGTGTCCCCAACACACCTAATACAATGGCAAATTGTATAGGTGCACTAGTTCGGCGAAGACATGGTGATAAAAGTGTAATATGGATGGTAGAAATATATTTTTATAATCTGAATAAATAAAAACAGTAAGGTAGCAAATAGTAAATGGGCACAAAACGGTATTGCAATGCTTGAAACCGAGGCCTAGGGTCCGTACTTTCGCTAGTGCAATCTCTCAACAATGCTAACATAGTTGGATCATATAGCCATCCCACAACGCGCAACGAAAAATCACTCCAAAGTTCCTATCTAGCGGAGAACATACGAAGAAATCGTTTGTAGGGTACGAAACCACCTCGAACCTATTCTTTCCGATCGATCTATCCAAGATTTAGTACTAAACTAACACCAAATAATTCCAGGTTCATGATACTCAATCCAACACAAAGAACCTCAAAGAGTGCCCCAAGATTTCTACCGGAGAAACAGAAGATAAGAACGTGCATCAATCCCTATGCATAGATTACCCCAATGTTACAGAGGGAATCCGCAAGTTGAGTGCCAAAACACATATCAAGTGAATCAATATGATACCCCATTGTCAGCACGAGTATTCATATGCAAGACATATATCAAGTGCTCTCAAATCCATAAAAGTATTCAATATGATAACAATGAAATATCAAAGGGAAAAACTCAGTTCATCACAACAATATAGAGAGGGGGGAAACATCATATGATCCGACTATATTAACAAAGCCCGTGATACATCAAGATCGTGACATCTCAAGAACACAAGAGTGAGAGATTAAACACATAGCTACTAGTACAAACCCTCAGCCCCGAGGGTGGATTACTCCCTCCTCATCGTGTTGGCCGTCGGGATGATGAAGATGGCCACCGGTGATGATTTCCCCCTCCGGTAGAGTGCCGGAACAGGGTCTAGATTGGTTTTCGGTGGCTATAGAGCTTTGCGGCAGCGGAACTTCTGATCTAGGGTTACCCCCAGGGTTTTTGGGATATTTGGTGATTTATAGGGCAAAGAGGGGGTGTGGGAGGCCACCGAGGTGGGCATAATCCTCCAAGCGAGTTTGGGCCCCCAGGCGCGCCCTGCTGGGTTGTGCCCCTATCAGGGCACCCCCCAGGTGCTGCTCTGGCCCACTGGTGGTCTTCTGGTCCATAAAAAATCCACAAAAAGTTTCGCGGTGTTTGGACTCCATTTGATATTGATTTCCTGCGATGTAAAAACAAGCAAAAAACAGTAACTAGCACTGAGCACTGGGTCAATAGGTTAGCCCCAAAAAATGATATAAATTTGCTATAAAATGATTGTATTACATCCAAGAATGATAATATAATAGCATCAGTACTTCATAAATTATAGATACATTGGAGACGTATCAGCATCCCCAAGCTTAATTCCTACTCGTCCTCGAGTAGGTAAATGATAAAAATAATAATTTATGAAGTGTGAATGCTAGCAAAGTGCACAAGTTTGATCAATGACAATTTCAATCACTTTTCCTAGCATCATAATAGCAATTCTTTCTTATAAAACTTCTCATGTTAAAGTAGCAACCAATTCACATGTTAAGGTTCAAACAATGAATTCCCTTGAAACTCAACAACCTATGTTCTCAGTCACCAAGCAATTGTAATTCAACTTAGTCAACAGAGTTTAAGTAAGAGCTCCACATACTCAACCATCATATAGTCTTCTATGATTTCTAACACTCACCGCATACACATGAGCAAAACGTTTCAACCGGACACATAGAAAGATAGGGGCTTATAATTTCGCCTCCCAACGTATTCACCTCAAGGGTGATGTCAACAATAATAACTCATGCTACCCATATCCAACTGGATATATGTGCCAAGATCTTTCCTCATCACATGATGCTTGCCAAAAGAGAAAAATAAAAAGGAATAGAGAGAAAAACTTTGACTCTTGCATGAAAGTAAATACATAAAAGTAAAAGGTAGGCCCGTCGCAGAGGGAAGCAGAGGTTGCCATGCACTTATTTGTTTATATGCTCAACCCCTTAGTGCAAAAGAATGTCACATTATATTGTCCCTTATGATAGAAACCTATATTATGCAGTCTGTCGCTTTTATTCTTTGCCATCACAAGTTCGTACAACGCTCAATTTTCTCTTACACTAAATGATCTAACACTTTTAGAAGCAATTTTTATTGCCTTATTGCACCGATGACAACTTACTTGAAGGATCTTCCTCAATCCTTAGGTAGGTATGGTGGACTCTTGAAAATAAGATTTGGGTTGAAGGGTTTTTGGATGCACAATTAGTATCTCTACTTGGTGCGGATTTTTTGTGTAGCAAGGATGGAGGGCAAGCACCACATGTTGAAGGATCTATGACAATATAACTTCCATGTGAATATGAACAAACACAAATCATTGCGTTGTCTTCCTTGTCCAACGTCAACAATTTTGGCATATATATTTTGATGGGGGCTCACAATCACAAAAGATTTCCAAGATAGTGTATTTGCATGTGAAAGTTCTCTTCCTTATAGTAATCATTCATGAATTGCTTGTATGACCAATATTGTGATTGTCAAGCTTCAAAATATTTCACTTTCTAAACCCAATGTGAAGCTACTACTAGGCATGATATGAACATATAATTTCAACTTCATGATATTCAATTCATTCAACAATTTACTCACGGGATATAAGTGAAGCACAAGAGTAAATGACAAGCTACTCCAAAAAGATATAAGTGAAGATCAAGCGAGTAATTAACTAAATAGGTAGCTATGTGAGGACTCTCTCTTATTTAAAAATTTTCAGATCTAAGTATTTTATTAAAACATCAAGCAAAACAAGACAAAATGATATTCCAAGAATAGCACAACTCAAGTGAAGAAGCAAAAACTTAGGCTCAACCGATACTAACCGTTAATTGTTGAAGAAGAAAGGTGGGATGCCTACCGGAGCATACCCAAGCTTAGATACTTGAGACTTATTGAAACATTATCTTGGGGTTCCTTGGGCATCCCCAAGCTTGAGCTTTTGTGTCTCCTTAATTCTTCTCATATCACGGTTTTCCTAAATCTCAAAAACTTCATCCACACAGAACTCAACAAGAACTCGTAAGATAAGTTAGTATAAATCAATGCAAAACCTTATCATTCTCTACTGTAGCAAATCACCATAATTATTATTCAACATTGCATACTAAATGCCTCTGCATATTTAATACTCCTATCCTCAAATAGAATCATTAAACAGGCAAACATATGAAAACAATGCAAACATAACAGCAATCTGCCAAAAAAGTACAGTCTGTAAAGAATGCAAGAGTATCAATACTTATTAAACTCCAAAAATTATGAAAATTTACCAAACTGTACAAAATTTATCAGAACTTATTGTGCAAAAAGTTTCAACATTTTATCACGTACTGACTTTTCTAGAGAATTTTTCAACAATGATAAACTTTCTGTTTTGAAACAGCAACTCATATACTTGCAAGATAAGCATGACAATGCTATCCTTGCCACTTTTATTGGAATAAAAGATGCAAAACATTATTATAAGTAACAGGAATCAAATTCTAATAAAATAAATGACACTCCAAGCAAAACTCATATCATGTGACGAATGAAAATATGGCTCCAAGTGAGGTTACAGATAATGTTGAAGACGGAAGAGGGGATGCCTCCCGGGGCATCCCCAAGCTTAGTTTCTTGGATCTTCCTTGAATATTACCTTGAGGGTGCCTTGGGCATTCCCAAGATTAGGGTCTTGTCACTCCTTATTCTCCTCATATCGACATCTCACCCAAAACTTGAGAACTTCAATCACAGAAAACTTAACGGAACTTCGTGAGATAGGTTAGTATGATAAAGAGCAAACCATTTCACTTTAGTACTGTAAAAAACAAGATTCATAATTTTTTACACACAATGATTACTGTATAATATCATTTCCACAATTTATATTGAGCAATATAAGCCATAGAAACTAGAAAACAAGCAAACTATGCATTGAAAACAGAATCTGTGAAAAACAGAACAGTCTGTAGTAATCTGTACTCCAACCATACTTATGCTACTCCAAAAATTCTGAAAAATTAGGAAAACCTGGGAAATTTATATATTAATCTTCTGCAAAAAGAATCATCATTTTATCACGCATCTGTTAAAAATTAGAATTATTGTTCCGAGCACAAAAGTTTCTATTTTTCTGCAAGATCAAATCAACTATTACCATAGACCATCCTAAAGGTCTTACTTGGCACTTTATTGAAACGAAAGCTATAAAACATGATTACTACAATAGTTTAATCGTGTGAACACACAAAAAATAGTAGGTGTAAATGTTGGGTTGTCTCCCAACAAGCGCTTTTCTTTAATGCCTTTTTGCTAGGCATGATGATTTCATTGATGCTCGCATAAAAGATAAGAATTGAAACATAAAGAGAGCATCATGAAGCATATGACTAGCAAATTTAAGTCTAACCCACTTCCTATGCATAGGTATCTTGTGAGCAAACAACTTATGGGAATAATAATCAACTAGCATAGGAAGGCAAAACAAGCATAACTTCAAGATTTTCAACACATAGAGGGGAAACTTGATATTTTTACAATATGTAAAAGCATATGTTCCTCTCTCATAATAATTTTCAGTAGCATCATGAAGAAATTCAACAATATAACCATCACATAAATCATTCCTTTCATGACAAGAAAGCATAGAAAACTTATTACTCTCCACATAAGCAAATTTCTTCTCATCAATAGTAGTGGGAGCAAACTCAACAAAATAACTATCATGAGAGTGAAAATTAAAATCATGATGACAAGTCTCATGGTTATCATTATTCTTTATAGCATACATGTCATAAACATAATCATCATAGATAGCAACTTTGTCATCATAGTCAATTGAAGCCTCATCCAAAAGGGTGGATTCATCACTAAATAAAGTCATGACCTCTCCAAATCCACTTTCATCATTATAATCATCATAAATAGGAGGCATGCAATCATTATAATAAATTTGCACATCAAATCTTGGGGGACTAAAAGTTTTATCTTCATCAAACATACCTTCCCCAAGCTTATCGTTTTGCATATCATTAGCATCATGAATATTCAAAGAAATTCATACTAACAACATTGTAATCATGCTCATCATTCAAAGATTTTTTATCAAACATTTTATAAAATTCTTCTTCTATAAATTGAGCATAATTTTCCTTTCCATCATTTTCATGAAAGTCATTATAAAGATGAATAATATGATGCAACCTCAATTCCATTTTTTGGTACTTTTCTTTTTATGAACCAAACTAGTGATAAAACAAGAAAATAAAAGATTCGGTTGAAAGATCTAAAGATATAACTTGAAGCACTCACCTCCCCGACAAGGGCGCCAGGAAATAGCTTCATTGATGGGATGTGAGTGCCGCTTACCTAACCTCCTCGGCAATGGCGCTAGAAAAGAACTTGATGTCTACTATGCAACTTTATTCTTGTAGACTCGTGTTGGGCCTCCAAGCGCAGAGTTTTGTAGGATAGTAGCAATTTTCCCTCAAGTGGATGACCTAAGGTTTATCAATCCGTGGGAGGCGTAGGAAGAAGATGGTCTCTCTCGAACAACCCTGCAACCAAATACAAGAAATCTCTTGTTTTCCCAACACACCTAATACAATGGCACATTGTATAGGTGCACTAGTTCGGCAAAGAGATGGTGATAAAAGTGTAATATGTATGGTAGAAATATATTTTTATAATCTAAATAAATAAAAACAGCAAGGTAGGAAATAGTAAACGGGCACAAAAACGGTATTGCAATGCTTGAAAATGAGGCCTAGGGTGCGTACTTTAGCTAGTGCAATCTCTCAACAATGCTAACAAAATCGGATCATATAACCATCCATCAACGTGCAACGAAGAATCACTCCAAAGTTCCTATATAGCAGAGAACATACGAAGAAATCGTTTGTAGGGTATGAAACCACCTCGAAGCTATTCTTTCTGATCGATCTATCCAAGAGTTCGTACTAAAATAACACCAAATAATGTCAGATTCATGATACTCAATCCAACACAAAGAAGCTCAAAGAGTGCCCCAAGATTTCTACCGGAGAAACAAAAGGCGAGAACGTGCATCAACCCCTATGCATAGATTACCCCAATGTCATCGCGCGAATCCGGAAGCGCCAAAACACATATCAAGTGAATCAATATGATACACCATTATTACCACGAGTATTCATATGCAAGACATATATCAAGTGCTCTCAAATCCATAAAAATATTCAATCTGATAACAACGAAATCTCAAAGGGAAAAACTCAATTCATCACAACAAGATAGAGAGGGGAAACACCATATGATCCAACTATATTATCAAAGCCCGCGATACATTAAGATCGTGACATCTCAAGAACACGAGAGAGAGAGAGAGATTTAACACATAGCTACTGGTACAAACCCTCAGCCCCGAGGGTGGACTACTCCCTCCTCATCGTGGTGGCCACCGGGATGATGAAGATGGCCACTGGTGATGATTTCCCCCTCCGGCAGAGTGCCGTAACATAGTCTAGACTGGTTTTCAGAACTTCTGATCTAGGGTTACCCCTAGGGTTTTTGGAATATTTGGTGATTTATAGGGCAAAGAGGGGATGCGGGAGGCCACCGAGGTGGGCACAACCCACCTGGGCGCGCCTAGCCCCCCAAGCGCGCCTTGGTGGGTTGTGCCCCCCTCGGGGCACCCCTCAGATGCTGCTCTAGCCCACTGGTGGTCTTCTAGTCCATAAAAATCCACAAAAAGTTTCGCAGTGTTTGGTCTCCGTTTGATATTGATTTCCTGCGATGTAAAAAACAAGCAAAAAAACAGCAACTTGCATTGGGCACTGGGTCAATAGGTTAGTCCCAAAAAATGATCTAAAGTTGCTATAAATGATTGTAAAACATCCAAGAATGATAATATAACAACATGAATACTTCATAAATTATAGATACGTTGGAGATGTATCACACCCCAAGTTATTATCCAAAGAGGAACAAGCAACTAAGCTTGGGGATGCCCCTGAGTGGCACCCCCTCTTTCTTCTAACGACCATCGGTATTTTACTAGGAGCTATATTTTTATTCGTCACATATCATGAGTTTTGCTTGGAGGGTCTTGTATTATATGAGTCTTTTTTTGTTTTGATTTTTGTTTTGAGTCAAATATCCTTGCTGGACACACCTATTTGAGAGAGCCAAAATTATGCTATGATTGTTTAGAATTGCTCTATGTGCTTCACTTAAATTTTTTGAGCTATGGAATTGCTCTAGTGCTTCACTTATATCTTTTTGAGCACGGTGTGCTTTAATAATTTTTAAGAAATTCTCTCATGCTTCACTTATATTATTTTGAGAGAAGAATTTTTTTATGCTCATGTTCTTCACTTAGATTTGTTTGAGCTATCAAAAGAAACATATGAAATTGGTCCCAAAGTGATAGACATTCAAGAGGGATATAATAAAAACTTTCATGAAGATCATTGGACAAAATAACTTGATTCTTTGTAATAGTTTTGCGGTATGATGATATAATATGTGAGTCATCTAGATGAGTAATTATGGTTTATTAAGAATATTGGTGCTAAGGTTTGTGATTCCCTTTGCAAGAACGAAAGTCAATAGTTATGCAATGAAATTACATCCTACTTGTGGTGCATTATTCGGTGTTAGTTATGCTTAATGCTTGCTTATGAGATTTTTTGTTTCTTGGTTGGATGCTTCTCAATCTTTTTGCTAGCCTTCACTTGTACTAAGTGGGATTACTACTTGTACATCCAAAATCCTTAATCCAGTTTTGCCACATGAGTCCATTATACCAAACTATGTGTGGTATTTTCGTGCCGTTCTAAGCAAATTTGTATGTGCCATCTCTAATTTTCAAAATAATTTCCTTTTTGTGTGCTCGTATCGCTCATGAAATGGTAGGGGGTTGCCGATATTTTTCCATGCTAGATGTGTTAGTCTCAAGATGAGTGTTTATTCACTTGTCATTGCACGAGAGTACATCAAAGGTATTAGGGATGCCCAGACCCGAAATGAAAAATGAATTTACTTTATGTTATCAAAGCCGGGGAATGTGAAAGTATGGTGGGAAAAGGAATAAACTTTATTTTCTATTTGGGAACCGCCTATGATATATCTAACATGGAAAGTATTGGGAACTACTCGATCGTTTTCGTTGACAGGAAAGGCATGCCACCCAAAATGTTTTATCTCTATCTTTTTTCCGCTTTGAGCTCTGGCACCTCTACAAATCCCTACTCCCCTCTGTGAAGGGCCTTTCTATTTACTTTATGAAATTTTTACTTTTATTTGAGTCTCCATCTTCTCTTATAAAGCACCAACTAAGTGGCATATGATCGTACTTGAGCATTGAGTGTAGCTAATATGCGAGTATGTTTCATGAATGGATCAATGATTGAGCATAATGGGCTAGGGATAACTTGCTTTAGTATTGATATTTTGAAAGACATGGTTGCTTGTTGATTTGCTTGAGTATTGAAATCTTCGTGTCAAAACTAGACTATTGCTTTGAATCATATAAAAGTCCAAATGTCCATGCTACAAAAGAAAAGAATATGTGGTAAACATGTTAGGCAGCATTCCACATCAAAAATTCTGTTTTTATCATTTACCTACTCGAGGACGAGCAGGAATTAAGCTTGGGGATGCTGATACGTCTCCAACGTATCTATAATTTTTGATTGTTCCATGCTGTTATATTATCATTCTTGGGTGTTTTAGAATCATTTTATAGCAACTTTATATCATTTTTTGGGACTAACGTATTGACATAGTGCCCAGTGCCAGTTGCTGTTTTTTTCTTATTTTTTACTTCACAGAAAATCAATACCAAACGGAGTCGAAACACAGCAAAACTTTTTGGAGAATTTTTTTGGACCAGAAGATACAAGATGGGCCGAAGAAGTACTAGAGGGATGCCCCGAGGGGGGCACAACCTACCTGGGCGCACCTGGGGGCCCAGTCGCGCCCTGGTGGGTTGTGCCCACCTCGGCCGCCTCCTGCACCGCCTCTTTTCTCTATAAATACCCCAAAAATCTAAAAACCCTAGGGGAGTCGACGAAACACAATTCCAACTGCCACAAGTTCCAGAAACCACAGATCCAATCTAGACACCATCATGAAGGGGTTCATCATCCTCATTGGTACCTGGTACGTCTCGAATGTATCTATAATTTTTTATTGTTCCATGCTGTTATATTATCAATCTTGGATGTTTTATAATCATTTTGTATCATTTTTTGGTACTAACCTATTGACATAGTGCCAAGTGCCAGTTGATGTTTTTTTTGTATTTTTTTACATCCCATAAAATCAATACCAAACGGAGTCCAAATGCCACGAAAACTTACGGAGATTTTTTATGGACCAGAAGACACCTAATGGGCCAAGGCTGCGCCTAGGGGGGTGCTCCGAGGAGAGCACAACCCACCAGGGTGCGTCGGGACGCCCAGGCGCGCCCTGGTGGGTCGTGCCCACCTTGGGTGCCCCCGGACCGCCTCTTTGCTCTATAAATAAACCAATATTCCAGAAACCCTAGGGGAGTCGAAAAAAATCAATTCCAGCCGCCGTAGAGTCCAGGACCACCAGATCCAATCTAGACACCATCATAGATGGGGTTCACCACCTCCATTGGTGCCTCTCCGATAATGCGTGAGTAGTTCTTTGTAGACCTTCGGGCCCGCTAGATGTCTTCCTCTCTCTTGTTTGATTCTTAATACAATGGTCTCTTGGAGATCCATATGATGTAACTCTTTTGCGGTGTGTTAGTTGGGATCGGATGAACTTCGAGTTTATGATCAGATCTATCTTTTTATATCCATGAAAGTATTTGAGTTTCTTTGATCTCTTCTATGCATGATTTCTTATAGCCTCGTATTTCTTCTTCGATATTTGGGTTTTGTTTGGCCAACTTGATTTATTTATCTTGCAATGGGAAGAGGTGCTTTGTAGTGGGTTCGATCTTACGGTGCTTGATCCCAGTGACAGAAGGGGAACCGACACGTATGTATCGTTGCTACTAAGGATAAAACGATGGGGTCAATCTCTACATAAATAGATCTTGTCTACTGATGACCCACAAGTATAGGGGGTCAATTGTAGCTCTTTTTGATAAGTAAGAGTGTCGAACCCAACGAGGAGCAGAAGGAAATGACAATTAGTTTTCAGCAAGGTAATGTTTGCAAGTGCTGAAATTGCAAGTAGTGGAATAGTTTGATAGAAAATAATTTGTAACGAGCAAGTAACGATAGTAGTAACAAAAGTGCAGCAAGGTAGCCCAATCCTTTTGAGGCAAAGGACATGCCAAAATGGTCTCTTATGATAAGCAAAGCATTCTTGAGGGTACACGGGAATTTCATCTAGTCACTTCCATCATGTTGGTTTAATTCGTGTTCGGTACTTTGATAATTTGATATGTGGGTGGGCCGGTTCTTCGGTGCTGTTCTTACTTGAACAAACCTCCTACTTATGATTAACCCTCTCGCAAGCATCTGCAACTACAAGAAAAGTATTAAGAATAAATTCTAACCATAGAATTAAACTTTTGGATCCAATTGGTCCCTTACGGAATAGCGCATACACTAGGGTTTAAGCTTATGTCACTGTAACGCCCCGGACACACCCGCCGGTGGTCGTTACTCCTGGCGGGATCTAGACTGGCCCCACAGATCAATACTAGTCTTTTCTGCGCACTTTGTCCTCACTCGTGCGCACCCGGGAGCAACTTCCCGGTCGGTCACCCATCCTGACACTACTCCAAGCTGAGCACGCTTAACTTTGAAGTTCTGTCCGAATGGGCTACCGAAAAAGAAGGAATTCCTTATTGATATGAGTAGTCTATCATCCCTAATAAGCCAGGCCATCACAGTCACTCTCGCAACCCATCATCTAATTGCTACTCCACAATGCATTCTCTTAGGCCCAATTACGGTGAAGTGTCATGTAGTCGATGTTCACATGACACCACTAAGGGAATCACAACGTACATACTATCAAAATATCAAACACATATCAAATTCACATGATTACTTGCAACATGATTTCTCCCGTGACCTCAAGAACAAAGGTAACTACTCACAAATATAAACAAGCTCATGATCATAGGAGTATTAATTAGCATAATGGATCTGAACATATAATCTTCCACCAAATAAACCATATAGTAATCAACTACAAGATGTAATCAACACTACTAGTCACCCACAAGCACCAATCTATAGTTCCGGTAACAAGATTGAACACAAGAGATGAACTAGGGTTTGAGAGGAGATGGTGCTGTTGAAGATGTTGATGGAGATTGCCCTCCCCAAGATGGGAGAGTTGTTGGTTAGGATGATGTCGATGATTTCCCCAAGATGCGGTTCCTTATGAGTAGCAAATGATTCACAAAAGGAGGCTACTATCTCAGAGTCAAGTCCATATTTAGTGCTAAACTTTTGAAAAGCATCGGTATCCATAAAAGATTTAACACAATCATACTTAAGTTTAATACCTGACTCTTTACCTTCGTCGAGTTCCCAATCTTCAGAGTTGCGTTTAATTCTTTCCAAAAGATCCCGTTGGAATTCAATAGTCTTCTTCAAAAAAGAACCAACACAAGAAGTATCAAGCATGGTTTGATCATTACGAGAAAGCCGAGCATAAAAGTTCTGGATAATAATTTCTCTTGAGAGCTCATGATTGGGGCATGAATATAACATTGACTTAAGCCTCCCCCAAGCTAGAGCGATACTTTCTCCTTCATGAGGCCAAAAATTACATAGATAATTCCGATCACGTTGAACTAGATGCATAGGATAAATTTTTTGGTGGAACTCCAATTTCAAACGATTCCAATTCCAAGATCCAATATCATTGCATAGCCTATACCATGCCAATGCTTTTCCCTTCAAAGATAAAGGGAAAACATTTTTCATAACTTCATCCCTGGGTAAACCTGCAAGCCTGAAAAATCCACAAATTTGTTCTACATATATCTGAAGGAAATATGCCCTAGAGGCAATAATAAAGTTATTATTTATTTCCTTATTTCATGATAAATGTTTATTATTCATGCTAGAATTGTATTAACCGGAAACATAATACATGTGTAAATAGATAGACAAACATAGTGTCACTAGTATGCCTATACTTGACTAGCTCATTGATCAAAGATGGTTAAGTTTCCTAACCATAGACATGAGTTGTTATTTGATCAATGGGATCACATCATTAGGAGAATGATGTGATTGACTTGACCCATTCCGTTAGCTTAGCACTTGATCGTTTGTTTACTGCTATTGCTTTCTTCATGACTTATACATGTTCTTATGACTATGAGATTATGCAACTCCCGAATACCGGAGGAACACTTTGTGTGCTACCAAACATCACAACGTAACTGGGTGATTATAAAGGTGCTCTACAGGTGTCTCCGATGGTACTGGTTGAGTTGGCATAGATCAAGATTAGGATTTGTCACTCCGATTGTCGGAGAGGTATCTCTGGGCCCTCTCGATAATACACATCACTATAAGACTTGCAAGCATGATAACTAATGAGTTAGTTATGGGATGATGTATTACGGAACGAGTAAAGTGACTTGCCGGTAACGAAATTGAACTAGGTATTGGATACCGACGATTGAATCTCGGGCAAGTAACATACCGATGACAAAGAGAACAATGTATAGTGTTGTGCGGTTTGACCGATAAAGATCTTCGTAGAATATGTTGGAACCAATATGAGCATCCAGGTTCCGCTATTGGTTATTGACCGGAGACGTGTCTCGGTCATGTCAGTTCTCAAACCCGTAGGGTCCGCACGCTTAAAGTTCTGTGACGATCGGTTTTATGAGTTTATATGTTTTGATGTACCGAAGGTAGTTCGGAGTCCCGGATTTGATCACAGACATGACGAGGAGTCTCGAAATGGTCGAGACATAAAGATTGATACATTGGAAGCCTACATTTGGACATCGGAATAGTTTCGGGTGAAACCGGGATTTTACCAAAGTACCGGAGGGGTTACCGGAACCCCCCGGGGACTAATGGGCCTTGTTGGGCCATAAGGGAAAGAGAGAGGGGCCGGCCTAGGGCAGGCAGAGCGCCCCCTCCCCCCTGTATGAATTGGACTAAGAGAAAGGGGGGCGCCCCCCTTTTGTTCTCTTTCTCTCCCTGCCTTTCCCCCTCCTAGTAGGAGTAGGGAAGGGAGGAATCCTACTCCTACTAGGAGGAGGATTCCTCCTCCTAGGCGCACCAACAAGGGCCGGCCAGCCACCCCCTTGCTCCTTTATATACAGGGGCAGGGGCACCTCTAGACACACAAGTTGATCACAAAGATCTCTCCCAGCCGTGTGCGGTGCCCCCCTCCACCATAATCCACCTTGGTCATACTGTAGCGGTGTTTAGGCGAAGCCCTGCTGCGGTAGCTTCATCAACATCGTCACCACGCCATCATGCTGATGAAACTCTTCCCCGAGCTCTACTGGATCGTGAGTTCGCGGGACGTCACCGAGCTGAACGTGTGCTGAACATGGAGGTGTAGTACGTTCGGTACTGAGGATCAGTCAATTGTGAAGACGTACGACTACATCAACCGCGTTGTCATAATGCTTACGCTTAACGGTCTACGAGGGTACATAGACGACACTCTCCCCTCACGTTGCTATGCATCACCATGGTCCTGCGTGTGCGTAGGAATTTTTTTGAAATTACTACGTTCCCCAACAATATCAAGTGCATATCAGGATGTTCGGTTCCATCTGCTGCATAAGGATTAGCTAGCAGTTGTTCTATCATACCCAAAGGAATTTCATATTCAATATTTTCTGTAGTTGCAGTAGGTTGAGGGGTAGCTAATTGTGGTTCCGGTCAAGGTGCAGATACCCCGAACAAACCCCTCAAAGGATTGTTTTCCATAGTAACAAGTGACAATAAATTTCAGCACACTATATAAATGTTTCCTTACCAAAGGCGCTTCACTCCCCGGCAACGGCGCCAGAAAATAGCCTTGATGACCCACAAGTATAGGGGATCAATTTTAGCTCTTTTCGATAAGTAAGAGTGTCAAACCCAACGAGGAGCAGAAGGAAATGACAAGTAGTTTTCAGTAAGGTAATGTCTGCAAGTGCTAAAATTCTAAGTAGTGGAATAGTTTGATAGCAAGATAATTTGTAACGAGCAAGTAACGATAGTAGTAACAAAAGTACAGAAAGGTAGCCCAATCCTTTTGAGACAAAGGACATGCCAAAACGGTCTCTTATGATAAGCAAAACGTTCTTGAAGGTACATGGGAATTTCATCTAGTTACTTTCATCATGTTGGTTTAATCCGTGTTCGGTACTTTGATAATTTGATATGTGGGTGGACCGGTGCTTAGGTGCTGTTCTTACTTGAAAAAACCTCCTACTTATGATTAACCCTCCTGCAAGCATCCGCAACTATGAGAAAAGTATTAAGAATAAATTCTAACCATAGCATTAAACTTTTGGATCCAATTGGTCCCTTACGGAATAGTGCATAAACTGGGGTTTAAGCTTCTGTCACTCTCGCAACCCATCATCTAATTTCTACTCCACAATGCATTCCCTTAAGCCCAAATATGGTGAAGTGTCATGTAGTCGACGTTCACATGACACCACTAAGGGAATCACAACATACATACTATCAAAATATCGAACACATATCAAATTCACATGATTACTTGCAACATGATTTCTCCCGTGACCTCAAGAACAAAGGTAACTACTCACAAATGATAAACATGCTCATGATCAAAGGAGTATTAATTAGCATAATGGATCTAAATATATAATCTTCCACCAAATAAACCATATAGTAATCAACTACAAGATATAATCAACACTACTAGTCACCCACAAGCACCAATCTATAGTTCCGGTAACAAGATTGAACACAAGAGATGAACTAGGTTTCGAGAGGAGATGGTGCTGTTGAAGATGTTGATACAGATTGCCCTCCCCAAGATGGGAGAGTTGTTGGTAAGGATGATGTCGATGATTTCCCCCTCCGGGAGGGCAAAAGTGCTCTTGCCCAAGTTCTGCCTCGAGGCGGCGGTGCTTTGTCCCAAAAGTCCTCTCCTCATTTTTTCTAGGTCAAAATGACCTATATACTAGAAGATGGGCACCGGAGGTGGGCCTGGGTGAGCACAACCCACCAGGGCGCGCCTGGGCTCCCTGGCGCGCCCAGGTAGGTTGTGCCCACCTGGTGGACCCCCCTCTGGTAGTTATTTGCTCCAATAATTCTTAAATATTCCATAAAAAATCTCCATGAAGTTTCAGCTTGTTTGGAGTTGTGCAGAATAGGTAGCCTGGCGTAGCTTTTCCAGGTCCAGATTTCCAGCTGCCGGAATTCGCCCTCTTGGTGTGTACCTTGCAAATTATGAGAGAAAAGGCATTAGAATTACTCCAAAAAGCATTAATATGGATAAAAACATCATAAATAACAGTAAGAAAACATGATGTAAATGGACGTATCATCTACATCATGTCATCGTTCTTATTGCATTACTCCGTTTCTCCATGAACTTAATACACTAGATGCATGCAGGATAGCGGTTGATGTGTGGAGTAATAGTAGTAGATGCAGGTAGGAGTCGGTCTACTAATCGTGGACGTGATGCCTATGTAATGATCTTTGCCTGGATGTCATCATGAGTATTTGAAGTACTATCAATTGCCCAACAGTAATTTGTTTACCCACCGTTTGTTATTTTTCTCGAGAGAAGCCACTAGTGAAACCTACAGCCCTCGGGTGTATTTCTCATATTATTTGCCTTTGCAATCTATTTTATTTGCCTTTTATTTTCAGATCTATTAAATCCAAAAATACAAAAATATCTTGCTGCAATTTATTTTATTTGGCATTCGATCTATCAATATTTACAACCCTCTCACGCCCGTTTGCCCATCTTGGGGCGCCGCTACCCGAAAGGGATAGACGACCCCTTTTACACGCCGGGTTGCGAGTAGTTGTTATTTGTGGGCAGGTGTTGTTTACGTTGTGTTACTTGGTTCTCCTACTGGTTCGATAACCTTGGTTTTATATCTGAGGGAATTACCTACTGGGGAACACAGTATTTAAAAAATTTCCTATGATCACGCAAGATCTATCTAGGAGATGCATAGCAACGAGAGGGGAAGAGTATGTTGATGTATCCTCATAGACCAAAAGCGGAAGCGTTATGAAACGCGGTTGATGTAGTCGAACATCTTTGTGATCCAACCGATCAAGTACCGAGCGCACGTCACCTCCGCGATCTGCACACGTTCAGCTCGGTGACGTCCCTCGTACTCTTGATCCAGCTGAGGCCGAGGGAGAGTTTCGTCAGCACGACGGTGTGATGACAGTGATGATGAATTTACCAACGCAGGGATTCACCTAAGCACTACAACGATATGACCGAGGTGGAATTCTGTGGAGGGGGGCACCGCACACGGCTAAACAATCAACTTGTGTGTCTATGGGGTGCCCCCTCCCCCGTATATAAAGGAGGGGAGGAGGGGAGGGCCGGCCCTCTCTATGGCGCACCCAAGGGGGAGTCCTACTCCCAGTAGGAGTAGGTTTCCCCCCTTCCCTAGTTGGAGTAGGAGAAGAAGGAAGAGGGAGAGAGGGGGAAGGAAATGGGGGGGCACCCTATTCGGATTGGGCTTGGGGGGGGCGCCTTCCACCTGGCCGCCTCCTCCTCTTTCCCACTAAGGCCCAATAAGGCTCATTGACTCCCTGGGGGGTTTCGGTAACCCCCAGTACTCCGGTAAATGCCCGAACTCATCTGGAACCATTCTGATGTCCAAACATAGCCTTCCAATATATCGATCTTTATGTCTCGACCATTTCGAGACTCCTCGTCATGCCCGTGATCACATCCGGGACTCCGAACAACCTTCGGTACATCAAAACACATAAACTGATAATACCGATTGTCATCAAACGTTAAGCGTGCGGACCCTACGGGTTCGATAACTATGTAGACATGACCGAGACTCACTTCCGGTCAATAACCAATAGCGGAACCTGGATGCTCATATTGGTTCCTACATATTCTACGAAGATCTTTATCGGTCAAACCGCATAACAACATACGTTGTTCCCTTTGTCATCAGTATGTTACTTGCCCGAGATTCGATCATCGGTATCATCATACCTAGTTCAATCTCGTTACTAGCAAGTCTCTTTACTCGTTCTGTAATGCATCATCTCGTAACTAACTCATTAGTCACATTGCTTGCAAGGCGTATAGTGATGTGCATTACCGAGAGGGCCCAGAGATACCTCTCCGACAATCGGAGTGACAAATCCTAATCTCGAGCTATGCCAACTCGAGAAACACCACCGGAGACGCCTGTAGAGCATCTTTATAATCACCCAGTTACGTTGTGACGTTTGATAGCACACTAAGTATTCCTCCGGTATTCGGGAGTTGCATAATCTCATAGTCATAGGAACATGTATAAGTCATGAAGAAAGCAATAGCAATAAACTAAACAATCATAGTGCTAAGCTAATGGATGGGTCTTGTCCATCACATCATTCTCTAATGATGTAATCCCGTTCATCAAATGACAACGCATGTCTATGGCTAGGAAACTTAACCATCTTTGATTAACGAGCTAGTCAAGTAGAGGCATACTAGGGACACTTTGTTTGTCTATGTATTCACACATGTACTAAGTTTCCGGTTAATACAATTCTAGCATGAATAATAAACATTCATCATGATATAAGGAAATATAAATAAAAACTTTATTATTGCCTCTAGGGCATATTTCCTTCAGTCTCCAACTTGCACTAGAGTCAATAATCTAGTTCACATCGTCATGTGATTTCACACCAATTGTTCACGTCTTTATGTTATTAGTTCACATCTTCATGTGACTAATACCCAAAGGGTTTACTAGAGTCAATAATCTAGTTCACATCGCTATGTGATTAACACCCAAAGAGTGATCATATTTTTCTTGTGAGAGAAGTTTAGTCTACGGGTCTACCATATTCAGAGCCGTATGTATTTTTCTGTCTACAATGCTCTACACAGAGCTACTCTAGCTAATCGCTCCCACTTTCAATATGTATCCATATTGAGACTTGGAGTCATCCGGATCAGTGTCAAAGCTTGCATCGACGTAACCCTTTACGACGAACTTTTTGTCACTTCCATAACCAAGAAACTTGTCCTTATTCCACTAAGGATAACTTTGACCACTGTCCAGTGATCCACTCCTGGATCACTATTGTACCCTCTTGCCAAACTCATGGTGAGGTACACAATAGGTCTAGTACACATCATAGCATACTTTATAGAACCTATGACTGAGGCATAGGGAATGACTTTTCATTCTCTTTCTATTTTCTGCCGTGGTCAGGTATTGAGTCTTTACTCAACTTCACACCTTGCAACACAGGCAACAACTCCTTCTTTGACTGTTCCATTTTGAACTACTTCAAAAACTTGTCAAGGTATGTAGTCATTTGAAAAATCTTATCAAGCGTCTTGATCTATCTCTATAGATCTTGATGCTTAATATGTAAGCAGCTTCATCGAGGTCTTTCTTTGAAAAACTCCTTTTAGACACTCCTTTATGCTTTCTAGAAAATTCTACATCATTTCCGATCAACAATATGTCATTCACATATACTTATCATAAAGGCTGCAGTGCTCCCACTCGCTTTCTTGTAAATACAGGCTTCACCACAAGTTTGTATAAAACTATATGCTTTGATCAACTTATCAAAGCGTATATTCCAACTCCGAGATGCTTGCACTAGTCCATAGATGGATCGCTGGAGCTTGCACATTTTGTTAGCACCTTTAGGATTGACAAAACATTCTTGTTTGTGACGCCCCCGAATCAATCATACACTAATCATACACGCAAACGTGTACGATCAAGATCAGGGACTCACGGGAAGATATCACAACACAACTCTAACAATAAAATAAGTCATACAAGCATCATATTACAAGCCAGGGGCCTCGAGGGCTCGAATACAAGAGCTCGATCATAGACGAGTCAGTGGAAGGAACAATATCTGAGTACAGACATAAGTAAACAAGTTTTCCTTAAGAAGGCTAGCACAAACTGGGATACAGATCGAAAGAGGCGCAGGCCTCCTGCCTGGGATCCTCCTAAACTACTCCTTGTCGTTGTCAGCGGGCTGCACGTAGTAGTAGGCACCTCCCGAGTAGTAGTAGTCATCATCGACAGTGGCGTCTGGCTCCTAGACTCCAACGTCTGGTCACAGCAAACGGGTATAGGAAAGGGGGAAAAGGGGGAGGAAAGCAACCGTGAGTACTCATCCAAAGTATTCGCAAGCAAGGAGCTACACTGCATATGCATGGGTATATGTGTAAAGGGCCATATCGGTGGACTAAACTACAGAATGCCATAATAAGAGGGGGATAGCTAATCCTGTCGAAGACTACGCTTCTGGTAGTCTCTGTCTTGCAGCATGTAGAAGAGAGTAGACTGAAGTCCTCCAAGTAGCATCGCATAGCATAATCCTACCCGACGATCCCCTCCTCGTCGCCATGTTAGAGAGTGATCACCGGATTATATCTGGCACTTGGGAGGGTGTGTTTTATTAAGTATCCGGTTCTAGTTGTCATAAGGTCAAGGTACAACTCCAAGTCGTCTTGTTACCGAAGATCACGGCTATTCGAATAGTTTAACTTCTTTGCAGGGGTGCACCACATTTCCCAACACGCTCGATCCCCTTTGTCTGGACACACTTTTCTGGGTCATGCCTGGCCTCGGAAGATCAACATGTTGCAGCCCTACCTAGGCACAACAGAGAGGTCAGCACACCCGTCTAAATCCTATGGCGCAGGGGTCTGGGCCCATCGCCCATTGCACACCTGCACGTTGCGTACGTGGCCGGTGAGCAGACCTAACCTCCCTTATACAAGAGCAAGCGTTCCAGTCCAATCCGGCGCGCGCCGCTCAGTCGCTGACCTCACGAAGGCTTCGACTGATACCACGACGTCGAGTGCCCATAACTGTCCCCGCGTAGATGGTTAATGCGTATAGGCCAGTAGCCAGACTCAGATCAAATACCAAGATCCCATTAAGCGTGTTAAGTATCCGCGAACGCCGACCAGGGCCATGCCCACCTCTCTCCTAGGTGGCCTCAACCTGCCCTGTCCCTCCGTCACAAAGCAACAGTCAGGGACCGTCGGGAACCCAGGCCCACCTCTACCGGGATGGAGCCACCCGCCCCTTCAGCCCCCATCTCCGAACAGTGTCATAAGTAATATAACAGTATAAGTATATATCATATGCCCGTGATCACCTCCCGAGTGATCACGGCCCAGTAGTATAGCATGGCAGACGGACAAGAGTGTAGGGCCATTGACGGAACACTAGCATCATATACTAAGCATTTAGGATTGTAGGTAAAGGTAACAACACTAGTAGCAAGGACAGGCTATGCATCAAGATAGGATAACGGAAAGCAGTAACATGCTACACTACTCTAATGCAAGCAGTAGAAAGAGAGTAGGCGATATCTGGTGATCAAGGGGGGGCTTGCCTGGTTGCTTTGCCAAGAGAGAGGGGTCGTCAACACCGTAGACGAACTAGGGGTCGTCGGCAGTCTCAGGGTCTACCGGAAAGGAGTAACGGAGGGGGAATACAATTAATAATAGAGCAAACAAAGCAACACAAAGCATAACATGGCAATGCGCGGTGCTAGGGGTGACCTAACGAAGTATGAGGTGATACCGGTGAAGGGGGAGGGGGACATCCGGAAAAATATCCCCGGTGTTTCGCGTTTTCGGACAGACGAACTGGAGGAGGAAAGTTGCGTATTCGCTATGCTAGGGATGCGTGGTGGACGAACGGGCTATGTATCTGGATTCGTCTCGTCGTTCTGAGCAAATTTCATGTACAAAGTGTTTTCATCCGATATACGGTTTAATTTATATGATTTTTCAAAGTCTTATTAATATTCCAAAATTGTTTTAATTATTTATTTCGAATTTAAATAAGGATGATTCTTTCTATACCCAGGTTGGGCCAGCCATAGTCAACGACATGTGGGGCCAGTCAAAGTCCAGTCAGCAAGTCAACAGTGAACAGTCAAGGTTGACCTTGGTCAAAGTGTGAACAGTTTTAGTGAGGCCTACTTGTCATAGACACTGTGTCTATTAAGTCAATTAATTAGAGATGACCAAGAGGTGGTCCACATGTCATTTGCTATTAAAGTAAATTGGCACCAATTTAACACTAACTAACCTATTCCTAATTAAACAAGGGGCCGGCCGTACTGGACAATGGCTCAGCCGGCCACACACGCGACACACACACTAATTACACAGGGCCGGCCACTCACAACACGCAACACCTAGGGGTTAAATATATTCTCTATTAACAGAAGATAGCAATTTGTGATTTTCATAAGATTTAATCCATGCATCAAATGGATTTGGTCCAATGAACACATTTAAGTCTTGTCAAGTGTACTACCTTGCCATATTTTTTTAGCCCTGATAACATTTGTTTAACCGCAGTTTAGGGGCAGTTGAGGGGGTTACTCGATGTAATATTCATAAAGCTAGCCTCATCTACAGTAATTAGTAGCAGCAGCCAACACCAACAGGCGGCGGCTAGAGCAGCAAAGCAGCAGAGGAAGGCTCGGCAGCAGCAGTAACCAGCAGCTATGCGGCAGAGTAGAGCAACGGCAGGACGAGCAGCGACAGCAAAGCAGCAGCGACAACAGCAGTTGAGCAGGCGCAGGCCTGGGCGAGGAGCCACGGAGGGTGCGGCTAGGCGAGCACTAGGCGGAGACGGGCGCGGGGCGCGGTTGGCAGCGGCGGCGACAACAGAAGCAGAGGCAGCGGCGCAGCAGAACAAGGTAGCAGCGGGAGGAGGCCGACCGGCGGGCAGCGGCCACGCGCGCGTGCAGGGCGAGGCCTGATTGCGACGAGCGCGCACGGGGGAAGCGGGCTACGGGCGGGCGCGGCCCGGTGCGTGGGGCGACGCAGTACGCGCAGGGGCGAGCACGGACTGGTGTGATCGGGCGTGCTTGGCCATCGGCCATGCAGGGCACGGGGAGAGGAGGTATGGGTCACGTCGGAAGGCGGGGGAGACGAGGAGCACAATGCCGTGCTCAAACGTGAGCGGTAGTGGCTGTGGCCATGGCTGCGCCATGCCCGGCGGCGAGGAGCTCTCGGTCATGACGGGTAAGCGATGGGGCGACGAAAATGAGCGGGGAAGAGAGGAGGTTGACGCGGAGCTCACCTAGGGAGCACAAGGAGGCTCGGTGAGTAGCTTACGAGCAGCAGGGGGTAGCCGGATTTGGCGATGAACGCCGACGACCGAAGGAAGTAGATGAAGTCGATCCCGGCGATGTCGTCCCCTCCAGCTCAAACGGTGGTACGTAGAGGACGTAGACGAACACTGCGGAGCTCCTGGACTTGTTGCAGCGACGAGGGGATTCCGGTGGCCGCGGGATCGACGAGGTGGCAGCGACCACGCGCTCGGACGATGAAGAAAAAGAAAGGGGCGAGCGAGAGGGAGGAATGGTTGGCCTAGGGTTTGTCTGATGCATCGGGGAGGGCTTTATACACCTCGGGGTGCCGGTGGATGATCGACACGGCGACAGACGAGGCCATGGCGGGCGTGGATGCACGCCACGCACGGGCACTGCCTCCTCTCTGTACAGAGGAGGAGGAAAAGGCCGTGGTGGGTCTGGGTCTGCACTGTAGCATTGGGCTACAAGTGCACAGTGTAGCTTTTAGTTTTTCTTTTTTTTAATTTCCTTTTCTCTTTTTTTTGCCCCAGCTTCTATTTATTTTAGTTTTAGTAAAAATACAAAAGTTGTACCTAATTTAGTATATGTAATTATGCCACTGCCACAAATATTTTGACACATTAAATACAGTAGTTTGTATTTGTTTATTATTTTAAGAGCATCTAAATAATAGTTTTGTCGCTGTTTTACTTATTATAGTGCAATTTAGTACTTTAAAGAAGTGTGGTTTCTTCTGCAGCATTTAGTATGGATTATTTGGCTCAACCCAAACATTTTAGTTTAAATATTTGAAAAGTTTTACCGTTTGACTTGACGTTGAATTTTGAATTCGAATGGGATTTGAATCAGAGTGAGTTTAGTGCCGTAACAGTGGTAACGTCGCGTCATTAGTAGAGGGTTACTGTAGCTTAATTATCTGGGCGTCACAATTCTCCTCCACTACAAGAAATCTCGTCCCGAGATTTAAGGGGTGTGTAAGGGGGAAATATCTGGTTACGAAGTTCTAACGGATCTTCTCGTTCTTGGTTGCCCTTCTCGAAGTAGTTGATCCCGATGTTGATGTCTTCCTTTCTCTGCTTCAATGCATCATGATGAAGTTGTCGTCCTTCCTTCAGGATCTCCATCGTACTTACGGAAAGGATAAGGGGTAGCTTCGAAAGGACGGACCTCTACAAGGTTGCTTATCTGGTAGATAATATCGGGGAAGGTGGCAGAAAGTAACACTCGAATTGAAACTTCAGAAATTATCGAGATCAAAGTAAGAAGGTGCAAAATAGAAGTTTCAAGCGCATAGGCAATTATTCGATGCGTGTAACAGGGCATGAAAAGGGGTTTAGAGCAGCGGGAATAAGTATTGTGTCTAATACCAGAATATATCATCTCTAGGAAGGTGACCCGTGTATTACATACGGTGTCAAACACGAGGAATAATTTTCGCAACAGGGGTGTACAGGAGAGTCAGGTTTCGATCATGTGGAACTATGGGTTACGGGCCAACCATGTGGGTTAAAAGTAGGACGGGCGGTGACGTTTTGCACGATCATGTAAGCAAGGCATGTCAGGGAATAGCCTGTCAGTTATGTCGGCAACAACATCGGTACCAAGGGCGAGGGACGAAGAGAACCATTTCCTTCTCGTTAAACGAGGCGAACCAATAGGCAAAGTTCTCGTCCATCAGTGGTTACCGGAATGTCATCAACAGTATAAACAGGGTCTGACTGACAAAGTTGTACACTGGGGTGTTTACATAAGCAGTGAATTATTACTGCTTAGATTATATAGATCACGAGAAAGGTCAAACAAAGCAATGGAAAGGAAAATGTGATCATTAGTTTAAACAGAACAATGGAAAGGAAAATGTGTTTAAACACACAATTCAAGGGTATATCCTTCCCAAGGACAAACAAAGCAACGATATCCATGATAGGATATAACGTAGAAAACCCTTTAGGAAAGGGGAGAGAAATATCATGACATTACCCATACAACAGTGTATGGGTAACTAATAAAGAAATTTTAGCATTGTGCTTCAAATGTTCTTATTGAAAATCAGAGTACCACATACATGCTTCGAGATAGCATTGACAAGGTCTTTAAGCAAAGGTCAGACTTTGGATACAGAAAAGATCCATCAGGAACCACTCATAGAATAAGTGTTACAATTTCCTCATGAAAGAATAGATAACCTTGCTAAAAAGGAAACTATAACAATGGGTCCTCCGGCCAGGTGCGCTAGGCATGACATCACCGTACTAGGCTATACAAAATCCAATGTTACGCCTTTTGGAAAATGTCCCAACCATCATATCTGACCGAGATTCAGTTCTAATTGGTGTCAGGACACCTCAGACTCATGATGCCTGAGAAGGAAGGGGTGCAACACAATTTGACGAGATGGAGTTGCAGGATTCTCGGGAAATGAACTATGGAAGCAAGTTCCGAATCATGAGTTCATCATTTAACCAAGGAGAGGACGAGGAGGTGGCTGATGAACTCAGCGACAATTCATTGAGATTTTTAGAAGATGGATTTCCACAATTATGTGAACAAGGAGATAACAATTGTCAGATCAAATGATATAAAGAGGTATGCTCGAGGAAAACATACACAGTTAAACATTGGTTGAAAAGTGCACCTGAATTATGGACTTAGGTAGCATGATCAATGTTAGAATGGTGATTCGATAACCAATAGTCTAATAATGAATTATCGACGATTTACTTCAAAGCAATAGGGTTGCTAGAAGTTTTGAAGTCGCACAACATAGTTCAATTGCTGGGTTTCCGGTTAGAAACAACACGAGGACCAAGGAATGATCAGATATGGCAAGAAGTATCACCTGTATCAAGAATTCTTAAGAGGTGGTGAAATTCTCACGACATTCTTGACATAAAAGATGGTAATACTCCAAGGCAGAACATAACACAAGCTGGATAGAAAGAAACTCAAAGTACTACACAAAACATGAACAATTTTGTGTCGGAGGGAGGGCAATAAAGTTGATGTTGATAACATAAATCATCGAGGGGCAAGGATAGTATTTCTCATCAAGAATTCGATTCTTATTATGGAAGGAGTCAAAATGTTGATGATGATCACAAAGAAAAATTTGTCGTGAGGCTCAACGACGAAGCAATCAAACAGCGACTGCATCAAACAAAAGGACTGATGTAGCGAAAGATTATTGGATCCACAGATACGACACCAACTCAGAATCAACTTGGAATCAAGCTTGCTGTTCGAGGTGAAATGATAAGACAAGGAAGATCGGCGTAAGCTTAGCTCATCGTCAAAAATTGTGCTCTGAGAAGGATCACGTAGCACAGTTAAAATTTAGCACGATAATGATATAGCCGATCAGGCTTGGGATGACTTGAAGGATTATTAAACTCGTAAGCAACGAAAATTACTTAGAGTTTTTGAATCGGGGTGCGGACTCAATTCACTATTCAGTGTTCTTGGTTGACGACAACCCAGAACCCAGGGAAATTGGAATCGGTGAGAAGCAATACTAGATGAAGACTCGTAGGAAGCAACATAGTTCTCGAGATACCAGAGGGTAATACTCGAGGAAGATCAAAAATAGAGGTTGTGGAGAAGTATTGATCAACAAATTACAAGTGCTTTAACTTGTCTGAGAAATGGAATCAAGGAGAAAATGTGGTCGGAACCACGATTGCAAAGGATCAATTCATCGATACCATATGATAGTATATTATTATTACAAGAAGCTTCCATGGTAGGATCTACATTGTTTCCATGGGCATGAACACAAAGTCCAAGGTCGACTCCCACTTCTCCAATGCATAACCTTTTATTCACTTCTCGCGTTTGATGAAGTTGCAGTGTTGAAATTTTATCTGGCAAAATACCAGAAGAGTATGACTCATGAAAACTTTCGAGTTCACACATATTAAGGAAGTTCAACCCACCGGGGCATCATGGAACCATATACCACAAGCTTCAATAGTAAATATCACCAACTCGAAAGCAGATCATGGTTGGCCAAATCCAGGAATATGATTTACCAATGGCATTATGTATCAGGGAAAGAACTTCCAAAGTGATTGAATATGAAGGACGTTGTCGGATAAAATACAACAAAGGATACGATGGTACTCAAGGGATCTGATGTAAGCATCGGTACTCAACCAGAGGAATAAACAATGCAAAGGCATTGGATTATAGAAACAACCAACTAATTCAAACTCAAATGCAAAGGAATTGTGATTCCCAAATCAAGGGATCAGAATCAAATGCTCTGTTTAAGGATGGATTAGTTGAGTAGGCTTAGGGATACAATCGATGATAATTTGATTGGTCGAGATCCAGCTCATGTTTAAAATGACGTCTGAGCCAGAGGGATGAATTCTGGGTTGGAATGATGATTGCGAGCATTCGCGAACATATTGGATCAAAGACTCAAAATGACGGTGACAAGGATGCTCATGAATATTGCTAGACATATGGAAATTATCCATAATGCAAGCAGACAAGTATTTGCAGAACAATAGTTGGCAATGGATTATCGAAAGACCGGATAGTATTTCAAAGTATCTTGTGGATCACATGATCAACTAGGAATGAACAAATCCTCTATGAGTGTGAGGAATTATCCATAGATGTATTAAGTGGAAATGGGCCTGCAAGGCAGCATGCATAATGGATTCTCGCGGTATTGGAATGTTTCAGGGAATCTTGTAATAACAAGAGCAATTGGGGATGGAGGTATGAACAACGATTGTAGGTCGTTATCCATAACGATTTATCGATGGTAGGGATTGCAACGGCGAAGGGCATAAGGGATTCTCAGACTTTCGGAGAATTTTTCAGGGTATCAAGTAATCTCAAGGGCAACTGGGGATGAAGATATGAACGACAAGTGTAAGTAGTTATCCACAAGGATTTATCGATGAAAGGGATTTGCAAAAGCGATGGCACAAGTCTCGAGAGAACATCATAGAGTATCTTCAGAATCTTCTGGTGCAGCAGGCGGTCATCTGGAATGAGGGGCTCTCCGGGAGAAAGTATTATCGAGAACCTAAAGTTAGATTTAGTAAAACCATTTTAATCCGGATAGAAGAGAGATCAGAGTCCCAGAGTATAGGTCGAGGAATAAAAGATCCTAATACCACCCGATGGCGACGTGGGCCCGTAAGCCACACAGCCATGTTAGTAAAACAATTTTCATCGACTAGACTCAACTTCGGCCAAGGAGTGTGGAAGGGGGATTCCTACAGGCAGTCGACTCTGATACCAACTTGTGACACCCCTGAATCAATCGTACACTAATCATACACGCAAACATGTACGATCAAGATCAGGGACTCACGGAAGATATCACAACACAACTCTAACAATAAAATAAGTCATACAAGCATCATATTACAAGCCAGGGGCCTCGAGGGCTCGAATACAAGAGCTCGATCATAGACGAGTCAGCGGAAGCAACAATATCTGAGTACAGACATAAGTAAACAAGTTTGTCTTAAGAAGGCTGGCACAAACTGGGATACAGATCGAAAGAGGCGCAGGCCTCCTGCCTGGGATCCTCCTAAACTACTCCTTGTCGTCGTCAGGGGGCTGCACGTAGTAGTAGGCACCTCCCGAGTAGTAGTAGTCATCATCGACAGTGGCGTCTGGCTCCTAGACTCCAACGTCTGGTCACGGCAAACGGGTATAGGAAAGGGGGAAAAGGGGGAGGAAAGCAACCGTGAGTACTCATCCAAAGTATTCGCAAGCAAGGAGCTACACTGCATATGCATGGGTATATGTGTAAAGGGCCATATCGGTGGACTAAACTACAGAATGCCATAATAAGAGGGGGATAGCTAATCCTGTCGAAGACTACGCTTCTGGTAGTCTCTGTCTTGCAGCATGTAGAAGAGAGTAGACTGAAGTCCTCCAAGTAGCATCGCATAGCATAATCCTACCCGACGATCCCCTCCTCGTCGCCATGTTAGAGAGCGATCATCGGATTATATCAGGCACTTGGGAGGGTGTGTTTTATTAAGTATCCGGTTCTAGTGTCCATAAGGTCAAGGTACAACTCCAAGTCGTCTTGTTACCGAAGATCACGACTATTCGAATAGTTTAACTTCTTTGCAGGGGTGCACCACATTTCCCAACACGCTCGATCCCCTTTGTCTGGACACACTTTTCTAGGTCATGCCTGGCCTCGGAAGATCAACATGTTGCAGCCCTACCTAGGCACAACAGAGAGGTCAGCACACCAGTCTAAATCCTATGGCGCAGGGGTCTGGGCCCATCGCCCATTGCACACCTGCACGTTGCGTACGTGGCCGGTGAGCAGACCTAGCCTCCCTTATACAAGAGCAAGCGTTCCAGTCCAATCCGGCGCGCGCCGCTCAGTCGCTGACATCACGAAGGCTTCGACTGATACCACGACGTCGAGTGCCCATAACTGTCCCCGCGTAGATGGTTAATGCGTATAGGCCAGTAGCCAGACTCAGATCAAATACCAAGATCCCATTAAGCGTGTTAAGTATCCGCGAACGCCGACCAGGGCCATGCCCACCTCTCTCCTAGGTGGCCTCAACCTGCCCTGTCCCTCCGTCACAAAGCAACAGTCAGGGACCGTCGGGAACCCAGGCCCACCTCTACCGGGATGGAGCCACCCGCCCCTTCAGCCCCCATCTCCGAACAGTGTCATAAGTAATATAACAGTATAAGTATATATCATATGCCCGTGATCACCTCCCGAGTGATCACGGCCCAGTAGTATAGCATGGCAGACGGACAAGAGTGTAGGGCCATTGACGGAACACTAGCATCATATACTAAGCATTTAGGATTGTAGGTAAAGGTAACAACACTAGTACCAAGGACAGGCTATGCATCAAGATAGGATAACGGAAAGCAGTAACATGCTACACTACTCTAATGCAAGCAGTAGAAAGAGAGTAGGCGATATCTGGTGATCAAGGGGGGGCTTGCCTGGTTGCTCTGCCAAGAGAGAGGGGTCGTCAACACCATAGACGAACTAGGGGTCGTCGGCAGTCTCATGGTCTACCGGAAAGGAGTAACGGAGGGGGAATACAATAAATAATAGAGCAAATAAAGCAACACAAGGCATAACATGGCAATGCGCGGTGCTAGGGGTGACCTAACGAAGTATGAGGTGATACCGGTGAAGGGGGGGAACATCCGGGAAAATATCCCCAGTGTTTCGCGTTTTCGGACAGACGAACCGGAGGGGGAAAGTTGCGTATTCGCTATGCTAGGGATGCGTGGTGGACGACCGGGCTATGTATCCGGATTCGTCTCGTCGGTCTGAGCAACTTTCATGTACAAAGTGTTTTCATCCGATATACGGTTTAATTTATATGATTTTTCAAAGTCTTATTAACATTCCAAAATTGTTTTAATTATTTATTTCGAATTTAAATAAGGATGATTCTTTCTATACCCAGGTTGGGCCAGCCATAGTCAACGACATGTGGGGCCAGCCAAAGTCCAGTCAGCAAGTCAACAGTGAACAGTCAAGGTTGACCCTGGTCAAAGTGTGAACAGTTTTAGTGAGGCCTACTTGTCATAGACACTGTGTCTATTAAGTCAATTAATTAGAGATGACCAAGAGGTGGTCCACATGTCATTTGCTATTAAAGTAAATTAGCACCAATTTAACACTAACTAACCTAATCCTAATTAAACAAGGGGCCGGCCGTACTGGACAATGGCTCAGCCGGCCACACACGCGACACACACACACACTAATTACATAGGGCTGGCCACTCACAACACGCAACACCTAGGGGTTAAATATGTTCTCTATTAACAGAAGATAGCAATTTGTGTTTTTCATAGGATTTAATCCATGCATCAAATGGATTTGGTCCAATGAACACATTTGAGCCTTGTCAAGTGTACTACCTTGCCATATTTTTTTAGCCCTGATAACATTTGTTTAACCGCAGTTTAGGAGCAGTTGAGGGTGTTACTCGATGTAATTTTCATATTAATATTCTACAGTAATTAGTAGCAGCATCCAACACCAACAGGCGGCGGCTAGAGTAGCAAAGCAGCAGAGGAAGGCTCGGCAGCAGCATTAACCAGCAGCTATGCGGCAGAGTAGAGCAACGGCAAGACGAGCAGCGACAACAAAGCAGCAGTGACAACAACAGTTGAGCAGGCGCAGGCCTGGGTGGGGAGCCACGGAGGGTGCGGCTAGGCGAGCACTAGGCGGAGACGGGCGCGGGGCGCGGTTGGCAGCGGCGGCGACAACAGAAGCAGAGGCAGCGGCGCAGCAGAACAAGGTAGCAGCGGGAGGAGGCCGACCGGCGGGCAGCGGCCACGCGTGCGTGCAGGGCGAGGCCTGATTGCGACGAGCGCGCACGGGGGAAGCTGGCTACGAGCGGGCGCGGCCCGGTGCGTGGGGCGACGCAGTATGCGCAGGGGTGAGCACGGACTGGTGTGATCGGGCGTGCTTGGCCATCGGCCATGCAGGGCACGGGGAGAGGAGGTATGGGTCATGTCGGAAGGCGGGGGAGACGAGGAGCACAATGCCGTGCTCGTACGCGAGCGGTAGTGGCTGTGGCCATGGCTGCGCCATGCCCGGCGGCGAGGAGCGCTCGGTCATGACGGGACAGCGATGGGGCGATGAAAATGAGCGGGGAAGAGAGGAGGTTGACGCGGAGCTCACCTAGGGAGCACAAGGAGGCTCGGTGAGTAGCTTACGAGCAGCAGGGGGTAGCCGGATTTCGCGATGAACGCCGACGACCGAAGGAAGTAGATGAAGTCGATCCCGGCGATGTCGTCCCCTCCAGCTCAAACGGTGGTGCATAGAGGACGTAGACGAACACTGCGGAGCTCCTGGACTTGTTGCAGCGACGAGGGGATTCCGGTGGCCGCGGGATCGACAAGGTGGCGGCGACCACCCGCTCGGACGATGAAGAAAAAGAAAGGGGCGAGCGAGAGGGAGGAATGGTTGGCCTAGGGTTTGTCTGATCCGTCGGGGAGGGCTTTATACACCTCGGGGTGCCGGTGGATGATCGACACGGCGACAGACGAGGCCATGGCGGGCGTGGATGCACGCCACGCACGGGCACTGCCTCCTCTCTGTACAGAGGAGGAGGAAAAGGCCATGGTGGGCCTGGGTCTGCACTGTAGCATTGGGCTACAAGTGCACATTGTAGCTTTTAGTTTTTCTATTTTTTTAATTTCCTTTTCTCTTTTTTTGCCTCAGCTTCTATTTATTTTAGTTTTAGTAAAAATACAAAAGTTGTACCTAATTTAGTATATGTAATTATGCCACTGCCACAAATATTTTGACACATTAAATACAGTAGTTTGTATTTGTTTATTATTTTAAGAGCATCTAAATAATAGTTTTGTCGCTGTTTTACTTATTATAGTGCAATTTAATACTTTAAAGAAGTGTGGTTTCTTCTGCAATATTTAGTATGGATTATTTGGCTCAATCCGAACATTTTAGTTTAAATATTTGAAAAGTTTTATCGTTTGACTTGACATTGAATTTTGAATTCGAATGGGATTTGAATCAGAGTGAGTTTAGTACCGTAACAGTGGTGACGTCGCGTCATTAGTAGAGGGTTACTGTAGCTTAATTATCTGGGCGTCACATTGTTGCATCATATACAACGCTTCTTTAAGAAAACCATTAAGGAATGTAGTTCTGATATCCATTTGCCAGATTTCATAAAATGCGACAACTGCTAACATGATTCAGACAGACTTTTAAGCATTGATACGAGTGAGAAAATCTCATCGTAGTCAACACCTTGAACTTGTCGAAAACCTTTTGTGACAATTCGAGCTTCGTAGATAGTAACACTACTATCAGCGTATGTCTTCCTCTTGAAGATCCATTTATTCTGAATTGCTCACCGCTCATCGGGCAAGTCAATCAAAGTCCATAATTTGTTCTCATACATGGATCCCATCTCAGATTTCATGGCCTTAAGCCATTTCGCGGAATTTGGGCTCATCATCGCTTCCTCATAGTTCGTAAGTTCATCATGGTCTAGTAACATGACTTCCAGAACAGGATTACCGTACCACTCTGGTGCGGAACGTACTCAGGTTGACCTATGAGGTTCGGTAGTAACTTGATCTGAAGTTTCATCATCATCATCATCATTAACTTCCTTACTAATTGGTGTAGGCATCACTGGAACTGATTTATGTGATGAACTACTTTCCAATTCGGGAGAAGGTACAGTTACCCCGTCAAGTTCTACTTTCCTCCCACTCACTTCTTTCGAGAGAACAATCCTTCTCTAGAAAGGATCCACTCTTAGCAACAAAGATCTTGCCTTCGCATCTATGATAGAAGGTGTACCCAACAGTTTCTTTTGGGTATCTTATGAAGACGCACTTCTCCGATTTGGGTTTGAGCTTATTAGGCTGAAACTTTTTCACATAAGCATCGCAACCCCAAACTTTAAGAAACGACAACTTAGGTTTCTTGCTAAAACACAGTTCATACGGTGTCATGTCAACGGATTTTTAGATGGTGCCCTATTTAACGTGAATGCAGCTGTTTCTAATGCATAACCCCAAAATGATAGTGATAAATCGGTAAGAGACATCATAGATCGCACCATATCTAATAAAGTACGGTTATGACGTTCAGACACACCATTACGCTGTGGTGTTCCAGGTGGCGTGAGTTGCGAAACTATTCCGCATTGTTTCAAATGAAGACCAAACTCGTAACTCAAATATTCTCCTCCACGATCAGATCGTAGAAAGTTAATTTTCTTGTTACGATGATTTTCCACTTCACTCTAAAATTCTTTGAACTTTTCAAATGTTCTGGACTTATGTTTTATCAAGTAGATATACGCATATCTGCTCAAATCATCTGTGAAGGTCAGAAAATAACGATACCCGCCACGAGCATCAACACTCATCGGACTACATACATCAGTATGTATAATTTCCAATAAGTCTGTTGCTCGTTCCATTGTTCCGGAGAACGGAGTCTTAGTCATCTTGCCCATGAGGCATGGTTCGCAAGAATCAAATGATTCATAATCAAGTGATTCCAAAAGTCCATCCGCATGGAGTTTCTTCATGCGCTTTACACCAATATGACCTAAACGGCAGCGCCACAAGTATGTTGCACTATCATTATCAACTTTGCATCTTTTGGCTTCAATATTATGAATATGTGTATCGCTACGATCGAGATTCATTAAACCATTTATTTTAAGTGTACGATAATAGATGGTTTTATTCATGTAAACAGAACAACAATTATTCATTGACTTAAATGAATAACCGTATTGCAATAAACATGATCCAATCATATTATGCTCAACGCAAACACCAAATAACATTTATTTAGGTTCAATACTAATCCCGAAGGTAGAGGGAGTATGCAATGGTGATCTTATAAACCTTGGAATCTCTTCCAACACACATCGTCACTTTGCCCTCAACTAGTCTCTGTTCATTTTGTAACTCCTGTTTCGAGTTACTAATCTTAGCAACTGAATCAGTATCAAATACCTAGGGGTTACAATGAACACTAGTAAAGTACACATAAATAATCTATATATCAAATATACCTTTGTTCACTTTGCCATCCTTCTTATCCGCCAAGTATTTGGGGGTAGTTCCGCTTCCTGTGACCATTTCCTTTGCAGTAGAAGCACTCAGTTTCAGGCTAGGGTCTAGCTTTGGGCTTCTTCATGGGAGTGGCAACTTGCTTGCCATTCTTCTTGAAGTTCCCTTTCTTTCCCTTGCCCTTTTACTTGAAACTAGTGGTCTTGTCAACCATCAACACTTGATGCTTTTCTTGATTTCTACCTTCGCCGATTTCAGCATCGCGAAGAGCTCGAGGAATCATTTTTGTCATCCCTTGCATATTATAGTTCATCACGAAGTTCTAGTAACTTGGTGATAGTGACTAGAGAACTCTATCGATCACTATGTTATCTGGAATATTAACTCCCACTTGATTCAAGAGATTGTAGTGCTCAGACATTCTGAGCACATGCTCACTGGTTGAGCTATTCTCCTCCATCTTGTAGGCAAAGTATTTGTCAGAGGTCTCATACCTCTCGACCCGGGCATGAGTCTGAAATACAATTTTCAGCTCTTGGAACATCTTATATGTTCCATGGCGTTCAAAACGTTTTTGAAGTCCCGGTTCTAAGCCGTAAAGCATGGTGCACTAAACTATCAAGTAGTCAACATACCGAGCTTTGCCAAACGTTCATAACGTCTGCATCTGCTCCAGCAATAGGCCCGTCACCTAGTGGTGCATCAAGGGCATAATTCTTCTGTGCAGCAATGAGGATAATCCTCAGATCACGGAGCTAGTCCGCATCATTGCTACTAACATCTTTCAACATAGTTTTTCTCTAGGAACATATCATAAATAAAACGGGGAAGCTATACGTGAGCAACTAATCTACAACATAGATATGCAAATACTATCAGGACTAAGTTCATGATAAATTTAAGTTCAATTAATCATATTACTTAAGAACTCCCACTTAGATAGACATCCCTTTAATCATCTAAGTGATCACGTGATCCATATCAACTAAACCATGTCTGATCATCATGTGAGACGGTGTAGTTTTCAATGGTGAACATCACTATGTTGATCATATCTACTATATGATTCGCACTCGACCTTTTGGTCTCAGTGTTCCGAGGCCATATCTGCATATGCTAGGCTCGTCAAGTTTAACCCGAGTATTCCGCATGTGCAAAACTGGCTTGCACCCGTTGTATGTGAACGTAGAGCTTATCACACCCGATCATCACCTGGTGTCTCAGCACGAAGAACTGTCGCAACAGTGCCTTGAAATTTTAGTAAGGGATCATCTCATAATGCTACCGTCGTACTAAGGAAAATAAGATGCATAAAAGATAAACATCACATGCAATCAAAATATGTGACATGATATGGCATCATCATCTTGTGCCTTTGATCTCCATCTCCAAAGTACTGTCATGATCTCCATCGTCACCGGCATGACACCATGATCTCCATCATCTTAATCTTTATCTACGTGTCATCACATGGTCGTCTCGCCAACTATTGCTTTTGCAACTATTGCCATCGCATAGCGATAAAGTAAAGTGATTATATGGCGCTTGCATATTATGCAATAAAGAGACAATCATAAGGCTCATGCCAGTTGCCGATAACTTTAACAAAACATGATCATCTTATTCAACAATTTATATCTCATCATGTTTTGACCATATCACATCACAACATGCCCTACAAAAAATAGTTAGACATCATCTACTTTGTTGTTGCAAGTTTTACGTGGCTGCTACGGGCTTAGCAAGAACCATTCTTACCTACGGCATAAAAACCACAACGTGGTATAGTGATTGCTTTTTGTTCTTCAGAAAGAACCCTGTTCATTGAATCCGATTCAACTAAAGTTGGAGAAGCAGACACCAACTAGCCACCTGTGTGCGAAGCACGTCGGTAGAACCAGTCTCGTGTAAGCGTACACGTAATGTCGGTCTGAGCCGCTTCATCCAATAATACCACTGAATCAAGAATCAACTAGTGATGGCAAGAAATATGTATATACCCACGCCCACAACTCCTTTGTGTTCTACTCGTGCATATAACATCTACGCATAGACCTGGCTCTATTACCACCATTGGGGAACGCAGTATTTAAAAAATTTCCTACGATCACGCGAGATCTATCTAAGAGATGCATAGCAACGAGAGGGGAAGAGTATGTCTATGTACCCTCGTAGACCGAAAGCGGAAGCATTATGAAACGTGGTTGATGTAGTCGAACGTCTTTGCGATCCAACCGATCAAGTATCGAATGCACGTCACCTCCGCGATCTGCACACATTCAGCTCGGTGACGTCCCTCATACTCTTGATCCTGCTGAGGCTGAGGGAGAGTTTCGTCAGCGCGACGACATGATGATGGTGATGATGAAGTTACTGACGCAGGGCTTCGCCTAAGCACCACAATGATATGACCAAGGTGGAATTATGTGGAGGGGGCACCGCACACAGCTAAACAATCAACTTGTGTGTCTATGGGGTGCCCCTCCCCCGTATATAAAGGAGGGGAGGAGGGGAGGGCCGGCCCTCTCTATGGCGCGCCCAAGGGGGAGTCCTACTCCCAGTAGGAGTAGGTTCCCCCTTCCCTAGTTGGAGTAGGAGAAGAAGGAAGAGGGAGAGAAAGGGAAGGAAAGGGGGGCACCCAATTCGGATTGGGCTTGGGGGCGCCCTCCACTTGGCCGCCTCCTCCTCTCTCCCACTAAGGCCCAATAAGGCCCATTGCCTCTCTGGGGGGTTCTGGTAACCCTCCGGTACTCTGGTAAATTCCCGAACTCATTTGGAACCATTCCGATGTCCAAACATAGCCTTCCAATATATTGATCTTTACGTCTCGACCATTTCGAGACTCCTCGTCATGTCCATGATCACATCTGGGACTCCGAACAACCTTCGGTACATCAAAACACATAAACTCATAATACTATTCATCATCGAACGTTAAGCGTGCGGACCCTACGGGTTCGAGAATTATGTAGACATGACTGAGACTCACTTCCGGTCAATAACCAATAGCAGAACCTGGATGCTCATATCGGTTCCTACATATTCTACGGAGATCTTTACCGGTCAAACCACATAACAACATATGTTGTTCCCTTTGTCATCGGTATGTTACTTGCCCGAGATTCGATCGTCGGTATCATCATACCTAGTTCAATCTTGTTACTAGCAAGTATCTTTACTCGTTCCGTAATGCATCATCCTATAACTAACTCATTAGTCACATTGCTTGCAAGGCTTATAGTGATGTGCATTACTGAGAGGGCCCAGAGATACCTCTCCGACAATCGGAGTGACAAATCCTAATCTCGATCTATGCCAACTCAACAAACACCATTGGAGACACCAATAGAGCATCTTTATAATCACCCAGGTACGTTGTGATGTTTGATAGCACACTAATGTTGGGGAACGTAGTAATTTCAAAAAAATTCCTACGCACACGCAAGATCATGGTGATGCCTAGCAACGAGGGAAGAGTGTGATCTACGTACCCTTGTAGATCGACAACGGAAGCGTTTGGTTGATGTAGTCGTATGTCTTCACGGCCCGACCGATCAAGCACCGAAACTACGGCACCTCCGAGTTTTAGCACACGTTCAGCTCGATGACGATCCCCGGACTCCGATCCAGCAAAGTGTCGGGGAAGAGTTCCGTCAGCACGACGGCGTGGTGACGATCTTGATGTACTACTGTCGCAGGGCTTCGCCTAAGCACCGCTACAATATTATCGAGGACTATGGTGGCAGGGGGCGCCGCACACGGCTAAGAATAAGATCACGTGGATCAACTTATGTCTATGGGGTGCCCCTTGCCTCAGTATATAAAGGATGGAGGAGGAGGAGGCCGGCCAAGGCAATTGGTGCGGCCAGGATGTGGAGTCCTACTAGGACTCCAAGTCCTAGTAGGAGTCCACCAAGAGGGGAGGAAGGGAGAAGGAAGTGGAGGAGAAGGAAAGGTGGCCGGCCCCCTTTTCCCTAGTCCAATTCGGACTAGAGGGGAGGGGGCGCAGCAGCCCCTTGGCCCTTTATCCTCTTCCCACTAAAGCCCATCAAGGCCCATTGCTTCTCCCGTAACTACCCGGTACTCCGAAAAATATCCGAATCACTCGGAACCTTTCCGATATCCGAATATAGTCGTCCAATATATCGATCTTTACGTCTCGACCATTTCGAGACTCCTCGTCATGTCGCCGATCTCATCCGGGACTCTGAACTCCTTCGGTACATCAAAACTCATAAACTCATAATATAACTGTCATCGAAACCTTAAGCATGCGGACCCTACGGGTTCGAGAACAATGTAGACATGACCGAGACACGTCTCCGGTCAATAACCAATAGCGGGACCTGGATGCCCATATTGGCTCCTACATATTCTACGAAGATCTTTATCGGTCAGACCGCATAACAACATACGTTGTTCCCTTTGTCATCGGTATGTTACTTGCCCGAGATTCAATCGTCGGTATCCAATACCTAGTTCAATCTCGTTACCGGCAAGTCTCTTTACTCGTTCTGTAATACATCATCCCGCAACTAACTCATTAGTTGCAATGCTTGCAAGGCTTAAGTGATGTGCATTACCGAGAGGGCCCAGAGATACCTCTCCGACAATCGGAGTGACAAATCCTAATCTCGAAATACGCCAACCCAACATGTACCTTTGGAGACACCTGTAGAGAACCTTTATAATCACCCAGTTACGTTGTGACGTTTGGTAGCACACAAAGTGTTCCTCCGGCAAATGGGAGTTGCATAATCTCATAGTCATAGGAACATGTATAAGTCATGAAGAAAGCAATAGCAACATACTAAACGATCGGGTGCTAAGCTAATGGAATGGGTCATGTCAATCAGATCATTCACTTAATGATGTGATCCCATTAATCAAATAACAACTCTTTGTCCATGGTTAGGAAACATAACCATCTTTGATTAACGAGCTAGTCAAGTAGAGGCATACTAGTGACACTCTGTTTGTCTATGTATTCACACATGTATTATGTTTCCGGTTAATACAATTCTAGCATGAATAATAAACATTTATCATGAAATAAGGAAATAAATAATAACTTTATTATTGCCTCTAGGGCATATTTCCTTCAGTCTCCCACTTGCACTATAGTCAATAATCTAGATCACATCACCATGTGATTAACATCGATAGTTCACATCATCATGTGATTAACACCCATAGTTCACATCGCCATGTGACCAACACCCAAAGGGTTTACTAGATTCAGTAATCTAGTTCACATCGCTATGTGATTAACACCCAAGGAGTACTAAGGTGTGATCATGTTTTGCTTGTGAGAGAATCTTAGTCAACGGGTCTGCCACATTCAGATCCGCATGTATTTTGCAAATTTCTATGTCAACAATGCTCTGCATGGAGCTACTCTAGCTAATTGCTCCCACTTTCAATATGTATCTAGACCGAGACTTAGAGTCATCTAGATTAGTGTCTAAACTTGCATCGGCGTAACCCTTTACGACGAACCTTTTATCACTTCCATAATCGAGAAACATATCCTTATTCCACTAAGGATAATTTTGACCACTGTCCAGTGATCTACTCCTAGATCACTATCGTACTCCCTTGCCAAACTCAGTGGTAGGGCATACAATAGATCTGGTATACAGCATGGCATACTTTATAGAACCTATGACTGAGGCATAGGGAATGACTTTCATTCTCTTTCTATCTTCTGCCGTGGTCGGGCTTTGAGTCTTACTCAACTTCACACCTTGTAACACAGGCAAGAAACCTTTTCTTTGACTGTTCCATTTTGAACTACTTCAAAATCTTGTCAAGGTATGTACTCATTGAAAAAACTTATCAAGTGTCTTGATCTATCTCTATAGATCTTGATACTCAATATGTAAGCAGCTTCACCGAGGTCTTTCTTTGAAAAACTCCTTTCAAACACTCCTTTATGCTTTGCAGAATAATTCTACATTATTTCCGATCAACAATACGTCATTCACATATACTTATCAGAAATGTTGTAGTGCTCCCACTCACTTTCTTGTAAATACAGGCTTCACCGCAAGTCTGTATAAAACTATATGCTTTGATCAACTTATCAAAGCGTATATTTCAACTCCGAGATTCTTGCACCAGTCCATAGATGGATCGCTGGAGCTTGCATATTTAGTTAACACCTTTAGGATCGACAAAACCTTCTAGTTGCGTCATATACAACTCTTCTTTAGTAAATCCATTAAGGAATGCAGTTTTGTTTATCCATTTGCCAGATTTCATAAAATGCGGCAATTGCTAAAATGATTCGGACAGACTTAAGCATAGATACGAGTGAGAAAATCTCATCGTAGTCAACACCTTGAATTTGTCAAAAACCTTTTGCGACAATTCTAGCTTTGTAGATAGTAACACTACTATCAGCGTCTGTCTTCCTCTTGAAGATCCATTTATTTTCTATGGCTTGCCGATCATCGGGCAAGTCAACCAAAGTCCATACTTTGTTCTCATACATGGATCATATCTCAGATTTCATGGCCTCAAACCATTTCGCGGAATCTGGGCTCATCATCGCTTCCTCATAGCTCGCAAGTTCGTCATGGTCTAGTAACATGACTTCTAGAACAGGATTACCGTACCACTCTGGTGCGGATCTCACTCTGGTTTACCTACGAGATTTGGTAGTAACTTGATCTGAAGTTACATGATCGTCATCATTAGCTTCCTCACTAATTGGTGTAGTAGTCACAGGAACAGATTTCTGTGATGAACTACTTTCCAATAAGGGAGCAGGTACAGTTACCTCATCAAGTTCTACTTTCCTCCCACTCACTTCTTTCGAGAGAAACTCCTTCTCTAGAAAAACTCCGAATTTAGCAACAAAAGTCTTGCCTTCGGATTTGTGATAGAAGGTGTACCCAACAGTCTCCTTTGGGTATCCTATGAAGACATATTTCTCCGATTTGGGTTTGAGCTTATTAGGATGAAACTTTTTCATATAAGCATCACAACCCCAAACTTTAAGAAACGACAACTTTGGTTTCTTGCCAAACCACAGTTCAGATTGTGTCGTCTCAACGGACTTAGATGGTGCCCTATTTAACGTGAATGCAGCTGTCTCTAATGCATAACCCCAAAACGATAGTGGTAGATCGGTAAGAGACATCATAGATCGCACTATATCTAATAAAGTACGGTTATGACGTTCGGACACACCATTACACTATGGTGTTCCAGGTGGCGTGAGTAGTGAAACTATTTCACATTGTTTTAATTGAAGACCAAACTTGTAACTCAAATATTTTACCTCTGCGATCATATCGTAGAAACTTTTATTTTCTTGTCACGATGATTTTCCACTTCACTCTGAAATTCTTTGAACTTTTCAAATGTTTCAGACTTATGTTTCATCAAGCAGATATACCCATATCTGCTCAAATCATATGTGAAGGTCAGAAAATAACGATACCCGCCGCGAGCTTCAACACTTATCGGATCGCATACATCAGTATGTATTATTTCCAATAAGTCAGTCGCTCGCTCCATTGTTCCGGAGAACGGAGTCTTTAGTCATCTTGCCCATAAGGCATGGTTTGCAAGCACCAAGTGATTCATAATCAAGTGATTCCAAAATCCCATCAGCATGGAGTTTCTTCATGCGCTTTACACCAATATGACCTAAACGGCAGTGCCACAAATAAGTTGCACTATCATTATTAACTTCACATCTTTTGGTTTCAATATTATGAATATGTGTATCACTACGATCGAGATCCAATGAACTTGTTTCATTGGGTGTATGACCATCGAAGGTTTTATTCATGTAAACAGAACAACAATTATTCTCTGACTTTAATGAATAACCGTATTGCAATAAACATGATCAAATCATATTCATGCTCAACGCAAAAACCAAATAACACTTATTTAGGTTCAACACTAATCCCGAAAGTATAGGGGAGTGTGCGATGATGATCATATCAATCTTGGAGCTACTTCCAACACACATCGTCACTTCACCCTTAACTAGTCTCTGATTATTCTGCAACTCCTGTTTTGAGTTACTACTCTTAGCAACTGATCCAGTATCAAATACTGAGGGGTTGCTATAAACACTAGTAAAGTACACATCAATAACATGTATATCAAATATAGTTTTGTTCACTTTGCCATCCTTCTTATCCGCCAAATACTTGGGGCAGTTCCGCTTCCAGTGACCAGTCCCTTTGCAGTAGAAGCACTTAGTCTCAGGCTTAGGACCAGACTTGGGCTTCTTCACTTGAGCAGCAACTTGCTTGCCGTTCTTCTTGAAGTCCCCCTTCTTCCCTTTGCCCTTTTCTTGAAACTAGTGGTCTTGTCTACCATCAACACTTGATGTTTTTCTCGATTTCTACCTTCATCGATTTCATCATCATGAAAAACTCGGGATTCGTTTTCGTCATCCCTTGCATACTATAGTTCATCACGAAGTTCTACTAACTTGGTGATGGTGACTAGAGAATTCTGTCAATCACTATCTTATCTGGAAGATTAACTCCCACTTGATTCAAGCGATTGTAGTACCCAGACAATCTGAGCACATGCTCACTAGTTGAGCGATTCTCCTCCATCTTTTAGCTATAGAACTTGTTGGAGACTTCATATCTCTCAACTCGGGTATTTGCTTGAAATATTAACTTCAACTCCTGGAACATCTCATATGGTCCATGACATTCAAAACGTCTTTGAAGTCCCGATTCTAAGCCGTTAAGCATGGTGCACTAAACTATCAAGTAGTCATCATATTTAGCTAGCCAAACGTTCATAATGTCTGCATCTGCTCCTGCAATAGGTCCTTCACCTAGCGGTGCATCAAGGACATAATTCTTCTGTGCAGCAATGAGGATAAACCTCAGATCACGGATCCAATCCGCATCTTTGCTACTAACATCTTTCAACACAATTTTCTCTAGGAACATATCAAAATAAACACAGGGAAGCAACAATGCGAGCTATTGATCTACAGCATGATTTGCAAAATACTACCAGGACTAAGTTCATGATAAATTTAAGTTCAATTTAATCATATTACTTAAGAACTCCCACTTAGATAGACATCCCTCTAGTCCTCTAAGTGATCACGTGATCCAAATCAACTAAACCATGTCCGATCATCACGTGAGATGCAGTAGTTTCATTGGTGAACATCACTATGTTGATCATATCTACTATATGATTCATGCTCGACCTTTCGGTCTCCGTGTTCCGAGGCCATATCTGTATATGCTTGGCTCGTCAAGTATAACCTGAGTATTCCGCGTGTGCAACTGTTTTGCACCCGTTGTATTTGAAGTAGAGCCTATCACACCCGATCATCACGTGGTGTCTCAGCAGAAAAACTTTCGCAACGGTGCATACTCAGGGAGAACACTTCTTGATAATTAGTGAGAGATCATCTTAAAATGCCACCGTCAAACTAAGCAAAAATAAGATGTATAAAAGATAAACATCATATGCAATCAAAATATGTGACATGATATGGCCATCATCATCTTGCTTCTTTGATCTCCATCTCCAAAGTACTGTCATGATCTATATCGTCACCGGCATGACACCATGATCTCCATCATCTTGATCTATATCAATGTGTCGTCACGTGGTCGTCTCGCCAACAATTGCTCTTGCAACTATTGCTATCGCATAGCAATAAAGTAAAGCAGTTATTGGGTGCTTGCATCTTATGCAATAGAGAGACAACCATAAGGATTTTGCCAGTTGCCGATAACTTCAACAAAACATGATCATCTCATACAACAACTTATATCTCATCACGTCTTGACCATATCACATCACAACATGCCCTGCAAAAACAAGTTAGACGTCCTCTACTTTGTTGTTGCAAGTTTTACATGGCTGCTGCAGGCTTAAGCAAGAACCAATCTTACCTACGCATCAAAACCACAACGATAGTTTGTCAACTTGGTGCTGTTTTAACCTTCGCAAGGACCGGGCGTAGCCACACTCGGTTCAACTAAAGTTGGAGAAACTGTCACCCGCTAGCCACCTTTGTGCAAAGCACGTCGGGAGAACCAGTCTCGCGTAAGCGTACGCGTAATGTCGGTCCGGGCCGCTTCATCCAACAATACCGCCGAACCAAAGTATGACATGCTGGTAAGCAGTATGACTTATATCACCCACAACTCACTTGTGTTCTACTCGTGCATATAACATCAAACCATAAAAACCTAGGCTCGGATGCCACTGTTGGGGAACGTAGTAATTTCAAAAAATTTCCTACGCACACGCAAGATCATGGTGATGCATAGCAACGAGGGAAGAGTGTGATCTACGTACCCTTGTAGATCAACAACGGAAGCGTTTGGTTGATGTAGTCGTACGTCTTCACGGCCCGACCGATCAAGCACCGAAACTATGGCACCTCCGAGTTTTAGCACACGTTCAGCTCGATGACGATCCCCGGACTCCGATCCAGCAAAGTGTCGGGGAAGAGTTCCGTCAGCACGACGGCGTGGTGATGATCTTGATGTACTACTGTCGCAGGGCTTCGCCTAAGCACCGCTACAATATTATCGAGGACTATGGTGGCAGGGGGCGCCGCACACGGCTAAGAATAAGATCACATGGATCAACTTATGTCTATGGGGTGCCCCTTGCCTCAATATATAAAGGATGGAGGAGGAGGAGGCCGGCCAAGGCAATTGGTGCGGCCAGGATGTGGAGTCCTACTAGGACTCCAAGTCCTAGTAGGAGGGGAGGAAGGGAGAAGGAAGTGGAGGAGAAGGAAAGGTGGCCGGCCCCCTTTTCCCTAGTCCAATTCGGACTAGAGGGGAGGGGGGGCACAGCAGCCCCTTGGCCCTTTCTCCTCTTCCCACTAAAGCCCATCAAGGCCCATTGCTTCTCCCGTAACTACCCGGTACTCCGAAAAATACCCGAATCACTCGGAACCTTTCCGATGTCCGAATATAGTCATCCAATATATCTATATTTACGTCTCGACCATTTCAAGACTCCTCGTCATGTCCCCGATCTCATCCGGGACTCCGAACTCCTTTGGTACATCAAAACTCATAAACTCATAATATAACTGTCATCGAAACCTTAAGCGTGTGGACCCTACGGGTTCGAGAACAATGTAGACATGACCGAGACACGTCTCCGGTCAATAACCAATAGCGGGACCTGGATGCCCATATTGGCTCCTACATATTCTACGAAGATCTTTATCGGTCAGACCGCATAACAACATACGTTGTTCCCTTTGTCATCGGTATGTTACTTGCCCGAGATTCGATCGTCGGTATCCAATACCTAGTTCAATCTCGTTACCGGCAAGTCTCTTTACTCGTTCTGTAATACATCATCCCACAACTAACTCATTAGTTGAAATGCTTGCAAGGCTTAAGTGATGTGCATTACCGAGAGGGCCCAGAGATACCTCTCCGACAATCGGAGTGACAAATCCTAATCTCGAAATACGCCAACCCAACATGTACCTTTGGAGACACCTATAGAGCACCTTTATAATCACCCAGTTACGTTGTGACGTTTGGTAGCACACAAAGTGTTCCTCCGGCAAACGGGAGTTGCATAATCTCATAGTCATAGGAACATGTATAAGTCATGAAGAAAGCAATAGCAACATACTAAATGATCAGGTGCTAAGCTAATGGAATGGGTCATGTCAATCAGATCATTCACTTAATGATGTGATCCTGTTAATCAAATAACAACTCTTTGTCCATGGTTAGGAAACATAACCATCTTTGATTAACGAGCTAGTCAAGTAGAGGCATACTAGTGACACTCTGTTTGTCTATGTATTCACACATGTATTATGTTTCCGGTTAATACAATTCTAGCATGAATAATAAACATTTATCATGAAATAAGGAAATAAATAATAACTTTATTATTGCCTCTAGGGCATATTTCCTTCAACTAAGTCTTCCTCCGGTATTCGGGAGTTGCATAATCTCATAGTCATAAGAACATGTACAAGTCATGAAGAAAGCAATAGCAATAAACTAAATGATCATAGTGCTAAGCTAACAGATGGGTCTTGTCCATCACATCATTCTCTAATGATGTGATCCTATTCATCAAATGACAACACATGTCTATGGCTAGGAAACTTAACCATCTTTGATTAACGAGCTAGTCAAGTAGAGGCATACTAAGGACACTTTGTTTATCTATGTATTCACACATGTACTAAGTTTCCGGTTAATACAATTCTAGCATGAATAATAAACATTCATCATGATATAAGGAAATATAAATAACAACTTTATTATTGCCTCTAGGGCATATTTCCGTCAATACCTACTATCAAAGTCAAGATTAAAAATTATGAGTGTTTTGCTTTATGTGACTTGGGTGCTAGTGTTTCTACTATTCCGAAATCTTTATGTGATGTGCTTGGTCTTACCGATATTGAATCTTGTTCTTTAAATTTGCACTTGGCGGATTCTACTATTAAAAAGCCCATGGGAAGAATTAATGATGTTCTTATTATTGCAAATAGGAACTATGTGCCCATAGAAATTATTGTTCTTGATATTGATTGCAATCCATCTTGTCCAATTATTCATGGTAGACTGTTTTTACGCACTATCGGTGTCATGATTTATATGAAAGAAGGCAATATCAAGTTCCAATTTCCTTTGAGGAAGGGTATGGAACACTTCCCTAGAACAAGAAATAGGCCACCACATGACTCAATCATGAGGGCATCTTATGGATCTCGAAACAAGGATGACAAAACTTAGATCCTTGCTTTATGCCTAGCTAAGGGCGTAAAACTATAGTGCTTGTTGGGAGGCAACCGAATGAATAAAATTTATTTTTCATTTTTGCTTCCTGTTTTTGAGTGTTAGCATAATTATTCTACTGTTATGATTGTTTTTTATGTTTTAATTAGTGTTTGTGCCAAGTAAAGCCTTTATGATCTTCTTGGGTGATAGTTGTTTGATCTTGCTGAAAAAGCAGAAACTTTTGCACTAGCGAAAATAATTCTCATTCTTAATCAGAGAGCGATAAAACACGCATTCCTTTTGGAGTAGATCAATATACAAATTTCTCAGGTCGTCCTAATTTTTCAGAATTTTTGGAGTTACAGAAGTTTTCAAAACATCCAGATTGCTACAGACAGTTCTGTTTTTGACAGATTCTGTTTTCTTTGCATTGTGTGCTTGTTTTGATGGCTCTATGGTTTTCTTTGATGAGTTTTTGCCATAGAAAAGTTGGAATACGATATATATAATGCAAGAACAAAATATGAATTGGTTTGATACAACACTTATAGTAGTGATTTATTTTCTTATACTAACGGATCTCACGAAGGTTTTGTTGAGTTTTGTGTGATTGAAGTTTTCAAGTTTTGGGTTATCTTACGATGGATGAAGGAATAAGGAGTAATAAGATCCTAAGATTGGGGATGCCCCGGCATCCCTTGCCATTATCTAAAAACAGAGCAAGCAACTAAGCTTGGGGATGCCCCCGAGTGGCATCCCCTCTTTCTTCTAACGACCATCGGTATTTTACTCGAAGCTATATTTTTATTCGTCACATACTATGTGTTTTGCTTGGAGCGTCTTGTATGATATGAGTCTTTGCTTGTTTTATTTTGTGTTTTAAGTCTTGATTCCTTTCTAGACACACCTATTTTAGAGAGCCACAATTATGTCATGACTTGTTAGAATTGCTCTCTATGCTTCACTTAAATTTTTATGAGCTATGGACTTGCTCTAGTGCTTCACTTATATCTTTTTGAGCACGATGTGCTTTAGTATTTTTTTAAGAAATGCTCTCTTGATTCACTTATATTTTCCGGGAGTTAGTAAAATTTTCAAGAAATTCTCTCTTGCTTCACTTAAATTATTTTGAGAGAAAGAAAAATTATGCTCATGATCTTCACTTATATTTGTTTGAGCTTGTCAAAATCAACATATGAAAATTAGTTCCAAAGTGATAGATATCCAAGAAGGATATAATAAAAAACTTTCATGAAGATCATTGGACAACATAAACTTGATTCTTAGTAATAGTTTCGAGATATGATGATGTGATATGTGAGTTATGTTGATGAGTAATTATGCTTTAGTAAAAATATTGGTGTTAAGGTTTGTGATTCCCTATGCAAGCACGAAAGTCAATAATTATGCAATGAAATTATATCCTACTTGTGGTTCATTATTCGGTGTTAATTATGCTTAATGCTCTCTTATGAGATTATTCGTTTCTTGGTTGGCCGCTTCTCAATCTTTTGCTAGCCTTCATTTTGCACTAAGTATGATCACCACTTGTGCATCCAAAAACCTTTAAACTAGTTTTGCCACATGAGTCCACTATATCTACCTGTATGCGGTATTCTTTTGCCATTCTAAGCAAAATTGTATGTGCCATCTCTAATTTTCAAAATAAACTTCTCTTTTGTGTGTTCGTTTCGCTTGCGATGAGTGTTTATTCACTTGTCATTGCACTAGAGTAAGGCAAAGGTATTAAGGATGCCCAGTGCCGAAATGAAAAATGAATTTACTTTATGTTGTCAAATAATAAATTCCTTGGAAAGTGTTGGTATGGAAGGCACCCGTGGATACGGTTAGCCATGGAAAGTGAAAGTATGGTGGAAAAAGGAATAAACTTTATTTTCTGTTTGGGAACCGCCTATGATATATCTAGCATGGAAAGTGTTGGGAACTCTAAGCCGTGATCGTTGGTGGGATGGATACACCTCCCAAAATGTTTTTATCTCTAAGTTTTTCACTTTGAGCTCTGGCACCTCTAGAAATCCCTACTTCCCTCCGCGAAGGGCCTTTCTTTTACTTTATGCAATTTTTATTTTGAATTTGAGTCTCCATCTTCTCTTATAAATCACCAACTAGGAGGCACTATGATCGTACTTGAGCATTGGGTGTAGTTAATATGCGAGTGTGTTTCTTGAATGGATCAATGATTGAGCATGATGGGCTAGGGATATCTTATTTTAGCATTGATATTTTGAAAGACATGGTTGCTTGTTGATATGCTTGAGTATTTAAGTTGTCATGTCAATACTAGACTATTGCTTTGAACAATATAAAAGTCCAAATGTCCATGCTATGAAGAAAAGAATATGATATTACATGATAGGCAGCATTCCACATCAAAAAATTCTGTTTTTATCACTTACCTACTCGAGGACGAGTAGGAGTTAAGCTTGGGGATGCTGATACGTCTCCAACGTATCTATAATTTTTGATTGTTCCATGCTGTTATATTATCAATCTTGGATGTTTTATAATCATTTTATATCATTTTTTGGTACTAACTGATTGACATATTGCCAAGTGCCAGTTGCTGTTTTTTGCATGTTTTTTACATCGCAGAAAATCAATAACAAACGGAGTCCAAATGCCACGAAACTTTACATAGAATTTTTATGGACCTGAAGACACCTAATGGGCCAAGGCTGCGCCTGGGGGGTGCTCCGAGGAGGGCACAACCCACGAGGGCGCGCAAGGAGACCCAGGCGCGCCCTGGTGGGTTGTGCCCACCTCGGGTGACCCCCGGACCGCCTCTTTGCTCTATAAATACCCCAATATTCCAGAAACCCTAGGGGAGTCGACGAAAATCAATTCCATCCACCGCAGAGTCCAGAACCACCAGATCCAATCTAGACACCATCACGGATGGGGTTCACCACCTCCATTGGTGCCTCTCCGATGATGCGTGAGCAGTTCTTTGTAGACCTTCGGGCCCATAGTTAGTAGTTAGATGGATTCCTCTCTCTCATTTGATTCTCAATACAATGGTCTCTTGGAGATCCATATGATGTAACTCTTTTGCGGTGTGTTTGTTGGGATCGGATGAACTTCGAGTTTATGATCAGATCTATCTTTTTATATCCATGAAAGTATTTGAGTTTCTTTGATCTCTTTTACGCATGATTGCTTATAGCATCGTATTTCTTATCCGATATTTGGGTTTTGTTTGGCCAACTTGATCTATTTATCTTGCAATGGGAAGAGGTGCTTTGTAGTGGGTTCGATCTTACGATGCTTGATCCCAGTGACAGAAGGGGAACCGACACATATGTATCGTTGCTACTAAGGATAAAACGATGGGGTCTATCTCTACATAGATAGATCTTGTCTACATCATGTCATCATTCTTATTGCATTACTCCGTTTCTCCATGAACTTAATACACTAGATGCATGCTGGATAGCGGTCGATGTGTGGAGTAATAGTAATAGATGCAGGCAGGAGTCAGTCTACTAATCTTGGATGTGATGCCTATGTAATGATCATTGCATGGATATCATCATGAGTATTTGAAGTTCTATCAATTGCCCAACAGTAATTTGTTTACCCAACATTTGCTATTTTTCTCGAGAGAAGCCACTTGTGAAACCTACGGCCCCGGGTCTCTTTCTCATATTATTTGCCTTTGCGGTCTATTTTATTTGCGTTTTATTTTCAGATCTATTAAATCCAAAAATACCTTGCTGCAATTTATTTTATTTGGCGTCCAATCTATCAATATTTACAACTTTCTCACGTCCGTTTGCCCATCTTGGGGCGCTGCTACCCAAAAGGGATTGACAACCCCTTTTACACGTCGGGTTGTGAGTAGTTGTTATTTGTGTGCAGGTGTTGTTTACGTTGTGTTGCTTGGTTCTCCTACTGGTTCGATAACCTTGGTTTCATATCCGAGGGAAATACCTACCGCCGCTGTGCTGCATCATCCCTTCCTCTTTGGGGAAATACCGACGTAGCTTCAAGCGACATTAGTACCTCTCCGATGATGCGTGAGTAGTTCATTGTAGACCTACGTGTCCGTAGTTAGTAGCTAGATGGCTTCCTCTCTCTCTTTTTATTCTCAATACAATGGTCTCTTGGAGATATATTTGATGTAACTCTTTTTTGCGTTGTGTTTGTTGGGATCCGATGAACTTTGAGTTTATGATCAAATCTATTTTATCCATGAAAGTTATTTGAGTTTTGATCTCTTATATGCATGATTGCTTATAGCCTCGTATTTCTTATTCGAATCTTTGGTTTAGTTAGGCCAACTAGATCGATTTTTCTTGCCATGGGAAGATGTGCTTTGTGATGGGTTCGATCTTACGATGCTCAATCCCAGTGATAGAAGGGGACATGACACGTATGTATTGTTGCTATTAAGGATAACAAGATGGGGTCTATTCCTACAGGAATAGATCTTGTCTACATCATATCGTCGTTCTTATTGCATTGCTCCGTTTTTTCATGAACTTAATACACTAGATGCATGCTGGATAGCGGTCGATGTGTGGGGTAATAGTAGTAGATGCAGGCAGGAGTCAGTCTACTAATCTTGGACATGATGCCTATATAATGATCATTGCCTGGATATCGTCATAATTATTTGAAGTTCTATCAATTGCCGAACAGTAATTTGTTTACCCACTGTATGCTATTTTTCTCGGGAGAAGCCACTAGTGAAATCTACAGTCCCCGGGTCTCTTCTTTATCATATTTGCCTTTGAGATCTATTTTTATTCACTTTTATTTTCAGATCTATTAATCGAAAACCCTAAAAATACCTTGCTGCAATTTTGTGTTATTTATTTTATTTCACGTTTCCGCGAGATCTATTTATCCAATCTACTACAACTTTATCTATCTTTTTACCCGGGAGGGATTGACGACCCCTCTTACACGTGGGGTTGCAAGTATTTGTTCTTTGTATGTAGGTACCGTTTACATAGTGTTGCGTGGTTCTCCTACTGGTTCAATAACCTAGGTCTCATGACTGAGGGAAATACCTACCATAGTTGTGCTGCATCATCCCTTCCTCTTTAGTGTCATCATTTCCCTAACTACCGCCAGTGCCCATCCAACCCTACCATTCGTCTACCTCTCATAGCACTAGACAGTCAGAGTCACTACGGTGATCAACCAAGCTAGAGCCCATAATGACTTGTGGCTACACAGGTAAGCTTCTGGGCATGAAGTATTCATCCTTGTCTTTGAGTCTGTGTATAACTTTCCGCATGAGTACCGGCCTTCCCCAGCTCACATTAGGCAATTCCCCTGGTAAACCCCAGGTACCTCTGACCATTCCACCCAGTAGTGTGTATTGGAATCTTGTCTCGAGTCTTGATGTCTTGTAGATGCAGGCCTTGAAGATGCCATCTTGAAGTAGTCGTCATTGACATAGAGTCCTCCTTCTCACACCACTCATGAACACTCATACCAATCCCGTCTACTATAGCGTAGCAATGAAATAAACAACATTCTTGGGGCTCAATAAACAATGGCGTCGGTTCCTACCTCACGCTTCTACTCAACTACAAGATTCAATATAACTACTGGAGGAATTGTTGAAATGGTGACACTAAATGCAATAAAACATAGGTATAAACATATGGTCAAAGTGAACTTGCCCGGTATAGTTGATGAAGATTATATCGCTCTTAGAAAACTTGATAGAACTATTCGTCACTCTCCGAGGAAATCTATATTAAGTCAAACATTGCATTCACATAAGCAATTACTCTAGTAAGCAATTCTAGTAATCAAAATAACAATCAACAAATAAAAGCAATAAAGAAATCAAATATAAATCCAAAGAAAAACTATAGAGATTAACAACTAAACAACCAAAGTTTTTGTCTTAATTAAACTTAAAAGAAAAGGTAAAAAACTATGTTAACAGAAAAGAAAATCTAAAACTAATAAATAAACAGAAAGTAATTCACTAAAGTTTTTTACTAGCAAAAAGAAACAACTAAAAAGCTTTTGTAAAGCTAAAGTTATAAAGAATACACGTTTTAACTTAAATCTAAGGAAAACAATTTTAACTAAATATAAAATCTTGTTTTTGTTAACTAACATAAACTTTAAGTAAACTAAACGGCAAAAGGGTTTTCTTCAAAATAAAAAGGAACTATTTTTAACACTAAAACAAGCATAATAGGTTCTGTTTTTGAATTCTAATTTGAACATATCTAAATTACCCTATTTTTTGTTAATTCGCTTGTTAAACAAAATTACTAGAAAACATGAGCAAAAATAAATAATTCGAAACCTATTTTTATTTGAAATATATTAGCAATCTAGTGATTTAACAATATTCATCAAATTCAAATGTACAAACTTCAAACATGACACAAATTTGCATCTACAGAAACTTTATAAAATCTGTGATCTAATGCAAAAAGAATCACTAAATTAGGACTTAAAACATAAAAGATATTAAGCTTCTAAAAACAAAGTTAAATCTGAAAAATAAATAGAAAAAGAAAATGAAAAATACCACGCATCGGACAGGGGCTACATGGCATCACGCTATTGCCCACGGGAGTGGGCGCGCTAGTGCGATGGGCAGACGACCGATGCGTAAAGAAAACAATTCGAAACAGAAAAAATGATCCGTTCTAATCTCGCTCGTTGGCCCTAGATCTAACGGAGGGGGTGGGGTGTGATGCCCCTGATTCAATCGTACACTAATCATACACGAAAATGTGTACGATCAAGATCAGGGACTCACGGGAAGATATCACAACACAACTCTAGACACAAATTAAAATAATACAAGCTTCATATTACAAGACAGGGGCCACTAGGGCTCGAATACAAGCTCGATACACAAGCGTCAGCGGAAGCAACAATATCTGAGTACAGACATAAGTTAAACAAGACTGCCCTAAGAAGGCAAATACAAAAGCAACAATGATCGAAGAGGCAAGGCCTCCAGCCTGGGACCTCCTAACTACTCCTGGTCGACGGCGGTGACAGCATCTGGCTCCTGGGATCCACCACCTGATCGCAGCAACCGGGTATAGGGGAAAAGAGGTAGAAAAGCAATCGTGAGTACTCATCCAAAGTACTCGCAAGACTTACATCAGATCTATACTTACTATGCATCAGTATCGAATGGAAGGGTTGTCTCTGTGGACTGAACTGCAGAATGCTAGAAGAGAGGGGAAAGCCTAGCCTATCGAAGACTAGCATCTTCAAGCAACTCCAAGCATATTATGGCATTCAAAAGAGTATAGAATAGCATTTTTAATATTTACAAGCATGTTGTAGCATTAAAGCCTAGAGATCCTTCCTCGACTCCCTGCAAGAAAGCAATCCTGGAGTCGCATATCCATCGCATGTCTCAAGTAACCAGTTCTAGTTGTAATAGATCAGGATACAAGTCTGAACGTCCATTACTGTGGACACGACTATTAGAATAGATAACTTCCCTGTAGGGGTGCACCACATTACCCAACACGCTTGATTACTCTGGCTGGACACACTTTCTTGGGTCCATGCCCGACCTCGGAAGATCAACACATCGCAGCCCTACCTACGCTCGGCAGAGAGGTCCCCGACGGTCTACATCCTAAGCACTCCGGGGTCTTGGGCCCATCGCCCGTTGTGCTCCGGGTCGTTGGGTGCAAGGGGATACTAGCACCACCTCTGCCTGGATGGCGCGATCCGGCCCGGCCACAATGCTGAACTAGACGATTGACAAAGCTTCGGCTGATATTACGACATCGAGTGCCCATGACTGTTCCCGCATGGTGGTTAGTGCGTAAAGGCCACTGGCCAACTCAGAACAAATACCCAAACCATTAGTGTATTAGGAGCTCGCGGAGACGAGCAGAGACTCACGATCGATGTGACCCCGTTGCCCCGTCTCGTGGAAATACGGCAAGGGCCAGGCCCAACCCTCTCTCTCTAGGGCGGTCTACCTGCCCGGTCGTGCCTCATAATTATCTCGCGGGTGCTCTCTGGGCCCGCCCGACTTTCACATCAACTCGCGGGTACCCCTCAGGGCCCAGCCGATTTCAACAATGGTCTCAAGTAAAGTTCAGGTAACTGTGTGTCCATAACATCAAGGGGGAATCCAAGGAATCCCCCTCGATGGAATTCACTTGATGTAATCGTCAAGCTGAACTTAGGAGGAATTAACCTCGAGGTTCACACTTGAGATGTTGCACGATAGTCATATCGGGAGTGGTGAAGGAGGAATCTCCCTCGATGACCACGACCGAATAGCTACACTACAGAGTTATCATCAGGAGTGCATTACAGGGTATCGCCCTCCGCACTCAATACTAGCTCTGAAGAGTCGAGCAACAAAAGGGGCGTGATGTGATGTGAGGTGTCGGGCTCTGGTCGTCGATCATGTTGAACGATTCATCGATGATGAAGCAGAGGCAACAAGGACAAGGTGGGGGTCACTGATGGATCACTACTCAATCTATGCTAACTAGTTTAGGATAAGCAGGTAAGGTACAATGAGCGATTACGAAAGCAGGCTATGCATATGAATATGAGCAAACAATAACAGTAGCAAACTCTAATGCAAGCATGAGAGAGAATGGAATGGGCGACATCAAAATGACCAAGGGGGGTTTGCTTGCCTGGAAGCTCTGTTGAAAATGGAAGAAGTGTCATCAATGACGTAGTCGATCACCGGGGCATCAAAAGTGGTCTCGGGGTCTACCGGAGAGAAGAGGGGAAAGAAATAGTAAATACAATCAAAAAATGCATGACATGACGATATGTGGTGCAAGGGGTGTTCTAACGCTGTGCTACACGGTACCGGCGAAGGGGGATAACATCCGGGAAAGTTTTCCCGAAGTTTGGCATTTTCAAACAGATGAATCAGAGAGGGACGGTTGCATGTTCGCTATCCTAGGGACGTGTGGCAGACGAACGGACTGCGTATTCGGATTCGTCTCACTTTCCTGAGCAACTTTCATGTATAAATTTTTTCATCCAAGTTACAGTTTATTTTATATTAATTTTAAAAGTTTTAAAGATTTTTTAAATATTATTATTAATTCTAAAATGGAGTTATTGCATCAGCATGACGTCATCATGACGTCAGCAGTCAACTAAGTGGTCAAACATGGCAATGGGGTCCACTATCATAGACTGGTTTAATTAAGCAGGTTTAATTAGACTAAATATGTTCATTAGGCTAATCAATCAAAGTTAATTAATTTAAATAATGAATTAGTTAATTAATTTTATTAATATATTTTATCTTTTTTTGGACAGGGGCGTGGGCCCCTGTGGTCAGCGGCCCACAAGGCCTTAGCGGGCGGCGGGCGCCCGTAGCCTGCCTGGGTGGGGCGAGGCTGTTGCCACGACGGGGCTTGCCGCAACGGGGCGCGAGGGTTACGATGGGCGAAGTCGGTAGCCCTGGCCGGGGGGCCGGGGCGCAGCGGAGTGCGGGGCGGGGCTCGCACGTGGAAGGCGGGGCGAGCAGCAGTGGCGGGGTCGCCCGTGGGGGCGGACCGTGGGCATGACGGCGAGGCAGGGGGCGGCTGGCGCAGCGAAGCAACAGCGGCGGCGACAAGGTCCCCGGGCGGCGGGGCGCGGGCGAACACGGTGCGAGCGGCAACGGCAGCGGGACGCGGTGCAGGGAGCGGCAGAGTCCACACGGGGAGGTAGGGCGCAGCTCTGTGTAGCCGCGGCCAGGCAGGCGCGCATGGACGGGGAGGTCAGGGTTCGGCAGGTGCGCGCCAGCAATGCAGGGGCGCGGCGAGGCCGTGAGGAGCGCGGTGCCCGGACGCGGTAACGGAGACACGGCGGCGAGCAGAAGAGGGTTCTAGGAGGAAGCAGATGTGGGGGCTCACCGACCCTATAGATGTGCAAAGGCGTGCTCGGGGAGGGGCCGGAGCTGCGGATCCAGCTACGGGGCGTCGGGCAGCGGCGTCGCAACGTCCGGGGGGGCAGGGTCCCGATCCAGATCATGTTCGTGAGGGTGAGGAGGGGAACGAGGGGAAGTAGCGTTAGGGTTTGCGGGGTGTGGTGGTAGGCCATATAGGCCAGATGGGAGGCCGACTGGGCCAGACTGTCGGGCTGGTTGGCCCAGTGGGGGTTTTCCTTTCTTTTAGTTTTGTTTTATTTATTCTGTTTTCTTATTTTATTTATTTTAGACTAGTTAAATATTTTATAAAAAGTTGTCTCACCACCAATATGAACAAATGATTATTTGCAACATTTTGAACATTTTAGTTTTCATGTTTGACAAATTTGAAATTTTGACTTTAACTTGAATTTGAATTTGAATTATGCCTTGGATCGAATGAGGATTAGCAACTATAATGTGATGACATGGCACCATTAACTTGGAATTACTGTAGCTTAATTATCCGGGCGTTACAATTCTCCTCCACTACAAGAAATCTCGTCCCCAGATTTAGGAGGTAGAAGGAAACAGTTCGGGGTATTCATCACGCAGGCGATCCTTGCGTTCCCAAGTGGCTTCGTCTTTAGGGTGATGCGACCACTCGACCTTGAGGAACTTGATCGCCTTCTAACGTGTGCGGCATTCAGCTTGGTCGAGAATGCGGACTGGATGCTCTTAATAGGAGAGGTCCTGTTGCAACTGGAGCACTTCATGATCCACTACTCGGATTGGGTCCTTGAAGCAGCGGCGGAGTTGAGACACGTGGAACGCATCATGGACCTAAGAAAAGTTCGACGGTAGTTCCAACTGGTATGCCACTTTTCCACACCTTTCGAGAATAGTGAAAGGACCAATATAGCGAGGAGCTAGCTTGTCCTTGATCCCGAAGTGTTGTGCACCTCATTGGTGTGACTCAAAGATAAGCCTTTTCGCCATGTTGATAGACCATGTCTTTGTGATGATGGTCATACTGACTTTTCTGACATGACTGAGCAGTCTTCAGATTCTCGCGGATAACGCGAACTTGTTCTTCGGCGTGTTGTATAATATCCGGACCGAAAAGTGGAGGTACCCCAGTTTCTGACCAGTTCAGAGGGGTTCGACACTTTCGTCCATATAACACTTCGAAGGGAGCCATCTTCAGACTAGCTTGATAGGTATTGTTGTAGGAGAACTCAGCATACGGGAGAGATTCCTCCCATTTCTTGCCGAAGGAAATGACACAAGTTCGAAGCATGTCTTTGAGAACTTGATTGACGTGTTCAACTTGTCCCTGTGACCGAGGGTGAAAAGTAGTGTTGAAAGATGAGTTCCCATAGCTTCTTGGAAACTTGCCTAGAATCTTGAAGTGAATAAGCTGCCACAGTCTGAGCTGATAACCAATGGAATACCATGGAGTGAAACAATTCTGGACATATAGAGAGTTTCCAGCTGACTAGCAGTGATCGTTTCTTTGACGACCAGGAAGTGTGCAACTCTGGAAAGCCAGTCAATGACGACAAGAATAGCATCATTACCTTTCTGTTATTTGGGAAATCCGGTGACGAAGTCCATTTCAACATGGTCCCATTTCCATTCAGGAATAGAGATAGGTTGCAGAGTTCCATCAGGCCTTTGATGATCTGCTTTGATACGATGGCAAACATCACATTCAGCAACATAATGAGCAATGTCGTGCTTCATATTTGACCACCAAAATCTCTGACGAATGTCTTGGTACCACCGGGATGAATAGACAAAGGCGTATCATGAGCTTCTTCCATAACCTCCTTAGTCATATCCAGGTTTTTCCTCTTACTCAGAACCACTAGGCGACCCTTGAAGAACAAAGTGCCATCATCAGCAACCGTGAAGAATGAGGGCTTTCCTTCTGCGAGATATCATTTAATCCTCTCGACTTCATCATCAGCCTTCTGAAGCCATTTGATGGTGTCCACGAGATCTGGTTTAGCAACCAGGGTATTGAGAGAACCCTAGGGAACAACATGGAGGTTCATTTTGCGGCACTCTAGAGGAGGGGGGCGAGTGCACTGGGAGGAACAATATGGAGGTTCAGCTTTCTGAATTCTTCAACAAGCAAGGGCTGAACTTTGTGACCTGGAGGTGGTTGCAATATGACTTGCGGCTCAAGGCATCAGCCATTACATTAGCCTTGCCTGGTGTATAAGAAATACCCAAGTCAAAGTCCGCTACGGTCTCCATCCATCTCTACTGACGGAGGTTCAAGTATGGCTGGGTAAACATGTACTTCAGACTTTGGTGGTCGGTGAAGATCTCGCAACCATTACCGAGGAGGTAATGTCACCACTGTTTCAGTGCAGGTATGACGGCAGTAAGCTCGTGGTCATGAACAGGATAGGTCTCTTTGTGAGTGCACAATTGACGAGAGGCATAAGCAATCACTCTACGCTCTTGCAGTAGGACACAACCTAATCCTTGTCGTGAAGCGTCGCAGTAAATGATGAGATCCTTTAGTATCTGGAGGAGCAAGCACTGGGGCAGAAGTCAGCTTGCCTTTGAGTGCTTGGAAACTTTCCTGACACTTTTCTGTCCACTCGAACTTGACGCCTTTGTGAAGCAGACCAGTCAGGGGCTTGGAGATCTTGGAGAAGTTCTCGACAAATCGACGACAATAGCTGGCAAGTCCGAGAGAACTTTTTACTTGTTTGACATTCTTCAGAGGAGTCCAATCGAGAATAGCCTAAACTCGCTCTGGGTTGACGGCGATACCATCCTTGGAGATAACATGCCCAAGGTAGGTCACTTCAGGAAGGCAGAATTCACACTTGGAATACTTAGCATATAGTTAATGCTCTCGAAGTTTTTCCAGAACAAGTCGAAGATGTTCAGCATGTTCTTCTTTATTCTTGGAGTATACAAGGATACCATCCAGATAAACCACGACGAACTTCTCTAGGTATTCCATGAATATATAGTTCATCAATTGAGAGAATGTGGCTGGAGCATTGGTCAAGCCAAAGGACATGACGGTGTACTCGTATGGACCATAGCGAGTAATGAAGGCGGTCTTAGGAATATCCTCTTCACGAACCCGGATCTGGTGGTAACCCAACCTCAAATCTAGTTTAGAGAATACTAAGGAACCAACAACTTAATCATACAGATCGTTGATTCTGTGAAGCAGATACTTGTTCTGAATCGTTACCTGGTTCATAGGTTGGTAATCTTGGACCAAACGATTAGTTCCATCCTTCTTGTTGAGAAAGAGAGAAGGCACTTCCCAAGCAGATGAACTAGGAAGAATGAAACCCTTACTAAGAGATTTGTTGATTTCCTCCTTAAGTTCAAGGAGCTCTGATAACCCACAAGTATAGGGGAACGCAACAACTTTCGAGGGTAGAGTATTCAACCCAAATTTATAGATTAAACACAAGGGAGCCAAAGAATATTTGTAAGTATTAGCAGCTGAGTTGTCAATTCAACCACACCTGGAGGTTAATTATCTGCAGCAAAGTGATCAGTAGCAAAGTAGTATGATAGTTTTGATAGTAGTAGCAGCAGTAGTAACGGTAACAGTGATAACAGTAATTTTGTAGCAAGTGCAACAGTAACAATAGCAGTAGTAACTTAACAAGAACAATATAAGAGAAATTCGTAGGCATTGGATCAATGATTTGTTGGTTGGTATTCATCATGTTACATTCATAACCTAGGGCGATTCGACACTAGCTCCAGTTCATAAATATAATGTAGGCGTGTATTCAGTAAATAGTCATACGTGCTTATGGAAAGAACTTGCATACCATCTTTTGTCCTACCCTCCCATGGCAGCGGGGTCCTATTGGAAACTAAGGGATATTAAGGCCTCCTTTTAATAGAGGACGCAACAAAGCATTAACACACGGTGAATGCATGAACTCCTCAATCTACGGTAGTCATCAGGAGTGGTCCCGACTATTGTCACTCTAGGGTTGCCGGATCATAACCCGTAGTAGGTGACTATAACTTGCAAGATCGGATCTAGAACATAGATATAATGGTGATAACATAAATGGTACATATCTGAAATCATGGCACCCGGGACCAAAGTGACACGCATTAAGCATGGCAAAGTCATAGCAACATCAAACTCAGAACATAGTGGATACTAGAGATCAAGCCCTAACAAAACTAACTAGATTACATGATGAATCTCATCCAACTCCTCACTAACCAGCGAGCCTACGAAGGAATTACCCACTCCCGGTGGGGAGCATCATGGAATTGGCGATGGAGAAGGGTTAGTGATGACGAAGATCGAAGATTCCCCTCTCCAAAGCCCCCAACGGACTCAAGATCTTGTCTCCCGATGAAGAACATGAGGTGACGGCGGCTCCATCTCGTGGAACGCGATAATTCTTTCTCCCTGTTTTTTTTCTAGAAAAATAGGATTTTATAGCGTAGGTTTCAGGGTCTGCGGCGCCACCAGGTGGGGACAACCCACATGGGCGCGCCCGGAGAGGGGGCGCCCTGGTGAGTTGTGCCCACCCAGGTGCCACCCTCTGGTGGTTCTTGGCTCCAGAAATTCACATTTATTGTATAAAAAATCCTTAGAAAGTTTTGTTCCATTGATCCATTCCGAGAACTTTTATTTCTGCACAAAAACAATACCATGGTAGTCCTGCTGAAAACAGTGGTAGACTGGGGTTAGTTTCATTCAAATCATGCAAATCAAAGTCGAAAACAAGAGGAAAAGCGTTAGGAAAAGTAGATACATTGGAGACGTATCAACTCCCCCAAGCTTAAACCTTTTCTTGTCCTCAAGCAATTCAGTTGGTAAACTGAAAGTAAAAAAGAAAAACTTTTACAAACTCTTTTGCTCTTGTTTGCATAAATAAGCTTAAACATCACCTAGGTTTCAGCCAATATTATAACTAACCATGCCGACAATAACTCTTAAAAATCATATTAAATCATATCAATGACATAATTAGCTAGCAAGCAATAATAAGATATCTCAAATAGCAACACGTTGTCAAAACAACCATGATATAATATGACAATAGTGGTATCTTGCTAGCCCTTTATGAGACCGCAAAACATAAATGCAGAGGACCTCCAAAGTTCAAGCAGCAACTAAACATTGTAAATCATGGTAGAAAAGATCCAGTCATGATGCACCCAACATTAGCTACACACAATGCATCAGCATGACAGTAGTGCTCTTAGGTTCTGGCGCTTATTTTAGAAGGTGATGACACAACATAAAAGTAAATAGATAGTCCCTTCGTAGAGGGAAGCAGTGGTTTGCAGAGGTGCCAGAGCTCAAGTTTTTAAAATAGAGGTAAATGAAATTTTGAGAAATTCACCCTTCTTGTTTACTTCGTGACCATCAGTTATCAATCTTCCATGCTAAACATGCTAGTGGTGGTTCCCAGGCGATAAAGTAAAGGTTATGACTCCATAGGAGTTTTTGTTTGATTATTTGAAAGCCTTTTCTGTTTGCAATTTGGGACTAGGAATCCCTATTACCGCCCTTTTCTTGTGCAATGATGAGTGAATAAACACTCAACCTGAGAATAACCCGCTTAGCATGGAAGATACCGACTACCTCCTCTCGTTCCATGAACGATCCAGGCACAGAAAAAGGATATTTATTTGAAGTTTTTAGAGATGGCACATGCAAATTTACTTAGGACGGTAAGGTAATACCGCATATAGGTAGGTATGGTCGACTCATCTAGAATAACTTGGCTTCAAGGTTTGGGATGTACAAGCAGAGTTCCCACTTAGTACAGGCGAAGGCTAGCAATTAGATTGAGAAGCGGCCAGCTAGAGAGCAACAACAGTCATGAACATGCATTATGCATAAGTAACATTGGACACTAGCATGAGTAGGATATGAACACCATGATCATAAATATCATACAGGCTATGTTGGTTTTGATTCAACTACATGCATGAACATGTGCCAAGTCAAGCCACTCAAACATTTAGAGGAGGATACCATATCATCATACTACATCACAATCATTATAACGCAATGTTGACATCCAAGATAAATCATTATCCACTCCTAGCTATTTATGCATGGCATGAGAAACTATAATCTCTAATTGTCATTGTAAACATGTTTTATCATAATGGGCTGAATCATGGATACTAGGTTAAACATATTTACAAAAACAGAACAAGTCCAGTTCATACCTGTTTCTCTCTGCCACGGCCAGTTCATCGAATATTGTCATTATTGCCTTTCACTTGCACGACCGAACGATATGAAAATAATAATAGTGCAAGAGTGCCGTGGACTAAGCTAGAATCTGCAAACATTTTATTCAACAGGAGAAGAAAAGGTAAAATAGGCTCTTTGTTAGATCGACAATAGTGCATATGAGAGCCACTCAACATTTTCATCGTGGTCTTCTCCTCGGTATGACTCAATAAAAAGAAAAGAAATTCAGAGGAACATACCGAAATAATTTTGGAGTTTTTGGTTTTTTTAAACAAGCAAATAAAAAGGAAAAAGCAAAAACGAGAAAAACTATTTACACGGGAAAGCTCCCAACAATAAAAGAAGAACAAGGAAATCTTTTTGGGTTTTCTTTTTAGTGCTACAACTAACTACTCAAGAAATAAAAATAAAAAAGAAGCAGGAAATATTTTTAGATTTTCTCAAAGTTTTTCAAACACACAAGAAGAAAGTGAGAAAATAAATTTAATATGGATAATACAAAGAAAAAGTGTGGACACCGACAAATGAAGTGTGTGAACATGAATGTAAATTCGGTGGAAATACGTACTCCCCCAAGCTTAGGATTTTTGCCTAACTTGATAATCAGTAGTCGAAGAAACCATGGGGTCCCATATTGAAATAGTAAGGATCGGACACCTGCAGATCCCACTGTTGAGGCTCCTCTCTGCTACAGCCTGGTTGTTCCGGTAAGTGATGATATCCGCATGCATAATCCTGTATCCACCCCTGGGAATAGGATCAAACAAAGTAGGTGCAGGCAATGGAATAATATCACGAGTTCTCACACTGAAAACCAGGTTATACGGAATAGGGATGCTAGGATAATCGACAGCAATAAAATGGTGGTGTTCCATGGCCGCGTGATCTAGGTAAACCTTGGGCAAAGGATAATCATGCAAGCGTATCTGAACGTTAAAGCGAGCCGCCAAACGAGTAGCGTAAATACTAACATGTATTTTACCCTTCGATTTATTAATGTGAAGGTGGCGTGCCACAATAGCCCCCAAGCTATAAGTGTTGTCTCCTTCAAGTTCATGACATAAAACAACAAGATCTGGGGCACTCAGTGCACCCACCTTCGGTCTAGCAAGCAAGCATTTTGCAATGAAAAGAGCAAAATAGTGCACAACAGGAAAATGCAAGCCAACGGTGGTGATACTCGACACCCCTCTCTCATCACCCACTGTCAGAGTACGATAAAATCTTTCAGACTCTATGGGCCTAGGCTCTATCAAACCACCATTAGAAGGAAGCAATCATATTTTACAAAATTCAGTAAGTGGTATCTGATGGGGTTCAACATATAAATTAAACTGCACCTCAGGGGGTTATTCCTAGGAAGAAAAGTAAAACTTTCCACAAAGGAGTTTGTGAGGAGATGATACTGTTCACATTCAGCTGCGATGAAGTCGGTGAGGCCGACATTAGCAGCATATTATGCAAACTCTTGAAGGATCCCGGCCCCTTCCATGAACGGGTTATGTGGCCATCCGCACGGCCATACCTACGCCATTCTCCGGGTATGGAGATCACTGTCAGATGACTCCCCAATCACTCCCTTGGAGTTCTTCTTGGAAGAAAACTTCTTAAAGATATTCATGTTTTTCCTATGAACAAAAATTCTGAAATTTTTAGTCCATAAAATTTTCTCAACAAAACTTCACAAGATTGATAGCAACTACTCATAGGGATACATAGAGGCCATAGCAAGCATTCAAACTACTTATAACTCTAGGAATTCAACATGCAAGCTCATCTACAGCAGCACCAAGAGTAGCTATTCATTCAAAATATAAACCACAAAAACAAAAACTATTTTGACAAATGGAGGAGTCACATACCAAGCAACAATCCCCCGAAATAGTTTCGAAAACGGAGCTTTGAGCAAAGAGATCAAAATTCGCGGGTTTGAGAGCAAGAACACGAGAGAGAGAGAGCAATGGTGATTTTTTGGGAGGTAGGTGATGATGTGGTATGAAGAGATAAGTGAGGGGGCCCACATGGGGACCACAACCCACCAGAGCGCACCGGGGCGTCCTGGCGTGCCCAGGTGGGTTGTGCCCACCTAGTGCACCTCCCTCTGATGTTATTTGCACCAAAAATTCTTAAATATTCAGAAAAAATCGTATCAAATTTTTAGGGCATTCTGAGAACTTTTATTTTTTTTTGTCATTTTCTTATTCCACGGGGAATTCAGAAAATAGACAAACATGCCATTTTATTTTATTTAACTAATAAAAACAAAAATCAAAAAGTAGGAACATAATGTAGTGCTTACTAAATTCATCAACTTCACACCTCTCAAAAATGATTCATTAATAAGGTTGATCAAGTCTTATTAACAACTACTTTCGATTAGCATGAAACTAAAGAACTTTCATAAATCACTAAGTTACCTCAATGGGGATATGAATGTCCCCAACAATAAGCATTTCATATTTCTTTTTGGCAGTAGGTAGAGGTAGTTGAAAACTTCCAATAGTGGTTGTCGGAGATTTTTCAATAACATTAATACCATTGATATGAAAAGTGAGCTTGCTTTTATTGCAATCAATAACAGCCCCTGCAGTATTCAAGAAGGGTCTACCAAGGATAATCGACATGTTGTCGTCCTCGGGCATCTCAAGTATAACAAAGTCAGTCAAAATAGTAACATTAGCAACAACAACGGGCACATGCTCACAAATACTGATAGGTATGGCAGTTGATTCATCAGCCACTTGCAAAGATATTTCAGTAGGTGTGAGCTTATCCAAATCAAGTCTTTTATATAAAGAGAAAGGCATAACACTAACACTAGCTCCCAAATCACATAAAGCAGTTTTCACATAATTTATTTTGATGGAGCATGGTATAGTTGGTATTCCCGGATCTCCAAGTTTTTTAGGTACTCCATCCTTAAAATTATAATTAGCAAGCATGGTGGAGATTTCAGCTTCCGGTATTTTTCTCTTATTGGTGATGATGTCTTTCATGTACTTTTCATAAGGAGGCATTTTCAAGATATCAGTCAAGCGAGCACGGAAAAAGACTGGCCTCAGCATTCCAGCAAAGCGTTCAAATTCTTCATCATCTTTCTTTTTAGTTGACTTAGCTGGAAAGGGCATGGGTTTTTGAATCCACGGTTCTCTTTCTTTACCGTGTTTTCTAGCAACAAAGTCTCTTTTATCATATCATGTATTCTTGGGTTTTGGGTTATCAAGATCAACTGCAGGTTCTATCTCAACATCATTTTATGGTTCTTTACTATTTGTTTGAGTGTCTTCATGAACCTCATCATTTTCCTTTTCATTATCAGAAGGTGAGTGTTCATTACTAGACAGAGTTTCAGCATCAGAGATAGAAATCATTATCATTATTAGGAGGTTTTTATACTTCAGGTTCACTAGAGGCATGCAAAGTCCTATCATTTTTCTTCTTCTTTTTCTTTTTAGAAGGACTGCGTGCATCAGTGTTAACTCTTTGAGAGTCTTGTTCAATTATCTTTGGGTGTCCTTCAGGATAAAGTGGTTCCTGGCTCATTCTACCTCCTCTAGTCATTACTCTAACAACATGATCATTGATATTATTATTCATTTCATCTAGCAACTCTCTTTGAGAATTAGAAACTTATTCTAACTGAGTTTGAACCATAGAAGCATGCTTTCCCACACCTCTAACATCATTTGAGATTCTAAATAACAAGTCACTCAAGCGAGCAATCATATTAGAATTGTATTTCAATTGTTTCATAACATTTGCATTGAAGTGATCTTGCTTTCTAATATAATTTTCAAATTCATAAAGGCATTGGCTAGGGTGCATATTGTGAGGATTATCATTATCATTGAATTTCATTAGCTTATTTACCTCTACCACCTTAGGTGGTGGTGGTGTATCAAGCCCATGTATTTCTTCAATAGGAGGTAAATTTTTGACATCCTCATCTTTAATACCTTTTTCCTTCATAGATTTCTTTGCCTCTTGCATATCTTCAGGACTGAGATATAAAATACCCCTCTTCTTTGGAGTGGGTTTAGGCGGTGGTTTAGGAAGAGTCCAATCATCATAATTTTTCAGTATGTTATTCAGTAATTCTTCAACTTTCCCAATAGTTTGTTCCCTGAAAACACAACCGGTACAACTATCTAGGAAATCCCTAGAAGCATCGGTTAGTCCATTATAGAAGATATAAAGTATTTCATTTTTCTTAAGAGGATGATCGGGTAAAGCATTAAGCAATTGGAGAAGCCTCCCCCAAGCTTGTGGGGGACTCTCTTCTTCAATTTGCACAAAGTTAAATATTTCCTATAAGGCAGCTTGTTTCCTATGAGCAGGGAAATATTTTTCAGAGAAGTAATAAATCATATCCTAGGGACTACATACACAACCAGGAGCAAGAGTATTGCACTAAGCTTTAGCATCACCCTTTAATGAGAACGAAAATAATTTGGGAATATGGTACTAGCGAGTTTTATCATCATACGTAAAAAGGGTGGCTATGTCATTCAACTTAGTAAGATGTGCCACAACAGTTTCAGTTTCATAACCATGGAAAGGATCAGATTCAACCAAAGTAATTAACTCTGGGTCGATAGAGAATTCATAATCCTTACCATCAATAAAGATAGGTGAAGTAGCAAACTTAGGATCATATTGCATTCTAGCATTCAAGGATTTTTCTTTATACTTGCACAACAATTTCTCTAGATCAACTATATCCTTACAAGCAAGAATATGTCTAGTTGTCTCCTCATTCATAACATAACCTTCCAGTACCTTTGGCAATTCATATCTAGGAGGGCTAGTTCTAGTAGGTGTTTCAAGATTTTCAGTTTCAAGCTCATCATCAGTTTCAACAATATCATTCTGTCTTACTCTAGCAATTTGGTCATCCAGAAATTCACCTAGTGGCACATCATCATCATCATCAAGCAAGGTACTAGCATCATCATAAGTATCATTCATAGTATAAGTAGCATCATCAAAAACTAGCAACATATCAGGATTAATAGCATGTGGTGGTGTTTCCAGTTTACTTATAATAGAAGGTGAAGCTAAAGCAGAGCTAGATGGCAGTTCCTTACCTCCCCTCGTCTTAGAGGGATAAATCTTAGTCTTAGCATCCTTCAAATTCTTCATAGTGATAAATTGATAATAATCCCAAGTGACTCAACAAATATAGATATGCTTCCCGGCAATGGCGCCAGAAAAAGGTCTTGATAACCCACAAGTATAGGGGATCGCAAAAGTTTTCGAGGGTAGAGTATTCAACCCAAATTTATAGATTCGACGCAAGGGGAGCCAAAGAATATTTATAAGTATTAGCAACTGAGTTGTCAATTTAACAACACCTAGAGATTAATTATCTGCAACAAACTAATCAGTAGCAAAGTAGTATGATAGTTTTGATAGTAGTAGCAGCAGTAGTAACGGTAATAGTGATAGCAGTAATTTTGTAGCAAGTGCAACAGTAACACTAGCAGTAGTAACTTAGCAAGAACAATATAAGAGAAATTCGTAGGCATTGGATCGATGATTTGTTGGATGATATTCATCATGTGACAGTCATAACCTACAGTGAATTGACACTAGCTCCAGTTCATAAATATAATGTAGGCATGTATTTCGTAAATAGTCATACGTGCTTATGGAAAGAACTTGCATGACATCTTTTGTCCTACCCTCCCATGGCAGCAGGGTCCTATTGGAAACTAAGGGATATTAAGGCCTCCTTTTAATAGAGAACCGGAACAAGCATTAACACATGGTGAATACATGAACTCCTCAAACTACGGTCATCACTGGGAGTGGTCCCGACTATTGTCACTCCGGGGTTGCCGGATCGTAACACGTAGTAGGTGACTATAACTTGCAAGATCGGATCTAGAACATATATATATATATATATATATATATATATATATATAATGGTGATAACATAAACGGTTCAGGTTTGAAATCATGGCACCCGGGCCCAAAGTGACAGGCATTAAGCATGGCAAAGTCATAGCAACATCAATCTCATAACATAGTGGATACAAGGGATCATGCCCTAACAAAACTAACTAGATTACATGATGAATCTCATCCAACTCCTCACCGACCAGCGAGCCTATGAAGGAATTACTCACTCCCAGAGGGGAGCATCATGGAATTGGTGATGGAGAAGGGTTGGTGATGACGAAGATCGAAGATCCCCCTCTCCGGAGCCCCAAACGAACTCCAGATTTGGCCTCTCGATGAAGAACAGGAGGTGACAACAGCTCCGTCTCGTGGAACGTGGTAATTCTTTCTCCCTGTTTTTTTCTGGAAAAATAGGATTTTATAGCGTAAGTTTCAGGGTTTGCGGGCCACCAGGTGGGGACAACCCACCTGGGCGCGCCTGGAGGGGGTGCACCTAGGTGTGTTGTGCCCACCCAGGTGCCCCCCTCCGGTGGCTCTTGGCTCTAGAAATTCTCATATATTGTATAAAAAATCCTCACAAAGTTTTGTTCCATTCCGAGAACTTTTATTTTTGCACAAAAACAACACCATGGTAGTTCTGCTAAAAACAGCATCGGTCCGAGGTTAGTTTCATTCAAATCATGCAAATTAGAGTCCAAAACAAGAGAAAAAGCATTAGGAAAAGTAGATACGTTGGAGACGTATCAAGCTGATGCGGCAACATCTTGTATGGCCGCTTGGCTATAGGAGTAGTGCCCGGCTTCAAGTCTATGATGAATTCAACAGCTCTTACAGGGGGTATTGGATACGTTTCCAACGTGTCTATAATTTTTGATTGTTCCATGCTATTATATTATCTGTTTTTGATGTTTTATATGCATTAATATGTTATTTTATATGATTTTCGGGACTAACCTATTAACCTAGAGCCCAGTGCCAGTTTCTGTTTTTTTCCTTGTTTTAGAGTTTCGCAGAAAAGGAATACCAAACAGAGTCCAAACGGAATAAAACTTTCGCCATGATTTTTCTTGGACCAGAAGACACCAAGGAGACTTGGAGTACAAGTCAGAGGAGCCTCGAGGCGGCCACAAGGGTGGAGGGCGCGCCCCTGACCTTGTGAGCTCTTTGTAGCTCCCCTAGCCTGATTCTTTCGCCTATATATACTCTTATACACCAAAAATATCCAGGGGAACCACAAAACCACTTTCCCACCACCGCAACCTTCTGTACCTGTTGGGAATATAGCTACCAGGTAAGACCCGCCAAGGAGGGGCCGGGTCAGCCCCAATGGCGGGTCACAAAGGAAGCCCAGTAACATTCAAGGCGATAGTTTATTAAGGTTTATAGAAGGCCTAAGCCCAGAGGCGGCTTAAGGCCCAATATTGTAAACTGACGTATGTAAGGAAAGACTTGTAAAGAAAGGCATATGAAAGAAGTCATCGAGCCGGACACGTTTTATGAGCCGGCCGGGACTCTGTAGATCGCCAGGCGTCAACCCGTGTATATAAGGGGATGACCCGGCGGCGGCTTAGGGCAAGAAACAAGAGATCGATAACTAAGCCGGCGGATTAGCCTCTTGGTGATCGAAACCCCAGCAATTCCAACACAACTAGACGTAGGCTTTTACCTTCATCGTAAGGGGCCGAACTAGTATAAAACCTCTCGTGTCCTTTGTCCCGATTAACCCCTTTAAGCTTCCTAGTTGCGATGGCCCTATGACTAAGTCCTTTTGCTAGGATATCTGTCGTTACAATTCCACGACAGTTGGCGCCCACAGTGGGGCCAGCGCATGGTGGATTTGAGTTCTTGAAGGGCAGCTTCGAATGGCTCAAGGGATACGTGGTGGGCCGGATGACCAAGAGTCGTCACAGCATGCTCTACATCAACGACGAAGGCTGGGGCCCCGAGGCCGGCTCAATTGAGTATGGGTACCGGGTCCCTTTCGGCGGGATTCATGTCTTCATCGGCCGGATCGGCGAATCGGGCCCTAAGCCGGACGTCTGCACCAACATCATCGAGACGGCTCAGCGCGCGAGACCCACCCGGGCCCGACCCGCCGTATAGCGTGCCTTTGTGGGTTGCATCCATGGAGGTGAATACTCGGAAGGATCAGTGGATGGCGGTGAGACAGCCATATGTTCTGACGCCACATCATCAACAGGCGAGACATATTCTTTGTATCAGCTGCAGGATGGCATGCTTGGGGGCTGTTCCGATGGCAACAGTATTCCGGACTCCTTTCAGCCGCCGAATCGAGCCAGAGTCTTCATGGCAGGCACTCAGCCTGGGCAGAACTCCACGGCTGCAGCAGCAGCAACCATCGGGTCGGCAGCGGCCGGGTCAGGAGACCCCGCGCGCCCCCCGGCCCAGATGCTAATGGACCTCATGGATAAACTGACGGTTCTGTTGACTGCCGTGGTGGAGCCGGCGGATAAAGCTCAGCACGATGCGGAGGTGGCACGGGTACGCGAAGAGATGGCACAGGCCAAGGAAAATTTAGCAGCATAAGAGGTCAGGATGGCTGCGGAGCGGGCGGCTTTGGACGCTCGTGCTCAACAGCTTCAAGCAGAGACTTTCCGGTTCTCGGTGGATCTGAACACGTCAAACGAGGTCATGAGGAGAAGGCATCAGAAAACTCAGTCACGTCTACCTCTGATGCTCGATCCTAGGAACCTTTTCCACACACCCGGGGCCAATCCAAGTAACCCGCCGGAGGCAAATCGGATCACCACACCCGGAGCACTGGTTCAGCCGCGGGCCATGGAACCACCTCGTATGTATACTGCTCTGCCTCATTATGCGCCAACACCACCGGGTCACTTCTCCAATCCTGTGGAAAACCTCATTGCTACGTCGGCTCGTTTGGCGGCTCTCCCGATGGAAGGCGACTCTCCGACAGCAATCGAAACATGAAGGGTGAGAGAACTTCTTCAGACGGCTCTGGCGCAGCAGGATGCATACTCTTACAGTCAAGACATAATTCATTCAACCCCTTGCCCGAGCCGGAGCCTGAGCTATAGCAGGCATATGGACTCAGCTGATATGTCAAGCAACGCTCAATGCCGTAACCAACCGCGCAGGCATGAGCCGATGCAGGCTGGAGCCCTTACCTTAGCGGATCAGGAGAGGATCCGACAAGAGGCTGAGCGGGCGATTCAACTGGCAGCTAAGCAGGCGGCTCATCAAACTTTTCCGGCTTATCCAGCAACCTCTGTTGAGGCAGGAGTAGCCACAAGGATAGGAGGTGTTCCTTTCCAGGTGCCGGCTATACGTAATGAGCGCTTACCTGAAGACTTTAAGGGGCCTCATAAAGTGCCTAACTACACGGCCGATTTGCAGCCTGGGGCATGGATTGAGAGTTACGAGATGGCAATGGAGCTGTTGGAGGTCAGTGATGCAGCAATGGCTAAGTACTTCACCATGATGTCGGATGGAACGGCTCGCACTTGGTTGAAAGGGTTGCCACCCAATTCCATCGGCTCATGGGCGGAGTTGAAGGCCCGGTTCATTCAGAACTTCAAAGACACATGTAAGCAACCTATGTCAATCGTGGACCTGACTAATTGTAAGCAAGAGGAAGGGGAGTCCACAACCCATTGGGTGCGCCGGGTCAAGGAGATAATACATTCATCTGATAAAATGGATGCTGGCTCGGCAGTCTTAATGTTGGAGAAAAATTGCCGTTTTGAACCTCTGAAGAAGAAGCTGGGGCGTCTCAAGCATGACTACAATGACATGGGCCAGTTGATGGTGGCTCTGGTCAAGTATGCTGATTCTGACAGTACCAAGGACCCCGTGTCTTATGAAGAAAAAACAGGGAAGGGAAAGAAGAACGGCAACGGCAAGGTTCACCAGCATAACCCGGCAAATCAAGGAGGTAATAAACGTAAGGCTGACGAATTTGTGGCTAACACCAATGCACAGGGCAACAATCAACGGCGCAAGGGTAGGCAACCCCCTCGGTCAGGCGGGTCAGGTCCCACCCTCGAGCAACTATTGAATGAACCTTGCCCAAGACACGACACCCGGGAGAAGCCAGCCACCCATCTGTGGAAGGACTGTACAATCATGAAGGCATTTAAAAATTCAAACACATTTGATGGAAGTCATGGGCCTGGCGGCGGTTCAGGCGGAGGCAGCTTTCATGGGCCGGGCGCCGGTTCAGGTGGAGGCGGTTTTCACGGTCAGGGCCATACGGGTAACCAGGGAGGTTATAATCCACAACCGGCCAAGGTAATCATCAGCAACAGTCCGGATATCAGAGCAACCCAAAATAGTTGAATAGTTGGCAATACCATGTATTTACCACTAGTTTATGCAAGAGGGACCAAAACCTTCATAAGAGGGCTGTCAATGCCGTTGAGCTGGCGATTCCACGTTATTTAAGGTGGTCAGAACAGCCTATTGTGTGGAGGAGAGAAGATCATCCTCCCCGGGTTGATAATCCGGGTCACTTAGCCTTGGTAGTGGCACCTTAGGTTGGTGGATATAAATTCACTAAAGTGCTCATGGATGGAGGCAGTAGCATCAACATCCTCTACTATGAGACGTTCTGTCGGATGGGATTGACTGATAAGAGTCTTAAGCAATCCAACATTGTTTTTCACAGTGTTGTACCTGGCAAGTCGGCATACCCAGTTGGTAAGATTGAACTGGAAGTAGCCTTTGGGATGAATATGATTCCAGGGCTAAGAAGTTAACTTTTGAGGTGGTTAAGATCAAAAGCCCATATCATGCTCTGTTTGGACGGCCGGCTTATGCCAAGTTCATGGCTCGGCCGTGTTATGTGTATCTGCAGCTCAAGATGCCAGGTTATAAAGGCACCATTACAGTACACGGAAGCCGAAAAATAGCTCTGGAGTGTGAAGAAGGAGATGCCGCTTATGCTGAGTCTGTTTGTGCAATAGAGGAGTTAAAATTTTATAAAGATAATGTTGACCCGGCAGACATGATGTCTTTAAAGAAGCCAACAACGGAGCATGAACTGGTGTTGAAGTTCAAATCAGCTGATGACACCAAAACGGTTGATTTTGTGCCTGGCGAATCATCCGAGCAGTTCATCATCAGTGCCAACTTGGATCCAAAATAGGAAAGTGCGCTCATCGAGTTCATCCGTGAGAACTGGGACATCTTTGCATGGAAACCTTCTGACATGTCGGGTGTCCCGAGAGAACTCGCTGAGCACACTCTTAAAAATGATTCGAAGTTTAAGCCGGTCAGGCAGTTTCTCCGACGGTTTAACGAGGAAAGGCACAAGGCCATTGGAGAAGAGGTGGCCCGGCTCTTGGCGGCCGGGTTCATTGTGGAAGTTTTTCACCCGGAGTGGTTGGCTAACCCGGTGCTTGTACTCAAGAAGAACGACACCTGGCGTATGTGTGTGGATTACACCGATTTAAACAAAGCTTGTCCAGCTGACCCTTTTGCTCTCCCTCGTATTGATCAGATCATTGATGCTACGACGGGTTGTGAGCGTTTGAGTTTTCTGGATGCTTATTCAGGTTATCATCAGATCAAGATGGCAGTCAAGGACCAGGAGAAGACAGCTTTCATCACTCCGTTTGGAGCCTTCTGCTATGTGTCTATGCCTTTTGGGCTTAAGAGTGCCCAAGCGACTTATCAACGGTGCATGCAGAATTGCCTTCACAATCAGATTGGGCGTAATGTTCATGCTTATGTGGATGATATAGTGGTGAAGTCCAGAAAAGAGGAAACCTTGGTAACAGATCTGAAGGAGACCTTTGATAACCTACGGGTCTACAAGATGATGCTTAACCCGGCCAAGTGTGTTTTTGGAGTCCCAGCTGGCAAACTCTTGGGTTTTTTGGTGTCCGACCGAGGTATTGAAGCTAACCCGGAGAAAATTAAGGCAATCACATCCCTGGCCAGACCAGCATGCATCAATGACGTTCAACGGCTGGCGGGTCGTGTTGCTGCTTTGAGCCGGTTCATAAGCCGGTTAGGAGAGAAGGCGATGCCTTTGTATCAGATGATGAAAAAACGGATGACTTTGTTTGGAGTGAAGCTGCAAATTCTGCCTTTGAGGATCTGAAGAAACAGCTTGCTGAGCCACCGGTTCTTGCTGCTCCGGTTGAGAAAGAACCGCTATTGTTATATGTAGCCGCTAACTCACGAGCTGTTAGTGTGGCGATTGTGGTGGAACGCAAGGAGGCTGACAAGGAACATCCGGTCCAATGGCCGGTTTACTACGTTAGTGAGGTGTTGATTGAATATAAACAAAGATATCCACATTGGCAGAAGCTCGTTTATGGGGTATTCATGGCAAGCCGGAAGCTCAAACATTACTTTCAGGGTCACCCAATCACTGTGATTAGTTCTACTCCTGTGGGAGACATCATTCAAAATAGAGAAGCTACTGGACGAGCCGCCAAGTGGGCCATTGAACTTGGGTCTCATGGGTTGAAGTATGTACCACGTACTACGATCAAATATCAAGCGCTGGTTGACTTTATTAATGATTGGACGGAGATGCAGATGCCAGAGGAGAAACCAGACAACACATATTGGACGATTCACTTTGATGGGTCCAGACAGTGGGAAGGCTCGGGGGCTGGAGTGGTTTTAACTTCCCCTCGATGTGACAATTTTTTTATGTGTTGTGATTGATGTTTCCTTGTACTAACAACGCGGCAGAATATGAAGCCTTGTTCCATGGTCTTCGAATGGCTAAAGAAATGAGTCTGAGCAGGGTCTGGTGCCTTGGCGATTCAGATTTGGTGGCTCAACAGGTATCAGGCAAGTGGGATTCCAAGGACCCTCTCATGGCGGCTTATCGCCGTGAAGTCGATGCTGTTGCAGGACATTTTAAAGGTTGTTAGTGTAGGGTTTCGTAGTAATTTCAAAAAAATTTCCTACGCACACGCAAGATCATGGTGATGCATAGCAACGAGGACGTGGGTCTGAGAAGCAACCACACCGCGGCCCAAGTAAGTAATCCTCTAACCGAACACACTGTCTTTCTTTTATCATGACATCATTCCGAAGAATCGCTCTTTGACCAGGATTGGATAGCAAAGGCGAAGATGATCCGGTGTTCAGCTCCCCTTCCCGAAGGCTTGGACAATCCGGTGCTGGAAAAGATGCTCGAGCCAGCACCTTGCCTGGTGCCCTCAAAGGAAGATGAAGGGGGGAATAAAGAGGGCCAAAGCGGGCCTCCACCACTACCTGTTCCAACTGAGGGAACGGGCGCCTCCATGAGGGAGGATAGCCAAGGGAAGGAATCTAACATTCCCTCACCCTGGGGGAGGATGAGGACTACCTCTAATGATCCAGAAACCAAGGTTTCCAAACGGGGGAAGAAAACTCCACCAGAGCGTCCCGTCTCGGATGGTGCTCTTGCTGCACAAAGTTCATGCAGGGATCAGCCCTCTAACGAGTCGTAAGTGATCAAAATCTACTTAATAGTAGAGATATTCTACCTTACTTTCGAGGAAAATAACCGAAGCATTTATCTTGCAGTTCGGATCTTAGCCCTTCTCAACAGAGCTCGTCTTCAGGGGACCTTCTTCCGGAGATGATGGAGAGCGAAATGCCTCCCCCGGACTCCCCCGCTCAAGAAGCAGGCGACCTTGAAGTGTCGTCATGGAGGGCCTCTCCGGATCCGGTGAGGCCAGAAGATAATCCTATAGTCACCCGAAGTCTCCAGCATCCGGCTCTTGAAGAGGGCAGACAAAATAGTCCGGCGCCGTCTGGTATGCGGTCGGACGTACTGAGGGATCTGCTGAAGCGAGCGACCATCTCGGAAGAACACCGTGCGTTGATGGGTACGGTGATGGAAAGGATTTCGTCCACCGAAAGCGGGTTGCATGACGCCTTTATGAGTCTACTAACGGGCTTTGAGGTACGTAAAATGATATACCTTTGTGATAGTACCGCACATTTTTAGGTGTGCCCTGTGTAGATAGTAGCCCTTGAGACTCTGGTTGTCACCGAGAACGGTGGCAAACAGAGGATCGTAGTCCCAGGTAATAACCATACCGCCTTTATGTGCAGGTAGTGGAGGCTCCGGTGGCTAGCCGGACTCATGAGCTTGCCGAACTAAAGCGGCAACTGGATGCGGCGGATGCCGACATCGAGCTTGTTAACAAGCGGCTTGACGAGGCACAGGGTAAGTGATATTTTCTGGTGAATGTCACATAGTAGGAGCAGCGTGATGCCAATATCTTTAATATGTTGTGACTGCAGATGGAGCTGCCACCGTGGAGACCCTTCGGGCGAAACTTGCCCGAGCCAAAGAACAAGCAAGGAGTAGCGATGCGGCTGCTTTGAAGGCGGCCGATGAGTTAAGAGCCGAGAAGGCCGCGCATTGCGAGAGGAAAGAGAAAACGGCCAAGATGGATGTAAGGTTAAAAGACACTGCCGACCGTTGACAGTTCCTTGAGGAAGAAAACCGAGCGAAGGCGACGGACCTTGAAAAGGCCACGACGGCGACCAAAGACACCCGTTCTGCCATGGGAGCGAAGAAGGAGGAGCTGCGTGAAGCCTGTGACATTGTGGCTGGGAAGCCCTTTTTGCTGCGGAGGAAGTTCGGAGATCCGCGGTATACCCCTCTGGATCGGCTGTGGAGTTCGGCAGACACATATCTGGACTTGGCGGCAAGCGCTGTCGATGCGGCCGAATACTTCCGAGATCAAACAGATCGTGAAGTGGACAAGCTATTCTGGGCGCAGTTTAACGTTCCAGAGCGTCCGCTTCCATTGACCGATCAGCTGGCCGAATGGGCCGAACTCAATAGGTTGTCCAGACTCGCCATAAGGTCTGTCGTGGATCAGCTGTGGTCGGAAAGGCCAAAGCCGAACAGTTATTTTAGCCTGGTGCGATGAAGAGGTCGGCGTGCATAGAAGGCTCGCGGATGGCCCTTGCCTGTGTCAAAGCATACTGGGCGGAGATGGATGCTACCACTTTCATGGCGCAGGGTTCGGCCATAGGCCGAGTGGCTGCCGAGCACTATTTTGGAGAAGTTCTTGAGGGTGCTCATTTGATAGAGGCCCGGTGCTCGAAGAATATTATGTTTGAGTGACATGTATTCCCATTGTAAAAACAATGTTTTATTAAATTTATCAAGGCTGTGTTTATACTTTTGCCCGAAAGTATTGTGATGCCTCCTGTGCGACCGTTTATGTATATAACCTGAAAGATTGCAGTCGTTGGCTTCAGCCCCCACGCATACATTGCGGGGGTGTTCGCAGAAGACGCGTATTCACACTTAATCCAACATCTTGGTCCTAGTAAGGAGGTGATAGCGCAGCGAACTAGGCAACCAGACTATAATGCTTTAACACTTTCACTTAGCCATAGGAGTTTGACAGTGGGGCTATTATATAGCCCCTGGTGGCTTCGCACTCGCCCGGGTTCGGGGTGCGTACATGCCTGGCCGGGAAACGACCCTTCGTTAATGCGGGGGAATCCCTAAGATTCCGATAGGTCATCGAGTGGTTGACCAGTCTCACGCTATATCATGACAGTCAGTTTTCGGCTTTCTCTACTGAGGTGCTCGTCCGGATGAACTAGGGCACAATCGCAGTAGTTCTCCTGGTGCCGCCTTAGCCGATAGAGCGGAACATAAGGCAGCAAAACACAGGAGCCGGGCAAACCCAACATTTGACCAAAGACATGATTCGGAGCTGATGCATATAAGGCCAAACTCGCGACGCCGAACACTCCCTAAGGTATTCGGTCTTTATGGTGTAAACCGGGTCTAAACAGTACCCTTTGTAATAAGCCCCTGGTGTCCAGGTACGTGCATTATTCTGGTGTGGCCACATGCCAAGACGTCAGCATCCTTCTCGGTTGTACTGAGAATCCGAGGGATGTAAATAAACAAGAGACAATAAAAAAGGTTTACGCAGGGTCTTAATCTACAAAGAATCCTTGAACCGGGTCCCTGCTGCACGTCTGCGCCTGTGTCTTCGTTGTGCCGTATTCTGGACGGGTGTAGCATGATGGTCATCTGAAAAAGAGAGGAACTTAATTGAAAAGTTGCCGTGCAAAAGTTAAGTTATACTAAATAAACAATATACAGTTGAAAATGAGTGAAGGTGAGCCTTATTGCCACTTTTGTGCGCGCGTTGAGGCTCTTGTATTGTAATAGGGGTATAGCCATCAAACCTGTATTAATTACATATAGCTGAGCCGGACTCATCTAGCCGTGTCCGTGGTCTTAACGACCTGTCAAATGCTTGAGTTGGCGAGGCCGTTTAGTGTGCGGCGGCCAAGGCGGCCGCACCGTCTTCGGCGCGCAAGGAGCGCTCAATATTTTCCATTTATTGTAATGATGCCACGTGGACCGGGCATCTTGAGCTTGAGGGAAGCGTAATGCGGTATTGCATTAAAGCGAGCGAAAGCCTCGCATCCGAGTAGTGCTTGATAGCCACTTTGGAACGAAGCGACGTGGAAGGTTAAATTTTCGCTGCGGAAGTTGTCGGGGGAGCCGAATATAACCTCTAGTAGCAGGGAGCCCCTGCAGTGAGCCTCCGGGCCTGGCGTTACTCCTTTAAAGGTAGCATTGCTGCGGAAAATTTTTGTTGGGTCTATCCCCATTTTGTGGACTGTGTCCTGATATATCAGATTTAAACTGCTGCCGCCATCCATCAGGACTCGGGTGAAGTGGTATTCGTCAATTATTGGATCTAATACCAAGGCATCCCATCCTGCACGCCGGATACTTGCCGAATAATCCCGATGGTCGAAGGTGATCGGTTGGGACGACCAGTGGCGGAGCTCCGCGGTGATAGGCCCTGGGGCATGTTCCTCTAAGGGTGCCGCTTTGTTTCTCCCTTTTATCACGTGTAACGCGTTGACTGTTTTGACTTCTGGTGGGAATTTCTTTTGTTCCCCTGTGCTTTGATTGCGAGGCTCATCCTCGTCTTCACTTGGTGTATCCTGCACCTTGTGTTCGGCGTTGAGCTTGTCGGACTGTTTGAAGACCCGACATTCTCTGTGGGTATGATTTGCAAATCTGGGGTGCTATGGATCTGACATATTTGATCCAGAATTTTGTTTAGGCTGGACAGTTCGTCTCTGTTTCCTTTGGAGGGCGGCTTCTGCTGGCCTGGCCGAGAGCTTCTGAATCCGGCGTTTACCGCCGTGCTCTTCGGGATGTCTTCCTTATTCCGACGCTTGTTCTTGCTGCTTCGTGATTTCCCATTTCCATCCCTGACTTCAGAGGTACTTGGGTCGCTGGTGCTGCATCTGGCTAACCAGCTGTCCTCGCCCGCGCAAAAACGGGTCATGAGGCTTGTTAATGTTGCCATTGTTCTCGGCTTTTCTTGACCGAGGTGTCTGGCAAGCCATTCGTCTCGGACGCTATGTTTAAAAGCTGCTAAGGCTTCGGCGTCCGGACAGTCGACTATTTGGTTCTTTTTAGTGAGGAACCTGTTCCAAAGCTTTCGGGCTGACTCACCGGGCTATTGAGTTATATGACTTAAATCGTCTACATCCGGTGGTCGGACATATGTCCCTTGAAAATTTGCCCGAAAGGCGTCTTCGAGCTCTTCCCAGCTTCTGATGGAGTTTCCGGGGAGGCTTTTAAGCCAGTGCCGAGCTGGCCCTTTGAGCTTGAGGGGTAAGTATTTTATGGCATGGAGATCATCTCCTCGAGCCATATGGATATGGAGGATGTAATCCTCAATCCAGACCCCAGTGTTTGTTGTTCCGTCGTACGCCTCTATGTTTACGGGTTTGAATCCCTCTGGAAATTCATGATCCAGCACCTCATCGGTGAAACATAGAGGGTGTGCGGCACCCCTGTATTTGGGTGTACCGCGGTATTCGGATGTTTGTTGTGTCCCATTGTATGTTGGAGCGCGCCTGTGTGGTCCATAGATGGATCTGGTTGCGCTGTCCTTTTGATGCGAGCCCTTACGTGGATCGCGTACTGGTTTATGTGCGGCATTGATTGCCGCTTTATGTTGGCTATGAGGTTGTCTATCCGACCGGATGGCCATTTTATTTTTTAATTGTGGAGGATCTAAGGCCTCCTCGTCGAATTCAGGTAGCAACTTTCACTTCGGATAGCTCTTGGTGTGGCGATTACTGCCGTACTTCGCTGCTGTGTTGAGTACTTCACTCCATTTGATTTTGAGTGTGTCTTGTGCATCTTTGAGCCTTTGCTTCTCTTTTTCAGGCTCCTCGCCGTGGCAACAAGCCTTTGGTGGGCATTGTGTTGCTCCTGGCGCCTGTCCGGTGTGATGTCGTCCGGACTGTTATCTTCGACAGGGTTGGGTTGTTCGGCTTGATTTTGCGTGTTGCCATGGTCGAGCAATGGTTCACCCTGCTCTAACGCTGGGTCTATGTGATCGTTATTTTTGCCGAGGCGGGATTTGGAGCGGTGTTTACGCCACCGCTTTGACTGCTGCTCGAGGGAACCACCCTTCGCTGCGTCCTTCTGTTCCTCGTCGTTATTTTCTTTGGGTGTGTCTACCATGCGTCATGTGATGAAATGGGCGTACAGTGCCCTGTGGGCAGTGGTTCCTCTTCGCCTCCCGCATCGTTGTCTATACCGTTGATGTCTTCGGAATCGAAGTCGAGCATGTCGGTTAAGTCATCGACAGTGGCTACTAAATGGGTGGTGGGTGGGCGGCGAATTTCTTCGTCATCCGCATCCCAATCCTGCCAGACGTAGTTCGGCCAGGATCCTCTTGGCAAGGAGAGAGACCTTAATGAGTTCAGTATGTCGCCGAAGGGTGAGTGCTGAAAAATATCCGCGGAGGTAAACTCCATGATTGGCGCCCAATCGGATTCGATAGGAACGGGCGCAGGCGGTTCGGAGTCCGTGGCCGGAGAAGGATCCGGTAGTTTGGAAACACGGCTCTCGTGAAGGGTAAGGTCGATATTCGGCTCGATCGCCGCAGAGGGTACAACCTCCGTGACGGGGTCTATCCACCCATCCACGGATGGCGAAACTATCTCCGAATTGAGGGTCGGAGCGGCTGCCGGTGCGATCTCCTGAATACGGTCTGATGGTAGAGCTAAATCGTACTCATCGTGACCGCGTTGCGCACAAGGCAGGGGCTTGGATCCGTCGAAGATCAAATCTCCGCGGATATCGGCCGTGTAGTTTAAGCTTCCAAACCTGACCTAGTGGCCAGGGGCGTAACTTTCGATCTGCTCCAGATGGCCAAGCGAGTTGGCCCGCAGTGCGAAGCCGCCGAACACAAAGATCTGTCCGGGGAGAAAAGTCTCACCCTGGACCGCATCACTATCGATGATCGTAGGAGTCATCAAGCCTAACGGCGACGACACAGAGGAACTCTCAATGAAAGCACCAATGTTGGTGTCAAAACCGGCGGATCTCGGGTAGGGGGTCCCGAACTGTGCGTCTAAGGCGGATGGTAATAGGAGGCAGGGGACACGATGTTTTACCTAGGTTCGGGCCCTCTTGATGGAGGTAAAACCCTACGTCCTGCTTGATTTATTCTTGATGATATGAGTATTACAAGAGTTGATCTACCACAAGATCGGAGAGGCTAAACCCTAGGAGCTAGCCTATGGTATGATTGTATGTTGTCCTACGGACTAAAACCCTCTGGTTTATATAGACACCAGAGGGGGCTAGGGTTACACAAGGTCGGTTACAAAGGAGGAGATATACATATCCGTATTGCCTAGCTTGCCTTCCACGCCAAGTAGAGTCCCATCCGGACACGAGACGAAGTCTTCAATCATAGTCTAATAGTCCGGCCAAAGGATATAGTCCGGCTGTTCGGAGACCCCCTAATCCAGGAGTCCCTCAGATGGACAGCCCCTTTGTCGTGTTGTTTGCAAGTTGGTGTTTATTTGTGCAGGTATTCAGTGGCTTGTTGCGTAGTCTCCTACTGGATTGATACCTTGGTTCTCAAAACTGAGGGAAATACTTACGCTCCTTTGCTGCATCACCCTTCCTCTTCAAGGGAAAAACCAACACAAGCTGAAGAGGTAGTAGTATTCCTGGAAGTTCTTCTGGAAAGACATCTTCGAAATCACGAGCAACTGGAATGTTCTCTATTCCTTCAAGAGGTGAAGGATTCAATGCATTCAGAACATATATCTGATTCTCGGCATCCTGGTTCATCTGAGTTGTGTAGTTGATCAACTGGCCAGAAGGATGTGTAAGTTGGACTTTCTTAGCGGTACAGTCAAGGAAAGCATTATGTGCTTTCAGCCAATCCATACCGAGAATGATCTTTGTGGTAGAAACCCGGAGGGCCATGAGTGAAGCAGCGAACACTAATCCTCCAATTACAATGTGGTTGCTGTGGGCTACCATCGAGGTATCCCACCTGGATTCTGGAGAGTTAATCACTAGCGGAGGGTACACGTTTTCAAATGATTAGTCTTGCTCGTGTGCAAATGCCTCAGATATGAAGGAATGTGATGCTCCTGAATAAAAAAGAATAGACGCTGGCACTGATCAGTTAACAAGGAGGGTTCCCATCACGAAAGTCGGTTCCTTCTGAGCCTTATCAACATCGGTGTGGTTGGCCTAGCCAAGTACAACAGCAGACGGTTGGGTATTATTGTTTCTGGGACGATAGCTTCGATGGCTCTTCTTACGACCCACAATAGAACACAGTGCATTTTTAGACTGACCGTGGTGACAGTTGAGAGCAAGGTTCCTGGCTGTCCACACTTGTGGCATAAGCCATCATTAGGGGGAGGAACCACAACATTGGACTGTCCACCCTGAATCGTTAGTTGTCTCGGTAGCGGAGGCAGACGAGGTGCAACATAAGACGGCCTTGGTGTTGGAACAGGTCGGTGATGAACATTGTGTGGGATCCAGACTCAACGTTTCTGAGTAGGCTGACCCGAGGATGGGCCAACATCTCGAGTACACTTGAGCGATTCCTTGTACTCAGTCGGACCAGTTTCAGTTCGGAAAGCTTGGCTGACAAGCATCGCAAAGTCTGCACAATCATGAGCAACAAGTGCGAGCTTTATATCGGGATGCAGTCCTTCTCATAATTTCTCTTGCTTGCAAGTGTCAATGCATACGTCATCCGGAGCATAGCGGGATAATTCAAGGAATTTCCTCTAATATTCATCCACAGTCATTGTGCCCTGTTAGAGTTTTCGGAACTCCTTCTTCTTCTGGACTATCAGACCTCGAGGAATGTGCCATGCACGGAAGGCTAACTGAAATTCATGCCAAGTGGTTACACTCTCTACGTGTAGCATACCCCCGTGGATTTCCCACCATTGAGCAACTGAACCCTTCAGGTGAAATGTCGCAAAGGTGACGTAACTGGCGGGGGAAACATTAGCTGACTCCATCTCAAACAGGATGGCACGAAGCAAATCATCAGCATCCATAGGATTGGTGGAGTCACGGAAAATGGACGAGTTTGAGGCGCACAAATATTGGTAGTGTTATCAGGGCAGGTTGTTGATGAGCATTCTGGTTCGGAAACTAGGCCATTACCCCAGTCATAAACTGATGATTCAGCTCAAACTGCTGCATCATTGTGGCAAGATAGGGTGGAGGTGGAGGGTCGTCAGCCATCCTGCTAAAAACATCAGGGAGTAGTTTAACCAGGGGTGGAGCAGGTGTATAGAGTCATTCATGATGTAACTTGAACAATGAGCAAAGGCGTAGTATGTACAAAGCAGTAGTCATTAAATACATATAGATACATATACAGAGCCAATCACATGTTGTTAGTATGAGTTCAGACAAGAGAATCATCTTAGACATACTAGGCAGCACACATGCTCGCGATGGAGGGATACAACAACGAGGCATAGAAAAGGCTACATGAACGTTGGAGAAAACCACTAGAGAAAGGATTCTGTAGGGGACGACACAGGGTGCCCTCGATAGAAGGATCCTACGGCCCGTGAACACTGTGAAGCAGATCCTGGCCCACAATTCAAGAAAGGCATAATACGAATCTTCGGATGGATGTGATCACGAGAACCTAGGATAGAGTTAGCAAAATCATTTAACCCGAATAGAAGAAAGATCAGAGTCCTAGAGTATAGATGAGGAGTAAAAGATCCTAATACCACGCAATGGCAACATGGGCTCGCAACCTACACAACCAAGTTAGTAAATCAGTTTTTGAGAGACTAGTCTCAACTTCGGCCATGGAGTTGGAGAGGGGGGGTTCCTACAGGCAGTCGGCTCTGGTACCAACTTGTGACGCCACCGATTCAATCGTACACTAATCATACACGCAAATGTGTACGATCAAGATCAAGGACTCACGGGAAGATATCACAGCACAACTCTAGACACAAATTAAAATAATACAAGCTTCACATACAAGCCAGGGGCCTCGAGGGCTCAAGTACAAGCTCGATACACAATCGTCGGCGGAAGCAACAATATCTGAGTACATGCATAAGTTAACCAAGACTGCCCTGAGAAGGCAAACACAAAAGCAACAACGATCGAACAGGTAAGGCCTCCTGCTTGGGACCTCCTAACTACTCCTAGTCGTCAGCGGTGACAACATCTGGCTCCTGGGATCCACCACCTAATCGCCGCAACCAGGTATAGGGGAAAAGAGGTAGCAAAGCAACCGTGAGTACTCATCCAAAGTACTCGCAAGACTTACATCAAATCTATACTAACTATGCATCAGTATCAAATGGAAGGTTGTATTTGTGGACTGAACTGAAGAATGCCAGAAGAGAGGGGCAAGCCTAGCCTATCGAAGACTAGCATCTTCAAGCAACTCCAAGCAGCTTGCAGCATTCAGAAGACTACATAATAGCATTTTTAATATTTAACAAGCATGTTGTAGCATTAACGCCCAAAGATCCTTCCTCGACTCCCCGCGAGAAATCAATCTCGGAGCCACATATCCGACACATGTCTCAAGTAACCAGTTCTAGTTGTAATAGATCATGACACAAGTCTGAACGACCATTACCGTGGACACGGCTATTCGCATAGATAACTTCCCTGCAAGGGTGCACCACATTACCCAACCCGCTTGATTACTCTGGCCAGACACACTATCTTGCATCCATGCCCGGCCTCGGAAGATCAACACATCGCAGTCCTACCTAGGCTCAATACAGAGGTCCCTGCCGGTCTACATCCTAAGTACTCCGGGGTCTTGGGCCCATAGCCCGTTGAGCTCCGGGTCGTTGTGCGCAAGGGTCCTAGATGGCGCGATCCGCCTGACCACAATGATGAACTGGATGTCTGACAAAGCTTCGGCTGATACTATGACGTCGAGTGCCCATAACTATTCTTGTATGGTGGTTAGTTGATACGTCTCCGTCATATCTACTTTTCCAAACACTTTTGCCCTTGTTTTGGACCCTAACTTGCATGATTTGAATGGAACTAATCCAGACTGACGCTGTTTTTAGGAAAATTACCATGGTGTTATTTGTGTGCAGAAACAAAAGTTCTTGGAATGACCTGAAACTTCACGGAACATCTATTCAGAAATAATAAAAAATCCTTGCAAAAGATGAAGACCAGGGGGCCCACCACCTGTCCACGAGGGTGGGGGGCGCGCCTGCCCCCCTAGGGCGCGCCCCCTACCTCGTGGGCCCCCTGGAGTTCCTCCGACCTCAACTCCAACTCTATATATTTGCTTTCGGGGAGAAAAAAAATAAGAGAGAAAGATTCATCACGTTTTATGATACGGAGTCGCCGCCAAGCCCTAAACTCTCTTGGGAGGGCTGATCTGGAGTCCGTTTGGGGCTCCGGAGAGGGGAATACATCGCCATCGTCATCATCAACCATCCTCCATCACCAATTTCATGATGCTCACCGACGTGCGTGAGTATTTCCATCGTAGGCTTGCTGGACGGTGATGGGTTGGATGAGATCTATCATGTAATCGAGTTAGTTTTGTTAGGGTTTGATCCCTAGTATCCACTATGTTCTGAGATTGATGTTGCTATGACTTTGCTACGCTTAATGCTTGTCACAAGGACCCGAGTGCCATGATTTCAGATCTAAACCTATTATGTCTTCATCAATATATGAGAGTTCTTGATCCTATCTTGCAAGTCTATAGTCACCTATTATGTGTTATGATCCGTTAACCCTGAAGGGACAATAATCGGGATACTTACCGGTGATGACCATAGTTTGAGGAGTTCATGTATTCACTATGTGCTAATGCTTTATTCCGGTACTCTATTAAAAGGACACCTTAATATCCCTTAGTTTCCATTAGGACCCCGCTGCAACGGGAGGGTAGGACAAAAGATGTCATGCAAGTTCTTTTCCATAAGCACGTATGACTATATTCGGAATGCATGCCTACATTACATTGATGAATTGGAGCTAGTTCTGTGTCACCCTATGTTATGACTATTACATGATGAACCGCATCCGGCATAATTCTCCATCACCGATCCATTGCTTACGAGCTTTCCATATATTGTTCTTCGCTTATTTACTTTTCCGTTGCTATTGCTATCATCACTACAAAATACCAAAAACATTACTTTTGCTACCGCTACCACTACTATCATATTACTTTGATACTAAATACTTTGCAGCAGATATTAAGTTTCCAGGTGTGGTTGAATTGAAAACTCAACTTCTAATACTTGAGAATATTGTTTGGCTCCCCTTGTGTCGAATCAATAAATTTGGGTTGAATACTCTACCCTTGAAAACTGTTGCGATCCCCTATACTTGTGGGTTATCAAGACTATTTTCTGGCGCCGTTTCCGGGGAGCATAGCTCTATTCTTTGAGTCACTTGGGATTTATATCTTCTTATCATTATGAAGAACTTGAGAGATCCAAAAACCAAGATTTATCCCTCAACTACGAGGGGAGGTAAGGAACTGCCATCTAGCTCTGCACTTGATTCACCTTCTGTTTTGAGTAAGCTTGTGACACCTAAACCTGCTTCTGCTATTCGTTCTGATATGTCGCATGTTGTTGATGATGCCACTTCTGCTATGTATGATACTTATGATGAAACTACTTCTATGCTTGATACTACTGTTCCACTTGGTGAATTTCTTGATGAACAACTTGCTAGGGTTAGAGAGAATGAAAATATTGAATATGATAATATTGATGAAAGTGATGATGAAGACTTGCCCGTTATTCCTAAGGGTTATGTTTTTGATAAAGAAGCTTCTTTAGCTATTTTAGCTTGCAAAGATAGTTATGAAATTAAGAGGTTATTAGCTAAATGGAATAAGCAACCTCTAAATGCTAGGATGCAAGTTGACCCTGCTTTTGCTACTTCACCTATCTTTGTTACTGATAAGGATTATGAATTCTCTGTTGATCCTGATATAATTACTTTGGTTGAATCTGATCCTTTTCATGGCTATGAATCTGAAACTGTTGTGGCACATCTTACTAAATTAAATGATATAGCCACCCTATTCACTAATGATGATAGAACTCGTTACTTTTATATCCTTAAAATATTTCCGTTCTCATTAAAGGGTGATGCTAAGATATGGTTTAATTCTCTTGACCCTGGTTGTGTGCGTAGTCCCCAGGATATGATTTATTACTTCTCTGCTAAATATTTCCCTGCTCATAAGTAACAAGATGCTTTGAGGGATATATATAATTTTGTGCAAACTGAAGAAGAGAGTCTCCCTAAAGCTTGGGGGAGGCTTCTCAAGTTACTTAATGCTTTGCCTGATCATCCTCTTAAGAAAAATGAAATACTTGATATCTTTTATAATGGACTAACTGATGCCTCCAGAGATTACCTAGATAGTTGTGCTAGTTCTGTTTTCAGGGAAAGAACGCCGGATGAAGCTGAAATTCTATTAAATAATATGTTGACAAATAAAAATAATTGGACACTTCCTGAGCCTATTCCTAAACCAACTTCGAAGAAGAGAGGTGTTCTGTTTCTCAGTCCTAAAGATATGCAAGAGGCAAAGAAATCTATTAAAGAAAAAGGTATTAAAGCCGAAGATGTTAAGAATTTACCTCCTATTGAAGAAATACACGGTCTTAATTTACCGCCTGTTGAAGAAACATATGACCTTAATCCATCTCCTATTGAAGAAACTCATGGTCTTGATAACCCGACACAAGTAGTAAAGGTAAATTCTCTCTATAGACATGATAAAGCTGAAATCCCATTTACTAAATTTGCTAGCCCATGCTTAGATGAGTTTGATAAATTTATGGCTAAGCAAGAAGATTTTAATGCTTATTTTGGCACACAATTGAAATACAATTCAGATATGCTTGAACACTTGGGTAATTATATGGCTAATGTCAAAGGTGAACTTAAACTTATTAGTAAACATGCTTCTATGGTTACCACTCAAGTAGAACAAGTACTTAAAGCTCAAAATGATTTGCTCAATGAATTGAATAGTAAGAATAATGATAGAGTTGTTAGAGTTATGACTAGAGGTGGTAGAATGACTCAGGAACCTTTGTATCCTGAAGGCCAGCCTAAGAGAATTGAGCAAGATTCTCAGAGAAATAAGGTGGATGCACCTAGTCCTTCTAATAGGAAGAAAAATAAAAATGATAGGACTTTGCATGCTTCTAGTGAACCTATTACTGAAACACCTGAGAATCCAAATGATATTTCTATCTCTGATGCTGAAACACAATCTGGTAATGAACCTGAAACTAGTTATAATGTTAAAGATAATGTTCATGATGATGCTCAACCTAGTAATGATAATGATATAGAAATTGAACCTGCTGTTGATCTTGATAACCCATAATCAAAGAATCAACATTATGATAAGAAAGACTTTGTTGCTAGGAAACACGGTAAGGAAAGAGAGCATTGGGTTCAGAAACCCATGCCTTTTCCTCCCAAACCATCCAAGAAAAAGGATGATGAGGATTTTGAGCGCTTTGCTGAAATGATTAGACCTATCTTTTTGCGTATGCGATTAACTGATATGCTTAAAATGAATCATTATGCTAAGTATATGAAAGATATTGTTACAAATAAAAGAAAGGTACCGGAAGCTGAAATTTCCACCATGCTTGCTAATTATACTTTTAAGGGTGGAATACCAAAGAAACTTGGAGATCCGGGAGTACCCACTATACCATGCTCCATTAAAAGAAATTATGTTAAAACTGCTTTATGTGATCTTGGAGCCGGTGTTAGTGTTATGCCTCTCTCTTATATCGTAGACTTGATTTGAATAAGTTGACACGTACTGAAATATCTTTGCAAATGGATGATAAATCAACTGCTATACCTATCGGTATTTCTGAGGATGTGCCTGTTGTGGTTGCAAACGTTACTATTTTAACAGACTTTGTTATTCTTGATATTCCCGAGGACGATAGTATGTCTATTATTCTTGGAAGACCTTTTTTGAACACTGCAGGGGCTGTTATTGATTGCACTAAAGGCAATGTCACTTTTCATGTTAATGGTAATGAGCATACGGTACACTTTCCGAGGAAACAACCTCAAGTTCATAGTATCAACTCTATTGGAAAAATTCCATCGATTATATTCGGAGGTTTTGAATTTCCTCTTCCTACTGTCAAGAATAAATATGATATTCTTATTATTGGGGATGTGCATATCCCCGTTGAGGTAACATAGTGTTATTCGAAATTTCTCCGGTTCCATGTTATTCGGAATGAGTTCGTTAACAAGACTTGATCAACCTTATTAGTGGATTCCTTTTGATGATCATGAGATGGATGAAACTAGAAGGCACAACCTTGTGTACCCTACTCTTACTTTCTGTTATTTATATTAAATAAAATAAAAATAGTATTTTTCTATCTGTTATCTGATTTATCCATGCAATATAAAAATACCCCGAAAATAAAAGTTCTCCAAATGCCCTGAAATTTAAATATGTTTTTTTCTGGAATATTTGAGAATATTTGGCACTCAGAACACAGCAGGGGGAGCTGTCACCTAGCCACAAGGGTCAGGGGCGCGCTCTACCCCCTGGCGCGCCCCCTGGCTCGTGGGCCCACGGTGTCCCTCCTCCACTTATTCCTGCACCCACACACTCCTTCCTCCCACAAACACAAATATCCAGCTCAAACCCGAGTCCAAGCTCATTTTGTTGCCATTTTCGATCTCCTTGCTCAAAGCACCTCTCACAAAACTGCTTGGGGAGATTGTTCCTTGGTATGTGACTCCTCCATTGGTCTAATTAGTTTTTGTTCTAGTACTTTATTCATTGCAAATTTGTGATGCCTAGGTGACCATGTTCTTGAGCTTGCATGTCAAATTTATATGGTTCCAAGTAGTTTTGATGCATGACATAGGCTCTAGGCACTTGTATGAGTAGTTGCTACCAATATTATTGAGTTTGGCTTACTTTTATTTTGAAGTTACTAAAAATTTCAGAATTTTTCAGAGAATAATGAAGAGATTTTTGAGGGGCTCATCGAGCCGAAGCTCGAAGGAAAAGAAAAATGAAGAAGCAATGAAGCCCAAATATAATTTGCCTCGCACCGAGGAGGTTAGGCAGTGTGAATGGCCCTCCGATGATTTCTTGAGAGCCACCGGGATTTATGAGGATTTTTATGAATTGGCTAAGAATGCAGGCCTCACCGACTTCCTCCGCGACCAACGCGAACAGTATCTCTTACTCACCAATACTTTTGTGCAAAACCTCTACTATTATCCTAGGGAATCACCTCCTTCAGTAGAGTTTCATTTATATGATGTGGTTAAGAAAATGTCACTTTATGATTTTTGTCGGGTTTGTTTGATCCCTTCCGAGGGCAAAATAGAGGAACCACATCGTGACGATGTGGATGGGTTTATTGATACCATCACCGTAGGGGAAACGAGGAAGGTTTCCGATGCATGAATCACTAGCATACATTTTCCTGTTTTACGCTACTTTGCAATATTGCTAGTCGTTTCTTAATTGGTCGCGGAAACTATGGAAACCTTAGTGTTCCTGATATTATTATTTTGTTCCACGGGTTATTCTGTGATAACTCTGTGAGTATGGGCGGTATTATTGCTAAACGGTTGAGTCTGAACCATATAAAGGGCCCCATCTTTGGTGGTATCTATGCTTCACGCCTAGCTGCACATTTTAACATACCTATTAGGCATTATGATAAGGAAGAAAAATTGCTGCCTCGTGTTTATTTAGATTATAAGAGTATGGTAGCACATGATTTCATTATAAAGAATAGGGAAGGGGAGCTTAAATACAAATTGTTCTTTGATAAACATCATCCGGAGACTATTACCTTGCCTGCTCCTTCCTTGTTTGATTTATCTGCAGGCCAGTACCTCGTCGCGCTGGAGGACATTCACGCCTACCGGAACCCTGCACCAGCCATAGAGCCAGAGTCGGAACCACAAGTTGATCCTCCACGACAGTCTAATTACCATTGGGATCCGGAGATGATTGCCAACAAGTGGCAGTCAGAGTCTTCTTCATCGCAGTACGACCCCAACTATTACTATGGATATCCGCCAGGCCAACCGTGGCCATAGAACAACTTAGGCCAAAAGCCTAAGCTTGGGGGAGTACATATTTATCACCGACATTATATTCATGTTCACACACTCATTGCTAGATGTCGGTGCTCATACTTTTTCATTGTATCTTCCATGCTAGTTTATTTTCCTTTTTATCCTTTCTTCTTGTGTGTTTAATAAAACCTTAAGAAAAACCAAAAAATTTAGTTGTAGCCTTTAATTAGTTTACTTTCCATGCTTGTAGTAGTAATTAAAAAAAAGAAAACCCAAAAAGATTTCCTGTTCTTCTTTTACTTGTTGGGAGCTTTCCCGTGTAAATAGTTTTATTTCTTTTCTTTTCTTTAGGGGTCGATAGGAGAAGACCATAATTAAATTGTTGAAGTAGCTCTTATATGCATTATTGTTGATCTGACAAAAGAGCCCATATTGCCTTGTCTTCTCCGGTTTATTGAATGCTTGCAGATTCCAGCTTAGTCCAATGCACGTGCACTATTATTATTATTCACACTATTCGGTCGTGCAAGTGAAAGGCAATTATGACGATATATGATGGACTGACTGAGATGAGAAAAGCGGGTATGAACTCGACCTCTCTTGTTTTTGTAAATATGATTAGTTCATCGTTCCTGATTCAGCCTATTATGAATAAACATGTTTGCAATGACAACTAGAGATCATAGTTTCTTGTGTCATGCTTGATTAGCTAGGAGCTTATAATGGTTTACCTTGCGTGCCAACATGCTATTAAAATGGTTGTGATGTGGTATGATAGGGTGGTATCCTCCTCTGAATGGTTTAAGTGACTTGACTTGGCGCATGTTCACGCATGTAGTTGAAACAAAATCAACATAGCATTCACGATATTTATGTTCATGGTGGATTATATCCTACTCATGCTTGCGTTCGGTGTTGATTAATTTTAATGCATGGTCATGACTATTGTCGCTCTCTAGATGGTCGCTTCCCAGTCTTTTGCTAGCCTTCACCTGTACTAAGCAGGAATACTGCTTGTGCATCCAATCCCTTAAACCCCAAAGTTATTCCATATGAGTCCACTATACCTTCCTATATGCGGTATCTACCTGCCGTTCCAAATAAATTTGTATGTGCCAAACTCTAAACCTTCAAATAAATATCATGTATGTATGCTCGAATAGCTCATGTATCAACTAGGGCTGTCCGTATCTTCCATGTTAGGCGGGTTATTCTCAAGAGGAGTGGACTCCGCTCCTCACTCACGAGAAAGTGGCTGGTCACTGGGATGCCCAGTCCCATGCTTTATGCAAACTAAATCAAAATAATTGCAAACAAAACTCCCCCTGGGACTGTTGTTAGTTGGAGGCACTCATTGTTTTGAGCAAGCCATGGATTGATGCTTGTTAGTGGAGGGGGAGTATAGACTTTACCATTCTATTTGGGAACCGCCTATAATCTGTGTAGCATGGAAGATATCGCCATCTCTTGGTTGTTATGTTGACACTGAAAGTATACCGCTCAAAATATTATTCATCTCTATTTCAAAACCGAGCTCTGGCACCTCTACAAGTCCCTGCTTCCCTCTGCGAAGGGCCTATCTATTTACTTTCATGTTGAGTCATCATCTTCTTATTAAAAAACACCAGTTGGAGAGCACCGTTGTCATTTGCATTCATTACTGTTAGTTTACATTGAGTATGACTTGACTGTATCTCTTTTGCCATGAATTACAATGTCTAGTCAGTCCTTGATCTTTAAAGGAGCTCTGCATTTATGTTTTGCGGTCTCAGAAAGGGCTAGCGAGATACCATCTTGTTATATCATATTATGATTGTTTTGAGAAAGTGTTGTCATCCGAGATTTATTATTATTACTCGCTAGTTGATTAGGCCATTGATATGAGTAAACTTGAGACCTAAGTGTTATTGTGAATGTGGTTAGTCATAATCTTTGCTGAAAACTTGAATGCTGACTTTACATATTTACAACAACAAGAGCAAACAGAGTTTGTAAAATTTTTTCTTTAGCACTTTCAGTTTATCAACTGAATTGCTTGAGGACAAACAAAGGTTTAAGCTTGGGGGAGTTGATACGTCTCTGTCGTATCTACTTTGCCAAACACTTTTGCCCTTTTTTGGACTCTAACTTGCATGATTTGAATGGAACTAACCCGGACTGACGCTGTTTTCAACAGAATTACCATGGTGTTATTTATGTGTAGAAACAAAAGTTCTCGGAATGACCTGAAACTTCACGGAACATCTATTCGGATATAATAAAAATTCCTTGCAAAAGATGAAGACCAGGGGGCCCACCACCTGTCCACGAGGGTGGGGGCGCACCTGCCCCCCTAGGGCGCGCCCCCCTACCTCGGGGGCCCCTCGAGCTCCTCCGACCTCAACTCCAACTCTATATATTTGCTTTCGGGGAGAAAAAAATCAGAGAGAAAGATTCATCGTGTTTTACGAGACAGAGCCGCAGCCAAGCCCAAAACTCTCTCGGGAGGGCTGATCTGGAGTCCGTTCGGGGCTTGAGAGGGGAATTCGTCGCCAGCGTCATCATCAACCATCCTCCATCACCAATTTCATGATGTTCACCGCCGTACGTGAGTAATTCCATCGTAGGCTTGCTGGATGGTGATGGGTTGGATGAGATCTATCATGTAATCGAGTTAGTTTTGTTAGGGTTTGATCCCTAGATTCCACTATGTTCTGAGATTGATGTTGTTATGACTTTGCTATGCTTAATGCTTGTCACTAGAGCCCGAGTGCCATGATTTCAGATCTGAACCTATTATGTTTTCATCAATATATGAGAGTTCTTGATCCTATCTTGCAAGTCTACAGTCACCTATTATGTGTTATGATTCGTTAACCCCGAAGTGACAATAATCGGGATACTTACCGGCGATGACCATAGTTTGAGGAGTTCATGTATTCACTATGTGCTAATGCTTTGTTCCGGTACTCTATTAAAAGGAGACCTTAATATCCCTTAGTTTCCATTAGGACCCCGCTGCCACGGGAGGGTAGGAAAAAAGATGTCATGCAAGTTCTTTTCCATAAGCATACATGCCTACATTACATTGATGAATTGGAGGTAGTTCTGTGTCACCCTATGTTATGACTGTTACATGATGAACCGCATCCGGCATAATTCTCCATCACCGATCCATTGCCTATGAGCTTTCCATATATTGTTCTTCGCTTATTTACTTTTCCGTTGCTATTGCTATCATCACTACAAAATACCAAAAACATTACTTTTGCTACCACTACCACTACTATCATATTACTTTGCTACTAAATACTTTGCTGTAGATATTAAGTTTCCAGGTGTGGTTGAATTGACAACTCAACTGCTAATACTTGAGAATATTCTTTGGCTCCCCTTGTGTCGAATCAATAAATTTGGGTTGAATACTCTACCCTCGAAAACTGTTGCGATCCACTATACTTGTGCGTTATCATTAGTGCGTAAAGGTCAGTGGCCAACTCAGAACAAATACCCAAACCATTAGTTTATTAGGAGCTCGTGGAGATGAGGAGAGACTCAGGATCGATGTGACCCCATCACCCCGTCTCATGGAAATACGGCAAGGGCTAGGCCCAACCCTATCTCTCTAGGGCGGTCTTCCCAGCCGTGCCTCGTAATTATCTCGCGGGTGCTCTCCGGGCCCGCCCGACTTTCACATCAACTCGCGGGTACCCTCAGGGCTGACCCGACTTCAACAATGGTCTCAAGTAAACTTCAGGTAACCGTGTGTCCATAACATGAAGGGGGAATCTGAGGAATCAAACTCAATGGAATCCACTTGATGTAATCGTCAAGCTGAACTTATGAGGAATTACCCTCGAGGTTCACACTTGAGATGTTGCATGACAGAGTCGTATCGGGAGTGGTGAAGGACGAATCACCCTCGATGACCACGACTGAATAGCTACACTACAGAGTTATCATCAGGAGTATGTTACGAGGTATCGCCCTCGGCACTCAATAGTAGCTCTGCAGACTCGAGGAACAAAAGGGGTGTGATGTGATGTGAGGTGTCAGGCTCTGGTCGTCGATCACGTTGATCTAGTCGTCGATGATGAAGCAGGGGGAACAAGGACAAGGTGGGGGTCATTGATGGATCACTATCCAACCTATGCTAAGTAGTTTAGGATAAACATGTAAGGTACAGTGAGCGGTTACGAAAGCAGGCTATGCATCTGAATAGGAGCAAACAATGACAGTAGAAAAATCAAATGCAAGCATGAGAGAGAATGGAATGGGCGACATAGGAATGACCAAGGGGGTTTGCTTGCCTTGAAGCTCTGCTGAAAACGGAAGAAGAGTCGTCAGTGACACAGTTGATCACCGGGGCATCAACATCAGTCTCGGGGTCTACCGAAGAGAAGAGGGGAAGAAACCGTAAATACAAGCAACAATGCTCTAATGCAATGTTACACGATATTGACGAAGGGGGATAACATCCGGGAACGTTTTCCCCAAGTTTGGCATTTCCAGACAGATGAATCGGAGGGGGTGGTTGCATGTTCTCTATGCTAGGGACATGTGGTAGAAGAACGGACTACGTATTCGGATTCGTCTCGCTTTTTTGAGCAACTTTCAAGTATAAAACTTTTTATCCAAGTTATGTATTATTTTATATTAATTTTCAAAGTTTTAAAGATCTTTTAATATTATTATTAATTCTAAAATAGAGTTATTGCATCAGCATGACATCATCATGACAACAGGAGTCAACTGACTGGTCAAACAGGGCAATGGGGTCCACTGTCATCGACTAGTTTAATTAAGCAGGTTTAATTAGACTAAATATGTTCATTAGGCTAATTAATCGAAGTTAATTAATTTAAATAAATAATTAGTAACTAATTAATTATTTAAATTAATTAACTTCGATCAGTGGCCCCGAGACTAATGAACATATTTATCTTTTTTTGGACAGGGTCGTGGGCCCCTGTGATCAGTGGCCCACAAGGCCTTAGCAGGAGGCGGGCGTAACAGGCGGTGGGCGCCCGTAGCCTGCCCGGGCGGGGCGAGGCCGTGGCCACGATAGGGATTGCCGCAGCGGGGCACGAGGGCCACGGCGGGCGGAGCCGGTAGCCCCGGACGGCGGGATGGGGCGCAGCAGAGCGCGGGACGGGGCTCGCGCGCGGCAGGCGGGGCGAGCGGCAGCGGCAGGGTGACGTGTGGGGGTAGACCGCGGGCAGGACGACAAGGCAGGGGCGGCCGACGCGGCGAAGCAACAGCGGCGGCGGCGAGGTCCCCGGGCGGCGACGGTCGGCGGGGCACAAGCGAGCACGGCGCGAGCGACAACGGCAGCGGGACGCGGTGCGGGGAGCAGTAGAGTAGGCACGGGGAGGCAGGGTGCATCCCTACATAGCCGCAGCCAGGCAGGCACGTGTGGACGGGGAGGTCATGGTTCGGCCGGTGCGCACCGGCAGCGCAGGGGCGCGGCGAGGGCATGAGGAGTGCGGCGCTCGGACGCAGTCACGACGACACGACGACGAGCAGAAGAGGGTTCTAGGAGGAAGCAGACGGGGGGCCCTCACCGACCGTGTAGATGTGCAAAGGCGTGCTCATGGAGGGGCCGGAGCTGCGGATCCAGCGACGGGGCGTCGCGGAGTCCGGGAGGCAAGGTCCCGATCCAGATCGGGTTCATGAGGGGGAGGAGGGGAACGAGGGGAAGTGGGGTTAGGGTTTGCGGGGTGTGGGGGTAGGCCATATAGGCTAGATGGGCGGGCCGACTGGGCCGGACTATCGGGCTGGTTGGCCTAGTGGGGGGTTTTCCTTTGTTTTAGTTTCCTTTTATTTATTCTGTTTTATTAATTTAATTATTTTAGACTAGTTAAACATTTTATAAAAAAGTTGGCTCATCACCAATATTAACAAATGATTATTCGCAACATTTTGAACATTTTAGTTTTCATGTTTGACAAATTTGAATTTTTGACTTTAACTTGAATTTGAATTATGCCTTGGATCGAATGAGGATTAGCAACAGTAATGTGATGAGATGGCGCCATTAACTTGGGGTTACTGTAGCTTAATTATACGGGTGTTACAGGGGAGGTGGTTCGGTGGCTTACAGCGAGCGACGAGGAGGTCTCCGGCGCGGCAGGACTTCGGGGGTTGATGAGACGGCGTCTCCGGCGAGTCTCCGACGTCAGTGAGGTCTCTAGTCGATGTCGTGGAGCCAGACAATCATGTGTGTGACGTCGGGGTGGGATCAGGGGGTCAGAGTCGACGCCGAGGGCAACAATAGTGCGGTGGGAGAGGCGTAGCTCTGGCAAGGAATAGTGGGCACAGGAGGGCGTCGGGGGAGGTGTTCTAGGGTGGAACCGAACAAGAGTGAGGGGCTTTTATAGGGGAGGAGGCGTGGATGAGGGGCTAGGCCAGAATCAGCAGGGGATCGACTCGAGGTGGGGTTGCCGATGTGGTGCTCCGGCAAGGAAGGAAGGGAATCTGGAGGTTGGGAAGGTGAGCGCAGGCGAGGGGCAATCGTACGGTGGGTCCGCGTGTTAGAGAGATAGGGAGGGATCCAATTGGATTGATCAACCAACCCGATCCAAATTCGGTGCGCACGCACTTAGCTGGGTCGGATCCGCGACGTGGGATGCGGGCATATTTCCTTTTAAAGGACATTGCGTTCCTATTTTAAAATAAAACAGAGAAAGGAAATAAAATAAGGAAAAGAAATAAAAGTTTACCTAGACATATTATATACCAAAATGTTCATAAAACTACAAAGAATAAGATGAACAATTTTTCAAGTTCAAATAAAGTCCACAAAAATTCATAAAATTCAAATAGTGCTACTTTTGCAATAAAAACTAATAAAAAATATTTTTTAAATAACAAAATAATTTCAAATTTATTTTCACCTAATTTTCATTTAACGAAACATTTTACCCTTATTTCCATATAATTATTTTAGGAGAAAAATAATTTGAATAAACATCAAACGAGTTTGAATTTGAATTTCAAACCACTTTCAATACTTTTCTCTTTTTCTTTGACCAAATATATTTCAAATTGCCACTGAATTTTTAAGTGTCATATTCCTTCTCTCATTTTGAATATTTCTAGAGAATTTTAAATTTGGAAATTCAAATAACTTCAAATTGGAAATAGGTTTCAGAAAACTTTAAAATGGACTTTCAAAATGGTTCTTTTGAACTTCCGAATCTCTTTCTTATAATTTGAAGAAGTCATTTTATCTACTCTCATGAAACTCATTGAGTTGCATAAAGGTTCTGAATTTGAAATATTTTCAAAACGGATTCAAATCTAAAAAAACCTTTTTCATTTCAAATGGAAGAAGTCATGTCATCTCCACTCTAGGGTTTTGTGTTTGAGATGAATTTGAATTCATGGAGATCAAAATGCAAGATGAAAGTTTTGGGAAAGTCCTTTTATTCCCTCTCATTCAACTTACAATTTTTTTAAATTTTCACTCAATTTCACACAACAATCAAACAAGCAATCTTAATTATTTATTTAATATAATAGTCCAATATTTAGAATTTTGGGATGTTATATTTATTTGCTACAATTAATGTTTGTCCTAAGAATGCAGATGCTATGCTTAATGAAGATGATCTTTGTAGTCCCCCTACTTTCAATAATTAAATTGCTATGATGATTGCGTGTCTCCTATTTATGATGATTGCAATAATTATGAAAGTGGGTTTGGAAGAGTGTCAACTTTAGACAATAATTATCCCACTATGTCGGAGGGTGTTGAATCTTATTATAATGATAAAAGTGGATTTGGAGAGGTCATGACTTTATTTCATATTGAATTCACTATTCCAGAAGAGGTTTCAATTGATTATGATGAGGACCAAGTTGCTACTTATGATGATTATTGTGACGATACTTATGTTATAAAAAATAGTGATAATTATTGTCATAATTATTAATATCCTTTTACTAAACATTACTCTTTTTATGTTTAAACAATTTATAGTATTTGAGTTTCTTATGATACTCCTACTATTATTGATGAGAATAAATTTGCTTATGTGGAGAGTAATAAAAATTGTATGTTTATGCACCATGAAAATAATGTTTATGTGATAGTTATACTGTTGAATTTGTTCATGATGCTACTGAAAATTATTATGAGAAAGGAACATGCTTTTACATATCTGAGCAATATCAAGTTTCCTCTCTATGTGTTGAAACTTTTGAAGTCATGCTTGTTTTGCCTTCCTATGCTAGTTGATTATTGCTCCCATAATTTTTTTTGCATGATCACAAAATAAATATGGATAGGAAGTGAGTTAGGCTTAAAAGTGCTAGTCATATGCTTCATGATGCTCCCGTTATGTTTCAACTCTTTACTTTTATGTGAGCATCATTGAAATCATTATGCCTAGCTAAAATGCATTAAAGAAAAGCACTTGTTGGGTGACAACCCAATACTTATACCTATTGTTTTTGTGTGTTCACATTAAGATACTATAGTAATTATGTTTTATAGCTTTTGTTTCAATAATGTGCCAAGTAAAGCCTTTGGGATGATTTGAATGATAGTTGTATCGATTCTGTGGAAAAACAGAAACTTTTGCGCCCAGTGCTAGAGTTACCATAATTAACTAGGATGTGAGAAAATTCTTAAATTTTACGAATGATTTATATACAGATTTACCACATTGTCGTAACTTTTCACAATTTTTGGAGTTACGGACGTATGGTTTTTGTTGAGATCATTATAGGATGTTCTGTTTTTGAAAGATTCTGTTTTCAATGCATAGTTTGCTTTTTGTAGTTTCTATGGCTTATATTGGTAAATATAAATTGTACAAATGATAGACTACATTAGTCATTATGTAAAAAAATTATGAATGTTGTCTTGACAGTATCCAAGTTTGATTTGCTCCTTATCATACTAACCTATCTCACGAAGTTCCGATAAGTTTTGTGTGATTGAAGTTTTTAAGTTTTGCGTGAGATATCGATGTGAGGACAATAAGTAGTGGCAAGAACCTACTCTTGGGGATTCCCTAGGCACCCCAAGCTAATATTCAAGGAAGACCCAAGCGTTCAAGCTTGGGGATGCCCCGAAAGGCATCCCCTCTTTCGTCTTCAACATTATCGGTAACCTTACTTGGAGCTATATTTTTATTCATCACATGATATGTGTTTTGCTTGGAGCATCATTTTCTTTTGTTGAGATTTACTTTCTGTTATTTACAATAATGTTTTGAATCTTTTATTTCATTAAAAGTGTTAAGTATAGCCTTTACCATGCTCAGTTTTCAAGTCTATATGTTGCCGTTTGAAAACAATAAGTTTTTTTTGTTATGTATTGAATATTCCTGAATAGTCAGAACATGATAAAATCTTGAAATTTTTACATAGTAAGCTATGATAAATTTTCTATAGTGTGGTAAGTTTTTAGAAATTTTTGCAGTAAAAGAAGTATGAATTTTTCTCCGTCCTTTACAGACTTTTGTGTTTAGACAGATTGTTGGTATGTTTGCATTATTTCCATATGTTTGGTTGTTTAATGATTCTATTTGAGGATAGGAGTATTAAATATGCACATGCATTTAATATGCAATGTTTAATTATAATTTTAGTAGTTTGTTACAGTCGAGAATGATAAGGCTTTAAGTTGATTTATACTAACTTATCCCACGAGTTCTTGTTGAGTTTTGTATGGACGAAGTTTTTAAGATTTAGGCAAACTGTGATATAAGAGGAATTAAGTAGACACAAGAACTCAAGTTTGGGGATGCCCAAGGCATCCCAAGTTAATATTTCAAGAAGTATCAAGCATCTAAGCTTGGGGATGCCCCGGTAGGCATCCCATCTTTCTTCATCAACAACTATCGGTTGGTCCTGGTTGAGCCTAAGTTTTTGCTTGTTCTCAAGAGATGTGTAATTCTTGGTTTGAGACTAAGTTTTTATTTGTTCACATGACATGTGCTATTCTTGTAGTGCCCTTTTATATTTGTTTGTTGTTTGAATAAATACTTAGATTTGAAAGTTTAAAGAGGAAGTCCTCACATAGCTGCTTAATTGTTTGACTACTCATTGATCTTCACTTATATCTTTTTGTGTAGTTTGTCATTTACTCTCGTAACTACTAGGAAAAGGGCTAGTAATGGTGCACCAGTTTTGCCCACTAATAGCGCACTGCTGGTGCGCCATTAGTATCACGCCACTAGTATTTCTTACTAATGGCGCACCACCGGTGCGCCATTAGTATCTGGTATACTAATGGCGCACCGAGCCGTGCGCCATTAGTATAGAACACCATGCTGTTGGAAATATGCCCTAGAGGCAATAATAAATTAGTTATTATTATATTTCCTTGTTCATGATAATCGTTTATTATCCATGCTAGAATTGTATTGATAGGAAACTCAGATACATGTGTGGATACATAGACAACACCATGTCCCTAGTAAGCCTCTAGTTGACTAGCTCATTGATCAATAGATGGTTACGGTTTCCTGACCATGGACATTGGATGTCATTGATAACGGGATCACATCATTAGGAGAATGATGTGATGGACAAAGACCCAATCCTAAGCCTAGCACAAGATCATGTAGTTCGTATGCTAAAGCTTTTCTAATGTCAAGTATCATTTCCTTAGACCATGAGATTGTGCAACTCCCGGATACCGTAGGAGTGCTTTGGGTGTGCCAAATGTCACAACGTAACTGGGTGGCTATAAAGGTACACTACAGGTATCTCCGAAAGTGTCTGTTGGGTTGGCATGAATCGAGACTGGGATTTGTCACTCCGTGTAAACGGAGAGGTATCTCTGGGCCCACTCGGTAGGACATCATCATAATGTGCACAATGTGATCAAGGAGTTTATCACGGGATAATGTTACGGAACGAGTAAAGAGACTTGCCGGTAACGAGATTGAACAAGGTATCGGGATACCGACGATCGAATCTCGGGCAAGTGTCGTACCGATAGACAAAGGGAATTGTATACGGGATTGATTAAGTCCTTGACATCGTGGTTCATCCGATGAGATCATCGTGGAACATGTGGGAGCCAACATGGGTATCCAGATCCCGCTGTTGGTTATTGACCGGAGAGTCATCTCGGTCATGTCTGCATGTCTCCCGAACCCGTAGGGTCTACACACTTAAGGTTCGGTGACGCTAGGGTTATAGAGATATTAGTATGCAGTAACCCGAAAGTTGTTCGGAGTCCCGGATGAGATCCCGGACGTCACGAGGAGTTCCGGAATGGTCCGGAGGTAAAGATTTATATATGGGAAGTCCTATTTTGGTCACCGGAAAAGTTTCGGGTTTTATCGGTAACGTACCGGGACCACCGGGAGGGTCCCGGGGGTCCACCAAGGGGGTCCACCTGCCCCGGGGGGCCACATGGGCTGTAGGGGTGTGTGCCTTGGCCTATATGGGCCAAGGGCACCAGCCCCAAGAGGCCCATGCGCCAAGAGATAAGGGAAAGGAAGAGTCCTAAAAGGGGAAGGCACCTCCTAGGTGCCTTGGGGAGGAGGGACTCCTCCCTGGCCACACCCTTCCTTGGAGGAAGGGCCAAGGCTGCGCCCCCCTCTCCCTTGGCCCTATATATAGTGGGGGGAAGGGAGGGCAGCAATACCTAAGCCCTGGCGCCTCCCTCCCCCTCCCATGACACATCTCCCTCCTCCCGCAGCGCTTGGCGAAGCCCTGTTGGAATCCCGCTACTTCCACCACCACGCCGTTGTGCTGCTGGATCTCCATCAACCTCTCCTTCCCCCTTGCTGGACCAAGAAGGAGGAGACGTCGCTGCTCCGTACGTGTGTTGAACGCGGAGGTGCCGTCCGTTCGGCGCTAGGATCATCGGTGATTTGGATCACGACGAGTACGACTCCATCAACCCCGTTCTCTTGAACGCTTCCGCGCGCGATCTACAAGGGTATGTAGATCCACTCCTCCCTTGTTGCTAGATGACTCCATAGATAGATCTTGGTGACACGTAGGAAAATTTTGAATTTATGCTACGTTCCCCAACACATGCGCCATTAGTATGCCTCCCAGGGGGCCATATTTAACCATGTGCTTTGGCATACTAATGGCGCACTGTTGGGTGATGCACCATTAGTGTGATTATAACAGTGCGCCATTAGTGTCTTGTGTGGTGCGCCACTAGTATGAATATTAGGGATTTTTTTTTCATTTCTGATATTTTCACAGGTTAAAAAATATTAGAGATAACATACAACACAGATCTGCTTAGCTTACATACAGGGGGCCATATGTAACGATGTTACCTGCGTCCACCAGATCATATCCAACACACAAGTTTCATCATATATACATACATAGCCAACACATAGTTCCATCGTTACATATTACAAAAGTTTCACAATGTTCATTCAACACCGTTATCCATCAATTCACAAAAGTTTCACATTGATACAAAATAAAAACACAAATGGAAAAGAAGCACTCCATCTATGCAAGCTTCCATGAATTAAATCAAATCTGCAAAATGATAAACAAGAAGTTAGAAGAAGAAGAAGAAGAGAAGAAGAAGAAGAAGAAGAACAAGACTTTGCAGAAGAATAAGAAGAATAAGAAGAAGACTATAAGCTTATTATGTAAACTTGATCATTTTGTGCTAACATAAGTAATTTTGGAGCTAACCTATAGGAAACTAAGCATATAAGCTCTAAGTTAGCATATTAGAGCCAACTTAGGTAAAATGAAGCTAACCTATGTCATTTTGGATAAGAAGAAGAATAAGAAGAAGACTATAAGCTTATTATGTAAACTTGATCATTTTGTGCTAACATAAGTAATTTTGGAGCTAACCTATAGGAAACTAAGCATATAAGCTCTAAGTTAGCATATTAGAGCCAACTTAGGTAAAATGAAGCTAACATATGTCATTTTGGATAAGAAGAAGAATAAGAAGAAGACTATAAGCTTATTATGTAAACTTGATCATTTTGTGCTAACATAAGTAATTTTGGAGCTAACCTATAGGAAACTAAGCATATAAGCTCTAAGTTAGCATATTAGAGCCAACTTAGGTAAAATGAAGCTAACATATGTCATTTTGGATAAGAAGAAGAATAAGAAGAAGACTATAAGCTTATTATGTAAACTTGATCATTTTGTGCTAACATAAGTAATTTTGGAGCTAACCTATAGGAAACTAAGCATATTAGAGATAAATAGGTAACTAAGTATATATATATATATATATCATTTTGGAGATCTGACATACCTGACATAGTTCAGTTCTCATTGTTCTTCTCCTTCTCCTTCCTCAGCCTGATACGCCAAGAGCGGCGAGGCGGTGGAGGCAGTGGAGGCAGCTGTGGGATGTAGTCTTCTACCACAATTGGCGTGGTCATGTCGCCCAGCTGTGGGATCGCCGGTGCCACCACCGGTGTGTGGTAATTGTCAGGCACCACTACCATCGCAAGGCCACCCTCAGCCACCACCATCTCTTGCCCATGGTCAGCCACCACCATCTCTTGCCCATGGTCAGCCACCACCAGCGCTAGGTCATCCTCAGCCTGATGCCCATCGTCATCCTGCAGCTCCTCATCCCCACTCTGCTCCTCTTCTCCCCCACTCCAGTCTGGATCATCCTTCTTGTTGTCTTCGCTGCTGCCAGAATCGCTGCTGCTTTCGCTAAGGCCAGAATCGCTGTTGCTTTTGCTATAGCCATAATCGCTGCTGCTTTGGCTGTAGCCAGTGTCGCTGCTGCTTCTCCCATTGCCTGTCCAAATACAACAATGACCGTTAACAATCGATGTGAGACAAAGCCAAATATGGAGGAATAAGAAGAGGCAGAACGCAGTGGCATCTTCGTCTTCAGCGTAGCGCATGCAACACATAGTCTTGTTGAAAACCTTCACGATGAGCATTGTGGCGTCATCGTCGTACCTCAAGAGAAGAAAGTAACCGGTCCGCAGGTCGTAGGCACTGTAGAACTTCTCCTAGCTACGGCACAGGTACATGTGGCCCTCCTCGATCACCAACTACATGTCCCACAGCCTGCGAACCCCGCTGCCGGCCTGTCGGAGCTTCACATTATCTGGCGGATCTTCACCCAGCATCTTCATAAAAGCGTCAGGCAGCCTCTGCAATTTGGGACAAGGAGTGATGTAGCAAACAACAGAGTTATCATAATGAGATGGGTGAAGGGGAGATCTCTCGTTTTATATACCTGCCTCGTGGCTGATACTGAAGAACAAAGTATGATAGTGAAGAACTTGAAAGCATCCAACTCGTACTCCGGTGAGGCAGAGCGGCGGTGGCTGCTTCCCCCCATCTCTGATAAGCAGCAGAAGAGACCAATTAGTACCCTTACAACATTATAGCAGCATAAATTTTGAGCAGAAGATAATCAACATTAGTTGCAAGTACCCCATATGTCCTATTTTTAGCAAAGTCATGCTAAAATTCACGGAAAATTTCAGCATGACCTTTGCTGAAAATAGGACATATGGAGTACCCGAATTTGCTAGAACGGAAGTTAATCGACATTCCGGCAAACTCAAGGGCCTCTCGGGGTACCTGCAATATCATTATCCCCACGTAATGAAGTCGCCAATGGGTCATTTCAGAAGATCACAAGTAGCATCATCACAAGTACAACATCATCTGTAGCTTTATATTAACAAAGCATCAGCACATATACAAAAGACCACTTATGCCAACAGTATGGTTTATATCAGATTCGGAGTTAGAAACAGGAAAAACCGGTGCTTCAAAGCCTATTGGACACAATTTACATCTATCAGTACGGGATGTCCTGACTAATTTCAAGTGTTCACAGGTGAACTTGTACCATGGATGAGCCTAGTGCTTCATTAGTTAAATGAACAGAGATAACAGTGCATAACACCATACATAAAGTGATGAGCATACATACTACTGTCCAAGCAAATTAACTGAATAGTATTGTGTCAAGTTCAGTTTAAAAATTCAGTTATTGCTTGAGTGATTTGACACCAAAAATTACTCCCAAAAATTACAATGACTGTATATATTCACTGTACAGGCTGTCAAGTTCTATTTCAGCTCAAGTTTCATTATAACACAAACACTGTAATTCATCTGCTCATAGAAAAATTAATAATAAAAATCAAATTACAATAGGGGTCCCAGGTTTGACCCCATGATACGTGCTATCCTCGGATTATTCCTCTTCTGAACAAACCATCATGCATCATTTTCTAACCAAGGCATAGCTCAGGAAAACCACTTGCTTTGACCAGAACTAGCTGATTACCCCAAATCTCATGGTAAAATTAGCAAGGCAAAGCATTTCTCTTACATGACCATAGCAAGAATGACACACTACATATAATCTGGTGAGATAGCAGCAGCAATCTCAAAAAAAGCGGAGACATCATACATACCACCAGAGCATCGCCCACAGACATCCAGGTACATCACCCACTATTATTGCCTGTAAAAAGGCCTAATATCCACTAGTATTGCCTATTGATCATATACTACCTACTCATATTTTATTCAGTCATTTTACCAGTTGTTTAACCACAGATTAGGGTCTGTCTAGGAGGTTAGTCAATGTAAAAATTGAAAAGCTAGCTAGCAGTACAGTAAGCAGAAGCAGCTCAGGCAGGTGCAGGGGCGCGCGCGGGACGACAAGCAGGGCCGGCACGGCTAGGTGCGTGCACGGGTGTGCAAGGCAGCGAGCGGCCGCCGGAGGCAGCAGCGGAATGGGGAATGGTGGAGAGAGGGAGAAAGGAGGAAGGAGGAGAGGTACCTGGTCGCCGGAGGGGTCGGGGTCGGGGTCCGAGCTCGTTCGGGTCCTCGCTCGCCGCGGTCGAAGGAGAGTAGGGGCCGGTGGCGGAGGACGGCAGGGGCAGGCAGGGTGGGTGCGTCGGGGCCGCGCTCGCCGGCTGCTGCAGGGGCCGGAGGAGGCCATCGCTCATCGGAGGGAGGAGGAGAGGAGAGGAGCGGGCGACGCGCGTTCGGCCGATCCCGTTCGGGGGGCGCAGGGGCGGCGGGGGTGGAGTCCCGCGGGGGTCGGGGCGGCGGCGTCGGGGCAGCGCAAGACCACAGCGGCGACGGCGGCGCCGACGGCGTGCAGGCGCGCCGGACGGAGGGGGCGGAGCAAGGGGGCGGCGGCGTACGTTTGGGGTCGAGTGGGGGATCTGGCGAGGGAGGGAGGCCACACAGTGCGAGGGGAATAGGTGGAGTGGGGGGGGGGTTAGCAATGGCGCACCTCCCCCTAGTGCGCCATAAGTATGACGATTCTAATGGCGCACCCCCCCTGGTGCACCATTAGAATTTTGTTTTAATTACTGGCCCGACTGGTCAGGTTATATTCCACCTAACCCTATCTCCATCAGAACACGCCCACTAGCTCGACTGGTCAGCACACAGCACACACACTAGGAGGTCCTGGGTTCGATTCCCAGGCTCCCCAATTTTTGTTTTTATGCATTTAAAATGTTGTTTGATATTTATTTGTGTTTAAATATGTTCAAACTTGTTTAAATCATAACAGTAATATTTTTTATAAAAAAAGTAATAATTTTTTAAAAAATATCATCAAATTTGTTATTTGAAAATATTTATGAATATGAAAAAACATCATCAAATTTATTATTTTAAAATATCATCAAATTTGTTATTTGAAAATATAATCAATTTTTTTGCAATTTTAGTTGCATTCATTTGTGACGGTGGAGCGGGCCGGGGAGCGTGCGGGGGAGAGGGTGCGGTGGGTCGTCGGCGACGGTGGAGTGGGGGAGGGTGCGGGCCGGGGGTCGGCGGCGGCGGCCGGTGGAGCGGGGGAGGGTGCGGTGGGTCGTCGGCGGCGGTGGAGTGGGGGAGGGTGCGGGGGGTCGGCGGCGGCCGGTGGAGCGGGGGAGATGGTGCGGGGGGTGCTCGGCGGCGAGGGGGACCGGATCTGGCGAGGTGCGGGGGAGAGGGTGCGGTGGGTCGTCGGCAACGATGGAGTGGGGGAGGGTGCGGGCCGGGGGGCGGCGGCGGCCGGTGGAGTGGGGGAGGGTGCGGTGGGTCGTCGGCGTAGGTGGAGTGGGGAAGGGTGCGGGGGGTTGGCGGCGGCGGCCGGTGGAGATGGTGCGGGGGGTGCTCGTCGGCGGCGGTGGAGCGGGGGCGGGTGCGGTGGGTGCTCGTCGGCGGCGGTGGAGCGGGGGCGGGTGCGGGGGGTGCTCGTCGGCGGTGGTGGAGCGGGGAGGGTGCACCATACATACATGCGCCATTAGTAGTTTTGCAAAAAAGTATTAAAAATAATTTTTATACTAATGGCGCACCGTGGCACAGTGCGCCATTACTAGTTTGAACTAGTAATGACGCACTATGCAACGGTGCGTCATTAGTAGTTTTGCAAAAAAGTAAAAAAAAAGAATACAGTAGTGGCGCACTCAACAGTTGGTGCGCCATTAGTAGTTCTAACTACTAATGGCGCACTTTGCCCGGATGCGCCATTAGTATGTTTGAAAAAATAAAAAAAAACATTTTGTTACTAGTGGCGCACCTTGTGCTTGGTGCGACATTAGTGTCTTACACACTAATGGCGTATCTTCACGTGGTGCGCCATTAGTAAACAGTAGTGGCGCACCACTTCTCTGGTGCGCCATTAGTGTCAATTTCATCTTTAGCCCTTTTCCTAGTAGTGCGTGCTTCACTTATATTATAAGAATGAATTGTTGAATGAATTGAATATCATAAATATGAAATTATATATGCTTCATATATTTGTCACATGAAAAGTAATAACTTCACATATAAGAAGTATAAATGGTAAAATTTATTGAAAGAAAACACAGGATTGGTCTCAAGTGATGTCTTGTTAACCCAAACAAAAATCTCTCCAAATCTTCCCTGAGGTGGAAGGCAGTGCCATATGATAGAATCCAAAAAACAAGTAAAGTTGGGTCTTTCGGTCTCCGAAAGAGCTATAAAATCCAACTTTCGCTCCCTTGAAGTCTCTGCCTTAACGAGTGGTGTAATAAGAACACAGACGTCTTGTTTCGCCAAGGCAATTTTTTCCAGCAGTGTCCTTGTGTGTGTCATGTGAAATGTGTAGGAGTGGAACTATCACATTTTACAGAATGCCTCCCGTCGGGTGTTCGTCATTGCATATCTTTTTAGAGATGATATTTGTCGGCATGGTCTGACAATGGCCTCTGCCATGTAGTTTTCCCATTTACTTTCATGCTTCCCCTCTCTAAATAACATTTGCACTCTCTCTCTCTCTCTCTCTCTCTTTTTCCTACATTAAAGGAATCCGGAGTTGAGTGGCAAATTGTGATTCGTTAGTAAAACGAGAGATAGTTAACAAACCTACGTCCCATAGCTTTGGGACATCACATCGATCTCTCACTAGTTAAAGCAAGCGCTGTTGAGTGTTGACGTGATGCGATTCTTTTCGCAAAACAAAAGTGTTGACGTGGATGTGACAATTCGATCAGACGCTATAGGCACCCTGGTTTGACGAAAGAGAGGGCGGCCTTGTGCAAGCGGGCGGCCGGGACCAACAGCATCCAGGTCCCTTTTAGCCTTTTCTCCCTAATATAATCCAGATCGAGCCACACATACAGAAAAGGAAAGGGGGTTTCGTAGGCCGCGCTCCGTTTGCCGCCACCACAGAATGCAACACGCACAGGCGCTCGATCGTGAAAGAGCTGCGGCACCGATCGATCGCGAACGAGCCCGGTGGTGACCGTGGGCTTTCGCTGCCGGCACCATCGGTCGTATGCACGCCGTTCAGCTCCAGCAGCTTCAGATTGCCGACCTAAAAAAGCGTGTCCGTGACTTTCTTCTTCTGCCGGCCGTGCATGGATCGACCATTAGTTTTTGTTTCAAGCCTCTGAGTGGCAGGCGAATTAATAGGCCACTTAATTATACATGATCACATAGGGAAGCAACCGTCATTGCCTAGTAATTTTTTTTAACTGTATAAACTAATGCTGCTACTTTTGTACTGTACCGGCACATAGATCACTAGAGCTGACTAAAGAAAGCTAGTGAAACAACATTGGGTAAGAGGGACTCGCATAAAGAAGATTGCAAGAGCGAAATCGAAATTCGCCATGTACACGTACGTACGCGAGCGCAGAGTACGTAGGACCTTCTTGCAGGCGATCGATGAAACAATGCAATATGGCGCGCTGCTGGCAAACGAGATCAGCGATTCTTCCAGCTCCTTCTAGCTCCTTACTAAATTATAATAAAACGGTCGAGAATAATGGCCGGATCGAGCAGTGTAGTAGCAGAGGAACCCTGGCAGCAGCTGATCGATCGATGGAGTAGAATATGCGTGGCCTGCGCCTGCGCCTGCGCTCCCATGCGTGTGAAACCGTTGAACTCTCGCGAGCTACTCTGTTGTAAAAGGAATGAGCCGTTGTATTCTTGTGACAGAATCTAAGATCGGCTTAGAGACCATAGCTATAGGTTGCTAAAATACTAGGGTTCAGTTAGAATATTTTTAAACTAGGGAAAAGCCGGTGTTAGAAAGTTTTGTCTGCTCTAGTGGAGGAGCTAGGGAACATACTGCCGCCCTTGACTATTCCTTTATTCTCTTCAACGTTGATGGCTGGAGCATGTTCCTTAATAATTACTAAATTTGTTGTTAAGTCAGCACCGGCGGACCGGGCAAGTGCTTTACGCCATTTTTATTTAAAAAAATAGTACTACTAGCATTGGAGTAATATGGTCATGGATGCTTATAAAGTAGTAATTCCCAGTATATATGGTCATGGATACTTAAAAAGTAGCAGTTGTGGTGTCTATAGGGATTACTAATATGGTCATGGATGCTGTTGACAATAACTGTCTCCCCATTTTGCTTAATGAAAAAAATTGTAATGGGGCATCGTAGAATATGGGTATCAATCACTCTTTGCATCAAAATTATACCCATAATCACTATTCTATTTATAAACAAATAAAAGACGTTTTAAGTCACTACTTTAATGACATAAAACATTATTTGTCTATAGAGGGAGTACATTTTTTTGCGAGGGTAAAAGAAGCTTTATTCTAAAATTATAGAGTTACAGTCAAGAGGCAAGAGATCCTCGATACATGGGGGTCCTCTGTAGCCAAACAACAATGCTACAAGGGCCAATTCCTTTGCCAGCTTAAAAAATAAGCCGCATCCTCCCCAGCTTTTTTTATAAGCCGTCACTCTTATACATTGGGGTTTCTAAACTAGTTATGAAATAACTAATTCAGAAGCCTCAAAAAAATTTGGGTGCGGCTTATTTTTTAAACTAGGGAGGGACATCTTATTTTTTAAGCTGCCCAAAAGATATAACTTGCCAAACAATTTGTTACTCTAGTTTACAGAGGGAGTATTTTGGGAATGAAGATTTTATTTGTGGGTGGGAATGAAGATTTTCTAATACTTGATAAATAGTATACATCGTGCTTGCAAATTTCTGAGCATATAATAAATTGGATTTGCGTTTTTGGCCGGCGGATAGCAATGTATGGGGAGGAGCATTCCATGAGCAAAAATATCTCTGGGTGGCTCATAGTGTATGATTAATTTAAGATGGCAGCTCCGAGTTTTTAAAACTCGATCTCTCACGTGGGTTTGTGCCTTTTCTGATGTGGAGCTGGTCAGACACAACTCAACCTGCAGGTGCGAACCACGAAATCTAGCTCAAACTGCAGACCAACCCATATGCCCCACCCAGCCGAAGGAACATCATGAAGCAATAAGGCATGGCATCTTATCCCTGAGGGGAACAGGGATAGATTAATCAGTGTGATTCCCAGAGCTCCCAGAGAGAATGCGTTTAGAATTATTGTGTTTTTTTTCTATTTTGCAAAAGAAAATTCATTTGGATTTCTCATTTGAAGTGGTATTATGTTCATAGGGAGCTACTAGCCTACTGTCGTCTAATTTTTTTTAGAAATAGACACAAGAAACACCCGACTTTAAATTAATAAAGACAACAACGGTCAGCCAAACAAAGTTAACCCTGCGAAGATGAGATGGGATTACTCATTCAATGGCCAGTTTGTTACAAGTTGTCCAGAATGCCCGAGCTAAGGCACCAAACGTTCGCCGGGCAAGTCAATGTTGCTGAACACGGCAGTTATTCTGGAGCGTAAGGATATCTGTCATCGATCTAGGGTTCCAACATGATCCGAAACACTCACGAACATAGCTTCAAAAATTGAGCAGGAGCACAACGGAAATGATTTCTTTGGCATCTTCATCAGGTCCACCGCAGAGGGAGCAACATTTGTTTCCACTTGCCAGGATCGTGTCTTCTTGAAGATTGATTGCTGAAGGAGTCTGTCCGCTGCCTCTTGCCAGATAAAAATACGGACTTTGAGTGACACCCTAACTACCAGCAACGCTTTAGCATACCTGACTTTTGGTCATCTGACCAGCTTAGCATGCATCAATTTAACCAAGAACTTACTCAAGTTCTCGAGATCCCATAACGAGTCTCATTCGGAACTGATAGAAATGTTAGATAACATAGCGTGCAGATTGGTTAGGTCGCGAGACTCAGCTGACGAAAGCGCTCTAAGGAAACCGAGAACATCATATCCCGATGCAAAGATGTCACTAACAAGAGCTTCCGACTCAGCCGCGATGTTAAACAGAGCAGAGAAAAAAGCATAGAGAGGTTTGTCTGAAATCTAAGAGGATAGCCAGAATTTGGTTTCTTTGCCGTTACCAATAATCTTGGATCTTGCTCCTAGGTTGAAAAACGGCTTGTGTTTCTGGATCCCATTCCAAATTTGCGAACCTCTCACATTGCTAAAGAAGAACGAGCATTCCAGGAAGTATTTGGCATTGAGGAGCCTTGCCCAAAGTTTGTTGTCCATTTGTAAAAATTTCCAGATCCATTTAGAAATGAGTGCAAGGTTCATTTTTCTAGTGTTGGTAATACCTAACCCTCCCTGGGCCTTAGGATGACATAGGTCGGCCCATCTTATCATGTGGTACTTCACTTTTGGCATGGTGAAAGTGCAACTAATCCCTGGTGGTTTTGGTAATTCATAATAACATATATCTCATTGAACTAATGTCCATTCAAGATAAATATTTCAGGATGTTCAATCATTGGCATGGCATGACATAGAGATGTGGACCCCTCAAAATGCTAAGGACAAGGATTAGCAAAAGATCAAGACTCTTTGTCTTTTTTAAGTGTTCCAAGATCGCATTGAGTCCATAGGAAAGCCAATACTATTAAAAGGGGATGAGGTGTTGGATAATGGTCTACTTGCTCAAAGTGCTTAGTGATATTTCTCAAAAAACCATCAGCTACTTTCTCTATCCAAATATGTCAAAACCCTAAACTCCAACTCGGCCCCACCGATACATTCTATCCAGAGCCACCAAGTTCATTCTGACATAGCCCCAGCCAAAACCCTAACAGTTCGGTCACACCGATACGGATCTCATTCCCACCAAGATGGCCTTGCCAACGCTCTGTGACTTGTTGCATTCACTTCGGTCTCACCGAGTTGTTGCAATCGGTCCCACCGAGTTGGCTTGACAGGATCTCTGTTGCCCGTTGCACTCACTTCGGTCCCACCGAGAAGATGCAACCGGTGCCACGGAGATGAAGTTTGCCCTAAGCCCTAACACATCGGTCCCACCAAGTTGTTCTAGTCGGTCCAACCGAGATTCCTAACGTTCATATTTTTTAACAGATCGGTGCCACCGAGATGAGTCAAAAGTGTGTAACGGTTGGATTTTGTGTGGATGCTATATATACCCCTCCACTCCCTTCTTCTCATTGAGGAAAGCCATCAGAATGTGCCTATGCTTCCACTATTCATTTTTCTGAGAGAGAACCACCTACTCATGTGTTGAGAGATTTCATTCCAACCATTTGAACCTGCATTTCTATCCTTCCCCAAGTTGCTTTCCACTCAAATCCCTCTTCCACCTTAGCCAAATCTATGAGAGAGAGTTGAGTGTTGGGGAGAATATCATTTGAAGCACAAGAGCAAGGAGTTCATCATCAACACACCGTCTATTACCTTTTGGAGAGTGGTATCTCCTAGATTGGTTAGGTGTCGCTTGGGAGCCTCCGTTGTGATGTGGAGTTGAACCAAGAAGTTTCTAATGGCAAGGAGATCGCCTACTTCGTGAAGATCTTCCCGGGTGAGGCAAGTCCATTGTGAACAATGGCCATGGTGGGATAGGCAAGGTTGCTTCTCCGTGGACCGTTCATGGGTGGAGCCCTCCGTGGACTCGCGCAACTGTTACCCTTCATGAGTTGAAGTCTCCATCAACGAGGACGTATGATAGCACCACCTATCGGAACCACGCCAAAAATCTCGGCGTCTCCATTGCGTTTGCCTTCTCCAAACCCTTCCCTTTACCTTCATATGCAATGGTTTACTTTTCGCTGCTATACTCTTAGAATTGCATGTGTAGGTTGATTGCTTGACTTGTCATAATTGCTAAAATCTTCCACAACTAAAATTGGGAAAAATAAAGATTTTTGTTTGGTCAAATAGTCTAATCACCCCCTCTCTTGACATACTTTCGATCCTACAAGTGGTATCAGAGCTTTGGTCTCCATTAGCCTTGATTTCCATAGCTTTGGTGATCATAGCATTGGTTTCACAACCTAGGAGAGTATGGCGTCTAGCGAGGGTGACTATCACCGTAGAGGTCCTTATTTTGATGGTACAAATTTTGCTAGTTGGAAACATCAGATGAAAATGCATATTCTTTGTCAAAACCCCGCCGTTTGGGTTGTTGTGCGTGTTGGCTTGCAAGGTGAATTCTTTGAAGATGGTAGAGAACTGGATCGTGCAGCGATCGCAGAAGAATTGAAGATGTTGCAATACAATGCTCAAGCTTGTGATATTCTCTTCAACGTATTGTGCCCCGAGGAATTCAACAAAATCAGCCGCCTTGAGAATGCAAAGGAAATTTGGCATACTTTGGTTAATACGCACGAAAGTACCGAGTCTGTCAAGGAATCCAAGTTGGATGTGCTTCAAAGTCAACTTGAGATGTTCAAGATGAAGGATGGTGAAGGAATCACCAAAATTTACTCTAGGCTTGCTCTCATCACAAATGAGATTTCCGGCTTAGGAAGTGAAGAGATGGCCGACAAATTCATCATCAATAAGATCCTTAGAGCCTTGGATGGAAAATATGATACCGTATGCACATTGATCCAAATGATCCCAATTACAAAGATCTCAAGCCCACGAAATTCATTGGTAGAATTGTTGCTCATGACATGAGATGTCACTCAAGGATAAGGAAGAGCTTCACAATAAGTCAAGTGGTGCTTACAAAGCTTCAAGTGATGCTCCTACAACATCAGTTGAAAAGAAAGTCTCCAATGAAGAATTGAGCTTAATGGTGAAGAACTTCAACAAATTCTACAAGAGTAGAAGCAAAGAGAGAAGCTCCAAGTCGAGGTCCTACAATGACAAAAGATCTTCTAGTCGTGATCGCAATTGCTACAATTGTGGAAGACCCGAACACTATTCCAATGAGTGTACGACTCCCTACAAGAAAAGAGAAGACTCACCAAAAAGGAGAAGTAGAAGAGATGAATCACCTCCAAGAGAGAGAAGGAGTAGAGATGATCGTTATGAACAAAGACCCTCTCGAAGAAGCAAGGATTCATAAAGGAAGGATAGGTTATTGAAGAGCTACACAAGATGAAGAGATCAAGCTCATGTTGGTGAATGGATATCTGATTCCGACTCCGACTATACTCAAGATGAAGGTGTTGTCGGTCTTGCACTAGTGTCATCCAACTCTCACGACATATTTGATTCACCAAATGAAGGAATTGGAAGATGCTTCATGGCTAAAGGACTCATGAAACAACACTCTTAAGTTAGCTCATGAAACAACACAAGAGGATCATAGAGGGCTCCTAAGGACTCATGAGAAGCTACGCTTCGAGAAGCTAAATTTTGAGCAAGAGCATGAGTTTCTAAAAGCTATCAATGATGATCTTCAAAAAAAGAGTTCTTCTTACATTACCAAACTCTCCTCTTGTCTACTTATATGCCACAAGTAAAATCTAGCAACAAGAGCAAGAAAGATCCTTCTTCTAGTAGTAACAATAACCATGCTAAATCCAATATTGTTGCTTCTAGTAGTTCTCTTGATTCCACTAATGATTCTCTAAGCTAAATTACACTCGAGCAAGAAAATAGCTCATTGAAGGGAATTATAGAGAAAAGTGTTTACAAGAGTCTTGCCGGGAGTAAGCAATTTGCGGAAATTGTACGCAAGGAAGGAAGACACCGGAAGAATCAAGGTGTTGGTTTTGAACGAAAGTTCAATGCCAATGGAGTTGAATGGGAAGAAGATCAATACCCCAATACGAAGTTTGTTCCTCAACAAGATAAGTATGACCCCACTTCTTTTGAGGGAACACAAGCTCAAGATGATGTTCCACCACAAGACCACAAGCTAAAAGGCAAGGACAAGCTTCAAGAAGAGATTGAATCATTTGAAGAAGCTCCTAAGGCCATGGTAAAGTGGGTTCCCAAGACTACGCCAAGCTCTACTTCATCAAGTACAACTACAACTCCAAGGATTCTCATCAAGTTAATGTGGGTCCCAAAGAAGAAGAACTAGAGTGTTCTTGAGGGTGACTCCGCCAACATACTTCACTCATATTCATTTTGGCAAGGACTTGTGCAATCAACTTTCATATCTTGCACTAAATCATGGAGTCACAAACTCTCTTGCTGGTAAGCCAAGGGACAAGGTAATCTAATGCTTTCATGGACATCATCATATGTGCAATTAACTCTATGTCTATGAATATCCTTGTATGTTCCTTGTGGGACTAACCCATGTAGGTATTTAAAGTGCAATACTCCAAAGGATTGCTCCAAATGATCTAAATCAACATTGAGCAACCACATCTTCACTATCTACATGAAGTCATCATCGACAAAACCCAAGGTTAATTCATCCTTCTTTGGAGCATATCACATCTAGGGGAGCTTTGATTTAAAAATTGAGCTAAAGAAACTCTAATGGTGTGAACACATTAATGCTTTATGTAAAAGTGGTAACCCCACTTGTGCCTAAACGATGAGTATGACATATGATCATATGTTCTCATTTGACTTCTAAGTCAATATACTCATATATGGATGACCTAGTCATCGCCAAATGCTTGATAGATGCTAGAATTGGTTATGCATGTTTGACACATATTTCATTTGCTATTTTATTGTGTGAGAATGTTGGTTGCATATTTTCTCCATTCGAGGACATCCATTTTTTGTTTTGATTGTCTTGGTTAAGAATGCCTAATAACATTCTCTAGCTATTTATGCTCTTCTTGTCTTAAATTCTTTTCATGATATATCACAAAAATTGAACAAGTTCTTTTCGAACCCTCCGGGTGAGGAGCACTCGGAGCCACCGATCCATCAAGGGCTGACCTCAAAAACCTTCTTCATCCATTTTGGTCAAACCAATACACTCAAACTTGGTCGAACTGAAATCATAAAGACTGGTCTAGGTTTTCATCTCGGTGCTACCGATTAGACCAACTCGGTCACACCGATTTGCTCTAACTACACATACTTGCACATCTCGGTGCCACCGATTTGTTCCACTCAGTGCCGTCGATAGTACACGTGTATATATATCTCGCATGACCATACGTTGAAAATTACTTCAAACGCTACGACCTCTTATCCCGTTGCTGTCGCCCCCTTCGTCTCTGGATCGTCGCCGTCGTCTCCTATGTGCCTTCACCACAGGAATCCACCGCCGTCAACGGCAATCTGCCCCACCTTTGTCGTCATAGAGGATCTCCACCGGGTTAGGGTGAGATTCCATCTCCTCGTGCCTCTCTTATCCGATTCAATGCACAAGGACAATGCCATGTATCTTGCCATGATTGCAATACTTCTATCCACTAGATTAAATCATTAGAGTAGACTCGAGCAAAAAAAAACCAGGGATAGGTTTCCGCCGAACGCATCTCGGACCACCCGAATTGGAATTTTCGGTCCCATCGATTTGGCCCTGGCCATTGCACAAGTACTACTCAGTTCCACTGAAACGTATTAGTTAGTGTGATCGAAAGTAAAGTTTCAGTGAAACCCTAGCAACTCGGAGCCACCGAACCACGTCTCGGTCCAACCGAAACTGTGTGTTTAGTCTCTGTTAGCTGCTTCGATGTCAGCGAAATGACCAACTCAGTAGCTCCGAAATGCATTGTGTGAAAACCCAAAACTAAAGTTCAAACTCAAAATTTTGAAATACTACCAGCTTTCTATGATAACTCATCTACTTTGCCCATACCCATCTATTCACAGGGTCAGTTTTGCAAGATGTCGAGTGCGAGTGACAGTCAAAACCAGTCAAAGAAAATTGTTGAGCTCAGTGAGGGCTCTAGTCCCAATGAGAGCTACTATGAGGTCATTAGGAGCTCTCCAGATTTGACAAAGGCTGCCACCAAAACAAGGAAAAAGAGAACCTCAGACAGTGAGGATGAAGACTTTGCTACTAGTGAGGTCACTTCAAAGAAGAAGAAGAAGAAGAAGAAGACTATTGTAAGAAGAGTGCCTATGTCAACGCCACAAGAATCCTCAGCTCCAAAGGAAACAATGACATTCACATTGAGGAGCCAAGTGATGAAGAGGGTTATGCGAGCAAGAAAAAGAAGAGGGCTAGAAAGACCACTGCCACAGTTATTGGCATACCTTCCATGAGAGAAGATGATCAGGAGGAGGAAGAGGAAGAAAATATTGAAGCACCTCCAGCTAAGGCACAGAAACTCATGTCTGGTGCCATGAAGTCATCTACAACCTCCAAACCCAAGTCCAAGCTTGTTGTGGAATTGTTACGGCAGATGTCCTAGTGTGACGACTTAGTCATGGAGCCATCGCGTTGAGGTTAGCTTAAAGGGGTTAATCAGGACAAAGGACATGAGGAGTTTATACTGGTTCGACCCCTTATGATGAAGGTAAAAGCCTAGTCCAGTTTGTAGTTGGTATTGCTAGGGTTTCGATGAGCAGGGAGCAAATACGCTTGACCCGGCTCTAAATTTGTTGTTTCTTGTCCTAATCCGCCACTAGGTCGTCACCTTATATACACGGGTTGACGCCCTGCGGCCCTCAGATTCCAGCCGGATTATACAACGTATCCGGCTCGGTGACCTTTTGCACATGCCTTACACTACAAGTTTACATACATGGCGGTTTACAATCATGGGCCTTAAGCTGCCTTCAGGTCTGGGCCCTCTACTAAGCCTATCTATGAATCGCCACGTGACCTTGGGCTTCATTATGTTGAGTCTTCATAGGGATGACCTGGCCCCTCCTGGGCGGGTCATACCTAATAGTTATATCCCCAACATTAGGCCCCAGGTTGATTTGGACTTGTTCATGTCAACCTTCAAGACTTAGAAAAATCCTTCCATATCCGCTGCAAAAAACTTTGTAACCCGCCATGACGTCATCTCCAGGAATTTCAGAAACCCACCACGACGTCATCTTCAATGGATCTTTATCTTAATGTTTTCCTGAAAATCGAGGTGTCCAATTAGCTGGATAACCATCATTCGGCCTCCTCGTCTTTCGCGTCTGCCTGCTTTCCGGTCTCCTTATAAATAGGACCATAGGGTCTTCTCTCATTCCTCTCCTTCTCCTTTCTTCCTCCTCCGAACGCATCATCCCGCACGAACCTTGCCGCCGTCGACCTCCATCCTCGTCCTCGACTCCGGCCGCTGCATCGCCCTGGGTGGACCAGAGAACTACGACGCTACCCCGCTGTCCGAACAGCATCAGTAAGTCCTCCGTCCCTTGCCATGGATCCATCATTAGAGTTTGTCGGTGTTCATCCGTGTTCGTCATCGTCCTTCTTTTCCTTTGTTTAGATCCATGTCTTAGATCCAAAAAAACATGGGAATCTTGCGTGGTGGTAGTTTTAGCACTTGTTTTAATACTAGATCATATCCCCACCGTGACAGATCTCCTCTAGGGCTTCTCTGTTTTTCCACTGCCACCTTTTGTAGATGAATTTATTCTTTTTTTTCTAAACAACAGTAGATCCAAATTTGTAACCTCCATCTGTGGAACTTGTTTGTCTCAGTACTTAGCCAATGTTGCTTCCGGCAACTCTTTGAACATCTTAGTCATGGCGGCTTACCCTGCCGGATTATCTTTTCTTCATATATCATTAGCCCTTGCTTAAGCCGCCATCATAAACATGCACTGTAATTGTTAATTTGCAATCCCACCAATTAACTTGAGCCGGCAAACTATTTCCTTTTAGATTTTGTTTGCATCATGTCGCCGAAGACGATGACAACTTGCAACTGGGTCCCTTCCACAGTCACCGAGAGCACCTTGAAAGACTTCGTCACTGTTGGATACTTACCAGAGAGGAGTGTCATGTCTTATCGTACTCCTGATTCAACTGAAGAAAAACCTCAGCCGAAGGATGGCGAAATTATTGTCTTCACTGATCATATGACCCGGGGCTTCTCGCCGTCCGGCTCAAAATTCTTTAGAGATGTACTGCACTTTTTCAAACTTCATCTGCAAGATATTAGACCCAATTCCGTATCAAATATCTGTAACTTCCAAGTTTTCTGTGAAGTTTACCTTCAAGAAGAACCTACTTTTGAACTCTTTAGGGTGTACTTCTACCAGAACCGCCAGAACGAGAACACCAATGGTCCCAGTTTGGAACTTGGCGGAATTTCAATTCAACACAGACGGGATGCCATCTGATACGTCTCCAACGTATCTATAATTTTTGATTGTTCCATGTTATATTATATTCTGTTTTGGACATTATTGAGATTTATTATACACTTTTATATTATTTTTGGGACTAACCTATTAATCGGAGGCTGTCGGCGTTCTGGGAACGGGGGTCCCCAGACTTGCCTGCCTGCGGCCTGCGGCGTGGCTCAAAGGGGGGCCCAGCGCGGCCCATCTTCATCAACACAGACCCAAGACCCTCGCGAGGGGCCAAGCCTCGTGGGGCGGACGACATAGAGCTTCCTCAGGCACGGCCTCATCAGGCTAGCTCGCGAGGAGGCAGAGAGATCAAGGCGGGGTACCTCACGAGGTGCCCGTGACGCAAGCCATGACGACCAAGGGTGCCAGGCGGGCGCCAGCCCGCGCAGTGTCCTCCTTTCCTCTTTGGTGCAAAGGGAGCAAGCGCAGGCGAGAGCATCAAGCAAAGGCACCCGTTTAGGTGCAACGAGACCAAGACCAGCCCAACGGCAGGGAGGAAGTCATTGTGGAGCCCAAGCTAGCATCACCACCAGAGCCTTTGGCAGGCGAGGACCAACTTTAGTCAAGATAAGCGTACCCGATGTTCCCCTTCAAAATGGCCAATTGTTGGCGCCCTTCCCGCTCAATATTTGGGAAGAGGCCCAGGGCTTTTTCCTATAAATAGTACTAGCCACCCCCAGATGGGATGAGATGGGATCAGGTAGATGAGACCAGGGATAAGATCAGAGCGGCAAGAGAGAGAGAGAAGGGTGGCTGAACTCCTCCTAGCAGTTCATCCCCCCAGCCAAGAACAGACCCTCGCGAGGCTGTTCTTCCTTGTATTGCTCATCATCATCAGCCCAAGAGGCAATCCACCAAACCACACTGGAGTAGGGTATTACACAACAATGGTGGCCCGAACCAGTATAAACCCTGTGTCTCTTGTGTTGTTCTTTCCATAGCTTAGATCTTAGTGAGGCGGTGGGGTGCAGGTAGGTAGAAGGTGAAATCTCCGCGCGCACTCCAGTGTTCGAACCTCAAGGGTCTGCCAGAACCCGAAACCCGACAGAGGCCCAACCCAAAATTGCTGTTTTTTGCCTATTTTAGGGTTTCACAGAAAGAGAATATCAAACGGAGTCCAAACGGAATGAAACCTTCGGGAACGTGATTTTCAGAACGAACATGATCCAGAGGACTTGGACCCTACGTCAAGACATCAACCAGGAGGCCACGAGGTAGGGGGCGCGCCTACCCCCTGGGCGCGCCCTCCACCCTCATGGGCCCCCTGTTGCTCCACCGACGTACTCCTTCCTCCTATATATACCTACGTACCCCCAAACTACTAGATACGGAGCCAAAACCCTAATTCCACCATCGTACCTTTCTGTATCCACGAGATCCCATCTTGGGGCCTGTTCCGGAGCTCCACCGGAGGGGGCATCGATCACGGAGGGCTTCTACATCAACACCATAGCCCTTCCGATGAAGTGTGAGTAGTTTACCTCAGACCTACGGGTCCATATTATTAGCTAGATGGCTTCTTCTCTCTTTTTGGATGTCAATACAAAGTTCTCCCCCTCTCTTGTGGAGATCTATTCGATGTAATCTTATTTTGTGGTGTGTTTGTTGAGACCAATGAATTGTGGGTTTATGATCAAGTTTATCTATGAACAATATTTCAATCTTCTCTCAATTCTTTTATGTATGATTGGTTATCTTTGCAAGTCTCTTCGAATTATCAGTTTGGTTTGGCCTACTAGATTGATCTTTCTTGCAATGGGAGAAGTGCTTAGCTTTGGGTTTCAATCTTGCGGTGTCCTTTCGCAGTGACAGTAGGGGCAACAAGGCACGTATTGTATTGTTTCCATCGAGGATAACAAGATGGGGTTTATTTCATATTGCATGAGTTTATCCCTCTACATCACGTCATCTTGCTTAAAGCTTTACTCTGTTCTCTTGAACTTAATACTCTAGATACATGCTGGATAGCGGTCGATGTGTGGAGTAATAGTAGTAGATGCAGGCAGGAGTCGGTCTACTTGTTTCAGACGTGATGCATATATACATGATCATACCTAGATATTCTCATAACTATGCTCAATTCTGTCAATTGCTCAACAATAATTTGTTTACCCGTTGTGAATACTTATGCTCTCGAGAGAAGCCACTAGTGAAACCTATGGCCCCCGGGTCTATCTTCCATCATATTAATCTTCCAATACTTAGTTATTTCCTTTGCCTTTTATTTTACTTTGCATCTTTATCATAAGAATACCAAAAATATTATCTTATCATATCTATCAGATCTCACTCTCGTAAGTGACCGTGTAGGGATTGACAACCCCTTATCGCGTTGGTTGCGAGGATTTATTTGTTTGTGTAGGTATGAGGGACTCATGCGTGGCCTCCTACTGTATTGATACCTTGGTTCTCAAAAACTGAGGGAAATACTTACGCTACTCTGCTGCATCACCCTTTCCTCTTCAAGGGAAAACCGACCCAAGTGCCCAAGAGGTAGCACCATCTTTCCTCTAGTAGTCCTGCCAAGCCATCCCAAGGACTGGAATCAAACATAGTTCTATTGCAAAGATACCTCGCTGTCTGATGAAAATCCGATGTCGGGTTATCATGCTAATTGTATTGATGGAAAGCACCCACTTCCTGATAAACTCACCCCTGCCGAACGCAAGAAACTTGTCCCCAAAATCAGGAAAGTCCAAGCCTTGTTAGGAAATGGCTTGACCGGAGTTGACTTGATCCGCTGCTGGGTCGCATGGCAGATCGTACCTTTAAGACGCCGATTTGGCTTGATGTGTTCATACACTGGAGGAACTGATGATCCTTTACGTCATAACTGTGTGCGTTTGACTGAAGGGGCCATCGTTGAGATGGCAACCACACTTGTCCAAAACAAATATGAAGATTGCAGCCTCGTGGGTTTGAACCCTTTCTGCAAGCTTGACCCAGCTCCAGAGGTAAATCTTTTGACTCTTTTTTCCTTCCACATCGCATGAACTTCAATATATTATCCTTCCACAGGCGAAATCTGACTTTTGGAAAGACAAATATGACCATGAGGCGGCTAAAAAGGCTAGAGCTGCTGCGAGAGCCGCCAAGAAAACCGTCAGAAAGTCTAAGAAGAAGCCAACTGCCTCTGATTTACTCAAGCTGGATGACACCTTTGAGTCGGAGGTAGCCCTTGACTCTCTTGGCCTGTTTTTTAACAACCTTATTGACTCTCTTGGCCTGTAAATATTATTTCCTCCGACTCAGAACCTTTACCAAGGCAGAAACCTCGGCAGGTAACCCAGAAAGTAAGGTTTTCGCACCCCTTGGATTATTTAGATACTCATTTTCTTTTGAAACGGCAACAACATGAGAGCCATCGCTAGATCCGAACCGGTGGAGATGACGCCTTACCCTCCGGCTTGCCGAACACTCCTTGGAAATGCCAGATTGAGGTTCTCTTTGACCTTTAACCCTTGTATTTGTTCAATGAATTACCTTCATCAATCAATTTTGATTCCATCTTTGCAGGAGATTTCCCGTTCCTCCTTTGACGATTCATCACAAACTCAATTGCCGGCCTTCAAGACTGCCCCCGGCTAAAGATAACTATCCTTCTTATGTACCTTTATATATGCATCATTGTACTGACTTGTCTAAATCCTTTTTTAGCGGTAAAGCAAAGCCCAAGAAAGCAAAGGTGACAAAGCCGGCTGAGAATCCGAAAACCAGTGAACCGGAGTAGCCAACCCTCGTACCGGAACATCATGAAGAACCGGAGCAGTCAACTTTTGTGCCAGAACACACTGAACAGCTAGAGGACCCTGCTTTCAATGTTCAACCAGATTTACCTGAACCGTCTATGGATGAAAATGCTATTGATCCATCAAGTATTGAGACGTCAAGCTCAGCTAAGCTGCCAGAGAAGCACGGTGATGACGTTTTAATCAATGGTACCAGATTTGTTGAACCAGGGAACCCAGTTGTTCTGACAAGACACTCTGCCAAACAAGAAGTTATGGAAAGGCAGAAGGTGAGGTTTGATGTCTCCCACTATGCTCACCTGAGCATTAGCGAAGTGTTATCTGGTTATCTCAGTCAAGTGCACTCTAGTCGTGATTCAGAAATTGAAATGGTCAAACAGATGCACCAAAAATATGAGGTACGTTCTTCGGCTTATATAAGTTATATACCCTGCCAGCCTCCAAGTCTTCTGATTATGATAATATTGAATGATCTATAGACTAAGAATACCTTAGAAGCCTCTGTCTTAGACTCCCTCCAAGTCCGGTTTGCAACTAAACCAGATGCTTATAGTATTTCAATTTGCATGTGTAGTCCCCAAGGGCTGGTTTAATCAGTAGGAATGAGCTGGTCCTACTAGTCATTATGTAGAAGACCAAAAATTAACTGCATATCCCTCATGAGTCGGCTAGAACTATTACCGACGGCTCGTCTTTAATAAGAAACAAGCAATATGAATTAGCCCCCAAGTGCCAATTGTTGTTGCCTGCAAAACACTTGGGACTTTTTAGAAAGAGCCGTTTCCTTTGAAAAATTTCCGCTGACAGACATTAGCCGCCAAGTGCCAAGTGTTATTGCTTGCAAAGCACTTGGGACTTATTTTTTATAATCTGCCATGAAACTGAACAACCTTATGTTGTATGCAGGCTGCGACCGCAGAACTGGAATCCCAATTGTCTGAGGCCAAGACCCGGCTGGCGACTCAAGAGATTGAAACAAAGAAAGCTGAATCCAAATTCCAGTTGAGTGTGTCTAAAACACAAAAACTGAAGACCAGCTTTACTACAGAGAAAGAGGCTTGGGCCAATAAGAAGACTGCCTTGATGCAGCGTGTGGAGAAGGCTGAAGCGGCTCTGGAAGAAGTTACCGCTGAACTCACCGGTTTAAAGAACCGTGTGTCTCAGATAGTTTCTGCAATCTTCGGTAAGTCACCTTGTTACGTACTCAAAGTGGGTATTTTCCATTATAAGCCGCCACTTAACCCATTGTGTAAACTTTAAAGATCCCAGGAGCATAAATCTGAGCCGATATACCGTGGTAAAGCTTAAGGCAGTTTACACGCTGGTTGAACAATTGTACACCGGAGCTCAACGGGCTCTTGCCACTATCTCCCCCGTGAATCAAGGGCCGACTCTATTAAGTGACATCTTGAAGAATTTGTCCATCTTGCCCGCTCGGTTCCAAGAAATCAAGCGATCGTGTGCTTGAGTCGGAGCTGTAACAGCTTTAAGCCGTGCCAAAGCCTGGGTACCAGAATTAGACCCAGCGGACATAGCTAGTGGATATCCCAGCCTCAAAGAAGATGGAACGCCTTTCAACCAAGAAGATTTTGCTTCTTGTGTCAAGGAAATTCGCCCTCATGCTACCATCATTGGTGAAGAAACCAACCTCACCAAGTATCAACCGGGTTTTGATGCAGACAATAAGAAGATGGCGACTCCTTCATATAAAGTGATGAACTTAATCCCGTCGATTTGTAAGCACACTTTCGCCCCTAAGATTGACCTGTCTGGTCTGATTGATGATGAGGCTGAATTTGTCGCCCTTCATGGCTTTGACTGGTCCAAACACAACTTCTAGATAGTGGAAGAGGACGAACCGGCAAGGGATGAGGCGCAACCATCAAGTCAGCCAGGCCAAGACTCGTGAATTGGCTCTAGTTTATCATCTGCTGTATGGGAGACTGAAAAACAATTTATCATTTTGGGCTCCAAGCGCCTTGTAATAGGCTAGCTTTAAACTTCTTGCTCTGCTATGCCATCGTGCATATTGTGCTGCTTATAACACTTATTTATCCGCTATGTGAAGATATGCTATATATCCCTTATGATATTAACAATTTTGAATATGTTCCTGCATACAACAGATAAAAGTGTCATGGTGGTTTACCACTGGACGAGTTATAATGCCCCAACATGAACTTATCATGATTTATAACCAAGGCTGGTCAAAATAATAATCATATATGAAAAAAACATCATACCTGTGATATTTGATCACACTTGTTGATTTTACCAATCCAGTGTAGTAAGGGTGATAACCTAAGACTTTGGATGCCGGTAGTTATCAGAGATTGCCGGCTTATGAACAAAACCGGACCGGGTTAATAAACACTGGATATTTACCTTTACTTTATACTGGCGACTTATAGTCGAAACCAGGCCGGGTTAATAAACACCGGTTAATGTCATATATGACTCAGAAGGCATTATAAGCCTTATTGTTTTTCAACCATGTATTACTATGTCACAAAATAAAAAAAATCTCAAAAAGACATTCAAATCAAAAACAACAGAAAAAATCCGAGGCTTTCATAGTCCGCCAAGCCAAAATATCTTCTTCAATGAAACTAGCATTAGCCACTGGAAGGTACGCGCTTTCCGTGAGCCGCCCCTCATTGACCCAATCGACATTTTAACCCGGATAAGTTCATTTCTTATTTAAAGATAGACTTATCAGGAGTACGCGGGGTTAGAGTAGCATCGTGCATCACAGGCCGATTTATCCAAGTTTCAAGGAAGGCGGCTTTACAGCCTGAGCTTCTCCTTGCTATCCATAAACCGTGCCCTCTCATGACAAACCGGCGTTTTAACCTTAACGAGTTCAGGGTCTTGTTTAAAAGATTGACTGTCAAGAGTTCGGCGGGTCAGTCAGGATTACCTGATGGAGAAGCATCTGGCATACAGGTAGGATAACCCGGGGTTTTAGGTGAATAAACCTGGCTTCCAAGCCTGGCTTTAATAGCCTATCACAAGGTTATAAACTCTTCATTCTTTAGAACAAAAGAGCCCCAAGTGATATTTTGAGCTGTGCTCAGGGGGTACCTATGTTTGAGTTGTGCTTTTGCCATAGACTCTCTTTAGCCCCAAGTTTTTATGTGACCTATAGGCCGGATCAAAGGGTAACTATAACTTCGTTGTATAAAGCAGAAGCCCCCATGTAACCGAAGACTCATTAATTTAGAGTGGAAAAAACGATAGAGGCCCTGCTTTAGCAGGGTTGCCGGCTTTATTATTTTTTATTATGATATATACATTGTCAAAATATGTACATTGGATGAGTCGGTGGCTCAGGTGTAGTATGGCCTAAGCTGAGCAATATTCCAGGGCCGGCGGGTCTCCTCCTCCGATGTGCGTGAGTCCTTGTGGTCTCGAACATCGATAAGGTAATATGACCCATTGTTTAGATTCTTGCTGACCACAAAGGGCCTTCCCAAGGTGGGGATAACTTGTGCATATCAGTCTGATCCTGGATAAGCCGGAACACCAGGTCACCTTCTTGAAAAGTTCTGGTTTTAACCCGGCGGCTATGGTAATGGTGCAGATCTTGCTGGTAAATCGCTGAACGAGCTGCTGCTATGTCACGCTCCTCATCCAACAGAACAAGTGCTTCTTGACGTGCTCTTTCATTGTCAGCTTCAACATAGGCCGCCACACGAGGCGATTCATGACGGATGTCACTAGGGAGAACTGCCTCTGCTCCATAAACCATGAAGAAAGGTGTGTATCCCGTAGATCTGTTTGGGGTGGTATTGATGCTCCATAACACGGAAGGTAACTCCTCCACCCAACAACCCGGCGTCCTCTGCAGGGGAACCATAAGCCGGGGTTTGATGCCTTTCAAGATCTCTTGGTTTGCTCTCTCAGCTTGACCGTTGGATTGAGGGTGAGCTACTGATGGTACATCAAGCCGAATATGCTCACGTTGACAAAATTCTTCCATAGCACCCTTAGAGAGATTAGTGCCATTGTCTGTTATAATATTGTGTGGAAAGCCAAAATGGAAGATCACCTTCTTCATGAATTGAACCGCCGTTGCTGCATCACACTTACTGACCGGCTCTGCCTCTACCCACTTAGTGAACTTATCAACCGCCACCAAAAGGTGGGTCTTCTTACCCTTGGATCTTTTGAAAGGCCCAACCATATCGAGCCCACAAACTGCGAACGGACAAGTAATTGGAATCATCCTCAATTCTTGAGATGGCACATGGGCTCGACGTGCAAATTTCTGACATCCATCACACCTGCTGACGAGGTCCTCTGCATCAGCATGAGCTGTTAGCCAATAAAACCCATAACAGAAAGCTTTAGCCACAAGGGACTTTGAACCGGCATGATGACCAGAATCTCCTTCATGAATTTCTCGTAAGATCTCACAGCCCTCTACTGGAGAAACACAACGCTGAAACGCCCCTGTGATACTGCGATGATGTAACTTTCCATTGACAATCATCATTAACTTAGACCGCCGGGTTATCTGCCTGGCTAAGGTTTCATCCTCAGGTAACTCGCCCCGGGTCATATAGGCCAAGTAAGGGACCGTCCAATCTGGGATTACATGAAGAGCCGCCACCAACTGAGCCTCCGGTTCAGGAATAGCCAAATCCTCCTCTGTAAGAATCTTAACCGACGGGTTATGCAAGACGTCAAGAAAGACATTAGGTGGCACCGACTTACGTTGAGAGCCCAGCCAACTTAAAGCGTCTACTACTTCATTTTTCCTCGGATCAACGTGATCAACTTGATAACCTTTGAAGTGACCAGCAATAACGTCCACCTCTCGCCGATAAGCCGCCATGAGTGGATCCTTAGAATCCCAAGTACCAGAGACTTGCTGAGCCACCAAATCTGAGTCGCCGAAGCATCTAACCCGGCTTAAGTTCATTTCCTTAGCCATATGAAGACCGTAGAGTAAGGCCTCATACTCAGTTGCATTGTTAGTACAAGGAAACATCAAACGAAGAACATAGCGAAATTTATCACCTCAAGGGGAAGCAAGAATAACTCCAGCCCCCGAGCCCTCCAGTTGCCTGGACCCATCAAAGTAAATAGTCCAATATGTGTTATCCGGCTTTTCCTCAGGCATCTGCAGCTCTGTCCAATCGTTGATGAAGTCCTCCAATGCTTGAGACTTGATGGCCGTGTGAGGCACATATTTTAACCCGTGAGGTCCAAGCTCAATGGCCCACTTAGCAACCCGGCCAGTTGCCTCCCTATTTTGGATGATATCTCCCAAAGGATCGGAGCTAACCATAGTGATGGGATGACCCAGAAAATAGTGTTTAAGCTTCCGACTGGCCAAAAACACCCCATATACAAGCTTCTGCCAGTGTGGATACCTCTGCTTGGACTTAATAAGCACCTCACTGATATAGTAAACTAGCCTTTGAACTGGATATTCCGTTCCTGCCTCCTTTCTTTCCACCACAATAGCAACACTGATGGCCCGACTATTAGCAGCCACATATAACAACAAAGGCTCCTTATCAATAGGGGCTGCGAGTACTGGCGGCTCAACCAGCTGCTTCTTCAAATCCTCAAACGCTGCATCAACAACATCACTCCAGACAAATTTATCTGTCTTTTTCATCATCTAATACAGAGGGATAGCCTTCTCCCCCAACCGGCTTATGAACCGGCTTAATGCTACAATTCGACCCGCCAGACGCTGCACATCATTGATACACGCTGGCTTAGCCAGAGAGGTGATAGCTTTGATCTTCTCCGGATTAGCTTCAATTCCTCTGTTAGACACCAAAAAATCCAGGAACTTGCCTGCTGGCACAAAAAAAACACACTTGGCCGGGTTAAGCATCATCTTGTAAACCTAGAGATTATCAAAGGTTTCCTTCAAATCATCTATCGGTATCTCTTTTTCTCTGGATTTCACCACAATATCATCCACATAGGCATGAACATTACACCCAATTTGGTTATGAAGGCAATTTTGCACACACCTCTGATAAGTCGCATGGGCACTCTTGAGCCCAAAAGGCATAGACACATAGCAGAAGGCTCCAAAGGGAGTTATGAAAGCCGTCTTCTCCTGGTCCTTAACTACCATCTTGATCTGATGATAACCAGAATAAGCATCCAGAAAACTCAAACACTCACAACTTGCCGTAGCATCAATAATTTGATCTATACTAGGGAGAGCAAAAGGATTAGTCGGAAAAGCCTTGTTTAAATCCGTGTAGTCCACACACATACGCGAAGTGCCGTTTTTCTTAAGTACCAACACCGGGTTAGCCAACCACTCAGGATGGAGAACTTCAATGATAAACCCAGCTGCCAAGAGCCGGGCTACTTCCTCTCCAATGGCCTTCCGTCTCTCCTCATTAAAACGGCAAAGAAACTGTTTGATCAGCTTAAACTTTGGATCAATATTAAGAGTGTGCTCAGCGAGTTCTCTCGGTACACCCGACATGTCTGAAGGCTTCCATGCAAAGATGTCCCGGTTTGCATGGATGAACTCGATGAGCACACTTTCCTATTTTGGATCCAGATTAGCACTGATGCTGATCTGCTTGGATGAGTCGCCAGAAACAAAATCAACCATCTTGGTATCATTTGCCGACTTAAACTGTAACACCGGATCATGCTCTGTGGTTGGCTTTTTCAAAGATGTCATATCTACCGGGTCAACATTGTCCTTGTGAAATTTCAACTCCTCCGTTGCACAAACTGACTCAGCATAAGCCTCACCCCCCTCTTCACACTCCAGAGCTATCTTACGGCTCCCATGCACTGTAATGGTTCCTTTGTGACCCGACATCTTGAAATGCAGATACACGTAACACGGTGGCACCATGAACTTGGCATAAGCCGGCCGTCCAAACAGAGCGTGATATGGGCTGTGGATCTTGACCACTTCAAAGGTTAATGTTTTTGACCTAGAGTCATGATCATCTCCAAAAACAACTTCTAGAGCTATTTTACCGACTGGATACGCCGACTTACCAGGCACCACGCCATGGAAAACAGTGTTTGACGGCTTAAGATTTTTATCAGTCAACCCCATGCGACGGAAAGTTTCATAATAAAGGATATTGATGCTGCTCCCTCTGTCTATGAGTAGTTTGGTAAACTTATACCCTCCGACCTGCGGTGCAACCACCAAAGCCAAATTACCCGTATTATCAACCTGAGGTGGATGATCTTCCCAACTCCACACGATGGGCTGCTCAAACCAATGTAGATAGCGAGGAACTGCCGGCTCAACAGAATTGACTAATCTCTTATGAAGCTTATGCCCATGCTTACACAAGCTAGTGGTAAACACATGATATTGCCCACTATTCAACTTCTTCAGGTTGCTCTGGTAACCAGACTATTGCTATTGCTGACCCCCTTGATTACTCTGCTGGTTTTAACCACCCTGGTTGCTGTGCTTACCTTGATTTCCTTGGAAACCAGAGTAAGAACCGCCACCGCCATAAACCGGACCATGAGAGCCGGGCCCAAAACCACCACCTGGCACATGGCTGTCAGGGAAAAGATTTGAATTTTTGTACTCCTTCACGATGGGACAATCCTTCCATAGATGCCCGGATGGTCTTTCTTTTGTACCATGTCGTGGGCAGGGTTGATTCAACATACGCTCAAGATTGATACCGGATCCACCGGCTTGTGGGGGCGGTTTACCCTTACGACGCTGACCATTATTCTGTGCATTGGTGTTAGCCACAAAGTCAAAACTATTATCAGCTTCGCGCTTACCATTGCCTCCTGGGTTATACTGCTGCCCCTTAGCGTTGCTGCTCCTCTTCCCCTTCCCCGCTTTATCATCATCAGACTCGGGGTCTTTGGTACTATCAGAGTCAGCATATTTAACTAGAGTCGCCATGAGTGTTCCCATGTCATTGCAGTGGCGTTTGAGCCGCCCTAATTTCTGCTTCAAGGGCGTGAAACGGCAGTTGTTCTCCAACATCAACACTGCTGAGTCGGCATTGATGCGATCTGACGAGTGTAAGATTGTTGAGACCCGGCGCACCCAATAGGTTGTTGATTCACCTTCTTCTTGCACACAGGAGGCTAAATCCACAATCGACATGGGCTGTTTACACGTATCTTTGAAGTTCTGGATGAACCGGGCTTTCAACTCTGCCCATGACCCGATGGAATTGGCAGGGAGCCCCTTCAACCAAGTGCGGGCCGTCCCTTCTAACATTAGGGGAAAATACTTAGCACACGCAGCCTCGCTGATATCCAGTAACTCCATGGACATCTCATAGCTCTCAATCCATGCCTCGGGACATAAATTGGCTGTATAATTAGGCACCTTGCGAGGGCCCTTGAAATCCTTGGGCAGGCGCTCATTCCGTAGATCTGGTACTAAGCATGGCACGCCCAAGTTTCTAAAGGTTACACCCGGCTCCACAGAGGTGGTTGGAGGAACCAGAGTTGGCTAACGATCGGCATACTAAGCCGCCAGCTCGGCCTCTCGACGAGCTCTGCCTTGATCCACCACGTTTTGAGCATTTGCACCGCCGCCCGCCAGGTCATGCCCATGGGGCGGGTTACGATTCCGCCCACTTCTTGACACAGCCGGCTCATCGAGATGCCTGCTGTAACTCTGGCTCGGGCGAGGGGTAGTATGAACTCGATCGCGGCGGTAAGAATAAGCCTGCTGTTGAACCAACGCTGGCGGTTCACCTTCAACCGGGATAGCTGCTAATCGAGATGCCGCAACAATCATGTTATCCAAAGGGTTGGAGTAATGACCCGGGGGCGTCGGCACGTGCTGTGGCGGGTTACTGTTCTGACGAGGTGGGTCCATCACGTGCGGTTGAACTGGCGTACCCGTCCCAGGTGATTCAACCCGGTTTACCCCTGCCATGTTACTGGTTCCTAATCCTGGCGTGTTAAAAATATTTCTTGCTTCGTAAACCGACGGCAGACGGGTCTGATGCCTCCTCCTCATGACATCGTTTGAAGCATTCTGATCCAACATGAGCCGATAAGACTCCGCCTGAATCCGTTGTGACTGGGCGTCCAAAGCAGCATGTTCTTCAGCCATCTTAGCGCTTTCTGCATTTAGCTCCTCCTTAGCCTGTGCTATCTCATCGTGCATTCTTGTGATCGCCGTGTTATGTTGATCTTGATCCGCCGGGTTAACCACCGTTGTTAACAGCGTCGTCAATTTATCCAGCAAATCAGTTAAAGCCTGAGCCGACGGGCGCTCAGGGCCTCCTGCCCTAGCAGCCGCTGCCGCCCCTGACCCAGAAACCAGCTTTGCCACAGTTGATGAGTGTTGCACGGGCTGTGTACCGGCCATAAAAATTGTAACTCGATTCGGCGGCTCACAGGGGTCCGGAATACTGTCGCCATCGGAACAGCCCCCGAGCCGGCCCTCTTGCAGTTGATACAATGATTCGGTCTCACCAGTAGATGACTCGTCATTAGAATAAACGACGGTCTCACCACCAGATGCTGATTTATCCTCAGGTTCCGCTCCATGGATAAATCCCATGGAGGCACGATTCATGGCGGGCTGAACCCGGGCGGGTCTCGCACGCTGAGCCGTCTCGATGATGTCGGTGCAGATGTCTGGCTCAGGGCCCGGTTCGCCAATCTTGCCGATGAAGACGTGAATTCTACCGAAGGGGACCCGGTACCCGTACTCAATTGAGCCGGCCTCGGGGCCCCAGCCTGCGTCGTCGATATAGAGCTTGCCGCGACGACTCTTGGTCATCCGTCCCACGGTGTATCCCTTGATCCCTTCAAAGTTTCCCTTTAAGAACTAGAAACCATCATGCGACAGCCCCACAGTGGGCGCCAACTGTCATGGAAATGTTATGGCAGATGTCCTAGTGTGAGGACTTAGTCGTGGAGCCATCGCGTTGAGGTTAGCTTAAAGGGGTTAATCAGGACAAAGGACATGAGGAGTTTATACTGGTTCGGCCCCTTACGATGAAGGTAAAAGCCTAGTCCAGTTTGTAGTTGGTATTTCTAGGGTTTCGATGAGCAGGGAGGGAATACGCTTGGCCCAGCTCTCGATTTGTTGTTTCTTGTCCTAAGCCGCCGCTAGGTCGTCCCCTTATATACACGGGTTGACGCCCTGTGGCCCTCAGAGTCCCGGCCGGATCATACAACGTATCCGTCTCGGTGACCTTTCGCACATGCCTTACACTACAAGTTTACATACATTTGATTATTGGTCATAGTTCAATATAAAACATTAAGCATAGCGTTACCTTCATTAGTTTGGCCAGACAAGCCTCTGACGGCTCCATATTGATTTTTCCCCTGTTTTCTTTCAGAAGAAGTGGGAGCCATTTTGCATTGAAACTCGGTATCAGCAGAGTCATCTCCTAAGAAAGACTTGTTTCTTATTTATACAAGATTTCAGAGAACATAGTGAAGCCCTCAAAGCGCTAAGAAAGTCATAAGTAGAGAAGTTTTCCAAAAAGATACCTTGTTTTTCCATTAAGTGTGCGTTGTCTGATGAAGAATAACGGGGGAGCCAACTCAATAACCTAGCGGAGGAACAATACGGACTTGAAACAGCGGATGCAACCCTTGCATTTCGTTCTTTTGTTCTTTACCCTATTTTGGCACTCACTTCCTTTGGAATAAGGGCATTTTTCTTCTCTACTCGTTCCGTTGACCATCAAACAGTTTCTTAATTATGTTATGTCAAATGATGGGAAAAAGGAAGGAGTAATCAAAAAAGACTAGAACTACCCGATCCGTTGAAATACGATACGAAGGAAACAGACTTCAATCCCTCATTCTTATTGTTTGTTCTTCTGATCCCCTTGTTTTTCACTCGCTTAATTCGGAAGAGGAAAACGACAGCAGCTAAAGTGAGAAATAAACAACTGCTCGGAAAGCTTCTGTTTGAGCATTGGTTTTGATGACAGTGAAGAAAGCTCGCCCAAAAGACGTACGTGGAACCAATGATACCAAAAAAGAATCAAATATGAGGAGAACTGGGTGCATTGGTAAACGGCTCCGCCATAGCTTGTACGACTTCTGAATCCTATTAATGGCGCTCTCCGAATAAATAAGTAGATATAGGCGAACTACATACACGTGCTCTCTGAGTAGGGAAAGTGAGAAATCTACGGTCTTCCATCCGCGGATGTGACAAATCCAATCCAATTTGGTCTTGTCCCGTGGCTCGGACCCGGTTGCGTAAATGCAGCTACCACTACGACGGGATAGTCTAGTTATTTACTTGGTTTCAATCCCTATTTGGCCATTCAACAGTAGCGTACGGCCTTTGGAAAGCATCTCTTCCTAGAGGGGACTCCCGCTTGTGATCTTCTTCCTTGGGTCGGAGAAAATAGAACTTACCAATTGGAAATGGAAATGCCGAATGAATTGAACCAAACTACGGAAGCTGTGGTTGAGCTTGCCTGTCATCAACGAAGGATGGTTGTGAAGTTGGTGGAAGAAAGCAAACCAATGAATGCAGCTAGTCACCCCAAAAGGCGAGCCCATGTATTTTGAGAAACTGACACAACCTGTTGTGTTGACTTGTCTTATACTAAGGGTCCGTCCCAGCCAACAAGGGATTTCTCAAAATTCTAGGATGAAACAGCATCATATCTCAGCTTGATTATGAGAGAGATTGAAGTGAAAGAACCCGGTTTCAGAGCGTGGAAACGGAAAAGAATGAGGTGAAAGGGCCTGCAGCCCACTTAGAATGTGCTTTGACTTCCCCAGGTTGTACAATAGCACTATTTTCTGGACCCAAGTTCGAAAGGATTTGGGCACTGGATTGAAGAATAGCTCAGTCCGATAGAAACTTAGGTTGGGCTGGCGGAGGGATGAGTGGAGCTTCTGTATGACATGTACTGGTGTTTCATTAGTCCCTTGATCGGGTACCCGAAGCTCGCTTTGAGGAAGCAGTGCCATTTGGTACTTCCTTCTTTCATGTCCATCCGCGAATGATTTGAGAATTCTTTTCATCACTATTTGGATCGCAGACTTGACCGTTGTCTATAGAAAGAAAGTGCTCACTCGTTTTCTATTTGTTTTCATGTGCGCATACACTCAGCCTAATTTAGTAAGTGTGAAGTGGAAGGGCGAGTACGGGTGAAAGCCCACTACCTTCCGGATAAAAGATATGCTCGATTTATAGATAGCTTTGCTTCACTATATAGCGTGGGACGAATTGATAAGCTCTGAATGCAGGAAGGGAAACCTTAGAGCTTTCTTCGCTTATCTTCCCAAGCAGACCATATGATTCTCATTATTCTATTTCTCTATCTTTCCAACCAACATTCCCGCTTATCGATAAAGCTTAGAACTTGCTCGTTTGCAGGAGGAGGTGGTGGTATGACTCCGTCCGTTGAACGAGCATTTCGTGCCACCTATTCGGCGTCCACATCCACTACCATTTTCTGATCCTAGTATCTATAGCAAAATCGCTATTTGCCTCACTCTATAGAAGGCCTCCCGTATGTAAGATCACCAACCAAGTTCCTTTCTTCTTTTCTTTGTGCCATCTTTACCAACTTCTACTTCTTGGCTGGCTTGATGCTCTTCTGTATCGTCTCCTCATAGGAAAGCACGCCTTGCAGTTGGCATCGGTAGAAGATTTCCGTCTTGTCCCTCGGAGTGGAGCTAGACTCACTTCCTTTGTTCTAGACATTATATGTTACTCATTGAGGAAGAAGGGAGTAAAGTATCTACACTCGTATCGGATCTGGAGATCTGCCCCGGGATGGAAAGGTATCGATCGACCAAGAACTTGTCGAATTTCTTTGACCTCGGAGCCCGTACAAGCTCTTCTTCCACGACCATATGTGACCTCCCCGAGTTTCGAACCCCTCGCCCTCTAAATGTGGATCTCCTCCTCCTCATTGTTTCCGTGGAGAGACCTCAGGTCTAGTTGAAATAGATGCAAGCAAAACTTTCTGACAGCTATGTGAGCATGGATCTTTCCATCGTAAGAATAGGGCTCTGACAATAGATCAAAATCACTAGTCCATTCTGATTCGGAAGATAGGGCTGGGCTGGCAGGTTCTAGTTTGTTCGCACAAGAAAGAGAAAGAAGTGCCGGAGGCAGCACTGGACCAAGTAAAGGTGCCGGATACGTCTCAGCTCAGCTTGAAAGGGAATGTGTTTCTGGGGAATCGTACTTTTGATTCTTAGCTAAAGCCCACCCTTGTAAAATAGCATCTACTTATGATCTGCCTAATTTGCAATCTTATGATCCGCCTCACAATATGATAAGAAATAATCCACCCAGGACCAGAAACCAGACAATAGCTTTGTTTCACGACGAATCCAAATAAGTGTACTGTACTTCCTTTACGCTTGATGTAGGATTTACCTATTAATATGAAGTTCACTCTTCTGCTGACTTGAGTCCAGAAGGGAAGCGACTGATTTCCAATTCTTCTTTGCTAGCGCTTGACTCCTGTGGAATTCCATTAACAAGCTTAAAAGAAAGCCTTTTATTTGGTTTTTGAGATACTAGTTATTTATAGGTTAAGTTCGATATTTCACTCCGTGGGCTGGCTAATTAATTCAAGTAATTCCTGGAGGGGAATCAATCGAAGAGATTGCCTGCCCATGCTACAATTCCTTACTCAAAAGGACTAGAGTGCTAAGCTGCCTTTCCGGCACTACCACTATAATGAATGGCTCAAACAAATAGGAGATGAGAATCTAATTGATCCTTTCTAGAATAGAATATAAAGAGAAGCTTGTTCTGCCCATCTATCTAGAGAATGAAAAGGAACTAATGTCACTGATAGGAAATACATAGACCGTACGCCCACTTACCACTCTACCACTTCAATTCAATGACGGACTTCACCGATACCGATACCAAACCTAGCTTGAGAGAGATCGATCACAGGCATGTGGTGAACGATACCGAGAGAAAGAGCACTGAAATGAACCATATCGAGCACAGGTCTCACTCTACAAGTCAAGTTCGATGAGCTCTTAGCGGACTTGTGCCTACTATCTACTAAGTGTGTGCTAGGGAAAGAAAGCAAGCTGAGCAATTCTCACTCTGTCCGGTGACCAAGAAAGCTTAAAGAATACCGGAAAGTGATCACTAAAACCGCATACCGATTCGCCACGTGAAAGCGGGGTTAAGGTAAGGCAGGAAAGACTGGCACCGAAAGATATATATGTTTTGAAGAGAGAGATCCGCAGGCAAAAATCTTGAAGGAAGGACTGGCTGAAGGAAGGAACAGACCATAGCAAAAGCCGAAGAAGATGCGAATCAGGAAAAGGGAGACGAGTTCCAGTTGTTAGAAAGACCTATGCCCGGAAAAGAAAGTTGGAAGGGGATCCGGATGTTTAGTGCTTAAAGAAAAAAGATAGGTGTTGCTCTGTTGTTTGCTTTGAGGTTTCCCCTAGTTGGGGAGACCGAGAAGAAAACCAGTAGGAAGGCGATCCGAAGTCTAGTGTTAAAAGAGATAGTTGCCCGCCTCTTGATGGAGAATTGAAAACATCCCAACGTATCTTTCACTAATTAAGTAGAAGTGAGGCGTCAGTACGTCAGCTGGAGAAGAATGCTTGCTTTTTGTATCACTGGTGTAGTGATTGACACGGTCTTCGCATATTGAACAACCTAAGAGTGGAAACACCTTAATCGCTTCTCCAAGCTTATCTATATATATTTCTCGATGGAAGCGGAAGGAAAGGCTTAAAGAAGGTGACAAGAAGAGAAACTTATTAGTTCGTCGTAGCCAACTTATCATTCCAATGAGAGGTCGAAGTACGATAGAAGTTATTGATACCGATTTAGGCGAGCAGCATAGCCTGGCAGAGCCAGAGGAAGAAGTCCGTCTTGTTAGCGAGTTAGCAAGTAGTTTCCTTTAGACGATTTCCGCGAGCATACTAGCTTTTCACGAACGCAGAGGAGAAAGAAAACCAACAACCAATAGGGTGAGGCAACTAACTACCAATCCTTTTATTGAATAGCCGCGGCGTCGGTAAACATAAAGAAGCCACAGAAGAAATCAATCCAAAGGCTTCTCACTTTCTAAAGTAGTAAAAAGTGGATCCCCGCTTCGAGGCGCTTGGCGTAGATCTTTTATAGGGGTTTTGTAGCAGCCCAGCAGCATCCGTGTGACAGAGAGTCATATTAAGGATATAATAATGCTTTCCTTTTGAACCCCTTGCAGAAAAAGTAGGAAAATGGACTGAAATTGTTGGATAAGTGGATTTGCAGTATCTCAACAATCAGAACAGCGAATATTCCATCATCCAAACTAAGCTTCCTCAGATCCTAACCCATTGGTCATTATCGAGCCTCGTGACTCCGGCTGTGTTGATATCTTCGTATTACCTGTTATCATTCTATCTATCTGGTTATTGCTTTATGTGTTGGTTGGTATTTCACTATTTAAGTAGTATAGTTACTGATTCTATTGACTGAAGGATTGCTATTGCTGACATCTTCTGTGATGGAAGCCGAGGGAAAGGCCACCAAGAGATTCGGGTGGGTCAGCCTTCTATATTACCTAGTCGCCCGTTACGATATTCCTTTACGAGAATAGCCTACTTTCGCTTCTAAAGTGCCTTTTTTTCAACAACTCAATAGAACTTTTTTCTTTTTCCATATTATGTTATTTGCACTTTGGATTTTCCTCTCTCACTGCTGGACTCTTGTTTAGCTTGTTAGAGGGAATGATCCGACCGGGGATCCGGGTTTTTTCCTTCCTACGATGAAGGTGCCTTAAACCAAATGAATATCTCAAGCACTCGAGTAAGCTGTGGACGCACATTGAGGACGAAGGGAATGCGCTTCTGTCCTTCTGTCATTGGACTGATCATTTATTTTGGCTTTCTAGGCCATAGATTAGTGAACTTTCTCTTCTAATGAAATAGATCTTTCAAGTTTCTATTTTGTTAGTTCTACCGGAGATAGGTATGGAAGCCACTATGAGTATATATCCAGGTATGCTTCTAACTTCACCTCACGCCATAAACGGAATCCCTATCATGAGCGCAACTGTATTTACAAGTTCAGTAGCCCGAGTGAGCTTTCTCCTCAATATGGATGTGGTGATTGTTCATAAACTCCTTGAAAATCAGACAGACTTATTATCAGTGCTCCAAGCTCCATGTGTTCTAAGGCTAAGACTACGTTGGTCTAGGCTCCCCTTATCCTTACTCTGGCATTCGCCGATCGATTTCTAAATGAGTGGAATTTCGATTCTCTAACTGCTCAAATAGCAATGGTTTCTTGTTCCGCATTGACCCTAGGATTGGCGGCTTGGCTTAAAGAATATGGGATTCTCTTTCCGGTGGAAAATTGCATCTGAAAATGAGACTGAGACCTACTTTTCGAAGTGTCAGAGGCTATGAGATCCACTTTCTTTTGGAAAGGAGAAGGGAGAAGCAGCATTTCAACTGTGTGAGGATGGACTCTAGACCCACTCGTTCTGATTATGTGATTGCAATTTCTCAAAATGGATCATAAAGTTGATCCTGTTTACTAACTCACTCTCGAAGTAGAAGTACCGGACCAGGTAACCAGAAGATAAGGCCACTCGGCAAGACTGGACTAGTTTAACACGGCTATCTAGTGGAACACTATATATATAGGACTTGTAGAGCTTGAAAAAGCTTTTTTGGTCTTTTTTTCTCTTTTCTGGGCACTGAACTTCATAGACAGACTTACCAACTGATGAGCCAAAGTAGCAAATTTCTTCTTCCTGGGAGGGGCGGACTCTACGTTGGTAGATCGAACTTTCATTTCTTCCTTCCATTTCATCTGTTCAAGTAGTCTCCTTTTCAAGTAGATACGCTTTAATACCAGACTGGTGTGCATTCTATGCTTACCCAGCGAGCGAAGGAGCGAGCCAATTCCTCTGTTCTGGTAGAGCCAATTCCTTTGAAGAATTGTTTACTTTCTTGTCTTTCCTCTAGTGAATAGAGTGGAAAACCAGGTATCTTCGTAGTTGGCTCTAGAATGATTGCTTGTAGGATTTCATATTTTCCAGTGATCAACTTAGTTGGAAGAGATAGATAGGAGAAGCGAATGCCAGATGCGCGATGTGCCAATCAATCCAATTTCGTGAGATCGAGTCAAGATAAGAAGGAAAAATTCTTTGGAGTAAAGTCGCATGGAAGAAAGAATAGGAATTGATCTAGCTATAGTATAGATAGAGTGTCAGATGAAATGCTTGACAAGGCAAGTCGCCTGGATTGGAATTGGTTCTATCGAGATATACTGAGTTGAAACAGGAATTTCTTGGTAACTGCTGCTTCTTTGAAGAAGTGCTTTCGGGTTGGCTCTTCTGATATGTGTATTTGCTACCCATACGGAACAATTTCATTGATGAAAGATGGATGGCTATTCTCCACATTTGCCAGCACAGTGCACTTTTTCTTCTATTTCGTGATTCCTTTCTTTCTGTCGCCATTTGAAAATGGATTTCTCCTCCTAGTTTTAGTCACACACGTCTTTTCCACCTAGGAAGGATGCCCCTACAATCATTTCATGCTCTGCCTTCGCCCGAGCGGTCCCCAGGGAAGGAAGCCAATAATGGGAGTGTCAGGGCGAAACTTCATTAATGAAAGGATTTGCACTGCCCCACCGTGCCGCACGGACGAACTTCAATAGCCCATCATAGCACTCTCAGTCAGGGGGTTAGGGAACTCTTGAAGATATCAATAGAATAACATTTCTTTTTCATAAGTTTCAGTGGATGCAGAGCCAACAAGTGCAATTTTTCAGCGTAAGGTCAGGTTACAGAAAGGCCTATTTTGATAAGCAAGGCATTGCAAACAAATAGGTAGAGCAGAGAGCTAACCTAAGGAGCGAGCTTGTTGTAGTTGGTCTAAAGGGGGAAATAAAGGACTGTCCCGCTATAGCTCAGTTAGCGTTATAGTTACAAAGGTAACCGGTAGGAGACTGTTGAATCGATAGTAGTTACGAAAGGGGAAATAGCTCAGTTGGTTAGAGTGCTGGTCTGCCACGCCAGAAGTCGCGGGTTCGAACCCCGTTTTCCCCGCCCGATCTTTCTTTCTTCTCGAGGTCATACCTCTGCCACTTTACCCTAAGTTTCACTAAGGTATATAACCCCATTCGGGTAAGAGGAGCAAGCAGTGGGGAACATCTATTTATATGCGTGTTAGCATCAACAACATCTTTTTGAAAGTAAATTACATCGATCCTCGGTTCTAGGTACTCAGGTAAGTAAATCCTGAGGATAGAACTAGAGCAAGTAAGCTCATCGCACTATCAAGTCAGTCAGGAACTAGTCTGCCAAGCTTAAGAAGAAGTGAAAAGTAAGCAAGTTGTCACCTAGTGAGGGCTAAAAGACACGGAGAACATCCCCCCTCTATTTGCCAATAGCTTCCGCCTTCCTCTCTTTCATTTCATGTCGGTTCAGCCGAGCCAATAGATTCCATAGGCGGGTCAGTTATAGCTGTAGTAGCCTTTGATTAGGTCCTTTCAATAGACTTTCCGTAGCTATAATTCGATAGACTTTCCGTAGCTCAGTACTGCTGATCGTTGATGCCCGCAACTGTACTTACGGCTGTACTTGTGAAAAGAGATAGAGCCATCTCGCTATGACTCAAAGATGGTTAAAAAGCTAATAGATGGGCCACAAAAGGTACAGGAGAGGGGGTAAGAAGAGTAGACTTACTACTAGATACAAGATAGGGTATACAGCTAAAAGGGTGAGATAGAGGAATGAAATGAGCCAGTGAAATGGTCCATGACCACAAGTATTGAGCTATAACCATAAAACTTGGGGAGTGCCTCAAGAAAATCCATTGAAATAGAAGACCCAAGTTGTAATGGAATAGACAAAGGTTGAAGAAGACCAACAGGAAGGGTGTGCTCACTCTTATTGAGTTGACACACATTACAGTGAAGAACAAACTTGGAGGGAGAAAAAGAAACCAGAAGGGACCCATTGTTTCTGTGCAAGTCGAACAATGATGGAAAAGCATCTAGTATGTAGCCGACATATGCCAACAACCCAAATGCACATATGCTAGTTAAGTTGAACTCCTAAATTAAAGCGCAAGCAACAAAACTACTTTTTTGAAGGCGCGGAGCGTTGAAGAAGAGCACAGCTCGATTAACACAACTAGGGGCAATATGGTTCATTTTCCTAGAACACCACAACAAATGTCCCTACCAACTGTTGCCAGTGAAGCTGAAACCATGGCTACCCCTCAACAAGCCTCTAGCTCTTATCCTAGGCCTGAACCGCCTGAACCTCCAATTACCGTACCATTGGTACTGAATACGACCACCACTCACACCTATTCCAGACCTTTAAACCCCTGACCACCTAGACCTCTAGTAGCAAAGCAACTAAAAGACCCAATCACAAAAATAACCCTCTCTATCCCCCTCAAAACCTTGGCACGGACACTTGTTTCCAGCCACCTATGGCCTTCCTCACAACTCAAAACATGATAATATTAGACGTAATCCTGCACCTCCACCACCACAACCAAGACCCAATTCAATACCAAATATCCCATTTTCCCAACCAATACTTTTTCCCTATGCTGGAAATTCCATGAAACCAGAAGTGCCAATATATACTTACCTTAACCAAACGCTTCCAACTCAATAGCATGACCCGTACCAATACCTGCAAGAACAAAGGCCGCAAAATCAATATCAACATGGGCAGCAGATACATCAACCTCCTAGAGTTTCTTTCCCAATATTTGAAGGGGCCAGGTCTTGGATACAAAAGTGTGAACATTACTTTTCGGTGTACCAAGTTACGGATTGGTACAAGGTAGAACTTTTGGCTATGCACCTTAGGGGGAGAGCTGAAAGCTGGTACAACAGTTTCTTAGTGAATAGGGGACAAGTATCTTGGCAAGAGTGAATTCAAGAGATTGTAGAGAGGTTTGAGGTAAGAAATGTGGTTGGTGTAGTTGATGAGTTTAATCACTTGAGGCAAAGAGGAATCCTAGAAGAGTACAAGTCACACACAATTGGCAGAATTGAGGGCTGCCATGTTGAGGTGCAATCCCTATTACGATGACAACCTTTTTCGACAAAGTTTTCTTGGGGGTAAGGGTATTGTAAATAGAGATAGATGTTTCGTCCGGCTCTGAGAAACAATTCGGCAACCCTGCTCTTCCCTTTGCCTCTTCCACATCTATTTTTGAAACTTGATTCGGTTGAGTTTGAAGCAAGGATCTAATCAGATAACACTTTGTTCTCCAATGAATGGAGGTGGAATAATTTCTTGAGATAGAGAAAGCTACATCTTGACTTTATTTAAACGAAAGAAAAAGGTTAGTCCTGCTCCTAGACTTCCAATTCCAAGTAGTAGTAACGGAAAGGAACATGTTTAGGAGAACTTTTTTTATGTCTTTCTTATAGCGATCGCTGAAAGTCAGTCAATGCCCTGGCTTCAATGAATGAAGACCGATGGGCTACGAAGCGGAGATGATGTCGTCGTGTCAATGCTCGTGATGTCTTCACCAGGATTTGACTTACCAATGTGAAAGGTACCGTGCCAGTGGTTCTATCATTTAGATAGAGAGTGATCTTTCCTTCTTGTCGAAGAAAGATATGACGTTGGGAAGGGAAAGGGAGTAGAAACGTTTTCGTAGCCTTGGGGCGAAGGGCTGAGAGTTCCGTGATCTAGTTCTTTGAGCATACATAGGTTGAGGATGGAACTCCTATAGCAATCGATGTGGAAAAAGGCAACAATCGAGAATACAAAGTAGAAAAAGCGAGTGAGATCTTGACTTTCTATTATCATACAACATAGAAGTATTTAATCAAATCAGAAAGAGCCCTGGGATTTCACCAAAATGGCATAATTGAAAGCTCTCGTCTCAGTCGCTCGCCTAAGAAAAGGTACCGGGTTGCTCCGTGATGACGAATAAGCAACCCAGCCCAATCCTTGCTTTCATAGAAAAAGATGAATTTACTCGAATATTCGTTCAATGACTCAATATTTAGTAATCAAATCATGCGTTTGTTAGATCATTTAGTGAGAAATAAAACGAGAATAAAGAGAGAGTCCTCACCTCAATATTGACAACAATGACCTGGCAAGTGAAGTAAAGTAAAAGCAAAGTAGAGCCCGGTTGATGTCAAACGTTTTCAAATCTTACCCACCATATCCATTCATGCACGTTACTAGATGAAAAGTAAAAAATAAAGCAATGATGGTTTTTATCAGAGCCACTTTACAACCGGTTTAGCAACTTCTTCATGCCCCTACGAACGAAATATTTGGAGTTTGACAAATGGTTGACGCCGGTTGATACTCGAATTAATATATCGCCGGTAGATACCTGCTTTTCTAATGAGGTAGACACTTTTGCATGTTAAGGTTTCCACTTCAAACCATCCAGATTTACACTTCCATTTCTCGTTGTTGACACGGTTTACACTTGACTTCATTCAAACTGACACTTATGTATCTATCTAGGCGTGCGGGCACTTAACCAAACTCAGGTTGACACAAACTATACAAAAGTCTTAATTAGGGTGTTTTTTTCCGATCAACCCGAAACTCTGAACAGAACCGACCCTGACTAGACCTTTTCCCAAGCAACTCCGAATACTGGAAAATCTGAATGAAATTCGATAAGAGAAATCAGAGCATGTTTCTAAATTTGTGATAACTACTTATTTATGAGTGAGAAATGCTTCATGCGAGCGCCCTTGGCGGCCTGCTTTTGAGACAGGGAGGCCATGCTTGTATCTATGCTTTTCATCATTGGTCTGGTCTACTCGTACCCCACCCCACAAGGTACATCTTCGACTACCGTGCTTCTTATCTTGACGCTATACATTCAGTTCAGTCAGTCCCAGAGACTTATCCTTCAGAAAAAGGTAATCCACCCATATTGGACTTTTCTTCACCTGGCCTCGCGGATTTAATACCAAATTCTCTTTGCATACCGGCCTGCTAATTCCGGGATTAGCTGTTCTCAATGACTGGTGGATGCCTCTTTTCTACCTTAGAAATCGTTTTTATGTACCTTCTCCCTCTCTACACCTTTTTTCCGCCTCTCCGCCCAGAAAGACCTATAGAAGAAGGAAGAATTCAATCTGTATACTCCAAGCACCATAACTATCGCACTTTCCAAGCAACCTTCCAATGAAGAAAGTGCAATTGAAACAATCAAGAACGGAAAAATAATTAGACTCCCTCGTCAATTGTTTGGATTGGAATTAGGCTCCTCTACTCTAGTCGTGCTCTTCTATTTCGGGCAGTAGCTCAGCCCGTTCCGGGCTTTCCTTTACTGAATCTATTAGTAGTTGCACTTTTTGACATATGCCTTTATTCAGGCATTGGTTGTAGGCATCCCCTTCTCTTCAAGGAATTTCTGCGCCCAGTTCCTGATCAAGTGTTGGAAAAACCGGAATATGATGCTTTCTACTTCAGTAGTAGGGTTGGCCTGAAGCCAGCCCATAGAATAGATACGGGCGTGTTCTACACAGGAGTTCTTGTAGAACATGTTCCAATCAAACCTCTTTCCCTTCGTCTCCGGTTTTCAATACGAACAAGTGTCATCCTCTTCTCCCATCGTTTGGATGGAATACCCACGTGGAGCTAACCTTCACTTTTCAGAGACAGGGGCAAGCCGATAATTTGTAGCCTCCCTGGTTGTTTTCTGGAAATTTCAGTAGAAGTGAAGCCCTATAGGAGCTCCCTAGGGACTCTAGCTAAGACCTTTTTGAGACCCTGGGTGACTCGCGTGGACTTATCCCCTCTCGGTAAGCCGAAGACCATATAGTCTGCGT